>NW_026606103.1:5677500-10477500 GCF_029834395.1 Sorex fumeus
CACTAAAAATGATCCAAAGAGGGTTTTGTAGAGGAAAATGTATGAAGATTGTTGTATCTCATCTTGGAGCTGTTAAGCCTTGTATAAGAAATTACTGACATGTTGTTACATGTTGAGCCTTGTGAACACGTATATATGTGTACATATGTATGTATGTATATATATATGTATATAGATAGATAGATCAAGATCAGTTGCCTTCTACTTTGTGTGCTACTGTTGGTACACCAGTGGCATAGAGTATGAGATGTAACTCCAGAAATTCCAAAATTTTAAATAGAATGATACAGCTTGAGTTAAGTGCATCTCTGCCACTTGTTGCTCTTTTTTGAGATTTTTTGTGAGTCTCTGGATCATGGTCGTTAATGAGTTTATATGGTGCCCTTTTAATGCCCAAATAAACACTCTGATTGTCTCCCAATTCGACTTTTTATTCGGTTGTTAAGGGTCATCAATTTTAATTTTTGGAGGGGTTTTTGTTTTGCTTTGTTTGGGGCCACACACCCACCTGTGCTCAGGGATTACTCCTGGGCAGTGTCTGGGGCCTATATGTGATGCCAAGATCAAATCCAGATGGGCTATGTGCAAGGAAAGTACCTGAAGTGCTGTGCTATCTTTCTGGTCTCAATTTTAGACTTTTGAGAATGGTAGATAGTCAAGAGAATTTTGTTTTGATTTTACTTTAGGCACAGTGGTTTACTATGCTGTTAATAGTAGCATTTCGTGCACGACACGGTTTAGCACCAAACCCCTCACCTGAATTTCTACTTCCCTGATCATTGTTCCAGTGTCTCTCCTCTTCACTCCCCAAGGTAGCTTACTACTAAGACCAGTTCTCAATTTCTGTGACCTTTGGGTATTTGCATGTCTTTATATTCCATCATGTCTACTACATGTCTTTATATTCCATCAGGAGAGAGATCATTCTGTGTGTGTGTGTCTCTCTCTCTCTGTGAGTGAGGGCACTCACCACTTGCGTTTGGTGGTCAAGAGTCGCCTCCCCATCCCAATCAGCCTCTGCATACCAACACATGAGGGAGGAAACAGGACCACCAAAATGGTTGGTGATTAATTGCCATATATTACAGTCTATATTCCTCCATGCATTCCATTCTCCCTATGTGTCTATTCCAGTCTCGCCCCATGCCCCATTCCATTTTCACCCTGTCCCTCATTCCAGTCTCACTCTGCCTTCATTCCCATTTCCTCATGCCCCATCTCACAGACTTCATTATTCACCCAGCCCCCCAGAGTTGGGGGTAGCAATACAACTTGTAGTGATTGCACACTCAATATATGTAAGGCCCTTCCCTCAGGTGAACCTTCTTCTAGGACAAAATCTCATCTTGCAAGAAGATACACCCAAGGGCAGAAAACCATCTAGGGGCATATTTCTCCTTTCCTTGGTCTATTTCCATTTAAATGGACATCTTAAATTTACTTCTTAATATTTCTAGTCATTTTGTATGAACACCGTAGCACTGTAGCACTGTACTCCTGTTGTTCATCTGTTTGCTCAAGTGGGCACCAGTAATGTCTCACAACAAATTGTGAGACATGTTGTTACTATTTTTGGCATATTGAATACGTTATGGGTGGCTTGCCAGGCTTTGCCATGCAGGCGAGATACTTTCAGTAGTTTTCCCGGCTCTCCGAGAGGGGCGGAGGAACAGAACCCGGGTCAGCCATGTTGGCCGCATGCAAGGCAAACGCCTTACCCACTGTGCTATCACTATTAAGGTTTGTATTATTGGAAAATTGCTATGTTGATCAAAGGGATGGTTCTTCCTATTCCCATTTTGTTTTATACAGAAGTTTGTTAATGATAAACTTACATCCTATAATTTGATTAATTAAATATTTCTGAGTTGAAAGAAAGAGAAACTGAACACCATAAGATATATTAAGTTTAAAGGATGGGATGGCTCTCCTGGAGACATCTCTCTTATATCCCAGACTACAGTCCTCAGGCCAAGTTAGTCTTCCTAACCTTAGCAGGGTCCTTATTCAGATCCTTCTTTTTGGGTGATGACAAAGTTTGTCCATGACCATACTCATAACTTACTATATTTTATGGTGGTTGACCTGTCCCTTTTAGATCCCAGGATAGCTTATGGCTTGTCCCTTTTCAATGCTTGGGTAGCTTACAGCTTGCCCTGAGTCCATCCAAGACACTCACTGGAACCCTACTTTTGGGGTGCTAGGAACTAAGGACAGCTGAGGCTTAAGTCGAGTAAATATGACAGATGACCAGGAATAAATATTGTTCTGAGTCAATTAACTCCCAGAAGCACAGCATTCACTATCTTCCTGTGTCTATACAAAAAGGACACTGCTCTAGAGTAAACTATGAAAAGGACATAAGGGAAAGAAAAAAGCAAATATTTCACTTGCATATACAAAATCCAGAGTCCTGAGAAGAATCTGACTTTACAAATCACAGGGTCTGATTTTGGGATATAGTGATTAACAGAGAGGGGAAGCAGAACAAAGAATAAGTTAAAGATTAATAAAGAGGAATGGGAGTGCCACTGGGGCTGTGTGATGAGGGTAACTCAGTAACCTAAACTCCCTGAGGCAAGGGAGGAAGGACAAACCAATCCAACATCTCTCCTAATTTCACTCAGCATGAAACTCTCCAGATCCTGCCAGGTAGCAGCTAATCGTATGATTTATCATTTTTTACAGTAGAGTAGTATTCTATGTGTGTATGTACCACAGCTTCTTTATCCTGCCATCTATTCAGTCAAGACATGTTTTAAATAACATAAAATACCACTGATTCATGAATAAAAAAAAGTATTTTACAGAGTGAAAGTTTAGGGCTGTGGAAGAGAAAGATGCTAACAGAATTCTGCTTCACTGATGGGGCCCCCGTCCCCGAGAGCAAATTGGGGTTTATATACTCTGCAGTGGACCATTCTCAAGGAAGGAAAAACTTACATTGAAATAATAGTTAAAAGGAGACAAAGTATGAGTTTTTAACTGCCCTATGGTAATTTTCAACATCCTCACTGAGTAAGAAATAATAAATGCATTTTGAATTTTGAAAAGATACCTTACACAGGAGCCATTTAACATATAAAAGTTAATGTAAATCAAGAGATTACAATCTCTTATTATAAATTTCTTATTTTGGTTAGGTGAAAAAGGAACTCTCATCCACTGGTGGTAGGAATGTTCAACCAATGTGGAAAGTATGAAGAGTTCTCAGTAAATTGAACTGCCATATGATCCAGCTATTTCACTCTTGGGAATCTACCCTCAGGACACACAAACATTCATCTAAGATGACATCATCACACCATTATTCATTGCAGCACTTAAAACAAATAGCTGTAATATGGAATCAACTTAGGCGTCCAATAAAAATGAATGTATTATGAAGATGTGGTACATATACACAATGGAACACTATACACAATGGAATATTATGCAGCTGTAAAGAATGAAGAAATCATTCAATTTGCTGCAACCTCAATGGAACTGGATTATATCATGTGAGTGAAGTAAGCCAGAAAAAGAAAGAAAATCATAGGATGATCTCTCTTATCTGTGATATATAAATTAACTGGAAGAATAAGGAATGAAATATGGCAAAGAGTGGATGTCTAGATTGCCCCTGATTATAGAGTACAGGGAAGAGAACAAAGAAGGTAAGAAATAGAGGTGGGGTGGGGGGAAGAGGAAAGAAGATGAAGACAGGAAGTAATGGGTAAGCAGGGGTCAATGGCCTGAGATACATCAGTAATGTGGAGGGGTGGGTAGCTACAGACACAAAACAGAATCAATAACACTAAAAACATGAGACACAAGTGACAACAACCAAACATTCTGATGTGCCTGTAAGGTGGCAGCTTGTGGGGGTGGGAGGGAACTTGGGGTCACTGGTGATGGGAAATTGATGCTAGAACATTAGACGTTTCAATAGCTTTGTAAATCACGGTTCTTTAATGAAATAAAAATTGTTTTTTAAAAAGATATTTTGGTCTGATGACTGTTTGACCTGGTCTTTCTTACATCTCGTCTCAGCAGGAGGCTGGCGTGGAGATATGAGATATGGTGCAGGGCTTCTACACACACTGACTACAAAGGCCTCTGTAGAAGTTACCTCTGCCCTGGTCTAGCCATAACTGACCTGTAACTTTAGCCAAGTGACCTTAGCTGCCAGCCGTGACTTCTTTGTCAGTACCTGACAGAGGAAAGCTAAAGTCTTGCCACCATATTGGGAAAAAACAAATTCACTGCAGTGGTAACCTAAATGTTCATTAAAGACCCTGGGTTAGCCTTCTTGTTTTCCAGGATAGATAGGAAAATAAATTTGGGTAACACTGGAGGTTGAAAGTGTTATTTCTTCACTCGACTTAGTTTTAGGGCTATTTCCCGTCCTCAGCCTAGCAATTCTCAATGGACTGTGTTGAGGAGAAAATCAGAAGACCTAGGAAATCAAAGGCAAAGCTTGGAGCATGCCAGCCTATCTCCCCCAGGAATGGGAAGGGGGGCTTCAACTATAATAATTCACATGTAGTTATGGTGCTGTTTTCTAGCACATGGGTATATTAAAGGTATGTCCCTTCCCCTTCAGTGATACCAAACAGCCACAGTACATGTAAGAGGAATAGGGAAGCATATTTAGGGCAATAGAAACTTGACCTCAAGTGCTGACACTAGATACTGATTGAAAATCCTGCCGTTAAAGATTATTGTTAGAGAAAATTTAGCTTGGTTTTAAAATGCAGTCTTTAGTCCTGGAACCCAAGAAGGAGGAACTATAACTTGTAAGTTACAAATTTTATAAATTTGGTAGCTACATCTGTAATGAAACATGGTTATCCCTAGAACATGGGCCTGATAGTATCTAATAAATGGGAGAAAGGACCAGGAACTAACATTGGGTTAGAACCGCTGCCCATGTTTGCTGAGTTTGCCTACTTGGCAACCACCTAATCTTGAAAGACCATAATCAATAGTTGACAAACTACTCTAGGCACCATATAATCTCATCAATGGCCAAGATCCACAGACTATGAAATAAAGCTCTCAGGAGAGTGCAACATAGAACATCCTGACCCTGCTCCAGGCTGTCTTCACCCTGGCCACTCGGAGGGGGACAGGCTGAGTTTCCCTCCCCACCCCTGCAGAGTCCAGGCAGTCAGAAACCTCCTGAGTCCAACCATATCCATGCTCAAGGCCTCTCTGCACAGGTTCGGAAGAGCCTCAACTATGAGGGAACTTGCAGAAAAATCCAGTATTCTGGACCCGTGACTGATATCTCCAAGCCTGCTTGGAACGGGTCTGGGCCTCCTCCCCCCAGCTCTCCAGTTTTCCAGTGTCTTGGTAGTCACACAACAAACTGCCTCTGGTGCCATATAATCTCACCAACGGTCAAAACCCAGAGATTATGAAATAAAGCTCATGGAAGAGTGTGACATAGAACAACCTGGAGCATGAGGCCGAATTCACGGCTGCAGGACCTCTTATGCTCTAGCCCACTGATGTACCAAAAAGTAGCACACATTTGTTTGGGTATAACTGTACATGCTTGCAATCTTTTATACAAGGACTTACTTAAATGGCTTCAGGATGAAATATAACAATCTTCACAAACTTTCCTCTTATGGTGGTGAGAAGGTGCACAATGTTGGGATTGGTGTTTGAATATTAATTGTAGTCTGTTGGGGTCCGAGCTCAGGACAGCCTCACCTGTCAAGGAAAACTCTGAGAGACCAAGTCCATGCAAAAGCAAGAGGTTTATTCAAGCATGCTCGGGCTCACAGCATGACCACAAACCGTCAGTGACTGAGAGCCCCGAGCCTCTTCAAAGGGGGCTTTTTATAGGGCATCTTCCCGAGCATTTCAGAAAAGCCCGCGCACAAGTCACCCAATACATTTGAATTATCACATTAGATGCTGCACGCAGGCAGCCAGTCATTTTGCAACAAGCCATCAGCACCAGCCACTCTCTTCTGTACCTGTCACCAGGCCCTCCCAATGGGCAGTCAATTAGGCCTTTTCATTAGGCCTTCTCCAACCTTGTGGCCTTATCTGGTGAATTCCAGGTGCAAGGAGGAGATGGGAGTACTTGGTGTTGGGCCTTGTTAGGCGGATTCCAGGACAAAGAGATGCCTCATTAGGCCTTCTCAGGCCTTGTAGCCTTATCTGGCGAATTCCAGGTGCAAGGAGGAGTTGGGGGTACTTGGTGTTGCTAGCCTGCTGCAGCTGCAGGACGGGATATGGGCTGGGACTTGCTTTGCTAGGGCCCAATTGTCATGGGGCTATCTTTCATAGTCAACTATTGTTGAACAGCTTTTTTAAAATAAAATAAAAATAAAAACAAATTGAAAAAAATCAATAGTTGCTATTAAAGCCTCCTTTTTCTCCTGTCTTTGAGGCTCTAAATCTATGCATTTTAGACAGGTGGGATATTTCTCACAGTACATGCTGGATATCAACTGGAATGCCCACCTGGAGGCAAAACGCTTGGTTACATAAAAAAACACAATGGCATGAGCACGCTTCATAAATATTCATACCCAGGGGCTGGAGCGATAGCACATCCGTGTAGGGCATTTGCCTTGTACGTGACCATCCTGGGTTCGATTCCCTGCATCCTATATGGTCCCCCAAGCACCGCCAGGAGTAATTTCTGAGTGCATAAGCCAGGAATAACCCCTGTGCAAGGCTGGGTGTGACCCAAAAAGAAAGAAAAAGAAAAAATAAATATTCATATCCAGCTATAAGGGAAGCCTGGCGATGGGAGAGGTGGGGCGGGGCGAGCGGGAGGCGGGGCGAGTGGGAGGCGGGGCGAGCGGGAGGCGGGGCGGGGCCAGCGAACAAGGGGCGGGGCGAAGGGGCGGGGCGAGCGGGAAGCCGGGCGAGCGGGAGGCCGGGCGAGCGGGCCGGAAGCCGGCGGCAGGAGCGAGCCGGGCAACTTGACGACCCCGAGCGCGCTGCTGGTGATGGCCGTGAGCGGCTCCGGGAAGTACGTCCGGGCGGCGGGCACACGGGAGGAGGACAGGCCGCGGGGGCGCGGGACCCCTGGGGAGTCCCCTTCCCCTTCGCGGGGACGGGAGCGGGGCGACGCGAGCCGGAGCGGCCGGAGCGCGTTCCCGGCGCGGGCGGGCGGCGCGGGCCAGTCCGGGCGGGCCACAGCAGCGGCAGCTCGGGGGTCCCGGCATCCCCGCTTCGGGGCCCCTGCGCGCCGCCCGCACCTCCTCCTGCACCTGCGCCAGTCAGTCCCAGCGAGCGCTTGCACCTCCTGGTCTCGAGAAGTGAACTTGACCTTCCGTTGTTTTTTTTTTCCGTCCTTAAATGACGAGTTATCAGCGTAAACTGCAGTGGTCGTGTTCACTTGAACCGTATTTTCTTTTTTTTAGTTGGGAGCCTATGTGACAGGCAGCATAAAGCATCTCACAATCTTGATTGCCCGCACCGAGACCTTTGTTCCCTGATTAGGAGCCAACTATTAACTCTACACAGTTACTGGTAGTTTCTGGTAAAACAGTTACTGAAGCAAAAAAGAAAAAAAATCCAGAACTAAACTATCCGGGGGGTGGGGCTTCCTCCTGGCCCGAGCTCAGGCATCACTCTTGGTGGTGCTCCGGGAAGTTTATGGGGCACTGGAGGTCGAGCACCGGCTGGCCGCGTGCAAGGCCAGCATCTTGCCCACTGTGATAAAGTATCTTGACCTTCAGATGCTCTAGACTCTCCTTAGTCAGGAACCACTCATGTGGGTTGTACCCATTTAAAAAGCTTGCTTCAGGTAAATAGATATATCTTTAGAAGAATTGGGGGGGGGGGGGGCGGGCATGTTTACCCTCAAAGACAGGGAATCTGGGATGGCATTAAAAGTCAGCACCTGCAGTTTCCTAGCTACCTGCTTTAAAAGTCGTGTCCTGAGGCTGGAGTGATAGCTTAGCGGGTAGGGTGTTTGCCTTGCACGCGGCGGACCCAGGTTCGATTCCCAGCATCCCATATGGTCCACTGAGCACCGCCAGGAGTAATTCCTGAGTGCATGAGCCAGGAGTAACCCCTGTGCATTGCCGGGTGTGACCCAAAAAGGAAAAAAAAAAGTGTAAAACTGCTCCTGTGCTTGGTGTAAGGGACTTAGTAACCGCAGGACTTGGTTCCACCATGGCCTGCTGAGCTAGCTTGGACAGTTAGTCACATTTCCATCAGGCAAGAGGGAAGATGTCCTATACAATTCAGATGGTTAGTTTCATGCATTCAGAAAAATATTGGACTCAGTCATTCATGGTTGTCACTGATAATGGGACAAAAATCCCTACCTTCAGGGAGTTTATATGCCACTATGGGGGATGGCAGTGAATATATACACATCAACCAAAAGTGCCGGTGGTGGCCACCTCCAGGGGAGAGACTGGGGAGGAAGTGGGCAGAGCACCAGGCAGGAGGGTCAAGGAATGACCCTCTGAAGAAATGTGGGAGTTAGGAGAGAGGAGGGACAAGCCTGGAGAACAGTGGGAAAGCGTTATGGCATAGGGTCTAGAACGTGTCAAGGCCCAGAGGCCTGACCGCCTTATGGATTATCAGGGAACCCCAGCAGGGCAAGATTGGTGGCCTGAAGTTAGAGATTCGGTTATGGAATATAAATAAGAACGTTGTGGATGGACTATGAATGAGAAGTAAAGAGGGGTTTTAAGACTTGCACCTGGGCAGCTTGGAGAAGGGAGAAGTACACCAGTGTTCCCCAAAGAGGAAGATGCTGCTCCAGGATTTCTGGAAGAATCCAGAAGGGCAGTATTAGCCTCTGATGAAATTAGGGGTTGTTGAGTAATGTTATGTTTGATTTTGGGTCATGCCAAGCACTCCATGAGGGCTTCTTTTGGTAGTGCACAGGGGACCATGTGGCAGGAATTCAGCTGGGATCAGCCACCAACAAGGCAAGCCTCAAAACTCGTGGACTACCTCTCCAGCCTGGAGTAATAATTTTTCTGAATAGGAAATCTCAGGTCAAAGAAATTCGGGAACCTCTGTTATAGGCTGACATGGAGAAGCAGGAGACACATGTGGAAGGAAAATATCTGGAGCTCAGTGTGGGACTGGGTCTATTTCAAATAAATTTGTCAAATGGGGGATTGATTTTCCAAGTCAGAAGTTTGCAGATGTACTACCTCTGTGACCCCCCCAAACTTTTTAAAAAATATATTTGATTTCAGAAAGTGAAGCAGTCATATAAAAATATCAAGTAGGGGCAAGAGCAGTAGCACAGTGGGTAAGGGTGTTTGCCTTGCACGTGGATGACACGGGTTCCATTCCTGGCACCTCATGTGGTCCCGTGAGCCCCACCAGAAGTAATACCTAAATGTAGAGCCAGGAGTAAGTCCTGATCACTGTCAGGTGTGGACCCCGAGAAACAAGTAAACACTTTGGAATTGGTAAATGTTTACCAACAAATTAGACTTTGATTACAAAGTTGAGGTCACCAGATGGAAGGGGGAGGGGTTGAGGAATGAGGAAAAAGAGAGACTAGAGGCGACATAAGGACAGTGGTGGAGAGTTTCGGTACTGGCGGTACAATAACTTTATACAACAAAAGTATAATTGTAACCATGTTATCTTAAACACAATTTTTAAAAATTGTGGAATTGGTATATAAAGTGCTAGAGCGATAGCATAGCGGTAGGGCGTTTGCCTTACAAGGGCCAACATGGCCAACCCGAGTTCGATTCCTCCGCCCCTCTCGGAGAGCCCGGAAAGCTACCGAGAGTATCTCGCCCGCACGGCAGAGCCTGGCAAGCTCCCCGTGACATATTCTATATGCCAAACACAGTAACAAGTCTCACAATGTTACTGGGCCCGCTCGAGAAATCGATGAAGAACGGGAGGACTGTGACTGTGACTGGTATATAAAATTTGGGAGACCAGGTCTGATAAATAGTAAGCGGATATGTAAATTGTGATGGTGGTAAATGGTATTTGTGCAACAACTTAGAAATTGAAAGCCAGAAAGGATTTCATTTCTCATTGGCTGCCTTCTCTGTCCATCTTCCGTGGCACAGACCAAGCCTCTGGAGGCCAGCTGGTAGCTCAGTCAGTGCTGGCTAAATGAAATGAGCGGATGGGGAATGGGTACTGTGGCTCAGTTCTCTCATTTTGCTGGTGAGAAAATAATTTCACCTTGCACAGGATCTTAGTCCTGTAATGACAGAATAGAGAACCTGCCAGATGTCAGATTCAGAGCCCCGAGGCCTTCCCACTGCCTGCACTGCCTTTTAGGGGGAAAAGATCCTTATCAGATTCTCGGAGCAGAGATCCCTGGACATCCAGTCCGAAGGGCTGGCCTGTCTCTTGTGTCCATTAAGAGTGCGTCTCATCTATTTATTTCTTCATTTTTGTTTTGGGAGCACCCCCCCCCCCCAACTGTGCCTAGAGCTTACTCCTGGCTCTGTGCTCAGGGATCACGCCTGGCAGGAACCAAATGTGTTGCTGGGGGTTGGACCTGCAGGGCCTTACTGTTGTCCTGTCTCTCTGCTCAAGCATGTAGCCCTGAGCCCTGAGGCAGTGCTGTGCTTTGCACCTTGTAGGAGTTAGAGGAGGTTAATCCCCTTCACATCCCTCCTAGCATCCTCAGGGGAGATTTGAGCACTTCATGAATTCAGTATTTTTTTTTCCCTTAGAAAATAAAAACCTAGGGGCTGGAGCTGGGACAGTAGTCAGGGTGCATGCCCACCACTGTGTGCCTGCAGTGCCTCATGGTCTCCTGTGCACCATCTGGTGCAGCCCTGGAGGTTTCTGAGCACCTCTGTGGCCTGGGTGAGCCCAAGCACAGCAGGGCTGAGCAGTACCACAGTCTCAGGCTTTTGCACAAGACCACTGGCCATGTGGGCCAAGAACCACCAGAAGGGCTCCCAGGTCTCCTGAGCACCACTTGGGAGACATCTCTTAAGCAGGGGCCAAAACACTTAAGGAGTTTAATGAGATTTGATGGTATGTTTCGGGGGAGAGGTTAGCGGCACGTGGGTAATGATGTCTTTCTTTAAACTCCTGGAGAAAACGAAAACCGTACTCTAGATTCCATGGTCAAGAACATCACTTTTGGGGTAGGAGCAATAATGCAGTGGGCTGAAGTACATGCCTTGCATGCCGGAAACCCAGGGTCAGGCTCCTGAACACCATGGTTTCCCAAGCATCTACTGTGAGCGGCCCCTGAACACAGAGCCTGGAGTGACCTTAGAGCACCTCCGGGGATCACCCAAAACCCAAAACCAACAAGGGATCACAAGCACTTGCAGATTGTCATCAGTATACTTTGATCTGAGTTCTGGGGGGCACCCTCAGATGGGCTGGTTGGGAGGGCGTGGTCATTTGAACATCTGCATCCTCTCCACAGATCAAGCGTGGGCGCCCTGCTGGCATCCGAGGTAACCCGCCTTTCTGTCCCTCAGTCGCACACCCTACTGGTCTCCTACTGTTCTCTCCCTTCCCCGACCCGAAGGCAGGCTGATCTGTAAGCACGAACAAGTACAGAGTGCCACTCACTGCTGCAGTTTGGTTTCCCATCGGGTGACTACAGATAATGATGGGTGAGCCCCACAGCACACTGCTGAGCTTCAAACCCCTTTTCTTTCCTGAGGGAGGGGGCGGGGGGGAGGCCGGGGATGCTCCCCTGCAACTGGGGGGAAGCACGGAGCTGCTGTGTGGGCCCTCGTGGCGGCAGTCGCCTGAGACACTCTGCCCGCTACATACTCCTTTCGTTTTGTTTCCAAGCTCGGGTGGAAATTCTATGATGCAGATGACTATCACCCGGAGGGAAATTGAGTGAAGATGAGCAGCAGGATCCCCCTGGATGACCAGGTAATGGCTGCTGTCTCTTTCCAGCCCACGCCTTGCCCTCACAGACACCCCTGCAGCATCCCTTGGACAGAGTTCCTGGGTCCCCAAGGTGATTCGGATCAAGGTGCTCCCGAAGCCAGCTCAGTTCCCAAGAGCTCCTCTACATTCACTGGCAGTGGCCCTCGCCTTTTCTCCAAAACCATGACCCCCACGTGGGCAGAGGCAGAAGCTCCTGTGCCTTGCGTGTGAGCGAGTTTGCCTCCTCTTCTTGGTCCCTTCCTCCTGCCACCACCACACTCTGGCACCCACCGCAAAGCCAGGAAGAGATTTGAGGGGCTAGAGAGGCAGCACAGTGAGAAGGCACTTGCCTTGCATACAGCCAGCCCAAGTTTGATCGCCAGCTCCCTATGTGGTCCCGTGAGCCCACCAGGTGTGAGCCCTGATGACTGAGCCAGAGACAGCTAGGTGTAGCCCAAAAGCAGAAACAAGCACCACAAAACAAAACAAGAAAGATCTTTGAAATTCAAGTATGGTACCCCATATAGTTCTGCAAGTTCCACCAGGAATGATTCTTGTGTGCAAGAGCCAGGAGAAAGCTCAGAGCACAGCCAACTGTGCACCCCCCCCCAAAAAAAAATAGCCCCACCTGGAGCGATAAAGCACCTGCCTTATATGCAGCTTGTCTGGATTCAATCCCCAGCATCCCTTCTGGTCTCCTGAGCACCGCCAGGAGTGATTCCGGATTGCAAACCAGGAGCAACCGCTGAGTATCACCAGGTGTGGCCCAAAACCAAACAAAACTGGCCCTATGGAATGCAAGTGTGGCTGTAAGGGGAGTGAGAGGGACAGTGGATGTGGTGGATACGCAGAGCACAGAGTGGCCAGGGACAGGAGTGGCCATGGGGTCGTTTGGTCTTGACCCCGAAACCAGTGGGAAGTTTCAAGAGCCAGACCCTCTGTGCTCTCTCTCCACCTACCCTCACCCTCAGTCAGGTTTATTGTTCTTATCAGTGGCCAGATGTCTCCTTCCCTTTCCCACATAGTTAACCCTGTTCATCCTTCACATGTTAGGGCCCCTGCCACTTCCTCAGGAAGCCCTCCTTGACTGATTTAGAAGACAGCTCCTGTTATAGATTCTTAGAGCACCATCACTTATTTCCTTGTGCCGAGTGTAACATGACATTAAATAGGATGATAATTTGAATAGTACTTAGATACTGCTACTTAAGAAAAAAATTGGAGGGTGGAAGGTTTGGGCACACCTGGTGGTACTCGGGGTTCACCTCTGGCTCTGTACTCAAGGATCACTCCTGGAAATCTTGGAAGCCATAGGCCTTCCTGGGGGTTGGATTGGGGTCAGCTCTGCACAGGGCAAGTGCCTCTGTCCCAGTACTCTCTCTCCAGCCCTGCAAGATTTCACTTCTGAAGAGCAGGATCCTGGCCGTGTATGTAGCCACTGTACACCCATAGGACCTGACAGTGTCGGGAAGTACTGGTTACTCCTTGTGCTGTGTGTGGGTGAGAGGGACGAGTGACCAACGCCTCATTCCTGCCTGCTGCCAAGGCACGTCCTAGATGCTCCCTCAAACCAAGGCACCAGCAGGAGTCTTTGCAGTGTGGTTCCTCAGTCGGGAGCCAGGCCCACAGAGCAGCTTAGTGTGGACCTCATTCAGGTGCACATGCTGAGTGTCCAGAGCTGTGAAGGGAACTGACCGGGCAGAGGTCAGCACTGGTGTCCGCACTTCGAGAGGCCGGCCTGTGCCCCTATGGCCCATTGACCTGCCTCGGACGGTTTGTCACTAAACCATTAATAGTTCTGATTCTAGAGCAGTTTGGGTACACTGCGCTGTCTCTCTGCTCTCTCTTCTCACATCTCTCTCTCTCTCTCTCTCTCTCTCTCTCTCTCTCTCTCTCTCTCTCTCTCTCCCCCTTTTCTCTTTCTCTCTTGTCTGTCCTCTTTCTCCCTCTCCATCTCTTTCTCTCACCCCCTCTCCCTTCTCTTATCTCTCCCCCTCTCATTCTCCCCTGTCTTCTCTCTTTCCCCTGTATTCTCTCTCCTCTTTCTCTCTCCCCCTCCTTCTCTTTCTCTCCTCCCTTCTCTTTCTTTCTCTCTCCCTGTTTTCTCTCTCCTCTTTCTCCCTCCTCTTCTCTCTCCTACTCCTCTCTCCCCCTCCTCTCTTCTCCCTTTCTCTCTTCTCTCTCTATACCCTCGTCTCTCTCTCTCCTCTCTCTTTCTCACTTTTTCTCTCTCTTTCTCCCCCTGATTTTTGTCCCACACCTAGAGATACTCAGTTACCACAGGCTCTGTACTCTGCAGTTGCTGGTGGTATTGCTCAGGGAACCGTGAAGCTTTGGCCTGCATGCACAGCATGCACTCAATCCATCGAGCTCACTCCAACCCCTGCAACACTTGTCTTTGTTTTAGAGAAGGCAGGAGACATATTGCAGCAGGTATGGTGCCTGTCTTGCCTGTGGCCTACCTGGGTTTGATCCCTGACACTAAATATGGTCCCCTGCGCAAACCAGGAGTGATCCCTGGGCATGGAACCAGGAGTAATCCTGGAGCACCATTGGATGTGGCCTCAAACGTGTGTGTGTGTCTATGTGTGTTAAATAATTTTTATATTAATTGAATCATCATGAGATAGTTACAAAATTGTTCATGACTGGGTTTCAGTCATGCAATGCTCCAACACCCATTCCTTCACCAGTGCATATTTCCCACTACTAGTATCCCCAGTTTCCCTCAAACCACGCCCAGCCTCTCTCTATGGCAAGCACTTTCCTTTTTTCTCTCCTTTTGGCACTATGGTTTGCAGTACAGATTCTGAGAGGTCATCATGCTTGTTCCTTTACTTACTTTCAGCAGTTCTTATTTAGTTCTTATTCAGAGTGATCACTTCCAACTGTCTTTGTCATAGTGGTTCCTTTTTTATCCAAACTGCCTTCTCCCCAGCACTTGAAGCCAACTTGCAACCATAACCTGTCCTCCTGGCCCTTGTTTCTACTGTCCTCAGGTGTTAGTCTCATACTGTTTTTTTTTTTAATTCCACAAATGGTGCAGTCATTCTATGTCAGTCCCTCACCTTCTCTTTTCACTCAGCATGATACTCTCCATGTCCATCCATTTACAAGAAAATTCTGTGCTTCATTTTTCCTAACAGCTGCATAGTATTCCATGGTGTAGATGTGCCAGGGTTTCTTTATCCAGTCATCTGTTCTCGGGCACTAAGGTTCTATAAACACACTCTTATTCCCTCCCCTGACCTTCCCCCTTGTTGCTGTTGATCTGCCATGTGGGGTCCACATGCAGCCTTATTGTGGCACTCGCAGTTCTCACTGTGATGCTGGCAGGGGTTGTGGGCAGGGTGCAGGGCTCACAGAGTCTGCTGGGGTGCTGATGGGGCATCATATGTCAGGAAAATCACTCACTCTGCTGGGGTGCTCCTAGCAGGTCGAGTGTTAGGCTGCAGGCTCTTGGGTTTGTGCTCCTGTGGCTGTGGTGCATGCATCTCTGCCGGCATGCGCCTCTGGCTGAGGCATGCAGGCTCTAGCTGCAGTGCTCACAGGGTGAGGGGTCACTGTGGTGCTCTGTTTGGAGTTCCCAGGGCTCACACTTTCTGACTGTGGTGCTTGGGTTCTTGGTTATTAGTCACAACATGTGACAGTGGTTTGGGTGCCAAGAACATTCCTGGCACATGTGGCAACATGGAATTTGAACTCATTTGACCATATACCTACAAGGCAAGCATCTTAGCCACTGTGCTATGTGTCAAGCCCTCCATTTTAAAATGTTTTAGGGGTGTAATGTCACCACCCTGTGTCCACCAAAGTGACAGTATCCCTCAGCCATAGTCCCCTGGACCTTTCAACCCTGCCCTGCCTCTTGGTGTGCTCAGTTTGGGAGTTAGAGTCTATGGGTTTGTCTTTGACATTTCTCTCCTTGTGGTGTATTTCTTTGAATACCATATATAAGTGAGATCATCCTGTATTTGTCTTTCTCATTGTGAGTAGTGATTTCACTGATCTTTTACATGATCTTTTTTCATTTCTATTTTCCTTACTTACACTGTAATTTTTATTTTTTCCCTTCATCTACTGACTTTGGCTTTAATTTGTTCTTCTACTAAGTTCCTTGAGGTATGCAAAAAGTATTTATCATTGTTAATTTTGACAGTGCTGGAGAGTGAACCCTTTAGCTACTTCTAGGAGACCTTAGATGTGAAGATGTTCCCTTCACAGCACTGCAAGGGGAGGCCCAGGAAGCTTTCTCTGTGCTGTGCATTCTGACTTTGCTCTGAGTGCTTATGCACCAGGTGGGAATAGACCTGGGTGTCCCTGATGGTCCACATCTCCAGTCCTGTTTTGTTTTGGGGTTACTTCTGGTGCTGCACTTAGGAATCACTCCTGGTAGTGCTCAGGGATCGAACCCAGGTCAGGACACGGGTCCTACCTGCCATGCTCTCATTTCCTATTTTTTTTAATTTAACTTTATTATTTTTTTTATTGAATCACTATGAGATACTGTTACAAAACTTTCATGATTGAGGTTCGGTCATACAATGATCGAACAACCCATCCTCCACCAATGCACATTTCCCACCACCAGCATCCACACTTAAGTACCTATTCTTAAGTGTGGGACAGAGGTGCTTGTTTGACTTGCATTGATCCAGCAGACAGAGACGCATGTCTTCCTCTCTCCCTTAATCCTGTGTTTTTACATTGAAATCTCGCCATCCCCTCATAGCATTCACGGTATTCTAAGAGGTTGTCTTTCTTGCCCCAGTGTTTGCCTCTCGAGAGGATATTGCAATCACTCCCTCCTTTCACAAGCACTGCAAGTGTACGGGGAACTCACAGACCCAAGTCCCTCCTACTGCCCTTCCAGATAAGTCCAGACTCTCTAGGATTACTCTTCAGGCTTAGTTTCCTTTGGACTCGCACCCACATCTCTGATTCACCATTGCTCAGTATTTCCCTCATCCACTTACTCAAGCATCTTGATAACATATGTATCCTCTGCTCTTGGAATCTGCCTTTTTGTTCTCTTTGGCAGGCCTTAAATTGAAATCCTTTCAGAGTAAGTCCTCAGCATTTAGCCTTTCGAGGGTTTGATCAGAATGTCCTCTCCACCACTTTGTCATAGTCCTTTTACAGCCCTCATTTCTGCCCTTGAGTAATTTAATTGCACATATATCTTCCATTAGGTTGTAAACCCTTGGAAGACAGGGATGTCGCCATCCACTATGATTTCCCCAGTACTTGATATGGTGCTTTTTGCTTGTGTGGTAGTGTGCAGGGGCTGGCTGCTCCAGGCTCTGTGCTTGGAGTTGCTCCTGGGGGTGCTTGAGGGATCTTAAGGTGCCAAGGATCCAACCCAATCCAGAGTCTTCTACATAACAGAGCATGTGCTCAGTCTCATTGAGCTGTCTCTGATATGGTATTTTGAATGCATTTAGTATTCATGGTTAGTGGACTTAAGGCTCAGTGTACTTGTGAATCAAGGTTTGTTTTTAATAAATTCAAAGTTTAAATTGTTATATTAGCCAAATAGTATTGTTTAAAATGGAACTTAATCATTTTTTAAAATCTCTATCCCAAAGCAGCTCAATGAATTCTACATTATCCTCCATTTTATAGAGGTACAAAACAGCAAGTAGCTTGCAAAAAGTTCCAGAGTGAGGGGAATCTGTGGCTTAGAAGATCTTGTTTTTCTAACTGAAAAAGGCCCTCATAATTCTCAAAAAAAAAAAAAATCCTGAGAAGTCAACCAAGGTTGGTTAAATGAAGAGAAAGGTTGAAAGTGGGAAAGAGTTACAGCTCTCCATATGCAAATCCATCCTGTCTGTCTGTCTCTCTCCATTTCTCTCACTCCCTCCCTCTTCCAAATCTTGGTTCAGCCTTGGGAGAGTATAGGAGTCCAGGAATTTATCCATTTCTTTAAAGTTCTCTTATTTCACAGCATAAAGATTCTCAAAGTAATCTCTGATTTGAATTTCCATAGTTTCTGTTGTGATGTTACCTCTTTCATTTCTGATTCAGTTTATTAGGGTTCTCCCTCTCTCTCTTTCTTTGAGAGTCTTGTCAATGGTTTAATGATCTAGTTTATTTTTTCAAAGAACCAGCACTTGGTTTCATTTTTTTTTTTTTATTTATTGAATCACTGTGGGAAAGGTTACAAAGCTTTCAGGTTTATGTCTCAGTCATGCAAATATCAAACACATTTCCCTTTACCAATACTTATTTTTTACCATGAAGAACCCCAATAAAACCCCACCCCCACCCCTCCCCGTCCCTGTGAGGCAGATGAATTCTAGTTAACACTCTATCTGCTTTGATTAGATTCATTGTTTCAATAAAAGATTCACCACTATTATTTAGAGTTTACCCCCCCCCCCAAATCAGACATGCTGAAAAAGCATTGTGAAGTGATTTGCTTTCTACAGCTGGGTTCAAGAATTAAATGTTGGTTTTGGATTTCTGCTATTTTACCTATTGACCCTGGAAGTATTTCTACTGAAAGTCAGATAGTTAAGAAATTGGTTTCTGTGTTCTGGAGTCGTGGCCGTGCTGGAGAGCCGCTCGTGGGGGGCAACCGGTGGCCTGGGTAGGGCGTGAAGGGCGGAGCGAAACGCCCCCCTTCCCATGAGGTTTTAGTCGCCCCCACACTCCCGGCTCATACCTGCTGTCCACAAGGCTCCCATGTGGCCGCCATCTTTCTTTCCAGAGAGGAGAGGGCGAATGGGGCAACACCCTTTCCCCTCCGGCAGACTTGATGGGCTGGATCAACGCATAGTCCGTTCACTTTTCTGCTCCAAGCTGCTGGGTTCTGCATTAAGCCCTTGTGCTTCTTGGGCTGTGGCTGTGCTGGTGAGCCGCTCGTGGGGGGCAACTGGTGACCTCGGTAGGGCGTGAAGGACGGACCGGAACGCCCCCCTTCCCATGAGGTTTTAGTCGCCCCCACACTCCCGGCTCATACCTGCTGTCCACAAGGCTCCCATGTGGCCGCCATCTTTCTTTCCAGCAAGGAGAGGGCGAATGGGGCAACACCCTTTCCCCTCCGGCAGACTTGATGGCCTGGATCAATGCATAGTCCGTTCACTTTTCTGCTCCAAGCCGTTGGGTTCTGCATTAAGTCCTTGTGTTTCTGGGGCTGTGGCCGCAGCACTTGGTTTCATTGATCATTTGGATTGTTTTGGGAATTCCAGCTCTTTTTTTTTTAATTGAATCACCTTGAGATACACTTAAATCACTTAATCACTTAACTTCCTGTTAGTAGTCGATTTGCTCGAGCGGGCGCCAGTAACATCTCCATTTGTCCCTGTTGCGTGCTAGTGTAGCCTAATGGCATCTGTTCGCTCTGGGAACATGAAGAGCCTCAAACAGATCGTTCATGATCTTGACGAAGAAGTCTGACCATTTGGTAGGTGGGCGGCCACACGGTCTTTTGACATCCCCTGGAATCCAGTCGGTAACAGCTCTAGTCCAGCGGTCGTCTTTAAATCTCATTACGTGACCAGCCCATCTGATTTTTGACACCTTGGCAAATGAGACAGTTACAAAGTATTCATGATCTGGTTTCAGTCATAAAATGTTCAAACAGCTGTCCCTCCACCAGTGTACATTTCCCACCAGTGTACCAGTGTCCCCAGTCCTCCCTCCATCCCTCCCTCCCTCTCTCTCTCTCTCTCTCTCTCCCCTCTATCCCTTCTCTCTTTCCCTCTCTCTCTCTTTTACCTCCCCCATCTCTCTCTCCTTCCCCTTTTGAGCATTATTTTTTGCAGTATAGATACTGAGAGGCCATCATATTTGATCCTTTACCCACTTTAAGCACACATCTTCCTAGACTATAGACCAAACATTATGGCTACTTAATACCTGGATTGCAGACCACAACACCCTAAAGGAGAGAGAGTAAAAGGTACTCTCCACCTGCCACAGAGGCAGGAGTGGGGGGTGGGGTGGGGATTATGGGGGGGATGCTGGGAACACTGGTGGTGGAGAATGGGCACTGGTGGAAGGATCAGTTGATAAGATAACTCTGGAATTAATTCAAGAGGAACAACATAAAAATAATCATTGTCCCAGAGGGACAGGAAGGCAACTCTTGTGAAGATGCAACAGTCAGAAGCATCACTGCTGAGAAGTTCCCAGAGCTGGAGGGGGCAAGCACCCAGATCCAAGAGACTTGAAGGGTACCAGATAAAAGAAATCCAACTAAAAATACTCAAGATACAAACTACTCAGAATGATGAATGTCTTAGATAGGTATAGAGCACTTAAAGATTAAAGAAAAAAATGACATGCAAAGGAGTGTTGGTACAAATGACAGAAGATTTCTTACATGAGGCCCCAAGACAATGGTGGGAGATAATTAAACTCAATGAACAACTTTACCCAGCCAGACTCTCATTCAGATTTGAAGGAACTATACACAACTTCACAGATAAGAAACAGTTCAGGAACTTTATGACTCAAAACTGCTGTAAGAAAGAGAATGAAAAGGACTACCGTAGATGAGAGAAATCTCACAACTAGACCAAATTTCTACAAAAAGACGGTACAAACTCCAAGGCAATAATCACACTCAATGTCAGAGGCCTAACTGTACCAATTAAGAAACATCAAATGTCAGTATGGATTAAAAAATTGAGTCCAACCTTCTGCTGCTTTCAAGAATTAAATTTAAGCAGTAAGGGCAAACAGATTCAAAGTCAAAGATTGGAAGATAATATTTCAAGCACACAAGCCCAAAAAACGGCTGGGTGGCCATACTGATATCAGACAACATTGACTATAGTACTAAAAGGTTTTAAGAGACCGAGAAGGCCATTTCTCAGTGATGAAGGGATATGAACATCAGAAAGAACTCACATACTCCTAAACACATTTAAAATTCATAAAATGACCAATAGACTTGAAGGACATTGATGACAGCACAATAATAGTTAGAGATTTCAACACCACTCTGTCACCACTTGATAAATCAGCTAGGCTAAAACTAAAAGCGGAAATACTGGAATTGACTGGAATTGAAGAGAGAAACAGAAGAGAGGAACTTAGTATATATACATATATTATATAAATATATACACACACATATAATTTTTTAAAGATAACTATCTCGAAAGAGAGCATAAAATGGCTCCCCATACCCATGCCGCCAGACCCCACACCAGGCTGTTTCATTCAGGGGAATCCAGAGGGGGTGGGTGAGATCCTTCCCCACCCCAAGGGACTCAGACCCAGCAGCCAAAAACCTCCAGAACTCAACTACCACCATGCCCTCAGCCCTCTCCACATGCTCAGGCCAAGCCTCACGCATGAGTGAGCTTATTCCTGGACCAGGAATTTATTCCTGGACTGCACAGCCATATCTCATACCTCACACCACTCATATTCCAAGAGTAGTGCACCACATTTGATGGAGTTTAAAGTAAAAGGCAGCCATTCTTAGAGGAAAATAAGTTTTTACATATATATGCATATTCATATGCATATACGTATATTCTATAAGGACACAAGCCTCAATCTTTAACGACATGTTATTGATCTCTTATAGAAGAGCTAAATGGTGAAATACAACAATCTTCACTCACTTTCCTCTAAGGAAAATTTTTGGAGAATTTTCAGCAGTTTATTCATAACAAACAATGCAAAATAAATGATTTCGGTTCTGCTTTGGTGCAAGGGTTGGGGTTTGGAACAGAAACATTCGAAATATGGTGGCATGAAGGTTTAATGGTGGTGAGATTGGTGTTCAAATATTAAATGTAATCAAATATTGTGAACTACTTTATAAAAATTAAATTTTAAAAAACACTTTTAAACTCTAAAAAATAAAACTTATTTTACCTTACAGCCAGAGTACAATTTCAATGCCTAGAAATGTACAAGGTCCAAATTTATCAAAATTGAAATCCTTTAATTGTTTAATTTAAACAAGGTGAAATTCTCTAGCTCATTTTACTATTCTTTTTTGTTTTGCTTTTTGGGTCACATCTGGCAATGCACAGGGGTTACTCCTAGGTCTGCACTCAGTAATTACTCCTGGCAGTGCTCAGGGGACCATATGGGATGATGGGAATCGAACCTGGGTCGGCCGCATGCAAGGCAAATACCATACCCGCTGTGCTATCGCTGCAGCCCCCTCTAGCTCACTTTAACTATGTATATAATAATTACCATTTGGGATCAGAAGGGGCAGAAAATAACATCGCTATCACTATCACCCGGTTGTTCATCGATTTGCTCAAGCGGGCGCCAGTAACATCTTCTTTAGTCCCTGTCACATGCTAGTGTAGGCCAATGACATATTGGGGGATCTATCAGGGGAGTGAGGATCATCATTGTTACTATTTTTGGTATATCGAATATGCCACAGGTAGCTTGCCAGGTTCTGTTGTGGGGGCAGGATAATCTGAAGAAAATAACATGTCATTTGAAAAAACATAATTAAAAATTTGTTTTTCTAGACAAAATTAAAATAAACATTTGAAGCATAGTATTATTAAAGTCCTTGGCATCAGGTGGGCAATACAAACTGTAACTTAAAGTAAGCATAATATATTGTTTCCCAGAATATAAGACAATAAGCACATGTCCTGAGAAGAGCCACTTATCTGTTCAAAGGAAAACTTAGTCTTTCTTTTTATCATTTGATTTTTTAATAGTTTTTAAAATTTTTAAATTTTATTGAATCACCGTGAGATAGTTACAAGCTTTCGTGTTTGGATTACAATCAATCACACAATGATCAAACACCCATCCCTCACCAGTGCACATTCCCCACCACCAATATCCCTGGTATACCCCCCCTTTCCAACCCTCCCCCTGCCTCCATGGCAGACAATATTACCCATACTGTTTCTA
This sequence comes from Sorex fumeus, assembly GCF_029834395.1. NCBI lineage: Eukaryota > Metazoa > Chordata > Mammalia > Eulipotyphla > Soricidae > Sorex > Sorex fumeus. The sequence continues at coordinate 5,700,172 of NW_026606103.1, forward strand.
ATTTGGGGTCATTATGGTTTGCAATGCAGATACTGAGAGGTTATCCTGTTTGGTCCTTTATCTGCTTTCAGCACACATCTCCCATCCAGACCGATTCCTCAAGCCATCATTTTCTTAGTGATCCCATCTCTATACTAGCTGCCTTCTCCCCTTTGCTCATGAGGCAAGACTTAGTCTTTAAGAAATAAGTAGAAACCAATTATGTCAACTGAGTGGGACAAAACAAGGAAGACAGAGGCTGAGACCGCAGAGAAATCCATAGGTTCCTACTATCACGGTATCATGGTCCTCCCATTGTTCATCGATTTGCTCAAGCGGGTCTAGTAATGTCTCCATTACTAGTAGAGAGAGAGTAGGGGGAAAATTGTCTGCCAGAGAGGCAGGGGGAGGGTTAGAAAGGGGGGAGGGGCATACCGGGGACATTGGTGGTGGAAAATGTGCACTGGTTGAGGGATGGGTGTTCATTTATTGAAACTTGTTGTTACTGTGTTTGGCATATTGCATACATCACGGGTAGCTTGCCAGGCTTTGCGGTGTGGGCGAGATACTCTCGGTAGCTTGCTGGGATCTCCAAGAGGGGCGGAGGAATCAAACCCGGCTCGGCCATGCTGGCTGTGTGCAAGGCAAATGCCCTACCTCTGTGCTATCTCTCCAGCCCCCTACAATAACAAAAGAGAATATTCTACAGAAATAATAACTACCACTTTCCAGAAACTTGATAGTTATTAAGCTAAAAACAAGAAAATTACCAATGGGACTGAAGCAACAACAACCAAAAAAACACCGCAAAACAAAGATATATTGTGGGGGAAAAAATACAGTATTCTTTACTAGGATGAAGTATTGTTTCATTTGAACACTTCTCATCAAGAGATAAACCAACACTAATGCTATTCCCTATACTACTAGTAAATATATTTAGCAAAAGCCTACAACTACTTCAGTAAGTGTACAGAAGTCTACTTACACATCTTACACATATTCTGAATATAATCAAAATTCTTAAGTAAAAGTGAAACTGAGCCTAAAAGACAAAGTTCAAGTCAAACACCTCCTGCATGTGAGGTTCCTACTATCTATATTAAAAATGAGTCAGAAAGAGAGAAACAGACAAAGAAGGACTGCACTCATTTGTGGAATATAAAATAACATGAGACTGACACCTGAGGACAGTAGATACAAGGGCCAGGAATATTGTTTCATAATTGGAAGTCTGCCTCATGAGCTGGGGGCGAAGGCAGCTGGGATAGAGAAGGGACCACTAAGCCAATGATGGTTGGAGGGATCATTCCGGATGGGAGATAAAAGCTGAAAGTAGATAAAGGACCAAACGCGATAGCCTCTCAGTATTGCAAATCATAATGCCCCGAAGTAGAGAGAGAGTAGGGGGAAAATTGTCTGCCAGAGAGGCAGGGGGAGGGTTAGAAAGTGGGGAGGGGCATACCGGGGACATTGGTGGTGGAAAATGTGCACTGGTTGAGGGATGGGTGTTCATTAATTGTATGACTGAAAGCTTTGTAACTGTATCTCCTGCTGATTCAATAAAAAAAGGGTGAAATGACTTATATATCTATTTTAGGACTTAAAGCAAAGTACAAAAGTGAGTTTCTCTGGATCTCAAGACAGCACATTGCCAAACTGTTCCGTTCAACTCATGTGACAGCCGAAATACTATCTCTTCTATCACTGATCCATTTGTTATTGACTTTAGAAGCAATGTCTAGCTTAGAGTGACACTACAGACACTCTCCAGAATATTCAGTGAGAGCTCCTAGAGCAGGACATTCCAGCCTGAAACTTGTCCAGGGGTCTGCTTACAATCTAGGTGCCACTATCCCCAGTGCAACAAACTCCCATAGCAATAACAATCAAACGAATCCAGAAGAAGTTAGTTTGGTTGTTCTTGTTGTTTGTTCTTAGTAATTTACGATACTGATGCGTTTACACTTACAATACAAATCAAATACATTTGCAACGTTATTTACAATACTGTTAACAATAATTAATTCCTTTGAGATAACACAGTCCACAGATATTTCTGCCTCTGGCAAAGGTTGCCCCCTCCAACTCACAGATCTAGGAAGGGTGTTTTTTTAAAACTCAGCTACAAGTTTCTGACAGTTGAGAAGTGGAAATCCCAGAGATTAAAAAAAAACAATAAATAAATGCAAACGTCAGAATCTAACAGGACTGAGCCTTGATACCACCTCTCCAACACTTTCTCAGATTGTACAGGGCACCTGCCTATATAAACAGTTATTGAAGTGCATACAAGGGGGGGAAGGAGAGAGAGAGAGAGAGAGAGAGAGAGAGAGAGAGAGAGAGAGAGAGAGAGAGAGAGAGAGAGAGAGAGAGAGAGTTCACTTGATCTCCTGCAAGTCCCAAAGCACTTAGGACCAAAGCCCTCTCGCCTGTTCCAGTCTGGGCGCGAGTAAACGTCCTCTGCTCCTATTTCAATCTTCCAGGCGTTTCTCCCCAAAGCCCCGACACACGCAGCATCCCTTGAGCATCCCTTGGCCTAGCGCTCTTCCTTTTTCTTCACCGCTCAGGCTCAGCCAGACTCCGAGGGAGCCCAGCTGGCACAGCGCGCTCCCTGCCTAGGAGGGTGCAGCGCAGCCGGGGGTTCCTGGGGTTGTGGCTTTCCCTCGCGGGAAACTTCAGCGGCCCCCGCCGCGGAGAGGCAAAGGCCATCAACACAGAGGGTGGCAGGGGCCGTGGTGGGTTCCCAGGCCGTGGCCACGGGGAGAAAGGGTTGCACGGGACCCATGCGTGCCTCACCCACGTGGAGGAAGGGGGCAAGGAAGAGCGGGAGGTGCCCTCGGCTCTCGGGCATCCCCTTTCCTGGTGGGATAACTGGAGGCAGCTGCCCGCCTGACGCCCCTAGCCAGAGTGCGGCGAGACAAGAGTCCAGGGTCGCACGCCTGGAGAGGGGGCCGCGGGGCCAAGAAGCCGAGCCTGGCGCCTGCCGGGACCGTGCCCCGTGCCCGAGAAGGGCTCTCAGCCTCCGACCACGAAGGAAGCGGAGTAGGGCTTTCCAGCAGGCCCCTGGGTGGGTTCCTGCTCCTGGCCACCCACGCCCACCCGCAGAGGGTCCCCCCCCCGCTGCACACACACACACACACACACGCCAGCGACCCCGGCTCCGAGCCGCCCGCAAATGGATGTAGCAGGAGATCTCGGAATCATCCAGCAGCCGGATGGTGCATTTCATCTCCTGGTGGAGCGATTTGATGCTGGAGCTCCGAAAGTGGATCATCTTCATGGTCCGCCCGCCTCTCGACACACAGCGGCAGGAGGCGAACATGCACCGCGGCCCGGGGACGAGCGGGCGGCTCGGGCGGCGCCACACGCACGTCGGCCGGCGCGCACCGTCCCGAGCCCGCGCAGCTCAGACCCCGCGCGGCGGCGGCCACCGGAGCCATCGGCCACACATGCCGGGGGCAGGGCGCGGCGGGCCGGGGCCGCGGGCGCGGCTCCTCCCGCAGCTCCTCCCCCGGTGCGCCTCCCCGCGCCCCTCCCCTGCGCGCCTCCCGGGCGGCTCCTCTGCTCGCTCTCCTCCCCGCCTGGCCGCCGCCTCCCCGGCCAGCCGCACCTCCTCGGCACTGGGCGCGGCCGGGAGACCCCCCCACCCCACTCCCGGGGGCGCGCAGAGCAGGGGACCGACACCGCGGGCGGGGATGCCTGGCGCTCCGCACGGGTCTGCGCGCGCCGCCGGGCCGGCCGCTCCTGCACCCGCTGCTGCTGGGCCCTCGGGGTCGCGCGGGAGCACCCGGTGGCCTCGGGGCCGTTCGAGCAGCGCGGGTCGGCCCTGCGCGGAGATGCTGGACCTCTGGCGAACCCTCGGGAGGCCCCGAGCGCCGGCGAGCCCACCCCGGGCACAGCACTCCAGGAACTGCCTCGGAGGGTGACGGGCGTGCCCCCGACTCCCCCCTGAAGCTTTCTTTCATTTCATGGGCAGAGAGGAGGGGTCTCCGCCGCCCGGGAAGGCCGGGCCTTTCTCCAGAGCCTCCCGGCTTGGTTTCTGCCCGCAGTGCTTTGGGTGTGCGCTAGAGGGACAGGAGAAGGCGCCCGCCGGCCCCCAGCCCACGCCCCCGCCGGCCCCAGCCCGGACTGTCCAGGATGCGACAGGCATGGGTCAGCCTGGGGGCGGGGGCTGCGGAACCTGCTGTCTGCTGACCGGCGCCAGGTGTCAGGGACACGGATTGTCCAGCCCTGAAGACGCCCTGGGGTGCAGCACCCAGCGGCCGCGGCCGAACGTGGAGGGCTCTGGGAAGAGGTAGGTTGCTGGGCCCAGGAGTGGAGAGCTGAGGGGGGGTCCCCGCGCCGAACAGGTGGTTACTGAGAAGCATCGCTACGACTCCTTGCCCGCTGCCGGCCCTGCGGCAGCTGCTCAGAGCCCACCTGCGAGGCTCGCCCTGCCCTGAAGTCCAGCGGATAGGCCCGACCCTCATGCTTAGATGTTCTGGGTCCCAGGACGCAGGTGGCAGGACCTTTTCTCTGCTCCCGATTCCTCCCCCGCTCAGCATCTGCTTCTGTAATCCCGCGTTGCGGCGATTTTTCCAGGCAGAATAGAGTTTATGTAAGAGAGCCTGAGAGTTATTTTTCAGTATTTTGATTATAGGATTGGGCTCTCTATGGTCCACTCGTCCTGGACAGAGGTCTGGGGAGGAGTTGCAGATCTGATCAACGGCACAGCTATTGATCATCTGTACAGCTATTGACACATCTATGGTCATGGAATCTCACTCTCTTCCCGGCTTCCGTGGCGAGCCCCTCTCTGTTCTGTAGCTGAGACGCTGGAATGAGAGGGGACCAGAGGAGAGTCAGACCCAGGAGGCACTGCTGGCCTGACCCCTACAGTGTGGAAACTGCCCCAGGAATAGTGTCATCTCTCCCAACCCACGAGCAAACCTTAAATAATCCAGAGTAGCGACTGTATGCCTCCTCAGGGCGCCTCCCATGGGTCACAAGTGAAAACTGCATGAATGGGGGACATCGCACAAGAATAGATGAGAAGCCAATATGACAGGTGGCCCAGTCAGAGGAAACAAGGTTGGGGGAACACGCTTTCAGAACGGGGTTGAGAAGCATTGATCTGGAGATAAAAATAAATCACCACCCAGCAATAAAACCTTCCTTTTCTGAATTTTTTAAATGTTTATTGAGATTCTGTGGTTTACAATACTGATAATAATAGATTCTCGTGCACAAAATTCCAGTGCCGCACCCATCACCAGTGTACCTTCTCCCTCTCCAAAAGACCCCAAGACCCTCCCCTACAAGCCCCCTGACTCCCAATCAATCGTGTGGATCAGTTCTCCCATTATGTTGCTGTAGGCCTTTGTTGCTACCATATATATATATATGTATATTTATACATATATGTATATATGTGTGTCTGTGTGTATAATTAAATTACCTGTGATATATGCAATTCCCACCACCAATGACCAGTGTACCCAATTTCCCTCCTTCCACCCAACCCCACCCCCAGTCAGCCCCTATGGCAAACACTTTTCTTCTCTCTCTCTCTCTCTCTCTCTCTCTCTCTCTCTCTCTCTCTCTCTCTCCCTTTTGGTCATTATGATTTGCAGTACAAGTACTGCAAGGTTATCATATATACCTCTTTGCTTACTTTAGCACTCGACTCTTGTCCAGAGCAACCATTTCCAACTACCATTGTCATGCTGGTCTCTTCTGTATCCTAATTGTCTTCTTCCCCTTTCTCCCCATATGTGACAAGCTTCCAGCCATGGGCCAGTCCTCCTGGCATTCATTTCAGTTGTCTATGGGTAATAGTCTCATATGTGTTTTTATGTCTCCAAAATGAGTGCAGTTTTTCTGTGTCTGTCCCTCTCCTTCTGACTCATTTCACTTGGCTTGATACTTTCTATGTTCATCCGTTTAAAAGCAAATTTCATGACTTCATTTTTTACTAACAGCTGCATAGTATGCCATTGTGTAGATATACCATAGTTTCTTTATCCGGTCATCTGTTCTCAGGCATTTGGGTTGTTTCCAGATTCCTCCACTGTGTAAACTCACACAAGTAGGGGGCACGGCACCCACACGGCGGCGGCTCTATCTCTCCCGCCACCCGCGTTCGGTAGTCTCACCCTTCTACCACCCCGGAGAGTTCAATGGCGATGGTCAGGCGGAGGAAGGAACGAGGGCCAGGCTGGTTGGTATTAGTCGTAGTTTATTCTGATTCTCTCCTTTCCTCCTCAGTCTCTCTATCTCTCTGCCCTTGCCCCATCTACTGTCTCCTATATCTCCCCCAGGAGGAATTGGGGAAAACAATTACATAGGTGTGGTCACAATCATTAGGGGTGGAGATCAACAGGGGTAGAAATCTTAGCCTCAGGGAAGACCGCTCCTAGGACAGATCCTTCCTTAGCAGGAGGACCCACCCTAGAGCAGAATCCCATGGGCGTGCCTCTCCTCTCCTTGTCCGACAAGCATATAAAAATATAATATGAATCATTTTGTATGGATACAGTAAGAAATATCTTAAACTTATAGAATTGCTCTCCTAGGGCCATCTCGATCTCAGACTACGGTGCTCAGGCCAGATAGTCTTTCCCACCCCTAGCAGGATCCTAGTCTTGTGGTTACCTTGGATCATGACAGCATTTGTCCATGATCAAACTCTTATAGTTAAGAATCGTGGCACTTTGGCCTGGCCCATTTCGCTGCCAGGGTAGCTCACTGCTTGCCCTGGGTCCATTCAGTCCCTCGTCGGGACCCTGCTTTTGGGGTGTTAGGAACTAAGGGCAACTGAGGCTTAAGTCGAGAAAGATGCCCGGGAGTGAATAATATTCAAGGCCAATCAAATCCTAAGTTACAAAGCATAATGTTAACGTTCTTTCTGTATCTATACAAAAAGGATATTACTTTAAGGTAAACTATTCATAAGGCATAAGGAGAGGAAAAGGGCAATATTTCACTCATACATATAAAATCATAGATTTCTGGGAAACTGATCTTACAAATTAACAAAGTCTGATTAAGGGGAAAGCTGATTAACTGGGTGGGAAGGAGAGCATAGGAAAGACTGTTTACATGTAAACACAATGGAAGTGGAAGTGCCTCTGGAGCACTGTGGTGGGTGTAACCAGATAAAACCTAAGCTTCTTGAAGGACAAAGCAATGTTACCCAACACTCCACTCTATCTTTAAGTCCGACATATAAAAGGGATCATACTCCATCTGTCCCATTAAGTCTGACTGATTTCACTCAGCATGATATCCTCTAGTTCCATCCATGTCCAAAATAATACTGAGTTTGTGGCCAGGGGAAATGGGTTAGGAGGACCGGTCAATGGTTGGAACTAAGTACAAGTGTGTGGGGGAAGGGGACTGTGGGTACATAGGATAGAGAAGAGACCAATCTGACAATAATAGCTGGAAATGATCACACTGGACAAGACCTGAAGGTTAAAAGTGGGTAAAAGTATATTCTTGATAACCTTTCAGTCATTATTGCAAACCACAATGCCAAAAAGGAGAGAGACAGAGAGAGAGAAGAAAAACTTCTGCTATAGAGGTAGGCAGGTGGTGGTGGTGGGTGTCAGGAGGGCACCTGGGGACACTGGTGATGGGAAATATACACTGGTGGAGGAATGGGTGTTGGAATACTGTATGACTGAAATACAATCATGAATAGCTTTGTAAGGGTTTATCTCATGGTGATTGAATAAAAAAGCTTTTAAAATTCATGATTCTGTTATTTCTTAGAGTTGCATAATATTACATTGTGTGTACATGTATATAAGGGCTGGAGCGATAGCACAGCGGTTGGGCGGTTGCCTTGCACACAGCCAACATGGCCGACCCGATTTCGATTCCTCCGCCCCTCTCGGAGAGCCTGGCAAGCTACCTGTGATGTATTCAATATGCCAAACACAGTAACAACAAAGTCTCCAATGGAGACGTTACTGGGCCTGCTCGAGCAAATCGATGAACAACGGGAGGACAGTGACAGTGACAGTACATGTATATATATATGTATACTTTTGCTACATATATATATATATATACATATACATATACTACAAGATGGTCAGACTTCTTCGTCAAGACCCTAAATGATCGGTTTGAGGCTCTGCATGTTGCTAGAATGAACAGATACCATTGGGCTACGCTAGCACTCAACCGGGATGAATGGAGACGTTACTGGCACCCGCTCGAGTAAATCGATGAATAACAGGGATTAAGTGATTAAGTGATATATATAATCAAATATATATATAATCAAATTACCTGTGAGATATACATTTCCTGAAATTTGTACCTTTATGCTCATTGCAGCACTGTTCACAATAGCCAGAATCTGGAAACAACCCGAATGCCTGAGAACAGAGGACTGGTTCAAGAAACTTCGTTACATCTACACAATGGAATAGTATGCTAGGAGAGATGAAGTCATGAAATTTGCTTATAAGTGGATAGACACGGAGAGTATCATGCTAAGTGACATGAGTCAGAAAGAGAGGGACAGAAAAGAAGGACTGCACTCATTTGTGGAGTATAAAATAACATAACATGAGACTGACACCCAAGGACAGTAGACACAAGGGCCATAAGATTGTTCCACAGATGGAAGCCTGCCTCTTGGATGGGGGGGGGGGGGGCGGGGAAAGAAGGCAGCTGGAATAGAGAAGGGATCACTAAGAAAATGATGGTTGGAGGGATCGCTCAGGAAGGGAGAGGTGTGCTGAAAGTAGGTAAAGGACCAAACATGATAACGTCTCAGTATCTGTATTGCAAACCATAATGCCCAAAAGTAGAGAGTATGGGGGAAATTTCCAGTGAGGCAGAGGGAGGGTGGGGAAGGGGGGTATACTGGGGAGATTGGTGGTGCACTGGTGGATGGATGGATGTTTGAACATTGTGTGATTGTAACTCAGACATGAAAACTCTATCTCATGGTGATTCAATTAAAAGAAAAATAGAAAGAGAAAGACATTTCTCACTACCAATGACCAGTGTACTCAATTTCCCTCCTTCCATCCCACCTCCATTCCCAGTTGGCTCTCTTATACACTTTTCTTCTCTCTCTCTCTCTCTCTCTCTCTCTCTCTCTCTCTCTCTCTTTTCTTTTGTCATTATGATATATACACGTATATATACATATATATATAGAGAGAGAGTTGTTTTCGTTTTGGAACTACACTTAGCTTTGCTCAGGGCTTATTTCCAGCTCTGTTTGCACGAATCATTCCCGGAAGTGCTTGGGGATCATATGGGATAGCAGGGATCAAATCCAGATTATTTCCACGCGAGACAAATGCCCTACCCACTGTACTATCACTCCTACCCTACCAACAATTTCTTGATCCATTCATTTGTAGTTGGGTGTTGGGTTGTTTCCATATCTTAGCTATTGTACAAAGTGTGGTGATGAACATAAGTGTGCAGATATACTTTCAAATTAATGTGTTTAGAGGAGAGTTAAGAAAAATGGTATTAATGGGTCATATAGGACTTCTATTCCTAAATTTTTTATAGATCTCCATATTACTTTCCAGAGAGGCTGAACCAAATTACATTCACACCAACACTCGATAAGGGCTCCTTTCTCACTACAACCTGGTCAACACTGTCTGTTTCTAGACTTGTGGATATGTGTCATTTTCAAAGTTCTGAAATGATATCTCATTATTGTTTTGATTTGCATTTTCCTGGTCATAAGTTACAATGAGAAATTTTTGATATCCCAGATGGCCATACATATGTCTTCTTTGGGAAGGTGTCTGACAACCCATCCTTTTAAAGTTACAGGACTGGGGATGGAGCAATAGCATGGCGGGTAGAGCATTTGTCTTGCACGCAGCTGATTCAGGTTTGATCCCCAGCATCCCATATGGTCACCTGAGCACTGCAAGGAGTAATTCCTGAGTGCAAAGCCAGGAGTAACCCCTGTGCATCGCAGGATGTGACCCAAAAAGCAAAAAGGAATAATAATAAAAATAAAGTTACAGAACTATTATTATTGTACTGACAGTTGGCTCCAAAAAAACCAATTTCCCAGTTTCTCATGTTCATATTATAAAGTTGTATATCACATTTCAAGAAAGCAGAATAAGATCAAGAAGTTGGGAAAGAAAAGTACAAGTCAAATGACTCCCAGTCTAGAATTGCAAGCAATAGAATTTTGAGGATATAAGAAAAATCGGGGAATGGCTGTCTGGCTTGCTTTGGAATGAAAGCTGAATTTCAGCCAATATATAAGGAATCTGTAACCCTGATAAAGCAGCAAAGAGCCACGTGTGGTAATATAGATCAATGATCTTCAACCACCAGACCATGACTAGTGCTGGTCCCCAGGTTTAGAAAAAGTGAAAACCAATACTCTATGGTCTTGGCTTACGCAGGTCCCTGGATTGATGCAATTTTGCAGGTGTTGAAGAATAGATTGAATAAACTCTGACCTAAACTAATGTACCCACTGAAAACAAGGCTTTGGAAAATCAAGTGTCCATTTCCCAGAAAAACTAACATGAAAAGCAGAGGATTTCAAAGAACAGATGCAAGAAATGAGTTTGAAACTTGTCCTAAATAAAACAATGAATGAAACAGTGTCCTTAATTTTCAGTTCAAGCCTTTAAACATTTATATTCTTCCCATGATGATACAAATAGAATTTAGTAATATAAAAGGTTAAAACTACTGAAACAAAAAACTACAGGCAAACTAAAAACTTAAGTGAAGTATAACCTTTACCAGACTTCACATATGTAAGGGTCATCATGAAGGAATGGGTAGAAAGAATAGGGATGGGATTGAATGAGAGGTGTTGTATGATTCCTAGTAACTTAAGGGAAGAATCCGAAGAATCAAGAAGGCAGTGTTAAAGTGAATGTTCACATTTAATAAGGTCACTCCTTGTACCCAGGTCTCCTGAGAAAGCTTTAGGCTCTCAGAGAATCACTGATGAGCTGAACATAAAATGTCACTGTCACTGTCCTCCCATTGTTCATTGATTTTCTTGAGCCAGCCCAGTAACGTCTCCATTGTGAGACCTTGTTGTTACTGTTTTTGGCATATCGAATACATCACGGGTAGCCGGACATAAAATGAAAAATTATAAAGCTTTCAGAATATAATAGAGAAGAAAACGTACTAACCTTCACCCTGGTGATTTTTTTCCAAATAAAACACCAAAAGCACAGTAAGTCGGACTTCGTTAACGTTAAGCTTTTCTGCTAATTGTTAAAAGAATAAGTAAACAAGCCACAATTTTTTTTAATTTATTTTTTATTTTTAGTGAAACACCATGAGGTACAGTTGTAGATTTACAATTTTTTGTGCTTGGGTTTCGATTATACAATGATCAAATACCCATCCCTCCACCAGTGCCCATTTTCCACCACCCTGGATAATATCCCCCCCACCCCCATCCCCCCCATCCCACCCTGCCTCTATGGCAGGGCAATCCCTTGTGTTCTCTCTCTCCTTTTGAGTGTTGTGGTCTGCAAAAGAGGCTTTGAGTGACAAGTCACAATTTTTTGGAGAAAAATTCAAAATAGGGATGGGAGATAAAGTAGAAGAGTTAAGGTGCTTGCCTTAGATATAGCAGACCCGGGTTCAATTTATAGGATCACCTATAGTCTCCTAAGCATGATCTAGAATGATACTAAGTACAGAGATATGAGTTAATTCTGAGAACTGCCAGGTGTGGTCAACCCAAAAATGCAAAGTACATATCACACTAAAGATTTTTATCAAAAATATTCAAAGAAATCTTTTAAAAATCAATAATAAAAACAGAATCCAATTTTAAAAAGTAGTTTCAGTGTGATTGTTTTTTTTACCTTTCTGCATTGATTGAGGCTTGCAATAGCACTGCACTGTTTTCCTGTTGTTCATTGATCTGCTCGAGCAGGCACCAGTAATATCTACATTGTGAGACTCCTTACTGTTTTTGGCATATCGAATACACCACGGAGAGATTGCCAGGCTCTGCTGTGGGGGTGGGATATTCTCAATAGCTTGCCGGGCTCTCCGAGAGGGAAGGAGGAATTGAACCCAGGTCAGCCGTGTGCAAGGCAAATGCCCTACTGGCTGTGCTATCGCGTCAGCCCTGGCAAATACTATAAAAAATTAAAATATATTTTGCAGCATCAATAAAAACTATAAAACACAGAAATAAACCTGGTAAGAGATAAGAGCTGTGCAAGACCAACTGCAATCATAAAATTTTTCTGAAGGACACAGGAATTGGGATCAACCAAATTGATTATTTTTCTTTCTTCAAATCAATTTATGAACCTATTACATTTATTGAGGCTTGCAATGAAATGGTTAATGATGGCTTCTTGTGGTCATAACTCCAACACCATATCCATTACCCGTGTACCTACCTTCCTCCCTCAAAGACCACAGCATCCCTCCCTTTCAATCCCTGGCCCCTGCCACCAACTCAATTGTGTGGATCACATCTGATGGGTTGCCTTTGGTCCTTTTTTACTACCTCTTTGTGTGACTTTGACTTCCACATATTAGAGAGAAAGTGATTTCACTCAGCATGTTATCCTCTAGTTCCATCCATGTTGCAGTCAAATACAGTCAAAGGAGCTAAGAGACACTTCACAAAGAAGTGATAATTAAAATTAGATCTTTAAAATGAAAATAAAATAAATAAAAATGAAAATAAAATAATGAAATGAAATAAAGATCTTTGAAAATTAAAATGAGATCTTCTTGGCTCCTTAAATACAGTCAAAGAAGCTAAGAGACACTTCATCAAAGAGGTGAAAATGCCAAATAAGCATGTGTAAAGATTAATAATGGCACCATATACCAATACCAAACTGCAAACTTAACAGATTGAGGTACTGCTATATATTTACTAGAATGGTTAAAATCTAAAACACTGACAATGCCAAATATTAGCAAGAACAATCAGAAACAGGGACTCTTGAGCTTATTGGCCATTAATATGTCTTCATTTTTGGTTTTTGCTTTTTAGATGTTTTGTTTGGTTGGAGGACCACACCAAGCAATACTCAAAACTTGCTCCTGGCTTTGTGTTCAGGGATCACTCGTGGAGCACTCCGGGGAGCATCTGAGCTGCAAGGGAGTGAGCCTGGGTCAGACACATACAATGCAAGCACCCTACCCACTGTATTATGGCTCTAGCCTCTCTTTTGCCTTGCTTTATTTTGTTTTGGAATCACACCTTGTGGTGTTCAAGACTTACTCCTGGCTCTGAGCTCAGGGACCACTCCTGGCAGTGCTTTAGGAACCATATATGCTGTCAGAGATCAAGTTGAGGTCACCTGTGTGCAAGGCAAGTGTCCTACCCACTGTATTAACTCTCTGAACCCTAGTATCTCTTCTTCAGAAAAAGTGTGTATTCAAGTCACATTTCAAACTTTCAATAATTTTTTTGGTTCTTGCCATTGATATTAAGAGTTCTTGGCAAATTCTGTTCCACAGAAATTTTGAAATGATTGCATTTAGTTTGCTCTTCTTTTATAAAATACTTAATTCTATAGTATTTCTAATCCACATAATTTAGAATGCATTCCTTTTTTACTCTATTGACAGTGGCATTAAATGCACAAACTTTTAAATTTTCATTAAAGTTGCCTATTTCCTTTCTAAGCCATTCATTGTTAGTAGTGAGCTGTTTAATTTCCAGGTGTTTGATTTGATTTTCTGTTTGTGTGTGTGATTCACTTCTATTTTCAGGGCATCATGATCTGAGAAGATCGTTGAAACAGTTTCTAGCTTCTTAATTTTATGTAAAAGTTATGTTTTGTGGCCCAGCATGTGGTCTATCTTGGAGAATGTTCCATGAACACTTGAGAAGAATGTGTATTCAGCTTTTTGAGGATGAAGTGTCCCGTATATATATGTACTAAGCCCCTCTCTTCCATTTCTTCCCTCAGATAAAGTCCTTGTTGAGCTTGAGTCTGGTTGATCTATTGGAAGGTGATAAAGTGGTGTTAAAATCTCCAACTAGTATTGTGTTGCTATCGATGCCTTTCTTCAAGTCAATGAGTAGTTGTTTTAGGTATTTCGTCAGTCCCTCTTTAGGTGCATATGCATTTAGGAGTGTGAGTTCCTCCTGATGTTCAGATCCCTTGATCAATAAGAAATGACCTTCACTGTCTCTTGTGACTGTCTTCAGCCTAAAATCAATGTGATCTGATACCACTATGGCTACCCAAGCTTTTTTGAGGGAGTAGTTTGCCTGTAGAATTGTTTTCCAGCCTTTAACTTTCAGTTTGTGTTTGCTCTGACTGTTGAGATGTGTTTCTTGTAGGCAGCACAATGTTGGGTTCAATTTTCTGATTCATCTGCCACTCTGTATCTTTAAATTGGTGTATTTAGCCCCTGATGTTGAGCGAGATCATTGTTATGGGGTTTTGAGCCATCTTTCTGCTGAAGTTTGATGTATTTGAGGGGCTTATCTTACCTTAAAACAGCTTGTTTCGTTGTTCTTGTAACCATGGTTTTGAGTCTATGAAGTTCCAGAGTTGTTGTTTGTCTGTAAAAATGTGTTGTTTCTTCTGATATGATATGAATGTGAGTCTGAGCCAAACTGGGTAAAGTATACTTTGTGATGCGTTTATTTTATTGAGTTTTTTCACTATATCTCACCATTGTCTTTGGACCCTGAGTTTTCATCATATAAGTCATCTGTGAAACTTTTTTTTTAATGTAGGAGTACTGCTACTTATTCAGCCACGGATTAGCTGATTTAATTGTGCATGAACTCCACCTTACTTTTTTTTTTCATTTTTTTTATAATTTTATTTATTGAATCACCGTGAGAGCAGTTACAAAGCTTTTGGGTCTAAGTCTTGGTCATACAATGAAACACCCATACCTTCACCAGTGCCCATTCTCCACACCCAATAACCCCAGTATACCCCTTGTCCCACACCCTCCCCCTACCTGTGGGGCATATAATTTCCACATTACTCTCTCTCTCTACTTTGATCACATTCAATATTTTGACACCAGACCCGCCAGTATTATTTGAGATTTGACCCAACACTCAGATCTGCCGAAAAGGCAACAGTAGACAATTTGTTTTCTAATGCTGGTTACATATGATGTCGCGTGGCTGCAGTAGTGGCTGCGCGATTTTAAAATTCCGAAGTTTTAACACTTAAATCTGGAGGGATTTCTGCCAAAACCTGCTGGGTTCTGAGATTTGCTCCTGAGTCTCTGGGATCATGGCCATTAAGCAGCTTGATCAGGAGCCAGAAAGGCCATTCATGGGTGATGACTTGGGGTCTCTTTGGGGTGGGAAGAACAGGATCGGCTCCACTCCCGTCCCGTGAGGCCCAACATGTCTCGTCACTGCAGGCCCAAACCTGACTATCCAATGGCCTCTGGATGATGATGGTCACCGAGCCGCCAAGGGCAAGCAGGCGGAGGGACAACCCCCTTCCCCGCCCCCCCGGGGTGGCCTGGCAACAGTAACCTACTGTGTGATCCAGACGCACTTCTGCCAAAAATTGCTGGGTTTAGAGATTTGTTTTTGAGTCTTTGGGATCATGGCCATTAAGCAGCTTGATCAGGAGCCAGAAAGGCCGTTCATGGGCAGTTGGGGTCTTGTTGGGGTGGGGAGGAAAGGACCGGCTCCACCCCCATCCCATGAAGCCCAAAATGTTTCGTCACTGTGGGCCCAAACCTGACTGTCCAATGGCCTCTGGAGCATGATGGCCACTGAGCCACCAAGGGGGAGCAGGCGGAGTGACAACACCCTTTCCCCCCTGGGGTGGCCCAGTGACAGTAACCTACTATGGGTTCTGGGCACATTTCTGCCAAAGCCACTGGGTTTCGACCTTTGTTTCTGATTCTCTGGGATCATAGCCATTAAGCAGCTTGATCAGGAATCAGAAAGGCCATTTGTGGGCCATGACTTGGGGTCTCGTTGGGGTGGGGAGGACAGGACTGGCTCCACCCCCATCCCTTGAGGCCCTGCGTGTCTTGTCACTGCGGGCCCAAACCTGACTGTCCAGTGGCCTCTGGAGAATGGCTGCCACCGGGCCGCCAGGGGGAGCAGGCCAAGGCACAAAACCTATTCCCACCTGGGTTGGCCCAGCACCGGTAACCTACTGCAGAGACCGGATGCATTTCTGCCAAAAGCCGCTGGGTTTCGAGATTTGTTTCTGAGTCTCTGGGATCATGGCCATTAAGCAGTTCAATCAGGAACCAGAGAGGCCATGCCTCCAATTATATAGCTGAGCTTGAAGTGGTTTGCCACTTACCTAACTTTTGGCCGTTTACTTTCTTGGTAAACTTTGCCCCGAGTTTTTAGGGTCTGGCCAAAGGCACAGCAGCAATTTTGGGGTATCTGGAAGTCTGAAGGTGCCATCAGTCTGCTGATGCACTCGCCTCACAGGTATAGGTTGACCTGCTGGCGGCACCATACTCCCCTCATCTGTGAATCTTAAGGATGCTCCTTTATAAGCAGTTTCTTTCTTTGATCTTGCAGCTTTCAGAATTTTACCTCTATCTTTGGTTTTCATCATCCTGATAGGGATGTGTCTTGGAGTATTTTTATCTGGATTTTTTTTACTAGTACCCAGCCTTCTGAATCTGCTCGCGTGTGCTCTTCAGCTCTGGGAATGTATCAGCAATGATGCCTTTGACAGTTTCTTCATAAGGGTTTTCTTTCTGTCCCTCTGGGACTCCAATGTTTCTTATGTTATTCCTCTTGGCTACATCCCAAATTTCTCTTAACATCTGCTGGTTTATTTTGAGGCTCTTTTCCATTTTCTGCTGTTGTCTGGAGATTCTCTGAAACTCACCTTAGAGCTCACTGATTCTGTCCTTAGCAGCTGTTACTTTACTGCTGAGACCTTCCACTGAGTTTTTAAATTCACTACCAGGCTTTTTAGATTTTTCATTTCTGTTTGTAATTTTGTTTGTGTTTTCCTCATTTATGCTCTCAAATCCTCTTGTATTTTACTTGTGGTTCATTCCGTTGTTTCACTTAGCTCCCTAAGCATTCTCATTAGTTCCCTTCTAAATTCCAGGATATACAAGACATTTATAGAATTGTACAAGAAAAAATCCTCCAATCCCATCAAAAATTGGGGAGAAGAAATAAACAGAAGCTTCCTCAAAAAAGAAATACAAATGGCCTTTGGTACTTAGAAAAATGCTCTACATCACTAATCAGCATAAAGTCTCAAATCAATACAACAATGAGATATCATGTCACATCACAGAGACTGGCACACATCAAACAGAACAAGAACAACCAATGGTACTCTCTTTCATTGTTGGTGGGAATGCCGACGGGTATAGCCTTTTTGGAAAACAGTATGAGCATTTTTTAAAATATGACCCAGCAATGCCACTTCTGGGAATATATTCCTAGAGTGCAAAAAAGCACAGTAGAAATGACATCTATATCTGTACGTTCATTGCAGCACTGTTTACAATAGCCAGAATCTGGAAACAACCTGAGTGACTGAGAACAAATGACTGGTTAAAGAAACATTGGTACATCTACACAATGAAATACTATGCAGCTGTTAGGAAAGATGAAGTCATGAAATTGGCTTAGAAGTAGATGATCATAGAGAATGTGAAGTGAAATGAGTCAGAAAGAGGGACAGACATAGAATGACTGAACTCATTTATTGAATCACTTGTATCACTTGTCATCCCATTATTAATTGATTTGCTCAAGCAGGCAACAGTAACGTCTCCATTCATCCCTGTCGCGTGCTAGTGTAGCCCAATGACATCTGCTCGCTCCAGGAACACGAAGAGCCTCAAACCACTTGTTCAGGGTTTTGACAAAGAAGTCTGACCATCTCGTAGGTGGTGGCCATGCATCCTGTTGACATCCTGAGGAATCCAGTCGGTAATATCTCTAGTCCAGTGGTCATCTCTAAATCGCATTACATGTCCAGCCCATCTGATTTTCGACACCTTGGCAACAAGACAGCGTCCCTGATTCTCTATCATCAACGGAGGTTGGAACTCTGGATTCCTTCTCTCACATGAGTGAACCGTGGTACTCCAAGCATAGCTATTTCGATTCCTCTTTGGGTGATCCAAATAGAATTCTCATTCTGTTTTCATAGGGCCCAGATCTCTGAGGCATATGTTAGTGCAGGAAGAATGGTGGAGTTGGAGTTGAGAAGATGTGCCAAGAGCCGGAGGTTCTTTGTCCTCTCTACAACTTCTTCAATGATCTTGAAGGAGCTCCATGCCACTCTCATCCCCTGTGCAGTTCTGGTGCCAAATTGTTCCTCATGTTGAGTTCTCCACCGAGGCACACATAGCTGCTGCATTCAAAGATGTTTGTTCTGTTGAGAACAAATGGAATGTCAGGGACTAGTTTGTTTTTTATGGACATTGTCTTGGTGATATTCAGTCCGACCTTTCCACACTCATGGTTGAAGTCGGCCAGTATTTGTACCGCCTGGCTAATGTTTGGTCTTATGAGAATGATGTCATCAGCAAAACGGAGGTGGTGCAGTTGCCGACCATCTATCTTCACTCCCATTTCTTCCCATTCCAGTCGTCGCATGACGTTCTCGAGGGTGGCATTAAAGAGTTTTGGTGAAATGGTATCACCCTGCCAAACCCCCTCTCATTATGTCTATGATCACTTCCTTGTAGAATGGTGAGATCCTGGTGGTGAATCCGTAATATAGCTCTTGGAGGATTCTGATGTACTAAGTTTGAACGCCCTATTTATCTAGGGCTTTGATGACCGCTTCAGTCTCAACAGAATCAAAGGCCTTCTTTAAGTTAATGAATGTTAGACAGAGTGGCACTCTCATAAAACCTCAATGAGCTTGGTCACTGTGTGGATATAGTCAATCATGCTGAGTCCTTTTCGGAACCCGGCTTGCTTGCATGGTTGTCCTCCATCTAGTGTTCTGCCTATTCTATTCAGGATGACTCAACTGAACAGCTTGTAGATGATGGACAACAGGCAGATTGGGCGATAGTTGCCAATGTCGTGGATGTTTCCCTTCTTGTACAGTAGAATGATCCTGCTGATTTTCCATTGGGACAGAACCTTGCATTCAGATAGGTAGCATGTGAAGAGCCAATCCAGTGTATTGACGATAACTGGTAGCATATTCTTCAGGTGTTCAGATCTGTCCAGGTCTGGAATGGGTGCTGTACACTTCTTTACCAACCAAATGGCATGTCAGATTTCAGTGGGAGAGCGTTGGGGACAACATATACAAACTGCGGAATTTGGTATGTGGGCTTGTGGAGGTGGCTGTCTAAGACATCTGTGTAGAACTCGTGGATAATCTTTTCCATTGCCCTTCTGGAAGATGTGATAGATCCATCAGGATGTTGGAGGGCAGTCATCTTGATCTTATTATAGTTGGCAAAGGACAGGCGAGCATTACGAATATTTTTCCCGGCTTCTGCCATATTGGCCAACACTGCTGCTCTTCTCTCTTTGAGGTCTTCATTTATCGATTCTCTGCACAGTTTTGTGAGCTCAGACATTAGCTTGTGGTTGCCTGAAGCTCATGCCAAACCACTTTGGCGAATGAGCTAAAGAGTTTCCGAATCCAGGCATCCTTTTGTGGCTTTCACACTCTCGGCATTCCTCATGCAGTCACGGAGGTGCTGAACCAGTTGATGGTATTCCTCGTCAATGTTGTCAATGATGGCATCTTCCCACGTTACCACAATAGTGCCAAAAAGCTCCCAGTTGGTAGTCATTCTGAAAGTTCTCTTCTTAAACTTTGTAGTCCTTTCTCCCCACTCTGTGAAGTAGAATTTTGCACAAAGGAGACGCTGGTCTGATCCCGTTTGGAATTTTATAACAATAGTGACATCGGTCAGGCAAAACCGATGATTGAATATGATGTGGTCAATTTCGCTGTGGAATTTTCCACCAGGAGACTCCTATGTCCAACATTTAGATTCGGCCTTCTGGAACTGTGAGTTACCATGGATGATCTTGGTCGACATGATGAACTCAGACAGTCTTTCACCCTGTTCATTCCATTCTAGGCCATGGGTCCTGATCTGGAGTTCTTCGGTTGATCTTGGTCCTATCTTGGCATTAAAATCACCAACAATGATCTTGTAGAAGGTGCGGTCTTCGTCATAGAACTTCTCCAGCTCAATGTAGAACTTCTTAATTTATTCTTCATCGTAGTTGGATCTTGGTGTGTAGACAACGAAGCTAGAAACTGCTGGCAGTGAGCCACATATATTCAAGTGTAATCATCCGATTCGGGTTGTTAGGCATTTGAATGAATCAGTGCTCATGGTCAAGTTTGTGTTGATAAGGACACCAACAGCACTGATGCCTCTATTGTCGCATATTCTGAGGAACAGTTCTTCTCCAGTGTCAAAAATGGCATGATGTGATTGATGCCTTCTCGTCTCGGTCAGACCAATGATGTCATACTTGATCTTCTGTGCTTGCACCATCAGGTCCTCAATGGACTCTTCCAATGACAGTGTATGTGCCTTGAAAGTACAGACAGTCATTTTAGTCCTTATTCATTTTGGCAGCCTAGTTCGTCCCTGAGAGTTCAACAGCTTCTCCTTGCTCATCCTTCTTAATGCTGCCATATTGGGGGCTCTTTCAGGATCAAGGGGGATGAGACCCATTGCTTTTACTGTTTTTGGCATATCGAATATGCCACGGGTAGCTTGCCAGGCTCTACTGTGTGGGCAGGATACTCTCGGTAGCTTGCCATACTCTCCGAGAAAGATGGAGGCTTTTAGGGCGGCCTCTAATCGCCCTTACAGGTGTTCCCATGGTTCACACCGTGTTTGAGCTTCATCAAATATGGTGCAGAGAATGGGTATTAAGTATCTTATTACGTGTCTGGAAAGCGGCCTGGAGTGTGGTGATGGCTGGGTAGTGGAGGTAGTGGAGGTTGGCCAATGAGGTATTTATCTGGCACCAGCAGGGTGGGTCTTCTGGTTGTGGTCCCTGAGTCACCGGAGATTGTTGGAAGCAGGCAGACGATCTCTGTTTCCGGGTCCCATTGAGCCTGGAGTCCAAGGTCACAAAGGTCCACTTTTCCTGATTCTGTGGGGCTTCACTCATGTGTGAAGCTCGCCCTAAGCACTGGGAAAGTGGCCTGGAGCATGATGGCGACTGGGTAGTGGAATTTATTTATGGAATATGAATATAAAATATCATAATATCCTAACACCCAAGGACAGTAGAGACAAGGGCCAGAAAGATTTCCTATAGTTGGAAACCTTCCTTATGAGCTTGGGGAGAAGGCAGCTGGGATAAAGAAGGGATCTCTAAGTCAGCGATAGTTGGAGGTACCGCTTAGGATGGGAGATGTGTGCTGAATATAGATAAAGGACCAAACATGATGGCCTTTCATTATCTGTATTGCAAACCATAATACCCATTGTAGGATAGCATTGGTTTGTCCTTTCTGCCTTACCACAGGGAGCTTAACTTTATTGGGTTGCACCCATTCACAATGCTCCTGAGGCACTCCCATTCCCTGTGTTTATCTGTAAACTCTTTGTTTGTGCTATGCTTCCCCAATAGGTCAATCATCTTTATCTCCTAATCAGACTCTGTTAACTTGTAAATATTGCTTTTCTCTCTCCTTATATCCTTTGCATAATTAATTCAAATCAATGTCCTTTTTGTATAGACACAGAAGACATTTAATGCTATGCTTTTGTAACTTGGGAGTTAATTGACTCCAAATAATATTCACTCCTGGGCATCTATTTTCTCAACTTAAGCCTCCGTTGCCCTTAGTTCCTAGCATCCCAAAAGCAGGGTCCTGACAAGGGACTGGATGGACCCAGGGCATCGAAATGGGCCAGGCAAAAAAGCCGTAATACTTAACTGTAAGTTAAGAGTATGATCATGGACAAATTCTGTGATGGTCCAAAAAGTAACAACTGGAGTAGGACCAGGACTGGAGCAATAGCACAGCGGTAGGGAGTTTGCCTTGCACACAGCCAACATTGCCGACCCAAGTTCGATTCCTACGCCCCTCTCGGAGAGTCCGGCAAGCTACCGAGAGTATCTCGCCCGCATGGCAGAGCCTGGCAAGCTACCCGTGACGTATTCGATATGCCAAGCACAGTAACAACAAAGTCTCCAATGGAGACGCTACTGGGCCCGCTCGAGCAAATCGATGAACAACGGGAGAACCGTGACTGTGACTGTGGATTAGGACCCTGCTAGGGTTAGGAAAGATTAATCTGGCCTGAGCACTGTAATCTGGGATCTATAGTGAGATGTCACCAGGAGAGCCACCCTACAAGCTTAATGTATCTTTTACTGTATCCATACAAAATAACTAATATTGAACTACACTGTCCTCCCATTGTTCATCGATTTGCTCAAGCGGGTCCAGTAACATCTCCATTGTGAAACTTCTTGTTACTGTGTTTGGCATACTGAATACTCTCGGTAGCTTGCCAGGCTTTCCGAGAGGGGCAGAGCAATCGAACCTGGGTCGGCCGGGCTGGCTGCGCACAAGGCAAACGCCCTACCACTGTGCTATCACTCCAGCCCCAACTAATTAATATTAAGAAGTAGAATTAACGGGACTGGAGAGATAGCACAGCGGGTAGGTCGTTTGCCTTGCACGCGGCCAACCCAGGTTCGATTCCCAGCATCCCATATGGTCCCCTGAGCAGCGCCAGGAGTAACTCCTGAGTGCAGAGTCAGGAGTAACCCCTGTGCATCGCCAGGTGTGAACCCCCCCCACCCCTCCACCCCCCCTCCCCCCACCAAAAATGAAGAAGTAGAATTAAGATGAATGTTTAAATGGTTAAGGAAAGGAGAAAAACCCCTAGATGGTATTTTGCCCTTGAGCCATATTTCCTGGCTACAGGAGATCAAGAAGGGCTTTCATATGTTGATTGTGCACCAGACCTAGGTGTGGTTGCTACCCTCAATGCTGGGAGGTTGGGAGACTAGAGAGAGACCAAGGTGGGGCGTCAAAACGCAGAGAGCTAGCAACGCAGACAGGAGGAGACATGAATGAGGGGCAGTGTGAGACCGGAATAGCGAGCTTAGTGAGATTGGAACAGGCATGTGGGGAGAATAGAATAAATGGCTACTGATCACCAACCAGCCTGGCCCTCGTTCCCTCCTTCGTCCACCCCTGGTATCGGCAGTCCCTGGTGGGCAAGCTGCATTAGAACACTGAACGCAGGCAGCGAGAGACAGACAGCTGTGGGATCCTAGTGGCTTAGTGATTTCACAACACATAAGTAGATAGAAAGTAGGAAATTGTCTACCATAGAGGAGGGGGGAGGGCAGCTCGGGGTGGGAAGGGATACTGGGGACATTAGTGGTGGAAAATGTGAACTGGTGGAGGGATGGGTGTTTGATCATTGTGTGATTGTAACCCAAACATGAAAGCTTGTAACTATCTCATGGTGATTCAATAAAATTTTTAAAAAAGCTAATGTTTTGAGATCATAATGTAACCTTTATGTAAGTTCCAGACTTTTCCTTTGTAAAAATTGAAAGGTTATTTCTAATAGATCTAATAAAAAAATAATTCTCCATTGAAAAAAAAGTACCCAAGATCCTCAACTAGTATCTTTATGTATGTACAATATGCATCATCCATAAGAATCTATCCTTCCTCTTAGCATTCTAATTTCTACAATCAAGGACCAATTCTGTTGTCTTGTTACTCTACCAAAGATTAGTGAATACAACTGGTCTCTGTTCTCTCCCTCTGGTTTACGTCACTCAACATAGTACCCTTCAATTCCACCCATGTTGCAGCAAACTGCATGATTCATCTTTTCTTGTGGATTCGTAGTGTTATGCACAACCTCTATATCTATCTCTGTTGCACTGTAGCACTGTTCTGTTGTTCATTGATTTGCTCAAGCGAGCCTAGTAACATCTCCATTTTGAGACTTGTTGTTACTGTTTGGCATATTGAATACGTCACAGGTAGCTTACCAGGCTTTGCCGTGTGGGCAAGATACTCTCAGTAGCTTGCTGGGCTCTCTGAGAGGGGCAGAGGAATTGAACCCGGCTCGCCTCGGGGCCAGCCGCATACAAGGCAAATACTCTATTGCTGTGCTATCGCTCCAGCCCATCTCTCTGCTGCTGAACATTAAAGTTATTTCCATATCCTTGTGATTTTACTAAGCACTGCAATAAATATAGGTGTTCATGTATCTTTGTAAATATATATATATATTTTATATTTTAGTAGTCGATGCCAAGAAGTGAAACTGCTGCATCATACGGGAGCCTTATTCTTTTTGGAGAAATCTGTATTGTTTTCCACAGGAGCTGGACCATACAAAATGCCACCAGTGAAAGGCACTTCTTTTCTTTTCTTTTCTTTTCTTTTCTTTTCTTTTCTTTTCTTTCCTTTCCTTTCCTTTCCTATCACATCACCAACTGTGAGTTTAAAATGTGGGTGCCTCAGATAAAGAAGGGAGCACCAAATAAAGGGTGTTTGGAGGATCCTCCCAGGAGGGGAGATGCATGTTGAAAGCAGACTATGGACTGAACATGTTTGCCACTCAATGCCTCTTTTGCAGACCACAACACCCAAAAGGAGAGAGAGAACAAAAGGGAATGCCCTGCCACAGAGGCAGGGTGGGATGGGGGGATGGGGGTGGGAGGGATATTATCCATGGTGGTGGAAAATGGGCACTGGTGGAGGGATGGGTATTTGATCATTGTATAATCGAAACCCAAGCACAAAAAAATTGTAAATCTACAACTGTACCTCATGGTGTTTCACTAATAAATATTTTTAAAAAAAAGATACCTATTGAAAAAAATGTGGGTGCATGACACTTGCATTTGGTAGCCAAGAACTGCCCCTCCCCGACACACACACCAGCCTCCTCAGCAGAGGAACAAAGAGTCCAGGGACCACAGATTGATGGTCAAAATGTCCTTTTAATGCGAGCTGTTAACACACTTAGAGCACATCTGAGAGGGTTCTATGTATAGGACTGCATGTAGGTGTTATTGATCGTTTACAGAAACAATTCTCTTGGGGGCATTAACCTAGGAGACACTCTCTCTCCCAGGCACTATATGCAGCAATTCATCCAGGCGTGGCAAGCATTATATTGCTTTTCTCTTTCCCTAACTACAAGTAAATATTAAACAATTAAGTTTAATTCTTATTAATGCTTGTGGTTATTTGGATAAACACAGTAAGAGATATAGATTCCAAAACTTGAGGACTTGCTCGGGATGCAAGATGCATGCTGAAAGTAGATTATAGACTGAACACGATGGCCACTCAATACCTCTGTTGCAAACTACAATACCCTGAAGGAAAGAGTGAGCAAAAGGGAATGCCCTGCCACAGAGGCAGGGTGGGAGGGGAGATGGGGTGTGGAGGTGGGAGGGCTACTAGGATTATTGATGGTGGAGAATGGGCACTGGTGGAGGGATGGGTACTGAATCATTGTAAAACTGAAACCCAAGCACCAAAGTTTGTAAGTCTACAACTGTACCTCATGGTGTTTCACTAATAAAATAAAATTTAAAAAAACCTTAGTCCCAGACTAGGTCCTCAGGCCAGTTTAGTTCTTCCTTACACATGGGGGTCCTATCTTTAAAGTCATAAAGGCTTACATCAAGACATGCTTTTATGCTTTCTAGATTGTCTCATTTCAATGCTTTGCTGCTCCCCCCAGGTCCATCCCAGTCCGGTGGCAGGACCTCCCTTTTGGTGTGTTAATAAGAGTACAGCCTCATATATTAAGGAACCACGTACTCCCTATGGCAACCACAGCTTGAGACGTGTAATTATGATGGATGCCCAGGAGTAGAAATATTTCAAAATCAATTGACTCCCAAATAGTAGAAGCATGGCATTAATGGCCTTTCTGTGCCAAGCAAAGAACATTACTCTATAGTAAAATATGAAAAGGCTATAGGAGAAATAGTAAGGCAAATAATTCACTACAAAGTCCAGAGTTACCAGAAAGTTTTGACTTATAAATAACCAAGGCTGAACTTAGGATATGTAACAATGAGAGGTAAAGCACAAAGGAAAAGTTAAGGATCAACTCAATGGATTAGAGGTGCTCATAAGGGCGCTGTATGTTCCTCTGGTGGGGTGAGAGGAAGGGGCAATTCACTGACAAAGCCTAAAGCCTTCCAACAAGCACCAACACTTTTTTTCCCCATGTTCTTGGTATTCTCAATGGCATGAGATGACAGCTAGTTATCATTTTAATTTGGATTTCCCTGATAATAATTAACAGACACTTTTTATACACCCATAAACCATCTGTATGTCTTCTTTGGAAAGGGTCTATTCATCTCCTTGGCACATTTATTGATGAAGTTGGTGGATTTGTTTTGTGTTGAGCTTCTAGGTGCTTTATTAGCAGTTGGATACCTTGGATATTTAAGTCATTATCTAATGTATTGTTCTCAAGTGTTTTCTCACATCCAGTAGGGCGCCTTAATATATTAGCCTGTACTCCTATTGTCATGCAAAACTTTAAACTTTGATTTGGTCCTTTTTGCTTATTTTTGCTTTTTTTCTTCTTGTATTTTTCTCTGGAATCAAATTGTTGAGGACACCTTTGATAATCAGATCCTGAAATGTTTTCTCTTTTTTCTTCTATGTATTTTATGGATTATGATATAATCTCTAGGTCTTTAATACACTTTGAATTAACCTATGTGTATGATGTGAGATATGAATTCATTTTTTTCTGCATGTGGTTGTCCAGTTTTCCCACTACCATTTGTTGAAGAGGGTTTTCTTGCTCTACTTCATTCACCAAGCTTCTTATTGTAGATTGATATCCATAGGCTTTAAGATGTATTTCTGTGCTTTCAATTCTAGTCCAGAATCAAGAAAGGTCAGGCCTTATTTTAGTACCATGTTTTCTTTAATTGCCATAAATTTACAGTGTAATTTTGTCAGAAAATGCAATAGCTTCCACCTCCTTTCTCATAATGACTTCTGTCATTCAGAGAAATTTATATTCCATGCAAATTTTAGTATTGTTTGTTCTGAGGTCTTAAAGAATGTCTTTGGAATTTTGATGAGAATTGCATTAAATATGTATAATTGTGTTAAATTATACAAATTGTATTGTATTAAGTATGTCTGGGTAGAATTGTCATTTTGAGAATGTTAATTCTTCCAATCCATGAACATGGAATATATTTCCATTTCCTTATGTTCTCATCTATTCCTTTCATAAATGGCATAGTTTTCAAGGTACAGGTGTCTCACATATTTTAAGTTGATCCTTAGGTATTTGATGTTTTCAGACACTATTTTAAAAGCATTGGTCACTTTTATCTCTTTTCTTGTAGATAATTATTTGCATAAATAATTTGGGGAATTTAGGTGTATTGATTTTTTAACCCACTTTTTTGCTATACTAGTCTATTGTTTTTTTAAAAAATAGTGGAATCTTTAGGGGTTTCTTATGTACATTTTCATGTATGTGAAAATAATGATAGTTTGGCTTGTATCCCTTTGAAATTATTTATTTGTTGAAACAGGTATTTGTAAAATCTTCAGAGTTTTCTACCTATAAGAGCATACCACTTGATATCTGAAAATAGAGGTGATTTCACTTCTTCAAAATTTAGATTTTTGAAGAAATATACATTTTTCTTACCCACTTGCTCTGCCTCTAACTTCTAGTACCCTTTTAAAGAGAAGTGGCAGGAGTGGACGTTGCTTGCCCTGCTCCTGACCTTAGCACAGTGTTTCACTGTGTGTTAATCATATAAAATTTTTATTCTGTTGAGTAGTTTTCTCTTGTGTGTAGTTTTATTTAGTATATTTATGTTGAAAAAGTGTTAAACTTCATCAAATGCTTTTTTATATATTTAACATGATCATGCTTTTTTTCTTCCATTTTTATTAATGAAAGAAAAAAGTATCACTGGTTTTTATATGTTAAGCCATCCTTGCTTTCCACTAAAAAATTCCACGTGTTCTTATTTATAATCTTTTTATGCTAAGTTTATTTTGCTAATATCTTATTGAATATTGATCACTAGACTTCCCGTTAATCGTTGATTTGCTCGAGCAGGTGCCAGTAACGTCTCCATTTGTCCCTGTTGTGTGCTAGTGTAGCCCAGTGGTGTCTATTTGTTCTAGGAACAGGAAGAGCCTCAAACTGATCATTCAGGATCTTGATGAAGAAGTCTGACCATCTGGTAGGTGGGTGGCCACGCAGTCTTTTGACATCCTGTGGAATCCAGTCAGTAACGGCTCTAGTCCAGCGGCCATCTCCAAATCTCATTACGTGTCCAGCCCATCTGATTTTTGAAGACTATTAAGTATTTATAAAGAAGATTTTTCCGTTTTACTTTCTTGTAATATATTTGTCTGACTTTGTTATAATGATCTTTGGATGTAAATTATGAAGTATTTCCTCCTCTTACAATTTTTGGAAATTTTTAGAAGAACTGGAGTTAGTTCTCAAAATTAGTTCACTAGTAAAGCCTTCTGGTCAAGAGCTTTTCTTTGCCACAAGATATTTTAAATACAAATTCACTCTTCTTACTAATTATAATCGACCCAAACTTTCTAATTTTTCTTGGTTTTGTTTTACAAAGTTTTGCATTTCAAAGAATCTTTCAACCCTTCATAGTCATCTTTTATGATCCTCTTTATTTACGTAGAATAAGCAAGAATGTTACAATTTTTTATTTTATTGAGAATTCTCATATTTATTCTTCATTCATCTAACTAAACTCTGCCATGTTGAACTTTGCAAATAATCAGTTTTTAGTTTCACTGAATTTTCCCTATGTTCTCCTATTTGCTATTTCATGTGCATCTACTCTAAACTTTATTTCCTTCCTTTCCCTAGATTTCATTTTAGCTTAAGATCTTTATTTTGTAAAATATGTTTGTAAATTGAAGATCTTTCTTTTGGAAGATTGGGAAGCTATGGCCAATATTTAAAAAAAAAAAACGTGCAGTACCAGGGACTGAATCTGGGACTCCATCAAAATCTGGTCTTCAGAACTTTGAGCTATCTCCCATGCCCCCCAAGAACTTTATTTTCATTTTGAGCCTATATTGCCATGAATATCTGCTAAAACTTCTTTTTACTGTGTCGCAGATTGTAGGCATGCTCGCATTTTCATTCCTCTGTGTTTACTAATTTCTCTAGTAATTTCTTCCTTGATTCACTAGTTGTTTAAAAATGTGTGATTCATTCCCACAATTTTGTGAATTTCTTGAATTCCTTTCTAATTTCCTTTCTTTGGTATATTCTATAGTCGTTTTCTTTCTTTTTATCAATGAGGGAGCTGGATTGATAGCACAGCAGTAGGGAGTTTGCCTTGCGCGCAGCCAGCCCAGCTGAGCCTGGTTTGATTCCTCCACCCCTCTCAGAGACCTGGCAACCTACCGAGAGTATTCAATATGCCAAACACAGTAACTAGAAGTCTCACTATGGAGACGTTACTGGGCCCGCTCAAGCAAATCGATGAACAACGGGAGGACAGTGTTTTGTTTTTATCAATAAGAACTGTGGAAAACGTCATAAAGTAAAACTTAACTGATAATATACAAAAAGGCTGTTTCTTTTTAGCTCTAGCCCTATCTCTTTCAAATATTTGGTTCACAAAGTACATTTTAATGAGTTAGGTGTAGCTCAATACAAAACAGTAACTATTTTTAATTTTATTTTTTATATTTTTAACTCATTTTTGTACCAATATAAAAATATAGAAGTAATAAGTTTAAAATCACAAAGATAATACTGGGAAAGAAAATTGTGAGAAAATTCCTCTGGAAGTTGAAAAAAACCTCTACAGAATTTAGAGTTCCAAAATAGCTACACCAAACAGAATCTGTCAATGCAATTACTATCTATGTAGAGAGATTTCTGGTACTTTCTCCTCTGCCATGTCCCTGGATTCTTCCCCACAATTTGTTTTGAAACATTCTAAAGAGGAAATGTAGCCTATGACAATACTGATCAAAAGATATAATTAAATCATACTTGCATCTAATTCCATTTTTGTATGTAAAAATTTTAGACGTGTTTATTTCTAGAACATACTTTTGCCTTGAGTTAAATTTTAAAAAGCTCCTTGGAGGCCAGTCACACATGCTAGGGGAAAAGGCAGCTCAGATAGAGAAGGGAGCACCAAATAAATGCTGCTGGGAGGATCCTCCCAGGATGGGAGAAGCATGCTGAAAGTAGACTATAGCCAAACATGATTGCCACTCAATGCCTCTTTTGCAAACCACAGCACCCAAAAGGAGAGAGAGAACAAGAGGGAATGTCCTGCCACAGAGGCAGGGTGGGATGGGGGAATGGGGGGTGGGAGGGATACTGACCCGTGGTGGTGGAAAATGGGTACTGGTGGAGGGATGGGTATTTGATCATTGTATAATTGAAATCCAAGCAAAAAAATTTGTAAGTCTACAACTGCACCTCATGTTGTTTCACTAATAAATTTTTTTTAAAAAATTCATAAAATACAGCAGTAAAAAATCAGGGTCACTAATTAGAAATTCATTATGAATTCCTCAAACTGGTTTTGTCTGCCTTGCTTTTTCTTCTTCTGTTTAACTTAAATCTCATGTTTAGAATCAGCGACTGAACCAATATCTCCATACAAATAACAATATCATTATTACTATAAACCCAAATGTGGCTGCTATTAGCTTGAAAGTCAAAACTTGAAAGACAAAAGTTTGTGCCAAAAATATTCTTGATTTGCTTATGTATTAGCAATATTAGAACATGGGGGAATTCTTCTTCACCCAAACCAGCTTACTCCCAGTTTGTAATTAGAGGTTTATAGGGATGGTAGAAAAAAATGAGTTGAAAATAAAAATCTGGTATGGATGACGTGAAAGTGCGTTCAGTTTCCAGAGACTTTGGTTTCATTATCTTTTACTCTGTGGTTTAACACATCCCTAAGAAATGGCAGCCCATTCCTGTAAAACTTCAAGATAATATCATCAAACATCCACCTCTAGGGGACTGTATGACAAAGTTAAGGAGCCTCTCAGGAGGGTTTGGTGTTTGCTCTTTTCCTTCCATCCATAGCTAGACAAGGTTAAACATTAAACACACAAGTGAAATGAAAGCACCCTTGAGGTCTTAGACGCAGAGCAAAGACCAGTGAGAATGAGAGTATCTAAGAAATAAGCATATTGAGAATGAGACAGAGTCTCTATTGCTCGCTGGATTGCTTGTTTGCAATACCACCTCAGCCCAACATCTACTAGTAAAATAGAATATGTCACATGTTTCAATTATTTCTATGATTATTGAAAAAAGAATTTAAAAAGGGCTCCTGCATAAGATTGGTAACAAGAGCAGAATATTGGTTACAAAGTTAGAAAAATTTAAATGCCTCACATCACATAAATTCAGAACTGTTCTTTTATCTTCTTGCATAGAAACAGCCTAAGTGGACCACTGAAAGGAAAAATGGTATGTTATTATATGCTACTCTTTAGAATATCATCATAATTCTATAATGATAAATACAGATGCCATTCCATATCATGAAAAAAAAACTGATTCAATTTATCAATTGACTGATATTACTGCAGCTATCACTGACTGTTCCACTTAGCTGTATTAGAAGGCTTGAATAAAATACTTGGGGAAATCTATTTGTTCTGCAAAGCACCATATCAGACTGCTAGCATCAAAGTGGCTTTTCCTGGGGCTGGAGAGATAGCACAGCGGGTAGGGCATTTGCCTTGCACGTGGCTGACCCTGGTTCGATTCCCAGCATCCCATATGATCCCCTGAGCACCGCCAGGAGTAACTCCTGAGTGTAGAGCCAGGAGTAAACCCTGTGTATCGCCAGGTGTGACCCAAAAAGCAAAAAAAGGTGGCTTTTCCTATGCTGTTGGGCTCTTGGGAACTGTATGAATGATTCCTACACAAACTCAGAAAATTAAAATTGTACATTAAAGCATACAGGTCCAGGTCCCTCCCCAGATGTTCATACATATCCTTTATCCCTCCTTTCCCATGAATGATCTCACCTGTCCTATTTCTAACACTCTCCCACCCTATGAATGCATGAATGATCTCACCTATCTCGTCCCTGACACTCTCCCATACCTGTCTGGTCCCATGCAGTCTACTCACCTCCCATGAATGAAGGCCGGGTCTCATCCCTGCATCACTCTCTAACCCAGGTATGCTTCCCCGAGTCTCCAGCCATGGCCATGTATACATTGGTGAGATTCTTATGCTCTGTACGTGTCCTCAGGCCGGGCTTCCCAACAGTACCCCAGCTGTCTTTTGTCATCTTGTCCCAACTTTCCTAGTCTCCAGCCATAGTCAGGTTCACTTGGATAAGACTTCTGTGCTCAGCACCTTGTCACTACTTGGGTGTCTGAGCCCTGCCTGAATCTGAGCATTTTGGGGCATCTGTCTGGGCACTCAGTCTACCTGATATTGCACACTGAAGAGAGGGAGAGTCTGAGAGGGAGCAAGGAGACAGAGATGGAACTGGGGTCTTCCTTTTACTGCTGCCATGTCCAGTCATCCCATTATCTATTCTGATTGGTTACCTGTTCCAAGGGTGATATTTAAAATAAGGGCTAAATTCATCTGGCGTTCCACCCTTCTGCTCCTGCTATATCAAGATGACTGGTGATGAATCATTGAGGTAATAAATTAAGATTTTGTGATGAAACATGACAAAAACATTGCAAGTATTCGTGCACTCATGAGGCTCTACACAGCACAAATTTTATCTGAAATCTTGGTTTCATGCAGAGAGAAATTCTCATCTCATTTGTAAATGTTTACAGTTCTGAATTGAATTGTGAATAAGGAATACATAAAGAATCTAGCAAGATACAAACCCCTCAGTACATAATAATACAATCACACTACTAAACCACTGAATGGTTCCAGCCTTCCATGAAGCATAAGAACAAGTACCACACTATTTTTATATCAAAGTGTGTTGGCATTCAAAGTAAAAGGATGGTTGAATTAAAATGACTTTTATTCTGCAAATGATTCTCAGCCTGCAGATTTGTTAAAGGATGTTCCTAGCATAATTAAAATAGCTTCCTTAAATCAACATCGTCAAAATGGCAATACTCTCAAAAGCATTATACAGATTCAATGCGATCCCTATAAGGATAGCCATGAAATTCTTCAAAGAAATAGATCATGCACTCCTGAAATTCATATGGAACAACAAACGCCGACGAATAGCTAAAGCAATTCTTGGGAAAAATACCTGGGGAGGCATTACCCTTCCCAACCTCAAACTCAACTACAAAGCGTTAATAATTAAAACAGCATGGTACCAAAACAAAGCCAGGGCCGCAGACCAATGAAACAGGGTGGAATACCCGTACACACAATCCCAAAATTATGAACACCTAATCTTTGATAAGGGAGCAAGAAATGTGAAGTGGAACAAGGAAAGACTCTTAAACAAATGGTGCTGGAATAACTGGACAACCACATGCAAAAAAATGGGCTCAGACCTCGACCTAACACCATGCACAAAAGTCAGATCAAAATGGATTAAAGATCTCAACATCAGGCCAAAATCCATAAGGTACATTGAAGACAAGGTCAGCAAAACTCTCCATGATATTGAGGGCGAATGGTATCTTCAAAGATGACACTCCACTGACCAACTAAGTGGAAACAGAGATAAACAAATGGGATTATCTTAAATTAAGAAGCTTCTGCACCTCAAAAGCTACAATAACCAGAATACAAAGACAATCTACAGAATGGGAAAGGATATTTACTCAATACCCATCTGATCAAGGGTTGATATCAAGTATATACAAAGCACTGGTTGAATTCCACAAGAAGAAAACATCTAACCCCATCAAAAAATGGGGTGATGCCCATTGCCTCTTTTGCAAACCACAGCACCCATAAGAAAGAGAGAACAAAAGGGAATGCCCTGCCACAGAGACAGGGTGGGATGGGGGGATGGGGGGGTTGGAGGGATACTGGGATCTGTGGTGGTGGGAAATGGGCACTGGTGGAGGGATGGGTATTTGATCATTGTATAATTGAAACCCAAGCACAAAAATGTGTAAGTCCGTAACTGTACCTCATGATGTCTCACTATTAAAATTTTTTTTTAAAAAATGGGACTGGAGCGATAGCACAGAGGTAGGGCGTTTGCCTTGCATGCAGCCAACATGGCTGACCCGAGTTCGATTCCTCCACCGCTCTCGGAGAGCCCGGCAAGCTACCGAGAGTATCTCGCCCGCACGACAGAGCCTGGCAAGCTCCCCGTGACGTATTCGATATGCCAAACACAGTAACAAAAAAGTCTCCAATGGAGATGGTACTGGGTCCACTCAAGCAAATTGATGATCAACGGGAGGGTCTTTACTTTTACTAAAAAAAATGGGGTGATGAAATGAACAGAAACTTTCCCAAAAAAGAAATATGAATGGTTAAAAGGCACATGAGAAAATGTTCTACATCACTAATCATCAGGGAGATGCAGATCAAAACAACAATGAGATATCATTTCACAGCACAGAGAGAGGCCCTCATCCAAAAGAACAAAAGCAACAGGTGTTGGCGCGGATGTGGCGAGAAAGGGACTCTCTTTCACTGCTGGTAGGAATGTCGACTGGTTCAGCCCTTTTGGAAAACAATGTGGACGATTCTCCAAAAATTAGAAATTGAGCTCCCATTTGATCCAGCAATACCACTCCTGGGAATATATCCCAGAGAGGTAAAAAAGTATAGTTGAAGTGACATCTGCACTTGTTTGTTCATTGCAACACTGTTTACAATAGCTAGAATCTGGAAAAAAACTGAGTTCCCGAGAATAGATAACTGGTTAAAGAAACTTTGGTACATCTACACAATGGAGTACTATGCAGCTGTTAGAAAAGATGAAGAGATGAAATTTACATACAAGTGGTACTACATGGAAAGTATCATGTTAAGCGAAATGAGTCAGTAAGAGAGGGATAGACATAGAAAGATTGCATTCATCTGGGGGATATAAAGTAACAAAATATGAGATTAATACCCAAGAATAGCTGAGATTAGCACCAGGAGGATTACTCCATAGCTTAGAGGCCAGCCGGGCATTCTAGGGGAAAGAGCAGCACAGATAGAGAAGGGAGCACCAAATAAAGGGTGTTGGGAGGGTCCTCCCAGGAGGGGAGATGCATGTTGAAAGTAGACTATGGACTGAACATGTTTGCCACTCAATGCTTCTTTTGCAGACCACAACACCCAAAAGGAGAGAGAGAACAAAAGGGAATGCCCTGCCACAGAGGCAGGGTGGGATGGGATGATGGGGGTGGGAGGGATATTATCCATGGTGGTGGAAAATGGGCAATGGTGGAGGGATGGGTATTTGATCACTGTATAATCGAAACCCAAGCACAAAAAATTGTAAATCTACAACTGTACCTCATGGTGTTTCACTAATAAAAATTTTTTTTTAAAAGTGGAGCTTTAGGTAAAAAGTCAAAGGTAATGAAGAAGTTTAATATAATTGTGTAAAATTGTAATGGGGGAAAGTAATGCCACATTGTATTATAATTAAAAGAGTCAATAGCACTGCACTGTCCTCCCATTGTTCATCGATTTGCTCGAGCGGGCACCAGTAAGGTCTCCATTGTGAGACTTGTTTTTGGCATACATTTGTTTTTGGAATACTCCTGGGGAGCTCGCTATGCCAGGCTATGCCATACAAAGAGTCAGTAAAACAGACAAAAATAAAATGGGGGTTGTGGGGGTAGTAGGAAGTTGCAGGAGAGAAGTCACTAAGTTCGTAAAATGGTAGAATCGCTGTGAGCAAAGAGCAAGCCTCAAGGAAGAGCGAGCTCAATTAGTTCAGTCATAGGAGAAAAAGAAGAATGTATAGAGACAAATAAAGGAAAATAAGAAGTAATGGGGGCGCTTGGAATTCTCTTTCGGTTGTTTGCTTTCTCAGGGAAAGAAAGTGCAAGGTCCTCTGCTGAGATGGACCTGATGGAGTTCATGTTAGAGATTTGAGGTAAAAGAATGGGATAACAACCCCTTAGAAGAATGGGAGCATGGCCAGATTTAGGAAATACAAAGTGAATGTTGCAGCCTCTAGAGCGCTCTTGGGGATTCAAAGTGAGGCAGGTCAGGACGGTTGTGGGCTTTTACTCCAGCTGCATTCAGAGTGTGAGGGCAGGTGCGCTATAGGAGAAGGACTGGGTCTGAGCAGGACGTGGTGTCATGGGGAAAGACAATGCAGCAAGGGTGGAGCTTGTTTGCCTGTTAATTGTGATGAACGCAGATTTCATTTGCGTGGAGGATAAAGAAATATTCAGTATAAGTATCTCATAATTTTATCATTCCACGTACTGAAATAGTACTAATAATGATTTTAAAAGCGGTGCATATTATGTATGTGTATTTATGATTTATTATTAGAAAAACTGGACAAGAAGGTGTCATGTCTTCAGATTACACTAAAATAAAAGTTTTTGAAAATATGTGGACAAGTCTGTATCCCAAGAGAAGTGAAAATGGTTTGATTACTCGGAGAGTCTGGCAAGCTACCAAGCGTATCTCGCCCACACGGCAAAGCCTGGCAAGCTACCCGTAATGTATTTTATATGCCAAACACAGTACCATCAAAGTCTCACAATGGAGACGTTACTGGGCCCGCTCGAGCAAATCAATGAACAACAGGAGGACAGTGACAGTGACAGTGACTTTAATGGTAGAATTTCTTTTCTTTATATTGATGCTCAATTCATGTCATTAAGTATTAATTGAGTGATGATTGGGGGTGTTTTAATCTCCTACTACCATTATGTTACTGTCAATATCTTCCTTCAGTTCCATTAGCAATTGTTTTAAATATTTGATAGTTTATCTTTAGGTGCATATGTAATTAGGAGTGTCAGGGTTTTTTTTTAAATCACTGTCACTGTCACTGTCCTTCCTTTGTTCATCGATTTGCTCGAGTGGGCCCAGTAACATTGTGAGACTTGTTATTGTGTTGGCATATCGAATACGTCATGGGTAGCTTGCCAAACTTTGCCGTGTGGGCAAGATACTCCCAGTAACTTGCTGGGCTCTCCGAGAGGGGCAGAGGAATCAAACTTTGGTCAACTTTGTGGGCCACGTGCAAGGCAAACGCCCTACCCTCTGTGCTATCATTCCAGCCTGTTTATTAAAAAGCCATGATTTACAAAGTTACTGATAGTTGCGTTTTAGGCATACAATAACTAAACACCAATGTCTCTACCAGTGTCAATTTCCCTCTGCTAGTGCTCCTAGAATCCCTTCACCTACCCCCCAAATACCCCCACCTGTCAACCTGATAGGCCATTACAAATTTGCTGCTTAGATCTCATACTTTCAGTTCTGTTGAATCTGTGTTTTGGGTATATGGATATACCTCTCACTCATATCACTGGTGTAAATGAAGCCCAGTGCCTGTTAACTCCTTACTTCTTGTCCTCTTCTTCCTCCTTGATTTCTTTCCTTCTCTGTGTGTCTCCTCTCTAAATTCTGGGCTCAAAGGTGATATAAGCATCTTCCCTTTAATAAAGTACATTTCCTCATCCAATATTCTATAATTGCATACAGAAGTAAGATCATCCTGTGTTTTTCTTTCTTCTTTTGGCTTACTTCACTCAGCCTGATAGCTTCCAGTTCCAACTAAGTTGCAAGAAATTGCATGAATTCATAATTCCTTGAAACTTCATAGTATTCCATTGTGTATTAGTCACATCTTAATAATCCATTCATCTGTCTTTGAACATCTAGGCTGATTCCATATTTTAGCTATAGTACTAAGTGCAAGAATGAATATGTCCTTTTTTCTTATGCATGTACATATGTCCTTTTGAGAGACTATTCTTAAGCCCTGGAAATAGAATGTATCAACACATAACTACTATTTTTTTCAACTATATAGAGTAAAATTTATTTAAAATGTTACATTGTACTTTTACTATTAATTTTCTAGGTAACTATTACAAAGAGCAAAAAGATACACATTGTCTTTCTATAAGACACATTTTTTGTAAAGAATTGCTTAATTTTATGCTCTGTATTTATTAGACACAGGCACTGTATTGTAACACTACAAGAGAGAACTAATTTATTATTAATAGAGTTTTATGCAGACATGTATTCATGACATCAGTTTGTCCTCTTTAACTGTACCTCTGGGCACCATGTGAATCATTTATGAGCTGACTAGCTACCTCTGAAATGAAAAGATTGCCAATTC
The DNA here is from genome assembly GCF_029834395.1 of Sorex fumeus. Lineage (NCBI taxonomy): Eukaryota > Metazoa > Chordata > Mammalia > Eulipotyphla > Soricidae > Sorex > Sorex fumeus. The sequence continues at coordinate 5,738,300 of NW_026606103.1, forward strand.
ACAAAGCAGACTACAGCATATGGAGACACACAAAAACACTATATAAACACATTTATTTTCACGAGAATCAATTTATCATTTAGTAGAATAATAAATAGTGAAAACACCAGCTCTATTAGTTAGGAGAGGTCTTCTCAGATCAACAGATTTTAACCTTAAATCCTGGAGATAGTTGTCTTGGATCATTATGCTTGGTTATAGAGTGTATCTTGATAAAATACTAGAGAGATAATAAGTAAAACTCTTGGTGACAGTTATAAAATCGAAGTTAAAAGACCCAACTATGATAGGTCATTACTAGAATGGAAATAATCAAAATATATGTAAGCAGGTAAACAAACCATTCTCACAAAATGAGAATGTAATGTTGACCAAATTAACACAAAATACCTCATTGAGTGCTATTTTCACAACTCACAAAATATAGGAGACATTTAAATACACCCTGTGAAGTGACAGTTACAGTTTAATTGCCATAAATTTAATTAAGTATAACTACTATTTTTGATACATGCCATTCTCTCTGGTGTCAAATGGTATATCATTGTGGTCTTTATTTGGAAATTTCCAATGATAAATGATGCTGAGCATGTTTTTCATGTGCCTACTAGCCATCCTACTGTCTTCCTCTGAGAATGGCCTATTCATTTCTTCTCCCCATTTGCTGATAGAATTTTCGCATTTTTTTGTTGCTGTTGGTCTTTGTGAATATTTAATATATTACAGATATGGAGGAGCTCCCAGAAGAGAACAACACCTGTACAAGCAATTAGAGGCCGCCCCAAAATCTTCCATCCCTCTCAGAGAGTCTGGCAATCTACTGAGAGTATCTTGCCCACACGGCAGAGCCTGGCAAGCTACCCATGGTGTATTAGATATGCCAAAAACAGTAGCAATAATGGGTCTCATTCCCCTGACCCTGAAAGATCCCCCAATATGCCATTGGGCTTTGCTAGCACGCAACAGGGATGAATGGAGTCATTACTGGTACCCACTCGAGCAAATCGATGGATCAACGGGATGACAAGTGACAAGTGACAAGTGATTACAGATATGAAATCTTTATCTGTTTGAGGTGAATGCAAATATTTTCCCATTGAGTTGGCTGTCTTTAAGTTTTAGTCCATGATTTTCTTTGTTTTGTTTTGTTTTGCCATGAAACACAAAACAAAACTTCATGTAGTTCCATTTATTTTGAAATTCATTTAGTTCCATTTATTTTTTAAATTTTTTGCATTTGCTCAGTTATCAGATTATTGAAGGCACCTTTGAGGCCCAAATATTGAAATATTCTGCCTATATTTTCCTCAATGTACTTAATAGTTTCTAGGTGGATCTCAAGGTCTTTGATCCACTTTGAATTGACTTTTATGTGAGATGTAGATATGGATCCAGCTTTATTTTCTTACATGTAGTTGTCCAATTTTGCCAGCACCATTTGATGAGGAGGCTGTCTTTAGGTTTGTGAGTTTTTGATGTATTGATGAACACAATGAACCCTGTCCCTTATAGCCTTTTTTATTTGAAATTTTTGTTGTCTGGCATAGATATGGCCACCCCAGTCTTTGTTTATCTGTTAGTTTGTTTGTTTGAGGGTCACCCTTAGCAATGCTCAGTGGTTACTCTCCTGACTCTGTGTTCAGGGATCACTCCTAGCGATTTTCAGGAGAACATATGGTGTAATGGTGATTGGACCAGGTTGGGTACATGCAAAGCAAATACCCTACCCACTGTTATTATCATTATACTCTTCAACCAGTTTTTCAAAGTCAATATTTGCCTGTAGGACTATTTTTCAGCCTTTTACTTTGAATCTGTGTTTACCTTGACTATTTAGAGGTATCTATTGTAGGCAGCAGAAAGTTAGGTTGAGTTTTCTGATCCATCCTGCCACTCTGTGACTTTTTGTTGGTGAGTTCAGGGCATTTGCATTGAGTAAAATAATTGAGATGAGCAAATGTATTTGCCACCATTTGTTAAAAAGTTATGAGTGTTTTTTGAAGTTTGTCTCATCTTTTAAAGAAACTCTAATGCTCTTGCAAACCTGCCTTCAATGTTATGAATACCCTAAGCTATTGCTTGTCCATAAATATTTTAATTATTTCTTAAAATATGAATGATCTAACTGGATAGGGTGTTCTCAGTGGAATGTTCATTTCATTTAGTTTTATCCCATCATTCTTTTTTATTTTGATTTTTATTAGTGAAACATCATGAGGTATAATTGTAGACTTATAATTTTTTGTGCTTGGGTTTCAATTATACAATGATCAAATACCCATCCCTCCACCAGTGCCCATTTCCCACCACCACGGATCCCAGTATCTCTCCCACCCCCCATCCCCCCATCCCACCCTGCCTCTGTGGCAGGGCATTTCTCTCTGTTCTCTCTCTCCGTTTGGGTGTTGTGGTTTTCAAAAGAGGTATTGAATGGCAATCATGTTTGGTCTATAGTCTACTTTCAGCATGCTTCTCCCATCCTGGGAGGATCCTCCCAACTCTCATTATTTGGTGCTCCCTTCTCTATCTGAGCTGCCTTTCCTCCTAGCATGTGCGGCTGCCTGCAAGCCATGGAGTGAACCTCCTGGTACTTATCTCGGCTATTCTTGGGTGTTAGTCTCCTATTTTGTTACTTTATGTTCCCCAGATGAATGCAATCTTTCTATGTCTGTGCCTCTCTTTCTGACTCATTTTGCTTAGCATGATACTTTCCTTGTAGTACCACTTATATGTAAATTTCATTACTTCATCTTTTCTAACAGCTACATAGTACTCCATTGTGTAGATGTGCCAAAGTTTCTTTTACCAGTCATCTGTTCTTGGGCACTCGGGTTTTTTACAGATTTTGGCTATTGTGAATAGTGCAGCAATAAACACAGAAGTGCAGATGTCATTTCAACTGTACTTTTTTGCTTCTCCAGAATATATTCCGAGGAGTTATCCCATCATTCTTTTCTGGCCCCTGGAGTCTCATTTGATAGACTTGCTATAAATCCTATGGGAGTTCCTTTGTATATATTTCCTTGTTTGATCTTGCTGCTGGGACTGGAGCAATAGCACAGTGATAGGGTGTTTGCCTTGCATGCAGCCAGCCTGGCCAAGCCGGGTTCGATTCCTCCACCCCTCTGAGAGAGCCCAGCAAGCGACTGAGAGTATCGCGCCCACACGACAAAGCCTGGCAAGCTACCCGTGACTTATTCAATATGCCAAGCACAGTAACAAGTCTCAAAATGGAGACGTTACTGGACCCGCTCAAGCAAATCGATGAACAATAGAAGGACAGTGGGACAGTGTATGACAATCTTGCTGCTATCAGGGTTCTGTTTCTGTCTGGTTTTGGTCATTCTGATTACAATATATCTTAGAATTCTTCTATTTGGACTTATTTTCTCTGGTGCCCTTTGAGTCCCTTGAATAGAAGTGCTTGCACTCCTTAACCACTCGAGGATATTCTCATCTGAGATTAATTTAACTATTCAGGGACTCCACTGAATCTTATATTGGTCATCTGAACTAATTCCATAGTTCACTTCTTTTCAAACATTCTTCCATATTTTTTTTGTTTTGTAGTGGTTTCCTGAATCTAATGTTGTAGCTCACTGAGCTTTTCCTTAGCTACTGTTTGTTGCTGATGCCCTTAAGTCTTAAATTTTACCTACTATACTCCATTTCTCACGTCTAATTGCAGTTATCTCAATTTTTGCTCGCATACTTTCCTGTGGGCTGGAGCGGTAGCACAGCAGGTAGGGTGCTTGCCTTTCACACAGCTGACCCAGGCTGACCTTGGTTCGATTTTTCCACCCCTCTTGGAGAGCCCGGCAAGCTACCGAGTTCGCACCCCCTCAGCAAAGCCTGGCAAGCTAACCGTGACATATTCAATATGCCAAGAACAGTAACAAGTCTCACAATGGAGATGTTACTGGTGCCCACTCGAGCAAATCGATGAACAACAGGAGGACAGTGCTACTTCCCTGTACCATAATTTCCATAATTTCTTTGAGCTCATTGAACATCCTGATTGGGGCCAGAGAGATAGTCCAGGAATTGAGACACTTGCTTGCATGTGTCTTACTCTGATTTGATTTTCAGCACCATCTATGATCCTGTAAACTCTTCCAGGATGGATCCCTGAGCAGATTCAGAAGTAAGCCCTGAGCACAGCCAGATCTGTCCCCCAAACAAACCAAAAACCAAAATACAGTCCATAAACATCCTCATCGTGTTGGCTCTGAAAGGCTATAGAGCTGGTTGGTACTGGCAGAGATTCCTCTGCTATTCCCTTCACTTAGTGGGCCTGGTGGGTTTCTACACAGCTTTTTCACTGTGTCTGCCGTGCTATGAGAGTGAATCTCTGTAGTCCACCCTCATGGTAATCTGTGAGGGTTAGGCTGGGTGTCGTCTTTTCCTTTCCTGCTCATCCTCTCCTGGCAATAGGGGGATAAGTGTGTACAATGTAAGGTGTGATGAGTGAATCTGCTATGCACAGTCATGAGGCTCAGAAGCAGAGAGTTGAGTTACGTGTATGGAACGTGGATGTGGGATTGCAGAGGGCAGGCACAGGGGCTACTAGGATGTGAGGTGGAAGGGAAGGGAAACCACTTCCAGCTCTGAAAAAGACCAGGTGGTCAGCCTCACCGGGAAAATTAAGGAGCAAGCAGTTTCTGGGGTGCAGATGTGGGCCTGCAGAGACTGCAGGGACATTTTACTTTATATTTTAATCTCAGTATCATCGAGTGAGCTCTTTCTAAATTTTTGACTCACAGAAAAGTGATAAATGTAACAAACTCTGCCTTATATATAATAGTAGAGAAAAATCAATATAACTGCCCCCAAATTTGTGGTTGTTCATAGAACCAAAATATTTGTCCTCTAGTTTTATTAGACACAATAAGGTCTCTAAAATCTCCAGGTTACTTCACAGAGCATTAATAAATTACTTTGGTGTGGGTAGGATTTATTTACTTTGGGGGTGTTTAGGGCACACCTGGCAGTGCTCAGGGCACACTCCTGGCTCTGCTCAGGGGTCACTGCTGGCAGGGGCAGGGCACCATATGGGGTGCTGAGGATTGAACCCAAGTCAGCCATGTGCAAGGCAAAAGTCCTATGCACTTTACCATTACTCCAGTCCCAATATTCTATTTTCTGTATCCCATGGCACAACTCTTCTAAGTGCCTTTAAAGTCCTCTGTCTGCTAGTTGGTTCTATGAGAATATTCTCATGCTGGTTCACTGAAACGTTGAAGAATGTACCCATTTATTGTGAGTCCATTTTAGTATTTAATATTGAGCCATACATGAAGAATTGGAATGAGAGATAACGAAGGCCCTTTAAAGGAAAGGTGTCCTTCCTCTAAAAATTAAAGAGCCAGGAGAAATCCCTGTGCATTGCCAGAGGTGACCTAAAAGGAAAATTAATTAATTAATTAATTAATTTTAAAAAATTAAAGAAAGCCAGGGAGATGGCCCAAAAGGCTGGAGTTTTGTGTGCGGTAGCCCCAGCACACATGGTTCCCTATCCCATCCTTGCAACCACCAGCACAATGAGTTGGGATGCCTGAGCACAAACACCAGTAAACAAGGAAATAAAAAAACCATTGTATTATTGTACTTGCATCTCAGGGTCTATCCTGGTATTGTAAGCTCTGAAAGATGGAACTTCCAAGACAGAAGACCTAAAGGATACTGAGGGGGGACCTAGGTCTTTAAAGTTCTCTACTAATCAACAATTTCTTCACCTTCCTAGCCAGAACTTTAGTCTTACTCTGAGATGGGGTAAGTAATGCAATTAGAAAGCATTCCTATAGCATCCATCCAGACACACGCTTTTCTTGAGTTCACCAGCTTCTAATAGCATGTTCCTGACCCATGACAGCCTTGTTCTGTCATTCTCCTCTCTCTTTAGCAAGGTGCCTGGGGCTTCAGTCCCCCCCCCCCCCACGTGGTAGTGGCAATAGGCTGAGAACAAAGACTTCAGAGTCAATGAATCAGTTCTCAGTTCGTTTTTTGTGCCCTATAATTGAGATTAGGTATGATTAGTGAAACTGCTGAGGAAATGTCTCAGATCCAGGAACCATTCTCACATTTAAGAGATTAGTACCAGGAATTTTGCTCCATGACTTGGAGGCCAGCCACAAGTGCTAGGGGAAAAGGAAGCTCAGATAGAGAAGGGAGCACCAAACAAAGGGTGTTGGGAGAATCCTACCAGGTTGAGAGATGCATGCTGAAAGTAGACTATAGACCAAACATGATTGCCACTCAGTGCCTCTCTTGCAAACCACAGAACCGAAAAGGAAAGAGAGAGAACAAAAGGGAATGCCCTGCCACAGAGGCAGAGTGGAATGGGGGGGAATAGAGGGTGGGAGGGATGCTGGGACCCGTGGTGGTGGAGGATGGGCGCTGGTGGAGGGATGGGTACTTGATCATTGTATAACTGAAACCCAAGCACAAAAATTTGTAAGTCTATAACTGTACCTTATGGTGTTTCACAAAAAGTAAAATAAAAAATAAAAAAATAAAAGATTACGGTACAGGAAGATAAGATGTGATTTCTTTGCTACCAAAAGTTTTTAACATGAAGCATCTTTCTAGTAATAAAGGAATCTGCTCTAAAAACTGAAGTTAAACTACTAAACACTAGATTCTTTTCACTGGACCAATTTAGAGTCAAGGGTAATTACTTTCCATCTCCCCAAATCCTATGAATTTCAAATATTCTTTATTGCTCATCGTATGATACATACTTGACATGTATGAGGCCCTGGGATTTATCCCCAAGTACCAAAACATCTCCTCTATCTCTGTGTGAGATTTCATTTTAAAGAAAGAAGTCCTTACTATTTTTACTTCCCTTTCTGTAAATAAACCTGTCCTTGTAATGTTTTAGTTTTCTCAGATTCTTCTCTACAAAAGAACATCCTGGTAAAACTCTATTTTGGAGAACTGTGTTAATAATAACCTTATCCCTGCTCTCACCTGTTTCCTTCCGCTAAACACAGTAGTTATGTCCTATTTTTGCCACCAGAGGAAACCATACATTCACGCATTATTGTATCTGCGATTTTATTTTATTTGCATAGGATCCAACACCAGTGTAGTTCAGGGGACCCAAGTCCACTTCTGGCGATACTTGCCCGGTGATTGAGCCTGACGGTCTGATGTCTTATCCCTAGGGCCAGTGCTGGGGTTCATATATATGTTTATATGACGGTCTGATGTCTTATCCCTAGGGTTAGGAAAACTACATTAGGGCTGCTCAGTGGACCAAGTGTTGCCAGTGATAGAACAGAGGAATTTTCACTCTAACACTTACACTCTCTCCCCTACACTATTATCAATTTTCAAGTGCCAGCAGTGCTTCTTCTTTATTCCATTTTTTCTAAAGTACTTCTTATATTTCTATTACAATTTATGCAAATGCATGTGTATTTTTATCTTTTTTGTTTTTTTTTTTTGCTTTTTGGGTCACACCCAGCAATGCTCAGGGTTACTCCTGGTTCTGCGTTCAGGAATTATCCCTGGCGGTGCTTGGGGGACCATATGGGATGCCGGAGATTGAACCCAGGTCAGCTGTGTGCAAGGCAAACGCCCTACCTGCTGTGCTATCACTCCAGCCCTTTATCATTATTTTTTGAAGAAAAATTTCGTTTCCAAATCCATTAAGACATGCTGTTAGCTCCCAGTCACCCTTTCAGATTCCCTTCGACTTGAGTTCACCAAAAACTCCCGCTTACTCTTGTGATCCCTAGACAACAGGGCCCATGGGCCAGAGTCCAGGTAGAAGCTATTTGCCAATGCTCAGCTATTTCAACCTTTCAGTGACTGGTAGAGTTACTGCCTCTGCACTCAGGGATAGCCCCTGGCAAGCGAGAAGGACCATATAGGGTACCTGGCATCAAACTCAGATTGGGAACATGCAAAGCCAATACCTTAGCTACTGTATTATCTCACCAGATCATGTATTTATTACTTTCCTGTTGGAGTTCCCACTGGCAAAGCTCCAAAACATACTGGACTGCTTGAACTGTGAAAATGCTCCCAGGACCAGGACAGGGGGTGATGGAGTGGTTCCGGGGAGGGATGAAATTTCCAGGAGATTACCAAGGAAGTTAGTATTCTAGAAGGGGATAAAGATGACCACTATTGGCTGAACTCATCCAGAATCCTTTCTCGCTGTGAGAAAGGATTTCATTTCATTTCATTCACTGATAATGAACTGGAAGTTCCCACCTCCAGACTACTACAGCAACATGAAGAAATGGCGCAAATCCACACCACGAGAAATGGATGAAGAAAGGAGCCCAGAAGCCTTAATAGGGAATAACAACAAATACAATCTCTCCGATAAAGAATTCAGAGATGAATTAAATGTTGAGGATTTTTAATTAACTCAAAGAAACAGTGGAACAGGCACCCAGCAAATTAAAGGAGAACATGAAAGAAACAGTGGGACGGACAGCCAATAAAATACAGGAAGAAATGAGAACAGAAATAAGAAAGCTACAAACAGAAGTGTCACTAATAAAGGACTCAGTAGGTGAAATTAAAAACTCAGTGGGTGCCCTAAACAGTAGAATAATAAGAGCCAAATACAGAATCAGTGAGCTTGAAGATGAGCTTCAGAAAGCATACAGGTAACAACATACAATGGGAAAGACCTCAAAACAGCACTAGAGGGAATCACAGATCTGGGGGATGAACTCAAGAGGAACAACATAAGAATCATCAGAGTACCAGAAGGACAGGGAGGCAAGCCCAGTGAAGTAGAAACAGTTAAAGATATCATTGCTGAGAAGTGCTCAAAGCTGGAGAATGCATGCCTCAAGATACAAGGAACCCAAAGGGCACCAGCTAAAAGAGACCCTAATAAAAAGACTCCAAGACATATTATAATAAGAATAATGAATACCACAGATAGAGATACAATACTGCAAGCAGCAAGGTCAAAGAAGGAAATCACATACAAAGGAGCACCCCTTAGATTTATAGCAGAATTATAAGAGGAAACCATCTGAGCCGGAAGACAATGGTCGTATATAGTGAAAAAACTCAATAAAATGAATGCCTCAACAAGAATACTCTATCCAGCTAACCTCAAACTCAAAGGAATGATACATCATGTCACAGATAAACAGCAGCAAAGGAACTTCATAGACTAAAAAAACCAACCTTAAAAGAAGGACTAAAGGGGCTACTGTAAGACAAGACAAACCCCACAAGCACAACAAACCTCTACAGGAAGATAGCATAAAACTCCATTACAATAATCTCTCTCAATGTCAATAGTCTAAAATGCACCAATTAAGAGACACGGAGTGTGCAAAATAGATTAAAAACTGAACCCAACATTCTGCTGCCTACAAAAAACAGTCAGAGCAAACAGAGACTCAAAGTTAGAGGATGGAAAACAAACCTTCAAGCAAACAACTCTCTCAAAAAGGCTGGGGTGGCTATATTAATAACCAACAACATAGATTTCAGGCTGAAAAAGATTAGAAGCAAAGGCCATTTTTTAATAATCAAGAGATATGTACAGCAGGAAGAAGTTACACTCCTAAACATATATATGAACCAAATGAGGGAACAGCAAAATATCTTTAAAAAGCTGCTAGTAGACTTCAATGACGACATTGGCTGCAACACAATAGTAGTTGGAGACTTCAAAACCACCCTATCACCTCTTGACAGATCAACAAAACTAAAACTCAGCAAGGAAGTACTGGCTTTGAAGGAAGAAATGGAAGAGAGAGGTATAATAGTTGATTGGGTATCAGGCACAAGATGCTTCATACCCATCCCTTCTCTAGTGTATATTTCCCACCACCAATGTCCCCAGTTTTTCTCTACCACCACCCATTCCCATCTCCTCTATCTCTATGGCAGGCACCTCTCTCTCTCTCTCTCTCTCTCTCTCTCTCTCTCTCTCTCTCTCTCTCCCTCCCTCCCTCCCTCTCCCTCTTCCTCTCTTCCTCTCCCTCTTCCTCTCTTCCTCTCCTTCTGGGCATTGTTGTTTGAAATACACCTATTGAAAGGTTATCATATGTATATATATACATATATATATATATATATATATACCGCACCATAATTGATAGGATTCAAATATGGTTTGAACCTTGGGAACACCTACAAGGGTGATTAGAGGCCGCTGTAAAAGCTTCTATCTCTCTCGGAGAGCCTGCAAGCTACCAAGAGTATCCCGCCCACACAGCAGAGCCTGGAAAGCTCTCTGTGGTGTATTCGATATGCCAAAAACAGTAAATACAATGGGTCTCATTCCCCTGACCCTGAAGGACTCAGCATTATGGTAGCGATAAGAAGTATGTGGAAGGAGAGGCTGATAAAATCTTAAGGCCGAACTAGGCTGCCCAAATGAAGAAAGACAAAATGGATTGTCTGTACTTTCAATGCACATACGCTGGCATCAGATGCACCCATTGAGGACCTGATGGTAAAAGCGTGAAAGATCAAGTACAACATCATTGGTCTGACCAAGACGAGAAGGCATCAATCACATCATGCCATTTTTGACACTGGAGAAGAACTGTTCCTCAGAACATGCGACAAAAGAGGGGTCAGAGGTGTTGGTGCCCTTGTCAACACGAACTTGGCCATGAGCATTGATTCATTCGAATGCCTAACAACCCAAATTGGACGATTACACTTGAACAGATGTGGCTTACTGCCAGCAGTTTCTATCTTCATCGTCTATGCACCAACATCCAACTACGATGAAGAAGAAATTGAGAAGTTCTACATTGAGCTGGAATATCATAGGGGGAATGCTTTTAGTTTATCCCCATGGGCCGTGAGCCTGTGAAAGATGGCTTTGACTATATTGAGGAACTTTCCTTCAGTGCCCATTTTGCTGAGAGTTTTCATCATAAATGAGTGCTGGATCTTGTCAAATGCTTTCTCTGCATCTATTGAATGATCATATGGTTTTATTTTTTATTGATATTATGGATTATGTTGATTTACTTGCAAATGTTAAACCCTCCTTGCATCCACAGAATGAATCCCACTTGGTTATGGTCTTTTTGATCTTTTTGATCAGTTGTTGGATTATATTTGCTAATATTTTGTTGAGGATATTCACATCCATGTTCATCAAGGATATTGGCCTGTAATTTTCTTTTTTTGTGGTGTCTCTGTTTGCTTTTGGTATTAGGGTGATATGTGCTTCATAGAAACTGGGAGTGTTTCTGTTTCTTCAATTTACTGTAAAAGTTTGAAATTATCTGGCAATAGGTTGTCTTTAAATGTTTGGATGGATTTGCTACTGAATCCATCTAGACCTGGGCTTTTGTTTGAGGGAAAACTTATGATTACAGTTTCAATTTCCTTGATAGTAATAGGTCTATTAAGTTATTCCAAATCTTCTTGACTCAGCCTTGGAAGGATATAGGAATTCAGGAATTTATACATTTCTTCTAGTTTCTCTTGTTTCGTGGCATACAGACTAACAAAGTAATCTCTGAGGATCTTCTGAATTTCTTTGATTTCTGTTGTGATGTCCTTCTTTTCATTTCTGATTCAGTTTATTAGGGTTCTCTCTCTCTCTTTCGTTGTGAGTCTTGCTAGTAGTTTATCAATCTTATTTATTTTCTTAAAGAACAAGCTCTTTGTTTCATTGATCTTTCAGATTGCTTTTTGGACTTCAAAGTCTTAATTTCCGCTCTACGGTTTATTATTTCTTTCCTCCTACCTGTTTGGGCTCCTTTTGTTGGTCTTTTTGTAAGATCTGGAGCTGTGAAGTCAACTTTTTTATGTGGGCCCTTTCTTCCTTCCTGAGAAATTCTTGCAGAGCTATAAATTTTCCCCTTAACTCTGCTTTAGCTGTGTCCTGCAAGTTCTGGTAGTTCATGTCTTCATTTTCATTTGTTTCCAGAAATCTTTTGATTTATTCCTTGAGTTCCTCTCAAACCCACCCAATCAACATTGAGCTGTTTGATTTCAAGATGTTTGATTTGATTCTCCCTTTCTGTGTGTAATTAACTTCTATCTCCTGTGCATTGTGGTCTGAAAAGATAGTTAATAGAATTTCTATCTTCCCAATTCTACTGAGGTATGTTTTGTGACTCAGTATATGGTCTATCTTGGAAAATGTTGCACTGGAAAATAATGTGCATTCAGTTTCTTTGGGGGGAGGATAAAAAGTCCTGTATACATCTATTAGACCTCTCTCTTCCATTTCTTCCTTCAAAGTCAGTACTTCCTTGCTGAGTTTTAGTTTCGTTGATCTGTCAAGAGGTGATAGGGTGGTGTTGAAGTCAACAACAACTATTGTGTTGCAGCCAATGTCATCATTGAAGTCTACTAGCAGTTTTTTAAAGATATTTTGCTGGTCCCTCATTTGGTTCATATATATGTTTAGGAGTGTGACTTCTTCCTGCTGTACATATCTCTTGATTATTAAAAAATGGCCTTTGCTTCTAATCTTTTTCAGCCTGAAATCTGTGTTGTCGGATATTAGTATAGCCACCCCAGCCTTTTTGAGGCAGTTGTTTGCTTGAAGGATTGTTTTCCATCCTCTAACTTTGAGTCTCTGTTTGCTCTGACTGTTTTTTGTAGGCAGCAGGATGTTGGGTTCAGTTTTTAATCTATTTTGCCACTCTGTGTCTTTTAATTGGTGCATTTTAGACTACTGACACTGAGAGAGATTATTGTCATGGGGTTTTGTGCTATCTTCCTGTAGAGGTTTGTTGTGTTGTGGGGTTTGTCTTGTCTTACAGTAGTCCCTTCTTTTAAGGTTGGTTTTTTAGTCAATGATATGAATGCCTCACCCAAAAACTCTATCCAGCTAACCTCAAACTCAAAGGAATGATACATCCTTTCACAGATAAACAGCAGCGAAGTAACTTCATAGACTTCCTTAACTGTGTATCCACGGTGATTCAGTGAAAAAATAATATAAAAAACAGAAAAGTTCCTGCCATAGAGGCAGGCAGGTGTGGTGATGGGAAGGGAAACTGGGGACACTGGTGATGGAAAATGCACAACTCGTAAAGTGACAGTGTTAGAACATTGTGTGACTAAAATCCAGTCATAAATAACTTTATAACTGTGTATCTTATGGTGATTAAATTTAAAAATAAAACTAAAAATAAATAAAGCATATGCTAAGCTCCAACATGAGTCTCTAATTGGTCAGGTCTGGTATAGGAGACAAGTTTACAATGTACACCTTCAAAGTTGTCAAAGCACAGCTGTTTTAGTTATAAATGATCATTGTAATGCCAAATCCAGTAATTTGTCATGCTTATTTCTCTTAATTTTCTTTTGGGGGGATTTTTTTTTTAGATTTTTATTAGTGAAACACCATAAGGCACAGTTGTAGATTTACAAGTTTTTGTGCTTGGGTTTCAGATATACAATGATCGAATACTCATCCCTCCACCAGTGCCCATTCTCTACCACCACTGATCCCAGTATCCCTCCCACCCACCCCCGCCCCCCATCCCACCCTGCCTTTGTAGCAGGGCTTTTTTGGGGGGGAATTTTTAAATTGAGATGATATGGTGTGCAAAGCTAATAATAGTGGTTTATCATATACATAAATCCAAGACCAAGGCCATAACTGCTCCCTCTCCTAAGGATACTCAAAGCTTTCTCTCTTATCCCCTGCCACTCAATCATGTGGATGAGTTCTCAAGTTATGTTGCCCTTCCAACTTATTGCTACCTCACATGTATCTTTAAGTTCCACACATAAGAGTGATCATTCTGTATCTCTCCCTTTCATTTGACTTCTTTCAGCATGATATCCACTAGTTCCCATCCATGTTGCAGCAAATTACATGATTTTGATTTTTCTAAGAGTTGTATAGAATTCCATTGTGTATATATCCCTACAAATTCTTGATCCCTTTGTGTATAATTGGGGAGTTTCGTTGATTTCATATCTTGACTATTGTATTAAGTAAACTGATGAACATTGGTGTAGTGCATATTGTTTTGAATTGATGTTTTTATGTTTTGGAGAACCCTTATTTTCCAAACTAACAGCATTTGACAGTTTATCGCACTCAACATTATTAACTTTTTGTTTGGATTTATGTTGCTTGTAGTCAAAACTAGTTTTGAAATAAAATTATATACAAAGGTCCACATAAAATAAGAGCACGTAATGAAATGCAACAAAGCAGTTAAACTGATTATAGGAAATATATATGGCAAAAGGAGAGAGAGAGTGGGGGACTTGCTTTAGAGGAGGCTGGGGTCTGGAGGGGCAAGGGGCTGGTGGGAAAGAAACCGGGAACATTGGTGGTGGGAAATGTACACTAGTGTAGGGACATTGCATGACTGAAACATTGTATGGATGAATATATTTTGAAACCAAATCATGAACAACTTTGTAATTGTGTGATTCAATAAACAAAACAAACTTTTTTTTAATCAGGAAAGATTTTGAACCAAAAAAAAAATCAGATTCCGCTTAAAGTACGCCTCTCTAGAGAGACTTTGCTAGTACTTTGTTGAACACACCCTAACACACCCACATCAGCATTCAAGTTAAAATTCACTTAAAGAGCTGATAAATATCTGGAAAAAAATGTACAACTCACCAAGAATACTTCATATTCTAGATTATCAGTCATATTTGAAGGAATAATGCAAAGCTTCAGGGACAGTAAACAACTTGAAGAATTCATAGCCTTGAAATCAGTTTTATAAGAAGCATGAAAGAAGCTTCTTTTAAGGACAGGACAAACTTCCCAGCACATGACATTGGATATGATCTCATGGTGCTTAGATTTACCCTCTATTAGATTCAGAAACGTCTGTTTACTCTAAGCTTGCTAAGGGATTTTATGCAGCTTCCAGAATAAACTCATTTATATTGAATGTTCTTTGTCTTACTGGGTTTTGTTTTCACATCCAGAGATTTTTATTACAATTGCTAATGTAGACAACCAGTATTTGTAATGTAATTTTTAAATGGAAAATCAATATTTTATTTCTTAAATTTAAATATTAAAGATTTAAAGATCTGTTCATATTTTCACCTTTATATTTCTTAGTTCTCTTCACTCATTAAATTTTACATATGTTAGACTTTAACAAGTACATGTAAAACCTAAAATACATTAGCAAGGAATTTCTTTTAAGTTTTACTAAAGCCTGGGAAGACATAATTATCACCGCAATGACCCAAGTACAAAATAAAATTTAACGCAATGCATTTTGGGGACAGAATTGAAAACATGTCTATGTAGATGAGAATAGGCACCATATTAAATGACTTTAATTTCCTTACATAAGTTAATTTAGTAGTCACCACAAACTGACTTTTCTTGCTTTATATTTTGATAATTCCATTTGCCATTCCTTCATTTTTATGAAGAAAGCAACACGAGGTAAATGTGTTATGTGCTCAAGAGCAGACTAGGGAATGTGAGGAAAACGGTTATAGAAATCTGACCAAAAATACAGTCTACATTTAAAAGATGAGAGAGAAGCATGTTTCCATTTACATGTGTGGACTCAACATGGCTTATATTGTAGAGCCAGGTCTAAAGCCTCATGCATACAGGGCTTAATTCACAGCTTCAAAGCACATGGAGGGATTAGGTACATTCAAAGCACATGGAGGTATTATGTACATTCAAAACACATGGAGGGATTAGGTTAAAGAAGCTTTGGTACATTTACACAATGGAGTACTATGTAACTGTTAGAAAAGATGAAGTTATGAAATTTACATACAAGTGGTACTACATGGAAAGTATCATGTTAAGCGAAATGAGTCAGAAAGAGCGGGATAGACACAGAAAGATTGCATTCATCTGGGGAACATAAAGCAACAAAACGGGAGACTAACACCCAGGAAGGGCTCAGATTAGTACCAGGAATTTTGCTCCATGACTTGAAGGCCAGCCACATGTGCTAGGTGAGAAGGAAGCTCAGATAGAGAAGAGAGCACCAAATAAAGGGTGTTGTGAAGACCCTCCCAGGGTGGGAGAGACATGCTAAAAGTGGTCTATAGACCAAACATGACTGCCACTCAATGCCTCTCTGGCAAAACACAGTACCCAAAAGAAGAGAGAGAGAACAGGGAGGAATGCCCTGCCACAGCGGCAGGGTGGGACGGGGGGGGGGGGAGGATGGGGGGTCGGAGGGATGATAGGACCCGTGGTGGGGGAAGATGGGCACTGGTGGAGGGATGGGTACTTGATCATTGTATAACTGAAACCCAAGCACAAAAATTTGTGAGTCTATAAGTATACTTCATGGTGTTTCACTAATAAAAAAAATGATAAAAAAAAAAAAAGAGCAGACTAGGGAATGTGAGGAAAACGGTTATAGAAATCTGACCAAAAATACAGTCTACATTTAAAAGATGAAAGAGAAGCATGTTTCCATTTACATGTGTGGACTCAACATGGCTTATATTGTAGAGCCAGGTCTAAAGCCTCATGCATACAGGGCTTAATTCACAGCTTCAAAGCACATGGAGGGATTAGGTACATTCAAAGCACATGGAGGTATTATGTACATTCAAAACACATGGAGGGATTAGGTACATCCTGGTACAAGGATATCCTCAATTTCCTCTTTCAGGTGGGATGTGTGTCCATCCCAGCAGACCCCAGCACAGCTGTGCAACCCTCAGATTCCCTTCGTGCTCTGGTGCTCCACAGAGCTGCAATTATTTTTTGTGGAAAGCTGCTTGGTACATGTTCAGGCCCCTACAAGAGCTGGAGATAGTGTATCCTGTTCCTAGCATGCCCCCTGTTGTCCAATCATTGTCATGCCCTTGCTTGTGACAAGCTGCTTGTCCACACACACAGTCAAAATCCACTAGAAAAACTCGAGAGGACAATCAAAGAATAAAGCGTACCAACAGGTGAGGATGATCATGATCACATATACTCGTCTTCATCACCAGTCACACTTTCCATGATTTCTCATCACTGTCCCCGTGGTAACTCCAAAGGCTTGGACACACTCTGACACTGCAATCTATACCAAGTACAGTTACTGAGATACCGAAGGACGTGCAAAGTGACACCACTGAATACATGGAAGAACGTGTCCCCTTCAGCATCCAATACGTGTTCCAGTACTGCACTTGCCTAAGTACCCAGAGGTTCATGAGCTGTATCCTGTGCCCATGTCTGCCCATAGGAACTGAGTGGGGAGGGAGGTGCAGACACATTGCACAGTGATGCAGGCCCAGGGGGCAGGAGCACCTGCTGCAGAGCTGGGTGGGGTGGGGTGGGGAAGAGGCTGCTTGGTTGCTGCCTGAGGCATGACTTAGAAAAGAAAGTAGAGTTGGCAGGAGTTGGCAAGTGTTTCAGCCCTGAGAGAGGGTATGGGTGTGCTGAGGCAAAACCAGTGATGCCAAGAAACCTTTTCTTTGTGCAGTAAGTGGAGGGTGTTAATTATGACTCTAGCACTGACCATCATCGTAGCCTTATTGTTGGCCGTATCCCTCTGTATGTGGCAGCTGGAGAAGCTGGGACTCCACATGCACGGCAAGGCATGGCTCATCTAGGGAAAGCTTGTACTGCTCACCATGGTCTGTGACCAGACCTGTCAGATTTCCTGTGACACAATGGTCAGGCACGTCACTGCCATCACCTTTGCTTCTGTGAACCTTGCTCCATGTTCACCACGAAGGGACATTTGGCTTGTCCAATTAGTGGACACACTTGTCAAAGTTTTTTTGTGAATTATTTAAGGGTGAGCTAAGTCTCATCCTTCAAGTAATAAATATAATTTATTTACAAATATTTCTTTCTATGAAAGAAATATATTAATCACAGAAAGAAAAATATAATCATAGAAAGAAATATATAAATATATGCCTCTTGGAGAGCCCAGCAATTTACCAAGAGTATCCTGCCCACATGGGCAGAGCCTGGCAAGCTCCCTGTGGCATATTCAATGTGCCAAATACAGTAACGACAACAGGTTTCATTCCTCTGACCCTGAAAGAGCCTCCAATCGTTGGGAAAAGATGTGTAAGAAGAGGCTGCTAAAATCTCAGTCCTGGGAGGAATAGAGACGTTACTGGTGCCTCCTCGAGTAATTAGACGATCAATGGGATGACATTGATGACAGTTATGATTTACAAATAATGAATCAAATTCTTTTTTATAAAAGACACTACCCGAAGCTCCGAGTTGCTTCTTAACTGCTTCTCAGAATTTTGACTAAGAATAAGTGAGATAAAAATAAAACAAGAGGCAACATACACCAGACCCTGCCTTTTATTATTTCTTTAGTTGTTGTTGTTGTTGTTGTTGTTGTTGTTGTTGTTGATAGAACCCAGTGACCCAAGATTTTTTACTGCAGTTTGAGTCTGGATTTCCATGGGAAAGTAGGTAGAGGGGACCTCAACTCTTGCTTGCAAGAATAGCTAAGGATATTTGCAACATCTGACCTTCTCATTTTCAAGGGGCCCAGCTTCACAGTTCCTAAACTCTGCACACTGACACACCCTTCAGGTATAATCTCCCAGCTGACATCAAGGCCAGTTTTGTGTAGCAGCTACTGAAGCTGGAAATACACACCAAAGAGGGATGTACTATTCACTATCCTGGGTTCCTCTGGATGCATTGCGTGGTGACTGAGCTCCAGAAGCCCATCAACAGGGACCTCTGGGAAGTGCTGTTTACAAATTAGATAACTGGAATATCCTACTATAACCGTACAGTTGACAACTTCCTAGACTGTTATGAAGCCTTAGTCACCTACAACTTTATGAACTTCCTGGCCAACATCCTGAAAAGCCAATACCCTGACCAGGAAGCCATCCTGGAAGGACAGAGAAGCACAGGCCCCCACTGCCCTGCGGCTCACCATAACCCAACGCGGTGTGTGAGCACATCCCAGAAGATGAGAGAGTGGGCAGTGCCTCTATCTCTGACCGCTCCAGAGATCCCGCTGCTCTGGTGCAAGCTGGCCATGCTGCAGGACAGAGAGGTAGGACCCACGACTGCCATCATCAGCGCATCTGTGAGCTGTGCTCCATGTCTATCATGAAGGAACTTTTCAGCTTGTCCAATTCCTGGACACACTTGGTAATCATCAACAATGTTCAAAGCTCTTTGTGAATAAGTTTACCCATTACTGAAAGAGTAGCTGAGTCCCATACATCAATAAATAAATGCAATTTATTTATAAAAATCAGTCATCTTTTATAAATGAAAGAAAGGCACCAAAATCTTCATTAGCTATTTCTTAATTGCTTCTCAGCATGGTTAGATAATATCAATTTAGTTTCTGGTACATCATCAGTTTTGTATATGTCCTCTCTCCGAAGTGCATCGTTAAGAAGCAAATATTCAGCAGATAACTTGAAATGACTCAAAATTCTCATATTAATAACCTGTCAGAAAAAAAGAACGATTTTTAGATACAAAGTCAGTCACATCAATGTCTCTTTCTTGTACAAATATCTGACATTCAAGCAATAATTATCATACCCAAGAAAATAGGAACAAAAAACAATCAACAAAATGAGATTTGACTATAACACACGTGCCAGAAAAGCAAATGCTTCAATTTGAAAACATAGGGGCACAGAGATAGCACAGAGGTTAAGAAGTTGGACTCCATGAGCACCACCCTAGTTCCATCCCCAGCACCACATATGCCCCCTAGAAATGCAAGAAACAGCACCCTTATACAAAGCCTGGAGTAGTCCCTATGTACCATGAGGGACTGGAGGACTGTCTTCACCCAAAGAACAAGTTTTCTAATAAATTACCCAAATTTTTAACTTCTAATACTAGGAAAAGAGCTAGGAGCAAGTTCCATGCGGTGGGGGGCACTCCCCATATGGGCAGGGTCCCAGTTCAAGCCCTAAAACCCAGCACAAGCCCAATAGCCCTAAGCTCTGCCAGGAATTGTCCTTGAGCATTGCTGGGGAGAAACTCACCAAAAGTAAGAAAGTAAGTCAGTAAGAACTACTAAATCTAAAGTGAGATGAAAGAAGAAAATAAATATGAGAACACATGAAAATAAAATTCAACTGACAGAAATTTATTTTCTGAAAGATTTTAATTAACTGGAGAAATCTCAAGCAAAGCTTCCCAAGAAAAAGTAAGTGAAACATTTACATATCCTATGCAGAGCATCAGACTCGGCTACAAAGTGAAATCTTATCCAAATACTAGGTCAAATTAGCTGTAACAGTCCAGTTCTATGGAAGTCAGTGAATGTTGCAAGCATACACCGAGTAACAAAATATCCAGGAACAAAGGATTCTTCTGTTACTAGTCACTTAATTAAAAACTTATAATAGTTATACAAGTATTCCACATGAACACATGCCTTAAAATATCTCATCTATGCAATCTGATTTCAGATCTTGCCAGCCAAATTGAAAAAATGCAGTGCAAGGTTCACAGTATCTCAAAATATCAAGTCAAAAACATATATAATTACCAAACAAGGTAATTATTATATAATCATAATATAATAAAATATATTTATATAAGCAATTGTATAACAATTATAGTTCATATGTGAGACTTGTTACTGTGTTTGGCATATCAAATACATCACGAGGAGCTTGCCAGGCTTTGCTGTGTGGGTGAGATACTCTCGATATCTTGCAGGGCTCTCCCAGAGGGGCAGAGGAATCGAACTCGGGTTGGCCTGGTCAGCCGCTTGCAAGGCAAACGCCCTATCTGATGTGCTAACGCTCCAGCCCAAGCCTCACAATGGAGACGTTACTGGACCCCCTTGAGCAAATCGATGAACAATGGGAGGACAGTGCTACAGTGCTATAGTACACACAAATATTATATATAATTTACCAAGCAATTATCAAGCAAAGTGAAGAGGGATGTAAGGATGGACTAAAGTATCCCAAGGACCCTGGAGGAGAGTACTGGGCACCTGGTATCAGTGGAGCTATTCAAACTGTACAGCAAAACTATAAATAGTAGTAACACTAATGTAAGCATGACACCTAAACTACCCTTCATCCTAATTTTTTTGCATTATCTTTTGTGTGTGTGTGTTAATTTTATTTATTTATTTTATAGTGAGACATCATGAGGTACAGTTGCAGACTTACATATTTTTGTGCTTGCGTTTCAATTATACAGTGATCAAATACCCATCCCTCCACCAGTGCCCATTTCCCACCACCACGGATCCCAGTATCCCTCCCACCCCCCATCCCCCCCATCCCACCCTGCCTCTGTGGCAGGGCATTCCCTTTTGTTCTCTCTCTCTTATTGGGTGTTGTAGTTTGCCAAAGAGGCAATGGGTGACAATCATGTTTAGTCTATAGTCTACTTTCAGCATGCTTCTCCCATCCTGGGAGGATCCTCCCAATACCTTTATTTGGTATTCCCTTCTCTCTCTGAGCTCCCTTTTCCCCTAGCATGTGTGGTTGGCCTCCAAGCCATGGAGTAAACTTCCTGGTACTAATCTCGGCCATTCTTGGGTGTTAGTCTCCTATTTTGTTACTTTATGTTCCCCAGATATTTCATCCTAATTTTTAAAACAAAACCCAAGACAAGTTCATTTGCTAATGGTAACCAACAGAGCAGTTTACCTTAAACCCAGTTATCTATGGTCAGAGAGCTAAGATAAGGGTAAGGTTGTAAAGCTGAATCCAGTTTGATCCACAATTCCACATCCCCTCCCGATCCTTATCCCCTGCAGTAGTAATTCCTGAGCACAGAGCCAGGAGTAAGCCAAAAGCATCAGCAGGTGTGGCCCAAGACCCATGCCCACTCCTAGGACCATGAGACAATTAGGTTTAACTCAAATCTAAGGACAATCTAAGCTAAATACTTATTCCCAACAACTGTCCATTATCAAATTCATTCAAATTTATATGTGTGTGTATGTGTGTGTGAGCATGTGTGTGTGTGTGTGTGTGTGTGTGTGTGTGATGTGTTACAGGAGGAGAGAACCAGAGACGCACCACACTCCCAAGGCCTGCAGCTCTCTGTGTCTACAGACCAGGTACCCAGGGCCACTGCACCTGACTGGCAGGGTGACCTGGAATGAGTTTCCAGGAAACTTGAAGCAAGGGTTATGGCCAGGATCACCGGTCAACAGAGAAGCTGTTCCTCAAACGTGCCATTCATGAAAAAAGGTTCATACCTTTATGTACATGGCTCTTCTATCAGAATCCAAAACAAGAATATTTACAGCTTTGCAGTAATTTCCATTACTAACAGCCTCATGACTACTCAGAGTGCAGTCCTAGGAGAATGAAAGGGTGATTGAATGCCTTGTCTCTCCCTGAACAGTGCTCAGCTTGCTTGTCTGGCTTGTCTGAGACTTTATTACCTTCAATCTTAATTTCAGAAATGTTGTTTCTTATCCTCAGTAATGATCTGTAAACTTGATAATTCTGCTAAAATATGCAAGATTACGACTTATTTTTGTAATCTAAAATATTATTAAATTCATGGCTTTTAACACAAAGCAAGTACTTGTATGTTACAGTCTTCAACTGGAAGAACTGATATGCCAGGCGGAGATGACTCAAAGGTCTAGAACACAAGTCTTGCATGCAATTAGCCCAGGTTCAATCCATTCCCAGTTCCACAATCCCCAAGTGCCTGGGAACGTGCCTGAGTCATGAGCCAGATGCAGGCCTTAGGCAATGCCAGGGATGGGTCCCAAAGTCAAATTAAATTGAATAATTAAATAAATAAATTATATGATAAAAGTTATATTTTCTTTATGAGTATTGACCATCTTTTACTATTAGTTTCAAGTTTAACCTGGTAATATGATGCATTTCTAAATATTAATCTAGGTTACAAAATTCTGAATTCAACTGTATACAAGACCAGAGACAAAATGTATTAATTTACTGGTAAATATCCTGATGCTGTGATTTAAGGAAACATACAAAATTTTTAATGATGTCTTTGTCTTAGTATCCACAAAATACAGTGAAGCTGTTCTTTCCTCCAACTGTATAAAAAAAATTATTAAAGCTAATTCTTGTGCTCGTGAATGCTTTGGCATGCAAATGAATTCCAAGGAATAAAAATTCACCTAATTTTAGTAATGGGTCAACAAGTATGTGTTTTTCTGCTCCCTATAAATGACTGTACATTGTGGTATAAATCTATAATTTATATTATTTTATTTTGAAGGATATTACATTTATAATTAGAATTTATATTTACACTTCATTTTAAAGATATTTATTCATACCTTAATCAGTTGAATGACATTTTTAGAGGTACTTTTCAGCTAGGGTATAATTTGTACAGTCTATCTGAAAAGGAAAAAATCAATTAGACTATTTATGAAGAAATGTGTATACAGAGCTTTATTCTACTTGCTATACATGTATAGTTTTTAAAGCTATTCATATAGACACAATGACCTACACAAATATTTCACAAAAAGAAAGTATAGAACTATTTTTCCATTGAAGTTTTCAATAAATGATACATACTGTTGTTCTTATAAAAATTTAGCTGTTATCGAGTGTGGATAATATTCAATCAATATCTAGAGATTCAGAAAGATACGCTGAATACTTGCTGCCTATGAAAACAAAATGTTCACACATTTATTACATGCATCAAATACCCAAATGCATTCTGTATTATCTTTAGATCTAGAAAAAATTATAACCTTAAATTTATTTTATGCATAGACAATATAAAACTAAAATATCAGAACAAGCAGTTGGCTCGGTGCTCAAGCCCATGTCTAACATGGCTGGGGTCCATATAATGATTCAATACCACAAATAAGTAATAAATAAATTTAAAAATTTAAAAATATTTAAAATTACTATATCAATAACAGTAAAAATAGTCTTTGATAAAATGCTTTCTTAACTTTTTAATGTCATGACATTAGCATAAAATTAGTTAATGAAAACATGGAATGAATTCATAGTATGTATAAAAAATAATGAATGTAAAATTGATATCTAAGTCAACAGGAAAGAAATGAAACAACTAACACCAGGGAAACCAAGTGACTTTGGTCAACAGTGGAGGACCAAGAGAAAACCTCATCTTGCATCACACACCACAATAAATTCCAACAAGATTAAAACATAGATGGGGGGGCTGAAGAGATAGCACAGCAGGTAGGGCATTTGCCTTGCACACGGCGACCCGGGTTCAATTCCCAGCACCGCCAGAAGTAACTCCTGAGTGCAGAGCCAGGAGTAACCCCTATGCATCTCCAGGTGTGACAAAAAAAAGCAAAAAAAAAAAAAACCCAAAAAATAGGTGGGTTTTTTTTAATCTTGATTAGAAAAAAAATGTCAAACTTCAGGTCACTTCTGCTAAAGCTTGGTCATTTCCTATTTTGCTACATAAAGTGTCTATAGATCACAACTACTTATTAGTATGGCCAAAACAAGAGTTTCAGGATTATAGATAACACATTATAATTAAAACTGGACAGTATATAGCTTATCTCATAAAACGTGACTAATATTTCAGCAGTACAACTACCATAAACTAGCAGAAATAAAAAAAAAACACTTGCCTTCACATATTCCTTAGTTAACAGATCTTCCACGGTATTGTCCAATGATGAAATCAAATAAGCTGATTTCTCAGATTTTTTTGTCTAAAAAGAATTTTAAAAATTATTCTCTTATTTGAAAGTAAATCTCCAATAAAGGCTATATTAATGTTTGTAAGAGTGGGGAGAAGCAAGTGTCTCTTGTATTAGGTATAAGTCTCATACTCGATCATATCCAAAATCAGGCAACTCCTCCTTTAAAACTGTATAAACGTCATTCCTCATTACAGTTCTAAGAAGACAATGCTAAAATAAACACAGAAATAACAGAAGGATACATAAAGGAAGTCTTTGCGTTCTGTGCCACTAAAATATCTTAGAAGGAAAGTTTTACGCTCCCTGAAAATCTAATTGTTGAGAAGACAGATCAAATGTATGATAGAAACTATGCTTTTCTGTGTATTGCTTTATATGAAAGAAAAAAATCTTAGTGCCATATAAGCAGTCCTTACAAGTTCTGCTAAAAAATAAAATGGAAAACAGTTTTAGAAGTGTATTTCACAATAGTTTTTTTCAAATACACCAAATTTGTTAGGGGCTGGAGGGAAAGCACAGCGAGCAGGGCGTTTGCCTTGCATGCCTCCGACACAGCCGACCCGAGTTTGATTCCTTCTCCCCTCTCAGAGAGCCCGGCAAGCTACTATGAGTATCTCACCCGCACAGCAAAGCCTGGCAAGCTACCCATGTATTTGATATGCCAAACACAGTAACAAGTCTCACAATGTTACTGGGGCAGCTCCAGCAAATCAGTGAACAACAGGACAGTGACAGTGACAGCTAGAGACTAGTTTTAATAGATACTGGAAGAAGGAACTACATAATGCTCATGAGAAAAGCAAGGAACGTATCCCACAAATTCTTACGGATTAAAATGCTTAATATCACTTGATCTGGGGATATAACTCAGCGATTGAGCATATACTTTGCTTATTCTTTATGTTGGAGTAATTTAATTTGAACCAAAACAAAAGTCAAAACCAAAAAAAAAAAAAGCCGCATGCCAGAGAAAAGTTACAACACATGCCACAAAAGATTACTCTGTAAAACTTTATTCCACTAAGCTAGACTAAAAGAAACTAATGAATTCCCTGTATCACACGGACATACCAAGACCAATGAATAAGAAAGAGGAAAATAAGAACAAACCAATTACATACAAGAAAAGTTAAATAATAATCAAGTCTCCCTTCACACAAAAAAAGATCCCAAGCCCACATGGAATTAACAGTGAGTTCTTCAAACCTTCAAAGATGACCAATTTCCTAAACCTCTCAAACATTCCCAAAATTTGTAGCACGTTCATCAAAATACTGTTCATAATGAGGCCAATAATACCCTGATTCAAAAGCAGAAAGCAATTGTAAAAAAAGGAAAAGAAACCACATTCCCAACGAACACAGTTGCAAAGACTGTTCTCTTTGCTGATCCTGTGTATATTATGTTTGGCCTCTTGTCCTCTTGTGCCTATTCAGTGAATGGTTTCTCTGGCCTGACCAGTTATATTTTGATTGGGGTTATATTTTTTCTCATGCTTACCATTATTTTTGTAAATTTGGGATTAGCATTGATTGGAGTAGCGGCTAAAGGGCTACTGACTTAATGTTAGGGGAAGCCAGGCTGCTCTGATGAAAGTTCATTATAAAAATCCTAGATGAAGGGGTTGGTCTTATGGGATATAGAAGGTGAAAATCTAATTGTTGATAAGACAGATCAAATGTATGATAGAACTATGCTTTTCTGTGTATTGCTTTATATGAAAGAAAAAAAATCCTTAGTGCCATATAAGCAGTCCTTACAAGTTCTGCTAAAAAATAAAAGGCCTTTAACTGGCGTTAGAGGCCTTTCTCTCCAAAACCATGCCCACTTCTTTTCTGACCTGGATTTGGAATGGGCCAGGCACACACATTACTTTAAAAAAAAATCTTCTTTTCCACCACGTGGCCGCCACCAAGAGAAGACCACTTCCCCTGTCCCCCTTCATCTTGAGATCAAGAGCCTTCTGTGCTTTTTTATCAAGTGTATCACTTGTCATCCCCTTGATCTTCGATTTGCTTGAGCTGGGGCCAGTAATGTCTCCTTTTCCTAAGAAACAGGCTTAAATAACCACAGAAACAGCAACTTCTACTTAGAACCAACTCTGGCTTTTGCAACAAAACACATTAGCAGCATTAAAAGAGAATACTGACATCCCAGAGGAGGTATGACACAGGAAAAATATAGCTTCACATCAAAATTTTTAAAAACAGAAAAAGCAACAAGAATAGAACAGATAATTTAAGATGATAGTATGTAAAGTGACAACTAAACCCATAACATTTCTAAAATTTAATACAATAAAAGTATAATTATGTGCATGGGGGTATGAGACCAAAACAAACTTCAATAACATATTTAGATTTTTAGTATATAAATGGAAGTCAGGTGTCAGTTGACCCACAATACATAAAATAATGATTAAATAATGTGCATATATTAATTCTAGTATATATTAATATATAAAATATATATTCCAAATAACTAAAATACTTACATGTGAATACGATGTTCCATATAGTACTAACCATTTCAGTCATGATAAATAGCAAAAAGTTATTTTTAAAAATTAGAAAAAATAAAATTGTGGTATTAGTATTTTCTAACTATGCTAGACACATAGCAATTTTCCAACCAGCATCGAAAAACAAAAGTTTGCTTACCAATATATAATATAAATTTTGTGACAAAAATGAATTTAATGCAGTCAGCAGTTAAATTAAGTCAAAGGTTGATCACATTCTTGTCTTTATATGCAGCAGCAATTGTTACGTCCACACAATAACACGTTTTGAAGCTGAAAACTCATTTTTGGTGATAAAAAAGAGCCTGGGAAATGAAAATTCACTTGTCAAAATTCATGTATACCATCATGAAATCTTGAGTGAAATAAAGAAACCACTCCCAGCTAAATATCCACATTCAAATAATCTTCCCTGTATTAAGTCCTTCAAAAGTTACGCACCAATTTTAACACCTTTACTAAAACCTATAAGGCTTTTAAACTATGTTCCACATAAATCATAAAACCAACTTATTTCATTTAGTTATTTACAGATCCTTCAAAGGAGTCTCCTATTAGGGTACATGTTTGTTCCACATCATCTGCATATTAGACAAATATATGCAATACAAGTTAAATTTGGTAGGAGACAGAAAGAAAGTATAACGGTTCAGGTGCTCACCTTGCACATGGCAAACCAGCTTCCATCTCCCATACCCACTACAAGCCCCCAGCATTACCAGGCATGATTCCTGAGTACAGTGTCAGCACCAGGATTAATCCCTGAGTAGCTCTCAAGAGTAGCTCCCAAGCCAAAAATAAACTTCTATCTTAAAAGACAGAAACAGTAGCAAAGATGAAACCTTAAAGATATTTCAGATAAACAGAATATGCCATGCACAAACTT
This sequence comes from Sorex fumeus, assembly GCF_029834395.1. Lineage (NCBI taxonomy): Eukaryota > Metazoa > Chordata > Mammalia > Eulipotyphla > Soricidae > Sorex > Sorex fumeus. The sequence goes on from NW_026606103.1 coordinate 5,766,231, forward strand.
AAATTACATTTTTCTTGAACTTTAAAGATGTAGAATGCAAGACAGAGGGCTAATGAATCATCAAGTAAGAAGGTTAATTCCAATTACAGAACTCAGAAAATTCAGGAAACAAAGACATTGTAGTTTGAGGTATGAGATAGATTCAAAAACGTCTATAGAAGCTCTGCTTATGCCTGTGGTGAAAAACACGGAGACAGAGAGTCACTCCAACTCTTAACAAAAAGACAAAAATATCTATATGAATCAAAGAAATCTTAATTTTTTTCAAATAAAGAAAAATTTGGAGTAATGCAGTACCCCCTCAATATTCTAATGCAGTACCCCCTATTCAACCTAAGAAGGATGGAGAATAACACTATTCCTCTGTCATTAAGAGGTGGGAGAGATCAAAGAAAAAAATTATAAAATAAAAAATAATCAGCAAATTTTACTTTTGCCATGAGTAACTATATTTTAAAATTGTCTACAAATATTCACAGTCAGAGTTTATTAGACAGTTGATTTTAAAATATCAGTAGCAAAATAAATGATGCCAACCAGAAACCCACTATAAATGCAAAGGAAGGAAGGAAGGAAGGAAGGAAGGAAGGAAGGAAGGAAGGAAGGAAGGAAAGAAGGAAGGAAGGAAGGAAGGAAAAGAAAGAAAAAGTATGACCTAATGCAGAACCCAGCAGCTTGGAGCAGAAAAGTGAAAGGACTATGCGTTAATCCAGGCAATCATTTCTGCCCAGAGGGGAAAGGGTGTTGCTCCCTTCCGCCCTCCTCCCTCTGGAAAGAAAGATGGCGGCCACATGGGAGCCTTGTGGACAGCAGGTATGAGCCGGGGGAGTGGGGGCGACTAAAACCTCATGGGTCGGGGGACGTTCCGGTCCGTCCTTCACGCCCTACCGAGGTCACCAGTCACCCCCCGCAAGCGACTCTCCAGCACGGCCATGGCCCCAGAAGCACAAGGACTTAATGCAGAACCCAGCAGCTTGGAGCAGAAAAGTGAACGGACTATGCGTTGATCCAGCCCATCAAGTCTGCCGGAGGGGAAAGGGTGTTGCCCCATTCGCCCTCTCCTCTCTGGAAAGAAAGATGGCGGCCACATGGGAGCCTTGTGGACAGCAGGTACGAGCCGGGAGTGTGGGGGTGACTAAAACCTCATGGGAAGGGGGGCGTTTCACTCCGCCCTTCACGCCCTACCAAGGCCACCGGTTGCCCCCCGCGAGCGGCTCTCCAGCACGGCCACGACTCCAGAACACAGAAACCAATTTCTTAACTATCTGACTTTCAGTAGAAATACTTCCAGGGTCAATAGTTAAAATAGCAGAAATCCAAAACCAACATTTAATTCTTGAGCCCAGCTGTAGAAAGCAAATCACTTCACAATGCTTTTTCAGCATGTTTGATTTGGGGGGGGGGGGTAAACTCTAAATAATAGTGGTGAATCTTATTGAAACAATGAATCTAATCAAAGCAGATAGAGTGTTAACTAGAATTCATCTGCCTCACAGGGACGGGGAGGGGTGGGGGGTGGGGTTTTATTGGGGTTCTTCAGGGTAAAAAATAAGTATTGGTAAAGGGAAATGTGTTTGATATTTGCATGACTGAGACATAAACCTGAAAGCTTTGTAACCTTTCCCACAGTGATTCAATAAATAAATTTAAAAAAAAAAAGAAAGAAAAAGTAAGGAATAAAAATATCACTGAAAAAGGCATACCATGCAAACACTAATCAGTGAAATCTGAACTGGCTAGATTGCTACAGAATGAATTTCAGAATAAGAACAACATCATAGATAGAGAAAATCACTATATAATCATAATGCATTGATCACCAAAATGAGTAAACTTCTAGATAAGTATGGTCAGAGGAAGTCACAAGTAAAATTAGAAAATGTTTTAAATCATTTGCGCACACACACACACACACACAAAAATCATTGATTAAAGCAGTGTCAACAGGAAAAACTCAGAAATCAAATGCTTCTGTTAGAAAACAGGGGCACGGAGATAGCACAGGGGTTGAGAGGTTTGCCTCCAATGTGTCCAACCTAGATTTATGCCCCAGGACCACATATATCCTCTCTGAAATGCCAGGAGTATCACCACATCCAGAGCCAGGAGGAGACCCTAAGCACCGCAAGGGACCTGTGGACTTCTCCTCCCACACCCCTTGCCAATAAATAAACAAACAAACAAATAAATAAATAAATAAAGGTTACCAATCCAATTACCAAAGTTTTACCTTTAAAAACCTAGAAAACGGTCTGGACACGAGCTCCACAGTGTGGAGGCATGCCTTGTATGGGCTTCCCAGGCTCAATCCCTGACACCATATGCTGCCCAGCACTACCCCAGTGGCCCTGAGTACTGAAGTGGCCCACGAATATTTTTGGAGTGCACAGCACTCAAATTAGCATACCATGAAAACATGAACTAGTAAACCAAACATAGAAGGAAATAAAATTAGAAAAAATAAAAACAACTGACACAGAAATTCCTTCTTTCCGTGATTATTGAACTGAGAAATCCTAAGACAGACTTACCAAGAAAAAGTAAGATAAACATTCAAATATCATATGCTGAGCATCAGACTCAGTTACAAACTCTCTAAATATTATTTTTTCTAACTTCCCCATTGGCTCAACTGTAACTACCCAATTCCATAAAGGTAAGAGAATGTTAAAAAATGCTTGTTTGAGAAATCCAGATACATCCTATATTATGAATCTATCTAAATGAATGTGTTGATTATTAACATGAATGGAAATATTGATGAACTTAAATAAACTTAAAAATGCTCCTTTATGTACATAATTTCGATTAATGGAGAAACCCTTCTATGTGCGAAAAACTTTCATTTCCAGTTTTATAGTAATCTATGCCATTATTGTGAATGTCTTGGAAAACATAGAAATGTGTATGATTGCTTTATGAAATAATGGACAAATTGTTGAAAGCAAATGGCAATGCCTAGGTAGGGAGTAACATTGATGAATCAGCTCTAGATTTTGAGAATCTCTGTTTTTAAAGAGCTGTGCATGTTGAAGATGTGGTTCATAAAGAAAACTCACAGAATGTCAGCTAGTAAAATCTGGGACATTATATCAAGTACCTTTTGATGACTCGCAGAACAGGTACAAACTAAAATGCATAGTGAAACAATATATAAATATCTGAGTCATTATCTGCAATTTGAAATGGACTGCACTGGATGATTCTTTTCTCGGTCTTGACTTCCTTATTCCATTTATGTTCAGCTGCTGGGTTAGAAAAAGGTGACTTGCATCTGTGTTTGCAAGTTGTCTATTCCTTAGTGAATGCTCAGGCTTATTGTTAAAAACAATTGGGTAGTTTCCAAGAGAGCAAGCAGAAATGTTCAAGGTAATACTGAGATACAAAGTACTTGCACACCTATACTTTGTCACAAGTATTTCATCAAAAGAATAATCACAAGTCAAGCCCAGTATAAGGGGCATGGAACTAGTCTTGAATTCAAATTCAGAGACTCTGTGAAGTCACACTGTAGAGATTATGATATAAGGAGGGGGAGCACTGTACCCATTTCTATAGATAGTCTACCAAAGTTTCCTTAAGGTGACTGAACTTTAGCTTGGTCAATAATGCCTAGACTCTTTCTTTGTCTATTTAAAAGACAAACTTTTTTTTTAGGTTTGTTTGTTTGGTTTTGGGCCACATATGGAAATATTCAAGGACTATTCCTGACTCTGCATTCAGGAATCACTACTGGCAGTGCTCAGAGGGCCTTATGAGATACCGGAGATCAAACCCAGGTTAGTCGTGTACAAGTAAAGCACCTTACTTCTATACTATTTATCTAGCCCCAACTTTTGAACTAAGTTTTTTTCTAATAATATACCAAGAAAAAATAGCATTAATAATCCAAATCAATTCTTGGCAGGGGTGAGGGGTGAAGTGGGGGCAAAAGCATCCCAAGAATAAATCAGGGCCCAGGGGCACTTCCTGGCAATTCTTGACCAAGCAAGCCAGTTCAATATGAGACCCAATGATCTTCTTGGGTTCTGAGTGCCATGTACCCCCAGAACCACGAACTCTGAGGGAATGGCCTAATTCAAATAGCCAATGACTATGAAAATCTGATGGAGATTGAGATGACTGATGCTTCTTGAGGAGAAGTGATGAGTATCAGTATCCCTGAGTTGTTATGTGCCAAACTGAGTTGTATTTTTAGAGCAGTAAGAAAAGCAGAAAAGTGAAATGCTGTTAAGTAACAAGTGTTCCCTTAACGAATAGACCATGTATGACATTTTTCTGAGTTCATTTTTTTTTCTTTTGAGATCACTTCCAGCTGTGTTCAGGCCTTACTACTGCTTCTGCATTCAAGGATATCTACTTAGGGGATCATGTGTGGTGATGGGGAATCAAATCCAGGTTGGCCACATGCAAGGCAAGGCTCTACCCACTGTACTGCTTCTTTGGCGATTGTTTTGTTGTTACTATACCAACAATGTTGGTATAACTATAAAACTATAAAACCCAGCTCCTGGAAGCGCGCGGCCACATTTGCCAAATACCAGTAACAATGATGGGTCTCATTCTCCTAAAGAGCCTTGAATATGGTACTTTCTTAAAAATCTCAGGGCTAGGATGAAGGAGACATTACTGGGGCCTGCTCGAGGCAATCAACGAATAACAGGATGGTCGTGATTGTGATCGTGATACCAACAATTGATAAATCTATGAATGTGTTATATATATTATATATATATTTGTATGTATATATGTATGTGTGTATATATATGCACAGATATATTTTTGAACATACATAAGTACATTGATCATATTTGTAGTGATAAACATGGTATGACCAGTAGCTCATCTTAAGTAGCAAACCACCTTGAATTAATTGCACTTTATGTTTTAAGGAGTAAATTGAAAGAAAATTTTTGTTCTCATGAAGTTCCTAGCAAATATTGCTCATGGAGTTCCTAGCAAATATTGGTGTCAGGAATTTAAGTTCTGATGATTGATTAATGTTTTTTTTTGTGTTGGCACCATCACTGTCACTGTCACTGTCCTCCTGTGGTTCATTGATTTGCTCAAGCAGGCCCAGTAATGTCTCTATTATGACACTTGTTACTATGTTTGGCATATCAAATATGCCACAGGGAGCTTGCCAGGTTCTGCCGTGTGAGTGAGATACTCTTGGTAGCTTGCCAGGCTCTCTGAGAGGGGCAGAGGAATTGAACCTGGGTCGACCAGGTCAGCTGCATGCAAGGCAAACGTATTACCCGCTGTGCTCTCACTCCAGCCCTATTAAAAATATATATTCAGTGTTGATATTAAGTGATGATAAGATGATACTTTCTGTTCTAGGACATTAGAGTGTTTTTTTTTATGGAAAGACAGAAAGTGCTGGGACACCCTAAAAAATCAGCGAATGTTACCTAGTAAACAAACAAACAAACAAACAAACACTGTCCTCCCATTGTTCATCGATTTGCTCGAGCGGGCCAAGTAACGTCTCCATTTTTTTGAGACTTGTTGTTACTGTGTTTAGCATATTGAATATGTCACAGGTAGCTTGCCAGGCTTTGCCGTGAGGACGAGATACTCTCAGCAGCTTGTTGGGCTCTCCAAGCGGGGTGAAGGAATCGAACCCGGCTCTGCTGGGATGGCTGCGAGCAAGGCAAATGCCCTACCGCTGTGTTAAAGGACTTCATTGTATGTGTCTTGCTACACAGAATACTTAGCCCACACTTGGTTAAGATAGGTTATGCCCTACACTATACTCCTAGAGCATAAAAGGAAGGCCAGCTACAAGATGCAGGCTAGAGCAACTGCCAAGCTCAGAAAGATTGGGTAATAGAGGGAGGTGAGTGACTAGTTACCATTGGTGAAGGGATTTTATTGTCTCACTAAGTAAATTAGGCAGGATTCCAGATGTCACAGATGTGGGTTCCAGCCTTTGAGGGATTTTCAAATTATCCCTCTTAATTCTGCTTTCTTCAAAACCAGGAAGGAAAACTGAAGAAATTGAATAAAGCAATCTAGGAAACAGGGTTCTTATATAAGCAATAAAAATTTAAAAACCTATGTTTTTCAACATGTCTGGCTTTCGTTCACTGCCAGTGACACATAATGATTTTAGTCGTTTTTAATGCATGTGGTATCATTCTTCCAAAATATTCAGCATTTCCTTTATTCATATACTCAAAATGTCTGGAGGCATTTTCTACAAACCCTCTAAAAAGACAGAAGTATATTAACACTCTTTAGGGCTTCATTCTATTAGGCGTATGTTGACATGGACACACAATTATTCTTTGATGAAATCATTATGAATTCAAAGTTGTGTACGTTGTATTGAGCAACATGGACACAGGGCCCACGGCTCTACTGTAGGTCAGTGGGGAACTCAGGAGGTGTGCTCTGTGCTGTCATATCTTAAGGAAAGACTCTGCTTTTTGCAGCAAAGAATGAACAACCCCAGGAGGGAGCTAGAGTTGTTTGTTTTAGAAGTTGAAGAGTTAGAGTTACTTGGGGAAAGTGAAACATATTTCCATGTTGATAGTCAACTGGATATACTGGGTGTATATCCAGGAGGGGGAGGGGCTAGATAATTGGGATCATGGTGGAGAGAGTGAACTCCATGCTACCAGACAAAACACTATGCTTATTTAGTATTATGAAATCTATTTAATGAAGTGGAACGATAGCACAGAGGGTAGGGCGTTTGCCTTGCACGCAGCCCACACAGCTGACCCGAGTTTGATTCCTCCACCCCTCTCGGAGAGCCCGCGAGCTACCGAGAGTATCTCGCCCACACAGCAAAGCCTGGCAAGCTCCCCGTGACGTATTCGATATGCCAAACACAGTAACAACAAGTCTCATGATGGAGACGTTACTGGGCCTGTTCAAACAGATCGATAAACAGTGGGAGGACAGTGCAGTGCAGTGTAGTTCAATGAAGTGGATAAAGGTAAGGGAGATGTTGGAGGCAGTAGTGAGGGAGAAATTAAAAAAAAATCATAAAACACAAACAGTTTCTAGGCCACTTTTGGGCTGGCATCATCTAGCATTTACTTTGTAGAAACCTCACACACAATCCGGGTTGTAGCAATAATTACTTTTACATTCCAGATGGAGAACTGAGTCTTATCAGGGTTATTTAAAACTTGCCTCTATTACCAAGTTCACAAATAACTGGTGGAGAACTCAAACTCCAGGATATCTGAGGTGAAAGGCCTTGCTCTCCTTTCTTTCTAACTTCTTGCCTCAGGAGAACACTACTTCAGGACCGGATTTCACAGGATTTGAAAAGATGATGATGAGAAACTCAGTAACTGAATAGAAGGATTGAAACAACCAGGTGAAATAGAGTCTAACGGCAGCCATAGAATAAGAACTTGAATCTTAATCTTCCCGTCACAAAAGACAGCTAAGGATGGTCAGGATTAACACAGCTGGCAATCTCAGCAACCTGCCATCAGCAGTACACTCCGAGCACACCCGGAATAGCACTTGCTTCTGCCTGAGCTATTGTGACTGACAAGAGAAGCGCTCAGTCCCCTGAACGTGCAGAACACGGACAATTTTTATAAATGAATTATTCATTCAGAGCTTTTAACAAAAAAAAATAATGCACCGCTTTTCATTCATTGAAGGGGGGTTATATGGACGGGAATTAGAAGTACCGAGGTGACAGAAAGAACGTTGACCCTATTTAACAGACAGAGGTGTTATGATAATAAGCTTTAGGGCAACAGTGGCTAAATAAAGGCAAGCCTCATGAAATATGCAATTAAAAAACAGAAATTGGTGTTAACAAAAATCATAATTAAAAGTTATTTTGGTACCTAAGTTCTGAACATTATATAAAATATGTGTTTTTTATATAGGATTTTAAAGTCAAGTTATTGTTAGAGACTCCATTTAACTTAATAACTACTGAAACAGACACACTAATATTATTATAGGAAAAATACTTGCCACAGATAATGTTCTATTTTATTTTTAATGAACTTTAGATTATTGATTAAAATTGTATTATGTTCTTGAGGTGTTGTAGTTTACAATGCTATTATCTATAGTCTCATAAATGAATCCTTTCTATCAGACTCATCACCAGAGACCCAGCTTCCCTTCACCAGAGTTCCAACAGTACCTCCAGCGGCCCACTGCTCTTTCCTCCAGTTCATTTCTGTGGGATCAGCTCTCTAGTTTTGTCATCTTGACTCATTTTCAATTTACATTCCTCTGGAGAACAGGGGAATTTCAGCACAACTGTCCAGGCATATCCTTAGCACACATGTAAAAAGGAAAGAAAAACATGAATTAGAAAAAAAAAGGGCATTAGAGTCAAAGGTGTTTGGAAAACTCACAAAGATAAGAAACACAAACATCACATTATAAAATGGTATAGCTTGCTCTTGGGGCCCGCGTTCTCCCTGGAACACATATCTCCTTTGCATGCCTCTGTATTTTTTTTCCTTTCATATCTCTACTCAGGAGCAGCCTATGCTCTTTCTTAAATGCATACTTTGCTCTTCCTTCCCCCTCACTTCTTCCTAAATAAATTTCAATGAAAGCAATCTTACTTCACCAAAAAAAAGGGGGAGGTGTATATAGATACAAACAGGAAATAAGAAAAAAATAATGCATAAGAAAAAAATGAAGTCAGGCAATTTGCTAACATCCATGGAAACAGAGGATATCATGCCAAGTGATGTCAGGCAGAAGAATAGCAACAAATCAAGAATAATCTGACTCATATGTGGGATAAAGAAGCATAGTAAAAGAATAGCAAATGGTCAGAGACAACAGAACTTGAGAACTAGTCTACAGCACTTAGATTATAAAGGTCGGGGGACAGCGTGGATTGGAAGGGAGCCTGAGACAATGGTGGAGGGAAGCAGGCACTCTGGTGGAGGCTGTGGGTGTGGAACATTGCATGCATTTACTTCTATCGTTAATAGTAATATAAATCATGGTGCCAATAATAATTACAGGGTCAAGGGGTTTGTCTAGCATACAGGAGTCCCTGTGTTTGAACTCCCATGGATGGTCATGTTGGCCCTGGAGTCATCTAAGCACCACATCATGGCCCTGAGCCCTGAAACCATCAGGCCTGTATCATCATGTATGGTGACAGGTCACTGGGAGGAACACATGGACCCCATGCAACTCTCGGGAGTCCCCACTCCTCTCTGCAAAACAACAATAATTACTCTTGTATTGAGGAAGGGAAGAACTTCATTTTTCAGAGACAAGGGCTGCCTCAGGGAAGCAGAATTGACACCAAGAGAGAACTCTGGTTAACTGCTCGATGCCCCGACTTTCCCCTATGCCAGTCAGGCTAATCTCAGTAGGAAAATACATTCAGTCAATTACTCATTGAAGCTACACAGCATCCATTTTAATAAGCATGTGCCAATGCTCTAATACTCAAGTAGAATAAGAAATGTATAAGTAACTTGTGGCACAGTCATCTTAATAGCAGAAGCTGGGTAAATGTAAGGAAATGAAAACTTTGGGATAAAACCAATCCAGATCTTTTCCCTTAGATAACTATAGCTCTACTATTCACAGATTTAGTCCATTCTGTACACTTCTGCTGTAACTGCAAGTAAAATTCCTATTAAAAATGGGGTAAATATATCAGCAAGAAATTTATATGATTCACAATTTAAATATTCACTATCCTATCCAAATATATTCTCCAAGTGTCACCTTAGAAATTCAAAAAGGGGGCTGGAGAGATAGTATAGTGGGTAAGGCACGTGCCTTGCATGTGAACCAACCTGGTTTCAATCCTCAGCATGCCCTATGGTCTCCTGAGCAATGACAGGAGTGATTCCTGAATACAGAGCCAGGAATATCCTTTGAGCACTGGCCATTGTGGCCCCCCAAAACCCAAACTAAACAGAATTCAAAAGAAAAGAACAATGTTAGACACTCTATTTAATCACGATCATGATCATGACCATCCTGTTGTTCATCAATTGCCTCGAGCAGGCCCCAGTAACGTCTCCTTCATCCTAGCCCTCAGAATTTTTTAAAAAGTGCCATATTCAAGGCTCTTTCAGGGTTAGGAGAATGAGACCCATCATTGTTACTGGTATATGGCATATTGGGTACGCCATGGGGAGTTTGCCAGACTCTGTCATGTGGACAGGTTACATTTGGTACCCTGCCAGTTTGTCCAAAGTAAGAGTGAGATAATTAAATGTCGTGAGGCCACAAATGCGGCTCTATTTAATATCACATCTTTTGTTTGTTTTGGGGCCATGACTGGCAGTGTTTGAGGCTTAGTCCCGGCTCTGCACTCATAGATCACTCTTGGCAGTGCTCAAGACATCATATGGGGTGACCGGAATTGAATCCATGTTATGTGTGTTCTAGGAAAATGTTTTTCAGACTGTACAATATCTCAGGACCTCTTTATGTTTTTATTTGTGCAACCTTACTGGTGATATTTAAATACTAAGTAATCTTGGCAATTTGTTAAGGGAGTGAGTATCCTCTACTAATTACACACTGTAATTAGTATAGAATGATGTATATTTCTGGAATGTATTTTGGTGCAATTTTATATAAAAATTGAGAAATTTGTGAATGCAGTTCTTCAGAACTTTGTTTCTAGGATTTATTTAAAGGAGTCATGGTAGTATTATGTAAATATTTATCATGGACACTCTTTATCCAATGAAGACATCTACCTGCACAATCTCCTTTTATATTTACTTTAGTGCTTTGTTTGTTTCAATATAGGTAGAATTATGATACTCATTTGAAAACAAAACAAGCAGAACTGATCTTTTGATATATAATTTATTATATATAATTTATTATATATTGATATTATTAATTTATTTAGAGTATCCACATTTCGGATCTGAGTGATAGTAAAGTGATCAGGGTTCTTGTCTGGCATGCAGCTGATCTGGATTTGAGTCCCGGCATCCTATACACTCCCCTGACCCCACCCCCAACCCACCAGCAATGATTTCTGAGGACAAAGCTAGAATTAAGTCACATATGCCACTGGGTAAAATCCAGCCCCCCCCCCACAAAAAATTACCCAGTTTATAAACTTAAGAGAGAAGAAATCTGAATACAAGTTCAGGCTCAGAGCATATATTCTACTGTAGGTTAGAAAACAGAATCTTTAAAAACTTTCACTCAACTAGTGTACAGCAGATTAATTGTCAATCTTTATTCTCTCTGGAGAACACACAGATGGGTATTCACTACCTGCTGCGTATCTGTCACTGGCATTCACTCCTCCACCGAGCCCAAACACCTCTGCTTCTCCCACTGAGCTCAGTGTTTACCAACAATCATGTTTCTCCCATGTGTTTATCCAGGTATAATTAGGTTGCCATTCTATAATTCAATTAAAGATTGTATAAACTGTAGACTCCATATAAGTGAGAAGACATGTGGAGTTTGGTTTCTATGAAACAAAGTTATATACTATGAAAGTTAAGCTAAACCCTTTCAATTAAATTCCTGTTTGGGGGATGCTAGAGAAAACATTTTTGTTCTGAGGCAAGTGCATTGGGAGGGGCAAGCCAAGTTTTACCAAAGCCCTGACCATCTCACTCACATTCCAACAGCTGCCACTATGCCTTTGGCTAGACTCCACCAACTCAAAAATGAGTTCCACTGAGATGCTAACCTGCTGTAAATCTCAGGTACACTAAATTCTTTAGGCTGAATACTCTGGGCCTTCTCGGAGTCAGGATGGATGACCTTCCACACAGCTCCTCTCCTCTTACTTTCAGAAGCCCCCATAGTCACACCCACGTCCTACAGTCACTATCACAGTCACTATTACATCTGCTGGCCCTGTTTTAGAGATTCATAATTAAATCTCCAAAAAGATAAACTAGCCATAAAAATTTCTCAGATACCGGGCCCTGGCTGAGAACTCTGGAACAACCTCAAGAGAGGGACTGCTCAGTTAAGTATTCTAGATTTTCTGAACTGCCAAATTTGCAACCTGTGACATCTCCAAACTTTGTAATACTAGGTTCCTGGTATAAGAACAGATGGTATATAAGTAGAAGTCAACTAATCTCCACTAGCAAAAGCATTACCACAGGATGCATCAATAGCAACAACAGCTTAGGAAATCCTCAGACAAGGACTTAATGTCTCCATGGTAAGATACAATACCTTCCACAAATTTTCGTTTACTGATATCTTTTTAAATCATTCCACTAGTCATTTAGTGGAAACAAGCAATATAAAATCAATTATTGTGCACAGGCTTGAGGGATAGTTGGAAAAATGGAAACATTGGTGGAGGGAAGGTGACAGTGGTGGTGGGATTGATGTTGTAATACTGAATGCCTGTAATAAATCATCACGTACAAATAAATAATCATGTACAAATAAAAAACGGTTTTTAAATAAAGAGTGTTTGTGTGTAGAGAAAATTGTTTATGTCAAATTAAACAAATAAAACAGTTGGAGAATATCAGAAATACTCTACTAACTCAGAATAAATTATTTAATAACTATTGGCCTCATATTCTTTAATTTCTTCATTTAAAAAACTAGTAGATCAAATACCCCAAGCACAAAAATTTGTAAGTCTACAACTGTACCTCATGGTGTCTCACTAATAAAAATTAAAAAAAAAACTAATAGATACTAATTTTGACGGAGGTCTATACTAGGCAGAATAATGAACCCCCACAGTTGTTCATTTCAGAATGTCTGAAACCTGTAAATATGTCAGATTGCATGACAAAGGTTAAGTAAAATTGAAAACAGGTTTTCATGAAATAGGCATATTATCTTTGATTATAATCAGACAATCCTTAAAAGTAGGAGATAGGAGAATATGGTGTCATAGAGTCATGAAATAAAAGTATGCTGTCATGTAAGAAAGTTTCATCTTAGAGGAAGAGGAGGGCCACAGTTGAAGATGAGAACAACAGAGGAAGAATTTCACCCCTGGAATTTCCAGAAGGGAGTATGGCTCAGCTGACACTCTGCACTAGTCCAGTGGTAATTCACTGCAGTCAATACATGATTTTTTAAGCCTTTGTATGTGACACTTTAATTATATGATCCTTTTCAATTTTTCTCTTAATTTGTTGATTTGGGGGGGTAAAGTTCCCTTTCTATGCATCTTATTTCTTACAAAATCAAATAATGTCAGTATTATAAATGAGAAAATTGAAATTCAGGGAAATTAATTTAATCCTTTAAACTTTAGCTGCTAATCACAGAATAACATTTCAATCACATTTTTATATGATTCTGAACTCGGACCTACAGTAAGCACCATTTAATTTTCTTTATTTAAATTTGTTTTTATTTAAGTATCTTAGTTTAAAATTGTATTAAATTGTATTATAATTGAAGTTGCTGAGTTCTGAAGTGGTGAAGCTATATTAGATTTAAGGGTAAGATTTCAAAACATCGAAGTAAAATTTGACAGATCCATAACAGACACTAATATTGACTAAAAAGACACAGAAAAAATGTTAATTTGAAGCTCTATTGTGGGAAATGAACAGAGTTCTGTGGTTGTGAGACAGAGATCTGGACTCAGAAACACTATCATATAATAGGCTCTACAACTCTGTACATAAAAACACACGGAAAAGTGCCTGGTACCTCACAAAATCTCAGTTGGTATATCTCCAATAGAAGTGCAAGAATTCTAGAGTATCTAAAAGAAAAATGTGATTACAGATCTTTGTCAAATTTGCAACTCTTTCCTGCATTGCTCCTCCATATGCATTTTTTCCTTTGTCTAATTTGGGGGATTGATATACATATCTGAGTCTACTGTTTTCTCAAGGAGGAACCTTTCATTTGTCTATTTTTTTTACAATCTCCTACTAATCTCTTTAAAATTCAAATCTCAGTTGAATTTTAATTTATTTTATGTGAAATATATCCAGAAAACTGCAATCTATAATTGTGTTTTTTTCTAACCCTTCTGGAAAGAAGAACACATAATTAGAGAACTGGAACTCATGCTTCCAAAATTAGCATTAGAATATGGAAGATTTTCCTGGAATAAATAAAAAATGAACTTAGTAAATAAAAACCAAAGTCTCTGAAATATGAGATACTGGCTAAAATCTCCAGAGGAATATCAAGAACATGCCCTAAAATCAGAAAGGGCGTCTTCTAGGTGATAAAGTTTTTTCTGTTTTGTTTTGGGAGCTTCACTCAGCTCAGTACTTAGAGCTCAGTGCTCAGTGCTCACTTCTGACTCTGCACTCAGGGATAACTCTTGGCTATACTATGAAAATGTAATGAGGTTTTGGGATTCTAATCAGGATTGGACCACATGCAGAGTAAGAATCTTTGTCTCTCTGGCCCCAAAGTGATAAACCTTTATAGGAAAGACTAATAAGAATTGACTAGTCCCAGAGAGATTTAAACAAAGAAAATGGGAACGTCTTGTAAAAAATCTTTTAATGTAAATCCATGGAATGGGGTTTTTCAGTCTGTATGCCCCACTATCATAACTTTGATAATTTTCTTGAGGACAGAAATTAAATAGTATATGTGTCTCATTGCATCTGTCATCAAACAGTGCATCTCGCCAGTCAAATCTCAAAGAAAATAGGTCTGATGTCACTCATTGGATTCTATATGCTCTCTACAAGCCAATGATTCAGGAGGCTAAGTATAAGGTAGAAATTTAGAGACATCCTTTCATAGATATCCAAAATAAAACAGAATAAGACAAAACAACAGGGAGGAGATATTTTAAAAAGACACATCTGATAAAGGACTATTAAGCACAATATATAAAGAACTCTTCAAACTGAGTAAAAATAAGATAAAGTCTGATGTGAAAGAAACACATAACCATAAGCAAGTCTCACCAGAGAGCATTGACACTGTTGTATAGCTACAAAGTATATATAAAAGATGAACCATATCATACATCATCAGAAAATTCCAAACCAACACACACCTATGAGATTGATCAGATTTAAGAGCACTTATAACACAATTGCTAACGATTCTGTGAAGCAGTTGGTATGTTCTGTTCTTTGCCGCTGGGAACACAAAGCAATGTATTTACTTTGTTGAATAAATTGCAGTTTCTTAGTTTTGACTAAACTAAACACTATCTTACGAACAATCTGGCATTATGCTTCTTACCTTTAACTTATTTAGTTGATAATTTATGATCACACAAAATCCTGTACCTGTACGATTATAACTTATCAGCTTTCTTCATAATTGCCAAAGCTTAGAAGTGACCAGAATGCCCTTCAGGTAGAGGAATGTATGCCTCAGAGTTTCCCCGCACTCAGTCTTCTGCTGGTAATCCGCCTCCTAGAGTTGAACAAACATATCTGCTCTCCAGTGAGTCACTCCAGTACCTCCCAGAGAGCCTCACTGCCCAGTCTGGGAAACACTGGGGTACATAAACTAATATATTCAGAAATGGAATGTGACCTCTCCCTAAGAAGAATTATTAAGGCATGGAAGTATGTGAAGGAAATTTAAGAGGGTGTTTTGTGTTTGTTTTTGGGAACCTGGTCACCAGGCAGTCATCAAATCTTACTCTTGGGTCTGTGTTCAAGGACACTCCAGGCAGAGTTCAGGGTACCAAATATGGTGCGGGGGATACAATGCAATAAAAATATAAAATAATCAGTTATCAGGGGTTATGAGATCTGTGATCAAAATGTAGCTCTCCAAAATCTTTTGGGAAACAGAAACTTGTAACATACCATAATATAAGCTTTGAACTTTGACTGAATAAAATGTATCAATATTTATTCACCCTTTTTCAAAACCCACCTTTTGGTCTGTTTGGGTAAAAGGAGGGAGAATGAATGTGGGGAACTTCGTATTTTGTGCACAATTATGCTGTTAAATGAAAAATGAAATCTATTGAATATATATCATGCCCTGTCTGTCACACTGTCCTCCCATTGTTCATTGATTTACTCAAGTGGATCCAGTAACATCTCCATTGTGAGTTACCATGTTTGGCATATCAAATACATCACAGGTGGCTTGCCAGGCTTTTCCGTGTGGACAAGACACTCTCGGTAGCTTGCCAGGCTCTCTGAGAGGGGTGGAGGAATCGAACTCAGGTCGTCCAAGTTGGCCACGTGCAAGGCAAACGCCCTACCACTGTGCTATCACTATCATAATTTATGTATATGAACAAATGATGTGAATATATAAATATAATATGAATATATTTAATGTGTTAGAAAAACAATTGTAATTCAAACATTTTTCCTTATGTTCTTCTTTAATGGTTTCTCACATGCACTGGATAAAATGCTTAAAATATTCTTGAAGTAAAATAGTTTTATTTAGAAAAATGTGTAAGGATTGCAGTTCGGGATATGGGCAGCAGAGGATGAACCATTGAGCAAAATTTTTGGACTATAAGTCTCCAGGGTTGATTTGATGCATCAATGATTTAGGATTAAGTAAATGAACTCCGAATTCCCATATCCACTTGCTTAAAACTTTATTTTCTTTTTTAGGCGCGGGGGGAGGGGCAGGTGCTATGACAAGTTGTGCTCAAGCATTACTAAGGTTCTGTGCTCAGAGATCATCTGAGCTGCCTTGGGAGCATATGAGTGATTCAAATTAATGTCAGCTGTGTTCAAGGCAGTATTTTTACATTCTGTATTATCCCCCCTATCCTTTTATTTATTTTTTGCTTTATTATTTTGGTTGGAGGGTCACCTCTGGTTATGCTCAGGGCTTACTCCTGGCTCTAAATTCATGAACCACTCCATGTAATCATCAGGGGACCATATGGGATGCTGAGAATCAAACCTGGGTCAGCCATGTGCAAGGCAAGAACCCTACCCACTGCACTATAATTTATTTCCAAATCCTTTAAATGATTTGTTAAGCCCATATATAGAACCTCTTAACAATTTACATCTCCCCTCTCATTCATAATTAGTTTCATTCTCTGTTTAACTTTAAAGAAAATCATTCCACACTGGATGTTATGTCACTTTTGTGTTATATATTTTTCCCTTACCAGGACCTCCATACTCACTGTTCTCTCTAGATTGTACTTCCTTTTCCATTTATTTTCTTTTGTTTTCTAAACAGGGCTGGAGCGATAGCACAGCGGGTAGGGCGTTCGCCTTACAAGCGGCCAACATGGCCGACCCGAGTTCGATTCCTCCGCCCCTCTCGGAGAGCCCGGCAAGCTACCGAGAGTATTCGATATGCCAGACACAGTAACAACAAAGTCTCCAATGGAGACGTTACTGGGCCCACTCGAGCAAATCGACGATCAACGGGAGGGCCTTTACCTTTACCTTCTAAATATGCCAGCTCTCTGTCATTCCCAGATGATTGCAAAGATTAAAATGAAATACTTAATTGCAGGCTCAGAACTAACTTTAGTTTGGGAAACTTTTGTTTCTCTGTAAGAGCACATAAAACATCCCTCAGGAAGTAATTGAACACGTGAAGAAAGCAAGAACCACAAGTTTATGATTGAAAAAGGAAACCCATGCTGGGATAGCAATTAACAATATAAAGGCTGGTCAGATGGATGCAGTAAAGTAAAAGTAAAGGCCCTCCCGTTGATCATCGATTTGCTCGAGCGGGCCCAGTAACGTCTCCACTGGAGACTTTGTTGTTACTGTGTCTGGCATATCGAATACTCTCGGTAGCTTGCCGGGCTCTCCGAGAGGGGCAGAGGAATCGAACTCGGGTCAGCCATGTTGGCTGCGTGCAAGGCAAACGCCCTACAGCTGTGCTATCGCTCTAGCCCAAACCTGGAGCTCCAGCTCCAGGTTCCAAAATCTATGATCCTGACAATTAGCTTCCTCAAGCCCCTATTTCCTCACCTGATAAAGTGATAGTTACTTACCTGATTGTGCTTTTACAATGATTATAATCATAAACAAGTAATCAATATTTAATATCTCTGGCATCTTTATTGATGTTATCTGCGATATGCTGAACATAAATGCCAGAGAGATATCCAGTGTATTAGGAAGTTTCTGAACGTCAAGTGAGACCTGAGTGTGGGATTTTTGTGTCGGAGTTTTCAACATATGTACAGAACTCAATATTCTCTGTCCTCTGATCATGAATGAGAGACCCTAGGGTGAGTATAAAGAATGAGAAATTAGTAGTCTTAAATTTCAATATTTACAGGATGGAAATCAAAAGGAAAGGAAGTGGCTTGATGTCTCAGAAATTTAGATGTCTTATTTGTGAACAATAATGGTCGGTTTTTTTGGGGGGGGATGTATCAGAAACTTTGTGACTTGTTCCTGCACTCCAGATTCATCCTGCATGTGAATAAAATTACACTTTAAGGGACAAATGACTACATGTAACAGACCTCCAAGTGTTTCTGACAAAATCAAATCTCTGAATAATATATTTCCAAAAGTCAAGAGTCTCTTGAACTTTCAGGGGCCCCTGATATGATTGGCACAGCTCTTGAAACACAAAACCTAGTCCTCTTTGTGGGCTAGCACTGTTCATGACATCGTTGGCAATTAAACTATCCAGGCATCAAAAATAAATTTAAAAAAATGTACTTTTTCTTGACTTATTAGTTCCTGCAGCAGAAAAATATATCCTCTGAATTACAAAGAGTTGTGGATGGTTTCATTAAAAGGCAGTAGTCTATGAATATTACAGAGATAAGAGAACTGCAGCCAAGGGTAAGGACTGTGAAAATGCAAACATAACAAGCAGGAGTATTATCTTCTGGACTGAGTTATTTTTAATATAGTAACTGTAATGCTCCATAAAGCAGCACTCTTAATTTGTAAAGTACAGTTGTATCCTCCTTTGCACCCCTTAAATAGAATTTTGTTCTGACTAAGAGAACTCGTTTTAATTTAATATTTGCATAACAAACACATGATTCATAAGTGATGTTCAGAAAACAGTCACCTGCTAACAAGCATCCATGAGTGGTCTGGCCATTTGATGAAATCTCATGGGTGCACCTAGATTTAATCATAAACATAACAGCAGTGTTTCTGTTCTCAAAGGAAATCGCTGGTCTCTTTGGACCAATAGGAATGATGCTGGCAGTAATTCAGTTACAGATAACAGTCATTTGCAGAGCTTGGGTGGATGGGGTCATTCACTTAGTATTGCCATGCTGCCTCAATATTACCTGGTTGGGATCAAAAACCGGCTTTAGCTTAAAGTAAAATGAGTGAAATGTGAAACAAAAAGCCAAAATCTCTCCCCTCTTGGTCTGCTAACCCTGCTTTCCTAAGCCTGCAGTGTTTTGAAAGCTGCTCTGTCTGGCCTTTGAAATTGCATTCAAATGCTTTTCTGAAAGTCCTCTGACAGTAACCAATCTCGTAAGGCGAGGGCAGCTTGAGACTGTAAAAAGGAACATATAACTGTGATGGGTCTATTGACTATACTAGATGGCATCTTAAAGTGGAATAATACAATTGGTTCCAAAAGCTACACTTCTCCCCAAAAGTCACCAGCAAGGGTAAATTGGATGGGAATGCGTAAAAATTGAGTTTCTTGGGCTCTTTCCGTGACTGGGTACTAGTAAATTTTCCTCAATCTCCGTTATTTCCTGGCTTGCTCTTCTTTCATTCATGGACTAGAATAGAATATAAACAGCTGGTTCATTTGCAATGCATTATGGCATTTATAATACTGCTATACCCACGCAGACAGGGTTTATTGTTAGGGGTACACTATTTCCAGAGCTGATCAACTTGTTTATCTGACAGATTGTATATCCAAATTTTTAATTTATAATTCAACATAAATTGGTCCTCTTGAAACTTACCCCCTCCCCAAAAAATATAAACAGTGATTTTTTTCTTTGCTTTTAATAATAACATTTGAAACATGACAAATTATTTAAAATGTACCTGTTCTATTTTTTGTTTTGGGGTTAAAATATTATTTTTAGCCAGTTCCTTGGTTTATAGAGAGCTTACATTTTGAGTCTGATGCTTTCCTCCTTGTATTTATACTTTGATTCATAAACTTGGAAATTGACAAGGCATTGTAAATAGTCTTTCTAGAATTCCTATTTTAGGAACACTGAAGAGGGTAAGATCAGTTGTTTCCATTTTAAAAGGTTGAAACCTCAGTGATGGTGAGGTGGGGAGGAGTAGATATGTCTCTTTATGTCTTATTAAATAATATCATGTCATCTTAATCATGCTGGTTCTGAATAATTTAGCCTTTATGGGTGTTTCAGAGGAAGTCTATGGCAGTGTGTGTGTGTGTGTGTGTGTGTGTGTGTGTGTGTGTGTGTGTGTGTGTGTAGGGGATGGGGGAAGATGATTGTGGGAGGGAGTTTATTATTACTTCACTGACAGGAGAGAGCTCTGGCAGGTTAATTGCTACAGCAAGAGTAGATGGGAGTTTGCTGGTGATATATAGAGGCTAAAGGAAGTGAAGGGGATTGACTATGCCTGTTATAGCACAAATATCTTCATGCACCTCAGATTTCTCAGAAAGATATGAGAAATAAATGTTCACTGTTCATTTTCTGTCTGCACAATACAAATGGTCTTCAGCTGAACATGGTGACTGCAACAGAGACTAAAAAAAAAAAAGAGAGAAAGAGGGAGAGGGGAAATTTTCAAATTAACATTATTAGAAACATTTCTGCCTGAAAGTGCTGAAAATCAATTTCAATATATTTTGCATTTTAATGAATTGCCAAAGAGATAAATCGGCTGTGTTTGAGAAATCCTTGCCTGGCGATGATGTTTTCTTATTGCATCTTGTCTTAACTGATAACATTTAAAATGGAACCAGTGTTAATTGAAGGCGTGGGAAATGTAAGTACTAGTTAATGAAGTAAATATATGCTAGCTGTGATGCAGAATTCAAAATTTATTTTCTGCTATATTATCTCTAGCACTATCTTCTTACTTTTATGGCCAAGTCCAAAGCAATAATGCCAAATATTATAAATGATTGAAAGGCAAAATAACTTTGTTATCCAAACTATGTGTAAAAGCCACTGTGTTTCAATACCCCAATGCAAATACTGTTGTTTGTATTTTACACCATAAGCAACAAATTTCAACTGCTGAACCTTCCGGGAGCCTTGGGGGAAAGCAGAATCTCACACTTCTTTTCTGTTAAGAAAATAAACAACCTACATTTTCAATTTTATTAACTGCTTGCGCTGTTTAAAATTATCAAGCTAAAAGAGGGATTGAATTTTTGAATGTTATTGGGGGTTTCGATTCTTATTCAAATATTAGTTAATAATGGTTGTCTGTCTGCTTGCCCTCTGATCTCTGAAGAGTCAAGAAAACATCTCACTTCAACAATGTGACCATATATATTTAACAAATAAAACATGTATTTTTGTATATACCATTTGCATTGGCATACATAGAATGTACCCATTTTTTTCTGTTGTCTTCTACAAGAATATAACTCATCTTCAACTTTATATTGTTCTTACTAATTGCATTTCTCTTCCCTGATATCTCATGATTATTATTCCTTTCTTGTTTTTCCTTTAAATATGTAAAACAGAAAAGAATAGTGCTTTTCTTGGGAACTAATTTCTTGAGCAGTAACAAATGACATATTATTTGACAAAGTCAAATTAGCCAGAAACAAAGGAGGTAATTTATACTATCTTACACACTTCAATGTTTTTAAGTCTGGAGGTTGCTGAGGTATTTTTCTGCTTTATATCCATGAAGTAGAAAGCCTTATTTAAGAGATAATTTGGCCAATGTTTGATTCACTCTTCTAATGAAATATTTTAAGGTCTTAATTTTTAAATTTCTAATCTCATCATGAGTGTGTCAAATGACTAAACAGCAACATTTTAATGATTAGGAATTCATAATTAATTAGCTGTGTGACAATTAATGAGAAGCACACTTCCTAATGCATAAAAATGTTCCCATTAAATATAAATCATATAAAAACTCTGCAAAGACTAAGGCAGTGTATGATGTGCTAAATAAACTGAACCCTGAAGGTTATCACGGATAACAAGGATTTTAGTCTTTATGACTGAGTATAAAGTGAAAAACAATTTGGATGTGTAATCATGGCCATACAATTTACAACTACTTTTACTTCTGATACAGTTTACAGAAAATTATTACCCCCCAAACTTATTTCAAGCTAGAAAATATCTTTGCTTTTACAAGTTTTTCAGGAACCACCTTCCAACCTATTGATCACCAAAGCAAAGATTACTATGCAACACCCAGGTGAGCTCCAGCTCTCATGCTTCTCTGGAAAGAGAGAAAACAATGAATCCCTGTAGCCATGTGACTTCAGCTATTAGTTAGAAGGCCAATGTCATAAACAGTGAGACTGTTCTCTCTCCACAGAGGCCAAACAAGCTAAGTGATGGCTGCCAAAGAAAGGATGGAAGAACTAAGGTACAATATGCAACTAAGTACTCAATAAATAAAAGGCAAAAAAGATGGAATATTTCCATTTGAAAACACATGGATGAATTTGAAGAGATTATCATAAGTAAAATAAGTCAGAAAGAGAAAGTCAGAAAGAGAAAATTATATGCTCGCACTCATTTATGTGGTAAGAAGAAAGAAAGTGAATGAACAAATAAAACCAAACCCAAAGGAAACTCTTATTCTCTGATCAATGGTGAGTGGTTACCTGGTTACCTGTGACGAGATATGCATGGAATAGATAGACGCTGTTTATCTGTGTTCATAGGAGCGCCAGATGTTTGGCGGAATACATGGTGTGATGCCTAGAGGCTCAGAGGTGAGCTACTGTACCCTTAAATATTACACAGTATTTTCACCCCATGTTACCTCAATTAAAAAATTAGTTTTTTCTTGACATTAGCAGAGTGTGATGAATGCTTTTATTTAAAAACAAACTTTGAGAGAGGGAACAAGAACCTTTTATAGAAGAAAGAACTTGGTGACTTTTACATTTAAGCAAAATAGAAGCAAAGAAATTGAATTAAAAATGAGGCTATGTATTTTAAGGATGCATTGGGTCTTGTTTTTCTCATTGATCTGTCTTTGGTATTGGGGGAAGCAATCTGAGATTCTCAATGCTGGTCTCCATTTCAGCACAGTAAAATCTCTTGGTATTCATTTGGAGTGAGTTTAGTAAATGTAACTGGGGCTATGTAGCATAATTTAATATGTTAGTCAACTACGATTGGGTTATATGAAAAAACTCTGGATTT
The DNA here is from genome assembly GCF_029834395.1 of Sorex fumeus. NCBI lineage: Eukaryota > Metazoa > Chordata > Mammalia > Eulipotyphla > Soricidae > Sorex > Sorex fumeus. The sequence goes on from NW_026606103.1 coordinate 5,789,350, forward strand.
TTTCTAACTTTGTTGCCTATTATTTGCATAATTCTCAGCAGTGTATTATTGTAGTTTGTATTTTGAGCCACCTTCACTTCTCATAAATAAATTAAATATTCTAAATGTCCCTGAACATAAGTGACAGACCTATTGACCATTTGTAGTTCTTTAAGAAAGTATCTGTTTATCTTGGCTCATTTTTGATAGGGTTGTATTTGTTATTTTATTACTAAGTTTTACAGATGTTTCATATATATATATATCTTAGTATTAACCCTTTGTCACACAAGAGATAAACAAATATGTTCTTTCAGTTTTTTTTATTTTAGTCATCATTTCTTTTGAAGTGCAGAAGATTCTTAATCTGATAGAGTCCCATTTGCTTATTTTTTTGTATGCTTGGAAAGTGGCATGGAGTCATTGAACATGTTTCTAGATTCAGTGTTATAAAGTATTATGCACATATAATTTATGAGCTGAGGACTTATATCAAGTTGTCTAACTCATTTTTGAATTAACTTTTGTACAAATGTAAGGAGTGAGATAGTGGTTTAAGTTCTTTTTCTTAAATGTGACCAACCAACACTATTTCTTGAAGTAGCTTCCTTGTTTTATTCTGGCTCCTTTATTAAGATTAGCTATGTGATTATTCCAGTAACACACTGCCTTAAGTATTATATCTTTCTAGTATAATTTAAAACAAAGGAAAGAAAATTGTCCCATTTCTTCCCATAAGACTATTTTGGCTGTTAAGAGGATTTTAATTTATTTTATTTTATGCTTTTGCTTTTGGGGTCACATCCAGCGACGCACAGGGGTTACTCCTGGCTCTGCACTCAGGAATCACCCTGGCGGTGCTCAGGGGACCATATGGGATGCTGGGAATTGAACCCAGGTTGGCCGCGTGCAAGGTAAACGCCCTACCCACTGTGCTATTGATCCAGCCCAAGAGGGTTTTATTCTAGTAGCATTTGGCCTTTGTCTCTAAAACCTTGTCATAGGTATTTTTTAAGGACTGAGTTGAATCTGTATAGTTTATTAAGAAGTATAATCATTTTGACAATTAGTCCTTCTGATCTATGGATAAAGGATGTGCTTCCATTTCCTTTTGTCTTTATTCCTTCTTTTAGTATTGACTTAATTATTTATTTATTTTTGTATGTCTGCTATCTCATTTGTTAAGCTGATTACCGAGAATTGATTTTATTTTGAAATAATTTTTTAATGGAATTACTTTTTACTTATTTCTCTTCTACTTCATTGTATTCAAACAGAAATGCCATGTATTGTGTTGGTTAATTTTGCACCCTGCTATCTTACTGTACAAGTTTAATATTTCACTGAGATTTATATTTTATAGATTTCTTAGGTTTTTTTAAGTACTATTTATCCTATATGTAGTGATAGTTTGACATTTTATTTTCCAATTTGGGTCCCCTTAACAACTATTTTTTTTTATCTAGTATCTATACAAAATCTTCAATACTGTACTGAATTATAGTGGTGAGAGTTGGCAGACTTGTATATGATGTTAGAGGGAAGATTTTTAATTTTTTTTTAACCACTGAGTATAGTGTTAACTGTTGGTTTTTGGTAAATTTCTTTCTTTACCTATATTTAGGGAAGTTCCTGCTACTCACATTTTATAAAGAGTTTCGTTTTTGTTTCTCTAATGAATATGTGTTGGTTATTTTTAAATGCAAACCAAAACAATGAAATATCATCTCATGCCAGTGAAATTGGCACACATTAAAAAGAAGAAAACATTAATATTGTATGGATGTGAGGAGAAAATCATCCATTGTTACTGGGGATGCCAACTGGTTCATCCTCTTTGAAAACAATATGGACATTTATTAAAAAATAAGAACTGAGCTTCCATACAAGCTAATAGTTTCATTTATTGGCATATGTTCTAAGGGTCCAAAAACACAATTTTGAAAGTGTGTTGCTGCCTTTATGTTTATTTCAGTGCTATCACAATAACCAAGACCTGGTGAGAAAAATCTAATTATCCTATAACAGACAGTTAAAGAAACAATGGTATGTATTCATAATGGACTTGACTATAAGGAAAAATATAAAAATCGTTCAAGTTGCTGCTACATGCATGAAACTGGAGACTATCCTGGTGAGTGAAGAGTGTCAAATGGAAAGGGACAGATACAGAATATTCACTTGAATTTGTGGTATATAAAGGAATATAATGAGGGAGCAACAAATGACTAAAGGTAAAGAACTGGAGAGTTGATCCACAGAACTCAGCTTAACCTGGGAGGATGGAAGAAATGTGTGTTGAAGGGGTCTTTGGGGCATTGATGGAGAGAAGAAAGTACTCGGGTGATGGATGTTTTGTTGGAACTATGTGTTCATGTAATTATCATAAATATAATATTGTAAATCATAGTACCACAATAAAATGGGGGCAATATATAAAAATAAGTTTAATGACATGTCAACAGTTTTCAAAGTTTGCTAGAATATTATGTGGGATAAAATTGTTCATGTGGATACCATAAATAGTAGAGATAGATATATTGCTTGCCTTGATTTAAAAGAGAGTGGGAATGTTATGCTGAAAATGAAAAGGGGTAGGGTGTGCTATTGAGCTGTAAGTTTGGAGTATGAAAGTTTATCTAATGCTTTTATAAAAAAATTTATAGCAAATTTTACTTTTTGTTCATTTTTGAACCATACCTGACTATGCTCTGGACCTACTTCTGACTCTCTGCTCATTGCACATAACTGTTCCTTGGACACCATATGCATCTGGGAATCAAACCCAGATTGGGCATGTGCAAGACAAGAACTTTAGATGCTGTACTATCTCCCTGGCCCTTATTGAAAATTTTAGAATTAAATGCGTTGCTTTTATTTGCTTGAATATTTAGACAAAATTATATATAATAGAACTAAATGTCTCTTATTCTTAAGATTCTGACTCTGTTAACTCTTAACCTCATTGTTTTAGGAAGTCATTGTTTTAGTGAGTTAAACAAACCACTCACACAATGACTTCTATAAACAGCATATATAAAACATAAGCTTATTTAATAAGCATGAGGTTTTGAGGTGATGAATTCTTACAGTAAACTAAAGGAGTCTTTAAAAATTAATCTAATTCCTTCTGAAACACTTTTCTAGTGAGATCATGGCATAGTGGGAAGACAATCTAGCTTTGAAAATCCATCAATAGCAGCTATTTTTAATCCGACGGAAATGCCAGTGATAGGTGTCACAAAGTTAATTTGACTAGACGAGATCTGGACTGAAAGCCTTATTGCATAAAAGACTAGTGACTTTTTTCTTTTATCAATTAGCATGAGCAACACTTAAGATTAAGTAGCAAAATGAATGATAATCAAATGTCAAGCTTCTCTAGCTAGCACCACCTATCTGTCTAATGAAAGCAATAGGTAGATTATTATTACCTAATCTAATAGACAGCAATAGATTTATTTATGAGTTATTTATACTTTATAAATTACATAAAAGTGACTTTATAATGCATTCAGTTTGATGAATTTGCAGATATGGATACACTGGTAAAACATCCACTTCCAAAAATCTTCTTTTGTTTCTTTATTTATCTTTTGTGGTTTATGCTTTTACAAATTTCTTTTTTTTTTAAATAATGTAGGAGTACTGCTATTTGTTCAGTCATTGATTAAACTGATTGAATTGGGCATGAACTCCACATTACCTTTTTATTTTATTGTATCACCATGAGATAGAGTTACAAAGATTTCATGTTTGAGATTTAGCCATACAATGATGAAACACCCATCCCTCCACCAGTGCACTTTTTCCACCACCAAGTATCACCCCCCACTCACATATATACACATCGCAGTTCTCACCCTGCCTCTATGGCAGACAATTTCCCCAATACTCTCTCTCTAAATTTGGGGCATTAATTTTGCTCGAATTTTCCCACCACCATTCAAGCCTACCTGCCGGGGAAGACACTAAATAATATATTTTCCATAGCAAATTTTGAATATCATGAGAGCTCACGCAGGCACGATTGTAAATGTAAATTTCTAGATTGTAAATGGTTGGGTTCCAGAGACATCTCTGTATGGCACTAATCCATTGGGGATTCAATTAGGAGCCTCTGGGCCAGGGCTGTTGGTGCGCTAAGATGGCATCTGGAGGTAAATTGTGGGCATGACAGCCAGTCTTCTAGGAAGGTGGTGACCCAGGGAGGGAGAGCCGAGGTTCTCTGCCACCATGTGGCCTGGAGATTTAGTCCTGAACCCACATACCTAGGCCTTGCTTTGAAAGCTCTTGGTCACCAGGATTCTATCTGGAGTAGGTGGGGAGACTGCACCTATTCCTTCTGGGGTGCCCCAGTAATATTGACTCAGTGTGGGGCCTGGAGAGATCTCTGGTGCTGTGGTGTTATCTGGGACTTGCTGCTGTGTCTCTGGTCCAGGTCTGTTGGTGTGCTAAGATGGTGCCTGGAGGATAATTGTGGAGATGACAGCCAGTCTTCTGGGTAGGCGGGGACCTGGGGAGGGACAGCCTGGATCATCTGCCAACATGCGTCCTGGAAGTGTAGTCCTGGAACCCGCATATCTAGGCCTTGCTTGTCGAAGCTCCTGGTCACCAGGATTCCATCTGGAGTAGGCGGGGAGACTGTACCTGCTCCATCTGGGGTGTCCTGGTGATATTGGCTCAGTATGGGGCCCAGAGAGATCTATGGTTCTGTGATGTCTTCTGGGACTTGCTGCTGTGTCACTGGGCCAGGGCTGTTGGTGCCAAGATCCACATTACAAAATTTTCAGATTATACATTGGTGAGGTCCATCCTGAGACAGTGGAGTCAGGCTGGGATATGGTGGAAACTTTAGATTGTGGGAGCAAGTGCTTGAGTGGGCACAGCCTAACCCATCTCCTCCAATTTACTCTGGACTCTTTAGCCATGTATGGGTCTCAGCTTAACTGCAGCTTTCGATCTCTTTCAAGATTTATTTAGGGGTCTCTGAGGCAAAGTCAAGGTGGCACTGGAGTTGGTTCATGGGGGTGCCTGACAGTTCTTCCATGTGTATTGGGAAGTGGGGGAGGTAGCCTATCCCAAATCTGAGTGAGCTTGTATAGCTGAGCCGGAGGTGGTTTGTGGGTGTGACACCCACATAGCTAATTTTTGGCAATTTAATTTCTTGGTAAACTTGTTCCCAAGTTGTTGGGGTCTGGCCAAAGACACAGCAGCAATTTTGGGGTATCAGGAAGCCTGAAGGCAACATCAGCCTGCTGATTCATTCCCCTGCAGGTATAGGTTGACCTGTTGGAGGCACCATACCTCTATATCCTTTTACAAATTTCTTATTGTAATATATTGATTTGTTAACCCTAGCGATAACACAGTGGGTAGAGCATTTGCCTTGCTTATGGCCAGTTGGCTGACCCGAGTTCTATTCCTTCATCCCTCTCGGAGAGCCCGGCAAGCTACCAAGAGTATCTTACCTGCACGGCAAAGCCTGGAAAGCTACCCGTGACATATTTGATATGCCAAACACAGTAACAACAAGTCTCACAATGTTACTGAGCCCCGTTCAAGCAAATCGATGTACAACGGGAGGACAGTATGGTGCAGTGCAGGTACTAGTGGCATATATATATATATATATATATATATATATATATATATATATATGTAAAGTAAAGGCCCTCCCGTTGATCATCGATTTGCTCGAGCGGGCCCAGTAACGTCTCCATTGGAGACTTTGTTGTTACTGTGTCTGGCATATTGAATACTCTCGGTAGCTTGCCGGGCTCTCCCAGAGGGGCGGAGGAATCGAACTCGGGTCAGCCATGTTGGCTGCGTGCAAGGCAGACGCCCTATCCGCTGTGCTATTGCTCCAGTAACAATTAACATTTTAATGATATAGAAAACTTAGAAGGACTTATATATATTGCAGGGGGAGAGGGATGGGCAGGAATTAAGCCTCACCCAGCGATCCTCAGGACTCACTGCTGGCTTTCTGCTCAGGTATTATTCCTTGTGTATTCAAGAGGTCAATAAGGGATGTCAGGGACTGAACTTGGGTTGGTGGCATGCAAGCGAATCACCCTACCCATGTACTATTGCTCTAGCCCCTTATATTCTATATTTTTGTCTTCTGTTCCAGTGAAATAAGTGTAGCTTTGGGGTCTTGGTGATATAGTTGTTTGGTACAACCCCTTCCTCTCTAATAGGGTAAAGTTCCATGCCTTAGAGATCTTTTGGGAGTTGCTTTTAGTCCTATGACTGTTTTTTCTTGGCCAGGCTGGGGTCTTTCATTTGTTATGCCCCTTTTCTATTTTATAAAAGAGTTTCTTATACTATATAAACCACAGATCCAGTAACACTATAAACTTCTACAATGTTCTGATTCTAGTGCTTTTACAACTTTCTCATTTAGTAGTGTAAGTGTGGAAGAAGCTGAGAAATGTCTACAGAGATTTTGTGACTGTTCAAGTGTCTCTCCAGGAGGATTTACTTAAGAAAGGACATGTGTAAAAAGACTAAAGAAGAGCCATGCAGCAAAGCAGAAAATGCAAATAAAGGCACAACTCAGAAACACGGAATGAGTTGTATCTTAGGGGAAATGGGAAAGATGAAAGAAAATGGGTTACAAGAGTGAGAACAAAGGTAAGATTTTCAGGTTGTTTGGAGCACCTAACACATAGCTAGTGTACTACCAGGCACTGACCCTGTGTTTTTGGAGGGGCCCTGTCTCATCTGCTTCTTTAAATAAAGAGATCATAGGACTTCCGGGATATGCCTACGTAAGTTAAACCCTTTGTATTGAAATTTCCTGCCCAAAGACCTCTAACCTGCTGTTAATTCCCTTTAGGCTTCTCGGGGTCCATGCTTCCAAGGCCAGATGGCCAATATACAGCAATTTTCAGGGGATAGGACATAGTTTAGATATGTGGTTAGAGTGTGCATTAAGGAACACAGATTGTAGCCAGGACTCACAGGAAAATAAGTGAAGTGGGCCCATGGACAACTCAAATCCTTGTGTTTATAAGGACCAGCACAGAAAACTACTCTGTACAATATATATATGCTTCTGTTACTTTTCTGTTATTCTTTAGAATTAAACAAGTAAGCAGACAATATACATTCAAGCTAAGTATGCATTCTTTTCACTACTCATCAGCACCTTAATTTGTGTACCAATATTCATGGGCACCATCAGCCCAGGATTCCATTGGGATTTGATTTATAGGTTTCATGCAAATAGAGGGAAACTTCTTAGATCTATGAATAAGTGAGGGTCTCGCAACCTTGGAAGGCATCGATTTACATCTGAACTAGAATTTTCATGAAGAATGGAAAGAAAGACATTGGGGGTCTAAGAAACACCAGCAACCATGGAGTCCTATATATTATTTCTTATTTGTCACTTTATCTATTTATCTATTTTCTTTTATAATAGTTAAGATCTGGAAACAATTCTAGTGTCCATAAAGAGATGAGTAGATATTGGAAATGTAGTATAGATATACAGTGCAATACTATTTAGCCATGAGAAAAGATAAAATCTTGCCATTCACTGAAACATAAATGGAATTGGAGGGTGTCAGGTAAAGTGAAGTGGGCCAAATTAAAAAATAAATTCCAGATTATTTTGTTCATAGGCAGATTATAAAGAAACAAAGGGATTAAATAATTCTCAGTGAAAAATAAACCCTGTGATATAATCAACAAAATTATGAATTCAATTATATTGTGAACTGTGACATCAAGAACAAATAATTAAAAATTGTGCCTTTTTATTATTCAATGACTTATCCTAAAAGTGCTGATACGACTTATCCTAAAAGTGATGATACAACTGAAAAGATAATCTACAGTTTCTCTCTTGTCCATTTCCTTACACACCAGGAAGATATGTGAAAGATCTGTACATATGAAAAAGTGAATAAAACACCTACATTAATTTTTCAGTGTCACCATTGTTGTTGAAACACATGGATGAAGATATTGAAAAATATCAATAGTTATTTGGGTGGGCTGGAGCAATAGCACAGCATTAGGGCGTTTGCCATGCATGCGGCCAGTCAGCCAGCCAGGATGTGATTCCTCCACCCCTCTCGGAGAACACGGCAAGCTACTGAGAGTATCTTGCCCACACAGCAAAGCCTGGCAAGCTACCCTTGAAGTATTTGATATGCCAGACAGAGTAACAACAAGTATGACAATGGAGACATTTCTGGGCCCGTTTGAGCACATCAGTGAACAAAGGGAAGACAGGGACAGTAACAGTAACAATTTGGGTATTATGTATATGCATTAAATTCTTTAAATATAAAATATTATAAATGTTTATAAATATTTTTAATATATTGCTATTTGCACTTAAAATTGGTGTGCCTAGTCCAAGAATATGAGTCATGTAACAATTTAATTTTTAAATATTTCTTTGCTCAGATAGGAAAGAAAACACATCCATATTCTGATAGAAATGAGAGATGATAAAGTTAGGTACAAGGTATAGATGAATTGGCTATTAGGTATAGAATTGCCAGACTTAGGTATCTTTTTATTCCAAATATTTACAGTTTATTTTATTATGTATATTATATGTATAATTAAATCATATATATAAATAAATGTGAATGCCTCAATATTTTCATTTGCTCAAGACCTGGACATATTAATGTTCATTCATATTTGTAATCAACTGCTGTGTGAAAACTAAAAATCAAATCATTCAATTTTTGAGTAAAGGGAGAACTTATACAGACTGATGATTGTTTTCAACAAATCTTCTCTGTCAAAGTCAGAGAAAGTAGACAAACTTACATGAATGTGGAGAACAATGAATTTCAGCCCCTAGAGAAATTCTAGGGCTGAGAGAATGGTGATGACTTGCTCTGGGGTCAAAGAAAGTATAGGTGTAGAAACAGAAATCTACATTTTTAGATATTATATGAGAACTCAGGAGTAGCACAGCACCTAAATGAATAGCTTGGTCTGCAGATAACATGTGGGTAGTCATCAAATCTGGTTGAAGTAAAATAAGTCATCTAAACTTTCAGAAACTACCTTCTATTCTACACGCTGAATGTAAAATCATGGAATGGGTCAAGTCCTTGAACAAAAACATTTACTAGGAGTTTTGCTGAAGTTATAAAGGTGCCTGTCAAGAGTGAGTGCTGGAATGGAGGGCGTATGAGGGTGAACCAGAGAGCATTGGTGGAGTGAGGTTGACACTGGTGTGCTGGGGAACACTTTTCTTCCCAATGGTGGCTGGACACGTTGAGCACTGGGTCTGGGCAGATGTGCAGCGAAGGATAATGGACATGTTATCCTTTCTTTGAAGGATAATGGAGAAACACCCTCTGGGAGCAGCTGATGGCTGTTCCCTTTATTGCCAAACACACACACTTATTTTACAGGGGGTCTAGGTTTAAGAGGATGGCCCAATCACATAAAATTTATCAGTATCGGCCTATCACCTTTCCAACTCTTCTTTGCCCTGGTCCAATCCCAATCAAGTCTGGATGCTGCAGTTAGGATGACTTGCTAAACATATGTGACATTTCTGTGTCTAAGGCACATGTGACTAGGAGCTGGAGTGAGGCTGAAGGCCGAAAACAGTGCTGGCTGATGCACTGTTTTTGCCAACTTTGTCCAGACACTCCCTCTTTTGAGGCTTTGCTACTGGGTTGCTTCACTAGGTCAGGTCTTATATGCTCAGTGCCTGTCACCATGCTCCACAACACTGGTAGCAATGGTGCTGCGGTATTGTATGTCCAAAACTCAACTATGAAACTTTGTAAGTCATAGTGCTTTAATAAAATTTAAAAATAATTTGAAAAAAACTCCTTAGAAAATATTTGTTAAAAAAATAAGTCAGGAAATGAAGGGCGCAGAGAAATTTTAGAGAGAAGGAGTCTACTTGTTCTGCCGCTGGCCCTGACAATGCCTAGCATAATGTTGTCCTAGGCCTGCTGTGTCCCCAGAAGTCACCAGCACCTCCAGATATGGTTTTGGAAGGTCTTGATGATTAGATCATCCAAAGAATCTTTAGCCCTGTCAGCCTGAAGAGCCCTGCATCCTCAGGATCTTGAGTTGAACTACAGGACCTTGTTGCTCAAGAATTAGATGGAGAAATGCACACCCCCTTCCAAAAAACAAAAAGCAGGGACCCTTGAAGAGATCGTACAGCAGGCAGGGTTCTCGCCTAGTACATGGTAGACCAGCTTCAATCCCTGGCACCGTAAGAGTGATCCTTACCAGGAGTGATCACTGAATGAAGAGCAAGGAGTAAGCCCTGAGTACTGTCAGTGTGGCACCCAAGCCAAAATAATTATTATTAATCACTTGTATCACTTGTCATCCCACTGATCTTCGATTTGCTCGAGCAGGGGCCAGTAACATCTCCATTCATCCCTGTTACATGCTAGTGTAGCCCAATGGCATCTGTTCACTCCAGGAACACAAAAAGCCTCAAATGGTTTGTTCAGGGTTTTGACGAATAAGTCTGACCATCTCCCAAGTGGGTGGCCATGCATCCTTTTGACGTCCCGTGGAATCCAGTCAGTAACAGCTCTAGTTCAGCAGTTGTCTTAAATCACATTACATATCTGGACCATCTGATTTTCAACGCCTTGGCAAACAAGACCGTGTTCCTGATTCTTGATCAATGGAGGTCATATCTCCAGATTCCTTCTCTCACTTGAGTGAAATGTGACATTCCAAGCACAGCTCTTTTGATTCCTCTTTGGGATATCTGAACAAACTTCTCGTTCTATTTTTGTAGGGCCTAGGTCTCTGAGGCATTTGTTAGTGCAGGAAGAATGGTGGAGTCGAAAAGATGTGCCGGGAGCTGGGGACTCTTCATCCTCTTAACCACTTCTCTGATGCTTTTGAAGGCATACCACACCACCCTCTTCCTCCAGCGCAGTTCTGGCGCCAAGTCTTTCCTCATGTTGAGTTCTCCACCCAGGTACACAAAGTTGCTACATTCGAAGATGTTTGTTCCATTGAGAGCAAATGGAATGTCAGGGACTAGTTCGTTTTTCATGAACATTTTTGTGAGATTCGGCTGCAGTCCGACCTTTTCACACTCATAGTCGAAGTTGGCCAGCATTTGTGCTGCTTGGCTAATATTTGGTGTTATTAGAATGATGTCATCAGCGAAGCAGAGGTCATGTAGCTGCCAAACGTCTATCTTCACTCCCATTCCTTCCCATTTCAGTCGTTGCATGACTTTCTCAAGGGTGGCACTGAAGAGTTTTGGTGAAATGGTATCACTCTGCTGAACCCCTCTCTTTATGTCGATAATCCTTCCTTGTAGAACGGTGAGGGTGAATATGTAATAAAGCTCCTGGAGGATCCTGATGTACTGAGTTTGAATGCCCTGTTTGGCTAGGGCTTCGATAACTGCGTCAATCTTAACAGAATCAAAGGCCTTCTTTAAATAGTTGAACTTCAGGCAGAGTGGCATCTTGAACTCTCGAGAAACCTCAAAGAGATTGGTCACCATTTGGATATGGTTGATGTGCTGAATCTTTTAAGGAACATGGCTTTCTCACATGGTTGTCCTTCATCTAGTGTTCTGTCTATTCTATTCAGGATGACTCGAGCGAGCAACTTGTAGACAACAGACAGCAGGCAGATTGGGTGATAATTGCCAATATTGTGGATGTCTCTCTTCTTAGACTACAGAAAAGTCCTGTTGATTTTCCACTGGGACAGAAACTTGCATTCAGACAGAGTATGAAGAGCTGAGGCAGTGTATTGATGACTACTGGTGGGAAATTCTTCAGGTGTTCAGGTCTGACCTTGTCTGGGCTGGGTGCTGTTCACTTCTTTACCAACAAAATGCTGTTTTTTTTTTCCAGAAGGGAGAATGTTGGGAACAACATATCCATCCTGTGGAATTTGGATTGTGGGCAGGTAGACGTGGCTATCAAGGAAATCAAAGTAGAAATAATGGATAATCATCATGGATAATCTTCTCCATTGCTCTTCTGGAAGATGTGATAGATCCATCAGGACATCGGATAGCAGTCATCTTTGTCTTGCAGTTGGTGAAGGACAGGCGAGCATTGTGGAAAATTACAATTGCTCTATTTTCTATTTGTTTTCTAGCAAATTGATTTTATTATAATTTTTATTATTAAATTACTATGGTGTCTTATTATTAAATTATTCCCCAGATGAACACAATCTTTGTATGTCTGTCCCTCTCTTTCTGACTCATTTCACTACTTCATGGTGTTTCACTAATAAAAATTAAAAAAAAAAAACTCACACAGAAAAAAAAAAGAGTTTCCAAAGACAGGCATCTGTTTATGGCTTTTCCACTCTTGGCATTCCTTGAGCAGTCATGGAGGTGCTGAACCAATTGATCGTATTCCTAGTCAATGTCAATGACAACATCTTCCCACATTGCTGCAATAGTGCCAAAGAGCTTCCAGTTGGTGGTTATTTAGGGACTTCTCTTCTTAAATTTTGCAGCTCTTTCTCCCTGCTCCATGAAGTAGAATTTTTCACAAAGAAGACGGTGATCCAATCTCATTTGGAATTTTGGGACAACAGCAACATTGGTCAGGCAAAACCACCGATTAAATATGATGTGGTAAATTTTGTTGTGGAACTGTCCACCAGGAGACTCCCATGTCCAACATTCAGATTCGGCCTTCTGGAACTGTGAGTTACCATGGATGGTCTTGGTCGACATGATTAACTTAGACAGTATCTCACACTATTCATTCCATTCTAGGCCATGGGTCCCGATGTGGAATTCTTCAGGCGACCTTTTCAGTCCTATCTTGGCATTAAAATCACCAACAAAGATCTAGTAGAAGGTGTGGTCTTCGTTATAGAACTTCTCCAGCTCCATGTAGAACTTCTCAATTTCTTCTTCATCATAGTTGGATATTGGTGTGTAGACAACGAAGATAGAAACTGCCAGCAATGAGCCACACCTATTCGAGCATAATTGTCCAATTCAGGTTGTTAGGCATTTGAATGAATCAATGCTCATAGCAAAGTTCGTATTGACAAGGACACAGACACCATAATAATTTAATAATAAAAATTGTAATAAAATCAATTTGCTAGAAAACAAATAGAAAATAGAGCAATTGTAATTTTTCTTATAAAACTCAAAAATCAGGACAATAAGAATTGTCATACTAATTTAGATCTGAAACTTCTTAGTTAAGTTCAGCGTGCTTGTTTGTGTGAGCAATTAATGAGTAGTAGAAAAATGTTAAATAATGTTATATTATTTTTCTCTTGAAAAATACTTTACACTGGTATTGGAAATAATCTTAGTCATAAATGACTATATATGTAGACCCTACTGAGCTACATTTATACACCAGAAGGAAAAAGTAGAATGTCTGTAAATTCTCAAACAATGTACAAAATAAGCAAGAGAAATAGAGAAAAATAATGCTGAAAGTGTAAGAAAATGAAAATATTAAGGAAAACAAAGTGAGTGACCAAAGTATCCCAAATTAAGATTAATTGCAGTTAAAATAAACATATGTTGCATTCAACTACTGTATTAAAATTGCATAATCAAACAATGTGTCCTGCAACTCTTTCTTAATAAAACAGAGATAAAATTTGTGATATTTTCTGAATATAGCTATTAACTGGAGCAAAAGATCTTCACTAAAGTTTTTTAAAAATAGATAAAATAACTAGTAAAAGCATGAGATAAATTATATACACAAAACACACAATAGGTCAAAATATATAAAAGATATCACCTGTATGTGAAAGGTGTAAAATATATAATAAAGCAATCATTGGAAGCATTTGGTAAACAAAATATAGAAAAAAATTAAAACTAGCATTTCAGTGCAAGTTTCTTAAGATTAACCAAAAATATATTAGCAGAAACCTGAATAAAATTCTGTTAAGCTCAGACTACGTAATTTTGCAAGCTCACATTAGCCACAACAACAAAAAGTGATTTTTTTAAAGTTATATAACACTTTCACAAAATATTATTAGAAAGAATACATTATTTTAAAGATATAATTAGGACATCATACCTTGAAAATCAATAACTAAAAATATGTAAATTTATTTACAGAACCAAAAAGATAACACTGAAGTGAATTTACTTTCCTTAATTTTGGGCTAGAGCAATAGCACAGCGTGTACGGCTTTTGCCTTGCACGCGGCTGACCCAGATTAGATTCCTCCATCCCTCTCAAAGAGTCTGGCAAGCTACCAATACTATCCAGCCCGCACGGCAGAGCCTGGCAAGCTCTCTGTGGCATATTTGATATGCCTAACACAGTAACAGCAAGTCTCACAATGGAGACGTTACTGGTGCCCGCTCAAGCAAAATCAATGAACAATGGGAGGACAGTGCTACAGTGCAGTGCTATATATGGCAGATACCAGTTTTATTTTGGCACCTCATTTGATAAGCAGAGCAGTACCAAGAGTGATACCTGAGCACAGTATAAGGATTATTCCCTGAACAACAAGGCTACAGCCCAGCTTCGACAAAAGTATAAATTAATTTAGCATCTTATTATTCACTTTATCACTGTCATCCCATTATTCATCAATTTGCTCGAGTGAGCACCAGTAACATCTGCATTCGTCCTAGCCCTGAGATTTTAGCAGTCTCTCCTTACTCATCCTTCCCAACGGTGCCACATTAGAGGCTCTTTCAGGGTCAGGGTAATGAGACACATCATTGTTACTGCTTTTGGCATATCGAATATTCCACAGAAGCTTGCCCAGCTTGGCTGTGCAGGTAGGATACTCTCAGTAGCTTGTCTGGTTCTCTGAACAGGAGAGCTAGATTGTAAGAGGTCACACTGCCGCATGTGGGAGCTTTATTTTATAGTCTCTGGATCTTCGCCTTTGATGGGATTTCATGGAGCTGGGGCAGTTTGTGGGTCTGACTGCCAAACCACGGAAAAATGGGGGATCTGGGTGGAGGAGACCCAGTCCCTATCCGAGCAGGCTTGGAGATCTCAGTCCCGGGACCAATGCACCTTTGTTCCTCTGCCAATTCCTTCATGTGTGAGGTTTGTCTCAGCGTGTGGAGAGTGGCCTTGAGCATGGCTGTGGCTGGGTACCGGAGGTCTTCAGTAGCAGGGCTCTGCTCGGGATGGGGAGGGAAACTAAACCTGTCCTTCTCCCCTCGAGGGGCCCTGGTGAAGACAGCCTGGCACGCAGGCAGAAGACTCTTTAATAACATCTTATTATTAAAAATAAAATTTCAAGTTTTGTGTATTTATTATTTAAGAGAAAATCATAGAAAATTCTCAAATACCTAAAATTAAATGCCAATAGAACCACTATAAGTAAAAATTTATGTCTCAAGGTATTTACAACAAATAATCTACTTCTTTTGACATAGAAAGAGAATGTTGAATTACTCTATCCCCTTGACAATTTTCATTGGGGTTTCGATAAGAATTGCATTTAATAAATGTGATTTTGCTATAGCTTGGTCATTTTTCAATTTTAATCTTTTAAACTCATAAGCATGGGATATCTCTGCTTTTCCTAC
Organism: Sorex fumeus; assembly: GCF_029834395.1. Lineage (NCBI taxonomy): Eukaryota > Metazoa > Chordata > Mammalia > Eulipotyphla > Soricidae > Sorex > Sorex fumeus. The sequence goes on from NW_026606103.1 coordinate 5,804,834, forward strand.
TATTTTTTTAAACAGTGACATAGTTCTTGAAGTACAAGCCTTTCACTTTTTCACCTCTTTAGTTAAGTTAAATCCTAGTATTTACTTCTTTTAGATATAATCGTAAGTGGTATTCTAAAAATATTCCTTATCATTTAGTTCAATGTTTACATGACATACATGTGTTGAAGCAGTCTTACATCTCTAGAATAAATTCTGTTTGATATATATGATCCCAAGTGGGATCAAATGACACTTTTGATTTATTAACCTTAATATATTGTTGAAATTTTTTGCAAAATATTTTGATCTGGGGTATTGTTCTGCAGTTTAATTTTCTGTGATAGTCTTGCTTACTTTTTGATAAAAGTTCTCAAAAATTTGTTTGAAATAATTCACTTCTCTTCACTTTTTTTAGAAAAGTTTGAGAAGGATGGGTAATAAGTCATACTTAAAAGCTTGGTAGAATTTATTACTGAAATAATCTGGTCCTGTGATTTTGTTTTGGAGGAAACTTATTTTGGTTTCAATTTCTTTGTCGGTGATTGATTTGTCCAGGTTTTCTATTTATTCTTGATTGAGTCAGAAGAGGTTGTAAGATTCCGAACATTTGTCCATTTCTTCAATGTTTTCTAACTAAGTTCCTCGTATGATCCTTTATATCTCCGGCATACTCATTTTATTTTCTCTCCTTTTATTTTTATTCTGTTTACTAGGGTTTTCACCTTTTTTTCTGAGAGAATGAAGTTAAGGGTTTGTCAGTTTTCTTTATCTCTTGTGAAGAGGAGTAGTCTTGTGGGGTAAGAAGCTGGTTTTGCTCAGGGTTGACTTATGGCTCTGTGCTAAGGAATACCTTTTGATGATTTATTGGGAACCATATGGGTTATTGGTATCAGAAAGTTGACCATGTCCAGTGAAAGACATGTCTTCTCTTTCTCTCCAGCTCCTTGTTTATTTATTTAAATTTTTTGAAGAAACAACTCTTGGTTTCATTATTCCCTTGTTTTATTTCTGAGTTCTATTTTATTTGTGCCATCAATTATTTTGTTATCTTCTTTCTTCTATCTACTTTTGGTTTGATTTATTGCTTGTTTTCTAATTTCTTTAGATATGTGATTAGGTTGTTTATTTGCATCTTTCTTTTTTTTTAAATTTTTAATTAGTGAATCACCGTGAGGTACTGTTACAAACTTGTCACTGTCCTCCTGTTGTTCATTGACTTGCTCGAGCAGGCCCAGTAACATATCCATGGTGATACTTGTTACTGTGTTTGGCATATCGAATACATCACGGGTAGCTTGACAGGCTTTGCTGTGCGGACGAGATACTCTCGGTAGCTTGCCAGGCTCTTCGAGAGGGGTGGAGAAATCAAACTCTGGTCAGCCATGTCGGCTGCATGCAAGGCAAAGGCCCTACTGCTGTGCTATCAAACTTATGAAGATTCTTATTTTAGTCATACAATAATTATTTACCCATTCCTCCACCAGTGCCCATTGTCCTCCACCAATGTTTCCAATATTCTCCACCCCCACCCGATCCCACCTATCCCACCCCATGTCGCCTCTTGGCAGGGCATTCCCTTTTGTTCTCTCTCATTTTGGGTGTTGTAGTTTGCAATAGAGGTATTGAGTGATCATTGTGTTCGATCCATAATCTACATTTGGTGTGCATCTCCCAAAATGAACAAGTCCTCCAAACATCTTTTACTTGGTGTTCCTTTCTCTATCTGAGCTGCCTTTTCCCCCAGCATGTGAGGCCAGCTTCCAAGCCCTGGAGCATACATCCTGGTCCTTATCTCTACTACCCCTGGGAGTTAATATCCCATTCTGTTACTATATAGTTCACAGATAAGTGCAATATTTCTATGCCTGTCCATCTATTTCTAACTCATGTAAATTAACATGATACTTTCCATCTTGATCCACTTATATGAAAATTTCATGACTTCATCTTTTCTAACAGCTGCATAGTATTCCATTGTGTAGATGTACCAAAGTTTCTTTAACCAGTCATCTGTTCTTGGGCACTAGAGATTTTTCCAGATTTTGGCTATTGTAAACAGTGTAGCAATGAACATACATGTGCAGATTTTCATACAAAACTCAGAAGATTAATAATTAGGGTTTATTGTATGTTTAAAGTAGATGGTTACAAGTCCCTCCCCCGATGTCCCGACCTCTCTTTTACCCGGAATGACATCCTGTCTCTGAAGTTTCCCATCCTGGGAATGAAGTCTGTCTCTCCCCTATTAGTCTCCCATGAACGCTGACCAGGTCCCATCCTTGAGTCACTCTCTCTCCTGTTTTCAAAGCTTTCCTCAGTCTCCAGCCACGGGCCACAAGTGGCTGATGGAGGTCCCTGCTCTCAACCTTTTGCTGTACCCCTGCAGTCTCTGCCATCCCGTTCTGGCTTCCGTAGTCACGGACCATGGCCATGTGCATGTGGGTGAGTCTCCTGCGCGCAGCACCTTGTCACTACCTGGGTGTCTGAGCCCTTCCTGATCCTGAGCATTTCTGGGTGTCCATGTGTGTAAGTCTGTCCCTCTCTGGGTCTACCTGAACTCAGCCATCTGTCTGGGTGTTCTATCATACTACATGATCCCACATTCTGTGAAAAGAGGGAGGGTCAGGGAGGGAGTGAAGAGAAAGAGAGATGGGACTGGGGACTTCCTTTGATCTGCTACCATATTCCACCCCAGCCATTCCCTGATGTATTCTGATGGACGACCTGTTCCATGGGTGAGTTTTAAAGTGACCAACTAAATTCACTAGGCCCTCCACCTTTCTCCTTCAACTGTATCACCATATCTCAGTCCCTTTTGGCAATTTTTTTATTCGGTTTATTTTGTCTGGTGTCCTTCAGGACTCTTGGGTCTTTTTGTAAATTTTAATTCAATTTTTATAAAGTTGTTCACAACAATTTATCATATTTAATAATGGTGAGTGGAAAACAATCCCATCACCATTACACCTTTCCTCAACTTATTTTGACTATTTCCAAACCCTGCCCCCAAAGCAGAAATGAAATAATTTATTTTGTATTGCTTATTATGAATAATCCACTAAAAACAATCCAAAACACAGTGTGAATATTGTTGTATTTCACCTGGTGCCATTAAGGCCTTCTACAAGAGATTACTAACATGTTGTTAAAGGTTAAGCCTTTTGTGTGTGTGTACATATATGTCTGTGTGTATATATATATATGCATATATATATATATTTCTTTTCCTCCCCCCTGAGATTGGTTGCCATCTACTTTAAACCCCATTAAATATCTTGTGCTACTATTGGTACATCAGTGGTGTAAAGTATGAGATGTCTCTCAGCTTCGAATATGGTTGTGCACTCCAGGAATTTTAAAATAAAAAATACGGTTATACAGCAAATTCACTCATGGGTCAGAACAGCCGTGAGCATGGCAGCAAAAACTCTTCAAAATATACATCTAAAATTAGTAATTTACAATAATTCTAAATATTTAATATCGGCGTTGAAAGAAACAGTTTCATTTTGGTTCAGTAACTTGCTAAAATAAATGTGATAAGATAAATACTATAAATTAAATAAAGAAGATTCAGAAATTCATGGAAAAACAATATTAAACCTACTATTAGTGTTTATTCTTAACACTGATATGGGTAAGCTACGTTGTGAGAATATCAAGCTCTCGTGATTATCTACTGTGATGATGATCTGTAATATATGGTAAATGAAGTTCATAAAAGCAGGAACCTCAGCAGTCCCAGAGCTTTTTGTCACTCATTAAACTTTCCAGGTGAGTCTAGGTTTCCAATCGACATTCCTGAAGCCTTTTTTGGAACCAGAAGCAGATTTTCCTCCCGTGTAACTGACAGTGTGCCTGACCTCTGCCATCTAAGTAGACCAAATTTCACATTCCAGACCCTCTACTTTCTCGTCCAAACTCACAGGCTTACAGCTGTACCCTGGACCCATAATTGCATCCCATATTGCTTGTTCCCTGAAGCACAGGCTCGCATGTGTACTGCAGCTGTACTTATTGCATCTCACAGTGCACACATTTGTATCTATTGTCTCTGAGTGAGGAACAGCAAGGAAAGAAAACAACAACACTCAGCTAAACCCTCCCAAACTCACAGAAGGCCTGAGGCAAAGGTTCACCCTCAGAAAATTCAGTGGGAAGCTGCATAGAAGCTCACCAGTCTCAATGAGTGAACATCCTGGAAGGCTGTACCAGTACCAACCAGCAGTTAAAATTCTTAGATACTGACTTTAGAGACATCATGTTAAAGTTGTTTAATGAACTCAAAGAATTGATGGTACAGGTAGTCAGAAAAGCACAAGAAGTTATGAAAGTGGAAATGAAAAACTGCAATCAGAAGTGACAGAAAAAGGGTCAGAAAGCCAGAGCAGCAAAATTATAGCAATCGAGAAAAAGATCAGTGAGCACCAAAATGAGATGCAGAAAAATTATAGTCAACAAACGTAAATGGAGACAATTCTGAAGAAAAATGAATGGATGCCAGCAAAATATGGGATGAATTCTAGAGGAACAATACAAGAATTATTGGAATCTCAGAGAAATAGGAAGATGAACTTGATGTCGTACAATTAGCAAAATAAATTATAGATAATAATTTCCCAGAGAATTGAAGAATATGTGCACCAAGATCCAAGAGTCCCAGTTAATGTCCATGATCCAGAGACTAAGAAATAAAGCCCTCAGAAGAGAGAGCAACATGGATCAACACACCTCAGAAATGTCTCTAGACCCCTTGCCTGTCTGTCTCTTTGAGGCAAACCAGAGGGGCAAGTAAGTTCCCCTCTCTACCCAAACAGAGGCCCCAGAGGAGAAAACCTCCAGCAACTAATTTTGTTTTTCCATTAATTTTTGAATCTTGTTTATTTAAGTTATAGTATATACTTTATAGCATTTATTTTAGCAAGTTATTGAACCGAAATGAAACTGTTTCTTTCAATGACGATATAAAATATTTAGAATTATTGTAAATAACTAATTTTAGATGTATATTTTGAAGAGTTTTGTTTACTTGCATCAATACTAGTTATGGTATTTGCTAAGAAAATTTTGTTTGAAAAGCTGAATGTGTTTATATAGTTATGGTCACTTCTTAAAAGAAAGTTTAAAACAGTTGAAATTTAGTGATGGTAAATCATCATAGATATATCATTTTATATATATATATATATATATGCTTAGTGTAGTTTGAATTGATCTGAAATGAAGGAAACAAAATTAAAGAAAGTTATAACTTTATTAAAATAAGTCACAATTTGTGAATTTAAATAGAAGAGTAGGTATTTAGAAATCCATATATGTAGATGTAATTGTATATAAATCAGAATAATGGATACTTATAAAATAATCCTTTTTACATTAACAGCTTAAGTAGCCACTTTGCTTTCTTTCTGTTCATCTTAACAATGATTGTATATAATATCACACAAGTAAGTAAAACTCATTCAGATATTCAAACACTATAAATGAAGATTCTCAATTAGTGAGAGCTGGAGTGTCACTATATTAAAAACAAACAAACAAAATGATGATTATAATGTGACAATGCATACAAAATTTAAAGTCCATACTTAAAATTAAATGTTATTTTCTCATCATTTCACAGCTACAGTGTACGTTGAACTTATAATGTTGAAATTTGATGTCAAATACTCCCTACCTGGGGTGGGGAATCGAACCTGGGTCAGCGGCATGCAAGGCAAACATCATACCCACTGTGCTATTGCTCCAGCCCAAAGAACCTAGAACCTCCAGGGTCCATGATCCAGAGACACAAAAAAAATCTCCAAACCGAGCAGCTCATTGCAGAGTTGTCTCTGGATTTTTAGCCAGCCTAACTCTACCCAGGTGCCTTAGACAGGTGTAGGAGTTGTCCCTCCACCTGTCCCTAAAAACCCCGGTAGCTCCCAACTTTCAGAACCCAATGAGAAGTGCAGATACGAGAGTTCAGTGATGGCAAACTCCAGGCCTCAAGGGACAGGGAATGAGCCGGTTCCCCTTAGCCCCCATCCCCATGGGACCCTGTCTCCAGGCTAATACATAAGCTCCTTAAGGGCCATGATCCAGAGACACACAAAAGGTCTCCAAAAAAGCAGCTTGCTGTTGAAATTTCTTCAGACACTAATTATCTGAAAATTTGAAGTCAATATAATAGAACATTTAATAAATTTAGTTATAAAGGATAGTGGAATACTTTTGCATGATACAACAAGGATGAAATTTGAAAAGCTGTCCATTGAATAAAAGCAAAAGCGTATGGTCTCATATTGTTTGGTTCCATATACATGAAATGTCCATAATAGAAAAATTCAGAGAGAAATACCTGAAGTTAGGAGGTGTGGTGCAGAAAAAAAGAATTTAATGTTTGTGGTGTTTCCCTGTAGAATGATGAAAATATTGTGGAAGTAGATAGTGATGATACAATGTACTAAATTTCCCTGGAATTCTTAATAAAATAAAACAAAGGATCCCAGTCCCTCTTGATAGCTTTTAGGTGATTCTGCTGTTCTCTTATCGTAGGATGTAAATTTCAGAGAGATGATAATCTAATGAATATAAACATTTTGATAGACTTATAATTTACTTTGGTCTCAGGCTTGATCACATTCTACTTATAGTGGATGGCTTTAGAGGAAATTAATTATATACATGATGATAGTATAATATTTATATGTTCTTGTCATTAACTTTGGGCTGAAGCGATAGCACAGGGGTAGGGCATTTGCCTCGCATGCAGCCAACATGGCCGACCCGAGTTCAATTCCTCCGCCCTTCTCAGAGAGCCAGGCAAGCTACTGAGAGTATCTCGCCCGCACGGCAAAGCCTGGCAAGCTACCCATGACGTATTCAATATGCCAAACACAGTAACAATTGTCACAATGGTGACGTTACTGGGCCTGTTCGAGCAAATCGATGAACGGGAGGACAGTCATTAACTTTAGATATTTATATGAAATCTAAAATATATCTGTAATAAATTTATATAAAATAACATTTATTTGTCACATATAGCCATAAAGTTATATAAAATGTGAGATGTATACAGATATGTAAATATTAATACATATTCACATAACATATTCATATTTACATATCTATTTAAATAATGTACTTGAATGATACATTACTTATAGTATACATAAATGTACTTATAGTATACATAAGTATGCACTATTAGATAACATATATAATACATTAATTGCATAATTAATATTCTTATATATTTTATTTGGGATCTATACCAGACAGTGCTCAGTGGTTACCCCTGATTCTTCACTCAGGGATCACTTCTGGTGAGTTGGTGGGAGCATACGGTTTTCTGGGGATTAAACCCAGATCTGTGTGTGCAAGATGTGCCCTACCCACTGCACTCTCTCTCTGGCACCAATATATCTATATATTGCAATTATACATTGCACATATATTTACTATTTTGGGGTGTTTTCACACATAATATTTATGCATGTATAGTCTAAAAAGAATCTGTTAAGGTGCCATGATTAACAACGTTATTCCTGGTTGAATTTTAAGCTCAGCACTAATCCTTCCACTGCTGTTGACTTTCTTTCCCTGGTCCGCTCCCTCCAACACCCTGGTCTGCCCACTGGAAGACACAATTTTAAGTTTGGTTGTTTCAGCTGGTTCTCATGTTTTCAGTGTTGTTGGCTCTGTGGTTTAGATGTATGCATGTAATGCAGCTCTACACCACTCATGTGCCCAAATCCCCTTGTTATCTCCCATTTACCTCTTCTTAATCTTCTCGAATTTTTTTTCCTTCCCTGGGTTTTCTCATATTATACTGGGTCAAGGTTAATCTAGGTATCCCCCCTTTAATATCTTGTATTCCATGAGCCTGTTATTCTATATACCACTGATACATGAGATTATTCAGTATTTGTTCTTCTTCTGACTCACTTCATCTTAACATGATATCCTCCAGTTACATCCAAGATGCAGTGAATTGCAATCTTTCATCCTTCCTTGCAGCTGTGTAGTATTCTATCATGAGTATACACTACACTTTCATTATTCACTCATCTGTTAGTGAATACCTAGGTTGATTCCATACCCCAGCTATTGTGCTTGTTCAGTGCTTTAATGAATAATGGTGCAGTGAATAATTAGGCAACACATTACATAATGTGTTAACTATGTAATTAATAATATTATTTGTATCATTTTAACTCTGAATATTTTATTTTATATTTGAACCTTCAATAAATAACTTATCTATATCTTAATTTCAAATATATACACATTATATATCTCCATAAGTATATAAAATCTAATTTGTCTTCCATTTCAGTGTATATAAATATAAAAAATATACAGTTTAATACACAGTATATATCTGTGTATGAACAACACCATGATTTAATGTTTATATACATTAATGAATTTCAAATGTATAAAAAATATATCCTAGTCATGTATGTGTAAATAAACATACCTGCATATATACAAAGAAAAGTACTTATTTAAGCAAATGAACAGAGTTCTATATAATAAAAATATTTGTGTCTCACTGTTTTACTAGGTGCAAGTATGTTTAAAACATCTACTTCTTTTAATGGTAGGTTGTTTAAATTTTAAACATTTTTGCCATTATTCGGATCCAAAAGTATATGTCAAATAAGATTCTAGGGAGAAAAACATTTAAATATGTACATTAAATATACAAAATTTATTTTTAAATCCATGAATTATTTCTGAAGTGTGTCATAGAAATTTTGGGATCCATAAATGAATTAACATGAGAAACATGGTAGTCTGACGTGAGAGTGCGCTCCCACTGATTGTAAATTCTGATAGTTAAAACAGCAATTGACTAAATATTATAGGTAAGGTAAAGGTAAAGGTAAAGGTAAAGGCCCTCCCATTGATCGTCGATTTGCTCGAGCGGGCCCAGTAATGTCTCCATTGGAAACTTTGTTGTTACTGTGTCTGGCACATCGAATACTCTCGGTAGCTTGCCGGGCTCTCCAAGAGGGGCGGAAGAATCGAACTCGGGTCGGCCATGTTGGCCGCTTGTAAGGCAAGCGCCCTACCCGCCATATAGCAATTGACTAAATCTTATAGAGTTAGCCAAAGTGTATATTTTAGTTTATATAAGCAAGTAGCAAAATTTAGCATTTTGGATACTTATATGATAACTTTCAATCCCACTCTTAAAAACATGGAAGTCTCACAGGACATAAAGAAAAGGCTATAGAATAGACTGCACTGTTCTCGTCCGGGATCTGGATTTTATAGTCTCTGAGTCTTGGCCGCTGATGGGATTACACGGCGCCAGGGGGCCAGGTGGTGGGTGTGACCCCCGCCTACTGGAATTTGGAGGATCTGGGTGGAAGATGCTCGACTCCAATTCGAGTAGGCTTGGAGGTCTCGGCCCCGGAACCCGCGTGGCTTTGTCCCTCTGCCAGTACCTTCAGGTGTGCGGAGAGTGGTCTCAGCATGGTGGTGGCTGGTCCTGGAGGTCTTTGGCTGCCGGAGCCCTGGTCGGGGCGGGGAGGAAAGCTCAACCCGCTCCCCTCCGAGGGGCTCCGGGAAGGAACACCCAGGCGCGGGGGCAGAGACTGCACTGTTCTCGTCCGGGATCTGGATTTTATAGTCTCTGAGTCTTGGCCGCTGATGGGATTACACGGCGCCAGGGGGCCAGGTGGTGGGTGTGCTATCCGCACACATGAAGGTACTGGCAGAGGGACAAAGCCACGCGGGTTCCGGGGCTGAGACCTCCAAGCCTACTCAAATTGGAGTCGAGCATCTTCCACCCAGATCCTCCAAATTCCAGTAGGCGGGGGTCACACCCACCACCTGGCCCCCTGACGCCGTGTAATCCCATCAGCGGCCAAGACTCAGAGACTATAAAATCCAGATCCCGGAACCGCGCGGCCGCGACATCTTAACAGAACTTTTTTTTTATGACATCTTATTGTCTTATTCCTACTTTGGACAAACTTGCAGGCTATCGAATGTAGCCTGCCCACAGGGCAGAGTCTGGCAAACTCCCCGTGGCGTACCAAATATGCCAAATACCAGTAACAATGATGGGTCTCATTCTCCTAAATAGCCTTGAATATAATCTCAGGGCTAGGATGAAAGAGACGTTACTGGGGCCTGCTCGAGGCAATCAATGAATAACAGGATGATGAAATGAAATGAAAAATAGAATAGACTTGACCCCAGGTCATGTTTTGCATACACCTGACAAAGATTTGATTTTAATAACCATGATAAGATAAGAAGCAGAGATCAAACTTATCTGTACAGGATGGGAGTTACACCTAAAACCTTCATATTTAATGAAAGAGTGGATAAGGATAATAACTACTGGTAAAAAAGAACAAGAGAAAATTCTTTTGGTTCTAGTTGGGGTATGAAAAAGCTAAAGAAATGAGAATTTGGGACTCTGAATCTCCATTCACAGTGATTGGTTGAAAATGTATCCGTCTTTCTGAAGATGGAAATAGAGAAAATAAAGTGAATCATGAAAGTTGTATCTGGATTCAAAATCACAAAAAGTTTTGCCTATGTTTCCCTTAATATAACTTATGGATTCAGTTATGATATTGACATCTTTCATTTATTTTGAATTAACTTTTATGCATGTGTGAGATAGGGGGTCTGAGTTCCTAATGACATTGGATGAAGAAATTTTTCTTGCTCCACTTCATGTGATCTGCTCCTTTGTCATAGGTAGCTCTACATATATCTGATGATCTGTCTTTTGGTTCTCAGGACTATTCCATTAGTCCTTACTTTAGATCCACACTGATATGAGGGACTAATTTATTGATGCTGAAATTTGAATTTCCCTGATAAAAAAAATGTACCTAACTTATTATCAGGGAAATTCAATCACAACATTAATGAAATAGAACCTCACACCAGCAAGACTAGCACATATCAAAAAGAATAAAAACAATTAGTGTTAGCAGGAATGTGGGAGGAAAGAAACTGCTGGTGGACATGTCAACTGATTCAACATTTGTCGAAAACAGAAACTAATAATTCAACTTTCATATGACCTAGAAATTTAACTTTGGGGTACCTTCACCAATGGCACAATAACTCTATTCTGAAAAGATCATGTATGCTCTTATGTTCATTGCAGCACTGTTTACAACTGCTAGAATCTGGAAACAACCAAGTGTCCAAGAATGGATGATTGTGTATAAAAAACCTGGTTATATATAGAGTGGAATATATGCTGCTACTTGTCTATAAGAAAAAGATGAAGTCATGCAGTTGGGTGCTAATTTGAAGTATCTGATTCAAATCAAGCTGGTGAATGACCAAAGATTACAAAACCTGATAAAGCAGGGGGAGGGGGAGTGTGAGGAGGAAGAAAGGAAGGAAAGACAGAAGGAAAACAAGGGAGGAAGGGAGGAAGGAAGGAAGGAAGGAAGGAAGGAAGGAAGGAAGGAAGGAAGAGGAAAAGAAGGAAAGTTCCTAGAAATTTAGGTCTTAAAACTAAAATTCTTTCTTAAGAAGTATATCTTAAACCTGACTTAGAGGATTTCCACAGATAATGTTTATATAAACATTGTAAAAACAATTATAAAATAAATTATTAAATAAAGCAATACCGGGACTGGAGCGATAGCACAGCAGTAGGGCGTTCGCCTTACAAGCGGCCAACATGGCCGACCCGAGTTCGATTCCTCCGCCCCTCTCGGAGAGCCCAGCAAGCTACCGAGAGTATTCGATATGCCAGACACAGTAGCAACAAACTCTCCAATGGAGACGTTACTGGGCCTGCTCGAGCAAAAAGCAATACCAATCTATAATAAATATCATAATTATATATATATCAGAAAAGGCATCAGATGTTATAATTATCAAATGAGCCATAGCAAAAAAGTACATCTGTGTATAAATATATGTACATATATGTATTTGGAATTTGAGAAAGGAATGATTTTATAAATAACTGGGTAGAATCTTTTAAAATTTAAAGACACATAATTTAAACTCAGTGGTTGGGTAAAATGGCAGATTAAAAATAGAAAAATAATGAAATGATGGTGCTCTTAGCAATGTAGTAGATCTTTTTTTTTTTTGCTATATATAAATAGATTGATTCTGGGGTGAGATGGGTGAGATTGGGGGAAGCAAATTTGTAATGCATTACTTGCCCTGTAGCAAGTACAGGATATTTCAAAGAACGTTTACCCAAAGATAGTAGAAAATAACAAAAGATGACTTGTCAGTGGTAAGTGTCAATAACTGATATAGAGTGAATTAAGCTTTGGACCATAAACAAACCTTGGTTTGTTTTTGGCTTTTTGTTTGTTTGGTTGGCTTGGGGTCTACGTTTATTATTGCTCAGGAATTATTCCTGGCTTGGAATTAAGGGATATGGCAGGTCTCAGGGACCATGTGAAGTGCTGAGGAACAAACGCATTTGTACAAGTCAAACATCTTACTGCTATACTCTCTCCGTGTATGTGTGTGTATTTGTGTGTGTGTATATGTATATATATATATATATATATATATATCACTTAATCACTTAAATCACTTAACTTCCCGTTAGTAGTCGATTTGCTCGAGCGGGCGCCAGTAACGTCTCCATTTGTCCCTGTCGCGTGCTAGTGTAGCCCAATGGCATCTCTTCGCTCCGGGAACATGGAGGGCCTCAAACCGATCGTTCATGATCTTGACAAAGAAGTCTGACCATCTGGTAGGTGGGCGGCCACGCGGTCTCTTGACATCCCGTGGAATCCAATCAGTAACAGCTCTAGTCCAACGGTCGTCTTTAAATCTCATTACGTGACCAGCCCATCTGATTTTCGACACCTTGGCATATGAGACAGCGTCCCTGATCCTTGATCGTCGACGGATGTCAGAACTCCGGATTTGTTTTCTCATTTGAGTGAAACGTGATATTCCAAGCATAGCTCTTTCTATTCTTCTTTGGGAGACCTGAATGGCGTTCTCATCTTGTTTGCGTAGGGCCCAGGTCTCTGAGGCATATGTTAATGCAGGAAGAACAGTGGAATCAAAGAGATGTGCCCGGAGCCGGAGGTTCTTCGTCCTCTTAGCTATTTCTTCGACGTTCTTGAAGGCGTTCCAAGCCGCTCTCTTCCTCCTGCGCAGCTCGGGTGCCAGGTCATTTCTCATGTTGACCTCTCGACCTAGGTACACATAGCTGTTGCATTCGGAGATGGTCGTTCCATTGAGAGCGAATGGGGCGTCAGGAACAAGGCTGTTTCTCATAAACATTGTCTTCGTAAGATTCAGCTGTAGTCCTACCTTTCCACACTCACGGTCAAAGTCGGCCAGCATTTGTGCCGCTTGGCTGATGTTTGGTGTTATTAAAACAATGTCATCAGCAAAGCGGAGGTGGTGTAGTTGCCGACCATCTATCTTCACTCCCATTCCTTCCCATTCCAGTCGTCGCATGATGTTCTCGAGGGTGGCACTGAAGAGTTTCGGTGAAATGGTATCACCCTGCCGCACCCCTCTCTTGACATCAACGATCACTTCTTTGTAGAATGGTGAGATCCTGGTAGTGAATCCGCAATACAGCTCACGGAGGATCCTGATGTATTGGGCTTGAATGCCCTGATTGGCTAGGGCTTCAATGACCGCTTCCGTCTCAACAGAATCAAAGGCCTTCTTTAAATCAATGAACGTTAAGCAGAGCGGCATCTTGAACTCCCGAGAAACCTCAGTGAGCTTGGTTACCGTGTGGATATGGTCGATGGTGCTGAATCCTTTGCGGAACCCTGCTTGCTCGCATGGTTGTCCTTCATCTAGTGTTCTGCCAATCCTATTCAGGATGACTCGAGTGAACAGCTTGTAGATGACAGACAATAGGCAGATCGGGCGATAGTTGCCAATGTCATGGATGTCTCCCTTCTTGAACAGTAGTACGGTCCTGCTGGTTTTCCATTGGGACGGAACCTTGCATTCAGACAGGTAGCGAGTGAAGAGCCGAGCCAGTGTATTGATGAGTACTGACGGCAGGTTCTTCAGGTGTTCAGGTCTGACCTTGTCTGGGCCGGGTGCTGTTTGCTTCTTTACCAACGAAACGGCGTGTCGGATTTCGGAAGGGAGAACGTTAGGAACGACATACCCATCCTGTGGAATTTGGTATGTCGGCAAGTGGACATGGCTATCGAAGAGATTTGAGTAGAAGTCATGGATAATCTTCTCCATTGCCGTTCTGGAGGATGTGATGGATCCATCAGGACGTCGGAGGGCAGTCATCTTGGTCTTATAGTTGGCGAAGGACAGGCGGGCCTTACGAATACTTTTCCCGGCTTCTGCCGCATCTACCAGTACTTCTGCTCTTCTCTCTTTGAGGTCTTCCTTGATCGCATCTCTGCACTGCTTTGCAAGCTCGGACGTTAGCTTGCGGTTGCCTGAGGCATGCGCCAAACCACGCTGGCGAATTAGCTCAAGAGTTTTCGAAGATAGGCGACTTTTTGTGGCTATCTCTCTCTTGGCGTTCCTCGCACATTCATGGAGGTGCTGAACCAGTCGATCGTATTCCTCGTCAATGTTGTCAACAATGGCATCTTCCCATGTTGCCGCAATAGTACCAAAGAGTTCCCAGTTGGTGGTCATTCTGGGAGTTCTCTTTTTGAACTTTGCAGCCCTTTCTCCCCGCTCTGTGAAGTAGAATTTTGCACGAAGGAGACGGTGGTCCGATCCCGTTCGAAATTTTGGGACAACAGCGACATCAGTCAGGCAAAACCGTCGATTGAATATGATGTGGTCTATTTCGTTGTGGAATCGTCCTCCGGGAGACTCCCATGTCCATCGTTTAGATTCTGCCTTCTGGAACTGTGAGTTACCATGAATGGTCTTGGTCGACATGATGAACTCAGACAGTCTCTCACCCTGTTCGTTCCATTCTAGGCCATGGGTCCCGATGTGAAGTTCTTCAGCTGATCTTCTCGGTCCTATCTTGGCATTAAAATCACCCACAATGATCTTGTAGAAGGTGTGGTCTTCTTTATAGAACTTCTCTAGCTCCATGTAGAACTTCTCGATTTCTCTTTCATCATAATGAGATGTTGGTGCGTAGACAACGAAGATAGAAACTGCAGGCAGTGAGCCACATCTATTCAAATGTAAACGTCCGATTCTGGTTGTTAGGCATTCGAATGAATCAATGCTCTTGGCCAAGTTTGTGTTGACAAGGACACCGACGCCTCCAACACCTCTTTTATCGCATGTTCCGAGGAACAATTCTTCTCCGGTGTCGAAAACGGCATGGTGATATTCATGTCTTCTTGTCTCGGTCAGACCAATGATGTCGTACTTGATCATTCTCGCTTGTACCATCAGGTCCTCGATGGATGCATCTGATGCTAGCGTACGTGCATTGAAAGTACAGATGATCATTTTTGTCTTCCTTCGTTGTGGCAGCCTAGGTCGGCCTTGAGATTTTGTCGGCCTCTCCTTTCTCATCCTTCTCAGTGCTGCCATGTCGGTGAAGCCTTCAGGGTCAGGTGAATGAGACCAGTTGTAGTTACTGGTTTTGGCATATCGAATACACAGCGGATAGCTTGCCAGGCTCTTCCGTGCGGGCGGAATACTCTCGGTAGCTTGCCAGTCTTTCCGAGAGGTATAGAGGCTTTTGGGGTGACCTCTAATCACCCTTGTAGGTGTTACCATATTTGAACCCTATCAAATATGGTACGACAATTCCAGAAGATGGGTATTTAGTGTCTTATGATGTGTCGCGCGGCCGCAAGCGGCCGCGCGGGTCCGGAAAGCGTCCTGGAGTGTGGCGACGGCTGGGTAGTGGAAGTAGTGTCGAGAGTGGAAATCTGCCAGTGGGGTATTTATCTGGGTAGGGTGGGTCTCCTGTGCACAATTCGATCCCTGGGTGGTTGATGGAAGCAGACAGGGCAGGGTAGGGTGGGGCTCCTGATTAGAATCCCTTTGTCACCTGTGGTGGTGGGAGCAAGCAGAGAAGCTCTGTCCCTGGGTCCGCCGAGCCTGGAGTCCAAGGTCTCAGAGAGTTCCACTTATCTTGTTCTGTGGGTCTTCAGTTGTGCGTGGGTCTCGGCCGGAGCTGCCGCGAGGGTACGGAAAGCGTCCTAGAGTGTGGCGACGGCTGGGTAGTGGAAGTAGTGTCGAGAGTGGAAATCTGCCAGTGGGGTATTTATCTGGGTAGGGTGGGTCTCCTGTGCACAATTCGATCCCTGGGTGGTTGATGGAAGCAGACAGGGCAGGGTAGGGTGGGGCTCCTGATTAGAACACTACTTCCACTACCCAGACAGAGCTTCTCTGCTTGCTCCCACCACCACAGGTGACAAAGGGATTCTATATATACATACACAAATATATATGTGTGTATATATATGCACACAAATATGTGTGTGATCTAATACTTCAATTAAGGTGAAAACTTTAAAGATACTTATATATGTATAAACTAAATGAGAGAAGAAGAGAAGAGATGAACAGAAACTTCCTCAAAGCACTGTACCACTATAGCACTGTCCTCCCGTTTTTCATCGATTTGCTCGAGTGGGCCCAGTAACGTCTCCATTGTGAGACTTCTCGTTACTCTGTTTGGCACATCGACTACATCATGGGTAGCTTGCCAGGCTTTGCTGTGCGGGCAAGATACTCTCGGTAGCTTGCCTGGCTCTCCGAGAGGGGTGGAGGAATCTAACCCGGCTCGGCCGGTCAGCTGCACCAAGGCAAACGCCCTACCGCTTGTGCTATTCTCCAGCCTCATAAATTTTATTTAAAATTTAAAGTGCTATCAAAATTTAAATGAAAATGTCACTAAATCAAGACAATAAGCAAGAGAACATTTTACAAATGTAGATAACTATAATATTCAGAGAACTGAATAGATCGGAGAAAAAGTATAAAATTAAGGTGACAAGCAGTTCAAACTTGTATTCTTTGAAAACATTTAATAATGAATAAGCACTTTGCTTAAGAAAAAAATGAAAATATACAAGGACAACAAAACAAAACAAATAGGACAAAGTTACAGAGGAGATGAAGAAAATATATGAAGGACCAAGAAGATGACACAAAGGGCTGGGGAGCAAAGTATGCATGCTTGTCGAAGCACAAATTTGATCCTAGGCACTGCATGGTCTCATTAGCCCTGCTGGTCTGACCCCAGAACAAAAGCAAACAAAAAATAACATATGACATACTAATGAAGTTGATTCTTTTATTATAAAACTATTTTAAAATCTGTAACTTTCCCTTGCAATTATATCTTTGGAAATAAAACTAAATCTCAGAACATTATGCATCTACCCTTAATGCGCTTGGTCCCTATGTCCTGCTGCTTCTCATCAATCTCTTGCTTTATATTCCTAGATGAGATTGAAGATAAAAGGTAGGTAAGTTTTCTGTTTAGAGATTGTAGCATTGTAGCACTGTCCTCCCGTTGTTCATCGATTAGCTCGAGCGGGCCCAGTAACGTCTCCATTGTGAGACTTGTAACTGTGTTTGGCATATCGAATACATCGCAGGTAGCTTGCCAGGCTTTGGCGTGTGGGCAAAATACTCGAGATTGTAGAGATTGTAGAGATAAGTATTGATGAGATAAATATTTGCTAAATGCTAAAACAGAACTGATTTTTTTCAAGCTAATCATATTTTTTTCTTGATTTCATAGTGGATCAACAGTCAAAATACTTTCAATAACACAAGTTAAGTAAAGTTATTTTTATTACAAAACAGAATCTGGTAGTTTTCCTCAGAGAAAAACTGGTAAGCAAATGTGGAAATTTCTGTAGATTTTTAAAGAAAGACAATCTTGTGTTGGAGGATAATTTTTCTTCTCTCATTGTAGAAATGAATGATTCTTGTGCTAAGACAAAGTGTGAATGTGAAATGGAGAAAATACCTGATTTGAACTGTAGATTTGGGTAGTATGAGCTATATAATTCAAGATTAGTTGTGTAATATTACTCAATCTCACTTAATGCTTATCTTACAAGATGTTATGCAGATGAATGTTCTGTGTTTCGTCTCTGTTGTGTGCTGTTGCCATTGTTATTATTGAATAAGTTTATGTCCTTAAGTAATTCACCATGAAGAGAGTTACTTTCGTGCTGAGAGAGTCCAGAGGGATCAATAGTATCTATATTGTAGATGTGAGGCTGCAAGTTATGTCCTTGCATCTTCGTACAGCTCTAAGCTTGCTTCACGCTGCACGGCCACTTGAGATCTCTGGTAATGCCACAAAAGGTCTCTCCTCTTCCACAATCTAGTCTGTGTGAACACTGCGATGATAAACTTTGACTCCGATGACCCCCACAGCTAACCCATGTGAGCCTGGGTGACTCACTCACAGCACTGCACCAAGTCTGTGATCCTCAGTGAGCACCTCAGCCAAGCAACCAGCAACCTAATCAAATTGAATACTCATGGTTAGCCACTTCAATGATTTTAGGAAGGGAGGATAAGGAAGTGAATGTTTAAAATAACTTATCTGTCTTGGATGAAATTTGTCCATTGCCTCAAATTTATCTTGAATATTTCAGAACGTGTTATATTTGGAGGTAGACTTTTTTGGGGGGTGGGTTGGGTTGGGGGTGGCAGGCTGAGATGCTCAGGCCTTAGTCCTGACTCTACACTCAGGAATCACTCCTGGTGGGTCTCAGGGAACTGTATGGGGTGCCGAGGATCAAACTTGGACTGGCCAAGTGCAAAAAGCCCCCTACCTACTATCCTATTTCTCTGGCCCTTGGAAGTAATCTTTTTTGTTTGGTTGTTGGTTTTAGTTTTGGGATCACACTTGTCTGTGCTCAGGGCTTACTCCTGGATCTGCTCTCAAGGCTTACTTCTGGCTGGGCTCTGGGGACCTTTGTGGTGCCAGGGATCAAACTCAGGTCAATCAGATACAATGCAAAGGCAATAACAGCTGTGCTATTTCTCCTATTGTAGAAGTAGTCTTTAAAAAAGCAACTAAGGGGTCCAGAGAGATAGTACATGGGTAGGGTGTTTGCTTTGCATGTAGTGAACACAGGTGTGATCCCCAGAATCCCATATGGTCACCTGAGCACCAGCAATGGTGACTCCTGAGCACAGAAACAGAATTAAGCCCTGTGCACAGCTGGGTGTGGCCTCCAAAACAAAATAACACAAAATCAAAGAAGTGATTAAGTTTAAAGAAGATCCCCAGGGTGAACGCCAACATAATCTTATTGGAAGAAAAATATCGGACATGAATATACAGAAGGAAGACCATATGAAAATATAATAATTTTCACTTACAAGTCAAGGGAAAAGGCAACAGAAGAAAGTAGCCTAACAGCAACTAATCTTAGATGTCTAACCTCCAGAGTGAGAAAATATGATTTAACCCACTTGCCGATGATACTTTGTTATGACAGAGCTAACAATTTAATACACCAATATAGTTCAGAATGGCAGGATATGAACAGTTCTGAGAGCATTTCTGGGGCATCAACACAAAGAACACGTCAAATCAGAGTTGAAAGAAATTTCCTACAGTGTGTGATGGGCGGGTTCGCATTGAGGGAATAAAGTTCACCCGAGAACATAGACATCATCACAGGAATTTTCAGTTCTGTGGACCACAGGACCATAGATAACTTGGAGTAGAGTGAGAGAAGAGAAGTAGATGGAGAGAGAAAGAGGGCAGGCAAGACGAAGTCAGATGTAACATGCCAACCAAAGGCAGGAGTGTGCTGAATGCTGTGTTTTCACAGAAATAACTTCAACTTTACACTGAATCAAGAACAATCTAGCGTCCTCTGAAGCCCAGCATTCAGACAGCTACTCCTGGTACAACTAACTTTAAGATAATTTTTCTGAAGGTGAACCTTGCTGAAACTGATACTGGCCACTACAAAAATTCCCTAGGAACAACAAATGGAGTAGAAAAGCTACTATTGTGGGTACATGTACCCACAATTTTAGTCACTAACCAACTAGTTTGAGCTATTACGCCCCATAACCTACCAGATACCAGCAGATGTGAACCGTTGGCCAGAGCAGGACTTTATAATATCACTAAAAATCACCTGCTTTCATCAGGTGCATTAATATTTCAAAGGCTTAAGATCACCAGAATGTTAGGATGCTAATGTAAGCAGGACTCAAAAAACAGCTACGAAATTTTCCTGCCATTTTAAAGTGGTGTTTTTCTCTGCTTCAGTGTTTGCTTGGTTTCCTGTAAATTTTGGATGTTTTCTAAAGTTGATTTTGACAGTTTCTGCTTGTTTTTCAATGCTTCTGTGGGGAGTTATTTACCATTTTGCTGATGTGACTGTATCAATGGCTCTGAGTGTTTATATTGCAAGTGGTTAAAAACAATTTATTGGGAAATACTATGGAGAATTCTGTCTGTAGAAGTTTAAGACTGAATTAGAGAAAGGGAAAAAAGGATAGAGAGTCCAGGTCTCTTCTTGTGTTTAGAGTAGAGAAAAATTCCAAGAAGAGGGAAGTCTTATACAATGTTATAGATAATATAATATATTAATAAATAATGAATTTTAGAGCATAGAATACAATATGATATGTACAGTATATATTTTTAATGAACTGTGCATATGCTGGATACTCTCCAGAAAGTGCCCCAATTAACTTCACTGTATTATGCCTTCAGTTCTTGAGTCCTTCTGTAGTTTCCTATTACACCGAATTTTGTCTGACCTATTCTGTTATTAGAATGAAATAAAAGTGATGTTAGATGACCTGTGACTAGATTAAGACTCAACATTAAACCACCTTTTCTTTTTTTTTAATTTTTTTTGCTTTTTGGGTCATACCCAGCGATGCACAGGGGTTACTCCTGGCTCAGTAATCATTTTATGCATATTTCTTAGAATAGGAAATAAAAACAATAAGAAAAATTAACATGGTAATGTACTTCATTGAGTTGGAATAAGAATAGGAGAAAATCAGGTTACTAGAAGGAAAATAAAACTAAGAAGACAAAAAATTCCAAAGCAAGTGAAAAATAAAAGCAAAACTAAAAACTGAAAGCAATGTGAAAAATAAATGTAAAAATTTAGTAATGTGGAGAACAGAAAACCAAGATGCATATTTGAGTGACCTTGGGGGCCACACCCGGAGGTGCTCAAGTCTTACTCCTTGCTTTATCCTAATGTATCACCCCAGGAGGGACTCGGGGGGAATATTAGGTGTCTGAAATTGAACTTGCATTGTCAGCATGGAAAGAAAATGCCTATCAAATCTCAAATATCTCAAATTCTTGAATTTGAGATATAATACATTGGGATATAATACATTGAGATATAATCCAATACATTGAGATATAATACATTGAGATCCATAATCTCAATATAATACATTGAGATATAATATATTCCAGAATTTGAGTGGTTTGAAAGCAGGGAATATTTGCTCTCCCTTCATATTTTTTTGTATTTTGTTTGGGCCACACTCCAGTAGTGCTCAGGGCTTACTCCTCATTCTGCACTAAGGGATCACTCCTGGCATGGCTCAGGGGACCAGATCCAGTGACAGGGATCAAACCTGGATTAGCTTTGTGCAAGGCAAGTACCCTGTCCATTGTAGTATCAATTTGACCCTTTGGTTTCTATTATATCTGGAGCGCTTCCATACTTTTTTTATTTATTTTTTTGAGTATGAGTTTTTAAATTGTCAGAGAAAAAGGTGGTTCTCATTATTTTTAGATAAGGAACCAAGAGCAGCTAAAGTATCTTTGTTCTGATCTCTAGTTGAAGACATTTCTTGGAAAGAAGAAATGCCCAGTGTAATTTACTTCAAAGTACTTTTGTGGAGGAAATAGAGAAAAAAAGATGCATAATTTTATTCTCTTAAATTAAAAATGCATGCAGTGAGCCAAATTTTTAACATAAAATCTTTTTCATATTTATTAACACTGTAGCTACATCCGTGAGAAGCTGATTATAGAATTCTGAAAAAATTACAGAATTGAGTTAAGAAAGAACAACAAAAGCTTCATGTACACTGTTGAAATAATAGTACACTTGGTTGATTTCATTTACTGTTATAAAACTCTCAGTAATTTTAGTGAAAACTCTATTGAGTATATATAACTGTGGGCTAAGGAAATCTAAGCCTTCTCGGCTGCTCATATTTTCTTGGGTCATTTAATAAAGACTAAACGTCGGGGTACTGGGAAAAGTTGTGGGAAAATCAATCTCTCCCATACAAAGAAATACTCTCAAAAGCATATGAACTGTTGTAGTTACTTTGCTCTCCTAGCCTCTAATATCTTAGTCTTAACCTTGGCCCTACATGGAGCGTAATTCTTTTTCAAGTCGCTACCAATATTATCCCGTACATGCTTGTTGAAACAGAGAAAACCAACTCGTTTTCTCTTCTTTCAGCTAGTACCTTTATCCAAAAATCCACTTGGGTTGTTATTGTTTAACCTTGCCTGACAAAGGACTTTCAGAATTTTCTTATTGTTTGAAATTTTGATCGAAGTGTATAAAATAAAAGACGTGATAATCATACATACCGATGTGTATGAGTATGTGGACTAAATATATTAAAGTACGTGAAAAAAATTTCAAAAGATAACATACCAGTTTTCTTGTCATTTTATTTTGGAAGTAAGAAAATAAATTGTCAATTAATTGTTTCTAGTTAGCTTACTGTTCAAAAGCTCCTTTTATTCATATTTATACAAAATAAAACACACTTTACCTTGAATTACTTATAATGATTTTCTTGGCCTACCTTTGAAAGAAATTAAGTGTATTAAAAATTAAGTGTATTAGCAATTTTAAAGTAGTGCATTTTGTTTAACTTTGTGAAATAAATGGTAGGCATGCAAACTGGGAATATGGAAAGGTATTTAAACTATTGTATGATTAAGTCAGGATGAAGTGATCTTAAAAGAGATGGTGAGTATAATGTGAGCAGAAGTGGGAGAACATAGATTAATACAAAGAAGGAAGGAATTTTGTCAAAGGGAGAGAATTCAACAATAGAGTAGGTTTTATTGAAAGAAGCTGGGATGGAACCAGGGCTAGCTACATGCAAGGCAAGCACTTTATCCCCTGTACTATTTCCTTTGACATTTCAGTATACATTTGTTAATATACTCAAAACTACAATCAATAGTTCTTCTTTGTTCTCTATTAGTTCTGATTTTTTTTATTTTTGGGGTCACACCTTGTGATGCTCAGGGGTTACATCTGGCTCTGTACTCAGAAATTGCTCCTGGAGGTGCTCGGAGGATCATATAGGGTGTTTGGAATTGACCCCAGTCGGCTGCGTGCAAGGCAAACACCCTACCTGCTGTACTATTGCTCCAGCCCCCTAGTTTTGACTTTCAACAAAGACTGTTTTACAACTTATAGGTGAATTCCTATAATAAATGGGCCTTTTTAATTAATATCTTAAAATAATTAAAAGCCTTGTTGGTGCTGGATTCATACTGTTCACCTAATAGGACAGATAATTCAAAGGTGACTGTGTTTCCATGGATCCATTCCCAGTATCCAAACAAAAGAATAAATCCTACTTTCATTGCCCTAAAGAATAAAGTGTTCTTTAATGATGAGATTCTAAGATTTAGAAATCACTATTCAAACAAATACATTTGTTCATCTAATATTATTAATTTTTTGGAGGGATGTTGGGTTACACTCTGGCTCTGTTCTCAAGGGTGGAGTTTGGGGGATGAGATGTGGTGCCAAAGATGGTTCCTGTGTTGACCCAAACAAAAAGCCTGTCCTTACCTGGGGTACTGTCTCTCAGTCTCCTCTCCCATTTTATAATTTTTTGTTCAAAATAACCACTAAAAAACTGCATCAAAACAGTTCCTTTGGCTCTGTCCAAAGGAATCGGTTGTAGAGAGTAATTCAAACATAGGCAGTTCACCATCCAAAAAAATGTTTTAGATTCTTCATATGTACTACATTTATGAGTTTTTTTCTGAGTGGTGATTATATATCCATATATATATATATAACTTATATATCACTTGATCACTTGATACCCCGTTACTCATCGATTTACTCGAGTGGGTGCCAGTAACGTCTCCATTTATCCCTGTTGCGTGCTAGCATAGTCCAGTGGCAACTGCTTGTTCTAGGAACATGCAGATGCAGAGCCTCAAACTGATCATTCAGGGTCTTGACAAAGAAGTGGGAGCATATTTAGGTGGGTGTCCATGTGATCTTTTGATGTCCCGTGGAATTCAGTCAGTAGTGGCTCTAGTCCAATGGTCATCTCTAAACCTTATTACTTGTCCAGCCCATCTGATTTTTGATGCCTTGGCAAATGAGACAGCGTCCCTGGTTCTTGAGCATTGACGGAGATCGGAACTCCGGATTCTATCTCTCATTTGAGTGAAGCATGATACTCCAAGCACAGCTCTTTCGATTCCTCTTTGAGAGACCCAAATAGCGTTCTCATCCTGTTTTCGTAGGGCCCAGGTATCTGAGGCATATGTTAATGCAGGAAGAACAGTGAAATCGAGGAGATGTGCTCTGAGCTAGAGGTTCTTTGTCCTCTTAGTTATTTCTTCAACGCTCTTGAAGGCATTCCAAGCCGCTCTCTTCCTCCTGCATAACTCAGGTGCCAGGTCATTCATCATGTTGATTTCTCGGCCTAGGTATATACAACTGTTGCATTCGGAGATGGTGGTTCCGTTGAGAGCGAATGGAGCGTCAGGAACGAGGCTGTTTCTCATAAACATTGTCTTCGTAAGATTCAGCTGTAGTCCGACCTTTACACTCTCATGGTCCACTGTACTGAATAAAAACTGGAGGAACAGCCAATGCATTCAAAAGTGTGTGTAGTGAGAGACTGTGAGCACAACCTTTTAAATTGTTGAGGCACAAGCATCTAGAAATGTGTTTCGAACATTTAATTTGACCAACCAGAATAATGACAATCACTCTGGAAATGTAGCTAAATCTGAGCAGATAAATGAAGTTGCCAAAAGGGCCTGGGTCCATTAACATCACAGAAAGCACAGCCCTCAGCTTCCTCTTTAACTGTCCAGTTTAGTCCTTTTCTTTGGATCACAGCTTTTACTAATGTTGTTAGAGCATTTCTTTCTAATGGCAATGTTTCATCTAATCCTTAACAATTTCCCATCATATTGGACCAGGAATAACTTCCCTTCTAGCATTGCCCATTATTTCTCTTTGGAAGTTTTCTTATTAATAAAAAATATTCTTTGAATGTGGTATAAGTTCCATAACTGAACAATATTAAATGGCGGTCTTTCTAGCTATGGATCCACTTGGTCATTTTCCTTAATTATCTCGTTATTTGCTTTTTGATGGTCCCTGCAGTGCATAAGTACTGCTTCTTTTGTGGTCTGGACTGTTTCCAAGCATTTTAAAATTTCCTCCCTATGCTTTATTGGACAATTTTTATTTGCTAAAAATCCTCCCTCTTTCCAAATATATGCATGTGCTTGAGAACTAACAACATATTTAGAATCAATATAGGTGTTTATTGTAAGTCTTTCTGCCAATTGGCAGGCTTGGGTAAGAACAATTATTTCTTTCTTTTGAGTTGAAGTTCCCATGGCAAGGCTGTGGTTTTCATTATTCATGAAACTAGTGGAAATCCTTTTCTTCTTACTCAATCTGCCCAGCAATGAGGAATTTACCCAAGGGCACTTGTAGCTTGATTTCCAGGATACATTGGTTCTTACTGAAACCTTCACTGAGTGGATAGAAGTGTTCTCTGCAGGTTGAAAAAAAGCAGAGAATATTTAAAATGTTAAGAAAATAATCCCTAGATTTGACTTACTCAAATCTCTGCAGAGTGACAATGGGAATTCTTTCACTTTTAAGTTTTCCAGGATTTAACTTCCGCTTTAAAAATTATCAATTTTTAACACCCAGGTATCTCCAATTATCAGGAATTGTAGACAAATTAAATCACACCCTAAAAGTAATACTGGGGGAGTTATGTCAAAAAACATCTGAGTTGTGGTTCTCACTCTTAACTACAGTCCTACTTGGGTGCAGAATAGCTCTTGGGGTCAAACTTAAACTATCAACTGAAACTTAAAGCTATTGTATGGTAGACACTTTTTAACCACACATTTCTTATTTTACTTAGAAAGTCTAGAATTAACTACTCATGTCATTAACCTAGGACAGGTGCAGAAAGCAATTCAAGAATATGAAAATGCTGTTTAGCATTGTTGGTCCCCTTTGGATCAACAGCTAAGTGGAAATGAACTATCAAGATATTCTGAGAACCTCTCAATACTTCCAGAATAAAATGTTACATATGCCTAAACTGAGGACCAGACTCTGATAGGTAACAGTTAATCTACTCCTGTAAATCAATCTGGGACTTATAAAAGTCATTTTTCAGAAAACCCATATCTCACTCTTCAGCTCTAAAAGCCAAGTTACACGTAATTCTCCTAGTAGGCCAGCAGATGCAGGAGATAGCTGCAAGGAATGATGAAAATACACAATTTACTGCAACATGGTTGAAACTGTGTGTATCTTGTTGAGTGAAGTAAGCCTGAAGAATAATAAGTACAGGGTGATCTCACTTAACTGTGGTATATAGAAAACTGTATGAGGAAATGCACTGTAGGAAAAGGGGGAGGCCTAGATCACCCATTACTCCAGTGTTTGGAGAGTAGAAAGACAGAGAACAAGAGAAATCTGGCAGCGGGTGGAGTGGGGGAGAAGAGAATGGGAGGTAGTGGGTGAATGGACATCAGGGCTTCAGTAGCACTAGTAATATGGGTGAGTGGTATAGCCATATATACAAAACACAGACTTTAGAATACTGCAATGTGAGTTCTAAGTTGCAACCACTGAAATCAAAATGTGCCTGTCAAGTTTATAAGGGGGATGGGATTGGGGTGGGAATGGAGAGGGGATTGGGATGGCGAGGGACTATGGGACACTGGTAAATGGAAATTGACACTGGTATTGAAATATTACTGCCCTGAAACTCAACTATCAAAAATTTTCTGAATCAAAGTTCTTTTACTGTGACAAAAATGAAAACACAATTACAATATATTTTTTAAAGTAAGAGATAGCACTTTCCTTTGGAGAAACTAATCAGAACCAAGCAAGAGGACAATAAATTGTGATATAGTCATTATTTTATTGTTTTCTAAATGTTCTGTTCTCCTTGAGTCAGAGAAAGTCTTTGTTTCTTCTCCATGGCCTAATATTTTATTTGTTTGTTCGTTTGTTTAACCCCTTTTCTCCTCCCCGCCCCCCTCCCCCCCACCCACGCACATCCACAGTGGTGTTCAGGGATTACTCCTGACTCTGCACTCAGGGATCATTCTTGGCAGGGCTTGAGGGATAACATGGGTTTCCAGGGATTGAACCTAGATGAGCTGCATGCAAGGAAAGCACCCTACCCACTGTACTATTTGTCTAGCTTTTATGACTTAATAAACAAAAAACAAACAACACTGTCCTCCTGTTGTTCATCGATTTGCTCGAGCGGGCCCAGTAACGTCTCCATTGTGAGACTTCTTGTTACTGTGTTTGGCATATTGAATTCTCTCGGTAGATTTCCAGGCTCTCCTAGAGGGGCAGAGGAATCGAACCCATCTTGGCCGGGCTGGCTGCGCGCAAGGCAAGCACCCTACCGCTGTGCTATCACTCCAGCCCAAACAAAGACTGTCCTCCCCTAATGTCCTGTAATGTCTCCATTTTGAGACTTGTTGTTACTGTGTTTGGCATATTGAATACGTCACGGATAGCTTGCCAGGCTCTGCTGTGTGGGCAAGAAACTCTTGGTAGCTTGCCGGGATCTCCAAGAGTGGTGGAGGAATGGAACCCAGCTCAGCCAGACTGGCTGCAGGCAAGGCAAATGCCCTACCGCTGTGCTATACCTTCTATATATGCTATACCTTCATATACATACAGAAGGTATATGACTTAATAATGAAAACAAAATGTATTGTCTAATTACTCTGATTTTTATTTCAGACTGAAAACTTTGAAAACCAACAAACTATCACTGGGTTATGTTAAGTTAGCATGAGATTCATTCCCTTACACAGACAGGTCCACACCCTTTGCCCGTAGGAAGCAGATATAGAAGATGGACCTTCAGCCATATGGCCCATACAATTTAAGGGATAAGAATACTAGAGGTAATGTTACAGTCAAAGAGGGAGAACATGGTGATGAGTTTTGGGGGAATAATGGAACTGAGAAGAATCTACCCATACCTGACGTATCCCAATGGCACAAAGACCACATCCCTTAGAAATTTAGATATAGAACATTTTGGAGATAGAGAAAATGGGCCACCACCCAGAAACATAGGTTCCACCAAAAGAAGGCTGATACACTCAGAAAAGGAGAAACTTCAAGATAGTCTAAAAGTCGCTATAAGAATGTGGAATGGAAGGGCCATCAAGCATTCAAGGCTTTTTCCATATAACACATTCTTATATGAAGGCAAGTACAGACGAAGACAGTTTGGAAGAAACACTACTATAATACCAACCTTGTAAAGGCATTCTCAATCCTGAAAAAGATGTGTATTTAGGGATTTTTCTTTTGGGAATGACTGTCAGGCCAAAGAAAAATAATTAGATATTTTTATATATAATTAGATATAAAATAATTAGGAAAACAGCAACCATGGATCTAAGAAAAGTCTTTCAAGACACAAGTGTGTTTCCAACATTGATCAGAAGACATACAAATAAGAAGTCACAAACATTTCATTAAAATTTGGAAGCCTGAAGACCCTAGAGTGCCCACTTTCATCAGTCCCTACTTTCATCACTAAGGACCATCAGGATGAAAAAAAAAACTATCTATTTCTGCAAGAGTCACCCAACAATTAAGAACCTGTCCTTGACTGGATTAGAAAAACTGGGACTCTCCTAACCATGCAATATCCATCATATGCCCCACTGCCAGATCTGTCTAACTTCCATACTCAGGGCCCACCTATCAAAATACTCATGGTATTTTGTAAGGGGATATGGCCAAATCCATCCTTTGATGACCTCAGTATTCCAATTTTCTAGTCACAAGGCAGCACAGGTTTTCATTTGTCACAAAACTTAGAATCTCCCCCATTCATAATGAGCTGCTGGTCACCTCTCCCCTTCCGCGTCCAAGAGTAAATGGAATGATTTGTGAAAAGCTCATAAATTTTCAGGTAAAACTCTGGATGAGAATGCTCAGAGCCTCGTCCAAATTTGGAGGGACCAGCCCTGTGTGTAGAAGTTCCTGAGTCAGATCAACTATGCTCATCCTTGGAAAAGGAAAGTCCTGCCTTGCCTTCATGCCATCTTTATTACCTGTGAAGTACTTCATAGGTGTCGGCAAATATCTTTGAGCAGCAATCTCAGCAAATGAGGGATAAATCTTCCTCTGCAAATTATAACCAAGAACAGACTTCTTTTCAGTGCAAAACTCAATCTTTTATGTGAAACGACATGCCCTTTTCCTATGTGCTATTGTACACATGTGGTGCAAT
This sequence comes from Sorex fumeus, assembly GCF_029834395.1. Lineage (NCBI taxonomy): Eukaryota > Metazoa > Chordata > Mammalia > Eulipotyphla > Soricidae > Sorex > Sorex fumeus. The sequence goes on from NW_026606103.1 coordinate 5,834,225, forward strand.
GGACTCTAAGAAGCACCTAAGTCCAAATCATCTGTACAAAAGAGCTTAAAAAGATTCAGTGTGGAGATGCATGCTCATTAACTGTAATATCACTGAATTGACTGACCCTACCTCTTACATGGATCTCAGAACTTGGAATTGGCTGTATGCCAACTACTTCTGATTGTATTGGCTGTTGTTCAACCTACCCATTCTCCAAGTTTTGTTCCTAATTTATGTATTCCTATGCATTAATGTATCAGATATATTTGTATAAAACTTCATTCTTATTAGTCTGCCTCTGTTCCTACGTCTCTACTCTTCAACTTATTTGTGGTGTAGAATCTAGCATTCAAACGGACCAAAGCAAACTGCAAAATTTCTTGTGTTCCAGTGCCTGGGCTTGAAAGTAATCATGCAGTTAGCCTGCATGGCTGACTCCTGAGTCCTGTAGAGGATCTAAGGAATGTGTGCACTGAGGAGAAAATCCTAAGGAGGGAGTGTTGGGGTGACGGTGACTCCTCTCTCTATGCTTCCCTCTTCTCTCCTACCTCTCTTAACTCACCCAAAGATAGTTTGGCCCCTTTTAAACACACTTCTATATTTTTGGGGGTTTTATGTATGTATTGCGGTGCTAGAAATCAAACCCAGAATGTCACACACATGAATTATGTGGCAAACTACTGATTCACAGTCCTGGTTCTTTTGACTTTTATTGAAACATAGTCAGAAGCCAGTCATTCTCTCACATTTCAGTATCACAGTATCATCGGAAGAGAATGGATTTGGCATTGAGATTCTTCCATTAGAATTACAGGAAGAAAAACTATGTATCTTCTCCGTAAGTATTGAGAATTTAAGTTTTCTTAGAAGTTATCCTGCTGCTGAAAATTATCCAAGGTGGGGTTCGAGAGATAATACAGTTGGTAGGTCATTTGCCTTGCTCACAATTGAAGTATGAATCAAGGCACCCCATAGTGATCCTCCTATGCAACACCAGCAGTGATCCCTGAGTGCAGGGTGAGATGAATCCTGACTACTATTAAGTGTGACCCCAAAACAAACAAACAAAAAAATAAGAAGCTGGAACTCTGTGCATTAAAATAATATTTCCGGCAAATTCTGAAAACTGAGATACAGACCAGATAGAGAAAAAACATTGGCACCTGAAGATAGTTCCTTGTAAATGAGCAGGACTAGCAACTAAAGGTATTTGTGGCTTCAGTTCCAAACAGGATGGGTGATGGCAATACTGTTTTCTCACACTATGACTGGTCGAAACTGAATGCGTTTTTACTGGGTCATGGTAATAAGTTACAGGTTTTTGATTAGAAGCTGAAATAAGGATATCACAATTGCATTCTGGTATCATCTTAAGCAAATTAGACTTATTATGAAGAAGATTTTGATACTTTCTATCTTAACCACAAGATAGCTCTTGTAAAATATTAAAGTAATACAGGTGTCTTTGTTTCAATCTATTTTTAATATATTTGCACTGGTATTTGTACTGACTTAAAGGAACTCTACAGAATGGGCTACAAAATATTTCATGTCGTGTGTCCACTACTCTTTCACTAAAACTTCTCAAAATATAATAAATAATCTGCCTATATATTGAGGCAGACTACCAGGGAACTCTAAGTATTAGATGTTTATAATTTAATAGTACAATTAATTTTATTTTGTGGAGTGATAGCACAGTGTTAGGGTGTTTGCCTTGTGCACAGCCAGCCTGGCTGAGCCAGGTTCGATTCCTCCGCCCCTCTCGGAGAGCCTGGCAAGCTACCGAGAGTATTCAATGTGCCAAACACAGTAACAAGAAGTTTCACAATGGAGATGCTACTGGGCCCGCTCAAGCAAATCGATGAACAACGGGAGGACAGTGCAATATCAGAGGATTGTGCTACACTGCAGACTGCACACACTTTGTTGTGGAGCCAGGGATTCCAGCCCAAATGGCAGCTGATCACACTCGACCTGTGAGAGAATTCCCAGGTTCAAATTTGTAGCTTTCTGATAGTGATCTACCACTGAGTTCTCCCAGAAACACTTAAAATGTATTCTTGGGGACATAAAGATAGTAAGGGGTTAATGGACTAAATCTCATGCCTTAGGAAACTTATTCCATTTCAAGTCTTGGCCCCAGGTGTTGCCAGGTGGAGCCCTGGGGAGACCCCAAGCACCACTAGATGGGGCCTAGAAGCACATTTCTCCCTGTTCCCCTCTCCCTGCCACTGTACCACTGGAATGATTCAGGTAATTCCCAGGACCACAGCTCCAAGACATAGTACCTTGTTGTGTCCTTGCATGAAACACCAGCCCAGCTGGGCAAGCATCACTGATAAAGACCTCAGGCCTAAGCACTGCTTGGGAGGCACTCCTGCCTCCAAGCTCTTCTTCCCTTTCACGATGAAGACCTGAAACAAAACGGAGACCATAGAATTTTGTCTTAATACTATAAAGGTCATATACAACAAATCCACAGTCAATATCATCCCCAGTGGGGGAAACTGAGTCTTTCCTCTAAAGTCAGGCACAAGACACGATGCCCACTTTTACCATGACTATGCAATGTAGTGTGGGAAGTCCTTACCACAAGGAGGCAAAAAAGAGAAATCAAAGCAATGATAATTAGTAAAGAAGTTGAACAAATACTGTCTACGAATGACATAATATTGTACATAGAAACCCCTAAAGACTCCACTAAAAAAATCCTTGAAAAAAACATAAAAAGTAAAGTAGCAAGTTATAAAATAAATGCACATAAAACTGTTGCATTGTCTTTGGACATTCATTATTTCCCCGTTATGTTTTCCTTAGACTCCACATTGAGAGATCTTTCTGTGTACCTCTTTCTCCCGCTGAAAAACTTCACTCAGGGTGATACTTTCTAAAGACCAAGGAAACAAAGAAAATGAGAGCTAGTATTCAATAGGAAACATACCACTTGAGGAGGCTGGGAGATACGACAGGGAGAGGGCAATTAGTATTGTGAAGGGAAAATCAAATTATTGAAGTCGGATGTAGTGCTCAAAGGTGATAAAGTGTGTCGTATGAAATCCTATCAGCCACAGAACAGTAAACCACAATACAAAAACATATAATTCATATAACCCAATATATATGCTTATATATACTTTTATATATAACCCAATATATATGATTATATACATGACCAATATATATGTACTCACATATACAGTTACATATACATATACATATACATATACACTTGCACATATACATGCACATAGGTGGTTTGGGAGACATACCTGGCAGTGCTAAAGCCACTTCTGGTTCTGAACTTAGAAATTACTCCTGGTGCTGTTTGAGGGACCACATGGGAGGTCTGAAATTATACCGAGGTCAACTGCATGCAAGGCAATGCCCTACCCACTGTACAATCACGCCGGTACAGCAAAACCACATACTTTTTAAAAAGTGTCTCCAGTATAGACAGACGAGTAGATAGGAGGCAAAGTGGGCAAGTAGTGAAAATTGGCGGAGGGCAGTGGGTACTGGTGAAGAAACTGGTGTTGAAACAATATGTGCCTGAAACCAAATCATACATAATTGGTCATTTCACTGGTGACTAATACAGAAAGAAAGAAATCTGTTGCATTCTTATACATAAACAACAATATAGAAGAAGGAAAAAATCCCTGCCTTTTATTTGGTGTCAGAAACTCCAAATACCTAGAAATCAATTTAGCAAAAAATGTGAAATATCTATTTAGTGAAAAATATTAGTCAATTCTGAATTATGTCATAGAAGGAACAAGAAAATAAAATCACATTCCTTGTTCATGGATATGATGAAATAATACAATTAAAATGACCGTTTTATCCAAAGCAATTTATAGATGTAATGCAAAACCCACCAAAATTTCCATGGTAATTTTAAAGAAACAGAACTAGTACTCCTAAAATTCAAATGTAATTATAAAACTCCCAGAAAATCCATAAGAAAGCAAAAGAAAAGAAGGGAAGCATTGCATTTCTAGACTTTAGTCTTGACTGCAATACTCCAATAATTAAAACTGCATGATATTAGGGGGTATGTTGCCAATAGCAGGTCAATCTGTACCTGTGAGGCAAGTGTATCAGCAGCCTGATGTCACCTTCAGACTTCCAGATACCTCCAAATTGCTGCTGTGCCTGTGGCCAGACCCCAAAAACTTGGGACAAAGTTTACCAAGAAAGTAAATGGCCAAAAGTTAGGTATGTGAGAGACACACCCACAAACTACCTCCGGCTCAGCTATATAATTGGAGGCAAGTCCTCTCTGGTTCCTGTTCGAACTGCTTAACGTCCAGGATCCCAGAGACTCAGAGACAAATCTCGGAACCCAGCAGCTTTGGGCAGAGATGTGCCCAGTCACCACAATGGATTACTGGCACTGGACAACCCGGGGGGTGGGGGGGTGGGTGTTGTCCCTCCGCCTGCTCCCCCTTGGTGGCTCAGTGGCCACCATCCTGAGAGGCCAATGGACAGTCAGGTTTGGGCCCCAGTGACAGGACACGCAGGGTCTCACAGGATAGGGGTTGAGCTGGCGCTTCCTCCCCCCACCCCAACGAGACCTTGAGTCACCACCCACAATAACTCCAAGATGAGGAAAGTCTAGGAAACAACAGAAAATGGACAATAGCCTGAAGAGAAATAAATAGCATACCGGAGAACTGAGTTGAAGAGGAACAATAGGAGAATCATAGGGGTTCCTGAAAAACAGGAAGGCAAAGGTGATGAAGAAACAATAGTTACAAAATTATCAATAACAATTACTCAGAGTTAAGGTTCAAGGATCCCAGCAACAAAGGATTTTACTAGGAAAATTCAAAGACATATTATACTCAAAATACAAAGGTAGAGAATCTACAGTGTCACAAATGGAAAGTAACCACACACACTCACACACACACACACACACATACACACACACACACACACACACCAAAAGATTTACAGCAGAGTATAGGTGGATATAGTATAGAGTATGGAGGAATATAGTACAAAAACTCAACAAAACGAACACCTCACCAATCATATCTTATCCAGCTAGATTAACATTCAGATTTAAAAGAATGATACTGAGCTTCATAGACAGGCAACAACTTAGGGAATTCATAGCCTTGAAACAAGTTTTGCAAGAAGTGCTAAAAGAGCTTCTCTCAAGGACAGGATAAACTTGTGGCATTGAGTATGACACTCACGAATGATGCATATGGTTGCCTGCCACTAGATTAAGAAAGGTTATTTTTGCTTGCTAAGGGATTTGTACATTTTCCATGATGAATGTTCTATTTGTATTGGTTAAAATCAGCAATCCAAAAAAATCAGCAATCATCACAAATGGACTCTTACTGATTTATTTTCTGATAATTCTATTTGCCATTTCTTTGAGTTTTGATGGAGCAGGTAGTATGAAATAAATTTATGATGTGAGTGCCAAGGGGGCATGCTGGGGCTGGTGAGAGGGAACGTGGGACCACTGGTGGGCAGAGGAGGATACTAGTGGTAGGATTGATGTTGGAACATTGTATGCCTGAAAAACCTTGTTGTGCATTATGCTTTCTTAAAAGAAACAAACGACAAGTTGAGGAATAAGGCTTCTTTATGACCCTGAGTTTCCATTTCTCTATGCCTAGAACACAAAAACGTTAATCTGACAGGAGATAATGCACACCTATGTTCCTCATGGTTTATCAACATTAGCCAAGATCTGGTAGGAACTCCTGCCTAAAGATGAGTCAATAAATAAACTGAATTATATTGGGCAAGAGTGACAATGCAATGGGCATGGTAATTGCCTTGCATGTGACTGACCCAGGGTTGATCCTCAGCACCCCATATGGTTTCCGGACCATCACCAGGAGCGATCTGAGCACAGAGCCAGAAGTACGTCGTCAGCACTACAGGATATGTGGCTCAATAATAAAAAAATAAATAAAAGGTAATTGTAATAGATAGAAAGATAGGTAGAGAGACACTACTCAGCTATTAGAAAAGAATTAAAAAAAAGTAACCTACTAAAAAATGTGGCATCTACTCAATGATGATCTTGAGCAGGAAGTGGCAAATTAAGGACCCACAGACCCAATAAGATTGTTAGCCTGTATGTCTTTGAACTATGTACTAATAACAGTTTCAAATTATGAAAGGTTTTTGGAGGAGAAGGTGGGAGAAGGTGGAGGAGGAGGAGGGGATGAAGCTACAGAAATTATACATAGACAATAATTGAAAATTTGTAAAATATTTTTCAATCCTTGGTATAGAGCATTGCGCAATCATTTTGAAGAAAGGGTATATGAAAAATTAGTTGCTGCAAATATTGAACCATGCATGGGTGAAGGAGTCAAGAACACCCATGATTTCATCCACAATCAACAATACCATTTCCAATGAGATTTTTAGAATAAAATATTTTAAAATGTCAAAATAGTAAACCAGAAGTCATTTTCTCACATAAAGTCATAAACATCCATCAGGTAAAGTCATTTGTAATAAATGAAATGATATTTTTAGACATAAACCTTACAAAGCATTTTATGTTCATTAACATTTAATTATCATCAACTCCATGTGACATGTATTATTCCCTCTCAAGAAAATATCGCTCCTAAATCCTATAGTAAAGGTTATGAGGCAGAACAGCCAGTGAAAACACAGTGACAAGTCTAGTATTAAATGAATCCCACAGATCACTCTATCTGCATCCTTATTATCCATGAATTACAATGAATTACTGTATACAAGAAAATGAGGAATGAGTGAACTAAATTTTGTCAGCTAGTATACTGTCATTACTACAAATTCTAAGTCATGCTGTCACATACATTTGATATGTCTGGAGATTGGTGTTTAAAAATGAATCTTACCTGGCAACAGCATCATGATCACGACCATCCTGTTGTTCGTCGATTGCCTCGAGCAGGCTCCAGTAACGTCTCCTTCGTCCTAGTCCTGAGATTTTTTTTTTAAAGTGCCATATTCAAGGCTCTTTCAGGGTTAGGAGAATGAGACCCATCATTGTTACTGGTACTTGGCATATTGGGTATACCACGGGGAGTTTGCCAGACTCTGCCGTGTGGGCAGGTTACATTCGGTAGCCTGCCAGTTTGTCCAAAGTAGGTATGAGATGATAAGATGTCAGTAGCTCAGTCGGTAGAGCATGAGACTCTTAATCTCAGGGTCGTGGGTTCGTACCCCCACATTGGCCAATGCCATGATATCTGTTATTACTAAAATTTTGCTGTTCTTTTGTTTTTTGTTTTAGTGAAGAAAATCTGGATTCTCCCTCTCTAACTCCTGCCTGCCTGCCCAAGCAAACCGTTTGACAGGAAAAATTAGGTGATGGATTTTTCTGGGATACCATTTTTTCAATTCTCTTTTACCATACCAAATCCTCGACACTCATCATACATAGTTTTTCCCAATCTCAGGAAAAAAGATTTTTTTAATTGTAGCAATAAACTTATTAATTTTCTGCACATCATGGTATTTTACAAGTTTCATAGAATAATAAAACAAACACTTTGCATTCTTTAGTACTGTATAATTTTTCATTGTTACGGTTACTCTAGTTTTTCTATCTCAGGTACACTTTTCTGCATGTGGATATTATAATAGTTGACATCATTATAAAGACGTTCTAATTTTTTCTCTTTTTCGTTAGGTAACATCATCTCAAAAAAGTGCACATGATTTTAAGTTAAGGGGTACAATGTTATCATTACATAACTATTTTTTTATTAGTGAGACACCATGAGGTACAGTTGTAGACTTACAAATTTTTGTGCTTGTGTTTCAATTATACAGTGATCAAATACCCATCCCTCCACCAGTGCCCATTTCCCACCACCATGGATCCCCGTATCCCTCCCACCCCTCATCCCCCTCATCCCTCTCAAAGATTTTAAAAGCAGCATAATTGATTGTTTTCATGGAAGTTTAGCATATGCAACACTCTTGTATTCAACACTTTGCAGAATTCCTGTGATAAACCTTGCTCATAATAATAACATCAGGACAGTGGTAGAGGGTCTCTGGTACTTTTGTGATGGTGGAGTGCAATCAGAGTCCACCGAAGTATAACATGAAGATGAATGTCAACCATGATACCTCAATAAAATAAAGCAAAACGCAACTTACAATAAAAAATCTTCATTCAAAATTAGTATGAGAGCATGCCATGTGTGTTCATGCAAGTTTAATTAAGAAATTAATTAAATTAAAATTATAATTTATATTTATAATTTTATAAATTATAAAATAAAATTATAATTAAATTAAAAAATTAAGAAATTGGTTCTTATTGAACAATCTCTAATGATAACAAAAATTGTAATTTAAATTTATAGTTGTAAATATTTTGTTATCATGGTGAGGTTTCTGTGTCCTATGCTATACCCTACATTTCAAAATCATTCTGAATGTGAGCAAAACCTAATATGATTTACCATGCCTCAAAGTTTGTGTGGAAGTCCACATTTACTCACCAATGCTCTTTTCAAGAAATCTCATGAACAAAGGTCACAAGTTCGTTTCATATATGACCAATATCCAACATTACATAGATTGTCAACTAAAAAGTTTTTTTTCCTGTTTTTGGCTCACATCTGGTGAACAGAGCTATTGAACCCGGATTTCCCATAATTGCAAATGCCCTTACCTGCTGGATTTTGTCTCCATCCACTGAAACGTATTTTTACTGCTCAGTATGATTTTTGGGTCCATAACTTCTGCTTGCCATATGCCATAATACTCAGCAGCAGCCAGATGAAAGATCCCAGTGAAATAAGCCAGAGAAACAAGCTGCAGAAGAGTATCTAGAGACAGATTTAGTTGCCAATAAGGTCCTGTGAAGATTGCCCCAAGCTGCTTTGTGATCATAATGACAATCTCCAGTGGGAGAATTTTGTTTGGTTGATTTGGGGCCAGATGCCTCTGTACTCAGGGCTACTCCTGGCTCTGTGCTCAGGGATCACTCCTGGCTGGACTCAGTGGACTGTAGGGATGGCAGGGGCTAAACCTGCACTGTCCTCACACATGGCAAGTGCTGTACCCATGTACTCTCTCTCCAGTCTTTTTCCACTACAGTAACTAAATAGACACATAGGATGTGCTTGTGATAGCCACCCCACAGCCCTGACCAGTCAGATAACTCGGACTAAGTTCATATCCTGGGTAGACCAACGACCACCTGGGTTGACCTAGGGGCACAGCTGAAGATGTAATTACATGTTTTCAGTTGATTTAAAATCTGTAAAAGCGCCTGCCAAAGAGGCAGGCAAGGGACGGGGGTTCAGGGGTGGGGTGATGGGAGAGAACCTGGGGATATTGGTGTTGGGAAATGTACACTGGTCGAGGGATCAGTGTTGGAATACTGTCCGACTGATATTCAATCATGAATGGCTTTGAAATGCTCTAAAAAAAGTTACTCACCTGCCCCCCCCCCCCCCGAAAAAAAAAGCAACAATGTGTAGAATGAAGTGGAGATGGAGTGAGAGGTTAGGTCTGGGCAACTCATCCATCCTTGGAAATTGGAAACTCAGAGGCCTGAGTAAGCCTGGGAGAATGTCCATGTGACTCCAAGCCAGGCAGACAAACTGAGGGAGGACAGGATCTGGGGTCTCCTCTCCGGACCGAGGGAGGGGAGAGCACCAGGCGCCCAGGGCCTTGCATGCACAGACTCCGGGCGCTGAAACCACACTCTCAGCAACGTGTGCCCCGCGCAGTCCCCAGCAGACCCCTCACGGATTCGATCAGGTGCCAACCCACCCTCCACAGCACAAGTCCCAGGCTCAGGAGAGCCCTGAAGGGGCTGGGCAATGGGGCCTCAGCGCTCTGCCCTTGCACGTGGTCCCTGAGCCGTGTGTGGGTGGTGGAAAAGCTGCTACATTGTTTCCGCTGTGACGTGGGCCAGGCAACGTCACAATCACCTCCCAGTATATCCTGACCTCGCAGAGGCCAGGAGTCAGAAGCCTGGTTTCAGCCGAGATTCCAGCGCGGTCCTCTGCACTTTCTGGGACCGTGGCCTGGAAACATGGGCAACGTTCTGAGTCGACTTCGGCTCCTGCTGAGCCATCGCCGACGTCCCCCAGTGGGTCGTCCGGGGCCAATTCCTGTCTCCAGAAACCCCGCTGCTCGCCCTGGCCGGGGCCACCCCGGGGCTCCTGCACCTGCCGACCAACCGCACCAGCCACGGAGGCCCCCGCCCGCATCCTTCACCATCACGCCCAGGAGGCCCTGTCCCCTGCCGCAGACCAACAACTCCCGGGTGGGGATTCTCTCATCATACAGGGCCAGTCGGAAGAAGATGGTCCTCAGTGCCTTCAGGCCAGCGACATGCGGGTATGGGAGCAAAGTCAAGATCGCGGCTGCGGGGCCCAACTTCGACATCCTGTGCGTCCCATCTGTTCAGATCATGAAACCGACAAAACTCCCACAATCTGCCAAAGCAGAGACGATCCAAGACCACCCCCCCAAGAGGGCAGGAAACCGGGAAGAGGGTGCAGAGACGCGCCAGGACGACGACGAGGGCACCCACAGCGCCAAGGCCCTTTGTACCAGCGGCCTGCAGTCCAGTGGCACCGGCCCCACGTGCTCCCGCCCCCGGCCTCTCCACCTCCAGGCCTTACCAGCAGAAGCAGAGCCAGCCTCGGCTGCATCTCCCGAGCCCTCTGCCCCGCCCCGGGGTGCACATGTCCAGCCTCCTGGAGAGCCTCCGGCCTGCGCGTCGGTGGGGTCCGTGCCCTGCTGCTCACAGCCAGGGACGTCAGCAGCAGGAGAGCAGCCTGCAGACGCCCGGCGCAGCCCTGCCGGTCCACCAACAATAACCAACGTGGCCGAGAAGAAGCCTCCAGAGCCTGTACCGGGGAGTGCTGCTCCGCAATGTGAAGGCAAGAGGGCCTGCAAAAGGAAACACCCTATGCCAGAGGCACCACAGCTGCCTCCTCCCCAACTGCCCCGGCAGTGGGGCCGCGGTGAGTTTCCCCCTCCTCCCAAACTTCCCTGTGTACTCAACAAAAAGTTCCAGGCAGCCAACCACAGTGAGCGTTCCAAGAGGCTGCGGCACAAAAGGGCCATCCCATCTTTCAGGGCCGGTCGGAAGAAGCTAGCCCTGAGTGCCTTCAGGTCAGCGACATGCGGGGACCGGAGCAATGTCAAGATCGCGGCTGCGGGGCGCAACTTCGACACCCTGAGCGTCCCATCCCTTCAGATCATGGAACTGATAAAACCCGCACCATGGGCAAAAGCTGAGATCATCCAAGACCACCCCCCCAAAAGGGCAGGACACGGGGATGTGGGTGCAGAGACGCGACAGGAGGACGACGAGGGCACCCGCAGCGCCAAGGCCCTTTGTACCAGCGGCCTGCAGTCCAGTGGCACCGGCCCCACGTGCTCCCACCCCCGGCCTCTCCACCTCCAGGCCTTGCCAGCAGAAGCAGAGCCAGCCTCGGCCGCATCTCCCGAGCCCTCTGCCCCGCCCCGGGGTGTACATGTCCAGCCTCCTGGAGAGCCTCCGGCCTGCGCTTCAGTGGGGTCCGTGCCCTGCTGCTCACTGCCACGGATGTCAGCAGCAGGAGAGCAGCCTGCAGACGCCCGGCGCAGCCCTGCCGGTCCACCAACAATAACCAACGTGGCCGAGAAGAAGCCTCCAGAGCCTGCACCGGGGAGTGCTGCTCCGCAATGTGAAGGCAAGAGGGCCTGCAAAAGGAAACACCCTATGCCAGAGGTACCACAGCTGCCTCCTCCCCAACTGCCCCGGCAGTGGGGCCGCGGTGAGTTTCCCCCTCCTCCCAAACTTCCCTGTGTACTCAACAAAAAGTTCCAGGCAGCCAACCACAGTGAGTGTTCCAAGAGACTGCGGCACAAAAGGGCCATCCCATCTTTCAGGGCCGGTCGGAAGAAGCTAGCCCTGAGTGCCTTCAGGTCAGCGACATGCGGGGACCGGAGCTCAACCTCTCTGTCTGATATGGCAATGGACATAGATCCAACAATTCCCACTCAGTCCCCTGGAAATGTCCTGTATTCACCTGGGTGGAGAGTTTAGAAGCCACATGCCTCTTTGCCAAGCAAGAAGTGTAGCCCAGAAACAACATGCAGAATTACCATCTGATGCAACCCGTTCTGAGTAAAACTTATCCATGGTCTTCGCCGGTATTTTGAACTATCTGCCGGAAGCATCAGTGTACATACTAACTACAATTCCCAATCAGTCCCATCAAACTGTCCGGTACTCAGCTGGGATGAGCGTTAGTAGACACACAGCAGCTTTTTGATAGCAACCGAAATTCAGCTCCAACAGAGTGTACAAAACTTGCATCAGTCCAAGATCATCTATGCAGAGTACTGTCATCACTAATTCGGGGGAAGACCCAGAGAATACCTAGCACTGGAGACCGAAGTGCATCGTCTGCTGCTGCTAGTAAGAAAACATCTGTATTCATAGAGCCCTCAATCCCAATGAGTGGTAGAAACATCAGGAACAACCTACCCTCTTCAGACCATACTCATCCATGGTCACACAGTTCACTACGGTAAAGAAAGAACAAGGCAACTCTTACTGATCAGGGAGCCAGTCTATCCTTTAGTTTAACAGATGCTGTTTAAAGAAACAGAAGTCCTTCTGACAATGGAAGAACTTCAAGAAACACCTTCATTTGGAACAGCACCAGTTGGAACATCACTTGTCTGTTCTGTGCACACTTTCCACCGTGTTTCCCCTGTCTCCCTTCTTCCCCCAACTGCCTTTACCTTTCCATCTGTCCCCTGTACCGTGGAACCCTATTCTTCCTGTCCCACTGTTCCCACATGTCACCCTTTTCCCATCCTCTGTCCCATTGCCTCACATTTTCCAGCTGCTGTGCACGACCTAAAATTGTGTGATCGATCAAAGGTCCCAGGAACCAACAGGCAAAAGGGAAGTGATTAGACGAAGATGAATGACAAGCACTACTTTAAGAACCATCTTTCAACATATCTGTTTGTGTTCATCTTTGATTATGGGACAGGCAACTCAAAAGTCAAAAGCAGTCCAAACTATTTGAAAGATTGAAGATCCAGGAATGCCCAGTTTCACTGGTGCCACTGAGGACCACCAGGACCAAGAAAACCACCTAACCATCTATGCTTGTATGACTCACTGCAACAAATGAGAAACGTGCCCTTCACTAGATCAGAGAACTTGGGACTCAGCTAACCATGCAGAGGGGGGCAGACAAGTATGAAAATTAGACAGAGCTGACAGTGGGACATACAATGGATATTCCATGGTTAGGTGAGCCCCAGGTTCTCTGATGCAGTCAAGGACACGTTTCTTATTTGTTGTGGTGACTCTTACAAGTGTAGGTGGTTAGGTGGTTTTCTTGATCCTGGTGGTCGTCAGTGGCACCAATGAAACTGGGCATTCTGGGATCTTCGATCTTGCAAATAGTTTTGTAATGTTTTTGACATTTGAGTTGCCTATCCCCTGATCAACGATGGACACAAACAGATGTGGACAGTGCTACAGAGCCTGGCTCCGTTCCCAACATTTGAGGACCACAACATTCCAACATTTTAGCCAGCAAGTGAGTGCATTGGATGTCATGACGCACTGGACTTCAAGTATCAGTACCCTGACTTGTAGATTCACCAGAGTGATGTATTTTCATTGACTGATGTCTGCAATTTGACGGGCTCAAGCTCTGCAGTGGGCTCCTCTCAGACCATGGGTTGTATTTTTGAAGAAGGTCATTCCCAACATCTCAACACCTCAAGAGTCCAACATTCTAACCAGCAAGTGAGTGCATTGTATGTCTAGCAGCACTGGACTTCAAATATCAGTACCCTGACTTGTAGATTCACCAGAGTGATGTATTTTCATGGACTGATGTCTGCAATTTGACGGGCTCAAGCTCTGCAGTGGGCTCCTCTCAGACCATGGGTGGTATTTTTGAAGGTCATTCCCAACATCTCAAGACCTCAAGAGTTCGACATTCTCGCCACCAAGTGAGTGCATTGGATGTCATGGAGCACTGGACTTCAAGTATCAGTAAAATGACTTATAGATTCACCAGAGTGATGTATTTTCATTGACTGATGTCTCTAATTTGACGGGCTCAGGCTCTGCAGTGGGCGCAGAATTAAATTGGCAGGATGACAACTTCTACTACTTATATTGCTTGGCTTTTATTCTTCCCTACCCATTTTCTCAATTTTTGTCCCTAATTGATTTCTGTGCATTTATGTCTTAGATGCACTTGAATAAAAACTCATTCTTATTAACCTCTCTCTGCTCATGTGTCTTTACTCGTCAACTTAGCTGTCTTGGAGATACTGACATTCACATGGTAATATGTTGGACCAAAGTAAACTGCAAAATTGTTGTTCCAGTGCTTAGGCCATGAAAGTAATCATGCATTCTGACTGCATGGCTGACTCCTGATTCCTGTAGAGGATCTAAGGAGTTTGTCAGCTGAGGAGGAAGATGATAAGGAGGAAGAGTTTGGGTGACTCTCCCCTCTATGTTTCTCTCGTCTCTCCTACCACTCTAACCTCACTTGAAACTAGTTTGGCCCCTGATATGCACAGGAAATCAAGTTTTGAAAAACATTTTTAATGTTGTTTTGGGTTTTTATGCATGCTCTTGTGTTGTGGTACCAGGAATCAAACCCAGGATGTCACAAATATGAAGCATGTGATATACCACTGAGCCATATCCCTGGTTCTTGTGGCTTTTAACTTATTCATACGTCCGCATTGTCACTTTCTTGCTTCATTCAGAGAAAATGGATTTGACACTGGGTTTTACATCTGGAGTAACAAGAACATTTTTATATCTTCTCTGTAAGTTTTCAAAATTTAACTATGCTTAAAAGTTATGTTGCCACAATTGTGCCAGAGAGATAGTACAACAGGTAGGGTACTTGCCTTTCAGATTGGCTGACCAGGATTGATCATTGGCACCACTTATGTTTTTCGGAGCCTGTCAAGCATGATCCCTATGTACAGCCAGGAGGAAACCTTTCTATTTCCACCTTTCCTCTATTCCTTTCCTTCTCCTCCCTTTCCCTCCCCTTGTGCCCATCTCCTCCCCTTTCCTCTCCCTTCCCTTTTCTTCTCTTTTCCCCCCTTCCACCTTCCTTCCCACTTTTCTCTCTTCCCCTCTCTTCACTCCTTCCCTCCTTTCCCTCTCTCCTCTTCCCTCTCTCCTCTTCCATCCTCCTCTCTCCCTCCCTGCCTCCTTCCCTCCTTGTTTTCTTTCTAGACCACATTCAAGGTACTCAAGGCCCCTCCAAACCCAGCGTCTGGAGTGGGGGTGGAACACCTGGGGTTGCTCTGTGGACCATGTGATGTCAGGGGCTAAAACCTGGCTTTCCACGTGCAACGCATTATGATCACATTCATGATGATCCAATTAATTAAGCATGTGTAGCCTCTGGTGTTCAACACATAAAACAAGGAACATTGACTGTTATTTCTTATTTGATCAACTTGACATCTAACGTCAGGGTTTTTCCTCCACATGTGGGTGCTTCCATAGTTTTCATTTTTTCTTTCCCTTGTCCAATTGGCCATTGGTATGTAGCTGGAGTCCAACCTAAGCTCTTCTTGGATTACTTGGAAAACAACCTGCATGTGAAGCAGACTAAGAGAGCAGAAGAAAGAGGCAGGTAATCAAATTAGTGGATAACAAGTACACAATGGTAGTTACTTCGGTTTTTGTTTTGGGCAATCTCAAGATGTTTTCCTTCAAATGCAAAGTTTCATACAGACTTTTCCCGGAAATACATGCAGTGCCAGTAATACAATACCTACATCAAAGCTCTAGCCTTGGAGCAGAGTCTGGAAAGCACATACCTTGAGACAGATATAAAAAGTGTCTGCCCAGACCCAGCATCTGGCTCAAATGCATGGTCAGATCTGGCATGGGGTGGAGGGGCCTATGGTGAGTGCCTGTCCACTCCAGAGAGAGTGCAATATTTGGGGACCTACTGGACTTGTACTTGGCACTTTAGAGTTGTGGTCGTGGTGTGGTGATTCAGTGCTGGGGATTAAATTTAGGTCTTGGATCTTGCATGTCAGGCATAGAGCACTGAAGTCACATCCCTAGCCATCGTGCATTCCTTTGATAGCCTTCCTCAGTACATGTCTGCTTTTGTCTATGCGGCTTATTTTTATTTTATTTAATTAACTTATTTATTTATTTTGCTTTTTTTGGTCACACCCAGCGATGCTCAGGGGTTACTCCTGGCTCTTCACTCAGGAATTACTCCTGGCGGTGCTCAGGGGACCATATGGGATCCTGGGATTTGAACCAGGGTTGACCGCGTGCAAGGCAAATACCCTCCCTGCTATGCTATCGCTCCAGCCCCTATGCTGCTTATTTTTACATCATAATAAGCAACGATAGCAAAGTATCCTGTGTTTTATCCAGAGTTTTCCTCAAGATTTTCAACCAATAGATTGTTTTAACTAAGTCTTAGTCTGAAGAGGATTGTATTTTCATTTTTGAAGCAGTATCACCCCTACTGTCTTTAACTTCAACTGTTTAAAACGATCCTATATTTTAGTTTGGTTTTGATTCAACTATTATTTCCTCATATTAATTTTATTGCTTATCCTGATAGTTGAGTAATCATTCTTTTTATAACTGCTCATTATTTGTCCAAAGAGATTTTTTTTGGAACCTGCTAATAACGAAAGGCATCTGAGGATCAAGTCGAGAAAACAGATGCTCAGGAGTAAATAGGATTCAGAGTCAATTTATTCCCAAGTTACAAAAGAATAGCATTAACTGTTTTCCTGTGTCTATACAAAAAGGGGCATTGGTCTGAAGTAAACTATGCAAGAGGACATAAGGGAAAGAGAGAAGCAATATTTCACTTAGGTAAAGGTAGGGTAAAGGCCCTCCCGTTGATCTTCGATTTGCTCGAGCGGGCCCAGTAACGTCTCCATTGGAGACTTTGTTGTTACTGTGTTTGGCATATCGAATACGTCACGGGGAGCTTGGCAGGTTCTGCCATGCGGGCGAGATACTCTTAGGAGCTTGCTGGGCTCTCCGAGAGGGGCAGAGGAATCGAACTCGGGTCTGCCATGTTGGCCGCGTGTAAGGCAAACACCCTACCGCTGTGCTATCAGAAATACAAAATCAGAGATTTCTGAGGAATTTGACTTTACAAGTCACAAGGGAGGTCAACTAAGGTTCACCAATCAGATGCAGGTAGGGATGCCCCCTATATAACCCTTCCGTAACTGTAATGCAACACTTATGTAACAGCAACTTATAACCAATCAGCTAAATACAAGTAGTGGAAAGCCTGTTAGACTGCATCCAAAATGGTGGTCCATAGAAAGTTTGTTATATTATGATATGCTATCAAAGTCACTCACTTTTGAGACTTGGGGCCGCTCATTTCCAGAAGGCTGCCACTGTGTGGGTGAGCCAGACGAGGGCCCTAGCTCAGGCTAGCCGAGCTAGTCAATAAAGATTCTTTGCTTATTGCATCACAACTTGTCTTCGTGTGATTCCTCTGGGCACTGATAGAGGGATGGGTACTCAATCATTGTATATGATATGGCAAAAGGGTACGCAAAACAAATGGTGAACATTGCTATCATCAGGGAGATGCAAATCTTTCTCTCTTTCTTTCCTTCTTTTGTTCTTTCCTTCCTTCCTTTCTTCCTTCCTCTTTCTTTCTTTCTTTCTTTCTTTCTGTCTTTCTTTCTTTCTTTCTTCTCCTTAATCCCTCCTCCTGTCCCTCCTTCTCTCCCTCCTTTCTCCTCTTTCTTTCTTTCTTTCTTTCTTTCTTTCTTTCTTTCTCTTTCTTTCTTTCTTTCTTTCTTTCTTTCTCCTTCCTCTCTCCTTCTATCTCCTTTCTTTCTTTCTTTCTTTCTTACTTTCTTCTACTTAATCCCTCCTTCTCTCCCTCCTTCTCTCTCTCCTTCTCTTTCTTTCTTTCTTTCTTTCTTTCTTTCTTTCTTTCTCTCTCTCTCTGTCTTTCTTTCTTTCTCCTTCCTCCCTCCTTCTCCCTCCCTTCCTTCCTTCCTTCCTTCCTTCCTTCCTTCCTTCTTTCCTTCCTTCCTTCCTTCCTTCTTTCCTTCTGTTCTTTTTTATTTGCCTTTTCATTTTTGCTTTTGGACCACTCTTGGTAGTGCTCAGGGATCACTCCAGGCTTTTTGCTCAGGTTCACTCCTGGAGGCCATTAGGGGACCATGTGCCATGTCAGGGACCATACGCCGGTCAGCAGCGTGCAAGGTCAACACCCTACCCATTGCACTATTGCTCCAGTTCCTTAGTCCTGTTCTAATTAGTCAGTGGATTAGTCGAAACTATTATATAAGAATTTGGGAACTTCAATTGTGGTGACATACTTAAATTACTCACATGAATAAGTGAAAAGTACTTTTCTGGAGACACATCCACATTACATAGCTGCTGCCATGTAAACTCATCAGCCCAGCTTCCCAGATTCACAATTAATCTAAGAAGACATGTAAACTATGCTGCTAACATTTGCAGGTACATTGGTCATCCAGCTGAAAAACTTTTGGGCAGTCTTAGGAGGTGGCTAGGCCCAGACCCCACTCTGCCAAAGCTCCAAAATCCACATCTAATCACCCCATAGCTGCTGTCATGCCAATGGCCAAACTTCACTGTTTGACAACTAATTTCTGTAGAAACACAAAAATGTCAAAACTTCTAGGTACTTCAGTTTTCAGGCTGAAAATCAGGAGTCTTCTCAGGGTAAGGGCAGGCAGCCACCTCCCACGTTCCCCATACTTCCAGAAGCCCCAGCAGCCACAACTCATCCCACAGTCACCACCATGTAAACTGATTTGGACCAGTTCCACAGTTCATGGAGCTCCTGGAGAAGGACACCTCCAAATTCCACAATACTGACACGCCCATAGAAACACACCAAATTACATGAGAAAGTAACATGTCAGTCAACTAAGCTCAACAAACAGAATAACATAGCAGGCTCAGCTAGCAACAAACAACTTAGTCTACCCTGAGACAAAGACTTAATGACTTCATGGTTAGATTAAACAATTTTCACAAATTTTCTTCTCCTGGAGTCTTTTTCAGTAACATCATCAGCCAGCCCTTTAGTTGTAACAAGCAAGATGAAATAATTATGTGCCTGGACAGTGGCCGTCTTGGGCATCTGGGAAACTAGGGACAATGGTGGAGGGAAGGTTACACTGGTGGTGGGATTGGTGTAAAGAATTAAAAAACTTCACAAAATCACAAATCATCCTGTTAGTCTTCGATTGCCTCGAGCAGGCCCCAGTAACGTCTCCTTCATCCTAGCCCTGAGATTATATTCAAGGCTCTTTAGGAGAATGAGACCCATCATTGTTACTGGTATTTGGCATATTGGGTACACCATGGGGAGTTTGCCAAACTTATTTAAAAACTTAATTAAAATTAGTTTTCTGGGTGCCAGAAAGATCATTCAGTGGGCATGGCTCTAACCTTGCATGTGGCAAAACTAGGTTCAGTCCTGGGCACTACATATGGTTCCCTGAACACTACCAGGAGTGATCGTGGAGCAGAGAGCCAGGAATAAGCCCATACAACAGCTTCTCCAAAAAAAATCATTTCTGGATAGAAATATTATTTTTCTTCCTTGAATGTTTTACTTCATCACTCTATCTCAAAGACAGTAGAATCAGTGTCATGCTTAGAATTTACAAATTATTATCAATAGGCACATTTTTAGGGTATACACTTTGATAAACTCCAAATATTTAGTCAATATTAGCTCAGTAATCCTAATAGCAGCATGTAGGTAGATATTTCCTAAATACATATGATATTTCCTAAACACATATGGTATTTCCTAAACACATACACACACATTGTACATGTGTGTATACTTTGGAATTGGAGGCCCAAAATTTAAATAAATTGGTCAGGCTCGTCCTTCACGCCCTACTGAAGTCACGAGTTGCCCCACACGAGCGGCTCTCCAGCACGGCCATGGCTCCAGAAGCACAAGGACTTAATGCAGAGCTCGGCAGCTTGCAGCAGAAAAGTGAATGGACTCTGCGTTAATCCACGCCACCATGCCTGCCCGGGAGGGAAAGGGTGTTGCCCCCTTCTGCCTTTTTCCCTAGGGACAGCAAGATGGCGGCCGCCTTGGAGATTTTTGGAAATCCAGGTATGAGCCGGTCGTGACGGGCAACTGAAACCTCATGGAAAGGGGGACCTTTCCGGCTTGTCCTTCACACCCTACCGAGGTCACAGGTTTGCCCCCCATGAGCGGCTCTCCGACACGGCCCTGGCTCCAGAGCCACAGAAACCAATCTCATAATTATCTGACTTTCGGCAGAAGTACTTCCAGGCTTAATAAGTAAAATATCAGAAATCCAAAATCTTTTGGTTCTTCTTACCAGCTGTAGAAAACACATTATTTCACAATGCCTTTTCAGCAGGTCTGATTTGGGGGTGTAAACTCTAAATAATAATGGTGCATCTTTTGTCGAAACAATGAATCTAATCAAAGTAAATAGAGTGTTAACTAGAATTTATCTGCCTCACAGGCATTGGAAGGGTTGGGAGGGCAGGTATATTGCCGTTCTTGGTGGTAAAAAATAAGTACTGGTGAAGGAAAATGTATTTGATGATTGCACGACTGAGATCTAAACCTGAAAGCTTTGTAACTTTTCCCACAGTGATTCAATAAATAAAAATAAATTAATGAATTCATTTAATTAAAAAACAGATTGGTCAATTTTATACAATGTGAAGGTGTCAAAGACTCAGTATTCAAAAACATGTTGTGTTATCACTTTTAATAAGCTATAACAATAACATAATGAGTCATATTTATAGGAATTAATTCACAAAAAATCTGAACTAAAGGCAGAGAGAAGTACAAGGAGTCATGTTGGAAACTGGGAGTTCTGAAATTTCTAGTGAAGATTCCTAGAAAGAAGGGTAAGAACGTACTTTAATTAAGTTGGTATCACACAAGAATTCATTACAAAATAGCTGTATTCCTACAAGCTCAGACATGAGCGCCCCCCTTCCCATGAGATTTCAGGTGCCCATCACGACCGGCTCATACCTGTTGAATGAGTAGTTTCTTTTCACTTGATCACTTGACATCTGGTTACTCATTCATTTGCTCAAGTGGGCGCCAGTAATGTCTCCATTTGTCCCTGTTGCATGCTAGTGTAGCCCAATGGTGTCTGCTCTCTCCAGAAACATGAAGAGCCTCAAACTGATCGTTCAGGGTCTTGACAAAGAAGTCTGACCATCTCATAGGTGGGCAGCCATGCAATCTTTTGATGTTCCATGGAATCCAGTCAGTAATGGCTCTAGTCCAGCGGTCCTCTTCTAATCGCATTCCGTGTCCAGCCCATCTGATTTTTGACGCCTTGGCAAATGAGACAGCATCCCTGATTCTCGATCTTTGATGGAGGATGGAACTCCATATTCCTTTTCTCACTTGAGTGAAGTGTGATACTCTAAGCATAGCTCTTTAGTTCCTCTTTGGGAGACCCGAATAGCGTTCTCATCCTGTTTTCCTAGGGCCCAGCTCTCTAATGCAGGAAGAATGGTGTAGTTGAAGAGATGTGTCCGGAGCCGGAGGTTCTTCGTCTTCTTAGCTGTTTCTTTGACGCTCTTGAAGGCATTCCAAGCCGCTCTCTTCCTTCTGCACAACTCAGGTGCCAGATCGTTTGTCATGTTGAGTTCTCGGCCCAGGTACACATAACTGCTGCATTTGGAGATGTTCATTCCATTGAGAGCGAATGGAAGGTCAGGAAGGAGACCGTTTCTCATGAACATTGTCTTCATGAGATTCAGCTGCAGTCCAACCTTTCCACAGTCACAGTCAACCTCAGCCAGCATTTGTGCCACTTGGCAAGCTACCAAGAGTATCTCGCCCGCATGGCAGAGCCTGGAAAGCTACTCGTGGCATATTCAATATGACAAACACAGTAACAATTGTCACAATGAAGACGTTACTGGGCCTGCTCGAGCAAATCGATAAACAACAGGAGGACAGTGACAGTGACAGTGGCTAATGTTTGGTCTTATTAGAACGATGTCATCTGCAAAGCAGAGGTGGTGTAGTTGCCGACCATTTATCTTCACTCCCATTCCTTCCCATTCCAATCATCGCATGATATTCTCGAGGGTGGCACTGAAGAGTTTCGGTGAAATGATGTCATCCTGCTGAACCCCTCTCTTGACATCGATGATCACTTCTTTGTAGAATGGGGAGATCCTGGTAGTGAATCCATAATACAGCTCATGGAGGATCCCGATGTATTGAGTTAGAACCCCCTGTTTGGCTAAGGTTTCAATGACCGCGTCAGTCTCAACAGAATCAAAGGCCTTCTTTAAATCAATGAACATTAGACAGTGCAGCATCTTGAACACCCGAGAAACCTCAACGAGCTTGGTTACTGCGTGGATATGGTTGATCATGTCGACCAAGATCATCCACGGTAACTCGAAGTTCCAAAAGGCCAAATCTAAACATTGGACATGGGAGTCACCCGGTGGACAGTTCAACAATGAAACTGACCACATAATATTCGATCAACGGTTTTGCCTGACCGATGTCACTGTAAATTCCAAATGGGATCAGGCCACCTTCTCCTTCGTGCAAAATTCTACTTCACGGAGCAGAGAGAAAGGCCTGCAATGTTTAAGAAGAGAACTCCCAGAATGACCACCAACTGGGAGCTCTTTGGCACTATTTCAGCAACATGGGAACGATGCCCTCGTTGATGACATTGATGAAGAATATGTGTGCGAGGAACGTGGAGGGAGATAAAGCCACCAAAAGACGCCTGTATTCAAAAACTCTCAAGCTCATTCACCAACGTGACTGAGCTCGCAAAGCAGTGCAGAGAAGCAATAAAGGAAGACCTTAAAGAGAGAAGAGAGCGGCTTGGAATGCCTTCCAGAGTGTCGAAGAAATAACTAAGAGGACGAAGAACCTCCAGCTCCAAGCACAGGTCATTCGTCAGGTTGACTTCTCAACCTAGGTACACATAACTATTGCATTGGATGAACAGAAAGTAACAAAATAGGAGACTAATACCCAAGAATAGTGGAGAGTAGTACCAGGAGGTTTACTCCATGGCTTGCAGGCCAGCCACACATGCTAGGGGAAAAGACAGCTCAGATAGAGAAGGGAGCACCAATAAAGGGTGTTGGGAGGATCCTCCCAGGATGGGAGAAGCATGCTGAAAGTAGACTATAGACCAAACATGATTGCCACTCAAAGCCTCTCTTGCAAACCACAACACCCAAAAGGAGAGAGAGAACAAAAGGGAATTCCCTGCCACAGAGGCAGGGTGGGATGGGGGGACGGGGGGTGGGAGGGTGCTGAAACACGTGTTGGTGGAAAATGGGCACTGGTGGAGGGATTGGTATTTGATCATTGTATAATTGAAACCCAAGCACAAAAATTTGTAAGTCTACAACTGTACCTCATGGTGATTCACTAATAAAACATATATATATATATATATATATATATATATATATATATATATAAGCAGCAGTTCTGGTTGATGCTGCAAAAGCCAGGAAAAGCATTCGCAACACTCACTTGTCCTTCGCCAATTACAAGACCAAGAATTTCTTTCACAAGGAGAAAAAAATAACAGTTGAAAAGTAGTAGTCTTTTCTCTATGTAACAGCAAAACTTGCCCAGGAATAAGCTAGAATGCTTTCTGTGAGAGGCTGAGGCACTTTTGCCACCGGAACGAATTTTAAAAATCTTACTCCATAGCTTAGATGCAGCCAGGCATTCTAGGGGGAAAGGCAGCTCAGATAGAGAAGGGAGCACCAAATTAAGGGTGTTTGGAGGATCCTCCCAGGAGGGGAGATGATGTTGAAAGTAGACTATGGACTGAACATGTTTGCCACTCAATGCCTCTTTTGCAGACCACAGCACCCAAAAGAAGAGAGAGAACACAAGGGGTTGCCCTGCCACAGAGGCAGGGTGGGATGGGGGGGATGGGGGTAGGGGGCATATTATCTATGGTGGTGGAAAATGGGCACTGGTAGAGGGATGGGTATTTGATCATTGTATAATCGAAACCCAAGCAAAAAAATTGTAAATATACAACTGTACCTCATGGTGTTTCACTAATAAAAATTTTAAAAAAAGAGAAACAGAATAAATCCCCATTGAATGTCATGCATAGGGTCCGGAAAGCTGAAATTTTAAATGAAGTGAAGTACAGCATTTTTTTTTGAGTAATGCTTGGTTCAAAGTTGTCAATGTTTGGCCAAGATCATTTTTCCTCATCAACATTATAATAAAATTAAGCTAAACAAAGCAAAAAAAATCATGGTTTATATTTGTTACCTAGAACATCTCATAAAGAGATGCTCGAGCAAATCGATGACTAATGGGAAGTTAAGTGAGTAAGTGATAAGTGACCTAGAACATCACCACAAAGTTAAAACAGAACACCCATTCTTGTACAGTTTTGGATATCAGAAGTCAGAGATCGGTTTCACTGGACTCAAATAAGATGTGGTCAGGCTGTGTTCCCTATGGATAGTCTAAGAGATAATCCATTTCACTGGCTTTGAGTCATGTTAGTCCGATCTCTTTTTTCATCTCTTTGTAGTACACTATTCCTCTGTCTTTCTCAGAAGAATATTTGTAATTAAAGGTAGTTGGAGCTGGAGTGATAGCATAGCGGGTAGGGCATTTGCCTTGCACGTGGCTGGCCTGGGTTCGATTCTCAGCGTCCCATATGGTCCCCCAAACACCGCCTTCCTGAGTGCAGAGCCAGGAGCACTGCTGTTTGTGACCCAAAAAGAAAAAAAAAATGCAAGTAGCACTGTAGCACTGTTCTCCCGTTGTTCATCAATTTGCTTAAGCTGGCACCAGTAATGGCTCCATTTTGAGACTGGTTGTTAATGTTTTTGGCATATCAAACATGCCACGCGGAGCTTGCCAGGCTCTGCCATGCGGGCAGAATACTCTCCGTAGCATTCCAGGCTCTTCTAGAGGGACGGAGGAATCAAACCTGGTTTGGCCGCGTGCAAGGCAAACACTCTACCTGCTGGGCTCTCGCTTCAGCCCAAACAACTTAAAGGTATGCCCATACAATTCAGGATAAACTTCCCCATCTCAAGGTTACTAATCTGTTTCTAAAATCATATTTTCTACTTAAATGGAAAGGATACAGGAAGTAGGATGTGGATATTTTGGGGCAAGGCATTCAGTCTGCCATAAAGCAGATTATTTTTTTCAGATGCAGGTGATAAGTTATAGGGAAACAATTTGTTCTAGGCCTTTTTATTGATTGATTGATTGATTGATTGCATACACCTGACTATGCTCAGGAATTACTCCTGGCTATGCACTCAGGAATTGTACCTGGCAGTATACACAGGGGGCCATATGGGATTCTGAGGATCGAACCCAGCTCAGCCACATGCAAGGCAAGTGCTCTCTCCTCACTGTACTATTCCTCTGACCCATCCTAGGTCTTAAACAAATTCAGAATGTTTAATGTTCATGAAATTCAACTTTAGGATACTCTGAACCATCCTTAGTCCTCCCTCCCTCCCTCCCTCCCTCCCTCTCTCCCTCCCTCCCTCCCTCCCTTCCTTGCTTCCTCCTTTTTCCCTGAGCCACACTTGGCAATGCCCAGGAGCTACATGCCTGGCTCTGTGCTCAGAGGTTCTTTAACTCCTGGTAGGGCTGAGCAGATCTTATAGGGCTGGGAATAAAACCAGGCCTTCTGCACACATAGCATGTGCTCCTGACTATTGAGTGCGCTCTCTCTCTCTCTCTCTCTCTCTCTCTCTCTCTCTCTCACACACACACACACACACACACACACGCGTGCACGCGCGCACACACACTCTTTTTCTCTCTCTCCATTCCTTCCTCCTTCACTCCCTCCCCCCACACCTGCATTCTTAACCACTACATGCTCTTGGTTAAGAGACCCTCAGGTACCAAGGCCACATTGGATAAATTACTGCATACTCTTTCATCGCTCTGTTCAACTGTTGTATTTATGAAACTCACCCAACCTAAAGAGTTCAGAAAAATGTTTAAAAGGCTTGTTGAGTTTTTACTATTTAGTTTATGCTTCATAATATAGGACTTCCTTAAAGGGTACAACACCAAGTAGTATTAGCACCACTTCATATATTTAAACAAACAACCACCACCAAAAACAGTAGATGAAAAGGTGTCAGGATCCTATCAAGAGCCATTCTGGAAGACTAGGATCAAATACCCGATGCCCTGCTCTGGATTAATCATATCCAGTCCTGGTTAATCAATCACATATTTAGAGGAAGAGTGAGTCTGAGTCACATCAACTGAGACCTGATACCCCAAATTCAGGATCACAGATTCTTGTACTAATCTGCTATTCTCATTTTGTATGAGAAAGAATTTGCTCAGAACTTTTAAAATCCTTTCACACTTTAGAAAGAACGAGCAGCTTTAGTCCTCTGGCTATGGCCTATAATATGTTGGAAAGGTAACTGGCAAGTTCATCTGCAAACCCACCCAGTATGTGTATGGAAAATTCATCAAGTTTTTGACCCAATCACTACATTTTTCTGAGGATCAGTAATGATTTGCTGAAAAGATCAGCCGCGCTTTTCATAAGCCTGCTCACAGGGCATGATCTCTTTCTTCCCTTCCCTTACATCTGCGGGCAAGTGTTTGTACAAATATTTGAGACAGGTATAGTTTCCCTAGCTGCCTTTTTTTTGGTGTCACACACAGCAATGCACAGGGGTTACTCCTGGCTCCGCACTCAGGAATTACTCCTGGCGGTGCTCAGAGGACCATATGGGATGCTGGGAATCGTACCTGGTTGGTCGTGTGCAAGGCAAACGCCCTACCCGCTGTGCTATCACTCCAGCCCCACACCAGCTGCTTTTCAATATATCATCTCATCTCTTAACATTTTTCAGATGAGACTATAAAAATTCAACTTGGTGGGTTATCAGAGGCATTCTTTTTTCCCCTGTTCCACATCTTTTGAATTATGATGTCCTTTATGCCCTTTGGGGCTCTAATGTGGGGCTGGAGCACTAACACAGTGGGTAGAGCGTTTGCCTTGCATGCAGCCGACCCAATTCGATTCCCAGCATCCAATATGGTCCCCCATGCACCACCAGGAGTAATTCCTTAGTGCATAAGCCAGAAGTAACCCCTGTTCACTGCCGGGTATGACCCAAGAAGAAAAAAAAAGACTCTACTGTGTTTTTAATCGCTAGTCCTCATTATTATATTTTCAGGGCTACAAAAAAAGATAGTTGGTACATTCATTAAGTACTCCTGTTGGTTTATGAGTGATTTGCTAACGATGACGTGTTTTGGTGTTTTGCAAAACTCAAGGCAGACACAGTCTTAGGAAAAATTCTCTTCATTGTTCTCCTTGTGTTATTGAACACAAAGTAGATTCATCTAACGTAAGTTTTTTGTTTGTTTTGTTTTGGCCATACCCAAGGTGTTCAAGGCTTTGCTATTCTTTGGGATCACTCCTAGCGAGAGCTCCAGGAACCATAATGGTGCTGGAGATTGAAATGGTCAGTCACATGCAAGGCAAGATTTTTAACAATCTCTATACTATTTCTCTGACACCCAGGTTTTGCTATATATATTTGCAAATGAACTGGATCAGATTTGCAGCATTTAATGTTTTCTGATGGGAGGTACTTTGCATTTCATAAAATAAGATTCACTCCATGTGAGGAACTTCGTTTAGTTTTTTATCTGCTGTCTCTCAGATTTCTCCTCTGCATATTGCTGTACAGGAAATGTCTGACAAAGTCATTGGCCAAATGACATATTTTCTAGTTCACCATTTATTCTTTACACTTTGGATTGCACTTGCCTATGTGAAATTAATTTTTTAATATTTGATTTTTCCCCTACATTTAATTATTTATTTTTTGGTTTGGGGGTCAAACCCAGTAGTGCTCAGGACTTACTCCTGGCTCTGCGCTCAGGGATTGCCCCAGGCAGCAGGGAATACCACAAGGAGTGACGGGATTGTACCCAGGTCAGCCCCATAGGAGGCTGTTCACACAAGATAAGCGCCTTACCTGCACTGTGTACTTTGGCTCCTACCTCAGAATTCTTGGATTTTTGTGAATCCCATCCACTGTCTTTTTAACGTTTCACTGACTTAATCATACTTAATCACACCAAGACTGTGCTTTCTTATTCTCTTTTGTATTTTTCTAAAGAATATTTTTCTTTCAGCGTATCTTACCAAATGGATTACAGAAAGTCCGCACTTTATCTTTCAGCTCTGCGTGAATTTCAGTTATAACCGTTCGGTTAAGTAACTCCAGTTCTGTCGGGTGCACTCGCGTACTGGAGCGGGTGGGTGTGGAAGGATCACTGGAGAGGGCTTGCTGCCTGCTCCCCGCCCCCGCCCCGCCCTCCCGCCCCTCTCAGCTCCCCCCTCCCCCTCCCCCGGCTGAGTGGACCCAGGTTCAGTCTCGGTTAAGGAAATTCTCATCTTCGATCAGCACAGGAGGCAGCAATTCTCCACTAGCAATTCTCTACTTCGTGTCCAAGAGATCAAAATGTTTGTAATTTCCTAGAAAGAGGATTATTAATTGGAGGATCTGACCACAAACTGATTTGTGGACATTACGCAATATTATATTTTGCCTTCTGCGTGGATTCTTCAGAAAGTGAACTTGGCATTCCAAATACTTAACTTAACTCAAGTATTTGGAAACACTAGACACTTGATTTGCAAAATTTTTGTGAACTGGATTTAATTTTCCATGTAATTTCCATTGCATTTTCAAAGATTCACAGTAAAGTTGCAGAAATGGTGAGGATCTTGGAAACTAACACGAATGAGACTGTTACACTAATTAGTGCAGAAAGTAAGCTGGAGAAACCTGAGGCTGGAGCTCCAGTCAGTGCTGTATCAGATGTAAATAATATGAATCTTTTTGAGATCCCCAAAAATATTAACATTGGTGACAGCTGTAGAAGAGTGTCAAACCTGCCTTCTTTTAAATTAAAAAAAAACAACTAAAAAAGGGCGTTTCCAAGTCATGTTCAGGGGGGACAAGTCATCTAAGTTTACCATATAGTTGTTTACCAAAAACAAAGAGCAGAGTCTTAACTTTTGCTCCTAAATCAAGGTACTACATAGAGGTTTTGTAAAATCAGCATAGAAGTTCAATGCTTCTTTTCTAGCTCAGTGGTTTTTAAAGAAATTGAGTAGATCTTGTGTGATTCCCCTCCCTCCCAGAATGCATTCTCATGCCCACCTAAGACATCCCTCAAGGTACAACAGTATTTCTAAAAGTATTTGTTACAAATGTTATAAAATACACCTAAAATTCACTTACTACGAAGTTACCTTGTTGATGTCACTTACTTTGGGACAGCCCCTTCTTTGTCCCGATTAGTTCCCTTTATGTTGATTTTGTCTTTACTAAGTTCTGTTGTATACATAAATAGTCTTTCTAAGATCTGCATACTCAGCATTACAATGGTCATCATTTTTCCTAAACCCCATTTAAGTTCTATGAGAATTTCACTCCAAGGGCCAGAAGAATAGTGCAGTAACTTAGCTAAGCATTTGTGCTATCCCTGTCATCCCCTAAGTCATTACAATAAGGAAAAGGGATAGGGTGGAATGGAATTTTCGAAAAGAAGAATTTTACTTTTACTATCATCACTTTATTTTGCTGCTTCTTCATCTTTGTTGCTCAGATTTGTGACATCATAGGAGAGTCAGTGCTATGACATCTTACTGTCTGTGTGTGAATAGAAAAACAGTAAAGAAGCACCCACAGCTTTTCTTATGTACCAGTAATGATCACAATCACAATCACAAATCATCCTGTTAATCGTCGATTGCCGCGAGCAGGCCCCAGTAACGTCTCCTTCATCCTAGCCCTGAGATTATATTCAAGGCTCTTTAGGAGAATGAGACCCATCATTGTTACTGGTATTTGGCATATTGGGTACGCCACGGGGAGTTTACCAAACTCTGCCATGTGGGCAGGCTACACTCGGTAGCCTGCCAGTTTGTCCAAAGTAGGAATGAGATAATAAGATGTCATAATAAGATGTCAGGAGACTGCACTGTTCTCTTCCGGGAGCTGGGTTTTATAGTCTCTGAGTCTTGGCCGTTGATGGGATTACAGGGCTCCAGGGGGCCAGTTGGTGGGTGTGACCCCCGCCTACTGGAATTTGGAGGATCTGGGTGGAGGATGCTCGGCCCAAATCCAAGTAGGCTTGGAGATCTCGGCCCGGAACCCGCGTGACTTTTTCCTTCTGCCAGTACCTTCACCAGTACTTGATCACCAGTAATGATACATATCTTTTATTTGCCTGGTGATTTTTAGATGATAGACTAACCTCAACAATTTGTATTTTATGCACTTGTCTTGCTGTTGTAAACAGACATAACCAAAATTGGAATGGTGTTCAAAGGACTGGAACTTTTTTATAATTCCAGTTATCTTGGAGTTTATTTCAACTGAGAGAAAAAGATATCTAGTGATATTCCCCTCATTCATTTCTAATTTTAGTAACTTATTCTATTTCTTCCTCCTTTCCCTCTTTTTAGTGATATTGTCTAGGAGTTTTTAAAGTTTATAAACAATTTCATAATATCAACTTTTAGTTTATTGTTTCACTTGTTGTTTTTTCCCTTATTTTCAATTTCATTGATAATTGATTGAGCTCTTTCTAACTTTTTTTCTGGCTTATTTTGGATTAATTCTGATTTTCTCTAGTTTTCTAATGTGGGGCTTTCTATTACTGATTTATATATTTCTCCTCTACCTTCATCATCTCTTCTTCCTCTTGCTCTCTCTCATTTTCCTCTGTTTCCTTTTACCTTTTCCTCCTCCATCTCTTTGTTTACTAACTCAACCTTCTTCTGCTTGCAGGAGACACAATAGGACTTTAATAATAAACACAGGATAAAAATATAAGGTTGAAAAGCAACTGTACAGGTAAAAGTTAGCCTTAAAAAGGGAGGGGCAGTCTTACTCCTTTCAGACAAAATACATTTTAATCTAAAAAAGGTAATAGGAGACAGAGATGAACAGTATGTAACCATCAAATTAGTAACAGAATTCAACACTCAATCACATAATTGCACTAAATAAAGTGACATCAAGCAACAGTTTGATTAACAGGTATTATGATAACTTGCAGGCTATGGAATGTAGTCTGCCCACAGGGCAGAGTCTGGCAAACTCCCCATGGCGTACCCAATATGCCAAATACCAGTAACAATGATGGGTCTCATTCTCCTAAAGAGCCTTGAATATAATCTCAGGGCTAGGATGAAAGAGACGTTACTGGGGCCTGCTCGAGGCAATCGAGGAATAACAGGATGATGAATGAATGAATGAAAAAATGATTAACAGTTTGTATTAACATTTTAACAGGCCAAAAGAAAGACAACAACTGCATCTTTGCAACACAAGAGAAAAAGATATCTAGTGATATTCCCCTCTTTCATTTCTAATTTTAGTAACTTATTTTATTTCTTCCTCCTTTCCCTCTTTTTAGTGATATTGTCTAGGAGTTTTTAAAGTTTATAAACAGTTTCAAAATATTAACTTTTAGTTTTTTGTTTCACTTGTTGTTTTTTCCCTTATTTTCAATTTCATTGATAATTGCTTGAACTCTTTCTAACTTTTTTTCTGACTTATTTTGGATTAATTCTGGTTTTTCTCTAGTTTTCTAATGTGGGGCTTTCTATTACTGATTTATATATTTCTCCTCTACCTTCATCATCTCTTCTTCTTAAATAGTAGATTTTAAGATCCCACTCTAACCACTGGATAGATCAATCAGATAAAAAATCAATAAGGAAACAGTAGCCTAACATGAAGAATTGGAAGAGTTGGAATGAATATACATGTACCTGGTTCTCCACCCCCAAAAGAAATACACATTCATCTAACAGTATACAAGGAACATTTTATAGGTTAGACAACATTCTTGTTCACAAAACACATGTTCATAAAGTATGAAAATATAAATGAAATAGTTTTATTTCATAGTTCTATGAAGGTAGAAATTAACCATAAATTCAAAGCTGGAAAGAGTCAAATATTTGATGTCTAAATAATGTATTATTGAACAATCATTTAGTCAAGTAGATAATCAAATACTACAAAACTGCCTGAAAATGAATGAGAATTAAGAATAAACTATTAGAACCTATGGGATAGTTAAAATAGTACTAGGAGAGAAATAATAGCAACACAGGCTGATATCAGAGGACAAGGAAAGGAAAAAATAAACACCCTAGCCTCATCTCAAGAAACTAGAAAAAGAACAAATGAAATTCAAAGTCAGTAGAATGAAATAATTTTTATAAAGAGGATAAATAAATGAAATAAACATTTAAGAAGACAATACAGAAGATCAAAGGAACCAAATTGTTTCTTTGAAAGATTATACAAGATTCAGAAACCTTTAGATTCATGAAAAAAGTAAGTTCTAATAAACAAATTAGAAATGAAAGGGAAGAAGTTACAACAGAGACTACAGAAATACAAGAGACTCCTCTGAACAACTTTATGCCACCAACTCTCAAAACCTAAAAAAAGAAAAAAATTTTAGACTCATCTCAGCCTTCTAAGGTTGAGTCAGGAGGAAATAAAAAACCTGAATATATGAATTAGAATCAAAGAAATTAATATAGTCATCAGTAGTCTCATTGAACCAAACGCCAAATGAGTTTATTAGTGAGTTCTAAAAAACTTTTTAAAGATCTCTTATTATTTTTTCAATCTCTTCCAAAATGAAAAAGCTGAGACTCTTCCAAATAGGACCCATAAGACCCACATTACACTGATACCAAAAAGATACAACATCTCTCTCTCTTCTCTATCTCTCTTTCACACACACACACACACACACACACACACACACACACACACACACACACGAGAGAAAATTACAGACTTGAATTCCAAATGGACATTGATGACAAAGTCCTCAGCAAAATCTTTGTGAACTAAAATCAACAACATATTGAAAGTACTTCATAGGGGAGTGGAGAAATAGCTCAATTAGTTGAGTGCAGTCTTTGAATGCAAAGAAGGGTCCCCGGAGCAACAACAGGATTACTACCTCAGCACAGAGCTGGAAGTAGCCTCTGAATAATGCTTGGTGTGATGTGAAACAGAAACAACAACAAAAAGTACACAGTGGGACTTGGGAGACAGCACAGTGATCAGGGTCATAAGCTTTGCATGCACAAGAAACAGAGTTTAAATCCCCACACCATGTGGTTCCTCAAGCATCATGGGTATAACTCTACAGATCCACAGCACTGATAGGTGGCCTTTGACATCTCTAGGGTTGCCTTACTGGTCTCCAGCATCACTGGGCCTAAGCACTGACCAATGCAGCCTGATTGGTTGAGTATCTCTGAGATTGCTGAGCACTTCTTGGGAGCCCATCCCCCAAAAAAGTACAAAATGACTATGTGGGCTTTATTTCAGGGATGCAAAGATAGTTTAATTAATGTGATTTTCTTTTGTTTATCTTTGCTCTCACTTGCTTGGTCATGCCACTGACCAAACAAGTGGAAGCAAAGATAAACAAAAGGAACTACATCAAGAAGTTTCTGCACCTCAAAGGGAATGGTGACAAGAATACAAAGACGGGCCACAGAGTAGGAGAAATTATTTAACACCACTTATCAGATAAAGGGTTAATATCAAAGGTACAAAGCACTGAGAGAACTTTACAAAAACATAACACTGAACCCTATAGAAAATGGCAAGAAGAGATAAACCGAAACTTCTTCAAAGAAGAAATACAAATGGCCAAAAGGCAAATGAAAAAATGCTCTATATCACTAATCCGTGAGCTGTATTGCGGATTCACTACCAGGATCTCACCATTCTACAAAGAAGTATCGTTGATGTCAAGAGAGGGGTGCGGCAGGGTGATACCATTTCACCGAAACTCTTCAGTGCCACCCTCGAGAACATCATGCGACGACTGGAATGGGAAGGAATGGGAGTGAAGATAGATGGTCGGCAACTACACCACCTCCGCTTTGCTGATGACATTGTTTTAATAACACCAAACATCAGCCAAGCAGCACAAATGCTGGCCGACTTTGACCGTGAGTGTGGAAAGGTAGGACTACAGCTGAATCTTACGAAGACAATGTTTATGAGAAACAGCCTTGTTCCTGATGCCCCATTCGCTCTCAATGGAACGACCATCTCTGAATGCAACAGCTATGTGTACCTAGGTCGAGAGGTCAACATGACAAATGACCTGGCACCCGAGCTGCGCAGGAGGAAGAGAGCGGCTTGGAACGCCTTCAAGAACGTCGAAGAAATAGCTAAGAGGACGAAGAACCTCCGGCTCCGGGCACATCTCTTTGATTCCACTGTTCTTCCTGCATTAACATATGCCTCAGAGACCTGGGCCCTACGCAAACAAGATGAGAACGCCATTCAGGTCTCCCAAAGAAGAATAGAAAGAGCTATGCTTGGAATATCACGTTTCACTCAAATGAGAGAACGAATCCGGAGTTCTGACATCCGTCGACGATCAAGGATCAGGGACGCTGTCTCATTTGCCAAGGTGTCGAAAATCAGATGGGCTGGTCACGTAATGAGATTTAAAGACGACCGTTGGACTAGAGCTGTTACTGATTGGATTCCACGGGATGTCAAGAGACCGCGTGGCCGCCCACCTACCAGATGGTCAGACTTCTTTGTCAAGATCATGAACGATCGGTTTGAGGCCCTCCATGTTCCCGGAGCGAAGAGATGCCATTGGGCTACACTAGCACGCGACAGGGACAAATGGAGACGTTACTGGCGCCCGCTCGAGCAAATCGACGACTAACGGGAAGTTAAGTGATAAGTGATAAGTGATCACTAATCATCAGGGAGATGCAAATCAAATCAACAATGAGACATAACTTCACACTAGAGGGACTGGCATACACAAAAAAGAATAGGGGCCCTTTGAAGGGATAGTACTCAGGAGTGATACTTGACCTGCATACAGCTGACCCAGATTTCATCTCAGGCATCCCATATGGTCCCCTGAGCCCCAACAGGAGCGATTCATGAGCAAATCCAGGAGCCAATCTTGAGTCATGTTGGGTGTGACCCCTCCCCCCAAAAAGATACATGAATCAGAGTGATAGTATAGTGGGAAGGCACTTATCTTGCACCCAGGTTTTATTCCCCGAACCACATATCGACCCCCAAGCCCAGCCAGCAGTGATTCTGGAGTGCAGAGCCAGAAGTAAGTTCTGAGCATGGCCAGGTGTGGCCCAAAAACCAGGAAAAAAAAAAAGAACATCAACCACCAGTGTTGGCACGGATGCAGGAGAAAAAGGTGCTCTCCTTTACTGCTGGTGAAAATGTCAACTGGTCCAGACTTTCTGGAAGACAATATGGACATTCCTCAAAAAACTAAGAATTGAGCTTCCATATAACCCAAAAATTCCACTCATGGGAATATACTCCTAGGGCTGAAACGTACAATGCAGAAAAGATATCTGCATGACTATGTTCATTGCAGCATTATTCACAATAGCCAAAATCTGGAAACATCCTCCAATGCCCTCAAACAGATATCTGGATATGCACATATCAACAAAGGATACCAATTGGCATAAAAAATGAAGCCATGCAGTTTGCTGGCACACGGATGGATTTGAAGAGTACCATGCTGAGTGAAATGAGTCAGGGAGGGACAGGTACAGAATGATCACACTCATAGGAGGGATATAAAGAGATGTAGTAGAGAGAAAACTAATGCCTAAAGGAAATAGGAATGAAAAGGAGAATGGT
This sequence comes from Sorex fumeus, assembly GCF_029834395.1. Taxonomy (NCBI): domain Eukaryota; kingdom Metazoa; phylum Chordata; class Mammalia; order Eulipotyphla; family Soricidae; genus Sorex; species Sorex fumeus. Next base: position 5,870,004 of record NW_026606103.1, read on the forward strand.
CCTTAGTAGGAAGCTTACCACTGGGAGTGGGGAGTGGGGATTCTAAAGAGGGGGCATAGGTGAGGAAAGGGCTCATTAAGACAATGAAGGAGGGAAGTGGTCACTCTAGACCAGAAAGCGACTTTGAAAGGAGGTAAAATGATATTCGTGATACCCAATAAGTAGCATTGTAGCACTGTCCTCCCGTTGTTCATCAATTTGCTTGAGTGGGCACCAGTAACATCTCCATTGTGAGACTTGTTGTTACTGTTTTTGGCATATCGAACACGCCACGGGCAGCTTGCCAGGCTTTGACATGCGAGCAGGATACTCTCGGTAGCTTGCCGGGCTCTCCGAGAGGGAACCCAATAAGTAACAGTATTATAAGCCATAGTGCCTTAAAATGGGGGAGGAGGAAGGAAGGAAAAAGGAAATATGAAAAAGTGCTGTTGTAAAGGCAGGTGGGGGGGGGGGGAAACTGAGGATATTGGTGGAGGTGCTGGAGGGAAGTGGACACTGGTGAAAAGATTGGTGTTTGACCATTGTAAGCCTGAAACAGTCATAAAGAACTTTGTAACTTTGTACTCATAGTGATTCAATAAAGTTTTATTTTTAAAAAGTTACTACTAACATAATACTCAACAATGTAAGGCAGACTTTTCTCTAAGAGGCAAAAGACAAGACTGTTCACTGTTTTTGTTGTCGCTGTTTTGGGTTTATTTTTTTCTGTTTGTTTGTTTTGGGGTCACATGTGGCGATGCTCAGGAGTTATTCCTACACTTAGGGCAGTCCTGGTGGTGCTCAGGGAAACAATTCCAGGGATCAAACCTGGGTCGCCCCAATCTTGTCCGCAGTTGCCACAATTACTCAATACAATACTGGAAGTCCTAGTCACAGCAATTAGGCAATAAAAAAGATACAAATGACAATATTGGAAAAGAAGTTTAACTATTACTGTATAGATGACATAATAAAGGTAAAGGCCCTCCCGTTGATTGTCGATTTACTCAAGCAGGCCCAGTAACATCTCCATTGGAGACTTTATTGTTACTGTGTCTGGCATATCAAATACTCTCGGTAGCTTGCCGGGCTCTCCGAGAGGGGCGGAGGAATCAAACTCGGGTCGGCCATGTTGGCCGCTTGTAAGGCGAACGCCCTACCCGCTGTGCTATCGCTCCATAAAACCCTAAATAACTGACCAAAAAAAATCCCCAAACATTTAAAAACAATAAACCAATACAGTCAAGTGACAGGCTATCAAATCAACATATACAAATCTGTTTCATTTCTATATGCAATCAAGAAAAATTTAAATTGCATTTATAATTTCATTAAGAATCAATTTCTAAGGTATTGACAAAGAGGGTGACTCATATATCAAAAACTGCAAGTCACTGTTAAAAGAAATGGAGGCGTAAGGAAATAAAAATATATTTCACATTCATGAATTAGAAGAATTAGCAGGGGCTGGTGTGATAGTACAATGGGTAGTGTACTGCCTTGAACATACCCACCAGGTTAGATTCTTGGTATCCCATATGGTTCCCTGAGCCTTGCCAAAAGTGATCCCTGAGCACAACTAGCCTGGTGTCCTTCAAAAACTTAAAAAAAAAAAAGAACGTTGTTAAAATAACCATCATAATAAAGCAACAACACAAACCAAAAATGACCATCCTACTCATAGCATTATTCAGACTTAGTGTAATGCCTATTTAAATACTATTGACATACTTCAAGAGTATAGAAAAAATGCTACTAAAGTTTACATGAAGGTACAATATCTGCTAAAAATAGTCATAGCAATCTTGAGGGAAAAGAAGATGGAAGGCATTGTGCCCAGGATTGAATACGGGCAGGCTAGATCGGACATGAGCTAATTTTATTAATTAATTAATTAATTAATTTATTGCTTTTGGGGTGACACCGGGCGATGCACAGGGATTATTCCTGGCTTTGCACTCAGGAATTACTCCTGGCGGTGCTCGGGGGACCATATGGGATGCTAGGAATTGAACCTGGGTCAGCCGTGTGCAAGGCAAATGCCCTACTTGAACATGGGCCAACTTTAAATGAAGCTTTAACTCTATAGTAACCAAATAGTATGGGATTGGGGTATGGTATTTTGGGAGGGGGATGGGTACACCTGGTGATCAGGCTACTCCCAGATCTGCTTGAGGGTCACTCCCAGCAGAAACCATGGGATTCTGTAGATTGAATGTGGGCCTTTGCACGTGCATGTACTTAACCCTTTGAAATAGTTCTCTGGTCCATAGCACAGTAATGAAATAAAGGTAAGCACAAAGATCAATGGAATAGAATTGAGAGCTCGCAGCTCCCCGACATGGACAGTCAATTTTATAACAAAGGAGCCAAGAATACAGAAATGGAGAAAGAAAAGCTCTTCAGTAAATGAATTTGAGTTAAGTGGCCAGTTACATGAAACAAAACTATCTTACACCAGCAATCAAACATAAATAAAAATGAATTACAGATTTTGATGGCAGACCCAAATTCATAAGAGAGATCATGGCACACTCCACTGCGGAGCTTCCCACACCCCAGTTTGGGTTAGTAGTTGATCCTTTCCTTAAAAGCTCTCCAACATGGGATTGTCTGTATCCTTTAGTACATGAATTTCCTTTACTTTTCCCTTTTCCCCCTTTACTTTTACCTTTCCTTTCACCACCCCCCGGTGTCTGTCTGTCTGTCTCTTTCTCATACACACACACACACACACACACACACACACACACACACACACATTCTCCATTTTTGTTGTGGTTCTTTGTTTTTTGAATCCTAACCAGATGTGTGGAGGGCTTACACCCAGTTAGGAGCTTGGGGGTCATTCCTAGAGATACTCTGGGGACCCTGCAGTGGAAGGGTTCAAGTCTAGACCTCCTGAATGCAAAGTATGTGCTCTAGTCTTTTCAACCAATTCCCTTGCCTCTCTCCTTAAAATTAGTGCCCTTCCCCACCTTGCCTCTCTTGTTATAATTAGTGCCCTTCCCCAAAAGACAATTTTACTTCAAAAGACCAAAACAATGGATAAAAAATATATAGTCAAAACACTTCATAATATTTGCTTCAGTGGTGTCTTCAGGGATTTGACTCCATTGCAAAGAAAAAAACAAAAGCAAAAGAAACAAAGAGGATTACATCAAATGGAGATAAAAGAGTAGCCAGTGTAAATGTGGTATACAACAGATCTAGATGGGGAAAAAAATCAGAACACTTCCCTTGTGCAAAATTGTCAAAGTTTCACAACGACAACATTCTGTTATGTTCTTACGCAGACAACTATGTGCTTATGTAAGAACTAGCAATGCTTGTGCACTGTGCCTTAATATGTTAGCATCAGTCACCCCCTTTCATCATTGATCACGTCTCTCCTACATAACAGCATACAATCTTTATATGTTCTGCCAAAGCTATTGATGTGTTACAGATGCTGAATACCTCAAAAGGTGAAAGCATTATGTCCAAGGCATGAACCAAGAAAATTCAAAGTGGAGGCCCAAGTGACTAATGAGTTCCAGCTTCATTATAGTTTCATCTTAATTATTTTGCATAGAAAAACCTTCACTCACCAACTCCATGGCAGTTTAAAATTATCATGGGGCCAAATAAAGAGTACAGGAGATAAGGTGCTTACTGTGCATTTGGGCTCTCTACCCCTGGGTCACATCCCTAGCCTGACTTTTTATTGATTTTTAAGGTTTTTCCTTCTTCCAGTTTAATGATAAAGTAAAAATTTCAACCTCTTTTTTTTTTTGGTCTTGATAAAAAAAAAAAGTCTTTTGGGGGGTATGGTGCATCAGCAGGTCAATCTGTACCTGTGAGGCGAGTGCATCAGCAACTTGATGGCGCCTTCAGACTTCCAGATACCCCAAAATTGCTGCTATGCCTTTGGCCAGACCCCAAAAACTTGGGGCAACGTTTACCAAGAAAGTAAACGGCCAAAAGTTAGGTATGTGGGAGACACACCCACAAACCACCTCCTGCTCAGCTACATAATTGGAAGCATGGCCTCTCTGGTTTCTGATCAAACTGCTTAATGGCCATGATCCCAGAGACTCAGAAACAAATCTCGAAACCCAATGGCTTTTGGCAGAAATGCGTTCAGTCTCTGCAGTAGGTTACCGGCACTGGGCCACCCCAGGTGGGAACAGGTTTCGTGCCTTGGTCTGATCCCCCTGGTGGCCCTGTGGCTGCCATCCTCCAGTGGCCACTGGACAGTCAGGTTTAGGCCCTTAGTGACGAGACATGTGGGGCCAATAGGATGGAGGTAGAGCTGGCCCTTTCCTCCCCATCCCAACGAGACCCCGAGTTGCCACCCACGAATGTCCTCTCTGGCTCCTGATCAAGCTACTTAATGGCCATGATCCCAGAGACTCAGAAACAAACCTTGAAACCCAGTGGCTTATGGCAGAAATGCGTCTAGACTGCACAGTAGGTTACTGTCGTTGGGTCACCCCAGAGGGGAAAGGGTGCTGTCCTTCCACGTGTTCCCCGTGGTGGCTTGGTTGCTGCCATTTGCCAGAGGCCACTGGACAGTCAGGTTTGCGCCTGCAGTGACGAGACACGTGGGGCCTCACGGGATGGGTGTGGAGCTGGCCCTTTCCCCGCCACCCCAACGAGAGCCCGAGTTGCCACCCGTGAATGGCCTCTCTGGCTCCTGATCAAGACTTTTAATGGCCATGATCCGATACTCAGAAACAAATAACGGAACCCAACGGCTTTTGGCAGAAATGCGTCCACTCCCTCCAGTAGGTTACCAGCGCTGGGCCACCCCAGGTGGGAATAGGTTTCGTACCTTGGCCTGTTTGCCCTGGCGGCCTGGTGGCCGCCATCCTCCAGAAGCCACTGGACAGTCAGGTTTGGGCCCACAGTGACGAGACACGCGGGGCCTCACGGATGGGAGTGGAGCCGGCCCTTTCCTCCCCATCCCAACAAGACCCCGAGTCATCACCCACGAATGGCCTCCCTGGCTCCTGATCAAGGTGCTTAATGGCCATGATCCCAGAGACTCAGAAACAATCCTTGAAACCCAGCAGCTATGGCAGAAATGCGTCCAGACTGCTCAGTAGGTTACTGTCATTGGGCCTCCCCAGAGGGGAAAGGGTGCTGTCCTTCCGCTTGCTCCCCCTAGGCGGCTCAGTGGCTGCCATCCTCCAGAGGCCATTGGACAGACAGGTTTGGTCCCTCAGTGATGAGACACGCGGGGTCTCAGGGGATGGGGGTTGAGCCGGCCCGTTTCTCCTAGTCCCAATGAGACCCTGAGTCGCCACCCACGAACGGCCTCTCTAGCTCCTGATCAAGCTGCTTAACGGCCATGATCCCAGAGACTCAGGAACAAATCTCGGAACCCAGCAGGTTTTGGCAAGAAATCCCTCCACATTTAATTGTTAAAATTTCAGAACTTCAAAATGGCACGGTCACTACTACAGCCGCGCGACATCATATTTTATTCATAACCAGCAATAGAAAACAAATTGTCTACTGTTGCCTTTTCAGCAGATCTGAGTGTTGGGATAAAATCCCAAATAACAATGTTGGGTCTGGTGTCAAAATATTGAATGTAATCAAAGTAGAGAGAGAGTACTGTGGAAATCACCTGCCCCACAGGTAGGGGGAGGGTGTGGAATGGGGGTATACTGGGGTTTTTGGTGGCGGAGAATGGGCACTGGTGAAGGGACGAGTGTTTCATCATTGTGTGATCAAGACTTTTACCCGATAGCTTTGTAACTTCTTTCACAGTGATTCAATAAATAAAATTATAAAAAAATGAAAACAAATTAGTCTTTTGTACTCTATTCTACTACTGAAATAAGCCACATTTCCAGTCTAAGTTTTTGTTTGTTTTGTTCTTGTGTAGTGCAGTGAAGGGATGAGAGTGGGAGTGTGTGTAAGCACACAAAAATAAAAAGGCCGGCGGTCAGGCCATTTCCCCACTCCACGGAGGTCGATGGCGATGGTCAGGCGAAGAAAGGAAATGGGGGCCAGGCTGGTTGGTCTTAGCAGCAGTTTATTACATGGAAGAGATGTATGTCATGGAGGCTTCAGGAGTCCTCAAGCACATGCACCCTGAGAGAGCCCCCGAAATCTCCCTTATATACATCATGGTACCTCTAAAGGGCCAATATAGTGATGTCATCAAAAAGAGTTATAGAAAGAACATTGAGGCAGCAAACATACATTGTTTCTTTACATCCACATTGTTTCTTTACATCTGCAAGGCCAGTAATCTTGGCCTCACCTTTACAAACTATTTGGATTAACACATCAAAGAGGAGTCTGCTAGAGCTTGGAGCCTACATCTCAAATATCAGCCTGCCCTGAGCCAGGTATCTACATACCCAAGATCAGGCCTGGCTTAGCACCTGAGATTTGCTTACCTAAAACCAGCTAGGCTCCTGTGAGATAAGAGAAACTGCCTCAATATACTGAAATCATTTACTGAAGACACTTTGGAGGGGGAAAGGTTCAGTCTCATCCAAGCTAGCCAGGACACGTAGGAAAACTGCTTCTAGGACGTGTTTCTTCTCTCCTTGTCCAACCAACATAAGCATACATAATATAAATCATTTGGTATGGACACAGTAAGAAATACTTTGAGCTTATAGAATTGCTCTCCTAGGGCCATCTCGATCTCAGACTGCAGTGCTCAGGCCAGATAGCTTTCCTATTCCTAGCGGCAGGGTCCTAGTCTCGTTGTTACTTTTGGATCGTGACAGCATTTGCCTATGATCAAACTCTTAACTTATAGTTAAGAACCGTGTCATCTTGGCCTGGCCCATCGCGATGCCAGGGTAGCACATAACTTACCGGCTTGCCCTGGTTCCATCCAGTCCCACGTCGGGTTCCATCCAGTCCCCTTGGGGTGTTAGGAAGTGAGGGCAACTGAGGCTTAAGTTGAGAAGGCAGATGCCCAGGAGTGAATAATATTCAAAGCCAATCAATTCCTAAGTTACCGAGCATATTAATTAATTGTCTTCCTGTATCTACACAAAAGGACAGTGCATTCAAGTAAACTGCTCCAAAGACATAAGGAGAGGAGAAAGGCGTTATTAACTTACAGTACAGCTTCGGTGTCTAAGAAGGATGAGACCTTACAAATTGGTTGGGTAAGAGAGCATAGAAGTGGTTACAGACTGACAAAGTAATGGGAGTGACTCGGGAGCACTGTGATGGGTACACTCTGATAAACCTAAGCTCCGTGTACTCCAACATCTCACCCTTTTCTGTTTACAAAAACACAAAATTTTGAAATAGAGAGAGTAACAATTCCAATCACAAAACAGTCTCATTTGTAGTAGTACTAAAACTTCAATCCACCCCTGAACCCTGAGCAGTGCTTGTTGTAAAGTGTCCAATAGTCCTGCACTGTTCAAGGGTGATCAGAGTCATTCAGCTGCTTTTTGAAGAAATGAGGTGTCCAGATCACAATTTGAAAAGTTGTTTCTACAACAGCAGCAGTAGTAGTCACAGCAATGAGTTCCAGCAATGAGTCCCAGAGAAACAACTGTTAGAGTCCTGCAAACTTCAGGAAGCACTGGATCAGGCAGGGAGCACTGGAAAAGGAGCATCACAACTTCTGTCAGGAGCTCTTCAGCAGGGGAATGCAGCCATTCTCTGTTCAGGTTCACTGGCAGTCATAGATGTGCAACCTAGCTTATGTTGAAAGAATCCATATTAGGGCATCAAATTTTTGTGTACTTTAGCTAACTTGCTGAAAGAATCCATATTAGGGCATCAAATTTTTGTGTACTTTAGCTAACTTGCAACATTGCTTTCTGTAAAACTGCTTGGCTGCTTTGCACCTGGGGGAGAGGGGACTTGGAAAGTGAACAGGGCATAACTTCTTTTCTAAACCAAGTGTGACAGGATTCAGGTGTATTTACTGTCCCTGAAATGTATTGTCTCAGTAAAGCACCCTGCAGATTTGGGTAAAGGATAACTCAGGATGCTGGTGGTTGGGGGAAATTGCCCTTTCCTGGAATGTATTGTCTCACTAAAGCACCCTGCAGACTTGGGTAACTCAAAATGAGGATGGTCAAGGGAGATTACCTAAGGCTTAATGATTCCAGCTATAACCTTGCTTGTGCTGACAATCGATGTACTTAAATGCTGATCTTTGAATCTATAGGCTAAGGAGTGAGGTACTTTTAAATGGATTGGTTAAGAAAGGATATGTTGTTACAAATCTATTGGCTATGAAATGCGCGGGCTTTGCTGTAACGGCCAGTGAAGGCCTATATAAGATCCCCTTTGAAGAAGTTCGGGGCTCTCAGCCACTGCCCGTTTTTGGGGTATGCTGCGGAGCCCCAGCATGCTGGTCTAAATAAACCCCGTTTTTACTCCTGCAGGAATTGTGTCTATCTGGTCTCTCCGCGCCTCCCAGGGCTAGGGAACTCCGATCCCAACATTTGGAGGTCCCACCGAGATCACCGAGGACCCTGCCCCAGGGACGCCGGATTGAGCCGCGGGGTAAGTTAAGGCGCCTCTTTCTCTCTCTTTGTTTCTTTGGTACCGTTTTACTGTAGTTACCGATCGGTGACACAAGCACAGTGGTGTGCAGCACAGTGACAGTGGTGTGCAGCACACTGGTGTGTGTGTGTGAGCCTTGTGTCTGACAGACGTGTCGGGAATAGACACGGGCCGCAGCCCTGGGGGACGCCCCGGAGGTGGATGAGGGCCAGGGATGCCTGGAGGCCTCTTTTGTGGTAGCCTCGTAGAGGCTACATCTGGTGTGTCAGGAATCATCGGCCGCTCTATTACTTCTCTATTCTTCTTTCCTCTCCAAAAGGCCTTGCGCTTGCGTCATTCTTTTTTGTAGGTTGGATCACGCTCATCCTTTTTCTCTACCGAGACACCGTCTTTGGAACCATGGGACAATCTCCGTCCACTCCTCTCACTCACTCTCTCCCACTGGTCAGAGGTCTGCTCTCGTGCTCAGAATCTTTTTCTGATTGTTAAAAAGCCTAAATGGCAGACCTTTTGCTCTGCAGGATGGCCGACATTCCAGATTGGTTGGCCCCCCAAGGGATCGTTCCACTCGCTGCTTATCTTCCAGGTCAAGGGAGTTATCTACCAGCCTGCTCCCCGGGGGTACCCGGACCAGGAGCCTTAGGCAGGAGTGCCAGGCCGGGGGGGAGAAGGGGCCCCCACTTACTCTGCTCCTCCTGTGCCCCTGAACCCCGAACTCTCTATTGCCACTCCCGGGCCAGCACTGGCCTTTCCCTACTTCTGATCTCTTCACTTGGAAGAACTAAACCCTCTGGAGGTGAAAAATCATGTGCATGCCCTTTGGGCATATTTGGGAGTCCCAGGGTGACTGGTGAGTGTGGTGCACACCCGTGTGAAAGAGTGGACCGGTCCGAGCGAGTGCCTAAGTGTGATCTGTGCGTGTATCCATATTGTGTGTATTTATTATCTTTCTCCTAATTCTGTTTATTAAGATTGTTTAATATGGGTCAGAATTGATCACTTCTCTGAGATCCACAGGAAAGCTCAGGATCTGGGCTTGATGATCAAGAAAGGTAAATTTGACACTTATTGTTCATCAGAATGACCTTCCTTCGGTGTGGATTGGCCCCCACGAGGTTCCTTCTCTCCAAACCTTGTGGCTCAGATAAAGGAGGTAATCTGTGGAAGATCTGCTGTGAAGGTATGCTCCCTTGGAAATCTCTAGGGGGACTGGGGGAGGGATGTGATAACCTCTGTGTGAATGCTTGTGTGTATGAGCACCGTGATAGGTCCTCCTATCGGGCGTCACAATGCTGAACCACTAAGGCTAAGTTCTCCACCAGGCAAGCATCTGAATGGTCTCTGCAAAGAGGCACCCCTCCTTTGTCTGTCTTGCGTCACCATCCACTATGGGGGGGACACCATCCACTATGGGGGGATGGGAGGAAAGCCCACTAGTGAGAAGATTCTGGGAAACTAAGGCAGATCAATTTACAGGCAGAAAATCCTTTTCCCCACCCAGTCTCAGCTAGAGGTCAATTCAAATGCGAATGAAGGCAGTCCAGATGTAAGGCAGAAAGAAAAAAAAAGGGGTAAAAGGCAGGTAAGAAGCCTAAGAAAAGCAGCAAGCCAGCAAAAAGCAGGGAAGATGTAGCAAGCTGAGAGAAGGCAGAACTGTTTTTTTAAGGAGCAGAGTTTTTAAGACCACAGCACTAAGTTTGGCTCAGGCACACAGCTGTGGGTCTGCCCAAAGCCAGGCCCACCCAGGTGGAGATGAGCCTCTGAATAAAGGCCAATTTAAGGAGGTTAGAGTCCCCTTAGGAGAGGCAAAAGTGATAGACCTGGAGAAAAGTTTTGCCAAGGAACCATCTTTTTCATAGATTATTGCTTGCAATTAGGAAAGCATCTGAGGAGCTTCCAACTAGGTAGTTTTAGATAAGGAGATCTTATTGACCTCTGTAACACCATGTGGCCTGAGTATAGTGGGGAAAGATAGCCAGTGAATGGCAGTTTGCATTACCAGATCATTTTGCAGTCAGATCTTTCAGGTAACAAAAGAAATAGGAGAGTATCAAAGCAGAGGAGGCAGGAAAATGCAAGATCTTATGATTAACTGTTTGACATCAGAAACAAAGAAGCCTATCCCCATGTCTGATAGGAAGGTACTAGCTCCCTGCCTCAGAATTAGCCTTGGCGAAAATATGGTAACATCTTCGTCATAGTTTATTTTGCCGGCTTATATCAACAAAAGTGCTTTCTTGACCCATTTTTAACAAGTGGGAGACTGACTAGTTAGGCTGGGAAATGAGGAGCAGAGTTCCCAATCAGCCGCCCTGGGAACTGTCCCTTCCTTTCTCAGTCCATCAGTTTCTCCCTGCCATTTTTTTTTGAAGGGTCAGATTGATCGATCAACTACAGATATGTGCACATGTACGTGTGGTGTTTTCATCAGTTCACTGTCTGTCTGTCTGTGTCCGTCTGTCTGTGTCTGACTGTCTGTCTGTCTGTGTGTCTGTGTGGAACACTTGAGTGTTGGAACCAGGCTGAAATCAGAAGTAGAAATTTTAGAGAAGTTAGTGACATGTAACCCAGTGATTTAAGAAATGCAGTTGTTTTAGGAACCTGTTAGACAAGGGTTAATCCTTATCAGAAGGTTGAGCCTACAGAGAAAGCAGAATTCTCAATCTAAATTTCTTGTTAGAAGAACATTGATGATTATATTATTAACAGTTGAAATCCTTTTTGAACTTAAGAATCTTATACTGTCTAGAAGAGCTATGGAACTAGAGCCTGAAACTAAAGTGAAATAAGAGTTCAGAGAAAGCAAGAACTTGTCTTACAAGCCTCAGCTAACTTTTATGAAAAATTTGTAAGAGGCAGTTTCCCTTTTCTCACAGAACCTAGCAGGTCTCAGATACGGAGATCTCAGGTGCTAGCCAGGCCTGATCTTTGGGTTGCAGATTCCCAGCTCTAGGCAGGCTAGTCTTTGGTACGAGAGTGGAGAGAGGATTGGAATAAACAGCAACTAAGATCAAGCAGCCTGGCCATAAGGTTTCCTTCCTTTTCCTGCCCATCTCCATCTACCTCCCTGGAGTGGGGGAAACTACAGAACGCGGGCGGTGGGAAAGATAGATTGTTGCCATCCTTTTTGTGCTCACACAACAATTCAAATATTTTCTTATGCTGATATCAAAGTTTGGTTAAAAAAAAATCCAAAGGGCTTTTTCTGTGTCTGAAAGCATGTTTGTATTTTTGTGGAATTGTTAAAAAGTATCTGGTGTAGAAAGCTCATGATTTTAAATAATTAAGGTACAAGAACTATTGAAATTAAGCCAAAGAAGGTTTTATCATGTTTTATAAAAATTGATTGTTTATAAGTCTTATGCTGTTATGTTAATGTACATATTTGTGTCTGCATTGGATTAGAATATTTGACCTAGAATATCTTGTGAGTTGAAATAATGTGGTACACAAAAACAGGTTCATGTTTATTTTAAAATATGAGTTTCTAGAGTTATAAAGTTGGTTGCAAAACTTATCCTACCAGTGGTTTTATTTGATCTCTGAGACTCTTGGTAACTAAAATTTCTAGGGCTACTTAGCAATAAGTTGTATTGAATTAGTCTCAGATGTCAGCCTGACAATTAGAAGCCATAGCATTGCTTGTCTAGTGCTTGAAAGTATATGCTATTATTTTGATAATTTTATTTTATGCCAAGCTTTGTCTCCAGGTATCAACCTAGTCCTGACCTTCAGAGAGCTTTGTCCTCAAGTGTGAAATCCTTTGTTTCATGGTAATCTATGAGTGTTTTAATCTTTATATCTGTGTTTTCCTAGAAATCAGAATTCTAAGATGTCTCTTGGTTAATTTCTAATGTAAAGTAAACTTTTGCCCATTAAATATATGTTGTAAGAACTTTAGTTGTGAGCATCTCTAAAGCCTTTTAAGTATAGAACTGATGCTTTTGGAATGGTACTGCAGAGTACAGTTTTGTCATGTTAAGTGAGATTATTGGAAGCTGTGTCTAAACTTGGGAGATCATGTTGCACTAATATGGATGTATGTCATAAGTCAGAAAGATAATGGATGGAAATATCAGAGGGAAAAAAAAAGGAAAGGAGTTCTGTTAAAGTGAAGTTGATTTTTAAATGAATGAAAGTTACAGAATGTATGTAAAGGAATGTGTAGAAGGTTTGAGGTTGTTCTAAAGAAAAGGAACTGGTCAAACTGTTATAAGAAATGCTTTAAATCACATGCAGAATTCTTCTAGCATCTTTGTGGTAAGATCTATGGAAAAGATGATTGATGGATTATCTGGACTCCTGTTACAGTGCTCTTAAGATCATTGAATTTTTCAAAAGTTGCAGGAAATCAAGGGTTTTGACATGGGATTAAAAACATGTTAAACGGTATGCTTTATCTCTACAGATTTTAGCTTCTCTGACTAGGACCCACAGCAAACAGGTGTATTACATCTCTGTGAGTAAAGTGAAATACTTGCTTTTCTCTTCTTTTGTACCTTCAGTATGTTTTTTGATGTTTCATGGCACTATGTTGGTTTGCATAAATCCAGATAAGTCTTTCCTCTCTGTAATAGGGTCTACCCCTCATGCAGACAGGAAAAACCAGCCATGGGACCCCAAAGCCCTCTTCCAGGGAAACAGTCAGGGGATCTGTCTAAATGACAGGAGCAGGGATTTAACAGGTACTGTTTCAAGAACCCTACAAATCTCAGGGCGACCCTAGAGGCAGGCTGGCTCGAGAAAAGACTGGAAACCATCACTGCTATGGAGAATGAGGAATCTAGGACTCTGCAATGACTAACTCAGTCTGGGCCTACTCTCAGCGTCAAGGAAAAACCTAGAAACCAGGATTTCTCCCAGCCCTGAAGAAGGGATGGGATGGATTCCTTTCTGCCAGGACATCTCTGTGGAAAACGAGGACCAAAGCCACAACCCGAAGGCTCGAGACATCGCGAGACATCTTCTGGCCAGGCCTGGGTAGCTCTGACGTGCCAGATAAGATTAATGAAGATTAATGCCACTATTGTTGTGTCTCCTGTCTTTAGCTGATCCCCAGGACTTCTCAGTAAATAATTGGGTATCCCAAATGGAGAGTTCTCTAATCTTACTGTGTTTATGCAAAAGAACAAGCCAGGTTTGTTAAACTATCTTGCAACGTTTTAAAATGAAGGTGGAGAGAAAACCATGTTTCTGTAACTTGCTTTTTGTAAGAATCAGATTCTAATTCTACAGAGGTGATTGAATAAATGTATTCTAATCTTGATCTAAAAGGTACCCCCTTTGGGGAAATTTAGATAAAACTTAGTTTACTGTCTGTAGGTAAAACAGCCTAATCTGTAAAGGGAACTCAATATTATACATGCTGTCACTAGTCTGATACGAGCATTGAAAGCCAGAGCTTTACTAGGGTGAAGCTCATCTCAAAGTGCAGAATTGCTTTCCCCCGGTCTGAATTGGCCAAAGTGTCGAGAAAGGCATCTAAACTGGTTAAATTAGAGTAGATTAATATCTAGTTCTAAAATACTGTGAATTTTCTTTCTATACTTTATTGCATCTCATTTTCTGTGAACAGTCATTTGGAGAGAACAAGAATATTATCAGCTCTTAATTTCTGTTGCATCATGGGATTAACAACTCCTGGACCAATGCAATGGAATATTATTAAAGGGTTATGTTTTAACACTAGTGAGAACCATCTTCCATGGGGAGGAACTGAACAGCAAGTAAGACAGAAGTAATTCAGAACTGTGCTTTCTGTGCCATTAATGAACCTAGTGGAAATCCTGAGCCTCCTTTCCTAACACCTGTTCAGCATCAAGGAACTTAGAGGTGAATCGGCAGCTTGACCTTATACAAATGATCAAATGTTCATATGTTCAAGGTATAAATATCTGTTGGTTCTCATTGATAGCTTCAGTATATGGGCAGAAGCTTTTCCAATCTGTACTGAGAAAGCCAGAGAATGGCTTGGTGTTTCTGTGACCATTAGAAAAATCTGAACACAGGAAGTTATATTATCAACCAAACCTGTTTGTAGAGTTAATCCTTTTCATTGTTTTAATGATAGAGATGGGTAAGGCATTATGTTGCTTTGGTTTCTGTTGCTTTAACTCTTTTTAAGACCTCATCAAGAAATCTCTCACATCCCTGTTCGAGAGAGTCTCCCAAAACCTGAGAGGACTCGACCTTCGACCTGTTCTTCCTCAAGAACAGAGGGCTTTGCTCTGATCTGGTGGAGGGATGCTGTTTCTACGCAGACCACACTGAGGTTGTCAGAGACTCTATAGCCAAACTACGGGAAGGCCTTGAATGACGTCGGAGAAGCCTGGGAGAATTGGTTTGAGTCTTGAAGATCCTCCTAATTCTGGGCAACAATACCGGACTCTACCCACTGAGGAAAGCTACTCTTAACCATGGGTCCTCGAATTAGGCCCCGACCCCCCCACGATCTCTAGGATTAGAGATGCTCATGAAAAGAAGTGGGGAATGAAAGAATCCATATTAGGGCATCAAATTTTTGTGTACTTTAGCTAACTTGCAACATTGCTTTCTGTAAAACTGCTTGGCTGCTTTGCACCTGGGGGAGAGGGGACTTGGAAAGTGATTTACTGTCCCTGAAATGTATTGTCTCATAAAGCACCCTGCAGATTTGGGTAAAGGATAACTCAGGATGCTGGTGGTTGGGGGAAATTGCCCTTTCCTGGAATGTATTGTCTCACTAAAGCACCCTGCAGACTTGGGTAACTCAAAATGAGGATGGTCAAGGGAGATTACCTAAGGCTTAATGATTCCAGCTATAACCTTGCTTGTGCTGACAATCGATGTACCATGTACGTAAATGCTGATCTTTGAATCTATAGGCTAAGGAGTGAGGTACTTTTAAATGGATTGGTTAAGAAAGTATATGTTGTTACAAATCTATTGGCTATGAAATGCGCGGGCTTTGCTGTAATGGCCAGTGAAGGCCTATATAAGATTCCCTTTGAAGAAGTTCGGGGCTCTCAACCACTGCCCATTTTTGGGGTATGCTGCGGAGCCCCAGCATGCTGGTCTAAATAAACCCCGTTTTTACTCCTGCAGGAATTGTGTCTAGCTGGTCTCTCTGCGCCTCCCAGGGCTAGGGAACTCCCGATCCCAACAATACAAGAGACCTTCAGGACAGTTTAACTTAAGTTTTTCCTGTCCCTTAAAGTCTTGTCACTTGTTTCCTTTGGGTCAGAATCTGTTCCATGATTGTGCTCTTGACAAATTGTATTACTTCGGCAGACAAGTGTTCAGAAGACAAGAGTTCTCATGACAGACAACGAAGCAGTAGTAGAGGGAGAATCAACTATTAGTTATCTGGGTATAAAAATAATTGAGTCACTTGGGAAGAAAAATATCTCCACTTTCATCAGCCACTGCCAGATCGAAAGGCTGCTTCTCCCGAAAAGAGCATAACTTGAGACCCCCATAACCATGCCACTGGACTCCGCACCAGGCTGTTTCACACAGAGCACTTCAGAGGGGGGCAGGTGAGAGCCCTCCCCGCCCCAAAAGACCCAGCTCTGACAGCCAAAATCTCCACAACCCTACCACCCTACTGCCACGACGCTGTGGGGTCATTCCCCACGTGCTCAAGCTGAGTCTCACACATGACTGAACATATTCCTGGAAACAGCATAAAACACCCCCTGCCCAGTCTCCATAATTACCACACCACATTTGATGGGGTTCAGATAGTAGCAACAAATCATCGAGGGAAATATATATGCATATATATATTTCTTCACAATTTCCTATATGAATAATGTTTGTAAGCATTTTCAGCAGTACTACGTAACAGACAATATGAAATATATTATTTCTGTTGTGTTTGGGACAGGGATTGGGGCATGGAATGGAAATATCCTGAATTTGGTGGTGGTAAGATGTAATGGTGGTGGGATGGGTGTTTGAATATTCATGATCACAATCATCCTGTTGTTCATAGATTGCCTCGAGCAGGCACCAGTAACTTCTCCTTTGTCCTAGCCCTGAGATTCGAAAAAGTGCCACATTCAAGGCCCTTTCAGGTTTAGGGGAACGAGGCCCATCATTCTTACTGGTATTTGGCATATTCGGTATGCCACCTGGAGTTTGCCAGTTTGAATATTAAATGTAATCAAATATTGTGAACAAACATATAAAATAAAAAAATATCTCCTCTTTCTTACTGAACACACTTAGCAAGGGCTAAATTATGTACCATTATATTTCTAACATAAAAAGCTCTGCTTTAGTTTTTTAATTTTTTATCTGTTTAAACTGTTTTAGCAAGTATAAAACTACAAGTACCATAAGAATGATCTTTGCAGATATTTGTAAGAATCTCTTTTGGCTCTGTAAAAATACTTGCCGTTGCTAAGGTTTCTTGTGCTCTACACTACATAGATGTTCTACACTACAACTTTGTAGAAAAAAATTTATTTCTTGTGGGTGAGTAGGTCATCTAATGTCGAAGACAGGGTAGCAGAATGCTTGCCACAGGACAATGTTGTGTCCCCTTCTACTCATGCAGTGCAACTCCTTCCACATGAGCGCATGCAATGCTGTTATGAAATAACATGAAAACCTGGTCATGTTATGACCAGGCACTTTAAGGTCTCTCATGCCATTTACCATATATTTGCAACATAGTTCTAGTAGTAAAATAGTAAAGGTATTTAGAAACCTGATTTAAAAACCACCTTTTCTCAATTTCTAACACTTGCGCAGACAAGACAACATTGTGGTAAAGCAAAAGAGACAAAACCAGGTTTCCAATGTGAGAAATCTTAAATCTGAAACACAGGTACAATAAATTTTGCAAAGGATCATCGATTTTACTTTACAATTAAATATCTTATGATACAGAGTAAACGAGGCAGAAAGTCTGCTCTGTACTGCAAATTAACTGGGATACACTCTCCAGCCTTCAAAATTTAATTTCTAAGAAGACAAATATTAAAGGGTTTAATAAATCATTCACTTAGATGATTATAAACAAGCAAGACTTTGGGACCAGAGCTATAGTACAGCAGCAGGACATTTGCCTTGCATGTGGGTGCCCCAGGTTGAATCTTTGGCACCCCATGTGGTCCCCTGAGCAATGCCAGCAGTAATTCCTGAGTGCAGAGTCAGGAGTAACCCTGAGCAATGCCAGGTGATCCAAAAAGCTCGGAAAAACAAAACCAAAAGCACATTTAAAAAAACCACAAAAGAAAACAAAATAAAAAACTAAGACTAGTTTGGGACATGGTAACAAAGCTGACACATAATAAAATCATCTTCATATATTGCACTTTCAGTTACTTTGCAAAATAATTAGCAATATCATCTTTAACACTGATTACAATATGTTCCCACAGTTCTTGCTCAATTATTTTTAAAAATTTTTATATTTATAAAGTTGTTCACAATACTTTATTACATACATTCACTATTTCAACACCAATCCCACCACAATTATACCTTCCCAGCATCATTATTTCGAATTTTCCTACCCCTACCCAAGCCTGCCCCAAAGGCAGAGGCTAAATAATTGATTTTGTATTGCTTATTATATATAATAGACTTAAAATTATCCAAAAAGACTTCCTTAGAGGAAAGTGTGTGAAATTTGTTGTATCTCACCAGCAGCCATTAAGCCCCTGTATAGGAAATCACTAACATGTTGTTACAGGTTAAGCCTTGTATATATATATATATATATATATATATATATATATACAGATCAGTTGCCTTCTACCTTACATCCCATCAAATGTAAATCTCTGACTTCTTTATTTATTGTGACGATAACTGATGCTACTTGGCTCAGTGTTTGGGTAACTCCCAGCAGTGGTTGTGGAATCATGTGTTGCTAAGGACAGAACTGAGGGCTCACATATGTAAAACATGCACAACAGTCCTCTTAGCCATCTACCTGATGTTCCTTATTTATATTTATGGGAGATGACTTGTACTAAATTTTGAGAATGGGGCGAGGTTTAGGTAGGCTTCCCAGTTTAGTGGGTATTTTGAGTATTAGAAATGATGCTTTCTGAAATGCTCTCATTCTTTTTATTCATATAGTTTGTTGTGGGCCTTCTCTTTGTCTTTATTTTCCCCATGCTATTCAATTTTTTTTTTATCCTTAGCACTTTTACTTTGCATGTGGGCTCTGGTCTGGGAAGGGATCTTTGGTATGTCACTTTTGACTCTTCATGAGCTAGACTAGACCAACTCTTTCGAGTCTTTCTAATCCTGCCTATTTCTTATGTCATCATGAGATGGGTACACTTGTTCCAGTGCCAATAACTATTCTCTAATTTGCTGGTTGTATTTTTCATTAAAGTTTCTTTTTTGAAAGGGGTGGCAGACCCTATCAGATGCAGCCTTTTATTCTCTTTGGATTCTCCTTTATTGAGACCTCTATTTACATGCAGGTTTTGTGGCCATTGGTGATTTGCTAGTATTCATTTGTAGTTTGTTTTCCTTTTGTTATGAACATTGCCCTAGTTTCCTTATTTCTCTAGTTCCTTTAGATAGAATAAATGCTTTAATTTAAATGCACAAGGAAATTAATGTACAAAAGGCAAAATAACTTTGTGAAAGATATAGGTAGGGCTGGTGATAACCAGTTTCTTTATGGGGACTGTCCCTGGCATTGCCCAGGTACCTAGTGGTACTCAAGCCCTGTGCTGGAGACACCTGTTGGCCCTGCAGTGTGTGGTGTCAGGAGGTGTTGGAAGGAGCCTAGGCCTACCACATGCAAGGCAAGTTCTCTACTACTAGATCCATTTCTCCAACGCAAGAATTCATTTTTGTATTTAACCTGTTAGTCAACATTTTTTTGACAGTGGTTGGGGTGGTATTTGGGTTTGGTGATCATATCCAGTATTGATTAAGGTTTTCCACTATGAATTTCAAATTAAATCACCATGAGATACACTGTTATAAAGCGGTTCATGATCCAATTTCAGTCATACAATGTTCTGAACCCCATGCCTCCACCAGTGCACATTTCCACCACCAGTGTCCCCCAGTTTCTTCCTACCGCCACCAACTACCAGCCTACCTCTATTGTAGACAGTTTTACTCTCTCTCTTTCTCTCTCTCTCTCTCTCTCTCTCACACACACACACATTGTGGTTTGCAGTATACATATTGAGAGGTTATCGAATTTGTTCTTTTTCCTACTTTTAGCACTCAGTTCTTATCCGAGTAATCATTTAAAACTATTGCTGTCATAGTGGATCCTTCTCTATCCCAACTCTAGGTACTTTCCTCAAGGGATCACTCCTAGCAGTGTGCACAATGTTGTGCTTCCATATATGGTGCTAGGGATCAAACTGGGGTTGGTTGTGTTCAAGGCAAGTGCCCTAACACTTTTTTTAAATATGTCTGGCCCCTCAACTTTTTTTTGTATATTATTTTATTTTTTTTTTTTACTGTTGTAGATTTACAATTTTTTGTGCTTGGGTTTCAATTATACAATGATCAGATACCCATCCCTCCACCAGTGCCCATTTTCCACCACCATGGAAAATATCCCTCCCACCCCCATCCCCCCATCCCCCCTGTCTCTGTGGCAGGGCAATACCCTGTGTTCTCTCTCTCCTTTTGGGTGTTGTGGTCTGCAAAAGAGGCATTGAGTGGCAAACATGTTCAGTCCATAGTCTACTTTCGACAAGCATCTTCCCTCCTGGGAGGATCCTCCAAACATCCTTTATTTGGTGCTCCCTTCTCTATCTGAACTGCCCTTTCCTCTAGGATACCCGGCTGGACTCTAAGTTATGGAGTAATCCTCCTGGTGCTGATCTCAGATATTCTTGGGTATTAATCTCATACTTTGTTACTTTATATCCCCCAGATGAATGCAATCTTTCTATGTCTATCCCTCTCTTTCTGACTCATTTCGCTTAGCATGATACTTTCCATATTGTACCACTTGTATGTAAATTTCATGACTTCATCTTTTCTAATAGCTACATAGTACTCCATTGTGTAGATGTACCAAAGTTTCTTTAACCAGTCATCTGTTCGTGGGCATTCAGGTTTCTTCCAGTTTCTGGCTATTGTAAAGAGTGCTGCAATGAACAAACAAGTGCAGATGTCACTTCGACTATACATTTTTGCCTCTCTGGGATATATTCCCAGGAGTGGTATTGCTGGGTCAAATGGGAGCTCAATTTCTAATTTTTTGAGAATCGTCCATACTGTTTTCCAGAAGGGCTGAACCAGTGGACATTCCCACCAACAGTGAAGAAGTGTCCCTTTCTCGCCATATCCACTGCAGAATCGGTTGCTTTTGTTCTTTTGAATGTGGGCCAGTCTCTGAGGTGTGAGATGGTATCTCATTGTGGTTTTGATCTGCATCTCCCTGATGATTAATGATGTAGAGCATTTTCTCACGTGCTTTTTTGCCCTAACACTTTTTTTTTAAATACGTCTGGCCCCTCAACTTTTTAATTAATTATTTTTTGAGAGAAGGTGGGATTGCCAATGATAGAACTCTGTACCTCTACACTGCAAGCATGTATATCATGCATATATACTCATGTATATCACTGAGTATCAAGTAGGCTGGTAGTACAATATGAGGACCTGAGATAATTCAGCCTTGCTTTGGGGACCGTGTGGTATCAGGGATCGAACGGGGGTTGGGCACATATAAGGCATGCACCTTAATGTCTACTGTCCCTCTGGCCCCCATCTAATCTTTTAAATAGCAAGAAAATACAGCTTTACAAAATTCTAGCATATACCTATTTCTTATATAACAATATATAACAATTAAAAACTACAAATTAGTCAAAGGCATATCATGTTTTGTTTTTTTTTCTTTTTGGGTAACACCTGGTGATGCTCAGGGATTATTCCTGGCTCATGAACTCAGGAATTACTCCTGGCGGTGCTCGGGGGACCATATGGGTTGCTGGGAATCGAACCCGGGTAGGCCATGTTCACTGCATACAACGCAAATGCCCTACCCGCTGTGCTATTGCTCCAGGCCCAAACATTTTTAAAAAGGAAAAGAATTTCTCAGTGTTCCATGTAGAAACCTGTCAGTTAACAAGTTTCAGAGAAATGACCAAAGCAACTTGGATGATGCCAAGAGAGAGGAGGAGTTCTGTTTCTCTTGCCACTAAAAAACATACTGTCAGGGACCCCTTATGCTTTCTTCCAGGGAAGCTATTAACCCCTTGCTTCCTGGGGAATGGAAATCTTGGTAAAATAATGGTGAGTTTCTGAGGATAGATAAGAAAGACGAGTAACTCCAAAATATTTCCTCCCAGCCGTCTAAGAGAGAAAAGTTGCTCACTCCTCCACATGCAGAGTAATATGAAAAGAAAGTCTCAGCTCACCAGATGAAGTGGGGTAACAGGAAAGAGAAAAAGATGGTAAGCAGGAAAATGAATACCAGATCCTTGGGAATTCCCCAAAAGAAAAAGACAAACACTACACATGGGTGACTGATTAACCCTTCCCCACACTGAGTAGGTAGGTGATCAGTCTCTCCCAGGCCCCGGAGTGAGAACCATTGTGAAAGCACTGCTCAGAACAGGCAGCACTCTGTGGGCCGCTTGGGACCAGTCCTGGCACCTGAGAATCAACTCCATCCAGAAGGGAAACTCACTCCCCACATTCTGAAAAGGACTCAGAATCCAAACTCTGCCTGGGAGAGGAGCTAAGGGCTTTCCTGGAAGTCTGTCCAGGTAAGAAGGTGTTAAGGAAGGTACCTGTTGTCAGTGAATCTCATTGATCCCTCGCCCGCCTGGCCAACTTCTCCTGGAGTCTGTGGGCTGCTAAGGAAGGCTGGTACCCTCAGGAACCTTCTATTAGGATCCAGTTTTCATTTCAGCCACAAAGCCAGGAATTCCAAGTTGTCTTAGTATCATACCAGGGCCTTTAAATGTAACAGTTCGATTAATCCATCACAGCAAAACAAACTTTAGGACATTAAGCAATGAGAGTGAATATTTCATGTCAAGACTGACCGCAACCAGGCAATCTTCTGGAAGTGTAGCCAGACAGGGGCACCGAGCACTTGACATAGGAACATTCCTGAAACCACTCACTGGGAGGAAAAAGAAAAGGAGCAAATAAATGGGGCTTCTCAATTGGTTGTGTTGTGAGAATACACTAAGTTACACTGAAGCAGGAGGGGTCTTATTTGTGGTTCCTGTTGCTCGAAATCTTTGTTACGGACACATTGTTTTAGGTCCCATAGAGACATCTATGAATTGACTAATTGTTTCTGTGACCCTTGCCTACTTCTCCACCTGGGTAACAGGTGGGTTTGGGTCCTTCTGCTCCATTCTGAACCAAGACTTATTACTGATGACCTATTCTTCTCTGCTAGGTTCCTAGAATGAGCCACTCAGAGTTCCTGCCTCTGGCTGTCTCCTGGTTGCCTTTGCTTAGCTCCCGCTTACATTTCTAACTTTGCTGTCACTATAGCAATACATCATGAGAAGGTATTTCTTAATTCAAGTGGTACAGCAGAAACAGAGCAAAAGTACAATTTAACCCTTACATATCAAAGCAGCCTGAGACACCAAATGGAACAGTACATCACTGCTCAGACCACCTTGAACCCAGAGTTAAACCAAAAACTCACATGAAGCACTAGTAATAATGAAAAAAATTAAGAAATTTCACCATTCTTTGGAAGAAGCCCAGAACACTTCTCAAGTGCTTCATAAATTCTGACACAGACTGACATGACCTAAAGCAACAAAATGCTCTTTATAACCACTGAACTACTAAAGCATCACAAGTGTCAATGAACCTACAAAAGACTGAGGGGAGAAACAATAAGTAATTGAACAGAAGAGGTAAAAATACAATAGTAGGACTCAGCATTAGAATGGAACAAGCCAAAATTGAATCAGTGACACACATGGCAGTGGGTGGGGGGAGTATGATTCTGCCAGAAGTTCAACCTGTACCTTCAGGGAGAGAGCATCAGCAGCCTGCTGGTGTCTTCAATGCTGCTGTGCCCTTGGTTGGACCCCAACAACTTGGGGCCAAGTTTACCCGGAAAGTAAACCGACAAAAGTTACATATGTGGGAGCCACACAGACAAACCCCCGCTGGCTCAGCTATACAGGCTCATTTATTGGCCTTATTTTCAGAGACCCATAAATTTCGAAAGAGAACAAAAGCTATATTTAAGGCCAGTGGTGCACTGTGGGAGAGCAGTTGTGCCCTGTATGGCATATGCCAATTTCTCTGGAAAAGATGGAAACAAGGGCCATGATCCAGAGACACAAAAGAGTCTCGAACAGAGCAGCTCACTGCAGAGATGCCTCCAGAATTCAAGCAGACCAACTTCACTGACATGCCCTGATTTGGTGGGGGTGGAAGGCAATGTCCCTCCACCTGCCCCTAACCCCCACCTCCCTGGAGGTTGCCAACTTTCAGAACCCAGAGAGAAGTGCAGGTAAGTGGGTTCAGAGACAACAAACTCCTTGCGTCACGGGATAGGGGATGATAGGGTCCCTCTCTTCCCCCATCCCCATAGGACCCTGGATGTCATGCCCACAAACTGCCTCTGGCTGCTACTTAAGCTTCTTAATGGCCATGATCCAGACACACATAAGAATCTCGAATCAAGCAGTTTGCTGCAGAGATTTTACACACCCTACTTATCTAGAATGTTAGAATTCCAAGAGAACGCTAAGGCTCTTGTGACCAGGAGACATCTTATGTGAATCACAGCAAGGAATTTAAAAAGGAGCATAGGGGAGACTGTCTGCCATACAGGCAGGGGGAGGGGTGGGACGGTAGGGATACTGGGGACATTGGTGGTGGAAGATGTGCATTGGTGGAGGGATGGGTGTTTGATCCTTGTATGACTGAAACTCAAACAGGGAAGCTTTGTAACTGTCTCAGAGTGATTCAATAATTTTTTTAAAGACAGTACACATGTCCTCATCAATAAGCAAGAGATAGAGGCCAGAAAGATAGCAAACCAGGTAGGGCACTTCCTTGCACATGACTGATCTGTTAGATCCCTTGTTCCCCATGTGGTCTGCTTAGCCAGCCAGGATTGTTCTCTGCATGCAGAGCCAGGATAAGTCCAGAGCACCAGTGGATGTGGCCCACAAACAAATAAAAAAGAGGTCTAGAAAAGAAAATTTTTAAATAAATAATGTAAGCTATTTAACTGACAACAGAAGAGAAAAATCACTGAATTATAGAATTTCTAGAAGGGCAGTAAAGAAACAAATGCAATAGTGTACTGGGTAAGGTACTTTCTTGCATGACGCTGACTTGGATCCAATATTCAATATTACCCAGAATCCTCCAAGTCCCACCAGGAGTGATCTCTGTGTATAGAGCCAGGAGTAAGCCCTGAGCACTGCTGGTGTAGACCCCAAACAAAAATGAAAATGAAAAAAAAAATCAGTAAAAAACCTACCCAAGCAAAAGTACAGATCCAAAATGGATTCACTAACACACAGCCAAGCCAAATTAGATCCTCAGCACCCACATGTTTTCCCAAGCCCCCTGGGTGTCACTCACAATCACTGAGCCAGCAGTAAGACCTGAGCTCCTCTGGGAGTGATGCAGAAAAACAATAACCTAGAAATCAAGCTAATATTCACAACAAATGTAAAAAACTACATGAGTTTTATCAGTCATTTTACAAAGGAAAAGGAAAGGAACCCCAGAAATGGGAAAATACTACATGTTTATGGGCATGAAAAATTAACATTGCCCAAATGATAATACCCAAATTATACATATTTTAATGCAGTTGTTCAAGATTCTGATGACATTCATCAACAATTTAGAAAAACTTTTAGTGAAATTAATACAGAATCATAAAACTCCCTGAGAACTAAAAGCAATTTTAAGAAAAAAGGAGGGAAGTATTGCATTTCCTGGCTTAATATTGTACTATAGTAAATTTTCTCGTTATAGGATCTATGGTTGTCAGTGAGACCCCAGAAATACCCAAAAGGGCCATGGGTGAAAACTAGTTAACTGGAGGTGGTGGTGGTGGGAATAGGCTAAGACTATATGGTTAACCAATAAGATAGGAAGATATTGGAAGAATCAAGATTCGAAGGGGGCACATTAAAGATAAGGTCAGAAGCAACGTTGCACAATATAGAAATCAAAATTATGATCTATTGAAAAAAAGCAAACTCTCAGGGCCATGGGGTAGAATTGACAGCACACAGATATAACGCACATATTTATTGAAAAATCTATGACAAAGTTGCTAGGTACATAAAGTGGAGCAGGCAAGTCCTCTTCAACTAACATGTGAGGAAAACTGGAAAATAAAATGTAAAAAAGAGAAGGAAATACGTATCTCATATCCACCCAAAGTTAATTCAAAGTGGATTATAGACTTGATATTGGACCTTAATCCATACAATACATTTTTGAAAGCATATACAGACCTGTCTAGGAAAGGAACCTCATAGGTGTGTGCAATGGTTTGATTTCACTGGTAAAAGAAATAAAAATACAAAGGGGATTAAAACAAATGTACAAATGAGTACAGAACAAATGAAACTTGAGATAAAATTTTAAAACTGCCCTACTGCGTGGGAGAAAATATTTTCAAACATATAACCAATAAAGGACCAATATCAAGATGTATAAAGCATGCAAAAGCTCAACACAACCCAAATCATCACATCAAATAGGAGAGAAGTGAGACTCATCCACAAAGAGGACATACAAATGATCAATAAGTGTATGAAAACATGTTCAGTATCAACTATTACGAGGATATTGCAAATCAAAACAATGAGATATTATCACCCACCAGTGAAAATGGCATATGTCACAAAGAGTAGAAACAACTACTGTTGGCAGGAATGTAAAAAAGGATCCCTCACTGGGAAACTGAACTTGTTCAACTTCTAGGGAAAACACTCCAAAGATTTCACCAAAACAATAAAAATATAATTTCCATATGTTTCAGAGATTTCACTTGTTGGCATTGCCCCACTAAAAACAGAAAATATTAATTTGAAAAAATATATGAATACCTGTGTTCATCGAAGCACTAATTAGAATAGCCAGGATATGGAGACATCCCAAACATCAATGATGGATGAATAAAGAAGTTAGGACACACGTGCACACATGCAGATGTACACAATGGAATTTTACTAAGCTATTACAAAATAATGAAATCTCTGACTGGAGTTGGAATAAGTCAGAGGGATTAAGACAAAAGCCTTAATTTCAATAAGTAAGTTAGTTGAAATAAGTAAGAGAGATTAAGACAAAACTCACACAATCTCTCTCGTGTGTGATATTGGGAGTCAGAAAACAAGGAAAGAGAGAGTGTCAAATATGGCAACCCCGTAACCTTGAATTCCAAGCCTGAGATTACCATGCACTTGGGGGAGGAGTGGGATAAAACAAGACGTGAAGCTGGAAGTAGCACATGGATAGTGGTGGAGAGTCTTGTGCATTTTGGTGGGATGAACTGCAATAAC
This sequence comes from Sorex fumeus, assembly GCF_029834395.1. Classification (NCBI taxonomy): domain Eukaryota; kingdom Metazoa; phylum Chordata; class Mammalia; order Eulipotyphla; family Soricidae; genus Sorex; species Sorex fumeus. The sequence continues at coordinate 5,896,934 of NW_026606103.1, forward strand.
TGTAATAATAAATACTGTTCCCCCACCAAAGCAGTGGTTAGAACTGTTGCTTATTAATTCTAAGTTAACAGGGAAGGCACACATGACTTGCAAAGATTAACCTTAGACCTGTCACTCATCATCCTCATTTAGGAGAACTTGAAATGCTACCGACTGACGTAGTGATGGTTTGCAATGAGAAAAATTCTCTCTTGCTTTCACATGACTCAAACTATGCACACAGGTTTATTATTTTAACCATCTTAGACATCCATAAAGCCCTTTGGTGTTCAACCCACTTGGGAGCTAGATGGCAATGGGTGCTGGTCTCCTGGTGTATTTAGGGCTCATTCAAGCCCGGAATGGGTGGAAGGGAACACAACAATCTATCTGGGGTCTCCACCTATAGAGTCGGAGTGCAAAAAACCCAGAGCACAACCAACACAGCAGAGTCAGAGAATCAGAAGTCAAATTTAAAGCAATGAAGGAAAAATATACATGCATACTTATTTACTATACATATATAAAGCAATCAATGCATCACAATCTTCCTAAGTGCACATGGGATATTTGCTAGGACTGATCATTTGTTAGACCACAAAAAATTTCTTAGGAATTTCAAGAAGATCTAAAACATGCCAAGTAACGAATGTGAACACAATTGCAAGAAAGTAAAAATTAATCATAAAGAAAAATTAGAACTACATATATGCAGGAAAATAAAAAAAAACTCTGAACAGCCAATGGTAGGAGAATGAAAGTTAAGTGGAAATTAGAGGGGGAAAAATGAGACAAATAAAAAAGGAAACACATCTTTCTAAAACACGTGACATGCTGCAGAGTTAAGAGAAATTTCACAGCACTGAAGGTCTACATCAAGGCCTGGCAGTCAAAACTCTCCAGAATTCAACCGTTGCCATGGTCACGGCTGCTCTTCACATGTTCAGGCAGAGCCTACCCATTCCTCGACCCTGCGGCTGCATTTCATACCTGACACAACCCATCTTCCAAGAGTAGCACACCACATTTGATGAAGGCAACCAATTCTCTAGGGAAATATATCTTTACATATATATATATATATATATATATATATGTATATCACTGTTACTGTCCTCCCATTGTTCATGGATTTGCTTGAGCAGCCCAGTAACGTCTCCATTTTGTGACTTGTTGTTACTTTCTTTGACATATCGAATAAATCACGGGTAGCTTGCCAGGCTTTGCCTTGCAGGCGAGATACTCTCAGTAGCTTGCAGGGTCTTTGAGAGGGACGAAGGAATTGAACTCAGGTTGGCCGCATGCAAGGCAAACACCCTAGGGCTGTGCTATTGCTCCAGTCCAATATCTATGCACAAAGGACTGAACCTTTAACAACATGCTCATAATCTCTTATAGAAGGGTTTAGTGGTTAAAGCGTGAAATACAACAATCTTCACACACTTTTCTCTAAAGAAACATTTTGGAGCATTTTTAGCATTTTATTCGTAACAAATAATGCAAAATAAATTATTTTCATTCTGCTATGGGGTAGGGGTTTGGGTTTGGGATGAAAACATCCGAAATATGGTAGTGGGAATGTGTAATGGTGTTGGGATTGGCGATCAAATATAAAATATAATCAAATATTGTGAACTACTATATAAAAATAAAATTAAAACTAAGAAATAAGAAAATTCTCAAATGAAAGGAAAAATTAGCCAATTCAGCACTTAGTTCTGGAAGAATACACAAAATTGACAAGAAAAAAATATCCAAAGATGAATAGCCTAAGTTGGAGTGTGGGCAGGATATTCTCAGTAGATTACCGGACTCTCTGAATTATATAAATATAATACATATTTGTATAATATATAAATGTAATATATGTAATATTTATATATTTACTTGTGGGCTGGAGCGATAGCACAGCGGTAGGGTATTTGCCTTGCAGGCAGCCCACATGGCCGACCTGAGTTCGATTCCTCCACCCCTCTCGGAGAGCCCGGCAAGCTACCGAGAGTATCTCGCCTGCACGGCAGAGCCTGGCAAGTTACCCAGGATGTATTCAATATGCCAAACACAGTAACAACAAAGTGTCCATTGGAGACATTACTGGGCCGGCTCGAGCAAATCGATGATCAACGGGAGGGCCTTTACTTACTTTACTTATCATTTGTTGCCTACTGTCTGAAACCCATCAAATATGGTGTGGGAATGATGGAAAATGGGTAGGGATGTGGCCAGGAATATGTTCACTCATATGTGAGGCTCGGCCCAAGTGTGTGGAAAGCAGCATGGAGTGTGGCGGCAGTTGGGTAGTGGAGCAAGAATATAGGTTCCAAAAGACCTAGTGATTTCACATTTGCATGTTCCCACCAAAACCCCTTAATAGAAAAATCAAAATGATATATGCACTCCTATATTCACTGCCATGCTAAGTACAATACTCAGGAAAACCCCAAATGGACACATAAACAGATAAAGTTGTAGTATAAACATGCACAACAGAACACTACTCAGCTACAAGAAAAGGTAAAATCTTGCAGACTCCTGCAAATTGGGTGGATGGAGGGCATCCTGACAAGCAAAAGAATTCAGAGAAAGGACAAATATTGTAGGATCTCAGCGTGCTATATAAACAAAGGAAAGTAATTAAAAACTCCTGAATGAAAAGATGTCTTGACTTTTGATTACAAAACAAAACCTCAGTCAAGGAAGAAGCAGACTGAAGGTGATGTGAGGACAATGGTGGGGAAAGGCACCCAGGTGGAGAGTTACTGATGACAACATATATGACCTTACTTGTGCGATGCACATATAACATGCAGAAAACCACATCCCATGACCACTACACATGTGCCTAAATTTGCAAACACATCAACACTGGACCTTCACAACTCAGGTTGAAGAACACCCCTCATTCTGTTCCCTGGGAAAGAATCCATAAGAGCTTCCATGACTCGCTACTCCCAGGAGAGATTGGACACACTCAATAAGCTGCTGCCTTGTCTGCCCAGTACACCATCCTCCTTCGCTCTGGAATTTCTTAAGATTCTTTCCAATCGCTCTTTGCTCTCCCCTTTCTAAAGCAGATATTTCTCATCCTAACAAATTCTTCGTGGGATGAAGGAAAATGAATTAGTGTAACCATGATACCAGAACCACCAACACCACCACAACCACCACAGGTTCCTCATATTTAATGGGTCATCAAGCTCAGCTTGCTCTGCTGGGCCCAAAATTTCACTAGCTGCTTCCTGAAGTAAACAATTTGAAATCCCTGTCTCTGTCATCTGGCCATCCTACTGCTTTCTTGGAACTGGTAATCACCATGGTTAAACTCAAACAGATCTACGATTGCAGCATTACACCCATGTACTTGTGAGCTGACAATGGCTGGACACCTCTACCTGGTCTCAATAAATGAAGTGTCTTGTCCTAAAATACTACAGATAATGAACACACATTTAAGAGGTTTTTAAGGCATTACAATATACAAAAACATAGTTTCACTGTCAATTTTGTAAGCTCAACTGAACCTTACATATGTCTGTCGATATTTGCTTAATTCTTGCATCTCCTGCCAACCAGGCTACCAATTGCACAAAAATTGGATGTCAGATTATGATTGTTTCAATATTTTAAGTCAAGAAAACTGTTTCATTTATTGACGAGGGAATAGTGATGGAACCTAATTGTTGGTTTCTAAAACGCTTTGGGAAACAAAGATGAAGCTTTTCTAAGTATGTATTTTCTATGTATGTCAGAGCTTCCCATTTTCCCCATTTAGGAGTGACCTGACTTTTCTCATGTTCAAGGGCTAAAGTTATCAATAAGGAAAAACTTTGTGTTTGCTTTTGCATCCTACACAAAAGGTCCACATGTTAGTAGGGCTTTGTTTGCTCCTGCTGTTTTATTGCTGTTGTATTTTGGGATTCTTTTGTTTTGGTTTGAAGCCACACTGGCTGTGCTGAGGAATTCCTTTGCACTCAGGAATTACTCTGGCGGTAGTCAGGGTACCATCTGGGATGAAGAGGATGGAAGCCAGGTTGGCATATGCAAGGCAATGGCCCTCCCCCGCTGCACATTCACTCCGACCTCAAGTAGCAGTCTGAATGGTCCCAGGAGTCCTTTACCACCCTAGCTCTCAGCGTCCAGATCCGGAACCGATCTGGCGCAGGTGTGCGGCGCTGCCACAGCCTGGAGGAGACGCTCCCCCAGACAGCTGGAAAGTGCCACATACCCCTCTGTTTAGCCTGACATAGGCATGGGTGCGACTATCCCAAAGAGGAGTCATTACACCCATAGCTTGTAGGACGTTGGCAGTTGCAGACCCCGCGAGAGATGCAGGTGCGCGTGCGTGTCCGTTACCTCTAACTGCTTAGAACTGAGCCAGGACAGCCCCAATGCGCGCGCACCTACAGGCTGCAGTGGTGCAAATGTCGGCCAGTCATGCACGAGATTGGTGGCTTTTCAGGCATAAGAAGGATTCAGTTAGAGACTGCAGAAGTTCATGCTGTGTGGATGGAGTCTCCTGAACAAGAGAGAAGCCGTTTGACCAATATAAAAAAATCAATACACATGCCAGCTGGTAGAACGTACATGTACTTTTAACCAGAGTGGAAATCAGTTATGAGTTCATAAAAATGAGATCCTTAGGGGTTTCAGTTCATAGTACATGTCTAGAAATATGTTAACAACAGAAAACCAGTTTGGTGTGGGAGAGAGCATTGTATTACAAGGCGAAGTTGAAGGGAACACCCAGCCATGCATTAAAAACACATCATTGAGCCTCTGGCAAAACTTATCTTTGAACCACTAAAGATATTCCTCGACTCAACATTATATTTAGGAGGCAAATCATCCATAAAATGTACTGCAAATGCAAAGAAGTAAGTTTGAGCTTCGTAGCTGTTTTAACATGAAACTTCATGGCTATTCCAGGAGGGATAAGAGCTTCCAGTAGAAAGAAACTTTGAAAAAGCTAGTCAAACATGTTAGACAATTCTACATTACTTTCATTCCTAGGGATTGGACCCTAATGAAGGATTAGCAAAACAAACAAACAAAAAAGCAAAACCCACTGCGTTTGCTTGGGAAAACTCCTTTTAATTTTTGACCTCCATGGGTTCACAAGTCACAAATGACTGAATATTGCAAAGAAAGCGTAGACTCTGTTGAAGGAGGTCCACAGGAAGAGAGGAAGGAGAGAGATTTGAGGGGCACACAACTAGACTGGTGGATAAAGTATTGAGATACAGCGAAGACCAAGCCAACATGTGTGCTGAGAATCGGGAAACTTTGTCTAAGTGGCTGGAAGAGGCCATGTGAGCTGCTCTGCCATTGAGCAGTTTGAAGGAAAGTTCTGGTTCTGGCCGTCCAATCAGAGCCCTTCATGGAATGTTTCCCCAGCCAGGCCCACCTGGCCCTCCCCTCCCCCACTGCAGAATGTCTTGGGCCCAAGATTCTGAGGTTTGAATTCAAACTTCACCCTCACCCACTCGGATCCTGAGCGTCTGTGTGAGCAGTTCACTCTCAGATCCTGGTCCTGAGTTTTGCCATTGTGAAGGCTGATAAACTGCAGTGACCTCTGGCCACGTCTATGGCGATGGCTTCAGGAGGAGGTAAGCCTGTGAGAGTGTCTGTGTATGTGAGAAAGTCACTGTCACCCTGAAATCCTTTGGGTTCATAGTCACCCTGACTGGGAACACCATGTTTTGAGTGGGTGAAAGAGGAGAAAGACCTGGGCTCCATAGATATCTCACCTGTACAGCAAAGGGAGTCCAGGAGAACCTGAGGGGTCTGGGAGGGCATCGTTGGAGGTGTGTCAAATTACCTGGGGGAAGGTCATTGGTATGGACAGAGGGAGGCAGCAGGCATATGGCTGCTTTATATGTGAGTGTCCTGCTGGTGGATGGGGGAACAGGGCCATTTGTCATGTGTCTGGAGGGACTTTTTTGTGGTGGCACAGGAAAGACCCAGGCATGCTGAGTCCATGTCTCCTCCTGTGCTCTAGAATAAGTTTAGAAGTAATTAGACTTGGGCTGAGCTCAACCTGATGTGGACAGCTCAGCACAGATGGTCCAGCCTGAACCTTTTTGAGTGAGGCTGTCTGTGTGTAATTCTGCCATGATGAGTCCTCCCCAGAGCTGGGCTGCAAGTGTCTAACTGCCACAGTCAGAGCCTGACACTTCTACAGACTTAAACTCTCGGCTGGCTGAGCCCAGCAGCTGTCTTGGGTCAGCAGGTTGGGAGACAGGTGACTTCAGCGTAGTTACGACTCAGATTCCTGAGTTATTCTGGATTGTTCTCATTTTGGTGAAGTTTGTTCTTCCATGGTCTGGCATCTCATGGTGCAGGCCCAGCAAGCATTTCAGCTGTGAGGTGAAGATTGATTGAGAATTGGATACTTCCCTCACAGACAAGGAATAAATGGATGTGTGAGTCTATGTGTGAGTTTGTGAGAATGAGGTGTGTTTCTGTGTGTGTGTGTGTGTGTGTGTGTGTGTGATATGTGGGGTTTTCCTGAGAAAAGTCTGTGAAGGTCTGTTCCTTGGGGAGAGTTGGAGTGTACTGAGGCAGAAAGAGCATCGTCAGAGCAGTTGGAGACATCAGGGCCTCTGTCCTGAGCATGATGCGCACAGGCTCTGGGTCGTCTCTAGTGTGAGTCTCTGTGTGAATTCCACCTGAGTAACGATGGTGGCAGACAACTTTCTTTCCTGGCACCTGGTTTATGCCTGATGTTAATTATCCTGTATCTGTCTCTGGGATAAAGTCTTAGATTATTTAGAAGATGTTACCAATTTTCAATCTAACATGATCAGCAGCTCCAGAACTCTGGAAACATCCCCAAGTGTCTGACTGGTGAAATCTCTGGCCATTTCCACACCTGCTGCCATCCCTGATGAAACTCTCCCAGAACACAAGAACCCTAGCCTTAGGATCTCCAAGAAGTATAACCCAGCTTGAGGGGAGGGATGGCCTGTGCCCGGGACTCAGGGCTGAGACAGGGCACACCACCTCATTCCTTTCAAAGGGCCTGATCTAGAGATGGTTGGGTCTGTGAGGCCTTGCTCCCCCCCACACCGTCTCCCTCTCACTCCCCTCCCTCCATTCCACAGTGTCTCCTGTGCTGCTCCCAGAGATGACCATGAACCTTGGGGTCTCCGGCTCTGCTTTCCGGGTCTTGCCCTTTCTCAATCCAGGGCTCCCCCAGCCACCACCCTGGGAGCCCATCCAGATGCTCCCTCTGGTGACCTCGGCCATTGCTCCTGGCAACCCTCTGGTACTGTCACCTTTCCCCATGGTGCCTGTGATGACAGGAGCTGCAAGCCATGGTCCCCGCGTTCCTGAACCTTGCAAGGTCATCATCCAGGTCAGCCCTGAGGTGGGGCTTGTGGAATCAGCCCAGAACCAGCCTGTCATCCTGACACAGGCTTCACTCAACTGGGGGGGCCCAGAAGTTCCATCTGCCGTGAATGGGCATCCTGCACCCGTCTACTTGGTGTCATCTGTGCCAGAGACCGTTATGCCGACCCCAGCTACTACTGTCACCCAGGCTGGGACAGGAGACCATCCTCCTCAGGCTCCACTGCCAGTGGCCCAGGTGGTTCCCATCATCCTCCCATCCAGTGGTGGATCACTGCCCCAGTGGGTTTGTGGGGAGACTGGTCCAGCCACCACCCGGAACCAGGCATCACCTGAAACCTCCAGCAGCCCCAGTAGCGTCTACGAGAACTTTCGGCGCTGGCAGAAATTCAAGGCCCTGACCCGGAGGTACCTTCCTCAGACTCCGGACACTGAGGCTGTTTCCTGCTTCCTCATGTAAGTCCCTCGGGTGTCCTAGACCTAATGGGAGCTTCACAGGAAGGGACCGGGGTGACCCCCAGGGTAGGGTCCATGACAGGGTGACCTCAGGAATGTCACCCCGGGGTTTCGGCTAAAATCCCATAGTGACCAGTCATGCCCTAAAGCTTCAACTCAGTCTGCTCATCAGGGTTGGATCTGACCTGTGGTCTGTAGGACAGACATTATGTTCCTAAGACCAGACACAGCACAGATGCACCAGGGTTCAGACAGGCCATGACTGCTCGGCCTTGGCATCTCATGACGTATCCTCAGAGCTGAAGGATCACACCAGCATGGCCACTGAGCAGGGGTGTGGGAGGCAGAGTCAACTCTGCGCGGGGAGACCAGGCCGCCATCAGGGCTCTAGGCATGGGTGTAGGACAGCGGGGCCTCCTGGCAGATACAGACCCTGACCGAGCCTGTCCTTGCAGCCCGGTTCTGCGCACCCTGGCCCGCCTGAAGCCCACCATGAGCCTGGAGGAAGGCCTGCGCCGGGCCCTGCGGGAATGGGAGGGCACGAGCTATTTTGACCGCATGATCTACTACGACATGGCTGCCAAGTAAGTCAGTCCTGGGCAGAGAGTGGGGGTTGGGGCTGGCTGCGGGACTGGGCTTCACAGGCTGCTCCCAGATGGCCAAGGCGTCCTTGGCATCCCCGGGAGGCCCTTCCCCTGTGGAAGCTTGTCCCTCCTGGGGCCGGGACACTTCTCCCCACCCCACTCTGGGGCTCCTGACCACAGTCTGAGGGTCACAGTCCCTTATTTTCTGTGACCCTCAAAATGATGATATGGGGAATCACTGGGGGAGCTAGGGTCTATGCCCACCCATTCTCCACCCTCCTGAGGGCTTGGCGGTGTGTGTTCCCTGTCCCTGCCTCATCCAGTATGGTCCAGGCCAGCCCATCTCAATGGGGTCTGTGCTCCCCATACCAGGTTCATGGAGTTTGAGGCTGAGGAAGAGATGGAAGCGCAGAAGCTGCAGTGGATGAATGGAGTACAGGGACTGCCAACCACTGCTCCACCCAGGCCTGAGCCTCAGGGGGCTCGAGGCCCACCACTAGGCCAGCAGCCAGGTACTGAGCCTGTTCCCCAGCTAATTTTCATAGGCCCAGGAAGGTGCTAGGGTTCCTGCCCTGCCAGGGAGCCTTCACTCTCCTGGGGACACCCAGGCCTATGCTCAGCGGCCCCCTGTTCCTGGGTTTCTCCCTCTCCCTGAACACAGCACACTGCCTGAGGGGGTCAGACTCACCTTTGAAGTGGGGTTGGAGACCCTGGGGACACGGTTGACCCCTCCTCCCTTTGAAGGCCTTCTCATCCCTCACGCAGTTATGGGATTCTAGTACACACAGATGTAGACACACACCTGACCTGACCCATCCCACAGGTATCCGTCCCCATTTCTGTGCTCAGTGCTGTGTGTCTAAGGGCAATGGACGCGGGGTCCACTCACGTCCCTCTCCCCTTCTTCCTCCTCAGCCTGTGTCCCTAAGAAATCCAGACCCCGGGCTCGGGCAGCCTGCCCCAAGACGCACAAACCACAGCGGGCCCCCAAAACCAAGGCCCCCAAGGAGATCCCCCCTGAGACCGTGCAGAACATGGATATCATGGACGAGCAGCTAAAGGCCCCTGATACAGTCTGTGGGGCGCCCCTTGGCCGAAGGGCAGCGGGCAGGAAGGAGCAGCAGGAGGAGGCCGGGACCAGCCCTGAGCCGGGGCTCCTGAGCTATGTGTACGAGCTGTGCTCCCAGGAGGCCTTTGTCACCAAGGTGGGTTTTGGGTGCTGCTGTAGGGTGGGGAGGGCACAGGGTTGCTTCTGTCCAGGGCTTGGTAGTGACATATTTCTACTTGTGTTTGTGTGTATGTGTGCACATGTGTCTCCCTGTGTACAAACATTGGCCCTATTTTGAGAATTTCTGGGTTTGGTCAATGTGTGAACATCTCTGTGTGTCTCCATCTGTGTGTACTGTGTGGGCTCTGTGCAGAAACGTGTGGATACATGTACATGTGCCTAGAGGTGGAAGAGTGTGTGCCTTTGTGTCATGTGTGTACATGACAGAGACTTTGTGCAACCGTCCAAGACCCTGCACTGTGCTGAGAACGGGTGAGTTTGCATCTTAATTCCTTCCTAGTCCATAGGAGAACCCTCACACCCGCTTCCCCCTCCCAGGTCGAGGCAGTCATTCACCCCAGCTTCCTGGCGCACCTACTCTCCCCAGAATCCCAGCTGGATCTCCTGGACCTGGCTGAGGAGCTCGAGGAGGAGGAAGGACTCACCCCCACACAGGTGAGGCACATAGGTCTCTGGGGTCCATGCAGGACCCAGGGGAATAATGTGAGGGTTTCCTGGAAGGCAATGGGTAGCGGCCCACGGCAAATAGGAGGTATTTTGCATGTGATTGCTGGGAAAGAGTCCCTGCAGGGGACACAGGGGACAGGTACCAGGGCACTCAGAGCAGCAGGTGGGTCATGAGTCAGGGAGGGGCGCCCAGCACTGGGGCCTAGTCACTTGGTGCCCTCCCTGCCCAGGCCATGGCCAGAGGCCTCCCTTTGAGTCCTCAGGGAAGATGAGGACGTGAATATGGGGTGAGGGAAGGGTTGGCGGGGGTGAGGGCCCTTAGTGGGACAGAGATCTTGGTTTTCTACTCTGGGAGGAGTCGCGGTCACTCTCTGTCCCACCCTGCACCCCCACATGCCCACACTCTCCTTCCTCCCTTCCGATTGTGGAAAAGCGTCTACGGACTGTGCTGGACAAGGAGGACCAGAAGGCTTGTCCCCAACACCAGCTGACTCCAAAGGACTCAAGTCCATCTGAGAGTGCAGGAGGTCACTGCAACCCAACCCCTACCTGGGGCCATAAGCCAGGGGCCAGCGCTGAATCCTGCCCCCCTGAGACTGACTTTGGACATGCCTCAAGGCCTGTGCAGGCTGAGGCCACTGGGATGGCACCTCGAGCCTCTGTCCTCTCTTTGGGGAGCCTGGAATCCCCATCCCTTCAGGCAGAACAGGCCCCCTTTCCGGGACTCGCTGCCCCTACTCTGGACAACAGGGTCTCCCTCATGCTGGGAGAGGCCCCTCCTGGCCAGGGGCCACATGGGGCAGCAGAGGGCTCCAGTGAGGAGGAGGAGGAGGAGCTGCCCTGCCTGGCCTTCCTCCAGGCCTCTCAACACAGCCTTCTGCCCTGGGGCTTCCCCATGAGACCTGGCTCAGACACTGGCCCCTGCTGCCCGAGGGCCTGGGGGGCTTCTCCGCCCCAACCCACTCACAGAAGGGCCTGCAATCCTGCTGCCCCTGCTACTGCCCCTTCCAGGAAGCGGCCTCTGTGTGGGAGCGCAGGACTGGGCACTACTGAGAAGACCCCCTTCCCTGGGGAGCACCCCAGGGTGTCTGGGGGCTCAGCCTTGACTGTGGAGCTGGTGGGCCCTTCCCTGCCCCCAAAGAGAAGGTTCCAGCCTGCTCTAGCCCAGAGGAGTACAATACAGAATGGGTACAGCATCCAGTAGGAGACCAGGGGCCTCCCTCCTGAGCCTGGCTGCCCCTAACAACCTTGTCTTCCACCTGATCTTCATCCAGCTAGGACTTCTCTGTATTGTTTGGCGGGCCCAGTGGTGGGGTTTTGCTGGAGCAGCCCCTTTGTGTCATTGTGTAAATAGTTAATAAATTTCATTACATTGAAAACTCTTGGTATCTCCTGTCGCTCATGCTCCTTGGACAATCCTGAGATGAAAACAGGTAAGGGCGTTACAGGGTTTGGGTCCTGTGAGACATTGTACTCCCTGGAGCAGGGATGAGTCCTCCCCACCCTTAGGGAGATGTGCTCAGTTTCAGCAGACCCACCCAATTCTGTGGACATACGCGAGGCTCACGTTTGCTGTCTTTTCCTTGGAATGCATCAAAAAGCACATCAAAGATTGAGGGCATCACGCTGGGAAAAATCACAGCATGGGAGAGAGCAACACAAAGGAGCTTTCACAGATGTGGGAGACAGACTGTTTCCATTTCTTCCCTGAGTTCGTGGCTCACACCCAACAGTGACTGCTCTACAGAGCTCCTTGTTCTAGGACTCACTCCTGGTATAGCTTAGGGGACAACGTGGTGCTAGACATCAGTAGAACGAGGGCTGTGCACATGCAACACAAGCACCTTAATGTGTATACAATTTTCCCAATTCTCAGCATTCCATTTGTTTTAGTGTCACACAAAATGGTTCCTGGAGCTTACTCTGGCTCTGCCCAGGACGTACTCCTTTCTGGACTCAGGGGACCATATGGAGTGCCAGGAATCAAATCCAGGTTGGCCATGTTCAAAGCAACTGCCCCATCAGCTGTACTACTTCTTCAGTTCCAAAATACCTTTTAAAACAATTTCACCACACTTTAAAATAGAGCTCGTATCCTCAGAAGGTGTCCATAACCTCCTCCACTCAGCCATCACACTTTCTCTTCCCATTAATCCTTGAGTCTTGAACCCCATATTCCTTTCTTTCTCTAGATTGCCACACTCTGGCTATCTAGCTTTATGTGGCCTCTTTCACTGAGAACAGCTTTTCCTGGTCCACCTACATCAGCTCATGTCCACAGTTCAAACGTTAACTACAAAATCATATTCCATGTGCAGAAGGGCTACATCTGGCAATTCCTTCAATGGTTGATGAACAATGAGCTTCTTTCTACTCCCTTGTACTAGCTAACAGCAGATGCGCAGATTTAAAGTGAGCTTCTCAAAGAATTTTATTGAGAACGAAAGCCTGGGAAAAACCCTCTCACTGCTGGCAGAGAACCCCAAATTTGGGATTGTGGGGTAGGGATTTTATGCACTGTGTAATGCACCCTAAGCACGAAGGTTCTGATAACTGTATTAGGGATGCAACGATTTTTGTTATCCAGAGAACATGTGTCCTCTCTTGGTGTTTTCTTTACAATAAGACAAACAGCAAGGTCCTTAATCTTTCCTTGTCTGTCCTGTCTCGACTTCTGGAACTGAGCATGGTGTCCTGAACCTGCAGTTTTCTTTATCCCTGATAGTTCAGGATCTATATTGCCTTTGGTGCTCTGTTACTTTCTGCCTATTTGGAGACAGTTCAAAATCACAGGTAGTTCCTGTCAGGAATGGGTTTTTTTTTGGTACGCAAAATAATTTTTTAAATTTTATTTTCATAAAGTTATTCACAATAATGGATTACATTCAATATTTCAATCCCACCACCATTACACCATCCCAACACAATTATTTCTAAGTTTACCACCACCACCACTCAAGCCTGCCTAAGAGACAGATACTTTATTTTGTATAGCTTATTATGAATAGCATGAGAAATCACATGGCCACAAAAGTGGCTGCACGCCCTGGAATTCTACAATTTTAAATAATTAGTGTCCGAAGAAATCTCGATTCTGAGATTCATTTTTAAATCTCTGGATCATGGTCATTACTGAGCTTAAATGGCACAAGGAGGAAGGCCGTTCATGAGCGTGACATAGAGGCGAGGAGATGGGAAGGAGCAGCTGTCCCTGATCCCTTGAGGACTAGAGTTAGCAGTCACTGGTCTCACATACGTGGGTTTTCCATTGGGCTCTGGATTCGTCAGGGGCAGGTGGAGGGACAACACCTGCCCCTGTCTGAGGCACCCTGGTGAAATCGGCCTGCTGCAACATCAGCAAGCTGATCTCTTCATCACTTCAGCAAGCTTCCTGGATCCGAAATTCATTTCTTGTTGGAAATGTTTTAGGGTAACCTTGAGGCTCCTCCACAGTACCAGTAGCTTCTGGTGTGAAATGGCTCAACATGCCTCATCTTGCATTTGGTCCCTAGAAGCAAGAACAGTTCCTGGGCACCACACCAGTTTTGTTCTACACTCTCTAAAACTGTGATCACTGTGGAAGAAATGAAGTATGTCCAGACTCTATGGCACAGCTGAAACAAGGTGGTCAGACCTTTCTACTGTTCCTGCATGCTCCTTTATGGGCACACAAAGTCCAGCATCCAGACTTCAGAGCAGATCAGCTGCCCTGAAGGGGACCCAGATACAGCAGCGGGGCCTGTGCTCATTCCCATAGACTAGCCCATAACCTTCAGGTTGTTCCTGTTGGCGAGCTCCTTGCCACCTGGCCCCACTTCAGCAAGCACTGGGAGTTTAAACAACACTGACCTGTCTGGAGAAAGCACTGTTCTCCACTGGGGAGCACTGAGGAAGCCCTGCAGTCACAGTCAGGGAGCTGAGGGGTCCCTGGGCTCTTCCTCCGTAATGGAGCAGACCCTAAAGGGGCAGCTGGGCTGTGGAGCTGGGTTGGATGGAGGAGACTCTGAGGTGCTGATGCTGATGAAGTACCTGAAAAGTTGGATCAAGCATCTGGAAAGCCCTGGGGACCTGGCTTTTACCTGTTAGAGCAGGGATGGCAGCTTGCTGAGACCAGCTCTTCATTCCTCTGAAGTGGGAGGGGTGTGAGGGTGGAAAAGGGTCTATGTGGGGCTTGGGAGGTATTAACACAGTCAGCTCCCAAGAAAATGCACATCTCAAAATCCCTGGAGAGGGGGCCATGTTTTATGTGACCAGGATAAAGACTGAGGGGTGCATTTTCATGGGATAGGTGGAAAACAAAGGTCTCATTATCAGGCCTTGAGGATCCTGGAGCCCCAGAAGAGTCTCGCTGTTTGTGTCAAGTTCTTGCGATTGGGTTGTGTCAGACTAAAGCCATCCCAGAGCACAGACAGGTACACCTGTGACCGAGCCTGGAAAACACTTGCAGGTGTTCCTTGCATTGTTCGTGCTTTGGCAGGCTTTGGTGCCCTCTTTGCCCAGGTCCTGTGCTCTCTGTATGTGTTGTCTCCAAAAGGGGCCACCTGGGATAGGCTCCGGAAATGGGAGCTGCCTCTGCAGTGGCCAAAGGGCCATGTTCCACACCCCACAGTTGGAACAGCTCTGGTGAGGGTCCAAACTGCACATCCAGTTGTGGTCTAGGTAAGGGCTCAGGCACTGGATCATGGAAGGGAAAACAAAACCCACACCAGAGCTAGGTGAGAAGAGTTTCTGCAAACCTGTGTAGGCAGGTTCAAGCTGTGCCCGGGCTAGGGACTTACATGAGTAGATGGTCCTCAACTCTGTGCCAGAGGAGAGCTCCTGTCGAACCCTTACTTGATGGGGCTGGATCAAACCCAGGTTCTAGTAGAAACTTGGTATGTGGATGACTCTAGTTATGGCCAGCCAGATGGAGGCCAGTGTTAATCCAGCCTTCTACAGAGAGGATTTGCTGTGGTCCCAAGAGGAGGTAATGCGTGCCCTCGGCCGGGACATGCATTCTTGGCCTCCCTGCGAGTTGCCAGGCTGGGCTCTGCTGAGGGACCTGTGACTCAATGCTGCCCAGGAGACACAGGGACTGGTTACATGTCACCCGGTGGCTGCCTGCCAGGCTACTGCATGCTGGCTCCAGAGCTCTATGGGCGGTAAATCGGGCTTGGTTTGACTCCTCCACCCTGGAGAACGAAGCAGTGCTATGGGCCTCAAAGGTGTTTCCAATGATCAGACCCATTGACAGGGACAGCTCAAACAAAAATACACAAATGGGACTTCATAAAATTAAAAAGCTTCTGCCTAGCTAACAACATGGTCTACAACGAAAGGACACCAGACTGAATTGGTAATAATATTCATGTGCAACACATCAGGTAAATATGAATATCCAAGATCTATAAAGTACTCAAGAGGACTCACCCCCCTCCCCCAATTCACAAACCTTATTTAAAAATTGTGAGAGGAAAGAAATAGACGCATCTTAAAAGTAGACTGATGGCCATGAAATAACACATGAAAAAGGGTTCATTATCACGTTTTGCCGGTCTTCACTGGGCTGGAGCAATAGCACAAGAGGTAGGGTGTTTGCCTTGTACGTGGCTCACCTGGGTTTGATTCCTATGTCCCTCTCAGAGAGCCCAGCAAGCTATTGAGAGTATCCCGCCATCTTGGCAGAGCCTGGCACTCTACCGTGGCATATTCGATATGCCAAAAACAGTACTAACAAGTCTCACAATGTACAAGTTACTGGTGCCCACTCAAGCAAATTGATGAACACCGGGAGGGCAGTTTTACAGTGCTATCACTTACTCTCAGTGAAATCCAAATCAAAGTGTCATATCACACAAAGGAGAATGACAACTGTCAGGGAAAAAATGTGGGCACAATCTCTGGTGTTGTTGGGATGTGGCAGAAAAGGAATCCTTACCTGCTGTTGTTGGGAATGTTGTCTGGCTTAGCTCCTGTGGAAAACAGTTTGGAGGTTTCTCAGAAAAGTAAGAACAGAGCTGCCATATGATCCAGCAATGCTGCAGTTTGATATTACCCCCAAGACACAAAAACATTCATTCAAACGAACAAATGCACACCATTATTCATTGCAATACTCAACACTATAGCTAGACATGGAACCAACTTAGGTATCCAACATCGGATAAACAATTCATGAGAGTATGATATGCAAACACAGTGCAGCTATAACGGAAGGTGAAGTCATACAATTTGCCACAAGCTGAATGGAACTGAGTGAGTCAGAAGGAGGACAAATGCCACAGACAAATGTAACTTCTCTGTGGTATACAGAAGAACAGGGTAAGGAATGCAAGGTAACAAATGGGATACCTATATGACCCTTGACCCCTGATGACAAAAGTAAGGAATAAAGGGAAGGAAAGAAACTGAAGGGAGTGAGAAGAAAATGATGGAGGGTAACTGCGGTAGCGGGTATGCACAGTAGTATAGAGGGGAGAGTTTTATCTGTATATTATGTCTGAATAATACAGTTAACAACAGTCTAAGCATAAGACTCAAACTACATCAGCTAAACAAAAAAATGTGCTTGTCCAGGGGTATGGTGCTGCCATGAGTCAACCTGCATCTGCGGGGAGAGTGCATCAGCAGCCAGACTTTCTCAGTGTCTGGATGGGCTAACTGCCTCCACCTCCCTGTACTTTTGCAAGCCTCAGCAGTTACATCCACACTGCAAAGCTGCCACACAGTTAAAAAGCTACTCCAGCCTTACCAAGTCAATAAAAATACTGAATTCTTTGAACAAACTCCATGCCCTCTTAGCACCTGTATTGTAAACCATTATGCACAAAAGGAAAAGGAGAGAGAGAATAAGAAGAAAAGTGCCTCCCATAGAGGGAGGCTAGGGATGAGGGATGGGGCATTGGGGGATGGTGGGAAGGAAACAGGGGACACTGGTGGTGGCAAATGTACACTGGTAGAGAGTAGTCATGTGCTGGATCATGATATGACTAAAACCCAACTATGAAGAGCTTTGTATTGGTCCATCTCATGGACATTCAATTAAAAAAAATTTTAAAAAGTAATGTGGAGTTCATGCCAATTCAATGAGCTTAATCAATGGCTGAATAAATAGCAGTACTCCTACATTAAATATAATGGTAAAAACAAAATATACCTGTCACGGAGAAAGGCTGGGGTTGGGAGGAAGCTTTGGGAAACTGGTGGAGAGAGGTCAACACAAGGGGTAAGATTGTATTGGAACATTGTATACCTCAAAGTCAGCTATGAATAACTATGTAAGTAACAACTCCTTAATGCTTAACAAACTTTTTCTACATTTAAAAAGGAAAGAATAACTGTAACACTGAGAGGATCAAAGAACAAATATGATTTCATCATCATGGGGAATGAGCAGCTACTGCCAAATATCACCCTTAAAGTAGGGCCAGAAGGGTCCATGATTCTCTCACCATACTCAGTGGTTCATCATCTGAGGATGCCTGAGGACCACATACCTGTTTTTCTGAAGGGGAGGAGGGAGAGGCACATGGAGTTGATGGAGCCCCGTGAGTGGAGCCATAGGTGTCAGCTGACCTGACTGGAGAGGTAGAGCTTCACCCCCCACCCTTAGAAAACTCCACAGAGAAAGGTTAGGTTTGGGCTAACTATCAAGACTGGACATTGTACACAGCCCCTTGGCTCTGGACACTTGGCTGTGACAGGTGTGTTCTTTCCCCCACTGCCCTCCCCTCTTCCCTGGGGATTCAGAGTCTTAGGTCAGAAGGAAACCCAGATGCTGTACTCTGACACCATAGAGAGCGGATGGGATGGGGAGAACTGTGAACTCTGTGCTCAGGTTTGCCCTCCCTGCCCAGGGCTGTGGGTGGCTAAGGAAGTTGTCTCTGGCCTGCCTTTTCCCTCCTCCAAAAAGGACCCCAAAGAAACTCAGATGTGAGGTCACAGCATCACTTGCTGGTATTGGAAGAAGAGGCGATTGAGATATCACAAGCTTGCAGGCTTCAAGAGAATGAACCTGTGAGGAAGCATTCACATTCTTCTCAGTGCATGTGGAAGGTTGTCCAGTTCAAATCAATCATAGACCTCTACAGAAGTATCAATAATCATATAAATATTTAAATGAAATTAAGCATCTTTTCCCAGCAGAGGGAAATGTGAATTTCATTTTCTTGTGCCTTGTTCACTAGTGTGATAATGGGTGTCAGGGATCTGAGAGCTCAGATGGACACAGGGAGGACATGAAGTAAAGAACTGAAACATCACTGACCACTCACGACAAGGAAGAAGCTTTGCGACAGAAAATCAAGAACAAATTGGAAAACTCTCCAAATCAGCATATATATTATTGTAGATTTCAAAAGGGGAGGAAAAAATTACTACAGTAAGCCAAGAAAAGCAGGAGAAAGAATCTAATTTCCAGACTTAGCAATTCATAAGAAATTTCCACCAATCCCAGACACATAAAGAGAAAAACAAAATTGGTTTTGACAAAGGTGCAAAAGTAAAATTCTTAGCTATGATAGAAAACACAAAATTAATCGCTTAAAAATGAATAAACTGAACTTCATCAACATTTAAAACTCATATTTGGAGCAAGATGGTTTTCATGGCAAGTGATCACCACGCCACAGTTTTCCATCTTTACAACTTCGTCTTATTGAGAATGATATTATCCAAACGGGACTATACATGCTATGAAAATGAAATGTTATAGAAATGACTACTCACTAAATGACTAAGCAAAATCCACTTGACATGCAGTTATAGAATCAATATTTCTTTTGCTGGATTTTAGTATTTGATACAATGGATTCTACTATTTTCCCTGATGATTCACTCCCTGAGGATCTTTGAGATTATTTCCAATGAAAGTCATTACTGAAAAATTCCAAATTATACTGAAAATTTTGGAATTGTCCCTTCTAATGGGTGAATTTTATGACATGAAATATATCTCTGTAACAAGCTAAGAAGCGTATCCCTTATCTAGCAACGTTGCTTGCCCTTCCTGTGTTTAAGCATGCCCAGTACAATCCTGCCTTCCTGAGTCCCTCATCTCTGCTGGCTCCTTGGGTCTCCCGTTCTGCTCCAAAGTTCTCATCTAAGGACGAATTCACTCCCCCAGCTCCAGCTGCGCCTTCGGCCCTTACTCAACTCTGATGTAGACCTCTCCAGCCCAAATCACTTCCAAAAGCCAAGTGGAGTTCCTAGGTCCCTCTCTTGAGTGAGTTGAAGCACTCAGCTGCTCTGTGGACCCTGCTCCAACTCTCCAAGGCCTGACCTGGTCAGAGTGCAGCCAAGGTAGTGTGTGAGACCTGAGGTCAGAGGGGGTTAGGGCGGGGTCAGAGAGGGGTCAGGAGAGGGATAACACAGGGGCAGGTCCAAAGTCAAGGAGGGCTCAGGAGAGAGCTGTGTCCAGTGGGGAGGATGGGATTAGAGAGGTCATATTTTAGGGGTCAGAGGTCAGTGGGGTGCAGCCAGGGCTGAAGGCACTCTGGCCATGGGCATGGAGACTTGAAGCCCCTGGCAGGAAGTCCCAGCCCCGCAGCCCTCGTCTCAGCAGGTGCTTGGGGCACCCTGGGCTCAGGTGAGCATATGGGCTGTGGGCGGGGAACAGCCTGGGTGGACTGGCCCATCAGTCTCCTCTTTTTTCCTCTCTGTGTTCCCCAGTCTTCGAGCGGGCAGCTGGCCACAGCGTCCACATGGTTGGGGCACCCGGCCCACCCTGTCCAGATCACATGGCCCACTGCCCCTCCCGGGACAGTGGGGAGGTGGAGGCAGGACACTAGTACAGCCCCACACACAAAGCTAGTTTCTGGGCCGGGAGTGGGGGTGGGGGCTGCTGCGAGCAAGGGGTCTGCTGGATGCAGCTGTGACCATCTGTGGTCACCACATCCCTTCTGAGGCTTCCCACGGGGCTTGCTCAGTGTGCGCTCTGCTGTTCAAGTTCCTGCTGCCCAGGCAGCAGACAGGGATATCAGACACCAAGCTGCCCTGTCACTCTGGGACTGGTTGACCCCTGCTTCTGCTTTCCCACTGAGAAGTGGTCAAGGGTCTACCAGAGAAGAAAGAGGGACCTCCTGTTTACCACATGGCATCGGAGTGGTCATCACAGTGTGTGGGAAGCCCAGGGGGTATGGATGATCTCTAGTGGCCACGAGGCCTTGGAAGGCCAGTGACCATGGCAGGCCAGCCTGCAGTACCAGAGCATTCATCCCTGTGCAGCTGTGCTCATTCATTCCCACTGGGTGTTCTCTACCGCCCACTGCTTTACAAAGTGAGTTGTTTCTCAGGTCCTAGCAGCCGGGCTGGTAGGGGGAGAGGGTTAAAAGATTAGAACCCCTGCATCCTCAAGACTGTGTGCTGGGACAATCTGTGTCCTTCTAGTCCAAGTTTTTTGGCCTGTGACCTGTCCTCTCCTGTATTGTCCTCTCTCCTCACCTGATTTTGCTCATCTTCTATCCTCATTCCTGTGCCTTTCCCCAACACAGGTCTGCCCCCGAGATGGCAGTGTTCATCCTGCCTCCCAGGTGCAATGCCAGCTGGCTCTGTGTCACCTCACACCACAGCTTCTCTCAATGTCATTGCAATCCTGGTTCTCAGAGGGAGGCTGGAACCTGGGATGCAGTGGCAGATGCTGGTGTTCTGTACATCTCTGGCCTGGGGTCTCTGCTCAACACATGTGTATTGGTCAGCTGCGTGGACACTATATATGGAGTCCCTGACCTTGAAGATGAACAGAGCTGCTCTCTGTCCTGGGTCCGGTTGGGTGTTCCCAGTGGTTTGGGAGGGGCAGTAACCTGGAGTTGGATCTTTGGTACATACAGAGGACCACAAGCATCTGCTTTGTGCTGTGTCCCACTGGAGACCCACTGTGGATTAGGTTGACTTGACCCACCTCACTGTGTCTCCATTTAATCAGAGCAGAAGTTCCCCCTGTGAGAGAGCAGGGATGACAGAAGTGGAGTGGAGAACTCAGATGGGCAGGCTCCAGTGGGCATGGGTCAGTTTGTGGATGCGAGAGTTTGGTCACCGGCTGTATGGGGAGGAATTTCCAGGTGAGTGAGTGGGAAGGTGGAATGTTTCATCCCTCATGGTCAGAACACAGGACATCCTGCACAAATGGTCTCCTTTGACCAATGATTTTGTGCAGTTTCAGAACAGGGGAGTACCAAGAAGGAGTGAGAGAAAGGAGTGGTGCGAGAGCAGTTTGGTCATAATGCGGGTCAAGAGCCAAGATGGAGCCAGGGCACTCTGCATGTGCCCAAGGAAGGTCAGGATTGTCCAGCCCCATGGGACCTGCAGCCCTCCGTGATCCTTTCCAATAGTGGGTGTGTGCTGACTTGTGATTAAAACCGCCCTGATTGCTAGAGAGAAGGTCAGGCAGAAAGGGACAGTTCTGTGCGGTGGTGCAGACAAGGCAGTGCTGGGGGTCAGATGATGGTGGAGAGGCACAAGCTGCCATATGCAGAAGATGATGACTGCCACCTTCCCTCCTGCAGGAAGTCTCATGCCCCTGAGGATTACTGGGTGTGTTGGGGAAGTACCCAGCTCTACCAGGACACCCAGTAGGCCAGGAGGGTGGCTGTGAGCTGCATTATCATCCATCCAGACTTTTAGAAGCTCCACCATTTTGCAGCGGTGTTACAACTGCACCAACCTGTGAACTTCAGCTCCTATATCATCCCTGTCTGCCTTCCAACACCTGGCATGGAGCTGCTTCTTGGCACATCTGGTTGGATAAATGGCTGGGGAAAGCTCACTGAGGACAGTGAGTGGTTATGGTGTGGGTGTGGATGGGAGACAGGGACTAGGATTCTAGCTCATCAAAATCTCTAGTTAGCATGGAGGCCTATGGACCTTGTGCCTCTGTGCCTTATTTCCTGAGAAATGGACTCTTCTCATTCCTCTTGTGAAAGATGTGTCCTTCTGAAAGCTTCAAGTTACTCAGGTCAAAGACAATGAAATTCTGGGTCCTTTGCTTTAGGGAGTCAGGAATCTGGAAATCAAAGATTTTTTGTCTTGGGTGCAAAAAATTAACTAATAATCGAATTGATGTAGGGTTTCTTAAAAATGCTGTTTAGGTGGCCTGAGAACTCCTCTCAGTGATGTATGGCCCACCTTCTCAGTTTGAGGATGCAGTGTTGTTAGGTTCTGCAGTGACAGAGTTAACCAGGCCACCTCAGTGATGCTGGGGAAACATCTAGGCCACATCTGCTTGTGCTCAAGGGCCTGTAGGACTTTATCTTGATGTTCAAGGAACATGTCCTGCCAGAGATATAACTAGCAACGATTTTGGGAGAAGCATGTATTTCACACTTCTGTTCTCTTCTAGCCCCTTGGTTCTAATATTTCAATTTGATGTAGATCAGACATGACTTTGTCAACTCAATTTGTCTGAGTGTTCCTCTTTCTACTGTGAAATACCTTAAGTTTTCCATGGCCATAGTAGGAACATGTAAAAGTAAGAAAAAAGCTCTTGGAGAACCTCGGGGAAGAATGATCACGACCTAAAATCATCTCAGTTCCATCACCTAAGTTTTGTTCTTCTCCTAACCTGTGTCTCCTATCTGCCTCTTGGATTTGTCAGGTGAATGGAGTAATAGGGTGAATACAGGGCAAAACTTTGTGGAGGTTTTCAGTAAAATGAGGAGAAGTATAAACATTGAGTATAAACATGAACTTGTTCAGAGAAGTGTGTTTATACTTTAGTGAGATATTGATGCAGAATGATTAAGGAAAAGGAAATATTTATTTGCCTTTTCAATTTTTTATATTTATAAAGTTTTTCACAATAATTTATTACGTTAAATGTTTCAACACCAATCCCACCACAATGTACCTTCCCGCCACCATTGTTTTGAATTAAATCTTTAAATTTATATTTTAATATCTTTATATCTTTATGGGCTAGAGCGATAGCACAGTGGGTAGGGCGTTTTCCTTGCACGCAGCCAATATGGCCGACCCGAGTTCGATTCCTCTGCCCCTCTCGGAGAGCCCGGCCAGCTACCGAGTGTATCTTACCCGCATGGCAAAGCCTGGTAAGCTTCCTGTGACATATTCGAAATGCCATACACAGTAACAAGTTTCACAATGAAGGCATTACTGGGCCTGCTCAAGCAAATCGATAAACAACCGGAGGCCCGTGAACTGTGATATCTTTATATTTATCTTTCTTTTTTTCTGTCTGTCTGTCTTTTTCTCTTTTGGTCTCACCCAGAAATGCTCAGGGGGTTGCTACTGGCTCAGCACTCAGGAATTATTTCTGGGGATGCTCGGGGGACCATATGGGATTCTGGGAATCGAACGTGGGTCGGCCGCATGCAAGACAAATGCCTTACCTGCTGTGCTTTTGCTCCAGCTCCCCAACTGCCTTTATTTGGTACACCACTTCTCTTCAAAGGTGCTACATGCATTTCAGACAGACCATATCTTACGGAAATGGGGTACAAAAGCATTCCA
The DNA here is from genome assembly GCF_029834395.1 of Sorex fumeus. Taxonomy (NCBI): domain Eukaryota; kingdom Metazoa; phylum Chordata; class Mammalia; order Eulipotyphla; family Soricidae; genus Sorex; species Sorex fumeus. The sequence goes on from NW_026606103.1 coordinate 5,920,481, forward strand.
GATTCTTGCCTGAATCAGTGGCAGGAACACTTCCTTCCTCGTAACCAGCCCCCAACTATACATGCACATGCACGCACGCGCACACACACACACACACAAACACACACACATGCTCGCAGACACACTCATACTCTCACTCAGTCATAGAAGCTTATGCTGCGTTTGTCTTGAGGTCCAGGACCATGCCACAGACTTATCATTAGTCAGCCTATAGAATTTCAGACAATCAGCTTCTGACAATGGGCTTAGATGTGACCAGGTGGCCTCACCTCCAGTGCTCCCATGCCAGCCCGCCATCACAAACATCCTTCTGCCCATTACTTCCTCTCCCCTTCTCCTTTCTCGATAGAAGCTTCTTTGTTTTCACTGGGTCTGCAAGTTAGAGTTGTCATTTCTTCGTGATTGCTTGCCTTAGGAAATCATCTTCTACATTTGAACAAAATCTGTTAATTGTCTTTGGATAACTAATTAGTAGTGGTACTTTAGAATCATATGGAATTTCCGTATTAATTTTTTAAGGACTGCATATCGTTATCCCTAGCAACTACACTAGTTTCATTCCCAGTACCTGAGCCCTTTTCTCCACATCCTTGCCAACAATCATTTCTTCTTGTTCCATTTTCCCAACTATGAGCCATTTCCCTAGTTATAAGTAATTTTGAATTTTTTAATGTGTCTGTGCGCCATCTTTGAGGAAGTGTCTGTTTATGTCTTTTGAATAATTTTTATTGTATTTTTTTCTGTTTTTTGGTTATATGAGTTAATATATTCTGGGTATTAATCCTTCGTTAGCCATGATGATCAAACAGCTTTTGCCTATTGCTCAGGTGCTTTTATTTGTTTGTTTGTTTATTTGTTTCCATTGTAGTTTCCTTTTCTTTGTAAATGCGTTTTTGTTTTATGTTGTCCCATTCTATTGGATAACATTGGGTGTCCTTGCTCCTCCTGCAGAGAGCTTAGGTTTTTTGTGCTTCTCCCACAACAGTGCCCCTGAGGCATACCCAATTCCATCAAGCACCAATAATCCTATATTACTTTTCTCTTTCCTTCATGCCATTTGCAAGGATTATTTAGCAATGTCCATTTTGTATAGACACAGAAAGACAGTTGATGGCTATGCTTTGTAACATGGAAGTTAATTGGCTCCAAAATAATATTTACTCCTGGTCATCCATATTTACTTAACTTCAGCCTCAGTTTCGCTTGGTTCCTAGCTCTCCAAAAGCAGGATCCTGACGAAGGAACTGGATGGGCCCATGGTAAGCTGAAAACTACCCTGGCATTGGAAAGGGACAAGCTAAGTGTATGAAGTATAATAAGTTACGAGCATCATCATGGAACAGACTCTGTCATGACCCAAGAAGAAGTTACTGAATAAGGACCCTGTTGAGGTTAGGATCAACCAGCCTGGCTTGAGGACTGTGGTTTGTAATATATAGCAAGATGTCCCAGGAAGATACAACCTTTAAGCTTAATATAGTTCTTACTGTGTTCATACAAAACTGACTAGAAATTTTATAAGAAGTTACTATGGTTGTTTAAATGGATTACTTACTAGCTGAGGAAAGGAGAAAGCAATACACCCTAGATGCAATCCCGCCCTTGTACAGATCTCCTAGTAATCTGGAGTGCTCCTAGTTATCTGGAGTGCTGAACCCTCAGATGAGATTTTGTCCTTGAGTTAATCTCCTAGAACCTCCCCTGAATAACTAGCTTTATCTCTGTTTGATGTTCTGATATTGTTCAACCCCACCTATGTGTACCCCCACCCTTCATGATTTCTATATTACTATACTGTAAGGGGCCGTGAGCAATAGCACAGCGGTAGGGCGTTGGCCTTGCACGCAGCCAACATGGCCGACCCGAGTTCGATTCCTCCGCCCCTCTCGGAGAGCCCGCAAGCTACCGAGAGTATCTCGCCCGCACGGCAGAGCCTGGCAAGCCACCCATGGTGTATTTGATATGCCAAACACAGTAAAAACAAAGTCTCCAATGGGGACGTTACTGGGCCCGCTCGAGCAAATCGATGATCAACGGGAGGGCCTTTACTTTACTTACTTTATACTGTAAGGGGAAAGAGGGGACTAGGAGGACGACAAAGAATCCAAGGACGATGACTGGAAGTAGAGGACTTTGAGATCTATGAGGAGACTAGGATGATGGAAGTATGATGACTGGGACTACGAGCAAAAGTACAACGATGGTTGTGCAGTAAGGAGAGAGAATAGACTACATTGGGGAGGAGAGAGAAATAAACTGGCTACTGACAAGTCTGGGGCCCAGTTCCCCTGTTCCCGCAATCCTTTGTCCATCTCTTGCTGTCATCTAGCCTGAAAGGTGGCTCTCGGCCACCAAACACTTGAGTCCCACATGTGTGCCCACTCGTTTTTTTGGAAACTCGCACCGTTCATGTATTCTCGATTGCTTTTTCCTCCCCATTGGAGATGTGTCTGAATGTACCACTAATGTTGAAATCCCAGAATATATCCGCTAATTTTTCTTCTGTGTGTTTTATGATTTTATAGACAACATTTCTCTGTATGTGTTTCTCTGTGTGCTTTGGCCATTTCTCAGAAATTTCTGGGAAATTTCTGACTCTGGGGGTGAGGGTTTCACTCCTTTAGCTTTAAGGGGACCTGCAGGGTTGGATAGTGACCTTTACTCCTGCATGCAGAACATATGCTCAGCACTTTGACCCAACAATCTCTCTGACTCAAGATCCTTATGTCCAGGCAATATCTCCAGACAGTTTTCCCAGCCCCATGCTGTATATGATTTAGTGTCCACACAACTTTATGAGGGTTTGCTGTAAGACTTCAATGCATCATGGTCTGAAAAGTCAGTGGATACAATTTCTATCTTCCTGATTCTATTGAGGTGTGTTTGGGGACCTAGCACGTAGTCTATCTTGGAAAATGTTCCATGTGCACATTTGCAGAAAAGAATGTGTATTCACATTTTGGTGGATGGAAAGGCCTGTATACATCTATTAGCCCTCTCTCTTCCAGTTCTTCCTTCAAAGCCATTATTCAATGCCATTCTTCATTCAATGGCATTCTTCCATGTCTTCCTTCTGAGTTTTAATCTTGTTGATCTATCCAGAGGTGATAAGATGGTGTTGAATTCTCTAGCTACTATTGTTTTGCTACCAATATCCTCCTTAAAGTTTCTTAGAAGTTGTTTTAATTGTTTTGGTGGTCCCTCATTGGATGCGTATGTGTTTAGGAGCATGATTTTCTTCCTTCTGTACATATTCCTTGATTATTAAAAAAATGGCCTTTGTTGTCCCCTATAATCTTTTTCAGCCTAAAATCTTTGTTGTTGGATATTAGTATGCCCACCCTGGCTTCTTTGAGGGATTTGTTTGCTTGAAGGATTCTTTTCTATCTTTTGATTTTGAGTCTGTGTTTGCTCTGGCTGTTCAGATATGTTTCCTGTAGGTAGCAGAATGTTTGGTTCAGGTTTTTAATTCATTTTGCCACTCTGTGTCTCTTAGTTGACATTGAGAGAGATTATGGTATGGGGTTTTGTGCCATCTTTCTGTAGAGGTTTGTTGTGCTTGTAGTGATTTGTCTTGTCTTACAGTTGCCCCTTTAGTCCTTCTTTTAAGATTGGTTTTGAGTCTACGATGTTCCTGAGTTATTGTTTATTCATGAAATAGTTCATTTTTCCTTTGACTTTATCATTTTCCTCCTTTCCTGAGGGGCTTGAATTTTGGTATCAGATAAATAAATTCTCCATATAATTTCATCTCCCTACTGAATTTTCTTCACATTATTTTCTAGGTTTAGCTCTAAAATAATTCTTTTTCTTTTGCTTCCTTTTTATCTCTGAACTAAATATATTCTCCTGTATTTTTGTTGCCTAAAGGTAGTAATGAGATGGCAGATGAGTACTGGAAGCCAGGTGGGAGGGTAACAGGGAAGATGGTGGGTCTGTCACTGGATGGTGGAAAGGGAAGATATATTGACTGATCGGGGATTTCTATGAGAATGATGGGAGAATGGATGGATAGATGGACAAAGGTGAATGGATAACCAAGGGATAGGAGGGTGTGTGAGTGAATGTACACAAGGAGAGAGAGGCCAAAGGAAGGGTGACTGCTGATCTGGAAGGACGGGGGAAAACTGACTCATGGAGAATGAATGGATCCTGAAAGGGGAGTTGTGCTGGTTATTGGTTCTGCTCTGTGTGTTGCATGCATTGGTGGGGGAATTTGACATTTTTTGTGTTTAATAACAGGGTTGGGTATTTATTTATGGGAGAGACATGAGCAAAGTAAGATAAGTTAGGAGGCATAGGGAAATAAGAGGAGGCTTTTCTTGCTGGTGGGTAGGGGGCTGAGGCAGTGCTGAGGCTCAGCTGGGCTGAAAAATCTTGTTCTTTGGGAGTGCTAGAGAGTGGCAGAGTGAGGTGGGGGTAACTGAAATGCTGAAAACCTCCTCTGTCCTTTAAGAGCCAGAGACTGGTAGTGAGTTGGAGGCTACAAGGACTCCTGGTGGGATTTTTAGGGAAAAGGATGATTGTCACATTCCCACTCTCCAAGATTAGCCCAGCTCTCAGGCACCAGGGAAGCTGTGACAGCTCACCTCAAAGTAGGTGACTAACTTAGTGGAACTCTGTTATGATTTTTGGGTCACACCCAGCGATGAATAGGGCTTACTCCTGGCTCATGCACTCAGGAATTACTCCTGGCAGTGTTCCGGGGACCATATGGGATGTGGGAATCAAATCCGGATTGGCCACATGCCAGGCTAATGCCCTATCCGCTATACTATTGCTCTGGCCCCGGAAATGCATTATGATGTCGCTGGAAGTGAAAGTCTGAAATCGAGGTGCAGCCTCTGGTTCCTTTGGATGGTATATGGCACATGGTCGCTTTGGCTATTCCAGCTTCCAGATGCTGCCCCCATTCCTGGCCCAGTACCCCTTCTGGCATACTCAGGGAACAAATCTGAGTCTTCCTCTCTCACCGCATCTGTTCGCTCACCTAAGTCTCCTGCCTCCTTCAGCTGAAGGACCCTGTGATGATATAGATCGGACTGACATGATCCAGGAACATCTCCAATTTCCCGGTCCTCAATTCCATCATGGAGTCCCTTTGCCAGTATGTGTCCCTTGTTGCAGAGATGGGGATGCTTACATTGTCACATTGTTTGCACCATCTTATTCAGGTTCTGTGCTCCGTCAAGACTGACACCCAAGGAGAGTAGACACAAGGGCCAGGAAAGATTGCTCCACAGTTAGAAACCTGCCTTGTGAGCTGGGGGAGAAGGCAATTGGAATAGAGGAGGGATCAGTTGGTCAATGATGGTTGGAGAGATCTACCGGGATGCTGAAAGTAGATAAAGGACCGAATGTGATAGCCTCTCAGTATTTATATTTTAAACCATAATGCCCAGAACTAGAGAGAGAGTATGGGGGAAATTGTCTGTCAAAGAGGCAGGGGGAGGCTAGGCTCAGGGAATAATGGGTAAATTGGTGGTGGAAAATGTGCACTGCTGGATGGATGGGTGTTCGATCATTGTATGACTGAAACTCAAATATGAAAGTTTTATAACTGTATCTCATGGTGATTCCATTTAGAAAAGAGGCACATCCACTTCCTCCTCTCCCTTTCATCTGGAGAGCTTGCTGCCTCTTCTTGAGAACACAGAGCAGTGGGATTGCAGTCACTGATGTTCATGTCCTCATCTCTGCTCCCCTCACCCCTGCATCTTCATCTCTCCACGGCCCTACAGTGCCCCATTGTTGTGTTCTGATCTGGGTGAACAAAGGCTCCCCACCTCAGTCTTCACAACACGCTTTCCTTGCCAAGAACAGATGCGCAGGAACAGTGTCTGGTCTGCTACCGCCTTCCCTCTGTCTACCTTTTTTGGGTCTCCTCCTCCTCACCCTTTGTTTATTCAATCCCCACACCCAGTTGTGTCTCCATTCTGCCCCCATCACCCTGTGGTCAGTTCCTCGACAGCTGTAATCTTGCCACTGATGAAGTTTACATAGGTATGCATAGATCTATCCCTCATATGTGGCACATAAAGAGACATAATAAGGAGATAATAAATGCCAGACACTATAAAAACTAAGAACTGACTTACAGAGTGGAGTATCCTGAGTGGCAGGGGAAGAGAATCGGGGGGAGAGGAACTGGCTGGGGAGAGCGGACTGGAGCCATGGCTGGGGTGGGCAGTGGGCCCTCTGGTGCTGGTGTGGTGGAGGGACACTGTGTCCATGGACCGCTACCACTGTAGCAGTGGGCAGTGCTGAAAGGAGGTAAAGGGATACGCATGATACCCTTCCAGTAACAGTATTGCAAACCATGCTGCCTAAAAGGGAAATGAGAGGGGGTGGGGGGAAAGAGACAGACAGACAGACAGACAGGCGCTCTGCTCTGGTGTGTAGGACACTGTGTCCATGGTCCCCTATCACTGTAGCAGTGGACAGTGAGCAGTGGGTAGTGGGTGCTCTGGAGCTGCTGTGTAGGACTCTATGTCTATGGGCCCCTATCACTATAGCAGAGGGCAGTGGGCACTCTGGTGCTGGTGTGCTAGAGGGACACTTTGTCCATGGAACCCTATCACAATAGCATTAGAAATCATGGTACCAAATGTTTTAGAAATATAAAGAATTGCTCATGGCGCCCCCAGATCTCCTGAGCATCATATGGGTAGTCTCCCCAACCCCAAGAGAGGAACCAGTCCAGTGGTTGCACATGCATACTGAGGGGCGCAAAGGCCATGTGCTGCCAGACACACGCCCAGCCCCACACCACTGCCAGAGTGTGTTCTGTCCTCTTGCAGGCCCAGCAGCCAACATAGCTTCCTGGGGAACATAGCCGAGGTGCCCCGGGCCTCTGCCCAGGCGCAGCACCCACAGAGGGGCAGTCCTGTATGGGGCAGAATACAGGCACCTTCTGAGGCAATAAGGCCCCAGGAGGCCCCAGATGTCTCCCAGGGTTTAGCAGCAGTGTAGGGTAAACTCACAGGCTTGGTCCCCGGCACAGTGTACGTTCACTGGAGCATTCAAGAGTGACTCCTCAGTACAGAGCCAAGAGGAGCCCAAGCACTTCTTGGTGTGTCTCAACTGCCCTCAAATTTTTTTAATATTTCTGCTTTGGGGGTATATGTTATTCACTTCCATCTCCACTAATGTGTCCAAATACCTCCGCCACTGATTTTTGTCATGTCTAGTCTGTCCCTTCCCTCTCTACAATGTAAGGTAAAGGTAAAGGCCCTCCCGTTGATCGTCGATTTGCTCGAGCGGGCCCAGTAATGTCTCCATTGAAGACTTTGTTGTTACTGTGTCTGACATATTGATTACTCTCAGTAGCTTGCCGGGCTCTCCGAGAGGGGCGGAGGAATCGAACTCGGGTCGGCCATGTTGGCCGCTTGTAAGGCGAACGCCCTACCGCTGTGCTATTGCTCCAGCCCCAATGTAATTTTATATAAATTTAAATTCACTAAATATTTTAAGAAACACATTTTATGCTTAACTTTTCTTAAATAGTAGCACCATAGCACTGTCCTCCCATTGTTCATCGATTTCCTTGAGCGGCACTAGTAATGTCTCACAACAAATTGTGAGGCTTGTTGTTACTGTTTTTGGCATATTGAATACATCACGGGTAGTTTGCCAGGCTATGTCGTGCGGGCGAGATACTCTTGGTAGCTTGCCAGGCTCTCCTAGAGGGGCAGAGGAATAGAACCTGGGTCGCCCGCATTCAAGGCAAACACCGTACACGCTGTGCTATCGCTCCAGCCCTCATTAGTAGTAATAAGTGCAAATAATTAAAATGTTTAATACTGAAGAGTTGTTTTCCTACTGTTTCTCAATTATTAGAGTTGTAAGTAGTTTTGAAAAACTATGTAGTAGTCTAATTCCCTGGGAACCTATAAGATCCTGAGTTTCAAATATCTTGTCACTGAAAATAAAGAATGGCTTTCAGACACCGGTTCTACAGGTACCAGGACCATCACGATCAGCATCAGCCTTTGTTTGTCAATTGCCTTGAGCAGGCACCAGTAATGTCTCCTGTCTAGCCCTGAGATTTTAAAAGAGCCATCCATATTCAGTGCTCTTTCAGGGGTAGGAGAATGAGACCTATCATTTTTTCTGGTATTTGGCATATTGAGTATGACATGGGAAGTTTGCCAGACTCTACCATGCGAACAAGACACCCTCAGTAGCCTGTCGGGTTCTCGAAAGTAAGAACGAGATAATAAGATTAGTGGCCACGCGCTTCAGGGAGCTGGGTTTTTATAGTCTCTGGGTCTTAGTCGTTGATGTTTTTTCATACATGATTATATTAGGATTCTTTATTTCCTCAGAAGGTCTTTGCTGCCTCCTTGCAGAGAGCCCTTCCTCACCAAGCACACACCTTTAAACACTGATGATTCAGCCTGCTGGAGCATGCCTACTCAGGGCTGTTAGGGAACTTCCCCCTGGAAGCAGCCCCATCACCTGCCTGATTTAGAACACAGTTTCTCAAGAGACCACAGAAGCAGTGGCTCAAGCAAGGCCCCACCAAGAATGAAAGCCTTGCTCTGAGTGCAGATTCAGCCTCTCACATAAATGGTGATTTCTTACTGTTTGTTTTGTTTTGGAGTCACACTCAGTTGTGCCCAGAGCTTCGTCCTGGCTCAGAGATAACTCCTGACAGTGCTCAGGGAGCCACATAGGATACCTGAAGTGGAGCCTGGGTTCGCCATGTGCACGGTAAGTGTCCTGCGTGCTATACTATTTCTTCAGGTCCCCACTTAGGTATTTAAAATAAACAGTTCCTTCTGCTGTTTTGTACTCCAGACAGCATCCTAAATGCCTGTTGGCTCTCGAAGAGAGATGTGTGTGCACACAGGACAGGAGACGCCGCAGGGCTAGGGACTCAGGAAGAGGGCGTCCATCAAAATCCTAGTTTCAAGGTATCTTATCCACACCAATAATTCGGCATTGATTACAGTCAGGTGATCTATGCTTATTTAACAGTCTGTATCCAAAGGGGTTTTGCTGAGGGGGTTTAATGTTCCTTTTTTTATACATGTTTTTATCCTCCATTGTCAGACATAAATTAAGGGGCTGACTCAGATCTGGCTATTTCATGCTTGAAGAAGATCACAATGAAAGAAGTGTGAACAGAATTAATTGATCTGGTGAGGAAAATATCCCTTCAACTGTAAACTACATTCTATCTTCAGAATCCCTGCCGTGAAATTCACCTTCAGTCCAAGACATATTTTGCTTTTGCTCTTTCATTTTGGAGGGGCCACACTGGCTTATTTTCAGGGCTTACTCCTGGTGAGACCAGATGGGGTTCTGGCGACTGAACCCAGATCAGCTCTACCATCTCTCCAGAAACTCCAAGACATAGTGGCAAATTTTTGTTTCTCTACTGTCATATCTCTTTAAATTCTTGAGAAGCTCCATAACTCAAAGCTGTTTCGTCCAATTATTTTTAGAAAATCCTTTTAACAGCCCATACCAACGGTTTAATCTAATCTTTCCTAATAGTCTCAACTGAACAATCGCCACCTACTTAACTTCAATTTTCAACATTAAACATAGCCAAACCTATACCTTCACTATAACAGAACACTAGTCATAAGCCTAACCAAAGGCTTGACCTAACCTTATCTATTAGCCTTAAGCGAACAATCTCCCTATATTTTACTCTCATCAAGTAATTGTGGGTGGAGTGATAGCACAGTAGATAGGGCGTTTGCAATGCACGTGGCTGACCCATGTTCGATACCTCCGTCCCTCACAAAAGCCCAGCAAGGTACTGAGAGTATCCTACCCGCATGGCAGAGCTTGGCAAGCTACCCATGGCGTATTCTATTTTCCCAAAACAGTAACAAGTCTCACAATGGAGATGTTACTTGTGCCCTCTTGAGCGATGAATAACGGGAGGACAGTGCTACAATGCCTGTACTTGTACAAGTAGCCCAGTCCTTATCCTTACTCAAACAGAACCCAAACCCTAACAGCAGTAAACCAAAAACAGCAAAGCCACATTCTTATAATACCCAACCTAAAGGCTGGGCATTAATTTACCTATTATCCTCAACTGAACAATCTTCCTAGACTTTACTTCATTTTCAGTTTTAAAAGCAGTCAAACGCTTATCAAACAAAACTTTAATCCAAACCCAAACCTGAATGCAATCCACATTCTTTTAGTAACCCACACCAAAGGCTCTGCCTAATTAGCGTCAAATGAACCAACACTCTTTCTCTAATAACCCAAACCCCGTCCTAATTCACATTGTTATTATATCCCATACCAAATACATGGCCTAAACTTAACTGTTGTCCTCAGATGAACAATTGCCCTATGTATTATTTTCTCTTTTCAACTTTAAACATAGTCAAACCAATACTTACTTTACAGAACCCTACCCTACCCAATTCACATTGCTTTATTCTTTTTTTGGGGGGATCACCATTAGATATAGGTAAAAATCTGTTCATGATTTGGTTTCAGTCATACAATGTTCCACACCCATCCCTTCACCAGTGCACATTTCCGACAACCAATGTCCCCAATTTCTCTCCTGTAGGAGAATATTGGTTTGCCTTTCCTTCCCAGCCACAGAGAGCTTGGGGTTGTTGATTGCTCCCCCAACCTGTCAATTACCTTTTCCTCCTGATCAGACTCTGCTGACTTGTAAATATTGTTTTTCTGTCTTAATGTCCTTTGCATAGTTAGCTACCTCAGAGCAATTGCTTTTTGTATGGACAGAGGAAGACAGTTAAAAAGACATGCTTTTGTAACTTGGGAGTTGATTGACTCCAGATAATATTACTTCCTAGACATCTGCTCTCTCAACTTATGCCTCAGTTGCCCTTACTGCCTTGATCCCCCAAATCAGGGCCCTAATAAGGTACTGGATGGAACCAGGGCAAGCGGTGAACACCCTGGCATCAAAATGGGCCTGGCCAAAGTTGCCTAATACTAAACTATAAGTTAAGAATATGGTCATGGACAAATTCTGTCATGATCCAAAAGTAATAACTAGATTTGGGTCCTGCTGGGGTTACGAATGATTGATCCAGCCTGAGCACTGTAGTCTGAGTCTATGGTGAGATGTCCCCAGGAGAGTTGTCCTACAAGCCTAATTGTGTCTATTACTATGTCCATACAGAATGGTAATTATTAGGAAGTTGAATTAAGATGTTAATTAACTTTCTGGTCTAAGGAGAGGAGAAACACACCTTAATTGCTGTTTTGCCCTGGTGAGCTGAAGGTGGTCAGAAAGGCGTGAAGAACATGTTGATTGTACCTGGGTGGGGGGAGGCACGGTTTGGGAGGCTTGGTTTGAGAAGAGGTGGTAAAAAATGTGGTTGCAGAGAGTTGGTGAAAAAAGAAAGAGAGGTAGAGTCGGAGAGAGTCAGAGTTAGAGATGTGGGCAGAGCAAGAGACAGACTGAGCGAGTGAGGGTTGGAGAGAGAATTGTGGAGTGTGTTAAAGAGAGGTTGGAGAGAGCTGGAGAGAGTTGGGAGCAAGTTGGGGAGTGAGTCATGGCTAGATGGGGAGAACGTGTTGGAGAGAATTTGGGAGAGACAAGAGATGGATTAAGGCAACTGATTATCAACCAGCTTGGCCCTCGTTTTTCCTCTGTCGGCCTCAGTCAAAGTTCATCCCAGGTGGGGAAGCGGTTCAAGAGCACTGTACAGCCAGGAAGAGCCACCAGGAGAGCCCATGAACACCCGCTAATCTGTGATCATTCCTAGAGACACCATGGTAAAAGTTGTTGCAACAGTTAGGGAAAGGAGCTTAGGAAGGAGCCCAGGAGAGGAATGCACAGGGAGGAGTCCAGGGCAGGAAAGCACATTGGAGCCCTGAGTGACAGCAGGGCAGGCTGCCCACCAGGTGCGGGCTAGCCAGGGAAGCAACCCACTGCTCACTGCCTGCCTGAGGACGGGCAGCAGGGTCTGCACCAATAACCGGCGTCTGCACAGTGAACGTGATCTGCACTGTGACTGGAGTCTACACTGGGCAACTGGGGTCTGCACCTAGAGACCGGCGGCTGGAGCCGGACAGGAGGGAGCAGCGCTGGGACCCCTGAGTTCGACCCGGCAGGGCCTCCTCACTCAGGGCCGCACCCTCGGCTCCCCTCCTGCGACCCCCCGCGTGCCTGGGGTCTTGCAGAGACCCCCGCAGGATGTGCACACACCGGAGGCTGGTCATACTCAGTCGGGAGCCAGCGGAGTCAGAGCGACACAGCCTGGCTCGCCCTGCGCCAGCAGCGGGACTGGATTTGGCGCTGAGGGCGCTGTACGTGCACTGCGCCTGTGCATGCGGAACATCCCGATCAGTGCGTCAAGCCCAACACGTGATCCCCCAAGCACCACCAGGGGGCGATGCGGAGCCAGGATAATCCAGACCTCCACTAGGGATTTCCCAAAATGTCACATATTTCCACTCATATTAAATTGCCTGTATTGGGGGGCGGTGGTTGGGGGGCCGAATTTCCCCTCCAGCACTACATTCTAAAGTCAGAATGTATTTTAATGACTTTTGCCACTATCGTCTAAAGCAATAAATTTCAGGACTGGACAAATAGTTCAATGGGTAGGGATCTTCCCTTGCACATGCGGACCCGAGGTCCATGTGGACCCGAGATCCATGCCTGGAATCCCATATGGTCGCTGAGTCCACCAAGAGTAATCCCTGAGCAAAGCCAGGTGTGAACCAAAATCCAAACTGTAAAGAGCAGGAAGTAGGATGCCTGCCTTCATGCTGCAGATCCAGTTCAGATCCACAGCACCACATGTGTTCCATGAGAGCCAGAAAAATAGGAGCACTGTTGGACGTGGTCAAATTGACCCCCACCCAAATACTATTGATGCAGGTGCAGCAGAAGTGGCGGCAGTGGGTTTCTATGTTCATTCGTGAATCCAGGTTCTTAAATATTTTCAAGAATGAAAATACTAAATACTAAAGATTCTCAGGCTGGAGTGATACCACGGTGGGTAGGGCATTTGCCTTACACGCAGCCAACATGGCTCACCGGAGTTTGATTCCTCCACCCCTCTCCAGAGCCCGGCAAGCTACTAAGAGTATCTCGCCCGCCGGACAGAGCCTGGCAAGCTAACAGTGGCATATTCAATATGCCAAACACAGTAACAACAAGTCTCATGATGGAGATGTTATTGGGCCTGCTAGAGCAAATCAATGAACAATGGGAGGACCATGACCGTGAAAGATTGTCAGATTTAGAAAGTAGAAAAATTTATTGATAAGTAGAAGAGAAAGGAATAGGAGATTCCCAAAGTAGGAGGGAACTTAGTGTGGGCCTATTGCTCTTTTTGTGAGACTTTTAGAGAAAAACCAGGTCTTTGGGTGACAGAGAATGCAGGGAATCTACAGGGTGGTCAGGCTGATTTATCTTTTGGGTCATCTGCCTCAGGTATTGTTCATTATCTTAGCCTTGTGACTACTAATTCTAGGACACAAGAATACGGTCCTGGGGAGCTCCAGGAATGTTTAAGATTTGGCCTTGCAGATGAGGTGGAGTAGATCAATGGGGGAAATGGAACTGCTGGTGAGGGGAAACAGTGGACACGCCTCTTGTTGGCAAGGGGAAACTGAGGCTTTCTCTTTTACTAATAAATGATGATATATTCATGAAGGTGTTTCTTGGTTACATGAAACACGTTATTAAGTTTTTCAACTTTGTTTATATCTAAGTTACAGGATATATCAGTTTGAACTCATTAGTGAGTGAGAAGCAGACTGTCACTATGTATTTGGTGAATGAAAGCTCAATTGAGTCACTTAACACTCTTCTATTCTACTAGATTTTATCAGGTATTTCTTTAACGTTTTATCGTTTGTTGGTCATTATTTATCTATACAACCTCTGAAATGTAATTAATGAAAGAAACATTATCGGAGGGCTGGAGCAATAGTACAATGGGTTGAGCACTTGTCTTATATGCAACTGAACCAGGTTCGATCCCTGGTACTCCATATGTTCCCTTCAACCAGGCCAAGAGTGATATGTGAGCACATATCTGAGAGTAATTCCTGAGTACTCCCAGGTGTGGCCCTCAAAACAAAACAAACAAAGAAAATTTTTATGGATCAGTGATATAATGGACTGAGTGCATGCAAGAGTCTCAAGTTTAGTCCCTGAAGAGATCCCAGGCCCCCCAAGCGCTACCAGGAATAATGTTGAAAAACAAAACAAAAAAATTTCATCAAACTCAAAATTATTCATTATGATGTGGATTCTGTCTTATCTGGAATGAGAGGCTATGTTTTAGATGACATCCTAGGGATCCTCCAATGGGTGGAGTTATCACTGCACCATAGTAGAACTCTAGCCAGAGTCAGTAGAGATTTGCTTAAACAAAGGATTATTTTGTAGACATGTGAAACGGTGATATTTCTGAACAATTTCTCAGAGTGGAGCTTAATTTATCTGAGTTAGATGACCAGATACGTAAAATTTAACACAGAGCAAGGTGAAACTTACCATCTCCTTTTCAAGTTCACTGCCTTAGCAGTGGTAGGTTGCTGTGTGGGTTTGAAGTAGAGCATTAATCACCTTTTGGGTAACTAATTGCTTTTTTCCGTCTTTAGTATTTTGCCTTTCTGACCTTGGCTAATCTGAGTTGGATTTACTAATGTGATTGTGTAGTTTCCCCATTTTAGGGGAACATTTGCTCTTGTTTAAATATCTCAGCTGTGTTCCTGTTCTTTCCTCCACCTAAATATTTTCTAAGAAGTGTAACTTCACCATTGGAATGAAGCGTTAGTTAACTGTCTCATCCTTCCAAAGGCTTTTCAATTTCTCTGACTCCTTGTAATCCATAAGTACCCCTTTGCAGTGCATCCACATAAGATATAGTTCTCAACTCTGGAGTACTGTTTGTGACTCACTTTACAGCCATATAGCTCTGTATCAGGTGAACTTGAAATGGCACCATTTAATAATTTCTAAGCCATTTTGGGGGTTTGATGGTGGTGGAAGGAAGTACAGTAACTTTATACACGCTAAACATGACCACCCTGAACGCGCCAATAATTATAAAAAGCAATAATCAAATAATAATACCCATATTTGGGGTGTGTGTGTGTGTGTGTGTGTGTGTGTGTGTGTGTGTGTGTGTGTGTGTATGCTGATGCCTAGGCATTGTTTTAGCAGAAGAGAAGTGTTTCATTTCTGGCTGCATTTTCTCCCAGTAGCCAGAGTGAACGTGAACAAATGTGGGAGTACAACTTAAGTTTCAGGATGATATGTTCATGGTTTTATCCTGTTTTAACTTTTTAAAATGAGTCGCACTCAGTATTGTGAAAAAATCAAGTTTCTCTGATGAACTCATTCTAAGGATATTTCTTGGGGATATGGGGGCATGTATGTTGCTACTACCTCCCAAATGGTGCTCTGAAGATCTGGGACCCTTCTTGGCATTTCCTGGACAGCTGAACATGAAGTTCATTTCAGTCTGCTGCTTGTGCCCCGAGAGTTTGGCCAGGCAACCATGTTGGTTGTCAAGGGCCTCCGAGACCAGAATTTACAGTTCCCAGGGATGAAGCTGGAGATGGTTGGGGGACTTTGTGATGTCAGTGATCAAACCAAGTTTGCTTTCATGCAGGCTTGCACCTTAATCCATGTACTGTACCCTAAAGCCTATTCTAAGAATCCTTAGATTTAATTATATGATTTAAATCATAGTTTTAATTATTCAAAGTACCCTTCCCCCCACAAACTTCTGAAAGTCTTATATACTGATTGGAAAAGCTAGAACATATTGAAAATTATATGAAAGAAAAAAAAGATCTATAAATCACCTAGATAATTGCTGTTAATTGAACTTTTATTTCTAACAAGTCTTCCATATTTTTGCACTTTGTAACTTTAAAGTGTTTAAAGAGAGACGCCTGCAGAAAAGTAGCTCTGAGACTCAGTCTTTCTCTCTTCACCGCTAACACTGCAGTGATCTTGTTCCAAACCCAGCAACATGAAGAAACAACGCAAATCCCCACCACATAGGGAGGACAACAAAAAGAATGCAGAAGAATCTGTCAATACTGTTCACCTAAGGGACCTCTCAGACAAAGAATTCAGATATGAAGTCATGAATATGTTCAATCAACTCAACCAGACAGTTAGACCGATATCCATTAACATGACAGAAAAAAATGACAAATTACACTAGGAAATGAGAGCAGAAATGTCACGAATAAAAGATTCCGTAGATGAAGTGAAAAACTCAGTCTCTTCTCTCAACAATAGAATGACCGCAGATGAAGAGAGAATCAGTGAGCTGGAAGATCAGCTGCACCAAGCCAACAGGCAACAAAACACAGTGGCAAGGCACCTCAAGTTAGCTCTACAGAGAATCAGTGTCCTAGGAGATGATTCCAAGAGGAACAACATTAGAAACATTGGACTACCAGAAGCTCAGGGAAACAATCCCAATGTAAAAAACACGGTGAAACAAATCATTGCTGAAGTATTCCCAGAGCTCCACAATGCAGCCATTCAGGTTCAAGGAGCCCGAAGGGTACCAGATAAAAGAGACCCTAACAAAAACACTCCAAAACATATCATAGTTAGAATGATTGATGTTCCTGATAGAGATACAATACTGCAAACAGCAAAGTAAAAGAAGAATATCACATACAAGGAGAACCCCTTAGATTCACAGCAGATCCATCAGAGGAGACCCTCCAAGCCCTAAGGCAGTGGCAAGATATAGTGAAAAAAAACCTCACTGAAATGAATGCTTCACCAAGAATACTCTATACGGCCAAACTCTGACTCAAAATTCAAGGAGTGGTACAGTATTTTCTTGACAAACAGCAGCTCAGGAACTTCATAGGCTCAAAACCAAACCTAAAATAATGGCTAAAGGGGCTACTATAAGACAAGACAAACCCTACAACCACAACACAACCTTACAGAAAGGTGACACAAAAGTCCATAACAATGATCTCTCTCAATGTCAACAGTCTAAATTCACCACTTAAGAGACACAGAGTGGCAAAATGGGTTCAGAGACAGAACCCAACATTCTGCTGCCTACAAGAAACTCATCTCAACAGCCAGAGCAAACACAGACTCAATGTCAAAGGATGGAAAACAATCCTGCAAGCAAACAGCTCCCTCAGAAAAGCTGGGGTGGCCATACTAGTATCTGATAGCATTACTTTTGCATTGAAAAAGATTAGAAGAGACAATGGAGGCTATTTTCTCTTCATCAAGGGACAAGGACAACAGGAAGAAATCACGCTCTTCAATGCATATGCACCTAATGAGGGAACAGCTAAATATTTTAAACAAGTGCTAACAGATTTTAAGGAGGACATTTCTAGCAACACAATAGTAGCTGGAGATTTCAACATCATCTTTTCAGCTCTGGATAGATCAACAAGAACAAAACTCAGCAAGGAAACGTTGGCTTTGAAAGAAGAAATAGAAGAGAGAGGGCGTATAGACCTGCACAGGGCTTTCTACCCGAAAAAGAAAGAATACACATTTTTCTCCAGTGCGCATGGAACATTTTCAAAATAGACCATGTCCTAGGCCACAAAACATACCTAAATAGAATTAGGAAGATAGAAATAGTATCAAAAATCTTTTCAGACCACGATGCACTGAGAATAGGAGTGAATCACACACAGATAAGGAGAACCAAATCAAACACCCAGAAACTAAAAAACGCAATGCTTCAAAACGAGTGGATCAGGAGGGAAGTCAAGGATGAAATCAAAAGATACTTGGAAACAAATGAGAATGAAGACACGAGCTACCAAAACTTATGGGATGCAGCAAAAACCATTTGAAGGGGAAAATTTATAGCTTTGTAAGCATATCTCAGGACAGAAGAAAAGATGCACATAAACAACCTGACTTCACAGCTCAAGATCTTAGAAAAGGTTCAACAGAAGTAGCACAAATTGTGCAGAAGGAAAGAGACTATAAAACTTGGAGCAGAAATCAACGGCGTGGAATCAAAAAAAAAAAAACCAATTAGAAAGATCAATAAAACCAAGAGCTGGTTATTCAAGAAAATAAGTAAGATAGAAAAACCACTAGCTACACTCACAAAGAAACAGAGAGAGAACCCTAATAAATTGAATCAGAAATAAGAATGGGGATATCACAACAGAAACCAAAGAAATTCAAAAGATCATCAGAGACTACTTTGAAAGTCTGTATGCCACGAAACAAGAGAACCTAGAAGAAATGTATATATTCCTGGATTCCTATTATCCCCCAAGACTGAATCAAGAAGATATGGTGTACCAGAATAGACCTACTCACATAACGAAATAGGAAACTGTAATCAAAAGTCTTCCCAAAAACAAAAGCCCAGGTCCAGATGGATTCACTAGCCAATTTTTCCAAACATTTAAAGAGGAACTATTGTAGGTTCTTCTCAAGATTTCCCAGGAAATTGAAAAAACAGAAACTCTCCCAAACAGTTTCTATGAAGCCCATATCTCTCTAATACCAAAAGGAAACAAAGAGACCACAAGAAAAAAAACTCAGGCCGATATTCCTGATGAACATGGATACGAAGATACTCAACAAAATAGTAGCAAATAGCATTCAAGAACTCATCAAAAAGATCATACACCATGACCAAGTGGGATTCATCCCAGGGATGCAAGGATGATTCAACGTTCGGAAATCCGTCAACATAATCCATCATATCAATAAAAGAAAAGATGAAAATCATATGATCATATCAATAGATGCAGAGAAAGCATTTGACAAGATCCAGCAACCGTTTATGAGGAAAACCCTCACCAAAATGGGGATAGCGGGGACTTTACTTAATATAGTTAATGCCATCTACCACAAACCTACAGGAAACATCATCCTCAATGGGGAAAAACAGAGAACCTTCCCCCTAAGATCAGGGACGAGACAAAGATGCCCACTCTCATCACTATTGTTCAATATAGTACTGGAACTACTTGAAATATCAATTAATCAAGAAAAAGATATTAAGGGCATCCAGGTAGGGAAGGAAGAAATCAAGCTCTCACTATTCACAGCTGATATGATAATATACTTAGAGAATCCTAATACCTCTACCAAGAAACTCCTTGAAACAATAGACTTGTATAGTAAAGTTGGAGGCTATAAAGTCAATACACAAAATTTTATGCTTTCCTATACGCAAATAGTGAAAGAGAAGAAAGTGACATAAAGAAAACAATCCCATTCACAATTGTACCCCAGAAAATCAAGTACCTAGGAATCAGGTTAACTAGGGAAGTAAAGGACCTGTACAAAGAAAACTACAAAATGCTTCTTCAGGAAATAAAAGAGGGCATGAGGAAATGGAAAAATATCCCCTGCTCCTCTTTACAATAGCCAGAAACTGGAAGAAACGTGAGTGCCCAAGAACAGATGACTGGTTAAAGAAACTTTGGTACATCTACACAATAGAGTACTATGTAGCTGATAGAAAAGATGAAGTCATGAAATTTACATACGTGGTACAACATGGAAAGTATCATGCTAAGCGAAATGAGTCAGAAAGAGAGGGATAGAC
The DNA here is from genome assembly GCF_029834395.1 of Sorex fumeus. Classification (NCBI taxonomy): domain Eukaryota; kingdom Metazoa; phylum Chordata; class Mammalia; order Eulipotyphla; family Soricidae; genus Sorex; species Sorex fumeus. The sequence goes on from NW_026606103.1 coordinate 5,939,998, forward strand.
ATAGAAAGATTGCATTCATCTGGGGGATATAAAGTAACAAAATATGAGATTAATACCCATGAATAGCTGAGATCAGCACCAGGAGGATTACTCCATAGCTTAGAGGCCAGCCAGGTATTCTAGGGCAAAGGGCAATTCAGATAGAGAAGGGAGCACCAAATAAAGGGTGTTTGGAGGATCCTCCCAGGAGGGGAGATGCATGTTGAAAGTAGACTATGGACTGAACATGTTTGCCACTCAATGCCTCTTCTGCAGACCACAACACCCAAAAGGAGAGAGAGAAATAAAGGGAATGCCCTGCTAAAGAGGCAGTGTGGGATGGGGGGGATGGGGGTGGGAGGGATATTATCCATGGTGGTGGAAAATGGGCACTGGTGGAGGGATGTGTATTTGATCATTGTGTAATCGAAACCCAAGCACAAAAGTTTGTAAATCTACAACTGTACCTCATGGCGTTTCACTAATAAAAATTAAAAAAAAAATCCCCTGCTCATGGATGGGGAGAATTAACATTGTCAAAATGGCAATATTTACCAAAGGACTGTAAAAATTCAATGCGATCCCTATAAGGATATCCATGACATTCTTCCAAAAAATGGAGGAAACAATCCTGATATTTATATGGAACAATAAGGCCCCATGAATAGCTAAAGCATTTCTTGGGAAAAAGAAAATGGGAGGAATCGACATCCCTAACTTCAAACTCTACTACAAAGCTGTAATAATTAAGACAGCATGGTACTGGAACAAAGGCAGAGCTGTAGACCAATGGAACAAAGTTGAATAGACTGACATCTTCCCCTGTGTAAACACACAAAAAATAATAAGGCCAGCAGTCAGACCGTTTCCCCACTCCTGGGAGGTCGATGGCGATTGTCAGGCGAAGGAAGGAAACGAGGGCCAGGCTGGGTGGTCTTAGCAGCGGTTTATTACATGGAAGAGATGTATGTCATGGAGGCCCCAGGATCTCTCAAGCACGTGCGCCTTTGTTCTCTCAGCCCCATCTGTCCTCAGCCCCATCTTCCCAGGTTCTCTGATGCAGTGTCCCCCAGAGAGCCCTGAAATCTCCCTTATATAGATCATAGTACCTCTAAAGTGCACAATATAGTGATGTCATCAAAAGGAGTTACAGAAAGAATATTGAGGTAGCAAAACGTACATTGTTTCTTTACATCTGCAGGCCAGTAAACCTGGCCTCACCTTTTACAGGCTACAAGCACTGGTATTAGCACATCAAAGAGGAGTCTGCTAGAGCTTAGAATCTACATCTCCAAAATCAGCCAGCCTGCAGCCAGGCATCTACATCCCAAAGATTAGGCCTAGCTTAGCACCTGGGATCTGCATACCTAAGGCCATCTAGGTTCCTGTGAGATAAGAGAAACTGCCTCAATATACTGAAATCATTTACTGAAGGCAGTTTGAAGGGGAGAAAGTTCAGTCTCATCCAAAGCTAGTCAGAACACAAAGGAAAGCTGCTTCTAGGGAAGATTCTCATTTAGCAGATCAACTCCCCTAGAAGAGATTTCCCTGGATGTGTTTCTCCTCTCCTTGTCCGACCAACATATAAGCATACATGATATAAATCATTTTGTACGGACACAGTAAGAAATACTTTGAGCATATAGAATTGCTCTCCTAGGACCATCTCAGTCTCAGACTGCAGTGCTCAGGCCAGGTAGCTATCCTATTCCTAGCAGCAGGGTCCTAGTCTCGTCGTTACTTTTGGATCATGAGAGCATTTGCCTATGATCAAACTCTTACGTTATAGTTAAGAATCGTGGCACCTTGGCCTGGCCCATCTTGATGCCAGGGTAGCACATAACTTACCGCCTTGCCCTTGGTTCCATCCAGTCCCACGTCGGGACCCTGCCCTTGAAGTGCTAGGAAGTGAGGGCAACTGAGGCTTAAGTTGAGAAGGCAGATGCCCAGGAGTGAATAATATTCAAGGCCAATTAACTCCTAAGTTACAAAGCATAATATTAATGGTCTTCCTGTATCTATACAAAAAGGACATTATATTAAAGTAAACTATTCAAAAGCCATAAGGAGAGGAGAAAGGTAATATTAACTTACGGTACAAGTTCAGTGTCCTAGAAGGATGAGACCTTAAAAAGTGCTTGGGGGAGAGAGCATAGAAGTGATTACAGACAGACAAAATAATGGGAGTGACTCAGGAGCACTGTGATGGGTGCAACCTGATAAACCTAATCTCCTTGTACTCCAACATTCCCCCAAGCATATTATGATCTAATTTTTAATAAGGGGACAAGGAATGTGAAGTGGAGCAAGGAAAGCCTCTAAAACAAATTGTGCTGGCAAAACTGGATGGCTACATGCAAAACAGTGGGCTCAGAACTCTACCTAACGCCATGCACAAAAATAAGATCAAAATGGATTAATGACCTCAATATCAGACCGGAATCAATAAAGTTCATTGAAGACAAAGTTGGCAAAACCCTCCATTATATGGAAGCTAATGGTATCTTCAAAGATGTCACACCACTGGCGAAGCAAGTGAAAACAGAGATAGACAAATGGGACTGTCTTAAACTAAGAAGCTTCTGCACCTCAAAAAAAAAAAAAACAGTGACCAAAATAAAAAGACAGTCTACAGAATGGGAAAGGATATTTGCCAAATACACATCCTTCAAGGGTTTGATATCAAGAATATACAAGGTACTGATTGAACAACACAAGAAAAAAACACACAACCCCTTCAAAAACTGGGGCGAGGAAATGAACAGAAACTTTCTCAAACAAGAAATCTGAATGGCTAAAAGGCACATGAGAAAATGCTCTACATCATTAATCATCAGGGAGATGCAGATCAAAACCACAATGAGATATCATTTCACACCACAGAGACTGGCCCACATCTAAAAGAACAAAAGCAACTGATGTTGGCTCAGATGCGTCTAGAAAGGGACCATCCTTCATTGTTGGTGGGAATGCTGAATGGTTCATCCCTTTTGGAAAACTGTATGGACGATTCTCCAAAAATTAGATTGAGCTCCCATTTGACCCAGCATATATCCCAGAGAGGACAAAAGTATAGTCGAAGTGATGTCTGCACTTGTTTGTTCATTCCAGCTACTGTTTACATTACTAGAATCTGGAAAAAAAAACCTGAGTGCTGGAGAATATGACTGGTTAAAGATACTTTGGTACATCTACATATGGGAGTACTATGTAGATTTTAGAAAAGATGAAGTCATGAAATTTACAGGAGAGTAAAACACAAGAATAGCCGAGATTGGTACCAGGAGGTTCACTCCATGGCTTGGAGGCCAGCCGCACACGCTAGAGGAAAAGGCAGCTCAGATATAGAAGGGAGCACCAAGTAAAGGGTGTTGGGAGGATCCTCCCAGGATGGGAGATGCATGCTGAAAATAGATTATAGACCCAATATGATTTCCACTCAATGCCTCTTTTGTTGCAAACCACAGCACCCAAAGGAGAGATAGAACAAAAGGGAATGCCCTGCCAGAGGCTGGGTGGGATGGGGGTGGTGGGTGAGAGGAATACTGGGATCAGTGATGGTGGAAAATGAGCACTGGTAGAGGGATGGGTACTCGAACATTGTATAACTGAAACCCAAGTACAAAAGTTTGTAAGTCTACAATTGTACCTCATGGTGTTTCACTAACAAATTTTTTAAAAATTAAATAAAAAAGGTATTCCAACCTTACCTTCCCAATAAAAATACCAAATGCGCTGAAAGAACACGATGACCTCAGTACATGTATTGCAAACCATAGTGCACAAAAGGAGAGGGAGAGAGAGAAGAAAAGTGTCTGCCATAGAGGGAGGCTGGAGGGCTGGAGGGGGTATATATTGGCAGATAGTGGGAGGAAAACAGGGCACATTGGCGGTGGAAATGTAAAATGGTAGAGGGATGGGTGTTATATCATTGTATGACTAAAATCCAATCATGAACAGCTTTGTAATGTCTGTCTCACTAATATTAAACAAAAAACTGAAAAAGAGAAATGAAGAAAATGAGACATTATGGGGGGGGAATGTGTTGATATGGGTTAGAATTTTCTATGTATGAAACATTGTTGTTGAAAATTATTGTAAAATTATCAAACAGTGGCTAAAATAAAATTTAACACTAAATATTTAAAAAAAATTTTAATATTGAATTTGCTGTCTGAAATAATTGGCCATTTTACAACATGCCAACTTAACTATACCTAGTATTATTCCTTGTATTGAATTCCACTTTATCTAGTTCATTTTTTTTAGGGAGGTGGTGTTGGGTCCACTCCCACCTTGCTTAGGTGGTGCTCCTAGCTCTGTGCTTGGGAGCAATCTGCAGGGAGCATATGTGGTGCCTGGGAATCAACTGTAGCTGGTGACATGCCAGGGAAATGTCTAAACCCTCGTGTGACATTCCAGCCTGCCTTCAGGGATTTGAAACACAGTGTTTGCTTTTTCTACGTCCAAGTGCAGAGCTGTTCAGTCTTTATGGTGCTGGGGACCACCAGGCCACCCAGAGAGTGCTCTACTGCTCTTGGGGCCTCCAGCATCTCACCTTGAGGTGGCCAGGGGACTCTTAATTCTATTTAGCTCCCAGTGTTGAGTGAGGGGCGAAGTAGTGCCCACATGAAAGTCAGGTTCAGCACCTGCGAAATTTGTACCACTGACCAAAGAACTGGCATTGATTAAGAACCTAAGAAATAAGGGTCGTGCTAATCCAGTCAACACCTATTGAAAATTAGGGTACGAAATAAATAAGGCCTCTAATAAAAAATTTTCTGTCCAGTCCCAGTCCTCAGGAGCAGTGGCCACCAGCTCTGTGCTAGCAGCAGGGCTAATGCAACAGCCAAAGTCAGTGTCAGCTCACTGCACAGAGGTAACAGACTTCGACCTCTGGTCAACACGGCATTCCTCGGCTTCGGCACTGCTGGCCAGATAGTTCCCAGGATGTGACTGGGGTAGCGCTAGATCTTTTCGGTCCCTGGAAATCCTCAGGAGTAGCTTTCTCAATCTGAGTGGTGAGTCTGCTGGTTTCCTTGAAGTAAACCTACTAAGACACACTCACACACTTGATGAATGCAAGCTCTAAATATGACAAAAGGGGGAATTACTGAAACATTGTTTTCTCTTCACCTCTACTAGTAATTCATGAAATAATTCACAAAGTAATGGGTTACCTTTACTTCTGATAAATAGTGCCACTTATTTGCATCAATACATTAAGAAATACACAAATTCCTTTCATCTAAAACTTAGTTTCTTTGGACTCAGCGTAAAAGTTTAGAGCAGGGTGATTTTTTCTGGGGACATCCAGTCATATTCCCATACAAGAGACCTTCAGGACCGTTTAACTTAAGCTTTTCCTGTCCCTTACATTCTTGTCACTTGTTTCCTTTGGGTCAGAATCTGTTCCATGATTGTGCTCTTGACGAATTATATTACTTCGGCAGACAAGTGTTCAGAAGACAAGAGTTCTCATGACAGACAACGAAGCATTAGTAGAGGGAGAATCAACTATTAGTTATCTGGGTATAAAAATAACTGAGTTACTTGGGAAGAAAAATATCTCCACTTTCATCAGCCACTGCCAGATCGAAAGGCTGCTTCTCCCGAAAAGAGCATAAGTTGAGACCCCCATAACCATGCCACTGGACTCCGCACCAGGCTGTTTCACACAGAGCACTTCAGAGGGGGGCAGGTGAGAGCCCTCCCCGCCCCAAAAGACCCAGCTCTGACAGCCAAAATCTCCACAACCCTACCACCCTACTGCCACGACGCTGTGGGGTCATTCCCCACGTGCTCAAGCTGAGTCTCACACATGACTGAACATATTCCTGGAAACAGCATAAAACACCCCCTGCCCAGTCTCCATAATTACCACACCACATTTGATGGGGTTCAGATAGTAGCAACAAATCATCGAGGGAAATATATATGCATATATATATTTCTTCACAGTTTCCTATATGAATAATGTTTGTAAGCATTTTCAGCAGTACTACGTAACAGACAATATGAAATATATTATTTCTGTTGTGTTTGGGACAGGGATTAGGGCATGGAATGGAAATATCCTTAATTTGGTGGTGGTAAGATGTAATGGTGGTGGGATGGGTGTTTGAATATTCACGATCACGATCATCCTGTTGTTCATAGATTGCCTCGAGCAGGCACCAGTAACTTTTCCTTTGTCCTAGCCCTGAGATGGGAAAAAGTGCCACATTCAAGACCCTTTCAGGTTTAGGGGAATGAGACCACTCATTCTTACTGGTATTTGGCATATTGGGTATGCCACCTTGAGTTTGCCATTTTGAATATTAAATGTAATCAAATATTGTGAACTAACATATAAAATAAAAAAAATCTCCACTTTCTTACTGAACACATTTAGCAAGGGCTAAATTATGTACCATTGTATTTCTAACATAAAAAGCTCTGCTTTAGTTTTTTAATTTTTTATCTGTTTAAACTGTTTTATCAAGTATAAAACTACAAGTACCATAAGAATGATCTTTGCAGATATTTGTAAGAATCTCTTTTGGCTCTGTAAAAATACTTGCCGTTGCTAAGGTTTCTTGTGCTCTACACTACATAGATATTCTACACTAGAACTTTGTAGAAAAAAATTTATTTCTTGTGGGTGAGTAGGCCATCTAATGTCGAAGACAGGGTAGCAGAATGCTTGCCACAGGACAATGTTGTGTCCCCTTCTACTCATGCAGTGCAACTCCTTCCACATGAGCGCATGCAATGCTGTTATGAAATAACATGAAAACCTGGTCATGTTATGACCAGGCACTTTAAGGTCTCTCATGCCATTTACCATATATTTGCAACACAGTTCTAATAGTAAAATAGTAAAGGTATTTAGAAACCTGCTTTAAAAACCACCTTTTCTCAATTTCTAACACTTGCGCAGACAAGAGAACATTGTGGTAAAGCAAAAGAGACAAAACCAGGTTTCCAATGTGACAAATCTTAAATCTGAAACACAGGTACAATAAATTTTGTAAAGGATCAACGATTTTACTTACAATTAAATATCTTATGATACAGAGTAAACTAGGCAGAAAGTCTGCTCTGTATTGCAAATTAACCGGGATACACTCGCCAGCCTTCAAAATTTAATTTCTAGGAAGACAAGTGTTAAAGGGTTTAATAAAGCATTCACTTAGATGATTATGAACAAGCAAGACTTTTGGGCCGGACCTATAGTACAGCAGCAGGACATTTGCCTTGATTGTGGCTGCCCCGGGTTGGATTTTGGCATCCCATATGGTCCCCTGAGCAATGCCGGGAGTAATTCCTGAGTGCAGAGTCAGGAGTAACCCTGAGCAATGCCAGGTGACCCAAAAAGCTAGGAAAAACAAAACCAAAAACACATAAAAAAAAAAACCACAAAGGAAAACAAAATAAAAAACCAAGACTAGTTTTGGACATGGTAACAAAGCTGACACATAATAAAATCATCTTCATATATTGCACTTTTAGGTACTTTGCAAAATAATTAGCAATATCATTTAACACTGATTATAATAGTTTCCCACAGTTCTTGCTCAATTATTTTTAAAAAATTTATATTTATAAAGTTGTTCACAATACTTTATTACATACATTCAATATTTCAACACCAATCCCACCACCATTACAACTTCCCACCATCATTATTTCGAATTTTCCTACCCCTACCCAAGCCTGCCCCAAAGGCAGAGGCTAAATAATTGATTTTGTATTGCTTATTATACATAATAGACTTAAAATTATCCAAAAAGACTTCCTTAGAGGAAAGTGTGTGAAATTTGTTGTATCTCACCAGCAGCCATTAAGCCCCTGTGTAGGAAATCACTAACATGTTGTTACAGGTTGATCCCTGTATATATATATATATATATATATATATATATATATATATACACACACACACACACACACACACACACACAGATCAGTTGCCTTCTACCTTACATCCCATCAAATGTAAATTTCTGACTTCTTTATTTATTGGGACGATAACTGATGCTCCTTGGCTCAGTGTTCGGGTAACTCCCAGCACTGTTTGGGGAACCATGTGTTGCTAAGGACAGAACCGAGGGCTCACATATGTAAAACATGCACAACAGTCCTCTGAGCCATCTCCCTGATGTTCCTTCCTTATATTTATTGGAGGTGACTTGCACTAAATTTTGAGAATGGGGCAAGGTTTAGGTAAGCTTCCCAGTTTAGTGGGGTTTTTTTAGTATTAGAAATGATGCTTTCTGAAATGCTCTCATTCTTTTTATTCATATAGTTTGTTGTGGGCCTTCTCTTTGTCTTTATTCCCCCCATCCTTTTCAATTTTTTTTTATCCTTAGCACTTTTACTTTGCATGTGGGCTCTGGTCTGGGAAGGGATCTTTGGTAGATCACTTTTGACTGTTCATGAGCTGGACTAGACCAACTCTTTCGAGTCTTTCCAATCCTGCCTATTTCTTATGTCATCATGAGATGGGTACACTTGTTCCAGTGCCAATAACTATTCTCTAATTTGCTGGTTGTATTTTTCATTAAAGTTCCTTTTTTGAAGGGGTGGCAGACCCTATCAGATGCAGCTTTTTATTCTCTCTGGCTTCTCCTTTATTGAGCCCTCTATTTACATGCAGGTTTTGTGGCCATTCGTGATTTCCTAGTATTCATTTGTAGTTTGTGGTTCCTTTTGTTATGAACTTTGGCCCGTTTTCTTATTTTTCTAGTTCCTTTAGATAGAATAAATGCTTTTCTTTAAATGCACAAAGAAATTAAACTACAAAAGGCAAAATAACTTTGTGAAAGATATAGGTAGGGCTGGTGATAGCCAGTTTCTTTATGGGGACCGTCCCGGGCATTGCCCAAGTACCTATTGGTAATCAAGCCCTGTGCTGGAGGTACCTGTTGGCCCTGCAGTGTGTGGTGTCAGGAGGTGTTGGGAATGAGCCCAGGCCTCCCACGTGCAAGGCATGTTCTCTACTACTGGATCCATTTCTCCAACGCAAGAACTCATTTTTGTATTTTACCTGTTAGTCAACATTTTTTTTGACAGTGGTTGGGGTGGTATTTTGGTTTTGGGATCATATCGAGTAGTGCTTAAGATTTACTACTATGATTTTTAAATTCAATCACCATGAGATACAAAGTTACAAAGCGGTTCATGATCCAGTTTCAGTCATACAATGTTCTGACCCCCATCCCTCCACCAGTGTAGATTTCCCACCACCAGTGTCCCCCAGTTTTTTTACCATCAACACACCATCAACTCCCAGCCTATTGTAGACAGTCTATTGTAGACAGTCTCTCTCTCTCTCTCTCTCTCTCTCTCTCTCTCTCTCTCTCTCTCTCTCTCACACACACACACACACATTATGGTTTGCAATATAAATATTGAGAGGTTATAGTATTTGTTCCTTTTCCTACTTTTAGCACTCAGTTCTTATCCGAGTACTCATTTACAACTATCGTTGTCATAGTGGATCCTCCTCTATCTCAACTCTAGGTACTTTCCTCAAGGGATCACTCCTGGCAGTGCTCACGATGTTGTGCTTCCATATATGGTGTTAGGGATCAAACTGGGGTTGGTTGTGTTCAATGCAAATGCCCTATCTACTTTTTTTAATATGCCTGACCGGCCCCTCAACTTCTTAATTAATTATTTTTTGAGAGAAGCTGGGATTGCCAAGGATAGAACTCAGTACATCATACATTGCAAGTATGTATATCATGCATATATACTCATGTATATCACTGAGTAACAAGTAGGCTGGTAGTACAATATGAGGACCTGAGATAATTCAGCCCTGTTTTGGGGACCATGTGGTATCGGGGATCGAACTGTGGTTGGGCACATATAAGGCATGCACCTTAACGTCTACTGTCCATCTGTCCCCCATCTAATCTTTTAAATTGCAATAAAATACAGCTTTAAAAACTTGCAGAATATACCTATTTCTTATATAGTAATTAAAAAATACAAATTAGTCAAATTCATATCACCCATAGTTTCAGGAATCACATATATACCACTGATACCTATTTATATCTCTATCTACCTATCTATCTATCTATCTATTTCTCTTCTTGCACATTTCTTCCCAGCTAACTGATTTCCAGACATCTTGGAAAATTTTAATTATCAATAACAAAGTATATTTTGAAAAAGTTGGAAGACTGACCAAAAGTTTAAACACTTCTATTCATGCCAGTAGTCAAAGGTAAGACTTCCGGGTCTTCTCTTAGTTGAGGGATGTTTTTGGTTTCAGGGAACCAGGGGAAGAAACGTAAGTGAATTTTGGGTAAGTGGATATCAGGTTGACTATACGGATTCTCCTGGTAAGAAAAGCAGAGAAGTCCTGGAACTGAAGGAAGCATTCAGGGAACTAGGACTAGACCCAGACTCTGCACCTTTTTGTGAACTCAGTCCACAGTAATGTGTTTATTTTCTTCTTAAACTGAGTAAATCTTTCTTTCCTAGTGACTCAAATCTTTTCTTCCTGATATTTCTGCTTACCTTTCTAGGTTCCCTATTAGAGAGCCTGGCAAGCTACCGAGATTATCCTGACCACATCCGCGAGGTGTATTTGATAAGCCAAAAACAGTAACAATAAGTCTCACAATGGAGACATTACTGGCGCCCGCTTGAGAAAATTCTCTGCTTGGGAGGACAGTGCTACAATGCTGTAGTATATCAGTAACATGTTCTTACAGGTTGAGCATTGTGTGCTTATATATATATATATATATATATATAATTATTTTTTTATGAATATCGATTGCCTTCTACCTGAAATTCATCAAATATGGTGTGCTACTATTGGTATATCAGTGGCATACAGTATGAAATGTCCAGGAATTCTAAAATTTTAAATATGGCACTAGAGCTGAAGTTAAATTTTTAACTGGATGGTGGTTTGCAGTTCGGAAGCATCTCTGTATCATGTTGGCTCTCTTCCAAAATTTATTTGTGAGTCTCTGGATCCTGGTCATTAATGAGCTAAAAAGGTCACTACATTTTTTCTGTTTTAATTAGCAAACAATGAATTCCTGAGCTGGAGACTTCCTCCAGTCAGAAGGGGAGAGAAGTACAGAACAGAACTACTTCTAAATTTACTCAATAACACTAAAATTTAAACAACAAGAAAATCTCAAAAAGAAACTATTCCTAAGTGTGGTCAATTTTGGTGTATACATTTGCCTTTCAACTAAGTAAAACTGACTGAAATTAGTTAACACATAACTATATTTTATAGCTATATAATTCTAAACTCTCCCCCAAAAGGCAATGCCTCCCATGAAACTCCAAGCAGGTCTGAATTTATAAATAGCAAATTTCATGGATTGTGCTAGAAAATCTTCTCAGACTCTCACCCCCTTTTATTTTCTTCCAATTCAAATTTTTCTTCAGAGTTTAGTTCTGGAAGCCCTGTTTTCCAAAAGTTACCACAAAATAATAACTACTTATTTATTTCAACACAGAAGTCCTCAGAGTATATATTTTTCTCCATTAGAACACTAAACATCAAAGTTGAGTCTTAATCCAGTAAAACTGGAATCATTAAAGTTTAAGTTGCCAAAAACCTGACGTGATTCTAAATATTTTAAACATTTTGGTCTACTTTCCTTTCTTCAATCTAAATTAGAAGCTACTGATACTCATGTCTTCACAGGCTGAGCTTTATTAATGATGCAGCTTTCCTTGAGGGCTTCTACTGCTTTCAATCTCGCTCTAACTTTAAAGCCTTTTACAAACAGACAGTTGGACAAACTGACTGCAAACATGTGCAAACTAACATGCACACACATGCATACTCACAGTCCATTGAATGAGTTTGCTATTTCTCTGATCCCTCCTCCCCCCCATCCCCAAATGGCCAGAGGACTTCAGGGTAGACCAAGAAAGACAGGGTGTTCCCCAGGGCAAATGGAGCCCTATTGGCCTACTGAGATCATCTAGTGTCCCTTCAGACACCCTCCACCTACAAATGCCCCTCTGCCCTGTCTGTCTCTTAGAGAAACAGTTCAGAAAAGAGCTCTCTTGGCATCAAATTGGCAAAGAGAAATTATGAATAAGTGACTACCACTACAGTGGTACATAAGCATTCTCAGCTTTTCTAGTTCTGAGAGAGGCATTTTCTCAGCAAACAAGGAGACTCCAGGTGGCTGTCTTTCTGCAGCTTAAGTGCAAAGGCGGAGGTGCTGCAGCCTGCTGAAAAGGAAGGAGGGCGGTGGGCACCACCGACACCATGGAGGCAGGGAGAGGGTGGGAAGGGGTGTATACCAGGGATATTGGTGCTGGGAAATGTGCACTCGTGGAGAGATGGGTGTTTGATCATTGTGTGATTGTAATCCAAACATGAAAGCTTGTACCTTTCTCATGGTCATTCACTAAAATTTAAAGAAAAAAGGCACCTCTCTCTTCAGAGAGAGAAAGCCAAAAAGTAGTTCTCTTATCTCATGTCTCAGATTAGCTCATTTTTACCCTATTTCTTGGGTCTGTATCAGTCTTTTAAACAAAACAAACTCAAAAGCTCACAAGCTCAAGTGTTGGAATCTTCTGTTTTAGCCCTTTATGTCCATATATTTTGAGAATAAGAAGTGTAAAGTAAGAATTTCTCAATGTTCCTTGGGCAGGGAGGGCTTTCACCCGCCTCCCTTGGGGCGCCTGAAGTGAAGCAGTCTGGTGCAGAGTCCGGTGGCTTGGCTATGTCAGGCGTCATGTTACTCCCTTCCGGGAGAAAAAGCTGGACCCAAGCCCCGGCAACTGAAAGCCTCCAACCCAACTGCCACCACACTCAAGGCTGATTCCCACACGCTCAGGCCGACTTGTGAATGTATTCCTGGATGAGCGACACATCATAAGACATTCCCTACCTGTTCTCCATAAGTACCACACCACATTTGATGGGGTACAAATAGGAAACAAAATCATAGAGGGAAATATATATATGCATATATACATATTTTCAGATATATAAACGAAAGCTCATATCACTGAACCTCTAATAACATGTTAGTGATATCCTAAAGTATGTTTTAATGACCCCTGACAAAATAGAACAATCTTCACACTGTTTCCTCTTTGGAGACTTTTTTTTTGTAGCATTTTCAGTGGTTTTTCAAAACAGACAATACAAAATATATTATTTCAGTTGTGTTTTGGGCTGGAAAGATAGCACAGCAGGTAGGGCGTTTGTCTTGCACACAGCCGGCCCAGTCAAGCAGGGTTCGATTTCTTTGCCCCTCTCAGAGAGGCTGGCAAGCTACGGAGAGTATCTTGCCCACAGGGGTGAGATTGAATATAATATATATTCAATATTCCAGACACAGTAACAATAACTCTCACGATGGAGACGTTACTGGGCCCTCCGCTTGAGCAAATCAATGAACAATGGGAGGACCGTGACCCTGTTTTGGGACAGGGACTGGGGCTTGGGATGGAAACATCCCAAATTGGGTGGTGGAAGGTGTAACGGTGGTAGAATTGGTGTTTGAATATTAAATATAATCATTTATTGTGAACTACCTTACAAAATTTAAAAAAAAATGTTTGTTTTTTGTTTTTTTTTTCTTTTTGGGTCACACCTGGCAATGCTCAGGGATTACTCCTGGCTCATGTACTCAGGAATTACTCCTGACGGTGCTCGGGGGACCATATGGGATGCTGGGAATCGAACCCGGGTAGGCCATGTTGGCTGCGTACAAGGCAAATGCCCTACCTGCTGTGCTATCGCTCCAGGCCCAAACATTTTTAAAAAAGAAAAGAATTTCTCAGTGTTCCGTGTAGGAACCTGTCAGCTAACAAGTTTCAGAGAAATGACTAAAGCAACTTGGATGATGCCAACAGAGAGGAGGAGTTCTGGTTCTCTTGCCACTAAAAAACAAACTGTCAGGGACCCCTTATGCTTTCTTCCAGGGAAGCTATTAACCCCTTGCTTCCTGGGGAATGGAAATCTTGGTAAAATAACGGTGAGTTTCTGAGGATAGGTAAGAAAGACGAGTAACTCCAAAATATTTCCTCCCAGCCGTCTAAGACAGAAAAGTTGCTCACTCCTCCACACGCAGAGTAATATGAAAAGAAAGTCTCAGCTCACCAGATGAAGTGGGGTAACAGGAAAGAGAAAAAGATGGTAAGCAGGGAAATGAATACCAGATCCTTGGGAATTCCCCAAAAGAAAAAGACAAACACTACACATGGGTGACTCATTAACCCTTCCCCACACTGAGTAGGTAGGTGATCAGTGTCTCCCAGGCCCCTGAGTGAGAACCATTGTGAAAGCACTGTTCAGAACAGGCAGCACTCTGTGGTCCGTTTCAGGCCAGTCCTGGCACCTGAGAATCAAACTCCATCCATAAGGAAAACTCACTCCCCACATTCTGAAAAGGACTCAGAATCCAAACTCTCCCTGGGAGAGGAGCTAATGGCTTTCCTGGAAGTCTGTCCAGGTAAAAAGGTGTTAGGGAAGGTACCTGTTGTCAGTGAATCTCATTGATCCCTAGCCCGCCTGCCCAACTTCTCTTGGAGTCTGTGGGCTGCTAAGGAAGGCTGGTACCCTTAGACACCTTCTATTAGGATCCAGGTCTCCTTTCAGCCACAAAGCCAGGAATTCCAAGTTGTCTTAGTATCATACCAGGGCCTTCAAATGTAACAGTTCGATGAATCCATCACAACAAAACAAACTTTAGGACATTAAGCAATGAGAGTGAATTATTTCATGGCAAAACTGACCGCAACCAGGCAATCTGCTGGAACTGTAGTCAGACAGGGGCACTGAGCACTTAAAATAGGAACATTCCTGAAACCACTCACTGGGGGCAAAGAGAAAAGGAGCAAATAAATTGGGCTTCGCAATTGGTTGTGTTGTGACAATACACTAAGTTACACTGAAGCAGGAGGGGTCTTAGTTGTGGTTCCTGTTGCTGGAAATCTTTGTTATGGACACATTCTTTTAGGTTCCATAGAGACATCTATTAATTGACTAATTGTTTCTGTGACCCTTGCCTACTTCTCCGCCCGGGTAACAGGTGGGTTTGGGTCCTTCTGCTCCATTCTGAACCAAGACTTATTACTGATGACCTATTCTTCTCTGCTAGGTTCCTAGAATGAGCCACTCAGAGTTCCTGCCTCTGGCTGTCTCCTGGTTGCCTTTGCTTAGCTCGCGCTCACATTTCTAACTTTGCTGTCACTATAGCAATACATCATGAGAAGGTATTTCTTAATTCACGTGGTACAGCAGAAGCAGAGCAAAAGTACAATTTAACCCTTACATATCAAAGCAGCCTGAGACACCAATGGGAACAGGACATCACTGCTCAGACCACCTTGAACCCAGGGTTAAACCCAAAACTCACATGAAGCACTAGTAATAATGAAAAAATTAAGAAATTTCACCATTCTTTGGACAGGGACAGAAGCCCAGAACACTTCTCAAGTGCATCATAAATTCTGACACTGACTGACATGACCTAAAGCAACAAAATGCTCTATATAACCACTGAACTACTAAAGCATCACAAGAGTCAATGAACCTACAATAAGACCGAGGGGAGAAACAATAAGTATTTGAACAGAAGAGGTAAAGAATAAAATAGTAGGACTCAGCATTAGAATGGAAGAAGCCAAAATTGAATCAGTGACAGACTTGGTGGTGGGTGGGGGGAGTATGATTCTGACAGCAGGTCAACCTGTTCCTTCAGGGCGAGCACATCATCAGCCTACTGGTGTCTTCAATGCTGCTGTGCCTTTGGTCGGACCCCAACAACTTGTGTCCAAGTTTACTAGGAAAGTAAACCGAGAAAAGTTACATATGTGGGAGCCACACAGACAAACCACCGCTGGCTCAGCTATACAGGCTCATTTCTTGGCCTTATTTTCAGAGACTCATAAATTTCGAAAGAGAACAAAAGCCATAGTTAAGGCCGGTGGTGCACTGTGGGAGAGCAGTTGTGCCCTGTATGGCATATGCCAATTTCTCTGGAAAAGATGGAACCAAGGGCCATGATCCAGAGACACAAAAGAGTCTCGAACAGAGCAGCTCACTGCAGAGATGCCTCCAGAATTCAAGCCAGAACAACTTCATCGACATGCCCAGATTTTCGGGGCGGGGAAGGCATTGTCCCTCCACCTGCCCCCTAAACCCCACCTCCCTGGCGGTTGTCAACTTTCAGAACCCAGAGAGAAGTGCAGGTAAGCGGGTTCAGAGACAACAAACTCCTGGCATCAATGGATAGGGGATGGGATGTTGCCTCTCTTCCCCTATCCCCAAGGGACCCTGGATGTCACGCCCAGAAACTGCCTCTGGCTGCTACTTAAGCTCCATAATGGCCATGATCCAGAGACACACAAAAGAATTTCTGAATCGAGCAACTTGCTGCAGAGATTTCTACACATCCTACTTATGTAGAATTTTAGAATTCCAGGAGCATGCTGCCGCTCCTTGACCACGCGACATCTTATTCGAATCATAACAAGCAATACAAAAGAGAGTATAGGGGAGATTATCTGCCATAGAGGCAGGGGGAGGGGTGGGACGGTAGGGATACTCGGGACATTGGTGGTGGAAGACGTGCATTGGTGGAGGGATGGGTGTTTGATCATTGTATAACTGAAACACAAATAGGGTAGTTTTGTAATTATCTCACAGTGATTCAATAAAAATTTTTTTTAAAGACAGTACACATGTCCTTATCAATAAGCAAGAGATGGAGGACAGAAAGCTAGCAAATCAGGTAGGGTACTTACTTGCACATGACTGATCTCTATGATCTCTTGTTCCCCATGTGGTCTGCTTAGCCAGCCAGGATTCTTCTCTGCATGCAGATCCAGGGTAAGCCCAGAGCACCAGTGGATGTGGCCCGCACACAAATAAAAAAGAGGTCTAGAAAAGGAAATTTTTAAATAAATTATGTAAGCTATTTAACTGACATCAGAAGAGAAAAATCACTGAATTATAGAATTGAGAGAAGGGCAGTAAAGAAACAAATGCAATAGTGTAGTGGGTAAGGTACTTTCTTGCATGAGGCTGACTTGGATCCATTATTCAATATCACCCAGAATCCTCCAACTCCCACCAGGGGTGACCTCTGTGTACAGAGCCAGGAGTAAGCCCTGAGCACTGCTAGTGTAGACCCCCCCAAGGTAAAGGTAAAGGCCCTCCCGTTGATCGTCGATTTGCTCGAGCGGGCCCAGTAATGTCTCCATTGGTGACTTTGTTGTTACTGTGTCTGGCATATCGAATACTCTCGGTATCTTGCCGGGCTCTCCGAGAGGGGCGGAGGAATTGAACTCAGGTCGACCATGTTGGCCGCGTGTAAGGCGAACGCCCTACCCGCTGTGCTATCGCTCCAGCCCGTAGACCCCCCCAAAAAAATTAAAATGAAAAAAAATCAGTAAAAAACCTCCCCAAGCAAAAGTACAGATCCAAAATGGATTCACTAACACTCAGCCAATCCAAATTAGATCCTCAGCACTCCTATGTTTTCCCAAGACCTGTGGGTGTCACTCACGATCACTGAGGCAGCAGTAAGACCTGAGCTCCTATGGGAGTGATGCAAAAAAACAATAACCGAAAAATCAAACTAATATTCACAACAAATGTAAAAAATTACGTGAGTATTATTAGTCATTTTACAAAGGAAAATAAAAGGACTCTGGAAATGGGAAAACACTACATGTTTGTGGATATAAAAAATTAACATTTCCCAAATGATAATACCCAAATTATACATATTTCATGCAGTTGTTCAAGATTCTGATGACATTCATCAACAATTTAGAAAAATTTTTAGTGAAATTAACACAGAATCATAAAACTCCCTGAGAACTAAAAGCAATTGCAAGAAAAAGGAGGGAAGGAATACATTTCCTGACTTAATATTGTGCTATAGTAAATTTTCCCATTATAAGGATGTATAGTTGTCAGTGAGACCCCAGAAATACTCAAAGGGGGCATGGGTGAAAATTAGTTAACTGGAGGTGGTGGTGGTGGTGGGCATAGCATGAGAGTATAGGGTTAACCAATAAGATAGGGAGATATAGGAAGAATCAAGATTGGAAGGGGGGCACATTAAAGGAATGGTCAAAAACAATGTTGCAAAACATAGTATTCAAAATTATGATCTATTCAAAGAAAAGCAAACTCTCAGGACCATGGGGTAGAATTGACAGCACACAGATATAACACAGATATATACACAGATATTTATTGAAAGTCTATGACAGAGTTTCTGGGTACATAAAGTGGGGCAGGCAAATCCTCTTCAACTAACATGTTGGGAAAACTGGAAAATAAAATGTAAAAAAAGAGAAATATGTATCTCATATCCCCCCAAATGTAATTCAAAGTGGATTATAGACATTGAACTTGGTCCATAATCCATACAATACAATTATGAAAGCATATGCAGACCTGTCTAGGAAAGGAACCTCATGGGTGTGTGCAATGGTTTGACTTCTCTGGTAAAAGAAATAAAAATACAAAGAGGATTAAAGCAAATGTACAAGTGTTTACAGAACAAAAGAAACTTGGGATAAAATTTTCAAACTGCCCTACTTAGTGGGAGAAAATATTTTCAAACATATAACAAATGAAGGACCAATATCAAGATGTATAAAGCATGCAAAAGCTCAAAAAAACACAAATCATCACATCAAAACAGGAGAGAAGTGAGACCCATCCACAAAGAGGACATACAAATTATCAATAAGTGTATGAAAACATGTTTAGTATCAACTATTACCAGGAAGTTGCAAATCAAAACAATGAGATATTATCACACACCATTGAGAATGGCATATGTCACAAAGAGTAGAAACAACCACTATTGGCAGGAATGTTAATAAGGTTCCCTCACGGGGGAAACGATCTGGTTCAACTTCTAGGGAAAACACTCCAGAGATTTCACCAAAACAATAAAAATATAATTTCCATATGATTCAGAGATTTCACTTGTTGGCATTGTTCCCCTAAAAACAAAAAAAAATCTGAATTTGGAAAAATATATGTATACCTATGTTCATGGAAGCACTGATTAGAATAGCCAAGATATGGAGACAATGCAAACATCAATGATGGGTGAATAAAGAAGTTAGGACACACGTGCACACATGCAGATGTACACAATTGAATTTTACTAAGGTATTACTAAATAATGAAATCTCTGACTGGAGCTGGAATAAGTAACATGGATTAAGACAAAAACCTTAATTTCAATAAGTAAGTTAGTTGAAATAAGTAAGATGTATTAAGACAAAGCTCACAGGATCTCACTCATCTGTGATAATTGGGAGTCAGAAAACAAGGAAAGAGAGAGTGTCAAATATGGCAACCCCTTGGCTTGAATTGCAAACCTGAGATTACCATGCACTTGAGGGTGGAGTGGGACATAACAAGAGGTAGCACATGGATAGAGGTGGAAAATCTTGGGCACTTGAGTGGGGTGAACTGCAATGACTGTAATAATAAACACTGTTCCCCAAGAAAGCAATGGTTAGAACTGTTGGTTATTAATTCTATGCTAACAGGGAAGGCACACATGACCTGCAAAGATTAACCTTAGACCTGTCACTCATCATCCTCATTTAGGAGGACTTGAAATGTTCTTGACTGAAGTAGTGATGGTTTCCAATGAGAAAAATTCTCTCTTGCTTTCACATGACTCAAACTTTGCACACAGCCTTATTATTTTAACCATCTTAGACATCCATAAACTCCTTTGGTGTTCAACCCACTTGGGAGCTAGATGGCAGTGGGTGCTGGTCTCCTGGTGTATTTAGGGCTCATTCAAGCCCGGAATGGGTGGAAGGGAATACAACAATCTATCTGGGGTCTCCACCTATAGAGTTGGAGTGCAAATAACCCGGAGCACTATCAACACAGCAGAGCCAGAGAATGAGAAATCAAATTCAAAGCAATGAAGGAAAAATATACATGCATACATATTTACTACATATATATATATATGTATATATATAGCATTCAATGCATCACAATCTTTTCAAGTGCACATGGTTACATTTGCTAGGACTGATCATTTGTTAGACTACAAAAATTTTCTTAGCAATATCAAGAAGATCTAAAACATGCCAAGTAGCCAATGTGAACACAATGGCAAGAAAGAAATTAATCATAAAGAAAACTTAGAACTACTTATATGCATGGAAATAAAACAACTCTGAACAGCCAATGGTACAAGAAAGAAAGTTAACTGGAAATTAGAGGAGAAAAAATGAGACAAATGAAAATGGAAACACAACTTTCTAAAACAAGTGACATGCTGCAGAGTTAAGAGAAATTTCACAGCATTAAAGGCCTGCGTCATCCCCTGATGTAGGATAACACTCTTTTGTCCTTCCTCAGGTAGCTTAGGTTTGTCAGGTCACACCCATCTAAGGACACTGAACTTGTAAGCAATGTCCTTTCTGTGTGGACACAGGAAGACAGTTAATATTATGCTTTGTAACTTGGGAGTTGATTGACTCCAAATAATATTTACTCCTGGGCATCTGATTTCTTGACTCAGTTGCCCTTAGTTCCTAGCACCCCAAGAGCAGGGTCCCGATGAGGGATTGAATGGACCTAGGGCAAGCGGTGAGCTACCCTGGCACCGAAATGGGCCAGGCCAAAGCGCCACGATACTCAACTATAAGTTGAGGGCATGATCATGGACAAATGCTGTCATGATCCAAAAGTAAGTAATGACGAGACTAGGACCCTGCTGGAGCTAGGAAGATTAACCTGGCGTGAGGACTGCAGAATGTATAGTGAGATGTTCTCAGGAAGAACCAAACTAAGTTTATATCTCTTACTGTGCTCATACAGAATGACATTGCTAGAAATAGTAGAAATAGATTTATTACAACTATTTAAGTAGATTACTAACTGAGGGAAGAACACACCCTTGTTGGGATCCCACCCTTGAGCAGATCTCCTAGTAATCTGGAGTAATCTCTTTAGATGAGATTTTATCCTTAATCTCCTGGAGCAGTGGTCTTACCTCTCTTTGTTGATTTGTCAGTATTCAACCCACCTTTATGTCACCGCCTTACGTGACTGCTATATAAACTAAGACTGTAAACTCAGAGAGGAGAGTCAGAGCAAGAGGGGCTCAAGCTTGAGAGAAAGAACAGCCATCCTGATCCAGGCACACACAGGACTCAAGAGCACTGAACGAAGGCAGTGAGAAAGGGCCATCCAGTGAGCCCGTGAACACACAACCTTCAGCGTGATAAGATTTTACACCCTGGCAGCCAAAATCCTCCAGAACTCAACTGCTGCCATGTTCACAGCCGTTCTTCACATGTTCAGGCCAAGGCTCACCTATGAGTGAACGTATTCCTGGACCATGCGGCTGCGTCTCATACCTGACCCCACCCATTTTCCAAGAGTGGCACACCACATTTGATGGGGTTTAAAGGAGAAGGCAACCAATCCTATGCTTCCTGTTCATTGATATCGACTTGCTCCAGCAGGCCCAATAACGACTCCATTTTGAGACTTGTTGTTACTGTGTTTGGCATATTAAAATGTCACGGGTAATTTGCCAGGGTTTTCAGTGCCGGCGAGATACTCTGGGTAGCTTGCTGGGCTCCCTGAGAGGGAAGGAGGAATTGAACCCAGGTTGGCCTTGTCGGCCACATGCAAGGCAAACGCCCTACCGCTGTGCTATCACTCCAGCCCAATATATATGCACACAATGTTCAACATTTTACAATATGCTCATAATCTCTTATAGAAGGGCTTAGTGGGTCCTGCGTGAAATGCAACAATCTTCACACAGTTTTCTCTAAGGAAACATTTTCGAGCATTTTCATCATTTTATTCAGAACAAACAATACAAAAGAAATCATGTTGGTTCTGCTTTGGGGCATGGGTTGGGGTTTGGGGTGAAAACATCTGAAATATGGTAGTGGGAAGGTGTAATGATATTGGGATTGGTGATCAAATATTAAATGTAATCAAAGATCGCCTTACAAGCGGCCAACATGGCCGACCCGAGTTCGATTCCTCCGCCCCTCTCGGAGAGCCCGGCAAGCTACCGAGAGTATTTGATATGCCAGACACAGTAACAACAAAGTCTCCAATGGAGACGTTACTGGGCCTGCTCAAGCATTGTGAACTACTTTATAAAAATAAAATTTAAAAAAAGAAATAAGAAAATTCTCAAATGAAAGGGAAAATTAGCCAAGCCACCAATTGATGCTGGTATAGTAAAGAAAATTGACAAAAAAATAAGTAGCCTACAATGCTACAACTTGCAAAGGAAACATTTAAACCAACATTAAAATACAAAGAAGAACACAGCTACTGTGAACAATGGTACACCAACAAATCTAAACAAGATTGACTCAGGATAAAAATACATAAAATAAAACCAGAAATAAACAAATGGGCCTACATCTGAAAGCTTATGCATGGCAAAAAAAAATCAGACTTCTTAAAAATCCAAATCAGACTTTCTTAAAATTGAAACACTTCCTACGAAATGGGAGAAAACATTTGCAAACCATGCTTTTCGTAAAGGCTTAAATATTACATACACATAAAGCGTTATAAAGCTCAACCAGAAAAACTCAACAATTACATAAAATTGGAGATGAGCATCCATTTTCCGAAAATGGCTAAGAAAAGCCAGCAGACATCTGAAAAGATATTACTAGTCACTTGTTATCTAAGAAATGCAAAGCAAAAATTAAAAAGCAATGAATTTCAAGTCACAAGAATCAGAAAGATATATATATCTTAGCTAAATATATATCTAAAAATAACTGATATATATACATATATGTGTGTGAGTGTATATATATACATATATGTGTGTATGTATATATATATATATATATCTGGAAACAACCAGTACTGAGAAGGGGTGGTGTAAAAGGGGTGCTATTTCATTCACAGTCTGTGGGAACAACATTTGGCTGAACCTCTGTGGAAAAGTTTGGAAACTTCTCTAAAAGCAAGAATCACTCTATCACTGTCATCCTGTTGTTCAACAATTTACTTGATGAGCTCAATGAAGTCAGGTGCCAGCAATGTCTCCATTCATCCAAGCCCTGAGATTTTAGCAGCCTTTCCTTACTTGTCTTTCCCAATGATTGGAGGTTCTTTCAGGGTCAGGGAAATAAGACTCATTATTTTAATAATTTTGGCATATCGAATACACCATGAGTAGTTTGCCCGGCTGTCCAGTATGGGGAGAATACTCTCGGTAGATTGCTGGACTGTCTGAGATATATATATATATATATATATGTATATATATATATAAATTCCCTCTATGATTTGTTACCTATTGTCTGAAACTATATATAAATATATTTATATATATAAATATATATATATTTCCTCTATGATTTGTTACCTACTGTCTGAAACCCATCATATTGGTGCTGTAATTATAGAAAATGGGTAGGGATGTGGCCAGGAATATGTTCACTCAGATGTGAGGCTCGGCCCAAGTGTGTGGAAAGCGGCCTGGAGTTGGGTAGTGGAGCAAGAATATAGGTTCCAAAAGACCTAGTGATTTCACATTTGCATGTTCCCACCAAAACCCCTTAATAGAAAACTCAAAATGATATATGCACTCCTGTATTCACTGCAGTGCTAAGTACAATACTCAGAAAAACCCCAAATGGACACATAAACGGATAAAGTTGTAGTATAAACACAAACAACAGAACCCTACTCAGCTACAAGAAAAGGTAAAATCTTGCAGACTCCTGCAATTTGGATGGATGGAGGGCATCCTGACGAGCAAAATAATTCAGAGCAAGGACAAATACTGTATGATCTCAGCGTGCTATTTAAACAAAAGAAGGTAATTTAAAAATCCTAAATGAAGAGAAAGTCTTGACTTTTGATTACACTAAGAAATCCTCAGTCAAGGAAGAAGCAGACTGAAGGTGATCTGAGGACAATCGTGGGGAAAGGCACCCATGTCGAGAGTTACTGATGACAACATATATGACCTTAGTTGTGTGATGCACGTATAACATGCTGAAAACCACATGCCATGACCACTACATATGTGCCTATCTTTGCAAACACACCAACACTTGACCTTCACTCCTCAGGTACACAAAGCAACTTAAACTCCCGAAGTTGCTCATGGGGAAAATGAAGGACACCCTTCATTCTGTGTCCTTGGGAAAGAATTCATAAGAGCTTCCATGACTGGCTACTCCCAGGACAGAGTGGAAACGCTCAGTGAGCTGCTGCCTTGTCTGCCCAGTACACCGTCTTCCTTTCCTCTGGGATTTCTCAAGATTCTTTCCAATTGCATTTGCCCTTTCTCCAGCAGATATTTATCATCCTAACAAATTCTTTGTGGGATGAAGGAAACTGAATTAGTGTTGCCATAATACCAGAACCACCACTACCACAGGTCCCTCATATTTAATGGGTCACCATGTTCAGCTTGCTCTGCTGGGCCCAAAATTTCACTGGCTGCTTACTGAAGTAAACAACCTGAAATGCGTGTTTCTGCCACTTGGCCATCCTACTGGTTTCTTGGAACTGGTTATCACGATGCTTCAACTCAAACAGATCTGGGATGGCAGCATTACACCCATGTACTTGTGAGCTGACAATGGCTGGAACACTTCTACCTGTTCTCTGTAAATGAAGTGTCTGTGTCCAAAAGTACTACAGATAATGAACACACATTTTAAATATTTTAAGGCATTAAAATGTACAAAAATAAAGTTTCACTGTCAATTTTGTAAGCTAAACTGAGCCTTTACCTATCTTTGTTGATATTTGCTTTGTTCTTGCATCTCCTGCTAACCTGGCTATCAATTGCACAACAATTGGACGTCATATTATGATTGATCCATTATTTTAAGTCATGAAAACTGTTTCATTTATTAACGAGGGTATAGTGACGGAAACTAATTGCTGGTTCCTAAAACGTTTTGGGAAACAAAGGAAAAGCTTTTCTATGTATTCATTTTCTATTTGTGTTAGAGATTTTCCCCATTTACGACGGACCTGACTTTCTTCAAGTTCAAGGGCTAATGTTTTCAATAAGAAAAAACTTCGTTTGCTTTTGTATCATACAAAAAAGGTCCACAAAGTAGTAGGGTTAGTTTGCTTCTGCTGTTTTATTGCTGTTGTGTTTTGGGATTCTTTTGTTTTGGTTTTAAGCTACACTGACTGTGCTCAGTAATTGCTCTGCACTCAGGAATTACTCTGGCAGTACTCAGGGTACCATCTGGGATTACGGGGATGGAAGCCATGTTGGTCATATGCAAGGCAATGGCCCTGCCCACTGCACTATCGCTCGGACCCCAAGTAGCAGTTTGAATGGTCCCAGGATTCCTTTACCTCCCTCGCGCTCAGCATCCGGATCCGGAAAGGACATGGCGCAGGTGTGCGGTGGTGCCCACAGCCTGGGGGAGATGCGCCCCTGCAGACAGCTGGACAGGGCCACACACCTCTCTGTTGAATCTGATAGAGGCATGGGTGCAAATATCCCAAAGGGGAATCATTACACCCATAGCCTGTAGGACGTTGGTGGTTGCAGACCCCGCGCGAGATGCAGGTGCGCGTGCGTGTCCGTTACCTCTAACTGCTTAGAACTGACCCAGGACAGCCCCAGTGCGCGCGCACCTACGGGCCGTGGTGGGTGCAAACTTCCGCCAGTCACGCACGCACAAGAGCCTCCAGAATTATAGGTGGCTTTTCAGGACACAGCAAGGAAGCAAACATAAAGTCTTGCCTGAAGCCTGAGGACAAAGTTCAAGCTCAAAATCCATCTCATGAGAAATCCCTGGCTGAAAATCAAGTATAGTTTCTTCATGACAGAATTGGAAGTTTCAAGAAATTTCTCGAGTCCTCGTTCCCTGTGTCCAACATTGTTTGGGGAAGGATGTTCTTGATTTTGATAGAATTCTTATGACCTGGATACCGCTGTTGAACCAATGTACAGTGACAGAGCAGCTGCTGGGAAGCGTCCGGAGATTGGTGTCTGCAAAGGCAGCTTGCCACGCTGCTTAGGATGGAATGATCTGACGGCTACTGGCTGAGCAGGTCATTCCCTCCATAGAGGCCAAACAGTGCAATGAATGTTGTATTATAAATGCATATTCCCAAATCCTTTCAGACTGAGATTTTGGGGAGATCTTATAAATCGTTCCAAAACTAGACTGAAAAATTATTTTCTTATAAACACTGAAGAAAAGAGTGTAGAGGAAATTTGAATCAGGTTTTCCCAGCCACGGATGAAAATATGCAGAAGGTAACTTTGTTGCTGATCTGAACATTGAAGTCAGTTGCACTTCCATTCTGCTCCACTTCCTAATTCAGACCTCCCTATTCCATTCGCCACTGAATTGCCAGACACTGTAAGGATTTAGTTAGGGTCTGCAGAATTTCATGCTGTGGGGATGGAGTCTCCTGAAAAAGAGAGAAGCCGTTTGACGAATATAAAAAAAATCACTACACATGCCAGCTGGTAGAACATACATGTGCTTTTAACCAGAGTGGAAACCAATAGTGAGTTCATAAAAAATGAGATTCTTTGGGGTTTCAGTACATAGTACATACCTAGAATTATGTTAACAACAGAAAACTACTTTGGTGTGGGAGAGAATTGTACTGACCAGAGAAAGTAGAAGGGAACACCCAGCACTGCATTAAACACACATCATTGACTTTTGTCAAAGCTTAGCTTTGAACCATTAAAAATATTCCTCGATTCAACGTTTTATTTAGGAGGCAAATCATCCATAAAATATATTGCAAATACAAAGAAAGTAAGTTTGAGTTTGGAAGCTGTTCCAACTTGAGGTTTCGTGGCTATTCTACGAAGGATAAGAGCTTCCAGTAGAAGAAAACTTTGAAAAAGCTAGTCAAACATGTTAGACAAATCTACATTACTTTCAGTCCTAGGTACTGGACCCTAAGAAGGATCAGCAAAACAAACAAACAAAAAAGCAAAACCCACAGCATTTGCTGAGGAAAACTCCGTTCAAATTGTGACCTACAGGGGTTCACAGGTCACTAATGACTGAATTTTCCAAAGAAAGAGTAGACTCTGTTGAAGGAGGTCATCAGGGAGAGAGGAAGGAGAAAGATTTGAGGGGCACACAACTAGACTGGTGGATAAAGTATTGAGATACAGCGAAGACCATGCCAACCTGTGTGCTGAGAATTGGGAAACTGTCTAAATTGCTGGAAGAGGCCATGTGAGCTGTGCTGCCACTGACAAGTTTGAAGGAAAGTTCTTGTTCTGATCCTCCAATGAGATGCCTTCATGGAATGTTGCCCCAGCCAGGCCCTCCTGGCCCTCCCCCTGTACCATCTCCCTCTCACTCCTCCTCCCTCCTGTCCGCAGTGTCTCCTGTGCTGCTCCCAGAGATGACCATGAATCTTGGGGTCTTCGGCTCTGCTTTCAGGGTCTCGCCCTTTCTCAATCCAGGGCTCCCCCAGCCACCACCCTGGGAACCGATCCAGATGCCCCCTCTGGTGACCTCGGCCATTGCTCCTGGCAACCCTCTGGTGCTGTCACCTTTCCCCATGATGCCTGTGGTGGCAGGAGCTGCTGGCCATGGACCCCATGTCCCTGGACCTTGCAAGGTCATCATCTAGGTCAGCCCTGAGGCAGCGCTTGTGGAGTCAGCCCAGAACCAGCCTGTCATCCTGACACAGGCTCCACTCAACTGTGGGGCCGCAGAGGCTCCATCTTCCATGGCCGGTCATCCTGCACCCCTCTACTTGGTATCGTCTGTGCTGGAGACCGTTATTCCAACTCCAGCTACTATTGTCACCCAGGCTGGAACGAGAGACCATCCTCCTCAGGTTCCACCGCCAGTGGCCCAGGTGGCTCCCATCATGCTCCCATGCAGCGGTGGACCACTCTCCCAGTGGGTTTGTGGTAGAGTGGTCTGGCCACCACCCGAAACCAGGCATTGCCAAAAACCTCCAGCAGTCCCAATAGCGTCTATGAGAACTTCCGGCGCTGGCAGAGCTTCAAGGCCCTGACCCGGCAGTACATTCCTCAGACTCTGGACACTGAGGCCCTTTCCTGCTTCCTTATGTGAGTCCCTCAGGTGATCTAGAACTAATGGTAGCTTCCCAGAAGGTACTGGTGTGACCCCCAGCGTAGGGTCCATGGGAGAGAATGTCCTCAGGAATGCCATCCCAGAGTTCTGGCTCAAAAGCCTGTAGTGACCAGCCATGCCTTAAAGCCTCAGCTCAGTCCCCTATCAGGGTTGGTCCTGACCTATGGAATGAAGGACAGACATTCTGTTCCTAAGACCAGACACAGCACAGATGCACCAAGGTTCAGACAGGCATGACTGCTCGGCCTTGGCGTCTCATGACTTATCCCCAGAGCTGAGGCTTGACACTAGAATAGCCACCGGTCTGGGGTGTAGGAGGCGAGTCAACTCTGGGAGGGGAGGGGAGACCAGGCCGTCATCGGGGGTCAAGGAATGGGTGTGGGGCAGCGGGGGCTCCCACCAGACGCAGACCCTGACCAAGCCTGTCCTTGCAGCCCAGTGCTGCGCACCTTGGCCTGCCTGAAGCCCACCATGGGTCTGGAGGAAGGCCTGCGCCGTGCCTTGCGGGAATGGCATGGCATGAGCAACTTTGACCGCATAATCTACTACGACGTGGCTGCCAAGTGAGTCAGTTCTGGGCAGTGAGTGGGAGTTGGGGCTGGCTGCGGGCCGGGGCTTCAGGGGCTACTCCCAGATGGCCAGGGGGGCCCTGGTATCCCCAGAAGGCCCGTCCCCTGCAGAAACTTGTCCTACCCGGGGCTGGGACAATTCTGCCCACCATGCTCTGGGGCTCCTGACCACAGTCTAAGGGTCACAGTCCCTTATTTTCTATGACCCTCAAAGGGCTGATATGGGGAATCACTGGAGGTGCTGGGGTTTGTGCCCATCCATTCTCCATCCTCCTGAGGGCTTTTCCATGAGCATCCCCTGTCCTGCCTCATCCCACGTGCTCCAAGCCAACCCGACTCAGTGGGGCCTGTACTCCCCACACCAGGTTCATGGAGTTTGAGGCTGAGGAAGAAACGGAGGCACAGAAGCTGCAGTCGAAGAATGGAGTGCAGGGCAAGCCACCCCCTGCCCCACCCAGGCCTGAGCCTCAGGGTGCTACAGGTCAACCACTAGGCCAGCAGCCAGATACAGACCCTGTTCCCCAGCTAATGGTCACAGGCCTGGGAAGGCCCTAGGGTTCCTGCCCTTCCAGGGAGCCTTCGCTCTCCCATGTACCCCTAGGCCTATGCTCAGCGGCTCCCTGTCCCTGGCTTTCTCCCTCTTCCTGCACACCCCATGCTGCCTGAGGGTGTCGGACTCACTTTTGAAGTGGGGTTGGAGACCCTGGGGACACTGTGGGCCTCTCCTCCCATTGAGGTTATCCTCATCCCTCACGCAGTCACGGGATTATAGTACAACAGATGTAGGCACTCACCTGACCCAGCCCACAGGTACCCATCCGCAACTCTGTGCTCAGTGCTATGTGCCTGAGGGCATCGACCTGGGTTCCCTCACATCCCTCTCTTCTTCCTTCCTCCTCAGTCTGTGTCCCTAAGAAGGCCGTAACCCGAGCTCCGGCAGCCCAACCCAAGACACACAAACCACAGCGGGCCCCCAAGACCAAGGCCCCCAAGGAGATCCCCCCTGAGGCCGTGCAGGAGTACATGGACATCATGGACGAGCTGCTGAAGGCCCCCGACACAGTCAGGAGGGCACCCCTCGGGCGACGGGCAGTGGGCACGAAGGAGCAGCAGGAGGAGGCCAGAACCTGCCCTAAGCCGTGACTCCTGAGCTACGTGGACGAGCTGTGCTCCCAAGAGGCCTTTGTCACCAAGGTGGGGGACTGGGCTCTGCTGTGGGGTGGAAGGGCGCAGGACTGCTTCTGTCCAGAGCTTGGTAGTGACGTGTGCTCTTTGCTTTGAGACCACCTGTGCTTGCATTTTTCTACTTGTGTTTGTGTGCATATGTCCACGTTTGTCTCTCTGTACAAACATTGGCCCTTGTTTGTGAATTTCTGGGTTTGGCCGATGTGTGAACATCTCTGTGTGTCTCCATTTGTGTGTACTGTGTGAGCTCTGTGCAGAAACGTAAGAGGATACATGTACATGTTCCTAGAGGTCGAAGAGTGTGTGTCTTTGTGTCATGTGTGTATATGCATCCATGTGTATTTACATGTGCTTCTCTGTGAGAGTAGGTGAATAGTCCATGTGCCTTTGTGAGTGCGGATTGTATGGGCCTGTGTGTGTGAGAGTGTGAGCGCTCCCGGCTTGTGTCTGTGTGAGAATTTGTGCAGCCGTCCAAGCCCCTGCACTGTGCTGGGAACGGGTGTGTTTGCTTCCTCATTCCCATTGGTCCTTATGAGGACCCTCACTTCCGCTTCCCCCTTCCAGGTCGAGGCGGTCATTCATCCCAGCTTCCTGGAGCACCTGCTCTCCCCAGAATTCCAGCTGGATCTCCTGGCCCTGGTTGAGGAGTTGGAGGAGGAGGAAGGTCTCACCCAAACACAGGTGAGGCAGATGCATCTCTGGGGTCCATGCAGGGCCCAGGGGAAAAAATGTGAGGGTTTCCTGCAAGGCAGTGGGCAGCTACCCAGGGCAAGGTCCTTAATCTTTCCTTGTCTGTCCCGTCTCGACTTCTGGAACTGAGCATGGTGTCCTGAACCTGCAGTTTTCTTTATCACTGATTGTTCAGGATCTATATTGCCTTTGGTGCTCTGTTACTTTCTGCCTATTTGGAGAGAGTTCAAAATCACAGGTAGTTCCTGTCAGGAATGGGTTTCTTTTTTTTTGTATGCAAAATAATTTTTTAAATTTTATTTTCATAAAGTTATTCACAATAATGGATTACATTCAATATTTCAATCCCACCACCATTACACCATCCCAACACCATTATTTCTAAGCTTACCACCACCACCACTCAAGCCTGCCTAACAGACTGATACTTTATTTTGTATAGCTTATTATGAATAGCATGAGAAGTCACATGGCCACAAAAGTGGCTGCACGCCCTGGAATTCTAAAATATTAAATAATTAGTGTCCGAAGAAATCTCTGCAGCTGCTGCTGGATTCTGAGATTCATTTTTGAGTCTCTGGATCATGACCATTACTGAGCTTAAATGGCACAAGGAGAAAGGCAGTTCATGGGCGTGATATAGAGGCTAGGAGATGGGAAGGAGCAGCTGTCCCTGATCCCTTGAGGACTAGAGTCAGCAGTCACTGGTCTCACATACCTGGGTTTTCCATTGGGCTCTGGATTCGTAAGGGGCAGGTGGAAGTACAACACCTGCCCCTGTCTGAGGAAACCCGGTGAAATCGGCCTGGTGCAAGATCAGGAGAAATCGCTTCAGCAAGCTTCCTGGTTCCAAGATTCATTTCTTGTTGGGAATGATTTAGGGGAAACTTGAGGCTCCTCCACAGCACCGGAAGCGTCTGGTGTGAAGTGGCTCAACATGCCTGATCATGCATTTGGTCCCTAGAAGCAAGAACAGTTCCTGGGCACCACACCAGTTTTGTTCTACTCTCTCTAAAACTGTGATCAGTGTGGTAGAAATGAAGTATGTCCAGACTCTGTGGCACTGCTGAAACAAGGTGGTCAGACCTTTCTACTGTTCCTGCATGCTCCCTTATGGGCACACAAAGTCCAGCATCCAGACTTCAGAGCAGATCAGCTGCCCTGTAGGGGACCCAGATACAGCAGCGGGGCCTGTGCTCATTCCCATAGACTAGACCATAAACTCCAGGTTGTTCCTATTGGCGAGCTCCTTGACACCTGGCCCCACCCCAGCAAGCGCTGGGAGTTTAAACAACACTGACCTGTCTGGAGAAAGCTCTGCTCTCCACTGGGGAGCACTGAGGAAGCCCAGCAGTCACAGTCAGGGAGCTGAGGGGTCCCTGGGCTCTTCCTCCTCCATGGAGCAGACCCTAGAGGGGCAGCCGAGCTGTGGAGCTGGGTTGGATGGAGGAGACTCTGGGGTTGTGGTGCTGATAAAGGACCTGAAAAGTTGGATCAAGCATCTGGAAAGCCCTGGGGACCTGGCTTTTACCTGTTAGAGCAGGGATGGCAGCTTGCTGAGACCAGCTCTTCATTCCTCTGAAGTGGGACGGGAGTGAGGGTGGAAAAGGGTCTATCTGGGGTTTGGGAGGTATTAACACAGTCTGCTCCCAAGAAAATGCACATCACAAAATCCCTGGAGAGGGGACCATGTTTTATGTGACCAGGATAAAGATTGAGGGGTGCATTTTCATGGGATAGGTGGAAAACAAAGGTCTCATTATCAGGCCTTGAGGATCCTGGAGCCCCAGAAGAGTCTCGCTGTTTGTGTCAAGTTCTTGGGATTGGGTTGTGTCAGACTAAAGCCATCCCAGAGCACATACAGGCACACCTGTGGCCGTGCCTGGAAAACACTTGCAGGTGTTCCTTGCATTGTTGGTGCTTCGACAGGCTTTGGTGCCCTCTTTGCCCAGGTCCTGTTCTCTCTGTATGTGTTGTCTCCAAAAGGGGCCACCTGGGATAGGCTCCGGAAACGGCAGCAGTCTCTGCACTGGCCAAAGGGCCATGTTCCAAACCCCACAGTTGGAGCAGCTCTGGTGAGGGTCCAAACTGCACATCCAGTTGTGGGCTAGGTAAGGGCTCAGGCACTGGATCATGGAAGGGAAAACAAAACCCGCACCAGAGCTAGGTGAGAAGAGTTTCTGCAAACCTGTGTAGGCAGGTTCAAGCTGTGCAGGGGCTAGGGACTTACATGAGGAGATAGTCCACAACTCTGGGCCAGAGGGCTCAGGACAGGGATAGCACAGGGGCAGGTCCAAAGTCAAGGAGGGCTCAGGAGAGAGCTGAGTCCAGTGGGAAGGATGGGATTAGAGAGGTCATATTTTAGGGGTCAGAGGTCAGAGGGGTGCAGCCAGGGCTGTAGCCACTCTGGCCATGGGCATGGAGACTGGAAACCCCTGGCAGGAAGAACCAGCCCCGCAGCCCTTGGCTCAGCAGGTGCTTGGGGCACCCGGGGCTCAGGTGAGCAGATGGGCTGTGGGCGGGGAACAGCCGGGCTGGACTGGCCCATCAGTCTCCTCTTTTCTCCTCTCTGTGTTCCCCAGTCTTCGAGCGGGCAGCCGGCCACGGCGTCCTTACAGTTGGTGCACCCGGTCCACCCTGTCCAGGTCACATGGCCCACTGCCCCTCCCGGAGACAGTGGGGAGGTGGAGGCAGGACACTAGTACAGCCCCGCACACAAAGCTAGTGTCTGGGCCGGGGGTGGGGGTGAGGGGTGCTGAGGGCATGGGTTTTTCCGGGATGCAGTTGTGACCAGCTGTGGCCACCACATCCCTTCCACTGCTTCCCACGGAGCTTGCTCACTGTGTGCTTTGCTGTCCACGTTCCTGTTGCCCAGGCAGCAGACAGGGATATCAGACACCAAGCTGCCCTCTCACTCTGGGACTGGTTGACCCCTGCTTCTGCTTTCCCACTGAGAAGTGGTCAAGGGTCTACTGGAGAGGAAATGGGGACCTCCTGTTTACCACATGGCATCGGGATGGTCATCACAGTGTGCGGGAAGCCCGAGGGGCATGGATGATCTCTGGTGGCCACGAGGCTGTGGAAGGCCAGTGGCCATGGCAGGCCAGCCTGCAGTACCAGAGCATTCATCCCTGTGGAGCTGTGCTCATTCATTCCCACTGGGTGTTCTCTACCGCCCCCTGCTTTACAAAGTGAGTTGTTTCTCAGGTCCTAGAGCCAGGCTGGCAGTGGGAGAGGGTTAAAATATTAGAGCCCCTGCATCTTCAAGGCTGTGTGCTGGGACAATCTGTGTCCTTCTAGTCCAAGTCTTTCTGCCTGTGACCTGTCCTCTACTGTATTGTCCTCTCTCCTCACCTGATTTTGCTCATCTTCTATCCTCATCCCTGTGCCTTTCCCCTACACAGGTCTGCCCCTGAGACGGCAGTGTTCATCCTGCCTCCCAGGTGCAATGCCAGCTGGCTCTGTGTCACCTCACACGACGGTTTCTCTCAATGTCCCTGCAATCCTGGTTGTCAGAGGGAGGCTGGAACCTGGGATGTAGTGGCAGATGCTGGTATTCTGTACGTCTCTGGCCTG
Organism: Sorex fumeus; assembly: GCF_029834395.1. Lineage (NCBI taxonomy): Eukaryota > Metazoa > Chordata > Mammalia > Eulipotyphla > Soricidae > Sorex > Sorex fumeus. Next base: position 5,974,065 of record NW_026606103.1, read on the forward strand.
GGGTCTCTGCTCACCACATGTCTATTGGTCAGCTGCATGGACACTAGATATGGAGTCCCTGACCTTGAAGAAGAACAGAGCTGCTCTCTGTTCTGGGTCTGGTTGGGTGTTCCCAGTGGTTTGGGGGGTCAGTAACCAGGAGCTGGATCTTTGGTACGTACAGAGGCCCACAAGCACCTGCTCTGTGCTGTGTACCACTGGAGACCCACTGTGGATAAGGTTGGCTTGACCCACCTCACTGTGTCTCCATTTAGTCAGAGAAGAAGTTCCCCCTGTGGGTGAGCAGGGCTGACACCATTGGAGTGGAGAACTCAGATGGGCAGGCTCCAGTGGGCATGGGTCAGTTTGTGGATGCGAGAGTTTGGTCACCGGCTTTGTGGGAAGGAATTTCCAGGTGAGTGAGTGGGAAGGTGGAATGTTTCGTCCCTCATGGTCAGAACACAGGACATCCTGCACGCATGGTCTCCTTTGACCAATGATTTTGTGCAGTTTCAGAACAGGTGAGTACCAAGAAGGAGTGAAAGAAAGGAGTGGTGCGAGAGCAGTTTGGTCATAAGGTGGGTCAAGAGCCAAGATGGAGCCAGGGCGCTCTGCATGTACCCAAGGAAGGTCAGGATTGTCCAGCTCCATGGGACCTGCATCCCTCCGTGATCCTTTCCAATAGTGGGTGTGTGCTGACTTGTGATTAAAACCGCCCTGATTGCTAGAGAGAAGGTCTGACAGAAAGGGAGGGTTCTGTGTGGTGGTGCAGACAAGGCAGTGCTGGGGGTCAGATGATGGTGGAGAGGCACAAGCTGCCATATGCAGAAGATGATGACTGTCACCTTCCCTCCTGCAGGAAGTCTCATGCCCCTGAGGATTACTGGGTGTGTTGGGGAAGTACCCAGCTCTACCAGGACACCCAATAGGCCAGGAGGGTGGCTGTGAGCTGCATTATCATCCATCCAGACTTTTAGAAGCTCCACCATTTTGCAGCGGTGTTACAACTGCACCAACCTGTGAACTTCAGCTCCTATATCATCCCTGTCTGCATTCCAACCGCTGTCATGGAGCTGCTTCTTGGCACATCTTGTTGGATAAGTGCCTGGGGAAAGCTTACTGAGGACAGTGAGTGGTTATGGTGTGGGTGTGAATGGGAATAGGATTCTAGCTCATCAAAATCTCTAGTTAGCGTGGAGGCCTACGGACCTTGTGCTTCTGTGCCTTATTTCCTGAGAACTGGACTCTTCTCATTCCTCTTGTGAAAAATGTATCCTTCTGAAAGGAGGACAAGTTACTTCAAGTTACTCAGGTCGAAGACACTGAAGTTCTGGGTCCTTTGCTTTGGGGAGTTAGGAATCTGGAAATTAAAGTTTCTCTGTCTTGGGTGTAAAAACTTAACTAATAAGTGAATTGATTTAGGGTTTCTCAAAAATGCTGTTTAGGTGGCCTGAGAACTCCTCTCAGTGATGTATGGCCCACCTTCTCAGTTTGAGGATCCAGTGTTGTTAGGTTCTGCAGTGACAGGGTTAACCAGGCCACCTCAGTGAAAACTGGGGGAAACCTCTAGGCCACATCTGGTTGTGCTCAAGGGCCTGTAGGGCTTTATCTTGATGCTCAAGGAACATGTCATGCCAGAGATATAACTAGCAACGATTTTGGGAGAAGTATGTATTTCACACTTCTGTTCTCTTCTAGCCCCTTGGTTCTAGTATTTCAATTTGATGTAGATCAGACATGACTTTATCAACTCAATTTGTCTGAGTATTCCTCTTTCTACTGTGAAATACCTTAATTTTTCCATGGCCATAGAAGGAACATGTAAAAGTAAGAAAAAAGCTCTTGGAGAACCTCGGGGAAGAACGATGAAGACCTAAAATCATCTCAGTTCCATCACCTAAGTTTTGTTCTTCTCCTCACCTGTGTCTCCTCTCTGCATCTTGGATTTGTCAGGTGAATGGTGTAATAGGGTGAATACAGGGTAAAACTTTGTGGAGGTTTTCAGTGAAATGAGAAGTATAAAAATTTGCATAAACATGAACTTGTTCAGAGAAGTGTGTTTATACCTTAGTGAAATATTGATGCATAATAATTAGGGAAAAGGAAATATTTATTTGCCTTTTAAATTTTTTATATTTATAAAGTTGTTCACAATAATTTATTACATTAAATATTTCAACACCAATCCCACCACCATGTACCTTCCCGCCACCATTATTTTGAATTATATCTTTAACTTTATATTTTTATATCTTTATATCTTTATGGGCTGGAGCGATATCACAGCGGATAGGGTGTTTGCCTTGCACACAGCCAATATGGCCGACCCGAGTTTGATTCCTCTGCCCCTCTCAGAGAGCCCGGTAAGCTACCTAAAGTCTCTTGCCCGCATGGCAAAGCCTGGAAAGCTTCCTGTGACGTATTCGATATGCCAAACACAGTAACATGTTTCACAATGAAGGCATTACTTGGCCCGCTCGAGCAAATCGAAGAACAACTGGAGGGCCGTGGACCGTGATATCTTTATATTTCTCTTTCTTTTTTTCTGTCTGTCTGTCTTTTTCTCTTTTGGTCTCACCCAGCAATGCTCAGGGGGTTGCTACTGGCTCTGCATTCAGGAATTATTTCTTGGGATGCTCAGGGGACCATATGGGATGCTGGGAATTGAACTTGTCGCATGCAAGACAAACGCTTTACCTGCTGTGCTATTGCTCCAGCTCCCCAACTGCCTTTATTTCTAAAGTCATTATTTGGTACACTGCTTCTCTTCAAAGGTGCTACAGGCATTTCAGACAGACCATATCTTACGGAAATGGGGTACAAAAGCATTCCAGATTCTTGCCTGAATCAGTGGCAGGAACACTTCCTTCCTCGTAACCAGCCCCCAACTATACATGCACATGCACGCACACACACACACACACACACAAACACACACACATGCTCACAGACACACTCATACTCTCACTCAGTCATACAAGCTTATACTGCGTTTGTCTTGAGGTCCAGGAGCATGCCACAGACTTATCATTAGTCAGCCTATAGAATTTCAGACAATCAGCTTCTGACTTTTATGGGCTTAGCTGTGACCAGGTGGCCTCACCTCCAGTGCTCCCATGCCAGCCCGCCATCACAAACATCCTTCTGCCCATTACTTCCTCTCCCCTTCTCTTTTCTCTCTAGAAACTTCTTTGTTTTCACTGGGTCTGCAAGTTAGAGTTGTCATTTCTTCGTGATTGCTTGCCTTAGGAAATCACTTTTACATTTGAGCAAAATCTGTTAATTGTCTTTGGATAACTAATTAGTAGTGGTACTTTAGAATCATATGGAGTTTCTGTATTAATTTTTTAAGGACTGCATATCATTATCCCTAGCAACTACACTAATTTCATTCCCAGTACCAGAGCCCTTTTCTCCACATCCTTGCCAACAATCATTTCTTCTTCAACCATTTTCCCAACTATGAGCCATTTCCCTAGTTATAAGTAATTTTGAATTTCTTAACGTGTCTGTGCGCCATCTTTGAGGAAGTGTCTGTTTATGTCTTTTGAATAATTTTTATTGTGATTTTTTCTGTTTTTTAGTTATATGAGTTAATATATTCTGGGTATTAATCCTTCGTTAGGCATGATGATCAAACAGCTTTTGCCTATTGCTCAGTTGCTTTTATTTGTTTGTTTGTTTATTTGTGTCCATTGTAGTTTCCTTTTCTTTGTAAATGTGTTTTAGTTTTATGTTGTCCCATTCTATTGGATAACATTGGGTGTCCTTGCTCCTCCTGCAGAGAGATTAGGTTTTTTGAGCTGCTCCCACAACAGTGCCCCTGAGGCATACCCAATTCCATCAAGCACCAATAATCCTATATTACTTTTCTCTTTCCTTCATGCCATTTGCAAGGATTATTTAGCAATGTCCATTTTGTATAGACACAGAAAGACAGTTGATGGCTATGCTTTGTAACATGGAAGTTAATTGGCTCCAAAATAATATTTACTCCTGGTCATCCATATTTACTTGACTTAAGCCTCAGTTTCACTTGGTTCCTTGCTCTCCAAAAGCAGGATCCTGACGAAGGGATTGGATGGGCCCAGGGTAAGCTGAAAACTACCCTGGCATTGGAAAGAGATAGGCTAAGTGTATGAAGTATAATAAGTTAAGAGCATCATCAGGGAAAAGACTCTGTCATGACCCAAGAAGAAGTTACTGAATAAGGACCCTGCTGAGGTTAGGATCAACTAGCCTGGCCTGAGGACTGTGGTTTGGAATATATAGCAAGATGTCCCAGGAAGATCCAACCTTTAAGCTTAATATAGTTCTTACTGTGTTCATACAAAACTGACTAGAAATTTTATAAGAAGTTACTATGGTTGTTTAAATGGATTACTTACTAGCTGAGGAAAGGAGAAAGCAATACACCCTAAATGCAATCCCGCCCTTGTACAGATCTCCTAGTAATCTGGAGTGCTCCTAGTTATCTGGAGTGCTGAACCCTCAGATGAGATTTTGTCCTTGAGTTAATCTCCTAGAACATCCCCTGAATGACTAGCTTTATCTCTGTTTGATGTTCTGATATTGTTCAACCCCTCCTATGTGTACCCCCACTCTTCATGATTTCTATATTACTATACTGTAAGGGGAAAGAAGGGTCTAGGAGGATGACAAGGAATCCAAGGACGATGACTGGAAGTATAGGACTTTGAGATCTATGAGGAGACTAGTATGATGGAACTATGATAACTGGGACTACGAGCAAAAGTACAACGATGATTTTGCAGTAAGGAGAGAGATCAGACTACATTTGGGAGGAGAGAGAAACTGGCTACTGACAATTCTGGGGTCCAGTTCCCCTGTTCCTTCAATCCTTTGTCCATCTCTTGCTGTCATCTAGCCTGAAAGGTGGCTCTCGGCCACCAAACACTTGAGTCCCACATGTGTGCCCACTCCTTTATTTGGAAACTCACACCATTCATGTATTCTTGATTGCTTTTCCCTCCCCATTGGAGATGTGTCTGAATGTATCCCTAATGTTGAAATCCCAGAATATATCCCCTAACTTTTCTTCTGTGTGTTTTATGACTTTATATACAACATTTCTCTGTATGTGTTTCTCTGTGTGTTTGGGCCATTTCTCAGAAATTTCAGGGAAATTTCTGACTCTGGGGGTGAGGGTTTCACTCCTTTAGCTTTAAGGGGACCTGCAGTGTTGGATAGTGACCTTTACTCCTGCATGCAGAACATATGCTCAGCACTTTGACCCAACCATCTCTCTGACCCAAGATCCTTATGTCCAGGCAATATCTTCAGACAGTTCTCCCTGCCCCATGCTCTATATGATTTAGTGTCCACACAACTTTATGAGGGTTTGCTGGAAGACTTCAATGCATCATGGTATGAAAAGTTAGTGGATACAATTTCTATCTTCCTGATTCTATTGAGGTGTGTTTTGGGACCCAGCACATAGTCTATCTTGGAAAATGTTCCATGTGCACATTTGCAGAAAAGAATGTGTATTTACATTTTGGGGGATGGAAAGCCCTGTATACATCTATTAGCCCTCTCTCTTCCATTTCTTCCTTCAAAGCCTTTCTTCAAAGCCATTCTTCCTCCAAAGGTATTCTTTCATGTCTTCCTTCTGAGTTTTAATCTTGTTGATCTACCCAGAGGTGATAAGATGGTGTTGAATTCTCTAGCTACTATTGTTTTGCTACCAATATCCTCCTTTAAGTTTCCAAGAAGTTCTTTTAAGTGTTTTGGTGGTCCCTCATTGGATGCGTATATGTTTAGGAGCATGATTTCCTTCCTGCTGTACATATTCCTTGATTATTAAAAAAATGGCCTTTGTTGTCCCCTAAAATCTTTTTCAGCCTAAAATCTTTGTTGTTGGATATTAGTATGGCCAACCTGGATTCTTTGAGGGAGTTGTTTGCTTGAAGGATTGTTTTCTATCTTTTGACTTTGAGTCTGTGTTTGCACTGGCTGTTCAGATACGTTTCCTGTAGGTAGCAGAATGTTTGGTTCAGTTTCTTAATTCATTTTGCCACTCTGTGTCTCTTAGTTGACATTGAGAAAGATTATTGTATGGGGTTTTGTGTCATCTTTCTGTAGAGGTCTGTTGTGCTTGTAGGGATTTGTCTTGTCTTACAGTAGCCCCTTTAGTCCTTCTTTTAAGATTGGTTTTGAGTCTACGAAGTTCCTGAGTTGTTGTTTATTCATGAAATAGTGCATTATTCCTTTGAGTATCATTTTCCTCCTTTCCTGAGGGGCTTGAATTTTGGTATCAGCTAAATAAATTCTCCCTATAATTTCATCTCCCTACTGAATTTTCTTCACATTATTTTCTAGGTTTAGCTCTAAAATAATCCTTTTTATTTTACTTACATTTTAATCTCTGAACTAAATATATTCTCCTGTATTTTTGTTGTCTAAAGGTATTAATGCGATGGCAGAGGAGTACTGGAAGCCAGGTGGGAGGGTAACAGGGAAGATGGTGGGTCTGTCATTGGATGGTGGAAAGGGAAGATATATTGGCTGATCGGGGATTTCTATGAGAATGATGGGAGAATGGATGGATAGATGGACAAAGGTGAATGAATAACCAGGGGATAGGAGGGTGTGTGAGTGAATGTACACGAGGAGAGAGAGGCCAACGGAAGGGTGACTGCTGATCTGGAAGGACGGGAGAAAACTGACTCATGGAGAATGAATGGATCTTGAAAGGGGAGTTGTGCTGGTGATTGGTTCTGCTCTGTGTGTTGCATGCATTGGTGGGGGAATTTGACATTTTTTTCTGTTTAATAATAGGGTTGGGTATTTGTTTATGGGAGAGAGATGAACAAAGTAAGATAAGTTAGGAGGCATAGGGAATCAGGAGGAGGCTTTTCTTGCTGGTGGGTAGGGGGCTGAGGCAGTGCTGAGGCTCAGCTGGGCTGAGAAATCTTGTTCTTTGGGAGTGCTAGAGAGTGGCAGAGTGAGGTGGGGGTAACTGAAATGCCGAAAGCCTCCTCTGTCCTTTGAGAGCCGGAGACTGGTAGTGAGTTGGAGGCTACAAGGACTCCTGGTGGGATTTTTAGGGAAAACGATGATTGTCACATTCCCACTCTCCAAGATTAGCCCAGCTCTCAGGCACCAGGGAAGCTGTGACAGCTCACCTCAAAATAGGTGACTACTATAGTGGAACTGTGTTATGATTTTTGGGTCACACCCAGCGATGAACAGGGGTTACTCCTGGCTCATGCACTCAGGAATTACTCCTGGCAGTGTTCAAGGGACCATATGGGATGTGGGAATCAAACCCAGATTGGCCACATGCCAGGCAAATGCCCTACCCGCTATACTATCGCTCCAGCCCCTAGAAATGCATTATGATGTCGCTGGAAGTGAAAGTCTGAAATCGAGGTACAGCCTCTGGTTCCTTTGGATGGTGTATGGCACATGGTCGCCTTGGCTATTCCAGCTTCCAGATGCTGGACCCATTCCTGGCCCAGTACCCCTTCTGGCATACTCAGGGAACAAATCTGAGTCTTCCTCTGTCACCAGATCTGTTCTCTCACCTAAATCTCCTGCCTCCTTCAGCTGAAGGACGCTTACAGAGTGGAGTACCCTGAGTGGCAAGGGAAGAGAATCTGGGGGAGAGGAACTGGCTGGGGAGAGGGGACTGGAGCCATGGCTGGGGTGGGCAATGGACCCTCTGGTGCTGGTGTGGTGGAGGGTCACTGTGTCCATGGACCGCTACCACTCTAGCAGTGGGCAGTGCTGAAAGGAGGTAAAGGGATACGCATGATACCCTTTCAGTAACAGTATTGCAAACCATACTGCCTAAAAAGGAAACAAGAGGGGTGGGGGGAGACAGGCAGACAGACAGACAGACATGCGCTCTGGTCTGATGTGTAGGACACTGTGTCCATGGTCCCCTATCACTGTAGCAATGGACAGTGAGCAGTGGGTAGTGGGTGCTCTGGTGCTGCTGTGTAGGACTCTGTGTCTATGGGCCCCTATCACTATAGCAGAGGGCAGTGGGCACTCTGGTGCTGGTGTGCTAGAGGGACACTTTATCCATGGAACCCTATCGCAATAGCATTAGAAATCATGGTACCAAATGTTTTAGAAATATAAAGAATTACTCATGGCGCCCCCAGATCTCCTGAGCATCATATGGGTAGTCTCCCCAACCCCAGGAGAGGAACCAGTCCAGTGGTTGCACATGCATACTGAGGGGCGCAAAGGCCATGTGCTGCCAGACACACGCCCAGCCCAGCACCACTGCCAGCGGGTGTCCTGTCCTCTTGCAGGCCCAGCAGCCAACATAGCCTTCCTGGGGAACATAGCCAAGGTGCCCCGGGCCTCTGCCCAGGCCCAGCACCCACAGAGGGGCAGTCCTGTATGGGGCAGCAGACAGGCACCTTCTGAGGCAATAAGGCCCCAGGAGGCTCCAGATGTCTCCCAGGGTTTAGCAGCACTGTAGGGTAAACTCACAGGGTTGGTCCCCGGCACAGTGTACGTTCACTGGAGCATTCAAGAGTGACTCCTCAGTACAGAGCCAAGAGGAGCCCAAGCACTTCTGGGTGTGACTCAACTGCCCCCAAATTGTTCTAATATTTCTTTGTTTTAATATTGCTTTGGGGGTATATGTTATTCACTTCCATCTCCACTAATGTGTTCAAACACCAACTGCCACTGATTTTTATCATGTCTAGTCTGTCCCTTCCCTCTCTATAATGTAATTTTATATAAATTTAAATTCACTAAATATTTTAAGAAACACATTTTATGCTTAACTTTTCATAAATAGTAGCACTATAGCACTGTCCTCCCGTTGTTCATCGATTGGCTTGAGCGGGCACTAGTAATGTCTCACAACAAATTGTGAGGCTTGTTGTTACTGTTTTTGGCATTTTGAATGCAGCACGGGTAGCTTGCCAGGCTATGCCATGCAGGCAAGATACTCTCGGTAGCTTGCCGGGTTCTCCTAGAGGGGCAGAGGAATCGAACCTAGGTCGCCCGCATGCAAGGCAAACACCCTACCCGCTGTGCTATCGCTCCAGCCCTCATTAATAGTAATAAGTGCAAATAATTAAAATGTTTTACACTGAAGAGTTGTTTTCCTACTGTTTCTCAATTATTAGAGTTGTAAGTAGTTTTGAAAAACTACGTAGTAGTCTAATTCCCTGAGAATCTATAAGATCCTGAGTTTCAAATATCTTGTCACTGAAAATAAAGAATGGCTTTCAGACACCGGTTCTACAGGTACCTGGACCATCACGATCACAATCACCATCAGCCTGTTGTTTGTCGATTGCCTTGAGCAGGCACCAGTAATGTCTCCTTTCTAGCCCTGAGATTTTAAAAAGCCATATTCAGTGCTCTTTAAGGGGTAGGAGAATGAGACCTATCGTTTTTTCTGGTATTTGGCATATTGAGTATGACACGGGAAGTTTGCCAGACTCTACCATGCGAGCAGGACACCCTCAGTTGCCTGCTCGGTTCTCCAAAGTAAGAATGAGATAATAAGATTAGTGGCCACGTGCTTCCGGGAGCTGGGTTTTTATAGTCTCTGGGTCTTAGCCGTTGATGTTTTTTCATACATGATTATATTAGGATTCTTTATTTCCTCAGAAGGTCTTTGCTGTCTCCTTGCAGAAAGCCCTTCCTCACCAAGCACACACCTTTAAACACTGATGATTCAGCCTGCTGGAGCATGCCTACTCAGGGCTGTTAGGGAACTTCCCCCTGGAAGCAGCCCCATTACCTGCCTGATTTAGAACACACTTTCTCAAGAGACCCCAGAAGCAGTGGCTCGAGCCAGGCCCCACCAAGAATGAAAGGCTTGCCCTGAGTGCAGATTCAGCCTCTCACATAAATGGTGATTTCTTACTGTTTGTTTTGTTTTGGAGTCACACTCAGTTGTGCTCAGAGCTTAGTCCTGGCTCAGAGATAACTCCTGACAGTGCTCAGGGAGCCACATAGGATACCTGAAGTGGAGCCTGGGTTGACCATGTGCACGGTAAGTGTCCTACGTGCTATACTATTTCTTCAGGCCCGCACTTAGGTATTTAAAATAAACAGTTCCTTCTGCTGTTTTATACTCCAGACAGCATCCTAATGCCTGTTGGCTCTCGAAGAGAAATGTGTGTGCACACAGGACAGGAGACGTCGCAGGGCTAGAGTCTCAGGAAGAGGACGTCCATCAAAATCCTAGTTTCAAGGTATCTTATCCACACCAATAATTCTGCATTGATTACATTCAGGTGATCTATGCTTATTTAACAGTCTGTATCCAAAGGGGTTTTGCTAAGGGGGTTTAATGTTCCTTTTTTATACATGTTTTTATCCTCCATTGTCAGATATAAATTAAGGGGCTGACTCAGATCTGGCTATTTCATGCTGAAGAAGATCACAATGAAAGAAATGTGAACAGAATTAATTGATCTGGTGAGGAAAATATCCCTTCAACTGTAAACTACATTCTATCTTCAGAATCCCTGCCATGAAATTAACCTTCAGTCTAAGACATATTTTGCTTTTACTCTTTCATTTTGGAGGGGCCACACTGGCTTATGTTCAGGGCTTACTCCTGGTGAGACCAGATGGGGTTCTGGCGACTGAACCCAGATCAGCTCTACCATCTCTCCAGAAACTCCAAGACATAGTGGCAAGTTTTTGTTTCTCTACTGTCATATCTTTGTAAATTCTTGAGAAGCTCCATAACTCAAAGCTGTTTTGTCCAAATATTTTTTGAAAATCCTTTTAACAGCCCATACGAACGGTTTAATCTAATCTTTCCTAATAGTCTCAACTAAACAATCGCCACCTACTTAACTTCAATTTTCAACATTAAACACAGACAAACCTATACCTTCACTATAACAGAACACTAGTCATAAACCTAACCAAAGACTTGCCCTAACCTTATCTATTAGCCTTAAGCGAACAATCTCCCCATACTTTACTCTCATCAAGTAATTGTGGGTGGAGTGATAGCACAGTAGATAGGGCGTTTGCCTTGCACGTGGCTGACCCAGGTTTGATTCCTCCGTCCCTCACAAAAGCCCAGCAAGGTACTGAGAGTATCCTACCCGCTTGGCAGAGCTTGGCAAGCTACGCATGACGTATTCTATTTTCCCAAAACAGTAACAAGTCTCACAATGGAGATGTTACTTGTGCCCTCTTGAGCGATGAATAACGGGAAGACAGTGCTACAGTGCTTGTACTTGTACAAGTAGCCCAGTCCTTATCCTTACTCAAACAGAACCCAAACCCTAATAACAGTAAACCAAAAACAGCAAAGCCATGTTCTTATAATCCCCAACCTAAAGGCTGGGCATTAATTTACCTATTATCCTCAACTGAACAATCTCCCTAGACTTTACTTCATTTTCAGTTTTAAAAGCAGTCAAACCCTTATCAAACAAAACTTTAATCCAAACCCAAACCTGAATGCAATCCACATTCTTTTAGCAACCCACACCAAAGGCTCTGCCTAATTAGCCTCAAATGAACCAACACTCTTTCTCTAATAACCCCAATCACGTCCTAATTCACATTGTTATAATATCCCATATCAAATACTTGGCCTAAATTTACCTGTTGTCCTCAGATGAAAAATTGCCCTATGTATTATTTTCTCTTTTCAATTTTAAACATAGTCAAACCAATACTTACTTTACAGAACCCTACCCTACCCCAATTCACACTGTTTTATTCTTTATTGTTTTTGGATCACCATCATATGTAGGTACAAAGCTGTTCATGATTTGGTTTCAGTCATACAATGTTCCACACCCATCCCTTCACCAGTGCACATTTCCGACAACCAATGTCCCCAATTTCTCTCCTGTAGAAGAACATTGGTTTGCCTTTCCTTCCCAGCCACAGGGAGCTTGGGGTTGTTGATTGCTCCCCCAACCTGTCAATTACCTTTGCCTCCTGATCAGACTCTGCTGACTTGTAAATATTGTTTTTCTCTCTTAATGTCCTTTGCATAGTTAGCTACCTCAGAGCAATGGCTTTTTGTACGGACACAGGAAGACAGTTAAAAAGACATGCTTTTGTAACTTGGGAGTTGATTGACTCCAGATAATATTACCTCGTAGACATCTGCTCTCTCAACTTAAGCCTCAGTTGCCCTTACTGCCTACATCCCCCAAATCAGGGCCCCGATGAGGGACTGGATGGACCCAGGGCAAGCGGTGAGCTACCCTGGCATCAAAATGGGCCTGGCCAAAGTTGCCTAATACTAAACTATAAGTTAAGAATATGGTCATGGACAAATTCTGTCATGATCCAAAAGTAATAACTAGATTTGGGTCCTGTTGGGGTTAGGAATGATTGATCCAGCCTGAGCACTGTAGTCTGAGTCTGTGGTGAGATGTCCCCAAAGAGAGTTGTCCTACAAGTCTAATTGTGTCTATTCCTGTGTCGATACAGAATGGCAATTATTAGGAAGTTGAAATAAGATGTTAATTAACTTTCTGGTCTAAAGAGGGGAGAAACACACCTTAAGTGCTGTTTTGCCCTGGTGGGCTGCAGGTGGTCAGAAAGGCATGAAGAGTATGTTAATTATACCTGGGTGGGGGGAGGAACAGTTTGGGAGGCTTGGTTTGAGAAGAGGTGGTAAAAAATGTGGTTGCAGAGAGTTGGTGAAAAAAGAAAGAGAGGTAGAGTTGGAGAGAGGCAGAGTTGGAGATGTGGGCAGAGCAAGAGACAGAGCAAGCAAGGGTTGGAGAGAGAATTGTGGAGTGTGTTACAGAGAGGCTAGAGAGATTTGGGGGCAAATTGGGGAGAGAGTCATGGCCAGAGGGGGGAGAGAGTGGTGGATAGAGTTTGGGCGAGACAAGAGATGGAATAAGGCAACTGATTATCAACCAGCTTGGCCCTCGGTTCTCCTCTGTCGGCCTCAGTCAAAGGTCATCCCAGGTGGGGAAGCGGTTCAAGAGCACTGAACAGCCAGAGAGAGCCACCAGGAGAGCCCATGAACATCCCCTAATCTGTGATCATTCCTAGAGACACAAGGGTAAAAGGAGTTTCAACAATCAGGGAAAGGAGCTTAGGGAGGAGCCCAGGAGAGGAGAGCACAGGGAGGAGTCCAGGGCAGGAGAGCACATTGGAGCCCTGAGTGACAGCAGGGCAGGCCGCCCACCAGGTGCGGGGTAGCCTGGGAAGCAACCCACTGCTCACTGCCTGCCTGAGGACGGGCAGCGGGTCTGCACCAATAACCGGCATCTGCACGGTGACTGGGATCTGCACCTTGACTGGAGTTTACACTGGGCGACAGGGGTCTGCACCGGGAGACCCGCGGCTGGAGCCGGACAGGAGGGAGCCGCGCTGGGACCCCTGAGTTTGACCCGGCACCGCCTCCTCACACAGGGCCGCACCCTCGACTCCCCTCCTGCGACCCCCGGCGTGCCTGGGGTCTTGCAGAGACCCCCTCAGGATGTGCAGACACCTGAGGCCGGTCACACTCAGACGGGAGCGACCGGAGCTGGAGCGACAAAGCCCGGCTCACCCTGCACCAGCAAGGGGACTGGACTTGGCGCTGAGGGTGCTGTACGTGCACTGCGCCTGCGCACTGGAACACCGCGCTCACCGCGTCAAGCCCAACACATGATCCCCCAAGCACCACCAGGGGGCGATGCGGAGCCAGGATAATCCAGACCTCCACTAGGGATTTCCCAAAATGTCACATATTTCCACTCATATTAAATTGCCTGTACTGGGGGGCGGCGGTTGCGGGGCCGAATTTCCCTTCTAGCACTACATTCTAAAGTCAGAATGTATTTTAATTACTTTTGCCACTATGGTCTAAAGCAACAGGGTTCAGGACTGGACAAATAGTTCAATGGGTAGGGATCTTCCCTTGCACATGCGGACCCGAGGTCCATGTGGACCCAACATCCATGCCTGGAATCCCATATGGTCGCTGAGTCCACCAAGAGTAATCCCTGAGCAAAGCCAGGTGTGAACCAAAATCCAAATTATAAAGAGCAGGAGGTAGGATGCTTGCCTTCATGCTGCAGATCCAGTTCAGATCCACAGCAACACATGTGTTCCAAGAGAGGCAGAAAAATAGGAAGACTGTTGGACGTGGTCAAATTGACCCCCCACCCAAATACTATTGATGCAGGTGCAGCAGAAGTGGCGGCAGTAGGTTTCTATGTTCATTCGCGAATCCAGGTTCTTCAATATTTTTAAGAATGAAAATATTAAGTACTAAAGATTCTCAGGCTGGAGTGATAGCACAGTGGGTAGGGCGTTTGTTTTACCTACAGCTAGCATGGCTCACCAGAGTTCGATTCCTCGGCCCCTCTCCAGAGCCCGGAAAGCTACTAAGAGTATCTCGCCCGCCCGACAGAGCCTGGCAAGCTAACCATGGCATATTTAATATGCCAAACACAGTAACAACAAGTCTCATGATGGAGACGTTATTGGGCCCGCTAGAGCAAATCAATGAACACCGGGAAGACCATGACCGTGAAAGATTGTCAGAGTTAGAAAGTAGAAAAGTTTATTGATAAATAGAAGAGAGAGGAATAGGTGATTCCCAGAGTGGGAGAGAACTTAGTGTGGGCCTATGGCTCTTTTTGTGAGACTTTTACAGAAAAAACAGGTCTTTGTGTAACACAGAATGCAGGGAATCTACAGGGTGGTCATGCTGGTTTATCTTTCGGGTCATCTGCCTCAGGTATTGTTCCTTATCTTAGCATTGTGATTCCTAATTCTAGGACAGGAGAATATGGTCCTGGGGAGCTCCAGGAATGTTTAAGATTTGGCCTTGCAGATGAGGTGGAGTAGATCAATGGGGGAAATGGAACTGCTGGTGAGGGGAAACAGTGGAGACGCCACTTGTTGGCAAGGGGAAACTGAGGCTTCCTCTTTCACTATCAAATGATTTTATATTCATGAAGGCGTTACTTGGTTACATGAAACACGTTATTAAGTTTTTCAACTTTCTTTATATCTAAGTTACAGGATATATCAGTTTGGACTCATTAGTGAGTGAGAAGCAGACTGTCACTATGTATTTGGTGAATGAAAGCTCAATTGAGTCACTTAACACTCTTCTATTCTACTAGATTTTATCAGTTTTTCCTTTAACATTTTCTCGTTTATTGGTTATTATTTATCTATACAACCTCTGAAATGTAATTAATGAAAGAAACATTATGGTAGGGCTGGAGCAATAGTACAATGGGTTGAGCATTTGTCTTATATGCAACCGAATCAGGTTCGATCCCTGGCAGAACATATGGTCCCATCAACCTGTCCAAGACTGATATGTGAGCACATATCTGAGAGTAATTCCTGAGTACTCCCAGGTGTGGCCCCCAAAACAAACCAAACAAAAAGAATTTTTATGGATCAGTAATGGACTGAGTGCATGCAAGAGTCTCAAGTTTAATCCCTGAAGAGATCCCAGGCCCCGAAAGCACTACCAGGAATAATGTTGAAAAACAAAACAAAAAAATTTCATCAAACTTGAAATTATTTATTATGATGTGGATTCTGTCTTATCTGGAATGAGAGGCTGTGTGTTAGATTACATCCTAGGGATCTTCACTGGGTGGAGTTATCACTGCACCATAGTAGAGCTCTAGCCAGAGACAGTAGAGACTTGCTTAAACAAAGGATTATTTTGTAGACATGTGAAACGGTGATATTTCTGAACAATTTCTCAGAGTGGAGCTTAATTTATCTGAGTTAGATGACCAGATACGTAAAATTTAACACAGAGCAAGGTGAAACTTACCATCTCCTTTTCAAGTTCACTGCGTTAGCAGTGGTAGGTTGCTGAGTGGGTTTGAAGTAGAACATTAATCACCTTTTGGGTTACTAATTGTTTTTTTCCGTCTTTAGTGTTTTGCCTTTCTGACCCTGGCTAATTTGAACTGTATTTACTAATGTGATTGTGTAGTTTCCCCATCTTAGGGGAACATTTGCTTTTGTTTCAATATCTCAGTTGTGCTCCTGTTCTTTCCTTCACCTAAACATTTTCTAAGAAGTGTAACTTCACCATTGGAATGAAGTGTTAGTTAACTCTCTCATCCTTCTGGAGGCTTTTCAATTTTTCTGACTCCTTCTAATCCATAAGTACCCCTTTGCAGTGCATCCACATAATATATAGTTCTGAACTCTGGAGTACTGTTTGTGGCTGACTTTACAGCCATATAGCTCTGTGTCACGTGAACTTGATCTGGTACCATTTAATAATTTCTAAGCCATTTTGGGGGTTTGATGGTGGTGGAAGGAAGTACAGTAACTTTATACACGCTAAACATGAACATTAACAATTATAAAAAGCAATAATCAAGTAACAATACCCATATTTGGGGTGTGTGTGTGTGTGTGTGTGTGTGTGTGTGTGTGTGTGTGTGTGCGTGCTGATGACCAGGCATTGTTTTAGCAGAAGAGAAGTGTTTCATTTCTGGCTGCATTTTCTCCCAGTAGCCAGAGTGAAAGTGAACAAATGTGGGAGTACAACTTATGTTTCAGGATGATATGTTCATGGTTTTATCCTGTTTTAACTGTTTTAAAATGAGTTGAGACTCAGTACTGTGAAACAATCAAGTTTCTCTGATGAACTCATTCTAAGGATATTTCTTGGGGATATGGGGGCATGTATGTTGCTACTACCTTCCAAATGGGGCTCTGAAGATCTGGGACCCTTCTTGGCATTTCCTGGACAGCTGGGCATGAAGTTCATTTCAGGATGCTGCTTGGGCCCTGAGAGTTTGGCCAGGCAACCCAGTTGGTTGTCAAGGGCCTCCGAGACCAGAATTTAAAGGTCCCAGGGATGAAGCTGGAGATGGTTGGGGGACTTTGTGATGTCAGGAATCACACCAAGTTTGCTTTCATGCAAGGCTTGCACCTTAATCCATGTACTGTACCCTAAACCCTATTCTAAGAATCCTTAGATTTATTTATATGATTTAAATCATAGTTTTAATTATTCAAAATAACCCCCCCCACCCCCGGAGCGATAGCACAGCCGGTAGGGCGTTTGCCTTGCAGGCATCCAACATGGCCGACCCGAGTTCGATTCCTCCGCCCCTCTCAGAGAGCCTGGCAATTTACTGAGAGTATCTCCCCCGCACAGCAGAGCCTGGCAAGCTCCCTGTGACATATTCGATATGGCAAACACAGTAACAACAAAGTATCCAATGGAGAAGTTACTGGGCCCGCTCGAGCAAATAGATGATCAACGGGAGGGCCTTTACCTTTACCTTTTACCAACCTCCCCCCCCCCCCAAACATCTGAAAGTCTTATATACTGATTGGAAAAGCTAGAATATACTGAAAATTATATAAAAGACAAAAAAGATCTATAAATCACCTAGATAATTGCTGTTAATTGAACTTTTATTTCTAACTAGTCTTCCATATTTTTGCGCTTTGTATCTTTAAAGTGTTTAAAGAGAGACGCCTGCAGAAAATTGGCTTTGCCACCCTGCCTTTCCCTCTTCACCGCTCACACTGCACTGATCTCGTCCCAAACCCAGCAACATGAAGAAACAACGCAAATCCCCACCACATGGGGAGGACAACAAAAAGAATGCAGAAGAATCTGTCGATACTGTTCACCTAAGGGACCTCTCAGACAAAGAATTCAGATACGAAGTCATGAAAATGTTCGATCAACTCAATCAGACAGTTAGACAGATATCCTGTAACATGACAGAAAAAATTGACAAATTACGCTAGGAAATGAGAGCAGAAATGTCACGAATAAAAGATTCCGTAGATGAAATGAAAAACTCAGTCTCTTCTCTCAACAATAGAATGACCGCAGGAGAAGAGAGAATCAGTGAGCTGGAAGATCAGCTGCACCAAGCCAACAGGCAACAACACACAGTGGCAAGGCACCTCAAATTAGCTCTACAGAGAACAAGAGTCCTAGGAGATGATTCCAAGAGGAACAACATTAGAATCATTGGACTAACAGAAGCTCAGGGAAACAATCCCAATGAAAAAAACACGGTGAAACAAATCATTGCTGATCTATTCCCAGAGCTCCACAATGCAGTCATTCAGGTTCAAGGAGCCCGAAGGGTACCAGCTAAAAGAGACCCTAACAAAAACACTCCAATACATATCATAGTTAGAATGATTGATGCTCCTGATAGAGATACAATACTGCAAACAGCAAGGTCAAAGAAGAAAATCACATACAAAGGAGCACCCCTTAGATTCACAGCAGATGCATCAGAGGAAACCCTTCAAGCCCGAAGGCAGTGGCAAGATATAGTGAAAAAAACTCACTGAAATGAATGCTTCACCAAGAATACTCTATCCAGCTAAACTCTCACTCAAAATTCCAGGAGTGGTACAGTATTTTCTAGACAAACAGCAGCTCAGGAACTTCATAGACTCAAAAGCAAACCTAAAGTAAGGGCTAAAGGGGCTACTGTAAGACAAGACAAACCCTACAACCACAACACACCCTTACAGAAAGATGACACAAAACTCCATAACAATAATCCCTCTGATTGTCAACGGTCTAAATTCACCAATTAAGAGACACAGAGTGGCAAAATGGATTCAGAGACAGAACCCAACATTCTGCTGCCTAAAAGAAACTCATCTCAACAGCCAGAGCAAACACAGACTCAATGTCAAAGGATGGAAAACAATCCTGCAAGCAAACAGCTCCCTCAGAAAAGCTGGGGTGGTCATACTAGTATCTGCTAGCATTAATTTTGCATTGAAAAAGATTAGAAGAGACAACGAAGGCTATTTTCTCTTCATCAAGGGACACGGACAACAGGAAGAAATCACACTCTTAAATGCATATGCACCTAATGAGGGAGCAGCTAAATATTTAAAACAACTGCTAACAGATTTTAAGGAGGACATTTCTAGCAACACAATAGTAGCTGGAGATTTCAACATCATCTTATCACCTCTGATAGATCAACAAGAACAAAACTCAGCAAGGAAACGTTGGCTTTGAGAGAAGAAATAGAAGAGAGAGGGCGTATAGACCTGCACAGGGCTTTGCACCCCTAAAAGAAAGAATACACATTCTTCTCCAGTGCGCATGGAACATTTTCCAAAATAGACCATGTCCGAGGCCACAAAACATACCTAAATAGAATCAGGAAAATAGAAATAGTATCAACAATCTTTTCAGATCACGATGCACTGAGAATAGGAGTGAATCACACACAGATAGGGAGAACCAAATCAAACACTTGGAAATTAAAAAACTCAATGCTTCAAAACGAGTGGATCAGGAGGGAAGTCAAAGATGAAATCAAAGGATACTTGGAAACAATTTAGAATGAAGACACGAGCTACCAAAACTTATGGGAAGCTGCAAAAACCGTTTGAAGGGGAAAATTTATAGCTCTGCAAGCATATCTCAGGACAGAAGAAAGGATGCACATAAACAACCTGACTTCACAGCTCAAGATCTTAGAAGAGGATCAACAGAAGGAGCATAAATTGTGCAGAAGGAAAGACACTATAAAACTTGGAGCAGAAATCAAAGACGTGGAAACCCAAAAAAAAAAAGCAATTCAAAAGATCAATGAAACCAAGAGCTGGTTATTGGAGAAAATAAATAAGATAGATAAACCACTAGCAACACTCACAAAGAAACAGAGAGAGAACCCTAATAAATCGAATCAGAAATAAGAATGGGGATATCACAACAGAAACCAAAGAAATTCAAAAGATCATCAGAGACTACTTTGAATGTCTTTATGCCACGAAAAAAGAGAACCTAGAAGAAATGGATAAATTCCTGGATTCCTATTATCCCCCAAGGCTGAATCAAGAAGATATGGTGTACCAGAATAGACCTATTCACATCAAGGAAATTGAAACTGTAATCAAAAGTCTTCCCAAAAACAATAGTCCAGGTCCAGATGGATTCCCTAGCTAATTTTTCCAAACATTTAAAGAGGACCAATTGTAGGTTATTCTCAAGACTTTCCAGGAAATTGAAAAAACAGAAACTCTCCCAAACAGTTTCTATGAAGCCCATATCTCTCTAATACCAAAAGGAAACAAAGACACGACAAGAAAAATAAAACTCAGGCCGATATTCCTGATGAACACGGATACGAAGATTCTCAACAAAATAGTAGCAAATAGAATTCAACAACTCATCAGAAAGATCATACACCATGACCAAGTGGGATTCTTCCCGGTGATGCAAGGATGGTTCAACATTCGGAAATCTGTCAACATAATCCATCATATCAATAAAAGAAAAGATGAAAATCATATGATCATATCAATAGATGCAGAGAAAGCATTTGACAAGATCCAGCAACCGTTTATGATGAAAACCCTCACCAAAATTGGGATAGAGGGGACTTTTCTCAATATAGTTAAAGCCATCTACCACAAAACTACAGGAAACATCATCCTCAATGGGGAAAAACTGAGAACCTTCCCCCTAAGATCAGGGACGAGACAAAGATGCCCACTCTCTCCACTACTGTTCAATATAGTACTGGAACTACTTGCAATATCAATTAATCAAGAAAAAGATATTAAGGGCATCCAGGTAGGGAAGGAAGAAATCAAGCTCTCACTATTCGCAGATGGTATGATACTATACTTAGAGAATCCTAAAACCTCTACCAAGAAACTCCTTGAAACAACAGATTTGTATAGTAAAGTTGGAGGCTATAAAATCAATACACAAAAATTCATGGCTTTCCTATACGCAAATAGTGAAAAGAGAAGAAAGCGACATAAAGAAAACAATCCCATTCACAATTGTACCCCAGGAAATCAAGTACCTAGGAATCAGGTTAACTAGGGAATTAAAGGACCTGTACAAAGAAAACTACAAAATGCTTCTTCAGGAAATAAAAGAGGGCATGAGGAAATGGAAAAATATCCCCTGCTCCTCTTTACAATAGCCAGAAACTGGAAGAAACCTGAGTGCTCAAGAACAGATGACTGGTTAAAGAAACTTTGGTACCTCTACACAATGGAGTTCTATGTAGCTATTAGAAAAGATGAAGTCATGAAATTTACATACGTGGTACAACATGGAAAGTATCATGCTAAGCGAAATGAGTCAGAAAGAGAGGGATAGATATAGAAAGATTGCATTCATCTGGGGGATATAAAGTAACAAAATATGAGATTAATACCCATGAATAGCTGAGATCAGCACCAGGAGAATTATTCCATAGCTTAGAGGACAGCCAGATATTCTAGGCGAAAGGGCAGTTCAGATAGAAAAGGGAGCACCAAATAAAGGGTGTTTGGAGGATCCTCCCAGGAGGGGAGATGCATGTTAAAAGTAGACTATGGACTGAACATGTTTGCCACTCAATGCCTCTTTTGCAGACCAGAACACCCAAAAGGAGAGAGAGAACAAAAGGGAATGCCCTGCCACAGAGGAAGGGTGGAAGGGGGGGGGGATATTATCCATGGTGGTGGAAAATTGGCACTGGTGTAGGGATGGGTATTTGATCATTGTATGACCAAAACCCAAGCACAAAGATTTGTAAACCTACAACTGTACCTCATGGTATTTCAGTAATAATATATATATATATATAAATTTTTAAAAAAGGAAAAAATATTGTTTCTTTGTAAACTGCTAAGTTTGTTTAGTGAATGGATATGTTGAATGCTCTTTCTGCATAGAAACTGTGAACATAAAACTGACTTGTCAAAATGAACTGTGCAGACAGAAACTTCACTTTGCTAGAAGATTCACTTTGTCTTGATTTATATAGAGATGGTTTGAAATGTAAATTCAAAGGAATGAGATGTAATTTTTCTTTTCCTCTACTGTCTTTGTAATTTTTAAACTTAGAAACTCTATATTATTATATTGGTGTCGTAAATGAGTTAAAATGTGAATGGAAAAGATAAGAACAAAAGACGAGAACAAAAAAATAATAAATGACAGTATCCTGAACTTTATGGTCTACATTTACTATTTTACTTAAAATTAATTATCTAAGAAAATTATTCGCATAAAACCGTAATCCACATATTGAGGTCCTACAGTATTTATAAAGTTGTTCACAATAATTGATTACATTTAATATTTGAACATCAATTTCACCACCATTACACCTTCCCATAGCCATATTTCAAGTGTTTCCATCCCAAACCCCAAACCCTGCCCCCAAAGCAGAACCTAAGTAATTTATTTTGTATTTCTTGTTATGAATAATCCACTAAAATGATCCAAAAAAGTTTTCTTAGAGAAACTGTAGCAACGTCCACCAGTTGTCCATCGATTTGCTCAAGCGGGCCCAGTAATGTCTCTATTGTGACACTTGTTGTTACTGTGTTTGGCATATCAAATAGGCCACGGGTAGCTTGCCAAACTTTGCCATGTGGGCGAGATGCTCTCGGTAGCTTGCCAGGCTCTCCGAGAACAAAGATAAATAGTATTATTTAGTATTATTTAGGAGTGAACATTTCATTTGAGCAAATCTTTGAGAACCTAGGAATTATTGAAAGTAAATAAAACAATAGTTTACACTTGATCCCCTTAGTACTGTGAATCACTTAAAATATAGCTCAGTTTAAAAACTTAAATTTTTTCCTATTATTTTGTACTATATCTGATGATGACAAACTTGATTCTGATTTTTCTGCCCCTAAAATAAACCTTAAAATTGAGTTACATGGCATAGTAATTTAATTTAAAGTTTAAATATTTATTTTTTTACTTGTTTTTTAATTTTTATTAGTGAAACACCATGAGGTACAGTTGTAGAAGTACAAATTTTTGTGCTTGGATTTCAGTTATACAATGATTGAGTACCCATCTCTCCATCAGTGCCCATTCTCCACCTCCAGTACTCCCAGTATCCCTCCCACCACCCCATCCCCCCATCGCATACCACCCCTGTGGCATTCCCTTTTGTTTTCTCTCTCCTTTGGGGTATTGTGGTTTGCAAAAGAGGCATTGAGTGACAATCATGTTTGGTCTAGAGTCTACTTTCAGCATGCTTCTCCCATCCTGGGAGGATCCTCCCAACACCCATTATTTGGTGCTCCCTTCTCTATCTGAGCTTCCTTTTCCATTTTCCCCCAGCACGTGCGGCTGGCCTCCAAGTCATGGAGTGAACCTCCTGGTACTTATCTCGGCTATTCTTGGTTGTTAGTCTCTTATTTTGTTACTTTATATTCCCAGATAAACGCAATCTTTCTATGTCTGTCCCTCTCTTTTTGACTCATTTCGCTTAGCCTTGGAGTGTTTTTATTCGGGTCTCTTTTAGCTGGCACTCTTCTGGCTCCTTGGATCTGGATGTCTGCATTCTTTAACTTTGGGAACTGTTCAGCAAGATTTCTAAGAGTTTCATTGTGGTGCTGTTTCTGTGCTGGTGATAGAGCCCAGGCCCATGTACATGAGGAGCAGATTCTTCATCGTTCAGCTGCTTCACCCCTCCCCCCACAACTCAGTTTAAATTTATTTGAAGAAATTCATCTATATAGTAATATTTAGAATTGAGCAAGTAAAAATGTGAACAATTAAAGAGCTTTTTTAAAAATTTTATAGTACTTCAGTGCTATGGATCTTCTTGAATGAGTTCATATGATGAAATAAAATCTGAAAGATAGCAAATTCAAACCTGATGGATGTTTTTACAACAACACAAGAAAATAGTAAGCTTCCTTAATTTTTTTTTTAATTTTTAAGAATACAAATAAATTTCTTGGCACTTAATGATTTTTTGAATTAAAGACCTGCTGTAAGTTATAATTTGATATATAGCTGGAAATAGAGTGACTTACTTTTTTTTAAAAAAATTTTTAAATTGACAGGGCCAGAGAGACAGTACAGCAGAAAGGGAGCTTGCTTTGCAGGCTTCTGACATGGGTCCATCTATGGTCCCTTGAACCCTCAGAAGTGATCCCTGAGCACAGAGCCAGGAAGAAGCCCTGAACACAGCTAGCTGTGGCACCAAAACAAAACAAGACAAAACCAAAAAAATTGACTTGTGGTAAGTTAATTCTAATTTACAATTAGTATTACTGAAGTATCATTTACTTATAAGGTAAGGTAAAGGCCCTCCCATTGATCATCGATTTGCTCGAGCGGGCCCAGTAACGTCCCCATTGGAGACTTTGTTGTTACTGTGTCTGGCATATCAAATACTCTCGGTAGCTTGCCGGCTCTCCGAGAGGGGCGGAGGAATCGAACTCGGGTCGGCCATGTTGGCCGCGTGTAAGGCAGACGCCCTACCCGCTGTGCTATCGCTCCAGCCCTTTGAATTGCTCAATTCTATATCACATTTTGTTATATAGCATTATCAACACAAGATAATATCAGACACATTAAAACTGCATTATCAAACTTGTTTTTGAAAACCTAAAAATGTCAAGGAAGTCTATATGTTGCAATCCCTTTAGAAAATCCAAGCCTATAGTTACTCCTCTAAATTTTTTCCTTATTTCTAGAGCTGACAGTTGACTTATTAAAACTACTATTTAGAATTTAAATTACTAATTGGATTTAAATTACTATTTGGTCATTTAAATTGTCATTGTCATTGTCCTCCAGTTGTTCATCAATTTGCTCAACCAGGCCCAGTAACGTCTCCATTGTGAGACTTTGTTGTTACTGTGTTTGACATATCGAATATGTCACGGGTAGCTTGCCAGGCTTTGCTGTGCGGGCGAAATACTCTCGGTAGCTTGCAAGGCTCTCTGAGAGTGGCAGAGGAATCGAACTCGGGTCAGCCATGTTGGCTGCGTGCAAGGCAAACGCCCCACCTGCTGTGCTATCACTCCAGCCCTGGGTAATTTAAATATTACCCAAAATGTTACCAAAAATATTTCAATGATTTGATAGAGCTATGTTATGTTTATTCTAATAAAACTCATTCCTTTGCTTATTTTCCAAAGAGAATGATAAAATTATTGTATTAATTCAAAAAGGGTTGAATATAAGTAAATGTATAGGTAATGTTCAGTTGGCATTGTATATTTAGAGAAAAAATAATATAAAAAAATTTAATGCTATTGGTTTGAGCATATTAAATATATGGGGGGTTTTTTTATTTGAATATGGGAATTCTGCTGGTAGAACAATTCTTGAAAGAAATTTTGCTCTCCAAGTTACAGATGTAATCGAGGAAGCATATTGGAAGATATAGGCTAAAAATGAAGCAATAAAAAGAACTATGTTAAAAACAAATAATAAACTAACAGTAAAGAAGCCATCTTCTCTGCCCAATTGTAGTCCCTGAAAACTAAAAAGAAGGCCAGGAAGGCATCTGGGACTCTGGTTTGAATTCAGGGGTGCCATTTTGCTCCCCAGGTCAGGATTGAACCCCACCTATGAAGAGAGACGTCGTGGAATGAAGAGGAACAGCCATGTATTTCTTCACCTCTCCATAATCATAGACATACACAGACATTCTAACTACGACAATGCACAAGAAACAACTTCAAATTACAACAGTCACAATGGTAAAGCAATGCAGAAACCCACTAAACTTAGAGCAGATTCTAGCCCAGATGAACCAACCAGTAGCAATGAGCTATATAACCTCTCTGATAAAGAATTTAGAATGAGATTGATGAAGATCCATAGGAAACTCAAAGAAACAATGGAGTGCACCGCCAATGAAACACAAGAGGATATGAGAGCAGAAATAAGGAAAATACAAATGAAAACACAAGCATAAATGCCAGATCTAAAACCTGGAAGAAGAAATGAAAAACTTACTGGGAAACCTCCTCATTAACAGAGTAACAGCTTATGAACACAGAATCAGTGAACTCCAAGATGAGGTGCAGGAAATCTTCAGAAGACACCAGAAGATAGAAAATAGCCTCAAAATAAACCAATAGATGACAGGAGAACTTTGGGATGAATTCAACAACAATGTAAGAATCCTTGAGTTCCCAGAGGGACAGGGGAAAAAACCCTATGTAGAAGCAACTGTCAAGGCCATCATTTATGAGTTCCCATAGCTGAACAGCACATGCACCCAGATCCAGGGGGCCCAACGGGTGCCAGCTAAAAGAAATAAAAATGAAAATACCATGAGATGCATCTTAATCAGAATGCTGAAAATGATAGAGATAGAATACTGAAAGAAAACATCACAAAAGGACATCACTTACAAAGGAGCATCCTTAATATGTACAACCAACTTATTGGATTAAATCTTCCATGCTTGAAGATAGTGGTGAAATACAGTGAATAAAATTCAATGAAACAAATGTCTCACCAAGAATACTTTACCCGCCAGATTCTCATTCAGATTTTGAAGGAACAAAACACAACTTCACAGCTAAACTTCATAGACTTAAAGCCATTTAGATGGGTCACTTTAAGATAAGACAACCCCCACAGACATAGCAAATTCTTATAAAAAGATGACACAACCCCCCCGCAACAAAAATCTCTCTCAAAGTCAGTGGGCTAAATATACCAATTAAGAGAAACAGAATGGTAGGATGGATTAAAAAATTGAAACCAACACTTTGTTGTCTGCAAGAAACATATTTAAACAGCAAACATAGACTCAAAGTCAAAGGCTAGAAAACAATTGTTAAGGATATCACTTGATCACTTGACTTCCTGTTACTCATCGATTTGCTTGAGTGGACACCAGTAACATCTCCATTTGTCCCTGTCATGTGCTGGTGTAGCCCAATGGCATCTGTTCATTCTAGGAACATGAAGAGCCTCAAACAGATCATTCAGGGTCTTGATGAAGAAGTCTGACCATCTTGTAGGTGGGCGGCCACGCAATCTTTTGACGTCCCGTGGAATCCAGTCGGTAATGGCTCTAGTCCAGTGGCAGTCTCCAAATCTCATTACATGTCCAGCCCATCTGATTTTCAACGCCTTGCAAACAAGACAGCATCCCTGATTCTTGACCCTCGAAGGAGGTCAGAACTCCAAATTCTTTCTCTCATTTGAGTGAAAAGTGACACTCCAAGCATAGCTCTTTTGATTCCTCTTTGGAAGACCCGAATAGCATTCTCATCCTGTTTTCGTAGGGCCCAGGTCTCTGAGGCATATGTTAATGCAGGAAGAACAGTGGAATTGAAGAGATGTGCCCAGAGCTGGAAATTCTTTGTCCTCTTAGTTATTTCTTTGATGTTCTTGAAGGCGTTCTAAGCCGCTCTCTTCCTCCTGCGCAACTCAGGTGCCAGGTCATTCGTCATGTTGACTTCTCGACATAGGTACACATAACTGTTGCATTTGGAGATGGTCATTCCATTGAGAGCGATTGGAACATCAGGAACAAGACTGTTTTTCACAACACTGTCTTCGTGAGATTCAGCTGTAGACCGACTTTTCCACACTCATGGTCAAAGTCGGCCAGCATTTGTGCCACTTGGCTAATGTTTGGTGTTATTTAGAACAATGTCATCAGCAAAGCAGAGGTGATGTACTTGCCAACCATCTATCTTCACTCCCAATCTTTCCCATTCCAGTCATAGCATGGCGTTTCTGGGGGTGGCACTGAAGAGTTTCGGTGAAATGGTATCACCCTGCTGAACCCCTCTCTTGACATCGATGATCACTTCTTTGTAGAACTGTGAGATCCTGGTAGTGAATCTGTACTACAGCTCACAGAGGACCCTGATTGATGTATTGAGTTTGAATGCCCTGATTGGCTAGGGCTTTAATGACTGCTTCGGTCTCAATAGAATCAAAGGCCTTCTTTAAATCAATAAACGTTAGGCAGAGTGGCATCTTGAACTCCCAAGAAACCTCAATGAGCTTGGTTATCGTGTGGATGTGGTCAATTGTGCTGAATCCTTTGTGGAACTTGGCTTGCTCACATGGTTGTCCTTCATCTAGTGTTCTGTCAATCCTATTCAGGATGACTCAAGTGAACAGCTTGTAGATGACAGACAATAGGGCAGAACATGCGACAAAAGAGGCATCGGAAGTGTCGGTGTCCTTGTCAACACGAACTTGGCCACAGCATTGATTCTTTCGAATGCCTTACAACCTGAATAGGACAATTACACTTGAACAGATGCGGCTCACTGCCGGCAGTTTCTATCTTCGTTGTAAACGCATCAACATCCAATTATGATGAAAGAGTAATTGAGAAGTCCTACATGCAGTTGGAGAAGTTCTATAAAGAGGACCAGACCTTCTACAAGATCATTGTTGGTGATTTTAATGCCAAGATAGGACCGAGAAGTTCAGCTGAAGAACTCCACATTGGGACCCATGGCCTAGAATGGAACGAACAGGGTGAGAGACTGTCTGACTTTATTGTGTCGACCAAGACAAAGACTATCCAGGGTAACTCACAGTTCCAGAAGGCTGAATCTAAACGTTGGACATGAGAGTAAAGACCAAGTTACCAGAAATTGTGGGATGTAGCTAAAACAGTTATAAGAGGAATATTTAGTAAGAATTCTCTAAGAATTCATCAGGAATGAAGACCCACATATTCAGCTTAACTTCTCACTTTAAGATCTTGATAAATGACCATCAAAAGGAGCTTAAACCAGGTGGCAGGAAGGAAATAAAAAAAAACAGTAAAAATGAATGAGCTCGAATCACAAAAGATAATCAAAAAAAATCAATGAAACCAAGAACTTGTTCTTGAAAAAAAAAGACAATAAACTGCTATCAAGACTTAGAAAGAAAGAGAGAGAACCCCAATAAACTGAGAAATGAAGGGGGGACATCACAACAGAAACCACAGAAATTCAAAGAATCATCAGAGATTGTTTTGAGAATCTTCATGCAACAAAACAAGAGAAACTTGAAGAACCAGATAAATTCTTGTATTCCTATAAACTCCCAAGCCTATACCAAATTTGGAATGCCTGAACAAACCTATTACTATTGAAGAAATTGAAATGGTAATCAAATTCTTTCCAGAAACAAAAGCCCAGGCCAAGATGCATTCACTGCTGAATACTTTCAAAATTTTAAAGAGGACCTACTGTCAATCTTTATAAAGTTCTTCCAGAAAATTGAAGAAATAGAAACACTCCCAAACAATTTCTATGAGAAAAATATCACCCTCATAACAAAAGCACAGATATTAAAAAAAGTCAGAAAGAGAGAGAGAGAGACAGACAGAGAGAGAGAAAGAAAGAGAAAATTATAGTCTGATATCCCTGATGAACATAACTGCAAAGATCCTTAACAAAATACTAACAAATCAAATCTAGCAGGTCATCCAAAAGATCATACACCATGACCAAGTAGGACTCCTCCCAAGGATGCAAAACTGATATAACATTTGCGATTCAATCAACATAATACACCATATCAATAAAAGAAAAGATGACAATCATATAATGACATCAATCGACGCAGAGAAAGCATTTGACAAGATCCGGTACCCATTCATGATAAAAACCCTCAACAAAATGGAAGTTGAAAGAAATTTTCTCAATATAATCAGTCATCTCACATAAGCCCACAGCAAGTATTATAGATGGCAAAAAACTAAAAACCTCTAAGATTAGTTACAAGACAAGATTGCCCAATCTCACAACTCCTATTCAATATACTACTGGAAGTACTGCTCATAGCAGTTAGGCAAAAAACAAAAAAAAATTCAAGGGCATCCAGATATGAAAGAAAGAAGTCAAGATTGAACTATTTGCAGAAAATAGGATACCACATTTAGAAAATTCTAAAGATTCTACAAAAAAAAAAACTCCTAGAAGAAGCCATCTGCTGAAATTCTCAACTCTTTGGGAGGTAAGCAGTTAAAAAGAGCTTTGAATATTTTTTAATTAAATCATTAAATTGTTAGTGATTAATACCCTCTGAATTACTCATTATAATTTTGACATTTTTATTTTTTTTGCATTCCTAAATAAAATATGTAAACAGTAACACTATCAATGTGTCTGAGTCCTTTTGCCCATCTTACCTCCTATCTGCCTCTTCTTCCTTTCCTTCCCTGTCCTTCTCAAGTTCTTTTCCTTCCCTTCCTTCTCAGGTCTATAATCCAGAGTAATCTAGGTGTTCCTCCTTTGATACCTTGCATTATCTCTCTTCTGGAGCTTCCATTCAGAGACTGGGGAAGTTCTGAGCTCTCTTCTACAAGCTACTTTTCTCCTTCCTCTTCATCCTCTTATCTAATATTTTCTTGGCATCTATTGATATGATTTTTAATTTTTTTGTGTTGATGTAGAGCATTGCATTGATTAACTTGAGAATGTTAAATAATTTTTGGAGTTATGTTTTGTGATTTTACTTGTCGTCTATCATGGAGAATGCCCTATGTGCATTGGAGAAGAATGTGTATACACACATACATATATATGTGTGTGTATATATTTGTATAACATATGTATATATACTAAGTTCCTCTCTTCTGTTTCTCTCTTCAATTCCAGTCAATTCCAGTATTTCCGCTTTTAGTTTTAGCCTAGCTGATTTATCAAGTGGAGACAGAGTGGTGTTGCAATCTCTAACTATTATTGTGCTGTCATCAATGTCCTTCAAGTCTATTGGTCATTTTATGAATTTTAAATGTGTTTATGAGTATGTGAGTTCTTTCTGATGTTCATATCCCTTCATCACTGAGAAATGGCCTTCTCGGTCTCTTAAAACCTTTTAATACTATAGTCAATGTTGTCTGATATCAGTATGGCCACCCAGCCGTTTTTTGGGCTTGTTTGCTTGAAATATTGTCTTCCAATCTTTGACTTTGAATCTGTTTGCCCTTACTGCTTAAATTTAATTCTTGAAAGCAGCAGAAGGTTGGACTCAATTTTTTAATCCATACTGACATTTGATGTTTCTTAATTGGTACATTTAGGCCTCTGACATTGAGTGTGATTATTGCCTTGGAGTTTGTACCGTCTTTTTGTAGAAATTTGGTCTAGTTGTGAGATTTCTCTCATCTCTGGTAACCCTTTTCATTCTCTTTTTACAGCAGTTTTGAGTCATAAAGTTCCTGAACTGTTTCTTATCCTGAAGTTGTGTATAGTTCCTTCAAATCTGAATGAGAGTCTGGCTGGGTAAAGTTGTTCATTGAGTTTAATTATCTCCCACCATTGTCTTGGGGCCTCATGTAAGAAATCTTCTGTCATTTGTACCAACACTCCTTTGCATGTTATTTTTTTCTTTAATCTTTAAGTGCTCTATACCTATCTAAGACATTCATCATTCTGAGTAGTTTGTATCTTGAGTATTTTTAGTTTGGATTTCTTTTATCTGGTACCCTTCAAGTCTCTTGGATCTGGGTGCTTGCCCCCTCCAGCTCTGGGAACTTCTCAGCAGTGATGTTTCTGACTGTTGCATCTTCACAAGAGTTGCCTTCCTGTCCCTCTGAGACAATGATTATTTTTATGTTGTTCCTCTTGAATTAATTCCAGAGTTATCTTATCAACTGATCCTTCCACCAGTGCCCATTCTCCACTACCAATGTTCCCAGCATCCCCCCCATAATCCCCACCCCACCCCCCACTCCTGCCTCTGTGGCAGGTGGAGAGTACCTTTTACTCTCTCTCTCCTTTAGGGTGTTGTGGTCTGCAATCCAGGTATTAAGTAGCCATAATCTTTGGTCTATAGTCTAGGAAGATGTGTGCTTAAAGTGGGTAAAGGATCAAATATGATGGCCTCTCAGTATCTATACTACAAAACATAATGCTCAAAAGGGGAAGGAGAGAGAGATGGGGGAGGTAAAAGAGAGAGAGAGGGAAAGAGAGAGGGGATAGAGGGGAGAGAGAGAGAGAGAGAGAGAGAGAGAGAGAGAGAGAGGGAGGGAGGACTGGGGACACTGGTGCACTGGTGGGAAATGTACACTGGTGGAGGGACAGGTGTTTGAACATTTTATGACTGAAACCAGATCATGAAAACTTTGTAACCGTGTATCTCAAGGTGATTCAATTTTAAAAAAAGAGCTGGAATCCCCAAAACAATCCAAATGATCAATGAAATCAAGTACTGGTTCTTTGAAAAAATGAACTAGATCAATAAACCATTGACAAGACTCTCAAAGAGAGAAGAGGGAGAACCCTAACAAACTGAATCAGAAATGAATGAGGTAACATCACAACAGAAACTATGGAAATTCAAATCAGAGATTACTTTGAGAATCTTTATGCTGCGAAATAAGAGAACTTTAAAGAAATGGATAAATTCCTGGACTCTGATACTCTCCCAAGGCTAAACCAAGATTTGGAAGAGGGAGGGAGTGAGAGAAATGGAGACAGACAGACAGACAGGATGGATTTGCATATGGAGAGCTGTACTCTTTCCCACTTTCATCCTTTCTCTTCATTTAACCAACCGTGGTTGACTTCTCAGGATTTTTTTTTTTTTGAGAATTATGAGGGCCTTTTTCAGTTAGAAAAACAAGATCTTCTAAGCCACAGATTCCCCTCACTCTGGAATTTTTTTGCAAGATACTTGCTGTTTTGTACCTCTATAAAATGGAGGATAATGTAGAATTCATTGAGTTGCTTTGGGATAGAGATTTTAAAAAATGAGTAAGTTCCATTTTAAACAATACTATTTGCTAATATAACAATTTAAACTTTGAATTTATTAAAAACAAACCTTGATTCACAAGTACACTGAGTTTTAACTCCACTAACCATGAATACTAAAGGCATTCAAAGTACCATATCAGAGACAGCTCAATGAGACTGAGCACATGCTTTGTTATGTAGAAGACTCTGGATTGGTTTGGATCCTTGGCACCTTAAGATCCCTCAAGCATCCCCAGGAGCAACTCCAAGCACAGAGCCTGGAGCTGCCAGCCCCTGCACACTACCACACAAGCAAAAAGCACCATATCAAGTACTGGGGAAATCATAATGGATGGCAACATCCCTGTCTTCCAAGGGTTTACAACCTAATGGAAGATATATCTGCAATTAAATTACTCAAGGGCAGAAATGAGGGCTGTAAAAGAACTATGACAAAGTGGTGGAGAGGACATTCTGATCAAACCTTCCGAAGGCTAAATGCTGAGGACTTACTCTGAAAGGATTTCAATTTAAGGCCTGCCAAAGAGAACAAAAGGCAGATTCCAAGAGCAGAGGATACATATGTTATCAAGATGCTTGAGTAAGTGGATGAGGGAAATACTGAGCAATGGTGAATCAGAGATGTGGGTGCGAGTCCGAAGGAAACTAAGCCTGAAGAGTAATCCTAGAGAGTCTGGACTTATCTGGAAGGGCAGTAGGAGGGACTTGGCTCTGTGAGCTCCAGGTACACTTGCAGTGCTTGTGAAAGGAGGGAGTGATTGCAATATCCTCTCAAGAGGCAGACACTGGGGCAAGAAAGACAACCTCTTAGAATACCGTGAATGCTATGAGGGGATGGCGAGATTTCAATGTAAAAACACAGGATTAAGGGAGAGAGGAAGACATGCGTCTCTGTCTGCTGGATCAATGCAAGTCAAACAAGCACCTCCGTCCCACACTTAAGAATAGGTACTTAAGTGTGGATGCTGGTGGTGGGAAATGTGCATTGGTGGAGGATGGGTTGTTCAATCATTGTATGACTGAAGCTCAATCATGAAAGTTTTGTAACAGTTTCTCATAGTGATTCAATAAAAAAAAAAAGTTAAATTAAAAAAAATAGGAAATGAGAGCATGGCAGGTAGGACCCATGTCCTGACCTGGGTTCGATCCCTGAGCACTACCAGGAGTGATTCCTAAGTGCAGCACCAGAAGTAACCCCAAAACAAAACAGGACTGGAGATGTGGACCATCAGGGACACCCACGTCCATTCCTACCTGGTGCATAACCACTCAGAGCAAAGTCAGAATGCACAGCACAGAGAAAGCTTCCTGGGCCTCCCCTTGCAGTGCTGTGAAGGGAACATCTTCACATCTAAGGTCTTCTAGAAGTAGCTAAAGGGTTCACTCTCCAGAACTGTCAAAATTAACAATGATAAATATTTTTCGCATACCTCAAGGAACTTAGTAAGTAAAGTAAAGTAAAGGCCCTCCTGTTGATCGTCGATTTGCTCGTGCAGGCCCAGTAACGTCTCCATTGGAGACTTTGTTGTTACTGTGTCTGGCATATCGAATACGTCACGGCGAGATTGCCAGACTCTGCCGTGCGGGCGAGATACTCTCGGTAGCTTGCCGAACTCTCCGAGAGGGGTGGAGGAATCGGACTCGGGTCCGCCATGTTGACTGCGTGCAAGGCAAAAAGTAAGGAAAATAGAAATGAAAAAAGATCATGTAAAAGATCAGTGAAATCACTACTCACAATGAGAAAGACAAATACAGGATGATCTCACTTATATATGGTATTCAAAGAAATACACCACAAGGAGAGAAATGTCAAAGACAAACCCATAGACTCTAACTCCCAAATTGAGCACACCAAGAGGCAGGGCAGGGTTGAAAGGTCCAGGGGACTATGGCTGAGGGATACTGTCACTTTGGTGGACACAGGGTGGTGACATTACACCCCTAAAACATTTTAAAATGGAGGGCTTGACGCATAGCACAGTGGCTAAGATGCTTGCCTTGTAGGTATATGGTCAAATGAGTTCAAATTCCATGTTGCCACATGTGCCAGGAATGTTCTTGGCACCCAAACCACTGTCACATGTTGTGACTAATAACCAAGAACCCAAGCACCACACTCAGAAAGTGTGAGCCCTGGGAACTCCAAACAGAGCACCACAGTGACCCCTCACCCTGTGAGCACTGCAGCTAGAGCCTGCATGCCTCAGCCAGAGGTGCATGCCGGCAAGCAGAGATGCATGCACCACAGCCACAGGAGCACAAACCCAAGAGCCTGCAGCCTAACACTCGACCTGCCAGGAGCACCCCAGCAGAGTGAGTGATTTTCCTGACATATGATGCCCCATCAGCACCCCAGCAGACTCTGTGAGCCCTGCACCCTGCCCACAACCCCTGCCAGCATCACAGTGAGAACTGCGAGTGCCACAATAAGGCTGCATGTGGACCCCACATGGCAGATCAACAGCAACAAGGGGGAAGGTCAGGGGAGGGAATAAGAGTGTGTTTATAGAATCTTAGTGCCCGAAAACAGATGACTGGATAAAGAAACCCTGGCACATCTACACCATGGAATACTATACAGCTGTTAGGAAAAATGAAGCACAGAATTTTCTTGTAAATGGATGGACATGGAGAGTATCATGCTGAGTGAAAAGAGAAGGTGAGGGACTGACATAGAATGACTGCACCATTTGTGGAATTAAAAAAAAAACAGTATGAGACTAACACCTGAGGACAGTAGAAACAAGGGCCAGGAGGACAGGTCATGGTTGCAAGTTGGCTTCAAGTGCTGGGGAGAAGGCAGTTTGGATAAAAAAGGAACCACTATGACAAAGATAGTTGGAAGTGATCACTCTGAATAAGAATTGAATAAGAACTGCTGAAAGTAAGTAAAGGAACAAGCATGATGACCTCTCAGAATCTGTACTGCAAACCATAGTGACCAAAGGAGAGAAAAAAGGAAAGTGCTTGCCATAGAGAGAGGCTGCGCGTGGTTTGAGGGAAACTGGGGATACTAGTAGTGGGAAATATGCACTGGTGAAGGAATGGGTGTTGGAGCATTGCATGACTGAAACCCAGTCATGAACAATTTTGTAACTATCTCATGATGATTCAATTAATATAAAAATTATTTAACACACATAGACACACACACACGTTTGAGGCCACATCCAATGGTGCTCCAGGATTACTCCTGGTTCCATGCTCAGGGATCACTCCTGGTTTGCGCAGGGGACCATATGGAGTGTCAGGGATCAAACCCAGGTAGGCCACAGGCAAGACAGGCACCATACCTGCTGCACTATGTCTCCTGCCTTCTCTAAAACAGACAAGTGTGCCAGGGGTTGGAGTGAGCTCGATGGATTGAGTGCATGCTGTGCATGCAGGCCAAAGCTTCACGGTTCCCTGAGCAATACCACCAGCAACTCCAGAGTACAGAGCCTGTGGTAACTGAGTATCTCTAGGTGTGGGACAAAAATCAGGGGGAGAAAGAGAGAGAAAAAGTGAGAAAGAGAGAGGAGAGAGAGAGAGAAGAGGGTAGAGAGAGAGAAGAGAGAAAGGGAGAAGAGAGGAGGGGGAGAGAGGAGGAGGAGAGAGAAGAGGAGGGAGAAAGAGGAGAGAGAAGACAGGGAGAGAGAAAGAAAGAGAAGGGAGGAGAGAAAGAGAAGGAGGGGGAGAGAGAAAGTGGAGAGAGAAGACAGGGGAAAGAGAGAAGACAGGGGAGAATGAGAGGGGGGAGAGATAAGAGAAGGGAGAGGGGGTGAGAGAAAGAGATGGAGAGGGAGAAAGAGGACAGACAAGAGAGAAATAGAAAAGGGGAGGGAGAGAGAGAGAGAGAGAGAGAGAGAGATGTGAGAAGAGAGAGCAGAGAGACAGCGCAGTGTACCCAAACTGCTCTAGAATCAGAACTATTAATGGTTTAGTGACCAACCGTCCGAGGCAGGTCAATGGGCCATAGGGGCACAGGCCGGCCTCTCGAAGTGCGGACACCAGTGCTGACCTCTGCCCGGTCAGTTCCATTCACAGCTCTGGACACTCAGCATGTGCACCTGAATGAGGTCCACAATAAGCTGCTCTGTGGGCCTGGCTCCCGACTGAGGAACCATACTGCAAAGACTCCTGCCAGTGCCTTGGCTTGAGGGAGCAACCAGGACGTGCCTCGGCAGCAGGCAGGAATGAGGCCTTGGTCACTCGTCCCTCTCACCCACACACAGCACAGGGAGTCACCAGTACTTCCTGACACTGTGTGGTCCTATGGGTGTACAATGGCTACATACACGGCCAGGATCCTGCTCTTCAGAGGTAAAATCTTGCAGGGCTGTAGAGAGAGTACTGGGACAGAGGCACTTGCCTGTGCACAGCTGACCCCAATCCAAACCCCAGGAAGGCCTATGGCTTCCAAGATTTCCAGGAGTGACCCTTGAGTACAGAGCCAGAGGTGAACCCCGAGTACCACCAGGTGTGCCCAAACCCTCCACCCTCCAATTTTTTTTTAAGTAGCAGTATCTAAGTACTATTCAAATTATCATACTATTTAATGTCATGTTACACTCGGCACAAGGGAAATAAGTGATGGTGCTCTAAGAATCTATAACAGGAGCTTTCTCCTAAATCAGTCAAGGAGGGCTTCCTGAGGAAGTGGCAGGAGCGCTAACATGTGAAGGATGAACAGGGTTAACACTGTGGGAAAGGGAAGGAGACATCTGGCCACTGATAAGAACAATAAACCTGACTGAGGGTGAGGGTAGGTGGAGAGAGAGCACAGAGGGTCTGGCTCTTGAAACTTCCCACTAGTTTCGGGTCAAGACCAGACAACCCCATGGCCACTCCTGTCCCTGGCCACTCTGTGCTCTGCGTATCCACCACATCCACTGTCCCTCTCACTCCCCTTACAGCCACACTTGAATTCCATAGGGCCAGTTTTGTTTGGTTTTGGGCCACACCTGGTGATGCTCAGAGGTTGCTCCTGGTTTGCAATCAGGAATCACTCCTGGCGGTGCTCAGGAGACCAGAAGGGATGCTGGGGATTGAATCCAGACCAGCTGCATATAAGGCAGGTGCCTTATCGCTCCAGGTGGGGCTATTTTTTTGAGGGGGGCTGCACAGTTGGCTGTGCTCTGAGCTTTCTCCTGGCTCTTGCACACAAGAATCATTCCTGGTGGAACTTGCAGAACTATATGGGGTTCCATACTTGAATTTCAAAGATCTTTCTTGTTTTGTTTTGTGGTGCTCGTTTCTGCTTTGGGCTACACCTAGCTGTCTCTGGCTCAGTCATCAGGGCTCACACCTGGTGGGCTCACGGGACCACATAGGGAGCTGGCGATCAAACCTGGGCTGGCTGTATGCAAGGCAAGTGCCTTCTCCACTGTGCTGCCTCTCCAGCCCCTCAAATCTCTTCCTGGCTTTGCGGTGGGTGCCACAGTGTGGCGGTGGCAGGAGGAAGGGACCAAAAAGAGGAGGCAAACTCGCTCACACATAAGGCACAGGAGCTTCTGCCTCTGCCCACGCGGGGGTCATGGTTTTGGAGAAAAGGCGAGGGCCACTGCCAATGAATGTAGAGGAGCTCTTGGGAACTGAGCTGGCTTCGGGAGCACCTGCCTCCTAACCACCTCGGGGACCCAGGAACTCTGTCCAAGGGATGCTGCAGGGGTGTCTGTGAGGGCAAGGAATGGGCTGGAAACAGACAGCAGCCATTACCTGGTCATCCAGGGGGATCCCGCTGCTCATCTTCACTCGATTTCCCTCCGGGTGATAGTCATCTGCATCATAGAATTTCCACCCAGCTTGGAAACAAAACGAAAGGAGTATGTAGCAGGCAGGGTATCTCAGGCGACTGCAGCCACGAGGGCCCACACAACAGCTCCGTGCTTCCCCCCAGTTGCAGGGGAGCATCCCCGGCCTCCCCCCGCCCCCCTCCCTCAGGAAAGAAAAGGGGTTTGAAGCTCAGCAGTGTGCTGTGGGGCTCACCCATCATTATCTGTAATCACCCAATGGGAAACCAAACTGCAGCAGTGAGTGGCACTCTGTACTTGTTCGTGCTTACAGATCATCCTGCCTTCGGGTCAGGGAAGGGAGAGAACAGCAGGAGACCAGTAGGGTGTGAGACTGAGGGACAGAAAGGCGGGTTACCTCGGATGCCAGCAGGGCGCCCACGCTCCATCTGTGGAGAGGATGCAGATGTTCAAATGACCACGCCCTCCCAACCAGCCCATCTGAGGGTGCCCCCAAAACTCAGATCAAAGTATACCGATGACAATCTGCAAGTGGTTGTGATGTCTTGTTGGTTTTGGGTTTTGGTGATCCCCGGAGGTGCTCTAAGGTTACTCCTGGCTCTGTGCTCAGGGGCCGCTCCCAGTAGATGCTTGGGAAACCATGGTGTTCAGGAGCCTGACCCTGGGTTTCCGGCATGCAAGGCATGTACTTCAGCCCACTGCATTATTGCTCCTACCCCAAAAGTGATGCTCTTGACCATGGAATCTAGATAATGGTTTTCGTTTTCTCCAGGAGTTTAAAGAAAGACATCATTACCCAGGTGCCGCTAACCTCTCCCCGGAAACATACCATCAAATCTCATTAAACTCCTTAAGTGTTTTGGCCCCTGCTTAATAGATGCCTCCCAAGTGGTGCTCAGAAGACTTGAGAGCCCTTCTGGTGGTTCTTGGCCCACATGGCCAGGGGTCTTGTGCAAAAGCCAGAGACTGTGGTGCTGCTCAGCCCTGCCATGCTTGGCCTCACCCAGGCCACAGAGGTGCTCAGAAACCTCCAGGGCTGCACCAGATGGTGCACAGGAGACCAGGAGGCACTGCAGTACAGAGTACTGGGCATGCACACTGACTACTGTCCCCTCTCCAGCCCATAGGTGTTTACTTTCTAAGGGAAAAAAAAAACTGAATTCCTGAAGTGCTCAAAACTCTCCTGAGGATGCTAGGAGGGATGTGAAGGGGATTAACCTCCTCTAACTCCTACAAGGTGCA
This sequence comes from Sorex fumeus, assembly GCF_029834395.1. Classification (NCBI taxonomy): domain Eukaryota; kingdom Metazoa; phylum Chordata; class Mammalia; order Eulipotyphla; family Soricidae; genus Sorex; species Sorex fumeus. The sequence continues at coordinate 6,013,400 of NW_026606103.1, forward strand.
AAGCACAGCACTGCCTCAGGGCTCAGGGCGACATGCTTGAGCAGAGAGACAGGACAACAGTAAGGCCCTGCAGGTTCAACCCCCAGCAACCCATCTGGTTCCTGCCAGGAGTGATCCCTGAGCACAGAGCCAGGAGTAAGCTCTAGGCACAGTTGGGGGGCCTCCCAAAACAAAAATGAAGAAATAAATAGATGAGACGCACTCTTAATGGACACAAGAGACAGGCCAGCCCTTCGGACTGGATGTCCAGGGCTCTCTGCTCCAAGTATCTGATAAGGATCTGTTCCCCCTAAAAGGCAGTGCAGGTGGTGAGAAGGCCTCGGGGCTCTGAATCTGACATCTGGCAGGTTCTCTATTCTGTCATTACAGTACTAGGCTCCAGTGTAAGGTGAAACTATTTTCTCACCAGCAAAATGAGAGAACTGAGCCACAGTACCCATTCCCCATCGCTCATTTCATTTAGCCAGCACTGACTGAGCTACCAGCTGGCCGCCAGAGGCTTGGTCTGTGCCACGGAAGATGGACAGAGAAGGCAGCCAATGAGAAATGAAATCCTTTCTGGCTTTCAATTTCTAAGGTGTTGCACAAATACCATTTACCACCATCACAATTTACATATCCGCTTACTATTTATCAGACCTGGTCTCCCAAATTTTATATACCAGTCACAGTCACAGTCACAGTCCTTCCGTTGTTCATCGATTTGCTCGAGCGGGCCCAGTAATATTGTGAGACTTGTTACTGTGTTTGGCATATAGAATATGTCACGGGGAGCTTGCCAGGCTTTGCCGTGCGGGGAGATACTCCCAGTAGCTTTCCGGGCTCTCCAAGAGGAGTGGAGGAATCGAACTCGGGTCGGCCATGTTGGCCCTTGTAAGGCAAACACCCTACCGCTATGCTATTGCTCCAGCCCTTTATATACCAACTCCACAATTTTTACAAACTGTGTTTAAGATAACATGGTTACAATTATACTTTTGGTGTATAAAGTTATTGTACCGCCAGTACCAAAATCTCTCCACCACTGCCCTTATGTCGCTTCTAGTCTCTCTTTTCCCTCATTCCTCAACCCCTCCCCCTTCCATCTGGTGACCTCAACTTTGTAATCAAAGTCCAATTTGTTGGTAAACATTTACCAATTCCAAAGTGTTTACTTGTTTCTCGGGGTCCACACCTGACAGTGATCAGGACTTACTCCTGGCTCTCTACATTCAGGTATTACTTCCGGTGGACCTCAGGGGACCATATGAGGTGCCAGGAATGGAACCCGTGTCAGCCACATGCAAGGCAAACACCCTTACCCACTGTGCTACTGCTCTAGCCCCTACTTGATATTTTTATATGATTGCTTCACTTTCTGAAATCAAATATATTTTTAAAAAAGTTTGGGGGGGTCACAGAGGTAGTACCTCCGCAAACTTCTGACTTGGAAAATCAATCCCCCATTTGACAAATTTATTTGAAACAGACTCAGTCCCACACTGAGCTCCAGATATTTTCCTTCCACATATGTCTCCTGCTTCTCCATGTCAGCCTATAACAGAGGTTCCCGAATTTCTTTGTCCTGGGATTCCCTATTCAGAAAAATTATTACTCCAGGCTGGAGAGGTAGTCCACGAGTTTTGAGGCTTGCCTTGTTCGTGGCTGATCCCAGCTGAATTCCTGCCACATGGTCCACTGTGCACTACCAAAAGAGGCCCTCAAGGAGTGCTTGGTATGACCCCAAACCAAACATAACATTACTCAACAACCCCTAATTTCATCAGAGGCTAATACTGCCCTTCTGGATTCTTCCAGAAATCCTGGAGCAGCATCTTCCTCTTTGGGGAACACTGGTGTACTTCTCCCTTCTCCAAGCTGCCCAGGTGCAAGTCTTAAAACCCCTCTTTACTTCTCATTCATAGTCCATCCACAACTCTCTTATTTATATTCCATAACCGAATCTCTAACTTCAGACCACCCGTCTTGCCTTGCTGGGGTTCCCTGATAATCCATAAAGCAGTCAGGCCTTTGGGCCTTGACATGTTCTAATCCCTCTGCCATAATGCTTTCCCACTGTTCTCCAGGCTTGTCCCCTCCTCTCTCCTAACTCCCACATTTCTTCAGAGGGTCATTCCTTGACCATCCTGCCTGGTGCTCTGCCCACTTCCTCCCCAGTCTCTCACCTGGAGGTGGCCACCACCGACATTTTTGGTTGATGTGTATGTATTCACTGCCATCCCCCATAGTGGCATATAAACTCCCTGAAGGTAGGGATTTTTGTCCCATTATCAGTGACAACCATGAATGACTGAGTCCAATATTTTTCTGAATGCATGAAACTAACCATCTGAATTGTATAGGATATCTTCCCTCTCGCCTGATGGAAATGTGACTAACTGCCCAAGCTAGCTCAGCAGGCCATGGTGGAACCAAGTCCTGCGGTTACTAAGTCCCTTACACCAAGCACAGGAGCAGTTTTACACTTTTTTTTTCCTTTTTGGGTCACACCCGGCAATGCACAGGGGTTACTCCTGGCTCATGCACTCAGGAATTACTCCTGGCGGTGCTCAGTGGACCATATGGGATGCTGGGAATCGAACCTGGGTCCGCCGCGTGCAAGGCAAACACCTTACCCGCTGAGCTGTCACTCCAGCCTCAGGACACCACTTTTAAAGCAGGTAGCTAGGAAACTGCAGGTGTTGACTTTTAATGTCATCCCAGATTCCCTGTCTTTGAGGGTAAACATGCCCCCCCCCCCAATTCTTCTAAAGATATGTCTATTTACCCGAAGCAAGCTTTTTAAATGGATACAACCCACATGGGTGGTTCCTGACTAAGGAGAGTCTAGAGTATCTGAAGGTCAAGCTACTTTAGCACAGTGGACGGGGATACTTTAGCAAGATACTTTAGCAAGTATCTTTAGCACCGTGGACCGGGCTCTCACTCCCGTTCCCGGTAAGGGGAAGGGGACTCCCCAGGGCTCCCGCGTCCCCGCGGGCCTGTCCTCCTCCCGTGTGCCCGCCGCCCGCCTCCCGGACTTACTTCCATGAGCCGCTCATGCCCATCACCAGCAGAGCGCTCGGGGTCGTCAAGTTGCCCCGCTAGCTCCAACCGCTGGCTTCCGGCCCGCTCGCCCCGCCTCCCGCTCGCCCCGCCCCTCCGCCCCGCCTCCCGCTCGCTGGCCCCGCCCCGCCTCCCGCTCGCCCCGCCTCCCACTCGCCCCGCCTCCCACTCGCCCCATCTTGCCTCTCCCATCTTCAGGCTTCCTGTCCCCTTATTGCTGAATATGAATATTTATTTTTTTCTTTTTGTTTTTTCTTTTTGGGTCACACCCAGCATTGCACTGGGTTTATTCCTGGCTCTTGCACTCAGGAATCACTCCTGGCGGTGCTTGGGGGACCATATGGGATGCTAGGAATCGAACCCAGGTTGGCCACTTGCAAGGCAAACGCCCTACCTGCTGTGCTATGGCTCCAGCCCCTGGATATGAATATTTATGAAGTGTGCTCATGATATAGTGTTCTTTTTAATGTAACCAAGTGTTTTGCCTCGAGGTGGGCATCCCAGTTGATATCCAGCATGTACTGTGAGAAATAACCCACCTGTCTAAAATGCATAGATTTAGAGCCTCAAAGAGAGGGAGGAAAGGAGGCTTTAATAGAAACTATTGATTTTTTTCAATTTGTTTTTAGTTTTATTTTATTTTTAAAAAGTTGTAGTTGACTACAGTTAATATTCAAACACCAATCCCAACATCGTGCACCTTCCCACCACCATAAGAGGAAAGTTTGTGAAGATTGCTATATTTCATCCTGAAGTCATTTAAGTAAGTCCTTGTGTAAGAGACTGCAAGCAGTTATACCCAAACAAATGTGTGCTACTTTTTGGTACATCAGTGGGCTAGAGCATAAGAGGTCGTGCAGCCGTGAATTCGGCCTCATGCTCCAGGTTGTTCTATGTCACACTCTTCCATGAGCTTTATTTTATAGTCTCTGGGTTTTGACCTTGGATGAGATTATATGGCACCAGAGGCAGTTTGTTGTGTGACTACCAAGACACTGGAAAACTGGGGAGTTGAGGGGAGGAGGCCCAGACCCATTCCGAGCAGGCTTGGAGATATCAGTCACGGGTCCCGAATACCTGGATTTTTCTGCAGGTTCCCTCATAGGTGAGGCTCATCCGAACCTGTGCAGAGAGGCCTTGAGCATGGATATGGTTGGATTCAGGAGGTTTCTGACTGCCTGGACTCTGCAGGGGTGGGGAGGGAAACTCAGCCTGTCCCCTGGCCAGGGTGAAGACAGCCTGGAGCAGGATCAGGACGTTCTATGTTGCTCTCTTCTGAGAGCTTTATTTAAGAGTCTGTGGATCTTGGCCATTGATGAGATTATATGGTGCCTAGAGTAGTTTGTCAACCATTGATTATGGTATTTCAAGTTTGGGTGGTTGCCAAGTCGGCAAACTCGGCACACATGGGCAGGGGTTCTGACCAAATGCTAGTTCCTGGTCCTTTCTCTCATTTATTAGATACTATCAGGCCAATGTTCTAGGCCAAACCATGTTTCACTACATATGTAGCTACCAAATTTATAAAATTTGTAATTTATAAGTTATAGTTCCTCCTTCTTAGGCTTCAGGGCTAAAGACTGCATTTTAAAACCAAACTAAATTTCTTCTAACAATAATCTTTAACGGCAGGATTTTCAATCAGTATCTAGTGTCAGCACCAGAGGTCTAGTTTCTATTGCCCTAAATATGCTTCCCTATTCCTCTTACATGTACTGTGACTGTTTGGTATCCCTGAAGGGGAAGGGACATACCTTTAATATACCCATTTGCTAGAAAACAGAACCGTAAGTCACGGTCACGGTCATGGTCCTCCCGTTGTTCATCGATTTTCTCGAGAGGGCCCAGTAACCTCTCCATTGTGAGACTTGTTACTGTGTTTGGCATATCGAATATATCACGGGGAGCATGCCAGGCTTTGTCGTGCGGGTGAGATACTCTCAGTAGCTTGCCGGGCTGTGAATTAATATAGTTGAAGCCCCCCTTCTCATCCCTGAGGGGAGATAGCCTGGCATGCTCCAAGCTTTGCCTTTGATTTCCTAGGTCTTCTGATTTTCTCCTCAACACAGTCCATTAAGAATTGCTAGGCTGAGGATGGGAAATAGCCCTACAACTAAGTAGCGTGAAGAAATAACACTTTCAACCTACAGTGTTACCCAAATTTATTTCCCTATCTATCCTGGGAAACAAGAAGGCTAACCCAGGGTCTTTAATGAACATTTAGGTTACCACTGCAGTGACTTTGTTTTTTCCCATATGGTGGCAAGACTTTAGCTTTCCTCTGTCAGGTACTGATAAAGAAGTCACGGCTGGCAGCTAAGGTCACTTGGCTAAAGTTACAGGTCAGTTATGGCTAGACCAGGGCAGAGGTAACTTCTACAGAGGCCTTTGTAGTCAGTGTGTGTAGAAGCCCTGCACCATATCTCATATCTCCACGCCAGCCTCCTGCTGAGACGAGATGTAAGAAAGACCAGGTCAAACAGTCATCAGACCAAAATATCTTTTTAAAAAACAATTTTTATTTCATTAAAGAACCGTGATTTACAAAGTTATTGAAACATCTAATGTTCTAGCATCAATTTAAAATCACCAGTGACCCCAAGTTCCCTCCCACCCCCACAAGCTGCCAGCTTACAGGCACATCAGAATGTTTGGTTGTTGTCATTTGTGTCTCATGTTTTTAGTGTTGTTGACTCTGTTTTGCGTCTGTAGCTACCCACCCCTCAACATTACTGATGTATCTCAGGCCCTTGACCCCTGCTTGCCCATTACTTTCTGTCTTCATCTTCTTTATCTCTTTCCCCAGACCCCCACCGCTATTTCTTTCCTTCTCTGTTCTACACACATAGAATACTACCCTTCTGTAAAAAATGATAAAGCATACAATTAGCTGCTACCTGGCAGGATCTGGAGAGTATCATGCTGAGTGAAATTAGGAGAGATGTTGGATTGGTTTGTCCTTCCTCCCTTGCCTCAGGGAGGTTAGGTTAGGTTATTGAGTTACCCTCATCACACAGCCCCAGAGGCACTCCCATTCCTCTTTATTTATCTTTAACTTATTCTTTGTGTTCTGCTTCCCTCTCTGTTAATCACTATATCCCAAAATCAGACCCTGTGATTTGTAAAGTCAGATTCTTCTCAGGAGTCTGGATTTTGTATATGCAACTGAAATATTTGCTTTTTTCTTTCCCTTATGTCCTTTTCATAGTTTACTCTAGAGCAGTGTCCTTTTTGTATAGACACAGGAAGATAGTTAATGCTGTGCTTCTGGGAGTTAATTGACTCAGAACAATATTTATTCCTGGGCATCTGTCATATTTACTCGACTTAAGCCTCAGCTGTCCTTAGTTCTTAGCACCTCAAAAGGAGGGTTCCAGTGAGGGTCTTGGATGGACTCAGGGCAAGCCGTAAGCTACCCAAGCATTGAAAAGGGACAAGCCATAAGCTATCCTGGGATCTAAAAGGGACAGGCCAACCACCATAAAATATAGTAAGTTAAGAGTATGGTCATGGACAAATTTTGTCATGACCCAAAAAGAAGGATCTGAATAAGGACCCTGCTAAGGTTAGGAAGACTAACTTGGCCTGAGGACTGTAGTCTGGGATATAAGAGAGATGTCTCCAGGAGAGCCACCCCATCCTTTAAACTTAATAATCTTACAGTGTTCAGTTTTTCTTAATTTCAACTCAGAAATATTTAATTACTCAAATTATAGGACATAAGTTGATCAAAAATAAACTTCTGTATAAAACAAAATGGGAATAGGAAGAACCATCACTTTGTTCAACATAGCAATTTTCCAATACTACAAACCTTAATAGTGATAGCACAGTGGGTAAGGCGTTTGCCTTGCATGCGGCTGACATGGCTGACCCGGGTTCTATTCCTCCGCCCCTCTCGGGGAGCCGGGAAAACTACTGAGAGTATCTCGCCTGCATGGCAAAGCCTGGCAAGCTACCCATAACATATTCAATATGCCAAAAATAGTAACAACATGTCTCACAATTTGTTGTGAGACATTACTGGTGCCCACTTGAGCAAACAGATGAACAACAGGAGTACAGTGCTACAGTGCTACGGTGTTCATACAAAATGACTAGAAATATTAAGAAGTAAATTTAAGATGACCATTTAAATGGAAATAGGCCAAGGAAAGGAGAAATATGCCCCTAGATGGTTTTCTGCCCTTGGGTGTATCTTCTTGCAAGATGAGATTTTGTCCTAGAAGAAGGTTCACCTGAGGGAAGGGACTTACATATATTGAGTGTGCAATCACTACAAGTTGTATTGCTACCCCCAACTCTGGGGGCCTGGGTGAATAACGAAGGCTGTGAGATGGGGCATGAGGGAATGGGAATGAGGGCAGAGTGAGACTGGAATGAGGGACAGGGTGAAACTGGAATGGGGCATGGGGCGAGACTGGAATAGACACATAGGAAGAATGGAATGCATGGAGGAACATAGACTGTAATATATGGCAATTAATCACCAACCATTTTGGTGGCCTTTTTTCCTCCCTCATGTGTTGGTATGCAGAGGCTGATTGGGATGGGGAGGCGACTCTTGACCACCAAACGCAAGTGGGGAGTGCCCTCACTCACAGAGAGAGAGACACACACACAGAATGATCTCTCTCCTGATGGAATATAAAGACATGTAGTAGACATGATGGAATATAAAGACATGCAAATACCCAAAGGTCACAGAAATTGAGAACTGGTCTTAGTAGTAAGCTACCTTGGGGTGTGAAGAGGAGAGACACTGGGACAATGATCAGAGAAGTAGACATTCAGGTGAGGGGTTTGGTGCTAAACCGTGTCGTGCACGAAATGCTACTATTAACAGCATAGTAAACCACTGTGCCTAAAATAAAATCAAAACAAAATTCTCTTGACTATCTACCATTCTCAAAAGTCTAAAATTGAGACCAGAAAGATAGCACAGCACTTCAGGTACTTTCCTTGCACATAGCCCATCTGGATTTGATCTTGGCACCACATATAGGCCCCAGACACTGCCCAGGAGTAATCCCTGAGCACAGGTGGGTGTGTGGCCCCAAACAAAGCAAAACAAAAACCCCTCCAAAAATTAAAATTGATGACCCTTAACAACCGAATAAAAAGCCGAATTGGGAGACAATCAGAGTGTTTATTTGGGCATTAAAAGGGCACCATATAAACTCATTAACGACCATGATCCAGAGACTCACAAAAAATCTCGAAAAAGAGCAACAAGTGGCAGAGATGCATTTAACTCAAGCTGTATCATTCTATTTAAAATTTTGGAATTTCTGGAGTTACATCTCATACTCTATGCCTCTGGTGTACCAACAGTAGCACACAAAGTAGAAGGCAACTGATCTTGATCTATCTATCTATATACATATATATATATACATACATACATATGTACACATATATATGTGTTCACAAGGCTCAACATGTAACAACATGTCAGTAATTTCTTTTTTTTCTTTTTTTTTATTTGCTTTTTGGGTCACACCCGGAGATGCTCAGGGGTCACTCCTGGCTCATGCACTCAGGAATTGCTCCTGACGGTGCTTGGGGGACCATATGGGATGCTGGGAATCGAACCTGTGTTGGTCATGTTGGCTGCATGCAAGGCAAATGCCTCACTCGCTGTGCTATCGCTCCAGCCCCGTCAGTAATTTATTATACAAGGCTAAACAGCTCCAAGATGAGATACACCAATCTTCACACATTTTCCTCTAAAAAGCCCTCTTTGGATCATTTTTAGTGAATTACTCTTAACAAACAATAAAAATAAATTATTGAGGATCTGCCTTTGGGGCAGGCTTGGGTAGTAGTGGTAAAATTGAAAATAATGGTGATGATAAGGTGTAATGGTGGTGGAATTGGTTTGGTGTTAGAATATTGAATACAATAAATTATTGCAAACAACCTTTTAAAAATTAAAAATAAGAAAAAAAGAGTTGTAGAGAGGCAGGAGTGATAATATAGCGGGTAGGGAATTTGCCTTGCATGTAACTGACCCAGCTTTGATCCCCACATCCTATATGGTCCCTATATGGTCCCCCAAGCACCGCCAGGAGTGATTCCTGAGTGCAAAGCCAAGAGTAAACCTGGAGCACCCCTGGGTGTGACCTCAAAACAAAAATAAATAAATGAAAGAGTTGTAAAGCTCATATTCAGAGAGAGTCTGCAGAAGGCACAAAAGTGAGTTTTTATAAGGGAAAGAGAAAGATGAGGTCATAAATGATATGCTGATCAGGTGAAAGCCTCAGCATGGTCAAGAGGTAAAAGTAGATTAAAGTTCACTTTTTATCAGTCCTTTCAAAGAGGATATTCTTGCTCTTGTTTCTTCTTGGAATGTTGGTAGCCAGTGGCCTTACCCAGTTTAGGGAAGACAGACTGTAGATTTGGTATATCTGCAGTGACTTCTTGCAGCTCTGTCTTATTTCATCTACAGTCCCTACCCTGCCAACCTGGGTTCGAGTTACAGAATCCCATATGGTACCCCAAGCACTGCGAGGAGAAATTCCTGAGTGCAGAGACAGGAATAACCCCTGTGCATCTCCATGTGTGACCCCCAAAAAATGAAATCTAAATTAGCTAGAATGCTACTAGGATGAACTTTAGAATGCTACTAGGATGAACTTCAGAATAAGAAGAATCACCAAGGTGAGAGAAAACCATTAATTATCACAAAGCACTGATCACCAAAATGCAACATATATATACATATGTATATATATAATCACAAATATATTATCTCAACATGAGTAAATTTTTTTTTTTTATGGAACGCTTCACGAATTTGCGTGTCATCCTTGCGCAGGGGCCATGCTAATCTTCTCTGTATCGTTCCAATTTTAGTATATGTGCTGCCGAAGCGAGCAAATCATGAGTAAAATTTTATGGAAGAGAAAAATGCTTTGATATCCAGAGCTGACACTTGAATCACCTTAGTAATCTCCAGAACCAGTGAACAAAACTAGTGGCCCAAACCATTGTTTCTCACCCTTTCAATGACTACAACTCCCTTTGGGCCTTGTTTCTTCTTGTGGCACCCTGTTCTATCAGTTGGTATTCTAACCTTGTCACAAGACTAGAGGCAAAAATCACCCATTTATTTGATTTTAACCTGTGTTCCCCTTGTAACATCCTGGTGGGCCCCTAGGAGTTATTTGATCCCTTGTTGAGTAATGCTGGTCTACAAAGTTCTATCATCTACTCAATCTACTTAACAATTGTGGAATATACATATATATATATTTATATATATATATATACACTCGTTTACATGTATTACACTGCACTCACCAAGCAAGGGATGTAGGGGGGAATGAAGCGACAGACTAGAAGTATCATATGAGGTGGGGACTGGGCAGTGGCTTCCAGGGAACTGTTCTAACTATCCATTAAAAACATAAATGCTATTTACAGTATTATAAGCATATCACCTGAATTATCATAATAATTTTAATTGGCTAACGTTCCCCACATTTAATTTTCTCAAAACTATGTTCCAGCGGAGCCGCCGCGGGCCCTCGCGGCCGCTGTACTCAGGCACGCCCGCGCATGCGCCCTGAGCCTCGTCTCCGCCGGGCTCGGCTGCCAACCCCCCCCCCCCCCCCCCCACACTCTGCTGCAGGCTCCTGGGCTGGCCGCCCTTCGGGTTGTTCTGCTGGGGTCCGTCACCTCCTCCTAAGGATGCATCCCGACTTATCTCCACACTTGCACAACTGAAGAGTGCAACATCTTGATACACTTGCTTGAGGAATGTCACAAAAATCACGGCTCTCTGAAATGTTTTGATCATTGCAATGATCTTGATTGAGAGATGAGAAAAATGCTTGAAGAAAGAGTGCACGGAAAAGAGGATCAAGAGCAGGGAGCATGATAATGCGATGCGAAAGAGACTGTTTAATTCCCCAGAGGATTCTGAAAAATAAATTGTATTTTCACTGGATGCCTTGACTGAGAGAAGACCTAAAGCCTCTTGGTTGACAGCTGAAAGAAGCCTCTCATTTGGTCTCTAGAACCCTTTGCCGATCCGTAGACACAAGACATGGAAAGATCCGGAAAAGCCTGGATTCTGACAGTGTTGGCAGAGTCTTAAGTTCTCACCAGCAAACTTGACTTCCCACTTTCCCCCTTTCTCTCCACCAGGGAACACTGGAGTAACTTCTCTCCCTCAATAAAAGAACTGATTTTAATCATAAAACACACACACACACACACACACACACACACACACACACACACACACACTATGTTCCAGCAGCATCCCTTTTACTTACCTCTTAAGAAATAATTTACAGTTTTAAATAAATGGACCCAAGAAAAGTTCATTTGTTAATGGTCATACAATGACTAAATAGCAGTTATCTTAAACCCAATTTTGAACGATCAGAGAAACAGAACCTGGATAAGACTGTGTAGCTGACCCCAGTTTGTTCTCCAGCTTCACATATGGTCCCCCAGAATACTTCCTGGAGTGATCCTTGAGCACAGAGCCAGCAGTAAGCCCTAAGCACCACCGGGTGTAGTCCAACCCCCCTTTCCACTCCTGTCATCACCACCTAATTATGTATAAAACCCAAATCCATACACATACTAGCCTCAGTGCTCATAAACAAAGAGAGAGGGAAAAATATTAGACCCAAGGGCTCCTAGGTGGAGAATTCAATAAAGCACAAGTAAGTCAAATGGGAACAAACAGAAAGCCTGGAGTCCGAGCTGGACCCTCACAAAGCCGATGGGAAAGACAGCAGCCTGGGAGCAGGTGACACAGTACTTCCAGGTCACGGCGTGACAGAGAATTGCAGGCACCTCCTTCCTGACACATGTCCAGGACTTGATGTCCAGAAACACCATTGAGCACTGACCCTGTTGACTCCCACGTAAGGAAGGTTTATTCCGTAGAAAACATACCAGACCCGCTACATACTCTGAAACCATATCTGTCAGTGTTTCAGCATCTTCTCTAAATACGGACCCTTTTGGTCTGGCTTACTTCCAGGACCCATATCTCCCCAAATAGAAAATAATGATGATAATAATAATAATAGTAGTAGTAATTTAAAATAAAATTCTAAAGACAAAAATTAGAATAAGATTCCCATATAGTACAGCTGTTTGACTTCAGGGTAGATGCCCAAAAGACTGAAAAGAGTCAAAAAGAGATATTACAACCAAACACACAGCATTATTCACAATAGCACAAGCATAGAAGAAGCAACACAAGTGTCTAGTGGTAGAAGAGGAAGTAGCAGAATGCTGTATAGACATAAAACAGATCACTACTGAGCTTCTCAGAAAATTCTGACACATGGTGAACACTAAAGACATGCTGCTAAGTGAACAAATCAGTGAGAAACAGAGAAACACACATTGAATGAGCTTAGACAGGAACTCTAATAAGTAGCTGGAATCTTAGAAACAGAACAGAGTTGTGGTTGCAGGTTCCTGGAGAGAAGGGGGAAAAGCATGTGCATTATTTACAGAGCAGTCTCTACCCTGCAGAAGGAAGGGGAGAGGAAGATGGAAGGCAGTTGGTTGCACGACATCATCACTGTAGTTAACATCGCTGAACACATAAGAACAAAGATGTCAATTTTTTTTTGGCTTTTTGGATCACATCTGTGATACTCAAGGGGTATTCCTGGCTTTACACTCAGGAATTACTCCTGGTGGTGCTCCAGGGGACCATATGGGATGCTGGGAATTCAACCTGGGTCGGTCGCATGCAAGGCAAATGCTGTACCCACTGTGCTATCACTCCAGCCCCTGAAGATGTCAATTTTATCTTTTATATATGTCACAATACAAACCTTTTTAAAGCTTGGGAAGTAGATCAGTGATCTAGTGAAAAGGAATTAAATTCTGCAGGGATCTCTTCTGGAGACAAAATAAATTGGCGGAGTGGAGGACTAATTGGCTTATTCTGTGTAGAAAAATATGTGAATCCAGGGATGAATAAAATTATTAAAGACAAAAGTAAAACGCATAAATATGTATTTATGGCACATATAATAGATCGAAGGAGCGATAGCACAGCGGGTAGGGCGTTTGCCTTACATGCGGCCAACATGGCCGACCCGAGTTCGATTCCTCCGCCCCTCTCGGAGAGCCCGGCAAGCTACCGAGAGTATTTGATATGCCAGACACAGTAACAACAAAGTCTCCAATGGAGACGTTACTGGGCCCGCTCGAGCAAATCGACGATCAACGGGAGGGCCTTTACCTTACCTTTACCTTATAATAGATAATACAGGATTGAATATCTCCAAATAGAAAAGAAAGAAAATTAGAAAAGATTGAACGGTAAGAAGACATTCCTGATGAATTCATTACTGTTATCATAAACTACCACCAGGAATGGTCCAAAAACAGTAAAAAATAGTAACCAGCTACTCAGAAGTCTGCTTTTGTGTCACCCCACTAAATTTGAATATTTGAGAAAACCATAATTTTCTCAAACGACAGCTGCCGTTCAGTTGTCTGGTGAAGGAGTCTGAATGTGGACCTGGCCGATTTCACCAGCAAGGTGAGTTCTGTCCTCTGAGATAAACATTTCTGTCTGAGGCAAGCTAAAAGAAATCTGTTCTATATTCACAAACAGACATGGGTGAATATATTTGTCTACGCAAACTGTTAAGTCAGAGGCTAGAATACATAGAAAGCATATGATTACAAGTTTAAATATAGCAACAATATTAGAATAAATTAAAAAGTAATTACTATATTGAGTTCTTGGGCCCCGTATCTAGTTGAATTACTTACTTGTACTAGATTATTTTGTATATTATATTAGCTTCTGAGTACAGATTTTTTTCCTGAATGGTGGACATTTTGATTTTACATTGGTACCCTTTTCCTCAAATTATATCATTGAATATTATTTTCATGATACTATCTCACTGCTTTTTATAGTTGCTTATCAGATTAAAGATTGTTTCTTTGTAAACTGCTAAGTTTAGTGAATGGATATTACTATGTTGAATGGTCTTTCTGCATAGAAACTGTGAACATAAAACTGATTTGTCAAAATGAACTGTGCAGACAGAAACTTCACTTTGCTAGAAGATTCACTTTGTCTTGATTTATATAGAGATGGTTTGAAATGTAAATTCAAAGGAACGAGATGTAATTTTTCTTTTCCACTATTGTCTTTGTAATTTTTAAACTTAGGAACTTTATATTATTATATTGGTGTCGTAAATGAGTTAAAATGTGAATGGAAAAGATAAGAACAAAAGACAAAAACAAAAAAAATAATAAATGACAGTATCCTGAACCTTATTCTCTATATTTACTATTTTACTTAAAATTAATTACCTAAGAAAATTATTAGCATAAAAACGTAATCCATATATTGAGGTCCTACAGTATTTTTAATTTTATTTTTATAAAGTTGTTCACAATAATTGATTACATATAATATTTGAACCCCGCACGGCAGAGCCTGGCAAGCTACCCGTGACGTACTCGATATGCCAAACACAGTAACAACAAGTCTCATGATGGAGATGTTACTGGGCCCGCTCGAGCAAAATTGATGAACAACAGGAGTACCGTGATATATATACCGTGAATATAATATTTGAACATGAATTTCACCACCATTACACCTTCCCATAGACATATTTCAAGTGTTTCCATCCCAAACCCCAAACCCTGCCCCCAAAGCAGAACCGAAGTAATTTGTTTTGTATTTCTTGTTATGAATAATCCACTAAAAATGATCCAAAAAAGTTTTCTTAGAGAAAAATGTGTGAAGATTGTTGTATTTCACCCAGGAGCCATTAAGCCCTTCTATTAGAGATTAGTAGCATGTTGTTAAAGGTTGAGACTTGTGTGCTGAGATATATAGCCTACAGTATTTTTGTGTAATCTTGATGCTTCCAAAGGAAAATAGTATTTGACTGTGATATTTAGATCTCCTATATTTCTCTTATTATTCTTAATTCTTTTTATACCTTTGTCAGCTTAATTTTTGTTTTGTTTCCTCTATATTTCTAATTTCCCTGTATTTTTCTTTTAAGAGATATCTATTTCCTTTTATAGGTCCCTAGCCTGGACTGACCAAACCCTACATGACATGGTCTCTTAGACTACAGAAAGAACTGGTCAGGCAACAGATCACCGGAGATCTTTCCGGACCTCTTACTGAGCCAATTCTACTGGGGCACTTCAGACAGAACAGACTTGCCCTCTCTGCCCGCTCCAGATGAAACCCCTGTGGCCACGAGTTTCCAGAAGCAAAACCCAGGTATGCGGATTCCAGGACTAAGACTCCAGGCCACATGGCAGTAGCTGAGATGGGCTGTCCCTCCCAGTCTCCCTGCCTGCTTGGGATCCTGGCTGTCATGCCCACAATCTGCCTCCAGGCGCCATCTCAGTGCATCAACAGTCTTGATTCAGAGACTCCCAAATGAATCTCAAAATGTATTAGCTCCCTACAGAGATGTCTCTGGACCCAACCATTTACAATTTTAGAATTCCAGAGGTGTGTGGTTGCTTTTGTGGTCATGTGACCTCTCGTGTTATTCATAGTAAGCAATAGATAGTAAAGTATCTGCAATAGATAATAAAGTATCTGCATCTGCCCCTGGCAAGGCAGGCTTGAATGGTAGTGGAAAAATTCAAGCAAACAATAATGCTGAAAAGTAGAGAGTGTGGGAGAAATTGCCATAGAGGCGCAGGGGGCGAGGGGGTTGGGATGGGCAGGGGGAATACTGGGGACATTGGTGGTGGAAAATGTGCACTGGTGGAGAGATGGATATTCGATCATTGTATGACCGAAACACAAACGTGAAAGCTTTGTAACTGTAGCTCACAGTGATTCAATTAAAATAAAAAAAACTGGTCAGAAACTTAAGAAACTGAGAGATAACATTTCTGCTCTCAAGTACATTTCAACCCCTAATAAGCTGTGTAATTTCATAGACTTTTTTTTAACTCAGCTTTATTTAAAGGAAGTCAGACAAGTGTGTCCAATTAATTCTCAGTAACATTAAAATTTATAACAGATTCCACGCATATTATTCTGGGTGCATATTTTGAAAGCAATAAATTCAAACAATAATCATAGCTTACCTACGTGACAAATTTAAATGTAAATGGTAAAACTAAAACAAGTAGGTAAAACAATTAGCTAAAACAAGAGGTAAGCTCGTGTAAGACCATGCTCCAGAGATTCATAAATAAATCTCAAGAGAACAACAAGACACAAAAGATATTTTTTCCAGACACTCACACATGATTGAGATGTCCATGGTACCCTGGAAGAGGGGTGGGTCCTGGGCTGACCCACTCAAACAGAATCCTGGCCCGCACTTGCTCCCACATTTCAAAATAGCCACCATGCTCCCTACGGGACTCCATTGTCTTGGGACTCAACCTCATAGAGAAATTAGTCTGCTGAAAAACTCAGGCATGCGGGTTTTGTGACTGAGATCTTCCAGGCTTTCTCAGAGTCAGGATGGGCTACTTCTGCCCCGCTTCCTGTACTTCCATAAGTCCCAGAAGTCACTTACACACCCTAAAGTCACCACCCAGTTAAAAATATAACTCCAGCTGCACCAGCCTATTAAAAATTCCGGACTTCCTGGAGTGAATAGCCGTGAATGCGAATGACATCTCAAACTCCACAACACAGATAAACCAGTAGGAGCCCACCAGATTGGATGGGATGTAACATAGAAGGCAATCAATCTCAATTAATAAAACATAAATATAAAAGACTTAAGCTGAAACAACATCTTAATAATCTCTCATACAAGGATTTAATGTCTCCATGGTGAGATACAACAATTTATACTAATTTTCTGCTAAAGAAATATTTGTTATCATTGTTAGCAAATTATTGATAAAAAGCAATATAAAATAAATCGTTGAGGGCCTGCTATGGGGACAGGCTTAAGGGGTGGTTGGGAAAATTGGAGACAGTGGTGGAGGAAAAGTATAATGGTGATGATATTGTGTTGGAATGTTCAATGCCTGTAACGAACCAACATGAACAACTTTGTAAACTACAGTGTTTGCATAAAGTGTAGGGGAAAATTTACATATGTAGGCTTTACATATTCCATGCGAACTCCAAAATAGATTAACACAGAATTACATGAAAGATTTTATTAATGACAGGTGAGAGATGATTACCATAGTGAGATCCATGTATAAAGTAAAATGTAATGTAATATACATTACATTTTACTTTATACATGGCAAGCTAACGGCAAGCTACCGAGAGTATTCGATATGCCAGACACAGTAACAACAGAGTCTCCAGTGGAGACGTTACTGGGCCCGCTCGAGCAAATCGACGATCAACGGGAGGGCCTTTATACTTTAGATTCCAGTAGCTAGACAGTTGTGCTCACCAACTTCCCTGTAATCCCACCAACGGTTAAGATCCAGAGACTATAAAACCAAGCTCCCGGAAGAGAACAATGCAGAGTCTCCTGCCCCCGCACCTGGCTGTCATCACCAGGGCCCCTTGGAGGGGGGCGGGTTGAGTTTCCCTCCCGCTCCGAGCAGAGCCCTGGCAACTGAAGACCTCCAGGACCCAGTCACAGCCATGCTGAGACCACTCTCCACACGCTCAGCTGAGCCTCATGCATGAAGGAACTGGTTGGGGAACCCAGGTGTATAGGACCCGGGGCTGAGATCTCCAAGCCTACTCAGATCAGAACTGGGCCTCCTCCACCCAGATGCCCCATCTTCCAGTAACTAGACAGTGGCACCCACCAACTGCTGTGTAATCCCACCAATGGCCAAGATTCAGAGACTATAAAACCAAGCTCCCAGAAGCGTGCAGCCACGGATGCTAGACCTTTAATTATTTAGTTTTTGCTCTCAGAGAACCCAGTGAGCTACTGAAAGTATCCTTCCTGCAAACATGCCTGACTGGGAACACCTGTAGAGGTGATTAGCGGCTACCCCAAAAGCCTCCAGCCCTCTCAGAGAGCCCGGCAAGCTACTGAGAGTATCCTACCCCCACAGAAGAGACTGGCAAGCTACCCGTGGCATACTCCATATGATGAAAACAGTAGCAATGATGGTCCTCATTCCCCTGACCCTGAAAGAGCCCCCAATATGCCATCGGGCTACACTAGCATGTATCAGAGACGAATGGAGACATTACTGGCACCTGCTTGAGCAAATCAATAAACAACGGGAGGACAGTAATATAGTGATACAGTGATACTGTAGATTCCATAGTTGGAAACAGACACATGGAAATGAGAATAGGCATTTTATTACATTGTATCAAATGGTTTTGATTCTTGTATTTACATAGGTCAAATTCATACAGTAATCACAAATTAGCTCTTACTGTTTTATTTTCTGATCATTCTATTTGCCATCTCTTAAGTTTTTTTTATTTGGAATAAGAAATATAATGTAAATTTGTTATATGCCTAAGGGGAAAGATTGGGAGAGAAACTAGGGATATTTGTGGAGAAAGGTCACACTGGTGGTGATGAAACACTAAATATTTGAAACAACTGTATAATGAACAACTTTGTAGATCACCGTGCATTTAATAAAAATTTATTTTTAAAAAATGTTGGAGCTAGAGCAATAGTACAATGAGTAGGGTGCTTATCTTGCAGGCGGCCAACCCCAGTGTTGTCACAGGAAAACCTTGCACTGTTAATCATCTGGAAATCGCGGCCTTTGAACTGCCGACAGTCTCTTTTTAATCTCACAGATTCCTCTGTAGCTGCCCCTTTTCTGAGGGCTCCACCCTTCTCTGGATGGAGCCTTGGATTTCTCCATCTGGATAGTGTCTCAGTTTCTCTTCTTCAAAGAGCTCAGGGTTTGTATTTCAAAGAGGTCTTCCTGTCCATGGGTTCCTTCAGGGCTAGATGATCTCTTCATTTTAAAATGTATTATTCGCCCAAGGCACATTCCCAAATTCTCTTACCAGTCTGCCTACAACAAAAAGGAAAATAGTTTCTGCTGCCATGATCGTTTCTATGGCTACTTCTAACCTGAGGTTGGTGAAGAGAGAAGGAAAGATCAGTTTAATTCATGGCTCTCACTTGGCTTTTTTTTGCAAATGCACTCGAGTTAGGTTTTGGCTTTTTTCGATCAGCATGTCTTTATCAACACTGGGTGAAGCTCAAGTTTTAGTGTGTGTCACATCAGGTGACACGGGCACTTTCATACTCCACTTCACTTTTACCCCACATCACATTCTTATTCTGCACCTGAAAACAGTTGAGTGAAGGCTCTTCTGAGGCACAGTGCATTGCCTGTCCTCTATATCCACCTCCTCCAGCTCGCCTTCTACGCCAGGCGCAGCAGAAATGCCACACCTGCCCTGGGGATGCCCCCCCACCAGCTTCCAGAAGAGGAACACCACGGTTTCCTCCTCAGTTCTCTTTGTCTCTTTATCAAGTTCTCAAGGTCCAAGAAATTCCCTGCCACCAGCAAGCAGAGTGACAAAGGAACAGGACTTGGTATAATGAACAACCTTGCAAATCATAGTGTGTGGGAAGCCAAGAGCCCTCTCATAGACCCTGGCCGTGGTTCCCATGCTAGGAACTGCTTGGGACAGACATTGTTGACAGTCTCCCAGGACTTCCTGATCTCAGTGGATGCCTGATCTATAGCCAGCAACATCAAGCTGACAGTTAGCTTAGCTGGCCTTATCTATAGTAACCTCCAGGATGCATCTACTCCCTAAGACCCTTTGATAAACAATTGTAAAGCTCAGGATACACCTACTGCCACAAGACCCTTTGATGTACAAATGTCTACCTTGAATGTTAGGTAAAGCTCTTGTTGCTGACCTTACCATATATGGTTATACTGCTTCTGCTCCTGACTGAGCTGCCCAGACCCTATATAAACAGCCTGTATCCCTCAATAAAGTGCTGTCCCTTTTTCTCTCTATTTCTAAACTATACTCTGTCTCTTGTGTCTTGTGTTCATTCGGTCGGTCCTTCCCTGCACCTACGGATCCTAGGGCCACCTCCGCGGGTCGGAGAGTAGTTTGCGGGCCCTTCGCGATAGTGTTTTTATTAAAATTGACTTTACAAAAATTGTGGAGCTAGAGAGACTGTAGAGTGGGCAGGGTGCTTATCTTGCAGGCAGCCAACCTGAGTTTGATCACCCAGCACAACATATGGTCCCCTGATCTCACCAAGAGTGATCCCTCATCACAAGTCTGGTGTGGTTCAAAAACAAACAAACAAAATTTAATGTGCTTGACATGTAAGACTGTGTACATTTAGGTTTACAGCACCCTGGCTTAATACATTGAAATATTATTAATGTGACTGCCAACATAGCTCTATTCCTCTACAAAAGTATCAATCATTTTTATGTTGAGAACTATTAACTCTTCACAACTTTGAGATTTATAAAACAATATTGTCTTTAATCACTAAACTATGCACTAGATCTCTAGAATAAACTTAGTTATGAGTTGCAAGTTTGTTCCCCTAAAAAAGTCTCCCCAATCTTCAACCCCTTAGAAACCACCATTGTAGGTTCCATTTCTATGAGGTTGGCTGTTTCTGATTCCATTTGTAAGTGGCATCAAACAGTATTTGTCTCTTTCTATCTGGCTTATTTTACCTCACATGAGACCCTAGATCTTCATCTATATTGTTCAAAAGTCATTCCTCTGTTATAGACACAGTTGTTTTCTTATCTTGTCTACTGTAAATAATGTGCAAACAATATGGGAGTGCTTAGGAGATGGGAGAGCACTAATGGTGGCATTTAAGGGGACAAACTTACAAGTTTAAAAGTCAACGGGAGTTTATACTTCAAGCCCTAGAGCACATGCCCGACTAAGTTGTCTCTTTGTTTATTTCCAATCTGGAGAAGCCCATTTTCTTTAGAACGTGTACTTCTCTCTATCTTTACCCTCACATCTTTCTAGATAAGTTTCAATAAAAACTATCATGCTTCACATTTAACCTCCTCCTGAAATTCTTTTCTGTGAGAGAAAAGTGATGGACCCAGAACTTCCATGCTGATAATGGAACTGACCTGACCTAGACCAGGCATTTCCATGAGCACTGGTGACCAAGGTGAGTCGAGCAGAGGTGGAAGCACTTTCATCTGGAGTTAACCTTTTATACTTCTCTCTCGCTCTCACAGTCTCTCCCCCATCCTCTTTCTTTTCTTTCCCTCTTCCTCCCTCCTCTCTCTCCCTCCCTATTCCTCTCTCACTCACACCCTTCTCTTCTCTCTATTCTTGAGTTAGCATCATCTCTCCTTTTGCTCTCTCTACTTTCTCTTTCTCACCACACCTGGAAGTGCTCAGGGTTTACTCCTGACTCTAAAGTTCATCTCATCCTCCCCGGTTGTTTCAGTCAGTTAACTGTGGGTAAGTGTATATTGAAGACAGGAGGAACGACCGTGAAATCTAGAAATAAAAATGATCCTTTCCCTGGGGACCAGGAGGTGACCATATGTATACATATGTGCATCTATAATATGAACATTGAAAGAAATGTCAGCTAGCCAGAGAAGATAATAAGACTCTTTCCTCGCAAGGGCTGATCCCAGTTTGATCCTCAGAACCACCAGGAGCAACCCCTTAGCTTACTTCCAGGAGTAACCCAGGAAGAGCTCCAAAACCAAAGAAACACAAAAGAAATGACAACTTGTGTTTGGCTTTGTTCAGTGCTAGTGAAGGGATCCCCCTACCTTTCTAAAGTACCTGGAAGGTGTGATGAGTAATATAACTGGAATCATTTTAAAACAGGGCTGTAGAAACCAAAGATCTAGTATAGGGTTTAGATGGTTGATCCCAGCTTGATCCCAGGCACCAAGTGGCCCCGAGACTCTAAAGGTGGAGCTCTGGAGGGCCCAAGTATAAGTGCAGGGGCCTAGGTCATCCCACACCACAGCCAGCAGCAAGCACCACATCCACGTTCTCTTACACTGGATGTCCTGCATGGTTGCTGGAGAATTTCCAAGAGGACCACGAAGGCCTCTTGAGTACCATTTGATAGAACACCCGATCCCCCATAAAAGAGGGCTACCGGAGAATGGAGATGACTCACAGGGCTGGTGCTCATACTTCTGTTTTGCATCCGTGAGAATCTGATTGATCATGGCACCATATGGATCCCTGGGAGTAGTTCCTGAGCCCTACTATGTGACCCCAAACTCAAAATAAATGAAATGAAATGAAATAAGACAGAGCTGCAAGAAGCCACTGCAGATATACCAACTCTACAGTCTGTCTTCCCTAAACTGGGTAAGGCCTCTGGCCACCAACATTCCAAGAAGAAACAATAACAAGAATATCCTGTTTGAGAGAGGCAAAAATGTATAGTCAAAGTGATATCTACACTTGTTTGTTCATTGCAGCACTCTTACAATAGCCAGAAACTGGAAGAAACCTGAATGCTCAGGAACAGATGACTGGTTAAAGAAACTTTGGTACATCTACACAATGGAGTACTATGTAGCTCTTAGAAAAGATGAAGTCATGAAATTTATATACAAGTGGTACAACATGGAAAGTATCATGCTAAGCGAAATGAGTCAGAAAGAGAGGGACATAGAAAGATTGCATTCATCTGGGGAATATAAAGAAACAAAATATGAGATTAATACCGAAGAATAGCTGAGATCAACACCAGGAGGATTACTCCATAGCTTAGAGGCCAGCCAGGCATTCTAGGGGAAAGGTCAGCTCAGGTAGAGAAGGGAGCACCAAATAAAGGGTGTTTGGAGGATCCTCCCAGGAGGGGAAATGCATGTTGAAAGTAGACTATGGACTGAACATGTTTGCCACTCAAAGCCTCTTTTGCAGACCACAACACCCAAAAGGAGGGAGAGACACAAGGAATTGACCTGCCACAGAGGCAGGGCGGGATGGGGGGATGGGGGTGGGAGGGATATTATCCATGGTGGTGGAAAATGGGCACTGGTGGAGGGATGGGTATTTGATCATTGTATAATCAAACCCAAGGACAAAAAATTGTAAATCTACAACTGTACCTCATGGTGTTTCACTAAAAATAATAAAAAAAGAAAAAAAGGAAAAAGAAAAATAAAAAAAAGAATATCCTGTTTGAAAGAACTGATAAAAAGTGAACTTTAATCTACTTTTACCTCCTGACCATGTTGATGCTTTCACCTGATCAGCATATCATTTATTACCTCATAAAATTTATTTCCCTTATAAAAACTCACTTTTATGCCTTCTTCAGACTCTATCTGAATATGAGCATTTATTTCCCTTATAAAAACTCACTTTTGTGCCTTCTTCAGACTCTATCTGAATATGAACTCTACAACCCTTTCATTTATTTATTTTTGTTTTGAGGTCACACCCAGGGGTGCTCCAGGTTTACTCTTGGCTTTGCACTCAGGAATCACTCCTGGCGTGCTTGGGGGGCCATATAGGGACCATATAGGATGTGGGGATCGAAACTGGGTCAGTTACATGCAAGGAAAATTCCCTACCCGCTATATTATCACTCCTGCCCCTCTACAACTCTTTTTTTCATATTTTTAATTTTTATAAGGTTGTTTGCAATAATTTATTGTACTCAATATTCTAACACCAAACCAATTCCACCACCATTACACCTTATCATCACCATTATTTTCAATTTTACCACTACTACCCAAGCCTGCCCCAAAGGCAGATCCTCAATAATTTATTTTTATTGTTTGTTATGAGTAATTCACTAAAAATGATCCAAAGAGGGTTTTTTAGAGGAAAATGTATGAAGATTGTTGTATCTCATCTTGGTGCTGTTAAGCCTTGTATAAGAAATTACTGACATGTTGTTACATGTTGAGCCTTGTGAACACATATATATGTGTACATATATATGTGTATGTATATATATATGTATATAGATAGATAGATCAAGATCAGTTGCCTTCTACTCTACAGCCCATCACGTATGTTGTGCTACTGTTGGTACACCAGAGGCATAGAGTATGAGATGTAACTCCAGAAATTCCAAAATTTTAAATAAAATGATACAGCTTGAGTTAAATGCATCTCTGCCACTTGTTGCGCTTTTTCGAGATTTTTTTGTGAGTCTCTGGATCATGGCCGTTAATGAGTTTATATGGTGCCCTTTTAATGCCCAAATAAACACTCTGATTGTCTCCCAATTCGACTTTTTATTCGGTTGTTAAGGGTCATCAATTTAATTTTTGGAGGGGTTTTTGTTTTGCTTTGTTTGGGGCCACACACCCACCTGTGCTCAGGGATTACTCCTGGGCAGTGTCTGGGGCCTATATGTGGTGCCAAGATCAAATCCAGATGGGCTATGCGAAAGGAAAGTACCTGAAGTGCCATGCTATCTTTCTGGTATCAATTTTAGACTTTTGAGAATGGTAGATAGTCAAGGGAATTTTGTTTTGATTTTATTTTAGGCACAGTGGTTTACTATGCTGTTAATAAATAGTAGCATTTCGCGCACGACACGGTTTAGCACCAAACCCCTCACCTGAATGTCTACTTCCCTGATCATTGTTCCAGTGTCTCTCCTCTTCACTCACCAAGGTAGTTTACGACTAAGACCAGTTCTCAATTTCTGTGACCTTTGGGTATTTGTTAATCCCCTGCTACATGTCTTTATATTCCATCAGGAGAGAGTTCATTCTGTGTATGTCTCTCTCTCTGTGAGTGAGGGCACTCACCACGTGCATTTGGTGGTCAAAAGTCACTACCCCATCCCAATCAGCCTCTGCATACTAAGACATGAGGGAAGAAAGAAGGCCGCCAAAATGGTTGGTGATTAATCGCCATTTATTACAGTCTATGTTCCTCCATGCATTCCATTCTCCCTATGTGTCTATTCCAGTCTCTCCGCATGCCCCATTCCAGTTTCACCCTGTCCCTCATTCCAGTCTCACTCTGCCCTCATTCCTATTCCCTCGTGCCCCATCTCACAGCCTTCGTTATTCACCCAGGCCCCCAGAGTTGGGGGTAGCAATACACCTTGTAGTGATTGCACACTCAATATATGTAAGGCCCTTCCCTCAGGTGAAACTTCTTCTAGGACAAAATCTCATCTTGCAAGAAGATACACCCAAGGGAAGAAGACCATCTAGGGGCATATTTCTCCTTTCCTTGGTCTATTTCCATTTAAATGGTCATCTTAAATTTACTTCTTAATATTTCTAGTCATTTTGTATGAACACCGTAGCACTGTAGCACTGTACTCCTGTTGTTCATCTGTTTGCTCAAGTGGGCACCAGGAATGTCTCACAACAAATTGTGAGACATGTTGTTACTATTTTTGGCATATTGAATACGTTATGGGTAGCTTGCCAGGCTTTGCCATGCAGGCGAGATACTCTCAGTAGTTTTCCCGGTTCCCCGAGAGGGGCGGAGGAATAGAACCCGGGTCAGCCATGTTGGCCGCATGCAAGGCAAACGCCTTACCCACTGTGCTATCACTATTAAGGTTTGTATTATTGGAAAATTGCTATGTTGAACAAAGGGATGGTTCTTCCTATTCCCATTTTGTTTTATACAGAAGTTTATTTTTGATCAACTTACGTCCTATAATTCGAGTAATTAAATATTTCTGAGTTGAAATAAAGAGAAACTGAACACTGTAAGATTATTAAGTTTAAAGGATGGGGTGGCTCTCCTGGAGACATCTCTCTTATATCCCAGACTACAGTCCTCAGGCCAAGTTAGTCTTGCTAACCTTAGCAGGGTCCTTATTCAGATCCTTCTTTTTGGGTCATGACAAAGTTTGTCCAGGACCATACTCTTAACTTACTATATTTTATGGTGGTTGGCCTGTCCCTTTTAGATCCCAGGATAGCTTATGGCTTGTCCCTTTTCAATGCTTGGGTAGCTTACGGCTTGCCCTGAGTCCATTCAAGACCCTCACTGGAACCCTCCTTTTGAGGTGCTAGGAACTAAGGACAGCTGAGGCTTCAGTCGAGTAAATATGACAGATGCCCAGGAATAAATATTGTTCTGAGTCAATTAACTCCCAGAAGCACAGCATTAACTATCTTCCTGTGTCTATACAAAAAGGACACTGCTCTAGAGTAAACTATGAAAAGGACATAAGGGAAAGAAAAAAAGCAAATATTTCACTTGCATATACAAAATCCAGAGTCCTGAGAAGAATCTGACTTTACAAATCACAGGGTTTGATTTTGGGATATAGTGATTAACAGAGAGGGAAGCAGAACACAAAGAATAAGTTAAAGATAAACAAAGAGGAATGGGAGTGCCTCTGGGGCTGTGTGATGAGGGTAACTCAATAACCTAACCTAACCTCCCTGAGGCAAGGGAGGAAGGACAAACCAATCCAACATCTCTCCTAATTTCACTCAGCATGATACTCTCCAGATCCTGCCAGGTAGCAGCTAATTGTATGATTTATCATTTTTTACAGAAGGGTAGTATTCTATGTGTGTAGAACAGAGAAGGAAAGAAATAGCGGTGGGGGTCTGGGGGAAAGAGATAAAGAAGATGAAGACAGAAAGTAATGGGCAAGCAGGGGTCAAGGGCCTGAGATACATCAGTAATGTGGAGGGGTGGGTAGGTACAGACGCAAAACAGAGTCAACAACACTAAAAACATGAGACACAAATGACAACAACCAAACATTCTGATGTGCCTGTAAGCTGGCAGCTTGTGGGGGTGGGAGGGAACTTGGGGTCACTGGTGATGAGAAATTGATGCTAGAACATTAGATGTTTCAATAACTTTGTAAATCACGGTTCTTTAATGAAATAAAAATTGTTTTTTAAAAAGATATTTTGGTCTGATGACTGTGTGACCTGGTCTTTCTTACATCTCGTCTCAGCAGGAGGCTGGCGTGGAGATATGAGATATGGTGCAGGGCTTCTACACACACTGACTACAAAGGCCTCTGTAGAAGTTACCTCTGCCCTGGTCTAGCCATAACTGACCTGTAACTTTACAAGTGACCTTAGCTGCCAGCCGTGACTTCTTTGTCAGTACCTGACAGAGGAAAGCTAAAGTCTTGCCACCATATGGGAAAAAACAAAGTCACTGCAGTGGTAACCTAAATGTTCATTAAAGACCCTGGGTTAGCCTTCTTGTTTTCCAGGATAGATAGGAAAATAAATTTGGGTAACACTAGAGGTTGAAAGTGTTATTTCTTCACTCTACTTAGTTGTAGGGCTATTTCCCATCCTCAGCCTAGCAATTCTTAATGGACTGTGTTGAGGAGAAAATCAGAAGACCTAGGAAATCAAAGGCAAAGCTTGGAGCATGCCAGGCTATCTCCCCTCAGGGATGAGAAGGGGGGCTTCAACTATATTAATTCACAGCCCGGCAAGCTACTGAGAGTATCTCACCCGCACGACAAAGCCTGGCATGCTCCCCATGATGTATTCGATATGCCAAACACAGTAACAAGTCTCACAATATAGAGGTTACTGGGCCCTCTCGAGAAAATCGATGAACAACGGGAGGACCATGACCGTGACCGTGACTTACGGTTCTGTTTTCTAGCAAATGGGTATTATTAAAGGTATGTCCCTTCCCCTTCAGGGATACCAAACAGTCACAGTACATGTAAGAGGAATAGGGAAGCATATTTAGGGCAATAGAAACTAGACCTCTGGTGCTGACACTAGATACTGATTGAAAATCCTGCCATTAAAGATTATTGTTAGAAGAAATTTAGTTTGGTTTTAAAATGCAGTCTTTAGCCCTGAAGCCTAAGAAGGAGGAACTATAACTTGTAAATTACAAATTTTATAAATTTGGTAGCTACATATGTAGTGAAACATGGTTGGTCCTAGAACATTGGCCTGATAGTATCTAATAAATGAGAGAAAGGACGAGGAACTAGCATTCGGTCAGAAACCCTGCCCATGTGTGCCGAGTTTGCCGACTTGGCAACCACCCAATCTTGAAATACCATAATCAATGGTTGACAAACTACTCTAGGCACCATATAATCTCATCAATGGCCAAGATCCACAGACTCTTAAATAAAGCTCTCAGAAGAGAGCAACATAGAACGTCCTGATCCTGCTCCAGGCTGTCTTCACCCTGGCCACTCGGAGGGGGACAGGCTGAGTATCCCTCCCCACCCCTGCAGAGTCCAGGCAGTCAGAAACCTCCTGAATCCAACCATATCCATGCTCAAGGCCTCTCTGCACAGGTTCGGATGAGCCTCACCTATGAGGGAACCTGCAGAAAAATCCAGGTATTCGGGACCCGTGACTGATATCTCCAAGCCTGCTCGGAACGGGTCTGGGCCTCCTCCCCTCAACTCCCCAGTTTTCCAGTGTCTTGGTAGTCACACAACAAACTGCCTCTGGTGCCATATAATCTCATCCAAGGTCAAAACCCAGAGACTATAAAATAAAGCTCATGGAAGAGTGTGACATAGAACAACCTGGAGCATGAGGCCGAATTCATGGCTGCACGACCTCTTATGCTCTAGCCCACTGATGTACCAAAAAGTAGCACACATTTGTTTGGGTATAACTGCTTGCAGTCTCTTACACAAGGACTTACTTAAATGACTTCAGGATGAAATATAGCAATCTTCACAAACTTTCCTCTTATGGTGGTGGGAAGGTGCACGATGTTGGGATTGGTGTTTGAATATTAACTGTAGTCAACTACAACTTTTTAAAAATAAAATAAAACTAAAAACAAATTGAAAAAAATCAATAGTTGCTATTAAAGCCTCCTTTCCCCCCTCTCTGAGGCTCTAAATCTATGCATTTTAGACAGGTGGGTTATTTCTCACAGTACATGCTGGATATCAACTGGGATGCCCACCTCGAGGCAAAACACTTGGTTACATTAAAAAAACACTATATCATGAGCACACTTCATAAATATTCATATCCAGGGGCTGGAGCCATAGCACAGCGGGTAGGGTGTTTGCCTTGCAAGTGGCCAACCTGGGTTCAATTCCTAGCATCCCATATGGTCCCCCAAGCACCGCCAGGAGTGATTCCTGAGTGCATGAGCCAGGAATAAACCCAGTGCAATGCTGGGTGTGACCCAAAAAGAAAAAACAAAAAGAAAAAAATAAATATTCATATTCAGCTATAAGGGGACAGGAAGCCTGAAGATGGGAGAGGCAAGATGGGGCGAGTGGGAGGCGGGGCGAGTGGGAGGCGGGGCGAGCGGGAGGCGGGGCGGGGCAAGCGGAAGGCGGGGCGGGGCCAGCGAGCAGGAGGCGGGGCAGAGGGGCGGGGCGAGCGGGAGGTGGGGCGAGCGGGCCGGAAGCCGGTGGCTGGAGCTAGCAGGGCGACTTGACGACCCCGAGCGCTCTGCTGGTGATGGGCGTGAGCGGCTCATGGAAGTAAGTCCGGGAGGCGGGCGGCGGGCACACGGGAGGAGGACAGGCCCGCGGGGAGGCAGGAGCCCTGGGGAGTCCCCTTCCCCTTCGCGGGGACGGGAGCGAGAGCCCAGTCCACTGTGCTAAAGATACTTGCTAAAGATACTTGCTAAAGTATCCCCGTCCACTGTGCTAAAGTAGCTTGACCTTCAGATGCTCTAGACTCTCCTTAGTCAGGAACCACCCATGTGGGTTGTACCCATTTAAAAAGCTTGCTTCGGGTAAATAGATATATCTTTAGAAGAATTGGGGAGGGGGGCATGTTTACCCTCAAAGACAGGGAATCTGGGATGACATTAAAAGTCAGCACCTGCAGTTTCCTAGCTACCTGCTTTAAAAGTGGTGTCCTGAGGCTGGAGTGATAGCTCAGCGGGTAAAGTGTTTGCCTTGCACGCGGCGGACCCAGGTTCGATTCCCAGCATCCCATATGGTCCACTGAGCACCGCCAGGAGTAATTCCTGAGTGCATGAGCCAGGAGTAACCCCTGTGCATTGCCGGGTGTGACCCAAAAAGGAAAAAAAAAGTGTAAAACTGCTCCTGTGCTTGGTGTAAGGGACTTAGTAACCGCAGGACTTGGTTCCACCATGGCCTGCTGAGCTAGCTTGGGCAGTTAGTCACATTTCCATCAGGCGAGAGGGAAGATAGCCTATACAATTCAGATGGTTAGTTTCATGCATTCAGAAAAATATTGGACTCAGTCATTCATGGTTGTCACTGATAATGGGACAAAAATCCCTACCTTCAGGGAGTTTATATGCCACTATGGGGGATGGCAGTGAATACATACACATCAACCAAAAGTGCTGGTGGTGGCCACCTCCAGGTGAGAGACTGGGGAGGAAGTGGGCAGAGCACCAGGCAGGAGGGTCAAGGAATGACCCTCTGAAGAAATGTGGGAGTTAGGAGAGAGGAGGGGACAAGCCTGGAGAACAGTGGGAAAGCATTATGGCAGAGGGATTAGAACATGTAAAGGCCCAAAGGCCTGACTGCCTTATGGATTATCAGGGAACCCCAGAAAGGCAAGACGGGTGGTCTGAAGTTAGAGATTCGGTTATGGAATATAAATAAGAGTGTTGTGAATGGACTACGAATGAGAAGTAAAGAGGGGCTTTAAGACTTGCACCTGGGCAGCTTGGAGAAGGGAGAAGTAGACCAGTGTTTCCCAAAGAAGAAGATACCGCTCCAGGATTTCTGGAAGAATCCAGAAGGGCAGTATTAGCCTCTGATGAAATTAGGGGTTGTTGAGTAATATTATGTTTGGTTTGGGGTCATACCAAGCACTCCTTGAGGGCCTCTTTTGGTAGTGCACAGTGGACCATGTGGCAGGAATTCAGCTGGGATGAGCCACGAACAAGGCAAGCCTCAAAACTCGTGGACTACCTCTCCAGCCTGGAGTAATAATTTTTCTGAATAGGGAATCTCAGGACAAATTGGGGAACCTCTGTTATAGGCTGACATGGAGAAGCAGGAGACACATGTGGAAGGAAAATATCTGGAGCTCAGTGTGGGACTGAGTCTATTTCAAATAAATTTGTCAAATGGGGGATTGATTTTCCAAGTCAGAAGTTTGCAAATGTACTACCTCTGTGACCCCCAAACTTTTTTAAAAAATATATTTGATTTCAGAAAGTGAAGCAGTCATATAAAAATATCAAGTAGGGGCTAGAGCAGTAGCACAGTGTGTAAGGGTGTTTGTCTTGCACGTGTCTGACACGGGTTCCATTCCTGGCACCTCATGTTGTCCCCTGAGCCCCAGAAGAAAGAATACCTGAATGTAGAGCCAGGAGTAAGTCCTGATCACTGTCAGTTGTGGACCCCGAGAAACAAGTAAACACTTTGGAATTGGTAAATGTTTACCAACAAATTGGACTTTTATTACAAAGTTGAGGTCACCAGATGGAAGGGGGAGGGGTTGAGGAATGAGGGAAAAGAGAGACTAGAAGCGACATAAGGGCAGTGGTGGAGAGATTTTGGTACTGGCGGTACAATAACTTTATACACCAAAAGTATAATTGTAACCATGTTATCTTAAACACAGTTTGTAAAAATTGTGAAGTT
Source organism: Sorex fumeus (assembly GCF_029834395.1). Classification (NCBI taxonomy): domain Eukaryota; kingdom Metazoa; phylum Chordata; class Mammalia; order Eulipotyphla; family Soricidae; genus Sorex; species Sorex fumeus. The sequence continues at coordinate 6,044,806 of NW_026606103.1, forward strand.
GGTATATAAAGGGCTGGAGCAATTGCATAGCGGTAGGGTGTTTGCCTTACAAGGGCCAACATGGCCGACCCGAGTTCGATTCCTCCACTCCTCTTGGAGAGCCCGGAAAGCTACTGGGAGTATCTTGCCCGCACGGCAAAGCCTGGCAAGCTCCCCGTGACATATTCTATATGCCAAACACAGTAACAAATCTCACAATATTACTGGGCCCGCTCGAGCAAATCGATGAACAACGGGAGGACTGTGACTGTGACTGTGACTGTGACTGATATATAAAATTTGGGAGACCAGGTCTGATAAATATTAAGCGGATATGTAAATTGTGATGGTGGTAAATGGTATTTGTGCAACACCTTAGAAATTGAAAGCCAGAAAGGATTTCATTTCTCATTGGCTGCCTTCTCTGCCCATCTTCCGTGGCACAGACCAAGCCTCTGGCGGCCAGCTGGTAGCTCAGTCAGTGCTGGCTAAATGAAATGAGCGGATGGGGAATGGGTACTGTGGCTCAGTTCTCTTATTTTGCTGGTGAGAAAATAATTTCACCTTACAATGGAGCCTAGTACTGTAATGACAGTACAGAGAACCTGCCAGATGTCAGATTCAGAGCCCCGAGGCCTTCCCACCACCTGTGCTGCCTTTTAGGGGGAACAGATCCTTATCAGATACTCGGAGCAGAGAGCCCTGGACATCCAGTCTGAAGGGCTGGCCTATCTCTTGTGTCCATTAAGAGTGCGTCTCATCTATTTATTTCTTCATTGTTCTTTTGGGAGCCCCCCCCCCAACTGTGCCTAGAGCTTACTCCTGGCTCTGTGCTTAGGGATCACTCCTGGCAGGAACCAGATGGGTTGCTGGGGGTTGAACCTGCAGGGCTTTACTGTTGTCCTGTCTCTCTGCTCAAGCATGTCGCCCTGAGCCCTGAGGCAGTGCTGTGCTTTGCACCTTGTAGGAGTTAGAGCAGGTTAATCCCCTTCACATCCCTCCTAGCATCCTCAGGAGAGTTTTGAACACTTCAGGAATTCAGTTTTTTTTTTTCCCTTAGAAAATAAACACCTAGGGGCTGGAGGTGGGACAGTAGTCAGGGTGCATGCCCAGCACTCTGTACTGCAGTGCCTCGTGGTCTCCTGTGCACCATCTGGTGCAGCCCTGGAGGTTTCTGAGCACCTCTGTGGCCTGGGTGAGGCCAAGCACGGCAGGGCTGAGCAGTACCACAGTCTCTGGCTTTTGCACAAGATCCCTGGCCATGTGGGCAAAGAACCACCAGAAGGGCTCTCAGGTCTTCTGAGCACCACTTGGGAGGCATCTATTAAGCAGGGGCCAAAACACTTAAGGAGTTTAATGAGATTGGATGGTATGTTTCGGGGGAGAGGTTAGCGGCACGTGGGTAATGATGTCTTTCTTTAAACTCCTGGAGAAAACGAAAACCATAATCTAGATTCCATGGTCAAGAGCATCACTTTTGGGGTAGGAGCAATAATGCAGTGGGCTGAAGTACATGCCTTGCATGCCGGAAACCCAGGGTCAGGCTCCTGAACCCCATGGTTTCCCAAGCATCTACTGGGAGCGGCCCCTGAGCACAGAGCCAGGAGTAACCTTAGAGCACCTCCGGGGATCACCAAAACCCAAAACCAACAAGGCATCACAACCACTTGCAGATTGTCATCAGTATACTTTGATCTGAGTTCTGGGGGGCACCCTCGGATGGGCTGGTTGGGAGGGCGTGGTCATTTGAACATCTGCATCCTCTCCACAGATCGAGCGTGGGCGCCCTGCTGGCATCCGAGGTAACCCGCCTTTCTGTCCCTCAGTCGCACACCCTACTGGTCTCCTACTGTTCTCTCCCTTCCCTGACCCGAAGGCAGGATGATCTGTAAGCACGAACAAGTACAGAGTGCCACTCACTGCTGCGGTTTGGTTTCCCATCGGGTGATTACAGATAATGATGAGTGAGCCCCACAGCACACTGCTGAGCTTCAAACCCCTTTTCTTTCCTGAGGGAGGGGGGTGGGGGGGAGGCCGGGGATGCTCCCCTGCAACTGGGGGAAAGCACGGAGCTGCTGTGTGGGCCCTCGTGGTGGCAGTCGCCTGAGACGCCCTGCCCGCTACATACTCCTTTCGTTTTGTTTCCAAGCTAGGGTGGAAATTCTATGATGCAGATGACTATCACCCGGAGGGAAATCGAGTGAAGATGAGCAGCGGGATCCCCCTGGATGACCAGGTAATGGCTGCTGTCTGTTTCCAGCCCATGCCTTGCCCTCACAGACACCCCTGCAGCATCCCTTGGACAGAGTTCCTGGGTCCCCGAGGTGATTCGGAGGAAGGTGCTCCCAAAGCCAGCTCAGTTCCCAAGAGCTCCTCTACATTCATTGGCAGTGGCCCTCGCCTTTTCTCCAAAACCATGACCCCCGCGTGGGCAGAGGCAGAAGCTCCTGTGCCTTATGTGTGAGCGAGTTTGCCTCCTCTTCTTGGTCCCTTCCTCCTGCCACCGCCACACTGTGGCACCCACCGCAAAGCCAGGAAGAGATTTGAGGGGCTGGAGAGGCAGCACAGTGGAGAAGGCACTTGCCTTGCATACAGCCAGCCCAGGTTTGATCGCCAGCTCCCTATATGGTCCCTTGAGCCCACCAGGTGTGAGCCCTGATGACTGAACCAGAGACAGCTAGGTGTAGCCCAAAAGCAGAAACAAGCACAACAAAACAAGAAAGATCTATGAAATTCAAGTATGGAACCCCATATAGTTCTGCAAGTCCCACCAGGAATGATTCTTGTGTGCAAGAGCCAGGAGAAAGCTCAGAGCACAGCCAACTGTGCAGCCCCCCTCAAAAAAATAGCCCCACCTGGAGCGATAAGGCACCTGCCTTATATGCAGCTGGTCTGGATTCAATCTCCAGCATCCCTTCTGGTCTCCTGAGCACTGCCAGGAGTGATTCCTGATTACAAACCAGGAGCAACCTCTGAGCATCACCAGGTGTGGCCCAAAACCAAACAAAACTGGCCCTATGGAGTGCAAGTGTGGCTGTAAGGAGAGTGAGAGGGACAGTGGATGTGGTGGATACGCAGAGCACAGAGTGGCCAGGGACAGGAGTGGCCATGGGGTTGTTTGGTCTTGACCCGAAACCAGTGGGAAGTTTCAAGAGCCAGACCCTCTGTGCTCTCTCTCCACCTACCCTCACCCTCAGTCAGGTTTATTGTTCTTATCAGTGGCCAGATGTCTCCTTCCCTTTCCCACAGAGTTAACCCTGTTCATCCTTCACATGTTAGCGCCCCTGCCACTTCCTCAGGAAGCCCTCCTTGACTGATTTAGGAGAAAGCTCCTGTTATAGATTCTTAGAGCAGCATCACTTATTTCCCTTGTGCCGAGTGTAACATGACATTAAATAGGATGATAATTGGAATAGTACTTAGATACTGCTACTTAAAAAAAAATTGGAGGGTGGACGGTTTGGGCACACCTGGTGGTACTCGGGGTTCACCTCTGGCTCTGTACTCAAGGGTCACTCCTGGAAATCTTGGAAGCCATAGGCCTTCCTGTGGGTTGGATTGGGGTCAGCTGTGCACAGGCAAGTGCCTCTGTCCCAGTACTCTCTCTCCAACCCTGCAAGATTTTACCTCTGAAGAGCAGGATCCTGGCCGTGTATGTAGCCATTGTACACCCATAGGACCTCACAGTGTCGGGAAGTACTGGTGACTCCCTGTGCTGTGTGTGGGTGAGAGGGACGAGTGACCAAGGCCTCATTCCTGCCTGCTGCCGAGGCACGTCCTGGATGCACCCTCAAGCCAAGGCACCGGCAGGAGTCTTTGAAGTGTGGTTCCTCAGTCGGGAGCCAGGCCCACAGAGCAGCTTAGTGTGGACCTCATTCAGGTGCACATGCTGAGTGTCCAGAGCTGTGAATGGAACTGACCGGGCAGAGGTCAGCACTGGTGTCCCCACTTTGAGAGGCCGGCCTTTGCCCCTATGGCCCATTGACCTGCCTCGGACGGCCTGTCACTAAACCATTAATAGTTCTGATTCTAGAGCAGTTTGGGTACACTGCGCTGTCTCTCTGCTCTCTCTTCTCACCTCTCTCTCTCTCTCTCTCTCTCTCTCTCTCTCTCCCTCCCCTTTTCTCTTTCTCTCTTGTCTGTCCTCTTTCTCCCTCTCTATCTCTTTCTCTCACCCCCTCTCCCTTCTCTTCTCTCTCTCCCCTGTCTTCTCTCTCTTCTTTCTCCCTCCTCTTCTCTCTCCTCCTCCTCTCTCCCCCTCCCCTCTTCTCCCTTTCTCTCTTCTCTCTCTCCCCCCTCTTCTCTCTCTCTCCTCTCTCTTTCTCACTTTTTCACTCTCTTTCTCCCCCTGATTTTTGTCCCACACCTAGAGATACTCAGTTACCACAGGCTCTGTACTCTGGAGTTGCTGGTGTTATTGCTCAGGGAACCGTGAAGCTTTGGCCTGCATGCAGAGCATGCACTCAATCCACCGAGCTCACTCCAACCCCTGGCACACTTGTCTTTGTTTTAGAGAAGACAGGAGACATAGTGCAGCAGGTATGGTGCCTGTCTTGCCTGTGGCCTACCTGGGTTTGATCCCTGACACTCCATATGGTCCCCTGCGCAAACCAGGAGTGATCCCTGGGCATGGAACCAGGAGTAATCCTGGAGCACCATTGGATGTGGCCTCAAACGTGTGTGTGTGTGTATATGTGTTAAATAATTTTTATATTAATTGGGCTGGAGCAATAGCACAGTGGGTAGGGCGTTTGGCTTGCATGCAGCCAACATGGCCGACCCGAGTTCGATTCCTCCACCCCTCTCAGAGAGCCCGGCAAGCTACCGAGAGTATTCGATATGCCAGACACAGTAACAACAAAGTCGCCAATGGAGACGTTACTGGGCCCGCTCGAACAAATCGATGATCAACGGGAGGGCCTTTACTTTACTTTACTTTACTTTACTTTACTTTACTTAATTGAATCATCATGAGATAGTTACAAAATTGTTCATGACTGGGTTTCAGTCATGCAATGCTCCAACACCCATTCCTTCACCAGTGCATATTTCCCACTACTAGTATCCCCAGTTTCCCTCAAACCACGCCCAGCCTCTCTCTATGGCAAGCACTTTCCTTTTTTCTCTCCTTTGGGCACTATGGTTTGCAGTACAGATACTGAGAGGTCATCATGTTTGTTCCTTTACTTACTTTCAGCAGTTCTTATTCAGAGTGATCACTTCCAACTGTCTTTGTCATAGTGGTTCCATTTTTATCCAAACTGCCTTCTCCCCAGCACTTGAAGCCAACTTGCAACCATGACCTGTCCTCCTGGCCCTTGTTTCTACTGTCCTCAGGTGTTAGTCTCATACTGTTTTTTTTTTAATTCCACAAATGGTGCAGTCATTCTTTGTCAGTCCCTCACCTTCTCTTTTCACTCAGCATGATACTCTCCATGTCCATCCATTTACAAGAAAATGCTGTGCTTCATTTTTCCTAACAGCTGCATAGTATTCCATGGTGTAGATGTGCCAGGGTTTCTTTATCCAGTCATCTGTTCTCGGGCACTAAGGTTCTATAAACACACTCTTATTCCCTCCCCTGACCTCCCCCCTTGTTGCTGTTGATCTGCCATGTGGGGTCCACATGCAGCCTTATTGTGGCACTCGCAGTTCTCACTGTGATGCTGGCAGGGGTTGTGGGCAGGGTGCAGGGCTCACAGAGTCTGCTGGGGTGCTGATGTGGCATCATATGTCAGGAAAATCACTCACTCTGCTGGGGTGCTCCTAGCAGGTCGAGTGTTAGGCTGCAGGCTCTTGGGTTTGTGCTCTTGTGGCTGTGGTGCATGCATCTCTGCTTGCCGGCATGCGCCTCTGGCTGAGTCATGCAGGCTCTAGCTGCAGTGCTCACAGGGTGAGGGGTCACTGTGGTCCTCTGTTTGGAGTTCCCAGGGCTCACACTTTCTGACTGTGGTGCTTGGGTTCTTGGTTATTAGTCACAACATGTGACAGTGGTTTGGGTGCCAAGAACATTCTTGGCACATGTGGCAACATGGAATTTGAACTCATTTGACCATATACCTACAAGGCAAGCATCTTAGCCACTGTGCTATGTGTCAAGCCCTCCATTTTAAAATGTTTTAGGGGTGTAATGTCACCACCCTGTGTCCACCAAAGTGACAGTATCCCTCAGCCATAGTCCCCTGGACCTTTCAACCCTGCCCTGCCTCTTGGTGTGCTCAGTTTGGGAGTTAGAGTCTATGGGTTTGTCTTTGACATTTCTCTCCTTGTGGTGTATTTCTTTGAATACCATATATAAGTGAGATCATCCTGTATTTGTCTTTCTCATTGTGAGTAGTGATTTCACTGATCTTTTACATGATCTTTTTTCATTTCTATTTTCCTTACTTACACTGTAATTTTTATTTTTTTCCCTTCATCTACTGACTTTGGCTTTAATTTTTTCTTCTACTAAGTTCCTTGAGGTATGCAAAAAGTATTTATTATTGTTAATTTTGACAGTGCTGGAGAGTGATCCCTTTAGCTTCTTCTAGAAGACCTTAGATGTGAAGATGTTCCCTTCACAGCACTGCAAGGGGAGGCCCAGGAAGCTTTCTCTGTGCTGTGCAATCTGACTTTGCTCTGAGTGCTTATGCACCAGGTGGGAATGGACGTGGGTGTCCCTGATGGTCCACATCTCCAGTACTGTTTTGTTTAGGGGTTACTTCTGGTGCTGCACTTAGGAATCACTCCTGGTAGTGCTCAGGGATCGAACCCAGGTCAGGACACGGGTCCTACCTGCCATGCTCTCATTTCCTATTTTTTTAATTTAACTTTATTATTTTTTTTATTGAATCACTATGAGATACCGTTACAAAACTTTCATTATTGAGCTTCAGTCATACAATGATCGAACAACCCATCCTCCACCAATGCACATTTCCCACCACCAGCATCCACACTTAAGTACCTATTCTTAAGTGTGGGACAGAGGTGCTTGTTTGATTTGCATTGATCCAGCAGACAGAGACGCATGTCTTCCTCTCTCCCTTAATCCTGTGTTTTTACATTGAAATCTCGCCATCCCCTCATAGCATTCATGGTATTCTAAGAGGTTGTCTTTCTTGCCCCAGTGTTTGCCTCTCGAGAGGATATCGCAATCACTCCCTCCTTTCTGAACCACTGCAAGTGTACCGGGAACTCACAGACCCAAGTTCCTCCTACTGCCCTTCCAGATAAGTCCAGACTCTCTAGGATTACTCTTCAGGCTTAGTTTCCTTTGTACTCGCACCCACATCTCTGATTCACCATTGCTCAGTATTTCCCTCATCCACTTACTCAAGCATCTTGATAACATATGTATCCTCTGCTCTTGGAATCTGCCTTTTTGTTCTCTTTGGCAGGCCTTAAATTGAAATCCTTTCAGAGTAAGTCCTCAGCATTTAGCCTTCGGAAGGTTTGATCAGAATGTCCTCTCCACCACTTTGTCATAGTTCTTTTACAGCCCTCATTTCTGCCCTTGAGTAATTTAATTGCAGATATATCTTCCATTAGGTTGTAAACCCTTGGAAGACAGGGATGTCGCCATCCATTATGATTTCCCCAGTACTTGATATGGTGCTTTTTGCTTGTGTGGTAGTGTGCAGGGGCTGGCTGCTCCAGGCTCTGTGCTTGGAGTTGCTCCTGGGGGTGCTTGAGGGATCTTAAGGTGCCAAGGATCCAACCCATTTCAGAGTCTTCTACATAACAGAGCATGTGCTCAGTCTCATTGAGCTGTCTCTGATATGGTACTTTGAATGCATTTAGTATTCATGGTTAGTGGACTTAAGGCTCAGTGTACTTGTGAATCAAGGTTTGTTTTTAATAAATTCAAAGTTTAAATTGTTATATTAGCCAAATAGTATTGTTTAAAATGGAACTTAATCATTTTTTAAAATCTCTATCCCAAAGCAGCTCAATGAATTCTACATTATCCTCCATTTTATAGAGGTACAAAACAGCAAGTATCTTGCAAAAAGTTCCAGAGTGAGGGGATTCTGTGGCTTAGAAGATCTTGTTTTTCTAACTGAAAAAGGCCCTCATAATTCTAAAAAAAAAAAAAAATCCTGAGAAGTCAACCAAGGTTGGTTAAATGAAGAGAAAGTTTGAAAGTGGGAAAGAGTTACAGCTCTCCATATGCAAATCCATCCTGTCTGTCTGTCTGTCTCCATTTCTCTCACTCCCTCCCTCTTCCAAATCTTGGTTCAGCCTTGGGAGAGTATAGGAGTCCAGGAATTTATCCATTTCTTTAAAGTTCTCTTATTTCACAGCATAAAGTTTCTCAAAGTAATCTCTGATTTGAATTTCCATAGTTTCTGTTGTGATGTTACCTCTTTCATTTCTGATTCAGTTTATTAGATTTCTCCCTCTCTCTCTTTCTTTGAGAGTCTTGTCAATGGTTTAATGATCTAGTTTATTTTTTCAAAGAACCAGCACTTGGTTTCATTGATCATTTTGATTGTTTTGGGAATTCCAGCTCTTTTTTTTTTAATTGAATCACCTTGAGATACACTTAAATCACTTAATCACTTAACTTCCTGTTAGTAGTCGATTTGCTCGAGCGGGCGCCAGTAACATCTCCATTTGTCCCTGTTGCGTGCTAGTGTAGCCTAATGGCATCTGTTCACTCTGGGAACATGAAGAGCCTCAAACAGATCGTTCATGCTCTTGACGAAGAAGTCTGACCATTTGGTAGGTGGGCGGCCACACGGTCTTTTGACACCCCTTGGAATCCAGTCGGTAACAGCTCTAGTCCAGTGGTCGTCTTTAAATCTCATTACGTGACCAGCCCATCTGATTTTTGACACCTTGGCAAATGAGACAGTTACAAAGTTTTCATGATCTGGTTTCAGTCATAAAATGTTCAAACAGCTGTCCCTCCACCAGTGTACATTTCCCACCAGTGTACCAGTGTCCCCAGTCCTCCCTCCATCCCTCCCTCCCTCTCTCTCTCTCTCTCCCCTCTATCTCCCTCTCTCTTTCCCTCTCTCTCTCTTTTACCTCCCCCATCTCTCTCTCCTTTCCCTTTTGAGCATTCTGTTTTGCAGTATAGATACTGAGAGGCCATCATATTTGATCCTTTACCCACTTTAAGCACACATCTTCCTAGACTATAGAGCAAACATTATGGCTACTTAATACCTGGATTGCAGATCACAACACCCTAAAGGAGAGAGAGTAAAAGGTACTCTCCACCTGCCACAGAGGCAGGAGTGGGGGGTGGGGTGGGGATTATGGGGGGGATGCTGGGAACATTGGTGGTGGAGAATGGGCACTGGTGGAAGGATCAGTTGATAAGATAACTCTGGAATTAATTCAAGAGGAACAACATAAAAATAATCATTGTCCCAGAGGGACAGGAAGGCAACTCTTGTGAAGATGCAACAGTCAGAAGCATCACTGCTGAGAAGTTCCCAGAGCTGGAGGGGGCAAGCACCCAGATCCAAGAGACTTGAAGGGTACCAGATAAAAGAAATCCAAACTAAAAATACTCAAGATACAAACTACTCAGAATGATGAATGTCTTAGATAGGTATAGAGCACTTAAAGATTAAAGAAAAAAATGACATGCAAAGGAGTGTTGGTACAAATGACAGAAGATTTCTTACATGAGGCCCCAAGACAATGGTGGGAGATAATTAAACTCAATGAACAACTTTACCCAGCCAGACTCTCATTCAGATTTGAAGGAACTATACACAACTTCACAGATAAGAAACAGTTCAGGAACTTTATGACTCAAAACTGCTGTAAGAAAGAGAATGAAAAGGGCTACTGTAGAAGAGAGAAATCTCACAACTAGACCAAATTTCTACAAAAAGACGGTACAAACTCCAAGGCAATAATCACACTCAATGTCAGAGGCCTAACTGTACCAATTAAGAAACATCAAATGTCAGTATGGATTAAAAAATTGAGTCCAACCTTCTGCTGCTTTCAAGAATTAAATTTAAGCAGTAAGGGCAAACAGATTCAAAGTCAAAGATTGGAAGACAATATTTCAAGCACCCAAACCCAAAAAAAGGCTGGGTGGCCATACTGATATCAGACAACATTGACTATAGTACTAAAAGGTTTTAAGAGACCGAGAAGGCCATTTCTCAGTGATGAAGGGATATGAACATCAGAAAGAACTCACGTACTCCTAAACACATTTAAAATTCATAAAATGACCAATAGACTTGAAGGACATTGATGACAGCACAATAATAGTTAGAGATTTCAACACCACTCTGTCACCACTTGATAAATCAGCTAGGCTAAACGGCTAAAAGCGGAAATACTGGAATTGACTGGAATTGAAGAGAGAAACAGAAGAGAGGAACTTAGTATATATACATATATTATATAAATATATACACACACATATAATTTTTTTAAGATAACTATCTCGAAAGAGAGCATAAAATGGCTCCCCATACCCATGCCGCCAGACCCCACACCAGGCTGTTTCATTCAGGGGAATCCAGAGGGGGTGGGTGAGATCCTTCCCCACCCCAAGGGACTCAGACCCAGCAGCCAAAAACCTCTAGAACTCAACTACCACCATGCCCTCAGCCCTCTCCACATGCTCAGGCCAAGCCTCACGCATGAGTGAGCTTATTCCTGGACCAGGAATTTATTCCTGGACTGCACAGCCATATCTCATACGTCACACCACTCATATTCCAAGAGTAGTGCACCACATTTGATGGAGTTTAAAGTAAAAGGCAGCCATTCTTAGAGGAAAATAAGTTTTTACATATATATGCATATTCATATGCATATACGTATATTCTATAAGGACACAAGCCTCAATCTTTAACGACATGTTAGTGATCTCTTATAGAAGAGCTAAATGGTGAAATACAACAATCTTCACTCACTTTCCTCTAAGGAAAATTTTTGGAGAATTTTCAGCAGTTTATTCATAACAAACAATGCAAAATAAATGATTTCGGTTCTGCTTTGGTGCAAGGGTTGGGGTTTGGAACAGAAACATTCAAAATATGGTGGCGTGAAGGTTTAATGGTGGTGAGATTGGTGTTCAAATATTAAATGTAATCAAATATTGTGAACTACTTTATAAAAATTAAATTTTAAAAAACACTTTTAAACTCTAAAAAATAAAACTTATTTTACCTTACAGCCAGAGTACAATTTCAATGCGTAGAAATGTACAAGGTCCAAATTTATCAAAATTGAAATCTTTTAATTGTTTAATTTAAACAAGGTGAAATTCTCTAGCTCATTTTACTATTTTTTTTTTTGTTTTGCTTTTTGGGTCACATCTGGCGATGCACAGGGGTTACTCCTAGGTCTGCACTCAGTAATTACTCCTGGCAGTGCTCAGGGGACCATATGGGATGATGGGAATCGAACCTGGGTCGGCCACATGCAAGGCAAATACCATACCCGCTGTGCTATCACTGCAGCCCCCTCTAGCTCACTTTAACTATGTATTTAATAATTACCATTTGGGATCAGAAGGGGCAGAAAATAACATCACTATCACTATCACTATCACCAGGTTGTTCATCGATTTGCTCAAGCGGGCGCCAGTAACATCTTCTTTAGTCCCTGTCACGTGCTAGTGTAGGCCAATGACATATTGGGGGATCTATCAGGGGAGTGAGGATCATCATTGTTACTATTTTTGGTATATCGAATATGCCACAGGTAGCTTGCCAGGTTCTGCTGTGGGGGCAGGATAATCTGAAGAAAATAACATGTCATTTGAAAAAACATAATTAAAAATTTATTTTTCTAGACAAAATTAAAATAAACATTTGCAGCATAGTATTATTAAAGTCCTTGGCATCAGGTGGGCAATACAAACTGTAACTTAAAGTAAGCATAATATATTGTTTCCCAGAATATAAGACAATAAGCACATGTCCTGAGAAGAGCCACTTATCTGTTCAAAGGAAACCTTAGTCTTTCTTTTTATCATTTGATTTTTTAATAGTTTTTAAATTTTTTTAATTTTATTGAATCACCGTGAGATAGTTACAAGCGTTCGTGTTTGGATTACAATCAATCACACAATGATCAAACACCCATCCCTCACCAGTGCACATTCCCCACCACCAATATCCCTGGTATACCCCCCCTTTCCTACCTTCCCCCTGCCTCCATGGCAGACAATATTCCCCATACTCTTTCTAATTTGGGGGCATTATGGTTTGCAATGCAGATACTGAGAGGTTATCCTGTTTGGTCCTTTATCTGCTTTCAGCACACATCTCCCATCCAGACCGATTCCTCAAGCCATCATTTTCTTAGTGATCCCATCTCTATACTAGCTGCCTTCTCCCCTTTGCTCATGAGGCAAGACTTAGTCTTTAAGGAATAAGTAGAAACCAGTTATGTCAATTGAATGGGACAAAACAAGGAAGACAGAGGCTGAGACCGCAGAGAAATCCATAGGTTCCTACTATCACGGTATCATGGTCCTCCCATTGTTCATCAATTTGCTCAAGCGGGTCTAGTAATGTCTCCATTTTGAGACTTGTTGTTACTGTGTTTGGCATATTGCATACATCACGGGTAGCTTGCCAGGCTTTGCGATGCGGGCGAGATACTCTCGGTAGCTTGCTGGGCTCTCCAAGAGGGGCGGAGGAATCAAACCCGGCTTGGCCATGCTGGCTGTGTGCAAGGCAAATGCCCTACCTCTGTGCTATCTCTCCAGCCCCCTACAATAACAAAAGAGAATATTCTACAGAAATAATAACTACCACTTTCCAGAAACTTGATAGTTATTAAGCTAAAAACAAGAAAATTACCAATGGGACTGAAGCAACAACAACCAAAAAAACACCGCAAAACAAAGATATATTGTGGGGGAAAAAATACAGTATTCTTTACTATGATGAAGTATTGTTTCATTTGAACCCTTCTCATCAAGAGATAAACCAACACTAATGCTATTCCCTATACTACTAGTAAATATATTTAGCAAAAGCCTACAACTACTTCAGTAAGTGTACAGAAGTCTACTTACTCATCTTACACATATTCTGAATATAATCAAAATTCTTAAGTAAAAGTGAAACTGAGCCTAAAAGACAAAGTTCAAGTCAAACACCTCCTGCATGTGAGGTTCCTACTATCTATATTAAAAATGAGTCAGAAAGAAAGAAACAGAAAGAAAGAAACAGACAAAGAAGGACTGCACTCATTTGTGGAATATAAAATAACATGAGACTGACACCTGAGGACAGTAGATACAAGGGCCAAGAATATTGTTTCATAATTGGAAGTCTGCCTCATGAGCTGGGGGCGAAGGCAGCTGGGATAGAGAAGGGACCACTAAGCCAATGATGGCTGGAGGGATCATTCGGGATGGGAGATAAAAGCTGAAAGTAGATAAAGGACCAAACGTGATAGCCTCTCAGTACTGCAAATCATAATGCCCCGAAGTAGAGAGAGAGTAGGGGGAAAATTGTCTGCCAGAGAGGCAGGGGGAGGGTTAGAAAGGGGGGAGGGGCATACCGGGGACATTGGTGGTGGAAAATGTGCACTGGTGAGGGATGGGTGTTCATTCACTGTATGACTGAAAGCTTTGTAACTGTATCTCCTGCTGATTCAATAAAAAAAATGGGTGAAATGACTTATATAGCTATTTTAGGACTTAAAGCAAAGTACAAAAATGAGTTTCTCTGGATCTCAAGACAGCACATTGCCAAACTGTTCTGTTCAACTCATGTGACAGCCGAAATACTATCTCTTCTATCACTGATACATTTGTTATTGACTTTAGAAGCAATGTCTAGCTTAGAGTGACACTACAGACACTCTCCAGAATATTCAGTGAGAGCTCCTAGAGCAGGACATTCCAGCCTGAAACTTGTCCAGCGGTCTGCTTACAATCTAGGTGCCACTATTCCCAGTGCAACAAACTCCCATAGCAATAACAATCAAACGAATCCGGAAGAAGTTAGTTTGGTTGTTCTTGTTGTTTGTTCTTAGTAATTTACGATACTGATGCGTTTACACTTACAATACAAATCAAATACATTTGCAACATTATTTACAATACTGTTAACAATAATTAATTCCTTTGAGATAACACAGTCCACAGATATTTCTGCCTCTGGCAAAGGTTGCCCCCTCCAACTCACAGATCTAGGAAGGGTGTTTTTTTAAAACTCAGCTACAAGTTTCTGACAGTTGAGAAGTGGAAATCCCAGAGATTAAAAAAAAACAATAAATAAATGCAAACGTCAGAATCTAACAGATCTGAGCCTTGATACCACCTCTCCAACACTTTCTCAGATTGTACAGGGCACCTGCCTATATAAACAGTTATTGAAGTGTATACAAGGGGGGGGGGGGGGGAGGAAGAGAGAGAGAGAGAGAGAGAGAGAGAGAGAGAGAGAGAGAGAGAGAGTGAGAGAGAGAGAGTTCACTTGATCTCCTGCAAGCCCCTAAGCACTTAGGACCAAAGCCCTCTCGCCTGTTCCAGTCTGGGCGCGAGTAAACATCCTCTGCTCCTATTTCAATCTTCCAGGCGTTTCTCCCCAAAGCCCCTACACACGCAGCATCCCTTGAGCATCCCTTGCCTATGGCCTCGCGCTCTTCCTTTTTCTCCACCGCTCAGCCAGACTCCGAGGGAGCCCAGCTGGCACAGCGCGCTCCCCGCCTAGGAGGGTGCAGCGCAGCCGGGGGTTCCCGGGGTTGTGGCTTTCCCTCGCGGGAAACTTCAGCGGCCCCCGCCACGGAGAGGCAAAGGCCATCAACACAGGGGGTGGCAGGGGCCGTGGCGGGTTCCCAGGCCGTGGCCACGGGGAGAAAGGGTTGCACGGGACCCATGCGTGCCTCACCCACGTGGAGGAAGGGGGCAAGGAAGAGCGGGAGGTGCCCTCGGCTCTCGGGCATCCCCTTTCCTGGTGGGGTAACTGGAGGCAGCTGCCCGCCCGACGCCCCTAGCCGGAGTGCGGCGAGACAAGAGTCCAGGGTTGCACGCCTGGAGAGGGGGCCGCGGGGCCAAGAAGCCGAGCCTGGCGCCTGCCGGGACCGTGCCCCGTGCCCGAGAAGGGCTCTCTGCCTCCGACCACGAAGGAAGCAGAGTAGGGCTTTCCAGCAGGCCCCTGGGTGGGTTCCTGGTCCTGGCCACCCACGCCCACCCGCAGAGGGTCCCCCCCTCTGCGCGCGCGCACACACACACGCCAGCGACCCCGGCTCCGAGCCGCCCGCAAATGGATGTAGCAGGAGATCTCGGAATCGTCCAGCAGCCGGATGGTGCATTTCATCTCCTGGTGGAGCGATTTGATGCTGGAGCTCCGAAAGTGGATCATCTTCATGGTCCGCCCGCCTCTCGACACACAGCGGCAGGAGGCGAACATGCACCGCGGCCCGGGGACGAGCGGGCGGCTCGGGCGGCGCCACACGCACGTCGGCCGGCGCGCACCGTCCCGAGCCCGCGCAGCTCAGACCAGGCGCGGAGGCGGCCACCGGCGCCAGCGGCCACACATGCTGGGGGCAGGGCGCGGCGGGCCGGGGCGGCGGGCGCGGCTCCTCCCGGAGCTCCTCCCCCCCGGTGCGCCTCCCCGCGCCCCTCCCCTGCGCGCCTCCCGGGCGGCTCCTCTGCTCGCTCTCCTCCCCGCCTGGCCGCCGCCTCCCCGGCCAGCCGCACCTCCTCGGCACTGGGCGCGGCCGGGAGACCCCCCCACCCCTCCCCGGGGGGCGCGCAGAGCAGGGGACCGAGGCCGCGGGCGGGGATGCCTGGCGCTCAGCACGGGCCTGCGCGCGCCGCCAGGCCGGCCGCTCCTGCACCCGCTGCTACTGGGCCCTCGGGGTCGCGCGGGAGCACCCGGTGGCCTCGGGGCCGTGCGAGCAGCGCGGGTCGGCCCTGCGCGGAGATGCTGGACCTCTGGCGAACCCTCGGGAGGCCCCGAGCGCCGGCGAGCCCACCCCGGGCACAGCGCTCCAGGAACTGCCTTGGAGGGTGACGGACATGCCCCCGACTCCCCCCTGAAGCTTTCTTTCATTTCATGGGCAGAGAGGAGGGGTCTCCGCGGCCCGGGAAGGCCGGGCCTTTCTCTGGAGCCTCCCGGCTCGGTTTCTGCCCGCAGTGCTTTGGGTGCGCACTAGAGGGACCTGGAGAAGGCGCCCGCTGGCCCCCAGCCCACGCCCCCGCCGGCCCCAGCCAGGACTGTCCAGGATGCGACAGGCGTGGGTCAGCCTGGGGGCGGGGGCTGCGGAACCTGCTGTCTGCTGACCGGCGCCAGGTGTCAGGGACATGGATTGTCCAGCCCTGAAGAAGCCCTGGGGTGCAGCACCCAGCGGCCGCGGCCGAACGTGGAGGGCTCTGGGAAGAGGTAGGGTGCTGGGCCCAGGAGTGGAGAGCTGAGGGGGGGTCCCCGCGCCGAACAGGTGGTTCGTGAGAAGCATCGCTACGACTCCTTGCCCACTGCCGGCCCTGCGGCAGCTGCTCAGAGCCCACCTGCGAGGCTCGCCCTGCCCTGAAGTCCAGCGGATAGGCCCGACCCTCATGCTTAGATGTTCTGGGTCCCAGGACGCAGGTGGCAGGACCTTTTCTCTGCTCCCGATTCCTCCCCCGCTCAGCATCTGCTTCTGTAACCCCGCGTTGGGGCGATTTTTCCAGGCAGAATAGAGTTTATGTAAGAGAGCATGAGAGTTATTTTTCAGTATTTTGATTATAGGATTGGGCTCTCTATGGTCCACTCGTCCTGGACAGAGGTCTGGGGAGGAGATGCAGATCTGATCAACGGCACAGCTATTGATCATCTGTACAGCTATTGACACATCTATGGTCATGGAATCTCACTCTCTTCCCGGCTTCCTTGGCGAGCCCCTCTCTGTTCTGTAGCTGAGACGCTGGAATGAGAGGGGACCAGTGGAGAGTCAGACCCAGGAGGCACTGCTGGCCTGACCCCTACAGTGTGGAAACTGCCCCAGGAATAGTGTCATCTCTCCCAACCCACGAACAAACCTTAAATAATCTAGAGCAGGGACTGTATGCCTCCTCAGGGCGCCTCCCATGGGTCACAAGTGAAAACTGCATGAATGGGGGACATCGCACAAGAACAGGTGAGAAGCCAATATGACAGGTGGCCCA
Organism: Sorex fumeus; assembly: GCF_029834395.1. Lineage (NCBI taxonomy): Eukaryota > Metazoa > Chordata > Mammalia > Eulipotyphla > Soricidae > Sorex > Sorex fumeus. Next base: position 6,061,865 of record NW_026606103.1, read on the forward strand.
GTCGGAGGAAACAAGGTTGGGGGAACACGCTTTCAGAACGGGGTTGAGAAGCATTGATCTGGAGATAAAAATAAATCACCACCCAGCAATAAAACCTTCCTTTTCTGATTTTTTTAAATGTTTATTGAGATTCTGTGGTTTACAATAATGATAATAATGGATTCTCGTGCACAAAATTCCAGCGCCGCACCCATCACCAGTGTACCTTCTCCCTCTCCAAAAGACCCCAAGACCCTCCCCTACAAGCCCCCTGACTCCCAATCAATCGTGTGGATCAGTTCTCCCATTATGTTGCTGTAGGCCTTTGTTGCTACCATATATATATGTATATTTATACATATAGTATATATGTGTGTGTGTATAATTAAATTACCTGTGATATATGCAATTCCCACCACCAATGACCAGTGTACCCAATTTCCCTCCTTCCACCCAACCCCACCCTCAGTCAGCCCCTATGGCAAACACTTTTCTTCTCTCTCTCTCTCTCTCTCCTTTTGGTCATTATGATTTGCAGTACAAGTACTGCAAGGTTATCATATATACCTCTTTGCTTACTTTAGCACTCGACTCTTGTCCAGAGCAACCATTTCCAACTACCATTGTCATACTGGTCTCTTTTGTATCCTAATTGTCTTCTTCCCCTTTCTCCCCATGTGTGACAAGCTTCCAGCCATGGGCCAGTCCTCCTGGCATTCATTTCAGTTGTCTATGGGTAATAGTCTCATATGTGTTTTTATGTCTCCAAAATGAGTGCAGTCATTCTGTGTCTGTCCCTCTCCTTCTGACTCATTTCACTTGGCTTGATACTTTCTATGTCCATCCGTTTAAAAGCAAATTTCATGACTTCATTTTTTACTAACCACTGCATAGTATGCCATTGTGTAGATATACCATAGTTTCTTTATCCGGTCATCTGTTCTCAGGCATTTAGGTTGTTTCCAGATTCCTCCACTCTATCTTTAAGTCCAACATATAAAAGGGATCATACTCCATCTGTCCCATTAAGTCTGACCGATTTCACTCAGCATGATATCCTCTAGTTCCATCCATGTCAAAAATAATAAAGAGTTTGTGGCCAGGGGAAATGGATTAGGAGGACCGGTCAATGGTTGGAACTAATTACAAGTGTGTGGGGGGAGGGGACTGTGGGTACATAGGATAGAGAAGAGACCAATCTGACAATAATAGCTGGAAATGATCACACTGGACAAGACCTGAAGGTTAAAAGTGGGTAAAAGGATATTCTTGATAACCTTTCAGTCATTATTGCAAACCACAATGCCAAAAAGGAGAGAGACAGAGAGAGAGAAGAAAAACTTCTGCTATAGAGGTAGGCAGGTGGTGGTGGTGGGTGTCAGGAGGGCACCTGGGGACACTGGTGATGGGAAATATACACTGGTGGAGGAATGGGTGTTGGAATAATGTTTGATTGAAATACAATCATGAACAGCTTTGAAAGGGTCTATCTCAAGGTGATTCAATAAAAAAGTTTTTAAAATTCCTGATTCTGTTATTTCTTATAGTTGCATAATATTACATTGTGTGTACGTATATATATATATATATAATTAAATTACCTGTGAGATATACATTTCCTGAAATTTGTACCTTTATGCTCATTGCAGCACTGTTCACAAGAGCCAGAATCTGGAAACAACCCGAATGCCTGAGCACAGAGGACTGGTTCAAGAAACTTTGTTACATCTACACAATGGAATAGTATGCTAGGAGAGATGAAGTCATGAAATTTGCTTATAAATGGATAGACATGGAGAGTATCATGCTAAGTGAAATGAGTCAGAAAGAGAGGGACAGAAAAGAAGGACTGCACTAATTTGTGGAGTATAAAATAACATAACATGAGACTGACACCCAAGGACAGTAGACACAAGGGCCATAAGATTGTTTCACAGATGGAAGCCTGCCTCTTGGATGGGGGGAGGGGGGCGGGGAGAGAAGGCAGCTGGAATAGAGAAGGGATCACTAAGAAAATGATGGTTGGAGGGATCGCTCAGGAAGGGAGAGGTGTGCTGAAAGTAGGTAAAGGACCAAACATGATAACGTCTCAGTATCTGTATTGCAAACCATAATGCCCAAAAGTAGAGAGTATGGGGGAAATTTCCAGTGAGGCAGAGGGAGGGTGGGGAAGGGGGGTATACTGGGGAGATTGGTGGTGCACTGGTGGATGGATGGATGTTTGAACATTGTGTGATTGTAACTCAGACATGAAAACTCTATTTCACGGTGATTCAATAAAAAAAAGAGAAAGAGAAAGATACATTTGTCACCACCAATGACCAGTGTACTCAATTTCCCTCCTTCCACCCCACCTCCATTCCCAGTTGGCTCTCTGATACACTTTTCTTCTCTGTCTTTCTCTCTCTCTCTCTTTTATTTTGTCATTATGATATATACATGTATATATACATATATATAGAGAGAGAGAGTTGTTTTTGTTTTGGAACTACACTTAGCTGTGCTCAGGGCTTATTTCCAGCTCTGTTTGCACGAATCATTCCCGGAGGTGCTTGGGGATCATATGGGATAGCAGGGATCAAATCCAGATTATTTCCACGCGAGACAAATGCCCTACCCACTGTACTATCACTCCTACCCAACCAACAATTTCTTGATCCATTCATTTGTAGTTGGGTGTTGGGTTGTTTCCATATCTTAGCTATTGTACAAAGTGTGGTGATGAACATAAGTGTGCAGATATACTTTCAAATTAATGTGTTTAGAGGAGAGTTAAGAAAAATGGTATTAATGGGTCATATAGGACTTCTATTCCTAATTTTTTTTATAGATCTCCATATTACTTTCCATAGAGGCTGAACCAAATTACATTCACACCAACACTAGATAAGGGCTCCTTTCTCACTACAACCTGGTCAACACTGTTTCTAGACATGTGGATATGTGTCATTTTCAAAGTTCTGAAATGATATCTCATTATTGTTTTGATTTGCATTTTCCTGGTCATAAGTTACAATGAGAAATTTTTGATATCCCAGATGGCCATACATATGTCTTCTTTGGGAAGGTGTCTGACAACCCATCCTTTTAAAGTTACAGGACTGGGAATGGAGCAATAGCACGGCGGGTAGAGCATTTGTCTTGCACGCAGCTGATTCAGGTTTGATCCCCAGCATCCCATATGGTCACCTGAGCACTGCAAGGAGTAATTCCTGAGTGCAAAGCCAGGAGTAACCCCTGTGCATCGCAGGATGTGACCCAAAAAGCAAAAAGGAATAATAATAAAAATAAAGTTACAGAGCTATTATTATTGTACTGACATTTGGCTCCAAAAAAACCAATTTCCCAGTTTCTCATGTTCATATTATAAAGTTGTATATCACATTTCAAGAAAGCAGAATAAGATCAAGAAGTTGGGAAAGAAAAGTACAAGTCAAATGACTCCCAGTCTAGAATTGCAAGCAATAGAATTTTGAGGATATAAGAAAAATCGGGGAATGGCTGTCTGGCTTGGTTTGGAATGAAAGCTGAAATTCAGCCAATATATAAGGACTCTGTAACCCTGATAAAGCAGCAAAGAGCCACGTGTGGTAATATAGATCAATGATCTTCAACCACCAGACCATGACTAGTGCTGGTCCCCAGGTTTAGAAAAAGTGAAAACCAATACTCTATGGTCTTGGCTTACGCAGGTCCCTGGATTGATGCAATTTTGCAGGTGTTGAAGAATAGATTGAATAAACTCTGACCTAGACTAATGTACCCACTGAAAACAAGGCTTTGGAAAATCAAGTGTCCATTTCCCAGAAAAACTAACATGAAAAGCAGAGGATTTCAAAGAACAGATGCAAGAAATGAGTTTGAAACTTGTCCTAAATAAAACAATGAATGAAACAGTGTCCTTAATTTTCAGTTCAAGCCTTTAAACATTTATATTCTTCCCATGATGATACAAAGAGAATTTAGTAATATAAAGGGTTAAAACTACTGAAACAAAAAACTACAGGCAAACAAAAAACTTAAGTGAAGTATAACCTTTACCAGACTTCACATATGTAAGGGTCATCATGAAGGAATGGGTAGAAAGAATAGGGATGGGATTGAATGAGAGGTGTTGTATGATTCCTAGTAACTTAAGGGAAGAATCCGAAGAATCAAGAAGGCAGTGTTAAAGTGAATGTTCACATTTAATAAGGTCACTCCTTGTACCCAGGTCTCCTGAGAAAGCTTTAGGCTCTCAGAGAATCACTGATGAGCTGAACATAAAATGTCACTGTCACTGTCACTGTCCTCCCATTGTTCATTGATTTTCTTGAGCCGGCCCAGTAACGTCTCCATTGTGAGACCTTGTTGCTACTGTTTTTGGCATATCGAATACATCACGGGTAGCCGGACATAAAATGAAAAATTATAAAGCTTTCAGAATATAATAGAGAAGAAAACGTACTAACCTTCACCCTGGTGATTTTTTTCCAAATAAAACACCAAAAGCACAGTAAGTCGGACTTCGTTAACGTTAAGCTTTTCTGCTAATTGTTAAAAGAATAAGTAAATAAGCCACAATTTTTTTTAATTTATTTTTTATTTTTAGTGAAACACCATGAGGTACAGTTGTAGATTTACAATTTTTTGTGCTTGGGTTTCGATTATACAATGATCAAATACCCATCCCTCCACCAGTGCCCATTTTCCACCACCCTGGATAATATCCCCCCCACCCCCATCCCCCCCATCCCACCCTGCCTCTGTGGCAGGGCAATCCCTTGTGTTCTCTCTCTCCTTTTGAGTGTTGTGGTCCGCAAAAGAGGCTTTGAGTGACAAGTCACAATTTTTTGGAGAAAAATTCAAAATAGGGATGGGAGATAAAGTAGAAGAGTTAAGGTGCTTGCTTTAGATATAGCAGACCCGGGTTCAATTTATAGGATCACCTATAGTCTCCTAAGCATGATCTAGAATGATACTAAGTACAGAGATATGAGTTAATTCTGAGAACTGCCAGGTGTGGTCAACCCAAAAATGCAAAGTACATATCACACTAAAGATTTTTATCAAAAATACTCAAAGAAATCTTTTAAAAATCAAAAATAAAAACAGAATCCAATTTTAAAAAATAGTTTCAGTGTGATTGTTTTTTTTTTACCTTTTTGCATTGATTGAGGCTTGCAATAGCACTGCACTGTTTTCCTGTTGTTCATTGATCTGCTCGAGCAGGCACCAGTAATATCTACATTGTGAGACTTGTTACTGTTTTTGGCATATCGAATACACCACGGAGAGATTGCCAGGCTCTGCTGTGGGGGCGGGATATTCTCAATAGCTTGCCGGGCTCTCCGAGAGGGAAGGAGGAATTGAACCCAGGTCAGCCGTGTGCAAGGCAAATGCCCTACTGGCTGTGCTATCGCGTCAGCCCTGGCAAATACTATAAAAAATTAAAATATATTTTGCAACATCAATAAAAACTATAAAACACAGAAATAAACCTGGTAAGAGATAAGAGCTGTGCAAGACCAACTGCAATCATAAAATTTTTCTGAAGGACACAGGAATTGGGATCAACCAAATTGATTATTTTTCTTTCTTCAAATCAATTTATGAACCTATTACATTTATTGAGGCTTGCAATGAAATGGTTAATGATGGCTTCTTGTTGTCATAACTCCAACACCATATCCATTACCCGTGTACCTACCTTCCTCCCTCAAAGACCACAGCATCCCTCCCTTTCAATCCCTGGCCCCTGCCACCAACTCAATTGTGTGGATCACATCTGATGGGTTGCCTTTGGTCCTTTTTTACTACCTCTTTGTGTGACTTTGACTTCCACATATTAGAGAGAAAGTGATTTCACTCAGCATGTTATCCTCTAGTTCCATCCATGTTGCAGTCAAATACAGTCAAAGGAGCTAAGAGACACTTCACAAAGAAGTGAAAATTAAAATTAGATCTTTAAAATGAAAATAAAATAAATAAAAATGAAAATAAAATAATGAAATGAAATAAAGATCTTTGAAAATTAAAATGAGATCTTCTTGGCTCCTTAAATACAGTCAAAGAAGCTAAGAGACACTTCACCAAAGAGGTGAAAATGCCAAATAAGCATGTGTAAAGATTAATAATGGCACCATATACCAATACCAAACTGCAAACTTAACAGATTGAGGTACTGCTATATATTTACTAGAATGGTTAAAATCTAAAACACTGACAATGCCAAATATTAGCAAGAACATGCAGAAACAGGGACTCGTGAGCTTATTGGCCATTAATATATCTTCATTTTTGGTTTTTGCTTTTTAGATGTTTTGTTTGGTTGGAGGACCACACCAAGCAATACTCAAAACTTGCTCCTGGCTTTGTGTTCAGGGATCACTCGTGGAGCACTCCGGGGAGCATCTGAGCTGCAAGGGAGTGAGCCTGGATCAGACACATACAATGCAAGCACCCTACCCACTGTATTATGGCTCTAGCCTCTCTTTTGCCTTGCTTTATTTTGTTTTGGAATCACACCTTGTGGTGTTCAAGACTTACTCCTGGCTCTGAGCTCAGGGACCACTCCTGGCAGTGCTTTAGGAACCATATATGCTGTCAGAGATCAAGTTGAGGTCACCTGTGTGCAAGGCAAGTGTCCTACCCACTGTATTAACTCTCTGAACCCTAGTATCTCTTCTTCAGAAAAAGTGTGTATTCAAGTCACATTTCAAACTTTCAATAATTTTTTTGGTTCTTGCCATTGATATTAAGAGTTCTTGGCAAATTCTGTTCCACAGAAATTTTGAAATGATTGCATTTAGTTTGCTCTTCTTTTATAAAATACTTAATTCTATAGTATTTCTAATCCACATAATTTAGAATGCATTCCTTTTTTACTCTATTGACAGTGGCATTAAATGCACAAACTTTTAAATTTTCATTAAAGTTGCCTATTTCCTTTCTAAGCCATTCATTGTTAGTAGTGAGCTGTTTAATTTCCAGGTGTTTGATTTGATTTTCTGTTTGTGTGTGTGATTCACTTCTATTTTCAGGGCATCATGATCTGAGAAGATTGTTGAAATAGTTTCTAGCTTCTTAATTTTATGTAAAAGTTATGTTTTGTGGCCCAGCATGTGGTCTATCTTGGAGAATGTTCCATGAACACTTGAGAAGAATGTGTATTCAGCTTTTTGAGGATGAAGTGTCCCGTATATATATGTACTAAGCCCCTCTCTTCCATTTCTTCCCTCAGATAAAGTCCTTGTTGAGCTTGAGTCTGGTTGATCTATTGGAAGGTGATAAAGTGGTGTTAAAATCTCCATCTAGTATTGTGTTGCTATCGATGCCTTTCTTCAAGTCAATGAGTAGTTGTTTTAGGTATTTCGTCAGTCCCTCTTTAGGTGCATATGCATTTAGGAGTGTGAGTTCCTCCTGATGTTCAGATCCCTTGATCAATAAGAAATGACCTTCACTGTCTCTTGTGACTGTCTTCAGCCTAAAATCAATGTGATCTGATACCACTATGGCTACCCAAGCTTTTTTGAGGGAGTAGTTTGCCTGTAGAATTGTTTTCCAGCCTTTAACTTTCAGTTTGTGTTTGCTCTGACTGTTGAGATGTGTTTCTTGTAGGCAGCACAATGTTGGGTTCAATTTTCTGATTCATCTGCCACTCTGTATCTTTAAATTGGTGTATTTAGCCCCTGATGTTGAGCGAGATCATTGTTATGGGGTTTTGAGCCATCTTTCTGCTGAAGTTTGATGTATTTGAGGGGCTTATCTTACCTTAAAATAGCTTGTTTCATTGTTCTTGTAACCATGGTTTTGAGTCTATGAAGTTCCAGAGTTGTTGTTTGTCTGTAAAAATGTGTGTTGTTTCTTCTGATATGATATGAATGTGAGTCTGAGCCAAACTGGGTAAAGTATTCTTTGTGATGCGTTTATTTTATTGAGTTTTTTCACTATATCTCACCATTGTCTTTGGACCCTGAGGTTTCATCATATAAGTCATCTGTGAATCTTTTTTTTTATGTAGGAGTACTGCTACTTATTCAGCCACGGATTAGCTGATTTAATTGTGCATGAACTCCACCTTACTTTTTTTTTTTCATTTTTTTTATAATTTTATTTATTGAATCACCGTGAGAGCAGTTACAAAGCTTTTGGGTCTAAGTCTCGGTCATACAATGAAACACCCATACCTTCACCAGTGCCCATTCTCCACACCCAATAACCCCAGTATACCCCTCGTCCCACACCCTCCCCCTACCTGTGGGGCATATAATTTCCACATTACTCTCTCTCTCTACTTTGATCACATTCAATATTTTGACACCAGACCCGCCAGTATTATTTGAGATTTGACCCAACACTCAGATCTGCCGAAAAGGCAACAGTAGACAATTTGTTTTCTATTGCTGGTTACATATGATGTTGCGTGGCTGCAGTAGTGGCTGCGCGATTTTAAAATTCCGAAGTTTTAACACTTAAATCTGGAGGGATTTCTGCCAAAACCTGCTGGGTTCTGAGATTTGCTCCTGAGTCTCTGGGATCATGGCCATTAAGCAGCTTGATCAGGAGCCAGAAAGGCCATTCGTGGGTGATGACTTGGGGTCTCTTTGGGGTGGGAAGAACAGGATCGGCTCCACTCCCGTCCCATGAGGCCCAACATGTCTCGTCACTGCAGGCCCAAACCTGACTATCCAGTGGCCTCTGGACGATGATGGTCACCGAGCCGCCAAGGGCAAGCAGGCGGAGGGACAACACCCTTCCCCGCCCCCCCCCCGGGGTGGCCTGGCAACAGTAACCTACTGTGTGATCCAGACGCACTTCTGCCAAAAATTGCTGGGTTTAGAGATTTGTTTTTGAGTCTTTGGGATCATGGCCATTAAGCAGCTTGATCAGGAGCCAGAAAGGCCGTTCATGGGCAGTTGGGGTCTTGTTGGGGTGGGGAGGAAAGGACCGGCTCCACCCCCATCCCATGAAGCCCAAAATGTTTCGTCACTGTGGGCCCAAACCTGACTGTCCAATGGCCTCTGGAGCATGATGGCCACTGAGCCACCAAGGGGGAGCAGGCGGAGTGACAACACCCGTTCCCCCCTGGGGTGGCCCAGTGACAGTAACCTACTGTGGGTTCCGGGCGCATTTCTGCCAAAGCCACTGGGTTTCGACCTTTGTTTCTGATTCTCTGGGATCATAGCCATTAAGCAGCTTGATCAGGAATCAGAAAGGCCATTTGTGGGCCATGACTTGGGGTCTCGTTGGGGTGGGGAGGACAGGACTGGCTCCACCCCCATCCCTTGAGGCCCTGCGTGTCTTGTCACTGCGGGCCCAAACCTGACTGTCCAGTGGCCTCTGGAGAATGGCTGCCACCGGGCCGCCAGGGGGAGCAGGCCAAGGCACAAAACCTATTCCCACCTGGGTTGGCCCAGCACCGGTAACCTACTGCAGAGACCGGACGCATTTCTGCCAAAAGCCGCTGGGTTTCGAGATTTGTTTCTGAGTCTCTGGGATCATGGCCATTAAGCAGTTCAATCAGGAACCAGAGAGGCCATGCCTCCATTTATATAGCTGAGCTTGAAGTGGTTTGCCACTTACCTAACTTTTGGCCGTTTACTTTCTTGGTAAACTTTGCCCCAAGTTTTTAGGGTCTGGCCAAAGGCACAGCAGCAATTTTGGGGTATCTGGAAGTCTGAAGGTGCCATCAGTCTGCTGATGCACTCGCCTCACAGGTATAGGTTGACCTGCTGGCGGCACCATACTCCCCTCATCTGTGAATCTTAAGGATGTTCCTTTATAAGCAGTTTCTTTCTTTGATCTTGCAGCTTTCAGAATTTTACCTCTATCTTTGGTTTTCATCATCCTGATAGGGATGTGTCTTGGAGTACTTTTATCTGGATTTTTTTTACTAGTACCCAGCCTTCTGAATCTGCTCGCGTGTGCTCTTCAGCTCTGGGAATGTATCAGCAATGATGCCTTCGACAATTTCTTCATAAGGGTTTTCTTTCTGTCCCTCTGGGACTCCAATGTTTCTTATGTTATTCCTCTTGGCTACATCCCAAATTTCTCTTAACATCTGCTGGTTTATTTTGAGGCTCTTTTCCATTTTCTGCTGTTGTCTGGAGATTCTCTGAAACTCACCTTAGAGCTCACTGATTCTGTCCTTAGCAGCTGTTACTTTGCTGCTGAGACCTTCCACTGAGTTTTTAAATTCACTACCAGGTTTTTTAGATTTTTCATTTCTGTTTGTAATTTTGTTTGTGTTTTCCTCATTTATGCTCTCAAATCCTCTTGTATTTTACTTGTGGTTAATTCCGTTGTTTCACTTAGCTCCCTAAGCATTCTCATTAGTTCCCTTCTAAATTCCAGGATATACAAGACATTTATAGAATTGTACAAGAAAAAATCCTCCAATCCCATCAAAAATTGGGGAGAAGAAATAAACAGAAGCTTCCTCAAAAAAGAAATACAAATGGCCTTTGGTACTTAGAAAAATGCTCTACATCACTAATCAGCATAAAGTCTCAAATCAATACAACAATGAGATATCATGTCACATCACAGAGACTGGCACACATCAAACAGAACAAGAACAACCAATGGTACTCTCTTTCATTGTTGGTGGGAATGCCGACGGGTATAGACTTTTTGGAAAACAGTATGAGCATTTTTTAAAATATGACCCAGCAATGCCACTTCTGGGAATATATTCCTAGAGTGCAAAAAAGCACAGTAGAAATGACATCTATATCTGTACGTTCATTGCAGCACTGTTTACAATAGCCAGAATCTGGAAACAACCTGAGTGACTGAGAACAAATGAATGGTTAAAGAAACATTGGTACATCTACACAATGACATACTATGCAGCTGTTAGGAAAGATGAAGTCATGAAATTGGCTTAGATGTAGATGGTCATAGAAAATGTGAAGTGAAATGAGTCAGAAAGAGGGACAGACATAGAATGACTGAACTCATTTATTGAATCACTTGTATCACTTGTCATCCCATTATTAATTGATTTGCTCAAGCAGGCAACAGTAACGTCTCCATTCATCCCTGTCGCGTGCTAGTGTAGCCCAATGATATCTGCTCGCTCCAGGAACACGAAGAGCCTCAAACCGTTTGTTCAGGGTTTTGACAAAGAAGTCTGACCATCTCGTAGGTGGTGGCCTTGCATCCTGTTGACATCCTGAGGAATCCAGTCGGTAATATCTCTAGTCCAGTGGTCATCTCTAAATCGCATTACATGTCCAGCCCATCTGATTTTCGACACCTTGGCAACAAGACAGCGTCCCTGATTCTCTATCATCAACGGAGGTTGGAACTCTGGATTCCTTCTCTCACATGAGTGAACCGTGGTACTCCAGGCATAGCTATTTCGATTCCTCTTTGGGTGATCCAAATAGAATTCTCATTCTGTTTTCATAGGGCCCAGATCTCTGAGGCATATGTTAGTGCAGGAAGAATGGTGGAGTTGGAGTTGAGAAGATGTGCCAAGAGCCGGAGGTTCTTTGTCCTCTCTACAACTTCTTCAATGATCTTGAAGGAGCTCCATGCCACTCTCATCCCCTGTGCAGTTCTGGTGCCAAGTTGTTCCTCATGTTGAGTTCTCCACCGAGGCACACATAGCTGCTGCATTCAAAGAGGTTTGTTCTGTTGAGAACAAATGGAATGTCAGGGACTAGTTTGTTTTTTATGGACATTGTCTTGGTGATATTCAGTCCGACCTTTCCACACTCATGGTTGAAGTCGGTCAGTATTTGTACCGCCTGGCTAATGTTTGGTGTTATGAGAATGATGTCATCAGCAAAACGGAGGTGGTGTAGTTGCCGACCGTCTATCTTCACTCCCATTTCTTCCCATTCCAGTCGTCGCATGACGTTCTCAATGGTGGCATTAAAGAGTTTCGGTGAAATGGTATCACCCTGCCAAACCCCCTCTCATTATGTCTATGATCACTTCCTTGTAGAATGGTGAGATCCTGGTGGTGAATCCGTAATATAGCTCTTGGAGGATTCTGATGTACTAAGTTTGAACGCCCTATTTGTCTAGGGCTTTGATGACCGCTTCAGTCTCAACAGAATCAAAGGCCTTCTTTAAGTTAATGAATGTTAGACAGAGTGGCACTCTCATAAAACCTCAATGAGCTTGGTCACTGTGTGGATATGGTCAATCATGCTGAGTCCTTTTCGGAACCCGGCTTGCTTGCATGGTTGTCCTCCATCTAGTGTTCTGCCTATTCTATTCAGGATGACTCAACTGAACAGCTTGTAGATGATGGACAACAGGCAGATTGGGCGATAGTTGCCAATGTCGTGGATGTTTCCCTTCTTGTACAGTAGAATGATCCTGCTGATTTTCCATTGGGACAGAACCTTGCATTCAGATAGGTAGCATGTGAAGAGCCAAGCCAGTGTATTGACGAGAACTGGTAGCATATTCTTCAGGTGTTCAGATCTGTCCAGGTCTGGAATGGGTGCTGTACACTTCTTTACCAACCAAATGGCATGTCAGATTTCAGTGGGAGAGCGTTGGGGACAACATATACAAACTGCGGAATTTGGTATGTGGGCTTGTGGAGGTGGCTGTCTAAGACATCTGTGTAGAACTCGTGGATAATCTTCTCCATTGCCCTTCTGGAAGATGTGATAGATCCATCAGGATGTTGGAGGGCAGTCATCTTGATCTTATTATAGTTGGCAAAGGACAGGCGAGCATTACGAATATTTTTCCCGGCTTCTGCCATATTGGCCAACACTGCTGCTCTTCTCTCTTTGAGGTCTTCCTTTATCGCTTCTCTGCACAGTTTTGTGAGCTCAGACATTAGCTTGTGGTTGCCTGAGGCTCATGCCAAACCACTTTGGCGAATGAGCTAAAGAGTTTCCGAATCCAGGCATCTTTTTGTGGCTTTCACACTCTCGGCATTCCTCATGCAGTCACGGAGGTGCTGAACCAGTTGATGGTATTCCTCGTCAATGTTGTCAATGATGGCATCTTCCCACGTTACCACAATAGTGCCAAAGAGCTCCCAGTTGGTAGTCATTCTGAAAGTTCTCTTCTTAAACTTTGTAGTCCTTTCTCCCCACTCTGTGAAGTAGAATTTTGCACAAAGGAGATGCTGGTCTGGTCCCGTTTGGAATTTTATAACAATAGTGACATCGGTCAGGCAAAACCGATGATTGAATATGATGTGGTCAATTTCGCTGTGGAATTTTCCACCAGGAGACTCCTATGTCCAACATTTAGATTTGGCCTTCTGGAACTGTGAGTTACCATGGATGATCTTGGTCGACATGATGAACTCAGACAGTCTTTCACCCTGTTCATTCCATTCTAGGCCATGGGTCCTGATCTGGAGTTCTTCGGCTGATCTTGGTCCTATCTTGGCATTAAAATCACCAACAATGATCTTGTAGAAGGTGCGGTCTTCGTCATAGAACTTCTCCAGCTCAATGTAGAACTTCTTAATTTATTCTTCATCGTAGTTGGATCTTGGTGTGTAGACAACGAAGCTAGAAACTGCTGGCAGTGAGCCACATATATTCAAGTGTAATCATCCGATTCGGGTTGTTAGGCATTTGAATGAATCAGTGCTCATGGTCAAGTTTGTGTTGATAAGGACACCAACAGCACTGATGCCTCTATTGTCGCATATTCTGAGGAACAGTTCTTCTCCAGTGTCAAAAATGGCATGATGTGATTGATGCCTTCTCGTCTCGGTCAGACCAATGATGTCATACTTGATCTTCTGTGCTTGCACCATCAGGTCCTCAATGAACTCTTCCAATGACAGTGTATGTGCCTTGAAAGTACAGACAGTCATTTTAGTCCTTATTCATTTTGGCAGCCTAGTTCGTCCCTGAGAGTTCAACAGCTTCTCCTTGCTCATCCTTCTTAATGCTGCCATATTGGGGGCTCTTTCAAGATCAAGGGGGATGAGACCCATTGCTTTTACTGTTTTTGGCATATCGAATATGCCACGGGTAGCTTGCCAGGCTCTACTGTGTGGGCAGGATACTCTCGGTAGCTTGCCATACTCTCTGAGAAAGATGGAGGCTTTTAGGGCGGCCTCTAATCGCCCTTACAGGTGTTCCCATGGTTCACACCGTGTTTGAGCTTCATCAAATATGGTGCAGAGAATGGGTATTAAGTATCTTATTACGTGTCTGGAAAGCGGCCTGGAGTGTGGTGATGGCTGGGTAGTGGAGGTAGTGGAGGTTGGCCAATGAGGTATTTATCTGGCACCAGCAGGGTGGGTCTTCTGGTTGTGGTCCCTGAGTCACCGGAGATTGTTGGAAGCAGGCAGAGGATCTCTGTTTCCGGGTCCCATTGAGCCTGGAGTCCAAGGTCACAAAGGTCCACTTTTCCTGATTCTGTGGGGCTTCACTCATGTGTGAAGCTCGCCCTAAGCACCAGGAAAGTGGCCTGGAGCGTGATGGCGACTGGGTAGTGGAATTTATTTATGGAATATGAATATAAAATATCATAATATCCTAACACCCAAGGACAGTAGAGACAAGGGCCAGAAAGATTTCCTATAGTTGGAAACCTTCCTTATGAGCTTGGGGAGAAGGCAGTTGGGATAAAGAAGGGATCTCTAAGTCAGCGATAGTTGGAGGTACCGCTTAGGATGGGAGATGTGTGCTGAATATAGATAAAGGACCAAACATGATGGCCTTTCATTATCTGTATTGCAAACCATAATACCCATTGTAGGATAGCATTGGTTTGTCCTTTCTGCCTTACCACAGGGAGCTTAACTTTATTGGGTTGCACCCATTCACAATACTCCTGAGGCACTCCCATTCCCTGTGTTTATCTGTAAACTCTTTGTTTGTGCTATGCTTCCCCAATAGGTCAATCACCTTTATCTCCTAATCAGACTCTGTTAACTTGTAAATATTGCTTTTCTCTCTCCTTATATCCTTTGCATAATTAATTCAAATCAATGTCCTTTTTGTATAGACACAGAAGACATTTAATGCTATGCTTTTGTAACTTGGGAGTTAATTGACTCCAAATAATATTCACTCCTGGGCATCTGTTTTCTCAACTTAAGCCTCAGTTGCCCTTAGTTCCTAGCATCCCAAAAGCAGGGTCCTGACGAGGGACTGGATGGACCCAGGGCAAGCTGTGAGATACCCTGGCATCGAAATGGGCCAGGCAAAAAAGCCATAATACTTAACTGTAAGTTAAGAGTATGATCATGGACAAATTCTGTGATGGTCCAAAAAGTAACAACTGGAGTAGGACCAGGGCTGGAACAATAGCACAGCGGTAGGGAGTTTGCCTTGCACACAGCCAACATTGCCGACCCAAGTTCGATTCCTACGCCCCTCTCGGAGAGTCCAGCAAGCTACCGAGAGTATCTTGCCCGCACGGCAGAGCCTGGCAAGCTACCCGTGACGTATTCGATATGCCAAGCACAGTAACAACAAAGTCTCCAATGGAGACGCTACTGGGCCCGCTCGAGCAAATCGATGAACAACGGGAGAACCGTGACTGTGACTGTGGATTAGGACCCTGCTAGGGTTAGGAAAGATTAATCTGGCCTGAGCACTGCAATCTGGGATCTATAGTGAGATGTCACCAGGAGAGCCACCCTACAAGCTTAATGTATCTTTTACTGTATCCATACAAAATAACTAATATTGAACTACACTGTCCTCCCATTGTTCATCGATTTGCTCAAGCAGGTCCAGTAACGTCTCCATCGTGAGACTTCTTGTTACTGTGTTTGGCATACTGAATACTCTCGGTAGCTTGCCAGGCTTTCCGAGAGGGGCGGAGCAATCGAACCTGGGTCGGCCGGGCTGGCTGCGCACAAGGCAAATGCCCTACCACTGTGCTATCACTCCAGCCCCAACTAATTAATATTAAGAAGTAGAATTAACGGGACTGGAGAGATAGCACAGCGGGTAGGTCGTTTGCCTTGCACGCGGCCAACCCGGGTTCGATTCCCAGCATCCCATATGGTCCCCTGAGCAGCGCCAGGAGTAACTCCTGAGTGCAGAGTCAGGAGTAACCCCTGTGCATCGCCAGGTGACCCCCCCTCCCCCCCCGCCAAAAATGAAGAAGTACAATTAAGATGAATGTTTAAATGGTTATGGAAAGGAGAAAAAACCCTAGATGGTATTTTGCCCTTGAGCCATATTTCCTGGCTACAGGAGATCAAGAAGGGCTTTCATATGTTGATTGTGCACCAGACCTAGGTGTGGTTGCTACCCTCAATGCTGGGAGGTTGGGAGACTAGAGAGAGACCAAGGTGGGGCATCAAAACGCAGAGAGCTAGCAATGCAGACAGGAGGAGACATGAATGAGGGACAGTGTGAGACCGGAATAGCGAGCTTAGTGAGATTGGAACAGGCATGTGGGGAGAATAGAATAAATGGCTACTGATCACCAACCAGCCTGGCCCTCGTTCCCTCCTTTGTCCACCCATGGTATCGGCCGTCCCTGGTGGGCAAGCTGCATTAGACCACTGAACGCAGGCAGCGAGAGACAGACAGCTGTGGGATCCTAGTGGCTTAGTGATTTCACAACACATAAGTAGAGAGAAAGTAGGAAATTGTCTACCATAGAGGAGGGGGGAGGGCAGCTCGGGGCGGGGAGGGATACTGGGGACATTGGTGGTGGAAAATGTGCACTGGTGGAGGGATGGGTGTTTGATCATTGTGTGATTGTAACCCAAACATGAAAGCTTGTAACTGTCTCATGGTGATTCAATAAAATTTTAAAAATGCTAATGTTTTGAGATCATAATGTAACCTTTATATAAGTTCCAGACTTTTCCTTTGTAAAAACTGAAAGGTTATTTCTAATAGACCTAATTAAAAACATTCTCCATTGAAAAAAAAGTATCCAAGATCCTCAACTAGTATCTTTATGTATGTGCACTATGCATCATCCATAGGAAACTATCCTTCCTCTTAGCATTCTAATTTCTACAATCAAGGACCAATTCTCTTGTCTTGTTACTCTACCAAAGATTACTGAATACATCTGGTATTTATGCTCTCCCTCTGATTTACGTCACTTAACATAGTACTCTTCAATTCCATCCATGTTGCAGCAAACTGTATGATTCATCCTTTCTTGTGGATTCATAGTGTCACGCACAACCTCTATATCTATCTCTCTGTTGCACTGTAGCACTGTCCTCCTGCTGTTCATCGATTTGCTTGAGCAGGCCCAGTAACATCTCCATTTTTTTTTTTTTTTTGCTTTTTGGGTCACAGCCGGCAATGCACAGAGGTTATTCCTGGCTCAGAAATTACTCCTGGTGGTGCTCGGGGGACCATATGGGATGCTGGGAATCGAACCCCAGTTGGCTGCGTGCAAGGCAAACACCCTACCAGCTGTGCTATCGCTCTAACCCCAACATCTCCATTTTGAGACTTGTTGTTACTGTGTTTGGCATATTGAATACGTCACGGGTAGCTTGCCAGGCTTTGCCATGCGGGCAAGAGACTTTAGGTAGCTTGCCGGGCTCTCTGAGAGGGGCAGAGGAATTGAACCCGGCTCACCCGGGCCAGCCGCATACAAGACAAATGCTCTACTGCTGTGCTATCGCTCCAGCCCATCTCTCTGCTCCTGAACATTAAAGTTATTTCCATATCCTTGTGATTTTACTAAGCACTGCAATAAATATAGGTGTTCACGTATCTTTTTAAATATATATATTTTTTATATTTTGGTAGTTGATGCCAAGAAGTGAAACTGCTGCATCATATGGGAGCCTTATTCTTTTTGGAGAAATCTGCATTGTTTTCCACAGCAGCTGGACCATACAAAATGCCACCAGGTAAAGAGACTTGTTTTCTTTTCTTTTCTTTTTTTATCACATCACCACCTGTGAGTTTAAAATGTGGGTGTATGACACTTGCATTTGGTAGCCAAGAACTGCCCCTGCCTGACACACACACCAGCCTCCTCAGCAGAGGAACAAAGAGTCCAGGGACCACAGATTGATGGTCAAAATGCCCTTTTAATGCGAGCTGTTAGCACACTTAGAGCACATCTGAGAGGGTTCTATGTATAGGACTGCATATAGGTGTGATTGATCGTTTACAGAAACAATTCTCTTGGGGGCATTAACCTAGGAGACACTCTCTCTCCCAGGCACTATATGCAGCAATTCATCCAGGGGTGGCAAGCATTATATTGCTTTTCTCTTTCCCTAGCTACAAGTAAATATTAAACAATTAAGTTTAATTCTTATTAATACTTGTGGTTATTTGGATAAACACAGTAAGAGATATAGATTCCAAAACTTGAGGACTTGCTCGGGATGCAAGATGCATGCTGAAAGTAGATTATAGACCGAACACGATGGTCACTCAATACCTCTGTTGCAAACTACAATACCCTGAAGGAAAGAGTGAGCAAAAGGGAATGCCCTGCCACAGAGGCAGGGTGGGGGGGGATGGGGTGTGGAGGTGGGAGGGCTACTAGGATTATTGATGGTGGAGAATGGGCACTGGTGGAGGGATGGGTACTGAATCATTGTAAAACTGAAACCCAAGCACGAAAGTTTGTAAGTCTACAACTGTACCTCATGGCGTTTCACTAATAAAATTTAAAAAAACCTTAGTCCCAGACTAGGTCCTCAGGCCAGTTTAGTTCTTCCTTACACATGGGGGTCCTATCTTTAAAGTCATAAAGGCTTGCATCAAGACATGCTTTTATGCTTCTAGATTGTCTCATTTCAATGCTTTGCCGCCCCCCCCCCCCAGGTCCATCCCAGTCCGGTGGCAGGACCTCCCTTTTGGGGTGTTAATAAGAGTACAGCCTAATATATTAAGGAACCACGTACTCCCTATGGCAACCACAGCTTGAGACGTGTAATTATGATGGATGCCCAGGAGTAGAAATATTTCAAAATCAATTGACTCCCAAATAGTAGAAGCATGGCATTAATGGCCTTTCTGTGCCAAGCAAAGAACATTACTCTATAGTAAAATATGAAAAGGCTATAGGGGAAATAGTAAGGCAAATAATTCACTACAAAGTCCAGAGTTACCAGAAAGTTTTGACTTATAAATAACCAAGGCTGAACTTAGGATATGTAACAATGAGAGGTAAAGCACAAAGGAAAAGTTAAGGATCAACTCAATGGATTAGAGGTGCTCATAAGGGCGCTGTATGTTCCTCTGGTGGGGTGAGAGGAAGGGGCAATTCACTGACAAAGCCTAAAGCCTTCCAACAAGCACCAACACTGTTTTTTGCCCCATGTTCTTGGTATTCTCAATGGCATGAGATGACAGCTAGTTATCATTTTAATTTGGATTTCCCTGATAATAATTAACAGACACTTTTTATACACCCATAAACCATCTGTATGTCTTCTTTGGAAAGGGTCTATTCATCTCCTTAGCACATTTATTGATGAAGTTGGTGGATTTGTTTTGTGTTGAGCTTCTAGGTGCTTTATTAGCAGTTGGATACCTTGGATATTTAAGTCATTATCTAATGTATTGTTCTCAAGTGTTTTCTCACATCCAGTAGGGCGCCTTAATATATTAGCCTGTACTCCTATTGTCATGCAAAACTTTAAAATCTGATTTGATCCTTTTTGCTTATTTTTGCTTTTTTTCTTCTTGTATTTTTCTCTGGAATCAAATTGTTGAGGACACTTTTGATAACCAGATCCTGAAATGTTTTCTCTTTTTCTTCTATGTATTTTATGGATTATGATCTAATCTCTAGGTCTTTAATACACTTTGAATTAACCTATGTGTATGATGTGAGATATGAATCCATTTTTTTCTGCATGTGGTTGTCCAGTTTTCCCACTACCATTTGTTGAAGAGGGTTTTCTTGCTCTACTTCATTCACCAAGCTTCTTATTGTAGATTGATATCCATAGGCTTTAAGATGTATTTCTGTGCTTTCAATTATAGTCCAGAATCAAGAAAGGTCAGGCCTTATTTTAGTACCATGTTTTCTTTAATTGCCATAAATTTACAGTGTAATTTTGTCAGAAAATGCAATAGCTTCCACCTTCTTTCTCATAATGACTTCTGTCATTCAGAGAAATTTATATTCCATGCAAATTTTGTATTGTTTGTTCTGAGGTCTTAAAGAATGTCTTTGGAATTTTGATGAGAATTGCATTAAATATGTATAATTGTGTCAAATTATACAAATTGTATTGTATTAAGTATGTCTGGGTAGAATTGTCATTTTGAGAATGTTAATTCTTCCAATCCATGAACATGGAATATATTTCCATTTCCTTATGTTCTCATCTATTCCTTTCATAAATGGCATAGTTTTCAAGGTACAGGTGTCTCACATATTTTATGTTGATCCTTAGGTATTTGATGTTTTCAGACACTATTTTAAATGCATTGGTCACTTTTATCTCTTTTCTTGTAGATAATTATTTGCATAAATAATATGGGGGATTTAGGTGTATTGATTTTTTAACCCACTTTTTTGCTATACTAGTCTATTTTTTTTTAAAAAAATAGTGGAATCTTTAGGGGTTTCTTATGTACATTTTCATGTATGTGAAAATAATGATAGTTTGGCTTGTGTCCCTTTGAAATTATTTATTTGTTGAAACAGGTATTTGTAAAATCTTCAGAGTTTTCTACCTATAAGAGCATACCACTTGATATCTGAAAATAGAGGTGATTTCACTTCTTCAAAATTTAGATTTTTGAAGAAATATACATTTTTCTTACCCACTTGCTCTGCCTCTAACTTCTAGTACCCTTTTAAAGAGAAGTGGCAGGAGTGGACGTTGCTTGCCCTGCTCCTGACCTTAGCTCAGTGTTTCATAATCATGTATAATCTCATTGTGTGTTAATCATATAACATTTTTATTCTGTTGAGTAGTTTTCTCTTGTGTGTAGTTTTATTTAGTATATTTATGTTGAAAAAGTGTTAAACTTCATCAAATGCTTTTTTATATATTTAACATGATCATGCTTTTTTCTTCCATTTTTATTAACGAAAGAAAAAAGTATCACTGGTTTTTATATGTTAAGCCATCCTTGCTTTCCAGTAAAAAATTCCACGTGTTCTTATTTATAATCTTTTTTTATGCTAAGTTTATTTTGCTAATATCTTATTGAATATTGATCACTTGACTTCCCGTTAATCATTGATTTGCTCGAGCGGGTGCCAGTAACGTCTCCATTTGTCCCTGTCACGTGCTAGTGTAGCTCAATGGCGTCTATTTGTTCTAGGAACACGAAGAGCCTCAAAGTGATCATTCAGGATCTTGATGAAGTCTGACCATCTGGTAGGTGGGCGGCCACGCAGTCTTTTGATATCCTGTGGAATCCAGTCAGTAACAGCTCTCGTCCAGCGGTCATCTCCAAATCTCATTACGTGTCCAGCCTATTTGATTTTTGAAGACTATTAAGTATTTATAAAGAAGATTTTTCCGTTTTACTTTCTTGTAATATCTTTGTCTGACTTTGTTATAATGATCTTCGGATGAAAATTATTAAGTATTTCCTCCTCTTAAATTTTTTGGAAATTTTTAGAAGAATTGGAGTTAGTTCTCAAAATTAGTTCACTCGTAAAGCCTTCTGGTCAAGAGCTTTTCTTTGCCACAAGATATTTTAAATACAAATTCACTCTTCTTACTAATTATAATCGACCCAAACTTTCTAATTTTTCTTGGTTTTGTTTTACAAAGTTTTGCATTTCAAAGAATCTTTCAACCCTTCATAGTCATCTTTTATGATCCTCTTTATTTACGTAGAATAAGCAAGAATGTTACAATTTTTTATTTTATTGAGAATTCTCATATTTATTCTTCATGCATCTAACTAAACTCTGTCATGTTGAACTTTGCAAATAATCAGTTTTTAGTTTCACTGAATTTTCCCTATGTTCTCCTATTTGCTATTTCATGTGCATCTACTCTAAACTTTACTTCCTTCCTTTCCCTAGATTTCATTTTAGCTTAAGATCTTTATTTTGTCTCTCTGGGATATATTCCCAGGAGTGGTATTGCTGGGTCAAATGGGAGCTCAGTGACATCTGCACTTGTTTGTTCATTGCAGCACTCTTTACAATAGCCAGAAACTGGAAGAAACCTGAATGCCCAAGAACAGATGACTGGTTGAAGAAACTTTGGTACATCTACACAATGGAGTACTATGTAGCTGTTAGAAAAGATGAAGTTATGAAATTTACATACAAGTGGTACAATATGGAAAGTATCATGCTAAGCGAAATGAGTCAGAAAGAGAGGGATAGACATAGAAAGATTGCATTCATCTGGGGGATATAAAGTAACGAAATATGAGATTAATACCCAAGAATAGCTGAGATCAGCACCAGGAGCATTACTCCATAACTTAGAGGCCAGCCGGGTATCCTAGAGGAAAGGGCAGTTCAGATAGAGAAGGGAGCACCAAATAAAGGGTGTTTGGAGGATCCTCCCAGGAGGGGAGATGCATGTCGAAAGTAGACTATGGACTGAACATGTTTGCCACTCAATGTCTCTTTTGCAGACCACAACACCCACAAGGAGAGAGAGAACACAGGAGATTGCCCTGCCACAGAGGCGGGGGGGGATGGGGGGATGGGGGTGGGAGGGATATTATCCATGGTGGTGGAAAATGGGGACTGGTGGAGGGATGGGTATCTGATCATTGTATAATCGAAACCCAAGCACAAAAAATTGTAAATCTACAACTGTACCTCATGGTGTTTCACTAATAAAAAAAAAAGATCTTTATTTTGTAAAATATGTTTGTAAATTGAAGATCTTTCTTTTGGAAGATTGGGAAGCTATGGCCAATATTCAAAAAAACCCTGCAGTACCAGAGATTGAATCTGGGACTCCATCAAAATCTGGACTTCAGAACTTTGAGCTATCTCCCATGCCTCCCAAGAACTTTATTTTCATTTTGAGCCTATATTGCCATGAATATCTGCTGAAACTGCTTTTTACTGTGTCCCAGATTGTAGGCATGCTCGCATTTTCATTCCTCTGTGTTTTCTAATTTCTCTAGTAATTTCTTCCTTGATTCACTAGTTGTTTAAAAATGTGTGATTCATTCCCACAATTTTGTGAATTTCTTGAATTCCTTTCTAATTTCCTTTTTTTTTTTTTGGTATATTCTATAGTCATTTTCTTTCTTTTTATCAATGAGGGAGCTGGATTGATAGCACAGCAGTAGGGAGTTTGCCTTGCGCACAGCCAGCCCGGCTGAGCCGGGTTCGATTCCTCCACCCCTCTCAGAGACCTGGCAACCTACCAAGAGTTTCAATATGCCAAACACAGTAACTAGAAGTCTCACAATGGAGACGTTACTGGGCCCGTTCAAGCAAATCGATGAACAACGGGAGGACAGTGTTTTGTTTTTATCAATGAGAACTGTGGAAAACGTCATAAAGTAAAACTTAACTCTGATAATATACAAAAAGTCTGTTTCTTTTTAGCTCTAGTCCTATCTCTTTCAAATATTTGGTTCACAAAGTACATTTCAATGAGTTAGGTGTAGCTCAATACAAAACAGTAACTATTTTTAATTTTCTTTTTTATATTTTTAACTCATTTTTGTACCAATATAAAATATAGAAGTAATAAGTTTAAAATCACAAAGATAATACTGGGAAAGAAAATTGTGAGAAACTTCCTCTGGAAGTTGAAAAAAACCTCTACAGAATTTAGAGTTCCAAAATAGCTACACCAAACAGAATCTGTCAATGCAATTACTATCTATGCAGAGAGATTTCTGGTACTTTCTCCTCTGCCATGTCCCTGGATTCTTCCCCACAATTTGTTTTAAAACATTCTAAAGAGGAAATGTAACCTATAACAATATTGATCAAAAGATATAATTAAATCATACTTGTATCTAATTCCATTTTTGTATGTAAAAATTTTAGACATGTTTATTTCTAGAACATACTTTTGCCTTGAGTTAAACTTTAAAAAGCTCCTTGGAGGCCAGCCACACATGCTAGGGGAAAAGGCAGCTCAGATAGAGAAGGGAGCACCAAATAAAGGCTGCTGGGAGGATCCTCCCAGGATGGGAGAAGCATGCTGAAAGTAGACTATAGCCAAACATGATTGCCACTCAATGCCTCTTTTGCAAACCACAGCACCCAAAAGGAGAGAGAGAACAAGAGGGAATGTTCTGCCACAGAGGCAGGGTGGGATGGGGGGATGGGGGGCGGGAGGGATACTGACCTGTGGTGGTGGAAAATGGGTACTGGTGGAGGGATGGGTATTTGATCATTGTATAATTGAAATCCAAGCAAAAAAATTTGTAAGTCTACAACTGCACCTCATGGTGTTTCACTAATAATTTTTTTAAAAAATTCATAAAATACAGCAGTAAAAAATCAGGGTCACTAATTAGAAATTCATTATGAATTCCTCAAACTGGTTTTGTTTGCCTTGCTTTTTCTTCTTCTGTTTAACTTAAATCTCATGTTTAGAATCAGCAACTGAACCAATATCTCCATGCAAATAACAGTATCATTATTACTATAAACCCAAATGTGGCTGCTATTAGCTTGAAAGTCAAAACTTGAAAGACAAAAGTTTGTGCCAAAAATATCCTTGATTTGCTATGTATTAGCAATATTAGAACATGGAGGAATTCTTCTTCACCCAAACCAGCTTACTCCCAGTTTGTAATTAGAGGTTTATAGGGATGATAGGAAAAAATAAGTTGAAAATAAAAATCTGGTATGGATGAGGTGAAAGTGAGTTCAGTTTCCAGAGGCTTTGGTTTCATTATCTTTTACTCTGTGGTTTAATACATCCCTAAGAAATGGCAGTCCATTCCTGTAAAACTTCAAGATAATATCATCAAACATCCACCTCTAGGGGACTGTATGACAAAGTTCAGGAGTCTCTCAGGAGGGTTTGGTGTTTGCTCTTTTCCTTCCATCCATAGCTAGACAAGGTTAAACATTAAACACACAAGTGAAATGAAAGCACCCTTGAGGTCTTAGACGCAGAGCAAAGACCAGTGAGAATGAGAGTATCTAAGAAATAAGCATATTGAGAATGAGACAGAGTCTCTATTGCTCGCTGGCTTGCTTGTTTGCAATACCACCTCAGCCCAACATCTACTAGTAAAATAGAATATGTCACATGTTTCAATTCTTTCTAAGATTATTGCAAAAAGAATTTAAAAAGGGCTCCTGCATAAGATTGGTAACAAGAGCAGAATATTGGTTACAAAGTTAGAAAAATTTAAATGCCTCACATCACATAAATTCAGAACTGTTCTTTTATCTTCTTGCATAGAAACAGTCTAAGTGGACCACTGAAAGGAAAAATGGTATGTTATTATATGCTACTCTTTAGAATATCATCGTAATTCTATAATGATAAATACAGATGCCATTCCATATCATGAAAAAAATACTGATTCAATTTATCAATTGACTGATATTACTGCAGCTATCAGTAACTGTTCCACTTAGCTGTATTAGAAGGCTTGAATAAAATACTTGGGGAAATCTATTTGTTCTGCAAAGCACCATATCAGACTGCTAGCATCAAAGTGGCTTTTCCTGGGGCTGGAGAGATAGCACAGCGGGTAGGGCATTTGCCTTGCACGTGGCTGACCCTGGTTCGATTCCCAGCATCCCATATGATCCCCTGAGCACCGGCAGGAGTTACTCCTGAGTGTAGAGCCAGGAGTAACCCCTGTGCATCACCAGGTGTGACTCAAAAAGCAAAAAAAAGGTGGCTTTTCCTATGCTGTTGGGCTCTTGGGAACTGTATGAATGATTTGTACACAAACTCAGAAAGTTAAAATTGTACATTAAAGCATACAGGTCCAGGTCCTTCCCCAGATGTTCATACATCTCCTTTATCCCTCCTTTCCCATGAATGATCTCACCTGTCCTATTTCTAACACTCTCCCACTCTATGAATGCATGAACGATCTCATCTATCTTGCCCCTGACACTCTCCCATACCTGTCTGGTCCCATGCAGTCTACTCACCTCCCATGAATGAAGGCCGGTCTCATCCCTGCATCACTCTCTAACCCAGGTATGCTTCCCCGAGTCTCCAGCCATGGCCATGTATATGTTGGTGAGATTCTTATGCTCTGTACGTGTCCTCAGGCCGGGCTTCCCAACAGTACCCCAGCTGTCTTTTGTCATCCTGTCCCAACTTTCCTAGTCTCCAGCCACAGTCAGGTTCACTTGGATAAGACTTCTGTGCTCAGCACCTTGTCACTACTTGGGTGTCTGAGCCCTGCCTGAATCTGAGCATTTTGGGGCATCTGTCTGGGCACTCAGTCTACCTGATATTGCACACTGAAGAGAGGGAGAGTCTGAGAGGGAGCAAGGAGACAGAGATGGAACTGAGGTCTTCCTTTTATTGCTGCCATGTCCAGTCATCCCATTATCTATTCTGATTGGTTACCTGTTCCAAGGGTGAGATTTAAGGTAAGGGCTAAATTCATCTGGCATTCCACCCTTCTGCTCCTGCTATATCAAGATGACTGGTGATGAATCATTGAGGTAATAAATTAAGATTTTGTGATGAAACATGACAAAAACATTGCAAGTATTTGTGCACTCATGAGGCTCTACACAGCACAAATTTTATCTGAAATCTTGGTTTCATGCAGAGAGAAATTCTCATCTCATTTGTAAATGTTTACAGCTCTGAATTGAATTGTGAATAAGGAATACATAAAGAATCTAGCAAGATACAAACCCCTCAGTACATAATAATACAATCACACTACTAAACCACTGAATGGTTCCAGCCTTCCAGGAAGCATAAGAACAAGTACCACACTATTTTTATATCAAAGTGTGTTGGCATTCAAAGTAAAAGAATGGTTGAATTAAAATGACTTTTATTCTGCAAATGATTCTCAGCCTGCAGATTTGTTAAAGGATGTTCCCAGCGTAATTAAAATAGCTTCCTTAAATCAACATCGTCAAAATGGCAATACTCTCAAAAGCATTATACAGATTCAATGCGATCCCTATAAGGATAGCCATGAAATTCTTCAAAGAAATAGATCATGCACTCCTGAAATTCATATGGAACAACAAACGCCGACGAATAGCTAAAGCAATTCTTGGGAAAAATACCTGGGGAGGCATTACCCTTCCCAACCTCAAACTCAACTACAAAGCGTTAATAATTAAAACAGCATGGTACCAAAACAAAGCCAGGGCTGTAGACCAATGAAACAGGGTGTATTACCTGTACACACAATCCCAAAAGTATGAACATCTAATCTTTGATAAGGGAGCAAGAAATGTGAAGTGGAACAAGGAAAGCCTCTTCAACAAATGGTGCTGGAATAACTGGACAACCACATGCAAAAAAATGGGCTCAGACCTCGACCTAACACCATGCACAAAAGTCAGATCAAAATGGATTAAAGATCTCAACATCAGGCCAAAATCCATAGGGTACATTGAAGACAAGGTCAGCAAAACTCTCCATGATATTGAGGGCGAATGGTATCTTCAAAGATGACACTCCACTGACCAACCAAGTGGAAACAGAGATAAACAAATGGGATTATCTTAAATTAAGAAGCTTCTGCACCTCAAAAGCCACAATAACCAGAATACAAAGACAATCTACAGAATGGGAAAGGATATTTACTCAATACCCATCTGATAAAGGGTTGATATCAAGTATATACAAAGCACTGGTTGAATTCCACAAGAAGAAAACATCTAACCCCATCAAAAAATGGGGTGATGCCCATTGCCTCTTTTGCAAACCACAGCACCCATAAGAAAGAGAGAACAAAAGGGAATGCCCTGCCACAGCGACAGGGTGGGATGGGGGGGATGGGGGAGTTGGAGGGATACTGGGATCTGTGGTGGTGGGAAATGGGCACTGGTGGAGGGATGGGTATTTGATCATTGTATAATTGAAACCCAAGCACAAATATGTGTAAGTCCGTAACTGTACCTCATGATGTCTCACTATTAAAAAATTTTTTTAAAATGGTGCTGGAGTGATAGCACAGGGGTAGGGCGTTTGCCTTGCACGCAGCCAACATGGCTGACCCAAGTTCGATTCCTCCACCCCTCTTGGAGAGCCCGGCAAGCTACCGAGAGTATCTCGCCCGCACGACAGAGCCTGGCAAGCTCCCCGTGATGTATTCGATATGCCAAACACAGTAACAACAAAGTCTCCAATGGAGATGTTACTGGGCCCGCTCAAGCAAATCGATGATCAACGGGAGGGCCTTTACTTTTACTAAAAAAAATGGGGTGATGAAATGAACAGAAACTTTCCCAAAGAAGAAATCTAAATGGCTAAAAGGCACATGAGAAAATGCTCTACATCATTAATCATCAGGGAGATGTAGATCAAAACCACAATGAGATATCATTTCACACCACAGAGAGAGGCCCTCATCCAAAAGAACAAAAGCAACAGGTGTTGGCGCGGATGTGGCGAGAAAGGGACTCTCTTTCACTACTGGTAGGAATGTCGACTGGTTCAGCCCTTTTGGAAAACAATGTGGACGATTCTCCAAAAATTAGAAATTGAGCTCCCATTTGATCTAGCAATACCACTCCTGGGAATATATCCCAGAGAGGTAAAAAAGTATAGTTGAAGTGACATCTGCACTTGTTTGTTCATTGCAACACTGTTTGCAATAGCTAGAATCTGGAAAAAAGCTGAGTTCCCGAGAATAGATGACTGGTTAAAGAAACTTTGGTACATCTACACAATGGAGTACTATGCAGCTGTTAGAAAAGATGAAGACATGAAATTTACATACAAGTGGTACTACATGGAAAGTATCATGTTAAGCGAAATGAGTCAGTAAGAGAGGGATAGACATAGAAAGATTGCATTCATCTGGGGGATATAAAGTAACAAAATATGAGATTAATACCCAAGAATAGCTGAGATTAGCACCAGGAGGATTACTCCATAGCTTAGAGGCCAGCCGGGCATTCTAGGGGAAAGGGCAGCACAGATTGAGAAGGGAGCACCAAATAAAGGGTGTTGGGAGGGTCCTCCCAGGAGGGGAGATGCATGTTGAAAGTAGACTATGGACTGAACGTGTTTGCCACTCAATGCTTCTTTTGCAGACCACAACACCCAAAAGGAGAGAGAGAACAAAAGGGAATGCCCTGCCACAGAGGCAGGGTGGGATGGGATGATGGGGGTGGGAGGGATATTATCCATGGTGGTGGAAAATGGGCACTGGTGGAGGGATGGGTATTTGATCAGTGTATAATCGAAACCCAAGCACAAAAATTTGTAAATCTACAACTGTACCTCATGGTGTTTCGCTAATAAAAAATTTTTTTTAAAAAGTGGAGCTTTAGGTAAAAAGTCAAAGGTAATGAAGAAGTTTCATATAATTGTGTAAAATTGTAATGGGGGAAAGTAATGCCACATTGTATTATAATTAAAAGAGTCAATAGCACTGCACTGTCCTCCCATTGTTCATCGATTTGCTCGAGCGGGCACCAGTAAGGTCTCCACTGTGAGACTTGTTACTGTTTTTGGCATACATTTGTTTTTGGAATACTCCTGGGGAGCTTGCTATGCCAGGCTATGCCATACAAAGAGTCAGGAAAACAGACAAAAATAAAATGGGGGTTGTGGGGGTAATAGGAAGTTGCAGGAGAGAAGTCACTAAGTTCGTAAAATGGTAGAATCGCTGTGAGCAAAGAGCCAGCCTCAAGGAAGAGCGAGCTCAATTAGTTCAGTCATAGGAGAAAAAGAAGAATGTATAGAGACAAATAAAGGAAATAAGAAGTAATGGGGGCGCTTGGAATTCTCTTTTGGTTGTTTGCTTTCTCAGGGAAAGAAAGTGCAAGGTCCTCTGCTGAGATGGACCTGATGGAGTTCATGTTAGAGATTTGCGGTAAAAGAATGGGATAACAACCCCTTAGAAGAATGGGAGCATGGCCAGATTTAGGAAATATAAAGTGAATGTTGCAGCCTCTAGAGCGCTCTTGGGGATTCGAAGTGAGGCAGGTCAGGACGGTTGTGGGCTTTTACTCCAGCTGCATTCAGAGTGTGAGGGCAGGTGCGATCTAGGAGAAGGACTGGATCTGAGCAGGACGTGGTGTCATGGGGAAAGACAATGCAGCAAGGGTGGAGCATGTTTGCCTGTTGATTGTGATGAACGCAGATTTC
This sequence comes from Sorex fumeus, assembly GCF_029834395.1. Classification (NCBI taxonomy): domain Eukaryota; kingdom Metazoa; phylum Chordata; class Mammalia; order Eulipotyphla; family Soricidae; genus Sorex; species Sorex fumeus. Next base: position 6,091,908 of record NW_026606103.1, read on the forward strand.
ATTTGCGTGGAGGATAAAGAAATAGTCAGTATAAGTATCTCATAATTTTATCATTCCACGTACTGAAATAGTACTAATAATGATTTTAAAAGCGGTGCATATTATGTATGTGTATTTATGATTTATTATTAGAAAAACTGGACAAGAAGGTGTCATGTCTTCAGATTACACTAAAATAAAAGTTTTTGAAAATATGTGGACAAGTCTGTATCCCAAGAGAAGTGAAAATGGTTTGATTACTCGGAGAGTCTGGCAAGCTACCAAGAGTATCTCACCCACACGGCAAAGCCTGGCAAGCTACCCGTAATGTACTTTATATGCCAAACACAGTAACATCAAAGTCTCACAATGGAGATGTTACTGGGCCCGCTCGAGCAAATCAATGAACAACAGGAGGATAGTGACAGTGACAGTGACTTTAATGATAGAATTTCTTTTCTTTGTATTGATGCTCAATTCATGTCATTAAGTATTAATTGAGTGATGATTTGGGGTGTTTTAATCTCCTACTACCATTATGTTAGTGTCAATATCTTCCTTCAGTTCCATTAGCAATTGTTTTAAACATTTTGATAGTTTATCTTTAGGTGCATATGTAATTAGGAGTGTCAGGGTTTTTTTTAAATCACTGTCACTGTCACTGTCCTTCCGCTGTTCATCGATTTGCTCGAGTGGGCCCAGTAACATTGTGAGACTTGTTATTGTGTTGGCATATCGAATACGTCATGGGTAGCTTGCCAAACATTGCTGTTTGGGCAAGATACTCCCAGTAACTTGCTGGGCTCTCCGAGAGGGGCAGAGGAATCGAACTTTGGTCAACCTTGTGGGCCACGTGCAAGGCAAACGCCCTACCCTCTGCGCTATCATTCCAGCCTGTTTATTAAAAAGCCATGATTTACAAAGTTACTGATAGTTGCGTTTTAGGCATACAATAACTAAACACCAATGTCTCTATCAGTGTCAATTTCCCTCCGCCAGTGCTCCTAGAATCCCTTCACCTACCCCCCATAATACCCCCACCTGTCAACCTGACAGGCCATTACAAATTTGCTGCTTAGATCTCATACTTTCAGTTCTGTTGAATCTGTGTTTTGGGTATATGGATATACCTCTCACTCATATCACTGGTATAAATGAAGCCCAGTGCCTGTTAACTCCTTACTTCTTGTCCTCTTCTTCCTCCTTGATTTCTTTCCTTCTCTGTGTGTCTCCTCTCTAAATTCTGGGCTCAAGGGTGATATAAGCATCTTCCCTTTAATAAAGTACATTTCCTCATCCAATATTCTATAATTGCATACAGAAGTAAGATCATCCTGTGTTTTTCTTTCTTCTTTTGGCTTACTTCACTCAGCCTGATAGCTTCCAGTTCCAACTAAGTTGCAAGAAATTGCATGAATTCATAATTCCTTGAAACTGCATAGTATTCCATTGTGTATTAGTCACATCTTAATAATCCATTCATCTGTCTTTGAACACCTAGGCTGATTCCATATTTTAGCTATAGTACTAAGTGCAAGAATGAATATGTCCTTTTTTCTTATGCATGTACATATGTCCTTTTGAGAGACTATTCTTAAGCCCTGGAAATAGAATGTATCAACACATAACTACTATTTTTTTCAACTATATAGAGTAAAATTTATTTAAAATGTTACATTGTACTTTTACTATTAATTTTCTAGGTAACTATTACAAAGAGCAAAAAGACACACATTGTCTTTCTATAAGATGCATTTTTGTAAAGAATTGCTTAATTTTATGCTCTGTATTTATTAGACACAGGCACTGTATTGTAACACTACAAGAGAGAACTAATTTATTATTAATAGAGTTTTATGCAGACATGTATTCATGACATCAGTTTGTCCTCTTTAACTGTATGTACCTCTGGGCACCATGTGAATCATTTATGAGCTGACTAGCTACCTCTGAAATGAAAAGATTGCCAATTCACAAAGCAGACTATGGCATATGGAGACACACAAAAACACTATATAAACACATTTATTTTCACGAGAATCAATTTATCATTTAGTAGAATAATAAATAGTGAAAACACCAGCTCTATTAGTTAGGAGAGGTCTTCTAAGATCAACAGATTTTAACCTTAAATCCTGGAGATAGTTGTCTTGGATCATTATGCTTGGTTATAGAGTGTATCTTGATAAAATACTAGAGAGATAATAAGTAAAACTCTTGGTGACAGTTATAAAATCGAAGTTAAAAGACCCAACTATGATAGGTCATTACTAGAATGTAAATAATCTAAATATATGTAAGCAGGTAAGCAAACCATTCTCACAAAGTGAGAATGTAATGTTGACCAAATTAACACAAAATACCTCATTGAGTGCTATTTTCACAACTCACAAAATATAGGAGACATTTAAATACACCCTGTGAAGTGAGAGTTACAGTTTAATTGCCATAAATTTAATTAAGTATAACTACTGTTTTTGATACATGCCATTCTCTCTGGTGTCAAATGGTATATCATTGTGGTCTTTATTTGGATTTTTCCAATGATAAATGATGCTGAGCATTTTTTTTCATGTGCCTACTAGCCATCCTACTGTCTTCCTCTGAGAATGGCCTATTCATTTCTTCTCCCCATTTGCTGATAGAATTTTCGCATTTTTTTGTTGCTGTTGGTCTTTGTGAATATTTAATATATTACAAATATGGAGTAACTCCCAGAAGAGAACAACACCTGTACAAACGATTAGAGGCCGCCCCAAAATCTTCCATCCCTCTCAGAGAGTCTGGCAATCTACTGAGAGTATCTTGCCCACACAGCAGAGCCTGGCAAGATACCCATGGTGTATTAGATATGCCAAAAACAGTATCAATAATGGGTCTCATTCCCCTGACCCTGAAAGAGCCCCCAATATGCCATTGGGCTTTGCTAGCACGCAACAGGGATGAATGGAGTCATTACTGGTACCCACTCGAGCAAATCGATGGATCAACGGGCTGACAAGTGACAAGTGACAAGTGATTACAGATATGAAATCTTTATCTGTTTGAGGTGAATGCAAATATTTTCCCATTGAGTTAGCTGTCTTTAAGTTTTAGTACATGATTTTCTTTGTTTTGTTTTGCCATGAAACACAAAACAAAACTTCATGTAGTTCCACTTATTTTGAAATTCATTTAGTTCCATTTATTTTTTAAATTTTTTTGCATTTGCTCAGTTATCAGATTATTGAAGGCACCTTTGAGGCACAAATATTGAAATATTCTGCCTATATTTTCCTCAATGTACTTAATAGTTTCTAGGTGGATCTCAAGGTCTTTGATCCACTTTGAATTGACTTTTATGTGAGATGTAGATATGGATCCAGTTTTATTTTCTTACATGTAGTTGTCCAATTTTGCCAGCACCATTTGATGAGGAGGCTGTCTTTAGGTTTGTGAGTTTTTGATGTATTGATGAACACAATGAACCCTGTCCCTTATAGCCTTTTTTATTTGAAATTTTTGTTGTCTGGCATAGATATGGCCACCCCAGTCTTTGTTTATCTGTTAGTTTGTTTGTTTGAGGGTCACCCTTAGCAATGCTCAGTGGTTACTCTCCTGACTCTGTGTTCAGGGATCACTCCTAGCGATTTTCAGGAGAACATATGGTGTAATGGTGATTGGACCAGGTTGGGTACATGCAAAACAAATACCCTACCCACTGTTATTATTATTATACTCTTCAACCAGTTTTTCAAAGTCAATATTTGCCTGTAGGACTACTTTTCAGCCTTTTACTTTGAATCTGTGTTTACCTTGACTATTTAGAGGTATCTATTGTAGGCAGCAGAAAGTTAGGTTGAGTTTTCTGATCCATCCTTCCACTCTGTGACTTTTTGTTGGTGAGTTCAGGGCATTTGTATTGAGTGAAATAATTGAGATGAGCAAATGTATTTGCCATCAGTTGTTAAAAAGTTATGAGTGTTTTTTGAAGTTTGTCTCATCTTTTAAAGTAACTCTAATGCTTTTGCAAACCTGCCTTCAATGTTATGAATACCCTAAGCTATTGCTTGTCCATAAAGATTTTAATTATTTCTTAAAATATGAATGATCTAACTGGATAGGGTATTCTCAGTGGAATGTTCATTTCATTGAGTTTTATCCCATCATTCTTTTTTATTTTAATTTTAATAGTGAAACATCATGAGGTACAGTTGTAGACTTATAATTTTTTGTGCTTGGGTTTCAATTATACAATGATCAAATACCCATCCCTCCACCAGTGCCCATTTCCCACCACCACGGATCCCAGTATCTCTCCCACCCCCCATCCCCCCATCCCACCCTGCCTCTGTGGCAGGGCATTTCTCTCTGTTCTCTCTCTCCGTTTGGGTGTTGTGGTTTTCAAAAGAGGCATTGAATGGCAATCATGTTTGGTCTATAGTCTACTTTCAGCATGCTTCTCCCATCCTGGGAGGATCCTCCCAACACCCTTTATTTGGTGCTCCCTTCTCTATCTGAGCTGCCTTTCCCCCTAGCATGTGCGGCTGCCTGCAAGCCATGGAGTGAACCTCCTGGTACTTATCTCGGCTATTCTTGGGTGTTAGTCTCCTATTTTGTTACTTTATGTTCCCCAGATGAATGCAATCTTTCTATGTCTGTGCCTCTCTTTCTGACTCATTTTGCTTAGCATGATACTTTCCTTGTAGTACCACTTATATGTAAATGTCATGACTTCATCTTTTCTAACAGCTACATAGTACTCCATTGTGTAGATGTACCAAAGTTGCTTTAACCAGTCATCTGTTCTTGGGCACTCGGGTTTTTTACAGATTTTGGCTATTGTGAATAGTGCAGCAATAAACACAGAAGTGCAGATGTCATTTCAACTGTACTTTTTTGCTTCTCCAGAATATATTCCGAGGAGTTATCCCATCATTCTTTTCTGGCCCCTTGAGTCTCATTTGATAGATTTGCTATAAATCCTATGGGAGTTCCTTTGTATATATTTCCTTGTTTGATCTTGCTGCTGGGACTGGAGTGATAGCACAGTGATAGGGTGTTTGCCTTGCACTCAGCCAGCCTGGCCAAGCCGGGTTCGATTCCTCCACCCCTCTGAGAGCCCAGCAAGCGACTGAGAGTATCGCGCCCACACGGCAAAGCCTGGCAAGCTACCCGTGACTTATTCAATATGCCAAGCACAGTAACAAGTCTCAAAATGGAGACGTTACTGGACCTGCTCAAGCAAATCGATGAACAACGGAAGGACAGTGGGACAGTGTATGACAATCTTGCTGCTATCAGGGTTCTGTTTCTGTCTGGTTTTGGTCATTCTGATTACAATATATCTTAGAATTTTTCTATTTGGACTTATTTTCTCTGGTGCCCTTTGAGTCCCTTGAATAGAAGTGCTTGCACTCCTTAACCACTCGAGGATATTCTCATCTGAGATTAATTTAACTATTCAGGGACTCCAATGAATCTTATATTGGTCATCTGAACTAATTCCATAGTTCACTTCTTTTCAAACATTCTTCCATATTTTTTTGTTTTGTAGTGGTTTCCTGAATCTAATGTTGTAGCTCACTGAGCTTTTCCTTAGCTACTGTTTGTTGCTGATGCCCTTAAGTCTTAAATTTTACCTACTATACTCCATTTCTCTCGTCTAATTGCAGTTATCTCAATTTTTGCTCTCATACTTTCCTGTGGGCTGGAGCGGTAGCACAGCAGGTAGGGTGCTTGCCTTGCACACAGCTGACCCAGGCTGACCTTGGTTCGATTTTTCCACCCCTCTTGGAGAGCCCGGCAAGCTACCGAGTTCGCGCCCCCTCGGCAAAGCCTGGCAAGCTAACCGTGACATATTCAATATGCCAAGAACAGTAACAAGTCTCACAATGGAGATGTTACTGGTGCCCACTCGAGCAAATCGATGAACAACAGGAGGACAGTGCTACTTCCCTGTACCATAATTTCTTTGAGCTCATTGAACATCCTGATTGGGGCCAGAGAGATAGTCCAGGAATTGAGACACTTGCTTGCATGTGTCTTACTCTGATTTGGTTTTCAGCACCATCTATGATCCTGTAAACTCTTCCAGGATGGATCCCTGAGCAGATTCAGAAGTAAGCCCTGAGCACAGCCAGATCTGTCCCCAAAACAAACCAAAAACCAAAATACAGTCCATAAACATCCTCATCGTGTTGGCTCTGAAAGGCTATAGAGCTGGTTGGTACTGGCAGAGATTCCTCTGCTATTCCCTTCACTTAGTGGGCCTGGTGGGTTTCTACACAGCTTTTTCACTGTGTCTGCCGTGCTATGAGAGTGAATCTCTGTAGTCCACCCTCATGGTAATCTGTGAGGGTTAGGCTGGGTGTCGTCTTTTCCTTTCCTGCTCATCCTCTCCTGGCAATAGGGGGATAAGTGTGCACAATGTAAGGTGTGATGAGTGAATCTGCTATGCACAGTCATGAGGCTCAGAAGCAGAGAGTTGAGTTACGTGTATGGAACGTGGATGTGGGATTGCAGAGGGCAGGCACAGGGGCTACTAGGATGTGAGGTGGAAGGGAAGGGAAACCACTTCCAGCTCTGAAAAAGACCAGGAGGTCAGCCTCACCGGGAAAATTAAGGAGCAAGCAGTTTCTGGGGTGCAGATGTGGGCCTGCAGAGACTGCAGGGACATTTTACTTTATATTTTAATCTCAGTATCATCGAGAGAGCTCTTTCTAAATTTTTGACTTGCAGAAAAGTGATAAATGTAACAAACTCTGCCTTATATATAATAGTAGAGAAAAATCAATATAACTGCCCCCAAATTTGTGGTTGTTCGTAGAACAAAAATATTTGTCCTCTAGTTTTATTAGACACAATAAGGTCTCTAAAATCTCCAGGTTACTTCACAGAGCGTTAATAAATTACTTTGGTGTGGGTAGGATTTATTTACTTTGGGGGTGTTTAGGGCACACCTGGCAGTGCTCAGGGCACACTCCTGGCTCTGCTCAGGGGTCACTGCTGGCAGGGGCAGGGCACCATATGGGGTGCTGAGGATTGAACCCAAGTCAGCCATGTGCAAGGCAAAAGTCCTATGCACTTTACCATTACTCCAGCCCCAATATTCTATTTTCTGTATCCCATGGCACAACTCTTCTAAGTGCCTTTAATGTCCTCTGTCTGCTAGTTGGTTCTATGAGAATATTCTCATGCTGGTTCACTGAAACGTTGAAGAATGTACCCATTTATTGTGAGTCCATTTTAGTATTTAATATTGAGCCATACATGAAGAATTGGAATGAGAGATAACGAAGGCCCTTTAAAGGAAAGGTGTCCTTCCTCTAAAAATTAAAGAGCCAGGAGAAATCCCTGTGCATTGCCAGAGGTGACCTAAAAGGAAAATTAATTAATTAATTAATTTTAAAAAATTAAAGAAAGCCAGGGAGATGGCCCAAAAGGCTGGAGTTTTGTGTGTGGTAGCCCCAGCACACATGGTTCCCTAACCCATCCTTGCAACCACCAGCACAATGAGTTGGGATGCCTGAGCACAAACACCAGTAAACAAGGAAATAAAAAAACCATTGTATTATTGTACTTGCATCTCAGGGTCTATCCTGGTTTTGTAAGCTCTGAAAGATGGAACTTCCAAGACAGAAGACCTAAAGGATACTGAGGGGGGACCTAGGTCTTTAAAGTTCTCTACTAATCAACAATTTCTTCACCTTCCTAGCCAGAACTTTAGTCTTACTCTGAGATGGGGTAAGTAATGCAATTAGAAAGCATTCCTATAGCATCCATCCAGACACACGCTTTTCTTGAGTTCACCAGCTTCTAATAGCATGTTCCTGACTGATGACAGCCTTGTTCTGTCATTCTCCTCTCTCTTTAGCAAGGTGCCTGGGGCTTCAGCCCCCCCCCCCCACACACACACACGTGGTAGTGGCAATATGCTGAGAACAAAGACTTCAGAGTCAATGAATCAGTTCTCAGTTCGTTTTTTGTGCCCTATAATTGAGATTAGGTATGATTAGTGAAACTGCTGAGGAAATGTCTCAGATCCAGGAACCATTCTCACATTTAAGAGATTAGTACCAGGAATTTTGCTCCATGACTTGGAGGCCAGCCACAAGTGCTAGGGGAAAAGGAAGTTCAGAAAGAGAAGGGAGCACCAAACAAAGGGTGTTGGGAGGATCCTACCAGGATGAGAGATGCATGCTGAAAGTAGACTATAGACCAAACATGATTGCCACTCAATGCCTCTCTTGCAAACCACAGAACCCAAAAGGAAAGAGAGAGAACAAAACGGAATGCCCTGCCACCGAGGCAGAGTGGAATGGGGGGGAATAGAGGGTGGGAGGGATGCTGGGACCCGTGGTGGTGGAGGATGGGCGCTGGTGGAGGGATGGGTACTTGATCATTGTATAACTGAAACCCAAGCACAAAAATTTGTAAGTCTATAACTGTACCTCATGGTGTTTCACAAAAAATAAAATAAAAAATAAAAAAATAAAAGATTACAGTACAGGAAGATAAGATGTGATTTCTTTGCTACCAAAAGTTTTTAACATGAAGCATCTTTCTAGTAATAAAGGAATCTGCTCTAAAAACTGAAGTTAAACTACTAAACACTAAATTCTTTTTACTGGACCAATTTAGAGTCAAGGGTGATTACTTTCCATCTCCCCAAATCCTATGAATTTCAAATATTCTTTATTGCTCATCGTATGGTACATACTTGACATGTATGAGGCCCTGGGATTTATCCCCAAGTACCAAAACATCTCCTCTATCTCTGTGTGAGATTTCATTTTAAAGAAAGAAGTCCTTACTATTTTTACTTCCCTTTCTGTAAATAAACCTGTCCTTGTAATGTTTTAGTTTTCTCAGATTCTTCTCTACAAAAGAACATCCTGGTTAAACTCTATTTTGGAGAACTGTGTTAATAATAACCTTATCCCTGCTCTCACCTGTTTCCTTCCGCTAAACACAGTAGTTATGTCCTATTTCTGCCACCAGAGGGAAGCATACTTTCATGCATTATTGTATCAGCGATTTTATTTTATTTGCATAGGATCCGACACCAGTGTAGTTCAGGGGACCCAAGTCCATTTCTGGCGATACTTGCCCGGTGATTGAGTCTGACGGTCTGATGTCTTATCCCTAGGGCCAGTGCTGGGGTTCATATATATGTTTATATGCCGGTCTGACGTCTTATCCCTAGGGTTAGGAAAACTACATTAGGGCTGCTCAGTGGACCAAGTGTTGCCAGCGATAGAACACAGGACTTTTCACTCTAACACTTACACTCTCTCCCCTACACTACTATCAATTTTCAAGTGCCAGCAGTGCTTCTTCTTTATTCCAATTTTTCTAAAGTACTTCTTATATTTCTATTACAATTTATGCAAATGAATGTGTATTTTTATCTTTTTTTTTTTTTTTTTTTTTTTGCTTTTTAGGTCACACCCAGCAATGCTCAGGGTTACTCCTGGTTCTGCGTTCAGGAATTATCCCTGGCGGTGCTTGGGGGACCATATGAGATGCTGGAGATTGAACCCAGGTCAGCTGTGTGCAAGGCAAACGCCCTACCTGCTGTGCTATCACTCCAGCCCTTTATCATTATTTTTTGAAGAAAAATTTAGTTTCCAAATCCATTAAGACATGCTGTTAGCTCCCAGTCACCCTTTCAGATTCCCTTTGACTTGAGTTCACCAAAAACTCCCGCTTACTCTTGTGATCCCTAGACAACAGGGCCCATGGGCCAGAGTTCAGGTAGAAGCTATTTGCCAATTGTCAGCTATTTCAACCTTTCAGTGACTGGTAGAGTTACTGCCTCTGCACTCAGGGATAGCCCCTGGCAAGCTACAAGGACCATATAGGGTACCTGGGATCAAACTCAGATTGGGAACATGCAAAGCCAATACCTTAGCTACTGTATTATCTCACCAGACCATGTATTTATTACTTTCCTGTTAGAGTTCCCACTGGCAAAGCTCCAAAACATACTGGACTGCTTGAACTGTGAAAATGCTCCCAGGACCAGGACAGGGGGTGATGGAGTGGTTCCGGGGAGGGATGAAATTTCCAGGAGATTACCAAGGAAGTTAGTATTCTAGAAGGAGATATAGATGACCACTATTGGCTGAACTCATCCAGAATCCTTTCTCACTGTGAGAAAGGATTTCATTTCATTTCATTCACTGATACTGAACTGGAAGTTCCCACCTCCAGACTACTACAGCAACATGAAGAAATGGCGCAAATCCACACCATGAGAAATGGATGAAGAAAGGAGCCCAGAAGCCTTAATAGGGAATAACAACAAATACAATCTCTCCGAAAAAGAATTCAGAGATGAATTAAATGTTGAGTATTTTTAATTAACTCAAAGAAACAGTGGAACAGGCACCCAGTAAATTAAAGGAGAACATGAAAGAAACAGTGGGACGGACAGCCAATAAAATACAGGAAGAAATGAGAGCAGAAATAAGAAAGCTACAAACAGAAGTGTCACTAATAAAGGACTCAGTAGGTGAAATTAAAAACTCAGTGGGTGCCCTCAACAGTAGAACAATAAGAGCCAAATACAGAATCAGTGAGCTTGAAGATGAGCTGCAGAAAGCATACAGGTAACAACATACAATGGGAAAGACCTCAAAACAGCACTAGAGCGAATCACAGATCCAAGGGATGAACTCAAGAGGAACAACATAAGAAGCATCGGAGTACCAGAAGGACAGGGAGGCAAGCCCAGTGAAGTAGAAACAGTTAAAGATATCATTGCTGAGAAGTACTCAAAGCTGGAGAATGCATGCGTCAAGATACAAGGAGCCCAAAGGGGACCAGCTAAAAGAGACCCTAATAAAAAGACTCCAAGACATATTATAATAAGAATAATGAATACCACAGATAGAGATACAATACTGCAAGCAGCAAGGTCAAAGAAGGAAATCACATACAAAGGAGCACCCCTTAGATTTATAGCAGAATTATCAGAGGAAACCATCTGAGCCGGAAGACAATGGTCGTATATAGTGAAAAAACTCAATAAAATGAATGCCTCAACAAGAATACTCTATCCAGCTAACCTCAAACTCAAAGGAATGATACATCATGTCGCAGATAAACAGCAGCAAAGGAACTTCATAGACTAAAAATCCAACCTTAAAAGAAGGGCTAAAGGGGCTACTGTAAGACAAGACAAACCCCACAAGCACAACAAACCTCTACAGGAAGATAGCATAAAACCCCATGACAATAATCTCTCTCAATGTCAATAGTCTAAAATGCACCAATTAAGAGACACGGAGTGTGCAAAATAGATTAAAAACTGAACCCAACATTCTGCTGCCTACAAAAAACAGTCAGAGCAAACAGAGACTCAAAGTTAGAGGATGGAAAACAATCCTTCAAGCAAACAACTATCTCAAAAAGGCTGGGGTGGCTATATTAATATCCAACAACATAGATTTCAGGCTGAAAAAGATTAGAAGCAAAGGCCATTTTTTAATAATCAAGAGATATGTACAGCAGGAAGAAGTTACATTCCTAAACATATATATGAACCAAATGAGGGACCAGCAAAATATCTTTAAAAAGCTGCTAGTAGACTTCAATGACGACATTGGCTGCAACACAATAGTAGTTGGAGACTTCAACACCACCCTATCACCTCTTGACAGATCAACAAAACTAAAACTCAGCAAGGAAGTACTGGCTTTGAAGGAAGAAATGGAAGAGAGAGGTATAATAGTTGATTGGGTATCAGGCACAAGATGCTTCATACCCTAGTGTATATTTATCTAGTGTATATTTCCCACCACCAATGTCCCCAGTTTTTCTCTACCACCACCCATTCCCACCTCCTCTCTCCTCTGTCTCTATGGCAGGCACCTCTCTCTCTCTCTCTCTCTCTCTCTCTCTCTCTCTCTCTCTCTCCCTCTCCCTCTTCCTCTCTTCCTCTCCTTCTGGGCATTGTTGTTTGCAATACACCTATTGAAAGGTTATCATATATGTATATATATATATAATTACTGCACCATAATTGATAGGATTCAAATATGGTTTGAACCTTGGGAACACCTACAAGGGTGATTAGAGGCTCCTGTAAAAGCTTCTATCCCTCTCGGAGAGCCTGCAAGCTACCAAGAGTATCCCGCCCACACAGCAGAGCCTGGAAAGCTGTCTGTGGTGTATTCGATATGCCAAAAACAGTAAATACAATGGGTCTCATTCCCCTGACCCTGAAGGACTCAGCATTATGGTAGCGATAAGAAGTATGTGGAAGGAGAGGCTGATAAAATCTTAAGGCCGAACTAGGCTGCCCAAATGAAGAAAGACAAAATGGATCGTCTGTACTTTCAATGCACATACGCTGGCATCAGATGCACCCATTGAGGACCTGATGGTAAAAGCGTGAAAGATCAAGTACAACATCATTGGTCTGACCAAGACGAGAAGGCATTAATCACATCATGCCATTTTTGAAACTGGAGAAGAACTGTTCCTCAGAACATGCGACAAAAGAGGCGTCAGAGGTGTTGGTGCCCTTGTCAACACGAACTTGGCCATGAGCATTGATTCATTCGAATGCCTAACAACCCAAATCGGACGATTACACTTGAATAGATGTGGCTTACTGCCGGCAGTTTCTATCTTCATCGTCTATGCACCAACATCCAACTACGATGAAGAAGAAATTGAGAAGCTCTACATTGAGCTGGAATATCATAGGGGGAATGCTTTTAGTTTATCCCCATGGGCCGTGAGCCTGTGAAAGATGGCTTTGACTATATTGAGGAACTTTCCTTCAGTGCCCATTTTGCTGAGAGTTTTCATCATAAATGAGTGCTGGATTTTGTCAAATGCTTTCTCTGCATCTATTGAATGATCATATGGTTTTTATTTTTTACTGATATTATGGATTATGTTGATTTACTTGCAAATGTTAAACCCTCCTTGCATCCACAGAATGAATCCCACTTGGTTATGGTCTTTTTGATCTTTTTGATCAGTTGTTGGATTATATTTGCTAATGTTTTGTTGAGGATATTCACATCCATGTTCATCAAGGATATTGGCCTGTAATTTTCTTTTTTTGTGGTGTCTCTGTTTGCTTTTGGTATTAGGGTGATATGTGCTTCATAGAAACTGGGAGTGTTTCTGTTTCTTCAATTTACTGTAAAAGTTTGAAATTATCTGGCAATAGGTTCTCTTTAAATGTTTGGATGAATTTGCTACTGAATCCATCTAGACCTGGGCTTTTGTTTGAGGGAAAACTTATGATTACAGTTTCAATTTCCTTGATAGTAATAGGTCTATTAAGTTATTCCAAATCTTCTTGACTCAGCCTTGGGAGGATATAGGAATTCAGGAATTTATACATTTCTTCTAGTTTCTCTTGTTTCTTGGCATACAGACTAACAAAGTAATCTCTGAGGATCTTCTGAATTTCTTTGATTTCTGTTGTGATGCCCTTCTTTTCATTTCTGATTCGTTTTATTAGGGTTCTTTCTCTCTCTTTCGTTATGAGTCTTGCTAGTACTTTATCAATCTTATTTATTTTCTTAAAGAACAAGCTCTTTGTTTCATTGATCTTTCAGATTGCTTTTTGGACTTCAAAGTCTTAATTTCCACTCTACGGTTTATTATTTCTTTCCTCCTACCTGTTTGGGCTCCTTTTGTTGGTCTTTTTGTAAGATCTGGAGCTGTGAAGTCAACTTTTTTATGTGGGCCCTTTCTTCCTTCCTGAGAAATTCTTGCAGAGCTATAAATTTTCCCCTTAACCCTGCTTTAGCTGTGTCCTGCAAGTTCTGGTAGTTCATGTCTTCATTTTCATTTGTTTCCAGAAATCTTTTGATTTATTCCTTGAGTTCCTCTCAAACCCACCCAATCAACATTGAGCTGTTTGATTTCAAGATGTTTGATTTGATTCTCCCTTTCTGTGTGTAATTAACTTCTATCTCCTGTGCATTGTGGTCTGAAAAGATAGTTAATAGAATTTCTATCTTCCCAATTCTACTGAGGTATGTTTTGTGACTCAGTATATGGTCTATCTTGGAAAATGTTGCACTGGAAAATAATGTGCATTCAGTTTCTTTGGGGGGAGGATAAAAAGTCCTGTATACATCTATTAGACCTCTCTCTTCCATTTCTTCCTTCAAAGTCAGTACTTCCTTGCTGAGTTTTAGTTTCGTTGATCTGTCAAGAGGTGATAGGGTGGTGTTGAAGTCAACAACTACTATTGTGTTGCAGCCAATGTCATCATTGAAGTCTACTAGCAGTTTTTTAAAGATATTTTGCTGGTCCCTCATTTGATTCATATATATGTTAAGGAGTGTGACTTCTTCCTGCTGTACATATCTCTTGATTATTAAAAAATGACCTTTGCTTCTAATCTTTTTCAGCCTGAAATTATGTTGTCGGATATTAGTATAGCCACCCCAGCCTTTTTGAGGGAGTTGTTTGCTTGAAGGATTGTTTTCCATCCTCTAACTTTGAGTCTCTGTTTGCTCTGACTGTTTTTTGTAGGCAGCAGGATGTTGGGTTTAGTTTTTAATCTATTTTGCCACTCTGTGTCTTTTAATTGGTGCATTTTAGACTACTGACACTGAGAGAGATTATTGTCATGGGGTTTTGTGCTATCTTCCTGTAGAGGTTTGTTGTGTTGTGGGGTTTGTCTTGTCTTACAGTAGTCCCTTCTTTTAAGGTTGGTTTTTTAGTCAATGATATGAATGCCTCACCCGAAAACTCTATCCAGCTAACCTCAAACTCAAAGGAATGATACATCATTTCACAGATAAACAGCAGCGAAGTAACTTCATAGACTTCCACGGTGATTCAGTGAAAAAATAATATAAAAAACAGAAAAGTTCCTGCCATAGAGGCAGGCAGGTGTGGTGATGGGAAGGGAAACTGGGGACACTGTTGATGGAAAATGCACAACTCGTAAAGTGACAGTGTTGGAACATTGTGTGACTAAAATCCAGTCATAAATAACTTTATAACTGTGTATTTTATGGTGATTAAATTTAAAAATATAACTAAAAATAAATAAAGCATATGCTAAGCTCCAACATGAGTCTCTAATTGGTCAGGTCTGGTATAGGAGACAAGTTTACAATGAACACCTTCAAAGTTGTCAAAGCACAGCTGTTTTAGTTATAAATGATCATTGTAATGCCAAATCCAGTAATTTGTCGTGCTTATTTCTCTTAATTTTCTTTTGGGGGGATTTTTTTTTAGATTTTTATTAGTGAAACACCATAAGGTACAGTTGTAGATTTACAAGTTTTTGTGCTTGGGTTTCAGATATACAATGATCGAATACTCATCCCTCCACCAGTGCCCATTCTCCACCACCACTGATCCCAGTATCCCTCCCACCCACCCCCGCCCCCCATCCCACCCTGCCTTTGTAGCAGGGCTTTTTTTCGGGGGGATTTTTAAATTGAGATGATATGGTGTGCAAAGCTAATAATAGTGGTTTATAATATACATAATTCCAAGGCCAAGGCCATAACTGCTTCCTCTCCTAAGGATACTCAAAGCTTTCTCTCTTATCCCCTGCCACTCAATTATGTGGATGAGTTCTCAAGTTATGTTGCCCTTCCAACTTATTGCTACCTCACATGTATCTTTAAGTTCCACACATAAGAGTGATCATTCTGTATCTCTCCCTTTCATTTGACTTCTTTCAGCATGATATCCACTAGTTCCCATCCATGTTGCAGCAAATTACATGATTTTGATTTTTCTAAGAGTTGCATAGAATTCCATTGTGTATATATCCCTACAAATTCTTGATCCCTTTGTGTATAATTGGGGAGTTTGGTTGATTTCATATATTGACTCTTGTATTAAGTAAACTGATGAACATTGGTGTAGTGCATATTGTTTTGAATTGATGTTTTTATGTTTTGGAGAACCCTTATTTTCCAAACAAACAGCATTTGACAGTTTATCGCACTCAACATTAATAACTTTTTGTTTGGATTTATGTTGCTTGTAGTCAAAACAAGTTTTGAAATAAAATTATATACAAAGGTCCACATAGAATAAGGGCACGTAATGAAATACAACAAAGCAGTTAAACTGATTATAGGAAATACATATGGCAAAAGGAGAGAGAGAGTGGGGGACTTGCTTTAGAGGAGGTTGGGGTGTGGAGGGGCAAGGGGCTGGTGGGAGGGAAACTGGGGACATTGGTGGTGGGAAATGTACACTAGTGTAGGGACATTGCATGACTGAAACATTATATGGATGAATATATTTTGAAACCAAATCATGAACAACTTTGTAATTGTGTGATTCAATAAACAAAAAAACTTTTTTTTAATCAGGAAAGATTTTGAACCAAAAAAAAAAAAATCAGATTCCGCTTAAAGTACGCCTCTCTAGAGAGACTTTGCTAGTACTTTGTTGAACACACCCTAACACACCCACATCAGCATTCAAGTTAAAATTCACTTAAAGAGCTGATTAATATCTGGAAAAAATGTACAACTCACCAAGAATACTTCATATTCTAGATTATCAGTCATATTTGAAGGAATAATGCAAAGCTTCAGGGACAGTAAACAACTTGAAGAATTCATAGCCTTGAAATCAGTTTTATAAGAAGCATGAAGAAGCTTCTTTTAAGGACAGGACAAACTTCCCAGTACATGACATTGGATATGATCTCGTGGTGCTTAGATTTACCCTCTATTAGATTCAGAAACGTCTGTTTACTCTAAGCTTGCTAAGGGATTTTATGCAGCTTCCAGAATAAACTCATTTATATTGAATGTTCTTTGTCTTTCTGGGTTTTGTTTTCACATCCAGAGATTTTTATTACAATTGCTAATGTAGACAATCAGTATTTGTAATGTAATTTTTAAATGGAAAATCAATATTTTATTTCTTAAATTTAAATATTAAATATTTAAAGATCTGTTCATATTTTCACCTTTATATTTCTTAGTTCTCTTCACTCATTAAATTTTACATATGTTAGACTTTAACAAGTACATGTAAAACCTAAAATACATTAGCAAGGAATTTCTTTTAAGTTTTTTTTTTCCCTTTATTTTATTTTATTTTATTTTTTTTAAAGTTGTAGATTTACAATTTTTTGTGCTTTGGTTTCAATTATACAATGATCCGATACCCATCCCTCCACGAGTGCCCATTTTCCACCACCATGGATAATATCCCTCCCACCCCCATCCCCCCATCCCCCCTGTCTCTGTGGTAGGGCAATCCCCTGTGTTCTCTCTCTCCTTTTGGGTGTTGTGATCTGCAAAAGAGGCATTGAGTGGCAAACATGTTCAGTCCAAAGTCTACTTTCTACATGCATCTCCCCTCCTGGGAGGATCCTCCAAACATCCTTTCTTTGGTGCTCCCTTCTCTATCTGAACAGCCCTTTCCTCTAGGATACCCGACTGGCCTCTAAGTTATGGAGTAATCCTCCTGGTGCTGATCTCAGCTATTCTTGGGTATTAATCTCATACTTTGTTAGGAATTTCTTTTAAGTTTTACTAAAGCCTGGGAAGACATAATTATCACCACAATGACCCAAGTACAAAATAACATTTAACGCAATGCATTTGGGGGACAGAATTGAAAACATGTCTATGTAAATGAGAATAGGCACCATATTAAATGACTTTACTTTCCTTACATAAGTTAATTTAGTAGTCACCACAAACTGACTTTTCTTGCTTTATATTTTAATAATTCCATTTGCCATTCCTTCTTTTTGATGGAGAAAGCAACACGAGGTAAATGTGTTATGTGCTCAAGAGCAGACTAGGGAATGTGAGGAAAACGGTTATAGAAATCTGACCAAAAATACAGTCTACATTTAAAAGATGAGAGAGAAGCATGTTTCCATTTACATGTGTGGACTCACCATGGCTTATATTATAGAGCCATGTCTAAAGCCTCATGCATACAGGGCTTAATTCACAGCTTCAAAGCACATGGAGGGATTAGGTACATTCAAAGCACATGGAGGTATTATGTACATTCAAAACACATGGAGGGATTAGGTACATCCTGGTACAAGGATATCCTCAATTTCCTCTTTCAGGTGGGATGTGTGTCCATCCCAGCAGACCCCAGCACAGCTGTGCAACCCTCAGATTCCCTTCGTGCTCTGGTGCTCCACAGAGCTGCAATTATTTTTTGTGGAAAGCTGCTTGGTACATGTTCGGGCCCCTACAAGAGCTGGAGATAGTGTATCCTGTTCCTAGCATGCCCCCTGTTGTCCAGTCCTTGTCATGCCCTTGTTTGTGACAAGCTGCTTGTCCACACACACAGTCAAAATCCACTAGAAAAACTCGAGAGGACAATCAAAGAATAAAAGCGTCCCAACGGGTGAGGATGATCATGATCACATATACTCGTCTTCATCACCAGTCACACTTTCCATGATTTCTCATCACTGTCCCCGTGGTAACTCCAAAGGCTTGGACACACTCTGACACTGCAATCTATACCAAGTACAGTTACTGAGATACCGAAGGACGTGACACCACTGAATACATGGAAGAACGTGTCCCCTTCAGCATCCAGTACGTGTTCCAGTACTGCACTTGCCTAAGTACCCAGAGGTTCATGAGCTGTATCCTGTGCCCATGTCTGCCCATAGGAACTGAGTGGGGAGGGAGGTGCAGACACATTGCACAGTGATGCAGGCCCAGGGGGCAGGAGCACCTGCTGCAGAGCTGGGGGGGGTGGGGTGGGGAAGAGGCTGCTTGGTTGCTGCCTGAGGCATGACTTAGAAAAGAAAGTAGAGTTGGCAGGAGTTGGCAAGTGTTTCAGCCCTGAGAGAGGGTATGGGTGTGCTGAGGCAAAACCAGTGATGCCAAGAAACCTTTTCTTTGTGCAGTAAGTGGAGGGTGTTAATTATGACTCTAGCACTGACCATCATCGTAGCCTTATTGTTGGCCGTATCCCTCTGTGTGTGGCAGCTGGAGAAGCTGGGACTCCACATGCACGGCAAGGCATGGCTCATCTAGGGAAAGCTTGTCCTGCTTACCATCCCTGTGACCAAACCTGTCAGATTTCCTGTGACACAATGGTCAGGCACGTCACTGCCATCACCTTTGCTTCTGTGAACCTTGCTCCATGTTTACCACGAAGGGACATTTGGCTTGTCCAATTAGTGGACACACTTGTCAAAGTTTTTTTGTGAATTATTTAAGGGTGAGCTAAGTCTCATCCTTCAAGTAATAAATATAATTTATTTACAAATATTTCTTTCTATGAAAGAAATATATTAATCACAGAAAGAAAAATATAATCATAGAAAGAAATATATAAATATATGCCTCTTGGAGAGCCCAGCAATTTACCAAGAGTATCCTGACCACATGGGCAGAGCCTGGCAAGCTCCCTGTGGCATATTCAATGTGCCAAATACAGTAACAACAACAGGTTTCAATCCTCTGACCCTGAAAGAGCCTCCAATCGTTGGGAAAAGATGTGTAAGAAGAGGCTGCTAAAATCTCAGTCCTGGGAGGAATAGAGACGTTACTGGTGCCTCCTCGAGTAATTCGACGATCAATGGGATGACATTGATGACAGTTATGATTTACAAATAATGAATCAAATTCTCCGAGTTGCTTCTTAACTGCTTCTCAGAATTTTGACTAAGAATAAGTGAGATAAAAATAAAACAAGAGGCAACATACACCAGACCCTGCCTTTTATTATTTCTTTAGTTGTTGTTGTTGTTGTTGTTGTTGTTGTTGTTGTTGTTGTTGATAGAACCCAATGACCCAAAATTTTTTACTGCAGTTTGGGTCTGGATTTCCATGGGAAATAGGTAGAGGGGACCTCAACTCTTGCTTGCAAGAATAGCTAAGGATATTTGCAACATCTGACCTTCTCATTTTCAAGGGGCCCAGCTTCACAGTTCCTAAACTCTGCACACTGACACACCCTTCAGGTATAATCTCGCAGCTGACATCAAGGCCAGTTTTGTGTAGCAGCTACTGAAGCTGGAAATACACACCAAAGAGGGATGTACTATTCACTATCCTGGGTTCCTCTGGATGCATTGCGTGGTGACTGAGCTCCAGAAGCCCATCAACAGGGACCTCTGGGAAGTGCTGTTTACAAATTAGATAACTGGAATATCCTACTATAACCGTACAGTTGACAACTTCCTAGACTGTTATGAAGCCTTAGTCACCTACAACTTTATGAACTTCCTGGCCAACATCCTGAAAAGCCAATACCCTGACCAGGAAGCCATCCTGGAAGGACAGAGAAGCACAGGCCCCCACTGCCCTGCAGCTCACCATAACCCAACGCGGTGTGTGAGCACATCCCAGAAGATGAGAGAGTGGGCAGTGCCTCTATCTCTGAGCGCTCCAGAGATCCCGCTGCTCTGGTGCAAGCTGGCCATGCTGCAGGACAGAGTGGTAGGACCCACGACTGCCACCATCAGCGCATCTGTGAGCTGTGCTCCATGTCTATCATGAAGGAACTTTTCAGCTTGTCCAATTCTTGGACACACTTGGTAATCATCAACAATGTTCAAAGCTCTTTATGAATAAGTTTACCCATTACTGAAAGAGCAGCTGAGTCCCATACATCAATAAATAAATGCAATTTATTTATAAAAATCAGTCATCTTTTATAAATGAAAGAAAGGCACCAAAATCTTCATTAGCTATTTCTTAATTGCTTCTCAGCATGGTTAGATAATATCAATTTAGTTTCTGGTACATCATCAGTTTTGTATATGTCCTCTCTCTGAAGTGCATCGTTAAGAAGAAAATATTCAGCAGATAACTTGAAATGACTCAAAATTCTCATATTAATAACCTGTCAGAAAAAAGAACGATTTTTAGATACAAAGTCAGTCACATCAATGTCTCTTTCTTGTACAAATATCTGACATTCAAGCAATAATTATCATACCCAAGAAAATAGGAACAAAAAACAATCAACAAAATGAGATTTGACTATAACACACGTGCCAGAAAAGCAAATGCTTCAATTTGAAAACATAGGGGCACAGAGATAGCACAGAGGTTAAGAAGTTGGACTCCATGAGCACCACCCTAGTTCCATCCCCAGCACCACATATGCCCCCTAGAAATGCAAGAAACAGCACCCCTATACAAAGCCTGGAGTAGTCCCTATGTACCATGAGGGACTGGAGGACTGTCTTCACCCAAAGAACAAGTTTTCTAATAAATTACCCAAATTTTAAACTTCTAATACTAGGAAAAGAGCTAGGAGCAAGTTCCATGTGGTGGGGGGCACTCCCCATATGGGCAGGGTCCCAGTTCAAGCCCTAAAACCCAGCACAAGCCCAATAGCCCTAAGCTCTGCCAGGAATTGTCCTTGAGCATTGCTGGGGAGAAACTCACCAAAAGTAAGAAAGTAAGTCAGTAAGAACTACTAAATCTAAAGTGAGATGAAAGAAGAAAATAAATATGAGAACACATGAAAATAAAATTCAACTGACAGAAATTTATTTTCTGAAAGATTTTAATTAACTGGAGAAATCTCAAGCAAAGCTTCCCAAGAAAAAGTAAGTGAAACATTTACATATCCTATGCAGAGTATCAGACTCGGCTACAAAGTGAAATCTTATCCAAATACTAGGTCAAATTAGCTGTAACAGTCCAGTTCTATGGAAGTCAGTGAATGTTGCAAGCATACACTGAGTAACAAAATATCCAGGAACAAAGGATTCTTCTGTTACTAGTCACTTAATTAAAAACTTATAATAGTTATACAAGTATGCCACATGAACACATGCCTTAAAATATCTCATCTATGCAATCTGATTTCAGATCTTGCCAGCCAAACTGAAAAAATGCAGTGCAAGGTTCACAGTATCTCAAAATATCAAGTCAAAGTCATGTATAATTACCAAACAAGGCAATTATTATATATAATCATAATATAATAAAATATATTTATATAAGCAATTGTATAACAATTATAGTTCATATGTGAGACTTGTTGTTACTGTGTTTGGCATATCAAATACATCACGAGGAGCTTGCCAGGCTTTGTTGTGTGGGTGAGATACTCTCGATAGCTTGCCGGGCTCTCCCAGAGGGGCGGAGGAATCGAACTCGGCTTGGCCTGGTCAGCCGCTTGCAAGGCAAACGCCCTATCTGATGTGCTAACGCTCCAGCCCAAGCCTCACAATGGAGACGTTACTGGACCCCCTTGAGCAAATCGATGAACAATGGGAGAACAGTGCTACAGTGCTATAGTACACACAAATATTATGTATAATTACCAAGCAATTATCAAGCAAAGTGAAGAGGGATGTAAGGATGGACCTAAAGTATCCCAAGGACCCTGGAGGAGAGTACTGGGCACCTGGTATCAGTGGAGCTGTTCAAACTGTACAGCAAAACTATAAATAATAGTAACACTATTGTAAGCATGACACCTAAACTACCCTTCATCCTAATTTTTTTGCATTATCTTTTTTGTGTGTGTTAATTTTATTTATTTATTTTTTATAGTGAGATATCATGAGGTACAGTTGCAGACTTACATATTTTTGTGCTTGCGTTTCAATTATACAATGATCAAATACCCATCCCTCCAACAGTGCCCATTTCCCACCACCACGGATCCCAGTATCCCTCCCACCCCCCCATCCCCCCATCCCACCCTGCCTCTGTGGCAGGGCATTCCCTTTTGTTCTCTCTCTCTTATTGGGTGTTGTAGTTTTCAAAAGAGGCAATGGGTGACAATCATGTTTAGTCTATAGTCTACTTTCAGCATGCTTCTCCCATCCTGGGAGGATCCTCCCAACACCTTTATTTGGTGCTCCCTTCTCTATCTGAGCTCCCTTTTCCCCTAGCATGTGTGGTTGGCCTCCAAGCCATGGAGTAAACTTCCTGGTACTAATCTCGGCCATTCTTGGGTGTTAGTCTCCTATTTTGTTACTTTATGTTCCCCAGATATTTCATCCTAATTTTTAAAACAAAACCCAAGACAAGTTCATTTGCTAATGGTAACCAACAGAGCAGTTTACCTTAAACCCAGTTATCTATGGTCAGAGA
Source organism: Sorex fumeus (assembly GCF_029834395.1). NCBI lineage: Eukaryota > Metazoa > Chordata > Mammalia > Eulipotyphla > Soricidae > Sorex > Sorex fumeus. Next base: position 6,114,890 of record NW_026606103.1, read on the forward strand.
GCTAAGATAAGGGTAAGGTTGTAAAGCTGAATCCAGTTTGATCCACAATTCCACATCCCCTCCCGATCCTTATCCCCTGCAGTAGTAATTCCTGAGCACAGAGCCAGGAGTAAGCCAAAAGCATCAGCAGGTGTGGCCCAAGACCCATGCCCACTCCCAGCACCATGAGATAATTAGGTTTAACTCAAATCTAAGGACAATCTAAGCTAAATACTTATTCCCAACAACTGTCCATTATCAAATTCATTCAAATTTATATGTGTGTGTATGTGTGTGTGAGCATATGTGTGTGTGTGTGTGTGTGTGATGTGTTACAGGAGGAGAGAACCAGAGACACACCACACTCCCAAGGCCTGCAGCTCTCTGTGTCTACAGACCAGGTACCCAGGGCCACTGCACCTGACTGGCAGGGTGACCTGGAATGAGTTTCCAGGAAACTTGAAGCAAGGGTTATGGCCAGGATCACCGGTCAACAGAGAAGCTATTCCTCAAATGTACCATTCATGAAAAAAGGTTCATACCTTTATGTACATGGCTCTTCTATCAGAATCCAAAACAAGAATATTTACAGCTTTGCAGTAATTTCCATTACTAACAGCCTCATGACTACTCAGAGTGCAGTCCTAGGAGAATGAAAGGGTGATTGAATGCCTTGTCTCTCCCTGAACAGTGCTCAGCTTGCTTGTCTGAGACTTTATTACCTTCAATCTTAATTTCAGAAATGTTGTTTCTTATCCTCAGTAATGATCTGTAAACTTGATAATTCTGCTAAAATATGCAAGATTACGACTTATTTTTGTAATCTAAAATATTATTAAATTCATGGCTTTTAACACAAAGCAAGTACTTGTATGTTACAGTCTTCAACTGGAAGAACTGATATGCCAGGCAGAGATGACTCAAAGGTCTAGAACACAAGTCTTGCATGCAATTAGCCCAGGTTCAATCCATTCCCAGTTCCACAATCCCCAAGTGCCTGGGAACGTGCCTGAGTCATAAGCCAGATGCAGGCCTTAGGCAATGCCAGGGATGTGTCCCAAAGTCAAATTAAATTGAATAATTAAAGAAATAAATTATATGATAAAAGTTTTATTTTCTTTATGAGTATTGACCATCTTTTACTATTAGTTTCAAGTTTAACCTGGTAATATGATGCATTTCTAAATATTAATCTAGGTTACAAAATTCTGAATTCAATTGTATACAAGACCAGAGACAAAATGTATTAATTTACTGGTAAATATCCTGATGCTGTGATTTAAGGAAACATACAAAATTTTTAATGATGTCTTTGTCTTAGTATCCACAAAATACAGTGAAGCTGTTCTTTCCTCCAACTGTATAAAAAAAATTATTAAAGCTAATTCTTGTGCTCGTGAATGCTTTGGCATGCAAATGAATTCCAAGGAATAAAAATTCACCTAATTTTAGTAATGGGTCAACAAGTATGTGTTTTTCTGCTCCCTATAAATTACTGTACATTGTGGTATAAATCTATAATTTATATTATTTTATTTTGAAGGATATTACATTTATAATTAGAATTTATATTTACACTTCATTTTAAAGATATTTATTCATACCTTAATCAGTTGAATGACATTTTTAGAGGTACTTTTCAGCTAGGGTATAATTTGTACAGTCTATCTGAAAAGGAAAAAATCAATTAGACTATTTATGAAGAAATGTGTATACAGAGCTTTATTCTACTTGCTATACATGTATAGTTTCTCAAGCTATTCATATAGACACAATGACCTACACAAATATTTCACAAAAAGAAAGTATAGAACTATTTTTCCCTTGAAGTTTTCAATAAATGATACATACTGTTGCTCTTATAAAAATTTAGCTGTTATCGAGTGTGGGTAATATTCAATCAACATCTAGAGATTCAGAAAGATACGCTGAATACTTGCTGCCTATGAAAACAAAATGTTCACACATTTATTACATGCATCAAATACCCAAATGCATTCTGTATTATCTTTAGGTCTAGAAAAAAATTATAACCTTAAATTTATTTTATGCATAGACAATATAAAACTAAAATATCAGAACAAGCAGTTGGCTCGGTGCTCAAGCCCATGTCTTACATGGCTGGGGTCCATATAATGATTCAACACCACAAATAAGTAATAAATAAATTTAAAAATTTAAAAATATTTAAAATTACTATATCAATAACAGTAAAAATAGTCTTTGATAAAATGCTTTCTTAAGTGGGAGGAAGGAGGGAGGGTGGAAGGGAAGGGACAAAGGAAGGATAGAAGGAGGGAAGGAATGGAAGGAGGAAGGGGGAGGGAGAGAGGGAGGAAGGAAGGAAGGAAGGAAGGAGGGAAGGAGGGAGGGAGGGAGGGGGAGGGAGAGAGGGAGGAAGGAAGGAGGGAAGGAACAAAGGAAGGATAAGAGGGAGGGGAGGGAGGGAGCAAGGGGGGAGGGAGAGAGGAAGGAAGGAAGGAAAAAAGGAAGGAAGGAAGGAAGGAAGGAAGGAAGGAAGGAAGGGAGGGAGGGAGAGAGGGGGAGGGAGAGAGGGAGGAAGGAAGGAGGGAAGGAAGGAACAAAGGAAGGATAAGAGGGAGGGGAGGAAGAGAGCCAGGTGGGAGGGAGAGAGGGAGGAAGGAGGGAGGGAAGGAAGGAACAAAGGAAGGATCGAAGGAGGGGAGGGAGGGAGGAAGGGAGGAAGGGAGGAAGGAAGGAACAAAGGAAGGATAGAAGGAGGGGAGGGAGGGAGGGAGGGAGGGAGGAAGGAAGGAAGGAAGGAAGGAAGGAAGGAAAGAAGGGAGGGAGGGAGGGAGGGAGGGAGGGAGGGAGGAAGGGAGGAAGGGAGGAAGGGAGGAAGGGAAGGAGGGAGGGAAGAAGGGAAGGAGGGAGGGAAGGAAGGAACAAAGGAAGGATAGGAGGGGAGGGAGGGAAGGAGGGAGGAAGGAAGGAAGGAAGTGAGGGAGGGAGGGAGAAAGGGAGGAAGGAGGGAGGAGGGAGGGAAGGAGGGGAGGGTGGGAGGAAGGGAGGGAAGGATGCAGGGAAGGAGGGAAGGAGGGAGGGAAGGAAGGAACAAAGGAAGGATAGGAGGAGGGGACGTAGGGAGGGAGGGAGTGAGGGAGGGAGGGAGGAAGGGAGGGAAGGAGGGAGGGAGGGAGGGAAGGAGGGGAGGGAAGGAGGGAGGGAATAAGGAAGGAACAAAGGAGAGGAGGAGGGGACGGAGGGAGGGAGGAATGGAGGGAGGAAAGGAGGTAAGGAGGGAAGGAGGGAGGGAGGGAGGAAGGGAGGGAAGGAGGGAGGGAAGGAGGGAAGGAGGGAGGAAAGGAAGAAACAAAGGAAGGATAGGAGGAGGGGATGGAGGGAGGGAGGGAGGGAGGGAAGAAGGAAGGAACAAAGGAAGGATAGGAGGAGGGGAGGGAGGGAGGGAGGGAGGAAGGGAGGGAGGGAGGAAGGGAGCGAAGGAGGGAGGGAAGGAGGCAAGGAGGTGAGGGAGGGAGGGAGGGAGAAGGAAGGAAGGAGGAAAAGAAAAAAAGAAAACACCCCCCCTCAGTTCCTGTGGGCAGACACTGGGACACTCCCTCTCTGCCTGTGGGAGTGTGGGAGCCTCACTGGAGGCAGGTCAAGGTGAGCCTAATGAGTCTGTGCAGAACTGGAACTTGTACCTGGACCGAACGTCCTTATGTCTGATGTCTTCTCCATAGATTGGCTGTCCAAGCGATGGTCCTCTGCATTGCTCTAGGATGGGAGGGAGGAAAAAGAATAAAAGAAAAAGGAGAAAGGGAGAGGGGAGTATGGTAGGAGGAAATGAAGAAGGGAAGAAAGAGGAACACAGAGAAATAAAAAGGATTAAGTACAGCACTGGATTATGGATTATGGATTATGGATTCTGAAGTCTCAGCTTCTTCCATGTGTTCTTCTGTGTCATTTTACATGACTTACGTATATGTAACTGTACTAGGCACATTCTATTCTACCAGGACTTCTTCAAGCTCTTGGTGACTACCAATGTGTGGCAGTGATGTGGAAGAAGTGACTGAAGTGTCTGGTGATGAAGACAACAGGTTGAATTGCTCATCTTCGTCCATTGGAACACTTTTACTTTTTGGATTCCCCCTTAACGTTTTGCTAATGTTCTTCGCCTGCTTAGAAATGTCACTTTTGATGTCAGAGACATCCCATATTTCTAGGAACAAAGAGCAACATGTTCCTCGTTCTTCTTCTCCCATATAAGGGGTATAAGAGAAGGTGTAGTGGTGCACTATGGCGGCAATGAACATTTCTATGCAGATGATGAAGTCCTGCAGCCCCGTGGCCACTGTCTCTTCTGTCTGCCACTCCCAGGTGGAGTTCTTGGAAATTACACCAAATTGCACCAGCAAAGCAATCAACACTGCTTGCCAGAATGTGACAAAAACGACAAGCTTCACACAAAGGAACTTTCCCATTGCCTGGATGGGCCTCAGCTCCTCTTTCAGGGCTTTACAAAATAGCAGGAGGCTATACACGGCAAAGGACTGGGACACGTTGTTGATGATGACCAAGTACACCCAGGCTCTGTGCAAGTTGAAGATTCCTTCACTGTACACCTCGAATATCTCACAGATCACGGCGGCGTAGGTGGTGATCAGTCTGATGACGATGTACTGCAGCACTCCCAGCTTGCACCGGTACAGCAACACCTCTCCCACGGGGCAGGGCGGGCAGCAGCAGAAGGGTATGGGGGGCTGCGTCTTCTCTTTGCCTTCTATCATAGCTTCCAGGTCGGGGTACTGGCTCTTCAAGTAGTTGAATAGGAAGTTCATAAAGTTGTAGAGGACATACGCTTCGTAACACTCCCGCATGGTGTCCACGTAGATGGCGATGGACGGACACTTCAGAGCCACCCAGCTGTCTATGCTGTACACGGGCACCATGCAGAGGATCTTAATGATGGGCTTCTGGAGTTCGGGCCTCGTGTAGTGCACCAAGTGCTGCAGAATCTCCCAGAAGGTCACGGGGATGGTGAACAGCACAAAGATCCCGGGGATAAACCACACCTTGGTGTGGATACTGACTTCCAGCTTCTGCAGGTGCCACACACCCAGGGGGATGGTCACGACCACGGCCAGCAGATAGAGGATCAGCACTAAGGGCCGGATCCAACGTCTCCAGTTCTTAAGTTTAGGCACGCAAGCGTCGAACATTTCTCAAAGGTTGAAGGCAAAGAGCGCAGAAAGTCTCTGAGGCCCCTGCGCTGAGGTCCAAGGTTATATAGGTGGATGCACTTTCCATGTAACAAAGCAGCAGTGTGATGTCAGGGGTACCGCTGGGCGCTGCCCCCGCTGTACCACTGATGGCCGCCGGGGGCGCTGCGGGCAGCATCCTCGCTGCTTGCCTGCATGTGGCCCCTTACAAAGTCCTGGGACCCCTGGCGCGACCCCTTGTCCCTGAACCCCTGCACTCTGTCTGGCCTCTAAAGGAGAGCAGTGGCCTACATTGAGATGGTCCCGGCCCCTTCTCTCGGGGCCAAGCTTCCACCCTGGCTCTCCTGGTCCAATCTTGCTGATGATGTACAGGGGTGAGGCCCAAGAGGGTCCCTCACTCCCTGGGAACTCCCCGAACTGTTTGTAGGCTCTGGAGCTGCTTCTGCAGGGCTCTCAGGAAATCTGCCTGGAGCCGCAAACCCCGAGTCCAGTTCATCAGAGCAGAGCGCCCTGGTTGCCTCATTCCCGGGCAGATCTGCTTTCCCGGCCTCAGGTTTTTGTGGAATCATCTACTACATACAGTGTTCCTGTCTCATTAAGCACATTAAGCAATTAAATAAGTGGAGGGAGTTAATCCTTCCCCTAAAGCTGATCATCCTGGCATTCTTAATGATTGTGGTATGTCCTGAATGTGTGATCGCTGCAGAAGCCTAGTTTGGAACATAAAACCCAGCAACAATCCAATATAAATACTGACTTCAAGGGCTGGATTGATAGAACAGCAAAAGTATTCTTGCCTTGTAGATAGCTGACCTGGCTTAGATCCCCGATACACAGTATGGCTGCTCTGACCTCCACCAGGAATGATGCCTGATCATATGGATTGCAGTACACCCAGAGCACTTTCAGATGGGAAAAAAAAAAAAACACTGATTTTGTTCTCCAAAGCTCATAATGAATGCTGATAAAATGTAACAAGATTGAAAAGATTTCAAAAATTTATCCTCTGAAAAACCTGGCTTAAAGTAGAAATTAGGAAAAGACAGATGTTGGAAAAGCATCAATATACTTGTAAGTTAAACAGTAAACTTCCAAAGAAGCATAGGCATGTGGAATACAAAATTCAAATCAGCATTTTTAGTTGCATAAACATGTGAAACAAATTAGTGTGATTAATGCAGTCTCTCCAGGAAAAAAAAAACTTATTAATGCACTTCTAGTGAGGTGTAGAGATATACCACAGGGGTTAAGAGACTGGCCTTGCACATGTCCAACCCTAGTTTGACCTCCAGCACCACATATGCCCCCCAGAAATGCCAGCAGCAACACACACAGACTAAGGCAGGAGTAGTCAATAAGTACCACCAGGGACTTGTGGACTCTCTGAGCCCAAAGGGCAAGTCTTCAAATACATCCCCAAAGTTTCTACCCTTAAAAGCTAGAGAAAGGGCTGGGCGTGAGCTACACAAGATGGAAGGCATGACTTGTATGGGCACGGCCTGGGCTTAATCCTTAACAACCACATGGTGCCCAGCACCATCCAGAGGCCCTGAGTACTACAGGAGTGACTCTGGAGAATTTCTGAGGAGAACCCAGCAAAAGTAAGAAAGTAGGCCATGAAGAACTACCATATCAAAAGTAGATGAAGGAAATAAGAAATAAAGACATGATTCAGCTGACACAGAAGGCAGTTCTTTGAAATATTAACACAATTGAGAAATCTCAAGACAAACTCACCGAGAACAACAGAAACTTATCTCCTACCCTGTCAGATGAGAACTAGAAACTCATCTCATACACTGTCAGACTACAGTTACAACTGAAAATCTTACCTAAGGGCTCTGGTTTAACTGTAACTCTCCAATTCCATTACAGTTAAAGAATGTTACAAACCTAAACCCAGTAACAAAATCTCCTTCAGTCCCTACCTACTCTATGTAATAGACATAAAGGCTATACAAGTAAGCATCATATGAATAAATTACTTTCAAAAAATAGCTTCCATATTCAACCTGATTTCAAACTCTTTGTGAAAACAAGAAACAGGCACAAGTTTACAGCATTTCAAGATACAAAAAGTTATTAAAATATGTATGCTTCTATGCATAATACTGCAATTACCTAGCAAGGGTTGTGGTGGCATAGTGAAGGGATGGACTAAAAGTATAACATGGTTCTGGAGGTGGGGACATGGCAATTGTTGGCCAGGGAACTGTTCTAACTGTATGTCAAAACCATAGCTGGTATTAAAACTATTATAAGCATATCACCTAAAATGTCATATTTTTTTAAATTTCACTAGTGTTCCCCACTTTTAATTTTCTCAAAACTATGCTCCAGCAATAACCAATTTACTTACCTCTTAATAAATACTTAGTTTTCATTTTTACGGAAACAGACACAGGGAAAGTTCATTTGCTATTACAATTACAAAGGAGCAGTTTATCTTAAACCCAATTTTGTAAGTTCAGAGAGATATAACAAGAGTAAAGCTGTGTAGCTGAACACAGATTGATCTCCAGCTCCATATATGGTCCCCCTGAGCACTGCCTGGAGTGATCCCTGAGCACAGAGCCAGCAATTCGCCCTAAGCACCACCAGGTGTGACCCAACCCCCGCTCCCCACTCCTACCACCAACACCTCATTATGTAAAAAGCCAAATCCATACACATGACTAGTCTCAGTGCTCATAAACAAAGAGAGAGGGGAAAATATTAGTCCCAAGGGCTCCTGGGTGGAGAAGTCAATAAAGCACAAGCAAGTCAAATGGGAACAAAAAGCCTGGAGACAGAGCTGGACCTTGAGAAAGCAGGAAGGACGGCAGCCCGGAGCAGGTGACACAGTAACCCCAGGTCATGGCATGGCCAGAGACTTGCAGACACCTCCCTCCTCTGGGCACATCATTAAGCACTGACCCCTTTAACTCTTCCACAAGAAGAAAACATCCAACCCCATCAAAAATGGGGCGACGAAATGAACAGAAACTTTCTCAAAGAAGAAATTCGAATGGCTAAAAGGCACATGAGAAAATGCTCTACACCATTAATCATCAGGGAGATGCAGAGCAAAATAACAATGAGATATCATTTCACACCAAAGAGACTGGCCCACATCCAAAAGAACAAAAGCAACCGGTGTTGGCGCAGATGTGGAGAGAAAGGGACCCTCCTTCACTTCTGGTGGGAATGCCAATTGGTTCAACTCTTTTCGAAAACAGTACGGACAATTCTCCAAAAATTAGAAATTGAGATCCCATTTGACCAAGCAATACCACTCCTGGGAATATATCCCAGAGAGGCAAAAACGTATAGTCAAAGTGACATCTGCACTTGTTTGTTCATTGCAGCGCTGATTACAATAGCTAGAACCTGGAAAAAACCTGAGTGCCCGAAAGATGACTGGTTAAATAAACTTTGGTACATCTACACAATGGAGTACTGTGTAGCTATTAGAAAAGATGAAGTCAAGAAATTTACATACAATTGGTACTACATGGAAAGTATCATGTTAAGCGAAATGAGTCAGAAAGAGAGGGACAGACATAGAAAGACTGCATTCATCTGGGGAACATAGAGTAACAAAATAAGAGACTAACACCCAGGAATAGCTGAGATAAGTATCAGGAGGTTTACTCCATGGCTTGGAGGCCAGTCACACGTGTTGGGGGAAAAGGCAGCTCAGATAGAGAAGGGAGCACCAAATCAAGGGTGTTGGGAGGATCCTCCCAGGATGGAAGATGCATGCTGAGAGTAGACTATAGACTGAACATGATTGTCACTCAATGCCTCTTTTGCAAACCACAGCACCCAAAAGGAGAGAGAGAACAAAAGGGAATGCCCTGCCACAGAGGCAGGGTGGGATGGAGGGTAAGGGGAGTGGGAGGGATACTGGAATCAGTTGTGGTGGAGAATGGGCACTGGTGGAAGGATGGGTATTCGATCATTGTATAACTGAAACCCAAGCACAAAAATGTGTAAGTCTACAACTGTACCTCATGGTGTTTCACTAATAAAAATTAAAAAGACCAAAAAAAACCTGTGTTTTTCAGGAAATTCTGACACATGGTCAATCCTAAACATATGCTACCAAGTGAATAAACCAGCAAGAAACAGAAATGCTATGTTGATTCAGCCTAGACAGGTACTCTAATGAGTTGGAATCTTGAAGACAGAATGAAGAGTTGCAGGTTCCTGGTGAGAAGAGGGAGGAGCGTGTGCTTATTTACAGAGCAGTCTCCACCTGCAGAGGGAAGGGGAGAGGAAGATGGAAGGCAGAAGGTTGCACAGTATCATCACTGTAGTTAACATCGCTGCACACTAAGAACAAAGATGCCAACTTTCTCTTTCATATATGTCACAATACAAACCTTTTTAAAACTTGGGAAGTAGATCAGTCATCAAGTGGAAAGGAATGAAATTCTGCAGGGATCTCTTCTGGAGACAAAATAAGAGGCAGAGTGGAGGACTAATTGGCTTATTCTGTGTAGGAAAACATGTAAACCAGAGAAGCCAGGAATAAATAAAAATTATTAAAGACAAAATTAAAATGCCTACACACATATTTATGGCGCATGTAATAGATACAACGATAACAAGTATCTCCAAATGGTTAGAAGAACAAGAAAGAAATTAGAAAAGACTTGAAAGGTAAGAAGACTTTCCTGATGAAGTCTGTTATTACAAACTACCACCAGGAATGGTCCAGAAACAGCGTAAAAAAAAAAGTAACTGTCTACTCAGAAGTCTGTATTCCAGGGGCTGCTTCTGTACCACTATCCCACCCCCACCCGCTGCATTCAAAAAAAGCCACATTTGACAAAACGGCTGCATTTTCTCAAATGAAAGCTGCTGTTTGTTTGTCTGATGATGGAGTCTGGGTGTGCACATGACCGATTTCGCCAGCAGGGTGAGCTCAGTCCTTGGTGATAAACATTTCTGTATGATATAAGCTAAAAGAAGTCTTTTCTGTATTCGCAAACAGACATGGGTGAATACATTTTTCTAAGTAAACTGTTAAATTGGAGGCTAAAATACATATGAAGCTCTGAATACAAATTTAAATGTAGCAACATTATTAGGATAATTTAAAAAGTAATTTCTATTTTGATTTCTTTGGTCCCATATCTTGTTGAATCCCTTACTTTACTATATTATTTTGTACATTATTCTAGCTTCTGAGTACAGAATTATTCTTACAGTATAGCATTTTTACGATACTATCTCACTGCTTTTTCATAGTTGCTTTTTATCAGATTAAAGATTATTTCTTCTTAAACTGTGAAATTTGTATACTGAATGAGGATTATTATGTCGAATAATCTTTCTGTATACAATCATGTGAACATAAAACTCTTTTGTCATAATGAATTATGTGGACAGAAACTCCACATTGCTAGAAGATTCATTCTGTCTTGATTGATAGAGAGATGGTTTGAAATGTAGATTCAAAGGAACAAGATGTAACTAGTTACATAACTACTTAAGGGAAAATTATATTAACATTAAAAAACATAATCCATGTATTAAGCTCCTACAGTGTTTGTTTTGTAATCTCAATGCTTCCAGAGAAAAAAATATTTGACTGTCATATTTAGATTTTTTTTAAATTTTATTGAATCATTGTGAGATAGTTACAAGCTTTCATGTTTGGGTTACAATCACACAATGATCAAACCCCCATCCCTCCACCAGTGCACATTCCCCACCACCAATATCCCCAGTATACCCCTCCTTTCCTACCCTCCCTCTGCCTCCGTGGCAGACAATATTAACCATACTCTCTCTCTACTTTGAGGCACTATGGCTTGCAATGCAGCTGTTAGGAATGATGAAGTCATGAAATTTGTAATAAGTGGATAGACAAGGAGAGTATCATGCTAAGTGAAATGAGTCAGAAAGAGAGGGACAGACATAGAAGAACTGCACTCATTTGTGGAGTATAAAACCACATAACATGAAGTTGACACCTAAGAATAGTAGATACACGGGACGGGAAGATTGCTCCATAACTGGAAGCCAGCCTCATGACCAAAGGGGAGAAGACAGCTGGAATAGAGAAGGGATCACTAAGAAAATGATGGCTTGACTTTTGGAAAACAGTATGGACGATTCTCCAAAAATTAGAAATTGAGCTCCCATTTGACCCAGCAATACCAATCCTGGGAATATATCCCAGAAAGGCAAAAAAGTATCGTCAAAGTGACATCTGCACTTGTTTGCTCATTGCAGCACTCTTTACAATAGCCAGAATCTGGAAAAAACCTGAGTGCCCGAGAACAGATGACTGGTTAAAGAAGATTTGGTACATCTACACAATGGAGTACTATGTAGCTGTTAGGAAAGATGAAGTCATAAAATTTACATACAAGTGGTACTACATGGAAAGTACCATGTTAAGTGAAATGAATCAGAAAGAGACGGATAGACATAGAAAGATTGCATTCATCTGGGGAATAAAAAGTAACAAAATAGGAGACTGACACCCAAGAGTGACCAAGATTAGTACCAGGAGTTTTGCTCCATGGCTTAGAGGCCAGCCACACATGCTAGGGGCAAAGGGAGCTCAGAGAGTGAAAGGAGCACCAAATAAAGGGTGTTGGGAGTACCCTCCCAGGATGGGAGAAGCATGCTGAAAGTAGACTGTAGACCAAACATGATTGCCACTCAATGCCTCTTTTCCAAACCACAGCACCGAAAAGGAGAGAGAGAACAAAGGGGAATGCCTTGCCATAGAGGCAGGGTGGGATGGGAGGGATGGGTGGTGGGAGGGATACTGGGATCTGTGGTGGTGGAAAATGGGCACTGGTGGAGGGATGGGTACTTGATCATTGTATAATTGAAACCCAAGCACAAAAATTTGTAAGTCTACAACTGTACCTCATGGTGTTTCACTAATAAAATTTTTTAATTAATAAATAAAAGAAAAAAGAAAAAAAATGATGGCTTGAGGAACCGGTAGGAATAGGAGATGTGTGCTGAAAGTAGATAATGGACCAAAAATGATATTTGGGTATCTTGCACTTCTCTTATTGTTTCCATAACTTTTTCAGCTTAATTTTTAATTTCATTATCAATACTTTTTATTTCTCTATATTTTGCAAGTTATTTTTATTCTTCTATAGAATGATATTTTAGGACCATTGTAAGCATTCTATCACTATCACTATCACCCCATTGTTCATCGATTTGCTCGAGCGGGCACCAGAAACATCTCCATTCATCTCTGTCACGTGCTAGTGTAGCCCGATGACATATTGGGGGCTCTTTCAAGGTCAGGGGAATGAGGACCATCATTGTTACTGTTTTTGGCATATCTAGTATGCCACAGGTAGCTTTCCAGGTTCCGCCCTTGGGGCGGGATACTCTCGGTAGCTTGCCAGGCTCTCCAAGAGCGATGGAGGCTTTTAGGGCAGACTCTAACCACCTTTACAGGTGTTCCCAGTCAGGCATACATGCAGGAAAGAGACTCTCAGTAGCCTGTTGGGTTCTCTGAGAGTGAGAACTAGAAAATAAGAGGTTGCACAGTTGCAAATGCAGCCGTGCACTTCCGGGAGCTTGGTTTTATAGTCTCTGGATCTTGGCTGTTGATGGGTTTGCACGACAGTTGGTGGGTATAACTGTCTAGCTACTAGAAGATGGGGGATCTAGATGGAGGAGGCCCAGTCCCGAACCAGCAGGCTTGGAGATCTCAGCCCCGGGTCCCGCACACCTGGGTTCCTCTGCCGGTTCCTTCATGCTTGAGGCCAGTCCTAGTGTGTAGATAGTGGTCTCAGCCTGGCTGTGGCTGGGTCCCGGAGGTCTTCAGCTGCCGGGGCTCTGCTCAGGGCAGAGAGGGAAACTCAACCTTCCTCCCCCCTCCAAGGGGCCCTGGTGAGGACTGCCAGGCACGGAAGCAGGAGGTTATGTGTTGTTCTCTTCTGGGAGCTTGGTTTTATAGTCTCTGGATCTTGGCTGTTGATGGGGTTACACGGCAGTTGGTGCGTGTAACTGTCTAGCTACTTGAAGATGGGAGATCTGGGTGGAGGAGGCCCAGTCCCAAACCGAGCAGCCTTGCAAATCTCAGCCCCAGGTTCTGCACACCTGGGTTTCTCTGCCGATTCCTTCATGAATGACACCTGTCCTAGTGTGTGGAGAGTGGTCTCAGCATGGCTGTGGCTGGGTCCCGGAGGTCTTCAGCTGCCGGGGCTCGGCTCAGAGCATAGAGGGAAACTCAACCCTCCCACCTCCAAGGGGCCCCAATGAGGACAACCAGGCATGGGGGCAGGAGACTCTGCCTTGTAAGCATTAAAGGAATGAAAATTACATCCACTGTAAATATTCTCAGGTCAAAAAAATGGTTGATAATAATAAAACATTCAAAGTCTACAAAAAGTTTAAGTGAACATCATCTTCACCAAATACCATAAGGTAAAAAAAGGTAAAGGCCCTCCCGTTGTTCGTCGATTTGCTCGAGCGGGCCCAGTAACGTCTCCATTGGAGACTTTGTTGTTACTGTGTTTGGCATATCGAATACGTCACGGGTAGCTTGCCAGGCTCTGCCGTGCGGGTGAGATACTCTTGGTAGCTTGCCGGGCTCTCCGAGAGGGGCGGAGGAATCGAACGTGGGTCGGCCATGTTGGCTGCGTGCAAGGCAAACCCCTTACCGCTGTGCTATCACTCCATACCATATTAAAATACAAAAGTATCTCAGAAAATTTATCCAGAATCTGAAGATACAGTCAAAAATAAAAATGCTATCAGAAACAAAAGAGAAAATATTTATTGATGAAATTTCAAACCATGATGACCTAGTTTTTCAAAAAAGAATATTTAATCAGTAAACTTCAATTTAATCTTAGAAACCAAATACACAATAGTTGTGAATATAAAAGTTTTAGTATTTTCAATATGATAATAAAATAAATAAACCTGCAATTTAACCACAAAGTTTCAAACTCATTACATTTACAATATGCTAAAATTCTTCACAGAAAAGTTAAAAAATTAAATAATAACATATTTTCAAAATCTCTAAGAACTAGAAAGAGCCCAATGTTTTCTGAAAGCTTCAGGAATGCAGGTTTCATGTTGGTCCCTAGCCTCCACCTGGACTGTCCAAATCTACTCCTTTATGTGACATAAATATAAGGTAAAAGTTATCTTAAACCCTTAAAGCAGTCTTGTTGAAAAGAAGTAGCCAGCTATTTTGCTGTACATTTCAATCTAACATTTAATATCGCCATCAAATATTAAATTGCACTGTAGCACTGTCCTCCCATTGTTCATCGATTTGCTCAAGTGGGCACCAATAACTTCTCCATTGTGAGACTTGTTGTTACTGTTTTTGGCATTTCAGATATGCCATGGGGATATTGCCAGGCTCTGCCATGAGGGCGGGATACTCTGAGTAGCTTGCCGGGCTTTCCGAGATGGACGGAGGAATCGAACCCAGGTCAGTCGCGTGCAAGGCAAACGCCCTATCAACTGTGCTATCACTGTATCACTGTCATCCCATTGATCATCGAATTACTCAAGCAAGTGCCAGTAACATCTCTGTTCCTCCGAGCCCTGAGATTTTAGCAGCCTCTTCTTACTTGTCTTTTCTCAATGATTAGAGGGTCAGGGAAATGAGACCTGTTGTCGTTACTGTTTTTGACATATCAAATACGTCACAGGGAGCTTGCAGGGCTCTGCCTCTGTGGGCTGGATACTCTTGGTAGCTTGCCGGGCTCTCTGAGAGGCATATATTTATGTTTTTCTCTATGATTTGTTGCCTGCCCATCAGACATGGTGTAGTAATAGTGGAAAATGGGTAGGAAGTGTCTTATAATGTGTCGCACAGCCGCACAGTCCAGTTCCACATTATCTGGGTTTATTAGCTTGAGGAATGCAGAATGGACCAGAAGTTGCAGTTTGGTACCTCATCAACTCTGCAGTGACTTTGGCTGCTGCAATTAGCCCTGCTGCTACCACATAGAAATGGTGGCCAGTGCCCTTGAAGATTGGAACTGAATAAAAAAGATCTCATTAGTGGCCTCACTTCTTTGGTATGCTAAATTCAATTGGTGATGACTGGATTAGCAGGACACTTATTTCCTTTGCTTGGGTTTTTGATTCAACCTATATTTTTCATTGCTTATTAAGTTTGTTAACCAACTAATTTCATCGGTAACATTGGTGTGTATATGAATTCATTATAATTCTATCATGTTAATGGAAAATGGTAACAATGATTTGATATGCACAAGAAATAAAAGAGGAAATATGGTATGTAAGGATTAAATTGCAGCTTCAATTTTGAAATTAGTTGAAGGTCAACCACATTCTTTTTGTGTGTGTGTATGAAGCACCAACTATTGCATTCACATTAAAAAGAATTTTGAAGTTGAAAATAATTTTAGTGATATAAATGACTTATAAGAGAAATTTCAATTCTCAAAATCCATTTATAAAAGTATGTCAAGGGCAAAATAAAGCAATCCCTTCCCCCAACCACTCAGATGCAAAGGATCTTTCTACAACTTAATCCTACAAAATAAGGAAACAATTTGAACACCTTTACTAGAATCTCCAAGGTAATTTTATAAAGGGCGGTGGGATATCCCTCTTTAATCATAAACTTAACTAAATAGGTCTTGTAATTTATCAGATTCTTTAAAGGAGTGTCCTATTTGTGTACT
Source organism: Sorex fumeus (assembly GCF_029834395.1). Lineage (NCBI taxonomy): Eukaryota > Metazoa > Chordata > Mammalia > Eulipotyphla > Soricidae > Sorex > Sorex fumeus. The sequence continues at coordinate 6,130,713 of NW_026606103.1, forward strand.
CGTTTGTCAAACACCATGTGTGATGCAAGTTTAAAATGGTAGAAGCCAAAAAGGTAGAACATCAAGCACTTACCTAGGACACTACCAACCTAGGTTCTATCTCTCTGGGATCCCAAAGAAGCAGACTTTTGAGTTCAAAGTCAGGAGTAAGTCTAAGTACCTATTGGTTTATATATGAATATATACTAAAGAAAGCTTCTTCTTAAAAGGTGTAAACAGCTCTTCATTTTCATCCCCCAAGCTAAATTGGTCTTCTCCCCCACCCAGCTGAACTGGTCTTCTCCCCCACCCAGGTCAGTTTATCTGCTGCTTCTCAAACCTAGGACTTGGATTTCTCCCTGCAAGCCCCCCAGGCGTCCTCTCAGACCTTGGGAGACAAAGCAACCCTGAGCCTCTGACTCTTCCTTTTCGTCCCCTAAACTAAGCTGGTCTCCCCCACCCAGGTCAGTTTATCTGCCGCTTGATCATTGTATAATTGAAACCCAAGCACAAAAATTTGTAAGTCTACAACTGTACCTCATGGTGTCTCACTAATAAAAATTAATTTTAAAAAAAGGTATAAACAAAATCAAAAGTAAAAGGTTAAAAATACTTCAGATAAGCAGAGCAGAATATGCACAAACTTAATTCACGTTTTTACTTTTGACTTTTATAGATGCGAGATGAAAAACAGAGGCCTGAAGAATCACTGTCCTCCCATTGTTCATCAATATGCTAGAGCAGGCCCAGTAAAGTCTCCATTGTGAAACTTGTTGTTACTGTGTTTGGCATATTGAATATGTCATGGGTAGCTTTCCAGGCTTTGCTATGCAGGCGAGATACCCTCGGTAGCTTGCCGGGCTCTCCGAGAGGGGTAGAGGAATCGAACCGGACTCGGCCGTGCTGGCCACATGCAAGACAGATGCCCTACCACTGCATTGGTGGTATAGTGGCGAGCCCGAAGAATCATTAATTAATAAAGCTAGTAACTTCTTCTACAAATCAGCAAACCTCAGGGAACATGGACATTGAAGTTTGAAGTATAATAAAAGATTCAAATTGAGACTATAGGAGTTCTACTTACCTCTACTGTGAAAAAAATGCTGGAGACAGAGTCATTCGAAACCTTAACAAAACAAAAAATATCTATATGATCTACAAAGTTTTAAAGTTTATTCAAGCAATGAGAAATCTGGGGTAACCAGCAGCTCCCCATCTCTCCCAAAAGCTACTTTCAGAAGGAAAGAGCATAAAACTACTCGCCTGTGTAATGAGGGATCAGAGAGATATAAGGTAGGTAGAATAGGACACTAAAATTGCAAGGATTATATTAGTAATGCAAGATAGAAATAGTGTTAGAGATACAAATGCAAGTTCAGTTCACCCTCAACTACAAACACTTCGTGGTGTCCTTTGCTGGGAACTCTTAAGAAATCTGGGCAGCCCCAATGAAATCTTTCTTTTACGAAACTCTGGTAAGGGCAGCCACCTTCACTACAGAGTCCTACCAGGAATATTCTCTCTTCATGACATCGAACTGGAGAAAGGCCCTAACCAGCGCCACAGGGATGTAGACTAAGACACAATACCAAAGGGTAAAAACAAGAGAACACTGCTAAACTGACTTGAGGGAAGAAACTCTAGGACTCACCGCTTACCCACTTACCGGGGCAGGGAAAGGTAGAATCTAAGGGCATGCAGAGGAAAGAAGGATCACAAGGACAACAAGTCCTGATACTCTGAGAAAACAGGTGTGCGGAGCTTGGATCCTACTTGGACATCTCACCTGTGCACAGACCGCTGCATACTCACAGCTAACAAGCAGCAGCAGAAACAAGCACACAGCGGGAGCCCAGAGTGTAGGAAGAAAAATTTTTCAGGTACAGCAGTGAGTAGGAAAACAGTGAGAAGTAGAGCTCCGAGCAGAATTTCAGCAACAAAGCTCCATCTTAATATTCAGGTTGCACTGAAGGAATGTGCAGCAGCACTGTGCTAATGAAAACAGTATCTCAGAACCCGTTCAACGCTCCTAATCTGACTCAAATTTCCACACGAGTTTCTTGTCAAAAATAGTTTTAGAAAACATGTCATGGCCCAAATGAGCAACTATGTGAGAGCAGACACCTGCGGTTTTACAAGTGTTCTAGAAGTGAGACTTGAATTGTAAACCAGGATCTGCACCAACACAGGGACCCTTCCCTCCAGGTATACCTGTGGCAGGGGGCATGACCTCTTGGGTTGCTGCAGATCATGCATATGACAATTAATTTCCCTTTCATGCTGCACTGGACCCATATCTCAGCCTCCTTTACAGAACTCTTATGACTAAAGCCTGGCTACCTCAGCTGCATAAAGCCAGTAGTCTGCCATTCTATTCCAATCAAAATTCAACAAAATAACTGTGAACACAAGAATCTGTACAAACCTAATTTAAAAGAAAATATTGCCTGGATCAGTGTTAGAGGTCCCACATAATTCACACAGGAGCACCAAAGTACTATACTTGAAAGAGGAAGATACTATACTTGAAGGGGGAAGAAGAGAACACTATTGACCAAGCTGAAGCCTCAACAGGGAATACCCACATTAAGAATCTCTCTGATAAAGAATTCTGAGGTGAAGCTAAGAGGATGTTATTGAGCTCAAAGAAACAGTGGAATGGACATCCAATAAAATAGAGAGGTAAAGGCCCTCCCGTTGATCATCGATTTGCTCAAGCGGGCCAGTAACGTCTCCATTGGAGACTTTGTTGTTACTGTGTCTGGCATATCGAATACTCTCGGAAGCTTGCCGGGCTCTCTGAGAGGGGCAGAGGAATCGAACTCGGGTCGGCCATGTTGGCTGCGTGCAAGGCAGACGCCCTACCCGCTGTGCTATCGCTCCAGCCCAATAAAATAGAGAGGATATGAAAGAAATAGTGGAAGGGGCAGTCAATATAATACAGAAAGAAATGAGAGCATAAATTTAAAAAAAGCTACAAAAAGAATAGTCACTAATAAAAATTTTGGTAGATGAAATAAAAAACTCAGGGGATGCCCTCAACAGTAGAATGGCAACTGTTGAAGACAGAATCAGTGAGCTTGAAGATGTGCTCCAGAAAACATAAAGGCAATAACAGAATATGGTAAAAAGACTTCAAAATAGCTCAATGGTGAGTAAGAGATATATGGAATGAGTTCAAGAGGCATAACATAAAAATCATCTGAGTACCAGAATAGGGAGGCAAGCCCAATTACTACCAATAGTGGTAGTAACTGTTAATGACATCACTACTGAGGAGTTCCCAGACCTGGAGAATGCAGGCATCCAGATCCAAGAAGCCCGAAGGGTACCAGCTAAAAAAGACCCTAATAAAACGAATCAAAGAAACATAATGAGAACGACAAATAGCAAAGATAGAGACACAATACTGAAAGCAGCAAGATCAAAGAAGAAATCACATACAAAGGAGAACTTTTTAGATTTTCAGCAGACTTATCAGACGAAACCCTCCGGGTCCAAAGATATTGGGATATAGTTAAAAAAAAACTCAATGAAATGATTTCCTCAGAATACTGTATCCAGCTAGACTCTCATTCAGATTTGAATGATATACTACTTCATGAATTAATAACAGCTCAGGAATTTTGTAGATTTAAACCTTAAATGAAAAACTGAAGGTGCTAGTGTAACACAAAATAAAACCCCAAAATACAACAACCTTCTACAGAATGTTGACACAAAACCCAATGAAAATATTCTCTCTCATCGTCAATGGTTTAAGTGCACCAATAAAGAGTCACAGAGCTGAAAAATGGATTAAAAATCTAAATCTATCATTCTGCTGTCTATAAGCAAAACACAAACAGTCATAGTAAAAATAGACTCAAGGTCAAGGAAGGAAAACAAAATTTCAAGCAACCAATTTCTTCAAAAAAGCCAGGGTAGCCATACTAGCATCTGACAACATAAATTTTAGGATGAAAAAGATAAGAAGTGACAATAAAGGCCATTTCACAATCACTATCACCCCATTGTTCATCGATTTGCTCGAGCGGTCCCAGTATCGTCTCCATTCATCCCTGTCACATGCTAGTGTAGCCCGATGACATATGGGGGGCTCTTTCAGGGTCAGAGGAATGAGGACCATCATTGTTATTGTTTTTGGCATATTGAGTATGCCACAGGTGGCTTGCCAGGCTCTGCCATACGGGATACTCTCAGTAGCTTGCCAGGCTCTCCGAGAGCAATGGATGCTTTTGGGGCAGCCTCTAATCACCTTTACAGGTGTTCCGAGTCAGTAATATATGCGAGAATGATACTCTCAGTAGCCTGCTGGGTTCTCTGAGAGCAAGAACTTGAGAGTAAGAGGTCGCAAAGCCACAAATGCGGCCGCACGCTTCCGGGAGCTTGGTTTTATTTTATTTATTTATTTATTTATTTAATTTCACAATAATCAAGAAATATGTACATCAGGAAGAAATTACACTCCTAAATTTACACGTGCCCAAGAGGGGTCAGCAAAATGCTTAAAACAACTGCTAATAGACTTCAAGGAGGACACTGTTACAACAAAATAGTAGTCAGAAACTTCAGCACTGCCTTATCACCTCTTGATAGATCAATGAGACTAAAACTAAAAAAGGAACTACTGGTGCTGAAGGAAGAAATGGAAGAGAAAGGGCTAGTAGATATTCACAGGGCTTTTCATCCCCTCAAAAGCAGAATACACATTCTTCTCCAATGCACAGGGAACATTTTCCAAGATTCCTTAGTGCAGAGACAGGAATAACCCCTGTGCATCGCCATGTGTGACCCCAAAAAAATGGAATCTAAATTAGATAGAATGCTACTAGGATGTACTTCAGAATAAGAAGAATCACCAAGGAGAGAGAAAACCATTAATAATCACAAATCATTAATAATCAAAATGCAACATATGTATGCATATGTTTATACATATATATAACCACAAATATAGTATCTCAATATGAGTAAAATTTGATGGAAGAGAAAAATACTTTAATATCCAGAGCTGACACTTGAACTACCTTAGTAATCTCCAGAACCAGTGAACAAAACCAGTGGCCCAAATCATTGTTTCTCACCCTTTCACTGACTACAACTCCCTTCGGACCTTGTTTCTTCTTGTGGCACCCCATTCTATCAGTTGGTATTCTAACCTTGTCACAAGTCTAGAGGCAAAAATCACCCATTTATATGATTTTAACCTGTGTTCCCCTTGTAACATCCTGGAGGGGCCCCTAGGAGTTATTTGATCCCTTGTTGAGTAATGCTGGTCTACAAAGTTCTATCATTTACTCAATCTACTTAACAATTGTGGAATATACATATACATATACATATATGCATATACATATACATGTTTATAAGTATTATACTGCAATCACCAGGCAAGGGATGTAGGGGGGGAACCAAGCGACAGACTAGAAGTAGCATATGAGGTGGGGACTGGGCAGTGGCTTCCAGGGAACTGTTCTAACTATCCATTAAAACCATAAATGGTATTTACACTATTATAAGCATATTATCTGAATTATCATAATAATTTTTAATTGGCTAACGTTCCCCACATTTAATTTTCTCAAAACTATGTTCCAGCGGAGCCGCCGCGGGCACTCGCGGCCGCCGTACTTGGGCACGCCCGCGCATGCGCCCTGAGCCTCGTCTCGGCCAGGCTGGGCGAGTCGCCCGGACTCTGCTGCAGGCTCCTGGGCGGGCCGCCGTCCGGGTTGTTCTGCTGGGGTCCGTCACCTCCTCCTAAGGATGCATCCCGACTTATCTCCACACTTGCACAACTGAAGAGTGCAACATCTTGATAAACTTGCTTGAGGAATGTCACAAAAATCACGGCTCTCTGAAATGTTTTGGTCATTGCAATGAGCTTGATTGAGAGATGAGAAAAATGCTTGAAGAAAGAGTGCATGGAAAAGAGGATCAAGAGCAGGGAGCATGGTAATGCGATGCGAAAGATACTATTTAATTCCCCAGAGGATTCTGAAAAATAAATTCTATTTTCACTGGTTGCCTTGGCTGAGAGAAGACCTAAAGCCTCTTGGTTGACAGCTGAAAGAATCCTCTCATTTGGCCTCTAGAACCCTTTGCCGATCCGTAGACACAAGGCATGGAAAGATCCAGAAAAGCCTGGATTCTGACAATGTTTGCAGAGCCTTCAGTTCTCACCAGCAAACTTGACTTCCCACTTTCCCCCTTTCTCTCCACCAGGGAACACTGGAGTAACTTCTCTCCCTCAATAAAAGAACTGATTTTAATCATAAAACACACACACACACACACACACACACACACACACACACACACACAGCAGCATCCCTTTTACTTACCTCTTATGAAATAATTTGCATTTTTAAATAAATGGACCCAAGAAAAGTTCATTTGTTAACGGTCATACGATGACTAAAGAGCAGTTTATCTTAAACCCAAATTTGTACGATCAGAGAGATAGAACCAGGATAAGGCTGTGTAGCTGACCCGAGTTTGTTCTCCAGCATCGCATATGGTCCCCCAGAGTACTTCCTGGAGTGATCCTTGAGCACAGAGCCAGCAATAAGCCCTAAGCACCACCAGGTGTAGTCCAACCCCCCTTTCCACTCCTGCCACCACCACCTAATTATGTATAAAACCAAATCCATACACATTACTAGCCTCAGTGCTCATAAACAAAGAGAGAGGGGAAAATATTAGCCCCAAGGGCTCATAGGTGGAGAGGTCAATAAAGCACAAGTAAGTCAAAAGGGAACAAACAGAAAGCCTGGAGTCAGAGCTGGACCCTCACAAATCCGATGGGAAAGACAGCAGCCTGGGAGCAGGTGACACAGTACTTCCAGGTCACGGCATGACCAAGAATTGCAGGCACCTCCATCCTGACACATGCCCACGACTTGATGTCCAGACACACCATTAAGCACTGATCCTGTTGACTCCCACGTAAGGAAGGTTTATTCAGTAGAAAACATACCAGACCAGCTACATACTCTGACACCATATCTGTCAGTGTTTCTGCATCTCCTCTAAATACGGACCCTTCTGGTCTGACTTCCTTCCAGGACCCATATCTCCCAAATACAATATAATGATAATAATAATAATAGTGGTAATTTAAAATGAAATTCTAAAAACAAAAATTAGAATAAGATTATCATATAGTACAGCTGTTTGACTTCAGGTTAGATGCCCAAAAGACTGAAAAGAGTCAAAAAGAGATATTACAACCAAGCACACAGCATTAATCACAATAGCAGAAGCATAGAAGAAGCAACACAAGTGTCTAGTGGTAGAAGAGGAAGTAGCAGAATGCTGTATAGACATAAAACAGAGCACTACTGAGCTTCTCAGAAAATTCTGACACATGGTGAACACTAAAGACATGCTGCTAAGTGAACAAATCAGTGAGAAACAGAGAAACACATATTGAATCAGCTTAGACAGGAACTCTAATAAGTAGCTGGAATCTTAGAAACAGAACAGAGTTGTGGTTGCAGGTTCCTGGAGAGAAGGGGGAAAAGCATGTGCATTATTTACAGAGCAGTCTCTACCCTGCAGAAGGAAGGGGAGAGGAAGATGAAAGGCAGTTGGTTGCACGACATCATCAATGTAGTTAACATCGCTGAACACATAAGAACAAAGATGCCAATTTTTTTTTTTGCTTTTTGGATCACATCTGGTGATATTCAGGGGTTATTCCTGGCTTTACACTCAGGAATTACTCTGGTGGTGCTCCAGGGGACCATATGGGATGCTGGGAATCCAACCTGGGTCAGTCACGTGCAAGGCAAATGCTGTACCCACTGTGCTATCGCTCCAGCCCCTGAAGATGTCAATTTTATCTTTTATATATGTCACAATACAAACCTTTTTAAAGCTTGGGAAGTAGATCAGTTATCTAGTGAAAAGGAATTAAATTCTACAGGGATCTCTTCCGGAGACAAAATAAAGAGGTGGAGTGGAGGACTAATTTGCTTATTCTGTGGAGAAAAACATGTGAAGCCAGGGATGAGTAAAATTACTAAAGACAAAAGTGCAGTGCATAAATACGTATTTATGGCACATATAATAGATAATACAGGATTGAATATCTCCAAATAGAAAAGAAAGAAAATTAGAAAAGATTGAAAGGTAAGAAGACATTCCTGAAGAATTTATTACTGTTATCATAAACTACCACCAGGAATGGTTCAAAAACAGTAAAAAATAGTAACCATCTACTCAGAAGTCTGCTTTTGTGTCACCCCACTAAATTTGAATATTTGAGAAAACCTTCATTTTCTCAAATGACAGCTGCGGTTCGGTTGTCTGGTGAAGGAGTCTGAATGTAGAAATGGCCGATTTCACCAGCAAGGTGAGTTCAGTCCTCTGAGATAAATATTTCTGTCTGATGCAAGCTAAAAGAAATCTTTTCTATATTCACAAACAGACATGGGTGAATACATTTGTCTAAGCAAACTGTTAAGTCAGAGGCTAGAATACATATAAAGTATATGATTACAAGTTTAAATATAGCAACAATGTTAGAATAATTTAAACAGTAATTACTATATTGAGTTCTTGGGCCCCATATCTAGTTGAATCACTTACTTGTACAAGATTATTTTGTACATTATATTAGCTTCTGAGTACAGATTTTTTCCTGAATGGTGGACATTTTAATTTTACATTGGTACCCTTTTCCTCAAATGATTTCATTGAATATTATTTTTATGATACTATCTCACTGCTTTTTATAGTTGCTTATCAGATTAAAGATTGTTTCTTTGTAAACTGCTAAGTTTGTTTAGTGAATGGATATTACTATGTTGAATGGGGCTGGAGCGATAGCACAGCGGTAGGGCTTTCGCCTTACAAGCTGCCAACATGGCCGACCCGAGTTCGATTCCTCAGTCCCTCTTGGAGAGCCCGGCAAGCTACCGAGAGTATTCGATATGCCAAACACAGTAACAACAAAGTCTCCAATGGAGACGTTCCTGGGCCCGCTCGAGCAAATCGACAATCAGCGGGAGGGCCTTTACCTTTACCTTTACTTAAAATTAATTACCTAAGAAAATTATTAGCATAAAAACGTAATCCACATATTGAGGTCCTACAGTATTTTTAATTTTATTTTTATAAAGTTGTTCACAATAATTGATTACATTTAATATTTGAACCGTGCACGGCAGAGCCTGGCAAGCTACCCGTGACGTACTCGATATGCCAAACACAGTAACAACAAGTCTCATGATGGAGGCGTTACTGGGCCCGCTCGAGCAAAATCGGTGAACAACAGGGGGACTGTAATATATATATATACCGTGATATGTGGGAAGCTGGCCCTTTAACTGACCAAGGCCTAAGTGCCTGTATGGTCATCCTGACCTACGACCCCACAGCAGGCACAGCCTGTGCTATGTATGGTCATCTTGACCTACGTGACCCCGCAACAGGCAAAACCAGTGCTATGTATGGTTATCTTGATGTATGGTTATCCTGAGAGAACATCTGTCATGGCTGTCAGTAATAACAAGAAGTAACTATCTCATGTCTGGTACGTGATGCATGTAAATTTTATAAATCATATGGACATGGCTCTTTGTGTATCTACCTCATGTCTGGTAAATCATATGGACATGGCCCTTTGTGTAATCACCTCGTGTCTGGTACCAGATACACATAAACCTTGTAATGCATGATAGGTGAAAACAAATCTTCCTAACCATATATGGGCACGACCTTTTGTGTAGCTGCCTCACTAATGGATATATACCCTGATTGCCCCCAATAAAGTCCTGTCCCTCTTTCTCTCTGTTTCTGAGCTGCATTCTGTCTCTTGTGTCTCGTGTTCATTCGGTCGGTCCTTCCCAGCACCTACGGATCCTAGGGCCACCTCCGCAGGCCGGAGAGTGGTCTGGCGGGGCCCCCCGCAGTGATATATAATATTTGAACATCAATTTCACCACAATTACACCTTGCCATAGCCATATTTCAAGTGTTTACATCCCAAACCCCAAACCCTGCCCCCAAAGCAGAACCTAAGTAATTTATTTTGTATTTCTTGTTATGAATAATCCACTAAAAATGATCCAAAAAAAGTTTTCTTAGAGAAAAATGTGTGAAGATTGTTGTATTTCACCCAGGAGCCATTAAGCCCTTCTGTTAGAGATTAGTAGCATGTTGTTAAAGGTTGAGACTTGTGTGCTGAGATATATATATATATATATATATATATATATGTATGTATATATATATAGCCTACAGTATTTTTGTGTAATCTTGATGCTTCCAAAGGAAAATAGTATTTGACTGTGATATTTAGATCTCCTATATTTCTCTTATTATTCTTAATTCTTTTTATACCTTTGTCAGCTTAATTTTTGTTTTGTTTCTATACTTCTAATTTCTCTGTATTTTTCTTTTAAGAGATATCTATTTCCTTTTATAGGTCCCTAGCCTGGACTGACCAAAGCCTACTTCTTTACATGACATGGTCTCCTAGACTACAGAAAGAACTGGTCAGGCAACAGGTCACCGGAGATCTTTCCGGACCTCTTACTGAGCCAATTCTACTGGGGCACTTCAGACAGAAGAGACGTGCCCTCTCTGCCCGCTCCAGATGAAACCCCTACGGCCACGAGTTTCCAGAATCAAAACCCAGGTATGCGGATTCCAGGACTAAGACTCCAGGCCACATGGCAGTAGCTGAGATGGGCTGTCCCTCCCAGTCTCCCTGCCTGCTTGGGATCCTGGCTGTCATGCCCACGATCTGCCTCCAGGCGCCATCTCAGTGCATCGACAGTCTTGATTCAGAGACTCCCAAATGAATCTCAAAATGTATTAGCTCCCCACAGAGATGTCTCTGGACCCAACCATTTACAATTTTAGAATTCCAGAAGTGTGTGGTTGCTTTTGTGGTCATGTGACCGCTCGTGTTATTCATAATAAGCAATAGAAAATAAAGTATCTAGCATCTGCCGCTGGCAGGCAGGCTTGAATGGTGGTGGAAAAACTCAAGAAAACCATAATGCCGAAAAGTAGAGAGTGTGGGAGAAATTGCCATAGAGGCACGTGGGGGATACTGGGGACATTGGTGGTGGAAAATGTGCACTGGTGGAGAGATGGGTATTTGATCATTGTATGACCAGAACTCAAACGTGAAAGCTTTGTAACTGTAGCTCACAGTGATTCAATTAAAAAAAAATCTGGTCAGAAACTTAAGAAACTGAGAGATAACATTTCTGCTCTCAAGTACCTTTCAACCCCTAATAAGCTGTATAATTTCACAGACTTTTTAACAGAGAATATTTGGACCACACAGCATTTCTAAGTTATACAACTCAGCTTTATTTAAAGGAAATCACACAAGTATGTCCAATTAATTCTCAGTAACATTAAAATTTATAACAGATTCCACGCATATTATTCTGGGTGCATGTTTTGAAAGCAATAAATTCAAACAATAATCATAGCTTACCTATGTGACAAATTTAAATGTAAATGGTAAAACTAAAATAAGTAGGTAAAACAATTAGCTAAAACAAGAGGTAAGCTCGTGTAAGACCATGCTCCAGAGATTCATAAGTAAATCTCAAGAGAACAACAAGACACAAAAGATATTTTTTCCAGACACTCACACATGATTGAGATGTCCATGGTACCCTGGAAGGAGGGGTGGGTCCTGGGCTGACCCACCCAAACAGAACCCTAGCCCGCACTTGCTCCCACACTTCAAAATAGCCACCATGCTCCCTACGGGACTTCATTGTCTTGGGACTCAACCTCATAGAGAAATTAGTCTGCTGAAAAACTCAGGCATGCGGGTTTTGTGACTGAGATCTTCCAGGTTTTCTCAGAGTCAGGATGGGCTACTTCTGCCCCGCTTCCTGTACTTCCATAAGCCCCAGAAGTCACTTACACACCCTAAAGCCACCACCCAGTTAAAAATTTAACTCCAGTCGCACCACCCTATTAAAAATTCCCAACTTCCTGGAGTGAGCAGCCTTGAATGCAAATGACATCTCAAACTCCACAACACAGATTAACCAGTAGTAGCCCACCAGATTGGATGGGATGTAACATAGAAGGCAATCAATCTCAATTAATAAAACATAAACATAAAAGACTTAAGCTGAAATAACATCTTAATAATCTCTCATACAAGGACTTAATGTCTCCATGATGAGATACAACAATTTATACTAATTTTCTGCTAAAGAAATATTTGTTATCATTGTTAGCAAATTATTGATAAAAGGCAATATAAAATAAATCGTTGAGGGCCTGCTATGGGGACAGGCTTAAGGGGTGGTTGGGAAAATTGGAGACAGTGGTGGAGGAAAAGTATAATGGTGATGGTATTGTGTTGGAATGTTCAATGCCTGTAACGAACCAACATGAACAACTTTGTAAACTACAGTGTTTACATAAAGTGTAGGGGAAAATTTACATATGTAGGCTTTACATATTCCACGCGAACTCCAAAATATATTAATACAGAATTACATGAAAGGTTTTATTAATGACAGGTGAGAGATGATTATTACCATAGTGAGATCCATGTTAAAAAGTAAAATTTAATGTAATATACTTTAGATTCCAGTAGCTAGACAGTTTCGCTCACCAACTGTCCTGTAATCCCACCAACGGTTAAGATCCAGAGACTATAAAACCAAGCTTCTGGAAGAGAACAATGCAGACTCTCCTGCCCCCGCACCTGGCTATCATCACCGGGACCCTTTGGAGTGGGGCGGTTTGAGTTTCCCTACCGGCCCGAGCAGAGCCCTGGCAACTGAAGACCTCCAGGGCCCAGCCATAGCCATGCTGAGACCACTCTCCACATGCTCGGTTGAGCCTCATGCATGAAGGAACTGGCAGAGGAACCCAGGTGTATAGGACCTGGGGATGCAATCTCCAAGCCTGCTCAGATCAGAACTGGGCCTCGTCCACCCAGATCCCCCATCTTCCAGTAGCTAGACAGTTGTGCCCACCAACTGCCGTGTAGTCCCACCAACGGCCAAGATCTGGAGACTATAAAACCAAGCTCCCAGAAGCGTGCAGCCACGGATGCTAGACCTTTTATTGTTTAGTTTTCGCTCTCAGAGAACCCAGTGAGCTACTGAAAGTATGTATCCTTCCCGCATACATGCCTGACTGGGAACACTTGTAAAGGTGATTAGAGGCTAACCCAAAAGTCTCCATCCCTCTCAGAGAGCCCGGCAAGCTACTGAGAGAATCCTACCCCCATGGCAGAGACTGGCAAGCTACCTGTGGCATACTCCATATGTCAAAAATAGTAGCAATGATGGTCCTCATACCCCTGACCCTGAAAGAGCCCCAGTATGCCATCGGGCTACACTAGCACATGTCAGAGACGAATGGAGACATTACTGGCACCTGCTTGAGCAAATCAATAAACAACGGGAGGACAGTAATATAGTGATACAGTGATACTGTAGATTCCATAGTTGGAAACAGACACATGGAAATGAGAATAGGCATTTTATTACATTGTATTAAATGATTTTGATTCTTGTATTTACATAGGTCAAATTCATACAGTAATCACAAATTAGTTCTTACTGTTTTATTTTCTGATCATTCTATTTGCCATCTGTTAAGTTTTTTTATTTGGAATAAGCAACATAATGTAAATTTGTTATGTGCCTAAGGGGAAAAATTGGGAGAGAAACTAGGGATATTTGTGGAGGAAGAACACACTGGTGGTGACGAAACACTAAATATTTGAAACAACTGTATAATGAACAACTTTGTAGATCACGGTGCATTTAATAATTTATTTTTAAAAAATTTTGGAGCTAGAGCAATAATACACTGAGTAGGGTGCTTATCTTGCAGGCGGCCAACCTCAGTGCTGTCACAGAAAAGCCTTGCACTGTTAATCATCTGGAAATTGTGGCCTTTGAACTGCTGACAGTGTCTTTTTAATCTCACAGATTCCTCTGCAGCTGCCCCTTTTCTGAGGGCTCCACCCTTCTCTGGATGGAACCTTGGATTTCTCCATCTCCTATAGTGTCTCAGTTTCTCTTCTTCAAAGAGCTCAGGGTTTGTATTTCAAAGAGGTCTTCCTGTCCATGGGTTCCTTCAGGGCTAGATGATCTCTTCATTTTAAAATGTATTATACGCCCAAAGCACATTCCCAAATTCTCTTACCAGTCTGCCTACAACAAAAAGGAAAAAGTTTCTGCTGCCATGATTCTTTCTATGGCTACTTCTAACCTGAGGTTGGTGAAGAGAGAAGGAAAGATCAGTTTAATTCATGGCTCTCACTTGGCTTTTTTTTGCAAATGCACTAGAGTTAGGTTTTGGCTTTTTTCGATCAACATGTCTTTATCAACACTGGGTGAAGCTCAAGTTTTAGTGTGTGTCACATCAGGTGACACGGGCACTTTCATACTCCACTTCACTTTTACCCCACATCACATCCTTATACTGCACCTGAAAACAGTTGAGTGAAGGCTCTTCTGAGGCACAGTGCATTGCCTGTCCTCTATATCCACCTCCTCCAGCTCGCCTTCTACGCCAGGCACAGCAGAAATGCCACGCCTGCCCTGGGGATGCCCCCCACCAGCTACTAGAAGAGGAACACCACGGGCAGTGGTTTTCCTCCTCAGTTCTCTTTGTTTCTTTATCAAGTGCTCAAGGTCCAAGAAATTCCCTGCCATCAGCAAGCAGAGTGACAAAGGAACAGGACTTGGTATAATGGATAACCTTGCAAATCACAGTGTTTTTATTAAAATTGACTTTACAAAAATTGTGGAGCTAGAGAGACTGTAGAGTGGGCAGGGTGCTTATCTTGCAGGCAGCCAACCCAAGTTTGATCGCCAGCACGACATATGGTCCCCTGATCTCACCAAGAGTGATCCCTCATCACAAGTCTGGTGTGGTTCAAAACCAAACAAACAAAATTTAATGTGCTTGACATGTAAGACTGTGTACATTTAGGTTTATAGCACCCTGGCTTAATACATTGAAATATTATTAATGTGAATGCCAACATAGCTCTATCCCTCTACAAAAGTATCATTTTTGTGTTGAGAACTATTAACTCTTCATAACTTTGAGATTTATAAAACAATATTGTCTTTAATCACTAAACTATGCACTAGATCTCTAGAATAAACTTAGCTATGAGTTGCAAGTGAGGGTGTACCCCTAAAAAAGTCTCCCCAATTTTCAACCCCTTAGAAACCACCATTGTAGGTTCCATTTCTATGAGATTGGCTGTTTCTGATTCCATTTGTAAGTGGCATCAAACAGTATTTGTCTCTTTCTATCTGGCTTATTTTACCTCACATGAGACCCTAGATCTTCATCTATATTGTTCAAAAGTCATTCCTCTGTTATAGACACAGTTGTTTTCTTATCTTGTCTACTGTAAATAATGTGCAAACAATAAGGGAGTGCTTAGGAGATGGGAGAGCACTAATGGTGGCATTTAAGGGAACAAACTTACAAGTTTAAAAGTCAACGGGAGCTTATACTTCAAGCCCTAGAGCACATGCCTGACTAAGTTGTCTCTTTGTTTATTTCCACTCTGGAGAAGCCCATTTTCTTTAGAACGTGTACTTCTCTCTATCTGTACCCTCACATCTTTCTAGATAAGTTTCAATAAAAACTGTCATGCTTCACATTTAACCTCCTCATGAAATTCTTTTCTGTGAGAGAAAAGTGATGGACCCAGAACTTCCATGCTGATAATGGAACTGGCCTGACCTAGACCAGGCATTTCCATGAGCACTGGTGACCAAGGTGAGTCAAGCAGAGGTGGAAGCACTTTCACATGGAGTTAACCTTTTATACTTCTCTCTCGCTCTCACAGTCTCTCCCCCATCCTCTTTCTTTTCTTTCCCTCTTCCTCTCTGCTCTCTCTCCCTCCCTATTCCTCTTCACTCACACCCTTCTCTTCTCTCCTCTCTATTCTTGAGTTAGCATCATCTCTCCTTTTGCTCTCTCTACTTTCTCTTTCTCACCACACCTGGAAGTGCTCAGCGTTTACTCCTGACTCTAAAGTTCATCTCATGCTCCTCAGTTGTTTCAGTCAGTTAACTGTGGGTAAGAGTATATTGGAGACAGGAGGAACGACCATGAAATCTAGAAATAAAAATTATCCTTTCCCTGGGGACCAGGCAGCTTCAGGAAATGACCATATATATACATATGTGTGTCTATAATATGAACATTGAAAGAAATGTCAGCTAGCCAGAGAAGATAATAAGACTCTTACCTCACAAGGGCTGATCCCAGTTTGATCCTCAGAACCACCAGGAGCAACCCCTGAGCTTACTTCCAGGAGTAACCCAGGAAGAGATCCAAAACCAAAGAAACACAAAAGAAATGACAACTTGTGTTTGGCTTTGTTCAGCGCTAGTGAAGGGATTTCCTTTGCTTGTACAGATATCCCCCTACCTTTCCGTAGTATCTGGGAGGTGTGACGAGTAATATAACTGGAGTAATTTTAAAACAGGGCTGTAGAAGCCAAAGATTTAGTATAGGGTTTAGATAGTTGATCCCAGCTTGATCCCAGGCACCAAGTGGCCCCAAGACTCTACAGGTGGAGCTCTGGAGGGCCCAAGTACAAGTGCAGGGGCCTAGGTCATCCCACACCCTAGCCAGCAGCAAGCACCACATCCACGGTCCCTTACATTGGATGTCCTGCATGGTTGGTGGAGAATTGCCAAGAGGACCACGAGGGCCTCTTGAGTACCACTTGATAGAACACCCGCTCCCCCATAAAAGAGGGCTACAGGAGAATGGAGTTGGCTCACAGGGCTGGTGCTCATACTTCCGTTTTGCATCCGTGTGGATCTGATTGATCATGGCACCATATGGATCCCTGGGAGTAGTTCCTGAGCCCTACCGTGTGACCCCAAACTCAAAATAAATGAAATGAAATGAAATAAAATAAGACAGAGCTGCAAGAAGCCACTGCAGATATACCTACTCTACAATCTGTCTTCCCTAAACTGGGTAAGGCCTCTGGGTTTAAGCATCCCCGGTACTATCCTGCCTCCCTGGGTCCCTCCTCTCGGCTGGCTCCTTGGGTCTCCCGTTCTGCTCCAACGTTCTCATCTAAGGACAGATCCACTCCCCGAGCTCCAGCTGCGCCTTCGGCCCTTACTTAACTCTGATGTAGACCTATCCAGCCCAAATCTCTTCCAAAAGCCAAGTGGAGTTCCTAGGTCCCTCCCTTGAGTGAGTAGAAGCACTCAGCTGCTCTGTGGACCCTGCTCCAACTCTCCAAGGCCTGACCAGGTCAGAGTGTGGCCAACGTGGTGTATGAGAGCTGGGGTCAGAGGGGGTCAGGGCAGGGTCAGGGCAGGGTCAGGGCAGGCACAGCATAGGGGCAGGCCCTAGGTCAAGGAGGGCTCAGGAGAGAGCTGTGTCCAATGGGGAGGATGGGATTAGAGAGGTCATGTACTAGGGTCAGGGGGCAGTGAGAGGGTGGGGTCAGAGGTCAGAGGGGCAGGGCCAGGGCTGATAACACTCTGGCCCTGGCCAATGAGCCTGAGAGCCCCTGGCAGGAAATCCCGCCCCCGGAGCCCTCGTGCCCAGCAGGTGCCTGGGGCATCCTAGGCACAGAGGAGCAGATGGGGTGTGGGCGGGGAACAGCCTGGGGTGGACTGGCCCAGCCATCTTCTCTTTTTTCCTCTCTGTGTTCCCCTGTATTCATGCTGGCAGCCGGTCACAGGGTCACAGCGTCCACACAGTTGGGGCACCTGGCCCACCCTGTCCAGGCCACATGGCCCACCACCCCTCCTGGAGACAGAGGGGAGGTGGAGGCAGGATATTAGTACAGCCCTGCACACAAAGCTGGTTTCTGGGCCAGGGGTGGTGGTGGCGCGCGCTGCGGTCATGGGGTTGCCGGGATGCAGCTGTGACCAACTGTGGCAATCATATCACTTCCACGTCACCCCACGGGTCTTGCTCACATGCTCTCTGCTGTCCAAGTTCTTGCTCCCTCGGCAGCAGACAGGGACATCAGACACCAAGCTGCCCTGTCGCTCTGGGACTGGTTGACCCCTGCTTCTGCTTTTCCACTGAGAGGTGCTCAAGGGTCTATGGGAGAGGAAACGGGGATCTCCTGTTTACCACATGGCATCGGGCTGGTCATCACAGTGTGTGGGAAGCCCAGGTGCATAGGGATGATCTCTGGGGGCCAGGAGGCCGTGGAAGGCCAGTGGCCATGGCAGGCCAGCCTGCAGTACCAGAGCATTCATCCCTGTGGAGCTGTGCTCGTTCATTCCCACTGGGTGTTCTCTACCGCCCACTGCTTTACAAAGTGAGTTGTTTCTCAGGTCCTAGCAGCTGGGCTGGCAGGGGGAGAGGGTTAAAAGATTAGAGCCCCTGCATCCTCACGCTGTGTGCTGGGACAATCTGTGTCCTTCTAGTCCAAGTCTTTCTGCCTGTGACCTGTCCTCTCCTGTATTGTCCTCTCTCCTCACCTGATTTTGCTCATCTTCCATCCTCATCCCTATGCATTTCCCAGACACAGGTATGCACCCGAGATGGCAGTGTTCATCCTGCCTCCCAGGTGCAATTCCAGCTGGTTCTGTGTCACCTCACACCACGGCTTCTCTCAATGTCCCTGAAATCCTGGTTGTCAGAGGGAGGCTGGAACCTGGGATGCAGTGGCAGATGCTGGTGTTCTGCACATCTCTGGCCTGGGGTCTCTGCTCACCACATGTCTATTGGTCAGCTGCATGGACACTAGATATGGAGTCCCTGACCTTGAAGAAGAACAGAGTTGCACTCTGTCCTGGGTCTGGTTGGGTGTTCCGAGAGGTTTTGGGGGGCAGTAACCAGGAGCTGGATCTTTGGTACACACAGAGGACCACAAGCACCTGCTCTGTGCTGTGTCCCACTGGAGACCCACTGTGGATTAGGTTGGCTTGACCAACCTCACTGTGTCTCCATTAAGTCAGAGCAGAAGTTTCCCCTGTGGGTGAGCAGGGCTGACACCATTGGATTGGGGAAGTCAGATGGGCAGGCTCCCATGGGCATGGGTCAGCTTGTGAAAGCAAGATTTTGGTCACCGGCTGTGTGGGGAGGAATTTCCAGGTGAGTGAGTGGGAAAGTGGGATGTTTCATCCCTCATGGTCAGAACACAGGACATTTTGCATGCATCGTCTCTTTTGACCAATGATTTTGTGCCGTTTTAGAACAGGTGAGTACCAAGAAGGAGTGAGAGAAAGGAGTGGTGCGAGAGCAGTTTGGTCATAAGGCTTGTCAAGAGCCAAGATGGAGCCAGAGCTCTCTGCATGTGCCGAAGTAAAGTCAGGATTGTCCAGCCCCAAGGGGCCTCCAGCCCTCCGTGATCCTTTCCTTTAATAGTGGGTGTGTGCTGAGCTGTGACTAAAACCGCCCCTGGTCTCCAGAGAGAAGGGATGACAGAAAGGGAGAGTTCTGTGCGGTGGTGCAGACAAGGCAGTGCTGGGGGTCAGATGATGATGGAGAGGCGCAAGCTGGCATATGCAGAAGATGGATGATGACTGTCACCTTCCCTCCTGCAGGAAGTCTCATACCCCTGAGGATTACTGGGTGTTTGAGGGAAGTACCCAGCTCTACCAGGACACCCAATAGGCCAGGAGGGTGGCTGTGAGCTGCATTATCATACATCCAGACTTTAAGAAGCTCCACCGTTTTGCAGCGGTGTTACAACTGCACCAACCTGTGAACTTCAGCTCCACATTGAGTATAAACATGAACTTGTTCAGAGAAGTGTGTTTATACTTTAGTGAAATGTTGATGGCATAATGATTAGGGAAAAGAAAATATTTATTTTCCTTTAATTTTTTTATTTTTATAAAGTTGTTCACAATAATTTATTACATTTAGTATTCCAACACTTGAGTCTCCTGCTCCCGTGTCTGACCATCCTCACCGGGGCCCCTTGGAGGGTGGCGGATTGAGTTTTTCTCTCCACCCTGAGCAGAGTCCCAACAGCTGAAGACCTCCGGGACCCATCCAAAGCCATGCTGAGACCACTCTCCACACGCTTGGATGAGGAACCGGCAGAGAAACCCAGGTATGCGGGACCCAGGGCTGAGATCTCCAAGCCTGCTCAGTTCGGGACTGGGCTTCCTACACCCAGCTCCCCCACCTTCAAGTAGCTAGACAGTTGACAGCCACCAACTGCCATGTAACCCCATCAATGGCCAGGATCCAGAGACTCTCAAACCAAGCTCCCAGCTGCACGACCTCTTATTCTCTAGTTCTCACTCTCAGAGAACCTGGCAGGCTACTGAGAATATCATACTTGCCTATATGCCTGACTAGGAACACCTGTAAAAGTGATTAGAGGCTGCCCCCAAAGCTTCCACCCTCTTGGAGAGCCTGGCAAGCTACTGAGAGTATCCTGCCGCATGGCAGAGCCTGACAAGCTAACCGTGGTGTACTCAATATGTCAAAAACAGTAACAATGAATTGTCCTCATTCCCCTGATCTGGAAAGAGTCCCCAATATGTCATCGGGCTACACTAGCACGTGACAGGGACAAATGGAGATGTTACTGGGCCCACTCGAGCGAATCAATGAACAAAGGGGTGATAGTGACAGTGATTCCAACACCAATCCCACCACCATACACCTTCCCACTACCATTATTTTGAATTTCCCCAACTTCCTTCCTTCCTTCCTTCCTTCCTTCCTTCCTTCCTTCCTTCCTTCCTTCCTTCCTGTCTTTCTGTCTTTTTCTCTTACTTTCTTACTTTTTTTGGTTTTTGCTTTTTGGGTCGCACCCAGCAATTCTCAGGGGGCTGCTCCTGGCTCTGCACTCAGGAATTATTCCTGGCGATGCCCGGGGGACCATATGGGATGCTGGGAATCGAACGTGGGTTGGCCACATGGAAGATAAACGCCTTACCTGCTGTGCTATTGCTCCAGCCCCCCAACTGCCTTTATTTCTAAGGTCATTATTTGGTACACTGTTTCTCTTCAAAGGTGCTACAGGCATTTCAGAGAGACCATATCTTCTGGAAATGGGGTACAGCAGCATTCCATATTCTTGCCTGACTCAGTGGCAGGAACACTTCCTTCCTCATAACCAGCCCCCAACTATACATGCACATGCACACATACACACACACAAACACACACGCACAGACACACTCATACAAGCTTATACTGTGTTTGTCTTGAGGTCCAGGAGCAGACTTATCATTAGTCACCCTATAGAATTTCAGACAATCATCTTCTGACTTTTATGGGCTTAGATGTGACCAGTGCTCCCATGCCAGCTCGCCTCCACAAACATCCTTCTGCCCATTACTTCCTCTCCCCTTCTCCTTTCTCTCTAGAAGCTTCCTTGTTTTCACTGGGTCTACAAGTTAGTGTTGTCATTCCTTGGTGATTGCTTGCTTTAATAAATCATCTCGTACATCTGAGCAAAATTTGTTGTCTTTGGATAACTAATTAGTAGTGGTACTTTTGAATCATATAGAATTTCCGTAAATTTTTTTAAGGACTGCATATCATTATCCCTAGCAACTACACTAATTTCATTCCCACTAACAGAGCGCTTTTCTCCACATCCTTGCCAACACTCATTTCTTCTTGAACCATGTTCCCAACTATGAGCCATTTCCCTAATTATAAGTAATTTTGACTTTTTTAATGTGTCTGTGCGCCATCTTTGAGGAAGTGTCTGTTTATGTATTTTGAATAATTTTTATTGTGTTGTTTTTTTCCTTTTTTTGTTTTATGAGTTAATATATTCTGGATATTAATCCTTCCTTTTGAAAGATGATCAAATAGCTTTTGCCTGTTACTCAGTTGCGTTTGTTTGTTTGCTTCCATGGTGGTTTCCTTTTCTTTGTAAATGCATTTTAATTTTATGTTGTCCCAATCCGTTGGATAACAATGGGTTCTCCTTGCTCCTCCCGCAGAGGCTTAGGTTTATTGAGTTGCTCCCACAACAGTGCCCCTGAAGCACACCCAATTCCATCAAGCACTAATAATCCTATATTATTTTCCTCTTTCCTTTATGTTATTTGCATAGCTTATTTAGCATTGTCCTTTTTGTATAGACAAAGAAAGACAGTTGATGCTATGCTTTGTAACATGGAAGTTAATTCGCTCCAAAATAATATTTACTCCTGGGCATCCATATTTACTTGACTTAAGCCTCAGTTTCCCTTAGTTCCTAGCTCTCCAAAAGCAGGGTCCTGACGAAGGGACTGAATAGGCCCAGGGTAAGCTGAAAACTATCCTGGCATCGGAAAGGGACAAGCTAAGTGTATGAAGTATAATAAGTTAAGAGCATCATCATGGAACAGACTCTGTCATGACCCAAGAAGAAGTTACTGAATAAGGACCCTGCTGAGGTTAGGATCAACTAGCCTGGCCTGAGGACTGTGGTTTGGAATATATAGCAAGATGTCCCAGGAAGATCCAACCTTTAAGCTTAATATAGTTCTTACTGTGTTCATACAAAAATGACTAGAAATTGTATAAGAAGTTACTATGACTGTTCAAATGGATTACTTACTAGCTGAGGAAAGGAGAAAGCAATACACCCTAGATGCAATCCCACCCTTGTACAGATCTCCTAGTAATCTGGAGTGCTCCTAGTTATCTGGAGTGCTGAACCCTCAGGTGAGATTTTGTCCTTGAGTTAATCTCCTAGAACTTCCCCTGAATGACTAGCTTTATCTCTGTTTGTTGTTCTGATATTGTTCAACCCCACCTATGTGTACCCCTGCCCTTCATGATTTCTATATTACTATACTGTAAGGGGAAAGAGGGGACTAGGAGGATGACAAGGAATATAAGAACAATGCCTGGAAGTAGAGGACTTTGAGATCTATGACGAGACTAGGATGACGGAACTATGATGACTGGGACTACGAGCAAAAGTACAACGACGGTTGTGCAGTAAGGAGAGAGATCAGACTACATTGGGGAGGAGAGAGAAACTGGCTACTGACAAGTTTGGGGTCCAGTTCTCCTGTTCCCTCAATCCTTTGTCCATCTCTTGCTGTCATCTAGCCTGAAAGGTGGCTCTCAGCCACCAAACACTTGAGCCCCACATGTGTGCCCACTCCTTTATTTGGAAACTCACACTATTCATGTATTCTTGATTGCTTTTCCCTCCCCATTGGACATGTGTCTGAATGTATCCCTAATGTTGAAATCCCAGAACATAACCCCTAACTTTTCTTCTGTGTGTTTTATGATGTTATAGACAACATCTCTCTGTATGTGTTTCTCTGTGTGTTTGGGCCACACCAAGAGGTGTTCAGGGAAATTTCTGACTCTGGGGGTGAGTTTGTCACTCCTTCAGCATTAAGGGGACCTGCAGTGTCGGATAGTGACATTTACTCCTGCATGCAGAACATATGCTCAGCTCTTTGACCCAACAATCTCTCTGACCCAAGAACCTTATGTACAGGCAATATCTCCAGACAGTTCTCCCAGCCCCATGCTGTATATGATTTAGTGTCCACACAACTTTATGAAGGTTTGCTGTAAGACTTCAATGCATCATGGTCTGAAAAGTTAGTGGATACAATTTTATCTTCCTGATTCTATTGAGGTATGTTTTGGGACCCAGCACATAGTCTATCTTGAAAAATGTTCCATGTGCACATTTGCAGAAAAGTATGTGTATTCATATTTTGGGGGATGGAAAGGCCTGTATACATCTATCTATCTTCCTGATTCTATTGAGGTATGTTTTGGGACCCAGCACATAGTCTATCTTGAAAAATGTTCCATGTGCACATTTGCAGAAAAGTATGTGTATTCACATTTTGGGGGGATGGAAAGGCCTGTATACATCTATTAGATCTCTCTTTTCCATTTCTTCCTTCAAAGCCATTCTTCAAAGCCATTCTTCTTCCAAAGGCATTCTTCCATGACTTCCTTCTCAGTTTTAATTTTGTTGATCTATCCAGAGGTGATAAGATGGTGTTGAATTCTCTAACTACTATTGTTTTGCTACCAATATCCTCCTCGAAGTTTCTTAGAATTTGTTTTAAGTGTTTTGGTGGTCCCTCATTGGGTGCGTATATGTTTAGGAGTGTGATTTTCTTCCTGCTGTACATATCCCTTGATTACTTAAAAAAATGTCCTTTGTTGTCCCCTATAATCTTTTTCAGCCTAAAATCTTTGTTGTTGGATATTAGTATGGCCACCGTGGCTTCTTTGAGGGATTTGTTTGCTTGAAGGATTCTTTTCTATCTTTTGACTTTGAGTCTGTGTTTGCTCTGGCTGTTCAGATATGTTTCCTGTAGGTAGCAGAATGATTGGTTCAGGTTTTTAATTCATTTTGCCACTCTGTGTCTCTTAATTGACATTGAGAGATTATCGTATGAGGTTTTGTGCCATCTTTCTGTAGAGGTGTGTTGTGCTTGTAGGGATTTGTCTTGTCTTACAGTAGCCCCTTTAGTCCTTTTAAGATTGGTTTTGAGTCTACGAAGTTCCTGAGTTGTTGTTTATTCAAGAAATAGTGCATCATTCCTTTGAGTTTGTCATTTTCCTCCTTTCCTAAGAAGCTTGAATTTTCATATCAGCTAAATATATTCCCCCCTATAATTTCATCTCCCTACTGAGTTTTCTTCACATTACTTATTAGGTCTAGCTCTAAAATAATTCTCTTTATTTCACTTACCGTTTTATCTCTGAACTAAATATATTCTCCTGAATTTTTGTTGTCTAAAGGTATTATTGCGATGGCAGATGGGTACTGGAAGTCAGGTGGGAGGGTAACAGGAAAGATGGTGGGTCTGTCATTGGATGGTGGAACGGGAAGATATATTGGCTGATCGGGGATTTCTATGAGAATGATGGGAGAATGGATGAATAGATGGACAAAGGTGAATGGATAATCAAGGGATAGGAGGGTGTGTGAGTGAATGTACACGAGGAGAGAGAGGCCAATGGAAGGGTGACTGCTGATCTGGAAGAATGGGAGAAAACTGAGTTTTGGAGAATGAATGGATCCTGAAAGGGGATATCTGCTGGTGAGTGGTTCTGCCCTGTGAGTTGAATGCGTTGGTGCGGAATTTGCCTTTTTGTGTGTGTAATAAGAGGGTTGAATATTTATTTATGGGAGAGAGATAGACAAAGTAAGATAATTTAGGAGGCATAGGGAAATAGGAGGAGGCTTTTCTTGCTGGTGGGTAGGGGACTGAGGCAGTGCTTGAGGCTCAGCTGGGCTGAAAAACCTTGTTCTTTGGGAGTGCTAGAGAGTGGCAGAGTGAGGTGGGGAGTAACTGAAATGCCGAAAACCTCCTCTGTCCTTTGAGAGCCGGAGACTGGTAGTGAGTTGGAGGTTACAAGGACTCCTGGTGGGATTTTTAGGGAAAAGTATGATTGGCACATTCCCACTCTCCAAGATTAGCCCAGCTCTCAGGCACCAGGGAAGGTGTGACAGCTCACTTCAAATTAGGTGACTAACATAGTGGAAATTCATTATGTTTTTTGGGTCACACCCAGCGATGCACTGGGGATACTCTTGGCTAATGCACTCAGGAATTACTCCTGGCAGTGTTCATGGGACGATATGGTATGTGGGAATCGAACCCGGATTGGCCACATGCAAGGCAAAAGCCCTACCTGCTGTACTATCGCTCCAGCCCCTGAAAATGCATTATGATGTCACTGGAAGTAAAAGTCTGATATCGAGGTGCAGCCTCTGGTTTCTTTTGATGATGTATGCCACATGGTCGCTTTGGCTATTCCAGCTTCCAGATGCTTCCCCCATTGCTGGCCCAGTACCCCTTCTGGCACACTCAGGGAACATATCTGAGTCTTTCTCACTACATCTGTTCTCTCACCTAAGTCCCCTGCCTCCTTCCAGTTGAAGGACCCTTTGATGATACAGGACCCACTGACATGATCCAGGAACATCTCCAATTTCCCGGTCCTCAATTCCATCATGGAGTCCCTTTGCCATGATAAGTATGTGTCCCTTGGTGCAGGGATGGCGATGCTTACATTGTCACATTGTTTGCACCATCTTATTCAGGTTGTGTGCTCCGTCAAGGCTGACACCCAAGGAGAGTAGACACAAGGGCCAGGAAGTATTGCTCCACAGTTGGAAACCTGACTTGTGAGCTGGGGGAGAAGGCAGTTGGAATAGAGGAGGGATCAGTAGGTCAATGATGGTTGGAGAGGTCGATCGGAATGCTGAAGGTAGATAAAGGACCGAATGTGATAGCTTCTCAGTATTTATATTTTAAACTATAATGCCCAGAACTAGAGAGAGAGTATGGGGGAAATTGTCTGCCAAAGTGGCAGGGGGAGACTGGGCTCGGGGAATAATGGGGACATTGGTGGTGGAAAATGTGCACTGCTGGAGGGATGGGTGTTCGATCATTGTATGACTGAAACTCAAACATGAAAGTTTTGTAACGGTATCTCATGGTGATTCCATTTAGAAAAGAGGCACATCCACTTCCTCCTCTCCCTTTCATCTGGAGAGCTTGCTGCCTCTTCTTGAGAACACAGAGCAGTGGGATGGCAGCCACTGATGTTCATGTCCTCATCTCGCTCCCCTAACCCCTGCATCTTCCTCTCTCCACGCCCCCACAGTGCCCCACTGCTGTGGTCTGATCTGGGTGAACAAAGGCTCTCCACCTCAGTCTTCACAACACTCTTTCCTTGCCAAGAGCAGATGCGCAGGTACAGTGTCTGGTCTGCTGCCTCCCTCTCTCTGTCTACCTTTTTTGGGTCTCCTCCTCCTCACCCGTTGTTTCTTCGATTCCCACACCCAGTTGTGTCTACATTCTGCCCCCATCCCCCTGTGGTCGGTTCCTCGACAGCTGTAATCTTGCCACTGATGAAGTTTACATAGGTGTGCATAGATCTATCCCTCATATGTGACATATAAAGAGACATAATAAGGAAATAATAAATGCCAGACACTATAAAAAGTAAGAACTAACCTACAGAGTGGAGTTTCCTGGGTGGCAGGGGAAGAGAATCTGGGGGAGAGGAACTGGCTGGGGAGAGGGGACTGGAGTCAATTCTGGGGTGGGCAGTGGACCCTCTGGTGCTGGTGTGGTGGAGGGACACTGTGTCCATGGACCGCTACCACTGTAGCAGTGGGCAGTGCTGAAAGGAGGTAAAGGGATATGTATGATACCCTTTCAGTAACAGTATTGCAAACCACACTTCCTACAAGGGAAATGAGAGGGGGTGGGGTAGACAGACATACAGACAGACAGACAGGTGCTCTGGTCTGGTGTGTAGGACACTGTGTCCATGTTCCCTTCTCACTGTAGCAGTGGACAGTGAGCAGTGGGCAGTGGGTGCTCTGGTGCTGGTGTGTAGGAGTCTGTGTCTATGGGCCCCTATCACTATAGCAGAGTGCAGTGGATACTCTGGTGCTGGTGTGCTAGAGTGACATTCTGTCCATGGAAACCTATCGCAATAGCATTAGAAATCATGGTACCAAATCTTTTAGAAATATAAAGAATCACTCATGGTGCCCCCAGATCTCCTGAGCATCCCATGGGGGAGTCTCCCCAACCTCAAGAGAGACCCTGGAACCAGCCCAGTGGTCGCACATGCGTACTGAGGGGCGCAAAGGCCATGTGCTGCCAGACACATGCCCAGCCCAGCACCACTGCCAGCGGGTGTCCTGTCCTCTTGCAGGCCCAGCAGCCAACATAGCCTTCCTGGGGAACATAGCAGAGGTGCCCCGGGCCTCTGCCCAGGTGCAGCACCCCAGAGGGGCAGTCCTGTATGGGGCAGCAGACAGGCACCTTCTGAGGCAATAAGGCTCCAGGAGGCTCCAGATGTCTCCCAGGGTTTAGCAGCAGTGTAGGGTAATCTCACAGGCTTGGTCCCCGGCACAGTGTACGTTCACTGGAGCAGTCAAGAGTAACTCCTCAGTACAGAGCCATGAGGAGCCCAACCACTTCTGGGTGTGACTCGACTGCCCCCAAATTGTTTTAATATTTCTGCTATGGGGGTATATGTTATTCACTTGCATCGACACTAATGTGTCCAAACACCTCCGCCACTGATTTTTGTCCTGTCTCGTCTGTCCCTTCCCTCTTTGCAATGTAATTTTATATAAATTTAAATTCACTAAATATTTTAAGAAACACATTTTATGCTTAACTTTTCATAAATAGTAGCACTATAGCACTGTCCTCCCGTTGTTCATTGATTTGCTCGAGTGGGCACCAGTAATGTCTCATAACTAATTGTGAGGTTTTTTGTTACTGTTTTTGGCATATTGAACACATCACGGGTAGCTTTCCAGGGTTTGCCGTGAGGGCGAGATACTCTCAGTAGCTTGTTGGGCTCTCCTAGAGGGGCAGAGGAATCAAACCTGGGTCGCCCGCATGCAAGGCAAACACCGTACCCACTGTGCTATCGCTCCAGCCCTCATTAATAGTAATAAGTGCAAATAATTAAAATGTTTAACACTGAAGAGTTGTTTTCCTACTGTTTCTCAATTATTAGAGTTGTAAGTAGTTTTGAAAAACTATGTAGTAGTCTGGTCTGGAGCGATAGCACAGCGGTAGGGCGTTTGCCTTGCACGCAGCCAACATGGCCGACCCGAGTTCGATTCCTCTGCCCCTCCCCGAGAGCCCGGCAAGCTACCTAGAGCATCTCACGCGCACCCAGAGCCTGGCAAGCTACCCGTGACGTACTGTACTGATATGCCAAACACAGTAACAACAAAGTCTCCAATGAAGACGTTACTGGGCCCGCTTGAGCAAATCCATGAACAACGGGAGGACAGTGATACAGTGATGTAGTAGTCTAATTCCCTGAGAATCTATAAGATCCCGAGTTTCAAATATCTTGTCACTGAAAATAAAGAATGGCTTTCAGACACCCGTTCTACAGGTACCAGGACCATCACGATCAGGATCATGATCAGCCTGTTGCTCGTCGATTGCCTCGAGCAGGCACCAGTAATGTCTCCTTCTTTCTAGCCCTGAGATTTTAAAAGAGCCATATTCAATGCTCTTTTAGTGTTAGAAGAATGAGACCTATCATTGTTACTGGGATTTGGTATATTGAGTATGACACGGGAAGTTTGCCAGACTCTGCCATGCGAGCAGGACACCCTCAGTAGCCTACCAGGTTCTCAGAAGTAAGAACGAGATAATAAGATTGTGGCCATGTGCTTCTGGGAGCTGGGTTTTTATAGTCTCTGGGTCTTAGCCGTTGATGTTTTTTCATACATGATTATATTAGGATTCTTTATTTCCTCAGAAGGTCTTTGCTGTCTCCTTGCAGAGAGCCCTTCCTCACCAAGCACACACCTTTAAACACTGATGATTCAGCCTGCTGGAACATGCCTACTCAGAGCTGTTAGGGAACTTCCCCCTGGAAGCAGCCCCATCACCTGCCTGATTTAGAACACAGTTTCTCAAGAGACTCCAGAAGCAGTGGCTCGAGCCAGGCCCCACCAAGAATGAAAGTCTTGCCCTGAGTGCAGATTCAGACTCACATAAATGGCGATTTCTTACTGTTTGTTTTGTTTTGGAGTCACACTCAGTTGTTCTCAGAGTTTACTCCTGGCTCAGAGGTCACTCCTGACAGTGCTCAGGGAGCCACATAGGATACCTGGAGTGGAGCCTGGGTTGACCATGTGCACGGTAAGTGTCCTAAGTGCTGTACTATTTCTTCAGGCCCCCACTTAGGTATTTAAAATAAACAGTTCCTTCTGCTGTTTTATACTCCAGACAGCATCCTAATGCCTGTTGGCTCTCGAAGAGAAATGTGTGTGCACACAGGACAGGAGACGCCGCAGGGCTAGAGACTCAGGAAGAGGGCCTCCATCAAAATCCTAGTTTCAAGGTATCTTATCCACACCAATAATTCTGCATTCATTGCAGTCAAGGTGATCTATGCTTATTTAACAGTCTGCATCCATAGGAGTTTTGCTGGGGTAGGGGTTTTTAATATTTCTTTTTTATGCATGTTTTTGTCCTCCATTGTCAGATATGAATTAAGGGGCTAACTTAGATCTGGCTTATTTCATGCTGAAGATCACCATGAAAGAAGTGTGAACAGAATTATTTGATCTGGTGAGGAAAATATCCCTTCAGCTGTAAACTACATTGTATCTTCAGTATCCCTGCCATGAAGTTCACCTTCAGTCCAAGACATATTTTGCTTTTCCTTTTTCATTTTGGAGGGGCCACACTGGTTTATGTTCAGGGCTTACTCCTGGTGAGACCAGATGGGGTTGTTCTGGCGACTGAACCCAGATCAGTCTTTCTGCTCTACCATCTCTCCAGACACTCCAAGACATAATTTGGGGTGGCAAGTTTTTGAATCTCTACAGTCATATATTTGAATATTCTTGAGAAGCTCCATAACTCAAAAGTTGTTTTGTTCAATTATTTTAGAAAATCCTTTTAATAATCCATACCAAAGGTTTAGTCTAATCTTACTTGATAATCTCAACTGAACAATCACCACATACTTCACTTTAATTTTCAACATTAAACATAGCGATAGCACAGCGGTAGGGCATTTGCCTTGCACGCAGCCAACATGGCTGACCCGAGTTCGATTCCTCCGCCCCTCTCAGAGAGCCCGGCAAGCTACGGAGAGTATCTCACCCGCACGGCAGAGCCTGGCAAGCCACCCGTGATGTGTTCGATATGCCAAACACAGTAACAACAAAATCTCCAATGCAGACGTTACTGGGCCCGCTCGAGCAAATCGATGAACAACGGGAGGGCCTTTACCTTTACCTTTACCTTTACCTTTACCTTTAAACATAGCCCAAACTATACCTTTACTATAACAGAACACTAGTCCTAAGCCAAAATTATCCTTGAGTAACCCTAACCGAAGGCTTGACCTAACCTTATCTATTAGCCTTTAGCGAACAATCTCCCTATGCTTTACTTGCATCTTGTACTTGTGGGTGGAGTGATAGCACAGTGGGTAGGGCGTTTGCCTTGCACGTGGCTGACCTGGGTTCGATTCCTCCGTCCCTCTCGGAGAGCCCAGCAAGTACCGAGAGTATCCTGCCTGCATGGAAGAGCTTGGCAAGCTACCCGTGGCATATTCGATTTTCCCAAAACAGTAACAAGTCTCACAATGGAGACGTTACTGGTGTCCTCTCGAGCGATGAACAACTGGAGGATAGTGCTACAGTGCTTGTACTTGTACAAGTAGCCCAGTCTATATCCTTACTCTAACAGAACCCAAACCCTAATAACAGTAAACCAAAAACAGCAAAGCCACATTCTTATAATCCCCAACCTAAAGGCTGGGCATAAACTTACCTATTAGCCTCAACCACACAATCTCCCTAGACTTTACTTCATTTTCAGTTTTAAAAGCAGTCAAACCCTTATCAAACAAAATTTTAATCCAAACCCAAACCTGAATGCAATCCACATTCTTTTAGTAACCCACACCAAAGGCTCTGCCTAATTAGCCTCAAATGAACCAACACTCTTTCTCTAATAACCCCAACCACGTGCTAATTCACATTGTTATAATATCCCATACCAAATACTTGGCCTAAACTTACCTGTTGTCCTCAGATGAAAAATTGCCCTATGTATTATTTTCTCTTTTCAACTTTAAACATAGTCAAACCAATACTTACTTTACAGAACCCTACCCCTACGTCAATTCACATTGTTTTATTCTTTATTTTTTAATTGGATCACCATTAGATATAGGTACAAAGATGTTCATGATCTGGTTTTAGTCAAACAATGTTCCACACCCATCCCTTCATCAGTGCACATTTCCGACAACCAATGCCCCCAATTTCTCTCCTGTAGGAGAACATTGGTTTGCCTTTCCTTCCCAGCCACAGGGAGCTTGGGGTTGTTGATTGCTCCCTTAACCTGTCAATTACCTTTGCCTCCTGATCAGACTCTGCTGACTTGTAAATATTGTTTTTCTCTCTTAATGTCCTTTGCATAGTTAGCTACCTCAGAGCAATTGCTTTTTGTATGGACAGAGGAAGACAGTTAAAAAGACATGCTTTTATAACTTGGGAGTTGATTGACTCCAGATAATATTACCTCCTAGACATCTGCTCTCTCAACTTAAGCCTCAGTTGCCCTTACTGCCTACATCCCCCAAATCAGGGCCCCAATGATGGACTGGATGGACCCAGGGCAAGCGGTGAACTACCCTGGCATCAAAATGGGCCTGGCCAAATTCCCCTAATACTGAACTATAAGTTAAGAGCAAGGTCATGGAAAATTCTGTCATGACCCAAAAGTAATAACTAGATTTGGGCCCTACTGCGGTTAGGAATGATCGATCTGGCCTGAGCCCTGTAGTCTGAGTCTGTGGTGAGATGTCCCTAGGAGAGTTGTCCTACAAGTCTAATTGTGTCTATTCCTGTGTCCATACAGAATGGCAATTATTAGGAAGTTGAATTAAGATGTTAATTAACTTTCTGGTCTAAGGAGAGGAGAAACACACCTTAATTGCTGTTTTGCCCTGGTGGGCTGCAGGTGGTCAGAAAGGCGTGAAGAACACGTTGATTGTACCTGGGTGGGGGGAGGCACGGTTTGGGAGGCTTGGTTTGAGAAGAGGCAGTAAAAAAGGTGGCTGCAGAGAGTTGGTGAAAAAAGAAAGAGAGGTAGAGTCGGAGAGAGGCAGAGTTGGAGATGTGGGCAGAGCAAGAGACAGAGTTAGCGAGTGAGGGTTCGAGAGAGAATTGTGGAGTGTGTTAAAGAGAGGTTGGAGAGAGTTGGAGAGAGTTGGGAGCAAGTTGGGGAGTGAGTCATGGCTAGATGGGGAGAAAGTGGTGGAGAGAGTTTGGGAGAGACAAGAGATGGAATAAGGCAACTTATTATCAACCAGCTTGACCCACGTTTCTCCTCTGTTGGCCTCAGGCAATGGTCATCCCAGGTGGGGAAGCGGTTCAAGAGCACTGAACAGTGAGAGAGAGCCACGAGGAGAGCCCATGAACATCCGTTAATCTGTGATCATTCCTAGCGACACCTGGGTAAAAGGAGTTTCAACAGTCAGGGAAAGAAGCTTAGGGAGGAGCCCAGGAGAGGAGAGCACAGAGAGGAGCCCAGGAGAGCCCAGGGAGGAGTCCAGGGCAGGAGAGCATATTGGAGCCCTGAGAGACAGCAGGGCAGGCCGCCCACCAGGCGCGCACTGCCTGCCGGAGGATGGACAGCGGGGTCTGCACCAGTGACCGGGGTCTGCACGGTGACTGGGATCTGCACCGTGACTGGAGTCTACACTGGGTGACCGGGGTCTGCACAGGGAGACCCGCGGCTGGAGCCGGACAGGAGGGAGCCGCGTTCGGACTCCCGAGTTCGCACCAGGCACAGCCTCCTCACTCAGGGGCGCACCCTCGGCTCCCCTCCTGCGAGCGCCCGCGTGCCTGGGGTCTCGCGCAGATCCCCACAGGATGTGCGGACACCGGAGGCCGGTCACACTCAGTCGGGAGCGAGTGTAGCCAGAGCGACAGAGCCCGCTCGCCCTGCAACAGCTGCGGGACTGGAGGAGTGGGTGAGGGTGGGTACCGCACTGCGCCTGCGCACTCGGAAAGTCGCCCTCAGCGCGTCAAGCCCAGCACACGATCCCCCTATGTACCACCAGGTGGCGGTGCTGAGCCAGGAGTAACAGAGACATCCACCAAGGATGACCCCAGAAGTCACTTATTTCAACTCATATTAAAGTTGCCTGTATTGGGTGGCGGCGGTTGGGGGCCAGAATTTCCCTTCCAGCACTACATTCTAAAGTCAGAGAATGTATTTTAATTGCTTTTGCCACTATCCTCTAAAGCAACAGGATTCAGTACTGCATAGACAGTTCAATGGGTAGGGCGCTTCCCTTGCACATAGGGATCCGAGATCCATGCCCGGAATCCCATATGGTCGCTTGAGTCCACCAAGAGTAATCCTTGAGCAAAGCCAGGTGTGAACCAAAATCCAAAATATAAAGAGCAGGAGGTAGGATGCTTGCCTTCATTCTGCAGATCCAGTTCAGATCCACAGCAGCACGTGTGTTCCATGAGAGGCAGAAAAATCAGAGCACCGCTGGGCGTGGTCAAATTGAACCCCGCCCCCCGAATACTATTGATGCAGGTGCGGGAGAAGTGGGGGCAGAGGGTTTCTATGTTCAATCGCGAATCCCTGGTTCTTCAATATTTTCAAGAATGAAAATATTAAATAATAAAGATTCTCAGAGTTAGAAAGTAGAAAAGTTTATGATAAGTAGAAGAGAAAAATAGGAGATTCCCAAAACGGGAAGGAACTTAGTGTGGGCCTATGGCTCTTTTTGCGAGACTTTGACAGGAAAACCAGGTCTTTGTGTGACAGAGAATGCAGGGAATCTACAGGGTGGTCATGCTGGTTTATCTTTCTGGTCGTCTACCTCAGGTATGTTCATTATCTTAGCCTTGTGACTCCCAATTCTAGGACAACCTCTGAAATGTAATTAATGAAAGAAACATTATGGGAGGGCTGGAGCAATAGTACAATGGGTTGAGCACTTGTCTTATATGCAACCGAACCAGGTTCGATCCCTGGCACTACATATGGTCCCTTCAACCTGGCCAAGACTGATTTGTGAGCACAGATCTGGGGAACTTCGGGAATGTTTAAGATTTGGCCTTGAACATGAGGTGTAGTAGATCAATGGGGGAAATGGAACTGCTTGTGAGGGGGAAGAGTGGACACCCCTCTTGTTGGCGAGGGGAAACTGAGGCTTCCTCTTTCACTATCAAATGATGACATATTCATGAAGGTGTTACTTGGTTACATAAAACACTTTATTAAGTTTTTCAATTTTGTTTATATCTAAGTTACAGGACATATCAGTTTGGACTCATGAGTGAGTGAGAAGCAGATTCTCACTATGTATTTGGTGAATGAAAGCTCAATTGAATCACTTAACGCTTTTCTATTCTACTAGATTTTATCAGTTTTTCCTTTAACATTTTCTCGTTTATTGGTTATTATTTATCTATACAACCTCTGAAATGTAATTAATGAAAGAAACATTATGGGAGGGCTGGAGCAATAGTACAATGGGTTGAGCACTTGTCTTATATGCAACCGAACCAGGTTCGATCCCTGGCACTACATATAGTCCCTTCAACCTGGCCAAGATTGATTTGTGAACACAGATCTGACAATAATTCCTGAGTACTCCCAGGTGTGGTCCCCAAAACAAACCAAACAAAAAGTACTTTTATGGATCAGTAATATAATGGACTGAGTGCATGCAAGAGTCTCAAGTTTAGTCCATGAACAGATCCCAGGCCCCCCAAGCACTACCAGGAATAACGTTGAAAATCAAAAAAAATTCCATCAAACTCAAAAGTATTTATTATGATGTGGATTCTGTCTCATCTGGAATGAGAGGCTATGTGTTAGATGACATCCAGGGGATCTTCCACTGGGTGGAGTTATCACTGCACCATAGTAGAGCTCTAGCCAGAGACAGTAGAGATTTGCTTAAACAAAGGATTATTTTGTAGACATGTGAAACGGTGATATTTCTGAACAATTTCTCAGAGTGGAGCTTAATTTATCTGAGTTAGATGACCAGATACGTAAAATTTAACACAGAGCAAGGTGAAACTTACCATCACCTTTTCAAGTTCACTGCCTTAGCAGTGGTAGGTTGGTGAATGGGTTTGAAGTAGAGCATTAATCACCTTTTGGGTTACTAATTTTTTTTCCATCTTTAGTGTTTTGCCATTCTGGCCCCGGCTAATTTGAGTTGTATTTACTAATGTGATTGTGTAGTTTCCCCATCTTAGGGGAACATTTGCTTTTGTTTCAATATTTCAGCTGTGCTCCTGTTCTTTCCTCCACCTAAACATTTTCTAAGAAGTGTAACTTCACCATTAGAATGAAGCGTTAGTTAACTCTCTCAGCCTTCTAGAGGCTTTCCAATTTCTCTGACTCCTTGTAATCCATAAGTATCCCTTTGCAGTGCATCCACATAAGATATAGTTCTGAACTCTGGAGTCCTGTTTGTGGCTGGCTTTACAGCCATATAGCTCTGTGTCAGGTGAACTTGATCTGGCACCATTTAATAATTTCTAAGCCATTTTCGGGGTTTGATGGTGGTGGAAGGAAGTACAGTAACTTTATACAAGCTAAACATGAACATTAACAATTATAAAAAGCAATACTCAAATAATAATACCCATATTTGTTGTGTGTGTGTGTATGTGTGTATGCTGATACCCAGGCATTGTTTTAGCCGAAGAGTAGTGTTTCATTTCTGGCTGTATTTTCTCCCAGTAGCCAGAGTGAAAGTGAACAAAAAGTGGGAGTACAACATAGCTTTCAGGATGATATGTTCTTGTTTTTTTCCTCTTTTAACTGCTCTAAAATGAGTCTCACTCAGTATTATGAAAAATCAAGTTTCTCTGATGAACTCATTCTAAGGATATTTCTTAGATATATTTCTTAGATATGGGGGGGATGTATGTTGGTACTACCTCCTAAATGGTGCTCTGAAGGTCTGGGACCCTTCTTGGCATTTCCTGGACAGCTGTGCATGAAGTTCATTTCAGGATGCTGCTTGGGCCCTGAGAGTTTGGCCAGGCATCCCTATTGGTTGTCAAGTGCCTCCAAGACCAGAATTAACAGGTCCCAGGGCTGCAGCTGGAGATGCTTGGGGGGCTATGTGATGTCAGGGATCAAACCAAGGTTGGCTTCATGCAAGGCTTGCACCTTAATCCATGTACTGTACCCTAAACCCTATTCTAAGAATCCTTAGATTTATTAATATGATTTAAATCATAGTTTTAATTATTCAAAGTACCCTTTCCCCCCTAACTTCTGAAAGTCTTATATACTCATTGGAAAAGCTAGAAAATACTAAAATTATATGAAACATAAAAAAGATATATAATTCACCTAGGGAATTGCTGTTAATTGAACTTTTATTTATAACTAGTCTTTCATATTTTTGCACTTTGTATCTTTGTATCTTTAAAGTGTTTAAAGAGAGACGCATGCAGAAAAGTAGCTCTGAGACTCTGTCTTTCCCTCTTCACCGCTCACACTGCACTGCTCACAAATCAAGGAGCCCAAAGAGTACCAGATAAAAGAGACCCTAACAAAAACACTGCAAGGCATATCATAGTTAGAATGATTGATGCTGCCAATAGAGATTACTGCAAGCAGCAAGGTCAAAGAAGGAAATCGCATACAAAGGAGCTCCCCTTAGATTCACAGCAGATCTATCAGAGGAAACCCTCCAAGCCCTAAGGCAGTGGCAAGATATAGTGAAAAAAAACTCACTGAAATGAATGCTTCACCAAGAATACTCTATACGGCTAAACTCTCACTCAAATTCGAAGGAACGGTACACTATTTTCTAGACAAACAGCAGCTCAGGAATTTCATAGACTCAAAAACAAACCTAAAATAAGGGCTAAAGGGGCTACTGTAAGACAGGACAAACCTTACAACCACAACACACCCTTACAGAAAGATGACACAAAACTTCATAACAAGAATCTCTCTGAATGTCAACAGTCTAAATTCAGCAATTAAGAGACACAGAGTGGCAAAATGGATTCAGAGACAGAACCCAACATTCTGCTGCCTACAAGAAACTCATCTCAACAGCCAAAGCAAACACAGACTCAAAGTCAAAGGATGGAAAACAATGATGCAAGCTAAGAGCTCCTTCAAAAAAGTTGGGGTGGCCATACTAGTATCCGACAGCATTAATTTCCCGTCGAAAAAGATTAGTATGGACAGCAAAGGCTATTTTCTCTTCATCAAGGGACACATACAACAGGAAGAAATCACACTCTTAAATGTATACACACCTAATGAGTGAACAACTAAATATTTAAAACAACTGCTAACAGATTTTAAGGAGAACATTGGTAGCAACACAATAGTAGCTGGAGATTTCAACATCACCTTATGATCTCTGGATAGATCAACAAGAACAAAACTCAGCAAGGAAACCTTGACTTTGAAAGAAGAAATAGAAGACAGAGGGCTTATAAACCTATACAGGGCTTTCACAAGATCACAAGCATCCTGTTGTTCGTGGATCTCCTCTAGCAGGCACCAGTAATGTCTCCTTCTTCCTAGCCCTGAGATTTTAAAAGAGCCATTTCAATGCTCTTTCAGGGTTAGGAGAATGAGTCCCATCATTGTTACTGGTATTTGGCATATTGAGTATGACACGGGAAGTTTGCCAGACTCTGCCGTGCAGGCAGGATACTTTTGGTGCCTGCCAGGTTCTCCAAAAGCATTTGCGGCCGCGCGCTTCCAGGAGCTGGGTTTTATAGTCTCTGCATCTTGGCCGTTGATGGGACCAACCTGGTGCTGGCAGCAGCTGATGGGTATGACGCATACCTACTGGAAGATGGGGGGTCTGGTTGGAGAAGGCCCAGTCCCAATCCAAGTAGGCTTGGAGACCTCAGCCCCAGGACCTGCATGCCTGGGTTCCTCTGCCAGTTCCTTCATGCATGAGGCTTGTCCGGACATGTGGAGAGTGGTCTCAGCATGGCTTTGGCTGGCTTCAGAGGTCCTCAGCTGCTGGGGCTCTGCTCGGGGAAGGGGGGCAGAGAGAAACTCAACCATCACCCCTACAAGGGGCCCGGTGAGGACAGCCAGGCATGGGGGCTGGAGACTCTGTAAGAAATACTACTGTTAAAAAATATTGTAAAATTATCAAACAGTGGCTAAAATGAAATTTAACACTAAATATTTGAAATTTTTTTAATATTCAAATTGCTGTCTCCAATAATTGGTTATTTTACAACATGCCAACTTAACTATACCTAGTATTATTCCTTGTACTGAAATCCACTGTATCTATTTCAGTTTTTTTAGGTGGGTGGTGTTGGGTCCACTCCCACCTTGCTTAGGTGTTACTCCTGGCTTTGTGCTCGGGAGCACTCTCCAGGGAGCATATGTGGTGCCTGGGAATAAATTGCAGCTGGTGACAAGCCAGACAAATGTCTAAACAATTGTGTGCCTTCCCTGCCTCTCTTCAGGAATTTGAAACACAGTGTTTGCTTTTTCCACCCCCAAGTGCAGAGCTGTTCAGTCTTTATGGTGCTGGGGACAACCAGGCCACACAGAGAGTGCTCTAGTGCTCTTGGGGTCTCCAGTATCTAACC
Organism: Sorex fumeus; assembly: GCF_029834395.1. Lineage (NCBI taxonomy): Eukaryota > Metazoa > Chordata > Mammalia > Eulipotyphla > Soricidae > Sorex > Sorex fumeus. The sequence continues at coordinate 6,169,732 of NW_026606103.1, forward strand.
TTGAGGTGGTCAGGGGACTCTTAAGTCTATTTAGCTCCCAGTGTTGAGGGAGGGGCGATGTAGTGCCCATATCAAAGTCAGGTTCAGCACCTGCGAAATATGCACCACTGACTAATGAGCTATCATTGATTAAGAACCTAAAAATAAGAGTCATGCTAATCCAGTCAAGACCTGTTGAAAATTAGGGTACCAAATAAATAAGCCCTCTAATAAAGTGTTTTCTGTCCAGTCCCAATCCTCAGAAGCAGTGGCCACCAGTTCTGTGCTAGCAGCAGGGCTAATGCAACAGCCAAAGTCAGTGTCAGCTCACTGCACAGAGGTAACAGACTTCGACCTCTGGTCAACGCGGCATTCCTCAGCTTCTGCACTGCTGGCCAGATAGTTCCCAGGATGTTACTGGGTAGCACTAGAACTTCTCGGTCACCTGGAAATCCTCAGGAGTAGCTTTCTCAACCTGACTGGTGAGTCTGCTGGGTTTCCTTGAAGTAAACATACTAAAACACACTCACACACTTGGTGAATGCAAGCTCTAAATAAGACAAAAGAGAATGTCTGAAACATTGCTTTCTCTTCTCCTCTGCTAGTAATTCACCAAATAATCCACAAAGTAATGGGTTACGTTTACTTCTGATAAGTAGTGCCACTTATTTTGCATCAACACATTAAGAAATACACAAATTCCTTTCATCTAAAATGTAAAGAGTTTCTTTGGACTCAGCGTAAAAGTTTAGAGCAGGGTGATTTTTTCTGGGGACATCCCATCATATTCCCATACTAGAGACCTTCAGGTCGGTTTTGTTTAAGCTTTTCCTGTCCTATAATGTCTTGTCAGTTGTTTCCTCTGGGTCAGAATCTGTCCCATGATTGTGCTCTTCACAAATTATATTACTTCGGCATTCAAGTGTTCAGAAACAAGAGTTCTCATGACAGACAACAAAGCAGTAGTAGACAGAGAATCAATTCAATAATAGAGAGAGAATCAACTAATAGTTATCTGGGAATAAAAATAACTGAGTGACTTGGGAAGAAAAATCAGCCACTGCCAGATCGAAAGTTTGCTTCTCCCGAAAAGGAGCATAACTTGAGACCCCCATAACCATGCCACTGGACTCCGCACCAGGCTGTTTCACATGGAGCACTCCAGAGGGGGGCAGGTGAGAGCCCTCCCTGCCCCAAGAGACCCAGCTCTGACAGCCAAAATCTCCACAACCCTACCACCCTACTGCCACGACGCTCTGGGGTCATTCCCCACGTGCTCAAGCGGAGTCTCACACGTGAGTGAACATATTCCTGGAAAGAGCATAAAACACCCCCTGCCCAATCTCCATAATTACCACACCACATTTGATGTGGTTCAGATAGTAGGAACAAATCATAGAGGGAAATATATATGCATATATCTATTTCTTCACAGTTTCCTATATGAATAATGTTTGTAAGCATTTTCAGCAGTACTACGTAACAGACAATATGAAATATATTATTTCTGTTGTGTTTGGGACAGGGATTGGGGCTTGGGTTGGAAACATCCTGAATTTGGTGGTGGTAATATGTAATGATGGTGGGATGGGTGTTTGAATATTCACGATCACAATCATCCTGTTGATCATAGATTGCCTTGAGCAGGCACCAGTAACTTTTCCTTCGTCCTAGCCCCGAGATTCGAAAAAGTGCCACATTCAAGGCTCTTTCAGGTTTAGGGGAATGAGACCCAACATTTTTAGTGGCATTTGGCATATTGGGTATGCAACGGGGAGTTTGTGAGTTTGAATATTAAATGTAATCAAATATTGTGAACTAAATTATAAAATAAAAAAAATCTTGACTTTCTTACTGAATACATTTAGCAAGGGCTAAATTATGTACGATTGCATTTCTAACATAAAAGCTCTGCTTTAATTTTTTAATTTTTTATCTCTGTAAAATGTTTTATCAAGTATAAAACTACAAGTGCCATAAGAATTATCTTTGCAGATATTTGTAAGAATCTATTTTGGCTCTGTAAAAATACTTGATGTTGCTGAGGTTTCTTGTGCTCTACACTACATAGATGTTCTACACTAGAAATTTGTAGAAAAAAATTTATTTCTTGTGGGTGAGGAGGCCATCTCATGTGGAAGACAGGGTAGCAGAATGCTTGCCACAGGACAATGTTGTGTCCCGTTCTACTCATGCAGTGCAACTCCTTCCACATGAGCGCATGCAATGGTGTTATGAAATAACATGAAAACCTGGTCACAAGGTCTCTCATGCCATTTACCAGATATTTGCAACATAGTTCTAATAATAAAATAGTAAAGGTATTTAGAAACCTGTTTTAAAAACCACCTTTTCTCAAATTCTAACACATGAACAGACAAGACAACATTGTGGTAAAGCAAAAGAGACAAAACCAAGTTTCCAGTGTGACAAAGTTTAAATGTGAAACACAGGTACAATAAATTTTGCAAAGGATCAACGATTTTACATACAATTAAATATCCTATGATACAGAGTAAACTAGGCAGAAAGTCTGCTCTGTATTGCAAATTAACCGGGATACACTCTTCAGCCTTCAGAATTTAATTTCTAGGAAGACAAATGTTAAAGGGTTTAATAAAGCATTCACTTAGATGATTATGAACAAGCAAGACTTTTGGGCCGGACCTATAGTACAGCAGCAGGACATTTGCCTTGCATGTGGCTGCCCGGGTTGGATCTTTGGCATCCCATGTGGTCCCCTGAGTAATGCCAGGAGTAATTCCTGAGTGCAGAGTCAGGAGTAACCCTGCGCAATGCCAGGTGATCCAAAAAGCTCGGAAAAACAAAACCAAAAACTCATAAAAAAAAACCACAAAAGAAAACAAAAAACCAAGACTAGTTTTGGACATGGTAACAAAGCTGACACATAATAAAATCATCTTCATATATTGCACTTTCAGGTACTTTGCAAAATAATTAGCAATATCATCTTTAACACTGATTACAATAGTTTCCCACAGTTCTTGCTCAATTATTTTAAAGAAATTTTATATTTATAAAGTTGTTCACAATACTTTATTACATACATTCACTATTTCAACACCAATCCCACCACCATTACACCTTCCCACCATCATTATTTCGAATTTTCCCACCCCCACCCAAGCCTGACCCAAAGGCAGAGGCTAAATAATTGATTTTGTATTACTTATTATAAATAATAGACTTAAAATTATCCAAAAAGACTTCCTTAGAGGAAAGTGTGTGAAATTTGTTGTATCTCAACATTAAGCCCCTCTATAGGAAATGACTAACATGTTGTTACAGGTTGAGCCATATATATATATATATATATATATATATATATATATATATATACAGATCAGTTGCCTTCTACCTTACATCTCATCAAATGTAAATCTCTGACTTCTTTATTTATTATGATGATAACTGATGCTACTTGGCTCAGTGTTTGGGTAACTCCCAGCATTATTTGGGGAACAATGTGTTGCTAAGGACAGAACCGAGGGCTCACATATGTAAAACATGCACAACAGTCCTCTTAGCCATCTCCCTGATGATCCTTCCTTATATTTATGGGAGGTGACTTGCACTAAATTTTGAGAATGGGGCGAGGTTTAGGTAAGCTTCCCAGTTTAGTGGGGATTTTTTAGTATTAGAAATGATGCTTTCTGAAATGCTCTCATTCTTTTTCTTCTTATAGTTTGTTGTGGGACTTCTCTTTGTCTTTATTCTCCCCATCCTATTCAATTTTGTTTTTATCCTTAGGACTTTTACTTTGCATGTGGGCCCTGGTCTGGGAAGGGATCTCTGGTAGGTCACTTTCGACTGTTCATGAGGCTAGACTAGACCAACTCTTTCGAGTCTTTCCCATCCTGCCTATTTCTTATGTCATCATGACATGGGTACCCTTGTTCTAGTGCCAATAACTATTCTCAAATTGGCTGGTTGTATTTTTCATTAAAGTTCCTTTTTTGAAGGGGTGGCAGACCCTATCAGATGCAGCCTTTTATTCTCCCTGGCTTCTCCTTTATTGAGACCTCCATTTACATGCAGGTTTTGTGGCCATTGGTGATTTGCTAGTATTCATTTGTAGTTTGTGATTCCTTTTGTTATGAACTTTGCCCGAGTTTTCTTATTTCTCTAGTTCCTTTAGATAGAATAAATGCTTTTCTTTGAATGCACAAGGATATTAAACTACAAAGGGCAAAATATCATTGTGAAAGATATAGATAGGGCTGGTGATAACCAATTTCTATATGGGAACAGTCCCTGGCATTGCCCAGGTACCTAGTGGTACTCAAGCCCTGTGCTGGAGGCCCCTGTTGGCCCTGCAGTGTGTGGTGTCAGGAAGTGTTGGGAATGAGCCCAGGCCTCCCACGTGCAAGGCATGTTCTCTGCTACTGGATCCATTTCTCCAACGCAAGAACCCATTTTTTTATTTTACCTGTTAGTCAACATTTTTTTGACAGGGGTTGGGGTGGTATTTAGGTTTGGGGATCATATCCAGTATTGATTAAGGTTTATTACTACGATTTTTAAATTAAATCACCATGAGATACACCGTTAGAAAGCTGTTCATGGTCCAGTTTCAGTCATACAATGTTCTGACCCCCATCCCTCCACCAGTGTAGATTTCCCACCACCAGTGTCCTCCAGTTTCTTACTGCCACCCTCAACTCCCAGCCTACCTCTATTGTAGACAGTTTTCCTCTATCTCTCTCTCTCACACACACACTATAGTTTGCAATATAAATATTAAAAGGTAATCGTATTTGTTCCTTTACCTACTTTTAGCACTCAGTTATTATCCGAGTAATCATTTACAACTATCCTTGTCATAGTGCATTCTTCTCTATCCCAACTCTAAGTACTTTCCTAAAGGGATCACTCCTAGCAGTGCTCACGATGTTGTGCTTCCATATATGGTGCTAGAGATCAAACTGGGGTTGGTTGTGTTCAAGGCCACTTTTTTTTTAATATTTCTTGACCCTCAACTTTTTAATTAATTATTTTTTGAGAGAAGGTGGGATTGCCAAGAATAGAAATCATTACCTCATACATTGCAAGCATGTATATCATTCATATATACACATGTATATCACTGAGTAACAACTAGGCTGGTAGTACAATATGAGGACCTGAGATAATTCAGACCTGTTTTGTGGACCATGTGGTATCAGGTATTGAACTGGGGTTGGGCACATATAAGGCATGCACCTTAACATCTACTGTCCATCTGTCCCCCATCTAATCTTTTAAATTGCAATAAAATACAGCTTTAAAAACTTGCAGAATATACCTATTTCTTATATAGTAATTAAAAAGTACAAATTAGTCAAATTCATATCACCCATAGTTTCAGGAATCACATATATACCACTGATACCTATTTATATCTCTATCTATCTATCTATCTATCTATCTATTACTCTTCTTACACATTTCATCCCATCTAACTTATTTCCAGACATCTTGGAAAATTTTAATTATCAATAACAAAATATATTTTGAAAAAGTTGGAAGACTGACCAAAAGTTTAAACGCTTCTATTCATGCCAGTAGTCAAAGGTAAGACTTCCGGGTCTTCTCTTAGTTGAGGGATGTTTTTGGTTTCAGGGAACCAGGGGAAGAAACGTAAGTGAATTTTGGGTAAGTGGATATCAGGTTGACTATACGGATTCTCCTGGTAAGAGAAGCAGAGAACTCCTGGAACTGGAGGAAGCATTCAGGGAACTAGGACTAGACCCAGACTCTGCACCTTTTTGTGAACTCAGTCCACAGTAATGTGTTTATTTTCTTCTTAAACTGACTTAATCTTTCTTTCCTAGTGACTCAAATCTTTTCTTCCTGATATTTCTGCTTACCTTTTTAGGTTCCCTATTAGAGAGCCTGGCAAGCTACGGAGAGTATCCTGACCACATGGAAGAGCCTAGGAAAATCCCCGAAGTGTATTTGATAAGCCAAAAACAGTAACAACAAGCCTCACAATGGAGACATTACTGGCGCCTGCTTGAGAAAATTCTCTGCTTGGGAGGACAGTGCTACAATGCTGTAGTAGATCATTAACATGTTGTTACAGGTTGAGCATTGTGTGCTAATATATATATATATATATGTATATATATATATACATATAATTTTTTTTTATCAAGTTCGGTTGCCTTCTACCTTACATCCGTCAAATGTGGTGTGCTACTCTTGGTATATCAGTGGCACACAGTATGAAATGCCCAGGAATTCTAAAATTTTAAATATGGCGCTAGAGCTGAAGTTAAATTTTTAACTGGATGGTGGTTTGCAGTTCGGAAGCATCTCTGTATCATGTTGGCTCTCTTCCAAAATTTATTTGTGAGTCTCTGGATCATGGTCATTAATGAGCTTAAAAAGGTCACTACTTTTTTTCTATTTTAAGGAGCAAACAATGAATTCCTAAGCTGGAGACTTCCTCCAGTCAGGAAGTGAGAGAAGTACAGAACAGAGCTACTTCTAAATTTACTCAATAACACTAAAATTTATACCACAAGAAAATCTCAAAAATAAACTATTCCTAAGTGTAGTCTATTTTGGTGTATAACTTTGCCTTTCAACTAAGTGAAACTGACTGAAATTAGTTAACACATAACTTTATTTTACAGCTATATAAGTCTAAACTCTCCTTCCCGCCACCCCCCCCCCCCCCACCATTTTTTAAATGACAATGCCGCCCATGAAACTCCAAACAGGCTTGAATTTATAAATAGCAAATTTCATGGATTGTGCTAGAAGCTCTTCTCAGACTGTCATCCCCTTTTATTTTCTTCGAATTCAAGTTTTTCTGTAGAGTTTAGTTCTGGGAAGCCCTGTTTTCCAAAAGTTACCACAAAATAATTTACTTATGTATTTCAACAGAGAATTCCTCAGAGTATATATTTTTCTCCATTAGAACACTAAACATCAAAATTGAGTCTTAATCCAGTAAAGCTGGAATCATTAAAGTTTCGTCGATTCGTAGATTGCCTCGAGCAGGCCCCAGTAACGTCTCCTTCATCCTGGCCCTGAGGTTATATTCAAGGCTCTTTAGGAGAATGAGACCCATCATTGTTACTGGTATTTGGCATATTGGGTGCGCCACGGGGAGTTTGCCAGACTCTGCCGTGTGGGCAGGCTACATTCGGTAGCCTGCCAGTTTGTCAAGTAGGAATGAGATGTCATAATAAGATGTCGAGCGGCCGCGAATGAGGCCGCGCGGTTCCGGCAGCTGGTTTTTATAGTCTCAGAGTCTTGGCCGCTGATGGGATTACATGGCGCCAGGGGGCCAGTTGGTGGGTGTGACCCCCGCCTACTGGAATTTGGAGGATCTGGGTGGAGGATGCTCGACTCCAATCCGAGTAGGCTTGGAGATCTCGGCCCCGGAACCCACGTGGCTTTGTCTCTCTGCCGGTACCTTCAGGTGTGCGGAGAGTGGTCTCAGCATGGTGGTGGCTGGTCCTGGAGGTCTTCGGCTGCCGGGGCCCTGGCCAGGGCAGGGAGGAAAGCTCAACCCGCTCCCCTCCAAGGGGCTCCGGCGAGGAATAGCCAGGCGCGGGGGCAGGAGACTGCGCTCTTCTCCTCCGGGAGCTGGTTTTTATAGTCTCAGAGTCTTGGCCGCTGATGGGATTACACGGCGCCAGGGGGCTAGTTGGTGGGTGTGGTTTAAGTTGCCAAAAAAGGTTAAGTTGCCAAAAACCTGACGTGATTCTAAATATTTTAAACATTTTGGTCTACTTTCCTTTCTTCAATCTAAATTAGAAGCTACTGATATTCATGACTTCACAGTCTGAGCTTTATTAATGATGCAGCTTTCCTTGAGGGCTTCTACTTCTGCTTTCAATCTCGCTCTAACTTTCTAGCCTTTACACACAGAAAATTGGACAAACTAACTGCACACATGTGCAAACTCACATACACACACATGCGTACTCACAGTCTGTTGATTGAGTTTGCTGCTTCTCTGATCCCTCCCCACTCCAAATGGCCAGAAGACTTGAAGGTAGACCAAGAAAGATAGGGTGTTCCCCAGGGCAAGTGGAGCCCTATTGGCCTACTGAGACCATCCAGTGTCCCTTCAGACTCCCCCCCACAACTTCAAATGCCCCTCTGCCCTGTCTGTCTCTTAGGGAAACAGGTCATGAAAGAGCTCTCTTGGCATCAAGTTGGCAAAGATAAATCATGAACAAGTAATTACTAAACCAAGACAGTGGTACATAAGCATTCTCAGCTTTTCTAGTTCTGAGCGAGGCATTTTCTCAGCAAACCAGGAGTCTCAAGGTGGCGGTCTTTCTGCAGCTTAAGTTGCAAAGGTGGAGGGGCTGCAGCCTGCTGAAGAGGAAGGAGGGCGGTGGGCACCACCGACAATAGGGAGGCAGGGAGAAGGTGGGAAGGGGGAGTATACCAGGGATATTGGTGCTTGGAGATGTGCACTGGTGGAGGGATGGGTGTTTGATCATTGTGTGATTCTAACCCAAACATGAAAGCTTGTACCTATCTCATGGTGATTCAATAAAATTTAAAAAAAGACACCTCTCTCTTTAGAGAGAGAAAGCCAAAAAGTATTTCTCTTATCTCATGTCTCAGATTAGCTCATTTTTACCCTATTTCTTGGGTCTAAATCAGTGTTTCAAAAAAACAAACTCAAAATCTCAAAAGCCCAAGTGTTGGAATTTTCTGTATTAGCCCTTTAAGTCCATATATTTTGAGAATAAGAAGTGTAAAGTAAGAATTTCTCAATGTTCCTTGGGCAGGGAGGGCTTTCACCCGCCCCCCTTGGGGTGCCCCGAGTGAAACAGCCTGGCTCAGAGTCTGGTGGCATGGCTATGTCAGGTGTCATGTTACTCCCTTCCAGGAGAAAAAGCTGGGACCAAGCCCTGGTAATTGAAAGCCTCCAACCCAACTGCCACCACACTCAAGGCTGCTCCCCACATGCTCAGGCTGACTAGTGAACATATTCCTGGACCACGCGACACATCATAAGACACTCCCTACCCATTCTCCATAAGTACCACACCACATTTGATGGGTGCCTACAAATAGTAGGCAAAAAATCATTTTGGGAAATATATATATGCATATATACATATTTTCTGATATATAAACGAAAGCTCATATCACTGAACCTTTAATAACATGTTAGTGATATCCTAAAGTATGTTTTAATGGCCCCTGCCAAAATAGAACAATCTTCACACTGTTTCCTCTTTGGAGACATTCTTGTAGCATTTTCAGTGGTTTTTCAAAACAGACAATAGGTAAAGGTAAAGGCCCTCCCGTTGATCATCGATTTGTTCGCGCGCGCCCAGTAACGTCTCCATTGGAGACTTTGTTGTTACTGTGTCTGGCATATCGAATACGTCACGGGGACGTTGCCAGGCTCTGCCGTGAGGGCGAGATACTCTCGGTAGCTTGCCGGGCTCTCCGAGAGGGGCGAAGGAATCGAACTCGGGTCGGCCATGTTGGCTGCGTGCAAGGCAAACGCCCTACCACTGTGCTATCGCTCCAGACAGACAATACAAAATATATTATTTCAGTTGTGTTTTGGGCTGGAGCAATAGCAAAGCAGTTAGGGCATTTGCCTTGCATACAACTGGCCCGGCCAAGCAGGGTTCGATTCCTTCGGCCCTCTCGGAGAGGCTGGCAAGTTACCGAGAGTATCTCACCCACAAGGGTGAGATTGAATATAATATATATTCAATATGCCAGACACAGTCACAACAAGTCTCATGATGGAGACGTTACTGGGCCTGCCGCTTGAGCAAATCCATGAACAACTGGAGGACCGTGACACTGTTTTGGGACAGGGACTGGGGCTTGGGATGGAAACATCCCAAATTGGGTGGTGGGAAGGTGTAATGGTGCTAGAATTGGTGTTTGAATATTATATATAATCATTTGTTGTGAACTACCTTATAAAATTTTAAAAAAGTGATTGTTTTTTGCTTTTATTTTTTTTTCTTTTTAGGTCACACCCGGCGATGCTCAGGGATTACTCCTGGCTCATGCACTCCGGAATTACTCCTGGCGGTGTTCGGGGGACTATATGAGATGCTGGGAATCGAACCCGGGTAGGCTATGTTGGCTGCGTACAAGGCAAACACACTACCTGCTGTGCTATCGCTCCAGGCCCAAACATTTTAAAAAATAAGAATTTCTCAGCGTTCTGTGTAGGAGCCTGTCAGCTAACAAGTTTCAGAGAAATGACTAAAGCAACTTGGATGATGCCAACAGAAAGGAGGAGTTCTGGTTCTCTTGCCACTAAAAAACAAACTGTCAGGGACCCCTTATGCTCTCTTCCACGGAAGCTATTAACCCCTTGCTTCCTGGGGAATGGAAATCTTGGTAAAATAACGGTGAGTTTCTGAGGATAGATAAGAAAGACGAGTAACTCCAAAACATTTCCTCCCAGCCTCCTAAGACAGAAAAGTTGCTCACTCCTCCACAGCAGAGTAATACGAAAAGAAAGCCCCAGCTCACCAGATGAAGTGTGGTAACAGGAAAGAGAAAAAGATGGTGAGCAGGGAAATGAATACCAGATCCTTGGGAATTCCCCAAAAGAAAAAGACAAACACTACACATGGGTGACTCATTAACCCTTCCCCACACTGAGTAGGTAGGTGATCAGTCTCTCCCAGGCCCCTGAGTGAGAACCATTGTGAAAGCACTGTTCAGAACAGGCAGCACTCTGTGGGCCGCTTGGGGCCAGTCCTGGCATGTGAGAATCAACTCCATCCAGAAGGGAAACTCACTCCCCACATCCTGAAAAGGACTCAGAATCCAAACCCTCCCTGGGAGAGGAGCTAGGGGATTTCCTGGAAGTCTGTCCAGGTAAGAAGCTGTTAGGGAAGGTACCTGTTTTCAGTGAATCCCATTGATCCCTCGCCAGCCTGGCCAACTTCTCCTGGAGTCTGTGGGCTTCTAAGGAAGGCTGGTACCCTCAGGCACCTTCTATAAGGACCCAGGTCTCCTTTCACCCACCAAGCCAGGAATTCCAAGTTGTCTTAGCATCATACCAGGGCCTCCAAATGTAACAGTTCGATTAATCCATCACACCAAAACAAACTTTAGGACATTAAGCAATGAGAGTGAATTATTTCATGTCAAGACTGACCGCAACCAGGCAATCTTCTGGAACTGTAGCCAGACAGGGGCACTGAGCACTTGACATAGGAACATTCCTGAAACCACTCACTGGGGGCAAAGAGAAGAGGAGCAAATAAATGGGGCTTCTCAACTGGTTGTGTTGTGACAATACACTAAGTTACACTGAAGCAGGAGGGGTCTTAGTTGTGGTTCCTGTTGCTGGAAATCTTTGTTATGGACATATTCTTTTAGGTCCCATAGAGACATATATGAATTGACTAATTGTGTCTGTGACCCTTCCCTACTTCTCCATCTGGGTAACAGGTGGGTGTGGGTCCTTATGCTCCATTCTGAACCAAGACTTATTACTGATGACCTATTCTTCTCTGCTAGGTTCCTAGAATGAGCCACTCAGAGTTCCTGCCTCTGGCTGTCTCCTGGTTGCCTTTGCTTAGATCCCCTTCACATTTCTAACTTTGCTGTCACTATAGCAATACACCATGAGAAGGTATTTCTTAATTCAAGAGGTACAGCAGAATCAGAGCAAAAGTACAATTTAACCCTTACATATCAAAGCAGCCTGAGACATCAATGGGAACAGTACATCACTGCTCAGACCACCTTGAACCCAGAGTTAAACCAAAAACTCACATGAAGCACTAGTAATAATGAAAAAAATTTAGAAATTTCACCATTCTTTGGACAGGGACAGAAGCCCAGAACACTTCTCAAGTGCTTCATAAATTCTGACACAGACTGACATGACCTAAAGCAACAAAATGCTCTTCATAACCACTGAACTACTAAAGCATCACAAGTGTCAATGAACATATAAAAAGACTGAGGGGAGAAACAATAAGTAATTGAACAGAAGAGGTAAAGAATACAATAGTAGTACTCAGCATTAGAATGGAAGAAGCCAAAATTGAATCAGTGACACACGTGGCGGGGGGTGGGGGGAGTATGATACAGCCAGAAGTTCAACCTGTACCTTCTGGGCGAGTGCATCAGCAGCCTGCTGTTGTCTTCATTGCTGCTGTGCCTTTGGTCGGACCCCAACAACTTTGGACCAAGTTTGCCAGGAAAGTAAACCGCCAAAATTTACGTATGTGGGAGCCATACAGACAAACCACCGCTGGCTCAGCTATACAGGCTCATTTATTGGCCTTATTTTCAGAGACCCATAAATTTCGAAAGAGAACAAAAACCATAGTTAAGGGCGGTGCTGCACTGTTGGGTTGCAGGCGTGCCCTGCATGGCATATGCCAATTTCTCTGGAAAAGATGGAACCAAGGGCCATTGTCCAGAGACACAAAAGAGTCTCGAACAGAGCAGCTCACTGCAGAGATGCCTCCAGAATTCAAGCCAGACCAACTTCACTGACATGCCCAGATTTGGGGGGGGGGGTTGGCAGGCATTGTCCCTCCACCTTCCCCCTAAACCCCACTTCCCTGGCGGTTGCCAACTTTCAGAACCCAGAGAGAAGTGTAGGTAAGCGGGTTCAGAGACAACAAACTCCTGGCATCAAGGGATAGGGGATGGGCCGGTCCCTCTCTTACCCCATCCCCATGGGACCCTGGATGTCATGCCCACAAACTGCCTCTGGCTGCTACTTAAGCTTCTTAATGGCCATGATCCAGAGACACACAAAAGAATCTCGAATTGAGCAGCTTGCTGCAGAGATTTCTACACACCCTACTTATCTAGAATGTTAGAATTCCAAGACCACGCTAAGGCCCTTGTGACCACGAGACATCTTATGTGAATCATAACAAGAAATTCAAAAGGGAGCATAGGGGAGATTGTCTGCCATAGAGGCAGGGGGAGGGGTGAGAAGGTGGGGATACTGGGGACATTGGTGGTGGAAGATGTGCATTGGTGGAGGGATGGGTGTTTGATCCTTGTATGACTGAAACACAAATAGGGTAGTTTTGTAATTATCTCACAGTGATTCAATAACTTTTTTTAAAAAGACAGTACACATGTCCTCATCAATAAGCAAGAGATGGAGGCCAGAAAGATAGCAAACCAGGTAGGGCACTTACTTGCACATGAGTGATCTGTTTGATCCCTTGTTCCCCATGTGGTCTGCTTAGCCAGCCAGGATTGTTCTCTGCATGCAGAGCCAGGGTAAGCCCAGAGCACCAGTGGATGTGGCCCACAAACAATTAAAAAAGAGGTCTAGAAAAGAAAAATTTTAAATAAATAATGTAAGCTATTTAACTGACAACAGAAGAGAAAAATCAGTGAATTATAGAATTTCTAGAAGGACAGTAAAGAAACAAATGCAATAGTGTAGTGGGTAAGGTACTTTCTTGCATGACGCTGACTTGGATCCAATATTCAATATCACCCAGGATCCTCCAAGTCCCACCAGGAGTGACCTCTGTGTACAGAGCCAGAGCACTTAATAGCCCTGAGCACTGCTAGTGTAGACCCCAAACAAAAATTAAAATGAAAAAAATCAATAAAAAACCTCCCCAAGCAAAAGTACAGATCCAAAATTGATTCATTAACACAGAAGCAAGCCAAATTAGATCCTCAGCACCCACATGTTTTCCCAAGGCCCCTGGGTGTCACTCACAATCACTGAGCCAGCAGTAAGATCTGAGCCCCTCTGGGACTGATGCAAAAAAACAATAACCTAGAAATCAAACTAATATTCACAACAAATGCAAAAAACTACATGAGTCTTATCAGTCATTTTACAAAGGAAAAGGAAAGGAACCCCGGAAATGGGAAAATACTACATGTTTATGGGTATGAAAAATTAACATTGCCCAAATGATAATGCACAAATTATACATATTTAATGCAGTTGTTTAAGATTATGATGACATTCATCAACAATTTAGAAAAACTTTCAGTGAAATTAATACAGAATCATAAAACTCCCTGAGAACTAAAAGCAATTCTAAGAAAAAAGGAGGGAAGTATTGCTTTTCCTGGCTTAATGTTGTACTATAGTAAATTTTCTCGTTATAGGGTGTATGGTTGTTAGTGAGACCCCAGAAATACCCAAAGGGGCCATGGGTGAATATTAGTTAACTGGAGGTGGTGGTGGTGGGGATAGGCTAAGACTATAGGGTTAACCAGTAAGATAGGAAGATATAGGAAGAATCAAGATTGAAAGGGGGCACATTAAAGATAAGGTCAGAAGCAACGTTGCAAAATATAGTAATCAAAATTGTGATCTATTGAAAAAAAAGCGAACTCTCCGGCCATGGGGTAGAATTGACAGCACACAGATATAACTCACATATTTATTGAAAAATCTACGACAAAGTTGCTAGGTACATAAATCGGGCAGGCAACTCCTCTTCAACTAACATGTGGGGAAAACTGGAAAATAAAATGTAAAAAAAGAGAAAGAAATACATATCTCGTATCCACCCAAACTTAACTCAAAGTGGATTATAGACTTTGAAATTGGACCATAATCCATACAATACATTTTTGAAAGCATATACAGACCTGTCTAGGAAAGGAACCTCATAGGTGTGTGCAATGGTTTGATTTTACTGGTAAAAGAAATAAAAATACAAAGGGGATTAAAACAAATGTACAAGTGATTACAGAACAAATGAAACTTGAGATAAAATTTTAAAACTGCCCTACTGAGTGGGAGAAAATATTTTCAAACAAATAACAAATAAAGGACCAATATCAAGATGTATAAAGCATGCAAAAGCTCAACAAAACGCAAATCATCACATCAAATAGGAGAGAAGTGAGAACCATCCACAAAGAAGACATACAAATGATCAATAAGTGTATGAAAACATGTTCGGTATCAACTATTACCAGGATATTGCAAATCAAAACAATGAGATATTATCACCCACCAGTGAAAATATCATATGTCACAAAGAGTAAAAACAACCACTGTAGGCAGGAATGTAAAAAAGGTTCCCTCACCTCACTGGGAAACTGAACTCGTTCAACTTATAGTTAAAACACGCCAGAGATTTCACCAAAACAATAAAAATATAATTTCCATATGTTTCAGAGATTTCACTTTTTGGCATTGACCCACTAAAAACAAAAAATATTAATTTGAAAAAATATATGTATACCTGTGTTCATCGAAGCACTAATTAGAATAGCCAGGATATGGAGACAACCCAAACATCAATGAAGGATGAATAAAGAAGTTTGGACACACGTGCACACATGCAGATGTACACAATGGAATTTTACTAAGCTATTACAAAATAATGAAATCTCTGACTGGAGCTGGAATAAGTCAGAGGGATTAAAACAAAAGCCTTAATTTCAATAAGTAAGTTTGTTGAAATAAGTAAGAGAGATTAAGACAAAACTCACACAATCTCTCTCGTGTGTGATATTGGGAGTCAGAAAACAAGGAAAGAGAGAGTGTCAAATATGGCAACCCCTTAACCTTGAATTCCAAACCTGAGATTACCATGCACTTGGGGGAGGAGTGGGATAAAACAAGACGTGAAGCTGGAAGTAGCACATGGATAGTGGTGGAAAGTCTTGTGCATCTTGGTGGGATGAACTGCAATAACTGTAATAATAAATACTGTTCCCCCAACAAAGTAGTGGTTAGAACTGTTGGTTATTAATTATTTGTTAACAGGGAAGGCACACATGACTTGCAAAGATTAACGTTAGACCTGTCACTCATCATCCTCATTTAGGAGGACTTGAAATGCTACCGACTGAAGTAGTGATGGTTCGCAATGAGAAAAATTCTCTCTAGCTTTCACATGACTCAAACTATGCACACAGGCTTATTATTTTAACCATCTTAGTCATTCATCCTAGCCAATCAGGGCGTACAAACTCAATACATCAGGATCCTTCATGAGCTCTATTGCGCATTCACTACCAAGATCTCACCACTCTACAAAGAAGTAATCATCCATATCAAGAGAGGGGTTTGGCAGGGTGATACCATTTCACCAAAACTCTTCAGTGCCACCCTCGAGAACATCATGCGACGACTGGAATGGGACAGCATGGGAGTGAAGATAGATGGTCGGCAACTACACCACCTCCGCTTTGCTGATGACATCGTTCTAATAACACCAAACATCAGCCAAGCGGCACAAATGCTGAACGACTTTGACCGTGAATGTGGAAAGGTCGGACTACAGCTGAATCTTACGAAGACAATGTTTATGAGAAACAGCCTTGTTCCTGACGCTCCATTCGCTCTCAACGGAACCACCATCTCTGAATGCAACAGTTATATATACCTAGGTCGAGAAATCAACATGTTGAATGACCTGGCACCTGAGTTGCGCAGGAGGAAGAGAGAGGCTTGGAATGCCTTCAAGAGCATTGAAGAAATAACTAAAAGGACAAAGAACCTCCAGCTACGAGCACATCTCTTTGATTCCACTATTCTTCCTGCATTAACATATGCCTCAGAGACCTGGACCCTACAAAAACAAGATGAGAACGCTATTCGGGTCTCTCAAAGAGGAATCGAAAGAACTATGCTTGGAATATCACGATTCACTCAAATGAGAGATAGAATCCGGAGTTCTGATCTTCGTCAACGCTCAAGAATCATGGATGCTGTCTCATTTGCCAAGACATCAAAAATCAGATGGGCTGGACACGTAATGAGGTTTACAGACAACCGCTGGACTAGAGCCATTACTGATTGGATTCCACGGGACATCAAAAGATCACGTGGACGCCCACCTATAAGATGGTCAGACTTCTTCGTCAAGACCCTAAATGATCGGTTTGAGACTCTGCATGTTCCTAGAACGAACAGATACCATTGGGCTACGCTAGCACGCAACAGGGATGAATGGAGACGTTACTGGCACCCGCTCGAATAAAGTGATGAATAACGGGGATTAAGTGATTAAGTGATTAAGTGATTCATAACAAATAATGCAAAATAAATTATTTTGGTTCTGCTATGGGGCAGGGATTGGGGTTTGGGGTGAAAACATCCGAAATATGGTAGTGAGAATGTATAATGGTGTTGGGATTGGCGATCAAATATAAAGTCTAATCAAATATTGTGAACTAATTTTTAAAAATAAAATTAAAAATAAGAAATAAGAAAATTCTCAAATGAAAGGAAAAGTTAGCCAATTCACCAGTTGGTTCTGGAAGAATAAACAAAATTGACAAGAAAAAAATATCCAAAGATGAATAGCCTAAGATGCAGTGTGGGCAGGATACTCTCAGTAGATTATCGGACTCTCTGAAATATATAAATATATGTAATATTTATATATTTATTTATGGGCTGGAGCGATAGCACAGCAGTATGGTATTTGCCTTGCACGCAGCCAACATGGCCGACCCGAGTCCGATTCCTCCACCCCTCTCAGAGAGCCCGGCAAGCTACTGAGAGTATCTCGCCTGAATGGCAGAGCCTGGCAAGCTACCTTGTATTTGATGTGCCAAACACCGTAACAACAAAGTGTCCAATGGAGACGTTACTGGGCCCGCTCAAGCAAATCGATGAACAATGGGAGGACAGTGATAAAATATTTATATATTTACATATAAATATATATTTCCTCTATCATTTGTTGCCTATTGTTTGAAACCCATCAAATATGGTGTGGTAATGATGGAAAATGAGTAGGGATGTGACCAGGAATATCTTCACTCGTATGTGAGGCTCGGCCCAAGCATGTGGAAAGCGGCCTGGAGTGTGGTGGCAGTTGGGTAGTGGAGCAAGAATATAGGTTCCAAAAGACCTAGTGATTTCACATTTGCATGTTCCTACCAAAACCCCTTAATAGAAAAGTCAAAATGATATATGCACTCCTATGTTCACTGCCGTGCTAAGTACAATACTCAGGAAAACCCCAAATGGACACATAAACAGATAAAGTTGTAGTATAAACATGCACAACAGAACACTACTCAGCTACAAGAAAAGGTAAAATCTTGCAGACTCCTGCAATTTGGATGGATGGAGGGCATCCTGACAAGCAAAAGAATTCAGAGAAAGGACAAATATTGTAGGATCTCAGTGCTATATAAACAAAAGAAAGTAATTAAAAACTCCTGAATGAAAAGATGTCTTTACTTTTGATTACAAAAGAAAACCTCAGTCAAGGAAGAAGCAGACTGAAAGTGATCTGAGGACAATGGTGGGGAAAGGCACCCAGGTCGAGAGTTACTGATGACAACATGTATGACCTTAGTTGTGCAATGCACATATAACATGCAGAAAACCACATCCCATGACCGATACACAGGTGCCTAAGTTTTCAAACACACCAACACTGGACCTTCACAACTCAGGTTGAAGAACACCCCTCATTCTGTGCCCTGGGAAAGAATCCATAAGAGTTTCCATGACTCGCTACTCCCAGGAGAGATTGGACACACTCAATAAGCTTCTGCCTTGTCTGCCCAGTTCACCATCAACCTTCCCTCTGGAATTTCTCAAGATTCTTTCCAATTGCTCTTTGCTCTCCCCTTTCTACAGCATATATTTCTCATCCTAACAAATTCTTCGTGGGATGAAGGAAACTGAATTAGTGTAACCATGATACCAGAATCACCATCACCACCACCACCACAGGTTCCTCATATTTAATGGGTCATCAAGCTCAGCTTGCTCTGCTGGGCCCAAAATTTCACTAGCTGCTTCCTGAAGTAAACAATCTGAAATCCCTGTCTCTGTCATCTGGCCATCCTACTTCTTTCTTGGAACTGGTAATCACCATGCTTAAACTCAAACAGATCTGGGATTGCAGCATTACACCCATGTACTTGTGAGCTGACAATGGCTGGACACCTCTAGCTGTTCTCTATAAATGAAGTGTCTGTGTCCAAAAATACTACAGATGATGAACACACATTTAAGAGGTTTTTAAGGCATTACAATATACAAAAACATAGTTTCACTGTCAGTTTTGTAAGCTCAACTGAACCTTACACACCTCTGTCGATATTTGCTTAATTCTTGCATCTCCTGCCAACCAGGCTACCAATTGCACAACAATTGGATGTCAGATTATGATTGTTTCAATATTTTAAGTCACGAAAACTGTTTCATTTATTGATGAGGGAATAGTGATGGAACCTAATTATTGGTTTCTAAAACGCTTTGGGAAACAAAGGTGAAGCTTTTCTATGTATGTATTTTCTATGTATGTCAGAGCTTCCCATTTTCCCCATTTAGGAGTGACCTGACTTTTTTCATGTTCAAGGGCTAAAGTTTTCAATAAGGAAAAACTTTGTGTTTGCTTTTGCATCCTACACAAAAGTTCCACATGTAGGGCTTTGTTTGCTCTTGCTGTTTTATTACTGTTGTATTTTGGGATTCTTTTGTTTTGGTTTGAAGCCACACTGGCTGTGCTGAGGAATTCCTTTGCACTCAGGAATTACTCTGGCGGTACTCAGGGTACCATCTGGGATGAAGAGGATGGAAGCCAGGTTGGCCATATGCAAGGTAATGGCCCTCCCCCGCTGCACATTCGCTCCGACCCCCAGTAGCAGTCTGAATGGTCCCAGGAGTCCTTTACCACCCTAGCTCTCAGCGTCCAGATCCGGAACCGATCTGGCGCAGATGTGCGGCGCTGCCACAGCCTGGGGGATACGCGCCCCCGAGACAGCTGGACAGTGCCACATACCCCTCTGTTGAGCCCGACATAGGAGTGGGTGCGACTATCCCAAAGAGGAATCATTACTCCCATAGCTTGTAGGACGTTGGCAGTTGCAGACCCCGCGAGAGATGCAGGTGCGCGTGCGTGTCCGTTATCTCTAACTGCTTAGAACTGAGCCATGACAGCCCCAGTGCGCGCGCACCTACAGGCTGCAGTGGTGCAAATGTCGGCCAGTCATGCACGAGATTGGTGGCTTTTCAGGCATAACAAGGATTCAGTTAGGGACTGCAGAAGTTCATGCTGTGTGGATGGAGTCTCCTGAACAAGAGAGAAGCCGTTTGACCAATATAAAGAAATCACTACACATGCCAGCTGGTAGAACGTACATGTACTTTTAACTAGAGTGGAAATCAGTTATGAGTTCATAAAAAGGAGATCCTTAGGGTTTTCAGTTCATAGTACATGTCTAGAAATATGTTAACAACAGAAAACCAGTTTGGTGTGGGAGAGAACATTGTACTTACAAGGCGAAGTTGAAGGGAACACCCAGCCATGCATTAAAAACACATCATTGAGCCTCTGGCAAAACTTAGCTTTGAACCACTAAAGATATTCCTCGACTCAACATTATATTTAGGAGGTAAATCATCCATAAAATGTATTGCAAATGCAAAGAAGGAAGTTTGAGCTTCGTAGCTGTTTTAACATGAAACTTCATGGCTATTCCAGGAGGGATAAGAGATTCCAGTAGAAAGAAACTTCGAAAAAGCTAGTCAAACATGTTAGACAATTCTACATTACTTTCATTCCTAGGGATTGGACCCTAATGAAGGATTAGCAAAACAAACAAACAAAAAAGCAAAACCCACTGTGTTTGCTTGGGAAAACTCCTTTTAGTTTTTGACCTCCATGGGTTCACAAGTCACAAATGACTGAATATTGCAAACACAGAGTAGACCCTGTTGAAGGAGGTCAACAGGAAGAGAGGAAGGAGAGAGATTTGAGGGGCACACAACTAGACTGGCGGATAAAGTATTGAGATACAGCGAAGACCAAGCCAACCTGTGTGCTGAGAATCGGGAAACTTTGTCTTAGTGGCTGGAAGAGGCCATGTGAGCTGCTCTGCCATTGAGCAGTTTGAAGGAAAGTTATGGTTCTGGCTGTCCAATCAGAGCCCTTCATGGAATGTTTCCCCAGCCAGGCCCTCCTGGCCCTCTCCTCCCCCACTGCAGAATGTCTTGGGCCCAAGATTCTGAGGTTTGAATTCAAACTTCACCCTCAACCACTCGTATCCTGAGCGTCTGCGTGAGCAGTTCACTCTCTGATCCTGGTCCTGATTTTTGCCGTTGTGAAGGCTGATAAACTGCAGTGGCCTCTGGCCACGTCTATGGCGATGGCATCAGGAGGAGGTAAGCCTGTGAGGGTGTCTGTGTATGTGAGAAAGTCTCTGTCACCCTGAAATCCATTGGGTTCATAGTCACCCTGACTGGGAACACCATATTTTGAGTGGGTGAAAGAGGAGAAAGACCTGGGCTCCATAGATATCTCACCTGTACAGCAAAGGGAGCCCAGGAGAACCTGAGGGGTCTGGGAGGGCATCGTTGGAGGTGTGTCAAATTACCTGAGGGTAGGTCATTGGTATGGACAGAGGGAGGCAGCAGGCATATGGCTGCTTTATATTTGAGTGTCCTGCTGGTGGATGGGGGAACAGGGCCATTTGTCATGTGTCTGGAGGGACTGTTTTGTGGTGGCACAGGAAAGACCCAGGCATGCTGAGTCCATGTCTCCTGTGCTCTAGAATAAGTTTAGAAGTAATTAGACTTGGGCTGAGTTCAACCTGATTTGGACAGCTCAGCACAGATGGTCCAGCCTGAGCCTTGTTGAGTGAGGCTGTCTGTGTGTACTTCTGCCATGATGCGTCCTCCCCAGAGCTGGGCTGCAAGTGACTAACTGCCACAGTCAGAGCCTGACACTTCTGCAGACTTAAACTCTCTGCTGGCTGAGCCCAGCAGCTGCCTTGGGTCAGCAGGTTGGGAGACAGCGTAGTTACGACTCAGATTCCTGAGTTATTCTGGATTGTTCTCATTTTGGTGAAGTTTGTTCTTCCATGATCTGGCATCTCATGGTGCAGCCCCAGCAAGCATTTCAGCTCTGAGGTGAAGATTGATTGAGAATTGGATACTTCCCTCACAGACAATGAATAAATGGATGTGTGAGTCTATGTGTGAGTTTGTGAGAATGAGTGTGTGTTTCTGTGTGTGTGTGTGTGGTGATATGTGGGGTTTTCCTGAGAAAAGTCTGTGAAGGTCTGTTCCTTGAGGAGAGGTGGAGTGTACTGAGGCAGAAAGAGCATCGTCAGAGCAGTTGGAGACATCAGGGACTCTGTCCTGAGCATGATGCGCACAGGCTCTGGGTCGTCTCTAGTGCGAGTCTCTGTGTGAATTCCACCTGAGTAACGATGGTGGCAGACAATTTTCTTTCCTGGCACCTGGTTTGTGCCTGATGTTAATTATCCTGTATCTGTCTCTGGGATAAAGTCTTAGATTATTTAGAAGATGTTACCAATTTTCAATCTAACATGATCAGCAGCTCCAGAACTCTGGAAACATCCCCAAGTGTCTGACTGGTGAAATCTCTGGCCATTTCCACACCTGCTGCCATCCCTGATGGAACTCTCCCAGAACACAAGAACCCTAGCCTTAGGATCTCCACGAAATATAACCCAGCTCGAGGGGAGGTATGGCCTGTGCCAGGGACTCAGGGCTGAGACAGGGCACACCACCTCATTCCTTTCAAAGGGCCTGATCTAGAGATGGTTGGGCCAGTGAGGCCTTGCTTCCCCCCACACCGTCTCCCTCTCACTCCCCTCCCTCCTCTCCACAGTGTCTCCTGTGCTGCTCCCAGAGATGACCATGAACCTTGGGGTCTCCGGCTCTGCTTTCCGGGTCTTGCCCTTTCTCAATCCAGGGCTCCCCCAGCCACCACCCTGGGAGCCCATCCAGATGCCCCCTCTGGTGACCTCGGCCATTGCACCTGGCAACCCTCTGGTACTGTCACCTTTCCCCATGATGCCTGTGGTGGCAGGAGCTGCCAGCCATGGTCCCCGCGTTCCTGAACCTTGCAAGGTCATCATCCAGGTCAGCCCTGAGGTGGGGCTTGTGGAATCAGCCCAGAACCAGCCTGTCATCCTGACACAGGCTTCACTCAACTGGAGGGGCCCAGAAGTTCCATCTGCCGTGGATGGGCATCCTGCCCCCGTCTACTTGGTGTCATCTGTGCCGGAGACCGTTATGCCTACCCCAGCTACTACTGTCACCCAGGCTGGGACAGGAGACCATCCTCCTCAGGCTCCACTGCCAGTGGCCCAGGTGGTTCCCATCATCCTCCCATCCAGTGGTGGACCACTGCCCCAGTGGGTTTGTGGTGAGAGTGGTCCCGCCAACACCCGGAACCAGGCATCACCTGAAACCTCCAGCAGGCCCAGTAGCGTCTACGAGAACTTTCGGCGCTGGCAGAACTTCAAGGCCCTGACC
Organism: Sorex fumeus; assembly: GCF_029834395.1. Lineage (NCBI taxonomy): Eukaryota > Metazoa > Chordata > Mammalia > Eulipotyphla > Soricidae > Sorex > Sorex fumeus. The sequence continues at coordinate 6,192,905 of NW_026606103.1, forward strand.
CGGAGGTACCTTCCTCAGACTCCGGACACTGAGGCCGTTTCCTGCTTCCTCATGTAAGCCCCTCAGGTGTCCTAGACCTAATGGGAGCTTCACAGGAAGGGACTGGGGTGACCCCCAGGGTAGGGTCCATGACAGCATGACCTCAGGAATGCCACCCCGGGGTTTCGGCTCAAATCCCATAGTGACCAGTCATGCCCTAAAGCTTCAACTCAGTCTGCTCATCAGGGTTGGTCCTGACCTGTGGTCTGTAGGACAGACATTCTGTTCCTAAGACCAGACACAGCACAGATGCAACAGGATTCAGACAGGCCATGACTGCTCGGCCTTGGCATCTCATGACGTATCCCCAGAGCTGAGGGATCACACCAGCATGGCCACTGAGCTGGGGAGTGGGAGGCAGAGTCAACTCTGCGCGGGGAGACCAGGCCACCATCGGGGGTCTAGGCATGGGTGTAGGGCAGCGGGGGCTCCCGGCAGATACAGACCCTGACCGAGCCTCTCCTTGCAGCCCGGTTCTGCGCACCCTGGCCCGCCTGAAGCCCACCATGAGCCTGGAGGAAGGCCTGCGCCGGGCCCTGCGGGAATGGGAGGGCACGAGCAATTTTGACCGCATGATCTACTACGACATGGCTGCCAAGTAAGTCAGTCCTGGGCAGAGTGTGGGGGTTGGGGCTGGCTGCGGGACCGGGCTTCAGGGGCTGCTCCCAGATGGCCAAGGCATCCTTGGCATCCGCGGGAGGCCCTTCCCCTGTGGAAGCTTGTCCCTCCTGGGGCCGGGACACTTCTCCCCACCCCACTCTGGGGCTCCTGACCACAGTCTGAGGGTCACAGTCCCTTATTTTCTGTGACGCTCAAAAGGCTGATATGGGGAATCACTGGGGGCGCCGGGGTCTGTGCCCACCCATTCTCCACCCTCCTGAGGTCTTGGCCGTGAGAGTTCCCTGTCCCTGCCTCATCCAGTGTGGTCCAGTCCAGCCCATCTCGATGGGGTCTGTGCTCCCCATACCAGGTTCACGGAGTTTGAGGCTGAGGAAGAGATGGAAGCGCAGAAGCTGCAGTGGATGAATGGAGTACAGGGCCTGCCAACCACTGCCCCACCCAGGCCTGAGCCTCAGGGGGCTCCAGGCCCACCGCTAGGCCAGCAGCCAGGTACCGACCCTGTTCCCCAGCTAATTTTCATAGGCCCAGGAAGGTGCTAGGATTCGTGCCCTGCCAGGGAGCGTTCCCTCTCCCGGGGACACCCAGGCCTATGCTCAGCGGGCCCCTGTTCCTGGGTTTCTCCCTCTCCCTGAACATAGCACGCTGCCTGAGGGCGTCAGACTCACCTTTGAAGTGGGTTTGGAGACCCTGGCTACACGGTTGACCCTCCTCCCTTTGAGGGTCCCCTCATCCCTCACGCAGTTATGGGATTCTATTACACACAGATGTAGACACACACCTGACCTGACCCATCCCACAGGTATCCATCCCCATTTCTGTGCTCAGTGCTGTGTGTCTAAGGGCAATGGACGCGGGGTCCCCTCACGTCCCTCTCCCCTTCTTCCTCCTCAGCCTGTGTCCCTAAGAAATCCAAACCCCGGACTCGGGCAGCCTGCCCCAAGACGCACAAACCACAGCGGGCCTCCAAAACCAAGGCCCCCAAGGAGATCCCCCCTGAAACTGTGCAGGAGAACATGGATATCATGGACGAGAAGCTAACGGCCCCCGATACAGTCTGCGGGGCGCCCCTTGGCCGAAGGGCAGCGGGCAGGAAGGAGCAGCAGGAGGAGGCCGGGACCTGCCCTGAGCCGGGGCTCCTGAGCTATGTGTACGAGCTGTGCTCCCAGGAGGCCTTTGTCACCAAGGTGGGTTTTGGGGACCGCTGTAGGGTGGGGAGGGCGCAGGGTTGCTTCTGTCCAGGGCTTGGTAGTGACATATTTCTACTTGTGTTTGTGTGTATGTGTGCACATGTGTCTACCTGTGTACAAACATTGGCCCTAGTTTGTGAATTTCTTGGTTTGGTCGATGTGTGAACATCTCTGTGTGTCTCCATCTGTGTGTACTGTGTGGGCTCTGCGCAGAAACGTGTGGATACATGTACATGTGCCTAGAGGTGGAAGAGTGTGTGTCTTTGTGTCATGTGTGTACATGACAGAGACTATGTGCAACCGTCCAAGACCCTGCACTGTGCTGAGAACAGGTGTGTTTGCATCTTAATTCCTTCCTAGTCCCTGTGAGAACCCTCACACCTGCTTTCCCCTCCAAGGTTGAGGCAGTCATTCACCCCAGCTTCCTGGCGTACCTGCTCTCCCCAGAATCCCAGCTGGATCTCCTGGACCTGGCTGAGGAGCTCGAGGAGGAGGAAGGACTCACCCCCACACAGGTGAGGCACATAGGTCTCTGGGGTCCATGCAGGACCCAGGGGAATAATATGAGGGTTTCCTGTAAGGCAATGGGTAGCGGCCCACGGCAAACAGGAGGCATTTTGCATGTGATTGCTGGAAAAGAGTCCCTGCAGGGGACTCAGGGGACAGGTCCCAGGGCACTCAGAGCAGCAGGTTGGTCATGAGTCAGGGAGGGGCGCCCAGCACTGGGGCCTAGTCACTTGGTGCCCTCCCTGCCCAGGCCATGGCCAGAGGCCTCCCTTTGAGTCCTCAGGGAAAATGAGGACGTGAATATGGGGTGAAGGAAGGGTTGGCGGGGGTGAGGGCCCTTAGTGGGACAGATATCTGAGTTTTCTACTCTGGGAGGAGTCGCGGTCACTCTCTGTCCCACCCTGCACCCCCACATGCCCACACTCTCCTTCCTCCCTTCAGATTGTGGAAAAGCGTCTACGGGCTGCGCTGGACAAGGAGGTCCAGAAGGCTTGTCCCCAACACCAGCTGACTCCAAAGGACTCAATTCCATCTGAGAATGCCGCAAGTCACTGCAACCCAACTCCTACCTGGGGCCATAAGCCAGGGGCGAGCGCTGAATCCTGCCCCCCTGAGACTGACTTTGGACATGCCTCAAGGCCTGTGCAGGCTGAGTCCACTGGGATGGCACCTCGAGCCTCTGTCCTCTCTTTGGGGAGCCTGGAATCCCCATCCCTTCAGGCAGAACAGGCCCCCTGTCCCGGCCTCGCTGCCCCTACTCTGGACAGCAGGGTCTCCCTCATGCTGGGAGAGGCCCCTCCTGGCCAGGGGCCACATGGGGCAGCAGAGGGCTCCAGTGAGGAGGAGGAGGAGCTGCCCAGCCTGGGCTTCCTCCCGGCCTCTCAACACAGCCTTCTGCGGGGCTTCCCCATGAGCCCTGGCTCAGACACTGGCCCCCGCTGCCCGAGGGCCTGGGGGGCTTCTCAGACCCAACCCACTCAAAGAAGGGCCTGCAATCCTGCTGCCCCTGCTACTGCCCCTTCCAGGAAGCGTCCTCTGTGTGGGAGCGCAGGACTGGGCACTACTGTGAAGACCCCCTTCCCTGGGGAGCACCCCAGGGTGTCTGGGGACTCTGCCTTGACTGTGGAGCTGGTAGGCCCTTCCCTGCCCCCAAAGAGAAGGTTCCAGCCTGCTGTAGCCCAGAGGAGTACAGTACAGGATGGGTACAGCATCCAGTAGGACACCGGGGGGCTCCCTCCCCAGCCTGGCTGGCCCTAGCAGCCTTGTCTTCCACCTGATCTTCATCCAGCTAGGACTTCTTTGTATAATTTGGCGGGCCCAGTGTTGGGGTTGTGCTGGAGCAGCCCCTTTGTGTCATTGTGTAAATAGTTAATAAATTTCATTTCATTGAAAACACTCTTTGTATCTCCTGTCGCTCATGCTCCTTGGACAATACTGAAATGAAAACAGGTAAGGGCGTCACAGGGGTTGGGTCCTGTGAGACATTCTGCTCCCTGGAGCAGGGAGGAGTCCTCCCCACCCATTGGGAGGTGTGCTCAGTTTCACCAGACCCACCCAATTCTATGGATATAGGAGTGGCTCACGTTTGCTGCCTTTTCCTTGGAATGCATCAAAAAGCACATCAAAGATTGAGGGCAACACGCTGGGAAAAATCACAGCATGGGAGAGAGCACCACACAGGAGCTCTCACAGTTGTGGGAGACAGACTCTTTCTATTTCTTCCCTGAGTTCGTGGGTCACACCCAACAGTGACTGCTCTACGGAGCTCCTTGTTCTAGGACTCATTCCTGGTATAGCTCAGGGGACAACGTGGTGCTAGACATCAGTAGAACGAGGGCTGTGCACATGCAACACAAGCACCTTAATGTGTATACAATTTTCCCAATTCTCAACATTCAATTTGATTTGTTTTAGTGTCACAAAAAATGGTTCCTGGAGCTTACTCTGGCTCTGCCCAGGAAGTACTCCTTTCTGGCCTCAGGGGACCATATGGAGTGCCAGGAATCAAATCCTGGTTGGCCATGTTCAAAGCAACTGCCCCATCAGCTGTACTACTTCTTCAGTTCCAAAATACCTTTTAAAACAGTTTCACCACACTTTAAAATAGAGCTCGTAACCTCAGAAGGTGTCCATAACCTCCTCCACTCAGCCATCACCCTTTCCCTTCCGATTGATCCTTGAGTCTTGAACCCCATATTCCTTTCTTTCTTTAGATTCCCACAGTCTGGCCATCTAGCTTTCTGTGGCCTCTTTCACTGAGAATAGCTTTCCCTGGTCCACCTACATCAGCACATGTCCACAGTTCAAACGTTAACTACAGAATCATATTCCATGTGCAGAAGGGCTACATCTGGCAATTCCTTCAATGGTTGATGAACAATGAGCTTCTTCCTATTCCCTTGTACTAGCTAACAGCAGATACGCAGATTTTAAGTGAGGTTCTCAAAGAATTTTATTGAGAACGCAAGCCTGGGAAAAACCCTCTCACTGCTGGCAAAGAACCCCAAATTTGGGATTGTGGAGTAGAGATTTTATGCACTGTGTAATGCAACCCAAGCACGAAGGTTCTGATAAATGTATTAGGGATGCAACGATTTGTGTTATCCAGAGAACATGTGTCCTCTCTTGGTGTTTTCTTTGCACTAAGACAAACAGCAAGGTCCTTAATCTTTCCTTGTCTGTCCCATCTCGACTTCTGCAACTGAGCATGGTGTCCTGAACCTGCAGTTTTCTTTATCCCTGATAGTTCAGGATCTATATTGCCTTTGGTGCTCTGTTACTTTCTGCCTATTTGGAGACAGTTCAAAATCACAGGTAGTTCCTGTCAGGAATGGGTTTTTTTTTTTTGTTACGCAAAATAATTTTTTTAAATTTTATTTTCATAAAGTTATTCACAATAATGGATTACATTCAATATTTCAATCCCACCACCATTAAAACATCTCAACACCATTATTTCTAAGCTTTCCACCACCACCACCACCACTCAAGCCTGCCTAACAGATTGATACTTTATTTTGTATAGCTTATTATGAATAGCATGAGAAGTCACATGGCCACAAAAGTGGCTGCACGCCCTGGAATTCTAAAATTTTAAATAATTAGTGTCCGAAGAAATCTCTGCAGCTAGCTGCTCGATTCTGAGATTCATTTTGGAGTCTCTGGATCATGGCCATTACTGAGCTTAAATGGCACAAGGAGGAAGGCAGTTCATGGGCGTGACATAGAGGCGAGGAGATGGGAAGGAGCAGTTGTACCTGATCCCTTGAGGACTAGAGTTAGCAGTCACTGGTCTAACATACCTGGGTTTTCCATTGGGCTCTGGATTCGTAAGGGGCAGGTAGAGGGACAGCACCTGCCCCTGTCTGAGGCACCCCGGTGAAATCGGCCTGCTGCAAGATCAGGAGACATCTCTTCAGCAAGCTTCCTGGTTCCGAGATTCATTTCTTGTTGGGAACGTTTTAGGGTAACCTTGAGGGTCCTCCACAGCACCAGTAGCTTCTGGTGTTAAGTGGCTCAACATGCCTGATCATGCATTTGGTCCCCAGAAGCAAGAACAGTTCCTGGGCACCACACCAGTTTTGTTCTACTCTCTCTAAAACTGTGATCAGTGTGGTAGAAATGAAGTATGTCCAGACTCTATGGCACAGCTGAAACAAGGTGGTCAGACCGTTCTACTGTTCCTGCATGCTCCTTTATGGGCACACAAAGTCCAGCATCCAGATTTCAGAGCAGATCACCTACCCTGCAGGGGACCCAGATACAGCAGCGGGGCCTGTGCTCATTCCCATAGACTAGCCCATAACCTCCAGGTTGTTCCTGTTGGCGAGCTCCTTGCCACCTAGACCAACCCCAGCAACCGCTGGGAGTTTAAACAACACTGATGTGTCTGGAGAAAGCTCTGCTCTCCACTGGGGAGCACTGAGGATGCCCTGCAGTCACAGTCAGGGAGCTGAGGGGTCCCTGGGCTCTTTCTCCTCCATGGAGCAGACCCTAGAGGGGGAGCCAGGCTGTGGAGCTGTGTTGGATGGAGGAGACTCTGAGGTGGTGTTGCTGATAAAGGACCTTAAAAGTTGGATCAAGCATCTGGAAAGCCCTGGGGACCTGGCTTTTACCTGTTAGAGCAGGGATGGCAGTTTGCTGAGACCAGCTCTTCATTCCTTTGAAGAGGGAGGGGAGTGAGGGTAGAAAAGGGTCTATCTGGGGCTTGGGAGGTATTAACACAGTCTGCTCTCAAGAAAATGCCCATCTCAAAATCCCTGGAGAGGGAGCAATGTTTTATGTGACCAGGATAAAGATTGAGGGATGCATTTTCATGGGATAGGTGGAAAACAAAGGTCTCATTATCAGACCTTGAGGATCCTGGAGCCCCAGAAGAGTCTCGCTGTTTGTGTCAAGTTCTTGGGATTGGGTTGTGTCAGACTAAAGCCATCCCAGAGCACATGCAGGTACATCTGTGGCCATGCCTGGAAAACACTTGCAGGTGTTCCTTGCATTGTTGTTGCTTCGACAGGCTTTGGTGCCCAGTTTTCCCAGGTCCTGTGCTCTCTGTATGTGTTGTCTCCAAAACAGGCCACCTGGGATAGGCTCCGGAAATGGCAGCAGCCTCTGCAGTGGCCTAAGGGCCATGTTCCACACCCCACAGTTGGAACAGCTCTTGTGAGAGTTCAAACTGCACATCCAGGTGTGGGCTAGGTAAGGGCTCAGGCACTGGATCATGGAAGGGAAAACAAAGCCCGCACCAGAGCTAGGTGAGAAGAGTTTCTGCAAACCTGTGTAGGCAGGTTCTAGCTGTGCAGGGGCTAGGGACTCACATGAGTAGATGGTCCTCAACTCTGTGCCAGAGGAGAAGTCCTTGCGAACCCTTACTTAATGGGGCTGGATCAAACCCAGGTTCTAGTAGAAACTTTGTATGTGGATGACTCTAGTTATGGCCAGCCAGATTAGTTATGGCCAGCTAGATGGAGGCCAGTGTTAATCCAGCCTTCTACAGAGGGGATTTGGTGTGGTCTCAAGAGGAGGTAATGCGTGCCCTCTGGCAGGACATGCACTCTTGGCCTCCCTGCGAGTTGCCAGGCTGGGCTCTGCTGAGGGACCTGTGACTCAATGCTGCCCAGGAGACACAGGGACTGGATACATGCCACCCGGTGGCTGCCTGCCAGGCTGCTGCATGCTGGCTCCAGAGCTCTATGGGTGGTAAATCGGGCTTGGTTTGACCCCTCCACCCTGGAGAAGGAAGCAAAGTTGTTTCCAACGATCAGACCCATTGACAGGGACAGCTCAAACAAAAATACACAAATGGGACTTCATAAAATTAAAAAGCTTCTGCCTAGCTAACAACATGGTCTACAACGAAAGGACACCAGACTGAATTGGAGATAATATTCATGTGCAACACATCAGGTAAATATGAATATCCAAGATCTATAAAGTACTCAAGAGGACTCACCCTCCTCCCCCAATTCACAAACCCTATTTAAAAATAGTGAGAGGAAAGAAATAGATGCATCTTTAAAGTAGACTGATGGCCATGAAATAAGACATAAAAAGGGTTCATTATCACGTTTTGCTGGTCTTCACTGGGCTGGAGCAATAGCACAAGAGGTAGAGCGTTTGCCTTGTACGTGGCTCACCTGGGTTTGATTCCTCTGTCCCTCTCAGAGAGCCCAGCAAGCTATTGAGAATATCCCGCCATCTTGGCAGAGCCTGGCACTCTACCGTGGCATATTCCATATGCCAAAAACAGTACTAACAAGTCTCACAATGTACACATTACTGTTGCCCACTCAAGCAAATTGATGAACAACGGGAGGACAGTTTTACAGTGCTATCACTTACTCTCAGTGAAATCCAAATCAAGATGATAATAAAGTATCATATCACACAAAGGAGAATGACAACTGTCAGGGAAAAAAAGTGGGCACAATCTGTGGTGTTGTTGGGATGTGGTGGAAAAGGAATCCTTACCTAATGTTGTTGGGAATGTTGTCTGGCTTAGCTCCTGTGGAAAACAGTTTGGAGGTTTCTCAGAAAAGTAAGAACAGAGCTGCCATATGATCCAGCAATGCTGCAGTTTGATATTACCCCCAAGACACAAAAAAATTCATTCAAACGAACAAATGCACACCATTATTCATTGCAATACTTAACACTATAGCTAGACATGGAACCAACCTAGGTATCCAACATCGGATAAACAATTCATGAGAGTATGATATGCAAACACAGTGCAGCTATAACGGAAGGTGACGTCATACAGTTTGCCACAACCTGAATGGAACTGAGTCAGAAGGAGGACAAATGCCACAGACAAATGTCACTTGTCTGTGGTATATAGAAGAACAGGGTAAGGAATGCAAGGTAACAAATGGGATACGTATATGACCCTTGACCCCTGACTACAGAAGTAAGGAATAAAGGGAAGGAAAGAAACTGAAGGGAGTGAGAAGAAAACGATGGAGGGTAACTGGGGTATCGGGCATGCCCAGTAGTATAGAAGGAAGAGTTTTATCTGTATATTATGTCTGAATAATACAGCTAACAATAGTCTAAGAATAAGACTCAAACTACATCAGCCAAATAAAAAAAATGTGCTCGTCCAGGAGGTATGGTGCTGCCATGAGTCAACCTGCATCTGCGGGGAGAGTGCATCAGCAGCCAGACTTTCTCAGTGTCTGGATGGGCTACCTGCCTCCACCTCCCTGTACTTGTGGAAGCCTCAGCAGTTACATCCACACCGCAAAGCTGCCACACAGTTAAAAAGCTACTCCAGCCTTACCGAGTCAATAAAAATACTGAATTCTCTGAAGAAACTCCATGACCTCTTAGCACCTGTATTGTAAACCATTATGCACAAAAGGAAAAGGAGAGAGAGAATAAGAAGAAAAGTGCCTCCCATAGAGGGAGGCTGGGAATGAGGGATGGGCATTGGGGGATGGTGGGAAGGAAACAGGGGACACTGGTGGTGGCAAATGTACACTGGTAGAGAATAGTCATGTGCTGGATCATGATATGACTAAAACCCAACTATGAAGAGCTTTGTATTGGTACATCTCAGGGACATTCAATTAAAAAAATTTTAAAAAGTAATGTGGAGTTCATGCCAATTCAATCAGCTTAATCAATGGCTGAATAAATAGCAGTACTCCTACATTAAATATAATGGTAATAACAAAATATACCTGTCAAGGAGACAGGCTTGGGGGTGGGAGGAAGCTTTTGGAAACTGGTGGAGAGGTCCACACAAGGGGTGAGATTGTATTGGAACATTGTATACCTCAAAGTCAGCTATGAATAACTATGTAAGTAACAACTCCTTAATGCTTAACAAACTTTTTCTGCATTTAAAAAGGAAAGAATATCTGTAACATTGAGAGGATCAAAGAACAAATATGATTTCATCATCATGGTGAATGAGCAGCTATCGCCGAACATCGCCCTTAAAGTAGTTCCAGAAGGGTCGATAATTCTCTCACCATACTCAGTGGTTCATCATCTGAGGATGCCTGAGGACCACATACCTGTTTTTCTGAAGGGGAGGAGGGAGAGGCACATGGAGTTGATGGAGCCCCGTGAGTGGAGCCATAGCTGTCAGCTGACCTGACTGGAGAGGTAGAGCTTCACCCCCCACCCCTAGTAAACTCCACAGAGAAAGGATAGGTTTGTGCCAACTAGCAAGACTGGACATTGTACACAGCCCCTTGGCTCTGGACACTTGGCTGTGACAGGTGTGTTCTTTCCCCCACTGCCCTCCCCTCTTCCCTGGGGATTCAGAGTCTTAGATCAGAGGGAAACCCAGATGCTGTCCACCAACACCATAGACATGGGCTGAGATTGGGAGAACTGTGAACTCTGTGCTCAGGTTTGCCCTCCCTACCCAGGGCTGTGGGTGGCTAAGGGAAGCTGTCTCTGGCCTGCCTTTCCCCTCCTCCAAAAAGGACCCCAAAGAAACTCAGAAGTAAGGTCACAGCATCACCTGCTGGTATTGGAAGAAGAGGCGATTGAGAAATCACAAGCTCTCAGGCTTCAAGAGAATGAACTGGTGAGGAAGCATTCACATTCTTCTCAGTGCATGTGGAACACTGTCGAGTTCAAATCAATCATAGACCTCTACAATAGTATCAATAATCATATAAATATTTAAATGAAATTAAGCATCTTTTCCCACTACAAAGTGATGAAGGAAAAAAAATCAACCCAAAGCAAACAGTACGAATCACACTATACAGACACAGAACAAGATTCTTCTAAAAAACTCTGAAAAATGAGGAAATAAATAAGATATTTGAATATTAACGAGACAGAAAAAAACTGGGGTATGAGGCAAAGAAAGTGATGGGAATGAGGGAAGATCAAAGAAATACAGGCCTACCTTTCAAAAAAGAAAAGAACAAGTAAGAAAGTCTCAAATAATCAATTTGAGCTCACATGTGAAGACTATGGAGATGGATAGATCAAAAAATTAGCAGAAGGAAATGATAAAAACGGGATCATAAATAAACAAAAATTTAAATGACATAGGAACCCATATTATTTGAATCTCCTTCCTACAGAGCCAGGTGGATGTGATGGCAGAAAGAAATTATTATCTCATGCATGCTTCTTTTTCTAGAAACTCATAAATGACAAAGTAAGGGCCTTTGATTATAGATTTCTGAGATATTCTCTCTTTATTTTTTAAATTTTTTTTCTTGTCCCTTTTTGTTTTTGGAACATACCCAAAGGTGCTCAGGGCCTACTCTGGGTTCAGAAGTCATTCCTGGCATTGCTCAGAGGACCATCAATGTTTACTGCACCAAAGCAGGATTTAGTCAGATGCAAGCAAGTGCCTTTACCCCAGTACCTAGCTCTGGCCTTTCTTTCCTTTTTTCTTTTTTTTCTTTTGGGGTCATACCCAGCGATGCACAGGGTTTACTCCTGGTTTATACACTGAGGAATTACTCCTGGTGGTGCTCAGGGAACCATATGGGATGCTGGGAATAGAACCCGGGTCAGCCAGGTGTAATGCAAATGCCCTTGCCACTGTGCTATTGCTCCAGCCCCACTTCTTTGCATTTTAACATAGGTTTCGGCACAGAAGATGAAAGACAGGGTCTTCAGCTGCCTCTGATCTCAACTGTAGTTTCGTCTGACAGAAGAGACATTTCACAGCAGAGGGAAATGTGAATTTCATTTTCTTGTGTCTTGTTCACTAGTGTGATAATGGGTCTCAGGGATCTGAGAGCTCAGATGGACACAGGGAGGACATGAAGTAAAGAACTGAAACATCACTGACCACTCATGACAAGGAAGAAGCTTTGTGACAGAAAATCAAGAACAAATTGGAAAACTCTCCAAATCAGCATATATATTATTGTAGATTTCAAAAGGGGAGGAAAAAATTACTACAGTAAGCCAAGAAAAGCAGGAGAAAGAATCTAATTTCCAGACTTAGCAATTCAAAAGAAATTTCCACCAATCCCAGACACATAAAGAGAAATACAAAATTGGTTTTGACAAAGGTGCAAAAGCAAAATTCTTAGCGATGATAGAAAACACAAAATTAATCAGCTTAAAAATGAATAAACTGAACTTCATCAACATTTAAAACTCATATTTGGAGCAAGATGGTTTTCATGGCAAGTGGTCACCACGCCACTGTTTTCCATGTTTACAACTTCGTCTTATTGAGAATGATATTATCCGAATGGGATTTTACATGCTACGAAAATGAAATGATATAGAAATGACTACTCAGTAAATGACTAAGCAAAATCCACTTGACATGCAGTTATAGAATCAATGTTTCTTATATTGGACTTTAGTATTTGGTACAATGGATTATACTACCTTCCCTGATGATTCACTCACTGAGGATCTTTCAGGTTATTTCCAGTGAAAGTCATTACTGAAAAATTCCAAATTATACTGAAAATTTTGGAATTGTCCCTTCTAATGGGTGAATTTCATGACATGAATTATATCTCTGTAACAAGCTAAGAAGCGTATCCCTTTTCTAGCGGCGTGGCTTGCCCTTCCTGGGTTTAAGCATGCCCCGTACAATCCTGCCTTCCTGAGTCCCTCCTCTCTGCTGGCTCCTTGGGTCTCCCGTTCTGCTCCAACGTCCTCATCTAAGGACCAATTCACTCCCCCAGCTCCAGCTGCACCTTCAACCCTTACTCAACTCTGATGTAGACCTCTCCAGCCCAAATCTCTTCCAAAAAAAAGCCAAGTGGAGTTCCTAGGTCCCTCTCTTGAGTGAGTCGTAGCACTCAGCTGCTCTGTGGACCCTGCTCCAACTCTCCAAGGCCTGACAAGGTAAGAGTGCAGCCAAGGTAGAGTGTGAGAGCTGGGGTCAGAGGGGGTTAGGGCGGGGTCAGGGAGGGGTCAGGACAGGGATAGCACAGGGGCAGGTCCAAAGTCAAGGAGGGCTCATGAGAGAGCTGTGTCAAATGGGGAGGATGGGATTAGAGAGGTCATGCTTTAGGGGTCAGAGGTCAGAGGGGTGCAGCCAGAGCTGAAGCCACTCTGGCCATGGGCATGGAGACTGGAAGCCCCTGGCAGGAAGTCCCAGTCCCGCAGCCCTCGGCTCAGCAGGTGCTTGGGGCGCCCTGGGCTCAAGTGAGCAGATTGCCTGTGGGCGGGGAACAGCCGGGGTGGACTGGCCCATCAGTCTCCTCTTTTTTCCTCTCTGTGTTCCCCAGTCTTTGAGCGGGCAGCCGGCCACAGCGTCCACACGGTTGGGGCACCCGGCCCACCCTGTCCAGGTCACATGGCCCACTGCACCTCCCAGAGACAGCGGGGAAATGGAGGCAGGACACTAGTACAGCCCCGCACACAAAGCTAGTGTCTGGGCCAGGGGTGGGGGTGGTGGATGCTGCGGGCATGGGGTCTCCGGGATGCAGCTGTGACCAGTTGTGGCCACCACATCCCTTCCCCGGCTTCCCTTGGGGCTTGCTCACTTTGCGCTCTGCTGTCCACGTTCCTGCTGCCCAGGCAGCAGACAGGGATATCAGACACCAAGATACCCTGTCACTCTGGGACTGGTTGACCCCTGCTTCTGCTTTCCCACTGAGAAGTGGTCAAGGGTCTACCGGAGAGGAAACGGGGACCTCCTGTTTACCACATGGCATCGGGCTGGTCATCACAGTGTGCGGAAAGCCCAGGGGGTATGGATGATCTCTGGTGGTCACGAGGCCATGGAAGGACAGTGGCCATGGCAGGCCAGCCTGCAGTACCAGAGCATTCATCCCTGTGGAGCTGTGCTCATTCATTCCCACTGGGTGTTCTCTACCGCCCACTGCTTTACAAAGTGAGTTGTTTCTCAGGTCCTAGCAGCTGGGCTGGCAGGGGGAGAGGGTTAAAATATTAGAGCCCCAGCGTCCTCAAGGCCCTGTGCTGGGACAATCTGTGTCCTTCTAGTCCAAGTTTTTTGCCTGTGATCTGTCCTCTCCTGCATTGTCCTCTCTCCTCACCTGATTTTGCTCATCTTCTATCCTCATCCCTGTACCTTTCCCTGACACAGGTCTGCCCCCGAGATGGCAGTGTTCATCCTGCCTCCCAGGTGCAATGTAAGCTGGCTCTGTGTCACCTCACACCACGGCTTCTCTCAATGTTCCTGCAATCCTGGTTGTCAGAGGGAGGCTGGAACCTGGGATGCAGTGGCAGATGCTGGTGTTCTGTACGTCTCTGGCCTGGGGTCTCTGATCACCACATGTCTATTGGTCAGCTGCATGGACACTAGATGTGGAGTCCCTGACCTTGAAGAAGAACAAAGCTGTTCTCTGTCCTGGGTCTCGTTGGGTGTTCCCAGTGGTTTGGGGGGGCAGTAACCAGGAGCTGGATCTTTGGTACGTACAGAGGCCCACAAGCACCTGCTCTGTGCTGTGTACCACTGGAGACCCACTGTGGATTAGGTTGGCTTGACCCACCTCACTGTGTGTCCATTTAGTCAGAGAAGAAGTTTCCCCTGTGGGTGAGCAGGACTGACACCATTGGAATGGAGAACTCAGATGGGCAGGCTCCAGTGGGCATGGGTCAGTTTGTGGATGCGAGAGTTTGGTCACCAGCTGTGTGGGGAGGAATTTTCAGGTGAGTGAGTGGGAAGGTGGAATGTTTCGTCCCTCATGGTCAGAACACAGGACATCCTGCACGTATGGTCTCCTTTGACCAATGATTTTGTGCAGTTTCAGAACAGGTGAGTACCAAGAAGGAGTGAGAGAAAGGAGTGGTGCGAGAGCAGATTGGTCATAAGGCGGGTCAAGAGCCAAGATGGAGCCAGGGCGCTCTGCATGTGCCGAAGGAAGGTCAGGATTGTCCAGCCCCATGGGACCTGCAGCCCTCCATGATCCTTTCCTTTAATAGTGGGTGTGTGCTGAGCTGTGACTAAAACTACCCCTGTTCTCCAGAGAGAAGGGATGACAGAAAGGGAGAATTCTGTGCGGTGGTGCAGATAAGGCAGTGGTGGGGGTCAGATAATGGTGGAGAGGTGCAAGCTGCCATATGCAGAAGATGATGACTCTCACCTTCCCTCCTGCAGGAAGTCTCATGCCCCTGAGGATTACTGGGTGCTTGGGGGTAGTACCCAGCTCTACCAGGACACCCAATAGGCCAGGAGGGTGGCTGTGAGCTGCATTATCATCCATCCAGACTTTTAGAAGCTCCACCACTTTGCAGCGGTGTTACAACTGCACCAACCTGTGAACTTCAGCTCCTATATCATCCCTGTCTGCCTTTCAACCTCTGGCATGGAGCTGCTTCTTGGCACAACTTGTTGGATAAATGGCTGGGGAAAGCTCACTGAGGACAGTGAGTGGTTATGTTGTGGGTGTGAATGGGAGACAGGGACTAGGATTCTAGCTCATGAAAATCTCTAGTTAGCGTGGAGGCCTATGGACCTTGTGCCTCTCTGTGCCTTATTTCCTGAGAACTGGACTCTTCTCATTCCTCTTGTGAAAAATATGTCCTTCTGAAAGGAGGACAAGTTACTTCAAGTTACTCAGGTCGAAGACACTGAAATTCTGGGTCCTTTGGTTTTGGGAGTCAGGAATCTGGAAATCAAAGTTTTTCTGTCTTGGGTGTAAAAACTTAACTAATAAGTGAATTGATGGAGGGTTTCTCAAAAATGCTGTTTAGGTGGCCTGAGAACTCCTCTCAGTGATGTATGGCCCACCTTCTCTGTTTGAGGATGCAGTGTTGTTAGGTTCTGCAGTGACAGGTTTAACCAGGCCACCTCAGTGAAAACTGGGGGAAACCTCTAGGCCACATCTGGTTGTGCTCAATGGCCTGTAGGGCTTTATCTTGATGCTCAAGGAACATGTCATGCCAGAGATATAACTAGCAACGATTTTGGGAGAAGCATGTATTTCACATGTATTTCTCTTCTAGCCCCTTGGTTCTAGTATTTCAATTTGATGTAGATCAGACATGACTTTATCAACCCAATTTGTCTGATTGTTCCTCTTTCTACTGTGAAATACCTTAATTTTTCCATGGCCATAGAATGAACATGTAAAAGTAAGAAAAAAGCTCTTGGAGAATATCGGGGAAGAACAATCACGACCTAAAATCATCTCAGTTCCATCACCTAAGTTTTGTTCTTCTCCTAACCTGTGTCTCCTATCTGCCTCTTGGATTTGTCAGGTGAATGGAGTAATAGGGTGAATACAGGGCAAAACTTTGTGGAGGTTTTCAGTAAAATGAGGAGAAGTATAAAAATTTGCGTAGACATGAACTTGTTCAGAGAAGTGTGTTTATACTTTAGTGAAATATTGATGCATAATGATTATGGAAAAGGAAATATTTATTTGCCTTTTCAATTTTTTATATTTATAAATTTTTTCACAATAATTTATTACATTAAATATTTCAACACCAATCCCACCACCATGTACCTTCCCGCCACCATTATTTTGAATTATATCTTTAACTTTATATTTTTATATCTTTATATCTTTATGGGCTGGAGCGATAGCACAGCGGGTAGGGCGTTTGACTTGCACGCAGCCAATATGGTCGACCCAAAACTCGATACCTCTGCCCCTCTCAGAGAGCCCGGCAAGCTACTGAGAGTATCTTGCCCACATGGCAAAACCTGGCAAGCTTCCTGTGACATATTCGAAATGCCAAACACAGTAACAAGTTTCAAAATGAAGGCGTTACTGGGCTCGCTTTAATAAATCGATGAACAACCAGAGGACCGTGGACCGTGATATCTTTATATTTATCTTTCTTTTTTTCTGTCTGTCTGTCTTTTTCTATTTCGGTCTCACTCAGCAATGCTCAGGGGGTTGCTACTGCCTCAGCACTCAGGAATTATTTCTGGGGATGCTAGGGGGACCATATGGGATTCTGGGAATCGAACGTGGGTCGGCCGCATGCAAGACAAACGCCTTACCTGCTGTGCTATTGCTCCAGCTCCCCAACTGCCTTTATTTGGTACACTGCTTCTCTTCAAAGGTGCTACATGCATTTCAGACAGACCATATCTTACGGAAATGGGGTACAAAAGCATTCCAGATTCTTGCCTGAATCAGTGGCAGGAACACTTCCTTCCTCGTAACCAGCCCCCAACTATACATGCACACGCGCACACACACACACACACACACACACACACACACACACACACACACACACACAAACACATACACATGCTTGCAGACACACGCATACTCTCACTCAGTCATACAAGCTTATACTGCGTTTGTCCTGAGGTCCAGGAGCATGCCACAGACTTATCATTAGTCAGCCTATAGAATTTCAGATAATCAGCTTCTGACTTTTATGGGCTTAGCTGTGACCAGGTGGCCTCACCTCCAGTGCTCCCATACCAGCCCGCCATCACAAACATCCTTCTGCCCATTACTTCCTCTCCCCTTCTTTCTCTCTAGAAACTTCTTTGTTTTCACTGGGTCTGCAAGTTAGAGTTGTCATTTCTTTGTGATTGCTTGCCTTAGTAAATCACTTTTACATTTGAGCAAAATCTTTTAATTGACTTTGGATAACTAATTAGTAGTGGTACTTTAGAATCATATGGAGTTTCTGTATTAATATTTTAAGGACTGCATATCATTATCCCTAGCAACTACACTAATTTCATTCCCAGTACCAGAACCCTTTTCTCCACATCCTTGCCAACAATCATTTCTTCTTGAACCATTTTCCCAACTATGAGCCATTTCCCTAGTTATAAGTAATTTTGAATTTTTTAATGTGTCTGTGCGCCATCTTTGAGGAAGTGTCTGTTTATGTCTTTTGAATAATTTTTATTGCATTTTTTCTGTTTTTTGGTTATATGAGTTAATATATTCTGGGTATTAATCCCTCGTTAGCCATGATGATCAAACAGCTTTTGCCTATTGCTCAGGTGCCTTTGTTTGTTTGTTTGTTTATTTGTTTCCATTGTAGTTTCCTTTTCTTTGTAAATGCGTTTTAGTTTTATGTTGTCCCATTCTATTGGATAACATTGGGTGTCCTTGCTCGTCCTGCAGAGAGCTTAGGTTTTTTGAGCTGCTCCCACAACAGTGCCCCTGAGGCACACCCAATTCCATCAAGCACCAATAATCCTATATTACTTTTCTCTTTCCTTCATGCCATTTGCAAGGATTATTTAGCAATGTCCATTTTGTATAGACACAGAAAGACAGTTGATGGCTATGCTTTGTAACATGGAAGTTAATTCGCTCCAAAATAATATTTACTCCTGGGCATCCATATTTACTTGACTTAAGCCTCAGTTTCTATTGGTTCCTAGCTCTCCAAAAGCAGCATCCTGACGAAGGGACTGGATGGGCCCATGGTAAGCTGAAACTACCCTGGCATTGGAAAGGGACAAGCTAAGTGTATGAAGTATAATAAGTTAAGAGCATCATCGTGGAACAGACTCTGTCATGACCCAAGAAGAAGTTACTGAATAAGGACCCTGCTGAGGTTAGGATCAACTAGCCTGGCTTGAGGACTGTGGTTTGTAATATATAGCAAGATGTCCCAGGAAGAGTCAACCTTTAAGCTTAATATAGTTCTTACTGTGTTCATACAAAACTGACTAGAAATTTTATAAGAAGTTACTATGGTTGTTTAAATGGATTACTTACTAGCTGAGGAAAGGAGAAAGCAATAAACCCTAAATGCAACCCCACCCTTGTACAGATCTCCTAGTAATCTGGAGTGCTCCTAGTTATCTGGATTGCTGAACCCTCAGATGAGATTTTGTCCTTGAGTTAATCTCCTAGAACCTCCCCTGAATAACTAGCTTTATCTCTGTTTGATGTTCTGATATTGTTCAACCCCACCTATGTGTACCCCCACCCTTCATGATTTCTATATTACTATACTGTAAGGGGCCGTGAGCAATAGCACAGCGGTAGGGCGTTGGCCTTGCACGCAGCCAACATGGCCGACCCGAGTTCGATTCCTCCGCCCCTCTCGGAGAGCCCGCAAGCTACCGAGAGTATCTCGCCCACACGGCAGAGCCTGGCAAGCCACCCATGATGTATTTGATATGCCAAACACAGTAACAACAAAGTCTCCAATGGGGACGTTACTGGGCCCGCTCGAGCAAATCGATGATCAACGGGAGGGCCTTTACTTTACTTACTTTATACTGTAAGGGGAAAGAGGGGACTAGGAGGACGACAAAGAATCCAAGGACGATGACTGGAAGTAGAGGACTTTGAGATCTATGAGGAGACTAGGATGATGGAAGTATGATGACTGGGACTACGAGCAAAAGTACAACGATGGTTGTGCAGTAAGGAGAGAGAATAGACTACATTGGGGAGGAGAGAGAAATAAACTGGCTACTGACAAGTCTGGGGCCCAGTTCCCCTGTTCCCGCAATCCTTTGTCCATCTCTTGCTGTCATCTAGCCTGAAAGGTGGCTCTCGGACACCAAACACTTGAGTCCCACATGTGTGCCCACTCGTTTTTTTGGAAACTCGCACCGTTCATGTATTCTTGATTGCTTTTTCCTCCCCATTGGAGATGTGTCTGAATGTACCACTAATGTTGAAATCCCAGAATATACCCGCTAATTTTTCTTCTGTGTGTTTTATGATTTTATAGACAACATTTCTCTGTATGTGTTTCTCTGTGTGCTTTGGCCATTTCTCAGAAATTTCTGGGAAATTTCTGACTCTGGGGGTGAGGGTTTCACTCCTTTAGCTTTAAGGGGACCTGCAGGGTTGGATACTGACCTTTACTCCTGCATGCAGAACATATGCTCAGCACTTTGACCCAACAATCTCTCTGACTCAAGATCCTTATGTCCAGGCAATATCTCCAGACAGTTTTCCCAGCACCATGCTCTATATGATTTAGTGTCCACACAACTTTATGAGGGTTTGCTGTAAGACTTCAATGCATCATGGTCTGAAAAGTCAGTGGATACAATTTCTATCTTCCTGATTCTATTGAGGTGTGTTTGGGGACCTAGCACGTAGTCTATCTTGGAAAATGTTCCATGTGCACATT
The DNA here is from genome assembly GCF_029834395.1 of Sorex fumeus. NCBI lineage: Eukaryota > Metazoa > Chordata > Mammalia > Eulipotyphla > Soricidae > Sorex > Sorex fumeus. The sequence goes on from NW_026606103.1 coordinate 6,212,710, forward strand.
TGCAGAAAAGAATGTGTATTCACATTTTGGTGGATGGAAAGGCCTGTATACATCTATTAGCCCTCTCTCTTCCAGTTCTTCCTTCAAAGCCATTATTCAATGCCATTCTTCATTCAATGGCATTCTTCCATGTCTTCCTTCTGAGTTTTAATCTTGTTGATCTATCCAGAGGTGATAAGATGGTGTTGAATTCTCTAGCTACTATTGTTTTGCTACCAATATCCTCCTTAAAGTTTCTTAGAAGTTGTTTTAAGTGTTTTGGTGGTCCCTCATTGGATGCGTATGTGTTTAGGAGCATGATTTTCTTCCTGCTGTACATATTCCTTGATTATTAAAAAATGGCCTTTGTTGTCCCCTATAATCTTTTTCAGCCTAAAATCTTTGTTGTTGGATATTAGTATGCCCACCCTGGCTTCTTTGAGGGATTTGTTTGCTTGAAGGATTCTTTTCTATCTTTTGATTTTGAGTCTGTGTTTGCTCTGGCTGTTCAGATATGTTTCCTGTAGGTAGCAGAATGTTTGGTTCAGGTTTTTAATTCATTTTGCCACTCTGTGTCTCTTAGTTGACATTGAGAGAGATTATGGTATGGGGTTTTGTGCCATCTTTCTGTAGAGTTTTGTTGTGCTTGTAGTGATTTGTCTTGTCTTACAGTTGCCCCTTTAGTCCTTCTTTTAAGATTGGTTTTGAGTCTACGATGTTCCTGAGTTATTGTTTATTCATGAAATAGTTCATTTTTCCTTTGACTTTATCATTTTCCTCCTTTCCTGAGGGGCTTGAATTTTGGTATCAGATAAATAAATTCTCCCTATAATTTCATCTCCCTACTGAATTTTCTTCACATTATTTTCTAGGTTTAGCTATAAAATAATTCTTTTTCTTTTGCTTCCTTTTTATCTCTGAACTAAATATATTCTCCTGTATTTTTGTTGCCTAAAGGTAGTAATGAGATGGCAGATGAGTACTGGAAGCCAGGTGGGAGGGTAACAGGGAAGATGGTGGGTCTGTCACTGGATGGTGGAAAGGGAAGATATATTGACTGATCGGGGATTTCTATGAGAATGATGGGAGAATGGATGGATAGATGGACAAAGGTGAATGGATAACCAAGGGATAGGAGGGTGTGTGAGTGAATGTACACAAGGAGAGAGAGGCCAAAGGAAGGGTGACTGCTGATCTGGAAGGACGGGGGAAAACTGACTCATGGAGAATGAATGGATCCTGAAAGGGGAGTTGTGCTGGTTATTGGTTCTGCTCTGTGTGTTGCATGCATTGGTGGGGGAATTTGACATTTTTTGTGTTTAATAACAGGGTTGGGTATTTATTTATGGGAGAGACATGAGCAAATTAAGATAAGTTAGGAGGCATAGGGAAATAAGAGGAGGCTTTTCTTGCTGGTGGGTAGGGGGCTGAGGCAGTGCTGAGGCTCAGCTGGGCTGAAAAATCTTGTTCTTTGGGAGTGCTAGAGAGTGGCAGAGTGAGGTGGGGGTAACTGAAATGCTGAAAACCTCCTCTGTCCTTTAAGAGCCAGAGACTGGTAGTGAGTTGGAGGCTACAAGGACTCCTGGTGGGATTTTTAGGGAAAAGGATGATTGGCACATTCCCACTCTCCAAGATTAGCCCAGCTCTCAGGCACCAGGGAAGCTGTGACAGCTCACCTCAAAGTAGGTGACTAACTTAGTGGAACTCTGTTATGATTTTTGGGTCACACCCAGCGATGAATAGGGTTTACTCCTGGCTCATGCACTCAGGAATTACTCCTGGCAGTGTTCCGGGGACCATATGGGATGTGGGAATCAAATCCGGATTGGCCACATGCCAGGCTAATGCCCTATCCGCTATACTATTGCTCTGGCCCCGGAAATGCATTATGATGTCGCTGGAAGTGAAAGTCTGAAATCGAGGTGCAGCCTCTGGTTCCTTTGGATGGTATATGGCACATGGTCGCTTTGGCTATTCCAGCTTCCAGATGCTGCCCCCATTCCTGGCCCAGTACCCCTTCTGGCATACTCAGGGAACAAATCTGAGTCTTCCTCTCTCACCGCATCTGTTCGCTCACCTAAGTCTCCTGCCTCCTTCAGCTGAAGGACCCTGTGATGATATAGATCGGACTGACATGATCCAGGAACATCTCCAATTTCCCGGTCCTCAATACCATCATGGAGTCCCTTTGCCAGTATGTGTCCCTTGTTGCAGAGATGGGGATGCTTACATTGTCACATTGTTTGCACCATCTTATTCAGGTTCTGTGCTCCGTCAAGACTGACACCCAAGGAGAGTAGACACAAGGGCCAGGAAAGATTGCTCCACAGTTAGAAACCTGCCTTGTGAGCTGGGGGAGAAGGCAATTGGAATAGAGGAGGGATCAGTTGGTCAATGATGGTTGGAGAGGTCTACCGGGATGCTGAAAGTAGATAAAGGACCGAATGTGATAGCCTCTCAGTATTTATATTTTAAACCATAATGCCCAGAACTAGAGAGAGAGTATGGGGGAAATGGTCTGTCAAAGAGGCAAGGGGAGGCTAGGCTCGGGGAATCATAGGTAAATTGGTGGTGGAAAATGTGCACTGCTGGATGGATGGGTGTTCGATCATTGTATGACTGAAACTCAAATATGAAAGTTTTATAACTGTATCTCATGGTGATTCCATTTAGAAAAGAGGCACATCCACTTCCTCCTCTCCCTTTCATCTGGAGAGCTTGCTGCCTCTTCTTGAGAACACAGAGCAGTGGGATTGCAGTCACTGATGTTCATGTCCTCATCTCTGCTCCCCTCACCCCTGCATCTTCATCTCTCCACGGCCCTACAGTGCCCCATTGTTGTGTTCTGATCTGGGTGAACAAAGGCTCTCCACCTCAGTCTTCACAACACGCTTTCCTTGCCAAGAACAGATGCGCAGGAACAGTGTCTGGTCTGCTACCGCCTTCCCTCTGTCTACCTTTTTTGGGTCTCCTCCTCCTCACCCTTTGTTTATTCAATCCCCAAACCCAGTTGTGTCTCCATTCTGCCCCCATCACCCTGTGGTCAGTTCCTCAACAGCTGTAATCTTGCCACTGATGAAGTTTACATAGGTGTGCATAGATCTATCCCTCATATGTGGCACATAAAGAGACATAATAAGGAGATAATAAATGCCAGACACTATAAAAACTAAGAACTGACTTACAGAGTGGAGTATCCTGAGTGGCAGGGGAAGAGAATCTGGGGGAGAGGAACTGGCTGGGGAGAGCGGACTGGAGCCATGGCTGGGGTGGGCAGTGGGCCCTCTGGTGCTGGTGTGGTGGAGGGACACTGTGTCCATGGACCGCTACCACTGTAGCAGTGGGCAGTGCTGAAAGGAGGTAAAGGGATACGCATGATACCCTTCCAGTAACAGTATTGCAAACCATGCTGCCTAAAAGGGAAATGAGAGGGGGTGGGGGGAAAGAGACAGACAGACAGACAGACAGGCGCTCTGCTCTGGTGTGTAGGACACTGTGTCCATGGTCCCCTATCTCTGTAGCAGTGGACAGTGAGCAGTGGGTAGTGGGTGCTCTGGAGCTGCTGTGTAGGACTCTATGTCTATGGGCCCCTATCACTATAGCAGAGGGCAGTGGGCACTCTGGTGCTGGTGTGCTAGAGGGACACTTTGTCCATGGAACCCTATCACAATAGCATTAGAAATCATGGTACCAAATGTTTTAGAAATATAAAGAATTGCTCATGGCGCCCCCAGATCTCCTGAGCATCATATGGGTAGTCTCCCCAACCCCAAGAGAGGAACCAGTCCAGTGGTTGCACATGCATACTGAGGGGCGCAAAGGCCATGTGCTGCCAGACACACGCCCAGCCCCACACCACTGCCAGAGTGTGTTCTGTCCTCTTGCAGGCCCAGCAGCCAACATAGCTTCCTGGGGAACATAGCCGAGGTGCCCCGGGCCTCTGCCCAGGCGCAGCATCCACAGAGGGGCAGTCCTGTATGGGGCAGAATACAGGCACCTTCTGAGGCAATAAGGCCCCAGGAGGCCCCAGATGTCTCCCAGGGTTTAGCAGCAGTGTAGGGTAAACTCACAGGCTTGGTCCCCGGCACAGTGTACGTTCACTGGAGCATTCAAGAGTGACTCCTCAGTACAGAGCCAAGAGGAGCCCAAGCACTTCTTGGTGTGTCTCAACTGCCCTCAAATTTTTTTAATATTTCTGCTTTGGGGGTATATGTTATTCACTTCCATCTCCACTAATGTGTCCAAATACCTCCGCCACTGATTTTTGTCATGTCTAGTCTGTCCCTTCCCTCTCTACAATGTAAGGTAAAGGTAAAGGCCCTCCCGTTGATCGTCGATTTGCTCGAGCGGGCCCAGTAATGTCTCCATTGAAGACTTTGTTGTTACTGTGTCTGACATATTGATTACTCTCAGTAGCTTGCCGGGCTCTCCGAGAGGGGCGGAGGAATCGAACTCGGGTCGGCCATGTTGGCCGCTTGTAAGGCGAACGCCCTACCGCTGTGCTATTGCTCCAGCCCTAATGTAATTTTATATAAATTTAAATTCACTAAATATTTTAAGAAACACATTTTATGCTTAACTTTTCTTAAATAGTAGCACCATAGCACTGTCCTCCCATTGTTCATCGATTTCCTTGAGCGGCACTAGTAATGTCTCACAACAAATTGTGAGGCTTGTTGTTACTGTTTTTGGCATATTGAATACATCACGGGTAGTTTGCCAGGCTATGTCGTGCGGGCGAGATACTCTCGGTAGCTTGCCAGGCTCTCCTAGAGGGGCAGAGGAATCGAACCTGGGTCGCCCGCATTCAAGGCAAACACCGTACACGCTGTGCTATCGCTCCAGCCCTCATTAGTAGTAATAAGTGCAAATAATTAAAATGTTTAATACTGAAGAGTTGTTTTCCTACTGTTTCTCAATTATTAGAGTTGTAAGTAGTTTTGAAAAACTATGTAGTAGTCTAATTCCCTGGGAACCTATAAGATCCTGAGTTTCAAATATCTTGTCACTGAAAATAAAGAATGGCTTTCAGACACCGGTTCTACAGGTACCAGGACCATCACGATCAGCATCAGCCTGTTGTTTGTCAATTGCCTTGAGCAGGCACCAGTAATGTCTCCTTTCTAGCCCTGAGATTTTAAAAGAGCCATCCATATTCAGTGCTCTTTCAGGGGTAGGAGAATGAGACCTATCATTTTTTCTGGTATTTGGCATATTGAGTATGACATGGGAAGTTTGCCAGACTCTACCATGCGAACAAGACACCCTCAGTAGCCTGTCGGGTTCTCCAAAGTAAGAACGAGATAATAAGATTAGTGGCCACGCGCTTCAGGGAGCTGGGTTTTTATAGTCTCTGGGTCTTAGTCGTTGATGTTTTTTCATACATGATTATATTAGGATTCTTTATTTCCTCAGAAGGTCTTTGCTGCCTCCTTGCAGAGAGCCCTTCCTCACCAAGCACACACCTTTAAACACTGATGATTCAGCCTGCTGGAGCATGCCTACTCAGGGCTGTTAGGGAACTTCCCCCTGGAAGCAGCCCCATCACCTGCCTGATTTAGAACACAGTTTCTCAAGAGACCACAGAAGCAGTGGCTCAAGCAAGGCCCCACCAAGAATGAAAGCCTTGCTCTGAGTGCAGATTCAGCCTCTCACATAAATGGTGATTTCTTACTGTTTGTTTTGTTTTGGAGTCACACTCAGTTGTGCCCAGAGCTTCGTCCTGGCTCAGAGATAACTCCTGACAGTGCTCAGGGAGCCACATAGGATACCTGAAGTGGAGCCTGGGTTCACCATGTGCACGGTAAGTGTCCTGCGTGCTATACTATTTCTTCAGGTCCCCACTTAGGTATTTAAAATAAACAGTTCCTTCTGCTGTTTTGTACTCCAGACAGCATCCTAAATGCCTGTTGGCTCTCGAAGAGAGATGTGTGTGCACACAGGACAGGAGACGCCGCAGGGCTAGGGACTCAGGAAGAGGGCGTCCATCAAAATCCTAGTTTCAAGGTATCTTATCCACACCAATAATTCGGCATTGATTACAGTCAGGTGATCTATGCTTATTTAACAGTCTGTATCCAAAGGGGTTTTGCTGAGGGGGTTTAATGTTCCTTTTTTTATACATGTTTTTATCCTCCATTGTCAGACATAAATTAAGGGGCTGACTCAGATCTGGCTATTTCATGCTTGAAGAAGATCACAATGAAAGAAGTGTGAACAGAATTAATTGATCTAGTGAGGAAAATATCCCTTCAACTGTAAACTACATTCTATCTTCAGAATCCCTGCCGTGAAATTCACCTTCAGTCCAAGACATATTTTGCTTTTGCTCTTTCATTTTGGAGGGGCCACACTGGCTTATTTTCAGGGCTTACTCCTGGTGAGACCAGATGGGGTTCTGGCGACTGAACCCAGATCAGCTCTACCATCTCTCCAGAAACTCCAAGACATAGTGGCAAATTTTTGTTTCTCTACTGTCATATCTCTTTAAATTCTTGAGAAGCTCCATAACTCAAAGCTGTTTCGTCCAATTATTTTTAGAAAATCCTTTTAACAGCCCATACCAACGGTTTAATCTAATCTTTCCTAATAGTCTCAACTGAACAATCGCCACCTACTTAACTTCAATTTTCAACATTAAACATAGCCAAACCTATACCTTCACTATAACAGAACACTAGTCATAAGCCTAACCAAAGGCTTGACCTAACCTTATCTATTAGCCTTAAGCGAACAATCTCCCTATATTTTACTCTCATCAAGTAATTGTGGGTGGAGTGATAGCACAGTAGATAGGGCGTTTGCAATGCACGTGGCTGACCCATGTTCGATACCTCCGTCCCTCACAAAAGCCCAGCAAGGTACTGAGAGTATCCTACCCGCATGGCAGAGCTTGGCAAGCTACCCATGGCGTATTCTATTTTCCCAAAACAGTAACAAGTCTCACAATGGAGATGTTACTTGTGCCCTCTTGAGCGATGAATAACGGGAGGACAGTGCTACAATGCCTGTACTTGTACAAGTAGCCCAGTCCTTATCCTTACTCAAACAGAACCCAAACCCTAACAGCAGTAAACCAAAAACAGCAAAGCCACATTCTTATAATACCCAACCTAAAGGCTGGGCATTAATTTACCTATTATCTTCAACTGAACAATCTTCCTAGACTTTACTTCATTTTCAGTTTTAAAAGCAGTCAAACGCTTATCAAACAAAACTTTAATCCAAACCCAAACCTGAATGCAATCCACATTCTTTTAGTAACCCACACCAAAGGCTCTGCCTAATTAGCGTCAAATGAACCAACACTCTTTCTCTAATAACCCAAACCCCGTCCTAATTCACATTGTTATTATATCCCATACCAAATACATGGCCTAAACTTACCTGTTGTCCTCAGATGAACAATTGCCCTATGTATTATTTTCTCTTTTCAACTTTAAACATAGTCAAACCAATACTTACTTTACAGAACCCTACCCTACCCAATTCACATTGCTTTATTCTTTTTTTGGGGGGATCACCATTAGATATAGGTAAAAATCTGTTCATGATTTGGTTTCAGTCATACAACGTTCCACACCCATCCCTTCACCAGTGCACATTTCCGACAACCAATGTCCCCAATTTCTCTCCTGTAGGAGAATATTGGTTTGCCTTTCCTTCCCAGCCACAGAGAGCTTGGGGTTGTTGATTGCTCCCCCAACCTGTCAATTACCTTTTCCTCCTGATCAGACTCTGCTGACTTGTAAATATTGTTTTTCTGTCTTAATGTCCTTTGCATAGTTAGCTACCTCAGAGCAATTGCTTTTTGTATGGACAGAGGAAGACAGTTAAAAAGACATGCTTTTGTAACTTGGGAGTTGATTGACTCCAGATAATATTACTTCCTAGACATCTGCTCTCTCAACTTATGCCTCAGTTGCCCTTACTGCCTTGATCCCCCAAATCAGGGCCCTAATAAGGTACTGGATGGAACCAGGGCAAGCGGTGAGCACCCTGGCATCAAAATGGGCCTGGCCAAATTTGCCTAATACTAAACTATAAGTTAAGAATATGGTCATGGACAAATTCTGTCATGATCCAAAAGTAATAACTAGATTTGGGTCCTGCTGGGGTTACGAATGATTGATCCAGCCTGAGCACTGTAGTCTGAGTCTATGGTGAGATGTCCCCAGGAGAGTTGTCCTACAAGCCTAATTGTGTCTATTACTATGTCCATACAGAATGGTAATTATTAGGAAGTTGAATTAAGATGTTAATTAACTTTCTGGTCTAAGGAGAGGAGAAACACACCTTAATTGCTGTTTTGCCCTGGTGAGCTGAAGGTGGTCAGAAAGGCGTGAAGAACATGTTGATTGTACCTGGGTGGGGGGAGGCACGGTTTGGGAGGCTTGGTTTGAGAAGAGGTGGTAAAAAATGTGGTTGCAGAGAGTTGGTGAAAAAAGAAAGAGAGGTAGAGTCGGAGAGAGGCAGAGTTGGAGATGTGGGCAGAGCAAGAGACAGAGTGAGCGAGTGAGGGTTGGAGAGAGAATTGTGGAGTGTGTTAAAGAGAGGTTGGAGAGAGCTGGAGAGAGTTGGGAGCAAGTTGGGGAGTGAGTCATGGCTAGATGGGGAGAACGTGTTGGAGAGAATTTGGGAGAGACAAGAGATGGATTAAGGCAACTGATTATCAACCAGCTTGGCCCTCGTTTTTCCTCTGTCGGCCTCAGTCAAAGTTCATCCCAGGTGGGGAAGCGGTTCAAGAGCACTGTACAGCCAGGGAGAGCCACCAGGAGAGCCCATGAACACCCGCTAATCTGTGATCATTCCTAGAGACACCAGGGTAAAAGTTGTTGCAACAGTTAGGGAAAGGAGCTTAGGAAGGAGCCCAGGAGAGGAATGCACAGGGAGGAGTCCAGGGCAGGAGAGCACATTGGAGCCCTGAGTGACAGCAGGGCAGGCTGCCCACCAGGTGCGGGCTAGCCTGGGAAGCAACCCACTGCTCACTGCCTGCCTGAGGACGGGCAGCAGGGTCTGCACCAATAACCGGCGTCTGCACAGTGAACGTGATCTGCACCGTGACTGGAGTCTACACTGGGCAACTGGGGTCTGCACCTAGACACCGGCGGCTGGAGCCGGACAGGAGGGAGCAGCGCTGGGACCCCTGAGTTCGACCCGGCAGGGCCTCCTCACTCAGGGCCGCACCCTCGGCTCCCCTCCTGCGACCCCCCGCGTGCCTGGGGTCTTGCAGAGACCCCCGCAGGATGTGCACACACCGGAGGCTGGTCATACTCAGTCGGGAGCCAGCGGAGTCAGAGCGACACAGCCTGGCTCGCCCTGCGCCAGCAGAGGGACTGGATTTGGCGCTGAGGGCGCTGTACGTGCACTGTGCCTGTGCACTCGGAACATCCCGATCAGTGCCTCAAGCCCAACACGTGATCCCCCAAGCACCACCAGGGGGCGATGCGGAGCCAGGATAATCCAGATCTCCACTAGGGATTTCCCAAAATGTCACATATTTCCACTCATATTAAATTGCCTGTATTGGGGGGCGGTGGTTGGGGGGCCGAATTTCCCCTCCAGCACTACATTCTAAAGTCAGAATGTATTTTAATGACTTTTGCCACTATCGTCTAAAGCAATAGATTTCAGGACTGGACAAATAGTTCAATGGGTAGGGATCTTCCCTTGCACATGCGGACCCGAGGTCCATGTGGACCCGAGATCCATGCCTGGAATCCCATATGGTCGCTGAGTCCACCAAGAGTAATCCCTGAGAAAAGCCAGGTGTGAACCAAAATCCAAACTGTAAAGAGCAGGAAGTAGGATGCCTGCCTTCATGCTGCAGATCCAGTTCAGATCCACAGCACCACATGTGTTCCATGAGAGCCAGAAAAATAGGAGCACTGTTGGACGTGGTCAAATTGACCCCCACCCAAATACTATTGATGCAGGTGCAGCAGAAGTGGCGGCAGTGGGTTTCTATGTTCATTCGTGAATCCAGGTTCTTAAATATTTTCAAGAATGAAAATACTAAATACTAAAGATTCTCAGGCTGGAGTGATACCACAGTGGGTAGGGCATTTGCCTTACACGCAGCCAACATGGCTCACCGGAGTTTGATTCCTCCACCCCTCTCCAGAGCCCGGCAAGCTACTAAGAGTATCTCGCCCGCCCGACAGAGCCTGGCAAGCTAACAGTGGCATATTCAATATGCCAAACACAGTAACAACAAGTCTCATGATGGAGATGTTATTGGGCCCGCTAGAGCAAATCAATAAACAACAGGAGGACCATGACGGTGAAAGATTGTCAGATTTAGAAAGTAGAAAAATTTATTGATAAGTAGAAGAGAAAGGAATAGGAGATTCCCAAAGTGGGAGGGAACTTAGTGTGGGCCTATTGCTCTTTTTGTGAGACTTTTAGAGAAAAACCAGGTCTTTGTGTGACAGAGAATGCAGGGAATCTACAGGGTGGTCAGGCTGATTTATCTTTTGGGTCATCTGCCTCAGGTATTGTTCATTATCTTAGCCTTGTGACTACTAATTCTAGGACACAAGAATACGGTCCTGGGGAGCTCCAGGAATGTTTAAGATTTGGCCTTGCAGATGAGGTGGAGTAGATCAATGGGGGAAATGGAACTGCTGGTGAGGGGAAACAGTGGACACGCCTCTTGTTGGCAAGGGGAAACTGAGGCTTTCTCTTTTACTAATAAATGATGATATATTCATGAAGGTGTTTCTTGGTTACATGAAACACGTTATTAAGTTTTTCAAATTTGTTTATATCTAAGTTACAGGATATATCAGTTTGAACTCATTAGTGAGTGAGAAGCAGACTGTCACTATGTATTCGGTGAATGAAAGTTCAATTGAGTCACTTAACACTCTTCTATTCTACTAGAATTTATCAGTTTTTTCTTTAACGTTTTATCGTTTATTGGTTATTATTTATCTATACAATCTCTGAAATGTAATTAATGAAAGAAACATTATCGGAGGGCTGGAGCAATAGTACAATGGGTTGAGCACTTGTCTTATATGCAACTGAACCAGGTTCGATCCCTGGTACTCCATATGTTCCCTTCAACCAGGCCAAGAGTGATATGTGAGCACATATCTGAGAGTAATTCCTGAGTACTCCCAGGTGTGGCCCTCAAAACAAAACAAACAAAGAAAATTTTTATGGCTCAGTGATATAATGGACTGAGTGCATGCAAGAGTCTCAAGTTTAGTCCCTGAAGAGATCCCAGGCCCCCCAAGCGCTACCAGGAATAATGTTGAAAAACAAAACAAAAAAATTTCATCAAACTCAAAATTATTTATTATGATGTGGATTCTGTCTTATCTGGAATGAGAGGCTATGTTTTAGATGACATCCTAGGGATCCTCCAATGGGTGGAGTTATCACTGCACCATAGTAGAACTCTAGCCAGAGTCAGTAGAGATTTGCTTAAACAAAGGATTATTTTGTAGACATGTGAAACGGTGATATTTCTGAACAATTTCTCAGAGTGGAGCTTAATTTATCTGAGTTAGATGACCAGATACGTAAAATTTAACACAGAGCAAGGTGAAACTTACCATCTCCTTTTCAAGTTCACTGCCTTAGCAGTGGTAGGTTGCTGTGTGGGTTTGAAGTAGAGCATTAATCACCTTTTGGGTAACTAATTGCTTTTTTCCGTCTTTAGTATTTTGCCTTTCTGACCTTGGCTAATCTGAGTTGGATTTACTAATGTGATTGTGTAGTTTCCCCATTTTAGGGAAACATTTGCTCTTGTTTAAATATCTCAGCTGTGTTCCTGTTCTTTCCTCCACCTAAATATTTTCTAAGAAGTGTAACTTCACCATTGGAATGAAGCGTTAGTAAACTCTGTCATCCTTCTAAAGGCTTTTCAATTTCTCTGACTCCTTGTAATCCATAAGTACCCATTTGCAGTGCATCCACATAAGATATAGTTCTGAACTCTGGAGTACTGTTTGTGACTCACTTTACAGCCATATAGCTCTGTATCAGGTGAACTTGAAATGGCACCATTTAATAATTTCTAAGCCATTTTGGGGGTTTGATGGTGGTGGAAGGAAGTACAGTAACTTTATACACGCTAAACATGACCACCCTGAACGCGCCAACAATTATAAAAAGCAATAATCAAATAATAATACCCATATTTGGGGTGTGTGTGTGTGTGTGTGTGTGTGTGTGTGTGTGTGTATGCTGATGCCTAGTCATTGTTTTAGCAGAAGAGAAGTGTTTCATTTCTGGCTGCATTTTCTCCCAGTAGCCAGAGTGAACGTGAACAAATGTGGGACTACAACTTAAGTTTCAGGATGATATGTTCATGGTTTTATCCTGTTTTAACTTTTTAAAATGAGTCGCACTCAGTATTGTGAAAAAATCAAGTTTCTCTGATGAACTCATTCTAAGGATATTTCTTGGGGATATGGGGGCATGTATGTTGCTACTACCTCCCAAATGGTGCTCTGAAGATCTGGGACCCTTCTTGGCATTTCCTGGACAGCTGAACATGAAGTTCATTTCAGTCTGCTGCTTGTGCCCCGAGAGTTTGGCCAGGCAACCATGTTGGTTGTCAAGGGCCTCCGAGACCAGAATTTACAGTTCCCAGGGATGAAGCTGGAGATGGTTGGGGGACTTTGTGATGTCAGTGATCAAACCAAGTTTGCTTTCATGCAGGCTTGCACCTTAATCCATGTACTGTACCCTAAAGCCTATTCTAAGAATCCTTAGATTTAATTATATGATTTAAATCATAGTTTTAATTATTCAAAGTACCCTTCCCCCCACAAACTTCTGAAAGTCTTATATACTGATTGGAAAAGCTAGAACATATTGAAAATTATATGAAAGACAAAAAAGATCTATAAATCACCTAGATAATTGCTGTTAATTGAACTTTTATTTCTAACTAGTCTTCCATATTTTTGCACTTTGTATCTTTAAAGTGTTTAAAGAGAGACGCCTGCAGAAAAGTAGCTCTGAGACTCAGTCTTTTCCTCTTCACTGCTCACACTGCACTGATCTCGTCCCAAACCCAGCAACATGAAGAAACAACGCAAATCCCCACCACATAGGGAGGACAACAAAAAGAATGCAGAAGAATCTGTCAATACTGTTCACCTAAGGGACCTCTCAGACAAAGAATTCAGATATGAAGTCATGAATATGTTCAATCAACTCAACCAGACAGTTAGACCGATATCCATTAACATGACAGAAAAAAATGACAAATTACACTAGGAAATGAGAGCAGAAATGTCACGAATAAAAGATTCCGTAGATGAAGTGAAAAACTCAGTCTCTTCTCTCAACAATAGAATGACCGCAGATGAAGAGAGAATCAGTGAGCTGGAAGATCAGCTGCACCAAGCCAACAGGCAACAAAACACAGTGGCAAGGCACCTCAAGTTAGCTCTACAGAGAATCAGTGTCCTAGGAGATGATTCCAAGAGGAACAACATTAGAAACATTGGACTACCAGAAGCTCAGGGAAACAATCCCAATGTAAAAAACACGGTGAAACAAATCATTGCTGAAGTATTCCCAGAGCTCCACAATGCAGCCATTCAGGTTCAAGGAGCCCGAAGGGTACCAGATAAAAGAGACCCTAACAAAAACACTCCAAAACATATCATAGTTAGAATGATTGATGTTCCTGATAGAGATACAATACTGCAAACAGCAAAGTAAAAGAAGAATATCACATACAAGGAGAACCCCTTAGATTCACAGCAGATCCATCAGAGGAGACCCTCCAAGCCCTAAGGCAGTGGCAAGATATAGTGAAAAAAAACCTCACTGAAATGAATGCTTCACCAAGAATACTCTATACGGCCAAACTCTGACTCAAAATTCAAGGAGTGGTACAGTATTTTCTTGACAAACAGCAGCTCAGGAACTTCATAGGCTCAAAACCAAACCTAAAATAATGGCTAAAGGGGCTACTATAAGACAAGACAAACCCTACAACCACAACACACCCTTACAGAAAGGTGACACAAAAGTCCATAACAATGATCTCTCTCAATGTCAACAGTCTAAATTCACCACTTAAGAGACACAGAGTGGCAAAATGGATTCAGAGACAAAACCCAACATTCTGCTGCCTACAAGAAACTCATCTCCACAGCCAGAGCAAACACAGACTCAATGTCAAAGGATGGAAAACAATCCTGCAAGCAAACAGCTACCTCAGATAAGCTGGGGTGGCCATACTAGTATCCGATAGCATTAATTTTGCGTTGAAAAAGATTAGAAGAGACAACGGAGGCTATTTTCTCTTCATCAAGGGACAAGGACAACAGGAAGAAATCACGCTCTTCAATGCATATGCACCTAATGAGGGAACAGCTAAATATTTTAAACAAGTGCTAACAGATTTTAAGGAGGACATTTCTAGCAACACAATAGTAGCTGGAGATTTCAACATCATCTTTTCAGCTCTGGATAGATCAACAAGAACAAAACTCAGCAAGGAAACGTTGGCTTTGAAAGAAGAAATAGAAGAGAGAGGGCGTATAGACCTGCACAGGGCTTTCTACCCGAAAAAGAAAGAATACACATTTTTCACCAGTGCGCATGGAACATTTTCAAAATAGACCATGTCCTAGGCCACAAAACATACCTAAATAGAATTAGGAAGATAGAAATAGTATCAAAAATCTTTTCAGACCACGATGCACTGAGAATAGGAGTGAATCACACACAGATAAGGAGAACCAAATCAAACACCCAGAAACTAAAAAACGCAATGCTTCAAAACGAGTGGATCAGGAGGGAAGTCAAGGATGAAATCAAAAGATACTTGGAAACAAATGAGAATGAAGACACGAGCTACCAAAACTTATGGGATGCAGCAAAAACCATTTGAAGGGGAAAATTTATAGCTTTGTAAGCATATCTCAGGACAGAAGAAAAGATGCACATAAACAACCTGACTTCACAGCTCAAGATCTTAGAAAAGGTTCAACAGAAGTAGCGCAAATTGTGCAGAAGGAAAGAGACTATAAAACTTGGAGCAGAAATCAACGGCGTGGAATCCAAAAAAAAAAAAAACCAATTAGAAAGATCAATAAAACCAAGAGCTGGTTATTCAAGAAAATAAGTAAGATAGAAAAACCACTAGCTACACTCACAAAGAAACAGAGAGAGAACCCTAATAAATTGAATCAGAAATAAGAATGGGGATATCACAACAGAAACCAAAGAAATTCAAAAGATCATCAGAGACTACTTTGAAAGTCTGTATGCCACGAAACAAGAGAACCTAGAAGAAATGTATATATTCCTGGATTCCTATTATCCCCCAAGACTGAATCAAGAAGATACAGTGTACCAGAATAGACCTACTCACATAACGAAATAGGAAACTGTAATCAAAAGTCTTCCCAAAAACAAAAGCCCAGGTCCAGATGGATTCACTAGCCAATTTTTCCAAACATTTAAAGAGGAACTATTGTAGGTTCTTCTCAAGATTTCCCAGGAAATTGAAAAAACAGAAACTCTCCCAAATAGTTTCTATGAAGCCCATATCTCTCTAATACCAAAAGGAAACAAAGAGACCACAAGAAAAAAAACTCAGGACGATATTCCTGATGAACATGGATACGAAGATACTCAACAAAATAGTAGCAAATAGCATTCAAGAACTCATCAAAAAGATCATACACCATGACCAAGTGGGATTCATCCCAGGGATGCAAGGATGATTCAACGTTCGGAAATCCGTCAACATAATCCATCATATCAATAAAAGAAAAGATGAAAATCATATGATCATATCAATAGATGCAGAGAAAGCATTTGACAATATCCAGCAACCGTTTATGACGAAAACCCTCACCAAAATGGGGATAGCGGGGACTTTACTTAATATAGTTAATGCCATCTATCACAAACCTACAGGAAACATCATCCTCAATGGGGAAAAACTGAGAACCTTCCCCCTAAGATCAGGGACGAGACAAAGATGCCCACTCTCATCACTATTGTTCAATATAGTACTGGAACTACTTGAAATATCAATTAATCAAGAAAAAGATATTAAGGGCATCCAGGTAGGGAAGGAAGAAATCAAGCTCTCACTATTCACAGCTGATATGATACTATACTTAGAGAATCCTAACACCTCTACCAAGAAACTCCTTGAAACAATAGACTTGTATAGTAAAGTTGGAGGCTATAAAGTCAATACACAAAATTTTATGCTTTCCTATACGCAAATAGTGAAAGAGAAGAAAGTGACATAAAGAAAACAATCCCATTCACAATTGTACCCCAGAAAATCAAGTACCTAGGAATCAGGTTAACTAGGGAAGTAAAGGACCTGTACAAAGAAAACTACAAAATGCTTCTTCAGGAAATAAAAGAGGGCATGAGGAAATGGAAAAATATCCCCTGCTCCTCTTTACAATAGCCAGAAACTGGAAGAAACCTGAGTGCCCAAGAACAGATGACTGGTTAAAGAAACTTTGGTACATCTACACAATAGAGTACTATGTAGCTGATAGAAAAGATGAAGTCATGAAATTTACATACGTGGTACAACATGGAAAGTATCATGCTAAGCGAAATGAGTCAGAAAAACAGGGATAGACATAGAAAGATTGCATTCATCTGGGGGATATAAAGTAACAAAATATGAGATTAATACCCATGAATAGCTGAGATCAGCACCAGGAGGATTACTCCATAGCTTAGAGGCCAGCCAGGTATTCTAGGGCAAAGGGCAATTCAGATAGAGAAGGGAGCACCAAATAAAGGGTGTTTGGAGGATCCTCCCAGGAGGGGAGATGCATGTTGAAAGTAGACTATGGACTGAACATGTTTGCCACTCAATGCCTCTTCTGCAGACCACAACACCCAAAAGGAGAGAGAGAAATAAAGGGAATGCCCTGCTAAAGAGGCAGTGTGGGATGGGGGGGATGGGGGTGGGAGGGATATTATCCATGGTGGTGGAAAATGGGCACTGGTGGAGGGATGTGTATTTGATCATTGTGTAATCGAAACCCAAGCACAAAAGTTTGTAAATCTACAACTGTACCTCATGGCGTTTCACTAATAAAAATTAAAAAAAAAAATCCCCTGCTCATGGATGGGGAGAATTAACATTGTCAAAATGGCAATATTTACCAAAGGACTGTAAAAATTCAATGCGATCCCTATAAGGATATCCATGACATTCTTCCAAAAAATGGAGGAAACAATCCTGATATTTATATGGAACAATAAGGCCCCATGAATAGCTAAAGCATTTCTTGGGAAAAAGAAAATGGGAGGAATCGACATCCCTAACTTCAAACTCTACTACAAAGCTGTAATAATTAAGACAGCATGGTACTGGAACAAAGGCAGAGCTGTAGACCAATGGAACAAAGTTGAATAGACTGACATCTTCCCCTGTGTAAACACACAAAAAATAATAAGGCCAGCAGTCAGACCGTTTCCCCACTCCTGGGAGGTCGATGGCGATTGTCAGGCGAAGGAAGGAAACGAGGGCCAGGCTGGGTGGTCTTAGCAGCGGTTTATTACATGGAAGAGATGTATGTCATGGAGGCCCCAGGATCTCTCAAGCACGTGCGCCTTTGTTCTCTCAGCCCCATCTGTCCTCAGCCCCATCTTCCCAGGTTCTCTGATGCAGTGTCCCCCAGAGAGCCCTGAAATCTCCCTTATATAGATCATAGTACCTCTAAAGTGCACAATATAGTGATGTCATCAAAAGGAGTTACAGAAAGAATATTGAGGTAGCAAAACGTACATTGTTTCTTTACATCTGCAGGCCAGTAAACCTGGCCTCACCTTTTACAGGCTACAAGCACTGGTATTAGCACATCAAAGAGGAGTCTGCTAGAGCTTAGAATCTACATCTCCAAAATCAGCCAGCCTGCAGCCAGGCATCTACATCCCAAAGATTAGGCCTAGCTTAGCACCTGGGATCTGCATACCTAAGGCCAGCTAGGTTCCTGTGAGATAAGAGAAACTGCCTCAATATACTGAAATCATTTACTGAAGGCAGTTTGAAGGGGAGAAAGTTCAGTCTCATCCAAAGCTAGTCAGAACACAAAGGAAAGCTGCTTCTAGGGCAGATTCTCATTTAGCAGATCAACTCCCCTAGAACAGATTTCCCTGGATGTGTTTCTCCTCTCCTTGTCCGACCAACATATAAGCATTCATGATATAAATCATTTTGTACGGACACAGTAAGAAATACTTTGAGCATATAGAATTGCTCTCCTAGGACCATCTCAGTCTCAGACTGCAGTGCTCAGGCCAGGTAGCTATCCTATTCCTAGCAGCAGGGTCCTAGTCTCGTCGTTACTTTTGGATCATGATAGCATTTGCCTATGATCAAACTCTTACGTTATAGTTAAGAATCGTGGCACCTTGGCCTGGCCCATCTTGATGCCAGGGTAGCACATAACTTACCGGCTTGCCCTTGGTTCCATCCAGTCCCACGTCGGGACCCTGCCCTTGGAGTGCTAGGAAGTGAGGGCAACTGAGGCTTAAGTTGAGAAGGCAGATGCCCAGGAGTGAATAATATTCAAGGCCAATTAACTCCTAAGTTACAAAGCATAATATTAATGGTCTTCCTGTATCTATACAAAAAGGACATTATATTAAAGTAAACTATTCAAAAGCCATAAGGAGAGGAGAAAGGTAATATTAACTTACGGTACAAGTTCAGTGTCCTAGAAGGATGAGACCTTAAAAAGTGCTTGGGGGAGAGAGCATAGAAGTGATTACAGACAGACAAAATAATGGGAGTGACTCAGGAGCACTGTGATGGGTGCAACCTGATAAACCTAATCTCCTTGTACTCCAACATTCCCCCAAGCATATTATGATCTAATTTTTAATAAGGGGACAAGGAATGTGAAGTGGAGCAAGGAAAGCCTCTAAAACAAATTGTGCTGGCAAAACTGGATGGCTACATGCAAAACAGTGGGCTCAGAACTCTACCTAACGCCATGCACAAAAATAAGATCAAAATGGATTAATGACCTCAATATCAGACCGGAATCAATAAAGTTCATTGAAGACAAAGTTGGCAAAACCCTCCATTATATGGAAGCTAATGGTATCTTCAAAGATGTCACACCACTGGCCAAGCAAGTGAAAACAGAGATAGACAAATGGGACTGTCTTAAACTAAGAAGCTTCTGCACCTCAAAAAAAAAAAAAAAACAGTGACCAAAATAAAAAGACAGTCTACAGAATGCGAAAGGATATTTGCCAAATACACATCCTTCAAGGGTTTGATATCAAGAATATACAAGGTACTGATTGAACAACACAAGAAAAAAACACACAACCCCTTCAAAAACTGGGGCGAGGAAATGAACAGAAACTTTCTCAAACAAGAAATCTGAATGGCTAAAAGGCACATGAGAAAATGCTCTACATCATTAATCATCAGGGAGATGCAGATCAAAACCACAATGAGATATCATTTCACACCACAGAGACTGGCCCACATCTAAAAGAACAAAAGCAACTGA
Source organism: Sorex fumeus (assembly GCF_029834395.1). Taxonomy (NCBI): domain Eukaryota; kingdom Metazoa; phylum Chordata; class Mammalia; order Eulipotyphla; family Soricidae; genus Sorex; species Sorex fumeus. Next base: position 6,232,185 of record NW_026606103.1, read on the forward strand.
TGTTGGCTCAGATGCGTCTAGAAAGGGACCATCCTTCATTGTTGGTGGGAATGCTGAATGGTTCATCCCTTTTGGAAAACTGTATGGACGATTCTCCAAAAATTAGATTGAGCTCCCATTTGACCCAGCAATACCATTCCTGGGCATATATCCCAGAGAGGACAAAAGTATAGTCGAAGTGATGTCTGCACTTGTTTGTTCATTCCAGCTACTGTTTACATTACTAGAATCTGGGAAAAAAAACCTGAGTGCTGGAGAATATGACTGGTTAAAGATACTTTGGTACATCTACATATGGGAGTACTATGTAGATTTTAGAAAAGATGAAGTCATGAAATTTACAGGAGAGTAAAACACAAGAATAGCTGAGATTGGTACCAGGAGGTTCACTCCATGGCTTGGAGGCCAGCCGCACACGCTAGAGGAAAAGGCAGCTCAGATATAGAAGGGAGCACCAAGTAAAGGGTGTTGGGAGGATCCTCCCAGGATGGGAGATGCTTGCTGAAAATAGATTATAGACCCAATATGATTTCCACTCAATGCCTCTTTTGTTGCAAACCACAGCACCCAAAGGAGAGATAGAACAAAAGGGAATGCCCTGCCAGAGGCTGGGTGGGATGGGGGTGGTGGGTGAGAGGAATACTGGGATCAGTGATGGTGGAAAATGAGCACTGGTAGAGGGATGGGTACTCGAACATTGTATAACTGAAACCCAAGTACAAAAGTTTGTAAGTCTACAATTGTACCTCATGGTGTTTCACTAACAAATTTTTTAAAAATTAAATAAAAAAGGTATTCCAACCTTACCTTCCCAATAAAAATACCAAATGCGCTGAAAGAACACGATGACCTCAGTACATGTATTGCAAATCATAGTGCACAAAAGGAGAGGGAGAGAGAGAAGAAAAGTGTCTGCCATAGAGGGAGGCTGGAGGGCTGGAGGGGGTATATATTGGCAGATAGTGGGAGGAAAACAGGGCACATTGGCGGTGGAAATGTAAAATGGTAGAGGGATGGGTGTTATATCATTGTATGACTAAAATCCAATCATGAACAGCTTTGTAATGTCTGTCTCACTAATATTAAACAAAAAACTGAAAAAGAGAAATGAAGAAAATGAGACATTATGGGGGGGGAATGTGTTGATATGGGTTAGAATTTTCTATGTATGAAACATTGTTGTTGAAAATTATTGTAAAATTATCAAACAGTGGCTAAAATAAAATTTAACACTAAATATTTAAAAAAAATTTTAATATTGAATTTGCTGTCTGAAATAATTGGCCATTTTACAACATGCCAACTTAACTATACCTAGTATTATTCCTTGTATTGAATTCCACTGTATCTAGTTCATTTTTTTTAGGGAGGTGGTGTTGGGTCCACTCCCACCTTGCTTAGGTGGTGCTCCTAGCTCTGTGCTTGGGAGCAATCTGCAGGGAGCATATGTGGTGCCTGGGAATCAACTGTAGCTGGTGACATGCCAGGGAAATGTCTAAACCCTCGTGTGACATTCCAGCCTGCCTTCAGGGATTTGAAACACAGTGTTTGCTTTTCCTATGTCCAAGTGCAGAGCTGTTCAGTCTTTATGGTGCTGGGGACCACCAGGCCATCCAGAGAGTGCTCTACTGCTCTTGGGGCCTCCAGCATCTCACCTTGACGTGGCCAGGGGACTCTTAATTCTATTTAGCTCCCAGTGTTGAGGGAGGGGCGAAGTAGTGCCCACATGAAAGTCAGGTTCAGCACCTGCGAAATTTGTACCACTGACCAAAGAACTGGCATTGATTAAGAACCTAAGAAATAAGGGTCGTGCTAATCCAGTCAACACCTATTGAAAATTAGGGTACGAAATAAATAAGGCCTCTAATAAAAAATTTTCTGTCCAGTCCCAGTCCTCAGGAGCAGTGGCCACCAGCTCTGTGCTAGCAGCAGGGCTAATGCAACAGCCAAAGTCAGTGTCAGCTCACTGCACAGAGGTAACAGACTTCGACCTCTGGTCAACACGGCATTCCTCGGCTTCGGCACTGCTGGCCAGATAGTTCCCAGGATGTGACTGGGGTAGCGCTAGATCTTTTCGGTCCCTGGAAATCCTCAGGAGTAGCTTTCTCAATCTGAGTGGTGAGTCTGCTGGTTTCCTTGAAGTAAACCTACTAAGACACACTCACACACTTGATGAATGCAAGCTCTAAATATGACAAAAGGGGGAATTACTGAAACATTGTTTTCTCTTCACCTCTACTAGTAATTCATGAAATAATTCACAAAGTAATGGGTTACCTTTACTTCTGATAAATAGTGCCACTTATTTGCATCAATACATTAAGAAATACACAAATTCCTTTCATCTAAAACTTAGTTTCTTTGGACTCAGCGTAAAAGTTTAGAGCAGGGTGATTTTTTCTGGGGACATCCAGTCATATTCCCATACAAGAGACCTTCAGGACCGTTTAACTTAAGCTTTTCCTGTCCCTTACATTCTTGTCACTTGTTTCCTTTGGGTCAGAATCTGTTCCATGATTGTGCTCTTGACGAATTATATTACTTCGGCAGACAAGTGTTCAGAAGACAAGAGTTCTCATGACAGACAACGAAGCATTAGTAGAGGGAGAATCAACTATTAGTTATCTGGGTATAAAAATAACTGAGTTACTTGGGAAGAAAAATATCTCCACTTTCATCAGCCACTGCCAGATCGAAAGGCTGCTTCTCCCGAAAAGAGCATAAGTTGAGACCCCCATAACCATGCCACTGGACTCCGCACCAGGCTGTTTCACACAGAGCACTTCAGAGGGGGGCAGGTGAGAGCCCTCCCCGCCCCAAAAGACCCAGCTCTGACAGCCAAAATCTCCACAACCCTACCACCCTACTGCCACGACGCTGTGGGGTCATTCCCCACGTGCTCAAGCTGAGTCTCACACATGACTGAACATATTCCTGGAAACAGCATAAAACACCCCCTGCCCAGTCTCCATAATTACCACACCACATTTGATGGGGTTCAGATAGTAGCAACAAATCATCGAGGGAAATATATATGCATATATATATTTCTTCACAGTTTCCTATATGAATAATGTTTGTAAGCATTTTCAGCAGTACTACGTAACAGACAATATGAAATATATTATTTCTGTTGTGTTTGGGGCAGGGATTAGGGCATGGAATGGAAATATCCTTAATTTGGTGGTGGTAAGATGTAATGGTGGTGGGATGGGTGTTTGAATATTCACGATCACGATCATCCTGTTGTTCATAGAATGCCTCGAGCAGGCACCAGTAACTTTTCCTTTGTCCTAGCCCTGAGATTCGAAAAAGTGCCACATTCAAGGCCCTTTCAGGTTTAGGGGAATGAGACCCCTCATTCTTACTGGTATTTGGCATATTGGGTATGCCACCTTGAGTTTGCCATTTTGAATATTAAATGTAATCAAATATTGTGAACTAACATATAAAATAAAAAAAAATCTCCACTTTCTTACTGAACACATTTAGCAAGGGCTAAATTATGTACCATTGTATTTCTAACATAAAAAGCTCTGCTTTAGTTTTTTAATTTTTTATCTGTTTAAACTGTTTTATCAAGTATAAAACTACAAGTACCATAAGAATGATCTTTGCAGATATTTGTAAGAATCTCTTTTGGCTCTGTAAAAATACTTGCCGTTGCTAAGGTTTCTTGTGCTCTACACTACATAGATGTTCTACACTAGAACTTTGTAGAAAAAAATTTATTTCTTGTGGGTGAGTAGGCCATCTAATGTCGAAGACAGGGTAGCAGAATGCTTGCCACAGGACAATGTTGTGTCCCCTTCTACTCATGCAGTGCAACTCCTTCCACATGAGCGCATGCAATGCTGTTATGAAATAACATGAAAACCTGGTCATGTTATGACCAGGCACTTTAAGGTCTCTCATGCCATTTACCATATATTTGCAACACAGTTCTAATAGTAAAATACTAAAGGTATTTAGAAACCTGCTTTAAAAACTACCTTTTCTCAAATTCTAACACATGCACAGACAAGAGAATATTGTGGTAAAGCAAAAGAGACAAAACCAGGTTTCCAATGTGACAAATCTTAAATCTGAAACACAGGTACAATAAATTTTGCAAAGGATCAACGATTTTACTTACAATTAAATATCTTATGATACAGAGTAAACTAGGCAGAAAGTCTGCTCTGTATTGCAAATTAACCGGGATACACTCTCCAGCCTTCAAAATTTAATTTCTAGGAAGACAAGTGTTAAAGGGTTTAATAAAGCATTCACTTAGATGATTATGAACAAGCAAGACTTTTGGGCCGGACCTATAGTACAGCAGCAGGACATTTGCCTTGATTGTGGCTGCCCCGGGTTGGATTTTGGCATCCCATATGGTCCCCTGAGCAATGCCAGGAGTAATTCCTGAGTGCAGAGTCAGGAGTAACCCTGAGCAATGCCAGGTGACCCAAAAAGCTAGGAAAAACAAAACCAAAAACACATAAAAAAAAAACCACAAAGGAAAACAAAATAAAAAACCAAGACTAGTTTTGGACATGGTAACAAAGCTGACACATAATAAAATCATCTTCATATATTGCACTTTTAGGTACTTTGCAAAATAATTAGCAATATCATTTAACACTGATTACAATAGTTTCCCACAGTTCTTGCTCAATTATTTTTAAAAAATTTATATTTATAAAGTTGTTCGCAATACTTTATTACATATATTCAATATTTCAACACCAATCCCACCACCATTACAACTTCCCACCATCATCATTTCGAATTTTCCTACCCCTACCCAAGCCTGCCCCAAAGGCAGAGGCTAAATAATTGATTTTGTATTGCTTATTATACATAATAGACTTAAAATTATCCAAAAAGACTTCCTTAGAGGAAAGTGTGTGAAATTTGTTGTATCTCACCAGCAGCCATTAAGCCCCTGTGTAGGAAATCACTAACATGTTGTTACAGGTTGATCCCTGTATATATATATATATATATATATATATATATATATATATATACACACACACACACAGAGATCAGTTGCCTTCTACCTTACGTCCCATCAAATGTAAATTTCTGACTTCTTTATTTATTGGGACGATAACTGATGCTCCTTGGCTCAGTGTTCGGGTAACTCCCAGCACTGTTTGGGGAACCATGTGTTGCTAAGGACAGAACCGAGGGCTCACATATGTAAAACATGCACAACAGTCCTCTGAGCCATCTCCCTGATGTTCCTTCCTTATATTTATTGGAGGTGACTTGCACTAAATTTTGAGAATGGGGCAAGGTTTAGGTAAGCTTCCCAGTTTAGTGGGGTTTTTTTAGTATTAGAAATGATGCTTTCTGAAATGCTCTCATTCTTTTTATTCATATAGTTTGTTGTGGGCCTTCTCTTTGTCTTTATTCCCCCCATCCTTTTCAATTTTTTTTTATCCTTAGCACTTTTACTTTGCATGTGGGCTCTGGTCTGGGAAGGGATCTTTGGTAGATCACTTTTGACTGTTCATGAGCTGGACTTGACCAACTCTTTCGAGTCTTTCCAATCCTGCCTATTTCTTATGTCATCATGAGATGGGTACACTTGTTCCAGTGCCAATAACTATTCTCTAATTTGCTGGTTGTATTTTTCATTAAAGTTCCTTTTTTGAAGGGGTGGCAGACCCTATCAGATGCAGCTTTTTATTCTCTCTGGCTTCTCCTTTATTGAGCCCTCTATTTACATGCAGGTTTTGTGGCCATTCGTGATTTGCTAGTATTCATTTGTAGTTTGTGGTTCCTTTTGTTATGAACTTTGGCCCGTTTCCTTATTTTTCTAGTTCCTTTAGATAGAATAAATGCTTTTCTTTAAATGCACAAAGAAATTAAACTACAAAAGGCAAAATAACTTTGTGAAAGATATAGGTAGGGCTGGTGATAGCCAGTTTCTTTATGGGGACCGTCCCGGGCATTGCCCAAGTACCTATTGGTAATCAAGCCCTGTGCTGGAGGTACCTGTTGGCCCTGCAGTGTGTGGTGTCAGGAGGTGTTGGGAATGAGCCCGGGCCTCCCACGTGCAAGGCATGTTCTCTACTACTGGATCCATTTCTCCAACGCAAGAACTCATTTTTGTATTTTACCTGTTAGTCAACATTTTTTTTGACAGTGGTTGGGGTTGTATTTGGGTTTTGGGATCATATCGAGTAGTGCTTAAGATTTACTACTATGATTTTTAAATTCAATCACCATGAGATACAAAGTTACAAAGCGGTTCATGATCCAGTTTCAGTCATACAATGTTCTGACCCCCATCCCTCCACCAGTGTAGATTTCCCACCACCAGTGTCCCCCAGTTTTTTTACCACACCATCAACTCCCAGCCTATTGTAGAGAGTCTATTGTAGACAGTCTCTCTCTCTCTCTCTCTCTCTCTCTCTCTCTCTCTCTCTCTCTCTCTCACACACACACACACACACACATTATGGTTTGCAATATAAATATTGAGAGGTTATAGTATTTGTTCCTTTTCCTACTTTTAGCACTCAGTTCTTATCCGAGTAATCATTTACAACTATCGTTGTCATAGTGGATCCTCCTCTATCCCAACTCTAGGTACTTTCCTCAAGGGATCACTCCTGGCAGTGCTCACGATGTTGTGCTTCCATATATGGTGTTAGGGATCAAACTGGGGTTGGTTGTGTTCAATGCAAATGCCCTATCTACTTTATTTAATATGCCTGACCGGCCCCTCAACTTCTTAATTAATTATTTTTTGAGAGAAGCTGGGATTGCCAAGGATAGAACTCAGTACATCATACATTGCAAGCATGTATATCATTCATATATACTCATGTATATCACTGAGTAACAAGTAGGCTGGTAGTACAATATGAGGACCTGAGATAATTCAGCCCTGTTTTGGGGACCATGTGGTATCGGGGATCGAACTGTGGTTGGGCACATATAAGGCAAGCACCTTAACGTCTACTGTCCATCTGTCCCCCATCTAATCTTTTAAATTGCAATAAAATACAGCTTTAAAAACTTGCAGAATATACCTATTTCTTATATAGTAATTAAAAAATACAAATTAGTCAAATTCATATCACCCATAGTTTCAGGAATCACATATATACCACTGATATCTATTTATATCTCTATCTATCTATCTATCTATCTATCTATTTCTCTTCTTGCACATTTCATCCCAGCTAACTGATTTCCAGACATCTTGGAAAATTTTAATTATCAATAACAAAGTATATTTTGAAAAAGTTGGAAGACTGACCAAAAGTTTAAACACTTCTATTCATGCCAGTAGTCAAAGGTAAGACTTCCGGGTCTTCTCTTAGTTGAGGGATGTTTTTGGTTTCAGGGAACCAGGGGAAGAAACGTAAATGAATTTTGGGTAAGTGGATATCAGGTTGACTATACGGATTCTCCTGGTAAGAAAAGCAGAGAAGTCCTGGAACTGAAGGAAGCATTCAGGGAACTAGGACTAGACCCAGACTCTGCACCTTTTTGTGAACTCAGTCCACAGTAATGTGTTTATTTTCTTCTTAAACTGAGTAAATCTTTCTTTCCTAGTGACTCAAATCTTTTCTTCCTGATATTTCTGCTTACCTTTCTAGGTTCCCTATTAGAGAGCCTGGCAAGCTACCGAGATTATCCTGACCACATCCGCGAGGTATATTTGATAAGCCAAAAACAGTAACAATAAGTCTCACAATGGAGACATTACTGGCGCCCGCTTGAGAAAATTCTCTGCTTGGGAGGACAGTGCTACAATGCTGTAGTATATCAGTAACATGTTCTTACAGGTTGACCATTGTGTGCTAATATATATATATAATTATTTTTTTATGAATATCGATTGCCTTCTACCTGAAATTCATCAAATATGGTGTGCTACTATTGGTATATCAGTGGCATACAGTATGAAATGTCCAGGAATTCTAAAATTTTAAATATGGCACTAGAGCTGAAGTTAAATTTTTAACTGGATGGTGGTTTGCAGTTCGGAAGCATCTCTGTATCATGTTGGCTCTCTTCCAAAATTTATTTGTGAGTCTCTGGATCCTGGTCATTAATGAGCTAAAAAGGTCACTACTTTTTTTCTGTTTTAATTAGCAAACAGTGAATTCCTGAGCTGGAGACTTCCTCCAGTCAGAAGGGGAGAGAAGTACAGAACAGAACTACTTCTAAATTTACTCAATAACACTAAAATTTAAACAACAAGAAAATCTCAAAAAGAAACTATTCCTAAGTGTGGTCAATTTTGGTGTATACATTTGCCTTTCAACTAAGTAAAACTGACTGAAATTAGTTAACACATAACTATATTTTATAGCTATATAATTCTAAACTCTCCCCCAAAAGGCAATGCCTCCCATGAAACTCCAAGCAGGTCTGAATTTATAAATAGCAAATTTCATGGATTGTGCTAGAAAATCTTCTCAGACTCTCACCCCCTTTTATTTTCTTCCAATTCAAATTTTTCTTCAGAGTTTAGTTCTGGAAGCCCTGTTTTCCAAAAGTTACCACAAAATAATAACTACTTATTTATTTCAACACAGAAGTCCTCAGAGTATATATTTTTCTCCATTAGAACACTAAACATCAAAGTTGAGTCTTAATCCAGTAAAACTGGAATCATTAAAGTTTAAGTTGCCAAAAACCTGACGTGATTCTAAATATTTTAAACATTTTGGTCTACTTTCCTTTCTTCAATCTAAATTAGAAGCTACTGATACTCATGTCTTCACAGGCTGAGCTTTATTAATGATGCAGCTTTCCTTGAGGGCTTCTACTGCTTTCAATCTCGCTCTAACTTTAAAGCCTTTTACAAACAGACAGTTGGACAAACTGACTGCAAACATGTGCAAACTAACATGCACACACATGCATACTCACAGTCCATTGAATGAGTTTGCTATTTCTCTGATCCCTCCTCCCCCCCATCCCCAAATGGCCAGAGGACTTCAGGGTAGACCAAGAAAGACAGGGTGTTCCCCAGGGCAAATGGAGCCCTATTGGCCTACTGAGATCATCTAGTGTCCCTTCAGACACCCTCCACCTACAAATGCCCCTCTGCCCTGTCTGTCTCTTAGAGAAACAGTTCAGAAAAGAGCTCTCTTGGCATCAAATTGGCAAAGAGAAATTATGAATAAGTGACTACCGCTACAGTGGTACATAAGCATTCTCAGCTTTTCTAGTTCTGAGAGAGGCATTTTCTCAGCAAACAAGGAGACTCCAGGTGGCTGTCTTTCTGCAGCTTAAGTGCAAAGGCGGAGGTGCTGCAGCCTGCTGAAAAGGAAGGAGGGTGGTGGGCACCACCGACACCATGGAGGCAGGGAGAGGGTGGGAAGGGGTGTATACCAGGGATATTGGTGCTGGGAAATGTGCACTCGTGGAGAGATGGGTGTTTGATCATTGTGTGATTGTAATCCAAACATGAAAGCTTGTACCTTTCTCATGGTCATTCACTAAAATTTAAAGAAAAAAGGCACCTCTCTCTTCAGAGAGAGAAAGCCAAAAAGTAGTTCTCTTATCTCATGTCTCAGATTAGCTCATTTTTACCCTATTTCTTGGGTCTGTATCAGTCTTTTAAACAAAACAAACTCAAAAGCTCACAAGCTCAAGTGTTGGAATCTTCTGTTTTAGCCCTTTATGTCCATATATTTTGAGAATAAGAAGTGTAAAGTAAGAATTTCTCAATGTTCCTTGGGCAGGGAGGGCTTTCACCCGCCTCCCTTGGGGCGCCTGGAGTGAAGCAGTCTGGTGCAGAGTCCGGTGGCTTGGCTATGTCAGGCGTCATGTTACTCCCTTCCGGGAGAAAAAGCTGGACCCAAGCCCCGGCAACTGAAAGCCTCCAACCCAACTGCCACCACACTCAAGGCTGATTCCCACATGCTCAGGCCGTCTTGTGAATGTATTCCTGGATGAGCGACACATCATAAGACATTCCCTACCTGTTCTCCATAAGTACCACACCACATTTGATGGGGTACAAATAGGAAACAAAATCATAGAGGGAATTATATATATGCATATATACATATTTTCAGATATATAAACGAAAGCTCATATCACTGAACCTCTAATAACATGTTAGTGATATCCTAAAGTATGTTTTAATGACCCCTGACAAAATAGAACAATCTTCACACTGTTTCCTCTTTGGAGACTTTTTTTTTGTAGCATTTTCAGTGGTTTTTCAAAACAGACAATACAAAATATATTATTTCAGTTGTGTTTTGGGCTGGAAAGATAGCACAGCAGGTAGGGCGTTTGTCTTGCACACAGCCGGCCCAGTCAAGCAGGGTTCGATTTCTTTGCCCCTCTCAGAGAGGCTGGCAAGCTACGGAGAGTATCTTGCCCACAGGGGTGAGATTGAATATAATATATATTCAATATTCCAGACACAGTAACAATAACTCTCACGATGGAGACGTTACTGGGCCCTCCGCTTGAGCAAATCAATGAACAATGGGAGGACCGTGACCCTGTTTTGGGACAGGGACTGGGGCTTGGGATGGAAACATCCCAAATTGGGTGGTGGAAGGTGTAACGGTGGTAGAATTGGTGTTTGAATATTAAATATAATCATTTATTGTGAACTACCTTACAAAATTTAAAAAAAAATGTTTGTTTTTTGTTTTTTTTTTCTTTTTGGGTCACACCTGGCAATGCTCAGGGATTACTCCTGGCTCATGTACTCAGGAATTACTCCTGACGGTGCTCGGGGGACCATATGGGATGCTGGGAATCGAACCCGGGTAGGCCATGTTGGCTGCGTACAAGGCAAATGCCCTACCTGCTGTGCTATCGCTCCAGGCCCAAACATTTTTAAAAAGGAAAAGAATTTCTCAGTGTTCCGTGTAGGAACCTGTCAGCTAACAAGTTTCAGAGAAATGACTAAAGCAACTTGGATGATGCCAACAGAGAGGAGGAGTTCTGGTTCTCTTGCCACTAAAAAACAAACTGTCACGGACCCCTTATGCTCTCTTCCAGGGAAGCTATTAACCCCTTGCTTCCTGGGGAATGGAAATCTTGGTAAAATAACGGTGAGTTTCTGAGGATAGGTAAGAAAGACGAGTAACTCCAAAATATTTCCTCCCAGCCGTCTAAGACAGAAAAGTTGCTCACTCCTCCACATGCAGAGTAATATGAAAAGAAAGTCTCAGCTCACCAGATGAAGTGGGGTAACAGGAAAGAGAAAAAGATGGTAAGCAGGGAAATGAATACCAGATCCTTGGGAATTCCCCAAAAGAAAAAGACAAACACTACACATGGGTGACTCATTAACCCTTCCCCACACTGAGTAGGTAGGTGATCAGTCTCTCCCAGGCCCCTGAGTGAGAACCATTGTGAAAGCACTGTTCAGAACAGGCAGCACTCTGTGGTCCGTTTCAGGCCAGTCCTGGCACCTGAGAATCAAACTCCATCCATAAGGAAAACTCACTCCCCACATTCTGAAAAGGACTCAGAATCCAAACTCTCCCTGGGAGAGGAGCTAATGGCTTTCCTGGAAGTCTGTCCAGGTAAAAAGGTGTTAGGGAAGGTACCTGTTGTCAGTGAATCTCATTGATCCCTAGCCCGCCTGCCCAACTTCTCTTGGAGTCTGTGGGCTGCTAAGGAAGGCTGGTACCCTTAGACACCTTCTATTAGGATCCAGGTCTCCTTTCAGCCACAAAGCCAGGAATTCCAAGTTGTCTTAGTATCATACCAGGGCCTTCAAATGTAACAGTTCGATGAATCCATCACAACAAAACAAACTTTAGGACATTAAGCAATGAGAGTGAATTATTTCATGGCAAAACTGACCGCAACCAGGCAATCTGCTGGAACTGTAGTCAGACAGGGGCACTGAGCACTTAAAATAGGACCATTCCTGAAACCACTCACTGGGGGCAAAGAGAAAAGGAGCAAATAAATTGGGCTTCGCAATTGGTTGTGTTGTGACAATACACTAAGTTACACTGAAGCAGGAGGGGTCTTAGTTGTGGTTCCTGTTGCTGGAAATCTTTGTTATGGACACATTCTTTTAGGTTCCATAGAGACATCTATTAATTGACTAATTGTTTCTGTGACCCTTGCCTACTTCTCCGCCCGGGTAACAGGTGGGTTTGGGTCCTTCTGCTCCATTCTGAACCAAGACTTATTACTGATGACCTATTCTTCTCTGCTAGGTTCCTAGAATGAGCCACTCAGAGTTCCTGCCTCTGGCTGTCTCCTGGTTGCCTTTGCTTAGCTCGCGCTCACATTTCTAACTTTGCTGTCACTATAGCAATACATCATGAGAAGGTATTTCTTAATTCAAGTGGTACAGCAGAAGCAGAGCAAAAGTACAATTTAACCCTTACATATCAAAGCAGCCTGAGACACCAATGGGAACAGGACATCACTGCTCAGACCACCTTGAACCCAGGGTTAAACCCAAAACTCACATGAAGCACTAGTAATAATGAAAAAATTAAGAAATTTCACCATTCTTTGGACAGGGACAGAAGCCCAGAACACTTCTCAAGTGCATCATAAATTCTGACACTGACTGACATGACCTAAAGCAACAAAATGCTCTATATAACCACTGAACTACTAAAGCATCACAAGAGTCAATGAACCTACAATAAGACCGAGGGGAGAAACAATAAGTAATTGAACAGAAGAGGTAAAGAATACAATAGTAGGACTCAGCATTAGAATGGAACAAGCCAAAATTGAATCAGTGACACACTTGGCGGTGGGTGGGGGGAGTATGATTCTGACAGCAGGTCAACCTGTTCCTTCAGGGCGAGCACATCAGCAGCCTACTGGTGTCTTCAATGCGGCTGTGCCTTTGGTCTGACCCCAACGACTTGGGTCCAAGTTTACCAGGAAAGTAAACCGACAAAAGTTACATATGTGGGAGCCACACAGACAAACCACCGCTGGCTCAGCTATACAGGCTCATTTCTTGGCCTTATTTTCAGAGACTCATAAATTTCGAAAGAGAACAAAAGCCATAGTTAAGGCCGGTGGTGCACTGTGGGAGAGCAGGCGTGCCCTGCATGGCATATGCCAATTTCTCTGGAAAAGATGGAAGAAGGGCCATGATCTAGCGACACAAAAGAGTCTCGAGCAGAGCAGCTCACTGCAGAGATGCCTCCAGAATTCAAGCCAGAACAACTTCACCGAGATGCCCAGATATTGGGGGCTGGGAAGGCATTGTCCCTCCACATGCCCCCTAAACCCCACCTCCCTGGCGGTTGTCAACTTTCAGAACCCAGAGAGAAGTGCAGGTAAGCGGGTTCAGAGACAACAAACTCCTGGCATCAATCGATAGGGGATGGGATGGTGCCTCTCTTCCCCTATCCCCAAGGGACCCTGGATGTCACGCCCAGAAACTGCCTCTGGCTGCTACTTAAGCTCCATAATGGCCATGATCCAGAGACACACAAAAGAATTTCTGAATCGAGCAACTTGCTGCAGAGATTTCTACACACCCCCACTTATGTAGAATTTTAGAATTCCAGGAGCATGCTGCCACTCCTTGACCACGCGACATCTTATTCGAATCATAACAAGCAATACAAAAGAGAGTATAGGGGAGATTGTCTGCCATAGAGGCAGGGGGAGGGGTGGGACGGTAGGGATACTGGGGACATTGGTGGTGGAAGACGTGCATTGGTGGAGGGATGGGTGTTTGATCATTGTATAACTGAAACACTAATAGAGTAGTTTTGTAATTATCTCACAGTGATTCAATAATTTTTTTTTTAAAAGACAGTACACATGTCCTCATCAATAAGCAAGAGATGGAGGCCAGAAAGCTAGCAAACCAGGTAGGGTACTTACTTGCACATGACTGATCTGTTTGATCCCTTGTTCCCCATGTGGTCTGCTTAGCCAGCCAGGATTGTTCTCTGCATGCAGATCCAGGGTAAGCCCAGAGCACCAGTGGATGTGACCCACAAACAAATAAAAAAGAGGTCTAGAAAAGAAAATTTTTAAATAAATAATGTAAGCTATTTAACTGACATCAGAAGAGAAAAATCACTGAATTATAGAATTGAGAGAAAGGCAGTAAAGAAACAAATGCAATAGTGTAGTGGGTAAGGTACTTTCTTGCATGAGGCTGACTTGGATCCAATATTCAATATCACCCAGAATCCTCCAACTCCTGCCAGGGTTGACCTCTGTGTACAGAGCCAGGAGTAAGCCCTGAGCACTGCTAGTGTAGACCCCCCAAAAAATTAAAATGAAAAAAAAAATCAGTAAAAAAACCTCCCCAAGCAAAAGTACAGATCCAAAATGGATTCACTAACACTCAGCCAATCCAAATTAGATCCTCAGCACTCCTATGTTTTCCCAAGCCCCGTGGGTGTCACTCACGATCACTGAGGCAGCAGTAAGACCTGAGCTCCTATGGGAGTGATGCAAAAAAAACATTAACCTAAAAATCAAACTAATATTCACAACAAATGTAAAAAATTACATGAGTATTGTCAGTCATTTTAAAAAGGAAAATAAAAGGACCCTGGAAATGGGAAAACACTACATGTTTGTGGATAAAAATAACATTTCCCAAATGATAATACCCAAATTATACATATTTCATGCAGTTGTTCAAGATTCTGATGACATTCATCAACAATTTAGAAATTTTTTTAGTGAAATTAATACAGAATCATAAAACTCCCTGAGAACTAAAAGCAATTGCAAGAAAAAGAAGGGAAGGAATGCATTTCCTGACTTAATATTGTGCTATAATAAATTTTCCCTTTATAAGGATGTATGGTTCTCAGTGAGACCCCAGAAACACTCAAAGGGGGCATGGGTGAAAATTAGTCAACTGGAGGTGGTGGTGGTGGTGGTGGGCATAGCATGAGAGTATATGGTTAACCAATAAGATAGGGAGATATAGGAAGAATCAAGATTGGAAGGGGGCACATTAAAGAAACGGTCAAAAACACTGTTGCAAAACATAGTATTCAAAATTATGATCTATTGAAAGAAAAGCAAACTCTCAGGGCCATGGGGTAGAATTGACAGCACACAGATATAACACAGATATATACACAGATATTTATTGAAAGTCTATGACAGAGTTTCTGGGTACATAAAGTGGGGCAGGCAAGTCCTCTTCAACTAACATGTTGGGAAAACTGGAAAATAAAATGTAAAAAAAGAGAAATATGTATCTCATATCCCCCCAAATGTAATTCAAAGTGGATTATAGACATTGAACTTGGTCCATAATCCATACAATACATTTATGAAAGCATATGCAGACCTGTCTAGGAAAGGAACCTCATAGGTGTGTGCAATGGTTTGACTTCTCTGGTAAAAGAAATAAAAATATAAAGAGGATTAAAGCAAATGTACAAGTGTTTACAGAACAAAAGAAATTTGGGATAAAATTATCAAACTGCCCTACTTAGTGGGAGAAAATATTTTCAAACATATAACAAATAAAGGACCAATATCAAGATGTATAAAGCATGCAAAAGCTCAAAAAAACACAAATCATCACATCAAAACAGGAGAGAAGTGAGACCCATCCACAAAGAGGACATACAAATTACCAATAAGTGTATGAAAACATGTTTAGTATCAACTATTACCAGGTAATTGCAAATCAAAACAATGAGATATTATCACACACCAGTGAGAATGGCATATGTCACAAAGAGTAGAAACAACCACTATTGGCAGGAATGTTAAAAAAGTTCCCTCATGGGGAAAACGATCTGGTTCAACTTCTAGGGAAAACACTCCAGAGATTTCACCAAAACAATAAAAATATACTTTCCATATGATTCAGAGATTTCACTTTTTGGCATTGTCCCCCTAAAAACAAAAAAAATATGAATTTGAAAAATATATGTATACCTGTGTTCATGGAAGCACTGATTAGAATAGCCAAGATATGGAGACAACGCAAACATCAACGATGGGTAAATAAAGAAGTTAGGACACACGTGCACACATGCAGATGTACACAATGGAATTTTACTAAGCTATTACAAAATAATGTTATCTCTGACTGGAGCTGGAATAAGTCAGAGGGATTAAGACAAAAGCCTTAATTTCAATAAGTAAGTTAGTTGAAATAAGTAAGATGTATTAAGACAAAACTCACAGGATCTCGCTCATCTGTGATAATTGGGAGTCAGAAAACAAGGAAAGAGAGAGTGTCAAATATGGCAACCCCTTGGCTTGAATTGCAAACCTGAGATTACCATGCACTTGAGGGTGGAGTGGGACATAACAAGAGGTAGCACATGGATAGAGGTGGAAAATCTTGGGCACTTGAGTGGGGTGAACTGCAATGACTGTAATAATAAACACTGTTCCCCAAGAAAGCAATGGTTAGAACTGCTGGTTATTAATTCTATGCTAACAGGGAAGGCACACATGACCTGCAAAGATTTAAGTTAGACCAGTCACTCATCATCCTCATTTAGGAGGACTTGAAATGTTGTTGACTGAAGCAGTGATGGTTTCCAATGAGAAAAATTCTCTCTTGCTTTCACATGACTCAAACTTTGCACACAGCCTTATTATTTTAACCAACTTAGACATCCATAAACTCCTTTGGTGTTCAACCCACTTGGGAGCTAGATGGCAGTGGGTGCTGGTCTCCTGGTGTATTTAGGGCTCATTCAAGCCCGGAATGGGTGGAAGGGAACACAACAATCTATCTGGGGTTTCCACCTATAGAGTTGGAGTGCAAATAACCCAGAGCACTATCAACACAGCAGAGCCAGAGAATGAGAAATCAAATTCAAAGCAATGAAGGAAAAATATACATGCATACATATTTACTACATATATATATATATATAGCATTCAATGCATCACAATCTTTTCAAGTGCACATGGTTACATTTGCTAGGACTGATCATTTGTTAGACTACAAAAATTTTCTTAGCAATATCAAGAAGATCTAAAACATGCCAAGTAACTAATGTGAACACAATGGCAAGAAAGTAGAAATTAATCATAAAGAAAACTTAGAACTACATATATGCATGGAAATAAAACAACTCTAAACAACCAGTGGTACGAGAAAGAAAGTTAACTGGAAATTAGAGGAGAAAAAAATGAGACAAATGAAAATGGAAACAACTTTCTAAAACACGTGACATGCTGCAGAGAAATTTCACAGCATTGAAGGCGTCATCCCCTGGCAGCCAAAATCCTCCAGAACTCAACTGCTGCCATGTTCACGGCCGTTCTTCACATGTTCAGGCCGAGGCTCACCTATGAGTGAACGTATTCCTGGACCATGCGGCTGCGTCCCATACCTGACCCCACCCATCTTCCAAGAGTGGCACACCACATTTGATGGGGTTTAAAGGAGAAGGCAACCAATCCTATGCCTCCTGTTCCTTGATATCGACTTCGTCGAGCAGGCCCAATAACGACTCCATTTTGAGAATTGTTGTTACTGTGTTTGGCATATTAAAACGTCACGGGTAGCTTGCCAGGCTTTTCAGTGCAGGCGAGATACTCTAGGTAGCTTGTCGGGCTCCCTGAGAGGGACAGAGGAATTGAACCCAGGTTGGCCTTGTCGGCCACATACAAGGCAAACGCCCTACCGCTGTGCTATGACTCCAGCCCAATATACATGCACACAAGGTTCAACCTTTTACAATATGCTCATAATCTCTTATAGAAGGGCTTAGTGGGTCCTGCGTGAAATGCAACAATCTTCACACACTTTTCTCTAAGGAAACATTTTCGAGCATTTTCATCATTTTATTCAGAGCAAACAATACAAAAGAAATCATTTTGGTTCTGCTTTGGGGCAGGGGTTGGGGTTTGGGGTGAAAATATCTGAAATATGGTAGTGGGAAGGTATTGGGATTGGTAATCAAATATTAAATGTAATCAAATATTGTGAACTACTTTATAAAAATAAAATTTAAAAAAAGAAATAAGAAAATTCTCAAATGAAAGGGAAAATTAGCAAATCCAACAATTGATTCTGGTATAGTAAATAAAATTGACAAAAAATTAAGTAGCCTACAATGCTACAACTTGAAAAGTAAACATTTAAACCAACATTAAAATACAAAGAAGAATACAGCTACTGTGAACAATGGTACACCAACAAATCTAAACAAGGTTGACACAGGATAAAAATACATAAAATAAAACCAGAAATAAACAAATGGGCCTACATCTGAAAGCTTATGCATGGCAAAAAAAATCAGACTTTTTAAAAATCCAAATCAGACTTTCTTAAAATTGAAACACTTCCTACGAACTGGGAGAAAACATTTGCAAACCATGCTTTTGGTAAAGGCTTAAATATTACATATGCATAAAGCTTTATAAAGCTCAACCAAAAAAACTCAACAATTACATAAAATTGGAGATGAGCATCCATTTTCCGAAAATGGCTAAGTAAAGCCAGCAGACATCTGAAAAGATATTACTAGTCACTTGTTATCTAAGAAATGCAAAGCAAAAATTAAAAAGCAATGAATTTCAGGTCAGAAGAGTCAGAAAGATATATATATATATATATCTTAGCAATATATATCTAAAAATAACTGATATATATACATATATGTGTGTGAGTGTATATATATATATATACGTATATGTATGTATATATATATATATGTAACTGGAAACAACCAGTACTGAGAAGGGGTGGTGTAAAAGGGGTGCTATTTCATTCACAGTCTGTGGGAACAACATTTGGCTGAACCTCTGTGGAAAAGTTTGGAAATTTCTCTAAAAGCAAGAATCACTCTATCACTGTCATCTTGTTGTTCAACAATTTACTTGATGAGCTCAATGAACTCAGGTGCCAGTAATGTCTCCGTTCATAACAGCCCTGAGATTTTAGCAGCCTTTCCTTACTCGTCTTTCCCAATGATTGGAAGCTCTTTCAGGGTCAGGGAAATAAGACTCATTATTTTAATAATTTTGGCATATCGAATACACCATGAGTAGTTTGCCAGGCTCTCCAGTGTGGGCAGAATACTCTCGGTAGATTGCTGGACTGTCTGATATATATATTTCCTCTATGATTTGTTACCTATTGTCAGAAACTATATTTTATAAATATATATATTATATATATATATATATATTTCCTCTATGATTTGTTACCTACTGTCTGAAACCCATCATGTTAGTGCTGTAATTATGGAAAACGGGTAGGGATGTGGCCAGGAATATGTTCACTCAGATGTGAGGCTCGGCCCAAGCATGTGGAAAGCGGCCTGGAGTTGGGTAGTGGAGCAAGAATATAGGTTCCAAAAGACCTAGTGATTTCACATTTGCATGTTACCACCAAAACCCCTTAATAGAAAAGTCAAAATGATATATGCACTCCTATATTCACTGCAGTGCTAAGTACAATACTCAGAAAAACCCCAAATGGACACATAAACGGATAAAGTTGTAGTATAAACACAAACAACAGAGCCCTACTCAGCTGCAAGAAAAGGTAAAATCTTGCAGACTCCTGCAATTTGGATGGATGGAGGGCATCCTGACGAGCAAAAGAATTCAGAGCAAGGACAAATATTGTATGATCTCAGCGTGCTATTTAAACAAAAGAAGGTAATTTAAAAATCCTGAAAGAAGAGAAAGTCTTGACTTTTGATTACACAAAGAAATCCTCAGTCAAGGAAGAAGCAGACTGAAGGTGATCTGAGGACAATGGTGGGGAAAGGCACCCACGTCGAGAGTTACTGATGACAACATATATGACCTTAGTTGTGCGATGCACGTGTAACATGCTGAAAACCACATGCCATGACCACTACATATGTGCCTAACTTTGCAAACACACCAACACTGGACCTTCAGTCCTCAGGTACACAAAGCAACTTAAACTTCCGAAGCTGCTCATGGGGAAAATGAAGGACACCCCTCATTCTGTGTCCTTGGGAAAGAATTCATAAGAGCTTCCATGACTGGCTACTCCCAGGACAGAGTGGAAACACTCAGTGAGCTGCTGCCTTGTCTGCCCAGTACACCGTCTTCCTTCCCTCTGGGATTTCTCAAGATTCTTTCCATTTGCATTTGCCCTTTCTCCAGCAGATATTTATCATCCTAACAAATTCTTTGTGGGATGAAGGAAACTGAATTAGTGTTGCCATAATACCAGAACCACCACCACCACAGGTTCCTCATATTTAATGGGTCACCAAGCCCAGCTTGCTCTGCTGGGCCCCAAATTTCCCTGACTGCTTACTGAAGTAAACAACCTGAAATCCATGTCTCTGCCATTTGGCCATCTTCTGGTTTCTTGGAACTGGTTATCAGGATGCTTCAACTCAAACAGATCTGGGATTGCAGCATTACACCCATGTACTTGTGAGCTGACAATGGCTGGAACACTTCTACCTGTTCTCTATAAATGAAGTGTCTGTGTCCAAAAGTACTACAGATAATGAACACACATTTTAAATATTTTAAGGCATTAAAATGTACAAAAATATAGTTTCACTGTCAATTTTGTAAGCTAAACTGAACCTTACCTATCTTTGTTGATATTTGCTTAGTTCTTGCATCTCCTGCTAACCTGGCTATCAACTGCACAGCAATTGGACACCATATTAATATTGATCCATTATTTTAAGTCAAGAAAAATATTTGATTTATTAATGAGGGTACAGTGATGGAAACTAATTGCTCGTTCCTAAAACGTTTTGGGAAACAAAGGTGAAGCTATTCTATGTATTTATTTTCTACGTATGGTAGAGATTTTCCCCATTTTCGACTCACCTGACTTTCATCAAGTTCAAGGGATAATGTTTTCAATAAGGAAAAACTTTATGTTTGCTTTTGTATCATATAAAAAAGGTTCACAAAGTAATAGGGTTAGTTTGTTCCTGCTGTTTTATTGCTGTTGTGTTTTGGCATTCTTTTGTTTGGTTTTAAGCTACACTGGCTGTGCTCAGTAATTGCTCTGCACTCAGGAATCACTCTGGCAGTACTCAGGGTACCATCTGGGATTACGGGGATGGAAGCCATGTTGGTCATATGCAAGACAATGGCCCTACCCACTGCACTACCTCTCTAGCCCCAAGTAGCAGTTTGAATGGTCCCAGGAGTCCTTTACCTCCCTCGCGCTCAGCATCCAGATCCGGAAACGACATGGCGCAGGTGTGCGGTGGTGCCCATAGCCTGGGGGAGACGCGCCCCTGCAGAAAGCTGGACAGGGCCACACACCTCTCTGTTGAATCTGATAGAGGCATGGGTGCAAATATCCCAAAGGGGAATCATTACACCCATAGCCTGTAGGACGTTGGCAGCTGCAGACCCCGTGCGAGATGCAGGTGCGCGTGCGTGTCCGTTACCTCTAACTGCTTAGAACTGACCCAGGACAGCCCCAGTGCGCGCGCACCTACGGGCCGTGGTGGGTGCAAACGTCCGCCAGTCATGCACGAGAGCCTTCATAATTATTGGTGGCTTTTCAGAACACAGCAAGGAAGCAAACATAAATTCTTGCTTAATGCCTCAGGAAAAATTTCAATCTCAAAATCCATTTTATGAGAAATCCCTGGCTTAAAATCAAGCTTCTTTATGACCCAAGTAGAAATCCCAAGAAATGTCTCGAGTTCTCGTTTCCAGTGTCCAACATTGTTTGGGGAAGGATGTTCTTGATTTTGATAGAATTCTTATGACCTGGATATCGCTGTTGAACCAATGTAGAGTGACAGAGCAGCTGCTGGGTAACGTCCAGAGATTGATATCTGCAAAGGCAGCTTGCGCGCTGCAGAGAATGGAATGATCTGACGGCTATTGACTGAGCAGGTCATTCCCTCGATAGAGTCCAAACAGTGCAATGAATGTTTTATATAAATGCATACTCCCAAATCCTTTCAGACTGAGAGTTTGTGTAGATCTTATAAATAGTTCCAAAATTAGACTGTATTTTTTTCTAATAAACACTGGAGAAAAGAATGTAAAGGAAAGCTAAATGAGGGTTTTCCAACAATGGATAAAAATATGCAGAAAGTAACTTTGTTGCTGATCTGAATAGTGAAGTCAGTGGCACATCCATTCTGCTCCACTTTCTAATTTAGACCTCCCTATTCCATTGGACACTGAATTGCCAGGCATTGTAAGGATTCAGTTAGGGACTGCAGAATTTCATGCTGTGGGGATGGAGCCTCCTGAACAAGAGAGAAGCCATGTGACCGATATAAAGAAATCACTACACATGCCAGCTGGTAGAACATACATGTACTTTTAACCAGAGTAGAAATCAATTATGAGTTCATAAAAATGAGATCCTTAAGGGTTTCAGTTCATAGTACATGTCTAGAAATATGTTAACAACAGAAAACCAGTTTAGTGTGGGAGAGAGTATTGTACTGACCAGGGAAATGTGAAGGGAACACACAGCCCTGCATTAAGCATACATCATTGAGCCTTTGGCAAAACTTAGGTTTGAACCAATTAAGATATTCCTCGATTCAACATTATATTTAGGAGGCAAATCATCCATAAAATGTATTGCAAATGCAAAGAAGTAAGTTTGAAATTTGTAGCTGTTCCAACTTGAGGCTACATTGCTATTCCAGGAAGGATAAGAGCTTCCATTAGAAAGAAACTTTGAAAAAAAGCTAGTCAAACATGTTAGACAAATCTACATTACTTTCAGTCCTAGGGACTGGACCCTAATGAAGGATCAGCACAACAAACAAAAAAGCAAAACCCACTGCATTTGCTGGGGAAAACTCCTCTCAAATTGTGAGCTCCATGGATTCACAAGTCAATAATGACTGAATTTTGCAAAGAAAGAGTAGACTCTGTTGAAGGAGGTCAATAGGAAGAGAGGAAGGAGAGATATTTGAGGGGCACACAACTAGACTGGTGGATAAAGTATTGAGATACAGCGAAGACCAAGCCAACCTGTGTGCTGAGAACTGGGAAACTTTGTCTAAGTGGCTGGAAGAGGCCATGTGAGCTGCTCTGCCACTGAGCAGTTTGAAGGAAATTTCTGGTTCTGGCCGTCCAATCAGAGCCCTTCACAGAATGTTTCCCCAGCCAGGCCCTCCTGGCCCACCCCCCCACCCCCCACTGTGGAATATCTTCGGCCCAAGATTCTGAAGTTTGAATTCAAACTCGGATCCTGAGCATCTGCGTGAGCAGTTCACTCTATGATCCTGGTCCTGATTTTTGCCCTTGTGAAGGCTGGTAAACTGCAGTGGCCTCTGGCCTCGTCTATGAGGATGGCATCAGGAGGAGGTAAGCCTGTGAGGGTGTCTGTGTATGTGAGAAAGTCTCTGCCACCCTGAAATCCTTTGGGTTCAGAGTCACCCTGACTAGGAACACCATGTTTTGAGTGGGTGAAAGAGGAGAAAGACCTGGGCTCCATAGATAGCTCACCTGTACAGCAAAGAGAGCCCAGGAGAACCTGACGAGTCTGGGAGGGCATCCTTGGAGGTGTGTCAAATTACCTGGGGGAAGGTCATTGGTATGGACAGAGGGAGGCAGCAGGCATATGGCTGTTTTGTGTGTGAGTGTCCCTGCTTGTGGATGGGAGAACAGGGCCATTTGTCATATGTCTGGAGGGACTGTTTTGTGGTGGCACAGGGAAGACCCAGGCATTCTGAGTCCATGTCTCCTCCTGTGCTCTAGAATAAGTTTAGAAGTAATTAGACTTGGGCTGAGCTCAACCTGATGCGGACAGCTCAGCACAGATGGTCCAGCCTGAACCTTGTTGAGTGAGGCTGTCTGTGTGTAATTCTGCCATGATGAGTCCTCCCCAGAGCTGGGCTGCAAGTGACTAACTGCCACAGTCAGAGTCTGACACTTCTGCAGACTTAAACTCTCTGCTGGCTGAGCCCAGCAGCTGTCTTGGGTCAGCAGGTTGGGAGACATGTGACTTCAGCGTAGTTACGACTCAGCTTCCTGAGTTGTTCTGGATTGTTCTCCTTTTGGTGAAGTTTGTTCTTCCATGGTCTGGCATCTCATGGTGCAGCCCCAGCAAGGATTTCAGCTCTGAGGTGAAGATTGATTGAGAATTAGATACTTCCCTCACAGACAAGGGATAAATGGATGTGTGATTCTATGTGTGAGTTTGTGAGAATGAGTGTGTGTTTCTGTGTGTGTGTGTGTGTGTGTGTGTGATATGTGGGGTTTTCCTGAGAAAAGTCTGTGAAGATCTGTTCCTTGAGGAGAGGTGGAGTGTACTGAGGCAGAAAGAGCATCGTCAGAGCAGTTGGAGACATCAGGGCCTCTGTCGTGAGCATGATGCGCACAGGCTCTGGGACGTCTCTAGGGCGAGTCTCTGCGTGAATTCCACCTGAGTAACGATGGTGGCAGACAATTTTCTTTCCTGGCACCTGGTTTATGCCTGATGTTAATTATCCTGTATCTGTCTCTGGAATAAAGTCTTATATTATTTAGAAGATGTTACCTATTTTCAATCTAACATGATCAGCAGCTCCAGAACTCTGGAAACATCCCCAAGTGTCTGACTGGTGAAATCTCTGGCCATTTCCACATCTGCTGCCATCCCTGATGGAACTCTCCCAGAACACAAGAACCCTAGCCTTAGGATCTCCAGGAAGTATAACCCAGCTGGAGGGGAGGGATGGACTGTGCCAGGGACTCAGGGCTGAGATAGGGCACACAACTTCATTCCTTTCAAAGGGCCTGATCTAGAGATGCTTGAGTGAGGCCTTGCTCCCCCCCCCACCCACACACACACCATCTCCCTCTCACTCCCCTCCCTCCTCTCCACAGTGTCTCCTGTGCTGCTCCCAGAGATGACCATGAACCTTGGGGTCTCCGGCTCTGCTTTCCGGGTCTTGCCCTTTCTCAATCCAAGGCTCCCCCAGCCACTACCCTGGGAGCCGATCCAGATATCCCCTCTGGTGACCTCGGCCATCGCTCCTGGCAACCCTCTGGTGCTGTCACCTTTCCCCATAATGCCTGTGGTGGCAGGAGCTGCTAGCCATGGTCCCCGAGTGCCTGAACCTTGCAAGGTCATCATCCAGGTTAGCCCTGAGGTGGGGCTTGTGGAATCAGCCCAGAACCAGCCTGTCATCCTGACACAGGCTTCACTCAACTGGGGGGGGGGGGGCAGAAGTTCCATCTGCCGTGAATGGGCATCCTGCACCCATCTACTTGGTGTCATCTGTGCCGGAGACCATTATGCCGACTCCAGCTACTACTGTCACCCAGGCTGGGACAGGAGACCATCCTCCTCAGGCTCTAATGCCAGTGGCCCAGGTGGTTCCCATCAACCTCCCATCCAGTGGTGGACCACTGCCCCAGTGGGTTTGTGGGGAGAGTGGTCCAGCCACCACCCGGAACCAGGCATCACCTGAAACCTCCAGCAGGCCCAGTAGGGTCTATGAGAACTTTCGTCGCTGGCAGCGCTTCAAGGCCCTGACCCGGAGGTACCTTCCTCAGACTCCGGACACTGAGGCCGTTTCCTGCTTCCTCATGTAAGTCCCTCGGGTGTCCTAGATCTAATGGGAGCTTCACAGGAAGGGACTGGGGTGACCCCCCAGGATAGGGTCCATGAACAGCATGACTTCAGGAATGCCATCCCGTGGTTCCGGCTCAAATCCCATAGTGACCAGTCTTACCCTAAAGCCTCACCTAAGTTCCCTCATCAGGGTTGGTCTCGACCTGTGGTCTTAAGGACAGACATTCTGTTCCTAAGACTAGACACAGCACAGATGCACCAGGGTTCAGACAGGCCATGACTGCTCGTCCTTGGCATCTCCTGACCTATTCCCAGAGCTGAGGGTTCACACCAGCATGGACATTGAGCTGGGGTGTGGGAGGCAGAGTCAACTGTGGGCGGAGACCAGGCCGACATCGGGGGTCTAGGCACGGGTGTAGGGCAGTGGGGGCTCCTGGCAGACACAGACCCTGACCGAGCCTGTCCTTGCAGCCCGGTGCTGCGCACCCTGGCCTGCCTGAAGCCCACCATGAGCCTGGAGGAAGGCCTGCGCCGGGCCCTGCGGGAATGGGAGGGCATGAGCAATTTTGAGCGCATGATCTACTACGACATGGCTGCCAAGTAAGTCAGTCCTGGGCAGAGAGTGGGGGTTGTGCTGGCTGCGGCACCGGGCTTCAGGGGCTGCTCCCAGATGGCCAAGGGGTCCTTGGTATCCCCGGGAGGTCTTTCCCCTGCGGATGCTTGTCCCTCCTGGGGCCGGGACACTTCTCCCCACCCTACTCTGGGGCTCCTGACCACAGTCTGAGGGTCACAGTCCCTTATTTTCTGTGACCCTCAAAAGGCTGATATGGGGAATCATTGGGGGCACTGGAGTCTATGCCCACCCATTCTCCACCCTCCTGAGTGCTTGCCATGAGTGTCCCCTGTCCCTGCCTCATCCTGTGTGGTCCCAGCCAACCCGACTCAGTAAGGCCTGTGCTCCCTACACCAGGTTCATGGAGTTTGAGGCCGAGGAAGAGATGGAGACACAGAAGCTACAGTGGAAGAATGGAGTACAGGGCCTGCCACCCCCTGCCCCCCCCCCAGGCCTGAACCTCAGGGGGCTCCAGGCCCACCACTAGGCCAGCAACCAGGTACAAACCCTGTTCCCCAGCTAATTTTCATAGGCCCAGGAAGGCGCTAGGATTCCTACCCTGTCAGGGAGCCTCCATTCTCCCGGGGACACCCAGGCCTATGCTCAGCGGCCCCCTGTTCCTGGGTTTCTCCCTCTCCCTGAACACACCACGCTGCCTGAGGGCGTCAGACTCACCTTTGAAGTGGGGTTGGAGACGCTGGGGACATGGTGGGCCCCTCCTCCCGTTGAGGGCCCCCTCATTCCTCACCCAGTTACGGGATTCTAGTACACACAGATGTAGACACATACCTGACCTGACCCAACCCACAGGTATCCATCCCCGTTTCTGTTCACAGTGCTGATTGTCTGAGGGCAATGGACGTGAGGTCCCCTCACGTTCCTCTCTTCTTCTTCCTCCTCAGCCTGTGTCCCTAAGAAGTCCAGACCCCGGGCTTGGGCAGCCTGCCCCAAGACGCACAAACCATAGCGCGCCCCCCAAACCAAGGCCCCCAAGGAGATCCCCCCTGAGGCCATGCAGGAGTACATGGACATCATGAGCTGCTAAAGGCCCCCGACACAGTCTGTGGGGCGCACCTCGGCCAAAGGGCAGCGGGCAGGAAGGAGCAGCAGGAGGAGGCCGGGACCTTCCCTGAGCCGGGGCTCCTGAGCTACGTGGACGAGCTGTACTCCCAGGAGGCCTTTGTCACCAAGGTGGGTTTTTTGCGATGCTGTGGGTGGGGAGGGTGCAGAGTTGCTTCTGTCCAGGGCTTGGTAGTGACATATTTCTACTTGTGTTTGTGTGCATGTGTGCACATGTGCCTCTCTGTGTACAAACATTGGCCCTAGTTTGTGAATTTCTGGGTTTGGTCGATGTGTGAACATCTTTGTGTGTCTCCATCTGTGTGTACTCTGTGGGCTCTGCGCAGAAATGTGTGGATACATGTACATGTGCCTAGAGGTGGAAGAGTGTGTGTCTTTGTGTCATGTGTACATGCATCCATGTGTGTTCACATGTGCTTCTCCGTGAGAGTAGGTGAATAGTTCGTGTGCTTTGTGGGTGCGGGTGAGTCTGCGTCTGTGTGTATGTGTGTGAGTGTGAGCACTCTCGGCATGGGTCTGTGTGAGACCAGACCCAGAACTGTGCTGAGAACGGGTGTGTTTGCATCTTCATTCCTTCCTAGTCCCTTCGAGAACCCTCAGACCGGCTTCCTTCTTCCAGGTTGAGGCGGTCATTCACCCCAGCTTCCTGGCACACCTGCTCTCCCCAGAATCCCAGCTGGAACTCCTGGCCCTGGCTGAGAAGCTGGAGGAGGAAGAAGGACTCACCCCCACACAGGTGAGGCAGATGGGTGTCTGGGGTCCACGCAGGGCCCAGGGGAATAATGTGAGGGTTTCCTTTAAGGCAGTGGGTAGCGACCCAGGGGAAAAAGGAGACATTTTGCATGTGATTCATGGGAAAGAGTCCCTGCAGGGGACACAGGGGACAGGTCCCAGGGCATTCAGAGCAGCAGGTGGGTCCTGAGTCAGGGAGGGGCGCCCAGCACTGGGGCCTAGTCACTTGGTGCCCTCCCTGCCCAGGCCATGGCCAGGGGCCTCCCTCTGAGTCCTCAGTGGAGATGAGGACATGAATATGGGGTGAGGGAAGGGTTGGCGGGGGTGAGGGCCCTTAGTGGGTCAGAGATCTGGGTTTTCTAGTCTGGGAGGAGTAGGGGACACTCTCTGTCCCACCCTGCACCCCCACATGCCCACACTGTCCTTCCTCCCTTCAGATTGTGGAAAAGCGTCTGCGAACTGCGCAGGACAAGGAGGTCATGAAGGCTTGTCCCCAACATCAGCTGACTCCAAAGGACTCAAGTCCATCTGAGAGTGCAGCAGGTCACTGCAACCCAACACCTAACTGGGGCCATAAGCCAGGGGCCAGCACTGAATCCTGCCCCCCTGAGACTGACTTTGGACACGCCTCAAGGCCTGAGCAGGCTGAGGCCAATGTGATGGCACCTGGAGCCCCTGTCCTTTCTTTGGGGAGCCTGGAGTACCCATCCCTGCAGGCGGAACAGGACCCCTGTCCTGGTCTCACTGCCCCCCCTCTGGACAGCACGGTCCCCCGCATGTTAGAAGAGGCACCTCCTGGCCGGGGGCCACATGGGGCAGCAGAGGGCTCCAGTGAGGAGGAGGAAGAGCTGCCCAGTCTGGCCTTCCTCCAGGCTTCTCACCACAGCCTGCTGCCCTGGAGCTTCCCCGAAAGCCCTGGCTCAGACACTGGTCCCCGCTGCCCGAAGGCCTTGGGTGCTTCTCGGCCCCCACCCACTCAAAGAAGGGCCTGCAAGCCTGCTGCCCCTGCCACTAACCCTTCCAGGAAGCGTCCTCTATGTGGGGCCCAGGGCTGGTCATTGCAGAGAAAGCTTCCTTCCCCTGGGGGCACCCTAGGGTGTCTGGGAGCTCACCCTTGACTGTGGAGCTGGTGGGCCCCTCCCTTCCCCCAAAACGAAGGTTCCAGCCTGCTGTGGCCAAGAGGAGAAGAGCAGGGCACAGCATCCAGTAGGACACCGGAGGGTTTCCTCCTGAGCCTGGCTGCCCCCAGCAGCTTTGTCTTCCCCCTGATCCTCATCCAGCTAGGACTGCTCTCGAACGGGGGGCGGGCCCTGTGGTGGAGTTGGGCTGGAGCAGCCCCTTTGTTTAATTGTGTAAATAGTCAATAAAGTTCATTTCATTGAAAATACTCTCGGTATCTCATGTCTCTCATGCTCCTTGGGCAATCCTGAGATGAAGACCGGTAAGGGTGTTACAGGGGTTGGGTCCTGTGAGACATTGTGCTCCCTGGAGCAGGGAGGAGTCCTCCCCACCCATAGAGAGGTGTGCTCAGTTTCAGCAGACCCACCCAATTCTGTGGACATAGGCGAGGCTTACATTTGCTGCCTTTTCCTTGGAATGCATCAAAAAGCACATCAAAGATTGAGGGCATCACGCTGGGAAAAATCACAGCATGGGAGAGAGCAACACAAAGGAGCTCTCACAGATGTGGGAGACAGACTCTTTCTATTTCTTCCCTGAGTTCGTGGGTCACACCCAACAGTGCCTGCTCTACAGAGCTCCTTGTTCTAGGACTCACTCCTGGTATAGCTCAGGGGACACCGTGGTGCTGGAGATCAGTAGAACGAGGGCTGTGCACATGCAACACAAACACCTTAATGTGTATACAATTTTCCCAATTCTCAACATTCAATTTCATTTGTTGTAGGGTCACACAAAGTGGTTCCTGGAGCTGACTCTGGCTCTGCCCAGGAGTACTCCTTTCTGGGGTCAGGGGGTCATATGGAGTGCCAGGAATAAAATCCACGTTGGCCATGTTTAAGGCAACTGTCCCATCAGTTGTACTACCTCTTCAGCTCCAAAATACATTTTAAAACATTTTCACCACACTTTAAAATAGAGCTTGTATTCTCAGAAGGTTTCCATAACCTCCTGCCCTCAGCCATCACCCTTTGTCTCCTTATTGATCCTTGAGTCTTGAACCCCCCCATTCCTCTTTCTTTCTCTAGATTCCCACACTCTGGCCATCTGCGGCCTTGTAGCTATCTGTGGCCTCTTTCACTGAGAACAGCTTTTACTAATCCACCTACATCAGTTTATATCAACAGCTCAAACTTTCACTACAGAATCATATTCCATGTGCAGAAGGGCTACATCTGGCAATTCCTTCAATGGTTGATGAGCACTGAGCTTCTTTCTACTCCCTGGTACTAGCTAACAGCAGATACGCAGGTGTTAAGTGAGGTTCTCAAATAACTTTTTTGAGAATGCCAGCCTGGGAAAAACCCTCTCACTACTGGCAGAGAACCCCAAATTTGGGATTCTGGAGTAGAGATTTTATGCACTGTGTAATGCAACCCGAGCATGAAGGTTCTGAAAACTGTATTAGGGATGCAAGGAGTTGTGTTATCCAGAGAACATGTGTCCTGTCTTGGTGTTTTATTTACACTAAGATAAACAGCAAGGTCCTTAATCTTTCCTTGTCTGTCCCGTCTCATCTTCTGTAACTGAGCATGGGTGTCCTCAACCTGCAGTTTTCTTTATCCCTGATAGTTGAGAATCTACAGTGCCTTTGGTGGTCCCTTATTTTCTGCCTATTTGAAAAGAGTTCAAAATCACAAGCAGTTCCTGTCAGGAATGAGTTTTATTTTGGTACCCAAAATTATTTTTTAAATCTTATTCATAAAGTTGTTCACAATAATGGATTACATTCACTATTTCAATCCCACCACTATTACTATCCCACCACCATTATTTCTAAGCTTACAACCAACACCACTCAAGCCTGCCTAACAGACAGATACTTTATTTTGTATAGCTTATTATGAATAGCATGAGAAGTCACATGGCCACAAAAGTGGCTGCATGCTCCTTGAATTCTAAAATTTTAAATAATTAGTTTCCAAAGAAATATATGCAGCTTGCTGTTCGATTCTGAGATTCATTTTTGAGTCTCTGGATCATGGCCATTACTGAGCTTACATGGCACCTGGAGGAAGGCAGTTTATGATTGTGACATAGAGGCGAGGAGATGGGAAAGAGCAGCTGTCCCTGATCCCTTGAGGTCTAGAGTTAGCAGTCATTGGTCTCACATACCTGGGTTTTCCATTGGGCTCTGGAATTCATAAGGGGCAGGTGGAGGGACAACACATGCCCCTGTCTGAGGCACCCCGATGAAATCGGCCTGGTGTGAGATCAGGAGACTTCTCTTCAGCGAAATTCCTGGTTCCGAGATTCATTTTTTGTTGGGAATGTTTTAGGGTAACCTTGAGGCTCTTCCCCAGTACCAGTAGCTTCTGGTGTGAAGTGGCTCAACATGCCTGATCATGTATTTCTTCCCTAGAAGCAAGAGCAGTGCCCTGGGCACCATACCAGCTTTGTTCTACTCTCTCTACGACTGTGATCAGTGTGGTAGAAATGAAGTATGTCCACACTCTATGTCACAATTGAAATAAGGCGGTCAGACCTTTCTACTGCTCCTGCATGCTCCCTTATGGGCACACAAAGTCCAGCATCCAGACTTCAGAGCAGACCAGCTGCCCTGCAGAGGACCCAGACACAGGAGCGGGGCCTCTGCTCATTCCCATATACTAGCCCATAACCTCCGGGTTGTTCCTTTTGGCGAGTCTCCTTGTCACCTGACCCCACCCCAGCAAGCGCTGGGAGTTTAAACAACACTGGCCTGTCTGGAGATAGCTCTACTCTCCACTGGGGAGCACTGAGGAAGCCCTGCAGTCACAGTCAGGGAGCTGAGGGATCCCTGGGCTCTTCCTCCTCCATGGAGCAGACCCTAGAGGAACAGCCAGGCTGTGGAGCTGGGTTGGATGGAGGAGACTCTGAGGTGGTGGTGCTGATAAAGGACCTGAAAAGTTGGATCAAGCATCTGGAAAGCTCTGGGGGCCTGGCTTTTACCTGTTAGAGCAGGGATGGCAGCTTGCTGAGACCAGCTCTTCATTCCTTTGAAGAGGGAGGGGAGTGAGGGTAGAAAAGGGTCTATCTGGGGCTTGGGAGGTATTAACACAGTCTGCTCCCAAGAAAATGCCCATCTCAAAATCCCTGGAGAGGGAGCAATGTTTTATGTGACCAGGATAAAGATTGAGGGGTGCATTTTCATGAGATAGGTAGAAAATAAAGGTCTCATTATCAGGCCTTGAGGATCCTGGAGCCACAGAGGGGTCTCACTGTTTGTGTCAAGTTCTTGGGATTGGGTTGTGTCAGACTAAAGCCATCCCAGAGCACATGCAGGCACACCTGTGGCCGTGCCTGGAAAACACTTGCAGGTGTTTCTTGCATTGTTGATGCTTCGGCAGGGTTTGGTGCCCAGTTTGCCCAGGTCCTGTGCTCTCTGTATGTGTTGTCTCCAAAAGGGGCAACCTGGGATAGGCCCCGGAAATGGCAACAGAATCTGCAGAGGCCATAGGGCCATGTTCCACACCACACAGTTGGAACAGCTCTGATGAGGGTCCAAACTGCATGTCCAGTTGTGGGCTGGGTAAGGGCTCCGCACTAGATCATGGAAGGGAAAACAAAACCCGCACCAGAGCTAGGAGAGAAGAGTTTCTGCAAACCTGTGTAGGCAGGTTCAAGCTGTGCAGGGGTTAGGGACTTACATGAGTAGATGGTCCTCAACTCTGTGCCAGAGGCGAGCTCCTTGCGAACCCTTACTTGATGGGGCTGGATCAAACCCAGGTTCTAGTAGAAACTTGGTATGTGGATGACTCTAGTTATGACCAGCCAGATGGAGGCCAGTGTTAATCCAGCCTTCTACAGAGGGGATTTGGTGTGATCCCAAGAGGAGGTAATGCGTGCCCTCTGGCGGGACATGCACTCTTGGCCTCCCTGCGAGTTGCCAGGCTGGGCTCTGCTGAGGGACCTGTGACTCAATGCTGCCCAGGAGACACAGGGACTGGATACGTGCCACCTGGTGGCTGCCTGCCAGGGTGCTGCATGCTGGCTCCAGAGCTCTATGGGTGGTTAATCGGGCTTGGTTTTACACCTCCACCCTGGAGAAGGAAGTAGTGCTATGGGCCTCAAAGGTGTTTCCAACGATCAGACCCATTGACAAGGACAGCTCAAACAAAAATACACAAATGGGACTTCATAAAATTAAAAAGCTTCTGCCTAGCTAACAACATGGTCTACAACTAAAGGATACCAGACTGAATCGGAGATAATATTCATGTGCAACACAGCAGGTAAATATGAATATCCAAGATCTATAAAGTACTGAAGAGGACTCACCCCTCCCCCAAATTCACAAACCCTATTTAAAAATTGTGAGAGGAAAGAAATAGACGCATCTTCAATGTAGACTGATGGCCATGAAATAACACATGGAAAAGGGTTCATTATCACGTGTTGCTGGCCTCTACTGAGCTAGAGTGATCGCACAAGAGGTAGGGTGCTTGCCTTGCACGTGACTGACCCGGGTTTGATTCCTCTGTCCCTCTCAGAGAGCCTGGCAAGCTATTGAGAGTATCCCGCCCTCATGGCAGAGCCTGGCAAGCTACCCATGGCATATTCGATAGGCCAAAAATAGTAATAACAAGTCTCACAATGGAACCGTTACTGGTGCCCACTCGATCAAATTGATGAACAATGGGAGGACAGTTTTACTGTGCTATCACTTACTCTCAGTGAAATCCAAATCAAGATGATAATGAAATATCATATCATACAAAGGAGAATGGCACCTGTCAGGGAAAAAAAAAACTGGGCACATTCTGTGGTGCTGTTGGGATGTGGTGGAAAAGGAGTCCTTACTTGCTGTTGTTGGGAATGTTGTCTGGCTTAGCTCCTGTGGAAAACAGTTTGGAGGTTTCTCAGTAAAGTAAGAACAGAGCTGCCATATGATCCAGCAATGCTGCATTTTGATATTACACCCAAGATACAAAAACATTCATTCAACGAACAAATGCACACCATTATTCATTGCTATACTCAACACAATAGCTAGACATGGAATCAACTTAGGTATCCAACACCAGATAAACAATTCATGAGAGTACGATATGCAAACACAGTGCAGCTGTAACGGAAGGTGAAGTCATACAGTTTGCCACAACTTGAATGGAACTGAGTGAGTCAGAAGGAGGAAAAATGCCACAGACAAATATCACATGTCTGTGGTATATAGAAGAACAGGGTAAGGAATGCAAGGTAACAAAGGGGATACCTAGATGACCCTTGACCCCTGATTACAAAAATAAGGAATAAAGGGAAGGAAAGAAACTGAGGGGAGTCAGAAGAAAAGGATGGGGGGTAACAGGGGTAGGGGTCATGCACAGTAGTTTGGAGGTCAGGTTTATTTGTATATTGTATCTGAATAATACAGCTGTATATAACAACACTCTAAGCATAAGACTCACACTACAACAGCCAAGTTAAAAAAATAAGCCTGTCCAGGGGTATGGTGCTGCCATCAGTCAACCTGCATCTGCGGGAAGAGTGCATCAGCAGCCTGATGATGACTTTAGGTTTTCTGATACCCCCAAGTTGCCACTGTGCCTTTGGCTG
Source organism: Sorex fumeus (assembly GCF_029834395.1). Taxonomy (NCBI): domain Eukaryota; kingdom Metazoa; phylum Chordata; class Mammalia; order Eulipotyphla; family Soricidae; genus Sorex; species Sorex fumeus. Next base: position 6,266,708 of record NW_026606103.1, read on the forward strand.
GACCCCAAATATTTGGGACCAAGTTTACCAAAAAATTAAACGACCAAAAGTTAGTTATGTGGGAGCCATGCCCACAAACCACCTCCAGCTCAGCTATCAAGCTCATTAGCCTTACTTCAGAGCCCCATAAATAAATCTCGAAAGAGATCAAAAGCCACAATTCATCTCAGACCCACTCATGGATAAACAGATGGGGGTAAATCATGTCAGCCTGAAGCATGACCAAGCAGAGCCCCCAGCACCTGCTTGCCTGAAAGTCAAAATCACCACCATACCCCTAACCTGACTTCACCATCTCAGGATGGACCTCACAAAGATCAAATCTGCTGAAAATTCTGGTATGTGGGTTTTCTGATGGAAATCTCTAGACTTTCCCAGAGTTGGGATGGGTTACCTTCCCCCATTTCCCAATATACATGGAAGCACTAGCAGTCACCCTCATGAACCAACTCCAGTGCCACCGTGTCAGCTCTACTACAGACTTTGCTTAAGTGACCCATAAATACATCTCGAAAGAGATCAAAATCTGCAGTTAATCCTGTTGCTGAACAGACCAGGGTAAATCAGAGGGAGGCGGGTAATCCTGGTATCTACCCAAGCAGAACCCCTCGAAGGTACTTGCTTGCACAATCCAAAATCGCCACCATACCCCTGACTTGAATAAAATATCTCAAGATGGCTTACCAAGACAGAATCTGCTGAAAATTTTTGGGTTTTGTAACTGAAATTATCAGACGTTCTCTGTGTCTGGATGGGCTATCTGCCTCCACCTCCCTGTAATTCTGTAAGGAAGTACACAGCACTCACATCCACACCCCAAAGCTGTCACACAGTTAAAAAGCTACTCCAACCTTACCGAGTCAATAAAAATGCTGAATTCCCTGAAGAAACACCATGACCTCTTAGCACCTGTATTGCAAAGCATTACGCACAAAAGGAAAAGGAGAGAGCGAACAAGAAGAAAAGTGCCTCCCATAGAGAGTTGGGGCATTGGGAGATGGTGAGAAGGAAGCAGGGGACACTGGTGGTGGGAAATGTACACTGGTAGAGAATAGTCATGTGCTGGATCATTATATGACTGAAACCAAATTATGTACAGCTCTGTAATAGTCTATCTCATGGACATTCAATTAAAAAATTTTTAAAAGAAAGTAATGTGGATTTCATGCCAATTCAATCAGCTTAATCAATAGTTGAATAAATAACAGGACTCCTACATTAAAAAATAATGATAATAATTAAATGTACCTGTCTAGAAGACAGGCTGGGGGGGTGTGGGAGGAATCTTAGGGAAACAGGTGGAGGGAAGTCAACACCAGTGGTGAGATTGTATTGGAACATTGTATACCTCAAAGTCAGCTATGAATAACTATGTAGGTAACAACTCCTTAATGCTGAACAAACTTTTTCTAAATTTAAAAAGGAAAGAATAACTGTAACACTGAGAGGATCAAAGAACAAATATGATTTCATCATCATGGGGAATGAGCAGCTACCGTCAAATATCACCCTTAAAGTAGTGCTAGAGGAGTCCACAATTCTCTCACCACACTCAATGGTTCATCATCTGAGGATGCCTGAGGACCACATACCTGTTTTTCTGAAGGGGAGGAGGGAGAGGCACATGGAGTTGATGGAGCCCCGTGAGTGGAGTCATAGCTGTCAGCTGACCTGGCTGGGGAAGGTAGAGCTTCACCCCCCCCCCCCCACCCCAGGTGAACACAGAGAAAGGGTAGGTTTGTGCCAACTATAAAGACTGGCTATTGGACACAGACACTTGGCTCTGGACACTTGGCTGTGACAGGTGTGTTCTTTCCCCCACTGCCCTCCCCTCTTCCCTGGGATTCAGAGTCTGAGGTCAGAGGGAAACCCAAATGCTGTCCACCAACACCATAGACAGGGGCTGAGATTGGGAGAACTGTGAACTCTGTGCTCAGGTTTGCCCTGCCTGCCCAGGGCTGTGGGTGGCTAAGGGAAGTTGTCTCTGGCTTGCCTTTCCCCTCCTCCAAAAAGGACCCAAAAGAAACTCAGAAGTAAGGTCACAGTGTCACTTTCTGGTATTGGAAGAAGAGGAGAATTAGAAATCACAAGCTCGCAATACTTCAAGAGAATGAACCGATGAGGAAGCACTCACTTTCTTCTCAGTGCATGTGGAATGTTGTCCAGTTCAAATCAATCATACATCTCTATAAAAGTATCAATAATCATATAAGTATTGAAATAAAATTAAGCATCTTTTCCCATTACAAAGCTATGAATTTAAAAAAATCAACCCAAAAGCAAACATCAAGAATCACATTATACAGAAGTAGAACAAGATTATTCTGAATAACTCTGAATAATAAACAATGAGGAAATAAATAAGATATATGAATATTAACAAGAGACAAAGTAAAATAAATTAGGGCATGCAGCAAAGAATGTGATGGGAATGAGGGAAGAACAAAGCAATACAGGCCTACCTTTAAAAAGGAAAAGAAAAACTAAGAAAGTCTGAAATAATCAATTTGAGCTCACGTGTGAAGAATATAGAGATGGAAAGAACAAAAAATTAGCAGAAGAAAATGATAAGAACTTGATCATAAATAAACAAAAATTGTAATGACATAGGAGCCCAAATTATTTGAATCTCATTCCTAAAGAGTCTGGTGGATGTCATGGCAGAAAGAAATTTTATCTCATGCATGCTTCTTTTTCTAGAAACTCATGAATGACAAAGTAAGGGCCTTTGATTGTAGATTTCTGAGATATTCTCTCTTTATTTTATTCATTATTTTTTCTTTTCCCTTTTGGTTTTTGGAACACACCCAATGGTGCTCAGGGCCTACACTGGATTCTATGTTCAGAAGTCATTCCTGGCAGTGCTCAGAGGACTATAAATGTTTTCTGTATCAAAGCAGGCTTTAGTCACATGCAAGCAAGTGCCTTTACTCCTGTCCCTAGCTCTGGCCCGTCTTTGCTTTTTTATTTTTTTTTCTTTTGGGGTCACACCCAGCGATGCACAGGGTTTACTCCTGGCTCATGCACTAAGGAATTCCTCCTGGTGGTTTACAGGGAACCATGTGGGATGCTGGGAATAGAACCAAGGTCAGACACGTGTAAGGCAAATACCCTAGCTGCTGTGCTCAAGCCCCACTTCTTTGAGTTTTAACATAAGTTTCAGCACAGAAGATGAAAGACAGGGTCTTTCTGATATCAGCTGCCTCTGATCTCGCCTGTAGATTCATCTGACAGAAGAGACATTTCACAGCAGTGGAAAATGTGAATTTCATTTTTTTGTGTCTTGTCCACTAGTGTTATAATGGGTCTCAGGGAGCTGAGAGTTCAGATGGACACAGGGAGGACACAAAGTAAAGAACAGAAATATCACTGGCCACACACAAGGAATAAGCTTTGCGACAGAAAATCAACAACAAATTGGAAAACTCTCCAAATCAGCATATATATTATTGTAGATTTCAAAAGGGGAGGATAAAAGTACTACAGTAAGCCAAGAAAAGCAGGAGGAAGAATCTAATTTCCAGACTTAGCAATTTATAAGAAATTTCCACCAATCCCAGACACATAAACAGAAAAACAAAATTGGTTTTGACAAAGGTGCAAAAGCAAAATTCTTAGCGATGATAGAAAACACAAAATTAATCAGCTTAAAAATGAATAAACTGAACTTCATCAAAATTTAAAACTCATATTTGGATCAAGATGGTTTTCATGGCAAGTGATCACCATGCCATAGTTTTCCATCTTTACAATTTCGTCTTATTGAGAATGATATTATCCAAATGGGACCATACATGCTATGAAAATGAAATGTTATAGAAATGACTACTCACTAAATGGCTAAGCAAAATCCACTTAACATTCAGTTATAGAATCAATGTTTCTTACATTGGATTTTAGTATTTGGTACAATGGATTCTACTATTTTCCCTGATGATTCACTCCCTGAGGATCTTTCAGATTATTTCCAATGAAAGTCGTTACTGAAACATTCCAAATTATACTGAAAATTATGGAATTGTCCCTTCTAATGGGTGAATTTCATGACATGAATTATATCTCTGTAACAAGCTAAGAAGCGTATCCCTTATCTAGCGGCGTGGCTTGCCCTTCCTGGGTTTAAGCATGCCCCGTACAATCCTGCCTTCCTGGGTCCCTCCTCTCTGCTGGCTCCTTGGGTATCCCGTTCTGTTCCAACGTTCTCATCTAAGGACTAATCCACTCCGCCAGCTCCAGCTGCGCCTTCGGCCCTTACTTAACTCTGATGTAGACCTCTCCAGCCCAAATCTCTTCCCAAAGACAAGTGGAGTTCCTAGGTCCCTCCCTTGAGTGAGTAGAAGGACTCAGCTGCTCTGTGGACCCTGCTCCAACTCTCCAAGGCCTGACCAGGTCAGAGTGAGGCCAAGGTGGGGTGTGAGAGCTGGGGTCAGAGGGGGTTAGCGCGGGGTCAGGGAGGGGTCAGGACAGGGATAGCACAGGGGCAGGTCCAAAGTCAAGGAGGGCTCAGGAGAGAGCTGTGTCCAATGGGGAGGATGGGATTAGAGAGGTCATGTCTTAGGGGTCAGAGGTCAGAGGGATGCGGCCAGGGCTGAAGCCACTCTGGCCCTGGGCAAGGAGAATGGAAGCCCCTGGCAGGAAGTCCCAGCCCCACAGCCCTTGGCCCAGCTGGTGATTGGGGCGCCTTGGGCTCAGGTGAGCAGATGGGCTGTGGGCGGGGAACAGCCAGGGGTGGACTGGCCCATCAGTCTCCTCTTTTTTCCTCTCGGTGTTCCCCAGTTTTCGAGCAGGCAGCCGGCCACGGCGTCAACGCGGTTGGGGCACCTGTCCCACCCTGTCCAGGCCACATGGCCCACCGCCCCTTCCGGAGACAGCAGGGAGGTGGAGGCGGGACACTAATACAGCCCCACACACAAGGCTCCTGTCTGGGCAGGGGGTGGGGGTGGGAGGCGCCGCAGGCATGAGGTTGCCGGGATGCAGCTGTGACCAGCTGTGGCCACCACATCCTTTCCGCGTCTTCCCACGGGGCTTGCTCAGAGTGTGCTCTGCTGTCCAGGTTTCTGCTGCCCAGGCAGCAGACAGAGATATTAGACACCAAGCTGCCCTTTTACTCTGGGCTGGTTGGCCCCTGCTCCTGACTTTCCCAGGAGAAGTGGTCAAGGGTCTACCGGAGAGGAAACGGGAACCTCCTCTTTACCACATGGCATTGGGCTGGTCTTCACAGTGTGCGGGAAGCCCAGGGGTGTAGGGATGATCTCTGGTGGCCAGGAGGCTGTGGAAGGCCAGTGGCCATGGCAGGCCAGCCTGCAGTACCAGAGCATTTATCTCTGTGGAGCTGTGCTCATTCATTTCCACTGGGTGTTCTGTACGGCCCACTGCTTTACAAAGTGAGTTGTTTCTCAGGTCCTAGCAGCCGGGCTGACAGGGGGAGAGGGTTAAAAGATTAGAGCCTCTGCGTCCTCAAGGCTGTGTGCTGGGACAATCTGTGTCCTTCTAGTCCAAGTCTTTCTGCCTGTGACCTGTCCTCTCCTGTATTGTCCTCTCTCCTCACCTGACTTTGCTCATCTTCCATCCTCATCCCTGTGCCTTTCCCCGACACAGGTATGCCACCGAGATGGCAGTGTTCATCCTGCCTCCCAGGTGCAATGTCAGCTGGCTCTGTGTCACCTCACAGCAGGGCTTTTCTCAATGTCCCTGCAATCCTGGTTGTCAGAGAGAGGTTGGAACCTGGGGTGCAGGGGCAGATGCTGGTGTTCTGCACATCTCAGGCCTGGGATCTCTGCTCACCACATGTCTATTGGTCAGCTGCATGGACACTAAATATGGAGTCGCTAGAGAGAAGGGCTGACAGAAAGGGAGAGTTCTGTGCGGTGGTGCAGACAAGGCAGTGCTGGGGGTCAGATTATGGTGGAGAGGCACAAGCTGCCATATGCAGAAGATGATGACTGTCACCTTCCCTCCTGCAGGAAGTCTCATGCCCCTGAGGATTATTGGGTGTATTGGGGAATTACCAGCTCTACCAGGACACAAATAGGCCAGGAGGGTGACTGTGAGCTGCATTATCATCCATCCAGACTTTTAGAAGCTCCACCATTTTGCAGCGGTGTTACAACTGCACCAACCTGTGAACTTCAGCTCATATATCATCCGTGTCTGCCTTCCAATCCTTGGCATGGAGCTTCCCCTCGGTACTTTGTTGGATAACTGGCTGGGGAAAGCTGCTGAGGACAGTGAGTGGATATGGTGTGGGTGTAGATGGGAGACAGGGAATAGGATTCTAGCTCATCAAAGTCTCTAGTTAGCGTGGAGGCCTGTGGACCTTGTACCTCTGTGCCTTATTTCCTGAAAACTGGACTCTTCTCGTTCCTCTTGTGAAAAATGTGTCCTTCTAAAAGCTTCAAGTTACTCAAGTCGAAGACACTGAAATTCTGGGGTCCTTTGATTTGGGGAGTAAAGAATCTGGAAATCAAAGTTTCTCTGGCTTGGGTGTAAAAATTTAACTAATAAGTGAATTGATGTAGGGTTTCTCAAAAATGCCGTTTAGGTGGCCTGAGAACTCCTCTCAGTAATGTATGGCCCACCTGCTCAGTTTGAAGATGCAGTGTTGTTAGGTCCTGCATAAACAGGGTTAACCAGACCACCCCAGTGAAGCTGGGGAAACCTTTAGAACACATCTGGTTTGCTCAAGGGCTTTATCTTGATGCTCATGGAACATGTCATGCCAGACATATAACTGGCAACGATTTTGTGAGAAACATATATTTCACACTTCTGTTCTCTTCTAGCCCCTTGGTCCTAATATTTCAATTTGATGTAGATCAAACATGACTTTGTCAACTCAATTTGCCTGAGTGTTCCTCTTTCTACTGTGAAATACCTTAATTTTTCCATGGCCATAGAAGGAACATGTAAAAGTAAGAAAAAAGCTCTTGGAGAACCTTGGGGAAGAACGATCATGGCCTGAAATTATCTCAGCTCCATCACCTAAGTTTTGTTCTTCTCCTAACCTGTGTCTCCTATCTGCCTCTTGGATTTGTCAGGTGAATGGAGTAATACGGTGAGTACAGGACAAAACTTTGTGCAAGTTTTCAGTAAAATGAGGAGAAGTATAAACATTGAGTATAAACATGAACTTGTTCAGAGAAGTGTGTTTAGACTTTAGTGAAATATTGATGGTATAATGATTAGGGAAAAGGAAATATTTATTTGCCTTTTAAATTTTTATTTTATTAACTATATTTTTATAAAGTTGTTCACAATAATTTATTACATTAAATAGTCCAACACCCATCCCACCACCATACACCTTCCCGCCACCATTATTTTGAATTTTATCTTTAACTTTATATTTTTATATCTTTATAAATTTATATTTATCTTTCTTTCTTTCTGTCTGTCTGTATGTCTGTCTGTCTTTTTCTCTTTAGGACTCACCCAGTAATGCCCAGGGGGTTGCTCCTGATCTGCATTCAGGAATTATTTCTGGCGATGCTTGTGGGACCATATGGGTTGCTGGGAATCGAACATGGGTCAGCCGCATGCAAGACAAATGCCTTACCTGCTGTGCTACTGCTCCAGGTCCCCAACTGCCTTTATTTCTAAGGTCATTATTTGGTACACTGCTTCTCTTTAAAGGTGCTACAGGCATTTCAGACAGACCATATCATCTGGAAATGGAGTAGAACAGCATTCCAGATTCTTGCCTGACTCAGTGGCAGGAACACTTCCTTCCTCATAACAAGCCCCCAAATATACATGCACATGCACATACACACACACACAAACACACACACACACACGCGTGCGCATGCAGACACACTCATACTCTCACTCAGTCATACAAGCTTATACTGCGTTTGTCTTGAGGTCCAGGAGCATGCCACAGACTTATCATTAGTCAGTCTATAGAATTTCAGACAATCACCTTCTGACTTTTATGGGCTTAGCTGTGACCAGGTGGCCTCACCTCCAGTGCTCTCATGCCAGCCTGCCATCACAGAAATCCTTCTGCCCATTACTTCCTCTCCCCTTCTCTTTTCTGTCTAGAAGCTTCTTTGTTTTCACTGAGTCTGCAAGTTAGTGTTGTCATTTCTTGGTGATTGCTTGCCTTTGTAAATCATCTTGTACATTTGAGCAAAATCTGTTAATTGTCTTTGGATAACTAATTAGTAGTGCTACTTTAGAATCATATGGAATTTCCATATTAATTTTTAAGGACTGCATATCATTATCCCTAGCAACTACAATAACTTCATTCCCAGTACCAGAGCCCTTTTCTCCATATCCTTGCCAACACTCATTTCTTCTTGAATCATTTTCCCAACTATGAGCTATTTCCCTAGTTATATGTAATTTTGAATTTTTTAATGTGTCTGTGCGCCATCTTTGAGGAAGTGTCTGTTTATATCTTTTGAATAATTTTTATTGTTTTTTTTTGTTTTTTGGTTATATGAGTTAATATATTCTGGGTATTATTCCTTCCTTAGGTATGATGATCAAACAGCTTTTGCCTATTGCTCAGTTGCTTTTATTTGTTTGTTTGTTTGTTTCCATTGTAGTTTCCTTTTCTTTGTAAATGTGTTTTAGTTTTATGTTGTCCCATTCTATTGGATAACATTGGGTGTCCTTGCTCCTCCTGCAGAGAGCTTAGGTTTTTTGAGCTCCTCCCACAACAGTGCCCCTGAGGCATACCCAATTCCATCAAGCACCAATAATCCTATATTACTTTTCTCTTTCCTTCATGTCATTTGCAAGGATTATTTAGCAATGTCCATTTTGTAAAGACACATAAAGACAGTTGATGGCTATGCTTTGTAACATGGAAGTTAATTGGCTCCAAAATAATATTTACTCCTGGGCATCCATATTTACTTGATTTCAGCCTCAGTTTCGCTTGGTTCCTAGCTCTCCAAAAGCAGGATCCTGACGAAGGGACTGGATGGGCCCAGGGTAAGCTGAAAACTACCCTGGCATTGGAAAGGGACAAGCTAAGTGTATGAAGTATAATAAGTTAAGAGCATCATCGTGGAACAGACTCTGTCATGACCCAAGAAGAAGTTACTGAATAAGGACCCTGCTGAGGTTAGGATCAACTAGCCTGGCTTGAGGACTGTGGTTTGGAATATATAGCAAGATGTCCCAGGAAGATCCAACCTTTAAGCTTAATATAGTTCTTACTGTGTTCATACAAAACTGACTAGAAATTTTATAAGAAGTTACTATGGTTGTTTAAATGGATTAGTTACTAGCTGAGGAAAGGAGAAAGCAATACACCCTAAATGCAATCCTGCCCTTGTACAGATCTCCTAGTTATCTGGAGTGCTCCTAGTTTTCTGGAGTGCTGAACCCTCAGATGAGATTTTGTCCTTGAGTTAAACTCCTAGAACATTCCCTGAATGACTAGCTTTATCTCTGTTTGATGTTCTGATATTGCTCAACGCCACCTATGTGTACCCCCACCCTTCATGATTTTTATATTACTATACTGTAAGGGGAAAGAGTGGACTAGGAGGATGACAAGGAATCCAAGGACGATGACTGGAAGTAGAGGACTTTGAGTTCTATGAGGAGATTAGGATGACGGAACTATGATGACTGGACTACGAGCAAAAGAACAACGATGATTTTGCAGTAAGGAGAGAGATCAGACTACATTGGGGAGGAGAGAGAAACAAACTGGCTACTGACAAGTCTGGGGCCCAGTTCCCCTGTTCCCGCAATCCTTTGTCCATCTCTTGCTGTCATCTAGCCTGAAAGGTGGCTCTCGGCCACCAAACACTTGAGTCCCACATGTGTGCCCCATCCTTTATTTGGAAACTCACACCATTCATGTATTCTTGATTGCTTTTCCCTCCCCATTGGAGATGTGTCTGAATGTATCCCTAATGTTGAAATCCCAGAATATACCCCCTAACTTTTCTTCTGTGTGTTTTATGATTTTAAAGACAACATTTCTCTGTATGTGTTTCTCTGTGTGTTTGGGCCACACCAAGAGGTATTCAGGGAAATTTCTGACTCTGGGGGTGAGGGTGTCACTCCTTTAGCTTTAAGGGGACCTGCAGTGTCGGATAGTGACCTTTACTCCTGCATGCAGAACATATGCTCAGCACTTTGGCCCAACAATCTCTCTGACCCAAGATCCTTATGTCCAGGCAATATCTCCAGACACAGTTCTCCCAGCACCATGCTCTATATGATTTAGTGTCCACACAACTTTATGAGGGTTTGCTGTAAGACATCAATACATCATCGTCTGAAAAGTTAGTGGATACAATTTCTATCTTCCTGATTCTATTGAGGTATGTTTTGGGACCCAGCACATAGTCTATCTTGGAAAATGTTCCATGTGCACATTTGCAGAAAAGAATGTGTATTCACATTTTCGGGGATGGAAAGGCCTGTATACATCTATTAGCTCTCTCTCTTCCATTTCTTCCTCCAAAGCCATTCTTCAAAACCATTCTTCCTCCAAAGGCATTCTTCCATGTCTTCCTTCTGAGTTTTAATCTTGTTGATCTATCCAGAGGAGATAAGATGGTGTTGAATTCTCTAGCTACTATTGTTTTGCTACCAATATACTCCTTTAAGTTTCTTAGAAGTTTTTTTAAGTGTTTTGGTGGTCCCTCATTGGATGCATATATGTTTAGGAGCATGATTTTCTTCTTGCTGTACATATTCCTTGATTATTAAAAAAATGGCCTTTGTTGTCCCCTATAATCTTTTTCAACCTAAAATCTTTGTTGTTGGATATTAGTATGGCCACCCTGGCTTCTTTGAGGGAGTTTTTTGCTTGAAGGATTGTTTTCTATCTTTTGACTTTGAGTCTGTGTTTGCTCTGGCTGTTCAGATATGTTTCCTGTAGGTAGCAGAATGTTTGGTTCAGGTTTTTAATTCATTTTGCTACTCTGTGTCTCTTAATTAACATTGAGAGAGATTGTCATAAGGGGTTTTGTGCCATCTTTCTGTAGAGGTCTGTTGTGCTTGTAGGGATTTGTCTTGTCTTACAGTAGCCCCTTTAGTCCTTCTTTTAAGATTGGTTTTGAGTGTACGAAGTTCCTGAGTTGTTGTTTATTCATGAAATAGTGCATTTTTCCTTTCAGTTTATCATTTTCCTCCTTTCCTGAGGGGCTTGAATTTTGGTGTCAGCTAAATATGTTCTCCCTATAATTTCATCTCCCTACTGAATTTTCTTCACATTACTTTCTAGGTTTAGTTTTAAAATAATTCTTTTTTTTTTACTTACCTTTTTATCTCTGAACTAAATATATTCTCCTGTATTTTTGTTGTCTAAAGGTATTAATGCGATGGAAGATGAGTGCTGGAAGCCAGGTGGGAGGGTAACAGGGAAGATGGTGGGTCTGTCATTGGATGGTGGAAAGGGAAGATATATTGGCTGATCGGGGATTTCTATGAGAATGATGGGAGAATGGATGGATAGATGGACGAAGGTGAATGGATAACCAAGGGATAGGAGGGTGTGTGAGTGAATGTACACGAGGAGAGAGAGGCCAAAGGAAGGGTGACTGCTGATCTGGAAGGACGGGAGAAAACTGACTCATGGAGAATGAATGGATCTTGAAAGGGGAGTTGTGCTGGTGATTGGTTCTGCTCTGTGTGCTGCATGCATTGGTGGGGGAATTTGCCTTTTTGTGTGTGTAATAAGAGGGTTGAATATTTATTTATGGGAGAGAGATAGACAAAGTAAGATAAGTTAGGAGGCATAGGGAAACAGGAGGAGGCTTTTCTTGCTGGTGGGTAGGGGGCTGAGGCAGTGCTGAGGCTCAGCTGGGCTGAAAAACCTTGTTCTTTGGGAGTGCTAGAGAGTGGCAGAGTGAGGTGGGGGTAACTGAAATGCCGAAAGCCTCCTCTGTCCTTTGAGAGCCGGAGACTAGTAGTGAGTTGGAGGCTACAAGGACTCCTGGTGGGATTTTTAGGGAAAAGGATGATTGGCACATTCCCACTCTCCAAGATTAGCCCAGCTCTCAGGCACCAGGAAAGCTGTGACAGCTCACCTCAAATTAGGTGACTAACATAGTGGAACTGTGTTATGATTTTTGGGTCACACCCAGCGATGAACAGGGGTTACTCCTGGCTCATGCACTCAGGAATTACTCCTGGCAGTGTTCAGGGGACCATATGCGATGTGGGAATCGAACCCAGATTGGAAACATGACAGCCAAATGCCCTACCTGCTATACTATCGCTCCGGCCCTTGGACATGCATTATGATGTCGCTGGAAGTGAAAGTCTGAAATCGAGGTGCAGCCTCTGGTTCCTTTGGATGGTGTATGGCACATGGTCGCTTTGCCTATTCCAGCTTCCCGATGCTGCCCCCATTCCTGGCCCAGTACCCCTTCTGGCATACTCAGGGAACAAATCTGAGTCTTCCTCTGTCACCTCATCCGTTCTCTCAACTAAGTCTCACGCCTCCTTCAGCTGAAGGACCCTGTGATGATACAGGACCCACTGACATGATCCAGGAACATCTCCAAATTCCCGGTCCTCAATTCCATCATGGAGTCCCTTTCCCATGATAAGTATGTGTCCCTTGTTACAGGGATGGGGATGCTTACATTGTCACATTGTTTGCACCATCTTATTCAGGTTCTGTGCTCTGTCAAGACTGACACCCAAGGAGAGTAGACACAAGGGCCAGGAAGGATTGCTCCACATTTTGAAACCTGCCTTTTGAGCTGTGGGAGAAGGCAATTGGAATAGAGAAGAGATCAGTAGGTCAATGATGGTTGGATAGGTCGACCAGAATGCTGAAAGTAGATAAAGGACCGAATGTGATAGCTTCTCAGTATTTATATTTTAAATTATAATGCCCAGAACTAGAGAGAGAGTATGGGGGAAATTGTCTGCCAAAGAGGCAGGGGGAGGGTGGGCTCGGGGAATAATGGGGACATTGGTGGTGGAAAATGTGCACTGCTGGAGGGATGGGTGTTCAGTCATTGTATAACTGAAATTCAAACATGAAAGTTTTGTAACAGTATCTCATGGTGATTCCCTTTAGAAAAGAGGCACATCCACTTCCTCCTCTCCCTTCCATCTGGAGCGCTCGCTGCCTATTCTTGAGAACACAGAGCAGTGGGATGGCAGTCACTGATGTTCATGTCCTCATCTCCGCTACCCTCACCCCTGCATCTTCATCACTCCACGCCCCCACAGTGCCCCACTGCTGTGTTCTGATCTGGGTGAACAAAGGCTCTCCACCTCAGTCTTCACAACACTTTTTCCTTGCCAAGAAGATATGCGCAGGACCAGTGTCTGGTGTGCTACCACCTTCCCTCTGTCTACTTTTCTGGGTCTCCTCCTCCTCACCCTTTGTTTATTCAATACCCACACCCAGTTGTGTCTTCATTCTGCCCTCATCACCCTGAGGGAAGTTCCTCGACAGCTGTAATCTTGCCACTGATGAAGTTTACATAGGTGTGCATAGATCTATCCCTCATATGTGGCATATAAAGAGACATAATAAGGAAATAATAAATGCCAGACACTATAAAAACTAAGAACTGACTTACAGAGTGGAGTTTCCGGAGTGGCAGGGGAAGAGCATCTGGGGGAGAGGAACTGGCTGGGGAGAGGAGACTGGAGCCATGGCTGGGGTGGGCAGTGGGCCCTCTGGTGCTGGTGTGGTGGAGGGACACTGTGTCCATGGACCACTAACACTGTAGCAGTGGGCAGTGCTGAAAGGAGGTAAAGGGATACGCATGATACCCTTTCAGTAACAGTATTGCTAACCATACTGCCTTCTGAAGCAATAAGGCCCGAGGAGGCCCCAGATATCTCCCAGGGTTTAGCAGCAGTGTAGGGTAAACTCACAGGCTTGGTCCCCGGCACAGTGTACGTTCACTGGAGCATTCAAGAGTGACTCCTCAGTACAGAGCCAAGAGGAGCCCAAGCACTTCTGGGTGTGACTCCACTGCCCCCAAATTGTTTTAATATTTCTGCTTTGGGGGTATATGTTATTCACTTCCATCTCCACTAAAGTGTCCAAACACCTCCGCCACTGATTTTTGTCATGTCTAGTCTGTCCCTTCCCTCTCTACAATGTAATTTTATATAAATTTAAATCACTAAATATTTTAAGAAAAACATTTTATGCTTAACTTTTCATAAATAGTAGCACTATAGCACTGTCCTCCCATTATTCATCAATTTGCTCAAGCGGGCAATAGTAATGTTTCACAAAAATTTGTAAGGCTTGTGTTACTGTTTTTGGCATATTGAATACATCACGGGTAGCTTGCCAGGCTACGCCGTGCAGGCAAGATACTCTCGGTAGCTTGCCGGGCTCTCCTAGAGGGGCAGAGGAATCAAACCTAGGTCGCCCGCATGCAAGGGAAACACCGTACCCGCTGTGCTATCGCTCCAGCCCTCATTAGTAGTAATAAGTGCAAATAATTAAAATGTTTAACACTGAAGAGTTGTTTTCCTACTGTTTCTCAATTTTTAGAGTTGTAAGTAGTTTTGAAAAACTATGTAGTAGTCTAATTCCCTGAGAATCTATAAGATCCTGAGTTTCAAATATCTTGTCACTGAAAATAAAGAATGGCTTTCAGACACTGGTTCTACAGGTACCAGGACCATCACGATCATGATCACCGTCAGCCTGTTGTTTGTCGATTGCCTTGAGCAGGCACCAGTCATGTCTCCTTTCTAGCCATGAGATTTTAAAAGAGCCATATTCAGTGCTCTTTCAGGGGTAGGAGAATGATACCTATCATATTTTCTGGTATTTGGCATATTGAGTATGCCACGGGAAGTTTGCCAGACTCTACCATGCGAGCAGGACACCCTCAGTAGCCTGCCCGGTTCTCCAAAATAAGAACGATATAATAAGATTAGTGGCCACACGCTTCTGGGAGCTGGGTTTTTATAGTCTCTGGGTCTTAGCTGTTGATGTTTTTTCATACATGATTATATTAGGATTCTTTATTTCCTCAGAAGGTCTTTGCTGTCTCCTTGCCGAGAGCCCTTCCTCACCTAAGCACACACCTTTAAACACTGATGATTCAGCCTGCTGGAGTATGCCTAAAGGGAACTTCCCCCTGGAAGCAGCCCCATTACCTGCCTGATTTGGAACACAGTTTCTCAAGAGACCCCAGAAGCAGTGGCTCGAGCCAGGCCCAACCAAGAATGAAAGCCTTGCCTTGAGTGCAGATTCAGCTTCTCACATAAATGGAGATTTCTTATTGTTTGTTTTGTTTTGGAGTCACACTCAGTTGTGCTCAGAGCTTAATCCTGGCTCAGAGATCACTCCTGACAGTGCTCAGGGAGCCACATAGGATACCTGAAGTGGAGCCTGGGTTCAACATGTGCACAGTAAGTGTCCTACATGCTATACTATTTCTTCAGGCCCCCACTTAGGTATTTAAAATAAACAGTTCCTTCTGCTGTTTTTACTCCAGACAACATCCTAATGCCTGTTGGCTCTCGAAGAGAGATGTGTGTGTACACAGGACAGGAGACGTCGCAGGGCTAGAGACTCAGAAAGAGGGTGTCCATCAAAATCCTAGTTTCAAGGTATCTTATCCAGACCAATAATTCTGCATTGATTACAGTCAGATGATCTATGCTTATTTAACAGTCTGTATCCAAAGGGGTTTTGCTGAGGGGGTTTAATGTTCCTTTTTTATACATGTTTTTATCCTTCATTGTCAGATATAAATTAAGGGGCTAACTCAGATCTGGCTATTTCATGCTGAAGAAGATCACAAAGAAAGAAGTGTGAACAGAATTAATTGATCTGGTGAGGAAAATATCCCTTCAACTGTAAACTACATTCTATCTTCAGAATCCCTGCCATGAAATTCACCTTCAGTCCAAGACATATTTTGCTTTTGCTCTTTCATTTTGGAGGGGCCACACTGGTTGATGTTCAGGGCTTACTCCTGGTGAGACCAGATGGGGTTCGGGTGACTGAACCCAGATCAGTCTTTCTGCTTTAACATCTCTCCAGAAACTCCAAGACACAGTGGCAAGTTTTTATTTCTCTACTGTCATATCTTTCAAAATTCTTGAGAAGCTCCATAACTCAAAGCTGTTTCGTCCAATTATTTTAGAAAATCCTTTTAACAACCCATGCCAAAGGTTTAATCTAATCTTACCTAATAGTCTCAACTGAATAATCGCCACCTACTTAACTTCAATTTTCAACATGAAACATAGCCAAACCTATACCTTCACTATAACAGAACACTAGTCATAAGCCTAACCAAAGGCTTGCCCTAACCTTATCTATTAGCCTTAAGCGAACAATCTCCCTATACTTTACTCTCATCAAGTAATTGTGGGTGGAGTGATAGCAGAGTAGATAGGGCGCTTGCCTTGCATGTGGCTGACCCAGGTTCGATTCCTCCGTCCCTCTCAAAGAGCCCAGCAAGCTACTGAGAGTATCCTACCTGCATGGCAGAGCTTGGCAAGCTACCCATGGCATATTCTATTTTCCCAAAACAGTAACAAGTCTCACAATGGAAATGTTACATATGCCCTCTCGAGCGATGAACAACTGGAGGATAGTGCTACAGTGCTTGTACTTGTACAAGTAGCCCAGTCTATATCCTTACTCTAACAGAACCCAGACCCTAATAACAGTAAACCAAAAACAGCAAAGCCTCATTCTTATAATCCCCAACCTAAAGCCTGGGCATAAACTTACCTATTAGCCTCAACTGAACATCTCCCTAGACTTTACTTAATTTTCAGTTTTAAAAGCAGTCAAACACTTATCAAACTAAACTTTAATCGAAACCCAAACCTGAATGCAATCCACATTCTTTTAGTAACCCACACCAAAGGCTCTGCCTAATTAGCCTCAAATGAACCAACACTCTTTCTCTAATAACCCCAACCACGTGCTAATTCACATTGTTTTAATATCCCATACCAAATACTTGGCCTAAACTTACCTGTTGTCCTCAGATGAACAATTGCCCTATGTATTGTTTTCTCTTTTCAACTTTAAACATAGTCAAATCAATACTTACTTTACAGAAACCTACCCTACCCCAATTCACATTGTTTTATTCTTTTTTTTTTATTGGATCACCATTATATGTAGGTACAAAGCTGTTCATGATTTGGTTTCAGTCATACAATGTTCCACACCCATCCCTTCACCAGTGCACATTTCCGACGACCAATGGACCCAATTTCTCTCCTGTAGGCGAACATTGGTTTGCCTTTCCTTTCCAGCCACAGGGAGTTTGGGTTTGTTGATTGCTCCCCCAACCTGTCAATAACCTTTTCCTCCTGATCAGACTCTGCTGACTTGTAAATATTGTTCTTCTCTCTTAATGTCCTTTGCATAGTTAGCTACCTCAGAGCAATTGCTTTTTGTATGGACAGAGGAAGACAGTTAAAAAGACATGCTTTTGTAACTTGGGAGTTGATTGACTCCAGATAATATTACCTCCTAGACATCTGCTCTCTCAACTTATGCCTCAGTTGCCCTTACTGCCGAGATCCCCCAAATCAGGGCCCTAATGAGGTACTGGATGGAACCAGGGCAAGCGGTGAGCTACCCTGGCATCAAAATGGACCTGGCCAAAGTTGCCTAATACTAAACTATAAGTTAAGAATATGGTCATGGACAAATTCTGTCATGATCCAAAAGTCATAAGTAGATTTGGGTCCTGCTGGTGTTAGGAATGATTGATCCAGCCTGAGCACTGTAGTCTGAGTCTGTGGTGAGATGTTCCCAGGAGAGTTGTCCTACAAGCCTAATTGTGTCTATTACTGTGTCCATACAGAATGGTAATTATTAGGAAGTTGAATTAAGATGTTAATTAATATTTCTGGTCTAAGGAGAGGAGAAACACACCTTAATTGCTGTTTTGCCCTGGTGGGCTGCAGGTGGTCAGAAAGGCGTGAAGAACATGTTGATTGTACCTGGGTGGGGGGAGGCACGGTTTGGGAGGCTTGGTTTGAGAAGAGGTGGTAAAAAATGTGGTTGCAGAGAGTTGGTGAAAAAAGAAAGAGAGGTAGAGTCGGAGAGAGGCAGAGTTGGAGATGTGGGCAGAGCAAGAGACAGAGTTAGCGAGTGAGGGTTGGAGAGAGAATTGTGGAGTGTGTTAAAGAGAGGTTGGAGAGAGCTGGAGAGAGTTGGGAGCAAGTTGGGGAGTGAGTCATGGCTAGATGGGGAGAAAGTGGTGGAGAGAGTTTGGGAGAGACAAGAGATGGAATAAGGCAACTGATTATCAACCAGCTTGGCCCTCGTTTTTTCCTCTGTCGGCCTCAGTCAAAGGTCATCCCAGGTGGGGAAGCGGTTCAAGAGCACTGTACAGCCAGAGAGAGCCACCAGGAGAACCCATGAACATCCGCTAATCTGTGATCATTCCTAGAGACACCAGGGTAAAAGGAGTTGCAACAGTTAGGGAAAGGAGCTTAGGAAGGAGCCCAGGAGAGGAGAGCACAGGGAGGATTCCAGAGCAGGTGAGCACATTGGAGCCCTGAGTGACAGCAGGGCAGGCTGCCCACCAGGTGCGGGGTAGCCTGGGAAGCAACCCACTGCTCACTGCCTGCCTGAGGACGGGCAGCAGGGTCTGCACCAATAACCGGCGTCTGCATAGTGACCGGGATCTGCACCGTGACTGGAGTCTACACTGGGCGACTGGAGCTGGACAGGAGGGATCCGCGGTGGCACCCTTGAGTTCGACCCGGCACCGCCTCCTCACCCAGGGCCACACCCTCGGCTCCCCTCCTGCGACCGCCCGCGTGCCTGGGGTCTTGCAGAGATCCCCGCAGGATGTGCACACACCGGAGGCTGGTCATAGTCAGTCGGGAGCCAGCGGAGTCAGAGCGACACAGCCAGGCTCGCCCTGTGCCAGCAGCGGGACTGGACTTGGTGCTGAGGGCTCTGTACATGCACTGCGCCTGCACACTCTGAACATCGCGCTCAGTGCATCAAGCCCAACACATGATCCCCCAAGCACCACCAGGGGGCGATGCGGAGCCAGGATAATCCAGACCTCCACCAGGGATTTCCCAAAATGTCACATATTTCCACTCATATTAAATTGCCTGTATTGGGGGGCGGCGGTTGGGGGGCCGAATTTCCCCTCCAGCACTACATTCTAAAGTCTGAATGTATTTTAAATACTTTTGCCACTATCGTCTAAAGCAACAGGGTTCAGGACTGGACAAATAGTTCAATGGGTAGGGATCTTCCCTTGCACATGCGGACCCGAGGTCCATGTAGACCCGAGATCCTTGCCTGGAATCCCATATGGTCGCTGAGTCCACCAAGAGTAATCCCTGAGCAAAGCCAGATGTGAACCAAAATCCAAACTGTAAAGAGCAGGAGGTAGGATGCTTGCCTTCATGCTGTAGATCCAGTTCAGATCCACAGCACCGCATGTGTTCCATGAGAGCCAGAAAAATAGGAGCACTGTTGGACGTGGTCAAATTGACCCCCCACCCAAATACTATTGATGCAGGTGCAGCAGAAGTGGCGGCAGTGGGTTTCTATGTTCATTCGCGAATCCAGGTTCTTCAATATTTTCAAGAATGAAAACATTAAATACTAAAGATTCTCAGGCTGGAGTGATAGCAGAGTGGGTAGGGCATTTGCCTTACACACAGCCAACATGGCCGACCAGAGTTTGATTCCTCCGCCCCTCTCCAGAGCCCGGCAAGCTACTAAGAGTATCTCGCCCGCCCAACAGAGCCTGGCAAGCTAACCGTGGCATATTCAATATGACAAACACAGTAACAACAAGTCTCATGATGGAGACATTACTGGGCCCGCTAGAGCAAATCAATGAACAACGGGAGGACCGTGACCGTGAAAGATCCTCAGAGTTAGAAAGTAGAAAAGTTTATTGATAAGTAGAAGAGAAAGGAATAGGAGATTCCCAAAGTGGGAGGGAACTTAGTGTGGACCTATGGCTCTTTTTGTGAGACTTTTACAGAAAAAACAGGTCTTTGTGTGACAGAGAATGCAGGGAATCTACAGGGTGGTCATGCTGGTTTATCTTTCGGGGCATCTGCCTCAGGTATTGTTCATTATCTTAGCCTTGTGACTCCCAATTCTAGGACACGAGAATATGGTCCTGGGGAGCTCCAGGAATGTTTAAGATTTGGCCTTGCAGATGAGGTGGAGTAGATCAATGGGGGAAATGGAACTGCTGGTGAGGGGAAACAGTGGACACGCCACTTGTTGGCAAGGGGAAACTGAGGCTTCCTCTTTTACTATCAAATGATGATATATTCATGAAGGTGTAACTTGGTTACATGAAACACGTTATTAAGTTTTTCAACTTTGTTTATATCTAAGTTACAGGATATATCAGTTTGAACTCATTAGTGAGTGAGAAGCAGACTGTCACTATGTATTTGGTGAATGAAAGCTCAATTGAGTCACTTAACACTCTTCTATTCTACTAGATTTTATCAGGTATTTCTTTAACGTTTTATCGTTTGTTGGTCATTATTTATCTATACAACCTCTGAAATGTAATTAATGAAAGAAACATTATCGGAGGGCTGAAGCAATAGTACAATGGGTTGAGCACTTGTCTTATATACAACTGAACCAGGTTCAATCCCTGGTACTCCATAGGTTCCCTTCAACCTGGCCAAGAGTGATATGTGAGCACATATCTGAGAGCAATTCCTGAGTACTCCCAGGTGTGGCCCTCAAAACAAAACAAACAAAAAAATTTTTATGGATCAGTAATATAATGGACTGAGTGCATGCAAGAGCCTCAAGTTTAATCCCTGAACAGATCTCCGGACCCCCAAGAGCTACCAGGAATAATGTTGAAAAACAAAACAAAACAATTTCATCAAACTCAAAATTATTTATTATGATGTGGATTCTGTCTTATCTGGAATGAGAGGCTATGTTTTAGATGACATCCTAGGGATCTTCCAATGGGTGGAGTTATCACTGCACCATAGTAGAACTCTAGCCAGAGTCAGTAGAGATTTGCTTAAACAAAGGATTATTTTGTAGACATGTGAAACGGTGATATTTCTGAACAATTTCTCAGAGTGGAGCTTAATTTATCTGAGTTAGATGACCAGATACGTAAAATTTAACACAGAGCAAGGTGAAACTTACCATCTCCTTTTCAAGTTCACTGCCTTAGCAGTGGTAGGTTGCTGAGTGGGTTTGAAGTAGAGCATTAATCACCTTTTGGGTAACCAATTGCTTTTATCCGTCTTTAGTGTTTTGCCTTTCTGACCTTGGCTAATCTGAGTTGGATTTACTAATGTGATTGTGTAGTTTCCCCATCTTAGGGGAACATTTGCTCTTGTTTAAATATCTCAGCTGTGCTCCTGTTCTTTCCTCCACCTAAATATTTTCTAAGAAGTGTAACTTCACCATTGGAATGAAGTGTTAGTTAACTCTCTCATCCTACTAGAGGCTTTTCAATTTCTCTCACTCCTTGTAATCCATAAGTATCCCTTTGCAGTGCATCCACATAAGATATAGTTCTGAACTCTGGAGTATTGTTTGTGGCTGACTTTACAGCCATATAGCTCTGTGTCAGGTGAACTTGATTTGGCACCATTTAATAATTTCTAAGCCATTTTGGGGGTTTGATGGTGGTGGAAGGAAGTACAGTAACTTTATACACGCTAAACATGACCACCCTGAACGCACCAACAATTATAAAAAGCAATAATCAATTAATAATACCCATATTTGGTGTGTGTGTACGTGTGTGTGTGTGTCTGTTTGTGTGTGTGTATGCTGATGCCCAGGCATTGTTTTAGCAAAAGAGAAGTGTTTCATTTCTGGCTGCATTTTCTCCCAGTAGCCAGAGTGTACGTGAACAAATGTGGGAGAACAACTTAGCTTTCAGGATGACATGTTCATGGTTTTATCCTGTTTTAACTGTTGTAAAATGAGTCTCACTCAGTATTGTGAAAAAATCAAGTTTCTCTGATGAACTCATTCTAAGGATATTTCTTGGGGATATGGGGGCATGTATGTTGCTACTACCTCCCAAATGGTGCTCTGAAGATCTGGGACCCTTCTTGGCATTTCCTGGACAGCTGGGCATGAAGTTCATTTCAGGATGCTGCTTGTGCCCTGTGAGTTTGGCCAGGCAACCACGTTGGTTGTCAAGGGCCTCCGAGACCAGAATTTACAGTTCCCAGGGATGAAGCTGGAGATGGTTGGGGAACTTTGTGATGTCATGGATCAAACCAAGTTTGCTTTCACGCAAGGCTTGCACCTTGATGCATGTACTGTACCCTAAACCCTATTCTAAGAATCCTTAGATTTATTTATATGATTTATATCATAGTTTTAATTATTCAAAGTACCCTTCCCCCCACAAACTTCTGAAAGTCTTATATACTGATTGGAAAAGCTAGAACATATTGAAAATTATATGAAAGACAAAATAGATCTATAAATCACCTAGATAATTGCTGTTAATTGAACTTTTATTTCTAACAAGTCTTCCATATTTTTGCACTTTGTAACTTTAAAGTGTTTAAAGAGAGACACCTACAGAAAAGTAGCTCTGAGACTCAGTCTTTCTCTCTTCACCGCTCACACTGCACTGATCTCGTCCCAAACCCAGCAACATGAAGAAACAACGCAAATCACCACCACGTAGGGAGGACAACAAAAAGAATGCAGAAGAATCTGTCAATACTGTTCACCTAAGGGACCTCTCAGACAAAGAATTCAGGTATGAAGTCATGAAAATGTTCAGTCAACTCAACCAGACAGTTAGACCGATATCCACTAACATGACAGAAAAAATGACAAATTACGCTAGGAAATGAGAGCAGAAATGTCACGAATAAAAGATTTCGTAGATGAAGTGAAAAACTCAGTCTCTTCTCTCAACAATAGAATGACCGCAGATGAAGAGAGAATCAGTGAGCTGGAAGATCAGCTGCACCAATCCAACAGGCAACAAAACACAGTGGCAAGGCACCTCAAATTAGCTCTACAGAAAATAAGAGTCCTAGGAGATGATTCCAAGAGGAACAACATTAGAATCATTGGACTACCAGAAGCTCAGGGAAACAATCCAGATGAAAAAAACACGGTGAAACAAATCATTGCTGAAGTATTCCCAGAGCTCCACAATGCAGTCATTCAGGTTAAAGGAGCCTGAAGGGTACCAGATAAAAGAGACCCTAACAAAAACACTCCAAGACATATCATAATTAGAATGATTGATGCTCCTGATAGAGATACAATACTGCAAACAGCAAGGTCAAAGAATAAAATCACATACAAGGAGAACCCCTTAGATTCACAGCAGATCCATCAGAGGAGACCCTCCAAGCCCTAAGGCAGTGGCAAGATATAGTGGAAAAAAAAAACTCACTGAAATGAATGCTTCACCAAGAATACTCTATCCGGCTAAACTCTGACTCAAAATTCAAGGAGTGGTACAGTATTTTCTTGACAAACAGCAGCTCAGGAACTTCATAGGCTCAAAACCAAACCTAAAATAATGGTTAAAGGGGCTACTATAAGACAAGACAAACCCTACAACCACAACACACCCTTACAGAAAGGTGACACAAAAGTCCATAACAATAATCTCTCTCAATGTCAACGGTCTAAATTCACCACTTAAGATACACAGAGTGACAAAATGGATTCAGAGACAAAACCCAACATTCTGCTGCCTACAAGAAACTCATCTCAACAGCCAGAGCAAACACAGACTCAATGTCAAAGGATGGAAAACAATCCTGCAAGCAAACAGCTCCCTCAGAAAAGCTGGGGTGGCCATACTAGTATCTGATAGCATTACTTTTGCATTGAAAAAGATTAGAAGAGACAACGGAGGCTATTTTCTCTTCATCAAGGGACATGGACAACAGGAAGAAATCACACTATTAAATTCATATGCACCTAATGAGGGAGCAGCTAAATATTTTAAACAACTGCTAACAGATTTTAAGGAGGACATTTCTAGCAACACAATAGTAGCTGGAATTTCAACATCATCTTCTCACCTCTGGATAGATCAACAAGAACAAAACTCAGCAAGGAAACGTTGGCTTTGAAAGAAGAAATAGAAGAGAGAGGGCGTACAGACTTGCACAGGGCTTTGCACTCAAAAAAGAAAGAATACACATTCTTCTCCAGTGTGCATGGAACGTTTTCCAAAATAGACCATGTGCTAGGCCACAAAACTTACCTAAATAGAATTAGGAAGACAGAAATAGTATCAACAATCTTTTCAGACCACGATGCACTGAGAATAGGAATGAATCACACACAGATACGGAGAACCAAATCAAACACCTGGAAATTAAAAAACTCAATGCTTAAAAATGAGTGGATTAGGAGGGAAGTCAAGGATGAAATCAAAAGATACTTGGAAACAAATGAGAATGAAGACACGAGCTACCAAACTTATGGGATGCAGCAAAAACCATTTTAAGGGGAAAATTAATAGCTCTGCAAGCATATATCAGGACAGAAGAAAAGATGCACATAAACAACCTGACTTCACAGCTCAAGATCTTAGAAAAGGATCAACAGGAGGAGCGCAAATTGTGCAGAAGGAGCGAGACTATAAAACTTGGAGCCCAAAACGATGTGGAAACAACAACAACAACAAAAAAAACCAATTTGAAAGATCAATGAAACCAAGAGCTGGTTATTCGAGAAAATAAATAAGATAGATAAACCACTAGCAACACTCACAAAAAAAAAAAACAGAGAGAGAACCCTAATAAATCGAATCAGAAATAAGAATGGGGATATCACAACAGAAACCAAAGAAATTCAAAAGATCATCAGAGACTACTTTGAAAGTCTGTATGCTGCAAAACAAGAGAACCTAGAAGAAATGGATAAATTCTTGGATTCCTATTATCCCCCAAGGCTGAATCAAGAAGATACAGTGTACCAGAATAGACCTATTCACATCAAGGAAATTGAAACTGTAATCAAAAGTCTTCCCAAAAACAAAAGCCCAGATCCAGATGGATTCACTAGCCAATTTTTCCAAACATTTAAAGAGGACCTATTGCAAGTTCTTCTAAAGATTTTCCAGGAAATTGTAAAAACAGAAACTCTCCCAAACAGTTTCTATGAAACCCATATCTCTCTAATACCAAAAGGAAACAAAGACACCACAAGAAAAAGAAAATTCAGGCCGATATTCCTGATGAACACGGATACGAAGATTCTCAACAAAATAGTAGCAAATCGAATTCAACAATTCATCAAAAAGATCATACACCATGACCAAGTGGGATTCATCCCAGTGATGCAAGGATGTTCAACATTCGGAAATCCATCAACATAATCCATCAAATCAATAAAAGAAAAGATGAAAATCATATTGATCATACCAATAGATGCAGAGAAAGCATTTGACAAGATCCAGCAGCCGTTGATGACGAAAACCCTCACCAAAATGGGGATACAGGGGACTTTTGTCAATATAGTTAAAGCCATCTAACACAAACCTACAGGAAACATCATCCTCAATGGGGAAAAACTGAGAACCTTCCCCCTAAGATCAGGGAGGAGACAAAGATGCCCACTCTCTCCACTAATGTTCAATATAGTACTGGAACTACTTGCAACATCAATTAATCAAGAAAAGATATTAAGGGCACCCAGGTAGGGAAGGAAGAAATCAAGCTCTCACTATTCGCAGATGATGATACTATACTTAGAGAATCCTAAAACCTCTACCAAGAAACTCCTTGAAACAATTGACTTCTATAGTAAAGTTGGAGGCTATAAAATCAATACACAAAAATTCATGGCTTTCCTATACGCAAATAGTGAAAGAGAAGAAAGTGATATAAAGAAAACAATCGCATTCACAATTGTACCCCAGAAAATCAAGTACCTAGGAATCAGGTTAACTAGGGAAGTAAAGGACCTGTACAAAGAAAACTATAAAATGCTTCTTCAGGAAATAAGAGCGGACATGAGGAAATAGAAAAATATCCTCTGCTCCTCTTTACAATAGCCAGAAACTGGAAGAAACCTGAGTGCCCAAGAACAGATGACTGGTTAAAGAAACTTTGGTACATCTACACAATGGAGTACTATGTAGCTGTTAGAAAAGATGAAGTCATGAAATTTACATACGTGGTACAACATGGAAAGTATCATGCTAAGCGAAATGAGTCAGAAAGAGAGGGATAGACATAGAAAGATTGCATTCATCTGGGGGATATAAAGTAACAAAATATGAGATTAATAGCCATGAAAAGCTGAGATCAGCACCAGGAGGATTACTCCATAGCTTAGAGGTCAGCTAGGTATTCCAGGGGAAAGGGCAGCTCAGATAGAGAAGGAAGCACCAAATAAAGGGTGTTTGGAGGATCCATCCAGGAGGGGAGGTGCATGTTGATAGTAGACTATGGACTGAACATGTTTGCCACTCAATGCCTCTTTTGCAGAACACAACACCCAAAAGGAGAGAGAGAACAAAAGGGAATGCCCTGCCACAGAGGCAGGGTGAGATGGGGGGGATGGGGGTGGGAGGGATATTATCCATGGTGGTGGAAAATGGGCACTGGTGGAGGGATGGGTATTTGATCATTGTATAATCGAAACCTAAGCACAAAAGTTTGTAAATCTACAACTGTACCTCATGGCGTTTCACTAATAAAAATTAAAACAAAAATAAACATCCCCTGCTCATGGATGGGGAGAATTAACATTGTCAAAATGGCAATACTTCCCAAAGCACTGTAAAAATTCAATGCAATCCCTATAAGGATATCCATGATATTCTTCAAAAAATGGAGCAAACACTCCTGATATTTATATGGAACAATAAGGCCCCACAAATAGCTAAAGCAATTCTTGGCCAAAAAAATATGGGAGGAATCAACATCCCTAACTTCAAACTCTACTACAAAGCAGTAATAATTAAGACAGAATGGCACTGGAACAAAGGCAGAGCTGTAGACCAATGCAACAAAGTTGAATAGACTGACATCTTCCCCCAAGCATATGATGATCTAATTTTTAATAAGGGGACAAGAAATGTGAAGTGGAGCAGGGAAATCCTCTTTAACAAATTGTGGTGGCAAAATTGGATGGCTACATGCAAAAAAGTTGGCTCAGAACTCTACCTAACGCCATACACAAAAATAAGAACAAAATGGATTAATGACCTCGACATCAGACCGGAATCAATAAAGTTCATTGAAGACAAAGTTGGCAAAACCCTCCATTATATGGAAGCTAGTGGTTTTTTCAAAGATGTCACACCACTGGCCAAGCAAGTGAAAACAGAGATAGACAAATGGGACTATCTTAAACTAAGAAGCTTCTGCACCTCAAAAGAAACAGTGACCAAAATACAAAGACAGTCTACAGAATGGGAAAGGATATTCGCCGAATACACATCCTACAAGGGGTTGCTATCAAGGATATACAAGGTACTGATTGAACAACACAAGGAAAAAACACCCAACCCCATCAAAAAATGGGGCGAGGAAATGAACAGAAACTTTCGCAAGGAAGAAATCTGAATGGCTAAAAGGCACATGAGAAAATGCTCTACATCATTAATCATCAGGGAGATGCAGATCAAAACCACAATGAGATATCATTTCACACCACAGAGACTGGCCCACATCTAAAAGAACAAAAGCAACTGATGTTGGCTCAGATGTGGCTAGAACGGGACCATCCTTCATTGTTGGTGGGAATGCTGAATGGTTCATCCCTTTTGGAAAACTGTATGGACGATTCTCCAAAAATTAGATTGAGCTCCCATTTGACCCAGCAATACCATTCCTGTGCATATATCCCAGAGAGCACAAAAGTATAGTTGAAGTGATGCCTGCACTTGTTTGTTCATTCCAGCTACTGTTTACAATACTAGAATCTGGAAAAAACCTGAGTGCTGGAGAACATGACTGGTTAAAGATACTTTGGTACATCTACATATGGGAGTACTATGTAGCTGTTAGAAAAGATGAAGTCATGAAATTTACAGCAGTCTAAAACACAAGAATAGCCAAGATTAGTACCAGGAGGACTAATGGCTTGGAGGCCAGCCGCACATGCTAGGGGAAAAGGCAGCTCAGATAGAGAAGGGAGCACCAAGTAAAGCGTGTTGGGAGGATCCTCCAAGGATGGGAGATGCATGCTGAAAATAGATTATAGACCCAATATGTTTTCCACTCGATGCCTCTTTTGCAAACCACAGCACCCAAAAGGAGAGACAGAACAGAAGGGAATGCCCTGCCAGACGCTGGGTGGGATGGGGGTATGGTGGGTGGGGTGAATACGGCGATCAGTGGTGTTGGAAAATGAGCACTGGTGGAGGTTTGGGTACTCGAACATTATATAACTGAAATCCAAGTACAAAATTTTATAAGTCTACAAATGTACCTCATGGTGTTTCACTAACAAATTTAAAAAAAATTAAACAAAAAAGCTACTCCAGCCTTATGTTCCCAATAAAAATACTGAATGCACTGAACAAACACTATGACCTCAGTACATGTATTGCAAACCATAATGCACAAAAGGAGAGGGAGAGAGAGAAGAAAAGTGTCTGCCAGAGAGGGATGCTGGAGGGCTGGAGGTGTATATATTGGCAGATAGTGGGAGGAAAACAGGGCATATTGGTAGTTTGGTAGTGGAAATGTACAATGGTAGAGGGATGGGTGTTATGTCATTGTATGACTAAAATCCAATCATGAACAGCTTTGTAATATCTGTCTCACTAATATTAAACAAAAAACTGAAAAATAAAAATGAAGAAGATGAGACACTATGTGGGGGGATGTGTTGATATGTGTTAGAATTTTCTATGTATGAAACATTGCTGTTGAAAAATATTGTAAAATTATCAAACAGTGGCTAAAATAAAATTTATCACTAAATATTTTTAAAAAATTTTAATATTGAATTTGCTGTCTAAAATAATTGGTCATTTTACAACATGCCAACTTAACTATACCTAGTATTATTCCTAGTAATGAATTCCTCTGTATCTAGTTTTTTTAGGTGGGTGGTGTTGCATCCACTGCCACCTTGCTTAGGTGGTACTCCTGGCTCTGTGCTTGGGAGCAATCTCCAGGGAGCACATGTGGTGCCTGGGAATCAACTCTAGCTGGTGACATGCCAGGGAAATGTCTAAACCCTTGTGTGACATTCCAGCCTGCCTTTGGGGATTTGAAACACAGTGTTTGCTTTTTCCAAGTCCAAGTACAGAGCTGTTCAGTCTTTATGGTGCTGGGGACCACGAGGCCACCCAGAGAGTGCTCTAGTGCTGTTGGGGCCTCCAGCATCTCACCTTGACGTGGCCAGGGAACTCTTAAGTCTATTTAGCTCCCAGTGTTGAGGGAGGGGCGATGTAGGGCCCACATCAAAGTCAGGTTCAGCACCTGCGAAATATGTACCACTGACCAATGAGCTAGCATTGATTAAGAACCTAAGAAATAAGGGTCATGCTAATCCAGTCAAAACCTATTGAAAATTAGGGTACCAGATAAATAAGGCCTCTAATAAAGCATTTTCTGTCCAGTCCCAATGCTCAGGAGCAGTGGCCACGAGCTCTTTGCTAGCAGCAGGGCTAATGCAACAGCCAAAGTCAGTGTCAGCTCACTGCACAGAGGTAACAGACTTCGACCCCTAGTCAACGCGGCATTCCTCAGCTTCTGCACTGCTGGCCAGATAGTTCCTAGGATCTGACTGGGGTAGTACTCGATCTTTTCGGTCACCTGAAAATCCTCAGGAGTATCTTTCTCAACCTGAGTGGTGAGTCTGCGGTTTCCTTGAAGTAAACCTACTAAGACACACTCACACACTTGGTGAATGCAAGCTCTAAATATGACAAAAAGGGAAATGACTGAAACATTGTTTTCTCTTCTCCTCTGCTAGTAATTCACGAAATAATCCACAAAGTAATGGGTTAAGTTTACTTCAGATAAATAGTGCCACTTATTTGCATCAACACATTAAGAAATACACAAATTCCTTTCATCTAAAATTAAGTTTCTTTGGACTCAGCGTAAAAGTTTAGAGCAGGGTGATTTTTTCTGGGGACATCCCGTCATATTCCCGTACAAGAGACCTTCAGGACAGTTTCGTTTAAGCTTTTTCTGTCCCTTAAAGTCTTGTCATTTGTTTCCTTTGGGTCAGAATCTGTTCCATGATTGTGCTCTTGACAAATTATATTACTTCGGCAGACAAGTGTTCAGAAGACAAGAGTTCTCATGACAGACAATGAAGCAGCAGTAGAGAGAGAATTAAAGCAGTAGTAGAGAGAGAATCAACTATTAGTTATCTGGGAATAAAAATAACTGAGTCACTTGGGAAGAAAAATATCTCCACTTTCATCAGTCACTGCCAGATGGAAAGGCTGCTTCTCCCGAAAAGGAGCCTAATTTGAGACCCCCATAACCATGCCACTGGACTCCGCACCAGGCTGTTTCACACGGAGCATTTCAGAGGGGGGCAGGTGAGAGCCCTCCCCGCACCAAGAGACCCAGCTCTTATAGCCAAATCTCCACAACCCTACCACCCTACAGCCACGATGCTGTGGGGTCATTCCCCACGTGCTCAAGCAGAGTCTCACACATGAGTGAACATATTCCTTGAAACAGCATAGAACAACTCCTGCCCAGTCTCCATAATTACCACACCATATTTGATGGGGTTCAGATAGTAGCAACAAATCATAGAGGGAAATATATATGCATATATATTTCTTCACAGTTTCCTATATGAATTATTTTTGTGAGCATGTTCAGCAATACTACATAACAGACAATATGAAATATATTATTTCGGTTGTGTTTGGGACAGGGATTGGGGCTTGGGATGGAAACATCCTGAATTTGGTGGTGGTAAGATGTAATGGTGGTGGGGTGGGTGTTTGAATATTCACCATCACCATCATCCTGTTGTTCATAGATTGCCTCGAGCAGGCACCAGTAACTTCTCCTATGTCCTAGCCCTGAGATTCGAAAAAGTGCCACATTCGAGACCCTTTAAGGTTTAGGGGAATGAGACCCATCATTGTTACTGGTATTTGTCATATTGGGTATGCCACGTGGAGTTTGCCAGTTTGAATATTAAATGTAATCAAATATTGTGAACTAACTTATAAAATAAAAAAAAATCTCCACTTTCTTACTGATCGGAGAGCCCAGCAAGCTACCGAGAATATTCGATATGCCAGACACAGTAACAACAATGTCTCCAATGGAGACGTTACTGGGCCCGCTCGAGCAAATCGATGATCAACGGGAGGGCCTTTACTTTACTTTACTTTTCTTACTGAACACATTTAGCAAGGGCTAAATTATGTACCATTGTATTTCTAACATAAAAAGCTCTGCTTAATTTTTTAATTTTTTATCTGTTTAAACTGTTTTATCAGGTATAAAACTACAAGTACCATAAGAATGATCTTTGCAGATATTTGTAAGAATCTCTTTTGGCTCTGTAAAAATACTTGCTCTTGCTAAGGTTTCTTGTGCTCTACACTACATAGATGTTCTACACTAGAACTTTGTAGAAAAAAATTTATTTCTTGTTTGTGAGTAGGCCATCTAATGTCGAAGACAGGGTAGCAGAATGCTTGCTACAGGACAATGTTGTGTCCCCTTCTACTCATGCAGTGCAACTCCTTCCACATGAGCACATGCAATGCTGTTATGAAATAACATGAAAACCTGGTCATGTTACGACCAGGCACTTTAAGGTCTCTCATGCCATTTACCATATATTTGCAACATAGTTCTAATAGTAAAATAGTAAAGGTATTTAGAAACCTGCTTTAAAAACCACCTTTTCTCAAATTCTAACACACGCACAGACAAGACAACATTGTGGTAAAGCAAAAGAGACAAAACCAGGTTTCCAATGTGACAAATCTTAAATCTGAAACACAGATACAATAAATTTTGCAAAGGATCAACGATTTTACTTACAATTAAATATCTTATGATACAGAGTAAACTAGGCAGAAAGTCTGCTCTGTATTGCAAATTAACCGGGATACACTCTCCAGCCTTCAAAATTTAATTTCTAGGAAGATAAATGTTAAAGAGTTTAATAAAGCATTCACTTAGATGATTATGAACAAGCAAGACTTTTGGGCCGGAGCTATAGTACAGCAGCAGGACATTTGCCTTGCATGTGGCTGCCCGGGTTGGATCTTTGGCATCCCATATGGTCCCCTGAGCAATGCCAGGAGTAATTCCTGAGTGCAGAGTCAGGAGTAACCCTGAGCAATGCCAGGTGATCCAAAAAGCTAGGAAAAGCAAAACCAAAAACACATAAAAAAAAAAAAACCACAAAAGAAAACAAAAAACCAAGACTAGTTTTGGACATGGTAACAAAGCTGACACATAATAAAATCATCTTCATATATTGCAATTTCAGGTACTTTGCAAAATAATTAGTAATATCATTTAACACTGATTACAATGGTTTCCCACAGTTCTTGCTCAATTATTTAAAAAAATTATATTTATAAAGTTGTTCACAATAATTTATTACATACATTCACTATTTCAACACCAATCCCACCACCATTACACCTTCCCACCATCATTATTTCGAATTTTCCCAACCCCACCCAAGCCTGCCCCAAAGGCAGAGGCTAAATAATTGATTTTATATTGCTTATTATAAATAATAGACTTAAAATTATCCAAAAAGACTTCCTTAGAGGAAAGTGTGTAAAATTTGTTGTTGTATCTCACCAGCAGCTATTAAGCCCCTGTGTAGGAAATCACTAACATGTTGTTACAGGTTGAGCCCTGTATATATATATATACACACACACACACAGATCAGTTGCCTTCTACCTTGCATCCCATCAAATGTAAATTTCTGACTTCTTTATTTATTGGGACGATAACTGATGCTCCTTGGCTCAGTGTTCGGGTAACTCCCAGCAGTGGTTGTGGAATCGTGTGTTGCGAAGGACAGAACTGAGGGCTCACATATGTAAAACATGCACAACAGTCCTCTGAGCCATCTCCCTTATGATCCTTCCTTATATTTATTGGAGGTGACTTGCACTAAATTTTGAAAATGGGGCGAGGTTTAGGTAATCTTCCCAGTTTAGTGGTTTTTTTTTAGTATTGGAAATGATGCTTTCTGAAATGCTCTCATTCTTTTTCTTCATATAGTTTGTTGTGGGCCTTCTCTTTGTCTTTATTCCCCCCATCCTATTGAATTTTGTTTTTATCCTTAGGACTTTTACTTTGCATGTGGGCTCTGGTCTGGGAAGGGATCTTTGTTAGGTCACTTTTGACTGTTCATGAGCTGGACTAGACCAACTCTTTCTAGTCTTTCCAATCCTGCCTATTTCTTATGTCATCATGAGATGGGTACACTTGTTCCAGGGCCAATAACTATTCTCTAATTTGCTGGTTGTATTTTTCATTAAAGTTCCTTTTTTGAAGGGGTGGCAGACCCTATCAGATGCAGCCTTTTATTCTCTCTGGCTTCTCCTTTATTGAGACCTCTATTTACATGCAGGTTTTGTGGCCATTCGTGATTTGCTAGTATTCATTTGTAGTTTGTGGTTCCTTTTGTTATGAACTTTGGCCCGTTTCCTTATTTTTCTAGTTCCTTTAGATAGAATAAATGCTTTTCTTTAAATGCACAAAGAAATTAAACTACAAAAGGCAAAATAACTTTGTGAAAGGTATAGGTAGGGCTGGTGATAGCCAGTTTCTTTATGGGGACCGTCCCGGGCATTGCCCAAGTACCTATTGGTAATCAAGCCCTGTGCTGGAGGTACCTGTTGGCCCTGCAGTGTGTGGTGTCAGGAGGTGTTGGGAATGAGCACAGGCCTCCCACGTGCAAGGCATGTTCTCTACTACTGGATCCTTTTCTCCAACGCAAGAACTAATTTTTGTATTTTACCTGTTAGTCAACATTTTTTTTTGACAGTGGTTGGGGTGGTATTTGGGTTTTGGGATCATATCGAGTAGTGCTTAAGATTCACTACTATGATTTTTAAATTCAATCACCATGAGATACAAAGTTACAAAGCAGTTCATGATCCAGTTTCAGTCATACAATGTTCTGACCCCCATCTCTCCACCAGTGTAAATTTCCCACCACCAGTGTCCCCCAGTTTTTTTACCACACCATTAACTCCCAGCCTATTGTAGACAGTCTCTCCCTCTCTC
Organism: Sorex fumeus; assembly: GCF_029834395.1. NCBI lineage: Eukaryota > Metazoa > Chordata > Mammalia > Eulipotyphla > Soricidae > Sorex > Sorex fumeus. The sequence goes on from NW_026606103.1 coordinate 6,300,800, forward strand.
CCTCTCTCTCTCTCTCTCTCTCTCTCTCTCTCTCTCTCTTTCTCTCTCACACACACATTATGGTTTGCAATATAAATATTGAGAGGTTATCGTATTTGTTCCTTTTCCTACTTTTAGCACTCAGTTCTTATCTGAGTAATCATTTACAACTATCGTTGTCATAGTCGTTGTCATAGTGGATCCTCCTCTATCCCAACTCTAGGTACTTTCCTCAAGGGATCACTCCTGGCAGTGCTCACGATGTTGTGCTTCCATATATGGTGTTAGGGATCAAACTGGGGTTGGTTGTGTTCAACGCAAATACCCTATCTACTTTTTTAAATATGTCTGACCGGCCCCTCAACTTCTTAATTAATTATTTTTTGAGAGAAGCTGGGATTGCCAAGGATAGAACTCAGTACCTCATACATTGCAAGCATGTATATCATTCATATATACTCATGTATATCACTGAGTAACAAGTAGGCTGGTAGTACAATATGAGGACCTGAGATAATTCAGCTCTGTTTTGGGGACCATGTGGTATCAGGGATCGAACTGGGGTTGGGCACATATAAGGCATGCACCTTAACGTCTACTGTCCATCTGTCCCCCATCTAATCTTTTAAATTGTAATAAAATACAGCTTTAAAAACTTGCAGAATATACCTATTTCTTATATAGTAATTAAAAAATACAAATTAGTCAAATTCATATCACCCATAGTTTCAGGAATCACATATATACCACTGATATCTATTTATATCTCTATCTATCTATCTATCTATCTATCTATTTCTCTTCTTGCACATTTCTTCCCAGCTAACTGATTTCCAGACATCTTGGAAAATTTTAATTATCAATAACAAAGTATATTTTGAAAAAGTTGGAAGACTGACCAAAAGTTTAAACGCTTCTATTCATGCCAGTAGTCAAAGGTAAGACTTCCGGGTCTTCTCTTAGTTGAGGGATGTTTTTGGTTTCAGGGAACCAGGGGAAGAAACGTAAATGAATTTTGGGTAAGTGGATATCAGGTTGACTATACGGATTCTCCTGGTAAGAAAAGCAGAGAAGTCCTGGAACTGGAGGAAGCATTCAGGGAACTAGGACTAGACCCAGACTCTGCACCTTTTTGTGAACTCAGTCCACAGTAATGTGTTTATTTTCTTCTTAAACTGAGTTAATCTTTCTTTCCTAGTGACTCAAATCTTTTCTTCCTGATATTTCTGCTTACCTTTTTAGGTTCCCTATTAGAGAGCCTGGCAAGCTACCGAGATTATCCTGACCACATGGAAGAGCCTAGGAAACTCCGCGAGGTGTATTTGATAAGCCAAAAACAGTAACAATAAGTCTCACAATGGAGACATTACTGGCGCCCGCTTGAGAAAATTCTCTGCTTGGGAGGACAGTGCTACAATGCTGTAGTAGATCAGTAACATGTTGTTACAGGTTGAGCATTGTGTGCTAATATATATATATATATAATTATTTTTTTATGAAGATCGATTGCCTTCTACCTGAAATTCATCAAATGTGGTGTGCTACTCTTGGTATATCAGTGGCATACAGTATGAAATGTCCAGGAATTCTAAAATTTTAAATATGGCACCAGAGCTGAAGTTAAATTTTTAACTGGCTGGTGGTTTGCAGTTAGGAAGCATCTCTGTATCATGTTGGCTCTCTTCCAAAATTTATTTGTGAGTCTCTGGATCCTGGTCATTAATGAGCTAAAAAGGTCACTACTTTTTTTCTGTTTTAATTAGCAAACAATGAATTCCTGAGCTGGAGACTTCCTCCAGTCAGAAGGGGAGAGAAGTACAGAACAGAACTACTTCTAAATTTACTCAATAACACTAAAATTTAAACAACAAGAAAATCTCAAAAAGAAACTATTCCTAAGTGTGGTCAATTTTGGTGTATACATTTGCCTTTAAACTAAGTAAAACTGCCTGAAATTATTTAACACATAACTATATTTTATAGCTACATAATTCTAACCTCCCCCCCAAAAGGCAATGCCTCCCATGAAACTCCAAACAGGTCTGAATTTATAAATAGCAAATGTCATGTATTGTGCTAGAAAATCTTCTCAGACTCTCACCCCCTTTAATTTTCTTCCAATTCAAATTTTTCTTCAGAGTTTAGTTCTGGAAGCCCTGTTTTCCAAAAGTTACCACAAAATAATAGCTACTTATTTATTTCAACACAGAAGTCCTCAGAGTATATATTTTTCTCCATTAGAACACTAAACATCAAAGTTGAGTCTTAATCCAGTAAAACTGGAATCATTAAAGTTTAAGTTGCCAAAAACCTGACGTGATTCTAAATATTTTAAACATTTTGGTCTACTTTCCTTTCTTCAATCTAAATTAGAAGCTACTGATACTCATGTCTTCACAGGCTGAGCTTTATTAATGATGCAGCTTTCCTTGAGGGCTTCTACTTCTGCTTTCAATCTCGCTCTTTCAAGCCTTTTACAAACAGACAGTTGGACAAACTGACTGCAAACATGTGCAAACTAACATGCGCACACATGCATACTCACAGTCCATTGATTGAGTTTGCTATTTCTCTGATCCCTCCTCCCCCCCTCCCCAAATGGCCAGAGGACTTCAGGGTAGACCAAGAAAGACAGGGTGTTCCCCAGGACAAGTGGAGCCCTATTGGCCTACTGAGATCATCCAGTGTCCCTTCAGACACCCTCCACCTACAAATGCCCCTCTGCCCTGTCTGTCTCTTAGAGAAACAGTTCAGAAAAGAGCTCTCTTGGCATCAAATTGGCAAAGAGAAATTATGAATAAGTGACTACCACTACAGTGGTACATAAGCATTCTCAGCTTTTCTAGTTCTGAGAGAGGCATTTTCTCAGCAAACAAGGAGACTCCAGGTGGTTGTCTTTCTGCAGCTTAAGTGCAAAGGCGGAGGTTCTGCAGACTGCTGAAAAGGAAGGAGGGCAGTGCACCACTGACACCATGGAGGCAGGGAGAGGGTGGGAAGGGGTGTATACCAGGGATATTGGTGCTGGGAAATGTGCACTGGTAGAGGGATGGGTGTTTGATCATTGTGTGATTGTAATCCAAACATGAAAGCTTGTACCTATCTCATGGTGATTCAATAAAATTTAAAGAAAAAAGGCACCTCTCTCTTCAGAGAGAGAAAGCCAAAAAGTAGTTCTCTTATCTCATGTCTCAGATTAGCTCATTTTTACCCTATTTCTTGGGTCTGCATCAGTCTTTTAAACAAAACAAACTCAAAAGCTCACAATCTCAAGTGTTGGAATCTTCTGTTTTAGCCCTTTATGTCCATATATTTTGAGAATAAGAAGTGTAAAGTAAGACTTTCTCAATGTTCCTTGGGCAGGGAGGGCTTTCACCCGCCCTCCTTGGGGCGTCCGGAGTGAAGCAGTCTGGCGCAGAGTCTGGTGGCTTGGCTATGTCAGGCGTCATGTTACTCCCTTCCGGGAGAAAATGCTGGAACCAAGCCCCGACAACTGAAAGCCTCCAACCCAACTGCCACCACACTCAAGGCTGATCCCCACATTCTCAGGCCGACTAGTGAATGTATTCCTGGACGAGCGACACATCATAAGACATTCCCTACCCGTTCTCCATAAGTACCACACCATATTTGATGGGGTACAAATAGGAAACAAAATCATAGAGGGAAATATATATGCATATATACATATTTTCAGATATATAAACGAAAGCTCATATCACTGAACCTCTAATAACATGTTAGTGATATCCTAAAGTATGTTTTAATGGCCCCTGACAAAATAGAACAATCTTCACACTGTTTCCTCTTTGGAGACTTTTTTTTGTAGCATTTTCAGTGGTTTTTCAAAACAGACAATACAAAATATATTATTTCAGTTGTGTTTTGGGCTGGAGAGATAGCACAGCAGGTAGGGCATTTGCCTTGCACACAGTCGGCCCAGCCAAGCAGGGTTCGATTTCTCTGCCCCTCTCTGAGAGGCTGGCTAGCTACCGAGAGTATCTTGCCCACAGGGGTGAGATTGAATATAATATATATTCAATATTACAGACACAGTAACAATAACTCTCACGATGGAGACGTTACTGGGCCCTCCACTTGAGCAAATCAATGAACAATGGGAGGACCGTGACCCTGTTTTGGGACAGGGACTGGGACTTGGGATGGAAACATCCCAAACTGGGTGGCGGGAAGGTGTAACGGTGGTAGAATTGGTGTTTGAATATTAAATATAATCATTTATTGTGAACTACCTTACAAAATTAAAAAAATTGTTTGTTTTTTGTTTTTTTTTTCTTTTTGGGTCACAGCTGGCAATGCTCAGGGATTACTCCTGGCTCATGCACTCAGGAATTACTCCTGACGGTGCTCGGGGAACCATATGGGATGCTGGGAATCGAACCTAGGTAGGCTATGTTGGCTGCGTACAAGGCAAATGCCCTACCCGCTATGCTATCGCTCCAGGCGCAAACAATTTTAAAAAGGAAAAGAATTTCTCAGTGTTCCGTGTAGGAAGCTGTCAGTAAACAAGTTTCAGAGAAATGACCAAAGCAACTTGGATGATGCCAACAGAGAGGAGGAGTTCTGGTTCTCTTGCCACTAAAAAACAAAGTGTCAGGGACCCCTTATGCTCTCTTCCAGGGAAGCTATTAACCCCTTGCTTCCTGGGGAATGGAAATCTTGGTAAAATAATGGTGAGTTTCTGAGAATAGATAAGAAAGACGAGTAACTCCAAAATATTTCCTCCGAGCCGTCTAAGACAGAAAAGTTGCTCACTCCTCCACACTCAGAGTAATATGCAAAGAAAGTCTCAGCTCACCAGATAAAGTAGGGTAACAGGAAAGAGAAAAAGATGGTAAGCAGGGAAATGAATACCAGATCCTTGGGAATTCCCCAAAAGAAAAAGACAAACACTACACATGGGTGACTGATTAACCCTTCCCCACACTGAGTAGGTAGGTGATCAGTCTCTTCCAGGCCCCTGAGTGAGAACCATTGTGAAAGCACTGTTCAGAACAGGCAGCACTCTGTGGGCCGCTTGGGGCCAGTCCTGGCACCTGAGAATCAACTCCATCCAGAAGGGAAACTCACTCCCCACACTCTTAAAAGGACTCAGAATCCAAACTCTCTCTGGGAGAGGAGCTAAGGGCTTTCTTGGAAGTCTGTCCAGGTAAGAAGGTGTTAAGGAAGGTACCTGTTGTCAGTGAATCTCATTGATCCCTTGCTCGCCTGGCCAACTTCTCCTGGAGTCTGTGGGCTGCTAAGGAAGGCTGGTACCCTTAGAGACCTTCTATTAGGATCCAGGTTTCATTTCAGCCACAAAGCCAGGAATTCCAAGTTGTCTTAGTATCATACCAGGGCCTTCAAATGTAACAGTTCGATTAATCCATCACAGCAAAACAAACTTTAGGACATTAAGCAATGAGAGTGAATATTTCATGTCAAGACTGACCGCAACCAGGCAATCTTCTGGAAGTGTAGCCAGACAGGGGCACCGAGCACTTGACATAGGAACTTTCCTGAAACCACTCACTGCGGGAAAAGAGAAAAGGAGCAAATAAATGGGGCTTCTCAATTGGTTGTGTTGTGACAATACACTAAGTTACACTGAAGCAGGAGGGGTCTTATTTGTGGTTCCTGTTGCTGGAAATTATTGTTATGGGCACATTCTTTTAGGTCCCATAGAGACATCTATGAATTGACTAATTGTTTCTGTGACCCTTCCCTACTTCTCCATGCGGGTAACAGGTGGGTTTGGGTCCTTCTGCTCCATTCTGAACCAAGACTTATTACTGATGACCTATTCTTCTCTGCTAGGTTCCTAGAATGAGCCACTCAGAGTTCCTGCCTCTGAATGTCTCCTGGTTGCCTTTGCTTAGCTCGCGCTTACATTTCTAACTTTGCTGTTACTATAGCAATACATCATGAGGAGGTATTTCTTAATTCAAGTGGTACAGCAGAAACAGAGCAAAAGTACAATTTAACCCTTACATATCAAAGTATCCTGAGACACCAATGGGAACAGTACATCACTGCTCAGACCACCTTGAACCCAGAGTTAAACCAAAACCTCACATGAAGCACTAGTAATAATGAAAAAAAATTAAGAAATTTCACCATTCTTTGGACAGAGACAGAAGCCCATAACACTTCTCAAGCGCTTCTTAAATTCTGACACTGACTGACATGACCTAAAGCAACAAAATGCACTTTATAACCACTGAACTACTAAAGCATCACAAGTGTCAATGAACCTACAAAAGACTGAGGGAAGAAACAATAAGTAATTGAACAGAAGAGGTAAAGAATACAATAGTAGGACTCAGCATTAGAATGGAACAAGCCAAAATTGAATCAGTGACACACATGGCAGTGGGTGGGGGGAGTATGATTCTGCCAGAAGTTCAACCTGTTCCTTCTGGGAGAGCGCATCAGCAGCCTGCTGGTGTCTTCAATGCTGCGGTGCCTTTGGTTGGACCCCAACAACTTGGGGCCAAGTTTACCCGGAAAGTAAACCGACAAAAGTTACATATGTGGGAGCCACACAGACAAACCACCGCTGGCTCAGCTATACAGACTCATTTCTTGGCCTTATTTTCAGAGACCCATAAATTTCGAAAGAGAACAAAAGCTATAGTTAAGGCCAGTGGTGCACTGTGGGAGAGCAGTTGTGCCCTGTATGGCATATGCCAATTTCTCTGGAAAAGATGGAAACAAGGGCCATAATCGAGACACAAAAGAGTCTCGAACAGAGCAGCTCACTGCAGAGATGCCTCCAGAATTCAAGCAGACCAACTTCACTGACATGCCCAGATTTGGTGGGGGCGGAAGGCAATGTCCCTCCACCTGCCCCCTAACCCCCACCTCCCTGGAGGTTGCCAACTTTCAGAACCCAGAGAGAAGTGCAGATAAGCGGGTTTAGAGACAACAAACTCCTTGCGTCAAGGGATAGGGGATGGTAGGGTCCCTCTCTTCCCCCATCCCCATAGGACCCTGGATGTCATGCCCACAAACTGCCTCTGGCTGCTACTTAAGCTTCTTAATGGCCACGATCCAGACACACAAAAGAATCTCGAATCCAGCAGCTTGCTGCAGAGATTTTACACACCCTACTTATCTAGAATGTTAGAATTCCAAGAGCACGCTAAGGCTCTTGTGACCAGGAGACATCTTATGTGAATCACAACAAGCAATTCAAAAGGGAGCAGAGGGGAGATTGTCTGCCATAGAGGCAGGGGGAGGGGTGGGAAGGTGGGGATACTGGGGACATTGGTGGTGGAAGATGTGCATTGGTGGAGGGATGGGTGTTTGATCCTTGTATGACTGAAACTCAAACAGGGAAGCTTTGTAACTTTCTCACAGTGATTCAATAATTTTTTTTCAAAAGACAGTACACATGTCCTCATCAATAAGCAAGAGATGGAGACCAGAAATATAGCAAACCAGGTAGGGCACTTCCTTGCACATGACTGATCTGTTAGATCCCTTGTTCCCCATGTGGTCTGCTTAGCCAGCCAGGATTGTTCTCTGCATGCAGAGCCAGGATAAGCCCAGAGCACCAGTGGATGTGGCCCACAAACAAATAAAAAAGAGGTCTAGAAAAGAAAATTTTTAAATAAATAATGTAAGCTATTTAACTGACAACAGAAGAGAAAAATCACTGAATTATAGAATTTCTAGAACGGCAGTAAAGAAACAAATGCAATAGTGTAGTGGGTAACGTACTTTCTTGCATGACGCTGACTTGGATCCAATATTCAATATCACCCAGAATCCTCCAAGTCCCACCAGGACTGATCTCTGTGTACAGAGCCAGGAGTAAGCCCTGAGCACTGCTGGTGTAGACCCCAAACGCAAATGAAAATGAAAAAAAAAATCAGTAAAAACCCTACCCAAGCAAAAGTACAGATCCAAAATGGATTCACTAACACACAGCCAAGACAAATTAGATCCTCAGCACCCACATGTTTTCCCAAGCCCCCCTGGGTGTCACTCACAATCACTGAGCCAGCAGTAAGACCTGAGCTCCTCTGGGAATGATGCAGAAAAACAATAACCTAGAAATCAAGCTAATATTCGCAACAAATGTACAAAGCTACATGAGTTTTATCAGTCATTTTACAAAGGAAAAGGAAAGGAACCCAAGAAATGGGAAAATACTACATGTTTATGGGCATGAAAAATTAACATTGCCCAAATGATAATACCCAAATTATACATATTTAATGCGGTTGTTCAAGATTCTGATGACATTCATCAACAATTTAGAAAAACTTTTAGTGAAATTAATACAGAATCATAAAACTCCCTGAGAACTAAAAGCAATTTTAAGAAAAAAGGAGGGAAGTATTGCATTTCCTGGCTTAATATTGTACTATAGTAAATTTTCTCATTATAGGATGTATGGTTGTCAGTGAGACCCCAGAAATACCCAAAAGGGCCATGGGTGAAAACTAGTTAACTGGAGGTGGTGGTGGTGGGGATAGGCTAAGACTATATCGTTAACCAATAAATAGGAAGATATTGGAAGGGGGCACATTAAAGATAAGTCAGAAGCAACGTTGCACAATATAGAAATCAAAATTATGATCTGTTGAAAAAAAGCAAACTCTCAGGGCCATGGGGTAGAATTGACAGCACACAGATATAACTCACATATTTATTGAAAAATCTATGACAAAGTTGTTAGGTACATAAAGTGGGGCAGGCAAGTCCTCTTCAACTAACGTGGGGAAAACTGGAAAATAAAATGTAAAAAAAGAGAAGGAAATACGTTTCTCATATCCACCCAAAGTTAATTCAAAGTGGATTCTAGACTTTGATATTGGACCATAATCCATACAATACATTTTTGAAAGCATATACAGACCTCTCTAGGAAAGGAACCTCATAGGTGTGTGCAATGGTTTGATTTCACTGGTAAAAGAAATAAAAATACAAAGGGGATTAAAACAAATGTACAAGTGAGTACAGAACAAATGAAACTTGAGATAAAATTTTAAAACTGCCCTACTACGTGGGAGAAAATATTTTCAAACATATAACAAATAAAGGACCAATATCAAGATGTATAAAGCATGCAAAAGCTCAACACAACCCAAATCATCACATCAAATAGGAGAGAAGTGAGACCCATCCACAAAGAGGACATACAAATGATCAATAAGTGTATGAAAACATGTTCAGTATTAACTATTATGAGGATATTGCAAATCAAAACAATGAGATATTGTCACCCACCAGTGAAAATGGCACATGTCACAAAGAGTAGAAACAACTACTGTTGGCAGGATTGTAGAAAAGGAAACCTCACTGGGAAACTGAACTTGTTCAACTTCTAGGGAAAACACTCCAGAGATTTCACCAAAACAATAAAAATATAATTTCCATATGTTTCAGAGATTTCACTTGCTGGCATTGCCCCACTAAAAACAGAAAATATTAATTTGAAAAAATATATGAATACCTGTGTTCATCGAAGCACTAATTAGAATCGCCAGGATATGGAGACAACCCAAACATCAATGATGGATGAATAAAGAAGTTAGGACACACGTGCACACATGCAGGTGTGCACAATGGAATTTTACTAAGCTATTAAAAAACAATGAAATCTCTGACTGGAGCTGGAATAAGTCAGAGGGATTAAGACAAAAGCCTTAATTTCAATAAGTAAGTTAGTTGAAATAAGTATGAGAGATTAAGACAAAACTCACACAATCTCTCTCGTGGGTGATATTGGGAGTCAGAAAAGAAGGAAAGAGAGAGTGTCAAATATGGCAACCCCTTAACCTTGAATTCCAAACCTGAGATTACCATGCACTTGGGGGAGGAGTGGGATAAAACAAGACGTGAAGCTGGAAGTAGCACATGGATAGTGGTGGAAAGTCTTGTGCATTTTGGTGGGATGAACTGCAATAACTGTAATAATAAATACTGTTCCCCCAACAAAGCAGTGGTTAGAACTGTTGCTTATTAATTCTAAGTTAACAGGGAAGGCACACATGACTTGCAAAGATTAACCTTAGACCTGTCACTCATCATCCTCATTTAGGAGGACTTGAAATGCTACCGACTGAAGTAGTGATGGTTTGCAATGAGAAAAATTCTCTCTTGCTTTCACATGACTCAAACTATGCACACAGGTTTATTAATTTAACCATCTTAGACATCCATAAATCCCTTTGGTGTTCAACCCACTTGGGAGCTAGATGGCAGTGGGTGCTGGTCTCCTGGTGTATTTAGGGCTCATTCAAGCCCGGAATGGGTGGAAGGTTACACAACAATCTATCTGGGGTCTCCACCTATAGAGTCGGAGTGCAAACAACCCAGAGCACAACCAACACAGCAGAGTCAGAGAATCAGAAGTCAAATTTAAAGCAATGAAGGAAAAATATACATGCATACTTATTTACTATACATATATAAAGCAATCAATGCATCACAATCTTCCTAAGTGCACATGGGATATTTGCTAGGACTGATCATTTGTTAGACCACAAAAATTTTCTTAGGAATTTCAAGAAGATCTAAAACATGCCAAGTAACGAATGTGAACACAATTGCAAGAAAGTAAAAATGAATCATAAAGAAAAATTAGAACTACATACATGAATGAAAATAAAAAAAACTCTGAACAGCCAATGGTAGGAGAATGAAAGTTAAGTGGAAATTAGAGGGGGAAAAAATGAGACAAATAAAAAAGGAAACACATCTTTCTAAAACACGTGACACGCTGCAGAGTTAAGAGAAATTTCACAGCACTGAAGGCCTATCTCAAGGCCTGGCAGCCAAAACCCTCCAGAATTCAACCGCTACCATGGTCACGGCTGCTCTTCACATGTTCAGGCAGAGCCTCACCCATGACTGACCCTATTCCTCGACCCTGCGCCTGCATTTCATACCTGACACAACCCATCTTCCAAGAGTGTCACACCACATTTGATGAAGGCAACCAATTCTTGAGGGAAATATATCTTTACATATATATATATCACCGTTACTGTCCTCCCATTGTTCATGGATTTGCTTGAGCAGCCCAGTAACGTCTCCATTTTGTGACTTGTTGTTACTTTCTTTGGCATATCAAAGAAATCACGGGTAGCTTGCCAGGCTTTGCCTTGCAGGTGAGATACTCTCAGTAGCTTGCAGAGTCTTTGAGAGGGATGAAGGAATTGAACTCGGGTCGGCCGCATGCAAGGCAAGCGCCCTAGGGCTGTGCTATTGCTCCAGCCCAATATCTATGCACAAAGGACTGAACCTTTAACAACATGCTCATAATCTCTTATAGAAGGGTTTAGTGGTTAATGCGTGAAATACAACAATCTTCACACACTTTTCTCTAAAGAAACATTTTGGAGCATTTTTAGCATTTTATTCATAACAAATAATGCAAAATAAATTATTTTCATTCTGCTATGGGGCAGGGGTTGGGGTTTGGGATGAAAACATCCGAAATATGGTAGTGGGAATGTGTAATGGCGTTGGGATTGGCGATCAAATATAAAATGTAATCAAATATTGTGAACTACTATATAAAAATAAAATTAAAACTAAGAAATAAGAAAATTCTCAAATGAAAGGAAAAATTAGCCAATTCACCACTTAGTTCTGGAAGAATAAACAAAATTGACAAGAAAAAAATATCCAAAGATGAATAGCCTAAGTTGGAGTGTGGGCAGGATACTCTCAGTAGATTACCAGACTCTCTGAATTATATAAATATAATACATATTTGTATAATATATAAATGTAATATGTGTAATATTTATATATTTACTTGTGGGCTGGAGCGATAGCACAGCGGTAGGGTATTTGCCTTGCAGGCAGCCAACATGACTGACCCGAGTTCGATTCCTTCACCCCTCTCGGAGAGCCCTGCAAGCTACCGAGAGTATCTCGCCTGCACGGCAGAGCCTGGCAAGTTACCCGGGATGTATTCGATATGCCAAACACAGTAACAACAAAGTGTCCAATGGAGACGTTACTGGGCCCGCTCGAGCAAATCGATGATCAATGGGAGGGCCTTTACTTACTTTACTTATCATTTGTTGCCTACTGTCTGAAACCCATCAAATATGGTGTGAGAATGATGGAAAATGGGTAGGGATGTGACCAGGAATATGTTCACTCATATGTGAGGCTAGTCCCAAGTGTGTGGAAAGCAGAATGGAATGTGGCGGCAGTTGGGTAGTGGAGCAAGAATATAGGTTCCAAAAGACCTAGTGATTTCACATTTGCATGTTCCCACCAAAACCCCTTAATAGAAAAATCAAAATGATATATGCACTCCTATATTCACCGCCATGCTAAGTACAATACTCAGGAAAACCCCAAATGGACACATAAACAGATAAAGTTGTAGTATAAACATGCACAACAGAACACTACTCAGCTACAAGAAAAGGTAAAATCTTGCAGACTCCTGCAAATTGGATGGATGGAGGGCATCCTGACAAGCAAAAGAATTCAGAGAACGGACAAATATTGTAGGATCTCAGCGTGCTATATAAACAAAGGAAAGTAATTAAAAACTCCTGAATGAAAAGATGTCTTGACTTTTGATTACAAAAGAAAACCTCAGTCAAGGAAGAAGCAGACTGAAGGTGATCTGAGGACAATGGTGGGGAAAGGCACCCAGGTTGAGAGTTCCTGATGACAACATATATGACCTTAGTTGTGCGATGCACATATAACATGCAGAAAACCACATCCCATGACCACTACACATGTGCCTACTTTGCAAACACATCAACACTGGACCTTCACAACTCAGGGTGAAGAACACCCCTCATTCTGTGCCCTGGGAAAGAATCCAGAAGGGCTTCCATGACTCGCTACTCCCAGGAGAGATTGGACACACTCAATAAGCTGCTGCCTTGTCTGCCCAGTACACCATCCTCCTTCGCTCTGGAATTTCTTAAGATTCTTTCCAATTGCTCTTTGCTCTCCCCTTTCTAAAGCAGATATTTCTCATCCTAACAAATTCTTCGTGGGATGAAGGAAACTGAATTAGTGTAACCATGATACCAGAATCACCACCACCACCACCACCACAGGTTCCTCATATTTAATGGGTCATCAAGCTCAGCTTGCTCTGCTGGGCCCAAAATTTCACTAGCTGCTTCCTGAAGTAAACAATCTGAAATCCCTGTCTCTGTCATCTGGCCATCCTACTGCTTTCTTGGAACTGGTAATCACCATGGTTAAACTCAAACAGATCTGGGATTGCAGCATTACACCCATGTACTTGTGAGCTGACAATGGCTGGACACCTCTACCTGGTCTCTATAAATGAAGTGTCTTGTCCTAAAACACTACAGATGATGAACACACATTTAAGAGGTTTTTAAGGCATTACAATATACAAAAACATAGTTTCACTGTCAATTTTGTAAGCTCAACTGAACCTTACATATGTCTGTCGATATTTGCTTAATTCTTGCATCTCCTGTCAACCAGGCTACGAATTGCACAACAATTGGATGTCAGAGTATGATTGTTTCAATATTTAAGTCAAGAAAACTGTTTCATTTATTGACGAGGGAATAGTGATGGAACCTAATTGTTGGTTTCTAAAACGCTTCGGGAAACAAAGGTGAAGCTTTTCTATGTATGCATTTTCTATGTATGTCAGAGCTTCCCATTTTCCCCATTTAGGAATGACCTAACTTTTTTCATGTTCAAGGGCTAAAGTTATCAATAAGGAAAAACTTTGTGTTTGCTTTTGCATCCTACACAAAAGGTCCACATGGTATTAGGGCTTTGTTTGCTCTTGCTGTTTTATTGCTGTTGTATTTTGGGATTCTTTTCTTTTGGTTTGAAGCCACACTGGCTGTGCTGAGGAATTCCTTTGCACTCAGGAATTACTCTGGCGGTACTCAGGGTACCATCTGGGATGAAGAGGATGGAAGCCAGGTTGGCCATATGCAAGGCAATGGCCCTCCCCCGCTGCACATTCGCTCCGACCCCAAGTAGCAGTCTGAATGGTCCCAGGAGTCCTTTACCACCCTAGCTCTCAGCGTCCAGATCCGGAACCGATCTGGCGCAGGTGTGCGGCGCTGCCAGAGCCTGGAGGAGACGCGCCCCCAGAAGGCTGGAAAGTGCCACATACCCCTCTGTTGAGCCTGACATAGGCATGGGTGCGACTATCCCAAAGAGGAGTCATTACACCCATAGCTTGTAGGACGTTGGCAGTTGCAGACCCGCGAGAGATGCAGGTGCGTGTGCGTGTCCGTTACCTCTAACTGCTTAGAACTGAGCCAGGACAGCCCCAATGTGCGCGCACCTACAGGCTGCAGTGGTGCAAATGTCGGCCAGTCATGCACGAGATTGGTGGCTTTTCAGGCATAATAAGGATAAAGTTAGGGACTGCAGAAGTTCATGCTGTGTGGATGGAGTCTCCTGAACAAGAGAGAAACCGTTTGACCAATATAAAGAAATCAATACACATGCCAGCTGGTAGAACGTACATGTACTTTTAACCAGAGTGGAAATCAGTTATGAGTTCATAAAAATGAGATCCTTAGGGGTTTCAGTTCATAGTACATGTCTAGAAATATGTTAACAACAGAAAACCAGTTTGGTGTGGGAGAGAGCATTGTATTACAAGGCGAAGTTGAAGGGAACACCCAGCCATGCATTAAAAACACATCATTGAGCCTCTGGCAAAACTTAGCTTTGAACCACTAAAGATATTCCTAGACTCAACATTATATTTAGGAGGCAAATCATCCATAAAATGTATTGCAAATGCAAAGAAGTAAGTTGGAGATTCGTAGCTGTTTTAACATGAAACTTCATGGCTATTCCAGGAAGGATAAGAGCTTCCAGTAGAAAGAAACTTTGAAAAAGCTAGTCAAACATGTTAGACAATTCTACATTACTTTCATTCCTAGGGATTGGACCCTAATGAAGGATTAGCAAAACAAACAAACAAAAAAGCAAAACCCACTGCGTTTGCTTGGGAAAACTCCTTTTAATTTTTGACCTCCATGGGTTCACAAGTCACAAATGACTAAATATTGCAAAGAAAGCGTAGACTCTGTTGAAGGAGGTCAACAGGAAGAGAGGAAGGAGAGAGATTTGAGGGGCACACAACTAGACTGGTGGATAAAGTATTGAGATACAGCGAAGACCAAGCCAACCTGTGTGCTGAGAATCGGGAAACTTTGTCTAAGTGGCTGGAAGAGGCCATGTGAGCTGCTCTGCCATTGAGCAGTTTGAAGGAAAGTTCTGGTTCTGGCCGTCCAATCAGAGCCCTTCATGGAATGTTTCCCCAGCCAGGCCCTCCTGGCCCTCCCCTCCCCCTACTGCAGAATGTCTTGAGCCCAAGATTCTGAGGTTTGAATTCAAACTTCACCCTCACCCACTCGGATCCTGAGCGTCTGCGTGAGCAGTTCACTCTCTGATCCTGGTCCTGATTTTTGCCGTTGTGAAGGCTGATAAACTGCAGTGGCCTCTGGCCACGTCTATGACGATGGCGTCAGGAGGAGGTAAGCCTGTGAGGGTGTCTGTGTATGTGAGAAAGTCTCTGTCACCCTGAAATCCTTTGGGTTCATTGTCACTCTGACTGGGAACACCATGTTTTGAGTGGGTGAAAGAGGAGAAAGACCTGGGCTCCATAGATATCTCACCTGTACAGCAAAGAGAGCCCAGGAGAACCTGAGGGGTCTGGGAGGGCATCCTTGGAGGTGTGTCAAATTACCTGGGCGAAGGTCATTGGTATGGACAGAGGGAGGCAGCAGGCGTATGGCTGCTTTATATGTGAGTGTCCTGCTGGTGGATGGGGGAACAGGGTCATTTTCATGTGTCTGGAGGGACTGTTTTGTGGTGGCACAGGAAAGACCCAGGCATGCTGAGTCCATGTCTCCTCCTGTGCTCTAGAATAAGTTTAGAAGTAATTAGACTTGCGCTGAGCTCAACCTGATGTGGACAGCTCAGCACAGATGGTCCAGCCTGAACCTTGTTGAGTGAGGCTGTCTGTGTGTAATTCTGCCATGATGAGTCCTCCCCAGAGCTGGGCTGCAAGTGACTAACTGCCACAGTCAGAGCCTGACACTTCTACAGACTTAAACTCTCTGCTGGCTGAGCCCAGCAGCTGTCTTGGGTCAGCAGGTTGGGAGACAGGTGACTTCAGCGTAGTTACAACTCAGATTCCTGAGTTATTCTGGATTGTTCTCATTTTGGTGAAGTTTGTTCTTCCATGGTCTGGCATCTCATGGTGCAGCCCCAGCAAGCATTTCAGCTCTGAGGTGAAGATTGATGGAGAATTGGATACTTCCCTCACAGACAAGGAATAAATGGATGTGTGAGTCTATGTGTGAGTTTGTGAGAATGAGTATGTGTTTCTGTGTGTGTGTGTGTGTGTGTGTGTGTGTGTGTGTGTGTGTGTGTGTGATATGTGGGGTTTTCCTGAGAAAAGTCTGTGAAGGTCTGTTCCTTGAGGAGAGGTGGAGTGTACTGAGGCAGAAAGAGCATCGTCAGAGCAGTTGGAGACATCAGGGCCTCTGTCCTGAGCATGATGCACACAGGCTCTGGGTCGTCTCTAGTGCGAGTCTCTGTGTGAATTCCACCTGAGTAACGATGGTGGCAGACAATTTTCTTTCCTGGCACCTGGTTTATGCCTGATGTTAATTATCCTGTATCCGTCTCTGGGATAAAGTCTTAGATTATTTAGAAGATGTTACCAATTTTCAATCTAACATGATCAGCAGCTCCAGAACTCTGGAAACATCCCCAGTGTCTGACTGGTGAAATCTCTGGCCATTTCCACACCTGCTGCCATCCCTGATGGAACTCTCCCAGAACACAAGAACCCTAGCCTTAGGATCTCCACGAAGTATAACCCAGCTGGAGGGGAGGGATGGCCTGTGCTAGGGACTCAGGGATGAGACAGGGCACACCACCTCATTCCTTTCAAAAGGCCTGATCTAGGGATGCTTGGGTCAGTGAGGCCTTGCTCTCCCCCACACGTCTCCCTCTCACTCCCCTCCCTCCTCTCCACAGTGTCTCCTGTACTGCTCCCAGAGATGACCATGAACCTTGGGGTCTCCGGCTCTGCTTTCCGGGTCTTGCCCTTTCTCAATCCAGGGCTCCCCCAGCCACCACCCTGGGAGCCCATCCAGATGCCCCCTCTGGTGACCTCGGCCATTGCTCCTGGCAACCCTCTGGTACTGTCACCTTTCCCCATGGTGCCTGTGATGACAGGAGCTGCCAGCCATGGTCCCCGCGTTCCTGAACCTTACAAGGTTATCATCCAGGTCAGCCCTGAGGTGGGGCTTGTGGAATCAACCCAGAACCAGCCTGTCATCCTGACACAGGCTTCACTCAACTGGGGGGGGCCCAGAAGTTCCATCTGCCGTGAATGGGCATCCTGCACCCATCTACTTGGTGTCACCTGTGCCGAAGACCGTTATGCCGACCCCAGCTACTACTGTCACCCAGGCTGGGACAGGAGACCATCCTCCTCAGGCTCCACTGCCAGTGGCACAGGTGGTTCCCATCATCCTCCCATCGAGTGGTGGACCACTGCCCCAGTGGGTTTGTGGTGAGAGTGGTCCCGCCAACACCCGGAACCAGGCATCACCTGAAACCTCCAGCAGGCCCAGTAGCGTCTACGAGAACTTTCGGCGCTGGCAGAAATTCAAGGCCCTGACCCGGAGGTACCTTCCTCAGACTCCGGACACTGAGGCCGTTTCCTGCTTCCTCATGTAAGTCCCTCGGGTGTCCTAGACCTAATGGGAGCTTCACAGGAAGGGATTGGGGTGACCCCCAGGGTAGGGTCCATGACAGCATGACCTCAGGAATGCCACCCCAGGGTTTCGGCTCAAATCCCATAGTGACTAGTCATGCCCTAAAGCTTCAACTCAGTCTGCTCATCAGGGTTGGACCCGACCTGTGGTCTGTAGGAGAGACATTCTGTTCCTAATACCAGACACATCACAGATGCACCAGGGTTCAGACAGGCCATGACTGCTCGGCCTTGGCATCTCATGACGTATCCCCAGAGCTGAGGGATAACACCAGCATGGCCACTGAGCTGGTGTGTGGGAGGCAGAGTCAACTCTGTGCGGGGAGACCAGGCCACCATGGGGGGTCTAGGCATGGGTGTAGGGCAGCGGGGGCTCCTGGCAGATACAGACCCTGACCGAGCCTGTCCTTGCAGCCCGGTGCTGCGCACCCTGGCCCGCCTGAAGCCCACCATGAGCCTGGAGGAAGGCCTGCGCCGGGCCCTGCGGGAATGGGAGGGCACGAGCAATTTTGACCGCATGATCTACTACGACATGGCTGCCAAGTAAGTCAGTCCTGGGCAGAGTGTGGGGGTTGGGGCTGGCTGCGGGACCGGGCTTCAGGGGCTGCTCCCAGATGGCCAAGGCATCCTTGGCATCCGCGGGAGGCCCTTCCCCTGTGGAAGCTTGTCCCTCCTGGGGCCGGGACACTTCTCCCCACCCCACTCTGGGGCTCCTGACCACAGTCTGAGGGTCACAGTCCCTTATTTTCTGTGACGCTCAAAAGGCTGATATGGGGAATCACTGGGGGCGCCGGGGTCTGTGCCCACCCATTCTCCACCCTCCTGAGGTCTTGGCCGTGAGAGTTCCCTGTCCCTGCCTCATCCAGTGTGGTCCAGGCCAGCCCATCTCGATGGGGTCTGTGCTCCCCATACCAGGTTCATGGAGTTTGAGGCTGAGGAAGAGATGGAAGCGCAGAAGCTGCAGTGGATGAATGGAGTACAGGGCCTGCCAACCACTGCCCCACCCAGGCCTGAGCCTCAGGGGGCTCCAGGCCCACCGCTAGGCCAGCAGCCAGGTACCGACACTGTTCCCCAGCTAATTTTCATAGGCCCAGAAAGGTGCTAGGATTCGTGCCCTGCCAGGGAGCGTTCACTCTCCCGGGGACACCCAGGCCTATGCTCAGCGGCCCCCTGTTCCTGGGTTTCTCCCTCTCCCTGAACACAGCACGCTGCCTGAGGGCGTCAGACTCACCTTTGAAGTGGGTTTGGAGACCCTGGCGACACAGTTGACCCTCCTCCCTTTGAGGGTCCCCTCATCCCTCACGCAGTTATGGGATTCTATTACACACAGATGTAGACACACACCTGACCTGACCCATCCCACAGGTATCCATCCCCATTTCTGTGCTCAGTGCTGTGTGTCTAAGGGCAATGGATGCGGGGTCCCCTCACGTCCCTCTCCCCTTCTTCCTCCTCAGCCTGTGTCCCTAAGAAATCCAAACCCTGGGCTCGGGCAGCCTGCCCCAAGACGCACAAACCACAGCGGGCCCCCAAACCAAGGCCCCCAAGGAGATCCCCCCTGAGACCGTGCAGGAGAACATGGATATCATGGACGAGAAGCTAACGGCCCCCGATACAGTCTGCGGGGCGCCCCTTGGCCGAAGGGCAGCGGGCAGGAAGGAGCAGCAGGAGGAGGCCGGGACCTGCCCTGAGCCGGGGCTCCTGAGCTATGTGTACGAGCTGTGCTCCCAGGAGGCCTTTGTCACCAAGGTGGGTTTTGGGGACTGCTGTAGGGTGGGGAGGGCGCAGGGTTGCTTCTGTCCAGGGCTTGGTAGTGACATATTTCTACTTGTGTTTGTGTGTATGTGTGCATATGTGTCCCCTGTGTACAAACATTGGCCCTAGTTTGTGAATTTCTTGGTTTGGTCGATGTGTGAACATCTCTGTGTGTCTCCATCTGTGTGTACTGTGTGGGCTCTGCACAGAAATGTGTGGATACATGTACATGTGCCTAGAGGTGGAAGAGTGTGTGTCTTTGTGTCATGTGTGTACATGACAGAGACTATGTGCAACCGTCCAAGACCCTGCACTGTGCTGAGAACGGGTGTGTTTGCATCTTAATTCCTTCCTAGTCCCTATGAGAACCCTCACACCTGCTTTCCCCTCCAAGGTCGAGGCAGTCATTCACCCCAGCTTCCTGGCGTACCTGCTCTCCCCAGAATCCCAGCTGGATTTCCTGGACCTGGCTGAGGAGCTCGAGGAGGAGGAAGGACTCACCCCCACACAGGTGAGGCACATAGGTCTCTGGGGTCCATGCAGGACCCAGGGGAATAATGTGAGGGTTTCCTGTAAGGCAATGGGTAGCGGCCCACGGCAAACAGGAGGCATTTTGCATGTGATTGCTGGAAAAGAGTCCCTGCAGGGGACTCAGGGGACAGGTCCCAGGGCACTCAGAGCAGCAGGTTGGTCATGAGTCAGGGAGGGGCGCCCAGCACTGGGGCCTAGTCACTTGGTGCCCTCCCTGCCCAGGCCATGGCCAGAGGCCTCCCTTTGTGACCTCAGGGAAGATGAGGACGTGAATATGGGGTGAAGGAAGGGTTGGCGGGGGTGAGGGCCCTTAGTGGGACAGATATCTGAGTTTTCTACTCTGGGAGGAGTCGCGGTCACTCTCTGTCCCACCCTGCACCCCCACATGCCCACACTCTCCTTCCTCCCTTCAGATTGTGGAAAAGCGTCTACGGGCTGCGCTGGACAAGGAGGTCCAGAAGGCTTGTCCCCAACACCAGCTGACTCCAAAGGACTCAATTCCATCTGAGAGTGCCGCAAGTCACTGCAACACAACTCCTACCTGGGGCCATAAGCCAGGGGCCAGCGCTGAATCCTGCCCCCCTGAGACTGACTTTGGACACGCCTCAAGACCTGTGCAGGCTGAGTCCACTGGGATGGCACCTCGAGCCTCTGTCCTCTCTTTGGGGAGCCTGGAATCCCCATCCCTTCAGGCAGAACAGGCCCCCTGTCCCGGCCTTGCTGCCCCTACTCTGGACAGCAGGGTCTCCCTCATGCTGGGAGAGGCCCCTCCTGGCCAGGGGCCACATGGGGCAGCAGAGGGCTCCAGTGAGGAGGAGGAGGAGCTGCCCAGCCTGGGCTTCCTCCAGGCCTCTCAACACAGCCTTCTGCGGGGCTTCCCCATGAGCCCTGGCTCAGACACTGGCCCCCGCTGCCCGAGGGCCTGGGGGGCTTCTCAGACCCAACCCACTCAAAGAAGGGCCTGCAATCCTGCTGCCCCTGCTACTGCCCCTTCCAGGAAGCGTCCTCTGTGTGGGAGCGCAGGACTGGGCACTACTGTGAAGACCCCCTTCCCTGGGGAGCACCCCAGGGTGTCTGGGGACTCAGCCTTGACTGTGGAGCTGGTAGGCCCTTCCCTGCCCCCAAAGAGAAGGTTCCAGCCTGCTGTAGCCCAGAGGAGTACAGTACAGGATGGGTACAGCATCCAGTAGGACACCGGGGGGCTCCCTCCCGAGCCTGGCTGCCCCTAGCAGCCTTGTCTTCCACCTGATCTTCATCCAGCTAGGACTTCTTTGTATAATTTGGCGGTCCCAGTGTTGGGGTTGTGCTGGAGCAGCCCCTTTGTGTCATTGTGTAAATAGTTAATAAATTTCATTTCATTGAAAACACTCTTTGTATCTCCTGTCGCTCATGCTCCTTGGACAATCCTGAGATGAAAACAGGTAAGGGCGTTACAGGGGTTGGGTCCTGTGAGACATTCTGCTCCCTGGAGCAGGGAGGAGTCCTCCCCACCCATTGGGAGATGTGCTCAGTTTCACCAGACCCACCCAATTCTATGGATATAGGAGTGGCTCACGTTTGCTGCCTTTTCCTTGGAATGCATCAAAAAGCACATCAAAGATTGAGGCATCACGCTGGGAAAAATCACAGCATGGGAGAGAGCACCACACAGGAGCTCTCACAGTTGTGGGAGACAGACTCTTTCTATTTCTTCCCTGAGTTCGTGCGTCACACCCAACAGTGACTGCTCTACAGAGCTCCTTGTTCTAGGACTCATTCCTGGTATAGCTCAGGGGACAACGTGGTGCTAGACATCAGTAGAACGAGGGCTGTGCACATTCAACACAAGCACCTTAATGTGTATACAATTTTCCCAATTCTCAACATTCAATTTGATTTGTTTTAGTGTCACACAAAATGGTTCCTGGAGCTTACTCTGGCTCTGCCCAGGAAGTACTCCTTTCTGGCCTCAGGGGACCATATGGAGTGCCAGGAATCAAATCCTGGTTGGCCATGTTCAAAGCAACTGCCCCATCAACTGTACTACTTCTTCAGTTCCAAAATACCTTTTAAAACAATTTCACCACACTTTAAAATAGAGCTCGTATCCTCAGAAGGTGTCCATAACCTCCTCCACTCAGCCATCACCCTTTCCCTTCCGATTGATCCTTGAGTCTTGAACCCCATATTCCTTTCTTTCTCTAGATTCCCACAGTCTGGCCATCTAGCTTTCTGTGGCCTCTTTCACTGAGAATAGCTTTCCCTGGTCCACCTACATCAGCACATATCCACAGTTCAAACGTTAACTACAGAATCATATTCCATGTGCAGAAGGGCTACATCTGGCAATTCCTTCAATGGTTGATGAACAATGAGCTTCTTCCTATTCCCTTGTACTAGCTAACAGCAGATACGCAGATTTTAAGTGAGGTTCTCAAAGAATTTTATTGAGAACGCAAGCCTGGGAAAAACTCTCTCACTGCTGGCAAAGAACCCCAAATTTGGGATTGTGGAGTAGAGATTTTATGCACTGTGTAATGCAACCCAAGCACGAAGGTTCTGATAAATGTATTAGGGATGCAACGATTTGTGTTATCCAGAGAACATGTGTCCTCTCTTGGTGTTTTCTTTGCACTAAGACAAACAGCAAGGTCCTTAATCTTTCCTTGTCTGTCCCATCTCGACTTCTGGAACCAAGCATGGTGTCCTGAACCTGCAGTTTTCTTTATCCCTGATAGTTCAGGATCTATATTGCCTTTGGTGCTCTGTTACTTTCTGCCTATTTGGAGACAGTTCAAAATCACAGGTAGTTCCTGTCAGGAATGGGTTTTTTTTTTTGTTACGCAAAATAATTTTTTAAATTTTATTTTCATAAAGTTATTCACAATAATGGATTACATTCAATATTGCAATCAAACCACCATTATACCATCCCAACGCCATTATTTCTAAGCTTACCACCACCACCACTCAAGCCTGCCTAACAGACTCATACTTTATTTTGTATAGCTTATTATGAATAGCATGAGAAGTCACATGGCCACAAAAGTGGCTGCATGCCCTGGAATTCTAAAATTTTAAATAATTAGTGTCCAAAGAAATCTCTGCAGCTAGCTGCTCGATTCTGAGATTCATTTTGGAGTCTCTGGATCATGGCCATTACTGAGCTTAAATGGCACAAGGAGGAAGGCAGTTCATGGGCGTGACATAGAGGCGAGGAGATGGGAAGGAGCAGTTGTACCTGATCCCTTGAGGACTAGAGTTAGCAGTCACTGGTCTAACATACCTGGGTTTTCCATTGGGCTCTGGATTCGTAAGGGGCAGGTAGAGGGACAGCACCTGCCCCTGTCTGAGGCACCCCGGTGAAATCGGCCTGCTGCAAGATCAGGAGACATCTCTTCAGCAAGCTTCCTGGTTCTGAGATTCATTTCTTGTTGTGAATGATTTCGGGTAACCTTGAGGCTCCTCCACAGCACCAGTAGGTTCTGGTGTTAAGTGACTCAACATGCCTGATCATGCATTTGGTCCCTAGAAGCAAGAACAATTCCTGGGCACCACACCAGTTTTGTTCTTTAAAACTCTTTAAAACTCTTAAAACTTTAAAACTCTTTAAAGCTCTTTAAAACTGTGATCAGTGTGGTAGAAATGAAGTATGTCCAGACTCTATGACACAGATGAAACAAGGTGGTCAGACCTTTCTACTATTCCTGCATGCTCCTTTATGGGCACACAAAGTCCAGCATCCAGATTTCAGAGCAGATCACCTGCCCTGCAGGGGACCCAGATACAGCAGCGGGGCCTGTGCTCATTCCCATAGACTAGCCCATAACCTCCAGGTTGTTCCTGTTGGCGAGCTCCTTGCCACCTAGACCAACCCCAGCAACCGCTGGGAGTTTAAACAACACTGACTTGTCTGGAGAAAGCTCTGCTCTCCACTGGGGAGCACTGAGGTTGCCCTGCAGTCACAGTCAGGGAGCTGAGGGGTCCCTGGGCTCTTTCTCCTCCATGGAGCAGACCCTAGAGGGGGAGCCGGGCTGTGGAGCTGTGTTGGATGGAGGAGACTCTGAGGTGGTGTTGCTGATAAAGGACCTTAAAAGTTGGATCAAGCATCTGGAAAGCCCTGGGGACCTGGCTTTTACCTGTTAGAGCAGGGATGGCAGCTTGCTGAGACCAGCTCTTCATTCCTTTGAAGAGGGAGGGGAGTGAGGGTAGAAAAGGGTCTATCTGGGGCTTGGGAGGTATTAACACAGTCTGCTCCCAAGAAAATGCCCATCTCAAAATCCCTGGAGAGGGAGCAATGTTTTATGTGACCAGGATAAAGATTGAGGGATGTATTTTCATGGGATAGGTGGAAAACATAGGTCTCATTATCACGCCTTGAGGATCCTGGAGCCCCAGAAGAGTCTCGCTGTTTGTGTCAAGTTCTTGGGATTGGGTTGTGTCAGACTAAAGCCATCCCAGAGCACATGCAGGTACATCTCTGGCCATGCCTGGAAAACACTTGCAGGTGTTCCTTGCATTGTTGTTGCTTCGACAGGCTTTGGTGCCCAGTTTTCCCAGGTCCTGTGCTCTCTGTATGTGTTGTCTCCAAAACAGGCCACCTGGGATAGGCTCCGGAAATGGCAGCAGCCTCTGCAGTGGCCTAAGGGCCATGTTCCACACCCCACAGTTGGAACAGCTCTTGTGAGAGTTCAAACTGCACATCCAGGTGTGGGCTAGGTAAGGGCTCAGGCACTGGATCATGGAAGGGAAAACAAAACCCGCACCAGAGCTAGGTGAGAAGAGTTTCTGCAAACCTGTGTAGGCAGGTTCTAGCTGTGCAGGGGCTAGGGACTTACATGAGTAGATGGTCCTCAACTCTGTGCCAGAGGAGAAGTCCTTGCGAACCCTTACTTAATGGGGCTGGATCAAACCCAGGTTCTAGTAGAAACTTTGTATGTGGATGACTCTAGTTATGGCCAGCCAGATTAGTTATGGCCAGCTAGATGGAGGCCAGTGTTAATCCAGCCTTCTACAGAGGGGATTTGGTGTGGTCTCAAGAGGAGGTAATGCGTGCCCTCTGGCAGGACATGCACTCTTGGCCTCCCTGCGAGTTGCCAGGCTGGGCTCTGCTGAGGGACCTGTGACTCAATGCTGCCCAGGTGACACAGGGACTGGATACATGCCACCTGGTGGCTGCCTGCCAGGCTGCTGCATGCTGGCTCCAGAGCTCTATGGGTGGTAAATCGGGCTTGGTTTGACCCCTCCACCCTGGAGAAGGAAGCAAAGTTGTTTCCAACGATCAGACCCATTGACAGGGACAGCTCAAACAAAAATACACAAATGGGACCTCATAAAATTAAAAAGCTTCTGCCTAGCTAACAACATGGTCTACAACGAAAGGACACCAGACTGAATTGGAGATAATATTCATGTGCAACACATCAGGTAAATATGAATATCCAAGATCTATAAAGTACTCAAGAGGACTCACCCTCCTCCCCCAATTCACAAACCCTATTTAAAAATAGTGAGAGGAAAGAAATAGATGCATCTTTAAAGTAGACTGATGGCCATGAAATAAGACATGAAAAAGGGTTCATTATCACGTTTTGCTGGTCTTCACTGGGCTGGAGCAATAGCACAAGAGGTAGGGCGTTTGCCTTGTACGTGGCTCCCCTGGGTTTGATTCCTCTGTCCCTCTCAGAGAGCCCAGCAAGCTATTGAGAATATCCCGCCATCTTGGCAGAGCCTGGCACTCTACCGTGGCATATTCCATATGCCAAAAACAGTACTAACAAGTCTCACAATGTACACATTACTGTTGCCCACTCAAGCAAATTGATGAACACCGGGAGGACAGTTTTACAGTGCTATCACTTACTCTCAGTGAAATCCAAATCAAGATGATAATAAAGTATCATATCACACAAAGGAGAATGACAACTGTCAGGGAAAAAAGTGGGCACAATCTGTGGTGTTGTTGGGATGTGGTGGAAAAGGAATCCTTACCTAATGTTGTTGGGAATGTTGTCTGGCTTAGCTCCTGTGGAAAACAGTTTGGAGGTTTCTCAGAAAAGTAAGAACAGAGCTGCCATATGATCCAGCAATGCTGCAGTTTGATATTACCCCCAAGACACAAAAACATTCATTCAAACGAACAAATGCACACCAGTATTCATTGCAATACTTAACACTATAGCTAGACATGGAACCAACCTAGGTATCCAACATCGGATAAACAATTCATGAGAGTATGATATGCAAACACAGTGCAGCTATAACGGAAGGTGACGTCATACAGTTTGCCACAACCTGAATGGAACTGAGTCAGTCAGAAGGAGGACAAATGCCACAGACAAATGTCACTTGTCTGTGGTATATAGAAGAACAGGGTAAGGAATGCAAGGTAACAAATGGGATACGTATATGACCCTTGACCCCTGACTACAGAAGTAAGGAATAAAGGGAAGGAAAGAAACTGAAGGGAGTGAGAAGAAAACGATGGAGGGTAACTGGGGTAGGGGGCATGCCCAGTAGTATAGAAGGAAGAGTTTTATCTGTATATTATGTCTGAATAATACAGCTAACAATAGTCTAAGAATAAGACTCAAACTACATCAGCCAAATAAAAAAAAATGTGCTCGTCCAGGAGGTATGGTGCTGCCATGAGTCAACCTGCATCTGCGGGGAGAGTGCATCAGCAACCAGACTTTCTCAGTGTCTGGATGGGCTACCTGCCTCCACCTCCCTGTACTTGTGGAAACCTCAGCAGTTACATCCACACTGCAAAGCTGCCACACAGTTAAAAAGCTACTCCAGCCTTACCGAGTCAATAAAAATACTGAATTCTCTGAAGAAACTCCATGACCTCTTAGCACCTGTATTGTAAACCATTATGCACAAAAGGAAAAGGAGAGAGAGAATAAGAAGAAAAGTGCCTCCCATAGAGGGAGGCTGGGGATGAGGGATGGGCGTTGGGGGATGGTGGGAAGGAAACAGGGGACACTGGTGGTGGCAAATGTACACTGGTAGAGAATAGTCATGTGCTGGATCATGATATGACTAAAACCCAACTATGAAGAGCTTTGTATTTGTACATCTCAGGGACATTCAATTAAACAAATTTTAAAAAGTAATGTGGAGTTCATGCCAATTCAATCAGCTTAATCAATGGCTGAATAAATAGCAGTACTCCTACATTAAATATAATGGTAATAACAAAATATACCTGTCAAGGAGACAGGCTGGGGGGTGGGAGGAAGCTTTTGGAAACTGGTGGAGAGGTCCACACAAGGGGTGAGATTGTATTGGAACATTGTATACCTCAAAGTCAGCTATGAATAACTATGTAAGTAACAACTCCTTAATGCTTAACAAACTTTTTCTGCATTTAAAAAGGAAAGAATATCTGTAACACTGAGAGGATCAAAGAACAAATATGATTTCATCATCATGGTGAATGAGCAGCTATCGCCGAACATCGCCCTTAAAGTAGTTCCAGAAGGGTCGATAATTCTCTCACCATACTCAGTGGTTCATCATCTGAGGATGCCTGAGGACCACATACCTGTTTTTCTGAAGGGGAGGAGGGAGAGGCACATGGAGTTGATGGAGCCCCGTGAGTGGAGCCATAGCTGTCAGCTGACCTGACTGGAGAGGTAGAGCTTCAGCCCCCACCCCTAGTAAACTCCACAGAGAAAGGATAGGTTTGTGCCAACTAGCAGGACTGGACATTGTACACAGCCCCTTGGCTCTGGACACTTGGCTGTGACAGGTGTGTTCTTTCCCCCACTGCCCTCCCCTCTTCCCTGGGGATTCAGAGTCTTAGATCAGAGGGAAACCCAGATGCTGTCCACCAACACCATAGACATGGGCTGAGATTGGGAGAACTATGAACTCTGTGCTCAGGTTTGCCCTCCCTACCCAGGGCTGTGGGTGGCTAAGGGAAGCTGTCTCTGGCCTGCCTTTCCCCTCCTCCAAAAAGGACCCCAAAGAAACTCAGAAGTAAGGTCACAGCATCACCTGCTGGTATTGGAAGAAGAGGCGATTGAGAAATCACAAGCTCTCAGGCTTCAAGAGAATGAACCAGTGAGGAAGCATTCACATTCTTCTCAGTGCATGTGGAACATTGTCGAGTTCAAATCAATCATAGACCTCTACAATAGTATCAATAATCATATAAATATTTAAATGAAATTAAGCATCTTTTCCCACTACAAAGTGATGAAGGAAAAAAAATCAACCCAAAGCAAACAGTACGAATCACACTATACAGACACAGAACAAGATTCTTCTAAAAAACTCTGAAAAATGAGGAAATAAATAAGATATTTGAATATTAACGAGACACAGAAAAAAACTGGGGTATGAGGCAAAGAAAGTGATGGGAATGAGGGAAGATCAAAGAAATACAGGCCTACCTTTCAAAAAAGAAAAGAACAAGTAAGAAAGTCTCAAATAATCAATTTGAGCTCACATGTGAAGACTATGGAGATGGATAGATCAAAAAATTAGCAGAAGGAAATGATAAAAACGGGATAATAAATAAACAAAAATTTAAATGACATAGGAACCCATATTATTTGAATCTCCTTCCTACAGAGCCAGGTGGATGTGATGGCAGAAAGAAATTATTATCTCATGCATGCTTCTTTTTCTAGAAACTCATAAATGACAAAGTAAGGGCCTTTGATTATAGATTTCTGAGATATTCTCTCTTTATTTTTTAAATTTTTTTTCTTGTCCCTTTTTGTTTTTGGAACATACCCAAAGGTGCTCAGGGCCTACTCTGGGTTCAGAAGTCATTCCTGGCATTGCTCAGAGGACCATCAATGTTTACTGCACCAAAGCAGGATTTAGTCAGATGCAAGCAAGTGCCTTTACCCCAGTACCTAGCTCTGGCCTTTCTTTCCTTTTTTCTTTTTTTTCTTTTGGGGTCATACCCAGCGATGCACAGGGTTTACTCCTGGTTTATACACTGAGGAATTACTCCTGGTGGTGCTCAGGGAACCATATGGGATGCTGGGAATAGAACCCGGGTCAGCCAGGTGTAATGCAAATGCCCTTGCCACTGTGCTATTGCTCCAGCCCCACTTCTTTGCATTTTAACATAGGTTTCGGCACAGAAGATGAAAGACAGGGTCTTCAGCTGCCTCTGATCTCACCTGTAGTTACGTCTGACAGAAGAGACATTTCACAGCAGAGGGAAATGTGAATTTCATTTTCTTGTGTCTTGTTCACTAGTGTGATAATGGGTCTCAGGGATCTGAGAGCTCAGATGGACACAGGGAGGACATGAAGTAAAGAACTGAAACATCACTGACCACTCATGACAAGGAAGAAGCTTTGTGACAGAAAATCAAGAACAAATTGGAAAACTCTCCAAATCAGCATATATATTATTGTAGATTTCAAAAGGGGAGGAAAAAATCACTACAGTAAGCCAAGAAAAGCAGGAGAAAGAATCTAATTTCCAGACTTAGCAATTCAAAAGAAATTTCCACCAATCCCAGACACATAAAGAGAAATACAAAATTGGTTTTGACAAAGGTGCAAAAGCAAAATTCTTAGCGATGATAGAAAACACAAAATTAATCAGCTTAAAAATGAATAAACTGAACTTCATCAACATTTAAAACTCATATTTGGAGCAAGATGGTTTTCATGGCAAGTAGTCACCACGCCACAGTTTTCCATCTTTACAACTTCGTCTTATTGAGAATGATATTATCCGAATGGGATTATACATGCTATGAAAATGAAATGATATAGAAATGACTACTCAGTAAATGACTAAGCAAAATCCACTTGACATGCAGTTATAGAATCAATGTTTCTTATATTGGACTTTAGTATTTGGTACAATGGATTATACTACCTTCCCTGATGATTCACTCACTGAGGATCTTTCAGGTTATTTCCAATGAAAGTCATTACTGAAAAATTCCAAATTATACTGAAAATTTGGGAATTGTCCCTTCTAATGGGTGAATTTCATGACAAGAATTATATCTCTGTAACAAGCTAAGAAGCGTATCCCTTATCTAGCGGCGTGGCTTGCCCTTCCTGGGTTTAAGCATGCCCCGTACAATCCTGCCTTCCTGAGTCCCTCCTCTCTGCTGGCTCCTTGGGTCTCCCGTTCTGCTCCAACGTCCTCATCTAAGGACCAATTCACTCCCCCAGCTCCAGCTGCACCTTCGGCCCTTACTCAACTCTGATGTAGACCTCTCCAGCCCAAATCTCTTCCAAAAAAAAGCCAAGTAGAGTTCCTAGGTCCCTCTCTTGAGTGAGTCGTAGCACTCAGCTGCTCTGTGGACCCTGCTCCAACTCTCCAAGGCCTGACAAGGTAAGAGTGCAGCCAAGGTAGGGTGTGAGAGCTGGGGTCAGAGGGGGTTAGGGCGGGGTCAGGGAGGGGTCAGGACAGGGATAGCACAGGGGCAGGTCCAAAGTCAAGGAGGGCTCACGAGAGAGCTGTGTCCAATGGGGAGGATGGGATTAGAGAGGTCATACTTTAGGGGTCAGAGGTCAGAGGGGTGCAGCCAGAGCTGAAGCCACTCTGGCCATGGGCATGGAGACTGGAAGCCCCTGGCAGGAAGTCCCAGTCCCGTAGCCCTCGGCTCAGCAGGTGCTTGGGGCGCCCTGGGCTCAGGTGAGCAGATTGCCTGTGGGCGGGGAACAGCCGGGGTGGACTGGCCCATCAGTCTCCTCTTTTTTCCTCTCTGTGTTCCCCAGTCTTTGAGCGGGCAGCCGGCCACGGCGTCCACACGGTTGGGGCACCCGGCCCACCCTGTCCAGGTCACATGGCCCACTGCACCTCCCAGAGACAGCGGGGAAATGGAGGCAGGACACTAGTACAGCCCCGCACACAAAGCTAGTGTCTGGGCCAGGGGTGGGGGTGGTGGATGCTGCGGGCATGGGGTCTCCGGGATGCAGCTGTGACCAGTTGTGGCCACCACATCCCTTCCCCGGCTTCCCTTGGGGCTTGCTCACTTTGCGCTCTGCTGTCCACGTTCCTGCTGCCCAGGCAGCAGACAGGGATATCAGGCACCAAGATACCCTGTCACTCTGGGACTGGTTGACCCCTGCTTCTGCTTTCCCACTGAGAAGTGGTCAAGGGTCTACCGGAGAGGAAACGGGGACCTCCTGTTTACCACATGGCATCGGGCTGGTCATCACAGTTTGCGGAAAGCCCAGGGGGTATGGATGATCTCTGGTGGTCACGAGGCCATGGAAGGACAGTGGCCATGGCAGGCCAGCCTGCAGTATCAGAGCATTCATCCCTGTGGAG
This sequence comes from Sorex fumeus, assembly GCF_029834395.1. Taxonomy (NCBI): domain Eukaryota; kingdom Metazoa; phylum Chordata; class Mammalia; order Eulipotyphla; family Soricidae; genus Sorex; species Sorex fumeus. The sequence goes on from NW_026606103.1 coordinate 6,332,062, forward strand.
CTGTGCTCATTCATTCCCACTGGGTGTTCTCTACCGCCCACTGCTTTACAAAGTGAGTTGTTTCTCAGGTCCTAGCAGCTGGGCTGGCAGGGGGAGAGGTTTAAAATATTAGAGCCCCTGCGTTCTCAAGGCCGTGTGCTGGGACAATCTGTGTCCTTCTAGTCCAAGTTTTTTGCCTGTGATCTGTCCTCTCCTGCATTGTCCTCTCTCCTCACCTGATTTTGCTCATCTTCTATCCTCATCCCTGTGCCTTTCCCTGACACAGGTCTGCCCCCGAGATGGCAGTGTTCATCCTGCCTCCCAGGTGCAATGTCAGCTGGCTCTGTGTCACCTCACACCACGGCTTCTCTCAATGTTCCTGCAATCCTGGTTGTCAGAGGGAGGCTGGAACCTGGGATGCAGTGGCAGATGCTGGTGTTCTGTACGTCTCTGGCCTGGGGTCTCTGCTCACCACATGTCTATTGGTCAGCTGCATGGACACTAGATGTGGAGTCCCTGACCTTGAAGAAGAACAGAGCTGCTCTCGGTCCTGGGTCTCGTTGGGTGTTCCCAGTGGTTTGGGGGGGCAGTAACCAGGAGCTGGATCTTTGGTATGTACAGAGGCCCACAAGCACCTGCTCTGTGCTGTGTCCCACTGGAGACCCACTGTGGATTAGGTTGGCTTTACCCACCTCACTGTGTCTCCATTTAGTCAGAGAAGAAGTTTCCCCTGTGGGTGAGCAGGAATGACACCATTGGAATGGAGAACTCAGATGGGCAGGCTCCAGTGGGCATGGGTCAGTTTGTGGATGCGAGAGTTTGGTCACCAGCTGTGTGGGGAGGAATTTTCAGGTGAGTGAGTGGGAAGGTGGAATGTTTCGTCCCTCATGGTCAGAACACAGAACATCCTGCACATATGGTCTCCTTTGACCAATGATTTTGTGCAGTTTCAGAACAGGTGAGTACCAAGAAGGAGTGAGAGAAAGGAGTGGTGCGAGAGCAGATTGGTCATAAGGCGGGTCAAGAGCCAAGATGGAGCCAGGGCGCTCTGCATGTGCCGAAGGAAGGTCAGGATTGTCCAGCCCCATGGGACCTGCAGCCCTCCATGATCCTTTCCTTTAATAGTGGGTGTGTGCTGAGCTGTGACTAAAACTACCCCTGTTCTCCAGAGAGAAGGGATGACAGAAAGGGAGAATTCTGTGCGGTGGTGCAGATAAGGCAGTGGTGGGGGTCAGATAATGGTGGAGAGGTGCAAGCTGACATATGCAGAAGATGATGACTCTCACCTTCCCTCCTGCAGGAAGTCTCATGCCCCTGAGGATTACTGGGTGCTTGGGGGTAGTACCAAGCTCTACCAGGACACCCAATAGGCCAGGAGGGTGGCTGTGAGCTGCATTATCATCCATCCAGACTTTTAGAAGCTCCACCACTTTGCAGCGGTGTTACAACTGCACCAACCTGTGAACTTCAGCTCCTATATCATCCCTGTCTGCCTTTCAACCTCTGGCATGGAGCTGCTTCTTGGCACAACTTGTTGGATAAATGGCTGGGGAAAGCTCACTGAGGACAGTGAGTGGTTATGTTGTGGGTGTGAATGGGAGACAGGGACTAGGATTCTAGCTCATGAAAATCTCTAGTTAGCGTGGAGGCCTATGGACCTTGTGCCTCTCTGTGCCTTATTTCCTGAGAACTGGACTCTTCTCATTCGTCTTGTGAAAAATATGTCCTTCTGAAAGGAGGACAAGTTACTTCAAGTTACTCAGGTCGAAGACACTGAAATTCTGGGTCCTTTGGTTTTGGGAGTCAGGAATCTGGAAATCAAAGTTTTTCTGTCTTGGGTGTAAAAACTTAACTAATAAGTGAATTGATGGAGGGTTTCTCAAAAATGCTGTTTAGGTGGCCTGAGAACTCCTCTCAGTGATGTATGGCCCACCTTCTCTGTTTGAGGATGCAGTGTTGTTAGGTTCTGCAGTGACAGGTTTAACCAGGCCACCTCAGTGAAAACTGGGGGAAACCTCTAGGCCACATCTGGTTGTGCTCAATGGCCTGTAGGGCTTTATCTTGATGCTCAAGGAACATGTCATGCCAGAGATATAACTAGCAACGATTTTGGGAGAAGCATGTATTTCACACTTCTGTTCTCTTCTAGCCCCTTGGTACTAGTATTTCAATTTGATGTAGATCAGACATGACTTTATCAACTCAATTTGTCTGATTGTTCCTCTGTGAAATACCTTAATTTTTCCATGGCCATAGAATGAACATGTAAAAGTAAGAATAAAGCTCTTGGAGAACATCGGGGAAGAACAATCACGACCTAAAATCATCTCAGTTCCATCACCTAAGTTTTGTTCTTCTCCTAACCTGTGTCTCCTATCTGCCTCTTGGATTTGTCAGGTGAATGGAGTAATAGGGTGAATACAGGGCAAAACTTTGTGGAGGTTTTCAGTAAAATGAGGAGAAGTATAAAAATTTGCGTAGACATGAACTTGTTCAGAGAAGTGTGTTTATACTTTAGTGAAATATTGATGCATAATGATTATGGAAAAGGAAATATTTATTTGCCTTTTCAATTTTTTATATTTATAAATTTTTTCACAATAATTTATTACATTAAATATTTCAACACCAATCCCACCACCATGTACCTTCCCGCCACCATTATTTTGAATTATATCTTTAACTTTATATTTTTATATCTTTATATCTTTATGGGCTGGAGCGATAGCACAGCGGGTAGGGCGTTTGCCTTGCACGCAGCCAATATGGTCGACCCAAAACTCGATACCTCTGCCCCTCTCAGAGAGCCCGGCAAGCTACTGAGAGTATCTTGCCCACATGGCAAAACCTGGCAAGCTTCCTGTGACGTATTCGAAATGCCAAACACAGTAACAAGTTTCACAATGAAGGCGTTACTGGGCTCGCTTTAATAAATCCATGAACAACCAGAGGACCGTGGACCGTGATATCTTTATATTTATCTTTCTTTTTTTCTGTCTGTGTGTCTTTTTCTATTTCGGTGTCACTCAGCAATGCTCAGGGGGTTGCTACTGCCTCAGCACTCAGGAATTATTTCTGGGGATGCTAGGGGGACCATATGGGATTCTGGGAATCGAACGTGGGTTGGCCGCATGCAAGACAAACGCCTTACCTGCTGTGCTATTGCTCCAGCTCCCCAACTGCCTTTATTTGGTACACTGCTTCTCTTCAAAGGTGCTACATGCATTTCAGACAGACCATATCTTACGGAAATGGGGTACAAAAGCATTCCAGATTCTTGCCTGAATCAGTGGCAGGAACACTTCCTTCCTCGTAACCAGCCCCCAACTATACATGCACACGCACACACACACACACACACACACACACACAAACACATACACATGCTTGCAGACACACGCATACTCTCACTCAGTCATACAAGCTTATACTGCGTTTGTCCTGAGGTCCAGGAGCATGCCACAGACTTATCATTAGTCAGCCTATAGAATTTCAGATAATCAGCTTCTGACTTTTATGGGCTTAGCTGTGACCAGGTGGCCTCACCTCCAGTGCTCCCATACCAGCCCGCCATCACAAACATCCTTCTGCCCATTACTTCCTCTCCCCTTCTTCTTTCTCTCTAGAAACTTCTTTGTTTTCACTGGGTCTGCAAGTTAGAGTTGTCATTTCTTCGTGATTGCTTGCCTTAGTAAATCACTTTTACATTTGAGCAAAATCTTTTAATTGACTTTGGATAACTAATTAATAGTGGTACTTCAGAATCATATGGAGTTTCTGTATTAATATTTTAAGGACTGCATATCGTTATCCCTAGCAACTACACTAATTTCATTCCCAGTACCAGAACCCTTTTCTCCACATCCTTGCCAACAATCATTTCTTCTTGAACCATTTTCCCAACTATGAGCCATTTCCCTAGTTATAAGTAATTTTGAATTTTTTAATGTGTCTGTGCGCCATCTTTGAGGAAGTGTCTGTTTATGTCTTTTGAATAATTTTTATTGCATTTTTTTCTGTTTTTTGGTTATATGAGTTAATATATTCTGGGTATTAATCCCTCGTTAGCCATGATGATCAAACAGCTTTTGCCTATTGCTCAGGTGCTTTTGTTTGTTTGTTTGTTTGTTTGTTTGTTTCCATTGTAGTTTCCTTTTCTTTGTAAATGCGTTTTAGTTTTATGTTGTCCCATTCTATTGGATAACATTGGGTGTCCTTGCTCGTCCTGCAGAGAGCTTAGGTTTTTTGAGCTGCTCCCACAACAGTGCCCCTGAGGCACACCCAATTCCATCAAGCACCAATAATCCTATATTACTTTTCTCTTTACTTCATGTCATTTGCAAGGATTATTTAGCAATGTCCATTTTGTATAGACACAGAAAGACACTTGATGGCTATGCTTTGTAACATGGAAGTTAATTGGCTCCAAAATAATATTTACTCCTGGCCATCCATATTTACTTGACTTAAGCCTCAGTTTCTATTGGTTCCTAGCTCTCCAAAAGCAGGATCCTGACGAAGGGACTGGATGGGCCCATGGTAAGCTGAAAACTACCCTGGCATTGGAAAGGGACAAGCTAAGTGTATGAAGTATAATAAGTTAAGAGCATCATCATGGAACAGACTCTGTTATGACCCAAGAAGAAGTTACTGAATAAGGACCCTGCTTAGGTTAGGATCAACCAGCTTGGCTTGAGGACTGTGGTTTGTAATATATAGCAAGATGTCCCAGGAAGAGTCAACCTTTAAGCTTAATATAGTTCTTACTGTGTTCATACAAAACTGACTAGAAATTTTATAAGAAGTTACTATGGTTGTTTAAATGGATTACTTACTAGCTGAGGAAAGGAGAAAGCAATACACCCTAGATGCAATCCCGCCCTTGTACGGATCTCCTAGTAATCTGGAGTGCTCCTAGTTATCTGGAGTGCTGAACCCTCAGATGAGATTTTGTCCTTGAGTTAATCTCCTAGAACCTACCCTGAATAACTAGCTTTATCTCTGTTTGATGTTCTGATATTGTTCAACCCCACCTATGTGTACCCCCACCCTTCATGATTTCTATATTACTATACTGTAAGGGGCCGTGAGCAATAGCACAGCGGTAGGGCATTGGCCTTGCACGCAGCCAACGTGGCCGACCCGAGTTCGATTCCTCCGCCCCTCTCGGAGTGCCCGCAAGCTACCGAGAGTATCTCGCCCGCACGGCAGAGCCTGGCAAGCCATCCATGATGTATTTGATATGCCAAACACAGTAACAACAAAGTCTCCAATGGAGACGTTACTGGGCCCGCTCGAGCAAATCGACTATCAACGGGAGGGCCTTTACTTTATTTACTTTATAGTGTAAGGGGAAAGAGGGGACTAGGAGGATGACAAAGAATCCAAGGACGATGACTGGAAGTAGAGGACATTGAGATCTATGAGGAGACTAGGATGATGGAAGTATGATGACTGGGACTACGAGCAAAAGTACAATGATGGTTGTGCAGTAAGGAGAGAGATCAGACTACATTGGGGAGGAGAGAGAAATAAACTGGCTACTGACAAGTCTGGGGCCCAGTTCCCCTGTTCCCGCAATCCTTTGTCCATCTCTTGCTGTCATCTAGCCTCAAAGGTGGCTTTCGGCCACCAAACACTTGAGTCCCAAACGTGTGCCCACTCGTTTTTTTGGAAACTCGCACCGTTCATGTATTCTTGATTGCTTTTTCCTCCCCATTGGAGATGTGTCTGAATGTACCACTAATGTTGAAATCCCAGAATATACCCCCTAATTTTTCTTCTGTGTGTTTTATGATTTTATAGACAACATTTCTCTGTATGTGTTTCTCTGTGTGTTTTGGCCATTTCTCAGAAATTTCAGGGAAATTTCTGACTCTGGGGGTGAGGGTTTCACTCCTTTAGCTTTAAGGGGACCTGCAGGGTTGGATAGTGACCTTTACTCCTGCATGCAGAACATATGCTCAGCACTTTGACCCAACAATCTCTCTGACTCAAGATCCTTATGTCCAGGCAATATCTCCAGACAGTTCTCCCAGAGTTATGCTGTATATAATTTAGTGTCCACACAACTTTATGAGGGTTTGCTGTAAGACTTCAATGCATCATGGTCTGAAAAGTCAGTGGATACAATTTCTATCTTCCTGATTCTATTGAGGTGTGTTTGGGGACCTAGCACGTAGTCTATCTTGGAAAATGTTCCATGTGCACATTTGCAGAAAAGAATGTGTATTCACATTTTGGTGGATGGAAAGGCCTGTATACATCTATTAGCCCTCTCTCTTCCAGTTCTTCCTTCAAAGCCCTTCTTCAATGCCATTCTTCCTCCAAAGGCATACTTCCATGTCTTCCTTCTGAGTTTTAATCTTGTTGATCTATCCAGAGGTGATAAGATGGTGTTGAATTCTCTAGCTACTATTGTTTTGCTAGCAATATCCTCCTTAAAGTTTCTTAGAAGTTGTTTTAAGTGTTTTGGTGGTCCCTCATTGGATGCGCATGTGTTTAGGAGCATGATTTTCTTCCTTCTGTACATATTCCTTGATTATTAAAAAAATGGCCTTTGTTGTCCCCTATAATCTTTTTCAGCCTAAAATCTTTGTTGTTGGATATTAGTATGGCCACCCTGGCTTCTTTGAGGGATTTGTTTGCTTTCAGGATTCTTTTCTATCTTTTGATTTTGAGTCTGTGTTTGCTCTGGCTGTTCAGATATGTTTCCTGTAGGTAGCAGAATGTTTGGTTCAGGTTTTTAATTCATTTTGCCACTCTGTGTCTCTTAGTTGACATTGAGAGAGATTATGGTATGGGGTTTTGTGCCATCTTTTTGTAGAGGTTTGTTGTGCTTGTAGTGATTTGTCTTGTCTTCCAGTAGCCCCTTTAGTCCTTCTTTTAAGATTGGTTTTGAGTCTACAATGTTCCTGAGTTGTTGTTTATTCATGAAATAGTTCATTTTTCCTTTGACTTTATCATTTTCCTCCTTTCCTGAGGGACTTGAATTTTGGTATCAGATAAATAAATTCTCCCTATAATTTCATCTCCCTACTGAATTTTCTTCACATTATTTTCTAGGTTTAACTCTAAAATAATTCTTTTTCTTTTGCTTACCTTTTTATCTCTGAACTATATATATTCTCCTGTATTTTTGTTGCCTAGAGGTATTAATGAGATGGCAGATGAGTACTGGAAGCCAGGTGGGAGGGTAACAGGGAAGATGGTGGGTCTGTCACTGGATGGTGGAAAGGGAAGATATATTGACTGATCGGGGATTTCTATGAGAATGATGGGAGAATGGATGGATAGATGGACAAAGGTGAATGGATAACCAAGGGATAGGAGGGTGTGTGAGTGAATGTACACAAGGAGAGAGAGGCCAAAGGAAGGGTGACTGCTGATCTGGAAGGACGGGGGAAAACTGACTCATGGAGAATGAATGGATCCTGAAAGGGGAGTTGTGCTGGTTATTGGTTCTGCTCTGTGTGTTGCATGCATTGGTGGGGGAATTTGACATTTTTTGTGTTTAATAACAGGGTTGGGTATTTATTTATGGGAGAGACATGAGCAAATTAAGATAAGTTAGGAGGCATAGGGAAATAAGAGGAGGCTTTTCTTGCTGGTGGGTAGGGGGCTGAGGCAGTGCTGAGGCTCAGCTGGGCTGAGAAATCTTGTTCTTTGGGAGTGTTAGAGAGTGGCAGAGTGAGGTAGGGGTAACTGAAATGCCGAAAACCTCCTCTGTCCTTTGAGAGCCGGAGACTGGTAGTGAGTTGGAGGCTACAAGGACTCCTGGTGGGATTTTTAGGGAAAAGGATGATTGTCACATTCCCACTCTCCAAGATTAGCCCAGCTCTCAGGCACCAGGGAAGCTGTGACAGCTCACCTCAAAGTAGGTGACTAACATAGTGGAACTCTGTTATGATTTTTGGGTCACACCCAGCGATGAATAGGGTTTACTCCTGGCTCATGCACTCAGGAATTACTCCTGACAGTGTTCCCGGGACCATATGGGATATGGGAATCAAATCCGGATTGGCCACATGCCAGGCTAATGCCCTATCCGCTATACTATTGCTCCAGCCCCGGAAATGCATTATGATGTCGCTGGAAGTGAAAGTCTGAAATCCAGGTGCAGCCTCTGCTTCCTTTGGATGGTGTGTGGCACATGGTCGCTTTGGCTATTCCAGCTTCCAGATGCTTCCCCCATTCCTGGCCCAGTACCCCTTCTGGCATACTCAGGGAACAAATCTGAGTCTTCCTCTCTCACCGCATCTGTTCACTCACCTAAGTCTCCTGCCTCCTTCAGCTGAAGGACCCTGTGATGATATAGATCGGACTGACATGATCCAGGAACATCTCCAATTTCCCGGTCCTCAATTCCATCATGGAGTCCCTTTGCCATGATAAGTATGTGTTCCTTGTTGCAGAGATGGGGATGCTTACATTGTCACATTGTTTGCACCATCTTATTCAGGTTCTGTGCTCCGTCAAGACTGACACCCAAGGAGAGTAGACACAAGGGCCAGGAAGGATTGCTCCACAGTTAGAAACCTGCCTTGTGAGCTGGGGGAGAAGGCAATTGGAATAGTGGAGGGATCAGTAGGTCAATGATGGGTGGAGAGGTCGACCAGGATGCTGAAAGTAGATAAAGGACCGAATATGATAGCCTCTCAGTATTTATATTTTAAACCATAATGCCCAGAACTAGAGAGAGAGTATGGGGGAAATGGTCTGTCAAAGAGGCAGGGGGAGGCTAGGCTCGGGGAATCATGGGTAAATTGGTGGTGGAAAATGTGCACTGCTGGATGGATGGGTGTTCGATCATTGTATGACTGAAACTCAAATATGAAAGTTTTATAACTGTATCTCATGGTGATTCCATTTAGAAAAGAGGCACATCCACTTCCTCCTCTCCCTTTAATCTGGAGAGCTTGCTGCCTCTTCTTGAGAACACAGAGCAGTGGGATGGCAGCCACTGATGTTCATATCCTCATCTCTGCTCCCCTCACCCCTGCATCTTCATCTCTCCACGCCTCTACAGTGCCCCACGGCTGTGGTCTGTTCTGGGTGATCAAAGGCTCTCCACCTCAGTCTTCACAACACGCTTTCCTTGCCAAGAACAGATGCGCAGGAACAGTGTCTGGTCTGCTACCGCCTTCCCTCTGTCTACCTTTTTTGGGTCTCCTCCTCCTCACCCTTTGTTTCTTCAATCCCCACACCCAGTTGTGTCTCCATTCTGCCCCCATCACCCTGTAGTCAGTTCCTTGACAGCTGTAATCTTGCCACTGTTGAAGTTTACATAGGTGTGCATAGATCTATCCCTCATATGTGGCACATAAAGAGACATAATAAGGAGATAATAAATGCCAGACACTATAAAAACTAAGAACTGACTTACTGAGTGGAGTTTCCTGAGTGGCAGGGGAAGAGAATCTGGGGGAGAGGAACTGGCTGGGGAGAGCGGACTGGAGCCATGGCTGGGGTGGGCAGTGGGCCCTCTGGTGCTGGTGTGGTGGAGGGACACTGTGTCCATGGACCGCTAACACTGTAGCAGTGGGCAGTGCTGAAAGGAGGTAAAGGGATACGCATGATACCCTTCCAGTAACAGTATTGCAAACCATACTGCCTAAAAGGGAAATGAGAAGGGGTGGGGGGAGACAGACAGACAGACAGACAGACAGGCGCTCTGCTCTGGTGTGTAGGACACTGTGGACAGTGAGCAGTGGACAGTGAGCAGTGGACAGTGAGCAGTGGACAGTGAGCAGTGGACAGTGGGTGCTCTGGTGCTGCTGTGTAGGACACTGTGTCCATGGTCCCCTATCACTGTAGCAGTGGACAGTGAGCAGTGGACAGTGTGTGCTCTGGTGCTGCTGTGTAGGACTCTGTGTCTATGGGCCCCTATCACTATAGCAGAGGGCAGTGGGCACTCTGGTGCTGGTGTGCTAGAGGGACACTTTGTCCATGGAACCCTGTCGCAATAGCATTAGAAATCATGGTACCAAATATTTTAGAAATATAAAGAATTGCTCATGGCGCCCCCAGATCTCCTGAGCATCATATGGGTAGTCTCCCCAACCCCAGGAGAGGAACCAGTCCAGTGGTTGCACATGTATACTGAGGGGCGCAAAGGCCATGTGCTGCCAGACACACGCCCAGCCCAGCACCACTGCCAGGGTGTATCCTGTCCTCTTGCAGGCCCAGCAGCCAACATAGCCTTCCTGGGGAACATAGCCAATGTGCCCCGGGCCTCTGCCCAGGCACAGCACCCACAGAGGGGCAGTACTGTATGGGGCAGCAGACAGGCACCTTCTGAGGCAATAAGGCCCCAGGAGGCCCCAGATGTCTCCCAGGGTTTAGCAGCAGTGTAGGGTAAACTCACAGGGTTGGTCCCTGGCACAGTGTACATTCACTGGAGCATTCAAGAGTGACTCCTCAGTACAGAGCCAAGAGGAGCCCAAGCACTTCTGGGTGTGACTCTACCTCCCCCAAATTGTTTTAATATTTCTGCTTTGGGGGTATATGTTATTCACTTCCATCTCCACTAATGTGTCCAAACACCAACTGCCATTGATTTTTATCATGTCTAGTCTGTCCCTTCCCTCTCTACAATGTAATTTTGTATAAATTTAAATTCACTAAATATTTTAAGAAACACATTTTATGCCTAACTTTTCATAAATAGTAGCACTATAGCACTGTCCTCCCGTTGTTCATCGATTGGCTTGAGCGGGCACTAGTAATGTCTCACAACAAATTGTGAGGCATGTTGTTACTGTTTTTAGCATATTGAATACATCACGAGTAGCTTGCCAGGCTATGCCATGCAGGCGAGATACTCTCGGTACCTTGCCAGGCTCTCCTAGAGGGGCAGAGGAATCAAACCTGGGTCGGCCACATGCAAGGCAAACACTCTACCCGCTGTGCTATCGCTCCAGCACTCATTAGTAGTAATAAGTGCAAATAATTAAAATGTTTAACACTGAAGAGTTGTTTTCCTACGTTTCTCAATGATTAGAGTTGTAAGTAGTTTTGAAAAACTATGTAGTAGTCTAATTCCCTGAGAATCTATAAGATCCTGAGTTACAAATATCTTGTCACTGAAAATAAAGAATGGCTTTCAGACACCGGTTCTACACGTACCTGGACCATAATGATCATGATCACCGTCAACCTGTTGTTTGTCGATTGCCTTGAGCAGGCACCAGTCATGTCTCCTTTCTAGCCCTGAGATTTTAAAAGAGCCATATTCAGTGCTCTTTCAGGGGTAAGAGAATGAGACCTATCATTTTTTCTGGTATTTGGCATATTGAGTATGACACGGGAAGATTGCCAGACTCTACCATGCGAGCAGGACACCCTCAGTTGCCTGCTCGGTTCTCCAAAGTAAGAACGAGATAATAAGATTAGTGGCCACGCGCTTCTGGGAGCTGGGTTTTTATAGTCTCTGGGTCTTAGCCATTGATGTTTTTTCATAAATGATTATATTAGGATTCTTTATTTCCTCAGAAGGTCTTTGCTGCCTCCTTGCAGAGAGCCCTTCCTCACCAAGCACACACCTTTAAACACTGATAATTCAGCCTGCTGGAGCATGCCTACTCAGGGCTGTTAGGGAACTTCCCCCTGGAAGCAGCCCCATCACCTGCCTGATTTAGAACACAGTTTCTCAAGAGACCACAGAAGCAGTGGCTCGAGCCAGGCCCCACCAAGAATGAAAGCATTGCCCTGAGTGCAGATTCAGCCTCTCACATAAATGGCGATTTCTTACTGGGTGTTTTGTTTTGGAGTCACACTCAGTTGTGCCCAGAGCTTCGTCCTGGCTCAGAGATAACTCCTGACAGTGCTCAGGGAGCCACATAGGATACCTGGAGTGGAGCCTGGGTTGACCATGTGCACGGTAAGTGTCCTACGTGCTATACTATTTCTTCAGGCCCCCACTTAGGTATTTAAAATAAACAGTTCCTTCTGCTGTTTTGTACTCCAGACAGCATCCTAATGCCTGTTGGCTCTCGAAGAGAGATGTGTGTGCACACAGGACAGGAGACGCCGCAGGGCTAGAGACTCAGGAAGAGGGCGTCCATCAAAATTCTAGTTTCAAGGTATCTTATCCACACCAATAATTCTGCATTCATTGCAGTCAGGTGATCTATGCTTATTTAACAGTCTGTATCCAAAGGGGTTTTGCTGAGGGGGTTTAATGTTCCTTTTTTTTATACATGTTTTTATCCTCCATTGTCAGATATAAATTAAGGGGTTGACTCAGATCTGGCTATTTCATGCTTGAAGAAGATCACAATGAAAGAAGTGTGAACAGAATTAATTGATCTGGTGAGGAAAATATCCCTTCAACTGTAAACTACATTCTATCTTCAGAATCCCTGCCATGAAATTAACCTTCAGTCTAAGACATATTTTGCTTTTACTCTTTCATTTTGGAGGGGCCACACTGGCTTATGTTCAGGGCTTACTCCTGGTGAGACCAGATGGGGTTCTGGCGACTGAGCCCAGATCAGCTCTACCATCTCTCCAGAAACTCCAAGACATAGTGGCAAGTTTTTTTTTCCTCTACTGTCATATCTTTGTAAATTCTTGAGAAGCTCCATAACTCAAAAGCTGTTTCGTCCAATTATTTTTAGAAAATCCTTTTAACAGTCCATACCAACGGTTTAATCTAATCTTTCCTAATAGTCTCAACTGAACAATCGCCACCTACTTAACTTCAATTTTCAACATTAAACATAGCCAAACCTATACCTTCACTATAACAGAACACTAGTCATAAGCCTAACCAAAGGCTTGACCTAACCTTATCTATTAGCCTTAAGCGAACAATCTCCCCATACTTTACTCTCATCAAGTAATTGTGGGTGGAGTGATAGCACAGTTGATAGGGCGTTTGCCTTGCACATGGCTGACCCAGGTTCGATACCTCCGTCCCTCACAAAAGCCCAGCAAGGTACTGAGAGTATCCTACCCACTTGGCAGAGCTTGGCAAGCTACCCATGGCATATTCTATTTTCCCAAAACAGTAACAAGTCTCACAATGGAGAGGTTATTTGTGCCGTCTTGATCGATGAATAACGGGAGGACAGTGCTACAGTGCTTGTACATGTACAAGTAGCCGAGTCCTTATCCTTACTCAAACAGAACCCAACCCTAATAACAGTAAACCAAAAGCAGCAAAGCCACGTTCTTATAATACGCAACCTAAAGGCTGGGCATTAATTTACCTATTATCCTCAACTGAACAATCTTCCTAGACTTTACTTCATTTTCAGTTTTAAAAGCAGTCAAACCCTTATCAAACAAAACTTTAATCCAAACCCATACCTGAATGCAATCCACATTCTTTTAGCAACCCACACCAAAGGCTCTGCCTAATTAGCCTCAAATGAACCAACACTCTTTCTCTAATAACCCCAACCACGTCCTAATTCACATTGTTATAATATCCCATATCAAATACTTGGCCTAAATTTACCTGTTGTCCTCAGATGAATAATTGCCCTATGTATTATTTTCTCTTTTCAATTTTAAACATAGTCAAACCAATACTTACTTTACAGAACCCTACCCTACCCCAATTCACATTGTTTTATTCTTTTTGTTTTTTTTTGGATCACCATTAGATAAAGGTACAAAGCTGTTCATGATTTGGTTTCAGTCATACAATGTTCCACACCCATCCCTTCACCAGTGCACATTTCCGACAACCAATGTCCCCAATTTCTCTCCTGTAGGAGAACATTGGTTTGCCTTTCCTTTTCAGCCACAGGGAGTTTGGGGTTGTTGATTGATCCCCCAACCTGTCAATTACCTTTGCCTCCTGATCAGACTCTGCTGACTTGTAAATATTGTTCTTCTCTCTTAATGTCCTTTGCATAGTTAGCTACCTCAGAGCAATGGCTTTTTGTATGGACGCAGGAAGACAGTTAATAAGACATGCTTTTGTAACTTGGGAGTTGATTGACTCCAGATAATATTACCTCGTAGACATCTGCTCTCTCAACTTAAGCCTCAGTTGCCCTTACTGCCTAGATCCCCCAAATCAGGGCCCCGATGATGGACTGGATGGACCCAGGGCAAGCGGTGAACTACCCTGGCATCAAAATGGGCCTGGCCAAAGTCCCCTAATACTGAACTATAAGTTAAGAGCAAGGTCATGGATAAATTCCGTCATGACCCAAAAGTAATAACTAGCTTTGGACCCTAATGCGGTTAGGAATTATCGATCGGGCCTGAGCACTGTAGTCTGAGTCTGTGGTGAGATGTCCCCAAAGAGAGTTGTCCTACAAGTCTAATTGTGTCTATTCCTGTGTCCATACAGAATGGCAATTATTAGGAAGTTGAAATAAGATTTTAATTAACTTACTGGTCTACGGAGAGGAGAAACACACCTTAAGTGCTGTTTTGCCCTGGTGGACTGCAGGCAGTCAGAAAGGTGTGAAGAACATGTTAATTGTACCTGGGTGGGGGGAGGAACAGTTTGGGAGGCTTGGTTTGAGAAGAGGTGGTAAAAAATGTGGTTGCAGAGAGTTGGTGAAAAAAGAAAGAGAGGTAGAGTCGGAGAGAGGCAGAGTTGGAGATGTAGGCAGAGCAAGAGAGAGAGTTAGCGAGCAAGGGTTGGAGAGAGAATTGTGGAGTGTGTTAAAGAGAGGCTAGAGAGATTTGGGGGCAAATTGGGCAGAGAGTCATGGCGGGGGGGGGGAGTGGCGGATAGAGTTTGGGCGAGACAAGAGATGGAATGAGGCAACTGATTATCAACCAGCTTGGCCCTCATTTCTCCTCTGTCGGCCTCAGTCAAAGGTCATCCCAGGTGGAGAAGCGATTCAAGAGCACTGAACAGCCAGAGAGAGCCACCAGGAGAGCCCATGAACACCCGCTAATCTGTGATCATTCCTAGAGACACCAGGGTAAAAGGAGTTTCAACAATCAGGGAAAGGAGCTTAGGGAGGAGCCCAGGAGAGGAGAGCACAGGGAGGAGTCCAGGGCAGGAGAGCACATTGGAGCCCTGAGTGACAGCAGGGCAGGCCGCCCACCAGGTGCGGGGTAGCCTGGGAAGCAAACCAATGCTCACTGCCGGCCTGAGGACGGGCAGCATGGTCTGCACCAATAACCGGCGTCTGCACGGTGACCGGGATCTGCACGGTGACTGGAGTTTACACTGGGCGACAGGGGTCTGCACTGGGAGACCCGCGGAGCTGGACAGGAGGGAGCACGCTGGGACCCCTGATGTCGACCCGGCACCGCCTCCTCACTCAGGGCCGCACCCTCGGCTCCCCTCCTGCCACCGCCCGAGTGCCTGGGGTCTTGCAGAGACTCCCGCAGGATGTGCAGACACCTGAGGCTGGTCACACTCAGACGGGAGCGACCAGAGCCGGAGTGACACAGCCCGGCTCGCCCTGTGCCAGCAGCGGGACTGGACTTGGCGGTGAGGGTGCTGTACGTGCACTGCGCCTGCGCACTCTGAACGTCCCACTCAGCGCGTCAAGCCCAACACATGATCCGCCAAGCACCACCAGGGGCAGATGCAGAGCCAGGATAATCCAGACCTCCACCAGGGATTTCCCAAAATGTCACATATTTCCACTCATATTAAATTGCCAGTATTGGGGGGCGGCGGTTGGGGGGCCGAATTTCCCTTCTAGCACTACATTCTAAAGTCTGAATGTATTTTAATTACTTTTACCACTATGGTCTAAAGCAACAGGGTTCAGGACTGGACAAATAGTTCAATGGGTAGGGATCTTCCCTCGCACATGCGGACCCAAGGTCCATGTGGACCCGAGATCCATGCCTGGAATCCCATATGGTCGCTGAGTCCACCAAGAGTAATCCCTGAGGAAAGGCAGGTAGGAACCAAAATCCAAATTATAAAGAGCAGGAGGTAGGATGCTTGCCTTCATGCTGCAGATCCAGTTCAGATCCACAGCACCACATGTGTTCCATGAGAGCCAGAAAAATAGGAGCACTGTTGGACATGGTCAAATTGACCCCTCACCCAAATACTATTGATGCAGGTGCAGCAGAAGTGGTGGCAGTAGGTTACTATGTTCATTCGAGAATCCAGGTTCTTCAATATTTTCAAGAACAGTAACAACAAAGAATGAAAATATTAAGTACTAAAGATTCTCAGGCTAGCGTGATAGCACAGTGGGTAGGGCGTTTGTTTTACCCACAGCTAACATGGCTCACCGGATTTCGATTCCTCTGCCCCTCTCCAGAGCCCGGCAAGCTACTAAGAGTATCTCACCCACCCGACAGAGCCTGGCAAGCTAACCGTGGCATATTCAATATGCCAAACACAGTAACAACAAGTCTCATGATGGAGACATTATTGGGCCCGCTACAGCAAATCAATGAACAACGGGAAGACCATGACCGTGAAAGATTGTCAGAGTTAGAAAGTAGAAAAGTTTATTGATAAGTAGAAGAGAGAGGAATAGGTGATTCCCAGAGTGGGAGAGAACTTAGTGTGGGCCTATGGCTCTTTTTGTGAGACTTTTACAGAAAAAACAGGTTTTTGTGTAACAGAGAATGTAGGGAATCTACAGGGTGGTCATGCTGATTTATCTTTCGGGTCATCTGCCTCAGGTATTGTTCATTATCTTAGCCTTGTGACTCCTAATTCTAGGACAGGAGAATATGGTCCTGGGGAGCTCCAGGAATGTTTAAGATTTGGCCTTGCAGATGAGGTGGAGTAGATCAATGGGGGAAATGGAACTGCTGGTGAGGGGAAACAGTGGAGACGCCTCTTGTTGGCAAGGGGAAACTGAGGCTTCCTCTTTCACTATCAAATGATGTTATATTCATGAAGGTGTTACGTGGTTACATGAAACACGTTATTAAGTTTTTCAACTTTCTTTATATCTAAGTTACAGGATATATCAGTTTGGACTCATTAGTGAGTGAGAAGCAGACTGTCACTATGTATTTGGTGAATGAAAGCTCAATTGAGTCACTTAACGCTCTTCTATTCTACTAGATTTTATCAGTTTTTCCTTTAACGGTTTCTCGTTTATTGGTTATTATTTATCTATACAACCTCTGAAATGTAATTAATGAAAGAAACATTATGGGAGGGCTGGAGCAATAGTACAATAGGTTGAGCACTTGTCTTATATGCAACTTAACCAGGTTCGATCCCTGGCACTACATATGGTCCCTTCAACCTGGCCAAGCCTGATATGTGAGCACATATCTGAGAGTAATTCCTGAGTACTCCCAGGTGTGGCCCCCAAAACAAACTAAACAAAAATAATTTTTATGGATCAGTAATATAATGGACTGAGTGCATGCAAGAGTCTCAAGTTTAATCCCTGAACAGATCCCAGGCCCCACAAGCACTACCAGGAATAATGTTGAAAAACAAAACAAAAAAATTCCATCAAACTCGAGATTATTTATTATGATGTGGATTCTGTCTTATTTGGAATGAGAGGCTATGTGTTAGATGACATCCTAGGGATCTTCCACTGGGTGGAGTTATCACTGCACCATAGTAGATCTCTAGCCAGAGACATTAGAGACTTGCTGAAACAAAGGATTATTTTGTAGACATGTGAAACGGTGATATTTCTGAACAATTTCTCAGAGTGGAGCTTAATTTATCTGAGTTAGATGACCAGATACGTAAAATTTAACACAGAGCAAGGTGAAACTTACCATCTCCTTTTCAAGTTCACTGCCTTAGCAGTGGTAGGTTGCTGAGTGGGTTTGAAGTAGAGCATTAATCACCTTTTGGGTTACTAATTGTTTTTTTCCGTCTTTAGTGTTTTGCCTTTCTGACCCTGGCTAATTTGAACTGTATTTACTAATGTGATTGTGTAGTTTCCCCATCTTAGGGGAACATTTGCTTTTGTTTCAATATCTCAGCTGTGCTACTGTTCTTTCCTTCACCTAAACATTTTCTAAGAAGTGTAATTTCACCATTGGAATGAAGTGTTAGATAACTCTCTCATCCTTCTGGAGCCTTTTCAATTTCTCTGACTCCTTCTAATCCATAAGTACCCCTTTGCAGTGCATCCACATAAGATATAGTTCTGAACTCTGGAGTACTCTTTGTGGCTGACTTTACAGCCATATAGCTCTGTGTCACGTGAACTTGATCTGGTACCATTTAATAATTTCTAAGCCATTTTGGGGGTTTGATGGTGGTGGAAGGAAGTACAGTAACTTTATACACGCTAAACATGAACATTAACAATTATGAAAAGCGTCAGCATTCAGCCGAAGAGAAGGACAACATGGAGGGCGGGATCCACAGATCCCGAAGGAAAAAAAAAAAAACAGGTTCCAAAAAGAGCCGAGATCATCGGGAAGCCCCAGATGGGGTACGTACCGCATCCCGCCTCCCCCAGATGAAACCCCGGTGACCAGAAGCCTCTACAACCACAGCTCGAGTATGCGGGATCTAGGACTTTTCCTCAAAACCGCGCGGCCACTTACGCAGCCACGCGACATCTCTCTATATACAAAGTGATCCATGGGAAGTAAACCACCCAACGTTTCTCTCTGAAAATCATAGTTAAGTTTGGAGCACGGCCACAGCCCCAGAAACACAAGGACTTAATGCAGAACCCAGCAGCTTGGAGCAGAAAAGTGAAAGGACTATGCGTTAATTCAGGCCATCATGTCTGCCCGGAGGGAAAAGGGTGTTGGTCCCTTCCGCCCTCCTCCCTCTGGAAAGAAAGATGGCGGCCACATGGGAGCCTTGTGGACAGCAGGCATGAGCCGGGGGTGTGGGGGCAACTAAAACCTCCTTGGAAAGGGGGCGTTCCGGTCCATCCTTCACACCCTACCGAGGTCACCAGTTGCCCCCCGCGAGCGGGTCTCCAGCACGGCCACGGCCCCAGAAGCACAAGGACTTAATGCAGAACCCAGCAGCTTGGAGCAGAAAAGTGAATGGACTATGCGTTAATCCAGACCATCATGTCTGTCCGGAGGGGAAAGGATGTTGGTCCCTTCCACCCTCCTCCCTCTGGAAAGAAAGATGGCGGCCACATGGGAGCCTTGTGGACAGCAGGTATGAGCCGGGGGTGTGGGGCAACTAAAACCTCATGGGAAGGGGGGCGTTCCGGTCCGTCCTTCACGCCCTACCGAGGTCACCAGTTGCCCCCCATGAGCGGTTCTCCAGCACGGCCACGGCCCCAGAAGCACAAGGACTTAATGCAGAACCCGGCAGCTTGGAGCAGAAAAGTGAATGGACTATGCGTTAATCCAGGCCATCAAGTATGCCGGAGGGGAAAGGGTGTTGCCCCATTCACCCTCTCTTCTCTGGAAAGAAGGATGGCGGCTGCATGGGAGCCTTGTGGACAGCAGGTATGAGCCGGGGGAGTGGGGGCGACTAAAACCTCATGGGAAGGGGGGCGTCCCGGTCCGTCCTTCACGCCCTACCGAGGTCACACGTTGCCCCCCGCGAGCGGCTCTCCAGCATGGCCACGGCCCCAGAAGCACAAGGACTTAATGCAGAACCTGGCAGCTTGGAGCAGAAAAGTGAAAGGACTATGCGTTAATCCAGGCCATCAGGTCTGTCCGGAGGGGAAAGTTTGTTGCCCCAGTCGCCTTCTCCTCTCTGGAAAGAAAGATGGCGGCTGCATGGGATCCTTGTGGACAGCAGGTATGAGCCGGGGGACTGGGGGCGAATAAAACCTCATGGGAAGGAGGGCGTTTCGGTCCGCCCTTCACGCCCTACCGAGGCCACCAGTTGCCCCCCACTAGCGGCTCTCCAGCACGGCCACGTCTCCAGAGCACAGAAACCAATTTCTTAACTATCTGACTTTCAGTAGAAATACTTCCAGGGTCAATAAGTAAAATAGCAGAAATCCAAAACCAACATACAATTCTTGAACCCAGCTGTAGAAAGCAAATCACTTCACAATGCTTTTTCAGCATGTCTGATTTGGGGGGGAGGGGGTAAACTCTAAATAATAGTGGTGAATCTTTTATTGAAACAATGAATCTAATCAAAGCAGATAGAGTGTTAACTAGAATTCATCTGCCCCACAGGGACTGGGAGGGGTGGGGGGTGGGGTTTTATTGGGGTTCTTCATGGTAAAAAATAAGTTTTGGTAAACGGAAATGTGTTTGATATTTGCATGACTGAGACCTAAACATGAAAGCTTTGTAACCTTTCCCACGGTGATTCAATAAATAAATAAATAAATAAATAAAAATTAAAAAAAGAAAATTAAAATAATAAGTTAAACTAAAAAAAACAATTATAAAAAGCAATAATCAAATGATAATACCCATATAGTGTGTGTGTGTGTGTGTGTGTGTGTGTGTGTGTGTGTGTGTGTGTATGTGTGTATGCTGATGCCCAGGCATTGTTTTAGCAGAAGAGAAGTGTTTCATTTCTGGCTGCATTTTCTCCCAGTAGTCAGAGTGAAAGTGAACAAATGTGGGAGTACAACTTAGCTTTCAGGATGATATGTTCATGGTTTTATCCTGTTTTAACTGTTTTAAAATGAGTCTCACTCAATACTGTGAAACAATCAAGTTTCTCTGATGAACTCATTCTAAGGATATTTCGTGGGGATATGGGGGCATGTATGTTGCTACTACCTCCCAAAATGGGGCTCTGAAGATCTGGGACCCTTCTTGGCATTTCCTGGACAGCTGGGCATGAAGTTCATTTCAGGATGCTGCTTGGGCCCTGAGAGTTTGGCCAGGCAACCCTGTTGGTTGGTCAAGGTCCTCCGAGACCAGAATTTACAGGTCCCAGGGATGAAGCTGGAGATGGTGGGGGGACTTTGTGATGTCAGGGATCAAACCAAGTTTGCTTTCATGCAAGGCTTGCACCTTAATCCATGTACTGTACACTGAACCCTATTCTAAGAATCCTTAGATTTATTTATATGATTTAAATCATAGTTTTAATTATTCAAAATAACCTCCCCCACCCCCCGAAGCGATAGCACAGCGGGTAGGGCGTTTGCCTTGCAGGCAGCCAACATGGCCGACCCGAGTTCGATTCCTCCGCCCCTCCCAGAGAGACTGGCAAGTTACTGAGAGTATCACGCCCACACGGCAGAGCCTGGCAAGCTCCCTGTGACGTATTCGATATGGCAAACACAGTAACAACTAAGTATCCAATGGAGACGTTACTGGGCCCGCTCGAGCAAATAGATGATCAACGGAAGGGCCTTTACATTTACCTTTACCAACCCCCCCCCCCCAACTTCTGAAAGTCTTATATACTGATTGGAAAAGGTAGAACATATTGAAAGTTATATGAAAGTCAAAAAAGATCTATAAATCACCTAGATAATTGCTGTTAATTGAACTTCTATTTCTAACTAGTCTTCCATATTTTTGCACTTTGTATCTTTAAAGTGTTTAAAGAGAGACGCCTGCAGAAAAGTAGCTCTGAGACTCAGTCTTTTCCTCTTCACTGCTCACACTGCACTGATCTCGTCCCAAATCCAGCAACATGAAGAAACAACGCAAATCCCCACCACATGGGGAGAACAAGAAAAATAATGCAGAAGAGTCTGTCAATACTGTTCACCTAAGGGACCTCTCAGACAAAGAATTCAGATATGAAGTCTTGAAAATGTTCAATCAACTCAACCAGATAGTTGGACCGATATCCATTAACATGACAGAAAAAAATGACAAATTACGCTAGGAAATGAGAGCAGAAATGTCACGAATAAAAGATTCCGTAGATGAAATGAAAAACTCAGTCTCTTCTCTCAACAATAGAATGACCGCAGCTGAAGAGAGAATCAGTGAGCTGGAAGATCAGCTGCACCAAGCCAACAGGCAACAACACACAGTGGCAAGGCACCTCAAATTAGCTCTACAGAGAATCAGAGTCCTAGGAGATGATTCCAAGAGGAACAACATTAGAATCATTGGACTACCAGAAGCTCAGGGAAACAATCCCAATGTAAAAAACACGGTGAAACTAATCATTGCTGAAGTATTCCCAGAGCTCCACAATGCAGCCATTCAGGTTCAAGGAGCCCAGAGGGTACCAGCTAAAAGAGACCCTAACAAAAACACTCCAAGACATATCATAGTTAGAATGATTGATGCTCCTGATAGAGATACAATACTGCAAACAGCAAGGTCAAAGAAGAAAATCACATACAAAGGAGCACTCCTGAGATTCACAGCAGATCCATCAGAGGAAACCCTCCAAGCCCGAAGGCAGTGTCAAGATATAGTGAAAAAACTCACTGAAATGAATGCTTCACCAAGAATACTCTATCCAGCTAAACTCTCACTCAAAATTCCAGGAGTGGTACAGTATTTTCTAGACAAACAGCAGCTCAGGAACTTCATAGACTCGCAACCAAACCTAAAGTAAGGGCTAAAGGGGCTACTATAAGACAAGACAAACCCTACAACCACAACACACCCTTACAGAAAGATGACACAAAACTCCATAACAATAACCTCTCTCAATGTCAACGGTCTAAATTCACCAATTAAGAGACACAGAGTGGCAAAATGGATTCAGAGACAGAACCCAACATTCTGCTGCCTACAAGAAACTCATCTCAACAGCCAGAGCAAACACAGACTCAATGTCAAAGGATGGAAAACAATCCTGCAAGCAAACAGCTCCCTCAGAAAAGCTGCGGAGGTCATACTAGTATCTGATAGCATTACTTTTGCATTGAAAAAGATTAGAAGAGACAACGAAGGCTATTTTCTCTTCATCAAGGGACAAGGACAACAGGAAGAAATCACACTCTTAAATGTATATGCACCTAATGAGGGAACAGCTAAATATTTTAAACAACTGCTAAAAAATTTTAAGGAGGACATTTCTAGCAACCCAATAGTAGCTGGAGATTTCAACATCATCCTATCACCTCTGGATAGATCAACAAGAACAAAACTCAGCAAGGAAACGTTGGCTTTCAAAGAATAAATAGAAGAGAGAGGTCGTATAGACCTGCACAGGGCTTTGCACCCCAAAAAGAAAGAATACACATTCTTCTCCAGTGCGCATGGAACATTTTCCAAAATAGACCATGTCCTAGGCCACAAAACATACCTAAATAGAATCAGGAAGATAGAAATAGTATCAACAATCTTTTCAGATCACGATGCACTGAGAATAGGAGTGAATCACACACAGATACGGAGAACCAAATCAAACACTTGGAAATTAAAAAACTCAATGCTTCAAAACGAGTGGATCAAGAGGGAAGTCAAGGATGAAATCAAAATATACTTGGAAACAAATGAGAATGAAGACACGAGCTACCAAAACTTATGGGAAGCTGCAAAAACCGTTTGAAGGGGAAAATTTATAGCTCTGCAAGCATATCTCAGGACAGAAGAAAGGATGCACATAAACAACCTGACTTCACAGCTCAAGATCTTAGAAGAGGATCAACAGAAGGAGCGCAAATTGTGCAGAAGGAAAGAGACTATAAAACTTGGAGCAGAAATCAAAGACGTGGAAACCCCAAAAAAAAAAAGCAATTCAAAAGATCAATGAAACCAAGAGCTGGTTATTGGAGAAAATAAATAAGATAGATAAACCACTAGCAACACTCACAAAGAAACAGAGAGAGAACCCTAATAAATCGAATCAGAAATAAGAATGGGGATATCACAACAGAAACCAAAGAAATTCAAAAGATCATCAGAGACTACTTTGAATGTCTTTATGCCACGAAAAAAGAGAACCTAGAAGAAATGGATAAATTCCTGGATTCCTATTATCCCCCAAGGCTGAATCAAGAAGATATGGTGTACCAGAATAGACCTATTCACATCAAGGAAATTGAAACTGTAATCAAAAGTCTTCCCAAAAACAAAAGCCCAGGTCCAGATGGATTCACTAGCTAATTTTTCCAAACATTTAAAGAGGACCTATTGTAGGTTATTCTCAAGACTTTCCAGGAAACTGAAAAAACAGAAACTCTCCCAGTTTCTATGAAGCCCATATCTCTCTAATACCAAAAAGAAACAAAGACACGACAAGAAAAATAAAACTCAGGCCGATATTCCTGATGAACACGGATCCGAAGATTCTCAACAAAATAGTAGCAAATAGAATTGAACAACTCATCAGAAAGATCATACACCATGACCAAGTGGGATTCATCCCGGTGATGCAAGGATGGTTCACCATTCGAAAATCCGTCAACATAATCCATCATATCAATAAAAGAAAAGATGAAAATCATATGATCATATCAATAGATGCAGAGAAAGCATTTGACAAGATCCAGCAACCGTTTATGACGAAAACCCTCACCAAAATGGGGATAGCGGGGACTTTCCTCAATATAGTTAAAGCCATCTACCACAAACCTACAGGAAACATCATCCTCAATGGGGAAAAACTGAGAACCTTCCCCCTAAGATCAGGGACGAGACAAAGATGCCCATTCTCTCCACTACTGTTCAATATAGTACTGGAACTACTTGCAATATCAATTAATCAAGAAAAAGATATTAAGGGCATCCAGGTAGGGAAGGAAGAAATCAAGCTCTCAGTATTCACAGCTGATATGATATTATACTTAGAGAATCCTAAAATCTCTACCAAGAAACTCCTTGAAACAATAGACTTGTATAGTAAAATTGGAGGCTATAAAATCAATACACAAAATTTTATGCTTTCCTATACGCAAATAGTGAAAGAGAAGAAAGTGACATAAAGAAAACAATCCCATTCACAATTGTACCCCAGAAAATCAAGTACCTAGGAATCAGGTTAACTAGGGAAGTAAAGGACCTGTACAAAGAAAATTACAAAATGCTTCTTCAGAAAATAAAAGAGAACATGAGGAAATGGCAAAATATCCCCTGCTCCTCTTTACAATAGCCAGAAACTGGAAGAAACCTGAGTGCCCAAGAACAGATGACTGGTTAAAGAAACTTTGGTACATCTACACAATGGAGTAATATGTAGCTGTTAGAAAAGATGAAGTCATGAAATTTACATACGTGGTACAACATGGAAAGTATCATGCTAAGCGAAATGAGTCAGAAAGAGAGGGATAGACATAGAAAGATTGCATTCATCTGGGGGATATAAAGTAACAAAATATGAGATTAATACACATGAATAGCTGAGATCAGCACCAGGAGGATTACTCCACAGCTTAGAGGACAGCCAGGTATTCTAGGCGAAAGGGCAGTTCAGATAGAAAAGGGAGCACCAAATAAAGGGTGTTTGGAGGATCCTCCCAGGAGGGGAGATGCATGTTAAAAGTAGACTATGGACTGAACATGTTTGCCACTCAATGCCTCTTTTGCAGACCACAACACCCAAAAGGAGAGAGAGAACAAAAGGGAATGCCCTGCCACAGAGGAAGTGTGGAAGGCGGGGGGGTGGGGGGGATATTATCCATGGTGGTGGAAAATTGGCACTGGTGTAGGGATGGGTATTTGATCATTGTATGACCAAAACCCAAGCACAAAGATTTGTAAACCTACAACTGTACCTCATGGTACTTCACTAATAAAATATATATATATATATTTAAAAAAGGAAAAAATATTGTTTCTTTGTAAACTGCTAAGTTTGTTTAGTGAATGGATATGTTGAATGATATGTTGAATGCTCTTTCTGCATAGAAACTGTGAACATAAAACTGACTTGTCAAAATGAACTGTGCAGACAGAAACTTCACTTTGCTAGAAGATTCACTTTGTCTTGATTTATATAGAGATGGTTTGAAATGTAAATTCAAAGGAATGAGATGTAATTTTTCTTTTCCACTACTGTCTTTGTAATTTTTAAACTTAGAAACTCTATATTATTATATTGGTGTCGTAAATGAATTAAAATGTGAATGGAAAAGATAAGAACAAAAGACGAGAACTAAAAAATAATAAATGACAGTATCCTGAACTTTATGGTCTACATTTACTATTTTACTTAAAATTAATTATCTAAGAAAATTATTCGCATAAAACCGTAATCCACATATTGAGGTCCTACAGTATTTATAAAGTTGTTCACAATAATTGATTACATTTAATATTTGAACATCAATTTCACCACCATTACACCTTCCCATAGCCATATTTCAAGTGTTTCCATCCCAAACCCAAACCCTGCCCCCAAAGCAGAACCTAAGTAATTTATTTTGTATTTCTTGTTATGAATAATCCACTAAAATGATCCAAAAAAGTTTTCTTAGAGAAACTGTAGCAACGTCCACCAGTTGTCCATCGATTTGCTCAAGCGGGCCCAGTAATGTCTCCATTGTGACACTTGTTGTTACTGTGTTTGGCATATCAAATAGGCCACGGGTAGCTTGCCAAACTTTGCCATGTGGGCGAGATGCTCTCGGTAGCTTGCCAGGCTCTCCGAGAAAAAAGATAAATAGTATTATTTAGTATTATTTAGGAGTGAACATTTCATTTGAGCAAATCTTTGAGAACCTAGGAATTATTGAAAGTAAATAAAACAATAGTTTACACTTGATCCCCTTAGTACTGTGAATCACTTAAAATATAGCTCAGTTTAAAAAATTAAATTTTTTCCTATTATTTTGTACTATATCTGATGATGACAAACTTGATTCTGATTTTTCTGCCCCTAAAATAAACCTGAAAATTGAGTTACATGGCATAGTAATTGAATTTAAAGTTTAAATATTTATTTTTTGACTTGTTTTTTAATTTTTATTAGTGAAACACCATGAGGTACAGTTGTAGAAGTACAAATTTTTGTGCTTGGATTTCAGTTATACAATGATTGAGTACCCATCCTTCCATCAGTGCCCATTCTCCACCTCCAGTGCTCCCAGTATCCCTCCCGCCACCCCATCCGCCCATCCCATACCACCCCTGTGGCATTCCCTTTTGTTTACTCTCTCCTTTGGGGTATTGTGGTTTGCAAAAGAGGCATTGAGTGGCAATCATGTTAGGTCTAGAGTCTACTATCAGCATGCTTCTCCCATCCTGGGAGGATCCTCCAAACACCCATTATTTGGTGCTCCCTTCTCTATCTGAGCTGCCTTTTCCATTTTCCCCCAGCATGTGCGGCTGGCCTCCAAGTCATGGAGTGAACCTCCTGGTACTTATCTCGGCTATTCTTGGTTGTTAGTCTCTTATTTTGTTACTTTATATTCCCAGATAAACGCAATCTTTCTATGTCTGTCCCTCTCTTTTTGACTTATTTCGCTTAGCCTTGGAGTGTTTTTATTCGGGTCTCATTTAGCTGGACCCTTCTGGCTCCTTGGATCTGGATGTCTGCATTCTTTAACTTTGGGAACTGTTCAGCAAGATTTCTAAGAGTTTCATTGTATTGGTGGTGCTGTTTCTGTGCTGGTGATAGAGCCCAGGCCCATGTACATGAGGAGCAGATTCTTCATCGTTCAGCTGCTTCACCCCTCCCCCCACAACTCAATTTAAATGTATTTTAAGAAATTCATCTATATAGTAATATTTAGAATTGAACAAGTAAAAATGTGAACAATTAAAGAGCTTTTTTTTAAAATTTTATAGTACTTCGGTGCTATGGATCTTCTTGAATGAGTTCAAATGATGAAATAAAATCTGAAAGATAGCAAATTCAAACCTGATAGATGTTTTTAGAAGAACACAAGAAAATAGTAAGCTTCCTTAATTTTTTTTTAATTTTTAAGAATACAAATAAATTTCTTGGCACTTAATGATTTTTTGAATTAAAGACCTGCTGTAAGTTATAATTTGATATATAGCTGGAAATAGAGTGACTTACTTTTCTTTAAAAAAATTTTTAAATTGACAGGGCCAGAGAGACAGTACAGCAGAAAGGGAGCTTGCTTTGCAGGCTTCTGACATGGGTCCATCTATGGTCCCTTGAACCCTCAGAAGTGATCCCTGAGCACAGAGCCAGGAAGAAGCCCTGAGCACAGCTAGCTGTGGCACCAAAACAAAACAAGACAAAACCAAAAAAATTGACTTGTGGTAAGTTAATTCTAATTTACAATTAGTATTACTGAAGTATCATTTACTTATAAGGTAAGGTAAAGGCCCTCCCGTTGATCATCGATTTGCTCGAGAGGGCCCAGTAACGTCCCCATTGGAGACTTTGTTGTTACTGTGTCTGGCATATCGAATACTCTCGGTAGCTTGCCGGGCTCTCCGAGAGGGGCGGAGTAATCGAACTCGGGTCGGCCATGTTGGCCGCGTGTAAGGCAGACGCCCTACCCGCTGTGCTATCGCTCCAGCCCTTTGAATTGCTCAATTCTATATCACATTTTGTTATATAGCATTATCAACATAAGATAATATCAGACACATTAAAACTGCATTATCAAACTTGTTTTTGAAAACCTAAAAATGTCAAGGAAGTCTATATGTTGCAATGCCTTTAGAAAATCCAAGCCTATAGTTACTCCTCTAATTTTTTTCCTTATTTCTAGAGCTGACAGTTGACTTATTAAAACTACTATTTAGGATTTAAATTACTAATTGGATTTAAATTACTATTTGGTCATTTAAATTGTCATTGTCATTGTCCTCCAGTTGTTCATCAATTTGCTCAACCAGGCCCAGTAACGTCTCCATTGTGAGACTTTGTTGTTACTGTGTTTGACATATCGAATATGTCACGGGTAGCTTGCCAGGCTTTGCTGTGCGGGCGAAATACTCTCGGTAGCTTGCAAGGCTCTCTGAGAGTGGCAGAGGAATCGAACTCGGGTCAGCCATGTTGGCTGCGTGCAAGGCAAACGCCCCACCCGCTGTGCTAACACTCCAGCCCTGGGTAATTTAAATATTACCCAAAATGTTACCAAAAATATTTCAATGATTTGATAGAGCTATGTTATGTTTATTCTAATAAAACTCATTCCTTTGCTTATTTTCCAAAGAGAATGATAAAATTATTGTATTAATTCAAAAAGGGTTGAATATAAGTAAATGTATAGGTAATGTTCAGTTGGCATTGTATATTTAGAGAAAAAATAATATAAAAATATTTAATGCTATTGGTTTGAGCATATTAAATATATGGGGGTTTTTTTATTTGAATATGGGAATTCTGCTGGTAGAACAATTCTTGAAGGAAATTTTGCTCTCCAAGTTACAGATGTAATCATGGAAGCATATTGGAAGACATAGGATAAAAATGAAGCAATAAAAAGAACTATGTTAAAAACAAATAATAAACTAACAGTAAAGAAGCCATCTTCTCTACCCAATTGTAAGGTAAAGGTAAAGGCGCTCCCGTTGATCGTCAATTTTCTCGAGCGGGCCCAGTAATGTCTCCATTGGAGACTTTGCTGTTACTGTGTCTGGCATATCGAATACTCTCGGTAGCTTGCCGGGCTCTCTGAGAGGGGCGGAGGAATCGAACTCGGGTCGGCCATGTTGGCCGCTTGTAAGGCGAACGCCCTACCGCTGTGCTATCGCTCCAGTCTGTGCTATCGCTCCAGTCCCTGAAAACTAAAAAGAAGGTCAGGAAGGCGTCCGGGACTCTGGTTTGAATTCAGGGGTGCCATTTTGCTCCCCAGGTCAGGATTGAACCCCACCTATGAAGAGTTACGTCGTGGAATGAAGAGGAACAGCCATGTATTTCTTCACCTCTCCATAATCATAGACATACACAGACATTCTAACTACGACAATGCACAAGAAACAACTTCAAATTACAACAGTCACAATGGTAAAGCAATGCAGAAACCCACTAAACTTAGAGCAGATTCTAGCCCAGATGAACCAACCAGTAGCAATGAGCTATATAACCTCTCTGATAAAGAATTTAGAATGAGATTGATGAAGATCCATAGGAAACTCAAAGAAACAATGGAGTGCACTGCCAATGAAACACAAGAGGATATGAGAGCAGAAATAAGGAAAATACAAATGAAAACACAAGCATAAATGCCAGATCTAAAACCTGGAAGATGAAATGAAAAACTTACTGGGAAACCTCCTCATTAACAGAGTAACAGCTTATGAACACAGAATCAGTGAACTCCAAGATGAGGTGCAGGAAATCTTCAGAAGACACCAGAAGATAGAAAATAGCCTCAAAATAAACCAATAGATGACAGGAGAACTTTGGGAT
This sequence comes from Sorex fumeus, assembly GCF_029834395.1. NCBI lineage: Eukaryota > Metazoa > Chordata > Mammalia > Eulipotyphla > Soricidae > Sorex > Sorex fumeus. The sequence goes on from NW_026606103.1 coordinate 6,362,012, forward strand.
GAATTCAACAACAATGTAAGAATCCTTGAGTTCCCAGAGGGAGCCACATGGGAGCCTTGTGGACAGCAGGTATGAGCCGGGGGTGTGGGGGCGACTAAAACCTCATGGGAAGGGGGGCGTTCTGGTCCGTCCTTCACGCCCTACCGAGGTCACCAGTTGCCCCCCACGAGCGGCTCTCCAGCACGGCCACGGCCCCAGAAGCACAAGGACTTAATGCAGAACCCAGCAGCTTGGAGCAGAAAAGTGAACGGACTCTGCATTGATCCAGGCCATCAAGTCTGCTGGAGGGGAAAGGGTGTTGCCCCATTCGCCCTCTCCTCTCTGGAAAGAAAGATGGCGGCCACATGGGAGCCTTGTGGACAGCAGGTATGAGCCGGGAGTGTGGGGGCGACTAAAACCTCATGGGAAGGGGGGCGTTTCGCTCCGCCCTTCACGCCCTACCGAGGCCACCGGTTGCCCCCCGCGAGCGGCTCTCCAGCACGGCCAGGACTCCAGAACACAGAAACCAATTTCTTAACTATCTGACTTTCAGTAGAAATACCTCCAGGGTCAATAGGTAAAAGAGCAGAAATCCAAAACCAACATTTAATTCTTGAACCCAGCTGTAGAAAGCAAATCACTTCACAATGCTTTTTCAGCATGTCTGATTTGGGGGGGGGGGGTGTAAACTCTAAATAATAGTGGTGAATCTTTTATTGAAACAATGAATCTAATCAAAGCAGATAGAGTGTTAACTAGAATTCATCTGCTTCACAGGGACGGGGAGGGGTGGGGGGTGGGGTTTTATTGGGGTTCTTCATGGTAAAAAATAAGTATTGGTAAAGGGAAGTGTGTTTGATATTTGCATGACTGAGACATAAACCTGAAAGCTTTGTAACCTTTCCCACAGTGATTCAATAAATAAATAAAAAAAAAAAAAATCTTCCATGCTTGAAGATAGTGGTGAAATACAGTGAATAAAATTCAATGAAACAAATGTCTCACCAAGAATACTTTACCCTCCAGATTCTCATTCAGATTTTGAAGGAACAAAACACAACTTCACAGCTAAACTTCATAGACTTAAAGCCATTTAGATGGGTCACTTTAAGATAAGACAACCCCCACAGACATAGCAAATTCTTATAAAAAGATGGCACAACCCCCCCCCAACAAAAATCTCTCTCAAAGTCAGTGGGCTAAATATACCAATTAAGAGAAACAGAATGGTAGGATGGATTAAAAAATTGAAACCAACACTCTGTTGTCTGCAAGAAACATATTTAAACAGCAAACATAGACTCAAAGTCAAAGGCTAGAAAACAATTGTTAAGGATATCACTTGATCACTTGACTTCCTGTTACTCATCAATTTGCTTGAGTGGACACCAGTAATATCTCCATTTGTCCCTGTCATGTGCTGGTGTAGCCCAATGGCATCTGTTCATTCTAGGAACATGAAGAGCCTCAAACAGATCATTCAGGGTCTTGATGAAGAAGTCTGACCATCTTGTAGGTGGGCAGCCACGCAATCTTTTGACGTCCCATGGAATCCAGTCGGTAATGGCTCTAGTCCAGTGGCAGTCTCCAAATCTCATTACATGTCCAGCCCATCTGATTTTCAACGCCTTGGCAAACAAGACAGCATCCCTGATTCTTGACCCTCGAAGGAGGTCAGAACTCCAAATTCTTTCTCTCATTTGAGTGAAAAGTGACACTCCAAGCATAGCTCTTTTGATTCCTCTTTGGAAGACCCGAATAGCATTCTCATCCTGTTTTCGTAGGGCCCAGGTCTCTGAGGCATATGTTAATGCAGGAAGAACAGTGGAATTGAAGAGATGTGCCCAGAGCTGGAAATTCTTTGTCCTCTTAGTTATTTCTTTGATGTTCTTGAAGGCGTTCTAAGCTGCTCTCTTCCTCCTGCGCAACTCAGGTGCCAGGTCATTCGTCATGTTGACTTCTCGACATAGGTACACATAACTGTTGCATTTGGAGATGGTCGTTCCGTTGAGAGCGATTGGAACATCAGGAACAAGACTGTTTTTCACAACACTGTCTTCGTGAGATTCAGCTATAGACCGACCTTTCCACACTCATGGTCAAAGTCGGCCAGCATTTGTGCCACTTGGCTAATGTTTGGTGTTATTTAGAACGATGTCATCAGCAAAGCAGGGGTGATGTACTTGCCAACCATCTATCTTCACTCCCAATCTTTCCCATTCCAGTCATAGCATGGCATTTCTGGGGGTGGCACTGAAGAGTTTCGGTGAAATGGTATCACCCTGCTGAACCCCTCTCTTGACATCGATGATCACTTCTTTGTAGAACTGTGAGATCCTGGTAGTGAATCTGTACTACAGCTCACAGAGGACCCTGATTGATGTATTGAGTTTGAATGCCCTGATTGGCTAGGGCTTTAATGACTGCTTCGGTCTCAATAGAATCAAAGGCCTTCTTTAAATCAATAAACGTTAGGCAGAGCGGCATCTTGAACTCCCAAGAAACCTCAATGAGCTTGGTTATCGTGTGGATGTGGTCAATTGTGCTGAATCCTTTGTGGAACTTGGCTTGCTCACATGGTTGTCCTTCATCTAGTGTTCTGTCAATCCTATTCAGGATGACTCAAGTGAACAGCTTGTAGATGACAGACAATAGGGCAGAACATGCGACAAAAGAGGCATCGGAAGTGTCGGTGTCCTTGTCAACACGAACGTGGCCACAGCATTAATTCTTTCGAATGCCTTACAACCTGAATAGGACAATTACACTTGAACAGATGTGGCTCACTGCCGGCAGTTTCTATCTTCGTTGTAAACGCATCAACATCCAATTATGATGAAAGAGTAATTGAGAAGTCCTACATGCAGCTGGAGAAGTTCTATAAAGAAGACCAGACCTTCTACAAGATCATTGTTGGTGATTTTAATGCCAAGATAGGACCGAGAAGTTCAGCTGAAGAACTCCACATTGGGACCCATGGCCTAGAATGGAACGAACAGGGTGAGAGACTGTCTGACTTTATTGTGTCGACCAAGACAAAGACTATCCAGGGTAACTCACAGTTCCAGAAGGCTGAATCTAAACGTTGGACATGAGAGTAAAGACCAAGTTACCAGAAATTGTGGGATGTAGCTAAAACAGTTATAAGAGGAATATTTAGTAAGAATTCTCTAAGAATTCATCAGGAATGAAGACCCACATATTCAGCTTAACTTCTCACTTTAAGATCTTGATAAATGACCATCAAAAGGAGCTTAAACCAGGTGGCAGGAAGGAAATAAAAAAAAACAGTAAAAATGAACGAGCTGGAATCACAAAAGATAATCAAAAAAAATCAATGAAACCAAGAACTTGTTCTTGAAAAAAAAAGACAATAAACTGCTATCAAGACTTACAAAGAAAGAGAGAGAACCCCAATAAACTGAGAAATGAAGGGGGGACATCACAACAGAAACCACAGAAATTCAAAGAATCATCAGAGATTGTTTTGAGAATCTTCATGCAACAAAACAAGAGAAACTTGAAGAACCAGATAAATTCTTGTATTCCTATAAACTCCCAAGCCTATACCAAATTTGGAATGCCTGAACAAACCTATTACTATTGAAGAAATTGAAATGGTAATCAAATTCTTTCCAGAAACAAAAGCCCAGGCCAAGATGCATTCACTGGTGAATACTTTCAAAATTTTAAAGAGGACCTACTGTCAATCTTTATAAAGTTCTTCCAGAAAATTGAAGAAATAGAAACACTCCCAAACAATTTCTATGAGAAAAATATCACCCTCATAACAAAAGCACAGATATTTAAAAAAAGTCAGAAAGTGAGAGAGAGAGAGAGAGAGAGAGAGAGAGAGAGAAAGAGAAAGAGAAAATTATAGTCTGATATCCCTGATGAACATAACTGCAAAGATCCTTAACAAAATACTAACAAATCAAATCTAGCAGGTCATCAAAAAGATCATACACCGTGACCAAGTAGGACTCCTCCCAAGGATGCAAAACTGATATAACATTTGCGATTCAATCAACATAATACACCATATCAATAAAAGAAAAGATGACAATCATATAATGACATCAATTGACGCAGAGAAAGCATTTGACAAGATCCAGTACCCATTCATGATAAAAACCCTCAACAAAATGGAAGTTGAAAGAAATTTTCTCAATATAATCAGTCATCTCACATAAGCCCACAGCAAGTATTATAGATGGCAAAAAACTAAAAACCTCTAAGATTAGTTACAAGACAAGATTGCCCAATCTCACCACTCCTATTCAATATACTACTGGAAGTACTGCTCATAGCAGTTAGGCAAAAAACAAAAAAAAAAAATTCAAGGGCATCCAGATATGAAAGAAAGAAGTCAAGATTGAACTATTTGCAGAAAATAGGATACCACATTTAGAAAATTCTAAAGATTCTACAAAAAAAAAAACTCCTAGAAGAAGCCATCTGCTGAAATTCTCAACTCTTTGGGAGGTAAGCAGTTAAAAAGAGCTTTGAATATTTTTAATTAAATCATTAAATTGTTATTGATTAATACCCTCTGAATTACTCATTATAATTTTGACATTTTTATTTTTTTTTGCATTCCTAAATAAAATATGTAAACAGTAACACTACCAATGTGTCTGAGTCCTTTTGCCCATCTTACCTCCTATCTGCCTCTTCTTCCTTTCCTTCCCTGTCCTTCTCAAGTTCTTTTCCTTCCCTTCCTTCTCAGGTCTATAATCCAGAGTAATCTAGGTGTTCCTCCTTTGATACCTTGCATTATCTCTCTTCTGGAGCTTCCATTCAGAGACTGGGGAAGTTCTGAGCTCTCTTCTACAAGCTACTTTTCTCCTTCCTCTTCATCCTCTTATCTAATATTTTTTGGCATCTATTGATATGATTTTTAATTTTTTTGTGTTGATGTAGAGCATTGCATTGATTAACTTGAGAATGTTAAATAATTTTTGGAGTTATGTTTTGTGATTTTACGTGTGGTCTATCATGGAGCATGCCCTATGTGCATTGGAGAAGAATGTATATACACACATACATATATATGTGTGTGTATATATTTGTATAATATATGCATATATACTAAGTTCCTCTCTTCTGTTTCTCTCTTCAATTCCAGTCAATTCCAGTATTTCCTCTTTTAGTTTTAGCCTAGCTGATTTATCAAGTGGAGACAGAGTGGTGTTGAAATCTCTAACTATTATTGTGCTGTCATCAATGTCCTTCAAGTCTATTGGTCATTTTATGAATTTTAAATGTGTTTAGGAGTATGTGAGTTCTTTCTGATGTTCATATCCCTTCATCACTGAGAAATGGCCTTCTCGGTCTCTTAAAACCTTTTAATACTATAGTCAATGTTGTCTGATATCAGTATGGCCACCCAGCCTTTTTTGGGGCTTGTGTGCTTGAAATATTGTCTTCCAATCTTTGACTTTGAATCTGTTTGCCCTTACTGCTTAAATTTAATTCTTGAAAGCAGCAGAAGGTTGGACTCAATTTTTTAATCCATCCTGACACTTGATGTTTCTTAATTGGTACATTTAGGCCTCTGACATTGAGTGTGATTATTGCGTTGGAGTTTGTACCGTCTTTTTGTAGAAATTTGGTCTAGTTGTGAGATTTCTCTCATCTACGGTAGTCCTTTTCATTCTCTTTCTTACAGCAGTTTTGAGTCATAAAGTTCCTGAACTGTTTCTTATCCTGAAGTTGTGTATAGTTCCTACAAATCTGAATGAGAGTCTGGCTGGGTAAAGTTGTTCATTGAGTTTAATTATCTCCCACCATTGTCTTGGGGCCTCATGTAAGAAATCTTCTGTCATTTGTACCAACACTCCTTTGCATGTTATTTTTTTCTTTAATCTTTAAGTGCTCTATACCTATCTAAGACATTCATCATTCTGAGTAGTTTGTATCTTGAGTATTTTTAGTTGGATTTCTTTTATCTGGTACCCTTCAAGTCTCTTGGATCTGGGTGCTTGCCCCCTCCAGCTCTGGGAACTTCTCAGCAGTGATGTTTCTGACTGTTACATCTTCACAAGAGTTGCCTTCCTGTCCCTCTGGGACAATGATTATTTTTATGTTGTTCCTCTTGAATTAATTCCAGAGTTATCTTATCAACTGATCCTTCCACCAGTTCCCATTCTCCACCACCAATGTTCCCAGCATCCCCCCCATAATCCCCACCCCACCCCCCACTCCTGCCTCTGTGGCAGGTGGAGAGTACCTTTTACTCTCTCTCCTTTAGGGTGTTGTGGTCTGCAATCCAGGTATTAAGTAGCCATAATGTTTGGTCTATAGTCTAGGAAGATGTGTGCTTAAAGTGGGTAAAGGATCAAATATGATGGCCTCTCAGTATCTATACTGCAAAACATAATGCTCAAAAGGGGAAGGAGAGAGAGAGATGGGGGAGGTAAAAGAGAGAGAGAGGGAAAGAGAGAAGGGATAGAGGGGAGAGAGAGAGAGAGGGAGGGAGGGAGGGAGGGAGGACTGGGGACACTGGTGCACTGGTGGGAAATGTACACTGGTGGAGGGACAGGTGTTTGAACATTTTATGACTGAAACCAGATCATGAAAACTTTGTAACCATGTATCTCAAGGTGATTCAATTTTTAAAAAAGAGCTGGAATCCCCAAAACAATCCAAATGATCAATGAAATCAAGTGCTGGTTCTTTGAAAAAATGAACTAGATCAATAAACCATTGACAAGACTCTCAAAGAGAGAGAGGGAGAACCCTAATAAACTGAATCAGAAATGAAAGAGGTAACATCACAACAGAAACTATGGAAATTCAAATCAGAGATTACTTTGAGAATCTTTATGCCGCGAAATAAGAGAACTTTAAAGAAATGGATAAATTCCTGGACTCCTATACTCTCCCAAGGCTGAACCAAGATTTGGAAGAGGGAGGGAGTGAGAGAAATGGAGACAGACAGACAGACAGGATGGATTTGCACATGGAGAGCTGTAACTCTTTCCCACTTTCATCCTTTCTCTTCATTTAACCAACCTTGGTTGACTTCTCAGGATTTTTTTTTGAGAATTATGAGGGCCTTTTTCAGTTAGAAAAACAAGATCTTCTAAGCCACAGATTCCCCTCACTCTGGAACTTTTTGCAAGCTACTTGCTGTTTTGTACCTCTATAAAATGGAGGATAATGTAGAATTCATTGAGTTGCTTTGGGATAGAGATTTTAAAAAATGATTAAGCTCCATTTTAAACTACTATTTGGCTAATATAACAATTTAAACTTTGAATTTATTAAAAACAAACCTTGATTCACAAGTACACTGAGCCTTAACTCCACTAACCATGAATACGAAATGCATTCAAAGTACCATATCAGAGACAGCTCAACGAGACTGAGCACATGCTCTGTTATGTAGAAGACTCTGGATTGGGTTGGATCCTTGGCACCTTAAGATCCCTCAAGTACCGCCAGGAGCAACTCCAAGCACAGAGCCTGGAGCTGCCAGCCCCTGCACACTACCACACAAGCAAAAAGTACCATATCAAGTACTGGGGAAATCATAATGGATGGCGACATCCCTGTCTCCCAAGGGTTTACAACCTAATGGAAGATATATGCGCAATTAAATTACTCAAGGGCAGAAATGAGGGCTGTAAAAGGACTATGACAAAGTGGTGGAGAGGACATTCTGATCAAACCCTCCGAAGGCTAAATGCTGAGGACTTACTCTGAAAGGATTTCAATTTAAGGCCTGCCAAAGAGAACAAAAGGCAGATTCCAAGAGCAGAGGATACATGTTATCAAGATGCTTGAGTAAGTGGATGAGGGAAATACTGAGCAATGGTGAATCAGAGATGTGGGTGCGAGTCCAAAGGAAACTAAGCCTGAAGAGTAATCCTAGAGAGTCTGGACTTATCTGGAAGGGCAGTAGGAGGGACTTGGCTCTGTGAGCTCCAGGTACACTTGCAGTGCTTGTGAAAGGAGGGAGTGATTGCAATATCCTCTCAAGAGGCAGACACTGGGGCAAGAAAGACAACCTCTTAGAATACCGTGAATGCTATGAGGGGATGGCGAGATTTCAATGTAAAAACACAGGTTTCAGGGAGAGAGGAAGACATGCATCTCTGTCTGCTAGATCAATGCAAGTCAAACAAGCACCTCCGTCCCACACTTAAGAATAGGTACTTAAGTGTGGATGCTGGTGGTGGGAAATGTGCATTGGTGGAGGATGGGTTGTTCAATCATTGTATGACTGAAGCTCAATCATGAAAGTTTTGTAACAGTATCTCATACTGATTCGATAAAAATAAAAAGTTAAATTAAAAAAATTGGAAATGAGAGCATGGCAGGTAGGACCCGTGTCCTGACCTGGGTTCGATCCCTGAGCACTACCAGGAGTGATTCCTAAGTGCAGCACCAGAAGTAACCCCAAAACAAAACAGGACTGGAGATGTGGACCATCAGGGACACCCACGTCCATTCCTACCTGGTGCATAACCACTCAGAGCAAAGTCAGAATGCACAGCACAGAGAAAGCTTCCTGGGCCTCCCCTTGCAGTGCTGTGAAGGGAACATCTTCACATCTAAGGTCTTTTAGAAGTAGCTAAAGGGTTCACTCTCCAGAACTGTCAAAATTAACAATGATAAATATTTTTTGCATACCTCAAGGAACTTAGTAAGTAAAGTAAAGTAAAGGCCCTCCCGTTGATCATCGATTTGCTCGAGCGGGCCCAGTAACGTCTCCATTGGAGACTTTGTTGTACTGTGTCTGGCATATCGAATACGTCACGGGGAGCTTGCCAGACTCTGCCGTGCGGGCGAGATACTCTCGGTAGCTTGCCAAACTCTCCGAGAGGGGTGGAGGAATCGGACTCGGGTCCGCCATGTTGACTGCGTGCAAGGCAAAAAGTAAGGAAAATAGAAATGAAAAAAGATCATGTAAAAGATCAGTGAAATCACTACTCACAATGAGAAAGACAAATACAGGATGATCTCACTTATATATGGTATTCAAAGAAATACACCACAAGGAGAGAAATGTCAAAGACAAACCCATAGACTCTAACTCCCAAACTGAGCACACCAAGAGGCAGGGCAGGGTTGAAAGGTCCAGGGGACTATGGCTGAGGGATACTGTCACTTTGGTGGACACAGGGTGGTGACATTATACCCCTAAAACATTTTAAAATGGAGGGCTTGACGCATAGCACAGTGGCTAAGATGCTTGCCTTGAAGGTATATGGTCAAATGAGTTCAAATTCCATGTTGCCACATGTGCCAAGAATGTTCTTGGCACCCAAACCACTGTCACATGTTGTGACTAATAACCATGAACCCAAACACCACAGTCAGAATGTGTGAGCCCTGGGAACTTCAAACAGAGCATCACAGTGACCCCTCACCCTGTGAGACCTGCAGCTAGAGCCCGCATGCCTCAGACAGAGGCGCATGCCAGCAAGCAGAGATGCATGCACCACAGCCACAGGAGCACAAACCCAAGAGCCTGCAGCCTAACACTCGACCTGCTAGGAGCACCCCAGCAGAGTGAGTGATTTATCCTGACATATGATGCCCCATCAGCACCCCAGCAGATTCTGTGAGCCCTGCACCCTGCCCGCAACCCCTGCCAGCATCACAGTGAGAACTGCGAGTGCCACAATAAAGCTGCATGTGGACCCCACATGGCAGATCAACAGCAACAAGGGGGAAGGTCAGGAGAGGGAATAAGAGTGTGTTTATAGAACCTCGGTGCCTGAGAACAGATGACTGGATAAAGAAACTCTGGCACATCTACACCATGGAATACTATGCAGCTGTTAGGAAAAATGAAGCACGGAATTTTCATGTAAATGGATGGACACGGAGAGTATCATGCTGAGTGAAAAGAGTCAAAAGGAGAGGGACTGACTTAGAATGACTGCACTCATTTGTGGAATTAAAAAAAAAAACAGTATGAGACTAACACCTGAGGACAGTAGAAACAAGGGCCAGGAGGACATGTTATGGTTGCAAGTTGGCTTCAAGTGCTGGGGAGAGGCAGTTTGAATAAAAAAGGAACCACTATGACAAAGACAGTTGATAGTGATCACTCTGAATAAGAACTAAATAAGAACTGCTGAAAGTAAGTAAAGGAACAAGCATGATGACCTCTCAGTATCTGTACTGCAAACCATAGTGCCAAAAGGAGATAAAAAATGAAAGTGCTTGCCATAGAGACAGTCTGGACGTGGTTTGAGGGAAACTGGGGATACTAGTAGTGGGAAATATGCACTGGTGAAGGAATGGGTGTTGGAGCATTGCATGACTGAAACACAGTCATGAACAATTTTGTAACTATCTCATGATGATTCAATTAATATAAAAATTATTTAACACACATACACACACACACATTTGAAGCCACACCCAATTGTGCTCCAGGCTTACTCCTGGTTCCATGCCCAGGGATCACTCCTGGTTTGCGCAGGGGACCATATGGAGTGTTAGGGATCAAACCCAGGTAGGCCACAGGCAAGACAGGCACCATACCTGCTGCACTATGTCTCCTGCCTTCTCTAAAACAAAGACAAGTGTGCCAGGGGTTGGAGTGAGCTCGATGGATTGAGTGCATGCTGTGCATGCAGGCCAAAGCTTCACGGTTCCCTGAGCAATACCACCAGCAACTCCAGTGTACAGAGCCTGTGGTAACTGAGTATCTCTAGGTGTGGGACAAAAATCAGGGGGAGAAAGAGAGAGAGAAAAAGTGAGAAAGAGAGAGGAGAGAGAGAGAAGAGGGGGGAGAGAGAAAAGAGATAAAGGGACAAGAGAGGAGGGGGAGAGAGGAGGAGGAGAGAGAAGACAGGGGAGAGAGAGAAGACAGGGGAGAGTGAGAGGGGGGAGAGAGAAGAGAAGGGAGAGGGGGTGAAAGAAAGAGATGGAGACGGTGAAAGAGGACAGACAAGAGAGAAATAGAAAGAGAAGAGGGGAGGGAGAGAGAGAGACAGAGAGAGAGAGAATGTGAGAAGAGAGAGCAGAGAGACAGCGCAGTGTACCCAAACTGCTCTAGAATCAGAACTATTAATGGTTTAGTGACAGGCCGTCCGAGGCAGATCAATGGACCATAGGGGCACTGGCCGGTCTTTGGAAGTGCAGACACCAGTACTGACCTCTGTCCGGTCAGTTCCATTCACAGCTCTGGACACTCAGCATGTGCACCTGAATGAGGTCCACACTAAGCTGCTCTGTGGGCCTGGCTCCCGACTGAGGAACCATACTGCAAAGACTCCTGCCGGTGCCTTGGCTTGAGGGAGCATCCAGGACGTGCCTCGGCAGCAGGCAGGAATGAGGCCTTGGTCACTCGTCCCTCTCACCCACACACAGCACAGGGAGTCACCAGTACTTCCCGACACTGTGAGGTCCTATGGGTGTACAATGGTTACATACACGGCCAGGATCCTGCTCTTCAGAGGTAAAATCTTGCAGGGCTGGAGAGAGAGTACTGGGACAGAGGCACTTGCCTGTGCACAGCTGACCCCAATCTAACCCCAGGAAGGCCTATGGCTTCCAAGATTTCCAGGAGTGACCCTTGAGTACAGAGCCAGAGGTGAACCCCGAGTACCACCAGGTGTGCCCAAACCGTCCACCCTCCAATTTTTTTTAAGTAGCAGTATCTAAGTACTATTCCAATTATCATCCTATTTAATGTCATGTTACACTCGGCACAAGGGAAATAAGTGATGGTGCTCTAAGAATCTATAACAGGAGCTTTCTCCTAAATCAGTCAAGGAGGGCTTCCTGAGGAAGTGGCAGGGGCGCTAACATGTGAAGGATGAACAGGGTTAACTCTGTGGGAAAGGGAAGGAGACATCTGGCCACTGATTAGAACAATAAACCTGACTGAGGGTGAGGGTAGGTGGAGAGAGAGCACAGAGGGTCTGGCTCTTGAAACTTCCCACTGGTTTCGGGGTCAAGACCAAACGACCCCATGGCCACTCCTGTCCCTGGCCACTCTGTGCTCTGCGTATCCACCACATCCACTGTCCCTCTCACTCCCCTTACAGCCACACTTGCACTCCATAGGGCCAGTTTTGTTTGGTTTTGGGCCACACCTGGTGATGCTCAGAGGTTGCTCCTGGTTTGCAATCAGGAATCACTCCTGGCGGTGCTCAGGAGACCAGAAGGGATGCTGGAGATTGAATCCAGACCAGCTGCATATAAGGCAGGTGCCTTATCGCTCCAGGTGGGGCTATTTTTTTGAGGGGGGCTGCACAGTTGGCTGTGCTCTGAGCTTTCTCCTGGCTCTTGCACACAAGAATCATTCCTGGTGGGACTTGCAGAACTATATGGGGTTCCATACTTGAATTTCAAAGATCTTTCTTGTTTTGTTGTGCATGTTTCTGCTTTTGGGCTACACCTAGCTGTCTCTGGCTCAGTCATCAGGGCTCACATCTGGTGGGCTCAAGGGACCATATAGGGAGCTGGCGATCAAACCTGGGCTGGCTGTATGCAAGGCAAGTGCCTTCTCCACTGCCTCTCCAGCCCCTCAAATCTCTTCCTGGCTTTGCGGTGGGTACCAGAGTGTGGTGGTGGCAGGCGGAAGCACCAAGAAGAGGAGGCAAACTCGCTCACACATAAGGCACAGGAGCTTCTGCCTCTGCCCACAGGGGGTCATGGTTTTGGAGAAAAGGCGAGGGCCACTGCCAATGAATGTAGAGGAGCTCTTGGGAACTGAGCTGGCTTTGGGAGCACCTGCCTCCGAATCACCTTGGGGACCCAGGAACTCAGTCCAAGGGATGCTGCAGGGGTGTCTGTGAGGGCAAGGCATGGGCTGGAAACAGACAGCAGCCATTACCTGGTCATCCAGGGGTTTCCTGCTGCTCATCTTCACTCGATTTCCCTCCGGGTGATAGTCATCTGCATCATAGAATTTCCACCCGAGCTTGGAAACAAAACGAAAGGAGTATGTAGCGGGCAGGGTGTCTCAGGCGACTGCCACCACGAGGGCCCACGCAGCAGCTCCGTGCTTCCCCCCAGTTGCAGGGGAGCATCCCCGGCCTCCCCCCCGCCCCCCTCCCTCAGGAAAGAAAAGGGGTTTGAAGCTCAGCAGTGTGCTGTGGGGCTCACCCATCATTATCTGTAATCACCCGATGGGAAACCAAACCGCAGCAGTGAGTGGCACTCTGTACTTGTTCGTGCTTACAGATCAGCCTGCCTTCGGGTCGGGGAAGGGAGAGAACAGTAGGAGACCAGTAGGGTGTGCGACTGAGGGACAGAAAGGCGGGTTACCTCGGATGCCAGCAGGGCACCCACGCTCCATCTGTGGAGAGGATGCAGATGTTCAAATGACCACGCCCTCCCAACCAGCCCATCTGAGGGTGCCCCCAGAACTCAGATCAAAGTATACTGATGACAATCTGCAAGTGGTTGTGATGCCTTGTTGGTTTTGGGTTTTGGTGATCCCCGGAGGTGCTCTAAGGTTACTCCTGGCTCTGTGCTCAGGGGCCGCTCCCAGTAGATGCTTGGGAAACCATGGGGTTCAGGAGCCTGACCCTGGGTTTCCGGCATGCAAGGCATGTACTTCAGCCCACTACATTATTGCTCCTACCCCAAAAGTGATGCTCTTGACCATGGAATCTAGAGTATGGTTTTCGTTTTCTCCAGGAGTTTAAAGAAAGACATCATTACCCACGTGCTGCTAACCTCTCCCCCGAAACATACCATCAAATCTCATTAAACTCCTTAAGTGTTTTGGCCCCTGCTTAATAGATGTCTCCCAAGTGGTGCTCAGAAGACCTGAGAGCCCTTCTGGTGGTTCTTGGCCCACATGGCCAGGGGTCTTGTGCAAAAGCCAGAGACTGTGGTACTGCTCAGCCCTGCCGTGCTTGGCCTCACCCAGGCCACAGAGGTGCTCAGAAACCTCCAGGGCTGCACCAGGTGGTGCACAGGAGACCACGAGGCACTGCAGTACAGAGTGCTGGGCATGCACCCTGACTACTGTCCAGGCTCCAGCCCCTAGGTGTTTATTTTCTAAGGGAAAAAAAAAACTGAATTCCTGAAGTGCTCAAAACTCTCCTGAGGATGCTAGGAGGGATGTGAAGGGGATTAACCTCCTCTAACTCCTACAAGGTGCAAAGCACAGCACTGCCTCAGGGCTCAGGGCGACATGCTTGAGCAGAGAGACAGGACAACAGTAAGGCCCTGCAGGTTCAACCCCCAGCAACCCATCTGGTTCCTGTCAGGAGTGATCCCTAAGCACAGAGCCAGGAGTAAGCTCTAGGCACAGTTGGGGGGGGGGGGGAGCTCCCAAAAGAACAATGAAGAAATAAATAGAAGAGACGCACTCTTAATGGACACAAGAGACAGGCCAGCCCTTCGGACTGGATGTCCAGGGCTCTCTGCTCCGAGTATCTGATAAGGATCTGTTCCCCCTAAAAGGCAGCACAGGTTGTGGGAAGGCCTCGGGGCTCTGAATCTGACATCTGGCAGGTTCTCTATTCTGTCATTACAGTACTAGGCTCCAGTGTAAGGTGAAACTATTTTCTCACCAGCAAAATGAGAGAACTGAGACACAGTACCCATTCCCCATCCGCTCATTTCATTTAGCCAGCACTGACTGAGCTACCAGCTGGCCGCCAGAGGCTTGGTCTGTGCCATGGAAGATGGACAGAGAAGGCAGCCAATGAGAAATGAAATCCTTTCTGGCTTTCAATTTCTAAGGTGTTGCACAAATACCATTTACCACCATCACAATTTACGTATCCGCTTACTATTTATCAGACCTGGTCTCCCAAATTTTATATACCAGTCACAGTCACAGTCCTCCCGTTCTTCATCGATTTCTCGAGCGGGCCCAGTAACATTGTGAGACTTGTTACTGTGTTTGGCATATAGAATATGTCACGGGGAGCTTGCCAGGCTTTGCCGTGCAGGCAAGATACTCCCAGTAGCTTTCCGGGCTCTCCAAGAGGAGTGGAGGAATCGAACTCGGGTCGGCCATGTTGGCCCTTGTAAGGCAAACACCCTACCGCTATGCTATTGCTCCAGCCCTTTATATACCAACTCCACAATTTTTACAAACTGTGTTTAAGACAACATGGTTACAATTATACTTTTGGTGTATAAAGTTATTGTACCGCCAGTACCAAAATCTCTCCACCACTGCCCTTATGTCGCTTCTAGTCTCTCTTTTCCCTCATTCCTCAACCCCTCCCCCTTCCATCTGGTGACTTCAACTTTGTAATCAAAGTCCAATTTGTTGGTAAACATTTACCAATTCCAAAGTGTTTACTTGTTTCTCGGGGTCCACACCTGACAGTGATCAGGACTTACTCCTGGGTCTACATTCAGGTATTACTTCCGGTGGGGCTCAGGCGACCATATGAGGTGCCAGGAATGGAACCCGTGTCAGACACGTGCAAGACAAACACCCTTACCCACTGTGCTACTGCTCTAGCCCCTACTTGATATTTTTATATGACTGCTTCACTTTCTGAAATCAAATATATTTTTAAAGAAGTTTGGGGGGTCACAGAGGTAGTACATCTGCAAACTTCTGACTTGGAAAATCAATCCCCCATTTGACAAATTTATTTGAAATAGACTCAGTCCCACACTGAGCTCCAGATATTTTCCTTCCACATGTGTCTCCTGCTTCTCCATGTCAGCTTATAACAGAGGTTCCCGAATTTCTTTGAGATTCCCTGTTATTCGTTGATTGCCTCGAGCAGGCCCCAGTAACGTCTCTTTCATCCTAGCCCTGAGATTATATTCAAGGCTATTTAGGAGAATGAGACCCTTAATTGTTACTGGTATTTGGCATATTTGGTACGCCACGGGGAGTCTGCCAGACTCTGCCCTGTGGGCAGGCTACATTCGATAGCCTGCAAGTTTGTCCAAAGTAGGAATAAGACAATAAGATGTCATAAAAAAAAAGTTCTGTTAAGATGTTGCACGGCCACATTCACGGCCGCGCGGTTCCGGAATCTGGATTTTATAGTTTCTGAGTCTTGGCCGCTGATGGGATTACACGGCGCCAGGGGGCCAGGTGGTGGGTGTGACCCCCGCCTACTGGAATTTGGAGGATCTGGGTGGAAGATGCTCGACTCCAATTCGAGTAGGCTTGGAGGTCTCGGCCCTGGAACTCGCGTGGCTTTGTCCCTCTGCCAGTACCTTCATGTGTGCGGAGAGTGGTCTCAGCATGGTGGTGGCTGAGATTCCCTATTCAGAAAAATTATTACTCCAGGCTGGAGAGGTAGTCCACGAGTTTTGAGGCTTGCCTTGTTCGTGGCTGATCCCAGCTGAATTCCTGCCACGTGGTCCACTGTGCACTACCAAAAGAGGCCCTCAAGGAGTGCTTGGTATGACCCAAAACCAAACATAACATTACTCAACAACCCCTAATTTCATCAGAGGCTAATACTGCCCTTCTGGATTCTTCCAGAAATCTTGGTGCGGCATCTTCTTCTTTGGGAAACACTGGTCTACTTCTCCCTTCTCCAAGCTGCCCAGGTGCAAGTCTTAAAACCCCTCTTTACTTCTCATTCATAGTCCATCCACAACTCTTATTTATATTCCATAACCGAATCTCTAACTTCAGACCACCCGTCTTGCCTTGCTGGGGTTCCCTGATAATCCATAAGGCAGTCAGTCCTTTGGGCCTTGACATGTTCTAATCCCTCTGCCATAATGCTTTCCCACTGTTCTCCAGGCTTGTCCCCTCCTCTCTCCTAACTCCCACATTTCTTCAGAGGGTCATTCCTTGACCCTCCTGCCTGGTGCTCTGCCCACTTCCTCCCCAGTCTCTCACCTGGAGGTGGCCACCACCGACACTTTTGGTTGATGTGTATGTATTCACTGCCTTCCCCCATAGTGGCATATAAACTCCCTGAAGGTAGGGATTTTTGTCCCATTATCAGTGACAACCATGAATGACTGAGTCCAATATTTTTCTGAATGCATGAAACTAACCATCTGAATTGTATAGGATATCTTCCCTCTCGCCTGATGGAAATGTGACTAACTGCCCAAGCTAGCTCAGCAGGCCATGGTGGAACCAAGTCCTGCGGTTACTAAGTCCCTTACACCAAGCACAGGAGCAGTTTTACACTTTTTTTTTCCTTTTTGGGTCACACCCGGCAATGCACAGGGGTTACTCCTGGCTCATGCACTCAGGAATTACTTCTGGCGGTGCTCAGTGGACCATATGGGATGCTGGGAATCGAACCTGGGTCCGCCGCGTGCAAGGCAAACACCTTACCCGCTGAGCTATCACTCCAGCCTCAGGACACCACTTTTAAAGCAGGTAGCTAGGAAACTGCAGGTGCTGACTTTTAATGTCATCCCAGATTCCCTGTCTTTGAGGGTAAACATGCTACCCCCCAATTCTTCTAAAGATATGTCTATTTACCCGAAGCAAGCTTTTTAAATGGATACAACCCACATGGGTGGTTCCTGACTAAGGAGAGTCTAGAGCATCTGAAGGTCAAGCTACTTTAGCACAGTGGACGGGGATACTTTAGCAAGATACTTTAGCAAGTATCTTTAGCACAGTGGACTGGGCTCTCGCTCCCGTCCCCGCAAAGGGGAAGGGGACTCCCCAGGGCTCCCGCATCCCCGCGGGCCTGTCCTCCTCCCGTGTGCCCGCCACCCGCCTCCTGGACGTACTTCCATGAGCCGCTCATGCCCATCACCAGCAGAGTGCTCCGGGTCATCAAGTTGCCCCGCTAGCTCCAGCTGCCGGCTTCCGGCCCGCTCGCCCCGCCTCCTCTTCGGTGGCCCCTCCCCGCCTTCCGCTTGCCCCACCCCGCCTCCTGCTCGCCCCGCCTCCCGCTCGCCCCGCCGCCTCCCGCTCGCCCTGCCTCCCACTCGCCCCATCTTGCCTCTCCCATCTTCAGGCTTCCTGTCCCCTTATAGCTGAATATGAATATTTATTTTTTTCTTTTTGTTTTTTCTTTTTGGGTCACACCCAGCATTGCACTGGGTTTATTCCTGGCTCATGCACTCAGGAATCACTCCTGGCGGTGCTTGGGGGACCATATGGGATGCTGGGAATCAAACCCAGTCGGCCACTTGCAAGGCAAACGCCCTACCTGCTATCGCTCCAGCCCCTGGATAAGAATATTTATGAAGTGTGCTCCTGTTATATTGTTTTTTTAATGTAACCAAGCGTTTTGCCTCGAGGTTGGCATCCCAGTTGATATCCAGCATGTACTGTGAGAAATAACCCACCTGTCTAAAATGCATAGATTTAGAGTCTCAAAGAGAGGGGGGAAAAGGAGGCTTTAATAGCAACTATTGATTTTTTTCAATTTGTTTTTAGTTTTATTTTATTTTTAAAAAGTTGTAGTTGACTACAGTTAATATTCAAACACCAATCCCAACATCGTGCACCTTGCCACCACCATAAGAGGAAACTTTGTGAAGATTGCTATAGTTCATCCTGAAGTCATTTAAGTAAGTCCTTGTGTAAGAGATTGCAAGCAGTTATACCCAAACAAATGTGTGCTACTTTTTGGTACATCAGTGGACTAGAGCATAAGAGGTCCTGCAGCCGTGAATTTGGCCTCATGCTCCAGGTTGTTCTATGTCACACTTTTCCATGAGCTTTATTTTATAGTCTCTGGGTTTTGACCTTGGATGAGATTATATGGCACCAGAGGCAGTTTGTTGTGTGACTATCAAGACACTGGAAAACTGGGGAGTTGAGGGGAGGAGGCCCAGAACTGTTCCGAGCAGAATTGGAGATATCAGTAACGGGTCCCGAATACCTGGATTTTTCTGCAGGTTCCCTCATAGGTGAGGCTCATCCGAACCTGTGCAGAGAGGCCTTGAGCATGGATATGGTTGGATTCAGGAGGTTTCTGACTGCCTGGACTCTGCAGGGGTGGGGAGGGAAACTCAGCCTGTCCCCCTCGAGTGGCCAGGGTGAAGACAGCCTGGAGCAGGTTCAGGACGTTCTATGTTGCTCTCTTCTGAGAACTTTATTTAAGAGTCTGTGGATCTTGGCCATTGATGAGATTATATGGTGCCTAGAGTAGTTTGTCAACCATTGATTATGGTCTTTCAAGATTGGGTGGTTGCCAAGTAGGCAAACTCGGCACACATGGGCAGGGGTTCTGACCGAATGCTAGTTCCTGGTCCTTTCGTTCATTTATTAGATACTATCAGGCCCATGTTCTAGGCCCAACCATGTTTCAATACATATGTAGCTACCAAATTTATAAAATTTGTAATTTACAAGTTATAGTTCCTCCTTCTTAGGCTTCAGGGCTAAAGACTGCATTTTAAAACCAAACTAAATTTCCTCTAACAATAATCTTTAACGGCAGGATTTTCAATCAGTATCTAGTGTCAGCACCAGAGGTCTAGTTTCTATTGCCCTAAATATGCTTCCCTATTCCTCTTACATGTACTGTGACTGTTTGGTATCCCTGAAGTGGAAGGGACATACCTTTAATATACCCATTTGCTAGAAAACAGAACCGTAAGTCACGGTCACGGTCATGGTCACGGTGATGGTCCTCCCGTTGTTCATCGATTTTCTCGAGAGGGCCCAGTAACGTCTCCATTGTGAGACTTGTTACTGTGTTTGGCATATCAAATACATCACGGGGAGCATGCCAGGCTTTGCCGTGCAGGCGAGATACTCTCAGTAGCTTGCCGGGCTGTGAATTAATATAGTTGAAGCCCCCCTTCTCATCCCTGAGGGGAGATAGCCTGGCATGCTCCAAGCTTTGCCTTTGATTTCCTAGGTCTTCTGATTTTCTCCTCAACAGAGTCCATTAAGAATTGCTAGGCTGAGGATGGGAAATAGCCCTACAACTAAGTAGAGTGAAGAAATAACACTTTCAACCTCCAGTGTTACCCAAATTTATTTTCCTATCTATCCTGGAAAACAAGAAGGCTAACCCAGGGTCTTTAATGAACATTTAGGTTACCACTGCAGTGACTTTGTTTTTTCCCAATATGGTGGCAAGACTTTAGCTTTCCTCTGTCAGGTACTGACAAAGAAGTCACGGCTGGCAGCTAAGGTCACTTGGCTAAAGTTACAGGTCCGTTATGGCTAGACCAGGGCAGAGGTAACTTCTACAGAGGCCTTTGTAGTCAGTGTGTGTAGAAGCCCTGCACCATATCTCATATCTCCACGCCAGCCTCCTGCTGAGACGAGATGTAAGAAAGACCAGGTCAAACAGTCATTAGACCAAAATATCTTTTTAAAAAACAATTTTTATTTCATTAAAGAACCGTGATTTACAAAGTTATTGAAACGTCTAATGTTCTAGCATCAATTTCCCATCACCAGTGACCCCAAGTTCCCTCCCACCCCCACAAGCTGCCACTTTACAGGCACATCAGAATGTTTGGTTGTTGTCATTTGTATCTCATGTTTTTAGTGTTGTTGACTCTGTTTTGTGTCTGTAGCTACCCACCCCTCCACATTACTGATGTATCTCAGGCCCTTGACCCCTGCTTACCCATTACTTTCTGTCTTCATCTTCTTTATCTCTTTCCCCAGACCCCCACCGCTATTTCTTTCCTTCTCTGTTCTACACACATAGAATACTACCCTTCTGTAAAAAATGATAAATCATACAATTAGCTGCTACCTGGCAGGATCTGGAGAGTATCATGCTGAGTGAAATTAGGAGAGATGTTGGATTGGTTTGTCCTTCCTCCCTTGCCTCAGGGAGGTTAGGTTAGGTTATTGAGTTACCCTCATCACACAGCCCCAGAGGCACTCCCATTCCTCTTTGTTTATCTTTAACTTATTCTTTATGTTCTGCTTCCCTCTCTGTTAATCACTATATCCCAAAATCAGACCCTGTGATTTGTAAAGTCAGATTCTTCTCAGGACTCTGGATTTTGTATATGCAACTGAAATATTTGCTTTTTTCTTTCCCTTATGTCCTTTTCATAGTTTACTCTAGAGCAGTGTCCTTTTTGTATAGACACAGGAAGATAGTTAATGCTGTGCTTCTGGGAGTTAATTGACTCAGAACAATATTTATTCCTGGTCATCTGTCATATTTACTCGACTTAAGCCTCAGCTGTCCTTAGTTCTTAGCACCCCAAAAGTAGGGTTCCAGTGAGGGTCTTGGATGGACTCAGGGCAAGCCGTAAGCTACCCAAGCATTGAAAAGGGACAAGCCATAAGCTCTCCTGGTATCTAAAAGGGACAGGCCAACCACCATAAAATATAGTAAGTTAAGAGTATGGTCATGGACAAATTTTGTCATGACCCCCAAAGAAGGATCTGAATAAGGACTTTATTCAGGGCCCATGAATAAGGTTAGGAAGACTAACATGGCCTGAGGACTGTAGTCTGGGATATAAGAGAGATGTCTCCAGGAGAGCCATCCCATCCTTTAAACTTAATAATCTTACAGTGTTCAGTTTCTCTTTATTTCAACTCAGAAATATTTAATTACTCGAATTATAGGACGTAAGTTGATCATTAACAAACTTCTGTATAAAACAAAATGGGAATAGGAAGAACCATCCCTTTGTTCAACATAGCAATTTTCCAATAATACAAACCTTAATAGTGATAGCACAGTGGGTAAGGCGTTTGCCTTGCATGCGGCCAACATGGCTGGCCCAGGTTCTATTCCTCCGCCCCTCTCGGAGAGCCGGGAAAACTACTGAGAGTATCTCGC
Organism: Sorex fumeus; assembly: GCF_029834395.1. Lineage (NCBI taxonomy): Eukaryota > Metazoa > Chordata > Mammalia > Eulipotyphla > Soricidae > Sorex > Sorex fumeus. The sequence continues at coordinate 6,383,602 of NW_026606103.1, forward strand.
CTGCATGGCAAAGCCTGGCAAGCTACCCATAACATATTCAATATGCCAAAAATAGTAACAACATGTCTCACAATTTGTTGTGAGACATTACTGGTGCCCACTTGAGCAAACAGATGAACAACAGGAGTACAGTGCTACAGTGCTACGGTGTTCATACAAAATGACTAGAAATATTAAGAAGTAAATTTAAGATGACCATTTAAATGGAAATAGACCAAGGAAAGGAGAAATATGCCCCTAGATGGTCTTCTGCCCTTGGGTGTATCTTCTTGCAAGATGAGATTTTGTCCTAGAAGAAGTTTCACCTGAGGGAAGGGACTTACATATATTGAGTGTGGAATCACAACAAGGTGTATTGCTATCCCCAACTCTGGGGGCCTGGGTGAATAACGAAGGCTGTGAGATGGGGCACGAGGGAAAGGGAATGAGGGCAGAGTGAGACTGGAATGAGGGACAGGGTGAAACTGGAATAGGGCATGCGGAGAGACTGGAATAGACACATAGGGAGAATGGAATGCATGGAGGAACATAGACTGTAATAAATGGCGATTAATCCCCAACCATTTTGGTGGCCTTTTTTCCTCCCTCATGTGTTGGTATGCAGAGGCTGATTGGGATGGGGTAGTGACTCTTGACCACCAAATGCACGTGGTGAGTGCCCTCACTCACAGAGAGAGAGAGAGACACACAGAATGATCTCTCTCCTGATGGAATATAAAGACATGTAGCAGGGGATTAACAAATACCCAAAGGTCACAGAAATTGAGAACTGGTCTTAGTCGTAAACTACCTTGGTGAGTGAAGAGGAGAGACACTGGAACAATGATCAGAGAAGTAGATATTCAGGTGAGGGGTTTGGTGCTAAACCGTGTCGTGCACGAAATGCTACTATTTATTAACAGCATAGTAAACCACTGTGCCTAAAGTAAAATCAAAACAAAATTCTCTTGACTATCTACCATTCTCAAAAGTCTAAAATTGAGACCAGAAAGATAGCACGGCACTTCAGGTACTTTCCTTGCACATAACCCATCTGGATTTGATCTTGGCACCACATATAGGCCCCAGACACTGCCCAGGAGTAATCCCTGAGCACAGGTGGGTGTGTGGCCCCAAACAAAGCAAAACAAAAACCCCTCCAAAAATTAAAATTGATGACCCTTAACAACCGAATAAAAAGCCGAATTGGGAGACAATCAGAGTGTTTATTTGGGCATTAAAAGGACACCATATAAACTCATTAACGGCCATGATCCAGAGTCTCACAAAAAAGTCTCGAAAAAGTGCAACAAGTGGCAGAGATGCATTTAACTCAGCTGTATCATTTTATTTAAAATTTTGGAATTTCTGGAGTTACATCTCATACTCTATGCCTCTGGTGTACCAACAGTAGCACAACATACGTGATGGGCTGTAGAGTAGAAGGCAACTGATCTTGATCTATCTATCTATCTATCTATCTATCTATCTATCTACATATATATATACACACACATATATATGTACACATATATATGTCTACACAAGGCTCAACATGTAACAATATGTCAGTAATTTCTTATACAAGGCTTAACAGCACCAAGATGAGATACAACAATCTTCATACATTTTCCTCTATAAAACCCTCTTTGGATCATTTTTAGTGAATTACTCTTAACAAACAATAAAAATAAATTATTGAGGATCTGCCTTTGGGGCCGGCTTGGGTAGTAGTGGTAAAATTGAAAATAATGGTGATGATAAGGTGTAATGGTGATGGAATTGGTTTGGTGTTAGAATATTGAATACAATAAATTATTGCAAACAACCTTATAAAAATTAAAAATAAGAAAAAAAGAGTTGTAGAGGGGCAGGAGTGATAATATAGCGGGTAGGGAATTTGCCTTGCATGTAACTGACCCAGCTTCGATCCCCACATCCTATATGGTCCCTATATGGTCCCCCAAGCACCGCCAGGAGTGATTCCTGAGTGCAAAGCCAAGAGTAAACCTGGAGCATCCCTGGGTGTGACCTCAAAACAAAAATAAATAAATGAAAGGGTTGTAGAGTTCATATTCAGATAGATTCTGAAGAAGGCACAAAAGTGAATTTTTATAAGGGAAATAAATGCTCATATTCAGATAGAGTCTGAAGAAGGCATAAAAGTGAGTTTTTATAAGGTAAATTTTATGAGGTAATAAATGATATGCTGATCAGGTGAAAGCATCAACATGGTCAGGAGGTAAAAGTAGATTAAAGTTCACTTTTTATCAGTCCTTTCAAACAGGATATTCTTTTTTTTAATTTTTATTTTTTATTTTTTTTATTATTTTTAGTGAAACACCATGAGGTACAGTTGTAGATTTACAATTTTTTGTGCTTGGGTTTCAATTATACAATGATCAAATACCCATCCCTCCACCAGTGCCCATTTTCCACCACCATGGATAATATCCCTCCCACCCCCATCACCCCATCCCACCCTGCCTCTGTGGCAGGGCAATTCCTTGTGTTCTCTCCCTCCTTTTGGGTGTTGTGGTCTGCAAAAGAGGCTTTGAGTGGCAAACATGTTCAGTCCATAGTCTACTTTCAACATGCATCTCCCCTCCTGGGAGGATCCTCCAAACACCCTTTATTTGGTGCTCCCTTCTCTATCTGAGCTTCCCTTTCCCCTAGAATGCCCAGCTGGCCTCTAAGCTATGGAGTAATCCTCCTGGTGTTGATCTCAGCTATTCTTCGGTATTAATCTCATATTTTGTTTCTTTATATTCCCCAAATGAATGCAATCTTTCTATGTCCCTCTCTTTCTGACTCATTTCGCTTAGCATGATACTTTCCATGTTGTACCACTTGTATATAAATTTCATGACTTCATCTTTTCTAACAGCTACATAGTACTCCATTGTGTAGATGTACCAAAGTTTCTTTAACCAGTCATCTGTTCTTGAGCATTCAGGTTTCTTCCAGTTTCTGGCTATTGTAAGAGTGCTGCAATAACAAACAAGTGCAGATATCACTTTGACTATACATTTTTGCCTCTCTCAAACAGGATATTCTTGTTCTTGTTTCTTCTTGGAATGTTGGTGGCCAGAGGCCTTACCCAGTTTAGGGAAGACAGACTGTAGAGTTGGTATATCTGCAGTGGCTTCTTGCAGCTCTGTTTTATTTCATTTCATTTCATTTATTTTGAGTTTGGGGTCACATAGTAGGGCTCAGGAACTACTCCCAGGGATCCATATGGTGCCATGATCAATCAGATTCTCACGGATGCAAAACAGAAGTATGAGCACCAGTCCTGTTAGCCATCTCCATTCTCCGGTAGCCCTCTTCTATGGGGGATCGGGTGTTCTATCAAATGGTACTCAAGAGGCCCTCGTGGTCCTCTTGGAAATTCTCCAGCAACCATGCAGGACATCCAGTGTAAGGGACCGTGGATGTGGTGCTTGCTGCTGGCTGTGGTGTGGGATGACCTAGGCCCCTGCACTTGTACTTGGGCCCTCCAGAGCTCCACCTTTAGAGTCTCGGGGCCACTTGTGCCTGGGATCAAGGTGGGATCAACCATCTAAACCCTACACTAGATCTTTGGTTTCTACAGCCCTGTTTTAAAATGATTCCAGTTATATTACTCATCACACCTTCCAGGTACTTTAGAAAGGTAGGGGGATCCCTTCACTAGCACTGAACAAAGCCAAACACAAGTTGTCATTTCTTTTGTGTTTCTTTGGTTTTGGAGCTCTTCCTGGGTTACTCCTGGAAGTAAGCTAAGGGGTTGCTCCTGGTGGTTCTGAGGATCAAACTGGGATCAGCCCTTGCGAGGAAAGAGTCTTATTATCTTCTCTGGCTAGCTGATATTTCTTTCAATGTTCATATTATAGACGCACATATGTATACATATGGTCACTTCCTGAAGCTGCCTGGTCCCCAGGGAATGGATCATTTTTATTTCTAGATTTCACGGTCATTCCTCCTGTCTTCAATATACACTTACCCACAGTTAACCGACTGAAACAACCGGGGAGGATGAGATGAACTTTAGAGTCAGGAGTAAACCCTGAGCACTTCCAGGTGTGGTGAGAAAGAGAAAGTAGAGAGAGCAAAAGGAGAGATGATGCTAACTCAAGAATAGAGAGAAGAGAAGGGTGTGAGTGAGAGAGGAATAGGGAGGGAGAGAGAGGAGGGAGGAAGAGGGAAAGAAAAGAAAGAGGATGGGGGAGAGACTGTGAGAGCGAGAGAGAAGTATAAAAGGTTAACTCCAGATGAAAGTGCTTCCACCTCTGCTCGACTCACCTTGGTCACCAGTGCTCATGGAAATGCCTGGTCTAGGTCAGGTCAGTTCCATTATCAGCATGGAAGTTCTGGGTCCATCACTTTTCTCTCACAGAAAAGAATTTCAGGAGGAGGTTAAATGTGAAGCATGATAGTTTTTATTGAAACTTATCTAGAAAGATGTGAGGGTAAAGATAGAGAGAAGTACACGTTCTAAAGAAAATGGGCTTCTCCAGAGTGGAAATAAACAGAGACAACTTAGTCAGGTATGTGCTCTAGGGCTTGAAGTATAAGCTCCCGTTGACTTTTAAACTTGTAAGTTTGTTCCCCTTAAATGCCACCATTAGTGCTCTCCCATCTCCTAAGCACTCCCATATTGTTTGCACATTATTTACAGTAGACAAGATAAGAAAACAACTGTGTCTATAACAGAGGAATGACTTTTGAACAATATAGTTGAAGATCTAGGGTCTCATGTGAGGTAAAATAAGCCAGATAGAAAGAGATAAATACTATTTGATGCCACTTACAAATGGAATCAGAAACAGCCAACCTCATAGAAATGGAACCTACAATGGTGGTTTCTAAGGGGTTGAAGATTGGGGAGACTTTTTTAGGGGTACAAACTTGCAACTCATAGCTAAGTTTATTCTAGAGATCTAGTGCATAGTTTGGTAATTAAAGACAATATTGTTTTATAAATCTCAAAGTTATGAAGAGTTAATAGTTCTCAACACAAAAATGATACTTTTGTAGAGGAATAGAGCTATGTTGGCAGTCACATTAATAATATTTCAATGTATTAAGCCAGGGTGCTGTAAACCTAAATGTACACAGTCTTACATGTCAAGCACATTAAATTTTGTTTGTTTGTTTTTGAACCACACCAGACTTGTGATGAGGGATCACTCTTGGTGAGATCAGGGGACCATATGTCGTGCTGGCGATCAAACTCGGGTTGGCTGCCTGCAAGATAAGCACCCTGCCCACTCTGCAGTCTCTCTAGCTCCACAATTTTTGTAAAGTCAATTTTAATAAAAACACTATTGCGGAGGGCCCGCAAACCACTCTCCGACCCGCGGAGGTGGCCCTAGGATCCGTAGGTGCAGGGAAGGACCGACCGAATGAACACAAGACACAAGAGACAGAGTATAGTTTAGAAATAGAGAGAAAAAGGGACAGCACTTTATTGAGGGATACAGGCTGTTTATATAGGGTCTGGGCAGCTCAGTCAGGAGCAGAAGCAGTATAACCATATATGGTAAGGTCAGCAACAAGAGCTTTACCTAACATTCAAGGTAGACATTTGTACATCAAAAGGTCTTGTGGCAATAGGTGGGTCCTGAGCTTTACAATTGTATATCAAATGGCCTTATGGCAGTAGGTGTATCCTGAGCTTTACAATTGTATATCAAAGGGTCTTAGGGAGTAGATGCATCCTGGAGGTTACTATAGATAAGGCCAGCTAAGCTAACTGTCAGCCTGATGTTGCTTGCTATAGATCAGGCATCCACTGAGATCAGGAAGTCCTGGGAGACTGTCACCAGTGTCTGTCCCAAGCAGTTCCTAGCATGGGAACCACGGCCAGGGTCTATGAGAGGGCTCTTGGCTTCCCACACACTATGATTTGCAAGGTTGTTCATTATACCAAGTCCTGTTCCTTTGTCACTCTGCTTGCTGGTGGCAGGGAATTTCTTGGACCTTGAGAACTTGATAAAGAGACAAAGAGAACTGAGGAGGAAACCGTGGTGTTCCTCTTCTGGAAGCTGGGGGGGGGGGGCATCCCCAGGGCAGGCGTGGCATTTCTGCTGCGCCTGGCATAGAAGGCGAGCTGGAGGAGGTGGGTACAGAGGACAGGCAATGCACTGTGCCTCAGAAGAGCCTTCACTCAACTGTTTTCAGGTGCAGAATAAGAATGTGATGTGGGGTAAAAGTGAAGTGGAGTATGAAAGTGCCCGTGTCACCTGATGTGACACACACTGCAACTTGAGCTTCACCCAGTGTTGATAAAGACATGCTGATCGAAAAAAGCCAAAACCTAACTATAGTGCATTTGAAAAAAAAAAGCCAAATGAGAGCCATGAATTAAACTGATCTTTCCTTCTCTCTTCACCAACCTCAGGTTAGAAGTAGCCATAGAAAGAATCATGGCAGCAGAAACTATTTTCCTTTTTGTTGTAGGCAGACTGGTAAGAGAATTTGGGAATGTGCTTTGGGCGAATAATACATTTTAAAATGAAGAGATCATCTAGCCCTGAAGGAACCCATGTACAGGAAGACCTCTTTGAAATACAAACCCTGAGCTCTTTGAAGAAGAGAAACTGAGACACTATCCAAATGGAGAAATCCAAGGCTCCATCCAGAGAAGGGTGGAGCCCTCAGAAAAGGGGCAGCTACAGAGGAATCTGTGAGATTAAAAAGACACTGTCGGCAGTTCAAAGGCCACGATTTCCAGATGAATAACAGTGCAAGGTTTTCCTGTGACAACACTGGGGTTGGCCGCCTGCAAGATAAGCACCCTACTCATTGTACTATTGCTCTAGCTCCAACATTTTTTAAAAATAAATTTTTATTAAATGCACGGTGATCTACAAAGTTGTTCATTATACAGTTGTTTCAAATATTTAGTGTTTCATCACCACCAGTGTGACCTTTCTCCACAAATATCCCTAGTTTCTCTCCCAATCTTTCCCCTTAGGCATATAACAAATTTACATTATATTGCTTATTCCAAATAAAAAACTTAAGAGATGGCAAATAGAATGATCAGAAAATAAAACAGTAAGAGCTAATTTGTGATTACTGTATGAATTTGACCTATGTAAATACAAGAATCAAAACCATTTAATACAATGTAATAAAATGCCTATTCTCATTTCCATGTGTCTGTTTCCAACTATGGAATCTACAGTATGACTGTATCACTATATTACTGTCCTCCCGTTGTTTATTGATTTGCTCAAGCAGGTGCCAGTAATGTCTCCATTCATCTCTGATACGTGCTAGTGTAGCCCGATGGCATATTGGGGGCTCTTTCAGGGTCAGGGGAATGAGGACCATCATTGCTACTGTTTTCATCATATGGAGTATGCCACGGGTAGCTTGCCAGTCTCTTCTGTGGGGGTAGGATACTCTCAGTAGCTTGCCGGGCTCTCTGAGAGGGCTGGAGGCTTTTGGGGTAGCCTCTAATCACCTTTACAGGTGTTCCCAGTCAGATATGTATGCGGGAAGGATACTTTCAGCAGCTCACTGGGTTCTCTGAGAGCGAAAACTAAACAATTAAAGGTCTAGCATCCATGGCTCCACGCTTCTGGGAGCTTGGTTTTATAGTCTCTGGATCTTGGCCATTGGTGGGATTACACAGCATTTGGTGGGTGCCACTGTCTAGTTACTGGAAGATGGGGCATCTGGGTGGAGGAGGCCCAGTTCTGATCTGAGTAGGCTTGGAGATCTCAGCCCCGGGTCCTATACACCTGGGTTCCTCTGCCAGTTCCTTCATGCATGAGGCTCAGCTGAGCGTGTGGAGAGTGGTCTCAGCATGGCTGTGGCTGGGTCCTGGAGGTCTTCAGTTGCCAGGGCTCTGCTCGGAGCGGGAGGGAAACTCAACCTGCCCCCCTCCAAGGGGCCCTGGTGATGACAGCCAGGTGCAGGGGCAGGAGACTCTGCATTGTTCTCTTCCGGGAGCTTGGTTTTATAGTCTCTGGATCTTAACCGTTGGTGGGATTACAGGGAAGTTGGTGAGCACAACTGTCTAGCTACTGGAATCTAAAGTATATTACATTACATTTTACTTTATACATGGATCTCACTATGGTAATCATCTCTCACCTGTCATTAATAAAATCTTTCATGTAATTCTGTGTTAATCTATTTTGGAGTTCGCATGGAATATGTAAAGCCTACATATGTAAATTTTCCCCTACACTTTATTTAAACACTGTAGTTTACAAAGTTGTTCATGTTGGTTCGTTACAGGCATTGAACATTCCAACACAATACCATCACCATTATACTTTTCCTCCACCACTGTCTCCAATTTTCCCAACCACCCCTTAAGCCTGTCCCCATAGCAGGCCCTCAACGATTTATTTTATATTGCTTTTTATCAATAATTTGCTAACAATGGTAACAAATATTTCTTTAGCAGAAAATTAGTATAAATTGTTGTATCTCACCATGGAGACATTAAATTCTTGTATGAGAGATTATTAAGATGTTGTTTCAGCTTAAGTCTTTTATATTTATGTTTTATTAATTGAGATTGATTGCCTTCTATGTTACATCCCATCCAATCTGGTGGGCTCCTACTGGTTTATCTGTGTTGTGGAGTTTGAGATGTCATTCGCATTCACGGCTATTCACTCCAGGAAGTCCGGAATTTTTAATAGGCTGGTGCAGCTGGAGTTAAATTTTTAACTGGGTGGTGGCTTTAGGGTGTGTAAGTGACTTCTGGGACTTATGGAAGTACAGGAAGCGGGGCAGAAGTAGGCCATCCTGACTCTGAGAAATCCTGGAAGATTCCAGTCACAAAACCCCCATACCTGAGTTTTTCAGCAGACGAATTTCTCTGAGGTTGAGTCCCAAGACAATGGAGTCCCGTAGGGAGCATGGTGGCTATTTTGAAATGTGGGAGCAAGTGCGGGCCAGGATTCTGTTTGAGTGGGTCAGCCCAGGACTCACCCCTCTTCCAGGGTACCATGGACATCTCAATCATGTGTGAGTATCTGGAAAAAATATCTTTTGTGTCTTGTAGTTCTCTTGAGATTTATTTACGAATCTCTGGGGCATGGTCTTACATGAGCTTACCTCTTGTTTTAGCTAATTGTTTTACCTACTTGTTTTAGTTTTACCATTTACATTTAAATTTGTCACATAGGTAAGCTATGATTATTGTTTGAATTTATTGCTTTCAAAATATGCACCCAGAATAATATGCGTGGAAACTGTTATAAATTTTAATGTTACTGAGAATTAATTGGACACACTTGTCTGACTTCCTTTAAATAAAGCTGAGTTAAAAAAAAGTCTATGAAATTACACAGCTTATTAGGGGTTGAAATGTACTTGAGAGCAGAAATGTTATCTCTCAGTTTCTTAAGTTTCTGACCAGTTTTTTTTTTTTTTTAAATTGAATCACTGTGAGCTACAGTTACAAAGCTTTCACGTTTGTGTTTCGGTCATACGATGATCGAATATCCATCTCTCCACCAGTGCACATTTTCCACCACCACTGTCCCCAGTATTCTCCCTGCCCATCCCAACCCCCTCGCCCCCTGCGCCTCTATGGCAATTTCTCCCACACTCTCTACTTTTCAGCATTATGGTTTGCTTGAATTTTTCCACTACCATTCAAGCCTGCCTTGCCAGGGGCAGATGCAGATACTTTATTATCTATTGCAGATACTTTACTATCTATTGCTTACTATGAATAACACGAGAGGTCACATGACCACAAAAGCAACCACACACTTCTGGAATTCTAAAACTGTAAATGGTTGGGTCCAGAGACATCTCTGTAGGGAGCTAATACATTTTGAGATTCATTTGGGAGTCTCTGAATCAAGACTGTTGATGCACTGAGATGGCGCCTGGAGTCATATTGTGGGCATGACAGCCAGGATCCCAAGCGGGCAGGGAGATTTGGAGGGACAGCCCGTCTCAGCTACTGCCATATGGCCTGGAGTCTTAGTCCTGGAATACGCATACCTGGGTTTTGATTCTGGAAACTCGTGGCCGTAGGGGTTTCATCTGGAGCGGGCAGAGAGGGCAAGTCTGTTCTGTCTGAAGTGCCCCAGTAGAATTGGCTCAGTAAGAGGTCCGGAAAGATCTCCGGTGATCTGTTGCCTGACCAGTTCTTTCTGTAGTCTAAGAGAACATGTCATGTAAAGAAGTAGGGTTTGGTCAGTCCAGGCTAGGGACCTATAAAAGGAAATAGATATCTCTTAAAAGAAAAATACAGGGAAATTAGAAATATAGAGGAAACAAAACAAAACTTAAGCTGACAAAGGTATAAAAAGAATTAAGAATAATAAGAGAAATAAAGGAGATCTAAATATCACAGTCAAATACTATTTTCCTTTGGAAGCATCAAGATTACACAAAAATACTGTAGGCTATATATCTCAGCACACAAGTTTCAACCTTTAACTTCATGCTACTATCTCTAATAGAAGGGCTTAATGGCTCCTGGGTGAAATACAACAATCTTCACACATTTTTCTCTAAGAAAACTTTTTTGGATCATTTTTAGTGGATTATTCATAACAAGAAATACAAAATAAATTACTTCAGTTCTGCTTTGGGGGCAGGGTTTGGGTTTTGGGATGGAAACACTTGAAATATGGCTATGGGAAGGTGTAATGGTGGTGAAATTCATGTTCAAATATTATATTCACGGTATATATATCACGGTACTCCTGTTGTTCATCAATTTTGCTCGAGTGGGCCCAGTAACATCTCCATCATGAGACTTGTTGTTACTGTGTTTGGCATATCGAGTACGTCACGGGTAGCTTCCCAGGCTCTGCCATGCGGGGTTCAAATATTATATCTAATCAATTATTGTGAACAACTTTATAAAAATAAAATTAAAAATACTGTAGGACCTCAATATTTGGATTACGTTTTTATGCTAATAATTTTCTTAGGTAATTAATTTTAAGTAAAATAGTAAATATAGAGAATAAGTTTCAGGATACTGTCATTTATTATTTTTTTGTTTTTGTCTTTTGTTCTTATCTTTTCCATTCACATTTTAACTCATTTACGACACCAATATAATAATATAGAGTTCCTAAGTTTAAAAATTACAAAGACAATAGTGGAAAAGAAAAATTACATCTCGTTCCTTTGAATTTACATTTCAAACCATCTCTATATACATCAAGACAAAGTGAATCTTCTAGCAAAGTGAAGTTTCTGTCTGCACAGTTCATTTTGACAAATCAGTTTTATGTTCACAGTTTCTATGCAGAAAGACCATTCAACATAGTAATATCCATTCACTAAACAAACTTAGCAGTTTACAAAGAAACAATCTTTAATCTGATAAGCAACTATAAAAAGCAGTGAGACAGTATCATGAAAATAATATTCAATGATATAATTTGAGGAAAAGGGTACCAATGTAAAATCAAAATGTCCACCATTCAGGAAAAAAATCTGTACTCAGAAGCTAATATAATGTACAAAATAATCTAGTACAAGTAAGTAATTCAACTAGATATGGGGCCCAAGAACTCAATATAGTAATTACTTTTTAAATTATTCTAATATTGTTGCTATATTTAAACTTGTAATCATATGCTTTCTATGTATTCTAACCTCTGACTTAACAGTTTGCGTAGACAAATGTATTCACCCATGTCTGTTTGTGAATATAGAACAGATTTCTTTTAGCTTGCCTCAGACAGAAATGTTTATCTCAGAGGACTGAACTCACCTTGCTGGTGAAATCGGCCAGGTCCGCATTCAGACTCCTTCACCAGACAACTGAACGGCAGCTGTCGTTTGAGAAAATTATGGTTTTCTCAAATATTCAAATTTAGTGGGGTGACACAAAAGCAGACTTCTGAGTAGCTGGTTACTATTTTTTACTGTTTTGGACCATTCCTGGTGGGAGTTTATGATAACAGTAATGAATTCTTCAGGAATGTCTTCTTACCTTTCAATCTTTTCTAATTTTCTTTCTTTTCTCTTTGGAGATATTCAATCCTGTATTATCTATTATATGTGCCATAAATACATATTTATGCATTTTGCTTTTGTCTTTAATAATTTTACTCATCCCTTGATTCACATGTTTTTCTACACAGAATAAGCCAATTAGTCCTCCACTCCGCCTCTTTATTTTGTCTCCGGAAGAGATCCCTGCAGAATTTAATTCCTTTTCACTAGATCACTGATCTACTTCCCAAGCTTTAAAAAGGTTTGTACTGTGACATATATAAAAGATAAAATTGACATCTTCAGGGGCTGGAGCGATAGCACAGTGGGTACAGCATTTGCCTTGCACGCGACCGACCCGGGTTGAATTCCCAGCATCCCATATGGTCCCCTGGAGCACCACCAGGAGTAATTCCTGAGTGTAAAGCCAGGAATAACCCCTGAGTATCACCAGATGTGATCCAAAAAGCCAAAAAAAAAAAAAAAAACCCTGGCATCTTTGTTCTTACGTGTGCAGCAATGTTAACTACAGTGATGATGTCGTGCAACCAACTGCCTTTCATCTTCCTCTCCCCTTCCTTCTGCAGGGCAGAGACTGCTCTGTAAATAATGCACATGCTTTTCCCTCTTCTCTCCAGGAACCTGCAACCACAACTCTGTTCTGTTTCTAAGATTCCAGCTACTTATTAGAGTTCCTGTCTAAGCTGATTCAATATGTGTTTCTCTGTTTCTCACTGATTTGTTCACTTAGCAGCATGTCTTTAGTGTTCACCATGTGTCAGAATTTTCTGAGAAGCTCAGTAGTGCTCTGTTTTATGTCTATACAGCATTCTGCTACTTCCTCTTCTACCACTAGACACTTGTGTTGCTTCTTCTATGCTTGTGCTATTGTGAATAATGCCGTGTGCTTGGTTGTAATATCTCTTTTTGACTCTTTTCAGTCTTTTGGGCATCTACCCTGAAGTCAAACAGCTGTACTATATGGGAATCTTATTCTAATTTTTGTCTTTAGAATTTTATTTTAAATTACTACTACTATTATTATTATCATCATTATTTTCTATTTGGGGAGATATGGGTCCTGGAAGTAAGCCAGACCAAAAGGGTCCGTATTTAGAGAAGATGCTGAAACACTGACAGATATGGTTTCAGAGTATGTAGCCGGTCTGGTATGTTTTCTACCGAATAAACCTTCCTTACGTGGGAGTCAACAGGGTCAGTGCTTAATGGTATGTCTGGACATTAAGTCCTGGACATGTGTCAGGAAGGAGGTGCCTGCAATTCTCTGTCACGCCGTGACCTGGAAGTACTGTGTCACCTGCTCCCAGGCTGCTGTCTTTCCCATCGGCTTTGTGAGGGTCCAGCTCTGACTCCAGGCTTTCTGTTTGTTCCCATTTGACTTACTTGTGCTTTATTGACTTCTCCACCTAGGAGACCTTGGGTCTAATATTTTTCCCTCTCTCTTTGTTTATGAGCACTGAGGCTATTATGTGTATGGATTTGGGTTTTATACATAATTAGGTGGTGATGGCAGGAGTGGAAAGGGGGGTTGGACTACACCCGGTGGTGCTTAGGGCTTACTGCTGGCTCTGTGCTCAAGGATCACTCCAGGAAGTATTCTGGGGGACCATATGTGAAGCTGGAGAACAAACTGGGGTCAGCTACACAGTCTTATCCAGGTTCTGTTTCTCTGATCGTTCAAAATTGGGTTTAATATAAACTGCTATTTAGTCATTGTATGACCATTAACAAACAAACTTTTCTTGGGTCCATTTATTTAAAACTGTAAATTATTTCTTAAGAGATAAGTAAAAGGGATGCTGCGGGAACATAGTGTTTGTGTGTGTGTGTGTGTGTGTGTGTGTGTGTGTGTGTTTTATGATTAAAATCAGTTCTTTTATTGAGGGAGAGAAGTTACTCCAGTGTTCCCTGGTGGAGAAAAAGGGGAAAGTGGGAAGTCAAGTTTGCTGGTGAGAACTGAAGGGTCTGCCAACATTGTCAGAATCCAGACTTTTCCGGATCTTTCCATGCCTTGTGTCTACGGATTGGCAAAGGGTTCCGGAGAACCAATTGAGAGGCTTCTTTCAGCTGTCAACCAAGAGGCTTTAGGTCTTCTCTCAGCCAAGGCATCCAGTGAAAATACAATTTATTTTTCAGAATCCTCTGGGGAATTAAACAGTCTCTTTCGCATCGCATTACCATGCTCCCTGCTCTTGATCCTCTTTTCCGTGCACTCTTTCTTCAAACATTTTTCTCATCTCTCAATCAAGATCATTGCAATGACCAAAACATTTCAGAGAGCTGTGATTTTTGTGACATTCCTCAAGCAAGTTTATCAAGATGTTGCACTCTTCAGTTGTGCAAGTGTGGAGATAAGTCGGGATGCATCCTTAGGAGGAGGTGACGGACCACAGCAGAACAACCCAGACGGCGGCCCGGCCAGGAGCCTGCAGCAGAGTCGGGGCGACTGGCCCAGCCCGGCCGAGACGAGGCTCAGGGCGCATGCGCGGGCGTGCCCAAGTACGGCGGCCGCGAGGGCCCGCGGCGGCTCCGCTGGAACATAGTTTTGAGAAAATTAAATGTGGGGAACGTTAGCCAATTAAAATTATTATGATAATTCAGGTTATATGCTTATAATACTGTAAATAGCATTTATGTTTTTAATGGATAGTTAGAACAGTTCCCTGAAAGCCACTGCCCAGTCCCCACCTCATATGATACTTCTAGTCTGTCGCTTCATTCCCCCCTACATCCCTTGCTTGGTGATTGCAGTATAATACTTATAAACATGTATATGTATATGCATATATGTATATGTATATGTATATGTATGTGTATATTCCACAATTGTTAAGTAGATTGAGAAGATGATTTTGTAGACCAGCATTACTCAACAAGGGATCAAATAACTCCTAGGGGCCCACCAGGATGTTACAAGGGGAACACAGGTTAAAATCTAATAAATGGGTGATTTTTGCCTCTAGTCTTGTGACAAGGTTAGAATACCAACTAATAGAACAGGGTGCCACAAGAAGAAACAAGGCCCAAAGGGAGTTGTAGTCATTGAAAGGGTGAGAAACAATGGTTTGGGCCACTAGTTTTGTTCACTGGTTCTGGAGATTATAAGGTGATACAAGTGTCAGCTCTGGATATCAAAGCATTTTTCTCTTCCATAAAATTTTACTCATGATTTGCTCGCTTCGGCAGCACATATACTGAAATTGGAACGATACAGAGAAGATTAGCATGGCCCCTGCGCAAGGATGACACGCAAATTCATGAAGCGTTCCATAAAAAAAAAAAATTACTCATGTTGAGATAATATATTTGTGGTTATATATATATATACATATGTATATATATGTTGCATTTTGGTGATCAGTGCTTTGTGATAATTAATGGTTTTCTCTCACCTTGGTGATTCTTCTTATTCTGAAGTTCATCCTAGTAGCATTCTAGCTAATTTAGATTTCATTTTTTGGGGGTCACACATGGAGATGCACAGGGGTTATTCCTGTCTCTGCACTCAGGAATTTCTCCTCGCAGTACTTGGGGTACCATATGGGATTCTGTGACTCGAACCCAGGTTGGCTGGGTAGGGACTGTAGATGAAATAAGACAGAGCTGCAAGAAGCCACTGCAGATATACCAAATCTACAGTCTGTCTTCCCTAAACTGGGTAAGGCCTCTGGCCACCAACATTCCAAGAAGAAACAAGAGCAAGAATATCCTGTTTGAAAGGACTGATAAAAAGTGAACTTTAATCTACTTTTACTTCTTGACCATGCTGATGCTTTCACCTGATCAGCATATCATTTATGACCTCATCTTTCTCTTTCCCTTATAAAAACTCACTTTTGTGCCTTCTTCAGACTCTCTCTGAATATGAGCTTTACAACTCTTTCATTTATTTATTTTTGTTTTGAGGTCACATCCAGGGGTGCTCCAGGTTTACTCTTGGCTTTGCACTCAGGAATCACTCCTGGCGGTGCTTGGGGGACCATATAGGGACCATATAGGATGTGGGGATCGAAGCTGGGTCAGTTACATGCAAGGCAAATTCCCTACCCGCTATATTATCACTCCTGCCCCTCTACAACTCTTTTTTTCTTATTTTTAATTTTTATAAGGTTGTTTGCAATAATTTATTGTATTCAATATTCTAACACCAAACCAATTCCACCACCATTACACCTTATCATCACCATTATTTTCAATTTTACCACTACTACCCAAGCCGGCCCCAAAGGCAGATCCTCAATAATTTATTTTTATTGTTTGTTAAGAGTAATTCACTAAAAATGATCCAAAGAGGGTTTTGTAGAGGAAAATGTATGAAGATTGTTGTATCTCATCTTGGAGCTGTTAAGCCTTGTATAAGAAATTACTGACATGTTGTTACATGTTGAGCCTTGTGAACACGTATATATGTGTACATATGTATGTATGTATATATATATGTATATAGATAGATAGATCAAGATCAGTTGCCTTCTACTTTGTGTGCTACTGTTGGTACACCAGTGGCATAGAGTATGAGATGTAACTCCAGAAATTCCAAAATTTTAAATAGAATGATACAGCTTGAGTTAAATGCATCTCTGCCACTTGTTGCTCTTTTTTGAGATTTTTTGTGAGTCTCTGGATCATGGTCGTTAATGAGTTTATATGGTGCCCTTTTAATGCCCAAATAAACACTCTGATTGTCTCCCAATTCGACTTTTTATTCGGTTGTTAAGGGTCATCAATTTTAATTTTTGGAGGGGTTTTTGTTTTGCTTTGTTTGGGGCCACACACCCACCTGTGCTCAGGGATTACTCCTGGGCAGTGTCTGGGGCCTATATGTGATGCCAAGATCAAATCCAGATGGGCTATGTGCAAGGAAAGTACCTGAAGTGCTGTGCTATCTTTCTGGTCTCAATTTTAGACTTTTGAGAATGGTAGATAGTCAAGAGAATTTTGTTTTGATTTTACTTTAGGCACAGTGGTTTACTATGCTGTTAATAGTAGCATTTCGTGCACGACACGGTTTAGCACCAAACCCCTCACCTGAATTTCTACTTCCCTGATCATTGTTCCAGTGTCTCTCCTCTTCACTCCCCAAGGTAGCTTACTACTAAGACCAGTTCTCAATTTCTGTGACCTTTGGGTATTTGCATGTCTTTATATTCCATCATGTCTACTACATGTCTTTATATTCCATCAGGAGAGAGATCATTCTGTGTGTGTGTGTCTCTCTCTCTCTGTGAGTGAGGGCACTCACCACTTGCGTTTGGTGGTCAAGAGTCGCCTCCCCATCCCAATCAGCCTCTGCATACCAACACATGAGGGAGGAAACAGGACCACCAAAATGGTTGGTGATTAATTGCCATATATTACAGTCTATATTCCTCCATGCATTCCATTCTCCCTATGTGTCTATTCCAGTCTCGCCCCATGCCCCATTCCATTTTCACCCTGTCCCTCATTCCAGTCTCACTCTGCCTTCATTCCCATTTCCTCATGCCCCATCTCACAGACTTCATTATTCACCCAGCCCCCCAGAGTTGGGGGTAGCAATACAACTTGTAGCGATTGCACACTCAATATATGTAAGGCCCTTCCCTCAGGTGAACCTTCTTCTAGGACAAAATCTCATCTTGCAAGAAGATACACCCAAGGGCAGAAAACCATCTAGGGGCATATTTCTCCTTTCCTTGGTCTATTTCCATTTAAATGGACATCTTAAATTTACTTCTTAATATTTCTAGTCATTTTGTATGAACACCGTAGCACTGTAGCACTGTACTCCTGTTGTTCATCTGTTTGCTCAAGTGGGCACCAGTAATGTCTCACAACAAATTGTGAGACATGTTGTTACTATTTTTGGCATATTGAATACGTTATGGGTGGCTTGCCAGGCTTTGCCATGCAGGCAAGATACTTTCAGTAGTTTTCCCGGCTCTCCGAGAGGGGCGGAGGAACAGAACTCGGGTCAGCCATGTTGGCCGCATGCAAGGCAAACGCCTTACCCACTGTGCTATCACTATTAAGGTTTGTATTATTGGAAAATTGCTATGTTGATCAAAGGGATGGTTCTTCCTATTCCCATTTTGTTTTATACAGAAGTTTGTTAATGATAAACTTACATCCTGTAATTTGATTAATTAAATATTTCTGAGTTGAAAGAAAGAGAAACTGAACACCATAAGATATATTAAGTTTAAAGGATGGGATGGCTCTCCTGGAGACATCTCTCTTATATCCCAGACTACAGTCCTCAGGCCAAGTTAGTCTTCCTAACCTTAGCAGGGTCCTTATTCAGATCCTTCTTTTTGGGTGATGACAAAGTTTGTCCATGACCATACTCATAACTTACTATATTTTATGGTGGTTGGCCTGTCCCTTTTAGATACCAGGAGAGCTTATGGCTTGTCCCTTTTCAATGCTTGGGTAGCTTACAGCTTGCCCTGAGTCCATCCAAGACACTCACTGGAACCCTACTTTTGGGGTGCTAGTAACTAAGGACAGCTGAGGCTTAAGTCGAGTAAATATGACAGATGCCCAGGAATAAATATTGTTCTGAGTTAATTAACTCCCAGAAGCACAGCATTCACTATCTTCCTGTGTCTATACAAAAAGGACACTGCTCTAGAGTAAACTATGAAAAGGACATAAGGGAAAGAAAAAAGCAAATATTTCAGTTGCATATACAAAATCCAGAGTCCTGAGAAGAATCTGACTTTACAAATCACAGGGTCTGATTTTGGGATATAGTGATTAACAGAGAGGGGAAGCAGAACAAAGAATAAGTTAAAGATTAATAAAGAGGAATGGGAGTGCCACTGGGGCTGTGTGATGAGGGTAACTCAGTAACCTAAACTCCCCGAGGCAAGGGAGGAAGGACAAACCAATCCAACATCTCTCCTAATTTCACTCAGCATGAAACTCTCCAGATCCTGCCAGGTAGCAGCTAATCGTATGATTTATCATTTTTTACAGTAGAGTAGTATTCTATGTGTGTATGTACCACAGCTTCTTTATCCTGCCATCTATTCAGTCAAGACATGTTTTAAATAACATAAAATACCACTGATTCATGAATAAAAAAAAGTATTTTACAGAGTGAAAGTTTAGGGCTGTGGAAGAGAAAGATGCTAACAGAATTCTGCTTCACTGATGGGGCCCCCGTCCCCGAGAGCAAATTGGGGTTTATATACTCTGCAGTGGACCATTCTCAAGGAAGGAAAAACTTACATTGAAATAATAGTTAAAAGGAGACAAAGTATGAGTTTTTAACTGCCCTATGGTAATTTTCAACATCCTCACTGAGTAAGAAATAATAAATGCATTTTGAATTTTGAAAAGATACCTTACACAG
Source organism: Sorex fumeus (assembly GCF_029834395.1). Taxonomy (NCBI): domain Eukaryota; kingdom Metazoa; phylum Chordata; class Mammalia; order Eulipotyphla; family Soricidae; genus Sorex; species Sorex fumeus. Next base: position 6,402,872 of record NW_026606103.1, read on the forward strand.
GAGCCATTTAACATATAAAAGTTAATGTAAATCAAGAGATTACAATCTCTTATTATAAATTTCTTATTTTGGTTAGGTGAAAAAGGAACTCTCATCCACTCGTGGTAGGAATGTTCAACCAATGTGGAAAGTATGAAGAGTTCTCAGTAAATTGAACTGCCATATGATCCAGCTATTTCACTCTTGGGAATCTACCCTCAGGACACACAAACATTCATCTAAGATGACATCATCACACCATTATTCATTGCAGCACTTAAAACAAATAGCTATAATATGGAATCAACTTAGGCGTCCAATAAAAATGAATGTATTATGAAGATGTGGTACATATACACAATGGAACACTATACACAATGGAATATTATGCAGCTGTAAAGAATGAAGAAATCATTCAATTTGCTGCAACCTCAATGGAACTGGATTATATCATGTGAGTGAAGTAAGCCAGAAAAAGAAAGAAAATCATAGGATGATCTCTCTTATCTGTGATATATAAATTAACTGGAAGAATAAGGAATGAAATATGGCAAAGAGTGGATGTCTAGATTGCCCCTGATTATAGAGTACAGGGAACAGAACAAAGAAGGTAAGAAATAGAGGTGGGGTGGGGGGAAGAGGAAAGAAGATGAAGACAGGAAGTAATGGGTAAGCAGGGGTCAATGGCCTGAGATACATCAGTAATGTGGAGGGGTGGGTAGCTACAGACACAAAACAGAATCAATAACACTAAAAACATGAGACACAAGTGACAACAACCAAACATTCTGATGTGCCTGTAAGGTGGCAGCTTGTGGGGGTGGGAGGGAACTTGGGGTCACTGGTGATGGGAAATTGATGTTAGAACATTAGACGTTTCAATAACTTTGTAAATCACGGTTCTTTAATGAAATAAAAATTGTTTTTTAAAAAGATATTTTGGTCTGATGACTGTTTGACCTGGTCTTTCTTACATCTCATCTCAGCAGGAGGCTGGCGTGGAGATATGAGATATGGTGCAGGGCTTCTACACACACTGACTACAAAGGCCTCTGTAGAAGTTACCTCTGCCCTGGTCTAGCCATAACTGACCTGTAACTTTAGCCAAGTGACCTTAGCTGCCAGCCGTGACTTCTTTGTCAGTACCTGACAGAGGAAAGCTAAAGTCTTGCCACCATATTGGGAAAAAACAAAGTCACTGCAGTGGTAACCTAAATGTTCATTAAAGACCCTGGGTTAGCCTTCTTGTTTTCCAGGATAGATAGGAAAATAAATTTGGGTAACACTGGAGGTTGGAAGTGTTATTTCTTCACTCTACTTAGTTGTAGGGCTATTTCCCGTCCTCAGCCTAGCAATTCTCAATGGACTGTGTTGAGGAGAAAATCAGAAGACCTAGGAAATCAAAGGCAAAGCTTGGAGCATGCCAGCCTATCTCCCCCAGGAATGGGAAGGGGGGCTTCAACTATAATAATTCACATGTAGTTATGGTGCTGTTTTCTAGCACATGGGTATATTAAAGGTATGTCCCTTCCCCTTCAGTGATACCAAACAGCCACAGTACATGTAAGAGGAATAGGGAAGCATATTTAGGGCAATAGAAACTTGACCTCAAGTGCTGACACTAGATACTGATTGAAAATCCTGCCGTTAAAGATTATTGTTAGAGAAAATTTAGCTTTGTTTTAAAATGCAGTCTTTAGCCCTGGAACCCAAGAAGGAGGAACTATAACTTGTAAGTTACAAATTTTATAAATTTGGTAGCTACATCTGTAATGAAACATGGTTATCCCTAGAACATGGGCCTGATAGTATCTAATAAATGGGAGAAAGGACCAGGAACTAACATTGGGTTAGAACCGCTGCCCATGTTTGCTGAGTTTGCCTACTTGGCAACCACCCAATCTTGAAAGACCATAATCAATAGTTGACAAACTACTCTAGGCACCATATAATCTCATCAATGGCCAAGATCCACAGACTCTTAAATAAAGCTCTCAGGAGAGTGCAACATAGAACATCCTGACCCTGCTCCAGGCTGTCTTCACCCTGGCCACTCGGAGGGGGACAGGCTGAGTTTCCCTCCCCACCCCTGCAGAGTCCAGGCAGTCAGAAACCTCCTGAGTCCAACCATATCCATGCTCAAGGCCTCTCTGCACAGGTTCGGAAGAGCCTCAACTATGAGGGAACTTGCAGAAAAATCCAGTATTCTGGACCCGTGACTGATATCTCCAAGCCTGCTTGGAACGGGTCTGGGCCTCCTCCCCCCAGCTCTCCAGTTTTCCAGTGTCTTGGTAGTCACACAACAAACTGCCTCTGGTGCCATATAATCTCACCAACGGTCAAAACCCAGAGATTATGAAATAAAGCTCATGGAAGAGTGTGACATAGAACAACCTGGAGCATGAGGCCGAATTCACGGCTGCAGGACCTCTTATGCTCTAGCCCACTGATGTACCAAAAAGTAGCACACATTTGTTTGGGTATAACTGTACATGCTTGCAATCTTTTATACAAGGACTTACTTAAATGGCTTCAGGATGAAATATAACAATCTTCACAAACTTTCCTCTTACGGTGGTGAGAAGGTGCACAATGTTGGGATTGGTGTTTGAATATTAATTGTAGTCTGTTAGGGTCCGAGCTCAGGACAGCCTCACCTGTCAAGGAAAACTCTGAGAGACCAAGTCCATGCAAAAGCAAGAGGTTTATTCAAGCATGCTCGGGCTCACAGCATGACCACAAACCGTCAGTGACTGAGAGCCCCGAGCCTCTTCAAAGGGGGCTTTTTATAGGGCATCTTCCCGAGCATTTCAGAAAAGCCCGCGCACAAGTCACCCAATACATTTGAATTATCACATTAGATGCTGCACGCAGGCAGCCAGTCATTTTGCAACAAGCCATCAGCACCAGCCACTCTCTTCTGTACCTGTCACCAGGCCCTCCCAATGGGCAGTCAATTAGGCCTTTTCATTAGGCCTTCTCCAACCTTGTGGCCTTATCTGGTGAATTCCAGGTGCAAGGAGGAGATGGGAGTACTTGGTGTTGGGCCTTGTTAGGCGGATTCCAGGACAAAGAGATGCCTCATTAGGCCTTCTCAGGCCTTGTAGCCTTATCTGGCGAATTCCAGGTGCAAGGAGGAGTTGGGGGTACTTGGTGTTGCTAGCCTGCTGCAGCTGCAGGACGGGATATGGGCTGGGACTTGCTTTGCTAGGGCCCAATTGTCATGGGGCTATCTTTCATAGTCAACTATTGTTGAACAGCTTTTTTAAAATAAAATAAAAATAAAAACAAATTGAAAAAAATCAATAGTTGCTATTAAAGCCTCCTTTTTCTCCTGTCTTTGAGGCTCTAAATCTATGCCTTTTAGACAGGCGGGATATTTCTCACAGTACATGCTGGATATCAACTGGAATGCCCACCTGGAGGCAAAACGCTTGGTTACATAAAAAAACACAATGGCATGAGCACGCTTCATAAGTATTCATACCCAGGGGCTGGAGCGATAGCACATCCGTGTAGGGCATTTGCCTTGTACGTGACCATCCTGGGTTCGATTCCCTGCATCCTATATGGTCCCCCAAGCACCGCCAGGAGTAATTTCTGAGTGCATAAGCCAGGAATAACCCCTGTGCAATGCTGGGTGTGACCCAAAAAGAAAGAAAAAGAAAAAATAAATATTCATATCCAGCTATAAGGGAAGCCTGGCGATGGGAGAGGTGGGGCGGGGCGAGGGGGAGGCGTGGCGAGTGGGGGGCGGGGCGAGCGGGAGGCGGGGCGGGGCCAGCGAACAGGAGGCGGGGCGAAGGGGCGGGGCGAGCGGGAAGCGGGGCGAGCGGGAGGCGGGGCGAGCGGGAGGCGGGGCGAGCGGGAGGCGGGGCGGCGGGCCGGAAGCCGGCGGCTGGAGCGAGCCGGGCGACTTGACGACCCCGATCTCGCTGCTGGTGATGGCCGTGAGCGGCTCCGGGAAGTACGTCCGGGAGGCGGGCGGCGGGCACACGGGAGGAGGACAGGCCGCGGGGACGCGGGGCCCCTGGGGAGTCCCCTTCCCCTTCGCGGGGACGGGAGCGGGGCGACGCGAGCCCGGAGCGGCCGGAGCGCGGGCGGGCGGCGCGGTCCAGTCCGGGCGGGCCACAGCAGCGGCAGCTCAGGGGTCCCGGCATCCCCGCTTCGGGGCCCCTGCGCGCCGCCCGCACCTCCTCCTGCACCTGCGCCAGTCAGTCCCGGCGAGCGCTTGCACCTCCCGGTCTCGAGAAGTGAACTTGACCTTCCGTTGTTTTTTTTTCCCGTCCTTAAATGACGAGTTATCTGTGTAAACGACAGTGGTCGTGTTCACTTGAACCGTATTTTCTTTTTTTTAGTTGGGAGCCTATGTGACAGGCAGCATAAAGCATCTCACAATCTTGATTGCCCGCACCGAGACCTTTGTTCCCTGATTAGGAGCCAACTATTAATTCTACCCAGTTACTGGTAGTTTCTGGTAAAACAGTTACTGAAGCAAAAAAGAAAAAAAATCCAGAACTAAACTATCCGGGGGGTGGGGCTTCCTCCTGGCCCGAGCTCAGGCATCACTCTTGGTGGTGCTCCGGGAAGTTTATGGGGCACTGGAGGTCGAGCACCGGCTGGCCGCGTGCAAGGCCAGCATCTTGCCCACTGTGATAAAGTATCTTGACCTTCAGATGCTCTAGACTCTCCTTAGTCAGGAACCACTCATGTGGGTTGTACCCATTTAAAAAGCTTGCATCGGGTAAATAGATATATCTTTAGAAGAATTGGGGGGGGGGGGCATGTTTACCCTCAAAGACAGGGAATCTGGGATGAAATTAAAACTCAGCACCTGCAGTTTCCTAGCTACCTGCTTTAAAAGTGGTGTCCTGAGGCTGGAGTGATAGCTCAGCGGGTGAAGTGTTTGCCTTGCACGGGGCGGACCCAGGTTCGATTCCCAGCATCCCATATGGTCCACTGAGCACCGCCAGGAGTAATTCCTGAGTGCATGAGCCAGGAGTAACCCCTGTGCATTGCCGGGTGTGACCCAAAAAGGAAAAAAAAAAGTGTAAAACTGCTCCTGTGCTTGGTGTAAGGGACTTAGTAACTGCAGGACTTGGTTCCACCATGGCCTGCTGAGCTAGCTTGGGCAGTTAGTCACATTTCCATCAGGCGAGAGGGAAGATATCCTATACAATTCAGATGGTTAGTTTCATGCATTCAGAAAAATACTGGACTCAGTCATTCATGGTTGTCACTGATAATGGGACAAAAATCCCTACCTTCAGGGAGTTTATATGCCACTATGGGGGATGGCAGTGAATACATACACATCAACCAAAAGTGTCGGTGGTGGCCACCTCCAGGTGAGAGACTGGGGAGGAAGTGGGCAGAGCACCAGGCAGGAGGGTCAAGGAATGACCCTCTGAAGAAATGTGGGAGTTAGGAGAGAGGAGGGGACAAGCCTGGAGAACAGTGGGAAAGCGTTATGGCAGAGGGTCTAGAACGTGTCAAGGCCCTGAGGCCAGACCGCCTTATGGATTATCAGGGAACCCCAGCAGGGAAAGATGGGTGGCCTGAAGTTAGAGATTCGGTTATGGAATATAAATAAGAGCGTTGTGGATGGACTATGAATGAGAAGTAAAGAGGGGTTTTAAGACTTGCACCTGGGCAGCTTGGAGAAGGGAGAAGTACACCAGTGTTCCCCAAAGAGGAAGATGCTGCTCCAGGATTTCTGGAAGAATCCAGAAGGGCAGTATTAGCCTCTGATGAAATTAGGGGTTGTTGAGTAATGTTATGTTTGATTTTGGGTCATGCCAAGCACTCCTTAAGGGCTTCTTTTGGTAGTGCACAGGGGACCATGTGGCAGGAATTCAGCTGGGATCAGCCACGAACAAGGCAAGCCTCAAAACTCGTGGACTACCTCTCCAGCCTGGAGTAATAATTTTTCTGAATAGGGAATCTCAGTACAAAGAAATTCGGGAACCTCTGTTATAGGCTGACATGGAGAAGCAGGAGACACATGTGGAAGGAAAATATCTGGAGCTCAGTGTGGGACTGGGTCTGTTTCAAATAAATTTGTCAAATGGGGGATTGATTTTCCAAGTCAGAAGTTTGCAGATGTACTACCTCTGTGACCCCCAAACTTTTTTAAAAAATATATTTGATTTCAGAAAGTGAAGCAGTCATATAAATATATCAAGTAGGGGCTAGAGTAGTAGCACAGTGGGTAAGGGTGTTTGTCTTGCACGTGGCTGACATGGGTTCCATTCCTGGCACCTCATGTGGTCCCCTGAGCCCCAGCAGAAATAATACCTGAATGTAGAGCCAGGAGTAAGTCCTGATCACTGTCAGGTGTGGACCCCGAGAAACAAGTAAACACTTTGGAATTGGTAAATGTTTACCAACAAATTGGACTTTGATTACAAAGTTGAAGTCACCAGATGGAAGGGGGAGGGGTTGAGGAATGAGGAAAAAGAGAGACTAGAAGCGACATAAGGGCAGTGGTGGAGAGATTTTGGTACTGGCGGTACAATAACTTTATACACCAAAAGTATAATTGTAACCATGTTATCTTAAACACAATTTTTAAAAATTGTGGTATTGGTATATAAAGGGCTGGAGCGATAGCATAGCGGTAGGGCGTTTGCCTTACAAGGGCCAACATGGCCGACCCGAGTTCGATTACTCCGCCCCTCTCGGAGAGCTCGGCAAGCTACGGAGAGTATCTCGCCCGTAAGGCAAAGCCTGGCAAGCTCCCCGTGACATATTCTATATGCCAAACACAGTAACAATTCTCGCAATGTTACTGGGCCTGCTCGAGAAATCGATGAAGAACGGGAGGACTGTGACTGTGACTGTGACTGTGACTGGTATATAAAATTTGGGAGACCAGGTCTGATAAATATTAAGCGGATATGTAAATTGTGATGGTGGTAAATGGTATTTGTGCAACACCTTAGAAATTGAAAGCCAGAAAGGATTTCATTTCTCATTGGCTGCCTTCTCTGTCCATCTTCCGTGGCACAGACCAAGCCTCTGGCGGCCAGCTGGTAGCTCAGTCAGTGCTGGCTAAATGAAATGAGCGGATGGGGAATGGGTACTGTGGCTCAGTTCTCTCATTTTGCTGGTGAGAAAATAATTTCACCTTGCACAGGATCTTAGTCCTGTAATGACAAAATAGAGAACCTGCCAGATGTCAGATTCAGAGCCCCGAGGCCTTCCCACTGCCTGCACTGCCTTTTAGGGGGAACAGATCCTTATCAGATTCTCGGAGCAGAGATCCCTGGACATCCAGTCCGAAGGGCTGGCCTGTCTCTTGTGTCCATTAAGAGTGCGTCTCGTCTATTTATTTCTTCATTTTTGTTTTGGGAGCTCCCCGCCCCCAACTGTGCCTAGAGCTTACTCCTGGCTCTGTGCTCAGGGATCACTCCTGGCAGGAACCAAATGGGTTGCTGGGCGTTGGACCTGCAAGGGCCTTCGCTGTTGTCCTGTCTCTCTGCTCAAGCATGTAGCCCTGAGACCTGAGGCAGTGCTGTGCTTTGCACCTCGTAGGAGTTAGAGGAGGTTAATCCCCTTCACATCCCTCCTAGCATCCTCAGGGGAGTTTTGAGCACTTCATGAATTCAGTTTTTTTTTCCCTTAGAAAATAAACACCTAGGGGCTGGAGCTGGGACAGTAGTCAGGGTGCATGCCCAGCACTCTGTGCCTGCAGTGCCTCATGGTCTCCTGTGCACCATCTGGTGCAGCCCTGGAGGTTTCTGAGCCCCTCTGTGGCCTGGGTGAGCCCAAGCACAGCAGGGCTGAGCAGTACCACAGTCTCAGGCTTTTGCACAAGACCACTGGCCATGTGGGCCAAGAACCACCAGAAGGGCTCTCAGGTCTCCTGAGCACAACTTGGGAGACATCTCTTAAGCAGGGGCCAAAACACTTAAGGAGTTTAATGAGATTTGAAAGCATGTTTTGTGGGAGAGGTTAGCGGCATGTGGGTAATGATGTCTTTCTTTAAACTCCTGGAGAAAACTAAAACCATACTCTAGATTCCATGGTCAAGAACATCACTTTTGGGGTAGGAGCAATAATGCAGTGGGCTGAAGTACATGCCTTGCATGCCGGAAACCCAGGGTCAGGCTCCTGAACCCCATGGTTTCCCAAGCATCTACTGGGAGCGGCCCCTGAACACAAAGCCTGGAGTGAACTTAGAGCACCTCCGGGGATCACCAAAACCCAAAACCAACAAGGCATCACAACCACTTGCAGATTGTCATCAGTATACTTTGATCTGAGTTCTGGGGGGGCACCCTCAGATGGGCTGGTTGGGAGGGCGTGGTCATTTGAACATCTGCATCCTCTCCACAGATCGAGCATGGGCGCCCTGCTGGCATCCGAGGTAACCCGCCTTTCTGTCCCTCAGTCGCACACCCTACTGGTCTCCTACTGTTCTCTCCCTTCCCCGACCCGAAGGCAGGCTGATCTGTAAGCACGAACAAGTACAGAGTGCCACTCACTGCAGCAGTTTGGTTTCCATCGGGTGATTACAGATAATGATGGGTGAGCCCCACAGCACACTGCTGAGCTTCAAACCCCTTTTCTTTCCTGAGGGAGGGGGCGGGGGGAGGAGGCCGGGGATGCTCCCCTGCACCTGGGGGGAAGCACGGAGCTGCTGTGTGGGCCCTCGTGGCGTCATTCGCCTGAGACGCCCTGCCCGCTACATACTACTTTTGTTTTGTTTCCAAGCTAGGTGGAAATTCTATGATGCAGATGACTATCACCCGGAGGGAAATCGAGTGGAGATGAGCAGCGGGATCCCCCTGGATGACCAGGTAATGGCTGCTGTCTGTTTCCAGCCCATGCCTTGCCCTCACAGACACCCCTGCAGCATCCCTTGGACCGAGTTCCTGGGTCCCCGAGGTGATTCGGAGGCAGGTGCTCCCGAAGCCAGCTCAGTTCCCAAGAGCTCCTCTACATTCACTGGCAGTGGCCCTCGCCTTTTCTCCAAAACCATGACCCCCACGTGGGCAGAGGCAGAAGCTCCTGTGCCTTATGTGTGAGCGAATTTGCCTCCTCTTCTTGGTCCCTTCCTCCTGCCACCACCACACTCTGGCACCCACCGCAAAGCCAGGAAGAGATTTGAGGGGCTGGAGAGGCAGCACAGTGGAGAAGGCACTTGCCTTGCATACAGCCAGCCCAGGTTTGATCGCCAGCTCCCTATGTGGTCCCTTGAGCCCACCAGATGTGAGCCCTGATGACTGAGCCAGAGACAGCTAGGTGTAGCCCAAAAGCAGAAACATGCACAACAAAACAAGAAAGATCTTTGAAATTCAAGTATGGAACCCCATATAGTTCTGCAAGTCCCACCAGGAATGATTCTTGTGTGCAAGAGCCAGGAGAAAGCTCAGAGCACAGCCAACTGTGCAGCCCCCCTCAAAAAAATAGCCCCACCTGGAGCTATAAAGCACCTGCCTTATATGCAGCTGGTCTGGATTCAATCTCCAGCATCCCTTCTGGTCTCCTGAGCACCGCCAGGAGTGATTCCTGATTGCAAACCAGGAGCAACCTCTGAGCATCACCAGGTGTGGTCCAAAACCAAACAAAACTGGCCCTATGGAGTGCAAGTGTGGCTGTAAGGGGAGTGAGAGGGACAGTGGATGTGGTGGATACGCAGAGCACAGAGTGGCCAGGGACAGGAGTGGCCATGGGGTTGTTTGGTCTTGACCCGAAACCAGTGGGAAGTTTCAAGAGCCAGACCCTCTGTGCTCTCTCTCCACCTACCCTCACCCTCAGTCAGGTTTATTGTTCTTATCAGTGGCCAGATGTCTCCTTCCCTTTCCCACAGAGTTAACCCTGTTCATTCTTCACATGTTAGCGCCCCTGCCACTTCCTCAGGAAGCCCTCCTTGACTGATTTAGGAGAAAGCTCCTGTTATAGATTCTTAGAGCACCATCACTTATTTCCCTTGTGCCGAGTGTAACATGACATTAAATAGGATGATAATTTGAATAGTACTTAGATACTGCTACATAAAAAAATTGGAGGGTGGAGGGTTTGGGCACACCTGGTGGTACTCGGGGTTCACCTCTGGCTCTGTACTCAAGGGTCACTCCTGGAAATCTTGAAAGCCATAGGCCTTCCTGGGGGTTAGATTGGGGTCAGCTGTGCACAGGCAAGTGCCTCTGTCCCAGTACTCTCTCTCCAGCCCTGCAAGATTTTACCTCTGAAGAGCAGGATCCTGGCCGTGTATGTAGCCATTGTACACCCATAGGACCTCACAGTGTCGGGAAGTACTGGTGACTCCCTGTGCTGTGTGTGGGTGAGAGGGACGAGTGACCAAGGCCTCATTCCTGCCTGCTGCCGAGGCACGTCCTGGATGCTCCCTCAAGCCAAGGCACCGGCAGGAGTCTTTGCAGTATGGTTCCTCAGTCGGGAGCCAGGCCCACAGAGCAGCTTAGTGTGGACCTCATTCAGGTGCACATGCTGAGTGTCCAGAGCTGTGAATGGAACTGACCGGACAGAGGTCAGTACTGGTGTCTGCACTTCAAAAGACCGGCCTGTGCCCCTATGGTCCATTGATCTGCCTCGGACGGCCTGTCACTAAACCATTAATAGTTCTGATTCTAGAGCAGTTTGGGTACACTGCGCTATCTCTCTGCTCTCTCTTCTCACATTCTCTCTCTCTGTCTCTCTCTCTCCCTCCCCTCTTCTCTTTCTCTTTCTCTCTTGTCTGTCCTCTTTCACCCTCTCCATCTCTTTCTTTCACCCCCTCTCCCTTATCTTCTCTCTCCCCCCTCTCACTCTCCCCTGTCTTCTCTCTCTCCCCTGTCTTCTCTCTCCTCCTCCTCTCTCCCCCTCCTCTCTTGTCCCTTTATCTCTTTTCTCTCTCCCCCCTCTTCTCTCTCTCTCTCCTCTCTCTTTCTCACTTATTCTCTCTCTTTCTCTCCCTGATTTTTGTCCCACACCTAGAGATACTCAGTTACCACAGGCTCTGTACTCTGGAGTTGCTGGTGGTATTGCTCAGGGAACCGTGAAGCTTTGGCCTGCATGCACAGCATGCACTCAATCCATCGAGCTCACTCCAACCCCTGGCACACTTGTCTTTGTTTTAGAGAAGGCAGGAGATATAGTGCAGCAGGTATGGTGCCTGTCTTGCCTGTGGCCTACCTGGGTTTGATCCCTGACACTCCATATGGTCCCCTGCGCAAACCAGGAGTGATCCCTGGGCATGGAACCAGGAGTAAGCCTGGAGCACCATTGGATGTGGCCTCAAATGTGTGTGTGTGTATGTGTGTTAAATAATTTTTATATTAATTGAATCATCATGAGATAGTTACAAAATTGTTCATGACTGGGTTTCAGTCATGCAATGTTCCAACACCCATTCCTTCACCAGTGCATATTTCCCACTACTAGTATCCCCTAGTATCAAACGACGCCCAGCCTCTCTCTATGGCAAGCACTTTCCTTTTTTATCTCCTTTTGGCACTATGGTTTGCAGTACAGATACTGAGAGGTCATCATGCTTGTTCCTTTACTTACTTTCAGCAGTTCTTATTTAGTTCTTATTCAGAGTGATCACTTCCAACTGTCTTTGTCATAGTGGTTCCTTTTTTATCCAATCTGCCTTCTCCCCAGCACTTGAAGCCAACTTGCAACCATAACCTGTCCTCCTGGCCCTTGTTTCTACTGTCCTCAGGTGTTAGTCTCATACTGTTTTTTTTTTAATTCCACAAATGAGTGCAGTCATTCTATGTCAGTCCCTCTCCTTCTGACTCTTTTCACTCAGCATGATACTCTCCGTGTCCATCCATTTACATGAAAATTCCGTGCTTCATTTTTCCTAACAGCTGCATAGTATTCCATGGTGTAGATGTGCCAGAGTTTCTTTATCCAGTCATCTGTTCTCAGGCACCGAGGTTCTATAAACACACTCTTATTCCCTCTCCTGACCTTCCCCCTTGTTGCTGTTGATCTGCCATGTGGGGTCCACATGCCGCCTTATTGTGTCACTCGCAGTTCTCACTGTGATGCTGGCAGGGGTTGCGGGCAGGGTGCAGGGCTCACAGAATCTGCTGGGGTGCTGATGGGGCATCATATGTCTGGATAAATCACTCACTCTGCTGGGGTGCTCCTAGCAGGTCGAGTGTTAGGCTGCAGGCTCTTGGGTTTGTGCTCCTGTGGCTGTGGTGCATGCATCTCTGCTTGCTGGCATGCGCCTCTGGCTGAGGCATGCGGGCTCTAGCTGCAGGGCTCACAGGGTAAGGGGTCACTGTGATGCTCTGTTTGAAGTTCCCAGGGCTCACACATTCTGACTGTGGTGTTTGGGTTCATGGTTATTAGTCACAACATGTGACAGTGGTTTGGGTGCCAAGAACATTCTTGGCACATGTGGCAACATGGAATTTGAACTCATTTGACCATATACCTACAAGGCAAGCATCTTAGCCACTGTGCTATGCGTCAAGCCCTCCATTTTAAAATGTTTTAGGGGTATAATGTCACCACCCTGTGTCGACCAAAGTGACAGTATCCCTCAGCCATAGTCCCCTGGACCATTCAACCCTGCCCTGCCTCTTGGTGTGCTCAATTTGGGAGTTAGAGTCTATGGGTTTGTCTTTGACATTTCTCTCCTTGTGGTGTATTTCTTTGAATACCATATATAAGTGAGATCATCCTGTATTTGTCTTTCTCATTGTGAGTAGTGATTTCACTGATCTTTTACATGATCTTTTTTCATTTCTATTTTCCTTACTTTTTGCCTTGCACGCAGTCAACATGGCGGACCCGAGTCTGATTCCTCCACCCCTCTCGGAGAGTTCGGCAAGCTACTGAGAGTATCTCGCCCGCACGGCAGAGTCTGGCAAGCTCCCCGTGACGTATTCGATATGCCAGACACAGTAACAACAAAGTCTCCAATGGAGACGTTACTGGGCCCGCTCGAGCAAATCGATGATCAACGGGAGGGCCTTTACTTTACTTTACTTACTAAGTTCCTTGAGGTATGCAAAAAATATTTATCATTGTTAATTTTGACAGTTCTGGAGAGTGAACCCTTTAGCTACTTCTAGAAGACCTTAGATGTGAGAAGATGTTCCCTTCACAGCACTGCAAGGGGAGGCCCAGGAAGCTTTCTCTGTGCTGTGCATTCTGACTTTGCTCTGAGTGGTTATGCACCAGGTAGGAATGGACGTGGGTGTCCCTGATGGTCCACATCTCCAGTCCTGTTTTGTTTTGGGGTTACTTCTGGTGCTGCACTTAGGAATCACTCCTGGTAGTGCTCAGGGATCGAACCCAGGAAAGGACACGGGTCCTACCTGCCATGCTCTCACTTCCAATTTTTTTAATTTAACTTTTTTTTTTTTATTGAATCAGTATGAGATACTGTTACAAAACTTTCATGATTGAGCTTCAGTCATACAATGATTGAACAACCCATCCTCCACCAATGCACATTTCCCACCACCAGCATCCACACTTAAGTACCTATTCTTAAGTGTGGGACGGAGGTGCTTGTTTGACTTGCATTGATCTAGCAGACAGAGATGCATGTCTTCCTCTCTCCCTGAAACCTGTGTTTTTACATTGAAATCTCGCCATCCCCTCATAGCATTCACGGTATTCTAAGAGGTTGTCTTTCTTGCCCCAGTGTCTGCCTCTTGAGAGGATATTGCAATCACTCCCTCCTTTCACAAGCACTGCAAGTGTACCTGGAGCTCACAGAGCCAAGTCCCTCCTACTGCCCTTCCAGATAAGTCCAGACTCTCTAGGATTACTCTTCAGGCTTAGTTTCCTTTGGACTCGCACCCACATCTCTGATTCACCATTGCTCAGTATTTCCCTCATCCACTTACTCAAGCATCTTGATAACATGTATCCTCTGCTCTTGGAATCTGCCTTTTGTTCTCTTTGGCAGGCCTTAAATTGAAATCCTTTCAGAGTAAGTCCTCAGATTTTAGCCTTTGGAGGGTTTGATCAGAATGTCCTCTCCACCACTTTGTCATAGTCCTTTTACAGCCCTCATTTCTGCCCTTGAGTAATTTAATTGCGCATATATCTTCCATTAGGTTGTAAACCCTTGGAAGACAGGGATGTTGCCATCCATTATGATTTCCCCAGTACTTGATATGGTGCTTTTTGTTTGTGTGGTAGTGTGCAGGGGCTGGCAGCTCCAGGCTCTGTGCTTGGAGTTGCTCCTGGGGGTGCTTGAGGGATTTTAAGGTGCCAAGTATCCAACCCAATCCAGAGTCTTCTACATAACAAAGCATGTGCTCAGTCTCTTTGAGCTGTCTCTGATATGGTACTTTGAATGCATTTAGTATTCATGGTTAGTGGACTTAAGGCTCAGTGTACTTGTGAATCAAGGTTTGTTTTTAATAAATTCAAAGTTTAAATTGTTATATTAGCCAAATAGTAGTTTAAAATGGAGCTTAATCATTTTTTAAAATCTCTATCCCAAAGCAACTCAATGAATTCTACATTATCCTCCATTTTATAGAGGTACAAAACAGCAAGTAGCTTGCAAAAAGTTCCAGAGTGAGGGGAATCTGTGGCTTAGAAGATCTTGTTTTTCTAACTGAAAAAGGCCCTCATAATTCTCAAAAAAAATCCTGAGAAGTCAACCAAGGTTGGTTAAATGAAGAGAAAGGATGAAAGTGGGAAAGAGTTACAGCTCTCCATATGCAAATCCATCCTGTCTGTCTGTCTGTCTCCATTTCTCTCACTCCCTCCCTCTTCCAAATCTTGGTTCAGCCTTGGGAGAGTATCGGAGTCCAGGAATTTATCCATTTCTTTAAAGTTCTCTTATTTCGCGGCATAAAGATTCTCAAAGTAATCTCTGATTTGAATTTCCATAGTTTCTGTTGTGATGTTACCTCTTTCATTTCTGATTCAGTTTATTAGGGTTCTCCCTCTCTCTCTTTCAGAGTCCTGTCAATGGTTTATTGATCTAGTTCATTTTTTCAAAGAACCAGCACTTGATTTCATTGATCATTTGGATTGTTTTGGGGATTCCAGCTCTTTTTTTAAAATTGAATCACCTTGAGATACACGGTTACAAAGTTTTCATGATCTGGTTTCAGTCATAAAATGTTCAAACACCTGTCCCTCCACCAGTGTACATTTCCCACCAGTGCACCAGTGTCCCCAGTCCTCCCTCCCTCCCTCCCTCCCTCCCTCTCTCTCTCTCTCTCTCCCCTCTATCCCTTCTCTCTTTCCCTCTCTCTCTCTTTTACCTCCCCCATCTCTCTCTCCTTCCCCTTTTGAGCATTATGTTTTGCAGTATAGATACTGAGAGGCCATCATATTTGATCCTTTACCCACCTTAAGCACACATCTTCCTAGACTATAGACCAAACATTATGGCTACTTAATACCTGGATTGCAGACCACAACACCCTAAAGGAGAGAGAGTAAAAGGTACTCTCCACCTGCCACAGAGGCAGGAGTGTGGGGTGGGGTGGGAATTATGGGGGGGATGCTGGGAACATTGGTGGTGGAGAATGGGAACTGGTGGAAGGATCAGTTGATAAGATAACTCTGGAATTAATTCAAGAGGAACAACATAAAAATAATCATTGTCCCAGAGGGACAGGAAGGCAACTCTTGTGAAGATGCAACAGTCAGAAACATCACTGCTGAGAAGTTCCCAGAGCTGGAGGGGGTAAGCACCCAGATCCAAGAGACTTGAAACTAAAAATACTCAAGATACAAACTACTCAGAATGATGAATGTCTTAGATAGGTATAGAGCACTTAAAGATTAAAGAAAAAAATAACATGCAAAGGAGTGTTGATACAAATGACAGAAGATTTCTTACATGAGGCCCCAAGACAATGGTGGGAGATAATTAAACTCAATGAACAACTTTACCCAGCCAGACTCTCATTCAGATTTGAAGGAACTATACACAACTTCAGGATAAGAAACAGTTCAGGAACTTTATGACTCAAAACTGCTGTAAAAAGAGAATGAAAAGGGTTACCAGAGATGAGAGAAATCTCACAACTAGACCAAATTTCTACAAAAAGACGGTACAGACTCCAACGCAATAATCACACTCAATGTCAGAGGCCTAAATGTACCAATTAAGAAACATCAAGTGTCAGGATGGATTAAAAATTGAGTACAACCTTCTGCTGCTTGCAAGAATTAAATTTAAGCAGTAAGGGCAAACAGATTCAAAGTCAAAGATTGGAAGACAATATTTCAAGCACACAAGCCCCAAAAAAGGCTGGGTGGCCATACTGATATCAGACAACATTGACTATAGTATTAAAAGGTTTTAAGAGACCGAGAAGGCCATTTCTCAGTGATGAAGAGATATGAACATCAGAAAGAACTCACATACTCCTAAACACATTTAAAATTCATAAAATGACCAATAGACTTGAAGGACATTGATGACAGCACAATAATAGTTAGAGATTTCAACACCACTCTGTCTCCACTTGATAAATCAGCTAGGCTAAAACTAAAAGAGGAAATACTGGAATTGACTGGAATTGAAGAGAGAAACAGAAGAGAGGAACTTAGTATATATGCATATATTATACAAATATATACACACACATATATATGTATGTGTGTATACACATTCTTCTCCAATGCACATAGGGCATGCTCCATGATAGACCACACGTAAAATCACAAAACATAACTCCAAAAATTATTTAACATTCTCAAGTTAATCAATGCAATGCTCTACATCAACACAAAAAAATTAAAAATCATATTAATAGATGCCAAGAAAATATTAGATAAGAGGATGAAGAGGAAGGAGAAAAGTAGCTTGTAGAAGAGAGCTCAGAACTTCCCCAGTCTCTGAATGGAAGCTCCAGAAGAGAGATAATGCAAGGTATCAAAGGAGGAACACCTAGATTACTCTGGATTATAGACCTGAGAAGGAAGGGAAGGAAAAGAACTTGAGAAGGACAGGGAAGGAAAGGAAGAAGAGGCAGATAGGAGGTAACATGGGCAAAAGGACTCAGACACATTGGTAGTGTTACTGTTTACATATTTTATTTAGGAATGCAAAAAAAAATAAAAATGTCAAAATTATAATGATTAATTCAGAGGGTATTAATCACTAACAATTTAATGATTTAATTAAAAATATTCAAAGCTCTTTTTAACTGCTTACCTCCCAAAGAGTTGAGAATTTCAGCAGATGGCTTCTTCTAGGAGTTTTTTTTTTTGTAGAATCTTTAGAATTTTCTAAATGTGGTATCCTATTTTCTGCAAATAGTTCAATCTTGACTTCTTTCTTTCATATTTGGATGCCCTTGAATTTTTTTTTGTTTTTTGCCTAACTGCTATGAGCAGTACTTCCAGTAGTATATTGAATAGGAGTGGTGAGATTGGGCAATCTTGTCTTGTAACTAATCTTAGAGGTTTTTAGGTTTTTGCCATCTATAATACTTGCTGTGGACTTATGTGAGATGACTGATTATATTGAGAAAATTTCTTTCAACTTCCATTTTGTTGAGGGTTTTTATCATGAATGGGTACTAGATCTTGTCAAATGCTTTCTCTGCGTCGATTGATGTCATTATATGATTGTCATCTTTTCTTTTATTGATATGGTGTATTATGTTGATTGAATCGCAAATGTTATATCAGTTTTGCATCCTTGGGAGGAGTCCTACTTGGTCACGGTGTATGATCTTTTTGATGACCTGCTAGATTTCATTTGTTAGTATTTTGTTAAGGATCTTTGCAGTTATGTTCATCAGGGATATCAAACTATAATTTTCTCTCTCTCTCTCTCTCTCTCTCTCTCTCTCTCTTTCTGACTTTTTTTAATATCTGTGCTTTTGTTATGAGGGTGATATTTTTCTCATAGAAATTGTTTGGGAGTGTTTCTATTTCTTCAAATTTCTGGAGGAACTTTATAAAGATTGACAGTAGGTCCTCTTTAAAATTTTGAAAGTATTCAGCAGTGAATGCATCTTGGCCTGGGCTTTTGTTTCTTGAAAGAATTTGATTACCATTTCAATTTCTTCAATAGTAATAGGTTTGTTCAGGCATTCCAAATTTGGTATAGGCTTGGGAGTTTATAGGAATACAAGAATTTATCTGGTTCTTCAAGTTTCTCTTGTTTTGTTGCATGAAGATTCTCAAAACAATCTCTGATGATTCTTTGAATTTCTGTGGTTTCTGTTGTGATGTCCCCCCTTCATTTCTCAGTTTATTGGGGTTCTCTCTCTTTCTTTGTAAGTCTTGATAGCAGTTTATTGTCTTTTTTTTTCAAGAACAAGTTCTTGGTTTCATTGATTTTTTTTGATTATCTTTTGTGATTCCAGCTCGTTCATTTTTACTGTTTTTTTTTATTTCCTCCCTGCCACCTGGTTTAAGCTCCTTTTGATGGTCATTTATCAAGATCTTAAAGTGAGAAGTTAAGCTGAATATGTGGGTCTTCATTCCTGATGAATTCTTAGAGAATTCTTACTAAACATTCCTCTTATAACTGTTTTAGCTGCATCCCACAATTTCTGGTAACTTGGTCTTTATTCTCATGTCCAACGTTTAGATTCAGCCTTCTGGAACTGTGAGTTACCCTGGATAGTCTTTGTCTTGGTCGACACAATAAAGTCAGACAGTCTCTCACCCTGTTCGTTCCATTCTAGGCCATGGGTCCCAATGTGGAGTTCTTCAGCTGAACTTCTCGGTCCTATCTTGGCATTAAAATCACAAACAATGTTCTTGTAGAAGGTGTGGTCTTCTTTATAGAACTTCTCCAACTGCATGTAGGACTTCTCAATTACTCCTTCATCATAATTGGATGTTGATGCATTTACAACGAAGATAGAAACTGCCGGCAGTGAGCCGCATCTGTTCAAGTGTAATTGTCCTATTCAGGTTGTAAGGCATTCGAAAGAATCAATGCTGTGTCCAAGTTCGTGTTGACAAGGACACTGACACTTCCGATGCCTCTTTTGTCGCATGTTCTGCCCTATTGTCTGTCATCTACAAGCTGTTCACTTGAGTCATCCTGAATAGGATTGACAAAACACTAGATGAAGGACAACCATGCGAGCAAGCCAAGTTCCGCAAAGGATTCAGCACAATTGACCACATCCACACGATAACCAAGCTCATTGAGGTTTCTCGGGAGTTCAAGATGCCGCTCTGCCTAACGTTTATTGATTTAAAGAAGGCCTTTGATTCTATTGAGACCGAAGCAGTCATTGAAGCCCTAGCCAATCAGGGCATTCAAACTCAATACATCAATCAGGGTCCTCTGTGAGCTGTAGTACGGATTCACTACCAGGATCTCACAGTTCTACAAAGAAGTGATCATCGATGTCAAGAGAGGGGTTCAGCAGGGTGATACCATTTCACCGAAACTCTTCAGTGCCACCCCCAGAAATGCCATGCTATGACTGGAATGGGAAAGATTGGGAGTGAAGATAGATGGTCGGCAAGTACATCACCTCCGCTTTGCTGATGACATCGTTCTAAATAACACCAAACATTAGCCAAGTGGCACAAATGCTGGCCGACTTTGACCATGAGTGTGGAAAGGTCGGTCTACAGCTGAATCTCACAAAGACAGCGTTGTGAAAAACAGTCTTGTTCCTGATGTTCCAATCACTCTCAACTGAACGACCATCTCCAAATGCAACAGTTATGTGTACCTATGTCGAGAAGTCAACATGACGAATGACCTGGCACCTGAGTTGCTCAGGAGGAAGAGAGCGGCTTAGAACGCCTTCAAGATCATCAAAGAAATAACTAAGAGGACAAAGAATTTCCAGCTCTGGGCACATCTCTTCAATTCCACTGTTCTTCCTGCATTAATATATGCCTCAGAGACCTGGGCCCTAAGAAAACAGGATGAGAATGCTATTCGGGTCTTCCAAAGAGGAATCAAAAGAGCTATGCTTGGAGTGTCACTTTTCACTCAAATGAGAGAAAGAATTTGGAGTTCCGACCTCCTTCGAGGGTCAAGAATCAGGGATGCTGTTTTGTTTGCCAAGGTGTCGAAAATCAGATGGGTGGACATGTAATGAGATTTGGAGACTGCCACTGGACTAGAGCCATTACCGACTGGATTCCACGGGACGTCAAAAGATTGCGTGGCCGCCCACCTACAAGATGGTCAGACTTCTTCATCAAGACCCTGAATGATCTGTTTGAGGCTCTTCATGTTCCTAGAATGAACAGATGCCATTGGGCTACACCAGCACATGACAGGGACAAATGGAGATGTTACTGGTGTCCACTCAAGCAAATCGATGAGTAACAGGAAGTCAAGTGATCAAGTGATATCCTTAACAATTGTTTTCTAGCCTTTGACTTTGAGTCTATGTTTGCTGTTTAAATATGTTTCTTGCAGACAACAGAGTGTTGGTTTCAATTTTTTAATCCATCCTACCATTCTGTTTCTCTTAATTGGTATATTTAGCCCACTGACTTTGAGAGAGATTTTTGTTGGGGGGGGGGGGGTTGTGCCATCTTTTTGTAAGAATTTGCTATGTCTGTGGGGGTAGTCTTATCTTAAAGTGACCCATCTAAATGGCTTTAAGTCTATGAAGTTTAGCTGTGAAGTTGTGTTTTGTTCCTTCAAAATCTGAATGAGAATCTGGCGGGTAAAGTATTCTTGGTGAGGCATTTGTTTCATTGAATTTTATTCACTGTATTTCACCACTATCTTCAAGCATGGAAGATTTAATCCAATAAGTTGGTTGTACATATTAAGGATGCTCCTTTGTAAGTGATGTCCTTTTGTGATGTTTTCTTTCAGTATTCTATCTCTATCATTTTCAGCATTCTGATTAAGATGCATCTCATGGTATTTTCATTTTTATTTCTTTTAGCTGGCACCCGTTGGGCCCCCTGGATCTGGGTGCATGTGCTGTTCAGCTATGGGAACTCATAAATGATGGCCTTGACAGTTGCTTCTACATAGGGTTTTTTCCCCTGTCCCTCTGGGAACTCAAGGATTCTTACATTGTTGTTGAATTCATCCCAAAGTTCTCCTGTCATCTATTGGTTTATTTTGAGGCTATTTTCTATCTTCTGGTGTCTTCTGGAGATTTCCTGCACCTCATCTTGGAGTTCACTGATTCTGTGTTCATAAGCTGTTACTGTTAATGAGGAGGTTTCCCAGTAAGTTTTTCATTTCATCTTCCAGGTTTTAGATCTGGCATTTATGCTTGTGTTTTCATTTGTATTTTCCTTGTTTCTGCTCTCATATCCTCTTATGTTTCATTGACAGTGCACTCCATTGTTTCTTTGAGTTTCCTATGGATCTTCATCAATCTCATTCTAAATTCTTTATCAGAGAGGTTATATAGCTCATTGCTACTGGTTGGTTCATCTGGGCTAGAATCTGCTCTAAGTTTAGTGGGTTTCTGCATTGCTTTACCATTGTGACTGTTGTAATTTGAAGTTGTTTCTTGTGCATTGTCGTAGTTAGAATGTCTGTGTATGTCTATGATTATGGAGAGGTGAAGAAATACATGGCTGTTCCTCTTCATTCCACGACGTCGCTCTTCATAGGTGGGGTTCAATCCTGACCTGGGGAGCAAAATGGCGCCCCTGAATTCAAACCAGAGTCCCGGATGCCTTCCTGGCCTTTTTAGTTTTCAGGGACTACAATTTGGCAGAGAAGATGGCTTCTTTACTGTTAGTTTATTATTTGTTTTTAACATAGTTCTTTTTATTGCTTCATTTTTAGCCTATATATTCCAATATGCTTCCATGATTACATCTGTAACTTGGAGAGCAAAATTTCCTTCAAGAATTGTTCTACCAGCAGAATTCCCATATTCAAATAAAAAAAAACCCATATATTTAATATGCTCAAACCAATAGCATTAAATATTTTTATATTATTTTTTCTCTAAATATACAATGCCAACTGAACATTACCTATACATTTACTTATATTCAACCCTTTTTGAATTAATACAATAATTTTATCATTCTCTTTGGAAAATAAGCAAAGGAATGAGTTTTATTAGAATAAACATAGCATAGCTCTATGAAATCATTGAAATATTTTTGGTAACGTTTTGGGTAATATTTAAATTACCCAGGGCTGGAGTGATAGCACAGCGGGTGGGGCGTTTGCCTTGCACGCAGCCAACATGGCTGACCCGAGTTCGATTCCTCTGCCCCTCTCAGAGAGCCTTGCAAGCTACCGAGAGTATTTCGGCCGCACAGCAAAGCCTGGCAAGCTACCCGTGACATATTCGATATGTCAAACACAGTAACAACAAAGTCTCACAATGGAGACGTTACTGGGCCTGGTTGAGCAAATTGATGAACAACTGGAGGACAATGACAATGACAATTTAAATGACCAAATAGTAATTTAAATCCAATTAGTAATTTAAATCCTAAATAGTAGTTTTAATAAGTCAACTGTCAGCTCTAGAAATAAGGAAAAAATTTAGAGGAGTAACTATAGGCTTGGATTTTCTAAAGGGATTGCAACATATAGACTTCCTTGACATTTTTAGGTTTTCAAAAACAAGTTTGATAATGCAGTTTTAATGTGTCTGATATTATCTTATGTTGATAATGCTATATAACAAAATGTGATATAGAATTGAGCAATTCAAAGGGCTGGAGCGATAGCACAGCGGGTAGGGTGTCTGCCTTACATGCGGCCAACATGGCCGACCCGAGTTCGATTCCTCCGCCCCTCTCGGAGAGCCCAGCAAGCTACCGAGAGTATTCGATATGCCAGACACAGTAACAACAAAGTCTCCAATGGGGACGTTACTGGGCCCGCTCAAGCAAATCGATGGTCAACGGGAGGGCCTTTACCTTACCTTATAAGTAAATGATACTTCAGTAATACTAATTGTAAATTAGAATTAACTTACCACAAGTCAATTTTTTTGGTTTTGTCTTGTTTTGTTTTGGTCCCACAGCTAGCTGTGCTCAGGGCTTCTTCCTGGCTCTGTGCTCAGGGATCACTTCTGAGGGTTCAAGGGACCATAGATGGACCCATGTCAGAAGCCTGCAAAGCAAGCTCCCTTTCTGCTGTACTGTCTCTCTGGCCCTGTCAATTTAAAATTTTTTTAAAGAAAAGTAAGTCACTCTATTTCCAGCTATATATCAAATTATAACTTACAGCAGGTCTTTAATTCAAAAAATCATTAAGTGCCAAGAAATTTATTTGTATTCTTAAAAATTAAAGAAAAATTAAGGAAGCTTACTATTTTCTTGTGTTGTTGTAAAAACATCCATCAGGTTTGAATTTGCTATCTTTCAGATTTTATTTCATCATATGAAATCATTCAAGAAGATCCATAGCACTGAAGTACTATAAAATTTTTAAAAAAGCTCTTTAATTGTTCACATTTTTACTTGTTCAATTCTAAATATTACTATATAGATGAATTTCTTAAAATACATTTAAACTGAGTTGTGGGGGGAGGGGTGAAGCAGCTGAACGATGAAGAATCTGCTCCTCATGTACATGGGCCTGGGCTCTATCACCAGCACAGAAACAGCACCACCAATACAATGAAACTCTTAGAAATCTTGCTGAACAGTTCCCAAAGTTAAAGAATGCAGACATCCAGATCAAAGGAGCCAGAAGAGTGCCAGCTAAAAGAGACCCGAATAAAAACACTCCAAGGCTAAGCGAAATGAGTCAAAAAGAGAGGGACAGACATAGAAAGATTGCGTTTATCTGGGAATATAAAGTAACAAAATAAGAGACTAACAACCAAGAGTAGCCGAGATAAGTACCAGGAGGTTCACTCCATGACTTGGAGGCCAGCCGCACATGCTGGGGGAAAATGGAAAAGGCAGCTCAGATAGAGAAGGGAGCACCAAATAATGGGTGTTTGGAGGATCCTCCCAGGATGGGAGAAGCATGCTGATAGTAGACTCTAGACCTAACATGATTGCCACTCAATGCCCCTTTTGCAAACCACAATACCCCAAAGGAGAGAGTAAACAAAAGGGAATGCCACAGGGGTGGTATGGGATGGGGGGATGGGGTGGTGGGAGGGATACTGGGAGCACTGGAGGTGGAGAATGGGCACTGATGGAGGGATGGGTACTCAATCATTGTATAACTGAAATCCAAGCACAAAAATTTGTACTTCTACAACTGTACCTCATGGTGTTTCACTAATAAAAATTAAAAAACAAGTCAAAAAATAAATATTTAAACTTTAAATTCAATTACTATGCCATGTAACTCAATTTTCAGGTTTATTTTAGGGGCAGAAAAATCAGAATCAAGTTTGTCATCATCAGATATAGTACAAAATAATAGGAAAAAATTTAATTTTTTAAACTGAGCTATATTTTAAGTGATTAACAGTACTAAGGGGATCAAGTGTAAACTATTGTTTTATTTACTTTCAATAATTCCTAGGTTCTCAAAGATTTGCTCAAATGAAATGTTCACTCCTAAATAATACTAAATAATACTATTTATCTTTGTTCTCGGAGAGCCTGGCAAGCTACCGAGAGCATCTCGCCCACATGGCAAAGTTTGGCAAGCTACCCGTGGCCTATTTGATATGCCAAACACAGTAACAACAAGTGTCACAATGGAGACATTACTGGGCCCGCTTGAGCAAATCGATGGACAACTGGTGGACGTTGCTACAGTTTCTCTAAGAAAACTTTTTTGGATCATTTTAGTGGATTATTCATAACAAGAAATACAAAATAAATTACTTAGGTTCTGCTTTGGGGGCAGGGTTTGGGTTTGGGATGGAAACACTTGAAATATGGCTATGGGAAGGTGTAATGGTGGTGAAATTGATGTTCAAATATTAAATGTAATCAATTATTGTGAACAACTTTATAAATACTGTAGGACCTCAATATGTGGATTACGGTTTTATGCGAATAATTTTCTTAGATAATTAATTTTAAGTAAAATAGTAAATGTAGACCATAAAGTTCAGGATACTGTCATTTATTATTTTTTAGTTCTCGTCTTTTGTTCTTATCTTTTCCATTCACATTTTAATTCATTTACGACACCAATATAATAATATAGAGTTTCTAAGTTTAAAAATTACAAAGACAGTAGTGGAAAAGAAAAATTATATCTCATTACTTTGAATTTACATTTCAAACCATCTCTATATAAATCAAGACAAAGTGAATCTTCTAGCAAAGTGAAGTTTCTGTCTGCACAGTTCATTTTGACAAGTCAGTTTTATGTTCACAGTTTCTATGCAGAAAGAGCATTCAACATATCATTCAACATATCCATTCACTAAACAAACTTAGCAGTTTACAAAGAAATAATATTTTTTTCCTTTTTTAAAAATTTATATATATATATATATATATTATTAGTGAAGTACCATGAGGTACAGTTGTAGGTTTACAAATCTTTGTGCTTGGGTTTTGGTCATACAATGATCAAATACCCATCCCTACACCAGTGACAATTTTCCACCACCATGGATAATATCCCCCCCCCCCCTTCCACCCTTCCTCTGTGGCAGGGCATTCCCTTTTGTTCTCTCTCTCCTTTTGGGTGTTGTGGTCTGCAAAAGAGGCATTGAGTGGCAAACATGTTCAGTCCATAGTCTGCTTTTAACATGCATCTCCCCTCCTGGGAGGATCCTCCAAACACCCTTTACTTGGTGCTCCCTTTTCTATCTGAACTGCCCTTTCGCCTAGAATACCTGGCTGTCCTCTAAGCTATGGAGTAATCCTCCTGGTGCTGATCTCAGCTATTCATGTGTATTAATCTCATATTTTGTTACTTTATATCCCCCAGATGAATGCAATCTTTCTATATCTATCCCTCTCTTTCTGACTCATTTCGCTTAGCATGATACTTTCCATGTTGTACCACGTATGTAAATTTCATGACTTCATCTTTTCTAATAGCTACATAGAACTCCATTGTGTAGATGTACCAAAGTTTCTTTAACCAGTCATCTGTTCCTGAGCACTCAGGTTTCTTCCAGTTTCTGGCTATTGTAAAGAGGAGCAGGGGATATTTTTCCATTTCCTCATGCCCTCTTTTATTTCCTGAAGAAGCATTTTGTAGTTTTCCTTAATTCCTTTAATTCCCTATTTAACCTGATTCCTAGGTACTTGATTTCCTGGGGTACAATTGTGAATGGGATTGTTTTCTTTATGTCACTTTCTTCTCTTTTCACTATTTGCGTATAGGAAAGCCATGAATTTTTGTGTATTGATTTTATAGCCTCCAACTTTACTATACAAGTCTGTTGTTTCAAGGAGTTTCTTGGTAGAGGTTTTAGGATTCTCTAAGTATAGTATCATACCATCTGCGAATAGTGAGAGCTTGATTTCTTCCTTCCCTACCTGGATGCCCTTAATATCTTTTTCTTGATTAATTGATATTGCAAGTAGTTCCAGTACTATATTGAACAGTAGTGGAGAAAGTGGGCATCTTTGTCTCGTCCCTGATCTTAGGGGGAAGGTTCTCAGTTTTTCCCCATTGAGGATGATGTTTCCTGTAGTTTTGTCGTAGATGGCTTTAACTATATTGAGAAAAGTCCCCTCTATCCCCATTTTGGTGAGGGTTTTCATCATAAACGGTTGCTGGATCTTGTCAAATGCTTTCTCTGCATCTATTGATATGATCATATGATTTTCATCTTTTCTTTTATTGATATGATGGATTATGTTGATGGATTTCCGAATGTTGAATCATCCTTGCATCACCGGGATGAATCCCACTTGGTCATGGTGTATGATCTTTCTGATGAGTTGTTGAATTCTATTTGCTACTATTTTGTTGAGAATCTTCGTATCCGTGTTCATCAGGAATATCGGCCTGAGTTTTATTTTTCTTGTCGTGTCTTTGTTTCCTTTTGGTATTAGAGAGATATGGGCTTCATAGAAACTGTTTGGGAGAGTTTCTGTTTTTTCAATTTCCTGGAAAGTCTTGAGAATAACCTACAATGGGTCCTCTTTAAATGTTTGGAAAAATTAGCTAGTGAATCCATCTGGACCTGGGCTTTTGTTTTTGGGAAGACTTTTGATTACAGTTTCAATTTCCTTGATGTGAATAGGTCTATTCTGGTACACCATATCTTCTTGATTCAGCCTTGGGAGATAATAGGAATCCAGGAATTTATCCATTTCTTCTAGGTTCACTTTTTTCGTGGCATAAAGACATTCAAAGTAGTCTCTGATGATCTTTTGAATTTCTTTGGTTTCTGTTGTGATATCCCCATTCTTATTTTTGATTCGATTTATTAGGGTTCTCTCTCTGTTTCTTTGTGAGTGTTGCTAGTGGTTTATCTATCTTATTTATTTTCTCGAATAACCAGCTCTTGGTTTCATTGATCTTTTGAATTGCTTTTTTTTTTTTGGGTTTCCACGTCTTTGATTTCTGCTCCAAGTTTTATAGTCTCTTTCCTTCTGCACAATTTGTGCTCCTTCTGTTGATCCTCTTCTAAGATCTTGAGCTGTGAAGTCAGGTTGTTTATGTGCATCCTTTCTTCTGTCCTGAGATATGCTTGCAGAGCTATAAATTTTCCCCTTCAAACGGTTTTTGCAGCTTCCCATAAGTTTTGGTAGCTCGTGTCTTCATTCTCATTTGTTTCCAAGTACCTTTTGATTTCATCCTTGACTTCCCTCCTGATCCACTCGTTTTGAAGCATTGAGTTTTTTAATTTCCAAGTGTTTGATTTGGTTCTCCGTATCTGTGTGTGATTCACTCCTATTCTCAGTGCATCGTGATCTGAAAAGATTGTTGATACTATTTCTATCTTCCTGATTCTATTTAGGTATGTTTTGTGGCCTAGGACATGGTCTATTTTGAAAATGTTCCATACACACTGGAGAAGAATGTGTATTCTTTCTTTTTTGGGTAGAAAGCCCTGTGCAGGTCTATACGCCCTCTCTCTTCTATTTCTTCTTTCAAAGCCAACGTTTCCTTGCTGAGTTTTGTTCTTGTTGATCTATCCAGAGCTGATAAGATGATGTTGAAATCTCCAGCTACTATTGTGTTGCTAGAAATGTCCTCCTTAAAATTTGTTAGCAGTTGTTTAAAATATTTAGCTGTTCCCTGATTAGGTGCATATGCATTTAAGAGTGTGATTTCTTCCTGTTGTCCTTGTCCCTTGATGAAGAGAAAATAGCCTCCTTGTATCTTCTAATCTTTTTCAATGCAAAAGTAATGCTATCAGATGCTAGTATGGCCACCCCAGCTTTTCTGAGGTAGCTGTTTGCTTGCAGGATTGTTTTCCATCTTTGACATTGAGTCTGTGTTTGCTCTGGCTGTGGAGATGAGTTTCTTGTAGGCAGCAGAATGTTGGGTTCTGTCTCTGAATCCATTTTTCCACTCTGTGTCTCTTAAGTGGTGAATTTAGACCGTTGACATTGAGAGAGATTATTGTTATGGAGTTTTGTGTCATCTTTCTGTAAGGGTGTGTTGTGGTTGTAAGGTTTGTCTTGTCTTATAGTAGCCCCTTTAGCCCTTATTTTAGGTTTGGTTTTGAGTCTCTGAAGTTCCTGAGCTGCTGTTTGTCAAGAAAATACTGTACCATTCCTTGAATTTTGAGTGAGAGTTTAGCTGGATAGAGTATTCTTGGTGAAGCATTCATTTCAGTGAGTTATTTTTTTCACTATATCTTGCCACTGCCTTAGGGCTTGGAGGGTCTCCTCTGATGGATCTGCTGTAAATCTAAGGGGGTCTCCTTTGTATGTGATTTTCTTCTTTGACCTTGCTGTTTCCAGTTTTGTATCTCTATCAGGAGCATCAATCATTCTAACTATGATATGTCTTGGAGTGTTTTTATTAGGGTCTCTTTTAGCTGGTACCCTTCGGGCTCCTTGAACCTGAATGGCTGCACTGTGGAGCTCTGGGAATAGTTCAGCAATGATTTGTTTCACCATGTTTTTTCATTGGGATTGTTTCCCTGAGCTTCTGGTAGTCCAATGATTCTAATGTTGTTCCTCTTTGAATCATCTCCTAGGACTCTGATTCTCTGTAGAGCTAATTTGAGGTGCCTTCCCACTGTGTGTTGTTGCCTGTTGGCTTGGTGCAGCTGATCTTCCAGCTCACTGATTCTCTCTTCAGCTGCGGTCATTCTATTTTTGAGAGAAGAGACTGAGTTTTTCATTTCATCTACGGAATCTTTTATTCGTGACATTTCTGCTCTCATTTCCTAGCGTAATTTGTCAATTTTTTCTGTCATGTTAATGGATATCTGTCTAACTGTCTGATTGAGTTGATCGAACATTTTCATGACTTCGTATCTGAATTCTTTGTCTGAGAGGTCCCTTAGGTGAACAGTATTGACAGATTCTTCTGCATTCTTTTTTGTTGTCCTCCCCATGTGGTGGGGATTTGCATTGTTTCTTCATGTTGCTGGGTTTGGGATGAGATCAGTGCAGTGTGAGCGGTGAAGAGGGAAAGGCAGAGTCGCAGAGCCAATTTTATGCAGGCATCTCTCTTTAAACACTTTAAAGATACAAGGTGCAAAAATATGGAAGACTAGTTAGAAATAAAAGTTCAATTAACAGCAATTATCTAGGTGATTTATAGATCTTTTATGTCTTTCATATAATTTTCAGTATATTCTAGCTTTTCCAATCAGTATATAAGACTTTCAGAAGTTGGTGGGGGGAGGTTGGTAAAGGTAAAGGTAAAGGCCCTTCCGTTGATCATCTATTTGCTCGAGCGTGCCCAGTAACGTCTCCACTGGATACTTTGTTGTTACTGTGTTTGCCATATCCAATACGTCAGAGGGAGCTTGCCAGGCTCTGCCGTGCCGGCGAGATACTCTCGGTAACTTGCCAGGCTCTCTGAGAGGGGCAGAGGAATCAAACTCGGGTTGGCCATGTTGGCTGCCTGCAAGGCAAACGCCCTACCCGCTGTGCTATCGCTCCGGGGGGGGGGGGGGGGAGGTTATTTTGAATAATTAAAACTATGATTTAAATCATATAAATAAATCTAAGGATTCTTAGAATAGGCTTTAGGGTACAGTACATGGATTAAGGTGCAAGCCTTGCATGAAAGCAAATTTGGTTTGATCCCTGACATCACAAAGTCCCCCAACCATCTCCAGCTTCATCCCTGGGACCTGTAAATTATGGTCTCGGAGGCCCTTGACAACCAACAGGGTTGCCTGGCCAAACTCTCAGGGCACAAGCAGCATCCTGAAATGAACTTCATGTCCAGCTGTCCAGGAAATGCCAAGAAGGGTCCCAGATCTTCAGAGCCCCTTTTGGGAGGTAGTAGCAACATACATGCCCCCATATCCCCACGAAATATCCTTAGAATGAGTTCATCAGAGAAACTTGATTGTTTCACAGTACTGAGTGAGACTCATTTTAAAACAGTTAAAACTGGATAAAACCATGAACATATCATCCTGAAACCTAAGTTGTACTCCCACATTTGTTCACTTTCACTCTGGCTACTGGGAGAAAATGCAGCCAGAAATGAAACACTTCTTTTCTGCTAAAACAATGCCTGGGCATCAGCATACACACACACACACAGACACAGACACACATACACACACTATATATGGGTATTATCATTTGATTATTGCTTTTTCTAATTGTTAATGTTCATGTTTAGCGTGTATAAAGTTACTGTACTTCCTTCCACCACCATCAAACCCCCAAAATGGCTTAGAAATTATTAAATGGTACCAGATCAAGTTCACGTGACACAGAGCTATATGGCTGTAAAGCCAGCCACAAACAGTACTCCAGAGTTCAGAACTATATCTTATGTGGATGCACTGCAAAGGGGTACTTATGGATTAGAAGGAGTCAGAAAAATTGAAAAGCCTCCAGAAGGATGAGAGAGTTAACTAACACTTCATTCCAATGGTGAAGTTACACTTCTTAGAAAATGTTTAGGTGAAGGAAAGAACAGGAGCACAACTGAGATATTGAAACAAAAGCAAATTTTCCCCTAAGATGGGGAAACTACACAATCACATTAGTAAATACAGTTCAAATTAGCCAGGGTCAGAAAGGCAAAACACTAAAGATGGAAAAAAACAATTGGTAACCCAAAAGGTGATTAATGCTCTACTTCAAACCCACTCAGCAATGTACCACTGCTAACGCAGTGAACTTGAAAAGGAGATGGTAAGTTTCACCTTGCTCTGTGTTAAATTTTACGTATCTGGTCATCTAACTCAGATAAATTAAGCTCCACTCTGAGAAATTGTTCAGAAATATCACCGTTTCACATGTCTACAAAATAATCCTTTGTTTAAGCAAGTCTCTACTGTCTCTGGCTAGAGCTCTACTATGGTGCAGTGATAACTCCACCCAGTGAAGATCCCAAGGATGTAATCTAACACACAGCCTCTCATTCCAGATAAGACAGAATCCACATCATAATAAATAATCTCGCATTTGATGGAATTTTTTTGTTTTGTTTTTCACCATTATTCCTGGTAGTGCTTTCGGGGCCTGGGATCTCTTCAGGGATTAAACTTGAGACTCTTGCATGCACTCAGTCCATTATATTACTGATCCATAAAAATTCTTTTTGTTTGGTTTGTTTTGGGGGCCACACCTGGGAGTACTCAGGAATTACTCTCAGATATGTGCTCACATATCAGTCTTGGCCAGGTTGATGGGACCATATGTTCTGCCAGGGATCGAACCTGATTCGGTTGCATATAAGACAAGTGCTCAACCCATTGTACTATTGCTCCAGCCCTACCGTAATGTTTCTTTCATTAATTACATTTCAGAGGTTGTATAGATAAATAATAACCAATAAACGAGAAAACGTTAAAGGAAAAACTGATAAAATCTAGTAGAATAGAAGAGTGTTAAGTGACTCAATTGAGCTTTCATTCACCAAATACATAGAGACAGTCTGCTTCTCACTCACTAATGAGTTCAAACTGATATATCCTATAACTTAGATATAAAGAAAGTTGAAAAACTTAATAACGTGTTTCATGTAACCAAGTAACACCGTCATGAATATAACATCATTTGATAGTGAAAGAGGAAGCCTCAGTTTCCCCTTGCCAACAAGAGGTGTCTCCACTGTTTCCCCTCACTAGCAGTTCCATTTCCCCCATTGATCTACTCCACCTCATCTGCAAGGTCAAATCTTAAACATTCCTGGAGCTCCCCAGGACCATATACTCCTGTCCTAGAATTAGGAATCACAATGCTAAGATAAGGAACAATACCTGAGGCAGATGACCCGAAAGATAAACCAGCATGACTACCCTGTAGATTTCCTGCATTCTCTGTTACACAAAGACCTGTTTTTTTTCTGTAAAAGTCTCACAAAAAGAGCCATAGGCCCACACTAAGTTCTCTCCCACTCTGGGTATCACCTATTCCTCTCTCTTCTACTTATCAATAAACTTTTCTACTTTCTAACTCTGACAATCTTTCACGGTCATGGTCTTCCCGTTGTTCATTGATTTGCTCTAGCGGGCCCAATAACGTCTCCATCATGAGACTTGTTGTTACTGTGTTTGGCATATTGAATATGCCACGGTTAGCTTGCCAGGCTCTGTCGGGCGGGCGAGATACTCTTAGTAGCTTGCCGGGCTCTGGAGAGGGACAGAGAAATCGAACTCCGGTGAGCCATGCTAGCTGTGGGTAAAACAAACGCCCTACCCACTGTCCTATCACTCTAGCCTGAGAATCTTTAGTACTTAATATTTTCATTCTTGAAAATATTGAAGAACCTGGATTCGCGAATGAACATAGTAACCTACTGCCGCCACTTCTGCTGCACCTGCATTAATAGTATTTGGTGGGTGGTCAATTTGACCACGTCCAACAGTGCTCCTCTTTTTCTGGCTCTCTTGGAACACATGTGGTGCTGTGGATCTGAACTGGATTTGCAGCATGAAGGCAAGCATCCTACCTCCTGCTCTTTATAATTTGGATTTTGGTTCACACCTGGCTTTGCTCAGGGATTACTCTTGGTGGACTCAGCGACCATATGGGATTCCAGGCATATATCTCGGGTCCACATGGACCTCGGGTCCGCATGTGCAAGGGAAGATCCCTATCCATTGAACTATTTGTCCAGTCCTGAACCCTGTTGCTTTAGACCATAGTGGCAAAAGTAATTAAAATACATTCTGACTTTAGAATGTAGTGCTAGAAGGGAAATTCGGCCCCCCAACCGCCGCCCCCCAATACAGGCAATTTAATATGAGTGGAAATATGTGACATTTTGGGAAATCCCTGGTGGAGGTCTGGATTATCCTGGCTCCGCATCGCCCCCTGGTGGTGCTTGGGGGATCATGTGTTGGGCTTGACGCGGTGAGCGCGGTGTTCCGAGTGCGCAGGCGCAGTGCACGTACAGCGCCCTCAGCGCCAAGTCCAGTCCCGCTGCTGGTACAGGGCGAGCCGGGCTGTGTCGCTTCGGCTCCGGTCGCTCCCGTCTGAGTGTGACTGGCCTCAGGTGTGTACACATCCTGCGGGGGTCTCTGCAAGACCCCAGGCACGCGGGCGGTCGCAGGAGGGGATCCGAGGGTGCAGCCCTGAGTGAGGAGGCGGTGCCGGGTCGAACTCAGGGGTCCCAGCGCGGCTCCCTCCTGTCCGGCTCCAGCCGCGGGTCTCCCGGTGCAGACCCCTGTCGCCCAGTGTAAACTCCAGTCACGGTGCAGATCCCGGTCACCGCGCAGACGCCTGTTACTGGTGCGGACCCCGCTGCCCGTCCTCAGGCAGGCAGAGAGCAGTGGGTTGCTTCCCAGGCTACCCAGCACCTGGTGGGCGGCCTGCCCTGCTGTCACTCAGGGCTCCAATGTGCTCCCCTGCCCTGGACTCCTCCCTGTGCTCTCCTCTCCTGGGCTCCTCCCTAAGCTCCTTTCCCTGACTGTTGAAACTCCTTTTACCCTTGTGTCTCTAGGAATGATCACAGATTAGGGGATGTTCATGGGCTCTCCTGGTGGCTCTCTCTGGCTGTTCAGTGCTCTTGAACCGCTTCCCCACCTGGGATGACCTTTGACTGAGGCCAAGAGAGGAGAAACGAGGGCCAAGCTGGTTGATAATCAGTTGCCTTATTCCATCTCTTGTCTCGCCCAAACTCTATCCACCACTCTCTCCCCCCTTTGGCCATGACTCTCTCCCTAATTTGCCCCCAAATCTCTCTAGCCTCTCTGTAACACACTCCACAATTCTCTCTCCAACCCTTGCTTGCTAACTCTGTCTCTTGCTCTGCCCACATCTCCAACTCAGCCTCTCTCCAACTCTACCTCTCTTTCTTTTTTCACCAACTCTCTGCAACCACATTTTTTACCACCTCTTCTCAAACCAAGCCTCCCAAACTGTTCCTCCCCCCACCCAGGTATAATTAACATATTCTTCATGCCTTTCTGACCACCTGCAGCCCACCAGGGCAAAACAGCACTTAAGGTGTGTTTCTCCCCTCCTTAGACCAGAAAGTTAATTAACGTCTTATTTCAACTTCATAATAATTGCCATTCTGTATCGACACAGGAATAGACACAATTAGACTTGTAGGACAACTCTCTTTGGGGACATCGCACCACAGACTCAGACTACAGTGCTCAGGCTGGATCAATCATTCCTAACCCCAACAGGACCCAAATCTAGTTATTACTTTTGGATCATGACAGAATTTGTCCATGACCATATTCTTAACTTATAGTTTAGTATTAGGCAACTTTGGCCAGGCCCATTTTGATGCCAGGGTAGCTCACCGCTTGCCCTAGGTCCATCCAGTCCCTCATCGGGGCCCTGATTTGGGGGATGTAGGCAGTAAGGGCAACTGAGGCTTAAGTTGAAAGAGCAGATGTCTAGGAGGTAATATTATCTGGAGTCAATCAACTCCCAAGTTACAAAAACATGTCTTTTTAACTGTCTTCCTGTGTCCGTACAAAAAGCCATTGCTCTGAGGTAGCTAACTATGCAAAGGACATTAAGAGAGAAAAACAATATTTACAAGTCAGCAGAGTCTGATCAGGAGGCAAAGGTAATTGACAGGTTGGGGGAGCAATCAACAACCCCAAGCTCCCTGTGGCTGGGAAGGAAAGGCAAACCAATCTTCTTCTACAGGAGAGAAATTGGGGACATTGGTTGTCGGAAATGTGCACTGGTGAAGGGATGGGTGTGGAACATTGTATGACTGAAACCAAATCATGAACAGCTTTGTACCTACATATAATGGTGATCCAAAAAAAATAAAGAATAAAACAGTGTGAATTGGGGTAGGGTAGGGTTCTGTAAAGTAAGTATTGGTTTGACTATGTTTAAAATTGAAAAGAGAAAATAATACATAGGGCAATTGTTCATCTGAGGACAACAGGTAAATTTAGGCCAAGTATTTGATATGGGATATTATAACAATGTGAATTAGGACGTGATTGGGGTTATTAGAGAAAGAGTGTTGGTTCATTTGAGGCTAATTAGGCAGAGCCTTTGGTGTGGGTTGCTAAAAGAATGTGGATTGCATTCAGGTATGGGTTTGGATTAAAGTTTTGTTTGATAAGGGTTTGACTGCTTTTAAAACTGAAAATGAAGTAAAGTCTAGGAAGATTGTTCAGTTGAGGATAATAGGTAAATTAATGCCCAGCCTTTAGGTTGGGTATTATAAGAACGTGGCTTTGCTGTTCTTGGTTTACTGTTATTAGGGTTTGGGTTCTGTTTGAGTAAGGATAAGGACTGGGCTACTTGTACAAGTACAAGCACTGTAGCACTGTCTTCCCGTTATTCATCGCTCAAGAGGGCACAAGTAACATCTCCATTGTGAGACTTGTTACTGTTTTGGGAAAATAGAATACGTCATGCATAGCTTGCCAAGCTCTGCCAAGCGGGTAGGATACTCTCAGTACCTTGCTGGGCTTTTGTGAGGGACGGAGGAATCAAACCTGGGTCAGCCAAGTGCAAGGCAAACGCCCTATCTACTGTGCTATCACTCCACCCACAATTACTTGATGAGAGTAAAGTATGGGGAGATTGTTTGCTTAAGGCTAATAGATAAGGTTAGGGCAAGCCTTTGGTTAGGTTTATGACTAGTGTTCTGTTATAGTGAAGGTATAGGTTTGTCTGTGTTTAATGTTGAAAATTGAAGTTAAGTAGGTGGCGATTGTTTAGTTGAGACTATTAGGAAAGATTAGATTAAACCGTTCTTATGGGCTGTTAAAAGGATTTTCTAAAAATAATTGGACAAAACAGCTTTGAGTTATGGAGCTTCTCAAGAATTTACAAAGATATGACAGTAGAGAAACAAAAACTTGCCACTATGTCTTGGAGTTTCTGGAGAGATGGTAGAGCTGATCTGGGCTCAGTCGCCAGAACCCCATCTGCTCTCACCAGGAGTAAGCCCTGAACATCAACCAGTGTGGCCCCTCCAAAATGAAAGAGCAAAAGCAAAATATGTCTTGGACTGAAGGTGAATTTCATGGCAGGGATTCTGAAGATAGAATGTAGTTTACAGTTGAAGGGATATTTTCCTCACCAGATCAATTAATTCTGTTCACATTTCTTTCATTGTGATCTTCTTCAGCATGAAATAGCCAGATCTGAGTCAGCCCCTTAATTTATATCTGACAATGGAGGATAAAAACATGTATAAAAAAGGAACATTAAACCCCCTTAGCAAAACCCCTTTGGATACAGACTGTTAAATAAGTATAGATCACCTGACTGTAATCAATGCCGAATTATTGGTGTGGATAAGATACCTTGAAACTAGGATTTTGATGGACGCCCTCTTCCTGAGACTCTAGCCCTGCGACGTCTCCGGTCCTGTGTGCACACACATTTCTCTTCGAGAGCCAACAGGCATTAGGATGCTGTCTGGAGTATAAAACAGGAGAAAGAACTGCTTATTTTAAATACCTAAGTGCGGGCCTGAAGAAATAGTATAGCACGTAGGACACTTACCGTGCACATGGTCAACCCAGGCTCCACTTCAGGTATCCTATGTGGCTCCCTGAGCACTGTCAGGAGTTATCTCTGAGCCAGGACTAAGCTCTGAGCACAACTGAGTGTGACTCCAAAACAAAACAAACAGTAAGAAATCGCCATTTATGTGAGAGGCTGAATCTGCACTCAGGGCAAGGCTTTCATTCTTGGTGGGGCCTGGCTCGAGCCACTGCTTCTGTGGTCTCTTGAGAAACTGTGTTCTAAATCAGGCAGGTGATGGGGCTGCTTCCAGGGGGAAGTTACCTAACAGCCCTGAGTAAGCATGCTCCAGCAGGCTGAATCATCAGTGTTTAAAGGTGTGTGCTTGGTGAGGAAGGGCTCTCTGCAAGGAGGCAGCAAAGACCTTCTGAGGAAATAAAGAATCCTAATATAATCATGTATGAAAAAACATCAATGGCTAAGACCCAGAGACTATAAAAACCCAGCTCCCGGAAGCACGTGGCCACTAATCTTATTATCTCGTTCTTACTTTGGAGAACCGAGCAGGCAACTGAGGGTGTCCTGCTCACATGGTAGAGTCTGGCAAACTTCCCGTGTCATACTCAATATGCCAAATACCAGAAAAAACGATAGGTCTCATTCTCCTACCCCTGAAAGAGCACTGAATATGGCTTTTTAAAATCTCAGGGCTAGAAAGGAGACATTACTGGTGCCTGCTCAAGGCAATCGACAAACAACAGGCTGATGGTGATTGTGATCGTGATGGTCCAGGTACCTGTAGAACCGGTGTCTGAAAGCCATTCTTTATTTTCAGTGACAAGATATTTGAAACTCAGGATCTTATAGATTCTCAGGGAATTAGACTACTACGTAGTTTTTCAAAACTACTTACAACTCTAATAATTGAGAAACAGTAGGAAAACAACTCTTCAGTGTAAAACATTTTAATTATTTGCACTTATTACTATTAATGAGGGCTGGAGCGATAGCACAGCGGGTAGGGTGTTTGCCTTGCATGCGGGCGACCTAGGTTCGATTCCTCTGCCCCTCTAGGAGAACCCGGCAAGCTACCGAGAGTATCTCGCCTGCATGGCATAGCCTGGCAAGCTACCCGTGCTGTATTCAAAATGCCAAAAACAGTAACAACAAGCCTCACAATTTGTTGTGAGTCATTACTAGTGCCCGCTCAAGCCAATCGATGAACAATGGGAGGACAGTGCTATAGTGCTACTATTTATGAAAAGTTAAGCATAAAATGTGTTTCTTAAAATATTTAGTGAATTTAAATTTATATAAAATTACATTATAGAGAGGGAAGGGACAGACTAGACATGATAAAAATCAGTGACAGTTGGTGTTTGGACACATTAGTGGAGATGGAAGTGAATAACATATACCCCCAAAGCAATATTAAAACAAAGAAATATTAAAACAATTCGGGGGCAGTTGAGTCACACCCAGAAGTGCTTGGGCTCCTCTTGGCTCTGTACTGAGGAGTCACTCTTGAATGCTCCAGTGAACGTACACTGTGCCGGGGACCAACCCTGTGAGTTTACCCTACACTGCTGCTAAACCCTGGGAGACATCTGGGGCCTCCTGGGGCCTTATTGCCTCAGAAGGTGCCTGTCTTCTGCCCCATACAGGACTGCCCCTCTGTGGGTGCTTGGCCTGGGCAGAGGCCCGGGGCACCTTGGCTATGTTCCCCAGGAAGGCTATGTTGGCTGCTGGGCCTGCAAGAGGACAGGACACCCGCTGGCAGTGGTGCTGGGCTGGGCGTGTGTCTGGCAGCACATGGCCTTTGCGCCCCTCAGTATGCATGTGCAACCACTGGACTGGTTCCTCTCCTGGGGTTGGGGAGACTACCCATATGATGCTCAGGAGATCTGGGGGCGCCATGAGCAATTGTTTATATTTCTAAAATATTTGGTACCATGATTTCTAATGCTATTGCGATAGGGTTCCATGGATAAAGTGTCCCTCTAGCACACCAGCACCAGAGTGCCCACTGCCCTCTGCTATAGTGATAGGGGCCCATAGACACAGAGTCCCACACAGCAGCACCAGAGCACCCACTGTCCACTGCTCACTGTCCACTGCTACAGTGATAGGGGACCATGGACACAGTGTCCTACACACCAGACCAGAGCGCATGTCTGTCTGTCTGTCTGTCTCTCTCCCCCCACCCCCTCTCGTTTCCTTTTTAGGCAGAATGGTTTGCAATACTGTTACTGAAAGGGTATCATGCGTATCCCTTTACCTCCTTTCAGCACTGTCCACTGCTACAGTGGTAGCGGTCCATGGACACAGTGTCCCTCCACCACACCAGCACCAGAGGGTCCATTGCCCACCCCAGCCATGGCTCCAGTCCCCTCTCCCCAGCCAGTTCCTCTCCCCCAGATTCTCTTCCCTTGCCACTCAGGATACTCCACTCTGTAAGCGTCCTTCAGCTGAAGGAGGCAGGAGATTTAGGTGAGAGAACAGATGTGGTGACAGAGGAAGACTCAGATTTGTTCCCTGAGTATGCCAGAAGGGGTACTGGGCCAGGAATGGGTCCAGCATCTGGAAGCTGGAATAGCCAAGGCGACCATGTGCTATACACCATCCAAAGGAACCAGAGGCTGCACCTCGATTTCAGACTTTCACTTCCAGCGACATTATAATGCATTTCTAGGGGCTGGAGCGATAGTATAACGGGTAGGGCATTTGCCTGGCATGTGGCCAATCTGGGTTTGATTCCCACATCCCATATGGTCCCTTGAACACTGCCAGGAGTAATTCCTGAGTGCATGAGCCAGGAGTAACCCCTGTTCATCGCTGGGTGTGACCCAAAAATCATAACACAGTTCCACTATATTAGTCACCTATTTTGAGGTGAGCTGTCACAGCTTCCCTGGTGCCTGAGAGCTGGGCTAATCTTGGAGAGTGGGAATGTGACAATCATCGTTTTCCCTAAAAATCCCACCAGGAGTCCTTGTAGCCTCCAACTCACTACCAGTCTCCGGCTCTCAAAGGACAGAGGAGGCTTTTGGCATTTCAGTTACCCCCACCTCACTCTGCCACTCTCTAGCACTCCCAAAGAACAAGATTTCTCAGCCCAGCTGAGCCTCAGCACTGCCTCAGCCCCCTACCCACCAGCAAGAAAATCCTCCTCCTGATTCCCTATGCCTCCTAACTTATCTTACTTTGTTCATCTCTCTCCCATAAACAAATACCCAACCCTTTATTAAACACAAAAAAATGTCAAATTCCCCCACCAATGCATGCAACACACAGAGCAGAACCAATCACCAGCACAACTCCCCTTTCAAGATCCATTCTTTCTCCATGAGTCAGTTTTCTCCCGTCCTTCCAGATCAGCAGTCACCCTTCCGTTGGCCTCTCTCTCCTCGTGTACATTCACTCACACACCCTCCTATCCCCTGGTTATTCATTCACCTGTGTCCATCTATCCATCCATTCTCCCATCATTCTCATAGAAATCCCCGATCAGCCAATATATCTTCCCTTTCCACCATCCAATGACAGACCCACCATCTTCCCTGTTACCCTCCCACCTGGCTTCCAGTACTCCTCTGCCATCGCATTAATACCTTTAGACAACAAAAATAAAGGAGAATATATTTAGTTCAGAGATAAAAATGTAAGTAAAATAAAAAGGATTATTTTAGAGCTAAACCTAGAAAATAATGTGAAGAAAATTCAGTAGGGAGATGAAATTATAGGGAGAATTTATTTAGATGATACCAAAATTCAAGCCCCTCAGGAAAGGAGGAAAATGATACTCAAAGGAATAATGCACTATTTCATGAATAAACAACAACTCAGGAACTTCGTAGACTCAAAACCAATCTTAAAAGAAGGACTAAAGGGGCTACTGTAAGACAAGACAAATCCCTACAAGCACAACAGACCTCTACAGAAAGATGGCACAAAACCCCATACAATAATCTTTCTCAATGTCAACTAAGAGACACAGAGTGGCAAAATGAATTAAGAAACTGAACCAAACATTCTGCTACCTACAGGAAACGTATCTGAACAGCCAGTGCAAACACAGACTCAAAGTCAAAAGATAGAAAACAATCCTTCAAGCAAACAACTCCCTCAAAGAATCCAGGTTGGCCATACTAATATCCAACAACAAAGATTT
Source organism: Sorex fumeus (assembly GCF_029834395.1). Classification (NCBI taxonomy): domain Eukaryota; kingdom Metazoa; phylum Chordata; class Mammalia; order Eulipotyphla; family Soricidae; genus Sorex; species Sorex fumeus. The sequence continues at coordinate 6,443,745 of NW_026606103.1, forward strand.
TAGGCTGAAAAAGATTTTAGGGGACAACAAAGGCCATTTTTTTTAATAATCAAGGAATATGTACAGCAGGAATAAAATCATGCTCCTAAACATATACGCATCCAATGAGGGACCACCAAAACACTTAAAACAACTTCTTGGAAACTTAAAGGAGGATATTGGTAGCAAAACAATAGTAGCTAGAGAATTCAACACCATCTTATCACCTCTGGGTAGATCAACAAGATTAAAACTCAGAAGGAAGACATGGAAGAATGCCTTTGGAGAAAGAACGGCTTTGAAGAAAGGCTTTGAAGGAAGAAATGGAAGAGAGAGGGCTAATAGATGTATACAGGCCTTTCCATCCCCCAAAATGAAAATACACATTCTTTTCTGCAAATGTGCACATGGAACATTTTCCAAGATAGACTATGTGCTGGGTCCCAAAACACACCTCAATAGAATCAGGAAGATAGAAATTGTATCCACTAACTTTTCATACCATGATGCATTGAAGTCTTACAGCAAACCCTCATAAAGTTGTGTGGACACTAAATCATATAGAGCATGGGGCAGGGAGAACTGTCTGAAGATATTGCCTGGACATAAGGATCTTGGGTCAGAGAGATGGTTGGGTCAAAGTGCTGAGCATATGTTCTGCATGCAGGAGTAAAGGTCACTATCCAACACTGCAGGTCCCCTTAAAGTTAAAGGAGTGAAACCCTCACCCCCAGAGTCAGAAATTTCCCTGAAATTTCTGAGAAATGGCCCAAACACACAGAGAAACACATACAGAGAAATGTTGTCTATAAAGTCATAAAACACACAGAAGAAAAGTTAGGGGATATATTCTGGGATTTCAACATTAGGGATACATTCAGACACATCTCCAATGGGGAGGGAAAAGCAATCAAGAATACATGAATGGTGTGAGTTTCCAAATAAAGGAGTGGGCACACATGTGGGACTCAAGTGTTTGGTGGCCGAGAGCCACCTTTCAGGCTAGATGACAGCAAGAGATGGACAAAGGATTGAAGGAACAGGGGAACTGGACCCCAGAATTGTCAGTAGCCAGTTTCTCTCTCCTCCCCAATGTAGTCTGATCTCTCTCCTTACTCCAAAACCATCGTTGTACTTTTGCTCATAGTCCCAGTTATCATAGTTCCATCATACTAGTCTCCTCATAGATCTCAAAGTCCTATACTTCCAGTCATCGTCCTTGGATTCCTTGTCATCCTCCTAGACCCTTCTTTCCCCTTACAGTATAGTATTATAGAAATCATGAAGGATGGGGGTACACATAGCTGGGGTTGAACAATATCAGAACATCAAACAGAGATAAAGCTAGTCATTCAGGGGATGTTCTAGGAGATTAACTCAAGGACAAAATCTCATCTGAGGGTTCAGCACTCCAGATAACTAGGAGCACTCCAGATTACTAGGAGATCTGTACAAGGGCAGGATTGCATTTAGGGTGTATTGCTTTCTCCTTTCCTCAGCTAGTAAGTAATCCATTTAAACAACCATAGTAACTTCTTATAAAATTTCTAGTCAGTTTTGTATGAACACAGTAAGAACTATATTAAGCTTAAAGGTTGTATCTTCCTGGGACATCTTGCTATATATTCCAAACCACAGTCCTCAGGCCAGGCTAGTTGATCCTAACCTCAGCAGGGTCCTTATTCAGTGACTTCTTCTTGGGTCATGACAGAGTCTTTTCCCTGATGATGCTCTTAACTTATTTTACTTCATACACTTAGCTTGTCTCTTTCCAATGCCAGGGTAGTTTTCAGCTTACCCTGGGCCCATCCAATCCCTTCGTCAGGATCCTGCTTTTGGAGAGCTAGGAACCAAGTGAAACTGAGGCTTAAGTCAAGTAAATATGGATGACCAGGAGTAAATATTATTTTGGAGCCAATTAACTTCCTTGTTACAAAGCATAGCCATCAACTGTCTTTCTGTGTCTATACAAAATGGACATTGCTAAATAATCCTTGCAAATGGCATGAAAAAAAGAGAAAAGTAATATAGGATTATTGGTGCTTGATGGAATTGGGTATGCCTCAGGGGCACTGTTGTGGGAGCAGCTCAAAAAACCTAATCTCTCTGCAGGAGGAGCAAGGACACCCAATGTTATCCAATAGAATGGGACAACATAAAACTAAAACGCATTTACAAAGAAAAGGAAACTACAATGGACACAAATAAACAAACAAACAAATAAAAGCAACTGAGCAATAGGCAAAAGCTGTTTGATCATCATGCCTAACGAAGGATTAATACCCAGAATATATTAACTCATATAACCAAAAAACAGAAAAAATCACAATAAAAATTATTCAAAAGACATAAACAGACACTTCCTCAAAGATGGCGCACAGACACGTTAAGAAATTCAAAATTACTTATAACTAGGGAAATGGCTCATAGTTGGGAAAATGGTTGAAGAAGAAATGATTGTTGGCAAGGATGTGGAGAAAAGGGCTCTGGTACTGGGAATGAAATTAGTGTAGTTGCTAGGGATAACGATATGCAGTCCTTAAAAAATTAATACAGAAACTCCATATGATTCTAAAGTACCACTACTAATTATTTATCCAAATACAATTAACAGATTTTGCTCAAATGTAAAAGTGATTTCCTAAGGCAAGCAATCACGAAGAAATGACAACTCTAACTTGCAGACCCAGTGAAAACAAAGAAGTTTCTAGAGAGAAAAGAGAAGGGGAGAGGAAGTAATGGGCAGAAGGATGTTTGTGATGGCGGGCTGGCATGGGAGCACTGGAGGTGAGGCCACCTGGTCACAGCTAAGCCCATAAAAGTCAGAAGCTGATTGTCTGAAATTCTATAGGCTGACTAATGATAAGTCTGTGGCATGCTCCTGGACTTCAAGACAAACGCAGTATAAGCTTGTATGACTGAGTGAGAGTATGAGTGTGTCTGTGAGCATGTGTGTGTGTTTGTGTGTGTGTGTGTGTGTGTGTGTGTGTGTGTGTGTGTGTGCGTGTGCGTGCATGTGCATGTATAGTTGGGGGCTGGTTACGAGGAAGGAAGTGTTCCTGCCACTGATTCAGGCAAGAATCTGGAATGCTTTTGTACCCCATTTCCGTAAGATATGGTCTGTCTGAAATTCCTGTAGCACCTTTGAAGAGAAGCAGTGTACCAAATAATGACTTTAGAAATAAAGGCAGTTGGGGAGCTGGAGCAATAGCACAGCAGGTAAAGCGTTTGTCTTGCATGCGACTGACCCAAGTTCGATTCCCAGCATCCCATATGGTCCCCTGAGCATCCCAATAAATAATTCCTGAGTGCAGAGCCAGTAGCAACCCCCTGAGCATTGCTGGGTGAGACCAAAAGAGAAAAAGACAGACAGACAGAAAAAAAGAAAGAGAAATATAAAGATATCACGGTCCACGGCCCTCCAGTTGTTCTTCGATTTGCTCGAGCGGGCCAAGTAACGCCTTCATTGTGAAACATGTTACTGTGTTTGGCATATCGAATACGTCACAGGAAGCTTTCCAGGCTTTGCCATGCGGGCAAGAGACTTTAGGTAGCTTGCCGGGCTCTCTGAGAGGGACAGAGGAATCAAACTCGGGTCGGCCATATTGGCTGTGTGCAAGGCAAACACCCTACCCGCTGTGATATCGCTCCAGCCCATAAAGATATAAAGATATAAAAATATAAAGTTAAAGATATAATTCAAAATAATGGTGGCAGGAAGGTACATGGTGGTGGGATTGGTGTTGAAGTATTTAATGTAATAAATTATTGTGAACAACTTTATAAATATAAAAATTTTAAAAGGCAAATAAATATTTCCTTTTCCCTAATCATTATGCATCAATATTTCACTAAGGTATAAACACACTTCTCTGAACAAGTTCATGTTTATGCAAATTTTTATACTTCTCATTTCACTGAAAACCTCCACAAAGTTTTACCCTGTATTTACCCTATTACTCCATTCACCTGACAAATCCAAGATGCAGAGAGGAGACACAGGTGAGGAGAAGAACAAAACTTAGGTGATAGAACTGAGATGATTTTAGGTCTTCATCGTTCTTCCCCGAGGTTCTCCAAGAGCTTTTTTCTTACTTTTACATGTTCCTTCTATGGCCATGGAAAAATTAAGGTATTTCACAGTAGAAAGAGGAATACTCAGACAAATTGAGTTGATAAAGTCATGTCTGATCTACATCAAATTGAAATACTAGAACCAAGGGGCTAGAAGAGAACAGAAGTGTGAAATACATGCTTCTCCCAAAATCGTTGCTAGTTATATCTCTGGCATGACATGTTCCTTGAGCATCAAGATAAAGCCCTACAGGCCCTTGAGCACAACCAGATGTGGCCTAGAGGTTTCCCCCAGTTTTCACTGAGGTGACCTGGTTAACCCTGTCACTGCAGAACCTAACAACACTGTATCCTCAAACTGAGAAGGTGGGCCATACATCACTGAGAGGAGTTCTCAGGCCACCTAAACAGCATTTTTGAGAAACCCTAAATCAATTCACTTATTAGTTAAGTTTTTACTCCCAAGACAGAGAAACTTTGATTTCCAGATTCCTAACTCCCCAAAGGACCCAGAACTTCAGTGTCTTCGACCTGAGTAACTTGAAGTAACTTGTCCTCCTTTCAGAAGGATACATTTTTCACAAGAGGAATGAGAAGAGTCCAGTTCTCAGGAAATAAGGCACAGAAGCACAAGGTCCGTAGGCCTCCACGCTAACTAGAGATTTTGATGAGCTAGAATCCTATTCCCATTCACACCCACACCATAACCACTCACTGTCCTCAGTAAGCTTTCCCCAGGCACTTATCCAACAAGATGTGCCAAGAAGCAGCTCCATGCCAGCGGTTGGAAGGCAGACAGGGATGATATAGGAGCTGAAGTTCACGGGTTGGTGCAGTTGTAACACCGCTGCAAAATGGTGGAGCTTCTAAAAGTCTGGATGGATGATAATGCAGCTCACAGCCACCCTCCTGGCCTATTGGGTGTCCTGGTAGAGCTGGGTACTTCCCCAACACACCCAGTAATCCTCAGGGGCATGAGACTTCCTGCAGGAGGGAAGGTGACAGTCATCATCTTCTGCATATGGCAGCTTGTGCCTCTCCACCATCATCTGACCCCCAGCACTGCCTTGTCTGCACCACCGCACAGAATCCTCCCTTTCTGTCAGACCTTCTCTCTAGCAATCAGGGCGGTTTTAATCACAAGTCAGCACACACCCACTATTGGAAAGGATCACGGAGGGCTGCAGGTTCCATGGGGCTGGACAATCCTGACCTTCCTTGGGTACATGCAGAGCGCCCTGGCTCCATCTTGGCTCTTGACCCGCCTTATGACCAAACTGCTCTCGCACCACTCCTTTCTTTCACTCCTTCTTGGTACTCACCTGTTCTGAAACTGCACAAAATCATTGGTCAAAGGAGACCATGCGTGCAGGATGTCCTGTGTTCTGACCATGAGGGACGAAACACTCCACCTTCGCACTCACTCACCTGGAAATTCCTTCCCACACAGCTGGTGACCAAACTCTCGCATCCACAAACTGACCCATGCCCACTGGAGCCTGCCCATCTGAGTTCTCCACTCCAATGGTGTCAGCCCTGCTCACCCACAGGGGGAACTTCTTCTCTGACTAAATGGAGACACAGTTTGGTGGGTCAAGCCAACCTTATCCACAGTGGGTCTCCAGTGGTACACAGCACAGAGCAGGTGCTTGTGGGCCTCTGTACGTACCAAAGATCCAGCTCCTGGTTACTGCCCCCCCAAACCACTGGGAACACCCAACCAGACCCAGAACAGAGAGCAGCTCTGTTCTTCTTCAAGGTCAGGGACTCCATATCTAGTGTCCATGCAGCTGACCAATAGACATGTGGTGAGCAGAGACCTCAGGCCAGAGACGTACAGAATACCAGCATCTGCCACTACATCCCAGGTTCCAGCCTCCCTCTGACAACCAGGATTGCAGGGACATTGAGAGAAACCGTGGTGTGAGGTGACACAGAGCCAGCTGGCATTGCACCTGGGAGGCAGGATGAACACTGCCGTCTCGGGGGCAGACCTGTTTCAGGGTAAGGCACAGGGATGAGGATAAGAAGATGAGCAAAATCAGGTGAGGAGAGAGGACAATACAGGAGAGGACAGGTCACAGGCAGAAAGACTTGGACTAGAAGGACACAGATTGTCCCAGCACACAGCCTTGAAGATGCAGGGGCTCTAATATTTTAACCCTCTCCCACTGCCAGCCTGGCTCTAGGACCTGAGAAACAACTCACTTTGTAAAGCAGTGGGCGGTAGAGAACACCCAGTGGGAATGAATGAGCACAGCTCCACAGGGATGAATGCTCTGGTACTGCAGGCTGGCCTGCCATGGCCACTGGCCTTCCACAGCCTCGTGGCCACCAGAGATCATCCATACCCCCTGGGCTTCCCGCACACTGTGATGACCATCCCGATGCCATGTGGTAAACAGGAGGTCCCCATTTCCTCTCCAGTAGACCCTTGACCACTTCTCAGTGGGAAAGCAGAAGCAGGGGTCAACCAGTCCCAGAGTGAGAGGGCAGCTTGGTGTCTGATATCCCTGTCTGCTGCCTGGACAACAGGAACGTGGACAGCAGAGCACACAGTGAGCAAGCTCCGTGGGAAGCCGCGGAAGGGATATGGTGGCCACAGCTGGTCACAGCTGCATCCCGGAAAAACTCATGCCCTCAGCAACCCTCACCCCCACCCCCGGCCCAGACACTAGCTTTGTGTGCGGGGCTGTATTAGTGTCCTGCCTCCACCTCCCCACTGTCTCCGGGAGGGGCAGTGGGCCATGTGACCTGGACAGGGTGTTCCGGGTGCACCAACTGTAAGGACGCCGTGGCCGGCTGCCCGCTCGAAGACTGGGGAACACAGTGAGGAAAAAAGAGGAGACTGATGGGCCAGTCCAGCCCGGCTGTTCCCCGCCCACAGCCCATCTGCTCACCTGAGCCCCGGGTGCCCCAAGCACCTGCTGAGCCGAGGGCTGCGGGGCTGGGACTTCCTGCCAGGGGCTTCCAGTCTCCATGCCCATGGCCAGAGTGGCTTCAGCCCTGGCTGCACCCCTCTGACCTCTGACCCCTAAAATATGACCTCTCTAATCCCATCCTCCCCACTGGACTCAGCAATCTCCTGAGCCCTCCTTGACTTTGGACCTGCCCCTGTGCTATCCCTGTCCTGAGCCCTCTGGCCCAGAGTTGTGGACTATCTCCTCATGTAAGTCCCTAGCCCCTGCACAGCTTGAACCTGCCTACACAGGTTTGCAGAAACTCTTCTCACCTAGCTCTGGTGCGGGTTTTGTTTTCCCTTCCATGATCCAGTGCCTGAGCCCTTACCTAGCCCACAACTAGATGTGCAGTTTGGACCCTCACCAGAGCTGTTCCAACTGTGGGGTTTGGACCATGGCCCTTTGGCCAGTGCAGAGACTGCTGCCGTTTCCGGAGCCTATCCCAGGTGGCCCCTTTTGGAGACAACACATACAGAGAGAACAGGACCTGGGCAAAGAGGGCACCAAAGCCTGTCGAAGCACCAACAATGCAAGGAACACCTGCAAGTGTTTTCCAGGCACGGCCACAGGTGTGCCTGTATGTGCTCTGGGATGGCTTTAGTCTGACACAACCCAATCCCAAGAACTTGACACAAACAGCGAGACTCTTCTGGGGCTCCAGGATCCTCAAGGCCTGATAATGAGACCTTTGTTTTCCACCTATCCCATGAAAATGCACCCCTCAATCGTTATCCTGGTCACATAAAACATGGTCCCCTCTCCAGGGATTTTGTGATGTGCATTTTCTTGGGAGCAGACTGTGTTAATACCTCCCAAACCCCAGATAGACCCTTTTCCACCCTCACTCCCGTCCCACTTCAGAGGAATGAAGAGCTGGTCTCAGCAAGCTGCCATCCCTGCTCTAACAGGTAAAAGCCAGGTCCCCAGGGCTTTCCAGATGCTTGATCCAACTTTTCAGGTCCTTTATCAGCACCACCACCCCAGAGTCTCCTCCATCCAACCCAGCTCCACAGCTCGGCTGCCCCTCTAGGGTCTGCTCGATGGAGGAGGAAGAGCCCAGGGACCCCTCAGCTCCCTGACTGTGACTGCAGGGCTTCCTCAGTGCTCCCCAGTGGAGAGCAGAGCTTTCTCCAGACAGGTCAGTGTTGTTTAAACTCCCAGCGCTTGCTGGGGTGGGGCCAGGTGTCAAGGAGCTCGCCAATAGGAACAACCTGGAGTTTATGGTCTAGTCTATGGGAATGAGCATAGGCCCCGCTGCTGTATATGGGTCCCCTGCAGGTCACCTGATCTGCTCTGAAGTCTGGATGCTGGAATTTGTGTGCCCATAAAGGAGCATGCAGGAACAGTAGAAAGATCTGACCACCTTGTTTCAGCTGTGCCATAGAGTCTGGACTTCATTTCTACCACTTCATTTCTACCACACTGATCACAGTTTTAGAGAGAGTAGAACAAAACTGGTGTGGTGCCCAGGAACTGTTCTTGCTTCTAGGGACCAAATGCATGATCAGGCATGTTGAGCCACTTCACACCAGAAGCTTCCAGTGCTGTGGAGGAGCCTCAAGGTTCCCCTAAAACATTCCCAACAAGAAATGAATCTCGGAACCAGGAAGCTTGCTGAAGCGATTTCTCCTGATCTTGCACCAGGCCGATTTCACCGGGTTTCCTCAGACAGGGGCAGGTGTTGTACTTCCACCTGCCCCTTACGAATCCAGAGCCCAATGGAAAACCCAGGTATGTGAGACCAGTGACTGCTGACTCTAGTCCTCAAGGGATCAGGGACAGCTGCTCCTTCCCATCTCCTAGCCTCTATATCACGCCCATGAACTGCCTTTCTCCTTGTGCCATTTAAGCTCAGTAATGGTCATGATCCAGAGACTCAAAAATGAATCTCAGAATCCAGCAGCAGCTGCAGAGATTTCTTCGGACACTAATTATTTAATATTTTAGAATTCCAGGGCGTGCAGCCACTTTTGTGGCCATGTGACTTCTCATGCTATTCATAATAAGCTATACAAAATAAAGTATCAGTCTCTTAGGGACGCTTGAGTGGTGGTGGTGGTAAGCTTAGAAATAATGGTGTTGGGATGGTGTAATGGTGGTGGGATTGAAATATTGAATGTAATCCATTATTGTGAATAACTTTATGAAAATAAAATTTAAAAAATTATTTTGCATACAAAAAAAAAGAAACCCATTACTGACAGGAACTACCTGTGATTTTGAACTCTCTCCAAATAGGCAGAAAGTAACAGAGCACCAAAGGCAATATAGATCCTGAACTATCAGTGATAAAGAAAACTGCAGGTTCAGGACACCATGCTCAGTTCCAGAAGTCGAGACGGGACAGACAAGGAAAGATTAAGGACCTTGCCCTGGGTAGCTGCCCACTGCCTTGCAGGAAACCCTCACATTTTTTCCCCTGGGCCCTGCATGGACCCCAGAGACGCATCTGTCTCACCTGTGTGTGGGTGAGACCTTCCTCCTCCTCCAACTCCTCAACCAGGGCCAGGAGATCCAGCTGGGATTCTGGGGAGAGCAGGTGCTCCAGGAAGCTGGGATGAATGACCGCCTCGACCTGGAAGGGGGAAGCGGAAGTGAGGGTCCTCATAAGGACCAATGGGAATGAGGAAGCAAACACACCCCTTCCCAGCACAGTGCAGGGGCTTGGACGGCTGCACAAATTCTCACACAGACACAAGCCGGGAGCGCTCACACTCTCACACACACAGGCCCAGACAATCCGCACTCACAAAGGCACATGGACTATTCACCTACTCTCACAGAGAAGCACATGTAAATACACATGGATGCATATACACACATGACACAAAGACACACACTCTTCGACCTCTAGGAACATGTACATGTATCCTCTTACGTTTCTGCACAGAGCTCACACATTACACACAGATGGAGACACACAGAGATGTTCACACATCGGCCAAACCCAGAAATTCACAAACAAGGGCCAATGTTTGTACAGAGAGACACACGTGCACATATGCACACAAACACAAGTAGAAAAATGCAAGCACAGGTGGTCTCAAAGCAAAGAGCACACGTCTCTACCAAGCCCTGGACAGAAGCAGTCCTGCGCCCTCCCCACCCCACAGCAGAGCCCAGTCCCCCACCTTGGTGACAAAGAGCTCCTGGGAGCACAGCTCGTCCACGTAGCTCAGGAGTCACGGCTTAGGGCAGGTTCTGGCCTCCTCCTGCTGCTCCTTCGTCCCCACTGCCCGTCGCCCGAGGGGTGCCCTCCTGACTGTCGGGGGCCTTCAGCAGCTCGTCCATGATGTCCATGTACTCCTGCACGGCCTCAGGGGGGATCTCCTTGGGGGCCTTGGTCTTGGGGGCCCGCTGTGGTTTGTGTGTCTTGGGTTGGGCTGCCGGAGCTCGGGTTACGGCCTTCTTAGGGACACAGGCTGAGGAGGAAGGAAGAAGAGAGGGATGTGAGGGAACCCAGGTCCATGCCCTCAGACACATAGCACTGAGCACAGAGTTGCGGATGGGTACCTGTGGGCTGGGTCAGGTGAGTGCCTACATCTGTTGTACTATAATCCCGTGACTGCGTGAGGGATGAGGATAACCTCAATGGGAGTAGAGGCCCACAGTGTCCCCAGGGTCTCCAACCGCACTTCAAAAGTGAGTGCGACACCCTCAGGCAGCATGGGGTGTGCAGGAAGAGGGAGAAAGCCAGGGACAGGGAGCCGCTGAGCATAGGCCTAGGGGTACATGGGAGAGCGAAGGCTCCCTGGAAGGGCAGGAACCCTAGGGCCTTCCCAGGCCTGTGACCATTAGCTGGGGAACAGCGTCTGTATCTGGCTGCTGGCCTAGTGGTTGACCTGTAGCACCCTGAGGCTCAGGCCTGGGTGGGGCAGGGGGTGGCTTGCCCTGCACTCCATTCTTCGACTGCAGCTTCTGTGCCTCCGTTTCTTCCTCAGCCTCAAACTCCATGAACCTGGTGTGGGGAGTATAGGCCCCACTGAGTCGGGTTGGCTTGGAGCACGTGGGATGAGGCAGGACAGGGGATGCTCATGGAAAAGCCCTCAGGAGGATGGAGAATGGATGGGCACAGACCCCAGCACCTCCAGTGATTCCCCATATCAGCCCTTTGAGGGTCATAGAAAATAAGGGACTGTGACCCTTAGACTGTGGTCAGGAGCCCCAGAGCATGGTGGGCAGAATTGTCCCAGCCCCGGGTAGGACAAGTTTCTGCAGGGGACGGGCCTTCCGGGGATACCAGGGCCCCCCTGACCATCTGGGAGTAGCCCCTGAAGCCCCAGCCCGCAGCCAGCCCCAACTCCCACTCACTGCCCAGAACTGACTCACTTGGCAGCCACGTCGTAGTAGATTATGCGGTCAAAGTTGCTCGTGCCATACCATTCCCGCAGGGCACGGCGCAGGCTTTCCTCCAGGCCCATGGTGGGCTTCAGGCGGGCCAGGGTGCGCAGCACTGGGCTGCAAGGACAGGCTTGGTCAGGGTCTGCGTCTGCTGGGAGCCCCCGCTGCCCCACACCCATTCCTTGACCCCCGATGACGGCCTGGTCTCCCCTCCCCTCCCAGAGTTGACTCGCCTCCTACACCCCAGACCGGTGGCTATTCTAGTGTCAAGCCTCAGCTCTGGGGATAAGTCATGAGACGCCAAGGCCGAGCAGTCATGCCTGTCTGAACCTTGGTGCATCTGTGCTGTCTGGTCTTAGGAACAGAATGTCTGTCCTTCATTCCATAGGTCAGGACCAACCCTGATAGGGGACTGAGCTGAGGCTTTAAGGCATGGCTGGTCACTACAGGCTTTTGAGCCAGAACCCAGGGATGGCATTCCTGAGGACATTCTCTCCCATGGACCCTACGCTGGGGGTCACACCAGTACCTTCTGGGAAGCTACCATTAGTTCTAGATCACCTGAGGGACTCACATAAGGAAGCAGGAAAGGGCCTCAGTGTCCAGAGTCTGAGGAATGTACTGCCGGGTCAGGGCCTTGAAGCTCTGCCAGCGCCGGAAGTTCTCATAGACGCTATTGGGACTGCTGGAGGTTTTTGGCAATGCCTGGTTTCGGGTGGTGGCCAGACCACTCTACCCACAAACCCACTGGGACAGTGGTCCACCGCTGCATGGGAGCATGATGGGAGCCACCTGGGCCACTGGCAGTGGAGCCTGAGGAGGATGGTCTCTCGTTCCAGCCTGGGTGACAAAAGTAACTGGAGTTGGAATAACGGTCTCCAGCACAGACGATACCAAGTAGAGGGGTGCAGGATGACCGGCCATGGAAGATGGAGCCTCTGCGGCCCCACAGTTGAGTGGAGCCTGTGTCAGGATGACAGGCTGGTTCTGGGCTGACTCCACAAGCCCTGCCTCAGGGCTGACCTAGATGATGACCTTGCAAGGTCCAGGGACATGGGGTCCATGGCCAGCAGCTCCTGCCACCACGGGCATCATGGGGAAAGGTGACAGCACCAGAGGGTTGCCAGGAGAAATGGCCGAGGTCACCAGAGGGGGCATCTGGATCAGTTCCCAGGGTGGTGGCTGGGGGAGCCCTGGATTGAGAAAGGGCGAGACCCTGAAAGCAGAGCCGAAGACCCCAAGATTCATGGTCATCTCTGGGAGCAGCACAGGAGACACTGTGGACAGGAGGGAGGGGGAGTGAAAGGGAGATGGTGCAGGGGGAGGGCCAGGAGGGCCTGGCTGGGGCAACATTCCATGAAAGGATCTCATTGGAGGATCAGAACAAGAACTTTCCTTCAAACTTGTCAGTGGCAGCACAGCTCACATGGCCTCTTCGAGCAATTTAGACAGTTTCCCAATTCTCAGCACACAGGTTGGCATGGTCTTCGCTGTATCTCAATACTTTATCCACCAGTATAGTTGTGTGCCCCTCAAATCTTTCTCCTTCCTCTCTGCCTGATGACCTCCTTCAACAGAGTCTACTCTTTCTTTGGAAAATTCAGTCATTAGTGACCTGTGAACCCCTGTAGGTCACAATTTGAACGGAGTTTTCCTCAGCAAATGCTGTGGGTTTTGCTTTTTTGTTTGTTTGTTTTGCTGATCCTTCTTAGGGTCCAGTACCTAGGACTGAAAGTAATGTAGATTTGTCTAACATGTTTGACTAGCTTTTTCAAAGTTTTGTTCTACTGGAAGCTCTTATCCTTCCTAGAATAGCCACGAAACCTCAAGTTGGAACAGCTACCAAACTCAAACTTACTTTCTTTGCATTTGCAATATATTTTATGGATGATTTGCCTCCTAAATAAAACGTTGGATCGAGGAATATCTTTAATGGTTCAAAGCTAAGCTTTGACAAAAGTCAATGATGTGTGTTTAATGCAGTGTTGGGTGTTCCCTTCTACTTTCTCTGGTCAGTACAATTCTCTCCCACACCAAAGTAGTTTCCTGTTGCTAACATAATTCTAGATATGTACTATGTACTGAAACCCCAAAGAATCTCATTTTTATCAACTCATTATTGGTTTCCACTCTGGTTAAAAGCACATGTATGTTCTACCAGCTGGCATGTGTAGTGATTTTTTTATATTTGTCAAACGGCTTCTCTCTTTTTCAGGAGACTCCATCCCCACAGCATGAAATTCTGCAGACCCTAACTAAATCCTTACAGTGTCTGGCAATTCAGTGGCGAATGGAATAGGGAGGTCTGAATTAGGAAGTGGAGCAGAATGGAAGTGCAACTGACTTCAATGTTCAGATCAGCAACAAAGTTATCTTCTGCATATTTTCATCCGTGGTTGGTTAAACCTGATTCAAATTTCCTCTACACTCTTTTCTTCAGTGTTTATAAGAAAATAATTTTTCAGTCTAGTTTTGGAACGATTTATAAGATCTCCCCAAAATCTCAGTCTGAAAAGATTTGGGAATATGCATTTATATACAACATTCATTGCACTGTTTGGCCTCTATGGAGGGAATGACCTGCTCAGCCAGTAGCCGTCAGATCATTCCATCCTAAGCAGCGTGGCAAGCTGCCTTTGCAGACACCAATCTCCGGACGTGTCCCAGCAGCTGCTCTGTCACTGTACATTGGTTCAACAGGGATATCCAGGTCATAAGAGTTCTATCAAAATCAAGAACATCCTTCCCCAAACAATGTTGGACACAGGGAACGAGGACTCGAGAAATTTCTTGAAACTTCCAATTCGGTCATGAAGAAGCTATACTTGATTTTCAGCCAGGGATTTCTCATGAGATGGATTTTGAGCTTGAACTTTGTCCTCAGGCTTCAGGCAAGACTTTATGTTTGCTTCCTTGCTGTGTCCTGAAAAGCCACCTATAATTCTGGAGGCTCTCGTGCGTGACTGGCGGAAGTTTGCACCCACCACGGCCCGTAGGTGCGCGCGCACTGGGGCTGTCCTGGGTCAGTTCTAAGCAGTTAGAGGTAACGGACATGCACGCGCACCTGCATCTCGCGTGGGGTCTGCAGCTGCCAACGTCCTACAGGCTATGGGTGTAATGATTCCCCTTTGGGATATTTGCACCCATGCCTCTATCAGATTCAACAGAGAGGTGTGTGGCCCTGTCCAGCTTTCTGCAGGGGCGCGTCTCCCCCAGGCTGTGGGCACCACCGCACACCTGCGCCATGTCGTTTCCGGATCTGGATGCTGAGCGCGAGGGAGGTAAAGGACTCCTGGGACCATTCAAACTGCTACTTGGGGTCCGAGCGATAGTGCAGTGGGCAGGGCCATTGCCTTGCATATGACCAACATGGCTTCCATCCCCGTAATCCCAGATGGTACCCTGAGTACTGCCAGAGTAATTCCTGAGTGCAGAGCAATTACTGAGCACAGTCTGTGTAGTTTAAAACCAAAACAAAAGAATCCCAAAACACAACAGCAATAAAACAGCAGACGCAAACTAACCCTATTACTTTGTGGACCTTTTTTGTATGATACAAAAGCAAACAAAGTTTTTTCTTATTGAAAACATTAGTTCTTGAACTTGAAGAAAGTCAGGTCAGTCGTAAATGGGGAAAATCTCTAACACAAATAGAAAATGAATACATAGAAAAGCTTCTCCTTTGTTTCCCAAAACGTTTTAGGAACCAGCAATTAGTTTCCATCACTATACCCTCGTTAATAAATGAAACAGTTTTCGTGACTTAAAATAATGGATCAATCAATAATGGATCAATCTGTAGTATTTTTGGACACAGACACTTCATTTACAGAGAACAGGTAGAAGTGTTCCAGCCATTGTCAGCTCACAAGTACATGGGTGTAATGCTGCAATCCCAGATCTGTTTGAGTTGAAGCATCCTGATAACCAGTTCCAAGAAACCAGTAGGATGGCCAAGTGGCAGAAACACGCATTTCAGGTTGTTTACTTCAGTAAGCAGCCAGTGAAATTTTGGGCCCAGCAGAGCAAGCTGAACATGGTGACCCATTAAATATGAGGGACCTGTGGTGGTGGTGGTTCTGGTATTATGGCAACGCTAATTCAGTTTCCTTCATCCCACAAAGAATTTGTTAGGATGATAAATATCTGCTGGAGAAAGGGCAAATGCAATTGGAAAGAATCTTGAGAAATCCCAGAGGAAAGGAAGACGGTGTACTGGGCAGACAAGGCAGCAGCTCACTGAGCGTTTCCACTCTGTCCTGGGAGTAGCCAGTCATGGAAGCTCTTATGAATTCTTTCCCAAGGACACAGAATGAAGGGTGTCCTTCATTTTCCCCATGAGCAACTTCGGGAGTTTAAGTTGCTTTGTGTACCTGAGGAGTGAAGGTCCAGTGTTGGTGTGTTTGCAAAGTTAGGCACATATGTAGTGGTCATGGCATGTGGTTTTCAGCATGTTATATGTGCATCGCAAAACTAAGGTCATATATGTTGTCATCAGTAACTCTCGACGTGGGTGCCTTTCCCCACCATTGTCCTCAGATCACCTTCAGTCTGCTTCTTCCTTGACTGAGGATTTCCTAGTGTAATCAAAAGTCAAGACTTTCTCTTCATTCAGGATTTTTAAATTACCTTCTTTTGTTTAAATAGCACGCTGAGATCATACAGTATTTGTCCTTGCTCTGAATTATTTTGCTCGTCAGGATGCCCTCCATCCATCCAAATTGCAGGAGTCTGCAAGATTTTACCTTTTCTTGTAGCTGAGTAGGGTTCTGTTGTTTGTGTTTATACTACAACTTTGTCCGTTTATGTGTCCATTTGGGGTTTTTCTGAGTATTGTACTTAGCACTGCAGTGAATACAGGAGTGCATATATCATTTTGACTTTTCTATTAAGGGGTTTTGGTGGTAACATGCAAATGTGAAATCACTAGGTCTTTTGGAACCTATATTCTTGCTCCACTACCCAACTCCAGGCCGCTTTCCACACGCTTGGGCCGAGCCTCACATCTGAGTGAACATATTCCTGGCCACATCCCTACCCATTTTCCATAATTACAGCACCAATATGATGGGTTTCAGACAGTAGGTAACAAATCATAGAGGAAATATATATATATATATTTATATATAGTTTCAGACAATAGGTAACAAATCATAGAGGAAATTTATATATATATATATATATATATATATATGTATCAGACAATCCAGCAATCTACCGAGAGTATTCTGCCCATACTGGACAGCCTGGCAAACTACTCATAGTGTTTTCGATATGCCAAAATTATTAAAATAATGAGTCTTATTTTCCTGACCCTGAAAGAACCTCCAATCATTGGGAAAGACGAGTAAGGAAAGGCTGCTAAAATCTCAGGGCTGGGATGAATGGAGACATTGCTGGCACCTGACTTCATTGAGCTCATCAAGTAAATTGTTGAACAACAGGATGACAGTGATACAGTGATTCTTGCTTTTAGAGAAGTTTCCAAACTTTTCCACAGAGGTTCAGCCAAATGTTTTATATATATACACATATATATGTATATATATACACTCACACACATATATGTATATATATCAGTTATTTTTAGATATATATTTAGCTAAGATATATATATATATCTTTCTGATTCTTGTGACTTGAAATTCATTGCTTTTTAATTTTTGCTTTGCATTTCTTAGATAACAAGTGACTAGTAATATCTTTTCAGGTGTCTGCTGGCTTTACTTAGCCATTTTGGGAAACTGGATGCTCATCTCCATTTTTATGTAATTGTTGAGTTTTTCTGGTTGAGCTTTATAACACTTTATGCATATGTAATATTTAAGCCTTTACCAAAAGCATGGTTTGCAAATGTTTTCTCCCATTTCGTAGGAAGTGTTTCAATTTTAAGAAAGTCTGATTTGGATTTTTAAGAAGTCTGATTATTTTTGCCATGCAAAAGCTTTCAGAAGTAAGCCCATTTGTTTATTTCTGGTTTTATTTTATGTATTTTTATCCTGAGTCAATCTTGTTTAGATTTGTTGGTGTACCATTGTTCACAGTAGCTGTGTTCTTCTTTGTATTTTAATGTTGGTTTAAATGTTTACTTTTCAAGTTGTAGCATTGTAGGCTACCTATTTTTTTGTCAATTTTATTTACTATACCAGAATCAATTGGTGGATTGGCTAATTTTCCCTTTCATTTGAGAATTTTCTTATTTCTTTTTTTAAATTTTATTTGTATAAAGTAGTTCACAATATTTGATTACATTTAATATTTGATCACCAATCCCAATATCATTACACCTTCCCACTACCATATTTCAGATGTTTTCACCCCAAACCCCAACCCCTGCCCTAAAGCAGAACCAAAATGATTTCTTTTGTATTGTTTGTTCTGAATAAAATGATGAAAATGCTCGAAAATTTTTCCTTAGAGAAAAGTGTGTGAAGATTGTTGCATTTCACGCAGGACCCACTAAGCCCTTCTATAAGAGATTATGAGCATATTGTAAAAGGTTGAACCTTGTGTGCATATATATTGGGCTGGAGTGATAGCACAGCGGTAGGGCGTTTGCCTTGCATGTGACCGACAAGGCCAACCTGGGTTCAATTCCTCCGTCCCTCTCAGGGAGCCCGGCAAGCTACCCAGAGTATCTCGCCCGCACTGAAAAGCCTGGCAAGCTACCCGTGATGTTTTAATATGCCAAACACAGTAACAACAAGTCTCAAAATGGAGTCGTTATTGGGCCTGCTGGAGCAAGTCGATATCAATGAACAGGAGGCATAGGATTGGTTGCCTTCTCCTTTAAACCCCATCAAATGTGGTGTGCCACTCTTGGAAGATGGGTGGGGTCAGGTATGAGACGCAGCCGCATTGTCCAGGAATAAGTTCACTCATAGGTGAGTCTCGGCCTGAACATGTGAAGAACGGCCGTGAACATGGCAGCAGTTGAGTTCTGGAGGATTTTGGCTGCCAGGGTGTAAAATCTTATCACGCTGAAGGTTGTGTGTCCATGGGCTCACTGGATGGCCCTTTCTCACCGCCTTCGTTCGGTGCTCTTGAGTCCTGTGTGTGCCTGGATCAGGATGGCTGTTCTTTCTCTCAAGCTTGAGCCCCTCTTGCTCTGACTCTCCTCTCTGATCTTACAGTCTTAGTTTATATAGCAATCACGTAAGGCGGTGACATAAAGGTGGGTTGAATACTGACAAATCAACAAAGAGAGGTAAGACCACTGCTCCAGGAGATTAAGGATAAAATCTCATCTAAAGAGATTACTCCAGATTACTAGGAGATCTGCTCAAGGGTGGGATCCCAACAAGGGTGTGTTCTTCCCTCAGTAATCTACTTAAATAGTTGTATTAATTCTACTTCTAATATTTCTAGCAATGTCATTGTGTATGAGCACAGTAAGAGATATAAACTTAGTTTGGTTCTTCCTCAGAACATCTCACTATACATTCTGCAGTCCTCAGGCCAGGTTAATCTTCCTAGCTCCAGCAGGGTCCTAGTCTCGTCGTTACTTACTTTTGGATCATGACAGCATTTGTCCATGATCATGCCCTCAACTTATAGTTGAGTATCGTGGCGCTTTGGCCTGGCCCGTTTCGATGCCAGGGTAGCTCACCGCTTGCCCTGGGTCCATTCAATCCCTCGTCTGGACCCTGTTCTTGGGGTGCTAGGAACTAAGGGCAACTGAGTCAAGAAATCAGATGTCCAGGAGTAAATATTATTTGGAGTCAATCAACTCCCAAGTTACAAAGCATAATATTAACTGTCTTCCTGTGTCCACACAGAAAGGACATTGCTTACAATACAAGTTAAGTGTCCTTAGATGGGTGTGACCTGACAAACCTAAGCTACCTGAGGAAGGACAAAAGAATGTTATCCTACATCAGGGGATGACGCAGGCCTTCAATGCTGTGAACTTTCTCTTAACTCTGCAGCATGTCACTTGTTTTAGAAAGTTGTGTTCCCATTTTCATTTGTCTCATTTTTTCTCCTCTAATTTCCAGTTAACTTTCTTTCTTGTACCATTGACTGTTCAGAGTTGTTTTATTTCCCTGCATATATGTAGTTCTAAGTATTCTTTATGATTAATTTCTACTTTTTTGCCATTGTGTTCACATTGGTTACTTGGCATGTTTTAGATCTTACTGATATTGCTAAGAAAATTTTTGTAGTCTAACAAATGATCAGTCCTAGCAAATGTAACCATGTGCACTTGAAAAGATTGTGATGCATTGAATGTTATATATATATATATATATATATATATATATGTAGTAAATATGTATGCGTGTATATTTTTCCTTCATTGCTTTGAATTTGATTTCTCATTCTCTGGCTCTGCTGTGTTGATAGTGCTCTGGGTTATTTGCACTCCAACTCTATAGGTGGAGACCCCAGATAGATTGTTGTGTTCCCTTCCACCCATTCCGGGCTTGAATGAGCCCTAAATACACCAGGAGACCAGCACCCACTGCCATCTAGCTCCCAAGTGGGTTGAACACCAAAGGAGTTTATGGATGTCTAAGATGGTTAAAATAATAAGGCTGTGTGCAAAGTTTGAGTCATGTGAAAGCAAGAGAGAATTTTTCTCATTGGAAACCATCACTACTTCAGTCAATAACATTTTAAGTCCTCCTAAATGAGGATGATGTGTGACAGGTCTAAGGTTAATCTTTGCAGGTCATCTGTGCCTTCCCTGTTAACATAGAATTAATAACCAGCAGTTCTAACCACTGCTTTGTTGGGGGAACAGTGTTTATTATTACAGTCATTGCAGTTCACCCCACTCAAGTGCCCAAGATTTTCCACCTCTATCCATGTGCTACCTCTTGTTATGTCCCACTGCACCCTCAAGTGCATGGTAATCTCAGGTTTGCAATTCAAGCCAAGGGGTTGCCATATTTGACACTCTCTCTTTCCTTGTTTTCTGACTCCCAATTATCACAGATGAGCGAGATCCTGTGAGTTTTGTCTTAATACATCTTACTTATTTCAACTAACTTACTTATTGAAATTAAGGTTTTTGTCTTAATCCATGTTACTTATTCCAGCTCCAGTCAGAGATTTCATTATTTTGTAATAGCTTAGTAAAATTCCATTGTGTACATCTGCATGTGTGCACGTGTGTCCTAACTTCTTTATTCACCCATCATTGATGTTTGCGTTGTCTCCATATCTTGGCTATTCTAATCAGTGCTTCCATGAACACAGGTATACATATTTCAAATTCATATTTTTTGTTTTTAGGGGGACAGTGCCAACAAGTGAAATCTCTGAATCATATGGAAATTATATTTTTATTGTTTAGGTGAAATATCTGGAGTGTTTTCCCTAGAAGTTGAACCAGATTGTTTTCCCCATGAGGGAACCTTTTTAACATTCCTGCCAATAGTAACATATGCCATTCTCACTGATGTGTGATAATATCTCATTGTTTTAATTTGCAATTTCCTGGTAATAGTTGATACTAAACATGTTTTCATACACATATTGATAATTTGTATGTCCTCTTTGTGGATGGGTCTCACTTCTCTCCTTTTTTGATGTGATGATTTGTGTTTTTTTGAGCTTTTGCATGCTTTATACATCTTGATATTGGTCCTTCATTTGTTATATGTTTGAAAATATTTTCTCCCACTAAGTAGGGCAGTTTGAAAATTTTATCCCAAGTTTCTTTTGTTCTGTAAACACTTGTACATTTGCTTTAATCCTCTTTGTATTTTTATTTCTTTTACCAGAGAGATCAAACATTGCACACACCTATGAGGTTCCTTTCCTAGACAGGTCTGCATATGCTTTCATAAATGTATTGTATGGATTATGGACCAAGTTCAATGTCTATAATCCACTTTGAATTACATTTGGGGGGATATGAGATACATATTTCTCTTTTTTTACATTTTATTTTCCAGTTTTCCCAACATGTTAGTTGAAGAGGACTTGCCTGCCCCACTTTATGTACCCAGAAACTCTGTCATAGACTTTCAATAAATATCTGTGTATATATCTGTGTTATATCTGTGTGCTGTCAATTCTACCCCATGGCCCTGAGAGTTTGCTTTTCTTTCAATAGATCATAATTTTGAATACTATGTTTTGCAACATTGTTTTTGACCGTTCCTTTAATGTGCCCCCTTTCCAATCTTGATTCTTCCTATATCTCCCTATCTTATTGGTTAACCCTATACTCTCATGCTATGCCCACCACCACCACCACCTCCAGTTAACTAATTTTCACTCATGCCCCCTTTGAATATTTCTGGGGTCTCACTGACAACCATACATCCTTATAATGGGAAAATTTACTATAGCAAAATATTAAGTCAGGAAATGCATTCCTTCAATCCTTTTTCTTGCAATTGCTTTTAGTTCTCAGGGAGTTTTATGATTCTGTATTAATTTCACTAAAAAATTTTCTAAATTGTTGATGAATGTCATCAGAATCTTGAACAACTGCATGAAATATGTATAATTTGGTTATTATCATTTGGGAAATGTTAATTTTTTATATCCACAAACATGTAGTGCTTTCCCATTTCCAGAGTCCTTTTATTTTCCTTTGTAAAATGACTGATAATACTCATGTAATTTTTTACATTTGTTGTGAATATCAGTTTGATTTTTAGGTTATTGTTTTTTTTGCATCACTCCCATAGGAGCTCAGGTCTTACTGCTGGCTCAGTGATCATGAGTGACACCCACGGGGCTTGGTAAAACATAGGAGTGCTGAGGATCTAATTTGGATTGGCTGAGTGTTAGTGAATCCATTTTGGATCTGTACTTTTGCTTGGGGAGGTTTTTTACTGTTTTTTTTTTTCATTTTAATTTTTTTGGTGGTCTACACTAGCAGTGCTCAGGGCTTACTCCTGGCTCTGTACACAGAGGTCACCCCTGGTGGGAGTTGGAGGATTCTGGGTGATATTGAATATTGGATCCAAGTCAGCCTCATGCAAGAAAGTACCTTTCCCATTACACTATTGCATTTGTTTCTTTACTGCCCTTCTCTCAATTCTATAATTCAGTGATTTTTCTCTTCTGATGTCAGTTAAATAGCTTACATTATTTATTTAAAAATTTTCTTTTCTAGACCTCTTTTTTATTTGTTTGTGGGTCACATCCACTGGTGCTCTGGGCTTACCCTGGATCTGCATGCAGAGAACAATCCTGGCTGGCTAAGCAGACCACATGGGGAACAAGGGATCAAACAGATCAGTCATGTGCAAGTAAGTACCCTACCTGGTTTGCTAGCTTTCTGGCCTCCATCTCTTGCTTATTGATGAGGACAAGTGTACTGTCTTTTTTAAAAAAAATTTTTATTGAATCACTGTGAGATAATTACAAAACTACCCTATTTGTGTTTCAGTTATACAATGATCAAACACCCATCCCTCCACCAATGCACGTCTTCCATCACCAATGTCCCCAGTATCCCTACCGTCCCACCCTTCCCCCTGCCTCTATGGCAGACAATCTCCCCTACACTCTCTTTTGTATTGGTTGTTATGATTCGAATAAGATGTCGCGTGGTCAAGGAGCGGCAGGGAGCTCCTGGAATTCTAAAATTCTACATAAGTGGGGTGTGTAGAAATCTCTGCAGAAAGTTGCTCGATTCAGAAATTCTTTTGTGTGTCTCTGGATCATGGCCATTATGGAGCTTAAGTAGCAGCCAGAGGCAGTTTCTGGGCGTGACATCCAGGGTCCCTTGGGGATAGGGGAAGAGAGGCACCATCCCATACCCTATCCATTGATGCCAGGAGTTTGTTGTCTCTCAACCCGCTTCCCTGCACTTCTCTCTGGGTTCTGAAAGTTGGCAACAACCAGGGAGGTGGGGTTTAGGGGGCAGGTGGAGGGACAATGCCTTCCCCACCCCCAAAATCTGGGCATGTCGGGGAAAGTTGGTCTGGCTTGAATTCTGGAGGCATCTCTCTGCAGTGAGCTGCTCTGTTTGAGACTCTTTTGTGTCTCTAGATCATGGCCCTTGTTTCCATCTTTTCCAGAGAAATTGGCATATGCCATGCAGGGCATGCCTGCTCTCCCGCAGTGCACCACCGGCCATAACTATGGCTTTTGTTCTCTTTTGAAATTTATGAGTCTCTGAAAATAAGGCCAATAAATGAGCCTGTATAGCTGAGCCAGCGGGGGTTTGTCTGTGTGGCTCCCACATATGTAACTTTTGTCGGTTTACTTTCCTGGTAAACTTGGACCCAAGTTGTTGGGGTCCGACCAAAGGCACAGCAGCATTGAAGACACCAGCAGGCTGTTGATGTGCTCACCCTGAAGAAACAGGTTGACCTGCTCTCAGAATCATACTCCCCCACCCACCGCCAAGTGTGTCACTGATTCAATTTTGGCTTGTTCCATTCTAATGCTGACTCCTACTATTGTATTCTTTACCTCTTCTGTTCAATTACTTATTGTTTCTCCCCTCAGTCTTTTGTAGGTTCATTGACACTTGTGATGCTTTAGTAGTTCCGTGGTTATAAAGAGCATTTTGTTGCTTTAGGTCATGTCAGTCAGTCTCAGAATTTATGAAGCACTTGAGAAGTGTTCTGAGCTTCTGTCTCTGTCCAAAGAATGGTGAAATTTCTTAAGTTTTTTCATTATTACTAGTGCTTCATGTGAGTTTTTGGTTTAAATCTGGGTTTAAGGTGGTCTGAGCAGTGATATCCTGTTCCCATTGGTGTCTCAGGCTGCTTTGATATGTAAGGGTTAAAATGTACTTTTGCTCTGTTTCTGCTGTACCACTTGAATTAAGAATTACCTTCTCATGGTGTATTGCTATAGTGACAGGAAAGTTAGAAATGTGAGCGGGAGCTAAGCAAAGGCAACCAGGAGACAGCCAGAGGCAGGAACTCTGAGTGGCTCATTCTAGGAACCTAGCAGAGAAGAATAGGTCATCAGTAATAAGTCTTGGTTCAGAATGGAGCAGAAGGACCCAAACCCACCTGTTACCTGGGTGGAGAAGTAGGCAAGGGTCACAGAAACAATTAGTCAATTCATAGATGTCTCTATGGGACCTAAAACAATGTGTCCATAACAAAGATTTCGAGCAACAGGAACCACAAATAAGACCCCTCCTGATTCAGTGTAACTTAGTGTATTGTCGGGGCTGGAGCGATAGCACAGCGGTAGGGCGTTCGCCTTACAAGCGGCCAACATGGCCGACCCAAGTTTGATTCCTCCGCCCCTCTCGGAGAGCCCGGCAAGCTACCGAGAGTATTCGATATGCCAGACACAGTAACAACAAAGTCTCCAATGGAGACGTTACTGGGCCCGCTCAAGCAAATCGACGATCAACGGGAGGGCCTTTTTTTTTTTTTTGTGTATTGTCACAACACAACCAATTGAGAAGCCCCATTTATTTGCTCCTTTTCTCTTTGCCCCCAGTGAGTGGTTTCAGGAATGTTCCTATGTCAAGTGCTCGGTGCCCCTGTCTGGCTACACTTCCAGAAGATTGCCTGGTTGCGGTCAGTCTTGACATGAAATATTCACTCTCATTGCTTAATGTCCTAAAGTTTGTTTTGCTGTGATGGATTAATCGAACTGTTACATTTGAAGGCTCTGGTACGATACTAAGACAACTTGGAATTCCTGGCTTTGTGGCTCAAATGAAACCTGAATCCTAATAGAAGGTGTCTAAGGGTACCAGCCTTCCTTAGCAGCCCACAGACTCCAGGAGAAGTTGGCCAGGCGGGCAAGGGATCAATGAGATTCACTGACCACAGGTACCTTCCTTAACACCTTCTTACCTGGACAGATTTCCAAGAAAGCTCCTCTCCCAGGGAGAGTTTGGATTCTGAGTCCTTTTCTGAATGTGGAGAGTGAGTTTCCCTTCTGGATGGAGTTGATTCTCAGGTGCCAGGACTGGCCCCAAGCGGCCCACAGAGTGCTGCCTGTTCTGAACAGTGCTTTCACAGTGGTTCTCACTCAGGGGCCTGGGAGAGACTGATCACCTACCTACTCAGTGTGGGGAAGGGTTAATCAGTCACCCATGTGTAGTGTTTGTCCTTTTCTTTTGGGGAATTCCCAAGGATCTGGTATTCATTTTCCTGCTTACCATCTTTTTCTCTTTCCTGTTACCCCACTTCACCTGGTGAGCTGAGACTTTCTTTTCGTATTACTCTGCATGTGGAGGAGTGAGCAAATTTTCTCTCTTAGACGGCTGGGAGGAAATATTTTGGAGTTACTCGTCTTTCTTACCTATCCTCAGAAACTCACCGTTATTTTACCAAGATTTCCATTCCCCAGGAAGCAAGGGGTTAATAGCTTCCCTGGAAGAAAGCATAAGGGGTCCCTGACAGTTTGTTTTTTAGTGGCAAGAGAAACAGAACTCCTCCTCTCTGTTGGCATCATCCAAGTTGCTTTGGTCATTTCTCTGAAACTTGTTAACTGACAGGTTTCTACACGGAACACTGAGAAATTCTTTTCCTTTTTAAAAATGTTTGGGCCTGGAGCAATAGCACAGCGGGTAGGGCATTTGCGTTGTATGCAGCGAACATGGCCTACCCGGGTTTGATTCCCAGCAACCCATATGGTCCCCCGAGCACCGCCAGGAGTAATTCCTGAGTTCATGAGCCAGTAGTAATCCCTGAGCATCACCGGGAGTTACCCAAAAAGAAAAAAAAAACAAAACATGATATGCCTTTGACTAATTTGTAGTTTTTAATTGTTATATAAGAAATAGGTATATGCTAGAATTTTGTAAGGCTGTATTTTATTGCTATTTAAAAGATTAGATTGGGGCCAGAGGGACAGTAGACATTAAGGTGCATGCCTTATATGTGCCCAACCCCCGTTCGATCCCTGATACCACACGGTCCCCAAAGCAAGGCTGAATTATCTCAGGTCCTCATATTGTACTACGAGCCTACTTGATACTCAGTGATATACATGAGTATATATGCATGATATACATGCTTGCAGTGTAGAGGTACGGAGTTCTATCATTGGCAATCCCACCTTCTCTCAAAAAATAATTAATTAAAAAGTTGAGGGGCCAGACATATTTTTAAAAAAGTGTTAGGGGACTTGCCTTGAACACAACCAACCCCAGTTTGATCCCTAGCACCATATATGGAAGCACAACATTGTGCACACTGCTAGGAGTGATCCCTTGAGGAAAGTACCTAGAGTTGGGATAGAGAAGGATCCACTATGACAGCAATAGTTTTAAATGATTACTCGGATAAGAACTGAGTGCTAAAACTAGGAAAAGGAACAAATTCGATAACCTCTCAATATGTATACTGCAAACCACAATGTGTGTGTGTGTGTGTGTGTGTGTGAGAGAGAGAGAGAGAGAGAGAGTAAAACTGTCTACAATAGAGGTAGGCTGGTTGTTGCGGTGGCGGGAAGAAACTGGGGGACACTGGTGGTGGAAATGTGCACTGGTGGAGGAATGGGGTTCAGAACATTGTATGACTGAAATTGGATCATGAACCGCTTTATAACTGTGTATCTCATGATGATTTAATTTAAAAATCATAGTAGAAAACCTTAATCAAGACTGGATATGATCCCCAAACCCAAATACCACCCCAACCACTGTCAAAAAAAATGTTGACTAACAGGTTAAATACAAAAATGAGTTCTTGCGTTGGAGAAATGGATCTAGTAGTAGAGAACTTGCTTGCACGTGGTAGGCCTAGGCTCATTCCAACACCTCCTGACACCACACACTGCAGGGCCAACAGGTGTCTCCAGCACAGGGCTTGAGTACCACTAGGTACCTGGGAAATGCCAGGGACAGTCCCCATAAAGAGACTGGTTATCACCAGCCCTACCTATATCTTTCACAAAGTTATTTTGCATTTTGTAGATTAATTTCCTTGTGCATTTAAATTAAAGCATTTATTCTATCTAAAGGAACTAGAGAAATAAGGAAACTGGGGCAACGTTCATAACAAAAGGAAAACAAACTACAAATGAATACTAGCAAATCACCAATGGCCACAAAACCTGCATGTAAATAGATGTCTCAATAAAGGAAAAGCCAGAGAGAATAAAAGGCTGCATCTGATAGGGTCTGCCACCCCTTTCAAAAAATAAACTTTAATGAAAAATACAACCGGAAAATTAGAGAATAGTTATTGGCACTGGAACAAGTGTACCCATCTCATGATGACATAAGAAATAGGCAGGATTAGACAGACTCGAAAGAGTTGGTCTAGTCTAGCTCATGAAGAGTCAAAAGTGACCTACCAAAGATCCCTTCCCAGACCAGAGCCCACATGCAAAGTAAAAGTGCTAAGGATAAAAAAAAAATTGAATAGCATGGGGGAAATAAAGACAAAGAGAAGGCCCACAACAAACTATATGAAGAAAAAGAATGAGAGCATTTCAGAAAGCATCATTTCTAATACTCAAAATACCCACTAAACTGGGAAGCCTACCTAAACCTTGCCCCATTCTCAAAATTTAGTACAAGTCACCTCCCATAAATATAAAGAAGGAACATCAGGGAGATGGCTAAGAGGACTGTTGTGCATGTTTTACATATGTGAGCCCTCAGTTCTGTCCTTAGCAACACATGATTCCACAACCACTGCTGGGAGTTACCCAAACACTGAGCCAAGTAGCATCAGTTATCGTCACAATAAATAAAGAAGTCAGAGATTTACATTTGATGGGATGTAAGGTAGAAGGCAACTGATCTGTATATATATATTGCTTTACCACAATATATATATGGCTCAACCTGTAACAACATGTTAGTGATTTCCTATACAGGGTCTTAATGGCTGCTGGTGAGATACAACAAATTTCACACACTTTCCTCTAAGGAAGTCTTTTTGGATAATTTTAAGTCTATTATGTATAATAAGCAATACAAAATCAATTATTTAGCCTCTGCCTTTGGGGCAGGCTTGGGTAGCGATAGGAAAATTCGAAATAATGATGCTGGGAAGGTATAATTGTGGTGGGATTGGTGTTGAAATAGTGAATGTATGTAATAAAGTATTGTGAACAACTTTATAAATATAAAAATTTTTAAAAATAATTGAGCAAGAACTGTGGGAACATATTGTAATCCGTGTTAAAGATGATATTGCTAAATATATTGCAAAGTACCTGAAAGTGCAATATATGAAAATGATTTTATTATGTGTCAGCTTTGTTACCATGTCCCAAACTAGTCTTAGTTTTTTATTTTGTTTTCTTTTGTGGTTTTTTTAAATGTGCTTTTGGTTTTGTTTTTCCGAGCTTTTTGGATCACCTGGTATTGATCAGGGTTACTCCTGACTCTGCCCTCAGGAATTACTGCTGGCATTGCTCAGGGGACCACATGGGGTGCCAAAGATCCAACCCGGGGCAGCTACGTGCAAGGCAAATGTCCTGCTGCTGTACTATAGCTCTGGCCCCAAAGTCTTGCTTGTTTATAATCATCTATGTGAAAGATTTATTAAACCCTTTAATATTTGTCTTCCTAGAAATTAAATTTTGAAGGCTGGAGAGTGTATCCCAATTAATTTGCAGTACAGAGCAGACTTTCTGCCTAGTTTACTCTGTATCATAAGATATTTAATTGTAAGTAAAATCGTTGATCCTTTGCAAAATTTATTGTACCTGTGTTTTAGATTTAAGCTTTGTCACATTGGAAACTTGGTTTTGTCTCTTTTGCTTTACCACAATATTGTCTTGTCTGTCCATGTGTGAAAATTTGAGAAAAGGTGGTTTTTAAAACAGGTTTTTAAATACCTTTACTATTTTACTATTAGAACTATGTTGCAAATATCTAGTAAATACATGAGAGAACTTGTGACCACGTTTTCATGTTATTTCATAACACCATTGCATGTGCTCATGTGGAAGGAGTTGCACTGCATGAGTAGAACGTGACACAACATTGTCCTGTGGCAAGCATTCTGCTACCCTGTCTTCGACATGAGATGGCCTACTCACAAACAAGAAATAATTTTTTTTTCTGCAAAGTTCTAGTGTAGAACATCTATGTAGTGTAGAGCACAAGAAACCTTAGCAACAGCAAGTATTTTTACAGAGCCAAAAGTGATTCTTACAAATATCTGCAAAGATAATTCTTAGGGTACTTGTAGTTTTATACTTGATAAAACAGTTTAAATAGATAAAAAATTTAAACAATAAAGCAGAGCTTTTTATGTTAGAAATACAATGGTAAATAATTTAGCCCTCGCTAAATGAGTTCGGTAAGAAAGTGGAGTTTTTTTTTTTTTATTTTAGAAGTTAGTTCACAATATTTGATTACATTTAATATTCAAACTGGCAAACTCCCCGTGGCATACACAATATGCCAAATACCAGTAAAATAATGGGTCTCATTCCCCTAAACCTGAAAGGGCCTTTAATGTGGCACTTTTTCGAATCTCAGGGCTACACAAAGGAGAAGTTACTGGTGCCTGCTTGAGGCAATCTATGAACAACAGGATGATCGTGATCGTGAATATTCAAACACCCATCCCACCACCATTACATCTTAGCACCACCAAATTCAGGATGTTTCCATCCCAAGCCCCAATCCCTGTCCCAAACACAACTGAAATAATATATTTTGTATTGTCTGTTATATAGTACTGCTGAACATGCTTACAAAAATTATTCATATAGGAAACTGTGAAGAAATATATATATGCATATATATATATCCCTCTATGATTTGTTGCTACTATCTGAACCACATCAAATGTGGTGAAGTAATTATGGAGACTGGGCAGGGGGTGTTTTATGCTGTTTCCAGGAATATGTTCACTCATGTGTGAGACTCCGCTTGAGCATGTGGGGAATGACCCCACAGCGTCGTGGCGGTAGGGTGGTAGGATTGTGGAGATTTTGGCTGTCAGAGCTGGGTCTCTTGGGGCGGGGAGGACTCTCACCTGCCCCCCTCTGAAGTTCTCCATGTGAAACAGCCTGGTGCGGAGTCCAGTGGCATGGTTATGGGGGTCTCAAGTAATGCTCCTTTTCGGGACAAGCAGCCATTCGATCTGGCAGTGGCTGATGAAAGTGGAAATATTTTTCTTCCCAAGTGACTCAGTTATTTTTATTCCCAGATAACTAATAGTTGATTCTCTTCGCTACTATTGAATTGATTCTCTGTCTACTACTGCTTTGTTGTCTGTCATGAGAACTCTTGTTTCTGAACACTTGAATGCCGAAGTAAAATAATTTGTCAAGAGAACAATCATGGAACAGATTCTGACCCAAAGGAAACAAGTGACAAGACTTTAAGGAACAGGAAAAGGTTAAAGGAAACTGTCCTGAAGGTCTCTAGTATGGGAATATTACGGGATGTCCCCAGAAAAAAATCACCCTGCTCTAAACTTTTACGCTGAATCCAAAGAAACTAAGTTTTAGATGAAAGGAATTTGTGTATTTCTTAATGTGTTGATGCAAATAAGTGGCACTATTTATCTGAAGTAAACGTAACCCATTATTTTGTGGATTATTTCGTGAATTACTAGCAGAGGAGAAGAGAAAACAATGTTTCAGTCATTTCCCTTTTTGTCATATTTAGATCTTGCATTCACCAAGTGTATGAGTGTGTCTTAGTAGGTTTACTTCAAGGAAACCAGCAGACTCACCACTCAGGTTGAGAAAGCTAGTCCTGAGGATTTCCAGGTGACCAAGAAGATCTAGCACTACCCTAGTCACATCCTGGGAACTCTCTGGCCAGCGTTGACCAGAGGTCGAAGTCTGCTATCTCTGTGCAGTGAGCTGACACTGACTTTGGCTGTTTCATTAGCCCTGCAGGTAGCACAGAGCTGGTGGCCACTGCTCCTGAGGATTGGGACTGGACACAAAATGCTTTATTAGAGGCCTTATTTATTTGGTACCCTAATTTTCAATAGGTTTTGACTGGATTAGCACGACCCTTATTTCTTAGGTTCTTAATCAATGCTGTCTCATTGGTCAGTGGTGCATATTTTGCAAGTGCTGAACCTGACTTTGATGTGGGCACTACATCGCCCCTCCCTCAACACTGGGAGCTAAATAGACTTAAGAGTCCCCTGGCCACGTCAGGGTGAGATGCTGAAGGCCCCAAAAGCACTAGAGCACTCTCTGGGTGGCCTGGTGGTCCCCAGCACCATAAAGACTGAACAGCTCTGCACTTGGACGTGGAAAAAGCAAACACTGTGTTTCAAATCCCCGAAGGCAGGCTGGAATGTCACACAAGGGTTTAGACATTTCCCTGGCATGTCACCAGCTGCAGTTGATTCCCAGGCACCACATATGCTCCCTGCAGATTGCTCCCAAGCACAGAGCTAGGAGCACCACCTAAGCAAGGTGGGAGTGGCTCCAACACCACCCACCTAAAAAAACTGAACTAGATCCAGAGGAATTCAATACAAGGAATAATATTAGGAATAGTTAAGTTGGCATGTTGTAAAATGACCAATTATTTTAGACAGCAAATTCAATACTAAAATTTTTTAAATATTTAGTGTTAAATTTTATTTTAGCCACTGTTTGATAATTTTACAATATTTTACAACAGCAATGTTTCATACATAGAAAATTCTAACACATATCAACACATTTCCACCCCATAATGTCTCATTTTCTTCATTTCTCTTTTTCAGTTTTTTGTTTAATATTACTGAGACAGACATTACAAAGCTGTTCATGATTGGATTTTAGTCATACAATGATATAACACCCATCCCTGTACCATTATACATTTCCACCACCAATATGCCCTTTTTTCCTCCCACAAACTGCCACTATATGCCTCCTCCAGTCCTCCAGCCTCCCTCTATTGCAGACACTTTTCTTCTCTCTCTCCCTCTCCTTTTGTGCACTATGGTTTGCAATACATGTACTGAGGTCATCGTGTTTGTTCAGCGCATTTGGTATTTTTATTGGGAAGGTAAGGCTGGAGTAGCTTTTTTATTTAATTTTAAAAAAATTTTTTAGTGAAACACCATGAGGTACAGTTGTAGACTTACAAACTTTTGTACTTGGGTTTCAGTTATACAATGTTCAAGTACCCATCCCTCTAGCAGTGCTCATTTTCCACCATCACTGATCCCAGTATTCCTCCCACCCACCATCCCCCTATCCCACCCAGCGTCTGGCAGGGCATTCCCTTTTGTTCTATCTCTCCTTTGGGTGCTGTGGTTTGCAAAAGAGGCATTGAGTGGAAATCATACTGGGTCTATAGTCTCTTTTCAGCATGCATCTCCCATCCTGGGAGGATCCTCCCAACACCCTTTACTTGGTGCTCCCTTCTATATCTGAGCTGCCTTTTCCTCTAGCATGTGCGGCTGGCCTCCAAGCCATGGAGTAAACCTCCTGGTACCAATCTCGGCTATTCTTGTGTTTTAGTCTCCTGTAAATTTCATGACTTCATCTTTTCTAACAGCTACATAGTACTCCCATATATAGATGTACCAAAGTATCTTTAACCAGTCATATTCTCCAGCACTCAGGTTTTTTCCAGATTCTAGTATTGTAAACAGTAGCTGGAATGAACAAACAAGTGCAGACATCACTTCGACTATACTTTTGTCCTCTCTGGGATATATGCCCAGGAATGTTATTGCTGGGCCAAATGGGAGCTCAATCTAATTTTTGGAGAATCGTCCATACAGTTTTCCAAAAGGGATGAACCATTCAGCATTCCCATCAACATTGAAGGACGGTCCCTTTCTAGCCGCATCTGAGCCAACATCAGTTGCTTTTGTTCTTTTAGATGTGGGCCAGTCTCTGTGGTGTGAAATGATATCTCATTGTGGTTTTGATCTGCATCTCCCTGATGATTAATGATGTAGAGCATTTTCTCATGTGCCTTTTAGCCATTCAGATTTCTTGTTTGAGAAAGTTTCTGTTCATTTCCTCGCCGCATTTTTTGATGGGGTTGGGTGTTTTTTTCTTGTGTTGTTCAATCAGTACCTTGTATATTCTTCATATCAAACCCTTGAAGGATGTGTATTGGGCAAATATCCTTTCCCATTCTGTAGACTGTCTTTGTATTTTGGTCACTGTTTTTTTTTTTGAGGTGCAGAAGCTTCTTAGTTTAAGATAGTCCCATTGGTCTATCTCTGCTTTCACTTGCTTGGCCAGTGGTGTGACATCTTTAAAGATACCATTAGCTTCCATATAATGAAGGGTTTTGCCAACTTTGTCTTCAATGAACTTTATTGATTCCGGTCTGATGTTGAGGTCATTAATCCATTTTGATCTTATTTTTGTATATGGCGTTAGGTAGAGTTCTGAGCCCACTGTTTTGCATGTAGCCATCCAGTTTTGCCAGCACAATTTGTTAAAGAGGCTTTCCCTGCTCCACTTCACATTCTTTGTCCCTTTATTAAAAATTAGATCATAATATGCCTGGGGGAATGTTGGAGTACTAGGAGCTTAGATTTATAAGGTTGCACCCATCACAGTGCTCCTGAGTCACTCCCATTATTTTGTCTGTCTGTAATCACTTCTATGCTCTCTCCCCCAAGCACTTTTTAAGGTCTCATCCTTCTAGGACACTGAATTTGTACCGTAAGTTAATATTACCTTTTTCCTCTCCTTATGGCTTTTGAATAGTTTACTTTAGTATAATGTCCTTTTTGTATAGATACAGGAAGACCGTTAATATTATGCTTTGTAACTTAGGAGTTAATTGGCCTTGAATATTATTCACTCCTGGGCATCTGCCTTCTCAACTTAAGCCTCAGTTGCCCCCACTTCCTAGCACTCCAAGGGCAGGGTCCCGACTAGGGACTGGATGGAACCAAGGGCAAGCCGGTAAGTTATGTGCTACCCTGGCATCGAGATGGGCCAGGCCAAGGTGCCACGATTCTTAACTATAACGTAAGAGTTTGATCATAGGCAAATGCTATCATGATCCAAAAGTAACGACGAGACTAGGACCCTGCTGCTAGGAATAGGATAGCTACCTGGCCTGAGCACTGCAGTCTGAGATTGAGATGGTCCTAGGAGAGCAATTCTATATGCTCAAAGTATTTCTTACTCTGTCCATACAAAATGATTTATATCATGTATGCTTATATGTTGGTCGGACAAGGAGAGGAGAAACACATCCAGGGAAATCTGTTCTAGGGGAGTTGATCTGCTAAATGAGAATCTGCCCTAGAACCAACTTTCCTTTGTGTTCTGACTAGTGTTGGATGAGACTGAACTTTCTCCCCTTCAAACTGCCTTCAGTAAATGATTTCAGTATATTAAGGAAGTTTCTCTTATCTCACAGGAACCTAGCTGGCCTTAGGTATGCAGATCCCAGGTGCTAAGCCAGGCCTGATCTTTGGGATGTAGATGCCTGGCTCCAGGCTGGCTGATTTTGGAGATGTAGATTCTAAGCTCTAGCAGACTCCTCTTTGATGTGCTAATACCAGTGCTTGTAGCTTGTAGAAGGTGAGGCCAGGTTTACTGGCCTGCAGATGTAAAGAGACAATGTATGTTTTGCTACCTCAATGTTCTTTCTGAAACTCCTTTTGATGACATCA
This sequence comes from Sorex fumeus, assembly GCF_029834395.1. Lineage (NCBI taxonomy): Eukaryota > Metazoa > Chordata > Mammalia > Eulipotyphla > Soricidae > Sorex > Sorex fumeus. The sequence continues at coordinate 6,478,522 of NW_026606103.1, forward strand.
CTATATTGTGCCCTTTAGAGGTATATGATCTATATAAGGGAGATTTCAGGGCTCTCTAGGGGACACTGCATCAGAGAACCTGGGAAGATGGGGTTGAGGGACAGAAGCTGAGAGTACAAAGGCGCACCTGCTTGAGAGATCCTGGGGTCTCCATGACATACATCTCTTCCATGTAATAAACCGTTGCTAAGACCACCCAGCCTGGCCCTCATTTCCTTCCTTCCCCTGACCATCGCCATCGACCTCCCAGGAGTGGGGAATCGGTCTGACCGCTGGCCTTTTTATTTTTTGTGTGTTTACACAGGGGAAGATGTCATTCTATTCAACTTTGTTCCATTGGTCTACAGCTCTGCCTTTGTTCCAGTACCATGCTGTCTTAATTATTACTGCTTTGTAGTAGAGTTTGAAGTTAGGGATGTTGATTCCTCCCATTTTCTTTTTCCCAAGAAATGCTTTAGCTATTCGTGGGGCCTTATTGTTCCATATAAATATCAGGATTGTTTGCTCCATTTTTTTGAAGAATGTCATGGCTATCCTTATAGGGATCGCATTGAATCTTTACAGTCCTTTGGTAAGTATTGCCATTTTGACAATGTTAATTCTCCCCATCCATGAGCAGAGGTTTTATTTTTTAAATTTTTATTAGTGAAACGCCATGAGGTACAGTTGTAGATTTACAAACTTTTGTGATTGGGTTTCGATTCTACAATGATCAAATACCCATCCCTCCACCAGTGCCCATTTTCCACCACCATGGATAATATCTCTCCCACCCCCATCCACCCATCCCACACTGCCTCTGTGGCAGGGCATTCCTTTTTGTTCTCTCTCTCCTTTTGGGTGTTGTGGTCTGCAGAAGAGGCATTGAGTGGCAAACATGTTCAGTCCATAGTCTACTTTCAACATACATCTCCCCTCCTGGGAGGATCCTCCAAACACCCTTTATTTGGTGCTCCCTTCTCTAGCTGAACTGCCCTTTCCCCTAGAATACCTGGCTGGCCTCTAAGCTATGGAGTAATCCTCCTGGTGCTGATCTCAGCTATTCATGGGTATTAATCTCATATTTTGTTACTTTATATCCCCCAGATGAATGCAATCTTTCTATGTCTATCCCTCTCTTTCTGACTCATTTCGCTTAGCATGATACTTTCCATGTTGTACCACGTATGTAAATTTCATGACTTCATCTTTTCTAACAGCTACATAGTACTCCATTGTGTAGATGTACCAAAGTTTCTTTAACCAGTCATCTGTTCTTGGGCACTCAGGTTTCTTCCAGTTTCTGGCTATTGTAAAGAGGAGCAAGGGATATTTTTCCATTTCCTCATGCCCTCTTTTATTTCCTGAAGAAGCATTTTGTAGTTTTCTTTGTACAGGTCCTTTACTTCCCTAGTTAACCTGATTCCTAGGTACTTGATTTTCTGGGGTACAATTGTGAATGGGATTGTTTTCTTTATGTCACTTTCTTCTCTTTCACTATTTGCGTATAGGAAAGCATACAATTTTGTGTATTGATTTTATAGCCTCCAATTTTACTATACAAGTCTATTGTTTCAAGGAGTTTCTTGGTAGAGGTTTTAGGATTTTCTAAGTATAGTATCATATCAGCTGTGAATAGTGAGAGCTTGATTTCTTCCTTCCCTACCAGGATGCCCTTAATATCTTTTTCTTGATTAATTGATATTGCAAGTAGTTCCAGTACTATATTGAACAGTAGTGGAGAGAGTGGGCATCTTTGTCTCGTCCTTGATCTTAGGAGGAAGGTTCTCAGTTTTTCCCCATTGATGATGATGTTTCCTGTAGGTTTGTGGTAGATGGCTTTAACTATATTGAGGAAAGTCCCCGCTATCCCCATTTCGGTGAGGGGTTTCGTCATAAACGGTTGCTGGATCTTGTCAAATGCTTTCTCTGCATCTATTGATATGATCATATGATTTTCATCTTTTCTTTTATTGATATGATGGATTCTGTTGACGGATTTCCGAACGTTGAATCATCCTTGCATCCCTGGGATGAATCCCACTTAGTCATGGTGTATGATATTTTTGATGAGTTCTTGAATGCTATTTGCTACTATTTTGTTGAGTATCTTCGTATCCATGTTCATCAGGAATATCGGCCTGAGTTTTTTTTTTTTCTTGTGGTGTCTTTGTTTCCTTTTGGTATTAGAGAGATATGGGCTTCATAGAAACTGTTTGGGAGAGTTTCTGTTTTTTCAATTTACTGGAAAATCTTGAGAAGAACCTGCAATATGTCCTCTTTAAATGTTTGGAAAAATTGGCTAGTGAATCCATCTGGACCTGGGCTTTTGTTTTTGGGAAGACTTTTGATTACAGTTTCAATTTCCTTATGTGAGTAGGTCTATTCTGGTACACTGTATCTTCTTGATTCAGTCTTGGGGGATAATATGAATCCAGGAATTTATCCATTTCTTCTAGGTTCTCTTGTTTCGTGGCATACAGACTTTCAAAGTAGTCTCTGATGATCTTTTGAATTTCTTTGGTTTCTGTTGTGATATCCCCATTCTTATTTCTGATTCGATTTATTAGGGTTCTCTCTCTGTTTCTTTGTGAATGTAGCTAGTGGTTTTTCTATCTTATTTATTTTCTCGAATAACCAGCTCTTGGTTTCATTGATCTTTCGAATTGGTTGTTTTTTTTTTTTTTTTGGTTTCCACACCGTTGATTTCTGCTCCAAGTTTTATAGTCTCTTTCCTTCTGCACAATTTACGGTCCTTCTGTTGAACCTTTTCTAAGATCTTGAGCTGTGAAGTCAGGTTGTTTATGTGCATCTTTTCTTCCGTCCTGAGATACGCTTGCAGAGCTATAAATTTTCCTCTTCAAACGGTTTTTGCTGCATCCCATAAGTTTTGGTAGCTCGTGTCTTCATTCTCATTTGTTTCCAAGTATCTTTTGATTTCATCCTTGACTTCCCTCCTGATCCACTCGTTTTGAAGCATTGAGTTTTTTAGTTTCCGGGTGTTTGATTTGGTTCTCCATATCTGTGTGTGATTCAGTCCTATTCTCAGTGCATCGTGGTCTGAAAAGATTGTTGATACTATTTCTATCTTCCTGATTCTATTTAAGTATGTTTTGTGGCCTAGGATTTGGTCTATTTTGAAAATGTTCCATGCGCACAGGAGAAAAATATGTATTCTTTCTTTTTTGGGTAGAAAGCCCTGTGCAGGTCTATACGCCCTCTGTCTTCTATTTCTTCTTTCAAAGCCAACGTTTCCTTGCTGAGTTTTGTTCTTGTTGATCTATCCAGAGCTGATAAGATGATGTTGAAATCTCCAGCTACTATTGTGTTGCTAGAAATGTCCTCCTTAAAATTTGTTAGCAGCTGTTTAAAATATTTAGCTGTTCCCTCATTAGGTGCATATGCATTTAAGAGTGTGATTTCTTCCTGTTGTCCTTGTCCCTTGATGAAGAGAAAATAGCCTCCATTGTCTCTTCTAATCTTTTTCAATGCAAAGGTAATGCTATCAGATACTAGTATGGCCACCCCAGCTTTTCTGAGGGAGCTGTTTGCTTGCAGGATTGTTTTCCATCCTTTGACATTGAGTCTGTGTTTGCTCTGGCTGTTGAGATGAGTTTCTTGTAGGCAGCAGAAAGTTGGGTTTTGTCTCTGAATCCATTTTGTCACTCTGTGTATCTTAAGTGGTGAATTTAGACCATTGACATTGAGAGAGATTATTGTTATGGACATTTGTGTCACCTTTCTGTAAGGGTGTGTTGTGGTTGTAGGGTTTGTCTTGTCTTATAGTAGCCCCTTTAAGCCATTATTTTAGGTTTGGTTTTGAGCCTATGAAGTTCCTGAGCTGCTGTTTGTCAAGAAAATACTGTACCATTCCTTGAATTTTGAGTGAGAGTTTAGCTGGATAGAGTATTCTTGGTGAAGCATTCATTTCAGTGAGTTTTTTTTTTCACTGTATCTTGCCACTGCCTTAGGGCTTGGAGGGTCTCCTCTGATGGATCTGCTGTGAATCTAAGGGGTTCTCCTTGTATGTGATTTTATTCTTTGACCTTGCTGTTTGCAGTATTGTATCTCTATCAGGAGCATCAATCATTCTAATTATGATATGTCTTGGAGTGTTTTTGTTAGGGTCTCTTTTAGCTGGTACCCTTCAGGCTCCTTTAACCTGAATGACTGCATTGTGGAGCTCTGGGAATACTTCAGCAATGATTTGTTTCACCGTGTTTTTTTCATCTGGATTGTTTCCCTGAGCTTCTGGTAGTCCAATGATTCTAATGTTGTTCCTCTTGGAATCATCTCCTAGGACTCTTATTTTCTGTAGAGCTAATTTGAGGTGCCTTGCCACTGTGTTTTGTTGCCTGTTGGATTGGTGCAGCTGATCTTCCAGCTCACTGATTCTCTCTTCATCTGCGGTCATTCTATTGTTGAGAGAAGAGACTGAGTTTTTCACTTCATCTACGAAATCTTTTATTCGTGACATTTCTGCTCTCATTTCCTAGCGAAATTTGTCATTTTTTCTGTCATGTTAGTGGATATCGGTCTAACTGTCTGGTTGAGTTGACTGAACATTTTCATGACTTCATATCTGAATTCTTTGTCTGAGAGGTCCCTTAGGTGAACAGTATTGACAGATTCTTCTGCATTCTTTTTGTTGTCCTCCCTATGTGGTGGGGATTTGCGTTGTTTCTTCATGTTGCTGGGTTTGGGACGAGATCAGTGCAGTGTGAGCGGTGAAGAGAGAAAGACTGAGTCTCAGAGCTACTTTTCTGCATGTGTCTCTCTTTAAACACTTTAAAGTTACAAAGTACAAAAATATGGAAGACTTGTTAGAAATAAAAGTTCAATTAACAGCAATTATCTAGGTGATTTATAGATCTATTTTGTCTTTCATATAATTTTCAATATGTTTTAGCTTTTCCAATCAGTATATAAGACTTTCAGAAGTTTGTGGGGGGAAGGGTACTTTGAATAATTAAAACTATGATATAAATCATATAAATAAATCTAAGGATTCTTAGAATAGGGTTTAGGGTACAGTACATGCATCAAGGTGCAAGCCTTGCATGAAAGCAAACTTGGTTTGATCCATGACATCACAAAGTTCCCCAATCATCTCCAGCTTCATCCCTGGGAACTGTAAATTCTGGTCTCGGAGGCCCTTGACAACCAACGTGGTTGCCTGGCCAAACTCACAGGACACAAGCAGCATCCTGAACTTCATGCCCAGCTGTCCAGGAAATGCCAAGAAGGGTCCCAGATCTTCAGAGCACCATTTGGGAGGTTGTAGCAACATACATGCCCCCATATCCTCAAGAAATATCCTTAGAATGAGTTCATCAGAGAAACTCGATTTTTTCACAATACTGAGTGAGACTCATTTTACAACAGTTAAAACAGGATAAAACCATGAACATGTCATCCTGAAAGCTAAGTTGTTCTCCCACATTTGTTCACGTTCACTCTGGCTACTGGGAGAAAATGCAGCCAGAAATGAAACACTTCTCTTCTGCTAAAACAATGCCTGGGCATCAGCATACACACACACAAACACACACACACACGTACACACACACACCAAATATGGGTATTATTAATTGATTATTGCTTTTTATAATTGTTGGCGCGTTCAGGGTGGTCATGTTTAGTGTGTATAAAGTTACTGTACTTCCTTCCACCACCATCAAACCCCCAAAATGGCTTAGAAATTATTAAATGGTGCCAGATCAAGTTCACCTGACACAGAGCTATATGGCTGTAAAGTCAGCCACAAACAGTACTCCAGAGTTCAGAACTATATCTTATGTGGATGCACTGCAAAGGGATACTTATGGATTACAAGGAGTGAGAGAAATTGAAAAGCCTCTAGTAGGATGAGAGCGTTAACTAACGCTTCATTCCAATGGTGAAGTTACACTTCTTAGAAAATATTTAGGTGGAGGAAAGAACAGGAGCACAGCTGAGATATTTAAACAAGAGCAAGTGTTCCCCTAAGATGGGGAAACTACACAATCACATTAGTAAATCCAACTCAGATTAGCCAAGGTCAGAAAGGCAAAACACTAAAGACGGATAAAAAGCAATTGGTTACCCAAAAGGTGATTAATGCTCTACTTCAAACCCACTCAGCAACCTACCACTGCTAAGGCAGTGAACTTGAAAAGGAGATGGTAAGTTTCACCTTGCTCTGTGTTAAATTTTACGTATCTGGTCATCTAACTCAGATAAATTAAGCTCCACTCTGAGATATTGTTCAGAAATATCACCGTTTCACATGTCTACAAAATAATCCTTTGTTTAAGCAAATCTCTACTGACTCTGGCTAGAGTTCTACTATGGTGCAGTGATAACTCCACCCATTGGAAGATCCCTAGGATGTCATCTAAAACATAGCCTCTCATTCCAGATAAGACAGAATCCACATCATAATAAATAATTTTGAGTTTGATGAAATTGTTTTGTTTTGTTTTTCAACATTATTCCTGGTAGCTCTTGGGGGTCCGGAGATCTGTTCAGGGATTAAACTTGAGGCTCTTGCATGCACTCAGTCCATTATATTACTGATCCATAAAAATTCTTTTTGTTTGTTTTGTTTTGAGGGCCACACCTGGGAGTACTCAGGAATTGCTCTCAGATATGTGCTCACATATCACTCTTGGCCAGGTTGAAGGGAACCTATGGAGTACCAGGGATCGAACCTGGTTCAGTTGCATATAAGACAAGTGCTCAACCCATTGTACTATTGCTCCAGCCCTCCGATAATGTTTCTTTCATTAATTACATTTCAGAGGTTGTATAGATAAATAGTGACCAATAAACGATAGAACGTTAAAAAAACCTGATAAAATCTAGTAGAATAGAAGAGTGTTAAGTGACTCAATTGAACTTTCATTCACCGAATACATAGTGACAGTCTGCTTCTCACTCACTAATTAGTTCAAACTGATATATCCTGTAACTTAGATATAAACAAAGTTGAAAAACTTAATAACGTGTTTCATGTAACCAAGTAACACCTTCATGAATATATCATCATTTGATAGTAAAAGAGGAAGCCTCAGTTTCCCCTTGCCAACAAGTGGCGTGTCCACTGTTTCCCCTCACCAGCAGTTCCATTTCCCCCATTGATCTACTCCACTTCATCTGCAAGGCCAAATCTTAAACATTCCTGGAGCTCCCCAGGACCATATTCTCGTGTCCTAGAATTGGGAGTCACAAGGCTAAGATAATGAACAATACCTGAGGCAGATGACCTGAAAGATAAACCAGCATGACCACCCTGTAGATTCCCTGTATTCTCTGTTACACAAAGACCTGTTTTTTCTGTAAAAGTCTCACAAAAAGAGCCATAGGCGCACACTAAGTTCCCTCCCACTTTGGGAATCTCCTATTCCTTTCTCTTCTACTTATCAATAAACTTTTCTACTTTCTAACTCTGAGGATCTTTCACGGTCACGGTCCTCCCCTTGTTCATTGATTTGCTCTAGCGGGCCCAGTAATGTCTCCATCATGAGACTTGTTGTTACTGTGTTTGTCATATTGAATATGCCACGGTTAGCTTGCCAGGCTCTGTTGGGCGGGCGAGATACTCTTAGTAGCTTGCCGGGCTCTGGAGAGGGGCGGAGGAATCAAACTCTGGTCGGCCATGTTGGCTGTGTGTAAGGCAAATGCCCTACCCACTCTGCTATCACTCCAGCCTGAGAATCTTTAGTATTTAATGTTTTCATTCTTGAAAATATTGAAGAACCTGGATTCGCGAATGAACATAGAAACCCACTGCCGCCACTTCTGCTGCACCTGCATCAATAGTATTTGGGTGGGGGGTCAATTTGACCACGTCCAACAGTGCTCCTAATTTTCTGGCTCTCATGGAACACATGCGGTGCTGTGGATCTGAACTGGATCTGCAGCATGAAGGCAAGCATCCTACCTCCTGCTCTTTACAGTTTGGATTTTGGTTCACACCTGGCTTTGCTCAGGGATTACTCTTGGTGGACTCAGCGACCATATGGGATTCCAGGCATGGATCTCGGGTCCACATGGACCTCGGGTCCGCATGTGCAAGGGAAGATCCCTACCCATTGAACTATTTGTCCAGTCCTGAACCCTGTTGCTTTAGACGATAGTGGCAAAAGTATTTAAAATACATTCTGACTTTAGAATGTAGTGCTGGAGGGGAAATTCGGCCCCCCAACCGCCGCCCCCCAATACAGGCAATTTAATATGAGTGGAAATATGTGACATTTTGGGAAATCCCTGGTGGAGGTCTGGATTATCCTGGCTCCGCACCGCCCCCTGGTGGTGCTTGGGGGATCATGTGTTGGGCTTGATGCACTGAGCGCGATGTTCAGAGTGCGCAGGCGCAGTGCACGTACAGCGCCCTCAGCACCAAGTCCAGTCCCGCTGCTGGCGCAGGGCGAGCCGGGCTGTGTCGCTCTGACTCCGCTGGCTCCCGACTGAGTATGACCAGCCTCCGGTGTGTGCACATCCTGCGGGGATCTCTGCAAGACCCCAGGCACGCGGGCGGTCGCAGGAGGGGAGCCGAGGGTGTGGCCCTGGGTGAGGAGGCGGTGCCGGGTCGAACTCAAGGGTCCCAGCGGGGCTCCCTCCTGTCCAGCTCCAGTCGCCCAGTGTAGACTCCAGTCACGGTGCAGATCCCGGTCACTGTGCAGACGCCGGTTATTGGTGCAGACCCTGCTGCCCATCCTCAGGCAGGCAATGAGCAGTGGGTTGCTTCCCAGGATAACCCGCACCTGGTGGGCAGCCTGCCCTGCTGTCACTCAGGGCTCCAATGTGCTTTCCTGCTCTGGAATCCTCCCTGTGCCCTCCTCTCCTGGGCTCCTTCCTAAGCTCCTTTCCCTAACTGTTGCAACTCCTTTTACCCTGGTGTCTCTAGGAATGATCACAGATTGGCGGATGTTCATGGGTTCTCCTGGTGGCTCTCTCTGGCTGTACAGTGCTCTTGAACCGCTTCCCCACCTGGGATGACCTTTGACTGAGGCCGACAGAGGAAAAAACGAGGGCCAAGCTGGTTGATAATCAGTTGCCTTATTCCATCTCTTGTCTCTCCCAAACTCTCTCCACCACTTTCTCCCCATCTAGCCATGACTCACTCCCCAACTTGCTCCCAACTCTCTCCAGCTCTCTCCAACCTCTCTTTAACACACTCCACAATTCTCTCTCCAACCCTCACTCGCTAACTCTGTGTCTTGCTCTGCCCACATCTCCAACTCTGCCTCTCTCCGACTCTACCTCTCTGTCTTTTTTCACCAACTCTCTGCAACCACATTTTTTACCACCTCTTCTCAAACCAAGCCTCCCAAACCGTGCCTCCCCCAACCCAGGTACAATCAACATGTTCTTCACGCGTTTCTGACCACCTGCAGCCCACCAGGGCAAAACAGCAATTAAGGTGTGTTTCTCCTCTCCTTAGACCAGAAATATTAATTAACATCTTAATTCAACCTCCTAATAATTACCATTCTGTATGGACACAGTAATAGACACAATTAGGCTTGTAGGACAACTCTCCTGGGGACATCTCACCACAGACTCAGACTACAGTGCTCAGGCTGGATCAATCATTCCTAACACCAGCAGGACCCAAATCTACTTATGACTTTTGGATCATGACAGAATTTGTCCATGACCATATTCTTAACTTATAGTTTAGTATTAGGCAACTTTGGCCAGGCCCATTTTGATGCCAGGGTAGCTCACCGCTTGCCCTGGTTCCATCCAGTACCTCATTAGGGCACTGATTTGGGGGATCTAGGCAGTAAGGGCAACTGAGGCATAAGTTGAGAGAGCAGATGTCTAGGAGGTAATATTATCTGGAGTCAATCAACTCCCAAGTTACAAAAGCATGTCTTTTTAACTGTCTTCCTCTGTCCATACAAAAAGCAATTGCTCTGAGGTAGCTAACTATGCAAAGGATATTAAGAGAGAAAAACAATATTTACAAGTCAGCAGAGTCTGATCAGGAGGAAAAGGTTATTGACAGGTTGGGGGAGCAATCAATAAACCGAAACTCCCTGTGGCTGGGAAGGAAAGGCAAACCAATGTTCGCCTACAGGAGAGAAATTGGGTCCATTGGTTGTCGGAAATGTGCACTGGTGAAGGGATGGGTGTGGAACATTGTATGACTGAAACCAAATCATGAACAGCTTTGTACCTACATATAATGGTGATCCAATAAAAAAAAAGAATAAAACAATGTGAATTGGGGTAGGGTAGGTTTCTGAAAAGTAAGTATTGGTTTGACTATGTTTAAAGTTGAAAAGAGAAAACAATACATAGGGCAATTGTTCATCTGAGGACAACAGGTAAGTTTAGGCCAAGTATTTGGTATGGGATATTAAAACAATGTGAATTAGCACGTGGTTGGGGTTATTAGAGAAAGAGTGTTGGTTCATTTGAGGCTAATTAGGCAGAGCCTTTGGTGTGGGTTACTAAAAGAATGTGGATTGCATTCAGGTTTGGGTTTCGATTAAAGTTTTGTTTGATAAGTGTTTGACTGCTTTTAAAACTGAAAATTAAGTAAAGTCTAGGGAGATGTTCAGTTGAGGCTAATAGGTAAGTTTATGCCCAGGCTTTAGGTTGGGGATTATAAGAATGAGGCTTTGCTGTTTTTGGTTTACTGTTATTAGGGTCTGGGTTCTGTTAGAGTAAGGATATAGACTGGGCTACTTGTACAAGTACAAGCACTGTAGCACTATCCTCCAGTTGTTCATCGCTCGAGAGGGCATATGTAACATTTCCATTGTGAGACTTGTTACTGTTTTGGGAAAATAGAATATGCCATGGGTAGCTTGCCAAGCACTGCCATGCAGGTAGGATACTCTCAGTAGCTTGCTGGGCTCTTTGAGAGGGACGGAGGAATCGAATCTGGGTCAGCCACATGCAAGGCAAACACCCTATCTACTCTGCTATCACTCCACCCACAATTACTTGATGAGAGTAAAGTATAGGGAGATTGTTCGCTTAAGGCTAATAGATAAGGTTAGGTCAAGCCTTTGGTTAGGCTTATGACTAGTGTTCTGTTATAGTGAAGGTATAGGTTTGGCTATGTTTAATGTTGAAAATTGAAGTTAAGTAGGTGGTGATTGTTCAGTTGAGACTATTAGGAAAGATTAGATTAAACCTTTGGCATGGGTTGTTAAAAGGATTTTCTAAAATAATTGGACGAAACAGCTTTGAGTTATGGAGCTTCTCAAGAATTTTGAAAGATATGACAGTAGAGAAATAAAAACTTGCCACTGTGTCTTGGAGTTTCTGGAGAGATGTTAAAACAGAAAGACTGATCTGGGTTCAGTCACCCGAACCCCATCTGGTCTCACCAGGAGTAAGCCCTGAACATCAACCAGTGTGGCCCCTCCAAAATGAAAGAGCAAAAGCAAAATATGTCTTGGACTGAATGTGAATTTCATGGCAGGGATTCTGAAGATAGAATGTAGTTTACAGTTGAAGGGATATTTTCCTCACCAGATCAATTAATTCTGTTCACACTTCTTTCATTGTGATCTTCTTCAGCATGAAATAGCCAGATCTGAGTTAGCCCCTTAATTTATATCTGACAATGGAGGATAAAAACATGTATAAAAAAGGAACATTAAACCCACTCAGCAAAACGCCTTTGGATATAGACTGTTAAATAAGCATAGATCATCTGACTGTAATCAATGCAGAATTATTGGTCTGGTTAAGATACCTTGAAACTAGGATTTTGATGGACACCCTCTTCCTGAGTCTCTAGCCCTGCGACGTCTCCTGTCCTGTGTACACACACATCTCTCTTCGAGAGCCAACAGGCATTAGGATGTTTTCTGGAGTAAAAACAGCAGAAGGAACTGTTTATTTTAAATACCTAAGTGGGGGCCTGAAGAAATAGTATAGCACGTAGGACACTTACTGTGCACATGTTGAACCCAGGCTCCACTTCAGGTATCCTATGTGGCTCCCTGAGCACTGTCAGGAGTGATCTCTGAGCCAGGATTAAGCTCTGAGCACAACTGAGTGTGACTCCAAAACAAAACAAACAATAAGAAATCTCCATTGATGTGAGAAGCTGAATCTGCACTCAAGGCAAGGCTTTCATTCTTGGTGGGACCTGGCTTGAGCCACTGCTTCTGGGGTCTCTTGAGAAACTGTGTTCCAAATCAGGCAGGTAATGGGGCTGCTTCCAGGGGGAAGTTCCCTTTAGGCATCCTCCAGCAGGCTGAATCATCAGTGTTTAAAGGTGTGTGCTTAGGAGAGGAAGGGCTCTCGGCAAGGAGACAGCAAAGACCTTCTGAGGAAATAAAGAATCCTAATATAATCATGTATGAAAAAACATCAACAGCTAAGACCCAGAGACTATAAAAACCCAGCTCCCGGAAGCGTGTGGCCACTAATCTTATTATATCGTTCTTACTTTGGAGAACCGGGCAGGCTACTGAGGGTGTCCTGCTCGCATGGTAGAGTCTGGCAAACTTCCCGTGGCATACTCAATATGCCAAATACCAGAAAAAATGATAGGTCTCATTCTCCTACCCCTGAAAGAGCACTGAATATGGCTCTTTTAAAATCTCATGGCTAGAAAGGAGACATGACTGGTGCCTGCTCAAGGCAATTGACAAACAACAGGCTGATGGTGATCATGATCATGATGGTCCTGGTACCTGTAGAACCGGTGTCTGAAAGCCATTCTTTATTTTCAGTGACAAGATATTTGAAACTCAGGATCTTATAGATTCTCAGGGAATTAGACTACTACATAGTTTTTCAAAACTACTTACAACTCTAAAAATTGAGAAACAGTAGGAAAACAACTCTTCAGTGTTAAACATTTTAATTATTTGCACTTATTACTACTAATGAGGGCTGGAGCGATAGCACAGCGGGTACGGTGTTTCCCTTGCATGCGGGCGACCTAGGTTTGATTTCTCTGCCCCTCTAGGAGAGCCCGGCAAGCTACCGAGAGTATCTTCCCTGCACGGCGTAGCCTGGCAAGCTACCCGTGATGTATTCAATATGCCAAAAACAGTAACACAAGCCTAACAAATTTTTGTGAAACATTACTATTGCCCGCTCGAGCAAATTGATGAATAATGGGAGGACAGTGCTATAGTGCTACTATTTATGAAAAGTTAAGCATAAAATGTTTTTCTTAAAATATTTAGTGATTTAAATTTATATAAAATTACATTGTAGAGAGGGAAGGGACAGACTAGACAAGACAAAAATCAGTGGCGGAGGTGTTTGGACACATTAGTGGAGATGGAAGTGAATAACATATACCCCCAAAGCAGAAATATTAAAACAATTTGGGGGCAGTGGAGTCACACCCAGAAGTGCTTGGGCTCCTCTTGGCTCTGTACTGAGGAGTCACTCTTGAATGCTCCAGTGAACGTACACTGTGCCGGGGACCAAGCCTGTGAGTTTACCCTACACTGCTGCTAAACCCTGGGAGACATCTGGGGCCTCCTGGGGCCTTATTGCCTCAGAAGGTGCCTGTCTTCTGCCCCATAGAGGACTGCCCCTCTGCGGGTGCTTGGCCTGGGCAGAGGCCTGGGGCACCTCGGCTATGTTCCCCAGGAAGGCTATTTTGGCTGCTGGGCCTGCAAGAGGACAGGACACCCCCTGGCAGTGATGATGGGCTGGGCATGTGTCTGGCAGCACATGGTCTTTGCGCCCCTCAGTATGCATGTGCAACCACTGGACTGGTTCCTCTCTTGGGGTTGGGGAGACTACCCATATGATGCTCAGGAGTTCTGGGGGCGCCATGAGTAATTCTTTATATTTCTAAAACATTTGGTACCATGATTTCTAATGCTATTGCGATAGGGTTCCATGGAAAAAGTGTCCCTCTAGCACACCAGCACCAGAGTGCCCAATGCCCTCTGCTATAGTGATAAGTGGCACATAGACACAGAGTCCTACACACCAGACCAGAGCACCCACTGCCCACGGCTCACTGTCCACTGCTACAGTGATAGGGGACCATTGACACAGTGTCCTACATACCAGATCAGAGTGCCTGTCTGTCTGTCTGTCTGTCTGTCTCCCCCCACCCCCTCTCATTTCCCTTTTATGCAGTATGGTTAGCAATACTGTTACTGAAAGGGTATCATGCGTATCCCTTTACCTCCTTTCAGCACTGCCCACTGCTACAGTGTTAGCGGTCCATGCACACAGTGTCCCTCCACCACACCAGCACAAGAGGGCCCACTGCGCACCCCAGCCATGGCTCCAGTCTCCTCTCCCCAGCCAGTTCCTCTCCCCCAGATTCTCTTCTGCTGCCACTCCGGAAACTCCACTCTGTAAGTCAGTTCTTAGTTTTTATAGTGTCTGGCATTTATTATTTCCTTATTATGTCTCTTTATATGCCACATATGAGAGATAGATCTATGCACACCTATGTAAACTTCATCAGTGGCAAGATTACAGCTGTCGAGGAACTTCCCTCAGGGTGATGAGGGCAGAATGAAGATACAACTGGGTGTGGGTATTGAATAAACAAAGGGTGAGGAGGAGGAGACCCAAAAAAGTAGACAGAGGGAAGGTGGTAGCAGACCAGACACTGTTCCTGCGCATCTCTTCTTGGCAAGGAAAGAGTGTTGTGAAGACTGAGGTGGAGAGCCTTTGTTCACCCAGATCAGAACACAGCAGTGGGGCACTGTGGGGGCATGGAGTGATGAAGATGCAGGGGTGAGGGGAGCGGAGATGAGGACATGAACATCAGTGACTGCCATCCCACTCCTCTGTGTTCTCAAGAAGAGGCAGCGAGCTCTCCAGATGGAAGGGAGAGGAGGAAGTGGATGTGCCTGTTTTCTAAATGGAATCACCATGAGATACTGTTACAAAACATTCATGTTTGAATTTCAGTTATACAATGACTGAACACCCATCCCTCCAGCAGTGCACATTTTCCACAACCAATGTCCCCATTATTCCCCGAGCCCACCCTCCCCCTGCCTCTTTGGCAAACAATTTCCCCCATACTCTCTCTCTAGTTCTGGGCATTATGGTTTAATATATAAATACTGAGAAACTATCACATTCGGTCCTTTATCTACTTTCAGCATTCTGGTCGACCTATCCAACCATCATTGACCTACTGATCTCTTCTCTATTCCAATTGCCTTCTCCCCCCGCTCAAAAGGCAGGTTTCAAACTGTGGAGCAATCCTTCCTGTCCCTTGTGTCTACTCTCCTTGGGTGTCAGTCTTGACAGAGCACAGAACCTGAATAAGATGGTGCAAACAATGTGACAATGTAAGCATCCCCATCCCTGCAACAAGGGACACATACTTATCATGGGAAAGGGACTCCATGATGGAATTGAGGACCGGGAATTTGGAGATGTTCCTGGATCATGTCAGTGGGACCTATATCATCACAGTTTCTTTCAGCTGAAGGAGGCGTGAGACTTAGTTGAGAGAACAAATGAGGTGACAGAGGAAGACTCAGATTTGTTCCCTGAGTATGCCAGAAGGGGTACTGGGCCAGGAATGGGGGCAGCATCTGGAAGCTGGAATAGGCAAAGCGACCATGTGCCATACACCATCCGAAGGAACCAGAGGCTGCACCTCGATTTCAGACTTTCACTTCCAGCGACATCATAATGCATGTCCAGGGGCTGGAGCGATAGTATAGCAGGTAGGGCATTTGGCTGTCATGTTGCCAATCTGGGTTCGATTCCCACATCCCATATGGTCCCCTGAACACTGCCAGGAGTAATTCCTGAGTGCATGAGCCAGGAGTAACCCCTGTTCATCGCTGGGTGTGACCCAAAAATCATAACACAGTTCCACTATGTTAGTCACCTAATTTGAGGTGAGCTGTCACAGCTTTCCTGGTGCCTGAGAGCTGGGCTAATCTTGGAGAGTGGGAATGTGCCAATCATCCTTTTCCCTTTGCCATGATAAGTATGTGTCCCTTGTTACAGGGATGGGGATGCTTACATTGTCACATTGTTTGCACCATCTTATTCAGGTTCTGTGCTCTGTCAAGACTGACACCCAAGGAGAGTAGACACAAGGGACAGGAAGGATTGCTCCACATTTTGAAACCTGCCTTTTGAGCTGTGGGAGAAGGCAATTGGAATAGAGAAGAGATCAGTAGGTCAATGATGGTTGGATAGGTCGACCAGAATGCTGAAAGTAGATAAAGGACCGAATGTGATAGCTTCTCAGTATTTATATTTTAAACTATAATGCCCAGAACTAGAGAGAGAGTATGGGGGAAATTGTCTGCCAAAGAGGCAGGGGGAGGGTGGGCTCGGGGAATAATGGGGACATTGGTGGTGGAAAATGTGCACTGCTGGAGGGATGGGTGTTCAGTCATTGTATAACTGAAATTCAACCATGAAAGTTTTGTAACAGTATCTCATGGTGATTCCCTTTAGAAAAGAGGCACATCCACTTCCTCCTCTCCCTTCCATCTTGTGGTATCTCAATCGCCCCTTCTTCCAATAGCAGCAAGTGATGCTGTGACCTCACATCTGAGTTTCTTTGGGGTCCTTTTTGGAGGAGGGAAAAGGCAGGCCAGAGACAACTTCCTTAGCCACCCAAAGCCCTGGGCAGGGAGGGCAAACCTGAGCACAGAGTTCACAGTTCTCCCCATCCCATCCGCTCTCTATGGTGTCAGAGTACAGCATCTGGGTTTCCCTCTGACCTAAGACTCTGACTCCCCAGGGAAGAGGGGAGGGCAGTGGGGGAAAGAACACACCTGTCACAGCCAAGTGTCCAGAGCCAAGGGGCTGTGTACAATGTCCAGTCTTGATAGTTAGCCCAAACCTACCCTTTCTCTGTGGAGTTTTCTAAGGGTGGGGGGTGAAGCTCTACCTCTCCAGTCAGGTCAGCTGACAGCTATGGCTCCACTCACGGGGCTCCATCAACTCCATGTGCCTCTCCCTCCTCCCCTTCATAAAAACAGGTATGTGGTCCTCAGGCATCCTCAGATGATGAACCACTGAGTATGGTGAGAGAATCATGGACCCTTCTGGCCCTACTTTAAGGGTGATATTTGGCAGTAGCTGCTCATTCCCCATGATGATGAAATCATATTTGTTCTTTGATCCTCTCAGTGTTACAGTTATTCTTTCCTTTTTAAATGTAGAAAAAGTTTGTTAAGCATTAAGGAGTTGTTACTTACATAGTTATTCATAGCTGACTTTGAGGTATACAATGTTCCAATACAATCTCACCCCTTGTGTTGACCTCTCTCCACCAGTTTCCCAAAGCTTCCTCCCAACCCCAGCCTTTCTCCGTGACAGGTATATTTTGTTTTTACCATTATATTTAATGTAGGAGTACTGCTATTTATTCAGCCATTGATTAAGCTCATTGAATTGGCATGAACTCCACATTACTTTTTAAAAATTTTTTTAATTGAATGTCCATGAGATGGACCAATACAAAGCTCTTCATAGTTGGGTTTTAGTCATATCATGATCCAGCACATGACTACTCTCTACCAGTGTACATTTGCCACCACCAGTGTCCCCTGTTTCCTTCCCACCATCCCCCAGCGCCCCATCCCTCATCCCTAGCCTCCCTCTATGGGAGGCACTTTTCTTCTTATTCTCTCTCTCCTTTTCCTTTTGTGCATAATGGTTTACAATACAGGTGCTAAGAGGGCATGGAGTTTGTTCAGAGAATTCAGTATTTTTATTGACTTGGTAAGGCTGGAGTAGCTTTTTAACTGTGTGGCAGCTTTGCAGTGTGGATGTAACTGCTGAGGCTTGCAAAAGTACAGGGAGGTGGAGGCAGTTAGCCCATCCAGACACTGATAAAGTCTGGCTGCTGATGCACTCTTCCCGCAGATGCAGGTTGACTCATGGCAGCACCATACCCCTGGACAAGCACATTTTTTTGTTTAGCTGATGTAGTTTGAGACTTATGCTTAGACTGTTGTTAACTGTATTATTCAGACATAATATACAGATAAAACTCTCCCCTCTATACTACTGTGCATACCCGCTACCGCAGTTACCCTCCATCATTTTCTTCTCACTCCCTTCAGTTTCTTTCCTTCCCTTTATTTCTTACTTTTGTAATCAGGGGTCAAGGGTCATATAGGTATCCCATTTGTTACCTTGCATTCCTTACCCTGTTCTTCTGTATACCACAGAGAAGTTACATTTGTCTGTGGCATTTGTCCTCTTTCTGACTCACTCAGTTCCATTCAGGTTGTGGCAAACTGTATGACGTCACCTTCCGTTATAGCTGCACTGTGTTTGCATATCATACTCTCATGAATTGTTTTTCCGATGTTGGATACCTAAGTTGGGTTCCATGTCTAACTATAGTGTTGAGTATTGCAATGAATAATGGTGTGCATTTGTTCGTTTGAATGAATGTTTTTGTGTCTTGGGGGTAATATCAAAATGCAGCATTGCTGGATCATATGGCAGCTCTGTTCTTACTTTTCTGAGAAACCTCCAAACTGTTTTCCACAGGAGCTAAGCCAGACAACATTCCCAACAACAGCAGGTAAGGATTCCTTTTCCACCACATCCCAACAACACCACAGATTGTGCCCACTTTTTTTTCCCTGAGAGTTGTCATTCTCCTTTGTGTGATATGATACTTTATTATCATCTTGATTTGGATTTCACTGAGAGTAAGTGATAGCACTGTAAAACTGTCCTCCCGTTGTTCATCAATTTGCTTGAGTGGGCACCAGTAACTTGTACATTGTGAGACTTGTTAGTACTGTTTTTGGCATATCGAATATGCCACGGTAGAGTGCCAGGCTCTGCCAAGATGGCGGGATACTCTCAATCACTTGCTGGGCTCTCTGAGAGGGACATAGGAATCAAACCCAGGTGAGCCACGTACAAGGTAAACACCCTACCTCTTGTGCTATTGCTCCAGCCCAGTGAAGACCGGCAAAACGTGATAATGAACCCTTTTTCATGTGTTATTTCATGGCCATCAGTCTACTTTGAAGATGCGTCTATTTCTTTCCTCTCACAATTTTTAAATAAGGTTTGTGAATTGGGGGAGGGGGGTGAGTCCTCTTGAGTACTTTATAGATCTTGGATATTCATATTTACCTGATGTGTTGCACATGAATATTATTACCAATTCAGTCTGGTGTCCTTTCGTTGTAGACCATGTGGTTATCTAGGCAGAAGCTTTTTAATTTTATGAAGTCCCATTTGTGTATTTTTGTTTGAGCTGTCCCTGTCAATGGGTCTGATCATTGGAAACGCCTTTGAGGCCCATAGCACTGCTTCCTTCTCCAGGGTGGAGGGGTCAAACCAAGCCCGATTTACCGCCCATAGAGCTCTGGAGCCAGCATGCAGCAGCCTGGCAGGCAGCCACCGGGTGACATGTAACCAGTCCCTGTGTCTCCTGGGCAGCATTGAGTCACAGGTCCCTCAGCAGAGCCCAGCCTGGCAACTCGCAGGGAGGCCAAGAATGCATGTCCCGCCAGAGGGCACGCATTACCTCCTCTTGGGACCACAGCAAATCCTCTCTGTAGAAGGCTGGATTAACACTGGCCTCCATCTGACTGGCCATAACTAGAGTCATCCACATACCAAGTTTCTACTAGAACCTGGGTTTGATCCAGCCCCATCAAGTAATGGTTCGTAAGGAGCTCTCCTCTGGCACAGAGTTGAGGACCATCTACTCATGTAAGTCCCTAGCCCCTGCACAGCTTGATCCTCCCTACACAGGTTTGCAGAAACTCTTCTCACCTAGCTCTGGTGTGGGTTTTGTTTTCCCTTCCATGATCCAGTGCCTGAGCCCTTACCTAGACCACAACTGGATGTGCAGTTTGGACCCTCACCAGAGCTGTTCCAACTGTGGGGTGTGGAATATGGGCCTTTGGCCACTGCAGAGGCTGCTCCCATTTCCGGAGCCTATCCCAGGTGGCCCCTTTTGGAGACAACACATACAGAGAGCACAGGACCTGGTCAAAGAGGGCACCAAAGCCTGCCAAAGCACGAACAATGCAAGGAACACCTGCAAGTGTTTTCCAGGCTCGGTCACAGGTGTACCTGTATGTGCTCTGGGATGGCTTTAGTCTGACACAACCCAATCGCAAGAACTTGACACAAACAGCGAGACTCTTCTGGGGCCCCAGGATCCTCAAGGCCTGATAATGAGACCTTTGTTTTCCACCTATCCCATGAAAATGCACCCCTCAGTCTTTATCCTGGTCACATAAAACATGGCCCCCTCTCCAGGGATTTTGAGATGTGCGTTTTCTTGGGAGCTGACTGTGTTAATACCTCCCAAGCCCCACATAGACCCTTTTCCACCCTCACACCCCTCCCACTTCAGAGGAATGAAGAGCTGGTCTCAGCAAGCTGCCATCCCTGCTCTAACAGGTAAAAGCCAGGTCCCCAGGGCTTTCCAGATGCTTGATCCAACTTTTCAGGTACTTCATCAGCATCAGCACCTCAGAGTCTCCTCCATCCAACCCAGCTCCACAGCCCAGCTGCCCCTCTAGGGTCTGCTCCATGACGGATTAAGAGCCCAGGGACCCCTCAGCTCCCTGACTGTGACTGCAGGGCTTCCTCAGTGCTCCCCAGTGGAGAACAGTGCTTTCTCCAGACAGGTCAGTGTTGTTTAAACTCCCAGTGCTTGCTGAAGTGGGGCCAGGTGGCAAGGAGCTCGCCAACAGGAACAACATGGAGGTTATGGGCTAGTCTATGGGAATGAGCACAGGCCCCGCTGCTGTATCTGGGTCCCCTTCAGGGCAGCTGATCTGCTCTGAAGTCTGGATGCTGGACTTTGTGTGCCCGTAAAGGAGCATGCAGGAACAGTAGAAAGGTCTGACCACCTTGTTTCAGCTGTGCCATAGAGTCTGGACATACTTCATTTCTTCCACAGTGATCACAGTTTTAGAGAGAGTAGAACAAAACTGGTGTGGTGCCCAGTAACTGTTCTTGCTTCTAGGGACCAAATGCAAGATGAGGCATGTTGAGCCACTTCACACCAGAAGCTACTGGTGCTGTGGAGGAGCCTCAAGTTTACCCTAAAACATTTCCAACAAGAAATGAATTTCGGATCCAGGAAGCTTGCTGAAGTGATGAAGAGATCAGCTTGCTGATGTTGCAGCAGGCCGATTTCACCAGGGTGCCTCAGGCAGGGGCAGGTGTTGTCCCTCCACCTGCCCCTGACGAATCCAGAGCCCAATGGAAAACCCACGTATGTGAGACCAGTGACTGCTAACTCTAGTCCTCAAGGGATCAGGGACAGCTGCTCCTTCCCATCTCCTCGCCTCTATGTCACGCTCATGAACTGCCTTCCTCCTTGTGTCATTTAAGCTCAGTAATGGCCATGATCCAGAGATTTAAAAATAAATCTCAGAATCGAGATTTCTTCGGACACTAATTATTTAAAATTGTAGAATTCCAGGGCGTGCTGCCACTTTTGTGGCCATGTGACTTCTCATGCTATTCATAATAAGCTATACAAAATAAAGTATCTGTCTCTTAGGCAGGCTTGAGTGGTGGTGGTGGTGGTAAACTTAGAAATAATTGTGTTGGGATGGTGTAATGGTGGTGGGATTGAAATATTGAATGTAATCCATTATTGTGAATAACTTTATGAAAATAAAATTTAAAAAATTATTTTGCGTACCAAAAAAAAACCCATTCCTGACAGGAACTACCTGTGATTTTGAACTGTCTCCAAATAGGCAGAAAGTAACAGAGCACCAAAGGCAATATAGATCCTGAACTATCAGGGATAAAGAAAACTGCAGGTTCAGGACATCATGCTCAGTTCCAGAAGTCGAGACAGGACAGACAAGGAAAGATTAAGGACCTTGCTGTTTGTCTTAGTGTAAAGAAAACACCAAGAGAGGACACATGTTCTCTGGATAACAAAAATCGTTGCATCCCTAATACAGTTATCAGAACCTTCGTGCTTGGGGTGCATTACACAGTGCATAAAATCCCTACCCCACAATCCCAAATTTGGGGTTCTCTGCCAGCAGTGAGAGGGTTTTTCCCAGGCTTGCGTTCTCAATAAAATTCTTTGAGAAGCTCACTTTAAATCTGCGCATCTGCTGTTAGCTAGTACAAGGGAGTAGAAAGAAGCTCATTGTTCAACAACCATTGAAGGAATTGCCAGATGTAGCCCTTCTGCACATGGAATATGATTTTGTAGTTAACGTTTGAACTGTGGACATGAGCTGATGTAGGTGGACCAGGAAAAGCTGTTCTCAGTGAAAGAGGCCACATAAAGCTAGATAGCCAGAGTGTGGCAATCTAGAGAAAGAAAGGAATATGGGGTTCAAGACTCAAGGATTAATGGGAAGAGAAAGTGTGATGGCTGAGTGGAGGAGGTTATGGACACCTTCTGAGGATACGAGCTCTATTTTATAATGTGGTGAAATTGTTTTAAAAGGTATTTTGGAACTGAAGAAGTAGTACAGCTGATGGGGCAGTTGCTTTGAACATGGCCAACCTGGATTTGATTCCTGGCACTCCATATGGTCCCCTGAGTCCAGAAAGGAGTACGTCCTGGGCAGAGCCAGAGTAAGCTCCAGGAACCATTTTGTGTGACACTAAAACAAATGGAATGCTGAGAATTGGGAAAATTGTATACACATTAAGGTGCTTGTGTTGCATGTGCACAGCCCTCGTTCACGTTCTCCCCTGAGCTATACCAGGAGTGAGTCCTAGAACACGGAGCTCTGTAGAGCAGTCACTGTTGGGTGTGAGCCACGAACTCAGGGAAGAAATGGAAACAGTCTGTCTCCCACATCTGTGAAAGCTCCTTTGTGTTGCTCTCTCCCATGCTGTGATTTTTCCCAGCGTGATGACCTCAATCTTTGATGTGCTTTTTGATGCATTCCAAGGAAAAGACAGCAAACGTGAGCCTCGCCTATGTCCACAGAATTGGGTGGGTCTGCTGAAACTGAGCACATCTCCCTAAGGGTGGGGAGGACTCATCCCTGCTCCAGGGAGTACAATGTCTCACAGGACCCAAACCCTGTAACGCCCTTACCTGTTTTCATCTCAGGATTGTCCAAGGAGCATGAGCGACAGGAGATACCAAGAGTTTTCAATGTAATGAAATTTATTAACTATTTACACAATGACACAAAGGGGCTGCTCCAGCAAAACCCCACCACTGGGCCCGCCAAACAATACAGAGAAGTCCTAGCTGGATGAAGATCAGGTGGAAGACAAGGTTGTTAGGGGCAGCCAGGCTCAGGAGGGAGGCACCTGGTCTCCTACTGGATGCTGTACCCATCCTGTATTGTACTCCTCTGGGCTACAGCAGGCTGGAACCTTCTCTTTGGGGGCAGGGAAGGGCCCACCAGCTCCACAGTCAAGGCTGAGCCCCCAGACACCCTGGGGTGCTCCCCAGGGAAGGGGGTCTTCTCAGTAGTGCCCAGTCCTGCGCTCCCACACAGAGGCCGCTTCCTGGAAGGGGCAGTAGCAGGGGCAGCAGGATTGCAGGCCCTTCTGTGAGTGGGTTGGGGCCGAGAAGCCCCCCAGGCCCTCGGGCAGCAGGGGCCAGTGTCTGAGCCAGGTCTCATGGGGAAGCCCCAGGGCAGAAGGCTGTGTTGAGAGGCCTGGAGGAAGGCCAGGCAGGGCAGCTCCTCCTCCTCCTCCTCACTGGAGCCCTCTGCTGCCCCATGTGGCCCCTGGCCAGGAGGGGCCTCTTCCAGCATGAGGGAGACCCTGTTGTCCAGAGTAGGGGCAGCGAGGCCCAGACAGGGGGCCTGTTCTGCCTGAAGGGATGGGGATTCCAGGCTCCCCAAAGAGAGGACAGAGGCTCGAGGTGCCATCCTAGTGGCCTCAACCTGCACAGGCCTT
The DNA here is from genome assembly GCF_029834395.1 of Sorex fumeus. NCBI lineage: Eukaryota > Metazoa > Chordata > Mammalia > Eulipotyphla > Soricidae > Sorex > Sorex fumeus. The sequence continues at coordinate 6,502,270 of NW_026606103.1, forward strand.
GAGGCATGTCCAAAGTCAGTATCAGGGGGGCAGGATTCAGCGCTGGCCCCTGGCTTATGGCCCCAGGTAGGGGTTGGGTTGCAGTGACCTCCTGCACTCTCAGATGGATTTGAGTCCTTTGGAGTCAGCTGGTGTTGGGGACAAGCCTTCTGGACCTCCTTGTCCAGCACAGCCCGTAGACGCTTTCCCACAATCTGAAGGGAGGAAGGAGAGTGTGGGTATGTGGGGGTGCAGGGTGGGACAGAGAGTGACCGCGACTCCTCCCAGAGTAGAAAACCAAGATCTCTGTCCCACTAAGGGCCCTCACCCCCGCCAACCCTTCCCTCACCCCATATTCACGTCCTCATCTTCCCTGAGGTCTCAAAGGGAGGCCTCTGGCCATGGCCTGGGCAGGGAGGGCACCAAGTGACTAGGCCCCAGTGCTGGGCGCCCCTCCCTGACTCATGACGCACCTGCGGCTCTGAGTGCCCTGGTACCTGTCCCCTGTGTCCCCTGCAGGGACTCTTTCCCAGCAATCACATGCAAAATGCCTCCTGTTTGCCGTGGGCCGCTACCCATTGCCTTCCAGGAAACCCTCACATTATTCCCCTGGGTCCTGCATGGACCCCAGAGACCTATGTGCCTCACCTGTGTGGGGGTGAGTCCTTCCTCCTCCTCGAGCTCCTCAGCCAGGTCCAGGAGATCCAGCTGGGATTCTGGGGAGAGCAGGTGCGCCAGGAAGCTGGGGTGAATGACTGCCTCGACCTGGGAGGGGGAAGCGGGTGTGAGGGTTCTCCTATGGACTAGGAAGGAATTAAGATGCAAACTCACCAGTTCTCAGCACAGTACAGGGTCTTGGACGGTTGCACAAAGTCTCTGTCATGTACACACATGACACAAAGACACACACTCTTCCACCTCTAGGCACATGTACGTGTATCCACACGTTTCTGCGCAGAGCCCACACAGTACACACAGATGGAGACACACAGATATGTTCACACATTGACCAAACCCAGAAATTCTCAAAATAGGGCCAATGTTTGTACACAGGGAGACACATGTGCACACATACACACAAACACAAGTAGAAATATGTCACTACCAAGCCCTGGACAGAAGCAACCCTGTGCCCTCCCCACCCTACAGCAGCACCCAAAACCCACCTTGGTGACAAAGGCCTCCTGGGAACACAGCTCGTACACATAGCTCAGGAGCCCCGGCTCAGGGCAGGTCCCGGCCTCCTCCTGCTGCTCCTTCCTGCCCGCTGCCCTTCGGCCAAGGGGCTCCCCACAGACTGTATCGGGGGCCTTTAGCTGCTCGTCCATGATATCCATGTTCTGCACGGTCTCAGGGGGGATCTCCTTGGGGGCCTTGGTTTTGGGGGCCCGCTGTGGTTTGTGCGTCTTGGGGCAGGCTGCCCGAGCCCGGGGTCTGGATTTCTTAGGGACACAGGCTGAGGAGGAAGAAGGGGAGAGGGACGTGAGTGGACCCCGCGTCCATTGCCCTTAGACACACAGCACTGAGCACAGAAATGGGGACGGATACCTGTGGGATGGGTCAGGTCAGGTGTGTGTCTACATCTGTGTGTACTAGAATCCCATAAATGAGTGAGGGATGAGGGGGCCTTCAAAGGGAGGAGGGGTCAACCGTGTCCCCAGGGTCTCCAACCCCACTTCAAAGGTGAGTCTGACGCCCTCAGGCAGTGTGCTGTGTTCAGGGAGAGGGAGAAACCCAGGAACAGGGGGCCGCTGAGCATAGGCCTGGGTGTCCCCAGGAGAGTGAAGGCTCCCTGGCAGGGCAGGAACCCTAGCACCTTCCTGGGCCTATGAAAATTAGCTGGGAAACAGGCTCGGTACCTGGCTGCTGGCCTAGCGGTGGGCCTGGAGCCCCCTGAGGCTCAGGCCTGGGTGGAGCAGTGGTTGGCAGGCCCTGTACTCCATTCATCCACTGCAGCTTCTGCGCTTCCATCTCTTCCTCAGCCTCAAACTCCATGAACCTGGTATGGGGAGCACAGATCCCATTGAGATGGGCTGGCCTGGACCATACTGGATGAGGCAGGGACAGGGAACACACACCGCCAAGCCCTCAGGAGGGTGGAGAATGGGTGGGCATAGACCCTAGCTCCCCCAGTGATTCCCCATATCATCATTTTGAGGGTCACAGAAAATAAGGGACTGTGACCCTCAGACCGTGGTCAGGAGCGCCAGAGTGGGGTGGGGAGAAGTGTCCCGGCCCCAGGAGGGACAAGCTTCCACAGGGGAAGGGCCTCCCGGGGATGCCAAGGACGCCTTGGCCATCTGGGAGCAGCCCGTGAAGCCCAGTCCCGCAGCCAGCCCCAACCCCCACTCTCTGCCCAGGACTGACTTACTTGGCAGCCATGTTGTAGTAGATCATGCGGTCAAAATTGCTCGTGCCCTCCCATTCCCGCAGGGCCCGGCGCAGGCCTTCCTCCAGGCTCATGGTGGGCTTCAGGCGGGCCAGGGTGCGCAGCACCGGGCTGCAAGGACAGGCTCGGTCAGGGTCTGTATCTGCCAGGAGGCCCCGCTGTCCTACACCCATGCCTAGAGCCCCGATGGCGGCCTGGTCTCCCCGCGCAGAGTTGACTCTACCTCCCACACCCCTGCTCAGTGGCCATGCTGGTGTGATCCCTCAGCTCTGGGGATACGTCATGAGATGCCAAGGCCGAGCAGTCATGGCCTGTCTGAATCATGTTGCATCTGTGATGTGTCTGGTCTTAGGAACAGAAAGTCTGTCCTACCGACCACAGGTTAGGACCAACCCTGATGAGCAGACTGAGTTGAAGCTTTAGGGCATAACTGGTCACTATGGGATTTTAGCCGAAACCCCGGGGTGACATTCCTGAGGTCACGCTGTCATGGACCCTACCCTGGGGGTCACCCCTGTCCCTTCCTGTGAAGCTCCCATTAGGTCTAGGACACCCGAGGGACTTACATGAGGAAGCAGGAAACAGCCTCAGTGTCCGGAGTCTGAGGAAGGTACCTCCGGGTCAGGGCCTTGAATTTCTGCCAGTGCTGAAAGTTCTTGTAGACGCTACTGGGGCTGCTGGAGGTTTCAGGTGATGCCTGGTTACGGGTGGTGGCTGGACCAGTCTCCCCACAAACCCACTGGGGCAGTGCTCCACCACTGGATGGGAGGATGATGGGAACCACCTGTGCCACTGGCAGTGGAGCCTGAGGAGGATGGTCTCCTGTCCCAGCCTGGGTGACAGTAGTAGCTGGGGTAGGCATAACGGTCTCCGGCACAGATGACACCAAGTAGACGGGTGCAGGATGCCCATTCACGGCAGATGGAACTTCTGGGCCCCCCCAGTTGAGTGAAGCCTGTGTCAGGATGACAGGCTGGTTCTGGGCTGATTCCACAAGCCCCACCTCAGGGCTGACCTGGATGATGACCTTGCAAGGTTCAGGAACGCGGGGACCATGGCTTGCAGCTCCTGTCATCACAGGCACCATGGGGAAAGGTGACAGTACCAGAGGGTTGCCAGGAGCAATGGCCGAGGTCACCAGAGGGGGCATCTGGATGGGCTCCCAGGGTGTTGGCTGGGGAAGCCCTGGATTGAGAAAGGGCAAGACCCGGAAAGCAGAGCCGGAGACCCCAAGGTTCATGGTCATCTCTGGGAGCAGTACAGGAGACACTGTGGAGAGGAGGGAGGGGAGTGAGAGGGAGACGGTGTGGGGGGCCTCACTGGCCCAACCATCTCTAGATCAGGCCCTTTGAAAGGAATGAGGTGGTGTGCCCTGTCTCAGCCCTGAGTCCCGGGCACAGGCCATCCCTCCCCTCCAGCTGGGTTGTACTTCGTGGAGATCCTAAGGCTAGGGTTCTTGTGTTCTGGGAGAGTTCCATCAGGGCTGGCAGCAGGTGTGGAAATGGCCAGAGATTTCACCAGTCAGACACTTGGGGATGTTTCCAGAGTTCTGGAGCTGCTGATCATGTTAGATTGAAAATTGGTAACATCTTCTAAATAATCTAAGACTTTATCCCAGAGACAGATACAGGATAATTAACATCAGGCACAAACCAGGTGCCAGGAAAGAAAATTGTCTGCCACCATCGTTACTCAGGTGGAATTCACACAGAGACTCGCACTAGAGACGACCCAGAGCCTGTGTGCATCATGCTCAGGACAGAGGCCCTGATGTCTCCAACTGCTCTGACGATGCTCTCTCTGCCTCAGTACACTCCACCTCTCCTCAAGGAACAGACATTCACAGACTTTTCTCAGGAAAACCCCACATATCACACACACACACACACACAGAAACACACACTCATTCTCACAAACTCACACATAGACTCACACATCCATTTATTCCTTGTCTGTGAGGGAAGTATCCAATTCTCAATCAATCTTCACCTCAGAGCCGAAATGCTTGCTGGGGCTGCACCATGAGATGCCAGACCATGGAAGAACAAACTTCACCAAAAGGAGAACAATCCAGAACAACTCAGGAAGCTGAGTCGTAACTACGCTGAAGTCACATGTCTCCCAACCTGCTGACCCAAGGAAGCTGCTGGGCTCAGCCAGCAGAGAGTTTAAGTCTGCAGAAGTGTCAGGCTCTGACTGTGGCAGTTAGTCACTTGCAGCCCAGCTCTGTGGAGGACTCATCATGGCAAAATTACACACAGACAGCCTCACTCAACAAGGTTCAGGCTGAACCATCTGTGCTGAGCTGTCCACCTCAGGTTGAGCTCAGCCCAAGTCTAATTACTTCTAAACTTATTCTAGAGCACAGGAGGAGACATGGACTCAGCATGCCTGGGTCTTTCCTGTGCCACCACAAAACAGTCCCTCCAGACACATGACAAATGGCCCTGTTCCCCCATCCACCAGCAGGACACTCACATATAAAGCAGCCATATGCCAGCTGCCTCCCTCTGTCCATACCAATGACCTTCCCCCAGGTAATTTGACACAACTCCAAGGATGCCCTCCCAGACCCCTCAGGTTCTCCTGGGCTCCCTTTGCTGTACAGGTGAGCTATCTATGGAGCCCAGGTCTTTCTCCTCGTTCACCCACTCAAAACATGGTGTTCCCAGTCAGGGTAACTATGAACCCAAATGATTTCAGTGTGACAGAGACTTTATCACATACACAGACACCCTCACAGGCTTACCTCCTCCTGACGCCATCGCCATAGACGAGGCCAGAGGCTACTGCAGTTTATCAGCCTTCACAACAGCAAAACTCAGGACTAGGATCAGAGAGTGAACTGCTCACGCAGACGCTCAGGATCCGAGTGGGTGAGGGTGAAGTTTGAATTCAAACCTCAGAATCTTGGGCTCAAGACATTCTGCAGTGGGGGAGGGGAGGGCCAGGAGGGCCTGGCTGGGGAAACATTCCATGAAGGGCTCTGATTGGACGGCCAGAACCAGAACTTTCCTTCAAACTGCTCAATGGCTGAGCAGCTCACATGGCCTCTTCCAGCCGCTTAGACAAAGTTTCCCAGCACACAGGTTGGCTTGGTCTTCGCTGTATCTCAATACTTTATCCACCAGTCTAGTTGTGTGCCCCTCAAATCTCTCTCCTTCCTCTCTTCCTGTGGACCTCCTTCAACAGAGTCTACGCTTTCTTTGCAATATTTAGTCATTTGTGACTTGTGAACCCATGGAGGTCAAAAATTAAAAGGAGTTTTCCCAAGCAAACGCAGTGGGTTTTGCTTTTTTGTTTGTTTGTTTGTTTGTTTTGCTAATCCTTCATTAGGGTCCAATCCCTAGGAATGAAAGTAATGTAGAATTGTCTAACATGTTTGACTAGCTTTTTCAAAGTTTCTTTCTACTGGAAGCTCTTATCCTTCCTGGAATAGCCATGAAGTTTCATGTTAAAACAGCTACGAATCTCCAACTTACTTCTTTGCATTTGCAATACATTTTATGGATGATTTGCCTCCTAAATATAATGTTGAATGGAGGAATATCTTTAGTGGTTCAAAGCTAAGTTTTGCCAGAGGCTCAATGATGTGTTTTTAATGCATGGCTGGGTGTTCCCTTCAACTTCGCCTTGTAATACAATGCTCTCTCCCACACCAAACTGGTTTTCTGTTGTTAACATATTTCTAGACATGTACTATGAACTGAAACCCCTAAGGATCTCATTTTTATGAACTCATAACTGATTTCCACTCTGGTTAAAAGTACATGTACGTTCTACCAGCTGGCATGTGTATTGATTTCTTTATATTGGTCAAACGGCTTCTCTCTTGTTCAGGAGACTCCATCCACACAGCATGAACGTCTGCAGTCCCTAATTGAATCCTTATTATGCCTGAAATGCCACCAATCTCGTGCATGACTGGCCGACATTTGCACCACTGCAGCCTGTAGGTGCGCGCGCATTGGGGCTGTCCTGGCTCAGTTCTAAACAGTTAGAGGTAACGGACACGCATGCGCACCTGCATCTCTCGCGGGGTCTGCAACTGCCAACGTCCTACAAGCTATGGGTGTAATGACTCCTCTTTGGGATAGTCGCACCCATGCCTATGTCAGGCTCAACAGAGGGGTATGTGGCACTTTCCAGCCTTCTGGGGGCGCGTCTCCTCCAGGCTCTGGCAGCGCCGCACACCTGCGCCAGATCAGTTCCGGATCTGGACGCTCAGAGCTAGGGTGGTAAAGGACTCCTGGGACCATTCAGACTGCTACTTGGGGTCGGAGCGAATGTGCAGCGGGGGAGGGCCATTGCCTTGCATATGGCCAACCTGGCTTCCATCCTCTTCATCCCAGATGGTACCCTGAGTACCGCCAGAGTAATTCCTGAGTGCAAAGGAATTCCTCAGCACAGCCAGTGTGGCTTCAAACCAAAAGAAAAGAATCCCAAAATACAACAGCAATAAAACAGCAGGAGCAAACAAAGCCCTAATACCATGTGGACCTTTTGTGTAGGATGCAAAAGCAAACACAAAGTTTTTCCTTATTGAAAACTTTAGCCCTTGAACATGAAAAAATCAGGTCACTCCTAAATGGGGAAAATGGGAAGCTCTGACATACATAGAAAATACATACATAGAAAAGCTTCACCTTTGTTTCCCAAAACGTTTTAGAAACCAACAATTAGGTTTCATCTCTATTCCCTCGTCAATAAATGAAACAGTTTTCTTGACTTAAAATATTGAAACAATCATAATCTGACATCCAATTGTTGTGCAATTGGTAGCCTGGTTGGCAGAAGATGCAAGAATTAAGCAAATATCGACAGACATATGTAAGGTTCAGTTGAGCTTACAAAACTGACAGTGAAACTATGTTTTTGTATATTGTAATGCCTTAAAAACCTCTTAAATGTGTGTTCATCATCTGTAGTATTTTAGGACAAGACACTTCATTTATAGAGACCAGGTAGAGGTGTCCAGCCATTGTCAGCTCACAAGTACATGGGTGTAATGCTGCAATCCCAGATCTGTTTGAGATTAACCATGGTGATTACCAGTTCCAAGAAAGCAGTAGGATGGCCAGATGACAGAGACAGGGATTTCAGATTGTTTACTTCAGGAAGCAGCTAGTGAAATTTTGGGCCCAGCAGAGCAAGCTGAGCTTGATGACCCATTGAATATGAGGAACCTGTGGTGGTGGTAGTGGTGATTCTGGTGTCATGGTTACACTAATTCAGTTTCCTTCATCCCACGAAGAATTTGTTAGGATGAGAAATATCTGCTTTAGAAAGGGGAGAGCAAAGAGCAATTGGAAAGAATCTTAAGAAATTACAGAGTGAAGGAGGATGGTGTACTGGGCAGACAAGGCAGCAGCTTATTGAGTGTGTCCAATCTCTCCTGGGAGTAGCGAGTCATGGAAGCTCTTATGGATTCTTTCCCAGGGCACAGAATGAGGGGTGTTCTTCACCCTGAGTTGTGAAGGTCCAGTGTTGATGTGTTTGCAAAGTTAGGCACATGTGTAGTGGTCATAGGATGTGGTTTTCTGCGTGTTATATGTGCATCGCACAACTAAGTTCATATATGTTCTCATCAGGAACTCTCGACCTGGGTGCCTTTCCCCACCATTGTCCTCAGATCACTTTCAGTCTGCTTCTTCCTTGACAGAGGTTTTCTTTTGTAATCAAAAGTCAAGACATCTTTTCATTCAGGAGTTTTTAATTACTTTCCTTTGTTTATATAGCACGCTGAGACCCTACAAGATTTGTCCTTTCTCTGAATTCTTTTGCTTGTCAGGATGCCCTCCATCCACCCAATTTGCAGGAGTCTGCAAGATTTTACCTTTTCTTGTAGCTGAGTAGTGTTCTGTTGTGCGTGTTTATACTACAACTTTATCTGTTTATGTGTCCATTTGGGGTTTTCCTGAGTATTGTACTTAGCATGGCAGTGAATATAGGAGTGCATATATCATTTTGATTTTTCTATAAAGGGGTTTTGGTGGGAACATGCAAATGTGAAATCACTAGGTCTTTTGGAACCTATATTCTTGCTCCACTACTCAACTGCCGCCACACTCCATGCTGCTTTCCACACACTTAGGCTGAGCCTCACATACGAGCAAACATATTCCTGGCCACATCCCTATCCATCATTACCACACCATATTTGATGGGTTTCAGACAGTAAGCAACAAATGATAAGTAAAGTAATAAAGGCCCTCCTGTTGATCATCGATTTGCTCGAGCGGGCCCAGTAACGTCTCCATTGGACACTTTGTTGTTACTGTGTTTGGCATATCGAATACATCCCGGGTAACTTGCCAGGCTCTGCCATTCAGGCGAGATACTCTCGGTAGCTTGCCGGGCTCTCTGAGAGGGGTGGAGGAATAGAACTCGGGTCGGCCATGTTGGCTGCCTGCAAGGCAAACACCCTACCGCTGTGCTATCGCTCCAGCCCACAAGTAAATATATAAATATTACATATATTACATTTATATATTATATAAATATGTATTATATTTATATAATTCAGAGAGTCCGGTAATCTACTGAGAGTATCCTGCCCACACTCCAACTTAGGCTATTCATCTTTGGATATTTTTTTCTTGTCAATTTTGTTTATTCTTCCAGAACTAAGTGGTGAATTGGCTAATTTTTCCTTTCATTTGAGAATTTTCTTATTTCTCAGTTTTAATTTTATTTTTATATAGTAGTTCACAATATTTGATTACATTTTATATTTCATCGCCAATCCCAACACCATTACACATTCCCACTACCGTATTTCGGATGTTTTCATCCCAAACCCCAACCCCTGCCCCATAGCAGAATGAAAATAATTTATTTTGCATTATTTGTTATGAATAAAATGCTAAAAATGCTCCAAAATGTTTCTTTAGAGAAAAGTGTGTGAAGATTGTTGTATTTCATGCATTAACCACTAAACCCTTCTATAAGAGATTATGAGCATGTTGTTAAAGGTTCAGTCCTTTGTGCATAGATATTGGGCTGGAGCGATAGCACAGCCCTAGGGCGTTTGCCTTGCATGCGGCCGACCCGAGTTCAATTCCTTCGTCCCTCTCAAAGACCCTGCAAGCTACTGAGAGTATCTTGCCCCCAAGGCAAAGCCTGGCAAGCTACCCGTGATTTCTTCGATATGCCAAAGAAAGTAACAACAAGTCACAAAATGGAGATGTTACTGGGCTGCTGGAGCAAATCCTTGAACAGTGGGAGGACAGTAACAGTGATATACATATATATATATGTATGTATGTATATATATATGTAAAGATATATTTCCCTCGAGAATTGGTTGCCTTCATCAAATGTGGTGTGACACCCTTGGAAGTTGGGTTGTGTCAGGTATGAAATGCAGGCGCAGGTCAAGGAATAGGTTCAGTCATGGGTGAGACTCTGCCTGAACATGTGAAGAGCAGCCGTGACCATGGCAGTGGTTGAATTCTGGAGGGTTTTGGCTGCCAGGCCTTGACGTAGGCCTTCAGTGCTGTGAAATTTCTCTTAACTCTGCAGCATGTCACGTGTTTTAGAAAGATGTGTTTCCTTTTTTATTTGTCTCATTTTTCCCCCTCTAATTTCCACTTAACTTTCATTCTCCTACCATTGGCTGTTCAGAGTTTTTTTTATTTTCCTGCATATATGTAGTTCTAATTTTTCTTTATGATTAATTTTTACTTTCTTGCAATTGTGTTCACATTCGTTACTTGGCATGTTTTAGATCTTCTTGAAATTGCAAAGAAAATTTTTGTTGTCTAACAAATGATAAGTCCTAGCAAATATCCCATGTGCACTTAGGAAGATTGTGATGCATTGATTGCTTTATATATGTATAGTAAATAAGTATGCATGTATATTGGATCCAAGTCAGCGTCATGCAAGAAAGTACCTTACCCAGTACACTATTGCATTTGTTTCTTTACTGCCCTTCTAGAAATTCTATAATTCAGTGATTTTTCTCTTCTGTTGTCAGTTAAATAGCTTACATTATTTATTTAAAAATTTTCTTTTCTAGACCTCTTTTTTATTTGTTTGTGGGCCACATCCACTGGTGCTCTGGGCTTATCCTGGCTCTGCATGCAGAGAACAATCCTGGCTGGCTAAGCAGACCACATGGGGAACAAGGGATCTAACAGATCAGTCATGTGCAAGGAAGTGCCCTACCTGGTTTGCTATCTTTCTGGCCTCTATCTCTTGCTTATTGATGAGGACATGTGTACTGTCTTTTAAAAAAAAATTATTGAATCACTGTGAGACAATTACAAAGCTTCCCTGTTTGAGTTTCAGTCATACAAGAATCAAACACCCATCACTCCACCAATGCACATCTTCCACCACCAATGTCCTCAGTATCCCTACCGTCCCACCCCTCCCCCTGCATGTATGGCAGACAGTCTCCCCTATGCTCCTTTTTAAATTCCTTGTTGTGATTCACATAAGATGTCTCCTGGTCACAAGAGCCTTAGCGTGCTCTTGGAATTCTAACATTCTAGATAAGTAGGGTGTGTAAAATCTCTGCAGCAAATTGCTCGATTCGAGATTCTTATGTGTGTCTGGATCATGGCCATTAAGAAGCTTAAGTAGCAGCCAGAGACAGTTTGTGGGCATGACATCCAGGGTCCTATGGGGATGGGGGAAGAGAGGGACCCTATCATCCCCATCCCGTGACGCAAGGAGTTTGTTGTCTCTGAACCCGCTTACCTGCACTTCTCTCTGGGTTCTGAAAGTTGGCAACCTCCAGGGAGGTGGGGGTTAGGGGGCAGGTGGAGGGACATTGCCTTCCGCCCCCACCAAATCAGGGCATGTCAGTGAAGTTGGTCTGCTTGAATTCTGGAGGCATCTCTGCAGTGAGCTGCTCTGTTCGAGACTCTTTTGTGTCTCTGGATCATGGCCCTTGTTTCCATCTTTTCCAGAGAAATTGGCATATGCCATACAGGGTACAACTGCTCTCCCACAGTGCACCACTGGCCTTAAATATAGCTTTTGTTCTCTTTCGAAATTTATAAGTCTCTGAAAATAAGGCCAAGAAATGAGTCTGTATAGCTGAGCCAGTGGTGGTTTGTCTGTGTGGCTCCCACATATGTAACTTTTGTCGGTTTACTTTCCGGGTAAACTTGGCCCCAAGTTGTTGGGGTCCAACCAAGGGCACAGCAGCATTGAAGACACCAGCAGACTGCTGATGCTCTCTCCCTGAAGGTACAGGTTGAACTTCTGGCAGAATCATACTCCCCCCACCCACTGCCATGTGTGTCACTGATTCAATTTTGGCTTGTTCCATTCTAATGCTGAGTCCTACTATTGTATTCTTTACCTCTTCTGTTCAATTACTTATTGTTTCTCCCCTCAGTCTTTTGTAGGGTCATTGACACTTGTGATGCTTTAGTAGTTCAGTGGTTATAAAGAGCATTTTGTTGCTTTAGGTCATGTCAGTCTGTGTCAGAATTTATGAAGCACTTGAGAAGTGTTCTGGGCTTCTTCCAAAGAATGGTGAAATTTCTTAATTTTTTTCATTATTACTAGTGCTTCATGTGAGTTTTTGGTTTACCTCTGGGTTCAAGGTGGTCTGAGCAGTGATGTACTGTTCCCATTGGTGTCTCAGGCTGCTTTGATATGTAAGGGTTAAATTGTACTTTTGCTCTGTTTCTGCTGTACCACTTGAATTAAGAAATACCTTCTCATGATGTATTGCTATAGTGACAGCAAAGTTAGAAATGTGAGCGGGAGCTAAGCAAAGGCAACCAGGAGACAGCCAGAGGCAGGAACTCTGAGTGGCTCATTCTAGGAACCTAGCAGAGAAGAATAGGTCATCAGTAATAAGTCTTGGTTCAGAATGGAGCAGAAGGACCCAAACCCACCTGTTACCCAGGTGGAGAAGTAGGCAAGGGTCACAGAAACAATTAGTCAATTCATAGATGTCTCTATGGGACCTAAAACAATGTGTCCGTAACAAAGATTTCGAGCAACAGGAACCACAAATAAGACCCCTCCTGCTTCAGTGTAACTTAGTGTATTCTCACAACACAACCAATTGAGAAGCCCCATTTATTTGCTCCTTTTCTTTTTCCTCCCAGTGAGTGGTTTCAGGAATGTTCCTATGTCAAGTGCTCGGTGCCCCTGTCTGGCTACACTTCCAGAAGATTGCCTGTTTGCGGTCAGTCTTGACATGAAATATTCACTCTCATTGCTTAATGTCCTAAAGTTTGTTTTGCTGTGATGGATTAATCGAACTGTTACATTTGAAGGCCCTGGTATGATATAAGACAACTTGGAATTCCTGGCTTTGTGGCTGAAATGAAAACTGGATCCTAATAGAAGGTGCCTGAGGGTACCAGCCTTCCTTAGCAGCCCACAGACTCCAGGAGAAGTTGGCCAGGCGGGCGAGGGATCAATGAGATTCACTGACAACAGGTACCTTCCTTAACACCTTCTTACCTGGACAGACTTCCAGGAAAGCCCTTAGCTCCTCTCCCAGGCAGAGTTTGGATTCTGAGTCCTTTTCAGAATGTGGGGAGTGAGTTTCCCTTCTGGATGGAGTTGATTCTCAGGTGCCAGGACTGGTCCCAAGCGGCCCACAGAGTGCTGCCTGTTCTGAACAGTGCTTTCACAATGGTTCTCACTCAGGGGCCTGGGAGAGACTGATCACCTACCTACTCAGTGTGGGGAAGGGTTAATGAGTCACCCATGTGTAGTGTTTGTCTTTTTCTTTTGGGGAATTCCCAAGGATCTGGTATTCATTTTCCTGCTTACCATCTTTTTCTCTTTCCTGTTACCCCACTTCATCTGGTGAGCTGAGACTTTCTTTTCGTATTACTCTGCATGTGGAGGAGTGAGCAACTTTTCTCTCTTAGACGGCTGGGAGGAAATATTTTGGAGTTACTCGTCTTTCTTATCTATCCTCAGAAACTCACCGTTATTTTACCAAGATTTCCATTCCCCAGGAAGCAAGGGGTTAATAGCTTCCCTAAAAGAAAGCATAAGGGGTCCCTGACAGTATGTTTTTTAGTGGCAAGAGAAACAGAACTCCTCCTCTCTCTTGGCATCATCCAAGTTGCTTTGGTCATTTCTCTGAAACTTGTTAACTGACAGGTTTCTACATGGAACACTGAGAAATTCTTTTCCTTTTTAAAAATGTTTGGGCCTGGAGCAATAGCACAGCGGGTAGGGCATTTGCGTTGTATGCAGCGAACATGGCCTACCCGGGTTCGATTCCCAGCAACCCATATGGTCCCCCATATGGGTAATTCCTGAGTTCATGAGCCAGGAGTAATCCCTGAGCATCACCAGGTGTTACCCAAAAAGAAAAAAAAACAAAACATGATATGCCTTTGACTAATTTGTAGTTTTTAATTGTTATATAAGAAATAGGTATATGCTAGAATTTTGTAAAGCTGTATTTTATTGCTATTTAAAAGATTAGATGGGGGCCAGAGGGACAGTAGACATTAAGGTGCATGCCTTATATGTGCCCAACCCCCATTCGATCCCTGATACCACACGGTCCCCAAAGCAAGGCTGAATTATCTCAGGTCCTCATATTGTACTACCAGCCTACTTGATACTCAGTGATATACATGAGTATATATGCATGATATACATGCTTGCAGTGTAGAGGTACGGAGTTCTATCATTGGCAATCCCACCTTCTCTCAAAAAATAATTAATTAAAAAGTTGAGGGGCCAGACGTATTTAAAAAAAAAAGTGTTAGGGCAAAAAAGCACTTGAGAAAATGCTCTACATCATTAATCATCAGGGAGATGCAGATCAAAACCACAATGAGATACCATCTCACACCTCAGAGACTGGCCCACATTCAAAAGAACAAAAGCAACCGATGCTGCAGTGGATATGGCGAAAAAGGGACACTTCTTCACTGTTGGTGGGAATGTCCACTGGTTCAGCCCTTCTGGAAAACAGTATGGACGATTCTCAAAAAATTAGAAATTGAGCTCCCATTTGACCCAGCAATACCACTCCTGGGATTTTATCCCAGAGAGGCAAAAATGTATAGTCGAAGTGACATCTGCACTTGTTTGTTCATTGCAGCACTCTTTACAATAGTCAGAAACTGGAAGAAACCTGAATGCCCACGAACAGATGACTGGTTAAAGAAACTTTGGTACATCTACACAATGGAGTACTATGTAGCTCTTAGAAAAGATGAAGTCATGAAATTTACATACAAGTGGTACAATATGGAAAGTATCATGCTAAGCGAAATGAGTCAGAAAGAGAGGGATAGACATAGAAAGATTGCATTTATCTGGGGGATATAAAGTAACAAAGTATGAGATTAATACCCAAGAATAGCTGAGATCAGCACCAGGAGGATTACTCCATAACCTAGAGGCCAGCCGGGTATCCTAGAGGAAACGGCAGTTCAGATAGAGAAGGGAGCACCCAATAAAGGGTGTTTGGAGGATCCTCCCAGGAGGGGAGATGCATGTCGAAAGTAAACTATGGACTGAACATGTTTGCCACTCAGTGCCTCTTTTGCAGACCACAACACCCAAAAGGAGAGAGAGAACACAAGGGATTGCCCTGCCACAGAGACAGGGGGGATGGGGGGATGGGGGTGGGAGGGATATTTTCCATGGTGGTGGAAAATGGGCACTGGTGGAGGGATGGGTATCTGATCATTGTATAATTGAAACCCAAGCACAAAAAATTGTAAATCTACAACTGTAAAAAAAATAAAATAATATACAGAAAAAGTTGAGGGGCCAGACATATTTAAAAAAAAGTGTTAGGGCACTTGCCTTGAACACAACCAACCCCAGTTTGATCCCTAGCACCATATATGGAAGCACAACATTGTGCACACTGCTAGGAGTGATCCCTTGAGGAAAGTACCTAGAGTTGGGATAGAGAAGGATCCACTATGACAGCAATAGTTTTAAATGATTACTCGGATAAGAACTGAGTGCTAAAACTAGGAAAAGGAACAAATTCGATAACCTCTCAATATGTATACTGCAAACCACAATGTGTGTGTGTGTGTGAGAGAGAGAGAGAGAGAGAAAGAGAGAGAGTAAAACTGTCTACAATAAAGGTAGGCTGGTAGTTGGTGGCGGTAGGAAGAAACTGGGGGACACTGGTGGTGGAAATGTGCACTGGTGGAGGGATGGGGTTCAGAACATTGTATGACTGAAATTGGATCATGAATCGCTTTATAACAGTGTATCTCATGGTGATTTAATTTAAAATTCATAGTGGAAAACCTTAATCAATACTGGATATGATCACCAAACCCAAATACCACCCCAACCACTGTCAAAAAAATGTTGACTAACAGGTTAAATACAAAAATGAGTTCTTGCGTTGGAGAAATGGATCTAGTAGTAGAGAACTTGCCTTGCACGTGGTAGGCCTAGGCTCATTCCAACACCTCCTGACACCACACACTGCAGGGCCAACAGGTGTCTCCAGCACAGGGCTTGAGTACCACTAGGTACCTGGGCAATGCCAGGGACAGTCCCCATAAAGAAACTGGTTATCACCAGCCCTACCTATATCTTTCACAAAGTTATTTTGCCTTTTGTAGATTAATTTCCTTGTGCATTTAAATTAAAGCATTTATTCTATCTAAAGGAACTAGAGAAATAAGGAAACTGGGGCAACGTTCATAACAAAAGGAAAACAAACTACAAATGAATACTAGCAAATCACCAATGGCCACAAAACCTGCATGTAAATAGAGGTCTCAATAAAGGAGAATCCAAAGAGAATAAAAGGCTGCATCTGATAGGGTCTGCCACTCCTTTCAAAAAAGAAACTTTAATGAAAAATACAACCAGCAAATTAGAGAATAGTTATTGGCACTGGAACAAGTGTACCCATGTCATGATGACATAAGAAATAGGCAGGATTAGAAAGACTCGAAAGAGTTGGTCTAGTCTAGCTCATGAAGAGTCAAAAGTGACCTACCAAAGATCCCTTCCCAGACCAGAGCCCACATGCAAAGTAAAAGTGCTAAGGATAAAAAAAAAATTGAATAGCATGGGGGAAATAAAGACAAAGAGAAGGCCCACAACAAACTATATGAAGAAAAAGAATGAGAGCATTTCAGAAAGCATTATTTCTAATACTCAAAATACCCACTGAACTGGGAAGCTTACCTAAACCTCGCCCCATTCTCAAAATTTAGTACAAGTCATCTTCCATAAATATAAAGAAGGAACATCAGGGAGATGGCTAAGAGGACTGTTGTGCATGTTTTACATATGTGAGCCCTCAGTTCTGTCCTTAGCAACACATGATTCCACAACCACTGCTGGGAGTTACCCAAACACTGAGCCAAGTAGCATCAGTTATCGTCACAATAAATAAAGAAGTCAGAGATTTACATTTGATGGGATGTAAGGTAGAAGGCAACTGATCTGTATATATATATATATATATATATATATATATGTATATATATATATACAAGGTTGAGCCTTGTATATATATATATATATAAGGCTCAACCTGTAACAACATGTTAGTGATTTCCTACACGGGGCTTAATGGCTGCTGGTGAGATACAACAAATTTCACACACTTTACTCTAAGGAAGTCTTTTTGGATAATTTTAAGTCTATTATATATAATAAGCAATACAAAATCAATTATTTAGCCTCTGCCTTTGGGGCAGGCTTGGGTAGGGGTAGGAAAATTCGAAATAATGATGCTGGGAAGGTATAATTGTGGTGGGATTGGTGTTGAAATAGTGAATGTATGTAATAAAGTATTGTGAACAACTTTATAAATATAAAAATTTTTAAAAATAATTGAGCAAGAACTGTGGGAACATATTTTAATCAGTGTTAAAGATGATATTGCTAATTATTTTGCAAAGTACCTGAAAGTGCAATATATGAAGATGATTTTATTATGTGTCAGCTTTGTTACCATGTCCCAAACTAGTGTTAGTTTTTTATTTTGTTTTCTTTTGTGGTTTTTTTAAATGTGCTTTTGGTTTTGTTTTTCCGAGCTTTTTGGATCACCTGGCATTGCTCAGGGTTACTCCTGACTCTGCACTCAGGAATTACTGCTGGCATTGCTCAGGGGACCACATGGGGTGCCAAAGATTCAACCTGGGGCACCCACATGCAAGGCAAATGTCCTGCTGCTGTACTATAGCTCTGGTCCCAAAGTCTTGCTTGTTTATAATCATCTAAGTGAATGATTTATTAAACCCTTTAATATTTGTCTTCTAAGAAATTAAATTTTGAAGGCTGGAGAGTGTATCCCAATTAATTTGCAGTACAGAGCAGACTTTCTGCCTCGTTTACTCTGTATCATAAGATATTTAATTGTAAGTAAAATCGTTGATCCTTTGCAAAATTTATTGTACCTGTGTTTCAGATTTAAGATTTGTCACATTGGAAACCTGGTTTTGTCTCTTTTGCTTTACCACAATGTTGTCTTGTCTGCGCAAGTGTTAGAAATTGAGAAAAGGTGGTTTTTAAATCAGGTTTCTAAATACCTTTACTATTTTACTATTAGAACTATGTTGCAAATATATGGTAAATGGCATGAGAGACCTTAAAGTGCCTGGTCATAACATGACCAGGTTTTCATGTTATTTCATAACAGCATTGCATGCGCTCATGTGGAAGGAGTTGCACTGCATGAGTAGAAGGGGACACAACATTGTCCTGTGGCAAGCATTCTGCTACCCTGTCTTCGACATTAGATGACCTACTCACCCACAAGAAATAAATTTTTTTCTACAAAGTTCTAGTGTAGAACATCTATGTAGTGTAGAGCACAAGAAACCTTAGCAACGGCAAGTATTTTTACAGAGCCAAAAGAGATTCTTACAAATATCTGCAAAGATCATTCTTATGGTACTTGTAGTTTTATACTTGATAAAACAGTTTAAACAGATAAAAAATTAAAAAACTAAAGCAGAGCTTTTTATGTTAGAAATACAATGGTACATAATTTAGCCCTTGCTAAGTGTGTTCAGTAAGAAAGAGGAGATTTTTTTTATTTTATATGTTTGTTCACAATATTTGATTACATTTAATATTCAAACTGGCAAACTCCAGGTGGCATACCGAATATGCCAAATACCAGTAAGAATGATGGGCCTCGTTCCCCTAAACCTGAAAGGGCCTTGAATGTGGCACTTTTTCGAATCTCAGGGCTAGGACAAAGGAGAAGTTATTGGTGCCTGCTCGAGGCAATCTATGAACAACAGGATGATTGTGATCATGAATATTCAAACACCCATCCCACCACCATTACATCTTACCACCACCAAATTCAGGATATTTCCATTCCATGCCCCAATCCCTGTCCCAAACACAACAGAAATAATATATTTCATATTGTCTGTTACGTAGTACTGCTGAAAATGCTTACAAACATTATTCATATAGGAAACTGTGAAGAAATATATATATGCATATATATTTCCCTCGATGATTTGTTGCTACTATCTGAACCCCATCAAATGTGGTGTGGTAATTATGGAGACTGGGCAGGGGGTGTTTTATGCTGTTTCCAGGAATATGTTCAGTCATGTGTGAGACTCAGCTTGAGCACGTGGGGAATGACCCCACAGCGTCGTGGCAGTAGGGTGGTAGGGTTGTGGAGATTTTGGCTGTCAGAGCTGGGTCTTTTGGGGCGGGGAGGGCTCTCACCTGCCCCCCTCTGAAGTGCTCTGTGTGAAACAGCCTGGTGCGGAGTCCAGTGGCATGGTTATGGGGGTCTCAAGTTATGCTCTTTTCGGGAGAAGCAGCCTTTCGATCTGGCAGTGGCTGATGAAAGTGGAGATATTTTTCTTCCCAAGTGACTCAATTATTTTTATACCCAGATAACTAATAGTTGATTCTCCCTCTACTACTGCTTCATTGTCTGTCATGAGAACTCTTGTCTTCTGAACACTTGTCTGCCGAAGTAATACAATTTGTCAAGAGCACAATCATGGAACAGATTCTGACCCAAAGGAAACAAGTGACAAGACTTTAAGGGACAGGAAAAGCTTAAGTTAAACTGTCCTGAAGTTCTCTTGTATTGTTGGGATCGGGAGTTCCCTAGCCCTGGGAGGCGCAGAGAGACCAGATAGACACAATTCCTGCAGGAGTAAAAACGGGGTTTATTTAGACCAGCATGCTGGGGCTCCGCAGCATACCCCAAAAATGGGCAGTGGCTGAGAGCCCCGAACTTCTTCAAAGGGAATCTTATATAGGCCTTCACTGGCCATTACAGCAAAGCCCGCGCATTTCATAGCCAATAGATTTGTAACAACATATACTTTCTTAACCAATCCATTTAAAAGTACCTCACTCCTTAGCCTATAGATTCAAAGATCAGCATTTACGTACATCGTACATGGATTGTCAGCACAAGCAAGGTTATAGCTGGAATCATTAACCCTTAGGTAATCTCCCTTGACCATCCTCATTTTGAGTTACCCAAGTCTGCAGGGTGCTTTAGTGAGACAATACATTCCAGGAAAGGGCAATTTCCCCCAACCACCAGCATCCTGAGTTATCCTTTACCCAAATCTGCAGGGTGCTTTACTGAGACAATACATTTCAGGGACAGTAAATCACTTTCCATGTCCCCTCTCACCCAGGTGCAAAGCAGCCAAGCAGTTTTACAGAAAGCAATGTTGCAAGTTAGCTAAAGTACACAAAAATTTGATGCCCTAATATGGATTCTTTCATTCCCCACTTCTTTTCATGAGCATCTCTAATCCTAGAGATCGTGGGGGGGTCGGGGCCTAATTCGAGGACCCATGGTTAAGAGTAGCTTTCCTCAGTGGGTAGAGTCCGGTATTGTTGCCCAGAATTAGGAGGATCTTCAAGACTCAAACCAATTCTCCCAGGCTTCTCCGACGTCATTCAAGGCCTTCCCGTAGTTTGGCTATAGAGTCTCTGACAACCTCAGTGTGGTCTGCGTAGAAACAGCATCCCTCCACCAGATCAGAGCAAAGCCCTCTGTTCTTGAGGAACAACAGGTCGAAGGTCGAGTCCTCTCAGGTTTTGGGAGACTCTCTCGAACAGGGATGTGAGAGATTTCTTGATGAGGTCTTAAAAAGAGTTAAAGCAACAGAAACCAAAGCAACATAATGCCATACCCATCTCTATCATTAAAACAATGAAAAGGATTAACTCTACAAACAGGTTTGGTTGATAATATAACTTCCTGTGTTCAGATTTTTCTAATGGTCACAGAAACACCAAGCCATTCTCTGGCTTTCTCAGTACAGATTGGAAAAGCTTCTGCCCATATACTGAAGCTATCAATGAGAACCAACAGATATTTATACCTTGAACATATGAACATTTGATCATTTGTATAAGGTCAAGCTGCCGATTCACCTCTAAGTTCCTTGATGCTGAACAGGTGTTAGGAAAGGAGGCTCAGGATTTCCACTAGGTTCATTAATGGCACAGAAAGCACAGTTCTGAATTACTTCTGTCTTACTTGCTGTTCAGTTCCTCCCCATGGAAGATGGTTCTCACTAGTGTTAAAACATAACCCTTTAATAATATTCCATTGCATTGGTCCAGGAGTTGTTAATCCCATGATGCAACAGAAATTAAGAGCTGATAATATTCTTGTTCTCTCCAAATGACTGTTCACAGAAAATGAGATGCAATAAAGTATAGAAAGAAAATTCACAGTATTTTAGAACTAGATATTAATCTACTCTAATTTAACCAGTTTAGATGCCTTTCTCGACACTTTGGCCAATTCAGACCGGGGGAAAGCAATTCTGCACTTTGAGATGAGCTTCACCCTAGTAAAGCTCTGGCTTTCAATGCTCGTATCAGACTAGTGACAGCATGTATAATATTGAGTTCCCTTTACAGATTAGGCTGTTTTACCTACAGACAGTAAACTAAGTTTTATCTAAATTTCCCCAAAGGGGGTACCTTTTAGATCAAGATTAGAATACATTTATTCAATCACCTCTGTAGAATTAGAATCTGATTCTTACAAAAAGCAAGTTACAGAAACATGGTTTTCTCTCCACCTTCATTTTAAAACGTTGCAAGATAGTTTAACAAACCTGGCTTGTTCTTTTGCATAAACACAGTAAGATTAGAGAACTCTCCATTTGGGATACCCAATTATTTACTGAGAAGTCCTGGGGATCAGCTAAAGACAGGAGACACAACAATAGTGGCATTAATCTTCATTAATCTTATCTGGCACGTCAGAGCTACCCAGGCCTGGCCAGAAGATGTCTCGCGATGTCTCGAGCCTTCGGGTTGTGGCTTTGGTCCTCGTTTTCCACAGAGATGTCCTGGCAGAAAGGAATCCATCCCATCCCTTCTTCAGGGCTGGGAGAAATCCTGGTTTCTAGGTTTCTCCTTGACGCTGAGAGTAGGCCCAGACTGAGTTAGTCATTGCAGAGTCCTAGATTCCTCATTCTCCATAGCAGTGATGGTTTCCAGTCTTTTCTCGAGCCAGCCTGCCTCTAGGGTCGCCCTGAGGTTTGTAGGGTTCTTGAAACAGTACCTGTTAAATCCCTGCTCCTGTCATTTAGACAGATCCCCTGACTGTTTCCCTGGAAGAGGGCTTTGGGGTCCCATGGCTGGTTTTTCCTGTCTGCATGAGGGGTAGACCCTATTACAGAGAGGAAAGACTTATCTGGATTTATGCAAACCAACATAGTGCCATGAAACATCAAAAAACATACTGAAGGTACAAAAGAAGAGAAAAGCAAGTATTTCACTTTACTCACAGAGATGTAATACACCTGTTTGCTGTGGGTCCTAGTCAGAGAAGCTAAAATCTGTAGAGATAAAGCATACCGTTTAACATGTTTTTAATCCCATGTCAAAACCCTTGATTTCCTGCAACTTTTGAAAAATTCAATGATCTTAAGAGCACTGTAACAGGAGTCCAGATAATCCATCAATCATCTTTTCCATAGATCTTACCACAAAGATGCTAGAAGAATTCTGCATGTGATTTAAAGCATTTCTTATAACAGTTTGACCAGTTCCTTTTCTTTAGAACAACCTCAAACCTTCTACACATTCCTTTACATACATTCTGTAACTTTCATTCATTTAAAAATCAACTTCACTTTAACAGAACTCCTTTCCTTTTTTTTTCCCTCTGATATTTCCATCCATTATCTTTCTGACTTATGACATACATCCATATTAGTGCAACATGATCTCCCAAGTTTAGACTCAGCTTCCAATAATCTCACTTAACATGACAAAACTGTACTCTGCAGTACCATTCCAAAAGCATCAGTTCTATACTTAAAAGGCTTTACAGATGCTCACAACTAAAGTTCTTACAACATATATTTAATGGGCAAAAGTTTACTTTACATTAGAAATTAACCAAGAGACATCTTAGAATTCTGATTTCTAGGAAAACACAGATATAAAGATTAAAACACTCATAGATTACCATGAAACAAAGGATTTCACACTTGAGGACAAAGCTCTCTGAAGGTCAGGACTAGGTTGATACCTGGAGACAAAGCTTGGCATAAAATAAAATTATCAAAATAATAGCATATACTTTCAAGCACTAGACAAGCAATGCTATGGCTTCTAATTGTCAGGCTGACATCTGAGACTAATTCAATACAACTTATTGCTAAGTAGCCCTAGAAATTTTAGTTACCAAGAGTCTCAGAGATCAAATAAAACCACTGGTAGGATAAGTTTTGCAACCAACTTTATAACTCTAGAAACTCATATTTTAAAATAAACATGAACCTGTTTTTATGTACCACATTATTTCAACTCACAAGATATTCTAGGTCAAATATTCTAATCCAATGCAGATACAAATATGTACATTAACATAACAGCATAAGACTTATAAACAATCAATTTTTATAAAACATGATAAAACCTTCTTTGGCTTAATTTCAATAGTTCTTGTACCTTAATTATTTAAAATCATGAGCTTTCTACACCAGATACTTTTTAACAATTCCACAAAAATACAAACATGCTTTCAGACACAGAAAAAGCCCTTTGGATTTTTTTTTAACCAAACTTTGATATCAGCATAAGAAAATATTTGAATTGTTGTGTGAGCACAAAAAGGATGGCAACAATCTATCTTTCCCACCGCCCGCGTTCTGTAGTTTCCCCCACTCCAGGGAGGTAGATGGAGATGGGCAGGAAAAGGAAGGAAACCTTATGGCCAGGCTGCTTGATCTTAGTTGCAGTTTATTCCAATCCTCTCTCCACTCTCGTACCAAAGACTAGCCTGCCTAGAGCTGGGAATCTGCAACCCAAAGATCAGGCCTGGCTAGCACCTGAGATCTCCGTATCTGAGACCTGCTAGGTTCTGTGAGAAAAGGGAAACTGCCTCTTACAAATTTTTCATAAAAGTTAGCTGAGGCTTGTAAGACAAGTTCTTGCTTTCTCTGAACTCTTATTTCACTTTAGTTTCAGGCTCTAGTTCCATAGCTCTTCTAGACAGTATAAGATTCTTAAGTTCAAAAAGGATTTCAACTGTTAATAATATAATCATCAATGTTCTTCTAACAAGAAATTTAGATTGAGAATTCTGCTTTCTCTGTAGGCTCAACCTTCTGATAAGGATTAACCCTTGTCTAACAGGTTCCTAAAACAACTGCATTTCTTAAATCACTGGGTTACATGTCACTAACTTCTCTAAAATTTCTACTTCTGATTTCAGCCTGGTTCCAACACTCAAGTGTTCCACACAGACACACAGACAGACAGACAGTCAGACACAGACAGACGGACACAGACAGACAGACAGTGAACTGACGAAAACACCACACGTACATGTGCACATATCTGTAGTTGATCGATCAATCTGACCCTTCAAAAAAAATGGCAGGGAGAAACTGATGGACTGAGAAAGGAAGGGACAGTTCCCAGGGCGGCTGATTGGGAACTCTGCTCCTCATTTCCCAGCCTAACTAGTCAGTCTCCCACTTGTTAAAAATGGGTCAAGAAAGCGCTTTTGTTGATATAAGCCGGCAAAATAAACTATGACGAAGATGTTACCATATTTTCGCCAAGGCTAATTCTGAGGCAGGGAGCTAGTACCTTCCTATCAGACATGGGGATAGGCTTCTTTGTTTCTGATGTCAAACAGTTAATCATAAGATCTTGCATTTTCCTGCCTCCTCTGCTTTGATACTCTCCTATTTCTTTTGTTACCTGAAAGATCTGACTGCAAAATGATCTGGTAATGCAAACTGCCATTCACTGGCTATCTTTCCCCACTATACTCAGGCCACATGGTGTTACAGAGGTCAATAAGATCTCCTTATCTAAAACTACCTAGTTGGAAGCTCCTCAGATGCTTTCCTAATTGCAAGCAATAATCTATGAAAAAGATGGTTCCTTGGCAAAACTTTTCTCCAGGTCTATCACTTTTGCCTCTCCTAAGGGGACTCTAACCTCCTTAAATTGGCCTTTATTCAGAGGCTCATCTCCACCTGGGTGGGCCTGGCTTTGGGCAGACCCACAGCTGTGTGCCTGAGCCAAACTTAGTGCTGTGGTCTTAAAAACTCTGCTCCTTAAAAAAAACAGTTCTGCCTTCTCTCAGCTTGCTACATCTTCCCTGCTTTTTGCTGGCTTGCTGCTTTTCTTAGGCTTCTTACCTGCCTTTTACCCCCCTTTTTTTTTTCTTTCTGCCTTACATCTGGACTGCCTTCATTCGCATTTGAATTGACCTCTAGCTGAGACTGGGTGGGGAAAAGGATTTTCTGCCTGTAAATTGATCTGCCTTAGTTTCCCAGAATCTTCTCACTAGTGGGCTTTCCTCCCATCCCCCCCATAGTGGATGGTGTCCCCCCCATAGTGGATGGTGACGCAAGATAGACAAAGGAGGGTGCCTCTTTGCAGAGACCATTCAGATGCTTGCCTGGCGGAGAACTTAGCCTTAGTGGTTCAGCATTGTGACGCCCGATAGGAGGACCTATCAAGGTGCTCATACACACAAGCATTCACACAGAGGTTATCACATCCCTCCCCCAGTCCCCCTAGAGATTTCCAAGGGAGCATACCTTCACAGCAGATCTTCCACAGATTACCTCCTTTATCTGAGCCACAAGGTTTGGAGAGAAGGAACCTCGTGGGGGCCAATCCACACCGAAGGAAGGTCATTCTGATGAACAATAAGTGTCAAATTTACCTTTCTTGATCATCAAGCCCAGATCCTGAGCTTTCCTGTGGATCTCAAAGAAGTGATCAATTCTGACTCGTATTAAACAATCTTAATAAACAGAATTAGGAGAAAGATAATAAATACAAACACTATGGATACACGCACAGATCACACTTAGGCACTCGCTCGGACCAGTCCACTCTTTCACACGGGTGTGCACCACACTCACCAGTCACCCTGGGACTCCCAAATATGCCCAAAGGGCATGCACATGATTTTTCACCTCCAGAGGGTTTAGTTCTTCCAAGTGAAGAGATCAGAAGTAGGGAAAGGCCAGTGCTGGCCCGGGAGTGGCAATAGAGAGTTCGGGGTTCAGGGGCACAGGAGGAGCAGAGTAAGTGGGGGCCCCTTCTCCCCCCGGCCTGGCACTCCTGCCTAAGGCTCCTGGTCCGGGTACCCCCGGGGAGCAGGCTGGTAGATGACTCCCTTGACCTGGAAGATAAGCGGCGAGTGGAACGATCCCTCAGGGGGCCAACCAATCTGGAATGTCGGCCATCCTGCAGAGCAAAAGGTCTGCCATTTAGGCTTTTTAACAATCAGAAAAAGATTCTGAGCACGAGAGCAGACCTCTGACCAGTGGGAGAGAGTGAGTGAGAGGAGTGGACGGAGATTGTCCCATGGTTCCAAAGACGGTGTCTCGGTAGAGAAAAAGGATGAGCGTGATCCAACCTACAAAAAAGAATGACGCAAGTGCAAGGCCTTTTGGAGAGGAAAGAAGAATAGAGAAGTAATAGAGCGGCCGATGATTCCTGACACACCAGATGTAGCCTCTCCGAGGCTACCACAAAAGAGGCCTCCAGGCGTCCCTGGCCCTCATCCACCTCCGGGGCGTCCCCCAGGGCTGCGGCCCGTGTCTATTCCCGACACGTCTGTCAGACACAAGGCTCACACACACACCAGTGTGCTGCACACCACTGTCACTGTGCTGCACACCACTGTGCTTGTGTCACCGATCGGTAACTACAGTAAAACGGTACCAAAGAAACAAAGAGAGAGAAAGAGGCGCCTTAACTTACCCCGCGGCTCAATCCGGCGTCCCTGGGGCAGGGTCCTCGGTGATCTCGGTGGGACCTCCAAATGTTGGGATCGGAGTTCCCTAGCCCTGGGAGGCGCGGAGAGACCAGATAGACACAATTCCTGCAGGAGTAAAAACGGGGTTTATTTAGACCAGCATGCTGGGGCTCCGCAGCATACCCCAAAAACGGGCAGTGACTGAGAGCCCCGAACTTCTTCAAAGGGGATCTTATATAGGCCTTCACTGGCCGTTACAGCAAAGCCTGCGCATTTCATAGCCAATAGATTTGTAACAACATATCCTTTCTTAACCAATCCATTTAAAAGTACCTCACTCCTTAGCCTATAGATTCAAAGATCAGCATTTACGTACATCGATTGTCAGCACAAGCAAGGTTATAGCTGGAATCATTAAGCCTTAGGTAATCTCCCTTGACCATCCTCTTTTGAGTTACCCAAGTCTGCAGGGTGCTTTAGTGAGACAATACATTCCAGGAAAGGGCAATTTCCCCCAACCACCAGCATCCTGAGTTATCCTTTACCCAAATCTGCAGGGTGCTTTACTGAGACAATACATTTCAGGGACAGTAAATACACCTGAATCCTGTCACACTTGGTTTAGAAAAGAAGTTATGCCCTGTTCACTTTCCAAGTCCCCTCTCCCCCAGGTGCAAAGCAGCCAAGCAGTTTTACAGAAAGCAATGTTGCAAGTTAGCTAAAGTACACAAAAATTTGATGCCCTAATATGGATTCTTTCAGCAAGTTAGCTAAAGTACACAAAAATTTGATGCCCTAATATGGATTCTTTCAACATAAGCTAGGTTGCACATCTATGACTGCCAGTGAACCTGAACAGAGAATGGCTGCATTCCCCTGCTGAAGAGCTCCTGACAGAAGTTGTGATGCTCCTGTTCCAGTGCTCCCTGCCTGATCCAGTGCTTCCTGAAGTTTGCAGGACTCTAACAGTTGTTTCTCTGGGACTCATTGCTGAAACTCATTGCTGTGACTACTACTGCTGCTGTTGTAGAAACAACTTTTCAAATTGTGATCTGGACACCTCATTTCTTCAAAAAGCAGCTGAATGACTCTGATCACCCTTGAACAGTGCAGGACTATTGGACACTTTACAACAAACACTGCTCAGGGTTCAGGGGTGGATTGAAGTTTTAGTACTACTACAAATGAGACTGTTTTGTGATTGGAATTGTTACTCTGTCTATTTCAAAATTTTGTGTTTTTGTAAACAGAAAAGGGTGAGATGTTGGAGTACACGGAGCTTAGGTTTATCAGAGTGTACCCATCACAGTGCTCCCGAGTCACTCCCATTACTTTGTCAGTCTGTAACCACTTCTATGCTCTCTTACCCAACCAATTTGTAAGGTCTCATCCTTCTTAGACACCGAAGCTGTACTGTAAGTTAATAACGCCTTTCTCCTCTCCTTATGTCTTTGGAGCAGTTTACTTGAATGCAATGTCCTTTTGTGTAGATACAGGAAGACAATTAATTATTATGCTCGGTAACTTAGGAATTGATTGGCTTTGAATATTATTCACTCCTGGGCATCTGCCTTCTCAACTTAAGCCTCAGTTGCCCTCACTTCCTAGCACCCCAAGGGCAGGGTCCCGACGTGGGACTGGATGGAACCAGGGCAAGCCGGTAAGTTATGTGCTACCCTGGCATCGCGATGGGCCAGGCCAAGATGACACGGTTCTTAACTATAAGTTAAGAGTTTGATCATAGGCAAATGCTGTCACGATCCAAAAGTAACAACGAGACTAGGACCCTGCCGCTAGGAATAGGAAAGCTATCTTGCCTGAGCACTGCAGTCTGAGATCGAGTTGGCCCTAGGAGAGCAATTCTATAAGCTCAAAGTATTTCTTACTGTGTCCATACCAAATGATTAATATTATGTATGCTTATGTTGGTTGGACAAGGAGAGAAGAAACACGTCCTAGAAGCAGTTTTCCTACGTGTCCTGGCTAGCTTGGATGAGAATGAACCTTTCCCCCTCCAAAGTGCCTTCAGTAAATGATTTCAGTATATTGAGGCAGTTTCTCTTATCTCACAGGAGCCTAGCTGGTTTTAGGTAAGCAAATCTCAGGTGCTAAGCCAGGCCTGATCTTGGGTATGTAGATACCTGGCTCAGGACAGGCTGATATTTGAGATGTAGGCTCCAAGCTCTAGCAGACTCCTCTTTGATGTGTTAATCCAAATAGTTTGTAAAGGTGAGGCCAAGATTACTGGCCTTGCAGATGTAAAGAAACAATGTGGATGTAAAGAAACAATGTATGTTTGCTGCCTCAATGTTCTTTCTATAACTCTTTTTGATGACATCACTATATTGGCCCTTTAGAGGTACCATGATGTATATAAGGGAGATTTCGGGGGCTCTCTCAGGGTGCATGTGCTTGAGGACTCCTGAAGCCTCCATGACATACATCTCTTCCATGTAATAAACTGCTGCTAAGACCAACCAGCCTGGCCCCCATTTCCTTTCTTCGCCTGACCATCGCCATCGACCTCCGTGGAGCGGGGAAATGGCCTGACCGCCGGCCTTTTTATTTTTGTGTGCTTACACACACTCCCACTCTCATCCCTTCACTGCACTACAAAAAAACAAAACAAACAAAAACTTAGACTGGAAATGTGGCTTATTTCAGTAGTAGAATAGAGTACAAAAGACTAATTTGTTTTCATTTTTTTATAATTTTATTTATTGAATCACTGTGAAAGAAGTTACAAAGCTATCGGGTAAAAGTCTTGATCACACAATGATGAAACACTCGTCCCTTCACCAGTGCCCATTCTCCGCCACCAAAAACCCCAGTATACCCCCATTCCACACCCTCCCCCTACCTGTGGGGCAGGTGATTTCCACAGTACTCTCTCTCTACTTTGATTACATTCAATATTTTGACACCAGACCCAACATTGTTATTTGGGATTTTATCCCAACACTCAGATCTGCTGAAAAGGCAACAGTAGACAATTTGTTTTCTATTGCTGGTTATGAATAAAATATGATGTCGCGCGGCTGTAGTAGTGACCGTGCCATTTTGAAGTTCTGAAATTTTAACAATTAAATGTGGAGGGATTTCTTGCCAAAACCTGCTGGGTTCCGAGATTTGTTCCTGAGTCTCTGGGATCATGGCCGTTAAGCAGCTTGATCAGGAGCTAGAGAGGCCGTTCGTGGGTGGCGACTCAGGGTCTCGTTGGGACTAGGAGAAACGGGCCGGCTCAACCCCCATCCCCTGAGACCCCGCGTGTCTCATCACTGAGGGACCAAACCTGCCTCTGGAGGATGGCAGCCACTGAGCCGCCTAGGGGGAGCAAGCGGAAGGACAGCACCCTTTCCCCTCTGGGGAGGCCCAATGACAGTAACCTACTGAGCAGTCTGGACGCATTTCTGCCATAGCTGCTGGGTTTCAAGGATTGTTTCTGAGTCTCTGGGATCATGGCCATTAAGCACCTTGATCAGGAGCCAGGGAGGCCATTCGTGGGTGATGACTCGGAGTCTTGTTGGGATGGGGAGGAAAGGGCCGGCTCCACCCCCATCCGTGAGGCCCCGCGTGTCTCGTCACTGTGGGCCCAAACCTGACTGTCCAGTGGCTTCTGGAGGATGGCGGCCACCAGGCCGCCAGGGCAAACAGGCCAAGGTACGAAACCTATTCCCACCTGGGGTGGCCCAGCGCTGGTAACCTACTGGAGGGAGTGGACGCATTTCTGCCAAAAGCCATTGGGTTCCGTTATTTGTTTCTGAGTATCGGATCATGGCCATTAAAAGTCTTGATCAGGAGCCAGAGAGGCCATTCACGGGTGGCAACTCGGGCTCTCGTTGGGGTGGCGGGGAAAGGGCCAGCTCCACACCCATCCCGTGAGGCCCCACGTGTCTCGTCACTGCAGGCGCAAACCTGACTGTCCAGTGGCCTCTGGCAAATGGCAGCAACCAAGCCACCACGGGGAACAGGTGGAAGGACAGCACCCTTTCCCCTCTGGGGTGACCCAACGACAGTAACCTACTGTGCAGTCTAGACGCATTTCTGCCATAAGCCACTGGGTTTCAAGGTTTGTTTCTGAGTCTCTGGGATCATGGCCATTAAGTAGCTTGATCAGGAGCCAGAGAGGACATTCGTGGGTGGCAACTCGGGGTCTCGTTGGGATGGGGAGGAAAGGGCCAGCTCTACCTCCATCCTATTGGCCCCACATGTCTCGTCACTAAGGGCCTAAACCTGACTGTCCAGTGGCCACTGGAGGATGGCAGCCACAGGGCCACCAGGGGGATCAGACCAAGGCACGAAACCTGTTCCCACCTGGGGTGGCCCAGTGCCGGTAACCTACTGCAGAGACTGAACGCATTTCTGCCAAAAGCCATTGGGTTTCGAGATTTGTTTCTGAGTCTCTGGGATCATGGCCATTAAGCAGTTTGATCAGAAACCAGAGAGGCCATGCTTCCAATTATGTAGCTGAGCAGGAGGTGGTTTGTGGGTGTGTCTCCCACATACCTAACTTTTGGCCGTTTACTTTCTTGGTAAACGTTGCCCCAAGTTTTTGGGGTCTGGCCAAAGGCATAGCAGCAATTTTGGGGTATCTGGAAGTCTGAAGGCGCCATCAAGTTGCTGATGCACTCGCCTCACAGGTACAGATTGACCTGCTGATGCACCATACCCCCCAAAAGACTTTTTTTTTTAATCAAGACCAAAAAAAAAAAGAGGTTGAAATTTTTACTTTATCATTAAACTGGAAGAAGGAAAAACCTTAAAAATCAATAAAAAGTCAGGCTAGGGATGTGACCCAGGGGTAGAGAGCCCAAATGCACAGTAAGCACCTTATCTCCTGTACTCTTTATTTGGCCCCATGATAATTTTAAACTGCCATGGAGTTGGTGAGTGAAGGTTTTTCTATGCAAAATAATTAAGATGAAACTATAATGAAGCTGGAACTCATTAGTCACTTGGGCCTCCACTTTGAATTTTCTTG
Source organism: Sorex fumeus (assembly GCF_029834395.1). Lineage (NCBI taxonomy): Eukaryota > Metazoa > Chordata > Mammalia > Eulipotyphla > Soricidae > Sorex > Sorex fumeus. The sequence continues at coordinate 6,533,773 of NW_026606103.1, forward strand.
GTTCATGCCTTGGACATAATGCTTTCACCTTTTGAGGTATTCAGCATCTGTAACACATCAATAGCTTTGGCAGAACATATAAAGATTGTATGCTGTTATGTAGGAGAGACGTGATCAATGATAAAAGGGGGTGACTGATGCTAACATATTAAGGCACAGTGCACAAGCATTGCTAGTTCTTACATAAGCACATAGTTGTCTGCGTAAGAACATAACAGAATGTTGTCGTTGTGAAACTTTGACAATTTTGCACAAGGGAAGTGTTCTGATTTTTTTCCCCATCTAGATCTGTTGTATACCACATTTACACTGGCTACTCTTTTATCTCCATTTGATGTAATCCTCTTTGTTTCTTTTGCTTTTGTTTTTTTCTTTGCAATGGAGTCAAATCCCTGAAGTCACCACTGAAGCAAATATTATGGAGTGTTTTGACTATATATATTTTATCCATTGTTTTGGTCTTTTGAAGTAAAATTGTCTTTTGGGGAAGGGCACTAATTATAACAAGAGAGGCAAGGTGGGAAAGGGCACTAATTTTAAGGAGAGAGGCAAGGGAATTGGTTGAAAAGACTAGAGCACATACTTTGCATTCAGGAGGTCTAGACTTGAACCCTTCCACTGCAGGGTCCCCAGAGTATCTCTAGGAATGACCCCCAAGCTCCTAACTGGGTGTAAGCCCTCCACACATCTGGTTAGGATTCAAAAAACAAAGAACCACAACAAAAATGGAGAATGTGTGTGTGTGTGTGTGTGTGTGTGTGTGTGTGTGTATGAGAGAGAGACAGACAGACACCGGGGGGTGGTGAAAGGAAAGGTAAAAGTAAAGGGGGAAAAGGGAAAAGTAAAGGAAATTCATGTACTAAAGGATACAGACAATCCCATGTTGGAGAGCTTTTAAGGAAAGGATCAACTACTAACCCAAACTGGGGTGTGGGAAGCTCCGCAGTGGAGTGTGCCATGATCTCTCTTATGAATTTGGGTCTGCCATCAAAATCTGTAATTCATTTTTATTTATGTTTGATTGCTGGTGTAAGATAGTTTTGTTTCATGTAACTGGCCACTTAACTCAAATTCATTTACTGAAGAGCTTTTCTTTCTCCATTTCTGTATTCTTGGCTCCTTTGTTATAAAATTGACTGTCCATGTCGGGGAGCTGCGAGCTCTCAATTCTATTCCATTGATCTTTGTGCTTACCTTTATTTCATTACTGTGCTATGGACCAGAGAACTATTTCAAAGGGTTAAGTACATGCACGTGCAAAGGCCCACATTCAATCTACAGAATCCCATGGTTTCTGCTGGGAGTGACCCTCAAGCAGATCTGGGAGTAGCCTGATCACCAGGTGTACCCATCCCCCTCCCAAAATACCATACCCCAATCCCATACTATTTGGTTACTATAGAGTTAAAGCTTCATTTAAAGTTGGCCCATGTTCAAGTAGGGCATTTGCCTTGCACACGGCTGACCCAGGTTCAATTCCTAGCATCCCATATGGTCCCCCGAGCACCGCCAGGAGTAATTCCTGAGTGCAAAGCCAGGAATAATCCCTGTGCATCCCCCGGTGTCACCCCAAAAGCAATAAATAAATTAATTAATTAATAAAATTAGCTCATGTCCGGTCTAGCCTGCCCGTATTCAATCCTGGGCACAATGCCTTCCATCTTCTTTTCCCTCAAGATTGCTATGACTATTTTTAGCAGATATTGCACCTTCATGTAAACTTTAGTAGCATTTTTTCTATACTCTTGAAGTATGTCAATAGTATTTAAATAGGCATTACACTAAGTCTGAGTAATGCTATGAGTAGGATGGTCATTTTTGGTTTGTGTTGTTGCTTTATTATGATGGTTATTTTAACAACGTTCTTTTTTTTTTTTAAGTTTTTGAAGGACACCAGGCTAGTTGTGCTCAGGGATCACTTTTGGCAAGGCTCAGGGAACCATATGGGATACCAAGAATCTAACCTGGTGGGTATGTTCAAGGCAGTACACTACCCATTGTACTATCACACCAGCCCCTGCTAATTCTTCTAATTCATGAATGTGAAATATATTTTTATTTCCTTACGCCTCCATTTCTTTTAACAGTGACTTGCAGTTTTTGATATATGAGTCACCCTCTTTGTCAATACCTTAGAAATTGATTCTTAATGAAATTATAAATGCAATTTAAATTTTTCTTGATTGCATATAGAAATGAAACAGATTTGTATATGTTGATTTGATAGCCTGTCACTTGACTGTATTGGTTTATTGTTTTTAAATGTTTGGGGATTTTTTTTGGTCAGTTATTTAGGGTTTTATGGAGCGATAGCACAGCGGGTAGGGCGTTCGCCTTACAAGCGGCCAACATGGCCGACCCGAGTTCGATTCCTCCGCCCCTCTCGGAAAGCCCGGCAAGCTACCGAGAGTATTTGATATGCCAGACACAGTAACAATAAAGTCTCCAATGGAGATGTTACTGGGCCTGCTTGAGTAAATCGACAATCAACGGGAGGGCCTTTACCTTTATTATGTCATCTATACAGTAATAGTTAAACTTCTTTTCCAATATTGTCATTTGTATCTTTTTTATTGCCTAATTGCTGTGACTAGGACTTCCAGTATTGTATTGAGTAATTGTGGCAACTGCGGACAAGATTGGGGCGACCCAGGTTTGATCCCTGGAATTGTTTCCCTGAGCACCACCAGGACTGCCCTAAGTGTAGGAATAACTCCTGAGCATCGCCACATGTGACCCCAAAACAAACAAACAGAAAAAAATAAACCCAAAACAGCGACAACAAAAACAGTGAACAGTCTTGTCTTTTGCCTCTTAGAGAAAAGTCTGCCTTACATTGTTGAGTATTATGTTAGTAGTAACTTTTTAAAAATAAAACTTTATTGAATCACTATGAGTACAAAGTTACAAAGTTCTTTATGACTGTTTCAGGCTTACAATGGTCAAACACCAATCTTTTCACCAGTGTCCACTTCCCTCCAGCACCTCCACCAATATCCCCAGTTTCCCTCCCCCCCCCACCTGCCTTTACAACAGCACTTTTTCATATTTCCTTTTTCCTTCCTTCCTCCTCCCCCATTTTAAGGCACTATGGCTTATAATACTGTTACTTATTGGGTTCCCTCTTGGAGAGCCCGGCAAGCTACCGAGAGTATCCTGCTCGCATGTCAAAGCCTGGCAAGCTGCCCGTGGCGTGTTCGATATGCCAAAAACAGTAACAACAAGTCTCACAATGGAGATGTTACTGGTGCCCACTCAAGCAAATTGATGAACAACGGGAGGACAGTGCTACAATGCTACTTATTGGGTATCACGAATATCATTTTACCTCCTTTCAAAGTCGCTTTCTGGTCTAGAGTGACCACTTCCCTCCTTCATTGTCTTAATGAGCCCTTTCCTCACCTATGCCCCCTCTTTAGAATCCCCACTCCCCACTCCCAGTGGTAAGCTTCCTACTAAGGACCATTCTCCTTTTCATTCCTATTTCCTTTAGGCATTAGTTTTCTCTCTACTACATCTCTTTATATCCCTCCTATGAGTGTGATCATTCTGTACCTGTCCCTCCCTGACTCATTTCACTCAGCATGGTACTCTTCAAATCCATCCGTGTGCCAGCAAACTGCATGGCTTCATTTTTTATGCCAATTGGTATCCTTTGTTGATATGTGCATATCCAGATATCTGTTTGAGGGCATTGGAGGATGTTTCCAGATTTTGGCTATTGTGAATAATGCTGCAATGAACATAGTCATGCAGATATCTTTTCTGCATTGTACGTTTCAGCCCTAGGAGTATATTCCCATGAGTGGAATTTTTGGGTTATATGGAAGCTCAATTCTTAGTTTTTTGAGGAATGTCCATATTGTCTTCCAGAAAGTCTGGACCAGTTGACATTTTCACCAGCAGTAAAGGAGAGCACCTTTTTCTCCTGCATCCGTGCCAACACTGGTGGTTGATGTTCTTTTTTTTTTTTTTCCTGGTTTTTGGGCCACACCTGGCCATGCTCAGAACTTACTTCTGGCTCTGCACTCCAGAATCACTGCTGGCTGGGCTTGGGGGTCGATATGTGGTTCGGGGAATAAAACCTGGGTGCAAGATAAGTGCCTTCCCACTATACTATCACTCTGATTCATGTATCTTTTTGGGGGGAGGGGTCACACCCAACATGACTCAAGATTGGCTCCTGGATTTGCTCATGAATCGCTCCTGTTGGGGCTCAGGGGACCATATGGGATGCCTGAGATGAAATCTGGGTCAGCTGTATGCAGGTCAAGTATCACTCCTGAGTACTATCCCTTCAAAGGGCCCCTATTCTTTTTTGTGTATGCCAGTCCCTCTAGTGTGAAGTTATGTCTCATTGTTGATTTGATTTGCATCTCCCTGATGATTAGTGATATAGAGCATTTTTTCATTTGCCTTTTGGCCATTTGTATTTCTTCTTTGAAGAAGTTTCGGTTTATCTCTTCTTGCCATTTTCTATAGGGTTCAGTGTTATGTTCTTGTAAAGTTCTCTCAGTGCTTTGTACCTTTGATATTAACCCTTTATCTGATAAGTGGTGTTAAATAATTTCTCCTACTCTGTGGCCCGTCTTTGTATTCTTGTCACCATTCCCTTTGAGGTGCAGAAACTTCTTGATGTAGTTCCTTTTGTTTATCTTTGCTTCCACTTGTTTGGTCAGTGGCATGACCAAGCAAGTGAGAGCAAAGATAAACAAAAGAAAATCACATTAATTAAACTATCTTTGCATCCCTGAAATAAAGCCCACATAGTCATTTTGTACTTTTTTGGGGGATGGGCTCCCAAGAAGTGCTCAGCAATCTCAGAGATACTCAACCAATCAGGCTGGATTGGTCAGTGCTTAGGCCCAGTGATGCTGGAGACCAGTAAGGCAACCCTAGAGATGTCAAAGGCCACCTATCAGTGCTGTGGGTCTGTAGAGTTATACCCATGATGCTTGAGGAACCACATGGTGTGGGGATTTAAACTCTGATTCTTGTGCATGCAAAGATTATGACCCTGATCACTGTGCTGTCTCCCAAGTCCCACTGTGTACTTTTTGTTGTTGTTTCTGTTTCACATCACACCAAGCATTATTCAGAGGCTACTTCCAGCTCTGTGCTGAGGTAGTAATCCTGTTGTTGCTCCGGGGACCCTTCTTTGCATTCAAAGACTGCACTCAACTAATTGAGCTATTTCTCCACTCCCCTATGAAGTACTTTCAATATGTTGTTGATTTTAGTTCACAAAGATTTTGCTGAGGACTTTGTCATCAATGTCCATTTGGAATTCAAGTCTGTAATTTTCTCTCGTGTGTGTGTGTGTGTGTGTGTGTGTGTGTGTGTGTGTGTGTGTGAAAGAGAGATAGAGAAGAGAGAGAGATGTTGTATCTTTTTGGTATCAGTGTAATGTGGGTCTTATGGGTCCTATTTGGAAGAGTCTCAGCTTTTTCATTTTGGAAGAGATTGAAAAAATAATAAGCGATCTTTAAAAAGTTTTTTAGAACTCACTAATAAACTCATTTGGCGTTTGGTTCAATGAGACTACTGATGACTATATTAATTTCTTTGATTGTAATTCATATATTCAGGTTTTTTATTTCCTCCTGACTCAACCTTAGAAGGCTGAGATGAGTCTAAAATTTTTTTCTTTTTTTTAGGTTTTGAGAGTTGGTGGCATAAAGTTGTTCAGAGGAGTCTCTTGTATTTCTGTAGTCTCTGTTGTAACTTCTTCCCTTTCATTTCTAATTTGTTTATTAGAACTTACTTTTTTCATGAATCTAAAGGTTTCTGAATCTTGTATAATCTTTCAAAGAAACAATTTGGTTCCTTTGATCTTCTGTATTGTCTTCTTAAATGTTTATTTCATTTATTTATCCTCTTTATAAAAATTATTTCATTCTACTGACTTTGAATTTCATTTGTTCTTTTTCTAGTTTCTTGAGATGAGGCTAGGGTGTTTATTTTTCCTTTCCTTGTCCTCTGATATCAGCCTGTGTTGCTATTATTTCTCTTCTAGTACTATTTTAACTATCCCATAGGTTCTAATAGTTTATTCTTAATTCTCATTCATTTTCAGGCAGTTTTGTAGTATTTGATTATCTACTTGACTAAATGATTGTTCAATAATACATTATTTAGACATCAAATATTTGACTCTTTCCAGCTTTGAATTTATGGTTAATTTCTACCTTCATAGAACTATGAAATAAAACTATTTCATTTATATTTTCATACTTTATGAACATGTGTTTTGTGAACAAGAATGTTGTCTAACCTATAAAATGTTCCTTGTATACTGTTAGATGAATGTGTATTTCTTTTGGGGGTGGAGAACCAGGTACATGTATATTCATTCCAACTCTTCCAATTCTTCATGTTAGGCTACTGTTTCCTTATTGATTTTTTATCTGATTGATCTATCCAGTGGTTAGAGTGGGATCTTAAAATCTACTATTTAAGAAGAAGAGATGATGAAGGTAGAGGAGAAATATATAAATCAGTAATAGAAAGCCCCACATTAGAAAACTAGAGAAAAACCAGAATTAATCCAAAATAAGTCAGAAAAAAAGTTAGAAAGAGTTCAAGCAATTATCAATGAAATTGAAAATAAGGGAAAAAACAACAAGTGAAACAAAAAACTAAAAGTTGATATTTTGAAACTGTTTATAAACTTTTAAACTCCTAGACAATATCACTAAAAAGAGGGAAAGGAGGAAGAAATAAAATAAGTTACTAATATTAGAAATGAAAGAGGGGAATATCACTAGATATCTTTTTCTCTTGTGTTGCAGTTGTTGTCTTTCTTTTGGCCTGTTAAAATGTTAATACAAACTGTTAATCATTTTTTCATTCATTCATTCATCATCCTGTTATTCCTCGATTGCCTCGAGCAGGCCCCAGTAATGTCTCTTTCATCCTAGCCCTGAGATTATATTCAAGGCTCTTTAGGAGAATGAGACCCATCATTGTTACTGGTATTTGGCATATTGGGTACACCATGGGGAGTTTGCCAGACTCTGCCCTGTGGGCAGACTACATTCCATAGCCTGCAAGTTATCATAATACCTGTTAATCAAACTGTTGCTTGATGTCACTTTATTTAGTGCAATTATGTGATTGAGTGTTGAATTCTGTTACTAATTTGATGGTTACATACTGTTCATCTCTGTCTCCTATTACCTTTTTTAGATTAAAATGTATTTTGTCTGAAAGGAGTAAGACTGCCCCTCCCTTTTTAAGGCTAACTTTTACCTGTACAGTTGCTTTTCAACCTTATATTTTTATCCTGTGTTTATTATTAAAGTCCTATTGTGTCTCCTGCAAGCAGAAGAAGGTTGAGTTAGTAAACAAAGAGATGGAGGAGGAAAAGGTAAAAGGAAACAGAGGAAAATGAGAGAGAGCAAGAGGAAGAAGAGATGATGAAGGTAGAGGAGAAATATATAAATCAGTAATAGAAAGCCCCACATTAGAAAACTAGAGAAAATCAGAATTAATCCAAAATAAGCCAGAAAAAAAGTTAGAAAGAGCTCAATCAATTATCAATGAAATTGAAAATAAGGGAAAAAACAACAAGTGAAACAATAAACTAAAAGTTGATATTATGAAATTGTTTATAAACTTTAAAAACTCCTAGACAATATCACTAAAAAGAGGGAAAGGAGGAAGAAATAGAATAAGTTACTAAAATTAGAAATGAATGAGGGGAATATCACTAGATATCTTTTTCTCTCAGTTGAAATAAACTCCAAGATAACTGGAATTATAAAAAAGTTCCAGTCCTTTGAACACCATTCCAATTTTGGTTATGTCTGTTTACAACAGCAAGACAAGTGCATAAAATACAAATTGTTGAGGTTAGTCTATCATCTAAAAATCACCAGGCAAATAAAAGATATGTATCATTACTGGTGATCAAGTACTGGTGAAGGTACTGGCAGAGGGAAAAAGTCACGCGGGTTCCGGGCCGAGATCTCCAAGCCTACTTAGATTTGGGCCGAGCATCCTCCACCCAGATCCTCCAAATTCCAGTAGGCGGGGGTCACACCCACCAACTGGCCCCCTGGAGCCCTGTAATCCCATCAACGGCCAAGACTCAGAGACTATAAAACCCAGCTCCCGGAAGAGAACAGTGCAGTCTCCTGACATCTTATTATGACATCTTATTATCTCATTCCTACTTTGGACAAACTGGCAGGCTACTGAATGTAGCCTGCCCCCACGGCAGAGTCTGGCAAACTCCTCGTGGTGTACCCAATATGCCAAATACCAGTAACAATGATGGGTCTCATTCTCCTAAAGAGCCTTGAATATAATCTCAGGGCTAGGATGAAGGAGACGTTACTGGGGCCTGCTCGCGGCAATCGACGATTAACAGGATGATTTGTGATTGTGATTGTGATCATTACTGGTACATAAGAAAAGCTGTGGGTGCTTCTTTACTGTTTTTCTATTCACACACAGACAGTAAGATGTCATAGCACTGACTCTCCTATGATGTCACAAATCTGAGCAGCAAAGATGAAGAAGCAGCAAAATAAAGTGATGATAGTAAAAGTAAAATTCTTCTTTTCGAAAATTCCATTCCACCCTATCCCTTTTCCTTATTGTAATGACTTAGGGGATGACAGGGATAGCACAAATGCTTAGCTAAGTTACTGCACTATTCTTCTGGCCCTTGGAGTGAAATTCTCATAGAACTTAAATGGGGTTTAGGAAAAATGATGACCATTGTAATGCTGAGTATGCAGATCTTAGAAAGACTATTTATGTATACAACAGAACTTAGTAAAGACAAAATCAACATAAAGGGAACTAATCGGGACAAAGAAGGGGCTGTCCCAAAGTTAAGTGACATCAACAAGGTAACTTCGTAGTAAGTGAATTTTAGGTGTATTTTATAACATTTGTAACAAATACTTTTAGAAATACTGTTGTACCTTGAGGGATGTCTTAGGTGGGCATGAGAATGCATTCTGGGGGGGGAGGGGAATCACACAAGATCTACTCAATTTCTTTAAAAACCACTGAGCTAGAAAAGAAGCATTGAACTTCTATGCTGATTTTACAAAACCTCTATGTAGTACCTTGATTTAGGAGCAAAAGTTAAGACTCTGCTCTTTGTTTTTGGTAAACAACTATATGGTAAACTTAGATGACTTGTCCCCCCTGAACATGACTTGGAAACGCCCTTTTTTAGTTGTTTTTTTTAATTTAAAAGAAGGCAGGTTTGACACTCTTCTACAGCTGTCACCAATGTTAATATTTTTGGGGATCTCAAAAAGATTCATATTCTTTACATCTGATACAGCACTGACTGGAGCTCCAGCCTCAGGTTTCTCCAGCTTACTTTCTGCACTAATTAGTGTAACAGTCTCATTCGTGTTAGTTTCCAAGATCCTCACCATTTCTGCAACTTTACTGTGAATCTTTGAAAATGCAATGGAAATTACATGGAAAATTAAATCCAGTTCACAAAAATTTTGCAAATCAAGTGTCTAGTGTTTCCAAATACTTGAGTTAAGTTAAGTATTTGGAATGCCAAGTTCACTTTCTGAAGAATCCACGCAGAAGGCAAAATATAATATTGCGTAATGTCCACAAATCAGTTTGTGGTCAGATCCTCCAATTAATAATCCTCTTTCTAGGAAATTACAAACATTTTGATCTCTTGGACACGAAGTAGAGAATTGCTAGTGGAGAATTGCTGCCTCCTGTGCTGATCGAAGATGAGAATTTCCTTAACCGAGACTGAACCTGGGTCCACTCAGCCGGGGGAAGGGGAGGGGGGAGCTGAGAGGGGCGGGAGGGCGGGGCGGGGGCGGGGAGCAGGCAGCAAGCCCTCTCCAGTGATCCTTCCACACCCACCCGCTCCAGCACGCGAGTGCACCCGACAGAACTGGAGTTACTTAACCGAACGGTTATAACTGAAATTCACGCAGAGCTGAAAGATAAAGTGCGGACTTTCTGTAATCCATTTGGTAAGATACGCTGAAAGAAAAATATTCTTTAGAAAAATACAAAAGAGAATAAGAAAGCATAGTCTTGGTGTGATTAAGTATGATTAAGTCAGTGAAACGTTAAAAAGACAGTGGATGGGCTTCACAAAAATCCAAGAATTCTGAGGCAGGAGCCAAAGTACACAGTGCAGGTAAGGCGCTTATCTTGTGTGAACAGCCTCCTATGGGGCTGACCTGGGTACAATCCCGTCACTCCTTGTGGTATTCCCTGCTGCCTGGGGCAATCCCTGAGCGCAGAGCCAGGAGTAAGTCCTGAGCACTACTGGGTTTGACCCCCAAACCAAAAAATAAATAATTAAATGTAGGGGAAAAATCAAATATTAAAAAATTAATTTCACATAGGCAAGTGCAATCCAAAGTGTAAAGAATAAATGGTGAACTAGAAAATATGTCATTTGGCCAATGACTTTGTCAGACATTTCCTGTACAGCAATATGCAGAGGAGAAATCTGAGAGATAACAGATAAAAAACTAAACGAAGTTCCTCACATGGAGTGAATCTTATTTTATGAAATGCAAAGTACCTCCCATCAGAAAACATTAAATGCTGCAAATCTGATCCAGTTCAATTGCAAATATATATAGCAAAACCTGGGTGTCAGAGAAATAGTATAGAGATTGTTAAAAATCTTGCCTTGCATGTGACTGACCATTTCAATCTCCAGCACCATTATGGTTCCTGGAGCTCTCGCTAGGAGTGATCCCAAAGAATAGCAAAGCCTTGAACACCTTGGGTATGGCCAAAACAAAACAAACAAAAAACTTACGTTAGATGAATCTACTTTGTGTTCAATAACACAAGGAGAACAATGAAGAGAATTTTTCCTAAGACTGTGTCTGCCTTGAGTTTTGCAAAACACCAAAACACGTCATCGTTAGCAAATCACTCATAAACCAACAGGAGTACTTAATGAATGTACCAACTATCTTTTTTTGTAGCCCTGAAAATATAATAATGAGGACTAGCGATTAAAAACACATTAGAGTCTTTTTTTTTCTTCTTGGGTCATACCCGGCAGTGCACAGGGGTTACTTCTGGCTTATGCACTAAGGAATTACTCCTGGTGGTGCATGGGGGACCATATTGGATGATGGGAATTGAATTGGGTCGGCTGCATGCAAGGCAAACACTCTACCCACTGTGTTAGTGCTCCAGCCCCACATTAGAGCCCCAAAGGGCATAAAGGACAACATAATTCAAAAGATGTGGAACAGGGGAAAAAAGAATGCCTCTGATAACCCACCAAGTTGAATTTTTATAGTCTCATCTGAAAAATGTTAAGAGATGAGATGATATATTGAAAAGCAGCTGGTGTGGGGCTGGAGTGATAGCACAGCGGGTAGGGCGTTTGCCTTGCACACGACCAACCAGGTACGATTCCCAGCATCCCATATGGTCCTCTGAGCACCGCCAGGAGTAATTCCTGAGTGCGGAGCCAGGAGTAACCCCTGTACATTGCTGTGTGTGACACCAAAAAAAAGGCAGCTAGGGAAACTATACCTGTCTCAAATATTTGTACAAACACTTGCCCGCAGATGTAAGGGAAGGGAAGAAAGAGATCATGCCCTGTGAGCAGGCTTATGAAAAGCGCGGCTGATCTTTTCAGCAAATCATTACTGATCCTCAGAAAAATGTAGTGATTGGGTCAAAAACTTGATGAATTTTCCATACACATAGTGGGTGGGTTTGCAGATGAACTTGCCAGTTACCTTTCCAACATATTATAGGCCATAGCCAGAGGACTAAAGCTGCTCGTTCTTTCTAAAGTGTGAAAGGATTTTAAAAGTTCTGAGCAAATTCTTTCTCATACAAAATGAGAATAGCAGATTAGTACAAGAATCTGTGATCCTGAATTTGGGGTATCAGGTCTCAGTTGATGTGACTCAGACTCACTCTTCCTCTAAATATGTGATTGATTAACCAGGACTGGATATGATTAATCCAGAGCGGGGCATCGGGTATTTGATCCTAGTCTTCCAGAATGGCTCTTGATAGGATCCTGACACCTTTTCATCTACTGTTTTTGGTGGTGGTTGTTTGTTTAAATATATGAAGTGGTGCTAATACTACTTGGTGTTGTACCCTTTAAGGAAGTCCTATATTATGAAGCATAAACTAAATAGTAAAAACTCAACAAGCCTTTTAAACATTTTTCTGAACTCTTTAGGTTGGGTGAGTTTCATAAATACAACAGTTGAACAGAGCGATGAAAGAGTATGCAGTAATTTATCCAATGTGGCCTTGGTACCTGAGGGTCTCTTAACCAAGAGCATGTAGTGGTTAAGAATGCAGGTGTGGGGGGAGGGAGTGAAGGAGGAAGGAATGGAGAGAGAGAAAAAGAGTGTGTGTGCGTGCGTGCACGCGTGTGTGTGTGTGTGTGTGTGTGAGAGAGAGAGAGAGAGAGAGAGAGAGCGCACTCAATAGTCAGGAGCACATGCTATGTGTGCAGAAGGCCTGGTTTTATTCCCAGCCCTATAAGATCTGCTCAGCCCTACCAGGAGTTAAAGAACCTCTGAGCACAGAGCCAGGCATGTAGCTCCTGGGCATTGCCAAGTGTGGCTCAGGGAAAAAGGAGGAAGCAAGGAAGGGAGGGAGGGAGGGAGGGAGGGAGGGAGGGAGGGAGGGAGGACTAAGGATGGTTCAGAGTATCCTAAAGTTGAATTTCATGAACATTAAACATTCTGAATTTGTTTAAGACCTAGGATGGGTCAGAGGAATAGTACAGTGAGGAGAAAGCACTTGCCTTGCATGTGGCTGAGCTGGGTTCGATCCTCAGAATCCCATATGGCCCCCTGTGTATACTGCCAGGTACAATTCCTGAGTGCATAGCCAGGAGTAATTCCTGAGCATAGTCAGGTGTATGCAATCAATCAATCAATCAATCAATCAATCAATAAAAAGGCCTAGAACAAATTGTTTCCCTATAACTTATCACCTGCATCTGAAAAAAATAATCTGCTTTATGGCAGACTGAATGCCTTGCCCCAAAATATCCACATTCTACTTCCTGTATCCTTTCCATTTAAGTAGAAAATATGATTTTAGAAACAGATTAGTAACCTTGAGATGGGGAAGTTTATCCTGAATTGTATGGGCATACCTTTAAGTTGTATGGGCTGAAGCGAGAGCCCAGCAGGTAGGGTGTTTGCCTTGCATGCGGCCAAACCAGGTTTGATTCCTCCATCCCTCTAGAAGAGCCTGGAATGCTACGGAGAGTATTCTGCCCGCATGGCAGAGCCTGGCAAGCTCCGCGTGGCATGTTTGATATGCCAAAAACATTAACAACCAGTCTCAAAATGGAGCCATTACTGGTGCCAGCTTAAGCAAATTGATGAACAACGGGAGAACAGTGCTACAGTGCTACTTGTATTTTTTTTTCTTTTTGGGTCACAAACAGCAGTGCTCCTGGCTCTGCACTCAGGAAGGCGGTGTTTGGGGGACCATATGGGACGCTGAGAATCGAACCCAGGCCAGCCACGTGCAAGGCAAATGCCCTACCCGCTGTGCTATCACTCCAGCTCCAACTACCTTTAATTACAAATATTCTTCTGAGAAAGACAGAGGAATAGTGTACTACAAAGAGATGAAAAAAGAGATCGGACTAACATGACTCAAAGCCAGTGAAATGGATTATCTCTTAGACTATCCATAGGGAACACAGCCTGACCACATCTTATTTGAGTCCAGTGAAACCGATCTCTGACTTCTGATATCCAAAACTGTACAAGAATGGGTGTTCTGTTTTAACTTTGTGGTGATGTTCTAGGTCACTTATCACTTACTCACTTAACTTCCCGTTAGTCATCGATTTGCTCGAGCATCTCTTTATGAGATGTTCTAGGTAACAAATATAAACCATGATTTTTTTTTGCTTTGTTTAGCTTAATTTTATTATAATGTTGATGACGAAAAATGATCTTGGCCAAACATTGACAACTTTGAACCAAGCATTACTCAAAAAAAAATGCTGTACTTCACTTCATTTAAAATTTCAGCTTTCCGGACCCTATGCATGACATTCAATGGGGATTTATTCTGTTTCTCTTTTTTTTAAATTTTTATTAGTGAAACACCATGAGGTACAGTTGTATATTTACAATTTTTTTTGCTTGGGTTTCGATTATACAATGATCAAATACCCATCCCTCTACCAGTGCCCATTTTCCACCACCATAGATAATATGCCCCCTACCCCCATCCCCCCCATCCCACCCTGCCTCTGTGGCAGGGCAACCCCTTGTGTTCTCTCTCTTCTTTTGGGTGCTGTGGTCTGCAAAAGAGGCATTGAGTGGCAAACATGTTCAGTCCATAGTCTACTTTCAACATCATCTCCCCTCCTGGGAGGATCCTCCAAACACCCTTAATTTGGTGCTCCCTTCTCTATCTGAGCTGCCTTTCCCCCTAGAATGCCTGGCTGCATCTAAGCTATGGAGTAAGATTTTTAAAATTCGTTCCAGTGGCAAAAGTGCCTCAGCCTCTCACAGAAAGCATTCTAGCTTATTCCTGGGCAAGTTTTGCTGTTACATAGAGAAAAGACTACTACTTTTCAACTGTTATTTTTTTCTCCTTGTGAAAGAAATTCTTGGTCTTGTAATTGGCGAAGGACAAGTGAGTGTTGCGAATGCTTTTCCTGGCTTTTGCAGCATCAACCAGAACTGCTGCTTATATATATATATATATATATATATATATATATATATATGTTTTATTAGTGAATCACCATGAGGTACAGTTGTAGACTTACAAATTTTTGTGCTTGGGTTTCAATTATACAATGATCAAATACCAATCCCTCCACCAGTGCCCATTTTCCACCAACACGTGTTCCAGCACCCTCCCACCCCCCGTCCCCCCATCCCACCCTGCCTCTGTGGCAGGGAATTCCCTTTTGTTCTCTCTCTCCTTTTGGGTGTTGTGGTTTGCAAGAGAGGCTTTGAGTGGCAATCATGTTTGGTCTATAGTCTACTTTCAGCATGCTTCTCCCATCCTGGGAGGATCCTCCCAACACCCTTTATTGGTGCTCCCTTCTCTATCTGAGCTGTCTTTTCCCCTAGCATGTGTGGCTGGCCTGCAAGCCATGGAGTAAACCTCCTGGTACTACTCTCCACTATTCTTGGGTATTAGTCTCCTATTTTGTTACTTTCTGTTCATCCAATGCAATAGTTATGTGTACCTAGGTTGAGAAGTCAACCTGACGAATGACCTGTGCTTGGAGCTGGAGGTTCTTCGTCCTCTTAGTTATTTCTTCGACACTCTGGAAGGCATTCCAAGCCGCTCTCTTCTCTCTTTAAGGTCTTCCTTTATTGCTTCTCTGCACTGCTTTGCGAGCTCAGTCACGTTGGTGAATGAGCTTGAGAGTTTTTGAATACAGGAGTCTTTTGGTGGCTTTATCTCCCTCCACGTTCCTCGCACACATATTCTTCATCAATGTCATCAACGAGGGCATCGTTCCCATGTTGCTGAAATAGTGCCAAAGAGCTCCCAGTTGGTGGTCATTCTGGGAGTTCTCTTCTTAAACATTGCAGGCCTTTCTCTCTGCTCCGTGAAGTAGAATTTTGCACGAAGGAGAAGGTGGCCTGATCCCATTTGGAATTTACAGTGACATCGGTCAGGCAAAACCGTTGATCGAATATTATGTGGTCAGTTTCATTGTTGAACTGTCCACCGGGTGACTCCCATGTCCAATGTTTAGATTTGGCCTTCTGGAACTTCGAGTTACCATGGATGATCTTGGTCGACATGATCAACCATATCCACGCAGTAACCAAGCTCGTTGAGGTTTCTCGGGTGTTCAAGATGCTGCACTGTCTAATGTTCATTGATTTAAAGAAGGCCTTTGATTCTGTTGAGACTGACGCGGTCATTGAAACCTTAGCCAAACAGGGGGTTCTAACTCAATACATCGGGATCCTCCATGAGCTGTATTATGGATTCACTACCAGGATCTCCCCATTCTACAAAGAAGTGATCATCGATGTCAAGAGAGGGGTTCAGCAGGATGACATCATTTCACCGAAACTCTTCAGTGCCACCCTCGAGAATATCATGCGATGATTGGAATGGGAAGGAATGGGAGTGAAGATAAATGGTCGGCAACTACACCACCTCTGCTTTGCAGAT
The DNA here is from genome assembly GCF_029834395.1 of Sorex fumeus. Lineage (NCBI taxonomy): Eukaryota > Metazoa > Chordata > Mammalia > Eulipotyphla > Soricidae > Sorex > Sorex fumeus. Next base: position 6,549,910 of record NW_026606103.1, read on the forward strand.
GACATCGTTCTAATAAGACCAAACATTAGCCACTGTCACTGTCACTGTCCTCCTGTTGTTTATCGATTTGCTCGAGCAGGCCCAGTAACGTCTTCATTGTGACAATTGTTACTGTGTTTGGCATATTGAATATGCCACGAGTAGCTTTCCAGGCTCTGCCATGCGGGCGAGATACTCTTGGTAGCTTGCCAAGTGGCACAAATGCTGGCTGAGGTTGACTGTGACTGTGGAAAGGTTGGACTGCAGCTGAATCTCATGAAGACAATGTTCATGAGAAACGGTCTCCTTCCTGACCTTCCATTCGCTCTCAATGGAATGAACATCTCCAAATGCAGCAGTTATGTGTACCTGGGCCGAGAACTCAACATGACAAACGATCTGGCACCTGAGTTGTGCAGAAGGAAGAGAGCGGCTTGGAATGCCTTCAAGAGCGTCAAAGAAACAGCTAAGAAGACGAAGAACCTCCGGCTCCGGACACATCTCTTCAACTACACCATTCTTCCTGCATTAACATGCCTCAGAGAGCTGGGCCCTAGGAAAACAGGATGAGAACGCTATTCGGGTCTCCCAAAGAGGAACTAAAGAGCTATGCTTAGAGTATCACACTTCACTCAAGTGAGAAAAGGAATATGGAGTTCCATCCTCCATCAAAGATCGAGAATCAGGGATGCTGTCTCATTTGCCAAGGCGTCAAAAATCAGATGGGCTGGACACTGAATGCGATTAGAAGAGGACCGCTGGACTAGAGCCATTACTGACTGGATTCCATGGAACATCAAAAGATTGCATGGCTGCCCACCTATGAGATGGTCAGACTTCTTTGTCAAGACCCTGAACGATCAGTTTGAGGCTCTTTATGTTTCTGGAGAGAGCAGACACCATTGGGCTACACTAGCATGCAACAGGGACAAATGGAGACATTACTGGCGCCCACTTGAGCAAATGAATGAGTAACCAGATGTCAAGTGATCAAGTGAAAAGAAACTACTCATTCAACAGGTATGAGCCGGTCGTGATGGGCACCTGAAATCTCATGGGAAGGGGGGCGCTCATGTCTGAGCTTGTAGGAATACAGCTATTTTGTAATGAATTCTTGTGTGATACCAACTTAATTAAAGTACGTTCTTACCCTTCTTTCTAGGAATCTTCACTAGAAATTTCAGAACTCCCAGTTTCCAACATGACTCCTTGTACTTCTCTCTGCCTTTAGTTCAGATTTTTTGTGAATTAATTCCTATAAATATGACTCATTATGTTATTGTTATAGCTTATTAAAAGTGATAACACAACATGTTTTTGAATACTGAGTCTTTGACACCTTCACATTGTATAAAATTGACCAATCTGTTTTTTAATTAAATGAATTCATTAATTTATTTTTATTTATTGAATCACTGTGGGAAAAGTTACAAAGCTTTCAGGTTTAGATCTCAGTCGTGCAATCATCAAATACATTTTCCTTCACCAGTACTTATTTTTTACCACCAAGAACGGCAATATACCTGCCCTCCCAACCCTTCCAATGCCTGTGAGGCAGATAAATTCTAGTTAACACTCTATTTACTTTGATTAGATTCATTGTTTCGACAAAAGATGCACCATTATTATTTAGAGTTTACACCCCCAAATCAGACCTGCTGAAAAGGCATTGTGAAATAATGTGTTTTCTACAGCTGGTAAGAAGAACCAAAAGATTTTGGATTTCTGATATTTTACTTATTAAGCCTGGAAGTACTTCTGCCGAAAGTCAGATAATTATGAGATTGGTTTCTGTGGCTCTGGAGCCAGGGCCGTGTCGGAGAGCCGCTCATGGGGGGCAAACCTGTGACCTCGGTAGGGTGTGAAGGACAAGCCGGAAAGGTCCCCCTTTCCATGAGGTTTCAGTTGCCCGTCACGACCGGCTCATACCTGGATTTCCAAAAATCTCCAAGGCGGCCGCCATCTTGCTGTCCAGAGGGAAAATGGCAGAAGAGGGCAACACCCTTTCCCTCCCGGGCAGGCATGGTGGCGTGGATTAACGCAGAGTCCATTCACTTTTCTGCTGCAAGCTGCCGAGCTCTGCATTAAGTCCTTGTGCTTCTGGAGCCATGGCCGTGCTGGAGAGCCGCTCGTGTGGGGCAACTCGTGACTTCAGTAGGGCGTGAAGGACGAGCCTGACCAATTTATTTAAATTTTGGGCCTCCAATTCCAAAGTATACACACATGTACAATGTGTGTGTATGTGTTTAGGAAATACCATATGTGTTTAGAAAATATCATATGTATTTAGGAAATATCTACCTACATGCTGCTATTAGGATTACTGAGCTAATATTGACTAAATATTTGGAGTTTATCAAAGTGTATACCCTAAAAATGTGCCTATTGATAATAATTTGTAAATTCTAAGCATGACACTGATTCTACTGTCTTTGAGATAGAGTGATGAAGTAAAACATTCAAGGAAGAAAAATAATATTTCTATCCAGAAATGATTTTTTTTGGAGAAGCTGTTGTATGGGCTTATTCCTGGCTCTCTGCTCCACGATCACTCCTGGTAGTGTTCAGGGAACCATATGTAGTGCCCAGGACTGAACCTAGTTTTGCCACATGCAAGGTTAGAGCCATGCCCATTGAATGATCTTTCTGGCACCCAGAAAACTAATTTTAATTAAGTTTTTAAATAAGTTTGGCAAACTCCCCATGGTGTACCCAATATGCCAAATACCAGTAACAATGATGGGTCTCATTCTCCTAAAGAGCCTTGAATATAATCTCAGGGCTAGGATGAAGGAGACGTTACTGGGGCCTGCTCGAGGCAATCGAAGACTAACAGGATGATTTGTGATTTTGTGAAGTTTTTTAATTCTTTACACCAATCCCACCACCAGTGTAACCTTCCCTCCACCATTGTCCCTAGTTTCCCAGATGCCCAAGATGGCCACTATCCAGGCACATAATTATTTCATCTTGCTTGTTACAACTAAAGGGCTGGCTGATGATGTTACTGAAAAAGACTCCAGGAGAAGAAAATTTGTGAAAATTGTTTAATCTAACCATGAAGTCATTAAGTCTTTGTCTCAGGGTAGACTAAGTTGTTTGTTGCTAGCTGAGCCTGCTATGTTATTCTGTTTGTTGAGCTTAGTTGACTGACATGTTACTTTCTCATGTAATTTGGTGTGTTTCTATGGGCGTGTCAGTATTGTGGAATTTGGAGGTGTCCTTCTCCAGGAGCTCCATGAACTGTGGAACTGGTCCAAATCAGTTTACATGGTGGTGACTGTGGGATGAGTTGTGGCTGCTGGGGCTTCTGGAAGTATGGGGAACGTGGGAGGTGGCTGCCTGCCCTTACCCTGAGAAGACTCCTGATTTTCAGCCTGAAAACTGAAGTACCTAGAAGTTTTGACATTTTTGTGTTTCTACAGAAATTAGTTGTCAAACAATGAAGTTTGGCCATTGGCATGACAGCAGCTATGGGGTGATTAGATGTGGATTTTGGAGCTTTGGCAGAGTGGGGTCTGGGCCTAGCCACCTCCTAAGACTGCCCAAAAGTTTTCAGCTGGATGACCAATGTACCTGTAAATGTTAGCAGCATAGTTTACATGTCTTCTTAGATTAATTGTGAATCTGGGAAGCTGGGCTGATGAGTTTACATGGCAGCAGCTATGTAATGTGGATGTGTCTCCAGAAAAGTACTTTTCACTTATTCATGTGAGTAATTTAAGTATGTCACCACAATTGAAGTTCCCAAATTCTTATATAATAGTTTCGACTAATCCACTGACTAATTAGAACAGGACTAAGGAACTGGAGCAATAGTGCAATGGGTAGGGTGTTGACCTTGCACGCTGCTGACCGGCGTATGGTCCCTGACATGGCACATGGTCCCCTAATGGCCTCCAGGAGTGAACCTGAGCAAAAAGCCTGGAGTGATCCCTGAGCACTACCAAGAGTGGTCCAAAAGCAAAAATGAAAAGGCAAATAAAAAAGAACAGAAGGAAAGAAGGAAGGAAGGAAAGAAGGAAGGAAGGAAGGAAGGAAGGAAGGAAGGAAGGAAGGAAGGAAGGGAGAAGGAGGGAGGAAGGAGAAAGAAAGAAAGACAGAGAGAGAGAAAGAAAGAAAGAAAGAAAGAAAGAAAGAAAGAAAGAGAAGGAGAGAGAGAAGGAGGGAGAGAAGGAGGGATTAAGTAGAAGAAAGTAAGAAAGAAAGAAAGAAAGAAAGAAAGGAGATAGAAGGAGAGAGGAAGGAGAAAGAAAGAAAGAAAGAAAGAAAGAGAAAGAGAGAAAGAAAGAAAGAAAGAAAGAAAGAAAGAAAGAAAGAAAGAAAGAGGAGAAAGGAGGGAGAGAAGGAGGGACAGGAGGAGGGATTAAGGAGAAGAAAGAAAGAAAGAAAGACAGAAAGAAAGAAAGAAAGAAAGAAAGAGGAAGGAAGAAAGGAAGGAAGGAAAGAACAAAAGAAGGAAAGAAAGAGAGAAAGATTTGCATCTCCCTGATGATAGCAATGTTCACCATTTGTTTTGCGTACCCTTTTGCCATATCATATACAATGATTGAGTACCCATCCCTCTATCAGTGCCCAGAGGAATCACACGAAGACAAGTTGTGATGCAATAAGCAAAGAATCTTTATTGACTAGCTCGGCTAGCCTGAGCTAGGGCCCTCGTCTGGCTCACCCACACAGTGGCAGCCTTCTGGAAATGAGCGGCCCCAAGTCTCAAAAGTGAGTGACTTTGATAGCATATCATAATATAGTGATAGCACAGCGGCTGGAGTGATAGCACAGCGGGTAGGGCGTCTGCCTTGCACACGGCCAACATTGGCCGACCCGAGTTCGATTCCTCCGCCCCTCTCGGAGAGCCCGGCAAGCTACCGAGAGTATTCGATATGCCAGACACAGTAACAACAAAGTCTCCAATGGAGACGTTACTGGGCCCGCTCGAGCAAAATCGACGATCAACGGGAGGGCCTTTACCTTTTACCTATCATAATATAACAAACTTTCTATGGACCACCATTTTGGATGCAGTCTAACAGGCTTTCCACTACTTGTATTTAGCTGATTGGTTATAAGTTGCTGTTACATAAGTGTTGCATTACAGTTATGGAAGGGTTATATAGGGGGCATCCCTACCTGCATCTGATTGGTGAACCTTAGTTGACCTCCCTTGTGACTTGTAAAGTCAAATTCCTCAGAAATCTCTGATTTTGTATTTCTGATAGCACAGCGGTAGGGTGTTTGCCTTACACGCGGCCAACATGGCAGACCCGAGTTCGATTCCTCCGCCCCTCTCGGAGAGCCCAGCAAGCTCCTAAGAGTATCTCGCCCGCATGGCAGAACCTGCCAAGCTCCCCGTGACGTATTCGATATGCCAAACACAGTAACAACAAAGTCTCCAATGGAGACGTTACTGGGCCCGCTCGAGCAAATCGAAGATCAACGGGAGGGCCTTTACCCTACCTTTACCTAAGTGAAATATTGCTTCTCTCTTTCCCTTATGTCCTCTTGCATAGTTTACTTCAGACCAATGCCCCTTTTTGTATAGACACAGGAAAACAGTTAATGCTATTCTTTTGTAACTTGGGAATAAATTGACTCTGAATCCTATTTACTCCTGAGCATCTGTTTTCTCGACTTGATCCTCAGATGCCTTTCGTTATTAGCAGGTTCCCAAAAAAATCTCTTTGGACAAATAATGAGCAGTTATAAAAAGAATGATTACTCAACTATCAGGATAAGCAATAAAATTAATATGAGGAAATAATAGTTGAATCAAAACCAAACTAAAATATAGGATCGTTTTAAACAGTTGAAGTTAAAGACAGTAGGGGTGATACTGCTTCAAAAATGAAAATACAATCCTCTTCAGACTAAGACTTAGTTAAAACAATCTATTGGTTGAAAATCTTGAGGAAAACTCTGGATAAAACACAGGATACTTTGCTATCGTTGCTTATTATGATGTAAAAATAAGCAGCATAGGGGCTGGAGCGATAGCATAGCAGGGAGGGTATTTGCCTTGCACGCGGTCAACCCTGGTTCAAATCCCAGGATCCAATATGGTCCCCTGAGCACCGCCAGGAGTAATTCCTGAGTGAAGAGCCAGGAGTAACCCCTGAGCATCGCTGGGTATGACCAAAAAAAGCAAAATAAATAAATAAGTTAATTAAATAAAATAAAAATAAGCCGCATAGACAAAAGCAGACATGTACTGAGGAAGGCTATCAAAGGAATGCACGATGGCTAGGGATGTGACTTCAGTGCTCTATGCCTGACATGCAAGATCCAAGACCTAAATTTAATCCCCAGCACTGAATCACCACACCACGACCACAACTCTAAAGTGCCAAGTACAAGTCCAGTAGGTCCCCAAATATTGCACTCTCTCTGGAGTGGACAGGCACTCACCATAGGCCCCTCCACCCCATGCCAGATCTGACCATGCATTTGAGCCAGATGCTGGGTCTGGGCAGACACTTTTTATATCTGTCTCAAGGTATGTGCTTTCCAGACTCTGCTCCAAGGCTAGAGCTTTGATGTAGGTATTGTATTACTGGCACTGCATGTATTTCCGGGAAAAGTCTGTATGAAACTTTGCATTTGAAGGAAAACATCTTGAGATTGCCCAAAACAAAAACCGAAGTAACTACCATTGTGTACTTGTTATCCACTAATTTGATTACCTGCCTCTTTCTTCTGCTCTCTTAGTCTGCTTCACATGCAGGTTGTTTTCCAAGTAATCCAAGAAGAGCTTAGGTTGGACTCCAGCTACATACCAATGGCCAATTGGACAAGGGAAAGAAAAAATGAAAACTATGGAAGCACCCACATGTGGAGGAAAAACCCTGACGTTAGATGTCAAGTTGATCAAATAAGAAATAACAGTCAATGTTCCTTGTTTTATGTGTTGAACACCAGAGGCTACACATGCTTAATTAATTGGATCATCATGAATGTGATCATAATGCGTTGCACGTGGAAAGCCAGGTTTTTGCTCCTGACATCACATGGTCCACAGAGCAACCCCAGGTGTTCCACCCCCACTCCAGATGCTGGGTTTGGAGGGGCCTTGAGTACCTTGAATGTGGTCTAGAAAGAAAACAAGGAGGGAAGGAGGCAGGGAGGGAGAGAGGAGGATGGAAGAGGAGAGAGGGAAGAGGAGAGAGGGAAAGGAGGGAAGGAGTGAAGAGAGGGGAAGAGAGAAAAGTGGGAAGGAAGGTGGAAGGGGGGTAAAGAGAAGAAAAGGGAAGGGAGAGGAAAGGGGAGGAGATGGGCACAAGGGGAGGGAAAGGGAGGAGAAGGAAAGGAATAGAGGAAAGGTGGAAATAGAAAGGTTTCCTCCTGGCTGTACATAGGGATCATGCTTGACAGGCTCCGAAAAACATAAGTGGTGCCAATGATCAATCCTGGTCAGCCAATCTGAAAGGCAAGTACCCTACCTGTTGTACTATCTCTCTGGCACAATTGTGGCAACATAACTTTTAAGCATAGTTAAATTTTGAAAACTTACAGAGAAGATATAAAAATGTTCTTGTTACTCCAGATGTAAAACCCAGTGTCAAATCCATTTTCTCTGAATGAAGCAAGAAAGTGACAATGCGGACGTATGAATAAGTTAAAAGCCACAAGAACCAGGGATATGGCTCAGTGGTATATCACATGCTTCATATTTGTGACATCCTGGGTTTGATTCCTGGTACCACAACACAAGAGCATGCATAAAAACCCAAAACAACATTAAAAATGTTTTTCAAAACTTGATTTCCTGTGCATATCAGGGGCCAAACTAGTTTCAAGTGAGGTTAGAGTGGTAGGAGAGACGAGAGAAACATAGAGGGGAGAGTCACCCAAACTCTTCCTCCTTATCATCTTCCTCCTCAGCTGACAAACTCCTTAGATTCTCTACAGGAATCAGGAGTCAGCCATGCAGTCAGAATGCATGATTACTTTCATGGCCTAAGCACTGGAACAACAATTTTGCACTTTACTTTGGTCCAACATATTACCATGTGAATGTCAGTATCTCCAAGACAGCTAAGTTGACGAGTAAAGACACATGAGCAGAGAGAGGTTAATAAGAATGAGTTTTTATTCAAGTGCATCTAAGACATAAATGCACAGAAATCAATTAGGGACAAAAATTGAGAAAATGGGTAGGGAAGAATAAAAGCCAAGCAATATAAGTAGTAGAAGTTGTCATCCTGCCAATTTAATTCTGCGCCCACTGCAGAGCCTGAGCCCGTCAAATTAGAGACATCAGTCAATGAAAATACATCACTCTGGTGAATCTATAAGTCATTTTACTGATACTTGAAGTCCAGTGCTCCATGACATCCAATGCACTCACTTGGTGGCGAGAATGTCGAACTCTTGAGGTCTTGAGATGTTGGGAATGACCTTCAAAAATACCACCCATGGTCTGAGAGGAGCCCACTGCAGAGCTTGAGCCCGTCAAATTGCAGACATCAGTCCATGAAAATACATCACTCTGGTGAATCTACAAGTCAGGGTACTGATATTTGAAGTCCAGTGCTGCTAGACATACAATGCACTCACTTGCTGGTTAGAATGTTGGACTCTTGAGGTGTTGAGATGTTGGGAATGACCTTCTTCAAAAATACAACCCATGGTCTGAGAGGAGCCCACTGCAGAGCTTGAGCCCGTCAAATTGCAGACATCAGTCAATGAAAATACATCACTCTGGTGAATCTACAAGTCAGGGTACTGATACTTGAAGTCCAGTGCGTCATGACATCCAATGCACTCACTTGCTGGCTAAAATGTTGGAATGTTGTGGTCCTCAAATGTTGGGAACGGAGCCAGGCTCTGTAGCACTGTCCACATCTGTTTGTGTCCATCGTTGATCAGGGGATAGGCAACTCAAATGTCAAAAACATTACAAAACTATTTGCAAGATTGAAGATCCCAGAATGCCCAGTTTCATTGGTGCCACTGACGACCACCAGGATCAAGAAAACCACCTAACCACCTACACTTGTAAGAGTCACCACAACAAATAAGAAACGTGTCCTTGACTGCATCAGAGAACCTGGGGCTCACCTAACCATGGAATATCCATTGTATGTCCCACTGTCAGCTCTGTCTAATTTTCATACTTGTCTGCCCCCCTCTGCATGGTTAGCTGAGTCCCAAGTTCTCTGATCTAGTGAAGGGCACGTTTCTCATTTGTTGCAGTGAGTCATACAAGCATAGATGGTTAGGTGGTTTTCTTGGTCCTGGTGGTCCTCAGTGGCACCAGTGAAACTGGGCATTCCTGGATCTTCAATCTTTCAAATAGTTTGGACTGCTTTTGACTTTTGAGTTGCCTGTCCCATAATCAAAGATGAACACAAACAGATATGTTGAAAGATGGTTCTTAAAGTAGTGCTTGTCATTCATCTTCGTCTAATCACTTCCCTTTTGCCTGTTGGTTCCTGGGACCTTTGATTGATCACACAATTTTAGGTCGTGCACAGCAGCTGGAAAATGTGAGGCAATGGGACAGAGGATGGGAAAAGGGTGACATGTGGGAACAGTGGGACAGGAAGAATAGGGTTCCACGGTACAGGGGACAGATGGAAAGGTAAAGGCAGTTGGGGGAAGAAGGGAGACAGGGGAAACACGGTGGAAAGTGTGCACAGAACAGACAAGTGATGTTCCAACTGGTGCTGTTCCAAATGAAGGTGTTTCTTGAAGTTCTTCCATTGTCAGAAGGACTTCTGTTTCTTTAAACAGCATCTGTTAAACTAAAGGATAGACTGGCTCCCTGACCAGTAAGAGTTGCCTTGTTCTTTTTTTACCGTAGTGAACTGTGTGACCATGGATGAGTATGGTCTGAAGAGGGTAGGTTGTTCCTGATGTTTCTACCACTCATTGGGATTGAGGGCTCTATGAATACAGATGTTTTCTTACTAGCAGCAGCAGACGATGCACTTCGGTCTCCAGTGCTAGGTATTCTCTGGGTCTTCCCCCGAATTAGTGATGACAGTACTCTGCATAGATGATCTTGGACTGATGCAAGTTTTGTACACTCTGTTGGAGCTGAATTTCGGTTGCTATCAAAAAGCTGCTGTGTGTCTACTAACGCTCATCCCAGATGAGTACCGGACAGTTTGATGGGACTGATTGGGAATTGTAGTTTGTATGTACACTGATGCTTCCGGCAGATAGTTCAAAATACCGGCGAAGACCATGGATAAGTTTTTCTCAGAACGGGTTGCATCAGATGGTAATTCTGCATGTTGTTTCTGGGCTACACTTCTTGCTTGGCAAAGAGGCATGTGGCTTCTAAACTCTCCACCCAGGTGAATACAGGACATTTCCAGGGGACTGAGTGGGAATTGTTGGATCTATGTCCATTGCCATATCAGACAGAGAGGTTGAGCTCCGGTCCCCGCATGTCGCTGACCTGAAGGCACTCAGGGCTAGCTTCTTCCGACCGGCCCTGAAAGATGGGATGGCCCTTTTGTGCCGCAGTCTCTTGGAACACTCACTGTGGTTGGCTGCCTGGAACTTTTTGTTGAGTACACAGGGAAGTTTGGGAGGAGGGGGAAACTCACCGCGGCCCCACTGCCGGGGCAGTTGGGGAGGAGGCAGCTGTGGTACCTCTGGCATAGGGTGTTTCCTTTTGCAGGCCCTCTTGCCTTCACATTGCGGAGCAGCACTCCCCGGTGCAGGCTCTGGAGGCTTCTTCTCGGCCACGTTGGTTATTGTTGGTGGACCGGGAGGGCTGCGCCGGGCGTCTGCAGGCTGCTCTCCTGCTGCTGACATCCGTGGCAGTGAGCAGCAGGGCACGGACCCCACTGAAGCGCAGGCCGGAGGCTCTCCAGGAGGCTGGACATGTGCACCCCGGGGCGGGGCAGAGGGCTCGGGAGATGCGGCCGAGGCTGGCTCTGCTTCTGCTGGCAAGGCCTGGAGGTGGAGAGGCCGGGGGTGGACGCACGTGGGGCCGGTGCCACTGGACTGCAGGCCGCTGGTACAAAGGGCCTTGGCGCTGCGGGTGCCCTCGTCGTCCTCCTGTCGCGTCTCTGCACCCACATCCCCGTGTCCTGCCCTTTTGGGGGGGTGGTCTTGGATGATCTCAGCTTTTGCCCATGGTGCGGGTTTTATCAGTTCCATGATCTGAAGGGATGGGACGCTCAGGGTGTCGAAGTTGCGCCCCGCAGCCGCGATCTTGACATTGTTCCGGTCCCCGCATGTCGCTGACCTGAAGGCACTCAGGGCTAGCTTCTTCCGACCGGCCCTGAAAGATGGGATGGCCCTTTTGTGCCGCAGCCTCTTGGAACGCTCACTGTGGTTGGCTGCCTGGAACTTTTTGTTGAGTACACAGGGAAGTTTGGGAGGAGGGGGAAACTCACCGCGGCCCCACTGCCGGGGCAGTTGGGGAGGAGGCAGCTGTGGTGCCTCTGGCATAGGGTGTTTCCTTTTGCAGGCCCTCTTGCCTTCACATTGCGGAGCAGCACTCCCCGGTGCAGGCTCTGGAGGCTTCTTCTCGGCCCCGTTGGTTATTGTTGGTGGACCGGCAGGGCTGCGCCGGGCGTCTGCAGGCTGCTCTCCTGCTGCTGACGTCCCTGGCTGTGAGCAGCGGGGCACGGACCCCACCGACGCGCAGGCCGGAGGCTCTCCAGGAGGCTGGACATGTGCACCCCGGGGCGGGGCAGAGGGCTCGGGAGATGCAGCCGAGGCTGGCTCTGCTTCTGCTGGTAAGGCCTGGAGGTGGAGAGGCCGGGGGCGGGAGCACGTGGGGCCGGTGCCACTGGACTGCAGGCCGCTGGTACAAAGGGCCTTGGCGCTGTGGGTGCCCTCGTCGTCGTCCTGGCGCGTCTCTGCACCCTCTTCCCGGTTTCCTGCCCTCTTGGGGGGGTGGTCTTGGATCGTCTCTGCTTTGGCAGATTGTGGGAGTTTTGTCGGTTTCATGATCTGAACGGATGGGACGCACAGGATGTCGAAGTTGGGCCCCGCAGCCGCGATCTTGACATTGCTCCCATACCCGCATGTCGCTGGCCTGAAGGCACTGAGGACCATCTTCTTCCGACTGGCCCCGTATGATGAGAGAATCCCCACCCGGGAGTTGTTGGTCTGCGGCAGGGGACAGGGCCTCCTGGGCGTGATGGTGAAGGATGCGGGCGGGGGCCTCCGTGGCTGGTGCGGTTGGTCGGCAGGTGCAGGAGCCCCGGGGTGGCCCCGGCCAGGGCGAGCAGCGGGGTTTCTGGAGACAGGAATTGGCCCCGGACGACCCACTGGGGGACGTCGGCGATGGCTCAGCAGGAGCCGAAGTCGACTCAGAACGTTGCCCATGTTTCCAGGCCACGGTCCCAGAAAGTGCAGAGGACCGCGCTGGAATCTCGGCTGAAACCAGGCTTCTGACTCCTGGCCTCTGCGAGGTCAGGATATACTGGGAGGTGATTGTGACGTTGCCTGGCCCACGTCACAGTGGAAACAATGTAGCAGCTTTTCCACCACCCACACACGGCTCAGGGACCACGTGCAAGGGCAGAGCGCTGAGGCCCCATTGCCCAGCCCCTTCAGGGCTCTCCTGAGCCTGGGACTTGTGCTGTGGAGGGTGGGTTGGCACCTGATCGAATCCGTGAGGGGTCTGCTGGGGACTGCGCGGGGCACACGTTGCTGAGTGTGTGGTTTCAGCGCCTGGAGTCTGTGCATGCAAGGCCCTGGGCGCCTGGTGCTGTCCCCTCCCTCGGTCCGGAGAGGAGACCCCAGATCCTGTCCTCCCTCAGTTTCTCTGCCTGGCTTGGAGTCACATGGACATTCTCCCAGGCTCACTCAGGCCTCTGAGTTTCCAATTTCCAAGGATGGATGAGTTGCCCAGACCTAACCTCTCACTCCATCTCCACTTCATTCTACACATTGTTGCTTTTTTTTTCGGGGGGGGGGGGGGGCAGGTGAGTAACTTTTTTTAGAGCATTTCAAAGCCATTCATGATTGAATATCAGTCGGACAGTATTCCAACACTGATCCCTCGACCAGTGTACATTTCCCAACACCAATATCCCCAGGTTCTCTCCCATCACCCCACCCCTGAACCCCCGTCCCTTGCCTGCCTCTTTGGCAGGCGCTTTTACAGATTTTAAATCAACTGAAAACATGTAATTACATCTTCAGCTGTGCCCCTAGGTCAACCCAGGTGGTCGTTGGTCTACCCAGGATATGAACTTAGTCCGAGTTATCTGACTGGTCAGGGCTGTGGGGTGGCTATCACAAGCACATCCTATGTGTCTATTTAGTTACTGTAGTGGAACAAGACTGGAGAGAGAGTACATGGGTACAGCACTTGCCATGTGTGAGGACAGTGCAGGTTTAGCCCCTGCCATCCCTACAGTCCACTGAGTCCAGCCAGGAGTGATCCCTGAGCACAGAGCCAGGAGTAGCCCTGAGTACAGAGGCATCTGGCCCCAAATCAACCAAACAAAATTCTCCCACTGGAGATTGTCATTATGATCACAAAGCAGCTTGGGGCAATCTTCACAGGACCTTATTGGCAACTAAATCTGTCTCTAGATACTCTTCTGCAGCTTGTTTCTCTGGCTTATTTCACTGGGATCTTTCATCTGGCTGCTGCTGAGTATTATGGCATATGGCAAGCAGAAGTTACGGACCCAAAAATCATACTGAGCAGTAAAAATACGTTTCAGTGAATGGAGACAAAATCCAGCAGGTAAGGGCATTTGCAATTATGGGAAATCCGGGTTCAATAGCTCTGTTCACCAGATGTGAGCCAAAAACAGGAAAAAAAACTTTTTAGTTGACAATCTATGTAATGTTGGATATTGGTCATATATGAAACGAACTTGTGACCTTTGTTCATGAGATTTCTTGAAAAGAGCATTGGTGAGTAAATGTGGACTTCCACACAAACTTTGAGGCATGGTAAATCATATTAGGTTTTGCTCACATTCAGAATGATTTTGAAATGTAGGGTATAGCATAGGACACAGAAACCTCACCATGATAACAAAATATTTACAACTATAAATTTAAATTACAATTTTTGTTATCATTAGAGATTGTTCAATAAGAACCAATTTCTTAATTTTTAATTTAATTATAATTTTATTTTATAATTTATAAAATTATAAATATAAATTATAATTTTAATTTAATTAATTTCTTAATTAAACTTGCATGAACACACATGGCATGCTCTCATACTAATTTTGAATGAAGATTTTTTATTGTAAGTTGCGTTTTGCTTTATTTTATTGAAGTATCATGGTTGACATTCATCTTCATGTTATACTTCGGTGGACTCTGATTGCACTCCACCATCACAAAAGTACCAGAGACCCTCTACCACTGTCCTGATGTTATTATTATGAGCAAGGTTTATCACAGGAATTCTGCAAAGTGTTGAATACAAGAGTGTTGCATATGCTAAACTGCCATGAAAACAATCAATTATGCTGCTTTTAAAATCTTTGAGAGGGATGAGGGGGATGAGGGGTGGGAGGGATACGGGGATCCATGGTGGTGGGAAATGGGCACTGGTGGAGGGATGGGTATTTGATCACTGTATAATTGAAACACAAGCACAAAAATTTGTAAGTCTACAACTGTACCTCATGGTGTCTCACTAATAAAAAAATAGTTATGTAATGATAACATTGTACCCCTTAACTTAAAATCATGTGCACTTTTTTGAGATGATGTTACCTAACGAAAAAGAGAAAAAATTAGAACGTCTTTATAATGATGTCAACTATTATAATATCCACATGCAGAAAAGTGTACCTGAGATAGAAAAACTAGAGTAACCGTAACAATGAAAAATTATACAGTACTAAAGAATGCAAAGTGTTTGTTTTATTATTCTATGAAACTTGTAAAATACCATGATGTGCAGAAAATTAATAAGTTTATTGCTACAATTAAAAAAATCTTTTTTCCTGAGATTGGGAAAAACTATGTATGATGAGTGTCGAGGATTTGGTATGGTAAAAGAGAATTGAAAAAATGGTATCCCAGAAAAATCCATCACCTGATTTTTCCTGTCACACGGTTTGCTTGGGCAGGCAGGCAGGAGTTAGAGAGGGAGAATCCAGATTTTCTTCACTAAAACAAAAAACAAAAGAACAGCAAAATTTTAGTAATAACAGATATCATGGCATTGGCCAATGTGGGGGTACGAACCCACGACCCTGAGATTAAGAGTCTCATGCTCTACCGACTGAGCTACTGACATCTTATCATCTCATACCTACTTTGGACAAACTGGCAGGCTACCGAATGTAACCTGCCCACACGGCAGAGTCTGGCAAACTCCCCGTGGTATACCCAATATGCCAAGTACCAGTAACAATGATGGGTCTCATTCTCCTAACCCTGAAAGAGCCTTGAATATGGCACTTTAAAAAAAAAAATCTCAGGACTAGGACGAAGGAGACGTTACTGGAGCCTGCTCGAGGCAATCGACGAACAACAGGATGGTCGTGATCATGATGCTGTTGCCAGGTAAGATTCATTTTTAAACACCAATCTCCAGACATATCAAATGTATGTGACAGCATGACTTAGAATTTGTAGTAATGACAGTATACTAGCTGACAAAATTTAGTTCACTCATTCCTCATTTTCTTGTATACTGTAATTCATTGTAATTCATGGATAATAAGGATGCAGATAGAGTGATCTGTGGGATTCATTTAATAATAGACTTGTCACTGTGTTTTCACTGGCTGTTCTGCCTCATAACCTTTACTATAGGATTTAGGAGCGATATTTTCTTGAGAGGGAATAATACATGTCACATGGAGTTGATGATAATTAAATGTTAATGAACATAAAATGCTTTGTAAGGTTTATGTCTAAAAATATCATTTCATTTATTACAAATGACTTTACCTGATGGATGTTTATGACTTTATGTGAGAAAATGACTTCTGGTTTACTATTTTGACATTTTAAAATATTTTATTCTAAAAATCTCATTGGAAATGGTATTGTTGATTGTGGATGAAATCATGGGTGTTCTTGACTCCTTCACCCATGCATGGTTCAATATTTGCAGCAACTAATTTTTCATATACCCTTTCTTCAAAATGATTGCGCAATGCTCTATACCAAGGATTGAAAAATATTTTACAAATTTTCAATTATTGTCTATGTATAATTTCTGTAGCTTCATCCCCTCCTCCTCCTCCACCTTCTCCCACCTTCTCCTCCATAAACCTTTCATAATTTGAAACTGTTATTAGTACATAGTTCAAAGACATACAAGCTAACAATCTTATTGGGTCTGTGGGTCCTTAATTTGCCACTTCCTGCTCAAGATCATCATTGAGTAGATGCCACATTTTTTAGTAGGTTACTTTTTTTTAATTCTTTTCTAATAGCTGAGTAGTGTCTCTCTACCTATCTTTCTATCTATTACAATTACCTTTTATTTATTTTTTTATTATTGAGCCACATATCCTGTAGTGCTGACGACGTACTTCTGGCTCTGTGCTCAGATCGCTCCTGGTGATGGTCCGGAAACCATATGGGGTGCTGAGGATCAACCCTGGGTCAGTCACATGCAAGGCAATTACCATGCCCATTGCATTGTCACTCTTGCCCAATATAATTCAGTTTATTTATTGACTCATCTTTAGGCAGGAGTTCCTACCAGATCTTGGCTAATGTTGATAAACCATGAGGAACATAGGTGTGCATTATCTCCTGTCAGATTAACGTTTTTGTGTTCTAGGCATAGAGAAATGGAAACTCAGGGTCATAAGGAAGCCTTATTCCTCAACTTGTCGTTTGTTTCTTTTAAGAAAGCATAATGCACAACAAGGTTTTTCAGGCATACAATGTTCCAACATCAATCCTACCACTAGTATCCTCCTCTGCCCACCAGTGGTCCCACGTTCCCTCTCACCAGCCCCAGCATGCCCCCTTGGCACTCACATCATAAATTTATTTCATACTACCTGCTCCATCAAAACTCAAAGAAATGGCAAATAGAATTATCAGAAAATAAATCAGTAAGAGTCCATTTGTGATGATTGCTGATTTTTTTGGATTGCTGATTTTAACCAATACAAATAGAACATTCATCATGGAAAATGTACAAATCCCTTAGCAAGCAAAAATAACCTTTCTTAATCTAGTGGCAGGCAACCATATGCATCATTCGTGAGTGTCATACTCAATGCCACAAGTTTATCCTGTCCTTGAGAGAAGCTCTTTTAGCACTTCTTGCAAAACTTGTTTCAAGGCTATGAATTCCCTAAGTTGTTGCCTGTCTATGAAGCTCAGTATCATTCTTTTAAATCTGAATGTTAATCTAGCTGGATAGGATATGTTTGGTGAGGTGTTCGTTTTGTTGAGTTTTTGTACTATATTCCTCCATACTCTATACTATATCCACCTATACTCTGCTGTAAATCTTTTGGGGTGTGTGTGTGTGTGTGTGTGTGTATGTGTGTGTGTGTGTGTGTGAGTGTGTGTGGTTACTTTCCATTTGTGACACTGTAGATTCTCTACCTTTGTATTTTGAGTATAATATGTCTTTGAATTTTCCTAGTAAAATCCTTTGTTGCTGGGATCCTTGAACCTTAACTCTGAGTAATTGTTATTGATAATTTTGTAACTATTGTTTCTTCATCACCTTTGCCTTCCTGTTTTTCAGGAACCCCTATGATTCTCCTATTGTTCCTCTTCAACTCAGTTCTCCGGTATGCTATTTATTTCTCTTCAGGCTATTGTCCATTATCTGTTGTTTCCTAGACTTTCCTCATCTTGGAGTTATTGTGGGTGGTGACTCAAGGTCTCGTTGGGGTGGGGGGAGGAAGCGCCAGCTCAACCCCTATCCTGTGAGACCCTGCGTGTCCTGTCACTGGGGCCCAAACTGACTGTCCATTGGCCTCTCGGGATGGTGGCCACTGAGCCACCAAGGGGGAGCAGGCGGAGGGACAACACCCACCCCCCCACCCCCCGGGTTGTCCAGTGCCAGTAATCCATTGTGGTGACTGGGCACATCTCTGCCCAAAGCTGCTGGGTTCCGAGATTTGTCTCTGAGTCTCTGGGATCCTGGACGTTAAGCAGTTCGAACAGGAACCAGAGAGGACTTGCCTCCAATTATATAGCTGAGCCGGAGGTAGTTTGTGGGTGTGTCTCTCACATACCTAACTTTTGGCCATTTACTTTCTTGGTAAACTTTGTCCCAAGTTTTTGGGGTCTGGCCACAGGCACAGCAGCAATTTGGAGGTATCTGGAAGTCTGAAGGTGACATCAGGCTGCTGATACACTTGCCTCACAGGTACAGATTGACCTGCTATTGGCAATATACCCCCTAATATCATGCAGTTTTAATTATTGGAGTATTGCAGTCAAGACTAAAGTCTAGAAATGCAATGCTTCCCTTCTTTTCTTTTGCTTTCTTATGGATTTTCTGGGAGTTTTATAATTACATTTGAATTTTAGGAGTACTAGTTCTGTTTCTTTAAAATTTCCATGGAAATTTTGGTGGGTTTTGCATTACATCTATAAATTGCTTTGGATAAAACGGTCATTTTAATTGTATTATTTCATCAAATCCATGAACAAGGAATGTGATTTTATTTTCTTGTTCCTTCTATGACGTAATTCAGAATTGACTAATATTTTTCACTAAATAGATATTTCACATTTTTTGCTAAATTGATTTCTAGGTATTTGGAGTTTCTGACACCAAATAAAAGGCAGGGATTTTTTCCTTCTTCTATATTGTTGTTTATGTATAAGAATGCAACAGATTTCTTTCTTTCTGTATTAGTCACCAGTGAAATGACCAATTATGTATGATTTGGTTTCAGGCACATATTGTTTCAACACCAGTTTCTTCACCAGTACCCACTGCCCTCCGCCAATTTTCACTACTTGCCCACTTTGCCTCCTATCTACTCGTCTGTCTATACTGGAGACACTTTTTAAAAAGTATGTGGTTTTGCTGTACCGGCGTGATTGTACAGTGGGTAGGGCATTGCCTTGCATGCAGTTGACCTCGGTATAATTTCAGACCTCCCATGTGGTCCCTCAAACAGCACCAGGAGTAATTTCTAAGTTCAGAACCAGAAGTGGCTTTAGCACTGCCAGGTATGTCTCCCAAACCACCTATGTGCATGTATATGTGCAAGTGTATATGTATATGTATATGTAACTGTATATGTGAGTACATATATATTGGTCATGTATATAATCATATATATTGGGTTATATATAAAAGTATATATAAGCATATATATTGGGTTATATGAATTATATGTTTTTGTATTGTGGTTTACTGTTCTGTGGCTGATAGGATTTCATACAACACACTTTATCACCTTTGAGCACTACATCCGACTTCAATAATTTGATTTTCCCTTCACAATACTAATTGCCCTCTCCCTGTCGTATCTCCCAGCCTCCTCAAGTGGTATGTTTCCTATTGAATACTAGCTCTCATTTTCTTTGTTTCCTTGGTCTTTAGAAAGTATCACCCTGAGTGAAGTTTTTCAGCGGGAGAAAGAGGTACACAGAAAGATCTCTCAATGTGGAGTCTAAGGAAAACATAACGGGGAAATAATGAATGTCCAAAGACAATGCAACAGTTTTATATGCATTTATTTTATAACTTGCTACTTTACTTTTTATGTTTTTTTCAAGGATTTTTTTAGTGGAGTCTTTAGGGGTTTCTATGTACAATATTATGTCATTCGTAGACAGTATTTGTTCAACTTCTTTACTAATTATCATTGCTTTGATTTCTCTTTTTTGCCTCCTTGTGGTAAGGACTTCCCACACTACATTGCATAGTCATGGTAAAAGTGGGCATCGTGTCTTGTGCCTGACTTTAGAGGAAAGACTCAGTTTCCCCCACTGGGGATGATATTGACTGTGGATTTGTTGTATATGACCTTTATAGTATTAAGACAAAATTCTATGGTCTCCGTTTTGTTTCAGGTCTTCATCATGAAAGGGAAGAAGAGCTTGGAGGCAGGAGTGCCTCCCAAGCAGTGCTTAGGCCTGAGGTCTTTATCAGTGATGCTTGCCCAGCTGGGCTGGTGTTTCATGCAAGGACACAACAAGGTACTATGTCTTGGAGCTGTGGTCCTGGGAATTACCTGAATCATTCCAGTGGTACAGTGGCAGGGAGAGGGGAACAGGGAGAAATGTGCTTCTAGGCCCCATCTAGTGGTGCTTGGGGTCTCCCCAGGGCTCCACCTGGCAACACCTGGGGCCAAGACTTGAAATGGAATAAGTTTCCTAAGGCATGAGATTTAGTCCATTAACCCCTTACTATCTTTATGTCCCCAAGAATACATTTTAAGTGTTTCTGGGAGAACTCAGTGGTAGATCACTATCAGAAAGCTACAAATTTGAACCTGGGAATTCTCTCACAGGTCGAGTGTGATCAGCTGCCATTTGGGCTGGAATCCCTGGCTCCACAACAAAGTGTGTGCAGTCTGCAGTGTAGCACAATCCTCTGATATTGCACTGTCCTCCCGTTGTTCATCGATTTGCTTGAGCGGGCCCAGTAGCATCTCCATTGTGAAACTTCTTGTTACTGTGTTTGGCACATTGAATACTCTCGGTAGCTTGCCAGGCTCTCCGAGAGGGGCGGAGGAATCGAACCTGGCTCAGCCAGGCTGGCTGTGCACAAGGCAAACGCCCTAACACTGTGCTATCACTCCACAAAGTAAAATTAATTGTACTATTAAATTATAAACATCTAATACTTAGAGTTCCCTGGTAGTCTGCCTCAATATATAGGCAGATTATTTATTATATTTTGAGAAGTTTTAGTGAAAGAGTAGTGGGCACACGACATGAAATATTTTGTAGCCCATTCTGTAGAGTTCCTTTAAGTCAGTACAAATACCAGTGCAAATATATTAAAAATAGATTGAAACAAAGACACCTGTATTACTTTAATATTTTACAAGAGCTATCTTGTGGTTAAGAGAGAAAGTATCAAAATCTTCATAATAAGTCTAATTTGCTTAAGATGATACCAGAATGCAATTGTGATATCAGCATTTCAGCTTCTAATCAAAAACCTGTAACTTATTACCATGACCCAGTAAAAACGCATTCAGTTTCGACCAGTCATAGTGTGAGAAAACAGTATTGCCATCACCCATCCTGTTTGGAACTGAAGCCACAAATACCTTTAGTTGCTAGTCCTGCTCATTTACAAGGAACTATCTTCAGGTGCCAATGTTTTTTCTCTATCTGGTCTGTATCTCAGTTTTCAGAATTTGCCGGAAATATTATTTTAATGCACAGAGTTCCAGCTTCTTATTTTTTTGTTTGTTTGTTTTGGGGTCACACTTAATAGTAGTCAGGATTCATCTCACCCTGCACTCAGGGATCACTGCTGGTGTTGCATAGGAGGATCACTATGGGGTGCCTTGATTCATACTTCAATTGTGAGCAAGGCAAATGACCTACCAACTGTATTATCTCTCGAACCCCACCTTGGATAATTTTCAGCAGCAGGATAACTTCTAAGAAAACTTAAATTCTCAATACTTACAGAGAAGATACATAGTTTTTCTTCCTGTAATTCTAATGGAAGAATCTCAATGCCAAATCCATTCTCTTCCGATGATACTGTGATACTGAAATGTGAGAGAATGACTGGCTTCTGACTATGTTTCAATAAAAGTCAAAAGAACCAGGACTGTGAATCAGTAGTTTGCCACATAATTCATGTGTGTGACATTCTGGGTTTGATTTCTAGCACCGCAATACATACATAAAACCCCCAAAAATATAGAAGTGTGTTTAAAAGGGGCCAAACTATCTTTGGGTGAGTTAAGAGAGGTAGGAGAGAAGAGGGAAGCATAGAGAGAGGAGTCACCGTCACCCCAACACTCCCTCCTTAGGATTTTCTCCTCAGTGCACACATTCCTTAGATCCTCTACAGGACTCAGGAGTCAGCCATGCAGGCTAACTGCATGATTACTTTCAAGCCCAGGCACTGGAACACAAGAAATTTTGCAGTTTGCTTTGGTCCGTTTGAATGTTAGATTCTACACCACAAGTAAGTTGAAGAGTAGAGACGTAGGAACAGAGGCAGACTAATAAGAATGAAGTTTTATACAAATATATCTGATACATTAATGCATAGGAATACATAAATTAGGAACAAAACTTGGAGAATGGGTAGGTTGAACAACAGCCAATACAATCAGAAGTAGTTGGCATACAGCCAATTCCAAGTTCTGAGATCCATGTAAGAGGTAGGGTCAGTCAATTCAGTGATGTTACAGTTAATGAGCATGCATCTCCACACTGAATCTTTTTAAGCTCTTTTGTACAGATGATTTGGACTTAGGTGCTTCTTAGAGTCCATTGCACCACATGTGTACAATAGCACATAGGAAAAGGGCATGTCGTTTCACATAAAAGATTGAGTTTTGCACTGAAAAGAAGTCTGTTCTTGGTTATAATTTGCAGAGGAAGATTTATCCCTCATTTGCTGAGATTGCTGCTCAAAGATATTTGCCGACACCTATGAAGTACTTCACAGGTAATAAAGATGGCATGAAGGCAAGGCAGGACTTTCCTTTTCCAAGGATGAGCATAGTTGATCTGACTCAGGAACTTCTACACACAGGGCTGGTCCCTCCAAATTTGGACGAGGCTCTGAGCATTCTCATCCAGAGTTTTACCTGAAAATTTATGAGCTTTTCACAAATCATTCCATTTACTCTTGGACGCGGAAGGGGAGAGGTGACCAGCAGCTCATTATGAATGGGGGAGATTCTAAGTTTTGTGACAAATGAAAACCTGTGCTGCCTTGTGACTAGAAAATTGGAATACTGAGGTCATCAAAGGATGGATTTGGCCATATCCCCTTACAAAATACCATGAGTATTTTGATAGGTGGGCCCTGAGTATGGAAGTTAGACAGATCTGGCAGTGGGGCATATGATGGATATTGCATGGTTAGGAGAGTCCCAGTTTTTCTAATCCAGTCAAGGACAGGTTCTTAATTGTTGGGTGACTCTTGCAGAAATAGATAGTTTTTTTTTTCATCCTAATGGTCCTTAGTGATGAAAGTAGGGACTGATGAAAGTGGGCACTCTAGGGCCTTCAGGCTTCCAAATTTTAATGAAATGTTTGTGACTTCTTATTTGTATGTCTTCTGATCAATGTTGGAAACACACTTGTGTCTTGAAAGACTTTTCTTAGATCCATGGTTGCTGTTTTCCTAATTATTTTATATCTAATTATATATAAAAATATCTAATTATTTTTCTTTGGCCTGACAGTCATTCCCAAAAGAAAAATCCCTAAATACACATCTTTTTCAGGATTGAGAATGCCTTTACAAGGTTGGTATTATAGTAGTGTTTCTTCCAAACTGTCTTCGTCTGTACTTGCCTTCATATAAGAATGTGTTATATGGAAAAAGCCTTGAATGCTTGATGGCCCTTCCATTCCACATTCTTATAGCGACTTTTAGACTATCTTGAAGTTTCTCCTTTTCTGAGTGTATCAGCCTTCTTTTGGTGGAACCTATGTTTCTGGGTGGTGGCCCATTTTCTCTATCTCCAAAATGTTCTATATCTAAATTTCTAAGGGATGTGGTCTTTGTGCCATTGGGATACGTCAGGTATGGGTAGATTCTTCTCAGTTCCATTATTCCCCCAAAACTCATCACCATGTTCTCCCTCTTTGACTGTAACATTACCTCTAGTATTCTTATCCCTTAAATTGTATGGGCCATATGGCTGAAGGTCCATCTTCTATATCTGCTTCCTACGGGCAAAGGGTGTGGACCTGTCTGTGTAAGGGAATGAATCTCATGCTAACTTAACATAACCCAGTGATAGTTTGTTGGTTTTCAAAGTTTTCAGTCTGAAATAAAAATCAGAGTAATTAGACAATACATTTTGTTTTCATTATTAAGTCATATACCTTCTGTATGTATATGAAGGTATAGCATATATAGAAGGTATAGCACAGCGGTAGGGCATTTGCCTTGCCTGCAGCCAGTCTGGCTGAGCTGGGTTCCATTCCTCCACCACTCTTGGAGATCCCGGCAAGCTACCAAGAGTTTCTTGCCCACACAGCAGAGCCTGGCAAGCTATCCGTGACGTATTCAATATGCCAAACACAGTAACAACAAGTCTCAAAATGGAGACATTACAGGACATTAGGGGAGGACAGTCTTTGTTTGGGCTGGAGTGATAGCACAGCGGTAGGGTGCTTGCCTTGCGCGCAGCCAGCCCGGCCAAGATGGGTTCGATTCCTCTGCCCCTCTAGGAGAGCCTGGAAATCTACCGAGAGAATTCAATATGCCAAACACAGTAACAAGAAGTCTCACAATGGAGACGTTACTGGGCCCGCTCGAGCAAATCGATGAACAACAGGAGGACAGTGTTGTTTGTTTTTTGTTTATTAAGTCATAAAAGCTAGACAAATAGTACAGTGGGTAGGGTGCTTTCCTTGCATGCAGCTCATCTAGGTTCAATCCCTGGAAACCCATGTTATCCCTCAAGCCCTGCCAAGAATGATCCCTGAGTGCAGAGTCAGGAGTAATCCCTGAACACCACTGTGGATGTGCGTGGGTGGGGGGGGAGGGGGGCGGGGAGGAGAAAAGGGGTTAAACAAATGAACAAACAAATAAAATATTAGGCCATGGAGAAGAAACAAAGACTTTCTCTGACTCAAGGAGAACAGAACATTTAGAAAACAATAAAATAATGACTATATCACAATTTATTGTCCTCTTGCTTGGTTCTGATTAGTTTCTCCAAAGGAAAGTGCTATCTCTTACTTTAAAAAATATATTGTAATTGTGTTTTCATTTTTGTCACAGTAAAAGAACTTTGATTCAGAAAATTTTTGATAGTTGAGTTTCAGGGCAGTAATATTTCAATACCAGTGTCAATTTCCATTTACCAGTGTCCCATAGTCCCTCGCCATCCCAATCCCCTCTCCATTCCCACCCCAATCCCATCCCCCTTATAAACTTGACAGGCACATTTTGATTTCAGTGGTTGCAACTTAGAACTCATATTGCAGTATTCTAAAGTCTGTGTTTTGTATATATGGCTATACCACTCACCCATATTACTAGTGCTACTGAAGCCCTGATGTCCATTCACCCACTACCTCCCATTCTCTTCTCCCCCACTCCACCCGCTGCCAGATTTCCCTTGTTCTCTGTCTTTCTACTCTCCAAACACTGGAGTAATGGGTGATCTAGGCCTCCCCCTTTTCCTACAGTGCATTTCCTCATACAGTTTTCTATATACCACAGTTAAGTGAGATCACCCTGTACTTATTATTCTTCAGGCTTACTTCACTCAACAAGATACACACAGTTTCAACCATGTTGCAGTAAATTGTGTATTTTCATCATTCCTTGCAGCTATCTCCTGCATCTGCTGGCCTACTAGGAGAATTACGTGTAACTTGGCTTTTAGAGCTGAAGAGTGAGATATGGGTTTTCTGAAAAATGACTTTTATAAGTCCCAGATTGATTTACAGGAGTAGATTAACTGTTACCTATCAGAGTCTGGTCCTCAGTTTAGGCATATGTAACATTTTATTCTGGAAGTATTGAGAGGTTCTCAGAATATCTTGATAGTTCATTTCCACTTAGCTGTTGATCCAAAGGGGACCAACAATGCTAAACAGCATTTTCATATTCTTGAATTGCTTTCTGCACCTGTCCTAGGTTAATGACATGAGTAGTTAATTCTAGACTTTCTAAGTAAAATAAGAAATGTGTGGTTAAAAAGTGTCTACCATACAATAGCTTTAAGTTTCAGTTGATAGTTTAAGTTTGACCCCAAGAGCTATTCTGCACCCAAGTAGGACTGTAGTTAAGAGTGAGAACCACAACTCAGATGTTTTTTGACATAACTCCCCCAGTATTACTTTTAGGGTGTGATTTAATTTGTCTACAATTCCTGATAATTGGAGATACCTGGGTGTTAAAAATTGATAATTTTTAAAGCGGAAGTTAAATCCTGGAAAACTTAAAAGTGAAAGAATTCCCATTGTCACTCTGCAGAGATTTGAGTAAGTCAAATCTAGGGATTATTTTCTTAACATTTTAAATATTCTCTGCTTTTTTTCAACCTGCAGAGAACACTTCTATCCACTCAGTGAAGGTTTCAGTAAGAACCAATGTATCCTGGAAATCAAGCTACAAGTGCCCTTGGGTAAGTTCCTCATTGCTGGGCAGATTGAGTAAGAAGAAAAGGATTTCCACTAGTTTCATGAATAATGAAAACCACAGCCTTGCCATGGGAACTTCAACTCAAAAGAAAGAAATAATTGTTCTTACCCAAGCCTGCCAAGTGGCAGAAAGACTTACAATAAACACCTATATTGATTCTAAATATGTTGTTAGTTCTCAAGCACATGCATATATTTGGAAAGAGGGAGGATTTTTAGCAAATAAAAATTGTCCAATAAAGCATAGGGAGGAAATTTTAAAATGCTTGGAAACAGTCCAGACCACAAAAGAAACAGTACTTATGCACTGCAGGGACCATCAAAAAGCAAATAACGAGATAATTAAGGAAAATGACCAAGTGGATCCATAGCTAGAAAGACCGCCCTTTAATATTGTTCAGTTATGGAACTTATACCACATTCAAAGAATATTTTTTATTAATAAGAAAACTTCCAAAGAGAAATAATGGGCAATGCTAGAAGGGAAGTTATTCCTGGTCCAATATGATGGGAAATTGTTAAGGATTAGATGAAACATTGCCATTAGAAAGAAATGCTCTAACAACATTAGTAAAAGCTGTGATCCAAAGAAAAGGACTAAACTGGACAGTTAAAGAGGAAGCTGAGGGCTGTGCTTTCTGTGATGTTAAGGGACCCAGGCCCTTTTGGCAACTTCATTTATCTGCTCAGATTTAGCTACATTTCCAGAGTGATTGTCATTATTCTGGTTGGTCAAATTAAATGTTCGAAACACATTTCTAGATGCTTGTGCCTCAACAATTTAAAAGGTTGTGCTCACAGTCTCTCACTACACACACTTTTGAATGCATTGGCTGTTCCTCCAGTTTTTATTCAGTACAGTGGACCATGAGAGTGTAAAGGTCGGACTACAGCTGAATCTTACGAAGACAATGTTTATGAGAAACAGCCTCGTTCCTGACGCTCCATTCGCTCTCAACGGAACCACCATCTCCGAATGCAACAGTTATATATACCTAGGCCGAGAAATCAACATAATGAATGACCTGGCACCTGAGTTATGCAGGAGGAAGAGAGCGGCTTGGAATGCCTTCAAGAGCGTTGAAGAAATAACTAAGAGGACAAAGAACCTCTAGCTCAGAGCACATCTCCTCGATTTCACTGTTCTTCCTGCATTAACATATGCCTCAGATACCTGGGCCCTACGAAAACAGGATGAGAACGCTATTTGGGTCTCTCAAAGAGGAATCGAAAGAGCTGTGCTTGGAGTATCATGCTTCACTCAAATGAGAGATAGAATCCGGAGTTCCGATCTCCGTCAATGCTCAAGAACCAGGGACGCTGTCTCATTTGCCAAGGCATCAAAAATCAAATGGGCTAGACAAGTAATAAGGTTTAGAGATGACCATTGGACTAGAGCCACTACTGACTGAATTCCACGGGACATCAAAAGATCACGTGGACACCCACCTAAATGTGCTCCCACTTCTTTGTCAAGACCCTGAATGATCAGTTTGAGGCTCTGCATCTGCATGTTCCTAGAACAAGCAGTTGCCACTGGACTATGCTAGCACGCAACAGGGATAAATGGAGACGTTACTGGCACCCACTCGAGTAAATCGATGAGTAACGGGGTATCAAGTGATCAAGTGATATATAAGTTATATATATATATGGATATATAATCACCACTCAGAAAAAAACTCATAAATGTAGTACATATGAAGAATCTAAAACATTTTTTTGGATGGTGAACTGCCTATGTTTGAATTACTCTCTACAACCGATTCCTTTGGACAGAGCCAAAGGAACTGTTTTGATGCAGTTTTTTAGTGGTTATTTTGAACAAAAAATTATAAAATGGGAGAGGAGACTGAGAGACAGTACCCCAGGTAAGGACAGGCTTTTTGTTTGGGTCAACACAGGAACCATCTTTGGCACCACATCTCATTCCCCAAACTCCACCCTTGAGAACAGAGCCAGAGTGTAACCCAACATCCCTCCAAAAAATTAATAATATTAGATGAACAAATGTATTTGTTTGAATAGTGATTTCTAAATCTTAGAATCTCATCATTAAAGAACACTTTATTCTTTAGGGCAATGAAAGTAGGATTTATTCTTTTGTTTGGATACTGGGAATGGATCCATGGAAACACAGTCACCTTTGAATTATCTGTCCTATTAGGTGAACAGTATGAATCCAGCACCAACAAGGCTTTTAATTATTTTAAGATATTAATTAAAAAGGCCCATTTATTATAGGAATTCACCTATAAGTTGTAAAACAGTCTTTGTTGAAAGTCAAAACTAGGGGGCTGGAGCAATAGTACAGCAGGTAGGGTGTTTGCCTTGCACGCAGCCGACTGGGGTCAATTCCAAACACCCTATATGGTCCTCCGAGCACCTCCAGGAGCAATTTCTGAGTACAGAGCCAGATGTAACCCCTGAGCATCACAAGGTGTGACCCCAAAAATAAAAAAAATCAGAACTAATAGAGAACAAAGAAGAACTATTGATTGTAGTTTTGAGTATATTAACAAATGTATACTGAAATGTCAAAGGAAATAGTACAGGGGATAAAGTGCTTGCCTTGCATGTAGCTAGCCCTGGTTCCATCACAGCTTCTTTCAATAAAACCTACTCTATTGTTGAATTCTCTCCCTTTGACAAAATTCCTTCCTTCTTTGTATTAATCTATGTTCTCCCACTTCTGCTCACATTATACTCACCATCTCTTTTAAGATCACTTCATCCTGACTTAATCATACAATAGTTTAAATACCTTTCCATATTCCCAGTTTGCATGCCTACCATTTATTTCACAAAGTTAAACAAAATGCACTACTTTAAAATTGCTAATACACTTAATTTTTAATACACTTAATTTCTTTCAAAGGTAGGCCAAGAAAATCATTATAAGTAATTCAAGGTAAAGTGTGTTTTATTTTGTATAAATATGAATAAAAGGAGCTTTTGAACAGTAAGTTAACTAGAAACAATTAATTGACAATTTATTTTCTTACTTCCAAAATAAAATGACAAGAAAACTGGTATGTTATCTTTTGAAATTTTTTTCACGTACTTTAATATATTTAGTCCACATACTCATACACATCGGTATGTATGATTATCACGTCTTTTATTTTATACACTTCGATCAAAATTTCAAACAATAAGAAAATTCTAAAAGTCCTTTGTCAGGCAAGGTTAAACAATAACAACCCAAGTGGATTTTTGGATAAAGGTACTAGCTGAAAGAAGAGAAAACGAGTTGGTTTTCTCTGTTTCAACAAGCATGTACGGGATAATATTGGTAGCAACTTGAAAAAGAATTACGCTCCATGTAGGGCCAAGGTTAAGACTAAGATATTAGAGGCTAGGAGAGCAAAGTAACTACAACAGTTCATATGCTTTTGAGAGTATTTCTTTGTATGGGAGAGATTGATTTTCCCACAACTTTTCCCAGTACCCCGACGTTTAGTCTTTATTAAATGACCCAAGAAAATATGAGCGGCCGAGAAGGCTTAGATTTCCTTAGCCCACAGTTATATATACTCAATAGAGTTTTCACTAAAATTACTGAGAGTTTTATAAGAGTAAATGAAATCAACCAAGTGTACTATTATTTCAACAGTGTACATGAAGCTTTTGTTGTTCTTTCTTAACTCAATTCTGTAATTTTTTCAGAATTCTATAATCAGCTTCTCACGGATGTAGCTACAGTGTTAATAAATATGAAAAAGATTTTATGTTAAAAATTTGGCTCACTGCATGCATTTTTAATTTAAGAGAATAAAATTATGCATCTTTTTTTCTCTATTTCCTCCACAAAAGTACTTTGAAGTAAATTACACTGGGCATTTCTTCTTTCCAAGAAATGACTTCAACTAGAGATCAGAACAAAGATACTTTAGCTGCTCTTGGTTCCTTATCTAAAAATAATGAGAACCACCTTTTTCTCTGACAATTTAAAAACTCATACTCAAAAAAATAAATAAAAAAAGTATGGAAGCGCTCCAGATATAATAGAAACCAAAGGGTCAAATTGATACTACAATGGACAGGGTACTTGCCTTGCACAAAGCTAATCCAGGTTTGATCCCTGTCACTGGATCTGGTCCCCTGAGCCATGCCAGGAGTGATCCCTTAGTGCAGAATGAGGAGTAAGCCCTGAGCACTACTGGAGTGTGGCCCAAACAAAATACAAAAAAATATGAAGGGAGAGCAAATATTCCCTGCTTTCAAACCACTCAAATTCTGGAATATATTATATCTCAATGTATTATATTGAGATTATGGATCTCAATGTATTATATCTCAATGTATTGGATTATATCTCAATGTATTATATCCCAATGTATTATATCTCAAATTCAAGAATTTGAGATATTTGAGATTTGATAGGCATTTTCTTTCCATGCTGACAATGCAAGTTCAATTTCAGACACCTAATATTCCCCCCGAGTCCCTCCTGGGGTGATACATTAGGATAAAGCAAGGAGTAAGACTTGAGCACCTCCGGGTGTGGCCCCCAAGGTCACTCAAATATGCATCTTGGTTTTCTGTTCTCCACATTACTAAAGTTTTACATTTATTTTTCACATTGCTTTCAGTTTTTAGTTTTGCTTTTATTTTTCACTTGCTTTGGAATTTTCTGTCTTCTTAGTTTTATTTTCCTTCTAGTAACCTGATTTTCTCCTATTCTTATTCCAACTCAATGAAGTACATTACCATGTTAATTTTTCTTATTGTTTTTATTTCCTATTCTAAGAAATATGCATAAAATGATTACTGAGCCAGGAGTAACCCCTGTGCATCGCTGGGTATGACCCAAAAAGCAAAAAAAAATTAAAAAAAAAGAAAAGGTGGTTTAATGTTGAGTCTTAATCTAGTCACAGGTCATCTAACATCACTTTTATTTCATTCTAATAACAGAATAGGTCAGACAAAATTCGGTGTAATAGGAAACTACAGAAGGACTCAAGAACTGAAGGCATAATACAGTGAAGTTAATTGGGGCACTTTCTGGAGAGTATCCAGCAATATGCACAGTTCATTAAAAATATATACTGTACATATCATATTGTATTCTATGCTCTAAAATTCATTATTTATTAATATCTTATTATCTATAACATTGTATAAGACTTCCCTCTTCTTGGAATTTTTCTCTACTCTAAACACAAGAAGAGACCTGGACTCTTTATCCATTTTTCCCTTTCTCTAATTCAGTCTTAAACTTCTACAGACAGAATTCTCCATAGTATTTCCCAATAAATTGTTTTTAACCACTTGCAATATAAACACTCAGAGCCATTGATACAGTCACATCAGCAAAATGGTAAATAACTCCCCACAGAAGCATTGAAAAACAAGCAGAAACTGTCAAAATCAACTTTAGAAAACATCCAAAATTTACAGGAAACCAAGCAAACACTGAAGCAGAGAAAAACACCACTTTAAAATGGCAGGAAAATTTCGTAGCTGTTTTTTGAGTCCTGCTTACATTAGCATCCTAACATTCTGGTGATCTTAAGCCTTTGAAATATTAATGCACCTGATGAAAGCAGGTGATTTTTAGTGATATTATAAAGTCCTGCTCTGGCCAACGGTTCACATCTGCTGGTATCTGGTAGGTTATGGGGCATAATAGCTCAAACTATTTGGTTAGTGACTAAAATTGTGGGTACATGTACCCACAATAGTAGCTTTTCTACTCCCTTTGTTGTTCCTAGGGAATTTTTGTAGTGGCCAGTATCAGTTTCAGCAAGGTTCACCTTCAGAAAAATTATCTTAAAGTTAGTTGTACCAGGAGTAGCTGTCTGAATGCTGGGCTTCAGAGGACGCTAGATTGTTCTTGATTCAGTGTAAAGTTGAAGTTATTTCTGTGAAAACACAGCATTCAGCACACTCCTGCCTTTGGTTGGCATGTTACATCTGACTTCGTCTTGCCTGCCCTCTTTCTCTCTCCATCTACTTCTCTTCTCTCACTCTACTCCAAGTTATCTATGGTCCTGTGGTCCACAGAACTGAAAATTCCTGTGATGATGTCTATGTTCTCTGGTGAACTTTATTCCCTCAATGCGAACCCGCCCATCACACACTGTAGGACATTTCTTTCAACTCTGATTTGACGTGTTCTTTGTGTTGATACCCCAGAAATGCTCTCAGAACTGTTCATATCCTGCCATTCTGAACTATATTGGTGTATTAAATTGTTAGCTCTGTCATAACAAAGTATCATCGGCAAGTGGGTTAAATCATATTTTCTCACTTCTGGAGGTTAGACATCTAAGATTAGTTGCTGTTGGGCTACTTTCTTCTGTTGCCTTTTCCCTTGACTTGTAAGTGAAAATTATTATATTTTCATATGGTCTTCCTTCTGTATATTCATGTCCGATATTTTTCTTCCAATAAGATTATGTTGGCGTTCACCCTGGGGATCTTCTTTAAACTTAATCACTTCTTTGATTTTGTGTTATTTTTGTTTTGGAGGCCACACCCAGCTGTGCACAGGGCTTAATTCTGTTTCTGTGCTCAGGAGTCACCATTGCTGGTGCTCAGGTGACCATATGGGATTCTGGGGATCACACCTGTGTTCACTACATGCAAAGCAAACACCCTACCCATGTACTATCTCTCTGGACCCCTTAGTTGCTTTTTTAAAGACTACTTCTACAATAGGAGAAATAGCACAGCTGTTATTGCATTTGCATTGTATGTGATTGACCTGAGTTTGATCCCTGGCACCACAAAGGACTCCAGAGCCCAGCCAGAAGTAAGCCTTGAGAGCAGATCCAGGAGTAAGCCCTGAGCACAGACAAGTGTGATCCCAAAACTAAAACCAACAACCAAACAAAAAAGATTACTTCCAAGGGCCAGAGAAATAGGATAGTAGGTAGGGGGCTTTTTGCACTTGGCCAGTCCAAGTTTGATCCTCGGCACCCCATACAGTTCCCTGAGACCCACCAGGAGTGATTCCTGAGTGCAGAGTCAGGACTAAGGCCTGAGCATCTCAGCCTGCCACCCCCAACCCAACCCACCCCCCAAAAAAGTCTACCTCCAAATATATCACGTTCTGAAATATTCAAGATAAATTTGAGGCAATGGACAAATTTCATCCAAGACAGATGAGTTATTTTAAACATTCACTTATCCTCCCTTCCTAACATCACTGAAGTGGCTAACCATGAGTATTCAATTTGATTAGGTTGCTGGTTGCTTGGCTGAGGTGCTCACTGAGGATCACAGACTTGGTGCAGTGCTGTGAGTGAGTCACCCAGGCTCACATGGGTTAGCTGTGGGGGTCATCGGAGTCAAAGTTTATCATTGCAGTGTTCACACAGACTAGATTGTGGAAGAGGAGAGACCTTTTGTGGCATTACCAGAGATCTCAAGTGGCCGTGCAGCGTGAAGCAAGCTTAGAGCTGTACGAAGATGCAAGGACATAACTTGCAGCCTCACATCTACAATATAGATACTATTGATCCCTCTGGACTCTCTCAGCACGAAAGTAACTCTCTTCATGGTGAATTACTTAAGGACATAAACTTATTCAATAATAACAATGGCAACAGCACACAACAGAGACGAAACACAGAACATTCATCTGCATAACATCTTGTAAGATAATCATTAAGTGAGATTGAGTAATATTACACAACTAATCTTGAATTATATAGCTCATACTACCCAAATCTACAGTTCAAATCAGGTATTTTCTCCATTTCACATTCACATTTTGTCTTAGCACAAGAATCATTCATTTCTACAATGAGAGAAGAAAAATTATCCTCCAACACAAGATTGTCTTTCTTTAAAAATCTACAGAAATTTCCACATTTGCTTACCAGTTTTTCTCTGAGGAAAACTACCAGATTCTGTTTTGTAATAAAAATAACTTTACTTAACTTGTGTTATTGAAAGTATTTTGACTGTTGATCCACTATGAAATCAAGAAAAAAATATGATTAGCTTGAAAAAAATCTGTTCTGTTTTAGCATTTAGCAAATATTTATCTCATCAATACTTATCTCTACAATCTCTACAATCTCGAGTATTTTGCCCACACGCCAAAGCCTGGCAAGCTACCTGCGATGTATTCGATATGCCAAACACAGTTACAAGTCTCACAATGGAGACGTTACTGGGCCCGCTCGAGCTAATCGATGAACAACGGGAGGACAGTGCTACAATGCTACAATCTCTAAACAGAAAACTTACCTACCTTTTATCTTCAATCTCATCTAGGAATATAAAGCAAGAGATTGATGAGAAGCAGCAGGACATAGGGACCAAGCGCATTAAGGGTAGATGCATAATGTTCTGAGATTTATTTTTATTTCCAAAGATATAATTGCAAGGGAAAGTTATAGATTTTAAAATAGTTTTATAATAAAAGAATCAACTTCATTAGTATGTCATATGTTATTTTTTGTTTGCTTTTGTTTTGGGGTCAGACCAGCAGGGCTAATGAGACCATGCAGTGCCTAGGATCAAATTTGTGCTTCGACAAGCATGCATACTTTGCTCCCCAGCCCTTTGTGTCATCTTCTTGGTCCTTCATATATTTTCTTCATCTCCTCTGTAACTTTGTCCTATTTGTTTTGTTGTCCTTGTATATTTTCATTTTTTTCTTAAGCAAAGTGCTTATTCATTATTAAATGTTTTCAAAGAATACAAGTTTGAACTGCTTGTCACCTTAATTTTATACTTTTTCTCCGATCTATTCAGTTCTCTGAATATTATAGTTATCTACATTTGTAAAATGTTCTCTTGCTTATTGTCTTGATTTAGTGACATTTTCATTTAAATTTTGATAGCACTTTAAATTTTAAATAAAATTTATGAGGCTGGAGAATAGCACAAGCGGTAGGGCGTTTGCCTTGCGTGCAGCTGACCGGCTGAGCCGGGTTAGATTCCTCCACCCCTCTCGGAGAGCCAGGCAAGCTACCGAGAGTATCTTGCCCGCACAGCAAAGCCTGGCAAGCTACCCATGATGTAGTCGATGTGCCAAACAGAGTAACGAGAAGTCTCACAATGGAGACGTTACTGGGCCCACTCGAGCAAATCGATGAAAAACGGGAGGACAGTGCTATAGTGGTACAGTGCTTTGAGGAAGTTTCTGTTCATCTCTTCTCTTCTTCTCTCATTTAGTTTATACATATATAAGTATCTTTAAAGTTTTCACCTTAATTGAAGTATTAGATCACACACATATTTGTGTGCATATATATACACACACATATATATGTGTATGTATATATATATATATATATATATATATACATATACACACACAAATACACACACATACACGGAGAGAGTATAGCAGTAAGATGTTTGACTTGTACAAATGCGTTTGTTCCTCAGCACTTCACATGGTCCCTGAGACCTGCCATATCCCTTAATTCCAAGCCAGGAATAATTCCTGAGCAATAATAAACGTAGACCCCAAGCCAACCAAACAAACAAAAAGCCAAAAACAAACCAAGGTTTGTTTATGGTCCAAAGCTTAATTCACTCTATATCAGTTATTGACACTTATCACTGACAAGTCATCTTTTGTTATTTTCTACTATCTTTGGGTAAACGTTCTTTGAAATATCCTGTACTTGCTACAGGGCAAGTAATGCATTACAAATTTGCTTCCCCCAATCTCACCCATCTCACCCCAGAATCAATCTATTTATATATAGCAAAAAAAAAAAAAAAAGATCTACTACATTGCTAAGAGCACCATCATTTCATTATTTTTCTATTTTTAATCTGCCATTTTACCCAACCACTGAGTTTAAATTATGTGTCTTTAAATTTTAAAAGATTCTACCCAGTTATTTATAAAATCATTCCTTTCTCAATTTCCAAATACATATATGTACATATATTTATACACAGATGTACTTTTTTGCTATGGCTCATTTGATAATTATAACATCTGATGCCTTTTCTGATATATATATAATTATGATATTTATTATAGATTGGTATTGCTTTTTGCTCGAGCGGGCCCAGTAACGTCTCCATTGGAGAGTTTGTTGCTACTGCGTCTGGCATATCGAATACTCTCGGTAGCTTGCTGGGCTCTCCGAGAGGGGCGGAGGAATCGAACTCGGGTCGGCCATGTTGGCCGCTTGTAAGGTGAACGCCCTACTGCTGTGCTATCGCTCCAGTCCCGGTATTGCTTTATTTAATAATTTATTTTATAATTGTTTTTACAATGTTTATATAAACATTATCTGTGGAAATCCTCTAAGTCAGGTTTAAGATATACTTCTTAAGAAAGAATTTTAGTTTTAAGACCTAAATTTCTGGGAACTTTCCTTCTTTTCCTCTTCCTTCCTTCCTTCCTTCCTTCCTTCCTTCCTTCCTTCCTTCCTTCCTTCCTCCCTTCCTCCCTTGTTTTCCTTCTGTCTTTCCTTCCTTTCTTCCTCCTCACACTCCCCCTCCCCCTGCTTTATCAGGTTTTGTAATCTTTGGTCATTCACCAGCTTGATTTGAATCAGATACTTCAAATTAGCACCCAACTGCATGACTTCATCTTTTTCTTATAGACAAGTAGCAGCATATATTCCACTCTATATATAACCAGGTTTTTTATACACAATCATCCATTCTTGGACACTTGGTTGTTTCCAGATTCTAGCAGTTGTAAACAGTGCTGCAATGAACATAAGAGCATACATGATCTTTTCAGAATAGAGTTATTGTGCCATTGGTGAAGGTACCCCAAAGTTAAATTTCTAGGTCATATGAAAGTTGAATTATTAGTTTCTGTTTTCAACAAATGTTGAATCAGTTGACATGTCCACCAGCAGTTTCTTTCCTCCCACATTCCTGCTAACACTAATTGTTTTTATTCTTTTTGATATGTGCTAGTCTTGCTGGTGTGAGGTTCTATTTCATTAATGTTGTGATTGAATTTCCCTGATAATAAGTTAGGTACATTTTTTTTATCAGGGAAATTCAAATTTCAGCATCAATAAATTAGTCCCTCATACCAGTGTGGATCTAAAGTAAGGACTAATGGAATAGTCCTGAGAACCAAAAGACAGATCATCAGATATATGTAGAGCTACCTATGACAAAGGAGCAGATCACATGAAGTGGAGCAAGAAAAATTTCTTCATCCAATGTCA
Source organism: Sorex fumeus (assembly GCF_029834395.1). Classification (NCBI taxonomy): domain Eukaryota; kingdom Metazoa; phylum Chordata; class Mammalia; order Eulipotyphla; family Soricidae; genus Sorex; species Sorex fumeus. The sequence goes on from NW_026606103.1 coordinate 6,587,169, forward strand.
TTAGGAACTCAGACCCCCTATCTCACACATGCATAAAAGTTAATTCAAAATAAATGAAAGATGTCAATATCATAACTGAATCCATAAGTTATATTAAGGGAAACATAGGCAAAACTTTTTGTGATTTTGAATCCAGATACAACTTTGATGATTCACTTTATTTTCTCTATTTCCATCTTCAGAAAGACGGATACATTTTCAACCAATCACTGTGAATGGAGATTCAGAGTCCCAAATTCTCATTTCTTTAGCTTTTTCATACCCCAACTAGAAGCAAGAGAATTTTCTCTTGTTCTTTTTTACCAGTAGTTATTATCCTTATCCACTCTTTCATTAAATATGAAGGTTTTAGGTGTAACTCCCATCCTGTACAGATAAGTTTGATCTCTGCTTCTTATCTTATCATGGTTATTAAAATCAAATCTTTGTCAGGTGTATGCAAAACATGACCTGGGGTCAAGTCTATTCTATTTTTCATTTCATTTCATCATCCTGTTATTCGTTGATTGCCTCGAGCAGGCCCCAGTAACGTCTCTTTCATCCTAGCCCTGAGATTATATTCAAGGCTATTTAGGAGAATGAGACCCATCATTGTTACTGGTATTTGGCATATTTGGTACGCCACGGGGAGTTTGCCAGACTCTGCCCTGTGGGCAGGCTACATTCGATAGCCTGCAAGTTTGTCCAAAGTAGGAATAAGACAATAAGATGTCATAAAAAAAAAGTTCTGTTAAGATGTCGCGGCCGCGCGGTTCCGGGATCTGGATTTTATAGTCTCTGAGTCTTGGCCGCTGATGGGATTACACGGCGTCAGGGGGCCAGGTGGTGGGTGTGACCCCCGCCTACTGGAATTTGGAGGATCTGGGTGGAAGATGCTCGACTCCAATTCGAGTAGGCTTGGAGGTCTCGGCCCCGGAACCCGCGTGGCTTTGTCCCTCTGCCAGTACCTTCATGTGTGCGGATAGCACACCCACCACCTGGCCCCCTGGCGCCGTGTAATCCCATCAGCGGCCAAGACTCAGAGACTATAAAATCCAGATCCCGGATGAGAACAGTGCAGTCTATTCTATAGCCTTTTCTTTATGTCCTGTGAGACTTCCATGTTTTTAAGAGTGGGATTGAAAGTTATCATATAAGTATCCAAAATGCTAAATTTTGCTACTTGCTTATATAAACTAAAATATACACTTTGGCTAACTCTATAAGATTTAGTCAATTGCTATATGGCGGGTAGGGCGCTTGCCTTACAAGCGGCCAACATGGCCGACCCGAGTTCGATTCTTCCGCCCCTCTCGGAGAGCCCGGCAAGCTACCGAGAGTATTCGATGTGCCAGACACAGTAACAACAAAGTTTCCAATGGAGACATTACTGGACCCGCTCGAGCAAATCGACGATCAACGGGAGGGCCTTTACCTTTACCTTTACCTTTACCTTACCTATAATATTTAGTCAATTGCTGTTTTAACTATCAGAATTTACAATCAGTGGGAGCGCACTCTCACGTCAGACTACCATGTTTCTCATGTTGATTCATTTATGGATCCCAAAATTTCTATGACACACTTCAGAAATAATTCATGGATTTAAAAATAAATTTTGTATATTTAATGTACATATTTAAATGTTTTTCTCCCTAGAATCTTATTTGACATATACTTTTGGATCCGAATAATGGCAAAAATGTTTAAAATTTAAACAACCTACCATTAAAAGAAGTAGATGTTTTAAACATACTTGCACCTAGTAAAACAGTGAGACACAAATATTTTTATTATATAGAACTCTGTTCATTTGCTTAAATAAGTACTTTTCTTTGTATATATGCAGGTATGTTTATTTACACATACATGACTAGGATATATTTTTTATACATTTGAAATTCATTAATGTATATAAACATTAAATCATGGTGTTGTTCATACACAGATATATACTGTGTATTAAACTGTGTATTTTTTATATTTATATACACTGAAATGGAAGACAAATTAGATTTTATATACTTATGGAGATATATAATGTGTATATATTTGAAATTAAGATATAGATAAGTTATTTATTGAAGGTTCAAATATAAAATAAAATATTCAGAGTTAAAATGATACAAATAATATTATTAATTACATAGTTAACACATTATGTAATGTGTTGCCTAATTATTCACTGCACCATTATTCATTAAAGCACTGAACAAGCACAATAGCTGGGGTGTGGAATCAACCTAGGTATTCACTAACAGATGAGTGAATAATGAAAGTGTAGTGTATACTCATGATAGAATACTACACAGCTGCAAGGAAGGATGAAAGATTGCAATTCACTGCATCTTGGATGGAACTGGAGGATATCATGTTAAGATGAAGTGAGTCAGAAGAAGAACAAATACTGAATAATCTCATGTATCAGTGGTATATAGAATAACAGGCTCATGGAATACAAGATATTAAAGGGGGGATACCTAGATTAACCTTGACCCAGTATAATATGAGAAAACCCAGGGAAGGAAAAAAAAATTCGAGAAGATTAAGAAGAGGTAAATGGGAGATAACAAGGGGATTTGGGCCCATGAGTGGTGTAGAGCTGTATTACATGCATACATCTAAACCACAGAGCCGCCAACACTGAAAACATGAGAACCAGCTGAAACAACCAAACTTAAAATTGTGTCTTCCAGTGGGCAGACTAGGGTGTTGGAGGGAGCGGACCAGGGAAAGAAAGTCAACAGCAGTGGAAGGATTAGTGCTGAGCTTAAAATTCAACCAGGAATAACGTTGTTAATCATGGCACCTTAACAGATTCTTTTTAGACTATACATGCATAAATATTATGTGTGAAAACACCCCAAAATAGTAAATATATGTGCAATGTATAATTGCAATATATAGATATATTGGTGCCAGAGAGAGAGTGCAGTGGGTAGGGCACATCTTGCACACACAGATCTGGGTTTAATCCCCAGAAAACCGTATGCTCCCACCAACTCACCAGAAGTGATCCCTGAGTGAAGAATCAGGGGTAACCACTGAGCACTGTCTGGTATAGATCCCAAATAAAATATATAAGAATATTAATTATGCAATTAATGTATTATATATGTTATCTAATAGTGCATACTTATGTATACTATAAGTACATTTATGTATACTATAAGTAATGTATCATTCAAGTACATTATTTAAATAGATATGTAAATATGAATATGTTATGTGAATATGTATTAATATTTACATATCTGTATACATCTCACATTTTATATAACTTTATGGCTATATGTGACAAATAAATGTTATTTTATATAAATTTATTACAGATATATTTTAGATTTCATATAAATATCTAAAGTTAATGACTGTCCTCCCGTTCATCGATTTGCTCGAACGGGCCCAGTAACGTCACCATTGTGACAATTGTTACTGTGTTTGGCATATTGAATACGTCATGGGTAGCTTGCCAGGCTTTGCCGTGCGGGCGAGATACCCTCAGTAGCTTGCCTGGCTCTCTGAGAAGGGCGGAGGAATTGAACTCGGGTCGGCCATGTTGGCTGCATGCGAGGCAAATGCCCTACCCCTGTGCTATCGCTTCAGCCCAAAGTTAATGACAAGAACATATAAATATTATACTATCATCATGTATATAATTAATTTCCTCTAAAGCCATCCACTATAAGTAGAATGTGATCAAGCCTGAGACCAAAGTAAATTATAAGGTAAAAAAGGTAAAGGCCCTCCCGTTGATCGTCGATTTGCTCGAGCGGGCCCAGTAACGTCTCCATTGGAGACTTTGTTGTTACTGTGTCTGGCATGTCGAATACTCTCGGTAGCTTGGCGATGGAGGGATAGCCCAGCGGGTAGGGCGTTTAGCTTGCATGCGGGCGACCCGGGTTCGATTCCCAGCATTTCGTACAGTTCCCCAAGCACCGCCATGAGTAATTCCTGAGTGGAGAGCCAGGAATAACCCCTGTGCATCTCTGGGTGTGACCCAAGGGGGAAAAAAAAAGTAAATTATAAGTCTATCAAAATGTTTATATTCATTAGGTTATCGTCTCTCTGAAATTTACATCCTACGATAAGAGAACAGCAGAATCACCTAAAAGCTATCAAGAGGGACTGGGATCCTTTGTTTTATTTTATTAAGAATTCCAGGGAAATTTAGTACATTGTATCATCACTATCTACTTCCACAATATTTTCATCATTCTACAGGGAAACACCACAAACATTAAATCCTTTTTTTCTGCACCACACCTCCTAACTTCAGGTATTTCTCTCTGAATTTTTCTATTATGGACATTTCATGTATATGGAACCAAACAATATGAGACCATACGCTTTTGCTTTTATTCAATGGACAGCTTTTCAAATTTCATCCTTGTTGTATCATGCAAAAGTATTCCACTATCCTTTATAACTAAATTTATTAAATGTTCTATTATATTGACTTCAAATTTTCAGATAATTAGTGTCTGAAGAAATTTCAACAGCAAGCTGCTTTTTTGGAGACCTTTTGTGTGTCTCTGGATCATGGCCCTTAAGGAGCTTATGTATTAGCCTGGAGACAGGGTCCCATGGGGATGGGGGCTAAGGGGAACCGGCTCATTCCCTGTCCCTTGAGGCCTGGAGTTTGCCATCACTGAACTCTCGTATCTGCACTTCTCATTGGGTTCTGAAAGTTGGGAGCTACCGGGGCTTTTAGGGACAGGTGGAGGGACAACCCCTACACCTGTCTAAGGCACCTGGGTAGAGTTAGGCTGGCTAAAAATCCAGAGACAACTCTGCAATGAGCTGCTCGGTTTGGAGATTTTTTTTGTGTCTCTGGATCATGGACCCTGGAGGTTCTAGGTTCTTTGGGCTGGAGCGATAGCACAGTGGGTATGATGTTTGCCTTGCATGCCGCTGACCCAGGTTCGATTCCCCACCCCAGGTAGGGAGTATTTGACATCAAATTTCAACATTATAAGTTCAACGTACACTGTAGCTGTGAAATGATGAGAAAATAACATTTAATTTTAAGTATGGACTTTAAATTTTGTATGCATTGTCACATTATAATCATCATTTTGTTTGTTTGTTTTTAATATAGTGACACTCCAGCTCTCACTAATTGAGAATCTTCATTTATAGTGTTTGAATATCTGAATGAGTTTTACTTACTTGTGTGATATTATATACAATCATTGTTAAGATGAACAGAAAGAAAGCAAAGAGGCTACTTAAGCTGTTAATGTAAAAAGGATTATTTTATAAGTATCCATTATTCTGATTTATATACAATTACATCTACATATATGGATTTCTAAATACCTACTCTTCTATTTAAATTCACAAATTGTGACTTATTTTAATAAAGTTATAACTTTCTTTAATTTTGTTTCCTTCATTTCAGATCAATTCAAACTACACTAAGCATATATATATATATATATATATATATATATATATAAAATGATATATCTATGATGATTTACCATCACTAAATTTCAACTGTTTTAAACTTTCTTTTAAGAAGTGACCATAACTATATAAACACATTCAGCTTTTCAAACAAAATTTTCTTAGCAAATACCATAACTAGTATTGATGCAAGTAAACAAAACTCTTCAAAATATACATCTAAAATTAGTTATTTACAATAATTCTAAATATTTTATATCGTCATTGAAAGAAACAGTTTCATTTCGGTTCAATAACTTGCTAAAATAAATGCTATAAAGTATATACTATAACTTAAATAAACAAGATTCAAAAATTAATGGAAAAACAAAATTAGTTGCTGGAGGTTTTCTCCTCTGGGGCCTCTGTTAGGGTAGAGAGGGGAACTTACTTGCCCCTCTGGTTTGCCTCAAAGAGACAGACAGGCAAGGGGTCTAGAGACATTTCTGAGGTGTGTTGATCCATGTTGCTCTCTCTTCTGAGGGCTTTATTTCTGAGTCTCTGGATCATGGACATTAACTGGGACTCTCGGATCTTGGTGCACATATTCTTCAATTCTCTGGGAAATTATTATCTATAATTTATTTTGTTGTACGACATCAAGTTCATCTTCCTATTTCTCTGAGATTCCAATAATTCTTGTATTGTTCCTCTAGAATTCATCCCATATTTTGCTGGCATCCATTCATTTTTCTTCAGAATTGTCTCCATTTACGTTTGTTGACTATAATTTTTCTGCATCTCATTTTGGTGCTCACTGATCTTTTTCTCGATTGCTATAATTTTGCTGCTCTGCCTTTCTGACCCTTTTTCTGTCACTTCTGATTGCAGTTTTTCATTTCCACTTTCATAACTTCTTGTGCTTTTCTGACTACCTGTACCATCAATTCTTTGAGTTCATTAAACAACTTTAACATGATGTCTCTAAAGTCAGTATCTAAGAATTTTAACTGCTGGTTGGTACTGGTACAGCCTTCCAGGATGTTCACTCATTGAGACTGGTGAGCTTCTATGCAGCTTCCCACTGAATTTTCTGAGGGTGAACCTTTGCCTCAGGCCTTCTGTGAGTTTGGGAGGGTTTAGCTGAGTGTTGTTGTTTTCTTTCCTTGCTGTTCCTCACTCAGAGACAATAGATACAAATGTGTGCACTGTGAGATGCAATAAGTACAGCTGCAGTACACATGCGAGTCTGTGCTTCAGGGAACAAGCAATATGGGATGCAATTATGGGTCCAGGGTACAGCTGTAAGCCTGTGAGTTTGGACGAGAAAGTAGAGGGTCTGGAATGTGAAATTTGGTCTACTTAGATGGCAGAGGTCAGGCACACTGTCAGTTACAAGGGAGGAAAATCTGCTTCTGGTTCCAAAAAAGGCTTCAGGAATGTCGATTGGAAACCTAGACTCACCTGGAAAGTTTAATGAGTGACAAAAAGCTCTGGGAATGCTGAGGTTCCTGCTTTTATGAACTTCATTTACCATATATTACAGATCATCATCACAGTAGATAATCACGAGAGCTTGATATTCTCACAACGTAGCTTACCCATATCAGTGTTAAGATAGTAGGTTTAATATTGTTTTTCCATGAATTTCTGAATCTTCTTTATTTAATTTATAGTATTTATCTTATCACATTTATTTTAGCAAGTTACTGAACCAAAATGAAACTGTTTCTTTCAACGCCGATATTAAATATTTAGAATTATTGTAAATTACTAATTTTAGATGTATATTTTGAAGAGTTTTTGCTGCCATGCTCACGGCTGTTCTGACCCATGAGTGAATTTGCTGTATAACCGTATTTTTTATTTTAAAATTCCTGGAGTGCACAACCATATTCGAAGCTGAGAGACATCTCATACTTTACACCACTGATGTACCAATAGTAGCACAAGATATTTAATGGGGTTTAAAGTAGATGGCAACCAATCTCAGGGGGGAGGAAAAGAAATATATATATGCATATATATATATATACACACAGACATATATGTACACACACAAAAGGCTTAACCTTTAACAACATGTTAGTAATCTCTTGTAGAAGGCCTTAATGGCACCAGGTGAAATACAACAATATTCACACTGTGTTTTGGATTGTTTTTAGTGGATTATTCATAATAAGCAATACAAAATAAATTATTTCATTTCTGCTTTGGGGGCAGGGTTTGGAAATAGTCAAAATAAGTTGAGGAAAGGTGTAATGGTGATGGGATTGTTTTCCACTCACCATTATTAAATATGATAAATTGTTGTGAACAACTTTATAAAAATTGAATTAAAATTTACAAAAAGACCCAAGAGTCCTGAAGGACACCAGACAAAATAAACCGAATAAAAAAATTGCCAAAAGGGACTGAGATATGGTGATACAGTTGAAGGAGAAAGGTGGACGGCCTAGTGAATTTAGTTGGTCACTTTAAAACTCACCCATGGAACAGGTCGTCCATCAGAATATATCAGGGAATGGCTGGGGTGGAATATGGTAGCAGATCAAAGGAAGTCCCCAGTCCCATCTCTCTTTCTCTTCACTCCCTCCCTGACCCTCCCTCTTTTCACAGAATGTGGGATCATGTAGTATGATAGAACACCCAGACAGATGGCTGAGTTCAGGTAGACCCAGAGAGGGACAGACTTACACACATGGACACCCAGAAATGCTCAGGATCAGGAAGGGCTCAGACACCCAGGTAGTGACAAGGTGCTGCACGCAGGAAACTCACCCACATGCACATGGCCATGGTCCGTGACTACGGAAGCCAGAACGGGATGGCAGAGACTGCAGGGGTACAGCAAAAGGTTGAGAGCAGGGACCTCCATCAGCCACTTGTGGCCCGTGGCTGGAGACTGAGGAAAGCTTTGAAAACAGGAGAGAGAGTGACTCAAGGATGGGACCTGGTCAGCGTTCATGGGAGACTAATAGGGGAGAGACAGACTTCATTCCCAGGATGGAAAACTTCAGAGACAGGATGTCATTCCGGGTAAAAGAGAGGTCGGGACATCGGGGGAGGGACTTGTAACCATCTACTTTAAACATACAATAAACCCTAATTATTAATCTTCTGAGTTTTGTATGAAAATCTGCACATGTATGTTCATTGCTACACTGTTTACAATAGCCAAAATCTGGAAAAATCTCTAGTGCCCAAGAACAGATGACTGGTTAAAGAAACTTTGGTACATCTACACAATGGAATACTATGCAGCTGTTAGAAAAGATGAAGTCATGAAATTTTCATATAAGTGGATCAAGATGGAAAGTATCATGTTAATTTACATGAGTTAGAAATAGATGGACAGGCATAGAAATATTGCACTTATCTGTGAACTATATAGTAACAGAATGGGATATTAACTCCCAGGGGTAGTAGAGATAAGGACCAGGATGTATGCTCCAGGGCTTGGAAGCTGGCCTCACATGCTGGGGGAAAAGGCAGCTCAGATAGAGAAAGGAACACCAAGTAAAAGATGTTTGGAGGACTTGTTCATTTTGGGAGATGCACACCAAATGTAGATTATGGATCGAACACAATGATCACTCAATACCTCTATTGCAAACTACAACACCCAAAATGAGAGAGAACAAAAGGGAATGCCCTGCCAAGAGGCGACACAGGGTGGGATAGGTGGGATCGGGTGGGGGTGGAGAATATTGGAAACATTGGTGGAGGACAATGGGCACTGGTGGAGGAATGGGTAAATAATTATTGTATGACTAAAATAAGAATCTTCATAAGTTTGATAGCACAGCAGTAGGGCCTTTGCCTTGCATGCAGCCGACATGGCTGACCAGTTTGATTTCTCCACCCCTCTCGAAGAGCCTGGCAAGCTACCAAGAGTATCTCGTCCGCACAGCAAAGCCTGTCAAGCTACCCGTGATGTATTCGATATGCCAAACACAGTAACAAGTATCACCATGGATATGTTACTGGGCCTGCTCGAGCAAGTCAATGAACAACAGGAGGACAGTGACAAGTTTGTAACAGTACCTCACGGTGATTCACTAATTAAAAATTTAAAAAAAAAGAAAGATGCGAATAAACAACCTAATCACATATCTAAAGAAATTAGAAAACAAGCAATAAATCAAACCAAAAGTAGATAGAAGAAAGAAGATAACAAAATAATTGATGGCACAAATAAAATAGAACTCAGAAATAAAACAAGGGAATAATGAAACCAAGAGTTGTTTCTTCAAAAAATTTAAATAAATAAACAAGGAGCTGGAGAGAAAGAGAAGACATGTCTTTCACTGGACATGGTCAACTTTCTGATACCAATAACCCATATGGTTCCCAATAAATCATCAGAAGGTATTCCTTAGCACAGAGCCATAAGTCAACCCTGAGCAAAACCAGCTTCTTACCCCACAAGACTACTCCTCTTCACAAGAGATAAAGAAAACTGACAAACCCTTAACTTCATTCTCTCAGAAAAAAAGGTGAAAATCCTAGTAAACAGAATAAAAATAAAAGGAGAGAAAATAAAATGAGTATGACGGAGATATAAAGGATCATACGAGGAACTTAGTTAGAAAACATTGAAGAAATGGACAAAAGTTCGGAATCTTACAACCTCTTCTGACTCAATCAAGAATAAATAGAAAACCTGGACAAATCAATCACCGACAAAGAAATTGAAACCAAAATAAGTTTCCTCCAAAACAAAATCACAGGACCAGATTATTTCAGTAATAAATTCTACCAAGCTTTTAAGTATGACATTACCCATCCTTCTCAAACTTTTCTAAAAAAAGTGAAGAGAAGTGAATTATTTCAAACAAATTTTTGAGAACTTTTATCAAAAAGTAAGCAAGACTATCACAGAAAATTAAACTGCAGAACAATACCCCAGATCAAAATATTTTGCAAAAAATTTCAACAATATATTAAGGTTAATAAATCAAAAGTGTTATTTGATCCCACTTGGGATCATATATATCAAATAGAATTTATTCTAGAGATGTAAGACTGCTTCAACACATGTATGTCATGTAAACATTGAACTAAATGATAAGGAATATTTTTAGAATACCACTTACGATTATATCTAAAAGAAGTAAATACTAGGATTTAACTTAACTAAAGAGGTGAAAAAGTGAAAGGCTTGTACTTCAAGAACTATGTCACTGTTTAAAAAAATAGTAGGAAAAGCAGAGATATCCCATGCTTATGAGTTTAAAAGATTAAAATTGAAAAATGACCAAGCTACAGCAAAATCACATTTATTAAATGCAACTCTTATCAAAACCCCAATGAAAATTGTCAAGGGGATAGAGTAATTCAACATTCTCTTTCTATGTCAAAAGAAGTAGATTATTTGTTGTAAATACTTTGAGACATAAATTTTTACTTATAGTGGTTCTAATGGCATTTAATTTTAGGTATTTGAGAATTTTCTATGATTTTCTCTTAAATAATAAATACACAAAACTTGAAATTTTATTTTTAATAATAAGATGTTATTAAAGAGTCTTCTGCCTGCGTGCCAGGCTGTCTTCACCAGGGCCCCTCGAGGGGAGAAGGACAGGTTTAGTTTCCCTCCCCATCCCGAGCAGAGCCTTGCTACTGAAGATCGGTACCCAGCCACAGCCGTGCTCAAGGCCACTCTCCACACGCTGAGACAAACCTCACACATGAAGGAATTGGCAGAGGAACAAAGGTGCATTGGTCCCGGGACTGAGATCTCCAAGCCTGCCCGGATAGGGACTGGGTCTCCTCCACCCAGATCCCCCATTTTTCCGTGGTTTGGCAGTCACACCCACAAACTGCCCCGGCTCCATGAAATCCCATCAAAGGCGAAGATCCAGAGACTATAAAATAAAGCTCCCAAATGCGGCAGTGTGACCTCTTACAATCTAGCTCTCCTGTTCAGAGAACCAGACAAGCTACTGAGAGTATCCTACCTGCACAGCCAAGCTGGGCAAGCTTCTGTGGAATATTCGATATGCCAAAAGCAGTAACAATGATGTGTCTCATTACCCTGACCCTGAAAGAGCCTCTAATGTGGCACCGTTGGGAAGGATGAGTAAGGAGAGACTGCTAAAATCTCAGGGCTAGGACGAATGCAGATGTTACTGGTGCTCACTCGAGCAAATTGATGAATAATGGGATGACAGTGATAAAGTGAATAATAAGATGCTAAATTAATTTATACTTTTGTCGAAGCTGGGCTGTAGCCTTGTTGTTCAGGGAATAATCCTTATACTGTGCTCAGGTATCACTCTTGGTACTGCTCTGCTTATCAAATGAGGTGCCAAAATAAAACTGGTATCTGCCATATATAGCACTGCACTGTAGCACTGTCCTCCCATTGTTCATTGATTTTGCTTGAGCGGGCACCAGTAACGTCTCCATTGTGAGACTTGCTGTTACTGTGTTAGGCATATCAAATATGCCACAGAGAGCTTGCCAGGCTCTGCCGTGCTGGCTGGATAGTATTGGTAGCTTGCCAGACTCTTTGAGAGGGATGGAGGAATCTAATCTGGGTCAGCCGCGTGCAAGGCAAAAGCCGTACACGCTGTGCTATTGCTCTAGCCCAAAATTAAGGAAAGTAAATTCACTTCAGTGTTATCTTTTTGGTCTGTAAATAAATTTACATATTTTTAGTTATTGATTTTCAAGGTATGATGTCCTAATTATATCTTTAAAATAATGTATTCTTTCTAATAATATTTTGTGAAAGTGTTATATAACTTTAAAAAAATCACTTTTTGTTGTTGTGGCTAATGTGAGCTTGCAAAATAACGTAGTCTGAGCTTAACAGAATTTTATTCAGGTTTCTGCTAATATATTTTTGGTTAATCTTAAGAAACTTGCACTGAAATGCTAGTTTTAATTTTTTTCTATATTTTGTTTACCAAATGCTTCCAATGATTGCTTTATTATATATTTTACACCTTTCACATACAGGTGATATCTTTTATATATTTTGACCTATTGTGTGTTTTGTGTATATAATTTATCTCATGCTTTTACTAGTTATTTTATCTATTTTTAAAAAACTTTAGTGAAGATCTTTTGCTCCAGTTAATAGCTATATTCAGAAAATATCACAAATTTTATCTCTGTTTTATTAAGAAAGAGTTGCAGGACACATTGTTTGATTATGCAATTTTAATACAGTAGTTGAATGCAACATATGTTTATTTTAACTGCAATTAATCTTAATTTGGGATACTTTGGTCACTAACTTTGTTTTCCTTAATATTTTCATTTTCTTACACTTTCAGCATTATTTTTCTCTATTTCTCTTGCTTATTTTGTACATTGTTTGAGAATTTACAGACATTCTACTTTTTCCTTCTGGTGTATAAATGTAGCTCAGTAGGGTCTACATATATAGTCATTTATGACTAAGATTATTTCCAATACCAGTCTAAAGTATTTTTCAAGAGAAAAATAATATAACATTATTTAACATTTTTCTACTACTCATTAATTGCTCACACAAACAAGCACACTGAACTTAACTAAGAAGTTTCAGATCTAAATTAGTATGACAATTCTTATTGTCCTGATTTTTGAGTTTTATAAGAAAAATTACAATTGCTCTATTTTCTATTTGTTTTCTAGCAAATTGATTTTATTACAATTTTTATTATTAAATTATTATGGTGTCTGTGTCCTTGTCAATACGAACTTTGCTATGAGCATTGATTCATTCAAATGCCTAACAACCTGAATTGGACAATTATGCTCGAATAGGTGTGGCTCATTGCTGGCAGTTTCTATCTTCGTTGTCTACACACCAATATCCAACTATGATGAAGAAGAAATTGAGAAGTTCTACATGGAGCTGGAGAAGTTCTATAACGAAGACCACACCTTCTACTAGATCTTTGTTGGTGATTTTAATGCCAAGATAGGACTGAAAAGGTCGCCTGAAGAACTCCACATCGGGACCCATGGCCTAGAATGGAATGAATAGTGTGAGATACTGTCTAAGTTAATCATGTCGACCAAGACCATCCATGGTAACTCACAGTTCCAGAAGGCCGAATCTGAATGTTGGACATGGGAGTCTCCTGGTGGACAGTTCCACAACAAAATTTACCACATCATATTTAATCGGTGGTTTTGCCTGACCAATGTTGCTGTTGTCCCAAAATTCCAAATGAGATTGGATCACCGTCTTCTTTGTGAAAAATTCTACTTCATGGAGCAGGGAGAAAGAGCTGCAAAATTTAAGAAGAGAAGTCCCTAAATAACCACCAACTGGAAGCTCTTTGGCACTATTGCAGCAATGTGGGAAGATGTTGTCATTGACATTGACTAGGAATACGATCAATTGGTTCAGCACCTCCATGACTGCTCAAGGAATGCCAAGAGTGGAAAAGCCATAAACAGATGCCTGTCTTTGGAAACTCTTTTTTTTTTCTGTGTGAGTTTTTTTTTTAATTTTTATTAGTGAAACACCATGAAGTAGTGAAATGAGTCAGAAAGAGAGGGACAGACATACAAAGATTGTGTTCATCTGGGGAATAATTTAATAATAAGACACCATAGTAATTTAATAATAAAAATTATAATAAAATCAATTTGCTAGAAAACAAATAGAAAATAGAGCAATTGTAATTTTCCACAATGCTCGCCTGTCCTTCACCAACTGCAAGACAAAGATGACTGCTATCCGATGTCCTGATGGATCTATCACATCTTCCAGAAGAGCAATGGAGAAGATTATCCATGATGATTATCCATTATTTCTACTTTGATCTCCTTGATAGCCACGTCTACCTGCCCACAATCCAAATTCCACAGGATGGATATGTTGTTCCCAACATTCTCCCTTCTGGAAAAAAAACAAAACAGCATTTTGTTGGTAAAGAAGTGAACAGCACCCAGCCCAGACAAGGTCAGACCTGAACACCTGAAGAATTTCCCACCAGTAGTCATCAATACACTGCCTCAGCTCTTCATACTCTGTCTGAATGCAAGTTTCTGTCCCAGTGGAAAATCAACAGGACTTTTCTGTAGTCTAAGAAGAGAGACATCCACAATATTGGCAATTATCACCCAATCTGCCTGCTGTCTGTTGTCTACAAGTTGCTCGCTCGAGTCATCCTGAATAGAATAGACAGAACACTAGATGAAGGACAACCATGTGAGAAAGCCATGTTCCTTAAAAGATTCAGCACATCAACCATATCCAAATGGTGACCAATCTCTTTGAGGTTTCTCGAGAGTTCAAGATGCCACTCTGCCTTAAGTTCAACTATTTAAAGAAGGCCTTTGATTCTGTTAAGACTGACGCAGTTATCGAAGCCCTAGCCAAACAGGGCATTCAAACTCAGTACATCAGGATCCTCCAGGAGCTTTATTACATACCCTCACCGTTCTACAAGGAAGGATTATCGACATAAAGAGAGGGGTTCAGCAGAGTGATACCATTTCAACAAAACTCTTCAGTGCCACCCTTGAGAAAGTCATGCAACGACTGAAATGGGAAGGAATGGGAGTGAAGATAGACGTTTGGCAGCTACATGACCTCTGCTTCGCTGATGACATCATTCTAATAACACCAAATATTAGCCAAGCAGCACAAATGCTGGCCAACTTCGACTATGAGTGTGAAAAGGTCGGACTGCAGCCGAATCTCACAAAAATGTTCATGAAAAACGAACTAGTCCCTGACATTCCATTTGCTCTCAATGGAACAAACATCTTCGAATGTAGCAACTTTGTGTACCTGGGTGGAGAACTCAACATGAGGAAAGACTTGGCTCCAGAACTGCGCTGGAGGAAGAGGGTGGTGTGGTATGCCTTCAAAAGCATCAGAGAAGTGGTTAAGAGGATGAAGAGTCCCCGGCTCCGGGCACATCTTTTCGACTCCACCATTCTTCCTGCACTAACAAATGCCTCAGAGACCTAGGCCCTACAAAAATAGAACGAGAAGTTTGTTCAGATATCCCAAAGAGGAATCAAAAGAGCTGTGCTTGGAATGTCACATTTCACTCAAGTGAGAGAAGGAATCTGGAGATATGACCTCCATTGATCAAGAATCAGGAACACGGTCTTGTTTGCCAAGGCGTCGAAAATCAGATGGTCCAGATATGTAATGTGATTTAAGACAACTGCTGAACTAGAGCTGTTACTGACTGGATTCCACGGGACGTCAAAAGGATGCATGGCCACCCACTTGGGAGATGGTCGGACTTATTCGTCAAAACCCTGAACAAACCATTTGAGGCTTTTTGTGTTCCTGGAGTGAACAGATGCCATTGGGCTACACTAGCATGTAACAGGGATGAATGGAGATGTTACTGGCCCCTGCTCGAGCAAATCGAAGATCAGTGGGATGACAAGTGATACAAGTGATTAATAATAATTATTTTGGCTTGGGTGCCACACTGACAGTACTCAGGGCTTACTCCTTGCTCTTCATTCAGTGATCACTCCTGGTAAGGATCACTCTTACGGTGCCAGGGATTGAAGCTGGTCTACCATGTACTAGGCGAGAACCCTGCCTGCTGTACTATCTCTTCAAGGGTCCCTGCTTTTTGTTTTTTGGAAGGGGGTGTGCATTTCTCCATCTAATTCTTGAGCAACAAGGTCCTGTAGTTCAACTCAAGATCCTGAGGATGCAGGGCTCTTCAGGCTGACAGGGCTAAAGATTCTTTGGATGATCTAATCATCAAGACCTTCCAAAACCATATCTGGAGGTGCTGGTGACTTCTGGGGACACAGCAGGCCTAGGACAACATTATGCTAGGCATTGTCAGGGCCAGCGGCAGAACAAGTAGACTCCTTCTCTCTAAAATTTCTCTGTGCCCTTCATTTCCTGACTTATTTTTTTAACAAATATTTTCTAAGGAGTTTTTTTCAAATTATTTTTAAATTTTATTAAAGCACTATGACTTACAAAGTTTCATAGTTGAGTTTTGGACATACAATACCGCAGCACCATTGCTACCAGTGTTGTGGAGCATGGTGACAGGCACTGAGCATATAAGACCTGACCTAGTGAAGCAACCCAGTAGCAAAGCCTCAAAAGAGGGAGTGTCTGGACAAAGTTGGCAAAAACAGTGCATCAGCCAGCACTGTTTTCGGCCTTCAGCCTCACTCCAGCTCCTAGTCACATGTGCCTTAGACACAGAAATGTCACATATGTTTAGCAAGTCATCCTAACTGCAGCATCCAGACTTGATTGGGATTGGACCAGGGCAAAGAAGAGTTGGAAAGGTGATAGGCCGATACTGATAAATTTTATGTGATTGGGCCATCCTCTTAAACCTAGACCCCCTGTAAAATATGTGTGTGTGTTTGGCAATAAAGGGAACAGCCATCAGCTGCTCCCAGAGGGTGTTTCTCCATTATCCTTCAGAGAAAGGATAACATGTCCATTATCCTTCGCTGCACATCTGCCCAGACCCAGTGCTCAACGTGTCCAGCCACCATTGGGAGGAAAAGTGTTCCCCAGCACACCAGTGTCAACCTCACTCCACCAATGCTCTCTGGTTCACCCTCATACGCCCTCCATTCCAGCACTCACTCTTGACAGGCACCTTTATAACTTCAGCAAAACTCCTAGTAAATGTTTTTGTTCAAGGACTTGACCCATTCCATGATTTTACATTCAGCGTGTAGAATAGAAGGTAGTTTCTGAAAGTTTAGATGACTTATTTTACTTCAACCAGATTTGATGACTACCCACATGTTATCTGCAGACCAAGCTATTCATTTAGGTGCTGTGCTACTCCTGAGTTCTCATATAATATCTAAAAATGTAGATTTCTGGTTCTACACCTATACTTTCTTTGACCCCAGAGCAAGTCATCACCATTCTCTCAGCCCTAGAATTTCTCTAGGGGCTGAAATTCATTGTTCTCCACATTCATGTAAGTTTGTCTACTTTCTCTGACTTTGACAGAGAAGATTTGTTGAAAACAATCATCAGTCTGTATAAGTTCTCCCTTTACTCAAAAATTGAATGATTTGATTTTTAGTTTTCACACAGCAGTTGATTACAAATATGAATGAACATTAATATGTCCAGGTCTTGAGCAAATGAAAATATTGAGGCATTCACATTTATTTATATATAATTTAATTATACATATAATATACATAATAAAATAAACTGTAAATATTTGGAATAAAAAGATACCTAAGTCTGGCAATTCTATACCTAATAGCCAATTCATCTATACCTTGTACCTAACTTTATCATCTCTCATTTCTATCAGAATATGGATGTGTTTTCTTTCCTATCTGAGCAAAGAAATATTTAAAAATTAAATTGTTACATGACTCATATTCTTGGACTAGGCACACCAATTTTAAGTGCAAATAGCAATGTATTAAAAATATTTATAAACATTTATAATATTTTATATTTAAAGAATTTAATGCATATACACAATACCCAAATTGTTACTGTTACTGTCCCTGTCTTCCCTTTGTTCATTGATGTGCTCAAACGGGCCCAGAAATGTCTCCATTGTCATACTTGTTGTTACTCTGTCTGGCATATCAAATACTTCAAGGGTAGCTTGCCAGGCTTTGCTGTGTGGGCAAGATACTCCCAGTAGCTTGCCGTGCTCTCCGAGAGGGGTGGAGGAATCACATCCTGGCTGGCTGACTGGCCGCATGCATGGCAAACGCCCTAATGCTGTGCTATTGCTCCAGCCCACCCAAATAACTATTGATATTTTTCAATATCTTCATCCATGTGTTTCAACAACAATGGTGACACTGAAAAATTAATGTAGGTGTTTTATTCACTTTTTCATATGTACAGATCTTTCACATATCTTCCTGGTGTGTAAGGAAATGGACAAGAGAGAAACTGTAGATTATCTTTTCAGTTGTATCATCACTTTTAGGATAAGTCGTATCAGCACTTTTAGGATAAGTCATTGAATAATAAAAAGGCACAATTTTTAATTATTTGTTCTTGATGTCACAGTTCACAATATAATTGAATTCATAATTTTGTTGATTATATCACAGGGTTTATTTTTCACTGAGAATTATTTAATCCCTTTGTTTCTTTATAATCTGCCTATGAACAAAATAATCTGGAATTTATTTTTTAATTTGGCCCACTTCACTTTACCTGACACCCTCCAATTCCATTTATGTTTCAGTGAATGGCAAGATTTTATCTTTTCTCATGGCTAAATAGTATTGCACTGTATATCTATACTACATTTCCATTATCTACTCATCTCTTTATGGACACTAGAATTGTTTCCAGATCTTAACTATTTTAAAAGAAAATAGATAAATAGATAAAGTGACAAATAAGAAATAATATATAGGACTCCATGGTTGCTGGTGTTTCTTAGACCCCCAATGTCTTTCTTTCCATTCTTCATGAAAATTCTAGTTCAGATGTAAATCGATGCCTTCCAAGGTTGCGAGACCCTCACTTATTCATAGATCTAAGAAGTTTCCCTCTATTTGCATGAAACCTATAAATCAAATCCCAATGGAATCCTGGGCTGATGGTGCCCATGAATATTGGTACACAAATTAAGGTGCTGATGAGTAGTGAAAAGAATGCATACTTAGCTTGAATGTATATTGTCTGCTTACTTGTTTAATTCTAAAGAATAACAGAAAAGTAACAGAAGCATATATATATTGTACAGAGTAGTTTTCTGTGCTGGTCCTTATAAACACAAGGATTTGAGTTGTCCATGGGCCCACTTCACTTATTTTCCTGTGAGTCCTGGCTACAATCTGTGTTCCTTAATGCACACTTTAACCACATATCTAAACTATGTCCTATCCCCTGAAAATTGCTGTATATTGGCCATCTGGCCTTGGAAGCATGGACCCAGAGAAGCCTAAAGGGAATTAACAGCAGGTTAGAGGTCTTTGGGCAGGAAATTTCAATACAAAGGGTTTAACTTACGTAGGAATATCCCGGAAGTCCTATGATCTCTTTATTTAAAGAAGCAGATGAGACAGGGCCCCTCCAAAAACACAGGGTCAGTGCCTGGTAGTACACTAGCTATGTGTTAGGTGCTCCAAACAACCTGAAAATCTTACCTTTGTTCTCACTCTTGTAACCCATTTTCTTTCATCTTTTCCATTTCCCCTAAGATACAACTCATTCCGTGTTTCTGAGTTGTGCCTTTATTTGCATTTTCTGCTTTGCTGCATGGCTCTTCTTTAGTCTTTTTACACATGTCCTTTCTTAAGTAAATCCTCCTGGAGAGACACTTGAACAGTCACAAAATCTCTGTAGACATTTCTCAGTTTCTTCCACACTTACACTACTAAATGAGAAAGTTGTAAAAGCACTAGAATCAGAACATTGTAGAAGTTTATAGTGTTACTGGATCTGTGGTTTATATAGTATAAGAAACTCTTTTTTAAAATAGAAAAGGGGCATAACAAATGAAAGACCCCAGCCTGGCCAAGAAAAAACAGTCATAGGACTAAAAGCAACTCCCAAAAGATCTCTAAGGCATGGAACTTTACCCTATTAGAGAGGAAGGGGTTGTACCAAACAACTATATCACCAAGACCCCAAAGCTACACTTATTTCACTGGAACAGAAGACAAAAATATAGAATATAAGGGGCTAGAGCAATAGTACATGGGTAGGGTGATTCGCTTGCATGCCACCAACCCAAGTTCAGTCCCTGACATCCCTTATTGACCTCTTGAACACACAAGGAATAATACCTGAGCAGAAAGCCAGCAGTGAGTCCTGAGGATCGCTGGGTGAGGCTTAATTCCTGCCCATCCCTCTCCCCCTGCAATATATATAAGTCCTTCTAAGTTTTCTATATCATTAAAATGTTAATTGTTACTGGAGCAATAGCACAGCGGGTAGGGCATCTGCCTTGCACGCAGCCAACATGGCTGACCCGAGTTCGATTCCTCCGCCCCTCTGGGAGAGGCCGGCAAGCTACCGAGAGTATTCAATATGCCAGACACAGTAACAACAAAGTCTCCAATGGAGACGTTACTGGGCCCGCTCGAGCAAATCAATGATCAACGAGAGGGCCTTTACTTTATATATATATATATATATATATATATATATATATATATATATATATCACTTAATCACTTAATCCCCGTTATTCATCGATTTATTCGAGCGGGTGCCAGTAACGTCTCCATTCATCCCGGTTGCGTGCTAGCGTAGCCCAATGGTATCTGTTCGTTTTAGGAACATGTAGAGCCTCAAACCGATCATTTAGGGTCTTGACGAAGAAGTCTGACCATCTTATAGGTGGGCGTCCACGTGATCTTTTGATGTCTCGTGGAATCCAATCAGTAATGGCTCTAGTCCAGCGGTTGTTTGTAAACCTCATTACATGTCCAGCCCATCTGATTTTTGATGTCTTGGCAAATGAGACAGCGTCTCTGATTCTTGAGTGTTGACGAAGATCAGAACTCCGGATTCTATCTCTCATTTGAGTGAATCGTGATATTCCAAGCATAGTTCTTTCGATTCCTCTTTGAGAGACCCGAATAGTGTTCTCATCCTGTTTTCGTAGGGTCCAGGTCTCTGAGGCATATGTTAATGCAGGAAGAATAGTGGAATCAAAGAGATGTGCTCGTAGTTGGAGGTTCTTTGTCCTTTTAGTTATTTCTTCAATGCTCTTGAAGGCATTCCAAGCCGCTCTCTTTCTCCTGCGTAACTCAGGTGCCAGGTCATTCATCATGTTGATTTCTCGACCTAAGTATATATAACTGTTGCATTCGGAGATGGTGGTTCCGTTGAGAGCGAATGGAGCGTCAGGAACAAGGCTGTTTCTCATAAACATTGTCTTCGTAAGATTCAGCTGTAGTCCAACCTTTCCACACTCACGGTCAAAGTCCGCAAGCATTTGTGCCGCTTGGCTGATGTTTGGTGTTATTAGAACGATGTCATCAGCAAAGCGGAGGTGGTGTAGTTGCCGACCATCTATCTTCACTCCCATGTTTTCCCATTCTAGTCGTCGCATGATGTTCTCGAGGGTGGCACTGAAGAGTTTTGGTGAAATGGTATCACCCTGCCGAACCCCTCTCTTGATATGGATGATTACTTCTTTGTAGAATGGTGAGATCTTGGTAGTGAATCCGCAATAGAGCTCACGAAGGATCCTGATGTATTGAGTTTGTACGCCCTGATTGGCTAGGGCTTCCATGACCGCTTCCGTCTCAACAGAATCAAAGGCCTTCTTTAAATCAATGAACGTTAGACAGAGCGGCATCTTGAACTCCCGAGATACCTCAATGAGCTTGGTTATTGTGTGGATATGGTCGATGGTACTGAATCCTTTTCGGAATCCAGCTTGTTCACATGGTTGTCCTTCATCTAGTGTTCTGCTAATCCTATTCAGGATGACTCGAGTGAATAGTTTGTAGATGACAGACAATAGGCAGATTGGGCGATAGTTGCCAATGTCGTGGATGTCTCCTTTCTTGTATAGTAGTACAGTCTTGCTGGTTTTCCATTGGGATGGAACCTTGCATTCAGACAGGTAGCGTGTGAAGAGTCGAGCTAATGTATTGATGAGTACTGATGGTAAGTTCTTCAGGTGTTCAGGTCTGATCTTGTCTGGGCCAGGTGCTTTTTGTTTCTTTACCGACGAGATGGCATGTTGGATTTCGGAAGGGAGAACATTGGGAACGACATATCCATCATGTGGTATGTGGTATGTGGGCAAGTGGATGTGGCTATTAAAGAGATCTGAGTAGAATTCATGAATAATCTTCTCCATTGCCCTTCTGGAAGATGTGATAGATCCATCATGATGTCGGAGGGCAGTCATCTTGGTTTTGTAGTTGGTGAAGGACAGGCGGGCATTACGAATGTTTTTCCCAGCTTCTGCTGCATCTACCAGTACTGCTGCTCTCCTGTTTTTGAGGTCATCCTTGATGGCTTTTCTGCACTGTTTTGCCAGTTCGGACGTTTGCTTGTGGTTGCCTGAGGCACGTGCCACGCCACGTTGGCGAATAAGTTCAAGAGTGTTCAAAGAAAGACGGTTTTTTGTGGTTATCTCTCTCTTGGCATTCCTTGCACAATCATGGAGGTGCTGAATCATTCGATCGTATTCCTCATCAATGTTGTCAATGACGGCATCTTCCCATGTTGCTGCAACAGAGCCAAAGAGTTCCCAGTTGGTGGTTGTTCTGGGAGTCTTCTTCTTAAACCTTGCGTTCTTTTCTCCTCGTTCTGTGAGGTAGAATTTTGCACGAAGAAGACGGTGGTCTGATCCCGTTTGGAATTTTGGGACAACAGCAACATCGGTTAGGCAAAACCGCCGATTGAATATGATGTGGTCTATTTCATTGTGGAACCGTCCATCGGGAGACTCCCATGTCCAACGTTTAGATTCAGCCTTTTGGAATTGTGAGTTACCATGGAAGGTTTTGGTTGACATGATGAACTCAGACAGTCTGTCACCTTGTTCGTTCCATTCCAGGCCATGGGTTCCGATGTGGAGTTCATCGACTGATCTTCTTGGTCCTATCTTGGCATTAAAATCACCGACAATGATCTTGTAGAAGGTGTGATCTTCTTTATAGAATTTCTCCAGCTCCATGTAGAATTTCTCAGTTTCTTTTTCACCATAACTGGATGTTGGTGCGTAGACAACAAAGATAGAAACTGCCGGTAGTGAGCCACATTTATTCAAGTGTAATCGTCCGATTCGGGTTGTTAGGCATTCAAATGAATCAATGCTTGTGACTAAGTTTGTGTTGACAAGGATACCGACACCACCGACGCCTCTTTTATCACATGTTCCAAGGAACAGTTCTTCTCCGGTGTCGAAAACAGCATGATGGGATTGATGTCTTCTCGTTTCGGTCAGACCAATGATGTCGTACTTGATCTTTCGTGCTTGTACCATAAGGTCTTCAATGGATGCAGCAGATGCCAGCGTACGAGCATTAAAAGTACAGACAATCATTTTTGTTTTTCTGCGTTTTGGCAGCCCATGTCTGCCTTGGTGTTTTATCAGCTTCTCCTTCCATATCCTTCTCGACTCTGCATAATCAGGGCTAGGGGAATGAGATCCATTTATTACTGGATTTGGCATATCAATTTGGTCTATTTGGCATAGATCACGGATAGCTTGCCAGGCTCTGCCGTGTGGGTTGGATATTTAAGGATATTTAAGGTATCCTGAAAATTATTAAATTAAAATTAAATAATTTTAATTTAATAATTAAATTATTGTGATAATTTGTGTTGTGATAATCTTTGAATCCTGGCCTTTGTTGGGGTTACACGGCAGTTGGAGGGTGTAACTGTTTAGCTACTGACAGGTCCAGTCCCAAACCGTGTAGGCTTAGAGATCTCAGTCCCGGGTCCCACACACCTGGGTTCCTCTGCCAGTTCGGTTATGTCTGAGACTTATCCAAGTGTGTGGAGAGTGGCTCCAGTAAGGCCTTGGTTGGGGCCTGGAAGTCTTCAGCTGTTGGGCCCTGGCGAGGATAGTCAGACACAGGGTAGGAGACTCTGCCTTGTGCTCTCCCGGGAGCTTGTTGTGATAATCTTTGGATCCTGGCCTTTGTTGGGGTTACACGGCAGTTGGAGGGTGTAACTGTTTAGCTACTGACAGGTCCAGTCCCAAACCGTGTAGGCTTAGAGATCTCAGTCCCGGGTCCCACACACCTGGGTTCCTCTGCCAGTTCGGTTATGTCTGAGGCTTATCCAAGTGTGTGGAGAGTGGCTCCAGTAAGGCCTTGGTTGGGGCCTGGAAGTCTTCAGCTGTTGGGCCCTGGCGAGGATAGTCAGACACAGGGTAGGAGACTCTGCCTTGTGCTCTCCCGGGAGCTTGTTGTGATAATCTTTGGATCCTGGCCTTTGTTGGGGTTACACGGCAGTTGGAGGGTGTAACTGTTTAGCTACTGACAGGTTCAGTCCCAAACCGTGTAGGCTTAGAGATCTCAGTCCCGGGTCCCACACACCTGGGTTCCTCTGCCAGTTCGGTTATGTCTGAGGCTTATCCAAGTGTGTGGAGAGTGGCTCCAGTAAGGCCTTGGTTGGGGCCTGGAAGTCTTCAGCTGTTGGGCCCTGGCGAGGATAGTCAGACACAGGGTAGGAGACTCTGCCTTGTGCTCTCCCGGCATATATATATGCCACTAGTACCTGCACTGCACCATACTGTCCTCCCGTTGTACATCGATTTGCTTGAATGGGGCTCAGTAACATTGTGAGACTTGTTGTTACTGTGTTTGGCATATCAAATATGTCACGGGTAGCTTTCCAGGCTTTGCCGTGCAGGTAAGATACTCTTGGTAGCTTGCCGGGCTCTCTGAGAGGGATGAAGGAATAGAACTCGGGTCAGCCAACTGGCCATAAGCAAGGCAAATGCTCTACCCACTGTGTTATCGCTAGGGTTAACAAATCAATATATTACAATAAGAAATTTGTAAAAGGATATAGAGGTATGGTGCCTCCAACAGGTCAACCTATACCTGCAGGGGAATGAATCAGCAGGCTGATGTTGCCTTCAGGCTTCCTGATACCCCAAAATTGCTGCTGTGTCTTTGGCCAGACCCCAACAACTTGGGAACAAGTTTACCAAGAAATTAAATTGCCAAAAATTAGCTATGTGGGTGTCACACCCACAAACCACCTCCGGCTCAGCTATACAAGCTCACTCAGATTTGGGATAGGCTACCTCCCCCACTTCCCAATACACATGGAAGAACTGTCAGGCACCCCCATGAACCAACTCCAGTGCCACCTTGACTTTGCCTCAGAGACCCCTAAATAAATCTTGAAAGAGATCGAAAGCTGCAGTTAAGCTGAGACCCATACATGGCTAAAGAGTCCAGAGTAAATTGGAGGAGATGGGTTAGGCTGTGCCCACTCAAGCAGAGTCCCCGGCAGCCACTTGCTCCCACAATCTAAAGTTTCCACCATATCCCAGCCTGACTCCACTGTCTCAGGATGGACCTCACCAATGTATAATCTGAAAATTTTGTAATGTGGATCTTGGCACCAACAGCCCTGGCCCAGTGACACAGCAGCAAGTCCCAGAAGACATCACAGAACCATAGATCTCTCTGGGCCCCATACTGAGCCAATATCACCAGGACACCCCAGATGGAGCAGGTACAGTCTCCCCGCCTACTCCAGATGGAATCCTGGTGACCAAGAGCTTCGACAAGCAAGGCCTAGATATGCGGGTTCCAGGACTACACTTCCAGGACGCATGTTGGCAGATGATCCAGGCTGTCCCTCCCCAGGTCCCCGCCTACCCAGAAGACTGGCTGTCATCTCCACAATTATCCTCCAGGCACCATCTTAGCACACCAACAGACCTGGACCAGAGACACAGCAGCAAGTCCCAGATAACACCACAGCACCAGAGATCTCTCCAGGCCCCACACTGAGTCAATATTACTGGGGCACCCCAGAAGGAGTAGGTGCAGTCTCCCCACCTACTCCAGATAGAATCCTGGTGACCAAGAGCTTTCAAAGCAAGGCCTAGGTATGTGGGTTCAGGACTAAATCTCCAGGCCACATGGTGGCAGAGAACCTCGGCTCTCCCTCCCTGGGTCACCACCTTCCTAGAAGACTGGCTGTCATGCCCACAATTTACCTCCAGATGCCATCTTAGCGCACCAACAGCCCTGGCCCAGAGGCTCCTAATTGAATCCCCAATGGATTAGTGCCATACAGAGATGTCTCTGGAACCCAACCATTTACAATCTAGAAATTTACATTTACAATCGTGCCTGCGTGAGCTCTCATGATATTCAAAATTTGCTATGGAAAATATATTATTTAGTGTCTGCCCCGGCAGGTAGGCTTGAATGGTGGTGGGAAAATTCGAGCAAAATTAATGCCCCAAATTTAGAGAGAGAGTATTGGGGAAATTGTCTGCCATAGAGGCAGGGTGAGAACTGCGATGTGTATATATGTGAGTGGGGGGTGATACTTGGTGGTGGAAAAAGTGCACTGGTGGAGGGATGGGTGTTTCATCATTGTATGGCTAAATCTCAAACATGAAATCTTTGTAACTCTATCTCATGGTGATACAATAAAATAAAAAGGTAATGTGGAGTTCATGCCCAATTCAATCAGTTTAATCAATGACTGAACAAATAGCAGTACTCCTACATTATTTAAAAAAAAAGAAATTTGTAAAAGCATAAACCACAAAAGATAAATAAAGAAACAAAAGAAGATTTTTGGAAGTGGATGTTTTACCAGTGTATCCATATCTGCAAATTCATCAAACTGAATGCATTATAAAGTCACTTTTATGTAATTTATAAAGTATAAATAACTCATAAATAAATCTATTGCTGTCTATTAGATTAGGTAATAATAATCTACCTATTGCTTTCATTAGACAGATAGGTGGTGCTAGCTAGAGAAGCTTGACATTTGATTATCATTCATTTTGCTACTTAATCTTAAGTATTGCTCATGCTAATTGATAAAAGAAAAAAGTCACTAGTCTTTTATGCAATAAGGCTTTCAGTCCAGATCTCGTCTAGTCAAATTAACTTTGTGACACCTATCACTGGCATTTCCGTCGGATTAAAAATAGCTGCTATTGATGGATTTTCAAAGCTAGATTGTCTTCCCACTATGCCATGATCTCACTAGAAAAGTGTTTCAGAAGGAATTAGATTAATTTTTAAAGACTCCTTTAGTTTACTGTAAGAATTCATCACCTCAAAACCTCATGCTTATTAAATAAGCTTATGTTTTATATATGCTGTTTATAGAAGTCATTGTGTGAGTGGTTTGTTTAACTCACTAAAACAATGACTTCCTAAAACAATGAGGTTAAGAGTTAACAGAGTCAGAATCTTAAGAATAAGAGACATTTAGTTCTATTATATATAATTTTGTCTAAATATTCAAGCAAATAAAAGCAACGCATTTAATTCTAAAATTTTCAATAAGGGCCAGGGAGATAGTACAGCATCTAAAGTTCTTGTCTTGCACATGCCCAATCTGGGTTTGATTCCCAGATGCATATGGTGTCCAAGGAACAGTTATGTGCAATTAGCAGAGAGTCAGAAGTATGTCCAGAGCATAGTCAGGTATGGTTCAAAAATGAACAAAAAGTAAAATTTGCTATAAATTTTTTTTATAAAAGCATTAGATAAACTTTCATACTCCAAACTTACAGCTCAATAGCACACCCTACCCCTTTTCATTTTCAGCATAACATTCCCACTCTCTTTTAAATCAAGGCAAGCAATATATCTATCTCTACTATTTATGGTATCCACATGAACAATTTTATCCCACATAATATTCTAGCAAACTTTGAAAACTGTTGACATGTCATTAAGCTTATTTTTATATATTGCCCCCATTTTATTGTGGTACTATGATTTACAATATTATATTTATGATAATTACATGAACACATAGTTCCAACAAAACATCCATCACCCGAGTACTTTCTTCTCTCCATCAATGCCCCAAAGACCCCTTCAACACACATTTCTTCCATCCTCCCAGGTTAAGCTGAGTTCTGTGGATCAACTCTCCAGTTCTTTACCTTTAGTCATTTGTTGCTCCCTCATTATATTCCTTTATATACCACAAATTCAAGTGAATATTCTGTATCTGTCCCTTTCCATTTGACACTCTTCACTTACCAGGATAGTCTCCAGTTTCATGCATGTAGCAGCAACTTGAACGATTTTTATATTTTTCCTTATAGTCAAGTCCATTATGAATACATACCATTGTTTCTTTAACTGTCTGTTATAGGATAATTAGATTTTTCTCACCAGGTCTTGGTTATTGTGATAGCACTGAAATAAACATAAAGGCAGCAACACACTTTCAAAATTGTGTTTTTGGACCCTTAGAACATATGCCAATAAATGAAACTATTAGCTTGTATGGAAGCTCAGTTCTTATTTTTTAATAAATGTCCATATTGTTTTCAAAGAGGATGAACCAGTTGGCATCCCCAGTAACAATGGATGATTTTCTCCTCACATCCATACAATATTAATGTTTTCTTCTTTTTAATGTGTGCCAATTTCACTGGCATGAGATGATATTTCATTGTTTTGGTCTGCATTTAAAAATAACCAACACATATTCATTAGAGAAACAAAAACGAAACTCTTTATAAAATGTGAGTAGCAGGAACTTCCCTAAATATAGGTAAAGAAAGAAATTTACCAAAAACCAACAGTTAACACTATACTCAGTGGTTAAAAAAAAAATTAAAAATCTTCCCTCTAACATCATATACAAGTCTGCCAACTCTCACCACTATAATTCAGTACAGTATTGAAGATTTTGTATAGATACTAGATAAAAAAATAGTTGTTAAGGGGACCCAAATTGGAAAATAAAATGTCAAACTATCACTACATATAGGATAAATAGTACTTAAAAAAACCTAAGAAATCTATAAAATATAAATCTCAGTGAAATATTAAACTTGTACAGTAAGATAGCAGGGTGCAAAATTAACCAACACAATACATGGCATTTCTGTTTGAATACAATGAAGTAGAAGAGAAATAAGTAAAAAGTAATTCCATTAAAAAATTATTTCAAAATAAAATCAATTCTCGGTAATCAGCTTAACAAATGAGATAGCAGACATACAAAAATAAATAAATAATTAAGTCAATACTAAAAGAAGGAATAAAGACAAAAGGAAATGGAAGCACATCCTTTATCCATAGATCAGAAGGACTAATTGTCAAAATGATTATACTTCTTAATAAACTATACAGATTCAACTCAGTCCTTAAAAAATACCTATGACAAGGTTTTAGAGACAAAGGCCAAATGCTACTAGAATAAAACCCTCTTGGGCTGGATCAATAGCACAGTGGGTAGGGCGTTTACCTTGCACGCGGCCAACCTGGGTTCAATTCCCAGCATCCCATATGGTCCCCTGAGCACCGCCAGGGTGATTCCTGAGTGCAGAGCCAGGAGTAACCCCTGTGCGTCGCTGGATGTGACCCCAAAAGCAAAAGCATAAAATAAAATAAATTAAAATCCTCTTAACAGCCAAAATAGTCTTATGGGAAGAAATGGGACAATTTTCTTTCCTTTGTTTTAAATTATACTAGAAAGATATAATACTTAAGGCAGTGTGTTACTGGAATAATCACATAGCTAATCTTAATAAAGGAGCCAGAATAAAACAAGGAAGCTACTTCAAGAAATAGTGTTGGTTGGTCACATTTAAGAAAAAGAACTTAAACCACTATCTCACTCCTTACATTTGTACAAAAGTCAATTCAAAAATGAGTTAGACAACTTGATATAAGTCCTCAGCTCATAAATTATATGTGCATAATACTTTATAACACTGAATCTAGAAACATGTTCAATGACTCCATGCCACTTTCCAAGCATACAAAAAAATAAGCAAATGGGACTCTATCAGATTAAGAATCTTCTGCACTTCAAAAGAAATGATGACTAAAATAAAAAAAACTGAAAGAACATATTTGTTTATCTCTTGTGTGACAAAGGGTTAATACTAAGATATATATATATATATATGAAACATCTGTAAAACTTAGTAATAAAATAACAAATACAACCCTATCAAAAATGAGCCAAGATAAACAGATACTTTCTTAAAGAACTACAAATGGTCAATAGGTCTGTCACTTATGTTCAGGGACATTTAGAATATTTAATTTATTTATGAGAAGTGAAGGTGGCTCAAAATACAAACTACAATAATACACTGCTGAGAATTATGCAAATAATAGGCAACAAAGTTAGAAAAAATCCAGAGTTTTTTCATATAACCCAATCGTAGTTGACTAACATATTAAATTATGCTACATAGCCCCAGTTACATTTACTAAACTCACTCCAAATGAATACCAAGAGATTTTACTGTGCTGAAATGGAGACCAGCATTGAGAATCTCAGATTGCTTCCCCCAATACCAAAGACAGATCAATGAGAAAAACAAGAGCAATCCACAAGACCCAATGCATCCTTAAAATACATAGCCTCATTTTTAATTCAATTTCTTTGCTTCTATTTTGCTTAAATGTAAAAGTCACCAAGTTCTTTCTTCTATAAAAGGTTCTTGTTCCCTCTCTCAAAGTTTGTTTTTAAATAAAAGCATTCATCACACTCTGCTAATGTCAAGAAAAAACTAATTTTTTAATTGAGGTAACATGGGGTGAAAATACTGTGTAATATTTAAGGGTACAGTAGCTCACCTCTGAGCCTCTAGGCATCACACCATGTATTCCGCCAAACATCTGGCGCTCCTATGAACACAGATAAACAGCATCTATCTATTCCATGCATATCTCGTCACAGGTAACCAGGTAACCACTCACCATTGATCAGAGAATAAGAGTTTCCTTTGGGTTTGGTTTTATTTGTTCATTCACTTTCTTTCTTCTTACCACATAAATGAGTGCGAGCATATAATTTTCTCTTTCTGACTTTCTCTTTCTGACTTATTTTACTTATGATAATCTCTTCAAATTCATCCATGTGTTTTCAAATGGAAATATTCCATCTTTTTTGCCTTTTATTTATTGAGTACTTAGTTGCATATTGTACCTTAGTTCTTCCATCCTTTCTTTGGCAGCCATCACTTAGCTTGTTTGGCCTCTGTGGAGAGAGAACAGTCTCACTGTTTATGACATTGGCCTTCTAACTAATAGCTGAAGTCACATGGCTACAGGGATTCATTGTTTTCTCTCTTTCCAGAGAAGCATGAGAGCTGGAGCTCACCTGGGTGTTGCATAGTAATCTTTGCTTTGGTGATCAATAGGTTGGAAGGTGGTTCCTGAAAAACTTGTAAAAGCAAAGATATTTTCTAGCTTGAAATAAGTTTGGGGGGTAATAATTTTCTGTAAACTGTATCAGAAGTAAAAGTAGTTGTAAATTGTATGGCCATGATTACACATCCAAATTGTTTTTCACTTTATACTCAGTCATAAAGACTAAAATCCTTGTTATCCGTGATAACCTTCAGGGTTCAGTTTATTTAGCACATCATACACTGCCTTAGTCTTTGCAGAGTTTTTATATGATTTATATTTAATGGGAACATTTTTATGCATTAGGAAGTGTGCTTCTCATTAATTGTCACACAGCTAATTAATTATGAATTCCTAATCATTAAAATGTTGCTGTTTAGTCATTTGACACACTCATGATGAGATTAGAAATTTAAAAATTAAGACCTTAAAATATTTCATTAGAAGAGTGAATCAAACATTGGCCAAATTATCTCTTAAATAAGGCTTTCTACTTCATGGATATAAAGCAGAAAAATACCTCAGCAACCTCCAGACTTAAAAACATTGAGGTGTGTAAGATAGTATAAATTACCTCCTTTGTTTCTGGCTAATTTGACTTTGTCAAATAATATGTCATTTGTTACTGCTCAAGAAATTAGTTCCCAAGAAAAGCACTATTCTTTTCTGTTTTACATATTTAAAGGAAAAACAAGAAAGGAATAATAATCATGAGATATCAGGGAAGAGAAATGCAATTAGTAAGAACAACATAAAGTTGAAGATGAGTTATATTCTTGTAGAAGACAACAGAAAAAAATGGGTACATTCTATGTATGCCAATGCAAATGGTATATACAAAAATACATGTTTTATTTGTTAAATATATATGGTCACATTGTTGAAGTGAGATGTTTTCTTGACTCTTCAGAGATCAGAGGGCAAGCAGACAGACAACCATTATTAACTAATATTTGAATAAGAATCGAAACCCCCAATAACATTCAAAAATTCAATCCCTCTTTTAGCTTGATAATTTTAAACAGCGCAAGCAGTTAATAAAATTGAAAATGTAGGTTGTTTATTTTCTTAACAGAAAAGAAGTGTGAGATTCTGCTTTCCCCCAAGGCTCCCGGAAGGTTCAGCAGTTGAAATTTGTTGCTTATGGTGTAAAATACAAACAACAGTATTTGCATTGGGGTATTGAAACACAGTGGCTTTTACACATAGTTTGGATAACAAAGTTATTTTGCCTTTCAATCATTTATAATATTTGGCATTATTGCTTTGGACTTGGCCATAAAAGTAAGAAGATAGTGCTAGAGATAATATAGCAGAAAATAAATTTTGAATTCTGCATCACAGCTAGCATATATTTACTTCATTAACTAGTACTTACATTTCCCACGCCTTCAATTAACACTGGTTCCATTTTAAATGTTATCAGTTAAGACAAGATGCAATAAGAAAACATCATCGCCAGGCAAGGATTTCTCAAACACAGCCGATTTATCTCTTTGGCAATTCATTAAAATGCAAAATATATTGAAATTGATTTTCAGCACTTTCAGGCAGAAATGTTTCTAATAATGTTAATTTGAAAATTTCCCCTCTCCCTCTTTCTCTTTTTTTTTTAGTCTCTGTTGCAGTCACCATGTTCAGCTGAAGACCATTTGTATTGTGCAGACAGAAAATGAACAGTGAACATTTATTTCTCATATCTTTCTGAGAAACCTGAGGTGCATGAAGATATTTGTGCTATAACAGGCATAGTCAATCCCCTTCACTTCCTTTAGCCTCTATATATCACCAGCAAACTCCCATCTACTCTTGCTGTAGCAATTAACCTGCCAGAGCTCTCTCCTGTCAGTGAAGTAATAATAAACTCCCTCCCACAATCATCTTCCCCCATCCCCTACACACACACACACACACACACACACACACACACACACACACACACTGCCATAGACTTCCTCTGAAACACCCATAAAGGCTAAATTATTCAGAACCAGCATGATTAAGATGACATGATATTATTTAATAAGACATAAAGAGACATATCTACTCCTCCCCACCTCACCATCACTGAGGTTTCAACCTTTTAAAATGGAAACAACTGATCTTACCCTCTTCAGTGTTCCTAAAATAGGAATTCTAGAAAGACTATTTACAATGCCTTGTCAATTTCCAGGTTTATGAATCAAAGTATAAATACAAGGAGGAAAGCATCAGACTCAAAATGTAAGCTCTCTATAAACCAAGGAACTGGCTAAAAATAATATTTTAACCCCAAAACAAAAAATAGAACAGGTACATTTTAAATAATTTGTCATGTTTCAAATGTTATTATTAAAAGCAAAGAAAAAAATCACTGTTTATATTTTTTGGGGAGGGGGTAAGTTTCAAGAGGACCAATTTATGTTGAATTATAAATTAAAAATTTGGATATACAATCTGTCAGATAAACAAGTTGATCAGCTCTGGAAATAGTGTACCCCTAACAATAAACCCTGTCTGCGTGGGTATAGCAGTATTATAAATGCCATAATGCATTGCAAATGAACCAGCTGTTTATATTCTATTCTAGTCCATGAATGAAAGAAGAGCAAGCCAGGAAATAACGGAGATTGAGGAAAATTTACTAGTACCCAGTCACGGAAAGAGCCCAAGAAACTCAATTTTTACGCATTCCCATCCAATTTACCCTTGCTGGTGACTTTTGGGGAGAAGTGTAGCTTTTGAAACCAATTGTATTATTCCACTTTAAGGTGCCATCTAGTATAGTCAATAGACCCATCACAGTTATATGTTCCTTTTTACAGTCTCAAGCTGCCCTCGCCTTACGAGATTGGTTACTGTCAGAGGACTTTCAGAAAAGCATTTGAATGCAATTTCAAAGGCCAGACAGAGCAGCTTTCAAAACACTGCAGGCTTAGGAAAGCAGGGTTAGCAGACCAAGAGGGGAGAGATTTTGGCTTTTTGTTTCACATTTCACTCATTTTACTTTAAGCTAAAGCCGGTTTTTGATCCCAACCAGGTAATATTGAGGCAGCATGGCAATACTAAGTGAATGACCCCATCCACCCAAGCTCTGCAAATGACTGTTATCTGTAACTGAATTACTGCCAGCATCATTCCTATTGGTCCAAAGAGACCAGCGATTTCCTTTGAGAACAGAAACACTGCTGTTATGTTTATGATTAAATCTAGGTGCACCCATGAGATTTCATCAAATGGCCAGACCACTCATGGATGCTTGTTAGCAGGTGACTGTTTTCTGAACATCACTTATGAATCATGTGTTTGTTATGCAAATATTAAATTAAAACGAGTTCTCTTAGTCAGAACAAAATTCTATTTAAGGGGTGCAAAGGAGGATACAACTGTACTTTACAAATTAAGAGTGCTGCTTTATGGAGCATTATAGTTACTATATTAAAAATAACTCAGTCCAGAAGATAATACTCCTGCTTGTTATGTTTGCATTTTCACAGTCCTTACCCTTGGCTGCAGTTCTCTTATCTCTGTAATATTCATAGACTACTGCCTTTTAATGAAACCATCCACAACTCTTTGTAATTCAGAGGATATATTTTTCTGCTGCAGGAACTAATAAGTCAAGAAAAAGTACATTTTTTTAAATTTATTTTTGATGCCTGGATAGTTTAATTGCCAACGATGTCATGAACAGTGCTAGCCCACAAAGAGGACTAGGTTTTGTGTTTCAAGAGCTGTGCCAATCATATCAGGGGCCCCTGAAAGTTCAAGAGACTCTTGACTTTTGGAAATATATTATTCAGAGATTTGATTTTGTCAGAAACACTTGGAGGTCTGTTACATGTAGTCATTTGTCCCTTAAAGTGTAATTTTATTCACATGCGGGATGAATCTGGAGTACAGGAACAAGTCACAAAGTTTCTGATACATCCCCCCCCCAAAAACCGACCATTATTGTTCACAAATAAGACATCTAAATTTCTGAGACATCAAGCCACTTCCTTTCCTTTTGATTTCCATCCTGTAAATATTGAAATTTAAGACTACTAATTTCTCATTCTTTATACTCACCCTAGGGCCTCTCATTCATGATCAGAGGACAGAGAATATTGAGTTCTGTACATATGTTGAAAACTCCGACACAAAAATCCCACACTCAGGTCTCACTTGACGTTCAGAAACTTCCTAATACACTGGATATCTCTCTGGCATTTATGTTCAGCATATCGCAGATAACATCAATAAAGATGCCAGAGATATTAAATATTGATTACTTGTTTATGATTATAATCGTTGTGAAAACACAATCAGGTAAGTAACTATCACTTTATCAGGTGAGGAAATAGGGGCTTGAGGAAGCTAATTGTCAGGATCATAGATTTTGGAACCTGGAGCTGGAGCTCCAGGTTTGGGCTGGAGCGATAGCACAGCTGTAGGGCGTTTGCCTTGCACGCAGCCAACATGGCCGACCCGAGTTCGATTCCTCTGCCCCTCTCGGAGAGCCCGGCAAGCTACAGAGAGTATCTCGCCCGCACGGCAGAGCCTGGCAAGCTCCCCGTGACGTATTCAATATGCCAGACACAGTAACAACAAAGTCTCCAGTGGAGACGTTACTGGGCCCGCTCGAGCAAATCGATGATCAACGGGAGGGCCTTTACTTTTACTTTACTGCATCCATCTGACCAGCCTTTATATTGTTAATTGCTATCCCAGCATGGGTTTCCTTTTTCAATCATAAACTTGTGGTTCTTGCTTTCTTCACGTGTTCAATTACTTCCTGAGAGATGTTTTATGTGCTCTTACAGAGAAACAAAAGTTTCCCAAACTAAAGTTAGTTCTGAGCCTGCAATTAAGTATTTCATTTTAATCTTTGCAATCATCTGGGAATGACAGAGAGCTGGCATATTTAGAAGGTAAAGGTAAAGGCCCTCCCGTTGATCGTCGATTTGCTCGAGTGGGCCCAGTAACGTCTCCATTGGAGACTTTGTTGTTACTGTGTCTGGCATCTCGAATACTCTCGGTAGCTTGCCGGGCTCTCCGAGAGGGGCGGAGGAATCGAACTCAGGTCAGCCATGTTGGCCGCTTGTAAGGCGAACGCCCTACCCGCTGTGCTATCGCTCCAGCCCTGTTTAGAAAACAAAAGAAAATGAATGATAAAGGAAGTATAATCTAGAGAGAACAGTGAGTATGGAGGTCCTGGTAAGGGAAAAATATATAACACAAAAGTGACATAACATCCAGTGTGGAATGATTTTCTTTAAAGTTAAACAGAGAATGAAACTAATTATGAATGAGAGGGGAGATGTAAATTGTTAAGAGGTACTATATATGGGCTTAACAAATCATTTAAAGGATTTGGAAATAAATTATAGTGCAGTGGGTAGGGTTCTTGCCTTGCACATGGCTGACCCAGGTTTGATTCTCAGCATCCCATATGGTCCCCTGAGGATTACATGGAGTGGTTCATGAATTTAGAGCCAGGAGTAAGCCCTGAGCATAACCAGAGGTGACCCTCCAACCAAAATAATAAAGCAAAAAAAATAAAAGGATAGGGGGGATAATACAGAATGTAAAAATACTGCCTTGAACACAGCTGACATTAATTTGAATCACTCATATGCTCCCAAGGCAGCTCAGATGATCTCTGAGCACAGAACCTTAGTAATGCTTGAGCACAACTTGTCATAGCACCTGCCCCTCCCCCCGCGCCTAAAAAAGAAAATAAAGTTTTAAGCAAGTGGATATGGGAATTCGAAGTTCATTTACTTAATCCTAAATCATTGATGCATCAAATCAACCCTGGAGACTTATAGTCCAAAAATTTTGCTCAATGGTTCATCCTCTGCTGCCCATATCCCAAACTGCAATCCTTACACATTTTTCTAAATAAAACTATTTTACTTCAAGAATATTTTAAGCATTTTATCCAGTGCATGTGAGAAACCATTAAAGAAGAACATAAGGAAAAATGTTTGAATTACAATTGTTTTTCTAACACATTAAATATATATTCATATTATATTTATATATTCACATCATTTGTTCATATACATAAATTATGATAGTGATAGCACAGTGGTAGGGCGTTTGCCTTGCACGTGGCCAACTTGGACGACCTGAGTTCGATTCCTCCACCCCTCTCAGAGAGCCTGGCAAGCTACCGAGAGTGTCTTGTCCACACGGAAAAGCCTGGCAAGCCACCTGTGATGTATTTGATATGCCAAACATGGTAACTCACAATGGAGATGTTACT
This sequence comes from Sorex fumeus, assembly GCF_029834395.1. Classification (NCBI taxonomy): domain Eukaryota; kingdom Metazoa; phylum Chordata; class Mammalia; order Eulipotyphla; family Soricidae; genus Sorex; species Sorex fumeus. Next base: position 6,624,490 of record NW_026606103.1, read on the forward strand.
GGGTCCACTTGAGTAAATCAATGAACAACGGGAGGACAGTGTGACAGACAGGGCATGATATATATTCAATAGATTTCATTTTTCATTTAACAGCATAATTGTGCACAAAATACGAAGTTCCCACATTCATTCTCCCTCCTTTTACCCAAACAGACCAAAAGGTGGGTTTTGAAAAAGGGTGAATAAATATTGATACATTTTTTTCACTCAAAGTTCAAAGCTTATATTATGGTATGTTACAAGTTTCTGTTTCCCAAAAGATTTTGGAGAGCTACATTTTGATCACAGATCTCATAACCCCTGATAACTGATTATTTTATATTTTTATTGCATTTTATCCCCCGCACCATATTTGGTACCCTGAACTCTGCCTGGAGTGTCCTTGAACACAGACCCAAGAGTAAGATTTGATGACTGCCTGGTGACCAGGTTCCCAAAAACAAACACAAAATACCTTCTTAAATTTCCTTCACATACTTCCATGCCTTAATAATTCTTCTTAGGGAAAGGTCACATTCCATTTCTGAATATATTAGTTTATGTACCCCAGTGTTTCCCAGACTGGGCAGTGAGGCTCTCTGGGAGGTACTGGAGTGACTCACTGGAGAGCAGATATGTTTGTTCAACTCTAGGAGGCGGATTACCAGCAGAAGACTGAGTGCGGGGAAACTCTGAGGCATACATTCCTCTACCTGAAGGGCATTCTGGTCACTTCTAAGCTTTGGCAATTATGAAGAAAGCTGATAAGTTATAATCATACAGGTACAGGATTTTGTGTGATCATAAATTATCAACTAAATAAGTTAAAGGTAAGAAGCATAATGCCAGATTGTTCGTAAGATAGTGTTTAGTTTAGTCAAAACTAAGAAACTGCAATTTATTCAACAAAGTAAATACATTGCTTTGTGTTCCCAGCGGCAAAGAACAGAACATACCAACTGTTTCACAGAATCATTAGCAATTGTGTTATAAGTGCTCTTAAATCTGATCAATCTCATAGGTGTGTGTTGGTTTGGAATTTTCTGATGATGTATGGTATGGTTCATCTTTTACATATACTTTGTACCTATACAACAGTGTCAATGCTCTCTGGTGAGACTTGCTTATGGTTATGTGTTTCTTTCACATCAGACTTTATCTTATTTTTACTCAGTTTGAAGAGTTCTTTATATATTGTGCTTAATAGTCCTTTATCAGATGTGTCTTTTTAAAATATCTCCTCCCTGTTGTTTTGTCTTATTCTGTTTTATTTTGGATATCTATGAAAGGATGTCTCTAAATTTCTACCTTATACTTAGCCTCCTGAATCATTGGCTTGTAGAGAGCATATAGAATCCAATGAGTGACATCAGACCTATTTTCTTTGAGATTTGACTGGCGAGATGCACTGTTTGATGACAGATGCAATGAGACACATATACTATTTAATTTCTGTCCTCAAGAAAATTATCAAAGTTATGATAGTGGGGCATACAGACTGAAAAACCCCATTCCATGGATTTACATTAAAAGATTTTTTACAAGACGTTCCCATTTTCTTTGTTTAAATCTCTCTGGGACTAGTCAATGCTTATTAGTCTTTCCTATAAAGGTTTATCACTTTGGGGCCAGAGAGACAAAGATTCTTACTCTGCATGTGGTCCAATCCTGATTAGAATCCCAAAACCTCATTACATTTTCATAGTATAGCCAAGAGTTATCCCTGAGTGCAGAGTCAGAAGTGAGCACTGAGCACTGAGCTCTAAGTACTGAGCTGAGTGAGGCTCCCAAAACAAAACAGAAAAAACTTTATCACCTAGAAGACGCCCTTTCTGATTTTAGGGCATGTTCTTGATATTCCTCTGGAGATTTTAGCCAGTATCTCATATTTCAGAGACTTTGGTTTTTATTTACTAAGTTCATTTTTTATTTATTCCAGGAAAATCTTCCATATTCTAATGCTAATTTTGGAAGCATGAGTTCCAGTTCTCTAATTATGTGTTCTTCTTTCCAGAAGGGTTAGAAAAAAACACAATTATAGATTGCAGTTTTCTGGATATATTTCACATAAAATAAATTAAAATTCAACTGAGATTTGAATTTTAAAGAGATTAGTAGGAGATTGTAAAAAAAATAAACAAATGAAAGGTTCCTCCTTGAGAAAACAGTAGACTCAGATATGTATATCAATCCCCCAAATTAGACAAAGGAAAAAATGCATATGGAGGAGCAATGCAGGAAAGAGTTGCAAATTTGACAAAGATCTGTAATCACATTTTTCTTTTAGATACTCTAGAATTCTTGCACTTCTATTGGAGATATACCAACTGAGATTTTATGAGGTACCAGGCACTTTTCCGTGTGTTTTTATGTACAGAGTTGTAGAGCCTATTATATGATAGTGTTTCTGAGTCCAGATCTCTGTCTCACAACCACAGAACTCTGTTCATTTCCCACAACAGAGCTTCAAATTAACATTTTTTCTGTGTCTTTTTAGTCAATATTAGTGTCTGTTATGGATCTGTCAAATTTTACTTCGATGTTTTGAAATCTTACCCTTAAATCTAATATAGCTTCACCACTTCAGAACTCAGCAACTTCAATTATAATACAATTTAATACAATTTTAAACTAAGATACTTAAATAAAAACAAATTTAAATAAAGAAAATTAAATGGTGCTTACTGTAGGTCCGAGTTCAGAATCATATAAAAATGTGATTGAAATGTTATTCTGTGATTAGCAGCTAAAGTTTAAAGGATTAAATTAATTTCCCTGAATTTCAATTTTCTCATTTATAATACTGACATTATTTGATTTTGTAAGAAATAAGATGCATAGAAAGGGAACTTTACCCCCCCAAATCAATAAATTAAGAGAAAAATTGAAAAGGATCATATAATTAAAGTGTCACATACAAAGGCTTAAAAAATCATGTATTGACTGCAGTGAATTACCACTGGACTAATGCAGAGTGTCAGCTGAGCCATACTTCCTTCTGGAAATTCCAGGGGTGAAATTCTTCCTCTGTTGTTCTCATCTTCAACTGTGGCCCTCCTCTTCCTCTAAGATGAAACTTTCTTACATGACAGCATACTTTTATTTCATGACTCTATGACACCATATTCTCCTATCTCCTACTTTTAAGGATTGTCTGATTATAATCAAAGATAATATGCCTATTTCATGAAAACCTGTTTTCAATTTTACTTAACCTTTGTCATGTAATCTGACATATTTACAGGTTTCAGACATTCTGAAATGAACAACTGTGGGGGTTCATTATTCTGCCTAGTATAGACCTCCGTCAAAATTAGTATCTATTAGTTTTTTTTTTAATTTTTATTAGTGAGACACCATGAGGTACAGTTGTAGACTTACAAATTTTTGTGCTTGGGGTATTTGATCTACTAGTTTTTTAAATGAAGAAATTAAAGAACATGAGGCCAATAGTTATTAAATAATTTATTCTGAGTTAGTAGAGTATTTCTGATATTCTCCAACTGTTTTATTTGTTTAATTTGACATAAACAATTTTCTCTACACACAAACACTCTTTATTTAAAAACCGTTTTTTATTTGTACATGATTATTTATTTGTACGTGATGATTTATTACAGGCATTCAGTATTACAACATCAATCCCACCACCACTGTCACCTTCCCTCCACCAATGTTTCCATTTTTCCAACTATCCCTCAAGCCTGTGCACAATAATTGATTTTATATTGCTTGTTTCCACTAAATGACTAGTGGAATGATTTAAAAAGTTATCAGTAAATGAAAATTTGTGGAAGGTATTGTATCTTACCATGGAGACATTAAGTCCTTGTCTGAGAATTTCCTAAGCTGTTGTTGCTATTGATGCATCCTGTGGTAATGCTTTTGCTAGTGGAGATTAGTTGACTTCTACTTATATACCATCTGTTCTTATACCAGGAACCTAGTATTACAAAGTTTGGAGATGTCACAGGTTGCAAATTTGGCAGTTCAGAAAATCTAGAATACTTAACTGAGCAGTCCCTCTCTTGAGGTTGTTCCAGAGTTCTCAGCCAGGGCCCGGTATCTGAGAAATTTTTATGGCTAGTTTATCTTTTTGGAGATTTAATTATGAATCTCTAAAACGGGGCCAGCAGATGTAATAGTGACTGTGATAGTGACTGTAGGACGTGGGTGTGACTATGGGGGCTTCTGAAAGTAAGAGGAGAGGAGCTGTGCGGAAGGTCATCCATCCTGACTCCGAGAAGGCCCAGAGTATTCAGCCTAAAGAATTTAGTGTACCTGAGATTTACAGCAGGTTAGCATCTCAGTGGAACTCATTTTTGAGTTGGTGGAGTCTAGCCAAAGGCATAGTGGCAGCTGTTGGAATGTGAGTGAGATGGTCAGGGCTTTGGTAAAACTTGGCTTGCCCCTCCCAATGCACTTGCCTCAGAACAAAAATGTTTTCTCTAGCATCCCCCAAACAGGAATTTAATTGAAAGGGTTTAGCTTAACTTTCATAGTATATAACTTTGTTTCATAGAAACCAAACTCCACATGTCTTCTCACTTATATGGAGTCTACAGTTTATACAATCTTTAATTGAATTATAGAATGGCAACCTAATTATACCTGGATAAACACATGGGAGAAACATGATTGTTGGTAAACACTGAGCTCAGTGGGAGAAGCAGAGGTGTTTGGGCTCGGTGGAGGAGTGAATGCCAGTGACAGATACGCAGCAGGTAGTGAATACCCATCTGTGTGTTCTCCAGAGAGAATAAAGATTGACAATTAATCTGCTGTACACTAGTTGAGTGAAAGTTTTTAAAGATTCTGTTTTCTAACCTACAGGAGAATATATGCTCTGAGCCTGAACTTGTATTCAGATTTCTTCTCTCTTAAGTTTATAAACTGGGTAATTTTTTTTGTGGGGGGGCTGGATTTTACCCAGTGCCATATGACTTAATTCTAACTTTGTCCTCAGAAATCATCGCTGGTGGATTGGGGGTGGGGTCAGGGGAGTGTATAGGATGCCGGGAATTAAATCCAGATCAGCTGCATGCCAGACAAGAACCCTGATCACTTTAATATCATTCAGGTTCAAAATTTGGATACTCTGAATAAATTAATAATATCAATATATAATAAATTATATATAATAAATTATATATCAAAAGATCAGTTCTGCTTGTTTTGTTGTCAAATGAGTATCATAATTCTACCTATATTGAAACAAACAGAGCACTAAAGTAAATATAAAAGGAGATTGTGCAGGTAGATGTCTTCATTGGATAAAGAGTGTCCATGATAAATATTTACATAATACTACCATGACTCCTTCAAATAAATCCTAGAAACAAAGTTCAGAAGAACTGCATTCACAAATTTCTCAATTTTTATATAAAATTACACCAAAATACATTCCAGAAATATACATCATTCTATACTAATTACAGTGTGTAATTAGTAGAGGATACTCACTCCCTTAACAAATTGCCAAGATTACTTAGTATTTAAATATCACCAGTAAGGTTGCACAAATAAAAACATAAAGAGGTCCTGAGATATTGTACAGTCTGAAAAACATTTTCCTAGAACACACATAACATGGATTCAATTCCGGTCACCCCATATGATGTCTTGAGCACTGCCAAGAGTGATCTATGAGTGCAGAGCCGGGACTAAGCCTCAAACACTGCTAGTCATGACCCCAAAACAAACAAAAGATGTGATATTAAATAGAGCTGCATTTGTGGCCTCACGACATTTAATTATCTCACTCTTACTTTGGACAAACTGGCAGGGTACCAAATGTAACCTGTCCACATGACAGAGTCTGGCAAACTCCCCATGGCGTACTCAATATGCCATATACCAGTAACAATGATGGGTCTCATTCTCCTAACCCTGAAAGAGCCTTGAATATGGCACTTTTTAAAAAATTCTGAGGGCTAGGATGAAGGAGACGTTACTGGGGCCTGCTCGAGGCAATTGATGAACAACAGGATGGTCATGATCATGATCGTGATTAAATAGAGTGTCTAACATTGTTCTTTTCTTTTGAATTCTGTTTAGTTTGGGTTTTGGGGGGCCACAATGGCCAGTGCTCAAAGGATATTCCTGGCTCTATATTCAGGAATCACTCCTGTCATTGCTCAGGAGACCATAGGGCATGCTGAGGATTGAAACCAGGTTGGTTCACATGCAAGGCACGTGCCTTACCCACTATACTATCTCTCCAGCGCCCTTTTTGAATTTCTAAGGTGACACTTGGAGAATATATTTGGATAGGATAGTGAATATTTAAATTGTGAATCATATAAATTTCTTGCTGATATATTTACCCCATTTTTAATAGGAATTTTACTTGCAGTTACAGCAGAAGTGTACAGAATGGACTAAATCTGTGAATAGTAGAGCTATAGTTATCTAAGGGAAAAGATCTGGATTGGTTTTATCCCAAAGTTTTCATTTCCTTACATTTACCCAGCTTCTGCTATTAAGATGACTGTGCCACAAGTTACTTATACATTTCTTATTCTACTTGAGTATTAGAGCATTGGCACATGCTTATTAAAATGGATGCTGTGTAGCTTCAATGAGTAATTGACTGAATGTATTTTCCTACTGAGATTAGCCTGACTGGCATAGGGGAAAGTCGGGGCATCGAGCAGTTAACCAGAGTTCTCTCTTGGTGTCAATTCTGCTTCCCTGAGGCAGCCCTTGTCTCTGCAAAATGAAGTTCTTCCCTTCCTCAATACAAGAGTAATTATTGTTGTTTTGCAGAGAGGAGTGGGGACTCCCGAGAGTTGCATGGGGTCCATGTGTTCCTCCCAGTGACCTGTCACCATACATGATGATACAGGCCTGATGGTTTCAGGGCTCAGGGCCATGATGTGGTGCTTAGATGACTCCAGGGCCAACATGACCATCCATGGGAGTTCAAACACAGGGACTCCTGTATGCTAGACAAACCCCTTGACCCTGTAATTATTATTGGCACCATGATTTATATTACTATTAACGATAGAAGTAAATGCATGCAATGTTCCACACCCACAGCCTCCACCAGAGTGCCTGCTTCCCTCCACCATTGTCTCAGGCTCCCTTCCAATCCACGCTGTCCCCCGACCTTTATAATCTAAGTGCTGTAGACTAGTTCTCAAGTTCTGTTGTCTCTGACCATTTGCTATTCTTTTACTATGCTTCTTTATCCCACATATGAGTCAGATTATTCTTGATTTGTTGCTCTTCTTCTGCCTGACATCACTTGGCATGATATCCTCTGTTTCCATGGATGTTAGCAAATTGCCTGACTTCATTTTTTTCTTATGCATTATTTTTTTTCTTATTTCCTGTTTGTATCTATATACACCTCCCCCTTTTTTTTTGGTGAAGTAAGATTGCTTTCATTGAAATTTATTTAGGAAGAAGTGAGGGGGAAGGAAGAGCAAAGTATGCATTTAAGAAAGAGCATAGGCTGCTCCTGAGTAGAGATATGAAAGGAAAAAAAATACAGAGGCATGCAAAGGAGATATGTGTTCTAGGGAGAACGCGGGCCCCAAGAGCAAGCTATACCATTTTATAATGTGATGTTTGTGTTTCTTATCTTTGTGAGTATTCCAAACACCTTTGACTCTAATGCCCTTTTTTTTTCTAATTCATGTTTTTCTTTCCTTTTTACATGTGTGCTAAGGATATGCCTGGACAGTTGTGCTGAAATTCCCCTGTTCTCCAGAGGAATGTAAATTGAAAATGAGTCAAGATGACAAAACTAGAGAGCTGATCCCACAGAAATGAACTGGAGGAAAGAGCAGTGGGCCGCTGGAGGTACTGTTGGAACTCTGGTGAAGGGAAGCTGGGTCTCTGGTGATGAGTCTGATAGAAAGGATTCATTTATGAGACTATAGATAATAGCATTGTAAACTACAACACCTCAAGAACATAATACAATTTTAATCAATAATCTAAAGTTCATTAAAAATAAAATAGAACATTATCTGTGGCAAGTATTTTTCCTATAATAATATTAGTGTGTCTGTTTCAGTAGTTATTAAGTTAAATGGAGTCTCTAACAATAACTTGACTTTAAAATCCTATATAAAAAACACATATTTTATATAATGTTCAGAACTTAGGTACCAAAATAACTTTTAATTATGATTTTTGTTAACACCAATTTCTGTTTTTTAATTGCATATTTCATGAGGCTTGCCTTTATTTAGCCACTGTTGCCCTAAAGCTTATTATCATAACACCTCTGTCTGTTAAATAGGGTCAACGTTCTTTCTGTCACCTCGGTACTTCTAATTCCCGTCCATATAACCCCCCTTCAATGAATGAAAAGCGGTGCATTATTTTTTTTGTTAAAAGCTCTGAATGAATAATTCATTTATAAAAATTGTCCGTGTTCTGCACGTTCAGGGGACTGAGCGCTTCTCTTGTCAGTCACAATAGCTCAGGCAGAAGCAAGTGCTATTCCGGGTGTGCTCGGAGTGTACTGCTGATGGCAGGTTGCTGAGATTGCCAGCTGTGTTAATCCTGACCATCCTTAGCTGTCTTTTGTGACGGGAAGATTAAGATTCAAGTTCTTATTCTATGGCTGCCGTTAGACTCTATTTCACCTGGTTGTTTCAATCCTTCTATTCAGTTACTGACAGTTTCTCATCATCATCTTTTCAAATCCTGTGAAATCCGGTCCTGAAGTAGTGTTCTCCTGAGGCAAGAAGTTAGAAAGAAAGGAGAGCAAGGCCTTTCACCTCAGATATCCTGGAGTTTGAGTTCTCCACCAGTTATTTGTGAACTTGGTAATAGAGGCAAGTTTTAAATAACCCTGATAAGACTCAGTTCTCCATCTGGAATGTAAAAGTAATTATTGCTACAACCCGGATTGTGTGTGAGGTTTCTACAAAGTAAATGCTAGATGATGCCAGCCCAAAAGTGGCCTAGAAACTGTTTGTGTTTTATGATTTTTTTTTAATTTCTCCCTCACTACTGCCTCCAACATCTCCCTTACCTTTATCCACTTCATTGAACTACACTGCACTGCACTGTCCTCCCACTGTTTATCGATCTGTTTGAACAGGCCCAGTAACGTCTCCATCATGAGACTTGTTGTTACTGTGTTTGGCATATCGAATACGTCACGGGGAGCTTGCCAGGCTTTGCTGTGTGGGCGAGATACTCTCGGTAGCTCGCGGGCTCTCCGAGAGGGGTGGAGGAATCAAACTCGGGTCAGCTGTGTGGGCTGCGTGCAAGGCAAACGCCCTACCCTCTGTGCTATCGTTCCACTTCATTAAATAGATTTCATAATACTAAATAAGCATAGTGTTTTGTCTGGTAGCATGGAGTTCACTCTCTCCACCATGATCCCAATTATCTAGCCCCTCCCCCTCCTGGATATACACCCAGTATATCCAGTTGACTATCAACATGGAAATATGTTTCACTTTCCCCAAGTAACTCTAACTCTTCAACTTCTAAAACAAACAACTCTAGCTCCCTCCTGGGGTTGTTCATTCTTTGCTGCAAAAAGCAGAGTCTTTCCTTAAGATATGACAGCACAGAGCACACCTCCTGAGTTCCCCACTGACCTACAGTAGAGCCGTGGGCCCTGTGTCCATGTTGCTCAATACAACGTACACAACTTTGAATTCATAATGATTTCATCAAAGAATAATTGTGTGTCCATGTCAACATACGCCTAATAGAATGAAGCCCTAAAGAGTGTTAATATACTTCTGTCTTTTTAGAGGGTTTGTAGAAAATGCCTCCAGACATTTTGAGTATATGAATAAAGGAAATGCTGAATATTTTGGAAGAATGATACCACATGCATTAAAAACGACTAAAATCATTATGTGTCACTGGCAGTGAACGAAAGCCAGACATGTTGAAAAACATAGGTTTTTAAATTTTTATTGCTTATATAAGAACCCTGTTTCCTAGATTGCTTTATTCAATTTCTTCAGTTTTCCTTCCTGGTTTTGAAGAAAGCAGAATTAAGAGGGATAATTTGAAAATCCCTCAAAGGCTGGAACCCACATCTGTGACATCTGGAATCCTGCCTAATTTACTTAGTGAGACAATAAAATCCCTTCACCAATGGTAACTAGTCACTCACCTCCCTCTATTACCCAATCTTTCTGAGCTTGGCAGTTGCTCTAGCCTGCATCTTGTAGCTGGCCTTCCTTTTATGCTCTAGGAGTATAGTGTAGGGCATAACCTATCTTAACCAAGTGTGGGCTAAGTATTCTGTGTAGCAAGACACATACAATGAAGTCCTTTAACACAGCGGTAGGGCATTTGCCTTGCTCGCAGCCATCCCAGCAGAGCCGGGTTCGATTCCTTCACCCCGCTTGGAGAGCCCAACAAGCTGCTGAGAGTATCTCGTCCTCACGGCAAAGCCTGGCAAGCTACCTGTGACATATTCAATATGCTAAACACAGTAACAACAAGTCTCAAAAAAATGGAGACGTTACTTGGCCCGCTCGAGCAAATCGATGAACAATGGGAGGACAGTGTTTGTTTGTTTGTTTGTTTGTTTACTAGGTAACATTCGCTGATTTTTTAGGGTGTCCCAGCACTTTCTGTCTTTCCATAAAAAAAAACACTCTAATGTCCTAGAACAGAAAGTATCATCTTATCATCACTTAATATCAACACTGAATATATATTTTTAATAGGGCTGGAGTGAGAGCACAGCGGGTAATACGTTTGCCTTGCATGCAGCTGACCTGGTCGACCCAGGTTCAATTCCTCTGCCCCTCTCAGAGAGCCTGGCAAGCTACCAAGAGTATCTCACTCACACGGCAGAACCTGGCAAGCTCCCTGTGGCATATTTGATATGCCAAACATAGTAACAAGTGTCATAATAGAGACATTACTGGGCCTGCTTGAGCAAATCAATGAACCACAGGAGGACAGTGACAGTGACAGTGATGGTGCCAACACAAAAAAAACCATTAATCAATCATCAGAACTTAAATTCCTGACACCAATATTTGCTAGGAACTCCATGAGCAATATTTGCTAGGAACTTCATGAGAACAAAAATTTTCTTTCAATTTACTCCTTAAAACATAAAGTGCAATTAATTCAAGGTGGTTTGCTACTTAAGATGAGCTACTGGTCATACCATGTTTATCACTACAAATATGATCAATGTACTTATGTATGTTCAAAAATATATCTGTGCATATATATACACACATACATATATACATACAAATATATATATAATATATATAACACATTCATAGATTTATCAATTGTTGGTATCACGATCACAATCACGACCATCCTGTTATTCGTTGATTGCCTCGAGCAGGCCCCAGTAATGTCTCCTTCATCCTAGCCCTGAGATTTTTAAGAAAGTGCCATATTCAAGGCTCTTTAGGAGAATGAGACCCATCATTGTTACTGGTATTTGGCAAATGTGGCCGCGCGCTTCCAGGAGCTGGGTTTTATAGTTTTATAGTTATACCAACATTGTTGGTATAGTAACAACAAAACAATCGCCAAAGAAGCAGTACAGTGGGTAGAGCCTTGCCTTGCATGTGGCCAACCTGGATTTGATTCCCCATCACCACACATGATCCCCTAAGTAGATATCCTTGAATGCAGAAGCAGTAGTAAGGCCTGAACACAGCTGGAAGTGATCTCAAAAGAAAAAAAAAATGAACTCAGAAAAATGTCATACATGGTCTATTCGTTAAGGGAACACTTGTTACTTAACAGCATTTCACTTTTCTGCTTTTCTAACTGCTCTAAAAATACAACTCAGTTTGGCACATAACAACTCAGGGATACTGATACTCATCACTTCTCCTCAAGAAGCATCAGTCATCTCAATCTCCATCAGATTTTCATAGTCATTGGCTATTTGAATTAGGCCATTCCCTCAGAGTTAGTGGTTCTGGGGGTACATGGCACTCAGAACCCAAGAAGATCATTGGGTCTCATATTGAACTGGCTTGCTTGGTCAAGAATTGCCAGGAAGTGCCCCTGGGCCCTGATTTATTCTTGGGATGCTTTTGCCCCCACTTCACCCCTCACCCCTGCCAAGAATTGATTTAGATTATTAATGCTATTTTTTCTTGGTATATTATTAGAAAAAAACTTAGTTCAAAAGTTGGGGCTAGATAAATAGTATAGAAGTAAGGTGCTTTACTTGTACACGACTAACCTGGGTTTGATCTCCGGTATCTCATAAGGCCCTCTGAGCACTGCCAGTAGTGATTCCTGAATGCAGAGTCAGGAATAGTCCTTGAATATTTCCATATGTGGCCCAAAACCAAACAAACAAACCTAAAAAAAAAGTTTGTCTTTTAAATAGACAAAGAAAGAGTCTAGGCATTATTGACCAAGCTAAAGTTCAGTCACCGTAAGGAAACTTTGGTAGACTATCTATAGAAATGGGTACAGTGCTCCCCCTCCTTATATCATAATCTCTACAGTGTGACTTCACAGAGTCTCTGAATTTGAATTCAAGACTAGTTCCATGCCCCTTATACTGGGCTTGACTTGTGATTATTCTTTTGATGAAATACTTGTGACAAAGTATAGGTGTGCAAGTACTTTGTATCTCAGTATTACCTTGAACATTTCTGCTTGCTCTCTTGGAAACTACCCAATTGTTTTTAACAATAAGCCTGAGCATTCACTAAGGAATAGACAACTTGCAAACACAGATACAAGTCACCTTTTTATAACCCAGCAGCTGAACATAAATGGAATAAGGAAGTCAAGACCGAGAAAAGAATCATCCAGTGCAGTCCATTTCAAATTGCAGATAATGACTCAGATATTTATATATTGTTTCACTATGCATTTTAGTTTGTACCTGTTCTGCGAGTCATCAAAAGGTACTTGATATAATGTCCCAGATTTTACTAGCTGACATTCTGTGAGTTTTCTTTATGAACCACATCTTCAACATGCACAGCTCTTTAAAAACAGAGATTCTCAAAATCTAGAGCTGATTCATCAATGTTACTCCCTACCTAGGCATTGCCATTTGCTTTCAACAATTTGTCCATTATTTCATAAAGCAATCATACACATTTCTATGTTTTCCAAGACATTCACAATAATGGCATAGATTACTATAAAACTGGAAATGAAAGTTTTTCGCACATAGAAGGGTTTCTCCATTAATCGAAATTATGTACATAAAGGAGCATTTTTAAGTTTATTTAAGTTCATCAATATTTCCAGTCATGTTAATAATCAACACATTCATTTAGATAGATTCATAATATAGGATGTATCTGGATTTCTCAAACAAGCATTTTTTAACATTCTCTTACCTTTATGGAATTGGGTAGTTACAGTTGAGCCAATGGGGAAGTTAGAAAAAATAATATTTAGAGAGTTTGTAACTGAGTCTGATGCTCAGCATATGATATTTGAATGTTTATCTTACTTTTTCTTGGTAAGTCTGTCTTAGGATTTCTCAGTTCAATAATCACGGAAAGAAGGAATTTCTGTGTCAGTTGTTTTTATTTTTTCTAATTTTATTTCCTTCTATGTTTGGTTTACTAGTTCATGTTTTCATGGTATGCTAATTTGAGTGCTGTGCACTCCAAAAATATTCGTGGGCCACTTCAGTACTCAGGGCCACTGGGGTAGTGCTGGGCAGCATATGGTGTCAGGGATTGAGCCTGGGAAGCCCATACAAGGCATGCCTCCACACTGTGGAGCTCGTGTCCAGACCGTTTTCTAGGTTTTTAAAGGTAAAACTTTGGTAATTGGATTGGTAACCTTTATTTATTTATTTATTTGTTTGTTTGTTTATTTATTGGCAAGGGGTGTGGGAGGAGAAGTCCACAGGTCCCTTGCGGTGCTTAGGGTCTCCTCCTGGCTCTGGATGTGGTGATACTCCTGGCATTTCAGAGAGGATATATGTGGTCCTGGGGCATAAATCTAGGTTGGACACATTGGAGGCAAACCTCTCAACCCCTGTGCTATCTCTGTGCCCCTGTTTTCTAACAGAAGCATTTGATTTCTGAGTTTTTCCTGTTGACACTGCTTTAATCAATGATTTTTGTGTGTGTGTGTGTGTGCGCAAATGATTTAAAACATTTTCTAATTTTACTTGTGACTTCCTCTGACCATACTTATCTAGAAGTTTACTCATTTTGGTGATCAATGCATTATGATTATATAGTGATTTTCTCTATCTATGATGTTGTTCTTATTCTGAAATTCATTCTGTAGCAATCTAGCCAGTTCAGATTTCACTGATTAGTGTTTGCATGGTATGCCTTTTTCAGTGATATTTTTATTCCTTACTTTTTCTTTCTTTTTTTTTTTTTAAATTTATTTATTGAATCACTGTGGGAAAGGTTACAAAGCTTTCAGGTTTATGTCTCAGTCATGCAAATATCAAACACATTTCCCTTTACCAATACTTATTTTTTACCCTGAAGAACCCCAATAAAACCCCACCCCCACCCCTCCCCGTCCCTGTGAGGCAGATGAATTCTAGTTAACACTCTATCTGCTTTGATTAGATTCATTGTTTCAATAAGATTCACCACTATTATTTAGAGTTTACCCCCCCCCCCCAAATCAAACATGCTGAAAAAGCATTGTGAAGTGATTTGCTTTCTACAGCTGGGTTCAAGAATTAAATGTTGGTTTTGGATTTCTGCTATTTTAACTATTGACCCTGGAAGTATTTCTACTGAAAGTCAGATAGTTAAGAAATTGGTTTCTGTGTTCTGGAGTCGTGGCCGTGCTGGAGAGCCGCTCGCGGGGGGCAACCGGTGGCCTTGGTAGGGCGTGAAGGGCGGAGTGAAACGCCCCCCTTCCCATGAGGTTTTAGTCACCCCCACACTCCCGGCTCGTACCTGCTGTCCACAAGGCTCCCATGTGGCCACCATCTTTCTTTCCAGAGAGGAGAGGGCGAATGGGGCAACACCCTTTCCCCTCCGGCAGACTTGATGGGCTGGATCAACGCATAGTCCCTTCACTTTTCTGCTCCAAGCTGCTGGGTTCTGCATTAAGTCCTTGTGCTTCTGGGGCCATGGCCGTGCTGGAGAGTCGCTCGCGGGGGGTGACTGGTGACCTCGGTAGGGCGTGAAGGACGGACCGGAACGTCCCCCGACCCATGAGGTTTTAGTCGCCCCCACTCCCCCGGCTCATACCTGCTGTCCACAAGGCTCCCATGTGGCCGCCATCTTTCTTTCCAGAGGGAGGAGGGCGGAAGGGAGCAACACCCTTTCCCCTCTGGGCAGAAATGATTGCCTGGATTAACGCATAGTCCTTTCACTTTTCTGCTCCAAGCTGCTGGGTTCTGCATTAGGTCATACTTTTTCTTTCTTTTCCTTCCTTCCTTCCTTCCTTCTTTCCTTCCTTCCTTCCTTCCTTCCTTCCTTCCTTCCTTCCTTCCTTCCTTTGCATTTATAGTGGGTTTCTGGTTGGCATCATTTATTTTGCTACTGATATTTTAAAATCAACTGTCTAATAAACTCTGACTGTGAATATTTGTAGACAATTTTAAAATATAGTTACTCATGGCAAAAGTAAAATTTGCTGATTATTTTTTATTTTATAATTTTTTTCTTTGATCTCTCCCACCTCTTAATGACAGAGGAATAGTGTTATTCTCCATCCTTCTTAGGTTGAATAGGGGGTACTGCATTAGAATATTGAGGGGGTACTGCATTACTCCAAATTTTTCTTTATTTGAAAAAAATTAAGATTTCTTTGATTCATATAGATATTTTTGTCTTTTTGTTAAGAGTTGGAGTGACTCTCTGTCTCCGTGTTTTTCACCACAGGCATAAGCAGAGCTTCTATAGACGTTTTTGAATCTATCTCATACCTCAAACTACAATGTCTTTGTTTCCTGAATTTTCTGAGTTCTGTAATTGGAATTAACCTTCTTACTTGATGATTCATTAGCCCTCTGTCTTGCATTCTACATCTTTAAAGTTCAAGAAAAATGTAATTTAAGTTTGTGCATGGCATATTCTGTTTATCTGAAATATCTTTAAGGTTTCATCTTTGCTACTGTTTCTGTCTTTTAAGATAGAAGTTTATTTTTGGCTTGGGAGCTACTCTTGAGAGCTACTCAGGGATTAATCCTGGTGCTGACACTGTACTCAGGAATCATGCCTGGTAATGCTGGGGGCTTGTAGTGGGTATGGGAGATGGAAGCTGGTTTGCCATGTGCAAGGTGAGCACCTGAACCGTTATACTTTCTTTCTGTCTCCTACCAAATTTAACTTGTATTGCATATATTTGTCTAATATGCAGATGATGTGGAACAAACATGTACCCTAATAGGAGACTCCTTAGAAGGATCTGTAAATAACTAAATGAAATAAGTTGGTTTTATGATTTATGTGGAACATAGTTTAAAAGCCTTATAGGTTTTAGTAAAGGTGTTAAAATTGGTGCGTAACTTTTGAAGGACTTAATACAGGGAAGATTATTTGAATGTGGATATTTAGCTGGGAGTGGTTTCTTTATTTCACTCAAGATTTCATGATGGTATACATGAATTTTGACAAGTGAATTTTCATTTCCCAGGCTCTTTTTTATCACCAAAAATGAGTTTTCAGCTTCAAAACGTGTTATTATGTGGACGTAACAATTGCTGCTGCATATAAAGACAAGAATGTGATCAACCTTTGACTTAATTTAACTGCTGACTGCATTAAATTCATTTTTGTCACAAAATTTATATTATATATTGGTAAGCAAACTTTTGTTTTTCGATGCTGGTTGGAAAATTGCTATGTGTCTAGCATAGTTAGAAAATACTAATACCACAATTTTATTTTTTCTAATTTTTAAAAATAACTTTTTGCTATTTATCATGACTGAAATGGTTAGTACTATATGGAACATCGTATTCACATGTAAGTATTTTAGTTATTTGGAATATATATTTTATATATTAATATATACTAGACTTAATATATGCACATTATTTAATCATTATTTTATGTATTGTGGGTCAACTGACACCTGACTTCCATTTATATACTAAAAATCTAAATATGTTATTGAAGTTTGTTTTGGTCTCATACCCCCATGCACATAATTATACTTTTATTGTATTAAATTTTAGAAATGTTATGGGTTTAGTTGTCACTTTACATACTATCATCTTAAATTATCTGTTCTATTCTTGTTGCTTTTTCTGTTTTTAAAAATTTTGATGTGAAGCTATATTTTTCCTGTGTCATACCTCCTCTGGGATGTCAGTATTCTCTTTTAATGCTGCTAATGTGTTTTGTTGCAAAAGCCAGAGTTGGTTCTAAGTAGAAGTTGCTGTTTCTGTGGTTATTTAAGCCTGTTTCTTAGGAAAAGGAGACATTACTGGCCTCAGCTCAAGCAAATCGAAGATCAAGGGGATGACAAGTGATACACTTGATAAAAAAGCACAGAAGGCTCTTGATCTCAAGATGAAGGGGGACAGGGGAAGTGGTCTTCTCTTGGTGGCGGCCACGTGGTGGAAAAGAAGATTTTTTTTAAAGTAATGTGTGTGCCTGGCCCATTCCAAATCCAGGTCAGAAAAGAAGTGGGCATGGTTTTGGAGAGAAAGGCCTCTAACGCCTCTAAGGCCTTTTATTTTTTAGCAGAACTTGTAAGGACTGCTTATATGGCACTAAGGATTTCTTTTCTTTCATATAAAGCAATACACAGAAAAGCATAGTTCTATCATACATTTGATCTGTCTTATCAACAATTAGATTTTCACCTTCTATATCCCATAAGACCAACCCCTTCATCTAGGATTTTTATAATGAACTTTCATCAGAGCAGCCTGGCTTCCCCTAACATTAAGTCAGTAGCCCTTTAGCCGCTACTCCAATCAATGCTAATCCCAAATTTACAAAAATAATGGTAAGCATGAGAAAAAATATAACCCCAATCAAAATATAACTGGTCAGGCCAGAGAAACCATTCACTGAATAGGCACAAGAGGACAAGAGGCCAAACATAATATACACAGGATTAGCAAAGAGAACAGTCTTTGCAGCTGTGTTCGTTGGGAATGTGGTTTCTTTTCCTTTTTTACAATTGCTTTCTGCTTTTGAATCAGGGTATTATTGGCCTCATTATGAACAGTATTTTGATGAACGTGCTACAAATTTTGGGAATGTTTGAGAGGTTTAGGAAATTGGTCATCTTTGAAGGTTTGAAGAACTCACTGTTAATTCCATGTGGGCTTGGGATCTTTTTTTGTGTGAAGGGAGACTTGATTATTATTTAACTTTTCTTGTATGTAATTGGTTTGTTCTTATTTTCCTCTTTCTTATTCATTGGTCTTGGTATGTCCGTGTGATACAGGGAATTCATTAGTTTCTTTTAGTCTAGCTTAGTGGAATAAAGTTTTACAGAGTAATCTTTTGTGGCATGTGTTGTAACTTTTCTCTGGCATGCGGCTTTTTTTTTTTTGGTTTTGACTTTTGTTTTGGTTCAAATTAAATTACTCCAACATAAAGAATAAGCAAAGTATATGCTCAATCGCTGAGTTATATCCCCAGATCAAGTGATATTAAGCATTTTAATCCGTAAGAATTTGTGGGATACGTTCCTTGCTTTTCTCATGAGCATTATGTAGTTCCTTCTTCCAGTATCTATTAAAACTAGTCTCTAGCTGTCACTGTCACTGTCCTGTTGTTCACCGATTTGCTGGAGCTGCCCCAGTAACATTGTGAGACTTGTTACTGTGTTTGGCATATCAAATACATGGGTAACTTGCCAGGCTTTGCTGTGCGGGTGAGATACTCATAGTAGCTTGCCGGGCTCTCTGAGAGGGGAGAAGGAATCAAACTCGGGTCGGCTGTGTCGGAGGCATGCAAGGCAAACGCCCTGCTCGCTGTGCTTTCCCTCCAGCCCCTAACAAATTTGGTGTATTTGAAAAAAACTATTGTGAAATACACTTCTAAAACTGTTTTCCATTTTATTTTTTAGCAGAACTTGTAAGGACTGCTTATATGGCACTAAGATTTTTTTCTTTCATATAAAGCAATACACAGAAAAGCATAGTTTCTATCATACATTTGATCTGTCTTCTCAACAATTAGATTTTCAGGGAGCGTAAAACTTTCCTTCTAAGATATTTTAGTGGCACAGAACGCAAAGACTTCCTTTATGTATCCTTCTGTTATTTCTGTGTTTATTTTAGCATTGTCTTCTTAGAACTGTAATGAGGAATGACGTTTATACAGTTTTAAAGGAGGAGTTGCCTGATTTTGGATATGATCGAGTATGAGACTTATACCTAATACAAGAGACACTTGCTTCTCCCCACTCTTACAAACATTAATATAGCCTTTATTGGAGATTTACTTTCAAATAAGAGAATAATTTTTAAAATTCTTTTTAGACAAAAAAATCTGAGAAATCAGCTTATTTGATTTCATCATTGGACAATACCGTGGAAGATCTGTTAACTAAGGAATATGTGAAGGCAAGTGTTTTTTTTTTTATTTCTGCTAGTTTATGGTAGTTGTACTGCTGAAATATTAGTCACGTTTTATGAGATAAGCTATATACTGTCCAGTTTTAATTATAATGTGTTATCTATAATCCTGAAACTCTTGTTTTGGCCATACTAATAAGTAGTTGTGATCTATAGACACTTTATGTAGCAAAATAGGAAATGACCAAGCTTTAGCAGAAGTGACCTGAAGTTTGACATTTTTTTTCTAATCAAGATTAAAAAAAACCCACCTATTTTTGGGGTTTTTTTTTTTTTTTGCTTTTTTTTGTCACACCTGGAGATGCATAGGGGTTACTCCTGGCTCTGCACTCAGGAGTTACTTCTGGCGGTGCTGGGAATTGAACCCGGGTCGCCGTGTGCAAGGCAAATGCCCTACCTGCTGTGCTATCTCTTCAGCCCCCCCATCTATGTTTTAATCTTGTTGGAATTTATTGTGGTGTGTGATGCAAGATGCGGTTTTCTCTTGGTCCTCCACTGTTGACCAAAGTCACTTGGTTTCCCTGGTGTTAGTTGTTTCATTTCTTTCCTGTTGACTTAGATATCAATTTTACATTCATTATTTTTTATACATACTATGAATTCATTCCATGTTTTCATTAACTAATTTTATGCTAATGTCATGACATTAAAAAGTTAAGAAAGCATTTTATCAAAGACTATTTTTACTGTTATTGATATAGTAATTTTAAATATTTTTAAATTTTTAAATTTATTTATTACTTATTTGTGGTGTTGAATCATTATATGGACCCCAGCCATGTAAGACATGGGCTTGAGCACTGAGCCAACTGCTTGTTCTGATATTTTAGTTTTATATTGTCTATGCATAAAATAAATTTAAGGTTATAATTTTTTCTAGACCTAAAGATAATACAGAATGCATTTGGGTATTTGATGCATGTAATAAATGTGTGAACATTTTGTTTTCATAGGCAGCAAGTATTCAGCGTATCTTTCTGAATCTCTAGATATTGATTGAATATTATCCACACTCGATAACAGCTAAATTTTTATAAGAACAACAGTATGTATCATTTATTGAAAACTTCAATGGAAAAATAGTTCTATACTTTCTTTTTGTGAAATATTTGTGTAGGTCATTGTGTCTATATGAATAGCTTGAGAAACTATACATGTATAGCAAGTAGAATAAAGCTCTGTATACACATTTCTTCATAAATAGTCTAATTGATTTTTTCCTTTTCAGATAGACTGTACAAATTATACCCTAGCTGAAAAGTACCTCTAAAAATGTCATTCAACTGATTAAGGTATGAATAAATATCTTTAAAATGAAGTGTAAATATAAATTCTAATTATAAATGTAATATCCTTCAAAATAAAATAATATAAATTATAGATTTATACCACAATGTACAGTCATTTATAGGGAGCAGAAAAACACATACTTGTTGACCCATTACTAAAATTAGGTGAATTTTTATTCCTTGGAATTCATTTGCATGCCAAAGCATTCACGAGCACAAGAATTAGCTTTAATAATTTTTTTTATACAGTTGGAGGAAAGAACAGCTTCACTGTATTTTGTGGATACTAAGACAAAGACATCATTAAAAATTTTGTATGTTTCCTTAAATCACAGCACCAGGATATTTACCAGTAAATTAATACATTTTGTCTCTGGTCTTGTATACAATTGAATTCAGAATTTTGTAACCTAGATTAATATTTAGAAATGCATCATATTACCAGGTTAAACTTGAAACTAATAGTAAAAGATGGTCAATTCTCATAAAGAAAATATAACTTTTATCATATAATTTATTTATTTAATTATTCAATTTAATTTGACTTTGGGACCCATCCCTGGCATTGCCTAAGGCCTGCATCTGGCTCATGACTCAGGCACGTTCCCAGGCACTTGGGGATTGTGGAACTGGGAATGGATTGAACCTGGGCTAATTGCATGCAAGACTTGTGTTCTAGACCTTTGAGTCATCTCCGCCTGGCATATCAGTTCTTAGAGTTGAAGACTGTAACATACAAGTACTTGCTTTGTGTTAAAAGCCATGAATTTAATAATATTTTAGATTACAAAAATAAGTCGTAATCTTGCATATTTTAGCAGAATTATCAAGTTTACAGATCATTACTGAGGATAAGAAACAACATTTCTGAAATTAAGATTGAAGGTAATAAAGTCTCAGACAAGCCAGACAAGCAAGCTGAGCACTGTTCAGGGAGAGACAAGGCATTCAATCACCCTTTCATTCTCCTAGGACTGCACTCTGAGTAGTCATGAGGCTGTTAGTAATGGAAATTACTGCAAAGCTGTAAATATTCTTGTTTTGGATTCTGATAGAAGAGCCATGTACATAAAGGTATGAACCTTTTTTCATGAATGGCACATTTGAGGAACAGCTTCTCTGTTGACCGGTGATCCTGGCCATAACCCTTGCTTCAAGTTTCCTGGAAACTCATTCCAGGTCACCCTGCCAGTCAGGTGCAGTGGCCCTGGGTACCTGGTCTGTAGACACAGAGAGCTGCAGGCCTTGGGAGTGTGGTGCGTCTCTGGTTCTCTCCTCCTGTAACACATCACACACACACACACACACACACACACATGCTCACACACACATACACACACATATAAATTTGAATGAATTTGATAATGGACAGTTGTTGGGAATAAGTATTTAGCTTAGATTGTCCTTAGATTTGAGTTAAACCTAATTGTCTCATGGTCCTAGGAGTGGGCATGGGTCTTGGGCCACACCTGCTGATGCTTTTGGCTTACTCCTGGCTCTGTGCTCAGGAATTACTACTGCAGGGGATAAGGATCGGGAGGGGATGTGGAATTGTGGATCAAACTGGATTCAGCTTTACAACCTTACCCTTATCTTAGCTCTCTGACCATAGATAACTGGGTTTAAGGTAAACTGCTCTGTTGGTTACCATTAGCAAATGAACTTGTCTTGGGTTTTGTTTTAAAAATTAGGATGAAATATCTGGGGAACATAAAGTAACAAAATAGGAGACTAACACCCAAGAATGGCCGAGATTAGTACCAGGAAGTTTACTCCATGGCTTGGAGGCCAACCACACATGCTAGGGGAAAAGGGAGCTCAGAGAGAGAAGGGAATACCAAATAAAGGTATTGGGAGGATCCTCCCAGGATGGGAGAAGCATGCTGAAAGTAGACTATAGACTAAACATGATTGTCACCCATTGCCTCTTTGGCAAACTACAACACCCAATAAGAGAGAGAGAACAAAAGGGAATGCCCTGCCACAGAGGCAGGGTGGGATGGGGGGGATGGGGGTTGGGAGGGATACTGGGATCCGTGGTGGTGGGAAATGGGCACTGGTGGAGGGATGGGTATTTGATCACTGTATAATTGAAACGCAAGCACAAAAATATGTAAGTCTGCAACTGTACCTCATGATGTCTCACTATAAAATAAATAAATAAAATTAACACACACACACAAAAGATAATGCAAAAAAATTAGGATGAAGGGTAGTTTAGGTGTCATGCTTACATTAGTGTTACTACTATTTATAGTTTTGCTGTACAGTTTGAATAGCTCCACTGATACCAGGTGCCCAGTACTCTCCTCCAGGGTCCTTGGGATACTTTAGTCCATCCTTACATCCCTCTTCACTTTGCTTGATAATTGCTTGGTAAATTATATATAATATTTGTGTGTACTATAGCACTGTAGCACTGTCCTCCCATTGTTCATCGATTTGCTCAAGGGGGTCCAGTAACGTCTCCATTGTGAGGCTTGGGCTGGAGCGTTAGCACATCAGATAGGGCGTTTGCCTTGCAAGCGGCTGACCAGGCCAACCCGAGTTCGATTCCTCCGCCCCTCTGGGAGAGCCCGGCAAGCTATCGAGAGTATCTCACCCACACAGCAAAGCCTGGCAAGCTCCTCGTGATGTATTTGATATGCCAAACACAGTAACAAGTCTCACATATGAACTATAATTGTTATACAATTGCTTATATAAATATATTTTATTATATTATGATTATATAATAATTACCTTGTTTGGTAATTATATATGTTTTTGACTTGATATTTTGAGATACTGTGAACCTTGCACTGCATTTTTTCAATTTGGCTGGCAAGATCTGAAATCAGATTGCATAGATGAGATATTTTAAGGCATGTGTTCATGTGGAATACTTGTATAACTATTATAAGTTTTTAATTAAGTGACTAGTAACAGAAGAATCCTTTGTTCCTGGATATTTTGTTACTCGGTGTATGCTTGCAACATTCACTGACTTCCATAGAACTGGACTGTTACAGCTAATTTGACCTAGTATTTGGATAAGATTTCACTTTGTAGCCGAGTCTGATGCTCTGCATAGGATATGTAAATGTTTCACTTACTTTTTCTTGGGAAGCTTTGCTTGAGATTTCTCCAGTTAATTAAAATCTTTCAGAAAATAAATTTCTGTCAGTTGAATTTTATTTTCATGTGTTCTCATATTTATTTTCTTCTTTCATCTCACTTTAGATTTAGTAGTTCTTACTGACTTACTTTCTTACTTTTGGTGAGTTTCTCCCCAGCAATGCTCAAGGACAATTCCTGGCAGAGCTTAGGGCTATTGGGCTTGTGCTGGGTTTTATGGCTTGAACTGGGACCCTTCCCATATGGGGAGTGCCCCCCACCGCATGGAACTTGCTCCTAGCTCTTTTCCTAGTATTAGAAGTTAAAAATTTGGGTAATTTATTAGAAAACTTGTTCTTTGGGTGAAGACAGTCCTCCAGTCCCTCATGGTACATAGGGACTACTCCAGGCTTTGTATAGGGGTGCTGTTTCTTGCATTTCTAGGGGGCATATGTGGTGCTGGGGATGGAACTAGGGTGGTGCTCATGGAGTCCAACTTCTTAACCTCTGTGCTATCTCTGTGCCCCTATGTTTTCAAATTGAAGCATTTGCTTTTCTGGCACGTGTGTTATAGTCAAATCTCATTTTGTTGATTGTTTTTTGTTCCTATTTTCTTGGGTATGATAATTATTGCTTGAATGTCAGATATTTGTACAAGAAAGAGACATTGATGTGACTGACTTTGTATCTAAAAATCGTTCTTTTTTTCTGACAGGTTATTAATATGAGAATTTTGAGTCATTTCAAGTTATCTGCTGAATATTTGCTTCTTAACGATGCACTTCGGAGAGAGGACATATACAAAACTGATGATGTACCAGAAACTAAATTGATATTATCTAACCATGCTGAGAAGCAATTAAGAAATAGCTAATGAAGATTTTGGTGCCTTTCTTTCATTTATAAAAGATGACTGATTTTTATAAATAAATTGCATTTATTTATTGATGTATGGGACTCAGCTACTCTTTCAGTAATGGGTAAACTTATTCACAAAGAGCTTTGAACATTGTTGATGATTACCAAGTGTGTCCAGGAATTGGACAAGCTGAAAAGTTCCTTCATGATAGACATGGAGCACAGCTCACAGATGCGCTGATGATGGCAGTCGTGGGTCCTACCTCTCTGTCCTGCAGCATGGCCAGCTTGCACCAGAGCAGCGGGATCTCTGGAGCGCTCAGAGATAGAGGCACTGCCCACTCTCTCATCTTCTGGGATGTGCTCACACACCGCGTTGGGTTATGGTGAGCCGCAGGGCAGTGGGGGCCTGTGCTTCTCTGTCCTTCCAGGATGGCTTCCTGGTCAGGGTATTGGCTTTTCAGGATGTTGGCCAGGAAGTTCATAAAGTTGTAGGTGACTAAGGCTTCATAACAGTCTAGGAAGTTGTCAACTGTACGGTTATAGTAGGCTATTCCAGTTATCTAATTTGTAAACAGCACTTCCCAGAGGTCCCTGTTGATGGGCTTCTGGAGCTCAGTCACCACGCAATGCATCCAGAAGAACCCAGGATAGTGAATAGTACATCCCTCTTTGGTGTGTATTTCCAGCTTCAGTAGCTGCTACACAAAACTGGCCTTGATGTCAGCTGGGAGATTATACCTGAAGGGTGTGTCAGTGTGCAGAGTTTAGGAACTGTGAAGCTGGGCCCCTTGAAAATGAGAAGGTCAGATGTTGCAAATATCCTTAGCTATTCTTGCAAGCAAGAGTTGAGGTCCCCTCTACCTACTTTCCCATGGAAATCCAGACCCAAACTGCAGTAAAAAATCTTGGGTCATTGGGTTCTATCAACAACAACAACAACAACAACAACAAAAGAAATAATAAAAGGCAGGGTCTGGTGTATGTTGCCTCTTGTTTTATTTTTATCTCACTTATTCTTAGTCAAAATTCTGAGAAGCAGTTAAGAAGCAACTCGGAGCTTCGGGTAGTGTCTTTTATAAAAAAGAATTTGATTCATTATTTGTAAATCATAACTGTCATCAATGTCATCCCATTGATCGTCGAATTACTCGAGGAGGCACCAGTAACGTCTCTATTCCTCCCAGGACTGAGATTTTAGCAGCCTCTTCTTACACATCTTTTCCCAACGATTGGAGGCTCTTTCAGGGTCAGAGGAATGAAACCTGTTGTCGTTACTGTATTTGGCACATTGAATATGCCACAGGGAGCTTGCCAGGCTCTGCCCATGTGGGCAGGATACTCTTGGTAAATTGCTGGGCTCTCCAAGAGGCATATATTTATATATTTCTTTCTATGATTATATTTTTCTTTCTGTGATTAATATATTTCTTTCATAGAAAGAAATATTTGTAAATAAATTATATTTATTACTTGAAGGATGAGACTTAGCTCACCCTTAAATAATTCACAAAAAAACTTTGACAAGTGTGTCCACTAATTGGACAAGCCAAATGTCCCTTCGTGGTGAACATGGAGCAAGTTTCACAGAAGCAAAGGTGATGGCAGTGACGTGCCTGACCATTGTGTCACAGGAAATCTGACAGGTCTGGTCACAGACCATGGTGAGCAGTACAAGCTTTCCCTAGATGAGCCATGCCTTGCCGTGCATGTGGAGTCCCAGCTTCTCCAGCTGCCACATACAGAGGGATACGGCCAACAATAAGGCTACGATGATGGTCAGTGCTAGAGTCATAATTAACACCCTCCACTTACTGCACAAAGAAAAGGTTTCTTGGCATCACTGGTTTTGCCTCAGCACACCCATACCCTCTCTCAGGGCTGAAACACTTGCCAACTCCTGCCAACTCTACTTTCTTTTCTAAGTCATGCCTCAGGCAGCAACCAAGCAGCCTCTTCCCCACCCCACCCCACCCAGCTCTGCAGCAGGTGCTCCTGCCCCCTGGGCCTGCATCACTGTGCAATGTGTCTGCACCTCCCTCCACACTCAGTTCCTATGGGCAGACATGGGCACAGGATACAGCTCATGAACCTCTGGGTACTTAGGCAAGTGCAGTACTGGAACACGTATTGGATGCTGAAGGGGACACGTTCTTCCATGTATTCATTGGTGTCACTTTGCACGTCCTTCGGTATCTCAGTAACTGTACTTGGTATAGATTGCAGTGTCAGAGTGTGTCCAAGCCTTTGGAGTTACCACGGGGACAGTGATGAGAAATCATGGAAAGTGTGACTGGTGATGAAGACGAGTATATGTGATCATGATCATCCTCACCTGTTGGGACGCTTTATTCTTTGATTGTCCTCTCGAGTTTTTCTAGTGGATTTTGACTGTGTGTGTGGACAAGCAGCTTGTCACAAGCAAGGGCATGACAATGATTGGACAACAGGGGGCATGCTAGGAACAGGATACACTATCTCCAGCTCTTGTAGGGGCCTGAACATGTACCAAGCAGCTTTCCACAAAAAATAATTGCAGCTCTGTGGAGCACCAGAGCACGAAGGGAATCTGAGAGTTGCACAGCTGTGCTGGGGTCTGCTGGGATGGACACACATCCCACCTGAAAGAGGAAATTGAGGATATCCTTGTACCAGGATGTACCTAATCCCTACATGTGTTTTGAATGTACATAATACCTCCATGTGCTTTGAATGTACCTAATCCCTCCATGTGCTTTGAAGCTGTGAATTAAGCCCTGTATGCATGAGGCTTTAGACCTGGCTCTACAATATAAGCCATGTTGAGTCCACACATGTAAATGGAAACATGCTTCTCTTTCATCTTTTAAATGTAGACTGTATTTTTGGTCAGATTTCTATAACCGTTTTCCTCACATTCCCTAGTCTGCTCTTTTTTTTTTTATCATTTTTTTTTATTAGTGAAACACCATGAAGTATACTTATAGACTCACAAATTTTTGTGCTTGGGTTTCAGTTATACAATGATCAAGTACCCATCCCTCCACCAGTGCCCATCTTCCCCCACCACGGGTCCTATCATCCCTCCGACCCCCCATCCTCCCCCCCCCCGTCCCACCCTGCCGCTGTGGCAGGGCATTCCTCCCTGTTCTCTCTCTCTTCTTTTGGGTACTGTGTTTTGCCAGAGAGGCATTGAGTGGCAGTCATGTTTGGTCTATAGACCACTTTTAGCATGTCTCTCCCACCCTGGGAGGGTCTTCACAACACCCTTTATTTGGTGCTCTCTTCTCTATCTGAGCTTCCTTCTCACCTAGCACATGTGGCTGGCCTTCAAGTCATGGAGCAAAATTCCTGGTACTAATCTGAGCCCTTCCTGGGTGTTAGTCTCCCGTTTTGTTGCTTTATGTTCCCCAGATGAATGCAATCTTTCTGTGTCTATCCCGCTCTTTCTGACTCATTTCGCTTAACATGATACTTTCCATGTAGTACCACTTGTATGTAAATTTCATAACTTCATCTTTTCTAACAGTTACATAGTACTCCATTGTGTAAATGTACCAAAGCTTCTTTAACCTAATCCCTCCATGTGTTTTGAATGTACATAATACCTCCATGTGCTTTGAATGTACCTAATCCCTCCATGTGCTTTGAAGCTGTGAATTAAGCCCTGTATGCATGAGGCTTTAGACCTGGCTCTACAATATAAGCCATGTTGAGTCCACACATGTAAATGGAAACATGCTTCTCTCTCATCTTTTAAATGTAGACTGTATTTTTGGTCAGATTTCTATAACCGTTTTCCTCACATTCCCTAGTCTGCTCTTGAGCACATAACACATTTACCTCGTGTTGCTTTCTTCATAAAAATGAAGGAATGGCAAATGGAATTATCAAAATATAAAGCAAGAAAAGTCAGTTTGTGGTGACTACTAAATTAACTTATGTAAGGAAATTAAAGTCATTTAATATGGTGCCTATTCTCATCTACATAGACATGTTTTCAATTCTGTCCCCAAAATGCATTGTGTTAAATTTTATTTTGTACTTGGGTCATTGCGGTGATAATTATGTCTTCCCAGGCTTTAGTAAAACTTAAAAGAAATTCCTTGCTAATGTATTTTAGGTTTTACATGTACTTGTTAAAGTCTAACATATGTAAAATTTAATGAGTGAAGAGAACTAAGAAATATAAAGGTGAAAATATGAACAGATCTTTAAATCTTTAATATTTAAATTTAAGAAATAAAATATTGATTTTCCATTTAAAAATTACATTACAAATACTGGTTGTCTACATTAGCAATTGTAATAAAAATCTCTGGATGTGAAAACAAAACCCAGTAAGACAAAGAACATTCAATATAAATGAGTTTATTCTGGAAGCTGCATAAAATCCCTTAGCAAGCTTAGAGTAAACAGACGTTTCTGAATCTAATAGAGGGTAAATCTAAGCACCATGAGATCATATCCAATGTCATGTGCTGAGAAGTTTGTCCTGTCCTTAAAAGAAGCTTCTTTCATGCTTCTTATAAAACTGATTTCAAGGCTATGAATTCTTCAAGTTGTTTACTGTCCCTGAAGCTTTGCATTATTCCTTCAAATATGACTGATAATCTAGAATATGAAGTATTCTTGGTGAGTTGTACATTTTTTTCCAGATATTTATCAGCTCTTTAAGTGAATTTTAACTTGAATGCTGATGTGGGTGTGTTAGGGTGTGTTCAACAAAGTACTAGCAAAGTCTCTCTAGAGAGGCGTACTTTAAGCGGAATCTGATTTTTTTTTGGTTCAAAATCTTTCCTGATTAAAAAAAAGTTTGTTTTGTTTATTGAATCACACAATTACAAAGTTGTTCATGATTTGGTTTCAAAATATATTCATCCATACAATGTTTCAGTCATGCAATGTCCCTACACTAGTGTACATTTCCCACCACCAATGTTCCCGGTTTCTTTCCCACCAGCCCCATGCCCCTCCAGACCCCAGCCTCCTCTAAAGCAAGTCCCCCACTCTCTCTCTCCTTTTGCCATATATATTTCCTATAATCAGTTTAACTGCTTTGTTGCATTTCATTACGTGCTCTTATTTTATGTGGACCTTTGTATATAATTTTATTTCAAAACTAGTTTTGACTACAAGCAACATAAATCCAAACAAAAAGTTAATAATGTTGAGTGCGATAAACTGTCAAATGCTGTTAGTTTGGAAAATAAGGGTTCTCCAAAACATAAAAACATCAATTCAAAACAATATGCACTACACCAATGTTCATCAGTTTACTTAATACAATAGTCAAGATATGAAATCAACGAAACTCCCCAATTATACACAAAGGGATCAAGAATTTGTAGGGATATATACACAATGGAATTCTATACAACTCTTAGAAAAATCAAAATCATGTAATTTGCTGCAACATGGATGGGAACTAGTGGATATCATGCTGAAAGAAGTCAAATGAAAGGGAGAGATACAGAATGATCACTCTTATGTGTGGAACTTAAAGATACATGTGAGGTAGCAATAAGTTGGAAGGGCAACATAACTTGAGAACTCATCCACATGATTGAGTGGCAGGGGATAAGAGAGAAAGCTTTGAGTATCCTTAGGAGAGGGAGCAGTTATGGCCTTGGTCTTGGATTTATGTATATGATAAACCACTATTATTAGCTTTGCACACCATATCATCTCAATTTAAAAATTCCCCCCCAAAAAAGCCCTGCTACAAAGGCAGGGTGGGATGGGGGGCGGGGGTGGGTGGGAGGGATACTGGGATCAGTGGTGGTGGAGAATGGGCACTGGTGGAGGGATGAGTATTCGATCATTGTATATCTGAAACCCAAGCACAAAAACTTGTAAATCTACAACTGTGCCTTATGGTGTTTCACTAATAAAAATCTAAAAAAAAAATCCCCCCCAAAAGAAAATTAAGAGAAATAAGCACGACAAATTACTGGATTTGGCATTACAATGATCATTTATAACTAAAACAGCTGTGCTTTGACAACTTTGAAGGTGTACATTGTAAACTTGTCTCCTATACCAGACCTGACCAATTAGAGACTCATGTTGGAGCTTAGCATATGCTTTATTTATTTTTAGTTTTATTTTTAAATTTAATCACCATAAGATACACAGTTATAAAGTTATTTATGACTGGATTTTAGTCACACAATGTTCTAACACTGTCACTTTACGAGTTGTGCATTTTCCATCACCAGTGTCCCCAGTTTCCCTTCCCATCACCACACCTGCCTGCCTCTATGGCAGGAACTTTTCTGTTTTTTATATTATTTTTTCACTGAATCACCGTGGATACACAGTTAAGGAAGTCTATGAAGTTACTTCGCTGCTGTTTATCTGTGAAATGATGTATCATTCCTTTGAGTTTGAGGTTAGCTGGGTAGAGTATTCGGGTGAGGCATTCATATCATTGACTAAAAAACCAACCTTAAAAGAAGGGACTACTGTAAGACAAGACAAACCCCACAACACAACAAACCTCTACAGGAAGATAGCACAAAACCCCATGACAATAATCTCTCTCAGTGTCAGTAGTCTAAAATGCACCAATTAAAAGACACAGAGTGGCAAAATAGATTAAAAACTGAACCCGACATCCTGCTGCCTACAAAAAACAGTCAGAGCAAACAGAGACTCAAAGTTAGAGGATGGAAAACAATCCTTCAAGCAAACAACTGCCTCAAAAAGGCTGGGGTGGCTATACTAATATCCGACAACATAGATTTCAGGCTGAAAAAGATTAGAAGCAAAGGCCATTTTTTAATAATCAAGAGATATGTACAGCAGGAAGAAGTCACACTCCTAAACATATATATGAACCAAATGAGGGACCAGCAAAATATCTTTAAAAAACTGCTAGTAGACTTCAATGATGACATTGGCTGCAACACAATAGTTGTTGTTGACTTCAACACCACCCTATCACCTCTTGACAGATCAACGAAACTAAAACTCAGCAAGGAAGTACTGACTTTGAAGGAAGAAATGGAAGAGAGAGGTCTAATAGATGTATACAGGACTTTTTATCCTCCCCCCAAAGAAACTGAATGCACATTATTTTCCAGTGCAACATTTTCCAAGATAGACCATATACTGAGTCACAAAACATACCTCAGTAGAATTGGGAAGATAGAAATTCTATTAACTATCTTTTCAGACCACAATGCACAGAAGATAGAAGTTAATTACACACAGAAAGGGAGAATCAAATCAAACATCTTGAAATCAAACAGCTCAATGTTGATTGGGTGGGTTTGAGAGGAACTCAAGGAATAAATCAAAAGATTTCTGGAAACAAATGAAAATGAAGACATGAACTACCAGAACTTGCAGGACACAGCTAAAGCAGAGTTAAGGGGAAAATTTATAGCTCTGCAAGAATTTCTCAGGAAGGAAGAAAGGGCCCACATAAAAAAGTTGACTTCACAGCTCCAGATCTTACAAAAAGACCAACAAAAGGAGCCCAAACAGGTAGGAGGAAAGAAATAATAAACCGTAGAGCGGAAATTAAGACTTTGAAGTCCAAAAAGCAATCTGAAAGATCAATGAAACAAAGAGCTTGTTCTTTAAGAAAATAAATAAGATTGATAAACTACTAGCAAGACTCACAACGAAAGAGAGAGAGAGAGAACCCTAATAAACCGAATCAGAAATGAAAAGAAGGACATCACAACAGAAATCAAAGAAATTCAGAAGATCCTCAGAGATTACTTTGTTAGTCTGTATGCCACGAAACAAGAGAAACTAGAAGAAATGTATAAATTCCTGAATTCCTATATCCTCCCAAGGCTGAGTCAAGAAGATTTGGAATAACTTAATAGACCTATTACTATCAAGGAAATTGAAACTGTAATCATAAGTTTTCCCTCAAACAAAAGCCCAGGTCTAGATGGATTCAGTAGCAAATCCATCCAAACATTTAAAGACAACCTATTGCCAGATAATTTCAAACTTTTACAGTAAATTGAAGAAACAGAAACACTCCCAGTTTCTATGAAGCACATATCACCCTAATACCAAAAGCAAACAGAGACACCACAAAAAAAGAAAATTACAGGCCAATATCCTTGATGAACATGGATGTGAATATCCTCAACAAAATATTAGCAAATATAATCCAACAACTGATCAAAAAGATCAAAAAGACCATAACCAAGTGGGATTCATTCTGTGGATGCAAGGAGGG
The DNA here is from genome assembly GCF_029834395.1 of Sorex fumeus. Lineage (NCBI taxonomy): Eukaryota > Metazoa > Chordata > Mammalia > Eulipotyphla > Soricidae > Sorex > Sorex fumeus. The sequence continues at coordinate 6,657,332 of NW_026606103.1, forward strand.
TTTAACATTTGCAAGTAAATCAACATAATCCATAATATCAATAAAAAATAAAACCATATGATCATTCAATAGATGCAGAGAAAGCATTTGACAAGATCCAGCACTCATTTATGATGAAAACTCTCAGCAAAATGGGCACTGAAGGAAAGTTCCTCAATATAGTCAAAGCCATCTTTCACAGGCTCACGGCCTATGGGGATAAACTAAAAGCATTCCCCCTATGATATTCCAGCTCAATGTAGAACTTCTCAATTTCTTCTTCATCGTAGTTGGATGTTGGTGCATAGACGATGAAGATAGAAACTGCTGGCAGTAAGCCACATCTGTTCAAGTGTAATCGTCCGATTTGGGTTGTTAGGCATTCGAATGAATCAATGCTCATGGCCAAGTTCGTGTTGACAAGGGCACCAACACCTCTGACGCCTCTTTTGTCGCATGTTCTGAGGAACAGTTCTTCTCCAGTGTCAAAAATGGCATGATGTGATTGATGCCTTCTCGTCTTGGTCAGACCAATGATGTTGTACTTGATCTTTCACGCTTTTACCATCAGGTCCTCAATGGGTGCATCTGATGCCAGCGTATGTGCATTGAAAGTACAGACAATCCATTTTGTCTTTCTTCATTTGGGCAGCCTAGTTCGGCCTTAAGATTTTATCAGCCTCTCCTTCCACATACTTCTTATCGCTACCATAATGCTGAGTCCTTCAGGCTCAGGGGAATGAGACCCATTGTATTTACTGTTTTTGGCATATCGAATACACCACAGAGAGCTTTCCAGGCTCTGCTGTGTGGGCGGGATACTCTTGGTAGCTTGCAGGCTCTCCGAGAGAGATAGAAGCTTTTACAGCGGCCTCTAATCACCCTTGTAGGTGTTCCCAAGGTTCAAACCATATTTGAATCCTATCAATTATGGTGCGGTATATATATATATGTATATATATACATATGATAACCTTTCAATAGGTGTATTTCAAACAACAATGCCCAGAAGGAGAGGAAGAGAGGAAGAGGGAGAGGAAGAGAGGAAGAGGGAGAGGGAGGGAGGGAGGGAGAGAGAGAGAGAGAGAGAGAGAGAGAGAGAGAGAGAGAGAGAGAGAGAGGTGCCTGCCATAGAGATAGAGGAGATGGGAATGGGTGGTGGTAGAGAAAAACTGGGGACATTGGTGGTGGGAAATATACACTAGAGAAGGGATGGGTATGAAGCATCTTGTGCCTGATACCCAATCAACTATTATACCTCTCTCTTCCATTTCTTCCTTCAAAGCCAGTACTTCCTTGCTGAGTTTTAGTTTTGTTGATCTGTCAAGAGGTGATAGGGTGGTTTTGAAGTCTCCAACTACTATTGTGTTGCAGCCAATGTCGTCATTGAAGTCTACTAGCAGCTTTTTAAAGATATTTTGCTGTTCCCTCATTTGGTTCATATATATGTTTAGGAGTGTAACTTCTTCCTGCTGTACATATCTCTTGATTATTAAAAAATGGCCTTTGCTTCTAATCTTTTTCAGCCTGAAATCTATGTTGTTGGTTATTAATATAGCCACCCCAGCCTTTTTGAGAGAGTTGTTTGCTTGAAGGTTTGTTTTCCATCCTCTAACTTTGAGTCTCTGTTTGCTCTGACTGTTTTTTGTAGGCAGCAGAATGTTGGGTTCAGTTTTTAATCTATTTTGCACACTCCGTGTCTCTTAATTGGTGCATTTTAGACTATTGACATTGAGAGAGATTATTGTAATGGAGTTTTATGCTATCTTCCTGTAGAGGTTTGTTGTGCTTGTGGGGTTTGTCTTGTCTTACAGTAGCCCCTTTAGTCCTTCTTTTAAGGTTGGTTTTTTTAGTCTATGAAGTTCCTTTGCTGCTGTTTATCTGTGACATGATGTATCATTCCTTTGAGTTTGAGGTTAGCTGGATAGAGTATTCTTGTTGAGGCATTCATTTTATTGAGTTTTTTCACTATATACGACCATTGTCTTCCGGCTCAGATGGTTTCCTCTGATAATTCTGCTATAAATCTAAGGGGTGCTCCTTTGTATGTGATTTCCTTCTTTGACCTTGCTGCTTGCAGTATTGTATCTCTATCTGTGGTATTCATTATTCTTATTATAATATGTCTTGGAGTCTTTTTATTAGGGTCTCTTTTAGCTGGTGCCCTTTGGGCTCCTTGTATCTTGAGGCATGCATTCTCCAGCTTTGAGCACTTCTCAGCAATGATATCTTTAACTGTTTCTACTTCACTGGGCTTGCCTCCCTGTCCTTCTGGTACTCTGATGATTCTTATGTTGTTCCTCTTGAGTTCATCCCCCAGATCTGTGATTCCCTCTAGTGCTGTTTTGAGGTCTTTCCCATTGTATGTTGTTACCTGTATGCTTTCTGAAGCTCATCTTCAAGCTCACTGATTCTGTATTTGGCTCTTATTATTCTACTGTTTAGGGCACCCACTGAGTTTTTAATTTCACCTACTGAGTCCTTTATTAGTGACACTTCTGTTTGTAGCTTTCTTATTTCTGCTCTCATTTCTTCCTGTATTTTATTGGCTGTCCGTCCCACTGTTTCTTTCATGTTCTCCTTTAATTTGCTGGGTGCCTGTTCCACTGTTTCTTTGAGTTAATTAAAAATCCTCAACATTTAATTCATCTCTGAATTCTTTATCGGAGAGATTGTATTTGTTGTTATTCCCTATTAAGGCTTCTGGGCTCCTTTCTTCATCCATTTCTCGTGGTGTGGATTTGCGCCATTTCTTCATGTTGCTGTAGTAGTCTGGAGGTGGGAACTTCCAGTTCATTATCAGTGAATGAAATGAAATGAAATCCTTTCTCACAGCGAGAAAGGATTCTGGATGAGTTCAGCCAATAGTGGTCATCTTTATCCCCTTCTAGAATACTAACTTCCTTGGTAATCTCCTGGAAATTTCATCCCTCCCCGGAACCACTCCATCACCCCCTGTCCTGGTCCTGGGAGCATTTTCACAGTTCAAGCAGTCCAGCATGTTTTGGAGCTTTGCCAGTGGGAACTCCAACAGGAAAGTAATAAATACATGATCTGGTGAGATAATACAGTAGCTAAGGTATTGGCTTTGCATGTTCCCAATCTGAGTTTGATGCCAGGTACCCTATATGGTCCTTCTCGCTTGCCAGGGGCTATCCCTGAGTGCAGAGGCAGTAACTCTACCAGTCACTGAAAGGTTGAAATAGCTGAGCATTGGCAAATAGCTTCTACCTGGACTCTGGCCCATGGGCCCTGTTGTCTAGGGATCACAAGAGTAAGCGGGAGTTTTTGGTGAACTCAAGTCGAAGGGAATCTGAAAGGGTGACTGGGAGCTAACAGCATGTCTTAATGGATTTGGAAACGAAATTTTTCTTCAAAAAATAATGATAAAGGGCTGGAGTGATAGCACAGCAGGTAGGGCGTTTGCCTTGCACACAGCTGACCTGGGTTCAATCTCCGGCATCCCATATGGTCCCCCAAGCACCGCCAGGGATAATTCCTGAACGCAGAACCAGGAGTAACCCTGAGCATTGCTGGGTGTGACCCAAAAAGCAAAAAAAAAAAACAAAAAAGATAAAAATACACATGCATTTGCATAAATTGTAATAGAAATATAAGAAGTACTTTAGAAAAAATGGAATAAAGAAGAAGCACTGCTGGCACTTGAAAATTGATAATAGTGTAGGGGAGAGAGTGTAAGTGTTAGAGTGAAAATTCCTCTGTTCTATCACTGGCAACACTTGGTCCACTGAGCAGCCCTAATGTAGTTTTCCTAACCCTAGGGATAAGACATCAGACCGTCATATAAACATATATATGAACCCCAGCACTGGCCCTAGGGATAAGACATCAGACCGTCAGGCTCAATCACCGGGCAAGTATCGCCAGAAGTGGACTTGGGTCCCCTGAACTACACTGGTGTTGGATCCTATGCAAATAAAATAAAATCGCAGATACAATAATGCGTGAATGTATGGTTCCCTCTGGTGGCAAAAATAGGACATAACTACTGTGTTTAGCGGAAGGAAACAGGTGAGAGCAGGGATAAGGTTATTATTAACACAGTTCTCCAAAATAGAGTTTTACCAGGATGTTCTTTTGTAGAGAAGAATCTGAGAAAACTAAAACATTACAAGGACAGGTTTATTTACAGAAAGGGAAGTAAAAATAGTAAGGACTTCTTTCTTTAAAATGAAATCTCACACAGAGATAGAGGAGATGTTTTGGTACTTGGGGATAAATCCCAGGGCCTCATACATGTCAAGTATGTATCATACGATGAGCAATAAAGAATATTTGAAATTCATAGGATTTGGGGAGATGGAAAGTAATTACCCTTGACTCTAAATTGGTCCAGTGAAAAGAATCTAGTGTTTAGTAGTTTAACTTCAGTTTTTAGAGCAGATTCCTTTATTACTAGAAAGATGCTTCATGTTAAAAACTTTTGGTAGCAAAGAAATCACATCTTATCTTCCTGTACCGTAATCTTTTATTTTTTTATTTTTTATTTTATTTTTTGTGAAACACCATAAGGTACAGTTATAGACTTACAAATTTTTGTGCTTGGGTTTCAGTTATACAATGATCAAGTACCCATCCCTCCACCAGCGCCCATCCTCCACCACCACGGGTCCCAGCATCCCTCCCACCCTCTATTCCCCCCCATTCCACTCTGCCTCTGTGGCAGGGCATTCCCTTTTGTTCTCTCTCTTTCCTTTTCGGTTCTGTGGTTTGCAAGAGAGGCACTGAGTGGCAATCATGTTTGGTCTATAGTCTACTTTCAGCATGCATCTCTCAACCTGGTAGGATTCTCCCAACACCCTTTGTTTGGTGCTCCCTTCTCTATCTGAGCTTCCTTTTCCCCTAGCACTTGTGGCTGGCCTCCAAGTCATGGAGCAAAATTCCTGGCACTAATCTCTTAAATGTGAGAATGGTTCCTGGATCTGAGACATTTCCTCAGCAGTTTCACTAATCATACCTAATCTCAATTATAGGGCACAAAAAACGAACTGAGAACTGATTCATTGACTCTGAAGTCTTTGTTCTCAGCCTATTGCCACTACCACGTGGGGGGGGGGGGACTGAAGCCCCAGGCACCTTGCTAAAGAGAGAGGAGAATGACAGAACAAGGCTGTCATGGGTCAGGAACATGCTATTAGAAGCTGGTGAACTCAAGAAAAGCGTGTGTCTGGATGGATGCTATAGGAATGCTTTCTAATTGCATTACTTACCCCATCTCAGAGTAAGACTAAAGTTCTGGCTAGGAAGGTGAAGAAATTGTTGATTAGTAGAGAACTTTAAAGACCTAGGTCCCCCCTCAGTATCCTTTAGGTCTTCTGTCTTGGAAGTTCCATCTTTCAGAGCTTACAATACCAGGATAGACCCTGAGATGCAAGTACAATAATACAATGGTTTTTTTATTTCCTTGTTTACTGGTGTTTGTGCTCAGGCATCCCAACTCATTGTGCTGGTGGTTGCAAGGATGGGATAGGGAACCATGTGTGCTGGGGCTACCGCACACAAAACTCCAGCCTTTTGGGCCATCTCCCTGGCTTTCTTTAATTTTTTAAAATTAATTAATTAATTAATTAATTTTCCTTTTAGGTCACCTCTGGCAATGCACAGGGATTTCTCCTGGCTCTTTAATTTTTAGAGGAAGGACACCTTTCCTTTAAAGGGCCTTCGTTATCTCTCATTCCAATTCTTCATGTATGGCTCAATATTAAATACTAAAATGGACTCACAATAAATGGGTACATTCTTCAACGTTTCAGTGAACCAGCATGAGAATATTCTCATAGAACCAACTAGCAGACAGAGGACTTTAAAGGCACTTAGAAGAGTTGTGCCATGGGATACAGAAAATAGAATATTGGGACTGGAGTAATGGTAAAGTGCATAGGACTTTTGCCTTGCACATGGCTGACTTGGGTTCAATCCTCAGCACCCCATATGGTGCCCTGCCCCTGCCAGCAGTGACCCCTGAGCAGAGCCAGGAGTGTGCCCTGAGCACTGCCAGGTGTGCCCTAAACACCCCCAAAGTAAATAAATCCTACCCACACCAAAGTAATTTATTAATGCTCTGTGAAGTAACCTGGAGATTTTAGAGACCTTATTGTGTCTAATAAAACTAGAGGACAAATATTTTGGTTCTATGAACAACCACAAATTTGGGGGCAGTTATATTGATTTTTCTCTACTATTATATATGGCAGAGTTTGTTACATTTATCACTTTTCTGTGAGTCAAAAATTTAGAAAGAGCTCACTCGATGATACTGAGATTAAAATATAAAGTAAAATGTCCCTGCAGTCTCTGCAGGCCCACATCTGCAACCCAGAAACTGCTTGCTCCTTAATTTTCCCGGTGAGGCTGACCACCTGGTCTTTTTCAGAGCTGGAAGTGGTTTCCCTTCCCTTCCACCTCACATCCTAGTAGCCCCTGTGCCTGCCCTCTGCAATCCCACATCCACGTTCCATACACGTAACTCAACTCTCTGCTTCTGAGCCTCATGACTGTGCATAGCAGATTCACTTATCACACCTTACATTGTACACACTTATCCCCCTATTGCCAGGAGAGGATGAGCAGGAAAGGAAAAGACGACACCCAGCCTAACCCTCACAGATTACCATGAGGGTGGACTACAGAGATTCACTCTCATAGCACGGCAGACACAGTGAAAAAGCTGTGTAGAAACCCACCAGGCCCACTAAGTGAAGGGAATAGCAGAGGAATCTCTGCCAGTACCAACCAGCTCTATAGCCTTTCAGAGCCAACATGATGAGGATGTTTATGGACTGTATTTTGGTTTTTGGTTTGTTTTGGGGACAGATCTGGCTGTGCTCAGGGCTTACTTCTGAATCTGCTCAGGGACCCATCCTGGAAGAGTTTACAGGATCATAGATGGTGCTGAAAATCAAATCAGAGTAAGACACATGCAAGCAAGTGTCTCAATTCCTGGACTATCTCTCTGGCCCCAATCAGGATGTTCAATGAGCTCAAAGAAATTATGGTACAGGGAAGTAGCACTGTCCTCCTGTTGTTCATCGATTTGCTCGAGTGGGCACCAGTAACATCTCCATTGTGAGACTTGTTACTGTTCTTGGCATATTGAATATGTCACGGTTAGCTTGCCAGGCTTTGCCGAGGGGGTGCGAACTCGGTAGCTTGCCGGGCTCTCCAAGAGGGGTGGAAAAATCGAACCAAGGTCAGCCTGGGTCAGCTGTGTGAAAGGCAAGCACCCTACCTGCTGTGCTACCGCTCCAGCCCACAGGAAAGTATGCGAGCAAAAATTGAGATAACTGCAATTAGACGTGAGAAATGGAGTATAGTAGGTAAAATTTAAGACTTAAGGGCATCAGCAACAAACAGTAGCTAAGGAAAAGCTCAGTGAGCTACAACATTAGATTCAGGAAACCACTACAAAACAAAAAAAATATGGAAGAATGTTTGAAAAGAAGTGAACTATGGAATTAGTTCAGATGACCAATATAAGATTCAGTGGAGTCCCTGAATAGTTAAATTAATCTCAGATGAGAATATCCTCGAGTGGTTAAGGAGTGCAAGCACTTCTATTCAAGGGACTCAAAGGGCACCAGAGAAAATAAGTCCAAATAGAAGAATTCTAAGATATATTGTAATCAGAATGACCAAAACCAGACAGAAACAGAACCCTGATAGCAGCAAGATTGTCATACACTGTCCCACTGTCCTTCTATTGTTCATCGATTTGCTTGAGCGGGTCCAGTAACGTCTCCATTTTGAGACTTGTTACTGTGCTTGGCATATTGAATAAGTCACGGGTAGCTTGCCAGGCTTTGTCGTGTGGGCGCGATACTCTCAGTCGCTTGCTGGGCTCTCTCAGAGGGGTGGAGGAATCGAACCCGGCTTGGCCAGGCTGGCTGCATGCAAGGCAAACACCCTATCACTGTGCTATTGCTCCAGTCCCAGCAGCAAGATCAAACAAGGAAATATATACAAAGGAACTCCCATAGGATTTATAGCAAGTCTATCAAATGAGACTCCAGGGGCCAGAAAAGAATGATGGGATAACTCCTCGGAATATATTCTGGAGAAGCAAAAAAGTACAGTTGAAATGACATCTGCACTTCTGTGTTTATTGCTGCACTACTCACAATAGCCAAAATCTGTAAAAAACCCGAGTGCCCAAGAACAGATGACTGGTAAAAGAAACTTTGGCACATCTACACAATGGAGTACTATGTAGCTGTTAGAAAAGATGAAGTCATGAAATTTACATACAAGTGGTACTACAAGGAAAGTATCATGCTAAGCAAAATGAGTCAGAAAGAGAGGCACAGACATAGAAAGATTGCATTCATCTGGGGAACATAAAGTAACAAAATAGGAGACTAACACCCAAGAATAGCCGAGATAAGTACCAGGAGGTTCACTCCATGGCTTGCAGGCAGCCGCACATGCTAGGAGGAAAGGCAGCTCAGATAGAGAAGGGAGCACCAAATAATGAGAGTTGGGAGGATCCTCCCAGGATGGGAGAAGCATGCTGAAAGTAGACTATAGACCAAACATGATTGCCATTCAATGCCTCTTTTGAAAACCACAACACCCAAACGGAGAGAGAGAACAGAGAGAAATGCCCTGCCACAGAGGCAGGGTGGGATGGGGGGATGGGGGGTGGGAGAGATACTGGGATCCGTGGTGGTGGGAAATGGGCACTGGTGGAGGGATGGGTATTTGATCATTGTATAATTGAAACCCAAGCACAAAAAATTATAAGTCTACAACTATACCTCATGATGTTTCACTAATAAAAATCAAAATAAAAAAGAATGATGGGATAAAACTAAATGAAATGAACATTCCACTGAGAACACCCTATCCAGTTAGATCATTCATATTTTAAGAAATAATTAAAATATTTATGGACAAGCAATAGCTTAGGGTATTCATAACATTGAAGGCAGGTTTGCAAGAGCATTAGAGTTTCTTTAAAAGATGAGACAAACTTCAAAAAACACTCATAACTTTTTAACAAATGGTGGCAAATACATTTGCTCATCTCAATTATTTTACTCAATGCAAATGCCCTGAACTCACCAACAAAAAGTCACAGAGTGGCAGGATGGATCAGAAAACTCAACCTAACTTTCTGCTGCCTACAATAGATACCTCTAAATAGTCAAGGTAAACACAGATTCAAAGTAAAAGGCTGAAAAATAGTCCTACAGGCAAATATTGACTTTGAAAAACTGCTTGAAGAGTATAATGATAATAACAGTGGGTAGGGTATTTGCTTTGCATGTACCCAACCTGGTCCAATCACCATTACACCATATGTTCTCCTGAAAATCGCTAGGAGTGATCCCTGAACACAGAGTCATGAGAGTAACCACTGAGCATTGCTAAGGGTGACCCTCAAACAAACAAACTAACAAATAAACAAAGACTGGCGTGGCCATATCTATGCCAGACAACAAAAATTTCAAATAAAAAAGGCTATAAGGGACAGGGTTCATTGTGTTCATCAATACATCAAAAACTCACAAACCTAAAGACAGCCTCCTCATCAAATGGTGCTGGCAAAATTGGACAACTACATGTAAGAAAATAAAGCTGGATCCATATCTACATCTCACATAAAAGTCAATTCAAAGTGGATCAAGGACCTTGAGATCCACCTAGAAACTATTAAGTACATTGAGGAAAATATAGGCAGAATATTTCAATATTTGGGCCTCAAAGGTGCCTTCAATAATCTGATAACTGAACAAATGCAAAAAAAATTAAAAAATAAATGGAACTAAATGAATTTCAAAATAAATGGAACTACATGAAGTTTTGTTTTGTGTTTCATGGCAAAACAAAACAAAGAAAATCATGGACTAAAACTTAAAGACAGCTAACTCAATGGGAAAATATTTGCATTCGCCTCAAACAGATAAAGATTTCATATCTGTAATCACTTGTCACTTGTCAGCCCGTTGATCCATCGATTTGCTCGAGTGGGTACCAGTAATGACTCCATTCATCCCTGTTGCGTGCTAGCAAAGCCCAATGGCATATTGGGGGATCTTTCAGGGTCAGGGGAATGAGACCCATTATTGCTACTGTTTTTGGCATATCTAATACACCATGGGTAGCTTGCCAGGCTCTGCCGTGTGGGCAAGATACTCTCAGTAGATTGCCAGACTCTCTGAGAGGGATGGAAGATTTTGGGGCGGCCTCTAATTGCTTGTACAGGTGTTGTTCTCTTCTGGGAGCTCCTCCATATCTGTAATATATTAAATATTCACAAAGACCAACAGCAACAAAAAAATGCGAAAATTCTATCAGCAAATGGGGAGAAGAAATGAATAGGCCATTCTCAGAGGAAGACAGTAGGATGGCTAGTAGGCACATGAAAAACATGCTCAGCATCATTTATCATTGGAAATTTCCAAATAAAGACCACAATGATATACCATTTGACACCAGAGAGAATGGCATGTATCAAAAATAGTAGTTATACTTAATTAAATTTATGGCAATTAAACTGTAACTGTCACTTCACAGGGTGTATTTAAATGTCTCCTATATTTTGTGAGTTGTGAAAATAGCACTCAATGAGGTATTTTGTGTTAATTTGGTCAACATTACATTCTCATTTTGTGAGAATGGTTTGTTTACCTGCTTACATATATTTTGATTATTTCCATTCTAGTAATGACCTATCATAGTTGGGTCTTTTAACTTCGATTTTATAACTGTCACCAAGAGTTTTATTTATTATCTCTCTAGTATTTTATCAAGATACACTCTATAACCAAGCATAATGATCCAAGACAACTATCTCCAGGATTTAAGGTTAAAATCTGTTGATCTGAGAAGACCTCTCCTAACTAATAGAGCTGGTGTTTTCACTATTTATTATTCTACTAAATGATAAATTGATTCTCGTGAAAATAAATGTGTTTATATAGTGTTTTTGTGTGTCTCCATATGCTGTAGTCTGCTTTGTGAATTGGCAATCTTTTCATTTCAGAGGTAGCTAGTCAGCTCATAAATGATTCACATGGTGCCCAGAGGTACAGTTAAAGAGGACAAACTGATGTCATGAATACATGTCTGCATAAAACTCTATTAATAATAAATTAGTTCTCCCTTGTAGTGTTACAATACAGTGCCTGTGTCTAATAAATAAAGAGCATAAAATTAAGCAATTCTTTACAAAAATGCGTCTTATAGAAAGACAATGTGTGTCTTTTTGCTCTTTGTAATAGTTACCTAGAAAATTAATAGTAAAAGTACAATGTAACATTTTAAATAAATTTTACTCTATATAGTTGAAAAAAATAGTAGTTATGTGTTGATACATTCTATTTCCAGGGCTTAAGAATAGTCTCTCAAAAGGACATATGTACATGCATAAGAAAAAAGGACATATTCATTCTTGCACTTAGTACTATAGCTAAAATATGGAATCAGCCTAGATGTTCAAAGACAGATGAATGGATTATTAAGATGTGACTAATACACAATGGAATACTATGAAGTTTCAAGGAATTATGAATTCATGCAATTTCTTGCAACTTAGTTGGAACTGGAAGCTATCAGGCTGAGTGAAGTAAGCCAAAAGAAGAAAGAAAAACACAGGATGATCTTACTTCTGTATGCAATTATAGAATATTGGATGAGGAAATGTACTTTATTAAAGGGAAGATGCTTATATCACCTTTGAGACCAGAATTTAGATAGGAGACACACAGAGAAGGAAAGAAATCAAGGAGGAAGAAGAGGACAAGAAGTAAGGAGTTAACAGGCACTGGGCTTCATTTACACCAGTGATATGAGTGAGAGGTATATCCATATACCCAAAACACAGATTCAACAGAACTGAAAGTATGAGATCTAAGCAGCAAATTTGTAATGGCCTATCAGGTTGACAGGTGGGGGTATTATGGGGGGTAGGTGAAGGGATTCTAGGAGCACTGGCGGAGGGAAATTGACACTGGTAGAGACATTGGTGTTTAGTTATTGTATGCCTAAAACGCAACTATCAGTAACTTTGTAAATCATGGCTTTTTAATAAACAGGCTGGAATGATAGCACAGAGGGTAGGGCGTTTGCCTTGCACGTGGCCCACAAAGTTGACCAAAGTTTGATTCCTCTGCCCCTCTCGGAGAGCCCAGCAAGTTACTGGGAGTATCTTGCCCACACGGCAAAGTTTGGCAAGCTACCCATGACGTATTCGATATGCCAACACAATAACAAGTCTCACAATGTTACTGGGCCCACTCGAGCAAATCGATGAACAAGGGAAGGACAGTGACAGTGACAGTGATTTAAAAAAAAACCCTGACACTCCTAATTACATATGCACCTAAAGATAAACTATCAAATATTTAAAACAATTGCTAATGGAACTGAAGGAAGATATTGACAGTAACATAATGGTAGTAGGAGATTAAAACACCCCCAATCATCACTCAATTAATACTTAATGACATGAATTGAGCATCAATATAAAGAAAAGAAATTCTACCATTAAAGTCACTGTCACTGTCACTGTCCTCCTGTTGTTCATTGATTTGCTCGAGCGGGCCCAGTAACGTCTCCATTGTGAGACTTTGATGGTACTGTGTTTGGCATATAAAATACATTACGGGTAGCTTGCCAGGCTTTGCCGTGTGGGCGAGATACGCTTGGTAGCTTGCCAGACTCTCCGAGTAATCAAACCATTTTCACTTCTCTTGGGATACAGACTTGTCCACATATTTTCAAAAACTTTTATTTTAGTGTAATCTGAAGACATGACACCTTCTTGTCCAGTTTTTCTAATAATAAATCATAAATACACATACATAATATGCACCGCTTTTAAAATCATTATTAGTACTATTTCAGTACGTGGAATGATAAAATTATGAGATACTTATACTGAATATTTCTTTATCCTCCACGCAAATGAAATCTGCGTTCATCACAATCAACAGGCAAACAAGCTCCACCCTTGCTGCATTGTCTTTCCCCATGACACCACGTCCTGCTCAGACCCAGTCCTTCTCCTATAGCGCACCTGCCCTCACACTCTGAATGCAGCTGGAGTAAAAGCCCACAACCGTCCTGACCTGCCTCACTTCGAATCCCCAAGAGCGCTCTAGAGGCTGCAACATTCACTTTGTATTTCCTAAATCTGGCCATGCTCCCATTCTTCTAAGGGGTTGTTATCCCATTCTTTTACCTCAAATCTCTAACATGAACTCCATCAGGTCCATCTCAGCAGAGGACCTTGCACTTTCTTTCCCTGAGAAAGCAAACAACCAAAAGAGAATTCCAAGCGCCCCCATTACTTCTTATTTTCCTTTATTTGTCTCTATACATTCTTCTTTTTCTCCTATGACTGAACTAATTGAGCTCGCTCTTCCTTGAGGCTTGCTCTTTGCTCACAGCGATTCTACCATTTTACGAACTTAGTGACTTCTCTCCTGCAAATTCCTACTACCCCCACAACCCCCATTTTATTTTTGTCTGTTTTACTGACTCTTTGTATGGCATAGCCTGGCATAGCGAGCTCCCCAGGAGTATTCCAAAAACAAATGTATGCCAAAAACAAGTCTCACAATGGAGACCTTACTGGTGCCCGCTCGAGCAAATCGATGAACAATGGGAGGACAGTGCAGTGCTATTGACTCTTTTAATTATAATACAATGTGGCATTACTTTCCCCCATTACAATTTTACACAATTATATTAAACTTCTTCATTACCTTTGACTTTTTACCTAAAGCTCCACTTTTAAAAAAAAATTTTTATTAGTGAAACACCATGAGGTACAGTTGTAGATTTACAATTTTTTGTGCTTGGGTTTCGATTATACAGTGATCAAATACCCATCCCTCCACCAGTGCCCATTTTCCACCACCATGGATAATATCCCTCCCACCCCCATCATCCCATCCCACCCTGCCTCTGTGGCAGGGCATTCCCTTTTGTTCTCTCTCTCCTTTTGGGTGTTGTGGTCTGCAAAAGAAGCATTGAGTGGCAAACATGTTCAGTCCATAGTCTACTTTCAACATGCATCTCCCCTCCTGGGAGGACCCTCCCAACACCCTTTATTTGGTGCTCCCTTCTCTATCTGTGCTGCTCTTTCCCCTAGAATGCCCGGCTGGCCTCTAAGCTATGGAGTAATCCTCCTGGTGCTAATCTCAGCTATTCTTGGGTATTAATCTCATATTTTGTTACTTTATATCCCCCAGATGAATGCAATCTTTCTATGTCTATCCCTCTCTTACTGACTCATTTCGCTTAACATGATACTTTCCATGTAGTACCACTTGTATGTAAATTTCATGTCTTCATCTTTTCTAACAGCTGCATAGTACTCCATTGTGTAGATGTACCAAAGTTTCTTTAACCAGTCATCTATTCTCGGGAACTCAGTTTTTTTCCAGATTCTAGCTATTGTAAACAGTGTTGCAATGAACAAACAAGTGCAGATGTCACTTCAACTATACTTTTTTACCTCTCTGGGATATATTCCCAGGAGTGGTATTGCTGGATCAAATGGGAGCTCAATTTCTAATTTTTGGAGAATCGTCCACATTGTTTTCCAAAAGGGCTGAACCAGTCGACATTCCTACCAGCAGTGAAAGAGAGTCCCTTTCTCGCCACATCCGCGCCAACACCTGTTGCTTTTGTTCTTTTGGATGAGGGCCTCTCTCTGTGCTGTGAAATGATATCTCATTGTGGTTTTGATCTGCATCTCCCTGATGATTAGTGATGTAGAACATTTTCTCATGTGCCTTTTAACCATTCATATTTCTTTTTTGGGAAAGTTTCTGTTCATTTCATCACCCCATTTTTTTTAGTAAAAGTAAAGACCCTCCCGCTGATCATCAATTTGCTTGAGTGGACCCAGTACCATCTCCATTGGAGACTTTTTTGTTACTGTGTTTGGCATATCGAATACGTCACGGGGAGCTTGCCAGGCTCTGTCGTGCGGGCGAGATACTCTCGGTAGCTTGCCGGGCTCTCCGAGAGCGGTGGAGGAATCGAACTCGGGTCAGCCATGTTGGCTGCATGCAAGGCAAACGCCCTACCTCTGTGCTATCGCTCCAGTCCCATTTTTAAAAAAAAAATTTTAATAGTGAGACATCATGAGGTACAGTTACGGACTTACACATTTTTGTGCTTGGGTTTCAATTATACAATGATCAAATACCCATCCCTCCACCAGTGCCCATTTCCCACCACCACAGATCCCAGTATCCCTCCAACCCCCCCATCCCCCCATCCCACCCTGTCTCTGTGGCAGGGCATTCCCTTTTGTTCTCTCTTTCTTATGGGTGCTGTGGTTTGCAAAAGAGGCAATGGGCATCACCCCATTTTTTGATGGGGTTAGATGTTTTCTTCTTGTGGAATTCAACCAGTGCTTTGTATATACTTGATATCAACCCTTGATCAGATGGGTATTGAGTAAATATCCTTTCCCATTCTGTAGATTGTCTTTGTATTCTGGTTATTGTAGCTTTTGAGGTGCAGAAGCTTCTTAATTTAAGATAATCCCATTTGTTTATCTCTGTTTCCACTTAGTTGGTCAGTGGAGTGTCATCTTTGAAGATACCATTCGCCCTCAATATCATGGAGAGTTTTGCTGACCTTGTCTTCAATGTACCTTATGGATTTTGGCCTGATGTTGAGATCTTTAATCCATTTTGATCTGACTTTTGTGCATGGTGTTAGGTCGAGGTCTGAGCCCATTTTTTTGCATGTGGTTGTCCAGTTATTCCAGCACCATTTGTTGAAGAGGCTTTCCTTGTTCCACTTCACATTTCTTGCTCCCTTATCAAAGATTAGATGTTTATAATTTTGGGATTGTGTGTACGGGTATTCCACCCTGTTTCATTGGTCTGCGGCCCTGGCTTTGTTTTGGTACCATGCTGTTTTAATTATTAACGCTTTGTAGTTGAGTTTGAGGTTGGGAAGGGTAATGCCTCCCCAGGTATTTTTCCCAAGAATTGCTTTAGCTATTCATCGGCGTTTGTTGTTCCATATGAATTTCAGGATTGCATGATCTATTTCTTTGAAGAATTTCATGACTATCCTTATAGGGATCGCATTGAATCTGTATAATGCTTTTGAGAGTATTGCCATTTTGACGATGTTGATTTAAGGAAGCTATTTTAATTATGCTAGGAACATCCTTTAACAAATCTGCAGGCTGAGAATCATTTGCAGAATAAAAGTCATTTTAATTCAACCATCCTTTTACTTTGAATGCCAACACACTTTGATATAAAAATAGTGTGGTACTTGTTCTTATGCTTCATGGAAGGCTGGAACCATTCAGTGGTTTAGTAGTGTGATTGTATTATTATGTACTGAGGGGTTTGTATCTTGCTAGATTCTTTATGTATTCCTTATTCACAATTCAATTCAGAACTGTAAACATTTACAAATGAGATGAGAATTTCTCTCTGCATGAAACCAAGATTTCAGATAAAATTTGTGCTGTGTAGAGCCTCATGAGTGCACGAATACTTGCAATGTTTTTGTCATGTTTCATCACAAAATCTTAATTTATTACCTCAATGATTCATCACCAGTCATCTTGATATAGCAGGAGCAGAAGGGTGGAACGCCAGATGAATTTAGCCCTTATTTTAAATATCACCCTTGGAACAGGTAACCAATCAGAATAGATAATGGGATGACTGGACATGGCAGCAGTAAAAGGAAGACCCCAGTTCCATCTCTGTCTCCTTGCTCCCTCTCAGACTCTCCCTCTCTTCAGTGTGCAATATCAGGTAGACTGAGTGCCCAGACAGATGCCCCAAAATGCTCAGATTCAGGCAGGGCTCAGACACCCAAGTAGTGACAAGGTGCTGAGCACAGAAGTCTTATCCAAGTGAACCTGACTATGGCTGGAGACTAGGAAAGTTGGGACAAGATGACAAAAGACAGCTGGGGTACTGTTGGGAAGCCCGGCCTGAGGACACGTACAGAGCATAAGAATCTCACCAATGTATACATGGCCATGGCTGGAGACTCGGGGAAGCATACCTGGGTTAGAGAGTGATGCAGGGATGAGACCCGGCCTTCATTCATGGGAGGTGAGTAAACTGCATGGGACCAGACAGGTATGGGAGAGTGTCAGGGACGAGATAGGTGAGATCATTCATGCATTCATAGGGTGGGAGAGTGTTAGAAATAGGACAGGTGAGATCATTCATGGGAAAGGAGGGATAAAGGATATGTATGAACATCTGGGGAGGGACCTGGACCTGTATGCTTTAATGTACAATTTTAATTTTCTGAGTTTGTGTAGGAATCATTCATACAGTTCCCAAGAGCCCAACAGCATAGGAAAAGCCACCTTTTTTTGCTTTTTGGGTCACACCTGGCGATACACAGGGTTTACTCCTGGCTCTACACTCAGGAGTTACTCCTGGCGGTGCTCAGGGGATCATATGGGATGCTGGGAATCGAACCAGGGTCAGCCACGTGCAAGGCAAATGCCCTACCCGCTGTGCTATCTCTCCAGCCCCAGGAAAAGCCACTTTGATGCTAGCAGTCTGATATGGTGCTTTGCAGAACAAATAGATTTCCCCAAGTATTTTATTCAAGCCTTCTAATACAGCTAAGTGGAACAGTCAGTGATAGCTGCAGTAATACCAGTCAATTGATAAATTGAATCAGTTTTTTTTTTCATGATATGGAATGGCATCTGTATTTATCATTATAGAATTATGATGATATTCTAAAGAGTAGCATATAATAAAATACCGTTTTTCCTTTCAGTGGTCCACTTAGGCTGTTTCTATGCAAGAAGATAAAAGAACAGTTCTGAATTTATGTGATGTGAGGCATTTAAATTTTTCTAACTTTGTAACCAATATTCTGCTCTTGTTACCAATCTTATGCAGGAGCCCTTTTTAAATTCTTTTTTCAATAATCATAGAAATAATTGAAACATGTGACATATTCTATTTTACTAGTAGATGTTGGGCTGAGGTGGTATTGCAAACAAGCAAGCCAGCGAGCAATAGAGACTCTGTCTAATTCTCAATATGTTTATTTCTTAGATACTCTCATTCTCACTGGTCTTTGCTCTGCGTCTAAGACCTCAAGGGCGCTTTCATTTCACTTGTGTGTTTAATGTTTAACCTTGTCTAGCTATGGATGGAAGGAAAAGAGCAAACACCAAACCCTCCTGAGAGACTCCTGAACTTTGTCATACAGTCCCCTAGAGGTGGATGTTTGATGATATTATCTTGAAGTTTTACAGGAATGGGCTGCCATTTCTTAGGGATGTGTTAAACCACAGAGTAAAAGATAATGAAACCAAAGTCTCTGGAAACTGAACGCACTTTCACGTCATCCATACCAGATTTTTATTTTCAACTCATTTTTTTCTACCATCCCTATAAACCTCTAATTACAAACTGGGAGTAAGCTGGTTTGGGTGAAGAAGAATTCCCCCATGTTCTAATATTGCTAATACATAAGCAAATCAAGAATATTTTTGGCACAAACTTTTGTCTTTCAAGTTTTGACTTTCAAGCTAATAGCAGCCACATTTGGATTTATAGTAATAATGATATTGTTATTTGTATGGAGATATTGGTTCAGTCGCTGATTCTAAACATGAGATTTAAGTTAAACAGAAGAAGAAAAAGCAAGGCAGACAAAACCAGTTTGAGGAATTCATAATGAATTTCTAATTAGTGACCCTGATTTTTTACTGCTGTATTTTATGAATTTTTTTAAAAAAATTTATTAGTGAAACAACATGAGGTGCAGTTGTAGACTTACAAATTTTTTTGCTTGGATTTCAATTATACAATGATCAAATACCCATCCCTCCACCAGTACCCATTTTCCACCACCACGGGTCAGTATCCCTCCCACCCCCCATTCCCCCATCCCACCCTGCCTCTGTGGCAGGACATTCCCTCTTGTTCTCTCTCTCCTTTTGGGTGCTGTGGTTTGCAAAAGAGGCATTGAGTGGCAATCATGTTTGGCTATAGTCTACTTTCAGCATGCTTCTCCCATCCTGGGAGGATCCTCCCAGCAGCATTTATTTGGTGCTCCCTTCTCTATCTGAGCTGCCTTTTCCCCTAGCATGTGTGACTGGCCTCCAAGGAGCTTTTTAAAATTTAACTCAAGGCAAAAGTATGTTCTAGAAATAAACACGTCTAAAATTTTTACATACAAAAATGGAATTAGATGCAAGTATGATTTAATTATATCTTTTGATAAGTATTGTCATAGGCTACATTTCCTCTTTAGAATGTTTCAAAACAAATTGTGGGGAAGAATCCAGGGACATGGCAGAGGAGAAAGTACCAGAAATCTCTCTACATAGATAGTAATTGCATTGACAGATTCTGTTTGGTGTAGCTATTTTGGAACTCTAAATTCTGTAGAGGTTTTTTTCAACTTCCAGAGGAATTTTCTCACAATTTTCTTTCCCAGTATTATCTTTGTGATTTTAAACTTATTACTTCTATATTTTTATATTGGTACAAAAATGAGTTAAAAATATAAAAAATAAAATTAAAAATAGTTACTGTTTTGTATTGAGCTACACCTAACTCATTAAAATGTACTTTGTGAACCAAATATTTGAAAGAGATAGGGCTAGAGCTAAAAAGAAACAGCCTTTTTGTATATTATCAGTTAAGTTTTACTTTATGACGTTTTCCACAGTTCTTATTGATAAAAACAAAACACTGTCCTCCCGTTGTTCATCGATTTGCTTGAGCGGGCCAGTAACGTCTCCATAGTGAGACTTCTAGTTACTGTGTTTGGCATATTGAATACTCTCGGTAGGTTGCCAGGTCTCTGAGAGGGGTGGAGGAATCAAACCAGGCTCAGCTGGGCTGGCTGCGCGCAAGGCAAACTCCCTACTGCTGTGCTATCAATCCAGCTCCCTCATTGATAAAAAGAAAGAAAATGACTATAGAATATACCAAAGAAAGGAAATTAGAAAGGAATTCAAGAAATTCACAAAATTGTGGGAATGAATCACACATTTTTAAACAACTAGTGAATCAAGGAAGAAATTACTAGAGAAATTAGTAAACACAGAGGAATGAAAATGCGAGCATGCCTACAATCTGCGACACAGTAAAAAGAAGTTTTAGCAGATATTCATGGCAATATAGGCTCAAAATGAAAATAAAGTTCTTGGGGGGCATGGGAGATAGCTCAAAGTTCTGAAGTCCAGATTTTGATGGAGTCCCAGATTCAGTCCCTGGTACTGCACGTTTTTTTTTTTTTTAAATATTGGCCATAGCTTCCCAATCTTCCAAAAGAAAGATCTTCAATTTACAAACATATTTTACAAAATAAAGATCTTAAGCTAAAATGAAATCTAGGGAAAGGAAGGAAATAAAGTTTAGAGTAGATGCACATGAAATAGCAAATAGGAGAACATAGGGAAAATTCAGTGAAACTAAAAACTGATTATTTGCAAAGTTCAACATGGCAGAGTTTAGTTAGATGAATGAAGAATAAATATGAGAATTCTCAATAAAATAAAAAATTGTAACATTCTTGCTTATTCTACGTAAATAAAGAGGATCATAAAAGATGACTATGAAGGGTTGAAAGATTCTTTGAAATGCAAAACTTTGTAAAACAAAACCAAGAAAAATTAGAAAGTTTGGGTCGATTATAATTAGTAAGAAGAGTGAATTTGTATTTAAAATATCTTGTGGCAAAGAAAAGCTCTTGACCAAAAGGCTTTACTAGTGAACTAATTTTGAGAACTAACTCCAGTTCTTCTAAAAATTTCCAAAAATTGTAAGAGGAGGAAATACTTCATAATTTACATCCAAAGATCATTATAACAAAGTCAGACAAATATATTACAAGAAAGTAAAACGGAAAAATCTTCTTTATAAATACTTAATAGTCTTCAAAAATCAGATGGGCTGGACACGTAATGAGATTTGGAGATGGCCGCTGGACTAGAGCCGTTACTGACTGGATTCCACAGGATGTCAAAAGACTGCGTGGCCACCCACCTACCAGATGGTCAGACTTCTTCATCAAGATCCTGAATGATCAGTTTGAGGCTCTTCCTGTTCCTAGAACAAATAGACACCACTGGGCTACACTAGCACACAACAGGGACAAATGGAGACGTTACTGGCACCTGCTCGAGCAAATCAACGATTAACGGGAAGTCTAGTGATCAATATTCAATAAGATATTAGCAAAATAAACTTAGCATAAAAAGATTATAAATAAGAACACGTGGAATTTTTTAGTGGAAAGCAAGGATGGCTTAACATATAAAAACCAGTGATACTTTTTTCTTTCATTAATAAAAATGGAAGAAAAAAAGCATGATCATGTTAAATATATAAAAAAGCATTTGATGAAGTTTAACACTTTTTCAACATAAATATACTAAATAAAACTACACACAAGAGAAAACTACTCAACAGAATAAAAATTTTATATGATTAACACACAGTGAAACACTGTGCTAAGGTCAGGAGCAGGGCAAGCAACGTCCACTCCTGCCACTTCTCTTTAAAAGGGTACTAGAAGTTAGAGGCAGAGCAAGTGGGTAAGAAAAATGTATATTTCTTCAAAAATCTAAATTTTGAAGAAGTGAAATCACCTCTATTTTCAGATATCAAGTGGTATGCTCTTATAGGTAGAAAACTCTGAAGATTTTACAAATACCTGTTTCAACAAATAAATAATTTCAAAGGGATACAAGCCAAACTATCATTATTTTCACATACATGAAAATGTACATAAGAAACCCCTAAAGATTCCACTATTTTTTAAAAAAACAATAGACTAGTATAGCAAAAAAGTGGGTTAAAAAATCAATACACCTAAATTCCCCAAATTATTTATGCAAATAATTATCTACAAGAAAAGAGATAAAAGTGACCAATGCATTTAAAATAGTGTCTGAAAACATCAAATACCTAAGGATCAACTTAAAATATGTGAGACACCTGTACCTTGAAAACTATGCCATTTATGAAAGGAATAGATGAGAACATAAGGAAATGGAAATATATTCCATGTTCATGGATTGGAAGAATTAACATTCTCAAAATGACAATTCTACCCAGACATACTTAATACAATACAATTTGTATAATTTAACACAATTATACATATTTAATGCAATTCTCATCAAAATTCCAAAGACATTCTTTAAGACCTCAGAACAAACAATACTAAAATTTGCATGGAATATAAATTTCTCTGAATGACAGAAGTCATTATGAGAAAGGAGGTGGAAGCTATTGCATTTTCTGACAAAATTACACTGTAAATTTATGGCAATTAAAGAAAACATGGTACTAAAATAAGGCCTGACCTTTCTTGATTCTGGACTAGAATTGAAAGCACAGAAATACATCTTAAAGCCTATGGATATCAATCTACAATAAGAAGCTTGGTGAATGAAGTAGAGCAAGAAAACCCTCTTCAACAAATGGTAGTGGGAAAACTGGACAACCACATGCAGAAAAAAATGGATTCATATCTCACATCATACACATAGGTTAATTCAAAGTGTATTAAAGACCTAGAGATTATATCATAATCCATAAAATACATAGAAGAAAAAAGAGAAAACATTTCAGGATCTGATTATCAAAGGTGTCCTCAACAATTTGATTCCAGAGAAAAATACAAGAAGAAAAAAAGCAAAAATAAGCAAAAAGGACCAAATCAAAGTTTAAAGTTTTGCATGACAATAGGAGTACAGGCTAATATATTAAGGCGCCCTACTGGATGTGAGAAAACACTTGAGAACAACACATTAGATAAATGACTTAAATATCCAAGGTATCCAACTCCTAATAAAGCACCTAGAAGCTCAAAACAAAACAAATCCACCAACTTCATCAATAAATGTGCCAAGGAGATGAATAGACCCTTTCCAAAGAAGACATACAGATGGTTTATGGGTGTATAAAAAGTGTCTGTTAATTATTATCAGGGAAATCCAAATTAAAATGATAACTAGCTGTCATCTCATGCCATTGAGAATACCAAGAACATGGGGAAAAAAAGTGTTGGTGCTTGTTGGAAGGCTTTAGGCTTTGTCAGTGAATTGCCCCTTCCTCTCACCCCACCAGAGGAACATACAGCGCCCTTATGAGCACCTCTAATCCATTGAGTTGATCCTTAACTTTTCCTTTGTGCTTTACCTCTCATTGTTACATATCCTAAGTTCAGCCTTGGTTATTTATAAGTCAAAACTTTCTGGTAACTCTGGACTTTGTAGTGAATTATTTGCCTTACTATTTCTCCTATAGCCTTTTCATATTTTACTATAGAGTAATGTTCTTTGCTTGGCACAGAAAGGCCATTAATGCCATGCTTCTACTATTTGGGAGTCAATTGATTTTGAAATATTTCTACTCCTGGGCATCCATCATAATTACACGTCTCAAGCTGTGGTTGCCATAGGGAGTACGTGGTTCCTTAATATATGAGGCTGTACTCTTATTAACACACCAAAAGGGAGGTCCTGCCACCGGACTGGGATGGACCTGGGGGGGGCAGCAAAGCATTGAAATGAGACAATCTAGAAAGCATAAAAGCATGTCTTGATGTAAGCCTTTATGACTTTAAAGATAGGACCCCCATGTGTAAGGAAGAACTAAACTGGCCTGAGGACCTAGTCTGGGACTAAGGTTTTTTTAAATTTTATTTTATTAGTGAAACACCATGAGGTACAGTTGTAGACTTACAAACTTTGGTGCTTGGGTTTCAGTTTTACAACGATTCAGTACCCATCCCTCCACCAGTGCCCATTCTCCACCATCAATAATCCTAGTAGCCCTCCCACCTCCACACCCCATCTCCCCTCCCACCCTGCCTCTGTGGCAGGGCATTCCCTTTTGCTCACTCTTTCCTTCAGGGTATTGTAGTTTGCAACAGAGGTATTGAGTGGCCATCGTGTTCAGTCTATAATCTACTTTCAGCATGCATCTTGCATCCCGAGCAAGTCCTCAAGTTTTGGAATCTATATCTCTTACTGTGTTTATCCAAATAACCACAAGCATTAATAAGAATTAAACTTAATTGTTTAATATTTACTTGTAGTTAGGGAAAGAGAAAAGCAATATAATGCTTGCCACGCCTGGATGAATTGCTGCATATAGTGCCTGGGAGAGAGAGTGTCTCCTAGGTTAATGCCACTAAGAGAATTGTTTCTGTAAACGATCAATAACACCTACATGCAGTCCAATACATAGAACCCTCTCAGATGTGCTCTAAATGTGTTAACAGCTCGCATTAAAAGGACATTTTGACCATCAATCTGTGGTCCCTGGACTCTTTGTTCCTCTGCTGAGGAGGCTGGTGTGTGTGTCGGGGAGGGGCAGTTCTTGGCTACCAAATGCAAGTGTCATGCACCCACATTTTTTTCAATAGGTATCTTTTTTTAAAAAATATTTATTAGTGAAACACCATGAGGTACAGTTGTAGATTTACAATTTTTTTGTGCTTGGGTTTCGATTATACAATGATCAAATACCCATCCCTCCACCAGTGCCCATTTTCCACCACCATGGATAATATCCCTCCCACCCCCATCCCCCCATCCCACCCTGCCTCTGTGGCAGGGCATTCCCTTTTGTTCTCTCTCTCCTTTTGGGTGTTGTGGTCTGCAAAAGAGGCATTGAGTGGCAAACATGTTCAGTCCATAGTCTGCTTTCAACATGCATCTCCCCTCCTGGGAGGATCCTCCAAACACCCTTTATTTGGTGCTCCCTTCTTTATCTGAGGCACCCACATTTTAAACTCACAGTTGGTGATATGATAGGAAAGGAAAGGAAAGGAAAGAAAAGAAAAGAAAAGAAAAGAAAAGAAAAGAAAAGAAAAGAAGTGCCTTTCACTGGTGGCATTTTGTATGGTCCAGCTCCTGTGGAAAACAATACAGATTTCTCCAAAAAGAATAAGGCTCCTGTATGATGCAGCAGTTTCACTTCTTGGCATCGACTACCAAAATATAAAATATATATATATATATATTTACAAAGATACATGAACACCTATATTTATTGCAGTGCTTAGTAAAATCACAAGGATATGGAAATAACTTTAATGTTCAGCAGCAGAGAGATGGGCTGGAGCGATAGCACAGCAATAGAGCATTTGCCTTGTATGCGGCTGGCCCCGAGGCGAGCCGGGTTCAATTCCTCTGCCCCTCTCAGAGAGCCCAGCAAGCTACTGAGAGTATCTTGCCCACACGGCAAAGCCTGGTAAGCTACCTGTGACGTATTCAATATGCCAAACAGTAACAACAAGTCTCAAAATGGAGATGTTACTAGGCTCACTCGAGCAAATCAATGAACAACAGAACAGTGCTACAGTGCAACAGAGATAGATATAGAGGTTGTGCATAACACTACGAATCCACAAGAAAAGATGAATCATGCAGTTTGCTGCAACATGGGTGGAATTGAAGGGTACTATGTTGAGTGACGTAAACCAGAGGGAGAGAACAGAGACCAGTTGTATTCACTAATCTTTGGTAGAGTAACAAGACAACAGAATTGGTCCTTGATTGTAGAAATTAGAATGCTAAGAGGAAGGATAGATTCTTATGGATGATGCATATTGTACATACATAAAGATACTAGTTGAGGATCTTGGGTACTTTTTTTTCAATGGAGAATTA
The DNA here is from genome assembly GCF_029834395.1 of Sorex fumeus. Taxonomy (NCBI): domain Eukaryota; kingdom Metazoa; phylum Chordata; class Mammalia; order Eulipotyphla; family Soricidae; genus Sorex; species Sorex fumeus. The sequence continues at coordinate 6,682,950 of NW_026606103.1, forward strand.
TTTTTTTATTAGATCTATTAGAAATAACCTTTCAATTTTTACAAAGGAAAAGTCTGGAACTTACATAAAGGTTACATTATGATCTCAAAACATTAGCTTTTTTAAAAAATTTATTGAATCACCATGAGATAGTTACAAGCTTTCATGTTTGGGTTACAATCACACAATGATCAAACACCCATCCCTCCACCAGTTCACATTTTCCACCACTAATGTCCCCAGTATCCCTTCCCACCCCGAGCTGCCCTCCCCCCTCCTCTATGGTAGACAATTTCCTACTTTCTATCTACTTATGTGTTGTGAAATCACTAAGCCACTAGGATCCCACAGCTGTCTGTCTCTCGCTGCCTGCGTTCAGTGTTCTAATGCAGCTTGCCCACCAGGGACTGCCGATACCAGGGGTGGACGAAGGAGGGAACGAGGGCCAGGCTGGTTGGTGATCAGTAGCCATTTATTCTATTCTCCCCACATGCCTGTTCCAATCTCACTAAGCTCGCTATTCCGGTCTCACACTGCCCCTCATTCATGTCTCCTCCTGTCTGCGTTGCTAGCTCTCTGCGTTTTGACGCCCCACCTTGGTCTCTCTCTAGTCTCCCAACCTCCCAGCATTGAGGGTAGCAACCACACCTAGGTCTGGTGCACAATCAACATATGAAAGCCCTTCTTGATCTCCTGTAGCCAGGAAATATGGCTCAAGGGCAAAATACCATCTAGGGGTTTTTCTCCTTTCCTTAACCATTTAAACATTCATCTTAATTCTACTTCTTCATTTTTGGTGGGGGGAGGGGGGATGGAGGGGTGGGGGGGGTTCACACCTGGCGATGCACAGGGGTTACTCCTGACTCTGCACTCAGGAGTTACTCCTGGCGCTGCTCAGGGGACCATATGGGATGCTGGGAATCGAACCTGGGTTGGCCGCGTGCAAGGCAAACGACCTACCCGCTGTGCTATCTCTCCAGTCCCGTTAATTCTACTTCTTAATATTAATTAGTTGGGGCTGGAGTGATAGCACAGTGGTAGGGCGTTTGCCTTGTGCGCAGCCAGCCCGGCCGACCCAGGTTCGATTGCTCCGCCCCTCTCGGAAAGCCTGGCAAGCTACCGAGAGTATTCAGTATGCCAAACACAGTAACAAGAAGTTTCACAATGGAGATGTTACTGGACCCGCTTGAGCAAATCGATGAACAATGGGAGGACAGTGTAGTTCAATATTAGTTATTTTGTATGGATACAGTAAAAGATACATTAAGCTTGTAGGGTGGCTCTCCTGGTGACATCTCACTATAGATCCCAGATTACAGTGCTCAGGCCAGATTAATCTTTCCTAACCCTAGCAGGGTCCTAATCCACAGTCACAGTCACGGTTCTCCCGTTGTTCATCGATTTGCTCGAGCGGGCCCAGTAGCGTCTCCATTGGAGACTTTGTTGTTACTGTGCTTGGCATATCGAATACGTCACGGGTAGCTTGCCAGGCTCTGCCGTGCGGGCGAGATACTCTCGGTAGCTTGCCGGACTCTCCGCGAGGGGCGTAGGAATCGAACTTGGGTCGGCAATGTTGGCTGTGTGCAAGGCAAACTCCCTACCGCTGTGCTATTGCTCCAGTCCTGGTCCTACTCCAGTTGTTACTTTTTGGACCATCACAGAATTTGTCCATGATCATACTCTTAACTTACAGTTAAGTATTACGGCTTTTTTGCCTGGCCCATTTCGATGCCCTGGGTCCATCCAGTCCCTTGTCAGGACCCTGCTTTTCGGATGCTAGGAACTAAGGGCAACGGAGGCTTAAGTTGAGAAAATAGATGCCCAGGAGTGAATATTATTTGGAGTCAATTAACTCCCAAGTTACAAAAGCATAGCATTAAGTGTCTTCTGTGTCTATACAAAAAGGACATTGATTTGAATTAATTATGCAAAGGATATAAGGAGAGAGAAAGCAATATTTACAAGTTAACAGAGTCTGATCAGGAGATAAAGGTGATTGACCTATTAGGGAAGCATAGCACAAACAAAGAGTTTACAGATAAACACAGGGAATGGGAGTGCCTCAGGAGCATTGTGAATGGGTGCAACCCAATAAAGTTAAGCTCCCTGTGGTAAGGCAGAAAGGACAAACCAATGCTATCCTACAATGGGTATTATGGTTTGCAATACAGATAATGAAAGGCCATCATGTTTGGTCCTTTATCTACATTCAGCACACATCTCCCATCCTAAGCGGTACCTCCAACTATCGCTGACTTAGAGATCCCTTCTTTATCCCAGCTGCCTTCTCCCCAAGCTCATAAGGAAGGTTTCCAACTATAGGAAATCTTTCTGGCCCTTGTCTCTACTGTCCTTGGGTGTTAGGATATTATGATATTTTATATTCATATTCCATAAATAAATTTCACTACCCAGTCGCCATCACGCTCCAGGCCACTTTCCCGGTGCTTAGGGCGAGCTTCACACATGAGTGAAGCCCCAGAGAATCAGGAAAAGTGGACCTTTGTGACCTTGGACTCCAGGCTCAATGGGACCCGGAAACAGAGATCCTCTGCCTGCTTCCAACAATCTCCGGTGACTCAGGGACCACAACCAGAAGACCCACCCTGCTGGTGCCAGATAAATACCTCATTGGCCAACCTCCACTACCTCCACTACCCAGCCATCACCACACTCCAGGCCGCTTTCCAGACACGTAATAAGATACTTAATACCCATTCTCTGCACCATATTTGATGAAGCTCAAACATGGTGTGAACCATGGGAACACCTGTAAGGGCGATTAGAGGCCGCCCTAAAAGCCTCCATCTTTCTCGGAGAGTATGGCAAGCTACCGAGAGTATCCTGCCCACACAGTAGAGCCTGGCAAGCTACCCGTGGCATATTCGATATGCCAAAAACAGTAAAAGCAATGGGTCTCATCCCCCTTGATCCTGAAAGAGCCCCCAATATGGCAGCATTAAGAAGGATGAGCAAGGAGAAGCTGTTGAACTCTCAGGGACGAACTAGGCTGCCAAAATGAATAAGGACTAAAATGACTGTCTGTACTTTCAAGGCACATACACTGTCATTGGAAGAGTCCATTGAGGACCTGATGGTGCAAGCACAGAAGATCAAGTATGACATCATTGGTCTGACCGAGACGAGAAGGCATCAATCACATCATGCCATTTTTGACACTGGAGAAGAACTGTTCCTCAGAATATGCGACAATAGAGGCATCAGTGCTGTTGGTGTCCTTATCAACACAAACTTGACCATGAGCACTGATTCATTCAAATGCCTAACAACCCGAATTGGATGATTACACTTGAATATATGTGGCTCACTGCCAGCAGTTTCTAGCTTCGTTGTCTACACACCAAGATCCAACTACGATGAAGAATAAATTAAGAAGTTTTACATTGAGCTGGAGAAGTTCTATGACGAAGACCGCACCTTCTACAAGATCACTGTTGGTGATTTTAATGCCAAGATAGGACCAAGATCAGCCGAAGAACTCCAGATCAGGACCCATGGCCTAGAATGGAATGAACAGGGTGAAAGACTGTCTGAGTTCATCATGTCGACCAAGATTATCCATGGTAACTCACAGTTCCAGAAGGCCGAATCTAAATGTTGGACATAGGAGTCTCCTGGTGGAAAATTCCACAGCGAAATTGACCACATCATATTCAATCATCGGTTTTGCCTGACCAATGTCACTATTGTTATAAAATTCCAAACGGGATCAGACCAGCGTCTCCTTTGTGCAAAATTCTACTTCACAGAGTGGGGAGAAAGGACTACAAAGTTTAAGAAGAGAACTTTCAGAATGACTACCAACTGGGAGCTTTTTGGCACTATTGTGGTAACGTGGGAAGATGCCATCATTGACAACATTGACTAGGAATACCATCAACTGGTTCAGCACCTCCGTGACTGCATGAGGAATGCCGAGAGTGTGAAAGCCACAAAAGGATGCCTGGATTCGGAAACTCTTTAGCTCATTCGCCAAAGTGGTTTGGCATGAGCTTCAGGCAACCACAAGCTAATGTCTGAGCTCACAAAACTGTGCAGAGAAGCGATAAATGAAGACCTCAAAGAGAGAAGAGCAGCAGTGTTGGCCAATATGGCAGAAGCCGGGAAAAATATTCGTAATGCTCGCCTGTCCTTTGCCAACTATAATAAGATCAAGATGACTGCCCTCCAACATCCTGATGGATCTATCACATCTTCCAGAAGGGCAATGGAGAAGATTATCCACGAGTTCTACACAGATGTCTTAGACAGCCACCTCCACAAGCCCACATACCAAATTCCGCAGTTTGTATATGTTGTCCCCAACGCTCTCCCACTGAAATCTGACATGCCATTTGGTTGGTAAAGAAGTGTACAGCACCCATTCCAGACCTGGACAGATCTGAACACCTGAAGAATATGCTACCAGTTCTTGTCAATACACTGGCTTGGCTCTTCACATGCTACCTATCTGAATGCAAGGTTCTGTCCCAATGGAAAATCAGCAGGATCATTCTACTGTACAAGAAGGGAAACATCCACGACATTGGCAACTATCGCCCAATCTGCCTGTTGTCCATCATCTACAAGCTATTCAGTTGAGTCATCCTGATTAGAATAGGCAGAACACTAGATGGAGGACAACCATGCAAGCAAGCCGGGTTCCGAAAAGGACTCAGCATGATTGACCATATCCACACAGTGACCAAGCTCATTGAGGTTTTATGAGAGTGCCACTCTGTCTAACATTCATTAACTTAAAGAAGGCCTTTGATTCTGTTGAGACTGAAGCGGTCATCAAAGCCCTAGATAAATAGGACGTTCAAACTTAGTACATCAGAATCCTCCAAGAGCTATATTACGGATTCACCACCAGGATCTCACCATTCTACAAGGAAGTGATCATAGACATAATGAGAGGGGGTTTGGCAGGGTGATACCATTTCACCGAAACTCTTTAATGCCACCATCGAGAACGTCATGCGACAACTGGAATGGGAAGAAATGGGAGTGAAGATAGACGGTCGGCAAATACACCACCTCTGTTTTGCTGATGACATCATTCTCATAACACCAAACATTAGCCAGGCGGTACAAATACTGGCCGACTTCAACCATGAGTGTGGAAAGGTCGGACTGAATATCACCAAGACAATGTCCATAAAAAACAAACTAGTCCCTGACATTCCATTTGTTCTCAACAGAACAAACATCTTTGAATGCAGCAGCTATGTGTGCCTCGGTGGAGAACTCAACATGAGGAACAATTTGGCACCAGTACTGCACAGGGGATGAGAGTGGCATGGAGCTCCTTCAAGATCATTGAAGAAGTTGTAGAGAGGACAAAGAACCTCCGGCTCTTGGCACATCTTCTCAACTCCAACTCCACCATTCTTCCTGCACTAACATATGCCTCAGAGATCTGGGCCCTATGAAAACAGAATGAGAATTCTATTTAGATCACCCAAAGAGGAATCGAAATAGCTATGCTTGGAGTACCACGGTTCACTCATGTGAGAGAAGGAATCCAGAGTTCCAACCTCCGTTGATGATAGAGAATCAGGGACGCTGTCTTGTTGCCAAGGTGTCGAAAATCAGATGGGCTGGACATGTAATGCGATTTAGAGATGACCACTGGACTAGAGATATTACCGACTGGATTCCTCAGGATGTCAACAGGATGCATGGCCACCACCTACGAGATGGTCAGACTTCTTTGTCAAAACCCTGAACAAGCGGTTTGAGGCTCTTCGTGTTCCTGGAGCGAGCAGATGTCATTGGGCTACACTAGCACGCGACAGGGATGAATGGAGACGTTACTGTTGCCTGCTTGAGCAAATCAATTAATAATGGGATGACAAGTGATACAAGTGATTCAATAAATGAGTTCAGTCATTCTATGTCTGTCCCTCTTTCTGACTCATTTCACTTCACATTCTCTATGACCATCTACTTCTAAGCCAATTTCATGACTTCATCTTTCCTAACAGCTGCATAGTATTTCATTGTGTAGATGTACCAATGTTTCTTTAACCAGTCATTTGTTCTCAGTCACTCAGGTTGTTTCCAGATTCTGGCTATTGTAAACAGTGCTGCAATGAACGTACAGATATAGATGTCATTTCTACTGTGCTTTTTTGCACTCTAGGAATATATTCCCAGAAGTGGCATTGCTGGGTCATATTTTAAAAAATGCTCATACTGTTTTCCAAAAAGGCTATACCTGTCGGCATTCCCACCAACAATGAAAGAGAGTACCATTGGTTGTTCTTGTTCTGTTTGATGTGTGCCAGTCTCTGTGATGTGACATGATATCTCATTGTTGTATTGATTTGAGACTTTATGCTGATTAGTGATGTAGAGCATTTTTCTAATTACCAAAGGCCATTTGTATTTCTTTTTTGAGGAAGCTTCTGTTTATTTCTTCTCCCCAATTTTTGATGGGATTGGAGGATTCTTTCTTGTACAATTCTATAAATGTCTTGTATATCCTGGAATTTAGAAGGGAACTAATGAGAATGCTTAGGGAGCTAAGTGAAACAACGGAATGAACCACAAGTAAAATACAAGAGGATTTGAGAGCATAAATGAGGAAAACACAAACAAAATTACAAACAGAAATGAAAAATCTAAAAAACCTGGTAGTGAATTTAAAAACTCAGTGGAAGGTCTCAGCAGCAAAGTAACAGCTGCTAAGGACAGAATCAGTGAGCTCTAAGGTGAGTTTCAGAGAATCTCCAGACAACAGCAGAAAATGGAAAAGAGCCTCAAAATAAACCAGCAGATGTTAAGAGAAATTTGGGATGTAGCCAAGAGGAATAACATAAGAAACATTGGAGTCCCAGAGGGACAGAAAGAAAACCCTTATGAAGAAATTGTCGAAGGCATCATTGCTGATACATTCCCAGAGCTGAAGAGCACACGCAAGCAGATTCAGAAGGCTGGGTACTAGTAAAAAAAATCCAGATAAAAATACTCCAAGACACATCCCTATCAGGATGATGAAAACCAAAGATAGAGGTAAAATTCTGAAAGCTGCAAGATCAAAGAAAGAAACTGCTTATAAAGGAGCATCCTTAAGATTCACAGATGAGGGGAGTATGGTGCCACCAGCAGGTCAACCTATACCTGTGAGGCGAGTGCATCAGCAGACTGATGGCACCTTCAGACTTCCAGATACCCCAAAATTGCTGCTGTGCCTTTGGCCAGACCCTAAAAACTTGGGGCAAAGTTTACCAAGAAAGTAAACGGCCAAAAGTTAGGTAAGTGGCAAACCACTTCAAGCTCAGCTATATAATTGGAGGCATGGCCTCTCTGGTTCCTGATTGAACTGCTTAATGGCCATGATCCCAGAGACTCAGAAACAAATCTCGAAACCCAGCGGCTTTTGGCAGAAATGCGTCCGGTCTCTGCAGTAGGTTACCGGTGCTGGGCCAACCCAGGTGGGAATAGGTTTTGTGCCTTGGCCTGCTCCCCCTGGCGGCCCGGTGGCAGCCATTCTCCAGAGGCCACTGGACAGTCAGGTTTGGGCCCGCAGTGACAAGACACGCAGGGCCTCAAGGGATGGGGGTGGAGCCAGTCCTGTCCTCCCCACCCCAACGAGACCCCAAGTCATGGCCCACAAATGGCCTTTCTGATTCCTGATCAAGCTGCTTAATGGCTATGATCCCAGAGAATCAGAAACAAAGATCGAAACCCAGTGGCTTTGGCAGAAATGCGCCCAGAACCCACAGTAGGTTACTGTCACTGGACCACCCCAGGGGGGAAAGGGTGTTGTCACTCCGCCTGCTCCCCCTTGGTGGCTCAGTGGCCATCATGCTCCAGAGGCCGTTGGACAGTCAGGTTTGGGCCCACGGTGACGAAACATTTTGGGCTTCATGGGATGGGGGTGGAGCCGGTCCTTTCCTCCCCAACCCAACAAGACCCCAACTGCCCATGAACAGCCTTTCTGGCTCCTGATCAAGCTGCTTAATGGCCATGATCCCAAAGACTCAAAAACAAATCTCTAAACCCAGCAATTTTTGGCAGAAGTGCGTCTGGATCACACAGTAGGTTACTGTTGTCAGGCCACCCCGGGGGGGGGGGGGGCGGGGAAGGGTGTTGTCCCTCCGCCTGCTTGCCCTTGGCGGCTCGGTGACCATCATCGTCCAGAGGCCATTGGATAGTCAGGTTTGGGCCTGCAGTGACGAGACATGTTGGGCCTCACGGGACGGGAGTGGAGCCGATCCTGTTCTTCCCACCCCAAAGAGACCCCAAGTCATCACCCACGAATGGCCTTTCTGGCTCCTGATCAAGCTGCTTAATGGCCATGATCCCAGAGACTCAGGAGCAAATCTCAGAACCCAGCAGGTTTTGGCAGAAATCCCTCCAGATTTAAGTGTTAAAACTTCGGAATTTTAAAATCGCGCAGCCACTACTGCAGCCACGCGACATCATATGTAACCAGCAATAGAAAACAAATTGTCTACTGTTGCCTTTTCGGCAGATCTGAGTGTTGGGTCAAATCTCAAATAATACTGGCGGGTCTGGTGTCAAAATATTGAATGTGATCAAAGTAGAGAGAGAGAGTAATGTGGAAATTATATGCCCCACAGGTAGGGGGAGGGTGTGGGACAAGGGGTATACTGGGGTTATTGGGTGTGGAGAATGGGCACTGGTGAAGGTATGGGTGTTTCATTGTATGACCGAGACTTAGACCCAAAAGCTTTGTAACTGCTCTCACGGTGATTCAATAAATAAAATTATTTAAAAAATGAAAAAAAAAAGTAAGGTGGAGTTCATGCACAATTAAATCAGCTAATTCGTGGCTGAATAAGTATCAGTACTCCTACATAAAAAAAAAAAGATTCACAGATGACTTATATGATGAAAACTCGGGGTCCAAAGACAATGGTGAGATATAGTGAAAAAACTCAATAAAATAAACGCATCACAAAGTATACTTTACCCAGTTTGGCTCAGACTAACATTCATATCATATCAGAAGAAACAACACACATTTTTACAGACAAACAACAACTCTGGAACTTCATAGACTCAAAACCATGGTTACAAGAACAACGAAACAAGCTATTTTAAGGTAAGACAAGCCCCTCAAATACATCAAACTTCAGCAGAAAGATGGCTCAAAACCCCATAACAATGATCTCGCTCAACATCAGGGGCTAAATACACCAATTTAAAGATACAGAGTGGCAGATGAATCAGAAAATTGAACCCAACATTGTGCTGCCTACAAGAAACACATCTCAACAGTCAGAGCAAACACAAACTGAAAGTTAAAAGCTGGAAAACAATTCTACAGGCAAACTACTCCCTCAAAAAAGCTTGGGTAGCCATAGTGGTATCAGATCACATTGATTTTAGGCTGAAGACAGTCACAAGAGACAGTGAAGGTCATTTCTTATTGATCAAGGGATCTGAACATCAGGAGGAACTCACACTCCTAAATGCATATGCACCTAAAGAGGGACTGACGAAATACCTAAAACAACTACTCATTGACTTGAAGAAAGGCATCGATAGCAACACAATACTAGATGGAGATTTTAACACCACTTTATCACCTTCCAATAGATCAACCAGACTCAAGCTCAACAAGGACTTTATCTGAGGGAAGAAATGGAAGAGAGGGGCTTAGTACATATATATACGGGACACTTCATCCTCAAAAAGCTGAATACACATTCTTCTCAAGTGTTCATGGAACATTCTCCAAGATAGACCACATGCTGGGCCACAAAACATAACTTTTACATAAAATTAAGAAGCTAGAAACTATTTCAACGATCTTCTCAGATCATGATGCCCTGAAAATAGAAGTGAATCACACACACAAACAGAAAATCAAATCAAACACCTGGAAATTAAACAGCTCACTACTAACAATGAATGGCTTAGAAAGGAAATAGGCAACTTTAATGAAAATTTAAAAGTTTGTGCATTTAATGCCACTGTCAATAGAGTAAAAAAGGAATGCATTCTAAATTATGTGGATTAGAAATACTATAGAATTAAATATTTTATAAAAGAAGAGCAAACTAAATGCAATCATTTCAAAATTTCTGTGGAACAGAATTTGCCAAGAACTCTTAATATCAATGGCAAGAACCAAAAAAATTATTGAAAGTTTGAAATGTGACTTGAATACACACTTTTTCTGAAGAAGAGATACTAGGGTTCAGAGAGTTAATACAGTGGGTAGGACACTTGCCTTGCACACAGGTGACCTCAACTTGATCTCTGACAGCATATATGGTTCCTAAAGCACTGCCAGGAGTGGTCCCTGAGCTCAGAGCCAGGAGTAAGTCTTGAACACCACAAGGTGTGATTCCAAAACAAAATAAAGCAAGGCAAAAGAGAGGCTAGAGCCATAATACAGTGGGTAGGGTGCTTGCATTGTATGTGTCTGATCCAGGCTCACTCCCTTGCAGCTCAGATGCTCCCCGGAGTGCTCCACGAGTGATCCCTGAACACAAAGCCAGGAGCAAGTTTTGAGTATTGCTTGGTGTGGTCCTCCAACCAAACAAAACATCTAAAAAGCAAAAACCAAAAATGAAGATATATTAATGGCCAATAAGCTCACGAGTCCCTGTTTCTGCATGTTCTTGCTAATATTTGGCATTGTCAGTGTTTTAGATTTTAATCATTCTAGTAAATATATAGCAGTACCTCAATCTGTTAAGTTTGCAGTTTGGTATTGGTATATGGTGCCATTATTAATCTTTACACATGCTTATTTGGCATTTTCACCTCTTTGGTGAAGTGTCTCTTAGCTTCTTTGACTGTATTTAAGGAGCCAAGAAGATCTCATTTTAATTTTCAAAGATCTTTATTTCATTTCATTATTTTATTTTCATTTTTATTTTATTTTCATTTTAAAGATCTAATTTTAATTTTCACTTCTTTGTGAAGTGTCTCTTAGCTCCTTTGACTGTATTTGACTGCAACATGGATGGAACTAGAGGATAACATGCTGAGTGAAATCACTTTCTCTCTAATATGTGGAAGTCAAAGTCACACAAAGAGGTAGTAAAAAAGGACCAAAGGCAACCCATCAGATGTGATCCACACAATTGAGTTGGTGGCAGGGGTCAGGGATTGAAAGGGAGGGATGCTGTGGTCTTTGAGGGAGGAAGGTAGGTACACGGGTAATGGATATGGTGTTGGAGTTATGACAACAAGAAGCCATCATTAACCATTTCATTGCAAGCCTCAATAAATGTAATAGGTTCATAAATTGATTTGAAGAAAGAAAAATAATCAATTTGGTTGATCCCAATTCCTGTGTCCTTCAGAAAAATTTTATGATTGCAGTTGGTCTTGCACAGTTCTTATCTCTTACCAGGTTTATTTCTGTGTTTTATAGTTTTTATTGATGTTGCAAAATATATTTTAATTTTTTATAGTATTTGCCAGGGCTGACGCGATAGCACAGCCAGTAGGGCATTTGCCTTGCACACGGCTGACCTGGGTTCAATTCCTCCTTCCCTCTCGGAGAGCCCGGCAAGCTATTGAGAATATCCCGCCCCCACAGCAGAGCCTGGCAATCTCTCCGTGGTGTATTCGATATGCCAAAAACAGTAACAAGTCTCACAATGTAGATATTACTGGTGCCTGCTCGAGCAGATCAATGAACAGGAAAACAGTGCAGTGCTATTGCAAGCCTCAATCAATGCAAAAAGGTAAAAAAAAACAATCACACTGAAACTATTTTTTAAAATTGGATTCTGTTTTTATTTTTGATTTTTAAAAGATTTCTTTGAGTATTTTTGATAAAAATCTTTAGTGTGATATGTACTTTGCATTTTTGGGTTGACCACACCTGGCAGTTCTCAGAATTAACTCATATCTCTGTATTTAGTATCATTCTAGATCATGCTTAGGAGACTATAGGTGATCCTATAAATTGAACCCGGGTCTGCTATATCTAAAGCAAGCACCTTAACTCTTCTACTTTATCTCCCATCCCTATTTTGAATTTTTCTCCAAAAAATTGTGACTTGTCACTCAAAGCCTCTTTTGCAGACCACAACACTCAAAAGGAGAGAGAGAACACAAGGGATTGCCCTGCCATAGAGGCAGGGTGGGATGGGGGGATGGGGGTGAGGGGGATATTATCCAGGGTGGTGGAAAATGGGCACTGGTGGAGGGATGGGTATTTGATCATTGTATAATCGAAACCCAAGCACAAAAAATTGTAAATCTACAACTGTACCTCATGGTGTTTCACTAAAAATAAAAAATAAATTTAAAAAATTGTGGCTTGTTTACTTATTCTTTTAACAATTAGCAGAAAAGCTTAACGTTAACGAAGTCCGACTTACTGTGCTTTTGGTGTTTTATTTGGAAAAAAATCACCAGGGTGAAGGTTAGTACGTTTTCTTCTCTATTATATTCTGAAAGCTTTATAATTTTTCATTTTATGTCCGGCTACCCGTGATGTATTCGATATGCCAAAAACAGTAGCAACAAGGTCTCACAATGGAGACCTTACTGGGCCGGCTCAAGAAAATCAATGAACAATGGGAGGACAGTGACAGTGACATTTTATGTTCAGCTCATCAGTGATTCTCTGAGAGCCTAAAAGCTTTCTCAGGAGACCTGGGTACAAGGAGTGACCTTATTAAATGTGAACATTCACTTTAACACTGCCTTCTTGATTCTTCGGATTCTTCCCTTAAGTTACTAGGAATCATACAACACCTCTCATTCAATCCCATCCCTATTCTTTCTACCCATTCCTTCATGATGACCCTTACATATGTGAAGTCTGGTAAAGGTTATACTTCACTTAAGTTTTTAGTTTGCCTGTAGTTTTTTGTTTCAGTAGTTTTAACCTTTTATATTACTAAATTCTATTTGTATCATCATGGGAAGAATATAAATGTTTAAAGGCTTGACCTGAAAATTAAGGACACTGTTTCATTCATTGTTTTATTTAGGACAAGTTTCAAACTCATTTCTTGCATCTGTTCTTTGAAATCCTCTGCTTTTCATGTTAGTTTTTCTGGGAAATGGACACTTGATTTTCCAAAGCCTTGTTTTCAGTGGGTACATTAGTCTAGGTCAGAGTTTATTCAATCTATTCTTCAACACCTGCAAAATTGCATCAATCCAGGGACCTGCGTAAGCCAAGACCATACAGTATTGGTTTTCACTTTTTCTAAACCTGGGGACCAGCACTAGTCATGGTCTGGTGGTTGAAGATCATTGATCTATATTACCACACGTGGCTCTTTGCTGCTTTATCAGGGTTACAGAGTCCTTATATATTGGCTGAATTTCAGCTTTCATTCCAAACCAAGCCAGACAGCCATTCCCCGATTTTTCTTATATCCTCAAAATTCTATTGCTTGCAATTCTAGACTGGGAGTCATTTGACTTGTACTTTTCTTTCCCAACTTCTTGATCTTATTCTGCTTTCTTGAAATGTGATATACAACTTTATAATATGAACATGAGAAACTGGGAAATTGGTTTTTTTGGAGCCAAATGTCAGTACAATAATAATAGCTCTGTAACTTTATTTTTATTATTATTCCTTTTTGCTTTTTGGGTCACATCCTGCGATGCACAGGGGTTACTCCTGGCTTTGCACTCAGGAATTACTCCTTGCAGTGCTCAGGTGACCATATGGGATGCTGGGGATCAAACCTGAATCAGCTGCGTGCAAGACAAATGCTCTACCCGCCGTGCTATTGCTCCATCCCCAGTCCTGTAACTTTAAAAGGATGGGTTGTCAGACACCTTCCCAAAGAAGACATATGTATGGCCATCTGGGATATCAAAAATTTCTCATTGTAACTTATGACCAGGAAAATGCAAATCAAAACAATAATGAGATATCATTTCAGAACTTTGAAAATGACACATATCCACAAGTCTAGAAACAGACAGTGTTGACCAGGTTGTAGTGAGAAAGGAGCCCTTATCGAGTGTTGGTGTGAATGTAATTTGGTTCAGCCTCTCTGGAAAGTAATATGGAGCCAGGGTCGCTGGCGTGTGTGTGTGTGTGTGTGTGTGTGTGTGTGTGCGCGCGCGCAGCGGGGGGGACCCTCTGCGGGTGGGCGTGGGTGGCCAGGACCAGGAACCCACCCAGGGGCCTGCTGGAAAGCCCTACTCCGCTTCCTTCGTGGTCGGAGGCTGAGAGCCCTTCTCGGGCACGGGGCACGGTCCCGGCAGGCGCTAGGCTCGGCTTCTTGGCCCCGCGGCCCCCTCTCCAGGCGTGCGACCCTGGACTCTTGTCTCGCCACACTCCGGCTAGGGGCGTCGGGTGGGCAGCTGCCTCCAGTTACCCCACCAGGAAAGGGGATGCCCGAGAGCCAAGGGCACCTCCCGCTCTTCCTTGCCCCCTTCCTCCACGTGGGTGAGGCACGCATGGGTCCCGTGCAACCCTTTCTCCCCGTGGCCACGGCCTGGGAACCCGCCACGGCCCCTGCCACCCCCTGTGTTGATGGCCTTTGCCTCTCCGCAGCGGGGGCCGCTGAAGTTTCCCGCGAGGGAAAGCCACAACCCCGGGAACCCCCGGCTGCGCTGCACCCTCCTAGGCAGGGAGCGCGCTGTGCCAGCTGGGCTCCCTCGGAGTCTGGCTGAGAGGTGGAGAAAAAGGAAGAGCGCGAGGCCATAGGCAAGGGATGCTCAAGGGATGCTGCGTGTGTCCGGGCTTTGGGGAGAAACGCCTGGAAGACTGAAATAGGAGCAGAGGACGTTTACTCGCGCCCAGACTGGAACAGGCGAGAGGGCTTTGGTCCTAAGTGCTTCGGGACTTGCAGGAGATCAAGTGAACTCTCTCTCTCTCTCTCTCTCTCTCTCTCTCTCTCTCTCTCTCTCTCTCTCTCTCTCTCTCTCTCTCTCTCTCTCTCTCTCCTTCCCCCCCTTGTATACACTTCAATAACTGTTTATATAGGCAGGTGCCCTGTACAATCTGAGAAAGTGTTGGAGAGGTGGTATCAAGGCTCAGTCCTGTTAGATTCTGACGTTTGCATTTATTTATTGTTTTTTTTTAATCTCTGGGATTTCCACTTCTCAACTGTCAGAAACTTGTAGCTGAGTTTTAAAAAAACACCCTTCCTAGATCTGTGAGTTGGAGGGGGCAACCTTTGCCAGAGGCAGAAATATCTGTGGACTGTGTTATCTCAAAGGAGTTAATTATTGTTAACAGTATTGTAAATAATGTTGCAAATGTATTTGATTTGTATTGTAAGTGTAACCGCATCAGTATCGTAAATTACTAAGAACAAACAACAAGAACAACCAAACTAACTTCTTCCGGATTCGTTTGATTGTTATTGCTATGGGAGTTTGTTGCACTGGGGATAGTGGCACCTAGATTGTAAGCAGACCGCTGGACAAGTTTCAGGCTGGAATGTCCTGCTCTAGGAGCTCTCACTGAATATTGTGGAGAGTGTCTGTAGTGTCACTCTAAGCTAGACATTGCTTCTAACGTCAATAACAAATGGATCAGTGATAGAAGAGATAGTATTTCGGCTGTCACATGAGTTGAACGGAACAGTTTGGCAATGTGCTGTCTTGAGATCCAGGGAAACTCATTTTTGTACTTTGCTTTAAGTCCTAAAATAGATACATAAGTCATTTCACCCATTTTTTTATTGAATCAGCAGGAGATACAGTTACAAAGCTTTCAGTCATACAGTGAATGAACACCCATCCCTCAACCAGTGCACATTTTCCACCACCAATGTCCCCGGTATGCCCCTCCCCCCTTTCTAACCCTCCCCCTGCCTCTCTGCCGGACAATTTTCCCTCTGCTCTCTCTCTACTTCGGGGCATTATGATTTGCAATACTGAGAGGCTATCACGTTTGGTCCTTTATCTACTTTCAGCTTTTATCTCCCATCCCGAATGATCCCTCCAACCATCATTGGCTTAGTGGTCCCTTCTCTATCCCAGCTGCCTTCGCCCCCAGCTCATGAGGCAGGCTTCCAACTATGAAACAATATTCCTGGCCCTTGTATCTACTGTCCTCAGGTGTCAGTCTCATGTTATATTATTTTAAATTCCACAAATGAGTGCAGTCCTTCTTTGTCTGTTTCTCTCTTTCTGACTCATTTTCAATATAGATAGTAGGAACCTCACATGCAGGAGGTGTTTGACTTGAACTTTGTCTTTTAGGCTCAGTTTCACTTTTACTTAAGAATTTTGATTATATTCAGAATATGTGTAAGATGTGTAAGGAGACTTCTGTACACTTACTGAAGTAGTTGTAGGCTTTTGCTAAATATATTTACTATAGTATAGGGAATAGCATTAGTGTTGGTTTATCTCTTGATGAGAAGTGTTCAAATGAAACAATACTTCATCATAGTAAAGAATACTGTATTTTTTCCCCCACGATATATCTTTGTTTTGCTGTGCTTTTTTTTTTTTTGGTTGTTGTTGCTTCAGTCCCATTGGTAATTTTCTTGTTTTTAGCTTAATAAATATCAAGTTTCTGGAAAGTGGTAGTTATTATTTCTGTAGAATATTCTCTTTTGTTATTGTAGGGGGCTGGAGAGATAGCACAGAGGTAGGGCATTTGCCTTGCACACAGCCAGCATGGCCGAGCCGGGTTTGATTCCTCCACCCCTCTTGGAGAGCCCAGCAAGCTACCGAGAGTATCTCGCCCACACCGCAAAGCCTGGCAAGCTACCCGTGATGTATGCAATATGCCAAACACAGTAACAACAAGTTTCAATAAATGAACACCCATCCCTCAACCAGTGCACATTTTCCACCACCAATGTCCCCGGTATGCCCCTCCCCCCTTTCTAACCCTCCCCCTGCCTCTCTGGCAGACAATTTTCCCCCTACTCTCTCTCTACTAGTAATGGAGACATTACTAGACCCGCTTGAGCAAATCGATGAACAATGGGAGGACCACGATACCGTGATAGTAGGAACCTATAGATTTCTCTGCGGTCTCAGCCTCTGTCTTCCTTGTTTTGTCCCACTCAGTTGACATAATTGGTTTCTACTTATTCCTTAAAGAGTAAGTCTTGCCTCATGAGCAAAGGGGAGAAGGCAGCTAGTATAGAGATGGGATCACTAAGAAAATGATGGCTTGAGGAATCGGTCTGGATGGGAGATGTGTGCTGAAAGCAGATAAAGGACCAAACAGGATAACCTCTCAGTATCTGCACTGCAAACCATAATGCCCCCAAATTAGAAAGAGTATGGGGAATATTGTCTGCCATGGAGGCAGGGGGAGGGTAGGAAAGGGGGGGTATACCAGGGATATTGGTGGTGGGGAATGTGCACTGATGAGGGATGGGTGTTTGATCATTGTGTGATTGATTGTAATCCAAACACGAAAGCTTGTAACTATCTCACGGTGATTCAATAAAATAAAAAAAAATTAAAAACTATTAAAAAATCAAACGATAAAAAGAAAGACTAAGTTTTCCTTTGAACAGATAAGTGGCTCTTCTCAGGACATGTGCTTATTGTCTTATATTCTGGGAAACAATATATTATGCTTACTTTAAGTTACAGTTTGTATTGCCCACCTGATGCCAAGGACTTTAATAATACTATGCTTCAAATGTTTATTTTAATTTTGTCTAGAAAAACAAATTTTTAATTATGTTTTTTCAAATGACATGTTATTTTCTTCAGATTATCCTGCCCCCACAGCAGAACCTGGCAAGCTACCTGTGGCATATTCGATATACCAAAAATAGTAACAATGATGATCCTCATTCCCCTGATAGATCCCCCAATATGTCATCGGCCTACACTAGCACGTGACAGGGACTAATGAAGATGTTACTGGCGCCCGCTTGAGCAAATCGATGAACAACCGGGTGATAGTGATAGCGATGTTATTTTCTGCCCCTTCTGATCCCAAATGGTAATTATTATATACATAGTTAAAGTGAGCTAGAGGGGGCTGCAGCGATAGCACAGCGGGTATGGTATTTGCCTTGCATGCGGCCGACCCAGGTTCGATTCCCATCATCCCATATGGTCCCCTGAGCACTGCCAGGAGTAATTACTGAGTGCAGACCTAGGAGTAACCCCTGTGCATTGCCAGATGTGACCCAAAAAGCAAAACAAAAAAGAATAGTAAAATGAGCTAGAGAATTTCACCTTGTTTAAATTAAACAATTAAAGGATTTCAATTTTGATAAATTTGGACTTGTACATTTCTAGGCATTGAAATTGTACTCTGGCTGTAAGGTAAAATAAGTTTTATTTTTTAGAGTTTAAAAGTGTTTTTTAAAATTTAATTTTTATAAATTAGTTCACAATATTTGATTACATTTAATATTTGAACACCAATCTCACCACCATTAAACCTTCACGCCACCATATTTCGAATGTTTCTGTTCCAAACCCCAACCCTTGCACCAAAGCAGAACCGAAATCATTTATTTTGCATTGTTTGTTATGAATAAACTGCTGAAAATTCTCCAAAAATTTTCCTTAGAGGAAAGTGAGTGAAGATTGTTGTATTTCACCATTTAGCTCTTCTATAAGAGATCAATAACATGTCGTTAAAGATTGAGGCTTGTGTCCTTATAGAATATACGTATATGCATATGAATATGCATATATATGTAAAAACTTATTTTCCTCTAAGAATGGCTGCCTTTTACTTTAAACTCCATCAAATGTGGTGCACTACTCTTGGAATATGAGTGGTGTGAGGTATGAGATATGGCTGTGCAGTCCAGGAATAAATTCCTGGTCCAGGAATAAGCTCACTCATGCGTGAGGCTTGGCCTGAGCATGTGGAGAGGGCTGAGGGCATGGTGGTAGTTGAGTTCTGGAGGTTTTTGGCTGCTGGGTCTGAGTCCCTTGGGGTGGGTAAGGATCTCACCCACCCCCTCTGGATTCCCCTGAATGAAACAGCCTGGTGTGGGGTCTGGCGGCATGGGTATGGGGAGCCATTTTATGCTCTCTTTCGAGATAGTTATCTTAAAAAAATTATATGTGTGTGTATATATTTATATAATATATGTATATATACTAAGTTCCTCTCTTCTGTTTCTCTCTTCAATTCCAGTCAATTCCAGTATTTCCGCTTTTAGTTTTAGCCTAGCTGATTTATCAAGTGGTGACAGAGTGGTGTTGAAATCTCTAACTATTATTGTGCTGTCATCAATGTCCTTCAAGTCTATTGGTCATTTTATGAATTTTAAATGTGTTTAGGAGTATGTGAGTTCTTTCTGATGTTCATATCCCTTCATCACTGAGAAATGGCCTTCTTGGTCTCTTAAAACCTTTTAGTACTATAGTCAATGTTGTCTGATATCAGTATGGCCACCCAGCCGTTTTTTGGGCTTGTGTGCTTGAAATATTATCTTCCAATCTTTGACTTTGAATCTGTTTGCCCTTACTGCTTAAATTTAATTCTTGAAAGCAGCAGAAGGTTGGACTCAATTTTTTAATCCATACTGACATTTGATGTTTCTTAATTGGTACAGTTAGGCCTCTGACATTGAGTGTGATTATTGCCTTGGAGTTTGTACCGTCTTTTTGTAGAAATTTGGTCTAGTTGTGAGATTTCTCTCATCTACGGTAGTCCTTTTCATTCTCTTTCTTACAGCAGTTTTGAGTCATAAAGTTCCTGAACTGTTTCTTATCTGTGAAGTTGTGTATAGTTCCTTCAAATCTGAATGAGAGTCTGGCTGGGTAAAGTTGTTCATTGAGTTTAATTATCTCCCACCATTGTCTTGGGGCCTCATGTAAGAAATCTTCTGTCATTTGTACCAACACTCCTTTGCATGTCATTTTTTTCTTTAATCTTTAAGTGCTCTATACCTATCTAAGACATTCATCATTCTGAGTAGTTTGTATCTTGAGTATTTTTAGTTGGATTTCTTTTATCTGGTACCCTTCAAGTCTCTTGGATCTGGGTGCTTGCCCCCTCCAGTTCTGGGAACTTCTCAGCAGTGATGCTTCTGACTGTTGCATCTTCACAAGAGTTGCCTTCCTGTCCCTCTGGGACAATGATTATTTTTATGTTGTTCCTCTTGAATTAATTCCAGAGTTATCTTATCAACTGATCCTTCCACCAGTGCCCATTCTCCACCACCAATGTTCCCAGCATCCCCCCCATAATCCCCACCCCACCCCCCACTCCTGCCTCTGTGGCAGGTGGAGAGTACCTTTTACTCTCTCTCTCCTTTAGGGTTTTGTGGTCTGCAATCCAGGTATTAAGTAGCCATAATGTTTGGTCTATAGTCTAGGAAGATGTGTGCTTAAAGTGGGTAAAGGATCAAATATGATGGCCTCTCAGTATCTATACTGCAAAACATAATGCTCAAAAGGGGAAGGAGAGAGAGATGGGGGAGGTAAAAGAGAGAGAGAGGGAAAGAGAGAAGGGATAGAGGGGAGAGAGAGAGAGAGAGAGAGGGAGGGAGGGATGGAGGGAGGACTGGGGACACTGGTACACTGGTGGGAAATGTACACTGGTGGAGGGACAGCTGTTTGAACATTTTATGACTGAAACCAGATCATGAAAACTTTGTAACTGTCTCATTTGCCAAGGTGTCAAAAATCAGATGGGCTGGTCACGTAATGAGATTTAAAGACGACCGCTGGACTAGAGCTGTTACCGACTGGATTCCAGGGGATGTCAAAAGACCGTGTGGCCGCCCACCTACCAAATGGTCAGACTTCTTCGTCAAGATCATGAACGATCTGTTTGAGGCTCTTCATGTTCCCAGAGCGAACAGATGCCATTAGGCTACACTAGCACGCAACAGGGACAAATGGAGATGTTACTGGCGCCCGCTCGAGCAAATCGACTACTAACAGGAAGTTAAGTGATTAAGTGATTTAAGTGTATCTCAAGGTGATTCAATTAAAAAAAAAGAGCTGGAATTCCCAAAACAATCCAAATGATCAATGAAACCAAGTGCTGCGGCCACAGCCCCAGAAACACAAGGACTTAATGCAGAACCCAGCAGCTTAGAGCAGAAAAGCGAACGGATGATGAGTTAACCCAGGCCATCATTTCTGCCCAGAGGGGAAAGGGTGTTGCCCCATTCGCCCTCTCTTCTCTGGAAAGAAGGATGGCGGCCGCATGGGAGCCTTGTGGACAGCAGGTATGAGCCGGGGGTGTGGGGGCGACTAAAACCTCATGGGAAGGGGGGCGTTCCGGTTCGTCCTTCACGCCCTACCGAGGTCACCAGTTGCCCCCCACGAGCGGCTCTCCAGCACGGCCACAGCCCCAGAAGCACAAGGGCTTAATGCAGAACCCAGCAGCTTGGAGCAGAAAAGTGAAAGGACTATGAGTTAATCCAGGCAATCATTTCTGCCCAGAGGGGAAAGGGTGTTGCTCCCTTCCGCCCTCCTCCCTCTGGAAAGAAAGATGGTGGCCACATGGGAGCCTTGTGGACAGCAGGTATGAGCCGGGGGTGTGGGGGCGACTAAAACCTCATGGGAAGGGGGGCGTTCCGGTCCGTCCTTCACGCCCTACCGAGGTCACCGGTTGCCCCCCACGAGTGGCTCCCCAGCACAGCCACGGCCCCAGAAGCACAAGGACTTAATGCAGAACCCAGCAGCTTGGAGCAGAAAAGTGAACGGACTATGCATTGATCCAGGCCATCAAGTCTGCCGGAGGGGAAAGGGTGTTGCCCCATTCGCCCTCTCCTCGCTGGAAAGAAAGATGGCGGCCACATGGGAGCCTTGTGGACAGCAGGTATGAGCCGGGAGTGTGGGGGCGACTAAAACCTCATGGGAAGGGGGGCGATCCGGTCCGTCCTTCACGCCCTACCGAGGTCACCAGTTGCCCCCTACGAGCGGCTCACCAGCACGGCCACAGCCCAAGAAGCACAAGGGCTTAACGCAGAACCCAGCAGCTTGGAGCAGAAAAGTGAACGGACTATGCGTTGATCCAGCCCATCAAGTCTGCCGGAGGGGAAAGGGTGTTGCCCCATTCGCCCTCTCCTCTCTGGAAAGAAAGATGGCGGCCACATGGGAGCCTTGTGGACAGCAGGTATGAGCCGGGAGTGTGGGGGCGACTAAAACCTCATGGGAAGGGGGGCGTTTCGCTCCGCCCTTCACGCCTTACCCAGGCTACCAGTTGCCCCCCGCGAGCGGCTCTCCAGCACGGCCACAACTCCAGAACACAGAAACCAATTTCTTAACTATCTGACTTTCAGTAGAAATACTTCCAGGGTCAATAGGTAAAATAACAGAAATCCAAAACCAACATTTAATTCTTGAACCCAGCTGTAGAAAGAAAATCACTTCACAATGCTTTTTCAGCATGTCTGATTTGGGGGGGGGGGGTAAACTCTAAATAATAGTGGTGAATCTTTTATTGAAACAATGAATCTAACCAAAGCAGATAGAGTGTTAACTAGAATTCATCTGCCTCACAGGGACGGGGAGGGGTGGGGGGTGGGGTTTTATTGGGGTTCTTCATGGTAAAAAATAAGTATTGGTAAAGGGAAATGTGTTTGATATTTGCATGACTGAGACATAAACCTGAAAGCTTTGTAACCTTTCCCACAGTGATTCAATAAATAAAAAAAAAAAATGAAACCAAGTGCTGGTTCTTTGAAAAAATAAACTAGATCATTAAACCATTGACAAGACTCTCAAAGAAAGAGAGAGAGGGAGAACCCTAATAAACTGAATCAGAAATGAAAGAGGTAACATCACAACAGAAACTATGGAAATTCAAATCAGAGATTACTTTGAGAATCTTTATGCCATGAAATAAGAGAACTTTAAAGAAATGGATAAATTCCTGGACTCCTATACTCTCCCAAGGCTGAACCAAGATTTGGAAGAGGGAGGGAGTGAGAGAAATGGAGACAGAGAGACAGACAGGATGGATTTGCATATGGAGAGCTGTAACTCTTTCCCACTTTCAACCTTTCTCTTCATTTAACCAACCTTGGTTGACTTCTCAGGATTTTTTTTTTTTTTGAGAATTATGAGGGCCTTTTTCAGTTAGAAAAACAAGATCTTCTAAGCCACAGATTCCCCTCACTCTGGAACTTTTTGCAAGATACTTGCTGTTTTGTACCTTTATAAAATGGAGGATAATGTAGAATTCATTGAGCTGCTTTGGGATAGAGATTTTAAAAAATGATTAAGTTCCATTTTAAACAATACTATTGGGCTAATATAACAATTTAAACTTTGAATTTATTAAAAACAAACCTTGATTCACAAGTACACTGAGCCTTAAGTCCACTAACCATGAATACTAAATGCATTCAAAATACCATATCAGAGACAGCTCAATGAGACTGAGCACATGCTCTGTTATGTAGAAGACTCTGGATTGGGTTGGATCCTTGGCACCTTAAGATCCCTCAAGCATCCCCAGGAGCAACTCCAAGCACAGAGCCTGGAGCAGCCAGCCCCTGCACACTACCACACGAGCAAAAAGCACCATATCAAGTACTGGGGAAATCATAATGGATGGCGACATCCCTGTCTTCCAAGGGTTTACAACCTAATGGAAGATATATGTGCAATTAAATTACTCAAGGGCAGAAATGAGGGCTGTAAAAGAACTATGACAAAGTGGTGGAGAGGACATTCTGATCAAACCCTCGAAAGGCTAAATGCTGAGGACTTACTCTGAAAGGATTTCAATTTAAGGCCTGCCAAAGAGAACAAAAAGGCAGATTCCAAGAGCAGAGGATACATATGTTATCAAGATGCTTGAGTAAGTGGATGAGGGAAATACTGAGCAATGGTGAATCAGAGATGTGGGTGCGAGTCCAAAGGAAACTAAGCCTGAAGAGTAATCCTAGAGAGTCTGGACTTATCTGGAAGGGCAGTAGGAGGGACTTGGGTCTGTGAGTTCCCCGTACACTTGCAGTGCTTGTGAAAGGAGGGAGTGATTGCGATATCCTCTCGAGAGGCAAACACTGGGGCAAGAAAGACAGCCTCTTAGAATACCGTGAATGCTATGAGGGGATGGCGAGATTTCAATGTAAAAACACAGGATTAAGGGAGAGAGGAAGACATGCGTCTCTGTCTGCTGGATCAATGCAAGTCAAACAAGCACCTCTGTCCCACACTTAAGAATAGGTACTTAAGTGTGGATGCTGGTGGTGGGAAATGTGCATTGGTGGAGGATGGGTTGTTCGATCATTGTATGACCGAAGCTCAATCATGAAAGTTTTGTAACGGTATCTCATAGTGATTCAATAAAAAAAATAATAAAGTTAAATTAAAAAAATAGGAAATGAGAGCATGGCAGGTAGGACACGTGTCCTGACCTGGGTTCGATCCCTGAGCACTACCAGGAGTGATTCCTAAGTGCAGCACCAGAAGTAACCCCAAAACAAAACAGGACTGGAGATGTGGACCATCAGGGACACCCAGGTCTATTCCCACCTGGTGCATAAGCACTCAGAGCAAAGTCAGAATGCACAGCACAGAGAAAGCTTCCTGGGCCTCCCCTTGCAGTGCTGTGAAGGGAACATCTTCACATCTAAGGTCTTCTAGAAGTAGCTAAAGGGTTCACTCTCCAGCAGTGTCAAAATTAACAATGATAAATAATTTTTGCATACCTCAAGGAACTTAGTAGAAGAACAAATTAAAGCCAAAGTCAGTAGATGAAGGGAAAAAAATAAAAATTA
This sequence comes from Sorex fumeus, assembly GCF_029834395.1. Classification (NCBI taxonomy): domain Eukaryota; kingdom Metazoa; phylum Chordata; class Mammalia; order Eulipotyphla; family Soricidae; genus Sorex; species Sorex fumeus. Next base: position 6,707,492 of record NW_026606103.1, read on the forward strand.
CAGTGTAAGTAAGGAAAATAGAAATGAAAAAAGATCATGTAAAAGATCAGTGAAATCACTACTCACAATGAGAAAGACAAATACAGGATGATCTCACTTATATATGGTATTCAAAGAAATACACCACAAGGAGAGAAATGTCAAAGACAAACCCATAGACTCTAACTCCCAAACTGAGCACACCAAGAGGCAGGGCAGGGTTGAAAGGTCCAGGGGACTATAGCTGAGGGATACTGTCACTTTGGTGGACACAGGGTGGTGACATTACACCCCTAAAACATTTTAAAATGGAGGGCTTGACACATAGCACAGTGGCTAAGATGCTTGCCTTGTAGGTATATGGTCAAATGAGTTCAAATTCCATGTTGCCACATGTGCCAGGAATGTTCTTGGCACCCAAACCACTGTCACATGTTGTGACTAATAACCAAGAACCCAAGCACCACAGTCAGAAAGTGTGAGCCCTGGGAACTCCAAACAGAGCACCACAGTTACCCCTCACCCTATGAGCACTGCAGCTAGAGCCTGCATGCCTCAGCCAGAGGCGCATGCCGGCAGAGATGCATGCACCACAGCCACAGGAGCACAAACCCAAGAGCCTGCAGCCTAACACTCGACCTGCTAGGAGCACCCCAGCAGAGTGAGTGATTTTCCTGACATATGATGCCCCATCAGCACCCCAGCAGACTCTGTGAGCCCTGCACCCTGCCCACAACCCCTGCCAGCATCACAGTGAGAACTGCGAGTGCCACAATAAGGCTGCATGTGGACCCCACATGGCAGATCAACAGCAACAAGGGGGAAGGTCAGGGGAGGGAATAAGAGTGTGTTTATAGAACCTTAGTGCCCGAGAACAGATGACTTGATAAAGAAACCCTGGCACATCTACACCATGGAATACTATGCAGCTGTTAGGAAAAATGAAGCACAGAATTTTCTTGTAAATAGATGGACATGGAGAGTATCATGCTGAGTGAAAAGAGAAGGTGAGGGACTGACATAGAATGACTGCACCATTTGTGGAATTAAAAAAAAAACAGTATGAGACTAACACCTGAGGACAGTAGAAACAAGGGCCAGGAGGACAGGTCATGGTTGCAAGTTGGCTTCAAGTGCTGGGGAGAAGGCAGTTTGGATAAAAAAGGAACCACTATGACAAAGACAGTTGGAAGTGATCACTCTGAATAAGAATTGAATAAGAACTGCTGAAAGTAAGTAAAGGAACAAGCATGATGACCTCTCAGAATCTGTACTGCAAACCATAGTGACCAAAGGAGAGAAAAAAGGAAAGTGCTTGCCATAGAGAGAGGCTGGGCGTGGTTTGAGGGAAACTGGGGATACTAGTAGTGGGAAATATGCACTGGTGAAGGAATGGGTGTTGGAACATTGCATGACTGAAACCCAGTCATGAACAATTTTGTAACTATCTCATGATGATTCAATTAATATAAAAATTATTTAACACACATAGACACACACACACGTTTGAGGCCACATCCAATGGTGCTCCAGGATTACTCCTGGTTCCATGCCCAGGGATCACTCCTGGTTTGCGCAGGGGACCATATTTAGTGTCAGGGATCAAACTCAGGTAGGCCACAGGCAAGACAGGCACCATACCTGCTGCACTATGTCTCCTGCCTTCTCTAAAACAAAGACAAGTGTGCCAGGGGTTGGAGTGAGCTCGATGGATTGAGTGCATCCTGTGCATGCAGGCCAACGCTTCATGGTTCCCTGAGCAATACCACCAGCAACTGCAGAGTACAGAGCCTGTGGTAACTGAGTATCTCTAGGTGTGGGACAAAAATCAGGGGGAGAAAGAGAGAGAAAAAGTGAGAAAGAGAGAGGAGAGAGAGAGACGAGGGTAGAGAGAGAGAAGAGAGAAAGGGAGAAGAGAGGAGGGGGAGAGAGGAGGAGGAGAGAGAAGAGGAGGGAGAAAGAGGAGAGAGAAAACAGGGAGAGAGAAAGAGAGAAGGGAGGAGAGAAAGAGAAGGAGGGGGAGAGAGAAAGAGGAGAGAGAATACAGGGGAAAGAGAGAAGACAGGGGAGAATGAGAGGGGGAGAGATAAGAGAAGGGAGAGGGGGTGAGAGAAAGAGATGGAGAGGGAGAAAGAGGACAGACAAGAGAGAAAGAGAAAAGGGGGGGGGGGAGAGAGAGAGAGAGAGAGAGAGAGAGAGAGAGATGTGAGAAGAGAGAGCAGAGAGACAGCGCAGTGTACCCAAACTGCTCTAGAATCAGAACTATTAATGGTTTAGTGACAAACCGTCCGAGGCAGGTCAATGGGCCATAGGGGCACAGGCCGGCCTCTCGAAGTGCGGACACCAGTGCTGACCTCTGCCCGGTCAGTTCCATTCACAGCTCTGGACACTCAGCATGTGCACCTGAATGAGGTCCACACTAAGCTGCTCTGTGGGCCTGGCTCCCGACTGAGGAACCACACTGCAAAGACTCCTGCTGGTGCCTTGGTTTGAGGGAGCATCCAGGACGTGCCTTGGCAGCAGGCAGGAATGAGGCCTTGGTCACTCGTCCCTCTCACCCACACACAGCACAAGGAGTCACCAGTACTTCCCGACACTGTCAGGTCCTATGGGTGTACAGTGGCTACATACACGGCCAGGATCCTGCTATTCAGAAGTGAAATCTTGCAGGGCTGGAGAGAGAGTACTGGGACAGAGGCACTTGCCCTGTGCACAGCTGACCCCAATCCAACCCCCAGGAAGGCCTATGGCTTCCAAGATTTCCAGGAGTGATCCTTGAGTACAGAGCCAGAGGTGAACCCCGAGTACCACCAGGTGTGCCCAAACCTTCCACCCTCCAATTTTTTTTTTTAAGTAGCAGTATCTAAGTACTATTCAAATTATCATCCTATTTAATGTCATGTTACACTCGGCACAAGGAAATAAGTGATGGTGCTCTAAGAATCTATAACAGGAGCTGTCTTCTAAATCAGTCAAGGAGGGCTTCCTGAGGAAGTGGCAGGGGCGCTAACATGTGAAGGATGAACAGGGTTAACTCTGTGGGAAAGGGAAGGAGACATCTGGCCACTGATAAGAACAATAAACCTGACTGAGGGTGAGGGTAGGTGGAGAGAGAGCACAGAGGGTCTGGCTCTTGAAACTTCCCACTGGTTTCGGGGTCAAGACCAAACGACCCCATGGCCACTCCTGTCCCTGGCCACTCTGTGCTCAGCGTATCCACCACATCCACTGTCTCTCTCACTCCCCTTACAGCCACACTTGCATTCCATAGGGCCAGTTTTGTTTGGTTTTGGGCCACACCTGGTGATACTCAGCGGTTGCTCCTGGTTTGCAATCCGGAATCACTCCTGGCGGTGCTCAGGAGACCAGAAGGGATGCTGGGGATTGAATCCAGACAAGCTGCATATAAGGCAGGTGCTTTATCGCTCCAGGTGGGGCTATTTTTTTTGGGGGGGGGGTGCACAGTTGGCTGTGCTCTGAGCTTTCTCCTGGCTCTTGCACACAAGAATCATTCCTGGTGGAACTTGCAGAACTATATGGGGTACCATACTTGAATTTCAAAGATCTTTCTTGTTTTGTTTTATTGTGCATGTTTCTGCTTTTGGGCTACACCTAGCTGTCTCTGGCTCAGTCATCAGGGCTCACACCTGGTGGGCTCACGGGACCACATAGGGAGCTGGCGATCAAACTTGGGCTGGCTGTATGCAAGGCAAGTGCCTTCTCACTGTGCTGCCTCTCTAGCCCCTCAAATCTCTTCCTGGCTTTGCGGTGGGTGCCAGAGTGTGGTGGTGGCAGGAGGAAGGGACCAAGAAGAGGAGGCAAACTCGCTCACACGCAAGGCACAGGAGCTTCTGCCTCTGCCCACGTGGGGGTCATGGTTTTGGAGAAAAGGCGAGGGCCACTGCCAGTGAATGTAGAGGAGCTCTTGGGAACTGAGCTGGCTTCGGGAGCACCTTCCTCCGAATCACCTCGGGGGCCTAGGAACTCTGTCCAAGGGATGCTGCAGGGGTGTCTGTGAGGGCAAGGCGTGGGCTGGAAAGAGACAGCAGCCATTACCTGGTCATCCAGGGGGATCCCGCTGCTCATCTTCACTCGATTTCCCTCCGGGTGATAGTCATCTGCATCATAGAATTTCCACCCGAGCTTGGAAACAAAACGAAAGGAATATGTAGCGCGCAGGGTGTCTCAGGCGACTGCCGCCACGAGGGCCCACACAGCAGCTCCGTGCTTCCCCCCAGTTGCAGGGGAGCATCCCCGGCCTCCCCCCCGCCCCCCTCCCTCAGGAAAGAAAAGGGGTTTGAAGCTCAGCAGTGTGCTGTGGGGCTCACCCATCATTATCTGTAATCACCCGATGGGAAAACAAACTGCAGCAGTGAGTGGCACTCTGTACTTGTTCGTGCTTACAGATCAGCCTGCCTTCGGGTCGGGGAAGGGAGAGAACAGTAGGAGACCAGTAGGGTGTGCCACTGAGGGACAGAAAGGCGGGTTACCTCGGATGCCAGCAGGGCGCCCACGCTTGATCTGTGGAGAGGATGCAGATGTTCAAATGACCAAGCCCTCCCAACCAGCCCATCTGAGGGTGTCCCCCAGAACTCAGATCAAAGTATACTGATGACAATCTGCAAGTGCTTGTGATCCCTTGTTGGTTTTGGGTTTTGGGTGATCCCTGGAGGTGCTCTAAGGTCACTCCAGGCTCTGTGTTCAGGGGCCGCTCCAGTAGATGCTTGGGAAACCATGGTGTTCAGGAGCCTGACCCTGGGTTTCCGGCATGCAAGGCATATACTTCAGCCCACTGCATTATTGCTCCTACCCCAAAAGTGATGTTCTTGACCATGGAACCTAGAGTACGGTTTTTGTTTTCTCCAGGAGTTTAAAGAAAGACATCATTACCAACATGCCGCTAACCTCTCCCCGAAACATACCATCAAATCTCATTAAACTCCTTAAGTGTTTTGGCCCCTGCTTAAGAGATGTCTCCCAAGTGGTGCTCAGGAGACCTGGGAGCCCTTCTGGTGGTTCTTGGCCCACATGGCCAGTGGTCTTGTGCAAAAGCCTGAGACTGTGGTACTGCTCAGCCCTGCTGTGCTTGGGCTCACCCAGGCCACAGAGGTGCTCAGAAACCTCCAGGGCTGCACCAGATGGTGCACAGGAGACCACGAGGCACTGCAGTACAGAGTGCTGGGCATGCACCCTGACTACTGTCCCAGCTCCAGCCCCTAGGTTTTTATTTTCTAAGGGAAAAAAAAATACTGAATTCATGAAGTGCTCAAATCTCCCCTGAGGATGCTAGGAGGGATGTGAAGGGGATTAACCTCCTCTAACTCCTACAAGGTGCAAAGCACAGCACTGCCTCAGGTCTCAGGGCTACATGCTTGAGCAGAGAGACAGGACAATAGTAAGGCCCTGCAGGTCCAACCCCCAGCAACACATTTGGTTCCTGCCAGGCGTGATCCCTGAGCACAGAGCCAGGAGTAAGCTCTAGGCACAGTTGGGGGGGGGGGTGCTCCCAAAACAAAAATGAAGAAATAAATAGATGAGACGCACTCTTAATGGACACAAGAGACAGGCCAGCCCTTCGGACTGGATGTCCAGGGATCTCTGCTCCGAGAATCTGATAAGGATCTTTTCCCCCTAAAGGCAGTGCAGGCAGTGGGAAGGCCTTGGGGCTCTGAATCTGACATCTGGCAGGTTCTCTATTCTGTCATTACAGGACTAAGATCCTGTGCAAGGTGAAATTATTTTCTCACCAGCAAAATGAGAGAACTGAGCCACAGTACCCATTCCCCATCCGCTCATTTCATTTAGCCAGCACTGACTGAGCTACCAGCTGGCCGCCAGAGGCTTGGTCTGTGCCACGGAAGATGGACAGAGAAGGCAGCCAATGAGAAATGAAATCCTTTCTGGCTTTCAATTTCTAAGGTGTTGCACAAATACCATTTACCACCATCACAATTTTCATATCCGCTTAATATTTATCAGACCTGGTCTCCCAAATTTTATATACCAGTCACAGTCACAGTCCTCCCGTTCTTCATCGATTTCTCGAGCGGGCCCAGTAATATTGTGAGACTTGTTACTGTGTTTGGCATATAGAATATGTCACGGGGAGCTTGCCAGGCTCTGCCGTGCGGGCGAGATACTCTCGGTAGCTTGCCGGGCTCTCCGAGAGGGGCGGAGGAATCGAACTCGGGTCGGCCATGTTGGCCCTTGTAAGGCAAACGCCCTACCGCTATGCTATCGCTCTAGCACTTTATATACCAATTCCACAATTTTTAAAAATTGTGTTTAAGATAACATGGTTACAATTATACTTTTGGTGTATAAAGTTATTGTACCGCCAGTACCAAAACTCTCCACCACTGCCCTTATATCGCCTCTAGTCTCTCTTTTTCCTCATTCCTCAACCCCTCCCCCTTCCATCTGGTGACCTCAACTTTGTAATCAAAGTCTAATTTGTTGGTAAACATTTACCAATTCCAAAGTGTTTACTTGTTTCTCGGGGTCCACACCTGACAGTGATCAGGACTTACTCCTGGCTCTACATTTAGGTATTACTTCTGGTGGGGCTCACGGGACCACATGAGGTGCCAGGAATGGAACCCGTGTCAGCCACGTGCAAGGCAAACACCCTTACCCACTGTGCTACTGCTCTTGCCCCTACTTGATATTTTTATATGACTGCTTCACTTTCTGAAATCAAATATATTTTTTAAAAAGTTTGGGGGGGTCACAGAGGTAGTACATCTGCAAACTTCTGACTTGGAAAATCAATCCCCCATTTGACAAATTTATTTGAAATAGACTCAGTCCCACACTGAGCTCCAGATATTTTCCTTCCACATGTGTCTCCTGCTTCTCCATGTCAGCCTATAACAGAGGTTCCCGAATTTCTTTGTCCTGAGATTCCCTATTCAGAAAAATTATTACTCCAGGATGGAGAGGTAGTCCACGAGTTTTGAGGCTTGCCTTGTTGGTGGCTGATCCCAGCTGAATTCCTGCCACATGGTCCCCTGTGCACTACCAAAAGAAGCCCTCATTGAGTGCTTGGCATGACCCAAAATCAAACATAACATTACTCAACAACCCCTAATTTCATCAGAGGCTAATACTGCCCTTCTGGATTCTTCCAGAAATCCTGGAGCAGCATCTTCCTCTTTGGGGAACACTGGTGTACTTCTCCCTTCTCCAAGCTGCCCAGGTGCAAGTCTTAAAACCCCTCTTTACTTCTCATTCATAGTCCATCCACAACGCTCTTATTTATATTCCATAACCGAATCTCTAACTTCAGGCCACCAATCTTGCCCTGCTGGGGTTCCCTGATAATCCATAAGGCGGTCAGGCCTCTGGGCCTTGACACGTTCTAGACCCTCTGCCATAACGCTTTCCCACTGTTCTCCAGGCTTGTCCCTCCTCTCTCCTAACTCCCACATTTCTTCAGAGGGTCATTCCTTGACCCTCCTGCCTGGTGCTCTGCCCACTTCCTCCCCAGTCTCTCCCCTGGAGGTGGCCACCACCAGCACTTTTGGTTGATGTGTATATATTCACTGCCATCCCCCATAGTGGCATATAAACTCCCTGAAGGTAGGGATTTTTGTCCCATTATCAGTGACAACCATGAATGACTGAGTCCAATATTTTTCTGAATGCATGAAACTAACCATCTGAATTGTATAGGACATCTTCCCTCTCGCCTGATGGAAATGTGACTAACTGTCCAAGCTAGCTCAGCAGGCCATGGTGGAACCAAGTCCTGCGGTTACTAAGTCCCTTACACCAAGCACAGGAGCAGTTTTACACTTTTTTTTTCCTTTTTGGGTCACACCCGGCAATGCACAGGGGTTACTCCTGGCTCATGCACTCAGGAATTACTCCTGGCGGTGCTCATTGGACCATATGGGATGCTGGGAATCGAACCTGGGTCCGCCCCGTGCAAGGCAAACACACTACCCGCTAAGCTATCACTCCAGCCTCAGGACACGACTTTTAAAGCAGGTAGCTAGGAAACTGCAGGTGCTGACTTTTAATGCCATCCCAGATTCCCTGTCTTTGAGGGTAAACATGCCCGCCCCCCCCCCAATTCTTCTAAAGATATATCTATTTACCCGAAGCAAGCTTTTTAAATGGGTACAACCCACATGGGTGGTTCCTGACTAAGGAGAGTCTAGAGCATCTGAAGGTCAAGATACTTTATCACAGTGGGCAAGATGCTGGCCTTGCACGCGGTCAGCCGGTGCTCGACCTCCAGTGCCCCATAAACTTCCCGGAGCACCACCAAGAGTGATGCCTGAGCTCGGGCCAGGAGGAAGCCCCACCCCCGGATAGTTTAGTTCTGGATTTTTTTTCTTTTTTGCTTCAGTAACTGTTTTACCAGAAACTACCAGTAACTGTGTAGAGTTAATAGTTGGCTCCTAATCAGGGAACAAAGGTCTCGGTGCGGGCAATCAAGATTGTGAGATGCTTTATGCTGCCTGTCACATAGCCTCCCAACTAAAAAAAAGAAAATACGGTTCAAGTGAACATGACCACTGTCGTTTACACCGATAACTCGTCATTTAAGGACGGGAAAAAAAAACAATGGAAGGTCAAGTTCACTTCTGGAGACCGGGAGGTGCAAGCGCTCGCCGGGACTGACTGGCGCAGGTGCAGGAGGAGGTGCGGGCGGCGCGCAGGGGCCCCGAAGCGGGGATGCCGGGACCCCCGAGCTGCCGCTGCTGTGGCCCGCCCGGACTGGCCCGCGCCGCCCGCCCGCGCCGGGAACGCGCTCCGGCCGCTCCGGGCTCGCGTCGCCCCGCTCCCGTCCCCGCGAAGGGGAAGGGGACTCCCCAGGGGCCCCGCGTCCCCGCGGCCTGTCCTCCTCCCGTGTGCCCGCCGCCCGCCTCCCGGACGTACTTCCCAGAGCCGCTCACGGCCATCACCAGCAGCGAGATCGGGGTCGTCAAGTCGCCCGGCTCGCTCCAGCCGCCGGCTTCCGGCCCGCCGCCCCGCCTCCCGCTCGCCCCGCCTCCCGCTCGCCCCGCCTCCCGCTCGCCCCGCCTCCCGCTCGCCCCGGCCCTTCGCCCCGCCTCCTGTTCGCTGGCCCCGCCCCGCCTCCTGCTCGCCCCGCCCCCCACTCGCCGCGCCTCCCCCTCGCCCCGCCCCACCTCTCCCATAGCCAGGCTTCCTGTCCCCTTATAGCTGGATATGAATATTTATTTTTTCTTTTTCTTTCTTTTTGGGTCACACCCAGCATTGCACAGGGGTTATTCCTGGCTTACGCACTCAGAAATTACTCCTGGCGGTGCTTGGGGGACCATATAGGATGCAGGGAATCGAACCCAGGATGGTCACGTACAAGGCAAATGCCCTACACGGATGTGCTATCGCTCCAGCCCCTGGGTATGAATATTTATGAAGCGTGCTCATGCCATTGTGTTTTTTTATGTAACCAAGCGTTTTGCCTCCAGGTGGGCATTCCAGTTGATATCCAGCATGTACTGTGAGAAATATCCCGCCTGTCTAAAATGCATAGATTTAGAGCCTCAAAGACAGGAGAAAAAGGAGGCTTTAATAGCAACTATTGATTTTTTTCAATTTGTTTTTATTTTTATTTTATTTTAAAAAAGCTGTTCAACAATAGTTGACTATGAAATATAGCCCCATGACAATTGGGCCCTAGCAAAGCAAGTCCCAGCCCATATCCCGTCCTGCAGCTGCAGCAGGCTAGCAACACCAAGTACCCCCAACTCCTCCTTGCACCTGGAATTCGCCAGATAAGGCTACAAGGCCTGAGAAGGCCTAATGAGGCATCTCTTTGTCCTGGAATCGGCCTAACAAGGCCCAACACCAAGTACTCCCATCTCCTCCTTGCACCTGGAATTCACCAGATAAGGCCACAAGGTTGGAGAAGGCCTAATGAAAAGGCCTAATTGACTGCCCATTGGGAGGACCTGGTGACAGGTACAGAAGAGAGTGGCTGGTGCTGATGGCTTGTTGCAAAATGACTGGCTGCCTGCCTGCAGCATCTAATGTGATAATTCAAATGTATTGGGTGACTTGTGCGCGGGCTTTTCTGAAATGCTCGGGAAGATGCCCTATAAAAAGCCCCCTTTGAAGAGGCTCGGGGCTCTCAGTCACTTACGGTTTGTGGTCATGCTGTGAGCCCGAGCATGCTTGAATAAACCTCTTGCTTTTGCATGGACTTGGTCTCTCAGAGTTTTCCTTGACAGGTGAGGCTGTCCTGAGCTCGGACCCCAACAGACTACAATTAATATTCAAACACCAATCCCAACATTGTGCACCTTCTCACCACCATAAGAGGAAAGTTTGTGAAGATTGTTATATTTCATCCTGAAGCCATTTAAGTAAGTCCTTGTATAAAAGATTGCAAGCATGTACAGTTATACCCAAACAAATGTGTGCTACTTTTTGGTACATCAGTGGGCTAGAGCATAAGAGGTCCTGCAGCCGTGAATTCGGCCTCATGCTCCAGGTTGTTCTATGTCACACTCTTCCATGAGCTTTATTTCATAATCTCTGGGTTTTGACCGTTGGTGAGATTATATGGCACCAGAGGCAGTTTGTTGTGTGACTACCAAGACACTGGAAAACTGGAGAGCTGGGGGGAGGAGGCCCAGACCCGTTCCAAGCAGGCTTGGAGATATCAGTCACGGGTCCAGAATACTGGATTTTTCTGCAAGTTCCCTCATAGTTGAGGCTCTTCCGAACCTGTGCAGAGAGGCCTTGAGCATGGATATGGTTGGATTCAGGAGGTTTCTGATTGCCTGGACTCTGCAGGGGTGGGGAGGGAAACTCAGCCTGTCCCCAGAGTGGCCAGGGTGAAGACAGCCTGGAGCAGGATCAGGCTGTTCTATGTTGCACTCTCCTGAGAGCTTTATTTCATAGTCTCTGGATCTTGGACATTGATGAGATTATATGGTGCCTAGAGTAGTTTGTCAACTATTGATTATGGTCTTTCAAGATTGGGTGGTTGCCAAGTAGGCAAACTCAGCAAACATGGGCAGCGGTTCTAAACCAATGTTTGTTCCTGGTCCTTTCTCCCATTTATTAGATACTATCAGGCCCATGTTCTAGGGATAACCATGTTTCATTACAGATGTAGCTACCAAATTTATAAAATTTGTAACTTACAATTTATAGTTCCTCCTTCTTGGGTTCCAGGACTAAAGACTGCATTTTAAAACCAAGCTAAATTTTCTCTAACAATAATCTTTAACGGCAGGATTTTCAATCAGTATCTAGTGTCAGCACTTGAGGTCAAGTTTCTATTGCCCTAAATATGCTTCCCTATTCCTCTTACATGTACTGTGGCTGTTTGGTATCACTGAAGGGGAAGGGACATACCTTTAATATACCCATGTGCTAGAAAACAGCACCATAACTACATGTGAATTATTATAGTTGAAGCCCCCCTTCCCATTCCTGGGGGAGATAGGCTGGCATGCTCCAAGCTTTGACTTTGATTTCCTAGGTCTTCTGATTTTCTCCTCAACACAGTCCATTGAGAATTGCTAGGCTGAGGACGGGAAATAGCCCTAAAACTAAGTCGAGTGAAGAAATAACACTTTCAACCTCCAGTGTTACCCAAATTTATTTTCCTATCTATCCTGGAAAACAAGAAGGCTAACCCAGGGTCTTTAATGAACATTTAGGTTACCACTGCAGTGAACTTGTTTTTTCCCAATATGGTGGCAAGACTTTAGCTTTCCTCTGTCAGGTACTGACAAAGAAGTCATGGCTGGCAGCTAAGGTCACTTGGCTAAAGTTACAGGTCAGTTATGGCTAGACCAGGGCAGAGGTAACTTCTACAGAGGCCTTTGTAGTCAGTGTGTGTAGAAGCCCTGCACCATATCTCATATCTCCACGCCAGCCTCCTGCTGAGACGAGATGTAAGAAAGACCAGGTCAAACAGTCATCAGACCAAAATATCTTTTTAAAAAACAATTTTTATTTCATTAAAGAACCGTGATTTACAAAGTTATTGAAACGTCTAATGTTCTAACATCAATTTCCCATCACCAGTGACCCCAAGTTCCCTCCCACCCCCACAAGCTGCCACCTTACAGGCACATCAGAATGTTTGGTTGTTGTCATTTGTGTCTCATGTTTTTAGTGTTATTGATTCTGTTTTGTGTCTGTAGCTACCCATCCCTCCACATTACTGATGTATCTCAGGCCATTGACCCCTGCTTACCCATTACTTCCTGTCTTCCACTTCTTTCCTCTTCCCCCCACCCCACCTCTATTTCTTACCTTCTTTGTTCTCTTCCCTGTACTCTATAATCAGGGGCAATCTAGACATCCACTCTTTGCCATATTTCATTCCTTATTCTTCCAGTTAATTTATATATCACAGATAAGAGAGATCATCCTATGATTTTCTTTCTTTTTCTGGCTTACTTCACTCACATGATATAATCCAGTTCCATTGAGGTTGCAGCAAATTGAATGATTTCTTCATTCTTTACAGCTGCATAATATTCCATTGTGTATAGTGTTCCATTGTGTATATGTACCACATCTTCATAATACATTCATTTTTATTGGACGCCTAAGTTGATTCCATATTATAGCTATTTGTTTTAAGTGCTGCAATGAATAATGTTGTGATGATGTCATCTTAGATGAATGTTTGTGTGTCCTGAGGGTAGATTCCCAAGAGTGAAATAGCTGGATCATATGGCAGTTCAATTTACTGAGAACTCTTCATACTTTCCACATTGGTTGAACATTCCTACCACCAGTGGATGAGAGTTCCTTTTTCACCTAACCAAAATAAGAAATTTATAATAAGAGATTGTAATCTCTTGATTTACATTAACTTTTATATGTTAAATGGCTCCTGTGTAAGGTATCTTTTCAAAATTCAAAATGCATTTATTATTTCTTACTCAGTGAGGATGTTGAAAATTACCATAAGGCAGTTAAAAACTCATACTTTGTCTCCTTTTAACTATTATTTCAATGTAAGTTTTTCCTTCCTTGAGAATGGTCCACTGCAGAGTATATAAACCCCAATTTGCTCTCGGGGACGGGGGCCCCATCAGTGAAGCAGAATTCTGTTAGCATCTTTCTCTTCCACAGCCCTAAACTTTCACTCTGTAAAATACTTTTTTTTATTCATGAATCAGTGGTATTTTATGTTATTTAAAACATGTCTTGACTGAATAGATGGCAGGATAAAGAAGCTGTGGTACATACACACATAGAATACTACTCTACTGTAAAAAATGATAAATCATACGATTAGCTGCTACCTGGCAGGATCTGGAGAGTTTCATGCTGAGTGAAATTAGGAGAGATGTTGGATTGGTTTGTCCTTCCTCCCTTGCCTCAGGGAGTTTAGGTTACTGAGTTACCCTCATCACACAGCCCCAGTGGCACTCCCATTCCTCTTTATTAATCTTTAACTTATTCTTTGTTCTGCTTCCCCTCTCTGTTAATCACTATATCCCAAAATCAGACCCTGTGATTTGTAAAGTCAGATTCTTCTCAGGACTCTGGATTTTGTATATGCAAGTGAAATATTTGCTTTTTTCTTTCCCTTATGTCCTTTTCATAGTTTACTCTAGAGCAGTGTCCTTTTTGTATAGACACAGGAAGATAGTGAATGCTGTGCTTCTGGGAGTTAATTGACTCAGAACAATATTTATTCCTGGGCATCTGTCATATTTACTCGACTTAAGGCTCAGCTGTCCTTAGTTCCTAGCACCCCAAAAGTAGGGTTCCAGTGAGTGTCTTGGATGGACTCAGGGCAAGCTGTAAGCTACCCAAGCATTGAAAAGGGACAAGCCATAAGCTATCCTGGGATCTAAAAGGGACAGGCCAACCACCATAAAATATAGTAAGTTATGAGTATGGTCATGGACAAACTTTGTCATCACCCAAAAAGAAGGATCTGAATAAGGACCCTGCTAAGGTTAGGAAGACTAACTTGGCCTGAGGACTGTAGTCTGGGATATAAGAGAGATGTCTCCAGGAGAGCCATCCCATCCTTTAAACTTAATATATCTTATGGTGTTCAGTTTCTCTTTCTTTCAACTCAGAAATATTTAATTAATCAAATTATAGGATGTAAGTTTATCATTAACAAACTTCTGCATAAAACAAAATGGGAATAGGAAGAACCATCCCTTTGATCAACATAGCAATTTTCCAATAATACAAACCTTAATAGTGATAGCACAGTGGGTAAGGCGTTTGCCTTGCATGCGGCCAACATGGCTGACCCGGGTTCTGTTCCTCCGCCCCTCTCGGAGAGCCGGGAAAACTACTGAGAGTATCTCGCCTGCATGGCAAAGCCTGGCAAGCCACCCATAACGTATTCAATATGCCAAAAATAGTAACAACATGTCTCACAATTTGTTGTGAGACATTACTGGTGCCCACTTGAGCAAACAGATGAACAACAGGAGTACAGTGCTACAGTGCTACGGTGTTCATACAAAATGACTAGAAATATTAAGAAGTAAATTTAAGATGTCCATTTAAATGGAAATAGACCAAGGAAAGGAGAAATATGCCCCTAGATGGTTTTCTGCCCTTGGGTGTATCTTCTTGCAAGATGAGATTTTGTCCTAGAAGAAGGTTCACCTGAGGGAAGGGCCTTACATATATTGAGTGTGCAATCACTACAAGTTGTATTGCTACCCCCAACTCTGGGGGGCTGGGTGAATAATGAAGTCTGTGAGATGGGGCATGAGGAAATGGGAATGAAGGCAGAGTGAGACTGAAATGAGGGACAGGGTGAAACTGGAATGGGGCATGGGGCGAGACTGGAATAGACACATAGGGAGAATGGAATGCATGGAGGAATATAGACTGTAATATATGGCAATTAATCACCAACCATTTTGGCGGTCCTGTTTCCTCCCTCATGTGTTGGTATGCAGAGGCTGATTGGGATGGGGAGGCGACTCTTGACCACCAAACGCAAGTGGTGAGTGCCCTCACTCACAGAGAGAGAGACACACACACACAGAATGATCTCTCTCCTGATGGAATATAAAGTCATGTAGTAGACATGATGGAATATAAAGACATGCAAATACCCAAAGGTCACAGAAATTGAGAACTGGTCTTAGTAGTAAGCTACCTTGGGGAGTGAAGAGGAGAGACACTGGAACAATGATCAGGGAAGTAGACATTCAGGTGAGGGGTTTGGTGCTAAACCGTGTCGTGCACGAAATGCTACTATTAACAGCATAGTAAACCACTGTGCCTAAAGTAAAATCAAAACAAAATTCTCTTGACTATCTACCATTCTCAAAAGTCTAAAATTGAGACCAGAAAGATAGCACAGCACTTCAGGTACTTTCCTTGCACATAGCCCATCTGGATTTGATCTTGGCATCACATATAGGCCCCAGACACTGCCCAGGAGTAATCCCTGAGCACAGGTGGGTGTGTGGCCCCAAACAAAGCAAAACAAAAACCCCTCCAAAAATTAAAATTGATGACCCTTAACAACCGAATAAAAAGTCGAATTGGGAGACAATCAGAGTGTTTATTTGGGCATTAAAAGGGCACCATATAAACTCATTAACGACCATGATCCAGAGACTCACAAAAAATCTCAAAAAAGAGCAACAAGTGGCAGAGATGCATTTAACTCAAGCTGTATCATTCTATTTAAAATTTTGGAATTTCTGGAGTTACATCTCATACTCTATGCCACTGGTGTACCAACAGTAGCACACAAAGTAGAAGGCAACTGATCTTGATCTATCTATCTATATACATATATATATACATACATACATATGTACACATATATATGTGTTCACAAGGCTCAACATGTAACAACATGTCAGTAATTTCTTATACAAGGCTTAACAGCTCCAAGATGAGATACAACAATCTTCATACATTTTCCTCTAAAAAGGCCTCTTTGGATCATTTTTAGTGAATTACTCTTAACAAACAATAAAAATAAATTATTGAGGATCTGCCTTTGGGGCAGGCTTGGGTAGTAGTGGTAAAATTGAAAATAATGGTGATGATAAGGTGTAATGGTGGTGGAATTGGTTTGGTGTTAGAATATTGAATACAATAAATTATTGCAAACAACCTTATAAAAATTAAAAATAAGAAAAAAAGAGTTGTAGAGGGGCAGGAGTGATAATATAGCGGGTAGGGAATTTGCCTTGCATGTAACTGACCCAACTTGGATCCCCACATCCTATATGGTCCCTATATGGTCCCCCAAGCACCGCCAGGAGTGATTCCTGAGTGCAAAGCCAAGAGTAAACCTGGAGCACCCCTGGGTGTGACCTCAAAACAAAAATAAATAAATGAAAGAGTTGTAAAGCTCATATTCAGAGAGAGTCTGCAGAAGGCACAAAAGTGAGTTTTTATAAGGGAAAGAGAAAGATGAGGTCATAAATGATATGCTGATCAGGTGAAAGCCTCAGCATGGTCAAGAGGTAAAAGTAGATTAAAGTTCACTTTTTATCAGTCCTTTCAAAGAGGATATTCTTGCTCTTGTTTCTTCTTGGAATGTTGGTGGCCAGAGGCCTTACCCAGTTTAGGGAAGACAGACTGTAGATTTGGTATATCTGCAGTGGCTTCTTGCAGCTCTGTCTTATTTCATCTACAGTCCCTACCCTGCCAACCTGGGTTCGAGTCACAGAATCCCATATGGTACCCCAAGCACTGCGAGGAGAAATTCCTGAGTGCAGAGACAGGAATAACCCCTGTGCATCTCCATGTGTGACCCCCAAAAAATGAAATCAAATTAGCTAGAATGCTACTAGGATGAACTTTAGAATGCTACTAGGATGAACTTCAGAATAAGAAGAATCACCAAGGTGAGAGAAAACCATTAATTATCACAAAGCACTGATCACCAAAATGCAACATATATATACATATGTATATATATAACCACAAATATATTATCTCAACATGAGTAAATTTTTTTTTTTTATGGAACGCTTCACGAATTTGCGTGTCATCCTTGCGCAGGGGCCATGCTAATCTTCTCTGTATCGTTCCAATTTTAGTATATGTGCTGCCGAAGCGAGCAAATCATGAGTAAAATTTTATGGAAGAGAAAAATGCTTTGATATCCAGAGCTGACACTTGAATCACCTTATAATCTCCAGAACCAGTGAACAAAACTAGTGGCCCAAACCGTTGTTTCTCACCCTTTCAATGACTACAACTCCCTTTGGGCCTTGTTTCTTCTTGTGGCACCCTGTTCTATTAGTTGGTATTCCAACCTTGTCACAAGACTAGAGGTAAAAATCACCCATTTATTTGATTTTAACCTGTGTTCCCCTTGTAACAACCTGGTGGGCCCCTAGGAGTTATTTGATCCCTTGTTGAGTAATGCTGGTCTACAAACTTCTATCATCTACTCAATCTACTTAACAATCGTGGAATATACATATACATATACATATATGCATATACATATACATGTTTATAAGTATTATACTGCAATCACCAAGCAAGGGATGTAGAGGGGAATGAAGTGACAGACTAGACGTATCATATGAGGTGGGGACTGGCAATGGCTTTCAGGGAACTGTTCTGACTATCCATTAAAAACATAAATGCTATTTACAGTATTATAAGCATATAACCTTAATTATCATAATAATTTTAACTGGCTAACGTTCCCCACATTTAATTTTCTCAAAACTATGTTCCAGCGGAGCCGCCGCGGGCCCTCGCGGCCGCCGTACTTGGGCACGCCCGCGCATGCGCCCTGAGCCTCCTCTCGGCCAGGCTCGGCGGGTCGCCCCGACTCTGCTGCAGGCTCCTGGGCGGGCCGCTGTCCGGGTTGTTCTGCTGGGGTCCGTCACCTCCTCCTAAGGATGCATCCCGATTTATCTCCGCACTTGCACAACTGAAGAGTGCAACATCTTGATACACTTGCTTGAGGAATGTCACAAAAATCACGGCTCTCTGAAATGTTTTGATCATTGCAATGATCTTGATTGAGAGATGAGAAAAATGCTTGAAGAAAGAGTGCACGGAAAAGAGGATCAAGAGCAGGGAGCATGATAATGCGATGCGAAAGAGACTGATTAATTCCCCAGAGGATTCTGAAAAATAAATTGTATTTTCACTGGATGCCTTGGCTGAGAGAAGACCTAAAGCCTCTTGGTTGACAGCTGAAAGAAGCCTCTCAATTGGTTCTCCGGAACCCTTTGCCGATCCGTAGACACAAGGCATGGAAAGATCCGGAAAAGCCTGGATTCTGACAATGTTGGCAGAGCCTTCAGTTCTCACCAGCAAACTTGACTTCCCACTTTCCCCCTTTCTCTCCACCAGGGAACACTGGAGTAACTTCTCTCCCTCAATAAAAGAACTGATTTTAATCATAAAACACACACACACACACACACACACACACACACACACACACACACACATTATGTTCCAGCAGCATCCCTTTTACTTACCTCTTAAGAAATAATTTACAGTTTTAAATAAATGGACCCAAGAAAAGTTCGTTTGTTAATGGTCATACAATGACTAAATAGCAGTTATCTTAAACCTAATTTTGAACGATCAGAGAACCAGAACCTGGATAAGACTGTGTAGCTGACCCCAGTTTGTTCTCCAGCTGCACATATGGTCCCCCAGAATACTTCCTGGAGTGATCCTTGAGCACAGAGCCAGCAGTAAGCCCTAAGCACCACCGGGTGTAGTCCAACCCCCCTTTCCACTCCTGCCATCACCACCTAATTATGTATAAAACCCAAATCCATACACATACTAGCCTCAGTGCTCATAAACAAAGAGAGAGGGAAAAATATTAGCCCCAAGGGCTCCTAGGTGGAGAAGTCAATAAAGCACAAGTAAGTCAAATGGGAACAAACAGAAAGCCTGGAGTCAGAGCTGGACCCTCACAAAGACGATGGGAAAGACAGCAGCCTGGGAGCAGGTGACACAGTACTTCCAGGTCACGGCGTGACAGAGAATTGCAGGCACCTCCTTCCTGACACATGTCCAGGACTTGATGTCCAGATACACCATTAAGCACTGACCCTGTTGACTCCCACGTAAGGAAGGTTTATTCGGTAGAAAACATACCAGACCGGCTACATACTCTGAAACCATATCTGTCAGTGTTTCAGCATCTTCTCTAAATACGGACCCTTTTGGTCTGGCTTACTTCCAGGACCCATATCTCCCCAAATAGAAAATAATGATGATAATAATAATAGTAGTAGTAATTTAAAATAAAATTCTAAATACAAAAATTAGAATAAGATTCCCATATAGTACAGCTGTTTGACTTCAGGGTAGATGCCCAAAAGACTGAAAAGAGTCAAAAAGAGATATTACAACCAAACACACAGCATTATTCACAATAGCACAAGCATAAAAGAAGCAACGCAAAAGTGTCTAGTGGTAGAAGAGGAAGTAGCAGAATGCTGTATAGACATAAAACAGATCACTACTGAGCTTCTCAGAAAATTCTGACACATGGTGAACACTAAAGACATGCTGCTAAGTGAACAAATCAGTGAGAAACAGAGAAACACATATTGAATCAGCTTAGACAGGAACTCTAATAAGTAGCTGGAATCTTAGAAACAGAACAGAGTTTTGGTTGCAGGTTCCTGGAGAGAAGGGGGAAAAGCATGTGCATTATTTACAGAGCAGTCTCTACCCTGCAGAAGGAAGGGGAGAGGAAGATGAAAGGCAGTTGGTTGCACGACATCATCACTGTAGTTAACATTGCTGCACACAAAGATGCCAATTTTTTTTTTCGGTTTTTTGGATCACATCTGGTGATACTCAGGGGTTATTCCTGGATTTACACTCAGGAATTACTCCTGGTGGTGCTCCAGGGGACCATATGGGATGCTGGGAATTCAACCCGGGTCGGTTGCGTGCAAGGCAAATGCTGTACCCACTGTGCTATCGCTCCAGCCCCTGAAGATGTCAATTTTATCTTTTATATATGTCACAATACAAACCTTTTTAAAGCTTGGGAAGTAGATCAGTGATCTAGTGAAAAGGAATTAAATTCTGCAGGGATCTCTTCCGGAGACAAAATAAAGAGGCGGAGTGGAGGACTAATTGGCTTATTCTGTGTAGAAAAACATGTGAATCCAGGGATGAATAAAATTATTAAAGACAAAAGAAAAATGCATAAATATGTATTTATGGCACATATAATAGATAATACAGGATTGAATATCTCCAAATAGAAAAGAAAGAAAATTAGAAAAGATTGAACGGTAAGAAGACATTCCTGATGAATTCATTACTGTTATCATAAACTACCACCAGGAATGGTCCAAAAACAGTAAAAAATAGTAACCAGCTACTCAGAAGTCTGCTTTTGTGTCACCCCACTAAATTTGAATATTTGAGAAAACCATAATTTTCTCAAACGACAGCTGCCGTTCAGTTGTCTGGTGAAGGAGTCTGAATGCGGACCTGGCCGATTTCACCAGCAAGGTGAGTTCAGTCCTCTGAGATAAACATTTCTGTCTGATGCAAGCTAAAAGAAATCTGTTCTATATTCACAAACAGACATGGGTGAATACATTTGTCTACGCAAACTGTTAAGTCAGAGGCTAGAATACATAGAAAGCATATGATTACAAGTTTAAATATAGCAACAATATTAGAATAATTTAAAAAGTAATTACTATATTGAGTTCTTGGGCCCCATATCTAGTTGAATTACTTACTTGTACTAGATTATTTTGTACATTATATTAGCTTCTGAGTACAGATTTTTTTCCTGAATGGTGGACATTTTGATTTTACATTGGTACCCTTTTCCTCAAATTATATCATTGAATATTATTTTCATGATACTGTCTCACTGCTTTTTATAGTTGCTTATCAGATTAAAGATTGTTTCTTTGTAAACTGCTAAGTTTGTTTAGTGAATGGATATTACTATGTTGAATATTCTTTCTGCATAGAAACTGTGAACATAAAACTGACTTGTCAAAATGAACTGTGCAGACAGAAACTTCACTTTGCTAGAAGATTCACTTTGTCTTGATTTATATAGAGATGGTTTGAAATGTAAATTCAAAGGAACGAGATGTAATTTTTCTTTTCCACTATTGTCTTTGTAATTTTTAAACTTAGGAACTCTATATTATTATATTGGTGTCGTAAATGAGTTAAAATGTGAATGGAAAAGATAAGAACAAAAGACAAAAACAAAAAAATAATAAATGACAGTATCCTGAACCTTATTCTCTATATTTACTATTTTACTTAAAATTAATTACCTAAGAAAATTATTAGCATAAAAACGTAATCCATATATGGAGGTCCTACAGTATTTTTAATTTTATTTTTATAAAGTTGTTCACAATAATTGATTACATTTAATATTTGAACCGTGCACGGCAGAGCCTGGCAAGCTACCCGTGACGTACTCGATATGCCAAACACAGTAACAACAAGTCTCATGATGGAGATGTTACTGGGCCCGCTCGAGCAAAATTGATGAACAACAGGAGTACCGTGATATATATACTGTGAATATAATATTTGAACATGAATTTCACCACCATTACACCTTCCCATAGCCATATTTCAAGTGTTTCCATCCCAAACCCCAAACCCTGCCCCCAAAGCAGAACCTAAGTAATTTATTTTGTATTTCTTGTTATGAATAATCCACTAAAAATGATCCAAAAAAGTTTTCTTAGAGAAAAATGTGTGAAGATTTTTGTATTTCACCCAGGAGCCATTAAGCCCTTCTATTAGAGATTAGTAGCATGTTGTTAAAGGTTGAGACTTGTGTGCTGAGATATATAGCCTACAGTATTTTTGTGTAATCTTGATGCTTCCAAAGGAAAATAGTATTTGACTGTGATATTTAGATCTCCTATATTTCTCTTATTATTCTTAATTCTTTTTATACCTTTGTCAGCTTAATTTTTGTTTTGTTTCTATACTTCTAATTTCTCTGTATTTTTCTTTTAAGAGATATCTATTTCCTTTTATAGGTCCCTAGCCTGGACTGACCAAACCCTACTTCTTTACATGACATGGTCTCCTAGACTACAGAAAGAACTGGTCAGGCAACAGGTCACCGGAGATCTTTCCGGACCTCTTACTGAGCCAATTCTACTGGGGCACTTCAGACAGAAGAGACGTGCCCTCTCTGCCCGCTCCAGATGAAACCCCTACGGCCACAAGTTTCCAGAATCAAAACCCAGGTATGCGGATTCCAGGACTAAGACTCCAGGCCACATGGCAGTAGCTGAGATGGGCTGTCCCTCCCAGTCTCTCTGCCTGCTTGGGATCCTGGCTGTCATGCCCACGATCTGCCTCCAGGTGCCATCTCAGTGCATCCACAGTCTTGATTCAGAGACTCCCAAATGAATCTCAAAATGTATTAGCTCCCTACAGAGATGTCTCTGGACCCAACCATTTACAATTTTAGAATTCCAGAAGTGTGTGGTTGCTTTTGTGGTCATGTGACCGCTCGTGTTATTCATAATAAGCAATAGAAAATAAAGTATCTAGCATCTGCCGCTGGCAGGCAGGCTTGAATGGTGGTGGAAAAATTCAAGAAAACCATAATGCTGAAAAGTAGGGAGTGTGGGAGAAATTGCCATAGAGGCACGTGGGGGATACAGGGGACATTGGTGGTGGAAAATGTGCACTTGTGGAGAGATGGGTATTTGATCATTGTATGACCAGAACTCAAACGTGAAAGCTTTGTAACTGTAGCTCACAGTGATTCAATTAAAAAAAAAAAAAACTGGTCAGAAACTTAAGAAACTGAGAGATAACATTTCTGCTCTCAAGTACCTTTCAACCCCTAATAAGCTGTATAATTTCACAGACTTTTTAACAGAGAATATTTGGACCACACAGCATTTCTAAGTTATACAACTCAGCTTTATTTAAAGGAAATCACACAAGTGTGTCCAATTAATTCTCAGTAACATTAAAATTTGTAACAGATTCCACGCATATTATTCTGGGTGCATATTTTGAAAGCAATAAATTCAAACAATAATCATAGCTTACCTATGTGACAAATTTAAATGTAAATGGTAAAACTAAAATAAGTAGGTAAAACAATTAGCTAAAACAAGAGGTAAGCTCGTGTAAGACCATGCTCCAGAGATTCATAAGTAAATCTCAAGAGAACAACAAGACACAAAAGATATTTTTTCCAGACACTCACACATGATTGAGATGTCCGTGGTACCCTGGAAGGGGGGGTGGGTCCTGGGCTGACCCACCCAAACAGAACCCTAGCCCGCGCTTGCTCCCACACTTCAAAATAGCCACATTGCTCCCTACGGGACTCCATTGTCTTGGGACTCAACCTCATAGAGAAATTAGTCTGCTGAAAAACTCAGGCCTGCGGGTTTTGTGACTGAGATCTTCCAGGCTTTCTCAGAGTAGGGATGGGCTACTTCTGCCCCGCTTCCTGTACTTCCATAAGCCCCAGAAGTCACTTACACACCCTAAAGCCACCACCCAGTTAAAAATTTAACTCCAGCTGCACCACCCTATTAAAAATTCCGAACTTCCTGGAGTGAACAGCCTTGAATGCGAATAACATCTCAAACTCCACAACACAGATGAACCAGTAGTAGCCCACCAGATTGGATGGGATGTAACATAGAAGGCAATCAATCTCAATTAATAAAACATAAACATAAAAGACTTAAGCTGAAATAACATCTTAATAATCTCTCATACAAGGACTTAATGTCTCCATGGTAAGATACAACAATTTATACTAATTTTCTGCTAAAGAAATATTTGTTATCATTGTTAGCAAATTATTGATAAAAAGCAATATAAAATAAATTGTTGAGGGCCTGCTATGGGGACAGGCTTAAGGGGTGGTTGGGAAAATTGGAGACAGTGGTGGAGGAAAAGTATAATGGTGATGGTATTGTGTTGGAATGTTCAATGCCTGTAACGAACCAACATGAACAACTTTGTAAACTACAGTGTTTACATAAAGTGTAGGGGAAAATTTACATATGTAGGCTTTACATATTCCATGCGAACTCCAAAATATATTAACACAGAATTACATGAAAGGTTTTATTAATGACAGGTGAGAGATGATTATTACCATAGTGAGATCCATGTAAAAAGTAAAATTTAATGTAATATACTTTAGATTCCAGTAGCTAGACAGTTGCGCTCACCAACTACCCTGTAATCCCACCAACGGTTAAGATCCAGAGACTATAAAACCAAGCTTCCGGAAGAGAACAATGCAGACTCTCCTGCCCCCGCACCTGGCTATCATCACCGGGCCCTTTGGAGTGGGGCGGGTTGAGTTTCCCTACCGGCCCGAGCACAGCCCTGGCAACTGAAGACCTCCAGGGCCAAGCCACAGCCATGCTGAGACCACTCTCCACATGCTCGGTTGAGCCTCATGCATGAAGGAACTGGCAGAGGAACCCAGGTGTATAGGACCCGGGGCTGCAATCTCCAAGCCTGCTCAGATCAGAACTGGGCCTCGTCCACCCAGATCCCCCATCTTCCAGTAGCTAGACAGTTGTGCCCACCAACTGCCGTGTAATCCCACCAACGGCCAAGATCCAGAGACTATAAAACCAAGCTCCCAGATGCGTGCAGCCACGGATGCTAGACCTTTTATTGTTTAGTTTTCGCTCTCAGAGAACCCAGTGAGCTACTGAAAGTATCCTTCCCGCATACATGCCTGACTGGGAACACTTGTAAAGGTTATTAGAGGCTACCCCAAAAGTCTCCATCCCTCTCAGAGAGCCCGGCAAGCTACTGAGAGTATCCTACCCCCATGGCAGAGACTGGCAAGCTACCCGTGGCATACTCCATATGACAAAAACAGTAGCAATGATGGTCCTCATACCCCTGACCCTGAAAGAGCCCCAGTATGCCATCGGGCTACACTAGCACATGTCAGAGACGAATGGAGACATTACTGGCACCTGCTTGAGCAAATCAATAAACAACGGGAGGACAGTACTATAGTGATACAGTGATACTGTAGATTCCATAGTTGGAAACAGACACATGGAAATGAGAATAGGCATTTTATTACATTGTATTAAATGGTTTTAATTCTTGTATTTACATAGGTCAAATTCATACAGTAATCACAAGTTAGCTCTTACTGTTTTATTTTCTGATCATTCTATTTGTCATCTCTTAAGTTTTTTTATTTGGAATAAACAACATAATGTAAATTTGTTATTTGCCTAAGGGGAAAGATTGGGAGAGAAACTAGGGATATTTGTGGAGGAAGATCACACTGGTGGTGATGAAACACTAAATATTTGAAACAACTGTATAATGAACAACTTTGTAGATCACGGTGCATTTAATAAAAATTTATTTTTAAAAAATTTTGGAGCTAGAGCAATAATACAATGAGTAGGTTGCTTATCTTGCAGGCGGCCAACCTCAGTGCTGTCATAGAAAAGCCTTGTACTGTTAATCATCTGGAAATTGCGGCCTTTGAACTGCTGACAGTGTCTTTTTAATCTCACAGACTCCTCTGCAGCTGCCCCTTTTCTGAGGGCTCCACCCTTCTCTGGATGGAACCTTGGATTTCTCCATCTCCTATAGTGTCTCAGTTTCTCCTCTTCAAAAAGCTCAGGGTTTGTATTTCAAAGAGGTCTTCCTGTCCTTGGGTTCCTTCAGGGCTAGATAATCTTTTCATTTTAAAATGTATTATTTGCCCAAAAAACATTCCCAAATTCTCTTACCAGTCTGCCTACAACAAAAAGGAAAAAGTTTCTGCTGCCGTAATCCTTTCTATGGATACTTCTAACCTGAGGTTGGTGAAGAGAGAAGGAAAGATCAGTTTAATTCATGGCTCTCACTTGGCTTTTTTTTGCAAATGCACTAGAGTTATGTTTTGGCTTTTTTCGATCAGCATGTCTTTATCAACACTGGGTGAAGCTCAAGTTGCAGTGTGTGTCACATCAGGTGACACGGGCACTTTCATACTCCACTTCACTTTTACCCCACATCACATCCTTATGCTGCACCTGAAAACAGTTGAGTGAAGGCTCTTCTGAGGCACAGTGCATTGCCTGTCCTCTGTACCCACCTCCTCCAGCTCGCCTTCTATACCAGGCGAAGCAGAAATGCCACGCCTGCCCTGGAGATGCACCCCCACAGCTTCTAGAAGAGGAACACCACGGTTTCCTCCTCAGTTCTCTTTGTTTCTTTATCAAGTGCTCAAGGTCCAAGAAATTCCCTGCCACCAGCAAGCAGAGTGACAAAGGAACAGGACTTGGTATAATGGATGACCTTGCAAATCACAGTGTTTTTATTAAAATTGACTTTACAAAAATTGTGGAGCTAGAGAGACTGTAGAGTGGGCAGGGTGCTTATCTTGCAGGCAGCCAACCCGAGTTTGATCGCCAGCACGACATATGGTCCCCTGATCTCACCAAGAGTGATCCCTCATCACAAGTCTGGTGTGGTTCAAAACCAAACAAACAAAATTTAATGTGCTTGACATGTAAGACTGTGTACATTTAGGTTTACAGCACCCTGGCTTAATACATTGAAATATTATTAATGTGACTGCCAACATAGCTCTATCCCTCTACAAAAGTATCATTTTTGTGTTGAGAACTATTAACTCTTCATAACTTTGAGATTTATAAAACAATATTGTCTTTAATCACTAAACTATGCACTAGATCTCTAGAATAAACTTAGCTATGAGTTGCAAGTGAGTGTGTACCCCTAAAAAAGTCTCCGCAATTTTCAACCCCTTAGAAACCACCGTTGTAGGTTCCATTTCTATGAGATTGGCTGTTTCTGATTCCATTTGTAAGTGGCATCAAACAGTATTTGTCTCTTTCTATCTGGCTTATTTTACCTCACATGAGACCCTAGATCTTCATCTATATTGTTCAAAAGTCATTCCTCTGTTATAGACACAGTTGTTTTCTTATCTTGTCTACTGTAAATAATGTGCAAACAATATGGGAGTGCTTAGGAGATGGGAGAGCACTAATGGTGGCATTTAAGGGAACAAACTTAAAAGTTTAAAAGTCAACGGGAGCTTATACTTCAAGCCCTAGAGCACATACCTGACTAAGTTGTCTCTGTTTATTTCCACTCTGGAGAAGCTCATTTTCTTTAGAGCATGTTCTTCTCTCTATCTTTATCCTCACATCTTTCTAGATAAGTTTCAATAAAAACTATCATGCTTCACATTTCACCTCCTCATGAAATTCTTTTCTGTGAGAGAAAAGTGATGGACCCAGAACTTCCATGCTGATAATAGAACTGACCTGACCTAGACCAGGCATTTCCATGAGCACTGGTGACCAAGGTGAGTCAAGCAGAGGTGGAAGCACTTTCACATGGAGTTAACCTTTTATACTTCTCTCTCGCTCTCACAGTCTCTCCCCCATCCTCTTTCTTTTCTTTCCCTCTTCCTCCCTCCTCTCTCTCCCTCCCTATTCCTCTCTCACTCACACCCTTCTCTTCTCTCTATTCTTGAGTTAGCATCATCTCTCCTTTTGCTCTCTCTACTTTCTCTTTCTCACCACACCTGGAAGTGCTCAGGGTTTACTCCTGACTCTAAAGTTCATCTCATGCTCCTCAGTTGTTTCAGTCAGTTAACTGTGGGTAAGAGTATATTGGAGACAGGAGTAACGACCATGAAATCTAGAAATAAAAATGATCCTTTCCCTGGGGACCAGGCAGCTTCAGGAAATGACCATATATATACATATGTGTGTCTATAATATGAACATTGAAAGAAATGTCAGCTAGCCAGAGAAGATAATAAGACTCTTTCCTCACAAGGGCTGACCCCAGTTTGATCCTCAGAACCACCAGGAGCAACCCCTGAGCTTACTTCCAGGAGTACCCCAGGAAGAGCTCCAAAACCAAAGAAACACAAAAGAAATGACAACTTGTGTTTGGCTTTGTTCAGCGCTAGTGAAGGGATTTCCTTTGCTTGTACAGATATCCCCCTACCTTTCCGTAGTACCTGGGAGGTGTGACGAGTAATATAACTGGAATCATTTTAAAACAGGGCAGTAGAAGTCAAAGATCTAGTATGGGGTTTAGATAGTTGATCCCAGCTTGATCCCAGGCACCAAGTGGCCCCGAGACTCTCGACGTGGAGCTCTGGAGGGCCCAAGTGCAAGTGCAGGGGCCTAGGTCATCCCACACCCTAGCCAGCAGCAAGCACCACATCCACGGTCCCTTACATTGGATGTCCTGCATGGTTGGTGGAGAATTGCCAAGAGGACCACGAGGGCCTCTTCAGTAGCACTTGATAGAACACCTGCTCCCCCATAAAAGAGGGCTACAGGAGATTGGAGTTGGCTCACAGCGCTGGTGCTCATACTTCCGTTCTGCATCCGTGAGGATCTGATTGATCATGGCACCATATGGATCCCTGGGAGTAGTTCCTGAGCCCTACCATGTGACCCCAAACTCAAAATAAATGAAATGAAATGAAATAAGACAGAGCTGCAAGGAGCCACTGCAGATATACCAACTCTACAATCTGTCTTCCCTAAACTGGGTAAGGCCTCTGGGTTTAAGCATCCCCGGTACTATCCTGCCTCCCTGGGTCCCTCCTCTCGGCTGACTCCTTGGGTCTCCCGTTCTGCTCCAACGTTCTCATCTAAGGACAGATCCACTCCCCCAGCTCCAGCTGCGCCTTCGGCCCTTACTTAACTCTGATGTAGACCTCTCCAGCCCAAATCTCTTCCAAAAGCCAAGTGGAGTTCCTAGGTCCCTCCCTTGAGTGAGTAGAAGCACTCAGCTGCTCTGTGGACCCTGCTCCAACTCTCCAAGGCCTGACCAGGTCAGAGTGTGGCCAACGTGGTGTATGAGAGCTGGGGTCAGAGGGGGTCAGGGCGGGGTCAGGGCAGGGTCAGGGCAGGCACAGCACAGGGGCAGGCCCTAGGTCAAGGAGGGCTCAGGAGAGAGCTGTGTCCAATGGGGAGGATGGGATTAGAGAGGTCATGTATTAGGGTCAGGGGGCAGTGACAGGGTGGGGTCAGAGGTCAGAGGGGCGGGGCCAGGGCTGATAACACTCTGGCCCTGGCCAATGAGCCTGAGAGCCCCTGGCAGGAAATCCCGCCCCCGGAGCCCTCGTGCCCAGCAGGTGACTGGGGCTTCCTAGGCACAGAGGAGCAGATGGGGTGTGGGCGGGGAACAGCCTGGAGTGGACTGGCCCAGCCATCTTCCCTTATTTCCTCTCTGTGTTCCCCAGTATTCATGCTGGCAGCCGGTCACAGGGTCACAGCGTCCACACAGTTGGGGCACCTGGCCCACCCTGTCCAGACCACATGGCCTACCGCCCCTCCTGGAGACAGAGGGGAGGTGGAGACAGGATAATAGTACAGCCCTGCACACAAAGCTGGTTTCTGGGCCAGGGGTGGTGGTGGGGCGCGCTGCGGTCATGGGGTTGCCGGGATGCAGCTGTGACCAACTGTGGCAATCATATCACTTCCACGTCACCCCACGGGTCTTGCTCACATTCTCTCTGCTGTCCAGGTTCTTGCTGCCTCGGCAGCAGACAGGGACATCAGACACCAAGCTGCCCTGTCACTCTGGGACTGGTTGACCCCTGCTTCTGCTTTTCCACTGAGAAGTGCTCCAGGGTCTACCGGAGAGGAAACGGGGATCTCCTGTTTACCACATGGCATCGGGCTGGTCATCACAGTGTGCGGGAAGCCCAGGGGCGTAGGGATGATCTCTGGGGGCCAGGAGGCCGTGGAAGGCCAGTGGCCATGGCAGGCCAGCCTGCAGAACCAGAGCATTCATCCCTGTGGAGCTGTGCTCATTCATTCCCACTGGGTGCTCTCTACCGCCCACTGCTTTAAAAAGCGAGTTGTTTCTCAGGTCCTAGCAGCTGGGCTGGCAGGGGGAGAGGGTTAAAAGATTAGAGCCCCTGCGTCCTCAGGGCTGTGTGCTGGGACAATCTGTGTCCTTCTAGTCCAGGTCTTTCTGCCTGTGACCTGTCCTCTCCTGTATTGTCCTCTCTCCTCACCTGATTTTGCTCATCTTCCATCCTCATCCCTATGCATTTCCCAGACACAGGTATGCACCCGAGATGGCAGTGTTCATCCTGCCTCCCATGTGCAAATGTCAGCTGGTTCTGTGTCACCTCATACCAGGGATTCTCTCAATGTCCCTGAAATCCTGGTTGTCAGAGAGAGGCTGGAACCTGGGATGCAGTGGCAGATGCTGGTGTTCTGCACATCTCTGGCCTGGGGTCTCTGCTCACCACATGTCTATTGGTCAGCTGCATGGACACTAGATATGGAGTCCCTGACCTTGAAGAAGAACATAGCTGCTCTCTGTCCTGGGTCTGGTTGAGTGTTCCGAGAGTTTTTTGGGGGCAGTAACCAGGAGCTGGATCTTTGGTACATACAGAGGACCACAAGCACCTGCTCTGTGCTGTGTCCCACTGGAGACCCACTGTAGATTAGGTTGGCTTGACCCACCTCACTGTGTCTCCATTAAGTCAGAGCAGAAGTTTCCCCTGTGGGTGAGCAGGGCTGACACCATTGGATTGGGGAAGTCAGATGGGCAGGCTCCCATGGGCATGGGTCAGCTTGTGAAAGCAAGATTTTGGTCACCAGCTGTGTGGGGAGGAATTTCCAGGTGAGTGAGTGGGAAAGTGGGATGTTTCATCCCTCATGGTCAGAACACAGGACATTTTGCCCGCATGGTCTCTTTTGACCAATGATTTTGTGCAGTTTTAGAACAGGTGAGTACCAAGAAGGAGTGAGAGAAAGGAGTGGTGCGAGAGCAGTTTGGTCATAAGGCTTGTCAAGAGCAAAGATGGAGCCAGAGCTCTCTGCATGTGCCGAAGTAGGGTCAGGATTGTCCAGCCCCAAGGGGCCTCCAGCCCTCCGTGATCCTTTCCTTTAATAGTGGGTGTGTGCTGAGCTGTGACTAAAACTGCCCCTGGTCTCCAGAGAGAAGGGATGACAGAAAGGGAGAGTTCTGTGCGGTGGTGCAGACAAGGCAGTGCTGGGGGTCAGATGATGGTGGAGAGGTGCAAGCTGCCATATGCAGAAGATGGATGATGACTGTCACCTTCCCTCCTGCAGGAAGTTTCATGCCCCTGAGGATTACTGGGTGTTTGGGGGAAGTACCCAGCTCTACCACGACACCCAATATGCCAAGAGGGTGGCTGTGAGCTGCATTATCATCCATCCAGACTTTAAGAAGCTCCACCGTTTTGCAGCGGTGTTACAACTGCACCAACCTGTGAACTTCAGCTCCTATATCATCCCTGTCTACTTTCCAACCCCTGGCATGGAGCTTCCCCTTGGCACATCTTGTTGGATAACTGGCTGGCGAAAGCTCATTGAGGACAGCGAGTGGCTATGGTGTGGGTGTGGGTGGGAGACGGGGAATGGGATTCTAGCTCATCAAAATCTCTAATTAGCGTGGAGGCCTATGGACCTTGTGCCTCTGTGCCTTATTTCCAGAGAACTGGACTCTTCTAGTTTCTCTTGTGAAAAAATGTGTCCTTCTGAAAGCTTCAAAGTAACTCAAGTCAAAGACACTGAAATTCTGGGGTCGTTTGCTTTTTGGAGTCAGGAATCTGGATCTCAAAGTTTCTCTGTCTTGGGTGTAAAAATTTAACTAATAAGTGAATTGATATAGGGTTTCTCAAAAATGCTGTTTAGGTGGCCTGAGAACTCCTCTCAGTGAAGTATGGCTCACCTGCTCAGTTTGAGGATACAGTGTTAGGTCCTGCAGTGACAGGGTTGACCATGCCACCCCAGTGATGCTGGGGAAACCTCTAGGCCACATCTGGTTGTGCTCAAGGGCCTGTAGGTCTTTATCTTGATGCTCAGGGAACATGTCATGCCAGAGATATAACTGGCAACAATTTTGTGAGAAGCATGTATTTCACACTTCTGTTCTCTTCTAGCCCCTTGGTTCTAATATTTCAATTTGATGCAGATCAGACATGACTTTGTCAACTCAATTTGTCTGAGTGTTTCTCTTTCTACTTTGAAATACCTTGATTTTTCAATGGCCATAGAAGGAACATGTAAAAGAAAGAAAAACGCTCTTGGAGAACCCTGGGGAAGAACAATCATGGCCTGAAATGATCTCAGCTCCATCACCTAAGTTTTGTTTTTCTCCTAACCTGTATCTCCTATCTACCTCTTGGATTTGTTAAGTGAATGGAGTAATAGGGTGAATACAGGGCAAAACTTTGTGGATGTTTTCAGTAAAATGAGGAGAAGTATAAACATTGAGTATAAACATGAACTTGTTCAGAGAAGTGTGTTTATACTTTAGTGAAATGTTGATGGCATAATGATTAGGGAAAAGAAAGTATTTATTTTCCTTTAATTTTTTTTATTTTTATAAAGTTGTTCACAATAATTTATTACATTAAGTATTCCAACACTTGAGTCTCCTGCCCCCGTGCCTGACCGTCCTCACCGGGGCCCCTTGGAGGGTGGCAGATTGTGTTTTTCTCTCCACCCTGAGCAGAGTCCCGACAGCTGAAGACCTCCGGGACCCAGCCAAAGCCATGCTGAGACCACTCTCCACATGCTTGGATGAGGAACCGGCAGAGAAACCCAGGTATGCGGGACCCAGGGCTGAGATCTCCAAGCCTGCTCAGTTCGGGACTGGGCTTCCTACACCCAGCTCCCCCACCTTCCAGTAGCTAGACAGTTGACAGCCACCAACTGCCATGTAACCCCATCAATGGCCAGGATCCAGAGACTCTCAAACCAAGCTCCCAGCTGCACGACCTCTTATTCTCTAGTTCTCACTCTCAGAGAACCCGGCAGGCTACTGAGAATATCATACCTGCCTATATGCCTGACTAGGAACACCTGTAAAAGTGATTAGAGGCTGCCCCCAAAGCTTCCACCCTCTTGGAGAGCCCGGCAAGCTACTGAGAGTATCCTGCCGCATGGCAGAGCCTGACAAGCTAACTGTGGTGTACTCAATATGTCAAAAACAGTAACAATGAATTGTCCTCATTCCCCTGATCTGGAAAGAGTCCCCAATATGTCATCGGGCTACACTAGCACGTGACAGGGACAAACGGAGATGTTACTGGGCCCACTCGAGCGAATCGATGAACAACAGGGTGATAGTGATAGTGATTCCAACACCAATCCCACCACCATAAACCTTTCCACTACCATTATTTTGAATTTTCCCTCCCTCCTTCCTTCCTTCCTTCCTTCCTTCCTTCCTTCCTTCCTTCCTTCCTTCCTGTCTTTCTGTCTTTTTCTCTTACTTTCTTACTTTTTTTGGTTTTTGCTTTTTGAGTCACACCCAGCAATTCTCAGGGGGCTGCTCCTGGCTCTGCACTCAGGAATTATTCCTGGCGATGCTCGGGGGACCATATGGGATGCTGGGAATCGAACGTGGGTTGGCCACATGGAAGACAAACGCCTTACCTGCTGTGCTATTGCTCCAGCCCCCCAATTGCCTTTATTTCTAAGGTCATTATTTGGTACACTGTTTCTCTTCAAAGGTGCTACAGGAATTTCAGAGACACCATATCTTCTGGAAATGGGGTACAGCAGCATTCCATATTCTTGCCTGACTCAGTGGCAGGAACATTTCCTTCCTCATAACCAGCCCCCAACTATACATGCACATGCACACATACACACACACAAACACACACGCACAGACACACTCATACTCTCATTCATACAAGCTTATACTGTGTTTGTCTTGAGGTCCAGGAGCAGACTTATCATTAGTCACCCTATAGAATTTCAGACAATCATCTTCTGACTTTTATGGGCTTAGATGTGACCAGTGCTCCCATGCCAGCTTGCCTCCACAAACATCCTTCTGCCCATTACTTCCTCTCCCCTTCTCCTTTCTCTCTAGAAGCTTCCTTGTTTTCACTGGGTCTACAAGTTAGTGTTGTCATTTCTTGATGATTGCTTACCTTAATAAATCATCTCGTACATCTGAGCAAAATTTGTTAATTGTCTTTGGATAACTAGTAGTGGTACTTTTGAATCATACGGAATTTCCGTAAAATTTTTTAAGGACTGCATATCATTATCCCTAGCAACTACACTAATTTCATTCCCAGTAACAGAGCCCTTTTCTCCACATCCTTGCCAACACTCATTTCTTCTTGAACCATTTTCCCAACTATGAGCCATTTCCCTAATTATAAGTAATTTTGACTTTTTTAATGTGTCTGTGCGCCATCTTTGAGGAAGTGTCTTTTTATGTCTTTTGAATAATTTTTATTGTGTTGTTTTTTCTTTTTTTGTTTTATGAGTTAATATATTCTGGATATTAATCCTTCGTTTTGAATGATGATCAAATTGCTTTTGCCTGTTACTCAGTTGCGTTTGTTTGTTTGCTTCCATGGTGGTTTCCTTTTCTTTGTAAATGCATTTTAGTTTTATGTTGTCCCATTCCGTTGAATAACAATCGGTTGTCCTTGCTCCTCCCGCAGGGAGCTTAGGTTTATTGAGTTGCTCCCACAACAGTGCCCCTGAAGCACACCCAATTCCATCAAGCACTAATAATCCTATATTATTTTCCTCTTTCCTTTATGTCATTTGCATAGCTTATTTAGCATTGTCCTTTTTGTATAGACAAAGAAAGACAGTTGATGCTATGCTTTGTAACATGGAAGTTAATTCGCTCCAAAATAATATTTACTCCTGGGCATCCATATTTACTTGACTTAAGCCTCAG
Source organism: Sorex fumeus (assembly GCF_029834395.1). Taxonomy (NCBI): domain Eukaryota; kingdom Metazoa; phylum Chordata; class Mammalia; order Eulipotyphla; family Soricidae; genus Sorex; species Sorex fumeus. Next base: position 6,742,094 of record NW_026606103.1, read on the forward strand.
TTTCCCTTAGTTCCTAGCTCTCCAATAGCAGGATCCTGACAAAGGGACTGAAAAGGCCCAGGGTAAGCTGAAAACTACCCTGGCATCGGAAAGGGACAAGCTAAGTGTATGAAGTATAATAAGTTAAGAGCATCATCGTGGAACAGACTCTGTCATGACCCAAGAAGAAGTTACTGAATAAGGACCCTGCTGAGGTTAGGATCAACTAGCCTGGCCTGAGGACTGTGGTTTGGAATATATAGCAAGATGTCCCAGGAAGAGCCAACCTTTAAGCTTAATATAGTTCTTACTGTGTTCATACAAAAATGACTAGAAATTGTATAAGAAGTTACTATGATTGTTCAAATGGATTACTTACTAGCTAAGGAAAGGAGAAAGCAATACACCCTAGATGCAATCCCGCCCTTGTACGGATCTCCTAGTAATCTGGAGTGCTCCTAGTTATCTGGAGTGCTGAACCCTCAGGTGAGATTTTGTCCTTGAGTTAATCTCCTAGAACTTCCCTTGAATGACTAGCTTTATCTCTGTTTGATGTTCTGATATTGTTCAATCCCACCTATGTGTACCCCCGCCCTTCATGATTTTTATATTACTATACTGTAAGGGGAAAGAGGGGACTAGGAGGATGACAAGGAATATAAGAACAATGCCTGGAAGTAGAGGACGTTGATATCTATGAGGAGACTAGGATGACGGAACTATGATGACTGGGACTACGAGCAAAAGTACAACTATGGTTGTGCAGTAAGGAGAGAGATCAGACTACATTGGGGAGGAGAGAGAAACTGGCTACTGACAATTCTGGGGTCCAGTTCCCCTGTTCCCTCAATCCTTTGTCCATCTCTTGCTGTCATCTAGCCTGAAAGGTGGCTCTTGGCCACCAAACACTTGAGTCCCACATGTGTGCCCACTCCTTTATTTGGAAACTCACACCATTCATGTATTCTTGATTGCTTTCCCCTCCCCATTGGAGATGTGTCTGAACGTATCCCTAATGTTGAAAGCCCAGAATATATCCCCTAACTTTTCTTCTGTGTGTTTTATGATTTTATAGACAACATCTCTCTGTATGTGTTTCTCTGTGTGTTTGGGCCACACCAAGAGGTGTTCAGGGAATTTTCTGACTCTGGGGGTGAGGGTGTCATTCCTTCAGCATTAAGGGGACCTGCAGTGTTGGATAGTGACCTTTTACTCCTGCATGCAGAACATATGCCCAGCACTTTGACCCAACAATCTCTCTGACCCAAGATCCTTATATCCAGGCAATATCTCCAGACAGTTCTCCCAGCCCCATGCTGTATATGATTTAGTGTCCACACAACTTTATGAAGGTTTGCTGGAAGACTTCAATGCATTATGGTCTGAAAAGTTAGTGGATACAATTTCTATCTTCCTGATTCTATTGAGGTATGTTTTGGGACCCAGCACATAGTCTATCTTGAAAAATGTTCCTAGTGCACATTTGCAGAAAAGTATGTGTATTCACCTTTTGGGGGATGAAAAGGCCTGTATACATCTATCTATCTTCCTGATTCTATTGAGGTATGTTTTGGGACCCAGCACATAGTCTATCTTGAAAAATCTTCCATGTGCACATTTGCAGAAAAGTATGTGTATTCACATTTTGGGGGATGGAAAGGCCTGTATACATCTATTAATTCTCTCTCTTCCATTTCTTCCTTCAAAGCCATTCTTCAAAGCCATTCTTCCTCCTAAGGCATTCTTCCATGACTTCCTTCTAAGTTTTAATCTTGTTGATCTATCCAGAGGTGATAAGATGGTGTTGAATTCTCTAACTACTATTGTTTTGCTACCAATATCCTCCTCGAAGTTTCTTAAAATTTGTTTTAAGTGTTTTGGTGGTCCCTCATTGGGTGCGTATATGTTTAGGAGTGTGATTTTCTTCCTGCTGTACATATCCCTTGATTATTAAAAAATGTCCTTTGTTGGCCCCTATAATCTTTTTCAGCCTAAAATATTTGTTGTTGGATATTATTATGGCCACCCTGGCTTCTTTGAGGGATTTGTTTGCTTGAAGGATTCTTTTCTATCTTTTGACTTTGAGTCTGTGTTTCCTCTGGCTGTTCAGATATGTTTCCTGTAGGTAGCAGAATGTTTGGTTCAGGTTTTTAATTCATTTTGCCACTCTGTGTCTCTTAATTGACATTGAGAGAGATTATCGTATGGGGTTTTGTGCCATCTTTCTGTAGAGGTTTGTTGTGCTTGTAGGGATTTGTCTTGTCTTACAGTAGCCCCTTTAGTCCTTTTAAGATTGGTTTTGAGTCTACGAAGTTCCTGAGTTGTTGTTTATTCAAGAAATAGTGCATCATTCCTTTGAGTTTGTCCTTTTCCTCCTTTCCTAAGAAGCTTGAATTTTCATATCAGCTAAATATATTCCCCCTATAATTGCATCTCCCTACTGAGTTTTCTTCACATTACTTACAAGGTCTAGCTCTAAAATAATTCTTTTTATTTTACTTACGTTTTTATCTCTGAACTAAAAATATTCTCCTGAATTTTTGTTGTCTAAATGTATTAATGCGATGGCAGATGAGTACTGGAAGCCAGGTGGGAGGGTAACAGGAAAGATGGTGGGTCTGTCATTGGATGGTGGAACGGGAAGATATATTGGCTGATCGGGGATTTCTATGAGAATAATGGGAGAATGGATGGATAGATGGACAAAGGTGAATGGATAACCAAGGGATAGGAGGGTGTGTGAGTGAATGTACACGAGGAGAGAGAGGCCAATGGAAGGGTGACTGCTGATCTGGAAGAATGGGAGAAAACTGACTCTTGGAGAATGAATGGATCCTGAAAGGGGATATCTGCTGGTGAGTGGTTCTGCCCTGTGAGTTGAATGCGTTGGTGGGGGAATTTGCCTTTTTGTGTGTGTAATAAGAGGGTTGAATATTTATTTATGGGAGAGAGATAGACAAAGTAAGATAAGTAAGGAGGCATAGGGAAATAGGAGGCGGCTTTTCTTGCTGGTGGGTAGGGGACTGAGGCAGTGCTTGAGGCTCAGCTGGGCTGAAAAACTTTGTTCTTTGGGAGTGCTAGAGAGTGGCAGAGTGAGGTGGGGGGTAACTGAAATGCCAAAAACCTCCTCTGTCCTTTGAGAGCCGGACACTGGTAGTGAGTTGGAGGTTACAAGGACTCCTGGTGGGATTTTGAGGGAAAAGGATGATTGGCACATTCCCACTCTCCAAGATTAGCCCAACACTCAGGCACCAGGGAAGCTGTGACAGCTCACCTCAAATAAGGTGACTAACATAGTGGAAATTCATTATGTTTTTTGGGTCACACCCAGTGATGCACTGGGGAAACTCTTGGCTCATGCACTCAGGAATTACTCCTGGCAGTGTTCAGGGGACCATATGGGATGTGGGGAATCGAATCCGGATTGGCCACATGCAAAGCAAAAGCCCTACCTGCTGTACTCTCGCTCCAGCCCCTGAAAATGCATTATGATGTCGCTGGAAGTGAAAGTCTGAAATCGAGGTGCACCCCATGCTTCCTTTGGATGGTGTATGGCACATGGTCGCTTTGGTTATTCCAGCTTCCAGGTGCTGCCCCCATTCCTGTCCCAGTACCCCTTCTGGCACACTCAGGGAACATATCTGAGTCTTCCTCTCACCACATCTGTTCTCTCACCTAAGTCCCCAGCCTCCTTCCAGTTGAAGGACCCTCTGATGACATAGGACCCACTGACATGATCCAGGAACATCTCCAATTCCCCGGTCCTCAATTCCATCATGGAGTCCCTTTGCCATGATAAGTATGTGTCCCTTGTTGCAGGGATGGGGATGCTTAATTTGTCACATTGTTTGCACCATCTTATTCAGGTTCTGTGCTCCGTCAAGACTGACACCCAAGGATAGTAGACACAAGGGCCAGTAAGGATTGCTCCACAGTTGGAAACCTGCCTTGTGAGCTGGGGGAGAAGGCAATTGGAATAGAGGAGGGATCAGTAGGTCAATGATGGGTGGAGAGGTCGACCGGGATGCTGAAAGTAGATAAAGGACCGAATGTGATAGTCTCTCAGTATTTATATTTTAAACCATAATGCCCAAAACTAGAGAGAGAGTATGGGGGAAATTGTCTGCCAAAGAGGCAGGGGGAGGCTGGGCTCGGGAATAATGGGGACATTGGTGGTGGAAAATGTGCACTGCTGGAGGGATGGTTGTTCAATCATTGTATGACTGAAACTCAAACATGAAAGTTTTGTAACTGTATCTCATGGTGATTCCATTTAGAAAAGAGGCACATCCACTTCCTCCTCTCCCTTTCAACTGGAGAGCTCGCTGCCTCTTCTTGAGAACACAGAGCAGTGGGATGGCAGTCTGTCCTCATCTCCACTCCCCTCACCCCTGCATCTTCATCTCTCCACGGCCCTACAGTGCCCCATTGTTGTGTTCTGATCTGGGTGCACAAAGGCTCTCCACCTCAGTCTTCACAACACTCTTTCCTTGCCAAGAGCAGATGCACAGGTACAGTGTCTGGTCTGCTGCCGCCTTCCCTCTGTCTACCTTTTTTAGGTCTCCTCCTCCTCACCCGTTGTTTCTTCGATCCCCACACCCAATTGTGTCTCCATTCTGCCCCCATCACCCTGTGGTCAGTTCCTCGACAGCTGTAATCTTGCCACTGATGAACTTTACGTAGGTGTGCATAGATCTATCCCTCATATGTGACATATCACTTAATCACTTAACTTCCCGTTAGTCGTCGATTTGCTCGAGCGGGCGCCAGTAACGTCTCCATTTGTCCCTGTCGCGTGCTAGTGTAGCCCAATGGCATCTGTTCGCTCTGGGATCGTGAAGAGCCTCAAACCCATCGTTCATGATCTTGACGAAGAAGTATGACCATCTGGTAGGTGGGCGGCCACGCGGTCTCTTGACATCCCGTGGAATCCAATCAGTAACAGCTCTAGTCCAATGGTCGTCTTTAAATCTCATTAAGTGACCAGCCCATCTGATTTTCGACACCTTGGCAAATGAGACAGCGTCCCTGATCCTTGATCGTTGACGGATATCAGAACTCCGGACTCGTTCTCTCATTTGAGTGAAACGTGATATTCCAAGCATAGCTCTTTCTATTCTTCTTTGGGAGACCTGAATGGCATTCTCATCTTGTTTACGTAGGGCCCAGGTCTCTGAGGCATATGTTAATGCAGGAAGAACAGTGGAATCAAAGAGATGTGCCCGGAGCCGGAGGTTCTTCGTCCTCTTAGCTATTGCTTCGACGTTCGTGAAGGCGTTCCAAGCCGCTCTCTTCCTCCTGCGCAGCTCGGGTGCCAGGTCATTTGTCATGTTGACCTCTTGACCTAGGTACACATAGCTGTTGCATTCGGAGATGGTCGTTCCATTGAGAGCGAATGGGGCATCAGGAACAAGGCTGTTTCTCATAAACATTGTCTTCGTAAGATTCAGCTGTAGTCCTACCTTTCCACACTCACGGTCAAAGTCGGCCAGCATTTGTGCCGCTTGGCTGATTTGCGTCCATTTTGCGGGTCATAAGACACATCATAATACACCAAATACCCATCTTCTGGAATTGTCGTACCATATTTGATAGGGTTCAAATATGGTAGCACCTACAAGGGTGATTAGAGGTCACCCCAAAAGCCTCTATCCCTCTCGGAAAGACTGGCAAGCTACCGAGAGTATTCTGCCCGCACGGAAGAGCCTGGCAAGCTATCCGCTGTGTATTTGATATGCCAAAACCAGTAACTACAACTGGTCTCATTCACCTGACCCTGAAGGCTTCACCGACATGGCAGCACTGAGAAGGATGAGAAAGGAGAGGCCGACAAAATCTCAAGGCCGACCTAGGCTGCCACAATGACGGAAGACAAAAATGATCATCTGTACTTTCAATGCACGTACGCTAGCATCAGATGCATCCATCGAGGACCTGATGGTACAAGCGCGAATGATCAAGTACGACTTCATTGGTCTGACCGAGACAAGAAGGCACGAATCTCACCATGCCGTTTTCGACACTGGAGAAGAATTGTTCCTCGGAACATGTGATAAAAGAGGTGTTGGAGGCGTCGGTGTCCTTGTCAATACAAACTTAGCCAAGAGCATTGATTCATTGGAATGCCTAACAACCTGAATCGGACGTTTACATTTGAATAGATGTGGCTCACTGCCTGCAGTTTCTATCTTCGTTGTCTACGCACCAACATCTCATTATGATGAAAGAGAAATTGAGAAGTTCTACATGGAGCTAGAGAAGTTCTATAAAGAAGACCACACCTTCTACAAGATCATTGTGGGTGATTTTAATGCCAAGATAGGACCGAGAAGATCAGCTGAAGAACTTCACATCGGGACCCATGGCCTAGAATGGAACGAACAGGGTGAGAGACTGTCTGAGTTCATCATGTCGACCAAGACCATTCATGGTAACTCACAGTTCCAGAAGGCAGAATCTAAACGATGAACATGGGAGTCTCCCGGTGGACGATTCCACAACGAAATAGACCACATCATATTCAATCGACGGTTTTGCCTGACTGATGTCGCTGTTGTCCCAAAATTACGAACGGGATCGGACCACCGTCTCCTTCGTGCAAAATTCTACTTCACAGAGCGGGGAGAAAGGGCTGCAAAGTTCAAAAAGAGAACTCCCAGAATGACCACCAACTGGGAACTCTTTGGTACTATTACGGCAACATGGGAAGATGCCATTGTTGACAACATTGACGAGGAATACGATCGACTGGTTCAGCACCTCCATGAATGTGCGAGGAACGCCAAGAGAGAGATAGCCACAAAAAGTCGCCTATCTTCGAAAACTCTTGAGCTAATTCGCCAGCGTGGTTTGGCGCATGCCTCAGGCAACCACAAGCTAACGTCCGAGCTTGCAAAGCAGTGCAGAGATGCGATCAAGGAAGACCTCAAAGAGAGAAGAGCAGAAGTACTGGTAGATGCGGCAGAAGCCGGGAAAAGTATTCGTAAGGCCCGCCTGTCCTTCGCCAACTATAAGACCAAGATGACTGCCCTCCGACGTCCTGATGGATCCATCACATCCTCCAGAACGGCAATGGAGAAGATTATCCATGACTTCTACTCAAATCTCTTCGATAGCCATGTCCACTTGCCAACATACCAAATTCCACAGGATGGATATGTCGTTCCCAACGTTCTCCCTTCCGAAATCCGACACGCCATTTCGTCGGTAAAGAAACAAACAGCACCCGGCCCAGACAAGGTCAGACCTGAACACCTGAAGAACCTGCCGTCAGTACTCATCAATACACTGGCTCGGCTCTTCACTCGCTACCTGTCTGAATGCAAGGTTCCGTCCCAATGGAAAACCAACAGGACCGTACTACTGTTCAAGAAGGGAGACATCCATGACATTGGCAACTATCGCCCGATCTGCCTATTGTCTGTCATCTACAAGTTGTTCACTCGAGTCATCCTGAATAGGATTGGCAGAACACTAGATGAAGGACAACCATGCGAGCAAGCGGGGTTCCGCAAAGGATTCAGCACCATCGACCATATCCACACGATAACCAAGCTCATTGAGGTTTCTCGGGAGTTCAAGATGCCGCTCTGCTTAACGTTCATTGATTTAAAGAAGGCCTTTGATTCTGTTGAGACAGAAGCGGTCATTGAAGCCCTAGCCAATCAGGGCATTCAAACCCAATACATCAGGATCCTCCGTGAGCTGTATTGCGGATTCACTACCAGGATCTCACCATTCTACAAAGAAGTGATCGTTGATGTCAAGAGAGGGGTGCGGCAGGGTGATACCATTTCACCGAAACTCTTCAGTGCCACCCTCGAGAACATCATGCGACGACTGGAATGGGAAGGAATGGGAGTGAAGATAGATGGTCGGCAACTACACCACCTCCGCTTTGCTGATGACATTGTTTTAATGTGACATATAAATAGACATAATAAGGAAATAATCAATGCCAGACACTATAAAAAGTAAGAACTGACCTACAGAGTGGAGTTTCCTGGGTGGCAGGGGAAGAGAATATGGGGGAGAGGAACTGGCTGGGGAGAGGGTACTGGAGCCATGGCTGGGGTGGGCAGTGGGCCCTCTGGTGCTGGTGTGGTGGAGGGACGCTGTGTCCATGGACCGCTACCACTGTAGCAGTGGGCAGTGCTGAAAGGAGGTAAAGGGATATGTATGATACCCTTTCAGTAACAGTATTGCAAACAACACTACCTACAAGGGAAATGAGAGGGGGTGGGGTAGACAGATAGACAGACAGACAGACAGACATACAGGTGCTCTGGTCTGATGTGTAGGACACTGTGTCCATGGTTCCCTATCACTGTAGCAGTGGACAGTGAGTTATGGGAAGTGGGTGCCCTGGTACTGGTGTGTAGGACTCTGTGTCTATGGGCCCCTATCACTACAGCAGAGGGCAGTGGATACTCTGGTGATGGTGTGCTAGAGGGACATTCTGTCCATGGAAACCTATCGTAATAGCATTAGAAATCATGGTACCAAATGTTTTAGAAATATAAAGAATCACTCATGGCGCCCCCAGATCTCCTGAGCATCCCATGGGGGAGTCTCCCCAACCTCAAGAGAGACCCTGGAACCAGCCCAGTGGTCGCACATGCGTACTGAGTGGCGCAAAGGCCATGTGCTGCCAGACACACGCCCAGCCCAGCATCACTGCCAGGGGGTGTCCTGTCCTCTTGCAGGCCCAGCAGCCAACATAGCCTTCCTGGGGAACATAGTCGAGGTGCCCCGGGCCTCTGCCCAGGTGCAGCACCCCAGAGGGGCAGTCCTGTATGGGGCAGCAGACAGGCACCTTCTGAGGCAATAAGGCCCCAGGAGGCTCCAGATGTCTCCCAGGGTTTAGCAGCAGTGTAGGGTAAACTCACAGGCTTGGTCCCCGGCACAGTGTACATTCACTGGAGCAGTCAAGAGTAACTCCTCAGTACAGAGCCATGAGGAGCCCAAGCACTTCTGAGTGTGACTCAACTGCCCCCAAATTGTTTTAATATTTCTGCTTTAGGGTTATATGTTATTCACTTGCATCTCCACTAATGTGTCCAAACACCTCCGCCACTGATTTTTGTCCTGTCTCGTCTGTCCCTTCCCTCTCTGCAATGTAATTTTAGATAAATTTAAATTCACTAAATATTTTAAGAAACACATTTTATGCTTAACTTTTCATAAATAGTAGCACTATAGCACTGTCCTCCCATTGTTCATTGATTTGCTCGAGTGGGCACCAGTAATGTCTCGTAACAAATTGTGAGGCTTGTTGTTACTGTTTTTGGCATATTGAATACATCACGGATAGCTTTCGAGGCTTTGCTGTGAGGGCGAGATATTCTCGGTGGCTTGTTGGGCTCTCCTAGAGGGGCAGAGCAATCAAACCTGGGTCGGCCACATGAAAGGCAAACACCCTACCCGCTGTGCTATCGCTCCAGCCCTCATTAATAGTAATAAGTGCAAATAATTAAAATGTTTAACACTGAAGAGTTGTTTTCCTACTGTTTCTCAATTATTAGAGTTGTAAGTAGTTTTGAAAAACTATGTAGTAGTCTGGGCTGGAGCGATAGCACAGCGGTAGGGCATTTGCCTTGCACGCAGCCAACATGGCCGACCCGAGTTCAATTCCTCTGCCCCTCTCCGAGAGCCCGGCAAGCTACCGAGTGCATCTCGCCCGCACGAGAGCCTGGCAAGCTACCCGTGACGTACTGATATGCCAAACACAGTAACAACAAAGTCTCCAATGGAGACGTTACTGGGCCCGCTTGAGCAAATCGATGAACAATGGGAGGACAGTGATACAGTGATGTAGTAGTCTAATTCCCTGAGAATCTATAAGATACTGAGTTTCAAATATCTTGTCACTGAAAATAAAGAATGGCTTTCAGACACCGGTTCTACAGGTACCAGGACCATCACGATCACGATAATGATCAACCTGTTGTTCGTCGATTGCCTCGAGCAGGCACCAGTAATGTCTCCTTCTTTCTAGCCCTGAGATTTTAAAAGAGCCATATTCAATGCTCTTTTAGTGTTAGGAGAATGAGACCTATCATTGTTACTGATATTTGGCATATTGAATATGACACGGGAAGTTTGCCAGACTCTGCCATGCGAGCAGGACACCCTCAGTAGCCTGCCGGGTTCTCCAAAGTAAGAACGAGATAATAAGACTAGTGGTCACCTGCTTCCAGGAGCTGGGTTTTTATAGTCTCTGGGTCTTAGCCGTTGATGTTTTTTCATACATGATTATATTAGGATTCTTTATTTCCTCAGAAGGTCTTTGCTGCCTCCTTGCAGGGAGCCCTTCCTCACCAAGCACACACCTTTAAACACTGATGATTCAGCCTGCTGGAGCATGCCTACTCAGGGCTGTTAGGGAACTTTCCCCTGGAAGCAGCCCCATCACCTGCCTGATTTAGAACACAGTTTCTCAAGAGACCCCAGAAGAAGTGGCTCAAGCCAGGCCCCACCAAGATTGAAAGCCTTGCCTTAAGTGCAGTTTCAGCTTCTCACAGAAATGGAGATATGTTACTGGTTGTTTTGTTTTGGAGTCACACTCAGTTGTGCTCAGAGCTTAGTCCTGGCTCAGAGATCACTCCTGACAGTGCTCAGGGAGCCACATGGGATACCTAGAGTGGAGCCTGGGTTGACCATGTGCACGGTAATTGTCCTACGTGCTATACTATTTCTTCAGGCCCCCACTTAGGTATTAAAAATAAACAGTTCCTTCTGCTGTTTTATACTCCAGACAGCATCCTAATGCCTGTTGGCTCTCGAAGAGAAATGTGTGTGCCCACAGCACAGGAGACGCCGCAGGGCTAGAGACTCAGGAAGAGGGCATCCATCAAAATCCTAGTTTCAAGGTATCTTATCCACACCAATAATTCTGCATTCATTGTAGTCAGGTGATCTATGCTTATTTAACAGTCTGCATCCATAGGAGTTTTGCTGGGGTAGGGGTTTTTAATATTTCTTTTTTAATGCATGTTTTTGTCCTCCATTGTCAGATATGAATTAAGGGGCTGACTTAGATCTGGCTTATTTCATGCTGAAGATCACCATGAAAGAAGTGTGAACAGAATTATTTGATCTGGTGAGGAAAATATCCCTTCAGCTGTAAACTACATTATATCTTCAGTATCCCTGCCATGAAGTTCACCTTCAGTCCAAGACATATTTTGCTTTTGCTTTTTCATTTTGGAGGGGCCACACTGGTTTATGTTCAGGGCTTACTCCTGGTGAGACCAGATAGGGTTCTGGGGACTCAACCCAGATCAGTCTTTCTGCTCTACCAACTCTCCAGACACTCCAAGACATAATTTGGGGTGGCAAGTTTTTGAATCTCTACAGTCATATCTTTGAATATTCTTGAGAAGATCCATAACTCAAAAGTTGTTTTGTTCAATTATTTTAGAAAATCCTTTTAATAATCCATACCAAAGGTTTAGTCTAATCTTACTTGATAGTCTCAACTGAACAATCACCACATACTTCACTTTAATTTTCAACATTAAACATAGTGATAGCACAGCGGTAGGGCATTTGCCTTGCACGCAGCCAACATGGCTGACCCGAGTTCGATTCCTCCGCCCCTCTCAGAGAGCCCGGCAAGCTACCGAGAGTATCTCGCCTGCACAGCAGAGCCTGGCAAGCCACCCGTGATGTGTTCAATATGCCAAACACAGTAACAACAAAATCTCCAATGGAGACGTTACTGGGCCTGCTCGAGCAAATCGATGAACAACGGGAGGGACTTTACCTTTACCTTTACCTTTAAACATAGCCCAAACTATACCTTTACTATAACAGAATACTAGTCCTAAGCAAAAATTATCCTTGAGTAATCCTAACCGAAGGCTTGACCTAACCTTATCTATTAGCCTTTAGCGAACAATCTCCCTATACTTTACTTGCATCTTGTACTTGTGGGTGGAGTGATAGCACAGTGGGTAGGGCATTTGCCTTGCACGTGGCTGACCTGGGTTCGATTCCTCCGTCCCTCTAGGAGAGCCCAGCAAGTACCGAGAGTATCCTGCCCGCATGGAAGAGCTTGGCAAGCTACCCGTGGCATATTCGATTTTCCCAAAACAGTAACAAGTCTCATAATGGAGACGTTACTGGTGTCCTCTCGAGCGATGAACAACTGGAGGATAGTGCTACAGTGCTTGTACTTGTACAAGTAGCCCAGTCTATATCCTTACTCTAACAGAACCCAAACCCTAATAACAGTAAACCAAAAACAGCAAAGCCACATTCTTATAATCCCCAACCTAAAGGCTGGGCATAAACTTACCTATTAGCCTCAACCAAACAATCTCCCTAGACTTTCCTTCATTTTCAGTTTAAAAGCAGTCAAACCCTTATCAAACAAAACTTTAATCCAAACCCAAACCTGAATGCAATTCACATTCTTTTAGTAACCCACACCAAAGGCTCTGCCTAATTAGCCTCAAATGAACCAACACTCTTTCACTAATAACCCCAACCCCGTCCTAATTCACATTGTTATAATATCCCATACCAAATACATGGCCTAAACTTACCTGTTGTCCTCAGATGAACAATTGCCCTATGTATTATTTTCTCTTTTCAACTTTAAACATAGTCAAATCAATACTTACTTTACAGAACCGGACCCTACCCCAATTCACATTGTTTTATTATTTTTTTTATTGGATCACCATTAGATCTAGGTACAAAGCTGTTCAAGATTTGGTTTCAGTCATACAATGTTCCACACCCATCCCTTCCCCAGTGCACATTTCGACAACCAATGTCCCCAATTTCTCTCCTGTAGGAGAACATTGGTTTGCTTTTCCTTGCCAGCCACAGGGAGCTTGGGTTTGTTAATTTGTCCCCCAACCTGTCAATTACCTTTGCCTCCTGATCAGACTCTTGCTGGCTTGTAAATATTGTTTTTCTCTTCTTACTGTCCTTTGCATAGTTAGCTACCTCAGAGCAATTGCTTTTTGTATGGACACAGGAAGACAGTTAAAAAGACATGCTTTTGTAACTTGGGAGATGATTGACTCCAGATAATATTACCTCCTAGACATCTGCTCTCTCAAATTAAGCCTCAGTTGCCCTTACTGCCTACATCCCCCAAATCAGGGCCCTGATGATGGACTGGATGGACCCAGGGCAAGCGGTGAACTACCCTGGCATCAAAATGGGCCTGGCCCAAGTCCCCTAATACTGAACTATAAGTTAAGAGCAAGGTCGTGGATATATTCCGTCATGACCCAAAGTAATAACTACATTTGGGCCCTACTGTGGTTAGGAATGATCGATCCGGCCTGAGCACTGTAGTCTGAGTCTGTGGTGAGATGTCCCCAGGAGAGTTGTCCTACAAGTCTAATTGTGTCTATTCCTGTGTCCATACAGAATGGCAATTATTAGGAAGTTGAATTAAGATGTTAATTAACTTTCTGGTCTAAGGAGGGGAGAAACACACCTTAAGTGCTGTTTTGCCCTGGTGGGCTGCAGGTGGTCAGAAAGGCGTGAAGAACATGTTGATTGTACCTGGGGTGGGGGGAGGCACGGTTTGGGAGGCTTCGTTGGAGAAGAGAGGGTAAAAAAGGTGGCTGCAGAGAGTTGGTGAAAAAAGAAAGAGAGGTAGAGTCGGCAGAGTTGGAGATGTGGGCAGAGCAAGAGACATAGTTAGCGAGTGAGGGTTGGAGAGAGAATTGTGGAGTGTGTTAAAGAGAGGTTGGAGAGAGTTGGAGAGAGTTGGGGGAAATTGGGGAGTCATGACTAGAGGGGGAGAAAATGGTGGAGAGAGTTTGGGAGAGACAAGAGATGGAATAAGGCAACTGATTATCAAACAGCTTGGCCCTCGTTTCTCCTCTGTCGGCCTCAGGCAATGGTCATCCCAGGTGGGGAAGCGGTTCAAGAGCACTGAACAGTGAGAGAGAGCTAGGAGGAGAGCCCATGAACATCCGTTAATCTGTGATCATTCCTAGCGACACCTGGGTAAAAGGAGTTTTTACAGTCAGGGAAAGGAGTTTAGGGAGGAGCCCGGGAGAGGAGAGCACAGAGAGGAGCCCAGGAGAGCCCAGGAAGGAGTCCAGGGCAGGAGAGCATATTGGAGCCCTGAGTGACAGCAGGGCAGGCCGCCCACCAGGCGCGCACTCCCTGCCTGAGGATGGACAGCGGGGTCTGCACCAGTGACCGGGGTCTGCACGGTGACTGGGATCTGCACCATGACTGGAGTCTACACTGGGTGACCGGGGTCTGCACAGGGAGACCCGCGGCTGGAGCCGGACAGGAGGGAGACGCGCTCGGACCCCGGAGTTCGCTCCAGGCACCGCCTCCTCACTCAGGGGCGCACCCTCGGCTCCCCTCCTGCGAGCGCCCGCGTGCCTGGGGTCTCCCGGAGATCCCCGCAGGATGTGCGGACACCGGAGGCCGGTCACACTCAGTCCGGAGCGAGTGTAGCCAGAGCGACAGAGCCCGGCTCGCCCTGCACCAGCTACAGGACAGGACGATGCGTTGAGGGGGCGGTACCTGCACTGCGCCTGCGCACTCGGAAAATCGCCCTCAGCGCGTCAAGCACAACACACGATCCCCCCAAATACCACCAGGTGGCGGTGCTGAGCCAGGAGTAACCGAGACATCCACCGGGATGACCATTTCAACTCATATTAAAGTTGCCTGTATTGGGTGGCGGCGGTTGGGGGCCAGAATTTCCCTTCCAGCACTACATTCTAAAGTCAGAGAATGTATTTTAATTACTTTTGCCACTATCCTCTAAAGCAACAGGATTTAGTACTGGACAGATAGTTCAATGGGTAGGGCGCTTCCCTTGCACATAGGGATCCGAGATCCATGCCTGGAATCCCATATGGTCGCTTGAGTCCACCAAGAGTAATCCTTGAGCAAAGCCAGGTGTGAAACAAAATCCAAAATATAAAGAGCAGGAGGTAGGATGCTTGCCTTCATTCTGCAGATCCAGTTCAGATCCACAGCAGCACGTGTGTTCCATGAGAGGCAGAAAAATCAGAGCACCGCTGGACGTGGTCAAATTGAACCCCGCCCCCCGAATACTATTGATGCAGGTGCAGGAGAAGTGGGGGCAGAGGGTTTCTATGTTCAATCGCGAATCCCAGGTTCTTCAATATTTTCAAGAATGAAAATATTAAATAATAAAGATTCTCAGAGTTAGAAAGTAGAAAAGTTTACTGATAAGTAGAAGAGAAAAAATAGGAGATTCCCAAAATGGGAAGGAACTTAGTGTGGGCCTATGGCTCTTTTTGCGAGACTTTGACAGGAAAACCAGGTCTTTGTGTGACAGAGAATGCAGGGAATCTACAGGGTGGTCATGCTGGTTTATCTTTCTGGTCGTCTGCCTCAGGTATTGTTCATTATCTTAGCCTTGTGACTCCCAATTCTAGGACAGGAGAATATGGTCCTGGGGAACTTCGGGAATGTTTAAGATTTGGCCTTGAACATGAGTTGTAGTAGATCAATGGGGAAAATGGAACTGCTTGTGAGGGGGAAGAGTGGACACCCCTCTTGTTGGCCAGGGGAAACTGAGGCTTCCTCTTTCACTATCAAATGATGATATATTCCTGAAGGTGTTACTTGGTTACATAAAACACTTTATTAAGTTTATCAATTTTGTTTATATCTGTGTTTTAATAAGGGCTGGAGCAATAGCACAGCGGGTAGGGCGTTCGCCTTACAAGCGGCCAACATGGCCGACCCAAGTTCGATTCCTCCGCCCCTCTCAGAGAGCCCGGCAAGCTACCGAGAGTATTCGATATGCCAGACACAGTAACAACAAAGTCTCCAATGGAGACGTTACTGGGCCCGCTCGAGGAAATCGACGATCAACGGGAGGGCCTTTACCTTTTTACCTTTACCTAAGTTACAGGACATATCGTTTGGACTCATGAGTGAGGGAGTGAGAAGCAGATTCTCACTATGTATTTGGTGAATGAAAGCTCAGTTGAGTCACTTAGCACTCTTCTATTCTACTAGATTTTATCAGTTTTTCCTTTAACATTTTCTCGTTTATTGGTTATTATTTATCTATACAACCTCTGTAATGTAATTAATGAAAGAAACATTATGGGAGGGCTGGAGCAATAGTACAATGGGTTGAGCACTTGTCTTATATGCAACCGAATCAGGTTCAATCCCTGGCAGAACATATGGTCCCTTCAACCTGGCCAAGACTGATTTGTGAGCACAGATCTGAGATTAATTCCTGAGTACTCCCAGGTGTGGCCCCCAAAACAAACCAAGCAAAAAGTACTTTTATGGATCAGTAATATAATGGACTGAGTGCATGCAAGAGTCTCAAGTTTAATCCCTGAACAGATCCCATGCCCCACAAGCACTACCAGGAATAATGTTGAAAAACAAAACCAAAAAACCTCATGGAACTCAGAATTATTTAATATGATGTGGATTCTGTCTTATCTGGAATGAGAGGCTATGTGTTAGATGATATCCTAGGGATCTCCCACTGGGTGGAGTTATCACTGCACCATAGTAGAGCTCCAGCCAGTGACAGGAGAGTTTAAACAAAGGATTATTTTGTAGACATGTGAAACAGTGATATTTCTGAACAATTTCTCAGAGTGGAGCTTAATTTATCTGAGTTATATGACCAGATACGTAAAATTTAACACAGAGCAAGGTGAAACTTACCATCTCCTTTTCAAGTTCACTGCCTTAGCAGTGGTACATTGCTGAGTGGGTTTGAAGTAGAGCATTAATCACCTTTTGGGTTACCAATTGTTTTTTTCCATCTTTAGTGTTTTGCCTTTCTGACCCTGGCTAATTTGAGTTGTATTTACTAATGTGATTGTGTAGTTTCCCCATCTTAGGGGAACATTTGCTTTTGTTTCAATATCTCAGCTGTGCTCCTGTTCTTTCCTCCATCTATACATTTTCTAAGAAGTGTAACTTCACCATAGGAATGAAGCGTTAGTTAACTCTCTCATCCTTCTAGAGGCTTTTCAATTTCTTTGACTCCTTGTAATCCATAAGTACCCCTTTGCAGTGCATCCACATAAGATATAGTTCTGAACTCTGGAGTACTGTTTGTGGCTGACTTTACAGCCATGTAGCTCTGTGTCAGGTGAACTTGATCTGGCACCATTTAATAATTTCTACGCCATTTTGGGGGTTTGATGGTGGTGGAAGGAAGTACAGTAACTTTATACATGCTAAACATGAACATTAACAATTATAAAAAGCAATAATCAAATAATAATACCCATATTTGGTGTGTGTGTGTGTGTATGCTGATGCCCAGGCATTGTTTTAGCAGAAGAGAAGTGTTTCATTTCTGGCTGCATTTTCTCCCAGTAGCCAGAGTGAAAGTAAACAAATGTGGGAGTACAACTTAGCTTTCAGGATGATATGTTCATGGTTTTATCCTGTTTTAATTGTTTTAAAATGAGTCTCACTCAGTATTGTGAAAAAATCAAGTTTCTCTGTTGAACTCATTCTAAGGATATTTCTTGGGGATATGGGGGCATGTATGTTGCTACTACATCCCAAATGGTGCTCTGAAGTTCTGGGACCCTTCTTGGCATTTCCTGGACAGCTGGGCATGAAGTTCATTTCAGGATGCTGCTTGGGCCCTGAGAGTTTGGCCAGGCAACTCTGTTGGTTGTCAAGGGCCTCGAGACCAGAATTTACAGGTCCCAGGGATGAAGCTGGAAATGCTTGGGAGACTTTGTGATGTCAGGGATCAAACCAAGTTTGCTTTCATGCAGGCTTGCACTTTAATCCATGTACTGTACCCTAAACCCTATTCTAAGAATCCTTAGATTTATTTATATGATTTAAATCATAGTTTTAATTATTCAAAGTACCCTTCCCCCCTAACTTCTGAAAGTCTTATATACTGATTGGTAAAGCTAGAACATATTGAAAATTATATGAAAGACAAAAAAGATCTATAAATCACCTAGATAATTGCTGTTAACTGAACTTTTATTTCTAACTAGTCTTCCATATTTTTGCACTTTGTATCTTTAAAGTGTTTAAAGAGAGACGCCTGCAGGAAAGTAGCTCTGAGACTCAGTCTTTCCCTATTCACCACTCACACAGCACTGATCTTGTCCCAAACCCAGCAACATGAAGAAACAACGCAAATCCCCACCACATGGGGAGGACAACAAAAAGAATGCAGAAGAATCTGTCGATACTGTTTACCTAAGGGACCTCTCAGACAAAAAATTCAGATACGAAGTCATGAAAATGTTCAATCAACTCAATCAGACAGTTATACAGATATCCAGTAACATGACAGAAAAAATTGACAAATTACGCGAGGAAATGAGAGCAGAAATGTCACGAATAAAAGATTCTGTAGATGAAATGAAAAACTCAGTCTCTTCTCTCAACAATAGAATGACGGCAGCTGAAGAGAGAATCAGTGAGCTGGAAGATCAGCTGCACCAAGCCAACAGGCAACAACACATAGTTGCAAGGCACCTCAAATTAGCTCTACAGAGAATCAGAGTCCTAGGACATGATTCCAAGAGGAACAACATTAGAATCATTGGACTACCAGAAGCTCAGAGAAACAATCCCAATGAAAAAAACACGGTGAAACAAATCATTGCTGAACTATTCCCAGAGCTCCACAATGCAGCCATTCAGGTTCAAGGAGCCTGAAGAGTACCAGCTAAAAGAGACCCTAACAAAAACACTCCAAGACACATCATAGTTAGAATGATTGATGCTCCTGATAGAGATACAGTACTGCAAACAGCAAGGTCAAAGAAGAAAATCACATACAATGGAGTACCCCTTAGATTCACAGCAGATCCATAAGAGGAAACCCCCCAAGCCCTAAGGCAGTGGCAAGATATAGTGAAAAAACTCACTGAAATGAATGCTTCACCAAGAATACTCTATCCAGCTAAACTCTCACTCAAAATTCAAGGAGTGGTACAGTATATTCTAGACAAACAGCAGCTCAGGATCTTCATAGACTCAAAACCAAACTTAAAATAAGGGCTAAAGGGGGTACTATAATACAAAACAAACCCTACAACCACAACACACCCTTACAGAAAGATGACACAAAAGACCATAACAATAATCTCTCTCAGTGTCAACGGTCTAAATTCACCACTTAAGAGACACAGAGTGGCAAAATGGATTCAGAGACAGAACCCAACATTCTGCTGCCTACAAGAAACTCATCTCAACAGCAAGAGCAAACACAGACTCAAAGTCAAAGGATGGAAAACAATCCTACAAGCAAACAGCTACCTCAGAAAAGCTGGGGTGGCCATACTAGTATCCAATAGCATTAATTTTGCATGGAAAAAGATTAGAAGAGACAATAAAGGTTATTTTCTCTTCATGAAGGGACACGGACAATAGGAAGAAATCACACTCTTAAATGTATATGCACCTAATGAGGGAACAGCTAAATATTTAAAACAACTGCTAACAGATTTTAAGGAGGACATTTCTAGCAACACAATAGTAGCTGGAGATTTCAACATCATCTTATCACCTCTGGTCAACAAGAACAAAACTCAGCAAGGAAACGTTGGCTTTGAAAGAAGAAATAGAAGAGAGAGGGTGTATAGACCTGCACAGAGCTTTCCACCCAAATAAGAGAAATACTCATTCTTCTCCAGTGCGCATGGAACATTTTCCAAAATAGACCATGTCCTCGGCCACAAAACATACCTAAATAGAATCAGGAAGATAGAAATAGTATCAACAATCTTTTCAGACCAAGATGCTCTGAGAATAGGAGTGAATCACACACAGATATGGAGAAACAAATCAAACACCTGGAAATTAAAAAACTCAATGCTTAAAAACGAGTGGATCAGGAGGGAAGTCAAGGATGAAATCAAAAGATACTTGGAAACAAATGAGAATGAAGACACGAGCTACCAAAAATTATGGGATGCAGCAAAAACCGTTTGAAGGGGAAAATTTATAGCTCTGTAAGCATATCTCAGGACAGAAGAAAGGATGCACTTAAACAACCTGACTTCACAGCTCAAGATCTTAGAAAGGGTCAACAGAAGGAGCACAAATTGTGCAGAAGGAAAGAGACTACAAAACTTGGAGCAGAAATCAACGACGTGGAAACCCCCCCAAAAAAAAAACCAATTCGAAAGATCAATGAAACCAAGAGCTGGTTATTCGAGAAAATAAATAAGATAGATAAACCATTAGCAACACTCACAAAGAAACAGAGAGAGAACCCTAATAAATCGAATCAGAAATAAGTATGGGGATATCACAAACAAAGAACCAAAGAAATTCAAAAGATCATCAGAGACTACTTTGGAAGTCTGTATGCCACGAAACAAGAGAACCTAGAAGAAATGGATAAATTCCTGGATTCCTATTGAAAGAATCCATGCTAGGGCATCAAATTTTTGTGTGCCTCAGCTAACTTGCAACATTGCTTTCTGTAAAACTGCTTGTGCTTCAGCTAACTTGCAACATTGCTTTCTGTAAAACTGCTTGTGCTTCAGCTAACTTGCAACATTGTTTTCTGTAAAACTGCTTGGCTACTCTCCTGACAGGATTCAGGTGTATTTACTGTTCCTGGAATGTATTGTCTCACTAAAGCACCCTGCAGACTTGGGTAAAGGACAACTCAGGATGCGGGTGGTTGGGGGAAATTGCCCGATCCTGGAATGGATTGTCTCACTAAAGCACCCTGCAGACTTGGGTAAAGGATAGCTCAGGATGAGGGTGGTTGGGGGAAATTGCCCATTCCTGGCAATTCTCACTAAAGGCTTAATGATTCCGGCTATAACCTTGCTTGTGCCACTGACAATCAATGTATGTAACTACTGACTTTTGAATCTATGATCCTTGGAATGCGCAGGTTTTGTTGTAACGGTTGATGAGAGCCTATACAAGACCCCCTTTGAAGAAGCTCGGGGCTCTCAGCCACTGCCCGATTTTGGGGTATGCTGCGGAGCCCCAGCATGCTGGTCTAAATAAACCCCGTTTTTACTCCTGCAGGAATTGTGTCTATCTGGTCTCTCCGCGCCTCCCAGGGCTAGGGAACTCCCGATCCCAACATTTGGAGGTTCCACCGAGATCACCGAGGACCCTGCCCCAGGGACGCCGGATTGAGCCGCGGGGTAAGTTAAGGCGCCTCTTTCTTTCTCTTTGTTTCTCCGGTACCATTTTAACCGATCGGTGGCACAAGCACAGTGGTGTGCAGCACAGTGACAGTGGTGTGCAGCACACTGTTGTGTGTGCGAGCCTTGTGTCTGACAGACGTGTCGGGAATAGACACGGGCCGCAGCCCTGGGGGACGCCCCGGAGGTGGATGAGGGCCAGGGACGCCTGGAGGCCTCTTTTGTGGTAGCCTCGGAGAGGCTGCATCTGGTGTGCCAAAGAAGAAATCATCGGCCGCTCTATTACTTCTCTATTCTTCTTTCCTCTCCAAAAGGCCTTGCACTTGCGTCATTCTTTTTCGTAGGTTGGATCATGCTTGTCCTTTTTCTCTACCGAGACACCGTCTTTGGAACCATGGGACAATCTCCGTCTACTCCCCTCTCACTCACCCTCTCCCACTGGTCAGAGGTCCGCTCTCGTGCTCGGAATCTTTCTCTGATTATTAAAAAGGCCAAACGGCAGACCTTTTGTTCCGCAGAGTGGCCAAGGTTCCAGGTTGGCTGGCCCTCTGAGGGATCCTTTCACCTACCAACAGTTCTCCAGGTCAAGGGAGCCATCTACCGGCCAGCCCCTCGAGGACACCCGGACCAGGAGCCTTACATTTTGGTCTGGCAAGATCTATGCGAACATCCCCCTCCCTGGGTCAAGTCCTTTCAGGTTCCTCTGGCGGCACTGACCCCTCTCCCTACCACTCCACCCCCAGCTCTCACCCTTCCGGCCCATGTTGACAACTCTAAACCTCTCCTCCCAGAGTCCCAGGACCTCCTTCTTTTTGATGAACCGCCGCCCTACCTGCAATCGCCAGCACCTGCTCCTCAGTCTTCTCCTCCCCCTATACCTCTGCCTCCCACTCTAAGTTCCCCTGACACCTCTGCTCAGCCCCGGGCGGGAGAAGGGCCCCCCACTGAGGCCGAGGCAGTTATCCTCCCCTTACGAGCCTACAGCACAGAAATCCCCGATGGGCAGGGAGGTCGGATGCCTTACCTTCAGTATTGGCCTTTCTCCACTTCCGATCTCTTTAATTGGAAGAACTTTAACCCTCCTTTTTCGGAAGACCCCACCCGATTGACTGACCTCATCATCTCTGTCATGAATTCACATAGCCCCACTTGGGACGATTGTCAGCAGCTCCTCACTGCTCTGCTAACTACAGCAGAGAAGGAAGCTGTCCTTATCAACGCTCGCAAACATGTGCCGGGACCCGACGGGCAACCCACCATACTGCAGAACCTCATTGACGAATACTCCCCCTTGAAACGACCTGAGTGGGACCCTAATTCACCGGAAGGTAGGAGACATCTCCGAATTTATCGCCAGACTCTAGCTGCGGGTCTCCGGGAAGCAGGGCGAAAGCCTACCAATTTGGCCAAGGTAAGAGGAGTGATACAGGGACAAAACGAGAGCCCCTCCTTATTTCTAGAAAGGCTGTTTGAAGCTTACCGACAGTATACTCCCTTTGACCCTACGTCAGAGGAGCATCAGGCCTCAGTAGCCATGGCCTTTATAGGTCAGTCTGCTACTGATATCAGAAGAAAGTTGCAAAGAATGGAGGGATTACAGGATATGTCTCTTCGGGACTTAGTGACAGAGGCTAACAAGGTCTTTAATAAAAGGGAAACGCAAGAGGAGAAGGAGGAAAGAAGAGAGAGAGAGAGAGAGAGAGAGAGAGAGAGAGAGAGAGAGAGAGAGAGAGAAAGGAGAAAGAACGAGACAGAAGAAGGAGCAGGGAAATGACTAAGGTCCTGGCCGCTGTGGTAGTACAGGATAGGGCATTTCAGGGAGATAGTAGAGGAAACCTGGGCCCGCGCACGGGAAATAAGCCTAAACTGGCCTCCGACCAATGCGCCTTTTGTAGAGAGAGAGGTCACTGGGCCAAGGATTGCCCCAAGAAGAAGAAGAACAGAGGTACGCGCCTGGGCCCTCTTCCCACTGAGGTGCTGGCACTGGATGAGGACTAGGGGGGATGGGGCTCGGACCCCCTCCCCGAGCTCAGGGTAAACTTTAAGGTGGAGGGGACTCCTATAAACTTTGAGATAGACACTGGCGCGGTCCATTCTGTTCTCCAACAACCACTGGGACCTCTTTCACACAAGCGCGCCCTAGTGAGGGGAGCAAACGGGAGCCGATTCCGACCATGGACTACTCAGAGAACAGTGGACTTGGGAAATGGAAGGGTCCACCATTCATTCTTGGTCTTACCCGAATGTCCTGCCCCACTATTGGGACGGGACCTGTTAACTAAATTACGGGCAAGAATTACCTTTACTGAATCAGGCCCTCTGGTCGAGTTCCTCAATCCAATTGTGAGGGCTGCAGAAGGAACCACCCCACCGGTACTAAAGACCCTGACTCTAAGCTTAGATGACGAATATAAACTTTTTGAGGAATCTTTAGAAAAGACCCAAGGTGTCGAGGACTGGATACAAGAGTTTCCGGAGGCCTGGGCAGAAACAGCGGGGTTAGGGCTGGCCACAGCCCAACCACCCATAGTAGTCTCATTAAAAACTTCGGCCACGCCTGTTCAGGTTAAACAGTATCCTATGAGCTTAGAAGCCAAGGAAGGCATAAAGCCCCACATAATCAAATTACTGCAACTAGGGGTGTTGAAGCCTTGTAGGTCCCCGTGGAACACGCCACTGCTTCCTGTTCGGAAACCTGGCACCAATGACTATCGCCCAGTCCAAGACCTACAGGAAGTAAATGCCCGAGTAGAGATTGTTCATCCCACGGTGCCCAACCCCTATAATTTACTAAGCACCCTCAGCCCCACCAGGACTTGGTATTCTGTATTGGACCTTAAGGATGCCTTCTTTTGTCTACGACTATACCCAGATAGCCAGCCCCTGTTTGCCTTTGAATGGAGCGACCCTGATATGGGAATCTCGGGGCAGCTGACTTGGACCAGGCTTCCACAGGGCTTCCGGAACTCCCCTACACTGTTTGATGAGGCCCTGCACAAGGACCTACAGTCTTTCCGCGCCACTCATAAGACTTTAACATTGCTCCAGTATGTGGATGATCTTTTACTAGCAGCTGAAACCCAAGGCGAGTGCGAAAAAGGAACCAAGGCCCTCCTGAAGACCCTTGCCTCCCTGGGATACCGAGCCTCAGCAAAGAAAGCGCAGCTCTGCAGGAATGAGGTAATATTCCTGGGCTACAAGATTACGGGCGGGAAGTGTTGGCTCACGGAGGCCAGGAAAAGGACTGTGACCCAGATACCCCCCGCCACAAACACGGAAGGAATTGAGGGAGTTCCTGGGAACGTCCGGGTTCTGTTGTCTCTGGATCCCCGGCTTTGCCAACTTGGCAGCTCCCCTATATCCCCTGACTAAAAAAGACACTCCTTATGAGTGGGGGAGAGAACAACAAGAGGCCTTTGATAAACTCAAGCAGGCCCTTCTCAGTGCTCCGGCGCTCGCCTTACCTGATGTTAGCAAGCCCTTTACTCTGTATATAGAAGAGAAAGGCGGAGTGGCAAGAGGAGTGCTGACCCAAACCTTGGGACCATGGAAACGCCCTGTTGCCTATCTATCTAAGAGACTAGTTTCCGTAGCCGCGGGATGGCCACGATGCCTCAAGGTTATTGCCGCGGCGGCTCTCCTGCTCAAAGATGCTGACAAGCTCACGCTAGGGCAAAAAGTGACTCTGGTTGCTCCACACACCCTCGAGAGTGTGATTAGGCAGCCCCCTGACCGATGGCTCTCTAATGCTCGCATCACTCACTATCAAAGCCTCCTGCTAGATAAGGAACGGGTCTTCTTCGGCAATCCGGCTACTCTTAACCCTGCCACTCTACTCCCCGTGGAGGATGGGCAAGATGTTCTTCACTCATGCCAAGAAATCTTGGCTGAGGAGACTGGGGTCCGGTCTGACCTAAAAGACTCGCCCCTGCCGCAGGCAGATTACACTTTCTTTACCGATGGCAGCAGTTTTCTCCAGCAAGGGGAGAGGAGAGCCGGGGCAGCCGTGGTGGGAACCACAGGGAAGATCTGGACAGCACCTCTCCCACCAGGAACATCAGCGCAAAAAGCAGAACTCATAGCCCTGACCAAGGCACTGGAGCTCGCGAAAGGTAAAAGGGTGAACATTTACACGGACAGTCGCTATGCTTTTGCTACGGCCCATGTGCATGGCGCCATCTACCGGCAGCGAGGCCTTCTGACCTCCGCCGGCAAGGACATCAAGAACAAAGCCGAGATCCTTAATCTCCTTGAAGCTGTCCATTTACCGCGGGCCCTGGCTATCATACACTGTCCTGGACACCAGAAGGGGGACGATCCCATAGCGGTCGGGAACCGGCTGGCAGATGAAGAAGCGCGGGCGGCCGCTCTCCAGGAGATCCCAGCAGCAGATATCCTGACAACTACCCTGCCGCAAGCTGATGAGGCCGAAAGTAAGGTAACTGAGTTCCTTCTATTCACCCATCGCCTGACCCACTTAGGAACCAGAGTGCTACTGGAACTATTAAAGGATCAAGATCTACCCACCCTTGCCCCAGGGCGGGCAAAAGAACTAGCTCGAGACATTGTTGCTTCCTGTGAAGCCTGTGCGTTGGTGAATGCCCGAAGGACTGAGGGAACGCAGGGCGAACGTCTGCGAGGAGACCGCCCTGGCACATACTGGGAAGTGGACTTTACTGAAGTATCTCCTGCCAGGTATGGAAATAAGTATCTGCTAGTTTTCATAGATACCTTTTCAGGGTGGCCTGAAGCCTTCCCCACGAAGAAGGAAACCGCCCTGGTGGTGGCCAAAAAGCTCCTCGAAGAAATCTTTCCCCGCTTCGGACTTCCTAAGGTAATAGGTTCCGACAACGGTCCCGCTTTCGTGGCCCAGGTAAGTCAGGGACTGGCCAGGACTTTGGGGTTTGATTGGAAATTACATTGTGCCTATAGGCCCCAGAGCTCAGGGCAGGTAGAGAGAATGAATAGAACAATTAAGGAGACCTTAACAAAATTAGCATTAGAGACTGGCGTTAAAGATTGGACGATGCTCTTACCCTACGCTCTCTTCCGCGCTCGAAATACACCTTCCCTTTCTCGTAACAATCCCACCCCTTATGAGATACTCTACGGGGGGCCCCACCTCTTAAAACCATGACTGAGCACGGACTGGGAGTGTTAACTGAAACCTCGGCTCAGCTAATGCCCAGGCTTAAAGCGTTAGAGGCTATTCAGCGCCACATATGGAAGGGACTTTCTGATCAGTATCGCCCAGGCTCTGTCTCCCCCCACCCCTATTCTGTAGGTGATTGGGTGTACGTGAGAAGGCATCAAGCCCGGAATCTTGAACCCCGGTGGAAAGGACCCTATCTTGTCCTCGTCACCACCCCTACCGCAGTCAAGGTTGACGGGATTTCTACGTGGATCCACAGCAGCCATCTCAAGCCTGCCCCTGCCCTTGATGCCAGATCTTCAGCCCATCCAAGTCCCGCTGACCAATGGATCGTGCGGCGTCACCCTTCGGATCCCCTCAAGCTCTGGTTGGCGCGAGGTGCTTCTGGACACGGGAGCGGCGCACTCAATCATTCCTCCAGTTCCTGATGATCCTGCTCGCTGTCACCCCCCAGGCACAACCCGCGGACAACCCTCACCAACCGTTCAAGCAGACTTGGGTCATCCGAAGCGGAGAAAACTATGAAGTTTGGAACACCACGGTCTGTAATGCTACGCCCCTTAATCAATGTTTTCCTGATCTGTATTTCTCATTAGAAGATGCGTTGCCGTATTTTAAGAATGCGAGAAACAAACCACAGGCTAGAGTCTCTATAAGGTGCATCGGGTTCTTTACATGCCCAGGGTTCAGACCCAGGGAATGGAGGAACACATGTGGTGGGCCAGAATCTTATTACTGTGCTAGCTGGGATTGTGTAGACTCTAATGATGGCTCCTGGAAGTGGGCGGTGACTCCTGACCTCATTAAGGTCCAGTTTGCGGTGCCCGTGCGCTACACTCCGCAGGGTGCCCAATATCATAATAATATGATCCAGGTCAAGATTTCTTTTACCGACCAAGGGAAAAGAGAGGGGCGCTGGGTAAATGGCCTTAATTGGGGTTTGATGCTATATACTAGACCGTGGCACGGCATCATCCTCCAAATCCTCCTTAGGATAGAGCCTGTACAAGAAACAATCGGGCCTAACCGGGCCCTCGAGACCCGCCAGCCCGCAGTAGACTACGGAGCCCCTGCTATATCACCTCATGCAGCTGTCCCCAGTCCTCCCCAAACTCAGGTTCCGCCTACCTATACCCCCAGTCCATCCCATAACCCTCTCAGAGATCTCATACTAGCCGCTTATCGGGCCTTAAATACCACAGCCCCTAACCTGACCGAGGCCTGCTGGCTCTGTTACAGCCCTGCCCCACCCTTTTATGAGGCTATTGGTGTTAATGCCTCATACAACATCAGCTGCACAGCACCTTCCGGCTGGGTTCCCCGCGCCCGCCAAGGTTTAACTATAACCCAGATCAGCGGTCAAGGGACTTGTGTAGGCACAGTCCCACGAGGAAAACAGACGCTGTGTGCTCAGGTCATAGCCAGCCCGGGATGGAATAGCTCTGTGTGGATATCGTCAGTCACCGGGGCCTGGTGGGCGTGTTCTCTTTCCGGGCTCACCCCACACCTGGCAGGATCAGTTTTCAATGTTGCCCGAGAATTCTGCCTCATGGTAATTGTGGTACCCAGGATCATATACCACACCGCTGAGACCCCCATTGATTATTGGTTCAGCCCACCTGAAAGACCACTCCGGACTCGAAGGGAGCCTATCTCCACCTTTACTATCGCCACCCTGGTCGGGGTAGGTCTGGCAGGGGCTGGCACGGGAATTGCCTCCCTGGCCACCCAGCACTCGGGTCTCTCCTCCCTCAGAGCAGCCATAGATGACCTAGATCGCATAGAAAAATCTATTAGCCACCTAGAGAAATCCCTAACCTCTTTGTCAGAGGTAGTTCTCCAAAACCGGAGAGGGCTAGATTTGTTACTCCTCAAGAATGGTGGGCTCTGTGCGGCCCTGGGGGAAGAATGTTGTTTTTACGCAGACCACACGGGGGTGGTTAGGGACTCCATGGCAAAACTTCGTGAAGGCCTCGAACAGCGTAGAAGGGAAAGGGAAGCTAGGGAAGGCTGGTTTGAGTCATGGTTCAATCAGTCCCCATGGCTAGCCACTCTCCTCTCGGCCTTGGTTGGCCCCCTCCTGATCCTTTTAATCATGATGACCCTGGGGCCCTACATCTTGAATCGGCTGGTGAATTTTGTTAGAGAACGCATCAATTCTGTTCACCTCCTGGTTCTGAGGCAGCAGTATCAAGCTCTGTCACCCACTGAGGAAAGCCATTCTCAACCATAGGTCCTTGAATAAGGCCCCAAACTCCCCTCAATCTCTAGGATTAGAGATGCTCATTGAAAGAAGTGGGGAATGAAAGAATCCATGCTAGGGCATCAAATTTTTGTGTGCTTCAGCTAACTTGCAACATTGCTTTCTGTAAAACTGCTTGTGCTTCAGCTAACTTGCAACATTGTTTTCTGTAAAACTGCTTGGCTACTCTCGTGGCAGGATTCAGGTGTATTTACTGTTCCTGGAATGTATTGTCTCACTAAAGCACCCTGCAGACTTGGGTAAAGGACAACTCAGGATGCGGGTGGTTGGGGGAAATTGCCCGATCCTGGAATGGATTGTCTCACTAAAGCACCCCGCAGACTTGGGTAAAGGATAGCTCAGGATGCGGGATGCGGGTGGTTGGGGGAAATTGCCCATTCCTGGCAATTCTCACTAAAGGCTTAATGATTCGGGCTATAACCTTGCTTGCGCCACTGACAATCCATGTATGTAACTACTGACTTTTGAATCTATGATCCTTGGAATGCGCAGGTTTTGTTGTAACGGTTGATGAGAGCCTATATAAGACCCCCTTTGAAGAAGCTCGGGGCTCTCAGCCACTGCCCGATTTTGGGGTATGCTGCGGAGCCCCAGCATGCTGGTCTAAATAAACCCCGTTTTTACTCCTGCAGGAATTGTGTCTATCTGGTCTCTCCGCGCCTCCCAGGGCTAGGGAACTCCCGATCCCAACAGAGAGAAAACCCTGTTTCGGTAACTTGCTTTTTGTAAGAATCAGATTCTAATTCTACAGAGGTGATTGCTAACTCCTGGACCAATGCAGTGGAATATTATTAAAGGGTTATGCTTTAACACTAGTGAAAACCATCTTCCATGGGAAGGGACCGAATAGCAAGTAAGGTAGAAGTAACTCAGAACTGTGCTTTCTGTGCCATTAATGAACCTAGAGGAAATCTTGATCCTCCTCCTAACACCTGTTCAGCATCAAGGAACTTATAGGTGGATCGGCAGCTTGACCTCATGCAAATGATCAAATGCTCATATGTTCAAGGTATAAATATCTGTTAGTTCTTATTGATAGCTTCAGTGTATGGGCAGAAGCTTTTAATCTGTACTGAGAAAGCCAGAGAATGGCTTGGTGTTTCTGTGTCCAGCAGAAAAATCTGGACACAGGAAGTCATTTTTCAATCAACCAAATCTGTTTGTAGAGTTAATCCTTTTCATTGTTTTAATGATAGAGATGGGTATGGCATTATGTTGCTTTGGTTTCTGTTGCTTTAACTCTTGTTTTTTAAGACAGCAAACAACATTGTCCTCACTGGGTCAGAAAGGAACTTCTAATCCTCCAGTGTCTAACCATTTCAAAGTGATATCCCTCAGTCTAATCCATCTGATCTTTTCTTTCAGATAACTTTAGGAACCCAACCAATTCATTACCTGGGGCCCATTATAAACTAAGGTAGTTTGAGATTTCCCCCCTTTCACAGGCAGGGTCTGTGCCCCTTGTCAGCATGAAGCAGCTTCAGAAGATAGACCACCAACCAATTTCCGCTTAAAGATTCAAGGTGGTGAAATCTCTAGGGGGGATATGATGTAGGCAGGTAGACAGGGAGGGCCCCCTCCCGAGGCAACGACAAAAGCCAGCCCTGCAGAAAATAGGAAAACAGGAACTAAGGCTTGATAAGACCCTCACCTGGCTCCAGCAACAGACCCAAAGAAGCTCCTGCAGGAACAAAAGGCCAGGAAAGGAATTTCAAAGAAGACCATCACCACACCCATCCTCCCTGGCAACCTCCTTAGCAACGGACATTTACCTGGGAAGAAGCCCCACTTGGGGGCAGGTTGGAGAAACCCTATAAAGGCCACCTTGAACAAAGGAAGGGCGTGCATATGCTGCTGAGCCCATGTGCTGCTTGCGCCCACGTGGCCAAGCACATGTGGTTCCCGAGCACATGTGTCGCCCGCATCTCCCCTCTTGAGATGTGTACTTTCATGCTTTCGTGTCTAACTTTACTCTCTCACTCTCTCTCCCTCCCTCCATACCTAAAAATCCTCCAAATAAAATCTATTTACTTCAAAAAAAAAATCTTAAAAGAAGGACTAAAGTGGCTACTGTAAGACAAGACATATCCCTACATGCACAAAAAACCTCTACAGAAAGATGGCACAAAACCCAATACAATAATCTCTCTCAATGTCAATTAAGAGACAGAGTGGCAAAATGAATATAAAAAACTGAACTCAAATTTCTGATGCCTACAGGAAACATATCTGAACAACCAGAGAAAACACAGACTCAGAGTCAAATCATGGAAAACAATCCTTCAAGCAAATAACTCCCTCAAAAAAGCCAGGGTGGCCATACTCATATCTGACAACATAGATTTCAATCGGAAAAATATTTTGGGGGACAACAATGGCCCTTTTAAAAAAATAATTTAGGAATATGTACAGCAGGAAGAAATCACAATCCTAAACATATACATACCTAATGAGGGACCACCAAAACACTTAAAATTAAGACAACTCTAAGAAACTTCAAGGAGGATATTGGTAGCAACTCAATAGTAGTTAGAGACTTCAACACCATCTTATCACCTCTGTTCAACAAGATTAAAACTCAGAAGGAAGAAATGGAAGAATGGCTTTGAAGGAAGAATGGCTTTGAAGGAAGAAATGGAAGAGAGAGGGCTAATAGATGTATACAGGCCTTTCCATCCCCCAAAATGTGAATACACATTGTTTTCCAGTGCACATGGAACATTTTCCAAGATAGACCAGGTGCTGGGTCACAAAACATACGTCAATAGAATCAGGAAGATAGAAATTGTATCCACTATCTTTTCACACCTCGATGCACTGAAGTCTTACAGCAAACCCTCAGAAAGTTGTGTGGACACTAAATCATACACAGCATGGGGCTGGGAGAACTGTCTGGAGATATTGCCTGGACATAAGGATCTTGGGTCAGAGAGATTGTTGGGACAAAGAGCTGAGCACATGGTCTGCATGCAAAAGTAAAAGGTCACTATCCAACACTGCATTTTCCCTTAGTGCTGAAGGATTGACATCCTCACCCCCACAGTCAGAAGCTTCCCTAAACACCACTTGGTGTGGCCCAAACACACAGAGAAACACATACAGAGAAATGGTGGTCTATAAAATCATAAAACATACGGAAGAAAACTTAGGGGGTATATTCTGGGATTTCAACATTAGGGATACATTCAGACTCAACTCCAATGGGCAGGGAAAAGTAATCAAGAATACATGAATGGTGTGAGTTTCCAAATAAAAGAATGGGCACACATATGGGACTCAAGTGTTTTGTGGCCTGGAGCCACTTGCCAGACTAGACGACAGAAAGAGATGAACAAAAGATCGGGGGAACAGGGGAACTGGGCCCCAGGCTTGTCGGTAGTCGGTTTATTTGTCTCTCCTCCCCAACATGGTCAGATCTTTCTCCTTACTGCACAACCGTAGTTGTACTTTTGGTCGTAGTCCAGGTCATCATAGTTCAATCATCCTATTCTCCTCATAGATCTCAAAGTCCTCTACTTCCAGTCATCGTCCTTGGATTCCTTGTCATCCTCCTAGTCCCCTCTTTCTCCTTACAGTATAGTAATATAGAAATCATCAAGGGTAGGGGTACACATAGGTGGGGTTGAACATTATCAGAACAACAAACAGAGATAAAGCTAGTCATTCAGGGGAACTTCTAGGAGATTAACTCAAACACAAAATCTCATTTGAGGGTTCAGCACTCCAGATTACTAGAAGATCCATTCAAGGGTGGGATTGCATCAAGTGTGTATTGCTTTCTCCTTTCCTCAGCTATTAGTCCTTTTAAACAATCACAGTAACTTACTTCTTATTAAATTTCTAGTGATTTTTCTATGAACACAGTAAGATGTATATTAATCTTAAAGGTTGGCTTTTCCTGGGACACCTTGCTATATATTCCAAACCACAGTCCTCAGGCCAGGCTAGTTGATCCTAACCTCAGCAGGGTCCTTATTCAGTAACTTCTTCTTGGATCATGACAGAGTCTGTTCCATGATCATGCTCTTAACTTATTATACTTCATACACTTAGTTTGTCCCTTTCCAATGCCAGGGTAGTTTTCAGCTTACCCTGGGCCCATCCAGTCCCTTCGTCAGGATGCTGCTTTTGGAGAGCTAGGAACCATGCGAAACTGAGGCTTAAGTCAAGTAAATATGGATGCCCAGGAGTAAATATTATTTTGGAGCCAATTAACTTCCATGTTACAAAGCATAGCCATCAACTGTCTTTCTGTGTCTTTACAAAATGGACATTGCTAAATAATCCTTGCAAATGGCATGAAGGAAAGAGAAAAGTAATATAGGATTATTGGTGCTTGATGGAATTGGGTGTGCCTCAGGGGCACTGTTGTGGGAGGAGCTCAAAAAACCTAAGCTCTCTGCAGGAGGAGCAAGGACACCCAATGTTATCCAATAGAATGGGACAACATAAAACTAAAACACATTTACAAAGAAAAGGAAACTACAATGGAAACAAACAAAGAAATAAAAGCAACTGAGCAATAGGCAAAAGCTGTTTGATCATCATACCTAAGGAAGGAATAATACCCAGAATATATTAACTCATATAACCAAAAAACAAAAAAAAAACACAATAAAAATTATTCAAAAGATATAAACAGACACTTCCTCAAAGATGGCGCACAGACACATTAAAAAATTCAAAATTACATATAACTAGGGAAATGGCTCATAGTTGGGAAAATGATTCAAGAAGAAATGAGTGTTGGCAAGGATATGGAGAAAAGGGCTCTGGTACTGGGAATGAAGTTATTGTAGTTGCTAGGGATAATGATATGCAGTCCTTAAAAATTAATATGGAAATTCCATATGATTCTAAAGTACCACTACTAATTAGTTATCCAAAGACAATTAACAGATTTTGCTCAAATGTAGAAGATGATTTACAAAGGCAAGCAATCACCAAGAAATGACAACACTAACTTGCAGACTCAGTGAAAACAAAGAAGCTTCTATAGAGAAAGGAGAAGGGGAGAGGAAGTAATGGGCAGAAGGATTTCTGTGATGGCAGGCTGGCATGAGAGCACTGGAGGTGAGGCCACCTGGTCACAGCTAAGCCCATAAAAGTCAGAAGGTGATTGTCTGAAATTCTATAGGCTGACTAATGATAAGTCTGTGGCATGGTCCTGGACCTCAAGACAAACGCAGTATAAGCTTGTATGACTGAGTGAGAGTATGAGTGTGTCTGCATGCGCACGCGTGTGTGTGTGTGTTTGTGTGTGTGTGTATGTGCATGTGCATGTATATTTGGGGGCTTGTTATGAGGAAGGAAGTGTTCCTGCCACTGAGTCAGGCAAGAATCTGGAATGCTGTTCTACTCCATTTCCAGATGATATGGTCTGTCTGAAATGCCTGTAGCACCTTTAAAGAGAAGCAGTGTACCAAATAATGACCTTAGAAATAAAGGCAGTTGGGGACCTGGAGCAGTAGCACAGCAGGTAAGGCATTTGTCTTGCATGCGGCTGACCCATGTTCGATTCCCAGCAACCCATATGGTCCCACAAGCATCGCCAGAAATAATTCCTGAATGCAGATCAGGAGCAACCCCCTGGGCATTACTGGGTGAGTCCTAAAGAGAAAAAGACAGACAGACATACAGACAGAAAGAAAGAAAGAAAGATAAATATAAATTTATAAAGATATAAAAATATAAAGTTAAAGATAAAATTCAAAATAATGGTGGCGGGAAGGTGTATGGTGGTGGGATGGGTGTTGGACTATTTAATGTAATAAATTATTGTGAACAACTTTATAAAAATATAGTTAATAAAATAAAAATTTAAAAGGCAAATAAATATTTCCTTTTCCCTAATCATTATGCCATCAATATTTCACTAAAGTCTAAACACACTTCTCTGAACAATTTCATGTTTATACTCAATGTTTATACTTCTCCTCATTTTACTGAAAACTTGCACAAAGTTTTGTCCTGTACTCACCGTATTACTCCATTCACCTGACAAATCCAAGAGGCAGATAGGAGACACAAGTTAGGAGAAGAACAAAACTTAGGTGATGGAGCTGAGATAATTTCAGGCCATGATCGTTCTTCCCCGAGGTTCTCCAAGAGCTTTTTTCTTACTTTTACATGTTCCTTCTATGGCCATGGAAAAATTAAGGTATTTCACAGTAGAAAGAGGAACACTCAGGTAAATTGAGTTGACAAAGTCATGTTTGATCTACATCAAATTGAAATATTAGGACCAAGGGGCTAGAAGAGAACAGAAGTGTGAAATACATGCTTCTCACAAAATCGTTGCCAGTTATATGTCTGGCATGACATGTTCCGTGAGCATCAAGATAAAGCCCTTGAGCAAACCAGATGCGGTCTAGAGGTTTCCCCAGCTTCACTGGGGTGGTCTGGTTAACCCTGTTTATGCAGGACCTAACAACACTGCATCTTCAAACTGAGCAGGTGGGCCATACATTACTGAGAGGAGTTCTCAGGCCACCTAAACGGCATTTTTGAGAAACCCTACATCAATTCACTTATTAGTTAAATTTTTACACCCAAGCCAGAGAAACTTTGATTTCCAGATTCCTTACTCCCCAAATCAAAGGACCCCAGAATTTCAGTGTCCTCGACTTGAGTAACTTGAATCTTTTAGAAGGACACATTTTTCACAAGAGGAATGAGAAGAGTCCAGTTCTCAGGAAATAAGGCACAGAGGTACAAGGTCCACAGGCCTCCACGCTAACTAGAGACTTTGATGAGCTAGAATCCTATTCCCTGTCTCCCATCCACACCCACACCATATCCACTCACTGTCCTCAGCAGCTTTCCCCAGCCAGTTATCCAACAAGGTACCAAGGGGAAGCTCCATGCCAAAGATTGGAAGGCAGACAGGGATGATATATGAGCTGAAGTTCACAGGTTGGTGCAGTTGTAACACTGCTGCAAAATGGTGGAGCTTCTAAAAGTCTGGATGGATGATAATGCAGCTCACAGTCACCCTCCTGGCCTATTTGTGTCCTGGTAGAGCTGGGTAATTCCCCAATACACCCAATAATCCTCAGGGGCATGAGACTTCCTGCAGGAGGGAAGGTGACAGTCATCATCTTCTGCATATGGCAGCTTGTGCCTCTCCACCATCATCTGACCCCCCAGCACTGCCTTGTCTGCACCACCGCACAGAACTCTCCCTTTCTGTCAGCCCTTCTCTCTAGCGACTCCATATTTAGTGTCCATGCAGCTGACCAAGAGACATGTGGTGAGCAGAGACCCCAGGCCTGAGATGTGCAGAACACCAGCATCTGCCCCTGCATCCCAGGTTCCAACCTCTCTCTGACAACCAGGATTGCAGGGACACTGAGAAAAGCCCTGCTGTGAGGTGACACAGAGCCAGCTGACATTGCACCTGGGAGGCAGGATGAACACTGCCATCTCGGTGGCATACCTGTGTCGGGGAAAGGCACAGGGATGAGGATGGAAGATGAGCAAAGTCAGGTGAGGAGAGAGGACAATACAGGAGAGGACAGGTCACAGGCAGAAAGACTTGGACTAGAAGGACACAGATTGTCCCAGCACACAGCCTTGAGGACGCAGAGGCTCTAATCTTTTAACCCTCTCCCCCTGTCAGCCCGGCTGCTAGGACCTGAGAAACAACTCACTTTGTAAAGCAGTGGGCCGTACAGAACACCCAGTGGAAATGAATGAGCACAGCTCCACAGAGATAAATGCTCTGGTACTGCAGGCTGGCCTGCCATGGCCACTGGCCTTCCACAGCCTCCTGGCCACCAGAGATCATCCCTAAACCCCTGTGCTTCCCGCACACTGTGAAGACCAGCCCAATGCCATGTGGTAAAGAGGAGGTTCCCGTTTCCTCTCCGGTAGACCCTTGACCACTTCTCCTGGGAAAGCCAGGAGCAGGGGTCAACCAGCCCAGAGTAAAAGGGCAGTTTGATGTCTGATATCCCTGTCTGCTGCCTGGGCAGCAGAAACCTGGACAGCAGAGCACACTCTGAGCAAGCCCCGTGGGAAGACGCGGAAGGGATGTGGTGGCCACAGCTGGTCACAGCTGCATCCCGGCAACCTCATGCCTGCGGCGCCTCCTACCCCCACCCCCTGCCCAGACAGGAGCCTTGTGTGTGGGGCTGTACTAGTGTCCCGCCTCCACCTCCCTGCTGTCTCCGGAAGGGGCGGTGGGCCATGTGGCCTGGACAGGGTGGGACAGGTTCCCCAACCGCGTTGACGTCGTGGCCGGCTGCCTGCTCGAAATCTGGGGAACACCGAGAGGAAAAAAGAGGAGACTGATGGGCCAGTCCACCCCTGGCTGTTCCCCGCCCACTGCCCATCTGCTCACCTGAGCCCAAGGCGCCCCAATCACCAGCTGGGCCAAGGGCTGCGGGGCTGGGACTTCCTGCCAGGGGCTTCCAGTCTCCATGCCCAGGGCCAGAGTGGCTTCAGCCCTGGCCGCGTCCCTCTGACCTCTGACCCCTAAGACATGACCTCTCTAATCCCATCCTCCCCATTGGACACAGCTCTCTCCTGAGCCCTCCTTGACTTTGGACCTGCCCCTGTGCTATCCCTGTCCTGACCCCTCCCTGACACCGCCCTAACCCCCTCTGACCCCAGCTCTCACCCCCTACCTTGGCTGAACTCTTACCTTGTCAGGCATTAGAGAGTTGGAGCAGGGTCCACAGAGCAGCTGAGTGCTTCGACTCCTCTAGCACTACTTTAAGGGTGATATTTGGCAGTAGCTGCTCATTCCCCATGATGATGAAATCATATTTGTTCTTTGATCCTCTCAGTGTTACAATTATTCTTTCCTTTTTAAATTTAGAAAAAGTTTGTTCAGCATTAAGGAGTTGTTACCTACATAGTTATTCATAGCTGACTTTGAGGTATACAATGTTCCAAAACAATCTCACCACTGGTGTTGACTTCCCTCCACCTGTTTCCCTAAGATTCCTCCCACACCCCCCCCCCAGCCTGTCTTCTAGACAGGTACATTTAATTATTATCATTATTTTTTAATGTAGGAGTCCTGTTATTTATTCAACTATTGATTAAGCTGATTGAATTGGCATGAACTCCACATTACTTTCTTTTAAAAAATTTTTAGTTGAATGTCCATGAGATAGACCATTACAGAGCTGTTCATAATTTGGTTTCAGTCATATAATGATCCAGCACATGACTATTCTCTACCAGTGTACATTTCCCACCACCAGTGTCCCCTGCTTCCTTCTCACCATCTCCCAATGCCCCATCTCTCTATGGGAGGCACTTTTCTTCTTGTTCGCTCTCTCCTTTTCCTTTTGTGCGTAATGCTTTGCAATACAGGTACTAAGAGGTCATGGTGTTTCTTCAGGGAATTCAGTATTTTTATTGACTCAGTACGGTTGTAGTAGCTTTTTAACTGTGTGACAGCTTTGGGGTGTGGATGTGAGTGCTGTGTACTTCCTTACAGAATTACAGGGAGGTGGAGGCAGGTAGCCCATCCAGACACAGAGAACGTCTGATAATTTCAGTTACAAAACCCAAAAATTTTCAGCAGATTCTGTCTTGGTAAGCCATCCTGAGATATTTTATTCAAGTCAGGGGTATGGTGGCGATTTTGGATTGTGCAAGCAAGTACCTTCGAGGGGTTCTGCTTGGGTAGATACCAGGATTACCCGCCTCCCTCTGATTTACCCTGGTCTGTTCAGCAGCAGGATTAACTGCAGCTTTTGATCTCTTTCGAGATGTATTTATGGGTCACTTAAGCAAAGTCTGTAATAGAGCTGACACGGTGGCACTGGAGTTGGTTCATGAGGGTGACTGCTAGTGCTTCCATGTATATTGGGAAATGGGGGAAGGTAACCCATCCCAACTCTGGGAAAGCCTAGAGATTTCCATCAGAAAACCCACATACCAGAATTTTCAGCAGATTTGATCTTTGTGAGGTCCATCCTGAGATGGTGAAGTCAGGTTAGGGGTATGGTGGTGATTTTGACTTTCAGGCAAGCAGGTGCTGGGGGCTCTGCTTGGTCATGCTTCAGGCTGACATGATTTACCCCCATCTGTTCATCCATGAGTGGGTCTGAGATGAATTGTGGCTTTTGATCTCTTTCGAGATTTATTTATGGGGCTCTGAAGTAAGGCTAATGAGCTTGATAGCTGAGCTGGAGGTGGTTTGTGGGCATGGCTCCCACATAACTAACTTTTGGTCGTTTAATTTTTTGGTAAACTTGGTCCCAAATATTTGGGGTCCAGCCAAAGGCACAGTGGCAACTTGGGGGTATCAGAAAACCTAAAGTCATCATCAGGCTGCTGATGCACTCTTTCCGCAGATGCAGGTTGACTGATGGCAGCACCATACCCCTGGACAGGCTTATTTTTTTAACTTGGCTGTTGTAGTTTGAGTCTTATGCTTAGAGTGTTGTTATATACAGCTGTATTATTCAGATACAATATACAAATAAACCTGACCTCCAAACTACTGTGCATGACACCTACCCCTGTTACCCCCCATCCTTTTCTTCTGACTCCCCTCAGTTTCTTTCCTTCCCTTTATTCCTTATTTTTGTAATCAGGGGTCAAGGGTCATCTAGGTATCCCCTTTGTTACCTTGCATTCCTTACCCTGTTCTTCTATATACCACAGACATGTGATATTTGTCTGTGGCATTTTTCCTCCTTCTGACTCACTCAGTTCCATTCAAGTTGTGGCAAACTATATGACTTCACTTTCCGTTACAGCTGCACTGTGTTTGCATATCGTACTCTCATGAATTGTTTATCTGGTGTTGGATACCTAAGTTGATTCCATGTCTAGCTATTGTGTTGAGTATTGCAATGAATAATGGTGTGCATTGATTCGTTGAATGAATGTTTTTGTGTCTTGGGTGTAATATCAAAATGCAGCATTGCTGGATCATATGGCAGCTCTGTTCTTACTTTACTGAGAAACCTCCAAACTGTTTTCCACAGGAGCTAAGCCAGACAGCATTCCCAACAACAGCAAGTAAGGACTCCTTTTCCACCACATCCCAACAGCACCACAGAATGTGCCCAGTTTTTTTTTTTCCCTGACAGGTGCCATTCTCCTTTGTATGATACGATATTTCATTATCATCTTGATTTGGATTTCACTGAGAATAAGTGATAGCACAGTAAAACTGTCCTCCCATTGTTCATCAATTTGATCGAGTGGGCACCAGTAACGGTTTCATTGTGAGACTTGTTATTACTATTTTTGGCCTATCGAATATGCCATGGGTAGCTTGCCAGGCTCTACCATGAGGGCGGGATACTCTCAATAGCTTGCCAGGCTCTCTGAGAGGGACAGAGGAATCAAACCCGGGTCAGTCACGTGCAAGGCAAGCACCCTACCTCTTGTGCGATCACTCTAGCTCAGTAGAGGCCAGCAACACGTGATAATGAACCCTTTTCCATGTGTTATTTCATGGCCATCAGTCTACATTGAAGATGCGTCTATTTCTTTCCTCTCACAATTTTTAAATAGGGTTTGTGAATTTGGGAGAGGGGTGAGTCCTCTTCAGTACTTTATAGATCTTGGATATTCATATTTACCTGATGTGTTGCACATGAAAATTATCTCCGATTCAGTCTGGTATCCTTTAGTTGTAGACCATGTTGTTAGCTAGGCAGAAGCTTTTTAATTTTATGAAGTCCCATTTGTGTATTTTTGTTTGAGCTGTCCCTGTCAATGGGTCTGATCGTTGGAAACACCTTTGAGGCCCATAGCACTACTTCCTTCTCCAGGGTGGAGGTGTAAAACCAAGCCCGATTAACCACCCATAGAGCTCTGGAGCCAGCATGCAGCACCCTGGCAGGCAGCCACCAGGTGGCATGTATCCAGTCCCTGTGTCTCCTGGGCAGCATTGAGTCACAGGTCCCTCAGCAGAGCCCAGCCTGGCAACTCACAGGGAGGCCAAGAGTGCATGTCCCGCCAGAGGGCACGCATTACCTCCTCTTGGGGTCACACCAAATCCCCTCTGTAGAAGGCTGGATTGACACTGGCCTCCATCTGGCTGGTCATAACTAGAGTCATCCACATACCAAGTTTCTACTAGAACCTGGGTTTGATCCAGCCCCATCAAGTAAGGGTTCGCAAGGAGCTCGCCTCTGGCACAGAGTTGAGGACCATCTACTCATGTAAGTCCCTAACCCCTGCACAGCTTGAACCTGCCTACACAGGTTTGCAGAAACTCTTCTCTCCTAGCTCTGGTGCGGGTTTTGTTTTCCCTTCCATGATCTAGGGCGGAGCCCTTACCCATCCCACAACTGGACATGCAGTTTGGACCCTCATCAGAGCTGTTCCAACTGTGTGGTGTGGAACATGGCCCTATGGCCACTGCAGATTCTGTTGCCATTTCCGGGGCCTATCCCAGGTTGCCCCTTTTGGAGACAACACATACAGAGAGCACAGGACCTGGGCAAACTGGGCACCAAACCCTGCCGAAGCATCAACAATGCAAGAAACACCTGCAAGTGTTTTCCAGGCACGGCCACAGGTGTGCCTGCATGTGCTCTGGGATGGCTTTAGTCTGACACAACCCAATCCCAAGAACTTGACACAAACAGTGAGACCCCTCTGTGGCTCCAGGATCCTCAAGGCCTGATAATGAGACCTTTATTTTCTACCTATCCCATGAAAATGCACCCCTCAATCTTTATCCTGGTCACATAAAACATGGCCCCCTCTCCAGGGATTGTGAGATGTGCATTTTCTTGGGAGCAGACTATGTTAACACCTCCCAAGCCCCAGATAGACCCTTTTCCACCCTCACTCCCCTCCCACTTCAAATGAATGAATAGCTGGTCTCAGCAAGCTGCCATCCCTGCTCTAACAGGTAAAAGCCAGGCCCCCAGAGCTTTCCAGATGCTTGATCCAACTTTTCAGGTCCTTTATCAGCACCACCACCTCAGAGTCTCCTCCATCCAACCCAGCTCCACAGCCTGGCTGTTCCTCTAGGGTCTGCTCCATGGAGGAGGAAGAGCCCAGGGATCCCTCAGCTCCCTGACTGTGACTGCAGGGCTTCCTCAGTGCTCCCCAGTGGAGAGTAGAGCTATCTCCAGACAGGCCAGTGTTGTTTAAACTCCCAGCGCTTGCTGGGGTGGGGTCAGGTGACAAGGAGACTCGCCAAAAGGAACAACCCGGAGGTTATGGGCTAGTATATGGGAATGAGCAGAGGCCCCGCTCCTGTGTCTGGGTCCTCTGCAGGGCAGCTGGTCTGCTCTGAAGTCTGGATGCTGGACTTTGTGTGCCCATAAGGGAGCATGCAGGAGCAGTAGAAAGGTCTGACCGCCTTATTTCAATTGTGCCATAGAGTGTGGACATACTTCATTTCTACCACACTGATCACAGTCGTAGAGAGAGTAGAACAAAGCTGGTATGGTGCCCAGGGCACTGCTCTTGCTTCTAGGGAAGAAATACATGATCAGGCATGTTGAGCCACTTCACACCAGAAGCTACTGGTACTGGGGAAGAGCCTCAAGGTTAGCCTAAAACATTCCCAACAAAAAATGAATCTCGGAACCAGGAATTTCGCTGAAGAGAAGTCTCCTGATCTCACACCAGGCCGATTTCATCGGGGTGCCTCAGACAGGGGCATGTGTTGTCCCTCCACCTGCCCCTTATGAATTCCAGAGCCCAATGGAAAACCCAGGTATGTGACACCAGTGACTGCTAACTCTAGACCTCAAGGGATCAGGGACAGCTGCTCTTTCCCATCTCCTCGCCTCTATGTCACAATCATAAACTGCCTTCCTCCTTGTGCCATGTAAGCTCAGTAATGGCCATGATCCAGAGAATCAAAAATGAATCTCAGAATCGAGCAGCAAGCTGCAGATATTTCTTTGGAAACTAATTATTTAAAATTTTAGAATTCAAGGAGCATGCAGCCACTTTTGTGGCCATGTGACTTCTCATGCTATTCATAATAAGCTATACAAAATAAAGTATCTGTCTGTTAGGCAGGCTTGAGTGGTGGTGGTTGTAAGCTTAGAAATAATGGTGGTGGGATAGTAATAGTGGTGGGATTGAAATAGTGAATGTAATCCATTATTGTGAACAAGTTTATGAATAAAATTTAAAAAATAATTTTGGGTACCAAAATAAAACTCATTCCTGACAGGAACTGCTTGTGATTTTGAACTCTTTTCAAATAGGCAGAAAATAAGGGACCACCAAAGGCACTGTAGATTCTCAACTATCAGGGATAAAGAAAACTGCAGGTCGAGGACACCCATGCTCAGTTACAGAAGATGAGACGGGACAGACAAGGAAAGATTAAGGACCTTGCGGTTTATCTTAGTGTAAATAAAACACCAAGACAGGACACATGTTCTCTGGATAACACAACTCCTTGCATCCCTAATACAGTTTTCAGAACCTTCATGCTCGGGTTGCATTACACAGTGCATAAAATCTCTACTCCAGAATCCCAAATTTGGGGTTCTCTGCCAGTAGTGAGAGGGTTTTTCCCAGGCTTGCATTCTCAAAAAAGTTATTTGAGAACCTCACTTAACATCTGCGTATCTGCTGTTAGCTAGTACCAGGGAGTAGAAAGAAGCTCAGTGCTCATCAACCATTGAAGGAATTGCCAGATGCAGCCCTTCTGCACATGGAATATGATTCTGTAGTGAAAGTTTGAGCTGTTGATATAAACTGATGTAGGTGGACTAGTAAAAGCTGTTCTCAGTGAAAGAGGCCACAGATAGCTACAAGGCCGCAGATGGCCAGAGTGTGGGAATCTAGAGAAAGAAAGAAGAATGGGGGGGTTCAAGACTCAAGGATCAATAAGGAGACAAAGGGTGATGGCTGAGGGCAGGAGGTTATGGAAACCTTCTGAGGATACAAGCTCTATTTTAAAGTGTGGTGAAAATGTTTTAAAATGTATTTTGGAGCTGAAGAGGTAGTACAACTGATGGGACAGTTGCCTTGAACATGGCCAACGTGGATTTTATTCCTGGCACTCCATATGACCCCCTGAGCCCAGAAAGGAGTACTCCTGGGCAGAGCCAGAGTCAGCTCCAGGAACCACTTTGTGTGACCCTACAACAAATGAAATTGAATGTTGAGAATTGGGAAAATTGTATACACATTAAGGTGTTTGTGTTGCATGTGCACAGCCCTCGTTCTACTGATCTCCAGCACCACGGTGTCCCCTGAGCTATACCAGGAGTGAGTCCTAGAACAAGGAGCTCTGTAGAGCAGTCACTGTTGGGTGTGACCCACGAACTCAGGGAAGAAATAGAAAGAGTCTGTCTCCCACATCTGTGAGAGCTCCTTTGTGTTGCTCTCTCCCATGCTGTGATTTTTCCCAGCGTGATGCCCTCAATCTTTGATGTGCTTTTGGATGCATTCCAAGGAAAAGGCAGCAAATGTAAGCCTCGCCTATGTCCACAGAATTGGGTGGGTCTGCTGAAACTGAACACATCTCTCTATAGGTGGGGAGGACTCCTCCCTGCTCCAGGGAGCACAATGTCTCACAGGACCCAACCCCTGTAACACCCTTACCGGTCTTCATCTCAGGATTGCCCAAGGAGCATGAGAGACATGAGATACCAAGAGTATTTTCAATGAAATGAACTTTATTGACTATTTACACAATTAAACAAAGGGGCTGCTCCAGCCCAACTCCACCACAGGGCCCGCCCCCCGTTCGAGAGCAGTCCTAGCTGGATGAGGATCAGGGGGAAGACAAAGCTGCTGGGGGCAGCCAGGCTCAGGAGGAAACCCTCCGGTGTCCTACTGGATGCTGTGCCCTGCTCTTCTCCTCTTGGCCACAGCAGGATGGAACCTTCGTTTTGGGGGAAGGGAGGGGCCCACCAGCTCCACAGTCAAGGGTGAGCTCCCAGACACCCTAGGGTGCCCCCAGGGGAAGGAAGCTTTCTCTTCAATGACCAGCCCTGGGCCCCCACATAGAGGACGCTTCCTGGAAGGGTTAGTGGCAGGGGCAGCAGGCTTGCAGGCCCTTCTTTGAGTGGGTGGGGGCCGAGAAGCACCCAAGGCCTTCGTGCAGCAGGGACCAGTGTCTGAGCCAGGGCTTTCGGGGAAGCTCCAGGGCAGCAGGCTGTGGTGAGAAGCCTGGAGGAAGGCCAGACTGGGCAGCTCTTCCTCCTCCTCACTGGAGCCCTCTGCTGCCCCATGTAGCCCCCGGCCAGGAGGTGCCTCTTCTAACATGCGGGGGACCGTGCTGTCCAGAGGGGGGGCAGTGAGACCAGGACAGGGGTCCTGTTCCGCCTGCAGGGATGGGTACTCCAGGCTCCCCAAAGAAAGGACAGGGGCTCCAGGTGCCATCACATTGGCCTCAGCCTGCTCAGGCCTTGAGGCGTGTCCAAAGTCAGTCTCAGGGGGGCAGGATTCAGTGCTGGCCCCTGGCTTATGGCCCCAGTTAGGTGTTGGGTTGCAGTGACCTGCTGCACTCTCAGATGGACTTGAGTCCTTTGGAGTCAGCTGGTGTTGGGGACAAGCCTTCATGACCTCCTT
Source organism: Sorex fumeus (assembly GCF_029834395.1). Taxonomy (NCBI): domain Eukaryota; kingdom Metazoa; phylum Chordata; class Mammalia; order Eulipotyphla; family Soricidae; genus Sorex; species Sorex fumeus. Next base: position 6,787,077 of record NW_026606103.1, read on the forward strand.
GTCCTGCGCAGTTCGCAGACGCTTTTCCACAATCTGAAGGGAGGAAGGACAGTGTGGGCATGTGGGGGTGCAGGGTGGGACAGAGAGTGTCCCCGACTCCTCCCAGAGTAGAAAACCCAGATCTCTGACCCACTAAGGGCCCTCACCCCCGCCAACCCTTCCCTCACCCCATATTCATGTCCTCATCTCCACTGAGGACTCAGAGGGAGGCCCCTGGCCATGGCCTGGGCAGGGAGGGCACCAAGTGACTAGGCCCCAGTGCTGGGCGCCCCTCCCTGACTCAGGACCCACCTGCTGCTCTGAATGCCCTGGGACCTGTCCCCTGTGTCCCCTGCAGGGACTCTTTCCCATGAATCACATGCAAAATGTCTCCTTTTTCCCCTGGGTCGCTACCCACTGCCTTAAAGGAAACCCTCACATTATTCCCCTGGGCCCTGCGTGGACCCCAGACACCCATCTGCCTCACCTGTGTGGGGATGAGTCCTTCTTCCTCCTCCAGCTTCTCAGCCAGGGCCAGGAGTTCCAGCTGGGATTCTGGGGAGAGCAGGTGTGCCAGGAAGCTGGGGTGAATGACCGCCTCAACCTGGAAGAAGGAAGCGGGTCTGAGGGTTCTCGAAGGGACTAGGAAGGAATAAAGACGCAAACACACCCGTTCTCAGCACAGTTCTGGGTCTGGTCTCACACAGACCCACGCCGAGAGTGCTCACACTCACACACATACACACAGACGCAGACTCATCCGCACCCACAAAGCACACGAACTATTCACCTACTCTCACGGAGAAGCACATGTGAACACACATGGATGCATGTACACATGACACAAAGACACACACTCTTCCACCTCTAGGCACATGTACATGTATCCACACATTTCTGCGCAGAGCCCACAGAGTACACACAGATGGAGACACACAAAGATGTTCACACATCGACCAAACCCAGAAATTCACAAACTAGGGCCAATGTTTGTACACAGAGAGGCACATGTGCACACATGCACACAAACACAAGTAGAAATATGTCACTACCAAGCCCTGGACAGAAGCAACTCTGCACCCTCCCCACCCACAGCAGCGCAAAAAACCCACCTTGGTGACAAAGGCCTCCTGGGAGCACAGCTCGTCCACGTAGCTCAGGAGCCCCGGCTCAGGGAAGGTCCCAACCTCCTCCTGCTGCTCCTTCCTGCCCGCTGCCCTTTGGCCGAGGTGTGCCCCACAGACTGTGTCGGGGGCCTTTAGCAGCTCATGATGTCCATGTACTCCTGCATGGCCTCAGGGGGGATCTCCTTGGGGGCCTTGGTTTGGGGGGCGTGCTGTGGTTTGTGCGTCTTGGGGCAGGCTGCCCAAGCCCGGGGTCTGGACTTCTTAGGGACACAGGCTGAGGAGGAAGAAGAAGAGAGGAACGTGAGGGGACATCACGTCCATTGCCCTCAGACAATCATACTGTGAACAGAAACGGGGATGGATACCTGTGGGTTGGGTCAGGTCAGGTATGTGTCTACATCTGTGTGTACTAGAATCCCGTAACTGGGTGAGGAATGAGGGGGCCCTCAACGGGAGGAGGGGCCCACCGTGTCCCCAGCGTCTCCAACCCCACTTCAAAGGTGAGTCTGACGCCCTCAGGCAGCGTGGTGTGTTCAGGGAGAGGGAGAAACCCAGGAACAGGGGGCCGCTGAGCATAGGCCTGGGTGTCCCCGGGAGAATGGAGGCTCCCTGACAGGGCAGGAATCCTAGCGCCTTCCTGGGCCTATGAAAATTAGCTGGGGAGCAGGGTTGGTACCTGGTTGCTGGCCTAGTGGTGGGCCTGGAGCCCCCTGAGGTTCAGGCCTGGGGGGGGAAGGGGGTGGCAGGCCCTGTACTCCATTCTTCCACTGTAGCTTCTGTGTCTCCATCTCTTCCTCGGCCTCAAACTCCATGAACCTGGTGTAGGGAGCACAGGCCTTACTGAGTCGGGTTGGCTGGGACCACACAGGATGAGGCAGGGACAGGGGACACTCATGGCAAGCACTCAGGAGGGTGGAGAATGGGTGGGCATAGACCCCAGTGCCCCCAATGATTCCCCATATCAGCCTTTTGAGGGTCACAGAAAATAAGGGACTGTGACCCTCAGACTGTGGTCAGGAGCCCCAGAGTAGGGTGGGGAGAAGTGTCCCGGCCCCAGGAGGGACAAGCATCCGCAGGGGAAAGACCTCCCGGGGATACCAAGGACCCCTTGGCCATCTGGGAGCAGCCAGCACAACCCCCACTCTCTGCCCAGGACTGACTTACTTGGCAGCCATGTCGTAGTAGATCATGCTCTCAAAATTGCTCATGCCCTCCCATTCCCGCAGGGCCCGGTGCAGGCCTTCCTCCAGGCTCATGGTGGGCTTCAGGCAGGCCAGGGTGCGCAGCACCAGGCTGCAAGGACAGGCTCGGTCAGGGTCTGTGTCTGCCGGGAGCCCCCACTGCCCTACACCCGTGCCTAGACCCCCGATGTCGGCCTGGTCTCCCGCCCACAGTTGACTCTGCCTCCCACACCCCAGCTCAATGTCCATGCTGGTGTGAACCCTCAGCTCTGGGGATAGGTCAGGAGATGCCAAGGACGAGCAGTCATGGCCTGTCTGAACCCTGGTGCATCTGTGCTGTGTCTAGTCTTAGGAACAGAATGTCTGTCCTACAGACCACAGGTCGAGACCAACCCTGATGAGGGAACTTAGGTGAGGCTTTAGGGTAAGACTGGTCACTATGGGATTTGAGCCGGAACCCCGGGATGGCATTCCTGAAGTCATGCTGTCCATGGACCCTATCCTGGGGGGTCACCCAAGTCCCTTCCTGTGAAGCTCCCATTAGATCTAGGACACCCGAGGGACTTACATGAGGAAGCAGGAAACGGCCTCAGTGTCCGGAGTCTGAGGAAGGTACCTCCGGGTCAGGGCCTTGAAGCGCTGCCAGCGCCGAAAGTTCTCGTAGACCCTACTGGGCCTGCTGGAGGTTTCAGGTGATGCCTGGTTCCGGGTGGTGGCTGGACCACTCTCTCCACAAACCCACTGGGGCAGTAGTCCACCACTGGATGGGAGGTTGATGGGAACCACCTGGGCCACTGGCATTAGAGCCTGAGGAGGATGGTCTCCTGTCCCAGCCTGGGTGACAGTAGTAGCTGGAGTCGGCATAATGGTCTCTGGCACAGATGACACCAAGTAGATGGGTGCAGGATGCCCATTCACGGCAGATGGAACTTCTGCCCCCCCCCCCCCAGATGAGTGAAGCCTGTGTCAGGATGACAGGCTGGTTCTGGGCTGATTCCACAAGCCCCACCTCAGGGCTGACCTGGATGATGACCTTGCAAGGTTCAGGCACTCGGGGACCATGGCTGGCAGCTCCTGCCACCACAGGCATCATGGGGAAAGGTGACAGCACCATAGGGTTGCCAGGAGCGATGGCCGAGGTCACCAGAGGGGATACTCACACATAGAATCACACATCCATTTATCCCTTGTCTGTGAGGGAAGTATCCAATTCTCAATCAATCTTCACCTCAGAGCTGAAATCCTTGCTGGGGCTGCACCATGAGATGCCAGACCATGGAAGAACAAACTTCACCAAAAGGAGAACAATCCAGAACAACTCAGGAAGCTGAGTTGTAACTACGCTGAAGTCACCTGTCTCCCAACCTGCTGACCCAAGACAGCTGCTGGGCTCAGCCAGCAGAGAGTTTAAGTCTGCTGAAGTGTCAGGCTCTGACTGTGGCAGTTAGTCACTTGCAGCCCAGCTCTGGGGAGGACTCATCATGGCAGAATTACACACAGACAGCCTCACTCAACAAGGTTCAGGCTGGACCATCTGTGCTGAGCTGTCCACATCAGGTTGAGCTCAGCCCAAGTCTAATTACTTCTAAACTTATTCTAGAGCACAGGAGGAGACATGGACTCAGAATGCCTGGGTCTTCCCTGTGCCACCACAATACAGTCTCTCCAGACACATGACAAATGGCCCTGTTCTCCCATCCACAAGCAGGGACACTCACACACAAAACAGCCATATACCTGCTGCCTCCCTCTGTCCATACCAATGACCTTCCCCCAGGTAATTTGACACACTTCCAAGGATGCCCTCCCAGACTCGTCAGGTTCTCCTGGGCTCCCTTTGCTGTACAGGTGAGCTATCTATGGAGCCCAGGTCTTTCTCCTCTTTCACCCCGTCAAAACATGGTGTTCCTAGTCAGGGTGACTCTGAACCCAAAGGATTTCAGGGTGGCAGAGACTTTCTCACATACACAGACACCCTCACAGGCTTACCTCCTCCTGATGCCATCCTCATAGACGAGGCCAGAGGCCACTGCAGTTTATCAGCCTTCACAAGGGCAAAAATCAGGACCAGGATCAGAGAGTGAACTGCTCACGCAGATGCTCAGGATCCGAGTGGGTTAGGGTGAAGTTTGAATTCAAACTTCAGAATCTTGGGCCCAAGATATTCCACAGTGGGGGGTGGGGGGGTGGGCCAGGAGGGCCTGGCTGGGGAAACATTCTGTGAAGGGCTCTGATTGGACGGCCAGAACCAGAAATTTCCTTCAAACTGCTCAGTGGCAGAGCAGCTCACATGGCCTCTTCCAGCCACTTAGACAAAGTTTCCCAGTTCTCAGCACACAGGTTGGCTTGGTCTTCGCTGTATCTCAATACTTTATCCACCAGTCTAGTTGTGTGCCCCTCAAATCTCTTTCCTTCCTCTCTTCCTATTGACCTCCTTCAACAGAGTCTACTCTTTCTTTGCAAAATTCAGTCATTATTGACTTGTGAATCCATGGAGCTCACAATTTGAGAGGAGTTTTCCCCAGCAAATGCAGTGGGTTTTGCTTTTTTGTTTGTTGTGCTGATCCTTCATTAGGGTCCAGTCCCTAGGACTGAAAGTAATGTAGATTTGTCTAACATGTTTAACTAGCTTTTTTTCAAAGTTTCTTTCTCATGGAAGCTCTTATCCTTCGTGGAATAGCAATGTAGCCTCAAGTTGGAACAGCTACAAATTTCAAACTTACTTCTTTGCATTTGCAATACATTTTATGGATGATTTGCCTCCTAAATATAATGTTGAATCGAGGAATATCTTAATTGGTTCAAAGCTAAGTTTTGCCAAAGGCTCAATGATGTATGCTTAATGCAGGGCTGTGTGTTCCCTTCACATTTCCCTGGTTAGTACAATACTCTCTCCCACACAAAACTGGTTTTCTGTTGTTAACATATTTCTAGACATGTACTATGAACTGAAACCCTTAAGGATCTCATTTTTATTAACTCATAATTGATTTCTACTCTGGTTAAAAGTACATGTATGTTCTACCAGCTGGCATGTGTAGTGATTTCTTTATATTGGTCACATGGCTTCTCTCTTGTTCAGGAGACTCCATCCCCACAGCATGAAATTCTGCAGTCCCTAACTGAATCCTTACAATGCCTGGCAATTCAGTGTCCAATGGAATAGGGAGGTCTACATTAGAAAGTAGAGCAGAACAGATGTGCCACTGACTTCACTATTCAGATCAGCAACAAAGTTACCTTCTGCATATTTTTATCCAGGGTTGGAAAACCCTCATTCAGCTTTCCTTTACATTCTTTTCTCCAGTGTTTATTAGAAAAAAAATTCAGTCTAATTTTGGAACGATTTATAAGATCTACACAAACTCTCAGTCTGAAAGGATTTGGGAGTATGCATTTATATAAAACATTCATTGCACTGTTTGGACTCTATCGAGGGAATGACCAGCTCAGTCAATAGCCATCAGATCATTCCATTCTCTGCAGCGCGCAAGCTGCCTTTGCAGATATCAATCTCTGGACGTTACCCAGCAGCTGCTCTGTCACTCTACATTGGTTCAGCAGCGATATCCAGGTCATAAGAATTCTATCAAAATCAAGAACATCCTTCCCCAAACAATGTTGGACACTGGAAACGAGAACTCGAGACATTTCTTGGGATTTCTACTTGGGTCATAAAGAAGCTTGATTTTAAGCCAGGGATTTCTCATAAAATGGATTTTGAGATTGAAATTTTTCCTGAGGCATTAAGCAAGAATTTATGTTTGCTTCCTTGCTGTGTTCTGAAAAGCCACCAATAATTATGAAGGCTCTCGTGCATGACTGGCGGACGTTTGCACCCACCACGGCCCGTAGGTGCGCGCGCACTGGGGCTGTCCTGGGTCAGTTCTAAGCAGTTAGAGGTAACGGACACGCACGTGCACCTGCATCTCGTGCGGGGTCTGCAGCTGCCAACGTCCTACAGGCTATGGGTATAATGATTCCCCTTTGGGATATTTGCACCCATGCCTCTATCAGATTCAACAGAGAGGTGTGTGGCCCTGTCCAGCTGTCTGCAGGGGCGCGTCTATCCCAGGCTATGGGCACCACCGCACACCTGCGCCATGTCGTTTCCGGATCTGGATGTCTGGATGCTGAGCACGAGGGAGGTAAAGGACTCCTGGGACCATTCAAACTGCTACTTGGGGCTGGAGAGGTAGTGCAGTGGGTAGGGCCATTGCCTTGCATATGACCAACATGGCTTCCATCCCCGTAATCCCAGATGGTACCCTGAGTACTGCCAGAGTGATTTCTGAGTGCAGAGCAATTACTGAGCACAGCCAGTGTAGCTTAAAACCAAAACAAAAGAATCCCAAAACACAACAGCAATAAAACAGCAGGAGCAAACTAACCCTATTACTTTGTGAACCTTTTTTATATGATACAAAAGCAAACATAAAGTTTTTCCTTATTGAAAACATTATCCCTTGAACTTGATGAAAGTCAGGTCAGTAGAAAATGGGGAAAATCTCTACCATACGTAGAAAATACATACATAGAATAGCCTCACCTTTGTTTCCCAAAACGTTTTAGGAACGAGCAATTAGTTTCCATCACTGTACCCTCATTAATCAAACATTTTTCTTGACTTTAAATAATGGATCAATATTAATATGGTGTCCAATTGTTGTGCAGTTGATAGCCAGGTTAGCAGGAGATGCAAGAACTAAGCAAATATCAACAAAGCTAGGTAAGGTTCAGTTTAGCTTACAAAATTGACAGTGAAACTATATTTTTGTACATTTTAATGCCTTAAAATATTTAAAATGTGTGTTCATTATCTGTAGTACTTTTGGACACAGACACTTCATTTACAGAGAACAGGTAGAAGTGTTCCAGCCATTGTCAGCTCACAAGTACATGGGTGTAATGCTGCCATCCCAGATCTGTTTGAGTTGAAGCATCCTGATAACCAGTTCCAAGAAACCAGCAGATGGCCAAATGGCAGAGACACGGATTTCAGGTTGTTTACTTCATTAAGCAGTCAGGGAAATTTGGGGCTCAGCAGAGCAAGCTGGGCTTGGTGACCCATTAAATATGAGGAACCTGTGGTGGTGGTGGTTCTGGTATTATGGCAACACTAATTCAGTTTCTTTCATCCCACAAAGAATTTGTTAGGATGATAAATATCTGCTGGAGAAAGGGCAAATGCAATTGGAAAGAATCTTGAGAAATCCCAGAGGGAAGGAAGACGGTGTACTGGGCAGACAAGGCAGCAGCTCACTGAGCGTTTCCACTCTGTCCTGGGAGTAGCCAGTCATGGAAGCTCTTATGAATTCTTTCCCAAGGACACAGAATGAAGGGTGTCCTTCATTTTCCCCATGAGCAGCTTCGGAAGTTTAAGTTGCTTTGTGTACCTGAGGACTGAAGGTCCAGTGTTGGTGTGTTTGCAAAGTTAGGCACATATGTAGTGGTCATGGCATGTGGTTTTCAGCATGTTATACGTGCATCGCACAACTAAGGTCATATATGTTGTCATCAGTAACTCTCGACGTGGGTGCCTTTCCCCACCATTGTCCTCAGATCACCTTCAGTCTGCTTCTTCCTTGACTGAGGATTTCTTAGTGTAATCAAAAGTCAAGACTTTCTCTTCTTTCAGGATTTTTAAATTACCTTCTTTTGTTTAAATAGCACGCTGAGATCATACAATATTTGTCCTTGCTCTGAATTTTTTTGCTCGTCAGGATGCCCTCCATCCATCCAAATTGCAGGAGTCTGCAAGATTTTACCTTTTCTTGTAGCTGAGTAGGGTTCTGTTGTTTGTGCTTATACTACAACTTTATCCGTTTATGTGTCCATTTGGGGTTTTTCTGAGTATTGTACTTAGCACTGCAGTGAATACAGGAGTGCATATATCATTTTGACTTTTCTATTAAGGGGTTTTGGTGGTAACATGCAAATATGAAATCACTAGGTCTTTTGGAACCTATATTCTTGCTCCACTACCAAACTCCAGGCCGCTTTCCACACGCTTGGGCCGAGCCTCACATCTGAGTGAACATATTCCTGGACACATCCCTACCCATTTTCCATAATTACAGCACCAACATGATGGGTTTCAGACAGTAGGTAACAAATCATAGAGGAAATATATATATAATATATATATTTATAAAATATAGTTTCAGACAATAGGTAACAAATCATAGAGGAAATATATATATCAGACAGTCCAGCAATCTACCGAGAGTATTCTGCCCACACTGGAGAGCCTGGCAAACTACTCATGTTGTATTCGATATGCCAAAATTATTAAAATAATGAGTCTTATTTCCCTGACCCTGAAAGAGCTTCCAATCATTGGGAAAGACGAGTAAGGAGAGGCTGCTAAAATCTCAGGGCTGGTATGAACGGAGATATTACTGGCACCTGAGTTCATTGAGCTCATCAAGTAAATTGTTGAACAACAAGATGACAGTGATAGAGTGATTCTTGCTTTTAGAGAAATTTCCAAACTTTTCCACAGAGGTTCAGCCAAATGTTGTTCCCACAGACTGTGAATGAAATAGCACCCCTTTTACACCACCCCTTCTCAGTACTGGTTGTTTCCAGTTACATATTTATATATATATACATACATATACGTATATATATATACACTCACACACATATATGTATATATATCAGTTATTTTTAGATATATATAGCTAAGATATATATATATATATATATATATCTTTCTGAGTCTTCTGACTTGAAATTCATTGCTTTTTAATTTTTGCTTTGCATTTCTTAGATAACAAGTGACTAGTAATATCTTTTCAGATGTCTGCTGGCTTTACTTAGCCATTTTGGGAAAATGGATGCTCATCTCCAATTTTATGTAATTGTTGAGTTTTTCTGCTTGAGCTTTATAACGCTTTATGCATATGTAATATTTAAGCCTTTACCAAAAGCATGGTTTGCAAATGTTTTCTCCCAGTTCGTAGGAAGTGTTTCAATTTTAAGAAAGTCTGATTTGGATTTTTAAAAAGTCTGATTTTTTTGCCATGCATAAGCTTTCAGATGTAGGCCCATTTGTTTATTTCTGGTTTTATTTTATGTATTTTTATCCTGTGTCAACCTTGTTTAGATTTGTTGGTGTACCATTGTTCACAGTAGCTGTATTCTTCTTTGTATTTTAATGTTGGTTTAAATGTTTACTTTTCAAGTTGTAGCATTGTAGGCTATTTAATTTTTTCTCAATTTTATTTACTATACCAGAATCAATTGTTGGATTGGCTAATTTTCCCTTTCATTTGAGAATTTTCTTATTTCTTTTTTTAAATTTTATTTTTATAAAGTAGTTCACAATATTTGATTACATTTAATATTTGATCACCAATCCCAATACCTTCCCACTACCATATTTCAGATATTTTCACCCCAAACCCCAACCCCTGCCCCAAAGCAGAACCAAAATGATTTCTTTTGTATTGTTTGCTCTGAATAAAATGATGAAAATGCTCGAAAATGTTTCCTTAGAGAAAAGTGTGTGAAGATTGTTGCATTTCACGCAGGACCCACTAAGCCCTTCTATAGATTATGAGCATATTGTAAAAGGTTGAACCTTGTGTGCATATATATTGGGCTGGAGTGATAGCACAGCGGTAGGGCGTTTGCCTTGTATGTGGCCGACAAGGCCAACCTCGGTTCAATTCCTCCGTCCCTCTCAGGGAGCCCAAAAAGCTACCTAGAGTATCTCGCCTGCACTGAAAAGCCTGGCAAGCTACCCGTGACGTTTTAATATGCCAAACACAGTAACAACAATTCTCAAAATGGAGTCGTTATTGGGCCTGCTCGACGAAGTCGATATCAAGGAACAGGAGGCATAGGATTGGTTGCCTTCTACCTTAAACCCCTTCAAATGTGGTGTGCCACTCTTGGAAGATGGGTGGTGTCAGGTATGAGACGCAGCCGCATGGACCAGGAATACGTTCACTCATAGGTGAGCCTCGGCCTGAACATGTGAAGAACAGCCATGAACATGGCAGCAGTTGAGTTCTGGAGGATTTTGGCTGCCAGGGGATGACGCCTTCAATGCTGTGAAATTTCTCTGCAGCATGTCACGTGTTTTAGAAAGTTGTGTTTCCATTTTCATTTGTCTCATTTTTTTCTCCTCTAATTTCCAGTTAACTTTCTTTCTCGTACCACTGGTTGTTTAGAGTTGTTTTATTTCCATGCATATATGTAGTTCTAAGTTTTCTTTATGATTAATTTCTACTTTCTTGCCATTGTGTTCACATTAGTTACTTGGCATGTTTTAGATCTTCTTGATATTGCTAAGAACATTTTTGTAGTCTAACAAATGATCAGTCCTCGCAAATGTAACCATGTGTACTTGAAAAGATTGCGATGCATTGAATGCTATATATATATATATATATATGTAGTAAATATGTATGCATGTATATTTTTCCTTCATTGCTTTGAATTTGATTTCTCATTCTCTGGCTCTGCTGTGTTGATAGTGCTCTGGGTTATTTGCACTCCAACTCTATAGATGGAGACCCCAGATAGATTGTTGTGTTCCCTTCCACCCATTCCGGGCTTGAATGAGCCCTAAATACACCAGGAGACCAGCACCCACTGCCATCTAGCTCCCAAGTGGGTTGAACACCAAAGGAGTTTATGGATGTCTAAGATGGTTAAAATAATAAGGCTGTGTCCAAAGTTTGAGTCATGTGAAAGCAAGAGAGAATTTTTCTCATTGGAAACCATCACTGCTTCAGTCAATAACATTTCAAGTCCTCCTAAATGAGGATGATGAGTGACTGGTCTAACTTAAATCTTTGCAGGTCATGTGTGCCTTCCCTGTTAACATAGAATTAATAACCAGCAGTTCTAACCATTGCTTTCTTGGGGAACAGTGTTTATTATTACAGTCATTGCAGTCACCCCACTCAAGTGCCCAAGATTTTCCACCTCTATCCATGTGCTACCTCTTGTTATGTCCCACTCCACCCTCAAGTGCATGGTAATCTCAGGTTTGCAATTCAAGCCAAGGGGTTTCCATATTTGACACTCTCTATTTCCTTGTTTTCTGACTCCCAGTTATCACAGATGAGTGAGATCCTGTGAGTTTTGTCTTAATACATCTTACTTATTTCAACTAACTTACTTATTGAAATTAAGGCTTTTTTCTTAATCCCTCTGACTTATTCCAGCTCCAGTCAGAGATTTCATTATTTTGTAATAGCTTAGTAAAATTCCATTGTGTACATCTGCATGTGTGCACGTGTGTCCTAACTTCTTTATTCACCCATCATTGATGTTTGCGTTGTCTCCATATCTTGGCTATTCTAATCAGTGCTTCCATGAACACAGGTATACATATATTTTTTCAAATTCATATTTTTTTGTTTTTAGGGGGACAATGCCAACAAGTGAAATCTCTGAATCATATGGAAAGTATATTTTTATTGTTTTGGTGAAATCTCTGGAGTGTTTTCCCTAGAAGTTGAACCAGATCGTTTTCCCCGTGAGGGAACTTTTTTAACATTCCTGCCAATGGTGGTTGTTTCTACTCTTTGTGACATATGCCATTCTCACTGGTGTGTGATAATATCTCATTGTTTTGATTTGCAATTACCTGGTAATAGTTGATACTAAACATGTTTTCATACACTTATTGATAATTTGTATGTCCTCTTTGTGGATGGGTCTCACTTCTCTCCTGTTTTGATGTGATGATTTGTGTTTTTTTGAGCTTTTGCATGCTTTATACATCTTGATATTGGTCCTTTATTTGTTATATGTTTGAAAATATTTTCTCCCACTAAGTAGGGCAGTTTGAAAATTTTATCCCAAATTTCTTTTGTTCTGTAAACACTTGTACATTTGCTTTAATCCTCTTTATATTTTTATTTCTTTTACCAGAGAAGTCAAACCATTGCACACACCTATGATGTTTCTTTCCTAGACAGGTCTGCATATGCTTTCATAAATGTATTGTATGGATTATGGACCAAGTTCAATGTCTATAATCCACTTTGAATTACATTTGGGGGGATATGAGATACATATTTCTCTTTTTTTACATTTTATTTTCCAGTTTTCCCAACATGTTAGTTGAAGAGGACTTGCCTGCCCCACTTTATGTACCCAGAAACTCTGTCATAGACTTTCAATAAATATCTGTGTATATATCTGCGTTATATCTGTGTGCTGTCAATTCTACCCCATGGCCCTGAGAGTTTGCTTTTCTTTCAATAGATCATAATTTTGAATACTATGTTTTGCAACAGTGTTTTTGACCGTTTCTTTAATGTGCCCCCTTCCAATCTTGATTCTTCCTATATCTCCCTATCTTATTGGTTAACCATATACTCTCATGCTATGCCCACCACCACCACCACCTCCAGTTGACTAATTTTCACCCATGCCCCCTTTGAGTGTTTCTGGGGTCTCACTGAGAACCATACATCCTTATAAAGGGAAAATTTATTATAGCACAATATTAAGTCAGGAAATGCATTCCTTCCCTCCTTTTTCTTGCAATTGCTTTTAGTTCTCAGGGAGTTTTATGATTCTGTATTAATTTCACTAAAAAATTTTCTAAATTGTTGATGAATGTCATCAGAATCTTGAACAACTGCATGAAATATGTATAATTTGGGTATTATCATTTGGGAAATGTTAATTTTTTATATCCACAAACATGTAGTGTTTTCCCATTTCCAGAGTCCTTTTATTTTCCTTTTTAAAATGACTGACAATACTCATGTAATTTTTTACATTTGTTGTGAATATTAGTTTGATTTTTAGGTTATTGTTTTTTTTGCATCACTCCCATAGGAGCTCAGGTCTTACTGCTGCCTCAGTGATCGTGAGTGACACCCACGGGGCTTGGGAAAACATAGGAGTGCTGAGGATCTAATTTGGATTGGCTGAGTGTTAGTGAATCCATTTTGGATCTGTACTTTTGCTTGGGGAGGTTTTTTACTGATTTTTTTTTCATTTTAATTTTTTTGGGGGTCTACACTAGCAGTGCTCAGGGCTTACTCCTGGCTCTGTACACAGAGGTCACCCCTGGCGGGAGTTGGAGGATTCTGGGTGATATTGAATATTGGATCCAAGTCAGCCTCATGCAAGAAAGTACCTTACCCACTACACTATTTCATTTGTTTCGTTACTGCCTTTCTCTCAATTCTATAATTCAGTGATTTTTCTCTTCTGATGTCAGTTAAATACCTTACATTATTTATTTAAAAATTTTCTTTTCTAGACCTCTTTTTTATTTGTTTGTGGGTCACATCCACTGGTGCTCTGGGCTTACCCTGGATCTGCATGCAGAGAACAATCCTGGCTGGCTAAGCAGACCACACGGGGAACAAGGGATCAAACAGATCAGTCATGTGCAAGTAAGTACCCTACCTGGTTTGCTAGCTTTCTGGCCTCCATCTCTTGCTTATTGATGAGGACATGTGTACTGTCTTTTTTTAAAAAAATTTTATTGAATCACTGTGAGATAATTATAGATCTACCCTATATGTATCTCAGTTATACAATGATCAAACATCCATCCCTCCACCAATGCACGTCTTCCACCACCAATGTCCCGAGTATCCCTACAGTCCCACCCCTCCCCCTGCCTCTATGGCAGACAATCTCCCCTATACTCTCTTTTGTATTGCTTGTTATGATTCGAATAAGATGTCGCGTGGTCAAGGAGCGGCAGCGTGCTCCTGGAATTCTAAAATTCTACATAAGTAGGATGTGTAGAAATCTCTGCAGCAAGTTGCTCGATTCAGAAATTCTTTTGTGTTTCTCTGGATCATGGCCATTATGGAGCTTAAGTAGGAGTCAGAGGCAGTTTCTGGGCGTGACATCCAGGGTCCCTTGGGGATAGGGGAAGAGAGGCACCATCCCATCCCCTATCCATTGATGCCAGGAGTTTGTTGTCTCTGAACCCGCTTACCTGCACTTCTCTCTGGGTTCTGAAAGTTGGCAACCACCAGGGAGGTGGGGTTTAGGGGGCAGGTGGAGGGACAATGCCTTCCCCGCCCCCAAAATCTGGGCATGTCGGTGAAGTTGGTCTGGCTTGAATTCTGGAGGCATCTCTGCAGTGAGCTGCTCTGTTCGAGACTCTTTTGTGTCTCTGGATCATGGCCCTTCTATCCATCTTTTCCAGAGAAATTGGCATATGCCATGCAGGGCACGCCTGCTCTCCCCCAGTGCACCACCGGCTTTAACTATGGCTTTTGTTCTCTTTCGAAATTTATGAGTCTCTGAAAATAAGGCCAATAAATGAGCCTGTATAGCTGAGCCAGCGGTGGTTTGTCTGTGTGGCTTCCACATATGTAACTTTTGTCGGTTTACTTTCCTGGTAAACTTGGACCCAAGTTGTTGGGGTCAGACCAAAGGCACAGCAGCATTGAAGACACCAGCAGGCTGCTGATGTGCTCGCCCTGAAGGAACAGGTTGACCTGCTGTCAGAATCATAGTCCCCCCACCCACCGCCAAGTGTGTCACTGATTCAATTTTGGCTTGTTCCATTCTAATGCTGAGTCCTACTATTTTATTCTTTACCTCTTCTGTTCAATTACTTATTCTTTCTCCCCTCGGTCTTATTGTAGGTTCATTGACTCTTGTGATGCTTTAGTAGTTCAGTGGTTATGTAGAACATTTTGTTGCTTTAGGTCATGTCAGTCAGTGTCAGAATTTATGAAGCACTTGAGAAGTGTTCTGGGCTTCTGTCTCTGTCCAAAGAATGGTGAAATTTCTTAATTTTTTCATTATTACTAGCGCTTCATGTGAGTTTTGGGTTTAACCCTGGGTTCAAGGTGGTCTGAGCAGTGATGTACCGTTCCCATTGGTGTATCAGGCTACTTTGATATGTAAGGGTTAAATTGTACTTTTGCTCTACTTCTGCTGTACCACCTGAATTAAGAAATACCTTCTCATGGTGTATTGCTATGGTGACAGCAAAGTTAGAAATGTGAGCGGGAGCTAAGCAAAGGCAACCAGGAGACAGCCAGAGGCAGGAACTCTGAGTGGCTCATTCTAGGAACCTAGCAGAGAAGAATAGGTCATCAGTAATAAGTCTTGGTTCAGAATGGAGCAGAAGGACCCAAACCCACCTGTTACCTGGGTGGAGAAGTAGGGAAGGGTCACAGAAACAATTAGTCAATCAATAGATGTCTCTATGGAACCTAAAACAATGTGTCCATAACAAAGATTTCCAGCAACAGGAACCACAACTAAGACCCCTCCTGCTTCAGTGTAACTTAGTGTATTGTCACAACACAACCAATTGAGAAGCCCCATTTATTTGCTCCTCTTCTCTTTGCCCCCAGTGAGTGGTTTCAGGAATGTTCCTATGTCAAGTGCTCAGTGCTCCTGTCTGGCTACAGTTCCAGCAGATTGCCTGGTTGCGGTCAGTTTTGACATGAAATAATTCACTCTCATTGCTTAATGTCCTAAAGTTTGTTTTGCTGTGATGGATTAATCGAACTGTTACATTTGAAGGCCCTGGTACAATACTAAGACAACTCGGAATTCCTGGCTTTGTGGCTGAAATGAGACCTGGATCCTAATAGAAGGTCTCTAAGGGTACCAGCCTTCCTTAGCAACCTACAGACTCCAGAAGTTGGCCAGGCGGGCAAGGGATCAATGAGATTCACTGACAACAGGTACCTTCCCTAACACCTTCTTACCTGGACAGACTTCCAGGAAAGCCCTTAGCTCCTCTCCCAGGGAGAGTTTGGATTCTGAGTCCTTTTCAGAATGTGGGGAGTGAGTTTCCCTTCTGGATGGAGTTGATTCTCAGGTGTCAGGACTGGCCCCAAGCGGCCCACAGAGTGCTGCCTGTTCTGAACAGTGCTTTCACAATGGTTCTCACTCCGGGGCCTGGGAGAGACTGATCACCTACCTACTCAGTGTGGGGAAGGGTTAATCAGTCACCCATGTGTAGTGTTTGTCTTTTTCTTTTGGGGAATTCCCAAGGATCTGGTATTCATTTTCCTGCTTACCATCTTTTTCTCTTTCCTGTTACCCCACTTCATCTGGTGAGCTGAGACTTTCTTTTCATATTACTCTGCGTGTGGAGGAGTGAGCAACTTTTCTGTCTTAGACGGCTGGGAGGAAATATTTTGGAGTTACTCGTCTTTCTTATCTATCCTCAGAAACTCACCGTTATTTTACCAAGATTTCCATTCCCCAGGAAGCAAGGGGTTAATAGCTTCCCTGGAAGAGAGCATAAGGGGTCCCTGACAGTTTGTTTTTCAGTGGCAAGAGAACCAGAACTCCTCCTCTCTGTTGGCATCATCCAAGTTGCTTTAGTCATTTCTCTGAAACTTGTTAGCTGACAGGTTCCTACACGGAACACTGAGAAATTCTTTTCCTTTTTAAAAATGTTTGGGCCTGGAGCGATAGCACAGCAGGTAGGGCATTTGCCTTGTACGCAGCCAACATGGCCTACCCGCGTTCGATTCCCAGCATCCCATATGGTCCCCCGAGCACCGTCAGGAGTAATTCCTGAGTGCATGAGCCAGGAGTAATCCCTGAGCATTGCCAGGTGTGACCCAAAAATAAAAAAAAAAAACAAAAAACAAACAATTATTTTTAATTTTGTAAGGTAGTTCACAATAAATGATTATATTTAATATTCAAACACCAATTCTACCACCGTTACACCTTCCCGCCACCCAATTTGGGATGTTTCCATCCCAAGCCCCAGTCCTTGTCCCAAAACAGGGTCACGGTCCTCCCATTGTTCATTGATTTGCTCAAGCGGAGGGCCCAGTAACGTCTCCATCGTGAGAGTTATTGTCACTGTGTCTGAAATATTGAATATATATTATATTCAATCTCACCCCTGTGGGCAAGATACTCTGGGTAGCTTGCCAGCCTCTCTGAGAGGGGCAGAGAAATCGAACCCTGTTTGGCTGGGCCGGCTGTGTGCAAGGCAAACGCCCTACCTGCTGTGCTATCTCTCCAGCCCAAAACACAACTGAAATAATATATTTTGTATTGTCTGTTTTGAAAAACCACTGAAAATGCTACAAAAAAAAGTCTCCAAAGAGGAAACAGTGTGAAGATCATTCTATTTTGTCAGGGGCCATTAAAACATACTTTAGGATATCACTAACATGTTATTAAAGGTTCAGTGATATGAGCTTTCGTTTATATATCTGAAAATATGTATATATGCATATATATTTCCCTCTATGATTTTGTTTCCTATTTGTACCCCATCAAATGTGGTGTGGTACTTATGGAGAACGGGTAGGGAATATCTTATGATGTGTCGCTCGGTCCAGGAATACATTCACTAGTCGGCCTGAGCATGTGGGGATCAGCCTTGAGTGTGGTGGCAGTTGGGTTGGAGGCTTTCGGTTGCCAGGGCTTGGGTCCAGCTTTTTCTCCTGGAAGGGAGTAACATGACGCCTGACATAGCCAAGCCACCAGACTCTGCGCCAGACTGCTTCACTCCGGGCGCCCCTAGGGGGGCGGGTGAAAGCCCTCCCTGCCCAAGGAACATTGAGAAATTCTTACTTTACACTTCTTATTCTCAAAATATATGGACATAAAGGGCTAAAACAGAAGATTCCAACACTTGAGCTTGTGAGCTTTTGAGTTTGTTTTGTTTAAAAGACTGATACAGACCCAAGAAATAGGGTAAAAATGAGCTAATCTGAGACATGAGATTAGAGAACTACTTTTTGGCTTTCTTTCTCTGAAGAGAGAGATGCCTTTTTTCTTTAAATTTTATTGAATGACCATGAGAAAGGTACAAGCTTTCATGTCTGGATTACAATCACACAATGATCAAACACCCATCCCTCCACCAGTGCACATTTCCCAGCACCAATATCCCTGGTATACACCCCTTCCCACCCTCTCCCTGCCTCCATGGTGTCGGTGGTGCCCACCGCCCTCCTTCCTTTTCAGCAGGCTGTAGCCCCTCCACCTTTGCACTTAAGCTGCAGAAAGACAGCCACCTGGAGTCTCCTTGTTTGCTGAGAAAATGCCTCTCTCAGAACTAGAAAAGCTGAGAATGCTTATGTACCACTGTAGTGGTAGTCACTTATTCATAATTTCTCTTTGCCAATTTGATGCCAAGAGAGCTCTTTTATGAACTGTTTCTCTAAGAGACAGACAGGGCAGAGGGGCATTTGTAGGTGGAGGGTGACTGAAGGGACACTATAGATGATCTCAGTAGGCCAATAGGGCTCCACTTGTCCTGGGGAACACCCTGTCTTTCTTGGTCTACCCTAAAGTCCTCTGGCCATTTGGGGAGGGGGGGGGAGGAGGGATCAGAGAAATAGCAAACTCAATCAATGGACTGTGAGTATGCATGTGTGTGCATGTTAGTTTGCACATGTTTGCAGTCAGTTTGTCCAATTGTCTGTTTGTAAAAGGCTTGAAAGTTAGAGCGAGATTGAAAGCAGAAGTAGAAGCCCTCAAGGAAAGCTGCATCATTAATAAAGCTCAGCCTGTGAAGACATGAGTATCAGTAGCTTCTAATTTAGATTGAAGAAAGGAAAGTAGACCAAAATGTTTAAAATATTTAGAATCACGTCAGGTTTTTGGCAACTTAAGCTTTAATGATTCCAGTTTTACTGGATTAAGACTCAACTTTGATGTTTAGTGTTCTAATGGAGAAAAATATATACTCTGAGGACTTCTGTGTTGAAATAAATAAGTAGCTATTATTTTGTGGTAACTTTTGGAAAACAGGGCTTCCAGAACTAAACTCTGAAGAAAAATTTGAATTGGAAGAAAATAAAAGGGGGTGAGAGTCTGAGAAGATTTTCTAGCACAATACATGACATTTGCTATTTATAAATTCAGACCTGCTTGGAGTTTCATGGGAGGCATTGCCTTTTGGGGGAGAGTTTAGAATTATATAGCTATAAAATATAGCTATGTGTTAACTAATTTCAGTCAGTTTTACTTAGTTGAAAGGCAAATGTATACACCAAAATTGACCACACTTAGGAATAATTTCTTTTTGAGATTTTCTTGTTGTTTAAATTTTAGTGTTATTGAGTAAATTTAGAAGTAGTTCTGTTCTGTACTTCTCTCCCCTCCTGACTGGAGGAAGTCTCCAGCTCAGGAATTCATTGTTTGCTAATTAAAACAGAAAAAATGTAGTGACCTTTCTAGCTCATTAATGACCATGATCCAGAGACTCACAAATAAATTTTGGAAGAGAGCCAACATGATACAGAGATGCTTCCGAACTGCAAACCACCATCCAGTTAAAAATTTAACTTCAGCTCTAGTGCCATATTTAAAATTTTAGAATTCCTGGACATTTCATACTGTATGCCACTGATATACCAAGAGTAGCACACCACATTTGATGAATTTCAGGTAGAAGGCAATCGATCTTCATAAAAAAATAATTATATATATATATTAGCACACAATGCTCAACCTGTAACAACATGTTACTGATCTACTACAGCATTGTAGCACTGTCCTCCCAAGCAGAGAATTTTCTCAAGCGGGCGCCAGTAATGTCTCCATTGTGAGACTAATTGTTACTGTTTTTGGCTTATCAAATATACCTCGCGGAGTTTCCTAGGCTCTTCCATGTGGTCAGGATAATCTCGGTAGCTTGCCAGGCTCTCTAATAGGGAACCTAGAAAGGTAAGCAGAAATATCAGGAAGAAAAGACTTGAGTCACTAGGAAAGAAAGATTAACTCAGTTTAAGAAGAAAATAAACACATTACTGTGGACTGAGTTCACAAAAAGGTGCAGAGTCTGGGTCTAGTCCTAGTTCCCTGAATGCTTCCTCCAGTTCCAGGACTTCTCTGCTTTTCTTACCAGGAGAATCCGTATAGTCAACCTGATATCCACTTACCCAAAATTCATTTACGTTTCTTCCCCTGGTTCCCTGAAACCAAAAACATCCCTCAACTAAGAGAAGACCTGAAAGTCTTACCTTTGACTACTGACATGAATAGAAGCGTTTAAACTTTTGGTCAGTCTTCCAACTTTTTCAAAATATACTTTGTTATTGATAATTAAAATTTTCCAAGATGTCTGGAAATCAGTTAGCTGGGAAGAAATGTGCAAGAAGAGAAATAGATAGATAGATAGATAGATAGATAGAGATATAAATAGGTATCAGTGGTATATATGTGATTCCTGAAACTATGGGTGATATGAATTTGACTAATTTGTATTTTTTAATTACTATATAAGAAATAGGTATATTCTGCAAGTTTTTAAAGCTGTATTTTATTGCAATTTAAAAGATTAGATGGGGGACAGATGGACAGTAGACGTTAAGGTGCATGCCTTATATGTGCCCAACCACAGTTCGATCCCCGATACCACATGGTCCCCAAAACAGGGCTGAATTATCTCAGGTCCTCATATTGTACTACCAGCCTACTTGTTACTCAGTGATATACATGAGTATATATGAATGATATACATGCTTGCAATGTATGAGGTACTGAGTTCTATCCTTGGCAATCCCAGCTTCTCTCAAAAAACAATTAATTAAGAAGTTGAGGGGCCGGTCAGGCATATTAAAAAAAGTAGATAGGGCATTTGCGTTGAACACAACCAACCCCAGTTTGATCCCTAACACCATATATGGAAGCACAACATCATGAGCACTGCCAGGAGTGATCCCTTGAGGAAAGTACCTAGAGTTGGGATAGAGGAGGATCCACTATGACAACGATAGTTGTAAATGATTACTCAGATAAGAACTGAGTGCTAAAAGTAGGAAAAGGAACAAATACGATAACCTCTCAATATTTATATTGCAAACCATAATGTGTGTGTGTGAGAGAGAAAGAGAGAGAGAGAGAGAAAGAGAAAGAAAGAGAGAGAGAGAGAGAAAGGGAGAGAGAGAGAGGGAGAGACTGTCTACAATAGACTGTCTACAATAGGCTGGGAGTTGATGGTGTGGTAAAAAACTGGGGGACACTGGTGGTGGGAAATCTACACTGGTGGATGGATGGGGGTCAGAACATTGTATGACTGAAACTGGATCATGAACCGCTTTGTAACTTTGTATCTCATGGTGATTGAATTTAAAAATCATAGTAGTAAATCTTAAGCACTACTCGATATGATCCCCAAACCCAAATACCACCCCAACCACTGTCAAAAAAAATGTTGACTAACAGGTAAAATACAAAAATTAGTTCTTGCGTTGGAGAAATGGATCCAGTAGTAGAGAACATGCCTTGCACGTGGGAGGCCCGGGCTCATTCCCAACACCTCCTGACACCACACACTGCAGGGCCAACAGGTACCTCCAGCACAGGGCTTGATTACCAATAGGTACTTGGGCAATGCAGGGGACGGTCCCCATAAAGAAACTGGCTATCACCAGCCCTACCTATATCTTTCACAAAGTTATTTTGCCTTTTGTAGTTTAATTTCTTTGTGCATTTAAAGAAAAGCATTTATTCTATCTAAAGGAACTAGAAAAATAAGGAAACGGGCCAAAGTTCATAACAAAAGGTACCACAAACTACAAATGAATACTAGCAAATCACGAATGGCCAAAAAACCTGCATGTAAATAGAGGTCTCAATAAAGGAGAATCCAGAGAGAATAAAAGGCTGCATCTGATAGGGTCTGCCACCCCTTCAAAAAAGGAACTTTAATGAAAAATACAACCAGCAAATTAGAGAATAGTTATTGGCACTGGAACAAGTGTACCCATCTCATGATGACATAAGAAATAGGCAGGATTAGAAAGACTCGAAAGAGTTGGTCTTGTCTAGCCTCATGAACAGTCGAAAGTGA
Source organism: Sorex fumeus (assembly GCF_029834395.1). NCBI lineage: Eukaryota > Metazoa > Chordata > Mammalia > Eulipotyphla > Soricidae > Sorex > Sorex fumeus. The sequence goes on from NW_026606103.1 coordinate 6,809,111, forward strand.
CCTACCAAAGATCCAGGGCCAGGGCCCACATGCAAAGTAAAAGTCCTGAGGATAAAAACAAAATTGAATAGGATGGGGGGAATAAAGACAAAGAGAAGGCCCACAACAAACTATATGAAGAAAAAGAATGAGAGCATTTCAGAAAGCATCATTTCCAATACTAAAAAAAACCCACTAAACTGGGAAGATTACCTAAACCTCGCCCCATTCTCAAAATTTAGTGCAAGTCACCTCCAACAAATATAAGGAAGGAGCATCAGGGAGATGGCTCAGAGGACTGTTGTGCATGTTTTACATATGTGAGCCCTCAGTTCTGTCCTTAGCAACACACGATTCCACAACCACTGCTGGGAGTTACCCAAACACTGAGCCAAGTAGCATCAGTTATTGTCCCAATAAATAAAGAAGTCAGAAATTTACATTTCATGGGATGTAAGGCAACTGATCTGTGTGTGTGTGTGTGTGTGTGTATATATATATATATATATATATATATATATATATATACAGAAGGCTCAACCTCTAACAACATGTTAGTGATTTCCTACACAGGGGCTTAATGGCTGCTGGTGAGATACAACAAATTTCACACACTTTCCTCTAAGGAAGTCTTTTTGGATAATTTTAAGTCTATTATTTATAATAAGCAATATAAAATCAATTATTTAGCCTCTGCCTTTGGGGCAGGCTTGGGTGGGGTTGGGAAAATTCGAAATAATGATGGTGGGAAGGTGTAATGGTGGTGGGATTGGTGTTGAAATAGTGAATGTATGTAATAAAGTATTGTGAACAACTTTATAAATATAATTTTTTTTAAATAATTGAGCAAGAACTGTGGGAAACTATTGTAATCAGTGTTAAATGATATTACTAATTATTTTGCAAAGTACCTAAAAGTGCAATATATGAAGATGATTTTATTATGTGTCAGCTTTGTTACCATGTCCAAAACTAGTCTTGGTTTTTTATTTTGTTTTCTTTTGTGTTTTTTTTTATGTGTTTTTGGTTTTGCTTTTCCTAGCTTTTTGGATCACCTGGCATTGCTCAGGGTTACTCCTGACTCTGCACTCAGGAATTACTCCTGGCATTGCTCAGGGGACCATATGGGATGCCAAAGATCCAACCCGGGCAGCCACATGCAAGGCAAATGTCCTGCTGCTGTACTATAGCTCCGGCCCAAAAGTCTTGCTTGTTCATAATCATCTAAGTGAATGCTTTATTAAACCCTTTAACATTTGTCTTCCTAGAAATTAAATTTTGAAGGCTGGAGAGTGTATCCCGGTTAATTTGCAGTACAGAGCAGACTTTCTGCCTCGTTTACTCTGTATCATAAGATATTTAATTGTAAGTAAAATCGTTGATCCTTTGCAAAATTTATTGTATCTGTGTTTCAGATTTAAGATTTGTCACATTGGAAACCTGGTTTTGTCTCTTTTGCTTTACCACAATGTTGTCTTGTCTGTGCGTGTGTTAGAATTTGAGAAAAGGTGGTTTTTAAAGCAGGTTTCTAAATACCTTTACTATTTTACTATTAGAACTATGTTGCAAATATATGGTAAATGGCATGAGAGACCTTAAAGTGCCTGGTCATAACATGACCAGGTTTTCATGTTATTTCATAACAGCATTGCATGTGCTCATGTGGAAGGAGTTGCATTGCATGAGTAGAAGGGGACACAACATTGTCCTGTAGCAAGCATTCTGCTACCCTGTCTTCGACATTAGATGGCCTACTCACAAACAAGAAATAAATTTTTTTCTACAAAGTTCTAGTGTAGAACATCTATGTAGTGTAGAGCACAAGAAACCTTAGCAACAGCAAGTATTTTTACAGAGCCAAAAGAGATTCTTACAAATATCTGCAAAGATCATTCTTATGGTACTTGTAGTTTTATACCTGATAAAACAGTTTAAACAGATAAAAAATTAAAAAACTAAAGCAGAGTTTTTTATGTTAGAAATACAATGGTACATAATTTAGCCCTTGCTAAATGTGTTCAGTAAGAAAAGTAAAGTAAAGTAAAGGCCCTCCCGTTGATCATCGATTTGCTCGAGCGGGCCCAGTAACGTCTCCATTGGAGACATTGTTGTTACTGTGTCTGGCATATCGAATATTCTCGGTAGCTTGCCGGGCTCTCCGATCAGTAAGAAAGTGGAGATATTTTTTTTATTTTATAAGTTAGTTCACAATATTTGATTACATTAAATATTCAAACTGGCAAACTCCACGTGGCATACCCAATATGCCAAATACCAGTAACAATGATGGGTCTCATTCCCCTAAACCTTAAAGGGTCTCGAATGTGGCACTTTTTCGAATCTCAGGGCTAGGACATAGGAGAAGTTACTGGTGCCTGCTCGAGGCAATCTATGAACAACAGGATGATGGTGATGGTGAATATTCAAACACCCATCCCACCACCATTACATCTTACCACCACCAAATTCAGGATGTTTCCATCCCAAGCCCCAATCCCTGTCCCAAACACAACCGAAATAATATATTTCATATTGTCTGTTATGTAGTATTGCTGAACATGCTCACAAAAATAATTCATATAGGAAACTGTGAAGAAATATATATGCATATATATTTCCCTCTATGATTTGTTGCTACTATCTGAACCCCATCAAATATGGTGTGGTAATTATGGAGACTGGGCAGGAGTTGTTCTATGCTGTTTCAAGGAATATGTTCACTCATGTGTGAGACTCTGCTTGAGCACGTGGGGAATGACCCCACAGCATCGTGGCTGTAGGGTGGTAGGGTTGTGGAGATTTGGCTATAAGAGCTGGGTCTCTTGGTGCGGGGAGGGCTCTCACCTGCCCCCCTCTGAAATGCTCCATGTGAAACAGCCTGGTGCGGAGTCCAGTGGCATGGTTATGGGGGTCTCAAGTTAGGCTCCTTTTCGGGAGAAGCAGCCTTTCCATCTGGCAGTGACTAATGAAAGTGGAGATATTTTTCTTCCCAAGTGACTCAGTTATTTTTATTCCCAGATAACTAATAGTTGATTCTCTCTCTACTACTGCTTTGATTCTCTCTCTACTACTGCTTCATTGTCTGTCATGAGAACTCTTGTCTTCTGAACACTTGTCTGCCGAAGTAATATAATTTTTCAAGAGCACAATCATGGAACAGATTCTGACCCAAAGGAAACAAATGACAAGACTTTAAGGGACAGAAAAAGCTTAAACGAAACTGTCCTGAAGGTCTCTTGTACGGGAATATGACGGGATGTCCCCAGAAAAAATCACCCTGCTCTAAAGTTTTACGCTGAGTCCAAAGAAACTTAGTTTTAGATGAAAGGAATTTGTGTATTTCTTAATGTGTTGATGCAAATAAGTGGCACTATTTATCAGAAGTAAACTTAACCCATTACTTTGTGGATTATTTCGTGAATTACTAGCAGAGGAGAAGAGAAAACAATGTTTCAGTAATTTCCCTTTTTGTCATATTTAGAGTTTGCATTCACCAAGTGTGTGAGTGTGTCTTAGTAGGTTTACTTCAAGGAAACCAGCAGACTCACCACTCAGGTTGAGAAAGATACTCCTGAGGATTTTCAGGTGACCGAAAAGATCGAGTACTACCCCAGTCAGATCCTAGGAACTATCTGGCCAGCAGTGCAGAAGCTGAGGAATGCCGCGTTGACTAGGGGTCGAAGTCTGTTACGTCTGTGCAGTGAGCTGACACTGACTTTGGCTGTTGCATTAGCCCTGCTGCTAGCAAAGAGCTCGTGGCCACTGCTCCTGAGCATTGGGACTGGACAGAAAATGCTTTATTAGAGGCCTTAGTTATCTGGTACCCTAATTTTCAATAGGTTTTGACTGAATTAGCATGACCCTTATTTCTTAGGTTCTTAATCAATGCTAGCTCATTGGTCAGTGGTGCATATTTCGCAGGTGCTGAACCTGACTTTGATGTGGGCCCTACATCGCCCCTCCCTCAACACTGGGAGCTAAATAGACTTAAGAGTTCCCTGGCCACGTCAAGGTGAGATGCTGGAGGCCCCCAACAGCACTAGAGCACTCTCTGGGTGGCCTCGTGGTCCCCAGCACCATAAAGACTGAACAGCTCTGCACTTGGACTTGGAAAAAGCAAACACTGTGTTTCAAATCCCCGAAGGCAGGCTGGAATGTCACACAAGGGTTTAGACATTTCCCTGGCATGTCACCAGCTAGAGTTGATTCCCAGGCACCACATGTGCTCCCTGGAGATTGCTCCCAAGCACAGAGCCAGGAGTACCACCTAAGAAAGGTGGCAGTGGATGCAACACCACCCACCTAAAAAAACTAGATACAGAGGAATTCATTACAAGGAATAATACTAGGTATAGTTAAGTTGGCATGTTGTAAAATGACCAATTATTTTAGACAGCAAATTCAATATTAAAATTTTTTAAAAATATTTAGTGATAAATTTTATTTTAGCCACTGTTTGATAATTTTACAATATTTTTCAACAGCAATGTTTCATACATAGAAAATTCTAACACATATCAACACATCCCCCCACATAGTGTCTCATCTTCTTCATTTTTATTTTTCAGTTTTTTGTTTAATATTAGTGAGACAGATATTACAAAGCTGTTCATGATTGGATTTTAGTCATACAATGACATAACACCCATCCCTCTACCATTGTACATTTCCACTACCAATATGCCCTGTTTTCCTCCCACTATCTGCCAATATATACACCCTCCAGCCCTCCAGCATCCCTCTCTGGCAGACACTTTTCTTCTCTCTCTCCCTCTCCTTTTGTGCATTATGGTTTGCAATACATGTACTGAGGTCATAGTGTTTGTTCAGTGCATTCAGTATTTTTATTGGGAACATAAGGCTGGAGTAGCTTTTTTGTTTATTTTTTTTTTAAATTTGTTAGTGAAACACCATGAGGTACATTTGTAGACTTATAAAATTTTGTACTTGGATTTCAGTTATATAATGTTCGAGTACCCAAACCTCCACCAGTGCTCATTTTCCAACACCACTGATCGCCGTATTCACACCACCCACCATACCCCCATCCCACCCAGCGTCTGGCAGGGCATTCCCTTCTGTTCTGTCTCTCCTTTTGGGTGCTGTGGTTTGCAAAAGAGGCATTGAGTGGAAAACATATTGGGTCTATAATCTATTTTCAGCATGCATCTCCCATCCTTGGAGGATCCTCCCAACACGCTTTACTTGGTGCTCCCTTCTCTATCTGAGCTGCCTTTTCCCCTAGCATGTGCGGCTGGCCTCCAAGCCATTAGTCCTCCTGGTACTAATCTCGGATATTCTTGTGTTTTAGACTGCTGTAAATTTCATGACTTCATCTTTTCTAACAGCTACATAGTACTCCCATATGTAGATGTACCAAAGTATCTTTAACCAGTCATGTTCTCCAGCACTCAGGTTTTTTCCAGATTCTAGTATTGTAAACAGTAGCTGGAATGAACAAACAAGTGCAGGCATCACTTCAACTATACTTTTGTGCTCTCTGGGATATATGCACAGGAATGGTATTGCTGGGTCAAATGGGAGCTCAATCTAATTTTTGGAGAATCGTCCATACAGTTTTCCAAAAGGGATGAACCATTCAGCATTCCCACCAACAATGAAGGACGGTCCCGTTCTAGCCACATCTGAGCCAACATCAGTTGCTTTTGTTCTTTTAGATGTGGGCCAGTCTCTGTGGTGTGAAATGATATCTCATTGTGGTTTTGATCTGCATCTCCCTGATGATTAATGATGTAGAGCATTTTCTCATGTGCCTTTTAGCCATTCAGATTTCTTTCTTGCGAAAGTTTCTGTTCATTTCCTCGCCCCATTTTTTGATGGGGTTGGATGTTTTTTCCTTGTGTTGTTCAATCAGTACCTTGTATATCCTTGATAGCAACCCGTTGTAGGATGTGTATTCGGCGAATATCCTTTCCCATTCTGTAGACTTTCTTTGTATTTTGGTCACTGTTTCTTTTGAGGTGCAGAAGCTTCTTAGTTTAAGATAGTCCCATTTGTCTATCTCTGTTTTCACTTGCTTGGCCAGTGGTGTGACATCTTTGAAAAAACCACTAGCTTCCATATAATGGAGGGTTTTGCCAACTTTGTCTTCAATGAACTTTATTAATTCCGGTCTGATGTCGAGGTCATTAATCCATTTTGTTCTTATTTTTGTGTATGGCGTTAGGTAGAGTTCTGAGCCAACTTTTTTGCATGTAGCCATCCAGTTTTGCCACCACAATTTGTTAAAGAGGATTTCCCTGCTCCACTTCACATTTCTTGTCCCCTTATTAAAAATTAGATCATCATATGTTTGGGGGAAGATGTCAGTCTATTCAACTTTGTTGCATTGGTCTACAGCTCTGCCTTTGTTCCAGTGCCATGCTGTCTTAATTATTACTGCTTTGTAGTAGAGTTTGAAGTTAGGGATGTTGATTCCTCCCATATTTTTTTGCCCAAGAATTGCTTTAGCTATTTGTGGGGCCTTATTGTTCCATATAAATATCAGGAGTGTTTGCTCCATTTTTTGAAGAATATCATGGATATCCTTATAGGGATTGCATTGAATTTTTACAGTGCTTTGGGAAGTATTGCCATTTTGACAATGTTAATTCTCCCCATCCATGAGCAGGGGATGTTTATTTTTGTTTTAATTTTTATTAGTGAAACGCCATGAGGTACAGTTGTAGATTTACAAACTTTTGTGCTTGGGTTTCGATTATACAATGATCAAATACCCATCCCTCCACCAGTGCCCATTTTCCACCACCATGGATAATATCCCTCCCACCCCCATCCCCCCCATCTCACCCTGCCTCTGTGCCAGGGCATTCCCTTTTGTTCTCTCTCTCTCCTTTTGGGTGTTGTGTTCTGCAAAAGAGGCATTGAGTGGCAAACATGTTCAGTCCATAGTCTACTATCAACATGCATCTCCCCTCCTGGATGGATCCTCCAAACACCCTTTATTTGGTGCTTCCTTCTCTATCTGAGCTGCCCTTTCCCCTGGAATACCTAGCTGACCTCTAAGCTATGGAGTAATCCTCCTGGTGCTGATCTCAGCTTTTCATGGCTATTAATCTCATATTTTGTTACTTTATATCCCCCAGATGAATGCAATCTTTCTATGTCTATCCCTCTCTTTCTGACTCATTTCGCTTAGCATGATACTTTCCATGTAGTACCACTTGTATGTAAATTTCATGACTTTGTCTTTTCTAACAGCTACATAGTACTCCATTGTGTAGATGTACCAAAGTTTCTTTAACCAGTCATCTGTTCTTGGGCACTCAGGTTTCTTCCAGTTTCTGGCTATTGTAAAGATGACAGGGGATATTTTTCTATTTCCTCATGTCCGCTCTTATTTCCTGAAGAAGCATTTTATAGTTTTCTTTGTACAGGTCCTTTACTTCCCTAGTTAACCTGATTCCTAGGTACTTGATTTTCTGGGGTACAATTGTGAATGTGATTGTTTTCTTTATATCACTTTCTTCTCTTTCACTATTTGCGTATAGGAAAGCCATGAATTTTTGTGTATTGATTTTATAGCCTCCAACTTTACTATAGAAGTCAATTGTTTCAAGGAGTTTCTTGGTAGAGGTTTTAGGATTCTCTAAGTATAGTATCATCATCTGCGAATAGTGAGAGCTTGATTTCTTCCTTCCCTACCTGGGTGCCCTTAATATCTTTTCTTGATTAATTGATGTTGCAAGTAGTTCCAGTACTATATTGAACTGTAGTGGAGAGAGTGGGCATCTTTGTCTCGTCCCTGATCTTAGGGGGAAGGTTCTCAGTTTTTCCCCATTGAGGATGATGTTTCCTGTAGGTTTGTGGTAGATGGCTTTAACTATATTGACAAAAGTCCCCTCTATCCCCATTTTGGTGAGGGTTTTCGTCATCAACGGCTGCTGGATCTTGTCAAATGCTTTCTCTGCATCTATTGGTATGATCATATGATTTTCATCTTTTCTTTTATTGATTTGATGGATTATGTTGATGGATTTCCGAATGTTGAACATCCTTGCATCACTGGGATGAATCCCACTTGGTCATGGTGTATGATCTTTTTGATGAATTGTTGAATTTGATTTGCTACTATTTTGTTGAGAATCTTCGTATCCGTGTTCATCAGGAATATCGGCCTGAATTTTCTTTTTCTTGTGGTGTCTTTGTTTCCTTTTGGTATTAGAGAGATATGGGTTTCATAGAAACTGTTTGGGAGAGTTTCTGTTTTTACAATTTCCTGGAAAATCTTTAGAAGAACCTGCAATAGGTCCTCTTTAAATGTTTGGAAAAATTGGCTAGTGAATCCATCTGGATCTGGGCTTTTGTTTTTGGGAAGACTTTTGATTACAGTTTCAATTTCCTTGATGTGAATAGGTCTATTCTGGTACACTGTATCTTCTTGATTCAGCCTTGGGGGATAATAGGAATCCAAGAATTTATCCATTTCTTCTAGGTTCTCTTGTTTCGTGGCATACAGAGTTTCAAAGTAGTCTCTGATGATCTTTTGAATTTCTTTGGTTTCTGTTGTGATATCCCCATTCTTATTTCTGATTCGATTTATTAGGGTTATCTCTCTGGTTTTTTTTTTTGTGAGTGTTGCTAGTGGTTTATCTATCTTATCTATCTTATTTATTTTCTCGAATAACCAGCTCTTGGTTTCATTGATCTTTCAAATTGGTTTTTTTTTTTTTTTTGGTTTCCACATCGTTTTGGGCTCCAAGTTTTATAGTCTCTCTCCTTCTGCACAATTTGCGCTCCTCCTGTTGATCCTTTTCTAAGATCTTGAGCTGTGAAGTCAGGTTGTTTATGTGCATCTTTTCTTCTGTCCTGAGATATGCTTGCAGAGCTATTAATTTTCCCCTTAAAATGGTTTTTGCTGCATCCCATAAGTTTGGTAGCTCCTGTCTTCATTCTCATTTGTTTCCAAGTATCTTTTGATTTCATCCTTGACTTCCCTCCTAATCCACTCATTTTTAAGCATTGAGTTTTTTAATTTCCAGGTGTTTGATTTGGTTCTCCGTATCTGTGTGTGATTCATTCCTAATCTCAGTGCATCGTGGTCTGAAAAGATTGTTGATACTATTTCTATCTTCCTAATTCTATTTAGGTAAGTTTTGTGGCCTAGCACATGGTCTATTTTGGAAAACGTTCCATGCACACTGGAGAAGAATGTGTATTCTTTCTTTTTTGAGTGCAAAGCCCTGTGCAAGTCTGTACGCCCTCTCTCTTCTATTTCTTCTTTCAAAGCCAACGTTTCCTTGCTGAGTTTTGTTCTTGTTGATCTATCCAGAGGTGATAAGATGATGTTGAAATTCCAGCTACTATTGTGTTGCTAGAAATGTCCTCCTTAAAATCTGTTAGCAGTTGTTTAAAATATTTAGCTGCTCCCTCATTAGGTGCATATGCATTTAAGAGTGTGATTTCTTCCTGTTGTCCTTGTCCCTTGATGAAGAGAAAATAGCCTCCGTTGTCTCTTCTAATCTTTTTCAATGCAAAAGTAATGCTATCAGATACTAGTATGGCCACCCCAGCTTTTCTGAGGGAGCTGTTTGCTTGCAGGATTATTCTCCATCCTTTGACATTGAGTCTGTGTTTGCTCTGGCTGTTGAGATGAGTTTCTTGTATGCAGCAGAATGTTGGGTTCTGTCTCTGAATCCATTTTGCCAGTCTGTGTCTCTTAAGTGGTGAATTTAGACCGTTGACATTGAGAGAGATTATTGTTATGGAGTTTTGTGTCATCTTTCTGTAAGGGTATGTTGTGGATGTAGGGTTTGTCTTGTCTTATAGTAGCCCCTTTAGCCCTTATTTTACGTTTGGTTTTGAGTCTCTGAAGTTCCTGAGCTGTTGTTGTCAAGAAAATACTGTACCACTCCTTGAATTTTGAGTGAGAGTTTAGCTGGATAGAGTATTCTTGGTGAAGCATTCATTTCAGTGAGTTTTTTTTTTCACTATATCTTGCCACTGCCTTAGGGCTTGGAGGGTCTCCTCGGATGGATCTGCTGTTAATCTAAGGGGTGCTCCTTTCTATGTGATTTTCTTCTATGACCTTGCTCTTTGCAGTATTGTATCTCTATCAGGAGCATCAATCATTCTAACTATGATATGTCTTGGAGTGTTTTTGTTAGGGTCTCTTTTAGCTGGTACCCTTCTGGCTCCTTGAACCTGAATGGCTGCATAGTGGAGCTCTGGGAATACTTCAGCAATGATTTGTTTCACCGTGTTTTTTTTTCATTGGGATTGTTTCCCTGAGCTTCTGGTAGTCCAATGATTCTAATGTTGTTCCTCTTGGAATCATCTCCTAGGACTCTGATTCTCTGTAGAGCTAATTTGAGGTGCCTTGCCACTATGTGTTGTTGCCTGTTGGCTTGGTGCAGCTGATCTTCCAGCTCACTGGTTCTTTCTTCAGCTGCTGTCATTCTATTGTTGAGAGAAGAGACTGAGTTTTTCATTTCACCTACGGAATCTTTTATTCGTGACATTTCTGTACTCATTTCCTCGCGTAATTTGTCAATTTTTTCTGTCATGTTACTGGATATCTGTCTAACTGTCGGATTGGTTTGATTGAAAATTTTCATGACTCCGTATCTGAATTCTTTGTCGGAGAGGTCCCTTAGGTGAACAGTATCGACAGATTCTTCTGCATTCTTTTTGTTGTCCTCCCCATGTGGTGGGGATTTGCATTGTTTCTTCATGTTGCTGGCTATGGGACCAGATCAGTGCAGTGTGAGCGGTGAAGAGGGAAAGACTGATTCTCAGAGCTACTTTTCTGCAGGCGTCTCTCTTTAAACACTTTATAGATACAAAGTGCAAAAATATGGAAGACTAGTTAGAAATAAAATTTGAATTAACAGCAATTATCTAGGTGATTTATAGATCTTTTTTGTCCTTCATATAATTTTCAGTATGTTCTAGCTTTTCCAATCAGTACATAAGACTTTCAGAAGTTATGGGGGGAAGGGTACTTTAAATAATTAAAACTATGATTTAAATCACATAAATAAATCTAAAGATTCTTAGATTAGGGTTTAGGATACAGTACATGGGTTAAGGTGCAAGCCTTGCATGAAAGCAAACTTGGTTTGATCCCTGACATCACAAAGTTCCCCAATCATCTCCAGCTTCATCCCTGGGACCTATAAATTCTGGTCTCAGAGGCCCTTGACAACCAACAGTGTTGCCTGGCCAAACTCTCAGGGCCCAAACAGCATCCTGAAATGAACTTCATGCCCAGCTGTCCAGGAAATGCCAAGAAGGGTCCCAGATCTTCAGAGCACCAATTGGGAGGTAGTAGCAACATACATGCCCCCATATCCCCAAGAAATATCCTTAGAATGAGTTCTTCAGAGAAACTTGATTTTTTCACAATACTGAGTGAGACTCATTTTAAAACAGTTAAAACAGGATAAAACCATGAACATATCATCCTGAAAGCTAAGTTGTACTCCCGCTTTTTGTTCACTTTCACTATGGCTACTGGGAGAAAATGCAGCCAGAAATGAAACATTTCTCTTCTGCTAAAACAATGCCTGGGCATCAGCATACACACACACACACACACACACACACACACACACATACACACACACACACCGAATATGCATGTTATTATTTGATTATTGCTTTTTATAATTATTAATGTTCACTTTTAGCATGTAGAACGTTACTGTACTTCCTTCCACCACCATCAAACCCCCAAAATGGCTTAGATATTATTAAATGGTGCCAGATCAAGTTCACCTGACGCAGAACTATATGGCTGTAAAGTCAGCCACAAACAGTACTCCAGAGTTCAGAACTATATCTTATGTGGATGCACTGCAAAGGGTTACTTATGGATTACAAGGAGTCAGAGAAATTGAACAGCCTTTAGAAGGATGAGAGAGTTAACTAACGCTTCATTCCAATGGTGAAGTTACACTTCTTAGAAAATGTTTAGGTGGAGGAAAGAACAGGAGCACAGCTGAGATATTTAAACAAAAGCAAATGTTCCCCTAAGATGGGGAAACTACACAATCACATTAGTAAATACAATTCAAATTAGCCAGGGTCAGAAAGGCAAAACACTAAAGACGGAAAAAAACAATTAGTAACCCAAAAGGTGATTAATGCTCCACTTCAAACCCACACACCAACCTACCACTGCTAAGGCAGTGAACTTGAAAAGGAGATGGTAAGTTTCACCTTGCTCTGTGTTAAATTTTATGTATCGGGTCATCTAACTCAGATAAATTAAGCTCCACTCTGAGAAATTGTTCAGAAATATCACCATTTCATATGTCTACAAAATAATCCTTTGTTTAAGCAAATCTCTACTGTCTCTGGCTAGAGCTCTACTATGGTGCAGTGATAACTGCACCCAGTGGAAGATTCCCTGGATGTAATCTAACACATAGCCTCTCATTCAAGATAAGACAGAATCCACATCATAATAAATAATTTTGAGTTTGATGGAATTTTTTTGTTTTGTTTTTCAACATTATTCCTGGTAGTGCTTGGGGGGCCTGGGATCTGTTCGGGGATTAAACTTGAGACTCTTGCATGCACTCAGTCCATTATATTACTGATCCATAAAAATTCTTTTTGTTTGGTTTGTTTCAGGGGCCACACCTGGAAGTTCTCAGAAATTACTCTCAGATCTGTACTCACATATCAGTCTTGGCAAGGTTGAAGGGACCATATGTAGTGCCAGGGATCGAACCTGGTTCGGTTGCATATAAGAAAAGTGCTCAGTCCATTGTACTATTGCTCCAGCCCTACCATAATGTTTCTTTGATTAATTACATTTCAGAGGTTGTATAGATAAATAATAACCAATAAACGAGAAAACGTTAAAGGAAAAACTGATAAAATCTAGTAGAATAGAAGAGTGTTAAGTGACTCAATTGAGCTTTCATTCACCAAATACATAGAGACAGTCTGCTTCTCACTCATTAATTAGTCCAAACTGATATATCCTGTAACTTAGATATAAACAAAGTTGAAAAACTTAATAACGTGTTTCATGTAACCAAGAAACACCTTCATGAATATGTCATCATTTGATAGTAAAAGAGGAAGCCTCAGTTTCCCCTTGCCAACAAGAGGCGTGTCCACTGTTTCCCCTCACCTGCAGTTCCATTTCCCCCATTGATCTACTCCACCTCATCTGCAAGGTCAAATCTTAAACATTCCTGGAGCTCCCCAGGACCATATTCTCCTGTCCTAGAATTAGTAGTCACAAGGCTAAGATAATGAACAATACCTGAGGCAGATGACCCGAAAGATAAACCAGCATGACCACCCTGTAGATTCCCTGCATTCTCTGTCACACAAAGACCTGGTTTTTCTGTAAAAGTCTCACAAAAAGAGACATAGGCCCACACTAAGTTCCCTCCCACTTTGGGACTCTCCTATTCCTTTCTCTTCTACTTATCAATAAAATTTCTACTTTCTAACTCTTGACAATCTTTCATGGTCATTGTCCTCCCTTTGTTCATTGATTTGCTCTAGTGGGCCCAGTAAGGTCTACATCATGAGACTTGTTGTTACTGTGTTTGGCATACAGAATACGCCACCGTTAGCATGCCAGGCTCTGACATGCGGGGAGATACTCTCGGTAGCTTGCCGGGCTCTGGAGAGGGTCGGAGGAATCGAACTCGGGTCGGCCATGTTGGTTGCAAGGCAAACGCCCTACCACTGTGCTATCACTCTAGCCTGAGAATCTTTAGTATTTAATATTTTCATTCTTGAAAATATTGAAGAACCCGGATTTGCGAATGAACATAGAAACCCACTGCCGCCTCTTCTGCTGCACCTGAATCAATAGTATTTGGGTGGGGGGTCAATTTGACCACGTCCAACAGTGCTCCTATTTTTCTGGCTCTCATGGAACACAGGTGGTACTGTGGATCTGAACTGGATCTGCAGCATGAAGGCAAGCATCCTACCTCCTGCTCTTTATAGTTTGGATTTTGGTTCACACATGGCTTTGCTCAGGGATTACTCTTGGTGGACTCAGCGACCATATGGGATTCCAGGCATGGATCTCGGGTCCACATGGACCTCGGGTCCGCATGTGCAAGGGAAGATCCCTACCCATTGAACTATTTGTCCAGTCCTGAACCCTGTTGCTTTAGACCATAGTGGCAAAAGTAATTAAAATACATTCTGACTTTAGAATGTAGTGCTAGAAGGGAAATTCGGCCCCCCCAACCGCAGCTTCCCAATACAAGCAATTTAATATGAGTGGAAATATGTGACATTTTGGGAAATCCCTGGTGGAGGTCTGGATTACTCCTGGCTCCGCAACACCCCCTGGTGGTACTTGGGGGATCATGTGTTGGGCTTGACGCACTGAGCGCGATGTTCAGAGTGCGCAGGCGCAGTGCATGTACAGCGCCCTCAGCACCAAGTCCAGTCCCGCTGCTGGCGCAGGGCGAGCCGGGCTGTGTCGCTCCGACTCCGCTGGCTCCCGACTGAGTATGACCAGCCTCCGGTGTGTGCACATCCTGCGGGGATCTCTGCAAGACCCCAGGCACGCGGGCGGTCGCAGGAGGGGAGCCGAGGGTGCGGCCCTGTGTGAGGAGGCGGTGCCGGGTCCAACTCAGGGGTCCCAGCGCGGCTCCCTCCTGTCCGGCTCCAGTCGCGGGTCTCCCGGTGCAGACCCCAGTCGCCCAGTGTAGACTCCAGTCACGGTGCAGATCCCGGTCACTGTGCAGACGCCGGTTATTGGTGCAGACCCTGCTGCCCATCCTCAGGCAGGCAGTGAGCAGTGGGTTGCTTCCCAGGCTAACCCGCACGTGGTGGGCGGCCTGCCCTGCTGTTACTCAGGGTTCCAGTGTGCTTTCCTGCCCTGGACTCCTCCCTGTGCTCTCCTCTCCTGGGCTCCTTCCTAAGCTCCTTTCCCTAACTGTTGCAACTCCTTTTACCCTGGTGTCTCTAGGAATGATCACAGATTAGCGGATGTTCATGGGCTCTCCTGGTGGCTCTCTCTGGCTGTACAGTGCTCTTGAACCGCTTCCCCACCTGGGATGACCTTTTACTGAGGCCAACAGAGGAAAAACGAGGGCCAAGCTGGTTGATAATCAGTTGCCTTATTCCATCTCTTGTCTCTCCCAAACTCTCTCCACCACTTTCTCCCCATCTAGCCATGACTCACTCCCCAACTTGTTCCCAACTCTCTCCAGCTCTCTCCAACCTCTCTTTAACACACTCCACAATTCTCTCTCCAACCCTCACTCGCTCACTCTGTCTCTTGCTCTGCCCACATCTCCAACTCTGCCTCTCTCCGACTCTACCTCTCTTTCTTTTTTCACCAACTCTCTGCAACCACATTTTTTACCACCTCTTCTCAAACCAAGCCTCCCAAACCGTGCCTCCCCCCACCCAGGTACAATCAACATGTTCTTCACGCCTTTCTGACCACCTGCAGCCCACCAGGGCAAAACAGCAATTAAGGTGTGTTTCTCCTCTCCTTAGACCAGAAATATTAATTAACATCTTAATTCAACTTCCTAATAATTACCATTCTGTATGGACACAGTAATAGACACAATTAGGCTTGTAGGACAACTCTCCTGGGAACATCTCACCACAGACTCAGACTACAGTGCTCAGGCTGGATCAATCATTCCTAACACCAGCAGGACCCAAATCTACTTATGACTTTTGGATCATGACAGAATTTGTCCATGACCATATTCTTAACTTATAGTTTAGTATTAGGCAACTTTGGCCAGGCCCATTTTGATGCCAGGGTAGCTCACCGCTTGCCCTGGTTCCATCCAGTACCTCATTAGGGCCCTGATTTGGGGGATCTCGGCAGTAAGGGCAACTGAGGCATAAGTTGAGAGAGCAGATGTCTAGGAGGTAATATTATCTGGAGTCAATCAACTCCCAAGTTACGAAAGCATGTCTTTTTAACTGTCTTCCTCTGTCCATACAAAAAGCAATTGCTCTGAGGTAGCTAACTATGCAAAGGATATTAAGAGAGAAAAACAATATTTACAAGTCAGCAGAGTCTGATCAGGAGGAAAAGGTTATTGACAGGTTGGGGGAGCAATCAACAAACCCAAGCTCCCTGTGGCTGGGAAGGAAAGGCAAACCAATGTTCTCCTACAGGAGAGAAATTGGGTCCATTGGTTGTCGAAAATGTGCACTAGTGAAGGGATGGGTGTGGAACATTGTATGACTGAAACCAAATCATGAACAGCTTTGTACCTACATATAATGGTGATCCAATAAAAAAAAATGAATAAAACAATGTGAATTGGGGTAGGGTAGGTTTCTGTAAAGTAAGTATTGGTTTGACTATGTTTAAAGTTGAAAAGAGAAAACAATACATAGGGCAATTGTTCATCTGAGGACAACAGGTAAGTTTAGGCCAAGTATTTGGTATGGGATATTAAAACAATGTGAATTAGCACGTGGTTGGGGTTATTAGAGAAAGAGTGTTGGTTCATTTGAGGCTAATTAGGCAGAGCCTTTGGTGTGGGTTACTAAAAGAATGTGGATTGCATTCAGGTTTGGGTTTCGATTAAAGTTTTGTTTGATAAGTGTTTGACTGCTTTTAAAACTGAAAATTAAGTAAAGTCTAGGGAGATGTTCAGTTGAGGCTAATAGGTAAGTTTATGCCCAGGCTTTAGGTTGGGGATTATAAGAATGAGGCTTTGCTGTTTTTGGTTTACTGTTATTAGGGTTTGGGTTCTGTTAGAGTAAGGATATAGACCGGGCTACTTGTACAAGTACAAGCACTGTAGCACTATCCTCCAGTTGTTCATCGCCCGAGAGGGCATATGTAACATTTCCATTGTGAGACTTGTTACTGTTTGGGGAAAATAGAATATGCCATGGGTAACTTGCCAAGCTCTGCCATGCAGGTAGGATACTCTCAGTAGCTTGCTGGGCTCTTTGAGAGGGACGGAGGAATCGAACCTGGGTCAGCCACATGCAAGACAAACGCCCTATCTACTCTGCTATCACTCCACCCACAATGATGAGAGTAAAGTATAGGGAGATTGTTCGCTTAAGACTAATAGATAAGGTTAGGTCAAGCCTTTGGTTAGGCTTATGACTAGTGTTCTGTTATAGTGAAGGTATAGGTTTGGCTATGTTTAATGTTGAAAATTGAAGTTAAGTAGGTGGCAATTATTCAGTTAAGACTATTAGGTAAGATTAGATTAAACCTTTGGCATGGGTTGTTAAAAGGATTTTCTAAAATAATTGGACGAAACAGCTTTGAGTTATGGAGCTTCTCAAGAATTTTGAAAGATATGACAGTAGAGAAATAAAAACTTGCCACTGTGTCTTGGAGTTTCTGGAGAGATGTTAGAGCAGAAAGACTGATCTGGGTTCAGTCACCCGAACCCCATCTGGTCTCACCAGGAGTAAGCCCTGAACATCAACCAGTGTGGCCCCTCCAAAATGAAAGAGCAAAAGCAAAATATGTCTTGGACTGAAGGTGAATTTCATGGCAGGGATTCTGAAGATAGAACGTAGTTTACAGTTGAAGGGATATTTTCCTCACCAGATCAATTAATTCTGTTCACACTTCTTTCATTGTGATCTTCTTCAGCATGAAATAGCCAGATCTGAGTTAGCCCCTTAATTTATATCTGACAATGGAGGATAAAAACATGTATAAAAAAGGAACATTAAACCCCCTCAGCAAAACCCCTTTGGATACAGACTGTTAAATAAGCATAGATCATCTGACTGTAATCAATGCAGAATTATTGGTCTGGATAAGATACCTTGAAACTTGGATTTTGATGGACAACCTCTTCCTGAGTCTCTAGCCCTGCGACGTCTCCTGTCCTGTGTGCACACACATTTCTCTTCGAGAGCCAACAGGCATTAGGATGCTGTCTGGAGTATAAAACAGCAGAAGGAACTGTTTATTTTAAATACCTAAGTGGGGGCCTGAAGAAATAGTATAGCACGTAGGACACTTACTGTGCACATGTTGAACCCAGGCTCCACTTCAGGTATCCTATGTGGCTCCCTGAGCACTGTTAGGAGTGATCTCTGAGCCAGGACTAAGCTCTGAGCACAACTGAGTGTGACTCCAAAACAAAACAAACAATAAGAAATCTCCATTTATGTGAGAAGCTGAATCTGCACTCAAGGCAAGGCTTTCATTCTTGGTGGGGCCTGGCTCGAGCCACTGCTTCTGGGGTCTCTTGAGTAACTGTGTTCCAAATCAGGCAGGTAATGGGGCTGCTTCCAGGGGGAAGTTCCCTTTAGGCATGCTCCAACAGGCTGAATCATCAGTGTTTAAAGGTGTGTGCTTAGGTGAGGAAGAGCTCTCGGCAAGGAGACAGCAAAGACCTTCTGAGGAAATAAAGAATCCTAATATAATCATGTATGAAAAAACATCAACAGCTAAGACCCAGAGACTATAAAAACCCAGCTCCCGGAAGCACGTGGCCACTAATCTTATTATATCGTTCTTACTTTGGAGAACCGGGCAGGCTACTGAGGGTGTCCTGCTCGCATGGTAGAGTCTGGCAAACTTCCCGTCGCATACTCAATATGCCAAATACCAGAAACAATGATAGGTCTCATTCTCCTACCCCTGAAAGAGCACTGAATATGGCTCTTTTAAAATCTCATGGCTAGAAAGGAGACATGACTGGTGCCTGCTCAAGGCAATCGACAAACAACAGGCTGATGGTGATCATGATCGTGATGGTCCTGGTACCTGTAGAACCGGTGTCTGAAAGCCATTCTTTATTTTCAGTGACAAGATATTTGAAACTCAGGATCTTATAGATTCTCAGGGAATTAGACTACTACATAGTTTTTCAAAACTACTTACAACTCTAATAATTGAGAAACAGTAGGAAAACAACTCTTCAGTGTTAAACATTTTAATTATTTGCACTTATTACTACTAATGAGGGCTGGAGCGATAGCACACCGGGTACGGTGTTTCCCTTGCATGCGGGCGACCTAGGTTTGATTCCTCTGCCCCTCTAGGAGAGCCCGACAAGCTACCGAGAGTATCTTGCCTGCACGGCGTAGCCTGGCAAGCTACCCGTGATGTATTCAATATGCCAAAAACAGTAACACAAGACTCACAATTTTTTGTGAAACATTACTAGTGCCCGCTCGAGCAAATTGATGAACAATGGGAGGACAGTGCTATAGTGCTACTATTTATGAAAAGTTAAGCATAAAATGTGTTTCTTAAAATATTTAGTGATTTAAATTTATATAAAATTACATTGTAGAGAGGGAAGGGACAGACTAGACAAGACAAAAATCAGTGGCGGAGGTGTTTGGACACTTTAGTGGAGATGGAAGTGAATAACATATACCCCCACAGCAGAAATATTAAAACAATTTGGGGGCAGTGGAGTCACACCCAGAAGTGCTGGGCTCCTCTTGGCTCTGTACTGAGGAGTCACTCTTGAATGCTCCAGTGAACGTACACTGTGCCGGGGACCAAGCCTGTGAGTTTACCCTACACTGCTGCTAAACCCTGGGAGATACCTGGGGCCTCCTCGGGCCTTATTGCCTCAGAAGGTGCCTGTCTGTTGCCCCATACAGGACTGCCCCTCTGCGGGTGCTGCGCCTGGGAAGAGGCCTGGGGCACCTCGGCTATGTTCCCCAGGAAGGCTATTTTGGCTGCTGGGCCTGCAAGAGGACAGGACACCCCATGGCAGTGATGATGGGCTGGGCATGTGTCTGGCAGCACATGGCCTTTGCGCGCCTCAGTAGGCATGTGCAACCACTGGACTGGTTCCTCTCTTGGGGTTGGGGAGACTACCCATATGATGCTCAGGAGTTCTGGGGGCGCCATGAGTAATTCTTTATATTTCTAAAACATTTGGTACCAGTCTCTGCCCCCGCGCCTGGGTGTTCCTTCCCGGAGTCCCTTGGAGGGGAGCGGGTTGAGCTTTCCTCCCCGCCCAGACCAGGGCTACGGCAGCCGAAGGCCTCCAGGACCAGCCACCACCATGCTGAGACCACTCTCCGCACACATGAAGGTACTGGCAGAGGGACAAAGCCACGCGGGTTCCGGGGCCGAGACCTCCAAGCCTACTGGAATTGGAGTCGAGCATCTTCCACCCAGATCCTCCAAATTCCAGTAGGCGGGGGTCACACCCACCACCTGGCCCCCTGGCGCCGTGTAATCCCATCAGCGGCCAAGACTCAGAGACTATAAAATCCAGATCCCGGACGAGAACAGTGCAGTCTCTGCCCCCGCGCCTGGGTGTTCCTTCCCGGAGTCCCTTGGAGGGGAGCGGGTTGAGCTTTCCTCCCCGCCCCCACCAGGGCTACGGCAGCCGAAGACCTCCAGGACCAGCCACCACCATGCTGAGACCACTCTCCGCACACATGAAGGTACTGGCAGAGGGACAAAGCCACGCGGGTTCCGGGGCCGAGACCTCCAAGCCTACTCGAATTGGAGTCGAGCATCTTCCACCCAGATCCTCCAAATTCCAGTAGGCGGGGGTCACACCCACCACCTGGCCCCCTGGCGCCGTGTAATCCCATCAGCGGCCAAGACTCAGAGACTATAAAATCCAGATCCCGGAACCGCGCGGCTGCATTCGTGGCCGCGCGACATCTTAACAGAACTTTTTTTTTTTATGACATCTTATTGTCTTATTCCTACTTTGGACAAACTTGCAGGCTATCGAATGTAGCCTGCCCACAGGGCAGAGTCTGGCAAACTCCCCGTGGCGTACCAAATATGCCAAATACCAGTAACAATGATGGGTCTCATTCTCCTAAATAGCCTTGAATATAATCTCAGGGCTAGGATGAAAGAGACGTTACTGGGACCTGCTCGAGGCAATCGACGAATAACAGGATGATGAAATGAAATGAAATGAAATTGGTACCATGATTTCTAATGCTATTGCGATAGGGTTCTACAGAAAAAGTTTCCCTCTAGCACACCAGCACCAGAGTGCCCAATGCCCTCTGCTATAGTGATAAGGGGCACATAGACACAGAGTCCTACACACCAGACCAGAGCACCCACTGCCCACGGCTCACTGTCCACTGCTACAGTGATAGGGGACCATGGACACAGTGTCCGACACACCAGACCAGAGCGCCTGTCTGTCTGTCTGTCTGTCTCTCCCCACCCCCTCTCATTTCCCTTTTAGGCAGTATGGTTAGCAATACTGTTACTGAAAGGGTATCATGCGTATCCCTTTACCTCCTTTCAGCACTGCCCACTGCTACAGTGTTAGTGGTCCATGGACACAGTGTCCCTCCACCACACCAGCACAAGAGGGCCCACTGCCCACCCCAGCCATGGCTCCAGTCTCCTCTCCCCAGCCAGTTCCTCTCCCCCAGATGGTCTTCCCCTGCCACTCCGGAAACTCCACTCTGTAAGTCAGTTCTTAGTTTTTATAGTGTCTGGCATTTATTATTTCCTTATTATGTCTCTTTATATGCCACATATGAGAGATAGATCTATGCACACCTATGTAAACTTCATCAGTGGCAAGATTACAGCTGTCGAGGAACTTCCCTCAGGGTGATGAGGGCAGAATGAAGACACAACTGGGTGTGGGTATTGAATAAACAAAGGGTGAGGAGGAGGAGACCCAAAAAAGTAGACAGAGGGTAGGTGGTAGCACACCAGACACTGTTCCTGCCCATCTCTTCTTGGCAAGGAAAGAGTGTTGTGAAGACTGAGGTGGAGAGCCTTTGTTCACCCAGATCAGACCACAGCAGTGGGGCACTGTGGGGGCGTGGAGTGATGAAGATGCAGGGGTGAGGGGAGCGGAGATGAGGACATGAACATCAGTGACTGCCATCCCACTGCTCTGTGTTCTCAAGAATAGGCAGCGAGTTCTCCAGATGGAAGGGAGAGGAGGAAGTGGATGTGCCTCTTTTCTAAATGGAATCACCATGAGATACTGTTACAAAACTTTCATGTTTGAATTTCAGTTATACAATGACTGAACACCCATCCCTCCAGCAGTGCACATTTTCCACAACCAATGTCCCCATTATTCCCCGAGCCCACCCTCCCCCTGCCTCTTTGGCAAACAATTTCCCGCATACTCTCTCTCTAGTTCTGGGCATTATGGTTTAAAATCTAAATACTGAGAAGCTATCACATTCGGTCCTTTATCTACTTTCAGCATTCTGGTCGACCTATCCAACCATCATTGACCTACTGATCTCTTCTCTATTCCAATTGCCTTCTCCCCCCGCTCAAAAGGCAGGTTTCAAACTGTGGAGCAATCCTTCCTGTCCCTTGTGTCTACTCTCCTTGGGTGTAAGTCTTGACAGAGCACAGAACCTGAATAAGATGGTGCAAACAATGTGACAATGTAAGCATCCCCATCCCTGCAACAAGGGACACATACTTATCATGGGAAAGGGACTCCATGATGGAATTGAGGACCGGGAATTTGGAGATGTTCCTGGATCATGTCAGTGGGACCTATATCATCACAGGTTCCTTCAGCTGAAGGAGGCGTGAGACTTAGTTGAGAGAACAGATGAGGTGACAGAGGAAGACTCAGATTTGTTCCCTGAGTATGCCAGAAGGGGTACTGGGCCAGGAATGGGGGCAGCATCTGGAAGCTGGAATAGGCAAAGCGACCATGTGCCATACAGCATCCGAAGGAACCAGAGGCTGCACCTCGATTTCAGACTTTAACTTCCAGCGACATCATAATGCATGTCCAGGGGCTGGAGCGATAGTATAGCAGGTAGGGCATTTGGCTGTCATGTTGCCAATCTGGGTTCGATTCCCACATAACATATGGTCCCCTGAACACTGCCAGGAGTAATTCCTGAGTGCATGAGCCAGGAGTAACCCCTGTTCATCGCTGGGTGTGACCCAAAAATCATAACACAGTTCCACTATGTTAGTCACCTAATTTGAGGTGAGCTGTCACAGCTTTCCTGGTGCCTGAGAGCTGGGCTAATCTTGGAGAGTGGGAATGTGCCAATCATCCTTTTCCCTAAAAATCCCACCAGGAGTCCTTGTAGCCTCCAACTCACTACTAGTCTCCGGCTCTCAAAGGACAGAGGAGGCTTTCAGCATTTCAGTTACCCCCACCTCGCTCTGCCACTCTCTAGCACTCCCAAAGAACAAGATTTCTCAGCCCAGCTGAGCCTCAGCACTGCCTCAGCCCCCTACCCACCAGCAAGAAAATCTTCCTCCTGTTTCCCTATGCCTCCTAACTTATCTTACTTTGTTCATCTCTCTCCCATAAATAAATACCCAACCCTGTTATTAGACACAAAAAATGTCAAATTCCCCCACCAATGCATGCAGCACACAGAGCAGAACCAATCACCAGCACAACTCCCCTTTCAAGATCCATTCATTCTCCATGAGTCAGTTTTCTCCCGTCCTTCCAGATCAGCAGTCACCCTTCCTTTGGCCTCTCTCTCCTCGTGTACATTCACTCACACACCCTCCTATCCCTTGGTTATCCATTCACCTTTGTCCATCTATCCATCCATTCTCCCATCATTCTCATAGAAATCCCCGATCAGCCAATATATCTTCCCTTTCCACCATTTAATGACAGACCCACCATCTTCCCTGTTACCCTCCAGCACTCATCTTCCATCGCATTAATACCTTTAGATAACAAAAATACAGGAGAATATATTTAGTTCAGAGATAAAAAGGTAAGTAAAAAAAAGAATTATTTTAAAACTAAACCTAGAAAGTAATGTGAAGAAAATTCAGTAGGGAGATGAAATTATAGGGAGAACATATTTAGCTGACACCAAAATTCAAGCCCCTCAGGAAAGGAGGAAAATGATAAACTGAAAGGAAAAATGCACTATTTCATGAATAAACAACAACTCAGGAACTTTGTAGACTCAAAACCAATCTTAAAAGAAGGACTAAAGGGGCTACTGTAAGACAAGACAAATCCCTATAAGCACAACAGACCTCTACAGAAAGATGGCACAAAACCCCTTATGGTAATCTCTCTCAATGTCAATTAAGAGACACAGAGTAGCAAAATGAATTAAAAACCTGAACCAAACATTCTGCTACCTACAGGAAACATATCTGAACAGCCAGAGCAAACACAGACTCAAAGTCAAAAGATAGAAAACAATCCTTCAAGCAAACAACTCCCTCAAAGAAGCCAGGGTGGCTATACTAATATCCAACAACAAAGATATTAAGTTGAAAAAGATTATAGGGGACAACAAAGGCCATTTTTTTAATAATCAAGGAATATGTACAGCAAGAAGAAAATCATGCTCCTAAACATATATGCATCCAATGAGGGACCACCAAAACACTTAAAACAACTTCTAAGAAACTTAAAGGAGTATATTGGTAGCAAAACAATAGTAGCTAGAGAATTCAACACCATCTTATCTCCTCTGGATAGATCAACAAGATTAAAACTCAGAAGGAAGACATGGAAGAATGCCTTTGGAGGAGGAATGGTTTTGAAGAATGGCTTTGAAGGAAGAAATGGAAGAGAGAGAGAGCTAATAGATGTATACAGGCCTTTCCATCCCCGAAAATGTGAATACACATTCTTTTCTGCAAATGTGCACATGGAACATTTTCCAAGATAGACTATGTGCTGGGTCCCAAAACATACCTCAATAGAATCAGGAAGATAGAAATTGTATCCACTAACTTTTCAGACCATGATGTATTGATGTCTTACAGCAAACCCTCATAAAGTTGTGTGGACACTAAATCATATAGAGCATGGTGCTGGGAGAACTGTCTGGAGATATTGCCTGGACATAAGGATCTTGGGTCAGAGAGATTGTTGGGTCAAAGTGCTGAGCATATGTTCTGCATGCAGGAGTAAAGGTCACTATCCGACACTGCAGGTCCCCTTAAAGCTAAAGGAGTGACACCCTCACCCCCAGAGTCAGAAATTTCCCTGAATACCTCTTGGTGTGGCCCAAACACACAGAGAAACACATACAGAGAAATGTTGTCTTTAAAATCATAAAACACACAGAAGAAAAGTTAGGGGGTATATTCTGGGATTTCAACATTAGGGATACATTCAGACACATCTCCAATGGGGAGGGAAAAGCAATCAAGAATACATGAATGGTGTGAGTTTCCAAATAAAGGATGGGGCACACATGTAGGACTCAAGTGTTTGGTGGCCGAGAGCCACCTTTCAGGCTAGATGACAGCAAGAGATGGACAAAGGATTGCGGGAACAGGGGAACTGGGCCCCAGACTTGTCAGTAGCCAGTTTGTTTCTCTCTCCTCCCCAATGTAGTCTGATCTCTCTCCTTACTGCAAAATCATCGTTGTTCTTTTGCTCGTAGTCTCAGTCATCATAGTTCCGTCATCCTAATCTCCTCATAGAACTCAATGTCCTCTACTTCCAGTCATCGTCCTTGGATTCCTTGTCATCCTCCTAGTCCACTCTTTCCCCTTACAGTATAGTAATATAAAAATCATGAAGGGTGGGGGTACACATAGGTGGCGTTGAGTAATATCAGAACATCAAACAGAGATAAAGCTAGTCATTCAGGGGATGTTCTAGGAGATTAACTCAAGGACAAAATCTCATCTGAGGGTTCAGCACTCCAGATAACTAGGAGCACTCCAGGTTACTAGGAGATCTGTACAAGGGCAGGATTGCATTTAGGGTGTATTGCTTTCTCCTTTCCTCAGCTAGTAACTAATCCATTTAAACAACCATAGTAACTTCTTATAAAATTTCTAGTCAGTTTTGTTTGAACACAGTAAGAACTATATTAAGCTTAAAGGTTGGATCTTCCTGGGACATCTTGCTATATATTCCAAACCACAGTCCTCAGGCCAGGCTAGTTGACCCTAACCTCAGCAGGGTCCTTATTCAGTATCTTCTTCTTGGATCATGACAGAGTCTGTTCCACGATGATGCTCTTAACTTATTATACTTCATACACTTAGCTTGTCCCTTTCCAATACCAGGGTAGTTTTCAGCTTACCCTGGGCCCATCCAGTCCCTTCGTCAGGATCCTGCTTTTGCAGAGCTAGGAACCAAGCGAAACTGAGGCTTAAGTCAAGTAAATATGGATGACGAGGAGTAAATATTATTTTGGAGCCAATTACCTTCCATGTTACAAAGCATAGCCATCAACTGACTTTCTGTGTCTATACAAAATGGACATTGCTAAATAATCCTTGCAAATGGCATGAAAAAAAGAGAAAAGTAATATAGGATTATTGGTGCTTGATGGAATTGGGTATGCCTCAGGGGCACTGTTGTGGGAGCAGCTCAAAAAACCTAAGCTCTCTGCGGGAAGAGCAAGGACACCCAATGTTATCCAATAGAATGGGACAACATAAAACTAAAACGCATTTACAAAGAAAAGGAAACTACAATGGAAACAAATAAACAAACAAAGCAATAAAAGCAACTGAGCAATAGGCAAAAGCTGTTTGATCATCATGCCTAAGGAAGGATTAATACCCAGAATATATTAACTCATATAACCAAAATACAGAAAAAAAACAATAAAAAAAACAGAAAAAATACAATAAAAATTATTCAAAAGACATAAACAGACACTTCCTCAAAGATGGCGCACAGACACATTAAAAAATTTAAAATTACTTATAACTAGGGAAATGGCTCATAGTTGGGAAAATGGAACAAGAAGAAATGATTGTTGGCAAGGATGTGGAGAAAAGGGCTCAGTTACTGGGAATGAAATTAGTGTAGTTGCTAGGGATAACGATATGCAGTCCTTAAAAAATTAATACGGAAATTCCATATGATTCTAAAGTACCACTACTAATTAGTTATCCAAAGACAATTAACAGATTTTGCTCAAATGTAGAAGATGATTTCCTAAGGCAAGCAATCACGAAGAAATGACAACTCTAACTTGCAGACCCAGTGAAAACAAAGAAGCTTCTATCGAGAAAGGAGAAGGGGAGAGGAAGTAATGGGCAGAAGGATGTTTGTGATGGCGGGCTGGCATGGGAGCACTGGATGTGAGGCCACCTGGTCACATCTAAGCCCATTGTCAGAAGCTGATTGTCTGAAATTCTATAGGCTGACTAATGATAAGTCTGTGGCATGGTCCTGGACCTCAAGACAAACGCAGCATAAGCTTCTATGACTGAGTGAGAGTATGAGTGTGTCTGCGAGCATGTGTGTGTATTTGTGTGTGTGTGTGTGTGTGTGTGTGTGTGTGTGTGTGTGCGTGCGTGCGTGCATGTGCATGTATAGTTGGGGGCTGGTTACGAGGAAGGAAGTGTTCCTGCCACTGATTCAGGCAAGAATCTGGAATGCTTTTGTACCCCATTTCCGTAAGATATGGTCTGTCTGAAATGCATGTAGCACCTTTGAAGAGAAGTGGTGTACCAAATAAAGGCAGTTGGGGAGCTGGAGCAAAAGCACAGCAGGTAAGGCATTTGTCTTGCATGCGGCCGACCCACGTTCGATTCCCAGAATCCCATATGGTCCCCCGAGCATCCCCAGAAATAATTCCTGAGTGCTGAGCCAGTAGCAACCCCCTGAGCATTGCTGGGTGTGACCAAAAGAGAAAAAGACAGACAGACAGAAAAAAAGAAAGATAAATATAAAGATATCACAGTCCACGGGCCTCCGGTTGTTCATCGATTTGCTTGAGCGGGCCCAGTAATGCCTTCATTGTGAAACTTGTTACTGTGTATGGCATTTCGAATATGTCACAGGAAGCTTACCAGGCTTTGCCATGCGGGTAAGATACACTCGGTAGCTGGCCGGGCTCTCCGAGAGGGGCAGAGGAATCGAACTCGGGTCGGCCATATTGGCTGCGTGCAAGGAAAACGCCCTACCCACTGTGCTATCGCTCCAGCCCATAAAGATATAAGGTAAAGGTAAAGGCCCTCCCGTTGATCGTCGATTTGCTCGAGCGGGCCCAGTAACGTCTCCATTGGAGACTTTGTTGTTACTGTGTCTGGCATATCGAATACTCTCGGTAGCTTGCCGGGCTGGGGGGTATAGCTCAGTGGTAGAGCATTTGACTGCAGATAAAGATAGAAAGATATTAAAATATAAATTTAAAGATTTAATTCAAAACAATGGTGGCGGGAAGGTACATGGTGGTGGGATTGGTGTTGAAACATTTAACGTAATAAATTATTGTGAAAAACTTTATAAATATAAAAAATTGAAAAGGCAAATAAATATTTCCTTTTCCTTAATCATTCTGCATCAATATCTCACTAAAGTATAAACACACTTCTCTGAACAAGTTCATGTTTATACTCAATGTTTATACTTCTCCTCATTTTACTGAAAACCTCCACAAAGTTTTGCCCTGTATTCACCCTATTACTCCATTCACCTGACAAATCCAAGAGGCAGATAGGAGACACAGGTTAGGAAAAGAACAAAACTTAGGTGATGGAACTGAGATGATTTTAGGTCGTGATCATTCTTCCCCGAGGTTCTCCAAGAGCTTTTTTCTTACTTTTACATGTTCCTACTATGGCCATGGAAAAATTAAGGTATTTCACAGTAGAAAGAGGAACACTCAGACAAATTGAGTTGACAAAGTCATGTCTGATCTACATCAAATTGAAATATTAGAACCAAGGGGCTAGAAGAGAACAGAAGTGTGAAATACATGCTTCTCCCAAAATCGTTGCTAGTTATATCTCTGGCAGGACATGTTCCTTGAGCATCAAGATAAAGTCCTACAGGCCCTTGAGCACAAGCAGATGTGGCCTAGATGTTTCCCCAGCATCACTGAGGTGGCCTGGTTAACCCTGTCAGTGCAGAACCTAACAACACTGCATCCTCAAACTGAGAAGGTGGGCCATACATCACTGAGAGGAGTTCTCAGGCCACCTAAACAGCATTTTTAAGAAACCCTACATCAATTCGATTATTAGTTAAGTTTTTGCACCCAAGACAAAAAATCTTTGATTTCCAGATTCCTGAGTCCCTAAAGCAAAGGACCCAGAATTTCATTGTCTTTGACCTGAGTAATTTGAAGCTGAAGGACACATATTTCACAAGAGGAATGAGAAGAGTCCATTTCTCAGGAAATAAGGCACAGAGGCATAAGGTCCATAGGCCTCCATGCTAACTAGAGATTTTGATGAGCTAGAAATCTAGTCCCTGTCTCTCATCCACACCCACACCATAACCACTCACTGTCCTCAGTGAGCTTTCCCCAGCCATTTATCCAACAAGATGTGCCAAGAAGCAGCTCCATGCCAGGGGTTCGAAGGCAGACAGGGATGATATAGGAGCTGAAGTTCACAGGTTGGTGCAGTTGTAACACCGCTGCAAAATGTTGGAGCTTCTAAAAGTCTGGATGGATGATAATGCAGCTCACAGCCACCCTCCTGGCCTACTGGGTGTCCTGGTAGAGCTGGGTACTTCCCCAACACACCCAGTAATCCTCGGGGGCATGAGACTTCCTGCAGGAGGGAAGGTGACAGTCATCATCTTCTGCATATGGCAGCTTGTGCCTCTCCACCATCATCTGACCCCCAGCACTGCCTTGTCTGCACCACCACACAGAACTGTCCCTTTCTGTCTGACCTTCTCTCTAGCAATCAGGGCAGTTTTAATCACAAGTCAGCACACACGCACTATTGGAAAGGATCACGGAGGGCTGCAGGTCCCATGGGGCTGGACAATCCTGACCTTCCTTGGGCACAAGCAGAGCGCCCTGACTCCATCTTGGCTCTTGACCCGCCTTATGACCAAACTGCTCTCGCACCACTCCTTTCTCTCACTCCTTCTTGGTACTCCCCTGTTCTGAAACTGCACAAAATCATTGGTCAAAGGAGACCATGCGTGCAGGATGTCCTGTGTTCTGACCATGAGGGATGAAACATTCCACCTTCCCACTCACTCACCTGGAAATTCCTCCCCATACAGCCGGTGACCAAACTCTCGCATCCACAAACTGACCCATGCCCACTGGAGCCTGCCCATCTGAGTTCTCCACTCCACTTCTGTCATCCCTGCTCTCTCACAGGGGGAACTTCTGCTCTGATTAAATGGAGACACAGTGAGGTGGGTCAAGTCAACCTAATCCACAGTGGGTCTCCAGTGGGACACAGCACAAAGCAGATGCTTGTGGTCCTCTGTATGTACCAAAGATCCAACTCCAGGTTACTGCCCCTCCCAAACCACTGGGAACACCCAACCGGACCCAGGACAGAGAGCAGCTCTGTTCATCTTCAAGGTCAGGGACTCCATATCTAGTGTCCACGCAGCTGAACAATACACATGTGTTGAGCAGAGACCCCAGGCCAGAGATGTACAGAACACCAGCATCTGCCACTGCATCCCAGGTTCCAGCCTCCCTCTGAGAACCAGGATTGTAATGACATTGAGAGAAGCTGTGGTGTGAGGTGACACAGAGCCAGCTGGCATTGCACCTGGGAGGCAGGATGAACACTGCCATTTCGGGGGCAGACCTGTGTCGGGGAAAGGCACAGGGATGAGGATAGAAGATGAGCAAAATCAGGTGAGGAGAGAGGACAATACAGGAGAGGACAGGTCAGAGGCCAAAAAACTTGGACTAGAAGGACACAGATTGTCCCAGCACACAGTCTTGAGGATGCAGGGGTTCTAATCTTTTAACCCTCTCCCCCTACCAGCCCGGCTGCTAGGACCTGAGAAACAACTCACTTTGTAAAGCAGTGGGCGGTAGAGAACACCCAGTGGGAATGAATGAGCACAGCTGCACAGGGATGAATGCTCTGGTACTGCAGGCTGGCCTGCCATGGTCACTGGCCTTCCAAGGCCTCGTGGCCACTAGAGATCATCCATACCCCCTGGGCTTCCCACACACTGTGATGACCACTCCGATGCCATGTGGTAAACAGGAGGTCCCTCTTTCTTCTCTGGTAGACCCTTGACCACTTCTCAGTGGGAAAGCAGAAGCAGGGGTCAACCAGTCCCAGAGTGACAGGGCAGCTTGGTGTCTGATATCCCTGTCTGCTGCCTGGGCAGCAGGAACTTGAACAGCAGAGCGCACACTGAGCAAGCCCCGTGGGAAGCCTCAGAAGGGATGTGGTGACCACAGATGGTCACAGCTGCATCCAGGAGACCACTTGCCCGCAGCAGCCCCCACCCCCACCCCCGGCCCAGACACTAGCTTTGTGTGTGGGGCTGTACTAGTGTCCTGCCTCCACCTCCCCACTGTCCCGGCAGGGGCAGTGGGCCATGTGACCTGGACAGGGTGGGCCGGGTGCCCCAACCATGTGGACGCCGTGGCCGGCTGCCCGCTCGAAGACTGGGGAACACAGAGAGGAAAAAAGAGGAGACTGATGGGCCAGTCCACCCAGGCTGTTCCCCGCCCACAGCCCATATGCTCACCTGAGCCCAGGGTGCCCCAAGCACCTGCTGAGACAAGGGCTGCGGGGCTGGGACTTCCTGCCAGGGGCTTCAAGTCTCCATGCCCATGGCCAGAGTGGCTTCAGCCCTGGCTGCACCCCTCTGACCTCTGACCCCTAAAATATGACCTCTCTAATCCCATCCTCCCCATTGGACACAGCTCTCTCCTGAGCCCTCCTTGACTTTGGACCTGCCCCTGTGTTATCCCTCTCCTGACCCCTCTCTGACCCCGCCCTAAACCCCTCTGACCTCAGGTCTCACACACTACCTTGGCTGCACTCTGACCAGGTCAGGCCTTGGAGAGTTGGAGCAGGGTCCACAGAGCAGCTGAGTGCTTCAACTCACTCAAGAGAGGGACCTAGGAACTCCACTTGGCTTTTGGAAGTGATTTGGGCTGGAGAGGTCTACATCAGAGTTGAGTAAGGGCCGAAGGCGCAGCTGGAGCTGGGGGAGTGAATTCGTCCTTAGATGAGAACTTTGGAGCAGAACGGGAGACCCAAGGAGCCAGCAGAGATGAGGGACTCAGGAAGGCAGGATTGTACTGGGCATGCTTAAACACAGGAAGGGCAAGCAACGTTGCTAGATAAGGGATACGCTTCTTAGCTTGTTACAGAGATATATTTCATTTCATAAAATTCACCCATTAGAAGGGACAATTCCAAAATTTTCAGTATAATTTGGAATTTTTCAGTAATGACTTTCATTGGAAATAATCTCAAAGATCCTCAGGGAGTGAATCATCAGGGAAAATAGTAGAATCCATTGTATCAAATACTAAAATCCAACATAAGAAATATTGATTCTATAACTGCATGTCAAGTGGATTTTGCTTAGTCATTTAGTGAGTAGTCATTTCTATAACATTTCATTTTCATAGCATGTATAGTCCCGTTTGGATAATATAATTCTCAATAAGACGAAGTTGTAAAGATGGAAAACTGTGGCGTGGTGATCACTTGCCATGAAAACCATCTTGCTCCAAATATGAGTTTTAAATGTTGATGAAGTTCAGTTTATTCATTTTTAAGCGATTAATTTTGTGTTTTCTATCATAGCTAAGAATTTTACTTTTGCACCTTTGTCAAAACCAATTTTGTTTTTCTCTTTATGTGTCTGGGATTGGTGGAAATTTCTTATGAATTGCTAAGTCTGGAAATTAGATTCTTTCTCCTGCTTTTCTTGGCTTATTGTAGTAATTTTTTCCTCCCCTTTTGAAATCTACAATAATATATATGCTGATTTGGAGAGTTTTCCAATTTGTTCTTGATTTTCTGTCGCAAAGCTTCTTCCTTGTCGTGAGTGGTCAGTGATGTTTCAGTTCTTTACTTCATGTCCTCCCTGTGTCCATCTGAGCTCTCACATCCCTGACACCCATTATCACACTAGTGAACAAGGCACAAGAAAATGAAATTCACATTTCCCTTTGCTGTGAAATGTCTCTTCTGTCAGACGAATCTACAGGTGAGATCAGAGGCAGCTGAAGACCCTGTCTTTCATCTTCTGTGCCGAAACCTATGTTAAAATGCAAAGAAGCTGGGCTGGAGCAATAGCACAGTGGCAAGGGCATTTGCATTACACCTGGCTGACCCGGGTTCTATTCCCAGCATCCCATATGGTTCCCTGAGCACCACCAGGAGTAATTCCTCAGTGTATAAACCAGGAGTAAACCCTGTGCATCGCTGGGTGTGACCCCAAAAGAAAAAAAAGAAAAAAGGAAAGAAAGGCCAGAGCTAGGTACTGGGGTAAAGGCACTTGCTTGCATGTGACTAAATCCTGCTTTGATGCAGTAAACATTGATGGTCCTCTGAGCAATGCCAGGAATGACTTCTGAACCCAGAGTAGGCCCTGAGCACCTTTGGGTATGTTCCAAAAACAAAAAGGGACAAGAAAAAAATTAAAAAAATAAAGAGAGAATATCTCAGAAATCTACAATCAAAGGCCCTTACTTTGTCATTTATGAGTTTCTAGAAAAAGAAGCATGCATGAGATAATAATTTCTTTCTGCCATCACATCCACCAGGCTCTGTAGGAAGGAGATTCAAATAATATGGGCTCCTATGTCATTTAAATTATTGTCTATTTATGATCACGTTTTTATCATTTCCTTCTGCTAATTT
The DNA here is from genome assembly GCF_029834395.1 of Sorex fumeus. Lineage (NCBI taxonomy): Eukaryota > Metazoa > Chordata > Mammalia > Eulipotyphla > Soricidae > Sorex > Sorex fumeus. The sequence goes on from NW_026606103.1 coordinate 6,842,472, forward strand.
TTTGATCTATCCATCTCCATAGTCTTCACATGTGAGCTCAAATTGATTATTTGAGATTTTCTTACTTGTTCTTTTCTTTTTTGAAAGGTAGGCCTGTATTTCTTTGATCTTCCCTCATTCCCAACACTTTCTTTGCCTCATACCCTAGTTTCTTTTTGCTGTGTCTCTTGTTAATATTCATATATCTCATTTATTTCCTCATTTTTCAGAGTTTTTCAGAAGAATCTTGTTCTGTGTCTGTATAGTGTGATTCTTACTGTTTGCTTTGGGTTGATTTTTTTTCCTTCATCACTTTGTAGTGGGAAAAGATGCTTAATTTCATTTAAATATTTATATGATTATTGATACTTTTGTAGAGGTCTATGATTGATTTGAACTGGACAACGTTCCACATGCACTGAGAAGAATGTGAATGCTTCCTCACAGGTTCATACTCTTGAAGCCTGCAAGCTTGTGATATCTCAATCGCCTCTTCTTCCAATATCAGCAAGTGATGCTGTGACCTCACATCTGAGTTTCTTTGGGGTCCTTTTTGGAGGAGGGAAAAGGCAGGCCAGAGACAACTTCCTTAGCCACCCACAGCCCTGGGCAGGGAGGGCAAACCTGAGCACAGAGTTCACAGTTCTCCCCATCCCATCCGCTCTCTATGGTGTCAGAGTACAGCATCTGGGTTTCCCTCTGACCTAAGACTCTGAATCCCCAGGGAAGAGGGGAGGGCAGTGGGGGAAAGAACACACCTGTCACAGCCAAGTGTCCAGAGCCAAGGGGCTGTGTACAATGTCCAGTCTTGATAGTTAGCCCAAACCTACCCTTTCTCTGTGGAGTTTTCTAAGGGTGGGGGGTGAAGCTCTACCTCTCCAGTCAGGTCAGCTGACACCTATGGCTCCACTCACGGGGCTCCATCAACTCCATGTGCCTCTCCCTCCTACCCTTCAGAAAAACAGGTATGTGGTCCTCAGGCATTCTCAGATGATGAACCACTGAGTATGGTGAGAGAATCATGGACCCTTCTGGCCCTACTTTAAGGGTGATATTTGGCAGTAGCTGCTCATTCCCCATGATGATGAAATCATATTTGTTCTTTGATCCTCTCAGTGTTACAGTTATTCTTTCCTTTTTAAATGTAGAAAAAGTTTGTTAAGCATTAAGGAGTTGTTACTTACATAGTTATTCATAGCTGACTTTGAGGTATACAATGTTCCAATACAATCTCACCCCTTGTGTTGACCTCTCTCCACCAGTTTCCCAAAGCTTCCTCCCAACCCCAGCCTTTCTCCGTGACAGGTATATTTTGTTTTTACCATTATATTTAATGTAGGAGTACTGCTATTTATTCAGCCATTGATTAAGCTCATTGAATTGGCATGAACTCCACATTACTTTTTAAAATTTTTTTAATTGAATGTCCATGAGATGGACCAATACAAAGCTCTTCATAGTTGGGTTTTAGTCATATCATGATCCAGCACATGACTACTCTCTACCAGTGTACATTTGCCACCACCAGTGTCCCCTGTTTCCTTCCCACCATCCCCCAGCGCCCCATCCCTCATCCCTAGCCTCCCTCTATGGGAGGCACTTTTCTTCTTATTCTCTCTCTCCTTTTCCTTTTGTGCATAATGGTTTACAATACAGGTGCTAAGAGGGCATGGAGTTTGTTCAGAGAATTCAGTATTTTTATTGACTTGGTAAGGCTGGAGTAGCTTTTTAACTGTGTGGCAGCTTTGCAGTGTGGATGTAACTGCTGAGACTTGCAAAAGTACAGGGAGGTGGAGGCAGTTAGCCCATCCAGACACTGAGAAAGTCTGGCTGCTGATGCACTCTCCCCGCAGATGCAGGTTGACTCATGGCAGCACCATACCCCTGGACAAGCACATTTTTTTGTTTAGCTGATGTAGTTTGAGTCTTATGCTTAGACTGTTGTTAACTGTATTATTCAGACATAATATACAGATTTGCTCGAGCGGGCCCAGTAACGTCTCCATTGGAGACTTTGTTGTTACTGTGTCTGGCATATCAAATACTCTCGGTAGCTTGCCGGGCTCTCCGAGAGGGGCGGAGGAATCGAACTCGGGTCGGCCATGTTGGCCACTTGTAAGGCAAACGCCCTACCCTCTGTATAAAACTCTCCCCTCTATACTACTGTGCACACCCGCTACCGCAGTTACCCTCCATCATTTTCTTCTCACTCCCTTCAGTTTCTTTCCTTCCCTTTATTCCTTACTTTTGTAATCAGGGGTCAAGGGTCATATAGGTATCCCATTTGTTACCTTGCATTCCTTACCCTGTTCTTCTATATACCACAGAGAAGTTACATTTGTCTGTGGCATTTGTCCTCCTTCTGACTCACTCAGTTCCATTCAGGTTGTGGCAAACTGTATGACGTCACCTTCCGTTATAGCTGCACTGTGTTTGCATATCATACTCTCATGAATTGTTTATCCGATGTTGGATACCTAAGTTGGGTTCCATGTCTAACTATAGTGTTGAGTATTGCAATGAATAATTGTGTGCATTTGTTCGTTTGAATGAATGTTTTTGTGTCTTGGGGGTAATATCAAACTGCAGCATTGCTGGATCATATGGCAGCTCTGTTCTTACTTTTCTGAGAAACCTCCAAAGTGTTTTCCACAGGAGCTAAGCCAGACAACATTCCCAACAACAGCAGGTAAGGATTCCTTTTCCGCCACATCCCAACAACACCAGAGATTGTGCCCACTTTTTTTCCCTGACAGTTGTCATTCTCCTTTGTGTGATATGACACTTTGATTTGGATTTCACTGAGAGTAAGTGATAGCACTGTAAAACTGTCCTCCCGTTGTTCATCAATTTGCTTGAGTGGGCACCAGTAACTTGTACATTGTGAGACTTGTTAGTACTGTTTTTGGCATATCGAATATGCCACGGTAGAGTGCCAGGCTCTGCCAAGATGGCGGGATACTCTCAATCGCTTGCTGGGCTCTCTGAGAGGGACATAGGAATCAAACCCAGGTGAGCCACGTACAAGGCAAACACCCTACCTCTTGTGCTATTGCTCCAGCCCAGTGAAGACCGGCAAAACGTGATAATGAACCCTTTTTCATGTGTTATTTCATGGCCATCAGTCTACTTTGAAGATGCGTCTATTTCTTTCCTCTCACAATTTTTAAATAAGGTTTGTGAATTGGGGGAGGGGGGTGAGTCCTCTTGAGTACTTTATAGATCTTGGATATTCATATTTACCTGATGTGTTGCACATGAATATTATTACCAATTCAGTCTGGTGTCCTTTCGTTGTAGACCATGTTGTTAGCTAGGCAGAAGCTTTTTAATTTTATGAAGTCCCATTTGTGTATTTTTGTTTGAGCTGTCCCTGTCAATGGGTCTGAGCATTGGAAACACCTTTGAGGCCCATAGCACTGCTTCCTTCTCCAGGGTGGAGGGGTCAAACCAAGCCCGATTTACCGCCCATAGAGCTCTGGAGCCAGCATGCAGCAGCCTGGCAGGCAGCCACCGGGTGACATGTAACCAGTCCCTGTGTCTCCTGGGCAGCATTGAGTCACAGGTCCCTCAGCAGAGCCCAGCCTGGCAACTCGCAGGGAGGCCAAGAATGCATGTCCCGCCAGAGGGCACGCATTACCTCCTCTTGGGACCACAGCAAATCCTCTCTGTAGAAGGCTGGATTAACACTGGACTCCATCTGGCTGGCCATAACTAGAGTCATCCACATACCAAGTTTCTACTAGAACCTGGGTTTGATCCAGCCCCATCAAGTAATGGTTCGCAAGGAGCTCTCCTCTGGCACAGAGTTGAGGACCAACTACTCATGTAAGTCCCTAGCCCCTGCACAGCTTGAACCTGCCTACACAGGTTTGCAGAAACTCTTCTCACCTAGCTCTGGTGTGGGTTTTGTTTTCCCTTCCATGATCCAGTGCCTGAGCCCTTACCTAGACCACAACTGGATGTGCAGTTTGGACCTTCACCAGAGCTGTTCCAACTGTGGGGTGTGGAACATGGGCCTTTGGCCACTGCAGAGGCTGCTCCCATTTCCAGAGCCTATCCCAGGTAGCCCCTTTTGGAGACAACACATACAGAGAGCACAGGACCTGGGCAAAGAGGGCACCAAAGCCTGCCAAAGCACGAACAATGCAAGGAACACCTGCAAGTGTTTTCCAGGCTCGGTCACAGGTGTACCTGTATGTGCTCTGGGATGGATTTAGTCTGACACAACCCAATCGCAAGAACTTGACACAAACAGCGAGACTCTTCTGGGGCTCCAGGATCCTCAAGGCCTGATAATGAGACCTTTGTTTTCCACCTATCCCATGAAAATGCACCCCTCAGTCTTTAACCTGGTCACATAAAACCTGGCCCCCTCTCCAGGGATTTTGAGATGTGCATTTTCTTGGGAGCTGACTGTGTTAATACCTCCTAAGCCCCACATAGACCCTTTTCCACCCTCACACCCCTCCCACTTCAGAGGAATGAAGAGCTGGTCTCAGCAAGCTGCCATCCCTGCTCTAACAGGTAAAAGCCAGGTCCCCAGGGTTTTCCAGATGCTTGATCCAACTTTTCAGGTACTTCATCAGCATCAGCACCTCAGAGTCTCCTCCATCCAACCCAGCTCCACAGCCCAGCTGCCCCTCTAGGGTCTGCTCCATGACGGAGGAAGAGCCCAGGGAACCCTCAGCTCCCTGACTGTGACTGCAGGGCTTCCTCAGTGCTCCCCAGTGGAGAGCAGTGCTTTCTCCAGACAGGTCAGTGTTGTTTAAACTCCCAGTGCTTGCTGAAGTGGGGCCAGGTGGCAAGGAGTTCGCCAACAGGAACAACCTGGAGGTTATGGGCTAGTCTATGGGAATGAGCACAGGCCCCGCTGCTGTATATGGGTCCCCTTCAGGGCAGCTGATCTGCTCTGAAGTCTGGATGCTGGACTTTGTGTGCCCATAAAGGAGCATGCAGGAACAGTAGAAAGGTCTGACCACCTTGTTTCAGCTGTGCCATAGAGTCTGGACATACTTCATTTCTTCCACAGTGATCACAGTTTTAGAGAGAGTAGAACAAAACTGGTGTGGTGCCCAGGAACTGTTCTTGCTTCTAGGGACCAAATGCAAGATGAGGCATGTTGAGCCACTTCACACCAGAAGCTACTGGTGCTGTGGAGGAGCCTCAAGGTTACCCTAAAACATTTCCAACAAGAAATGAATTTCGGATCCAGGAAGCTTGCTGAAGTGATGAAGAGATCAGCTTGCTGATGTTGCAGCAGGCCGATTTCACCAGGGTGCCTCAGACAGGGGCAGGTGTTGTCCCTCCACCTGCCCCTGACGAATCCAGAGCCCAATGGAAAACCCAGGTATGTGAGACCAGTGACTGCTAACTCTAGTCCTCAAGGGATCAGGGACAGCTGCTCCTTCCCATCTCCTCGCCTCTATGTCACGCTCATGAACTGCCTTCCTCCTTGTGCCATTTAAGCTCAGTAATGGCCATGATCCAGAGATTTAAAAATGAATCTCAGAATCGAGATTTCTTCGGACACTAATTATTTAAAATTGTAGAATTCCAGGGCGTGCAGCCACTTTTGTGGCCATGTGACTTCTCATGCTATTCATAATAATCTATACAAAATTAAGTATCTGTCTCTTAGGCAGGCTTGAGTGGTGGTGGTGGTAAACTTAGAAATAATTGTGTTGGGATGGTATAACGGTGGTGGGATTGAAATATTGAATGTAATCCATTATTGTGAATAACTTTATGAAAATAAAATTTAAAAAATTATTTTGCGTACCAAAAAAAACCCATTCCTGACAGGAACTACCTGTGATTTTGAACTGTCTCCAAATAGGCAGAAAGTAACAGAGCACCAAAGGCAATATAGATCCTGAACTATCAGGGATAAAGAAAACTGCAGGTTCAGGACACCATGCTCAGTTCCAGAAGTCGAGACAGGACAGACAAGGAAAGACTAAGGACCTTGCTGTTTGTCTTAGTGTAAAGAAAACACCAAGAGAGGACACATGTTCTCTGGATAACAAAAATCGTTGCATCCCTAATACAGTTATCAGAACCTTCGTGCTTGGGGTGCATTACACAGTGAATAAAATCCCTACCCCACAATCCCAAATTTGGGGTTCTCTGCCAGCAGTGAGAGGGTTTTTCCCAGGCTTGCCTTCTCAATAAAATTCTTTGAGAAGCTCATTTTAATTCTGCGCATCTGCTGTTAGCTAGTACAAGGGAGTAGAAAGAAGCTCATTGTTCATCAACCATTGAAGGAATTGCCAGATGTAGCCCTTCTGCACATGGAATATGATTTTGTAGTTAACGTTTGAACTGTGGACATGAGCTGATGTAGGTGGACCAGGAAAAGCTGTTCTCAGTGAAAGAGGCCACATAAAGCTAGATAGCCAGAGTGTGGCAATCTAGAGAAAGAAAGGAATATGGGGTTCAAGACTCAAGGATTAATGGGAAGAGAAAGTGTGATGGCTGAGTGGAGGAGGTTATGGACACCTTCTGAGGATACGAGCTCTATTTTAAAGTGTGGTGAAATTGTTTTAAAAGGTATTTTGGAACTGAAGAAGTAGTACAGCTGATGGGGCAGTTGCTTTGAACATGGCCAACCTGGATTTGATTCCTGGCACTCCATATGGTCCCCTGAGTCCAGAAAGGAGTACGTCCTGGGCAGAGCCAGAGTAAGCTCCAGGAACCATTTTGTGTGACACTAAAACAAATGGAATGCTGAGAATTGGGAAAATTGTATACACATTAAGGTGCTTTTGTTGCATGTGCACAGCCCTCGTTCACGTTCTCCCCTGAGCTATACCAGGAGTGAGTCCTAGAACAAGGAGCTCTGTAGAGCAGTCACTGTTGGGTGTGAGCCACGAACTCAGGGAAGAAATGGAAACAGTCTGTCTCCCACATCTGTGAAAGCTCCTTTGTGTTGCTCTCTCCCATGCTGTGATTTTTCCCAGCGTGATGCCCTCAATCTTTGATGTGCTTTTTGATGCATTCCAAGGAAAAGACAGCAAACGTGAGCCTCACCTATGTCCACAGAATTGGGTGGGTCTGCTGAAACTGAGCACATCTCCCTAAGGGTGGGGAGGACTCATCCCTGCTCCAGGGAGTACAATGTCTCACAGGACCCAAACCCTGTAACGCCCTTACCTGTTTTCATCTCAGGATTGTCCAAAGAGCATGAGCGACAGGAGATACCAAGAGTTTTCAATGTAATGAAATTTATTAACTATTTACACAATGACACAAAGGGGCTGCTCCAGCACAACCCCACCACTGGGCCCGCCAAACAATACAGAGAAGTCCTAGGTGGATGAAGATCAGGTGGAAGACAAGGTTGTTAGGGGCAGCCAGGCTCAGGAGGGAGGCCCCTGGTCTCCTACTGGATGCTGTACCCATCCTGTACTGTACTCCTCTGGGCTACAGCAGGCTGGAACCTTCTCTTTGGGGGCAGGGAAGGGCCCACCAGCTCCACAGTCAAGCCTGAGCCCCCAGACACCCTGGGGTGCTCCCCAGGGAAGGGGGTCTTCTCAGTAGTGCCCAGTCCTGCGCTCCCACAGAGAGGCCGCTTCCTGGAAGGGGCAGTAGCAGGGGCAGCAGGATTGCAGGCCCTTCTCTGAGTGGGTTGGGGCTGAGAAGCCCCCCAGGCCCTCGGGCAGCAGGGGCCAGTGTCTGAGCCAGGTCTCATGGGGAAGCCCCAGGGCAGAAGGCTGTGTTGAGAGGCCTGGAGGAAGGCCAGGTAGGGCAGCTCCTCCTCCTCCTCCTCCTCACTGGAGCCCTCTGCTGCCCCATGTGGCCCCTGGCCAGGAGGGGCCTCTCCCAGCATGAGGGAGACCCTGTTGTCCAGAGTAGGGGCAGCGAGGCCCGGACAGGGGGCCTGTTCTGCCTGAAGGGATGGGGATTCCAGGCTCCCCAAAGAGAGGACAGAGGCTGGAGGTGCCATCCCAGTGGCCTCAGCCTGCACAGTCCTTGAGGCATGTCCAAAGTCAGTCTCAGGGGGGCAGGATTCAGCGCTGGCCCCTGGCTTATGGCCCCAGGTAGGGGTTGGGTTGCAGTGACCTCCTGCACTCTCAGATGGACTTGAGTCCTTTGGAGTCAGCTGGTGTTGGGGACAAGCCTTCTGGACCTCCTTGTCCAGCACAGTCCGTAGACGCTTTTCCACAATCTGAAGGGAGGAAGGAGAGTGTGGGCATGTGGGGGTGCAGGGTGGGACAGAGATTGACTGCGACTCCTCCCAGAGTAGAAAACCAAGATCTCTGTCCCACTAAGGGCCCTCACCCCGGCCAACCCTTCCCTCACCCCATATTCACGTCCTCATCTTCCCTGAGGACTCAAAGGGAGGCCTCTGGCCATGGCCTGGGCAGGGAGGGCACCAAGTGACTAGGCCCCAGTGCTGGGCGCCCCTCCCTGACTCATGACCCACCTGCTGCTCTGAGTGCCCTGGTACCTGTCCCCTGTGTCCCCTGCAGGGACTCTTTTCCAGCAATCACATGCAAAATGCCTCCTGTTTGCCGTGGGCCGCTACCCATTGCCTTCCAGGAAACCCTCACATTATTCCCCTGGGTCCTGCATGGACCCCAGAGACCTATGTGCCTCACCTGTGTGGGGGTGAGTCCTTCCTCCTCCTCGAGCTCCTCAGCCAGGTCCAGGAGATCCAGCTGGGATTCTGGGGAGAGCAGGTGCGCCAGGAAGCTGGGGTGAATGACTGCCTCGACCTGGGAGGGGGAAGCAGGTGTGAGGGTTCTCCTATGGACTAGGAAGGAATTAAGATGCAAACTCACCCGTTCTCAGCACAGTGCAGGGTCTTGGACGGTTGCACAAAGTCTCTGTCATGTACACACATGACACAAAGACACACACTCTTCCACCTCTAGGCACATGTACATGTATCCACACGTTTCTGCGCAGAGCCCACACAGTACACACAGATGGAGACACACAGAGATGTTCACACATTGACCAAACCCAGAAATTCTCAAAATAGGGCCAATGTTTGTACACAGGGAGACACATGTGCACACATACACACAAACACAAGTAGAAATATGTCACTACCAAGCCCTGGACAGAAGCAACCCTGCGCCCTCCAAACCCTACAGCAGCAACCAAAACCCACCTTGGTGACAAAGGCCTCCTGGGAGCACAGCTCGTACACATAGCTCAGGAGCCCCGGGTCAGGGCAGGTCCCGGCCTCCTCCTGCTGCTCCTTCCTGCCCGCTGCCCTTCGGCCAAGGGGCGCCCCGCAGACTGTATCGGGGGCCTTTATCTGCTCGTCCATGATATCCATGTTCTCCTGCACGGCCTCAGGGGGGATCTCCTTGGGGGCCTTGGTTTTGGCGGCCCGCTGTGGTTTGTGCGTCTTGGGGCAGGCTGCCCGAGTCCGTGGTCTGGATTTCTTAGGGACACAGGCTGAGGAGGAAGAAGGGGAGAGGGACGTGAGGGGACCCCGCGTCCATTGCCCTTAGACACACAGCACTGAGCACAGAAATGGGGACGGATACCTGTGGGATGGGTCAGGTCAGGTGTGTGTCTACATCTGTGTGTACTAGAATCCCATAACTGCGTGAGGGATGAGGGGGCCTTCAAAGGGAGGAGGGGTCAACCGTGTCCCCAAGGTCTCCAACCCCACTTCAAAGGTGAGTCTGACGCCCTCAGGCAGTGCGCTGTGTTCAGGGAGAGGGAGAAACCCAGGAACAGGGGGCCGCTGAGCATAGGCCTGGGTGTCCCCAGGAGAGTGAAGGCTCCCTGGCAGGGCAGGAACCCTAGCACCTTCCTGGGCCTATGAAAATTAGCTGGGGAACAGGGTCGGTACCTGGCTGCTGGCCTAGCGGTGGGCCTGGAGCCCCCTGAGGCTCAGGCCTGGGTGGAGCAGTGGTTGGCAGGCCCTGTACTCCATTCATCCACTGCAGCTTCTGCGCTTCCATCTCTTCCTCAGCCTCAAACTCCATGAACCTGGTATGGGGAGCACAGACCCCATTGAGATGGGCTGGCCTGGACCATACTGGATGAGGCAGAGACAGGGAACACACACCGCCAAGCCCTCAGGAGGGTGGAGAATGGGTGGGCATAGACCCTAGCTCCCCCAGTGATTCCCTATATCATCATTTTGAGGGTCACAGAAAATAAGGGACTGTGACCCTCAGACTGTGGTCAGGAGCCCCAGAGTGGGGTGGGGAGAAGTGTCCCGGCCCCAGGAGGGACAAGCTTCCACAGGGGAAGGGCCTCCCGGGGATGCCAAGGTCGCCTTGGCCATCTGGGAGCAGCCCGTGAAGCCCAGTCCCGCAGCCAGCCCCAACCCCCACTCTCTGCCCAGGACTGACTTACTTGGCAGCCATGTCGTAGTAGATCATGCGGTCAAAATTGTTCGTGCCCTCCCATTCCCGCAGGGCCCGGCGCAGGCCTTCCTCCAGGCTCATGGTGGGCTTCAGGCGGGCCAGGGTGCGCAGCACCGGGCTGCTAGGACAGGCTCGGTCAGGGTCTGTATCTGCCGGGAGCCCCCGCTGCCCTACACCCATGCCTAGAGCCCCGATGGCGGCCTGGTCTCCCCGCGCAGAGTTGACTCTACCTCCCACACCCCTGCTCAGTGGCCATGCTGGTGTGATCCCTCAGCTCTGGGGATACGTCATGAGATGCCAAGGCCGAGCAGTCATGGCCTGTCTGAACCCTGGTGCATCTGTGCTGTGTCTGGTATTAGGAACAGAAAGTCTGTCCTACCGACCACAGGTTGGGACCAACCCTGATGAGCAGACTGAGTTGAAGCTTTAGGGCATGACTGGTCACTATGGGATTTGAGCCGAAACCCCGGGGTGACATTCCTGAGGTCACGCTCTCATGGACCCTACCCTGGGGGTCACCCCTGTCCCTTCCTGTGAAGCTCCCATTAGGTCTAGGACACCCGAGGGACTTACATGAGGAAGCAGGAAACAGACTCAGTGTCCGGAGTCTGAGGAAGGTACCTCCGGGTCAGGGCCTTGAATTTCTGCCAGCGCCGAAAGTTCTCGTAGACGCTACTGGGGCTGCTGGAGGTTTCAGGTGATGCCTGGTTCCGGGTGGTGGCTGGACCAGTCTCCCCACAAACCCACTGAGGCAGTGATCCACCACTGGATGGGAGGATGATGGGAACCACCTGGGCCACTGGCAGTGGAGCCTGAGGAGGATGGTCTCCTGTCCCAGCCTCGGTGACAGTAGTAGCTGGGGTCGGCATAACGGTCTCTGGCACAGATGACACCAAGTAGACGGGTGCAGGATGCCCATTCACGGCAGATGGAACTTCTGGGCCCCCCCAGTTGAGTGAAGCCTGTGTCAGGATGACAGGCTGGTTCTGGGCTGATTCCACAAGCCCCACCTCAGGGCTGACCTGGATGATGACCTTGCAAGGTTCAGGAACGCGGGGACCATGGCTTGCAGCTCCTGTCATCACAGGCACCATGGGGAAAGGTGACAGTACCAGAGGGTTGCCAGGAGCAATGGTCGAGGTCACCAGAGGGGGCATCTGGATGGGCTCCCAGGGTGGTGGCTGGGGGAGCCCTGGATTGAGAAAGGGCAAGACCCGGAAAGCAGAGCCGGAGACCCCAAGGTTCATGGTCATCTCTGGGAGCAGCACAGGAGACACTGTGGAGAGGAGGGAGGGGAGTGAGAGGGAGACAGTGTGGGGGGCCTCACTGGCCCAACCATCTCTAGATCAGGCCCTTTGAAAGGAATGAGGTGGTGTGCCCTGTCTCAGCCCTGAGTCCCTGGCACAGGCCATCCCTCCCCTCCAGCTGGGTTGTACTTCGTGGAGATCCTAAGGCTAGGGTTCTTATGTTCTGGGAGAGTTCCATCAGGGATGGCAGCAGGTGTGGAAATGGCCAGAGATTTCACCAGTCAGACACTTGGGGATGTTTCCAGAGTTCTGGAGCTGCTGATCATGTTAGATTAAAAATTGGTAACATCTTCTAAATAATCTAAGACTTTATCCCAGAGACAGATACAGGATAATTAACATCAGGCATAAACCAGGTGCCAGGAAAGAAAATTGTCTGCCACTATCGTTACTCAGGTGGAATTCACACAGAGACTCGCACTAGAGACGACCCAGAGCCTGTGTGCATCATGCTCAGGACAGAGGCCCTGATGTCTCCAACTGCTCTGACGATGCTCTTTCTGCCTCAGTACACTCCACCTCTCCTCAAGGAACAGACCTTCACAGACTTTTCTCAGGAAAACCCCACATATCACACACACACACACACACACACACACAGAAACACACACTCATTCTCACAAACTCACACATAGATTCACACATCCATTTATTCCTTGTCTGTGAGGGAAGTATCCAATTCTCAATCAATCTTCACCTCAGAGCTGAAATGTTTGCTGGGGCTGCACCATGAGATGCCAGACCATGGAAGAACAAACTTCACCAAAAGGAGAACAATCCAGAATAACTCAGGAATCTGAGTCGTAAGTACACTGAAGTCACATGTCTCCCAACCTGCTGACCCAAGACAGCTGCTGGGCTCAGCCAGCAGAGAGTTTAAGTCTGCAGAAGTGTCAGGCTCTGACTGTGGCAGTTAGTCACTTGCAGCCCAGCTCTGTGGAGGACTCATCATGGCAAAATTACACACAGACAGCCTCACTCAACAAGGTTCAGACTGGACCATCTGTGCTGAGCTGTCCACCTCAGGTTGAGCTCAGCCCAAGTCTAATTACTTCTAAACTTATTCTAGAGCACAGGAGGAGACATGGACTCAGCATGCCTGGGTCTTTCCTGTGCCACCACAAAACAGTCCCTCCAGACACATGACAAATGGCCCTGTTCCTCCATCCACCAGCAGGACACTCACATATAAAGCAGCCATATGCCTGCTGCCTCCCTCAGTCCATACCAATGACCTTCCCCCAGGTAATTTGACACAACTCCAAGGATGCCCTCCCAGACCCCTCAGGTTCTCCTGGGCTCCCTTTGCTGTACAGGTGAGCTATCTATGGAGCCCAGGTCTTTCTCCTCGTTCACCCACTCAAAACATGGTGTTCCCAGTCAGGGTAACTATGAACCCAAATGATTTCAGTGTGACAGAGACTTTATCACATACACAGACACCCTCACAGGCTTACCTCCTCCTGACGCCATCGCCATAGACGAAGCCAGAGGCTACTGCAGTTTATCAGCCTTCACAACAGCAAAACTCAGGACTAGGATCAGAGAGTGAACTGCTCACGCAGACGCTCAGGATCTGAGTGGGTGAGGGTGAAGTTTGAATTCAAACCTCAGAATCTTGGGCTCAAGACATTCTGCAGTGGGGGAGGAGAGGGCCAGGAGGGCCTGGCTGGGGAAACATTCCATGAAGGGCTCTGATTGGACGGCCAGAACCAGAACTTTCCTTCAAACTGCTCAATGGCAGAGCAGCTCACATGGCCTCTTCCAGCCACTTAGACAAAGTTTCCCAGCACACAGGTTGGCTTGGTCTTCGCTGTATCTCAATACTTTATCCACCAGTCTAGTTGTGTGCCCCTCAAATCTCTCTCCTTCCTCTCTTCCTGTGGACCTCCTTCAACAGAGTCTACGCTTTCTTTGCAATATTCAGTCATTTGTGACTTGTGAACCCATGGAAGTCAAAAATTAAAAGGAGTTTTCCCAAGCAAATGCAGTGGGTATTGCTTTGTTGTTTGTTTGTTTTGCTGATCCTTCATTAGGGTCCAATCCCTAGGACTGAAAGTAATGTAGATTTGTCTAACATGTTTGACTAGCTTTTTCAAAGTTTCTTTCTACTGGAAGCTCTTATCCTTCCTGGAATAGCCATGGAGTTTCATGTTAAAACAGCTACGAATCTCAAACTTACTTCTTTGCATTTGCAATACATTTTATGGATGATTTGCCTCCTAAATATAATGTTGAACTGAGGAATATCTTTAGTGGTTCAAAGCTAAGTTTTGCCAGAGGCTCAATGTTGTGTTTTTAATGCATGGCTGGGTGTTCCCTTCAATTTCACCTTGTAATACAATGCTCTCTCCCACACCAAACTGGTTTTCTGTTGTTAACATATTTCTAGACATGTACTATGAACTGAAACCCCTAAGGATCTCATTTTTATGAACTCATAACTGATTTCCACTCTGGTTAAAAGTACATGTACTTTCTACCAGTTGGCATGTGTATTGATTTCTTTATATTGGTCAAACGGCTTCTCTCTTGTTCAGGAGACTCCATCCACACAGCATGAACTTCTGCAGTCCCTAATTGAATCCTTATTATGCCTGAAAAGCCACCAATCTCGTGCATGACTGGCCGACATTTGCACCACTGCAGCCTGTAGGTGCCGGCGCATTGGGGCTGTCCTGGCTCAGTTCTAAACAGTTAGAGGTAAAGGACACGCACGCGCACCTGCATCTCTCGCGGGGTCTGCAACTGCCAACGTCCTACAAGCTATGGGTGTAATGACTCCTCTTTGGGATAGTCGCACCCATGCCTATGTCAGGCTCAACAGAGGGGTATGTGGCACTTTCCATCTGTCTCGGGGGCGCGTCTCCTCCAGGCTCTGGCAGCGCCGCAAACCTGTGCCAGATCGGTTCCGGATCAGGACACTGAGAGCTAGGGTGGTAAAGGACTCCTTGGACCATTCAGACTGCTACTTGGGGTCGGAGCGAATGTGCAGCGGGGGAGGGCCATTGCCTTGCATATGGCCAACCTGGCTTCCATCCTCTTCATCCCAGATGGTACCCTGAGTACCGCCAGAGTAATTCCTGAGTGCAAAGGAATTCCTCAGCACAGCCAGTGTGGCTTCAAACCAAAACAAAAGAATCCCAAAATACAACAGCAATAAAACAGCAAGAGCAAACAAAGCCCTACTACCATGTGGACCTTTTGTGTAGGATGCAAAAGCAAACACAAAGTTTTTCCTTATTGAAAACTTTAGCCCTTGAACATGAAAAAACCAGGTCACTCCTAAATGGGGAAAATGGGAAGCTCTGACATACATAGAAAATACATACATAGAAAAGCTTCACCTTTGTTTCCCAAAACGTTTTAGAAACCAACAATTAGGTTCCATCTCTATTCCCTCGTCAATAAATGAAACAGTTTTCTTGACTTAAAATATTGAAACAATCATAATCTGACATCCAATTGTTGTGCAATTGGTAGCCTGGTTGGCAGAAGATGCAAGAATTAAGCAAATATCGACAGACATATGTAAGGTTCAGTTGAGCTTACAAAACTGACAGTGAAACTATGTTTTTGTATATTGTAATGCCTTAAAAACCTCTTAAATGTGTGTTCATCATCTGTAGTATTTTAGGACAAGACACTTCATTTATAGAGACCAGGTAGAGGTGTCCAGCCATTGTCAGCTCACAAGTACATGGGTGTAATGCTGCAATCCCAGATCTCTTTGAGTTTAACCATGGTGATTACCAGTTCCAAGAAAGCAGTAGGATGGCCAGATGACAGAGACAGGGATTTCAGATTGTTTACTTCAGGAATCATCTAGTGAAATTTTGGGCCCAGCAGAGCAAGCTGAGCTTGATGACCCATTAAATATGAGGAACCTGTGGTTGTGGTAGTGGTGATTCTGGTGCCATGGTTACACTAATTCAGTTTCCTTCATCCCACGAAGAATTTGTTAGGATGAGAAATATCTGCTTTAGAAAGGGGAGAGCAAAGAGCAATTGGAAAGAATCTTAAGAAATTCCAGAGCGAAGGAGGATGGTGTACTGGGCAGACAAGGCAGCAGCTTATTGAGTGTGTCCAATCTCTCCTGGGAGTAGGAGTCGTGGAAGCCCTTATGGATTCTTTCCCAGGGCACAGAATGAGGGGTGTTCTTCACCCTGAGTTGTGAAGGTCCAGTGTTGATGTGTTTGCAGTTAAGCACATGTGTAGTGGTCATGGGATGTGGTTTTCTGCATGTTATATGTGCATCGCACAACTAAGGTCATATATGTTGTCATCAGTAACTCTCCACCTGGGTGCCTTTCCCCACCATTGTCCTCAGATCACCTTCAGTCTGCTTCTTCCTTGACTGAGGTTTTCTTTTGTAATCAAAAGTCAAGACATCTTTTCATTCAGTTTTTAATTACTTTCCTTTGTTTATATAGCACGCTGAGATCCTACAAGATTTGTCCTTTCTCTGAATTATTTTGCTTGTCAGGATGCCCTCCATCCATCCAATTTGCAAGAGTCTGCAAGATTTTACCTTTTCTTGTAGCTGAGTAGTGTTCTGTTGTGCATGTTTATACTACAACTTTATCTGTTTATGTGTCCATTTGGGGTTTTCCTGAGTATTGTACTTAGCATGGCAGTGAATATAGGAGTGCATATATCATTTTGATTTTTCTATTAAGGGGTTTTGGTGGGAACATGCAAATGTGAAATCACTAGGTCTTTTGGAACCTATATTCTTGCTCCACTACTCAACTGCCGCCACACTCCATGCTGCTTTCCACACACTTAGGCTGAGCCTCACATACGAGCAAACATATTCCTGGCCACATCCCTATCCATCATTACCACACCATATTTGATGGGTTTCAGACAGTAAGCAACAAATGATAAGTAAAGTAATAAAGGCCCTCCCGTTGATCATCGATTTGCTCGAGCGGGCCCAGTAACGTCTCCATTGGACACTTTGTTGTTACTGTATTTGGCATATCGAATACATCCCGGGTAACTTGCCAGGCTCTGCCATTCAGGCGAGATACACTCGGTAGCTTGCTGGGCTCTCTGAGAGGGGTGGAGGAATCGAACTCGGGTTGGCCATGTTGGCTGCCTGCAAGGCAAACACCCTACCGCTGTGCTATCGCTCCAGCCCACAAATGTACATATATTACATTTATATATTATATAAATATGTATTATATTTATATAATTCAGAGAGTCCGGTAATCTACTGAGAGTATCCTGCCCACACTCCAACTTAGGCTATTCATCTTTGGATATTTTTTTCTTGTCAATTTTGTTTATTCTTCCAGAACTAAGTGGTGAATTGGCTAATTTTTCCTTTCTTTTGAGAATTTTCTTATTTCTCAGTTTTAATTTTATTTTTATATAGTAGTTCACAATATTTGATTACATTTTATATTTCATCGCCAATCCCAACACCATTACACATTCCCACTACCGTATTTCGGATGTTTTCATCCCAAACCCCAACCCCTGCCCTGTAGCAGAATGAAAATAATTTATTTTGCATTATTTGTTATGAATAAAATGCTAAAAATGCTCCAAAATGTTTCTTTAGAGAAAAGTGTGTGAAGATTGTTGTATTTCATGCATTAACCACTAAACCCTTCTATAAGAGATTATGAGCATGTTGTTAAAGGTTCATTCCTTTGTGCATAGATATTGGGCTGGAGCGATAGCACAGCCCTGGGGCATTTGCCTTGCATGCGGCCGACCCGAGTTCAATTCCTTCGTCCCTCTCAAAGACCCTGCAAGCTACTGAGAGTATCTCGCCCGCAAGGCAAAGCCTGGCAAGCTACCCTTGATTTCTTCGATATGCCAAAGAAAGTAACAACAAGTCACAAAATGGAGACGTTACTGGGCTGCACAAGCAAATCCATGAACAGTGGGAGGACAGTAACAGTGATATACATATATATATATATATATATATATATATATATATATGTAAAGATATATTTCCCTCGAGAATTGGTTGCCTTCATCAAATGTGGTGTGACACCCTTGGAAGATGGGTTGTGTCAGGTATGAAATGCAGGCGCAGGGTCAAGGAATAGGTTCAGTCATGGGTGAGGCTCTGCCTGAACATGTGAAGAGCAGCCGTGACCATGGCAGTGGTTGAATTCTGGAGGGTTTTGGCTGCCACGCCTTGACGTAGGCCTTCAGTGCTGTGAAATTTCTCTTAACTCTGCAGCATGTCACGTGTTTTAGAAAGATGTGTTTCCTTTTTTATTTGTCTCATTTTTCCCCCTCTAATTTCCACTTAACTTTCATTCTCCTACCATTGGCTGTTCAGAGTTTTTTTATTTTCCTGCATATATGTAGTTCTAATTTTTCTTTATGATTAATTTTCACTTTCTTGCAATTGTGTTCACATTCGTTACTTGGCATGTTTTAGATCTTCTTGAAATTGCTAAGAAAATTTTTGTTTTCTAACAAATGATCAGTCCTAGCAAATATCCCATGTGCACTTAGGAAGATTGTGATGCATTGATTGCTTTATATATGTATAGTAAATAAGTATGCATGTATATTTTTCCTTCATTGCTTTAAATTTGACTTCTGATTCCCTGACTCTGCTGTGTTGGTTGTGCTTTGGGTTGTTTGCACTCCGACTCTATAGGTGGAGACCCCAGATAGATTGTTGTGTTCCCTTCCACCCATTCCGGGCTTGAATGAGCCCTAAATACACCAGGAGACCAGCACCCATTGCCATCTAGCTCCCAAGTGGGTTGAACACCAAAGGGCTTTATGGATGTCTAAGATGGTTAAAATAATAAACCTGTGTGCATAGTTTGAGTCATGTGAAAGCAAGAGAGAATTTTTCTCATTGCAAACCATCACTACGTCAGTCGGTAGCATTTCAAGTTCTCCTAAATGAGGATGATGAGTGACAGGTCTAAGGTTAATCTTTGCAAGTCATGTGTGCCTTCCCTGTTAACTTAGAATTAATAAGCAACAGTTCTAACCACTGCTTTGGTGGGGGAACAGTATTTATTATTACAGTTATTGCAGTTCATCCCACCAAAATGCACAAGACTCTCCACCACTATCCATGTGCTACTTCCAGCTTCACGTCTTGTTTTATCCCACTCCTCCCCCAAGTGCATGGTAATCTCAGGCTTGGAATTCAAGGTTACGGGGTTGCCATATTTGACACTCTCTCTTTCCTTGTTTTCTGACTCCCAATATCACACACGAGAGAGATTGTGTGAGTTTTGTCTTAATCTCTCTTACTTATTTCAACTAACTTACTTATTGAAATTAAGGCTTTTGTCTTAATCCCTCTGACTTATTCCAACTCCAGTCAGAGATTTCATTATTTTGTAATAGCTTAGTAAAATTCCATTGTGTACATCTGCATGTGTGCACGTGTGTCCTAACTTCTTTATTCATCCATCATTGATGTTTGGGATGTCTCCATATCCTGGCTATTCTAATTAGTGCTTCGATGAACACAGGTATTCATATATTTTTTCAAATTAATATTTTCTGTTTTTAGTGGGGCAATGCCAACAAGTGAAATCTCTGAAACATATGGAAATTATATTTTTATTGTTTTGGTGAAATCTTTGGAGTGTTTTCCCTAGAAGTTGAACAAGTTCAGTTTCCCAGTGAGGGATCCTTTTTTACATTCCTGCCAACAGTAGTTGTTTCTACTCTTTGTGACATATGCCATTTTCACTGGTGGGTGATAATATCTCATTGTTTTGATTTGCAATATCCTCGTAATAGTTGATACTGAACATGTTTTCATACACTTATTGATCATTTGTATGTCCTCTTTGTGGATGAGTCTCACTTCTCTCCTATTTGATGTGATGATTTGGGTTGTGTTGAGCTTTTGCATGCTTTATACATCTTGATATTGGTCCTTTATTGGTTATATGTTTGAAAATATTTTCTCCCACGCAGTAGGGCAGTTTTAAAATTTTATCTCAAGTTTCATTTGTTCTGTACTCATTTGTACATTTGTTTTAATCCCCTTTGTATTTTTATTTCTTTTACCTGTGAAATCAAACCATTGCACACACCTATGAGGTTCCTTTCCTAGACAGGTCTGTATATGCTTTCAAAAATGTATTGTATGGATTAAGGTCCAATATCAAGTCTATAATCCACTTTGAATTAACTTTGGGTGGATATGAGATACGTATTTCCTTCTCTTTTTTACATTTTATTTTCCAGTTTTCCTCACATGTTAGTTGAAGAGGACTTGCCTGCTCCACTTTATGTACCTAGCAACTTTGTCATAGATTTTTCAATAAATATGTGCGTTATATCTGTGTGCTGTCAATTCTACCCCATGGCCCTGAGAGTTTGCTTTTTTTCAATAGATCATAATTTTGATTTCTATATTGTGCAACGTTGCTTCTGACCTTATCTTTAATGTGCCCCCTTCGAATCTTGATTCTTCCAATATCTTCCTATCTTATTGGTTAACCATATAGTCTTAGCCTATTCCCACCACCACCACCTCCAGTTAACTAGTTTTCACCCATGGCCCTTTTGGGTATTTCTGGGGTCTCACTGACAACCATAGATCCTATAACGAGAAAATTTACTATAGTACAATATTAAGCCAGGAAATGCAATACTTCCCTCCTTTTTTCTTAAAATTGCTTTTAGTTCTCAGGGAGTTTTATGATTCTGTATTAATTTCACTAAAAGTTTTTCTAAATTGTTGATGAATGTCATCAGAATCTTGAACAACTGCATTAAAATATGTATAATTTGGGTATTATCATTTGGGCAATGTTAATTTTTCATGCCATAAACATGTAGTATTTTCCCATTTCTGGGGTTCCTTTCCTTTTCCTTTGTAAAATGACTGATAAAACTCATGTAGTTTTTTACATTTGTTGTGAATATTAGCTTGATTTCTAGGTTATTGTTTTTCTGCATCACTCCCAGAGGAGCTCAGGTCTTACTGCTGGCTCAGTGATTGTGAGTGACACCCAGGGGGCTTGGGAAAACATGTGGGTGCTGAGGATCTAATTTGGCTTGGCTGTGTGTTAGTGAATCCATTTTGGATCTGTACTTTTGCTTGGGTAGGTTTTTTACTGATTTTTTTTTCATTTTCATTTTTGTTTGGGGTCTACACCAGCAGTGCTCAGGGCTTACTCCTGGCTCTATACACAGAGATCACTCCTGGTGGGACTTGGAGGATTCTGGGTAATATTGAATATTGGATCCAAGTCAGCGTCATGCAAGAAAGTACCTTACCCAGTACACTATTGCATTTGTTTCTTTACTGCCCTTCTAGAAATTCTATAATTCAGTGATTTTTCTCTTCTGTTGTCAGTTAAATAGCTTACATTATTTATTTAAAAATTTTCTTTTCTAGACCTCTTTTTTATTTGTTTGTGGGCCACATCCACTGGTGCTCTGGACTTATCCTGGCTCTGCATGCAGAGAACAATCCTGGCTGGCTAAGCAGACCACATGGGGAACAAGGGATCTAACAGATCAGTCATGTGCAAGGAAGTGCCCTACCTGGTTTGCTATCTTTCTGGCCTCTATCTCTTGCTTATTGATGAGGACATGTGTACTGTCTTTAAAAAAAAATTATTGAATCACTCTGAGACAGTTACAAAGCTTCCCTGTTTGAGTTTCAGTCATACAAGGATCAAACACCCATCCCTCCACCAATGCACATCTTCCACCACCAATGTCCCCAGTATCCCTACCGTCCCACCCCTCCCCCTGCCTGTATGGCAGACAGTCTCCCCTATGCTCCTTTTTAAATTCCTTGTTGTGATTCACATAAGATGTCTCCTGGTCACAAGAGCCTTAGCATTCTCTTGGAATTCTAACATTCTAGATAAGTAGGGTGTGTAAAATCTCTGCAGCAAACTGCTCGATTCGAGATTCTTATGTGTGTCTGGATCATGGCCATTAAGAAGCTTAAGTAGCAGCCAGAGGCAGTTTGTGGGCATGACATCCAGGGTCCTATGGGGATGGGGGAAGAGAGGGACCCTATCATCCCCATCCCGTGACGCAAGGAGTTTGTTGTCTCTGAACCCACTTACCTGCACTTCTCTCTGGGTTCTGAAAGTTGGCAACCTCCAGGGAGGTGGGGGTTAGGGGGCAGGTGGAGGGACATTGCCTTCCGCCCCCACCAAATCTGGGCATGTCAGTGAAGTTGGTCTGCTTGAATTCTGGAGGCATCTCTGCAGTGAGCTGCTCTGTTCGAGACTCTTTTGTGTTTCTAGATCATGGCCCTTCTTTCCATCTTTTCCAGAGAAATTGGCATATGCCATACAGGGCACAACTGCTCTCCCACAGTGCACCACTGGCCTTAACTATAGCTTTTGTTCTCTTTCGAAATTTATGGGTCTCTGAAAATAAGGCCAAGAAATGAGTCTGTATAGCTGAGCCAGCGGTGGTTTGTCTGTGTGGCTCCCACATATGTAACTTTTGTCGGTTTACTTTCCGGGTAAACTTGGCCCCAAGTTGTTGGGGTCCAACCAAGGGCACAGCAGCATTGAAGACACCAGCAGGCTGCTGATGCTCTCTCCCTGAAGGTACAGGTTGAACTTCTGGCAGAATCATACTCCCCCCACCCACTGCCATGTGTGTCACTGATTCAATTTTGGCTTGTTCCATTCTAATGCTGAGTCCTACTATTGTATTCTTTACCTCTTCTGTTCAATTACTTATTGTTTCTCCCCTCAGTCTTTTGTAGGTTCATTGACACTTGTGATGCTTTAGTAGTTCAGTGGTTATAAAGAGCATTTTGTTGCTTTAGGTCATGTCAGTCTGTGTCAGAATTTATGAAGCACTTGAGAAGTGTTCTGGGCTTCTTCCAAAGAATGGTGAAATTTCTTAATTTTTTTCATTATTACTAGTGCTTCATGTGAGTTTTTGGTTTAACTCTGGGTTCAAGGTGGTCTGAGCAGTGATGTACTGTTCCATTTGGTGTCTCAGGCTGCTTTGATATGTAAGGGTTAAATTGTACTTTTGCTCTGTTTCTGCTGTACCACTTGAATTAAGAAATACCTTCTCATGATGTATTGCTATAGTGACAGCAAAGTTAGAAATGTAAGCGGGAGCTAAGCAAAGGCAACCAGGAGACAGCCAGAGGCAGGAACTCTGAGTGGCTCATTCTAGGAACCTAGCAGAGAAGAATAGGTCATCAGTAATAAGTCTTGGTTCAGAATGGAGCAGAAGGACCCAAACCCACCTGTTACCCAGGTGGAGAAGTAGGCAAGGGTCACAGAAACAATTAGTCAATTCATAGATGTCTCTATGGGACCTAAAACAATGTGTCCGTAACAAAGATTTCGAGCAACAGGAACCACAAATAAGACCCCTCCTGCTTCAGTGTAACTTAGTGTATTCTCACAACAGAACCAATTGAGAAGCCCCATTTATTTGCTCCTTTTCTTTTTCCTCCCAGTGAGTGGTTTCAGGAATGTTCCTATGTCAAGTGCTTGGTGCCCCTGTCTGGCTACACTTCCAGAAGATTGCCTGGTTGCGGTAAGTCTTGACATGAAATATTCACTCTCATTGCTTAATGTCCTAAAGTTTGTTTTGCTGTGATGGATTAATCGAACTGTTACATTTAAAGGCCCTGGTATGATACTAAGACAACTTGGAATTCCTAGCTTTGTGGCTGAAATGAAAACTGGATCCTAATAGAAGGTGCCTGAGGGTACCAGCCTTCCTTAGCAGCCCACAGACTCCAGGAGAAGTTGGCCAGGCCGGCGAGGGATCAATGAGATTCACTGACAACAGGTACCTTCCTTAACACCTTCTTACCTGGACAGACTTCCAGGAAAGCCCTTAGCTCCTCTCCCAGGCAGAGTTTGGATTCTGAGTCCTTTTCAGAATGTGGGGAGTGAGTTTCCCTTCTGGATGGAGTTGATTCTCAGGTGCCAGGACTGGTCCCAAGCGGCCCACAGAGTGCTGCCTGTTCTGAGCAGTGCTTTCACAATGGTTCTCACTCCGGGGCCTGGGAGAGACTGATCACCTACCTACTCAGTGTGGGGAAGGGTTAATGAGTCACCCATGTGTAGTGTTTGTCTTTTTCTTTTGGGGAATTCCCAAGGATCTGGTATTCATTTTCCTGCTTACCATCTTTTTCTCTTTCCTGTTACCCCTCTTCATCTGGTGAGCTGAGACTTTCTTTTCGTATTACTCTGCATGTGGAGGAGTGAGCAACTTTTCTCTCTTAGGCGGCTGGGAGGAAATATTTTGGAGTTACTCGTCTTTCTTATCTATCCTCAGAAACAACCGTTATTTTACCAAGATTTCCATTCCCCAGGAAGCAAGGGGTTAATAGCTTCCCTGGAAGAAAGCATAAGGGGTCACTGACAGTATGTTTTTTAGTGGCAAGAGAAACAGAACTCCTCCTCTCTCTTGGCATCATCCAAGTTGCTTTGGTCATTTCTCTGAAACTTGTTAACTGACAGGTTTCTACATGGAACACTGAGAAATTCTTTTCCTTTTTAAAAATGTTTGGGCCTGGAGCAATAGCACAGCGGGTAGGGCATTTGCGTTGTATGCAGCGAACATGGCCTACCCGGGTTCGATTCCCAGCAACCCATATGGTCCCCCATATGGGTAATTCCTGAGTTCATGAGCCAGGAGTAATCCCTGAGCATCACCAGGTGTTACCCAAAAAGAAAAAAAAACAAAACATGATATGCCTTTGACTAATTTGTAGTTTTTAATTGTTATATAAGAAATAGGTATATGCTAGAATTTTGTAAAGCTGTATTTTATTGCTATTTAAAAGATTAGATGGGGGCCAGAGGGACAGTAGACATTAAGGTGCATGCCTTATATGTGCCCAACCCCCGTTCGATCCCTGATACCACACGGTCCCCAAAGCAAGGCTGAATTATCTCAGGTCCTCATATTGTACTACCAGCCTACTTGATACTCAGTGATATACATGAGTATATATGCATGATATAGATGCTTGCAGTGTAGAGGTACGGAGTTCTATCATTGGCAATCCCACCTTCTCTCAAAAAATAATTAATTAAAAAGTTGAGGGGCCAGACGTATTTAAAAAAAAAGTGTTAGGGCAAAAAAGCACTTGAGAAAATGCTCTACATCATTAATCATCAGGGAGATGCAGATCAAAACCACAATGAGATACCATCTCACACCTCAGAGACTGGCCCACATTCAAAAGAACAAAAGCAACCGATGCTGCAGTGGATATGGCGAAAAAGGGACACTTCTTCACTGTTGGTGGGAATGTCCACTGGTTCAGCCCTTCTGGAAAACAGTATGGACGATTCTCAAAAAATTAGAAATTGAGCTCCCATTTGACCCAGCAATACCACTCCTGGGAATATATCCCAGAGAGGCAAAAATGTATAGTCAAAGTGACATCTGCACTTGTTTGTTCATTGCAGCACTCTTTACAATAGCCAGAAACTGGAAGAAACCTGAATGCCCACGAACAGATGACTGGTTAAAGAAACTTTGGTACATCTACACAATGGAGTACTATGTAGCTCTTAGAAAAGATGAAGTCATGAAATTTACATACAAGTGGTACAATATGGAAAGTATCATGCTAAGCGAAATGAGTCAGAAAGAGAGGGATAGACATAGAAAGATTGCATTTATCTGGGGGATATAAAGTAACAAAGTATGAGATTAATACCCAAGAATAGCTGAGATCAGCACCAGGAGGATTACTCCATAACTTAGAGTCCAGCCGGGTATCCTAGAGGAAAGGGCAGTTCAGATAGAGAAGGAAGCACCAAATAAAGGATGTTTGGAGGATCCTCCCAGGAGGGAAGATGCTTGTCGAAAGTAGACTATGGACTGAACATGTTTGCCACTCAATGCCTCTTTTGCAGACCACAACACCCAAAAGGAGAGAGAGAACACAGGGGATTGCCCTGCCACAGAGACAGGGGGGATGGGGGGATAGGGGTGGGAGGGATATTTTCCATGGTGGTGGAAAATGGGCACTGGTGGAGGGATGGGTATCTGATCATTGTATAATTGAAACCGAAGCACAAAAAATTGTAAATCTACAACTGTAAAAAAAAAAAAATAAAATAATATACAAAAAAAGTTGAGGGGCCAGACATATTTAAAAAAAAGTGTTAGGGCACTTGCCTTGAACACAACCAACCCCAGTTTGATCCCTAGCACCATATATGGAAGCACAACATTGTGCACACTGCTAGGAGTGATCCCTTGAGGAAAGTACCTAGAGTTGGGATAGAGAAGGATCCACTATGACAGCAATAGTTTTAAATGATTACTCGGATAAGAACTGAGTGCTAAAAGTAGGAAAAGGAACAAATTCGATAACCTCTCAATATGTATACTGCAAACCACAATGTGTGTGTGTGTGTGTGTGAGAGAGAGAGAGAGAGAGAGAAAGAGAGAGAGTAAAACTGTCTACAATAGAGGTAGGCTGGTAGTTGGTGGCGGTAGGAAGAAACTGGGGGACACTGGTGGTGGAAATGTGCACTGGTGGAGGGATGGGGTTCAGAACATTGTATGACTGAAATTGGATCATGAACCGCTTTATAACAGTGTATCTCATGGTGATTTAATTTAAAATTCATAGTGGAAAACCTTAATCAATACTGGATATGATCACCAAACCCAAATACCACCCCAACCACTGTCAAAAAAATGTTGACTAACAGGTTAAATACAAAAATGAGTTCTTGCGTTGGAGAAATGGATCTAGTAGTAGAGAACTTGCCTTGCACGTGGTAGGCCTAGGCTCATTCCAACACCTCCTGACACCACACACTGCAGGGCCAACAGGTGTCTCCAGCACAGGGCTTGAGTACCACTAGGTACCTGGGCAATGCCAGGGACAGTCCCCATAAAGAAACTGGTTATCACCAGCCCTACCTATATCTTTCACAAAGTTATTTTGCCTTTTGTAGATTAATTTCCTTGTGCATTTAAATTAAAGCATTTATTCTATCTAAAGGAACTAGAGAAATAAGGAAACTGGGGCAACGTTCATAACAAAAGGAAAACAAACTACAAATGAATACTAGCAAATCACCAATGGCCACAAAACCTGCATGTAAATAGAGGTCTCAATAAAGGAGAATCCAAAGAGAATAAAAGGCTGCATCTGATAGGGTCTGCCACCCCTTTCAAAAAAGAAACTTTAATGAAAAATACAACCAGCAAATTAGAGAATAGTTATTGGCACTGGAACAAGTGTACCCATCTCATGATGACATAAGAAATAGGCAGGATTAGAAAGACTCGAAAGAGTTGGTCTAGTCTAGCTCATGAAGAGTCAAAAGTGACCTACCAAAGATCCCTTCCCAGACCAGAGCCCACATGCAAAGTAAAAGTGCTAAGGATAAAAAAAATTGAATAGCATGGGGGAAATAAAGACAAAGAGAAGGCCCACAACAAACTATATGAAGAAAAAGAATGAGAGCATTTCAGAAAGCATCATTTCTAATACTCAAAATACCCACTGAACTGGGAAGCCTACCTAAACCTCGCCCCATTCTCAAAATTTAGTACAAGTCATCTTCCATAAATATAAAGAAGGAACATCAGGGAGATGGCTAAGAGGACTGTTGTGCATGTTTTACATATGTGAGCCCTCAGTTCTGTCCTTAGCAACACATGATTCCACAAGCACTGCTGGGAGTTACCCAAACACTGAGCCAAGTAGCATCAGTTATCGTCACAATAAATAAAGATGTCAGAGATTTACATTTGATGGGATGTAAGGTAGAAGGCAACTGATCTGTATATATATATATATATATATACATATATATATATATATATACATACAAGGCTCAACCTGTAACAACATGTTAGTGATTTCCTACACGGGGCTTAATGGCTGCTGGTGAGATACAACAAATTTCACACACTTTCCTCTAAGGAAGTCTTTTTGGATAATTTTAAGTCTATTATATATAATAAGCAATACAAAATCAATTATTTAGCCTCTGCCTTTGGGGCAGGCTTGGGTAGGGGTAGGAAAATTCGAAATAATGATGCTGGGAAGGTATAATTGTGGTGGGATTGGTGTTGAAATAGTGAATGTATGTAATAAAGTATTGTGAACAACTTTATAAATATAAAAATTTTTAAAAATAATTGAGCAAGAACTGTGGGAACATATTTTAATCAGTGTTAAAGATGATATTGCTAATTATTTTGCAAAGTACCTGAAAGTGCAATATATGAAGATGATTTTATTATGTGTCAGCTTTGTTACCATGTCCCAAACTAGTCTTAGTTTTTTATTTTGTTTTCTTTTGTGGTTTTTTTAAATGTGCTTTTGGTTTTGTTTTTCCGAGCTTTTTGGATCACCTGGCATTGCTCAGGGTTACTTCTGACTCTGCACTCAGGAATTACTGCTGGCATTGCTCAGGGGACCACATGGGGTGCCAAAGATTCAACCTGGGGCACCCACATGCAAGGCAAATGTCCTGCTGCTGTACTATAGCTCTGGTCCCAAAGTCTTGCTTGTTTATAATCATCTAAGTGAATGATTTATTAAACCCTTTAATATTTGTCTTCTTAGAAATTAAATTTTGAAGGCTGGAGAGTGTATCCCAGTTAATTTGCAGTACAGAGCAGATTTTCTGCCTCGTTTACTCTGTATCATAAGATATTTAATTGTAAGTAAAATCGTTGATCCTTTGCAAAATTTATTGTACCTGTGTTTCAGATTTAAGATTTGTCACATTGGAAACCTGGTTTTGTCTCTTTTGCTTTACCACAATGTTGTCTTGTCTGCGCAAGTGTTAGAAATTGAGAAAAGGTGGTTTTTAAATCAGGTTTCTAAATACCTTTACTATTTTACTATTAGAACTATGTTGCAAATATATGGTAAATGGCATGAGAGACCTTAAAGTGCCTGGTCATAACATGACCAGGTTTTCATGTTATTTCATTACAGCATTGCATGCGCTCATGTGGAAGGAGTTGCACTGCATGAGTAGAAGGGGACACAACATTGTCCTGTGGCAAGCATTCTGCTACCCTGTCTTCGACATTAGATGACCTACTCACCCACAAGAAATAAATTTTTTTCTACAAAGTTCTAGTGTAGAACATCTATGTAGTGTAGAGCACAAGAAACCTTAGCAACGGCAAGTATTTTTACAGAGCCAAAAGAGATTCTTACAAATATCTGCAAAGATCATTCTTATGGTACTTGTAGTTTTATACTTGCTAAAACAGTTTAAACAGATAAAAAATTAAAAAACTAAAGCAGAGCTTTTTATGTTAGAAATACAATGGTACATAATTTAGCCCTTGCTAAGTGTGTTCAGTAAGAAAGAGGAGATATTTTTTTATTTTATATGTTTGTTCACAATATTTGATTACATTTAATATTCAAACTGGCAAACTCCAGGTGGCATACCGAATATGCCAAATACCAGTAAGAATGATGGGCCTCATTCCCCTAAACCTGAAAGGGCCTTGAATGTGGCACTTTTTCGAATCTCAGGGCTAGGACAAAGGAGAAGTTATTGGTGCCTGCTCGAGGCAATCTATGAACAACAGGATGATTGTGATCATGAATATTCAAACACCCATCCCACCACCATTACATCTTACCACCACCAAATTCAGGATATTTCCATTCCATGCCCCAATCCCTGTCCCAAACACAACAGAAATAATATATTTCATATTGTCTGTTACGTAGTACTGCTGAAAATGCTTACAAACATTATTCATATAGGAAATTGTGAAGAAATATATATATGCATATATATTTCCCTCGATGATTTGTTGCTACTATCTGAACCCCATCAAATGTGGTGTGGTAATTATGGAGACTGGGCAGGGGGTGTTTTATGCTGTTTCCAGGAATATGTTCAGTCATGTGTGAGACTCAGCTTGAGCACGTGGGGAATGACCCCACAGCGTCGTGGCAGTAGGGTGGTAGGGTTGTGGAGATTTTGGCTGTCAGAGCTGGGTCTTTTGGGGCGGGGAGGGCTCTCACCTGCCCCCCTCTGAAGTGCTCCGTGTGAAACAGCCTGGTGCGGAGTCCAGTGGCATGGTTATGGGGGTCTCAAGTTATGCTCTTTTCGGGAGAAGCAGCCTTTCGATCTGGCAGTGGCTGATGAAAGTGGAGATATTTTTCTTCCCAAGTGACTCAATTATTTTTATACCCAGATAACTAATAGTTGATTCTCCCTCTACTACTGCTTCGTTGTCTGTCATGAGAACTCTTGTCTTCTGAACACTTGTCTGCCGAAGTAATACAATTTGTCAAGAGCACAATCATGGAACAGATTCTGACCCAAAGGAAACAAGTGACAAGACTTTAAGGGACAGGAAAAACTTAAGTTAAACTGTCCTGAAGGTCTCTTGTATTGTTGGGATCGGGAGTTCCCTAGCCCTGGGAGGCGCAGAGAGACCAGCTAGACACAATTCCTGCAGGAGTAAAAACGGGGTTTATTTAGACCAGCATGCTGGGGCTCCGCAGCATACCCCAAAAACGGGCAGTGGTTGAGAGCCCCGAACTTCTTCAAAGGGAATCTTATATAGGCCTTCACTGGCCGTTACAGCAAAGCCCGCGCATTTCATAGCCAATAGATTTGTAACAACATATACTTTCTTAACCAATCCATTTAAAAGTACCTCACTCCTTAGCCTATAGATTCAAAGATCAGCATTTACGTACATCTTACATCGATTGTCAGCACAAGCAAGGTTATAGCTGGAATCATTAAGCCTTAGGTAATCTCCCTTGACCATCCTCATTTTGAGTTACCCAAGTCTGCAGGGTGCTTTAGTGAGACAATACATTCCAGGAAAGGGCAATTTCCCCCAACCACCAGCATCCTGAGTTATCCTTTACCCAAATCTGCAGGGTGCTTTACTGAGACAATACATTTCAGGGACAGTAAATTACTTTCCAAGTCC
Source organism: Sorex fumeus (assembly GCF_029834395.1). Classification (NCBI taxonomy): domain Eukaryota; kingdom Metazoa; phylum Chordata; class Mammalia; order Eulipotyphla; family Soricidae; genus Sorex; species Sorex fumeus. Next base: position 6,872,983 of record NW_026606103.1, read on the forward strand.
CCTCTCCCCCAGGTGCAAAGCAGCCAAGCAGTTTTACAGAAAGCAATGTTGCAAGTTAGCTAAAGTACACAAAAATTTGATGCCCTAATATGGATTCTTTCATTCCCCACTTCTTTTCATGAGCATCTCTAATCCTAGAGATCGTGGGGGGGTCGGGGCCTAATTCGAGGACCCATGGTTAAGAGTAGCTTTCCTCAGTGGGTAGAGTCCGGTATTGTTGCCCAGAATTAGGAGGATCTTCAAGACTCAAACCAATTCTCCCAGGCTTCTCCGACGTCGTTCAAGGCCTTCCCGTAGTTTGGCTATAGAGTCTCTGACAACCTCAGTGTGGTCTGCGTAGAAACAGCATCCCTCCACCAGATCAGAGCAAAGCCCTCTGTTCTTGAGGAACAACAGGTCGAAGGTCGAGTCCTCTCAGGTTTTGGGAGACTCTCTCGAACAGGGATGTGAGAGATTTCTTGATGAGGTCTTAAAAAGAGTTAAAGCAACAGAAACCAAAGCAACATAATGCCATACCCATCTCTATCATTAAAACAATGAAAAGGATTAACTCTACAAACAGGTTTGGTTGATAATATAACTTCCTGTGTTCAGATTTTTCTAATGGTCACAGAAACACCAAGCCATTCTCTGGCTTTCTCAGTACAGATTGGAAAAGCTTCTGCCCATATACTGAAGCTATCAATGAGAACCAACAGATATTTATACCTTGAACATATGAACATTTGATCATTTGTATAAGGTCAAGCTGCCGATTCACCTCTAAGTTCCTTGATGCTGAACAGGTGTTGTTGGGATCGGGAGTTCCCTAGCCCTGGGAGGCACGGAGAGACCAGATAGACACAATTCCTGCAGGAGTAAAAACGGGGTTTATTTAGACCAGCATGCTGGGGCTCCGCAGCATACCCCCAAAACGGGCAGTGGCTGAGAGAGCCCCGAACTTCTTCAAAGGGGATCTTATATAGGCCTTCACTGGCCGTTACAGCAAAGCCCGCGCATTTCATAGCCAATAGATTTGTAACAACATATACTTTCTTAACCAATCCATTTAAAAGTACCTCACTCCTTAGCCTATAGATTCAAAGATCAGCATTTACGTACATCGATTGTCAGCACAAGCAAGGTTATAGCTGGAATCATTAAGCCTTAGGTAATCTCCCTTGACCATCCTCATTTTGAGTTACCCAAGTCTGCAGGGTGCTGTAGTGAGACAATACATTCCAGGAAAGGGCAATTTCCCCCAACCACCCCCATCCTGAGTTATCCTTTACTCAAATCTGCAGGGTGCTTTACTGAGACAATACATTTCAGGGACAGTAAATCACTTTCCAAGTCCCCTCTCCCCCAGGTGCAAAGCAGCCAAGCAGTTTTACAGAAAGCAATGTTGCAAGTTAGCTAAAGTACACAAAAATTTGATGCCCTAATATGGATTCTTTCATTCCCCACTTCTTTTCATGAGCATCTCTAATCCTAGAGATCATGGGGGGGTCGGGGCCTAATTCGAGGACCCGTGGTTAAGAGTAGCTTTCCTCAGTGGGTGGAGTCCGGTATTGTTGCCCAGAATTAGGAGGATCTTCAAGACTCAAACCAATTCTCCCAGGCTTCTCCGACGTCGTTCAAGGCCTTCCCGTAGCTTGGCTATAGAGTCTCTGACAACCTCAGTGTGGTCTGCGTAGAAACAGCATCCCTCCACCAGATCAGAGCAAAGCCCTCTGTTCTTGAGGAACAACAGGTCGAAGGTCGAGTCCTCTCAGGTTTTGGGAGATTATCTCGAACAGGGATGTGAGAGATTTCTCGATGAGGTCTTAAAAAGAGTTAAAGCAACAGAAACCAAAGCAACATAATGCCATACCCATCTCTATCATTAAAACAATGAAAAGGATTAACTCTACAAACAGGTTTGGTTGATAATATAACTTCCTGTGTTCAGATTTTTCTAATGGTCACAGAAACACCAAGCCATTCTCTGGCTTTCTCAGTACAGGTTGGAAAAGCTTCTGCCCATATACTGAAGCTATCAATGAGAACCAACAGATATTTATACCTTGAACATATGATCAGTTGTATAAGGTCAAGCTGCCAATTCACCTCTAAGTTCCTTGATGCTGAACAGGTGTTAGGAAAGGAGGCTCAGGATTTCCACTAGGTTCATTAATGGCACAGAAAGCACAGTTCTGAATTACTTCTATCTTACTTGCTGTTCAGTTCCTCCCCTTGGAAGATGGTTCTCACTAGTGTTAAAACATAACCCTTTAATAATATTCCATTGCATTGGTCCAGGAGTTGTTAATCCCATGATGCAACAGAAATTAAGAGCTGATAATATTCTTGTTCTCTCCAAATGACTGTTCACAGAAAATGAGATGCAATAAAGTATAGAAAGAAAATTCACAGTATTTTAGAACTAGATATTAATCTACTCTAATTTAACCAGTTTAGATGCCTTTCTCGACACTTTGGCCAATTCAGACCGGGGGAAAGCAATTCTGCACTTTGAGATGAGCTTCACCCTAGTAAAGCTCTGGCTTTCAATGCTCGTATCAGACTAGTGACAGCATGTATAATATTGAGTTCCCTTTACAGATTAGGCTGTTTTACCTACAGACAGTAAATTAAGTTTTATCTAAATTTCCCCAAAGGGGGTACCTTTTAGATCAAGATTAGAATACATTTATTCAATCACCTCTGTAGAATTAGAATCTGATTCTTACAAAAAGCAAGTTACAGAAACATGGTTTTCTCTCCACCTTCATTTTAAAACGTTGCAAGATAGTTTAACAAACCTGGCTTGTTCTTTTGCATAAACACAGTAAGATTAGAGAACTCTCCATTTGGGATACCCAATTATTTACTGAGAAGTCCTGGGGATCAGCTAAAGACAGGAGACACAACAATAGTGGCATTAATCTTCATTAATCTTATCTGGCACGTCAGAGCTACCCAGGCCTGGCCAGAAGATGTCCCGCGATGTCTCGAGCCTTCGGGTTGTGGCTTTGTTCCTCGTTTTCCACAGAGATGTCCTGGCAGAAAGGAATCCATCCCATCCCTTCTTCAGGGCTGGGAGAAATCCTGGTTTCTAGGTTTTTCCTTGACGCTGAGAGTAGGCCCAGACTGAGTTAGTCATTGCAGAGTCCTAGATTCCTCATTCTCCATAGCAGTGATGGTTTCCAGTCTTTTCTCGAGCCAGCCTGCCTCTAGGGTCGCCCTGAGGTTTGTAGGGTTCTTGAAACAGTACCTGTTAAATCCCTGCTCCTGTCATTTAGACAGATCCCCTGACTGTTTCCCTGGAAGAGGGCTTTGGGGTCCCATGGCTGGTTTTTCCTGTCTGCATGAGGGGTAGACCCTATTGCAGAGAGGAAAGACTTATCTGGATTTATGCAAATCAACATAGTGCCATGAAACATCAAAAAACATACTGAAGGTACAAAAGAAGAGAAAAGCAAGTATTTCACTTTACTCACAGAGATGTAATACACCTGTTTGCTGTGGGTCCTAGTCAGAGAAGCTAAAATCTGTAGAGATAAAGCATACCGTTTAACATGTTTTTAATCCCATGTCAAAACCCTTGATTTCCTGCAACTTTTGAAAAATTCAATGATCTTAAGAGCACTGTAACAGGAGTCCAGATAATCCATCAATCATCTTTTCCATAGATCTTACCACAAAGGTGCTAGAAGAATTCTGCATGTGATTTAAAGCGTTTCTTATAACAGTTTGACCAGTTCCTTTTCTTTAGAACAACCTCAAACCTTCTACACATTCCTTTACATACATTCTGTAACTTTCATTCATTTAAAAATCAATTTCACTTTAACAGAATTCCTTTCCTTTCTTCCCACTGACCATATCTCCATCCATTATCTTTCTGACTTATGGCATACATCTATAGTAGTACAATGTACAATGTGATCTCCCAAATTTAGACACAAGTTACCAACCATCTCACTTAACATGACAAAACTGTACTCTGCAGTACTATTTCAAAAGCATTAGATCAGTTCCATAGATATTCAAAATGCCTTAAAAATGCTCACAATTAAAGCTCTTACAAGGTATATCCACTGGGCAAAAGATCACTTTACATTAGAAATTAACCAGGAGACATCTTAAAATTCTGATTTACAGGAAAACACAAAATACAAAAAGATTAAAACACTCATGTATTACCATGAAACAGAAAGCATCTCAGGTCAGGGCTAGGTTGATACCTGGAGACAAAGCTTGGCATAAAATAAAATTATCAAAATAATAGCATGCACTTTCAAGCACTAGACAAGCAATGCTATGGCTTCAAATTGTCAGGCTGACATCTGAGACTAATTCAATACAACTTATTACTAAGTAGCCCTAGAAATTTTAGTTACCAAGAGTCTCAGAGATCAGATAGAGCACTGGTAGGACAAACTTTGTAACCAATTTTATAACTCTAGAAACTCATGATTAAACTAAACCATTACTTTTAAACCAGTTTTAATGTGTCATAGTTATTTTAACTCTTTCTAGGTCAAATATTCTAATCCAATGCAGATACAAATATGTACATTAACATAACAGCATAAGACCTATAAACAATTTTTATAAAACATGATAAAACCTTCTTTGGCTTAATTTCAATAGTTCTTGTACCTTAATTATTTAAAATCATGAGCTTTCTACACCAGATAGTTTTTAACAATTCCACAAAAATACAAACATGCTTTCAGATACAGAAAAAGCCCTTTGGATTTTTTTTTAACCAAACTTTGATATCAGCATAAGAAAATATTTGAATTGTTGTGTGAGCACAAAAAGGATGGCAACAATCTATCTTTCCCACCGCCCGCGTTCTGTAGTTTCCCCCACTCCAGGGAGGTAGATGGAGATGGGCAGGAAAAGGAAGGAAACCTTATGGCCAGGCTGCTTGATCTTAGTTGCAGTTTATTCCAATCCTCTCTCCACTCTCGTACCAAAGACTAGCCTGCCTAGAGCTGGGAATCTGCAACCCAAAGATCAGGCCTGGCTAGCACCTGAGATCTCCGTATCTGAGACCTGCTAGGTTCTGTGAGAAAAGGGAAACTGCCTCTTACAAATTTTTCATAAAAGTTAGCTGAGGCTTGTAAGACAAGTTCTTGCTTTCTCTGAACTCTTATTTCACTTTAGTTTCAGGCTCTAGTTCCATAGCTCTTCTAGACAGTATAAGATTCTTAAGTTCAAAAAGGATTTCAACTGTTAATAATATAATCATCAATGTTCTTCTAACAAGAAATTTAGATTGAGAATTCTGCTTTCTCTGTAGGCTCAACCTTCTGATAAGGATTAACCCTTGTCTAACAGGTTCCTAAAACAACTGCATTTCTTAAATCACTGGGTTGCATGTCACTAACTTCTCTAAAATTTCTACTTCTGATTTCAGCCTGGTTCCAACACTCAAGTGTTCCACACAGACACACAGACAGACAGACAGTCAGACACAGACAGACGGACACAGACAGACAGACAGTGAACTGACAAAAACACCACACGTACATGTGCACATATCTGTAGTTGATTGATCAATCTGACCCTTCAAAAAAATGGCAGGGAGAAACTGATGGACTGAGAAAGGAAGGGACAGCTCCCAGGGCGGCTGATTGGAAACTCTGCTCCTCATTTCCCAGCCTAACTAGTCAGTCTCCCACTTGTTAAAAATGGGTCAAGAAAGCGCTTTTGTTGATATAAGCCGGCAAAATAAACTATGACAAAGATGTTACCATATTTTCGCCAAGGCTAATTCTGAGGCAGGGAACTAGTACCTTCCTATCAGACATGGGGATAGGCTTCTTTGTTTCTGATGTCAAACAGTTAATCATAAGATCTCGCATTTTCCTGCCTCCTCTGCTTTGATACTCTCCTATTTCTTTTGTTACCTGCAAAGATCTGACTGCAAAATGATCTGGTAATGCAAACTGCCATTCACTGGCTATCTTTCCCCACTATACTCAGGCCACATGGTGTTACAGAGGTCAATAAGATCTCCTTATCTAAAACTACCTAGTTGGAAGCTCCTCAGATGATTTCCTAATTGCAAGCAATAATCTATGAAAAGGGATGGTTCCTTGGCAAAACTTTTCTCCAGGTCTATCACTTTTGCCTCTCCTAAGGGGACTCTAACCTCCCTTAAATTGGCCTTTATTCAGAGGCTCATCTCCACCTGGGTGGGCCTGGCTTTGGGCAGACCCACAGCTGTGTGCCTGAGCCGAACTTAGTGCTGTGGTCTTAAAAACTCTGCTCCTTAAAAAAAAACAGTTCTGCCTTCTCTCAGCTTGCTACATCTTCCCTGCTTTTGCTGGCTTGCTGCTTTTCTTAGGCTTCTTACCTGCCTTTTACCCCTTTTTTTTTCTTTCTGCCTTACATCTGGACTGCCTTCATTAGCATTTGAATTGACCTCTAGCTGAGACTGGGTGGGGAAAAGGATTTTCTGCCTGTAAATTGATCTGCCTTAGTTTCCCAGAATCTTCTCACTAGTGGGCTTTCCTCCCATCCCCCCCATAGTGGATGGTGACACAAGACAGACAAAGGAGGGGTGCCTCTTTGCAGAGACTATTCAGATGCTTGCCTGGTGGAGAACTTCACAGCAGATCTTCCACAGATTACCTCCTTTATCTGAGCCACAAGGTTTGGAGAGAAGGAACCTCGTGGGGGCCAATCCACACCGAAGGAAGGTCATTCTGATGAACAATAAGTGTCAAATTTACCTTTCTTGATCATCAAGCCCAGATCCTGAGCTTTCCTGTGGATCTTAGAGAAGTGATCAATTCTGACCCGTATTAAACAATCTTAATAAACAGAATTAGGAGAAAGATAATAAATACACACACTATGGATACACGCACAGATCACACTTAGGCACTCGCTCGGACCAGTCCACTCTTTCACACGGGTGTGCACCACACTCACCAGTCACCCTGGGACTCCCAAATATGCCCAAAGGGCATGCACATGATTTTTCACCTCCAGAGGGTTTAGTTCTTCCAAGTGAAGAGATCGGAAGTAGGGAAAGGCCAGTGCTGGCCCGGGAGTGGCAATAGAGAGTTCGGGGTTCAGGCGCAGAGGAGGAGCAGAGTAAGTGGGGGCCCCTTCTCCCCCCGGCCTGGCACTCCTGCCTAAGGCTCCTGGTCCGGGTACCCCCGGGGAGCAGGCTGGTAGATGACTCCCTTGACCTGGAAGATGAGCGGCAAGTGGAACGATCCCTCGGGGGGCCAACCAATCTGGAACGTCGGCCATCCTGCAGAGCAAAAGGTCTGCCATTTAGGCTTTTTAACAATCAGAAAAGGATTCTGAGCACGAGAGCAGACCTCTGACCAGTGGGAGAGAGTGAGTGAGAGGAGTGGACGGAGATTGTCCCGTGGTTCCAAAGACGGTGTCTCGGTAGAGAAAAAGGACGAGCGTGATCCAACCTACAAAAAAAGAATGACGCAAGCGCAAGGCCTTTTGGAGAGGAAAGAAGAATAGAGAAGTAATAGAGCGGCCGATGATTCCTGACACACCAGATGTAGCCTCTCCGAGGCTACCACAAAAGAGGCCTCCAGGCGTCCCTGGCCCTCATCCACCTCCGGGGCGTCCCCCAGGGCTGCGGCCCGTGTCTATTCCCGACACGTCTGTCAGACACAAGGCTCGCACACACAACAGTGTGCTGCACACCACTGTCACTGTGCTGCACACCACTGTGCTTGTGTCACCGATCGGTAACTACAGTAAAACGGTACCGGAGAAACAAAGAGAGAGAAAGAGGCGCCTTAACTTACCCCACGGCTCAATCCTGCGTCCCTGGGGCAGGGTCCTCGGTGATCTCGGTGGGACCTCCAAATGTTGGGATCGGGAGTTCCCTAGCCCTGGGAGGCACGGAGAGACCAGATAGACACAATTCCTGCAGGAGTAAAAACGGGGTTTATTTAGACCAGCATGCTGGGGCTCCGCAGCATACCCCCAAAACGGGCAGTGGCTGAGAGAGCCCCGAACTTCTTCAAAGGGGATCTTATATAGGCCTTCACTGGCCGTTACAGCAAAGCCCGCGCATTTCATAGCCAATAGATTTGTAACAACATATACTTTCTTAACCAATCCATTTAAAAGTACCTCACTCCTTAGCCTATAGATTCAAAGATCAGCATTTACGTACATCGATTGTCAGCACAAGCAAGGTTATAGCTGGAATCATTAAGCCTTAGGTAATCTCCCTTGACCATCCTAGTTTTGAGTTACCCAAGTCTGCAGGGTGCTGTAGTGAGACAATACATTCCAGGAAAGGGCAATTTCCCCCAACCACCCCCATCCTGAGTTATCCTTTACTCAAATCTGCAGGGTGCTTTACTGAGACAATACATTTCAGGGACAGTAAATCACTTTCCAAGTCCCCTCTCCCCCAGGTGCAAAGCAGCCAAGCAGTTTTACAGAAAGCAATGTTGCAAGTTAGCTAAAGTACACAAAAATTTGATGCCCTAATATGGATTCTTTCAGTGTTAGGAAAGGAGGCTCAGGATTTCCACTAGGTTCATTAATGGCACAGAAAGAACAGTTCTGAATTACTTCTGTCTTACTTGCTGTTCAGTTCCTCCCCATGGAAGATGGTTCTCACTAGTGTTAAAACATAACCCTTTAATAATATTCCATTGCATTGGTCCAGGAGTTGTTAATCCCATGATGCAACAGAAATTAAGAGCTGATAATATTCTTGTTCTCTCCAAATGACTGTTCACAGAAAATGAGATGCAATAAAGTATAGAAAGAAAATTCACAGTATTTTAGAACTAGATATTAATCTACTCTAATTTAACCAGTTTAGATGCCTTTCTCGACACTTTGGCCAATTCAGACCGGGGGAAAGCAATTCTGCACTTTGAGATGAGCTTCACCCTAGTAAAGCTCTGGCTTTCAATGCTCGTATCAGACTAGTGACAGCATATATAATATTGAGTTCCCTTTACAGATTAGGCTGTTTTACCTACAGACAGTAAACTAAGTTTTATCTAAATTTCCCCAAAGGGGGTACCTTTTAGATCAAGATTAGAATACATTTATTCAATCACCTCTGTAGAATTAGAATCTGATTCTTACAAAAAGCAAGTTACAGAAACATGGTTTTCTCTCCACCTTCATTTTAAAACGTTGCAAGATAGTTTAACAAACCTGGCTTGTTCTTTTGCATAAACACAGTAAGATTAGAGAACTCTCCATTTGGGATACCCAATTATTTACTGAGAAGTCCTGGGGATCAGCTAAAGACAGGAGACACAACAATAGTGGCATTAATCTTCATTAATCTTATCTGGCACGTCAGAGCTACCCAGGCCTGGCCAGAAGATGTCTTGCGATGTCTCGAGCCTTCGGGTTGTGGCTTTGGTTCTCGTTTTCCACAGAGATGTCCTGGCAGAAAGGAATCCATCCCATCCCTTCTTCAGGGCTGGGAGAAATCCTGGTTTCTAGGTTTCTCCTTGACGCTGAGAGTAGGCCCAGACTGAATTAGTCATTGCAGAGTCCTAGATTCCTCATTCTCCATAGCAGTGATGGTTTCCAGTCTTTTCTCGAGCCAGCCTGCGTCTAGGGTCGCCCTGAGGTTTGTAGGGTTCTTGAAACAGTACCTGTTAAATCCCTGCTCCTGTCATTTAGACAGATCCCCTGGCTGTTTCCCTGGAAGAGGGCTTTGGGGTCCCATGGCTGGTTTTTCCTGTCTGCATGAGGGGTAGACCCTATTACAGAGAGGAAAGACTTATCTGGAGTTATGCAAACCAACATAGTGCCATGAAACATCAAAAAACATACTGAAGGTACAAAAGAAGAGAAAAGCAAGTATTTCACTTTACTCACAGAGATGTAATACACCTGTTTGCTGTGGGTCCTAGTCAGAGAAGCTAAAATCTGTAGAGATAAAGCATACCGTTTAACATGTTTTTAATCCCATGTCAAAACCCTTGATTTCCTGCAACTTTTGAAAAATTCAATGATCTTAAGAGCATTGTAACAGGAGTCCAGATAATCCATCAATCATCTTTTCCATAGATCTTACCACAAAGATGCTAGAAGAATTCTGCATGTGATTTAAAGCATTTCTTATAACAGTTTGACCAGTTCCTTTTCTTTAGAACAACCTCAAACCTTCTACACATTCCTTTACATACATTCTGTAACTTTCATTCATTTAAAAATCAACTTCACTTTAACAGAACTCCTTTCCTTTTTTTTTCCCTCTGATATTTCCATCCATTATCTTTCTGACTTATGACATACATCCATATTAGTGCAACATGATCTCCCAAGTTTAGACACAGCTTCCAATAATCTCACTTAACATGACAAAACTGTACTCTGCAGTACCATTCCAAAAGCATCAGTTCTATACTTAAAAGGCTTTAGAGATGCTCACAACTAAAGTTCTTACAACATATATTTAATGGGCAAAAGTTTACTTTACATTAGAAATTAACCAAGAGACATCTTAGAATTCTGATTTCTAGGAAAACACAGATATAAAGATTAAAACACTCATAGATTACCATGAAACAAAGGATTTCACACTTGAGGACAAAGCTCTCTGAAGGTCAGGACTAGGTTGATACCTGGAGACAAAGCTTGGCATAAAATAAAATTATCAAAATAATAGCATATACTTTCAAGCACTAGACAAGCAATGCTATGGCTTCTAATTGTCAGGCTGACATCTGAGACTAATTCAATACAACTTATTGCTAAGTAGCCCTAGAAATTTTAGTTACCAAGAGTCTCAGAGATCAAATAAAACCACTGGTAGGATAAGTTTTGCAACCAACTTTATAACTCTAGAAACTCATATTTTAAAATAAACATGAACCTGTTTTTATGTACCACATTATTTCAACTCACAAGATATTCTAGGTCAAATATTCTAATCCAATGCAGATACAAATATGTACATTAACATAACAGCATAAGACTTATAAACAATCAATTTTTATAAAACATGATAAAACCTTCTTTGGCTTAATTTCAATAGTTCTTGTACCTTAATTATTTAAAATCATGAGCTTTCTACACCAGATACTTTTTAACAATTCCACAAAAATACAAACATGCTTTCAGATACAGAAAAAGCCCTTTGGATTTTTTTTTAACCAAACTTTGATATCAGCATAAGAAAATATTTGAATTGTTGTGTGAGCACAAAAAGGATGGCAACAATCTATCTTTCCCACCGCCCGCGTTCTGTAGTTTCCCCCACTCCAGGGAGGTAGATGGAGATGGGCAGGAAAAGGAAGGAAACCTTATGGCCAGGCTGCTTGATCTTAGTTGCAGTTTATTCCAATCCTCTCTCCACTCTCGTACCAAAGACTAGCCTGCCTAGAGCTGGGAATCTGCAACCCAAAGATCAGGCCTGGCTAGCACCTGAGATCTCCGTATCTGAGACCTGCTAGGTTCTGTGAGAAAAGGGAAACTGCCTCTTACAAATTTTTCATAAAAGTTAGCTGAGGCTTGTAAGACAAGTTCTTGCTTTCTCTGAACTCTTATTTCACTTTAGTTTCAGGCTCTAGTTCCATAGCTCTTCTAGACAGTATAAGATTCTTAAGTTCAAAAAGGATTTCAACTGTTAATAATATAATCATCAATGTTCTTCTAACAAGAAATTTAGATTGAGAATTCTGCTTTCTCTGTAGGCTCAACCTTCTGATAAGGATTAACCCTTGTCTAACAGGTTCCTAAAACAACTGCATTTCTTAAATCACTGGGTTACATGTCACTAACTTCTCTAAAATTTCTACTTCTGATTTCAGCCTGGTTCCAACACTCAAGTGTTCCACACAGACACACAGACAGACAGACAGTCAGACACAGACAGACGGACACAGACAGACAGACAGTGAACTGACGAAAACACCACACATACATGTGCACATATCTGTAGTTGATCGAGCAATCTGACCCTTCAAAAAAAATGGCAGGGAGAAACTGATGGACTGAGAAAAGAAGGGACAGTTCCCAGGGCGGCTGATTGGGAACTCTGCTCCTCATTTCCCAGCCTAACTAGTCAGTCTCCCACTTGTTAAAAATGGGTCAAGAAAGCGCTTTTGTTGATATAAGCCGGCAAAATAAACTATGACGAAGATGTTACCATATTTTCGCCAAGGCTAATTCTGAGGCAGGGAGCTAGTACCTTCCTATCAGACATGGGGATAGGCTTCTTTGTTTCTGATGTCAAACAGTTAATCATAAGATCTTGCATTTTCCTGCCTCCTCTGCTTTGATACTCTCCTATTTCTTTTGTTACCTGAAAGATCTGACTGCAAAATGATCTGGTAATGCAAACTGCCATTCACTGGCTATCTTTCCCCACTATACTCAGGCCACATGGTGTTACAGAGGTCAATAAGATCTCCTTATCTAAAACTACCTAGTTGGAAGCTCCTCAGATGCTTTCCTAATTGCAAGCAATAATCTATGAAAAAGATGGTTCCTTGGCAAAACTTTTCTCCAGGTCTATCACTTTTGCCTCTCCTAAGGGGACTCTAACCTCCTTAAATTGGCCTTTATTCAGAGGCTCATCTCCACCTGGGTGGGCCTGGCTTTGGGCAGACCCACAGCTGTGTGCCTGAGCCAAACTTAGTGCTGTGGTCTTAAAAACTCTGCTCCTTAAAAAAACAGTTCTGCCTTCTCTCAGCTTGCTACATCTTCCCTGCTTTTTGCTGGCTTGCTGCTTTTCTTAGGCTTCTTACCTGCCTTTTACCCCCCTTTTTTTTTTCTTTCTGCCTTACATCTGGACTGCCTTCATTCGCATTTGAATTGACCTCTAGCTGAGACTGGGTGGGGAAAAGGATTTTCTGCCTGTAAATTGATCTGCCTTAGTTTCCCAGAATCTTCTCACTAGTGGGCTTTCCTCCCATCCCCCCCATAGTGGATGGTGTCCCCCCCATAGTGGATGGTGACGCAAGACAGACAAAGGAGGGGTGCCTCTTTGCAGAGACCATTCAGATGCTTGCCTGGCGGAGAACTTAGCCTTAGTGGTTCAGCATTGTGACGCCTGATAGGAGGACCTATCAAGGTGCTCATACACACAAGCATTCACACAGAGGTTATCACATCCCTCCCCCAGTCCCCCTAGAGATTTCCAAGGGAGCATACCTTCACAGCAGATCTTCCACAGATTACCTCCTTTATCTGAGCCACAAGGTTTGGAGAGAAGGAACCTCGTGGGGGCCAATCCACACCGAAGGAAGGTCATTCTGATGAACAATAAGTGTCAAATTTACCTTTCTTGATCATCAAGCCCAGATCCTGAGCTTTCCTGTGGATCTTAGAGAAGTGATCAATTCTGACCCGTATTAAACAATCTTAATAAACAGAATTAGGAGAAAGATAATAAATACACACACTATGGATACACGCACAGATCACACTTAGGCACTCGCTCGGACCAGTCCACTCTTTCACACGGGTGTGCACCACACTCACCAGTCACCCTGGGACTCCCAAATATGCCCAAAGGGCATGCACATGATTTTTCACCTCCAGAGGGCTTAGTTCTTCCAAGTGAAGAGATCAGAAGTAGGGAAAGGCCAGTGCTGGCCCGGGAGTGGCAATAGAGAGTTCGGGGTTCAGGGGCACAGGAGGAGCAGAGTAAGTGGGGGCCCCTTCTCCCCCCCGGCCTGGCACTCCTGCCTAAGGCTCCTGGTCCGGGTACCCCCGGGGAGCAGGCTGGTAGATAACTCCCTTGACCTGGAAGATAAGCAGCGAGTGGAACGATCCCTTGGGGGACCAACCAATCTGGAATGTCGGCCATCCTGCAGAGCAAAAGGTCTGCCATTTAGGCTTTTTAACAATCAGAAAAAGATTCTGAGCACGAGAGCAGACCTCTGACCAATGGGAGAGAGTGTGAGTGAGAGGAGTGGACGGAGATTGTCCCATGGTTCCAAAGACGGTGTCTCGGTAGAGAAAAAGGATGAGCGTGATCCAACCTACAAAAAAGAATGATGCAAGCGCAAGGCCTTTTGGAGAGGAAAGAAGAATAGAGAAGTAATAGAGCGGCCGATGATTCCTGACACACCAGATGTAGCCTCTCCGAGGCTACCACAAAAGAGGCCTCCAGGCGTCCCTGGCCCTCATCCACCTCCGGGGCGTCCCCCAGGGCTGCGGCCCGTGTCTATTCCCGACACGTCTGTCAGACACAAGGCTCACACACACACCAGTGTGCTGCACACCACTGTCACTGTGCTGCACACCACTGTGCTTGTGTCACCGATCGGTAACTACAGTAAAACGGTACCAAAGAAACAAAGAGAGAGAAAGAAGCGCCTTAACTTACCCCGCGGCTCAATCCGGCGTCCCTGGGGCAGGGTCCTCGGTGATCTCGGTGGGACCTCCAAATGTTGGGATCGGAGTTCCCTAGCCCTGGGAGGTGCGGAGAGACCAGATAGACACAATTCCTGCAGGAGTAAAAACGGGGTTTATTTAGACCAGCATGCTGGGGCTCCACAGCATACCCCAAAAACGGGCAGTGGCTGAGAGCCCCGAACTTCTTCAAAGGGGATCTTATATAGGCCTTCACTGGCCGTTACAGCAAAGCCCGCACATTTCATAGCCAATAGATTTGTAACAACATATCCTTTCTTAACCAATCCATTTAAAAGTACCTCACTCCTTAGCCTATAGATTCAAAGATCAGCATTTACGTACATCGATTGTCAGCACAAGTTAGGTTATAGCTGGAATCATTAAGCCTTAGGTAATCTCCCTTGACCATCCTCATTTTGAGTTACCCAAGTCTGCAGGGTGCTTTAGTGAGACAATACATTCCAGGAAAGGGCAATTTCCCCCAACCACCAGCATCCTGAGTTATCCTTTACCCAAATCTGCAGGGTGCTTTACTGAGACAATACATTTCAGGGACAGTAAATACACCTGAATCCTGTCACACTTGGTTTAGAAAAGAAGTTATGCCCTGTTCACTTTCCAAGTCCCCTCTCCCCCAGGTGCAAAGCAGCCAAGCAGTTTTACAGAAAGCAATGTTGCAAGTTAGCTAAAGTACACAAAAATTTGATGCCCTAATATGGATTCTTTCAGCAAGTTAGCTAAAGTACACAAAAATTTGATGCCCTAATATGGATTCTTTCAGCAAGTTAGCTAAAGTACACAAAAATTTGATGCCCTAATATGGATTCTTTCAACAGAAGCTAGGTTGCACATCTATGACTGCCAGTGAACCTGAACAGAGAATGGCTGCATTCCCCTGCTGAAGAGCTCCTGACAGAAGTTGTGATGCTCCTGTTCCAGTGCTCCCTGCCTGATCCAGTGCTTCCTGAAGTTTGCAGGACTCTAACAGTTGTTTCTCTGGGACTCATTGCTGGAACTCATTGCTGTGACTACTACTGCTGCTGTTGTAGAAACAACTTTTCAAATTGTGATCTGGACACCTCATTTCTTCAAAAAGCAGCTGAATGACTCTGATCACCCTTGAACAGTGCAGGACTATTGGACACTTTACAACAAGCACTGCTCAGGGTTCAGGGGTGGATTGAAGTTTTAGTACTACTACAAATGAGACTGTTTTGTGATTGGAATTGTTACTCTGTCTATTTCAAAATTTTGTGTTTTTGTAAACAGAAAAGGGTGAGATGTTGGAGTACACGGAGCTTAGGTTTATCAGAGTGTTCCCATCACAGTGCTCCCGAGTCACTCCCATTACTTTGTCAGTCTGTAACCACTTCTATGCTCTCTTACCCAACCAATTTGTAAGGTCTCATCCTTCTTAGACACCGAAGCTGTACTGTAAGTTAATAACGCCTTTCTCCTCTCCTTATGTCTTTGGAGCAGTTTACTTGAATGCAATGTCCTTTTGTGTAGATACAGGAAGACAATTAATTAATATGCTCGGTAACTTAGGAATTGATTGGCTTTGAATATTATTCACTCCTGGGCATCTGCCTTCTCAACTTAAGCCTCAGTTGCCCTCACTTCCTAGCACCCCAAGGGCAGGGTCCCGACGTGGGACTGGATGGAACCAGGGCAAGCCGGTAAGTTATGTGCTACCCTGGCATCGCGATGGGCCAGGCCAAGATGACACGGTTCTTAACTATAAGTTAAGAGTTTGATCATAGGCAAATGCTGTCACGATCCAAAAGTAACAACAAGACTAGGACCCTGCCGCTAGGAATAGGAAAGCTATCTGGCCTGAGCACTGCAGTCTGAGATCGAGATGGCCCTAGGAGAGCAATTCTATAAGCTCAAAGTATTTCTTACTGTGTCCATACCAAATGATTAATATTATGTATGCTTATGTTGGTTGGACAAGGAGAGAAGAAACACGTCCTAGAAGCAGTTTTCCTACGTGTCCTGGCTAGCTTGGATGAGACTGAACCTTTCCCCCTCCAAAGTGCCTTCAGTAAATGATTTCAGTATATTGAGGCAGTTTCTCTTATCTCACAGGAGCCTAGCTGGTTTTAGGTAAGCAAATCTCAGGTGCTAAGCCAGGCCTGATCTTGGGTATGTAGATACCTGGCTCAGGACAGGCTGATATTTGAGATGTAGGCTCCAAGCTCTAGCAGACTCCTCTTTGATGTGTTAATCCAAATAGTTTGTAAAGGTGAGGCCAAGATTACTGGCCTTGCAGATGTAAAGAAACAATGTGGATGTAAAGAAACAATGTATGTTTGCTGCCTCAATGTTCTTTCTATAACTCTTTTTGATGACATCACTATATTGGCCCTTTAGAGGTACCATGATGTATATAAGGGAGATTTCGGGGGCTCTCTCAGGGTGCATGTGCTTGAGGACTCCTGAAGCCTCCATGACATACATCTCTTCCATGTAATAAACTGCTGCTAAGACCAACCAGCCTGGCCCCCATTTCCTTTCTTCGCCTGACCATCGCCATCGACCTCCGTGGAGTGGGGAAATGGCCTGACCGCCGGCCTTTTTATTTTTGTGTGCTTACACACACTCCCACCCTCATCCCTTCACTGCACTACAAAAAACAAAACAAACAAAAACTTAGACTGGAAATGTGGCTTATTTCAGTAGTAGAATAGAGTACAAAAGACTAATTTGTTTTCATTTTTTTATAATTTTATTTATTGAATCACTGTGAAAGAAGTTACAAAGCTATCGGGTAAAAGTCTTGATCATACAATGATGAAACACTCGTCCCTTCACCAGTGCCCATTCTCCGCCACCAAAAACCCCAGTATACCCCCATTCCACACCCTCCCCCTACCTGTGGGGCAGGTGATTTCCACAGTACTCTCTCTCTACTTTGATTACATTCAATATTTTGACACCAGACCCAACATTGTTATTTGGGATTTTATCCCAACACTCAGATCTGCTGAAAAGGCAACAGTAGACAATTTGTTTTCTATTGCTGGTTATGAATAAAATATGATGTCGCGCGGCTGTAGTAGTGACCATGCCATTTTGAAGTTCTGAAATTTTAACAATTAAATGTGGAGGGATTTCTTGCCCAAACCTGCTGGGTTCCGAGATTTGTTCCTGAGTCTCTGGGATCATGGCCGTTAAGCAGCTTGATCAGGAGCTAGAGAGGCCGTTCGTGGGTGGCGACTCAGGGTCTCGTTGGGACTAGGAGAAACGGGCCGGCTCAACCCCCATCCCCTGAGACCCCGCGTGTCTCATCACTGAGGGACCAAACCTGTCTGTCCAATGGCCTCTGGAGGATGGCAGCCACTGAGCCGCCTAAGGGGAGCAAGCGGAAGGACAGCACCCTTTCCCCTCTGGGGAGGCCCAATGACAGTAACCTACTGAGCAGTCTGGACGCATTTCTGCCATAGCTGCTGGGTTTCAAGGATTGTTTCTGAGTCTCTGGGATCATGGCCATTAAGCACCTTGATCAGGAGCCAGGGAGGCCATTCGTGGGTGATGACTCGGGGTCTTGTTGGGATGGGGAGGAAAGGGCCGGCTCCACCCCCATCCGTGAGGCCCCGCGTGTCTCGTCACTGTGGGCCCAAACCTGACTGTCCAGTGGCTTCTGGAGGATGGCGGCCACCAGGCCGCCAGGGCAAACAGGCCAAGGTACAAAACCTATTCCCACCTGGGGTGGCCCAGCGCTGGTAACCTACTGGAGGGAGTGGACGCATTTCTGCCAAAAGTCGTTGGGTTCCGTTATTTGTTTCTGAGTATCGGATCATGGCCATTAAAAGTCTTGATCAGGAGCCAGAGAGGCCATTCACGGGTGGCAACTCGGGCTCTCGTTGGGGTGGCGGGGAAAGGGCCAGCTCCACACCCATCCCGTGAGGCCCCACGTGTCTCGTCACTGCAGGCGCAAACCTGACTGTCCAGTGGCCTCTGGCAAATGGCAGCAACCAAGCCACCACGGGGAACAGGTGGAAGGACAGCACCCTTTCCCCTCTGGGGTGACCCAACGACAGTAACCTACTGTGCAGTCTAGACGCATTTCTGCCATAAGCCACTGGGTTTCAAGGTTTGTTTCTGAGTCTCTGGGATCATGGCCATTAAGTAGCTTGATCAGGAGCCAGAGAGGACATTCGTGGGTGGCAACTCGGGGTCTCGTTGGGATGGGGAGGAAAGGGCCAGCTCTACCTCCATCCTATTGGCCCCACATGTCTCGTCACTAAGGGCCTAAACCTGACTGTCCAGTGGCCACTGGAGGATGGCAGCCACAGGGCCACCAGGGGGATCAGACCAAGGCACGAAACCTGTTCCCACCTGGGGTGGCCCAGTGCCGGTAACCTACTGCAGAGACTGAACGCATTTCTGCCAAAAGCCATTGGGTTTCGAGATTTGTTTCTGAGTCTCTGGGATCATGGCCATTAAGCAGTTTGATCAGAAACCAGAGAGGCCATGCTTCCAATTATGTAGCTGAGCAGGAGGTGGTTTGTGGGTGTGTCTCCCACATACCTAACTTTTGGCTGTTTACTTTCTTGGTAAATGTTGCCCCAAGTTTTTGGGGTCTGGCCAAAGGCATAGCAGCAATTTTGGGGTATCTGGAAGTCTGAAGGCGCCATCAAGTTGCTGATGCACTCGCCTCACAGGTACAGAGTGACCTGCTGACACACTATACCCCCAAAAAGACTTATTTTTTTTTTTATCAAGACAAAAAAAAAAGAGGTTGAAATTTTTACTTTATCATTAAACTGGAAGAAGGAAAAACCTTAAAAATCAACAAAAAGTCAGGCTAGGGATGTGACCCAGGGGTAGAGAGCCCAAATGCACAGTAAGCACCTTATCTCCTGTACTCTTTATTTGGCCCCATGATAATTTTAAACTGCCATGGAGTTGGTGAGTGAAGGTTTTTCTATGCAAAATAATTAAGATGAAACTATAATGAAGCTGGAACTCATTAGTCACTTGGGCCTCCACTTTGAATTTTCTTGGTTCATGCCTTGGACATAATGCTTTCACCTTTTGAGGTATTCAGCATCTGTAACACATCAATAGCTTTGGCAGAACATATAAAGATTGTATGCTGTTATGTAGGAGAGACGTGATCAATGATAAAAGGGGTGACTGATGCTAACATATTAAGGCACAGTGCACAAGCATTGCTAGTTCTTACATAAGCACATAGTTGTCTGCGTAAGAACATAACAGAATGTTTCCGTTGTGAAACTTTGACATTTTTGCACAAGGGAAGTGTTCTGATTTTTTTCCCCATCTAGATCTGTTGTATACCACATTTACACTGGCTACTCTTTTATCTCCATTTGATGTAATCCTCTTTGTTTCTTTTTGCTTTTGTTTTTTTCGTTACAATGGAGTCAAATCCCTGAAGACACCACTGAAGCAAATATTATGGAGTGTTTTGACTATATATTTTTTATCCATTGTTTTGGTCTTTTGAAGTAAAATTGTCTTTTGGGGAAGGGCACTAATTATAACAAGAGAGGCAAGGTGGGGAAGGGCACTAATTATAAGGAGAGAGGCAAGGGAAATGGTTGAAAAGACTGGAGCACATACTTTGCATTCAGGAGGTCTAGACTTGAACCCTTTCTCTGCATGGTCCCCAGAGTATCTCTAGGAATGACCCCCAAGCTCCTAACTGGGTGTAAGCCCTCCACACCTCTGGTTAGGATTCAAAAAACAAAGAACCACAACAAAAATGGAGAATGTGTGTGTGTGTGTGTGTGTGTGTGTGTGTATGAGAGAGAGACAGACAGACACCGGGGGGTGGTGAAAGGAAAGGTAAAAGTAAAGGGGGAAAAGGGAAAAGTAAAGGAAATTCATGTACTAAAGGATACAGACAATCCCATGTTGGAGAGCTTTTAAGGAAAGGATCAACTACTAACCCAAACTGGGGTGTAGGAAGCTCCGCAGTGGAGTGTGCCATGATCTCTCTTATGAATTTGGGTCTGCCATCAAAATCTGTAATTCATTTTTATTTATGTTTGATTGCTGGTGTAAGATAGTTTTGTTTCATGTAACTGACCACTTAACTCAAATTCATTTACTGAAGAGCTTTTCTTTCTCCATTTCTGTATTCTTGGCTCCTTTGTTATAAAATTGACTGTCCATGTCGGGGAGCTGCGAGCTCTCAATTCTATTCCATTGATCTTTGTGCTTACCTTTATTTCATTACTGTGCTATGGACCAGAGAACTATTTCAAAGGGTTAAGTACATGCACGTGCAAAGGCCCACATTCAATCTACAGAATCCCACGGTTTCTGCTGGGAGTGACCCTCAAGCAGATCTGGGAGTAGCCTGATCACCAGGTGTACCCATTCCCCTCCCAAAATGCCATACCCCAATCCCATACTATTTGGTTACTATAGAGTTAAAGCTTCATTTAAAGTTGGCCCATGTTCAAGTAGGGCATTTGCCTTGCACACGGCCGACCCATGTTCAATTCCTAGCATCCCATATGGTCCCCCGAGCACCGCCAGGAGTAATTCCTGAGTGCAAAGCCAGGAATAATCCCTGTGCATCGCCCGGTGTCACCCCCAAAGCAATAAATAAATAAATTAATTAATAAAATTAGCCCATGTCCGATCTAGCCTGCCTGTATTCAATCCTGGGCACAATGCCTTCCATCTTCTTTTCCCTCAAGATTGCTATGACTATTTTTAGCAGATATTGTACCTTCATGTAAACTTTAGTAGTATTTTTTCTATACTCTTGAAGTATGTCAATAGTATTTTAATAGGCATTACACTAAGTCTGAGTAATGCTATGAGTAGGATGGTCATTTTTGGTTTGTGTTGTTGCTTTATTACGATGGTTATTTTAACAACGTTCTTTTTTTTTTTAAGTGTTTGAAAGACACCAGGCTAGTTGTGCTCAGGGATCACTTTTGGCAAGGCTCAGGGAACCATATGGGATACCAAGAATCTAACCTTGTGGGTATGTTCAAGGCAGTACACTACCCATTGTACTATCACACCAGCCCCTGCTAATTCTTCTAATTCATGAATGTGAAATATATTTTTATTTCCTTGTGCCTCCATTTCTTTTAACAGTGACTTGCAGTTTTTGATATATGAGTCACCCTCTTTGTCAATACCTTAGAAATTGATTCTTAATGAAATTATAAATGCAATTTAAATTTTTCTTGATTGCATATAGAAATGAAACAGATTTGTATATGTTGATTTGAAAGCCTGTCACTTGACTGTATTGGTTTATTGTTTTTAAATGTTTGGGGATTTTTTTGGGTCAGTTATTTAGGGTTTTATGTATATTATTATGTCATCTATACAGTAATAGTTAAACTTCTTTTCCAATATTGTCATTTGTATCTTTTTTATTGCCTAATTGCCGTGACTAGGACTTCCAGTATTGTATTGAGTAATTGTGGCAACTGCAGACAAGATTGGGGCAACCCAGGTTTGATCCCTGGAATTGTTCCCCTGAGCACCACCAGGACTGTCCTAAGTGTAGGAATAACTCCTGAGCATCGCCAGATGTGACCCCAAAACAAACAAACAGAAAAAAATAAACCCAAAACAGCGACAACAAAAACAGTGGACAGTCTTGTCTTTTGCCTCTTAGAGAAAAGTCTGCCTTACATTGTTGAGTATTATATTAGTAGTAACTTTTTAAAAATAACACTTTATTGAATCACTATGAGTACAAAGTTACAAAGTTCTTTATGACTGTTTCAGGCTTACAATGGTCAAACACCAATCTTTTCACCAGTGTCCACTTCCCTCCAGCACCTCCACCAATATCCCCAGTTTCCCTCCCCCCCCCACCTGCCTTTACAACAGCACTTTTTCATATTTCCTTTTTCCTTCCTTCCTCCTCCCCCATTTTAAGGCACTATGGCTTATAATACTGTTACTTATTGGGTTCCCTCTTGGAGAGCCCGGCAAGCTACCGAGAGTATCCTGCTCGCATGTCAAAGCCTGGCAAGCTGCCCGTGGCGTGTTCGATATGCCAAAAACAGTAACAACAAGTCTCACAATGGAGATGTTACTGGTGCCCACTCAAGCAAATTGATGAACAACGGGAGGACAGTGCTACAATGCTACTTATTGGGTATCACGAATATCATTTTACCTCCTTTCAAAGTCGCTTTCTGGTCTAGAGTGACCACTTCCCTCCTTCATTGTCTTAATGAGCCCTTTCCTCACCTATGCCCCCTCTTTAGAATCCCCACTCCCCACTCCCAGTGGTAAGCTTCCTACTAAGGACCATTCTCCTTTTCATTCCTATTTCCTTTAGGCATTAGTTTTCTCTCTACTACATCTCTTTATATCCCTCCTATGAGTGTGATCATTCTGTACCTGTCCCTCCCTGACTCATTTCACTCAGCCTGGTACTCTTCAAATCCATCCGTGTGCCAGCAAACTGCATGGCTTCATTTTTTATGCCAATTGGTATCCTTTGTTGATATGTGCATATCCAGATATCTGTTTGAGGGCATTGGAGGATGTTTCCAGATTTTGGCTATTGTGAATAATGCTGCAATGAACATAGTCATGCAGATATCTTTTCTGCATTGTACGTTTCAGCCCTAGGAGTATATTCCCATGAGTGGAATTTTTGGGTTATATGGAAGCTCAATTCTTAGTTTTTTGAGGAATGTCCATATTGTCTTCCAGAAAGTCTGGACCAGTTGACATTTTCACCAGCAGTAAAGGAGAGCACCTTTTTCTCCTGCATCCATGCCAACTCTGGTGGTTGTTGTTCTTTTTTTTTTCCTGGTTTTTGGGCCACACCTGGCCATGCTCAGAACTTACTTCTGGCTCTGCACTCCAGAATCACTGCTGGCTGGGCTTGGGGGTCGATATGTGGTTCGGGGAATAAAACCTGGGTGCAAGATAAGTGCCTTCCCACTATACTATCACTCTGATTCATGTATCTCTTTGGGGGGAGGGGTCACACCCAACATGACTCAAGATTGGCTCCTGGATTTGCTCATGAATCGCTCCTGTTGGGGCTCAGGGGACCATATGGGATGCCTGAGATGAAATCTGGGTCAGCTGTATGCAGGTCAAGTATCACTCCTGAGTACTATCCCTTCAAAGGGCCCCTATTCTTTTTTGTGCATGCCAGTCCCTCTAGTGTGAAGTTATGTCTCATTGTTGATTTGATTTGCATCTCCCTGATGATTAGTGATATAGAGCATTTTTTCATTTGCCTTTTGGCCATTTGTATTTCTTCTTTGAAGAAGTTTCGGTTTATCTCTTCTTGCCATTTTCTATAGGGTTCAGTGTTATGTTCTTGTAAAGTTCTCTCAGTGCTTTGTACCTTTGATATTAACCCTTTATCTGATAAGTGGTGTTAAATAATTTCTCCTACTCTGTGGCCCGTCTTTGTATTCTTGTCACCATTCCCTTTGAGGTGCAGAAACTTCTTGATGTAGTTCCTTTTGTTTATCTTTGCTTCCACTTGTTTGGTCAGTGGCATGACCAAGCAAGTGAGAGCAAAGATAAACAAAAAAAAATCACATTAATTAAACTATCTTTGCATCCCTGAAATAAAGCCCACATAGTCATTTTGTACTTTTTTGGGGGATGGGCTCCCAAGAAGTGCTCAGCAATCTCAGAGATACTCAACCAATCAGGCTGCATTGGTCAGTGCTTAGGCCCAGTGATGCTGGAGACCAGTAAGGCAACCCTAGAGATGTCAAAGGCCACCGTGTCACACCTATCAGTGCTGTGGGTCTGTAGAGTTATACCCATGATGCTTGAGGAACCACATGGTGTGGGAATTTAAACTCTGGTTCTTGTGCATGCAAAGCTTATGACCCTGATCACTGTGCTGTCTCCCAAGTCCCACTGTGTACTTTTTGTTGTTGTTTCTGTTTCACATCACACCAAGCATTATTCAGAGGCTACTTCCAGCTCTGTGCTGAGGTAGTAATCCTGTTGTTGCTCCGGGGACCCTTCTTTGCATTCAAAGACTGCACTCAACTAATTGAGCTATTTCTCCACTCCCCTATGAAGTACTTTCAATATGTTGTTGATTTTAGTTCACAAAGATTTTGCTGAGGACTTTGTCATCAATGTCCATTTGGAATTCAAGTCTGTAATTTTCTCTCGTGTGTGTGTGTGTGTGTGTGTGTGTGTGTGTGTGTGTGTGAAAGAGAGATAGAGAAGAGAGAGAGATGTTGTATCTTTTTGGTATCAGTGTAATGTGGGTCTTATGGGTCCTATTTGGAAGAGTCTCAGCTTTTTCATTTTGGAAGAGATTGAAAAAATAATAAGCGATCTTTAAAAAGTTTTTTAGAACTCACTAATAAACTCATTTGGCGTTTGGTTCAATGAGACTACTGATGACTATATTAATTTCTTTGATTGTAATTCATATATTCAGGTTTTTTATTTCCTCCTGACTCAACCTTAGAAGGCTGAGATGAGTCTAAAATTTTTTTCTTTTTTTTAGGTTTTGAGAGTTGGTGGCATAAAGTTGTTCAGAGGAGTCTCTTGTATTTCTGTAGTCTCTGTTGTAACTTCTTCCCTTTCATTTCTAATTTGTTTATTAGAACTTACTTTTTTCATGAATCTAAAGGTTTCTGAATCTTGTATAATCTTTCAAAGAAACAATTTGGTTCCTTTGATCTTCTGTATTGTCTTCTTAAATGTTTATTTCATTTATTTATCCTCTTTATAAAAATTATTTCATTCTACTGACTTTGAATTTCATTTGTTCTTTTTCTAGTTTCTTGAGATGAGGCTAGGGTGTTTATTTTTTCCTTTCCTTGTCCTCTGATATCAGCCTGTGTTGCTATTATTTCTCTCCTAGTACTATTTTAACTATCCCATAGGTTCTAATAGTTTATTCTTAATTCTCATTCATTTTCAGGCAGTTTTGTAGTATTTGATTATCTACTTGACTAAATGATTGTTCAATAATACATTATTTAGACATCAAATATTTGACTCTTTCCAGCTTTGAATTTATGGTTAATTTCTACCTTCATAGAACTATGAAATAAAACTATTTCATTTATATTTTCATACTTTATGAACATGTGTTTTGTGAACAAGAATGTTGTCTAACCTATAAAATGTTCCTTGTATACTGTTAGATGAATGTGTATTTCTTTTGGGGGTGGAGAACCAGGTACATGTATATTCATTCCAACTCTTCCAATTCTTCATGTTAGGCTACTGTTTCCTTATTGATTTTTTATCTGATTGATCTATCCAGTGGTTAGAGTGGGATCTTAAAATCTACTATTTAAGAAGAAGAGATGATGAAGGTAGAGGAGAAATATATAAATCAGTAATAGAAAGCCCCACATTAGAAAACTAGAGAAAAACCAGAATTAATCCAAAATAAGTCAGAAAAAAAGTTAGAAAGAGTTCAAGCAATTATCAATGAAATTGAAAATAAGGGAAAAAACAACAAGTGAAACAAAAAACTAAAAGTTAATATTTTGAAACTGTTTATAAACTTTAAAAACTCCTAGACAATATCACTAAAAAGAGGGAAAGGAGGAAGAAATAAAATAAGTTACTAATATTAGAAATGAAAGAGGGGAATATCACTAGATATCTTTTTCTCTTGTGTTGCAGTTGTTGTCTTTCTTTTGGCCTGTTAAAATGTTAATACAAACTGTTAATCATTTTTTCATTCATTCATTCATCATCCTGTTATTCCTCGATTGCCTCGAGCAGGCCCCAGTAACGTCTCTTTCATCCTAGCCCTGAGATTATATTCAAGGCTCTTTAGGAGAATGAGACCCATCATTGTTACTGGTATTTGGCATATTGGGTACGCCATGGGGAGTTTGCCAGACTCTGAGTTTGGCAGACTACATTCCATAGCCTGCAAGTTATCATAATATCTGTTAATCAAACTGTTGCTTGATGTCACTTTATTTAGTGCAATTATGTGATTGAGTGTTGAATTCTGTTACTAATTTGATGGTTACATACTGTTCATCTCTGTCTCCTATTACCTTTTTTAGATTAAAATGTATTTTGTCTGAAAGGAGTAAGACTGCCCCTCCCTTTTTAAGGCTACCTTTTACCTGTACAGTTGCTTTTCAACCTTATATTTTTATCCTGTGTTTATTATTAAAGTCCTATTGTGTCTCCTGCAAGCAGAAGAAGGTTGAGTTAGTAAACAAAGAGATGGAGGAGGAAAAGGTAAAAGGAAACAGAGGAAACTGAGAGAGAGCAAGAGGAAGAAGAGATGATGAAGGTAGAGGAGAAATATATAAATCAGTAATAGAAAGCCCCACATTAGAAAACTAGAGAAAATCAGAATTAATCCAAAATAAGCCAGAAAAAAAGTTAGAAAGAGTTCAATCAATTATCAATGAAATTGAAAATAAGGGAAAAAACAACAAGTGAAACAATAAACTAAAAGTTGATATTATGAAATTGTTTATAAACTTTAAAAACTCCTAGACAATATCACTAAAAAGAGGGAATGGAGGAAGAAATAGAATAAGTTACTAAAATTAGAAATGAATGAGGGGAATATTACTAGATATCTTTTTCTCTCAGTTGAAATAAACTCCAAGATAACTGGAATTATAAAAAAGTTCCAGTCCTTTGAACACCATTCCAATTTTGGTTATGTCTGTTTACAACAGCAAGACAAGTGCATAAAATACAAATTGTTGAGGTTAGTCTATCATCTAAAAATCACCAGGCAAATAAAAGATATGTATCATTACTGGTGATCAAGTACTGGTGAAGGTACTGGCAGAGGGAAAAAGTCACGCGGGTTCCGGGCCGAGATCTCCAAGCCTACTTGGATTTGGGCCGAGCATCCTCCACCCAGATCCTCCAAATTCCAGTAGGCGGGGGTTACACCCACCAACTGGCCCCCTGGAGCCCTGTAATCCCATCAACGGCCAAGACTCAGAGACTATAAAACCCAGCTCCCGGAAGAGAACAGTGCAGTCTCCTGACATCTTATTATGACATCTTATTATCTCATTCCTACTTTGGACAAACTGGCAGGGTACTGAATGTAGCCTGCCCCCACGGCAGAGTCTGGCAAACTCCTCGTGGTGTACCCAATATGCCAAATACCAGTAACAA
Source organism: Sorex fumeus (assembly GCF_029834395.1). Classification (NCBI taxonomy): domain Eukaryota; kingdom Metazoa; phylum Chordata; class Mammalia; order Eulipotyphla; family Soricidae; genus Sorex; species Sorex fumeus. The sequence goes on from NW_026606103.1 coordinate 6,900,379, forward strand.
TGATGGGTCTCATTCTCCTAAAGAGCCTTGAATATAATCTCAGGGCTAGGATGAAGGAGACGTTACTGGGGCCTGCTCGCGGCAATCGACGATTAACAGGATGATTTGTGATTGTGATTGTGATCATTACTGGTACATAAGAAAAGCTGTGGGTGCTTCTTTACTGTTTTTCTATTCACACACAGACAGTAAGATGTCATAGCACTGACTCTCCTATGATGTCACAAATCTGAGCAGCAAAGATGAAGAAGCAGCAAAATAAAGTGATGATAGTAAAAGTAAAATTCTTCTTTTCGAAAATTCCATTCCACCCTATCCCTTTTCCTTATTGAAATGACTTAGGGGATGACAGGGATAGCACAAATGCTTAGCTAAGTTACTGCACTGGCCGTTGCAGCAAAGCCCGCGCATTTCATGGCCAATAGATTTGTGGCAACATATGCTTTCCTAACCAATCCAGTTAAGGGTACATCACTTCTTAGCCTATAGTTTAAAGATCAGCATTTTGCGTCGGTGCTTAGGAACTGACAGGTTTTTAAGGCAGTCCTGGGTCTTGCAACATGGGTCTTGTGAGAGACATCCGGTTATCTGGTCTGACCCCCACCCTTCGAGTACCTGTATTTGAATTCCTTGCTCAGGGGCAGAAAAACCAGTTATTTTGCAGGGTATGCTCCTTAAGATGCGCGACATCTTATTATCTCATTCCTACTTTGGACAAACTTGCAGGCTATCGAATGTAGCCTGCCCACAGGGCAGAGTCTGGCAAACTCCCCATGGCCTACTAAATATGCCAAATACCAGTAACAATGATGGGTCTCATTCTCCTAAAGAGCCGTGAATATAATCTCAGGGCTAGGATGAAAGAGACGTTACTGGGGCCTGCTCGAGGCAATCGACGATTAACAGGATGATGAAATGAAAAAAATGAAAGTTACTGCACTATTCTTCTGGCCCTTGGAGTGAAATTCTCATAGAACTTAAATGGGGTTTAGGAAAAATGATGACCATTGTAATGCTGAGTATGCAGATCTTAGAAAGACTATTTATGTATACAACAGAACTTAGTAAAGACAAAATCAACATAAAGGGAACTAATTGGGACAAAGAAGGGGCTGTCCCAAAGTTAAGTGACATCAACAAGGTAACTTCGTAGTAAGTGAATTTTAGGTGTATTTTATAACATTTGTAACAAATACTTTTAGAAATACTGTTGTACCTTGAGGGATGTCTTAGGTGGGCATGAGAATGCATTCTGGGGGGGAGGGGAATCACACAAGATCTACTCAATTTCTTTAAAAACCACTGAGCTAGAAAAGAAGCATTGAACTTCTATGCTGATTTTACAAAACCTCTATGTAGTACCTTGATTTAGGAGCAAAAGTTAAGACTCTGCTCTTTGTTTTTGGTAAACAACTATATGGTAAACTTAGATGACTTGTCCCCCCTGAACATGACTTGGAAACGCCCTTTTTTAGTTTTTTTTTTTTTTTAATTTAAAAGAAGGCAGGTTTGACACTCTTCTACAGCTGTCACCAATGTTAATATTTTTGGGGATCTCAAAAAGATTCATATTCTTTACATCTGATACAGCACTGACTGGAGCTCCAGCCTCAGGTTTCTCCAGTTTACTTTCTGCACTAATTAGTGTAACAGTCTCATTCGTGTTAGTTTCCAAGATCCTCACCATTTCTGCAACTTTACTGTGAATCTTTGAAAATGCAATGGAAATTACGTGGAAAATTAAATCCAGTTCACAAAAATTTTGCAAATCAAGTGTCTAGTGTTTCCAAATACTTGAGTTAAGTCTAGAATGCCAAGTTCACTTTCTGAAGAATCCACGCAGAAGGCAAAATATAATATTGCATAATGTCCACAAATCAGTTTGTGGTCAGATCCTCCAATTAATAATCCTCTTTCTAGGAAATTACAAACATTTTGATCTCTTGGACACGAAGTAGAGAATTGCTAGTGGAGAATTGCTGCCTCCTGTGCTGATCGAAGATGAGAATTTCCTTAACCGAGACTGAACCTGGGTCCACTCAGCCGGGGGAGGGGGAGGGGGGAGCTGAGAGGGGCGGGAGGGCGGGGCGGGGGCGGGGAGCAGGCAGCAAGCCCTCTCCAGTGATCCTTCCACACCCACCCGCTCCAGCACGCGAGTGCACCCGACAGAACTGGAGTTACTTAACCGAACGGTTATAACTGAAATTCACGCAGAGCTGAAAGATAAAGTGCGGACTTTCTGTAATCCATTTGGTAAGATACGCTGAAAGAAAAATATTCTTTAGAAAAATACAAAAGAGAATAAGAAAGCATAGTCTTGGTGTGATTAAGTATGATTAAGTCAGTGAAACGTTAAAAAGACAGTGGATGGGATTCACAAAAATCCAAGAATTCTGAGGCAGGAGCCAAAGTACACAGTGCAGGTAAGGCGCTTACCTTGTGTGAACAGCCTCCTATGGGGCTGACCTGGGTACAATCCCATCACTACTTGTGGTATTCCCTGCTGCCTGGGGCAATCCCTGAGCGCAGAGCCAGGAGTAAGTCCTGAGCACTACTGGGTTTGACCCCCAAACCAAAAAATAAATAATTAAATGTAGGGGAAAAATCAAATATTAAAAAATTAATTTCACATAGGCAAGTGCAATCCAAAGTGTAAAGAATAAATGGTGAACTAGAAAATATGTCATTTGACCAATGACTTTGTCAGACATTTCCTGTACAGCAATATGCAGAGGAGAAATCTGAGAGATAGCAGATAAAAAACTAAACGAAGTTCCTCACATGGAGTGAATCTTATTTTATGAAATGCAAAGTACCTCCCATCAGAAAACATTAAATGCTGCAAATCTGATCCAGTTCATTTGCAAATATATATAGCAAAACCTGGGTGTCAGAGAAATAGTATAGAGATTGTTAAAAATCTTGCCTTGCATGTGACTGATCATTTCAATCTCCAGCACCATTATGGTTCCTGGAGCTCTCGCTAGGAGTGATCCCAAAGAATAGCAAAGCCTTGAACACCTTGGGTATGGCCAAAACAAAACAAACAAAAAACTTACGTTAGATGAATCTACTTTGTGTTCAATAACACAAGGAGAACAATGAAGAGAATTTTTCCTAAGACTGTGTCTGCCTTGAGTTTTGCAAAACACCAAAACACGTCATCGTTAGCAAATCACTCATAAACCAACAGGAGTACTTAATGAATGTACCAACTATCTTTTTTTGTAGCCCTGAAAATATAATAATGAGTACTAGCGATTAAAAACACATTAGAGTCTTTTTTTTTCCTCTTGGGTCATACCCGGCAGTGCACAGGGGTTACTTCTGGCTTATGCACTAAGGAATTACTCCTGGTGGTGCATGGGGGACCATATTGGATGCTGGGAATCGAATTGGGTCGGCTGCATGCAAGGCAAACGCTCTACCCACTGTGTTAGTGCTCCAGCCCCACATTAGAGCCCCAAAGGGCATAAAGGACATCATAATTCAAAAGATGTGGAACAGGGGAAAAAAGAATGCCTCTGATAACCCACCAAGTTGAATTTTTATAGTCTCATCTGAAAAATGTTAAGAGATGAGATAATATATTGAAAAGCAGCTGGTGTGGGGCTGGAGTGATAGCACAGCGGGTAGGGCGTTTGCCTTGCACACGACCAACCAGGTTCGATTCCCAGCATCCCATATGGTCCTCTGAGCACCGCCAGGAGTAATTCCTGAGTGCAGAGCCAGGAGTAACCCCTGTGCATTGCTGTGTGTGACACCAAAAAAAAGGCAGCTAGGGAAACTATACCTGTCTCAAATATTTGTACAAACACTTGCCCGCAGATGTAAGGGAAGGGAAGAAAGAGATCATGCCCTGTGAGCAGGCTTATGAAAAGCGCGGCTGATCTTTTCAGCAAATCATTACTGATCCTCAGAAAAATGTAGTGATTGGGTCAAAAACTTGATGAATTTTCCATACACATAGTGGGTGGGTTTGCAGATGAACTTGCCAGTTACCTTTCCAACATATTATAGGCCATAGCCAGAGGACTAAAGCTGCTCGTTCTTTCTAAAGTGTGAAAGGATTTTAAAAGTTCTGAGCAAATTCTTTCTCATACAAAATGAGAATAGCAGATTAGTACAAGAATCTGTGATCCTGAATTTGGGGTATCAGGTCTCAGTTGATGTGACTCAGACTCACTCTTCCTCTAAATATGTGATTGATTAACCAGGACTGGATATGATTAATCCAGAGCGGGGCATCGGGTATTTGATCCTAGTCTTCCAGAATGGCTCTTGATAGGATCCTGACACCTTTTCATCTACTGTTTTTGGTGGTGGTTGTTTGTTTAAATATATGAAGTGGTGCTAATACTACTTGGTGTTGTACCCTTTAAGGAAGTCCTATATTATGAAGCATAAACTAAATAGTAAAAACTCAACAAGCCTTTTAAACATTTTTCTGAACTCTTTAGGTTGGGTGAGTTTCATAAATACAACAGTTGAACAGAGCGATGAAAGAGTATGCAGTAATTTATCCAATGTGGCCTTGGTACCTGAGGGTCTCTTAACCAAGAGCATGTAGTGGTTAAGAATGCAGGTGTGGGGGGAGGGAGTGAAGGAGGAAGGAATGGAGAGAGAGAAAAAGAGTGTGTGTGCGCGCGTGCACGCGTGTGTGTGTGTGTGTGTGTGTGTGTGTGTGTGAGAGAGAGAGAGAGAGAGCGCACTCAATAGTCAGGAGCACATGCTATGTGTGCAGAAGGCCTGGTTTTATTCCCAGCCCTATAAGATCTGCTCAGCCCTACCAGGAGTTAAAGAACCTCTGAGCACAGAGCCAGGCATGTAGCTCCTGGGCATTGCCAAGTGTGGCTCAGGGAAAAAGGAGGAAGCAAGGAAGGGAGGGAGGGAGGGAGGGAGGGAGGGAGGGAGGGAGGACTAAGGATGGTTCAGAGTATCCTAAAGTTGAATTTCATGAACATTAAACATTCTGAATTTGTTTAAGACCTAGGATGGGTCAGAGGAATAGTACAATGAGGAGAGAGCACTTGCCTTGCATGTGGCTGAGCTGGGTTCGATCCTCAGAATCCCATATGGCCCCCTGTGTATACTGCCAGGTACAATTCCTGAGTGCATAGCCAGGAGTAATTCCTGAGCATAGTCAGGTGTATGCAATCAATCAATCAATCAATCAATCAATAAAAAGGCCTAGAACAAATTGTTTCCCTATAACTTATCACCTGCATCTGAAAAAAATAATCTGCTTTATGGCAGACTGAATGCCTTGCCCCAAAATATCCACATCCTACTTCCTGTATCCTTTCCATTTAAGTAGAAAATATGATTTTAGAAACAGATTAGTAACCTTGAGATGGGGAAGTTTATCCTGAATTGTATGGGCATACCTTTAAGTTGTATGGGCTGAAGCGAGAGCCCAGCAGGTAGGGTGTTTGCCTTGCATGCGGCCAAACCAGGTTTGATTCCTCCGTCCCTCTAGAAGAGCCTGGAATGCTACGGAGAGTATTCTGCCCGCATGGCAGAGCCTGGCAAGCTCCGCGTGGCATGTTTGATATGCCAAAAACATTAACAACCAGTCTCAAAATGGAGCCATTACTGGTGCCAGCTTAAGCAAATTGATGAACAACGGGAGAACAGTGCTACAGTGCTACTTGTATTTTTTTTTCTTTTTGGGTCACAAACAGCAGTGCTCCTGGCTCTGCACTCAGGAAGGCGGTGTTTGGGGGACCATATGGGACGCTGAGAATCGAACCCAGGCCAGCCACGTGCAAGGCAAATGCCCTACCCGCTGTGCTATCACTCCAGCTCCAACTACCTTTAATTACAAATATTCTTCTGAGAAAGACAGAGGAATAGTGTACTACAAAGAGATGAAAAAAGAGATCGGACTAACATGACTCAAAGCCAGTGAAATGGATTATCTCTTAGACTATCCATAGGGAACACAGCCTGACCACATCTTATTTGAGTCCAGTGAAACCGATCTCTGACTTCTGATATCCAAAACTGTACAAGAATGGGTGTTCTGTTTTAACTTTGTGGTGATGTTCTAGGTCACTTATCACTTACTCAACTTCCCGTTAGTCATCGATTTGCTCGAGCATCTCTTTATGAGATGTTCTAGGTAACAAATATAAACCATGATTTTTTTTGCTTTGTTTAGCTTAATTTTATTATAATGTTGATGAGGAAAAATGATCTTGGCCAAACATTGACAACTTTGAACCAAGCATTACTCAAAAAAAAAAATGCTGTACTTCACTTCATTTAAAATTTCAGCTTTCCGGACCCTATGCATGACATTCAATGGGGATTTATTCTGTTTCTCTTTTTTTTAAATTTTTATTAGTGAAACACCATGAGGTACAGTTGTATATTTACAATTTTTTTTGCTTGGGTTTCGATTATACAATGATCAAATACCCATCCCTCTACCAGTGCCCATTTTCCACCACCATAGATAATATGCCCCCTACCCCCATCCCCCCCATCCCACCCTGCCTCTGTGGCAGGGCAACCCCTTGTGTTCTCTCTCTTCTTTTGGGTGCTGTGGTCTGCAAAAGAGGCATTGAGTGGCAAACATGTTCAGTCCATAGTCTACTTTCAACATCATCTCCCCTCCTGGGAGGATCCTCCAAACACCCTTAATTTGGTGCTCCCTTCTCTATCTGAGCTGCCTTTCCCCCTAGAATGCCTGGCTGCATCTAAGCTATGGAGTAAGATTTTTAAAATTCGTTCCAGTGGCAAAAGTGCCTCAGCCTCTCACAGAAAGCATTCTAGCTTATTCCTGGGCAAGTTTTGCTGTTACATAGAGAAAAGACTACTACTTTTCAACTGTTATTTTTTTCTCCTTGTGAAAGAAATTCTTGGTCTTGTAATTGGCGAAGGACAAGTGAGTGTTGCGAATGCTTTTCCTGGCTTTTGCAGCATCAACCAGAACTGCTGCATATATATATATATATATATATATATATATATATATATATGTTTTATTAGTGAATCACCATGAGGTACAGTTGTAGACTTACAAATTTTTGTGCTTGGGTTTCAATTATACAATGATCAAATACCAATCCCTCCACCAGTGCCCATTTTCCACCAACACGTGTTCCAGCACCCTCCCACCCCCCGTCCCCCCATCCCACCCTGCCTCTGTGGCAGGGAATTCCCTTTTGTTCTCTCTCTCCTTTTGGGTGTTGTGGTTTGCAAGAGAGGCTTTGAGTGGCAATCATGTTTGGTCTATAGTCTACTTTCAGCATGCTTCTCCCATCCTGGGAGGATCCTCCCAACACCCTTTATTGGTGCTCCCTTCTCTATCTGAGCTGTCTTTTCCCCTAGCATGTGTGGCTGGCCTGCAAGCCATGGAGTAAACCTCCTGGTACTACTCTCCACTATTCTTGGGTATTAGTCTCCTTTTTTGTTACTTTCTGTTCATCCAATGCAATAGTTATGTGTACCTAGGTTGAGAAGTCAACCTGACGAATGACCTGTGCTTGGAGCTGGAGGTTCTTCGTCCTCTTAGTTATTTCTTCGACACTCTGGAAGGCATTCCAAGCCGCTCTCTTCTCTCTTTAAGGTCTTCCTTTATTGCTTCTCTGCACTGCTTTGCGAGCTCAGTCACGTTGGTGAATGAGCTTGAGAGTTTTTGAATACAGGCGTCTTTTGGTGGCTTTATCTCCCTCCACGTTCCTCGCACACATATTCTTCATCAATGTCATCAACGAGGGCATCGTTCCCATGTTGCTGAAATAGTGCCAAAGAGCTCCCAGTTGGTGGTCATTCTGGGAGTTCTCTTCTTAAACATTGCAGGCCTTTCTCTCTGCTCCGTGAAGTAGAATTTTGCACGAAGGAGAAGGTGGCCTGATCCCATTTGGAATTTACAGTGACATCGGTCAGGCAAAACCGTTGATCGAATATTATGTGGTCAGTTTCATTGTTGAACTGTCCACCAGGTGACTCCCATGTCCAATGTTTAGATTTGGCCTTCTGGAACTTCGAGTTACCGTGGATGATCTTGGTCGACATGATCAACCATATCCACGCAGTAACCAAGCTCGTTGAGGTTTCTCGGGTGTTCAAGATGCTGCACTGTCTAATGTTCATTGATTTAAAGAAGGCCTTTGATTCTGTTGAGACTGACGCGGTCATTGAAACCTTAGCCAAACAGGGGGTTCTAACTCAATACATCGGGATCCTCCATGAGCTGTATTATGGATTCACTACCAGGATCTCCCCATTCTACAAAGAAGTGATCATCGATGTCAAGAGAGGGGTTCAGCAGGATGACATCATTTCACCGAAACTCTTCAGTGCCACCCTCGAGAATATCATGCGATGATTGGAATGGGAAGGAATGGGAGTGAAGATAAATGGTCGGCAACTACACCACCTCTGCTTTGCAGATGACATCGTTCTAATAAGACCAAACATTAGCCACTGTCACTGTCACTGTCCTCCTGTTGTTTATCGATTTGCTTGAGCAGGCCCAGTAACGTCTTCATTGTGACAATTGTTACTGTGTTTGGCATATTGAATATGCCACGAGTAGCTTTCCAGGCTCTGCCATGCGGGCGAGATACTCTTGGTAGCTTGCCAAGTGGCACAAATGCTGGCTGAGGTTGACTGTGACTGTGGAAAGGTTGGACTGCAGCTGAATCTCATGAAGACAATGTTCATGAGAAACGGTCTCCTTCCTGACCTTCCATTCGCTCTCAATGGAATGAACATCTCCAAATGCAGCAGTTATGTGTACCTGGGCCGAGAACTCAACATGACAAACGATCTGGCACCTGAGTTGTGCAGAAGGAAGAGAGCGGCTTGGAATGCCTTCAAGAGCGTCAAAGAAACAGCTAAGAAGACGAAGAACCTCCGGCTCCGGACACATCTCTTCAACTACACCATTCTTCCTGCATTAACATGCCTCAGAGAGCTGGGCCCTAGGAAAACAGGATGAGAACGCTATTCGGGTCTCCCAAAGAGGAACTAAAGAGCTATGCTTAGAGTATCACACTTCACTCAAGTGAGAAAAGGAATATGGAGTTCCATCCTCCATCAAAGATCGAGAATCAGGGATGCTGTCTCATTTGCCAAGGCGTCAAAAATCAGATGGGCTGGACACGGAATGCGATTAGAAGAGGACCGCTGGACTAGAGCCATTACTGACTGGATTCCATGGAACATCAAAAGATTGCATGGCTGCCCACCTATGAGATGGTCAGACTTCTTTGTCAAGACCCTGAACGACCAGTTTGAGGCTCTTCATGTTTCTGGAGAGAGCAGACACCATTGGGCTACACTAGCATGCAACAGGGACAAATGGAGACATTACTGGCGCCCACTTGAGCATATGAATGAGTAACCAGATGTCAAGTGATCAAGTGAAAAGAAACTACTCATTCAACAGGTATGAGCCGGTCGTGATGGGCACCTGAAATCTCATGGGAAGGGGGGCGCTCATGTCTGAGCTTGTAGGAATACAGCTATTTTGTAATGAATTCTTGTGTGATACCAACTTAATTAAAGTACGTTCTTACCCTTCTTTCTAGGAATCTTCACTAGAAATTTCAGAACTCCCAGTTTCCAACATGACTCCTTGTACTTCTCTCTGCCTTTAGTTCAGATTTTTTGTGAATTAATTCCTATAAATATGACTCATTATGTTATTGTTATAGCTTATTAAAAGTGATAACACAACATGTTTTTGAATACTGAGTCTTTGGCACCTTCACATTGTATAAAATTGACCAATCTGTTTTTTAATTAAATGAATTCATTAATTTATTTTTATTTATTGAATCACTGTGGGAAAAGTTACAAAGCTTTCAGGTTTAGATCTCAGTCGTGCAATCATCAAATACATTTTCCTTCACCAGTACTTATTTTTTACCACCAAGAACGGCAATATACCTGCCCTCCCAACCCTTCCAATGCCTGTGAGGCAGATAAATTCTAGTTAACACTCTATTTACTTTGATTAGATTCATTGTTTCGACAAAAGATGCACCATTATTATTTAGAGTTTACACCCCCAAATCAGACCTGCTGAAAAGGCATTGTGAAATAATGTGTTTTCTACAGCTGGTAAGAAGAACCAAAAGATTTTGGATTTCTGATATTTTACTTATTAAGCCTGGAAGTACTTCTGCCGAAAGTCAGATAATTATGAGATTGGTTTCTGTGGCTCTGGAGCCAGGGCCGTGTCGGAGAGCCGCTCATGGGGGGCAAACCTGTGACCTCGGTAGGGTGTGAAGGACAAGCCGGAAAGGTCCCCCTTTCCATGAGGTTTCAGTTGCCCGTCACGACCGGCTCATACCTGGATTTCCAAAAATCTCCAAGGCGGCCGCCATCTTGCTGTCCAGAGGGAAAAAGGCAGAAGAGGGCAACACCCTTTCCCTCCCAGGCAGGCATGGTGGCGTGGATTAACGCAGAGTCCATTCACTTTTCTGCTGCAAGCTGCCGAGCTCTGCATTAAGTCCTTGTGCTTCTGGAGCCATGGCCGTGCTGGAGAGCCGCTCGTGTGGGGCAACTCGTGACTTCAGTAGGGCGTGAAGGACGAGCCTGACCAATTTATTTAAATTTTGGGCCTCCAATTCCAAAGTATACACACATGTACAATGTGTGTGTATGTGTTTAGGAAATACCATATGTGTTTAGGAAATATCATATGTATTTAGGAAATATCTACCTACATGCTGCTATTAGGATTACTGAGCTAATATTGACTAAATATTTGGAGTTTATCAAAGTGTATACCCTAAAAATGTGCCTATTGATAATAATTTGTAAATTCTAAGCATGACACTGATTCTACTGTCTTTGAGATAGAGTGATGAAGTAAAACATTCAAGGAAGAAAAATAATATTTCTATCCAGAAATGATTTTTTTTGGAGAAGCTGTTGTATGGGCTTATTCCTGGCTCTCTGCTCCACGATCACTCCTGGTAGTGTTCAGGGAACCATATGTAGTGCCCAGGACTGAACCTAGTTTTGCCACATGCAAGGTTAGAGCCATGCCCACTGAATGATCTTTCTGGCACCCAGAAAACTAATTTTAATTAAGTTTTTAAATAAGTTTGGCAAACTCCCCATGGTGTACCCAATATGCCAAATACCAGTAACAATGATGGGTCTCATTCTCCTAAAGAGCCTTGAATATAATCTCAGGGCTAGGATGAAGGAGACGTTACTGGGGCCTGCTCGAGGCAATCGAAGACTAACAGGATGATTTGTGATTTTGTGAAGTTTTTTAATTCTTTACACCAATCCCACCACCAGTGTAACCTTCCCTCCACCATTGTCCCTAGTTTCCCAGATGCCCAAGATGGCCACTATCCAGGCACATAATTATTTCATCTTGCTTGTTACAACTAAAGGGCTGGCTGATGATGTTACTGAAAAAGACTCCAGGAGAAGAAAATTTGTGAAAATTGTTTAATCTAACCATGAAGTCATTAAGTCTTTGTCTCAGGGTAGACTAAGTTGTTTGTTGCTAGCTGAGCCTGCTATGTTATTCTGTTTGTTGAGCTTAGTTGACTGACATGTTACTTTCTCATGTAATTTGGTGTGTTTCTATGGGCGTGTCAGTATTGTGGAATTTGGAGGTGTCCTTCTCCAGGAGCTCCATGAACTGTGGAACTGGTCCAAATCAGTTTACATGGTGGTGACTGTGGGATGAGTTGTGGCTGCTGGGGCTTCTGGAAGTATGGGGAACGTGGGAGGTGGCTGCCTGCCCTTACCCTGAGAAGACTCCTGATTTTCAGCCTGAAAACTGAAGTACCTAGAAGTTTTGACATTTTTGTGTTTCTACAGAAATTAGTTGTCAAACAATGAAGTTTGGCCATTGGCATGACAGCAGCTATGGGGTGATTAGATGTGGATTTTGGAGCTTTGGCAGAGTGGGGTCTGGGCCTAGCCACCTCCTAAGACTGCCCAAAAGTTTTCAGCTGGATGACCAATGTACCTGCAAATGTTAGCAGCATAGTTTACATGTCTTCTTAGATTAATTGTGAATCTGGGAAGCTGGGCTGATGAGTTTACATGGCAGCAGCTATGTAATGTGGATGTGTCTCCAGAAAAGTACTTTTGACTTATTCATGTGAGTAATTTAAGTATGTCACCACAATTGAAGTTCCCAAATTCTTATATAATAGTTTCGACTAATCCACTGACTAATTAGAACAGGACTAAGGAACTGGAGCAATAGTGCAATGGGTAGGGTGTTGACCTTGCACGCTGCTGACCGGCGTATGGTCCCTGACATGGCACATGGTCCCCTAATGGCCTCCAGGAGTGAACCTGAGCAAAAAGCCTGGAGTGATCCCTGAGCACTACCAAGAGTGGTCCAAAAGCAAAAATGAAAAGGCAAATAAAAAAGAACAGAAGGAAAGAAGGAAGGAAGGAAGGAAAGAAGGAAGGAAGGAAGGAAGGAAGGAAGGAAGGAAGGAAGGGAGAGAGAAGGAGGGAGGAAGGAGAAAGAAAGAAAGACAGAGAGAGAGAGAGAAAGAAAGAAAGAAAGAAAGAAAGAAAGAAAGAGAAGGAGAGAGAGAAGGAGGGAGAGAAGGAGGGATTAAGTAGAAGAAAGTAAGAAAGAAAGAAAGAAAGAAAGAAAGAAAGAAAGAAAGAAAGGAGATAGAAGGAGAGAGGAAGGAGAAAGAAAGAAAGAAAGAAAGAAAGAGAAAGAGAGAAAGAAAGAAAGAAAGAAAGAGGAGAAAGGAGGGAGAGAAGGAGGGAAAGGAGGAGGGATTAAGGAGAAGAAAGAAAGAAAGAAAGACAGAAAGAAAGAAAGAAAGAAAGAGGAAGGAAGAAAGGAAGGAAGGAAAGAACAAAAGAAGGAAAGAAAGAGAGAAAGATTTGCATCTCCCTGATGATTAGCAATGTTCACCATTTGTTTTGCGTACCCTTTTGCCATATCATATACAATGATTGAGTACCCATCCCTCTATCAGTGCCCAGAGGAATCACACGAAGACAAGTTGTGATGCAATAAGCAAAGAATCTTTATTGACTAGCTCGGCTAGCCTGAGCTAGGGCCCTCGTCTGGCTCACCCACACAGTGGCAGCCTTCTGGAAATGAGCGGCCCCAAGTCTCAAAAGTGAGTGACTTTGATAGCATATCATAATATAACAAACTTTCTATGGACCACCATTTTGGATGCAGTCTAACAGGCTTTCCACTACTTGTATTTAGCTGATTGGTTATAAGTTGCTGTTACATAAGTGTTGCATTACAGTTACGGAAGGGTTATATAGGGGGCATCCCTACCTGCATCTGATTGGTGAACCTTAGTTGACCTCCCTTGTGACTTGTAAAGTCAAATTCCTCAGAAATCTCTGATTTTGTATTTCTGATAGCACAGCGGTAGGGTGTTTGCCTTACACGCGGCCAACATGGCAGACCCGAGTTCGATTCCTCCGCCCCTCTCGGAGAGCCTGGCAAGCTCCTAAGAGTATCTCGCCCGCATGGCAGAGCCTGCCAAGCTCCCCGTGACGTATTCGATATGCCAAACCCAGTAACAACAAAGTCTCCAATGGAGACGTTACTGGGCCCGCTCGAGCAAATCGAAGATCAACGGGAGGGCCTTTACCCTACCTTTACCTAAGTGAAATATTGCTTCTCTCTTTCCCTTATGTCCTCTTGCATAGTTTACTTCAGACCAATGCCCCTTTTTGTATAGACACAGGAAAACAGTTAATGCTATTCTTTTGTAACTTGGGAATAAATTGACTCTGAATCCTATTTACTCCTGAGCATCTGTTTTCTCGACTTGATCCTCAGATGCCTTTCGTTATTAGCAGGTTCCAAAAAAAATCTCTTTGGACAAATAATGAGCAGTTATAAAAAGAATGATTACTCAACTATCAGGATAAGCAATAAAATTAATATGAAGAAATAATAGTTGAATCAAAACCAAACTAAAATATAGGATCGTTTTAAACAGTTGAAGTTAAAGACAGTAGGGGTGATACTGCTTCAAAAATGAAAATACAATCCTCTTCAGACTAAGAGTTAAAACAATCTATTGGTTGAAAATCTTGAGGAAAACTCTGGATAAAACACAGGATACTTTGCTATCGTTGCTTATTATGATGTAAAAATAAGCAGCATAGGGGCTGGAGCGATAGCATAGCAGGGAGGGTATTTGCCTTGCACGCGGTCAACCCTGGTTCAAATCCCAGGATCCCATATGGTCCCCTGAGCACCGCCAGGAGTAATTCCTGAGTGAAGAGCCAGGAGTAACCCCTGAGCATCGCTGGGTGTGACCAAAAAAAGCAAAATAAATAAATAAGTTAATTAAATAAAATAAAAATAAGCCGCATAGACAAAAGCAGACATGTACTGAGGAAGGCTATCAAAGGAATGCACGATGGCTAGGGATGTGACTTCAGTGCTCTATGCCTGACATGCAAGATCCAAGACCTAAATTTAATCCCCAGCACTGAATCACCACACCACGACCACAACTCTAAAGTGCCAAGTACAAGTCCAGTAGGTCCCCAAATATTGCACTCTCTCTGGAGTGGACAGGCACTCACCATAGGCCCCTCCACCCCATGCCAGATCTGACCATGCATTTGAGCCAGATGCTGGGTCTGGGCAGACACTTTTTATATCTGTCTCAAGGTATGTGCTTTCCAGACTCTGCTCCAAGACTAGAGCTTTGATGTAGGTATTGTATTACTGGCACTGCATGTATTTCCGGGAAAAGTCTGTATGAAACTTTGCATTTGAAGGAAAACATCTTGAGATTGCCCAAAACAAAAACCGAAGTAACTACCATTGTGTACTTGTTATCCACTAATTTGATTACCTGCCTCTTTCTTCTGCTCTCTTAGTCTGCTTCACATGCAGGTTGTTTTCCAAGTAATCCAAGAAGAGCTTAGGTTGGACTCCAGCTACATACCAATGGCCAATTGGACAAGGGAAAGAAAAAATGAAAACTATGGAAGCACCCACATGTGGAGGAAAAACCCTGACGTTAGATGTCAAGTTGATCAAATAAGAAATAACAGTCAATGTTCCTTGTTTTATGTGTTGAACACCAGAGGCTACACATGCTTAATTAATTGGATCATCATGAATGTGATCATAATGTGTTGCACATGGAAAGCCAGGTTTTAGCCCCTGACATCACATGGTCCACAGAGCAACCCCAGGTGTTCCACCCCCACTCCAGACGCTGGGTTTGGAGGGGCCTTGAGTACCTTGAATGTGGTCTAGAAAGAAAACAAGGAGGGAAGGAGGCAGGGAGGGAGAGAGGAGGATGGAAGAGGAGAGAGGGAAGAGGAGAGAGGGAAAGGAGGGAAGGAGTGAAGAGAGGGGAAGAGAGAAAAGTGGGAAGGAAGGTGGAAGGGGGGTAAAGAGAAGAAAAGGGAAGGGAGAGGAAAGGGGAGGAGATGGGCACAAGGGGAGGGAAAGGGAGGAGAAGGAAAGGAATAGAGGAAAGGTGGAAATAGAAAGGTTTCCTCCTGGCTGTACATAGGGATCATGCTTGACAGGCTCCGAAAAACATAAGTGGTGCCAATGATCAATCCTGGTCAGCCAATCTGAAAGGCAAGTACCCTACCTGTTGTACTATCTCTCTGGCACAATTGTGGCAACATAACTTTTAAGCATAGTTAAATTTTGAAAACTTACAGAGAAGATATAAAAATGTTCTTGTTACTCCAGATGTAAAACCCAGTGTCAAATCCATTTTCTCTGAATGAAGCAAGAAAGTGACAATGCGGACGTATGAATAAGTTAAAAGCCACAAGAACCAGGGATATGGCTCAGTGGTATATCACATGCTTCATATTTGTGACATCCTGGGTTTGATTCCTGGTACCACAACACAAGAGCATGCATAAAAACCCAAAACATTATTAAAAATGTTTTTCAAAACTTGATTTCCTGTGCATATCAGGGGCCAAACTAGTTTCAAGTGAGGTTAGAGTGGTAGGAGAGACGAGAGAAACATAGAGGGGAGAGTCACCCAAACTCTTCCTCCTTATCATCTTCCTCCTCAGCTGACAAACTCCTTAGATCCTCTACAGGAATCAGGAGTCAGCCATGCAGTCAGAATGCATGATTACTTTCATGGCCTAAGCACTGGAACAACAATTTTGCAGTTTTCCAACATTGGTCCAACATATTACCATGTGAATGTCAGTATCTCCAAGACAGCTAAGTTGACGAGTAAAGACACATGAGCAGAGAGAGGTTAATAAGAATGAGTTTTTATTCAAGTGCATCTAAGACATAAATGCACAGAAATCAATTAGGGACAAAAATTGAGAAAATGGGTAGGGAAGAATAAAAGCCAAGCAATATAAGTAGTAGAAGTTGTCATCCTGCCAATTTAATTCTGCGCCCACTGCAGAGCCTGAGCCCGTCAAATTAGAGACATCAGTCAATGAAAATACATCACTCTGGTGAATCTATAAGTCAGTTTACTGATACTTGAAGTCCAGTGCTCCATGACATCCAATGCACTCACTTGGTGGTGAGAATGTCGAACTCTTGAGGTCTTGAGATGTTGGGAATGACCTTCAAAAATACCACCCATGGTCTGAGAGGAGCCCACTGCAGAGCTTGAGCCCGTCAAATTGCAGACATCAGTCCATGAAAATACATCACTCTGGTGAATCTACAAGTCAGGGTACTGATATTTGAAGTCCAGTGCTGCTAGACATACAATGCACTCACTTGCTGGTTAGAATGTTGGACTCTTGAGGTGTTGAGATGTTGGGAATGACCTTCTTCAAAAATACAACCCATGGTCTGAGAGGAGCCCACTGCAGAGCTTGAGCCCGTCAAATTGCAGACATCAGTCAATGAAAATACATCACTCTGGTGAATCTACAAGTCAGGGTACTGATACTTGAAGTCCAGTGCGTCATGACATCCAATGCACTCACTTGCTGGCTAAAATGTTGGAATGTTGTGGTCCTCAAATGTTGGGAACGGAGCCAGGCTCTGTAGCACTGTCCACATCTGTTTGTGTCCATCGTTGATCAGGGGATAGGCAACTCAAATGTCAAAAACATTACAAAACTATTTGCAAGATTGAAGATCCCAGAATGCCCAGTTTCATTGGTGCCACTGACGACCACCAGGATCAAGAAAACCACCTAACCACCTACACTTGTAAGAGTCACCACAACAAATAAGAAACGTGTCCTTGACTGCATCAGAGAACCTGGGGCTCACCTAACCATGGAATATCCATTGTATGTCCCACTGTCAGCTCTGTCTAATTTTCATACTTGTCTGCCCCCCTCTGCATGGTTAGCTGAGTCCCAAGTTCTCTGATCTAGTGAAGGGCACGTTTCTCATTTGTTGCAGTGAGTCATACAAGCATAGATGGTTAGGTGGTTTTCTTGGTCCTGGTGGTCCTCAGTGGCACCAGTGAAACTGGGCATTCCTGGATCTTCAATCTTTCAAATAGTTTGGACTGCTTTTGACTTTTGAGTTGCCTGTCCCATAATCAAAGATGAACACAAACAGATATGTTGAAAGATGGTTCTTAAAGTAGTGCTTGTCATTCATCTTCATCTAATCACTTCCCTTTTGCCTGTTGGTTCCTGGGACCTTTGATTGATCACACAATTTTAGGTCGTGCACAGCAGCTGGAAAATGTGAGGCAATGGGACAGAGGATGGGAAAAGGGTGACATGTGGGAACAGTGGGACAGGAAGAATAGGGTTCCACGGTACAGGGGACAGATAGAAAGGTAAAGGCAGTTGGGGGAAGAAGGGAGACAGGGGAAACACGGTGGAAAGTGTGCACAGAACAGACAAGTGATGTTCCAACTGGTGCTGTTCCAAATGAAGGTGTTTCTTGAAGTTCTTCCATTGTCAGAAGGACTTCTGTTTCTTTAAACAGCATCTGTTAAACTAAAGGATAGACTGGCTCCCTGATCAGTAAGAGTTGCCTTGTTCTTTCTTTACCGTAGTGAACTGTGTGACCATGGATGAGTATGGTCTGAAGAGGGTAGGTTGTTCCTGATGTTTCTACCACTCATTGGGATTGAGGGCTCTATGAATACAGATGTTTTCTTACTAGCAGCAGCAGACGATGCACTTCGGTCTCCAGTGCTAGGTATTCTCTGGGTCTTCCCCCGAATTAGTGATGACAGTACTCTGCATAGATGATCTTGGACTGATGCAAGTTTTGTACACTCTGTTGGAGCTGAATTTCGGTTGCTATCAAAAAGCTGCTGTGTGTCTACTAACGCTCATCCCAGATGAGTACCGGACAGTTTGATGGGACTGATTGGGAATTGTAGTTTGTATGTACACTGATGCTTCCGGCAGATAGTTCAAAATACCGGCGAAGACCATGGATAAGTTTTTCTCAGAACGGGTTGCATCAGATGGTAATTCTGCATGTTGTTTCTGGGCTACACTTCTTGCTTGGCCAAGAGGCATGTGGCTTCTAAACTCTCCACCCAGGTGAATACAGGACATTTCCAGGGGACTGAGTGGGAATTGTTGGATCTATGTCCATTGCCATATCAGACAGAGAGGTTGAGCTCCGGTCCCCGCATGTCGCTGACCTGAAGGCACTCAGGGCTAGCTTCTTCCGACCGGCCCTGAAAGATGGGATGGCCCTTTTGTGCCGCAGTCTCTTGGAACACTCACTGTGGTTGGCTGCCTGGAACTTTTTGTTGAGTACACAGGGAAGTTTGGGAGGAGGGGGAAACTCACCGCGGCCCCACTGCCGGGGCAGTTGGGGAGGAGGCAGCTGTGGTACCTCTGGCATAGGGTGTTTCCTTTTGCAGGCCCTCTTGCCTTCACATTGCGGAGCAGCACTCCCCGGTGCAGGCTCTGGAGGCTTCTTCTCGGCCACGTTGGTTATTGTTGGTGGACCGGGAGGGCTGCGCCGGGCGTCTGCAGGCTGCTCTCCTGCTGCTGACATCCGTGGCAGTGAGCAGCAGGGCACGGACCCCACTGAAGCGCAGGCCGGAGGCTCTCCAGGAGGCTGGACATGTGCACCCCGGGGCGGGGCAGAGGGCTCGGGAGATGCGGCCGAGGCTGGCTCTGCTTCTGCTGGCAAGGCCTGGAGGTGGAGAGGCCGGGGGTGGGAGCACGTGGGGCCGGTGCCACTGGACTGCAGGCCGCTGGTACAAAGGGCCTTGGCGCTGCGGGTGCCCTCGTCGTCCTCCAGTCGCGTCTCTGCACCCACATCCCCGTGTCCTGCCCTTTTGGGGGGGTGGTCTTGGATGATCTCAGCTTTTGCCCATGGTGCGGGTTTTATCAGTTCCATGATCTGAAGGGATGGGACGCTCAGGGTGTCGAAGTTGCGCCCCGCAGCCGCGATCTTGACATTGCTCCGGTCCCCGCATGTCGCTGACCTGAAGGCACTCAGGGCTAGCTTCTTCCGACCGGCCCTGAAAGATGGGATGGCCCTTTTGTGCCGCAGCCTCTTGGAACGCTCACTGTGGTTGGCTGCCTGGAACTTTTTGTTGAGTACACAGGGAAGTTTGGGAGGAGGGGGAAACTCACCGCGGCCCCACTGCCGGGGCAGTTGGGGAGGAGGCAGCTGTGGTGCCTCTGGCATAGGGTGTTTCCTTTTGCAGGCCCTCTTGCCTTCACATTGCGGAGCAGCACTCCCCGGTGCAGGCTCTGGAGGCTTCTTCTCGGCCACGTTGGTTATTGTTGGTGGACCGGGAGGGCTGCGCCGGGCGTCTGCAGGCTGCTCTCCTGCTGCTGACGTCCCTGGCTGTGAGCAGCGGGGCACGGACCCCACCGACGCGCAGGCCGGAGGCTCTCCAGGAGGCTGGACATGTGCACCCCGGGGCGGGGCAGAGGGCTCGGGAGATGCAGCCGAGGCTGGCTCTGCTTCTGCTGGTAAGGCCTGGAGGTGGAGAGGCCGGGGGCGGGAGCACGTGGGGCCGGTGCCACTGGACTGCAGGCCGCTGGTACAAAGGGCCTTGGCGCTGTGGGTGCCCTCGTCGTCGTCCTGGCGCGTCTCTGCACCCTCTTCCCGGTTTCCTGCCCTCTTGGGGGGGTGGTCTTGGATCGTCTCTGCTTTGGCAGATTGTGGGAGTTTTGTCGGTTTCATGATCTGAACGGATGGGATGCACAGGATGTCGAAGTTGGGCCCCGCAGCCGCGATCTTGACATTGCTCCCATACCCGCATGTCGCTGGCCTGAAGGCACTGAGGACCATCTTCTTCCGACTGGCCCCGTATGATGAGAGAATCCCCACCCGGGAGTTGTTGGTCTGCGGCAGGGGACAGGGCCTCCTGGGCGTGATGGTGAAGGATGCGGGCGGGGGCCTCCGCGGCTGGTGCGGTTGGTCGGCAGGTGCAGGAGCCCCGGGGTGGCCCCGGCCAGGGCGAGCAGCGGGGTTTCTGGAGACAGGAATTGGCCCCGGACGACCCACTGGGGGACGTCGGCGATGGCTCAGCAGGAGCCGAAGTCGACTCAGAACGTTGCCCATGTTTCCAGGCCACGGTCCCAGAAAGTGCAGAGGACCACGCTGGAATCTCGGCTGAAACCAGGCTTCTGACTCCTGGCCTCTGCGAGGTCAGGATATACTGGGAGGTGATTGTGACGTTGCCTGGCCCACGTCACAGTGGAAACAATGTAGCAGCTTTTCCACCACCCACACACGGCTCAGGGACCACGTGCAAGGGCAGAGCGCTGAGGCCCCATTGCCCAGCCCCTTCAGGGCTCTCCTGAGCCTGGGACTTGTGCTGTGGAGGGTGGGTTGGCACCTGATCGAATCCGTGAGGGGTCTGCTGGGGACTGCGCGGGGCACACGTTGCTGAGAGTGTGGTTTCAGCGCCCGGAGTCTGTGCATGCAAGGCCCTGGGCGCCTGGTGCTGTCCCCTCCCTCGGTCCGGAGAGGAGACCCCAGATCCTGTCCTCCCTCAGTTTCTCTGCCTGGCTTGGAGTCACATGGACATTCTCCCAGGCTCACTCAGGCCTCTGAGTTTCCAATTTCCAAGGATGGATGAGTTGCCCAGACCTAACCTCTCACTCCATCTCCACTTCATTCTACACATTGTTGCTTTTTTTTTCGGGGGGGGGGGGGGGCAGGTGAGTAACTTTTTTTAGAGCATTTCAAAGCCATTCATGATTGAATATCAGTCGGACAGTATTCCAACACTGATCCCTCGACCAGTGTACATTTCCCAACACCAATATCCCCAGGTTCTCTCCCATCACCCCACCCCTGAACCCCCGTCCCTTGCCTGCCTCTTTGGCAGGCGCTTTTACAGATTTTAAATCAACTGAAAACATGTAATTACATCTTCAGCTGTGCCCCTAGGTCAACCCAGGTGGTCGTTGGTCTACCCAGGATATGAACTTAGTCCGAGTTATCTGACTGGTCAGGGCTGTGGGGTGGCTATCACAAGCACATCCTATGTGTCTATTTAGTTACTGTAGTGGAACAAGACTGGAGAGAGAGTACATGGGTACAGCACTTGCCATGTGTGAGGACAGTGCAGGTTTAGCCCCTGCCATCCCTACAGTCCACTGAGTCCAGCCAGGAGTGATCCCTGAGCACAGAGCCAGGAGTAGCCCTGAGTACAGAGGCATCTGGCCCCAAATCAACCAAACAAAATTCTCCCACTGGAGATTGTCATTATGATCACAAAGCAGCTTGGGGCAATCTTCACAGGACCTTATTGGCAACTAAATCTGTCTCTAGATACTCTTCTGCAGCTTGTTTCTCTGGCTTATTTCACTGGGATCTTTCATCTGGCTGCTGCTGAGTATTATGGCATATGGCAAGCAGAAGTTACGGACCCAAAAATCATACTGAGCAGTAAAAATACGTTTCAGTGAATGGAGACAAAATCCAGCAGGTAAGGGCATTTGCAATTATGGGAAATCCGGGTTCAATAGCTCTGTTCACCAGATGTGAGCCAAAAACAGGAAAAAAAACTTTTTAGTTGACAATCTATGTAATGTTGGATATTGGTCATATATGAAATGAACTTGTGACCTTTGTTCATGAGATTTCTTGAAAAGAGCATTGGTGAGTAAATGTGGACTTCCACACAAACTTTGAGGCATGGTAAATCATATTAGGTTTTGCTCACATTCAGAATGATTTTGAAATGTAGGGTATAGCATAGGACACAGAAACCTCACCATGATAACAAAATATTTACAACTATAAATTTAAATTACAATTTTTGTTATCATTAGAGATTGTTCAATAAGAACCAATTTCTTAATTTTTTAATTTAATTATAATTTTATTTTATAATTTATAAAATTATAAATATAAATTATAATTTTAATTTAATTAATTTCTTAATTAAACTTGCATGAACACACATGGCATGCTCTCATACTAATTTTGAATGAAGATTTTTTATTGTAAGTTGCGTTTTGCTTTATTTTATTGAGGTATCATGGTTGACATTCATCTTCATGTTATACTTCGGTGGACTCTGATTGCACTCCACCATCACAAAAGTACCAGAGACCCCCTACCACTGTCCTGATGTTATTATTATGAGCAAGGTTTATCACAGGAATTCTGCAAAGTGTTGAATACAAGAGTGTTGCATATGCTAAACTGCCATGAAAACAATCAATTATGCTGCTTTTAAAATCTTTGAGAGGGATGAGGGGGATGAGGGGTGGGAGGGATACGGGGATCCATGGTGGTGGGAAATGGGCACTGGTGGAGGGATGGGTATTTGATCACTGTATAATTGAAACACAAGCACAAAAATTTGTAAGTCTACAACTGTACCTCATGGTGTCTCACTAATAAAAAAATAGTTATGTAATGATAACATTGTACCCCTTAACTTAAAATCATGTGCACTTTTTTGAGATGATGTTACCTAACGAAAAAGAGAAAAAATTAGAACGTCTTTATAATGATGTCAACTATTATAATATCCACATGCAGAAAAGTGTACCTGAGATAGAAAAACTAGAGTAACCGTAACAATGAAAAATTATACAGTACTAAAGAATGCAAAGTGTTTGTTTTATTATTCTATGAAACTTGTAAAATACCATGATGTGCAGAAAATTAATAAGTTTATTGCTACAATTAAAAAAATCTTTTTTCCTGAGATTGGGAAAAACTATGTATGATGAGTGTCGAGGATTTGGTATGGTAAAAGAGAATTGAAAAAATGGTATCCCAGAAAAATCCATCACCTGATTTTTCCTGTCAAACGGTTTGCTTGGGCAGGCAGGCAGGCAGGAGTTAGAGAGGGAGAATCCAGATTTTCTTCACTAAAACAAAAAACAAAAGAACAGCAAAATTTTAGTAATAACAGATATCATGGCATTGGCCAATGTGGGGGTACGAACCCACGACCCTGAGATTAAGAGTCTCATGCTCTACCGACTGAGCTACTGACATCTTATCATCTCATACCTACTTTGGACAAACTGGCAGGCTACCGAATGTAACCTGCCCACACGGCAGAGTCTGGCAAACTCCCCGTGGTATACCCAATATGCCAAGTACCAGTAACAATGATGGGTCTCATTCTCCTAACCCTGAAAGAGCCTTGAATATGGCACTTTAAAAAAAAAAATCTCAGGACTAGGACGAAGGAGACGTTACTGGAGCCTGCTCGAGGCAATCGACGAACAACAGGATGGTCGTGATCATGATGCTGTTGCCAGGTAAGATTCATTTTTAAACACCAATCTCCAGACATATCAAATGTATGTGACAGCATGACTTAGAATTTGTAGTAATGACAGTATACTAGCTGACAAAATTTAGTTCACTCATTCCTCATTTTCTTGTATACAGTAATTCATTGTAATTCATGGATAATAAGGATGCAGATAGAGTGATCTGTGGGATTCATTTAATAATAGACTTGTCACTGTGTTTTCACTGGCTGTTCTGCCTCATAACCTTTACTATAGGATTTAGGAGCGATATTTTCTTGAGAGGGAATAATACATGTCACATGGAGTTGATGATAATTAAATGTTAATGAACATAAAATGCTTTGTAAGGTTTATGTCTAAAAATATCATTTCATTTATTACAAATGACTTTACCTGATGGATGTTTATGACTTTATGTGAGAAAATGACTTCTGGTTTACTATTTTGACATTTTAAAATATTTTATTCTAAAAATCTCATTGGAAATGGTATTGTTGATTGTGGATGAAATCATGGGTGTTCTTGACTCCTTCACCCATGCATGGTTCAATATTTGCAGCAACTAA
The DNA here is from genome assembly GCF_029834395.1 of Sorex fumeus. Taxonomy (NCBI): domain Eukaryota; kingdom Metazoa; phylum Chordata; class Mammalia; order Eulipotyphla; family Soricidae; genus Sorex; species Sorex fumeus. The sequence continues at coordinate 6,924,540 of NW_026606103.1, forward strand.
TTTTTCATATACCCTTTCTTCAAAATGATTGCGCAATGCTCTATACCAAGGATTGAAAAATATTTTACAAATTTTCAATTATTGTCTATGTATAATTTCTGTAGCTTCATCCCCTCCTCCTCCTCCACCTTCTCCCACCTTCTCCTCCAAAAACCTTTCATAATTTGAAACTGTTATTAGTACATAGTTCAAAGACATACAAGCTAACAATCTTATTGGGTCTGTGGGTCCTTAATTTGCCACTTCCTGCTCAAGATCATCATTGAGTAGATGCCACATTTTTTAGTAGGTTACTTTTTTTTAATTCTTTTCTAATAGCTGAGTAGTGTCTCTCTACCTATCTTTCTATCTATTTACAATTACCTTTTATTTATTTTTTTATTATTGAGCCACATATCCTGTAGTGCTGACGACGTACTTCTGGCTCTGTGCTCAGATCGCTCCTGGTGATGGTCCGGAAACCATATGGGGTGCTGAGGATCAACCCTGGGTCAGTCACATGCAAGGCAATTACCATGCCCAGTGCATTGTCACTCTTGCCCAATATAATTCAGTTTATTTATTGACTCATCTTTAGGCAGGAGTTCCTACCAGATCTTGGCTAATGTTGATAAACCATGAGGAACATAGGTGTGCATTATCTCCTGTCAGATTAACGTTTTTGTGTTCTAGGCATAGAGAAATGGAAACTCAGGGTCATAAGGAAGCCTTATTCCTCAACTTGTCGTTTGTTTCTTTTAAGAAAGCATAATGCACAACAAGGTTTTTCAGGCATACAATGTTCCAACATCAATCCTACCACTAGTATCCTCCTCTGCCCACCAGTGGTCCCACGTTCCCTCTCACCAGCCCCAGCATGCCCCCTTGGCACTCACATCATAAATTTATTTCATACTACCTGCTCCATCAAAACTCAAAGAAATGGCAAATAGAATTATCAGAAAATAAATCAGTAAGAGTCCATTTGTGATGATTGCTGATTTTTTTGGATTGCTGATTTTAACCAATACAAATAGAACATTCATCATGGAAAATGTACAAATCCCTTAGCAAGCAAAAATAACCTTTCTTAATCTAGTGGCAGGCAACCATATGCATCATTCGTGAGTGTCATACTCAATGCCACAAGTTTATCCTGTCCTTGAGAGAAGCTCTTTTAGCACTTCTTGCAAAACTTGTTTCAAGGCTATGAATTCCCTAAGTTGTTGCCTGTCTATGAAGCTCAGTATCATTCTTTTAAATCTGAATGTTAATCTAGCTGGATAAGATATGATTGGTGAGGTGTTCGTTTTGTTGAGTTTTTGTACTATATTCCTCCATACTCTATACTATATCCACCTATACTCTGCTGTAAATCTTTTGGGGTGTGTGTGTGTGTGTGTGTATGTGTGTGTGTGTGTGAGTGTGTGTGGTTACTTTCCATTTGTGACACTGTAGATTCTCTACCTTTGTATTTTGAGTATAATATGTCTTTGAATTTTCCTAGTAAAATCCTTTGTTGCTGGGATCCTTGAACCTTAACTCTGAGTAATTGTTATTGATAATTTTGTAACTATTGTTTCTTCATCACCTTTGCCTTCCTGTTTTTCAGGAACCCCTATGATTCTCCTATTGTTCCTCTTCAACTCAGTTCTCCGGTATGCTATTTATTTCTCTTCAGGCTATTGTCCATTTTCTGTTGTTTCCTAGACTTTCCTCATCTTGGAGTTATTGTGGGTGGTGACTCAAGGTCTCGTTGGGGTGGGGGGAGGAAGCGCCAGCTCAACCCCTATCCTGTGAGACCCTGCGTGTCCTGTCACTGGGGCCCAAACCTGACTGTCCATTGGCCTCTCGGGATGGTGGCCACTGAGCCACCAAGGGGGAGCAGGCGGAGGGACAACACCCACCCCCCCACCCCCCGGGTTGTCCAGTGCCAGTAATCCATTGTGGTGACTGGGCACATCTCTGCCCAAAGCTGCTGGGTTCCGAGATTTGTCTCTGAGTCTCTGGGATCCTGGACGTTAAGCAGTTCGAACAGGAACCAGAGAGGACTTGCCTCCAATTATATAGCTGAGCCGGAGGTAGTTTGTGGGTGTGTCTCTCACATACCTAACTTTTGGCCATTTACTTTCTTGGTAAACTTTGTCCCAAGTTTTTGGGGTCTGGCCACAGGCACAGCAGCAATTTGGAGGTATCTGGAAGTCTGAAGGTGACATCAGGCTGCTGATACACTTGCCTCACAGGTACAGATTGACCTGCTATTGGCAACATACCCCCTAATATCATGCAGTTTTAATTATTGGAGTATTGCAGTCAAGACTAAAGTCTAGAAATGCAATGCTTCCCTTCTTTTCTTTTGCTTTCTTATGGATTTTCTGGGAGTTTTATAATTACATTTGAATTTTAGGAGTACTAGTTCTGTTTCTTTAAAATTTCCATGGAAATTTTGGTGGGTTTTGCATTACATCTATAAATTGCTTTGGATAAAATGGTCATTTTAATTGTATTATTTCATCAAATCCATGAACAAGGAATGTGATTTTATTTTCTTGTTCCTTCTATGACGTAATTCAGAATTGACTAATATTTTTCACTAAATAGATATTTCACATTTTTTGCTAAATTGATTTCTAGGTATTTGGAGTTTCTGACACCAAATAAAAGGCAGGGATTTTTTCCTTCTTCTATATTGTTGTTTATGTATAAGAATGCAACAGATTTCTTTCTTTCTGTATTAGTCACCAGTGAAATGACCAATTATGTATGATTTGGTTTCAGGCACATATTGTTTCAACACCAGTTTCTTCACCAGTACCCACTGCCCTCCGCCAATTTTCACTACTTGCCCACTTTGCCTCCTATCTACTCGTCTGTCTATACTGGAGACACTTTTTAAAAAGTATGTGGTTTTGCTGTACCGGCGTGATTGTACAGTGGGTAGGGCATTGCCTTGCATGCAGTTGACCTCGGTATAATTTCAGACCTCCCATGTGGTCCCTCAAACAGCACCAGGAGTAATTTCTAAGTTCAGAACCAGAAGTGGCTTTAGCACTGCCAGGTATGTCTCCCAAACCACCTATGTGCATGTATATGTGCAAGTGTATATGTATATGTATATGTAACTGTATATGTGAGTACATATATATTGGTCATGTATATAATCATATATATTGGGTTATATATAAAAGTATATATAAGCATATATATTGGGTTATATGAATTATATGTTTTTGTATTGTGGTTTACTGTTCTGTGGCTGATAGGATTTCATACAACACACTTTATCACCTTTGAGCACTACATCCGACTTCAATAATTTGATTTTCCCTTCACAATACTAATTGCCCTCTCCCTGTCGTATCTCCCAGCCTCCTCAAGTGGTATGTTTCCTATTGAATACTAGCTCTCATTTTCTTTGTTTCCTTGGTCTTTAGAAAGTATCACCCTGAGTGAAGTTTTTCAGCGGGAGAAAGAGGTACACAGAAAGATCTCTCAATGTGGAGTCTAAGGAAAACATAACGGGGAAATAATGAATGTCCAAAGACAATGCAACAGTTTTATGTGCATTTATTTTATAACTTGCTACTTTACTTTTTATGTTTTTTTCAAGGATTTTTTTAGTGGAGTCTTTAGGGGTTTCTATGTACAATATTATGTCATTCGTAGACAGTATTTGTTCAACTTCTTTACTAATTATCATTGCTTTGATTTCTCTTTTTTGCCTCCTTGTGGTAAGGACTTCCCACACTACATTGCATAGTCATGGTAAAAGTGGGCATCGTGTCTTGTGCCTGACTTTAGAGGAAAGACTCAGTTTCCCCCACTGGGGATGATATTGACTGTGGATTTGTTGTATATGACCTTTATAGTATTAAGACAAAATTCTATGGTCTCCGTTTTGTTTCAGGTCTTCATCATGAAAGGGAAGAAGAGCTTGGAGGCAGGAGTACCTCCCAAGCAGTGCTTAGGCCTGAGGTCTTTATCAGTGATGCTTGCCCAGCTGGGCTGGTGTTTCATGCAAGGACACAACAAGGTACTATGTCTTGGAGCTGTGGTCCTGGGAATTACCTGAATCATTCCAGTGGTACAGTGGCAGGGAGAGGGGAACAGGGAGAAATGTGCTTCTAGGCCCCATCTAGTGGTGCTTGGGGTCTCCCCAGGGCTCCACCTGGCAACACCTGGGGCCAAGACTTGAAATGGAATAAGTTTCCTAAGGCATGAGATTTAGTCCATTAACCCCTTACTATCTTTATGTCCCCAAGAATACATTTTAAGTGTTTCTGGGAGAACTCAGTGGTAGATCACTATCAGAAAGCTACAAATTTGAACCTGGGAATTCTCTCACAGGTCGAGTGTGATCAGCTGCCATTTGGGCTGGAATCCCTGGCTCCACAACAAAGTGTGTGCAGTCTGCAGTGTAGCACAATCCTCTGATATTGCACTGTCCTCCCGTTGTTCATCGATTTGCTTGAGCGGGCCCAGTAGCATCTCCATTGTGAAACTTCTTGTTACTGTGTTTGGCACATTGAATACTCTCGGTAGCTTGCCAGGCTCTCCGAGAGGGGCGGAGGAATCGAACCTGGCTCAGCCAGGCTGGCTGTGCACAAGGCAAACGCCCTAACACTGTGCTATCACTCCACAAAATAAAATTAATTGTACTATTAAATTATAAACATCTAATACTTAGAGTTCCCTGGTAGTCTGCCTCAATATATAGGCAGATTATTTATTATATTTTGAGAAGTTTTAGTGAAAGAGTAGTGGACACACGACATGAAATATTTTGTAGCCCATTCTGTAGAGTTCCTTTAAGTCAGTACAAATACCAGTGCAAATATATTAAAAATAGATTGAAACAAAGACACCTGTATTACTTTAATATTTTACAAGAGCTATCTTGTGGTTAAGATAGAAAGTATCAAAATCTTCTTCATAATAAGTCTAATTTGCTTAAGATGATACCAGAATGCAATTGTGATATCCTTATTTCAGCTTCTAATCAAAAACCTGTAACTTATTACCATGACCCAGTAAAAACGCATTCAGTTTTGACCAGTCATAGTGTGAGAAAACAGTATTGCCATCACCCATCCTGTTTGGAACTGAAGCCACAAATACCTTTAGTTGCTAGTCCTGCTCATTTACAAGGAACTATCTTCAGGTGCCAATGTTTTTTCTCTATCTGGTCTGTATCTCAGTTTTCAGAATTTGCCGGAAATATTATTTTAATGCACAGAGTTCCAGCTTCTTATTTTTTTGTTTGTTTGTTTTGGGGTCACACTTAATAGTAGTCAGGATTCATCTCACCCTGCACTCAGGGATCACTGCTGGTGTTGCATAGGAGGATCACTATGGGGTGCCTTGATTCATACTTCAATTGTGAGCAAGGCAAATGACCTACCAACTGTATTATCTCTCGAACCCCACCTTGGATAATTTTCAGCAGCAGGATAACTTCTAAGAAAACTTAAATTCTCAATACTTACAGAGAAGATACATAGTTTTTCTTCCTGTAATTCTAATGGAAGAATCTCAATGCCAAATCCATTCTCTTCCGATGATACTGTGATACTGAAATGTGAGAGAATGACTGGCTTCTGACTATGTTTCAATAAAAGTCAAAAGAACCAGGACTGTGAATCAGTAGTTTGCCACATAATTCATGTGTGTGACATTCTGGGTTTGATTTCTAGCACTGCAATACATACATAAAACCCCCAAAAATATAGAAGTGTGTTTAAAACGGGCCAAACTATCTTTGGGTGAGTTAAGAGAGGTAGGAGAGAAGAGGGAAGCATAGAGAGAGGAGTCACCGTCACCCCAACACTCCCTCCTTAGGATTTTCTCCTCAGTGCACACATTCCTTAGATCCTCTACAGGACTCAGGAGTCAGCCATGCAGGCTAACTGCATGATTACTTTCAAGCCCAGGCACTGGAACACAAGAAATTTTGCAGTTTGCTTTGGTCCGTTTGAATGTTAGATTCTACACCACAAATAAGTTGAAGAGTAGAGACGTAGGAACAGAGGCAGACTAATAAGAATGAAGTTTTATACAAATATATCTGATACATTAATGCATAGGAATACATAAATTAGGAACAAAACTTGGAGAATGGGTAGGTTGAACAACAGCCAGTACAATCAGAAGTAGTTGGCATACAGCCAATTCCAAGTTCTGAGATCCATGTAAGAGGTAGGGTCAGTCAATTCAGTGATATTACAGTTAATGAGCATGCATCTCCACACTGAATCTTTTTAAGCTCTTTTGTACAGATGATTTGGACTTAGGTGCTTCTTAGAGTCCATTGCACCACATGTGTACAATAGCACATAGGAAAAGGGCATGTCGTTTCACATAAAAGATTGAGTTTTGCACTGAAAAGAAGTCTGTTCTTGGTTATAATTTGCAGAGGAAGATTTATCCCTCATTTGCTGAGATTGCTGCTCAAAGATATTTGCCGACACCTATGAAGTACTTCACAGGTAATAAAGATGGCATGAAGGCAAGGCAGGACTTTCCTTTTCCAAGGATGAGCATAGTTGATCTGACTCAGGAACTTCTACACACAGGGCTGGTCCCTCCAAATTTGGACGAGGCTCTGAGCATTCTCATCCAGAGTTTTACCTGAAAATTTATGAGCTTTTCACAAATCATTCCATTTACTCTTGGACGCGGAAGGGGAGAGGTGACCAGCAGCTCATTATGAATGGGGGAGATTCTAAGTTTTGTGACAAATGAAAACCTGTGCTGCCTTGTGACTAGAAAATTGGAATACTGAGGTCATCAAAGGATGGATTTGGCCATATCCCCTTACAAAATACCATGAGTATTTTGATAGGTGGGCCCTGAGTATGGAAGTTAGACAGATCTGGCAGTGGGGCATATGATGGATATTGCATGGTTAGGAGAGTCCCAGTTTTTCTAATCCAGTCAAGGACAGGTTCTTAATTGTTGGGTGACTCTTGCAGAAATAGATAGTTTTTTTTTTTCATCCTGATGGTCCTTAGTGATGAAAGTAGGGACTGATGAAAGTGGGCACTCTAGGGCCTTCAGGCTTCCAAATTTTAATGAAATGTTTGTGACTTCTTATTTGTATGTCTTCTGATCAATGTTGGAAACACACTTGTGTCTTGAAAGACTTTTCTTAGATCCATGGTTGCTGTTTTCCTAATTATTTTATATCTAATTATATATAAAAATATCTAATTATTTTTCTTTGGCCTGACAGTCATTCCCAAAAGAAAAATCCCTAAATACACATCTTTTTCAGGATTGAGAATGCCTTTACAAGGTTGGTATTATAGTAGTGTTTCTTCCAAACTGTCTTCGTCTGTACTTGCCTTCATATAAGAATGTGTTATATGGAAAAAGCCTTGAATGCTTGATGGCCCTTCCATTCCACATTCTTATAGCGACTTTTAGACTATCTTGAAGTTTCTCCTTTTCTGAGTGTATCAGCCTTCTTTTGGTGGAACCTATGTTTCTGGGTGGTGGCCCATTTTCTCTATCTCCAAAATGTTCTATATCTAAATTTCTAAGGGATGTGGTCTTTGTGCCATTGGGATACGTCAGGTATGGGTAGATTCTTCTCAGTTCCATTATTCCCCCAAAACTCATCACCATGTTCTCCCTCTTTGACTGTAACATTACCTCTAGTATTCTTATCCCTTAAATTGTATGGGCCATATGGCTGAAGGTCCATCTTCTATATCTGCTTCCTACGGGCAAAGGGTGTGGACCTGTCTGTGTAAGGGAATGAATCTCATGCTAACTTAACATAACCCAGTGATAGTTTGTTGGTTTTCAAAGTTTTCAGTCTGAAATAAAAATCAGAGTAATTAGACAATACATTTTGTTTTCATTATTAAGTCATATACCTTCTGTATGTATATGAAGGTATAGCATATATAGAAGGTATAGCACAGCGGTAGGGCATTTGCCTTGCCTGCAGCCAGTCTGGCTGAGCTGGGTTCCATTCCTCCACCACTCTTGGAGATCCCGGCAAGCTACCAAGAGTTTCTTGCCCACACAGCAGAGCCTGGCAAGCTATCCGTGACGTATTCAATATGCCAAACACAGTAACAACAAGTCTCAAAATGGAGACATTACAGGACATTAGGGGAGGACAGTCTTTGTTTGGGCTGGAGTGATAGCACAGCGGTAGGGTGCTTGCCTTGCGCGCAGCCAGCCCGGCCAAGATGGGTTCGATTCCTCTGCCCCTCTAGGAGAGCCTGGAAATCTACCGAGAGAATTCAATATGCCAAACACAGTAACAAGAAGTCTCACAATGGAGACGTTACTGGGCCCGCTCGAGCAAATCGATGAACAACAGGAGGACAGTGTTGTTTGTTTTTTGTTTATTAAGTCATAAAAGCTAGACAAATAGTACAGTGGGTAGGGTGCTTTCCTTGCATGCAGCTCATCTAGGTTCAATCCCTGGAAACCCATGTTATCCCTCAAGCCCTGCCAAGAATGATCCCTGAGTGCAGAGTCAGGAGTAATCCCTGAACACCACTGTGGATGTGCGTGGGTGGGGGGGAGGGGGGCGGGGAGGAGAAAAGGGGTTAAACAAACGAACAAACAAATAAAATATTAGGCCATGGAGAAGAAACAAAGACTTTCTCTGACTCAAGGAGAACAGAACATTTAGAAAACAATAAAATAATGACTATATCACAATTTATTGTCCTCTTGCTTGGTTCTGATTAGTTTCTCCAAAGGAAAGTGCTATCTCTTACTTTAAAAAATATATTGTAATTGTGTTTTCATTTTTGTCACAGTAAAAGAACTTTGATTCAGAAAATTTTTGATAGTTGAGTTTCAGGGCAGTAATATTTCAATACCAGTGTCAATTTCCATTTACCAGTGTCCCATAGTCCCTCGCCATCCCAATCCCCTCTCCATTCCCACCCCAATCCCATCCCCCTTATAAACTTGACAGGCACATTTTGATTTCAGTGGTTGCAACTTAGAACTCACATTGCAGTATTCTAAAGTCTGTGTTTTGTATATATGGCTATACCACTCACCCATATTACTAGTGCTACTGAAGCCCTGATGTCCATTCACCCACTACCTCCCATTCTCTTCTCCCCCACTCCACCCGCTGCCAGATTTCCCTTGTTCTCTGTCTTTCTACTCTCCAAACACTGGAGTAATGGGTGATCTAGGCCTCCCCCTTTTCCTACAGTGCATTTCCTCATACAGTTTTCTATATACCACAGTTAAGTGAGATCACCCTGTACTTATTATTCTTCAGGCTTACTTCACTCAACAAGATACACACAGTTTCAACCATGTTGCAGTAAATTGTGTATTTTCATCATTCCTTGCAGCTATCTCCTGCATCTGCTGGCCTACTAGGAGAATTACGTGTAACTTGGCTTTTAGAGCTGAAGAGTGAGATATGGGTTTTCTGAAAAATGACTTTTATAAGTCCCAGATTGATTTACAGGAGTAGATTAACTGTTACCTATCAGAGTCTGGTCCTCAGTTTAGGCATATGTAACATTTTATTCTGGAAGTATTGAGAGGTTCTCAGAATATCTTGATAGTTCATTTCCACTTAGCTGTTGATCCAAAGGGGACCAACAATGCTAAACAGCATTTTCATATTCTTGAATTGCTTTCTGCACCTGTCCTAGGTTAATGACATGAGTAGTTAATTCTAGACTTTCTAAGTAAAATAAGAAATGTGTGGTTAAAAAGTGTCTACCATACAATAGCTTTAAGTTTCAGTTGATAGTTTAAGTTTGACCCCAAGAGCTATTCTGCACCCAAGTAGGACTGTAGTTAAGAGTGAGAACCACAACTCAGATGTTTTTTGACATAACTCCCCCAGTATTACTTTTAGGGTGTGATTTAATTTGTCTACAATTCCTGATAATTGGAGATACCTGGGTGTTAAAAATTGATAATTTTTAAAGCGGAAGTTAAATCCTGGAAAACTTAAAAGTGAAAGAATTCCCATTGTCACTCTGCAGAGATTTGAGTAAGTCAAATCTAGGGATTATTTTCTTAACATTTTAAATATTCTCTGCTTTTTTTCAACCTGCAGAGAACACTTCTATCCACTCAGTGAAGGTTTCAGTAAGAACCAAAGTATCCTGGAAATCAAGCTACAAGTGCCCTTGGGTAAGTTCCTCATTGCTGGGCAGATTGAGTAAGAAGAAAAGGATTTCCACTAGTTTCATGAATAATGAAAACCACAGCCTTGCCATGGGAACTTCAACTCAAAAGAAAGAAATAATTGTTCTTACCCAAGCCTGCCAATTGGCAGAAAGACTTACAATAAACACCTATATTGATTCTAAATATGTTGTTAGTTCTCAAGCACATGCATATATTTGGAAAGAGGGAGGATTTTTAGCAAATAAAAATTGTCCAATAAAGCATAGGGAGGAAATTTTAAAATGCTTGGAAACAGTCCAGACCACAAAAGAAACAGTACTTATGCACTGCAGGGACCATCAAAAAGCAAATAACGAGATAATTAAGGAAAATGACCAAGTGGATCCATAGCTAGAAAGACCGCCCTTTAATATTGTTCAGTTATGGAACTTATACCACATTCAAAGAATATTTTTTATTAATAAGAAAACTTCCAAAGAGAAATAATGGGCAATGCTAGAAGGGAAGTTATTCCTGGTCCAATATGATGGGAAATTGTTAAGGATTAGATGAAACATTGCCATTAGAAAGAAATGCTCTAACAACATTAGTAAAAGCTGTGATCCAAAGAAAAGGACTAAACTGGACAGTAAAAGAGGAAGCTGAGGGCTGTGCTTTCTGTGATGTTAATGGACCCAGGCCCTTTTGGCAACTTCATTTATCTGCTCAGATTTAGCTACATTTCCAGAGTGATTGTCATTATTCTGGTTGGTCAAATTAAATGTTCGAAACACATTTCTAGATGCTTGTGCCTCAACAATTTAAAAGGTTGTGCTCACAGTCTCTCACTGCACACACTTTTGAATGCATTGGCTGTTCCTCCAGTTTTTATTCAGTACAGTGGACCATGAGAGTGTAAAGGTCGGACTACAGCTGAATCTTACGAAGACAATGTTTATGAGAAACAGCCTCGTTCCTGACGCTCCATTCGCTCTCAACGGAACCACCATCTCCGAATGCAACAGTTATATATACCTAGGCCGAGAAATCAACATGATGAATGACCTGGCACCTGAGTTATGCAGGAGGAAGAGAGCGGCTTGGAATGCCTTCAAGAGCGTTGAAGAAATAACTAAGAGGACAAAGAACCTCTAGCTCAGAGCACATCTCCTCGATTTCACTGTTCTTCCTGCATTAACATATGCCTCAGATACCTGGGCCCTACGAAAACAGAATGAGAACGCTATTTGGGTCTCTCAAAGAGGAATCGAAAGAGCTGTGCTTGGAGTATCATGCTTCACTCAAATGAGAGATAGAATCCGGAGTTCCGATCTCTGTCAATGCTCAAGAATAAGGGACGCTGTCTCATTTGCCAAGGCATCAAAAATCAGATGGGCTGGACAAGTAATAAGGTTTAGAGATGACCATTGGACTAGAGCCATTAATGACTGAATTCCACGGGACATCAAAAGATCACGTGGACACCCACCTAAATATGCTCCCACTTCTTTGTCAAGACCCTGAATGATCAGTTTGAGGCTCTGCATCTGCATGTTCCTAGAACAAGCAGTTGCCACTGGACTATGCTAGCACGCAACAGGGATAAATGGAGACGTTACTGGCACCCACTCGAGTAAATCGATGAGTAACGGGGTATCAAGTGATCAAGTGATATATAAGTTATATATATATATATGGATATATAATCACCACTCAGAAAAAAACTCATAAATGTAGTACATATGAAGAATCTAAAACATTTTTTGGATGGTGAACTGCCTATGTTTGAATTACTCTCTACAACCGATTCCTTTGGACAGAGCCAAAGGAACTGTTTTGATGCAGTTTTTTAGTGGTTATTTTGAACAAAAAATTATAAAAAGGGAGAGGAGACTGAGAGACAGTACCCCAGGCAAGGACAGGTTTTCTGTTTGGGTCAACACAGGAACCATCTTTGGCACCACATCTCATCCCCCAAACTCCACCCTTGAGAACAGAGCCAGAGTGTAACCCAACATCCCTCAAAAAAATTAATAATATTAGATGAACAAATGTATTTGTTTGAATAGTGATTTCTAAATCTTAGAATCTCATCATTAAAGAACACTTTATTCTTTAGGGCAATGAAAGTAGGATTTATTCTTTTGTTTGGATACTGGGAATGGATCCATGGAAACACAGTCACCTTTGAATTATCTGTCCTATTAGGTGAACAGTATGAATCCAGCACCAACAAGGCTTTTAATTATTTTAAGATATTAATTAAAAAGGCCCATTTATTATAGGAATTCACCTATAAGTTGTAAAACAGTCTTTGTTGAAAGTCAAAACTAGGGGGCTGGAGCAATAGTACAGCAGGTAGGGTGTTTGCCTTGCACGCAGCCGACTGGGGTCAATTCCAAACACCCTATATGGTCCTCCGAGCACCTCCAGGAGCAATTTCTGAGTACAGAGCCAGATGTAACCCCTGAGCATCACAAGGTGTGACCCCAAAAATAAAAAAAATCAGAACTAATAAGAGAACAAAGAAGAACTATTGGTTGTAGTTTTGAGTATATTAACAAATGTATACTGAAATGTCAAAGGAAATAGTACAGGGGATAAAGTGATTGCCTTGCATGTAGCTAGCCCTGGTTCCATCCCAGCTTCTTTCAATAAAACCTACTCTATTGTTGAATTCTCTCCCTTTGACAAAATTCCTTCCTTCTTTGTATTAATCTATGTTCTCCCACTTCTGTTCACATTATACTCACCATCTCTTTTAAGATCATTTCATCCTGACTTAATCATACAATAGTTTAAATACCTTTCCATATCCCCAGTTTGCATGCCTACCATTTATTTCACAAAGTTAAACAAAATACACTACTTTAAAATTGCTAATACACTTAATTTTTAATACACTTAATTTCTTTCAAAGGTAGGCCAAGAAAATCATTATAAGTAATTCAAGGTAAAGTGTGTTTTATTTTGTATAAATATGAATAAAAGGAACTTTTGAACAGTAAACTAACTAGAAACAATTAATTGACAATTTATTTTCTTACTTCCAAAATAAAATGACAAGAAAACTGGTATGTTATCTTTTGAAATTTTTTTCACGTACTTTAATATATTTAGTCCACATACTCATACACATCGGTATGTATGATTATCACGTCTTTTATTTTATACACTTCGATCAAACTTTCAAACAATAAGAAAATTCTGAAAGTCCTTTGTCAGGCAAGGTTAAACAATAACAACCCAACTGGATTTTTGGATAAAGGTACTAGCTGAAAGAAGAGAAAACGAGTTGGTTTTCTCTGTTTCAACAAGCATGTAAGGGATAATATTGGTAGCGACTTGAAAAAGAATTACGCTCCATGTAGGGCCAAGGTTAAGACTAAGATATTAGAGGCTAGGAGAGCAAAGTAACTACAACAGTTCATATGCTTTTGAGAGTATTTCTTTGTATGGGAGAGATTGATTTTCCCACAACTTTTCCCAGTACCCCGACATTTAGTCTTTATTAAATGACCCAAGAAAATATGAGCGGCCAAGAAGGCTTAGATTTCCTTAGCCCACAGTTATATATACTCAATAGAGTTTTCACTAAAATTACTGAGAGTTTTATAAGAGTAAATGAAATCAACCAAGTGTACTATTATTTCAACAGTGTACATGAAGCTTTTGTTGTTCTTTCTTAACTCAATTCTGTAATTTTTTCAGAATTCTATAATCAGCTTCTCACGGATGTAGCTACAGTGTTAATAAATACGAAAAAGATTTTATGTTAAAAATTTGGCTCACTGCATGCATTTTTAACTTAAAAGAATAAAATTATGCATCTTTTTTTTCTCTATTTCCTCCACAAAAGTACTTTGAAGTAAATTACACTGGGCATTTCTTCTTTCCAAGAAATGACTTCAACTAGAGATCAAAACAAAGATACTTTAGCTGCTCTTGGTTCCTTATCTAAAAATAATGAGAACCACCTTTTTCTCTGACAATTTAAAAACTCATACTCAAAAAAATAAATAAAAAAAGTATGGAAGCGCTCCAGATATAATAGAAACCAAAGGGTCAAACTGATACTACAATGGACAGGGTACTTGCCTTGCACAAAGCTAATCCAGGTTTGATCCCTGTCACTGGATCTGGTCCCCTGAGCCATGCCAGGAGTGATCCCTTAGTGCAGAATGAGGAGTAAGCCCTGAGCACCACTGGAGTGTGGCCCAAACAAAATACAAAAAAATATGAAGGGAGACCAAATATTCCCTGCTTTCAAACCACTCAAATTCTGGAATATATTATATCTCAATGTATTATAATGAGATTATGGATCTCAATGTATTCTATCTCAATGTATTGGATTATATATCAATGTATTATATCCCAATGTATTATATCTCAAATTCAAGAATTTGAGATATTTGAGATTTGATAGGCATTTTCTTTCCATGCTGATGATGCAAGTTCAATTTCAGACACCTAATATTCCCCCCGAGTCCCTCCTGGGGTGATCCATTAGGATAAAGCAAGGAGTAAGACTTGAGCACCTCCGGGTGTGGCCCCCAAGGTCACTCAAATATGCATCTTGGTTTTCTGTTCTCCACATTACTAAATTTTTACATTTATTTTTCACATTACTTTCAGTTTTTAGTTTTGCTTTTATTTTTCACTTGCTTTGGAATTTTTTGTCTTCTTAGTTTTATTTTCCTTCTAGTAACCTGATTTTCTCCTATTCTTATTCCAACTCAATGAAGTACATTACCATGTTAATTTTTCTTATTGTTTTTATTTCCTATTCTAAGAAATATGCATAAAATGATTACTGAGCCAGGAGTAACCCCTGTGCATCGCTGGGTATGACCCAAAAAGCAAAAAAAATAAATAAAAAAAAGAAAAGGTGGTATAATGTTGAGTCTTAATCTAGTCACAGGTCACCTAACATCACTTTTATTTCATTCTAATAACAGAATAGGTCAGACAAAATTCGGTGTAATAGGAAACTACAGAAGGACTCAAGAACTGAAGGCATAATACAGTGAAGTTAATTGGGGCACTTTCTGGAGAGTATCCAGCATATGCACAGTTCATTAAAAATATATACTGTACACATTATATTGTATTCTATGCTCTAAAATTCATTATTTATTAATATATTATCTATAACATTGTATATGACTTCCCTCTTCTTGGAATTTTTCTCTACTCTAAACACAAGAAGAGACCTGGACTCTTTATCCATTTTTCCCTTTCTCTAATTCAGTCTTAAACTTCTACAGACAGAATTCTCCATAGTATTTCCCAATAAATTGTTTTTAACCACTTGCAATATAAACACTCAGAACCATTGATACAGTCACATCAGCAAAATGGTAAATAGCTCCCCACAGAAGCATTGAAAAACAAGCAGAAACTGTCAAAATCAACTTTAGAAAACATCCAAAATTTACAGGAAACCAAGCAAACACTGAAGCAGAGAAAAACACCACTTTTAAATGGCAGGAAAATTTTGTAGCTGTTTTTTGAGTCCTGCTTACGTTAGCATCCTAACATTCTGGTGATCTTAAGCCTTTGAAATATTAATGCACCTGATGAAATCAGGTGATTTTTAGTGATATTATAAAGTCCTGCCCTGGCCAACGGTTCACATCTGCTGGTATCTGGTAGGTTATGGGGTGTAATAGCTCAAACTAGTTGGTTAGTGACTAAAATTGTGGGTACATGTACCCACAATAGTAGCTTTTCTACTCCCTTTGTTGTTCCTAGGGAATTTTTGTAGTGGCCAGTATCAGTTTCAGCAAGGTTCACCTTCAGAAAAATTATCTTAAAGTTAGTTGTACCAGGAGTAGCTGTCTGAATGCTGGGCTTCAGAGGACGCTAGATTGTTCTTGATTCAGTGTAAAGTTGAAGTTATTTCTGTGAAAACACAGCATTCAGCACACTCCTGCCTTTGGTTGGCATGTTACATCTGACTTCGTCTTGCCTGCCCTCTTTCTCTCTCCATCTACTTCTCTTCTCTCACTCTACTCCAAGTTATCTACGGTCCTGTGGTCCACAGAACTGAAAATTCCTGTGATGATGTCTATGTTCTCTGGTGAACTTTATTCCCTCAATGCGAACCCGCCCATCACACACTGTGGGAAATTTCTTTCAACTCTGATTTGACGTGTTCTTTGTGTTGATGCCCCAGAAATGCTCTCAGAACTGTTCATATCCTGCCATTCTGAACTATATTGGTGTATTAAATTGTTAGCTCTGTCATAACAAAGTATCATCGGCAAGTGGGTTAAATCATATTTTCTCACTTCTGGAGGTTAGACATCTAAGATTAGTTGCTGTTAGGCTACTTTCTTCTGTTGCCTTTTCCCTTGACTTGTAAGTGAAAATTATTATATTTTCATATGGTCTTCCTTCTGTATATTCATGTCCGATATTTTTCTTCCAATAAGATTATGTTGGCGTTCACCCTGGGGATCTTCTTTAAACTTAATCACTTCTTTGATTTTGTGTTATTTTTGTTTTGGAGGCCACACCCAGCTGTGCACAGGGCTTAATTCTGTTTCTGTACTCAGGAGTCACCATTGCTGGTGCTCAGGTGACCATATGGGATTCTGGGGATCACACCTGTGTTCACTACATGCAAAGCAAACACCCTACCCATGTACTATCTCTCTGGACCCCTTAGTTGCTTTTTTAAAGACTACTTCTACAATAGGAGAAATAGCACAGCTGTTATTGCATTTGCATTGTATGTGATTGACCTGAGTTTGATCCCTGGCACCACAAAGGTCCCCAGAGCCCAACCAGAAGTAAGCCTTGAGAGCAGATCCAGGAGTAAGCCCTGAGCACAGACAAGTGTGATCCCAAAACTAAAACCAACAACCAAACAAAAAAGATTACTTCCAAGGGCCAGAGAAATAGGATAGTAGGTAGGGGGCTTTTTGCACTTGGCCAGTCCAAGTTTGATCCTCGGCACCCCATACAGTTCCCTGAGACCCACCAGGAGTGATTCCTGAGTGCAGAGTCAGGACTAAGGCCTGAGCATCTCAGCCTGCCACCCCCAACCCAACCCACCCCCCAAAAAAGTCTACCTCCAAATATATCACGTTCTGAAATATTCAAGATAAATTTGAGGCAATGGACAAATTTCATCCAAGACAGATGAGTTATTTTAAACATTCACTTCCTTATCCTCCCTTCCTAACATCACTGAAGTGGCTAACCATGAGCATTCAATTTGATTAGGTTGCTGGTTGCTTGGCTGAGGTGCTCACTGAGGATCACAGACTTGGTGCAGTGCTGTGAGTGAGTCACCCAGGCTCACATGGGTTAGCTGTGGGGGTCATCGGAGTCAAAGTTTATCATCGCAGTGTTCACACAGACTAGATTGTGGAAGAGGAGAGACCTTTTGTGGCATTACCAGAGATCTCAAGTGGCCGTGCAGCGTGAAGCAAGCTTAGAGCTGTACGAAGATGCAAGGACATAACTTGCAGCCTCACATCTACAATATAGATACTATTGATCCCTCTGGACTCTCTCAGCACGAAAGTAACTCTCTTCATGGTGAATTACTTAAGGACATAAACTTATTCAATAATAACAATGGCAACAGCACACAACAGAGATGAAACACAGAACATTCATCTGCATAACATCTTGAAAGATAAGCATTAAGTGAGATTGAGTAATATTACACAACTAATCTTGAATTATATAGCTCATACTACCCAAATCTACAGTTCAAATCAGGTATTTTCTCCATTTCACATTCACATTTTGTCTTAGCACAAGAATCATTCATTTCTACAATGAGAGAAGAAAAATTATCCTCCAACACAAGATTGTCTTTCTTTAAAAATCTACAGAAATTTCCACATTTGCTTACCAGTTTTTCTCTGAGGAAAACTACCAGATTCTGTTTTGTAATAAAAATAACTTTACTTAACTTGTGTTATTGAAAGTATTTTGACTGTTGATCCACTATGAAATCAAGAAAAAAATATGACTAGCTTGAAAAAAATCAGTTCTGTTTTAGCATTTAGCAAATATTTATCTCATCAATACTTATCTCTACAATCTCTACAATCTCGAGTATTTTGCCCACACGCCAAAGCCTGGCAAGCTACCTGCGATGTATTCGATATGCCAAACACAGTTACAAGTCTCACAATGGAGACGTTACTGGGCCCGCTCGAGCTAATCGATGAACAACGGGAGGACAGTGCTACAATGCTACAATCTCTAAACAGAAAACTTACCTACCTTTTATCTTCAATCTCATCTAGGAATATAAAGCAAGAGATTGATGAGAAGCAGCAGGACATAGGGACCAAGCGCATTAAGGGTAGATGCATAATGTTTTGAGATTTATTTTTATTTCCAAAGATATAATTGCAAGGGAAAGTTATAGATTTTAAAATAGTTTTATAATAAAAGAATCAACTTCATTAGTATGTCATATGTTATTTTTTGTTTGCTTTTGTTTTGGGGTCAGACCAGCAGGGCTAATGAGACCATGCAGTGCCTAGGATCAAATTTGTGCTTCGACAAGCATGCATACTTTGCTCCCCAGCCCTTTGTGTCATCTTCTTGGTCCTTCATATATTTTCTTCATCTCCTCTGTAACTTTGTCCTATTTGTTTTGTTTTGTTGTCCTTGTATATTTTCAGTTTTTTCTTAAGCAAAGTGCTTATTCATTATTAAATGTTTTCAAAGAATACAAGTTTGAACTGCTTGTCACCTTAATTTTATACTTTTTCTCCGATCTATTCAGTTCTCTGAATATTATAGTTATCTACATTTGTAAAATGTTCTCTTGCTTATTGTCTTGATTTAGTGACATTTTCATTTAAATTTTGATAGCACTTTAAATTTTAAATAAAATTTATGAGGCTGGAGAATAGCACAAGCGGTAGGGCGTTTGCCTTGCGTGCAGCTGACCGGCCGAGCCGGGTTAGATTCCTCCACCCCTCTCGGAGAGCCAGGCAAGCTACCGAGAGTATCTTGCCCGCACAGCAAAGCCTGGCAAGCTACCCATGATGTAGTCGATGTGCCAAACAGAGTAACGAGAAGTCTCACAATGGAGACGTTACTGGGCCCACTCGAGCAAATCGATGAAAAACGGGAGGACAGTGCTATAGTGGTACAGTGCTTTGAGGAAGTTTCTGTTCATCTCTTCTCTTCTTCTCTCATTTAGTTTATACATATATAAGTATCTTTAAAGTTTTCACCTTAATTGAAGTATTAGATCACACACATATTTGTGTGCATATATATACACACACATATATATTTGTGTATGTATATATATACATATATATATATACATATACACACACACAAATACACACACATACACGGAGAGAGTATAGCAGTAAGATGTTTGACTTGTAGAAATGCGTTTGTTCCTCAGCACTTCACATGGTCCCTGAGACCTGCCATATCCCTTAATTCCAAGCCAGGAATAATTCCTGAGCAATAATAAACGTAGACCCCAAGCCAACCAAACAAACAAAAAGCCAAAAACAAACCAAGGTTTGTTTATGGTCCAAAGCTTAATTCACTCTATATCAGTTATTGACACTTATCACTGACAAGTCATCTTTTGTTATTTTCTACTATCTTTGGGTAAACGTTCTTTGAAATATCCTGTACTTGCTACAGGGCAAGTAATGCATTACAAATTTGCTTCCCCCAATCTCACCCATCTCACCCCAGAATCAATCTATTTATATATAGCAAAAAAAAAAAAAGATCTACTACATTGCTAAGAGCACCATCATTTCATTATTTTTCTATTTTTAATCTGCCATTTTACCCAACCACTGAGTTTAAATTATGTGTCTTTAAATTTTAAAAGATTCTACCCAGTTATTTATAAGATCATTCCTTTCTCAAATTCCAAATACATATATGTACATATATTTATACACAGATGTACTTTTTTGCTATGGCTCATTTGATAATTATAACATCTGATGCCTTTTCTGATATATATATAATTATGATATTTATTATAGATTGGTATTGCTTTTTGCTCGAGCGGGCCCAGTAACGTCTCCATTGGAGAGTTTGTTGCTACTGTGTCTGGCATATCGAATACTCTCGGTAGCTTGCTGGGCTCTCCGAGAGGGGCGGAGGAATCGAACTCCGGTCGGCCATGTTGGCCGCTTGTAAGGCGAATGCCCTACTGCTGTGCTATCGCTCCAGTCCCGGTATTGCTTTATTTAATAATTTATTTTATAATTGTTTTTACAATGTTTATATAAACATTATCTGTGGAAATCCTCTAAGTCAGGTTTAAGATATACTTCTTAAGAAAGAATTTTAGTTTTAAGACCTAAATTTCTGGGAACTTTCCTTCTTTTCCTCTTCCTTCCTTCCTTCCTTCCTTCCTTCCTTCCTTCCTTCCTTCCTCCCTTCCTCCCTTGTTTTCCTTCTGTCTTTCCTTCCTTTCTTCCTCCTCACACTCTCCCTCCCCCTGCTTTATCAGGTTTTGTAATCTTTGGTCATTCACCAGCTTGATTTGAATCAGATACTTCAAATTAGCACCCAACTGCATGACTTCATCTTTTTCTTATAGACAAGTAGCAGCATATATTCCACTCTATATATAACCAGGTTTTTTATACACAATCATCCATTCTTGGACACTTGGTTGTTTCCAGATTCTAGCAGTTGTAAACAGTGCTGCAATGAACATAAGAGCATACATGATCTTTTCAGAATAGAGTTATTGTGCCATTGGTGAAGGTACCCCAAAGTTAAATTTCTAGGTCATATGAAAGTTGAATTATTAGTTTCTGTTTTCAACAAATGTTGAATCAGTTGACATGTCCACCAGCAGTTTCTTTCCTCCCACATTCCTGCTAACACTAATTGTTTTTATTCTTTTTGATATGTGCTAGTCTTGCTGGTGTGAGGTTCTATTTCATTAATGTTGTGATTGAATTTCCCTGATAATAAGTTAGGTACATTTTTTTATCAGGGAAATTCAAATTTCAGCATCAATAAATTAGTCCCTCATACCAGTGTGGATCTAAAGTAAGGACTAATGGAATAGTCCTGAGAACCAAAAGACAGATCATCAGATATATGTAGAGCTACCTATGACAAAGGAGCAGATCACATGAAGTGGAGCAAGAAAAATTTCTTCATCCAATGTCATTAGGAACTCAGACCCCCTATCTCACACATGCATAAAAGTTAATTCAAAATAAATGAAAGATGTCAATATCATAACTGAATCCATAAGTTATATTAAGGGAAACATAGGCAAAACTTTTTGTGATTTTGAATCCAGATACAACTTTGATGATTCACTTTATTTTCTCTATTTCCATCTTCAGAAAGATGGATACATTTTCAACCAATCACTGTGAATGGAGATTCAGAGTCCCAAATTCTCATTTCTTTAGCTTTTTCATACCCCAACTAGAAGCAAGAGAATTTTCTCTTGTTCTTTTTTACCAGTAGTTATTATCCTTATCCACTCTTTCATTAAATATGAAGGTTTTAGGTGTAACTCCCATCCTGTACAGATAAGTTTGATCTCTGCTTCTTATCTTATCATGGTTATTAAAATCAAATCTTTGTCAGGTGTATGCAAAACATGACCTGGGGTCAAGTCTATTCTATTTTTCATTTCATTTCATCATCCTGTTATTCGTTGATTGCCTCGAGCAGGCCCCAGTAACGTCTCTTTCATCCTAGCCCTGAGATTATATTCAAGGCTATTTAGGAGAATGAGACCCATCATTGTTACTGGTATTTGGCATATTTGGTACGCCACGGGGAGTTTGCCAGACTCTGCCCTGTGGGCAGGCTACATTCGATAGCCTGCAAGTTTGTCCAAAGTAGGAATAAGACAATAAGATGTCATAAAAAAAAAGTTCTGTTAAGATGTCCGGGATCTGGATTTTATAGTCTCTGAGTCTTGGCCGCTGATGGGATTACACGGCGTCAGGGGGCCAGGTGGTGGGTGTGACCCCCGCCTACTGGAATTTGGAGGATCTGGGTGGAAGATGCTCGACTCCAATTCGAGTAGGCTTGGAGGTCTCGGCCCCGGAACCCGCGTGGCTTTGTCCCTCTGCCAGTACCTTCATGTGTGCGGATAGCACACCCACCACCTGGCCCCCTGGCGCCGTGTAATCCCATCAGCGGCCAAGACTCAGAGACTATAAAATCCAGATCCCGGACGAGAACAGTGCAGTCTCTGCCCCCGCGCCTGGGTGTTCCTTCCCGGAGCCCCTCAGAGGGGAGCGGGTTGAGCTTTCCTCCCCGCCCCGACCAGGGCTCTGGCAGCCAAAGACCTCCAGGACCAGCCACCACCATGCTGAGACCACTCTCCGCACACATGAAGGTACTGGCAGAGGGACAAAGCTACGCGGGTTCCGGGGCCGAGACCTCCAAGCCTACTCGAATTGGAGTCGAGCATCTTCCACCCAGATCCTCCAAATTCCAGTAGGCGGGGGTCACACCCACCACCTGGCCCCCTGGTGCCGTGTAATCCCATCAGCGGCCACGACTCAGAGACTATAAAATCCAGATCCCGGACGAGAACAGTGCAGTCTATTCTATAGCCTTTTCTTTATGTCCTGTGAGACTTCCATGTTTTTAAGAGTGGGATTGAAAGTTACCATATAAGTATCCAAAATGCTAAATTTTGCTACTTGCTTATATAAACTAAAATATACACTTTGGCTAACTCTATAAGATTTAGTCAATTGCTATATGGCGGGTAGGGCGCTTGCCTTACAAGCGGCCAACATGGCTGACCCGAGTTCGATTCTTCCGCCCCTCTCGGAGAGCCCGGCAAGCTACCGAGAGTATTCGATGTGCCAGACACAGTAACAACAAAGTTTCCAATGGAGACATTACTGGGCCCGCTCGAGCAAATCGACGATCAACGGGAGGGCCTTTACCTTTACCTTTACCTTTACCTTACCTATAATATTTAGTCAATTGCTGTTTTAACTATCAGAATTTACAATCAGTGGGAGCGCACTCTCACGTCAGACTACCATGTTTCTCATGTTGATTCATTTATGGATCCCAAAATTTCTATGACACACTTCAGAAATAATTCATGGATTTAAAAATAAATTTTGTATATTTAATGTACATATTTAAATGTTTTTCTCCCTAGAATCTTATTTGACATATATTTTTGGATCCGAATAATGGCAAAAATGTTTAAAATTTAAACAACCTACCATTAAAAGAAGTAGATGTTTTAAACATACTTGCACCTAGTAAAACAGTGAGACACAAATATTTTTATTATATAGAACTCTGTTCATTTGCTTAAATAAGTACTTTTCTTTGTATATATGCAGGTATGTTTATTTACACATACATGACTAGGATATATTTTTATACATTTGAAATTCATTAATGTATATAAACATTAAATCATGGTGTTGTTCATACACAGATATATACTGTGTATTAAACTGTGTATTTTTTATATTTATATACACTGAAATGGAAGACAAATTAGATTTTATATACTTATGGAGATATATAATGTGTATATATTTGAAATTAAGATATAGATAAGTTATTTATTGAAGGTTCAAATATAAAATAAAATATTCAGAGTTAAAATGATACAAATAATATTATTAATTACATAGTTAACACATTATGTAATGTGTTGCCTAATTATTCACTGCACCATTATTCATTAAAGCACTGAACAAGCACAATAGCTGGGGTATGGAATCAACCTAGGTATTCACTAACAGATGAGTGAATAATGAAAGTGTAGTGTATACTCATGATAGAATACTACACAGCTGCAAGGAAGGATGAAAGATTGCAATTCACTGCATCTTGGATGGAACTGGAGGATATCATGTTAAGATGAAGTGAGTCCGAAGAAGAACAAATACTGAATAATCTCATGTATCAGTGGTATATAGAATAACAGGCTCATGGAATACAAGATATTAAAGGGGGGATACCTAGATTAACCTTGACCCAGTATAATATGAGAAAACCCAGGGAAGGAAAAAAAAATTCGAGAAGATTAAGAAGAGGTAAATGGGAGATAACAAGGGGATTTGGGCACATGAGTGGTGTAGAGCTGCATTACATGCATACATCTAAACCACAGAGCCAACAACACTGAAAACATGAGAACCAGCTGAAACAACCAAACTTAAAATTGTGTCTTCCAGTGGGCAGACCAGGGTGTTGGAGGGAGCGGACCAGGGAAAGAAAGTCAACAGCAGTGGAAGGATTAGTGCTGAGCTTAAAATTCAACCAGGAATAACGTTGTTAATCATGGCACCTTAACAGATTCTTTTTAGACTATACATGCATAAATATAATGTGTGAAAACACCCCAAAATAGTAAATATATGTGCAATGTATAATTGCAATATATAGATATATTGGTGCCAGAGAGAGAGTGCAGTGGGTAGGGCACATCTTGCACACACAGATCTGGGTTTAATCCCCAGAAAACCGTATGCTCCCACGAACTCACCAGAGGTGATCCCTGAGTGAAGAATCAGGGGTAACCACTGAGCACTGTCTGGTATAGATCCCAAATAAAATATATAAGAATATTAATTATGCAATTAATGTATTATATATGTTATCTAATAGTGCATACTTATGTATACTATAAGTACATTTATGTATACTATAAGTAATGTATCATTCAAGTACATTATTTAAATAGATATGTAAATATGAATATGTTATGTGAATATGTATTAATATTTATATATCTGTATACATCTCACATTTTATATAACTTTATGGCTATATGTGACAAATAAATGTTATTTTATATAAATTTATTACAGATATATTTTAGATTTCATATAAATATCTAAAGTTAATGACTGTCCTCCCGTTCATCGATTTGCTCGAACGGGCCCAGTAACGTCACCATTGTGACAATTGTTACTGTGTTTGGCATATTGAATACGTCACGGGTAGCTTGCCAGGCTTTGCCGTGCGGGCGAGATACTCTCAGTAGCTTGCCTGGCTCTCTGAGAAGGGTGGAGGAATTGAACTCGGGTCGGCCATGTTGGCTGCATGCGAGGCAAATGCCCTACCCCTGTGCTATCGCTTCAGCCCAAAGTTAATGACAAGAACATATAAATATTATACTATCATCATGTATATAATTAATTTCCTCTAAAGCCATCCACTATAAGTAGAATGTGATCAAGCCTGAGACCAAAGTAAATTATAAGATAAAAAAGGTAAAGGCCCTCCCGTTGATCGTCGATTTGCTCGAGCGGGCCCAGTAACGTCTCCATTGGAGACTTTGTTGTTACTGTGTCTGGCATGTCGAATACTCTCGGTAGCTTGGCGATGGAGGGATAGCCCAGCGGGTAGGGCGTTTAGCTTGCATGCGGGCGACCCGGGTTCGATTCCCAGCATTTCGTACAGTTCCCCAAGCACCGCCATGAGTAATTCCTGAGTGGAGAGCCAGGAATAACCCCTGTGCATCTCTGGGTGTGACCCAAGGGGGAAAAAAAAAGTAAATTATAAGTCTATCAAAATGTTTATATTCATTAGGTTATCATCTCTCTGAAATTTACATCCTACGATAAGAGAACAGCAGAATCACCTAAAAGCTATCAAGAGGGACTGGGATCCTTTGTTTTATTTTATTAAGAATTCCAGGGAAATTTAGTACATTGTATCATCACTATCTACTTCCACAATATTTTCATCATTCTACAGGGAAACACCACAAACATTAAATCCCTTTTTTCTGCACCACACCTCCTAACTTCAGGTATTTCTCTCTGAATTTTTCTATTATGGACATTTCATGTATATGGAACCAAACAATATGAGACCATACACTTTTGCTTTTATTCAATGGACAGCTTTTCAAATTTCATCCTTGTTGTATCATGCAAAAGTATTCCACTATCCTTTATAACTAAATTTATTAAATGTTCTATTATATTGACTTCAAATTTTCAGATCATTAGTGTCTGAAGGAATTTCAACAGCAAGCTGCTTTTTTGGAGACCTTTTGTGTGTCTCTGGATCATGGCCCTTAAGGAGCTTATGTATTAGCCTGGAGACAGGGTCCCATGGGGATGGGGGCTAAGGGGAACCGGCTCATTCCCTGTCCCTTGAGGCCTGGAGTTTGCCATCACTGAACTCTCGTATCTGCACTTCTCATTGGGTTCTGAAAGTTGGGAGCTACCGGGGTTTTTAGGGACAGGTGGAGGGACAACCCCTACACCTGTCTAAGGCACCTGGGTAGAGTTAGGCTGGCTAAAAATCCAGAGACAACTCTGCAATGAGCTGCTCGGTTTGGAGATTTTTTTTGTGTCTCTGGATCATGGACCCTGGAGGTTCTAGGTTCTTTGGGCTGGAGCGATAGCACAGTGGGTATGATGTTTGCCTTGCATGCCGCTGACCCAGGTTCGATTCCCCACCCCAGGTAGGGAGTATTTGACATCAAATTTCAACATTATAAGTTCAACGTACACTGTAGCTGTGAAATGATGAGAAAATAACATTTAATTTTAAGTATGGACTTTAAATTTTGTATGCATTGTCACATTATAATCATCATTTTGTTTGTTTGTTTTTAATATAGTGACACTCCAGCTCTCACTAATTGAGAATCTTCATTTATAGTGTTTGAATATCTGAATGAGTTTTACTTACTTGTGTGATATTATATACAATCATTGTTAAGATGAACAGAAAGAAAGCAAAGAGGCTACTTAAGCTGTTAATGTAAAAAGGATTATTTTATAAGTATCCATTATTCTGATTTATATACAATTACATCTACATATATGGATTTCTAAATACCTACTCTTCTATTTAAATTCACAAATTGTGACTTATTTTAATAAAGTTATAACTTTCTTTAATTTTGTTTCCTTCATTTCAGATCAATTCAAACTACACTAAGCATATATATATATATAAAATGATATATCTATGATGATTTACCATCACTAAATTTCAACTGTTTTAAACTTTCTTTTAAGAAGTGACCATAACTATATAAACACATTCAGCTTTTCAAACAAAATTTTCTTAGCAAATACCATAACTAGTATTGATGCAAGTAAACAAAACTCTTCAAAATATACATCTAAAATTAGTTATTTACAATAATTCTAAATATTTTATATCGTCATTGAAAGAAACAGTTTCATTTCGGTTCAATAACTTGCTAAAATAAATGCTATAAAGTATATACTATAACTTAAATAAACAAGATTCAAAAATTAATGGAAAAACAAAATTAGTTGCTGGAGGTTTTCTCCTCTGGGGCCTCTGTTAGGGTAGAGAGGGGAACTTACTTGCCCCTCTGGTTTGCCTCAAAGAGACAGACAGGCAAGGGGTCTAGAGACATTTCTGAGGTGTGTTGATCCATGTTGCTCTCTCTTCTGAGGGCTTTATTTCTGAGTCTCTGGATCATGGACATTAACTGGGACTCTTGGATCTTGGTGCACATATTCTTCAATTCTCTGGGAAATTATTATCTATAATTTATTTTGCTAATTGTACGACATCAAGTTCATCTTCCTATTTCTCTGAGATTCCAATAATTCTTGTATTGTTCCTCTAGAATTCATCCCATATTTTGCTGGCATCCATTCATTTTTCTTCAGAATTGTCTCCATTTACGTTTGTTGACTATAATTTTTCTGCATCTCATTTTGGTGCTCACTGATCTTTTTCTCGATTGCTATAATTTTGCTGCTCTGGCTTTCTGACCCTTTTTCTGTCACTTCTGATTGCAGTTTTTCATTTCCACTTTCATAACTTCTTGTGCTTTTCTGACTACCTGTACCATCAATTCTTTGAGTTCATTAAACAACTTTAACATGATGTCTCTAAAGTCAGTATCTAAGAATTTTAACTGCTGGTTGGTACTGGTACAGCCTTCCAGGATGTTCACTCATTGAGACTGGTAAGCTTCTATGCAGCTTCCCACTGAATTTTCTGAGGGTGAACCTTTGCCTCAGGCCTTCTGTGAGTTTGGGAGGGTTTAGCTGAGTGTTGTTGTTTTCTTTCCTTGCTGTTCCTCACTCAGAGACAATAGATACAAATGTGTGCACTGTGAGATGCAATAAGTACAGCTGCAGTACACGTGCGAGCCTGTACTTCAGGGAACAAGCAATATGGGATGCAATTATGGGTCCAGGGTACAGCTGTAAGCCTGTGAGTTTGGACGAGAAAGTAGAGGGTCTGGAATGTGAAATTTGGTCTACTTAGATGGCAGAGGTCAGGCACGCTGTCAGTTACAAGGGAGGAAAATCTGCTTCTGGTTCCAAAAAAGGCTTCAGGAATGTCGATTGGAAACCTAGACTCACCTGGAAAGTTTAATGAGTGACAAAAAGCTCTGGGACTGCTGAGGTTCCTGCTTTTATGAACTTCATTTACCATATATTACAGATCATCATCACAGTAGATAATCACGAGAGCTTGATATTCTCACAACGTAGCTTACCCATATCAGTGTTAAGAATAAACACTAATAGTAGGTTTAATATTGTTTTTCCATGAATTTCTGAATCTTCTTTATTTAATTTATAGTATTTATCTTATCACATTTATTTTAGCAAGTTACTGAACCAAAATGAAACTGTTTCTTTCAATGCCGATATTAAATATTTAGAATTATTGTAAATTACTAATTTTAGATGTATATTTTGAAGAGTTTTTGCTGCCATGCTCACGGCTGTTCTGACCCATGAGTGAAATTGCTGTATAACCGTATTTTTTATTTTAAAATTCCTGGAGTGCACAACCATATTCGAAGCTGAGAGACATCTCATACTTTACACCACTGATGTACCAATAGTAGCACAAGATATTTAATGGGGTTTAAAGTAGATGGCAACCAATCTCAGGGGGGAGGAAAAGAAATATATATATATATATATATATATATATATATATATACACACAGACATATATGTACACACACAAAAGGCTTAACCTTTAACAACATGTTAGTAATCTCTTGTAGAAGGCCTTAATGGCACCAGATGAAATACAACAATATTCACACTGTGTTTTGGATTGTTTTTAGTGGATTATTCATAATAAGCAATACAAAATAAATTATTTCATTTCTGCTTTGGGGGCAGGGTTTGGAAATAGTCAAAATAAGTTGAGGAAAGGTGTAATGGTGATGGGATTGTTTTCCACTCACCATTATTAAATATGATAAATTGTTGTGAACAACTTTATAAAAATTGAATTAAAATTTACAAAAAGACCCAAGAGTCCTGAAGGACACCAGACAAAATAAACCGAATAAAAAAATTGCCAAAAGGGACTGAGATATGGTGATACAGTTGAAGGAGAAAGGTGGAGGGCCTAGTGAATTTAGTTGGTCACTTTAAAACTCACCCATGGAACAGGTCGTCCATCAGAATACATCAGGGAATGGCTGGGGTGGAATATGGTAGCAGATCAAAGGAAGTCCCCAGTCCCATCTCTCTTTCTCTTCACTCCCTCCCTGACCCTCCCTCTTTTCACAGAATGTGGGATCATGTAGTATGATAGAACACCCAGACAGATGGCTGAGTTCAGGTAGACCAAGAGAGGGACAGACTTACACACATGGACACCCAGAAATGCTCAGGATCAGGAAGGGCTCAGACACCCAGGTAGTGACAAGGTGCTGCGCGCAGGAGACTCACCCACATGCACATGGCCATGGTCCGTGACTACGGAAGCCAGAACGGGATGGCAGAGACTGCAGGGGTACAGCAAAAGGTTGAGAGCAGGGACCTCCATCAGCCACTTGTGGCCCGTGGCTGGAGACTGAGGAAAGCTTTGAAAACAGGAGAGAGAGTGACTCAAGGATGGGACCTGGTCAGCGTTCATGGGAGACTAATAGGGGAGAGACAGACTTCATTCCCAGGATGGGAAACTTCAGAGACAGGATGTCATTCCGGGTAAAAGAGAGGTCGGGACATCGGGGGAGGGACCTGTAACCATCTACTTTAAACATACAATAAACCCTAATTATTAATCTTCTGAGTTTTGTATGAAAATCTGCACATGTATGTTCATTGCTACACTGTTTACAATAGCCAAAATCTGGAAAAATCTCTAGTGCCCAAGAACAGATGACTGGTTAAAGAAACTTTGGTACATCTACACAATGGAATACTATGAAGCTGTTAGAAAAGATGAAGTCATGAAATTTTCATATAAGTGGATCAAGATGGAAAGTATCATGTTAATTTAAATGAGTTAGAAATAGATGGACAGGCATAGAAATATTGCACTTATCTGTGAACTATATAGTAACAGAATGGGATATTAACTCCCAGGGGTAGTAGAGATAAGGACCAGGATGTATGCTCCAGGGCTTGGAAGCTGGCCTCACATGCTGGGGGAAAAGGCAGCTCAGATAGAGAAAGGAACACCAAGTAAAAGATGTTTGGAGGACTTGTTCATTTTGGGAGATGCACACCAAATGTAGATTATGGATCGAACACAATGATCACTCAATACCTCTATTGCAAACTACAACACCCAAAATGAGAGAGAACAAAAGGGAATGCCCTGCCAAGAGGCGACACGGGATGGGATAGGTGGGATTGGGTGGGGGTGGAGAATATTGGAAACATTGGTGGAGGACAATGGGCACTGGTGGAGGAATGGGTAAATAATTATTGTATGACTAAAATAAGAATCTTCATAAGTTTGATAGCACAGCAGTAGGGCCTTTGCCTTGCATGCAGCCGACATGGCTGACCAGAGTTTGATTTCTCCACCCCTCTCGAAGAGCCTGGCAAGCTACCGAGAGTATCTCGTCCGCACAGCAAAGCCTGTCAAGCTACCCGTGATGTATTCGATATGCCAAACACAGTAACAAGTATCACCATGGATATGTTACTGGGCCTGCTCGAGCAAGTCAATGAACAACAGGAGGACAGTGACAAGTTTGTAACAGTACCTCACGGTGATTCACTAATTAAAAATTTAAAAAAAAAGAAAGATGCGAATAAACAACCTAATCACATATCTAAAGAAATTAGAAAACAAGCAATAAATCAAACCAAAAGTAGATAGAAGAAAGAAGATAACAAAATAATTGATGGCACAAATAAAATAGAACTCAGAAATAAAGCAAGGGAATAATGAAACCAAGAGTTGTTTCTTCAAAAAATTTAAATAAATAAACAAGGAGCTGGAGAGAAAGAGAAGACATGTCTTTCACTGGACATGGTCAACTTTCTGATACCAATAACCCATATGGTTCCCAATAAATCATCAAAAGGTATTCCTTAGCACAGAGCCATAAGTCAACCCTGAGCAAAACCAGCTTCTTACCCCACAAGACTACTCCTCTTCACAAGAGATAAAGAAAACTGACAAACCCTTAACTTCATTCTCTCAGAAAAAAAGGTGAAAATCCTAGTAAACAGAATAAAAATAAAAGGAGAGAAAATAAAATGAGTATGACGGAGATATAAAGGATCATACGAGGAACTTAGTTAGAAAACATTGAAGAAATGGACAAAAGTTCGGAATCTTACAACCTCTTCTGACTCAATCAAGAATAAATAGAAAACCTGGACAAATCAATCACCGACAAAGAAATTGAAACCAAAATAAGTTTCCTCCAAAACAAAATCACAGGACCAGATTATTTCAGTAATAAATTCTACCAAGCTTTTAAGTATGACATTACCCATCCTTCTCAAACTTTTCTAAAAAAAGTGAAGAGAAGTGAATTATTTCAAACAAATTTTTGAGAACTTTTATCAAAAAGTAAGCAAGACTATCACAGAAAATTAAACTGCAGAACAATACCCCAGATCAAAATATTTTGCAAAAAATTTCAACAATATATTAAGGTTAATAAATCAAAAGTGTCATTTGATCCCACTTGGGATCATATATATCAAATAGAATTTATTCTAGAGATGTAAGACTGCTTCAACACATGTATGTCATGTAAACATTGAACTAAATGATAAGGAATATTTTTAGAATACCACTTACGATTATATCTAAAAGAAGTAAATACTAGGATTTAACTTAACTAAAGAGGTGAAAAAGTGAAAGGCTTGTACTTCAAGAACTATGTCACTGTTTAAAAAAATAGTAGGAAAAGCAGAGATATCCCATGCTTATGAGTTTAAAAGATTAAAATTGAAAAATGACCAAGCTACAGCAAAATCACATTTATTAAATGCAATTCTTATCAAAACCCCAATGAAAATTGTCAAGGGGATAGAGTAATTCAACATTCTCTTTCTATGTCAAAAGAAGTAGATTATTTGTTGTAAATACTTTGAGACATAAATTTTTACTTATAGTGGTTCTAATGGCATTTAATTTTAGGTATTTGAGAATTTTCTATGATTTTCTCTTAAATAATAAATACACAAAACTTGAAATTTTATTTTTAATAATAAGATGTTATTAAAGAGTCTTCTGCCTGCGTGCCAGGCTGTCTTCACCAGGGCCCCTCGAGGGGAGAAGGACAGGTTTAGTTTCCCTCCCCATCCCGAGCAGAGCCCTGCTACTGAAGACCTCCGGTACCCAGCCACAGCCATGCTCAAGGCCACTCTCCACACGCTGAGACAAACCTCACACATGAAGGAATTGGCAGAGGAACCCAGG
The DNA here is from genome assembly GCF_029834395.1 of Sorex fumeus. NCBI lineage: Eukaryota > Metazoa > Chordata > Mammalia > Eulipotyphla > Soricidae > Sorex > Sorex fumeus. Next base: position 6,957,231 of record NW_026606103.1, read on the forward strand.
TGCATTGGTCCCGGGACTGAGATCTCCAAGCCTGCTCGGATAGGGACTGGGTCTCCTCCACCCAGATCCCCCATTTTTCCGTGGTTTGGCAGTCACACCCACAAACTGCCCCAGCTCCATGAAATCCCATCAAAGGCGAAGATCCAGAGACTATAAAATAAAGCTCCCACATGCGGCAGTGTGACCTCTTACAATCTAGCTCTCCTGTTCAGAGAACCAGACAAGCTACTGAGAGTATCCTACCTGCACAGCCAAGCTGGGCAAGCTTCTGTGGAATATTCGATATGCCAAAAGCAGTAACAATGATGTGTCTCATTACCCTGACCCTGAAAGAGCCTCTAATGTGGCACCGTTGGGAAGGATGAGTAAGGAGAGACTGCTAAAATCTCAGGGCTAGGACGAATGCAGATGTTACTGGTGCTCACTCGAGCAAATTGATGAATAATGGGATGACAGTGATAAAGTGAATAATAAGATGCTAAATTAATTTATACTTTTGTCGAAGCTGGGCTGTAGCCTTGTTGTTCAGGGAATAATCCTTATACTGTGCTCAGGTATCACTCTTGGTACTGCTCTGCTTATCAAATGAGGTGCCAAAATAAAACTGGTATCTGCCATATATAGCACTGCACTGTAGCACTGTCCTCCCATTGTTCATTGATTTTGCTTGAGCGGGCACCAGTAACGTCTCCATTGTGAGACTTGCTGTTACTGTGTTAGGCATATCAAATATGCCACAGAGAGCTTGCCAGGCTCTGCCGTGCGGGCTGGATAGTATTGGTAGCTTGCCAGACTCTTTGAGAGGGATGGAGGAATCTAATCTGGGTCAGCCGCGTGCAAGGCAAAAGCCGTACACGCTGTGCTATTGCTCTAGCCCAAAATTAAGGAAAGTAAATTCACTTCAGTGTTATCTTTTTGGTCTGTAAATAAATTTACATATTTTTAGTTATTGATTTTCAAGGTATGATGTCCTAATTATATCTTTAAAATAATGTATTCTTTCTAATAATATTTTGTGAAAGTGTTATATAACTTTAAAAAATCACTTTTTGTTGTTGTGGCTAATGTGAGCTTGCAAAATTACGTAGTCTGAGCTTAACAGAATTTTATTCAGGTTTCTGCTAATATATTTTTGGTTAATCTTAAGAAACTTGCACTGAAATGCTAGTTTTAATTTTTTTCTATATTTTGTTTACCAAATGCTTCCAATGATTGCTTTATTATATATTTTACACCTTTCACATACAGGTGATATCTTTTATATATTTTGACCTATTGTGTGTTTTGTGTATATAATTTATCTCATGCTTTTACTAGTTATTTTATCTATTTTTAAAAAACTTTAGTGAAGATCTTTTGCTCCAGTTAATAACTATATTCAGAAAATATCACAAATTTTATCTCTGTTTTATTAAGAAAGAGTTGCAGGACACATTGTTTGATTATGCAATTTTAATACAGTAGTTGAATGCAACATATGTTTATTTTAACTGCAATTAATCTTAATTTGGGATACTTTGGTCACTAACTTTGCTTTCCTTAATATTTTCATTTTCTTACACTTTCAGCATTATTTTTCTCTATTTCTCTTGCTTATTTTGTACATTGTTTGAGAATTTACAGACATTCTACTTTTTCCTTCTGGTGTATAAATGTAGCTCAGTAGGGTCTACATATATAGTAATTTATGACTAAGATTATTTCCAATACCAGTCTAAAGTATTTTTCAAGAGAAAAATAATATAACATTATTTAACATTTTTCTACTACTCATTAATTGCTCACACAAACAAGAACACTGAACTTAACTAAGAAGTTTCAGATCTAAATTAGTATGACAATTCTTATTGTCCTGATTTTTGAGTTTTATAAGAAAAATTACAATTGCTCTATTTTCTATTTGTTTTCTAGCAAATTGATTTTATTACAATTTTTATTATTAAATTATTATGGTGTCTGTGTCCTTGTCAATACGAACTTTGCTATGAGCATTGATTCATTCAAATGCCTAACAACCTGAATTGGACAATTATGCTCGAATAGGTGTGGCTCATTGCTGGCAGTTTCTATCTTCGTTGTCTACACACCAATATCCAACTATGATGAAGAAGAAATTGAGAAGTTCTACATGGAGCTGGAGAAGTTCTATAACGAAGACCACACCTTCTACTAGATCTTTGTTGGTGATTTTAATGCCAAGATAGGACTGAAAAGGTCGCCTGAAGAACTCCACATCGGGACCCATGGCCTAGAATGGAATGAATAGTGTGAGATACTGTCTAAGTTAATCATGTCGACCAAGACCATCCATGGTGACTCACAGTTCCAGAAGGCCGAATCTGAATGTTGGACATGGGAGTCTCCTGGTGGACAGTTCCACAACAAAATTTACCACATCATATTTAATCGGTGGTTTTGCCTGACCAATGTTGCTGTTGTTCCAAAATTCCAAATGAGATTGGATCACCGTCTTCTTTGTGAAAAATTCTACTTCATGGAGCAGGGAGAAAGAGCTCGAAAGTTTAAGAAGAGAAGTCCCTAAATAACCACCAACTGGAAGCTCTTTGGCACTATTGCAGCAATGTGGGAAGATGTTGTCATTGACATTGACTAGGAATACGATCAATTGGTTCAGCACCTCCATGACTGCTCAAGGAATGCCAAGAGTGGAAAAGCCATAAACAGATGCCTGTCTTTGGAAACTCTTTTTTTTTTCTGTGTGAGTTTTTTTTTTAATTTTTATTAGTGAAACACCATGAAGTAGTGAAATGAGTCAGAAAGAGAGGGACAGACATACAAAGATTGTGTTCATCTGGGGAATAATTTAATAATAAGACACCATAGTAATTTAATAATAAAAATTATAATAAAATCAATTTGCTAGAAAACAAATAGAAAATAGAGGAATTGTAATTTTCCACAATGCTCGCCTGTCCTTCACCAACTGCAAGACAAAGATGACTGCTATCCGATGTCCTGATGGATCTATCACATCTTCCAGAAGAGCAATGGAGAAGATTATCCATGATGATTATCCATTATTTCTACTTTGATCTCCTTGATAGCCACGTCTACCTGCCCACAATCCAAATTCCACAGGATGGATATGTTGTTCCCAACATTCTCCCTTCTGGAAAAAAAAAAAACAGCATTTTGTTGGTAAAGAAGTGAATAGCACCCAGCCCAGACAAGGTCAGACCTGAACACCTGAAGAATTTCCCACCAGTAGTCATCAATACACTGCCTCAGCTCTTCATACTCTGTCTGAATGCAAGTTTCTGTCCCAGTGGAAAATCAACAGGACTTTTCTGTAGTCTAAGAAGAGAGACATCCACAATATTGGCAATTATCACCCAATCTGCCTGCTGTCTGTTGTCTACAAGTTGCTCGCTCGAGTCATCCTGAATAGAATAGACAGAGCACTAGATGAAGGACAACCATGTGAGAAAGCCATGTTCCTTAAAAGATTCAGCACATCAACCATATCCAAATGGTGACCAATCTCTTTGAGGTTTCTCGAGAGTTCAAGATGCCACTCTGCCTGAAGTTCAACTATTTAAAGAAGGCCTTTGATTCTGTTAAGACTGACGCAGTTATCGAAGCCCTAGCCAAACAGGGCATTCAAACTCAGTACATCAGGATCCTCCAGGAGCTTTATTACATATTCACCCTCACCGTTCTACAAGGAAGGATTATCGACATAAAGAGAGGGGTTCAGCAGAGTGATACCATTTCAACAAAACTCTTCAGTGCCACCCTTGAGAAAGTCATGCAACGACTGAAATGGGAAGGAATGGGAGTGAAGATAGACGTTTGGCAGCTACATGACCTCTGCTTCGCTGATGACATCATTCTAATAACACCAAATATTAGCCAAGCCGCACAAATGCTGGCCAACTTCGACTATGAGTGTGAAAAGGTCGGACTGCAGCCGAATCTCACAAAAATGTTCATGAAAAACGAACTAGTCCCTGACATTCCATTTGCTCTCAATGGAACAAACATCTTCGAATGTAGCAACTTTGTGTACCTGGGTGGAGAACTCAACATGAGGAAAGACTTGGCGCCAGAACTGCGCTGGAGGAAGAGGGTGGTGTGGTATGCCTTCAAAAGCATCAGAGAAGTGATTAAGAGGATGAAGAGTCCCCGGCTCCGGGCACATCTTTTCGACTCCACCATTCTTCCTGCACTAACAAATGCCTCAGAGACCTAGGCCCTACAAAAATAGAACGAGAAGTTTATTCAGATATCCCAAAGAGGAATCAAAAGAGCTGTGCTTGGAATGTCACATTTCACTCAAGTGAGAGAAGGAATCTGGAGATATGACCTCCATTGATCAAGAATCAGGAACACGGTCTTGTTTTCCAAGGCGTCGAAAATCAGATGGTCCAGATATGTAATGTGATTTAAGACAACTGCTGAACTAGAGCTGTTACTGACTGGATTCCACGGGACGTCAAAAGGATGCATGGCCACCCACTTGGGAGATGGTCAGACTTCTTCGTCAAAACCCTGAACAAACCATTTGAGGCTTTTTGTGTTCCTGGAGTGAACAGATGCCATTGGGCTACATTAGCATGTAACAGGGATGAATGGAGATGTTACTGGCCCCTGCTCGAGCAAATCGAAGATCAGTGGGATGACAAGTGATACAAGTGATTAATAATAATTATTTTGGCTTGGGTGCCACACTGACAGTACTCAGGGCTTACTCCTTGCTCTTCATTCAGTGATCACTCCTGGTAAGGATCACTCTTACGGTGCCAGGGATTGAAGCTGGTCTACCATGTACTAGGCGAGAACCCTGCCTGCTGTACTATCTCTTCAAGGGTCCCTGCTTTTTGTTTTTTGGAAGGGGGTGTGCATTTCTCCATCTAATTCTTGAGCAACAAGGTCCTGTAGTTCAACTCAAGATCCTGAGGATGCAGGGCTCTTCAGGCTGACAGGGCTAAGGATTCTTTGGATGATCTAATCATCAAGACCTTCCAAAACCATATCTGGAGGTGCTGGTGACTTCTGGGGACACAGCAGGCCTAGGACAACATTATGCCAGGCATTGTCAGGGCCAGCAGCAGAACAAGTAGACTCCTTCTCTCTAAAATTTCTCTGGGCCCTTCATTTCCTGACTTATTTTTTTAACAAATATTTTCTAAGGAGTTTTTTTCAAATTATTTTTAAATTTTATTAAAGCACTATGACTTACAAAGTTTCATAGTTGAGTTTTGGACATACAATACCGCAGCACCATTGCTACCAGTGTTGTGGAGCATGGTGACAGGCACTGAGCATATAAGACCTGACCTAGTGAAGCAACCCAGTAGCAAAGCCTCAAAAGAGGGAGTGTCTGGACAAAGTTGGCAAAAACAGTGCATCAGCCAGCACTGTTTTCGGCCTTCAGCCTCACTCCAGCTCCTAGTCACATGTGCCTTAGACACAGAAATGTCACATATGTTTAGCAAGTCATCCTAACTGCAGCATCCAGACTTGATTGGGATTGGACCAGGGCAAAGAAGAGTTGGAAAGGTGATAGGCCGATACTGATAAATTTTATGTGATTGGGCCATCCTCTTAAACCGAGACCCCCTGTAAAATATGTGTGTGTGTTTGGCAATAAAGGGAACAGCCATCAGCTGCTCCCAGAGGGTGTTTCTCCATTATCCTTCAGAGAAAGGATAACATGTCCATTATCCTTCGCTCCACATCTGCCCAGACCCAGTGCTCAACGTGTCCAGCCACCATTGGGAGGAAAAGTGTTCCCCAGCACACCAGTGTCAACCTCACTCCACCAATGCTCTCTGGTTCACCCTCATACGCCCTCCATTCCAGCACTCACTCTTGACAGGCACCTTTATAACTTCAGCAAAACTCCTAGTAAATGTTTTTGTTCAAGGACTTGACCCATTCCATGATTTTACATTCAGCGTGTAGAATAGAAGGTAGTTTCTGAAAGTTTAGATGACTTATTTTACTTCAACCAGATTTGATGACTACCCACATGTTATCTGCAGACCAAGCTATTCATTTAGGTGCTGTGCTACTCCTGAGTTCTCATATAATATCTAAAAATGTAGATTTCTGGTTCTACACCTATACTTTCTTTGACCCCAGAGCAAGTCATCACCATTCTCTCAGCCCTAGAATTTCTCTAGGGGCTGAAATTCATTGTTCTCCACATTCATGTAAGTTTGTCTACTTTCTCTGACTTTGACAGAGAAGATTTGTTGAAAACAATCATCAGTCTGTATAAGTTCTCCCTTTACTCAAAAATTGAATGATTTGATTTTTAGTTTTCACACAGCAGTTGATTACAAATATGAATGAACATTAATATGTCCAGGTCTTGAGCAAATGAAAATATTGAGGCATTCACATTTATTTATATATATAATTTAATTATACATATAATATACATAATAAAATAAACTGTAAATATTTGGAATAAAAAGATACCTAAGTCTGGCAATTCTATACCTAATAGCCAATTCATCTATACCTTGTACCTAACTTTATCATCTCTCATTTCTATCAGAATATGGATGTGTTTTCTTTCCTATCTGAGCAAAGAAAAATTTAAAAATTAAATTGTTACATGACTCATATTCTTGGACTAGGCACACAAATTTTAAGTGCAAATAGCATTATATATTAAAATATTTATAAACATTTATAATATTTTATATTTAAAGAATTTAATGCACATACATAATACCCAAATTGTTACTGTTACTGTCCCTGTCTTCCCTTTGTTCATTGATGTGCTCAAACGGGCCCAGAAATGTCTCCATTGTCATACTTGTTGTTACTCTGTCTGGCATATCAAATACTTCAAGGGTAGCTTGCCAGGCTTTGCTGTGTGGGCAAGATACTCTCAGTAGCTTGCCGTGCTCTCCGAGAGGGGTGGAGGAATCACATCCTGGCTGGCTGACTGGCCGCATGCATGGCAAACGCCCTAATGCTGTGCTATTGCTCCAGCCCACCCAAATAACTATTGATATTTTTCAATATCTTCATCCATGTGTTTCAACAACAATGGTGACACTGAAAAATTAATGTAGGTGTTTTATTCACTTTTTCATATGTACAGATCTTTCACATATCTTCCTGGTGTGTAAGGAAATGGACAAGAGAGAAACTGTAGATTATCTTTTCAGTTGTATCATCACTTTTAGGATAAGTCGTATCAGCACTTTTAGGATAAGTCATTGAATAATAAAAAGGCACAATTTTTAATTATTTTTTCTTGATGTCACAGTTCACAATATAATTGAATTCATAATTTTGTTGATTATATCACAGGGTTTATTTTTCACTGAGAATTATTTAATCCCTTTGTTTCTTTATAATCTGCCTATGAACAAAATAATCTGGAATTTATTTTTTAATTTGGCCCACTTCACTTTACCTGACACCCTCCAATTCCATTTATGTTTCAGTGAATGGCAAGATTTTATCTTTTCTCATGGCTAAGTAGTATTGCACTGTATATCTATACTACATTTCCATTATCTACTCATCTCTTTATGGACACTAGAATTGTTTCCAGATCTTAACTATTTTAAAAGAAAATAGATAAATAGATAAAGTGACAAATAAGAAATAATATATAGGACTCCATGGTTGCTGGTGTTTCTTAGACCCCCAATGTCTTTCTTTCCATTCTTCATGAAAATTCTAGTTCAGATGTAAATCGATGCCTTCCAAGGTTGCGAGACCCTCACTTATTCATAGATCTAAGAAGTTTCCCTCTATTTGCATGAAACCTATAAATCAAATCCCAATGGAATCCTGGGCTGATGGTGCCCATGAATATTGGTACACAAATTAAGGTGCTGATGAGTAGTGAAAAGAATGCATACTTAGCTTGAATGTATATTGTCTGCTTACTTGTTTAATTCTAAAGAATAACAGAAAAGTAACAGAAGCATATATATATTGTACAGAGTAGTTTTCTGTGCTGGTCCTTATAAACACAAGGATTTGAGTTGTCCATGGGCCCACTTCACTTATTTTCCTGTGAGTCCTGGCTACAATCTGTGTTCCTTAATGCATACTTTAACCACATATCTAAACTATGTCCTATCCCCTGAAAATTGCTGTATATTGGCCATCTGGCCTTGGAAGCATGGACACAGAGAAGCCTAAAGGTAATTAACAGCAGGTTAGAGGTCTTTGGGCAGGAAATTTCAATACAAAGGGTTTAACTTATGTAGGCATATCCCGGAAGTCCTATGATCTCTTTATTTAAAGAAGCAGATGAGACAGGGCCCTCCAAAAGCACAGGGTCAGTGCCTGGTAGTACACTAGCTATGTGTTAGGTGCTCCAAACAACCTGAAAATCTTACCTTTGTTCTCACTCTTGTAACCCATTTTCTTTCATCTTTTCCATTTCCCCTAAGATACAACTCATTCCGTGTTTCTGAGTTGTGCCTTTATTTGCATTTTCTGCTTTGCTGCATGGCTCTTCTTTAGTCTTTTTACACATGTCCTTTCTTAAGTAAATCCTCCTGGAGAGACACTTGAACAGTCACAAAATCTCTGTAGACATTTCTCAGTTTCTTCCACACTTACACTACTAAATGAGAAAGTTGTAAAAGCACTAGAATCAGAACATTGTAGAAGTTTATAGTGTTACTGGATCTGTGGTTTATATAGTATAAGAAACTCTTTTTTAAAATAGAAAAGGGGCATAACAAATGAAAGACCCCAGCCTGGCCAAGAAAAAACAGTCATAGGACTAAAAGCAACTCCCAAAAGATCTCTAAGGCATGGAACTTTACCCTATTAGAGAGGAAGGGGTTGTACCAAACAACTATATCACCAAGACCCCAAAGCTACACTTATTTCACTGGAACAGAAGACAAAAATATAGAATATAAGGGGCTAGAGCAATAGTACATGGGTAGGGTGATTCGCTTGCATGCCACCAACCCAAGTTCAGTCCCTGACATCCCTTATTGACCTCTTGAATACACAAGGAATAATACCTGAGCAGAAAGCCAGCAGTGAGTCCTGAGGATCGCTGGGTGAGGCTTAATTCCTGCCCATCCCTCTCCCTCTGCAATATATATAAGTCCTTCTAAGTTTTCTATATCATTAAAATGTTAATTGTTACTGGAGCAATAGCACAGCGGGTAGGGCGTCTGCCTTGCACGCAGCCAACATGGCTGACCCGAGTTCGATTCCTCCGCCCCTCTGGGAGAGCCCGGCAAGCTACCGAGAGTATTCAATATGCCAGACACAGTAACAACAAAGTCTCCAATGGAGACGTTACTGGGCCCGCTCGAGCAAATCGATGATCAACAGGAGGGCCTTTACTTTACATATATATATATATATATATATATATATATATATATATATGCCACTAGTACCTGCACTGCACCATACTGTCCTCCCGTTGTACATCGATTTGCTTGAACGGGGCTCAGTAACATTGTGAGACTTGTTGTTACTGTGTTTGGCATATCAAATATGTCACGGGTAGCTTTCCAGGCTTTGCCGTGCAGGTAAGATACTCTTGGTAGCTTGCCGGGCTCTCCGAGAGGGATGAAGGAATAGAACTCAGGTCAGCCAACTGGCCATAAGCAAGGCAAATGCTCTACCCACTGTGTTATCGCTAGGGTTAACAAATCAATATATTACAATAAGAAATTTGTAAAAGGATATAGAGATATGGTGCCTCCAACAGGTCAACCTATACCTGCAGGGGAATGAATCAGCAGGCTGATGTTGCCTTCAGGCTTCCTGATACCCCAAAATTGCTGCTGTGTCCTTGGCCAGACCCCAACAACTTGGGAACAAGTTTACCAAGAAATTAAATTGCCAAAAATTAGCTATGTGGGTGTCACACCCACAAACCACCTCCGGCTCAGCTATACAAGCTCACTCAGATTTGGGATAGGCTACCTCCCCCACTTCCCAATACACATGGAAGAACTGTCAGGCACCCCCATGAACCAACTCCAGTGCCACCTTGACTTTGCCTCAGAGACCCCTAAATAAATCTTGAAAGAGATCGAAAGCTGCAGTTAAGCTGAGACCCATACATGGCTAAAGAGTCCAGAGTAAATTGGAGGAGATGGGTTAGGCTGTGCCCACTCAAGCAGAGTCCCCGGCAGCCACTTGCTCCCACAATCTAAAGTTTCCACCATATCCCAGCCTGACTCCACTGTCTCAGGATGGACCTCACCAATGTATAATCTGAAAATTTTGTAATGTGGATCTTGGCACCAACAGCCCTGGCCCAGTGACACAGCAGCAAGTCCCAGAAGACATCACAGAACCATAGATCTCTCTGGGCCCCATACTGAGCCAATATCACCAGGACACCCCAGATGGAGCAGGTACAGTCTCCCCGCCTACTCCAGATGGAATCCTGGTGACCAAGAGCTTCGACAAGCAAGGCCTAGATATGCGGGTTCCAGGACTACACTTCCAGGACGCATGTTGGCAGATGATCCAGGCTGTCCCTCCCCAGGTCCCCGCCTACCCAGAAGACTGGCTGTCATCTCCACAATTATCCTCCAGGCACCATCTTAGCACACCAACAGACCTGGACCAGAGACACAGCAGCAAGTCCCAGATAACACCACAGCACCAGAGATCTCTCCAGGCCCCACACTGAGTCAATATTACTGGGGCACCCCAGAAGGAGTAGGTGCAGTCTCCCCACCTACTCCAGATAGAATCCTGGTGACCAAGAGCTTTCAAAGCAATGCCTAGGTATGTGGGTTCAGGACTAAATCTCCAGGCCACATGGTGGCAGAGAACCTCGGCTCTCCCTCCCTGGGTCACCACCTTCCTAGAAGACTGGCTGTCATGCCCACAATTTACCTCCAGATGCCATCTTAGCGCACCAACAGCCCTGGCCCAGAGGCTCCTAATTGAATCCCCAATGGATTAGTGCCATACAGAGATGTCTCTGGAACCCAACCATTTACAATCTAGAAATTTACATTTACAATCGTGCCTGCGTGAGCTCTCATGATATTCAAAATTTGCTATGGAAAATATATTATTTAGTGTCTACTTCGGCAGGTAGGCTTGAATGGTGGTGGGAAAATTCGAGCAAAATTAATGCCCCAAATTTAGAGAGAGAGTATTGGGGAAATTGTCTGCCATAGAGGCAGGGTGAGAACTGCGATGTGTATATATGTGAGTGGGTGGTGATACTTGGTGGTGGAAAAAGTGCACTGGTGGAGGGATGGGTGTTTCATCATTGTATGGCCAAATCTCAAACATGAAATCTTTGTAACTCTATCTCATGGTGATACAATAAAATAAAAAGGTAATGTGGAGTTCATGCCCAATTCAATCAGTTTAATCAATGACTGAACAAATAGCAGTACTCCTACATTATTTAAAAAAAAAGAAATTTGTAAAAGCATAAACCACAAAAGATAAATAAAGAAACAAAAGAAGATTTTTGGAAGTGGATGTTTTACCAGTGTATCCATATCTGCAAATTCATCAAACTGAATGCATTATAAAGTCACTTTTATGTAATTTATAAAGTATAAATAACTCATAAATAAATCTATTGCTGTCTATTAGATTAGGTAATAATAATCTACCTATTGCTTTCATTAGACAGATAGGTGGTGCTAGCTAGAGAAGCTTGACATTTGATTATCATTCATTTTGCTACTTAATCTTAAGTATTGCTCATGCTAATTGATAAAAGAAAAAAGTCACTAGTCTTTTATGCAATAAGGTTTTCAGTACAGATCTCGTCTAGTCAAATTAGCTTTGTGACACCTATCACTGGCATTTCCGTCGGATTAAAAATAGCTGCTATTGATGGATTTTCAAAGCTAGATTGTCTTCCCACTATGCCATGATCTCACTAGAAAAGTGTTTCAGAAGGAATTAGATTAATTTTTAAAGACTCCTTTAGTTTACTGTAAGAATTCATCACCTCAAAACCTCATGCTTATTAAATAAGCTTATGTTTTATATATGCTGTTTATAGAAGTCATTGTGTGAGTGGTTTGTTTAACTCACTAAAACAATGACTTCCTAAAACAATGAGGTTAAGAGTTAACAGAGTCAGAATCTTAAGAATAAGAGACATTTAGTTCTATTATATATAATTTTGTCTAAATATTCAAGCAAATAAAAGCAACACATTTAATTCTAAAATTTTCAATAAGGGCCAGGGAGATAGTACAGCATCTAAAGTTCTTGCCTTGCACATGCCCAATCTGGGTTTGATTCCCAGATGCATATGGTGTCCAAGGAACAGTTATGTGCAATGAGCAGAGAGTCAGAAGTAGGTCCAGAGCATAGTCAGGTATGGTTCAAAAATGAACAAAAAGTAAAATTTGCTATAAATTTTTTTTATAAAAGCATTAGATAAACTTTCATACTCCAAACTTACAGCTCAATAGCACACCCTACCCCTTTTCATTTTCAGCATAACATTCCCACTCTCTTTTAAATCAAGGCAAGCAATATATCTATCTCTACTATTTATGGTATCCACATGAACAATTTTATCCCACATAATATTCTAGCAAACTTTGAAAACTGTTGACATGTCATTAAGCTTATTTTTATATATTGCCCCCATTTTATTGTGGTACTATGATTTACAATATTATATTTATGATAATTACATGAACACATAGTTCCAACAAAACATCCATCACCCGAGTACTTTCTTCTCTCCATCAATGCCCCAAAGACCCCTTCAACACACATTTCTTCTATCCTCCCAGGTTAAGCTGAGTTCTGTGGATCAACTCTCCAGTTCTTTACCTTTAGTCATTTGTTGCTCCCTCATTATATTCCTTTATATACCACAAATTCAAGTGAATATTCTGTATCTGTCCCTTTCCATTTGACACTCTTCACTCACCAGGATAGTCTCCAGTTTCATGCATGTAGCAGCAACTTGAACGATTTTTATATTTTTCCTTATAGTCAAGTCCATTATGAATACATACCATTGTTTCTTTAACTGTCTGTTATAGGATAATTAGATTTTTCTCACCAGGTCTTGGTTATTGTGATAGCACTGAAATAAACATAAAGGCAGCAACACACTTTCAAAATTGTGTTTTTGGACCCTTAGAACATATGCCAATAAATGAAACTATTAGCTTGTATGGAAGCTCAGTTCTTATTTTTTAATAAATGTCCATATTGTTTTCAAAGAGGATGAACCAGTTGGCATCCCCAGTAACAATGGATGATTTTCTCTTCACATCCATACAATATTAATGTTTTCTTCTTTTTAATGTGTGCCAATTTCACTGGCATGAGATGATATTTCATTGTTTTGGTCTGCATTTAAAAATAACCAACACATATTCATTAGAGAAACAAAAACGAAACTCTTTATAAAATGTGAGTAGCAGGAACTTCCCTAAATATAGGTAAAGAAAGAAATTTACCAAAAACCAACAGTTAACACTATACTCAGTGGTTAAAAAAAAAATTAAAAATCTTCCCTCTAACATCATATACAAGTCTGCCAACTCTCACCACTATAATTCAGTACAGTATTGAAGATTTTGTATAGATACTAGATAAAAAAAATAGTTGTTAAGGGGACCCAAATTGGAAAATAAAATGTCAAACTATCACTACATATAGGATAAATAGTACTTAAAAAAACCTAAGAAATCTATAAAATATAAATCTCAGTGAAATATTAAACTTGTACAGTAAGATAGCAGGGTGCAAAATTAACCAACACAATACATGGCATTTCTGTTTGAATACAATGAAGTAGAAGAGAAATAAGTAAAAAGTAATTCCATTAAAAAATTATTTCAAAATAAAATCAATTCTCGGTAATCAGCTTAACAAATGAGATAGCAGACATACAAAAATAAATAAATAATTAAGTGAATACTAAAAGAAGGAATAAAGACAAAAGGAAATGGAAGCACATCCTTTATCCATAGATCAGAAGGACTAATTGTCAAAATGATTATACTTCTTAATAAACTATACAGATTCAACTCAGTCCTTAAAAAATACCTATGACAAGGTTTTAGAGACAAAGGCCAAATGCTACTAGAATAAAACCCTCTTGGGCTGGATCAATAGCACAGTGGGTAGGGCGTTTACCTTGCACGCGGCCAACCTGGGTTCAATTCCCAGCATCCCATATGGTCCCCTGAGCACCGCCAGGGTGATTCCTGAGTGCAGAGCCAGGAGTAACCCCTGTGCGTCGCTGGATGTGACCCCAAAAGCAAAAGCATAAAATAAAATAAATTAAAATCCTCTTAACAGCCAAAATAGTCTTATGGGAAGAAATGGGACAATTTTCTTTCCTTTGTTTTAAATTATACTAGAAAGATATAATACTTAAGGCAGTGTGCTACTGGAATAATCACATAGCTAATCTTAATAAAGGAGCCAGAATAAAACAAGGAAGCTACTTCAAGAAATAGTGTTGGTTGGTCACATTTAAGAAAAAGAACTTAAACCACTATCTCACTCCTTACATTTGTACAAAAGTCAATTCAAAAATGGTTAGACAACTTGATATAAGTCCTCAGCTCATAAATTATATGTGCATAATACTTTATAACACTGAATCTAGAAACATGTTCAATCACTCCATGCCACTTTCCAAGCATATAAAAAAATAAGCAAATGGGACTCTATCAGATTAAGAATCTTCTGCACTTCAAAAGAAATGATGACTAAAATAAAAAAAACTGAAAGAACATATTTGTTTATCTCTTGTGTGACAAAGGGTTAATACTAAGATATATATATATATGAAACATCTGTAAAACTTAGTAATAAAATAACAAATACAACCCTATCAAAAATGAGCCAAGATAAACAGATACTTTCTTAAAGAACTACAAATGGTCAATAGGTCTGTCACTTATGTTCAGGGACATTTAGAATATTTAATTTATTTATGAGAAGTGAAGGTGGCTCAAAATACAAACTACAATAATACACTGCTGAGAATTATGCAAATAATAGGCAACAAAGTTAGAAAAAATCCAGAGTTTTTTCATATAACCCAATCGTAGTTGACTAACATATTAAATTATGCTACATAGCCCCAGTTACATTTACTAAACTCACTCCAAATGAATACCAAGAGATTTTACTGTGCTGAAATGGAGACCAGCATCGAGAATCTCAGATTGCTTCCCCCAATACCAAAGACAGATCAATGAGAAAAACAAGAGCAATCCACAAGACCCAATGCATCCTTAAAATACATAGCCTCATTTTTAATTCAATTTCTTTGCTTCTATTTTGCTTAAATGTAAAAGTCACCAAGTTCTTTCTTCTATAAAAGGTTCTTGTTCCCTCTCTCAAAGTTTGTTTTTAAATAAAAGCATTCATCACACTCTGCTAATGTCAAGAAAAAACTAATTTTTTAATTGAGGTAACATGGGGTGAAAATACTGTGTAATATTTAAGGGTACAGTAGCTCACCTCTGAGCCTCTAGGCATCACACCATGTATTCCGCCAAACATCTGGCGCTCCTATGAACACAGATAAACAGCGTCTATCTATTCCATGCATATCTCGTCACAGGTAACCAGGTAACCACTCACCATTGATCAGAGAATAAGAGTTTCCTTTGGGTTTGGTTTTATTTGTTCATTCACTTTCTTTCTTCTTACCACATAAATGAGTGCGAGCATATAATTTTCTCTTTCTGACTTTCTCTTTCTGACTTATTTTACTTATGATAATCTCTTCAAATTCATCCATGTGTTTTCAAATGGAAATATTCCATCTTTTTTGCCTTTTATTTATTGAGTACTTAGTTGCATATTGTACCTTAGTTCGTCCATCCTTTCTTTGGCAGCCATCACTTAGCTTGTTTGGCCTCTGTGGAGAGAGAACAGTCTCACTGTTTATGACATTGGCCTTCTAACTAATAGCTGAAGTCACATGGCTACAGGGATTCATTGTTTTCTCTCTTTCCAGAGAAGCATGAGAGCTGGAGCTCACCTGGGTGTTGCATAGTAATCTTTGCTTTGGTGATCAATAGGTTGGAAGGTGGTTCCTGAAAAACTTGTAAAAGCAAAGATATTTTCTAGCTTGAAATAAGTTTGGGGGGTAATAATTTTCTGTAAACTGTATCAGAAGTAAAAGTAGTTGTAAATTGTATGGCCATGATTACACATCCAAATTGTTTTTCACTTTATACTCAGTCATAAAGACTAAAATCCTTGTTATCCATGATAACCTTCAGGGTTCAGTTTATTTAGCACATCATACACTGCCTTAGTCTTTGCAGAGTTTTTATATGATTTATATTTAATGGGAACATTTTTATGCATTAGGAAGTGTGCTTCTCATTAATTGTCACACAGCTAATTAATTATGAATTCCTAATCATTAAAATGTTGCTGTTTAGTCATTTGACACACTCATGATGAGATTAGAAATTTAAAAATTAAGACCTTAAAATATTTCATTAGAAGAGTGAATCAAACATTGGCCAAATTATCTCTTAAATAAGGCTTTCTACTTCATGGATATAGAGCAGAAAAATACCTCAGCAACCTCCAGACTTAAAAACATTGAGGTGTGTAAGATAGTATAAATTACCTCCTTTGTTTCTGGCTAATTTGACTTTGTCAAATAATATGTCATTTGTTACTGCTCAAGAAATTAGTTCCCAAGAAAAGCACTATTCTTTTCTGTTTTACATATTTAAAGGAAAATCAAGAAAGGAATAATAATCATGAGATATCAGGGAAGAGAAATGCAATTAGTAAGAACAATATAAAGTTGAAGATGAGTTATATTCTTGTAGAAGACAACAGAAAAAAATGGGTACATTCTATGTCTGCCAATGCAAATGGTATATACAAAAATACATGTTTTATTTGTTAAATATATATGGTCACATTGTTGAAGTGAGATGTTTTCTTGACTCTTCAGAGATCAGAGGGCAAGCAGACAGACAACCATTATTAACTAATATTTGAATAAGAATCGAAACCCCCAATAACATTCAAAAATTCAATCCCTCTTTTAGCTTGATAATTTTAAACAGCGCAAGCAGTTAATAAAATTGAAAATGTAGGTTGTTTATTTTCTTAACAGAAAAGAAGTGTGAGATTCTGCTTTCCCCCAAGGCTCCCGGAAGGTTCAGCAGTTGAAATTTGTTGCTTATGGTGTAAAATACAAACAACAGTATTTGCATTGGGGTATTGAAACACAGTGGCTTTTACACATAGTTTGGATAACAAAGTTATTTTGCCTTTCAATCATTTATAATATTTGGCATTATTGCTTTGGACTTGGCCATAAAAGTAAGAAGATAGTGCTAGAGATAATATAGCAGAAAATAAATTTTGAATTCTGCATCACAGCTAGCATATATTTACTTCATTAACTAGTACTTACATTTCCCACGCCTTCAATTAACACTGGTTCCATTTTAAATGTTATCAGTTAAGACAAGATGCAATAAGAAAACATCATCGCCAGGCAAGGATTTCTCAAACACAGCCGATTTATCTCTTTGGCAATTCATTAAAATGCAAAATATATTGAAATTGATTTTCAGCACTTTCAGGCAGAAATGTTTCTAATAATGTTAATTTGAAAATTTCCCCTCTCCCTCTTTCTCTTTTTTTTTTTAGTCTCTGTTGCAGTCACCATGTTCAGCTGAAGACCATTTGTATTGTGCAGACAGAAAATGAACAGTGAACATTTATTTCTCATATCTTTCTGAGGCCCTCCCGTTGATCGTCGATTTGCTCGAGCGGGCCCAGTAACGTCTCCATTGGAGACTTTGTTGTTACTGTGTTTGGCATATTGAATACTCTCGGTAGCTTGAAAACCTGAGGTGCATGAAGATATTTGTGCTATAACAGGCATAGTCAATCCCCTTCACTTCCTTTAGCCTCTATATATCACCAGCAAACTCCCATCTACTCTTGCTGTAGCAATTAACCTGCCAGAGCTCTCTCCTGTCAGTGAAGTAATAATAAACTCCCTCCCACAATCATCTTCCCCCATCCCCTACACACACACACACACACACACACACACACACACACACACACACACTGCCATAGACTTCCTCTGAAACACCCATAAAGGCTAAATTATTCAGAACCAGCATGATTAAGATGACATGATATTATTTAATAAGACATAAAGAGACATATCTACTCCTCCCCACCTCACCATCACTGAGGTTTCAACCTTTTAAAATGGAAACAACTGATCTTACCCTCTTCAGTGTTCCTAAAATAGGAATTCTAGAAAGACTATTTACAATGCCTTGTCAATTTCCAAGTTTATGAATCAAAGTATAAATACAAGGAGGAAAGCATCAGACTCAAAATGTAAGCTCTCTATAAACCAAGGAACTGGCTAAAAATAATATTTTAACCCCCAAACAAAAAATAGAACAGGTACATTTTAAATAATTTGTCATGTTTCAAATGTTATTATTAAAAGCAAAGAAAAAAATCACTGTTTATATTTTTTGGGGAGGGGGTAAGTTTCAAGAGGACCAATTTATGTTGAATTATAAATTAAAAATTTGGATATACAATCTGTCAGATAAACAAGTTGATCAGCTCTGGAAATAGTGTACCCCTAACAATAAACCCTGTCTGCGTGGGTATAGCAGTATTATAAATGCCATAATGCATTGCAAATGAACCAGCTGTTTATATTCTATTCTAGTCCATGAATGAAAGAAGAGCAAGCCAGGAAATAACGGAGATTGAGGAAAATTTACTAGTACCCAGTCACGGAAAGAGCCCAAGAAACTCAATTTTTACGCATTCCCATCCAATTTACCCTTGCTGGTGACTTTTGGGGAGAAGTGTAGCTTTTGAAACCAATTGTATTATTCCACTTTAAGATGCCATCTAGTATAGTCAATAGACCCATCACAGTTATATGTTCCTTTTTACAGTCTCAAGCTGCCCTCGCCTTACGAGATTGGTTACTGTCAGAGGACTTTCAGAAAAGCATTTGAATGCAATTTCAAAGGCCAGACAGAGCAGCTTTCAAAACACTGCAGGCTTAGGAAAGCAGGGTTAGCAGACCAAGAGGGGAGAGATTTTGGCTTTTTGTTTCACATTTCACTCATTTTACTTTAAGCTAAAGCCGGTTTTTGATCCCAACCAGGTAATATTGAGGCAGCATGGCAATACTAAGTGAATGACCCCATCCACCCAAGCTCTGCAAATGACTGTTATCTGTAACTGAATTACTGCCAGCATCATTCCTATTGGTCCAAAGAGACCAGCGATTTCCTTTGAGAACAGAAACACTGCTGTTATGTTTATGATTAAATCTAGGTGCACCCATGAGATTTCATCAAATGGCCAGACCACTCATGGATGCTTGTTAGCAGGTGACTGTTTTCTGAACATCACTTATGAATCATGTGTTTGTTATGCAAATATTAAATTAAAACGAGTTCTCTTAGTCAGAACAAAATTCTATTTAAGGGGTGCAAAGGAGGATACAACTGTACTTTACAAATTAAGAGTGCTGCTTTATGGAGCATTACAGTTACTATATTAAAAATAACTCAGTCCAGAAGATAATACTCCTGCTTGTTATGTTTGCATTTTCACAGTCCTTACCCTTGGCTGCAGTTCTCTTATCTCTGTAATATTCATAGACTACTGCCTTTTAATGAAACCATCCACAACTCTTTGTAATTCAGAGGATATATTTTTCTGCTGCAGGAACTAATAAGTCAAGAAAAAGTACATTTTTTTAAATTTATTTTTGATGCCTGGATAGTTTAATTGCCAACGATGTCATGAACAGTGCTAGCCCACAAAGAGGACTAGGTTTTGTGTTTCAAGAGCTGTGCCAATCATATCAGGGGCCCCTGAAAGTTCAAGAGACTCTTGACTTTTGGAAATATATTATTCAGAGATTTGATTTTGTCAGAAACACTTGGAGGTCTGTTACATGTAGTCATTTGTCCCTTAAAGTGTAATTTTATTCACATGCGGGATGAATCTGGAGTGCAGGAACAAGTCACAAAGTTTCTGATACATCCCCCCCCCCCCCAAAAACCGACCATTATTGTTCACAAATAAGACATCTAAATTTCTGAGACATCAAGCCACTTCCTTTCCTTTTGATTTCCATCCTGTAAATATTGAAATTTAAGACTACTAATTTCTCATTCTTTATACTCACCCTAGGGCCTCTCATTCATGATCAGAGGACAGAGAATATTGAGTTCTGTACATATGTTGAAAACTCCGACACAAAAATCCCACACTCAGGTCTCACTTGACGTTCAGAAACTTCCTAATACACTGGATATCTCTCTGGCATTTATGTTCAGCATATCGCAGATAACATCAATAAAGATGCCAGAGATATTAAATATTGATTACTTGTTTATGATTATAATCGTTGTAAAAACACAATCAGGTAAGTAACTATCACTTTATCAGGTGAGGAAATAGGGGCTTGAGGAAGCTAATTGTCAGGATCATAGATTTTGGAACCTGGAGCTGGAGCTCCAGGTTTGGGCTGGAGCGATAGCACAGCTGTAGGGCGTTTGCCTTGCACGCAGCCAACATGGCCGACCCGAGTTCGATTCCTCTGCCCCTCTCGGAGAGCCCGGCAAGCTACCGAGAGTATCTCGCCCGCACGGCAGAGCCTGGCAAGCTCCCCATGTCGTATTCGATATGCCAGACACAGTAACAACAAAGTCTCCAGTGGAGACGTTACTGGGCCCGCTCGAGCAAATCGATGATCAACGGGAGGGCCTTTACTTTTACTTTACTGCATCCATCTGACCAGCCTTTATATTGTTAATTGCTATCCCAGCATGGGTTTCCTTTTTCAATCATAAACTTGTGGTTCTTGCTTTCTTCACGTGTTCAATTACTTCCTGAGGGATGTTTTATGTGCTCTTACAGAGAAACAAAAGTTTCCCAAACTAAAGTTAGTTCTGAGCCTGCAATTAAGTATTTCATTTTAATCTTTGCAATCATCTGGGAATGACAGAGAGCTGGCATATTTAGAAGGTAAAGGTAAAGGCCCTCCCGTTGATCGTCGATTTGCTCGAGTGGGCCCAGTAACGTCTCCATTGGAGACTTTGTTGTTACTGTGTCTGGCATATCGAATACTCTCAGTAGCTTGCTGGCATATCGAATACTCTCAGGTCAGCCATGTTGGCCGCTTGTAAGGTGAACGCCCTACCCGCTGTGCTATCGCTCCAGCCCTGTTTAGAAAACAAAAGAAAATAAATGGAAAAGGAAGTATAATCTAGAGAGAACAGTGAGTATGGAGGTCCTGGTAAGGGAAAAATATATAACACAAAAGTGACATAGCATCCAGTGTGGAATCATTTAAGGTAAAGGTAAAGGCCCTCCCGTTGATCGTCGATTTGCTCGAGCGGGCCCAGTAACGTCTCCACTGGAGACTTTGTTGTTACTGTGTCTGGCATATCGAATACCGAGCAAATCGACGATCAACGGGAGGGCCTTTACCTTTACCTTAAATGATTTGTTAAGCCCATATATAGAACCTCTTAACAATTTACATCTCCCCTCTCATTCATAATTAGTTTCATTCTCTGTTTAACTTTAAAGAAAATCATTCCACACTGGATGTTATGTCACTTTTGTGTTATATATTTTTCCCTTACCAGGACCTCCATACTCAACAAATCATTTAAAGGATTTGGAAATAAATTATAGTGCAGTGGGTAGGGTTCTTGCCTTGCACATGGCTGACCCAGGTTTGATTCTCAGCATCCCATATGGTCCCCTGATTATTACATGGAGTGGTTCATGAATTTAGAGCCAGGAGTAAGCCCTGAGCATAACCAGAGGTGACCCTCCAACCAAAATAATAAAGCAAAAAAAAAATAAAAGGATAGGGGGGATAATACAGAATGTAAAAATACTGCCTTGAACACAGCTGACATTAATTTGAATCACTCATATGCTCCCAAGGCAGCTCAGATGATCTCTGAGCACAGAACCTTAGTAATGCTTGAGCACAACTTGTCATAGCACCTGCCCCTCCCCCGCACCTAAAAAAGAAAATAAAGTTTTAAGCAAGTGGATATGGGAATTCGAAGTTCATTTACTTAATCCTAAATCATTGATGCATCAAATCAACCCTGGAGACTTATAGTCCAAAAATTTTGCTCAATGGTTCATCCTCTGCTGCCCATATCCCGAACTGCAATCCTTACACATTTTTCTAAATAAAACTATTTTACTTCAAGAATATTTTAAGCATTTTATCCAGTGCATGTGACAAACCATTAAAGAAGAACATAAGGAAAAATGTTTGAATTACAATTGTTTTTCTAACACATTAAATATATATTCATATTATATTTATATATTCACATCATTTGTTCATATACATAAATTATGATAGTGATAGCACAGTGGTAGGGCGTTTGCCTTGCACGTGGCCAACTTGGACGACCTGAGTTCGATTCCTCCACCCCTCTCAGAGAGCCTGGCAAGCTACCGAGAGTGTCTTGTCCACACGGAAAAGCCTGGCAAGCCACCTGTGATGTATTTGATATGCCAAACATGGTAACTCACAATGGAGATGTTACTGGGTCCACTTGAGTAAATCAATGAACAACGGGAGGACAGTGTGACAGACAGGGCATGATATATATTCAATAGATTTCATTTTTCATTTAACAGCATAATTGTGCACAAAATACGAAGTTCCCCACATTCATTCTCCCTCCTTTTACCCAAACAGACCAAAAGGTGGGTTTTGAAAAAGGGTGAATAAATATTGATACATTTTATTCAGTCAAAGTTCAAAGCTTATATTATGGTATGTTACAAGTTTCTGTTTCCCAAAAGATTTTGGAGAGCTACATTTTGATCACAGATCTCATAACCCCTAATAACTGATTATTTTATATTTTTATTGCATTGTATCCCCCGCACCATATTTGGTACCCTGAACTCTGCCTGGAGTGTCCTTGAACACAGACCCAAGAGTAAGATTTGATGACTGCCTGGTGACCAGGTTCCCAAAAACAAACACAAAACACCCTCTTAAATTTCCTTCACATACTTCCATGCCTTAATAATTCTTCTTAGGGAGAGGTCACATTCCATTTCTGAATATATTAGTTTATGTACCCCAGTGTTTCCCAGACTGGGCAGTGAGGCTCTCTGGGAGGTACTGGAGTGACTCACTGGAGAGCAGATATGTTTATTCAACTCTAGGAGGCGGATTACCAGCAGAAGACTGAGTGCGGGGAAACTCTGAGGCATACATTCCTCTACCTGAAGGGCATTCTGGTCACTTCTAAGCTTTGGCAATTATGAAGAAAGCTGATAAGTTATAATCGTACAGGTACAGGATTTTGTGTGATCGTAAATTATCAACTAAATAAGTTAAAGGTAAGAAGCATAATGCCAGATTGTTCGTAAGATAGTGTTTAGTTTAGTCAAAACTAAGAAACTGCAATTTATTCAACAAAGTAAATACATTGCTTTGTGTTCCCAGCGGCAAAGAACAGAACATACCAACTGCTTCACAGAATCATTAGCAATTGTGTTATAAGTGCTCTTAAATCTGATCAATCTCATAGGTGTGTGTTGGTTTGGAATTTTCTGATGATGTATGATATGGTTCATCTTTTATATATACTTTGTAGCTATACAACAGTGTCAATGCTCTCTGGTGAGACTTGCTTATGGTTATGTGTTTCTTTCACATCAGACTTTATCTTATTTTTACTCAGTTTGAAGAGTTCTTTATATATTGTGCTTAATAGTCCTTTATCAGATGTGTCTTTTTAAAATATCTCCTCCCTGTTGTTTTGTCTTATTCTGTTTTATTTTGGATATCTATGAAAGGATGTCTCTAAATTTCTACCTTATACTTAGCCTCCTGAATCATTGGCTTGTAGAGAGCATATAGAATCCAATGAGTGACATCAGACCTATTTTCTTTGAGATTTGACTGGCGAGATGCACTGTTTGATGACAGATGCAATGAGACACATATACTATTTAATTTCTGTCCTCAAGAAAATTATCAAAGTTATGATAGTGGGGCATACAGACTGAAAAACCCCATTTCATGGATTTACATTAAAAGATTTTTTACAAGACGTTCCCATTTTCTTTGTTTAAATCTCTCTGGGACTAGTCAATGCTTATTAGTCTTTCCTATAAAGGTTTATCACTTTGGGGCCAGAGAGACAAAGATTCTTACTCTGCATGTGGTCCAATCCTGATTAGAATCCCAAAACCTCATTACATTTTCATAGTATAGCCAAGAGTTATCCCTGAGTGCAGAGTCAGAAGTGAGCACTGAGCACTGAGCTCTAAGTACTGAGCTGAGTGAGGCTCCCAAAACAAAACAGAAAACACTTTATCACCTAGAAGACGCCCTTTCTGATTTTAGGGCATGTTCTTGATATTCCTCTGGAGATTTTAGTCAGTATCTCATATTTCAGAGACTTTGGTTTTTATTTACTAAGTTCATTTTTTATTTATTCCAGGAAAATCTTCCATATTCTAATGCTAATTTTGGAAGCATGAGTTCCAGTTCTCTAATTATGTGTTCTTCTTTCCAGAAGGGTTAGAAAAAAACACAATTATAGATTGCAGTTTTCTGGATATATTTCACATAAAATAAATTAAAATTCAACTGAGATTTGAATTTTAAAGAGATTAGTAGGAGATTGTAAAAAAAATAGACAAATGAAAGGTTCCTCCTTGAGAAAACAGTAGACTCAGATATGTATATCAATCCCCCAAATTAGACAAAGGAAAAAATGCATATGGAGGAGCAATGCAGGAAAGAGTTGCAAATTTGACAAAGATCTGTAATCACATTTTTCTTTTAGATACTCTAGAATTCTTGCACTTCTATTGGAGATATACCAACTGAGATTTTGTGAGGTACCAGGCACTTTTCCGTGTGTTTTTATGTACAGAGTTGTAGAGCCTATTATATGATAGTGTTTCTGAGTCCAGATCTCTGTCTCACAACCACAGAACTCTGTTCATTTCCCACAACAGAGCTTCAAATTAACATTTTTTCTGTGTCTTTTTAGTCAATATTAGTGTCTGTTATGGATCTGTCAAATTTTACTTCGATGTTTTGAAATCTTACCCTTAAATCTAATATAGCTTCACCACTTCAGAACTCAGCAACTTCAATTATAATACAATTTAATACAATTTTAAACTAAGATACTTAAATAAAAACAAATTTAAATAAAGAAAATTAAATGGTGCTTACTGTAGGTCCGAGTTCAGAATCATATAAAAATGTGATTGAAATGTTATTCTGTGATTAGCAGCTAAAGTTTAAAGGATTAAATTAATTTCCCTGAATTTCAATTTTCTCATTTATAATACTGACATTATTTGATTTTGTAAGAAATAAGATGCATAGAAAGGGAACTTTACCCCCCCAAATCAACAAATTAAGAGAAAAATTGAAAAGGATCATATAATTAAAGTGTCACATACAAAGGCTTAAAAAATCATGTATTGACTGCAGTGAATTACCACTAGACTAATGCAGAGTGTCAGCTGAGCCATACTCCCTTCTGGAAATTCCAGGGGTGAAATTCTTCCTCTGTTGTTCTCATCTTCAACTGTGGCCCTCCTCTTCCTCTAAGATGAAACTTTCTTACATGACAGCATACTTTTATTTCATGACTCTATGACACCAACTCCATTCTCCTGTAGCCCTCTTTTATGGGGGAGCGGGTGTTCTATCAAGTGGTACTCAAGAGGCCCTCGTGGTCCTCTTGGAAATTCTCCAGCAACCATGCAGGACATCCAGTGTAAGGGACCGTGGATGTGATGCTTGCTGCTGGCTGTGGTGTGGGATGACCTAGGCCCCTGCAATTGTACTTGGGCCCTCCAGAGCTCCACCTTTAGAGTCTCGGGGCCACTTGGTGCCTGGGATCAAGCTGGGATCAACCATCTAAACCCTATACTAGATCTTTGGTTTCTACAGCCCTGTTTTAAAATGATTCCAGTTATATTACTCATCACACCTTCCAGGTACTTTAGAAAGGTAGGGGGATCCCTTCACTAGCACTGAACAAAGCCAAACACAAGTTGTCATTTCTTTTGTGTTTCTTTGGTTTTGGAGCTCTTCCTGGGTTACTCCTGGAAGTAAGCTAAGGGGTTGCTCCTGGTGGTTCTGAGGATCAAACTGGGATCAGCCCTTGCGAGGAAAGAGTCTTATTATCTTCTCTGGCTAGCTGACATTTCTTTCAATGTTCATAGTATAGACACACATATGTATACATATGGTCACTTCCTGAAGCTGCCTGGTCCCCAGGGAAAGGATCATTTTTATTTCTAGATTTCACTGTCGTTCCTCCTGTCTTCAATATACACTTACCCACAGTTAACTGACTGAAACAACCGAGGAGGATGAGATGAACTTTAGAGTCAGGAGTAAACCCTGAGCACTTCCAGGTGAGGTGAGAAAGAGAAAGTAGAGAGAGCAAACGGAGAGATGATGCTAACTCAAGAATAGAGAGAAGAGAAGGGTGTGAGTGAGAGAGGAATAGGGAGGGAGAGAGAGGAGGGAGGAAGAGGGAAAGAAAAGAAAGAGGATGGGGGAGAGACTGTGAGAGCGAGAGAGAAGTATAAAAGGTTAACTCCAGATGAAAGTGCTTCCACCTCTGCTCAACTCACCTTGGTCACCAGTGCTCATGGAAATGCCTGGTCTAGGTCAGGTCAGTTCCATTATCAGCATGGAAGTTCTGGGTCCATCACTTTTCTCTCACAGAAAAGAATTTCAGGAGGAGGTTAAATGTGAAGCATGATAGTTTTTATTGAAACTTATCTAGAAAGATGTGAGGGTAACGATAGAAGTACACGTTCTAAAGAAAATGGGTTTCTCCAGATTGGAAATAAACAAAGAGACAACTTAGTCAGCCATGTGCTCTAGGGCTTGAAGTATAAACTCCCATTGACTTTTAAACTTGTAAGTTTGTCCCCTTAAATGCCACCATTAGTGCTCTCCCATCTCCTAAGCACTCCCTTATTGTTTGCACATTATTTACAGTAGACAAGATAAGAAAACAACTGTGTCTATAACAGAGGAATGACTTTTGAACAATATAGATGAAGATCTAGGGTCTCATGTGAGGTAAAATAAGCCAGATAGAAAGAGACAAATACTGTTTGATGCCACTTACAAATGGAATCAGAAACAGCCAACCTCATAGAAATGGAACCTACAATGGTGGTTTCTAAGGGGTTGAAGATTGGGGAGACTTTTTTAGGGGTACAAACTTGCAACTCATAGCTAAGTTTATTCTAGAGATCTAGTGCATAGTTTAGTGATTAAAGACAATATTGTTTTATAAATCTCAAAGTTGTGAAGAGTTAATAGTTCTCAACACAAAAATGATACTTTTGTAGAGGGATAGAGCTATGTTGGCAGTCACATTAATAATATTTCAATGTATTAAGCCAGGGTGCTGTAAACCTAAATGTACACAGTCTTACATGTCAAGCACATTAAATTTTGTTTGTTTGTTTTTGAACCACACCAGACTTGTGATGAGGGATCACTCTTGGTGAGATCAGGGGACCATATGTCGTGCTGGGCGATCAAACTCGGGTTGGCTGCCTGCAAGATAAGCACCCTGCCCACTCTACAGTCTCTCTAGCTCCACAATTTTTGGAAAGTCAATTTTAATAAAAACACTATCGCGAAGGGCCCGCAAACTACTCTCCGACCCGCGGAGGTGGCCCTAGGATCCGTAGGTGCAAGGAAGGACCGACCGAATGAACACAAGACACAAGAGACAGAGTATAGTTTAGAAATAGAGAGAAAAAGGGACAGCACTTTATTGAGGGATACAGGCTGTTTATATAGGGTCTGGGCAGCTCAGTCAGGAGCAGAAGCAGTATAACCATATATGGTAAGGTCAGCAACAAGAGCTTTACCTAACATTCAAGGTAGACATTTGTACATCAAAGGGTCTTGTGGCAGTAGGTGCATCCTGAGCTTTACAATTGTATATAAAATGGCCTTATGGCAGTAGATGTATCCTGAGCTTTACAATTGTATATCAAAGGGTCTTAGGGAGTAGATGCATCCTGGAGGTTACTATAGATAAGGCCAGCTAAGCTAACTGTCAGCCTGATGGTGCTTGCTATAGATCAGGCATCCACTGAGATCAGGAAGTCCTGGGAGACTGTCACCAATGTCTGTCCCAAGCAGTTCCTAGCATGGGAACCACGGCCAGGGTCTATGAGAGGGCTCTTGGCTTCCCACACACTATGATTTGCAAGGTTGTTCATTATACCAAGTCCTGTTCCTTTGTCACTCTGCTTGCTGGTGGCAGGGAATTTCTTGGACCTTGAGAACTTGATAAAGAGACAAAGAGAACTGAGGAGGAAACCATGGTGCTCCTCTTCTGGAAGCTGGTGGGGGGGGGGGCATCCCCAGGGCAGGCGTGGCATTTCTGCTGCGCCTGGCGTAGAAGGCGAGCTGGAGGAGGTGGATATAGAGGACAGGCAATGCACTGTGCCTCAGAAGAGCCTTCACTCACCTGTTTTCAGGTGCAGAATAAGGATGTGATGTGGGGTAAAAGTGAAGTGGAGTATGAAAGTGCCCGTGTCACCTGATGTGACACACACTGCAACTTGAGCTTCACCCAGTGTTGATAAAGACATGCTGATCGAAAAAAGCCAAAACCTAACTCTAGTGCATTTGCAAAAAAAGCCAAGTGAGAGCCATGAATTAAACTGATCTTTCCTTCTCTCTTCACCAACCTCAGGTTAGAGGTAGCCATAGAAAGGATCATGGCAGCAGAAACTATTTTCCTTTTTGTTGTAGGCAGACTGGTAAGAGAATTTGGGAATGTGCTTTGGGCGAATAATACATTTTAAAATGAAGAGATTATCTAGCCCTGAAGGAACCCAAGGACAGGAAGACCTCTTTGAAACACAAACCCTGAGCTCTTTGAAGAGGAGAAACTGAGACACTATCCAGATGGAGAAATCCAAGGTTCCATCCAGAGACGGGTGGAGCCCTCAGAAAAGGGGCAGCTACAGAGGAATCTGTGAGATTAAAAAGAGACTGTCAGCAGTTCAAAGGCCGCGATTTCCAGATGATTAACAGTGCAAGGTTTTCCTGTGACAACACTGGGGTTGGCCGCCTGCAAGATAAGCACCCTACTCATTGTACTATTGCTCTAGCTCCAACATTTTTTAAAAATAAATTTTTATTAAATGCACCGTGATCTACAAAGTTGTTCATTATACAGTTGTTTCAAATATTTAGTGTTTCATCACCACCAGTGTGACCTTTCTCCACAAATATCCCTAGTTTCTCTCCCAATCTTTCCCCTTAGGCATATAACAAATTTACATTATATTGCTTATTCCAAATAAAAAAACTTAAGAGATGGCAAATAGAATGATCAGAAAATAAAACAGTAAGAGCTAATTTGTGATTACTGTATGAATTTGACCTATGTAAATACAAGAATCAAAACCATTTAATACAATGTAATAAAATGCCTATTCTCATTTCCATGTGTCTGTTTCCAACTATGGAATCTACAGTTTCACTGTATCACTATATTACTGTCCTCCCGTTGTTTATTGATTTGCTCAAGCAGGTGCCAGTAATGTCTCCATTCGTCTCTGATACATGCTAGTGTAGCCCGATGACATATTGGGGGCTCTTTCAGGGTCAGGGGAATGAGGACCATCATTGCTACTGTTTTCATCATATGGAGTATGCCACGGGTAGCTTGCCAGTCTCTTCTATGGGGGTAGGATACTCTCAGTAGCTTGCCGGGCTCTCTGAGAGGGCTGGAGGCTTTTGGGGTAGCCTCTAATCACCTTTACAGGTGTTCCCAGTCAGATATGTATGCGGGAAGGATACTTTCAGTAGCTCACTGGGTTCTCTGAGAGCGAAAACTAAACAATTAAAGGTCTAGCATCCGTGGCTCCACGCTTCTGGGAGCTTGGTTTTATAGTCTCTGGATCTTGGCCTTTGGTGGGAGTACACAGCAGTTGGTGGGTGCCACTGTCTAGTTACTGGAAGATGGGGCATCTGGGTGGAGGAGGCCCAGTTCTGATCTGAGTAGGCTTGGAGATCTCAGCCCCGGGTCCTATACACCTGGGTTCCTCTGCCAGTTCCTTCATGCATGAGGCTCAGCTGAGCGTGTGGAGAGTGGTCTCAGCATGGCTGTGGCTGGGTCCTGGAGGTCTTCAGTTGCCAGGGCTCTGCTCGGAGCGGGAGGGAAACTCAACCCGCCCCCCTCCAAGGGACCCAGGTGATGACAGCCAGGTGCGGGGGCAGGAGACTCTGCATTGTTCTCTTCCGGGAGCTTGGTTTTATAGTCTCTGGATCTTAACCGTTGGTGGGATTACAGGGAAGTTGGTGAGCACAACTGTCCAGCTACTGGAATCTAAAGTATATTACATTACATTTTACTTTATACATGGATCTCACTATGGTAATCATCTCTCACCTGTCATTAATAAAATCTTTCATGTAATTCTGTGTTAATCTATTTTGGAGTTCGCATGGAATATGTAAAGCCTACATATGTAAATTTTCCCCTACTCTTTATGTAAACACTGTAGTTTACAAAGTTGTTCATGTTGGTTCGTTACAGGCATTGAACATTCCAACACAATACCATCACCATTATACTTTTCCTCCCCCACTGTCTCCAATTTTCCCAACCACCCCTTAAGCCTATCCCTGTAGCGGGCCCTCAACGATTTATTTTATATTGCTTTTTATCAATAATTTGCTAACAATGGTAACAAATATTTCTTTAGCAGAAAATTAGTATAAATTGTTGTATCTCACCATGGAGACATTAAATCCTTGTATGAGAGATTATTAAGATGTTGTTTCAGCTTAAGTCTTTTATATTTATGTTTTATTAATTGAGATTGATTGCCTTCTATGTTACATCCCATCCAATCTGGTGGGCTACTACTGGTTCATCTGTGTTGTGGAGTTTGAGATGTCATTCGCATTCACGGCTATTCACTCCAGGAAGTCCGGAATTTTTAATAGGCTGATGCAGCTGGAGTTAAATTTTTAACTGGGTGGTGACTTTAGGATGTGTAAGTGACTTCTGGGACTTATGGAAGTACAGGAAGCGGGGCAGAAGTAGCCCATCCTGACTCTGAGAAAGCCTGGAAGATCTCAGTCACAAAACCACCATACCTGAGTTTTTCAGCAGACTAATTTCTCTATGAGGTTGAGTCCCAAGACAATGGAGTCCCGTAGGGAGCATGGTGGCTATTTTGAAATGTGGGAGCAAGTGCGGGCCAGGATTCTGTTTGAGTGGGTCAGCCCAGGACCCACCCCTCTTCCAGGGTACCATGGACATCTCAATCATGTGTGAGTGTCTGGAAAAAATATCTTTTGTGTCTTGTTGTTCTCTTGAGATTTATTTATGAATCTCTGGAGCATGGTCTTACACGAGCTTACCTCTTGTTTTAGCTAATTGTTTTACCTACTTGTTTTAGTTTTACCATTTACATTTAAATTTGTCACATAGGTAAGCTATGATTATTGTTTGAATTTATTGCTTTCAAAATATGCACCCAGAATAATATGCGTGGAATCTGTTATAAATTTTAATGTTACTGAGAATTAATTGGACACACTTGTCTGACTTCCTTTAAATAAAGCTGAGTTTAAAAAAAGTCTATGAAATTACACAGCTTATTAGGGGTTGAAATGTACTTGAGAGCAGAAATGTTATCTCTCAGTTTCTTAAGTTTCTGACCAGTTTTTTTTTTTAATTGAATCACTGTGAGCTACAGTTACAAAGCTTTCACGTTTGAGTTTCAGTCATACAATGATCGAATATCCATCTCTCCACCAGTGCACATTTTCCACCACCACTGTCCCCAGTATTCCCCCTGCCCATCCCAACCCCCTCGCCCCCTGCGCCTCTATGGCAATTTCTCCCACACTCTCTACTTTTCAGCATTATGGTTTGCTTGAATTTTTCCACTACCATTTAAGCCTGCCTTGCCAGGGGCAGATGCAGATACTTTATTATCTATTGCAGATACTTTACTATCTATTGCTTACTATGAATAACACGAGAGGTCACATGACCACAAAAGCAACCACACACTTCTGGAATTCTAAAATTGTAAATGGTTGGGTCCAGAGACATCTCTGTAGGGAGCTAATACATTTTGAGATTCATTTGGGAGTCTCTGAATCAAGACTGTTGATGCACTGAGATGGCGCCTGGAGGCAGATCTTGGGCATGACAGCCAGGATCCCAAGAGGGCAGGGAGACTTGGAGGGACAGCCCGTCTCAGCTACTGCCATGTGGCCTGGAGTCTTAGTCCTGGAATCCGCATACCTGGGTTTTGCTTCTGGAAACTCGTGGCCACAGGGGTTTCATCTGGAGCGGGCAGAGAGGGCAAGTCTGTTCTGTCTGAAGTGCCCCAGTAGAATTGGCTCAGTAAGAGGTCCGGAAAGATCTCCGGTGATCTGTTGCCTGACCAGTTCTTTCTGTAGTCTAAGAGACCATGTCATGTAAAGAAGTAGGGTTTGGTCAGTCCAGGCTAGGGACCTATAAAAGGAAATAGATATCTCTTAAAAGAAAAATAC
Source organism: Sorex fumeus (assembly GCF_029834395.1). Lineage (NCBI taxonomy): Eukaryota > Metazoa > Chordata > Mammalia > Eulipotyphla > Soricidae > Sorex > Sorex fumeus. The sequence goes on from NW_026606103.1 coordinate 6,989,782, forward strand.
AGGGAAATTAGAAATATAGAGGAAACAAAACAAAAATTAAGCTGACAAAGGTATAAAAAGAATTAAGAATAATAAGAGAAATACAGGAGATCTAAATATCACAGTCAAATACTATTTTCCTTTGGAAGCATCAAGATTACACAAAAATACTGTAGGCTATATATCTCTCAGCACACAAGTCTCAACCTTTAACAACATGCTACTAATCTCTAATAGAAGGGCTTAATGGTTCCTGGGTGAAATACAACAATCTTCACACATTTTTCTCTAAGAAAACTTTTTTGGATCATTTTTAGTGGATTATTCATAACAAGAAATACAAAACAAATTACTTCGGTTCTGCTTTGGGGGCAGGGTTTGGGGTTTGGGATGGAAACACTTGAAATATGGCTATGGGAAGGTGTAATGGTGGTGAAATTCATGTTCAAATATTATATTCACGGTATATATATCACGGTACTCCTGTTGTTCATCAATTTTGCTCGAGCGGGCCCAGTAACATCTCCATCATGAGACTTGTTGTTACTGTGTTTGGCATATCCAGTACGTCACGGGTAGCTTGCCAGGCTCTGCCGTGCGGGGTTCAAATATTATATGTAATCAATTATTGTGAACAACTTTATAAAAATAAAATTAAAAATACTGTAGGACCTCAATATATGGATTACGTTTTTATGCTAATAATTTTCTTAAGTAATTAATTTTTTTAAGTAAAATAGTAAATATAGAGAATAAGGTTCAGGATACTGTCATTTATTATTTTTTTGTTTTTGTCTTTTTTTCTTATCTTTTCCATTCACATTTTAACTCATTTACGACACCAATATAATAATATAGAGTTCCTAAGTTTAAAAATTACAAAGACAATAGTGGAAAAGAAAAATTACATCTCGTTCCTTTGAATTTACATTTCAAACCATCTCTATATAAATCAAGACAAAGTGAATCTTCTAGCAAAGTGAAGTTTCTGTCTGCACAGTTCATTTTGACAAATCAGTTTTATGTTCACAGTTTCTATGCAGAAAGACCATTCAGCATAGTAATATCCATTCACTAAACAAACTTAGCAGTTTACAAAGAAGCAATCTTTAATCTGATAAGCAACTATAAAAAGCAGTGAGATAGTATCATGAAAATAATATTCAATGATATAATTTGAGGAAAAGGGTACCAATGTAAAATCAAAAAGTCCACCATTCAGGAAAAAAATCTGTACTCAGAAGCTAATATAATGTACAAAATAATCTAGTACAAGTAAGTAATTCAACTAGATATGGGGCCCAAGAACTTAATCACTCACTTAATCACTTAACTTCCCGTTAGTCGTCGATTTGCTCGAGCGGGCGCCAGTAACGTCTCCATTTGTCCCTGTCGCGTGCTAGTGTAGCCCAATGGCATCTCTTCGCTCCGGGAATATGGAGGGCCTCAAACCGATCGTTCATGACCTTGACAAAGAAGTCTGACCATCTGGTAGGTGGGCGGCCACGCGGTCTCTTGACATCCCGTGGAATCCAATCAGTAACAGCTCTAGTCCAACGGTCATCTTTAAATCTCATTACGTGACCAGCCCATCTGATTTTCGACACCTTGGCAAATGAGACAGCGTCCCTGATCCTTGATCGTCGACGGATGTCAGAACTCCGGATTCGTTCTCTCATTTGAGTGAAACGTGATATTCCAAGCATAGCTCTTTCTTGGGGCCCAAGAACTCAATATAGTAATTACTTTTTAAATTATTCTAATATTGTTGCTATATTTAAACTTGTAATCATATGCTTTCTATGTATTCTAGCCTCTGACTTAACAGCTTGCATAGACAAATGTATTCACCCATGTCTGTTTGTGAATATAGAACAGATTTCTTTTAGGTTGCCTCAGACAGAAATGTTTATCTCAGAGGATTGAACTCACCTTGCTGGTGAAATCGGCCAGGTCCGCATTCAGACTCCTTCACCTGACAACTGAACGGCAGCTGTCGTTTGAGAAAATTATGGTTTTCTCAAATATTCAAATTTAGTGGGGTGACACAAAAGCAGACTTCTGAGTAGCTGGTTACTATTTTTTACTGTTTTTGGACCATTCCTGGTGGTAGTTTATGATAACAGTAATGAATTCATCAGGAATGTCTTCTTACCGTTCAATCTTTTCTAATTTTCTTTCTTTTCTATTTGGAGACATTCAATCCTGTATTATCTATTATATGTGCCATAAATACATATTTATGCATTTTACTTTTGTCTTTAATAATTTTATTCATCCCTGGATTCACATATTTTTCTACACAGAATAAGCCAATTAGTCCTCCACTCCGCCAATTTATTTTGTCTCCGGAAGAGATCCCTGCAGAATTTAATTCCTTTTCACTAGATGACTGATCTACTTCCCAAGCTTTAAAAAGGTTTGTATTGTGACATATATAAAAGATAAAATTGACATCTTCAGGGGCTGGAGCGATAGCACAGTGGGTACAGCATTTGCCTTGCACGTGACTGACCCGGGTTGGATTCCCAGCATCCCATATGGTCCCCTGGAGCACCACCAGGAGTAATTCCTGAGTGTAAAGCCAGGAATAACCCCTGAGTATCACCAGATGTGATCCAAAAAACTGAAAAAAAAATTGGCATCTTTGTGTGCAGCGGTGTTAACTACAGTGATGATGTCGTGCAACCAACTGCCTTTCATCTTCCTCTCCCCTTCCTTCTGCAGGGTAGAGACTGCTCTGTAAATAATGCACATGCTTTTCCCCCTTCTCTCCAGGAACCTGCAACCAAAACTCTGTTCTGTTTCTAAGATTCCAGCTACTTATTAGAGTTCCTGTCTAAGCTCATTCAATGTGTGTTTCTCTGTTTCTCACTGATTTGTTCACTTAGCAGCATGTCTTTAGTGTTCACCATGTGTCAGAATTTTCTGAGAAGCTCAGTAGTGATCTGTTTTATGTCTATACAGCATTCTGCTACTTCCTCTTCTACCACTAGACACTTGTGTTGCTTCTTCTATGCTTGTGCTATTGTGAAAAATGCTGTGTGTTTGGTTGTAATATCTCTTTTTGACTCTTTTCAGTCTTTTGGGCATCTACCCTGAAGTCAAACAGCTGTACTATATGGGAATCTTATTCTAATTTTTGTCTTTAGAATTTCATTTTAAATTACCACTATTATTATTATTATCATTATTTTGTATTTGGGAGATATGGGTCCTGGAAGGAAGCCAGACCAAAAGGGTCCGTATTTAGAGAAGATGCTGAAACACTGACAGATATGGTTTCAGAGTATGTAGCCGGTCTGGTATGTTTTCTACGGAATAAACCTTCCTTACGTGGGAGTCAACAGGGTCAGTGCTTAATGGTGTGTCTGGACATCAAGTCCTGGACATGTGTCAGGAAGGAGGTGCCTGCAATTCTCTGTCACGCTGTGACCTGGAAGTACTGTGTCACCTGCTCCCAGGCTGCTGTCTTTCCCATCGGCTTTGTGAGGGTCCAGCTCTGACTCCAGGCTTTCTGTTTGTTCCCATTTGACTTACTTGTGCTTTATTGAATTCTCCACCTAGGAGCCCTTGGGTCTAATATTTTTCCCTCTCTCTTTGTTTATGAGCACTGAGGCTAGTATGTGTATGGATTTGGGTTTTATACATAATTAGGTGGTGATGGCAGGAGTGGAAAGGGGGGTTGGTCTACACCCGGTGGTGCTTAGGGCTTACTGCTGGCTCTGTGCTCAAGGATCACTCCAGGAGGTATTCTGGGGGACCATATGTGAAGCTGGAGAACAAACTGGGGTCAGCTACACAGTCTTATCCAGGTTCTGTTTCTCTGATCGTTCAAAATTGGGTTTAAGATAAACTGCTATTTAGTCATTGTATGACCATTAACAAACGAACTTTTCTTGGGTCCATTTATTTAAAACTGTAAATTATTTCTTAAGAGGTAAGTAAAAGGGATGCTGCGGGAACATAGTGTGTGTGTGTGTGTGTGTGTGTGTGTGTGTGTGTGTGTGTGTGTGTTTTATGATTAAAATCAGTTCTTTTATTGAGGGAGAGAAGTTACTCCAGTGTTCCCTGGTGGAGAGAAAGGGGGAAAGTGGGAAGTCAAGTTTGCTGGTGAGAACTGAAGGCTCTGCAAACATTGTCAGAATCCAGGCTTTTCTGGAACTTTCCATGCCTTGTGTGTACGGATCGGCAAAGTGTTCCGGAGAACCAAATGAGAGGATTCTTTCAGCTGTCAACCAAGAGGCTTTAGGTCTTCTCTCAGCCAAGGCAACCAGTGAAAATAGAATTTATTTTTCAGAATCCTCTGGGGAATTAAATAGTCTCTTTCGCATCGCATTACCATGCTCCCTGCTCTTGATCCTCTTTTCCGTGCACTCTTTCTTCAAGCATTTTTCTCATTTCTCAATCAAGATCATTGCAATGACCAAACATTTCAGAAAGCTGTGATTTTTGTGACATTCCTCAAGCAAGTTTATCAAGATGTTGCACTCTTCAGTTGTGCAAGTGTGGAGATAAGTCGGGATGCATCCTTAGGAGGAGGTGATGGACCCTAGCAGAACAACCCGGACGGCGGCCCGCCCAGGAGCCTGCAGCAGAGTTGGGGCGACCCGCTGAGCCCGGCGGAGACGAGGCTCAGGGCGCATGCGCGGGCGTGCCCAAGTACGGCGGCCGCGAGGGCCCGCGGCGGCTCCGCTGGAACATAGTTTTGAGAAAATTAAATGTGGGGAACGTTAGCCAATTAAAATTATTATGATAATTAAGGTTATATGCTTATAATACTGTAAATAGCATTTATGTTTTTAATGGATAGTTAGAACAGTTCCCTGAAAGCCATTGCCAGTCCCCACCTCATATGATACTTCTAGTCTGTCGCTTCATTCCCCCCTACATCCCTTGCTTGGTGATTGCAGTATAATACTTATAAACATGTATATGTATATGTATATGTATATGTATATGTATATGTATATGTATATGTATATGTATATTCCACAATTGTTAAGTAGATTGAGTGAATGATAGAACTTTGTAGACCAGCATTACTCAACAAGGGATCCTAGGGGCCCACCAGGATGTTACAAGGGGAACACAGGTTAAAATCAAATAAATGGGTGATTTTTGCCTCTAGTCTTGTGACAAGGTTAGAATACCAACTAATAGAACAGGGTGCCACAAGAAGAAACAAGGCCCAAAGGGAGTTGTAGTCATTGAAAGGGTGAGAAACAATGGTTTGGGCCACTAGTTTTGTTCACTGGTTCTGGAGATTACTAAGGTGATTCAAGTGTCAGCTCTGGATATCAAAGCATTTTTCTCTTCCATAAAATTTTACTCATGATTTGCTCGCTTCGGCAGCACATATACTAAAATTGGAACGATACAGAGAAGATTAGCATGGCCCCTGCACAAGGATGACACGCAAATTCGTGAAGCGTTCCATAAAAAACAATTTTACTCATGTTGAGATAATATATTTGTGGTTATATATATATATGTATATATATGTTGCATTTTGGTGATCAGTGCTTTGTGATAATTAATGGTTTTCTCTCACCTCGGTGATTCTTCTTATTCTGAAGTTCATCCTAGTAGCATTCTAGCTAATTTAGATTTCATTTTTGGGGGGTCACACATGGAGATGCACAGGGGTTATTCCTGTCTCTGCACTCAGGAATTTCTCCTCGTAGTACTTGGGGTACCATATGGGATTCTGTGACTCGAACCCAGGTTGGCTGGGTAGGGACTGTAGATGAAATAAGACAGAGCTGCAAGAAGCCACTGCAGATATACCAAATCTACAGTCTGTCTTCCCTAAACTGGGTAAGGCCTCTGGCCACCAACATTCCAAGAAGAAACAAGAGCAAGAATATCCTCTTTGAAAGGACTGATAAAAAGTGAACTTTAATCTACTTTTACCTCTTGACCATGCTGAGGCTTTCTCCTGATCAGCATATCATTTATGACCTCATCTTTCTCTTTCCCTTATAAAAACTCACTTTTGTGCCTTCTGCAGATTCTCTCTGAATATGAGCTTTACAACTCTTTCATTTATTTATTTTTGTTTTGAGGTCACACCCAGTGGTGCTCCAGGTTTACTCTTGGCTTTGCACTCAGGAATCACTCCTGGCGGTGCTTGGGGGACCATATAGGGACCATATAGGATGTGGGGATCGAAGTTGGGTCAGTTACATGCAAGGCAAATTCCCTACCCGCTATATTATCACTCCTGCCCCTTACAACTTTTTTTCTTATTTTTAATTTTTATAAGGTTGTTTGCAATAATTTATTGTATTCAATATTCTAACACCAAACCAATGCCACCACCATTACACCTTATCATCACCATTATTTTCAATTTTACCACTACTACCCAAACCTGCCCCAAAGGCAGATCCTCAATAATTTATTTTTATTGTTTGTTAAGAGTTATTCACTAAAAATGATCCAAAGAGGGCTTTTTAGAGGAAAATGTATGAAGATTGTTGTATCTCATCTTGGAGCTGTTAAGCCTTGTATAAGAAATTACTGACATGTTGTTACATGTTGAGCCTTGTGAACACATATATATGTGTACATATGTATGTATGTATATATATATGTATATAGATAGATAGATCAAGATCAGTTGCCTTCTACTTTGTGTGCTACTGTTGGTACACCAGAGGCATAGAGTATGAGATGTAACTCCAGAAATTCCAAAATTTTAAATAGAATGATACAGCTTGAGTTAAATGCATCTCTGCCACTTGTTGCTCTTTTTCGAGATTTTTTGTGAGTCTCTGGATCATGGTCGTTAATGAGTTTATATGGTGCCCTTTTAATGCCCAAATAAACACTCTGATTGTCTCCCAATTCGACTTTTTATTCGGTTGTTAAGGGTCATCAATTTTAATTTTTGGAGGGGTTTTTGTTTTGCTTTGTTTGGGGCCACACACCCACCTGTGCTCAGGGATAACTCCTGGGCAGTGTCTGGGGCCTATATGTGGTGCCAAGATCAAATCCAGATGGGCTATGTGCAAGGAAAGTACCTGAAGTACTGTGCTATCTTTCTAGTCTCAATTTTAGACTTTTGAGAATGGTAGATAGTCAAGAGAATTTTGTTTCGATTTTACTTTAGGCACAGTGGTTTACTATGCTGTTAATAGTAGCATTTCGTGCACGACACGGTTTAGCACCAAAACCCTCACCTGAATATCTACTTCTCTGATCATTGTCCCAGTGTCTCTCCTCTTCACTCCCCAAGGTAGCTTACTACTAAGACCAGTTCTCAATTTCTGTGACCTTTGGGTATTTGCATGTCTTTATATTCCATCATGTCTACTACATGTCTTTATATTCCATCAGGTGAGAGATCATTCTGTGTGTGTGTCTCTCTCTCTGTGAGTGAGGGCACTCACCACTTGCGTTTGGTGGTCAAGAGTCGCCTCCCCATCCCAATCAGCCTCTACATACCAACACATGAGGGAGGAAACAGGACCGCCAAAATGGTTGGTGATTAATTGCCATATATTACAGTCTATGTTCCTCCATGCATTCCATTCTCCCTATGTGTCTATTCAAGTCTCGCCCCATGCCCCATTCCAGTTTCACCCTGTCCCTCATTCCAGTCTCACTCTGCCCTCATTCCCATTCCCTCATGCCCCATCTAACAGCCTTCATTATTCACCCAGCCCCCCAGAGTTGGGGGGTAGCAATACAACTTGTAGTGATTGCACACTCAATATATGTAAGTCCTTTCCCTCAGGTGAAACTTCTTCTAGGACAAAATCTCATCTTGCAAGAAGATACACCCAAGGGCAGAAAACCATCTAGGGGCATATTTCTCCTTTCCTTGGCCTATTTCCATTTAAATGGTCATCTTAAATTTACTTCTTAATATTTCTAGTCATTTTGTATGAACACCGTAGCACTGTAGCACTGTACTCCTGTTGTTCATCTGTTTGCTCAAGTGGGCACCAGTAATGTCTCACAACAAATTGTGAGACATGTTGTTACTATTTTTGGCATATTGAATACGTTATGGGTAGCTTGCCAGGCTTTGCCATGCAGGCAAGATACTCTCAGTAGTTTTCCCTGCTCTCCGAGAGGGGCGGAGGAATAGAACCCGGGTCAGCCATGTCGGCCGCATGCAAGGCAAACGCCTTACCCACTGTGCTATCACTATTAAGGTTTGTATTATTGGAAAATTGCTATGTTGATCAAAGGGATGGTTCTTCCTATTCCCATTTTGTTTTATACAGAAGTTTGTTAATTATAAACTTATATCCTATAATTTGATTAATTAAATATTTCTGAATTGAAAGAAAGAGAAACTTAACACTGTAAGATATATTAAGTTTAAAGGATGGGGTGGCTCTCCTGGAGACATCTCTCTTATATCCCAGACTACAATCCTCAGGCCAAGTTAGTCTTCCTAACCTTAGCAGGGTCCTTATTCAGATCCTTCTTTTTGGGTGATGACAAAGTTTGTCCATGACCATACTCATAACTTACTATATTTTATGGTGGTTGGCCTGTCCCTTTTAGATCCCAGGATAGCTTATGGCTTGTCCCTTTTCAATGCTTGGGTAGCTTACGGCTTTCCCTGTGTCCATCCAAGACCCTCACTGGAACCCTCCTTTTGGGGTGCTAGGAACTAAGGACAACTGAGGCTTAAGTGAAGTAAATATGACAGTTGCCCAGGAATAAATATTGTTCTGAGTCAATTAACTCCCAGAAGCACAGTATTCACTATCTTCCTGTGTCGATACAAAAAGGACACTGCTCTAGAGTAAACTGTGAAAAGGACATAAGGGAAAGAAAAAAGCAAACATTTCAGTTGCATATACAAAATCCAGAGTCCTGAGAAGAATCTGACTTTACAAATCACAGGGTCTGATTTTGGGATATAGTGATTAACAGAGAGGGGAAGCAGAACAAAGTATAAGTTAAAGATTAATAAAGAGGAATGGGAGTGCCACTGGGGCTGTGTGATGAGGGTAACTCAGTAACCTAAACTCCCCGAGGTAAGGGAGGAAGGACAAACCAATCCAACATCTCTCCTAATTTCACTCAGCATGATACTCTCCAGATCCTGCCAGGTAGCAGCTAATTGTATGATTTATCATTTTTTACAGAAGAGTAGTATTCTATGTGTGTATGTACCACAGCTTCTTTATCCTGCCATCTATTCAGTCAAGACATGTTTTAAATAACATAAAATACCACTGATTCATGAATAAAAAAAAAGTATTTTACAGAGTGAAAGTTTAGGGCTGTGGAAGAGAAAGATGCTAACAGAAATCTGCTTCACTGATGGGGACCCCATCCCTGAGAGCAAAATGGGGTTTATATACTCTGCAGTGGACCATTCTCAAGGAAGGAAAAACTTACATTGAAATAATAGTTAAAAGGAGACAAAGTATGAGTTTTTAACTGCCCTATGGTAATTTCCAACATCCTCACTGGGTAAAAAATAATAAATGCATTTTGAATTTTGAAAAGATACCTTACCTTACACAGGAGCCATTTAACATATAAAAGTTAATGCCAATCAAGACATTACAATCTCTTATTATAAATTTCTTATTTTGGTTAGGTGAAAAAGGAACTCTCATCCACCGGTGGTAGGAATGTTCAACCAATGTGGAAAGTATGAAGAGTTCTCAGTAAATTGAGCTGCCATATGACCCAGCTATTTCACTTTTGGGAATCTACCATCAGGACACACAAACATTCATCTAAGATGACATTATCACACCATTATTCATTGCAGCACTTAAAAAAATAGCTATAATATGGAATCAACTTAGTCGTCCAATAAAAATGAATGTATTATAAAGATGTGGTACATATACACTATGGAACACTATACACAATGGAATATTATGCAGCTATAAAGAATGAAGCAATCATTCAATTTGCTGCAACCTCAATGGAACTGGATTATATCATGTGAGTGAAGTAAGCCAGAAAAAGAAAGAAAATCATAGGATGATCTCACTTATCTGTGATATATAAATTAACTGGAAGAATAAGGTATGAAATATGGTAAAGAGTGGATATCTAGATTGCCCTTGATTATAGAGTACAGGGAAGAGAACAGAGAAGGTAAGAAAGAGAGGTGGGGGTGGGGGGATGAGAGAAAGAAGATGAAGACAGGAAGTAATGGGTAAGCAGGGGTCAATGGCCTGAGATACATCAGTAATGTGGAGGGGTGGGTAGCTACAGACACAAAACAGATTCAACAACACTAAAAACATGAGACACAAATGACAACAACCAAACATTCTGATGTGCCTGTAAGGTGGCAGCTTGTGTGGGTGGGAGGGAACTTGGGATCACTGGTGATGAGAAATTGATGCTAGAACATTAGACGTTTCAATAACTTTGTAAATCACGGTTCTTTAATGAAATAAAAATTGTTTTTTAAAAAGATATTTTGGTCTGATGACTGTTTGACCTGGTCTTTCTTACATCTCGTTTCAGCAGGAGGCTGGCGTGGAGATATTAGATATGGTGCAGGGCTTCTACACACACTGACTACAAAGGCCTCTGTAGAAGTTACCTCTGCCCTGGTCTAGCCATAACTGACCTGTAACTTTAGCCATGTGACCTTAGCTGCCAGCCGTGACTTCTTTGTCAGTACCTGACAGAGGAAAGCTAAAGTCTTGCCACCATATTGGGAAAAAACAAAGTCACTGCAGTGGTAACCTAAATGTTCATTAAGGACCCTGGGTTAGCCTTCTTGTTTTCCAGGATAGATAGGAAAATAAATTTGGGTAACACTGGAGGTTGAAAGTGTTATTTCTTCACTCGACTTAGTTTTAGGGCTATTTCCCGTCCTCAGCCTAGCAATTCTCAATGGACTGTGTTGAGGAGAAAATCAGAAGACCTAGGAAATCAAAGACAAAGCTTGGAGCATGCCAGCCTATCTCCCCCCAGGAATGGGAAGGGGGGCTTCAACTATAATAATTCACATGTAGTTATGGTGCTGTTTTCTAGCACATGGGTATATTAAAGGTATGTCCCTTCCCCTTCAGTGATAACAAACAGCCACAGTACATGTAAGACGAATAGGGAAGCATATTTAGGGCAATAGAAACTTGACCTCAAGTGCTGACACTAGATACTGATTGAAAATCCTGCCGTTAAAGATTATGTTAGAGAAAATTTAGCTTGGTTTTAAAATGCAGTCTTTAGTCCTGGAACCCAAGAAGGAGGAACTATAACTTGTAAGTTACAAATTTTATAAATTTGGTAGCTACATCTGTAATGAAACATGGTTATCCCTAGAACATGGGCCTGATAGTATCTAATAAATGGGAGAAAGGACCAGGAACTAACATTGCGTTAGAACCGCTGCCCATGTTTGCTGAGTTTGCCTACTTGGCAACCACCCAATCTTGAAAGACCATAATCAATAGTTGACAAACTACTCTAGGCACCATATAATCTCATCAATGGCCAAGATCCAGAGACTATGAAATAAAGCTCTCAGGAGAGTGCAACATAGAACATCCTGATCCTGCTCCAGGCTGTCTTCACCCTGGCCACTCGGAGGGGGACAGGCTGAGTTTCCCTCCCCACCCCTGCAGAGTCCAGGCAGTCAGAAACCTCCTGAGTCCAACCATATCCATGCTCAAGTCCTCTCTGCACAGGTTCGGAAGAGCCTCAACTATGAGGGAACTTGCAGAAAAATCCAGTATTCTGGACCCGTGACTGATATCTCCAAGCCTGCTTGGAACAGGTCTGGGCCTCCTCCCCCCAGCTCCCCAGTTTTCCAGTGTCTTGGTAGTCACACAACAAACTGCCTCTGGTGCCATATAATCTCATCAATGGTCAAAACCCAGAGATTATGAAATAAAGCTCATGGAAGAGTGTGACATAGAACAACCTGGAGCATGAGGCCGAATTCACGGCTGCAGGACCTCTTATGCTCTAGCCCACTGATGTACCAAAAAGTAGCACACATTTGTTTGGGTATAACTGTACATGCTTGCAATCTTTTATACAAGGACTTACTTAAATGGCTTCAGGATGAAATATAACAATCTTCACAAACTTTCCTCTTATGGTGGTGAGAAGGTGCACAATGTTGGGATTGGTGTTTGAATATTAATTGTAGTCTGTTAGGGTCCGAGCTCAGGACAGCCTCACCTGTCAAGGAAAACTCTGAGAGACTAAGTCCATGCAAAAGCAAGAGGTTTATTCAAGCATGCTCGGGCTCACAGTATGACCACAAACCGTCAGTGACTGAGAGCCCCGAGCCTCTTCAAAGGGGCCTTTTTATAGGGCATCTTCCCGAGCATTTCAGAAAAGCCCGCGCACAAGTCACCCAATACATTTGAATTATCACATTAGATGCTGCACGCAGGCAGCCAGTCATTTTGCAACAAGCCATCAGCACCAGCCACTCTCTTCTGTACCTGTCACCAGGCCCTCCCAACGGGCAGTCAATTAGGCCTTTTCATTAGGCCTTCTCCAACCTTGTGGCCTTATCTGGTGAATTCCAGGTGCAAGGAGGAGATGGGAGTACTTGGTGTTGGGCCTTGTTAGGCCATTCCAGGACAAAGAGATGCCTCATTAGGCCTTCTCAGGCCTTGTGGCCTTATCTGGCGAATTCCAGGTGCAAGGGGGTACTTGGTGTTGCTAGCCTGCTGCAGCTGCAGGACGGGATATGGGCTGGGACTTGCTTTGCTAGGGCCCAATTGTCATGGGGCTATCTTTCATAGTCAACTATTGTTGAACAGCTTTTTTAAAATAAAATAAAAATAAAAACAAATTGAAAAAATCAATAGTTGCTATTAAAGCCTCCTTTTTCTCCTGTCTTTGAGGCTCTAAATCTATGCATTTTAGACAGGCGGGATATTTCTCACAGTACATGCTGGATATCAACTGGAATGCCCACCTCGAGGCAAAACGCTTGGTTACATAAAAACACAATGGCATGAGCACGCTTCATAAATATTCATACCCAGGGGCTGCAGCGATAGAACATCTGTGTAGGGCATTTGCCTTGCACGTGACCATCCTGGGTTAGATTCCCAGCATCCTATATGGTCCCCCAAGCACCGCCATGAGTAATTCCTGAGTGCATAAGCCAGGAATAACCCCTGTGCAATGCTGGGTGTGACCCAAAAAGAAAGAAAAAGAAAAAATAAATATTCATATCCAGCTATAAGGGGACAGGAAGCCTGGCAATGGGAGAGGTGGGGCGGGGCGAGTGGGAGGCGGGGCGAACAGGAGGCGGGGCGAGTGGGGGCGGGGCGAGCGGGAGGCGGGGCGGGGCGAGCGGGAGGCGGGGCGGGGCCAGCGAACAGGAGGCGGGGCGAAGGGGCGGGGCGAGCGGGAGGCGGGGCGAGCGGGAGGCGGGGCGAGCGGGAGGCGGGGCGGCGGGGCGGAAGCCGGCGGCTGGAGCGAGCCGGGCGACTTTACGACCCCGAGCTCGCTGCTGGTGATGGCCGTGAGCGGCTCCGGGAAGTACGTCCGGGCGGCGGGCGGCGGGCACACGGGAGGAGGACAGGCCGCGGGGACGCGGGACCCCTGGGGAGTCCCCTTCCCCTTCGCGGGGACGGGAGCGAGGCGACGCGAGCCCGGAGCGGCCGGAGCGCGTTCCCGGCGCGGGCGGGCGGCGCGGGCCAGTCCGGGCGGGCCACAGCAGCGGCAGCTCGGGGGTCCCGGCATCCCCGCTTCGGGGCCCCTGCGCGCCGCCCGCACCTCCTCCTGCACCTGCGCCAGTCAGTCCGGGGGAGCGCTTGCACCTCCCGGTTTCGAGAAGTGAACTTGGCCTTCCTTTTTTTTTTTCCCGTCCTTAAATGACGAGTTATCGGTGTAAACGACAGTGGTCGTGTTCACTTGAACCGTATTTTCTTTTTTTTTTTTTTAGTTGGGAGGCTATATGACGGGCAGCATAAAGCATCTCACAATCTTGATTGCCCACACCGAGACCTTTGTTCCCTGATAAAGAGCCAACTATTAACTCTACCCAGTTACTGGTAGTTTCTGGTAAAACAGTTACTGAAGCAAAAAAGAAAAAAAATCCAGAACTAAACTATCCGGGGGGTGGGGCTTCCTCCTGGCCTGAGCTCAGGCATCACTCTTGGTGGTGCTCCGGGAACTTTCTGGGGCACTGGAGGTCGAGCACAGACCGGCCGCGTGCAAGACCAGCACCCTGCTCACTGTGCTAAAGTATCTTGACCTTCAGATGCTCTAGACTCTCCTTAGTCAGGAACCACCCATGTGGGTTGTACCCATTTAAAAAGCTTGCTTCGGGTAAATAGATATATCTTTAGAAGAATTGGGGGGGGGGGGCGGGCATGTTTACCCTCAAAGACAGGGAATCTGGGATGAAATTAAAAGTCAGCACCTGCAGTTTCCTAGCTACCTGCTTTAAAAGTGGTGTCCTGAGGCTGGAGTGATATCTCAGCGGGTAGGGTGTTTGCTTGCACCCAGCGGACCCAAGTTTGATTCCCAGCATCCCATATGGTCCACTGAGCACCGCCAGGAGTAATTCCTGAGTGCATGAGCCAGGAGTAACCCCTGTGCATTGCCGGGTGTGACCCAAAAAGGAAAAAAAAAGTGTAAAACTGTGCTTGGTGTAAGGGACTTAGTAACCGCAGGACTTGGTTCCACCATGGCCTGCTGAGCTAGCTTGGGCAGTTAGTCACATTTCCATCAGGCGAGAGGGAAGATGTCCTATACAATTCAGATGGTTAGTTTCATGCATTCAGAAAAATATTGAACTCAGTCATTCATGGTTGTCACTGATAATGGGACAAAAATCCCTACCTTCAGGGAGTTTATATGCCACTATGGGGGATAGCAGTGAATATATACACATCAACCTAAAGTGCTGGTGGTGGCCATCTCCAGGTGAGAGACTGGGGAGGAAGTGGGGTAGAGCACCAGGCAGGAGGGTCAAGGAATGACCCTCTGAAGAAATGTGGGAGTTAGGAGAGAGGAGGGGACAAGCCTGGAGAACAGTGGGAAAGCGTTATGGCAGAGGGACTAGAACGTGTCAAGGCCCAGAGGCCTGACCGCCTTATGGATTATCAGGGAACCCCAGCAGGGCAAGATGGGTGGCCTGAAGTTAGAGATTCGGTTATGGAATATAAATAAGAGCGTTGTGGATGGACTATGAATGAGAAGTAAAGAGGGGTTTTAAGACTTGCACCTGGGCAGCTTGGAGAAGGGAGAAGTACACCAGTGTTTCCCAAAGAGGAAGATGCTGTTCCAGGATTTCTGGAAGAATCCAGAAGGGCAGTATTAGCCTCTGATGAAATTAGGGGTTGTTGAGTAATGTTATGTTTGATTTTGGGTCATGCCAAGCACTCCTTGAGGGCTTCTTTTGGTAGTGCACAGGGGACCATGTGGCAGGAATTCAGCTGGGATCAGCCACCAACAAGGCAAGCCTCAAAACTCGTGGACTACCTCTCCAGCCTGGAGTAATAATTTTCTGAATAGGGAATCTCAGGACAAAGAAATTCGGGAACCTCTGTTATAGGCTGACATGGAGAAGCAGGAGACACATGTGGAAGGAAAATATCTGGAGCTCAGTGTGGGACTGGGTCTATTTCAAATAAATTTGTCAAATGGGGGATTCATTTTCCAAGTCAGAAGTTTGCAGATGTACTACCTCTGTGACCCCCAAACTTTTTTTAAAAATATATTTGATTTCAGAAAGTGAAGCAGTCATATAAAAATATCAAGTAGGGGCTAGAGCAGTAGCACAGTGGGTAAGGGTGTTTGCCTTGCACGTGGCTGACACGGGTTCCATTCCTGGCACCTCATGTGGTCCCGTGAGCCCCACCAGAAGTAATACCTAAATGTAGAGCTAGGAGTAAGTCCTGATCACTGTCAGGTGTGGACCCCGAGAAACAAGTAAACCCTTTGGAATTGGTAAATGTTTACCAACAAATTGGACTTTGATTACAAAGTTGAGGTCACCAGATGGAAGGGGGAGGGGTTGAGGAATGAGGAAAAAGAGAGACTAGAAGCGACATAAGGGCAGTGGTGGAGAGATTTTGGTACTGGCGGTACAATAACTTTATACACCAAAAGTATAATTGTAACCATGTTATCTTAAACACAATTTTTAAAAATTGTGGAATTGGTATATAAAGGGCTGGAGCGATAGCATAGCGGTAGGGCGTTTGCCTTACAAGGGCCAACTTGGCGGACCCGAGTTCGATTACTCCACCCCTCTCGGAGAGCTCGGCAAGCTACAGAGAGTATCTCGCCCATAAGGCAAAGCCTGGCAAGCTCCCCATGACATATTCTATATGCCAAACACAGTAACAAGTCTCGCAATGTTACTGGGCCTGCTCGAGAAATCGATGAAGAACGGGAGGACTGTGACTGTGACTGTGACTGGTATATAAAATTTGGGAGACCAAGTCTGATAAATAGTAATCGGATATGTAAATTGTGATGGTGGTAAATGGTATTTGTGCAACACCTTAGAAATTGAAAGCCAGAAAGGATTTCATTTCTCGTTGGCTGCCTTCTCTGTCCATCTTCCGTGGCACAGACCAAGCCTCTGGCGGCCAGCTGGTAGCTCAGTCAGTGCTGGCTAAATGAAATGAGCGGATGGGGAATGGGTACTGTGGCTCAGTTCTCTCATTTTGCTGGTGAGAAAATAATTTCACCTTGCACAGGATCTTAGTCCTGTAATGACAGAATAGAGAACCTGCCAGATGTCAGATTCAGAGCCCCGAGGCCTTCCCACTGCCTGCACTACCATTTAGGGGGAACAGATCCTTATCAGATTCTCTGAGCAGAGATCCCTGGACATCCAGTCCGAAGGGCTGGCCTGTATCTTGTGTCCATTAAGAGTGTGTCTCATCTATTAATTTCTTCATTTTTCTTTTGGGAGCCCCCCCCAACTGTGCCTAGAGCTTACTCCTGGCTCTGTGCTCAGGGATCACTCCTGGCAGGGACAAAACTGGTTGCTGGGGGTTGAACCTGCAGGGCCTTCCCTGTTGTCCTGTCTCTCTGCTCAAGCATGTAGCCCTGAGCCCTGAGGCAGTGCTGTGCTTTGCACCTTGTAGGAGTTAGAGGAGGTTAATCCCCTTCACATCCCTCCTGGCATCCTCAGGGGAGTTTTGAGCACTTCATGAATTCAGTTTTTTTTTTTTCCCTTTGAAAATAAACACCTAGGGGCTGGAGCTGGGACAGTAGTCAGGGTGCATGCCCAGCACTCTGTGTTTGCAGTGCCTCGTGGTCTCCTGTGCACCATCTGGTGCAGCCCTGGAGGTTTCTGAGCACCTCTGTGGCCTGGGTGAGCCCAAGCGTGGCAGAGCTGAGCAGTACCACAGTCTCAGGCTTTTGCACAAGACCCCTGGCCATGTGGGCCAAGAACCACCAGAAGGGCTCTCAGGTCTTCTGAGCACCACTTGGGAGGCATCTATTAAGCAGGGGCCAAAACACTTAAGGAGTTTAATGAGATTTGAAAGCATGTTTTGAGGGAGAGGTTAGCGGCATGTGGGTAATGATGTCTTTCTTTAAACTCCTGGAGAAAACGAAACCATACTCTATATTCCATGGTCAAGAACATCACTTTTGGGGTAGGAGCAATAATGCAGTGGGCTGAAGTACATGCCTTACATGCCGGAAACCCAGTGTCAGGCTCCTGAACACCATGGTTTCCCAAGCATCTACTGGGAGCGGCCCCTGAACACAGAGCCTGGAGTGACCTTAGAGCACCTCCGGGAATCACCCAAGACCCAAAACTAACAAGGCATCACAACCACTTGCAGACTGTCATCAGTATACTTTGATCTGAGTTTTGGGGGGCACCCTCAGATGGGCTGGTTGGGAGGGCGTGGTCATTTGAACAGCTACATCCTCTCCACAGATCGAGCATGGGCGCCCTGCTGGCATCCGAGGTAACCCGCCTTTCTGTCCCTCAGTCGCACACCCTACTGGTCTCCTACTGTTCTCTCCCTTCCCCGACCTGAAGGCAGGCTGATCTGTAAGCACGAACAAGTACAGAGTGCCACTCACTGCTGCAGTTTGGTATCCCATCGGGTGATTACAGATAATGATGGGTGAGCCCCACAGCACACTGCTGAACTTCAAACCCCTTTTCTTTCCTGTGGGTGGGTGCGGGGAGGCAGGGGATGCTCCCCTGCAACTGGGGGGAAGCACGGAGCTGCTGTGTGGGCCCTCGTGGCGGCAGTCGCCTGAGACACCCTGCCTGCTACATACTCCTTTTGTTTGGTTTCCAAGCTCGGGTGGAAATTCTATGATGCAGATGACTATCACCCGGAGGGAAATCGAGTGAAGATGAGCAGCGGGATCCCCCTGGATGACCAGGTAATAGCTGCTGTCTCTTTCCAGCCCACGCCTTGCCCTCACAGACACCCCTGCAGCATCCCTTGGACAGAGTTCCTGGGCCCCCGAGGTGATTCGGAGGCAGGTGCTCCCGAAGCCAGCTCAGTTCCCAAGAGCTCCTCTACATTCATTGGCAGTGGCCCTCGCCTTTTCTCCAAAACCATGACCCCCGCGTGGGCAGAGGCAGAAGCTCCTGTGCCTTGTGTGTGAGCGAGTTTGCCTCCTCTTCTTGGTCCCTTCCTCCTGCCACCGCCACACTGTAGCACCCACCGCAAAGCCAGCAAGAGATTTGAGGGGCTGGAGAGGCAGCACAGTGAGAAGGCACTTGCCTTGCATACAGCCATCCCAGGTTTGATCGCCAGCTCCCTATATGGTCCCTTGAGCGTGTGAGCCCTGATGATTGAGCCAGAGACAGTTAGGTGTAGCCCAAAAGCAGAAACAAGCACCACAAAACAAAACAAGAAAGATCTTTGAAATTCAAATATGGAACCCCAAATAGTTCTGCAAGTCCCACCAGGAATTATTCTTGTGTGCAAGAGCCAGGAGAAAGCTCAGAGCACAGCCAACTGTGCACCCCCCCAAAAAAAAATAAATAGCCCCACCTGGAGTGATAAGGCACCTGCCTTATATGCAGCTGGTCTGGATTCAATCCCCAGCATCCCTTCTGGTCTCCTGAGCACCGCCAGGAGTGATTCCTGATTGCAAACCAGGAGCAACCTCTGAGCATCACCAGGTGTGGCCCAAAACCAAACAAAACTGGCCCTATGGAGTGCAAGTGTGGCTGTAAGGGGAGTGAGAGGGACAGTGGATGTGGTGGATACGCAGAGCACAGAGTGGCCAGGGACAGGAGTGGCCATGGGGTCGTTTGGTCTTGACCCCGAAACCAGTGGGAAGTTTCAAGAGCCAGACCCTCTGTGCTCTCTCTCCACCTACCCTCACCCTCAGTCAGGTTTATTGTTCTTATCAGTGGCCAGATGTCTCCTTCCCTTTCCCACATAGTTAACCCTGTTCATCCTTCACATGTTAGCGCCCCTGCCACTTCCTCAGGAAGCCCTACTTGACTAATTTAGGAGAAAGCTCCTGTTATAGATTCTTAGAGCACCATCACTTATTTCCCTTGTGCCGAGTGTAACATGACATTAAATAGGATGATAATTGGAATAGTACTTAGATACTGCTACTTAAAAAAAATTGGAGGGTGGAGGGTTTGGGCACACCTGGTGGTACTCGGGGTTCACCTCTGGCTCTGTAGTCAAGGGTCACTCCTGGAAATCTTGGAAGCCATAGGCCTTCCTGGGGGTTGGATTGGAGTCAGCTGTGCACAGGGCAAGTGCCTCTGTCCCAGTACTCTCTCTCCAACCCTGCAAGATTTTACCTCTGAAGAGCAGGATCCTGGCCATGTATGTAGCCACTGTACACCCATAGAATCTGACAGTGTCGGGAAGTACTGGTGACTCTTCCCCTCCCCTTTTCTCTTTCTCTCTTGTCTGTCCTCTTTCTCCCTCTCCATCTCTTTCTCTCATCCCCTCTCCCTTCTCTTCTCTCTCCCCCCTCTCATTCTCCCCTGTCTTCTCTCTCTCCCCTGTCTTCTCTCTCCTCTTTCTCTCTCCCCCTCCTTCTCTTTCTCTCCTCCCTTCTCTTTCTTTCTCTCTCCCTGTCTTCTCTCTCCTCTTTCTCCCTCCTCTTCTCTCTCCTCCTCATCTCTCCCCCTCCTCTCTTCTCCCTTTCTCTCTTCTCTCTCTCTCCCCTCTTCTCTCTCTCCTCTCTCTTTCTCACATTTTCTCTCTCTTTCTCCCCCTGATTTTTGTCCCACACCTAGAGATACTCAGTTACCACAGGCTCTGTACTCTGGAGTTGCTGGTGGTATTGCTCAGGGAACCGTGAAGCTTTGGCCTTGCATGCACAGCATGCACTCAATCCATCGAGCTCACTCCAACCCCTGGCACACTTGTCTTTGTTTTAGAGAAGACAGGAGACATAGTGCAGCAGGTATGGTGCCTGTCTTGCCTGTGGCCTACCTGGGTTTGATCCCTGACACTCCATATGGTCCCGTGCCCAAACCAGGAGTGATCCCTGGGCATGGAAATGGGAGTAAGCCTGGAGCACCATTGGATGTGGCCTCAACGTGTGTGTGTGTGTGTGTGTGTGTGTGTGTGTGTGTTAAATAATTTTTATATTAATTGAATCATCATGAGATAGTTACAAAATTGTTCATGACTGGGTTTCAGTCATGCAATGCTCCAACACCCATTCCTTCACCAGTGCATATTTCCCACTACTAGTATCCCCAGTTTCCCTCAAACCACGCCCAGCCTCTCTCTATGGCAAGCACTTTCCTTTTTTATCTCCTTTGGTCACTATGGTTTGCAGTACAGATTCTGAGAGGTCATCATGCTTGTTCATTTACTTACTTTCAGCAGTTCTTATTCAGTTTTTATTCAGAGTGATCACTTCCAACTGTCTTTGTCATAGTGGTTCCTTTTTTATCCAAACTGCCTTCTCCCCAGCACTTGAAGCCAACTTGCAACCATGACCTGTCCTCCTGGCCCTTGTTTCTACTGTCCTCAGGTGTTAGTCTCATACTGTTTTTTTTTTTAATTCCACAAATGGTGCAGTCATTCTATGTCAGTCCCTCACCTTCTGACTCTTTTCACTCAGCATGATACTCTCCATGTCCATCCATTTACAAGAAAATTCTGTGCTTCATTTTTCCTAACAGCTGCATAGTATTCCATGGTGTAGATGTGCCAGGGTTTCTTTATCCAGTCATCTGTTCTCGGGCACTAAGGTTCTATAAAAACACTCTTCTTCCCTCCCCTGACCTCCCCACTTGTTGCTGTTGATCTGCCATGTGGGGTCCACATGCAGCCTTATTGTGGCACTCACAGTTCTCACTGTGATGCTGGCAGGGGTTGTGGGCAGGGTGCAGGGCTCACAGAGTCTGCTGGGGTGCTGATAGGGCATCATATGTCAGGAAAATAACTCACTCTGCTGGGGTGCTCCTAGCAGGTCGAGTGTTAGGCTGCAGGCTCTTGGGTTTGTGCTCCTGTGGCTGTGGCGCATGCATCTCTGCTTGCCGGCATGCGCCTCTGGCTGAGGCATGCAGGCTCTAGCTGCAGTGCTCACAGGGTGAGGGGTCACTGTGGTGCTCTGTTTGGAGTTCCCAGGGCTCACACTTTCTGACTGTGGTGCTTGGGTTCTTGGTTATTAGTCACAACATGTGACAGTGGTTTGGGTGCCAAGAACATTCCTGGCACATGTGGCAACATGGAATTTGAACTCATTTGACCATATACCTACAAGGCAAGCATCTTAGCCACTGTGCTATGTGTCAAGCCCTCCATTTTAAAATGTTTTAGGGGTGTAATGTCACCACCCTGTGTCGACCAAAGTGACAGTATCCCTCAGCCATAGTCCCCTGGACCTTTCAACCCTGCCCTGCCTCTTGGTGTGCTCAGTTTGGGAGTTAGAGTCTATGGGTTTGTCTTTGACATTTCTCTCCTTGTGGTATATTTCTTTGAATAGCGATAGCACAGCGGGTTGGGCGTTCGCCTTACAAGCGGCCAACATGGCCAACCCGAGTTCGATTCCTCCGCCCCTCTCGGAGAGCCCGGCAAGCTACCGAGAGTATTCGATATGCCAGACACAGTAACAACAAAGTCTCCAATGGAGACGTTACTGGGCCCGCTCGAGCAAATCGACGATCAACGGGAGGGCCTTTACCTTTTACCTTTTTTACCATATATAAGTGAGATCATCCTGTATTTGTCTTTCCATTGTGAGTAGTGATTTCACTGATCTTTTACATGATCTTTTTTCATTTCTATTTTCCTTACTTACACTGTAATTTTTATTTTTTTCCCATCATCTACTGACTTTGGCTTTAATTTGTTCTTGTACTAAGTTCCTTGAGGTATGCAAAAAGTATTTATCATTGTTAATTTTGACAGTGCTGGAGAGTGAACCCTTTAGCTACTTCTAGAAGACCTTAGATGTGAAGATGTTCCCTTCACAGCACTGCAAGGGGAGGCCCAGGAAGCTTTCTCTGTGCTGTGCATTCTGACTTTGCTCTGAGTGGTTATGCACCAGGTAGGAATGGACGTGGGTGTCCCTGATGGTCCACATCTCCAGTCCTGTTTTGTTTAGGGGTTACTTCTGGTGCTGCACTTAGGAATCACTCCTGGTAGTGCTCAGGGATCGAACCCAGTCAGGACACGGGTCCTACCTGCCATGCTCTCATTTCCTATTTTTTTTAATTTAACTTTATTTTTTTCCCCTTTATTTTATTTTATTTTTTTTTAAAGTTGTAGATTTACAATTTTTTGCGCTTTGGTTTCAATTATACAATGATCAGATACCCATCCCTCCACCAGCGCCCATTTTCCACCACCATGGATAATATCCCTCCCACCCCCATCCCCCCATCCCCCCTGTCTCTGTGGCAGGGCAATCTCCTGTGTTCTCTCTCTCCTTTTGGCTGTTGTGGTCTGCAAAAGAGGCATTGAGTGGCAAACATGTTCAGTCCATAGTCTACTTTCGACATGCATCTCCCCTCCTGGGAGGATCCTCCAAACATCCTTTATTTGGTGCTCCCTTCTCTATCTGAACTGCCCTTTCCTCTAGGATACCCGGCTGGCCTCTAAGTTATGGAGTAATCCTCCTGGTGCTGATCTCAGCTATTCTCGGGTATTAATCTTTTTTTTTTTTATTGAATCACTATGAGATACCGTTACAAAACTTTCATGATTGAGCTTCAGTCATACAATGATCGAACCACCCATCCTCCACCAATGCACATTTCCCACCACCAGCATCCACACTTAAGTACCTATTCTTAAGTGTGGGACGGAGGTGCTTGTTTGACTTGCATTGATCCAGCAGACAGAGACGCATGTCTTCCTCTCTCCCTTAATCCTGTGTTTTTACATTGAAATCTCGCCATCCCCTCATAGCATTCACGGTATTCTAAGAGGTTGTCTTTCTTGCCCCAGTGTTTGCCTCTCGAGAGGATATAGCAATCACTCCCTGCTTTCACAAGCACTGCAAGTGTACCAGGAACTCACAGACCCAAGTCCCTCCTACTGCCCTTCCAGATAAGTCCAGACTCTCTAGGATTACTCTTCAGGCTTAGTTTCCTTTGGACTCGCACCCACATCTCTGATTCACCATTGCTCAGTATTTCCCTCATCCACTTACTCAAGCATCTTGATAACATATGTATCCTCTGCTCTTGGAATCTGCCTTTTTGTTCTCTTTGGCAGGCCTTAAATTGAAATCCTTTCAGAGTAAGTCCTCAGCATTTAGCCTTCGGAGGGTTTGATCAGAATGTCCTCTCCACCACTTTGTCATCGTTCTTTTACAGCCCTCATTTCTGCCCTTTAGTAATTTAATTGCACATATATCTTCCATTAGGTTGTAAACCCTTGGAAGACAGGGATGTCGCCATCCATTATGATTTCCCCAGTACTTGATATGGTGCTTTTTGCTTGTGTGGTAGTGTGCAGGGGCTGGCAGCTCCAGGCTCTGTTCTTGGAGTGCTCCTGTGGGTGCTTGAGGGATCTTAAGGTGCCAAGGATCCAACCCAATCCAGAGTCTTCTACATAACAGAGCATGTGCTCAGTCTCATTGAGCTGTCTCTGATATGGTACTTTGAATGCATTTCGTATTCATGGTTAGTGGAGTTAAAGCTCAGTGTACTTGTGAATCAAGGTTTGTTTTTAATAAATTCAAAGTTTAAATTGTTATATTAGCCAAATAGTATTGTTTAAAATGGAACTTAATCATTTTTTAAAATCTCTATCCCAAAGCAGCTCAATGAATTCTACATTATCCTCCATTTTATAGAGGTACAAAACAGCAAGTATCTTGCAAAAAGTTCCAGAGTGAGGGGAATCTGTGGCTTAGAAGATCTTTTTTTTCTAACTGAAAAAGGCCCTCATAATTCTCAAAAAAATCCTGAGAAGTCAACCAAGGTTGGTTAAATGAAGAGAAAGGTTGAAAGTGGGAAAGAGTTACAGCTCTCCATATGCAAATCCATCCTGTCTGTCTGTCTGTCTGTCTCCATTTCTCTCACTCCCTCCCTCTTCCAAATCTTGGTTCAGCCTTGGGAGAGTATAGGAGTCCAGGAATTTATCCATTTCTTTAAAATTCTCTTATTTCACAGCATAAAGATTCTCAAAGTAATCTCTGATTTGAATTTCCATAGTTTCTGTTGTGATGTTACCTCTTTCATTTCTGATTCAGTTTATTAGGGTTCTCCCTCTCTCTCTTTCTTTGAGAGTCTTGTCAATGGTTTAATGATCTAGTTTATTTTTTCAAAGAACCAGCACTTGGTTTCATTGATCATTTGGATTGTTTTGGGAATTCCAGCTCTTTTTTTTTAATTGAATCACCTTAAGATACACTTAAATCACTTAATCACTTAACTTCCCGTTAGTCGTCGATTTGCTCGAGCGGGCGCCAGTAACATCTCCATTTGTCCCTGTTGCGTGCTAGTGTAGCCCAATGGCATCTGTTCGCTCTGGGAACATGAAGAGCCTCAAACAGATCGTTCATGATCTTGACGAAAAAGTCTGACCATTTGGTAGGTGGGCGGCCACATGGTCTTTTGACATCCCGTGGAATCCAGTCGGTAACAGCTCTAGTCCAGTGGTCGTCTTTAAATCTCATTACGTGACCAGCCCATCTGATTTTTGACACCTTGGCAAATGAGACAGTTACAAAGTTTTCATGATCTGGTTTCAGTCATAAAATGTTCAAATAGCTGTCCCTCCACCAGTGTACATTTCCCACCAGTGTACCAGTGTCCCCAGTTCTCCCTCCATCCCTCCCTCCCTCTCTCTCTCTCTCTCACCCCTCTATCTCCCTCTATCTTTCCCTCTCTCTCTCTTTTACCTCCCCCATCTCTCTCTCCTTCACCTTTTGAGCATTATGTTTTGCAGTATAGATACTGAGAGGCCATCATATTTGATCCTTTACCCACTTTAAGCACACATCTTCCTAGACTATAGACCAAACATTATGGCTACTTAATACCTGGATTGCAGACCACAACACCCTAAAGGAGAGAGAGTAAAAGGTACTCTCCACCTGCCACAGAGGCAGGAGTGGGGGGTGGGGTGGGGATTATGGGGGGGATGCTGGGAACATTGGTGGTGGAGAATGGGCCCTGGTGGAAGGATCAGTTGATAAGATAACTCTGGAATTAATTCAAGAGGAACAACATAAAAATAATCATTGTCCCAGAGGGACAGGAAGGCAACTCTTGTGAAGATGCAACAGTCAGAAGCATCACTGCTGAGAAGTTCCCAGAGCTGGAGGGGGCAAGCACCCAGATCCAAGAGACTTGAAGGGTACCAGATAAAAGAAATCCAACTAAAAATACTCAAGATACAAACTACTCAGAATGATGAATGTTTTAGATAGGTATAGAGCACTTAAAGATTAAAGAAAAAAATGACATGCAAAGGAGTGTTGGTACAAATGACAGAAGATTTCTTACATGAGGCCCCAAGACAATGGTGGGAGATAATTAAACTCAATGAACAACTTTACCCAGCCAGACTCTCATTCAGATTTGAAGGAACTATACACAACTTCACAGATAAGAAACAGTTCAGGAACTTTATGACGCAAAACTGCTGTAAAAAAGAGAATGAAAAGGGCTACCGTAGATGAGAGAAATCTCACAACTAGACCAAATTTCTACAAAAAGACGGTACAAACTCCAAGGCAATAATCACACTCAATGTCAGAGGCCTAAATGTACCAATTAAGAAACATCAAATGTCAGTATAGATTAAAAAATTGAGTCCAACCTTCTACTGCTTTCAAGAATTAAATTTAAGCAGTAAGGGCAAACAGATTCAAAGTCAAAGATTGGAAGACAATATTTCAAGCACACAAGCCCAAAAAAAGCCTGTGTGGCCATACTGATATCAGACAACTTGACTATAGTACTAAAAGGTTTTAAGAGACCAAGAAGGCCATTTCTCAGTGATGAAGGGATATGAACATCAGAAAGAACTCACATACTCCTAAACACATTTAAAATTCATA
This sequence comes from Sorex fumeus, assembly GCF_029834395.1. NCBI lineage: Eukaryota > Metazoa > Chordata > Mammalia > Eulipotyphla > Soricidae > Sorex > Sorex fumeus. Next base: position 7,016,134 of record NW_026606103.1, read on the forward strand.
AAATGACCAATAGACTTGAAGGACATTGATGACAGCACAATAATAGTTAGAGATTTCAACACCACTCTGTCACCACTTGATAAATCAGCTAGGCTAAAACTAAAAGCGGAAATACTGGAATTGACTGGAATTGAAGAGAGAAACAGAAGAGAGGAACTTAGTATATATACATATATTATATAAATATATACACACATATAATTTTTTTAAGATAACTATCTCGAAAGAGAGCATAAAATGGCTCCCCATACCCATGCCACCAGACCCCACACCAGGCTGTTTCATTCAGGGGAATCCAGAGGGGGCGGGTGAGATCCTTCCCCACCCCAAGGGACTCAGACCCAGCAGCCAAAAGCCTCCAGAACTCAACTACCGCCATGCCCTCAGCCCTCTCCACATGCTCAGGCCAAGCCTCACGCATGAGTGAGCTTATTCCTGGACCAGGAATTAATTCCTGGACTGCACAGCCATATCTCATACCTTACACTACTCATATTCCAAGAGTAGTGCACCACATTTGATGGAGTTTAAAGTAAAAGGCAGCCATTCTTAGAGGAAAATAAGTTTGTACATATATATGCATATTCATATGCATATACGTATATTCTATAAGGACACAAGCCTCAATCTTTAACGACATGTTAGTGATCTCTTATAGAAGAGCTAAATGGTGAAATACAACAATCTTCACTCACTTTCCTCTAAGGAAACTTTTTGGAGAATTTTCAGCAATTTATTCATAACAAACAATGCAAAATAAATGATTTCGGTCCTGCTTTGGTGCAAGGGTTGGGGTTTGGAACAGAAACATTCGAAATATGGTGGCCTGAAGGTTTAATGGGGGTGAGATTGGTGTTCAAACATTAAATGTAATCAAATATTGTGAACTACTTTATAAAAATTAAATTTTAAAAAACACTTTTAAACTCTAAAAAATAAAACTTATTTTACCTTACAGCCAGTGTACAATTTCAATGCGTAGAAATGTACAAGGTCCAAATTTATCAAAATTGAAATCTTTAATTGTTTAATTTAAACAAGGTGAAATTCTCTAGCTCATTTTACTATTTTTTTGTTTTGTTTTGCTTTTTGGGTCACATCTGGCGATGCACAGGGGTTACTCCTAGGTCTGCACTCAGTAATTACTCCTGGCAGTGCTCAGGGGACCATATGGGATGATGGGAATCTAACCTGGGTCGGCCGCATGCAAGGCAAATACCATATCCGTTGTGCTATCGCTGCAGCCCCCTCTAGCTCACTTTAACTATTTATATAATAATTACCATTTGGGATCAGAAGGGGCAGAAAATAACATCACTATCACCCGGTTGTTCATCGATTTGCTCAAGCGGGCGCCAGTAACATCTTCTTTAGTCCCTGTCACGTGCTAGTGTAGGCCAATGACATATTGGGGGATCTATCAGGGGAGTGAGGATCATCATTGTTACTATTTTTGGTATATCGAATATGCCACAGGTAGCTTGCCAGGTTCTGCTGTGGGGGCAGGATAATCTGAAGAAAATAACATGTCATTTGAAAAAACATAATTAAAAATTTGTTTTTCTAGACAAAATTAAACATTTGTATCATAGTATATTTAAAGTCCTTGGCATCAGGTGGGCAATACAACTGTAACTTAAAGTAAGCATAATATATTGTTTCCCAGAATATAAGACAATAAGCACATGTCCTTAGAAGAGCCACTTAACTGTTCAAAGGAAAACTTAGTCTTTCTTTTTATCATTTGATTTTTTAATAGTTTTTAAATTTTTTTAATTTTATTGAATCACCGTGAGATAGTTACAAGCGTTCGTGTTTGGATTACAATCAATCACACAATGATCAAACACCCATCCCTCACCAGTGCACATTCCCCACCACCAATATCCCTGGTATACCCCCCCTTTCCTACCCTCCCCCTGCCTCCATGGCAGACAATATTCCCCATAATCTTTCTAATTTGGGGGCATTATGGTTTGCAATGCAGACACTGAGAGGTTATCCTGTTTGGTCCTTTATCTGCTTTCAGCACACATCTCCCATCCAGACCGATTCCTCAAGCCATCATTTTCTTAGTGATCCCATCTCTATACTAGCTGCCTTCTCCCCTTTGCTCATGAGGCAAGACTTAGTCTTTAAGGAATAAGTAGAAACCAGTTATGTCAATTGAGTGGGACAAAACAAGGAAGACAGAGGCTGAGACCGCAGAGAAATCCATAGGTTCCTACCATCACGGTATCATGGTCCTCCCATTGTTCATCGATTTGCTCAAGCGGGTCTAGTAATGTCTCCATTTTGAGACTTGTTGTTACTGTGTTTGGCATATTGTATACATCACGGGTAGCTTGCCAGGCTTTGCGGTGCGGGCGAGATACTCTCGGTAGCTTGCTGGGCTCTCCAAGAGGGGCGGAGGAATCAAACCCGGCTCGGCCATGCTGGCTGTGTGCAAGGCAAATGCCCTACCTCTGTGCTATCTCTCCAGCCCCCTACAGTAACAAAAGAGAATATTCTACAGAAATAATAACTACCACTTTCCAGAAACTTGATAGTTATTAAGCTAAAAATAAGAAAATTACCAATGGGACTGAAGCAACAACAACCAAAAAAACACCGCAAAACAAAGATATATTGTGGGGGAAAAAATACAGTATTCTTTACTAGGATGAAGTATTGTTTCATTTGAACACTTCTCATCAAGAGATAAACCAACACTAATGCTATTCCCTATACTACTAGTAAATATATTTAGCAAAAGCCTACAACTACTTCAGTAAGTGTACAGAAGTCTACTTACACATCTTACACATATTCTGAATATAATCAAAATTCTTAAGTAAAAGTGAAACTGAGCCTAAAAGACAAAGTTCAAGTCAAACACCTCCTGCATGTGAGGTTCCTACTATCTATATTAAAAATGAGTCAGAAAGAGAGAAACAGACAAAGAAGGACTGCACTCATTTGTGGAATATAAAATAACATGAGACTGACACCTGAGGACAGTAGATACAAGGGCCAGGAATATTGTTTCATAATTGGAAGTCTGCCTCATGAGCTGGGGGCGAAGGCAGCTGGGATAGAGAAGGGACCACTAAGCCAAAGATGGTTGGAGGGATCATTCGGGATGGGAGATAAAAGCTGAAAGTAGATAAAGGACCAAACGTGATAGCCTCTCAGTATTGCAAATCATAATGCCCCGAAGTAGAGAGAGAGTAGGGGGAAAATTGTCTGCCAGAGAGGCAGGGGGAGGGTTAGAAAGGGGGGAGGGGCATACCGGGGACATTGGTGGTGGAAAATGTGCACTGGTGAGGGATGGGTGTTCATTCATTGTATGACTGAAAGCTTTGTAACTGTATCTCCTGCTGATTCAATAAAAAAAAAATGGGTGAAATGACTTATATATCTATTTTAGGACTTAAAGCAAAGTACAAAAATGAGTTTCTCTGGATCTCAAGACAGCACATTGCCAAACTGTTCCGTTCAACTCATGTGACAGCCGAAATACTATCTCTTCTATCACTGATCCATTTGTTATTGACTTTAGAAGCAATGTCTAGCTTAGAGTGACACTACAGACACTCTCCAGAATATTCAGTGAGAGCTCCTAGAGCAGGACATTCCAGCCTGAAACTTGTCCAGCGGTCTGCTTACAATCTCGGTGCCACTATCCCCAGTGCAACAAACTCCCATAGCAATAACAATCAAACGAATCCGGAAGAAGTTAGTTTGGTTGTTCTTGTTGTTTGTTCTTAGTAATTTACGATACTGATGCGTTTACACTTACAATACAAATCAAATACATTTGCAACGTTATTTACAATACTGTTAACAATAATTAATTCCTTTGAGATAACACAGTCCACAGATATTTCTGCCTCTGGCAAAGGTTGCCCCCTCCAACTCACAGATCTAGGAAGGGTGTTTTTTTAAAACTCAGCTACAAGTTTCTGACAGTTGAGAAGTGGAAATCCCAGAGATTAAAAAAAAAAAACAATAAATAAATGCAAACGTCAGAATCTAACAGGACTGAGCCTTGATACCACCTCTCCAACACTTTCTCAGATTGTACAGGGCACCTGCCTATATAAACAGTTATTGAAGTGTATACAAGGGGGGGAAGGAGAGAGAGAGAGAGAGAGAGAGAGAGAGAGAGAGAGAGAGAGAGAGAGAGAGAGAGAGAGAGAGTGTTCACTTGATCTCCTGCAAGTCCCGAAGCACTTAGGACCAAAGCCCTCTCACCTGTTCCAGTCTGGGCGCGAGTAAACGTCCTCTGCTCCTATTTCAATCTTCCAGGCGTTTCTCCCCAAAGCCCCGACACACGCAGCATCCCTTGAGCATCCCTTGCCTATGGCCTTGAGCATTTCCTTTTTCTCCACCACTCAGGCTCAGCCGGACTCCGAGGGAGCCCAGCTGGCACAGCTCGCTCCCCGCCTAGGAGGTTGCAGCGCAGCAGGGGGTTCCCGGGGTTGTGGCTTTCCCTCGCGGGAAACTTCAGCGGCCCCCACCGCGGAGAGGCAAAGGCCATCAACACAGGGGGTGGCAGGGGCCGTGGCGGGTTCCCAGGCCGTGGCCACGGGGAGAAAGGGTTGCACGGGACCCATGCGTGCCTCACCCACGTGGAGGAAGGGGGCAAGGAAGAGCGGGAGGTGCCCTCGGCTCTCGGGCATCCCCTTTCCTGGTGGGGTAACTGGAGGCAGCTGCCCGCCCGACGTCCCTAGCCGGAGTGCGGCGAGACAAGAGTCCAGGGTCACACGCCTGGAGAGGGGGCCGCGGGGCCAAGAAGCCGAGCCTGGCGCCTGCCGGGACCGTGCCCCGTGCCCGAGAAGGGCTCTCAGCCTCCGACCACGAAGGAAGCGGAGTAGGGCTTTCCAGCAGGCCCCTGGGTGGGTTCCTGGTCCTGGCCACCCACGCCCACCCGCAGAGGGTCCCCCCCGCTGCGCACACACACACACGCCAGCGACCCCGGCTCCGAGCCGCCCGCAAATGGATGTAGCAGGAGATCTCGGAATCGTCCAGCAGCCGGATGGTGCATTTCATCTCCTGGTGGAGCGATTTGATGCTGGAGCTCCGAAAGTGGATCATCTTCATGGTCCGCCCGCCTCTCGACACACAGCGGCAGGAGGCGAATATGCACCGCGGCCCGGGGACGAGCGGGCGGCTCGGGCGGCGCCACACGCACGTCGGCCGGCGCGCACCGTCCCGAGCCCGCGCAGCTCAGACCGGGTGCGGCGGCGGCCACCAGCGCCAGTGGCCACACATGCCGGGGGGCAGGGCGCGGCGGGCCGGGGCGGCGGGCGCGGCTCCTCCCGGAGCTCCTCCCCCGGTGCGCCTCCCCGCGCCCCTCCCCTGCGCGCCTCCCGGGCGGCTCCTCTGCGCGCCCTCCTCCCCGCCTGGCCACCGCCTCCCCGGCCAGCCGCACCTACTCGGCACTGGGCGCGGCCGGGAGACCCCCCACCCCACCCCCGGGGGCGCGCAGAGCAGGGGACCGAGGCCGCGGGCGGGGATGCCTGGCGCTCCGCACGGGTCTGCGCGCGCCGCCGGGCTGGCCGCTCCTGCACCCGCTGCTGCTGGGCCCTCGGGGTGGCGCGGGAGCACCCGGTGGCCTCCGGGCCCTGCGAGCAGCGCGGGTCGGCCCTGCGCGGAGATGCTGGACCTCTGGCGAACCCTCGGGAGGCCCCGAGCGCCTGCGAGCCCACCCCGGGCACAGCACTCCAGGAACTGCCTCGGAGGGTGACGGGCGTGCCCCCGACTCCCCCCTGAAGCTTTCTTTCATTTCATGGGCAGAGAGGAGGGGTCTCCGCCGCCCGGGAGGCCGGGCCTTTCTCCGGAGCCTCCCGGCTCGGTTTCTGCCCGCAGTGCTTTGGGTGCGCGCTAGAGGGACAGGAGAAGGCGCCCGCCGGCCCCCAGCCCACGCCCCCGCCGGCCCCAGCCCGGACTGTCCAGGATGCGACAGGCATGGGTCAGCCTGGGGGCGGGGGCTGCGGAACCTGCTGTCTGCTGACCGGCGCCAGGTGTCAGGGACACGGATTGTCCAGCCCTGAAGACGCCCTGGGGTGCAGCACCCAGCGGCCGCGGCCGAACGTGGAGGGCTCTGGGAAGAGGTAGGGTGCTGGGCCCAGGAGTGGAGAGCTGGGGGGGGGGGTCCCCGCGCTGAACAGGTGGTTAGTGAGAAGCATCGCTACGACTCCTTGCCCGCTGCCGGCCCTGCGGCAGCTGCTCAGAGCCCACCTGCGAGGCTCGCCCTGCCCTGAAGTCCAGCGGATAGGCCCCACCCTCATGCTTAGATGTTCTGGGTCCCAGGACGCAGGTGGCAGGACCTTTTCTCTGCTCCTGATTCCTCCCCCGCTCAGCATCTGCTTCTGTAATCCCGCGTTGCGGCGATTTTTCCAGGCAGAATAGAGTTTATGTAAGAGAGCCTGAGAGTTATTTTTCAGTATTTTGATTATAGGATTGGGCTCTCTATGGTCCACTCGTCCTGGACAGAGGTCTGGGGAGGAGTTGCAGATCTGATCAACGGCACAGCTATTGATCATCTGTACAGCTATTGACACATCTATGGTCATGGAATCTCACTCTCTTCCCGGCTTCCGTGGCGAGCCCCTCTCTGTTCTGTAGCTGAGACGCTGGAATGAGAGGGGACCAGAGGAGAGTCAGACCCAGGAGGCACTGCTGGCCTGACCCCTACAGTGTGGAAACTGCCTCAGGAATAGTGTCATCTCTCCCAACCCACGAGCAAACCTTAAATAATCCAGAGTAGCGACTGTATGCCTCCTCAGGGCGCCTCCCATGGGTCACAAGTGAAAACTGCATGAATGGGGGACATCGCACAAGAACAGGTGAGAAGCCAATATGACAGGTGGCCCAGTCGGAGGAAACAAGGTTGGGGGAACACGCTTTCAGAACGGGGTTGAGAAGCATTGATCTGGAGATAAAAATAAATCACCACCCAGCAATAAAACCTTCCTTTTCTGAATTTTTTAAATGTTTATTGAGATTCTGTGGTTTACAATACTGATAATAATAGATTCTCGTGCACAAAATTCCAGCGCCGCACCCATCACCAGTGTACCTTCTCCCTCTCCAAAAGACCCCAAGACCCTCCCCTACAAGCCCCCTGACTCCCAATCAATCGTGTGGATCAGTTCTCCCATTATGTTGCTGTAGGCCTTTGTTGCTACCATATATATATATGTATATTTATACATATATGTATATATGTGTGTCTGTGTGTATAATTAAATTACCTGTGATATATGCAATTCCCACCACCAATGACCAGTGTACCCAATTTCCCTCCTTCCACCCAACCCCACCCCCAGTCAGCCCCTATGGCAAACACTTTTCTTCTCTCTCTCTCTCTCTCTCTCTCTCTCTCTCTCTCTCTCTCTCTCTCTCTCTCTCTCTCCCCTTTTGGTCATTATGATTTGCAGTACAAGTACTGCAAGGTTATCATATATACCTCTTTGCTTACTTTAGCACTCGACTCTTGTCCAGAGCAACCATTTCCAACTACCATTGTCATGCTGGTCTCTTCTGTATCCTAATTGTCTTCTTCCCCTTTCTCCCCATATGTGACAAGCTTCCAGCCATGGGCCAGTCCTCCTGGCATTCATTTCAGTTGTCTATGGGTAATAGTCTCATATGTGTTTTTATGTCTCCAAAATGAGTGCAGTTTTTCTGTGTCTGTCCCTCTCCTTCTGACTCATTTCACTTGGCTTGATACTTTCTATGTTCATCCGTTTAAAAGCAAATTTCATGACTTCATTTTTTACTAACAGCTGCATAGTATGCCATTGTGTAGATATACCATAGTTTCTTTATCCGGTCATCTGTTCTCAGGCATTTGGGTTGTTTCCAGATTCCTCCACTGTGTAAACTCACACAAGTAGGGGGCACGGCACCCACACGGCGGCGGCTCTATCTCTCCCGCCACCCGCGTTCGGTAGTCTCACCCTTCTACCACCCCGGAGAGTTCAATGGCGATGGTCAGGCGGAGGAAGGAACGAGGGCCAGGCTGGTTGGTATTAGTCGTAGTTTATTCTGATTCTCTCCTTTCCTCCTCAGTCTCTCTCTCTCTCTGCCCTTGCCCCATCTACTGTCTCCTATATCTCCCCCAGGAGGAATTGGGGAAAACAATTACATAGGTGTGGTCACAATCAATAGGGGTGGAGATCAACAGGGGTAGAAATCTTAGCCTCAGGGAAGACTGCTCCTAGGACAGATCCTTCCTTAGCAGGAGGACCCACCCTAGAGCAGAATGCCATGGGCGTGCCTCTCCTCTCCTTGTCCGACAAGCATATAAAAATATAATATGAATCATTTTGTATGGATACAGTAAGAAATATCTTAAACTTATAGAATTGCTCTCCTAGGGCCATCTCGATCTCAGACTACGGTGCTCAGGCCAGATAGTCTTTCCCACCCCTAGCAGGATCCTAGTCTTGTCGTTACCTTGGATCATGACAGCATTTGTCCATGATCAAACTCTTATAGTTAAGAATCGTGGCACTTTGGCCTGGCCCATTTCGCTGCCAGGGTAGCTCACTGCTTGCCCTGGGTCCATTCAGTCCCTCGTCGGGACCCTGCTTTTGGGGTGTTAGGAACTAAGGGCAACTGAGGCTTAAGTCGAGAAAGATGCCCGGGAGTGAATAATATTCAAGGCCAATCAAATCCTAAGTTACAAAGCATAATGTTAACGTTCTTTCTGTATCTATACAAAAAGGATATTACTTTAAGGTAAACTATTCATAAGGCATAAGGAGAGGAAAAGGGCAATATTTCACTCATACATATAAAATCATAGATTTCTGGGAAACTGATCTTACAAATTAACAAAGTCTGATTAAGGGGAAAGCTGATTAACTGGGTGGGAAGGAGAGCATAGGAAAGACTGTTTACATGTAAACACAATGGAAGTGGAAGTGCCTCTGGAGCACTGTGGTGGGTGTAACCAGATAAAACCTAAGCTTCTTGAAGGACAAAGCAATGTTACCCAACACTCCACTCTATCTTTAAGTCCGACATATAAAAGGGATCATACTCCATCTGTCCCGTTAAGTCTGACTGATTTCACTCAGCATGATATCCTCTAGTTCCATCCATGTCCAAAATAGTACTGAGTTTGTGGCCAGGGGAAATGGGTTAGGAGGACCGGTCAATGGTTGGAACTAAGTACAAGTGTGTGGGGGAAGGGGACTGTGGGTACATAGGATAGAGAAGAGACCAATCTGACAATAATAGCTGGAAATGATCACACTGGACAAGACCTGAAGGTTAAAAGTGGGTAAAAGTATATTCTTGATAACCTTTCAGTCATTATTGCAAACCACAATGCCAAAAAGGAGAGAGACAGAGAGAGAGAAGAAAAACTCCTGCTATAGAGGTAGGCAGGTGGTGGTGGTGGGTGTCAGGAGGGCACCTGGGGACACTGGTGATGGGAAATATACACTGGTGGAGGAATGGGTGTTGGAATACTGTATGACTGAAATACAATCATGAATAGCTTTGTAAGGGTTTATCTCATGGTGATTGAATAAAAATGTTTTTAAAATTCATGATTCTGTTATTTCTTAGAGTTGCATAATATTACATTGTGTGTACATGTATATAAGGGCTGGAGCGATAGCACAGCGGTTGGGCGGTTGCCTTGCACACAGCCAACATGGCCGACCCGATTTCGATTCCTCCGCCCCTCTCGGAGAGCCTGGCAAGCTACCTGTGATGTATTCAATATGCCAAACACAGTAACAACAAAGTCTCCAATGGAGACGTTACTGGGCCTGCTCGAGCAAATCGATGAACAACGGGAGGACAGTGACAGTGACAGTACATGTATATATATATGTATACTTTTGCTACATATATATATATACATATACATATACTACAAGACGGTCAGACTTCTTCGTCAAGACCCTAAATGATCGGTTTGAGGCTCTGCATGTTGCTAGAACGAACAGATACCATTGGGCTACGCTAGCACTCAACCGGGATGAATGGAGACGTTACTGGCACCCGCTCGAGTAAATCGATGAATAACAGGGATTAAGTGATTAAGTGATATATATAATCAAATATATATATAATCAAATTACCTGTGAGATATATATTTCCTGAAATTTGTACCTTTATGCTCATTGCAGCACTGTTCACAAGAGCCAGAATCTGGAAACAACCCGAATGCCTGAGAACAGAGGGCTGGTTCAAGAAACTTCGTTACATCTACACAATGGAATAGTATGCTAGGAGAGATGAAGTCATGAAATTTGCTTATAAGTGGATAGACACGGAGAGTATCATGCTAAGTGAAATGAGTCAGAAAGAGAGCGACAGAAAAGAAGAACTGCACTCATTTGTGGAGTATAAAATAACATAACATGAGACTGACACCCAAGGACAGTAGACACAAGGGCCATAAGATTGTTCCACAGATGGAAGCCTGCCTCTTGGATGGGGGGGCGGGGAAAGAAGGCAGCTGGAATAGAGAAGGGATCACTAAGAAAATGATGGTTGGAGGGATCGTTCAGGAAGGGAGAGGTGTGCTGAAAGTAGGTAAAGGACCAAACATGATAACGTCTCAGTATCTGTATTGCAAACCATAATGCCCAAAAGTAGAGAGTATGGGGGAAATTTCCAGTGAGGCAGAGGGAGGGTGGGGAAGGGGGGTATACTGGGGAGATTGGTGGTGCACTGGTGGATGGATGGATGTTTGAACATTGTGTGATTGTAACTCAGACATGAAAACTCTATCTCATGGTGATTCAATTAAAAAAAAATAGAAAGAGAAAGACATTTCTCACTACCAATGACCAGTGTACTCAATTTCCCTCCTTCCATCCCACCTCCATTCCCAGTTGGCTCTCTTATATACTTTTCTTCTCTCTCTCTCTCTCTCTCTCTCTCTCTCTTTTCTTTTGTCATTATGATATATACACGTATATATACATATATATATAGAGAGAGAGTTGTTTTCGTTTTGGAACTACACTTAGCTGTGCTCAGGGCTTATTTCCAGCTCTGTTTGCACGAATCATTCCCGGAAGTGCTTGGGGATCATATGGGATAGCAGGGATCAAATCCAGATTATTTCCATGCGAGACAAATGCCCTACCCACTGTACTATCACTCCTACCCTACCAACAATTTCTTGATCCATTCATTTGTAGTTGGGTGTTGGGTTGTTTCCATATCTTAGCTATTGTACAAAGTGTGGTGATGAACATAAGTGTGCAGATATACTTTCAAATTAATGTGTTTAGAGGAGAGTTAAGAAAAATGGTATTAATGGGTCATATAGGACTTCTATTCTTAAATTTTTTATAGATCTCCATATTACTTTCCAGAGAGGCTGAACCAAATTACATTCACACCAACACTCGATAAGGGCTCCTTTCTCACTACAACCTGGTCAACACTGTCTGTTTCTAGACTTGTGGATATGTGTCATTTTCAAAGTTCTGAAATGATATCTCATTATTGTTTTGATTTGCATTTTCCTGGTCATAAGTTACAATGAGAAATTTTTGATATCCCAGATGGCCATACATATGTCTTCTTTGGGAAGGTGTCTGACAACCCATCCTTTTAAAGTTACAGGACTGGGGATGGAGCAATAGTATGGCGGGTAGAGCATTTGTCTTGCACGCAGCTGATTCAGGTTTGATCCCCAGCATCCCATATGGTCACCTGAGCACTGCAAGGAGTAATTCCTGAGTGCAAAGCCAGGAGTAACCCCTGTGCATCGCAGGATGTGACCCAAAAAGCAAAAAGGAATAATAATAAAAATAAAGTTACAGAACTATTATTATTGTACTGACATTTGGCTCCAAAAAAACCAATTTCCCAGTTTCTCATGTTCATATTATAAAGTTGTATATCACATTTCAAGAAAGCAGAATAAGATCAAGAAGTTGGGAAAGAAAAGTACAAGTCAAATGACTCCCAGTCTAGAATTGCAAGCAATAGAATTTTGAGGATATAAGAAAAATCGGGGAATGGCTGTCTGGCTTGGTTTGGAATGAAAACTGAAATTCAGCCAATATATAAGGACTCTGTAACCCTGATAAAGCAGCAAAGAGCCACGTGTGGTAATATAGATCAATGATCTTCAACCACCAGACCATGACTAGTGCTGGTCCCCAGGTTTAGAAAAAGTGAAAACCAATACTCTATGGTCTTGGCTTACGCAGGTCCCTGGATTGATGCAATTTTGCAGGTGTTGAAGAATAGATTGAATAAACTCTGACCTAAACTAATGTACCCACTGAAAACAAGGCTTTGGAAAATCAAGTGTCCATTTCCCAGAAAAACTAACATGAAAAGCAGAGGATTTCAAAGAACAGATGCAAGAAATGAGTTTGAAACTTGTCCTAAATAAAACAATGAATGAAACAGTGTCCTTAATTTTCAGTTCAAGCCTTTAAACATTTATATTCTTCCCATGATGATACAAATAGAATTTAGTAATATAAAAGGTTAAAACTACTGAAACAAAAAACTACAGGCAAACTAAAAACTTAAGTGAAGTATAACCTTTACCAGACTTCACATATGTAAGGGTCATCATGAAGGAATGGGTAGAAAGAATAGGGATGGGATTGAATGAGAGGTGTTGTATGATTCCTAGTAACTTAAGGGAAGAATCCGAAGAATCAAGAAGGCAGTGTTAAAGTGAATGTTCACATTTAATAAGGTCACTCCTTGTACCCAGGTCTCCTGAGAAAGCTTTAGGCTCTCAGAGAATCACTGATGAGCTGAACATAAAATGTCACTGTCACTGTCCTCCCATTGTTCATTGATTTTCTTGAGCCAGCCCAGTAACGTCTCCATTGTGAGACCTTGTTGTTACTGTTTTTGGCATATCGAATACATCACGGGTAGCCGGACATAAAATGAAAAATTATAAAGCTTTCAGAATATAATAGAGAAGAAAACGTACTAACCTTCACCCTGGTGATTTTTTTCCAAATAAAACACCAAAAGCACAGTAAGTCGGACTTCGTTAACGTTAAGCTTTTCTGCTAATTGTTAAAAGAATAAGTAAACAAGCCACAATTTTTTTAAATTTATTTTTTATTTTTAGTGAAACACCATGAGGTACAGTTGTAGATTTACAATTTTTTGTGCTTGGGTTTCGATTATACAATGATCAAATACCCATCCCTCCACCAGTGCCCATTTTCCACCACCCTGGATAATATCCCCCCCACCCCCATCCCCCCCATCCCACCCTGCCTCTATGGCAGGGCAATCCCTTGTGTTCTCTCTCTCCTTTTGAGTGTTGTGGTCTGCAAAAGAGGCTTTGAGTGACAAGTCACAATTTTTTGGAGAAAAATTCAAAATAGGGATGGGAGATAAAGTAGAAGAGTTAAGGTGCTTGCCTTAGATATAGCAGACCCGGGTTCAATTTATAGGATCGCCTATAGTCTCCTAAGCATGATCTAGAATGATACTAAGTACAGAGATATGAGTTAATTCTGAGAACTGCCAGGTGTGGTCAGCCCAAAAATGCAAAGTACATATCACACTAAAGATTTTTATCAAAAATATTCAAAGAAATCTTTTAAAAATCAATAATAAAAACAGAATCCAATTTTAAAAAATAGTTTCAGTGTGATTGTTTTTTTTACCTTTCTGCATTGATTGAGGCTTGCAATAGCACTGCACTGTTTTCCTGTTGTTCATTGATCTGCTCGAGCAGGCACCAGTAATATCTACATTGTGAGACTCCTTACTGTTTTTGGCATATCGAATACACCACAGAGAGATTGCCAGGCTCTGCTGTGGGGGCGGAATATTCTCAATAGCTTGCCGGGCTCTCCGAGAGGGAAGGAGGAATTGAACCCAGGTCAGCCGTGTGCAAGGCAAATGCCTTACTGGCTGTGCTATCGCGTCAGCCCTGGCAAATACTATAAAAAATTAAAATATATTTTGCAGCATCAATAAAAACTATAAAACACAGAAATAAACCTGGTAAGAGATAAGAGCTGTGCAAGACCAACTGCAATCATAAAATTTTTCTGAAGGACACAGGAATTGGGATCAACCAAATTGATTATTTTTCTTTCTCCAAATCAATTTATGAACCTATTACATTTATTGAGGCTTGCAATGAAATGGTTAATGATGGCTTCTTGTGGTCATAACTCCAACACCATATCCATTACCCGTGTACCTACCTTCCTCCCTCAAAGACCACAGCATCCCTCCCTTTCAATCCCTGGCCCCTGCCACCAACTCAATTGTGTGGATCACATCTGATGGGTTGCCTTTGGTCCTTTTTTACTACCTCTTTGTGTGACTTTGACTTCCACATATTAGAGAGAAAGTGATTTCACTCAGCATGTTATCCTCTAGTTCCATCCATGTTGCAGTCAAATACAGTCAAAGGAGCTAAGAGACACTTCACAAAGAAGTGATAATTAAAATTAGATCTTTAAAATGAAAATAAAATAAATAAAAATGAAAATAAAATAATGAAATGAAATAAAGATCTTTGAAAATTAAAATGAGATCTTCTTGGCTCCTTAAATACAGTCAAAGAAGCTAAGAGACACTTCACCAAAGAGGTGAAAATGCCAAATAAGCATGTGTAAAGATTAATAATGGCACCATATACCAATACCAAACTGCAAACTTAACAGATTGAGGTACTGCTATATATTTACTAGAATGGTTAAAATCTAAAACACTGACAATGCCAAATATTAGCAAGAACATGCAGAAACAGGGACTCGTGAGCTTATTGGCCATTAATATATCTTCATTTTTGGTTTTTGCTTTTTAGATGTTTTGTTTGGTTGGAGGACCACACCAAGCAATACTCAAAACTTGCTCCTGGCTTTGTGTTCAGGGATCACTCGTGGAGCACTCCGGGGAGCATCTGAGCTGCAAGGGAGTGAGCCTGGGTCAGACACATACAATGCAAGCACCCTACCCACTGTATTATGGCTCTAGCCTCTCTTTTGCCTTGCTTTATTTTGTTTTGGAATCACACCTTGTGGTGTTCAAGACTTACTCCTGGCTCTGAGCTCAGGGACCACTCCTGGCAGTGCTTTAGGAACCATATATGCTGTCAGAGATCAAGTTGAGGTCACCTGTGTGCAAGGCAAGTGTCCTACCCACTGTATTAACTCTCTGAACCCTAGTATCTCTTCTTCAGAAAAAGTGTGTATTCAAGTCACATTTCAAACTTTCAATAATTTTTTTGGTTCTTGCCATTGATATTAAGAGTTCTTGGCAAATTCTGTTCCACAGAAATTTTGAAATGATTGCATTTAGTTTGCTCTTCTTTTATAAAATACTTAATTCTATAGTATTTCTAATCCACATAATTTAGAATGCATTCCTTTTTTACTCTATTGACAGTGGCATTAAATGCACAAACTTTTAAATTTTCATTAAAGTTGCCTATTTCCTTTCTAAGCCATTCATTGTTAGTAGTGAGCTGTTTAATTTCCAGGTGTTTGATTTGATTTTCTGTTTGTGTGTGTGATTCACTTCTATTTTCAGGGCATCATGATCTGAGAAGATCGTTGAAATAGTTTCTAGCTTCTTAATTTTATGTAAAAGTTATGTTTTGTGGCCCAGCATGTGGTCTATCTTGGAGAATGTTCCATGAACACTTGAGAAGAATGTGTATTAAGCTTTTTGAGGATGAAGTGTCCCGTATATATATGTACTAAGCCTCTCTCTTCCATTTCTTCCCTCAGATAAAGTCCTTGTTGAGCTTGAGTCTGGTTGATCTATTGGAAGGTGATAAAGTGGTGTTAAAATCTCCAACTAGTATTGTGTTGCTATCGATGCCTTTCTTCAAGTCAATGAGTAGTTGTTTTAGGTATTTCGTCAGTCCCTCTTTAGGTGCATATGCATTTAGGAGTGTGAGTTCCTCTTGATGTTCAGATCCCTTGATCAATAAGAAATGACCTTCACTGTCTCTTGTGACTGTCTTCAGCCTAAAATCAATGTGATCTGATACCACTATGGCTACCCAAGCTTTTTTGAGGGAGTAGTTTGCCTGTAGAATTGTTTTCCAGCCTTTAACTTTCAGTTTGTGTTTGCTCTGACTGTTGAGATGTGTTTCTTGTAGGCAGCACAATGTTGGGTTCAATTTTCTGATTCATCTGCCACTCTGTATCTTTAAATTGGTGTATTTAGCCCCTGATGTTGAGCGAGATCATTGTTATGGGGTTTTGAGCCATCTTTCTGCTGAAGTTTGATGTATTTGAGGGGCTTATCTTACCTTAAAACAGCTTGTTTCGTTGTTCTTGTAACCATGGTTTTGAGTCTATGAAGTTCCAGAGTTGTTGTTTGTCTGTAAAAATGTGTGTTGTTTCTTCTGATATGATATGAATGTTAGTCTGAGCCAAACTGGGTAAATTATACTTTGTGATGCGTTTATTTTATTGAGTTTTTTCACTATATCTCACCATTGTCTTTGGACCCTGAGTTTTCATCATATAAGTCATCTGTGAATCTTTTTTTTTAATGTAGGAGTACTGCTACTTATTCAGCCACGGATTAGCTGATTTAATTGTGCATGAACTCCACCTTACTTTTTTTTTTTCATTTTTTTAATAATTTTATTTATTGAATCACCGTGAGAGCAGTTACAAAGCTTTTGGGTCTAAGTCTTGGTCATACAATGAAACACCCATACCTTCACCAGTGCCCATTCTCCACACCCAATAACCCCAGTATACCCCTTGTCCCACACCCTCCCCCTACCTGTGGGGCATATAATTTCCACATTACTCTCTCTCTCTACTTTGATCACATTCAATATTTTGACACCAGACCCGCCAGTATTATTTGAGATTTGACCCAACACTCAGATCTGCCGAAAAGGCAACAGTAGACAATTTGTTTTCTATTGCTGGTTACATATGATGTCGCGTGGCTGCAGTAGTGGCTGCGCGATTTTAAAATTCCGAAGTTTTAACACTTAAATCTGGAGGGATTTCTGCCAAAACCTGCTGGGTTCTGAGATTTGCTCCTGAGTCTCTGGGATCATGGCCAATAAGCAGCTTGATTAGGAGCCAGAAAGGCCATTCGTGGGTGATGACTTGTGGTCTCTTTGGGGTGGGAAGAACAGGATCGGCTCCACTCCCGTCCCGTGAGGCCCAACATGTCTCGTCACTGCAGGCCCAAACCTGACTATCCAATGGCCTCTGGATGATGATGGTCACCGAGCCGCCAAGGGCAAGCAGGCGGAGGGACAACACCCTTCCCCGCCCCCCCGGGGTGGCCTGGCAACAGTAACCTACTGTGTGATCCAGACGCACTTCTGCCAAAAATTGCTGGGTTTAGAGATTTGTTTTTGAGTCTTTGGGATCATGGCCATTAAGCAGCTTGATCAGGAGCCAGAAAGGCCGTTCATGGGCAGTTGGGGTCTTGTTGGGGTGGGGAGGAAAGGACCGGCTCCACCCCCATCCCATGAAGCCCAAAATGTTTCGTCACTGTGGGCCCAAACCTGACTGTCCAATGGCCTCTGGAGCATGATGGCCACTGAGCCACCAAGGGGGAGCAGGCGGAGTGACAACACCCTTTCCCCCCTGGGGTGGCCCAGTGACAGTAACCTACTATGGGTTCCGGGCACATTTCTGCCAAAGCCACTGGGTTTCGACCTTTGTTTCTGATTCTCTGGGATCATAGCCATTAAGCAGCTTGATCAGGAATCAGAAAGGCCATTTGTGGGCCATGACTTGGGGTCTCGTTGGGGTGGGGAGGACAGGACTGGCTCCACCCCCATCCCTTGAGGCCCTGCGTGTCTTGTCACTGCGGGCCCAAACCTGACTGTCCAGTGGCCTCTGGAGAATGGCTGCCACCGGGCCGCCAGGGGGAGCAGGCCAAGGCACAAAACCTATTCCCACCTGGGTTGGCCCAGCACCGGTAACCTACTGCAGAGACCGGATGCATTTCTGCCAAAAGCCGCTGGGTTTCGAGATTTGTTTCTGAGTCTCTGGGATCATGGCCATTAAGCAGTTCAATCAGGAACCAGAGAGGCCATGCCTCCAATTATATAGCTGAGCTTGAAGTGGTTTGCCACTTACCTAACTTTTGGCCGTTTACTTTCTTGGTAAACTTTGCCCCGAGTTTTTAGGGTCTGGCCAAAGGCACAGCAGCAATTTTGGGGTATCTGGAAGTCTGAAGGTGCCATCAGTCTGCTGATGCACTCGCCTCACAGGTATAGGTTGACCTGCTGGCGGCACCATACTCCCCTCATCTGTGAATCTTAAGGATGCTCCTTTATAAGCAGTTTCTTTCTTTGATCTTGCAGCTTTCAGAATTTTACCTCTATCTTTGGTTTTCATCATCCTGATAGGGATGTGTCTTGGAGTATTTTTATCTGGATTTTTTTTACTAGTACCCAGCCTTCTGAATCTGCTCGCGTGTGCTCTTCAGCTCTGGGAATGTATCAGCAATGATGCCTTCGACAATTTCTTCATTAGGGTTTTCTTTCTGTCCCTCTGGGACTCCAATGTTTCTTATGTTATTCCTCTTGGCTACATCCCAAATTTCTCTTAACATCTGCTGGTTTATTTTGAGGCTCTTTTCCATTTTCTGCTGTTGTCTGGAGATTCTCTGAAACTCACCTTAGAGCTCACTGATTCTGTCCTTAGCAGCTGTTACTTTACTGCTGAGACCTTCCACTGAGTTTTTAAATTCACTACCAGGTTTTTTAGATTTTTCATTTCTGTTTGTAATTTTGTTTGTGTTTTCCTCATTTATGCTCTCAAATCCTCTTGTATTTTACTTGTGGTTCATTCCGTTGTTTCACTTAGCTCCCTAAGCATTCTCATTAGTTCCCTTCTAAATTCCAGGATATACAAGACATTTATAGAA
This sequence comes from Sorex fumeus, assembly GCF_029834395.1. Lineage (NCBI taxonomy): Eukaryota > Metazoa > Chordata > Mammalia > Eulipotyphla > Soricidae > Sorex > Sorex fumeus. The sequence continues at coordinate 7,034,974 of NW_026606103.1, forward strand.
TTGTACAAGAAAAAATCCTCCAATCCCATCAAAAATTGGGGAGAAGAAATAAACAGAAGCTTCCTCAAAAAAGAAATACAAATGGCCTTTGGTACTTAGAAAAATGCTCTACATCACTAATCAGCATAAAGTCTCAAATCAATACAACAATGAGATATCATGTCACATCACAGAGACTGGCACACATCAAACAGAACAAGAACAACCAATGGTACTCTCTTTCATTGTTGGTGGGAATGCCGACGGGTATAGCCTTTTTGGAAAACAGTATGAGCATTTTTTAAAATATGACCCAGCAATGCCACTTCTGGAAATATATTCCTAGAGTGCAAAAAAGCACAGTAGAAATGACATCTATATCTGTACGTTCATTGCAGCACTGTTTACAATAGCCAGAATCTGGAAACAACCTGAGTGACTGAGAACAAATGACTGGTTAAAGAAACATTGGTACATCTACACAATGAAATACTATGCAGCTGTTAGGAAAGATGAAGTCATGAAATTGGCTTAGAAGTAGATGATAATAGAGAATGTGAAGTGAAATGAGTCAGAAAGAGGGACAGACATAGAATGACTGAACTCATTTATTGAATCACTTGTATCACTTGTCATCCCATTATTAATTGATTTGCTCAAGCAGGCAACAGTAACGTCTCCATTCATCCCTGTCGCGTGCTAGTGTAGCCCAATGACATCTGCTCGCTCCAGGAACACGAAGAGCCTCAAACCGTTTGTTCAGGGTTTTGACAAAGAAGTCTGACCATCTCGTAGGTGGTGGCGATGCATCCTGTTGACATCCTGAGGAATCCAGTCGGTAATATCTCTAGTCCAGTGGTCATCTCTAAATCGCATTACATGTCCAGCCCATCTGATTTTCGACACCTTGGCAACAAGACAGCGTCCCTGATTCTCGATCATCAATGGAGGTTGGAACTCTGGATTCCTTCTCTCACATGAGTGAACCGTGGTACTCCAAGCATAGCTATTTCGATTCCTCTTTGGGTGATCCAAATAGAATTCTCATTCTGTTTTCATAGGGCCCAGATCTCTGAGGCATATGTTAGTGCAGGAAGAATGGTGGAGTTGGAGTTGAGAAGATGTGCCCAGAGCTGGAGGTTCTTTGTCCTCTCTACAACTTCTTCAACGCTCTTGAAGGAGCTCCATGCCACTCTCATCCCCTGTGCAGTTCTGGTGCCAAGTTGTTCCTCATGTTGAGTTCTCCACCGAGGCACACATAGCTGCTGCATTCAAAGATGTTTGTTCTGTTGAGAACAAATGGAATGTCAGGGACTAGTTTGTTTTTTATGGACATTGTCTTGGTGATATTCAGTCCGACCTTTCCACACTCATGGTTGAAGTCGGCCAGTATTTGTACCGCCTGGCTAATGTTTGGTGTTATGAGAATGATGTCATCAGCAAAACGGAGGTGGTGTAGTTGCCGACCGTCTATCTTCACTCCCATTTCTTCCCATTCCAGTCGTCGCATGACGTTCTCGATGGTGGCATTAAAGAGTTTCGGTGCAATGGTATCACCCTGCCAAACCCCCTCTCATTATGTCTATGATCACTTCCTTGTAGAATGGTGAGATCCTGGTGGTGAATCCGTAATATAGCTCTTGGAGGATTCTTATGTACTAAGTTTGAATGCCCTATTTGTCTAGGGCTTTAATGACCGCTTCAGTCTCAACAGAATCAAAGGCCTTCTTTAAGTTAATGAATGTTAGACAGAGTGGCACTCTCATAAAACCTCAATGAGCTTGGTCACTGTGTGGATATGGTCAATCATGCTGAGTCCTTTTCGGAACCCGGCTTGCTTGCATGGTTGTCCTCCATCTAGTGTTCTGCCTATTCTATTCAGGATGACTCAACTGAACAGCTTGTAGATGATGGACAACAGGCAGATTGGGCGATAGTTGCCAATGTCGTGGATGTTTCCCTTCTTGTACAGTAGAATGATCCTGCTGATTTTCCATTGGGACAGAACCTTGCATTCAGATAGATAGCATGTGAAGAGCCAAGCCAGTGTATTGACGATAACTGGTAGCATATTCTTCAGGTGTTCAGATCTGTCCAGGTCTGGAATGGGTGCTGTACACTTCTTTACCAACCAAATGGCATGTCAGATTTCAGTGGGAGAGCGTTGGGGACAACATATACAAACTGCGGAATTTGGTATGTGGGCTTGTGGAGGTGGCTGTCTAAGACATCTGTGTAGAACTCGTGGATAATCTTCTCCATTGCCCTTCTGGAAGATGTGATCCATCAGGATGTTGGAGGGCAGTCATCTTGATCTTATTATAGTTGGCAAAGGACAGGTGAGCATTACGAATATTTTTCCCGGCTTCTGCCATATTGGCCAACACTGCTGCTCTTCTCTCTTTGAGGTCTTCCTTTATCGCTTCTCTGCACAGTTTTGTGAGCTCAGACATTAGCTTGTGGTTCCCTGAGGCTCATGCCAAACCACTTTGGCGAATGAGCTAAAGAGTTTCCGAATCCAGGCATCTTTTTGTGGCTTTCACACTCTCGGCATTCCTCATGCAGTCACGGAGGTGCTGAACCAGTTGATGGTATGCCTCGTCAATGTTGTCAATGATGGCATCTTCCCACGTTACCACAATAGTGCCAAAGAGCTCCCAGTTGGTAGTCATTCTGAAAGTTCTCTTCTTAAACTTTGTAGTCCTTTCTCCCCACTCTGTGAAGTAGAATTTTGCACAAAGGAGACGCTGGTCTGATCCCGTTTGGAATTTTATAACAATAGTGACATCGGTCAGGCAAAACCGATGATTGAATATGATGTGGTCAATTTCGCTGTGGAATTTTCCACCAGGAGACTCCTATGTCCAACATTTAGATTCGGCCTTCTGGAACTGTGAGTTACCATGGATGATCTTGGTCGACATGATGAACTCAGACAGTCTTTCACCCTGTTCATTCCATTCTAGGCCATGGGTCCTGATCTGGAGTTCTTCGGCTGATCTTGGTCCTATCTTGGCATTAAAATCACCAACAATGATCTTGTAGAAGGTGCGGTCTTCGTCATAGAACTTCTCCAGCTCAATGTAGAACTTCTTAATTTATTCTTCATCGTAGTTGGATCTTGGTGTGTAGACAACGAAGCTAGAAACTGCTGGCAGTGAGCCACATATATTCAAGTGTAATCATCCGATTCGGGTTGTTAGGCATTTGAATGAATCAGTGCTCATGGTCAAGTTTGTGTTGATAAGGACACCAACAGCACTGATGCCTCTATTGTCGCATATTCTGAGGAACAGTTCTTCTCCAGTGTCAAAAATGGCATGATGTGATTGATGCCTTCTCGTCTCGGTCAGACCAATGATGTCATACTTGATCTTCTGTGCTTGCACCATCAGGTCCTCAATGGACTCTTCCAATGACAGTGTATGTGCCTTGAAAGTACAGACAGTCATTTTAGTCCTTATTCACTTTGGCAGCCTAGTTCATCCCTGAGAGTTCAACAGCTTCTCCTTGCTCATCCTTCTTAATGCTGCCATATTGGGGGCTCTTTCAGGATCAAGGGGGATGAGACCCATTGCTTTTACTGTTTTTGGCATATCGAATATGCCACGGGTAGCTTGCCAGGCTCTACTGTGTGGGCAGGATACTCTCGGTAGCTTGCCATACTCTCCGAGAAAGATGGAGGCTTTTAGGGCGGCCTCTAATCGCCCTTACAGGTGTTCCCATGGTTCACACCGTGTTTGAGCTTCATCAAATATGGTGCAGAGAATGGGTATTAAGTATCTTATTACGTGTCTGGAAAGCGGCCTGGAGTGTGGTGATGGCTGGGTAGTGGAGGTAGTGGAGGTTGGCCAATGAGGTATTTATCTGGCACCAGCAGGGTGGGTCTTCTGGTTGTGGTCCCTGAGTCACCGGAGATTGTTGGAAGCAGGCAGAGGATCTCTGTTTCCGGGTCCCATTGAGCCTGGAGTCCAAGGTCACAAAGGTCCACTTTTCCTGATTCTGTGGGGCTTCACTCATGTGTGAAGCTCGCCCTAAGCACCGGGAAAGTGGCCTGGAGCATGATGGCGACTGGGTAGTGGAATTTATTTATGGAATATGAATATAAAATATCATAATATCCTAACACCCAAGGACAGTAGAGACAAGGGCCAGAAAGATTTCTTATAGTTGGAAACCTTCCTTATGAGCTTGGGGAGAAGGCAGCTGGGATAAAGAAGGGATCTCTAAGTCAGCGATAGTTGGAGGTACCGCTTAGGATGGGAGATGTGTGCTGAATATAGATAAAGGACCAAACATGATGGCCTTTCATTATCTGTATTGCAAACCATAATACCCATTGTAGGATAGCATTGGTTTGTCCTTTCTGCCTTACCACAGGGAGCTTAACTTTATTGGGTTGCACCCATTCACAATGCTCCTGAGGCACTCCCATTCCCTGTGTTTATCTGTAAACTCTTTGTTTGTGCTATGCTTCCCCAATAGGTCAATCACCTTTATCTCCTAATCAGACTCTGTTAACTTGTAAATATTGCTTTTCTCTCTCCTTATATCCTTTGCATAATTAATTCAAATCAATGTCCTTTTTGTATAGACACAGAAGACATTTAATGCTATGCTTTTGTAACTTGGGAGTTAATTGACTCCAAATAATATTCACTCCTGGGCATCTGTTTTCTCAACTTAAGCCTCAGTTGCCCTTAGTTCCTAGCATCCCAAAAGCAGGGTCCTGACAAGGGACTGGATGGACCCAGGGCAAGCTGTGAGCTACCCTGGCATCGAAATGGGCCAGGTAAAAAAGCCATAATACTTAACTGTAAGTTAAGAGTATGATCATGGACAAATTCTGTGATGGTCCAAAAAGTAACAACTGGAGTAGGACCAGGGCTGGAACAATAGCACAGCGGTAGGGAGTTTGCCTTGCACACAGCCAACATTGCCGACCCAAGTTCGATTCCTACGCCCCTCTCGGAGAGTCCAGCAAGCTACCGAGAGTATCTCGCCCGCACAGCAGAGCCTGGCAAGCTACCCGTGACGTATTCGATATGCCAAGCACAGTAACAACAAAGTCTCCAATGGAGACGCTACTGGGCCCGCTCGAGCAAATCGATGAACAACGGGAGAACCGTGACTGTGACTGTGGATTAGGACCCTGCTAGGGTTAGGAAAGATTAATCTGGCCTGAGCACTGTAATCTGGGATCTATAGTGAGATGTCACCAGGAGAGCCACCCTACAAGCTTAATGTATCTTTTACTGTATCCATACAAAATAACTAATATTGAACTACACTGTCCTCCCATTGTTCATCGATTTGCTCAAGCTTGTCCAGTAACGTCTCCATCGTGAGACTTCTTGTTACTGTGTTTGGCATACTGAATACTCTCGGTAGCTTGCCATGCTTTCCGAGAGGGGCGGAGCAATCGAACCTGGGTCGGCCGGGCTGGCTGCGCACAAGGCAAATGCCCTACCACTGTGCTATCACTCCAGCCCCAACTAATTAATATTAAGAAGTAGAATTAACGGGACTGGAGAGATAGCACAGCGGGTAGGTTGTTTGCCTTGCACGCGGCCAACCCGGGTTCGATTCCCAGCATCCCATATGGTCCCCTGAGCACCGCCAGGAGTAACTCCTGAGTGCAGAGTCAGGAGTAACCCCTGTGCATCGCCAGGTGACCCCCCCCTCCCCCCCCCCCCCCCCCCCCCCCGCCAAAAATGAAGAAGTACAATTAAGATGAATGTTTAAATGGTTATGGAAAGGAGAAAAAACCCTAGATGGTATTTTGCCCTTGAGCCATATTTCCTGGCTACAGGAGATCAAGAAGGGCTTTCATATGTTGATTGTGCACCAGACCTAGGTGTGGTTGCTACCCTCAATGCTGGGAGGTTGGGAGACTAGAGAGAGACCAAGGTGGGGCGTCAAAACGCAGAGAGCTAGCAATGCAGACAGGAGGAGACATGAATGAGGGACAGTGTGAGACCGGAATAGCGAGCTTAGTGAGATTGGAACAGGCATGTGGGGAGAATAGAATAAATGGCTACTGATCACCAACCAGCCTGGCCCTCGTTCCCTCCTTTGTCCACCCATGGTATCGGCCGTCCCTGGTGGGCAAGCTGCATTAGACCACTGAACGCAGGCAGCGAGAGACAGACAGCTGTGGGATCCTAGTGGCTTAGTGATTTCACAACACATAAGTAGAGAGAAAGTAGGAAATTGTCTACCATAGAGGAGGGGGGAGGGCAGCTCGGGGCGGGGAGGGATACTGGGGACATTGGTGGTGGAAAATGTGCACTGGTGGAGGGATGGGTGTTTGATCATTGTGTGATTGTAACCCAAACATGAAAGCTTGTAACTGTCTCATGGTGATTCAATAAAATTTTAAAAATGCTAATGTTTTGAGATCATAATGTAACCTTTATATAAGTTCCAGACTTTTCCTTTGTAAAAACTGAAAGGTTATTTCTAATAGACCTAATTAAAAACATTCTCCATTGAAAAAAAAGTATCCAAGATCCTCAACTAGTATCTTTATGTATGTGCACTATGCATCATCCATAGGAAACTATCCTTCCTCTTAGCATTCTAATTTCTACAATCAAGGACCAATTCTCTTGTCTTGTTACTCTACCAAAGATTACTGAATACATCTGGTATTTATTCTCTCCCTCTGATTTACGTCACTTAACATAGTACTCTTCAATTCCATCCATGTTGCAGCAAACTGTATGATTCATCCTTTCTTGTGGATTCATAGTGTTATGCACAACCTCTATATCTATCTCTCTGTTGCACTGTAGCACTGTCCTCCTGCTGTTCATCGATTTGCTCGAGCAGGCCCAGTAACATCTCCATTTTTTTTTTTTTTGCTTTTTGGGTCACAGCCGGCAATGCACAGAGGTTATTCCTGGCTCAGAAATTACTCCTGGTGGTGCTCGGGGGACCATATGGGATGCTGGGAATCGAACCCGAGTCGGCTGCGTGCAAGGCAAACACCCTACCAGCTGTGCTATCGCTCTAACCCCAACATCTCCATTTTGAGACTTGTTGTTACTGTGTTTGGCATATTGAATACGTCACGGGTAGCTTGCCAGGCTTTGCCATGCGGGCAAGATACTCTCAGTAGCTTGCCGGGCTCTCTGAGAGGGGCAGAGGAATTGAACCCGGCTCACCTGGGCCAGCCGCATACAAGACAAATGCTCTACTGCTGTGCTATCGCTCCAGCCCATCTCTCTGCTCCTGAACATTAAAGTTATTTCCATATCCTTGTTATTTTACTAAGCACTGCAATAAATATAGGTGTTCACGTATCTTTTTAAATATATATATTTTTTTATATTTTGGTAGTTGATGCCAAGAAGTGAAACTGCTGCATCATATGGGAGCCTTATTCTTTTTGGAGAAATCTGCATTGTTTTCCACAGCAGCTGGACCATACAAAATGCCACCAGGTAAAGAGACTTGTTTTCTTTTCTTTTCTTTTTTTATCACATCACCACCTGTGAGTTTAAAATGTGGGTGCATGACACTTGCATTTGGTAGCCAAGAACTGCCCCTCCCTGACACACACACCAGCCTCCTCAGCAGAGGAACAAAGAGTCCAGGGACCACAGACTGATGGTCAAAATGTCCTTTTAATGCGAGCTGTTAGCACACTTAGAGCACATCTGAGAGGGTTCTATGTATAGGACTGCATATAGGTGTGATTGATCGTTTACAGAAACAATTCTCTTGGGGGCATTAACCTAGGAGACACTCTCTCTCCCAGGCACTATATGCAAGCAATTCATCCAGGGGTGGCAAGCATTATATTGCTTTTCTCTTTCCCTAGCTACAAGTAAATATTAAACAATTAAGTTTAATTCTTATTAATACTTGTGGTTATTTGGATAAACACAGTAAAAGATATAGATTCCAAAACTTGAGGACTTGCTCGGGATGCAAGATGCATGCTGAAAGTAGATTATAGACCGAACACGATGGCCACTCAATACCTCTGTTGCAAACTACAATACCCTGAAGGAAAGAGTGAGCAAAAGGGAATGCCCTGCCACAGAGGCAGGGTGGGGGGGGGGGGGATGGGGTGTGGAGGTGGGAGGGCTACTAGGATTATTGATGGTGGAGAATGGGCACTGGTGGAGGGATGGGTACTGAATCATTGTAAAACTGAAACCCAAGCACGAAAGTTTGTAAGTCTACAACTGTACCTCATGGCGTTTCACTAATAAAATTTAAAAAAACCTTAGTCCCAGACTAGGTCCTCAGGCCAGTTTAGTTCTTCCTTACACATGGGGGTCCTATCTTTAAAGTCATAAAGGCTTACATCAAGACATGCTTTTATGCTTCTAGATTGTCTCATTTCAATGCTTTGCCGCCCCCCCCCCCCCAGGTCCATCCCAGTCCGGTGGCAGGACCTCCCTTTTGGGGTGTTAATAAGAGTACAGCCTAATATATTAAGGAACCATGTACTCCCTATGGCAACCACAGCTTGAGACGTGTAATTATGATGGATGCCCAGGAGTAGAAATATTTCAAAATCAATTGACTCCCAAATAGTAGAAGCGTGGCATTAATGGCCTTTCTATGCCAAGCAAAGAACATTACTCTATAGTAAAATATGAAAAGGCTATAGGGGAAATAGTAAGGCAAATAATTCACTACAAAGTCCAGAGTTACCAGAAAGTTTTGACTTATAAATAACCAAGGCTGAACTTAGGATATGTAACAATGAGAGGTAAAGCACAAAGGGAAAGTTAAGGATCAACTGAATGGATTAGAGGTGCTCATAAGGGCGCTGTATGTTCCTCTGGTGGGGTGAGAGGAAGGGGCAATTCACTGACAAAGCCTAAAGCCTTCCAACAAGCACCAACACTGTTTTTTGCCCCATGTTCTTGGTATTCTCAATGGCATGAGATGACAGCTAGTTATCATTTTAATTTGGATTTCCCTGATAATAATTAACAGACACTTTTTATACACCCATAAACCATCTGTATGTCTTCTTTGGAAAGGGTCTATTCATCTCCTAGCACATTTATTGATGAAGTTGGTGGATTTGTTTTGTGTTGAGCTTCTAGGTGCTTTATTAGGAGTTGGATACCTTGGATATTTAAGTCATTATCTAATGTATTGTTCTCAAGTGTTTTCTCACATCCAGTAGGGCTCCTTAATATATTAGCCTGTACTCCTATTGTCATGCAAAACTTTAAACTCTGATTTGGTCCTTTTTGCTTATTTTTGCTTTTTTTCTTTTTGTATTTTTCTCTGGAATCAAATTGTTGAGGACACTTTTGATAACCAGATCCTGAAATGTTTTCTCTTTTTCTTCTATGTATTTTATGGATTATGATCTAATCTCTAGGTCTTTAATCCACTTTGAATTAACCTATGTGTATGATGTGAGATATGAATCCATTTTTTTCTGCATGTGGTTGTCCAGTTTTCCCACTACCATTTGTTGAAGAGGGTTTTCTTGCTCTACTTCATTCACCAAGCTTCTTATTGTAGATTGATATCCATAGGCTTTAAGATGTATTTCTGTGCTTTCAATTCTAGTCCAGAATCAAGAAAGGTCAGGCCTTATTTTAGTACCATGTTTTCTTTAATTGCCATAAATTTACAGTGTAATTTTGTCAGAAAATGCAATAGCTTCCACCTTCTTTCTCATAATGACTTCTGTCATTCAGAGAAATTTATATTCCATGCAAATTTTGTATTGTTTGTTCTGAGGTCTTAAAGAATGTCTTTGGAATTTTGATGCGAATTGCATTAAATATGTATAATTGTGTCAAATTATACAAATTGTATTGTATTAAGTATGTCTGGGTAGAATTGTCATTTTGAGAATGTTAATTCTTCCAATCCATGAACATGGAATATATTTCCATTTCCTTATGTTCTCATCTATTCCTTTCATAAATGGCATAGTTTTCAAGGTACAGGTGTCTCACATATTTTATGTTGATCCTTAGGTATTTGATGTTTTCAGACACTATTTTAAATGCATTGGTCACTTTTATCTCTTTTCTTGTAGATAATTATTTGCATAAATAATATGGGGGATTTAGGTGTATTGATTTTTTAACCCACTTTTTTGCTATACTAGTCTATTTTTTTTAAAAAAATAGTGGAATCTTTAGGGGTTTCTTATGTACATTTTCATGTATGTGAAAATAATGATAGTTTGGCTTGTATCCCTTTGAAATTATTTATTTGTTGAAACAGGTATTTGTAAAATCTTCAGAGTTTTCTACCTATAAGAGCATACCACTTGATATCTGAAAATAGAGGTGATTTCACTTCTTCAAAATTTAGATTTTTGAAGAAATATACATTTTTCTTACCCACTTGCTCTGCCTCTAACTTCTAGTACCCTTTTAAAGAGAAGTGGCAGGAGTGGACGTTGCTTGCCCTGCTCCTGACCTTAGCTCAGTGTTTCATAATCATGTACAATCTCACTGTGTGTTAATCATATAAAATTTTTATTCTGTTGAGTAGTTTTCTCTTGTGTGTAGTTTTATTTAGTATATTTATGTTGCAAAAGTGTTAAACTTCATCAAATGCTTTTTTATATATTTAACATGATCATGCTTTTTTTCTTCCATTTTTATTAATGAAAGAAAAAAGTATCACTGGTTTTTATATGTTAAGCCATGCTTGCTTTCCAGTAAAAAATTCCACGTGTTCTTATTTATAATCTTTTTTATGCTAAGTTTATTTTGCTAATATCTTATTGAATATTGATCACTTGACTTCCCGTTAATCGTTGATTTGCTCGAGCGGGTGCCAGTAACGTCTCCATTTGTCCCTGTCACGTGCTAGTGTAGCTCAATGGCGTCTATTTGTTCTAGGAACACGAAGAGCCTCAAAGTGATCATTCAGGATCTTGATGAAGTCTGACCATCTGGTAGGTGGGCGGCCACGCAGTCTTTTGATATCCTGTGGAATCCAGTCAGTAACAGCTCTCGTCCAGCGGTCATCTCCAAATCTCATTACGTGTCCAGCCCATCTGATTTTTGAAGACTATTAAGTATTTATAAAGAAGATTTTTCCGTTTTACTTTCTTGTAATATCTTTGTCTGACTTTGTTATAATGATCTTCGGATGAAAATTATGAAGTATTTCCTCCTCTTAAATTTTTTGGAAATTTTTAGAAGAATTGGAGTTAGTTCTCAAAATTAGTTCACTCGTAAAGCCTTCTGGTCAAGAGCTTTTCTTTGCCACAAGATATTTTAAATACAAATTCACTCTTCTTACTAATTATAATCGACCCAAACTTTCTAATTTTTCTTGGTTTTGTTTTACAAAGTTTTGCATTTCAAAGAATCTTTCAACCCTTCATAGTCATCTTTTATGGTCCTCTTTATTTACGTAGAATAAGCAAGAATGTTACAATTTTTTATTTTATTGAGAATTCTCATATTTATTCTTCATGCATCTAACTAAACTCTGTCATGTTGAACTTTGCAAATAATCAGTTTTTAGTTTCACTGAATTTTCCCTATGTTCTCCTATTTGCTATTTCATGTGCATCTACTCTAAACTTTACTTCCTTCCTTTCCCTAGATTTCATTTTAGCTTAAGATCTTTATTTTGTCTCTCTGGGATATATTCCCAGGAGTGGTATTGCTGGGTCAAATGGGAGCTCAGTGACATCTGCACTTGTTTGTTCATTGCAGCACTCTTTACAATAGCCAGAAACTGGAAGAAACCTGAATGCCCAAGAACAGATGACTGGTTAAAGAAACTTTGGTACATCTACACAATGGAGTACTATGTAGCTCTTAGAAAAGATGAAGTTATGAAATTTACATACAAGTGGTACAATATGGAAAGTATCATGCTAAGCGAAATGAGTCAGAAAGAGAGGGATAGACATAGAAAGATTGCATTCATCTGGGGGATATAAAGTAACAAAATATGAGATTAATACCCAAGAATAGCTGAGATCAGCACCAGGAGCATTACTCCATAACTTAGAGGCCAGCCGGGTATCCTAGAGGAAAGGGCAGTTCAGATAGAGAAGGGAGCACCAAATAAAGGGTGTTTGAAGGATCCTCCCAGGAGGGGAGATGCATGTCGAAAGTAGACTATGGACTGAACATGTTTGCCACTCAATGTCTCTTTTGCAGACCACAACACCCACAAGGAGAGAGAGAACACAGGAGATTGCCCTGCCACAGAGGCGGGGGGGGGGGGGGGGATGGGGGGATGGGGGTGGGAGGGATATTATCCATGGTGGTGGAAAATGGGGACTGGTGGAGGGATGGGTATCTGATCATTGTATAATCGAAACCCAAGCACAAAAAATTGTAAATCTACAACTGTACCTCATGGTGTTTCACTAATAAAAAAAAAGATCTTTATTTTGTAAAATATGTTTGTAAATTGAAGATCTTTCTTTTGGAAGATTGGGAAGCTATGGCCAATATTCAAAAAAACCCTGCAGTACCAGAGATTGAATCTGGGACTCCATCAAAATCTGGACTTCAGAACTTTGAGCTATCTCCCATGCCTCCCAAGAACTTTATTTTCATTTTGAGCCTATATTGCCATGAATATCTGCTGAAACTGCTTTTTACTGTGTCCCAGATTGTAGGCATGCTCGCATTTTCATTCCTCTGTGTTTTCTAATTTCTCTAGTAATTTCTTCCTTGATTCACTAGTTGTTTAAAAATGTGTGATTCATTCCCACAATTTTGTGAATTTCTTGAATTCCTTTCTAATTTCCTTTTTTTTTTTGTATATTCTATAGTCATTTTCTTTCTTTTTATCAATGAGGGAGCTGGATTGATAGCACAGCAGTAGGGAGTTTGCCTTGCGCACAGCCAGCCCGGCTGAGCCGGGTTCGATTCCTCCACCCCTCTCAGAGACCTGGCAAGCTACCAAGAGTTTCAATATGCCAAACACAGTAACTAGAAGTCTCACAATGGAGACGTTACTGGGCCCTTTCAAGCAAATCGATGAACAACGGGAGGACAGTGTTTTGTTTTTATCAATGAGAACTGTGGAAAACGTCATAAAGTAAAACTTAACTCTGATAATATACAAAAAGTCTGTTTCTTTTTAGCTCTAGTCCTATCTCTTTCAAATATTTGGTTCACAAAGTACATTTCAATGAGTTAGGTGTAGCTCAATACAAAACAGTAACTATTTTTAATTTTATTTTTTATATTTTTAACTCATTTTTGTACCAATATAAAATATAGAAGTAATAAGTTTAAAATCACAAAGATAATACTGGGAAAGAAAATTGTGAGAAACTTCCTCTGGAAGTTGAGAAAAACCTACAGAATTTAGAGTTCCAAAATAGCTACACCAAACAGAATCTGTCAATGCAATTACTATCTATGCAGAGAGATTTCTGGTACTTTCTCCTCTGCCATGTCCCTAGATTCTTCCCCACAATTTGTTTTAAAACATTCTAAAGAGGAATTGTAACCTATAACAATATTGATCAAAAGATATAATTAAATCATACTTGTATCTAATTCCATTTTTGTATGTAAAAATTTTAGACATGTTTATTTCTAGAACATACTTTTGCCTTGAGTTAAACTTTAAAAAGCTCCTTGGAGGCCAGCCACACATGCTAGGGGAAAAGGCAGCTCAGATAGAGAAGGGAGCACCAAATAAAGGCTGCTGGGAGGATCCTCCCAGGATGGGAGAAGCATGCTGAAAGTAGACTATAGCCAAACATGATTGCCACTCAATGCCTCTTTTGCAAACCACAGCACCCAAAAGGAGAGAGAGAACTAAAGGGAATGCCCTGCCGCAGAGGCAGGGTGGGATGGGGGTATGGGGGGTGGGAGGGATACTGACCTGTGGTGGTGGAAAATGGGTACTGGTGGAGGGATGGGTATTTGATCATTGTGTAATTGAAATCCAAGCAAAAAAAATTGTAAGTCTACAACTGCACCTCATGGTGTTTCACTAATAATTTTTTTAAAAAAATCATAAAATACAGCAGTAAAAAATCAGGGTCACTAATTAGAAATTCATTATGAATTCCTCAAACTGGTTTTGTCTGCCTTGCTTTTTCTTCTTCTGTTTAACTTAAATCTCATGTTTAGAATCAGGGACTGAACCAATATCTCCATGCAAATAACAATATCATTATTACTATAAACCCAAATGTGGCTGCTATTAGCTTGAAAGTCAAAACTTGAAAGGCAAAAGTTTGTGCCAAAAATATCCTTGATTTGCTTATGTATTAGCAATATTAGAGCATGGAGGAATTCTTCTTCACCCAAACCAGCTTACTCCCAGTTTGTAATTAGAGGTTTATAGGGATGGTAGAAAAAAATAAGTTGAAAATAAAAATCTGGTATGGATGAGGTGAAAGTGCGTTCAGTTTCCAGAGACTTTGGTTTCATTATCTTTTACTCTGTGGTTTAACACATCCCTAAGAAATGGCAGTCCATTCCTGTAAAACTTCAAGATAATATCATCAAACATCCACCTCTAGGGGACTGTATGACAAAGTTCAGGAGTCTCTCAGGAGGGTTTGGTGTTTGCTCTTTTCCTTCCATCCATAGCTAGACAAGGTTAAACATTAAACACACAAGTGAAATGAAAGCACCCTTGAGGTCTTAGACGCAGAGCAAAGACCAGTGAGAATGAGAGTATCTAAGAAATAAGCATATTGAGAACGAGACAGAGTCTCTATTGCTCGCTGGCTTGCTTGTTTGCAATACCACTCAGCCCAACATCTACTAGTAAAATAGAATATGTCACATGTTTCAATTATTTCTATGATTATTGCAAAAAGAATTTAAAAAGGGCTCCTGCATAAGATTGGTAACAAGAGCAGAATATTGGTTACAAAGTTAGAAAAATTTAAATGCCTCACATCACATAAATTCAGAACTGTTCTTTTATCTTCTTGCATAGAAACAGCCTAAGTGGACCACTGAAAGGAAAAACGGTATGTTATTATATGCTACTCTTTAGAATATCATCATAATTCTATAATGATAAATACAGATGCCATTCCATATCATGAAAAAAAAACTGATTCAATTTATCAATTGACTGATATTACTGCAGCTATCACTGACTGTTCCACTTAGCTGTATTAGAAGGCTTGAATAAAATACTTGGGGAAATCTATTTGTTCTGCAAAGCACCATATCAGACTGCTAGCATCAAAGTGGCTTTTCCTGGGGCTGGAGAGATAGCACAGAGGGTAGGGCATTTGCCTTGCACGTGGCTGACCCTGGTTCGATTCCCAGCATCCCATATGATCCCCTGAGCACCGCCAGGAGTAACTCCTGAGTGTAGAGCCAGGAGTAACCCCTGTGTATCGCCAGGTGTGACCCAAAAAGCAAAAAAAAAGTGGCTTTTCCTATGCTGTTGGGCTCTTGGGAACTGTATGAATGATTTCTACACAAACTCAGAAAATTAAAATTGTACATTAAAGCATACAGGTCCAGGTCCCTCCCCAGATGTTCATATATATCCTTTATCCCTCCTTTCCCATGAATGATCTCATCTGTCCTATTTCTAACACTCTCCCACCCTATGAATGCATGAATGATCTCACCTATCTCGTCCCTGACACTCTCCCATACCTGTCTGGTCCCATGCAGTCTACTCACCTCCCATGAATGAAGGCTGGGTCTCATCCCTGCATCACTCTCTAACCCAGGTATGCTTCCCCGAGTTTCCAGCCATGGCCATGTATACATTGGTGAGATTCTTATGCTCTGTACGTGTCCTCAGGCCGGGCTTCCCAACAGTACCCCAGCTCTCTTTTGTCATCTTGTCCCAACTTTCCTAGTCTCCAGCCACAGTCAGGTTCACTTGGATAAGACTTCTGTGCTCAGCACCTTGTCACTACTTGGGTGTCTGAGCCCTGCCTGAATCTGAGCATTTTGGGGCATCTGTCTGGGCACTCAGTCTACCTGATATTGCACACTGAAGAGAGGGAGAATCTGAGAGGCAGCAAGGAGACAGAGATGGAACTGGGGTCTTCCTTTTATTGCTGCCATGTGCAGTCATCCCATTATCTATTCTGATTGGTTACCTGTTCCAAGGGTGAGATTTAAAGTAAGGGCTAAATTCATCTGGCATTCCACCCTTCTGCTCCTGCTATATCAAGATGACTGGTCATGAATCATTGAGGTAATAAATTAAGATTTTGTGATGAAACATGACAAAAACATTGCAAGTATTCGTGCACTCATGAGGCTCTACACAGCACAAATTTTATCTGAAATCTTGGTTTCATGCAGAGAGAAATTCTCATCTCATTTGTAAATGTTTACAGCTCTGAATTGAATTGTGAATAAGGAATACATAAAGAATCTAGCAAGATACAAACCCCTCAGTACATAATAATACAATCACACTGCTAAACCACTGAATGGTTCCAGCCTTCCAGGAAGCATAAGAACAAGTACCACACTATTTTTATATCAAAGTGTGTTGGCATTCAAAGTAAAAGAATGCTTGAATTAAAATGACTTTTATTCTGCAAATGATTCTCAGCCTGCAGATTTGTTAAAGGATGTTCCTAGCATAATTAAAATAGCTTCCTTAAATCAACATCGTCAAAATGGCAATACTCTCAAAAGCATTATACAGATTCAATGCGATCCCTATAAGGATACCCATGAAATTCTTCAAAGAAATAGATCATGCACTCCTGAAATTCATATGGAACAACAAACGCCGACGAATAGCTAAAGCAATTCTTGGGAAAAATACCTGGGGAGGCATTACCCTTCCCAACCTCAAACTCAACTACAAAGCATTAATAATTAAAACAGCATGGTACCAAAACAAAGCCAGGGCCGCAGACCAATGAAACAGGGTGGAATACTGGTACACACAATCCCAAAAGTATGAACATCTAATCTTTGATAAGGGAGCAAGAAATGTGAAGTGGAACAAGGAAAGCCTCTTCAACAAATGGTGCTGGAATAACTGGACAACCACATGCAAAAAAATGGGCTCAGACCTCGACCTAACACCATGCACAAAAGTCAGATCAAAATGGATTAAAGATGTCAACATCAAAGTGCCCAAGAACAGATGACTGGTTAAAGAAACTTTGGTACATTTACACAATGGAGTTCTATGTTGTTGGAGTACACGGAGCTTAGGTTTATCAGATTGTACCCATCACAGTGCTCCCGAGTCACTCCCATTACTTTGTCTGTCTGTAACCTCTTCTATGCTCTCTTCCCCAACCAATTTGTAAGGTCTCATCCTTCTTAGACACTGAAGCTGTACTGTAAGTCAATATTGCCTTTCTCCTCTCCTTATGTCTTTGAGCAGTTTACTTTAATGCAATGTCCTTTTGTATAGATACAGGAAGACAATTAATTAATATTATGCTTTATAACTTAGGAATTGATTGGCTTTGAATATTATTCACTCCTGGGCATCTGCCTTCTCAACTTAAGCCTCAGTTGCCCTCACTTCCTAGCATTCCAAGGGCAGGGTCCCGACGTGGGACTGGATGGAACCAGGGCAAGCCGGTAAGTTATGTGCTACCCTGGCATCGCGATGGGCCAGGCCAAGGTGCCACGATTCTTAACTATAAGTTAAGAGTTTGATCATAGGCATTATGTCATGATCCAATAGTAACGATGAGACTAGGGCCCTGCTGCTAGGAATAGGAAAGATATCTGGCCTGAGCACTGCAGTCTGAGATCGAGATGGCCCTAGGAGAGCAATTCTATAAGCCCAAAGTATTTCTTACTGTGTCCATACAAAATGATTAATATTATGTATGCTTATATGTTGGTTGGACAAGGAGAGGAGAAACACACGTCCTAGAAGCAGTTTTCTGTGTGTCCTGACTAGCTTGGATGAGACTGCTTTTTGGAGATGTAGATTCCAAGCTCTAGCAGACTGGTCTTTGTTGTGCTAATCTAAGTGCTTGTAGCTTGTGAAAAGGTGAGGCCAGGATTACTGGCCTGCGGATATAAGGAAACAATGTATGTTTGCCGCCTCAGTGTTCTTTCTGTAACTCCTTTTGATGACATCATTATATTGCGCCCTTTAGAGGTACTATGATCTATATAAGGGAGATTTCAGGGCTCTCTGGGGGGACACGTGCATCAGAGAACCTGGGAAGATGGGGCTGAGGACAGAAGCTGAGAGAACAAAGGCGCACGTGCTCGAGGATTCCTGAGGCCTCCATGACATACATCTCTTCCATGTAATAAACGGCTACTAAGACCAACTAGCTTGGCCTCGTTTCCTTCCTTCACCTGACCATCGCCATCGACCTCCCTGGAGTGGGGAAACGGCAAGACTGCCGGCCGTTTTATTTTTGTGTGTTTACACACTATGTAGCTGTTAGAAAAGATGAAGTTATGAAATTTACATACAAGTGGTACTACATGGAAAGTATCATGTTAAGCGAAATGAGTCAGAAAGAGCGGGATAGACACAGAAAGATTGCATTCATCTGGGGAACATAAAGCAACAAAAAGGGAGAGTAACACACAGGAATGGCTGAGATTAGTACCAGGAATTTTGCTCCATGAATGGAAGGCCAGCCACAGGCTCTAGGTGAAAAGGAAGCTCAGATAGAGAAGAGAGTACCAAATGAAGGGTGTTGTGAGGGTCCTCCCAGGGTGGGAGAAGCATGCTAAAAGTAGTCGATAGACCAAACATGATTGTCACTCAAAGCCTCTCTTGCAAAACACAGTACCCAAAAGAAGAGAGAGAGAACAAGGGGGAATACTCTGCCACAGATGCAGGATGGGACGGGTGGGGGTATGAGGGTGGGGGGGGATGCTGGGACCCATGGGGATGGATGACGGGCACTGGTGGAGGAATGGGCACTTGATCATTGTATAACTGAAACCCAAGCACAAAATTTGTAAGCCTATAATTGTACCTCATGGTTTTTCACTAATAAAAAAAGAAAAAAAAAAGATCTCAACTTCAGGCCAAAATCCATAAGGTACATTGAAGACAAGGTCAGCAAAACTCTCCATGATATTGAGGGCGAATGGTATCTTCAAAGATGACACTCCACTGACCAACCAAGTGGAAACAGAGATAAACAAATGGGATTAACTTAAATTAAGAAGCTTCTGCACCTCAAAAGCTACAATAACCAGAATACAAAGACAATCTACAGAATGGGAAAGGATATTTACTCAATACCCATCTGATAAAGGGTTGATATCAAGTACATACAAAGCACTTGTTGAATTCCACAAGAGGAAAACATCTAACCCCATCAAAAAATGGGGTGATGCCCATTGCCTCTTTTGCAAACCACAGCACCCGTAAGAAAGAGAGAACAAAAGGGAATGCCCTGCCACAGAGACAGGGTGGGATGGGGGGGATGGGGGAGTTGGAGGGATACTGGGATCTGTGGTGGTGGGAAATGGGCACTGGTGGAGGGATGGGTATTTGATCATTGTATAATTGAAACCCAAGCACAAAAATGTGTAAGTCCGTAACTGTACCTCATGATGTCTCACTATTAAAATTTTTTTTTTAATGGTACTGGAGCGATAGCACAGGGGTAGGGCGTTTGCCTTGCACGCAGCCAACATGGCTGACCCGAGTTCGATTCCTCCACCCCTCTCGGAGAGCCCGGCAAGCTACCGAGAGTATCTCGCCCGCACGACAGAGCCTGGCAAGCTCCCCGTGACGTATTCGATATGCCAAACACAGTAACAACAAAGTCTCCAATGGAGATGTTACTGGGCCCGCTCAAGCAAATCGATGATCAACGGGAGGGCCTTTACTTTTACTAAAAAAAATGGGGTGATGAAATGAACAGAAACTTTCCCAAAGAAGAAATCTAAATGGCTAAAAGGCACATGAGAAAATGCTCTGCATCACTAATCATCAGGGATTTGCAGATCAAAACCACAATGAGATATCATTTCACACCACAGAGAGAGGCCCTCATCCAAAAGAACAAAAGCAACAGGTGTTGGCGCGGATGTGGCGAGAAAGGGACTCTCTTTCACTGCTGGTAGGAATGTCGACTGGTTCAGCCCTTTTGGAAAACAATGTGGACGATTCTCCAAAAATTAGAAATTGAGCTCCCATTTGATCCAGCAATACCACTCCTGGGAATATATCCCAGAGAGGTAAAAAAGTATAGTTGAAGTGACATCTGCACTTGTTTGTTCATTGCAACACTGTTTACAATAGCTAGAATCTGGAAAAAAACTGAGTTCCCGAGAATAGATGACTGGTTAAAGAAACTTTGGTACATCTACACAATGGAGTACTATGCAGCTGTTAGAAAAGATGAAGACATGAAATTTACATACAAGTGGTACTACATGGAAAGTATCATGTTAAGCGAAATGAGTCAGTAAGAGAGGGATAGACATAGAAAGATTGCATTCATCTGGGGGATATAAAGTAACAAAATATGAGATTAATACCCAAGAATAGCTGAGATTAGCACCAGGAGGATTACTTCACAGCTTAGAGGCCAGCTGGGCATTCTAGGGGAAAGGGCAGAACAGATAGAGAAGGGAGCACCAAATAAAGGGTGTTGGGAGGGTCCTCCCAGGAGGGGAGATGCATGTTGAAAGTAGACTATGGACTGAATATGTTTGCCACTCAATGCTTCTTTTGCAGACCACAAGACCCAAAAGGAGAGAGAGAACAAAAGGGAATGCCCTGCCACAGAGGCAGGGTGGGATGGGATGATGGGGGTGGGAGGGATATTATCCATGGTGGTGGAAAATGGGCACTGGTGGAGGGATGGGTACTCAATCATTGTATAATCGAAACCCAAGCACAAAAATTTGTAAATCTACAACTGTACCTCATGGTGTTTCGCTAATAAAAAAATTTTTTAAAAAAGTGGAGCTTTAGGTAAAAAGTCAAAGGTAATGAAGAAGTTTAATATAATTGTGTAAAGTTGTAATAGGGGAAAGTAATGCCACATTGTATTATAATTAAAAGAGTCAATAGCACTGCACTGTCCTCCCATTGTTCATCGATTTGCTCGAGCGGGCACCAGTAAGGTCTCCACTGTGAGACTTGTTACTGTTTTTGGCATACATTTGTTTTTGGAATACTCCTGGGGAGCTTGCTATGCCAGGCTATGCCATACAAAGAGTCAGTAAAACAGACAAAAATAAAATGGGGGTTGTGGGGGTAATAGGAAGTTGCAGGAGAGAAGTCACTAAGTTCGTAAAATGGTAGAATCGCTGTGAGCAAAGAGCCAGCCTCAAGGAAGAGCGAGCTCAATTAGTTCAGTCATAGGAGAAAAAGAAGAATGTATAGAGACAAATAAAGGAAAATAAGAAGTAATGGGGGCGCTTGGAATTCTCTTTTGGTTGTTTGCTTTCTCAAGGAAAGAAAGTGCAAGGTCCTCTGCTGAGATGGACCTGATGGAGTTCATGTTAGAGATTTGAGGTAAAAGAATGGGATAACAACCCCTTAGAAGAATGGGAGCATGGCCAGATTCAGGAAATATAAAGTGAATGTTGCAGCCTCTAGAGCGCTCTTGGGGATTCAAAGCGAGGCAGGTCAGGACGGTTGTGGGCTTTTACTCCAGCTGCATTCAGAGTGTGAGGGCAGGTGCGCTATAGGAGAAGGACTGGATCTGAGCAGGACGTGGTGTCATGGGGAAAGACAATGCAGCAAGGGTGGAGCACGTTTGCCTGCTGATTGTGATGAATGTAGATTTCATTTGCGTGGAGGATAAAGAAATATTCAGTATAAGTATCTCATAATTTTATCATTCCACGTACTGAAATAGTACTAATAATGATTTTAAAAGCGGTGCATATCATGTATGTGTATTTATGATTTATTATTAGAAAAACTGGACAAGAAGGTGTCATGTCTTCAGATTACACTAAAATAAAAGTTTTTGAAAATATGTGGACAAATCTGTATCCCAAGAGAAGTGAAAATGGTTTGATTACTCGGAGAGTCTGGCAAGCTACCAAGCGTATCTCGCCCACACGGCAAAGCCTGGCAAGCTACCCGTAATGTATTTTATATGCCAAACACAGTAACATCAAAGTCTCACAATGGAGACGTTACTGGGCCCGCTCGAGCAAATCAATGAACAACAGGAGGACAGTGACAGTGACTTTAATGGTAGAATTTCTTTTCTTTGTATTGATGCTCAATTCATGTCATTAAGTATTAATTGAGTGATGATTTGGGGTGTTTTAATCTCCTACTACCATTATGTTACTGTCAATATCTTCCTTCAAGTTCCATTAGCAATTGTTTTAAATATTTTGATAGTTTATCTTTAGGTGCATATGTAATTAGGAGTGTCAGGGTTTTTTTTTAAATCACTGTCACTGTCACTGTCCTTCCGTTGTTCATCGATTTGCTTGAGTGGGCCCAGTAACATTGTGAGACTTGTTATTGTGTTGGCATATCGAATACGTCATGGGTAGCTTGCCAAACTTTGCTGTGTGGGCAAGATACTCCCAGTAACTTGCTGGGCTCTCTGAGAGGGGCAGAGGAATCAAACTTTGGTCAACCTTGTGGGCCACGTGCAAGGCAAACGCCCTACCCTCTGTGCTATCATTCCAGCCTGTTTATTAAAAAGCCATGATTTACAAAGTTACTGATAGTTGCGTTTTAGGCATACAATAACTAAACACCAATGTCTCTATCAGTGTCAATTTCCCTCCGCCAGTACTCCTAGAATCCCTTCACCTACCCCCCATAATACCCCCACCTGTCAACCTGACAGGCCATTACAAATTTGCTGCTTAGATCTCATACTTTCAGTTCTGTTGAATCTGTGTTTTGGGTATATGGATATACCTCTCACTCATATCACTGGTATAAATGAAGCCCAGTGCCTGTTAACTCCTTACTTCTTGTCCTCTTCTTCCTCCTTGAATTCTTTCCTTCTCTGTGTGTCTCCTCTCTAAATTCTGGGCTCAAGGGTGATATAAGCATCTTACCTTTAATAAAGTACATTTCCTCATCCAATATTCTATAATTGCATACAGAAGTAAGATCATCCTGTGTTTTTCTTTCTTCTTTTGGCTTACTTCACTCAGCCTGATAGCTTCCAGTTCCAACTAAGTTGCAAGAAATTGCATGAATTCATAATTCCTTGAAACTGCATAGTATTCCATTGTGTATTAGTCACATCTTAATAGTCCATTCATCTGTCTTTGAACACCTAGGCTGATTCCATATTTTAGCTATAGTACTAAGTGCAAGAATGAATATGTCCTTTTTTCTTATGCATGTACATATGTCCTTTTGAGAGACTATTCTTAAGCCCTGGAAATAGAATGTATCAACACATAACTACTATTTTTTTCAACTATATAGAGTAAAATTTATTTAAAATGTTACATTGTACTCTTACTATTAATTTCCTAGGTAACTATTACAAAGAGCAAAAAGATACACATTGTCTTTCTATAAGACACATTTTTTGTAAAGAATTGCTTAATTTTATGCTCTGTATTTATTAGACACAGGCACTGTATTGTAACACTACAAGAGAGAACTAATTTATTATTAATAGAGTTTTATGCAGACATGTATTCATGATATCAGTTTGTCCTCTTTAACTGTACCTCTGGGCACCATGTGAATCATTTATGAGCTGACTAGCTACCTCTGAAATGAAAAGATTGCCAATTCACAAAGCAGACTACGGCATATGGAGACACAGAAAAACACTATATAAACACAGTTATTTTCACGAGAATCAATTTATCATTTAGTAGAATAATAAATAGTGAAAACACCAGCTCTATTAGTTAGGAGAGGTCTTCTAAGATCAACAGATTTTAACCTTAAATCCTGGAGATAGTTGTCTTGGATCATTATGCTTGGTTATAGAGTGTATCTTGATAAAATACTAGAGAGATAATAAGTAAAACTCTTGGTGACAGTTATAAAATCGAAGTTAAAAGACCCAACTATGATAGGTCATTACTAGAATGGAAATAATCTAAATATATGTAAGCAGGTAAGCAAACCATTCTCACAAAGTGAGAATGTAATGTTGACCAAATTAACACAAAATACCTCATTGAGTGCTATTTTCACAACTCACAAAATATAGGAGACATTTAAATACACCCTGTGAAGTGAGAGTTACAGTTTAATTGCCATAAATTTAATTAAGTATAACTACTGTTTTTGATACATGCCATTCTCTCTGGTGTCAAATGGTATATCATTGTGGTCTTTATTTGGATTTTTCCAATGATAAATGATGCTGAGCATTTTTTTTCATGTGCCTACTAGCCATCCTACTGTCTTCCTCTGAGAATGGCCTATTCATTTCTTCTCCCCATTTGCTGATAGAATTTTCGCATTTTTTTGTTGCTGTTGGTCTTTGTGAATATTTAATATATTACAAATATGGAGGAGCTCCCAGAAGAGAACAACACCTGTACAAGCGATTAGAGGCCGCCCCAAAATCTTCCATCCCTCTCAGAGAGTCTGGCAATCTACTGAGAGTATCTTGCCCACACAGCAGAGCCTGGCAAGCTACCCATGGTGTATTAGATATGCCAAAAACAGTAGCAATAATGGGTCTCATTCCCCTGACCCTGAAAGAGCCCCCAATATGCCATTGGGCTTTGCTAGCACGCAACAGGGATGAATGGAGTCATTACTGGTACCCACTCGAGCAAATCGATGGATCAACGGGCTGACAAGTGACAAGTGACAAGTGATTACAGATATGAAATCTTTATCTGTTTGAGGTGAATGCAAATATTTTCCCATTGAGTTAGCTGTCTTTAAGTTTTAGTCCATGATTTTCTTTGTTTTGTTTTGTTTTGCCATGAAACACAAAACAAAACTTCATGTAGTTCCATTTATTTTGAAATTCATTTAGTTCCATTTATTTTTTAAATTTTTTTGCATTTGCTCAGTTATCAGATTATTGAAGGCACCTTTGAGGCCCAAATATTGAAATATTCTGCCTATATTTTCCTCAATGTACTTAATAGTTTCTAGGTGGATCTCAAGGTCTTTGATCCACTTTGAATTGACTTTTATGTGAGATGTAGATATGGATCCAGCTTTATTTTCTTACATGTAGTTGTCCAATTTTGCCAGCACCATTTGATGAGGAGGCTGTCTTTAGGTTTGTGAGTTTTTGATGTATTGATGAACACAATGAACCCTGTCCCTTATAGCCTTTTTTATTTGAAATTTTTGTTGTCTGGCATAGATATGGCCACCCCAGTCTTTGTTTATTTGTTAGTTTGTTTGTTTGAGGGTCACCCTTAGCAATGCTCAGTGGTTACTCTCATGACTCTGTGTTCAGGGATCACTCCTAGCGATTTTCAGGAGAACATATGGTGTAATGGTGATGGACCAGGTTGGGTACATGCAAAGCAAATACCCTACCCACTGTTAAGGTAAAAGGTAAAGGCCCTCCCGTTGATCGTCGATTTGCTCGAGCGGGCCCAGTAACGTCTCCATTGGAGACTTTGTTGTTACTGTGTCTGGCATATCCAATACTCTCGGTAGCTTGCCGGGCTCTCCGAGAGGGGCGGAGGAATCGAACTCGGGTCGGCCATGTTGGCCGCTTGTAAGGCGAACGCCCTACCCGCTGTGCTATCGCTCCAGCCCTACCCACTGTTATTATCATTATACTCTTCAACCAGATTTTCAAAGTCAATATTGGCCTGTAGGACTATTTTTCAGCCTTTTACTTTGAATCTGTGTTTACCTTGACTATTTAGAGGTATCTATTGTAGGCAGCAGAAAGTTAGGTTGAGTTTTCTGATCCATCCTGCCAGTCTGTGACTTTTTGTTGGTGAGTTCGGGCATTTGCATTGAGAGAAATAATTGAGATGAGCAAATGTATTTGCCACCATTTGTTAAAAAGTTATGAGTGTTTTTTGAAGTTTGTCTCATCTTTTAAAGAAACTCTAATGCTCTTGCAAACCTGCCTTCAACGTTATGAATACCCTAAGCTATTGCTTGTCCATAAAGATTTTAATTATTTCTTAAAATATGAATGATCTAACTGGATAGGGTGTTCTCAGTGGAATGTTCATTTCATTGAGTTTTATCCCATCATTCTTTTTTATTTTAATTTTTATTAGTGAAACGTCATGAGGTACAGTTGTAGACTTATAAATTTTTGTGCTTGGGTTTCAATTATACAACGATCAAATACCCATCCCTCCACCAGTGCCCATTTCCCACCACCACGGATCCCAGTATCTCTCCCACCCCCCATCCCCGCATCCCACCCTGCCTCTGTGGCAGGGCATTTCTCTCTGTCTCTCTCTCCATTTGGGTGTTGTGGTTTTCAAAAGAGGCATTGAATGGCAATCATGTTTGGTCTATAGTCTACTTTCAGCATGCTTCTCCCATCCTGGGAGGATCCTCCCACCACCCTTTACTTGGTGCTCCCTTCTCTATCTGAGCTGCCTTTCCGCCTAGCATGTGCGGTTGCCTGCAAGCCATGGAGTGAACCTCCTGGTACTTATCTCGGCTATTCTTGGGTGTTAGTCTCCTATTTTGTTACTTTATGTTCCCCAGATGAATGCAATCTTTCTATGTCTGTGCCTCTCTTTCTGACTCATTTTGCTTAGCATGATACTTTCCTTGTAGTACCACTTATATGTAAATTTCATGACTTCATCTTTTCTAACAGCTACATAGTACTCCATTGTGTAGATGTACCAAAGTTTCTTTAACCAGTCATCTGTTCTTGGGCACTCGGGTTTTTTACAGATTTTGGCTATTGTGAATAGTGCAGCAATAAACACAGAAGTGCAGATGTCATTTCAACTGTACTTTTTTGCTTCTCCAGAATATATTCCGAGGAGTTATCCCATCATTCTTTTCTGGCCCCTTGAGTCTCATTTGATAGATTTGCTATAAATTCTATGGGAGTTCCTTTGTATATATTTCCTTGTTTGATCTTGCTGCTGGGACTGGAGCGATAGCACAGTGATAGGGTGTTTGCCTTGCACGCAGCCAGCCTGGCCAAGCCGGGTTCGATTCCTCCACCCCTCTGAGAGCCCAGCAAGCGACTGAGAGTATCGCGCCCACACGGCAAAGCCTGGCAAGCTACCCGTGACTTATTCAATATGCTAAGCACAGTAACAAGTCTCAAAATGGAGACGTTACTGGACCCGCTCAAGCAAATCGCTGAACAACGGGCGGACAGTGGGACAGTGTATGACAGTGTGATCTTGCTGCTATCAGGGTTCTGTTTCTGTCTGGTTTTGGTCATTCTGATTACAATATATCAGAATTTTTCTATTTGGACTTATTTTCTCTGGTGCCCTTTGAGTCCCTTGAATAGAAGTGCTTGCACTCCTTAACCACTCGAGGATATTCTCATCTGAGATTAATTTAACTATTCAGGGACTCCACTGAATCTTATATTGGTCATCTGAACTAATTCCATAGTTCACTTCTTTTCAAACATTCTTCCATATTTTTTGTTTTGTAGTGGTTTCCTGAATCTAATGTTGTAGCTCACTGAGCTTTTCCTTAGCTACTGTTTGTTGCTGATGCCCTTAAGTCTTAAATTTTACCTACTATACTCCATTTCTCTCATCTAATTGCAGTTATCTCAATTTTTGCTCTCATACTTTCCTGGTGGCTGGAGCTTGCACACAGCTGACCCAGGCTGACCTTGGTTCGATTTTTCCTCCCCTCTTGGAGAGCCCGGCAAGCTACCGAGTTCGCGCCCCCTCGGCAAAGCCTGGCAAGCTAACCGTGACATATTCAATATGCCAAGAACAGTAACAAGTCTCACAATGGAGATGTTACTGGTGCCCACTCGAGCAAATCGATGAACAACAGGAGGACAGTGCTACTTCCCTGTACCATAATTTCTTTGAGCTCATTGAACATCCTGATTGGGGCCAGAGAGATAGTCCAGGAATTGAGACACTTGCTTGCATGTGTCTTACTCTGATTTGATTTTCAGCACCATCTATGATCCTGCAAACTCTTCCAGGATGGATCCCTAAGCAGATTCAGAAGTAAGCCCTGAGCACAGCCAGATCTGTCCCCAAAACAAACCAAAAACCAAAATACAGTCCATAAATATCCTCATCGTGTTGGCTCTGAAAGGCTATAGAGCTGGTTGGTACTGGCAGAGATTCCTATGCTATTCCCTTCACTTAGTGGGCCTGGTGGGTTTCTACACAGCTTTTTCACTGTGTCTGCCATGCTATGAGTGTGAATCTCTGTAGTCCACCCTCATGGTAATCTGTGAGGGTTAGGCTGGGTGTCGTCTTTTCCTTTCCTGCTCATCCTCTCCTGGCAATAGGAGGATAAGTGTGCACAATGTAAGGTGTGATGAGTGAATCTGCTATGCACAGTCATGAGGCTCAGAAGCAGAGAGTTGAGTTACGTGTATGGAACGTGGATGTGGGGCTGCAGACGGCAGGCATAGGGGCTACTAGGATGTGAGGTGGAAGGGAATGGAAACCACTTCCAGCTCTGAAAAAGACCAGGAGGTCAGCCTCACCGGGAAAATTAAGGAGCAAGCAGTTTCTGGGGTGCAGATATGGGCCTGCAGAGACTGCAGGGACATTTTACTTTATATTTTAATCTCAGTATCATCGAGAGAGCTCTTTCTAAATTTTTGACTCACAGAAAAGTGATAAATGTAACAAACTCTGCCTTATATATAATAGTAGAGAAAAATCAATATAACTGCCCCCAAATTTGTGGTTGTTCATAGAACCAAAATATTTGTCCTCTAGTTTTATTAGACACAATAAAGTCTCTAAAATCTCCAGGTTACTTCACAGAGCATTAATAAATTACTTTGGTGTGGGTAGGATTTATTTACTTTGGGGGTGTTTAGGGCACACCTGGCAGTGCTCAGGGCACACTCCTGGCTCTGCTCAGGGGTCACTGCTGGCAGGGGCAGGGCACCATATGGGGTGCTGAGGATTGAACCCAAGTCAGCCATGTGCAAGGCAAAAGTCCTATGCACTTTACCATTACTCCAGTCCCAATATTCTATTTTCTGTATCCCATGGCACAACTCTTCTAAGTGCCTTTAAAGTCCTCTGTCTGCTAGTTGGTTCTATGAGAATATTCTCATGCTGGTTCACTGAAACGTTGAAGAATGTACCCATTTATTGGGAGTCCATTTTAGTATTTAATATTGAGCCATACATGAAGAATTGGAATGAGAGATAACGAAGGCCCTTTAAAGGAAAGGTGTCCTTCCTCTAAAAATTAAAGAGCCAAGAGAAATCCCTGTGCATTTCCAGAAGTGACCTAAAAGGAAAATTAATTAATTAATTAATTAATTTTAAAAAATTAAAGAAAGCCAGGGAGATGGCCCAAAAGGCTGGAGTTTTGTGTGCGGTAGCCCCAGCACACATGGTTCCCTATCCCATCCTTGCAACCACCAGCACAATGAGTTGGGATGCCTGAGCACAAACACCAGTAAACAAGGAAATAAAAAAACCATTGTATTATTGTACTTGCATCTCAGGGTCTATCCTGGTATTGTAAGCTCTGAAAGATGGAACTTCCAAGACAGAAGACCTAAAGGATACTGAGGGGGGACCTAGGTCTTTAAAGTTCTCTACTAATCAACAATTTCTTCACCTTCCTAGCCAGAACTTTAGTCTTACTCTGAGATGGGGTAAGTAATGCAATTAGAAAGCATTCCTATAGCATCCATCCAGACACACGCTTTTCTTGAGTTCACCAGCTTCTAATAGCATGTTCCTGACTGATGACAGCCTTGTTCTGTCATTCTCCTCTCTCTTTAGCAAGGTGCCTGGGGCTTCAGTCCCCCCCCCCCCCACGTGGTAGTGGCAATAGGCTGAGAACAAAGACTTCAGAGTCAATGAATCAGTTCTCAGTTCGTTTTTTGTGCCCTATAATTGAGATTAGGTATGATTAGTGAAACTGCTGAGGAAATGTCTCAGATCCAGGAACCATTCTCACATTTAAGAGATTAGTACCAGGAATTTTGCTCCATGACTTGGAGGCCAGCCACAAGTGCTAGAGGAAAAGGAAGCTCAGATAGAGAAGGGAGCACCAAACAAAGGGTGTTGGGAGGATCCTACCAGGATGAGAGATGCATGCTGAAAGTAGACTATAGACCAAACATGATTGCCACTCAATGCCTCTCTTGCAAACCACAGAACCCAAAAGGAAAGAGAGAGAACAAAAGGGAATGCCCTGCCACAGAGGCAGAGTGGAATGGGGGGGAATAGAGGGTGGGAGGGATGCTAGGACCCGTGGTGGTGGAGGATGGGCGCTGGTGGAGGGATGGGTACTTGATCATTGTATAACTGAAACCCAAGCACAAAAATTTGTAAGTCTATAACTGTACCTCATGGTGTTTCACAAAAAAATAAAATAAAAAATAAAAAAATAAAAGATTACAGTACAGGAAGATAAGATGTGATTTCTTTGCTACCAAAAGTTTTTAACATGAAGCATCTTTCTAGTAATAAAGGAATCTGCTGTAAAAACTGAAGTTAAACTACTAAACACTAAATTCTTTTCACTGGACCAATTTAGAGTCAAGGGTAATTACTTTCCATCTCCCCAAATCCTATGAATTTCAAATATTCTTTATTGCTCATCGTATGGTACATACTTGACATGTATGAGGCCCTGGGATTTATCCCCAAGTACCAAAACATCTCCTCTATCTCTGTGTGAGATTTCATTTTAAAGAAAGAAGTCCTTACTATTTTTACTTCCCTTTCTGTAAATAAACCTGTCCTTGTAATGTTTTAGTTTTCTCAGATTCTTCTCTACAAAAGAACATCCTGGTTAAACTCTATTTTGGAGAACTGTGTTAATAATAACCTTATCCCTGCTCTCACCTGTTTCCTTCCGCTAAACACACATAAATAGTTATGTCCTATTTCTGCCACCAGAGGGAAGCATACTTTCACGCATTATTGTATCGGCGATTTTATTTTATCTGCATAGGATCCGACACCAGTGTAGTTCAGGGAACCCAAGTCCACTTCTGGCGATACTTGCCCGGTGATTGAGCCTGACGGTCTGATGTCTTATCCCTAGGGCCAGTGCTGGGGTTCATATATATGTTTATATGCCGGTCTGATGTCTTATCCCTAGGGTTAGGAAAACTACATTAGGGCTGCTCAGTGGACCAAGTGTTGCCAGTGATAGAATACAGGACTTTTCACTCTAACACTTACACTCTCTCCCCTATACTACTATCAATTTTCAAGTGCCAGCAGTGCTTCTTCTTTATTCCAATTTCTCTAAAGTACTTCTTATATTTCTATTACAATTTATGCAAATGAATGTGTATTTTTATCTTTTTTTTATTTTTGGGTCACACCCAGCAATGGTCAGGGTTACTCCTGGTTCTGCGTTCAGGAATTATCCCTGACGGTGCTTGGGGGACCATATGGGAAGCCGGAGATTGAACCCAGGTCAGCTGTGTGCAAGGCAAACGCCCTACCTGCTGTGCTATCACTCCAGCCCTTTATCATTATTTTTTGAAGAAAAATTTCGTTTCCAAATCCACTAAGACATGCTGTTAGCTCCCAGTCACCCTTTCAGATTCCCTTCGACTTGAGTTCACCAAAAACTCCCGCTTACTCTTGTGATCCCTAGACAACAGGGCCCATGGGCCAGAGTCCAGGTAGAAGCTATTTGCCAATGCTCAGCTATTTCAACCTTTCAGTGACTGGTAGAGTTACTGCCTCTGCACTCAGGGATAGCCCCTGGCAAGCTAGAAGGACCATATAGGGTACCTGGCATCAAACTCAGATTGGGAACATGCAAAGCCAATACCTTAGCTACTGTATTATCTCACCAGACCATGTATTTATTACTTTCCTGTTGGAGTTCCCACTGGCAAAGCTCCAAAACATACTGGACTGCTTGCACTGTGAAAATGCTCCCAGGACCAGGACAGGGGGTGATGGAGTGGTTCCGGGGAGGGATGAAATTTCCAGGAGATTACCAAGGAAGTTTGTATTCTAGAAGGAGATAAAGATGACCACTATTGGCTGAACTCATCCAGAATCCTTTCTCGCTGTGAGAAAGGATTTCATTTCATTTCATTCACTGATAATGAACTGGAAGTTCCCACCTCCAGACTACTACAGCAACATGAAGAAATGGCGCAAATCCACACCACGAGAAATGGATGAAGAAAGGAGCCCAGAAGCCTTAATAGGGAATAACAACAAATACAATCTCTCCGAAAAAGAATTCAGAGATGAATTAAATGTTGAGGATTTTTAATTAACTCAAAGAAACAGTGGAACAGGCACCCAGTAAATTAAAGGAGAACATGAAAGAAACAGTGGGACGGACAGCCAATAAAATACAGGAAGAAATGAGAGCAGAAATAAGAAAGCTACAAACAGAAGTGTCACTAATAAAGGACTCAGTAGGTGAAATTAAAAACTCAGTGGGTGCCCTCAACAGTAGAACAATAAGAGCCAAATACAGAATCAGTGAGCTTGAAGATGAGCTGCAGAAAGCATACAGGTAACAACATACAATGGGAAAGACCTCAAAACAGCACTAGAGCAAATCACAGATCTAGGGGATGAACTCAAGAGGAACAACATAAGAATCATCGGAGTACCAGAAGGACAGGGAGGCAAGCCCAGTGAAGTAGAAACAGTTAAAGATATCATTGCTGAGAAGTACTCAAAGCTGGAGAATGCATGCCTCAAGATACAAGGAACCCAAAGGGGACCAGCTAAAAGAGACCCTAATAAAAAGACTCCAAGACATATTATAATAAGAATAATGAATACCACAGATAGAGATACAATACTGCAAGCAGCAAGGTCAAAGAAGGAAATCACATACAAAGGAGCACCCCTTAGATTTATAGCAGAATTATCAGAGGAAACCATCTGAGCCGGAAGACAATGGTCGTATATAGTGAAAAAACTCAATAAAATGAATGCCTCAACAAGAATACTCTATCCAGCTAACCTCAAACTCAAAGGAATGATACATCATGTCACAGATAAACAGCAGCAAAGGAACTTCATAGACTAAAACACCAACCTTAAAAGAAGGACTAAAGGGGCTACTGAAAGACAAGACAAACCCCACAAGCACAACAAACCTCTACAGGAAGATAGCATAAAACCCCATGACAATAATCTCTCTCAATGTCAATAGTCTAAAATGCACCAATTAAGAGACACGGAGTGTGCAAAATAGATTAAAAACTGAACCCAACATTCTGCTGCCTACAAAAAACAGTCAGAGCAAACAGAGACTCAAAGTTAGAGGATGGAAAACAATCCTTCAAGCAAACAACTCTCTCAAAAAGGCTGGTGTGGCTATATTAATATCCAACAACATAGATTTCAGGCTGAAAAAGATTAGAAGCAAAGGCCATTTTTTAATAATCAAGAGATATGTACAGCAGGAAGAAGTTACACTCCTAAACATATATATGAACCAAATGAGGGACCAGCAAAATATCTTTAAAAAGCTGCTAGTAGACTTCAATGACGACATTGGCTGCAACACAATAGTAGTTGGAGACTTCAACACCACCCTATCACCTCTTGACAGATCGACAAAACTAAAACTCAGCAAGGAAGTACTGGCTTTGAAGGAAGAAATGGAAGAGAGAGGTATAATAGTTGATTGGGTATCAGGCACAAGATGCTTCATACCCATCCCTTCTCTAGTGTATATTTCCCACCACCAATGTCCCCAGTTTTTCTCTACCACCACCCATTCCCACCTACTCTGTCTCTATGGCAGGCACCTCTCTCTCTCTCTCTCTCTCTCTCTCTCCCTCTCCCTCTTCCTCTCTTCCTCTCCTTCTGGGCATTGTTGTTTGCAATACACCTATTGAAAGGTTATCATATATATATATATAATTACCGCACCATAATTGATAGGATTCATATATGGTTTGAACCTTGGGAACACCTACAAGGGTGATTAGAGGCCGCTGTAAAAGCTTCTATCCCTCTCGGAGAGCCTGCAAGCTACCAAGAGTATCCCGCCCACACAGCAGAGCCTGGAAAGCTCTCTGTGGTGTATTCGATATGCCAAAAACAGTAAATACAATGGGTCTCATTCCCCTGACCCTGAAGGACTCAGCATTATGGTAGCGATAAGAAGTATGTGGAAGGAGAGGCTGATAAAATCTTAAGGCCGAACTAGGCTGCCCAAATGAAGAAAGACAAAATGGATTGTCTGTACTTTCAATGCAAATACGCTGGCATTAGATGCACCCATTGAGGACCTGATGGTAAAAGCGTGAAAGATCAAGTACAACATCATTGGTCTGACCAAGACGAGAAGGCATTAATCACATCATGCCATTTTTGAAACTGGAGAAGAACTGTTCCTCAGAACATGCGACAAAAGAGGCTTCAGAGGTGTTGGTGCCCTTGTCAACACGAACTTGGCCATGAGCATTGATTCATTCGAATGCCTAACAACCCAAATCGGACGATTACACTTGAATAGATGTGGCTTACTGCCGGCAGTTTCTATCTTCATCGTCTATGCACCAACATCCAACTACGATGAAGAAGAAATTGAGAAGTTCTACATTGAGCTGGAATATCATAGGGGGAATGCTTTTAGTTTATCCCCATGGGCCGTGAGCCTGTGAAAGATGGCTTTGACTATATTGAGGAACTTTCCTTCAGTGCCCATTTTGCTGAGAGTTTTCATCATAAATGAGTGCTGGATTTTGTCAAATGCTTTCTCTGCATCTATTGAATGATCATATGGTTTTTATTTTTTATTGATATTATGGATTATGTTGATTTACTTGCAAATGTTAAACCCTCCTTGCATCCACAGAATGAATCCCACTTGGTTATGGTCTTTTTGATCTTTTTGATCAGTTGTTGGATTATATTTGCTAATATTTTGTTGAGGATATTCACATCCATGTTCATCAAGGATATTGGCCTGTAATTTTCTTTTTTGTGGTGTCTCTGTTTGCTTTTGGTATTAGGGTGATATGTGCTTCATAGAAACTGGGAGTGTTTCTGTTTCTTCAATTTACTGTAAAAGTTTGAAATTATCTGTCAATAGGTTCTCTTTAAATGTTTGGATGAATTTGCTACTGAATCCATCTAGACCTGGGCTTTTGTTTGAGGGAAAACTTATGATTACAGTTTCAATTTCCTTGATAGTAATAGGTCTATTAAGTTATTCCAAATCTTCTTGACTCAGCCTTGGGAGGATATAGGAATTCAGGAATTTATACATTTCTTCTAGTTTCTCTTGTTTCGTGGCATACAGACTAACAAAGTAATCTCTGAGGATCTTCTGAATTTCTTTGATTTCTGTTGTGATGTCCTTCTTTTCATTTCTGATTCGTTTTATTAGGGTTCTCTCTCTCTCTTTCGTTGAGTCTTGCTAGTACTTTATCAATCTTATTTATTTTCTTAAAGAACAAGCTCTTTGTTTCATTGATCTTTCAGATTGCTTTTTGGACTTCAAAGTCTTAATTTCCACTCTACGGTTTATTATTTCTTTCCTCCTACCTGTTTGGGTTCCTTTTGTTGGTCTTTTTGTAAGATCTGGAGCTGTGAAGTCAACTTTTTTATGTGGGCCCTTTCTTCCTTCCTGAGAAATTCTTGCAGAGCTATAAATTTTCCCCTTAACTCTGCTTTAGCTGTGTCCTGCAAGTTCTGGTAGTTCATGTCTTCATTTTCATTTGTTTCCAGAAATCTTTTGATTTATTCCTTGAGTTCCTCTCAAACCCACCCAATCAACATTGAGCTGTTTGATTTCAAGATGTTTGATTTGATTCTCCCTTTCTGTGTGTAATTAACTTCTATCTCCTGTGCATTGTGGTCTGAAAAGATAGTTAATAGAATTTCTATCTTCCCAATTCTACTGAGGTATGTTTTGTGACTCAGTATATGGTCTATTTTGGAAAATGTTGCACTGGAAAATAATGTGCATTCAGTTTCTTTGGGGGGAGGATAAAAAGTCCTGTATACATCTATTAGACCTCTCTCTTCCATTTCTTCCTTCAAAGTCAGTACTTCCTTGCTGAGTTTTAGTTTCGTTGATCTGTCAAGAGGTGATAGGGTGGTGTTGAAGTCAACAACTACTATTGTGTTGCAGCCAATGTCATCATTGAAGTCTACTAGCAGTTTTTTAAAGATATTTTGCTGGTCCCTCATTTGATTCATATATATGTTAAGGAGTGTGACTTCTTCCTGCTGTACATATCTCTTGATTATTAAAAAATGACCTTTGCTTCTAATCTTTTTCAGCCTGAAATCTA
Organism: Sorex fumeus; assembly: GCF_029834395.1. NCBI lineage: Eukaryota > Metazoa > Chordata > Mammalia > Eulipotyphla > Soricidae > Sorex > Sorex fumeus. The sequence continues at coordinate 7,071,098 of NW_026606103.1, forward strand.
TGTTGTCGGATATTAGTATAGCCACCCCAGCCTTTTTGAGGGAGTTGTTTGCTTGAAGGATTGTTTTCCATCCTCTAACTTTGAGTCTCTGTTTGCTCTGACTGTTTTTTGTAGGCAGCAGGATGTTGGGTATAGTTTTTAATCTATTTTGCCACTCTGTGTCTTTTAATTGGTGCATTTTAGACTACTGACACCGAGAGAGATTATTGTCATGGGGTTTTGTGCTATCTTCCTGTAGAGGTTTGTTGTGTTGTGGGGTTTGTCTTGTCTTACAGTAGTCCCTTCTTTTAAGGTTGGTTTTTTAGTCAATGATATGAATGCCTCACCCGAATACTCTATCCTGCTAACCTCAAACTCAAAGGAATGATACATCATTTCACAGATAAACAGCAGCGAAATAACATCATAGACTTCCTTAACTGTGTATCCACGGTGATTCAGTGAAAAAATAATATAAAAAACAGAAAAGTTCCTGCCATAGAGGCAGGCAGGTGTGGTGATGGGAAGGAAAACTGGGGACACTGGTGATGGAAAATGCACAACTCGTAAAGTGACAGTGTTGGAACATTGTGTGACTAAAATTCAGTCATAAATAACTTTATAACTGTGTATCTTATGGTGATTAAATTTAAAAATATAACTAAAAATAAATAAAGCATATGCTAAGCTCCAACATGAGTCTCTAATTGGTCAGGTCTGGTATAGGAGACAAGTTTACAATGTACACCTTCAAAGTTGTCAAAGCACAGCTGTTTTAGTTATAAATGATCATTGTAATGCCAAATCCAGTAATTTGTCGTGCTTATTTCTCTTAATTTTCTTTTGGGGAGATTTTTTTTTAGATTTTTATTAGTGAAACACCATAAGGTACAGTTGTAGATTTACAAGTTTTTGTGCTTGGGTTTCAGATATACAATTATCGAATACTCATCCCTCCACCAGTGCCCATTCTCCACCACCACTGATCCCAGTATTCCTCCCACCCACCCCCGCCCCTCATACCACCCTGCCTTTGTAGCAGGGCTTTTTTTGGGGGGATTTTTAAATTGAGATGATATGGTGTGCAAAGCTAATAATAGTGGTTTATCATATACATAATTCCAAGGCCATAACTGCTCCCTCTCCTAAGGATACTCAAAGCTTTCTCTCTTATCCCCTGCCACTCAATTATATGGATGAGTTCTCAAGTTATGTTGCCTTTCCACCTTATTGCTACCTCACATGTATCTTTAAGTTCCACACATAAGAGTGATCATTCTGTATCTCTCCCTTTCATTTGACTTTTTTCAGCATGATATCCACTAGTTCCCATCCATGTTGCAGCAAATTACATGATTTTGATTTTTCTAAGAGTTGCATAGAATTCCATTGTGGATATATCCCTACAAATTCTTGATCCCTTTGTGTATAATTGGGGAGTTTGGTTGATTTCATATCTTGACTATTGTATTAAGTAAACTGATGAACATTGGTGTAGTGCATATTGTTTTGAATTGATGTTTTTATGTTTTGGAGAACCATTATTTTCCAAACTAACAGCATTTGACAGTTTATCGCACTCAACATTATTAACTTTTTGTTTGGATTTATGTTGCTTGTAGTCAAAACTAGTTTTGAAATAAAATTATATACAAAGGTCCATATAAAATAAGAGCACGTAATGAAATGCAACAAAGCAGTTAAACTGATTATAGGAAATATATATGGCAAAAGGAGAGAGAGAGTGGGGGACTTGCTTTAGAGGAGGCTGGGGTGTGGAGGGGCAAGGGGCTGGTGGGAGGGAAACTGGGGACATTGGTGGTGGGGAATGTACACTAGTGTAGGGACATTGCATGACTGAAACATTGTATGGATGAATATATTTTGAAACCAAATCATGAACAACTTTGTAATTGTGTGATTCAATAAACAAAAAAACTTTTTTTTAATCAGGAAAGATTTTGAACCAAAAAAAAAATCAGATTCCACTTAAAGTACGCCTCTCTAGAGAGACTTTGCTAGTACTTTGTTGAACATACCCTAACACACCCACATCAGCATTCAAGTTAAAATTCACTTAAAGAGCTGATAAATATCTGGAAAAAAATGTACAACTCACCAAGAATACTTCATATTCTAGATTATCAGTCATATTTGAAGGAATAATGCAAAGCTTCAGGGACAGTAAACAACTTGAAGAATTCATAGCCTTGAAATCAGTTTTATAAGAAGCATGAAAGAAGCTTCTTTTAAGGACAGAACAAACTTCCCAGCACATGACATTGGATATGATCTCATGGTGCTTAGATTTACCCTCTATTAGATTCAGAAACGTCTGTTTACTCTAAGCTTGCTAAGGGATTTTATGCAGCTTCCAGAATAAACTCATTTATGTTGAATGTTCTTTGTCTTACTGGGTTTTGTTTTCACATCCAGAGATTTTTATTACAATTGCTAATGTAGACAACCAGTATTTGTAATGTAATTTTTAAATGGAAAATCAATATTTTATTTCTTAAATTTAAATATTAAATATTTAAAGATCTGTTCATATTTTCACCTTTATATTTCTTAGTTCTCTTCACTCATTAAATTTTACATATGTTAGACTTTAACAAGTACATGTAAAACCTAAAATACATTAGCAAGGAATTTCGTTTAAGTTTTACTAAAGCCTGGGAAGACATAATTATCACCACAATGACCCAAGTACAAAATAACATTTAACGCAATGCATTTGGGGGACAGAATTGAAAACATGTCTATGTAAATGCGAATAGGCACCATATTAAATGACTTTAATTTCCTTACATAAGTTAATTTAGTAGTCACCACAAACTGACTTTTCTTGCTTTATATTTTGATAATTCCATTTGCCATTCCTTCGTTTTGATGGAGAAAGCAACAGGAGGTAAATGTGTTATGTGCTCAAGAGCAGACTAGGGAATGTGAGGAAAACGGTTATAGAAATCTGACCAAAAATACAGTCTACATTTAAAAGATGAGAGAGAAGCATGTTTCCATTTACATGTGTAGACTCAACATGGCTTATATTGTAGAGCCAGGTCTAAAGCCTCATGCATACAGGGCTTAATTCACAGCTTCAAAGCACATGGAGGGATTAGGTACAATTCAAAGCACAAGGAGGTATTATGTACATTCAAAACACATGGAGGGATTAGGTACATCCTGGTACAAGGATATCCTCAATTTCCTCTTTCAGGTGGGATGTGTGTCCATCCCAGCAGACCCCAGCACAGCTGTGCAACCCTCAGATTCCCTTCGTGCTCTGGTGCTCCACAGAGCTGCAATTATTTTTTGTGGAAAGCTGCTTGGTACATGTTCGGGCCCCTACAAGAGCTGGAGATAGTGTATCCTGTTCCTAGCATGCCCCCTGTTGTCCAGTCCTTGTCATGCCCTTGTTTGTGACAAGCTGCTTGTCCACTCACACAGTCAAAATCCACTAGAAAAACTCGAGAGGACAATCAAAGAATAAAAGCGTCCCAACGGGTGAGGATGATCATGATCACATATACTCGTCTTCATCACCAGTCACACTTTCCATGATTTCTCATCACTGTCCCTGTGGTAACTCCAAAGTCTTGGACACACTCTGACACTGCAATCTATACCAAGTACAGTTACTGAGATACCGAAGGACGGGTAAAGTGACACCACTGAATACATGGAAGAACGTGTCCCCTTCAGCATCCAGTACGTGTTCCAGTACTGCACTTGCCTAAGTACCCAGAGGTTCATGAGCTGTATCCTGTGCCCATGTCTGCCCACAGGAACTGAGTGGGGAGGGAGGTGCAGACACATTGCACAGTGATGCAGGCCCAGGGGGCAGGAGCACCTGCTGCAGAGCTGGGGGTGTGGTGGGGTGGGGAAGAGGCTGCGTGGTTGCTGCCTGAGGCATGACTTAGAAAAGAAAGTAGAGTTGGCAGGAGTTGGCAAGTGTTTCAGCCCTGAGAGAGGGTATGGGTGTGCTGGGGCAAAACCAGTGATGCCAAGAAACCTTTTCTTTGTGCAGTAAGTGGAGGGTGTTAATTATGCCTCTAGCACTGACCATCGTCGTAGCCTTATTGTTGGCCGTATCCTTCTGTGTGTGGCAGCTGGAGAAGCTGGAACTCCACATGCACGGCAAGGCATGGCTCATCTAGGGAAAGCTTGTACTGCTCACCATAGTCTGTGACCAGACCTGTCAGATTTCCTGTGACACAATGGTCAGGCAAGTCACTGCCATCACCTTTGCTTCTGTGAACCTTGCTCCATGTTTACCACGAAGGGACATTTGGCTTGTCCAATTAGTGGACACACTTGTCAAAGTTTTTTTGTGAATTATTTAAGGGTGAGCTAAGTCTCATCCTTCAAGTAATAAATATAATTTATTTACAAATATTTCTTTCTATGAAAGAAATATATTAATCACAGAAAAAAATATAATCATAGAAAGAAATATATAAATATATGCCTCTTGGAGAGCCCAGCAATTTACCAAGAGTATCCTGACCACATGGGCAGAGCCTGGCAAGCTCCCTGTGGCATATTCAATGTGCCAAATACAGTAACGACAACAGGTTTCAATCCTCTGACCCTGAAAGAGCCTCCAATCGTTGGGAAAAGATGTGTAAGAAGAGGCTGCTAAAATCTCAGTCCTGGGAGGAATAGAGACGTTACTGGTGCCTCCTCGAGTAATTCGACGATCAATGGGATGACATTGATGACAGTTATGATTTACAAATAATGAATCAAATTCTCCGAGTTGCTTCTTAACTGCTTCTCAGAATTTTGACTAAGAATAAGTGAGATAAAAATAAAACAAGAGGCAACATACACCAGACCCTGCCTTTTATTATTTCTTTAGTTGTTGTTGTTGTTGTTGTTGTTGTTGTTGATAGAACCCAATGACCCAAAATTTTTTACTGCAGTTTGGGTCTGGATTTCCATGGGAAAGTAGGTAGAGGGGACCTCAACTCTTGCTTGCAAGAATTTGCTCGAGCGGGCCCAGTAACGTCTCCATTGGAGACTTTGTTGTTACTGTGTCTGGCATATCGAATACTCTCGGTAGCTTGCCGGGCTCTCCGAGAGGGGCGGAGGAATCGAACTCGGGTCGGCCATGTTGGCCGCGTGTAAGGCGAACGCCCTACCCGCTGTGCTATTTTGCAAGAATAGCTAAGGATATTTGCAACATCTGACCTTCTCATTTTCAAGGGGCCCAGCTTCACAGTTCCTAAACTCTGCACACTGACACACCCTTCAGGTATAATCTCCCAGCTGACATCAAGGCCAGTTTTGTGTAGCAGCTACTGAAGCTGGAAATACACACCAAAGAGGGATGTACTTTTCACTATCCTGGGTTCCTCTAGATGCATTGCGTGGTGACTGAGCTCCAGAAGCCCATCAACAGGGACCTCTGGGAAGTGCTGTTTACAAATTAGATAACTGGAATATCCTACTATAACCGTACAGTTGACAACTTCCTAGACTGTTATGAAGCCTTAGTCACCTACAACTTTATGAACTTCCTGGCCAACATCCTGAAAAGCCAATACCCTGACCAGGAAGCCATCCTGGAAGGACAGAGAAGCACAGGCCCCCACTGCCCTGCAGCTCACCATAACCCAACGCGGTGTGTGAGCACATCCCAGAAGATGAGAGAGTGGGCAGTGCCTCTATCTCTGAGCGCTCCAGAGATCCCGCTGCTCTGGTGCAAGCTGGCCATGCTGCAGGACAGAGAGGTAGGACCCACGACTGCCACCATCAGCGCATCTGTGAGCTGTGCTCCATGTCTATCATGAAGGAACTTTTCAGCTTGTCCAATTCCTGGACACACTTGGTAATCATCAACAATGTTCAAAGCTCTTTGTGAATAAGTTTACCCATTACTGAAAGAGTAGCTGAGTCCCATACATCAATAAATAAATGCAATTTATTTATAAAAATCAGTCATCTTTTATAAATGAAAGAAAGGCACCAAAATCTTCATTAGCTATTTCTTAATTGCTTCTCAGCATGGTTAGATAATATCAATTTAGTTTCTGGTACATCATCAGTTTTGTATATGTCCTCTCTCCGAAGTGCATCGTTAAGAAGCAAATATTCAGCAGATAACTTGAAATGACTCAAAATTCTCATATTAATAACCTGTCAGAAAAAAAGAACGATTTTTAGATACAAAGTCAGTCACATCAATGTCTCTTTCTTGTACAAATATCTGACATTCAAGCAATAATTATCATACCCAAGAAAATAGGAACAAAAAACAATCAACAAAATGAGATTTGACTATAACACACGTGCCAGAAAAGCAAATGCTTCAATTTGAAAACATAGGGGCACAGAGATAGCACAGAGGTTAAGAAGTTGGACTCCATGAGCACCACCCTAGTTCCATCCCCAGCACCACATATGCCCCCTAGAAATGCAAGAAACAGCACCCCTATACAAAGCCTGGAGTAGTCCCTATGTACCATGAGGGACTGGAGGACTGTCTTCACCCAAAGAACAAGTTTTCTAATAAATTACCCAAATTTTTAACTTCTAATACTAGGAAAAGAGCTAGGAGCAAGTTCCATGCGGTGGGGGGCACTCCCCATATGGGCAGGGTCCCAGTTCAAGCCCTAAAACCCAGCACAAACCCAATAGCCCTAAGCTCTGCCAGGAATTGTCCTTGAGCATTGCTGGGGAGAAACTCACCAAAAGTAAGAAAGTAAGTCAGTAAAAACTACTAAATCTAAAGTGAGATGAAAGAAGAAAATAAATATGAGAACACATGAAAATAAAATTCAACTGACAGAAATTTATTTTCTGAAAGATTTTAATTAACTGGAGAAATCTCAAGCAAAGCTTCCCAAGAAAAAGTAAGTGAAACATTTACATATCCTATGCAGAGCATCAGACTCGGCTACAAAGTGAAATCTTATCCAAATACTAGGTCAAATTAGCTGTAACAGTCCAGTTCTATGGAAGTCAGTGAATGTTGCAAGCATACACTGAGTAACAAAATATCCAGGAACAAAGGATTCTTCTGTTACTAGTCACTTAATTAAAAACTTATAATAGTTATACAAGTATTCCACATGAACACATGCCTTAAAATATCTCATCTATGCAATCTGATTTCAGATCTTGCCAGCCAAATTGAAAAAATGCAGTGCAAGGTTCACAGTATCTCAAAATATCAAGTCAAAAACATATATAATTACCAAACAAGGTAATTATTATATAATCATAATATAATAAAATATATTTATATAAGCAATTGTATGACAATTATAGTTCATATGTGAGACTTGTTGTTACTGTGTTTGGCATATCAAATACATCACGAGGAGCTTGCCAGGCTTTGCTGTGTGGGTGAGATACTCTCGATATCTTGCCGGGCTCTCCCAGAGGGGCGGAGGAATCGAACTCGGGTTGGCCTGGTCAGCCGCTTGCAAGGCAAACGCCCTATCTGATGTGCTAACGCTCCAGCCCAAGCCTCACAATGGAGACGTTACTGGACCCCCTTGAGCAAATCGATGAACAATGGGAGGACAGTGCTACAGTGCTATAGTACACACAAATATTATATATAATTTACCAAGCAATTATCAAGCAAAGTGAAGAGGGATGTAAGGATGGACTAAAGTATCCCAAGGACCCTGGAGGAGAGTACTGGGCACCTGGTATCAGTGGAGCTGTTCAAACTGTACAGCAAAACTATAAATAGTAGTAACACTAATGTAAGCATGACACCTAAACTACCCTTCATCCTAATTTTTTTGCATTATCTTTTGTGTGTGTGTGTTAATTTTATTTATTTATTTTATAGTGAGACATCATGAGGTACAGTTGCAGACTTACATATTTTTGTGCTTGCGTTTCAATTATACAGTGATCAAATACCTATCCCTCCACCAGTGCCCATTTCCCACCACCACGGATCCCAGTATCCCTCCCACCCCCCATCCCCCCCATCCCACCCTGCCTCTGTGGCAGGACATTCCCTTTTGTTCTCTCTCTCTTATTGGGTGTTGTAGTTTGCAAAAGAGGCAATGGGTGACAATCATGTTTAGTCTATAGTCTACTTTCAGCATGCTTCTCCCATCCTGGGAGGATCCTCCCAATACCCTTATTTGGTATTCCCTTCTCTGTCTGAGCTCCCTTTTCCCCTAGCATGTGTGGTTGGCCTCCAAGCCATGGAGTAAACTTCCTGGTACTAATCTTGGCCATTCTTGGGTGTTAGTCTCCTATTTTGTTACTATATGTTCCCCAGATATTTCATCCTAATTTTTAAAACAAAACCCAAGACAAGTTCATTTGCTAATGGTAACCAACAGAGCAGTTTACCTTAAACCCAGTTATCTATGGTCAGAGAGCTAAGATAAGGGTAAGGTTGTAAATCTGAATCCAGTTTGATCCACAATTCCACATCCCCTCCTGATCCTTATCCCCTGCAGTAGTAATTCCTGAGCACAGAGCCAGGAGTAAGCCAAAAGCATCAGCAGGTGTGGCCCAAGACCCATGCCCACTCCTAGGACCATGAGACAATTAGGTTTAACTCAAATCTAAGGACAATCTAAGCTAAATACTTATTCCCAACAACTGTCCATTATCAAATTCATTCAAATTTATATGTGTGTGTATGTGTGTGTGAGCATGTGTGTGTGTGTGTGTGTGTGTGTGATGTGTTACAGGAGGAGAGAACCAGAGACGCACCACACTCCCAAGGCCTGCAGCTCTCTGTGTCTACAGACCAGGTACCCAGGGCCACTGCACCTGACTGGCAGGGTGACCTGGAATGAGTTTCCAGGAAACTTGAAGCAAGGGTTATGGCCAGGATCACCGGTCAACAGAGAAGCTGTTCCTCAAATGTGCCATTCATGAAAAAAGGTTCATACCTTTATGTACATGGCTCTTCTATCAGAATCCAAAACAAGAATATTTACAGCTTTGCAGTAATTTCCATTACTAACAGCCTCATGACTACTCAGAGTGCAGTCCTAGGAGAATGAAAGGGTGATTGAATGCCTTGTCTCTCCCTGAACAGTGCTCAGCTTGCTTCTCTGAGACTTTATTACCTTCAATCTTAATTTCAGAAATGTTGTTTCTTATCCTCAGTAATGATCTGTAAACTTGATAATTCTGCTAAAATATGCAAGATTACGACTTATTTTTGTAATCTAAAATATTATTAAATTCATGGCTTTTAACACAAAGCAAGTACTTGTATGTTACAGTCTTCAACTGGAAGAACTGATATGCCAGGCGGAGATGACTCAAAGGTCTAGAACACAAGTCTTGCATGCAATTAGCCCAGGTTCAATCCATTCCCAGTTCCACAATCCCCAAGTGCCTGGGAACGTGCCTGAGTCATGAGCCAGATGCAGGCCTTAGGCAATGCCAGGGATGGGTCCCAAAGTCAAATTAAATTGAATAATTAAAGAAATAAATTATATGATAAAAGTTATATTTTCTTTATGAGTATTGACCATCTTTTACTATTAGTTTCAAGTTTAACCTGGTAATATGATGCATTTCTAAATATTAATCTAGGTTACAAAATTCTGAATTCAATTGTATACAAGACCAGAGACAAAATGTATTAATTTACTGGTAAATATCCTGATGCTGTGATTTAAGGAAACATACAAAATTTTTAATGATGTCTTTGTCTTAGTATCCACAAAATACAGTGAAGCTGTTCTTTCCTCCAACTGTATAAAAAAAATTATTAAAGCTAATTCTTGTGCTCGTGAATGCTTTGGCATGCAAATGAATTCCAAGGAATAAAAATTCACCTAATTTTAGTAATGGGTCAACAAGTATGTGTTTTTCTGCTCCCTATAAATTACTGTATATTGTGGTATAAATCTATAATTTATATTATTTTATTTTGAAGGATATTACATTTATAATTAGAATTTATATTTACACTTCATTTTAAAGATATTTATTCATACCTTAATCAGTTGAATGACATTTTTAGAGGTACTTTTCAGCTAGGGTATAATTTGTACAGTCTATCTGAAAAGGAAAAAATCAATTAGACTATTTATGAAGAAATGTGTATACAGAGCTTTATTCTACTTGCTATACATGTATAGTTTCTCAAGCTATTCATATAGACACAATGACCTACACAAATATTTCACAAAAAGAAAGTACAGAATTATTTTTCCATTGAAGTTTTCAATAAATGATACATACTGTTGTTCTTATAAAAATTTAGCTGTTATCGAGTGTGGATAATATTCAATCAATATCTAGAGATTCAGAAAGATACGCTGAATACTTGCTGCCTATGAAAACAAAATGTTCACACAGTTATTACATGCATCAAATACCCAAATGCATTCTGTATTATCTTTAGGTCTAGAAAAAATTATAACCTTAAATTTATTTTATGCATAGACAATATAAAACTAAAATATCAGAACAAGCAGTTGGCTCGGTGCTCAAGCCCATGTCTAACATGGCTGGGGTCCATATAATGATTCAATACCACAAATAAGTAATAAATAAATTTAAAAATGTAAAAATATTTAAAATTACTATATCAATAACAGTAAAAATAGTCTTTGATAAAATGCTTTCTTAACTTTTTAATGTCATGACATTAGCATAAAATTAGTTAATGAAAACATGGAATGAATTCATAGTATGTATAAAAAATAATGAATGTAAAATTGATATCTAAGTCAACAGGAAAGAAATGAAACAACTAACACCAGGGAAACCAAGTGACTTTGGTCAACAGTGGAGGACCAAGAGAAAACCTCATCTTGCATCACACACCACAATAAATTCCAACAAGATTAAAACATAGATGGGGGGCTGAAGAGATAGCACAGCAGGTAGGGCATTTGCCTTGCACACGGCGACCCGGGTTCAATTCCCAGCACCGCCAGAAGTAACTCCTGAGTGCAGAGCCAGGAGTAACCCCTATGCATCTCCAGGTGTGACAAAAAAAAGCAAAAAAAAAAAAAAACCCAAAAAATAGGTGGGTTTTTTTTTATCTTGATTAGAAAAAAAATGTCAAACTTCAGGTCACTTCTGCTAAAGCTTGGTCATTTCCTATTTTGCTACATAAAGTGTCTATAGATCACAACTACTTATTAGTATGGCCAAAACAAGAGTTTCAGGATTATAGATAACACATTATAATTAAAACTGGACAGTATATAGCTTATCTCATAAAACATGACTAATATTTCAGCAGTACAACTACCATAAACTAGCAGAAATAAAAAAAAAACACTTGCCTTCACATATTCCTTAGTTAACAGATCTTCCACGGTATTGCCCAATGATGAAATCAAATAAGCTGATTTCTCAGATTTTTTTGTCTAAAAAGAATTTTAAAAATTATTCTCTTATTTGAAAGTAAATCTCCAATAAAGGCTATATTAATGTTTGTAAGAGTGGGGAGAAGCAAGTGTCTCTTGTATTAGGTATAAGTCTCATACTCGATCATATCCAAAATCAGGCAACTCCTCCTTTAAAACTGTATAAACGTCATTCCTCATTACAGTTCTAAGAAGACAATGCTAAAATAAACACAGAAATAACAGAAGGATACATAAAGGAAGTCTTTGCGTTCTGTGCCACTAAAATATCTTAGAAGGAAAGTTTTACGCTCCCTGAAAATCTAATTGTTGAGAAGACAGATCAAATGTATGATAGAAACTATGCTTTTCTGTGTATTGCTTTATATGAAAGAAAAAAATCTTAGTGCCATATAAGCAGTCCTTACAAGTTCTGCTAAAAAATAAAATGGAAAACAGTTTTAGAAGTGTATTTCACAATAGTTTTTTTCAAATACACCAAATTTGTTAGGGGCTGGAGGGAAAGCACAGCGAGCAGGGCGTTTGCCTTGCATGCCTCCGACACAGCCGACCCGAGTTTGATTCCTTCTCCCCTCTCAGAGAGCCCGGCAAGCTACTGTGAGTATCTCACCCGCACAGCAAAGCCTGGCAAGCTACCCATGTATTTGATATGCCAAACACAGTAACAAGTCTCACAATGTTACTGGGGCAGCTCCAGCAAATCGGTGAACAACAGGACAGTGACAGTGACAGCTAGAGACTAGTTTTAATAGATACTGGAAGAAGGAACTACATAATGCTCATGAGAAAAGCAAGGAACGTATCCCACAAATTCTTACGGATTAAAATGCTTAATATCACTTGATCTGGGGATATAACTCAGCGATTGAGCATATACTTTGCTTATTCTTTATGTTGGAGTAATTTAGGTAAAGTAAAGGCCCTCCCGTTGATCGTCGATTTGCTCGAGCGGGCCCAGTAACGTCTCCATTGGAGACTTTGTTGTTACTGTGTCTGGCATATCTAATACTCTCGGTAGCTTGCCGGGCTCCCCGAGAGGGGCGGAGGAATCGAACTCGGGTCGGCCATGTTGGCCGCTTGTAAGGCGAACGCCCTGCCCGCTGTGCTATCGCTCCAGCCCTGGAGTAATTTAATTTGAACCAAAAACAAAAGTCAAAACCAAAAAAAAAAAAAAAAAGCCGCATACCAGAGAAAAGTTACAACACATGCCACAAAAGATTACTCTGTAAAACTTTATTCCACTAAGCTAGACTAAAAGAAACTAATGAATTCCCTGTATCACACGGACATACCAAGACCAATGAATAAGAAAGAGGAAAATAAGAACAAACCAATTACATACAAGAAAAGTTAAATAATAATCAAGTCTCCCTTCACACAAAAAAAGATCCCAAGCCCACATGGAATTAACAGTGAGTTCTTCCAAACCTTCAAAGATGACCAATTTCCTAACCCTCTCAAACATTCCCAAAATTTGTAGCACGTTCATCAAAATACTGTTCATAATGAGGCCAATAATACCCTGATTCAAAAGCAGAAAGCAATTGTAAAAAAAGGAAAAGAAACCACATTCCCAACGAACACAGTTGCAAAGACTGTTCTCTTTGCTGATCCTGTGTATATTATGTTTGGCCTCTTGTCCTCTTGTGCCTATTCAGTGAATGGTTTCTCTGGCCTGACCAGTTATATTTTGATTGGGGTTATATTTTTTCTCATGCTTACCATTATTTTTGTAAATTTGGGATTAGCATTGATTGGAGTAGCGGCTAAAGGGCTACTGACAATGTTAGGGGAAGCCAGGCTGCTCTGATGAAAGTTCATTATAAAAATCCTAGATGAAGGGGTTGGTCTTATGGGATATGGAAGGTGAAAATCTAATTATTGGTAAGATAGATCAAATGTATGATAGAAACTATGCTTTTCTGTGTATTGCTTTATATGAAAGAAAAAAATCCTTAGTGCCATATAAGCAGTCCTTACAAGTTCTGCTAAAAAATAAAAGGCCTTTAACTGGCGTTAGAGGCCTTTTTCTCCAAAACCATGCCCACTTCTTTTCTGACCTGGATTTGGAATGGACCAGGCACACACATTACTTTTAAAAAAATCTTCTTTTCCACCACGTGGCCGCCACCAAGAGAAGACCACTTCCCCTGTCCCCCTTCATCTTGAGATCAAGAACCTTCTGTGCTTTTTTATCAAGTGTATCACTTGTCATCCCCTTGATCTTCGATTTGCTTGAGCTGGGGCCAGTAATGTCTCCTTTTCCTAAGAAACAGGCTTAAGTAACCACAGAAACAGCAACTTCTACTTAGAACCAACTCTGGCTTTTGCAACAAAACACATTAGCAGCATTAAAAGAGAATACTGACATCCCAGAGGAGGTATGACACAGGAAAAATATAGCTTCACATCAAAATTTTTTAAAACAGAAAAAGCAACAAAAATAGAACAGATAACTTAAGATGATAGTATGTAAAGTGACAACTAAACCCATAACATTTCTAAAATTTAATACAATAAAAGTATAATTATGTGCATGAGGGTATGAGACCAAAACAAACTTCAATAACATATTTAGATTTTTAGTATATAAATGGAAGTCAGGTGTCAGTTGACCCACAATACATAAAATAATGATTAAATAATGTGCATATATTAAGTCTACTATATATTAATATATAAAATATATATTCCAAATAACTAAAATACTTACATGTGAATACGATGTTCCATATAGTACTAACCATTTCAGTCATGATAAATAGCAAAAAGTTATTTTTAAAAATTAGAAAAAATAAAATTGTGGTATTAGTATTTTCTAACTATGCTAGACACATAGCAATTTTCCAACCAGCATCGAAAAACAAAAGTTTGCTTACCAATATATAATATAAATTTTGTGACAAAAATGAATTTAATGCAGTCAGCAGTTAAATTAAGTCAAAGGTTGATCACATTCTTGTCTTTATATGCAGCAGCAATTGTTACGTCCACATAATAACACGTTTTGAAGCTGAAAACTCATTTTTGGTGATAAAAAAGAGCCTGGGAAATGAAAATTCACTTGTCAAAATTCATGTATACCATCATGAAATCTTGAGTGAAATAAAGAAACCACTCCCAGCTAAATATCCACATTCAAATAATCTTCCCAGTATTAAGTCCTTCAAAAGTTACGCACCAATTTTAACACCTTTACTAAAACCTATAAGGCTTTTAAACTATGTTCCACATAAATCATAAAACCAACCTATTTCATTTAGTTATTTACAGATCCTTCAAAGGAGTCTCCTATTAGGGTACATGTTTGTTCCACATCATCTGCATATTAGACAAATATATGCAATACAAGTTAAATTTGGTAGAAGAGACAGAAAGAAAGCATAACGGTTCAGGCGCTCACCTTGCACGTGGCAAACCAGCTTCCATCTCCCATACCCACTACAAGCCCCCAGCATTACCAGGCATGATTCCTGAGTACAGTGTCAGCACCAGGATTAATCCCTGAGTAGCTCTCAAGAGTAGCTCCCAAGCCAAAAATAAACTTTTATCTTAAAAGACAGAAACAGTAGCAAAGATGAAACCTTAAAGATATTTCAGATAAACAGAATATGCCATGCACAAACTTAAATTACATTTTTCTTGAACTTTAAAGATGTAGAATGCAAGACAGAGGGCTAATGAATCATCAAGTAAGAAGGTTAATTCCAATTACAGAACTCAGAAAATTCAGGAAACAAAGACATTGTAGTTTGAGGTATGAGATAGATTCAAAAACGTCTATAGAAGCTCTGCTTATGCCTGTGGTGAAAAACACGGAGACAGAGAGTCACTCCAACTCTTAACAAAAAGACAAAAATATCTATATGAACCAAAGAAATCTTAATTTTTTTTCAAATAAAGAAAAATTTGGAGTAATGCAGTACCCCCTCAATATTCTAATGCAGTACCCCCTATTCAACCTAAGAAGGATGGAGAATAACACTATTCCTCTGTCATTAAGAGGTGGGAGAGATCAAAGAAAAAATTATAAAATAAAAAATAATCAGCAAATTTTACTTTTGCCATATGAGTAACTATATTTTAAAATTGTCTACAAATATTCACAGTCAGAGTTTATTAGGCAGTTGATTTTAAAATATCAGTAGCAAAATAAATGATGCCAACCAGAAACCCACTATAAATGCAAAGGAAGGAAAGAAGGAAGGAAGAAAGGAAGGAAGGAAGGAAGGAAGGAAGGAAAAGAAAGAAAAAGTAAGGAATAAAAATATCACTGAAAAAGGCATACCATGCAAACACTAATCAGTGAAATCTGAACTGGCTAGATTGCTACAGAATGAATTTCAGAATAAGAACAACATCATAGATAGAGAAAATCACTATATAATCATAATGCATTGATCATCTAAATGAGTAAACTTCTAGATAAGTATGGTCGGAGGAAGTCACAAGTAAAATTAGAAAATGTTTTAAATCATTTGCGCACACATACAAAAAAAAATCATTGTGATTAAAGCAGTGCCAACAGGAAAAACTCAGAAATCAAATGCTTCTGTTAGAAAACAGGGGCACAGAGATAGCACAGGGGTTGAGAGGTTTGCCTCCAATGTGTCCAACCTAGATTTATGCCCCAGGACCACATATATCCTCTCTGAAATGCCAGGAGTATCACCACATTCAGAGCCAGGAGGAGACCCTAAGCACCACAAGGGACCTGTGGACTTCTCCTCCCACACCCCTTGCCAATAAACAAACAAACAAACAAATAAATAAATAAAGTAAAGATTACCAATCCAATTACCAAAGTTTTACCTTTAAAAACCTAGAAAACGGTCTGGACACGACCTCCACAGTGTGGAGGCATGCCTTGTATGGGCTTCCCAGGCTCAATCCCTGACACCATATGCTGCCCAGCACTACCCCAGTGGCCCTGAGTACTGAAGTGGCCCACGAATATTTTTGGAGTGCACAGCACTCAAATTAACATACCATGAAAACATGAACTAGTAAACCAAACATAGAAGGAAATAAAATTAGAAAAAATAAAAACAACTGACACAGAAATTCCTTCTTTCCGTGATTATTGAACTGAGAAATCCTAAGACAGACTTACCAAGAAAAAGTAAGATAAACATTCAAATATCATATGCTGAGCATCAGATTCAGTTACAAACTCTCTATATATTATTTTTTCTAACTTCCCCATTGGCTCAACTGTAACTACCCAATTCCATAAAGGTAAGAGAATGTTACAAGTCTTCACCCAGTAAGGAAATATCAGTAACATAAACAGAAGAAGCAGTGTGCAGGAGGGTAAGTATAAGAGAAAATACTGGAAGATTATAATTATATTTCCTATAGATATATGTAATGAATTAATACTTAATCGTTTCTGTTCCTGGTCCTTGCACAGTGCCAAATTTTTCTATTACAATAATTAACAGCTTTCTAGTTTTTCTCTTCAAACAACAGACACTCTTCAGGTGAAAAAAAAAAACTTCAATGGCTTCAAACTACAATATACTGAAAGATATAAAAAATACACATATAAAAATGAAAATAATCTTAATCATACTGTTATTATCTTCCCCCAAGATAATTTTTGATACTAAAATGTAACATTAAGAAGTAGAGAACACACAAAAATTTGTAAATCTACAACTGTACCTCATGGTGTTTCACTAATAATAAAAAAAAAAGAAGTAGAGAACAAGATTATGACTTATTTAAAAGTTCAATAAAGGCATTATTTACAGATACAGAACAGAACACAAAACAGAACATAATTAACAAACTCCAAAGTATAAAGCAAGAAAACATCTTACTATTCTGGAAAAGTTTGGGAAAGTTGCTGTTTCTCTGTAGACAATTGCTTCTCAGAGTAGTTTTTTCATCCAAGGCTAAGAGTTCTTGAAGTACTGCTTCAACTTAGAAAATGAAGTTTGGAATTATTTCTACTACATACCATAAATATGTTTGGTTTTCTTAACTGATAACAAGACAAAGCTAAATCCATAATTTGTCTGCTCTCAATAAATATATGAATTTAATTTTACTGAAGATTTTAAGAAATTATAGTCGCTGAATGTTAGTTAAGATGGCACCGGCAATTTTAGTAGGATTATTCAAGTTTTTCAATTAGAGGAGAGTCAAGAGCCTTAAAGTGCGCCAAGACTAGCTAAGATCCGCAAGGTCCCCATTAGAGTCTGGAAGGCCAAGTCCCCAGTTTCATGAATTCACAGCTAGAAGTGGCACTCTGAACAGTGCCATTTTTCCATTTCTATAGGAGCCCCTGAATCCGGTGGTTGTGTTACTTCATTTCTGTCTCCCAAAGAGGATACACTTACATTCTAAATCTAGATGCCCATCCATGCAACAACACACAAAAGTCATCTCCAGGGTGCAAAATGCACAATGGGAAAGCAATGCAGAATCTCACCAGATTTAGGCAGCAAACATGATAGCTCTGAAAACTCAACCTAATTACCAGTTATATAATCTCTCTGATAAGAACTCTAGACAAGAAATGTTGAAAATGGTTAAAGAACTTAAAGAAACAATGGAAATTGGTGATGGGGAATGTGCACTGGTGGAGTGATGAGTGTTTGATCATTGTGTAATTGCAACTCAGACATGAAAGCTTGCAACCATATATTATGGTGAATCAATAAAATTTTAAAAAACACACAAAAGGACATGAGAGCAGAAATGAGAAAACAAGCATAAATGACAGAACAAAATAATTTTGTTATGTGATATGAAAAACTCACTGCAAGATCTCAACAGCAAAGTAACCGTAGCTGAGGACAAAATTAGTGAACTCAAAGACGAAATGCAGAAAACCTCCCAATACAGTAGAAGATGAAAAGAAGACCCCAATAAATCATCAGTTGATAACTCTTGAAATTAATTCAAGAGGAACAACATAAAAATAATCATTGTCCCAGTGGGACAGGAAGGCAACTCTTGTGAAGATGCAACAGTCAGAAACATCACTGCTGAGAAGTTCCCAGAGCTGGAGGGGGCAAGCGCCCAGATCCAAGAGACTTGAAGGGTACCAGATAAAAGAAATCCAACTAAAAATACTCAAAATACAAACTACTCAGAATGATGAATGTCTTAGATAGGTATAGAGCACTTAGAGATTAAAGAAAAAAATGACATGAAAGGAGTGTTGGTACAAATGACAGAAGATTTCTTACATGAGGCCCCAAGACAATGGTGGGAGATAATTAAACTCAATGAACAACTTTATCCAGCCAGACTCTCATTCAGATTTGAAGGAACTATACACAACTTCACGGATAAGAAACAGTTCAGCAACTTTATGACTCAAAACTGCTGTAAAAAGAAAATGAAAAGGGCTACCGTAGATGAGAGAAATCTCACAACTAGACCAAATTTCTACAAAAAGACGGTACAAACTCCAAGGCAATAATCACACTCAATGTCAGAGGCCTAAATGTACCAATTAAGAAACATCAAGTGTCAGGATGGATTAAAAAATTGAGTCCAACCTTCTACTGCTTTCAAGAATTAAATTTAAGCAGTAAGGGCAAACAGATTCAAAGTCAAAGATTGGAAGACAATATTTCAAGCACACAAGCCCCAAAAAAGCCTGGGTGGCCATACTGATATCAGACAACATTGACTGTAGTATTAAAAGGTTTTAAGAGACCGAGAAGGCCATTTCTCAGTGATGAAGGGATATGAACATCAGAAAGAACTCACATACTCCTAAACACATTTAAAATTCATAAAATGACCAATAGACTTGAAGGACATTGATGAGAGCACAATAATAGTTAGAGATTGCAACACCACTCTGTCACCACTTGATAAATCAGCTAGGCTAAAACTAAAAGAGGAAATACTGGAATTGACTGGAATTGAAGAGAGAAACAGAAGAGAGGAACTTAGTATATATACACATATATTATATAAATATATACACACAATATATATGTATGTGTGTATACACATTCTTCTCCAATGCACATAGGGCATTCTCCATGATAGACCACACGTAAAATCACAAAACGTAACTCCAAAAATTATTTAACATTCTCAAGTCAATCAATGCAATGCACTACATCAACACAAAAAAATTAAAAATCATATCAATAGATGCCAAGAAAATATTAGATAAGAGTATGAAGAGGAAGGAGAAAAGTAGCTTGTAGAAGAGAGCTCAGAACTTCCCCAGTCTCTGAAGGGAAGCTCCAGAAGAGAGATAATGCAAGGTATCAAAGGAGGAACACCTAGATTACTCTGGATTATAGACCTGAGAAGGAAGGGAAGGAAAAGAACCTGAGAAGGACAGGGAAGGAAAGGAAGAAGAGGCAGATAGGGGGTAACATGGGCAAAAGGACTCAGACACATTGGTAGTGTTACTGTTTACATATTTTATTTAGGAATGCAAAAAAAAATAAAAAGAATGTCAAAATTATAATGAGTAATTCAGAGGGTATTAATCACTAACAATTTAATGATTTAATTTAAAAATATTCAAAGCTTTTTTTAACTGCTTACCTCCCAAAGAGTTGAGGATTTCAGCAGATGGCTTCTTCTAGGAGTTTTTTTTTTTGTAGAATCTTTAGGATTTTCTAAATGTGGTATCCTATTTTCTGCAAATAGTTCAATCTTGAATTCTTTCTTTCATATCTGGATGCCCTTGATTTTTTTTTTTTTTTGCCTAACTGCTATGAGCAGTACTTCCAGTAGTATATTGAATAAGAGTTGTGAGATTGGGCAATCTTGTCTTGTAACTAATCTTAGAGGTTTTTAGTTTTTTGCCATCTATAATACTTGCTGTGGGCTTATGTGAGATGACTGATTATATTGAGAAAATTTCTTTCAACTTCCATTTCGTTGAGGGTTTTTATCATGAATGGGTACCGGATCTTGTCAAATGGTTTCTCTGAGTCGATTGATGTGATTATATGATTGTCATCTTTTCTTTTATTGATACAGTGTATTATGTTGATTGAATCACAAATGTTATATCAGTTTTGCATCCTTGGGATGAGTCCTACTTGGTCATGGTGTATGATCTTTTTGATAACCTGCTAGATTTGATTTGTTAGTATTTTGTTAAGGATCTTTGAGTTATGCTCATCAGGGATATCAGACTATAATTTTCACTCTCTCTCTCTCTCTCTCTCTCTCTCTCTCTTCTGACTTTCTTTTACTATCTGTGCTTTTGTTATGAGGGTGATATTTTTCTCATAGAAATTGTTTGGGAGTGTTTCTATTTCTTCAATTTTCTGGAAGAACTTTGAAAGGATTGACAGTAGGTCCTCTTTCAAGGTTTGAAAGAATTCACCAGTGAATGCATCTTGGCCTGGGCTTTTGTTTCTTGGAAGAATTTGATTACCATTTCAATTTCTTCAATAGTAATAGGTTTCTTCAGGCATTCCAAATTTGGTACAGACTTGGGAGTTTATAGAAATACAGGAATTTATCTGGTTCTTCAAGTTTCTCTTGTTTCGTTGCATGAAGATTCTGAAAACAATCTCTGGTGATTCTTTGAATTTCTCTAGTTTCTGTTATGATGTCACCCCTTCATTTCTCAGTTTATTGGGGTTCTCTCTCTTTCTTTGTAAGTCTTGATAGCAGTTTATTGTCTTTCTTTTTTTTTCAAGAACAATTTCTTGGTTTCATTGATCTTTTGGATTATCTTTTGTGATTCCAGATCGTTCATTTTTACTGATTTTTTTTATTTCCTTCTTGCCACCTGGTTTAAGCTCCTTTTGATGGTCATTTATCAAGATCTCAAAGTGAGAAGTTAAGCTGAATATGTGGGTCTTCCTTCCTGATGAATTCTTACAGAATTCTTACTAAACATTCCTCTTATAACTGTTTTAGCTGCATCCCACAATTTCTGGTAACTTGGTCTTTATTCTCATGTTCAATGTTTAGATTCAGCCTTCTGGAACTGTGAGTTACCCTGGATAATCTTGTCTTGGTCGACACAATGAAGTCAGACACTCTCTCACCCTGTTTGTTCCATTCTAGGCCATGGGTTCCAATGTGGAGTTCTTCAGCTGAACTTCTCGGTCCTATCTTGGCATTAAAATCACCAACAATGATCTTGTAGAAGGTGTGGTCTACTTTATAGAATTTCTCCAACTGCATGTAGGACTTCTCAATTACTCCATCATAATTGGATGTTGGTGCATTTACAACGAAGATAGAAACTGCCGGCAGTGAGCCACATCTATTCAAGTGTAATTGTCCTATTCAGGTTGTAAGGCATTCGAAAGAATCAATGCTGTGGCCAAGTTCGTGTTGACAAGGACACCGACACCTCTGACGCCTCTTTTGTCGCATGTTCTGCCCTATTGTCTGTCATCTACAAGCTGTTCACTTGAGTCATCCTGAATAGGATTGGCAGAACGCTAGATGAAGGACAACCATGTGAGCAAGCTGGGTTCCACAAAGGATTCAGCACAATTGACCATATCCACACGATAACCAAGCTCACTGAGGTTTCTTGGGAGTTCAAGATGCTGCTCTGCCTAATGTTTATTAATTTAAAGAAGGCCTTTGATTCTGTTGAGACCGAAGCAGTCATTGAAGCCCTAGACAATCAGGGCATTCAAACTCAATACATCAATCAGGGTCCTCTGTGAGCTGTATTACGGATTCACTACCAGGATCTCACCATTCTACAAAGAAGTGATCATCAATGTCAAGAGAGGAGTTCAGCAGGGTGATACCATTTCACCGAAACGCTTCAGTGCCACCCCCGGGAACGTCATGCGATGACTGCAATGGGAAGGAATGGGAGTGAAGATAGACAGTCGGCAACTACATCACCTCCGCTTTGCTGATGACATCATTCTAATAACACCAAACATTAGCCAAGTGGCACAAATGCTGGCCGACTTTGACCGTGAGTGTGGAAAGGTCGGTCTACAGCTGAATCTCACGAAGACAATGTTGTGAAAAACAGTCTTGTTCCTGATGTTCCATTCGCTCTCAATGGAACGACCACCTCCAAATGCAACAGTTATGTGTACCTATGTCGAGACGTCAACATGACGAATGACCTGGCACCTGAGTTGCGCAGGAGGAAGAGAGCGGCTTAGAACGCCTTCAAGAACATCAAAGAAATAGGTAGAGGACAAAGAACCTCTGGCTCTGGGCACATCTCTTCAATTCCACTGTTCTTTCTGCATTAACATATGCCTCAGAGACCTGGGCCCTACGAAAACAGGATGAGAATGCTATTCGGGTCTTCCAAAGACGAATCGAAAGAGCTATGCTTGGAGTGTCACTTTTCACTCAAATGAGAGAAAGAATCTGGAGTTCCGACCTCCTTTGACGGTCAAGAATCAGGGATGCTGTTTTGTTTGCCAAGGCATCGAAAATCAGATGGGTGGACACGTAATGAGACTTGGAGACTGCCACAGGACTAGAGCCATTACCGACTGGATTCCACGGGACGTCAAAAGATTGCGTGGCTGCCCACCTACAAGATGGTCAGACTTCTTCATCAAGACCCTGAACGATCTGTTTGAGGCCTTTCATATTCCTAGAACGAACAGATGCCATTGGGCTACACTAGCACATGACAGGGACAAATGGAGACGTTACTGGCGTCCACTCAAGCAAATCAATAAGTAACAGGAAGTCAAGTGATCAAGTGATATCCTTAACAATTGTTTTCTAGCCTTTGACTTTGAGTCTATGTTTGATGTTTAAATATGTTTCTTGCAGACAACAGAGTGTTGGTTTCAATTTTTTAATCCATCCTACCATTCTGTTTCTCTTAATTGGTATATTTAGCCCACTGACTTTGAGAGAGATTTTTGTTGGGGGGGGGGGTTGTGCCATCTTTTTGTAAGAATTTGCTATGTCTGTGGGGGTTGTCTTATCTTAAAGTGACCCATCTAAATGGCTTTAAGTCTATGAAGTTTAGCTGTGAAGTTGTGTTTTGTTCCTTCAAAATCTGAATGAGAATCTGGCGGGTAAAGTATTCTTGGTGAGGCATTTGTTTCATTGAATTTTATTCACTGTATTTCACCACTATCTTCAAGCATGGAAGATTTAATCTGATAAGTTGGTTGTACATATTAAGGATGCTCCTTTGTAAGTGATGTCCTTTTGTGATGTTTTCTTTCAGTATTCTATCTCTATCATTTTCAGCATTCTGATTAAGATGCATTTCATGGTATTTTCATTTTTATTTCTTTTAGCTGGCACCGGCTGGGCCCCCTGGATCTGGGTGCATGTACTTTTCAGCTATGGGAACTCATAAATAATGGCCTTGACAGTTGCTTCTTCATAGGGTTTTATTCCCCCTGTCCCTCTGGGAACTCAAGGATTCTTACATTGTTGTTGAATACATCCCAAAGTTCTCTTGTCATCTATTGGTTTATTTTGAGGCTATTTTCTATCTTCTGGTGTCTTCTGGAGATTTCCTGCACCTCATCTTGGAGTTCACTGATTCTGTGTACAGAAGCTGTTACTCTGTTAATGAGGTCTCC
The DNA here is from genome assembly GCF_029834395.1 of Sorex fumeus. Lineage (NCBI taxonomy): Eukaryota > Metazoa > Chordata > Mammalia > Eulipotyphla > Soricidae > Sorex > Sorex fumeus. The sequence continues at coordinate 7,094,904 of NW_026606103.1, forward strand.
CAGTGAGGTTTTCATTTCATCTTCCAGGTTTTAGATCTGGCATTTATGCTTGTATTTTCATTTGTATTTTCCTTATTTCTGCTCTCATATCCTCTTGTTTTTCACTGGCGGTGCACTCCATTGTTTCATTTTATTTATTTATTGAATCACTGTGGGAAAGGTTACAAAGCTTTCAGGTTTAGGTCTCAGTCATGCAAATATCAAACACATTTCCCTTTACCAATACTTATTTTTTACCATGAAGAACCCCAATAAAACCCCACCCCCCCTCCCAGTCCCTGTGAGGCAGATGAATTTTAGTTAACCCTCTATCTGCTTTGATTACATTCATTGTTTCTTTAAAATATTCACCACTATTATTTAGAGTTTACCCCTCCCCCCAAATCGGACATGCTGAAAAAGCATTGTGAAGTGATTTGCTTTCTACAGCTGGGTTCAAGAATTAAATGTTGGTTTTGGATTTCTGCTATTTTACTTATTGACCCTGGAAGTATTTCTACTGAGAGTCAGATAGTTAAGAAATTGGTTTCTGTGCTCTGGAGTCATGGCCGTGCTGGAGAGCCGCTCGTGGGGGGCAACTGGTGGCCTCGGTAGGGCGTGAAGGGTGGACCAAAACGCCCCCCTTCCCATGAGGTTTTAGTCGCCCCCACACCACCGGCTCATACCTGCTGTCCACAAGGCTCCCATGCTGCCGCCATCTTTCTTTCCAGAGAGAGAGGGCGAATGGGGCAACACCCTTTCCCCTCCGGACAGACATGATGGCCTGGATTAACGCATAGTTCGTTCACTTTTCTGCTCCAAGCTGCCGGGTTCTGCATTAAGTTCTTGTGCTTCTGGGGCCGTGGCCGTGCTGGAGAGCCGCTCGCGGGGGGCAACTGGTGACCTCGTTAGGGCATGAAGGACGGACCGGAACGCCCCCCTTCCCATGAGGTTTTAGTCGCCCCCACACCACCGGCTCATACCTGCTGTCCACAAGGCTCCCATGCTGCCGCCATCTTTCTTTCCAGAGAGAGAGGGCGAATGGGGCAACACCCTTTCCCCTCCGGACAGACATGATGGCCTGGATTAACGCATAGTTCGTTCACTTTTCTGCTCCAAGCTGCCGGGTTCTGCATTAAGTTCTTGTGCTTCTGGGGCCGTGGCCGTGCTGGAGAGCCGCTCGCGGGGGGCAACTGGTGACCTCGTTAGGGCATGAAGGACGGACCGGAACGCCCCCCTTCCCATGAGGTTTTAGTCGCCCCCACACCCCCGGCTCATAACTGCTGTCCACAAGGCTCCCATGTGGCCGCCATCTTTCTTTCCAGCGGGAGGAGGGTGGAAGGGAGCTACACCCTTTCCCCTCTGGGCAGACATGATGGCCTGGATTAACGCATAGTCCTTTCACTTTTCTGCTCCAAGCTGCTGGGTTCTGCATTAAGTCCTTGTGCTTCTGGGGCTGTAGCCGTGCTGGAGAGCCGCTTGTGTGGGGCAACTGGTGACCTCGGTAGGGCGTGAAGGACGGACCGGAACGCCCCCCTTCCCATGAGGTTTTAGTCGCCCCCACACCCCCGGCTCATAACTGCTGTCCACAAGGCTCCCATGCAGCCGCCATCCTTCTTTCCAGAGAAGAGAGGGCGAATGGGGCAACACCCTTTCCCCTCCGGGCAGACATGATGGCCTGGATTAACGCATAATCTGTTCACTTTTCTCCTCCAAGCTGCTGGGTTCTGCATCAAGTCATTGTGTTTCTGGGACTGTGGCCGTGCTCCAAACTTAACTCTGATTTTCAGGGAGAAACGTTGGGTGGTTTACTTCCCATTGACCACTTTGTATATAGAGAGATATGGCGCGGCCGCATAAGCAGCTGCGTGGTTTTGAGGAAAAGTCCTAGATCCCACACACTCGAGCTGTGCTTGTAGAGGCTTCTGGTCACCGGGGTTCCATCTGGGAGAGGCGGGATGCGGTACCTACCCCATCTGGGACTTCCCGATGTTCTCAGCTCTTTTTGGAACCTGTTTTTTTCTTTTTCTCCGGGAGCTGTGGATCCCGCCCTCCATGTGGCCCTTCTCTTCGGCTGTATGCTGTAAAGATGGCGCTGGGAGGCGGGCTGTGGGCGTGACTTCCGGAATCAGAGGTTACCTGGGAGCTGTAGTCACGGCAGATTTGAGAAAAAGCCCTAATTCCCGCATACTCGAGCTGTGCTTGTAAAGGCTTCTGGTCACCGGGGTTCCATCTGGGGGAGGAGGGTTGCGGTACCTACCCAATGTGGAACTTCCCGATAATCTCGGCTCTTTTTGGAACCTGTTTTTTTTTTCATCCGGGAGCTGTGGATCCCGCCCTCCATGTGGCCCTTCTCTTCAGCTGTATGCTTTAAAGATGGCGCTGGGGGGCGGGCTATGGGCGTGACTTCCGGAATCAGAGGTTACCTGGGAGCTGTAGTCCCGGCAAATTTAAGAAAAAGTCCTACTTCCTGCATACTCGAGCTGTGCTTGTAGAGGCTTCTGGTCACCGGGGTTCCATCTGGGAGGGGCGGGATGCCGTACCTACCCCATCTGGGACTTCCCGATGATCTTGGCTCTTTTTGGAACCTGTTTTTTTCTTTTTCATAGGGAGTTGTGGATCCCACCCTCCATGTGGCCCTTCTCTTCAGCTGTATGTTGTAAAGATGGCCACTCTATTGTTTCTTTGAGTTTCCTATGGATCTTCATCAATCTCATTCTAAATTCTTTATCAGAGAGGTTATATAGCTCATTGTTACTGATTGGTTCATCTGGGCTAGAATCTGCACTAAGTTTAGTGGGTTTCTGCGTTGCTTTTCTATTCTGACTGTTGTAATTTGGAGTTGTTTTTTGTGCATTGTTGTAGTTAGAATGTCTGTGTATGTCTATGATTAATTATGGAGAGGTGAAGAAATATATGGCTATTCCTCTTCATTCCACGACGTTGCTCTTCATAGGTGGGGTTCAATCCTGACCTGGGGAGCAAAGTGGCGTCCCTGAATTCAAACCAGAGTCCTGGATGCCTTCCTGGCCTTCTTTTTAGTTTTCAGGGACTACAATTTGGCAGAGAAGATGGCTTCTTTACTGTTAGTTTATTATTTGTTTTTAACATAGTTGTTTTTATTGCTTCATTTTTAGCCTATGTCTTCCAATATGCTTCCATGATTACATCTGTAAATTGGAGAGCAAAATTTACTTCAAGAATTGTTCTACCAGCAGAATTCCCATATTCAAATAAAAAAAACCCAGACATTTAATATGCTCAAACCAATAGCATTAAATATTTTTATATTAGTTTTTCTCTAAATATACAATGCAAACTGAACATTACCTATGCATTTACTTATATTCAACACTTTTTGAATTAATACAATAATTTTATTATTCTCTTTGGAAAATAAGCAAAGGAATGAGTTTTATTAGAAGAAACATAACATAGCTCTATCAAATCATTGAAATATTTTTGGCAACATTTTGGGCAATATTTAAATTACCCAGGTCTCGAGTGATAGCACAGCGGGTGGGGCGTTTGCCTTGCACGCAGCCAACATGGCTGACCCGAGTTCAATTCCTCTGCCCCTCTCAGAGAGCCTTGCAAGCTACCGAGAGTATCTCGCCCACACAGCAAAGCCTGGCAAGCTACCCGTGACATATTCGATATGTCAAACACAGTAACAACAAAGTCTCACAATGGACACGTTACTGGGCCCGCTTGAGCAAATTGATGAACAACAGGAGGACAATGACAATGACAATTTAAATGACCAAATAGTAATTTAAATCCAATTAGTAATTTAAATCCTATATAGTAGTTTTAATAAGTCAACTGTCAGCTCTAGAAATAAGGAAAAAATTTAGAGGAGTAACTATAGGCTTGGATTTTCTAAAGGGATTGCAACATATAGACTTCCTTGACATTTTTAGGTTTTCAAAAACAAGTTTGATAATGCAGTTTTAATGTGTCTGATATTATCTTATATTGATAATGCTATATAACAAAATGTGATATAGAATTGAGCAATTCAAAAAGATATAAGTAAATGATACTTCAGTAATACTAATTGTAAATTAGAATTAACTTACCACAAGTCAATTTTTTTGGTTTTGTCTTGTTTTGTTTTGGCGCCACAGCTAGCTGTGCTCAGGGCTTCTTCCTGGCTCTGTGCTCAGGGATCACTTCTGAGGGTTCAAGGGACCATAGATGGACCCATGTCAGAAGCCTGCAAAGCAAGCTCCCTCTGCTGTACTGTCTCTCTGGCACTGTCAATTTAAAATTTTTTTAAAGAAAAGTAAGTCACTCTATTTCCAACTATAAATCAAATTATAACTTATAGCAGATCTTTAATTCAAAAAATCATTAAATGCTAAGAAATTTATTTGTATTCTTAAAAATTAAAAATTAAAAAAATTAAGGAATTATTTAATTAATTAATTATTATTTTCTTGTGTTGTTGTAAAAACATCCATCAGGTTTGAATTTGCTATCTTTCAGATTTTATTTCATCATATGAACTCATTCAAGAAGATCCATAGCACTAAAGTACTATAAAATTTTTAAAAAAGCTCTTTAATTGTTCACATTTTTACTTGCTCAATTCTGAATATTACTATATAGATGAATTTCTTAAAATACATTTAAACTGAGTTGTGGGGGTGGGGTGAAGCAGCTGAACGATGAAAAATCTGCTCCTCATGTACATGGGCCTGGGCTCTATCACCAGCACAGAAACAGCACCACCAATACAATGAAACTCTTATAAATCTTGGGGAACAGTTCCCAAAGATAAAGAATGCAGACATCCAGATCCAAGGAGCCAGAAGAGTACCAGCGAAAAGAGACCTGAATAAAAACACTCCAAGGCTAAGCGAAATGAGTCCAAAAGAGAGGGACAGACATAGAAAGATTGCGTTTATCTGGGAATATAAAGTAACAAAATAAGAGACTAACAACCAAGAATAGCCGAGATAAGTACCAGGAGGTTCACTCCATGACTTGGAGGCCAGCCGCACATGCTGGGGGAAAATGGAAAAGGCAGCTCAGATAGAGAAGGGAGCACCAAATAATGGGTATTTGGAGGATCCTCCCAGGATGGGAGAAGCATGCTGATAGTAGACCCTAGACCTAACATGATTGCCACTCAATGCCTCTTTTGCATACCACAATACCCAAAAGGAGAGAGAAACAAAAGGGAATGCCACAGGGGTGGTATGGGATGGGGGGATGGGGCGGTGGGAGGGATACTGGGAGCACTGGAGGTGGAGAATGGGCACTGATGGAGGGATGGGTACTCAATCATTGTATAACTGAAATCCAAGCACAAAAATTTGTACTTCTACAACTGTACCTCATGGCGTTTCACTAATAAAAATTAAAAAACAAGTCAAAAAATAAATATTTAAACTTTAAATTCAATTACTATGCCATGTAACTCAATTTTCAGGTTTATTTTAGGGGCAGAAAAATCAGAATCAAGTTTGTCATCATCAGATATAGTACAAAATAATAGGAAAAAAATTAATTTTTTAAACTGAGCTATATTTTAAGTGATTCACAGTACTAAGGGAATCAAGTGTAAACTATTGTTTTATTTACTTTCAATAATTCCTAGGTTCTCAAAGATTTGCTCAAATGAAATGTTCACTCCTAAATAATACTAAATAATACTATTTATCTTTGTTCTCAGAGAGCCTGGCAAGCTACAGAGAGCATCTCGCCCACACGGCAAAGTTTGGCAAGCTACCCGTGACCTATTTGATATGCCAAACACAGTAACAACAAGTGTCACAGTGGAGACATTACTGGGCCCGCTCGGGCAAATCGATGGACAACTGGTGGACATTGCTACAGTGCTACAGTGCTACCTAAAATTAATATTACTTCTTTTTTTGGGGGGGGGGCATACCTAGCGATGCACAGGTATTAGTCCTGGCTATGCACCCAGGAGTTACTCCCGATGGTGCTCAGGGAACCGTATGGGATGCTGGCGACCGAACCCAGGTTGGCCGTGTGCAAGGCAAATGCCCTACCCGCTGTGCGGCTTAATTTGTGGCTCCAGTCTCAAATTAATATTGTTTTAAGTACAAAAAAAGGTCAAATGAACTCCTCTCAAAACTCAAATATAACTTTTATAAGTGGAAGCACACTTCAAATAGTCTGATAAATAATTTGAATAAAAGTATAGCTTTAAGGAATGCATGCAGGTAAGAAATGCTGAAGAGAAAAAGCACACCACACTGTATTCTGATATTGGAGAAAACAGCAGCATTTTCTCAAATGACTGCTGCCATTCAGTTGTCTGGTGATGGAGACTGAATGTGTACATGGTCTGTTTCACCAGCAGGGTGAGCTCGGTCCTCTGCGATAAACGTTTCTATGTAAATCTCATGTAAGCTAAAAGAAATCTTTTCTATAGTTATAAGCATGGGTGAATACATGCATAAAAGCAAACTATTAAATATGATTGTATACTAATACTAATTTATTATTTACTATTAAATATGATGGTATAAAAATTTCATAGAGCAGCCCTACGAAAAGAGCTTTAGAAAGTAATTACTATATTAAGATTCTACCACATGTTTTGTAGTCAGTGTCACCAAAGTAAAATTATATTTCACTGAAGTATTTAAATCGCTCCTATTTTTCTTATTACTAATCTTTATTGTTTTCTCACTTGTATTTGCTAATTTTTGTTTTGCTTTTCCTATTCTTTTTTTAATTCCACATGCTTGGTTTTTCATCTTTTATAGGATTATGGTTTAGCTCTATACTAAACATTAAAATAAAGTGAATTATTTTCAATGTAAATATACAAAGCATATTGAAAATATTTCAAATTTTAAGTGTACAATAATTTTAAGCAAATATTATTACCAAATACAAATTTATTTATTTATTTTGCTTTTTGTAGGTCATACCCAGCGATGCACAGGGGTTACTCCTGGCTCATGCACTCAGGAATCACTCCTGGCGGTGCTCAGGGAATCATATGGGATGCTGGGAATCCAATCAGGGTTGGCTGCGTGCAAGACAAACGCCCTATCCACTGTGCTATCGCTCCAGCCCCCAAATACAAATTTTACACTTAAAATATTTCAGAAAATTTAACCACAATTCTGAACAAACTGCCAAATATAGAGGATTATTTCATCAACATAAAGGAGAAAGTGCTTAATAACTGACCTAGTAGAAGAAGGTACTATGACCAAATGTCTTCCAATGCAGCTTCAAATGGTTGAGTATAAAAGTTTATCCATAGGATTATAAAATCAAGTTAACCTATATATGTATTAAAAAGGATGTTTGAGTCAATAAAGTTCAATGTCACCTTAAAAATCAAACACATTAGTTTATAATACAAAACTTACTCAGTATTGTCATATTATAAAATAAATAAAACTGCATCTTTAATAACAAATTGCAATCTTCAGATTAGTTATGTGGATAGATTATGGCATTATTCACACAAAACTTTTAGAAAACAAGAAAGCGTACATGCTGTCTGAAAACCCAGAAAATACGAGCAGGCATTAAAAGCAGAAATAATGGTGCCTCGCCTGGACTCCTTAACCCCTACTCCTCTATACCACATGGACCCTCAGACTGCAGAAAGAGCTGTCAGAAACCTAAGAAACTGAGATGGGACATTTTGGCTCTCAAGTAACTTTTAATACCTAATAATATATATAATTTCTTAGACTTTTAACAAAGAATACACTGAACTAACAACATTTTTAAGTTATGCAACTCAGACTTATGTAAAAACAATTGTTTCCGATAATGCTCAATAACATTAAAGGTATATTACAGAGATAGGTATATTATTATGGCCATTCGCTTTGAAAGAAATTCCGAGAATAAACATAGCTTTCAACATTAATTCACACAATGAATATATGACCAACTTAAATTTTTAAAAAAAATTTTTTTTGCTTTTTGGGTCACACCTGGCGATGCACAGGGGTTACTCCTGGCTCTGCACTCAGGAGTTACTCCTGGCGGTGCTCAGGGGACCATATGTGATGCTGGGAGGACTGCTCCACATCTTGGAAGCCGGCAACACATGCCGGGGGGAAAAGGCAGTTCAGACAGAAAAGGAAACACCAAGTAAAGGGTTTTTGGAGGACTTGTGGGGATGCAAGATGCGTGCTGAAAGGCTGAAAGTAGAATATAGACCGAACACGATGGCCACTCAATACCTCTATTGCAAACCCCAACAACCTAAAGGAAAGAGAGAGAAAGAGCGAATGTCCTGCCATAGAGGTGGGGTGGGGTGGGAGTGGGGTAGTGGCCAGGCTACTGGGTTCATTGGTGGAGAATGAATGGGCACTAGTGGATGGATGGTACTTGATCATTGTATAACTGAAACCCAAATACGAAAGTTTGTAAGTCTATTTACAAACTAGTTACCATGTAACTGTACATGGTATCTCACTAATAAATATATATGTATATATTATCATTACAACATATAATTATAACTCATAAAAATTAAATTTACAAAATCCAAGGAGATTAATCTTTACAATATAATTAAGGGAAAAGGTTTATAGAAATACTAACTACCTAGTCATGCATGGTGTCCTGTATTTGATTGAACCAAAATCTTATATATAACGTAAAATCTTCTTGAGATACACATTTCAGTCATTTCTTGGGATTATTAAAAAAGGAAATCTATCAAAAGAAAAAAATAGATTAAATTTCTTATGTTTCAGATATTTATCATATTTCTCTAAGAAAGCATCTTTAAATAAACTAGTTACTTCATAAAACAGAACTGAGCTTGAAATTCACTAGAAAAAATTAACAGCAGGCACAAACTAGGCAAATTATCAGCAATTGACTAGTTTCTCATATTTCATATGTTTCCCATTTTTCTAAGAGAGTTTCCTTAAATAAACTACTTCGTAAAAATGGATTGAGCTTAAAAATTCACTAGGACAAATGAATACTAGGCACAAAATGGGCAAAATATCAGGTAGTGCAGCAGGCAGAATGCTCTCATTGAGCATATAGCCAGACTTGATCTTCAGCACCCTGATCATCATCAGGACTGAGCCCTGAGCACAGAGACAGGAGTAAGTCCTGAGCACACCCAGGTGTGGCTTAATCAAAGCCCACCCACAAATGTTTTCCCTCAATTCCCTGTTCTGTCACAATCACATCTCAGGGTTCATTCCCACTGGTGACTGTCAAATACACTTACTTTGCTTCTTCATCCTCCACATGAGGACGATCATCTGGCATTTGTCTTTTTCTTCTCAGCTCACTTATTATAACAGCTTCCAATTCCATCCAAGTTTCATCCAGGTGAAGCTTTCACCTCTTCTCACAGCTGAGCGGTATTGCACGTGTGTTTGTACAAGCTCTTTATCCACTCATCTCTTGTGGGCACTTGCGTTGTTTCCAGATCCTGGCTGCAGTCAACAATGCTGTGATGAGTACAGGTGTGGAGATGTCCTTCAGGCTGAGCCAAACCAGTCTCTCCAATGAAAAATGAGGTTCCTATCTGGCACACCCCCACTGGCACTTACTCATTTCTGGCTTTGTGTTACACATTTGTGAGTCCCCATGTGAGTGATGTTTTATTTTCACTTTGATTTGCATTTCCCTTATAATCAATGATGACGAATTTCCTTTGCCTCTGGGTCAATTTCACATCTTGAGACCATGTCATTCCTTTCCACATTTTTGAATCGGTTTTTCTGATGGAGAGCTTTAAGAGCGCTTTATGTATCTTGGATACTAGTCCTTTGTCTTGCGTATGGTCTCAAAATCCTTTCAATCAGCAGAATGTCTTTTAATTGTAGGGCACATTGCTCACAGAATGCAGAAGTTTTCTAGTTTGAAATAGTTCCGTTTCTGCTTTTATTACCTTTGCCACTTGAGTTCTTACATTTCAGACTTCACTGTGGTCATGATTTTGGAGAGTCTTGCCTATGTTTCCCCAATGGATTTTTCAAGATTCAAGTGCAATATAAAAATTTTATTTGAGTTAATTTTTGTTTACAGGGTGAAAGAGGGGTCTATTTTTCCCTTATTGCTTCTGTTTTATTCTTTTTCTTATTTTTCACGACTGTCTGAGATTTCTAACACCTTACTCTGGATGGAGCAGGTCAAGATCTCAAACCGTTTCATAATTGCAAGCACTGTGGGAAAGCACAGGGTCACTCCAGACCCAAGTATGATGAAGGTTTGCACCTAATTTCATTTTTTTAATTGTGACTATCTAGTTTTCCCGTAATCATTGGCTAAAGAGGTTTCCTTGCTCCAATTCATGCACTTCTTCATAAATAAATTGCTCATGCATCTGAGGGTTTCTCCCTGACCTCTCAATCCTATGCCATTGAGAAGAGACTTTTTTTCTTCCAGTACCAACCAATTTTGATTGCTAAAGCTTTGTGTCAGATTTTAAAGTCTGGGGACACAATGCCTCCCATTTTTCCTCAAGATTGCTTTGGCTATGTCAGGAGTTTTGTAGCTTAATGCAAATTTTAGAAAAATTTACTCCATGTCCTTGAATAAAGCCATGGAAATTTTATCGGAATTTGCTGTTTCTGTAAACTGCTTTGAGTTAAGATAGTCATTTTCAAGATGCCGATTCTTATGATCCTTAAACCAAGAATATGTTTCTATTACATTAGTTCATTTTAAATTCCTTTCAGAAGTTTTGCAGTTTTCACTAAATAGGTCTTTTACCTCCTTTGTTAAACTAAGGGGTTTCTGTTTTTACATGATTGCAATTGGGTTTATTTCTATTCTGGATTGGGGGGGGGTGTTTTGTTGTTGTTTGTTTGTTTACATGTAAGAATAAATTAGAATCCTGTGCACTGGTTTTGTAGCCTGCTACTTTACTATATAAATATATTGTTTTGAGGAGTTTTTCAGAGGAGCCTTTTTGGGTTCCTACATACGAAATTCCTAACAGTGCTTTGCAGGTTTTAATAAGTAAATCTTTCACCTCCTTTCTAAAAATTGATTCCACATTACCTAATTTTTTTCATAACTATAAGCAGGATTTTTAAATTAAATCACTCTTTTATCATTGTTTACATATAAAATCACAAAAGATTTTCCTGTTTGCTTTCGTAAGCTGCAACTTTACTGTAAAGATTTATTGCTTCTAGGAGTGTTTAATTAATGATTGGTTTTGCAGTCTTAGGGTTCTTGATATGTCATTTGTAAACAGTGAATTTGATTTCTTTGCCAATTTGAACACAAATTTAAATTTTTTTCTTGCTTAATTTCTGTGGCAGCAGCTATCAGAACTGTATTGAATAATAGTGCTCTCAATATATTGTTACATCCATAACAGCGTTGGGAAGTCAAGCACTAAAGATACAAATTGTGATTGAAGCCGACTTCAGGTTAACCATGTCACCATAACACTAGAAAATACTTTATCTGTGAAACAAACAAAGAAAAAACTATAATGTATTTACAGAATAAAATAAGGGATTCACACTGTGCTAACATACACCTACAGAAAACAAAGGCAATAAGAAAAATACAAAACCCAAGAAAAGTAAGACATAAATAACATTTTTCCCTTTCTGATATCTGGGCCATTCTCAGTGGTACCTGAGAGTGACTCCCAGTTATTTGCTTGGGGACTTCCTGTGGACCTTGGGGGGCCAAGCAGTGCCAGGGACCCAGCACAGAAGATCCATGGCAAAACATGCTCTCAAGCCATCTGAGTCTTTGCTCTGGACAGAGGATTATTCTTTAAGGGCAATACTGACTCTGTCACCAGTGGCAATTACTTTTAATAAAAGTTTACTCTTCCCCATAAAAAAACATAAATGGCCAAATACATTTTTAAAAACACACAAAAGTCAGTAACCTACTTTATATCGTCTACAAGAAATTCTCCAGCTCTAGAGACACACAAAGGTCAAAAAAATGGAAAGAGATTTCTCATGATGGGAGAATTATGCTGAAAGTGGACTATAGACCAAACATGATTGCCACTCAATGCCTCTTTTGCAGACCACAGCACCCAAAAGGAGAGAGAGAACAAAAGGGAATGCCCTGCCACAGAGGCAAGGTGGGACGGGGGAAAAGCGGGGTGGGAGGAATACCGGGATCAGTGGTGGTGGAGAATGGGCACTGGTGGACGAATGGGTACTTGATCATTGTATAACTGAAACCCAAGCACAAAAATGTGTAAGTCTGCAACTGTACCTCATGATGTCTCACTATAAAAAAAATTACATTGTTATCAAAACTTATTAAAATAAATAAATAAATAATGTTCTTCTGAAAAAATTTAAAAAATAAAAAAGGTTACTTAGGAAAAAAAAAAAGAAATCCAAGCACAAAAATTTGTTAAGTCTACAACTGTACCTCATGGTGTTTCACTAATACAAATTTAAAAAAAAAGATTTCCCATGCAAATTTGCTCGAGCGGGCCCAGTAACGTCTCCATTGGAGACTTTTGTTGTTACTGTGTCTGGCATATCGAATACTCTCGGTAGCTTGCCGGGCTCTCCGAGAGGGGCGGAGGAATCGAACTCGAGTCGGCCATGTTGGCCGCTTGTAAGGCGAACGCCCTACTGCTGTGAAATAATAGCCAAAAAGGAGCCACAAATGTAACCACAGTAATATTAGACAAAACACTTACCAAGAAAAGCCTGTATGAGTGTTTGGATGAGCACATGCGGCCAAGAGACCTGAGCGTTGGTGCTGGAGAAGCAGGAACCTTGAGAGCAGCGAGTGAATCCACGAAACTGTGAGGTCTGGAAAACGGGTCTGCAGCAGGAGATGAGGCAACCAGGGCATTTCCTCCCCAATGAAATGGGTTCGTGTTTCCACGAACAGCCTTCACCAGGCATAGAAGAGGATGTTATCTGCTTAGATCCCTGTAGAAAAAGCTCCAGAATTTGTGTAATAGCTTAGAAAGGTCAAAGGAGTGAGGAGCTCTCTTAGATCTCCCATCCTGTCCAGCAGCAAAATCCTGCTCTTTTGTTTCCACAGGGCAACCAACAATCACCCTAATACCAAAAGCAGTCAGAGACAGCACAAAAAAGGAAAACTACAAACCAATAGCCCTGAAAAATAAAGATTATATGAACCTATCAATAGATGCAGGGAACACATTTGACAAAATCCAACATCCATTAATGATTAAAAACTCTCAATAAAAAAATGGAGTTGGAGAAATTTCCCTCAATATAGTTAAAACCATTTAACACAAATCCGTAGAAAGCATAGTACTGCATGGAGGAAAACTAAAAGCCTTCCCTTTCAGATGAGGCACAAGAAAAGGATGGGCTTTCTCACAATTTCTATTCAATATTGTACGGGAAGTCCATGCCATAGTAATCACGCAAGAAGATATTAAGGTAACCAGGTAAAAAGTCAAGCTCTCTTGATTTGCAAATTACATGATCACTTCACTTAATCACTTAATCCCCATTATTCATTGATTTATTCGAGTGGGTGCCAGTAACGTCTCCATTCATCCCGGTTGCGTGCTAGCGTAGCCCAATGGTATCTGTTCGTTCTAGGAACATGCAGAGTGTCAAACCGATCATTTAGGGTCTTGACGAAGAAGTCTGACCATCTTATAGGTGGGCGTCCACGTGATCTTTTGATGTCTCGTGGAATCCAATCAGTAATGGCTCTAGTCCAGCGGTTGTCTGTAAATCTCATTACGTGTCCAGCCCATCTGATTTTTGATGTCTTGGCAAATGAGACACCGTCCCTGATTCTTGAGCATTGACGAAGATCAGAACTCCGGATTCTATCTCTCATTTGAGTGAATCGTGATATTCCAAGCATAGTTCTTTCGATTCCTCTTTGAGAGACCCGAATAGCGTTCTCATCCTGTTTTCGTAGGGTCCAGGTCTCTGAGGCATATGTTAATGCAGGAAGAATAGTGGAATCAAAGAGATGTGCTCGTAGCTGGAGGTTCTTTGTCCTTTTATTTATTTATTCAATGCTCTTGAAGGCATTCCAAGCCGCTCTCTTCCTCCTGCGTAACTCAGGTGCCAGGTCATTCATCATGTTGATTTCTCGACCTAGGTATATATAACTGTTGCATTCGGAGATGGTGGTTCCGTTGAGAGCGAATGGAGCGTCAGGAACAAGGCTGTTTCTCATAAACATTGTCTTCGTAAGATTCAGCTGTAGTCCGACCTTTCCACATTCACGGTCAAAGTCGTTCAGCATTTGTGCCACTTGGCTGATGTTTGGTGTTATTAGAACGATGTCATCAGCAAAGCGGAGGTGGTGTAGTTGCCGACCATCTATCTTCACTCCCATGCTGTCCCATTCCAGTCGTCGCATGATGTTCTCGAGGGTGGCACTGAAGAGTTTTGGTGAAATGGTATCACCCTGCCGAACCCCTCTCTTGATATGGATGATTACTTCTTTGTAGAATGGTGAGATCTTGGTAGTGAATCCGCAATAGAGCTCACGAAGGATCCTGATGTATTGAGTTTGTACGCCCTGATTGGCTAGGGCTTCCATGATCGCTTCCGTCTCAACAGAATCAAAGACCTTCTTTAAATCAATGAACGTTAGAGAGAGAGGCATCTTGAACTCCCGAGATACCTCAATGAGCTTGGTTATTGTGTGGATATGGTTGATGGTACTGAATCCTTTTCGGAATCCAGCTTGTTCACATGGTTGTCCTTCATCTAGTGTTCTGCTAATCCTATTCAGGATGACTCGAGTGAATAGTTTGTAGATGACAGACAATAGGCAGATTGGACGATAGGTGCCAATGTCGTTGATGTCTCCTTTCTTGTATAGTAGTACAGTCCTGCTGGTTTTCCATTGGGATGGAACCTTGCATTCAGACAGGTAGCGTGTGAAGAGTCGAGCCAATGTATTGATGAGTACTGATGGTAAGTTCTTCAGGTGTTCCGGTCTGATCTTGTCTGGGCCAGGTGCTCTTTGTTTCTTTACCGACGAGATGGCATGTTGGATTTCGGAAGGGAGAACATTGGGAACGACATATCCATCATGTAGTATGTGGTATGTGGGCAAGTGGATGTGGCTATTAAAGAGATCTGAGTAGAAGTCATGAATAATCTTCTCCATTGCCCTTCTGGAAGATGTGATAGATCCATCATGATGTCGGAGGGCAGTCATCTTGGTTTTGTAGTTGGTGATACTGTACTTAAAAGCTCTGAACACTTTACCTAAAAAAACCCTCCTAGAAACAAGAGAATTGAATGATAAAGCAGAAGGCTAGTGAATAGACAGACACCTCTCAGAGGAAGATAGGTGGATGAGCAGTAGGCAAATGAAAAAATGCTCAGCATCACTTATCAGAGAAATCCAAATCAAGACAACAAGGACACATACCACCTCACACCAGTGAGAATACAATCTGTTCATAGACTAGAAGGATTAACATAACCAAGATGGCAATAATCCTCCAAAGCATTATACAGATTCAATGAAATTGTATGATTCAATAAATCATTATACAGATTCACTTCTTTATAAAAAATGCCCCTTGTATTTCCTGCCATTTATATGGGCTGACAAATCCCCACCCAAAATAGCCAAAGCAATCCTAGGGAAAAAGAGAACTGGAGGAATCACTCTGCCCAATCTCAACTATACTGCAAAGCTGTAGTAATTAAAGCAGTGTGGTATTAGAATAATACCAGAGACCTTGGTATGTAAAATAATAAACAGACTTTAAGACCAGTGAAATAGAACTGAAAACCCAGGAACAGATCCTCAGGTATATGGACAGCTAATCTTGAGTAAATAAGCAAAACATCCGAGGTGGAGCATGAGAACTTCTTCCACAAATGGTGCTGGGAAAACTAGTTGGTCAATGCAAAAAAAAAAAAAAGAAAGAAAGAAATCAGAACCTTTTCTAATACCATGTACAAAAGTCAAATCAAAATGGTTAAGTATCTCAATACCCAAAAAAACATAGGCAGAAGAACACTTACGGACACTTAAAGCTAGAGGCATCTTTAAGGAGCCAACTGCCACTGGCCAAGCAAACGGAATCACAGATAAACAGGACAATATCAAAACAACTTATCTCAATGAAAACTGTTACAAAAACAAAAAGATTCCCCCCAAATTGGAAGATAATTGACCATCATTTATTTGATAAATTGTTAATATCCAAGATGCATATAAGCACTGATAGAACCATGGGAAAAATCCAACCCCATAAAAAAATGGAGAGAAGAGATAAACCGAAACTTCTTCAAAGACATACAAATGATCAAAAGGTAAAGGTAAAGGTAAAGGCCCTCCCGTTGATCGTCGATTTGCTCGAGCGGGCCCAGTAACGTCTCCATTGGAGACTTTGTTGTTACTGTGTCTGGCATATCGAATACGGTAGCTTGCCGGGCTCTCCGAGAGGGGCGGAGGAATCGAACTCGGGTCAGCCATGTTGGCTGCTTGTAAGGCAAACGCCCTACCCGCTGTGCGAGATAGCACTTTACACTACAAAACTGGCACATATCAAAGGATGAGGAAGAAGAGGCTGGGCTGATAAAATCTCAGGGCCAAAATAGACTGCCAAAACGAAGAAGGACAAAAATGACTGTCTGTACTTTCAGTGCACGTATGCTGGCTCAGATGCATCCATCGAGGACCTGATGGTGCAGGCGCGAAAAATCAAGTACAACATCATTGGTCTGACCGAGACGAGAAGGCATCAATCACATCATGCCATTTTTGACACTGGGGAAGAGCTGTTCTTCGGAACACGTGACAAAAGAGGCGTCGGTGGTGTCGGTTTCCTTGTCAACACAAACTTGGCCATAAACATTGATTCATTTGAATGCCTAATAATCCGAATCGGACAATTACGCTTAAATAGGTGTGGCTGGAGAAGTTCTATAAAGAAGACCACACCTTCTACAAGATCATTGTCAGTGATTTTAATACCAAGATAGGACCGAGAAGATCAGCCTAAGAACTCCACATCAGGACCCATGGACTAGAATGGAACGAACAAGGTGAGAGAGTGTCCGAGTTCATCATGTCGACCAAGACCATCTATGGTAACTCAAAACTACAGAAGGCCAAATCTAAACGTTGGATATGGGAGTCTCCCAGTGGATGATTCCACAATGAAATTGACCACATCATATTCAATCAATGGTCTTGCCTGACCGATATTGCTGTCTGCGCTCTACCCTCGCTCCAAAGAGGTGCATAATAGCAAAAGGATGCTTAGCGCGTGTGTGCATGTGCAAGAACTACTGGCAAAGGCCAGATTCCTGCACAAGACCAACCCGAGCTCAATCCTTGAGACCCCAGATGTCTCTGAGGCCTCCAGGAGAGACCTCTAAAATGCAGAACCAGGGTAAACCCAGGGCACTGCAGGGTGTGGCCGCAAAACAAATAAAAAAAAAAACTGGAGGCAACTGAATGCAGCCTAAAGCTGCAGTGCTGACCCTCTCATGGCCCATAGTCGTGGCCATGTCCCTGTGTGTGGCAGCTGCAGACTCTGGAAGTCAAAGCGTGGTTCATTTTGGGGATCCTTGTATGGTCACCATCCTCATGTCCCTTGGGGGAACTTGCAGCACTTGGTGCCCTACACGAAGCCTAAGTTCCAGAGGCCCATCATCAGGATGTTGCCCATGTTACACCCACATGTCACACAGCTGGGTGTCTCTGAAGTATCACCAAATACGTGGACACCTTATGGTAGTGATAGGAGGCCTATGTCCTCTACAAATTCACGAGCTTCCTAGTCAACTTCCTGAAGAGCTGTTTTCAACATGGAAGTCATGTGGAAAGGCAAAGAGAAGCACAAGTCCTCACTTCCCTTCTTCTGCTGCCTTCTTTGCTCCATGGGAGAAATTCTGCTGCCCTGCTGCAAGAGGGTTGTGCTGCAGGCTGTGTGTATGTCACGATCAGACTGGCCACCACCGCTGAGATCTGTGAGACGTGCAACATCTATGTGAAGGAACATTCAGCTTGCAGAGAGCTTGCGTTCATTTGGTCATCATCAACGTGCCCCCATTCTTTGCCATGTATAGACTCCTGATATTTTATTATACACCAAAGGAGGATCTGAGCCCATCTAGCAAATGGGGATGTTCTTTCATGTGAAGCTCATTATCTTCTGGAAAACAGTGGTGATTGCTTTGTTGGTAAAAACTTCATGTGATTTCAGACAGCAGAGACAGAAACATTCTGCATAGAAATGTTCATTGCTGCCATAGTCCACCACTACACCTTATATGGGAGATCAAGAATTACGAGTGTGCAACTCTTTGTTCCTCAAAACGTCACTTTTTCCACTTCACAACCACATACTGGTAATTACCACGAGCTTGGAGACACACTGATGGCACAGAACGTGCTCAGTACAGTTAGAGGTACCTGAAGACCTTTAAAATGACAAAGAAAATCACATAAAAGTCGAAACTTCGGAATCCATAATCCAGTGCTGCACTTCTTTATGCTTTTTCTTTCTTCCTTTATTTCTCTATCTTCCTTTCTTCCCTCCTTCATTTCCTCCTACCGTGCTCCCCTTTCCCTTTCTCCTCTTTTTCTTTTATTTTTTCCTTTTTCCTTCCTCCCATCCTAGAGCAATGCAGAGGACCATGGGTTGGACAGCCAATCTATGGAGAAGACATCAGACATAAGGACGTTCGGTCCAGGTACAAGTTCCAGTTCTGCACAGACTCATTAGGCTCACCTTGACCTGCCTCCAGTGAGGCTCCCACATTCCCACAGGCAGAGAGGGAGTGTCCCAGTGTCTGCCCACAGGAACTGAGGGGGGGTGTTCAAGAAAGAAAGAAAGAAAGAAAGAAAGAAAGAAAGAAAGAAAGAAAGAAGAGAGAGAGAAAGAAAGAAAGAGAGAGAGAGAGGTCTGCCATAGAGGCAGACAGATGGGGGGAAGGAAGACACATGGAGAACATGCATACTGGCATACTGCTGAATAAATGGGTGTTGGAACATTGTATGACTGAAACCCAATCATGAAAAACTTTGTAACTGTGTATCTCATGGTGATTCAATGCAAAAAAAATATTTTAAGTGCCTCTCAAATCTGTTTGTGTGCGTGCGTGTGAGAGAGAGCAAGAGAGCAAGAGAGCGAGAGAGAGAGAGAGAGAGAGAGACTATCCTTCTAGTCACTGTATCTGTATGTATTTGAAATACTGGAACGTTAAAGCCAGGTTAAAATCAAAATTAAAGGCCTTTAGGACAAGCTGGAGTTCAGTTGTGAAGTCACATGTACCAATATTTAGAACTATCTGGTTTTTGAGATATTTTTAATGATTCTAGGATGACTAGACTAAGGACTCCACCCAGCTACATAGTGAAGTTGAAAGGTGAGCAAGCCAGCCATACCCTGGAGAACTTACGGTTTACTTGTGAAGAGTTAGCCCTGGTACTAACTGGAAGAGGCCACTTTAATATGGGAGCAGCCTGGAAGTTGTCTTTCCTTGCAGTTTCATTAAAGAACAAATTAAATAAATCAAGATAATTAATTGTAATCACCATTTTTAATTAAATTGTTAGTATGTATGTTAAAGTAATTGACTTAAAATTGTCTTGAAAGTTTTACAATTATGATGTTGAAATTAATAAGTTGGTATTGTTTTGTGATAACTTTTGTGGAACAAGGCTTCCCAGAACTAGACTCTAAGGAAAATTTTGGATAGGAAGCAAGGGAAGTGCTCAGGAATAATCATTCCATGAAAAGAATGGAATAATAAAACATTTCATGATATTTGCTTTTTTATAAATTAAGATCCATTTGGAAGACATTGTCGTTTAAAAAAAAGATCTTTACTATTTTAATTATATGACTATAAAGTTAAGTATATAACTTGTAGTTAGTTATATAATACAATAATTTATAAGTTATATTATTAAATAATTATTATAGCACTGTCACTATAACTCTGTCCTCCCGTTGTTCATCGTGCTCATCAATTTTCTTGAGCGGGCACCAGTAACTTCTCCATTGTGAGACTTGTTGTTACTGGTTTTTTTTTTTTTGCATATCGAATACATCATGGGTAGCTTGCTAGGCTTTGCCATGCGGGCAGAATACTCTTGGTAGTTTGCCGGGCTCTCTGAGAGGGGTGGAAGAATCAAACTCAGGTTGACCATGTACAGGCAAATGCCCTACCGGCTATGCTATCGCTCTGGCTCAAATAATTATTATGTGTTACATAATTTAAATTAAGTATTTGACTACAAAATTAAGAGAGAGAGAAGGAAAGCGCCTGCCATAAAGGCAAGTTAGGGGAGGGGCAGTGGCAGGAGTTTTCCCCGGGTCATTTGTGGTGGGAAATGGACACTGGTGGAGGGATGGGTTTTGGAACATTGTATGCCTGAAAACCTGGTCATGAAAGCTTTGTAACTCTGTATCTCATAGTGATTCAATAAAAAACTTCACAAAAGCCAATAATTTAACATATCTAGCAATATTTGATCTCTGAGATTTTTGGTAAGTTTAAATTGTTAGACTGATTTGGTAACCTTAGCAATAGCTCCATTCCTCGCTGCTCCTGAAGAGACTGGAGGAAGTCTCCAGCTCAGGAATTTATTGTTTCTTCACTATGGATTACAGATGAAAGGGAAGAGAAGTGGGGCCGTTTTAAACTTCAAACTGCTAGGTTACCCTGTAACTTTGGGTGATTTCTAAAATAAAGGATTAAGTTTTAAAAAATGGGATACAGTTATAAGAAGAATTTTTTGTTTGTTTCTGAATTTTTTATTGGATTCTGCAAAGCCAGAGAGCCCTAATAAGAATTTTTAGGCTATACTGCTAATTATTTTGCATAGAACATGAAAATGCATTTCATTAACACAAATCATCTTATATGGTAGTTTTGACACCTGGTCTGAAACACAGTCATGACCTAAGTCTTAAGTATAAATATGAAATTTTTATAGTGCTTAATATATGATTAAATTAAATAATTCTTGATATATGATAATATATGTGAGTTTTTAAAACTCTTTAATATCTGTTTCCTAGAAATTGTGGTTTTAAGGATGCAAAATAAAACTAGGTTAATTTATAACAGGAGCAAAGTTGTTTTTGTTTTGTTTTTCTTTCTTTTTGGGTCACACCTGGTGATGCACAGGGGTTACTCCTGGCTCTGCACTCAGGTGTTACTCCTGGCAGTGCTCAGGGGACCATATGGGATGCTGGGAATCGAACCCGGGTCGGCCGCGTGCAAGGCAAAGGCCCTACCTGCTGTGCTATTGCTCCAGCCCCAGTAGCAAAGTTTTGCTGGAGCAAAAGTGTAGTATGTAATAGTTAACTGTTAAGTATCCTAAAGATTTTGGCTATTTATAGAATAATGTGTTTGAGTTTGGTTTTTGTTACACTTGAAAGTTTTGTAATTTTCAGTGTACCAATATTGTCTGGTCTATGCATGTGTTAGAAGCTGTGAAATGGTGGCTCTTAAACCAAGTTTGCGAATGTCTCCAGTATTTTAACTCAGAACTGTGATAGGATGAGAATCCACGTGTCCATGCTTTTCTGTTACTACATGAGACCACAACTTGGGCTCTTCATAGAAAGGTTCCCCTGAAGAAATAAAATGAAGAAAGAAAAAGGAGCACAACCTGATGACAGTTAGCTCCCCATCCCTCTTTGCAAAACTGAGAGCTGGGATTATGAAGACATCACCATCTCAGGTGATGGTTTGATAGTATGATGTTTTTAAGAACAGTTCTGAGTGCTTTATGAATAGGGAATTTTAGGAAAACAAAATATGTCTTAGGGTAAAGGGAACTTAAGATTTTAAATACTGTAGTAGAAGTTATTGTCTCGTGGGAAAATGGCCTTTAATAAAAAGGAGGAAAAATAGAAAGCTAGAAGAAATATTTGACTTCAAACTAAGGTAGACATAACTGATTTTAAATATTGTCCCCTTTCATAAAATTGTGTTAATTTTCAAGCACTGTTTTAAAGATATAAATATGAACAGTGTCTAACATTATCTAAACTGTGTACTGCAGATGGGGAAAATGTGGTTAAGCTAAATATTACATCAAATAGAATGTTTTTACACAATTTTAAAGCTTAAAAGATATAGAGGAGGCCCAAGCGATATTACAGCAAGTAGAGTGTTTGCCTTGCATGTGACAGACCAGTTTGATCCCTATATGGTCCCCTGAGTCCTGCCAGGATCCCTGAGCACAGAGCCAGGCACAAGACCTCAGCTTCCTCACTCCCAACCTTTAACTGAAGTAAAGAAGAGAAAAAGAGAAAGTCAAAGAAAGGGAAAAATAGAGTTGTTATGCGTGTAACAAAATATTGAAGATGAGCATAAAATTAAATAATTTGGTGCATGATCATACCATATGTTTGTTTGAAATGAATTTAGAAACATTGTGTTCTTTCATTTAATTACCTGAGTATTACACATCAGGATGTTAGTGAGATATTTGCTTGTATCTTTCCTTAATGCCTTTTGTGTGTTTTGCTCATGTCAATTTCTTGTTGTGTTGGACAAGGAATACTTATAAAGCTATGCTTTTTCTATAAATCAATGTGTGAGTGGATTAATTCTAAAATACTAGCAATGCAGGTGGACTCTGATTAAAGAACATGGGCACTCATCACATTCACTTATTTTAAGCTTGAGTTGCCTTACATTGGTCTTAAATCCTAATACTTCCTTGGATGGCCCTGAGACAAGCTCTATACTAGCCTGACTTCTACAAGGGAGTGTGTCAGGGCCCACATGAATTATAACTGGATAATGGCTCTTCTTTGGAACAGGCTTAAGGAAGCAACTGACAAGGAAACTAAGGGCTTGGGAAAATGAAAACAAATTGGCCTGAAGCCTGTAGTTTGGGGAACAGGACCAGGTGTCCCTACACACCCAAAACTTCAAATCAACAACCTAAATACATGTCTCAAAATCTGGAGAAGGAACTACAAATAAAATAGCACTGTAGCACTGTCCTACCATTGTTCATCTATTTGCTCGAGCGGGCACCAGTAACGTCTCCATTGTGAGACTTGTTACTGTGCTTGGCATACCGAATACGCCATGGGGAGCTCTCCAGGCTCTGTCGTGTGGGCGGGATACTCTCGGTAGCTTGTCTGGCTCTCAAAGAGGGACGGAGGAAGTGATTCTAGGTCAGCCACGTGCAAGGCAAACACCCTACCTGCTGTACTATCGCTCCAGCCCACAAATAAAATACAAAGAGTGAAAGGATAAAATTTAAGTCAAGAGAGGAAATCAATAATATAGAAAGCACAAAAGAAATTCAAAGAATCAATAAAACTAGCAGCTGCTTCCTCAAATGATAAGCAAGAGAGACAAACCTTTCACTACACTCACAATCAAGAGAAAAGAAAAAAATGTTCAAATAAAATAAATCAGAGACCAAAAGTGTAGATTATAACAGATCCCTTGGAATTTCAGTATGTAAGAGGTCACAATGAAAAACTTTATGATATTAAGTTGAAGAATCTGGAAGAAATGAACAGATTCTTAGAATCAGCACTGTCTGTCCTCCTATTGTAAATTGATTTGCTCGAGCGGGCCCAGTAACGTCTCCATTGTGAGACTTATTGTTACTGTGTTTGGCATATCGAATGCATCATGGGTATCTTGCCAGGCTTTGCCATGCAGGTGAGATACTCTTGGTAGCTTGCCAGGCTCTCCAAGAGGGGCGGAAGAATTGAACCCAGGTCGGCCTGGTTGGCTGCGTGCAAGGCAAACACCCTACCCGCTGAGCTATCGCTCCAGCCCTCTTAGAATTATATCATTTTAAAAATCTGAATGAGAAGGATGTAGTGTTTATTAATAGACCAATCATGACTAAGTAGTCTCATCAAGAACAACATTCCAGGTCCAATGGGGTTACTGGAAAGTTCTATCTGACTTTCAAAGAAGGTTTTTACTAATATGGAAGAAAAGAATCATAGATCATATTGGTGAATGCAGAGATAACTTCTGACAAGTTTCAGAATCCATTCATGTTGAACAAAAGAACTTTATTAAAATAGGGGTGGAAGAAACCCTTTTCAAGGCAGTAATGACCATCTGTAACAAGCCCAAGGCCAAGATCTTTGTTTTTTTTCATTGTTTTTATTTTATTTTCATGATTTTTGATAACACCCTTCAGTTTTCTCACCAAACTCAGAAGTCACTCTCCTGACTGATTCAGGGACCATATTGGATGCTAGGGATTAAACCCGGGTCAGCCACATGCAAGACAAGCACCTTACTCACTGTGTTATCCATCCAGCCCAACAGCCAGTATCATTCTTAATAATAAAAAATGCAAAATATTTCTTCTCAGATAAGGTACAAGGATGTCCACTATCCTTTCATCCTCCACCTTTATTCAATATTTTATTAAAAGTCCTGGCTACAGCAACAAGGCAAGAAAAATGAATCAAGGGATCCAAATTGTGAAAGAAGTCCAATCACTACTATTTGATCATGACGTGATAGTATATTTAGAAGACCCTAAAGAGTCAACCAAATGCTACTAAAATTAATAAATCAATACAGTAAAACTCGCTGTAAAAAACCCAATGTACAAACATTGGAGTCATTCTTCTATACAAATCAGTGAATGAGAGGAGTAAGCCACCAAGGAGTCTATCCCATTTAAATTAGTGTTCAAAATAAATATATCAGTTTCCAAAATATCAAGTATCTCTGATTAAACCTAACAAAAGATGTAGATCTACATCATGAAAACTTTCAACCACTTAATAAAGACATAGAAGACCTTAGGAAATAAAAAACAATTCCATGCACAATTACAGACAGAAAGACTAAATTTATTAAAATTATTAATCTACCTTAGCTCATATATTCAACATAATTCCCATCCAAATTCAGATGACATTCTGCAAAGACCTAGAAAAGTCAGCAATATAGTTTGTACGGAATCACAAGAAACCACAAAAAGTCAAATCCATACTGAAAAAGAAGAGATTTGTAGGTATCTCATTACCTATAATTTGAAACTATATTTATAAAACTATACAGATCAAAACTGCAGGGTACTGGCCTAAAATTAGGTTTTATTCAAGTTACTGGAATAAAGGTACTGCAAGGTACTGGAATAAAGTTTGGTTTTATGATCAATGTTAAGAATTGAATACTCAAGGTAAAAAAATGTTTATAGACATAACGTTGATAAAAGGAGGTGAGAACATGAAAAGCAGTAAAGATAGCCTCTTCAAGAAATGTTGCTGAGAAAATTGGATAACCACAGGTAGAACATTAAAGCTGGATCCACATCCAAAAGTCAAATCAAAGTGGATAAAAGATCTTGAGATCTAACTGGAAACTAAAGTACATTTAGGAAAATATAGACAGAATAGTCTGAGATTTCAACCTCAAAGATGTCTTCAATGATATGATTGGCAAAGGAAACAGAATTAAAAATAAACAAATGGGACTATATTAAAATGTTTCTGCATGGAAAAATGAAAGGCTGAAACTAAAAGACAGCCAACGAAATGTGAAAAAATCTTGCATTCAACACATCATAAAGGGTTGATCTCCAGGATATTTAAACTACTTAAAAAGATCAAAGAAAAATATCCAAAGACCTTATCAAGAAGTGGATGGAGGAAAGGACTGAGCGATAGTATAGGAGGTAGGGTATTTACTTTCCCACAGCCAACCCGGGTTTAATCCTCAGCATCCTGTAAGGTTCCCTGATCATCGCCAGAAGTAAGTAATGAGGGCAGATCCAGGAGTAACCCCTGAGCACTGAGGTATCCCCTCAAAACTGAGATGGGCCAAAGAGATGCTGCATTTGGCAAAGGAACCAATTGATAGTCGAGCAGCAGGAGCTGCTCTCTATCCTCACATGGTGCCACCGCCACCCACGGGGACAAGATCCCTAGGTTTTTCGCACCATCACTGGACCAGCCAGCTGTGCCCCAGCAGTTTGTCTTTTAGTCCTGGTTTTGCTACTCTCTGGCCAGGGCCATCTGTCTGCTGGTGAGAGTCCTGTGCTCAGTACCTTGTAACTATCTGGATGTCTGAGCCCTGCCTGTACCTGAGCTATCCTGAGCATCAGAGCCTTGCCTCTAACTGCCAGAATCTGGGCACGAGTGATACTGTGCCTCATGTCAGGGTACACCATACTACCTAATCTATTGGGAGGACAGTATCCAGAATGCATGTTCTCAGAGAGAGAGAGTCAGAGAGAGAGAGTCAGAGACAGAGAAAGAGACAGAGACAGAGATACAGACAGAGAAAGACAGAGAAAGAGAGATAGAGACAGACAGAGAGAGCACCCCAACTCGGGACTTCCTTTAATCTGCTGCCAAATCCTACCCTCAGCATTCCAATTCTGTGTTCAGATTGGCTCCCTGTTCCATGGGCTGAGATTGGCTCCCTGTTCCTGGGACTCTACACCTCAGCTCCTGCTGTGTCTTTCCCCCCCTGAGTAGTGGTTACCTTAAATTCTTTTAGGGATTGTGGCAAAGGCCTGTCTTCTAAAACTCCTTCCTGTCGGCATGTGGACGCTCGTTTTGCTTGGGACTCCTAGGTGCCACACTTGTTCCCTAACTGGAACAGTGGGGTAGGAGCCAGTGTCCCTGATGGCTGGTCAGATAATTAGTGGGGCTCCAAGACTCGAGAGACAGACATGCTCAGACCTGTGACAACTAAAAATTATTTCACTAAGACCAGGGAACTTTGGAGAGAATATTCCCATATGAAGAAACAGAAAATATAAAAATATCCCTTAACACCCATAGAAACATATAGAACCATTTACAAGTGAAGAACACATTTAACTATTAGCCTTGAAGAGATATTTTGCATCTTCTAGATTATGTGCTTCATAGTTCTTGTCCTTGTAGTTTGTGTTGGAATCTAAAATAATTATTTCTGTGACCTGGGTTTTAGTGGGTAGTCTTCTAATCAGTGACTATTATTATCATGGAAATGGGTTTCTGCAGAAATTTTCTCTGTCTATTTGGACATTTATTTTTCCAATGCCCTTCCTGAGGCAGCAATAACATCTCCCTTTGGAGCTGGTTTTAAAGTTCTCAAATGCAACAGCAGTTCGGGCTCGATTCTTTCCTGTGTCCTCTGTTCCCTATTTCAATCGACTTTCTATCTCACTTTCAGTAGTTCTCCAAGGCTAACCCTTGAAACCAAGCCTAATATTTGAAACTTTCTCTGAATGTCCAGGGCAGTCTATGCTGCCAGTAGGCACAGACACGCCTCATTCATGGGTGTTCACCATCAGACATTAAGGATGCTGAGTCTGGTGAGGGAAGGAAGGTATTGTCATTTGGATAATTTGCTCCTGTGTATGTACAGTTATCAGAAAGCTTACCTTTGATATAAGGAAAAAGCTTCTAATGCAAGCTGTGAGTTCCAGGCCTAGCCAATATGAAACCAGAGAGCACTGAAAAGTGAGCAAAGAGACTTAAGGCAGTACAAGAAAATGTCTCCTAGACTGACTTGAGGAACTCAGGAAGGCTATATCCTCAGGCTTGTGTAGTTCACTGGATGGTGACACAGCAGCCACCGAAATATTTCTTCTACTTGTATGTTTTCAGATGGAGAAACCACCAAATGGTTCCAGATGACACATGATCGGGATGTCCTATGAACAACTGGGGAAAGTTTGATTTGAAGTTTCTCCATAAGGAAGGACTCAGCCACTTCTGTACCAAGTCTGGCCACAAACAATTTGGGAGGTCAAGTATGGCCAGCACAAGGAAGTATAAACCATAGTGCTGTCTGGGAACTCTATTAGTTTTGTAAAAATATGGATAAGCACATTGTTCACCTTATGTTCACCTGCTTTATGCTTTATGAGAAAAACCTGGACTTTGTTGGAATTGTAAATTGGAACCCTCTTTTCTTGCCAAATGCCATGAGACTAGAACAATGGACAACCCCTAAGAGCCCTCTTCCTGCAGTGCTCATAGCCCCAGAGTTGTTTCTCCCTTATCCATACCCACAAATGGATCTGTTGACCATCGGGAAAGCAGGAGACTTAGGATTTATGGCTTTGTGCCCACTTCAGGAGGCTCCCCAGGGATGCAGGAAATATCCAGGATCCATGTGCCTTTCCCCTTGAAAGTTATAGGGCAGATAAAGCCAGATCTAGGGAGATTCTCGAATGACCCTGAGAAGTACATAATGAAGTTCCAGGGCTTTCTGCAAGTGTGTGAAATGGCATGGAAAGTTATAATACTCATCTTATATCAAAACTTAAAAACAAACAAAAGAGTACTGTACAAAAGTACATAACTTGATTATGTACTTATCTGAGTCATATAATCATTTCTGGAGAATTCAGAATCCTTTGATAAATAATATATGTTCCACAGGGCAGTGGCAGTCTCTCATGTAGACTCAGGATGGAATTACAACCAGCCAACTGCTGCTTGGTGCCTAGACACTGTGAGTTACAGAGTAGAGAAAATAACAAGAAGCAGAGACTGACCCCTTAATTATGCTTTGTTGATCATTATTGAGCAGGAACCAGAGAAAACACCCACAATATTTTTAGAGTGTCAGGGAGGCAATTAGAAAATACACTACCTAAATCCTGATCCTATGCAAGGTGAATTAATCTTATGGAAAAAATGTTTATGCAGGCTGCCCCAGATACACGGAGAAAGTTTCAGAAGATAGGTGTGGGTCTGGAGGTTGTCCTTGGAGAACTATTGAAAGGGGCTTTGGCAATCTATTGCAACAGAGAACAAGAGGGCACAGGAAGAAATAGAGCCCAAGAGTGGTTTTGCATGTGAGGACTTCAACAGAAACTCAAAAGGGATATGTCATTTCTGCCATCAGGACGGGCACTGGAAAAGTGAATGTCCAAATAGGAGAAACTTCTGCGGAGACCCTGTCCATAATAATAACAAGCACTGGTTACAGGACTACCCACCAAGTCCTAGGTCCCAGAAATAGTTGCTCTAGATTACAACACTGCAAACCACAGGGACAAGAAGTTTGAAGCACAGCATCTACAAAATAGATATATATTTTCAAGGTTAATAATTGTTTTCTTCTCTTGGAAATAGTTCTATGTCTTTCTATAGGGGCAAGGGAGTACTTTATACTTTCTATTTCTTCATATGAGAATATTTGCTCTAATGTTCTTTGGTTTTACTGAAATGGGCTTTAGTTGCCACATGTCTAACCATGTCTGTCACACTAGAGTCTTGAAACCCCAATGATCATTCGACCACCATCATAGAAACTAACCACAGCTTCACCACAGCTCCAGTTAGGGAACAGGAGTTGTATCCTAGGGGTCCAAAGGAAGACCAGCACCCACGTGTCAACAGGAAGTCATTTCAGAAGATGGGCCTTTGGCCCAATCCCTAAAATAAATTTAGGGTAATCACTCCTGACATTAGGAGTTAATGCTCTAGGGGATAAATTAATAATTTAGGGGAATGCTTCAGCAGAAGCTGAGGTGTAGACTGCTAGGTCACTTTCAATCTCTGCCTATGGACCAGGCAATCAGAACGTAGAATAAGATGGCTTGGGGTGGGACTCGGCAGTAGATAAAAGGAAGCCCCCCCCCCCCCCCGCCCTCTGTCTCTGAGCACACATTCTCTGGACTCTCTCCTCTCTCCATGGATCAGTTCTTTCCTAGACATGGGGCTCAGACCCAGGCAGGGCTCAAGATGCCCTGTAGTGACAAGGCACTGAGCACAGGACTCTCACCCACACACACATGAACACGGCCAGAGAGTAGGAAAGCAAGGTCTGCATGACAGGAACTGCTGGGATTGAGCCGTGAGGCCCTTTGGATGGTACAGAACATAGGATCTAATCTGCCTGGGCAGCTGTGCTGGAGACAGAGGAAAGTTTAGATGAGATAGAGAGCAACACAGGGACAGGACCCAGGCATTGTTCGTGGGGGGCAAGTAGACAGCTTGGGACAGGACAGGGAAGTCGTCCAGGGGTCCAGAAAGTGTCATGGACAGGACATGGTTATCATTCACAAGTAAAGGTGAGGCCTGAACATCTAGGGAAGGACCTGGAACCATTTTTTTCTGTACAAGAAACTAACTTTTAATCTTCTGAGTTTTAGGTGCAAATATTTCATACAATTCTCCCAAACCCACCACCGCTTTCTTGCTAACGATAGTACAGCAGGTATGGCATTTGCCATTCTTTAGCTCTTTGGGTCACACCTGGCAATTCTCATGGGTTACTCCTGGCATTCTAATTACTCTTGGCAGTTCTCGGGGCACCATACAGGATACTGCAGATCTAAGCCAGGTCGGTCTTGTTCAGGGAAAATTTCCCACCTGCTGTACTATTATTACAGTAGGGCATTTGTTTTCTACACAGCCAACACAGATTGGATCCCTGGCAATTGATGTGGTCCCCTAATCACCAATAGGAGTGTTCCCTAAGCGGGGACTGTGGAGTAAGCCCCGAGAAAAGAAGATAAAGAAAGGATAGAAAGAATTGGTGAAAAAGAATGAAGGAAAAGAATGGAGGGAGGAAAGGCTGAAAGAAGACAGAATTGAAGGAGAGAAGGGAATAAGGAAGAATGAAAGAAAGAAATGAAAGAAAGAAAGTTAGAAATAAGGGAAAGAAAAACCAAAAGAAGCAAGTATGAAATGTAAGAAAGGAAAGAATGGAAGGAAGAGGAGAAAGAGGAAGGAAGGAAGGAAGGAAGGAAGGAAGGAAGGAAGGAAGGAAGGAAAAGCCAGAAGGAAGGAAAGAAGAAGAAAATTGGAGGATTCCAGGACTGAAGGAAGGGAGGGAGAGAAAGAAATAGGATGGAAGGAAGAAAAAAGAACGAACATATTAATAAAAGGGGGTAAATGGAGAGGGGAGTATGATAGGAGGGAATAAAGAATGGAAGAAAAAGGAAGGTAGAGAAATAAAGGAAGAAATAAAATAGAATAAAAGAAAGACAAAAGAAAGAAAAAGAAATGGGGAGGAAGTGAGGAAGGAGGGAATAAAGGAGTGAAGAAAGAAAGGAAGAAAAATAAAAGGAAGAAAAAGAAACGAGGATGGAAGGAAGGAATGAAGGAACTAAGTAAAGAAAGAAATGAAAGAGAAAGAAGGAAGAGTTAAGAAAAGAGGAAGGAAGGTATAGAGAGAGAAAAGAAAAGGGAGAAAGAAAAAAGAGGGGAAGGAAGAAAAAGAGAAAGATGAAGGAAGGACTAGGAAAAGAGGGAAGGAGAGAAAGGGACAGAGGAATAAGAAAAAATAAAGGAAGAAAACAAAAGAGAAAGAAATAGAAAAGAAAGATGGTATGAAGGAGAAGGAAGGAAAAGGGAAGGAGGGAAGGAAGGAAGGAAGGAAGGAAGGAGGAAGAGGAGGGAGGGAAGGAAGGAAGGAAGGAAGGAATGAAGGAAGGAAAGGAGGGAGGGAAGGAGGGAGGGAGGGAGGGAGGAAAAAGGAAGGAAGGAAAAAGGAAGGAAGACAGGAAGACAGGAAGGGAGGGAGGGAGGGAGGGAAGGAAGGAAGGAAGGAAGGAAGGAAGGAAGGAAGGAAGGGGGGGAGGGAGGGAGGGGAGAGGGGAGGGAGGGAAGGGAGAGGGGAGGGAGGGGAGGAAAAAAGGAAGGGAGGTAAAAGGAAGGCAGGAAGGCAGGAAGGAAGAGAGGGAGGAGGGAGGGAGGGAGAGGAGGGAGGGAAGGGAGGGAAGGAGGGAAAGGAGTGAAGGAGAAAGGGAAGAAAGAAAGGAAGGACGAAAAGCGGGAAAGGAGGAAGGAAGGAAGGAAGGAAGGAAGGAAGGAAGGAAGGAAGGAAGGGAGGGAGGAAGGAAGGAAGGGAGGGAGGGAGGGAGGGAGGGAGGGAGGGAGGGAGGAGGAGGGAAGGAAGGAAGGAAGGAAGGAAAAAAGGAAGAAAGGAAAAGGGAAAGAGGGGAGGAAGAAAGGAAGGGTGGAAGGAAGGAGGGAGGGAGGAAGGGAAGGGACAAAGGAAGGATAGGAGGAGGGAAGGAAGGGAAGGAGGAAGGGGAAGGGAGAGAGGGAGGAAGGAAGGAAGGAAGGAAGGATGGAAGGAAGGAAGGAGGGAAGGAGGGAGGGAGGGAGGGAGGGAGGGAGGGAGGGAGGGAGGGAGAGGGAGAGAGGGAGGAAGGAAGGAGGGAAGGAAGGAACATAGGAAGGATAAGAGGGAGGGGAGGGAGGGAGCAAGGGGGGAGGGAGAGAGGGAGGAAGGAAGGAAAAAAGGAAGGAAGGAAGGAAGGAAGGAAGGAAGGAAGGAAGGAAGGAAGGGAGGGAGGGAGGGAGGGAGGGAGGAGGGAGGGAAGGAAGGAACAAAGGAAGGATAGAAGGAGGGGAGAGAGGGAGGGAGGGAGGGAGGGAGGGAGGGAGGAAGGAAGGAAGGGAGGAAGGAAGGAAGGAAGGGAAGGAGGGAGGGAAGAAGGGAAGGAGGGAGGGAAGGAGAGAGGGAAGAAAGGAACAAAGGAAGGATAGGAGGGGAGGGAGGGAGGGAGGGAGGAAAGAAGGAAGGAAGTGAGGGAGGGAGGGAGAAAGGGAGGAAGGGAGGGCAGGAGGGAGGGCAGGAGGGAGGGAAGGAGGGAAGGAGGGGAGAGTGGGAGGAAGGGAGGGAAGGATGCAGGGAAGGAGGGAAGGAGGGAGGGAAGGAAGGAACAAAGGAAGGATAGGAGGAGGGGACGTAGGGAGGGAGGGAGGAAGGGAGGGAAGGAGGGAGGGAAGGAGGGAAGGAGGGGAGAGAGGGAGGGAGGGAGGGAAGAAGGAAGGAACAAAGGATAGGAGGAGGGGACAGAGGGAGGGAGGAACGGAGGAAGGGAGGGAAGGAGGGAAGGAGGGAGGGAGGGAGGAAGGGAGGGAAGGAGGGAGGGAAGGAGGGAAGGAGGGAGGGAGGGAGGGAGGGAAGAAGGAAGGAACAAAGGAAGGATAGGAGGAGGGGAGGGACGGAGGGAGGGAGGGAGGAAGGGAGAGAGGAACGGAGGGAAGGAAGGAGGGAGGGAGGAAGGGAGCGAAGGAGGGAGGGAAGGAGGCAAGGAGGTGAGGGAGGGAGGGAGGGAGGGAGGGAGGGAGAAGGAAGGAAGGAGGAAAAGAAAGAAAGAAAACACCCCCCCCTCAGTTCCTGTGGGCAGACACTGGGACACTCCCTGTCTGCCTGTGGGAATGTGGGAGCCTCACTGGAGGCAGGTCAAGGTGAGCCTAATGAGTCTGTGCAGAACTGGAACTTGTACCTGGAACGAACGTCCTTATGTCTGATGTCTTCTCCATAGATTGGCTGTCCAAGCGATGGTCCTCTGCATTGCTCTAGGATGGGACGGAGGAAAAAGAATAAAAGAAAAAGGAGAAAGGGAGAGGGGAGTACAGTAGGAGGAAATGAAGAAGGGAAGAAAGAGGAACACAGAGAAATAAAAAGGATTGAGTACAGCACTGGATTATGGATTATGGATTATGGATTCTGAAGTCTCAGCTTCTTCCATGTGTTCTTCTGTGTCATTTTACATGACTTACGTATATGTAACTGTACTAGGCACATTCTATTCTACCAGGACTTCTTCAAGCTCTTGGTGACTACCAAGGTGTGGCAGTGATGTGGAAGAAGTGACTGAAGTGTCTGGTGATGAAGACAACAGGTTGAATTGCTCATCTTCATCCATTGGAACACTTTTACTTTTTGGATTC
The DNA here is from genome assembly GCF_029834395.1 of Sorex fumeus. NCBI lineage: Eukaryota > Metazoa > Chordata > Mammalia > Eulipotyphla > Soricidae > Sorex > Sorex fumeus. The sequence goes on from NW_026606103.1 coordinate 7,128,403, forward strand.
CCCCTTAACGTTTTGCTAATGTTCTTCGCCTGCTTAGAAATGTCACTTTTGATGTCAGAGACATCCCATATTTCTAGGAACAAAGAGCAACATGTTCCTCGTTCTTCTTCTCCCATATAAGGGGTATAAGAGAAGGTGTAGTGGTGCACTATGGCGGCAATGAACATTTCTATGCAGATGATGAAGTCCTGCAGCCCCGTGGCCACTGTCTCTTCTGTCTGCCACTCCCAGGTGGAGTTCTTGGAAATTACACCAAATTGCACCAGCAAAGCAATCAACACTGCTTGCCAGAATGTGACAAAAACGACAAGCTTCACACAAAGGAACTTTCCCATTGCCTGGATGGGCCTCAGCTCCTCTTTCAGGGCTTTACAAAATAGCAGGAGGCTATACACGGCAAAGGACTGGGACACGTTGTTGATGATGACCAAGTATATCCAGGCTCTGTGCAAGTTGAAGATTCCTTCACTGTACACCTCGAATATCTCACAGATCACGGCGGCGTAGGTGGTGATCAATCTGATCACGATGTACTGCAGCACTCCCAGCTTGCACCGGTACAGCAACACCTCTCCCACGGGGCAGGGCGGGCAGCAGCAGAAGGGTATGGGGGGCTGCGTCTTCTCTTTGCCTTCTATCATAGCTTCCAGGTTGGGGTACTGGCTCTTCAAGTAGTTGAATAGGAAGTTCATAAAGTTGTAGAGGACATACGCTTCGTAACACTCCCGCATGGTGTCCACATAGATGGCGATGGACGGATACTTAAGAGCCACCCAGCTGTCTATGCTGTACACGGGCACCATGCAGAGGATCCTAATGATGGGTTTCTGGAGTTCGGGCCTCGTGTAGTGCACCAAGTGCTGCAGAATCTCCCAGAAGGTCACGGGGATGGTGAACAGCACAAAGATCCCGGGGATAAACCACACCTTGGTGTGGATACTAACTTCCAGCTTCTGCAGGTGCCACACACCCAGGGGGATGGTCACAACCACGGCCAGCAGATAGAGGATCAGCACTAAGGGCCGGATCCAACGCCTCCAGTTCTTAAGTTTAGGCACGCAAGCGTCGAGCATTTCTCAAAGGTTGAAGGCAAAGAGCGCAGAAAGTCTCTGAGGCCCCTGCGCTGAGGTCCAAGGTTATATAGGTGGATGCACATTCCATGTAACAAAGCAGCAGTGTGATGTCAGGGGTACCGCTGGGCGCCGCCCCCGCTGTACCACTGATGGCCGCCGGGGGCGCTGCGGGCAGCATCCTCGCTGCTTGCCTGCATCTGGCCCCTTACAAAGTCCTGGGACCCCTGGCGCGACCCCTTGCCCCTGAACCCCTGCACTCTGTCTGGCCTCTAAAGGAGAGCAGTGGCCTACATTGAGATGGTCCCGGCCCCTTCTCTCGGGGCCAAGCTTCCACCCTGGCTCTCCTGGTCCAATCTTGCTGATGATGTACAGGGGTGAGGCCCAAGAGGGTCCCTCACTCCCTGGGAACTCCCCGGACTGTTTGTAGGCTCTGGAGCTGCTTCTGCAGGGCTCTAAGGAAATCTGCCTGGAACCGCAAACCCCGAGTCCAGTTCATCAGAGCAGAGCGCCCTGGTTGCCTCATTCCCGGGCAGATCTGCTTTCCCGGCCTCAGGTTTTTGTGGAATCATCTACTACATACAGTGTTCCTGTCTCATTAAGCACATTAAGCAATTAAATAAGTGGAGGGAGTTAATCCTTCCCCTAAAGCTGATCATCCTGGCATTCTTAATGATTGTGGTATGTCCTGAATGTGTGATCGCTGCAGAAGCCTAGTTTGGAACATAAAACCCAGCAACAATCCAATATAAATACTGATTTCAAGGGCTGGATTGATAGAACAGCAAAAGTTTTCTTGCCTTGTAGATAGCTGACCTGGCTTAGATCCCCGATACACAGTATGGCTGCTCTGACCTCCACCAGGAATGATGCCTGATCATATGGATTGCAGTACACCCAGAGCACTTTCAGATGGGACAAAAAAAAAAAACACTGATTTTGTTCTCCAAAGCTCATAATGAATGCTGATAAAATGTAACAAGATTGAAAAGATTTCAAAAATTTATCCTCTGAAAAACCTGGCTTAAAGTAGAAATTAGGAAAAGACAGATGTTGGAAAAGCATCAATATACTTGTAAGTTAAACAGTAAACTTCCAAAGAAGCATAGGCATGTGGAATACAAAATTCAAATCAGCATTTTTAGTTGCATAAACATGTGAAACAAATTAGTGTGATTAATGCAGTCTCTCCAGGGAAAAAAAAACTTATTAATGCACTTCTAGTGAGGTGTAGAGATATACCACAGGGGTTAAGAGACTGGCCTTGCACATGTCCAACCCTAGTTTGACCCCCAGTACCACATATGCCCCCCAGAAATGCCAGCAGCAACACACACAGACTAAGGCAGGAGTAGTCAATAAGTACCACCAGGGACTTGTGGACTCTCTGAGCCCAAAGGGCAAGTCTTCAAATACATCCCCAAAGTTTCTACCCTTAAAAGCTAGAGAAAGGGCTGGGCGTGAGCTACACAAGATGCAAGGCATGACTTGTATGGGCACGGCCTGGGCTTAATCCTTAACAACCACATGGTGCCCAGCACCATCCAGAGGCCCTGAGTACTACAGGAGTGACTCTGGAGAATTTCTGAGGAGAACCCAGCAAAAGTAAGAAAGTAGGCCATGAAGAACTACCATATCAAAAGTAGATGAAGGAAATAAGAAATAAAGACATGATTCAGCTGACACAGAAGGCAGTTCTTTGAAATATTAACACAATTGAGAAATCTCAAGACAGACTCACCGAGAACAACAGAAACTTATCTCCTACCCTGTCAGATGAGAACTAAAAACTCATCTCATACACTGTCAGACTACAGTTACAACTGAAAATCTTACCTAAGGGCTCTGGTTTAACTGTAACTCTCCAATTCCATAACAGTTAAAGAATGTTACAAACCTAAACCCAGTAACAAAATCTCCTTCAATCCCTACCTACTCTATGTAATAGACATAAAGGCTATACAAGTAAGCATCATATGAATAAATTACTTTCAAAAAATAGCTTCCATATTCAACCTGATTTCAAACTCTTTGTGAAAACAAGAAACAGGCACAAGTTTACAGCATTTCAAGATACAAAAAGTTATTAAAATATGTATGCTTCTATGCATAATACTGCAATTACCTAGCAAGGGTTGTGGTGGCATAGTGAAGGGATGGACTAAAAGTATAACATGGTTCTGGAGGTGGGGATATGGCAATTGTTGGCCAGGGAACTGTTCTAACTGTATGTCAAAACCATAGCTGGTATTAAAACTATTATAAGCATATCACCTAAAATGTCATATTTTTTTTAAATTTCACTAGTGTTCCCCACTTTTAATTTTCTCAAAAGTATGCTCCAGCAATAACCAATTTACTTACCTCTTAATAAATACTTAGTTTTCATTTTTACGGAAACAGACACAGGGAAAGTTCATTTGCTATTACAATTACAAAGGAGCAGTTTATCTTAAACCCAATTTTGTAAGTTCAGAGAGATATAACAAGAGTAAAGCTGTGTAGCTGAACACAGTTTGATCTCCAGCTCCATATATGGTCCCCCTGAGCACTGCCTGGAGTGATCCCTGAGCACAGAGCCAGCAATTCGCCCTAAGCACCACCAGGTGTGACCCACCCCCGCTCCCCACTCCTACCACCAACACCTCATTATGTAAAAAGCCAAATCCATACACATGACTAGTCTCAGTGCTCATAAACAAAGAGAGAGGGGAAAATATTAGTCCCAAGGACTCCTGGGTGGAGAAGTCAATAAAGCACAAGCAAGTCAAATGGGAACAAAAAGCCTGGAGACAGAGCTGGACCTTGAGAAATCAGGAAGGACAGCAGCCCGGAGCAGGTGACACAGTAACCCCAGGTCATGGCATGGCCAGAGACTTGCAGACACCTCCCTCCTCTGGGCACATCATTAAGCACTGACCCCTTTAACTCTTCCACAAGAAGAAAACATCCAACCCCATCAAAAATGGGGCGACGAAATGAACAGAAACTTTCTCAAAGAAGAAATTCGAATGGCTAAAAGGCACATGAGAAAATGCTCTACACCATTAATCATCAGGGAGATGCAGAGCAAAATAACAATGAGATATCATTTCACACCACAGAGACTGGCCCACATCCAAAAGAACAAAAGCAACCGGTGTTGGCGCAGATGTGGAGAGAAAGGGACCCTCCTTCACTTCTGGTGGGAATGCCAATTGGTTCAACTCTTTTCGAAAACAGTACGGACGATTCTCCAAAAATTAGAAATTGAGCTCCCATTTGACCCAACAATACCACTCCTGGGAATATATCCCAGAGAGGCAAAAACGTATAGTCAAAGTGACATCTGCACTTGTTTGTTCATTGCAGTGCTGATTACAATAGCTAGAATCTGGAAAAAACCTGAGTGCCCGAAAACAGATGACTGGTTAAATAAACTTTGGTATATCTACACAATGGAGTACTGTGTAGCTATTAGAAAAGATGAAGTCAAGAAATTTACATACAATTGGTACTACATGGAAAGTATCATGTTAAGCGAAATGAGTCAGAAAGAGAGGGACAGACATAGAAAGACTGCATTCATCTGGGGAACATAAAGTAACAAAATAAGAGACTAACACCCAGGAATAGCTGAGATAAGTATCAGGAGATTTACTCCATGGCTTGGAGGCCAGTCACACGTGTTGGGGGAAAAGGCAGCTCAGATAGAGAAGGGAGCACCAAATCAAGGGTGTTGGGAGGATCCTCCCAGGATGGAAGATGCGTGCTGAGAGTAGACTATAGACTGAACATGATTGCCACTCAATGCCTCTTTTGCAAACCACAGCACCCAAAAGGAGAGAGAGAACAAAAGGGAATGCCCTGCCACAGAGGCAGGGTGGGATGGGAGGTAAGGGGAGTGGGAGGGATACTGGAATCAGTTGTGGTGGAGAATGGGCACTGGTGGAAGGATGGGTATTCGATCATTGTATAACTGAAACCCAAGCACAAAAATGTGTAAGTCTACAACTGTACCTCATGGTGTTTCACTAATAAAAATTAAAAAAACCAAAAAAAACCCTGTGTTTTTCAGGAAATTCTGACACATGGTCAATCCTAAACATATGCCACCAAGTGAATAAACCAACAAGAAACAGAAATGCTATGTTGATTCAGCCTAGACAGGTACTCTAATGAGTTGGAATCTTGAAGACAGAATGAAGAGTTGCAGGTTCCTGGTGAGAAGAGGGAGGAGCGTGTGCTTATTTACAGAGCAGTCTCCACCTGCAGAGGGACGGGGAGAGGAAGATGGAAGGCAGAAGGTTGCACAGTATCATCACTGTAGTTAACATCGCTGCACACTAAGAACAAAGATGCCAACTTTCTCTTTCATATATGTCACAATACAAACCTTTTTAAAACTTGGGAAGTAGATCAGTCATCAAGTGGAAAGGAATGAAATTCTGCAGGGATCTCTTCTGGAGACAAAATAAGAGGCAGAGTGGAGGACTAATTGGCTTATTCTGTGTAGGAAAACATGTAAACTAGAGAAGCCAGGAATAAATAAAAATTATTAAAGACAAAATTAAAATGCCTACACACATATTTATGGCGCATGTAATAGATACAACAATAACAAGTATCTCCAAATGGTTAGAAGAACAAGAAAGAAATTAGAAAAGACTTGAAAGGTAAGAAGACTTTCCTGATGAAGTCTGTTATTACAAACTACCACCAGGAATGGTCCAGAAACAGCATTAAAAAAAAAGTAACTGTCTACTCAGAAGTCTGTATTCCAGGGGCTGCTTCTGTACCACTATCCCACCCCCACCCGCTGCATTCAAAAAAGCCACATTTGACAAAACGGCTGCATTTTCTCAAATGAAAGCTGCTGTTTGTCTGATGATGGAGTCTGGGTGTGCACATGACCGATTTCGCCAGCAGGGTGAGCTCAGTCCTTGGTGATAAACATTTCTGTCTGATATAAGCTAAAAGTCTTTTCTATATTCACAAACAGACATGGGTGAATACGTTTTTCTAAGTAAACTGTTAAATTGGAGGCTAAAATACATATGAAGCTCTGAATACAAATTTAAATGTAGCAACATTATTAGGATAATTTAAAAAGTAATTTCTATTTTGATTTCTTTGGTCCCATATCTTGTTGAATTCCTTACTTTACTAGATTATTTTGTACATTATTCTAGCTTCTGAGTACAGAATTATTCTTACAGTATAGCATTTTTATGATACTATCTCACTGCTTTTTCATACTTGCTTTTTATCAGATTAAAGATTATTTCTTCTTAAACTGTGAAATTTGTATACTGAATGAGGATTATTATGTCGAATAATCTTTCTGCATACAATCATGTGAACATAAAACTCCTTTATCATAATGAATTATGTGGACAGAAACTCCACATTGCTAGAAGATTCGTTCTGTCTTGATTAATAGAGAGATGGTTTGAAATGTAGATTCAAAGGAACAAGATGTAATTAGTTACATAACTACTTAAGGGAAAATTTCATTAACATTAAAAAACATAATCCATGTATTAAGCTCCTACAGTGTTTGTTTTGTAATCTCAATGCTTCCAGAGAAAAACAATATTTGACTGTCATATTTAGATTTTTTTTAAATTTTATTGAATCATTGTGAGATAGTTACAAGCTTTTATGTTTGGGTTACAATCACACAATGATTAAACACCCATCCCTCCACCAGTGCACATTCCCCACCACCAATATCCCCAGTATACCCCTCCTTTCCTACCCTCCCTCTGCCTCCGTGGCAGACAATATTAACCATACTCTCTCTCTACTTTGAGGCACTATGGCTTGCAATGCAGCTGTTAGGAACGATGAAGTCATGAAATTTGTAATAAGTGGATAGACAAGGAGAGTATCATGCTAAGTGAAATGAGTCAGAAAGAGAGGGACAGACATAGAAGAACTGCACTCATTTGTGGAGTATAAAACCACATAACATGAAGTTGACACCTAAGAATAGTAGATACACGGGACGGGAAAATTGCTCCATAGCTGGAAGCCAGCCTCATGAGCAAAGGGGAGAAGACAGCTGGAATAGAGAAGGGATCACTAAGAAAATGATGGCTTGACTTTTGGAAAACAGTATGGACGATTCTCCAAAAATTAGAAATTGAGCTCCCATTTGACCCAGCAATACCAATCCTGGGAATATATCCCAGAAAGGCAAAAAAGTATCGTCAAAGTGACATCTGCACTTGTTTGCTCATTGCAGCACTCTTTACAATAGCCAGAATCTGGAAAAAACCTGAGTGCCCGAGAACAGATGACTGGTTAAAGAAGCTTTGGTACATCTACACAATGGAGTACTATGTAGCTGTTAGGAAAGATGAAGTCATAAAATTTACATACAAGTGGTACTACATGGAAAGTACCATGTTAAGTGAAATGAATCAGAAAGAGAGGGATAGACATAGAAAGATTGCATTCATCTGGGGAACAAAAAGTAACAAAATAGGAGACTGACACCCAAGAGTGACCAAGATTAGTACCAGGAGTTTTGCTCCATGGCTTAGAGGCCAGCCACACATGCTAGGGGCAAAGGGAGCTCAGAGAGTGAAAGGAGCACCAAATAAAGGGTGTTGGGAGTACCCTCCCAGGATGGGAGAAGCATGCTGAAAGTAGACTGTAGACCAAACATGATTGCCACTCAATGCCTCTTTTCCAAACCACAGCACCGAAAAGGAGAGAGAGAACAAAGGGGAATGCCTTGCCATAGAGGCAGGGTGGGATGGGAGGGATGGGTGGTGGGAGGGATACTGGGATCTGTGGTGGTGGAAAATGGGCACTGGTGGAGGGATGGGTACTTGATCATTGTATAATTGAAACCCAAGCACAAAAATTTGTAAGTCTACAACTTACCTCATGGTGTTTCACTAATAAAATTTTTTAATTAATAAATAAAAGAAAAAAGAAAAAAAATGATGGCTTGAGGAACCGGTAGGAATAGGAGATGTGTGCTGAAAGTAGATAATGGACCAAAAATGATATTTGGGTATCTTGCACTTCTCTTAGTGTTTCCATAACTTTTTCAGCTTAATTTTTAATTTCATTATCAATACTTTTTATTTCTCTATATTTTGCAAGTTATTTTTATTCTTCTATAGAATGATATTTTAGGACCATTGTAAGCATTCTATCACTATCACTATCACCCCATTGTTCATCGATTTGCTCGAGCGGGCACCAGAAACATCTCCATTCATCTCTGTCACGTGCTAGTGTAGCCCGATGACATATTGGGGGCTCTTTCAAGGTCAGGGGAATGAGGACCATCATTGTTACTGTTTTTGGCATATCTAGTATGCCACAGGTAGCTTTCCAGGTTCCGCCCTTGGGGCGGGATACTCTCAGTAGCTTGCCAGGCTCTCCAAGAGTGATGGAGGCTTTTAGGGCAGACTCTAACCACCTTTACAGGTGTTCCCAGTCAGGCATACATGCAGGAAAGAGACTCTCAGTAGCCTGTTGGGTTCTCTGAGAGTGAGAACTAGAAAATAAGAGGTTGCACAGTTGCAAATGCAGCCGTGCACTTCCAGGAGCTTGGTTTTATAGTCTCTGGATCTTGGCTGTTGATGGGTTTGCACGACAGTTGGTGGGTATAACTGTCTAGCTACTAGAAGATGGGGGATCTAGATGGAGGAGGCCCAGTCCCAAACCAGCAGGCTTGGAGATCTCAGTCCCGGGTCCCGCACACCTGGGTTCCTCTGCCGGTTCCTTCATGCTTGAGGCCAGTCCTAGTGTGTAGATAGTGGTCTCAGCATGGCTGTGGCTGGGTCCCGGAGGTCTTCAGCTGCCGGGGCTCTGCTCAGGGCAGAGAGGGAAACTCAACCTTCCTCCCCCCTCCAAGGGGCTCCGGTGAGGACTGCCAGGCACGGAAGCAGGAGGTTCTGTGTTGTTCTCTTCTGGGAGCTTGGTTTTATAGTCTCTGGATCTTGGCTGTTGATGGGGTTACACGGCAGTTGGTGCGTGTAACTGTCTAGCTACTTGAAGATGGGAGATCTGGGTGGAGGAGGCCCAGTCCCAAACCGAGCAGCCTTGCAAATCTCAGCCCCAGGTTCTGCACACCTGGGTTTCTCTGCCGATTCCTTCATGAATGACACCTGTCCTAGTGTGTGGAGAGTGGTCTCAGCATGGCTGTGGCTGGGTCCCGGAGGTCTTCAGCTGCCGGGGCTCGGCTCAGAGCATAGAGGGAAACTCAACCCTCCCACCTCCAAGGGGCCCCAATGAGGACAACCAGGCATGGGGGCAGGAGACTCTGCCTTGTAAGCATTAAAGGAATGAAAATTACATCCACTGTAAATATTCTCAGGTCAAAAAAATGGTTGATAATAATAAAACATTCAAAGTCTACAAAAAGTTTAAGTGAACATCATCTTCACCAAATACCATAAGGTAAAAAAAGGTAAAGGCCCTCCCGTTGTTCGTCGATTTACTCGAGCGGGCCCAGTAACGTCTCCATTGGAGACTTTGTTGTTACTGTGTTTGGCATATCGAATACGTCACGGGTAGCTTGCCAGGCTCTGCCGTGCGGGTGAGATACTCTTGGTAGCTTGCCGGGCTCTCCGAGAGGGGCGGAGGAATCGAACGTGGGTCGGCCATGTTGGCTGCGTGCAAGGCAAACCCCTTACCGCTGTGCTATCACTCCATACCATATTAAAATACAAAAGTATCTCAGAAAATTTATCCAGAATCTGAAGATACAATCAAAAATAAAAATGCTATCAGAAACAAAAGAGAAAATATTTATTGATGAAATTTCAAACCATGATGACCTAGTTTTTCAAAAAAGAATATTTAATCAGTAAACTTCAATTTAATCTTAGAAACCAAATACACAATAGTTGTGAATATAAAAGTTTTAGTATTTTCAATATGATAATAAAATAAATAAACCTGCAATTTAACCACAAAGTTTCAAACTCATTACATTTACAATATGCTAAAATTCTTCACAGAAAAGTTAAAAAATTAAATAATAACATATTTTCAAAATCTCTAAGAACTAGAAAGAGCCCAATGTTTTCTGAAAGCTTCAGGAATGCAGGTTTCATGTTGGTCCCTAGCCTCCACCTGGACTGTCCAAATCTACTCCTTTATGTGACATAAATATAAGGTAAAAGTTATCTTAAACCCTTAAAGCAGTCTTGTTGAAAAGAAGTAGCCAGCTATTTTGCTGTACATTTCAATCTAACATTTAATATCGCCATCAAATATTAAATTGCACTGTAGCACTGTCCTCCCATTGTTCATCGATTTGCTCAAGTGGGCACCAATAACTTCTCCATTGTGAGACTTGTTGTTACTGTTTTTGGCATTTCAGATATGCCATGGGGATATTGCCAGGCTCTGCCATGAGGGCGGGATACTCTGAGTAGCTTGCCGGGCTTTCAGAGATGGACGGAGGAATCGAACCCAGGTCAGTCGCGTGCAAGGCAAACGCCCTATCAACTGTGCTGTCACTGTATCACTGTCATCCCATTGATCATCGAATTACTCAAGCAAGTGCCAGTAACATCTCTGTTCCTCCGAGCCCTGAGATTTTAGCAGCCTCTTCTTACTTGTCTTTTCTCAATGATTAGAGGGTCAGGGAAATGAGACCTGTTGTCGTTACTGTTTTTGACATATCAAATACGTCACAGGGAGCTTGCAGGGCTCTGCTTCTGTGGGCTGGATACTCTTGGTAGCTTGCCGGGCTCTCTGAGAGGCATATATTTATGTTTTTCTCTATGATTTGTTGCCTACCCATCAGACATGGTGTAGTAATAGTGGAAAATGGGTAGGAAGTGTCTTATAATGTGTCGCACAGCCGCACAGTCCAGTTCCACATTATCTGGGTTTACTAGCTTGAGGAATGCAGAATGGACCAGAAGTTGCAGTTTGGTACCTCATCAACTCTGCAGTGACTTTGGCTGCTGCAATTAGCCCTGCTGCTACCACATAGAAATAGTGGCCAGTGCCCTTGAAGATTGGAACTGAATAAAAAAGATCTCATTAGTGGCCTCACTTCTTTGGTATGCTAAATTCAATTGGTGATGACTGGATTAGCAGGACACTTATTTCCTTTGCTTGGGTTTTTGATTCAACCTATATTTTTCATTGCTTATTAAGTTTGTTAACCAACTAATTTCATCGGTAACATTGGTGTGTATATGAATTCATTATAATTCTATCATGTTAATGGAAAATGGTAACAATGATTTGATATGCACAAGAAATAAAAGAGGAAATATGTTATGTAAGGATTAAATTGCAGCTTCAATTTTGAAATTAGTTGAAGGTCAACCACATTCTTTTTGTGTGTGTGTATGAAGCACCAACTATTGCATTCACATTAAAAAGAATTTTGAAGTTGAAAATAATTTTAGTGATATAAATGACTTATAAGAGAAATTTCAATTCTCAAAATCCATTTATAAAAGTATGTCAAGGGCAAAATAAAGCAATCCCTTCCCCCAACCACTCAGATGCAAAGGATCTTTCTACAACTTAATCCTACAAAATAAGGAAACAATTTGAACACCTTTACTAGAATCTCCAAGGTAATTTTATAAAGGGTGGTGGCATATCCCTCTTTAGTCATAAACTTAACTAAATAGGTCTTGTAATTTATCAGATTCTTTAAAGGAGTGTCCTATTTGTGTACTCGTTTGTCAAACACCATGTGTGATGCAAGTTTAAAATGGTAGAAGCCAAAAAGGTAGAACATCAAGCACTTACCTAGGACACTACCAACCTAGGTTCTATCTCTCTGGGATCCCAAAGAAGCAGACTTTTGAGTTCAAAGTCAGGAGTAAGTCTAAGTACCTCTCGGTTTATATATGAATATATACTAAAGAAAGCTTCTTCTTAAAAGGTGTAAACAGCTCTTCATTTTCATCCCCCAAGCTAAATTGGTCTTCTCTCCCACCCAGCTGAGCTGGTCTTCTCCCCCACCCAGGTCAGTTTATCTGCTGCTTCTCAAACCTGGGACTTGGATTTCTCCCTGCAAGCCCCCCAGGCGTCCTCTCAGACCTTGGGAGACAAAGCAACCCTGAGCCTCTGACTCTTCCTTTTCGTCCCCTAAGCTAAGCTGGTCTCCCCCACCCAGGTCAGTTTATCTGCCACTTGATCATTGTATAATTGAAACCCAAGCACAAAAATTTGTAAGTCTACAACTGTACCTCATGGTGTCTCACTAATAAAAATTAATTTTAAAAAAAGGTATAAACAAAATCAAAAGTAAAAGGTTAAAAATACTTCAGATAAGCAGAGCAGAATATGCACAAACTTAATTCACGTTTTTACTTTTGATTTTTATAGATGCGAGATGAAAAACAGAGGCCTGAAGAATCACTGTCCTCCCATTGTTCATCAATATGCTAGAGCAGGCCCAGTAAAGTCTCCATTGTGAAACTTGTTGTTACTGTGTTTGGCATATTGAATATGTCATGGGTAGCTTTCCAGGTTTTGCTATGCAGGCGAGATACCCTCGGTAGCTTGCCGGGCTCTCCGAGAGGGGCAGAGGAATCGAACCAGACTCGGCCATGCTGGCCACATGCAAGACAGATGCCCTACCACTGCATTGGTGGTATAGTGGCGAGCCCGAAGAATCATTAATTAATAAAGCTAGTAAGAGCGATAGCACAGCGGGTAGGGCGTTCGCCTTACACGTGGCCAACATGGCCGACCCGAGTTCGATTCCTCCGCCCCTCTTGGAGAGCCCGGCAAGCTACCGAGAGTATTCGATATGCCAGACACAGTAACAACAAAGTCTCCAATGGGGACGTTACTGGGCCCGCTCGAGCAAATCGACGATCAACGGGAGCGCCTTTACCTTTACCTTTACCTTAGTAACTTCTTCTACAAATCAGCAAACCTCAGGGAACATGGACATTGAAGTTTGAAGTATAATAAAAGATTCAAATTGAGACTATAGGAGTTCTACTTACCTCTACTGTGAAAAAAATGCTGGAGACAGAGTCATTCGAAACCTTAACAAAACAAAAAATATCTATATGATCTACAAAGTTTTAAAGTTTATTCAAGCAATGAGAAATCTGGGGTAACCAGCAGCTCCCCATCTCTCCCAAAAGCTACTTTCAGAAGGAAAGAGCATAAAACTACTCGCCTGTGTAATGAGGGATCAGAGAGATATAAGGTAGGTAGAATAGGACACTAAAATTGCAAGGATTATATTAGTAATGCAAGATAGAAATAGTGTTAGAGATACAAATGCAAGTTCAGTTCACCCTCAACTACAAACACTTCGTGGTGTCCTTTGCTGGGAACTCTTAAGAAATCTGGGCAGCCCCAATGAAATCTTTCTTTTTCGAAACTCTGGTAAGGGCAGCCACCTTCACTACAGAGTCCTACCAGGAATATTCTCTCTTCATGACATCGAACTGGAGAAAGGCCCTAACCAGCGCCACAGGGATGTAGACTAAGACACAATACCAAAGGGTAAAAACAAGAGAACACTGCTAAACTGACTTGAGGGAAGAAACCCTAGGACTCACTGCTTACCCACTTACCGGGGCAGGGAAAGGTAGAATCTAAGGGCATGCAGAGGAAAGAAGGGTCACAAGAACAACAAGTCCTGATACTCTGAGAAAACAGGTGTGCGGAGCTTGGATCCTACTTGGACATCTCACCTGTGCACAGACCGCTGCATACTCACAGCTAACAAGCAGCAGCAGAAACAAGCACACACCGGGAGCCCAGAGTGTAGGAAGAAAAATTTTTCAGGTACAGCAGTGAGTAGGAAAACAGTGAGAAGTAGAGCTCCGAGCAGAATTTCAGCAACAAAGCTCCATCTTAATATTCAGGTTGCACTGAAGGAATGTGCAGCAGCACTGTGCTAATGAAAACAGTATCTCAGAACCCGTTCAACGCTCCTAATCTGACTCAAATTTCCACACGAGTTTCTTGTCAAAAATAGTTTTAAAAAACATGTCATGGCCCAAATGAGCAACTATGTGAGAGCAGACACCTGCGGTTTTACAAGTGTTCTAGAAGTGAGACTTGAATTGTAAACCAGGATCTGCACCAACACAGGGACCCTTCCCTCCAGGTATACCTGTGGCAGGGGGCATGACCTCTTGGGTTGCTGCAGATCATGCATCTGACAATTAATTTCCCTTTCATGCTGCACTGGACCCATATCTCAGCTTCCTTTACAGAACTCTTATGACTAAAGCCTGGCTACCTCAGCTGCATAAAGCCAGTAGTCTGCCATTCTATTCCAATCAAAATTCAACAAAATAACTGTGAACACAAGAATCTGTACAAACCTAATTTAAAAGAAAATATTGCCTGGATCAGTGTTAGAGGTCCCACATAATTCGCACAGGAGCACCAAAGTACTATACTTGAAAGAGGAAGATACTATACTTGAAGGGGGAAGAAGAGAACACTATTGACCAAGCTGAAGCCTCAACAGGGAATACCCACATTAAGAATCTCTCTGATAAAGAATTCTGAGGTGAAGCTAAGAGGATGTTATTGAGCTCAAAGAAACAGTGGAATGGACATCCAATAAAATAGAGAGGTAAAGGCCCTCCCGTTGATCATCAATTTGCTCGAGTGGGCCCAGTAACGTCTCCATTGGAGACTTTGTTGTTACTGTGTCTGGCATATCGAATACTCTCGGAAGCTTGCCGGGCTCTCTGAGAGGGGCAGAGGAATCGAACTCGGGTCGGCCATGTTGGCTGCGTGCAAGGCAGACGCCCTACCCGCTGTGCTATGGCTCCAGCCCAATAAAATAGAGAGGATATGAAAGAAATGGTGGAAGGGGCAGTCAATATAATACAGAAAGAAATGAGAGCATAAATTTAAAAAAAGCTACAAAAAGAATAGTCACTAATAAAAATTTTGGTAGATGAAATAAAAAACTCAGGGGATGCCCTCAACAGTAGAATGGCAACTGTTGAAGACAGAATTAGTGAGCTTGAAGATGTGCTCCAGAAAACATAAAGGCAATAACAGAATATGGTAAAAAGACTTCAAAATAGCTCAATGGTGAGTAAGAGATATATGGAATGAGTTCAAGAGGCATAACATAAAAATCATCTGAGTACCAGAATAGGGAGGCAAGCCCAATTACTACCAATAGTGGTAGTAACTGTTAATGACATCACTACTGAGAAGTTCCCAGAGCTGGAGAATGCAGGCATCCAGATCCAAGAAGCCCAAAGGGTACCAGCTAAAAAAGACCCTAATAAAACGAATCAAAGAAACATAATGAGAACGACAAATAGCAAAGATAGAGACACAATACTGAAAGCAGCAAGATCAAAGAAGAAATCACATACAAAGGAGAACTTTTTAGATTTTCAGCAGACTTATCAGACGAAACCCTCCGGGTCCAAAGATATTGGGATATAGTTAAAAAAAAACTCAATGAAATGATTTCCTCAGAATACTGTATCCAGCTAGACTCTCATTCAGATTTGAATGATATACTACTTCATGAATTAATAACAGCTCAGGAATTTTGTAGATTTAAACCTTAAATGAAAAACTGAAGGTGCTAGTGTAACACAAAATAAAACCCCAAAATACAACAACCTTCTACAGAATGTTGACACAAAACCCAATGAAAATATTCTCTCTCATCGTCAATGGTTTAAGTGCACCAATAAAGAGTCACAGAGCTGAAAAATGGATTAAAAATCTAAATCTATCATTCTGCTGTCTATAAGCAAAACACAAACAGTCAGAGTAAAAATAGACTCAAGGTCAAGGAAGGAAAACAAAATTTCAAGCAACCAATTTCTTCAAAAAAGCCAGGGTAGCCATACTAGCATCTGACAACATAAATTTTAGGATGAAAAAGATAAGAAGTGACAATAAAGGCCATTTCACAATCACTATCACCCCATTGTTCATCAATTTGCTCGAGCGGTCCCAGTATCGTCTCCATTCATCCCTGTCACATGCTAGTGTAGCCCGATGACATATGGGGGGCTCTTTCAGGGTCAGAGGAATGAGGACCATCATTGTTATTGTTTTTGGCATATTGAGTATGCCACAGGTGGCTTGCCAGGCTCTGCCATACGGGATACTCTCAGTAGCTTGCCAGGCTCTCCGAGAGCAGTGGATGCTTTTGGGGCAGCCTCTAATCACCTTTACAGGTGTTCCGAGTCAGTAATATATGCGAGAATGATACTCTCAGTAGCCTGCTGGGTTCTCTGAGAGCAAGAACTTGAGAGTAAGAGGTCGCAAAGCCACAAATGCGGCCGCACGCTTCCGGGAGCTTGGTTTTATTTTATTTATTTATTTATTTATTTAATTTCACAATAATCAAGAAATATGTACATCAGGAAGAAATTACACTCCTAAATTTACACGTGCCCAAGAGGGGTCAGCAAAATGCTTAAAACAACTGCTAATAGACTTCAAGGAGGACACTGTTAGCAACAAAATAGTAGTCAGAAACTTCAGCACTGCCTTATCACCTCTTGATAGATCAATGAGACTAAAACTAAAAAAGGAACTACTGGTGCTGAAGGAAGAAATGGAAGAGAAAGGGCTAGTAGATATTCACAGGGCTTTTCATCCCCTCAAAAGCAGAATACACATTCTTCTCCAATGCACAGGGAACATTTTCCAAGATTCCTTAGTGCAGAGACAGGAATAACCCCTGTGCATCGCCATGTGTGACCCCAAAAAAATGGAATCTAAATTAGCTAGAATGCTACTAGGATGAACTTCAGAATAAGAAGAATCACCAAGGAGAGAGAAAACCATTAATAATCACAAATCATTAATAATCAAAATGCAACATATGTATGCATATGTTTATATATATATATAAACACAAATATAGTATCTCAATATGAGTAAAATTTGATGGAAGAGAAAAATACTTTAATATCCAGAGCTGACACTTGAACTACCTTAGTAATCTCCAGAACGAGTGAACAAAACCAGTGGCCCAAATCATTGTTTCTCACCCTTTCACTGACTACAACTCCCTTCGGACCTTGTTTCTTCTTGTGGCACCCCGTTCTATCAGTTGGTATTCTAACCTTGTCACAAGACTAGAGGCAAAAATCACCCATTTATATGATTTTAACCTGTGTTCCCCTTGTAACATCCTGGAGGGGCCCCTAGGAGTTATTTGATCCCTTGTTGAGTAATGCTGGTCTACAAAGTTCTATCATTTACTCAATCTACTTAACAATTGTGGAATATACATATACATATACATATATGCACATACATATACATGTTTATAAGTATTATACTGCAATCACCAGGCAAGGGATGTAGGGGGGGAAACCAAGCGACAGACTAGAAGTAGCATATGAGGTGGGGACTGGGCAGTGGCTTCCAGGGAACTGTTCTAACTATCCATTAAAACCATAAATGGTATTTACACTATTATAAGCATATCATCTGAATTATCATAATAATTTTTAATTGGCTAACGTTCCCCACATTTAATTTTCTCAAAACTATGTTCCAGCGGAGCCGCCGAGGGCCCTCGCGGCCGCTGTACTTGGGCACGCCCGCGCATGCGCCCTGAGCCTCGTCTCCGCCGGGCTGGGCGAATCGCCCGACTCTGCTGCAGGCTCCTGGCCAGGCCGCCGCTGGGTTGTTCTGCTGGGGTCCGTCACCTCCTCCTAAGGATGCATCCCGACTTATCTCCACACTTGCACAACTGAAGAGTGCAACATCTTGGTAAACTTGCTTGAGGAATGTCACAAAAATCACGGCTCTCTGAAATGTTTGGTCATTGCAATGATCTTGATTGAGAGATGAGAAAAATGCTTGAAGAAAGAGTGCATGGAAAAGAGGATCAAGAGCAGGGAGCATGATAATGCGATGCGAAAGAGACTATTTAATTCCCCAGAGGATTCTGAAAAATAAATTCTATTTTCACTGGTTGCCTTGGCTGAGAGAAGACCTAAAGCCTCTTGGTTGACAGCTGAAAGAATCCTCTAATTTGGCCTCTAGAACCCTTTGCCGATCCGTAGACACAAGGCATGGAAAGATCCAGAAAAGCCTGGATTCTGACAATGTTTGCAGAGCCTTCAGTTCTCACCAGCAAACTTGACTTCCCACTTTCCCCCTTTCTCTCCACCAGGGAACACTGGAGTAACTTCTCTCCCTCAATAAAAGAACTGATTTTAATCATAAAACACACACACACACACACACACACACACACACACACACACACACACAGCAGCATCCCTTTTACTTACCTCTTATGAAATAATTTGCATTTTTAAATAAATGGACCCAAGAAAAGTTCATTTCTTAACGGTCATACGATGACTAAAGAGCAGTTTATCTTAAACCCAAATTTGTACGATCAGAGAGATAGAACCAGGATAAGGCTGTGTAGCTGACCCCAGTTTGTTCTCCAGCATCGCATATGGTCCCCCAGAGTACTTCCTGGAGTGATCCTTGGGCACAGAGCCAGCAATAAGCCCTAAGCACCACCAGGTGTAGTCCAACCCCCGTTTCCACTCCTGCCACCACCACCTAATTATGTATAAAACCAAATCCATACACATTACTAGCCTCAGTGCTCATAAACAAAGAGAGAGGGGAAAATATTAGCCCCAAGGGCTCATAGGTGGAGAGGTCAATAAAGCACAAGTAAGTCAAAAGGGAACAAACAGAAAGCCTGGAGTCAGAGCTGGACCCTCACAAAGCCGATGGGAAAGACAGCAGCCTGGGAGCAGGTGACACAGTACTTCCAGGTCACGGCATGACCAAGAATTGCAGGCACCTCCATCCTGACACATGCCCACGACTTGATGTCCAGACACACCATTAAGCACTGATCCTGTTGACTCCCACGTAAGGAAGGTTTATTCAGTAGAAAACATACCAGACCAGCTACATACTCTGACACCATATCTGTCAGTGTTTCTGCATCTCCTCTAAATACGGACCCTTCTGGTCTGACTTCCTTCCAGGACCCATATCTCCCAAATACAAAATAATGATAATAATAATAATAGTGGTAATTTAAAATGAAATTCTAAAAACAAAAATTAGAATAAGATTATCATATAGTACAGCTGTTTGACTTCAGGTTAGATGCCCAAAAGACTGAAAAGAGTCAAAAAGAGATATTACAACCAAGCACACAGCATTAATCACAATAGCACAAGCATAGAAGAAGCAACACAAGTGTCTAGTGGTAGAAGAGGAAGTAGCAGAATGCTGTATAGACATAAAACAGAGCACTACTGAGCTTCTCAGAAAATTCTGACACATGGTGAACACTAAAGACATGCTGCTAAGTGAACAAATCAGTGAGAAACAGAGAAACACATATTGAATCAGCTTAGACAGGAACTCTAATAAGTAGTTGGAATCTTAGAAACAGAACAGAGTTGTGGTTGCAGGTTCCTGGAGAGAAGGGGGAAAAGCATGTGCATTATTTACAGAGCAGTCTCTACCCTGCAGAAGGAAGAGGAGAGGAAGATGGAAGGCAGTTGGTTGCACGACATCATCACTGTAGTTAACATCGCTGAACACATAAGAACAAAGATGCCAATTTTTTTTTTTTGCTTTTTGGATCACATCTGGTGATATTCAGGGGTTATTCCTGGCTTTACACTCAGGAATTACTCTGGTGGTGCTCCAGGGGACCATATGGGATGCTGGGAATCCAACCCGGGTCAGTCACGTGCAAGGCAAATGCTGTACCCACTGTGCTATCGCTCCAGCCCCTGAAGATGTCAATTTTATCTTTTATATATGTCACAATACAAACCTTTTTAAAGCTTGGGAAGTAGATCAGTTATCTAGTGAAAAGGAATTAAATTCTACAGGGATCTCTTCCGGAGACAAAATAAAGAAGTGGAGTGGAGGACTAATTTGCTTATTCTGTGGAGAAAAACGTGTGAAGCCAGGGATGAGTAAAATTACTAATGACAAAAGTACAGTGCATAAATACGTATTTATGGCACATATAATAGATAATACAGGATTGAATATCTCCAAATAGAAAAGAAAGAAAATTAGAAAAGATTGAAAGGTAAGAAGACATTCCTGAAGAATTTATTACTGTTATCATAAACTACCACCAGGAATGGTCCAAAAACAGTAAAAAATAGTAACCATCTACTCAGAAGTCTGCTTTTGTGTCACCCCACTAAATTTGAATATTTGAGAAAACCTTCATTTTCTCAAATGACAGCTGCCGTTCGGTTGTCAGGTGAAGGAGTCTGAATGTAGAAATGGCCGATTTCACCAGCAAGGTGAGTTCAGTCCTCTGAGATAAATATTTCTGTCTGATGCAAGCTAAAAGAAATCTTTTCTATATTCACAAACAGACATGGGTGAATACATTTGTCTAAGCAAACTGTTAAGTCAGAGGCTAGAATACATATAAAGTATATGATTACAAGTTTAAATATAGCAATAATATTAGAATAATTTAAAAAGTAATTACTATATTGAGTTCTTGGGCCCCATATCTAGTTGAATCACTTACTTGTACAAGATTATTTTGTACATTATATTAGCTTCTGAGTACAGATTTTTTCCTGAATGGTGGACATTTTAATTTTACATTGGTACCCTTTTCCTCAAATGATTTCATTGAATATTATTTTTATGATACTATCTCACTGCTTTTTATAGTTGCTTATCAGATTAATGATTGTTTCTTTGTAAACTGCTAAGTTTGTTTAGTGAATGGATATTACTATGTTGAATGGGGCTGGAGCGATAGCACAGCGGTAGGGCTTTCGCCTTACAAGCTGCCAACATGGCTGACCCGAGTTCGATTCCTCAGTCCCTCTTGGAGAGCCCGGCAAGCTACTGAGAGTATTCGATATGCCAAACACAGTAACAACAAAGTCTCCAATGGAGACGTTCCTGGGCCCGCTCGAGCAAATCGACAATCAGCGGGAGGGCCTTTACCTTTACCTTTACTTAAAATTAATTACCTAAGAAAATTATTAGCATAAAAACATAATCCACATATTGAGGTCCTACAGTATTTTTAATTTTATTTTTATAAAGTTGTTCACAATAATTGGTTACATTTAATATTTGAACCGTGCACGGCAGAGCCTGGCAAGCTACCCGTGACGTACTCGATATGCCAAACACAGTAACAACAAGTCTCATGATGGAGGCGTTACTGGGCCCGCTCAAGCAAAATCGGTGAACAACAGGGGGACTGTGATATATATATATACCGTGATATGTGGGAAGCTGGCCCTTTAACTGACCAAGGCCTAAGTGCCTGTATGGTCATCCTGACCTATGACCCCACGGCAGGCACAGCCTGTGCTATGTATGGTCATCTTGACCTACGTGACCCCGCAACAGGCAAAACCAGTGCTATGTATGGTTATCTTGATGTATGGTTATCCTGAGAGAACATCTGTCATGGCTGTCAGTAATAATAAGAAGTAACTATCTCGTGTCTGGTACGTGATGCATGTAAATTTTATAAATCATATGGACATGGCTCTTTGTGTATCTACCTCATGTCTGGTAAATCATATATACATGGCCCTTTGTGTAATCACCTCGTGTCTGGTACCAGATACACATAAACCTTGTAATGCATGATAGGTGAAAACAAACCTATTATATATCACCTATTATATATCACCGCAGTGATATATAATATTTGAACATCAATTTCACCACAATTACACCTTGCCATAGCCATATTTCAAGTGTTTACATCCCAAACCCCAAACCCTGCCCCCAAAGCAGAACCTAAGTAATTTATCCACGTCCCCAGATTTGAAAACGCCGCCTTTCTCTTTCCCTCTCCCTCCACCCTCCTTTCTTAGGACCTTGGGAAATTCACTTAGCAAAAGGGAACTCTTTGTTGTGGGTCTTAAGGGCTCTCTCTGGGTTCCAGTCACTAGCACTACAGAGTAGCTTTGTCATGTTAAATGAGATTGTAAAAAAAAAAAACCAAAAACCAAAAAAAAAAAACAAAAACTTGGGAGTGCCTGAATGATTTCTATCTGACCCTCAGCCCAGGAGAGCTTCCCGGAGCCTTGTGGATTGTAGGGCATTTTTGAATCAGATGTAGAGGATGCTGTGAAAGATTCAGAGGCCTTCTTATGAGAGAAAAGCCTCTCGGGTCTCCTCTCCCATGAAGAAGCCCATGTCCCAGTGCCCCTCGGTTACTATCCTCATGCCTGTTTCTGAGGCTAATGTTCCTCATTTATACCCAGTTCTTAAGGACAATCCCACAGATCCACCCTTTGCTCCCCACCATGACTTCCCTTCTGTCCTATCCCCAGAGATGAGGCAGACCTCCAGCAGGTGACTGCCCGATATCTAGAGCCCAAATGGCCCCCACACCTCCCTACCTTTTCTTCCTGACCTCCCCCTTACAACCCTAAAATGTATTTGCAAGAGAAAATTGACCTCTCTTTGGCTGCAGAATTCGAGTTATGTACTGCTAATTAGTAACTTGATCTGGAAAACCTGGCGCCAGGAGAAGGCTTGGAAGAACTGAAACCTCGAAGGTGAAAATCACGTACACGCCCTTTGGGCAAATTCGGAAATCTCTGTGTGACTGGTGAGTGTGGTGCGCACCCGTGTAAGTGGAGGACGGGTCCGAGCGAGTGTAGGAGTGTGATCTGTGCGTGTGTTCCCAGTGTGTGTATTGTCTTAATATCTTTCTCCTAGTTCTGTTTATTAAGATTGTTTAACATGGGTCAGAATCGATCGACCCCCAAGGTTTTAATTCCTAATCACTTCTCTGAGATCCACAGGAAAGCTCAGGATCTGGGCTTGAGGGTAAAGAAAGGTAAGTTTGGCTTTTATTGTTCATCAGAATGACCTTCCTTTGGTGTGGATTGGCCCCCACAAGGTTCTTTCTCAACAAATCATGTGGTTCCAGTAAAAGAGGTAATCTGTAGAAAATCTGCTGTGAAGGTATACTCCCCTGGAAATCTCTAGGGGGCACGGGGAAGGAATGTGATAACCTCTATGTGAATGGTCTCTGCAAAGAGGCACCCCTCCTTTGTCTGCTTTGCATCACCCTCCACTAGGAGGAAGCCCACTAGTGAGAAAGACTCTGGGAAACTAAGGCAGGCCAATTTCCAGGCATAAGATCCTTTTCCCCACCCAGTTCTAACTAGAAGATAGAGGTCAATTGAAATGCTAATGAAGACAGTTCAAAAAAAAAAAAAGGGTAAAAGGCCAAAGTAAAGGCCAATTTACAGGGGGTTAGAATCCCCTTGGAGAGGCCAAAGTGACAGACCTAGAAAAAAGTTTTGCCAAGGAACCATCCTTTTTTTATATAGATTATTGCTTGCAATTAGAAAAACATCCTAGGAGCCTCCAACTAGGTAGTTTAGATAAAGAGTATCTTGTTGATCTCTGTAACACCTTGTGGCCTGAGTATAGTGGGGGAAAGATAGCCAGTAAATGGCAGTTTGCATTACCAGATTATTTTAGAGTCAGATCTTTGCAGGTAAACTAAAGAAATAGGAGTATCAAAGCAGAGGAGGCAGGAAAATGCAAGATCTTATGATTAACTGTTTGACATCAGAAACAAAGTGTGTCACTAAGGAGCCAGTCCCCATGTCTGATAAGAATCTCCCTGCCTCAGAATTAGCCTTGGCTAAAAAATGGTAACATCTTTGTCATAGTCTATTTTGCCGGCTTATATCAACAAAAGCGCTTTCCTGACCCATTTTTAACAAGCAGGAGACTGGCTGGTCAGGCTGGGAAATGGGGAGCAGTGTTTCTCCGCCCTGGGGACTGTCCCTTCCTTTCTCAGACCATCAGTTTCTCCCTGTCATTTTTTGAAGGGTCAGATTGATCGATCAATTGCAGATGTGTGCACATGTATGTTTGGTGTTTTAGTCAGTTCATTGTCTGTCTGTCTGTCTGTCTGTCTATCTATGTGGAACACTCGAGTGTTGGAACCAGGCTGAAATCAGAAGTAGAAATTTTAGAGAAGTTAGTGACATGCAACCCAGTGATTTAAGAAATGCAGTTGTTTTTGGAACCTGTCAGACAAGGGTGAATCCTTATCAGAAGGTTGAGCCTACAGAGAAAGCAGAATTCTCAATCTAAATTTCTTTGTAGAATAACATTAATGATTATGTGATTAACAGTTGAAATCCTTTTGAACTTAAGAATCTTGTACTATATAGAAGAGCTATGGAACTAGAGCCTGAAACTAAAGTGAAATAATAGTTCAGAGAAAGCAAGACTTTATCTTATAATCCTCAGCTAACTTTAATGAAAAATTAGGCCGCTTTTACAAACTACAGAGGTACAGAAGCCATTAAAATGAAGTTTCCTTATTTTCCTAAACAGTGGCAATTTATAGGATAACAATTGGATTTGTCCATTCTCCCTTGACACAAGGAGCTAAGGTTTATCAGGCTACACCCATCACAGTGCTCCTGAGTCACTTCCATTCCTTTGTTTTCCTGTAACCACTTCTCTATGCTCTCCTCCCCAACCAGTTAATCAGCTTTCCCCCTAGTCAGAATCTGTTAATTTGTAAGATCAGATCCTTCTAGGACACTGAACTTGTACTGTAAATTGTGAGTCAATCTGCTAAGTGAGAATCTGTCCTAGAAGAATGTCCTGACTAGTTTGGATGAGGTTAAACATTTTTCCCTTTCAAATGGTCTTAAGTAAATAATTTCAGTATACTGGAGGCAGCTTCTCTTATCTCATGGAGCAGATCTCAGGTGCTAGCCAGGCCTGATCTTTGGGATATAGATTGGTCTTTGATGTGCTAATCCAAGTGTTTGTAAAAGGTGAGGCCAAAATTACTGGCCTGCAGATGTAAAGAAGCAATGTATGTTTTGCTGCCTCAATGTTTTTTCTCCTTTTGATGACATCACTGTATTGCCCCTTTAGAGGTACCATGATCTATATGAGGAGATTTCAGGGCTCTCTACTAGGAGGTCTGAGAGAACAGGGGAAAACATGCTTGAGAGAACCTGAGTTTCTTTTATGGGATATAATGAGACTGTAAGAATGGGCTGGGAGAGACAGAAGAGATACGAGAGTGAATGGAGAGAGGATTGGAATAAACTGCAACTAAGGCCAAGCAGCCTGGCCATAAGGTTTCCTTCCTTTTCCTGCCCATCGCCATCCACCTCCCTGGAGTGGGGGAAACTACCTAACGCGGGCGGTGGGAGAGATAGATTGCTGCCATCCTTTTTGTGTTCACACAGGAATTCAAATATTTTCTTATGCTTATATCAAAGTTTGGTAAAAAATCCAAAGGGCTTTTTCTGTGTCTGAAAGCATGTTTGTATTCTTGTGGAATTGTTAAAAAATATCTGGTGTAGAAAGCTCATGATTTTAAATAAGGTACAAGAACTATTGAAATTAATCCAAAGAAGTTTTTATCATGTTTTATAAAAATTGATCATAGGTCTTATGTTGTTATGTTAATGTACATGTTTGTATCTGCCTTGGATTAGAATATTTGATCTAGAAGGAGTTAAAATAACTATGACACATGAAAACAGGTTAAAAAAGTAATGGTTTAGTTTAAACATGAGTTTCTAGAGTTATAAAATTGGTTGCAAAATTTGTCTTACCAGTGCTCTATCTGATCTCTGAGACTCTTCGTAACAAAAATTTCTAGAAGTTCTAAGAGTTATAAAGTGGAATAATCTCAGATGTCAGCCTTCTGTAATGGTCTCTGAGAATGGAGAATTTCATGGAAAATGTGGGAAATTTTACCAACTACATTGTTAATCAACCTGTCCAGTGTTTGAAAGTACATGCTATTATTTTGATAACTTTATTTCATGCAAAGCCTTGTCACCAGGTATCAACCTGGCCCTGCTCTTCAGAAAGCTTTGTACTCAAGTGTGAAATACTTAATGTTTCATAATAATCTGAGTGCTTTAATCTTTTGTAGTTGTATTTTCCTGGAAATCAGAATTTTAAGATGTCTTCTGGTTGATTTCTAATGTAAAGTGATCTTTTGCCCAGTGAATATACCTTGTAAGAGCTTTAATTGAGCATTTTTTAAGGCTATTTGAATACCTATGGAAGCATTGCAGAGTACAGTTTTTGTTAAGTGAGATTAAGATAACATTTCCCCCTTTCCTTCCCCTCCTCCCCCTGCCATTCCTACCCCTCTCCCGTCTGGCTCTGTAGACACCCTCGGGGTTCTAGTGGTCGCTGGCTTTGCCTTCAGCCAGTCCCTCCATTTTTTGATGCCATTGGCCACAATGCTTCCTATGGTGTCTCTCCCTCATTTGGGGGTCCTCCGTATTTTGTACCACCCAACTTCCACCCTTTATGATTACGGATCCCCCTGTGATGCTGCCTCACCCCGCCAACTCCACCACGAGCCTGTCACCGCCCTCACCGTCGCCGCCCTGTTCACCCTCGGCCTTGCGGGCTCTGGTATGAGCATCAAAGCCCTGACCTCACAGCACTCCGGTCTAGCTACACTTCATGCCGCCGTGGATGCCGATTTAGAGCGCCTTGAACAATCCATCTCTCACCTCGAGGATTCGCTGATGTCTCTTTCAGAGGTTGCTCTTCAAACCACCGAGGACTGGACTTGTTCTTTATGAGAGAGGGGTGATTGTGTGCTGCATTGGGGGAAGAGTGCTGTTTCTATGTCAATCATAGTGGGGTCATCAGGGATTCTATACGGGACTTCAGGAGGGCCTGGACTGGACTTGCTCTTTATGAAAGAGGGAGGATTGTGTGCTGCCTTAGGGGAGGAGTGTTGCTTTTATGTTAACCACAGTGGAGTGATTAAAAACTCCATGGAGAACTAAGGGAAGGTTTGGAGCTGAGACAACAGGAACGTGAGTCTCCTAGCTCTGGGTGGACCCTGCACTCTCTACTCCTTTACTCGTTGCCACTCTCGGGTCCCCTGACTGCCCTTTTATTGATTGCTACTGTGGGCCCCTGCATTTTTAATCGAATTACCGCTTTTGTTAGACAACAGATAGTTTCTCTATCTGCCAACCCCATACAAGTACATTACCACCGCCTGGCAATGGAAGATGCTTCCCTGGACTGTGCGGCCGCAAAATCTGCTGCTGCAGAGGACAGCTCGCGGGTCGTAGTTGATTGGACCCATCCTTGAGTTGTTCTTGGCCAGCTCCCCCGCCCCTCTCTGATCTGACACTCTGGGTATGAAAGAGTCGGACTTTACCCTATTCCATTTTTTTCAGCCGCTAGGTGTCTGGCAAAGCACTGCAAGGGAGGCCTCATGGCTGCTTCCGACTCCCTGTGGAGTACACTGGGCCTGCATGGAGGTTTCCTCTGCCTAGCGCTGGCCCTTTTCCGCGGCTCCCCTCCACCACAAAGCACTGCAAGGGAGGCCTCATGGCTGCTTCCGACTCCCTGTGGAGTACACTGGGCCTGCATGGAGGTTTCCTCTGCCTAGCGCTGGCCCTTTTCCGCGGCTCCCCTCCACTAGTAGGGTGATCAGGGGAAAACGGGCTTTTTCCACTCTCCTCCCCTCCGCAAAACAGAGGTATTCTGGATATTTTGGAGGGACCCAGTCAATGCTCCCCCTAGCTGGCGTCTTTTATAATAAAGGAAGGGGGAGATGTGGGAAGCTGGCCCTTTAACTGACCAAGGCCTAAGTGCCTGTATGGTCATCCTGACCTACGACCCCACGGCAGGCACAGCCTGTGCTATGTATGGTCATCTTGACCTACGTGACCCCGCAACAGGCAAAACCAGTGCTATGTATGGTTATCTTGATGTATGGTTATCCTGAGAGAACATCTGTCATGGCTGTCAGTAATAACAAGAAGTAACTATCTCATGTCTGGTACGTGATGCATGTAAATTTTATAAATCATATGGACATGGCTCTTTGTGTATCTACCTCATGTCTGGTAAATCATATGGACATGGCCCTTTGTGTAATCACCTTGTGTCTGGTACCAGATACACATAAACCTTGTAATGCATTATAGGTGAAAACAAATCTTCCTAACCATATATGGGCACGACCTTTTGTGTAGCTGCCTCACTAATGGATATATACCCTGATTGCCCCCAATAAAGTCCTGTCCCTTTTTCTCTCTGTTTCTGAGCTGCATTCTGTCTCTTGTGTCTCGTGTTCATTCGGTCGGTCCTTCCCAGCACCTACGGATTCTAGGGCCACCTCCGCAGGCCGGAGAGTGGTCTGGCGGGGCCCCCCGCAGTGATATATAATATTTGAACATCAATTTCACCACAATTACACCTTGCCATAGCCATATTTCAAGTGTTTACATCCCAAACCCCAAACCCTGCCCCCAAAGCAGAACCTAAGTAATTTATTTTGTATTTCTTGTTATGAATAATCCACTAAAAATGATCCAAAAAAAGTTTTCTTAGAGAAAAATGTGTGAAGATTGTTGTATTTCACCCAGGAGCCATTAAGCCCTTCTGTTAGAGATTAGTAGCATGTTGTTAAAGGTTGAGACTTGTGTGCTGAGATATATATATATATATATATATATGTATATATATATAGCCTACAGTATTTTTGTGTAATCTTGATGCTTCCAAAGGAAAATAGTATTTGACTGTGATATTTAGATCTCCTATATTTCTCTTATTATTCTTAATTCTTTTTATACCTTTGTCAGCTTAATTTTTGTTTTGTTTCTATACTTCTAATTTCTCTGTATTTTTCTTTTAAGAGATATCTATTTCCTTTCATAGGTCCCTAGCCTGGACTGACCAAACCCTACTTCTTTACATGACATGGTCTCCTAGACTACAGAAAGAACTGATCAGGCAACAGGTCACCGGAGATCTTTCCGGACCTCTTACTGAGCCAATTCTACTGAGGCACTTCAGACAGAAGAGACGTGCCCTCTCTGCCCGCTCCAGATGAAACCACTGTGGCCACGAGTTTCCAGAATCAAAACCCAGGTATGCGGATTCCAGGACTAAGACTCCAGGCCACATGGCAGTAGCTGAGATGGGCTGTCCCTCCCAGTCTCCCTGCCTGCTTGGGATCCTGGCTGTCATGCCCACGATCTGCCTCCAGGCGCCATCTCAGTGCATGGACAGTCTTGATTCAGAGACTCCCAAATGAATCTCAAAATGTATTAGCTCCCTACAGAGATGTCTCTGGACCCAACCATTTACAATTTTAGAATTCCAGAAGTGTGTGGTTGCTTTTGTGGTCATGTGACCGCTCGTGTTATTCATAATAAGCAATAGAAAATAAAGTATCTAGCATCTGCCGCTGGCAGGCAGGCTTGAATGGTGGTGGAAAAACTCAAGAAAACCATAATGCCGAAAAGTAGAGAGTGTGGGAGAAATTGCCATAGAGGCACGTGGGGGATACTGGGGACATTGGTGGTGGAAAATGTGCACTGGTGGAGAGATGGGTATTTGATCATTGTATGACCAGAACTCAAACGTGAAAACTTTGTAACTGTAGCTCACAGTGATTCAATTAAAAAAAAACTGGTCAGAAACTTAAGAAACTGAGAGATAACATTTCTGCTCTCAAGTACCTTTCAACCCCTAATAAGCTGTATAATTTCACAGACTTTTTAACAGAGAATATTTGGACCACACAGCATTTCTAAGTTATACAACTCAGCTTTATTTAAAGGAAATCACACAAGTGTGTCCAATTAATTCTCAGTAACATTAAAATTTGTAACAGATTCCACGCATATTATTCTGGGTGCATATTTTGAAAGCAATAAATTCAAACAATAATCATAGCTTACCTATGTGACAAATTTAAATGTAAATGGTAAAACTAAAATAAAAAGTAGGTAAAACAATTAGCTAAAACAAGAGGTAAGCTCGTGTAAGACCATGCTCCAGAGATTCATAAGTATATCTCAAGAGAACAACAAGACACAAAAGATATTTTTTCCAGACACTCACACATGATTGAGATGTCCATGGTACCCTGGAAGGAGGGGTGGGTCCTGGGCTGACCCACCCAAACAGAACCCTAGCCCGCGCTTGCTCCCACACTTCAAAATAGCCACCATGCTCCCTACGGGACTTCATTGTCTTGGGACTCAACCTCATAGAGAAATTAGTCTGCCGAAAAACTCAGGCATGCGGGTTTTGTGACTGAGATCTTCCAGGCTTTCTCAGAGTCAGGATGGGCTACTTCTGCCCCGCTTCCTGTACTTCCATAAGCCCCAGAAGTCACTTACACACCCTAAAGCCACCACCCAGTTAAAAATTTAACTCCAGTCGCACCACCCTATTAAAAATTCCCAACTTCCTGGAGTGAGCAGCCTTGAATGCAAATGACATCTCAAACTCCACAACACAGATTAACCAGTAGTAGCCCACCAGATTGGATGGGATGTAACATAGAAGGCAATCAATCTCAATTAATAAAACATAAACATAAAAGACTTAAGCTGAAATAACATCTTAATAATCTCTCATACAAGGACTTAATGTCTCCATGGTGAGATACAACAATTTATACTAATTTTCTGCTAAAGAAATATTTGTTATCATTGTTAGCAAATTATTGATAAAAGGCAATATAAAATAAATCGTTGAGGGCCTGCTATGGGGACAGGCTTAAGGGGTGGTTGGGAAAATTGGAGACAGTGGTGGAGGAAAAGTATAATGGTGATGGTATTGTGTTGGAATGTTCAAAGCCTGTAACGAACCAACATGAACAACTTTGTAAACTACAGTGTTTACATAAAGTCTAGGGGAAAATTTACATATGTAGGCTTTACATATTCCACGCGAACTCCAAAATATATTAACACAGAATTACATGAAAGGTTTTATTAATGACAGGTGAGAGATGATTATTACCATAGTGAGATCCATGTAAAAAGTAAAATTTAATGTAATATACTTTAGATTCCAGTAGCTAGACAGTTGCGCTCACCAACTGTCCTGTAATCCCACCAATGGTTAAGATCCAGATACTATAAAACCAAGCTTCTGGAAGAGAACAATGCAGACTCTCCTGCCCCCGCACCTGGCTATCATCACCGGGGCCCTTTGGAGTGGGGCGGGTTGAGTTTCCCTACCGGCCCGAGCAGAGCCCTGGCAACTGAAGACCTCCAGGGCCCAGCCATAGCCATGCTGAGACCACTCTCCACATGCTCGGTTGAGCCTCATGCATGAAGGAACTGGCAGAGGAACCCAGGTGTATAGGACCTGAGGATGCAATCTCCAAGCCTGCTCAGATCAGAACTGGGCCTCGTCCACCCAGATCCCCCATCTTCCAGTAGCTAGACAGTTGTGCCCACCAACTGCCGTGTAATCCCACCAACGGCCAAGATCTGGAGACTATAAAACCAAGCTCCCAGAAGCGTGCAGCCACGGATGCTAGACCTTTTATTGTTTAGTTTTCGCTCTCAGAGAACCCAGTGAGCTACTGAAAGTATGTATCCTTCCCGCATACATGCCTGACTGGGAACACTTGTAAAGGTGATTAGAGGCTAACCCAAAAGTCTCCATCCCTCTCAGAGAGCCCAGCAAGCTACTGAGAGAATCCTACCCCCATGGCAGAGACTGGCAAGCTACCTGTGGCATACTCCATATGTCAAAAATAGTAGCAATGATGGTCCTCATACCCCTGACCCTGAAAGAGCCCCAGTATGCCATCGGGCTACACTAGTACATGTCAGAGACGAATGGAGACATTACTGGCACCTGCTTGAGCAAATCAATAAACAACGGGAGGACAGTAATATAGTGATACAGTGATACTATAGATTCCATAGTTGGAAACAGACACATGGAAATGAGAATAGGCATTTTATTACATTGTATTAAATGATTTTGATTCTTGTATTTACATAGGTCAAATTCATACAGTAATCACAAATTAGCTCTTACTGTTTTATTTTCTGATCATTCTATTTGCCATCTGTTAAGTTTTTTTATTTGGAATAAGCAACATAATGTAAATTTGTTATGTGCCTAAGGGGAAAAATTGGGAGAGAAACTAGGGATATTTGTGGAGGAAGAACACACTGGTGGTGATGAAACACTAAATATTTGAAACAACTGTATAATGAACAACTTTGTAGATCACGGTGCATTTAATAATTTATTTTTAAAAAATTTTGGAGCTAGAGCAATAATACACTGAGTAGGGTGCTTATCTTGCAGGCGGCCAACCTCAGTGCTGTCACAGAAAAGCCTTGCACTGTTAATCATCTGGAAATTGCGGCCTTTGAACTGCTGACAGTGTCTTTTTAATCTCACAGATTCCTCTGCAGCTGCCCCTTTTCTGAGGGCTCCACCCTTCTCTGGATGGAACCTTGGATTTCTCCATCTCCTATAGTGTCTCAGTTTCTCCTCTTCAAAAAGCTCAGGGTTTGTATTTCAAAGAGGTCTTCCTGTCCTTGGGTTCCTTCAGGGCTAGATAATCTCTTCATTTTAAAATGTATTATTTGCCCAAAGCACATTCCCAAATTCTCTTACCAGTCTGCCTACAACAAAAAGGAAAATAGTTTCTGCTGCCATGATTCTTTCTATGGCTACTTCTAACCTGAGGTTGGTGAAGAGAGAAGGAAAGATCAGTTTAATTCATGGCTCTCACTTGGCTTTTTTCTGCAAATGCACTAGAGTTAGGTTTTGGCTTTTTTCGATCAGCATGTCTTTATCAACACTGGGTGAAGCTCAAGTTGCAGTGTGTGTCACATCAGGTGACACGGGCCCTTTCATACTCCACTTCACTTTTACCCCACATCACATCCTTATGCTGCACCTGAAAACAGTTGAGTGAAGGCTCTTCTGAGGCACAGTGCATTGCCTGTCCTCTGTACCCACCTCCTCCAGCTCGCCTTCTACGCCAGGCGCAGCACAAATGCCAAGCCTGCCCTGGGGATGCCCCCCACCAGCTACTAGAAGAGGAACACCACGGGCAGTGGTTTTCCTCCTCAGTTCTCTTTGTTTCTTTATCAAGTGCTCAAGGTCCAAGAAATTCCCTGCCATCAGCAAGCAGAGTGACAAAGGAACAGGACTTGGTATAATGGATAACCTTGCAAATCACAGTGTTTTTATTAAAATTGACTTTACAAAAATTGTGGAGCTAGAGAGACTGTAGAGTGGGCAGGGTGCTTATCTTGCAGGCAGCCAACCCGAGTTTGATCGCCAGCACGACATATGGTCCCCTGATCTCACCAAGAGTGATCCCTCATCACAAGTCTGGTGTGGTTCAAAACCAAACAAACAAAATTTAATGTGCTTGACATGTAAGACTGTGTACATTTAGGTTTATAGGACCCTGGCTTAATACATTGAAATATTATTAATGTGACTGCCAACATAGCTCTATCTCTCTACAAAAGAATCATTTTTGTGTTGAGAACTATTAACTCTTCATAACTTTGAGATTTATAAAACAATATTGTCTTTAATCACTAAACTATGCACTAGATCTCTAGAATAAACTTAGCTATGAGTTGCAAGTGAGTGTGTACCCCTAAAAAAGTCTCCCCAATTTTCAACCCCTTAGAAACCACCATTGTAGGTTCCATTTCTATGAGATTGGCTGTTTCTGATTCCATTTGTAAGTGGCATCAAACAGTATTTGTCTCTTTCTATCTGGCTTATTTTACCTCACATGAGACCCTAGATCTTCATCTATATTGTTCAAAAGTCATTCCTCTGTTATAGACAGAGTTGTTTTCTTATCTTGTCTACTGTAAATAATGTGCAAACAATAAGGGAGTGCTTAGGAGATGGG
Source organism: Sorex fumeus (assembly GCF_029834395.1). NCBI lineage: Eukaryota > Metazoa > Chordata > Mammalia > Eulipotyphla > Soricidae > Sorex > Sorex fumeus. Next base: position 7,162,084 of record NW_026606103.1, read on the forward strand.
AGAGCACTAATGGTGGCATTTAAGGGAACAAACTTACAAGTTTAAAAGTCAACGGGAGCTTATACTTCAAGCCCTAGAGCACATGCCTGACTAAGTTGTCTCTTTGTTTATTTCCAATCTGGAGAAGCCCATTTTCTTTAGAATGTGTACTTATCTCTGTCTTTGCCCTCACATCTTTCTAGATAAGTTTCAATAAAAACTATCATGCTTCACATTTAACCTCCTCCTGAAATTCTTTTCTGTGAGAGAAAAGTGATGGACCCAGAACTTTCATGCTGATAATGGAACTGACCTGACCTAGACCAGGCATTTCCATGAGCACTGGTGACCAAGGTGAGTCGAGCAGAGGTGGAAGCACTTTCACATGGAGTTAACCTTTTATACTTCTCTCTCGCTCTCACAGTCTCTCCCCCATCCTCTTTCTTTTCTTTCCCTCTTCCTCTCTGCTCTCTCTCCCTCCCTATTCCTCTTCACTCACACCCTTCTCTTCTCTCCTCTCTATTCTTGAGTTAGCATCATCTCTCCTTTTGCTCTCTCTACTTTCTCTTTCTCACCACACCTGGAAGTGCTCAGGGTTTACTCCTGACTCTAAAGTTCATCTCATGCTCCTCAGTTGTTTCAGTCAGTTAACTGTGGGTAAGAGTATATTGGAGACAGGAGTAACGACCATGAAATCTAGAAATAAAAATTATCCTTTCCCTGGGGACCAGGCAGCTTCAGGAAATGACCATATATATACATATGTGTGTCTATAATATGAACATTGAAAGAAAGGTCAGCTAGCCAGAGAAGATAATAAGACTCTTACCTCACAAGGGCTGACCCCAGTTTGATCCTCAGAACCACCAGGAGCAACCCCTGAGCTTACTTCCAGGAGTAACCCAGGAAGAGATCCAAAACCAAAGAAACACAAAAGAAATGACAACTTGTGTTTGGCTTTGTTCAGCACTAGTGAAGGGATTTCCTTTGCTTGTATAGATATCCCCCTACCTTTCCGTAGTATCTGGGAGGTGTGACGAGTAATATAACTGGAATAATTTTAAAACAGGGCTGTAGAAGCCAAAGATTTAGTATAGGGTTTAGATAGTTGATCCCAGCTTGATCCCAGGCACCAAGTGGCCCCGAGACTTTACAGGTGGAGCTCTGGAGGGCCCAAGTACAAGTGCAGGGGCCTAGGTCATCCCACACCCTAGCCAGCAGCAAGCACCACATCCACGGTCCCTTACATTGGATGTCCTGCATGGTTGGTGGAGAATTGCCAAGAGGACCACGAGGGCCTCTTGAGTACCACTTGATAGAACACCCGCTCCCCCATAAAAGAGGGCTACAGGAGAATGGAGTTGGCTCACAGGGCTGGTGCTCATACTTCCGTTTTGCATCCGTGAGGATCTGATTGATCATGGCACCATATGGATCCCTGGGAGTAGTTCCTGAGCCCTACCGTGTGACCCCAAACTCAAAATAAATGAAATGAAATGAAATGAAATAAGACAGAGCTGCAAGAAGCCACTGCAGATATACCTACTCTACAATCTGTCTTCCCTAAACTGGGTAAGGCCTCTGGGTTTAAGCATCCCCGGTACTATCCTGCCTCCCTGGGTCCCTCCTCTCGGCTGGCTCCTTGGGTCTCCCGTTCTGCTCCAACGTTCTCATCTAAGGACAGATCCACTCCCCGAGCTCCAGCTGCGCCTTAGGCCCTTACTTAACTCTGATGTAGACCTCTCCAGTCCAAATCACTTCCAAAAGCCAAGTGGAGTTCCTAGGTCCCTCCCTTGAGTGAGTAGAAGCACTCAGCTGCTCTGTGGACCCTGCTCCAACTCTCCAAGGCCTGACCAGGTCAGAGTGTGGCCAACGTGGTGTATGAGAGCTGGGGTCAGAGGGGGTCAGGGCAGGGTCAGGGCAGGGTCAGGGCAGGCACAGCATAGGGGTAGGCCCTAGGTCAAGGAGGGCTCAGGAGAGAGCTGTGTCCAATGGGGAGGATGGGATTAGAGAGGTCATGTACTAGGGTCAGGGGGCAGTGACAGGGTGGGGTCAGAGGTCAGAGGGGCGGGGCCAGGGCTGATAACACTCTGGCCCTGGCCAATGAGCCTGAGAGCCCCTGGCAGGAAATCCCGCCCCCGGAGCCCTCGTGCCCAGCAGGTGCCTGGGGCATCCTAGGCACAGAGGAGCAGATGGGGTGTGGGCGGGGAACAGCCTGGGGTGGACTGGCCCAGCCATCTTCTCTTTTTTCCTCTCTGTGTTCCCCAGTATTCATGCTGGCAGCCGGTCACAGGGTCACAGCGTCCACACAGTTGGGGCACCTGGCCCACCCTGTCCAGGCCACATGGCCCACCGCCCCTCCTGGAGACAGAGGGGAGGTGGAGGCAGGATATTAGTACAGCCCTGCACACAAAGCTGGTTTCTGGGCCAGGGGTGGTGGTGCCGCGCGCTGCGGTCATGGGGTTGCCGGGATGCAGCTGTGACCAACTGTGGCAATCATATCACTTCCACGTCACCCCACGGGTCTTGCTCACATGCTCTCTGCTGTCCAAGTTCTTGCTCCCTCGGCAGCAGACAGGGACATCAGACACCAAGCTGCCCTGTCGCTCTGGGACTGGTTGACCCCTGCTTCTGCTTTTCCACTGAGAAGTGCTCAAGGGTCTACCGGAGAGGAAACGGGGATTTCCTGTTTACCACATGGCATCGGGCTGGTCATCACAGTGTGTGGGAAGCCCAGGTGCATAGGGATGATCTCTGGGGGCCAGGAGGCCGTGGAAGGCCAGTGGCCATGGCAGGCCAGCCTGCAGTACCAGAGCATTCATCCCTGTGGAGCTGTGCTCGTTCATTCCCACTGGGTGTTCTCTACCGCCCACTGCTTTACAAAGTGAGTTGTTTCTCAGGTCCTAGCAGCTGGGCTGGCAGGGGGAGAGGGTTAAAAGATTAGAGCCCCTGCATCCTCACGCTGTGTGCTGGGACAATCTGTGTCCTTCTAGTCCAAGTCTTTCTGCCTGTGACCTGTCCTCTCCTGTATTGTCCTCTCTCCTCACCTGATTTTGCTCATCTTCCATCCTCATCCCTATGCATTTCCCAGACACAGGTATGCACCCGAGATGGCAGTGTTCATCCTGCCTCCCAGGTGCAATGTCAGTTGGTTCTGTGTCACCTCACACCACGGCTTCTCTCAATGTCCCTGAAATCCTGGTTGTCAGAGGGAGGCTGGAACCTGGGATGCAGTGGCAGATGCTGGTGTTCTGCACATCTCTGGCGCCTGGGGTCTCTGCTCACCACATGTCTATTGGTCAGCTGCATGGACACTAGATATGGAGTCCCTGACCTTGAAGAAGAACAGAGTTGCACTCTGTCCTGGGTCTGGTTGGGTGTTCCGAGAGGTTTTGGGGGGCAGTAACCAGGAGCTGGATCTTTGGTACACACAGAGGACCACAAGCACCTGCTCTGTGCTGTGTCCCACTGGAGACCCACTGTGGATTAGGTTGGCTTGACCAACCTCACTGTGTCTCCATTAAGTCAGAGCAGAAGTTTCCCCTGTGGGTGAGCAGGGCTGACACCATTGGATTGGGGAAGTCAGATGGGCAGGCTCCCATGGGCATGGGTCAGCTTGTGAAAGCAAGATTTTGGTCACCGGCTGTGTGGGGAGGAATTTCCAGGTGAGTGAGTGGGAAAGTGGGATGTTTCATCCCTCATGGTCAGAACACAGGACATTTTGCATGCATCGTCTCTTTTGACCAATGATTTTGTGCCGTTTTAGAACAGGTGAGTACCAAGAAGGAGTGAGAGAAAGGAGTGGTGCGAGAGCAGTTTGGTCATAAGGCTTGTCAAGAGCCAAGATGGAGCCAGAGCTCTCTGCATGTGCCGAAGTAAGGTCAGGATTGTCCAGCCCCAAGGGGCCTCCAGCCCTCCGTGATCCTTTCCTTTAATAGTGGTTGTGTGCTGAGCTGTGACTAAAACCGCCCCTGGTCTCCAGAGAGAAGGGATGACAGAAAGGGAGAGTTCTGTGCGGTGGTGCAGACAAGGCAGTGCTGGGGGTCAGATGATGATGGAGAGGCGCAAGCTGGCATATGCAGAAGATGGATGATGACTGTCACCTTCCCTCCTGCAGGAAGTCTCATACCCCTGAGGATTACTGGGTGTTTGGGGGAAGTACCCAGCTCTACCAGGACACCCAATAGGCCAGGAGGGTGGCTGTGAGCTGCATTATCATCCATCCAGACTTTAAGAAGCTCCACCGTTTTGCAGCGGTGTTACAACTGCACCAACCTGTGAACTTCAGCTCCTATATCATCCCTGTCTACTTTCCAACCCCTGGCATGGAGCTTCCCCTTGGCACATCTTGTTGGATAACTGGCTGGCGAAAGCTCACTGAGGACAGTGAGTGGCTATGGTGTGGGTGTGGGTGGGAGACGGGGAATGGGATTCTAGCTCATCAAAATCTCTAGTTAGCGTGGAGGCCTATGGACCTTGTGCCTCTGTGCCTTATTTCCAGAGAACTGGACTCTTCTAGTTTCTCTTGTGAAAAAATGTGTCCTTCTGAAAGCTTCAAAGTAACTCAAGTCAAAGACACTGAAATTCTGGGGTCGTTTGCTTTTTGGAGTCAGGAATCTGGATCTCAAAGTTTCTTTGTCTTGGGTGTAAAAATTTAACTACTAAGTGAATTGATGTAGGGTTTCTCAAAAATGCTGTTTAGGTGGCCTGAGAACTCCTCTCAGTGAAGTATGGCTCACCTGCTCAGTTTGAGGATGCAGTGTTGTTAGGTCCTGCAGTGACAGGGTTAACCATGCCACCCCAGTGCTGCTGGGGAAACCTCTCGGCCACATCTGGTTGTGCTCAAGGGCCTGTAGGTCTTTATCTTGATGCTTAGGGAACATGTCATGACAGAGATATAACTGGCAACGATTTTGTGAGAAGCATGCATTTCACACTTCTGTTCTCTTCTAGCCCCTTGGTTCTAATATTTCAATTTGATGTAGATCAGACATGACTTTGTCAACTCAGTTTGTCTGAGTGTTTCTCTTTCTACTTTGAAATACCTTGATTTTTCCATGGCCATAGAAGGAACATGTAAAAGAAAGAAAAACGCTCTTGGAGAACCCTGGGGAAGAACAATCATGGCCTGAAATGATCTCAGCTCCATCACCTAAGTTTTGTTTTTCTCCTAACCTGTGTCTCCTATCTGCCTCTTGGATTTGTCAGGTGAGTGGAGTAATAGGGTGAATACAGGGCAAAACTTTGTGGATGTTTTCAGTAAAATGAGGAGAAGTATAAACATTGAGTATAAACATGAACTTGTTCAGAGAAGTGTGTTTATACTTTAGTGAAATGTTGATGGCATAATGATTAGGGAAAAGAAAATATTTATTTTCCTTTAATTTTTTTATTTTTATAAAGTTGTTCACAATAATTTATTACATTTAGTATTCCAACACTTGAGTCTCCTGCTCCCGTGTCTGACCGTCCTCACCGGGGCCCCTTGGAGGGTGGCGGATTGAGTTTTTCTCTCCACCCTGAGCAGAGTCCCAACAGCTGAAGACCTCCGGGACCCATCCAAATCCATGCTGAGACCACTCTCCACACGCTTGGATGAGGAACCGGCAGAGAAACCCAGGTATGCGGGACCCGGGGCTGAGATCTCCAAGCCTGCTCAGTTCGGGACTGGGCTTCCTACACCCAGCTCCCCCACCTTCCAGTAGCTAGACAGTTGACAGCCACCAACTGCCATGTAACCCCATCAATGGCCAGGATCCAGAGACTCTCAAACCAAGCTCCCAGCTGCACGACCTCTTATTCTCTAGTTCTCACTCTCAGAGAACCCGGCAGGCTACTGAGAATATCATACCTGCCTATATGCCTGACTAGGAACACCTGTAAAAGTGATTAGAGGCTGCCCCCAAAGCTTCCACCCTCTTGGAGAGCCCGGCAAGCTACTGAGAGTATCCTGCCGCATGGCAGAGCCTGACAAGCTAACCGTGGTGTACTCAATATGTCAAAAACAGTAACAATGAATTGTCCTCATTCTCCTGATCTGGAAAGAGTCCCCAATATGTCATCGGGCTACACTAGCACGTGACAGGGACAAATGGAGATGTTACTGGGCCCACTCGAGCGAATCGATGAACAAAGGGGTGATAGTGATAGTGATTCCAACACCAATCCCACCACCATACACCTTCCCACTACCATTATTTTGAATTTTCCCAACTTCCTTCCTTCCTTCCTTCCTTCCTTCCTTCCTTCCTTCCTTCCTTCCCTCCTTCCTTCCTCCCTTCCTTCCTCCCTTCCTTCCTGTCTTTCTGTCTTTTTCTCTTACTTTCTTACTTTTTTTGGTTTTTGCTTTTTGGGTCGCACCCAGCAATTCTCAGGGGGCTGCTCCTGGCTCTGCACTCAGGAATTATTCCTGGCGATGCCCGGGGGACCATATGGGATGCTGGGAATCCTACGTGGGTTGGCCACATGGAAGATAAACACCTTACCTGCTGTGCTATTGCTCCAGCCCCCCAACTGCCTTTATTTCTAAGGTCATTATTTGGTACACTGTTTCTCTTCAAAGGTGCTACAGGCATTTCAGAGAGACCATATCTTCTGGAAATGGGGTACAGCAGCATTCCATATTCTTGCCTGACTCAGTGTCAGGAACACTTCCTTCCTCATAACCAGCCCCCAACTATACATGCACATGCACACATACACACACACAAACACACACGCACAGACACACTCATACAAGCTTATACTGTGTTTGTCTTGAGGTCCAGGAGCAGACTTATCATTAGTCACCCTATAGAATTTCAGACAATCATCTTCTGACTTTTATGGGCTTAGATGTGACCAGTGCTCCCATGCCAGCTCGCCTCCACAAACATCCTTCTGCCCATTACTTCCTCTCCCCTTCTCCTTTCTCTCTAGAAGCTTCCTTGTTTTCACTGGGTCTACAAGTTAGTGTTGTCATTCCTTGGTGATTGCTTGCCTTAATAAATCATCTCGTACATCTGAGCAAAATTTGTTGTCTTTGGATAACTAATTAGTAGTGGTACTTTTGAATCATATAGAATTTCCGTAAATTTTTTTAAGGACTGCATGTCATTATCCCTAGCAACTACACTAATTTCATTCCCACTAACAGAGCCCTTTTCTCCACATCCTTGCCAACACTCATTTCTTCTTGAACCATTTTCCCAACTATGAGCCATTTCCCTAATTATAAGTAATTTTGACTTTTTTAATGTGTCTGTGCGCCATCTTTGAGGAAGTGTCTGTTTATGTATTTTGAATAATTTTTATTGTGTTGTTTTTTTCCTTTTTTGTTTTATGAGTTAATATATTCTGGATATTAATCCTTCCTTTTGAAAGATGATCAAATAGCTTTTGCCTGTTACTCAGTTGCGTTTGTTTGTTTGCTTCCATGGTGGTTTCCTTTTCTTTGTAAATGCATTTTAATTTTATGTTGTCCCAATCCGTTGGATAACAATGGGTTCTCCTTGCTCCTCCCGCAGAGGCTTAGGTTTATTGAGTTGCTCCCACAACAGTGCCCCTGAAGCACACCCAATTCCATCAAGCACTAATAATCCTATATTATTTTCCTCTTTCCTTTATGTTATTTGCATAGCTTATTTAGCATTGTCCTTTTTGTATAGACAAAGAAAGACAGTTGATGCTATGCTTTGTAACATGGAAGTTAATTCGCTCCAAAATAATATTTACTCCTGGGCATCCATATTTACTTGACTTAAGCCTCAGTTTCCCTTAGTTCCTAGCTCTCCAAAAGCAGGGTCCTGACGAAGGGACTGAATAGGCCCAGGGTAAGCTGAAAACTACGCTGGCATTGGAAAGGGACAAGCTAAGTGTATGAAGTATAATAAGTTAAGAGCATCATCATGGAACAGACTCTGTCATGACCCAAGAAGTTACTGAATAAGGACCCTGCTGAGGTTAGGATCAACTAGCCTGGCCTGAGGACTGTGGTTTGGAATATATAGCAAGATGTCCCAGGAAGATACAACCTTTAAGCTTAATATAGTTCTTACTGTGTTCATACAAAAATGACTAGAAATTGTATAAGAAGTTACTATGACTGTTCAAATGGATTACTTACTAGCTAAGGAAAGGAGAAAGCAATACACCCTAGATGCAATCCCGCCCTTGTATGGATCTCCTAGTAATCTGGAGTGCTCCTAGTTATCTGGAGTGCTGAACCCTCAGATGAGATTTTGTCCTTGAGTTAATCTCCTAGAACTTCCCCTGAATGACTAGCTTTATCTCTGTTTGTTGTTCTGATATTGTTCAACCCCACCTATGTGTACCCCCGCCCTTCATGATTTCTATATTACTATACTGTAAGGGGAAAGAGGGGACTAGGAGGATGACAAGGAATATAAGAACAATGCCTGGAAGTAGAGGACTTTGAGATCTATGACGAGACTAGGATGACGGAACTATGATGACTGGGACTACGAGCAAAAGTACAATGGTTGTGCAGTAAGGAGAGAGATCAGACTACATTGGGGAGGAGAGAGAAACTGGCTACTGACAAGTTTGGGGTCCAGTTCTCCTGTTCCCTCAATCCTTTGTCCATCTCTTGCTGTTATCTAGCCTGAAAGGTGGCTCTCAGCCACCAAACACTTGAGTCCCATATGTGTGCCCACTCCTTTATTTGGAAACTCACACTATTCATGTATTCTTGATTGCTTTTCCCTCCCCATTGAACATGTGTCTGAATGTATCCCTAATGTTGAAATCCCAGAACATAACCCCGAAATTTTCTTCTGTGTGTTTTATGATGTTATAGACAACATCTCTCTGTATGTGTTTCTCTGTGTGTTTGGGCCACACCAAGAGGTGTTCAGGGAAATTTCTGACTCTGGGGGTGAGGTTGTCACTCCTTCAGCATTAAGGGGACCTGCAGTGTCGGATAGTGACATTTACTCCTGCATGCAGAACATATGCTCAGCTCTTTGACCCAACAATCTCCCTGACCCAAGAACCTTATGTACAGGCAATATCTCCAGACAGTTCTCCCAGCCCCATGCTGTATACGATTTAGTGTCCACACAACTTTATGAAGGTTTGCTGTAATACTTCAATGCATCATGGTCTGAAAAGTTAGTGGATACAATTTTATCTTCCTCATTTTATTGAGGTATGTTTTGGGACCCAGCACATAGTCTATCTTGAAAAATGTTCCATGTGCACATTTGCAGAAAAGTATGTGTATTCACATTTTGGGGGGATGGAAAGGCCTGTATACATCTATTAGATCTCTCTTTTCCATTTCTTCCTTCAAAGCCATTCTTCAAAGCCATTCTTCTTCCAAAGGCATTCTTCCATGACTTCCTTCTAAGTTTTAATTTTGTTGATCTATCCAGAGGTGATAAGATGGTGTTGAATTCTCTAACTACTATTGTTTTGCTACCAATATCCTCCTCGAAGTTTCTTAGAATTTGTTTTAAGTGTTTTGGTGGTCCCTCATTGGGTGCGTATATGTTTAGGAGTGTGATTTTCTTCCTGCTGTACATATCCCTTGATTATTTAAAAAAATGTCCTTTGTTGTCCCCTATAATCTTTTTCAGCCTAAAATCTTTGTTGTTGGATATTAGTATGGCCACCGTGGCTTCTTTGAGGGATTTGTTTGCTTGAAGGATTCTTTTCTATCTTTTGACTTTGAGTCTGTGTTTGCTCTGGCTGTTCAGATATGTTTCCTGTAGGTAGCAGAATGATTGGTTCAGGTTTTTAATTCATTTTGCCACTCTGTGTCTCTTAATTGACATTGAGAGATTATCGTATGAGGTTTTGTGCCATCTTTCTGTAGAGGTGTGTTGTGCTTGTAGGGATTTGTCTTGTCTTACAGTAGCCCCTTTAGTCCTTTTAAGATTGGTTTTGAGTCTACGAAGTTCCTGAGTTGTTGTTTATTCAAGAAATAGTGCATCATTCCTTTGAGTTTGTCATTTTCGTCCTTTCCTAAGAAGCTTGAATTTTCATATCAGCTAAATATATTCCCCCCTATAATTTCATCTCCCTACTGAGTTTTCTTCACATTACTTATTAGGTCTAGCTCTAAAATAATTCTCTTTATTTCACTTACAGTTTTATCTCTGAACTAAAAATATTCTCCTGAATTTTTGTTGTCTAAAGGTATTAATGCGATGGCAGATGGGTACTGGAAGCCAGGTGGGAGGGTAACAGGAAAGATGGTAGGTCTGTCATTGGATGGTGGAACGGGAAGATATATTGGCTGATCGGGGATTTCTATGAGAATGATGGGAGAATGGATGAATAGATGGACAAAGGCGAATGGATAATCAAGGCATAGGAGGGTGTGTGAGTGAATGTACACGAGGAGAGAGAGGCCAATGGAAGGGTGACTGCTGATCTGGAAGAATGGGAGAAAACTGACTCTTGGAGAATAATGGATCCTGAAAGGGGATATCTGCTGGTGAGTGGTTCTGCCCTGTGAGTTGAATGCGTTGGTGGGGGAATTTGCCTTTTTGTGTGTGTAATAAGAGGGTTGAATATTTATTTATGGGAGAGAGATAGACAAAGTAAGATAATTTAGGAGGCATAGGGAAATAGGAGGAGGCTTTTCTTGCTGGTGGGTAGGGGACTGAGGCAGTGCTTGAGGCTCAGCTGGGCTGAAAAACCTTGTTCTTTGGGAGTGCTAGAGAGTGGCAGAGTGAGGTAGGGGTAACTGAAATGCCGAAAACCTCCTCTGTCCTTTGAGAGCCGGAGACTGGTAGTGAGTTGGAGGTTACAAGGACTCCTGGTGGGATTTTTAGGGAAAAGTATGATTGGCACATTCCCACTCTCCAAGATTAGCCCAGCTCTCAGGCACCAGGGAAGGTGTGACAGCTCACTTCAAATTAGGTGACTAACATAGTGGAAATTCATTATGTTTTTTGGGTCACACCCAGCGATGCACTGGGGATACTCTTGGCTAATGCACTCAGGAATTACTCCTGGCAGTGTTCATGGGACGATATGGTATGTGGGAATCGAACCCGGATTGGCCACATGCAAGGCAAAAGCCCTACCTGCTGTACTATCGCTCCAGCCCCTGGAAATGCATTATGATGTCGCTGGAAGTAAAAGTCTGATATCGAGGTGCAGCCTCTGGTTTCTTTTGATGATGTATGCCACATGGTCGCTTTGGCTATTCCAGCTTCCAGATGCATCCCCCATTGCTGGCCCAGTACCCCTTCTGGCACACTCAGGGAACATATCTGAGTCTTTCTCACTACATCTGTTCTCTCACCTAAGTCCCCTGCCTCCTTCCAGTTGAAGGACCCTTTGATGATACAGGACCCACTGACATGATCCAGGAACATCTCCAATTTCCCGGTCCTCAATTCCATCATGGAGTCCCTTTGCCATGATAAGTATGTGACCCTTGGTGCAGGGATGGCGATGCTTACATTGTCACATTGTTTGCACCATCTTATTCAGGTTGTGTGCTCCGTCAAGACTGACACCCAAGGAGAGTAGACACAAGGGCCATGAAGTATTGCTCCACAGTTGGAAACCTGACTTGTGAGCTGGGGGAGAAGGCAATTGGAATAGAGGAGGGATCAGTAGGTCAATGATGGTTGGAGAGGTCGATCGGGATGCTGAAGGTAGATAAAGGACCGAATGTGATAGCCTCTCAGTATTTATATTTTAAACCATAATGCCCAGAACTAGAGAGAGAGTATGGGGGAAATTGTCTGCCAAAGTGGCAGGGGGAGGCTGGGCTTGGGGAATAATGGGGACATTGGTGGTGGAAAATGTGCACTGCTGGAGGGATGGGTGTTCGATCATTGTATGACTGAAACTCAAACATGAAAGTTTTGTAACTGTATCTCATGGTGATTCCATTTAGAAAAGAGGCACATCCACTTCCTCCTCTCCCTTCCATCTGGAGAGCTTGCTGCCTCTTCTTGAGAACACAGAGCAGTGGGATGGCAGTCACTGATGTTCATGTCCTCATCTCCGCTCCCCTCACCCCTGCATCTTCCTCTCTCCACGCCCCCACAGTGCCCCACTGCTGTGTTCTGATCTGGGTGCACAAAGGCTCTCCACCTCAGTCTTCACAACACTCTTTCCTTGCCAAGAGCAGATGCGCAGGTACAGTGTCTGGTCTGCTGCCTCCCTCTCTCTGTCTACCTTTATTGGGTCTCCTCCTCCTCACCCGTTGTTTCTTCGATTCCCACACCCAGTTGTGTCTACATTCTGCCCCCATCCCCCTGTGGTCGGTTCCTCGACAGCTGTAATCTTGCCACTGATGAAGTTTACATAGGTGTGCATAGATCTATCCCTCATATGTGACATATAAAGAGACATAATAAGGAAATAATAAATGCCAGACACTATAAAAAGTAAGAACTAACCTACAGAGTGGAGTTTCCTGGGTGGCAGGGGAAGAGAATCTGGGGGAGAGGAACTGGCTGGGGAGAGGGGACTGGAGTCAATTCTGGGGTGGGCAGTGGACCCTCTGGTGCTGGTGTGGTGGAGGGACACTGTGTCCATGGACCGCTACCACTGTAGCAGTGGGCAGTGCTGAAAGGAGGTAAAGGGATATGTATGATACCCTTTCAGTAACAGTACTGCAAACCACACTTCCTACAAGGGAAATGAGAGGGGGTGGGGTAGACAGACATACAGACAGACAGACAGGTGCTCTGGTCTGGTGTGTAGGACACTGTGTCCATGTTCCCTTCTCACTGTAGCAGTGGACAGTGAGCAGTGGGAAGTGGGTGCTCTGGTGCTGGTGTGTAGGAGTCTGTGTCTATGGGCCCCTATCACTATAGCAGAGTGCAGTGGATACTCTGGTGCTGGTGTGCTAGAGTGACATTCTGTCCATGGAAACCTATCGCAATAGCATTAGAAATCATGGTACCAAATCTTTTAGAAATATAAAGAATCACTCATGGTGCCCCCAGATCTCCTGAGCATCCCATGGGGGAGTCTCCCCAACCTCAAGAGAGACCGTGGAACCAGCCCAGTGGTCGCACATGCGTACTGAGGGGCGCAAAGGCCATGTGCTGCCAGACACATGCCCAGCCCAGCACCACTGCCAGCGGGTGTCCTGTCCTCTTGCAGGCCCAGCAGCCAACATAGCCTTCCTGGGGAACATAGCAGAGGTGCCCCGGGCCTCTGCCCAGGTGCAGCACCCCAGAAGGGCAGTCCTGTATGGGGCAGCAGACAGGCACCTTCTGAGGCAATAAGGCTCCAGGAGGCTCCAGATGTCTCCCAGGGTTTAGCAGCAGTGTAGGGTAAACTCACAGGCTTGGTCCCCGGCACAGTGTACGTTCACTGGAGCAGTCAAGAGTAACTCCTCAGTACAGAGCCATGAGGAGCCCAAGCACTTCTGGGTGTGACTCGACTGCCCCCAAATTGTTTTAATATTTCTGCTATGGGGGTATATGTTATTCACTTGCATCGACACTAATGTGTCCAAACACCTCCGCCACTGATTTTTGTCCTGTCTCGTCTGTCCCTTCCCTCTTTGCAATGTAATTTTATATAAATTTAAATTCACTAAATATTTTAAGAAACACATTTTATGCTTAACTTTTCATAAATAGTAGCACTATAGCACTGTCCTCCCATTGTTCATTGATTTGCTCGAGTGGGCACCAGTAATGTCTCATAACTAATTGTGAGGTTTGTTGTTACTGTTTTTGGCATATTGAACACATCACGGGTAGCTTTCCAGGCTTTGCCGTGAGGGCGAGATACTCTCAGTAGCTTGTTGGGCTCTCCTAGAGGGGCAGAGGAATCAAACCTGGGTCGCCCGCATGCAAGGCAAACACCGTACCCGCTGTGCTATCGCTCCAGCCCTCATTAATAGTAATAAGTGCAAATAATTAAAATGTTTAACACTGAAGAGTTGTTTTCCTACTGTTTCTCAATTATTAGAGTTGTAAGTAGTTTTGAAAACTACTGGTCTGGAGCGATAGCACAGCGGTAGGGCGTTTGCCTTGCACGCAGCCAACATGGCCGACCCGAGTTCGATTCCTCTGCCCCTCCCCGAGAGCCCGGCAAGCTACCTAGAGCATCTCACACGCACCCAGAGCCTGGCAAGCTACCCGTGATGTACTGTACTCATATGCCAAACACAGTAACAACAAAGTCTCCAATGAAGACGTTACTGGGCCCGCTTGAGCAAATTGATGAACAACGGGAGGACAGTGATACAGTGATGTAGTAGTCTAATTCCCTGAGAATCTATAAGATCCCGAGTTTCAAATATCTTGTCACTGAAAATAAAGAATGGCTTTCAGACACCCGTTCTACAGGTACCAGGACCATCACGATCAGGATCACGATCAGCCTGTTGCTCGTCGATTGCCTCGAGCAGGCACCAGTAATGTCTCCTTCTTTCTAGCCCTGAGATTTTAAAAGAGCCATATTCAATGCTCTTTTAGTGTTAGGAGAATGAGACCTATCATTGTTACTGGTATTTGGCATATTGAGTATGACACGGGAAGTTTGCCAGATTCTGCCATGCGAGCAGAACACCCTCAGTAGCCTGCCAGGTTCTCAGAAGTAAGAACGAGATAATAAGATTGTGGCCATGTGCTTCTGGGAGCTGGGTTTTTATAGTCTCTGGGTCTTAGCCGTTGATGTTTTTTCATACATGATTATATTAGGATTCTTTATTTCCTCAGAAGGTCTTTGCTGTCTCCTTGCAGAGAGCCCTTCCTCACCAAGCACACACCTTTAAACACTGATGATTCAGCCTGCTGGAGCATGCCTACTCAGAGCTGTTAGGGAACTTCCCCCTGGAAGCAGCCCCATCACCTGCCTGATTTAGAACACAGTTTCTCAAGAGACTCCAGAAGCAGTGGCTCAAGCCAGGCCCCACCAAGAATGAAAGTCTTGCCCTGAGTGCAGATTCAGACTCACATAAATGGCGATTTCTTACTGTTTGTTTTGTTTTGGAGTCATACTCAGTTGTTCTCAGAGTTTACTCCTGGCTCAGAGGTCACTCCTGACAGTGCTCAGGGAGCCACATAGGATACCTGGAGTGGAGCCTGGGTTGACCATGTGCACGGTAAGTGTCCTAAGTGCTGTACTATTTCTTCAGGCCCCCACTTAGGTATTTAAAATAAACAGTTCCTTCTGCTGTTTTATACTCCAGACAGCATCCTAATGCCTGTTGGCTCTCGAAGAAAGTGTGTGCACACAGGACGGGAGACGCTGCAGGGCTAGAGACTCAGGAAGAGGGCCTCCATCAAAATCCTAGTTTCAAGGTATCTTATCCACACCAATAATTCTGCATTCATTGCAGTCAGGTGATCTATGCTTATTTAACAGTCTGCATCCATAGGAGTTTTGCTGGGGTAGGGGTTTTTTATATTTCTTTTTTATGCATGTTTTTGTCCCCCATTGTCAGATATGAATTAAGGGGCTGACTTAGATCTGGCTTATTTCATGCTGAAGATCACCATGAAAGAAGTGTGAACAGAATTATTTGATCTGGTGAGGAAAATATCCCTTCAACTGTAAACTACATTCTATCTTCAGAATCCCTGCCATGAAGTTCACCTTCAGTCCAAGACATATTTTGCTTTTGCTTTTTCATTTTGGAGGGGCCACACTGGTTTATGTTCAGGGCTTACTCCTGGTGAGACCAGATGGGGTTCTGGCGACTGAACCCAGATCAGTCTTTCTGCTCTACCAACCCTCCAGACACTCCAAGACATAATTTGGGGTGGCAAGTTTTTGAATCTCTACAGTCATATATTTGAATATTCTTGAGAAGCTCCATAACTCAAAAGTTGTTTTATTCAATTATTTTAGAAAATCCTTTTAATAATCCATACCAAAGGTTTAGTCTAATCTTACTTGATAATCTCAACTGAACAATCACCACATACTTCACTTTAATTTTCAACATTAAACATAGCGATAGCACAGCGGTAGGGCATTTGCCTTGCACGCAGCCAACATGGCTGACCCGAGTTCGATTCCTCCGCCCCTCTCGGAGAGCCCGGCAAGCTACTGAGAGTATCTCACCCGCACGGCAGAGCCTGGCAAGCCACCCGTGATATGTTCGATATGCCAAACACAGTAACAACAAAATCTCCAATGGAGACGTTACTGGGCCCGCTCGAGCAAATCGATGAACAACGGGAGGGACTTTACCTTTACCTTTACCTTTAAACATAGCCCAAACTATACCTTTACTATAACAGAACACTAGTCCTAAGCCAAAATTGTCCTTGAGTAACCCTAACCGAAGGCTTGACCTAACCTTATCTATTAGCCTTTAGCGAACAATCTCCCTATACTTGCATCTTGTACTTGTGGGTGGAGTGATAGCACAGTGGGTAGGGCGTTTGCCTTGCACGTGGCTGACCTGGGTTCGATTCCTCCGTCCCTCTCGGAGAGCCCAGCAAGTACCGAGAGTATCCTGCCTGCATGGAAGAGCTTGGCATGCTACCCGTGGCATATTCGATTTTCCCAAAACAGTAACAAGTCTCACAATGGAGACATTACTGGTGTCCTCTCGAGCGATGAACAACTGGAGGATAGTGCTACAGTGCTTGTACTTGTACAAGTAGCCCAGTCTATATCCTTACTCTAACAGAACCCAAACCCTAATAACAGTAAACCAAAAACAGCAAAGCCACATTCTTATAATCCCCAACCTAAAGGCTGGGCATAAACTTACCTATTAGCCTCAACCAAACAATCTCCCTAGACTTTACTTCATTTTCAGTTTTAAAAGCAGTCAAACCCTTATCAAACAAAATTTTAATCCAAACCCAAACCTGAATGCAATCCACATTCTTTTAGTAACCCACACCAAAGGCTCTGCCTAATTAGCCTCAAATGAACCAACACTCTTTCTCTAATAACCCCAACCACGTGCTAATTCACATTGTTATAATATCCCATACCAAATACTTGGCCTAAACTTACCTGTTGTCCTCAGATGAAAAATTGCCCTATGTATTATTTTCTATTTTCAACTTTAAACATAGTCAAACCAATACTTACTTTACAGAACCCTACCCCTACGTCAATTCACATTGTTTTATTCTTTATTTTTTAATTGGATCACGATTAGATATAGGTACAAAGCTGTTCATGATCTGGTTTTAGTCAAACAATGTTCCACACCCATCCCTTCATCAGTGCACATTTCCGACAACCAATGCCCCCAATTTCTCTCCTGTAGGAGAACATTGGTTTGCCTTTCCTTCCCAGCCACAGGGAGCTTGGGGTTGTTGATTGCTCCATTAACCTGTCAATTACCTTTGCCTCCTGATCAGACTCTGCTGACTTGTAAATATTGTTTTTCTCTCTTAATGTCCTTTGCATAGTTAGCTACCTCAGAGCAATTTCTTTTTGTATGGACAGAGGAAGACAGTTAAAAAGACATGCTTTTATAACTTGGGAGTTGATTGACTCCAGATAATATTACCTCCTAGACATCTGCTCTCTCAACTTAAGCCTCAGTTGCCCTTACTGCCTACATCCCCCAAATCAGGGCCCCGATGATGGACTGGATGGACCCAGGGCAAGCGGTGAACTACCCTGGCATCAAAATGGGCCTGGCCAAATTCCCCTAATACTGAACTATAAGTTAAGAGCAAGGTCATGGAAAATTCTGTCATGACCCAAAAGTAATAACTAGATTTGGGCCCTACTGCGGTTAGGAATGATCGATCTGGCCTGAGCACTGTAGTCTGAGTCTGTGGTGAGATGTCCCTAGGAGAGTTGTCCTACAAGTCTAATTGTGTCTATTCCTGTGTCCATACAGAATGGCAATTATTAGGAAGTTGAATTAAGATGTTAATTAACTTTCTGGTCTAAGGAGAGGAGAAACACACCTTAATTGCTGTTTTGCCCTGGTGGGCTGCAGGTGGTCAGAAAGGCGTGAAGAACACGTTGATTGTACCTGGGTGGGGGGAGGCACGGTTTGGGAGGCTTGGTTTGAGAAGAGGTGGTAAAAAAGGTGGCTGCAGAGAGTTGGTGAAAAAAGAAAGAGAGGTAGAGTCGGAGAGAGGCAGAGTTGGAGATGTGGGCAGAGCAAGAGACAGAGTTAGCGAGTGAGGGTTCGAGAGAGAATTGTGGAGTGTGTTAAAGAGAGGTTGGAGAGAGCTGGAGAGAGTTGGGAGCAAGTTGGGGAGTGAGTCATGGCTAGATGGGGAGAAAGTGGTGGAGAGAGTTTGGGAGAGACAAGAGATGGAATAAGGCAACTTATTATCAACCAGCTTGACCCTCGTTTCTCCTCTGTTGGCCTCAGGCAATGGTCATCCCAGGTGGGGAAGCGGTTCAAGAGCACTGAACAGTGAGAGAGAGCCACGAGGAGAGCCCATGAACATCCGTTAATCTGTGATCATTCCTAGCGACACCTGGGTAAAAGGAGTTTCAACAGTCAGGGAAAGAAGCTTAGGGAGGAGCCCAGGAGAGGAGAGCACAGAGAGGAGCCCAGGAGAGCCCAGGGAGGAGTCCATGGCAGGAGAGCATATTGGAGCCCTGAGAGACAGCAGGGCAGGCCGCCCACCAGGCGCGCACTGCCTGCCGGAGGATGGACAGCGGGGTCTGCACCAGTGACCGGGGTCTGCACGGTGACTGGGATCTGCACCGTGACTGGAGTCTACACTGGGTGACCGGGGTCTGCACAGGGAGACCCGCGGCTGGAGCCAGACAGGAGGGAGCCGCGCTCGGACCCCGGAGTTCGCTCTAGGCACCGCCTCCTCACTCAGGGGCGCACCCTCGGCTCCCCTCCTGCGAGCGCCCGCGTGCCTGGGGTCTTGCGCAGATCCCCACAGGATGTGCAGACACCGGAGGCCGGTCACACTCAGTCGGGAGCGAGTGTAGCCAGAGCGACAGAGCCCGCTCGCCCTGCAACAGCTGCGGGACTGGAGGAGTGGGTGAGGGTGGGTACCGCACTGCGCCTGCGCACTCGGAAAGTCGCCCTCAGCGCGTCAAGCCCAGCACACGATCCCCCTATGTACCACCAGGTGGCGGTGCTGAGCCAGGAGTAACAGAGACATCCACCAAGGATGACCCCATAAGTCACTTATTTCAACTCATATTAAAGTTGCCTGTATTGGGTGGCGGCGGTTGGGGGCCAGAATTTCCCTTCCAGCACTACATTCTAAAGTCAGAGAATGTATTTTAATTGCTTTTGCCACTATCCTCTAAAGCAACAGGATTCAGTACTGCATAGACAGTTCAATGGGTAGGGCGCTTCCCTTGCACATAGGGATCCGAGATCCATGCCCGGAATCCCATATGGTCGCTTGAGTCCACCAAGAGTAATCCTTGAGCAAAGCCAGGTGTGAACCAAAATCCAAAATATAAAGAGCAGGAGGTAGGATGCTTGCCTTCATTCTGCAGATCCAGTTCAGATCCACAGCAGCACGTGTGTTCCATGAGAGGCAGAAAAATCAGAGCACCGCTGGGCGTGGTCAAATTGAACCCCGCCCCCCGAATACTATTGATGCAGGTGCGGGAGAAGTGGGGGCAGAGGGTTTCTATGTTCAATCGCGAATCCCTGGTTCTTCAATATTTTCAAGAATGAAAATATTAAATAATAAAGATTCTCAGAGTTAGAAAGTAGAAAAGTTTATGATAAGTAGAAGAGAAAAATAGGAGATTCCCAAAACGGGAAGGAACTTAGTGTGGGCCTATGGCTCTTTTTGCGAGACTTTGACAGGAAAACCAGGTCTTTGTGTGACAGAGAATGCAGGGAATCTACAGGGTGGTCATGCTGGTTTATCTTTCTGGTCGTCTACCTCAGGTATGTTCATTATCTTAGCCTTGTGACTCCCAATTCTAGGACAACCTCTGAAATGTAATTAATGAAAGAAACATTATGGGAGGGCTGGAGCAATAGTACAATGGGTTGAGCACTTGTCTTATATGCAACCGAACCAGGTTCGATCCCTGGCATTACATATAGTCCCTTCAACCTGGCCAAGATTGATTTGTGAACACAGATCTGACAATAATTCCTGAGTACTCCCAGGTGTGGTCCCCAAAACAAACCAAACAAAAAGTACTTTTATGGATCAGTAATATAATGGACTGAGTGCATGCAAGAGTCTCAAGTTTAGTCCATGAACAGATCCCAGGCCCCCCAAGCACTACCAGGAATAACGTTGAAAATCAAAAAAAAATTCCATCAAACTCAAAAGTATTTATTATGATGTGGATTCTGTCTCATCTGGAATGAGAGGCTATGTGTTAGATGACATCCAGGGGATCTTCCACTGGGTGGAGTTATCACTGCACCATAGTAGAGCTCTAGCCAGAGTCAGTAGAGATTTGCTTAAACAAAGGATTATTTTGTAGACATGTGAAACGGTGATATTTCTGAACAATTTCTCAGAGTGGAGCTTAATTTATCTGAGTTAGATGACCAGATACGTAAAATTTAACACAGAACAAGGTGAAACTTACCATCACCTTTTCAAGTTCACTGCCTTAGCAGTGGTAGGTTGGTGTGTGGGTTTGAAGTAGAGCATTAATCACCTTTTGGGTTACTAATTTTTTTTTTCCATCTTTAGTGATTTGCCATTCTGGCCCCGGCTAATTTGAGTTGCATTTACTAATGTGATTGTGTAGTTTCCCCATCTTAGGGGAACATTTGCTTTTGTTTCAATATTTCAGCTGTGCTCCTGTTCTTTCCTCCACCTAAACATTTTCTAAGAAGTGTAACTTCACCATTAGAATGAAGCGTTAGTTAACTCTCTCAGCCTTCTAGAGGCTTTCCAATTTCTCTGACTCCTTGTAATCCATAAGTACCCCTTTGCAGTGCATCCACATAAGATATAGTTCTGAACTCTGGAGTCCTGTTTGTGGCTGGCTTTACAGCCATATAGCTCTGTGTCAGGTGAACTTGATCTGGCACCATTTAATAATTTCTAAGCCATTTTTGGGGTTTGATGGTGGTGGAAGGAAGTACAGTAACTTTATACAAGCTAAACATGAACATTAACAATTATAAAAAGCAATACTCAAATAATAATACCCATATTTGTTGTGTGTGTGTGTGTATGTGTGTATGCTGATACCCAGGCATTGTTTTAGCCGAAGAGTAGTGTTTCATTTCTGGCTGCATTTTCTCCCAGTAGCCAGAGTGAAAGTGAACAAAAAGTGGGAGTACAACATAGCTTTCAGGATGATATGTTCTTGTTTTTTTCCTCTTTTAACTGCTCTAAAATGAGTCTCACTCAGTATTGTGAAAAATCAAGTTTCTCTGATGAACTCATTCTAAGGATATTTCTTAGATATATTTCTTAGATATGGGGGGGATGTATGTTGGTACTACCTCCTAAATGGTGCTCTGAAGGTCTGGGACCCTTCTTGGCATTTCCTGGACAGCTGTGCATGAAGTTCATTTCAGGATGCTGCTTGGGCCCTGAGAGTTTGGCCAGGCATCCCTATTGGTTGTCAAGTGCCTCCAAGACCAGAATTAACAGGTCCCAGGGCTGCAGCTGGAGATGCTTGGGGGGCTATGTGATGTCAGGGATCAAACCAAGGTTGGCTTCATGCAAGGCTTGCACCTTAATCCATGTACTGTACCCTAAACCCTATTCTAAGAATCCTTAGATTTATTAATATGATTTAAATCATAGTTTTAATTATTCAAAGTACCCTTTCCCCCCTAACTTCTGAAAGTCTTATATACTCATTGGAAAAGCTAGAAAATACTAAAATTATATGAAACATAAAAAAGATATATAATTCACCTAGGGAATTGCTGTTAATTGAACTTTTATTTATAACTAGTCTTCCATATTTTTGCACTTTGTATCTTTGTATCTTTAAAGTGTTTAAAGAGAGACGCCTGCAGAAAAGTAGCTCTGAGACTCTGTCTTTCCCTCTTCACCGCTCACACTGCACTGATCACAAATCAAGGAGCCCAAAGAGTACCAGATAAAAGAGACCCTAACAAAAACACTGCAAGACATATCATAGTTAGAATGATTGATGCTGCCAATAGAGATTACTGCAAGCAGCAAGGTCAAAGAAGGAAATCGCATACAAAGGAGCTCCCCTTAGATTCACAGCAGATCTATCAGAGGAAACCCTCCAAGCCCTAAGGCAGTGGCAAGATATAGTGAAAAAAAACTCACTGAAATGAATGCTTCACCAAGAATACTCTATCCGGCTAAACTCTCACTCAAATTCGAAGGAACGGTACACTATTTTCTAGACAAACAGCAGCTCAGGAATTTCATAGACTCAAAAACAAACCTAAAATAAGGGCTAAAGGGGCTACTGTAAGACAGGACAAACCTTACAACCACAACACACCCTTACAGAAAGATGACACAAAACTTCATAACAAGAATCTCTCTGAATGTCAACAGTCTAAATTCAGCAATTAAGAGACACAGAGTGGCAAAATGGATTCAGAGACAGAACCCAACATTCTGCTGCCTACAAGAAACTCATCTCAACAGCCAAAGCAAACACAGACTCAAAGTCAAAGGATGGAAAACAATGATGCAAGCTAAGAGCTCCTTCAAAAAAGTTGGGGTGGCCATACTAGTATCCGACAGCATTAATTTCCCGTCGATTTTCAGGTCGGTTTTGTTTAAGCTTTTCCTGTCCTATAATGTCTTGTCAGTTGTTTCCTCTGGGTCAGAATCTGTCCCATGATTGTGCTCTTCACAAATTATATTACTTCGGCATTCAAGTGTTCAGAAACAAGAGTTCTCATGACAGACAACAAAGCAGTAGTAGACAGAGAATCAATTCAATAATAGAGAGAGAATCAACTAATAGTTATCTGGGAATAAAAATAACTGAGTGACTTGGGAAGAAAAATCAGCCACTGCCAGATCGAAAGTTTGCTTCTCCCGAAAAGGAGCATAACTTGAGACCCCCATAACCATGCCACTGGACTCCGCACCAGGCTGTTTCACATGGAGCACTTCAGAGGGGGGCAGGTGAGAGCCCTCCCTGCCCCAAGAGACCCAGCTCTGACAGCCAAAATCTCCACAACCCTACCACCCTACTGCCACGACGCTCTGGGGTCATTCCCCACGTGCTCAAGCGGAGTCTCACACGTGAGTGAACATATTCCTGGAAAGAGCATAAAACACCCCCTGCCCAATCTCCATAATTACCACACCACATTTGATGTGGTTCAGATAGTAGGAACAAATCATAGAGGGAAATATATATGCATATATCTATTTCTTCACAGTTTCCTATATGAATAATGTTTTTAAGCATTTTCAGCAGTACTACGTAACAGACAATATGAAATATATTATTTCTGTTGTGTTTGGGACAGGGATTGGGGCTTGGGTTGGAAACATCCTGAATTTGGTGGTGGTAATATGTAATGATGGTGGGATGGGTGTTTGAATATTCACGATCACAATCATCCTGTTGATCATAGATTGCCTTGAGCAGGCACCAGTAACTTTTCCTTCGTCCTAGCCCCGAGATTCGAAAAAGTGCCACATTCAAGGCTCTTTCAGGTTTAGGGGAATGAGACCCAACATTTTTAGTGGCATTTGGCATATTGGGTATGCAACGGGGAGTTTGTGAGTTTGAATATTAAATGTAATCAAATATTGTGAACTAAATTATAAAATAAAAAAAATCTTGACTTTCTTACTGAATACATTTAGCAAGGGCTAAATTATGTACGATTGCATTTCTAACATAAAAGCTCTGATTTAATTTTTTAATTTTTTATCTCTGTAAAATGTTTTATCAAGTATAAAACTACAAGTGCCATAAGAATTATCTTTGCAGATATTTGTAAGAATCTATTTTGGCTCTGTAAAAATACTTGATGTTGCTGAGGTTTCTTGTGCTCTACACTACATAGATGTTCTACACTAGAAATTTGTAGAAAAAAATTTATTTCTTGTGGGTGAGGAGGCCATCTCATGTGGAAGACAGGGTAGCAGAATGCTTGCCACAGGACAATGTTGTGTCCCATTCTACTCATGCAGTGCAACTCCTTCCACATGAGCGCATGCAATGGTGTTATGAAATAACATGAAAACCTGGTCACAAGGTCTCTCATGCCATTTACCAGATATTTGCAACATAGTTCTAATAATAAAATAGTAAAGGTATTTAGAAACCTGTTTTAAAAACCACCTTTTCTCAAATTCTAACACATGAACAGACAAGACAACATTGTGGTAAAGCAAAAGAGACAAAACCAAGTTTCCAGTGTGACAAAGTTTAAATGTGAAGCACAGGTACAATAAATTTTGCAAAGGATCAACGATTTTACATACAATTAAATATCCTATGATACAGAGTAAACTAGGCAGAAAGTCTGCTCTGTATTGCAAATTAACCGGGATACACTCTTCAGCCTTCAGAATTTAATTTCTAGGAAGACAAATGTTAAAGGGTTTAATAAAGCATTCACTTAGATGATTATGAACAAGCAAGACTTTTGGGCAGGACCTATAGTACAGCAGCAGGACATTTGCCTTGCATGTGGCTGCCCGGGTTGGATCTTTGGCATCCCATATGGTCCCCTGAGTAATGCCAGGAGTAATTCCTGAGTGCAGAGTCAGGAGTAACCCTGCGCAATGCCAGGTGATCCAAAAAGCTCGGAAAAACAAAACCAAAAACACATAAAAAAAACCACAAAAGAAAACAAAAAACCAAGACTAGTTTTGGACATGGTAACAAAGCTGACACATAATAAAATCATCTTCATATATTGCACTTTCAGGTACTTTGCAAAATAATTAGCAATATCATCTTTAACACTGATTACAATAGTTTCCCACAGTTCTTGCTCAATTATTTTAAAGAAATTTTATATTTATAAAGTTGTTCACAATACTTTATTACATACATTCACTATTTCAACACCAATCCCACCACCATTACACCTTCCCACCATCATTATTTCGAATTTTCCCACCCCCACCCAAGCCTGACCCAAAGGCAGAGGCTAAATAATTGATTTTGTATTACTTATTATAAATAATAGACTTAAAATTATCCAAAAAGACTTCCTTAGAGGAAAGTGTGTGAAATTTGTTGTATCTCAACATTAAGCCCCTCTATAGGAAATGACTAACATGTTGTTACAGGTTGAGCCATATATATATATATATATATATATATATACAGATCAGTTGCCTTCTACCTTACATCTCATCAAATGTAAATCTCTGACTTCTTTATTTATTATGATGATAACTGATGCTACTTGGCTCAGTGTTTGGGTAACTCCCAGCATTATTTGGGGAACAATGTGTTGCTAAGGACAGAACCGAGGGCTCACATATGTAAAACATGCACAACAGTCCTCTTAGCCATCTCCCTGATGATCCTTCCTTATATTTATGGGAGGTGACTTGCACTAAATTTTGAGAATGGGGCGAGGTTTAGGTAAGCTTCCCAGTTTAGTGGGGATTTTTTAGTATTAGAAATGATGCTTTCTGAAATGCTCTCATTCTTTTTCTTCTTATAGTTTGTTGTGGGACTTCTCTTTGTCTTTATTCTCCCCATCCTATTCAATTTTGTTTTTATCCTTAGGACTTTTACTTTGCATGTGGGCCCTGGTCTGGGAAGGGATCTCTGGTAGGTCACTTTCGACTGTTCATGAGGCTAGACTAGACCAACTCTTTCGAGCCTTTCCCATCCTGCCTATTTCTTATGTCATCATGACATGGGTACCCTTGTTCTAGTGCCAATAACTATTCTCAAATTGGCTGGTTGTATTTTTCATTAAAGTTCCTTTTTTGAAGGGGTGGCAGACCCTATCAGATGCAGCCTTTTATTCTCCCTGGCTTCTCCTTTATTGAGACCTCCATTTACATGCGGGTTTTGTGGCCATTGGTGATTTGCTAGTATTCATTTGTAGTTTGTGATTCCTTTTGTTATGAACTTTGCCCGAGTTTTCTTATTTCTCTAGTTCCTTTAGATAGAATAAATGCTTTTCTTTGAATGCACAAGGATATTAAACTACAAAGGGCAAAATATCATTGTGAAAGATATAGATAGGGCTGGTGATAACCAATTTCTATATGGGAACAGTCCCTGGCATTGCCCAGGTACCTAGTGGTACTCAAGCCCTGTGCTGGAGGCCCCTGTTGGCCCTGCAGTGTGTGGTGTCAGGAAGTGTTGGGAATGAGCCCAGGCCTCCCACGTGCAAGGCATGTTCTCTGCTACTGGATCCATTTCTCCAACGCAAGAACCCATTTTTTTATTTTACCTGTTAGTCAACATTTTTTTGACAGGGGTTGGGGTGGTATTTAGGTTTGGGGATCATATCCAGTATTGATTAAGGTTTATTACTACGATTTTTAAATTAAATCACCATGAGATACACCGTTAGAAAGCTGTTCATGGTCCAGTTTCAGTCATACAATGTTCTGACCCCCATCCCTCCACCAGTGTAGATTTCCCACCACCAGTGTCCTCCAGTTTCTTACTGCCACCCTCAACTCCCAGCCTACCTCTATTGTAGACAGTTTTCCTCTATCTCTCTCTCTCACACACACACTATAGTTTGCAATATAAATATTAAAAGGTAATCGTATTTGTTCCTTTACCTACTTTTAGCACTCAGTTATTATCCGAGTAATCATTTACAACTATCCTTGTCATAGTGCATTCTTCTCTATCCCAACTCTAAGTACTTTCCTAAAGGGATCACTCCTAGCAGTGCTCACGATGTTGTGCTTCCATATATGGTGCTAGATATCAAACGGGGGTTGGTTGTGTTCAAGGCCACTTTTTTAAATATTTCTTGACCCTCAACTTTTTAATTAATTATTTTTTGAGAGAAGGTGGGATTGCCAAGAATAGAAATCATTACCTCATACATTGCAAGCATGTATATCATTCATATATACACATGTATATCACTGAGTAACAACTAGGCTGGTAGTACAATATGAGGACCTGAGATAATTCAGACCTGTTTTGTGGACCATGTGGTATCAGGGATTGAACTGGCGTTGGGCACATATAAGGCATGCACCTTAACATCTACTGTCCATCTGTCCCCCATCTAATCTTTTAAATTGCAATAAAATACAGCTTTAAAAACTTGCAGAATATACCTATTTCTTATATAGTAATTAAAAAGTACAAATTAGTCAAATTCATATCACCCATAGTTTCAGGAATCACATATATACCACTGATATCTATTTATATCTCTATCTATCTATCTATCTATCTATCTATCTATTACTCTTCTTACACATTTCATCCCATCTAACTTATTTCCAGACATCTTGGAAAATTTTAATTATCAATAACAAAATATATTTTGAAAAAGTTGGAAGACTGACCAAAAGTTTAAACGCTTCTATTCATGCCAGTAGTCAAAGGTAAGACTTCCGGGTCTTCTCTTAGTTGAGGGATGTTTTTGGTTTCAGGGAACCAGGGGAAGAAACGTAAGTGAATTTTGGGTAAGTGGATATCAGGTTGACTATACGGATTCTCCTGGTAAGAGAAGCAGAGAACTCCTGGAACTGGAGGAAGCATTCAGGGAACTAGGACTAGACCCAGACTCTGCACCTTTTTGTGAACTCAGTCCACAGTAATGTGTTTATTTTCTTCTTAAACTGACTTAATCTTTCTTTCCTAGTGACTCAAATCTTTTCTTCCTGATATTTCTGCTTACCTTTTTAGGTTCCCTATTAGAGAGCCTGGCAAGCTACGGAGAGTATCCTGACCACATGGAAGAGCCTAGGAAAATCCCCGAAGTGTATTTGATAAGCCAAAAACAGTAACAACAAGCCTCACAATGGAGACATTACTGGCGCCTGCTTGAGAAAATTCTCTGCTTGGGAGGACAGTGCTACAATGCTGTAGTAGATCATTAACATGTTGTTACAGGTTGAGCATTGTGTGCTAATATATATATATATATATATATGTATATATATATATACATATAATTTTTTTTTATCAAGTTCGGTTGCCTTCTACCTTACATCCGTCAAATGTGGTGTGCTACTCTTGGTATATCAGTGGCACACAGTATGAAATGCCCAGGAATTCTAAAATTTTAAATATGGCGCTAGAGCTGAAGTTAAATTTTTAACTGGATGGTGGTTTGCAGTTCGGAAGCATCTCTGTATCATGTTGGCTCTCTTCCAAAATTTATTTGTGAGTCTCTGGATCATGGTCATTAATGAGCTTAAAAAGGTCACTACTTTTTTTCTATTTTAAGGAGCAAACAATGAATTCCTAAGCTGGAGACTTCCTCCAGTCAGGAAGTGAGAGAAGTACAGAACAGAGCTACTTCTAAATTTATTCAATAACACTAAAATTTATACCACAAGAAAATCTCAAAAATAAACTATTCCTAAGTGTAGTCTATTTTGGTGTATAACTTTGCCTTTCAACTAAGTGAAACTGACTGAAATTAGTTAACACATAACTTTATTTTACAGCTATATAAGTCTAAACTCTCCTTCCCGCCACCCCCCCCCCCCCACCACCATTTTTTAAATGACAATGCCGCCCATGAAACTCCAAACAGGCTTGAATTTATAAATAGCAAATTTCATGGATTGTGCTAGAAGCTCTTCTCAGACTGTCATCCCCTTTTATTTTCTTCGAATTCAAGTTTTTCTGTAGAGTTTAGTTCTGGGAAGCCCTGTTTTCCAAAAGTTACCACAAAATAATTTACTTATGTATTTCAACAGAGAATTCCTCAGAGTATATATTTTTCTCCATTAGAACACTAAACATCAAAATTGAGTCTTAATCCAGTAAAGCTGGAATCATTAAAGTTTCGTCGATTCGTAGATTGCCTCGAGCAGGCCCCAGTAACGTCTCCTTCATCCTGGCCCTGAGGTTATATTCAAGGCTCTTTAGGAGAATGAGACCCATCATTGTTACTGGTATTTGGCATATTGGGTGCGCCACGGGGAGTTTGCCAGACTCTGCCGTGTGGGCAGGCTACATTCGGTAGCCTGCGAGTTTGTCAAGTAGGAATGAGATGTCATAATAAGATGTCGAGCGGGCGCGAATGAGGCCGCGCGGTTCCGGCAGCTGGTTTTTATAGTCTCAGAGTCTTGGCCGCTGATGGGATTACACGGCGCCAGGGGGCCAGTTGGTGGGTGTGACCCCCGCCTACTGGAATTTGGAGGATCTGGGTGGAGGATGCTCGACTCCAATCCGAGTAGGCTTGGAGATCTCGGCCCCGGAACCCATGTGGCTTTGTCTCTCTGCCGGTACCTTCAGGTGTGCGGAGAGTGGTCTCAGCATGGTGGTGGCTGGTCCTGGAGGTCTTTGGCTGCCGGGGCCCTGGCCAGGGCGGGGAGGAAAGCTCAACCCGCTCTCCTCCAAGGGGCTCCAGCGAGGAATAGCCAGGCGCGGGGTCAGGAGACTGCGCTCTTCTCCTCCGGGAGCTGGTTTTTATAGTCTCAGAGTCTTGGTCGCTGATGGGATTACACGGCGCCAGGGGGCCAGTTGGTGGGTGTTGGTTTAAGTTGCCAAAAAAGTTTAAGTTGCCAAAAACCTTCAATCTAAATTAGAAGCTACTGATATTCATGACTTCACAGTCTGAGCTTTATTAATGATGCAGCTTTCCTTGAGGGCTTCTACTTCTGCTTTCAATCTCGCTCTAACTTTCTAGCCTTTACACACAGAAAATTGGACAAACTGACTGCACACATGTGCAAACTCACATACACACACATGCATACTCACAGTCTGTTGATTGAGTTTGCTGCTTCTCTGATCCCTCCCCACTCCAAATGGCCAGAAGACTTGAAGGTAGACCAAGAAAGATAGGGTGTTCCCCAGGGCAAGTGGAGCCCTATTGGCCTACTCAGACCATCCAGTGTCCCTTCAGACTCCCCCCCACCTTCAAATGCCCCTCTGCCCTGTCTGTCTCTTAGGGAAACAGGTCATGAAAGAGCTCTCTTGGCATCAAGTTGGCAAAGATAAATCATGAACAAGTAATTACTAAACCAAGACAGTGGTACATAAGCATTCTCAGCTTTTCTAGTTCTGAGCGAGGCATTTTCTCAGCAAACCAGGAGTCTCAAGGTGGCGGTCTTTCTGCAGCTTAAGTTGCAAAGGTGGAGGGGCTGCAGCCTACTGAAGAGGAAGGAGGGCGGTGGGCACCACCGACAATAGGGAGGCAGGGAGAAGGTGGGAAGAGGAGTATACCAGGGATATTGGTGCTTGGAAATGTGCACTGGTGGAGGGATGGGTGTTTGATCATTGTGTGATTCTAACCCAAACATGAAAGCTTGTACCTATCTCATGGTGATTCAATAAAATTTAAAAAAAGACACCTCTCTCTTTAGAGAGAGGAAGCCAAAAAGTATTTCTCTTATCTCATGTCTCAGATTAGCTCATTTTTACCCTATTTCTTGGGTCTAAATCAGTGTTTCAAAAAAAAAACAAACTCAAAATCTCAAAAGCCCAAGTGTTGGAATTTTCTGTATTAGCCCTTTATGTCCATATATTTTGAGAATAAGAAGTGTAAAGTAAGAATTTCTCAATGTTCCTTGGGCAGGGAGGGCTTTCACCCGCCCCCCCCCCCTTGGGGTGCCCCGAGTGAAACAGCCTGGCTCAGAGTCTGGTGGCATGGCTATGTCAGGCGTCATGTTACTCCCTTCCAGGAGAAAAAGCTGGGACCAAGCCCTGGTAATTGAAAGCCTCCAACCCAACTGCCACCACACTCAAGGCTGCTCCCCACATGCTCAGGCTGACTAGTGAACATATTCCTGGACCACGCGACACATCATAAGACACTCCCTACCCATTCTCCATAAGTACCACACCACATTTGATGGGTGCCTACAAATAGTAGGCAAAAAAATCATTTTGGGAAATATATATGCATATATACATATTTTCTGATATATAAACGAAAGCTCATATCACTGAACCTTTAATAACATGTTAGTGATATCCTAAAGTATGTTTTAATGGCCCCTGCCAAAATAGAACAATCTTCACACTGTTTCCTCTTTGGAGACATTCTTGTAGCATTTTCAGTGGTTTTTCAAAACAGACAATACAAAATATATTATTTCAGTTGTGTTTTGGACTGGAGCAATAGCAAAGCAGGTAGGGCATTTGCCTTGCATACAACTGGCCCGGCCAAGCAGGGTTCGATTCCTTCGCCCCTCTCGGAGAGGCTGGCAAGTTACTGAGAGTATCTCACCCACAAGGGTGAGATTGAATATAATATATATTCAATATGCCAGACACAGTCACAACAAGTCTCATGATGGAGACGTTACTGGGCCTGCCGCTTGAGCAAATCCATGAACAACTGGAGGACCGTGACCCTGTTTTGGGACAGGAACTGGGGCTTGGGATGGAAACATCCCAAATTGGGTGGTGGGAAGGTGTAATGGTGCTAGAATTGGTGTTTGAATATTATATATAATCATTTATTGTGAACTACCTTACAAAATTTTAAAAAAGTGATTGTTTTTTGCTTTTATTTTTTTTTCTTTTTGGGTCACACCTGGCGATGCTCAGGGATTACTCCTTGCTCATGCACTCCGGAATTACTCCTGGCGGTGTTCAGGGGACTATATGGGATGCTGGGAATCAAACCCGGGTAGGCTATGTTGGCTGCGTACAAGGCAAACACACTACCCACTGTGCTATCGCTCCAGGCCCAAACATTTAAAAAAAAAAGAATTTCTCAGCGTTCCGTGTAGGAACCTGTCAGCTAACAAGTTTCAGAGAAATGACTAAAGCAACTTGGATGATGCCAACAGAGAGGAGGAGTTCTGGTTCTCTTGCCACTAAAAAACAAACTGTCAGGGACCCCTTATGCTCTCTTCCACGGAAGCTATTAACCCCTTGCTTCCTGGGGAATGGAAATCTTGGTAAAATAACGGTGAGTTTCTGAGGATAGGTAAGAAAGACGAGTAACTCCAAAATATTTCCTCCCAGCCTCCTAAGACAGAAAAGTTGCTCACTCCTCCACAGCAGAGTAATAACGAAAAGAAAGTCCCAGCTCACCAGATGAAGTGTGGTAACAGGAAAGAGAAAAAGATGGTGAGTAGGGAAATGAATACCAGATCCTTGGGAATTCCCCAAAAGAAAAAGACAAACACTACACATGGGTGACTCATTAACCCTTCCCCACATTGAGTAGGTAGGTGATCAGTCTCTCCCAGGCCCCTGAGTGAGAACCATTGTGAAAGCACTGTTCAGAACAGGCAGCACTCTGTGGGCCGCTTGGGGCCAGTCCTGGCATCTGAGAATCAACTCCATCCAGAAGGGAAACTTACTCCCCACATCCTGAAAAGGACTCAGAATCCAAACCCTCCCTGGGAGAGGAGCTAGGGGCTTTCCTGGAAGTCTGTCCAGGTAAGAAACTGTTAGGGAAGGTACCTGTTGTCAGTGAATCCCATTGATCCCTTGTCCGCCTGGCCAACTTCTCCTGGAGTCTGTGGGCTGCTAAGGAAGGCTGGTACCCTCAGGCACCTTCTATAAGGACCCAGGTCTCCTTTCACCCACCAAGCCAGGAATTCCAAGTTGTCTTAGCATCATACCAGGGCCTCCAAATGTAACAGTTCGATTAATCCATCACAGCAAAACAAACTTTAGGACATTAAGCAATGAGAGTGAATTATTTCATGTCAAGACTGACCGCAACCAGGCAATCTTCTGGAACTGTAGCCAGACAGGGGCACTGAGCACTTGACATAGGAACATTCCTGAAACCACTCACTGGGGGCAAAGAGAAGAGGAGCAAATAAATGGGGCTTCTCAACTGGTTGTGTTGTGACAATACAATAAGTTACACTGAAGCAGGAGGGGTCTTAGTTGTGGTTCCTGTTGCTGGAAATCTTTGTTATGGACACATTCTTTTAGGTCCCATAGAGACATATATGAATTGACTAATTGTGTCTGTGACCCTTCCCTACTTCTCCATCTGGGTAACAGGTGGGTGTGGGTCCTTATGCTCCATTCTGAACCAAGACTTATTACTGATGACCTATTCTTCTCTGCTAGGTTCCTAGAATGAGCCACTCAGAGTTCCTGCCTCTGGCTGTCTCCTGGTTGCCTTTGCTTAGCTCCCGCTCACATTTCTAACTTTGCTGTCACCATAGCAATACACCATGAGAAGGTATTTCTTAATTCAAGAGGTACAGCAGACGCAGAGCAAAAGTACAATTTAACCCTTACATATCAAAGCAGCCTGAGACATCAATGGGAACAGTACATCACTGCTCAGACCACCTTGAACCAAGAGTTAAACCAAAAACTCACATGAAGCACTAGTAATAATGAAAAAAATTAAGAAATTTCACCATTCTTTGGACAGGGACAGAAGCCCAGAACACTTCTCAAGTGCTTCATAAATTCTGACACAGACTGACATGACCTAAAGCAACAAAATGCTCTTCATAACCACTGAACTACTAAAGCATCACAAGTGTCAATGAACATATAATAAGACTGAGGGGAGAAACAATAAGTAATTGAACAGAAGAGGTAAAGAATACAATAGTAGTACTCAGCATGAGAATGGAAGAAGCCAAAATTGAATCAGTGACACACGTGGCGGGGGGTGGGGGGAGTATGATACAGCCAGAAGTTCAACCTGGACCTTCTGGGCGAGTGCATCAGCAGCCTGCTGTTGTCTTCATTGCTGCTGTGCCTTTGGTCGGACCCCAACAACTTTGGCCCAAGTTTGCCAGGAAAGTAAACCACCAAAATTTACGTATGTGGGAGCCATACAGACAAACCCCCGCTGGCTCAGCTATACAGGCTCATTTATTGGCCTTATTTTCAGAGACCCATAAATTTCGAAAGAGAACAAAAGCCATAGTTAAGGGCGGTGGTGCACTGTTGGGTTGCAGGCCTGCCCTGCATGGCATATGCCAAATTCTCTGGAAAAGATGGAAACAGGGGCCATGATCTAGAAACACAAAAGAGTCTCGAACAGAGCAGCTCACTGCAGAGATGCCTCCAGAATTCAAGCCAGACCAACTTCACTGACATGCCCAGATTTGGGGCGGGGTTGGCAGGAATTGTCCCTCCACCTTTCCCCTAAACCCCACTTCCCTGGCGGTTGCCAACTTTCAGAACCCAGAGAGAAGTTCAGGTAAGTGGGTTCAGAGACAACAAACTCCTGGCATCAAGGGATAGGGGATGGGCCGGTCCCTCTCTTACCCCATCCCCATGGGACCCTGGATGTCATGCCCACAAATTGCCTCTGGCTGCTACAAAAGCTTCTTAATGGCCATGATCCAGAGACACACAAAAGAATCTCGAATTGAGCAGCTTGCTGCAAAGATTTCTACACACCCTACTTATCTAGAATGTTAGAATTCCAAGAGCACGCTAAGGCCCTTGTGACCACGAGACATCTTATGTGAATCATAACAAGAAATTCAAAAGGGAGCATAGGGGAGATTGTCTGCCATAGAGGCAGGGGGAGGGGTGCGAAGGTGGGGATACTGGGGACTTTGGTGGTGGAAGATGTGCATTGGTGAGGGATGGGTGTTTGATCCTTGTATGACTGAAACACAAATAGGGTAGTTTTGTAATTATCTCACAGTGATTCAATAATTTTTTTTAAAAAGACAGTACACTTGTCCTCATCAATAAGTAAGAGATGGAGGCCAGAAAGATAGCAAACCAGGTAGGGCACTTACTTGCACATGACTGATCTGTTTGATCCCTTGTTCCCCATGTGGTCTGCTTAGCCAGCCAGGATTGTTCTCTGCATGCAGAGCCAGGGTAAGCCCAGAGCACCAGTGGATGTGGCCCACAAACAAATAAAAAAGAGGTCTAGAAAAGAAAAATTTTAAATAAATAATATAAGCTATTTAACTGACAACAGAAGAGAAAAATCACTGAATTATAGAATTTCTAGAAGGACAGTAAAGAAACAAATGCAATAGTGTAGTGGGTAAGGTACTTTCTTGCATGAGGCTGACTTGGATCCAATATTCAATATCACCCAGGATCCTCCAAGTCCCACCAGGAGTGACCTCTGTGTACAGAGCCAGAGCACTTAATAGCCCTGAGCACTGCTAGTGTAGACCCCAAACAAAAATTAAAATGAAAAAAGTCAATAAAAAACCTCCCCAAGCAAAAGTACAGATCCAAAATTGATTTATTAACACAGAAGCAAGCCAAATTAGATCCTCAGCACCCACATGTTTTCCCAAGGCCCCTGGGTGTCACTCACAATCACTGAGCCAGCAGTAAGATCTCAGCTCCTCTGGGACTGATGCAAAAAAAACAATAACCTAGAAATCAAACTAATATTCACAACAAATGCAAAAAACTACATGAGTCTTATCAGTCATTTTACAAAGGAAAAGGAAAGCAACCCCGGAAATGGGAAAATACTACATGTTTATGGGTATGAAAAATTAACATTGCCCAAATGATAATGCACAAATTATACATATTTAATGCAGTTGTTCAAGATTATGATGACATTCATCAACAATTTAGAAAAACTTTCAGTGAAATTAATACAAAATCATAAAACTCCCTGAGAACTAAAAGCAATTTTAAGAAAAAAGGAGGGAAGTATTGCTTTTCCTGGCTTAATATTGTACTATAGTAAATTTTCTCGTTATAAGATGTATGGTTGTTAGTGAGACCCCAGAAATACCCAAAGGGGCCATGAGTGAATATTAGTTAACTGGAGGTGGTGGTGGTGGGGATAGGCTAAGACTATAGGGTTAACCAATAAGATAGGAAGATATAGGAAGAATCAAGATTGAAAGGGGGCACATTAAAGATAAGGTCAGAAGCAACGTTGCCAAATGTAGTAATCAAAATTGTGATCTATTGAAAAAAAAGCGAACTCTCCGGCCATGGGGTAGAATTGACAGCACACAGATATAACTCACATATTTATTGAAAAATCTACGACAAAGTTGCTAGGTACATAAAGTCGGGCAGGCAAGTCCTCTTCAACTAACATGTGGGGAAAACTGGAAAATAAAATGTAAAAAAAGAGAAAGAAATACATATCTCGTATCCACCCAAACTTAACTCAAAGTGGATTATAGACTTTGAAATTGGACCATAATCCATACAATACATTTTTGAAAGCATATACAGACCTGTCTAGGAAAGGAACCTCATAGGTGTGTGCAATGGTTTGATTTCACTGGTAAAAGAAATAAAAATACAAAGGGGATTAAAACAAATGTACAAGTGATTACAGAACAAATGAAACTTGAGATAAAATTTTAAAACTGCCCTACTGAGTGGGAGAAAATATTTTCAAACATATAAAAAATAAAGGACCAATATCAAGATGTATAAAGCATGCAAAAGCTCAACAAAACGCAAATCATCACATCAAATAGGAGAGAAGTGAGAACCATCCACAAAGAAGACACACAAATGATCAATAAGTGTATGAAAACATGTTCAGTATCAACTATTACGAGGATATTGCAAATCAAAACAATGAGATATTATCACCCACCAGTGAAAATGTCATATGTCACAAAGAGTAGAAACAACCACTGTAGGCAGGAATGTAAAAAAGGTTCCCTCACCTCACTGGGAAACTGAGCTCGTTCAACTTCTAGGGAAAACACTCCAGAGATTTCACCAAAACAATAAAAATATAATTTCCATATGTTTCAGAGATTTCACTTTTTGGCATTGACCCACTAAAAACAAAAAATATTAATTTGAAAAAATATATGTATACCTGTGTTCATCGAAGCACTAATTAGAATAGCCAGGATATGGAGACAACCCAAACATCAATGAAGGATGAATAAAGAAGTTCGGACGCACGTGCACACATGCAGATGTCCACAATGGAATTTTACTAAGCTATTACAAAATAATGAAATCTCTGACTGGAGCTGGAATAAGTCAGAGGGATTAAGACAAAAGCCTTAATTTCAATAAGTAAATTAGTTGAAATAAGTAAGAGAGATTAAGACAAAACTCACACAATCTCTCTCATGTGTGATACTGGGAGTCAGAAAACAAGGAAATAGAGAGTGTCAAATATGGCAACCCCTTAACCTTGAATTCCAAGCCTGAGATTACCATGCACTTGGGGGAGGAGTGGGATAAAACAAGAGGTGAAGCTGGAAGTAGCACATGGATAGTGGTGGAATGTCTTGGGCATTTTGGTGAGATGAAATGCAATGACTGTAATAATAAACGCTGTTCCCCAACAAAGCAGTGGTTAGAACTGTTGGTTATTAATTATTTGTTAACAGGGAAGGCACACATGACCTGCAAAGATTAACCTTAGACCTTTCACTCATCATCCTCATTT
The DNA here is from genome assembly GCF_029834395.1 of Sorex fumeus. Taxonomy (NCBI): domain Eukaryota; kingdom Metazoa; phylum Chordata; class Mammalia; order Eulipotyphla; family Soricidae; genus Sorex; species Sorex fumeus. The sequence goes on from NW_026606103.1 coordinate 7,199,240, forward strand.
AGGAGGACTTGAAATGCTACCAACTGAAGTAGTGATGGTTTGCAATGAGAAAAATTCTCTCTAGCTTTCACATGACTCAAACTATGCACACAGGCTTATTATTTTAACCATCTTAGACATCCATCCTAGCCAATCAGGGCGTACAAACTCAATACATCAGGATCCTTCATGAGCTCTATTGCGCATTCACTACCAAGATCTCACCATTCTACAAAGAAGTAATCATCCATATCAAGAGAGGGGTACGGCCGGGTGATACCATTTCACCAAAACTCTTCAGTGCCACCCTCGAGAACATCATGCGACGACTGGAATGGGAAAACATGGGAGTGAAGATAGATGGTCGGCAACTACACCACCTCTGCTTTGCTGATGACATCGTTCTAATAACACCAAACATCAGCCAAGCGGCACAAATGCTGAACGACTTTGACCGTGAATGTGGAAAGGTCGGACTACAGCTGAATCTTACGAAGACAATGTTTATGAGAAACAGCCTTGTTCCTGACGCTCCATTCGCTCTCAACGGAACCACCATCTCCGAATGCAACAGTTATATATACCTAGGTCGAGAAATCAACATGATGTATGACCTGGCACCTGAGTTGCACAGGAGGAAGAGAGCGGCTTGGAATGCCTTCAAGAGCATTGAAGAAATAAATAAAAGGACAAAGAACCTCCAGCTACGAGCACATCTCTTTGATTCCACTATTCTTCCTGCATTAACATATGCCTCAGAGACCTGGACCCTACGAAAACAGGATGAGAACGCTATTCGGGTCTCTCAAAGAGGAATCAAAAGAACTATGCTTGGATTATCACGATTCACTCAAATGAGAGATAGAATCCTGAGTTCTGATCTTCGTCAACGCTCAAGAATCATGGACGCTGTCTCATTTGCCAAGACATCAAAAATCAGATGGGCTGGACACGTAATGAGGTTTATAGACAACCGCTGGACTAGAGCCATTACTGATTGGATTCCACGGGACATCAAAAGATCACGTGGACGCCCACCTATAAGATGGTCAGACTTCTTCGTCAAGACCCTAAATGATCGGTTTGAGGCTCTGCATGTTCCTAGAACGAACAGATACCATTGGGCTACGCTAGCACGCAACCGGGATGAATGGAGACGTAACTGGCACCCGCTCGAATAAAGCGATGAATAACGGGGATTAAGTGATTAAGTGATTCATAACAAATAATGCAAAATAAATTATTTTGGTTCTGCTATGGGGCAGGGGTTGGGGTTTGGGGTGAAAACATCCGAAATATGGTAGTGGGAATGTGTAATGGTGTTGGGATTGGCGATCAAATATAAAATCTAATCAAATATTGTGAACTAATTTTTAAAAATAAAATTAAAAATAAGAAATAAGAAAATTCTCAAATGAAAGGAAAAATTAGCCAATTCACCAGTTGGTTCTGGAAGAATAAACAAGATTGACAAGAAAAAAATATCCAAAGATGAATATCCTAAGATGCAGTGTGGGCAGGATACCCTCAGTAGATTATCGGACTCTCTGAAATATATAAATATATGTAATATTTATATATTTATTTATGGGCTGGAGCGATAGCACAGCGGTAGGGTATTTGCCTTGCATGCAGCCAACATGGCCGAGCCGAGTCCGATTCCTCCAACCCTCTCAGAGAGCCCGGCAAGCTACCGAGAGTATCTCGCCTGAATGGCAGAGCCTGGCAAGCTACCTTGTATTTGATGTGCCAAACACAGTAACAACAAAGTGTCCAATGGAGACGCTACTGGGCCCGCTCAAGCAAATCGATGAACAATGGGAGGACAATGATAAAATATTTATATGTTTATATATAAATATATATTTCCTCTATCATTTGTTGCCTACTGTCTGAAACCCATCAAATATGGTGTGGTAATGATGGAAAATGAGTAGGGATGTGACGAGGAATATCTTCACTCGTATGTGAGGCTCGGCCCAAGCATGTGGAAAGCGGCCTGGAGTGTGGTGGCAGTTGGGTAGTGGAGCAAGAATATAGGTTCCAAAAGACCTAGTGATTTCACATTTGCATGTTCCTACCAAAACCCCTTAAGAGAAAAGTCAAAATGATATATGCACTCCTATATTCACTGCCGTGCTAAGTACAATACTCAGAAAAACCCAAAATGGACACATAAATGGATAAAGTTGTAGTATAAACAGAAACAACAGAACCCTACTCAGCTACAAGAAAAGGTAAAATCTTGCAGACTCCTGCAATTTGGATGGATGGAGGGCATCCTGACAAGCAAAAGAATTCAGAGAAAGGACAAATATTGTAGGATCTCAGCATGCTATATAAACAAAGGAAAGTAATTAAAAACTCCTGAATGAAAAGATGTCTTGACTTTTGATTACAAAAGAAAACCTCAGTCAAGGAAGAAGCAGACTGAAAGTGATCTGAGAACAATAGTGGGGAAAGGCACCCAGGTCGAGAGTTACTGATGACAACATGTATGACCTTAGTTGTGTGATGCACATATAACATGCAGAAAACCACATCCCATGACCGCTACACAGGTGCCTAAGTTTTCAAACACACCAACACTGGACCTTCACAACTCAGGATGAAGAACACCCCTCATTCTGTGCCCTGGGAAAGAATCCATAAGACCTTCCATGACTCGCTACTCCCAGGAGAGATTGGACACACTCAATAAGCTTCTGCCTTGTCTGCCCAGTTCACCATCATCCTTCCCTCTGGAATTTCTCAAGATTCATTCCAATTGCTCTTTGCTCTCCCCTTTCTACAGCATATATTTCTCATCCTAACAAATTCTTCGTGGGATGAAGGAAACTGAATTAGTGTAGCCATGATACCAGAACCACCACCACCACCACCACAGGTTCCTCATATTTGATGGGTCATCAAGCTCAGCTTGCTCTTCTGGGCCCAAAATTTCACTAGCTGCTTCCTGAAGTAAACAATCTGAAATCCCTGTCTCTGTCATCTGGCCATACTACTGCTTTCTTGGAACTGGTAATCACCATGCTTAAACTCAAACAGATCTGCGATTGCAGCATTACACCCATGTACTTGTGAGCTGACAATGGCTGGACATCTCTACCTGGTCTCTATAAATGAAGTGTCTTGTCCAAAAATACTACAGATGATGAACACACATTTAAGAGGTTTTTAAGGCATTACAATATACAAAAACATAGTTTCACTGTCAGTTTCTTAAGCTCAACTGAACCTTACATATCTCTGTCGATATTTGCTTAATTCTTGCATCTCCTGCCAACCAGGCTACCAATTGCACAACAATTGGATGTCAGATTATGATTGTTTCAATATTTTAAGTCAAGAAAACTGTTTCATTTATTGACGAGGGAATAGTGATGGAACCTAATTATTGGTTTCTAAAACGCTTTGGGAAACAAAGGTGAAGCTTTTCTATGTATGTATTTTCTATGTATGTCAGAGCTTCCCATTTTCCCCATTTAGGAGTGACCTGACTTTTTTCATGTTCAAGGGCTAAAGTTTTCAATAAGGAAAAACTTTGTGTTTGCTTTTGCATCCTACACAAAAGGTCCACATGGTAGTAGGGCTTTCTTTGCTCCTGCTGTTTTAATGCTGTTGTATTTTTGGATTCTTTTGTTTTGGTTTGAAGCCACACTGGCTGTGCTGAGGAATTCCTTTGCACTCAGGAATTACTCTGGCGGTACTCAGGGTACCATCTGGGATGAAGAGGATGGAAGCCAGGTTGGCCATATGCAAGGCAATGGCCCTACCCCGCTGCATATTCGCTCCGACCCCAAGTAGCAGACTCAATGGTCCCAGGAGTCCTTTACCACCCTAGCTCTCAGCGTCCAGATCCGGAACCGATCTGGCCCAGGTGTGCGGCACTGCCACAGCCTGGGGGATACGCGCCCCCGAGACAGCTGGACAGTGCCACATACCCCTCTGTTGAGCCCGACATAGGCATGGGTGCGACTATCCAAAAGAGGACTCATTACTCCCATAGCTTGTAGGACGTTGGCAGTTGCAGACCCCGCGAGAGATGCAGGTGCGCGTGCGTGTCCGTTACCTCTAACTGGTTAGAACTGAGCCAGGACAGCCCCAGTGCGCGCGCACCTACAGGCTGCAGTGGTGCAAATGTCGGCCAGTCATGCACGAGATTGGTGGCTTTTCAGGCATAACAAGGATTCAGTTAGGGACTGCAGAAGTTTATGCTGTGGGGTTGGAGTCTCCTTAACAAGAGAGAAGCCGTTTGACCAATATAAAGAAATCACTACACATGCCAGCTGGTAGAACGTACATGTACTTTTAACCAGAGTGGAAATCAGTTATGAGTTCATAAAAATGATATCCTTAGGGGTTTCAGTTCATAGTACATGTCTAGAAATATGTTAACAACAGAAAACCAGTTTGGTGTGGGAGAGAGCATTGTATTACAAGGCGAGGTTGAAGGGAACACCCAGCCATGCATTAAAAACACATCATTGAGCCTCTGGCAAAACTTAGCTTTGAACCACTAAAGATATTCCTCGACTCAACATTATATTTAGGAGGCAAATCATCCATAAAATGTATTGCAAATGCAAAGAAGTAAGTTTGAGCTTCGTAGCTGTTTTAACATGAAACTTCATGGCTATTCCAGGAGGGATAAGAGATTCCAGTAGAAAGAAACTTTGAAAAAGCTAGTCAAACATGTTAGACAATTCTACATTACTTTCATTCCTAGGGATTGGACCCTAATGAAGGATTAGCAAAACAAACAAACAAAAAAGCAAAACCCACTGCGTTTGCTTGGGAAAATTCCTTTTAATTTTTGACCTCCATGGGTTCACAAGTCACAAATGACTAAATATTGCAAACACAGAGTAGACTCTGTTGAAAGAGGTCAACAGGAAGAGAGGAAGGAGAGAGATTTGAGGGGCACACAACTAGACTGGTGGATAAAGTGTTGAGATACAGCGAAGACCAAGCCAACCTGTGTGCTGAGAATCGGGAAACTTAGTCTTAGTGGCTGGAAGAGGCCATGTGAGCTGCTCTGCCACTGAGCAATTTGAAGGAAAGTTCTGGTTCTGGCCGTCCAATCAGAGCCCTTCATGGAATGTTTCCCCAGCCAGGCCCTCCTGGCCCTCCCCTCCCCCACTGCAGAATGTCTTGGGCCCAAGATTCTGAGGTTTGAATTCAAACTTCACCCTCACCCACTGGGATCCTGAGCGTCTGCGTGAGCAGTTCACTCTCTGATCCTGGTCCTGAGTTTTGCCGTTGTGAAGGCTGATAAACTGCAGTGGCCTCTGGCCACGTCTATGGCGATGGCGTCAGGAGGAGGTAAGCCTGTGAGGGTGTCTGTGTATGTGAGAAAGTCTCTGTCACCCTGAAATCCATTGGGTTCATAGTCACCCTGACTGGGAACACCATGTTTTGAGTGGGTGAAAGAGGAGAAAGACCTGGGCTCCATAGATATCTCACCTGTACAGCAAAGGGAGCCCAGGAGAACCTGAGGGGTCTGGGAGGGCATCGTTGGAGGTGTGTCAAATTACCTGCGGGAAGGTCATTGGTATGGACACAGGGTGGCAGCAGGCATTTGGCTGCTTTATATGTGAGTGTCCTGCTGGTGGATGGGGGAACAGGGCCATTTGTCATGTGTCTGGAGGGACTGTTTTGTGGTGGCACAGGAAAGACCCAGGCATGCTGAGTCCATGTCTCCTCCTGTGCTCTAGAATAAGTTTAGAAGTAATTAGACTTGGGCTGAGTTCAACCTGATTTGGACAGCTCAGCACAGATGGTCCAGCCTGAACCTTGTTGAATGAGGCTGTCTGTGTGTAATTCTGCCATGATGAGTCCTCCCCAGAGCTGGGCTGCAAGTGACTAACTGCCACAGTCAGAGCCTGACACTTCTGCAGACTTAAACTCTCTGCTGGCTGAGCCCAGCAGCTGCCTTGGGTCAGCAGGTTGGGAGACAGGTGACTTCAGCGTAGTTACAACTCAGCTTCCTGGGTTGTTCTGGATTGTTCTACTTTTGGCGAAGTTTGTTTTTCCATGGTCTGGCATCTCATGGTGCAGCCCCAGCAAGCATTTCAGCTCTGAGGTGAAGATTGATTGAGAATTGCATACATCCCTCACAGACAAGGGATAAATGGATGTGTGAGTCTATGTGTGAGTTTGTGAGAATGAGTGTGTGTTTCTGTGTGTGTTTCTGTGTGTGTGTGTGTGTGTGTGTGTGTGTGTGTGTGTGATATGTGGGGTTTTCCTGAGAAAAGTCTGTGAAGGTCTGTTCCTTGAGGAGAGGTGGAGTGTACTGAGGCAGAAAGAGCATCGTCAGAGCAGTTGGAGACATCAGGGCCTCTGTCCTGAGCATGATGCGCACAGGCTCTGGGTCGTCTCTAGTGCGAGTCTCTGTGTGAATTCCACCTGAGTAACGATGGTGGCAGACAATTTTCTTTCCTGGCACCTGGTTTGTGCCTGATGTCAATTATCCTGTATCTGTCTCTGGGATAAAGTCTTAGATTATTTAGAAGATGTTACCAATTTTCAATCTAACATGATCAGCAGCTCTAGAACTCTGGAAACATCCCCAAGTGTCTGACTGGTGAAATCTCTGGCCATTTCCACAACTGCTGCCATCCCTGTTGGAACTCTCCCAGAACACAAGAACCCTAGCCTTAGGATCTCCACGAAGTATAACCCAGCTGCAGGGGAGGCATGGCCTGTGCCAGGGACTCAGGGCTGAGACAGGGCACACCACCTCATTCCTTTCAAAGGGCCTGATCTAGAGATGGTTGGGCCAGTGAGGCCTTGCTCCCCCCCCACACTGTCTCCCTCTCACTCCCCTCCCTCCTCTCCACAGTGTCTCATGTGCTGCTCCCAGAGATGACCATGAACCTTGGGGTCTCCGGCTCTGCTTTCCGGGTCTTGCCTTTTCTCAATCCAGGGCTCCCCCAGTCACCACCCTGGGAGCCCATCCAGATGCCCCATCTGGTGACCTCGGCCATTGCTCCTGGCAACCCTCTGGTACTGTCACCTTTCCCCATGATGCCTGTGGTGGCAGGAGCTGCCAGCCATGGTCCCCGAGTTACTGAAGCTGGCAAGGTCATCATCCAGATCAGTCCTGAGGTGGGGCTTGTGGAATCAGCCCAGAACCAGCCTGTCATCCTGACACAGGCTTCACTCAACTGGGGGGGCCCAGAAGTTCCATCTGCCGTGAATGGTCATCCTGCACCCATCTACTTGGTGTCATCTTTGCCGGAGACCATTATGCCGACCTCAGCTACTACTGTCACCCAGGCTGGGACAGGAGACCATCCTCCTCAGGCTCCACTGCCAGTGGCCCAGGTGGTTCCCATCATCCTCCCATCCAGTGGTGGACCACTGCCCCAGTGGGTTTGTGGGGAGAGTGGTCCCGCCAACACCCGGAACCAGGCATCACCTGAAACCTCCAGCAGGCCGAGTAGCGTCTACGAGAACTTTCGGCGCTGGCAGAACTTCAAGGCCCTGACCCGGAGGTACCTTCCTCAGACTCCGGACACTGAGGCCGTTTCCTGCTTCCTCATGTAAGTCCCTCGGGTGTCCTAGACCTAATGGGAGCTTCACAGGAAGGGACTGGGGTGAGCCCCAGGGTAGGGTCAATGACAGCATGACCTCAGGAATGCCACCCTGGCGTTTCGGCTCAAATCCCATAGTGACCAGTCATGCCCTAAAGCTTCAACTCAGTCTGCTCATCAGGGTTGGACCCGACCTGTGGTCTGTAGGAGAGACATTCTGTTCCTAAGACCAGACACAGCACAGATGCACCAGGGTTCAAACAGGCCATGACTGCTCGGCCTTGGCATCTCATGACGTATCCCCAGAGCTGAGGGATCACACCAGCATGGCCACTGAGCTGGGGTGCGGGAGGCAGAGTCAACTCTGCGCGGGGAGACCAGGCCGCCATCGGGGGTCTAGGCATGTGTTTAGGGCAGCGGGGGCTCCCGGCAGATACAGACCCTGACCGAGCCTGTCCTTGCAGCCCGGTTCTGCGCACCCTGGCCCGCCTGAAGCCCACCATGAGCCTGGAGGAAGGCCTGCGCCGGGCCCTGCGGGAATGGGAGGGCACGAGCAATTTTGACCGCATGATCTACTACGACATGGCTGCCAAGTAAGTCAGTCCTGGGCAGAGAGTGGGGGTTGGGGCTGGCTGCGGGACCGGGCTTCAGGGGCTGCTCCCAGATGGCCAAGTGGTCCTTGGCATCCCCGGGAGGCCCTTCCCCTGTGGAAGCTTGTCCCTCCTGGGGCCGGGACACTTCTCCCCACCCCACTCTGGGGCTCCTGACCACAGTCTGAGGGTCACAGTCCTTTATTTTCTGTGACCCTCAAAAGGCTGATATGGGGAATCACTGGGGGCGCTGGGGTCTGTGCCCACCCATTCTCCACCCTCCTGAGGTCTTGGCCGTGAGAGTTCCCTGTCCCTGCCTCATCCAGTGTGGTCCAGGCCAGCCCATCTCAATGGGGTCTGTGCTCCCCATACCAGGTTCATGGAGTTTGAGGCTGAGGAAGAGATGGAAGCGCAGAAGCTGCAGTGGATGAATGGCGTACAGGGCCTGCCAACCCCTGCCCCACCCAGGCCTGAGCCTCAGGGGGCTCCAGGCCCACCGCTAGGCCAGCAGCCAGGTACCGACCCTGTTCCCCAGCTAATTTTCATAGGCCCAGGAAGGTGCTAGGTTTCCTGCCCTGCCAGGGAGCCTTCACTCTCCCGGGGACACCCAGGCCTATGCTCAGCGGCCCCCTGTTCCTGGGTTTCTCCCTCTCACTGAAGACATCACGCTGCCTGAGGGCGTCAGACTCACCTTTGAAGTGGGTTTGGAGACCCTGGCGACACGGTTGACCCCTCCTCCCTTTGAGGGTCCCCTCATCCCTCACGCAGTTATGGGAGATGTAGACACACACCTGACCTGACACTTCCCACAGGTATCCGTCCCCATTTCTGTGCTCAGTGCTGTGTGTCTACGGGCAATAGACGCGGGGTCCCCTCACGTCCCTCTCCCCTTCTTCCTCCTCAGCCTGTGTCCCTAAGATAGTCAGACCCCGGGCTCGGGCAGCCTGCCCCAAGACGCACAAATCACAGCGGGCCCCCAAAACCAAGGCCCCCAAGGAGATCCCCCCTGAGACCATGCAGGAGAACATGGATATCATGAACGAGCAGCTAAAGGCCCCCGATACAGTCTGCAGGGCGCCCCTTGGCCGAAGGGCAGCGGGCAGGAAGGAGCAGCAGGAGGAGGCCAGGACCTGCCCTGACCCGGAGCTCCTGAGCTATGTGTATGAGCTGTGCTCCCAGGAGGCCTTTGTCACCAAGGTGGGTTTTGGGCACTGCTGTAGGGTTTGGAGGGCGCAGGGTTGCTTCTGTCCAGGGCTTGGTAGTGACATATTTCTACTTGTGTTTGTGTGTATGTGTGCACATGTGTCTCCCTGTGTACAAACATTGGCCCTAGTTTGTGAATTTCTGGGTTTGGTCGATGTGTGAACATCTCTGTGTGTCTCCATCTGTGTGTACTGTGTGGGCTCTGCGCAGAAACGTGTGGATACATGTACATGTGCCTAGAGGTGGAAAAGTGTGTGTCTTTGTGTCATGTGTGTACATGACAGAGACTATGTGCAACCGTCCAAGACCCTGCACTGTGCTGAGAACGGGTGTGTTTGGATCTTAATTCCTTCCTAGTCCGTATGAGAACCCTCACACCCGCTTCCCCCTCCCAGGTCGAGGCAGTCATTCACCCCAGCTTCCTGGCGCACCTGCTCTCCCCAGAATCCCAGCTGGATCTCCTGGACCTGGCTGAGGAGCTCGAGGAGGAGGAAGGACTCACCCCCACACAGGTGAGGCACATAGGTCTCTGGGGTCCATGCAGGACCCAGGGGAATAATGTGAGGGTTTCCTGGAAGGCAATGGGGAGCGGTCCACGGCAAACAGGAGGCATTTTGCATGTGATTGCTGGAAAAGAGTCCCTGCAGGGGACGCAGGGGACAGGTCCCAGGGCACTCAGAGCAGCAGGTGGGTCATGAGTCAGGGAGGGGCGCCCAGCACTGGGGCCTAGTCACTTGGTGACCTCCCTGTCCAGGCCATGGCCAGAGGCCACCCTTTGAGTCCTCAGGGAAGATGAGGACGTGAATATGGGGTTAGGGAAGGGTTGGCGGGGGTGAGGGCCCTTAGTGGGACAGAGATCTGGGTTTTCTACTCTGGGAGGAGTCGCGGTCACTCTCTGTTCCTCCCTGCACCCCCACATGCCCACACTCTCCTCCTCCCTTCAGATTGTGGAAAAGCGTCTACGGACTGCACTGGACAAGGAGGTCCAGAAGGCTTGTCCCCAACACCAGCTGACTCCAAAGGACTCAAGTCCATCTGAGAGTGCAGCAGGTCACTGCAACTCAACCCCTACCTGGGGCCATAATCCAGGGGCCAGCGCTGAATCCTGTCCACCTGAGACTGACTTTGGACACGCCTCAAGGCCTGTGCAGGCTGAGGCCACTGGGATGGCACCTCGAGCCTCTGTCCTCTCTTTGGGGAGCCTGGAATCCCCATCCCTTCAGGCAGAACAGGCCCCCTGTCCCGGCCTCGCTGCCCCTACTCTGGACAGCAGTGTCTCCCTCATGCTGGGAGAGGCCCCTCCTGGCCAGGGGCCACATGGGGCAGCAGAGGGCTCCAGTGAGGAGGAGGAGGAGCTGCCCTGCCTGGCCTTCCTCCAGGCCTCTCAACACAGCCTTCTGCCCTGGGGCTTCCCCATGAGCCCTGGCTCAGACACTGGCCCCCGCTGCCCGAGGGCCTGGGGGGCTTCTCAGACCCAACCCACTCAAAGAAGGGCCTGCAATCCTGCTGCCCCTGCTACTGCCCCTTCCAGGAAGCGTCCTCTGTGTGGGAGAGCAGGACTGGGCACTACTGAGAAGACCCCCTTCCCTGGGGAGCACCCCAGGGTGTCTGGGGACTCAGCCTTGACTGTGGAGCTGGTGGGCCCTTCCCTGCCCCCAAAGAGAAGGTTCCAGCCTGCTGTAGCCCAGAGGATTACAGTACAAGATGGGTACAGCATCCAGTAGGACACCGGGGGACTCCCTCCCGAGCCTGGCTGCCCCTAGCAGCCTTGTCTTCCACCTGATCTTCATCCAGCTAGGACTTCTCTGTATTGTTTGGCGGGCCCAGTGGCGGGGTTGTGCTGGAGCAGCCCCTTTGTGTCATTGTGTAAATAGTTAATAAATTTCATTTCATTGAAAACACTCTTGGTATCTCCTGTCTCTCATGCTCCTTGGACAATCCTGAGATGAAAACAGGTAAGGGCGTTAGAGGGGTTGGGTCCTGTGAGACATTGTGCTCCCTGGAGCAGGGAGGAGTCCTCCCCACCCTTAGGGAGATGTGCTCAGTTTCACCAGACCCACCCAATTCTGTGGACATACGCGAGGCTCAAGTTTGCTGCCTTTTCCTTGGAATTCATCAAAAAGCACATCAAAGATTGAGGGCATCCCGCTGGGAAAAATCACAGCATGGGAGAGAGCAACACAAAGGAGCTCTCACAGATGTGGGAGACAGACTCTTTCTATTTCTTCCCTGAGTCCGTGGGTCACACCCAACAGTGACTGCTCTACAGAGCTCCTTGTTCTAGGACTCACTCCTGGTATAGCTCAGGGGACAACGTGGTGCTAGACATCAGTAGAACGAGGGCTGTGCACATGCAACACAAGCACCTTAATGTGTATACAATTTTCCCAATTCTCAACATTCAATTTGATTTGTTTTAGTGTCACACAAAATGGTTGCTGGAGCTTACTCTGGCTCTGCCCAGGAAGTACTCCTTTCTGGGCTCAGGGGACCACATGGAGTGCCAGGAATCAAATCCAGGTTGCCCATTTTCAAATCAACTGCCCCATCAGCTGTACTACTTATTCAGTTCCAAAATACCTTTTAAAACAATTTCACCACACTTTAAAATAGAGCTTGTTTCCTCAGAAGGTGTCCATAACCTCCTCCACTCAGCCATCACCCTTTCTCTTCCCATTGATCTTTGAGTCTTGAACCACATATTCCTTTCTTCCTCTAGATTCCCACACTCTGGCCATCTAGCTTTCTGTGGCCTCTTTCACTGAGAACAGCTTTTCCTGGTCCACCTACATCAGCACATGTCCACAGTTCAAACGTCAACTACAGAATCATATTCCATGTGCAGTAGGGCTACATCTGGCAATTCCTTCAATGGTTGATGAACAGTGAACTTCTTTCTACTCCCTTGTACTAGCTAACAGCAGGTACACAGATTTTAAGTGAGGTTCTCAAATAATTTTATTGAGAACGCAAGCCTGGGAAAAACCCTCTCACTGCTGGCAAAGAACACCAAATTTGGGATTGTGGAGTAGAGGTTTTATGCACTGTGTAATGCAAACCAAGCACGAAGGTTCTGATAACTGTATTAGGGATGCAACGATTTGTGTTATCCAGAGAACATGTGTCCTCTCTTGGTGTTTTCTTTGCACTAAGACAAACAACAAGGCCCTTAAACTTTCCTTGTCTGTCCCATCTCGACTTCTGGAACTGAGCATGGTGTCCTGAACCTGCAGTTTTCTTTATCCCTGATAGTTCAGGATCTATATTGCCTTTGGTGCTCTGTTACTTTCTGCCTATTTGGAGACAGTTCAAAATCACAGGTAGTTCCTGTCAGGAATGGGTTTTTTTTTGTTACGCAAAATAATTTTTTAAATTTTATTTTCATAAAGTTATTCACAATAATGGATTACATTCAATATTTCAATCCCACCAACATTAAAACATCTCAACACCATTATTTCTAAGCTTACCACCACCACCACTCAAGCCTGCCTAACAGACAGATACTTTATTTTGTATAGCTTATTATGAATAGCATGAGAAATCACCTGGCCACAAAAGTGGCTGCACGCCCTGGAATTCTACAATTTTAAATAATTAGTGTCCGAAGAAATCTCTGCAGCTAGCTGCTCAATTCTGAGATTCATTTTGGAGTCTCTGGATCATGGCCATTACTGAGCTTCAATGGCAAAAGGAGGAAGGCAGTTCATGAGCGTGACATTGAGGCGAGGAGATGGGAAGGAGCAGCTGTACCTGATCCCTTGAGGACTAGAGTTAGCAGTCACTGGTCTAACATACCTGGGTTTTCCATTGGGCTCTGGATTCGTAAGGGGCAGGTAGAGGGACAGCACCTGCCCCTGTCTGAGGCACCCCGGTGAAATCGGCCTGCTGCAAGATCAGGAGACATCTCTTTAGCAAGCGTCCTGGTTCTGAGATTCATTTATTGTTGTGAATGATTTCGGGTAACCTTGAGGCTCCTCCACAGCACCAGTAGCTCAACATGCCTGATCATGCATTTGGTCCCTAGAAGCAAGAACAGTTCCTGGGAACCACACCAGTTTTGTTCTTTAAAACTCTTTAAAACTCTTAAAACTTTAAAACTCTTTAAAGCTCTCTAAAACTGTGATCAGTGTGGTAGAAATGAGGTATATCCAGACTCTATGGCACAAATGAAACAAGGCAGTCAGACCTTTCTACTGCTCCTGCATGCTCCTTTATGGGCACACAAAGTCCAGCATCCAGACTTCAGAGCAGATCAGCTGCCCTGCAGGGGACCCAGATACAGCAGCGGGGCCTGTGCTCATTCCCATAGACTAGCCCATAACCTCCAGGTTGTTCCTGTTGGCGAGCTCCTTGCCACCTAGCCCAACCCCAGCAACCGCTGGGAGTTTAAACAACACTGACGTGTCTGGAGAAAGCTCTGCTCTCCACTGGGGAGCACTGAGGAAGCCCTGCAGTCACAGTCAGGGAGCTGAGGGGTCCCTGGGCTCTTCCTCCTCCATGGAGCAGACCCTAGAGGGGCAGCCGAGTTGTGGAGCTGGGTTGGATGGAGGAGACTCTGAGGTGGTGGTGCTGATAAAGGACCTGAAAAGTTGGATCAAGCATCTGGAAAGCCCTGGGGACCTGGCTTTTACCTGTTAGAGCAGGGATAGCAGCTTGCTGAGACCAGCTCTTCATTCCTTTGAAGAGGGCGGGGAGTGAGGGTGGAAACGGGTCTATCTGGGGCTTGGGAGGTATTAACACAGTCTGCTCCCAAGAAAATGCACATCTCAAAATCCCTGGAGAGGGGACCATGTTTTATGTGACCAGGATAAAGATTGAGGGGTGCATTTTCATGGGATAGGTGGAAAACAATGGTCTCATGATCAGGCCTTGAGGATCCTGGAGCCCCAGAAGAGTCTCGCTGTTTGTGTCAAGTTCTTGGGATTGGGTTGTGTCAGACTAAAGCCATCCCAGAGCACATGCAGGTACACCTGTGACCGTGCCTGGAAAACACTTGCAGGTGTTCCTTGCATTGATGGTGCTTCAGCAGGCTTTGGTGCCCTCTTTGCCCAGGTCCTGTGCTCTCTGTATGTGTTGTCTCCAAAACAGGCCACCTGGGATAGGCTCCGGAAAAGGCAGCAGCCTCTGCAGTGGCCTAAGGGCCATGTTCCACACCCCACAGTTGGAACAGCTCTGGTGAGAGTCCAAACTGCACATCCAGGTGTGGGCTAGGTAAGGGCTCAGGCACTGGATCATGGAAGGGAAAACAAAACCCGCACCAGAGCTAGGTGAGAAGAGTTTCTGCAAACCTGTGTAGGCAGGTTCAAGCTGTGCAGGGGCTAGGGACTTACATGAGTAGATGGTCCTCAACTCTGGGCCAGAGGAGAAGTCCTTGCGAACCCTTACTTGATGGGGCTGGATCAAACCCAGGTTCTAGTAGAAACTTGGTATGTGGATGACTCTAGTTATGGCCAGCCAGATGGAGGCCAGTGTTAATCCAGCCTTCTACAGAGGGGACTTGGTGTGGTCCCAAGAGGAGGTAATGTGTGCCCTCTGGCAGGACATGCACTCTTGGCCTCCCTGCGAGTTGCCAGGCTGGGCTCTGCTGAGGGACCTGTGACTCAATGCTGCCCAGGAGACACAGGGCCTGGATACATGCCACCCGGTGGCTGCCTGCCAGGCTGCTGCATGCTGGCTCCAGAGCTCTATGGGTGGCAAATCGGGCTTGGTTTGACCCCTACACCCTGGAGAAGGAAGCAGTGCTATGGGCCTCAAAGGTGTTTCCAGCGATCAGACCCATTGACAGGGACAGCTCAAACAAAAAAACACAAACGGGACTTCATAAAATTAAAAAGCTTCTGCCTAGATAACAACAATGGTCTACAATGAAAGGACACCAGACTGAACTGGAGATAATGTTCATGTGCAACACATCAGGTAAATATGAATATCCAAGATCTAGAAAGTACTCAAGAGGACTCACCCCCCTCCCCCAATTCACAAACCCTATTTTAAAATAGTGAGAGGAAAGAAATAGATGCATCTTTAAAGTCGACTGATGGCCATGAAATAAGACATGAAAAAGGGTTCATTATCACGTGTTGCTGGTCTTCACTGGGCTGGAGCAATAGCACAAGAGGTAGGGTGTTTGCCTTGTACGTGGCTCACCTGGGTTTGATTCCTCTGTCCCTCTCAGAGAGCCCAGCAAGCTATTGAGAGTATCCCGCCATCTTGGCAGAGCCTGGCACTCTACCGTGGCATATTCGATATGCCAAAAACAGTACTAACAAGTCTCACAATGTACACATTACTGTTGCCCACTCAAGCAAATTGATGAACAACGGGAGGACAGTTTTACAGTGCTATCACTTACTCTCAGTGAAATCCAAATCAAGATGATAATAAAGTATCATATCACACAAAGGAGAATGACATCTGTCAGGGAAAAAAAAGTGGGCACAATCTGTGGTGTTGTTGGGATGTGGTGGAAAAGGAATCCTTACCTGCTGTTGTTGGGAATGTTGTCTGGCTTAGCTCCTGTGGAAAACAGTTTGGAGGTTTCCCAGAAAAGTAAGAACAGAGCTGCCATATGATCCAGCAATGCTGCATTTTGATATTACCCCCAAGACACAAAAACATTCATTCAAACGAACAAATGCACACCATTATTCATTGCAATACTCAACACTATAGCTAGACATGGAACCAACTTAGGTATCTAACATCGGATAAACAATTCATGAGAGTATGATATGCAAACACAGTGCAGCTATAACGGAAGGTGACGTCATACAGTTTGCCACAAGCTGAATGGAACTGAGTGAGTCAGAAGGAGGACAAATGCCACAGACAAATGTCACTTGTCTGTGGTATATAGAAGAACAGGGTAAGGAATGCAAGGTAACAAATGGGATACCTATATGACCCTTGACCCCTGACTACAGAAGTAAGGAATAAAGGGAAGGAAAAACTGAAGGGAGTGAGAAGAAAACGATGGAGGGTAACTGGGGTAGGGGGCATGCACAGTAGTATAGAGGGGATAGTTTTATCTGTATATTATGTCTGAATAATACAGCTAACAATAGTCTAAGAATAAGACTCAAACTACATCAGCCAAATAAAAAAAATGTGCTCGTCCAGGGGGTATGGTGCTGCCGTGAGTCAACCTGCATCTGCGGGGAGAGTGCATCAACAGCCAGACTTTCTCAGTGTCTGGATGGGCTACCTGCCTCCACCCCCCTGTACTTGTGGAAGCCTCAGCAGTTACATCCACACCGCAAAGCTGCCACACAGTTAAAAAGCCTTACCGAGCCTTACCGAGTCAATAAAAATACTGAATTCTCTGAACAAACTCCATGCCCTCTTAGCACCTGTATTGTAAACCATTATGCACAAAAGGAAAAGGAGAGAGAGAATAAGAAGAAAAGTGCCTCCCATAGAGGGAGGCTAGGGATGAGGGATGGGGCGTTGGGGGATGGTGGGAAGGAAACAGGGGACACTGGTGGTGGCAAATGTACACTGGTAGAGAATAGTCATGTGCTGGATCATGATATGACTAAAACCCAACTATGAAGAGCTTTGTATTCGTACATCTCATGGACATTCAATGAAAAAAATTTTAAAAAGTAATGTGGAGTTCATGCCAATTCAATCAGCTTAATCAATGGCTGAATAAATAGCAGTACTCCTACATTAAATATAATGGTAATAACAAAATATACCTGTCAAGGAGACAGGCTGGGGGGTGGGAGGAAGCTTTGGGAAACTGGTGAAGAGAGGTCAATACAAGGGGTCAGATTGTATTGGAACATTGTATACCTCAAAGTCAGCTATGAATAACTATGTAAGTAACAACTCCTTAATGCTTAACAAACTTTTTCTGCATTTAAAAAGGAAAGAATAACTGTAGCATTGAGAGGATCAAAGAACAAATATGATTTCATCATCATGGGATATGAGCAGCTTCCGCCAAACATCACCCTTAAAGTAGTGCCAGAAGGGTCCATCATTCTATCACCATAGTCAGTGGTTCATCATCTGAGGATGCCTGAGGACCACATACCTGTTTTTCTGAAGGGGAGGAGGGAGAGGCACATGGAGTTGATGGAGCCCCGTGAGTGGAGCCATAGCTGTCAGCTGACCTGACTGGAGAGGTAGAGCTTCACCCCCCACCCCTAGCAAACTCCACAGAGAAAGGCTAGGTTTGTGCCAACTAGCAAGACTGGACATTGTACACAGCCCCTTGGCTCTGGACACTTTGCTGTGACAGGTGTGTTCTTTCCCCCACTGCCCTTCCCTCTTCCCTGGGGATTCAGAGTCTTAGGTCAGAGGGAAACCCAGATGCTGTCCACCAACACCATAGACATGGGCTGAGATTGGAAGAACTGCGAACTCTGTGCTCAGGTTTGCCTTCCCTACCCAGGGCTGTGGGTGGCTAAGGGAAGCTGTCTCTGGCCTGCCTTTCCCCTCTTCCAAAAAGGACCCCAAAGAAACTCAGAAGTAACGGCACAGCATCACCTGCTTGTTTTGGAAGAAGAGGCGATTGAGAAATCACAAGCTTGCAGGCTTCAAAAGAATGAACCTGTGAGGAAGCACTCACATTCTTCTCAGTGCATGTGGAACGATGTCCAGTTCAAATCAATCACAGACCTCTACAAAAGTATCAAAAATATTTAAATGAAATTAAGCATCTTTTCCCACTACAAAGTGACGAAGGAAAAAAAAATAAATCCAAAGCAAACAGTAAGAATCACACTATACAGACGCAGAACAAGATTCTTCTGAAAAACTTTTAAAACAGTGAGGAAATAAATAAGATATATGAATATTAACAAGAGACACTGCAAAAAAAACTAAGGTATGAGGCAAAGAAAGTGATGGGAATGAAGGAAGATCAAAGAAATACAGGCCTACCTTTCAAAAAAGAGAGGAATAAGTAAGAAAGTCTCAAAAAATCAATTTGAGCTCACATGTGAACACTATGGAGATGGATAAATAAAAAAATTAGCAGAAGGAAATGATAAAAACCTGATCGTAAATAAACAAAAATTTAAATGACATAAGAGCCCATATTATTTGAATCTCCTTCCTACAGAGCCTGGTGGATGTGATGGCAGAAAGAAATTATTATCTCATGCATGCTTCTTTTTCTAGAAACTCATAAATGACAAAGTAAGGGCCTTTGATTGTAGATTTCTGAGATATTCTCTCTTTATTTTTTAAATTTTTTTTCTTGTCCCTTTTTGTTTTTGGAACATACCTAAAGGTGCTCAGGGCCTACTCTGGGTTCAGAAGTCATTCCTGGCATTGCTCAGAGGACCATCAATGTTTACTGCATCAAAGCAGGATTTAGTCAGATGCAAGTGAGTGCCTTTACCCCAGTACCTAGCTCTGGCCTTTCTTTCCTTTTTTTACTTCTTTTCTTTTGGGGTCATACCCAGCGATGCACAGGGTTTACTCCTGGTTTATACACTGAGGAATTACTCCTAGTGGTGCTCAGGGAACCATATGGGATGCTGGGAATAGAACCCGGGTCAGCCAGGTGTAATGCAAATGCCCTTGCCACTGTACTATTGCTCCAGCCCCACTTCTTTGCATTTTAACATAGGTTTCGGCACAGAAGATGAAAGACAGGGTCTTCAGCTGCCTCTGATCTCACCTGTAGATTCGTCTGACAGAAGAGACATTTCACAGCAGAAGGAAATGTGAATTTCATTTTCTTGTGTCTTGTTCACTAGTGTGATAATGGGTCTCAGGGATCTGAGAGCTCAGATGGACACAGGGAGGACATGAAGTAAAGAACTGAAACATCACTGACCACTCACGACAAGGAAGAAGCTTTGCGACAGAAAATCAAGAACAAATTGGAAAACTCTCCAAATCAGCATATATATTATTGTAGATTTCAAAAGGGGAGGAAAAAATTACTACAGTAAGCCAAGAAAAGCAGGAGAAAGAATCTAATTTCCAGACTTAGCAATTCATAAGAAATTTCCACCAATCCCAGACACATAAAGAGAAATACAAAATTGGTTTTGACAAAGGTGCAAAAGTAAAATTCTTAGCTATGATAGAAAACACAAAATTAATCAGCTTAAAAATGAATAAACTGAACTTCATCAACATTTAAAACTCATATTTGGAGTAAGATGGTTTTCATGGCAAGTGGTCACCACGCTACAGTTTTCCATCTTTACAACTTCGTCTTATTGAGAATGATATTATCCAAACGGGACTATACATGCTATGAAAATGAAATGTTATAGAAATGACTACTCACTAAATGACTAAGCAAAATCCACTTGACATGCAGTTATAGAATCAATGTTTCTTATCTTGGATTTTAGCATTTGGTACAATGGATTCTACTATTTTCCCTGATGATTCACTCCCTGAGGATCTTTCAGATTATTTCCAATGAAAGTCATTACTGAAAAATTCCAAATTATACTGAAAATTTTGGAATTGTCCCTTCTAATGGGTGAATTTCATGACATGAATTATATCTCTGTAACAAGCTAAGAAGCGTATCCCTTATCTAGTGGTGTGGCTTGCCCTTCCTGGGTTTAAGCATGCGCCATACAATCCTGCCTTCCTGAGTCCCTCCTCTCTGCTGGCTCCTTGGGTCTCCCGTTCTGCTCCAACATTCTCATCTAAGGACGAATTCACTCCCCCAGCTCCAGCTGCGCCATCGGCCCTTACTAAACTCTGATGTAGACCTCTCCAGCCCAAATCTCTTCCAAAAGCCAAGTGGAGTTCCTAGTCCCTCTCTTGAGGGAGTAGAAGCACTCAGATCCTCTGTGGACCCTGCTCCAACTCTCCAAGGCCTGAGCAGGTCAGAGTGCAGCTAAGGTAGGGTGTGAGAGCTGGGGTCAGAGGGGGTTAGGGTGGGGACAGGGAGGGGTCAGGACAGGGATAGCACAAGGGCAGGTCCAAAGTCAAGGAGGGCTCATGAGAGACCTGTGTCCAATGGGGAAGATGGGATTAGAGAGGTCATATTTTAGGGTTCAGAGGTCAGAGGGGTGCAGTCAGGGCTGAAGCCACTCTGGCCATGGGCATGGAAACTGGAAGCCCCTGCAGGAGTTCCAGCCCCTCAGCCCTCGGCTCAGCAGGTGCTTGGGGCACCCTGGTCTGAGGTGAGCAGATGGCCTGTGGGCGGGGAACAGCCGCGGTAGACTGGCCCATCAGTCTCCTCTTTTTTCCTCTCTGTGTTCCCCAGTCTTTGAGCGGGCAGCTGGCCACAGCGTCCACACGGTTGGGGCACCCGGCCCACCCTGTCCAGGTCACATGGCCCACTGCCCCTTGCGGAGACAGCGGGGAGGTGGAGGCAGGACACTAGTACAGCCCCGCACACAAAGCTAGTGTCTGGGCCAGGGGTGGGGGTGGGGGGGTGCTGCGGGCATGGGGTCTCCGGGATGCAGCTGTGACCATCTGTGGCCACCACATCCCTTCCTCGCATTCCACGGGGCTTGCTCACTGTGTGCTCTGCTGTCCATGTTCCTGCTGCCCAGGCTTCAGACAGGAATATCAGACAACAAGCTACCCTGTCACTCTGGAACTGGTTGACCGCTGCTTCTGCTTTCCCACTGAGAAGTGGTCAAGGCTCTACCAGAGAGGAAACGGGGACGTCCTGTTTACCACATGGCATCGGGCTGGTCATCACAGTATGCAGGAAGCCCAGGGGGTATGGATGATCTCTGGTGGCCACGAGGCCGTGGAAGGCCAGTGGCCATGGCAGGGCAGCCTGCAGTACCAGAGCATTCATCCCTGTGGAGCTGTGCTCATTCATTCCCACTGGGTGTTCTCTACCACCCACTGCTTTACAAAGTGAGTTGTTTCTCAGGTCCTAGCAGCCGGGCTTGCAGGGGGAGAGGGTTAAAAGTTTAGAGCCCCTGCATCCTCAAGACTGTGTGCTGGGACAATCTGTGTCCTTCTAGTCCAAGTTTTTTTGCCTGTGACCTGTCCTCTCCTGTATTGTCCTCTCTCCTCACCTGATTTTGCTCATCTTCTATCCTCATCCCTGTGCCTTTCCCTGACACAGGTCTGCCCCCGAGATGGCAGTGTTCATCCTGCCTCCCAGGAGCAATGTCAGCTGGCTCTGTGTCACCTCACACCACGGCTTCTCTCAATGTCCCTGCAATCCTGGTTGTCAGAGGGAGGCTGGAACCTGGGATGCAGTGGCAGATGCTGTTGTTCTGTAGGTCTCTGGCCTGGGGTCTCTGCTCACATGTCTATTGGTCAGCTGCATGGACACTAGATATGGAGTACCTGACCTTGAAGAAGAACAGAGCTGATCTCTGTACTGGGTTC
This sequence comes from Sorex fumeus, assembly GCF_029834395.1. Taxonomy (NCBI): domain Eukaryota; kingdom Metazoa; phylum Chordata; class Mammalia; order Eulipotyphla; family Soricidae; genus Sorex; species Sorex fumeus. The sequence continues at coordinate 7,220,841 of NW_026606103.1, forward strand.
GGTTGGGTGTTCCCAGTGGTTTGGGAGTGGCAGTAACCAGGAGTTGGATCTTTGGTACATACAGAGGACCACAAGCATCTGCTTTGTGCTGTGTCCCACTGGAGTCCCACTGTGCATTAGGTTGGCTTGACCCACCTCACTGTGTCTCCATTTAGTCAGAGCAGAAGTTCCCCCTGTGGGTCAGAAGGGCTGACACCATTGGAGTGGAGAACTCAGATGGGCAGGCTCCAGTGTGCATGAATCAATTTGTGGATGCGAGAGTTTGGTTACCGGCTGTGTGGGGAGGAATTTCCAGGTGAGTGAGTGGAAAGGTGGAATGTTTCGTCCCTCATGGTCAGAACACAGGACATCCTGCACGCATGGTCTCCTTTGACCAATGATTTTGTGCAGTTTCACAACAGGTGAGTACCAAGGAGTGAGAAAAAGGAGTGGTTCAAGAGCAGTTTGGTCATAAGGAGGGTCAAGAGGCAAGATGGAGCCAGGGCGCTCTGCATGTGCCCAAGGTAGGTCAGGATTGTCCAGGCCCATGGGACCTGAAGCCCTCCGTGATCCTTTCCAATAGTGGGTGTGTGCTGAGTTGTGATTAAACCGCCCTGATTGCGAGAGAGAAGGTCTGACAGAAAGAGAGGGTTCTGTGCGGTGGTGCAGACAAGGCAGTGCTGGGGGTCAGATGATGGTGGAGAGGCACAAGCTGCCATCTGCAGAAGATGATGACTGTCACCTTCCCTCCTGCAGGAAGTCTCAGGCCCCTGAGGATTACTGGGTGTGTTGCGGAAGTACCCAGCTCTACCAGGACACCCAGTAGGCCAGGAGGGTGGCTGTGAACTGCATTATCATCCATCCAGACTTTTAGAAGCTCCACCATTTTGCAGCGGTGTTACAACTGCACCAACCTGTGAACTTCAGCTCCTATATCATCCCTGTATGCCTTCCAACCCCTGGCATGGAGCTGCTTCTTGGCACATCTTGTTTGATAAATGCCTATGGAAAGCTCTCTGAGGTCAGTGAGTGGTTATGGTGTGGGTGTGGATGGGAGACAGGGACTAGGATTCTAGCTCATCAAAATCTCTAGTTAATGTGGAGGCCTATTCACCTTGTGCCTCTGTGCCTTATTTCCTGAGAATTGGACTCTTCTCGTTCCTCTTGTGAAAAATGTCTCCTTCTGAAAGCTTCAAGTTACTCAGGTCGAAGACACTGAAATTCTGGGTCCTTTGCTTTTGGGAGTCAGGAATCTGGAAATCAAAGTTTCTCTGTCTTGGGTGTAAAATCTTAACTAATAAGTGAATTGATGTAGGGTTTCTCAAAAATGCTGTTTAGGTGACCTGAGAACTCCTCTCAGTGATGTACGGCCCACCTTCTCAGTTTGAGGATACAGTGTTGTTAGGTTCTGCAGTGACAGAGTTAACCAGGCCACCTCAGTGAAAACTGGGCGAAACCTCTAGGCCACATCTGGTTGTGCTCAAGGGCCTGTAGGGCTTTATCTTGATGCTCAAGGAACATGTCATGCCAGAGATATAACTAGCAACGATTTTGGGAGAAGCATGTATTTCACACATCTGTTCTCTTCTATCCCCTTGGTTCTAGTATTTCAATTTGATATAGATCAGACATGACTTTATCAACTCAATTTGTCTGAGTATTCCTCTTTCTACTGTGAAATACCTTAATTTTTCCATGGCCATAGAAGGAACATGTAAAAGTAAGAAAAAAGCTCTTGGAGAACCTCGGGGAAGAACGATGATGACCTAAAATCATCTCAGTCCCATCACCTAAGTTTTGTTCTTCTCCTTACCTGTGTCTCCTATCTGCATCTTGGATTTGTCAGGTGAATGGAGTAATAGGGTGAATACAGGGCAAAACTTTGTGGAGGTTTTCAGTAAAATGAGGAGAAGTATAAAAATTTGCGTAAACTTGAACTTGTTCAGAGAAGTGTGTTTATACATTAGTGAAATATTGATGCGTAATGATTAGGGAAAAGGAAATATTGATTTATATTTTCAATTTTTTATATTTATAAAGTTGTTCACAATAATTTATTACATTAAATATTTCAACACCAATCCCACCACCATGTACCTTCCCGCCACCATTATTTTGAATTGTATCTTTAACTTTATATTTTTATATCTTTATATCTTTATGGGCTGAAGCAATAGCACAGCGGGTAGGGCGTTTGCCTTGCACACAGCCAATATGGCCGACCCGAGTTCGATTACTCTGCCCCTCTCAGAGAGCCGGACAAGCTACCGAAAGTATCTTGCCCACATGGCAAAGCCTGGCAAGCTTCCTGTGATGTATTCGATATGCCAAACACAGTAACAAGTTTCACAATGAAGGCGTTACTGGGCCCGCTCGAGAAAATCGATGAACAACCGGAGCACCGTGGACCGTGATATCTTTATATTTATCTTTCTTTTTTTCTGTCTGTCTCTCTGTCTTTTTCTCTTTTGGTCTCACCCAGCAATGCTCAGGGGGTTGCTACTGGCTCGGCACTCAGGAATTATTTCTGGGGATGCTCAGGGGACCATATGGGATGCTGTGAATCAAACGTGGGTCGGATGCATGCAAGACAAACACTTTACCTGCTGTGCTATTGCTCCAGCTGCCCAATTGCCTTTATTTCTAAAGTCATTATTTGGTACACTGCTTCTCTTCAAAAGTGCTACAGGCATTTCAGACAGATCATATCATCTGGAAATGGGGTACAAAAGCATTCCAGATTCTTGCCTGAATCAGTGGCAGGAACACTTCCTTCCTCGTAACCAGCCCCCAACTATACATGCACATGCACGCACACACACACACACACACAAACACACACACACACACACAAACACACACACATGCTCGCAGACACACTCATACTCTCACTCAGTCATACAAGCTTATGCTGCGTTTGTCTTGAGGTCCAGGACCATGCCACAGACTTATCATTAGTCAGCCTATAGAATTTCAGACAATCAGCTTCTGACTTTTATGGGCTTAGCTGTGACCAGGTGGCCTCACCTCCAGTGCTCCCATGCCAGCCTGCCATCACAAACATCCTTCTGCCCATTACTTCCTCTCCCCTTCTCCTTTCTCTCTAGAAACTTCTTTGTTTTCACTGGGTCTGCAAGGTAGAGTTGTCATTTCTTCGTTATTGCTTGCCTTAGGAAATCACTTTTACATTTGAGCAAAATCTGTTAATTGTCTTTGGATAACTAATTAGTAGTGGTAGTTTAGAATCATATGGAGTTTCTGTATTAATTTTTTAAGGACTGCATATCATTATCCCTAGCAACTACACTAATTTCATTCCCAGTACCAGAGCCCTTTTCTCCACATCCTTGCCAACAATCATTTCTTCTTGAACCACTTTCCCAACTATGAGCCATTTCCGTAGCTATAAGTAATTTTGAATTTTTAAATGTGTCTGTGCGCCATCTTTGAGGAAGTGTCTGTTTATGTCTTTTGAATAATTTTTACTGTATTTTTTTCTGTTTTTTGGTTATATGAGTTAATATATTCTGGGTATTAATCCTTCGTTAGGCATGATGATCAAAGAGCTTTTGCCTATTGCTCAGTTGCTTTTATTTGTTTGTTTGTTTATTTGTTTCCATTGTAGTTTCCTTTTCTTTATAAATGCGTTTAGTTTTATGTTGTCCCATTCTATTGGATAACATTGGGTGTCCTTGCTCCTCCTGCAGAGAGCTTAGGTTTTTTGAGCTGCTCCCACAACAGTGCCCTTGAGGCATACCCAATTCCATCAAGCACCAATAATCCTATATTACTTTTCTCTTTCCTTCATGCCATTTGCAAGGATTATTTAGCAATGTCCATTTTGTATAGACACAGAAAGACAGTTGATGGCTATGCTTCGTAACATGGAAGTTAATTGGCTCCAAAATAATATTTACTCCTGGTCATCCATATTTACTTGACTTAAGCCTCAGTTTCACTTGGTTCCTAGCTCTCCAAAAGCAGGATCCTGACGAAGGGACTGGATGGGCCCAGGGTAAGCTGAAAACTACCCTGGCATTGGAAAGAGATAGGCTAAGTGTATGAAGTATAATAAGTTAAGAGCATCATCAGGTAAAAGACTCTGTCATGACCCAAGAAGAAGTTACTGAATAAGGACCCTGCTCAAGTTAGGATCAACTAGCCTGGCCTGAGAACTGTGGTTTGGAATATATAGCAAGATGTCCCAGGAAGATCCAACCTTTAAGCTTAATATAGTTCTTACTGTGTTCATACAAAAATGACTAGAAATTTTATAAGAAGTTACTATGGTTGTTTAAATGGATTACTTACTAGCTGAGGAAAGGAGAAAGCAATATACCCTAAATGCAATCCCGCCCTTGTACAGCTCTCCTAGTAATCTGGAGTGCTCCTAGTTATCTGAAGTGCTGAACCCTCAGATGAGATTTTGTCCTCGAGTTAATCTCCTAGAACATCCCCTGAATGACTAGCTTTATCTCTGTTTGATGTTCTGATATTGTTCAACCCCTCCTATGTGTACCCCCATCCTTCATGATTTCTATATTACTATACTGTAAGGGGAAAGAAGGGTCTAGGAGGATGAAAAGGAATCCAAGGACGATGACTGGAAGTAGAGGACTTTTAGGTCTATGAAGAGACTAGGATGACAGAACTATGATGACTGGGACTACGAGTAAAAGTACAACGATGGTTTTGCAGTAAGGAAAGAGATCAGACTACACTGGGGAGGAGAGAGAAATAAACTGGCTACTGACAAGTCTGGGGCCCAGTTCCCCTGTTCCCGAAATCCTTTGTACATCTCTTGCTGTCATCTAGCCTGAAAGGTGGCTCTCGGCCACCAAACACTTGAGTCCCACATGTGTTTCCACTCCTTTATTTGGAAACTCACACCATTCGTGTATTCTTGATTGCTTTTCCCTCCCCACTGGAGATGTGTCTGAATGTATTCCTAATGTTGAAATCCCAGAATATACCCCCTAACTTTTCTTCTGTGTGTTTTATGATTTTATAGACAACATTTCTCTGTATGTGTTTCTCTGTGTGTTTGGGCCATTTCTCAGAAATTTCAGGGAAATTTCTGACTCTGGGGGTGAGGGTTTCACTCCTTTAGCTTAAAGGGGACCTGCAGTGTTGGATAGTGACCTTTACTCCTGCATGCAGAACATATGCTCAGCACTTTGACCCAACAATCTCTCTGATCCAAGATCCTTATGTCCAGGCAATATCTCCAGACAGTTCTCCCTGCCCCATGCTCTATATGATTTAGTGTCCACACAACTTTATGAGGGTTTGCTGGAAGACTTCAATGCATCATGGTCTGAAAAGTTAGTGGATACATTTTCTATCTTCCTGATTCTATTGAGGTGTGTTTTGGGACCCAGCACATAGTCTATCTTGGAAAATGTTCCATGTGCACATTTGCCGAAAAGAATGTGTATTTACATTTTGGGGGATGGAAAGGCCTGTATACATCTATTAGCCCTCTCTCTTCCATTTCTTCCTTCAAAGCCTTTCTTCAAAGCCATTCTTCCTCCAAAGGCATTCTTCCATGTCTTCCTTCTGAGTTTTAATCTTGTTGATCTATCCAGAGGTGATAAGATGGTGTTGAATTCTCTAGCTACTATTGTTTTGCTACCAATATCCTTCTTAAAGTTCCCAAGAAGTTGTTTTAAGTGTTTTGGTGGTCCCTCATTGGATGCGTATATGTTTAGGAGCATGATTTCCTTCCTGCTGTACATATTCCTTGATTATTAAAAAATGGCCTTTGTTGTCCCCTAAAATCTTTTTCAGCCTAAAATCTTTGTTGTTGGATATTAGTATGGCCACCCTGGATTCTTTGAGGGAGTTGTTTGCTTGAAGGATTGTTTTCTATCTTTTGACTTTGAGTCTGTGTTTGCTCTGGCTCTTCAGATACGTTTCCTGTAGGTAGCAGAATGTTTGGTTCAGTTTCTTAATTCATTTTGCCACTCTGTGTCTCTTAGTTGACATTGAGAAAGATTATTGTATGGGGTTTTGTGCCATCTTTCTGTAGAGGTCTGTTGTGCTTGTAGGGATTTGTCTTGTCTTACAGTAGCCCCTTTAGTCCTTCTTTTAAGATTGGTTTTGAGTTTACGAAGTTCCTGAGTTGTTGTTTATTCATGAAATAGTGCATTATTCCTTTGAGTATCATTTTCCTCCTTTCCTGAGGGGCTTGAATTTTGGTGTCAGAAAAATAAATTCTCCCTATAATTTCATCTCCCTACTGAATTTTCTTCACATTATTTTCTAGGTTTAGCTCTAAAATAATTCTTTTTATTTTACTTACCTTTTTATCTCTGAACTAAATATATTCTCCTGTATTTTTGTTGTCTAAAGGTATTAATGCGATGGCAGATGAGTGCTGGAAGCCAGGTGGAAGGGTAACAGGGAAGATGGTGGGTCTGTCATTGGATGGTGGAAAGGGAAGATATATTGGCTGATCGGGAATTTCTATGAGAATGATGGGAGAATAGATGGATAGATGGACAAAGGTGAATGGATAACCAAGGGATAGGAGGGTGTGTGAGTGAATGTACACGAGGAGAGAGAGGCCAAAGGAAGGGTGACTGCTGATCTGGAAGGACGGGAGAAAACTGACTCATGGAGAATGAATGGATCTTGAAAGGGGAGTTGTGCTGGTGATTGCTTCTGCTCTGTGTGTTGCATGCATTGGTGGGGGAATTTGACATTTTTTGTGTTTAATAACAGGGCTGGGTGTTTATTTATGGGAGAGAGATGAACAAAGTAAGATAAGTTAGGAGGCCTAGGGAAACAGGAGGAGGCTTTTCTTGCTGGTGGGTAGGGGGCTGAGGCAGTGCTGAGGCTCAGCTGGGCTGAGAAATCTTGTTCTTTGGGAGTGCTAGAGAGTGGCAGAGTGAGGTGGGGGTAACTGAAATGCCAAAAGCCTCCTCTGTCCTTTGAGAGCCGGAGACTGGTAGTGAGTTGGAGGCTACAAGGACTCCTGCTGGGATTTTTAGGGAAAAGGATGATTGGCACATTCCCACTCTCCAAGATTAGCCCAGCTCTCAGGCACCAGGGAAGCTGTGACAGCTCACCTCAAAGTAGGTGACTAACATAGTGGAACTGTGTTATGATTTTTGGGTCACACCCAGCGATGAACAGGGGTTACTCCTGGCTCATGCACTCAGGAATCACTCCTGGCAGTGTTCAGGGGACCATATGGGATGTGGGAATCAAACTCGGATTGGCCACATGCCAGGCAAATGCCCTACCCGCTATACTATCGATCCAGCCCCTGGAAATGCATTATGATGCCCCTGGAAGTGAAAGTCTGAAATCGAGGTGCAGCCTCTGGTTCCTTTGGATGGTGTATGGCACATAGTCGCCTTGGCTATTCCAGCTTCCAGATGCTGGACCCATTCCTGGCCAAGTACCCCTTCTGGCATACTCAGGGAACAAATCTGAGTCTTCCTCTGTCACCCCATCTGTTCTCTCACCTAAATCTCCTGCCTCCTTCAGCTGAAAGACGCTTACAGAGTGGAGTATCCTGAGTGGCAAGGAAAGAGAATCTGGGGGAGAGGAACTGGCTGGGGAGAGGGGACTGGAGCCATGGCTGGGGTGGGCAATGGACCCTCTGGTGCTGGTGTGGTGGAGGGACACTGTGTCCATGGACCGCTACCACTGTAGCAGTGGGCAGTGCTGAAAGGAGGTAAAGGGATACGCATGATACCCTTTCAGTAACAGTATTGCAAACCATCCTGCCTAAAAAGGAAATGAGAGGGGGTGGGGGGAGACAGGCAGACAGACAGACAGACATGTGCTCTGGTCCGGTGTGTAGGACACTGTGTCCATGGTCCCCTATCACTGTAGCAGTGAACAGTGAGCAGTGGGCAGTGTGTGGTCTGGTGCTGGTGTGTAGGACTCTGTGTCTATGGGCCCCTTTCACTACAGCAGAGGGCAGTGGGCATTCTGGTGCTGGTGTGCTAGAGGGACACTTTGTCGATGGAACCCTATCGCAATAGCATTAGAAATCATGGTACCAAATATTTTAGAAATATAAAGAATTGCTCATGGCACCCCCAGATCTCCTGAGCATCATATGGGTAGTCTCCCCAACCCCAAGAGAGGAACCAGTCCAGTGGTTGCACATGCATACTGAGGGGCGCAAAGGCCATGTGCTGCCAGACACACGCCCAGCCCAGCACCACTGCCAGGGTGTGTCCTGTCCTCTTGCAGGCCCAGCAGCCAACATAGCCTTCCTTGGGAACATAGCCAAGGTGCCCCGGGCCTCTGCCCAGGCGCAGCACCCACAGAGGGGTCAGTCCTGTATGGGGCAGCAGACAGGCATCTTCTGAGGCAATAAGGCCCCAGGAGGCCCCAGATGTCTCCCAGGGTTTAGCAGCAATGTAGGGTAAACTCACAGGCTTGGTCCCCGTCACAGTGTACGTTCACTGGAGCATTCAAGAGTGACTCCTCAGTACAGAGCCAAGAGGAGCCCAAGCACTTCTGGGTGTGACTCCACTGCCCCCAAATTGTTTTAATATTTCTTTGTTTTAATATTGCTTTGGGGGTATATGTTATTCACTTCCATCTCCACTAATGTGTCCAAACACCAACCGCCACTGATTTTTGTCATGTCTAGTCTGTCCCTTTCCTCTCTACAATGTAATTTTATATAAATTTAAATTCACTAAATATTTTAAGAAACACATTTTATGCTTAACTTTCCATAAATAGTAGCACTATAGCACTGTCCTCCCGTTGTTCATCGATTGGCTTGAGCGGGCACTAGTAATGTCTCACAACAAATTGTGAGGCTTGTTGTTACTGTTTTTGGCATATTGAATACATCACGGGTAGCTTGCCAGGCTGTGCCGTGCAGACGAGATACTCTCAGTATCTTGCCGGGCTCTCATAGAGGGGCAGAGGAATCGAACCTAGGTCGCCCGCATGCAAGGCAAACACCGTACCCGCTGTGCTATTGCTCCAGTCCTCATTAGTAGTAATAAGTGCAAATAATTAAAATGTTTAACACTGAAGAGTTGTTTTCCTACGTTTCTCAATTATTAGAGTTGTAAGTAGTTTTGAAAAACTATGTAGTAGTCTAATTCCCTGAGAATCTATAAGATCCTGAGTTTCAAATATCTTGTCACTGAAAATAAAGAATGGCTTTCAGACACCGGTTCTACAGGTACCTGGACCATCACGATCACAATCACCATCAGCCTGTTGTTTGTCGATTGCCTTGAGCAGGCACCAGTAATGTCTCCTTTCTAGCACTGAGATTTTAAAAGAGCCATATTCAGTGCTCTTTCAGGTGTAGGAGAATGAGACCTATCATTGTTTCTGGTGTTTGGCATATTGAGTATGACACGGGAAGTTTGCCAGACTCTACCATGTGAGCAGGACACCCTCAGTTGCCTGCCCGGTTCTCCAAAGTAAGAACAAGATAATAAGATTAGTGGCCACGCGCTTCTGGGAGCTGGGTTTTTATAGTCTCTGGGACTTAGCCGTTGATGTTTTTTCATATATGATTATATTAGGATTCTTTATTTCCTCAGAAGGTCTTTGCTGCCTCCTTGCAGAGAGCCCTTCCTCACCAAGCACACACCTTTAAACACTGATGATTCAGCCTGCTGGAGCATGCCTACTCAGGGCTGTTAGGTAACTTCCCCCTGGAAGCAGCCCCATCACCTGCCTGATTTAGAAAACAGTTTCTCAAGAGACCCCAGAAGCAGTGGCTCAAGCCAGTTCCCACCAAGAATGAAAGCCTTGCCCTGAGTGCAGATTCAGCCTCTCACATAAATGGCGATTTCTTACTGTTTGTTTTGTTTTGGAGTCACACTCAGTTGTGCCCAGAGCTTAGTCCTTTATCAGAGATCACTCCTGACAGTGCTCAGGGAGCCACATAGGATACCTGAAGTGGAGCCTGGGTTCACCATGTGCACAGTAATTGTCCTATGTGCTATACTATTTCTTCAGGTTCCCACTTAGGTATTTAAAATAAACAGTTCCTTCTGCTGTTTTGTACTCCAGACAGCATCCTAATGCCTGTTGGCTCTCGAAGAGAGATGTGTGTGCACACAGGACAGGAGACGCCGCAGGGCTAGAGACTCAGGAAGAGGGCGTCCAACAAAATCCTAGTTTCAAGGTATCTTATCCACACCAATAATTCTGCATTGATTACAGTCAGGTGATCTATGCTTATTTAACAGTCTGTATCCAAAGGGGTTTTGCTGAGGGGGTTTAATGTTCCTTTTTTATACATGTTTTTATCCTCCATTGTCAGATATAAATTAAGGGGCTAACTCAGATCTGGCTATTTCATGCTGAAGAAGATCACAATGAAAGAAGTGTGAACAGAATTAATTGATCTGGTGAGGAAAATATTCCTTCAACTGTAAACTACATTCTATCTTCAAAATCCCTGCCATGAAATTCACCTTCAGTCCAAGACATATTTTGCTTTTGCTCCTTCATTTTGGAGGGGCCACACTGGTTGATGTTCAGGGCTTACTCCTGGTGAGACCAGACGGGGTTCTGGTGACTGAACCCAGATCAGTCTTTCTGCTCTACCATCTCTCCAGAAACTCAAAGACACAGTGGGATGTTTTTGTTTCTGTACTGTCATATCATTGAAAATTCTTGAGAAGTTCCTTAACTCAAAGCTGTTTCGTCCAATTATTTTAGAAAATCCTTTTAACAACCCATACCAACGGTTTAATCTAATCTTACGTAATAGTCTCAACTGAATAATCGCCACCTACTTAACTTCAATTTTCAACACTGAACATAGCCAAACGTATACCTTCACTAAAACAGAACACTAGTCATAAGCCTAACCAAAGGCTTGACCTAACCTTATCTATTAGCCTTAAGCGAACAATCTCCCTATACTTTACTCTCATCAAGTAATTGTGGGTGGAGTGATAGCACAGTAGATAGGGCGTTTGCCTTGCAAGTGGCTGACCCAGGTTCGATTCCTCCGTCCCTCTCAAAGAGCCCAGCAAGGTACTGAGAGTATCCTACCCACATGGCAGAGCTTGGCAAGCTACCCATGGCGTATTCTATTTTCCCAAAACAGTAACAAGTCTCACAATGGAGATGTTACTTGTGCCCTCTTGAGCCATGAACAATGGGAGGACAGTGCTACTACAGTGCTTGTACAAGTAGCCCAGTCCTTATCCTTACTCAAACAGAACCCAAACCCTAATAACAGTAAACCAAAAACAGCAAAGCCACGTTCTTATAATCCCCAACCTAAAGGCTGGGCATTAATTTACCTATTATCCTCAACTGAACAATCTCCCTAGACTTTACTTCATTTTCAGTTTTAAAAGCAGTCAAACCCTTATCAAACAAAACTTTAATCCAAACCCAAACCTGAATGCAATCCACATTCTTTAGCAACCCACACCAAAGGCTCTGCCTAATTAGCCTCAAATGATCCAACACTCTTTCTCTAATAACCCCAGCCACGTCCTAATTCAAATTGCTATAATATCCCATATCAAATACTTGGCCTAAACTGCTGTCCTAGATGAACAATTGCCCTATGTATGATTTTCTCTTTTCAACTTTAAACATAGTTAAACCAATACTTACTTTACAGAACCCTACCCTACCCCAATTCTCATTGTTTTATTCTTTTTTTTATTGGATCACCATTATATGTAGGTACAAAGCTGTTCATGATTTGGTTTCAGTCATACAATGTTCCACACCCATCCCTTCACCAGTGCACATTTCCGACAACCAATGTCCCCAATTTCTCTCCTGTAGGAGAACATTGGTTTGCCTTTCCTTCCCAGCCACAGGGAGTTTGGGTTTGTTGATTGCTCCCCCAACCTGTCAATTACATTTGCCTCCTGATCAGACTCTGCTGACTTGTAAATATTGTTTTTCTCTCTTAATGTCCTTTGCATAGTTAGCTACCTCAGAGCAATGGCTTTTTGTATGGACACAGGAAGACAGTTAAAAAGACATGCTTTTGTGACTTGGGAGTTGATTGACTCCAGATAATATTACCTCCTAGACATCTGCTCTCTCAACTTAAGCCTCAGTTGCCCTTACTGCCTAGATCCCCCAAATCAGGGCCCCGATGAGGGACTGGATGGACCCAGGCAAGCGGTAAGCTACCCTGGCATCAAAATGGGCCTGGTCAAAGTTGCCTAATACTAAACTATAAGTTAAGAATATGGTCATGGACAAATTCTGTCATGATCCAAAAGTAACAACTAGATTTGGGTCCTGCTGGGGTTAGGAATTATTGATCCAGCCTGAGCACTGTAGTCTGAGTCTGTAGAGAGATGTCCTCAGGAAAGTTGTCCTACAAGCCTAATTGTGTCTATTACTGTGTCAACACAGAATGGCAATTTTTAGAAAGTTGAATTAAGATGTTAATTAACTTTCTGGTCCAAAGAGAGGAGAAACACACCTTAATTGTTGTTTTGGCCTGGTGGGCTGCAGTGGTCAGAAAGGCGTGAAGAATATGTTGATTGTACCTGGTGTAGGGGGAGGCACGGTTTGGGAGGCTTGGTTGGAGAAGAGGTGGTAAAAAATGTGGTTGCAGAGAGTTGGTGCAAAAAGAAAGAGAGGTAGAGTCGGAGAGAGGCAGAGTTGGAGATGTGGGCAGAGCAAGACACAGAGTTAGCGAGTGAGGGTTCGAGAGAGAATTGTGGAGTGTGTTAAAGAGAGGTTGGAGAGAGCTGGAGAGAGTTGGGAGCAAGTTGTGGAGTGAGTCATGGCTAGATGGGGAGAAAGTGGTGGAGAGAGTTTGGGAGAGACAAGAGATGGAATAAGGCAACTGATTATCAACCAGCTTGGCCCTCATTTTTCCTCTGTCGGCCTCAGTCAAAGGTCATCCCAGGTGGGAAGCGGTTCAAGAGCACTGTACAGCCAGGGAGAGCCACCAGGAGAGCCCATGAACATCCGCTAATCTGTGATCATTCCTAGAGACACCAGGGTAAAAGGAGTTTCGACAGGGAAAGGAGCTTAGGGAGGAGCCCAGGAGAGGAGAGCACAGGGAGGAGTCCAGGGCAGGAGAGCACATTGGAGCCCTGAGTGACAGCAGGGCAGGCCGCCCACCAGGTGCGTGGTAGCCTGGGAAGCAAACCAATGCTCACTGCCTGCCTGAGGACTGGCAGCGGGTCTGCACCAGTAACCGGCGTCTGCACTGTGACCGGAATCTACACTGTGACTGGAGTCTACACTGGGCGACCATGGTCTGCACCGGATGACCCTGGTCTACACGGTGACGGGGTCTACACTGGGAGACCCGCGGCTGGAGCCAGACAGGAGGGAGCCGCGCTGGGACCCCTGAGTTGGACCCGGCTCCGCCTCCTCACCCAGGGCCGCACCCTCGGCTCCCCTCCTGCGATCGCCCGCGTTCCTGGGGTCTTGCAAAGACCCCCGCAGCGTGTACAGACACCGTATGCTGGTCATACTCAGACAGGAGCGACCGGAGCCAGAGCGACACAGCCCGGCTAGGCTAGCCCTGCTCCAGCAGCGGGACTGGACTTGGCGCTGAGGGTGAGGTACTTGCACTGCGCCTGCGCACTCTGAACCTCACGCTCAGTGCGTCAAGCCCAACACATGATCCCCCAAGCACCACCAGGGGGCGATGCGGAGCCAGGAGTAATTCAGACCTCAACCAGGGATATCCCAAAATGTCACATATTTCCACTCATATTAAACTGCCTGTATTGGGGGGTGGCGGTTGGGGGGCCGAATTTCCCTTCTAGCACTACATTCTAAAGTCAGAATGTATTTTAATTACTTTTGCCACTATCGTATAAAGCAACAGGTTTCAGGACTGGACAGATAGTTCAATGGGTAGGGATCTTCCATTGCACATGCGGACCCGAGGTCCATGTGGACCCGAGATCCATGCCTGGAATCCCATATGGTCGGTGAGTCCACCAAGAGTAAACCCTGAGCAAAGCCAGGTGCGAACCAAAATCCAAACTATAAAGAGCAGGAGGTAGGGTGCTTGTCTTCATGCTGCAGATCCAGTTCAGATCCAAAGCACCACATGTGTTCCATGAGAGCCAGAATAATAGGAGCACTGTTGGACGTGGTCAAATTGACCCCCCACCCAAATACTATTGATGCAGGTGCAGCAGAAGTGGCGGCAGTCGGTTTCTATGTTCATTCACGAATCCAGGTTCTTCAATATTGTCAAGAATGAAAATATTAAATACTAAACATTCTCAGGCTGGAGTGATAGCACAGTGGGTAGGGCATTTGCTTTACCCACAGCTAACATGGCTCACCGGAGTTCGATTCCTCCACCCCTCTCCAGAGCCTGGCAAGCTACTGAGAGTATCTCGCCCGCCCGACAGAGCCTGGCAAGCTAACCGTGGCATATTCAATATGCCAAACACAGTAACAACAAGTCTCATGATGGAGACGTTACTGCGCCCGCTAGAGCAAATCAATGAACAATGGGAGGACCATGACTGTGAAAGATTGTCAGAGTTAGAAAGTAGAAAAGTTTATTGATAAGTAGAAGAGAAAGGAACAGGAGATTCCCAGAGTGGGAGAGAACTTAGTGTGGGCCTGTGGGTCTTTTTGTGAGACTTTTACAGAAAAAACAGGTCTTTGTGTAACAGAGAATGCAGGGAATCTACAGGGTGGTCATGCTGATTTATCTTTCGGGTCATCTGCCTCAGGTATTGTTTCTTATCTTAGCCTTGTGACTCCTAATTCTAGGACAGGAGAATATGGTCCTGGGGAGCTCCACGAATGTTTAAGATTTGTCCTTGCAGATGAGGTGGAGTAGATCAATGGGGGAAATGGAACTGCAGGTGAGGGGAAACAGTGGACACGCCTCTTGTTGGCAAGGGGAAACTGAGGATTCCTCTTTTACTATCAAATGATGATATATTCATGAAGGTGTTACTTGGTTACATGAAACACGTTATTAAGTTTTTCAACTTTGTTTATATCTAAGTTACAGGATATATCAGTTTGGACTCATTAGTGAGTGAGAAGCAGACTGTCACTATGTATTTGGTGAATGAACGCTCAATTGAGTCACTTAACACTCTTCTATTCTACTAGATTTTATCAGTTTTTCCTTTAAAGTTTTCTCATTTATTGGTTATTATTTATCTATACAAACTCTAAAATGTAATTAATCAAAGAAACATTATGGTAGGGCTGGAGCAATAGTACAACGGGTTGAGCACTTTTCTTATATGCAACTGAACCAGGTTCGATCCCTGGCACTACATATGGTCCCTTCAACCTGGCCAAGAGTGATATGTGAGCACATATCTGAGAGTAATTCCTGAGTACTCCCAGGTGTGGCCCCCAAAACAAACCAAACAAAAAGAATTTTTATGGATCAGTAATATAATGGACTGAGTGCATGCAAGAGTCTCAAGTTTAATCCCTGAAGAGATCCCAGGCCCCGAAAGCACTACCAGGAATAATGTTGAAAAACAAAACAAAAAAATTCCATCAAACTTGAAATTATTTATTATGATGCGGATTCTGTCTTATCTGGAATGAGAGGCTGTGTGTTAGATTACATCCTAGGGATCTTCACTGGGTGGAGTTATCACTGCACCATAGTAGAGCTCTAGACAGAGTCAGTAGAGATTTGCTTAAACAAAGGATTATTTTGTAGACATGTGAAACGGTGATATTTCTGAACAATTTCTTAGAGTGGAGCTTAATTTATCTGAGTTAGATGACCAGATACTTAAAATTTAACACAGAGCAAGGTCTAACTTACCATCTCCTTTTCAAGTTCACTGCCTTAGCAGTGGTAGGTTGGTGAGTGGGTTTGAAGTAGAGCATTAATCACTTTTTGGGTTACTAATTGTTTTTTTCCGTCTTTAGTATTTTGCCATTCTGGCCCCGGCAAATTTGAGTTGTATTTACTAATGTGATTGTGTAGTTTCCCCATCTTAGGGGAACATTTGCTCTTGTTTAAATATCTCAGCTGTGCTCCTGTTCTTTCCTCCACCTAAACGTTTTCTAAAAAGTGTAACTTCACCATTGCAATGAAGCGTTAGTTAACTCTCTCATCCTTCTAGAGGCTTTTCAATTTCTCTGACTCCTTCTAATCCATAAGTACCCCTTTGCAATGCATCCACATAAGATATAATTCTGAACTCTGGAGTCCTGTTTGTGGCTGACTTTACAGGCATATAGCTCTGTGTCAGGTGAACTTGATCTGGCACCATTTAATTATTTCTAAGCCAGTTTGGGGGTTTGATGGTGGTGGAAGGAAGTACAGTAACTTTATACACACTAAACATGAACATTAACAATTATAAAAAGCAATAATCAAATAATAATACCCATATTTTGGGGTGTGTGTGCGTGTGTGTGTGTGTGTGTGTGTGTGTGTGTGTGTGTGTGTATGCTGATGCCCAGGCACTGTTTTAGCAGAAGAGAAGTGTTTCATTTCTGGCTGCATTTTCTCCCAGTAGCCAGAGTGAAAGTGAACAAAAGGTGGGAGTACAACTTAGCTTTCAGGATGATATGTTCATGGTTTTATCCTGTTTTAATTGTTTTAAAATGAGTCTCACTCAGTATTGTGAAAAAATCAAGTTTCTCTGATGAACTCGTTCTTAGGATATTTCGTGGGGATATGGGGGCACGTATGTTGCTACTACCTCCCAAATGGTGCTCTGAAGATCTGGGACCCTTCTTGGCATTTCCTGGACATCTGGGCATGAAGTTCATTTCAGGATGCTGCTTGTGCCCTGAGAGTTTGGCCAGGCAACCCTGTTGGTTGTCAAGGGGCCTCGAGACCAGAATTTACAGGTCCCAGGGATGAAGCTGGAAATGCTTGGGAGACTTTGTGATGTCAGGGATCAAACCAAGTTTGCTTTCATGCAAGGCTTGTACCTTAATCCATGTACTGTACCCTAAACCCTATTCTAAGAATCCTTAGATTTATTTATATGATTTAAATCATATTTTTAATTATTCAAAATAACCTCTCCCCCCTAGCACAGTGGCAGGGCATTAGCCTTGCATGCAACCAACATGGCCGACCCGAGTTCGATTCCTCCGCCCCTCTCGGAGAGCCTGGTAAGCTACGGAGAGTATCTCGCCCGCACGGCAGAGCCTGGCAAGCTCCCCGTGACATATTCGATATGCCAAACACAGTAACAACAAAGTCTCCAATGGAGACGTTACTGGGCCCGCTCGAGCAAATCGATGATCAACGGGAGGGCCTTTACCTTTTACCTTTACCTTTACCCTCCCCCCCTTAACTTCTGAAACTCTTATATACTGATTGGAAAAGCTAGAACATACTGAAAATTATATGAAAGACAAAAATATCTATAAATCACCTAAATAATTGCTGTTAATTGAACTTTTATTTCTAACTAGTCTTCCATATTTTTGCACTTTGTATCTTTAAAGTGTTTAAAGAGAGACACCTGCAGAAAAGCAGCTCTGAGACTCAGTCTTTCCCTCTTCACCGCTCACACTGCACTGATCTCGTCCCAAACCCAGCAACATGAAGAAACAATGCAAATCCCCACCACTTGGGGAGGACAACAAAAAGAATGCAGAAGAATCCGTCGATACTGTTCACCTAAGGGACCTCTCAGAAAAGGAATTCAGATACGAAGTCAGGAAAATGTTCAATGAACTCAATCAGACAGTTAGACAGATATCCAGTAACATGACAGAAAAAATTGACAAATTGCGCTAGGAAATGAGAGCAGAAATGTCATGAATAAAAGATTCTGTAGATGAAATGAAAAATTCAGTCTCTTCTCTCAAAAATAGAATGACCGCAGCTGAAGAGAGAATCAGTGAGCTGGAAGATCAGCTGCACCAAACCAACTGGCAACAACACACAGTGGCAAGGCACCTCAAATTAGCTCTACAGAGAATCAGAGTCCTAGGAGATGATTCCAAGAGGAACAACATTAGAATCATTGGACTACAAGAAGCCCAGGGAAACAATCCCAATGAAAAAACCACGGTGAAACAAATCATTGCTGAAGTATTCCCATAGCTCCACAATGCAGCCATTCAGGTTCAAGGAGCCCGAAGGGTACCAGCTAAAAGAGACCCTAACAAAAACACTCCAAGACATATCATAGTTAGAATGATTGATGCTCCTGATAGAGATACAATACTGCAAACAGCAAGGTCAAAGAAGAAAATCACATACAATGGAGTACCCCTTAGATTCACAGCAGATCCATCAGGGGAAACCCTCCAAGCCCGAAGGCAGTGGCAATCTATAGTGAAAAAAAAAACTCACTGAAATGAATGCTTCACCAAGAATACTCTATCCAGCTAAACTCTCACTCAAAATTCAAGGAGTGGTACAGTATTTTCTAGACAAACAGCAGCTCAGGAACTTTATAGACTCAAAACCAAACCTAAAGTAAGGGCTAAAGGGGCTACTATAAGACAAGACAAACCCTACAATAACAACACACCCTTACAGAAAGATGACACAAAACTCCATAACAATAATCTCTCTCAATGTCAACGGTCTAAATTCACCAATTAAGAGACACAGAATGGCAAAATGAATTCAGAGAGAGAACCCAACATTCTGCTGCCTACAAGAAACCGCTGGAGCGATAGCACAGCGGGTAGGGCGTCCACCTTACATGCGGCCAACATGGCCGACCAGAGTTCGATTCCTCCGCCCCTCTCGGAGAGCCCGGCAAGCTACTGAGAGTATTCGATATGCCAGACACAGTAACAACAAAGTCTCCAATAGAGACGTTACTGGGCCCGCTCGAGCAAATCGACGATCAAGGGAGGGCCTTTACCTGTACCTTTTACCTTTACAAGAAACTCATCTCAACAGCCAGAGCAAACACAGACTCAATGTCAAAGGATGGAAAACAATCCTGCAAGCAAACAGCTCCCTCAAAAAAGCTGGCGTGGCCATACTAGTATCTGATAGCATTTATTTTGCATTGAAAAAGATTAGAAGAGACAACGAAGGCAACTTTCTCTTCATAAGGGTCACGGACAACAGGAAGAAATCACACTCTCAAATGTATATGCATCTAATGAAGGAACAGCTAAATATTTAAAACAAATGCTAACAGATTTTAAGGAGGACATTTCTAGCAACACAATAGTAGCTGGAGATTTCAACATCATCTTATCACCTCTGGATAGATCAACAAGAACAAAACTCAGCCAGGAAACGTTGGCTTTGAAAGAAGAAATAGAAGAGGGAGGGCGTATAGACCTGCACAGGGCTTTGCATCCATAAAAGAAAGAATACACATTCTTCTCCATTACGCATGGAACATTTTCCAAAATAGACCATGTGCTAGGCCACAAAACATACCTAAATAGAATCAGGAAGATAGAAATAGTATCAACAATCTTTTCAGACCAAGATGCACTGAGAATAGGAGTGAATCACACACAGATACGGAGAACCAAATCAAACACCTGGAAATAAAAAAACTCAATGCTTCAAAACGAGTGGATCAGGAGGGAAGTCAAGGATGAAATCAAAAGATACTTGAAAACAAATGAGAATGAAGACACGAGCTACCAAAACTTATGGGATGCAGCAAAAACCGTTTGAAGGGGAAAATTTATAGCTCTGCAAGCATATCTCAGGACAGAAGAAAGGATGCACTTAAACAACCTGACTTCACAGCTCAAGATCTTAGAAAAGGATCAACAGAAGGAGCGCAAATTGTGCAGAAGGAAAGAGACTATAAAACTTGGAGCAGAAATCAACGACGTGGAAACCAAAAAAAAAAAAAAAAGCAATTCGAAAAATCAATGAAACCAAGAGCTGGTTATTCAAAAAAATAAATAAGATAGATAAACCACTAGCAACACTCACAAAGAAACAGAGAGAGAACGCTAATAAATCGAATCAGAAATAAGAATGGGGATATCACAACAGAAACCAAAGAAATTCAAAAGATCACCAGAGACTACTTTGAAAGTCTGTATGCCACGAAACAAGAGAACCTAGAAGAAATGGATAAATTCCTGGATTCCTATTATCCCCAAAGGCTGAGTCAAGAAATACAGTGTACCAGAATAGACCTACTCACATCAAGGAAATTGAAACTGTAATCAAAAGTCTTCCCAATAACAAAAGCCCAGGTCCAGATGGATTCACTAGCCAATTTTTCCAAACATTTAAAGAGGACCTATTGTAGGTTCTTCTCAAGATTTTCCAGGAAATTGAAAAAACAGAGACTCTCCCAAACAGTTTCTATGAAGCCCATATCTCTCTAATACCAAAAGGAAACAAAGACACCACAAGAAAAAGAAAACTCAGGTTGATATTCCTGATGAACCTGGATACGAAGATTCTCAACAAAATAGTAGCAAATAGAATTCAACAACTCATCAAAAATATCATACACCATGACCTAGTGGGATTCTTCCCGGTGATACAAGGATGGTTCAACATTCAGAAATCTGTCAATATAATCCATCATATCAATAAAAGAAAAGATGAAAATAATATGATCATATCAATATATGCAGAGAAAGCATTTGACAAGATCCAGCAACCGTTTATGATGAAAACCCTCACCAAAATGGGGATAGAGGGAACTTCCGTCAGTATAGTTAAGGCTATCTACCACAAACCTACAGGAAACATCATCCTCAATGGGGAAAAACTGAGAACCTTCCCCCTAAGATCAGGGACGAGACAAAGATGCCCACTCTCTCCACTATTGTTCAATATAGTACTGGAACTACTTGCAATATCAATTAATCAACAAGAAGATATTAAGGGCATCCAGGTAGGGAAGGAAGAAATCAAGCTCTCACTATTCGCAGGTGATATGATACTATACTTAGAGAATCCTAAAACCTCTACCAAGAAACTCCTTGAAACAACAGACTTGTATAGTTAAGTTGGAGGCTATAAAATCAATACACAAAAATTCATGGCTTTCCTATACTCAAATAGTGAGAGAAGAAAGTGACATAAAGAAAATAATCCCATTCACAATAGTACCCCAGAAAATCAAATACCTAGGAATCAGGTTAACTAGTGAAGTAAAGGACCTATACAAAGAAAACTACAAAATGCTTCTTCAGGAAATAAAAGAGGGCATGAGGAAATGGAAAAATATCCCCTGCTCCTCTTTATAATAGCCAGAAACTGGGAAGAAACCTGAGTGCCCATTAACAGATGACTGGTTATAGAATGTGAATGGAACTGACCGGACAGAGGTCAGCACTGGTGTCTGCACTTCCAGAGACCGGCCTGTGCCCCTATGGCCCATTGACCTTCTTCAGACGGCCTGTCACTAAACCATTAATAGTTCTGATTCTAGAGCAGTTTGGGTACACTGCGCTGTCTCTCTGCTCTCTCTTCTCACATTCTCTCTCTCTCTTTCTCTCCCTCCCCTCTTCTCTTTCTCTTTCTCTCTTGTCTGTCCTCTTTCTCCCTCTCCATTTCTTTCTCTCACCCCTCTCCCTTCTCTCTCCCCCCTCTCACTCTCCCGTCTTCTCTCTCTCTCCTGTCTTCTCTCTCTCCCCCTCATTCTCTTTCTCTCCTCCCTTCTCTTTCTTTCTCTCTCCCTGTCTTCTCTCTCCTCTTTCTCCCTCCTCTTCTCTCTCCTCCTCCTCTCTCCCCCTCCTCTCTTCTCCCTTTCTCTCTTCTCTCTCTCCCCCCTCTTCTCCCTCTCCTCTCTCTCACTTTTTCTCTCTCTTTCTCCCACTGATTTTTGTCCCACACCTGGAGATACTCAGTTACCACAGGCTCTGTACTCTGGAGTTGCTGGTGGTATTGCTCAGGGAACCGTGAAGCTTTGGCCTACATGCACAGCATGCACTCAATCCATCGAGCTCACTCCAACCCCTGGCACACTTGTCTTTGTTTTAGAGAAGGCAGGAGACATAGTGCAGCAGGTATGGTGCCTCTCTTGCCTGGGGCCTACCTGGGTTTGATCCCTGACACTCCATATGGTCCCCTGCGCAAACCAGGAGTGATCCCTGGGCATGGAACCAGGAGTAAGCCTGGAGCACCATTGGATGTGGCCTAAAATGTGTGTGTGTGTGTATGTGTGTTAAATAATTTTTATTTTAATTGAATCATCAGGAGATAGTTACAAAATTGTTCATGACTGGGTTTCAGTCATGCAATGTTCCAACACCCATTCCTTCACCAGTGCATATTTCCCACTACTAGTATCCCCAGTTTCCCTCAAACCATGCCCAGCCTCTCTCTATGGCAAGCACTTTCCTTTTTTCTCTCCTTTGGGCACTATGGTTTGCAGTACAGATACTAAGAGGTCATCATGCTTGTTCCTTTACTTACTTTCAGCAGTTCTTATTCAGTTCTTATTCAGAGTGATCACTTCCAACTGTCTTTGTCATAGTGGTTCCTTTTTTATCCAAACTTCCTTCTCCCCAGCACTTGAAGCCAACTTGCAACCATGACCTGTCCTCCTGGCCCTTGTTTCTACTGTCCTCAGGTGTTAGTCTCATATTGTTTTTCTTTTAATTCCACAAATGAGTGCAGTCATTCTATGTCAGTCCCTCTCCTTCTGACTCTTTTCACTCAGCATGATACTCTCCATGTCCATCCATTTACAAGAAAATTCCGTGCTTCATTTTTCCTAACAGCTGCATAGTATTCCATGGTGTAGATGTGCCAGAGTTTCTTTATCCAGCCATCTGTTCTCAGGCACCGAGGTTCTATAAACACACTCTTATTCCCTCCCCTGACCTTCCCCCTTGTTGCTGTTGATCTGCCATGTGGGGTCCACATGCGGCCTTATTGTGGCACTCGCAGTTCTCACTGTGATGCTGGCAGGGGTTGCGGGCAGGGTGCAGGGCTCACATAGTCTGCTGGGGTGCTGATGGGGCATCATATGTCAGGATAAATCACTCACTCTGCTGGGGTGCTCCTAGCAGGTCGAGTATTAGGCTGCAGGCTCTTGGGTTTGTGCTCCTGTGGCTGTGGTGCATGCATCTCTGCTTGCCAGCATGTACCACTGGCTGAGCCATGCAGGCTCTAGCTGCAGTGCTCACAGGGTGAGGGGTCACTGTGGTGCTCTGTTTGGAGTTCCCAGGGCTCACACTTTCTGACTGTGATGCTTGGGTTCTTGGTTATTACTCACAACATGTGACAGTGGTTTGGGTGCCAAGAACATTCCTGGCACATGTGGCAACATGGAATTGGAACTCATTTGACCATATACCTATAAGGCAAGCATCTTAGCCACTGTGCTATGCGTCAAGCCCTCCATTTTAAAATGTTTTAGGAGTATAATGTCACCACCCTGTTTCCACCAAAGTGACAGTATCCCTCAGCCATAGTCCCCTGGACCTTTCAACCCTGCCCTGCCTCTTGGTGTGCTCAATTTGGGAGTTAGAGTCTATGGGTTTGTCTTTGACATTTCTCTCCTTGTGGTGTATTTCTTTGAATACCATATATAAGTGAGATCATCCTGTATTTGTCTTTCTCATTGTGAGTAGTGATTTCACTGATCTTTTACATGATTTTTTTCATTTCTATTTTCCTTACTTCCACTGTAATTTTTATTTTTTTCCCTTCATCTACTGACTTTGGCTTTAATTTGTTCTTCTACTAAGTTCCTTGAGGTATGCAAAAAATATTTATCATTGTTAATTTTGACAGTGCTGGAGAGTGAACCCTTTAGCTACTTCTAGAAGACCTTAGATGTGAAGATGTTCCCTTCACAGCACTGCAAGGGGAGGCCCAGGAAGCTTTCTCTGTGCTGTGCATTCTGACTTTGCTCTGAGTGCTTATGCACCAGGCGGGAATGGACGTGGGTGTCCCTGATGGTCCACATCTCCAGTCCTGTTTTGTTTTGGGGTTACTTCTGGTGCTGCACTTAGGAATCACTCCTGGTAGTGCTCAGGGATCGAACCCAGGTCAGGACACGGGTCCTACCTGCCATGCTCTCATTTCCTATTTTTTTAAATTTAACTTTTTTTTTTTTATTGAATCACTGTGAGATACTGTTACAAAATTTTCATGATTGAGCTTCAGTCATACAATGATCGAACAACCCATCCTCCACCAATGCACATTTCCCACCACTAGCATCCACACTTAAGTACCTATTCTTAAGTGTGGGACAGAGGTGCTTGTTTGACTTGCATTGATCCAGCAGACAGAGATGCATGTCTTCCTCTCTCCCTTAATCCTGTGTTTTTACATTGAAATCTCGCCATCCCCTCATAGCATTCACGGTATTCTAAGAGGTTGTCTTTCTTGCCCCAGTGTCTGCCTCTCTAGAGGATATCGCAATCACTCCCTCCTTTCACAAGCACTGCAAGTGTACCTGGAGCTCACAGACCCAAGTCCCTCCTACTGCCCTTCCAGATAAGTCCAGACTCTCTAGGATTACTCTTCAGGCTTAGTTTCCTTTGGACTCCCTCCCACATCTCTGATTCACCATGGCTCAGTATTTCCCTCATCCACTTACTCAAGCATCTTGATAACATATGTATCCTCTGCTCTTGGAATCTGCCTTTAGTTCTCTTTGGCAGGCCTTAAATTGAAATCCTTTCAGAGTAAGTCCTCAGCATTTAGCCTTCGGAGGGTTTGATCAGAATGTCCTCTCCACCACTTTGTCATAGTTCTTTTACAGCCCTCATTTCTGCCCTGGAGTAATTTAATTGCACATATATCTTCCATTAGGTTGTAAACCCTTGGAAGACAGGGATGTTGCCATCCATTATGATTTCCCCAGTACTTGATATGGTGCATTTTGCTTGTGTGGTAGTGTGCAGGGGCTGGCAGCTCCAGGCTCTGTGCTTGGAGTTGCTTCTGGGGGTGCTTGAGGGATCTTACTGTGTCAAGGATCCAACCCAATCCAGAGTCTTCTACATAACAAAGCATGTGCTCAGTCTCATTGAGCTGTCTCTGATATGGTACTTTGAATGCATTTCGTATTCATGGTTAGTGGAGTTAAAGCTCAATGTACTTGTGAATCAAGGTTTGTTTTCAATAAATTCAAAGTTTAAATTGTTATATTAGCCAAATAGTATTGTTTAAAATGGAACTTAATCATTTTTTAAAATCTCTATCCCAAAGCAGCTCAATGAATTCTACATTAACCTCCATTTTATAGAGGTAAAAAACAGCAAGTATCTTGCAAAAAGTTCCAGAGTGAGGGGAATCTGTGCCTTAGAAGATCTTGTTTTTCTAACTGAAAAAGGCCCTCGTAATTCTCAAAAAAAAATCCTGAGAAGTCAACCAAGGTTGGTTAAATGAAGAGAAAGGATGAAAGTGGGAAAGAGTTACAGCTCTCCATATGCAAATGCATCCTGTCTGTCTGTCTGTCTCCATTTCTCTCACTCCCTCCCTCTTCCAAATCTTGGTTCAGCCTTGGGAGAATATAGGAGTCCTGGAATTTATCCATTTCTTTAAAGTTCTCTTATTTCACGGCATAAAGATTCTCAAAGTAATCTCTGATTTGAATTTTCATAGTTTCTGTTGGGATGTTACCTCTTTCATTTCTGATTCAGTTTATTAGGGTTCTCCCTCTCTCTCTTTCTTTGAGAGTCTTGTCAATGGTTTATTGATCTAGTTTTTTTTTCAAAGAACTAGCACTTGATTTCATTGATCATTTGGATTGTTTTGGGGATTCCAGCTCTTTTTTTAAAAATTGACTTACCTTGAGATACACAGTTACAAAGTCTTCATGATCTGGTTTCAGTCATAAAATGTTCAAACACCTGTCCCTCCACCAGTGTACATTTCTCACCAGTGCACCAGTGTCCCCAGTCCTCCCTCCATCCCTCCCTCCCTCTCTCTATCTCTCTCTCTCTCCCTTCTAGCCCCCTTTCTCTTTCCCTCTCTCTCTCTCTTTTACCTCCCCCATCTCTCTCTCCTTCCCCTTTTGAGCATTATGTTTTGCAGTATAGATACTGAGAGGCCATCATATTTGATCCTTTACCCACTTTAAGCACACATCTTCCTAGACTATAGACCAAGCATTATGGCTACTTAATACCTGGATTGCAGACCACAACACCCTAAAGGAGAGAGAGAGTAAAAGGTACTATCCACCTGCTACAGAGGCAGGAGTGGGGGGTGGGATGGGGATTATGGGGGGGATGCTGGGAACATTGGTGGTGGAGAATGGGCACTGGTGCAAGGATCAATTGATAAGATAACTCTGGAATTAATTCAAGAGGAACAACATAAAAATAATCATTGTCCCAAAGGGACAGGAAGGCGACTCTTGTGAAGATGCAACAATCAGAAACATCACTGCTGAGAAGTTCCCAGAGCTGGAGGGGGCAAGCACCCAGATCCAAGAGACTTGAAGGGTACCAGGTAAAAGAAATACAACTAAAAATACTCAAGATACAAACTAGTCAGAATGATGAATGTCTTAGATAGGTATAGAGCACTTAAAGATTAAAGAAAAAAATGACATGCAAAGGAGTGTTGGTACAAATGACAGAAGAATTCTTACATGAGGCCCCAAGACAATGGTGGGAGATAATTAAACTCAATGAACAACTTTACCCAGCCAGACTCTCATTCAGATTTGAAGGAACTATACACAACTTCACGGATAAGAAACAGTTCAGGAACTTTATGACTCAAAACTGCTGTAAAAAGAGAATGAAAAGGGCTACCGTAGATAAGAGAAATCTCACAAGTAGACCAAATTTCTACAAAAAGACGGTACAAACTCCAAGGCAATAATCACACTCAATGTCGGAGGCCTAAATGTACCAATTAAGAAACATCAAATGTCAGTATGGATTAAAAAATTGAGTCTAACCTTCTACTGCTTGCAAGAATTAAATTTAAGCAGTAAGGGCAAACAGATTCAAAGTCAAAGATTGGAAGACAATATTTCAAGCACACAAGCCCCAAAAAAGGCTGGGTGGCCATACTGATATCAGACAACATTGACTATAGTATTAAAAGGTTTTAAGAGACTGAGAAGGCCATTTCTCAGTGATGAAGGGATATGAACATCAGAAGGAACTCACATATTCCTAAACACATTTAAAATTCATAAAATGACCAATAGACTTGAAGAACATTGATGACAGCACAATAACAGTTAGAGATTTCAACACCACTCTGTCTCCACTTGATAAATCAGCTAGGCTAAAACTAAAAGCGGAAATACTGGAATTGACTGGAATTGAAGAGAGAAACAGAAGAGAGGAACGTAGTATATATACATATATTATATAAATATATACACACACATATATATGTATGTGTGTATACACATTCTTCTCCAATGCACATAGGGCATTCTCCATGATAGAACACAAGTATAATCACAAAACATAACTCCAAAAATTATTTAACATTCTCAAGTCAATCAATGCAATGCACTACATCAACACAAAAAAATTAAAAATCATATCAATAGATGCCAAGAATATATTAGATAAGAGGATGAAGAGGAAGGAGAAAAGTAGCTTGTAGAAGAGAGCTCAGAACTTCCCCAGTCTCTGAAGGGAAGCTCCAGAAGAGAGATAATGCAAGCTATCAAAGGAGGAACACCTAGATTACTCTGGATTATAGACCTGAGAAGGAAGGGAAGGAAAAGAACCTGAGAAGGACAGGGAAGGAAAGGAAGAAGAGGCAGATAGGAGGTAACATGGGCAAAAGGACTCAGACACATTGGTAGTGTTACTGTTTACATATTTTATTTAGGAATGCAAAAAATAAAAAGAATGTCAAAATTATTATGAGTAATTCAGAGGGTATTAATCACTAACAATTTAATGATTTAATTAAAAAATATTCAAAGCTCTTTTTAACTGCTTACCTCCCAAAGAGTTGAGGATTTCAGCAGATGGCTTCTCCTAGAAGGTTATTTTTTTGTAGAATCTTTAGAATTTTCTAAATGTGGTATCCTATTTTCTGCAAATAGTTCAATCTTGACTTTTTTCTTTCATATCTGGATGCCCTTGATTTTTTTTTTTTTGCCTAACTGCTATGAGCAGTACTTCCAGTAGTATATTAAATAGGAGTTGTGAGATTGGGCAATCTTGTCTTGTAACTAATCTTAGAGGTTTTTAGTTTTTTGCCATCTATAATACTTGCTGTGGGCTTATGTGAGATGACTGATTATATTGAGAAAATTTCTTTCAACTTCCATTTTGTTGAGGGTTTTTTATCATGAATGGGTACTGGATCTTGTTGAATGCTTTCTCTGCATTGATTGATGTGATTATATGATTGTCATCTTTTCTTTTATTGATACAGTGTATTATGTTGATTGAATCACAAATGTTATATCAGTTTTGCATCCTTGGGAGGAGTCCTACTTGGTCATGGTGTATGATCTTTTTGATGACCTGCTAGATTTGTTTTATTAGTATTTTGTTAAGGATCTTTGCAGTTATGCTCATCAGGGATTTCAGACTATAATTTTCTCTCTCTCTCTCTCCCTCTCTCTCTCTCTCTCTCCCTCTCTCTCTCTCTCTCCCTCTCTCTCTCTCTTTCTAACTTTTTTTTAATATCTGTGCTTTTGTTATGAGGGTGATATTTTTCTCATAGAAATTGTTTGGGAGTGTTTCTATTTCTTCAATTTTCTGGAAGAACTTTATAAAGATTGACAGTAGGTCCTCTTTAAAGTTTGGAAAGTATTCACCAGTGAATGCATCTTGGCCTGGGCTTTTGTTTCTGGAAAGAATTTGATTACCATTTCTATTTCTTCAATAGTAATAGATTTGTTCAGGCATTCCAAGTTTGGTACAGACTTGGGAGTTTATAGGAATACTAGAATTTATCTGGTTCTTCAAGTTTCTCTTGTTTTGTTGCATGAAGATTCTCAAAACAATCTCTGATGATTCTTTGAATTTCTGTCGTTTCTGTTGTGATGTCCCCCCTTCATTTCTCAGTTTATTGGGGCTCTCTCTCTTTCTTTGTATGTCTTGATAGCAGTTTATTGTCTTTCTTTTTTTTTTCCAAGAACAAGATCTTGGTTTCATTGATCTTTTGGCTTATCTTTTGTGATTCCAGCTCGTTCATTTTTACTGTTTTTTTTTATTTCCTTCTTGCCACCTGGTTTAAGCTCCTTTTGATGGTCATTTCTCAAGATCTTAAAGTGAGAAGTTAAGCTGAATATGTGGGTCTTGCTTCCTGATGAATTCTTACAGAATTCTTACTAAACATTCCTCTTATAACAGTTTTAGATACATCCCACAATTTCTGGTAACTTGGTCTTTATTCTCATGTCCAATGTTTAGATTCAGCCTTCTGGAACTGTGAGTTACCGTGGATAGTCTTTGTCTTGGTCGACAAAATAAAGTCAGACAGTCTCTCACCCTGTTTGTTCCATTCTAGGCCATGGGTCCCAATGTGGAGTTCTTCAGCTGAACTTCTCGGTCCTATCTTGGCATTAAAATCACAAACAATGATCTTATAGAAGGTGTGGTCTTCTTTATAGAACCTCTCCAACTGCATGTAGGACTTCTCAATTACTCCTTCATCATAATTGGATGTTGGTGCGTTTACAACGAAGATAGAAACTGCCAGTAGTGAGCCACATCTATTCAAGTGTAATTGTCCTATTCAGGTTGTAAGGCATTCGAAAGAATCAATGCTGTGGCCAAGTTCGTGTTGACAAGGACACTGACACCTCCGATGCCTCTTTTGTCGCATGTTCTGCCTTATTATCTGTCATCTACAAGCTGTTCACTTAAGTCATCCCGAATAGGATTGACAGAACACTAGATGAAGGAAAACCATGCGAGCAAGCCAAGTTCCGCAAAGGATTCAGCACAATTGACTGCATCCACACGATAACCAAGCTCATTGAGGTTTCTTGGGAGTTCAAGATGCCGCTCTCCCTAAGGTTTATTGATTTAAAGAAGGCCTTTGATTCTGTTGAGACCGAAGCAGTCATTGAAGCCCTAGCCTATCAGGGCATTCAAACTCAATACATCAATCAGGGTCCTCTGTGAGCTGTATTATGGATTCACTACCAGGATCTCACCATTCTACAAAGAAGTGATCATCGATGTCAAGAGAGGGGTTCAGCAGGGTGATACCATTTCACCGAAACTCTTCAGTGCCACCCCCGGAAACGTCGTGCGATGACTGGAATGGGAAGGAATGGGAGTGAAGATAGAGGGTCGGCAACTACATCACCTCCACTTTGCTGATGACATCGTTCTAAATAACACCAAACTTTAGCCAAGTGGCACAAATGCTGGCCGACTTTGACCATGAGTGTGGAAAGGTAGGTCTACAGCTGAATCTCACGAAGACAATGTTGTGAAAAACAGTCTTGTTCCTGATGTTCCAATCGCTCTCAACGGAATGACCATCTCCAAATGCAACAGTTATGCGTACCTATGTCGAGAATTCAACATGACGAATGACCTGGCACCTGAGTTGCGCAGGAGGAAGAGAGCGGCTTAGAACGCCTTCAAGAACATCAAAGAAATAACTAAGAGGACAAAGAACCTCTGTCTCTGGGCACATCTCTTCAATTCCACTGTTCTTCCTGCATTAACATATGCCTCAGAGACCTGGGCCCTATGAAAACAGGATGAGAATGCTATTCGGGTCTTCCAAAGAGGAATCGAAAGGGCTATGCATGGAGTGTCACTTTTCACTCAAATGAGAGAAAGAATCTGGAGTTCCAACCTCCTTCAATGGTCAAGAATCAGGGATGCTGTTTTGTTTGCCAAGGCGTCGAAAATCAGATGGGCTGGACATGTAATGATATTTGGAGACTGCCACTGGACTAGAGCCATTACCGACTGGATTCCACGGGATGTCAAAAGATTGCGTGGCCGCCCACCTACAAGATGGTCAGACTTCTTCATCAAGACCCTGAACAATCTGTTTGAGGCTCTTCATGTTCCTAGAACGAACAGATGCCATTGGGCTACACTAGCACATGACAGGGACAAATGGAGACATGACTGGCATCCACTCAAGCAAATCGATGAGTAACAGGAAGTCAAGTGATCAAGTGATATCCTTAACAATTGTTTTCTAGCCTTTGACTTTGAGTCTATGTTTGCTGTTTAAATATGTTTCTTGCAGACAACAGAGTGTTGGTTTCAATTTTTTAATCCATCCTACCATTCTGTTTCTCTTAATTGGTATATTTAGCCCACTGACTTTGAGAGAGATTTTCGTTAAGGGGGGGAGGGCTTGTGCCATCTTTTTGTAAGAATTCGCTATGACTGTGGGGGTTGTCTTCTCTTAAAGTGACCCATCTAAATGGGTTTAAGTCTATGAAGTTCAGCTGTGAAGTTGTGTTTTGTTCCTTCAAAATCTGAATGAGAATCTGGTGGGTAAAGTATTCTTGGTGAGGCATTTGTTTCACTGAATTTTATTCACTGTATTTCACCACTATCTTCAAGCATGGAAGATTTAATCCGATAAGTTGGTTGTACATATTAAGGATGCTCCTTTGTAAGTGATGTCCTTTTGTGATGTTTTCTTTCAGTATTCTATCTCTATCATTTTCAGCATTCTGATTAAGATGCATCTCATGGTATTTTCATTTTTATTTCTTTTAGCTAGCACCTGTTGGGCCCCCTGGATTTGGGTGCATGTGCTGTTCAGCTATGGGAACTCAGAAATGATGGCCTTGACAGTTGCTTCTTCATAGGGTTTTTTCCCCTGTCCCTCTGGGAACTCAAGGATTCTTCCATTGTTGTTGAATTTATCCCAAAGTTCTTCTGTCATCTATTGGTTTATTTTGAGGCTATTTTCTATCTTCTGGTGTCTTCTGGAGATTTCCTGCACCTCATCTTGGAGTTCACTGATTCTGTGTTCATAAGCTGTTACTCTGTTAATGAGGTTTCCCAGTGAGTTTTTCATTTCATCTTCCAGGTTTTAGATCTGGCATTTATGCTTGTATTTTCATTTGCATTTTCCTTATTTCTGCTCTCATATCCTCTTGTGTTTCATTGGCGGTGCACTCCATTGTTTCTTTGAGTTTCCTATGGATCTTCATCAATCTCATTCTAAATTCTTTATCAGAGA
Source organism: Sorex fumeus (assembly GCF_029834395.1). Taxonomy (NCBI): domain Eukaryota; kingdom Metazoa; phylum Chordata; class Mammalia; order Eulipotyphla; family Soricidae; genus Sorex; species Sorex fumeus. Next base: position 7,252,717 of record NW_026606103.1, read on the forward strand.
GGTTATATAGCTCATTGTTACTGGTTGGTTCATCTGGGCTAGAATCTGCACTGTTTAGTGGGTTTCTGTGTTGCTTTACTATTGTGACTGTTGTAATTTGAAGTTGTTTCTTGTGCATTGTTGTAGTTAGAATGTCTGTGTATGTCTATTATTAATTATGGAGAGGTGAAGAAATACATGGCTGTTCCTCTTCATTCCACGATGTTGCTCTTCATAGGTGGGGTTTAATACTGACCTGGGGAGCAAATTGGCGTCCCTGAATTCAAACCAGAGTCCTGGATGCCTTCCTGGCCTTCTTTTTAGTTTTCAGAGAAGATGGGCAGAGAAGATGGCTTCGTTACTGTTAGTTTATTATTTGTTTTTAAGATAGTTGTTTTCATTGCTTCATTTTTAGCCTATGTTTTCCAATATGCTTCCATGATTACATCTGTAACTTGGAGAGCAAAATTTACTTCAAGAATTGTTCTACCAGCAGAATTCCCATATTCAAATAAAAAAAACCCATACATTTAATATGCTCAAACCAATAGCATTAAATATTTTTATATTATTTTTCTCTAAATATACAATCCCAAGTGAACATTACCTATACATTTACTTATATTCAACCCTTTTTGAATTAATACAATAATTTTCTCATTCTCTTTGGAAAATAAGCAAAGGAATGAGTTTTATTAGAATAAACATAATATAGCTCTATCAAATCATTGAAATATTTTTGGTAACATTTTGGGTAATATTTAAATTACCCAGGGCTGGAGTGATAGCACAGTGGGTGGGGCGTTTGCCTTGCACGCAGCCAACATGGCTGACCCGAGTTCGATTCCTCTGCCCCTCTCAGAGAGCCTTGCAAGCTACCGAGAGTATTTCGCCCGCACACCAAAGCCTGGCAAGCTACCCGTGACGTATTCGATATGTCAAACACAGTAACAACAAAGTCTCACAATGGAGATGTTACTGGGCCCGCTTGAGCAAATTAATGAACAACGGGAGGACAATGACAATGACAATGACAATGACCAAATAGTAATTTAAATCCAATTAGTAATTTAAATCCTAAATAGTAGTTTTAATAAGTCAACTGTCAGCTCTAGAAATAAGGAAAAAATTTAGAGGAGTAACTATAGGCTTGGATTTTCTAAAGGGATTGCAACATATAGAGTTCCTTGACATTTTTAGGTTTTCAAAAACAAGTTTGATAATGCAGTTTTAATGTGTCTGATATTATGTTATATTGATAATGCTATATAACAAACTGTGATATAGAATTGAGCAAGTCAAAAAGATATAAGTAAATGATACTTCAGTAATACTAATTGTAAATTAGAATTAACTTACCACAAGTCAATTTTTTTGGTTTTGTCTTGTTTTGTTTTGGCGCCACAGCTAGCTGTGCTCAGGGCTTCTTCCTGGCTCTGTGCTCAGGGATCACTTCTGAGGGTTCAAGGGACCATAGATGGACCCATGTCAGAAGCCTGCAAGGCAAGCTCCCTTTCTGCTGTACTGTCTCTTTGGCCCTGTCAATTTAAAATTTTTTTAAAGAAAAGTCACTCTATTTCCAGCTATAAATCAAATAATAACTTACAGCAGATCTTTAATTCAAAAAATCATTAAATGCAAATAAATTTATTTGTATTCTTAAAAATTAAAAAAAAAACTTAAGGAAGCTTACTATTTTCTTGTGTTGTTGTAAAAACATCCATCAGGTTTGAATTTGCCATCTTGCAGATTTTGTTTCATCATATCAACTGAGTCAAGAAGATCCATAGCACTGAAATACAATAAAATTTTTTTAAAAAAGCTCTTTAATTGTTCACATTTTTACTTGCTCAATTCTAAAAAGTACTATATAAATGAATTTCTGAAAATAAGGGTGTTTGCCTTACAAGCGGCCAACATGGCCGACCCGAGTTCGATTCCTCCGCCCCTCTCAGAGTGCCCGGCAAACTACCGAGAGTATTCGATATGCCAAACAGAGTAACAACAAAGTCTCCAATGGAGATGTTACTGGCCCGCTCGAGCAAATCGACGATCAACGGGAGGGCCTTTACCTTTACCTTTACCTCTACATTTAAACTGAGTTGTGGGGGGAGGGGTGAAGAAGCTGAACGATGAAGAATCTGCTCCTCATGTACATGGGCCTGGGCTCTATCACCAGCAGAGAAACAGCACCACCAATACAATGAAACTCTTAGAAATCTTGCTGAACAGTTCCCAAAGTTAAAGAATGCAGACATCCAGATCCAAGGAGCCAGAAGAGTGCCAGCTAAAAGAGACCCGAATAAAAACACTCCAAGGCTAAGCGAAATGAGTCAAAAAGAGAGGGACAGACATAGAAAGATCGCGTTTATCTGGGAATCTAAAGTAACAAAATAAGAGACTGACAACCAAGAATAGCCGAGATAAGTACCAGGAGGTTCACTCCATGACTTGGAGGCCAGCCGCACATGCTGGGGGGAAAGGGAAAAGGCAGCTCAGATAGAGAAGGGAGCACCAAATAATGGGTGTTAGGAGGATCCTCCCAGGATGGGAGAAGCATGCTGAAAGTAGACTATAGACCAAACAAGATTGCCACTCAATGCCTCTTTTGCAAACCACAATACCCAAAAGGAGAGAGAAAACAAAAGGGAATGCCACAGGGGTGGTATGGAATGGGGGGAATGGGGCGGTGGGAGGGATACTGGGAGCACTGGAGGTGGAGAATGGGCACTGATGGAGAGATGGGTACTCAATCATTGTATAACTGAAATCCAAGCACAAAAATTTGTACTTCTACAACTGTACCTCATGGTGTTTCACTAATAAAAATTAAAAAACAAGTCAAAAAATAAATATTTGAACTTTAAATTCAATTACTATGCCATATAACTCAATTTTCAGGTTTATTTTAGGGGCAGAAAAATCAGAATCAAGTTTGTCATCATCAGATATACTATAAAATATAAAATAATAGGAAAAAATTTAATTTTTTAAACTGAGCTATATTTTAAGTGATTCACAGTACTAAGGGGAACAAGTGTAAAGGATTGTTTTATTTACTTTCAATAATTCCTAGGTTCTCAAAGATTTGCTCAAATGAAATGTTCACTCCTAAATAATATTAAATAATACTATTTATCTTTGTTCTCGGAGAGCCTGGCAAGCTACCGAAAGCATCTCGCCCACATGGCAAAGTTTGGCAAGCTACCCGTGGCCTATTTGATATGCCAAACACAGTAACAACAAGTGTCACAATGGAGACATTACTGGGCCCGCTCGAGCAAATCGATGGACAACTGGTGGACGTTGCTACAGTGCTACCTAAAATTAATATTACTTCTTTTTTTTGGGGGGGGGGCATACCTAGCGATGCACAGGTATTACTCCTGGCTATGCACCCAGGAGTTACTCCCGATGGTGCTCAGCGGACCATATGGGATGCTGGCGACCGAACCCAGGTTGGCCGTGTGCAAGGCAAATGCCCTACCCGCTGTGCAGCTTAATTTGTGGCTCCAGCCTCAAATTAATATTGTTTTAAGTACAAAAAAAAGTCAAGTGAACTCCTCTCAAAACGCAAATATAACTTTTATAAGTGGAAGCACACTTCAAATAGTCTGATAAATTATTTGAATAAAAGTATAGCTTTAAGGAATGCATGCAGGTAAGAAATGCTGAAGAGAAAAAGCACACCACACTGTATTCTGATATTGGAGAAAACAGCAGCATTTTCTCAAATGACTGCTGCCATTCAGTTGTCTGGTGATGGAGACTGAATGTGTACATGGTCTGTTTCACCAGCAGGGTGAGCTCGGTCCTCTACGATAAACGTTTCTATGTAAATCTCATGGAAGCTAAAAGAAATCTTTTCTATAGTTACAAGCATGGGTGAATACATGCATAAAAGCAAACTATTAAATATGATTGTAGACTAATACTAATTTATTATTTACTATTAAATATGATTGTATAAAAATTTCATAGAGCAGCCCTACAAAAAGAGCTTTAAAAAGTAATTACTATATTAAGATTCTACCACATGTTTTGTAGTCACAGTGTCACCAAAGTAAAATTATATTTTACTGAAGTATTTAAATCTCTCCTATTTCTCTTATTACTAATCTTTATTGTTTTCTCACTTGTATTTGCTAATTTTGGTTTTGCTTTTCCTATTCTTTTTTTAATTCCACATGCTTGGTTTTTCATCTTTTATAGGATTATGGTTTAGCTCTATACTAAACATTAAAATAAAGTCAATTATTTTCAGTGTAAATATATAGTATACAAAGCATATTGAAAATATTTCAAATATAAGTGTACAATAACTTTAAGCAAATATTATTACCAAATACAAATTTTATTTATTTATTTATTTTGCTTTTTTTAGGTCACACCCAGCGATGCAAAGGGGTTACTCCTGGCTCATGCACTCAGGAATCACTCCTGGCGGTGCTCAGGGAATCATATGGGATGCTGGGAATCCAACCAGGGTTGGCTGCGTGCAAGACAAACGCCCTATCCACTGTGCTATCGCTCCAGCCCCCAAATACAAAATTTACATATAAAATATTTCAGAAAATTTAACCACAATTCTGAACAAACTGCCAAATATAGAGGATTATTTCATCAACATAAAGGAGAAAGTGCTTAATAACTGACCTAGTAGAAGAAGGCACTATGACCAAATGTCTTCCAATGCAGCTTCAAATGGTTGGGTATAAAAGTTTATCCATAGGATTATAAGATCAAGTTAACCTACATATGTATTAAAAAGGATGTTTAAGTCAATACAGTTCAATGCCACCTTAAAAATCAAACACATTAGTTTATAATGCGAAACTTACTCAGTATTGTCATGACATTATAAAATAAATAAAACTGCATCCTTAATAACAAATTGCAATCTTCAGATTAGTTATGTGGATAGATTATTGCATTCTTCACAGAAAAATTTTAGAAAACAAGAAAGCGTACATGCTGTCTGAAAACCCAGAAAACAGGAGCAGGTATTAAAAGCAGAAATAATGGTGCCTCGCCTGGACTCCTTAACCCCTACTCCTCTATACCACATGGATGCTCAGACTGCAGAAAGAGCTGTCAGAAACCTAAGAAACTGAGATGGGACATTTTGGCTTTCAAGTAACTTTTAATATCTAATAATATATATAATTTCTTAGTCTTTTAACAAAGAATACATTGAACTAACAACATTTTTAAGTTATGCAACTCAGATTTATGTAAAAACAATTGTTTCCGATAATGCTCAATAACATTAAAGGTATATTACAGAGATAGGTATATTATTATGGCCATTCGCTTTGAAAGAAATTCCGAGAATAAACACAGCTTTCAACGTTAATTCACACAATGAATATATGACCAACTTTAATTTTATTTATTTTTTTATTTTTTGCTTTTTGGGTCACACCTGGAGATGCACAGGGCTTACTCCTGGCTCTGCACTCAGGAGTTACTCCTGGCGGTGCTCAGGGGACCATATGGGATGCTGGGAATAGAACCCGGGTCGGCCACGTGCAAGGCAAACGCCCTACCCGCTGTGCTATCTCTCCAGCCCCGACCAACTTTAATTTTAAATGGTATATCTGCTGACTAAAAAATATGCAACACATTTAAAACACATACACTTCAGCAAAATTAATGGATACTTCTTTTCTATAAAATTATGTAAAGGGTTTAAATTAACTTTTATCTTTGACTTTAGTGAATTTAAACTATGTGTAATAATATTATTATCATCCATATAGGAAAGGAAAAAATCAAGCTCTCACTATTCGCAGATGATATGATACTATATCTAGAGAATCCTAAAAGCCTCTACCAAGAAACTCCTTGAAACAATAGACTTGGACAATAAAGTCGCAGTACCCAAAAATTGTGCCCCAGAAAATCAAGTACCTTGGAATCAGCCTAAGGAGTAAAGGACCTCTACAAAGAAAACTGCAAAACGCTACTCCACAAAATAAAAGAGGACATGAGGAAATGGAAACATATCGCCTGCTAATGAATAGGAAGAATTAATATTGTCAAAATGGCAATACTCCCCAAGGCAGTATACAGATTCAATGTGATCCCTATGAAGATAGCCATGAAATTCTTCAAAGAAATGGATCATCAAGCACTCCTAAAATTCATTTGGAGCGACAAATGCTCACGAATAGCTAAAGCAGTTCTTGGGGAAAAGGGTGGGGAGGCATCACCCTCTCCATTCTCAAACTCTACTACAAAGTGGTAAGAATAGTTGTAATAAGTACCAGGAGGTCTGGTCCCCGTCTTGGAAGCCGGCAGCACATGCTGGGGGAAAGGGCAGTTCAGACAGAAAAGGAAACACCAAGTAAAGGGTGTTTGGAGGACTCGCTGGGGATGCAAGATGCGTGCTGAAAGGCTGAAAGTAGACTATAGACCGAACACGATGGCCACTCAATACTTCTATTGCAAACCCCAACACCCTAAAGGAAAGAGAGAGAAAAAGGGAATGCCCTGCCATAGAGGTGGGGTGGGGTGGGGGTGGGGTAGTGGGCAGGCTACTGGGTTCATTGGTGGAGAATGGATGGGCACTAGTGGATGGATGGGTACTTGATCATTGTATAACTGAAACCCAAATACGAAAGTTTGTAAGTCTATTTACAAACTAGTTACCATGTAGCTGTACATGGTATCTCACTAATATATATATATATATATATATATATATTATCATTACAACATATAATTATAAATTAAACTCATAAAAATTAAATTTACAAAATTCAAGGAGATTAATCTTTACAATATAATTAAGGGAAAAGTTTTATAGAAATACGAACTACCTAGTCATGCATGGTGTCCAGTATTTGATTTAACCAGTCATATATAATGTAAAATCTTCTTGAGATGCACATGTCAGTCATTTCTTGGAATTATTTTAAAAAAGGAAATCTATCAAAACAAAAAATAGATTAATTTCTTACATTTCAGATATTTATCATTTTTCTCTAAGAAAGCATCTTTAAATAAACTAGTAACTTGATAAAACAGAACTGAGCCTGAAATTCACTAGAACAAACTAACAGTAGGCACAAACTAGGCAAATTTTCAGCAACTGATTAGTTTCTCATATTTTATGTGTTTCTAATTTCTCTAAGAGTTTCTTTAAATAAACTACTTCATAAAAAAGAATTGAGCTTAAAAATTCACTAGGACAAATGAATACTAGGCACAAAATGGGCAAAATATCAGGTAGTGCAACAGGCAGAATGCTCTCATTGAGCATGTAGCCAGACTTGATCTTCAGCACCCTGATCATCATCAGGACTGAGCCCTGAGCACAGGGACAAGAGTAAGTCCTGAGCACGCCCAGGTGTGGCTTAATCAAAGCCCACCCACAAATGTTTTCCCTCAATTCCCTGTTCTGTCACAATCACATCTCAGGGTTCATTCCCACTGCTGACTGTCAAATACACTTACTTTGCTTCTTCATCCTCCACATGAGGACGATCATCTGACATTTGTCTTTTTCTTCTCAGCTCACTTATTATAACAGCTTCCAATTCCATCCAAGTGTCAGCCAGGTGAAGCTTTCACCTCTTCTCACAGTTGAGCGGTATTGCACGTGTGTTTGTACAAGCTCTTTATCCACTCATCTCTTGTGGGCACTTGCGTTGTTTCCAGATCCTGGCTGCAGTCAACAATGCTGTGATGAGTACAGGTGTGGAGATGTCCTTCAGGCTGAGCCAAACCAGTCTCTCCAATGAAAAATGAGGTTCCTATCTGGCACACCCCCACTGGCACTTACTCATTTCTGGCTTTGTGTTACACATTTGTGAGTCCCCATGTGAGTGATGTTTTATTTTCACTTTGATTTGCATTTCCCTTATAATCAATGATGACGAATTTCCTTTGCCTCTGGGTCAATTTCACATCTTGAGACCATGTCATTCCTTTCCTTTCCACATTTTTGAATCGGTTTTTCTGATGGAGAGGTTTTTTTTTTTTTTTTTTTTTTTAGTGAAACATCATGAGGTACAGTTGTAGATTTACAAATTTTTGTGCTTGGGTTTCGGTCATACCATGATCAAATACCCATCCCTCCACCAGTGCCCATTTTCCACTACCATGGATAATATCCCTCCCCCCATCCCCCCATCCCCCCGAGCCACTGTGGCACGGCATTCCCTTTTGTTCTCTCTCTCCTTTTGGGTGTTGTGGTCAGCAAAAGAGGCATTGAGTGGCAAACATGTTCAGTCCATAGTCTACTTTCAACATGCATCTCCCCTCCTGGGAGGATCCTCCAAACACCCTCTATTTGGTGCTCCCTTCTCTATCTGAACTGCCCTATCCCCTAGAATACCCGGCTGGCCTCTAAGCTATGGAGGAATCCTCCTGGTGTTGATCTCAGCTATTCTTGGGTATTAATCTCATATTTTGTTATTTTATATCCCCCAGATGAATGCAATCTTTCTATGTCTATCCATCTCTTTCTGACTCATTTCGCTTAGCATGATACTTTCCATATTGTACCACTTGTATGTAAATTTCATGACTTCATCTTTTCTAAGAGCTACATAGTACTCCATTGTGTAGATGTACCAAAGTTTCTTTAACCAGTCATCTTTTCTTGAGCACTCAGATTTCTTTCAGTTTCTGGCTACTGTAAAGAGTGCTGTAATGAACAAACAAGTGCAGATGTCACTTCGACTATACATTTTTGCCTCTCTGAGATATATTCCCAGGAATGGTATTGCTGGGTCAAATGGGAGCTCAATTTCTAATTTTTTGAGAAGCGTCCATACTGTTTTCCAAAAGGGCTGAACTAGTCGGCATTCCCACCAGCAGTGAAGGAGTGTCCCTTTCTCCCCACATCTGTGGCAGCATCAATTGCTTTTGTTCTTTTGAATGTGTGCCAGTCTCTGAGGTGTCAGATGGTATCTCATTGTGGTTTTGATCTGCATCTCCCTGATGATTAATGATGTAGAGCATTTTCTCATGTGCTTTTTTGCCATTTGGATTTCTTCTTTGAGAAAGTTTCTGTTCATTTCATTGCCCCATTTTTTGATGGGGTTGGATGTTTTCTTCTTGTGGAGTTCAACCAGTACTTTGTATATCCTTGATATCAACCCCTTGTCAGATGTGTATTCGGCGAATATTCTTTCCCATTCTGTAGACTGTCTTTGTATTTTGGTCACTGTTTCTTTGGAGGTGCAGAAGCTTCTTAGTTTAAGAAAGTCCCATTTATCTATCTCTGTTTTCACTTGCTCAGTCAGTGGCGTGGCATCTTTGAAGATACCATTAGCTTCAATGTCATGGAGGGTTTTGCCAACTTTGTCTTCAATGTACCTTGTGGTTTCTGGTCTGATGTTGAGGTCTTTAATCCATTTTGATCTTACTTTTGTACATGGTGTTAGGCAGAGTTCTGAGCCCATTTTTTTGCATGTAGTGATGGAGAGCTTTAAGAGCACTTTATGTATCTTAGGTATTAGTCCTTTATCTTGCGTATGGTCTCAAAATCCTTTCCATCAGCAGAATGTCTTTTAATTGTAGGGCACATTGCTCACAGAATGCAGAAGTGTTCTAGTTTGATATAGTTCCGTTTCTGTTTTTATTACCTTTGCCACTTGAGTTCTTACATTTCAGACTTCACTGTGGTCATGATTTTGGAGAGTCTTGCCTATGTTTCCCCAATGGATTTTTCAAGATTCAAGTGCAATATAAAAATTTTAATTTACTTGAGTTGATTTTTGTTTACAGGGTGAAAGAGGGGTCTATTTTTCCCTTATTGCTTCTGTTTTATTCTTTTTCTTATTTTTCACAATTGTCTGAGATTTCTAACACCTTACTCTGAATGGAGCAGGTCAAGATCTCACAACGTTTCATAATTGCAAGCACTGTGGGAAAGCACAGGGTCACTCCAGACCCAAGTATGATGAAGGCTTGCACCTAATTTCATTTTTTTTAATTGTGACTATCTAGTTTTCCCGTAATCATTGGCTAAAGAGGTTTCCTTGCTCCAATTCATGCACTTCTTCATAAATAAATTGCTCATGCATCTGAGGGTTTCTCCCTGACTTCTCAATCCTATGCCATTGAGAAGAGACTTTTTTTCTTCTGGTACCAACCAATTTTGATTGCTAAAGCTTTGTGTCAGAATTTAAAGTCTGGGGACACAATGCCTCCCATTTTTCCTCAAGATTGCTTTGGCTATGCCAGGAGTTTTGTAGCTTAATGCAAATTTTAGAAAAATTTACTCCACGTCCTTGAATAATGCCACGGAAATTTTTTCAGAATTGCTGTTTCTGTAAACTACTTTGAGTTAAGATAGTCATTTTCAAGATGGCAATTATTATGATCCTTAAACGAAGAATATTTTTCTATTACATTAGTTCATTTTAAATTCCTTTCAGAAGTTTTTCAGTTTTCACTAAATAGGTCTTTTACCTCCTTTGTTAAACTAAGGGGTTTCTGTTTTTTACATGATTGCAATCGGGTTTATTTCTATTCTGAATTTGGGGTTTTTTTTTGTTGTTTGTTTGTTTACATGTAAGAATAAATTAGAATCCTGTGCACTGGTTTTGTAGCCTGCTACTTTACTATATAAATATATTGTTTTGAGGAGTTTTTCAGAGGAGCCTTTTTGGGTTCCTACATACGAAATTCCTAACAGTGCTTCGTAGGTTTTAATAAGTAAATCTTTCACCTCCTTTCTAAAAATTGATTACACATTACCTAATGTTTTTCATAACTATAAGCAGGATTTTTAAATTAAATCACTCTTTTATCATTGTTTACATATAAAATCACAAAAGATTTTCCTGTTTGCTTTCGTAAGCTGCAACTTTCCTGTAAAGATTTATTGCTTCTAGGATTGTTTAATGAATGATTGGTTATGCAGTCTTAGGGTTCTTGATATGTCATTTGTAAACAGTGAATTTGATTTCTTTGCCAATTTGAACACAAATTTAAATTTTTTTCTTGCTTAATTTCTGTGGCAGCAGCTATCAGAACTGTATTGAATAAAAGTGCTCTCAATATATTGTTACATCCATAACAGCGTTGGGAAGTCAAGCACTAAAGAAACAAATTGTGATTGAAGCCGACTTCAGGTTAACCATGTCACCATAACACTAGAAAATACTTTATCTGTGAAACAAACAAACAAAAAACTATAATGTATTTACAGAATAAAATAAGGGATTCACACTGTGCTAACATACACCTACAGAGAACAAAGGCAGTAAGAAAAATACAAAACCCAAGAAAAGTGAGACAGAAATAACATTTTTCCCTTTCTGATATTTGGGCCATTCTCAGTGGTACCTGAGAGTGACTCCCAGTTATTTGCTTGGGGACTTCCTGTGGACCTTTGGGGGCCAAGCAGTGCCAGGGACCCAGCACAGGAGATTCATGGCAAAACATGCTCTCAAGCCATTTGAGTGATTGCTCTGGACAGAGGATTATTTTTTAAGGGCAATACTGACTCTGTCCCCAGTGGCAATTACTTTTAATATAAGTTTACTCTTCCCCATAAAAAAACATAAATGGCCAAATACATTAAAAAAAAAAAGGCCCTCCCGTTGTTCGTCGATTTGCTCGAGCGGGCCCAGTAACGTCTCCATTGGAGATTTTGTTGTTACTGTGTTTGGTATATCGAATACATCACGGGTGGATTGCCAGGCTCTGCCGTGCAGGCGAGATACTCTCCGCAGCTTGCCGGGCTCTCCGAGAGGGGCAGAGGAATCGAACTCGGGTTGGCCATGTTGGCTGCATGCAAGGCAAATGCCCTACCGCTGTGCTAAATTTTTAAAAACACACAAAAGCCAGTAACCTACTTTATATTGTCTAAAGAAATTCTCCAGCTCTAGCGACACACAAAGGTCAAAAAAATGGAAAAAGATTTCCCATGATGGGAGAATTATGCTGAAAGTAGACTATAGACCAAACATGATTGCCACTCAATGCCTCTTTTGCAAACCACAGCACCCAAAAGGAGAGAGAGAGAATAAAAGGGAATGCTCTGCCACAAAGACAGGGGGGGGGGATGGGGCTATGGGGGGATGGGGGATGGGAAGGATACCAGGACCCATGGTGGTGGAAAATGGGTACTGGTGGAGGGATGGGTATTTGATCATTGTATAATTGAAATCCAAGCACAAAAATTTGTAAGTCTACAACTGTACCTCATGGTGTTTCACTAATAAAAATTAAAAAAAAATTCCCATGCAAATAATAGCCAAAAAGGAGCCACAAATGTAACCACAGTAATATTAGACAAACACTTACCAAGAAAAGCCTGTATGAGTGTTTGGATGAGCGCATGCGGCCAAGAGACCTGAGCGTTGGTGCTGGAGAAGTAGGAATCTTTAGAGCAGTGAGTGAATCCACGGAACTGTGAGGTCTGGAAAACGGGTCTGCAGCAGGAAATGAGGCAACCAGGGCATTTGCTCCCCAATGAAATGGGTTCATGTTTCCACGAACAGCCTTCACCAGGCATAGAAGAGGATGTTATCTGCTTAGATCCCAGTAGAAAAAGCTCCAGAATTTGTGTAATAGCTTAGAAAGGTCAAAGGAGGGAGGAGCTCTCTTAGATCTCCCATCCTGTCCAGCAGCAAAATCCTGCTCTTTTGTTTCCACAGGGCAACCAACAATCACCCTGATACCAAAAGCAGTCAGAGACAGCACAAAAAAGGAAAACTACAAACCAATAGCCCTGAAAAATAAAGATTATATGAACCTATCAATAGGTGCAGGGAACACATTTGACAAAATCCAACATCCATTAATGATTAAAAACGCTCAATAAAAAAATGGAGTTGGAGAAATTTCCCTCAATATAGTTAAAACCATTTAACACAAATCCATAGAAAGCATAGTACTGCATGGAGGAAAACTAAAAGCCTTCCCTTTCAGATGAGGCACAAGAAAAGGATGGGCTTTCTCACAATTTCTATTCAATAATGTACTGGAAGTTCATGCCATAGTAATCACGCAAGAAGATATTAAGGTAACCAGATAAAAAGTCAAGCTCTCTTGATTTGCAAATTACATGATACTGTACTTAAAAGCTCTGAACACTCTACCTAAAAAAAAAACCCTCCTAGAAACAAGAGAATTGAATGATAAAGCAGTAGGCTAGAGAATAGACACCTCTCAGAGGAAGATAGGTGGATGAGCAGTAGGCAAATAAAAAAATGCTCAGCATCACTTGTCAGAGAAATCCAAATCAAGACAAAAAGGACACATACCACCTCACACCAGTGAGAATACAATCTGTTCATAGACTAGAAGGATTAATGTAGCCAAGATGGCAATAATCCTCCAAAGCATTATACAGATTCAATGAAATTGTATGATTCAATAAATCATTATAGATTCACTTCTTTATAAAAAATGCCCCTTGAATGTTCCTGACATTTATATGGACTGACAAATCCCCACCAAAAATAGCCAAAGAAATCCTAGGGAAAAAGAAAACTGGAAGAATCACTCTGCCCAATCTCAACTATACTGCAAAGCTGTAGTAATTAAAGCAGTGTGGTATTAGAATAACACCACAGACCTTGGTATGTAAAATAATAAACAGACATTAAGACCAGTGAAATAGAACTGAAAACCCAGGAACAGATCCTCAGGTATATGGACCGCTAATCTTGAGTAAATAAGCAAAACATCTTAGGTGGAGCATGAGAACTTCTTCCACAAATGGTGCTGGGAAAACTAGTTGGTCAATGCAAAAAAAAAAAAAAAAGAGAAATCAGAACCTTTTCTAATACCATGTACAAAAGTCAAATCAAAATGGTTAAGTACCTCAATACCCAAAAAAACATAGTCAGAAGAACACTTACGGACACTTGAAGCTAGAGGCATCTTTAAGGAGCCAACTGCCACTGGCTAAGCAAACAGAAACACAGATAAACAGGACAATATCAAAACAACTTATCTGAATGAAAACTGTTACAAAAACACAAAGATTCCCCCCAAACTGGAAGATAATTGACCATCATTCATTTGATAAATTGTTAATATCCAAGATGCATATAAGCACTGATAGAACCATGGGAAAAATCCAACCCCATAAACAAATGGAGAGAAGAGATAAAACGAAACTTCTTCAAAGACATACAAATGATCAAAAGGCATATGAAAAAATGCTATACATAAGTAATCATTATGGGAATGGAAATCAAAACAATGAGATAGCACTTTACACTACAAAACTGGCACATATCAAAAGATGAGGAAGAAGAGGCTGGGCTGATAAAATCTCAGGGCCAAAATAGGCTGCCAAAATGAAGAAGGACAAAAATGACTGTACTTTCAGTGCACATATGCTGGCATCAGATGCATCCATCGAGGACCTGATGGTGCAGGCGCGAAAAATCAAGTAGAACATCATTGGTCTGACCGAGACGAGAAGGCATCAATCACATCATGCCATTTTTGACACTGGGGAAGAGCTGTTCCTCAGAACATGTGACAAAAGAGGCGTCGGTGGTGTCGGTGTCCTTGTCAACACAAACTTGGCCATAAACATTGATTCATTCGAATGCCTAACAACCCGAATTGGACAATTACACTTAAACAGATGTGGCTGGAGAAGTTCTATAAAGAAGACCACACCTTCTACAAGATCATTGTCAGTGATTTTAATACCAAGATAGGACCGAGAAGATCAGCCGAAGAACTCCACATCAGGACCCATGGACTAGAATGGAACGAACAGGGTGAGAGATTGTCCAAGTTCATCATGTTGACCAAGACCATCTATGGTATCTCACAATTGCAGAAGGCTAAATCTAAACGTTGGATATGGGAGTCTCCCAGTGGATGATTCCACAATGAAATTGACCACATCATATTCAATCAATGGTCTTGCCTGACCGATATTGCTGTCTGCGCTCTCCCCTCGCTCCAAAGAGGTGCATAATAGCAAAAGGATGCTTAGCGCGTGTGTGCATGTGCAAGAACTATGGGCAAAGGCCAGATTCCTGCACAAGACCAACCCGAGTTCAATCCTTGAGACCCCAGGTGTCCCTGAGGCCTCCAGGAGAGACCTCTAAAATGCAGAGTCAGGGTCAACCCAGGGCACTGTAGGGTGTGGCCGCAAAACAAATGAAAAAAAACAAAACAACTGGAGGCAATTGAATGCAGCCTAAAGCTGCAGTGCTGACCCTCTCATTGCCCATAGTCGTGGCCATGTCCCTGTGTGTGGCAGCTGCAGACTCTGGAAATCAGTTTCCACACCAAAGCGTGGTTCATTTTGGGGATCCTTGTATGGTCACCATCCTCATGTCCCTTGGGGGAACTTGCAGCACTTGGTGCCCTACACGAAGCCTAAGTTCCAGAGGCCCATCATCAGGATGTTGCCCATGTCACACCCACATGTCACACAGCTGGGTGTCTCTGAAGTATCACCAAATACGTGGACACCTTATGGTAGTGATAGGAGGCCTATGTCCTCTACAAATTCACGAGCTTCCTAGTCAACTTCCTGAAGAGCTGTTTTCAACCTGGAAGTCATGTGGAAAGGCAAAGAGAAGCACAAGTCCTCACTTCCCTTCTTCTGCTGCCTTCCGTGCTCCATGGGAGAAATTCTGCTGCCCTGGTGCAAGGGGGTTGTGCTACAGTATGTCACGATCAGACTGGCCACCACAACCACCGCTGAGATCTGTGAGACGTGCAACATCTATGTGAAGGAACATTCAGCTTGCAGAGAGCTTGCGTGCATTTGGTCATCATCAACATGCCCCTGTTCTTTGCCATGTATAGCCTCCTGATATTTTATTAAACACCAAAGGAGGATCTGAGCCCATCTAGCAAATGGGGATGTTCTTTCATGTGAAGCTCATTATCTTCTGGAAAACAGTGGTGATTGCTTTGTTGGTAAAATTTCATGTGATTTCAGACAGCAGAGACAGAAACATTCTGCATAGAAATGTTCATTGCTGCCATAGTCCACCACTACACCTTATATGGGAGATCAAGAATTACGAGTGTGCAACTCTTTGTTCCTCGAAACGTCACTTTTTCCACTTCACAACCACACACTGGTAATTACCACGAGCTTGGAGACACACTGATGGCACAGAATGTGCTCAGTACAGTTAGAGGTACCTGAAGACCTTTAAAATGACAAAGAACATCACATAAAAGCTGAAACTTCGGAATCCATAATCCAGTGCTGCACTTCTTTATGCTTTTTCTTTCTTCCTTTATTTCTCTATCTTCCTTTCTTCCCTCCTTCATTTCCTCCTACCGTGCTCCCCTCTCCCTTTCTCCTCTTTTTCTTTTATTCTTTCCTTTTTCCTTCCTCCCATCCTAGACCATGGGTTGGACAGCCAATCTATGGAGAAGACATCAGACATAAGGACGGTCGGTCCAGGTACAAGTTCCAGTTCTGCACAGACTCATTAGGCTCACCTTGACCTGCCTCCAGTGAGGCTCCCACACTCCCACAGGCAGAGAGGGAGTGTCCCAGTGTCTGCCCACAGGAGCTGAGGGGGGGTGTTCAAGAAAGAAAGTAAGAAAGAGAGAGAGAGAGAGTGGTCTGCCATAGAGGCAGGCAGATGGGGGGAAGGAAGACATATGGAGAACATGCATACTGGCATACTGCTGAAGAAATGGGTGTTGGAACATTGTATGACTGAAACCCAATCATGAGAAACTTTGTAACTGTGTATCTCATGGTGATTCAATGCAATAAAAAATATTTGAAGTGCCCCTCAAATCTGTGTGTGTGCGTGCGTGTGAGAGAGAGCAAGAGAGCGAGAGAGAGAGAGCGAGCGAGCGAGAGAGAGAGACTATCTTTTTAGTCACTGTATCTGTGTATATTTGAAATACTGGAACGTTAAAGCCAAGGTAAAATAAAAATTAAAGGCCCTTAGGACAAGCTGGAGTTCAGTTGTGAAGTCTCATGTACCAATATTTAGAACTATCTGGTTTTTGATATATTTTTAATGATTCTAGGATGACTAGACTGAGGACTCCACCCAGCTACTTAGTGAAGTTGAAAGGAGAGCAAGCCAGCCATACCCTGGAGAACTTAGGGTTTACTTGTGAAGAGTTAGCCCTGATACTAACTGGAAGAGGCCACTTTAATATGGGAGCAGCCTGGAAGTTGTCTTTCCTTGCAGTTTCATTAAAGAACAAATCAAATAAATCAAGATAATTAATTGTAATCACCATTTTAATTAAATTGTTAGTATGTATGTTAAAGTAATTGATTTAAATTTGTCTTGAAAGTTTTACAATTATGATGTTGAAATTAATAAGTAGCTATTTTTTTGTGAGAACTTTGGTGGAACAAGGCTTCCCAGAACTAGACTCTAAGGAAAATTTTGGATAGGAAGCAAGGGAAGTGCTCAGGAATAATCATTCCATGAAAAGAATGGAATAATAAAACATTGCATGATATTTGCTTTTATATAAATTAAGATCCATTTGGAAGACATTGTCGTTTTAAAAAAATCTTTACTATTTTAATTATATGACTATAAAGTTAAGTATATAACTTGTAGTTAGTTATATAATACAATAATTTATGTTATATTATTAAATAATTATTATAGCACTGTCACTATAATTCTGTCCTCCCGTTGTTCATCGTGTTCATCAATTTTCTTGAGCGGGCACCAGTAACATCTCCATTGTGAGACTTGTTGTTACTGGGGTTTTTTTTTTTTGCATATCGAATACATCATGGGTAGCTTGCTAGGCTTTGCCGTGCGGGCAGAATACTCTTGGTAGTTTGCCGGGCTCTCCGAGAGGGGTGGAAGAATCAAACTCAGGTTGGCCATGTACAGGCAAACACCCTACCGGCTATGCTCTCACTGTGGCTCAAATAATTATTATGTGCTACATAATTTAAATTAAGTATTTGACTACAAAATTAAGAGAGAGAGAAGGAAAGCGCCTGCCATAAAGGCAGGCTAGGGGAGGGGCAGTGACAGGAGTTTCTCCCGGGTCATTTGTGGTGGGAAATGGACACTGGTGGAGGGATGGGTTTTGGAACATTGTATGCCTGAAAACCTGGTCATGAAAGCTTTGTAACTCTGTATCTCATCGTGATTCAACAAAAAACTTCACAAAAGCCAATAATTTAACATACCTAGCAATATTTGATCTCTGAGATTTTTGGTAAGTTTAAATTGTTAGGCTGATTTGGTAACCTTAGCAATAGCTCCATTCCTCGATGCTCCTGAAGAGACTGGAGGAAGTCTCCAGTTCAGGAATTTATTGTTTCTTCACTATGGATTACAGATGAAAGGGAAGAGAAATGGGGGCGTTTTAAACTTCAAACTTCTAGGTTACCCTGTGACTTTGGGTGATTTCTAAAATAAAGGATTAAGTTTTAAGAAATGGGACACAGTTATAAGAAGAATTTTTTGTTTGTTTCTGAATTTTTTATTGGATTCTGCAAAGCCAGAGAGCCCTAATAAGAATTTTTAGGCTATACTGCTAATTATTTTGCCTAGAACATGAAAATGCATTTCATTAACACAAATCATCTTATATGGTAGTTTTGACACCTGGTCTGAAACACAGTCATGACCTAAGTCTTAAGTATAAATATGAAATTTTTATAGTGCTTAATATGTGATTAAATTAAATAATTCTTGATATATGATAATATATGAGTTTTTAAAACTCTTTAATATGTTTTCCTAGAAATTGTGGTTTTAAGGATGCAAAATAAACCTAGGTTAATTTACAACAGGAGCAAAGCTTTTTTTGTTTTTTTTGGGTTTCTTTTGCTTTTTGGGTCACACCTGGCGATGCACAGGGGTTACTCCTGGCTTTGCACTCAGGTGTTACTCCTGGCGGTGCTCAGGGGACCATATGGGATGCTGGGAATCGAACCCGGGTCGGCCGCGTGCAAGGCAAAGGCCCTACCCGCTGTGCTATTGCTCCAGCCCCAGTAGCAAAGTTTTGCTGGAGCCAAAGTGTAGTATGTAATAGTTAACTGTTAAGTATTCTAAAGATTTTGGCTATTTACAGAATAATGTGTTTGTGTTTGGGTTTTGTTACACTTGAAAGTTTTGTAATTTTCAGTGCACCAATATTGTCTGGTCTATGCATGTGTTAGAAGCTGTGAAATGGTGGCTCTTAAACCAAGTTTGCGAATGTCTCCAGTATTTTGACTTAGAACTGTGATAGGATGAGAATCCACGTGTCCATGCTTTTCTGTTACTACGTGAGACCACAACTTGGGCTCTTCATAGAAAGGTTCCCCTGAAGAAGTAAAATGAAGAAAGAAAAAGGAGCACAACCTGATGACAGTTAGCTCCCCGTCCCTCTTTGCAAAACTGAGAGCTGGGATTATGAAGACATCACCATCTCAGGATGGTGATGGTTGGATAGTATGATATTTTTAAGAACAGTTCTGAGTGCTTTATGAATAGGGAATTTTAGGAAAACAAAATATGTCTTAGGGTAAAGGGAACTTAAGATTTTAAATACTGTAGTAGAAGTTATTGTCTCGTGGGAAAATGGCCTTTTAAAAAAGGAGGAAAAATAGAAAGCTAGAAGAAATATTTGACTTCAAACTAAGGTAGACATAACTGATTTTAAATATTGTCCCCTTTCATAAAATTGTGTTAATTTTCAAGCACTGTTTTAAAGATATAAATATGAAGTGTCTAACATTATCTAAACTGTGTACTGCAGATGGGGAAAATGTGGTTAAGCTAAATATTACATCAAATAGAATGATTTTACACAATTTTAAAGTTTAAAAGAAATAGAGGAGGCCCAAGCGATATTACAGCAAGTAGAGTGTTTGCCTTGCATGTGACAGACCAGTTTGATCCCTATATGGTCCCCTGAGTCCTGCCAGGATCCCTGAGCACAGAGCCAGGCACAAGACGTCAGCTTCCTCACTCCCAACCTTTCACTGAAGTAAAGAAGAGAAAAAGAGAAAGTCAAAGAAAAGGAAAAATAGAGTTGTCATGCGTGTAACAAAATGTTGAAGATGAGCATAAAATTAAATAATTTGGTGCATGATCATACCAAATGTTTGTTTGAAATGAATTTAGAAACATTGTGTTCTTTCAGTTAATTACCTGAGTATTACACATCAGGATGTTAGTTAGATATTTGCTTGTATCTTTCCTTAATGCCTTTTGTGTGTTTTGCTCATGTCAATTTCTTGTTGTGTTGGACAAGGAATACTTATAAAGCTATGCTTTTTCTATAAATCAATGTGTGAGTGGATTAATTCTAAAATACTAGCAATGCAGGTGGACTCTGATTAAAGAACCTGGGCACTCATCACATTCACTTATTTTAAGCTTGAGTTGCCTTACATTGGTCTTAAATCCTAATACCTCCTTGGATGGCCCTGAGACAAGCTCTATACTAGCCTGACTTCTACACCGGAGTGTGTCCGGGCCCACATGAATTATGACTGGATAATGGCTCTTCTTTGGAACAGGCTTAAGGAAGCAACTGGCAAGGGAACTAAGGGGTTGGGAAAATGAAAACAAGTTGGCCTGAAGCCAATTTGTAGTTTGGGGAAGAGGACCAGGTGTCCCTACACACCCAAAACTCCAAATCAACAACCTAAATACATGTCTCAAAATCTGGAGAAGGAACTACAAATAAAATAGCACTGTAGCACTGTCCTACCATCGTTCATCTATTTGCTCGAGCGGGCACCAGTAACATCTCCAATGTGAGACATGTTGTTACTGTGTTTGGCATACCGAATACGCCACAGGGAGCTTTCCAGGCTCTGCCGTGTGGGCGGGATACTCTCAGTAGCTTGTCTGGCTCTCAAAGAGGGACGGAGGAAGTGATTCCAGGTCAGCCACGTGCAAGGCAAACACCCTGCCCGCTGTACTATCGCTCCAGCCCACAAATAAAATACAAAGAGTGAAAGGATAAAATTGAAGTCAAGAGAGGAAATCAATAATATAGAAAGCACAAAAGAAATTCAAAGAATCAATAAAACTAGCAGCTGCTTCCTCAAATGATAAGCAAGAGAGACAAACCTTTCACTACACTCACAATCAAGAGAAAAGAAAAAAAATGTTCAAATAAAATAAATCAGAGACCAAAAGTGTAGATCATAACAGATCCCTTGGAATTTCAGTATGTAAGAGGTCACTATGAAAAACTTTATGATATTAAGTTGAAGAATCTGGAAGAAATGAACAGATTCTTAGAATCAGCACTGTCTGTCCTCCTATTGTAAATTGATTTGCTGGAGCGGGCCCAGTAACGTCTCCATTGTGAGACTTATTGTTACTGTGTTTGGCATATCGAATGCATCATGGGTAGCTTGCCAGGCTTTGCCATGCAGGTGAGATACTCTTGGTAGTTTGCCAGGTTCTCCAAGAGGGGCGGAAGAATTGAACCCAGGTAGGCCTGGTTGGCTGCGTGCAAGGCAAACACCCTACCCGCTGGGCTATCGCTCCAGCCCTCTTAGAATTATATCATTTAAAAAATCTGAATGAGAAGGATGTAGTGTTTATTAATAGACCGATCATGACTAAGTAGTCTCATCAAGAACAACATTCCAGGTCCAATGGGGTTACTGGAAAGTTCTATCTGACTTTCAAAGAAGGTTTTTACTAAAATGGAAGAAAAAAAATCATAGATCATATTGGTGAATGCAGAGATAACTTCTGACAAGTTTCAGAATCCATTCCTGTTGAAAAAAAGAACTTTATTAAAATAGGGGTGGAAGAAACCCTTTTCAAGGCAGTAATGACCATCTGTAACAAGCCCAAGGCCAAGATCTTTGTTTTTTTTAATTGTTTTTATTTTATTTTCATGATTTTTGGTAACACCCTTCAGTTTTCTTACCAAACTCAGGAGTCACTCTCCTGACTGATTCAGGGACCATATTGGATGCTAGGGATTAAACCCGGGTCAGCCACATGCAAGACAAGCACCTTAATCACTGTGTTATCCATCCAGCCTAACAGCCAGTATCATTCTTAATAATAAAATATGCAAAATATTTCTTCTCAGATAAGGTACAAGGATGTCCACTATCCTTTCATCCTCCACTTTTATTCAATATTGTATTAAAAGTCCTGGCTACAGCAACAAGGCAAGAAAAATAAATCAAGGGACCCAAATTGTGAAAGAAGTCCAATCATTACTATTTGACCATGACATGATTGTATATTTAGAAGACCCTAAAGAGTCAACCAAATGCTACTAAAATTAATAAATCAATACAGTAAAACTCGCTGTAAAAAACCCAATGCACAAACATTGGAGTCATTCTTATATACAAATCAGTGAATGAGAGGAGTAAGCCACCAAGGAGTCTATCCCATTTATATTAGTGTCCAAAATAAATATATCAGTTTCCAAAATATCAAGAATCTCTGATTAAACCTAACAAAAGATGTAGATCTACATCATGAAAACTTTCAACCACTTAATAAAGACATAGAAGACCTTAGGAAATAAAAAAACAATTCCATGCACAATTACAGACAGAAAGACTAAATTTATTAAAATTATTAATCTACCTTAGCTCATATATTCAACATAATGCCCATCCAAATTCAGATGACATTCTGCAAAGACCTAGAAAAGTCAGCAATATAGTTTGTACGGAATCACAAGAAACCACAAAAAGTCAAATCCATACTGAAAAAGAAGAGATTTGTAGGTATCTCATTACCTATAATTTGAAACTACATTTATAAAACTATACGGATCAAAACTGCAAGGTACTGGCCTAAAATTAGGCTTTATACAAGTTACTGGAATAAAGGTACTGCAAGGTACTGGAATAACGTTTGGTTTTATGATCAATGTTAAGAATTGAATACTCAAGGTAAAAAAATATTTATAGACATAATTTTGATAAAAGGAGGTGAGAACATGAAAAGGAGTAAAGATAGCCTCTTCAAGAAATATTGCTGAGAAAATCGGATAACCACAGGTAAAACATTAAAGCTGGATCCACATCCAAAAGTCAAATCAAAGTGAATAAAAGATCTTGAGATCTGACTGGAAACTAAAGTACATTTAGGAAGATATAGGCAGAATAGTCTGAGATTTCAACCTCAAAGATGTCTTCAATAATATGATTGGCAAAGGAAACAGAATGAAAAATAAACAAATGGGACTATATTAAAATGTTTCTGCATGGAAAAATGAAAGGCTGAAACTAAAAGACAGCCAACGAAATGTGAAAAAACTTGCATTCAACACATCATAAAGGGTTGATCTCCAGGATATTTAAACTACTTAAAAAGATCAAAGAAAAATATACAAAGACCTTATCAAGAAGTGGGTGGAGGAAAGGACTGAGCGATAGTATAGGAGGTAGGGCATTTACTTTCCCACAGCCAACCCGGGTTGAATCCTCAGCATCCAGTAAGGTTCCCTGATCATCGCCAGAAGTAAGTAATGAGGGCAGATCCAGGAGTAACCACTGAGCACTGAGGTATCCCCTCAAAACTGAGATGGGCCTAAGAGATGCTGCATTTGGCAAAGGAACCAATTGATAGTCGAGCAGCAGGAGCTGCTCTCTATCTTCACATGGTGCCACCGCCACCCACGGGGACAAGATGCCTAGGTTTCGCACCATCACTGCACCTGTCAGCTGTGCCCCAGCAGTTTGTCTTTTAGTCCTGGTTTTGCTACTCTCTGGCCAGGGCCATGTGTCTGCTGGTGAGAGTCCTGTGCTCAGTACCTTGTAACTATCTGGATGTCTGAGCCCTGCCTGTACCTGAGCTATCCTGAGCATCAGAGCCTTGCCTCTAACTGCCAGAATCTGGGCACGAGTGATACTGTGCCTCGTGTCAGGGTACACCATACTACCTAATCTATTGGGAGGACAGTAACCAGAATGCATGTTCTCAGAGAGAGAGACAGAGAGAGAGTCAGAGACAGAGAAAGAGACAGAGACAGAGACAGAGACAGAGACAGAGATACAGACAGAGAAAGACAGAGAAAGAGAGATAGAGACAGACAGACAGAGAGAGCACCCCAACTCGGGACTTCCTTTAATCTGCTGCCAAATCCTACCCTCAGCATTCCAATTCTGTGTTCAGATTGACTCCCTGTCCATGGGCTGAGATTGGCTCCCTGTTCCTGGGACTCTACACCTCAGCTCCTGCTGTGTCTCCCCCTCCCCCCCCCCCCCCCCCCCGTCCCGAGTAGTGGTTACCTTAAATTCTTTTAGGGATTGTGGCAAAGGACTATCTTCTAAAACTCCTTCCTGTTGGCATGTGGACGCTCGTTTTGCTTGGGACTCCTAGGTGCCACACTTGTTCCCTAACTGGAACAGTGGGGTAGGAGTCAGTGTCCCTGATGGCTGGTCAGATAATTAGTGGGGCTCCAAGACTTGAGAGACAGACATGCTCAGACCCGTGACAACTAAAAATTATTTCACTAAGACCAGGGAACTTTGGAGAGAATATTCCCATATGAAGAAACAGAAAATATAAAAACATCCCTTAACACCCATAGAAACATATAGAACCATTTACAAGTGAAAAACACATTTAACTATTAGCCTTGAAGAGATATTTTGCATCTTCTAGATTTTGGGCTTCATAGTTCTTGTCCTTGTAGTTTGTGTTGGAATCTAAAATAATTATTTCTGTGACCTGGGTTTTAGTGGGTAGTCTTCTAATCAGTGACTATTATCATGGAAATGGGTTTCTGCAGAAGTTTTCTCTATTTGCACATTTACTTTTCCAATGCCCTTCCTGATGGCAGTAATAACATCTCCCTTTGGAGCTGGTTTTGAAGTTCTCAAATGCAACAGCATTTCGGGCTCGATTCCTGTGTCCTCTGTTCCCTATTTCAATCGACATTCTTTCTCACTTTCAGTAGTTCTCCAAGGCTAACCCTTGAAACCAAGCCTACTATTTGAAACTTTCTCTGTATGTCCAGGGCAGTCTATGCTGCCAGTAGGCACAGACACGCCTCATTCATGGGTGCTCACCATCAGACATTAAGGATGCTGAGTCTGGTGAGGGAAGGAAGGTATTGTCATTTGGATAATTTGCTCCTGTACAGTTATCAGACAGCTAACCTTTGATATAAGGAAAAAGCTTCTAATGCAAGCTGTGAGTTCCAGGCCTAGCCAATATGAAACCAGAGAGCACTGAAAAATGAGCAAAGAGACTTAAGGTGGTACAAGAAAATGTCTCCTAAACTGACTTGAGGAACTCAGGAAGGCTATATCCTCAGGCTTGTGTAATTCACTGAATGGTGACACAGCAGCCACCGAAATATTTCTTCTACTTGTATGTTTTCAGATGGAGAAACCACCAAATGGTTCCAGATGACACACCATCGGGCTGTCCAATGAACAACTGGGGAAACTTTGATTTGAAGTTTCTCCATAAAGAAGGACTCAGCCACTTCTGTACCAAGTCTGGCCACAACACAATTTGGGAGGTCAAGTATGGCCAGCACAAGGAAGTATAAACCATAGTGCTGTCTGGGAATTCTATTAGTTTTGTAAAAATATGGGTAAGCACATTGTTCACCTTATGTTCACCTGCTTTATGCTTTATGAGAAAAACCTGGACTTTGTTGGAATTGTAAATTGGTACCCTCTTTTCTTGCCAAATACCATGAGACTAGAACAATGGACAACCCCTAAGAGCCCTCTTCCTGCAGTGCTCATAGCCCCAGAGTTGTTTCTCCCTTATCCATACCCACAAATGGACCTGTTGACTATCAGGAAAGCTGGAGACTTAGGATTTATGGCTTTGTGCACACTTCAGGAGGCTCCCCAGGGATGCAGGAAATATCCAGGATCCATGTGCCTTTCTCCTTGAAAGTTATAGGCCAGATAAAGCCAGATCTAGGGAGATTCTCGAATGACCCTGAGAAGTACATAATGAAGTTCCAGGGTATTCTGCAAATGTGTGAAATGGCATGGACAGTTATAATACTCATCTTAAATCAAAACTTAAAAACAAACAAAAGAGTACTGTACAAAAGTACATAACTTGATTATGTACTTATCTGAGTCTTATAATCATTTCTGGAGAATTCAGAATCCTTTGATAAATAAAATATATTCCACAGCGCAGTGGCAGTCTGTCCTGTAGACTCAGGATGGAATTACAAGCAGCCAACTGCTGCTTGGTGCCTAGACACTGTGAGTTACAGAGTAGGGAAAATAACAAGAAGCAGAGACTGACCCCTTAATTATGCTTTGTTGATCATTATTGAGCAGGAACCAGAGAAAACACCCACAATATCTTTAGAGTGTCAGGGAAGCAATTAGAAAATACACTACCTAAATCCTATGCAAGGTGAACTAATCTTATGGAAAAAAATGTTTCTGCAGGCTGCCCCAGATATACGGAGAAAGTTTCAGAAGATAGGTGTGGGTCTGGAGGTTGTCCTTGGAGAACTATTGAAAGGGGCTTTGGCAATCTATTGCAACAGAGAACAAGAGGGCACAGGAAGAAATAGAGCCCAAGAGTGGTTTTGCATTTGAGGACTTCAACAGAAACTCAAAAGGGATATGCCATTTCTGCCATCAGGACGGGCACTGGAAAAGTGAATGTCCAAATAGGAGAAACTTCTGCAGAGACCCCGTCCATGATAATAACAAGCACTGGTTACAGGACTACCCACCAAGTCCTAGGTCCCAGAAATAGTTGCTCTAGAATCCAACACTGCAAACCACAGGGACAAGAAGTTTGAAGCACAGCATCTACAAAATAGATATATATTTTCAAGGTTAATAATTGTTTTCTTCTCTTGGAAATAGTTCTATGTCTTTCTATAAGGGCAAGGGAGTACTTTATACTTTCTATTTCTTAATATGAGAATATTTGCTGTAATGTTCTTTGGTTTTAGTGAAATGGGATTTAGTTGCCACATGTCTAACCATGTCTGTCACACTAGAGTCTTGAAACCCCAATGATCATTCGACCACCATCATAGAAACTAACCACAGCTTCACCAGAGCTCCAGTTAGGGAACAGGAGTTGTATCCTAGGGGTCCAAAGAAAGACCAGCACCCACATGTCAACAAGAAGTCATTTCAGAAGATGGGCCTTTGGCCCAATCCCTAAAATAAATTTAGGTTAATCACTCCTGACATTAGGAGTTAATGCTTTAGGGGATAAATTAATAATTTAGGGGAATTCTTCAGTAGAAGCTGAGGTGTAGAGTGCTAGGTCACTTTCAATCTCTGCCTATGGACCAGGCAATCAGAACGTAGAATAGGATGGCTTGGGGTGAGACTCGGCAGTAGATAAAAGGAAGCCCCCCTCCCTCTGTCTCTGAGCACACATTCTCTGGACTCTCTCCTCTCTCCATGGATCAGGTCTTTCCTAGACATGGGGCTCAGACCCAGGCAGGGCTCAAGATGCCCTGTAGTGACAAGGCACTGAGCACAGGACTCTCACACACACACACACATGAACATGGCCAGAGAGTAGGAAAGCAAGGACTGCATGACAGGAACTGCTGGGATAGAGCTGTGAAGCCCATTTGATGGTACAGAACATAGGATCTAATCTGCCTGGGCAGCTGTGCTGGAGACAGAGGAAAGCTTAGATGAGATAGAGAGCAACGCAGGGACAGGACCCAGGCATTGTTCGTGGGGGGGGCAAGTAGACAGCTTGGGACAGGACAGGGAAGTCGTCCACGGGTCCAGAAAGTGTCAGGGACAGGACATGGTTATCATTCACAAGTAAAGGTGAGGCCTGGACATCTAGGGAAGGACCTGGAACCATTTATTTTTCTGTACAAGAAACTAACTTTCAATCTTCTGAGTTTTAGGTGCAAATATTTCATACAATTCTCCCAAACCCACCACCGCTTTCTTGCTAATGAGAGTGCAGCAGGTATGGCATTTGCCATTCTTTAGCTCTTTGGGTCACACTGGCAATGCTCATGGGTTACTCCTGGCACTCTAATTACTCTTGGCAGTTCTCGGGGCACCATACAGGATACTGCAGATCTAAGCCAGGGCGGTCTTGTTCAGGGAAAATTTCCCACCTGCTGTACTATTATTATTATTATTACGCTGAAGCGATAGCACAGCGGGTAGGGCGTTTGCCTTGCATGCAGCCAACATGGCCGACCTGAGTTCGATTCCTCCGCCCCTCTCGGAGAGCCCGGCAAGCTACCGAGAGTATTCGATATGCCAGACACAGTAACAACAAAGTCTCCAATGGAGACGTTACTGGACCCGCTCGAGCAAATCGATGATCAACGGGAGGGCCTGTACTATTATTACAGTAGGGCATTTGTTTTCTACACAGCCAACCCAGATTGGATCCCTGGCAATTTATGTGGTCCCCTAATCACCAATAGGAGTGTTCCCTAAGCGGGGACTGTGGAGTAAGCCCTGAGAAAAGAAGATAAAAAAAGGATAGAATTGGTGAAAAAGAAGAAGGAAAAGAATGGTGGGAGGAAAGGCTAAAAGAAGACAGAATTGAAGGAGAAGGGAATAAGGAAGAATGAAAGAAAGAAATCAAAGAAAGAAAGTTAGAAATAAGGGAAAGAAAAACCAAAAGAAGCAAGTATCAAAAGTAAGAAAGGAAAGAATGGAAGGAAGAGGAGAAGAAGGAAGGAAGGAAGGAAGGAAGGAAGGAAGGAAGGAAGGAAGGAAGAAAATCCAGAAGGAAGGAAAGAAGAAGAAAAATGGAGGATTCCAGGACTGAAGGAAGGGAGGGAAAGAAAGAAATCGGATGGAAGGAAGAAAAAAGAACGAACGTATTAAAAAAGGGGGTAAATGGAGAGGGGAGTATGGTAGGAGGGAATGAAGAATGGAAGAAAAAGGAAGGTAGAGAAATAAAGGAAGAAATAAAATAGAATAAAAGAAACGAAAGAAAAAGAAATGGGGAGGAAGTGAGGGAGGAGGGAATAAATGAGTGAAGAAAGAAAGGAAGAAAAATAAAAGGAAGAAAAAGAAACGAGGATGGAAGGAAGGAATGAAGGAAGTAAGGAAAGAAAGAAATGGAAGAGAAAGAAGGAAAGAGTTAAGAACAGAGGTAGGAAGGTGTAGAGAGAGCAAAAAGGAAAGGGAGAAAGGAAAAAGAGAGGAAGGAAGTAAAAGAGAAAGATGAAGGACGTAGGAAGAGGGAAGGAGAGAAAGGGACAGAGGAATAAGAAAAAATAAAGGAAGAAAACAAGAGAAAGAAATAGAAAAGAAAGATGGTATGAAGGAGAAGGAAGGAAGGAAGGGGGAGGAGGAAGAGGAGGGAGGGAAGGAAGGAAGGAAGGAAGGAAGGAAGGAAGGAAGGAAGGAAGGGAAGGGAAGGGAAGGGAAGAGGGAGGGAGGGAGGGAGGGAGGGAGGAAGGAAGGAAGGAAGGAAGGAAGGAAGGAAGGAAGGGAGGGAGGGAAGGAGGGAAGGAGGGAGGAAGGGAGGGAGAGAGGAAGGGAGGGAAGGAGGGAGGGAAGGACGGGAGGGAAGGAGGGAGCCAAGGATGGAGGGAAGGAGGGAGGGAAGGAACGAACAAAGGAAGGATAGTAGGTGGGGACGTAGCGAGGCAGGGAGGGAGGGAGGGAGGGAAGGAGGGAAGGACGGAGGGAGGGAGGAAGGGAGGGAAGGACTGAGGGAAGGAGTGAAGGAGGGGAGGGAGGGAGGGAGGGAGGGAGGGAGGGAAGAAGGAAGGAACAAAGGAAGGATAGGAGGAGGGGACCCAGGGAGGGAGGAAGGGAGGGAAGGAGGGAAGGAGGGAGGGAGGGAGGGAGGGAGGGAGGGAGGGAAGTAGGGGAGGGAGGGAGGGAGGCAAGGAGGGAGGGAAGGAAGGAAGGAGGAAAAGAATGAAAGAACCCCCCCCCCCCTCAGTTCCTGTGGGCAGACACTGGGACACTCCCTGTCTGCCTGTGGGAGTGTGGGAGCCTCACTGGAGGCAGGTCAAGGTGAGCCTAATGAGTCTGTGCAGAACTGGAACTTGTACCTGGACCGACCGTCCTTATGTCTGATGTCTTCTCCATAGATTGGCTGTCCAAGCGATGGTCCTCTGCATTGCTCTAGGATGGGAGGGAGGAAAAAGAATAAAATAAAAAGGAGAAAGGGAGAGGGGAGTACAGTAGGAGGAAATGAAGAAGGGAAGAAAGAGGAACACAGAGAAATAAAAAGTATTGAGGAGTACAGCACTGGATGATGGATTATGGATTATGGATTCTGAAGTCTCAGCTTCTTCCATGTGTTCTTGTGTGTCATTTTACATGACTTACGTATATGTAACTGTACTAGGCGCATTCTATTCTACCAGGACTTCTTCAAGCTCTTGGTGACTACCAATGTGTGGCAGTGATGTGGAAGAAGTGACTGAAGTGTCTGGTGATGAAGACAACAGGTTGAATTGCTCATCTTCGTCCATTGGAACATTTTTACTTTTTGGTTTCCCCCTTAACGTTTTGCTAATGTTCTTCGCCTGCTTAGAAATGTCACTTTTGATGTCAGAGACATCCCATATTTCTAGGAACAAAGAGCAACATGTTCCTCGTTCTTCGTCTCCCATATAAGGGGCATAAGAGAAGGTGTAGTGGTGGACTATGGCGGCAATGAACATTTCTATGCAGATGATAAAGTCCTGCAGCCCCGTGGCCACTGTCTCTTCTGTCTGCCACTCCCAGGTGGAGTTCTGGGAAATTACACCAAATTTCACCAGCAAAGCAATCAACACTGCTTGCCAGAATGTGACAAAAACGACAAGCTTCACACAAAGGAACTTTCCTATTGCCTGGATGGGCCTCAGCTCCTCTTTCAGGGCTTTATGAAATATCAGGAGGCTATACATGGCAAAGAACTGGGACACGTTGTTGATGATGACCAAATACATCCAGGCTCTGTGCAAGCTGAAGGTTCCTTCACTGTACACCTTGAATATCTCACAGATCACGGCGGCGTAGGTGGTGATGAGTCTGATCAGGATGTACTGCAGCACTCCCAGCTTGCACCGGTACAGCAACACCTCTCCCACGGGGCAGGGTGGGCAGCAGCAGAAGGGTATGGGGGGCTGCGTCTTCTCTTTGCCTTGCATCATAGCTTCCAGGTTGGGGTACTGGCTCTTCAAGTAGTTGAATAGGAAGTTCATAAAGTTGTAGAGGACATACGCTTCGTAACACTCCCGCATGGTGTCCACGTAGATGGCGATGGACGGATACTTAAGAGCCACCCAGCTGTCTATGCTGTACACGGGCACCATCCAGAGGATCCTCATGATGGGTTTCTGAAGCTCGGGCCTCGTGTAGTGCACCAAGTGCTGCAGAATCTCCCAGAAGGTCACGGGGATGGTGAACAGCACGAAGATCCCGGCGATAAACCACGCCTTGGTGTGGATACTGACTTCCAGCTTCTGCAGGTGCCACACACCCAGGGGGATGGTCACGACCACGGCCAGCAGATAGAGGGTCAGCACTAAGGGTCGGATCCAACGCCTCCAGTTCTTAAGTTTAGGCACGCACGTGTCGAGCATTTCTCAAAGGCTGAAGGCAAAGAGCGCAGAAAGTCTCTGAGGCCCCTGCGCTGAGGTCCAAGGTTATAGGTGGATGCGCATTCCATGTAACAAAGCAGCAGTGTGACATCAGGGGAACCGCTGGGCGCCGCACCCGCTGTACCACTGACGGCCGCCGGGGGCGCTGCGGGCAGCATCCTCGCTGCTTGCCTGCATCTGGCCCCTTACAAAGTCCTGGGACCCCTGGCGCGACCCCTTGCCCCTGAACCCCTGCACTCTGTCTGGCCTCTAAAGGAGAGCAGTGGCCTACATTGAGATGGTCCCGGCCACTTCTCTCGGGGCCAACCTTCCACCCTGGCTCTCCTGGTCCAATCTTGCTGATGATGTACAGGGGTGAGGCCCAAGAGGGACCTTCACTCCCTGGGAACTCCCCGGACTGTTTGTACACTCTGGAGCTGCTTCTGCAGGGCTCTAAGGAAATCTGCCTGGAGCCGCAAACCCCGAGTCCAGTTCATCAGAGCAGAGCGCCCTGGTTGCCTCATTCCCGGGCAGATCTGCTTTCCCGGCCTCAGGTTTTTGTGGAATCATCTACTACATACAGTGTTCCTGTCTCATTAAGCACATTAAGCAATTAAATAAGTGGAGAGAGTTAATCCTTCCCCTAATGCTGATCATCCTGGCATTCTTAATGATCGTGGTATGTCCTGAATGTGTGATCGCTGCAGAAGCCTAGTTTGGAACATAAAACCCAGCAACAATCCAATATAAATACTGATTTCAAGGGCTGGATTGATAGAACAGCAAAAGTGTTCTTGCCTTGTAGATAGCTGACCTGGCTTAGATCCCCGATACACAGTATGGCTGCTCTGACCTCCACCAGGAATGAGGCCTAATCATATGGATTGCAGTACACCCAGAGCACTTTCAGATGGGACAAAAAAAAAAAACACTGATTTTGTTCTCCAAAGCTCATAATGAATGCTGATAAAATGTAACAAGATTGAAAAGATTTCAAAAATTTATCCTCTGAAAAACCTGGCTTAAAATAGAAATTAGGAAAAGACAGATGTTGGAAAAGCATCAATACCCTTGTAAGTTAAACAGTAAACTTCCAAAGAAGCACAGGCATGTGGAATACAAAATTCAAATCAGCATTTTTAGTTGCATAATCATGTGAAACAAATTAGTGTGATTAATGCAGTCTCTTCAGGAAAAAAAACTTATAAATGCACTTCTAGTGAGGTGTAGAGATATATCACAGGGGTTAAGAGACTGGCCTTGCACACGTCCAACCCTAGTTTGACCCCCAGCACCACATATGGCCCCCAGAAATGCCAGCAGCAACACGCACAGACTGAGGCAGGAGTAGTCAATAAGTACCACCAGGGACTTGTGGACTCTCTGAGCCCAAAGGGCAAGTCTTCAAATAGATCCCCAAAGTTTCTACCCTTAAAAGCTAGAGAAGGGCTGGGCGTGAGCTACACAAGATGGAAGGCATGACTTGTATGGGCACGGCCTGGGCTTAATCCTTAACAACCACATGGTGCCCAGCACCATCCAGAGGCCCTGAGTACTACAGGAGTGACTCTGGAGAATTTCTGAGGAGAACCCAGCAAAAGTAAGAAAGTAGGCCATGAAGAACTACCATATCAAAAGTAGATGAAGGAAATAAGAAATAAAGACATGATTCAGCTGACACAGAATATATAATGTTGAAATATTAACACAACTGAGAAATCTCAAGACAGACTCACCGAGAACAACAGAAACTTATCTCCTACCCTGTCAGATGAGAACTAGAAACTCATCACATACACTGTCAGACTACAGTTACAACTGAAAATCTTACCTAAGGGCTCTGGTTTAACTGTAACTCTCCAATTCCATAACAGTTAAAGAATGTTACAAACCTAAACCCAGTAACAAAATCTCCTTCAATCCCTACCTACTCTATGTAATAGACATAAAGGCTATACAAGTAAGCATCATATGAATAAATTACTTTCAAAAAATAGCTTCCATATTCAACCTGATTTCAAACTCTTTGTGAAAATAAGAAACAGGCACAAGTTTACAGCATTTCAAGATACAAAAAGTTATTAAATATGTATGCTTCTATGCATAATACTGCAATTACCTAGCAAGGGTTGTGGTGGCATAGTGAAGGGATGGACTAAAATTATAACATGGTTCTGGAGGTGGGAACATGGCAATTGTTGGCCAGGGAACTGTTCTAACTGTTTGTCAAACCCATAGCTGGTATTAAAACTATTATAAGCACATCACCTAAAATGTCATATTTTTTTAAAATTTCACTAGTGTTCCCCACTTTTAATTTTCTCAAAACTATGCTCCAGCAATAACCACTTTACTTACCTCTTAATAAATACTTAGTTTTCATTTTTACAGAAACAGACACAGGGAAAGTTCATTTGCTATTACAATTACAAAGGAGCAGTTTATCTTAAACCCAATTTTGTAAGTTCAGAGAGATATAACAAGAGT
This sequence comes from Sorex fumeus, assembly GCF_029834395.1. Lineage (NCBI taxonomy): Eukaryota > Metazoa > Chordata > Mammalia > Eulipotyphla > Soricidae > Sorex > Sorex fumeus. Next base: position 7,286,554 of record NW_026606103.1, read on the forward strand.
AAAACTGTGTAGCTGAACACAGTTTTATCTCCAGCTCCATATATGGTCCCCCTGAGCACTGCCTGGAGTGATCCCTGAGCACAGAGGCAGCAATTAGCCCTAAGCAACACCAGGTCTGACCCAACCCCCGCTCCCCACTCCTACCACCAACACCTAATTATGTAAAAAGCCAAATCCATACACATGACTAGTCTCAGTGCTCATAAACAAAGAGAGAGGGGAAAATATTAGTCCCAAGGGCTCCTGGGTGGAGAAGTCAATAAAGCACAAGCAAGTCAAATGGGAACAAAAAGCCTGGAGACAGAGCTGGACCTTGAGAAAGCAGGAAGGACAGCAGCCCGGAGCAGGTGACACAGTAACCCCAGGTCATGGCATGGGCAGAGACTTGTAGACACCTCCCTCCTCTGGGCACGTCATTAAGCACTGACCCCTTTAACTCTTCCACAAGAAGAAAACATCCAACCCCATCAAAAATGGGGTGACGAAATGAATAGAAACTTTCTCAAAGAAGAAATTCGAATGGCTAAAAGGCACATGAAAAAATGCTCTACACCATTAATCATCAGGGAGATGCAGAGCAAAATAACAATGAGATATCATTTCACACCACAGAGACTGGCCCACATCCAAAAGAACAAAAGCAACCGGTGTTGGCGCAGATGTGGAGAGAAAGGGACCCTCCTTCACTTCTGGTGGGAATGTCAACTGGTTCAACTCTTTTCAAAAACAGTATGGACGATTCTCCAAAAATTAGAAATTGAACTCCCATTGGACCCAGCAATACCACTCCTGGGAATATATCCCAGAGAGGCAAAAACATATATCAAAGTGACATCTGCACTTGTTTGTTCATTGCAGCGCTGTTTACAATAGCTAGAATCTGGAAAAAACCTGAGTGCCCGAAAACAGATGACTGGTTAAAGAAACTTTGGTACATCTACACAATGGAGTACTGTGTAGCTATTAGAAAAGATGAAGTCATGAAATTTACATACATGGAAATGGTACTACATGGAAAGTATCATGTTAAGCGAAATGAGTCAGAAAGAGAGGGACAGACATAGAAAAACTGCATTCATCTGGGGAACATAAAGTAACAAAATAAGAGACTAACACCCAAGAATAGCTGAGATAAGGACCAGGAGGTTTACTCCATGCCTTGGAGGCCAGTCACACATGTTGTGGGTAAAAGTCAGCTCAGATAGAGAAGGGAGCAAAAAATAAAGGGTATTGGGAGGATCCTCCCAGGATGGAAGATGCGTGCTAAGAGTAGACTATCGACTGAACATGATTGCCACTCAATGCCTCTTTTCCAAACCACAGCACCCAAAAGGAGAGAGAGAACAAAAGGGAATGCCCTGCCACAGAGGCAGGGTGGGATGGGGGGTAAGGGGAGTGGGAGGGATACTGGAATCAGTTGTGGTGGAGAATGGGCACTGGTGGAAGGATGGGTATTTGATCATTGTATAACTGAAACCCAAGCACAAAAATGTGTAAGTCTACAACTGCACCTCATGGTGTTTCACTAATAAAAATTAAAAAGCCCCAAAAAACTGTGTTTTTCAGAAATTTTGACACATGGTAAATCCTAAACATATGCTACCAAGTGAATAAACCAGCAAGAAACAGAAATGCTATGTTGATTCAGCCTAGACAGGTACTCTAATGAGTTGGAATCTTGAAGACAGAATGAAGAGTTGCAGGTTCCTGTGAGAAGAGGGAGGAGCGTGTGCGTTATTTACAGAGCAGTCTCCACCTTGAAGAGGCAAGGGGAGAGGAAGATGGAAGGCAGAACACTAAAAATTTCTCAGGTACAGCAGTGAGTAAGGAAACAGTGAGAAGTACAGCTCCAAGCAGAATTCCAGCAACAAAGCTCCATCCTAATAACCAGGTTGCACTGAAGGAATGTGCAGCAGCATCGTGCTAATGAAAACAGTATCTCAGAACCCGTTCAACTCTCCTAATCTGACTCAAATTTCCACATGAGTTTCTTGTCAAAAATAGTTTTAAAAAGCACCTCATGGCCCACATGAGCAACTACCTGACAGCGGACACCTGCGGTTTTACAAGTGTTCTAGAAGTGAGACTTGAATTGTAAACCAGGATCTGCACCAACGCAGGGACCCTTCCCCCCAGGTATACCCGTGGCAGGGGTCATGGCCTCTTGGGTTGCTGCAGATCATGCATATGACAATTAATTTCCCTTTCATGCTGCACTGGACCCATATCTCAGCCTCCTTTACAGAACTCTTATGACTAAAGCCTGGCTACCCCAGCGGCATTAAGCCAGTAGTCTGCCGTTCTATTCCAAGCAAAATTCAACAAAATAACTGTGAGCACAAGAATCTGTACAAACCTAATTTAAAAGAAAATATTGCCTGGATCAGTGTTAGAGGTCCCACAGAATTCGCACAGGAGCACCAACGTACTATACTTGAAAGAGGAAGATACTATACTTGAAGGGGGAAGAAGAGAACACTATCGATCAAGCTGAAGCCTCAACAGGGAATACCCACATTAAGAATCTCTCTGATAAAGAATTCTGAGGTGAAGCTAAGAGGATGTTATTGAGCTCAAAGAAACAGTGGAATGGACATCCAATAAAATAGAGAGGATATGAAAGAAATGGTGGAAGGGGCAGTCAATACAATACAGAAAGAAATGAGAGCATAAATTTTTAAAAAAGCTACAAATAGAATTGTCACTAATAAAAAATTTGGTAGATGAAATAAAAAACTCAGGGGATGCCCTCAACAGTAGAATGACAACGGCTAAAGACAGAATCGGTGAGCTTGAAGATGTGCTCCGGAAAACATAAAGGCAACAACAGAATATGGTAAAAGACTTCAAAATAGCTCAATGGTGAGTAAGAGATATATGAAATGAGTTCAAGAGGCATAACAGAAAATCATCTGAGTACCAGAACAGGGAGGCAAGCCCAATTACTACCAATATTGGTAGTAACTGTTAAATACATCACTACTGAGAAGTTCCCAGAGCTGGAGAATGCAGGCTTCCAGATCCAAGAAGCCCGAAGGGTACCAGCTAAAAAAGACCCTAATAAAACGAATCAAAGATACATAATGAGATCGACAAATAGCAAAGATAGAGACACAATACTGAAAGCAGCAAGATCAAAGAAGAAATCACATACAAAGGAGAACTTTTTAGATTTTCAGCAGTCTTATCAGACGAAACGCTCCGTGTCCAAAGATATTGGAATATAGTTTAAAAAAAAACTCAATGAAATGATTTCCTCAGAATACTGTATCCAGCTAGACTCTCATTCAGATTTGAATGATATACTACTTCATGAATTAATAACAGCTCAGGAATTTTGTAGATTTAAACCTTAAATGAAAAACTGAAGGGGCTAGTGTAACACAAAATAAAACCCCAAAATAAAACAATCTTCTACAGAATGTTGGCACAAAACCCAATGAAAATATTCTCTCTTATCGTCAATGGTTTAAGTGCACCAATATAGTCACAGAGTTGAAAAATGGATTAAAAATCTAAATCTATCATTCTGCTGTCTATAAGAAAAACACAAACAGTCATAGTAAAAATAGACTCAAGGTCAAGGAAGGAAAACGAACTTTCAAGCAACCAATTTCTTCAAAAAAGCCAGGGTAGCCATACTAGCATCTGACAACATAAATTTTAGGATGAAAAAGATAAGAAGTGACAATAAAGGCCATTTCACAATCGCTATCACACCATTGTTCATCAATATGCTCTAGCGGTCCCAGTAACATCTCCATTCATCCCTGTCACATGCTAGTGTAGCCCAATGACATATTGGGGGCTCTTTCAGGGTCAGAGGAATGAGAACCATCATTGTTATTGTTTTTGGCATATTGAGTATGCCACAGGTGACTTGCCAGGCTCTGCCATACGGGACACTCTCAGTAGCTTGCCAGGCTCTCCGAGAGCAATGGATGCTTTTGGGACAGCCTCTAATCACCTTTACAGGTGTTCCCAGTCAGTAATATATGCGAGAATGATACTCTCAGTAGCCTGTTGGGTTCTCTGAGAGCAAGAGCTTGAGAGTAAGAGGTTGCAAGGCCACAAATGTGGCCGCACACTTCCGGGAGCTGGGTTTTATTTTATTTATTTATTTATTTAATTTCACAATAATCAAGAAATATGTACATCAGGAAGAAATTACACTCCTAAATTTATACATGCCCAAGAGGGGTCAGCAAAATGCTTAAAACTTCAAGGAGCACATTGTTAGCAACACAATAGTAGTCAGAAAATTCAGCACTGCTTTATCACCTCTTGATAGATCAATGAGACTAAAACTAAAAAAGGAACTACTGGTGCTGAAGGAAGAAATGGAAGAGAGAGGGCTAGTAGATATTCACAGGGCTTTTAATCCCCCAAAAGCAGAATACACATTCTTCTCCAATGCACAGGGAACATTTTCCAAGATTCCTGAGTGCAGAGACAGGAATAACCCCTGTGCATCGCCATGTGTGACCCCCAAAAAATAAAATCTAAATTAGCTAGAATGCTACTAGGATGAACCTCAGAATAAGAAGAATCACCAAGGAGAGAGAAAACCATTAATAATCACAAAGAACTGATCACCAAAATGCAACATATGTATGCATATGTATATATATATATATATAAAACCACAAATATATTATCTCAATATGAGTAAAATTTGATGGAAGAGAAAAATACTTTAATATCCAGAGCTGACACTTGAACCATCTTAGTAATCTCCAGAACCAGTGAACAAAACTAGTGGCCCAAATCGTTGTTTCTCACCCTTTCACTGACTACAACTCCCTTCGGGCCTTGTTTCTTCTTGTGGCACCCCGTTCTATCAGTTGGTATTCTAACCTTGTCACAAGACTAGAGGCAAAAATCACCCATTTATAGATTTAAACCTGTGTTCCCCTTGTAACATCCTGGAGGGCCCCTAGGAGTTATTTGATCTCTTGTTGAGTAATGCTGGTCTACAAAGTTCTATCATCTACTCAATCTGCTTAACAATTGTGGAATATACATATACATATACATATACTCGTTTACATGTATTATACTGCTCTCACCAAGCAAGGGATGTAGGGGGGGAATGAAGCGACAGACTAGAAGTATCATTTGAGGTGGGGACTGGGCATTGGCTTCCAGGGAACTGTTCTAACTATCCATTAAAACCATAAATGGTATTTACACTATTATAAGCATATCACCTGAATTATCATAATAATTTTTAATTGGCTAGTGTTCCCCACATTTAATTTTCTCAAAACTAAGTTCCAGAGGGGCCGCTGCGGGCCCTCGCGGCCGCTGTTCTTGGGCGCGCCCGCGCATGCGCCCTGAGCCGCGTCTCGGCCAGGCCAGGCAGGTCAGCACCGAGAGCGCTGCACCAGCTCTGCAGCAGGCACCCAGCTGGGCCGCCGTCCGTGTTGTTCTGCTAGGGTCCTTCACCTCCTCCTAAGGATGCATCCCGACTTATCTCCACACTTGCACAACTGAAGAGTGCAACATCTTGATAAACTTGCTTGAGGAATGTCACAAAAATCGCGGCTCTCTGAAATGTTTTGGTCAATGCAATGATCTTGATTGAGAGATGAGAAAAATGCTTGAAGAAGGAGCAGAGGCATGGTAATACAATGCGAAAGAGACTATTTAATTCCCCAGAGGATTCTGAAAAATAAATTGTATTTTCACTGGATGCCTTGGCTGAGAGAAGACCTAAAGCCTCTTGGTTGACAGCTGAAAGAATCCTCTCATTTGGTCTCTAGAACCCTTTGCCGATCCGTAGACACAAGGCATGGAAAGATCCGGAAAAGCCTGGATTCTGACAATGTTGGCAGACCCTTAAGTTCTCACCAGCAAACTTGACTTCCCACTTTCCCCCTTTCTCTCCACCAGGGAACACTGGAGTAACTTCTCTCCCTCAATAAAAGAACTGATTTTAATCATAAAACACACACACACACACACACACACACACACACACACACACACACACACACACTATGTTCCAGCAGCATCCCTTTTACTTACCTCTTAAGAAATAATTTGCGTTTTTAAATAAATGGACCCAAGAAAAGTTCATTTGTTAATGGTCATACAATGACTAAATAGCAGTTTATCTTAAACCCGATTTTGTGTGATCAAAGAGATAGAACCAGGATAAGGCTGTGTAGCTGACCCCAGTTTGTTCTCCAGCTCCACATATGGTCGCCCAGAGTACTTCCTGCTTCCTAGAGTGATCCTTGAGCCCAGAGCCAGCAGTAAGCCCTACGAACCACCGGATGTAGTCCAACCCCCCTTTTCACTCCTGCCACCACCACCTTATTATGTATAAACCCAAATCCATACACATTACTAGCCTCAGTGCTCATAAACAAAGAGAGAGGGGAAAATATTAGACCCAAGGGCTCCTAGGTGAAGAAGTCAATAAAGCACAAGTAAGTCAAAAGGGAACAAACAAAAAGCCTGGAGTCAGAGCTGGACCCTCACAAAGCCAATGGGAAAGACAGCAGCCTGGGAGCAAGTGACACAGTACTTCCAGGTCACGGCATGACAGAGAATTGCAGGCACCTCCTTCCTGACACATGTCCACGACTTGATGTCCAGACACACCATTAAGTACTGACCCTGTTGACTCCCACATAAGGAAGGTTTATTTGGTAGAACACATACCAGACTGGCTACACACTGTGACACCATATCTGTCAGTGTTTCTGCATCTCCTCTAAATACGGACCCTTCTGGTCTGGCTTCCTTCCAGGACCCATATCTCCCAAATACAAAATAATGATAATAATAGCGGTAATTTAAAATGAAATTCTAAAGACAAAAATTAGAATAAGACTCCCATATAGTACAGCTGTTTGACTCCAGGGTAGTTGCCCAAAAGACTGAAAAGAGTCAAAAATAGATATTACAACCAAGCACACAGCATTATTCACAATAGCACAAGCATAGAAGAAGCAACGCACAAGTGTCTAGCAGTAGAAGAGGAAGTAGCAGAATGCTGTATAGACATAAAACAGAGCACTACTGAGCTTCTCAGAAAATTCTGACACATGGTGAACACTAAAGACATGCTGCCAAGTGAACAAATCAGTGAGAAACAGAGAAACACATATTGAATCAGCTTAGACAGGAACTCTAATAAGTAGCTGGAATCTTAGAAACAGAACAGAGTTGTGGTTGCAGGTTCCTGGAGAGAAGAGGGGAAAGCATGTGCATTATTTACAGAGCAGTCTCTGCCCTGCAGAAGGAAGGGGAGAGGAAGATGAAAGGCAGTTGGTTGCACGACATCATCACTGTAGTTAGCATCGCTGCACACGTAAGAACAAAGATGCCAATTTTTTTTTGGCTTTTTGGATCACATCTGGTGATACTCAGGGGTTATTCCTGGCTTTACACTCAGGAATTACTCCTGGTGGTGCTCCAGGGGACCATATGGGATGCTGGGAATCCAACCCGGGTCGGTCGCGTGCAAGGCAAATGCTGTACCCACTGTGCTATCGCTCCAGCCCCTGAAGATGTCAATTTTATCTTTTATATATGTCACAATACAAACCTTTTTAAAGCTTGGGAAGTAGATCGGTGATCTAGTGAAAAGGAATTAATTTCTGCAGGGATCTCTTCCGGAGACAAAATAAAGAGGCGGAGTGGAGGACTAATTGGCTTATTCTGTGTAGAAAAACATGTGAAGCCAGGGATGAGTAAAATTATTAAAGACAAAAGTACAGTGCATAAATACGTATTTATGGCACATATAATAGACAATACAGGATTGAATATCTCCAAATAGAAAAGAAAGAAAATTAGAAAAGATTGAAAGGTTAGAAGACATTCCTGACGAATTTATTACTGTTATCATAAACTACCACCAGGAATGGTCCAAAAACAGTAAAAAATAGTAACCATCTACTCAGAAGTCTGCTTTTGTGTCACCCCACTAAATTTGAATATTTGAGAAAACCATCATTTTCTCAAATCACAGCTGCTGTTCGGTTGTCTTGTGAAGGAGTCTGAATGTGGACTTGGCCGATTTCACCAGCAAGGTGAGCTCAGTCCTCTGAGATAAACATTTCTGTCTGATGCAAGCTAAAAGAAATCTGTTCTATATTCACAAACAGACATGGGTGAATACATTTGTCTACGCAAACTGTTAAGTCAGAGGCTAGAATACATATAAAGCATATGATTACAAGTTTAAATATAGCAACAATGTTAGAATAATTTAAAAAGTAATTACTATATTGAGATCTTGGGCCTCATATCTGGTTGAATCACTTACTTGTACTAGATTATTTTGTACATTATATTAGCTTCTGAGTACAGATTTTTTCCTGAATGGTGGACATTTTAATTTTACAATAGTACCCTTTTCCTCAAAGTATTTCATTGAATATTATTTTCATGATACTATCTCACTGCTTTTTATAGTTGCTTATCAGATTAAAGATTGTTTCTTTGTAAACTGCTGTTTGTTTCATCATTCATTCATTCATTCATCATTCTGTTTTTCGTCGATTGCCTCGAGCAGGCCCCAGTAACATCTTTCATCCTAGCCCTGAGATTATATTCAAGGCTCATTAGAAGAATGAGACCCATCAATGTTACCAGTATTTGGCATATTTGGTACGCCACGGGGAGTTTGCCAGACTCTGCCCTGTGGGCAGGCTACATTCGATAGCCTGCAAATTTGTCCAAAGTAGGAATGAGATAATAAGATGTCATAAAAAGATGTCCTGATAAGATGTCGCACGGCCGCAAATGCGGCCACGCGGTTCCGGGAGCTGAATTTTATAGTCTCTGAGTCTTGGCCGTTGATGGGATTACACGGCACCAGGGGGCCATGTGGTGGGCGTGACACCCGCCTACTGGAATTTGGAGGATCTGGGTGGAGGATGCTCGACTCCAATCCGAGTAGGCTTGGAGATCTCGGCCCCGGAACCCGCGTGGCTTTGTCCCTCTGCCAGTACCTTCATGTGTGCGGAGAGTGGTCTCAGCATGGTGGTGGCTGGTCCTGGAGGTCTTCGGCTGCAGGAGCCCTGGTCGGGGCGGGAAGGAAAGCTCAACCCGCTCCCCTCCAAGGGACCCCGGCGAGGAACAGCCAGGTGCAGGGGCAGGAGACTGCACTGGTCTCGTCCGGGAGCTGGATTTTATAGTCTCTGAGTCTTGGCCGTTGATGGGATTACACAGCACCAGGGGGCCATGTGGTGGGTGTGACCCCCGCCTACTGGAATTTGGAGGATCTCGGTGGAGGATGCTCGACTCCAATCCGAGTAGGCTTGGAGATCTCGGCCCCGGAACCCGCGTGGCTTTGTCCCTCTGCCAGTGTGTTTAGTGAATGGATATTACTATGTCGAATGGTCTTTCTGCATAGAAACTGTGAACATAAAACTGACTTGTCAAAATGAACTCTGCAGACAATAAACTTCACTTTGCTAGAAGATTCACTTTGTCTTGATTTATATAGAGATGGTTTGAAATGTAAATTCAAAGGAACGAGATGTAATTTTTCTTTTCCAGTATTGTCTTTGTAATTTTTAAACTTTGAATCTCTATATTATTATATTGGTGTAGTAAATGAGTTAAAATGTGAATGGAAAAGATAAGAACAAAAGATGAAAACAAAAAAATAATAAATGACAGTATCCTGAACCTTATGGTCTATATATACTATTTTACTTAAAATTAATTACCTAAGAAAATTATTAGCATAAAAACGTAATCCACATATTGAGGTCCTACAGTATTTTAAATTTTATTTTTATAAAGTTGTTCACAATAATTGATTACATTTAATATTTGAACATCAATTTCACCACCATTACACCTTGCCATAGCCATATTTCAAGTGTTTCCATCCCAAACCCCAAACCCTGCCCCCAAAGCAGAACCTAAGTAATTTATTTTGTATTTCTTGTTATGAATAATCCACTAAAAATGATCCAAAAAAGTTTTCTTAGAAAAAAATGTGTGAAGATTTTTGTATTTCACCCAGGAGCCATTAAGCCCTTCTATTAGAGATTAGTAGCATGTTGTTAAAGGTTGAGACTTGTGTGCTGATATATTATATATGTATATATATATATGTATATCCTACAGTATTTTGTGTAATCTTGATGCTTCCAAAGGAAAATAATATTTGACTGTGATATTTAGATCTCCTATATTTCTCTTATTATTCTTAATTCTTTTTATACCTTTGTCAGCTTAATTTTTGTTTTGTTTCCTCTATACTTCTAATTTCCCTGTATTTTTCTTTTAAGAGATATCTATTTCCTTTTATAGGTCCCTAGCCTGGACTGACCAAACCCTACTTCTTTACATGACATGGTCTTTTAGACTACAGAAAGAACTGGTCAGGCAGCAGGTCACCGGAGATCTTTCCAGACCTCTTACTGAGCCAATTCTACTGGGTTACTTCAGACAGAACAGAACAGACGTGCCATCTCTGCCCACTCCAGAAGAAACCCCTGCGTCCACGAGTTTCTAGAAGCAAAACCCAGGTATGCCGATTCCAGGACTAAGACTCCAGGCCACATGGCAGTAGCTGAGACGGGCTGACCCTCCCAGTCTCCGTGCCCGCTTGGGATCCTGGCTGTCATGCCCAGGATCTGCCTCCAGGCGCCATCTCAGTGCATCAACAGTCTTGATTCAGAGACTCCCAAATAAATCTCAAAATGTATTAGCTCCCTACAGAGATGTCTCTGGACCCAACCATTTACAATTTTAGAATTCCAGAAGTGTGTGGTTGCTTTTGTGATCATGTGACCTCTCGTGTTATTCATAATAAGCAACAGAAAATAAAGTATCTAGCATCTGCCCCTGGCAGGCAGGCTTGAATGGTGGTGGAAAAATTCAAGCAAACCATAATGTTGAAAAGTAGAGAGTGTGGGAGAAATTGTCATAGAGGCATGGGGGCGGTGGGGGGTTGAGATGGGAGGGGAATACTGGGGACATTGGTGGTGGAAAATGTGCGCTGGTGGAGAGATGGGTATTCGATCATTGTATGACCGAAACTCAAACGTGAAAGCTTTGTAACTGTAGCTCACAGTGATTCAATTAAAAAAAAACTGGTCAGAAACCTAAGAAACTGAGACATAACATTTCTGCTCTCAAGTACATTTCAACCCCTAGTAAGCTGTGTAATTTCATAGACTTTTTAACAAAGGATATATGGACCACACAGCACTTTTAAGTTATACAACTCAGCTTTATTTAAAGGAAATCACACAAGTGTGTCCAATTAATTCTCAGTAACATTAAAATTTATAACAGATTCCACACATATTATTCTGGGTGCATATTTTGAAAGTAATAAATTCAAACAATAATCATAGCTTACCTATGTGACAAATTTAAATGTAAATGGTAAAACTAAAACAAGTAGGTAAAACAATTAGCTAAAACAAGAGGTAGGCTCATGTAAGACCAGGCTCCAGAGATTCATAAATAAATCTCAAGAGAACAACAAGACACAAAGTATATTTTTCCAGACACTCACACATGATTGAGATGTCCATGGTACCCTGGAAGAGGGGTGGGTCCTGGGCTGACCCACCCAAACAGAATCCTGGCCCGCACTTGCTCCCACACTTCAAAATAGCCACCATGCTCCCTACGGGACTCCATTGTCTTGGGACTCAACCTCATAGAGAAATTAGTCTGCTGAAAAACTCAAGTCTGCGGGTTTTGTGACTGAGATATTCCAGGCTTTCTCAGAGTCAGGATGGGCTACTTCTGCCCCGCTTCCTGTACTTCCATAAGCCCCAGAAGTCACTTACACACACTAAAGCCACCACCCAATTAAAAATTTAACTCCAGCTGCACCACCCTATTAAAAATTCCGGACTTCCTGGAGTGAACAGCCATGAATGCGAATGACATCTCAAACTCCACAACACAGATAAACAAGTAGTAGCCCATCAGATTGGATGGGATATAACAAAGAAGGCAATCAATCTCAATTAATAAAACATAAACATAAAAGACTTAAGCTGAAACAACATCTTAATAATCTCTCATACAAGGACTTAATGTCTCCATGGTGAGATACAACAATTTATACTAATTTTCTGCTAAAGAAATATTTGTTGAGATTCCCGCCTGAAGCCCAGTGGGGAGAGTGCCTGTCCAGCTCCGCGGGACCGCCCACCAGTCCGTCGGCCCCTCCCCTCCAGGTGGGTAGGGGGCGTCCAGCCAGGAAGTGCTCCTGCCCCCAGCTGCAACTCAGATTCCCACCTGAAGCCCAGCGGGGATACTGTCGACGACCCTTCCTCCATTCCAGGATCCTGGGTGGGAGTCGCCTGGGACGGGCTAGGGGCGTGGCCAACAGGAAAGGGGAATGGCCTCTTAAAAGTAGGCGTGGCCTTCTCCTCTGCAGGCGGCCACTAACTCGGCCGCAGTTATATCACTAACATCAGGCACTCAGGACTTTCATCCCACAACTTGCCCCCTAATACCAACCAAAAATTTCCCACCTCTTTTACTACAATCCAACAACATCCCACTCGCCTACTCAATGTCCAACAAAGACCTGTCTGAAAATAGCTGTATAAGCTCAGTACCAAATAGCACCTCCTCCAAAAGTTTCACTCAATGTCGGTTATAAAACAAAGAATAACGCCTGATTGAGAAGAAGGTCATACTCAGAAACGTAGAAGGGTGCCTACCATCGACAAAACCTTATCCAAAATCCTTTCCCACTATAAGATGGAACAGTATAATCTGCGCCGGACGGGAACCGAGGCCCATTGTTCGGCAACAAAACTGAACGGCTCCTGGCAGTCTCTCCTCATCCAACCAGGTACAGCCTGCCCCCACGGCTTGGGACTCCCCCAGGGAATGTGCAGCTAGCTCAATGCCCTAGAATTGCCAGTTTTCCCCCTTGAACTGCGCGGGACGGGAACTGAAGCAACATCACATCCCGCGGCAACAAAGCTGAACGGATCCGGGAACTCTCTCCTCACTCAACCAGAATAGCCAGAATAGTAACAGTGAACGTGAAGGACTAAAGAACACTGGTCACAATGGTAAAGCAATGCAAAAGCCCACCAAACTTTCTTATTGAAGAGGCTAGCCCAGAAAACACCAACAGTATTGCAGTGTTAGACAACCTCTCTGACGAGGAATTCAGAAGGGAGCTACTTAGGATGCTTAGGGAACTAAAAGAAACAATGGAAAGCAATGCCAATAAAAGACAAGAGGATTTGAAGGCAGAAATGAGAAAAATGCGATCGGAAATGTCGTACCTGAAAAACCTGGTAGGCAAATTGAAAACCTCAGTGGAAGGCCTAAGAAGCAGAGTAACAGCTGCTGAGAACAGAATCAGTGAGCTCGAAGATCAAGTTCAGAGACTCGCCAGAAAAGAGCAGAAAATGGAAAAGAGACTCACAGTTCGGGAACAGATGGCAAGAGAAGATCATGATAAAGCTGAGAGGGGTAACATAAGAATTATTGGAGTCCCAGAGGGACAGGAAGAAAACTCTGATGAAGAAGAAACTGTCAAAGACATCACTGCTGCAACATTTCCAGAGCTGAAGAAAACTTGTGACCACATTCAGGAGGCCCGAAGGGTACCAGCTAGAAGAAATCTGAACAAAAATACCCCAAGACACATCCTGATCAAAATGACCAAAACTTTAGACAGAGACAAACTTCTGAAAGCAGCAATATCGAAGAAAGAAATCTCTTACAAAGGAGCATCCTTAAAATTCACTGCTGATTTTTCTGATGAAACCCTCAGGGCCCGAAAACAGTGGTGGGACATAGTGAAAAAACTCAATGAAATAAATGCCTCTCCAAAAATACTTTACCCAGTGAGACTCTCATTCATAATAGAAGGAACAACACACAGTTTCACAGACAAATAACAGCTCAGGAACTTCATAGACTCAAGACCATGGTTACAAGTACAACTAAATGGGCTACTTTAACACAGGACAGGACCGTCAAATACACCTAATTTCAACAGAACAATGGGACAAAATCCCATAAGAATAATCTCACAATGTCAATGGGCTAAACGCACCAATTAAAAGACACAGAGTGGCAGGATGGATTAGAAAATTGAACCCAACATTCTGCTGCCTGCAAGAAACACACTTCAATAGTCAAAGCAAACACAGACTCAGTCAAAGGCTGGAAAACAATCCTACAGGCAAACAGCTCCCATAAAATAGCTGGGGTAGCCACCTTAATATCAGACCACATCGATTTCAGAGTGAAGAAGGTCATAAGAGACAGTGAAGGCCATTTCTTAGTGATCAAAGGATCTTTACACAGGAAGAACTTACAATAATAAATGTATATGCACCTAATGAGAGACCAGCAAAGTACTTAAAACAACTACTCATAGATTTGGAAAAAGACATCAATAGTAGCACAATACTAGTGGGAGACTTCAACACCGCTTTGTCACCTCTTGATAGATCAACCAGACTCAAGCTTAGCAAGGACATACTTCATCTGAGGGAAACAATGGAAGAAAGGAACTTAGTAGATATATACAGGACACTTCATTCACAAAAAGCTGAATACACATTCTTCTCAAGGGTACATGGAACATTCTCCAAGATAGACCACATGCTGAGCCACAAAACATGCCTCCATAAAATTAAGAAGGTAGAGATTGTATCAACAACCTTCTCAGACCATAATGCGCTGAAATTAGAAGTAAATCACACACAAAAACAGAAAACTAAATCAAACACCTGGAAATTAAACAGTGCTCTATTGAACAACGAGTGGCTTAGACAGGAAATCAAAGAGGAAATCAAAAGATTCCTAGAAACGAATGAAAATGAGAACACGAGTTACCAAAACTGATGGGACACAGCAAAAGCTGTGTTAAGAGGAAAGTTTATAGCTCCACAAGCATTCCTCAGGAAGGAGGAGTGAGCACACATAAGTAACCTAACCTCACAGCTTAAGAGATTGGAGAAGGACCAAAAAAAGGAGCACAACCCGAACAGGAGAAAGGAAATAATAAAACTCAGAGCAGAGATTAACGAGATGGAAACCCAAAAAACAATCCGAAAGATCAATGAAACCAAAAGCTGGTTCTTTGAGAAAATTAACAAGATCGATAAGCCTCTAGCAAAACTCACAAAGAAAGGGAGAGAGAAAACCCTAATAAACCGAATCAGAAATGAAAAGGGGGTCATTACAACAGAAACTACAGAAATTCAAAGGATCCTCAGGGAGTACTTTGAGAAGCTTTATGCCACGGAACATCAAAACCTTGAGGAAATGGATAAATTCCTAGACTACTACAGACTCGCAAGGCTGAACAAAGAAGACCTGGAATACCTGAATAGACCTATCACCATCAAGGAAATTGAAATGGTAATAAAAAGTCTCCCCAAGCACAAAAGTCCTGGCCCGGATGGATTCACTAGTGAATTCTTTCAAATCTTTAAAAAGGACTTACTCCCAATCCTCTTTAAGCTTTTCCACGAAATTGAAATACCAAAAACATTTCCGAACAGTTTCTATGAAGCAAATATCACACTGATACCAAAAGCAGACAGAGATACCACAAAGAAAGAGAATTACAGACCGATATCGCTGATGAACACAGATGCAAAGATCCTCAACAAACTACTAGCAAACAGAATCCAACTACTCATCAAAAAGATCATACACCATGACCAAGTAGGATTCATCCCAGGGATGCAAGGATGGTTTAACATTCGGAAATCAATCAACATAATCCATCATATCAACAAAAGAAAAGATAAAAAGCATATGATTATATCAATAGATGCAGAGAAAGCATTTGACAAGATCCAACACCCCTTTATGATGAAAACCCTAGCCAAAATGGGTATAGAGGGGACCTTCGTTAACATAATTAAAGATATCTACCACAAGCCTACAGCAAGCATCATCCTCAATGGGGAAAAACTGAGAGCCTTCCCTCTAAGATCAGGGACGAGACAAGGATGCCCACTATCTCCACTGCTGTTCAATACAGTACTGGAAGTACTTGCAATAGCGATTAGGCAAGAAAAAGATGTTAAGGGCATTCAGGTAGGAAAGGAAGAAATCAAGCTCTCACTATTCGCAGATGATATGTTACTCTACTCAGAGAACCCAATAACCTCCACCCAAAAACTCCTAGAAACAATAGACTCGTATATTAAAGTTGCAGGCTATAAAATCAATACCCAAAAGTCCATGGCTTTCCTATACACAAACAGTGAGAGAGAAGAAAGCAACATGAAAAAAACAATCCCGTTCACAATTGTGCCCCAGAAAATCAAGTACCTAGGAATCAGCTTAACTAAGGAAGTAAAGGACCTGTACAAAGAAAACTACAAAATGCTACTTCAGGAAATAAAAGAGGACATGAGGAAATGGAAAGATATCCCCTGCTCATGGGTCGGGAGACTTAACATTGTCAAAATGGCAATACTACCGAAAGCATTGTATAAATTCAATGCAATCCCTATAAGGATACCCATGACATTCTTCAAAGAAATGGAGCAAACACTCCTGAAATTTATATGGAACAATAAGCCCCCACGAATAGCTAAAGCAATTCTTGGGAAAAAGAAAATGGGAGGAATCAACCTCCCGAACTTCAAACTGTGCTACAAAGCAGTAATAATTAAAACAGCATGGTACTGGAACAAAGGCAGAACTGCAGACCAATGGTACACTGACATCTCCCCTCAATCATATGATCATCTAATCTTTGATAAAGGTGCAAGTAATGTGAAGTGGAGTAAGGAAAGCCTCTTTACCAAATTTTGCTGGCATCACTGGATGGCTACATGCAAAAAAATGGGGTCAGAACTCTGCCTAACACCATGTACAAAAGTAAGATCAAAATGGATTAAAGACCTCAACATCAGACCAGAAACCATAAGGTACATTGAAGACAAAGTTGGCGAAACCCTCCATGACATTGAAGCTAATGGTACCTTCAAAGATGCCACGCCACTGGCCGAGCAAGTGAAAACAGAGATAGATAAATGGGACTATCTTAAACAAAGAAGCTTCTGCACCTCCAAAGAAACAGTGACCAAAATACAAAGACAGTCTACAGAATGGGAAAGGATATTCACCGAATACACATCTGACAAGGGGTTGATATCCAGGATATACAAAATACTGGTTAAACTCCACAAGAAGAAAACATCCAACCCCATCCAAAAATGGGGCAATGAAATGAACAGAAACTTTCTCAAAGAAGAAATCCGAATGGCAAAAAAGCACATGAGAAAATGCTCTACATCATTAATCATCAGGGAGATGCAGATCAAAACCACAATGAGATACCATCTCACACCTCAGAGACTGGCCCACATTCAAAAGAACAAAAGCAACCGATGCTGGCGTGGATGTGGCGAGAAAGGGACACTCCTTCACTGTTGGTGGGAATGTCCACTGGTTCAGCCCTTCTGGAAAACAGTATGGACGATTCTCAAAAAATTAGAAATTGAGCTCCCATTTGACCCAGCAATACCACTCCTAGGAATATATCCCAGAGAGGCAAAAATGTATAGTCGAAGTGACATCTGCACTTGTTTGTTCATTGCAGCACTCTTTACAATAGCCAGAAACTGGAAGAAACCTGAATGCCCAAGAACAGATGAGTGGTTAAAGAAACTTTGGTACATCTACACAATGGAGTACTATGTAGCTGTTAGAAAAGATGAAGTCATGAAATTTACATACAAGTGGTACAATATGGAAAGTATCATGCTAAGCGAAATGAGTCAGAAAGAGAGGGATAGACATAGAAAGATTGCATTCATCTGGGGGATAAAAAGTAACAAAACATGAGATTAATACCCAAGAATAGCTGAGATCAGCACCAGGAGGATTACTCCATAACTTAGAGGCCAGCCGGGTATCCTAGAGGAAAGGGCAGTTCAGATAGAGAAGGGAGCACCAAATAAAGGACGTTTGGAGGATCCTCCCAGGAGGGGAGATGCATGTCGAAAGTAGACTATGGACTGAACATGTTTGCCACTCAATGCCTCTTTTGCAGACCACAACACCCAAAAGGAGAGAGAGAACACAGGGGATTGCCCTGCCACAGAGACAGGGGGGATGGGGGGATGGGGGTGGGAGGGATATTATCCATGGTGGTGGAAAATGGGCACTGGTGGAGGGATGGGTATCTGATCATTGTATAATTGAAACCAAAGCACAAAAAATTGTAAATTTACAACTGTAAAAAAAAATATAATAAAGGGGAAAAAAAAAGACAAAAGCCTTAATTTCAATAAGTAACTTAGTTGAAATAAGTAAGAGTGATTAAGACAAAACTCACACAATCTCTCTCATGTGTGATATTGGGAGTCAGAAAACAAGAAAATAGAGAGTGTCAAATATGGCAACCCCTTAACCTTGAATTCCAAACCTGAGATTACCATGCACGTGGGGGAGGAGTGGGATAAAACAAGATGTGAAGCTGGAAGTAGCACATGGATAGTGGTGGAAAGTCTTGTGCATTTTGGTGAGATGAAATGCAATGACTGTAATAATAACTACTGTTCCCCCCAAAAAAGCAGTGGTTAGAACTGTTGGTTATTAATTATTTGTTAACAGGGAAGGCACACATGACCTGCAAATATTAAACTTAGACCTGTCACTCATCATCCTCATTTAGGAGGACTTGAAATGCTACCGACTGATGTAGTGATGGTTTGCAAAGAGAAAAATTCTCTCTAGCTTTCACATGACTCAAACTATGCACACAGGCTTATTATTTTAACCATCTTAGACATCCATAAAGCCCTTTGGTGTTCAACCCACTTGGGAGCTAGATGGCAGTGGGTGCTGGTCTCCTGGTGTATTTAGGGCTTATTCAAGCCCGGAATGGGTGGAAGGGAACACAACAATCTATCTGGGGTCTCCACCTATAGAGTCGGAGTGCAAACAACCCAGAGCACAACCAACACAGCAGAGTCAGAGAAACAGAAGTCAAATTTAAAGCAATGAAGGAAAAATATACATGCATACTTATTTACTATACATATATAAAGCAATCAATGCATCACAATCTTCCTAAGTGCACATGGGATATTTGCTAGGACTGATCATTTGTTAGACCACAAAAATTTTCTTAGAAATTTCAAGAAGATCTAAAACATGCCAAGTAACGAATGTGAACACAATTGCAAGAAAGTAAAAATTAATCATAAAGAAAAATTAGAACTACATATATGCAGAAAAAAAAAAACTCTGAACAGCCAATGGTAGGAGAATGAAAGTTAAGTGGAAATTAGAGGGGGAAAAATGAGACAAATAAAAAAGGAAACACATCTTTCTAAAACACGTGACATGCTGCAGAGTTAAGAGAAATTTCACAGCACTGAAGGCCTACGTCAAGGCCTGGCAGCCAAAACCCTCCAGAATTCAACCACTGCCATGGTCACGGCTGCTCTTCACATGTTCAGGCAGAGCCTCACCCATGACTGAACCTATTCCTCGACCCTGCGCCTGCATTTCATACCTGACACAACCCATCTTCCAAGGGTGTCACACCACATTTGATGAAGGCAACCAATTCTCGAGGGAAATATATCTTTACATATATATATATATATGTATATCACTGTTACTGTCCTCCCATTGTTCATGGATTTGCTTGAGCAGCCCAGTAACGTCTCCATTTTGTGACTTGTTGTTACTTTCTTTGGCATATCGAAGAAATCGCGGGTAGCTTGCCAGGCTTTGCCTTGCGGGCGAGATACTCTCAGTAGCTTGCAGGGCCTTTGAGAGGGACGAAGGAATTGAACTCGGGTCGGCCGCATGCAAGGCAAACGCCCTAGGGCTGTGCTATCGCTCCAGCCCAATATCTATGCACAAAGGAATGAACCTTTAACAACATGCTCATAATCTCTTATAGAAGGGTTTAATGGATAATGCATGAAATACAACAATATTCACACACTTTTCTCTAATGAAACATTTTGGAGCATTTTTAGCATTTTATTCATAACAAATAATGCAAAATAAATTATTTTCATTCTGCTACAGGGCAGGGGTTGGGGTTTGGGATGAAAACATCCGAAATATGGTAGTGGGAATGTGTAATGGTGTTGGGATTGGCGATCAAATATAAAATGTAATCAAATATTGTGAACTACTATATAAAAATAAAATTAAAACTAAGAAATAAGAAAATTCTCAAATGATAGGAAAAAATAGCCAATTCATTACTTAGTTCTGGAAGAATAAACAAAATTGACAGGAAAAAAATATCCAAAGATGAATAGCCTAAGTTGGAGTGTGGGCAGGATACTCTCAGTAGATTACCGGACTCTCTGAATTATATAAATATAATACATATTTATATAATATGTAAATGTAATATATGTAATATTTATATATTTACTTGTGGCTGGAGCGATAGCACAGCGGTAGGGTGTTTGCCTTGCAGGCAGCCAACATGGCCGACCCGAGTTCGATTCCTCCACCCCTCTCGGAGAGCCCGGCAAGCTACCAAGAGTATCTCGCCTGCACGACAGAGCCTGGAAAGTTACCCGGGATGTATTCGATATGCCAAACACAGTAACAACAAAGTGTCCAATGGAGACGTTACTGGGCCCGCTCGAGCAAATCGATGATCAACGGGAGGGCCTTTACTTACTTTACTTATCATTTGTTGCCTACTGTCTGAAACCCATCAAATATGGTGTGGGAATGATGGATAGGGATGTGGCCAGGAATATGTTCACTCGTATGTGAGGCTCGGCCCAAGTGTGTGGAAAGCAGCATGGAGTGTGGCGGCAGTTGAGTAGTGGAGCAAGAATATAGGTTCCAAAAGACCTAGTGATTTCACATTTGCATGTTCCCACCAAAACCCCTTAAGAGAAAAATCAAAATGATATATGCACTCCTATATTCACTGCCATGCTAAGTACAATACTCAGGAAAACCCCAAATGGACACATAAACAGATAAAGTTGTAGTATAAACATGCACAACAGAACACTACTCAGCTACAAGAAAAGGTAAAATCTTGCAGACTCCTGCAAATTGGATGGATGGAGGGCATCCTGACAAGCAAAAGAATTCAGAGAAAGGACAAATATTGTAGGATCTCAGCGTACTATATAAACAAAGGAAAGTAATTAAAAACTCCTGAATGAAAAGATGTCTTGACTTTTGATTACAAAAGAAAACCTCAGTCAAGGAAGAAGCAGACTGAAGGTGATGTGAGGACAATGGTGGGGAAAGGCACCCAGGTCGAGAGTTACTGATGACAACATGTATGACCTTAGTTGTGCGATGCACTTATAACATGCAGAAAACCACATCCCATGACCACTACACATGTGCCTAACTTTGCAAACACATCAACACTGGACCTTCACAACTCAGGGTGAAGAACACCCCTCATTCTGTGCCCTGGGAAAGAATCCATAAGAGCTTCCATGACTCGCTACTCCCAGGAGAGATTGGACACACTCAATAAGCTGCTGCCTTGTCTGCCCAGTACACCATCCTCCTTCGCTCTGGAATTTCTTAAGATTCTTTCCAATTGATCTTTCCTCTCCCCTTTCTAAAGCAGATATTTCTCATCCTAACAAATTCTTCGTGGGATGAAGGAAAATGAATTAGTGTAACCATGATACCAGAATCACCACCACCACCACCACCACAGGTTCCTCATATTTAATGGGTCACCAAGCTCAGCTTGCTCTGCTGGGCCCAAAATTTCACTAGCTGCTTCCTGAAGTAAACAATCTGAAATCCCTGTCTCTGTCATCTGGCCATCCTACTGCTTTCTTGAAACTGGTAATCACCATGCTTAAACTCAAACAGATCTGGGATTGCAGCATTACACCCATGTACTTGTGAGCTGACAATGGCTGGACACCACTACCTGGTCTCCATAAATGAAGTGTCTGTGTCCAAAAATACTACAGATGATGAACACACATTTAAGAGGTTTTTAAGGCATTACAATATACAAAAACATAGTTTCACTGTCAATATTGTAAGCTCAACTGAACCTTACATATATCTGTCGATATTTGCTTAATTCTTGCATCTCCTGCCAAACAGGCTACCAATTGCACAACAATTGGATGTCAGATTATAATTGCTTCAATATTTTAAGTCAAGAAAAATGTTTCAATTATTGATGAAGAAATAGTGCTGGAACCTAATTGTTGGTTTCTAAAACATTTTGGGAAACAAAGGTGAAGCTTTTCTATGTATGTATTTTCTATGTATGTCAGAGCTTCCCATTTTCCCCATTTAGGAGTGACCTGACTTTTTTCATGTTCAAGGGCTAAAGTTTTCAATAAGGAAAAACTTTGTGTTTGCTTTTGCATCCTACACAAAAGGTCCACATGATAGTAGGGCTTTGTTTGCTCCTGCTGTTTTATTGCTGTTGTATTTTGGGATTGTTTTGTTTTGGTTTGAAGCCACTCTGGCTGTGCTGAGGAATTCCTTTGCACTCAGAAATTGCTCTGGCGGTACTCAGGGTACCATCTGGGATGAAGAGGATGGAAGCCAGGTTGGCTATATGCAAGGCAATGGCCCTCCCCCGCTGCACATTCGCTCTGACCCCAAGTAGCAGTCTGAATGGTCCCAGGAGTCCTTTACCACCCTAGCTCTCAGCATCCAGATCCGGAACCAATCTGGCGCAGGTGTGCGGCGCTGCCAGAGCCTGGAGGAGACGCGCCCCCGAGACAGCTGGAAAGTGCCACATACCCCTCTGTTGAGCCTGACATAGGCATGGGTGCGACTATCCCAAAGAGGAGTCATTACACCCATAGCTTGTAGGACGTTGGCAGTTGCAGACCCCGCGAGAGATGCAGGTGCGCGTGCGTGTCCGTTACTTCTAACTACTTAGAACTGAGCCAGGACAGCCCCAATGCGCGCGCACCTATAGGCTGCAGTGGTGCAAATGTCGGCCAGTCATGCACGAGATTGGTGGCTTTTCAGGCATAATAAGGATTCAGTTAGGGACTGCAGAAGTTCATGCTGTGGGGATGGAGTCTCCTGAACAAGACAGAAGCTGTTTGACCAATATAAAGAAATCACTACACATGCCAGCTGGTAGAACGTACGTGTACTTTTAACCAGAGTGGAAATCAGTTATGAGTTCATAAAAATGAGATCCTTAGGGATTTCAGTTCATAGTACATGTCTAGAAATATGTTAACAACAGAAAACCAGTTCAGTGTGGGAGAGAGCATTGTATTACAAGGCGAAGTTGAAGGGAACACCCAGCCATGCATTAAAAACACATCATTGAGCCTTTGGCAAAACTTAGCTTTGAACCACTAAAGATATTCCTCAATTCAACATTATATTTAGGAGGCAAATCATACATAAAATGTATTGCAAATACAAAGAAGTAAGTTTGAGATTCGTAGCTGTTTTAACATGAAACTTCATGGCTATTCCAGGAAGGATAAGAGCTTCCAGTAGAAAGAAACTTTGAAAAAGCTAGTCAAACATGTTAGACAAATCTACATTACTTTCAGTCCTAGGGATTGGACCCTAATGAAGGATCAGCAAAACAAAGAAACAAAAAAGCAAAACCCACTGCATTTGCTTGGGGAAAACTCCTTTTAATTTTTGACCTCCATGGGTTCACAAGTCACAAATGACTGAATATTGCAAAGAAAGAGTAGACTCTGTTGAAGGAGGTCAACAGGAAGAGAGGAAGGAGAGAGATTTGAGGGGCACAACTACACTGGTGGATAAAGTATTGGAATACAGCGAAGACCAAGCCAACCTGTGTGCTGAGAATCGGGAAACTTTGTCTAAGTGGCTGGAAGAGGCCATGTGAGCTGCTCTGCCACTGAGCAGTTTGAAGGAAAGTTCTGGTTCTGGCCGTCCAATCAGAGCCCTTCCTGGAATGTTTCCCCAGCCAGGCCCTCCTGGCCCTCCCCTCCCCCACTGCAGACTGTCTTGGGCCCAAGATTCTGAGGTTTGAATTCAAACTTCACCCTCACCCACTGGGATCCTGAGCGTCTGCGTGAGCAGTTCACTCTCTGATCCTGGTCCTGATTTTTGCCGTTGTGAAGGCTGATAAACTGCAGTGGCCTCTGGCCTCATCAATGGCTATGGCGTCAGGAGGAGGTAAGCCTGTGAGGGTGTCTATGTATGTGAGAAAGTCTCTGCCACCCTGAAATCCTTTGGGTTCATAGTCACCCTGACTGGGAACACCACTTTTTGAGTGGGTGAAAGAGGAGAAAGACCTGGGCTCCATAGATATCTCACCTGTACAGCAAAGGGAGCCCAGGAGAACCTGAGGGGTTTGGGAGGGCATCCTTGGAGGTGTGTCAAAATACCTGGGGGAAGGTCATTGGTATGGACAGAGGGAGGCAGCAGTCATATGGCTGCTTTATATGTGAGTGTCCCGCTGGTGGATGGGGGAACAAGGCCATTTGTCATGTGTCTGGAGAGATTGTTTTGTGGTGGCACAGGGAAGACCCAGGCATGCTGAGTCCATGTCCCCTCCTGTGCTCTAGAATAAGTTTAGAAGTAATTGGACTTGGGCTGAGCTCAACCTGATGTGGACAGCTCAGCACAGATGGTCCAGCCTGAACCTTGTTGAGTGAGGCTGTCTGTGTGTACTTCTGCCATGATGCGTCCTCCCCAGAGCTGGGCTGCAAGTGACTAACTGCCACAGTCAGAGCCTGACTCTTCTGCAGACTTAAACTCTCTGCTGGCTGAGCCCAGCAGGTATCTTGGGTCAGCAGGTTGGGAGACAGGTGACTTCAGCGTAGTTACGACTCAGCTTCCTGAGTTTTTCTGGATTGTTCTCCTTTTGGTGAAGTTTGTTCTTCCATGGTCTGGCATCTCATGGTGCAGCCCAGCAAGCATTTCAGCTCTGAGGTGAAGATTGATTGAGAATTGCATACTTCCCTCACAGACAAGGGATAAATGGATGTGTGAGTCTATGTGTGAGTTTGTGAGAATGAGTGTGTGTTTCTGTGTGTGTGTGTGTGTGTGTGTGTGTGTGTGTGACATGTGGGGTTTTCCTGAGAAAAGTCTGTGAAGGTCTGTTCCTTGAGGAGAGGTGGAGTGTACTGAGGCAGAAAGAGCATCGTCAGAGCAGTTGGAGACATCAGGGCCTCTGTCGTGAGCAAGATGCGCACAGGCTCTGGGACGTCTCTAGGGTGAGTCTCTGCGTGAATTCCACCTGAGTAACGATGGTGGCAGACAATTTTCTTTCCTGGCACCTGGTTTATGCCTGATGTTAATTATCCTGTATCTGTCTCTGGGATAAAGTCTTAGATTATTTAGAAGATGTTACCAATTTTCAATCTAACATGCTTAGCCGCTCCAGAACTCTCGAAACATCCCCAAGTGTCTGACTGGTGAAATCTCTGGCCATTTCCACACCTGCTGCCATCCCTGATGGAACTCTCCCAGAAAACAAGAACCCTAGCTTTAGGATCTCCACGAAGTATAACCCAGCTGGAGGGGAGGGATGGCCTGCGCCCGGGACTCAGGGCTTAGACAGGGCACACCACCTCATTTCTTTCAAAGGGCCTGATCTAGAGATGGTTGGGCCAGTGAGGCCTTGCTCCCCACTACACCGTCTCCCTCTCACTCCCCTCCCTCCTCTCCACAGTGTCTCCTGTGCTGCTCCCAGAGATGACCATGAACCTTGGGGTCTCCGGCTCTGCTTTCCGGGTCTTGCCCTTTCTCAATCCAGGGCTCCTCCAGCCACCACCCTGGGAGCCCATCCAGATGCCCCCTCTGGTGACCTCGGCCATCGCTCCTGGCAACCCTCTGGTGCTGTCACCTTTCCCCATGATGCCTGTG
The DNA here is from genome assembly GCF_029834395.1 of Sorex fumeus. NCBI lineage: Eukaryota > Metazoa > Chordata > Mammalia > Eulipotyphla > Soricidae > Sorex > Sorex fumeus. The sequence continues at coordinate 7,312,315 of NW_026606103.1, forward strand.
GTGGCAGGAGCTGCCAGCCATGGTCCCCGAGTGCCTGAACCTTGCAAGGTCATCATCCAGGTCAGCTCTGATGTGGGGCTTGTGGAATCAGCCCAGAACCAGCCTGTCATCCTGACACAGGCTTCACTCAACTGCGGGGGCCCAGAAGTTCCATCTGCCGTGAATGGGCATCCTGCACCCATCTACTTGGTGTCATCTGTGCCGGAGACCGTTATGCCGACCCCAGTTACTACTGTAACCCAGGCTGGGACAGGAGACCATCTTCCTCAGGCTCCACTGCCAGTGGCCCAGGTGGTTCCCATCATCCTCCCATCCAGTGGTGGACCACTGCCCCAGTGGGTTTGTGGGGAGAGTGGTCCAGCCACCACCGGGAACCAGGCATCACCTGAAACCTCCAGCAGCCCCAGTAGCGTCTACGAGAACTTTCGGCGCTGGCAGTGCTTCAAGGCCCTGACCCGGAGGTACCTTCCTCAGACTCCGGACACTGAGGCCGTTTCCTGCTTCCTCATGTAAGTCCCTCGGGTATCCTAGACCTAATGGGAGCTTCACAGGAAGGGACTGGGGTGACCCCCAGGGTAGGGTCCATGAGAGCATGACCTCAGGAATGCCATCCCGGTGTTTCGGCTCAAATCCCATAGTGACCAGTCATGCCCTAAAGCTTCAACTCAGTCCCCTCATCAGGGTTGGTCCCGACCTGTGGTCTGTAGGACAGACATTCTGTTCCTAAGACCAGACACAGCACAGATGCACCAGGGTTCAGACAGGCCATGACTGCTCGGCCTTGGCATCTCATGACGTATCCCCAGAGCTGAGGGATCACACCAGCATGGCCACTGAGCTGGGGTGTGGGAGGCAGAGTCAACTCTGCGCGGGGAGACCAGGCCGCCATTGGGGGTCTAAGCATGGGTGTAGGGCAGCGGGGGCTCCCGGCAGATACAGACCCTTACTGAGCCTGTCCTTGCAGCCGGGTGCTGCGCACCCTGGCCCGCCTGAAGCCCACCATGAGCCTGGAGGAAGGCCTGCGCCGGGCCCTGCGGGAATGGGAGGGCACGAGCAATTTTGACCGCATGATCTACTACAACATGGCTGCCAAGTAAGTCAGTCCTGGGCAGAGAGTAGGGGTTGGGTCTGGATGCGGGACCGGGCTTCAGGGGCTGCTCCCAGATGGACAAAGGGTCCTTGGCATCCCCGGAGGCCCTTCCCCTGCGGAAGCTTGTCCCTTCTGGGGCCGGGACACTTCTCCCCACCCCACTCTGGGGCTCCTGACCACAGTCTGAAGGTCGCAGTCCCTTATTTTCTGTGACCCTCAAAAGGCTGATATGGGGAATCACTGGGGGCGCTGGGGTCTGTGCCCACCCATTCTCCACCCTCCTGAGGGCTTGGCCGTGAGTGTTCCCTGTCCGTGCCTCATCCAGTGTGGTCCAGGCCAGCCCAACTCAATGGGGTCTGTGCTCCCCACACCAGGTTCATGGAGTTTGAGGCTGAGGAAGAGATGGAAGCGCAGAAGCTGCAGTGGATGAACGGAGTAGAGGGCCTGCCAACCCCTGCCCCACCCAGGCCTGAGCCTCAGGGTGCTCCAGGCCCACCGTTAGGCCAGCAGCCAGGTACCGACCCTGTTCCCCAGCTAATTTTCATAGGCCCAGGAAGGTGCTAGGGTTCCTGCCCTGCCAGGGAGCCTTCACTCTCCTGGGGACACCCAGGCCTATGCTCAGCGGCCCCCTGTTCCTGGGTTTCTCCCTCTCCCTGAGCACAGCATGCTGCCTGAGGGCATCAGACTCATCTTTGAAGTGGGGTTGGAGAACCTGGGGACACAGTTGACGCCTACTACCTTTGAACGCCCCCTCATCCCTCACGCAGTTATGGGATTCTAGTACACACAGATGTAGACACACACCTGACCTGACCCAGCCCACAGGTATCCGTCCCCATTTCTGTGCTCAGTGCTGTGTGTCTGAGGGCAATGGACACGGGTCCCTTCACGTCCCTCTCTCCTTCTTCCTCCTCAGCCTGTGTCCCTAAGAAATCCAGACCCCGGGCTCGGGCAGCCTGCCCCAAGACGCACAAACCACAGCGGGCCCCCAAAACCAAGGCCCCCAAGGAGATCCCCCCTGAGACTGTGCATGAGAACATGGATATCATGGACGAGCTGCTAAAGGCCCCCGACACAGTCTGCAGGGCGCCCCTTGGCCTAAGGGCAGCGGGCAGGAAGGAGCAGCAGGAGGAGGCTGGGACCTGCCCTGACCCAGGGCTCCTGAGCTATGTGTACGAGCTGTGCTCCCAGGAGGCCTTTGTCACCAAGGTGGGTTTTGGGCGCTGCTGTAGGGTGGGGAGGGCGCAGGGTTGCTTCTGTCCAGGGCTTGGTAGTGACATATTTCTACTTGTGTTTGTGTGTATGTGTGTACATATGTCTCCCTGTGTACAAAAATTGGCCCTAGTTTGTGAATTTCTGGGTTTGTTCGATGTGTGAACATCTCTGTGTGTCTCCATCTGTGTGTACTGTGTGGGCTCTGCGCAGAAACGTGTGGATACCTGTACATGTGCCTAGAGGTGGAAGAGTGTGTGTCTTTGTGTCATGTGTGTACATGACAGAGACTTTGTGCAACCGTCCAAGACCCTGCACTGTGCTGAAAACTGGTGTGTTTGCATCTTAATTCCTTCCTAGTACATATGAGAACCCTCACACCCGCTTCCCCCTCCCAGGTCGAGGCAGTCATTCACCCCAGCTTCCTGGCGCACCTGCTCTCCCCAGAATCCCAACTGGATCTCCTGGACCTGGCTGAGGAGCTCGAGGAAGAGGAAGGACTCACCCCCACACAGGTGAGGCACATAGGTCTCTGGGGTCCATGCAGGACCCAGGGGAATAATGTGAGGGTTTCCTGTAAGGCAATGGGTAGCGGCCCAAGGCAAACAGGAGGCATTTTGCATGTGATTGCTGGAAAAGAGTCCCTGCAGGGGACACAGGGGGCAGGTCCAAGGGCACTCAGAGCAGCAGGTGGGTCATGAGTCAGCGAGGGGCGCCCAGCACTGGGGCCTAGTCACTTGGTGCCCTCCCTGCCCAGGCCATGGCCAGGGGCCTCCCTCTGAGTCCTCAGGGAAGATGAGGACGTGAATATGGGGTGAGGGAAGGGTTGGTGGGGGTGAGGGCCCTTAGTGGGACAGAGATCTGGGTTTTCTACTCTGGGAGGAGTCGGGGTAACTCTCTGTCCCACCCTACACCTCCACATGCCCACACTCTCCTTCCTCCCTTCAGATTGTGGAAAAGCGTCTGCGGACTGCGCAGGACAAGGAGGTCATGAAGGCTTGTCTCCAACACCAGCTGACTCCAAAGGTCTCAAGTCCATCTGAGAGTGTAGCAGGTCACTGCAACCCAACACCTACCTGGGGCCATAAGCCAGGGGCCAGCACTGAATCCTGCCCCCCTGAGACTGGCTTTGGACATGCCTCAAGACCTGTGCAGGCTGAGGCCACTGGGATGGCACCTCGAGCCTCTGTCCTCTCTTTGGGGAGCCTGGAATCCCCATCCCTTCATGCAGAACAGGCCCCCTGTCCTGTCCTCGCTGCCCCTACTCGGGACAACAGGGTCTCCCTCATGCTGGGAGAGGCCCCTCCTGGCCAGGGGCCACATGGAGCAGCAGGGGGCTCCAATGAGAAGGAGGAGGAGCTGCCCAGCCTGGCCTTCCTCCAGGTCTCTCAACACAACCTTCAGCCCTGGGGCTTCCCCATGAGCCCTGGCTCAGAGACTGGCCCCCGCTGCCCAAGGGCCTGGGGGGCTTCTTGGCCCCAACCCAATCACAGAAGGGCCTGCAATTCTGCTGCCCCTGTTTCTGCCCCTTCCAGGAAGCGGTCTCTGTGTGGGAGCGCAGAACTGGGCACTACTGAGAAGACCCCCTTCCCTGGGGAGCACCCCAGGGTGTCTGGGGGCTCAGCCTTGACTGTGGAGCTGGTGGGCCCTTCCCTGCCCCCAAAGAGAAGGTTCCAGCCTGCTGTAGCCCAGAGGAGTACAGTACAGGATGGGTACAGCATCCAGTAGGATACCGGGGGGCTCCCTCCTCAGCCTGGCCGCACCTAGCAGCCTTGTCTTCCACCTGATATTCATCCAGCTAGAACTTCTCTGTACTGTTTGGCGGGCCCAGTGGTGGGGTTGTGCTGGAGCAGCCCCTTTGTGTCATTGTGTAAATAGTTAATAAATTTCATTTCATTGAAAACACTCTTGGTATCTCCTGTCGCTCATGCTCCTTGGACAATCCTGAGATGAAAATAGGTAAGGGCGTTACAGGGGTTGGCTCCTATAAGATATTGTGCTCCCTGGAGCAGGGAGGAGTCCTCCCTACCCATTGGGAGATGTGCTCAGTTTCACCAGACCCACCCAATTCTGTGGACATAGCCGTGGCTCACGTTTGCTGCCTTTTCCTTGGAGTGCATCAAAAAGCACATCAAAGATTGAGGGCATCACGCTGGGAAAAATCACAGCATGGGAGAGAGCAACACAAAGGAGCTCTCACAGATGTGGGAGACAGACTCTTTCTATTTCTTCCCTGAGTTCCTGGGCCACACCCAACAGTGACTGCTCTACAGAGCTCCTTGTTCTAGGCCTCACTCCTGGTATAGCTCAGGGGACAACATGGTGCTAGACATCAGTAGAACGAGGGCTGTGCACATGCAACACAAGCACCTTAATGTGTATACAATTTTCCCAATTCTCAACATTCAATTTGATTTGTTTTAGTGTCACACAAAATGGTTCCTGGAGCTTACTCTGGCTCTGCCCAGGAAGTACTCCTTTCTGGGCTCAGGGGACCATATGGAGTGCCAGGAATCAAATCCAGGTTGGCCATGTTCAAAGCAACTGCCCCATCAGCTGTACTACTTCTTCTTCAGTTCCAAAATACCTTTTAAAACAATTTCACCACACTTTAAAATAGAGCTCGTATCCTCAGAAGGTGTCCATAACCTCCTCCACTCAGCCATCACCCTTTCTCTCCCCATTGATCCTTGAGTCTTTAACCTCATATTTCTTTCTTTCTCTAGATTCCCACACTCTGGCCATCTAGCTTTCTGTGGCCTCTTTCACTGAGAACAGCTTTTCCTGGTCCACCTATATCAGCACACGTCCACAGTTCAAATGTTAACTACAGAATCATATTCCATGTGCAGAAGGGCTACATCTGGCAATTCCTTCAATGGTTGATGAAAAATGTGCTTCTTTCTACTCCCTTGTACTAGCTAACAGCAGATACGCAGATTTTAAGTGAGGTTCTCAAAGAATTTTATTGAGAATGCAAGCCTGGGAAAAAACCTCTCACTGCTGGCAGAGAACCCCAAATTTGGGATTGTGGGGTAGAGATTTTATGCACTGTGTAACGCACCCCAGGCACGAAGGTTCTGATAACTGTATTAGGGATGCAACGATTTGTGTTATCCAGAGAACATGTGTCCTCTCTTGGTGTTTTCTTTACACTAAGACAAACAGCAAGGTCCTTAATCTTTCCTTGTCTGTCCCGTCTCGACTTCTCGAACTGAGCATGGTGTCCTGAACCTGCAGTTTTCTTTATCCCTGATAGTTCAGGATCTATATTGCCTTTGGTGCTCTGTTACTTTCTGCCTATTTGGAGAGAGTTCAAAATCACAGGTAATTCCTGTCAGGAATGGGTTTTTTTTTTGGTACGCAAAATAATTTTTTAAATTTTATTTTCATAAAGTTATTCACAATAATGGATTACATTCAATATTTCAATCCCACCACCATAATACCATCCCAACACCATTATTTCTAAGCTTACCACCACCACCACTCAAGCCTGCCTAACAGACTGATACTTTATTTTGTATAGCTTATTATCAATAGCATGAGACGTCACATGGCCACAAAAGTGGCTGCACGCCCTGGAATTCTAAAATTTTAAATAATTAGTGTCCGAAGACATCTCTGCAGCTAGCTGCTCGATTCTGAGATACATTTTTTGAGTCTCTGGATCATGGTCATTACTGAGCTTAAATGGCACAAGGAGGAAGGCAGTTCATGACATAGAGGCGAAGAGATGGGAAGGAGCAGCTGTCCCTGATCCCTTGAGGACTAGAGTTAGCAGTCACTGGTCTCACATACCTGGGTTTTCCATTGGGCTCTGAATTCATAAGGGGCAGGTGGAGGGACAACACATGCCCCTGTCTGAGGAAACCGGGTAAAATCGGCCTGCTGCAAGATCAGGAAACATCTCTTCAGCAAGCTTCCTGGTTCCGAGATACATTTCTTGTTGGGAATGTTTTAGGGGAAACTTGAGGCTCCTCCACAGCACCAGTTGCTTCTGGTGTGAAGTGGCTCAACATGCCTGATCATGCATTTGGTCCCTAGAAGCAAGAACAGTTCCTGGGCACGACACCAGTTTTGTTCTACTCTCTCTAACAGTGTGATCAGTGTGGTAGAAATGAAGTATGTCCAGACTCTATGGCACAGATGAAACAAGGTGGTCAGACCTTTCTACTGTTCCTGCATGCTCCTTTATGGGCACACAAAGTCCAGCATCCAGACTTCAGGGCAGATCAGCTGCCCTGCAGGGAACCCAGATACAGCAGCGGGGCCTGTGCTTATTCCCATAGTCTAGACCATAACCTCCAGGTTGTTCCTGTTGGCGAGCTCCTTGCCACCTGGCCCCACCCCAGCAAGCGCTGGGAGTTTAAACAACACTGACGTGTCTGGAGAAAGCTCTGCTCTCCACTGGGGAGCACTGAGGAATCCCTGCAGTCACAGTCAGCAAGCTGAGGGGTCCTGGGCTCTTCCTCCTCCATGTAGCAGACCCTAGAGGGGCAGCCGGGCTGTGGAGCTGAGTTGGATGGAGGAGACTCTGAGGTGGTGGTGCTGATAAAGGATCTGAAACGTTGGATCAAGCATTTGGAAAGCCCTGGGGACCTGGCTTTTACCTGTTAGAGCAGGGATGGCAGCTTGCTGAGACCAGCTCTTCATTCCTCTGAAGTGGGAGGGGAGTGAGGGTGGAAAAGGGTCTAACTGGGGCTTGGCAGGTATTAACACAGTCTGCTCCCAAGAAAATGCACATCTCAAAATCCTTGGAGAGGGGGCCATGTTTTATGGGCCCAGGATAAAGAGTGAGGGGTGCATTTTCATGGGATAGGTGGAAAACAAAGGTCTCATTATCAGGCCTTGAGGATCCTGGAGCCCCAGAGCAGTCTCGCTGTTTGTGTCAAGTTCTTGGAATTGGGTTGTGTAAGACTAAAGCCATCCCAGAGCACATGCAGGTACACCTGTGACCGTGCCTGGAAAACACTTTCAGGTATTCCTTGCATTGTTGGTGCTTCGGCAGGCTTTGGTGCCCACTTTGCCCAGGTCCTGTGCTCTCTGTATGTGTCCTCTCCAAAAGGCGCCACCTGGGATAGGCTCCGGAAATGGCAGCAGCCTCTGCAGTAGCCAAAGGATCAAGTTCCACACCCCACAGTTGGAACAGCTCTGGTGAGGGTCCAAACTGCACATCCAGTTTTGGGCTAAGTAAGGGCTCAGGCACTGGATCATGGAAGGGAAAACAAAACCCGCACCAGAGCTAGGTGAGAAGAGTTTCTGCAAACCTGTGTAGGCAGGTTCAAGCTGTGCAGGGGCTAGGGACTTACATGAGTAGATGGTCCTCAACTCTGTGCCAGAGGAGAGCTCCTGTCGAACCCTTACTTGATGGGGCTGGATCAAACCCAGGTTCTAGTAGAAACTTGGTATGTGGATGACTCTAGTTATGGCCAGCCAGATGGAGGCCAGTGTTAATCCAGCCTTCTACAGAGGGGATTGGGTGTGGTCCCAAGAGGAGGTAATGCATCCCTTCTGGCTGGACATGCACTCTTGGCCTCCCTGCGAGTTGCCAGAAGGGGCTCTACTGAGGGACCTGTGACTCAATGCTGCCCAGGAGACACAGGGACTGGATACATGCCACCCGGTGGCTGCCTGCCAGGCTGCTGCATGCTAGCTCCAGAGCTCTATGGGCGGTAAATTGGGCTTGGTTTGACCCCTCCACCCTGGAGAAGGAAGCAGTGCTATGGACCTCAAAGGTGTTTCCAACGATCAGACCCATTGACAGGGACAGCTCAAACAAAAATACACAAATGGGACTTCATAAAATTAAAAAGCTTCTGCCTAGCTAACAACATGGTCTACAACGAAAGGACACCAGACTGAATTGGAGATAATATTCATGTGCAACACATCAGGTAAATATGTATATCCAAGATCTATAAAGTACTCAAGAGGACTCACCCCCCTCCCCCAATTCACAAGCCCTATTTAAAAATTTGTGAGAGGAAAGAAATAGACGCATCTTCAAAGTAGACTGATGGCCATGAAATAACACATGAAAAAGGGTTCATTATCACGTTTTGCTGGTCTTCACTGGGCTGGAGCAATAGCACAAGACGTAGGGTGTTTGCCTTGTAAATGGCTCACCTGGGTTTTATTCCTCTGTCCCTCTCAGAGTGCACAGCAAGCTATTGAGAGTATCCCGCCATCTTGGCAGAGCCTGGCACTCTACCGTGGCATATTCGATATGCCAATAACAGTACTAACAATCTTACAATGTACACGTTACTGTTGCCCACTCAAGCAAATTGATGAACAACGGGAGGACAGTTTTACAGTGCTATCACTTACTCTCAGTGAAATCCAAATCAAGATGATAATAAAGTATCATATCACACAAAGGAGAATGACAACTCTCAGGGAAAAAATGTGGGCACAATCTGTGGTGTTGTTGGGATGTGGTGGAAAAGTAATCCTTACCTGCTCTTGTTGGGAATGTTGTCTGGCTTAGCTCCTGTGGAAAACAGTTTGGAGGTTTCTCAGAAAAGTAAGAACAGAGCTGCCATATGATCCAGCAATGCTGCATTTTCGTATTACCCCCAAGACACAAAAACATTCATTCAAACGAACAAATGCACACCATTATTCATTGCAATACTCAACACTATAGCTAGACATGGAACCAACTTAGGTATCCAACATCGGATAAACAATTCATGAGAGTATGATATGCAAACACAGTGCAGCTATAACGGAAGATGAAGTCATACAGTTTGCCACAACCTGAATGGAACTAAGTGAGTCAGAAGGAGGACAAATGCCACAGACAAATGTCACACGTCTGTGGTATATAGAATAACAGGGTACGGAATGCAAGGTAACAAATGGGATACCTATATGACCCTTGACCCCTGATTACAGAAGTAAGGAATAAAGGGAAGGAAGGAAACTGAAGGGAGTGAGAAGAAAATGATGGAGGGTAACTGGGGTAGGAGGCATGCACAGTAGTAGAGAGGGGAGAGTTTTATCTGTATATTATGTCTGAATAATACAGCTAACAACAGTCTAAGAGTAAGACTCAAACTACATCAGCCAATTAAAAAAAATGTGCTCGTCCAGGGGTATGGTGCTGCCATGAGTCAACCTGCATCTGTGGGGAGATTGCATCAGCAGCCAGACTTTCTCAGTGTCTCGATGGGCTACCTGCCTCCACCTCCCTGTACTTGTGCAAGCCTCAGCAGTTACATCCACACCGCAAAGCTGCCACACAGTTAAAAAGCTACTCCAGCCTTACAGAATCAATAAAAATACTGAATTCTCTGAACAAACTCTATGACCTCTTAGCACCTGTACTGCAAACCATTATGCACAAAAGGAAAAGGAGAGAGAGAACAAGAAGACAAGTGCCTCCCATAGAGGGAGGCTGGGGATGAGGGATGGGGCGTTGGGGTATGGTGGGAAGGAAACAGGGGACACTGGTGGTGGCAAATGTACATTGATAGAGAGTAGTCATGTGCTGGATCATGATATGACTAAAACCCAATTATGAACAGCTTGGTATTGGTCCATCTCATGGACATTCAATTAACAAAATTTTAAAAAGTAATGTGGAGTTCATGCCAAGTCAATCAGGTTAATCAATGGCTGCATAAATAGCAGTGCTCCTACATTAAATATAATGGTAAAAACAAAATATACCTGTCAAGGAGACAGGCTGGGGGGTGGGAGGAAGCTTTGGGAAACTGGTGGAGAGGTCAACACAAGGGGTGAGATTGTATTGGAACATTGTATACCTCAAAGTCAGCTATGAATAACTATGTAAGTAACAACTCCTTAATGCTTAACAAACTTTTTCTACATTTAAAAAGGAAAGAATAACTGTAACACTGAGAGGATCAAAGAACAAATATGATTTCATCATCATGGGGAATGAGTAGCTACCGCCAAACATCACCCTTAAAGTAGGGCCAGAAGGGTCCATAATTCTCTCACCAGTCAGTGGTTCATCATCTGAGGTTGCCTGAGGACCACATACCTGTTTTTCTGAAGGGGAGGAGGGAGAGGCACATGGAGTTGATGGAGCCCCGTGAGTGGAGCCATAGGTGTCAGCTGACCTGACTGGAGAGGTAGAGCTTCATCCCCCACCCCTAGTAAACTCCACAGAGAAAGGGTAGGTTTGTGCTAACTATCAAGACTGGACATTGTACACAGCCCCTTGGCTCTGGACACTTGGCTGTGACAGGTGTGTTCTTTTCCCCACTGCCCTTCCCACTTCCCTGGGGATTCAGAGTCTGAGGTCAGAGGGAAACACAGATGCTGTCCACCAACACCATAGATATGGGCTGAGATTGGGAGAACTGTGAACTCTGTGCTCAGGTTTGCCCTCCCTACCCAGGGCTGTGGGTGGCTAAGGGAAGTTGTCTCTGGCCTGCCTTTCCCCTCCTCCAAAAAGGACCCCAAAGAAACTCAGAAGTAAGGTCACAGCATCACCTGCTGGTATTGGAAGAAGAGATGATTGAGAAATCACAAGCTCGCAGGCTTCAAGAGAATGAACCTGTGAGGAAGCACTCACATTCTTCTCCGTGCATGTGGAACGTTGTCCAGTTCAAATCAATCATAGACCTCTACAAAAGTCTCAATAATCATATAAATATTTAAATGAAATTAAGCATCTTTTCCCACTACAAAATGACGAAGGAAAAAAAATCAACCCAAAGCAAACAGTAAGAATCACACTATACAGACACAGAACAAGATTCTTCTGAAAAACACTTAAAACAATGAGGAAATAAATAAGATATATGAATATGAATATGAACAAGAGACACAGCAAAAAAAACTAGGGTATGAGGCAAAGAAAGTGATGGGAATGAGGGAAGATCAAAGAAATACAGGCCTACATTTCAAAAAAGAAAAAAACAAGTAAGAAAGTTTCAAATAATCAATTTGAGCTCACATGTGAAGACTATGGAGATGGATAGATCAAAAAATTAGCAGAAGGAAATGATAAAAACGTTATCATAAATAAACAAAAATTTAAATGACATAGGAGCCCATATTATTTGAATCTCCTTCCTACAGAGCCTGGTGTATGTGATGGCAGAATGAAATTATTATCTCATGCATGCTTCTTTTTCTAGAAACTCATAAATGACAAAGTAAGGGCCTTTGATTGTAGATTTCTGAGATATTCTCTCTTTATTTTTTTAATTTTTTTTTTCTTGTCCATTTTGTTTTTGGAACATACCCGAAGGTGCTCAGGGCCTACTCTGGGTTCAGATGTCATTCCTGGCATTGCTCAGAGGACCATCAATGTTTACTGCTTCAAAGCAGGATTTAGTCACATGCAAGCAACTGCCTTTACCCTAGTACCTAGCTCTGGCCTTTCTTTCCTTTTTTCTTTTTTTTCTTTTGGGGTCATACCCAGCGATGTACAGGGTTTACTCCTGGTTTCTACACTGAGGAATTACTCCTGGTGGTGCTCAGGTAACCATATGGGATGCTGGGAATAGAACCGGGGTCAGCCAGGTGTAATGCAAATGTCCTTGCCACTGTGCTATTGCTCCAGCCCCACTTCTTTGCATTTTAACATAAGTTTCGGCACAGAAGATGAAAGACAGGGTCTTCAGCTGCCTCTGATCTCACCTGTAGATTCGTCTGACAGAAGAGACATTTCACAGCAGAGGGAAATGTGAATTTCATTTTCTTGTGTCTTGTTCACTAGTGTGATAATGGGTCTCAGGGATCTGAGAGCTCAGATGGACACAGGGAGGACATGAAGTAAAGAACTGAAACATCACTGACCACTCACGACAAGGAAGAAGCTTTGCGACAGAAAATCAAGAACAAATTGGAAAACTCTCCAAATCAGCACATATATTATTGTAGATTTCAAAAGGGGAGGAAAAAATTACTACAGTGAGCCAAGAAAAGCAGGAGAAAGAATCTAATTTCCAGACTTAGCAATTCATAAGAAATTTCCACCAATCCCAGACACATAAAGAGAAAAACAAAATTGGTTTTGACAAAGGTGCAAAAGTAAAATTCTTAGCTATGATAGAAAACACAAAATTAATCGCTTAAAAATGAATAAACTGAACTTCATCAACATTTAAAACTCATAGTTGGAGCAAGATGGTTTTCATGGCAAGTGATCACCATGCCACAGTTTTCCATCTTTACAACTTCGTCTTATTGAGAATGATATTATCCGAACGGGACTATACATGCTATGAAAATGAAATGTTATAGAAATGACTACTCACTAAATGACTAAGCAAAATCCACTTGACATGCAGTTATAAATTCAATGTTTCTTATATTGGACTTTAGTATTTGGAACAATGGATTCTACTATTTTCCCTGATGATTCACTCCCTGAGGATCTTTGAGATTATTTCCAGTGAAAGTCATTACTGAAAAATTCCAAATTATACTGAAAATTTTGGAATTGTCCCTTCTAATGGGTGAATTTCATGACAAGAATTATATCTCTGTAACAAGCTAAGAAGCGTATCCCTTATCTAGCGGCGTGGCTTGCCCTTCCTGGGTTTAAACATGCCCCGTACAATCCTGCCTTCCTGAGTCCCTCCTCTCTGCTGGATCCTTGGGTCTCCAGTTCTGCTCCAACGTTCTCATCTAAGGAAGAATTCACTCCCCCAGCTCCAGCTGCGCCTTCGGCCCTTACTCAACTCTGATGTAGACCTCTCCAGCCCAAATCTCTTCCAAAAGCCAAGTGGAGTTCCTAGGTCCCTCTCCTGAGGGAGTCGAAGCACTCAGCTGCTCTGTGGACCCTGCTCCAACTCTCCAAGGCCTTAATAGTCAGAGAGCAGCCAAGGTAGGGTGTGAGAGCTGGGGTCAGAGGGGGTTAGGGCGGGTTCAGGGAGGGGTCAGGTCAGGGATAGCACAGGGGCAGGTCCAAAGTCAAGTAGGGCTCACGAGAGAGCTGTGTCCAATGGGGAGGATGGGATTAGAGAGGTCATATTTTAGGGGTCAGAGGTCAGAGGGGTGCAGCCAGGGTTGAAGCCACTCTGGCCATGGGCATGGAGACTGGAAGCCCCTGGCAGGAAGTCCCAGCCCCGCAGCCCTCGGCTCAGCAGGTGCATGGGGCTCCCTGGTCTCAGGTGAGCAGATGGGCTGTGGGTGGGGAACAGCCGGGGTGGACTGGCCCATCAGTCTCCTCTTTTTTCCTCTCTGTGTTCCCCAGTCTTGGAGCGGGCAGCCAGCCAAGGCGTCCACACGGTTGGGGCACCCGGCCCACCCTGTCCAGGTCACATGGCCCACTGCCCCTACTGGAGACAGCGGGGAGGTGGAGGCAGGACACTAGTACAGCCCCGCACACAAAGCTAGTGTCTGGGCCGGGGGTGGGGGTGGGGGGCGCTGCAGGCATGGGGTCTTGGGGATGCAGCTGTAACCAGCTGTGGCCACCACATCCCTTCCGCGGCTTCCCGGAGCTTGCTCACTGTGCGCTCTGCTGTCCAGGTTTCTGCTGCCCAGGCAGCAGACAGGGATATCAGACACCAAGCTGCCCTGTCACTCTGGGACTGGTTGACCCCTGCTTCTGCTTTCCCACTGAGAAGTGGTCAAGGGTCTACCGGAGAGGAAACGGGGACCTCCTGTTTACCACATGGCATCGGACTGGTCATCACAGTGTGCGGGAAGCCCTGGGGGTATGGATGATCTCTGGTGGCCAGGAGGCCATGGAAGGCCAATGGCCATGGCAGGCCAGTCTGCAGTAACAGAGCATTCATCCCTGTGGAGCTATGCTCATTCATTCCCACTGGGTGTTCTCTACCGCCCACTGCTTTACAAAGTGAGTTGTTTCTCAGGTCCTAGCAGCCAGGCTGGCAGGGGGAGAGGCTTAAAAGATTAGAGCCCCTGCGTCCTCAAGGCTGTGTGCTGGGACAATCTGTGTCCTTCTAGTCCAAGTGATTTTGCCTGTGACCTGTCCTCTCCTGTATTGTCCTCTCTCCTCACCTGATTTTGCTCATCTTCTACCCTCATCCCTGTGCCTTTCCCCGACACAGGTCTGCCCCCGAGATGGCAGTGTTCATCCTGCCTCCCAGGTGCAATGTCATCTGGCTCTGTGTCACCTCACACCACGGTTTCTCTCAATGTCCCTGCAATCCTGGTTGTCAGAGGGAGGCTGGAACCTGGGATGCAGTGGCAGATGCAGGTGTTCTGTACGTCTCTGGCCTGGGGTCTCTGATCACCACAGTTCTATTGGTCAGCTGCATGGACACTAGATATGGAGTCCCTGACCTTGAAGAAGAACAGAGCTGCTCTCTGTCCTGGGTCCGGTTGGGTGTTCCCAGTGGTTTGGGCTGAGCAGTAACCAGGAGTTGGATCTTTGGTGCATACAGAGGACCACAAGCATCTGCTTTGTGCTGTGTCCCACTGGAGACCCACTGTGGATTAGGTTGGCTTGACCCACCCCACTGTGTCTCCATTTAATCAGAGCAGAAGTACCCCTGTGGGTGAGCAGAGCTGACACCATTGGAGTGGAGAACTCAGATGGGCAGGCTCCAGTGAGCATGGGTCAGTTTGTGGATGTGAGAATTTGGTCACCGGCTGTGTGGGGAGGAATTTCCAGGTGAGTGAGTGGGAAGGTGGAATGTTTCATCCCTCATGGTCAGAACACAGGACATCCTGCACGCATGGTCTCCTTTGACCAATGATTTTGTGTAGTTTCAAAACAGGTGAGTACCAAGTGAGAGAAAGGAGTGGTGCGAGAGCAGATTGGTCATAAGGCGGGTCAAGAGCCAAGATGGAGCCAGGGCGCTCTGCATGTGCCCAAGGAAGATCAGGATTGTCCAGCCCCATGGGACCTGCAGCCCTCTGTGATCCTTTCCTATAGTGGGTGTGTGCTGAGTTGTGATTAAAACCGCCCCGATTGCTAGAGAGAAGGTCTGACAGATAGGGAGAGTTCTGTGCGGTGGTGCAGCTAAGGCAGAGCTGGGGGTCAGATTTTGTTGGAGATGCACAAGCTGCCATATGCAGAAGATGATGACTGTCACCTTCCCTCCTGCAGGAAGTCTCATGCCCCTGAGGATTACTGGATGTTTGGGGGAAGTACCCAGCTCTACCAGAACACCCAATAGGCCAGGAGGGTGGCTGTGAGCTACATTATCATCCATCCAGACTTTTAGAAGCTCCACCATCTTGCAGCGGTGTTACAACTGCAACAACCTGTGAACTTCAGCTCCTATATCATCCCTGACTGCCTTACAACCCCTGGCATGCAGCTGCTTCTTGGCACATCTTGTTTGATAAATGCCTGCGGAAAGCTCACTGAGGACAGTGAGTGGTTATGGTGTGGGTGCGGATGGGAGACAGGGACTAGGATTCTAGCTCATCAAAATCTCTAGTTAGTGTGGAGGCCTATGGACCTTGTGCCTCTGTGCCTTATTTCCTGAGAACTGGACTCTTCTCCTTCCCCTTGTGAAAAATGTGTCCTTCTGAAAGCTTCAAGTTACTGAGGTCGAAGACACTGAAATTCTGGGTCCTTTACTTTTGGGTGTCAGGAATCTGGAAATCAACGTTTCTCTGTCTTGGGTGTAAAAACTTAACTAATAAGTGAATTGATGTAGGGTTTCTCAAAAATGCTGTTTAGGTGGCCTGAGAACTCCTCTCAGTGATGTATGGCCCACCTTCTCAGTTTGAGGATGCAGTGTTGTTAGGTTCTGCAGTGACAGGGTTAACCAAGCCACCTCAGTGATTCTGGGGAAACCTCTAGGACACATCTGGTTGTGCTCAAGCACCTGTAGGGCTTTATCTTGATGCTCGAGGAACATGTCATGCCAGAGATATAACTAGCAACGATTTTGTGAGAAGTATGTATTTCACACTTCTGTTGTCTTCTAGCCCCTTGGTTCTAATATTTCAATTTGATGTAGATCAGACATGACTTTGTCAACTCAATTTGTCTGAGTGTTCCTCTTTCTACTGTATAATACCTTAATTTTTCCATGGCCATAGAAGGAACATGTAAAAGTAAGAAAAAAGCTCTTGGAAAACCTCGGGGAAGAACGATCAGGACCTAAAATCATCTCAGTTCCATCACCTAAGTTTCGTTCTTCTCCTCACCTGTGTCTCCTATCTGCCTCTTGGATTTGTCAGGTGAATGGAGTAATAGGGTGAATACAGGGCAAAACTTTGTGGAGGTTTCCAGTAAAATGAGGAGAAGTATAAAAATTTGTATAAACATGAACTTGTTCAGAGAAGTGTGTTTATACTTTAGTGAAATATTGATGCATAATGATTATGGAAAAGGAAATATTTATTTGCCTTTTAATTTTTTATATTTATAAAGTTTTTCACAATAATTTATTACCTTAAATATTTCAACACCAATCCCACCACCATGAAACTTCCCGCCACCATTATTTTGAATTATATCTTTAACTTTATATTTTTATATCTTTATATCTTTATGGGCTGGAGCGATAGCACAGCAGGTAGGGCATTTGCCTTGCACGCAGGCAATATGGCCAACATGAGTTCGATTCCTCTGCCCCTCTCGGATAGCCCGGCAAGCTACCGAGAGTATCTAACCCGCATGGCAAAGCCTGGCAAGCTTCCTGTGACGTATTCGATATGCCAAACACAGTAACAAGTCTCACAATGAAGGCTTTACTGGGCCCTCTCGAGCAAATCGATGAACAACCGGAGGAACGTGGACTGTGTTGTCTTTATATTTATCTATCTTTTTTTCTGTCTGTCTGTCTTTTTCTCTTTCGGTCTCACCCAGCAATGCTCAGGGGGTTGCTACTGGCTCAGCACTCAGGAATTTTTTTCTGGGGATGCTCGCGGGACCATGTGGGATTCTGGGAATCGAACGTGGGTTGGTCGCATGCTAGACAAACGCCTTACCTGCTGTGCTATTGCTCCAGCTCCCCAACTGCCTTTATTTGGTACACTGCTTCTCTTCAAAGGTGCTACATGCATTTCAGTCAGACCATATTTTACGGAAATGGGGTACAAAAGCATTCCAAATTCTTGCCTGAATCAGTTGCAGGAACACTTCCTTCCTCGTAACCAGCCCCCAACTATACATGCACATACACACACACACACACACACACACACACACACACACACACACACACGCACATGCTCGCAGACACACTCATACTCTCACTCAGTCATACAATCTTATACTGCGTTTGTTTGAGGTCCAGGACCATGCCACAGACTTGTCATTAGTCAGACTATAAAATTTCAGACAATCAGCTTCTGACTTTTATTGGCTTAGCTGTGACCAGGTGGCCTCACCTCCAGTGCTCCCATACCAGCCCGACATCACAAACATCCTTCTGCCCATTACTTCCTCTCCCCTTCTCCTTTCTCTATGGAAGCTTCTTTGTTTTCACTGGGTCTGCAAGTTGTCATTTCTTCGTGATTGCTTGCCTTAGTAATCATCTTCTACATTTGAGCAAAATCTGCTAATCGTCTTTGGATAACTAATTAGTAGTGGTACTTTAGAATCATATGGAATTTCTGTATTAAATTTTTAAGGACTGCATGTCGTTATCCCTAGCAACTACACTAATTTCATTCCCAGTACCAGAGCCCTTTTCTCCACATCCTTGCCAACAATCATTTCTTCTTGAACCATTTTCCCAACTATGAGCCATTTTCCTAGTTATAAGTAATTTTGAATTTTTTAATGTGTCTGTGCACCATCTTTGAGGAAGTGTCTGTTTATGTCTTTTGAATAATTTTATTGTATTTTTTTTCTGTTTTTTGGTTATATGAGTTAATATATTCTGGGTATTAATCCTTCGTTAGGCATGATGATCAAATAGCTTTTGCCTTTTGCTCAGTTGCTTTTATTTGTTTGTTTGTTTATTTGTTTCCATTGTAGTTTCCTTTTCTTTGTAAATGCGTTTTAGTTTTATGTTGTTCCATTCTATTGGATAACATTGGGTGTCCTTGCTCCTCCTGCAGAGAGCTTAGGTTTTTTGAGCTGCTCCCACAACAGTGCCCCTGAAGAATACCCAATTCCATCAAGCACCAATAATCCTCTATTACTTTTCTCTTTCCTTCATGTCATTTGCAAGGATTATTTAGCAATGTCCATTTTGTATAGACACAGAAAGACAGTTGATGGCTATGCTTTGTAACAAGGAAGTTAATTCAAAGCTGAACGGCTCCAATTCCAACAGGTACAGCCCGCCCCCAAGGGCCTGGGTTCCTCTCTGGGCACGCGCAGCTAGAAACAGCCCCTAGACAGCCGGTTTTCAACCCCTGATCTGCGTGGGACGGGCACAGAGGCCCAGCTCTGGGCAACAAAGCTGAACGGCTCCAATTCCAACAGGTACAGCCCGCCCCCAAGGGCCTGGGTTCCTCTCTGGGCACGCGCAGCTAGAAACAGCCCATAGACAGCCGGTTTTCAACCCCTGATCTGCGTGGGACGGGCACAGAGGCCCAGCTCTGGGCAACAAAGCTGAACGGCTCCAATTCCAAACAGGAGACATCCCCAACTCCTCGCCCAGTGCCAGGGACTCTTTCCGGAGCCACGGCCGCTAATGCGGCCGCGAAATATTTTCCCACTACATATGCCATAGGAATCATAAGCTAACTTCTTAGATGGAAACTTCTCTATTTTAGCTCAGCCACTAGAAACACAGTAGCCAATAACTCATAAGCCTATCTTAACTCACACTGCATATCAAGCAGAATAGTAACACTGAACGTGAAGGACTAAACCACACCTCTCACAATGGTAAAGCAACGCAAAAGCCCACCAAACATTCATATTGAAGAGTCTAGCCCAGATGACACCAACAGTACTGTAGTGTTAGACAACCTCTCTGACAAGGAATTCAGAAGGGAGCTACTTAGGATGCTTAGGGAATTAAAAGAAACAATGGAAAGCAATGCCAATAGAAGACAAGAGGATCTGAAGGCAGAAATGAGGAAAATGCAATCAGAAATGTCAGTCCTGAAAAATCTCGTAGGCGAATTGAAAAGCTCAGTGGAAGGCCTCAGCAGCAGAGTAAGAGCAGCTGAGAACAGAATCAGTGAGCTCGAAGATGAACTTCAGAGACTCTCCAGAAAAGAGCAGAAAATGGAAAAGAGACTCACAATTCGGGAACAGATGGCAAGAGAAGATCGTGATGAAGCCAAGAGGGGTAACATAAGAATTATTGGAGTCCCAGAGGGACAGGAAGAAAACCTCGATGAAGAAGAAACTGTCAAAGACATCATTGCTACAACATTTCCAGAGCTAAAGAAAACTTGTGACCACATTCAGGAGGCCCGAAGGGTACCAGCTAGAAGAAATCCGAATAAAAATACCCCAAGACACATTCTGATCAAAATGACCAAAACCTTAGACAGAGACAAAATTCTGAAAGCAGCAAGATCGAAGAAAGAAATCTCTTACAAAGGAGCATCCTTAAAATTCACAGCTGATTTTTCTGATGAAACCCTCATGGCCCGAAAACAGTGGTGGGACATAGTAAAAAAACTCAATGAAATAAATGCCTCCCCCAAAATACTTTTCCCAGCAAGACTCTCATTCAAAATAGAAGGAACAACACACAGTTTCACAGACAAACAACAGCTCAGGAACTTCATAGACTCAAAACCATGGTTACAAGAACAACTAAATGGGCTACTTTAAGGCAAGAAAGGCCCCTCAAATACACCAAATTTTAACAGAACAATGGGACAAAATCCCATAACAATAATCTCTCTCAATGTCAATGGGCTAAACGCACCAATTAAAAGACATAGAGTGGCAGGATGGATTAGAAAATTGAACCCAACATTCTGCTGCCTGCAAGAAACGCATCTCAATAGCCAAAGCAAACACAGACTCAGAGTCAAAGGCTGGAAAACAATCCTACAGGCAAACAGCTCCCATAAAATAGCTGGGGTAGCCATCCTTATATCAGACCACATCGATTTCAGAGTGAGGAAGGTCATAAGAGACAGTGAAGGGCATTTCTTATTGATCAGAGGATCTGTACAACAGGAAGAATTTACAATAATAAATGTATATGCACCTAATGAGAGACCAGCAAAGTACTTAAAACTACTCATAGATTTGGAAAAAGACATCAATAGCAACACAATACTAGTGGGAGACTTCAACACTGCTTTGTCACCTCTTGATAGATCAACCAGACTCAAGCTTAGCAAGGACATACTTCATTTGAGGGAAACAATGGAAGAAAGGGACTTAGTAGATATATACAGGACACTTCATCCACAAAAAGCTGAATACACATTCTTCTCAAGCGTACATGGAACATTCTCCAAGATAGACCACATGCTGAGCCACAAAACATGCCTCCATAAAATTAAGAAGGTAGAGATTGTATCAACAATCTTCTCAGACCATAATGCTCTGAAATTAGAAGTAAATCACACACAAAAACAGAAAACTAAATCAAACACCTGGAAATTAAAGAGTGCACTATTGAACAACGAGTGGATTAGACAGGAAATCAAAGAGGAAATCAAAGGATTCCTAGAAACGAATGAAAATGAGAACACGAGTTACCAAAACTTATGGGACACAGCAAAGGCTGTGTTAAGAGGAAAGTTTATAGCTCTACAAGCATTCCTCAGGAAGGAGGAGCGAGCACACATAAGTAACCTAACCTCACAGCTTAAGAGCTTGGAGAAGGACCAAAAAAAGGAGCACAACCCGAACAGGAGAAAGGAAATAATAAAACTCAGAGCAGAGATTAATGAGATGGAAACCCAAAAAACAATCCGAAAGATCAATGAAACCAAGAGCTGGTTCTTCGAGAAAATTAACAAGATCGATAAGCCTCTAGCAAAACTCAGAAAGAAAGGGAGAGAGAAAACCCTAATAAACCGAATCAGAAATGAAAAGGGGGTCATTACAACAGAAACCACAGAAATTCAGAGGATCCTCAGGGAGTACTTTGAGAAGCTTTATGCCACGGAACATCAAAACCTCGAGGAAATGGATAAATTCCTAGACTGTACAGACTCCCAAGGCTGAACCAAGAAGACCTGGAATACCTGAACAGACCTATCACCATCAAGGAAATTGAAATGGTAATAAAAAGTCTCCCCAAGCACAAAAGTCCTGGCCCGGATGGATTCACTAGTGAATTCTTCCAAATCTTTAAAGAGGACTTACTCCCAATGCTCTTTAAGCTTTTCCACGAAATTGAAATATGAAAAACACTTCCAAACAGTTTCTACGAAGCAAATATCACACTGATACCAAAAGCAGACAGAGATACCACAAAGAAAGAGAATTACAGGCCGATATCCCTGATGAACACAGATGCAAAGATCCTCAACAAACTACTAGCAAATAGAATCCAACTACTCATCAAAAAGATCATACACCATGACCAAGTAGGATTCATCCCAGGGATGCAAGGATGGTTTAACATTCGGAAATCAATCAACATAATCCACCATATCAACAAAAGAAAAGATAAAAAGCATATGATCATATCAATAGATGCAGAGAAAGCATTTGATAAGATCCAGCACCCCTTTATGATGAAAACCCTAGCCAAAATGGGTATAGAGGGGACCTTCGTTAACATAATTAAAGATATCTACCACAAGCCTACAGCAAGCATCATCCTCAATGGGGAAAAACTGAGAGCCTTCCCTCTAAGATCAGGGACGAGACAGGGATGCCCACTCTCTCCACTGCTGTTCAATATAGTACTGGAAGTACTTGCAATAGCGATTAGGCAGGAAAAAGATATTAAGGGCATTCAGGTAGGAAAGGAAGAAATCAAGTTCTCACTATTCGCAGATGATATGATACTCTACTTAGAGAACCCAATAACTTCCACCAAAAAACTCCTAGAAACAATAGACTCGTATAGTAAAGTTGCAGGTTATAAAATCAATACCCAAAAGTCCATGGCTTTCCTATACGCAAACAGTGAGAGAGAAGAAAGCAACATGAAAAAAACAATCCCATTCACAATTGTGCCCCAGAAAATCAAGTACCTAGGAATCAGCTTGACTAAGGAAGTAAAGGACCTGTACAAAGAAAACTACAAAACGCTACTTCAGGAAATAAAAGAGGACATGAGGAAATGGAAAGATATCCCCTGCTCATGGGTCGGGAGACTTAACATTGTCAAAATGGCAATACTACCGAAAGCATTGTATAAATTCAATGCAATCCCTATAAGGATACCCATGACATTCTTCAAAGAAATGGAGCAAACACTCTTGAAATTTATATGGAACAATAAGCCCCCACGAATAGCTAAAGCAATTCTTGGGAAAAAGAAAATGGGAGGAATCAACCTCCCGAACTTCAAACTGTACTACAAAGCAGTAATAATTAAAACAGCATGGTACTGGAACAAAGGCAGAACTGCAGACCAATGGAACAGGGTTGAATACACTGACATCTCCCCTCAATCATATGATCATCTAATCTTTGATAAAGGTGCAAGTAATGTGAAGTGGAGTAAGGAAAGCCTCTTTAATAAATTGTGTTGGCATCACTGGACGGCTACATGCAAAAAAATAGGCTCAGAACTCTGCCTAACACCATGTATAAAAGTAAGATCAAAATGGATTAAAGACCTCAACATCAGACCAGAAACCATAAGGTACATTGAAGATAAAGTTGGCAAAACCCTCCATGACATTGAAGCTAATGGTATCTTCAAAGATGCCACGCCACTGGCCGAGCAAGTGAAAACAGAGATAGATAAATGGGACTATCTTAAACTAAGAAGCTTCTGCACCTCCAAAGAAACAGTGACCAAAATACAAAGACAGTCTACAGAATGGGAAAGGATATTCACCGAATACACATCTGACAAGGGGTTGATATCCAGGATATACAAAATACTGGTTAAACTCCACAAGAAGAAAACATCCAACCCCATCCAAAAATGGGGCAATGAAATGAACAGAAACTTTCTCAAAGAAGAAATCCGAATGGCAAAAAAGCACATGAGAAAATGCTCTACATCATTAATCATCAGGGAGATGCAGATCAAAACCACAATGAGATACCATCTCACACCTCAGAGACTGGCCCACATTCAAAAGAACAAAAGCAACCGATGCTGGCGTGGATGTGGCAAGAAAGGGACACTCCTTCACTGTTGGTGGGAATGTCCACTGGTTCAGCCCTTCTGGAAAACAGTATGGATGATTCTCAAAAAATTAGAAATTGAGCTCCCATTTGACCCAGCAATACCACTCCTGGGAATATATCCCAGAGAGGCAAAAATGTATAGTCGAAGTGACATCTGCACTTGTTTGTTCATTGCAGCACTCTTTACAATAGCCAGAAACTGGAAGAAACCTGAATGCCCAAGAACAGATGACTGGTTAAAGAAACTTTGGTACATCTACACAATGGAGTACTATGTAGCTGTTAGAAAAGATGAAGTCATGAAATTTACATACAAGTGGTACAATATGGAAAGTATCATGCTAAGCGAAATGAGTCAGAAAGAGAGGGATAGACATAGAAAGATTGCATTCATCTGGGGGATATAAAGTAACAAAGTATGAGATTAATACCCAAGAATAGCTGAGATCAGCACCAGGAGGATTACTCCATAACTTAGAGGCCAGCCGGGTATCCTAGAGGAAAGGGCTGTTCAGATAGAGAAGGGAGCACCAAATAAAGGATGTTTGGAGGATCCTCCCAGGAGGGGAGATGCATGTCGAAAGTAGACTATGGACTGAACATGTTTGCCACTCAATGCCTCTTTTGCAGACCACAACACCCAAAAGGAGAGAGAGAACACAGGGGATTGCCCTGCCACAGAGACAGGGGGGATGGGGGGATGGGGGTGGGAGGGATATTATCCATGGTGGTGGAAAATGGGCACTGGTGGAGGGATGGGTATCTGATCATTGTATAATTGAAACCAAAGCACAAAAAATTGTAAATCTACAACTTTAAAAAAAATAAAATAAAATAAAGGGAAAAAAAAACAAGGAAGTTAATTGGCTCCAAAATAATATTTACTCCTGGTCATCCATATTTACTTGACTTAATCCTCAGTTTTGCTTGGTTCCTAGCTCTCCAAAAGCAGGATCCTGACGAAGGGACTGGATGGGCCCAGGGTAAGTTGAAAAGTACCCTGGCATTGGAAAGGGACAAGCTAAGTGTATGAAGTATAATAATAAAGAGCATCATAATTGAACAGACTCTATCATGACCCAAGAGTGAAGTTACTGAATAAGGACCCTGCTGAGGTTAGGATCAACTAAACTGGCCTGAGGACTGTGGTTTGGAATATATAGCAATATATCCCAGGAAGCTTAATATAGTTCTTACTGTGTTCATACAAAACTGACTAGAAGTTTTATAAGAAGTCACTATGGTTGTTTAAATGGATTACTTACTAGCTGAGGAAAGGAGAAAGCAATACACCCTAAATTCAATCCCACCCTTGTACAGATCTCCTAGTAATCTGGAGTGCTCCTAGTTATCTGGAATGCTGAACCCTCAGATGAGATTTTGTCCTTGAGTTAATCTCCTAGATCTTCCCTTGAATGACTAGCTTTATCTCTGTTTGATGTTCTGATATTGTTCAACCCCACCTATGTGTACCCCCCACCCTTCATGATTTATATTACTATACTGTAAGGGGAAAGAGTGGACTAGGAGGATGACAAGGAATCCAAGGACGATGACTGGAAGTAGAGGACATTGAGATCTATGAGGAGACTAGGATGATGGAACTATGATGACTGAGACTGCGAGCAAAAGTACAACGATGGTTTTGCAGTAAGGAGAGAGATCAGTCTACATTGGGGAGGAGAGAGAAATAAACTGGCTACTGACAAGTCTGGGGCCCAGTTCCCCTGTTCCCGCAATCCTTTGTCCATTTCTTGCTGTCATCTTGCCTGACAGGTGGCTCTCGGCCACCAAACACTTGAGTCCCACATGTGTGCCCACTCCTTTATTTGGAAACTCACAACATTCATGTATTCTTGATTGCTTTTCCCTCCCCATTGGAGATGTGTCTGAATGTATCCCTAATGTTGAAATCCCAGAATATACCCCAAACTTTTCTTTTGTGTGTTTTATGATTTTATAGACAACATTTCTCTGTATGTGTTTCTCTGTGTCTTTGGGCCATTTCTCAGAAATTTCAGGGAAATTTCTGACTCTGGGGGTGAGGGTTTCACTCCTTTAGCTTTAAGGGGACCTGCAGTGTCGGATAGTGACCTTTACTCCCGCATGCAGAACATATGCTCAGCTCTTTGCCCCAACAATCTCTCTGACTCAAGATCCTTATGTCCAGACAATATCTCCAGACAGTTCTCCCAGCCCCATACTGTATATGATTTAGTGTCCACACAACTTTATGAGGGTTTGCTGTAAGACTTCAATGCATCATGGCCTGAAAAGTTAGTGGATACAATTTCTATCTTCCTGATTCTATTGAGGTATGTTTTGGGACCCAGTACATAGTCTATCTTGGAAAGTGTTCCATGTGCACATTTGCAGAAAAGAATGTGTATTTACATTTTGGGGGATGGAAAGGCCTGTATACATCTATTAGCCCTCTCTCTTCCATTTCATACTCAAAGCCATTCTTCAAAGCCATTCTTCCTCCAAAGGCATTCTTCCATGTCTTCCTTCTGAGTTTTAATCTTGTTGATCTATCCAGAGGTGATAAGATGGTGTTGAATTCTCTAACTACTATTGTTTTGCTACCAATATCCTCCTTAAAGTTTCTTAGAAGTTGTTTTAAGTGTTTTGGTGGTCCCTCATTGGATGCCTATATGTTTAGGAGCATGATTTTCTTCCTGCTCTACGTATTCCTTGATTATTAAAAAAATGGCCGTTGTTGTCCCCTATAATCTTTTCCAGCCTAAAATCTTTGTTGTTGGATAATAGTATGACCACCCTGGATTCTTTGAGGGAGTTGTTTGCTTGAAGGATTGTTTTCTATCTTTTGACTTTGAGTCTGTGTTTGCTCTGGCTGTTCAGATATGTTTCGTGTAGGTAGCAGAATGTTTGGTTCAGGTTTATAATTCATTTTGCCACTCTGTGTCTCTTAATTGACATTGAGAGAGATTATTGTATGGGGTTTTGTGCCATCTTTCTGTAGAGGTTTGTTGTGCTTGTAGGGATTTGTCTTGTCTTACAATAGCCCCTTTAGTCCTTCTTTTAAGATTGGTTTTGAGTCTACGAAGTTCCTGATTTGTTGTTTATTCATGAAATAGTGCATTTTTCCTTTGAGTTTATCATTTTCCTCCTTTCCTGAGGGGCTTGAATTTTGGTATCAGATAAATATATTCTCCCTATAATTTCATCTCCCTACTGAATTTTCTTCACATTATTTTCTAGGTTTAGCTCGAAAATAATTCTTTTTATTTTACTTACCTTTTTATCTCTGAACTAAATATATTATCCTGTATTTTTGTTGTCTAAAGGTATTAATGCGATGGCAGATGAGTACTGGAAGCCAGGTGGGAGGGTAACAGGAAAGATGGTTGGGTCTGACTTTGGATGGTGGCAGATCAATGGAAAGGGAAGATATATTGGCTGATCGGGGATTTCTATGAGAATTATGGGAGAATGGATGGATAGATGGACAAAGATGAATTGATAACCAAGGGATAGGAGGGTGTGTGAGTGAATGTACACGAGGAGAGAGAGGCCAACAGAAGGGTGACTGCTGATCTGGAAGGACGAGAGAAAACTGCCTCATGGAGAATGAATGGATCTTGAAAGGGGAGTTGTGCTGGTGATTGGTTCTGCTCTGTGTGTTGCATGCATTGGTGGGGGAATTTGACATGTTTTGTGCTTAATAACAGGGTTGGGTATTTATTTATGGGAGAGAGATGAACAAAGTAAGATAAGTTAGGAGGCATAGGGAAACAGGAGGAGGCTTTTCTTGCTGGTGGGTAGGAGGCTGAGGCAGTGCTGAGGCTCAGCTGGGCTGAGAAACCTTGTTCTTTGGGAGTGCTAGAGAGTGGCAGAGTGAAGTGGGGGAAACTGAAATGCGGAAAACCTCCTCTGTCCTTTGAGAGCCGGAGACTAGTAGTGAGTTGGAGGCTACAAGGACTCCTGGTGGGATTTTTAGGGAAAAGGATGATTGGCACATTCCCACTCTCCAAGATTAGCCCAGCTCTCAGGCACCAGGGAAGCTGTGACAGCTCACCACAAATTAGGTGACTAACATAGTGGAACTGTGTTATGATTTTTGGGTCACACCTAGCGATGAACAGGGGTTACTCTTGTCTCATGCACTCAGGAATTACTCCTGGCAGTGTTCCGGGGACCATATGGGATGTGGGAATCAAACCCGGATTGTCCACATGCCAGGCAAATGCCCTACCCGCTATACTATCGCTCCAGCCCCTGGAAATGCATTATGATGTCGCTGGAAATGAAAGTCTGAAATCGAGGTGCAGCCTCTGGTTCCTTTGGATGGTGTATGGCACATGGTCGCTTTGGCTATTCCAGCTTCCAGATGCTGTCCCCATTCCTGGCCCAGTACCCCTTCTGGCATACTCAGGGAACAAATCTGATTCTTTCTCTGTCACCGCATCTGTTCTCTCACCTAAGTCTCCTGCCTCCTTCAGCTGAAGGACCCTGTGATGATATAGGTCCCACTGATATGATCCAGGAACATCTCCAATTTCCTGGTCCTCAATTCCATCATGGAGTCCCTTTGCCATGATATGTATGTGTCCCTTTTTGCAGGGATGGGGATGCTTACATTGTCACATTGTTTGCACCATCTTATTCAGGTTCTGTGCTCCGTCAAGACTGACACCTAGGGAGAGTAGACACAAGGGCCAAGAAGTATTGCTCCACAGTTGGAAACCTATCTTGTGAGCTCGGGGAGAAGGCAATTGGAATAGAGAAGGAATCGGTAGGTCAATGATGGTTGGAGAGGTCGACCGGGATGCTGAAAGTAGATAAAGGATCGAATGTGATAGCCTCTCAGTATTTATATTTTAAACCATAATGCCCAGAACTAGAGAGAGAGAGAGAGTATGGGGGAAATTGTCTGCCAAAGAGGCAGGGGGAGGCTAGGCTCGGGGAATAATGGGGACATTGGTGGTGGAAAATGTTCACTGCTGGAGGGATGGGTGTTCAATCATTGTATGACTGACACTCAAATATGAAAGTTTTCTTATGGTATCTCATGGTGATTCCATTTAGAAAAGAGGCACATCCACTTCCTCCTCTCCCTTTCATCTGGAGAGCGTGCTGCCTCTTCTTGAGAACACAGAGCAGTGGGATGGCAGTCACTGATGTTCATGTCCTCATCTCCGCTCCCCTCACCCCTGCATTTTCATCTCTCCACGCTCCCCACAGTGCCCCACTGCTGTGGGCTGATCTGGCTGAACAAAGGCTCTCCACCTCAGTCTTCACAGCACTCTTTCCTTGCCAAGAACAGATGCGCAGGAACAGTGTCTGGTCTACTACCACCTTCCCTCTGTCTAA
Organism: Sorex fumeus; assembly: GCF_029834395.1. Taxonomy (NCBI): domain Eukaryota; kingdom Metazoa; phylum Chordata; class Mammalia; order Eulipotyphla; family Soricidae; genus Sorex; species Sorex fumeus. The sequence goes on from NW_026606103.1 coordinate 7,341,012, forward strand.
CTTCTTTGGGTCTCCTCCTCCTCATCCTTTGTTTCTTCAATACCCACACCCAGTTATGTCTCCATTCTGCCCCCATCACCCTGTGGTCAGTTCCTCGACAGCTGTAATCTTGCCACTGATGAAGTTTACATAGGTGTGCATAGATCTATCCCTCATATGTGGCATATAAAGAGACATGATAAGGAAATAATAAATGCCAGACACTATAAAAACTAAGAACTGACTTACAGAGTGGAGTTTCCTGAGTGGCAGGGGAAGAGAATCTGGGGGAGAGGAACTGGCTGGGGAGAGGGGACTGGAGCCATGGCTGTGGTGGGCAGTGGGCCCTCTGGTGCTAGTGTGGTGGAGGAACACTGTGTCCATGGACCGCTACCACTGTAGCAGTGGGCAGTGCTGAAAGGAAGTAAAGGGACACGCATGATACTCTTTCAGTAGCAGTATTGCAAACCATACTGCCTAAAAGGGAAATGAGATGGGGTGGGGGTCGACAGACAGACATACATACAGACAGACAGGTGCTCTGGTCTGGTGTGTAGGACACTATGTCCTGCCATGGTCCCCTATCACTTTAGCAGTGGACAGTGAGCAGTGGGTGCTCCGGTGCTGGTGTGTAGGACTCTGTGTCTATGGGCCCCTATCACTATAGCAACGGGCAGTGGGCACTCTGGTGCTGGTGTGCTAGAGGAACACTTTGTCCATGGAACCCTATCGCAAGAGCATTAGAAATCATGGTACCAAATGTTTTAGAAATATAAAAAATTACTCATGGCAACCCCAGATCTCCTGAGCATCATATGGGTAGTCTTCCCAACCCCAAGAGAGGAACCAGTCCAGTGGTTGCACATGCATACTGAGGGGCGCAAAGGCCATGTGCTGCCAGACACACGCCCAGCCCAGCACCACTGCCAGGGGGTGTCCTGTCCTCTTGCAGGCCCAGCAGCCAACATAGCCTTCCTGGGGAACATGGCCGAGGTGCCCCAGGCCTGTGCCCAGGCACAGCACCCGCCGACGGGCAGTCCTGTATAGGGCAGCAGACATGCACCTTCTGAGGCAATAAGGCCCCAGGAGGCCCCAGATGTCTCCCAGGGTTTAGCAGCACTGTAGTGTAAACTCACAGGCTTGGTCTCCGGCACAGTGTACGTTCACTTGAGCATTCAAGAGTGACTCCTCAGTACAGAGCCAAGAGGAGCCCAAGCACTTCTGGGTGTGACTCAACTGCCCCCAAATTGTTTTAATATTTCTGCTTTGGGGGTATATGTTATTGACTTCCATCTCCACTAATGTTTCCAAACACCTCCGCCACTGATTTTTGTCATGTCTAGTCTGTCCCTTCCCTCTCTACAATGTAATTTTATATAAATTTAAATTCACTAAATATTTTAAGAAACACATTTTATGCTTAACTTTTCATAAATAGTAGCACTAGAGCACTGTCCTCTCATTGTTCATCGATTTGCTCGAGCGGGCACTAGTCATGTCTCACAACAAATTGTGAGGCTTGTTGCTACTGATTTTGGCATATTGAATACATCACGGGTAGCTTGCCAGGCTATGCCGTGCAGGCGAGATACTCTCGGTAGCTTGCCGGGCTCTCCTAGAGGGGCAGAGGAATCGAACCTAGGTCGCCCGCATGCAAGGCAAACACTGTACCTGCTGTTCTATCGCTCAAGCTCTCATTAGTAGTAATAAGTGCAAATAATTAAAATGTTTAACACTGAAGAGTTGTTTTCCTAATGTTTCTCAATTATAAGAGTTGTAAGTAGTTTTGAAAAACTACGTAGTAGTCTAATTCCCTGAGAATCTATAAGATCCTGAGTTTCAAATCTCTTGTCACTGAAAATAAAGAATGGCTTTTAGACACCGGTTCTACAGGTACCAGGACCATCACGTTCACGATCACCATCAGCCTGTTGTTTGTCGATTGCCTTGAGCAGGCACCAGTAGTGTCTCCTTTCTAGCCCTGAGATTTTAAAAGAGCCATCCATATTCAGTGCACTTTCAGGGTAGGAGAATGAGACCTATCATTTTTTCTGGTATTTGGCATATTGATTATGACACGGGAAGTTTGCCAGACTCTACCATGCGAGCAAGACACCCTCAGTAGCCTGCCGGGTTCTCCAAAGTAAGAACGAGATAATAAGATTAGTGGCCACGCGCTTACAGAAGCTGGGTTTTTATAGTCTCTGAGTCTTAGCCTTTGATGTTTTTCCATACATGATTATATTAGGATTCTTTATTTCCTCAGAAGGTCTTTGCTGCCTCCTTGCAGAGAGCCCTTCCTCACCAAGCACACACCTTTAAACACTGATGATTCGGCCTGCTGGAGCATGCCTACTCAGGGCTGTTAGGGAACTTCCCCCTGGAAGCAGCCCCATCACCTGCCTGATTTAGAACACAGTTTCTCAAGAGACCCCAGAAGAAGTGGCTCAAGCCAGGGCTCACCAAGAATGAAAACCTTGGCTTGAGTGCAGTTTCAGCTTCTCACATAAATGGAGATTTGTTGTTGTTTGTTTTGTTTTGGAGTCACAGTTGTTCTCAGAGCTTAGTCCTGGCTCAGAGATAACTCCTGACAGTGCTCAGGGAGCCACATAGGATACCTGAAGTGGAGCCTGGGTTCATCATGTGCACGGTAAGTATCCTACGTGCTATACTATTTCTTCAGGCCCCCCCTTAGGTATTTAAAAGAAACAGTTCCTTCTGCTGTTTTATACTCCAGACAGCAACCTAATGCCTATTGGCTCTCGAAGAGACATGTGTGTGCCCACAGGACAGGAGACACCGCAGGGCTAGAGACTCAGGAAGAGGGCGTCCATAAAAATCCTAGTTTCAAGGTATCTTATCCACACCAATAATTCTGCATTGATTACAGTCAGGTGATGTATGCTCATTTAACAGTCTGTATCCAAAGTGGTTTTGCTGAGGGTGTTTAATGTTCCTTTTTTATACATGTTTTTATCCTCCATTGTCAGATATAAATTAAGGGGCTAACTCAGATCTGGCTATTTCATGCTGAAGAAGATCACAATGAAAGAAGTGTGAACAGAATTAATTGATCTGGTGAGGAAAATATCCCTTCAACAGTAAACTACATTCTATCTTCAGAATCCCTGCCATGAAATTAACCTTCAGTCCAAGACATATTTTGCTTTTGCTCTTTCATTTTGGAGGGCCCACACTGGTTTATGTTCAGGGCTTACTCCTGGTGAGACCAGACGGGGTTCTGGCGACTGAACCCAGATCAGTCTCTCTACTCTACCATCTCTCCAGAAACTCCAAGACACAGTGACAAGTTTTTGTTTCTCTACTGTCATATCTTTGAAAATCCTTGAGAAGCTCCATAACTCAAAGCTGTTTCATCCAATTGTTTTAGAGAATCCTTTTAACAACCCATACCAACGGTTTAATCTAATCTTACCTAATAGTCTCAACTGAATAATCGCCACCTACTTAACTTCAATTTTCAACATTAAACATAGCCAAACCTATACCTTCACTATAACAGAACACTAGTCATAAGCCTAACCAAAGGCTTGACCTAACCTTATCTTTTAGCCTTAAGCGAACAATCTCCCTAAACTTTACTCTCATCAAGTAATTGTGGGTGGAGTGATAGCAGAGTAGATAGGGCGTTTGCCTTGCATGTGGCTGACCCAGGTTTGATTCCTCCATCCCTCTCAAAGAGCCCAGCAAGGTACTGAGAGTATCCTACCCGCATGGCAGAGCTTGGCAAGCTACCCATGGCATATTCTATTTTCCCAAAACAGTAACAAGTCCACAATGGAGATGTTACTTGTGCCCTCTTGAGCCATGAACAACTGGAGGATAGTGCTACAGTGCTTTTATTTGTACAAGTAGCCCAGTCTATATCCTTACTCTGACAGAACCTAAACCCTAATAACAGTAAACTAAAAACAGCAAAGCCACATTCTTATAATATCCAACCTAAAGACTGGGCATTAATTTACCTATTATCCTCAACTGAACAATCTCCCTAGACTTTACTTCATTTTCAGTTTTAAAAGCAGTCAAACCCTTATGAAACAAAACTTTCATTCCAAACCCAAACCTGAATGTGCAATCCACATTCTTTTAGTAACCCACACCAATGGCTCTGCCTAATTAGCCTCATATGAACTAACACTCTTTCTCTAATAACCCCAACCACGTCCTAATTCACATTGCTAAAATATCCCATACCAAATTCTTGGCCTAAAATTACCTGTTGTCCTCAGATGAACAATTGCCTTATGTATTATTTTCTCTTTTCAACTTTAAACGTAGTCAAACCAATACTTACTTTACAGAACCCTACCCTACGCTAATTCACATTGTTTCATTCTTTTTTTTTTTTTTGGATCACCATTAGATACAGGTACAAAACTGTTTATTATTTGGTTTTAGTCATAGAATTTAGTCACACCTATCCCTTCATCAGTGCACATTTCTGACAACCAATCCCCCAATTTCTCTCCTGTAGGAGAACATTGTTTTGCCTTTCCTTCCCAGCCACAGGGAGCTTGGGGTTGTTGATTGCTCCCTTAACCTGTCAATTACCTTTGCCTCCTGATCAGACTCTGCTGACTTCTAAATATTGTTTTTCTCTCTTAATGTCCTTTGCATAGTTAGCTACCTCAGAGCAATGGCTTTTTGTATGGACACAGGAAGACAGTTAAAAAGACATGCTTTTGTAACTTGGGAGTTGATTGACTCCAGATAATATTACCTCCTAGACATCTGCTCTCTCAACTTAAGCCTCAGTTGCCCTTACTGCCTAGATCCCCCAAATCAGGGCTCCAATGAGGGACTGGATGGAACCAGGGCAAGCGCTGAGCTACCCTGGCATCAAAATGGGCATGGCCAAAGTTGCCTAATCTAAACTATAAGTTAAGAACATGGTCATGGACAAATTCTGTCATGATCCAAAAGTAATAACTAGATTTGGATCCTGCTGGGGTTCGGAATGATTGATCCACCCTGAGCACTGTAGTCTGAGTCTGTGGTGAGATGTCCCCAGGGGAGTTGTCCTACAAGCCTAATTGTGTCTAGTACTGTGTCCATACAGAATGGCAATTATTAGGAGGTTGAATTAAAATGTTAATTAACTTTCTGGTCTAAGGAGAAGAGAAACACACCTTAATTGCTGTTTTGCCCTGGTGGGCTGCAGGTGGTCAGAAAGGCATGAAGAATATGTTGATTGTACCTGGGTGGGGGGAGGCACTGTTTGGGAGGTTTGTTTGGAGAAGAGGTGGTAAAAAATGTGGTTGCAGGAGTTGATGAAAAATGAAAGAGAGGTAGAGTCGGAGAGAGGCAGAGTTGGAGATGTGGGCAGAGCAAGAGACAGATTTAGGAGCAAGGGTTGGAGAGAGAATTGTGGAGTGTGTTAAAGAGAGGTTGGAGACAGCTGGAGACAGTTGGGGGGCAAGTTGGGGAGAGGGTCATGGCCAGAGCGGGGAGAGAGTGGTGGATAGAGTTTGGGAGAGACAAGAGATGGAATAAGACAACTTATTATCAACCAGCTTGGCCTTCGTTTCTCCTCTGTCGGCCTCAGTCAAAGGTCATCCCAGGTGGGGAAGCAGTTCAAGAGCACTGTACAGCCAGAGAGAGCCACCAGGAGAGCCCATGAACATCCGCTAATCTGTGATCATTCCTAGAGACACCCGGGTAAAAGGAGTTTCAACAGTCAGGGAAAGGAGCTTAGGGAGGAGCCCAGGAGAGAAGAGCACAGGGAGGAGTCCAGGGCAGGAGAGCACATTGGAGCCCTGAGTGACAGCAGGGCAGGCCGCCCACCAGGTGCGGGGTAGCCTGGGAAGCAACCCACTGCTCACTGCCTGCCTGAGGACGGACAGCAGGGTCTGCACCAATAACCAGCGTCTGCACAGTGACCGGGATCTGCACCGTGACTGGAATCTACACTGGGCGACTGGGGTCTGCACCAGGAGATCCGAGGCTGGAGCCGGACAGGAGGGAGCCGCGCTGGGATCCCTGAGTTCTACCCGGCACCGCCTCCTCACCCAGGGCCGCACCCTTGGCTCCCCTCCTGCGACCGCCCGCGTGCCTGGGGTCTTGCAGAGATCCCCGCAGGATGTGCACACACCGGAGGCTGCTCATACTCAGTCGGGAGCCAGCGGAGTCAGAGCGACACAGCCCGGCTCGCCCTGCGCCAGCAGCGGGACTGGACTTGGTGCTGAGGGCGCTGAAAGTACACTGCGCCTGCGCACTCTGAACATCGCGCTCAGTGCATCAAGCCCAACACTTGATCCCACAAGCACCACCAGGGGGCGATGCGGAGCCAGGATAATCCAGACCTCCACTAGGGATTTCCCAAAATGTCACATATTTCCACTCATATTAAATTGCCTGTATTGGGGGGCAGTGGTTGGGGGGCCGAATTTCCCCTCCAGCACTATATTCTAAAGTCAGAATGTATTTTAATTACTTTTGCCACTATCGTCTAAAGCAACAGGGTTCAGGACTGGACAGATTGTTCAATGGGTAGGGATCTTCCCTTGCACATGCGGACCCGAGGTCCATGTGGACCCGAGATCCATGCCTGGAATCCCATATGGTCGCTGAGTCCACCAAGAGTAATCCCTGAGCAAAGCCAGGTGTGAACCAAAATTCAAACTGTAAAGAGCAGGAGGTAGGATGCTTGCCTTCATGCTGCAGATCCAGTTCAGATCCACAGCACCACATGTGTTCCATGAGAGCCAGAAAAATAGGAGCACTGTTGGACGTGGTCAAATTGACCCCACACCCAAATACTATTGATGCAGGTGCAGCAGAAGTGGCGGCAGTGGGTTTCTATGTTCATTCATGAATCCAGGTTCTTAAATATTTTCAACAATGAAAATACTAAATACTAAAGATTCTCAGGCTGGAGTGATAGCACAGTGGGTAGGGCATTTGCCTTACACGCAGCCAAAATTGCCGACCGGAGTTCCATTCCTCCACCCCTGTCCAGAGCCCGGCAAGCTACCGAGAGTATCTCGCCCGCCAGCAGAGCCTGGCAAGCTAACAATGGCGTATTCAATATGCCAAACACAGTAACAACAAGTCTCATGATGGAGACGTTACTGGGCCCGCTAGAGCAAATCAATGAACAACGGGAGGACCATGACCATGATAGATTGTCAGATTTAGAAAGTAGAAAAGTTTATTGATAAGTAGAAGAGAAAGGAATAGGACATTGCCAAAGTGGGAGGGAACTTAGTGTGGGCCTGTGGCTCTTTTTGTGAGACTTTTACAGAAAAAACAGGTCTTTGTGTGACAAAGAATGCAGGGAATCTACAGGGTGGTCATGCTAATTTATCTTTCGGGTCATCTGCCTCAGGTATTGTTCATTATCTTAGCCTTGTGACTCCTAATTCTAGGACAAGAGAATACGGTCCTGGGGAGCTCCAGGAATGTTTAAGATTTGGCCTTGCAGGTGAGGTGGAGTAGATCAATGGGGGAAATGGAACTGCTGGTGAGGGGAAACAGTGGACACGCCTCTTGTTGGCAAGGGGAAACTGAGGCTTCCTCTTTTACTATCAAATGATGATATATTCATGAAGGTGTTACTTGGTTACATGAAACACCTTATTAAGTTTTTCAACTTTGTTTATATCTAAGTTACAGGATATATCAGTTTGAACTCATTATTGAGTGAGAAGCAGACTGTCACTATGTATTCGGTGAATAAAAGCTCAATTGACTCACTTAACACTCTTCAATTCTACTAGATTTTATCAGTTTTTTCTTTAACGTTTTATCGTTTATTGGTCATTATTTATCTATACAACCTCTCAAATGTAATTAATGAAAGAAACATTATCGGAGGGCTGGAGCAATAGTACAATGGGTTGAGCACTTGTCTTATATGCAACTGAACCAGGTTCAATCCCTGGCACTCCATATGTTCCCTTCAACCTGGCCAAGAGTGATATGTGAGCACATATCTGAGAGTAATTCCTGAGTACTCCCAGGTGTGGCCCCCAAAACAAAACAAACAAAAAGAATTTTTATGGATCAGTAATATAATGAACTGAGTGCATGCAAGAGTCTCAAGTTTAATCCCTGAACAGATCCCAGGTCCCCCAAGCACTACCAGGAATAATGTTGAAAAACAAAACAAAAAAATTTCATCAAACTCAAAATTATTTATTATGATGTGGATTCTGTACTATCTGGAATGAGAGGCTATGTGTTAGATGACATCCTAGGGATCTTCCACTGGGTGGAGTTATCACTGCACCATAGTAGAGCTCTAGCCAGAGACAGTAGAGACTTGCTTAAACAAAGGATTATTTTGTAGACATGTGAAACGGTGATATTTCTGAACAATTTCTCAGAGTGGAGCTTAATTTATCTGAGTTAGATGACCAGATACATAAAATTTAACACAGAGCAAGGTGAAACTTACCATCTCCTTTTCAAGTTCACTGCCTTAGCAGTGGTAGGTTGTTGAGTGGGTTTGAAGTAGAGCATTAATCACCTTTTGGGTAACTAATTGTTTTTTTCCGTCTTTAGTGTTTTGCCTTTCTGACCCTGGCTAATCTGAATTGTATTTACTAATGTGATTGTGTAGTTTCCCCATCTTAGGGGAACATTTGCTCTTGTTTAAATATCTCAGCTGTGCTTCTGTTCTTTCCTCCACCTAAATATTTTCTAAGAAGTGTAACTTCACCATTGGAATGAAGCGTTAGTTAATTCTCTCATCCTTCTAGAGGCTTTTCAATTTCTCTCACTCCTTGTAATCCATAAGTATCCCTTTGCAGTGCATCCACATAAGATATAGTTCTGAACTCTGGAGTCCTGTTTGTGGCTGACTTTACAGCCATATAGCTCTGTGTCAGGTGAACTTGACACAGAGCATTTAATAATTTCTAAGCCATTTGGGGGTTTGATGGTGGTGGAAGGAAGTACAGTAACTTTATACACGCTAAACATGAACATTAACAATTATAAAAAGCAATAATCAAATAATAATACCCATATTTGTGGTGTGTGTATGTGTGTGTGTGTGTGTGTGTGTGTGTGTGTGTGTGTATGCTGATGCCCAGGCATTGTTTTAGCAGAAGAGAAGTGTTTCATTTCTGGCTGCATGTTCTCCCAGTAGCCAGAGTGAAAGTGAACAAAAAGTGGGAGTACAACTTAGCTTTGAGGATGATATGTTCATGGTTTTAAAATGTTTTAACTGTTTTAAAATGAGTCTCACTCAGTATTGTGAAAAAATCAAGATTCTCTGATGAACTCATTCTAAGGATATTTCTTGGGGATATGGGGGCATGTATGTTGCTACTACCGCCTAAATGGTGCTCTGAAGATCTGGGACCCTTCTTGGAATTTCCTGGACAGCTGGGCATGAAGTTCATTACAGGATGCAGCATGGGCCCTGAGAGTTTGGTCAGGCAACCCAGTTGGTTGTCAAGGGCCTCCGAGACCAGAATTTACAGGTCCCAGGGATGAAGCTGGCGATGGTTGGGGGACTTTGTGATTTCAGGAATCAAACCAAGTTTACTTTCATGCAAGGCTTGCACATAAATGCTTGTACTGTACCCTAAACCCTATTCTAAGAATCCTTAGTTTTATTTATATGATTTAAATTATAGTTTTAATTATTCAAAGTACCCTTTCTCCCCTAACTTCTGAAAGTCTTATATACTGATTGGAAAAGCTAGAACATATTGAAAATTATATGAAAGAAAAAAAAGATCTATAAATCACCTAGATAATTGCTGTTAATAGAACTCTTATTTCTAACTAGTATTCCATATTCTTGCACTGTGTAACTTTAAAGTGTTTAAAGAGAGACGCCTACAGAAAAGTAGCTCTGAGTCTCAGTCTTTCTCTCTTCACCGCTTACACTGCACTGATCTCGTCCCAAACCCAGAAACATGAAGAAACAATGCAAATCCCCACCACATGGGGAGGACAACAAAAAGAATGCAGAAGAATCTGTCAATACTGTTCACCTAAGGGACCTCTCAGACAAAGAATTCAGATATGAAGTCATGAAAATATTCAATGAACTCAACCAGACAGTTGGACCGATATCCATTAACATGACAGAAAAAATGACAAATTACACTACGAAATGAGAGCAGAAATGTCACGAATAAAAGATTCCGTAGATGAAGTGAAAAACTCAGTCTCTTCTCTCAACAATAGAATGACCGCAGCTGAAGAGAGAATCAGTGAGCTGGAAGATCAGCTGCACCAAGCCAACAGGCAACAACACACAGTGGCAAGGACCTCAAATTAGCTCTACAGAGAATCAGAGTCTTAGGAGATGATTCCAAGAGGAACAACATTAGAATCATTGGACTACCAGAAGCTCAGGGAAACAATCCCAATGAAAAAAACACGGTGAAACAAATCACTGCTGAAGTATTCCCAGAGCTCCACAATGCAGCCATTCAGGTTCAAGGAGCCCGAAGGGTACCAGCTAAAAGAGACCCTAACAAAAACACTCCAAGACATATCATAGTTAGAATGATTGATGCTCCTGATAGAGATACAATACTGCAAACAGCAAGGTCAAAGAAGAAAATCACATACAAAGGAGAACCCCTTAGATTCACAGCAGATCCATCAGAGGAGACCCTCCAAGCCCTAAGGCAGTGGCAAGATATAGTGAAAAAAAAACTCACTGAAATGAATGCTTCACCAAGAATACTCTATCCAGCTAAACTCTTACTCAAAATTCAATGAGTGGTACAGTATTTTCTTGACAAACAGCAGCTCAGGAACTTCATAGACTCAAAACCAAACCTAAAATAAGGGCTAAAGGGGCTACTATAAGACAAGACACAACCACAACACACCCTTACAGAAAGATGACACAAAAGTCCATAACAATAATCTGTCTCAATGTCAACGGTCTAAATTCACCACTTAAGAGACACAGAGTGGCAAAATGGATTCAGAGACAGAACCTAACATTCTGCTGCCTACAAGAAACTCATCTCAACAGCCAGAGCAAACACAGACTCAATGTCAAAGGATGGAAAACAATCCTGCAAGCAAACAGCTCCCTCAGAAAAGCTGGGGTGGTCATACTAGTATCTGATAGCATTACTTTTGCATTGAAAAAGATTAGAAGAGACAAAGAAGGCTATTTTCTCTTCATCAAGGGACCAGGACAACAGGAAGAAATCACACTCTTAAATGCATATGCACCTAATGAGGGAACTGCTAAATATTTTAAACAACTGCTAACAAATTTTAAGGAGGACATTTCTAGCAACACAATAGTAGCTGGAGATTTCAAAATCATCTTATCACCTCTGGATAGATCAACAAGAACAAAACTCAGCAAGGAAACATTGGCTTTGAAAGAAGAAATAGAAGAGGGAGGGCGTATAGACCTGCACAGGGCTTTGCACCCAAGAAAGAAAGAATACACATTCTTCTCCAGTGCGCGTGGAACATTTTCAAAATAGACCATGTCCTAGGCCACAAAACATACATAAATAGAATCAGTAAGATAGAAATAGTATCAACAATCTTTTCAGACCACGATGCACTGAGAATAGGAGTGCATCACACACACATACGGAGTACCAAATCAAACACCCAGAAACTAAAAAACTCAATGCTTCAAAACGAGTGGATCAGGAGGGATGTCAAGGATGAAATCAAAAGATACTTGGAAACAAAGGAGAATGAAGACACGAGCTACCAAAACTTATGGGATGCAGCAAAAACCGTTTGAAGGGGAAAATTTATAGCTCTGCAAGCATACCTCAGGACAGAAGAAAAGATGCACATAAACAACCTGACTTCACAGCTCAAGATCTTAGAAAAGGATCAACAGAAGGAGCGCAAATTGTGCTGAAGGACAGAGACTATAAAACATGGAGCAGAAATCAACGACGTGGAAACCAAAAAAAAGAAAAAAATAACCAATTCGAAAGATCAATGAAACCAAGAGCTGGTTATTCAAGAAAATAAATAAGATAGAAAAACCACTAGCAACACTCACAAAGAAACAGAGTGAGAACCCTAATAAATCGAATCAGAAATAAGAATGGGGATATCACAACAGAAACCAAAGAAATTCAAAAGATCATCAGAGACTACTTTGAAAGCCTGTATGGCACAAAACAAGAGAACCTAGAAGAAATGGATCAATTCCTGGATTCCTATTATCCCCCAAGGTTGAATCAAGAAGATACAGTGTACCAGAATAGACCTACTCACATCAAGGAAATTGAAACTGTAATCAAAAGTCTTCCCCCAAAAAAAAAGCCCAGGTCCAGATGGATTCACTAGCCAATTTTTCCAAACTTTTAAAGAGGACCTATTGCAGGTTCTTCTCAAGATTTTCCAGGAAATTGAAAAAACAGAAACTCTCCCAAACAGTTTCTATGAAGCCCATATCTCTCTAATACCAAAAGGAAACAAAGACACCACAAGAAAAAGAAAACTCAGGCCGATGTTCCTGATGAACACGGATACGAAGATTCTCAACAAAATAGTAGCAAACAGAATTCAACAACTCATGAGGAAGATCATACACCATGACCAAGTGGGATTCATCCCAGGAACGCAAGGATGGTTCAACGTTTGGAAATCCGTCAACATAATCCATCATATCAATAAAAGAAAAGATGAAAATCATATGATCATATCAATAGATGCAGAGAAAGCATTTGACAAGATCCAGCAACCGTTTATGATGAAAATCCTCACCAAAATGGGGATAGCGGGGACTTTCCTCAATATAGTTAAAGCCATCTACGACAAACCTACAGGAAACATCATCCATAATGGGGAAAAACTGAAAACCTTCCCCCTAAGATCAGGGATGAGACAAAGATGCCCACTCTCTCCACTACTGTTCAATATAGTACTGGAACTACTTGCAATATCAATTAATCAAGAAAAAGATATTAAGGGCATCCAGGTAGGGAAGGAAGAAATCAAGCTCTCACTATTCACAGCTGATATGATACTATACTTAGAGAATCCTAAAACCTCTACCAAGAAACTCCTTGAAACAATAGACTTGTGTAGTAAAGTTGGAGTCTATAAAATCAATACACAAAATTTCATGCTTTCCTATATGCAAATAGTGAAAGAGAAGAAAGTGACATAAAGAAAACAATCCCACTCACAATTGTACCCCAGAAAATCAAGTACCTAGGAATCAGTTTAACTAAGGAAGTAAAGGACCTGTACAAAGAAAACTACAAAATGCTTCCTCAGGAAATAAAAGAGGACATGAGGAAATGGAAAAATATCCCCTGCTCCTTTTTACAATAGCCAGGAACTGGAAGAAACCTGAGTGCCCAAGAACAGATGACTGGTTAAAGAAACTTTGGTACATCTACACAATGGAGTACTATGTAGCTGTTAGAAAAAAATGAAGTCATGAAATTTACATACGTGGTACAACATGGAAAGTATCATGCTAAGCGAAATGAGTCAGAAAGAGAGGGATAGACATAGAAAGATTGCATTCATCTGGGGGATATAAATTAACAAAATATGAGATTAATACCCATGAATAGCTGAGATCAGCACCAGGAGGATTGCTCCATAGCTTAGAGGCCAGCCAGATATTCTAGGGGAAAGGGTAGTTCAGATAGAGAAGGGAGCACCAAATAAAGGGTGTTTGGAGGATCCTCCCAGGAGGGGAGATGCATGTTGAAAGTAGACTATGGACTGAACATGTTTGCCACTCAATGCCTCTTCTGCAGACCACAACACCCAAAAGGAGAGAGAGAAAAAAAGGGAATGCCCTGCCACAGAGGCAGGGTGGGATGGTGGGGATGGGGGTGGGAAATTGGCACTGGTGGAGGGATGGGTATTTGATCATTGTATAATCGAAACCCAAGCACAAAAGTTTGTAAATCTACAACTGTACCTCATGGCGTTTCACTAATAAAAATTTTTAAAAAAATTCCCTGCTCATGGATGGGGAGAATTAACATTGTCAAAATGGCAATACTTACCAAAGGACTGTAAAAATTCAATGCGATACCAATAAGGATATCCATGACATTCTTCAAAAAAATGGAGGAAACAATCCTGATATTTATATGGAACAATAAGGCCCCACGAATAGCTGAAGCATTTCTTGGGAAAAAGAAAATGGGAGGAATCAACATCCCTAACTTCAAACTTTACTACAAAGCAGTAATAATTAAGACAGCATGGTACTGGAACATAGGCAGAGCTGTAGACCAATAGAACAAAGTTGAATAGACTGACATCTTCCCCTGTGTAAACACACAACAAATAAAAAGGCCAGTGGTCAGGCCATTTCCCCACTCCTGGGAGGTCGATGGCGATGGTCAGGCGAGGGAAGGAAACGAGGGCCAGGCTGGGTGGTCTTAGCAGCGGTTTATTACATGGAAGAGATGTATGTCATGGAGGCCCCAGGATCTCTCAAGCACGTGCGCCTTTGTTCTCTCAGCTTCTGTCCTCAGCTGCATCTTCCCAGGTTCTCTGATGCAGTGTCCCCCAAAGAGCCCTGAAATCTCCTTTATATATATCATAGTACCTCTAAAGGGTGCAATATAGTGATGTCATCAAAAGGAGTTACAGAAAGAACATTGAGGTGGCAAAACATACATTGTTTCTTCACATCTGCAGGCCAGTAAACCTGGCCTCACCTTTTACAAGCTACAAGCACTTGGATTAGCACATCAAAGAAGAGTCTGGTAGAGCTTGGAATCTACATCTCCAAAATCAGCCAGCCTGGAGCCAGGCATCTACATCCCAAAGATCAGGCCTGGCTTAGCACCTGGGATCTGCATACCTAAGGCCAGCTAGGTTCTTGTGAGATAAGAGAAACTGCCTTAATATACTGAAATCATTTACTGAAGGCAGTTTGAAGGGGAGAAAGTTCAGTCTCACCCAAAGCTAGTCAGAACACAAAGGAAAGCTGCTTCTAGGGCAGATTCTCATTTAGCAGATCAACTCCCCTAGAACAAATTTCCCTGGATGTGTTTCTCCTCTCCTTGTCCAACCAACATATAAGCATACATGATATAAATCATTTTGTATGGACACAGTAAGAAATACTTTGAGATATAGAATTGCTCTCCTAGGGCCATCTCAATCTCAGACTGCAGTGCTCAGGCCAGGTAGCTATCCTATTCCTAGCAGCAGGGTCCTAGTCTCGTCGTTACTTTTGGATCATGAGAGCATTTGCCTATGATCAAACTCTTAATTTATAGTTAAGAATCGTGGCACCTTGGCCTGGCCCATCTTGATGCCAGGGTAGCACATAACTTACCGGCTTGCCCTTGGTTCCATCCAGTCCCCCGTCGGGACCCTGCCCTTGGAGTGCTAGGAAGTGAGGGCAACTGAGGCTTAAATTGAGAAGGCAGATGCCCAGGAGTGAATAATATTCAAGGCCAATAAACTCCTAAGTTACAAAGCCGAATATTAATGGTCTTCCTGTATCTATACAAAAAGGACATTATATTAAACTATTCAAAAAAGACATAAGGAGAGGAGAAGGGCAATATTAACTTACGGTACAAGTTCAGTGTCCTAGAAGGATGAGACCTTAAAAAGTGCTTGGGGAAGAGAGCATAGAAGTGATTACGGACAGACAAAGTAATGGGAGTGACTCAGGAGCACTGTGATGGGTGCAACCTGATAAACTTAAGCTCCTTGTACTCCAACATTCCCCCAAGCATATTATGATCTAATTTTTAATAAGGGGACAAGGAATGTGAAGTGCAGCAGGGAAAGCCTCTTTAACAATTTGTGCTGGCAAAACTGGATGGCTATATGCAAAACAGTGGGCTCAGAACTCTACCTAACGCCATATACAAAAATAAGATCACAATGGATTAATGACCTCAACATCAGACCGGAATCAATAAAGTTCATTGAAGACAAAGTTGGCAAAACCCTCCATTATATGGAAGCTAATGTTATCTTCAAAGATGTCACACCACTGGCCAACCAAGTGAAAACAGATATAGACAAATGGGACTATCTTAAACTAAGAAGCTTCTGCACCTCAAAAGGAACAGTGACCAAAATACAAAGACAGTCTACAGAATGGGAAAGGATATTTGCCAAATACACATCCTTCAAGGGTTTGATATCAAGGA
This sequence comes from Sorex fumeus, assembly GCF_029834395.1. NCBI lineage: Eukaryota > Metazoa > Chordata > Mammalia > Eulipotyphla > Soricidae > Sorex > Sorex fumeus. The sequence continues at coordinate 7,357,073 of NW_026606103.1, forward strand.
TATACAAGGTACTGATTGAACAACACAAGAAAAAAATACCCAACCCCATCAAAAAATGGGGCGAGGAAATGAACAGAAACTTTCTCAAAGAAGAAATCTGAATGGCTAAAAGGCACATGAGAAAATGCTCTACATCATTAATCATCAGGGAGATGCAGATCAAAACCACAATGAGATATCATTTCACACTACAGAGACTGGCCCACATCTAAAAGAACAAAAGCAACTGATGTTGGCTTAGATGTGACTAGAAAGGGACCGTCCTTCATTGTTGGTGGGAATGCTGAATGGTTCATCCCTTTTGGAAAACTGTATGGACGATTCTCCAAAAATTAGATTGAGCTCTCATTTGACCCAGCAATTCCATTCCTGGGCATATATCCCAGAGAGCACAAAAGTATAGTCGAAGTGATGTCTGCACTTGTTTGTTCATTCCAGCTACTGTTTACAATACTGGAATCTAGAAAAAACCTGAGTGCTGGCGAACATGATTGGGTAAAGAAACTTTGGTACATCTACATATGGGATTACTATGTAGCTGTTAAAAAAGATGAAGTCATGAAATTTACAGGAGACAAAAACACAAGAATAGCCGAGATTAATACCAGGAGGTTCACTCCATGGCTTGGAGGCCAGCCGCACATGCTAGGGGAAAAAGCAGCTCAGATATAGAAGGGAGCACCAAGTAAAGGGTGTTAGGAGGATCCTCCCAGGATGGGAGATGCATGCTGAAAATAAATTATAGACCCAATATGATTTCCACTCAATGCCTCTTTTGCAAACCACAGCACACAAAAGGAGAGATAGAACAAATACTGGGATCAGTGGTGGTGGAAAATGAGCACTGGTGGAGGGATGGGTACTCGAACATTGTATAACTGAAACCCAAGTACAAAAGTTTGTAAGTCTACAACTGTACCTCATGGTGTTTCACTAACAAATTTTTTAAAAAATTAAATAAAAAAGATATTCCAGCCTTACCTTCCCAATAAAAATACCAAATGCGCTGAACAAACACGATGACCTCAGTACATATATTGCAAACCATAGTGCACAAAAGGAGAGGGAGAGAGAGAAGAAAAGTGTCTGCCATAGAGGGAGGCTGGAAGGCTGGAGGAGGTATATAGTGGCAGATTGTGGGAGGAAAACAGGGCATATTGGTGGTGGAAATGTATAATGGTAGAGGGATGGGTGTTATATCATTGTATGACTAAAATCCAATCATGAACAGCTTTGTAATGTCTGTCTCACTAATATTAAACAAAAAACTAAAAAAGAGAAATGAAGAAAATGAGACATTATGGGGGGGAATGTGTTGATATATGTTAGAATTTTCTATGTATGAAACATTGCTGTTGAAAAATATTGTAAAATTATCAAACAGTGGCTAAAATAAAATTTAACACTAAATATTTTTAAAAAATTTAATATTGAATTTGCTGTCTAAAATAATTGGCCATTTTACAACATGCCAACTTAACTATACCTAGTAGTATTCCTTGTATTGAATTCCACTGTATCTAGTTCATTTTTTTTAGGTAGGTGGTGTTGGGTCCACTCCCACCTTGCTTAGGTGGTGCTCCTAGCTCTGTGTTTGGGAGCAATCTCCAGGGAGCATATGTGGTGCCTGGGAATCAAATGCAGCTGGTGACATGCCAGGGAAATGTCTAAACCCTTGTGTGACATTCCAGCCTGCCTTCAGGGATTTGAAACACAGTGTTTGCTTTTTCCACTCCCAAATGCAGAGCTGTTTAGTCTTTCTGGGCTGGGGACCACCAGGCCACCCCTAGAGTGTTCTAGTGCTCTTGAGGCCTCCAGCATCTCACCTTGAGGTGGCCAGGGGACTCTTAAGTCTATTTAGCTCCCAGTGTTGTGGGAGGGGCTAAGTAGTGCCCACATCAAAGTCAGGTTCAGCACCTGCGAAATATGCACCACTGACCAATGAGCTGGCATTGATTAAGAACCTAAGAAATAAGGGTCCTGCTAATCCAGTCAACACCTATTGAAAATTATGGTATCAAATAAATAAGGCCTCTAATAAAAATTTTTTTGTCCAGTCCCAGTCCTCAGGAGCAGTGGCCACCAGCTCTGTGCAGGCCTAATGCAACAGCCAAAGTCAGTGTCAGCTCACTGCACAGAGGTAACAGACTTCGACCTCTGGTCAACACAGCATTCCTCGGCTTCGGCACTGCTGGCCAGATAGTTCCCAGTATGTGACTGGGGTAGCGCTAGATCTTTTCGTTCCCTGGAAATCCTCAGGAGTAGCTTTCTCAATCTGAGTGGTGAGTCTGCTGGTTTCCTTGAAGTAAACCTACTAAGACACACACAGTTGGTGAATGCAAGCTCTAAATATGACAAAAGGGGGAATTACTGAAACATTGTTTTCTCTTCGCCTCTACTAGTAATTCATGAAATAATCCACAAAGTAAAGGGTTATGTTTACTTCTGATAAATAGTGCCACTTATTTGCATCAATACATTAAGAAATACACAAATTCTAATTATCTTAGTCTCTTTGGACTCAGCATAACAGTTTAAAGCAGGGTGATTTTTTTCTGGGGACATCCAGTCATATTCCCATACAAGAGACCTTCAGGACAGTTTAATTTAAGCTTTTCCTGTCCCTTAAAGTCTTGTCACTTGTTTCCTTTGGGTCAGAATCTGTTCCATGATTGTGCTCTTGACAAATTATATTACTTCGGCAGACAAGTGTTCAGAAGACAAGAGTTCTCATGACAGACAACGAAGCAGTAGTAGAGGGAAAATCAACTATTAGTTATCTGGGAATAAAAATAACTGAGTCATTTGGGAAGAAAAATATCTCCACTTTCATCAGCCACTGCCAGATGGAAAGGCTGCTTCTCCCGAAAAGGAGCATAACATTAGACCCCCATAACCATGCCACTGGACTCCGCACCAGGCTGTTTCACACAGAGCACTTCAGAGGGGGGCAGGTGAGAGCCCTCCCCGCCCCAAGAGACCCAGCTCTGACAGCCAAAATATCCACAACCCTACCACCCTACCGCCACGACGCTGTGGGGTCATTCCCCACATGCTCAAGCAGAGTCTCACACATGAGTGAACATATTCCTGGAAACAGCATAAAACAACCCCTGTCCAGTCTCCATAATTACCACACCACATTTGATGGGGTTCAGATAGTAGCAACAAATCATCGAGGGAAATATATATGCATATATATATATTTCTTCACAGTTTCCTATATGAATAATGTTTGTAAGCATTTTCAGCAGTACTACGTAACAGACAATATGAAATATATTATTTCGGTTGTGTTTGGGACAGGGATTGGGGCTTGGGATGGAAATATCCTTAATTTGGTGGTGGTAAGATGTAATGGTGGTGGGATGGGTGTTTGAATATTCACGATCACGATCATCCTGTTGTTCATAGATTGCCTCGAGCAGGCACCAGTAACTTCTCCTTTGTCCTAGCCCTGAGATTCGAAAAAGTGCCACATTCAAGGCCCTTTCAGGTTTAGGGGAATGAGACCCATCATTGTTACTGGTATTTGGCATATTGGGTATGCCACGTGGAGTTTGCCAGTTTGAATATTAAATGTAATTAAATATTGTGAACTAACTTATAAAATAAAAAAAATCACTTTCTTACTGAACACATTTAGCAAGGGCTAAATTATGTACCATTGTATTTCTAACATAAAAAGCTCTGCTTTAGTTTTTAAAATTTTTATCTGTTTAAACTGTTTTATCAAGTATAAAACTACAAGTACCATAACAATGATCTTTGCAGATATTTGTAAGAATCTCTTTTGGCTCTGTAAAAATACTTGCTGTTGCTAAGGTTTCTTGTGGTCTACACTACATAGATGTTCTACACTAGAACTTTGTAGAAAAAAATTTTTTTCTTGTGGGTGAGTAGGCCACCTAATGTCAAAGACAGGCTAGCAGAATGCTTGCCACAGGACAATGTTGTGTCCCCTTCTACTCATGCAGTGCAACTCCTTCCACATGAGCACATGCAATGCTGTTATGAAATAACATGTAAACCTGGTCCTGTTATGACCAGGCACTTTAAGGTCTCTCATGCCATTTACCATATATTTGCAACATAGTTCTAATAGTAAAATAGTAAAGGTATTTAGAAACCTGCTTTAAAAACCACCTTTTCTCAAATTCTAAAACATGCACAGACAAGACAACATTGTGGTAAAGCAAAAGACACAAAACCAGGTTTCCAATGTGACAAATCTTAAATCTGAAACACAGGTACAATAAATTTTGCAAAGGATCAACGATTTTACTTACAATTAAATATCTTATGATACAGAGTAAACTAGGCAGAAAGTCTGCTCTGTATTGCAAATTAACCGGGATACACTCTCCAGCCTTCAAAATTTAATTTCTAGGAAGACAAATGTTAAAGGGTTTAATAAAGCATTCACTTAGATGATTATGAACAAGGAAGACTTTTGGGCCGGAGCTATAGTACAGCAGCAGGACATTTGCCTTGCATGTGGCTGCCCGGGTTGGATCTTTGGCACCTCATATGGTCCCCTGAGCAATGCCAGGAGTATTTCCTGAGCGCAGAGTCAGGAGTAACCCTGAGCAATGCCAGGTAATCCAAAAAGCTAGGAAAAACAAAACCAAAAACACATTAAAAAAAAAAACACAAAACAAAACAAAATAAAAAACCAAGACTAGTTTTGGACATAGTAACAAAGCTGACACATAATAAAATCATCTTCATATATTGCACTTTTAGGTACTTTGCAAAATAATTAGCAATATCATTTAACACTGATTACAATAGTTTCCCACAGTTCTTGCTCAATTATTTAAAAAAAATTTATATTTATAAAGTTGTTCACAATACTTTATTACATACATTCACTATTTCAACACCAATCCCACCACCATTACACCTTCCCACCATCATTATTTCGAATTTTCCCAACCCCACCCAAGCCTGCCCCAAAGGCAGAGGCTAAATAATTGATTTTGTATTGCTTATTATAAATAATAGACTTAAAATTATCCAGAAAGACTTCCTTAGAGGAAAGTGTGTGAAATTTGTTGTATCTCACCAGCAGCCATTAAGCCCCTGTGTAGGAAATCACTAACATGTTGTTACAGGTTGAGCCATATATATATATATATATATATATATATATATATATATATATCTGGAGCGATAGCACAGCGGGTAGGGCGTTCGCCTTACAAGCGGCCAACATGGCCGACCCGAGTTCGATTCCTCCGCCCCTCTCGGAGAGCCTGGCAAGCTACCGAGAGTATTGGATATGCCAGACACAGTAACAACAAAGTCTCCAATGGAGACGTTACTGGGCCCGCTCGAGCAAATCGACGATCAACGGGAGGGCCTTTACCTTACCTTTACCTTATATATATATATATATACACACACACACACACACACACACACAGAGATCAGTTGCCTTCTACCTTACATCCCATCAAATGTAAATTTCTGACTTCTTTATTTATTGGGACGATAACTGATGCTACTTGGCTCAGTGTTAGGGTAACTCCCAGCACTGTTTGGGGAACCATGTGTTGCTAAGGACAGAACCGAGGGCTCACATATGTAAAACATGCACAACAGTCCTCTGAGCCATCTCCCTGATGTTCCTTCCTTTTATATTTATTGGAGGTGACTTGCACTAAATTTTGATTATGGGGCGAGGTTTAGGTAAGCTTCCCAGTTTAGTGGGGATTTTTTAGTATTAGAAATGATGCTTTCTGAAATGCTCTCATTCTTTTTCTTCATATAGTTTGTTGTGGGCCTTCTCTTTGTCTTTATTCCCCCCATCCTATTCAATTTTGTTTTTATCCTTAGCACTTTTACTTTGCATGTGGGCTCTGGTCTGGGAAGGGATCTTTGGTAGGTCACTTTTGGCTGTTCATGAGCTGGACCAACTCTAGACCAACTCTTTCGAGTCTTTCCAATCCTGCCCATTTCTTATATCATGAGATGGGTACACTTGTGCCAGTGCCAATAACTATTCTCTAATTTGCTGGTTGCATTTTTCATTAAAGTTCCTTTTTTGAAGGGGTGGCAGACCCTATCAGATGCAGCTTTTTATTCTCTCTGGCTTCTCCTTTATTGAGACTTCTATTTACATGCAGGTTTTGTGGCCATTCGTGATTTGCTAGTATTCATTTGTAATTTGTGGTTCCTTTTGTTATGAACTTTGGCCCGTTTCCTTATTTTTCTAGTTCCTTTAGATAGAATAAATGCTTTTCTTTAAATGCACAAAGAAATTAAACTACAAAAGGCAAAATAACTTTGTGAAAGATAAAGGTAGGGCTGGTGATAGCCAGTTTCTTTATGGGGACCGTCCCTGGCATTGCCCAAGTACCTATTGGTAATCAAGCCCTGTGCTGGAGGCACCTGTTGGCCCTGCAGTGCGTGGTGTCAGGAGGTGTTGGAATGAGCCCAGGCTTCCCACGTGCAAGGCATGTTCTCTACTACTGGATCCATTTCTCCAACGCAAGAACTCATTTTTGTATTTTACCTGTTAGTCAACATTTTTTTTGACAGTGGTTGGGATGGTATTTGGGTTTTGGGATCATATCGAGTAGTGCTTAAGATTTACTACTATGATTTTTAAATTCAATCACCATGAGATACAAAGTTACAAAGCGGTTCATGATCCAGTTTCAGTCATACAATGTTCTGACCCCCATCCCTCCACCAGTGTAGATTTCCCACCATCAGTGTCCCCCAGTTTCTTACCACACCTTCAACTCCCAGCCTACCTCTACTGTAGACGGTCTCTCTCTCTCTCTCTCTCTCTCTCTCTCTCTCTCTCTCTCTCTCTCTCTCTCACACACACACACACACACACACACACATTATGGTTTGCAATATAAATATTGAGAGGTTATCGTATTTGTTCCTTTACCTACTTTTAGCACTCAGTTCTTATCTGAGTAATCATTTACAACTATCGTTGTCATAGTGGATCCTCCTTTATCCCAACTCTAGGTACTTTCCTCAAGGGATCACTCCTGGCAGTGCTTACAATGTTGTGCTTCCATATATGGTGTTAGGGATCAAACTGGGGTTGGTTGTGTTCAACGCAAATGCCCTATCTATTTTTTTAATATGCCTGACCGGCCCCTCAACTTCTTAATTAATTATTTTTTGAGAGAAGCTGGGATTGCCAAGGATAGAACTCAGTACCTCATACATTGCAAGCATGTATATCATTCATATATACTCATGTATATCACTGAGTAACAAGTAGACTGGTAGTACAATATGAGGACTTGAGATAATTCAGCCCTGTTTTGGGGACCATGTCTTATCAGGGATCGAACTAGAGTTGGGCACATATAAGGCATGCACCTTAACCTCTACTGTCCATCTGTCCCCCATCTAATCTATTAAATTGCAATAAAATACAGCTTTAAAAAATTCCAGAATATACCTATTTCTTATATAGTAATTTAAAAATACAAATTAGTCAAATTCATATCACCCATAGTTTCAGGAATCACATATCTACCACTGATAATCTATTTATATCTCTATCTATCTATCTATCTATCTATCTATCTATCTATTTCTCTTCTTGCACATTTCATCCCAGCTAACTGATTTCCAGACATCTTGGAAAATTTTAATTATCAATAACAAAGTATATTTTGAAAAAGTTGGAAGACTGACCAAAAGTTTAAACGCTTCTATTCATGCCAGTAGTCAAAGGTAAGACTTCCAGGTCTTCTCTTAGTTGAGGGATGTTTTTGGTTTCAGGGAACCAGGGGAAGAAACGTAAGTGAATTTTGGGTAAGTGGATATCAGGTTGACTATACGGATTCTCCTGGTAAGAAAAGCAGAGAAGTCCTGGAACTGAAGGAAGCATTCAGGGAACTAGGACTAGACCCAGACTCTGCACCTTTTTGTGAACTCAGTACACAGTAATGTGTTTATTTTCTTCTTAAACTGACTTAATCTTTCTTTCCTAGTGACTCAAATCTTTTCTTCCTGATATTTCTGCTTACCTTTCTAGGTTCCCTATTAGAGAGCCTAGCAAGATACCAAGATTATCCTGACCACATGGAAGAGCCTAGGAAACTCCGCGAGGTGTATTTGATAAGCCAAAAACAGTAACAATAAGTCTCACAATGGAGACATTACTGGCGCCCGCTTGAGAAAATTCTCTGCTTGGAAGGACAGTGCTACAATGCTGTAGTAGATCAATAACATGTCATTACAGGTTGAGCATTGTGTGCTAATATATATATATATATATATAATTATTTTTTTTATGAAGATCGATTGTCTTCTACCTGAAATTCATCAAATGTGGTGTGCTACTCTTGGTATATCAGTGGCATACAGTATGAAATGTCCAGGAATTCTAAAATTTTAAATATGGCACTAGAGCTGAAGTTAAATTTTTAACTGGATGGTGGTTTGCAGTTAGGAAGCATCTCTGTATCATGTTGGCTCTCTTCCAAAATTTATTTGTGAGTCTCTGGATCCTGATCATTAATGAGCTAAAAAGGTCACTACTTTTTTTTTCTGTTTTAATTAGCAAACAATGAATTCCTGAGCTGGAGACTTCCTCCAGTCAGAAGGGGAGAGAAGTACAGAACAGAACTACTTCTAAATTTACTCAATAACACTAAAATTTAAACAACAAAAAAATCTCAAAAAGAAACTATTCCTAAGTGTGGTCAATTTTGGTGTATACATTTGCCTTTCAACTAAGTAAAACTGACTGAAATTAGTTAACACATAACTATATTTTATAGCTATATAATTCTAAACTCTTCCCCAAAAGGCAATGCCTCCCATGAAACTCCAAACAGGTCTGAATTTATAAATAGCAAATTTCATGGATCGTGCTAGAAAATCTTCTCAGACTCTCACCCCCTTTTATTTTCTTCCAATTCAAATTTTTCTTCAGAGTTTAGTTCTGGAAGCCCTGTTTTCTAAAAGTTACCACAAAATAATAACCACTTATTTATTTCAACACAGAAGTCCTCAGAGTATATATTTTTCTCCATTAGAACACTAAACATCAAAGTTGAGTCTTAATCCAGTAAAACTGGAATCATTAAAGTTTAAGTTGCCAAAAACCTGACGTGATTCTAAATATTTTAAACATTTTGGTCTACTTTCCTTTCTTCAATCTAAATTAGAAGCTACTGATACTCATGTCTTCACAGGTTGAGCTTTATTAATGATGCAGCTTTCCTTGAGGGCTTCTACTTCTGCTTTCAATCTCGCTCTAACTTTCAAGACTTTTACAAACAGACAGTTGGACAAACTGACTGCAAACATGTGCAAACTAACATGCACACACATGCATACTCACAGTCCATTGAATGAGTTTGCTATTTCTCTGATTCCTCCTCCCCCCCACTCCCAAAATGGCCAGAGGACTTCAGGGTAGACCAAGAAAGACAGGGTGTCCCCCAGGGCAAATGGAGCCCTATTGGCCTACTGAGATCATCTAGTGTCCCTTCAGACACCCTCCTACAAATGCCCCTCTGCCCTGTCTGTCTCTTAGAGAAACAGTTCATAAAAGAGCTCTCTTGGCATCAAATTGGCAAAGAGAAATTATGAATAAGTGACTACCACTACAGTGGTACATAAGCATTCTCAGCTTTTCTAGTTCTGAGAGAGGCATTTTCTCAGCAAACAAGGAGACTCCAGGTGGCTGTCTTTCTGCAGCTTAAGTGCAAAGGCGGAGGTGCTGCAGCCTGCTGAAAAGGAAGGAGGGCGGTGGGCACCACCGACACCATGGAGGCAGGGAGAGGGTGGGAAGGGGTGTATACCAGGGATATTGGTGCTGGGAAATGTGCACTGGTGGAGAGATGGGTGTTTGATCGTTGTGTGATTGTAATCCAAACATGAAAGCTTGTACCTATCTCATGGTCATTCAATAAAATTTAAAGAAAAAAGGCACCTCTCTCTTCAGAGAGAGAAAGCCAAAAAGTAGTTCTCTTATCTCATGTCTCAGATTAGCTCATTTTTACCCTATTTCTTGGGTCTGTATCAGTCTTTTAAACAAAACAAACTCAAAAGCTCACAAGCTTACGTGTTGGAATCTTCTGTTTTAGCCCCTTATGTCCATATATTTTGAGAATAAGAAATGTAAAGTAAGAATTTCTCAATGTTCCTTGGGCAGGGAGGACTTTCACCGGCACCCCTTGGGGCGCCCAGAGTGAAGCAGTCTGGCGCAGAGTCTGGTGGCTTGGCTATGTCAGGCGTCATGTTACTCCCTTCTGGGAGAAAAAGCTGGACCCAAGCCCCGGCAACCGAAAGCCTCCAACCCAACTGCCACCACACTCAAGGTTGATCCCCACATGCTCAGGCCGACTAGTGAATGTATTCCTGGACCGAGCGACACATCATAAGACATTCCCTACCCGTTCTCCTTAAGTACCACACAACATTTGATGGGGTACAAATAGGAAACAAAATCATAGAGGGAAATATATACGCATATATACATATTTTCAGACATATAAACGAAAGCTCATATCACTGAACCTCTAATAACATGTTAGTGATATCCTAAAGTATGTTTTAATGGCCCCTGACAAAATAGAACAATCTTCACACTGTTTCCTCTTTGAACACTTTTTTTTGTAGCATTTTCAGTGGTTTTTCAAAACAGACAATACAAAATATATTATTTCAGTTGTGTTTTGGGCTGGAGAGATAGCACAGCAGGTAGGGCATTTGCCTTGCACACAGCCGGCCCAGCCAAGCAGGGTTCGATTCCTCTGCCCCTCTCAGAGAGGCTGGCTAGCTACCGAGAGTATCTTGCCCACAGGGGTGAGATTGAATATAATATATATTCAATATTCCAGACACAGTAACAATAACTCTCACGATGGAGACGTTACTGGGCCCTCCGCTTGAGCAAATCAATGAACAATGGGAGGACCGTGACCCTGTTTTGGGACAGGGACTGGGGCTTGGGATGGAAACATCCCAAATTGGGTGGCGGGAAGGTGTAACGGTGGTAGAATTGGTGTTTGAATATTAAATATAATCATATATTGTGAACTACCTTACAAAATTTAAAAAAGTTGTTTGTTTTTTGTTTTTTTTTTCTTTTTGGGTCACACCTGGCAATGCTCAGGGATTACTCCTGGCTCATGTCCTCAGGAATTACTCCTGACAGTGCTCGGGGGACCATATGGAATGCTGGGAATCGAACCCGGGTAGGCCATGTTGGCTGCGTACAAGGCAAATGCCCTACCTGCCGTGCTATCGCTCCAGGCCCAAACATTTTTAAAAAGGAAAAGAATTCCTCAGTGTTCCGTGAAGGAACCTGTCAGCTAACAAATTTCAGAGAAATAACTAAAGCAACTTGGATGATGCCAACAGAGAGGAGGAGTTCTGGTTCTCTTGCCACTGAAAAACAAACTGTCAGGGACCCCTTATGCTCTCTTCCAGGGAAGCTATTAACCCCTTGCTTCCTGGGGAATGGAAATCTTGGTAAAATAACGGTGAGTTTCTGAGGATAGATAAGAAAGACGAGTAACTCCAAAATATTTCCTCCCAGCCGTTTAAGAGAGAAAAGTTGCTCACTCCTCCACACGCAGAGTAATATGAAAAGAAAGTCTCAGCTCACCAGATGAAGTGGGGTAACAGGAAAGAGAAAAAGATGGTAAGCAGGGAAATGAATACCAGATCCTTGGGAATTCCCTAAAAGAAAAAGACAAACACTACACATGGGTGACTGATTAACCCTTCCCCACACTGAGTAGGTAGGTGATCAATCTCTCCCAGGACCCGGAGTGAGAACCATTGTGAAAGCACTGTTCAGAACAGGCAGCACTCTGTGGGCCGCTTGGGGCCAGTCCTGGCACCTGAGAATCAACTCCATCCAGAAGGGAAACTCACTCCCCACATACTGAAAAGGACTCAGAATCCAAACTCTCCCTGGGAGAGGAGCTAAGGGCTTTCCTGGAAGTCTGTCCAGGTAAGAAGGTGTTAGGGAAGGTACCTGTTGTCAGTGAATCTCATTGATCCCTTGCCCGCTTGGCCAACTTCTGGAGTCTGTCGGTTGCTAAGGAAGGCTGGTACCCTTAGAGACCTTCTATTAGGATCCAGGTCTCATTTCAGCCACAAAGCCAGGAATTCTGAGTTGTCTTAGTATTGTACCAGGGCCTTCAAATGTAACAGTTCGATTAATCCATCACAGCAAAACAAATTTTAGGACATTAAGCAATGAGAGTGAATTATTTCATGTCAAAACTGACCGCAACTAGGCAATCTGCTGGAACTGTAGCCAGACAGGGGCACTGAGCACTTGACATAGGAACATTCCTGAAACCACTCACTGGGGGCAAAGAGAAGAGGAGCAAATAAATGGGGCTTCTCAATTGGTTGTGTTGTGACAATACACTAAGTTACACTGAAGCAGGAGGGGACTTAGTTGTGGTTCCTGTTGCTGGAAATCTTTGTTATGGACACATTGTTTTAGGTCCCAAAGAGACATCTATTGATTGACTAATTGTTTCTGTGACCCTTCTCTACTTCTCCACCCAGGTAACAGGTGGGTTTGGGTCCTGCTGCTCCATTCTGAACCAAGACTTATTACTGATGACCTATTCTTCTCTGCTAGGTTCCTAGAATGAGCCACTCAGAGTTCCTGCCTCTGGCTGTCTCCTGGTTGCCTTTGCTTAGCTCCCGCTCACATTTCTAACTTTGCTGTCACCATAGCAATACACCATGAGAAGGTATTTCTTAATTCAAGAGGTACAGCAGAAGTAGAGCAAAAGTATAATTTAACCCTTACATATCAAAGTAGCCTGATACACCAATGGGAACAGTACATCACTGCTCAGACCACCTTGAACCCAGGGTTAAACCCAAAACTCACATGAAGCGCTAGTAATAATGAAACAATTAAGAAATTTCACCATTCTTTGGACAGAGACAGAAGCCCAGAACACTTCTCAAGTGCTTCATAAATTCTGACACTGACTGACATGACCTAAAGCAACAAAATGTTCTACATAACCACTGAACTACTAAAGCATCACAAGAGTCAATGAACCTACAATAAGACCGAGGGGAGAAACAATAAGTAATTGAACAGAAGAGGTAAAGAATACAATAGTAGGACTCAGCAGTAGAATGGAACAAGCCAAAATTGAATCAGTGACACACTTGGCGGTGGGTGGGGGGACTATGATTCTGACAGCAGGTCAACCTGTTCCTTCAGGGCAAGCACATCAGCAGCCTGCTGGTGTCTTCAATGCTGCTGTGCCTTTGGTCGGACCCCAACAACTTGGGTCCAAGTTTACCAGGAAAGTAAACCGACAAAAGTTACATATGTGGGAGCCACACAGACAAACCACCGCTGGCTCAGCTATACAGGCTCATTTATTGGCCTTATTTTCAGAGACTCATAAATTTCAAAAGAGAACAAAAGCCATAGTTAAAGCAGGTGGTGCACTGCGGGAGAGCAGGCGTGCCCTGCATGGCATATGCCAATTTCTCTGGAAAAGATGGATAGAAGGGCCATGATCCAGAGACACAAAAGAGTCTCGAACAGAGCAGCTCACTGCAGAGATGCCTCCAGAATTCAAGCCAGACCAACTTCACTGACATACCCAGATTTTGGGGGCGGGGAAGGCATTGTCCCCCACCTGCCCCCTAAACCCCACCTCCCTGGTGGTTGCCAACTTTCAGAACCCAGAGAGAAGTGCAGGTAAGCGGGTTCAGAGACAACAAACTCCTGGCATCAATGGATAGGGGATGGGATGGTGCCTCTCTTCCCCTATCCCCAAGGGACCTTGGATGTCACGCCCAGAAACTGCCTCTGGCTGCTACTTAAGCTCCATAATGGCCATGATCCAGAGACACACAAAAGAATTTCTGAATCGAGCAACTTGCTGCAGAGATTTCTACACACCCTAATTATGTAGAATTTTAGAATTCCAGGAGCAAGCTGCCGCTCCTTGACCACGCGACATCTTATTCGAATCATAACAAGCAATACAAAAGAGAGTATAGGGGAGATTGTCTGCCATAGAGGCAGGGGGAGGGGTGGGACGGTAGGGATACTCGGGACATTGGTGGTGGAAGACGTGCATTGGTGGAGGGATGGGTGTTTGATCATTGTATAACTGAAACACTATGGTGGGGAAAGGCACCCACGTCGAGAGTTACTGATGACAACATATATGACCTTAGTTGTGCAATGCACGTATAACATGCTGAAAACCACATGCCATGACCACTACATATGTGCCTAACTTTGCAAACACACCAACACTGGACCTTCACTCCTCAGGTACACAAAGCAACTTAAACTCCCGAAGTTGCTCATGGGGAAAATGAAGGACACCCTTCATTCTGTGTCCTTGGGAAAGAATCCATAAGAGCTTCCATGACTGGCTACTCCCAGGACAGAGTGGAAACGCTCAGTGAGCTGCTGCCTTGTCTGCCCAGTACACCGTCTTCCTTCCCTCTGGGATTTCTCAAGATTCTTTCCAATTGCACTTGCCCTTTCTCCAGCAGATATTTATCATCCTAACAAATCCTTTGTGGGATGAAGGAAACTGAATTAGTGTTGCCATAATACCAGAACCACCACCACCACAGGTCCCTCATATTTAATGGGTCACCATGTTCAGCTTGCTCTGCTGGGCCCAAAATTTCACTGGCTGCTTACTGAAGTAAACAACCTGAAATGCGTGTTTCTGCCACTTGGCCATCCTACTGGTTTCTTGGAACTGGTTATCACGATGCTTCAACTCAAACAGATCTGGGATGGCAGCATTACACCCATGTACTTGTGAGCTGACAATGGCTGGAACACTTCTACCTGTTCTCTGTAAATGAAGTGTCTGTGTCCAAAAGTACTACAGATAATGAACACACATTTTAAATATTTTAAGGCATTAAAATGTACAAAAATATAGTTTCACTGTCAATTTTGTAAGCTAAACTGAGCCTTTACCTATCTTTGTTGATATTTGCTTAGTTCTTGCATCTCCTGCTAACCTGGCTATCAACTGCACAGCAATTGGACACCATATTAATATTGATCCATTATTTTAAGTCAAGAAAAATGTTTGATTTATTAATGAGGGTACAGTGATGGAAACTAATTGCTCGTTCCTAAAATGTTTTGGGAAACAAAGGTGAAGCTATTCTATGTATGTATTTTCTACGTATGGTAGAGATTTTCCCCATTTTCGACTGACCTGACTTTCATCAAGTTCAAGGGATAATGTTTTCAATAAGGAAAAACTTTATGTTTGCTTTTGTATCATATAAAAAAGGTTCACAAAGTAATAGGGTTAGTTTGCTCCTGCTGTTTTATTGCTGTCGTGTTTTGGCATTCTGTTGTTTGGTTTTAAGCTGCACTGGCTGTGCTCAGTAATTGCTCTGCACTCAGGAATCACTCTGGCAGTACTCAGGGTACCATCTGGGATTACGGGGATGGAAGCCATGTTGGTCATATGCAAGGCAATGGCCCTACCCACTGCACTACCTCTCCAGCCCCAAGTAGCAGTTTGAATGGTCCCAGGAGTCCTTTACCTCCCTCGCGCTCAGCATCCAGATCCGGAAACGACATGGCGCAGGTGTGCGGTGGTGCCCATAGCCTGGGGGAGACGCGCCCCTGCAGACAGCTGGACAGGGCCACACACCTCTCTGTTGAATCTGATAGA
Organism: Sorex fumeus; assembly: GCF_029834395.1. Lineage (NCBI taxonomy): Eukaryota > Metazoa > Chordata > Mammalia > Eulipotyphla > Soricidae > Sorex > Sorex fumeus. The sequence goes on from NW_026606103.1 coordinate 7,372,738, forward strand.
GGCATGGGTGCAAATATCCCAAAGGGGAATCATTGCACCCATAGCCTGTAGGACGTTGGCAGCTGCAGACCCCGCACGAGATGTAGGTGCGCGTGCGTGTCCGTTACCTCTAACTGCTTAGAACTGACCCAGGACAGCCCCAGTGCGCGCGCACCTACGGGCCGTGGTGGGTGCAAACGTCCGCCAGTCATGCACGAGAGCCTTCATAATTATTGGTGGCTTTTCAGAACACAGCAAGGAAGCAAACATAAATTCTTGCTTAATGCCTCAGGAAAAATTTCAATTTCAAAATCCATTTTATGAGAAATCCCTGGCTTAAAACCAAGCTTCTTTATGACCCAAGTAGAAATCCCAAGAAATGTCTCGAGTTCTCGTTTCCAGTGTCCAACATTGTTTGGGGAAGGATGTTCTTGATTTTGATAGAATTCTTATGACCTGGATATCGCTGTTGAACCAATGTAGAGTGACAGAGCAGCTGCTGGGTAACGTCCAGAGATTGATATCTGCAAAGGCAGCTTGCGTGCTGCAGAGAATGGAATGATCTGACGGCTATTGACTGAGCAGGTCATTCCCTCGATAGAGTCCAAACAGTGCAATGAATGTTTTATATAAATGCATACTCCCAAATCATTTCAGACTGAGAGTTTGTGTAGATCTTATAAATCGTTCCAAAATTAGACTGTATTTTTTTTTCTAATAAACACTGGAGAAAAGAATGTAAAGGAAAGCTGAATGAGGGTTTTCCAACCATGGATAAAAATATGCAGAAAGTAACTTTGTTGCTGATCTGAATAGTGAAGTCAGTGGCACATCCATTCTGCTCCACTTTCTAATTTAGACCTCCCTATTCCATTGGACACTGAATTGCCAGGCATTGTAAGGATTCAGTTAGGGACTGCAGAATTTCATGCTGTGGGGATGGAGCCTCCTGAACAAGAGAGAAGCCGTGTGACCGATATAAAGAAATCACTACACATGCCAGCTGGTAGAACATACATGTACTTTTAACCAGAGTAGAAATCAATTATGAGTTCATAAAAATGAGATCCTTAAGGGTTTCAGTTCATAGTACATGTCTAGAAATATGTTAACAACAGAAAACCAGTTTAGTGTGGGAGAGAGTATTGTACTGACCAGGGAAATGTGAAGGGAACACACAGCCCTGCATTAAGCATACATCATTGAGCCTTTGGCAAAACTTAGCTTTGAACCAATTAAGATATTCCTCGATTCAACATTATATTTAGGAGGCAAATCATCCATAAAATGTATTGCAAATGCAAAGAAGTAAGTTTGAAATTTGTAGCTGTTCCAACTTGAGGCTACATTGCTATTCCAGGAAGGATAAGAGCTTCCATTAGAAAGAAACTTTGAAAAAAAGCTAGTCAAACATGTTAGACAAATCTACATTACTTTCAGTCCTAGGGACTGGACCCTAATGAAGGATCAGCACAACAAACAAAAAAGCAAAACCCACTGCATTTGCTGGGGAAAACTCCTCTCAAATTGTGAGCTCCATGGATTCACAAGTCAATAATGACTGAATTTTGCAAAGAAAGAGTAGACTCTGTTGAAGGAGGTCAATAGGAAGAGAGGAAGGAGAGAGATTTGAGGGGCACACAACTAGACTGGTGGATAAAGTATTGAGATACAGCGAAGACCAAGCCAACCTGTGTGCTGAGAACTGGGAAACTTTGTCTAAATGGCTGGAAGAGGCCATGTGAGCTGCTCTGCCACTGAGCAGTTTGAAGGAAATTTCTGGTTCTGGCCGTCCAATCAGAGCCCTTCACAGAATGTTTCCCCAGCCAGGCCCTCCTGGCCCACCCCCCCACCCCCCACTGTGGAATATCTTGGGCCCAAGATTCTGAAGTTTGAATTCAAACTTCACCCTAACCCACTCGGATCCTGAGCATCTGTGTGAGCAGTTCACTCTCTGATCCTGGTCCTGCTTTTTGCCCTTGTGAAGGCTGATAAACTGCAGTGGCCTCTGGCCTCGTCTATGAGGATGGCATCAGGAGGACGTAAGCCTGTGAGGGTGTCTGTGTATGTGAGAAAGTCTCTGCCACCCTGAAATCCTTTGGGTTCAGAGTCACCCTGACTAGGAACACCATGTTTTGACGGGGTGAAAGAGGAGAAAGACCTGGGCTCCATAGATAGCTCACCTGTACAGCAAAGGGAGCCCAGGAGAACCTGACGAGTCTGGGAGGGCATCCTTGGAAGTGTGTCAAATTACCTGGGGGAAGGTCATTGGTATGGACAGAGGGAGGCAGCAGGCATATGGCTGTTTTGTGTGTGAGTGTCCCTGCTTGTGGATGGGAGAACAGGGCCATTTGTCATGTGTCTGGAGGGACTGTTTTGTGGTGGCACAGGGAAGACCCAGGCATGCTGAGTCCATGTCTCCTCCTGTGCTCTAGAATAAGTTTAGAAGTAATTTGACTTGGGCTGAGCTGAACCTGATGTGGACAGCTCAGCACAGATGGTCCAGACTGAACCTTGTTGAGTGAGGCTGTCTGTGTGTAATTCTGCCATGATGAGTCCTCCCCAGAACTGGGCTACAAGTGACTAACTGCCACAGTCAGAGCCTGACACTTCTGCAGAATTAAACTGTCTGCTGGCTGAGCCCAGCAGCTGTCTTGGGTCAGCAGGTTGGGAGACAGGTGACTTCAGCGTAGTTACGACTCAGCTTCCTGAGTTGTTCTGGATTGTTCTCCTTTTGGTGAAGTCTGTTCTTCCATGGTCTGGCATCTCATGATGCAGCCCCAGCAAGCATTTCAGCTCTGAGGTGAAGATTGATTGAGAATTGGATACTTCCCTCACAGACAAGGGATAAATGGATGTGTGAGTCTATGTGTGAGTTTGTGAGAATGAGTGTGTGTTTCTGTGTGTGTGTGTGTGTGTGTGTGTGTGTGTGTGTGTGATATGTGGGGTTTTCCTGAGAAAAGTCTGTGAAGGTCTGTTCCTTGAGGAGAGGTGAGTGTACTGAGGCAGAAAGAGCATCGTCAGAGCAGTTGGAGACATCAGGGACTCTGTCCTGAGCATGATGCGCACAGGCTCTGGGACGTCTCTAGGGCGAGTCTCTGCGTGAATTCCACCTGAGTAACGATGGTGGCAGACAATTTTCTTTCCTGGCACCTGGTTTATGCCTGATGTTAATTATCCTGTATCTGTCTCTGGGATAAAGTCTTAGATTATTTAGAAGATGTTACCAATTTTCAATCTAACATGATCAGCAGCTCCAGAACTCTGGAAACATCCCCAAGTGTCTGACTGGTGAAATCTCTGGCCATTTCCAGATCTGCTGCCATCCCTGATGGAACTCTCCCAGAACACAAGAACCCTAGCCTTAGGATCTCCACGAAGTATAACCCAGCTGGAGGGGAGGGATGGCCTGTGCCCGGGACTCAGGGCTGAGACAGGGCACACCACCTCATTCCTTTCAAAGGGCCTGATCTAGAGATGCTTGGGCCAGTGAGACCTTGCTTCCCCCCCACACACACACCATCTCCCTCTCACTCCCCTCCCTCCTCTCCACAGTGTCTCCTGTGCTGCTCTCAGAGATGACCATGAACCTTGGGGTCTCAGGCTCTGCTTTCCGGGTCTTGCCCTTTCTCAATCCAGGGCTCCCCCAGCCACCACCCTGGGAGCCGATCCAGATATCCCCTCTGGTGATCTCGGCCATGGCTCCTGGCAAACCTCTGGTGCTGTCACCTTTCCCCATGATGCCTGTGGTGGCAGGAGCTGCCAGCCATGGTCCCCGAGTGCCTGAACCTTGCAAGGTCATCATCCAGGTTAGCCCTGAGGTGGGGCTTGTGGAATCAGCCCAGAACCAGCCTGTCATCCTGACACAGGCTTCACTCAACTGGTGGTGGTGGGGGGGGGGGGGGGCAGAAGTTCCATCTGCCGTGAATGGGCATCCTGCACCCATCTACTTGGTGTCATCTGTGCCGGAGACCATTATGCCGACTCCAGCTACTACTGTCACCCAGGCTGGGACAGGAGACCATCCTCCTCAGGCTCCACTGCCAGTGGCCCAGGTGGTTCCCATCATCCTCCCATCCAGTGGTGGACCACTGCCCCAGTGGGTTTGTGGGGAGAGTGGTCCAGCCACCACCCGGAACCAGGCATCACCTGAAACCTCCAGCAGGCCCAGTAGGGTCTACGAGAACTTTCGGCGCTGGCAGCGCTTCAAGGCCCTGACCCGGAGGTACCTTCCTCTGACTCCGGACACTGAGGCCGTTTCCTGCTTCCTCATGTAAGTCCCTCGGGTGTCCTAGATCTAATGGGAGCTTCACAGGAAGGGACTGGGGTGACCCCCCAGGATAGGGTCCATGGACAGCATGACTTCAGGAATGCCATCCCGGGGTTCTGGCTCAAATCCCATAGTGACCAGTCTTGCCCTAAAGCCTCACCTAAGTTCCCTCATCAGGGTTGGTCTCGACCTGTGGTCTGTAGGACAGACATTCTGTTCCTAAGACTAGACACAGCACAGATGCACCAGGGTTCAGACAGGCCATGACTGCTCGTCCTTGGCATCTCATGACCTATCCCCAGAGCTGAGGGTTCACACCAGCATGGACATTGAGCTGGGGTGTGGGAGGCAGAGTCAACTGTGGGCGGGAGACCAGGCCGACATCGGGGATCTAGGCACGGGTGTAGGGCAGTGGGGGCTCCCGGCAGACACAGACCCTGACCGAGCCTGTCCTTGCAGCCCGGTGCTGCGCACCCTGGCCTGCCTGAAGCCCACCATGAGCCTGGAGGAAGGCCTGCGCCGGGCCCTGCGGGAATGGGAGGGCATGAGCAATTTTGAGCGCATGATCTGCTACGACATGGCTGCCAAGTAAGTCAGTCCTGGGCAGAGAGTAGGGGTTGTGCTGGCTGCGGCACCGGGCTTCAGGGGCTGCTCCCAGATGGCCAAGGGGTCCTTGGTATCCCCGGGAGGTCTTTCCACTGCGGATGCTTGTCCCTCCTGGGGCCAGGACACTTCTCCCCACCCTACTCTGGGGCTCCTGACCACAGTCTGAGGGTCACAGTCCCTTATTTTCTGTGACCCTCAAAAGTCTGATATGGGGAATCATTGGGGGCACTGGAGTCTATGCCCACCCATTCTCCACCCTCCTGAGTGCTTGCCATGAGTGTCCCCTGTCCCTGCCTCATCCTGTGTGGTCCCAGCCAACCCGACTCAGTAAGGCCTGTGCTCCCTACACCAGGTTCATGGAGTTTGAGGCCGAGGAAGAGATGGAGACACAGAAGCTACAGTGGAAGAATGGAGTACAGGGCCTGCCACCCCCTGCCCCCCCCCCCAGGCCTGAACCTCAGGGGGCTCCAGGCCCACCACTAGGCCAGCAACCAGGTACCAACCGTGCTCCCCAGCTAATTTTCATAGGCCCAGGAAGGCGCTAGGATTCCTGCCCTGTCAGGGAGCCTCCATTCTCCCGGGGACACCCAGGCCTATGCTCAGCGGCCCCCTGTTCCTGGGTTTCTCCCTCTCCCTGAACACACCACGCTGCCTGAGGGCGTCAGACTCACCTTTGAAGTGGGGTTGGAGACGCTGGGGACACGGTGGGCCCCTCCTCCCGTTGAGGGCCCCCTCATTCCTCACCCAGTTACGGGATTCTAGTACACACAGATGTAGACACATACCTGACCTGACCCAACCCACAGGTATCCATCCCCGTTTCTGTTCACAGTGCTGATTGTCTGAGGGCAATGGACGTGAGGTCCCCTCACGTTCCTCTCTTCTTCTTCCTCCTCAGCCTGTGTCCCTAAGAAGTCCAGACCCCGGGCTTGGGCAGCCTGCCCCAAGACGCACAAACCACAGCGCCCCCCCAAAACCAAGGCCCCCAAGGAGATCCCCCCTGAGGCCATGCAGGAGTACATGGACATCATGAGCTGCCAAAGGCCCCCGACACAGTCTGTGGGGCGCACCTCGGCCAAAGGGCAGCGGGCAGGAAGGAGCAGCAGGAGGAGGCCGGGACCTTCCCTGAGCCGGGGCTCCTGAGCTACGTGGACGAGCTGTGCTCCCAGGAGGCCTTTGTCACCAAGGTGGGTTTTTTGCGCTGCTGTGGGTGGGGAGGGTGCAGAGTTGCTTCTGTCCAGGGCTTGGTAGTGACATATTTCTACTTGTGTTTGTGTGCATGTGTGCACATGTGCCTCTCTGTGTACAAACATTGGCCCTAGTTTGTGAATTTCTGGGTTTGGTCGATGTGTGAACATCTTTGTGTGTCTCCACCTGTGTGTACTCTGTGGGCTCTGCGCAGAAATGTGTGGATACATGTACATGTGCCTAGAGGTGGAAGAGTGTGTGTCTTTGTGTCATGTGTACATGCATCCATGTGTGTTCACATGTGCTTCTCCATGAGAGTAGGTGAATAGTTCGTGTGCTTTGTGGATGCGGGTGAGTCTGCGTCTGTGTGTATGTGTGTGAGTGTGAGCACTCTCGGAGTGGGTCTGTGTGAGACCAGACCCAGAACTTTGCTGAGAACGGGTGTGTTTGCATCTTCATTCCTTCCTAGTCCCTTCGAGAACCCTCACACCCGCTTCCTTCTTCCAGGTTGAGGCGGTCATTCACCCCAGCTTCCTGGCACACCTGCTCTCCCCAGAATCCCAGCTGGAACTCCTGGCCCTAGCTGAGAAGCTGGAGGAGGAAGAAGGACTCACCCCCACACAGGTGAGGCAGGTGGGTGTCTGGGGTCCACGCAGGGCCCAGGGGAATAATGTGAGGGTTTCCTTTAAGGCAGTGGGTAGCGACCCAGGGGAAAAAGGAGACATTTTGCTTGTGATTCATGGGAAAGAGTCCCTGCAGGGGACACAGGGGACAGGTCCCAGGGCATTCAGAGCAGCAGGTGGGTCCTGAGTCAGGGAGGGGCGCCCATCACTGGGGCCTAGTCACTTGGTGCCCTCCCTGCCCAGGCCATGGCCAGGGGCCTCCCTCTGAGTCCTCAGTGGAGATGAGGACATGAATATGGGGTGAGGGAAGGGTTGGCGGAGGTGAGGGCCCTTAGTGGGTCAGAGATCTGGGTTTTCTACTCTGGGAGGAGTCGGGGACACTCTCTGTCCCACCCTGCACCCCCACATGCCCACACTGTCCTTCCTCCCTTCAGATTGTGGAAAAGCGTCTGCGGACTGCGCAGGACAAGGAGGTCATGAAGGCTTGTCCCCAACACCAGCTGACTCCAAAGGACTCAAGTCCATCTGAGAGTGCAGCAGGTCACTGCAACCCAACACCTAACTGGGGCCATAAGCCAGGGGCCAGCACTGAATCCTGCCCCCCTGAGACTGACTTTGGACACGCCTCAAGGCCTGAGCAGGCTGAGGCCAATGTGATGGCACCTGGAGCCCCTGTCCTTTCTTTGGGGAGCCTGGAGTACCCATCCCTGCAGGCGGAACAGGACCCCTGTCCTGGTCTCACTGTCCCCCCTCTGGACAGCACGGTCCCCCGCATGTTAGAAGAGGCACCTCCTGGCCGGGGGCCACATGGGGCAGCAGAGGGCTCCAGTGAGGAGGAGGAAGAGCTGCCCAGTCTGGCCTTCCTCCAGGCTTCTCACCACAGCCTGCTGCCCTGGAGCTTCCCCGAAAGCCCTGGCTCAGACACTGGTCCCCGCTGCCCGAAGGCCTTGGGTGCTTCTCGACCCCCATCCACTCAAAGAAGGGCCTGCAAGCCTGCTGCCCCTGCCACTAACCCTTCCAGGAAGCGTCCTCTATGTGGGGGCCCAGGGCTGGTCATTGCAGAGAACGCTTCCTTCCCCTGGGGGCACCCTAGGGTGTCTGGGAGCTCATCCTTAACTGTGGAGCTGGTGGACCCCTCCCTTCCCCGAAAACGAAGGTTCCAGCCTGCTGTGGCCAAGAGGAGAAGAGCAGGGCACAGCATCCAGTAGGACACCAGAGGGTTTCCTCCTGAGCCTGGCTGCCCCCAGCAGCTTTGTCTTCCCCCTGATCCTCATCCAGCTAGGACTGCTCTCGAACGGGGGGCGGGCCCTGTGGTGGAGTTGGGCTGGAGCAGCCCCCTTTGTTTAATTGTGTAAATAGTCAATAAAGTTCATTTCATTGAAAATACTCTCGGTATCTCATGTCTCTCATGCTCCTTGGGCAATCCTGAGATGAAGACCGGTAAGGGTGTTACAGGGGTTGGGTCCTGTGAGACATTGTGCTCCCTGGAGCAGGGAGGAGTCCTCCCCACCCATAGAGAGATGTGCTCAGTTTCAGCAGACCCACCCAATTCTGTGGACATAGGCGAGGCTTACATTTGCTGCCTTTTCCTTGGAATGCATCAAAAAGCACATCAAAGATTGAGGGCATCACGCTGGGAAAAATCACAGCATGGGAGAGAGCAACACAAAGGAGCTCTCACAGATGTGGGAGACAGACTCTTTCTATTTCTTCCCTGAGTTCGTGGGTCACACCCAACAGTGCCTGCTCTACAGAGCTCCTTGTTCTAGGACTCACTCCTGGTATAGCTCAGGGGACACCGTGGTGCTGGAGATCAGTAGAACGAGGGCTGTGCACATGCAACACAAGCACCTTAATGTGTATACCATTTTCCCAATTCTCAACATTCCATTTCATTTGTTGTAGGGTCACACAAAGTGGTTCCTGGAGCTGACTCTGGCTCTGCCCAGGAGTACTCCTTTCTGGGCTCAGGGGGTCATATGGAGTGCCAGGAATAAAATCCACTTTGGCCATGTTCAAGGCAACTGTCCCATCAGTTGTACTACCTCTTCAGCTCCAAAATACATTTTAAAACATTTTCACCACACTTTAAAATAGAGCTTGTATCCTCAGAAGGTTTCCATAATCTCCTGCCCTCAGCCATCACCCTTTGTCTCCTTATTGATCCTTGAGTCTTGAACCCCCCCATTCCTCTTTCTTTCTCTAGATTCCCACACTCTGGCCATCTGCGGCCTTGTAGCTATCTGTGGCCTTTTTCACTGAGAACAGCTTTTACTAGTCCACCTACATCAGTTTATATCAACAGCTCAAACTTTCACTACAGAATCATATTCCATGTGCAGAAGGGCTGCATCTGGCAATTCCTTCAATGGTTGATGAGCACTGAGCTTCTTTCTACTCCCTGGTACTAGCTAACAGCAGATACACAGATGTTAAGTGAGGTTCTCAAATAACTTTTTTGAGAATGCAAGCCTGGGAAAAACCCTCTCACTACTGGCAGAGAACCCCAAATTTGGGATTCTGGAGTAGAGATTTTATGCACTGTGTAATGCAACCCGAGCATGAAGGTTCTGAAAACTGTATTAGGGATGCAAGGAGTTGTGTTATCCAGAGAACATGTGTCCTGTCTTGGTGTTTTATTTACACTAAGATAAACAGCAAGGTCCTTAATCTTTCCTTGTCTGTCCCGTCTCATCTTCTGTAACTGAGCATGGGTGTCCTCAACCTGCAGTTTTCTTTATCCCTGATAGTTGAGAATCTACAGTGCCTTTGGTGGTCCCTTATTTTCTGCCTATTTGAAAATAGTTCAAAATCACAAGCAGTTCCTGTCAGGAATGAGTTTTATTTTGGTACCCAAAATTATTTTTTAAATTTTATTCATAAAGTTGTTCACAATAATAGATTACATTCACTATTTCAATCCCACCACTATTACTATCCCACCACCATTATTTCTAAGCTTACAACCACCACCACTCAAGCCTGCCTAACAGACAGATACTTTATTTTGTATAGCTTATTATGAATAGCATGAGAAGTCACATGGCCACAAAAGTGGCTGCATGCTCCTGGAATTCTAAAATTTTAAATAATTAGTTTCCAAAGAAATATATGCAGCTTGCTGTTCGATTCTGAGATTCATTTTTGAGTCTCTGGATCATGGCCATTACTGAGCTTACATGGCACCTGGAGGAAGGCAGTTTATGAGTGTGACATAGAGGCGAGGAGATGGGAAAGAGCAGCTATCCCTGATCCCTTGAGGTCTAGAGTTAGCAGTCACTGGTCTCACATACCTGGGTTTTCCATTGGGCTCTGGAATTCATAAGGGGCAGGTGGAGGGACAACACATGCCCCTGTCTGAGGCACCCCGATGAAATTGGCCTGGTGTGAGATCAGGAGACTTCTCTTCAGTGAAATTCCTGGTTCCGAGATTCATTTTTTGTTGGGAATGTTTTAGGGTAACCTTGAGGCTCTTCCCCAGTACCAGTAGCTTCTGGTGTGAAGTGGCTCAACATGCCTGATCATGTATTTCTTCCCTAGAAGCAAGAGCAGTACCCTGTGCACCATACCAGCTTTGTTCTACTCTCTCTACGACTGTGATCAGTGTGGTAGAAATGAAGTATGTCCACACTCTATGGCACAATTGAAATAAGGCGGTCAGACCTTTCTACTGCTCCTGCATGCTCCCTTATGGGCACACAAAGTCCAGCATCCAGACTTCAGAGCAGACCAGCTGCCCTGCAGAGGACCCAGACACAGGAGCGGGGCCTCTGCTCATTACCATATACTAGCCCATAACCTCCGGGTTGTTCCTTTTGGCGAGTCTCCTTGTCACCTGACCCCACCCCAGCAAGCGCTGGGAGTTTAAACAACACTGGCCTGTCTGTAGATAGCTCTACTCTCCACTGGGGAGCACTGAGGAAGCCCTGCAGTCACAGTCAGGGAGCTGAGGGATCCCTGGGCTCTTCCTCCTCCATGGAGCAGACCCTAGAGGAACAGCCAGGCTGTGGAGCTGGGTTGGATGGAGGAGACTCTGAGGTGGTGGTGCTGATAAAGGACCTGAAAAGTTCGATCAAGCATCTGGAAAGCTCTGGGGGCCTGGCTTTTACCTGTTAGAGCAGGGATGGCAGCTTGCTGAGACCAGCTATTCATTCATTTGAAGTGGGAGGGGAGTGAGGGTGGAAAAGGGCTATCTGGGGCTTGGGAGGTATTAACATAGTCTGCTCCCAAGAAAATGCACATCTCAAAATCCCTGGAGAGGGGGCCATGATTTATGTGACCAGGATAAAGATTGAGGGGTGCATTTTCATGGGATAGGTAGAAAATAAAGGTCTCATTATCAGGCCTTGAGGATCCTGGAGCCACAGAGGGGTCTCACTGTTTGTGTCAAGTTCTTGGGATTGGGTTGTGTCAGACTAAAGCCATCCCAGAGCACATGCAGGCACACCTGTGGTCGTGCCTGGAAAACACTTGCAGGTGTTTCTTGCATTGTTGATGCTTCGGCAGGCTTTGGTGCCCACTTTGCCCAGGTCCTGTCCTCTCTGTATGTGTTGTCTCCATAAGGGGCAACCTGGGATAGGCCCCGGAAATGGCAACAGAATCTGCAGTGGCCATAGGGCCATGTTCCACACCACACAGTTGGAACAGCTCTGGTGAGGGTCCAAACTGCATGTCCAGTTGTGGGCTGGGTAAGGACTCCGCACTAGATCATGGAAGGGAAAACAAAACCCGCACCAGAGCTAGGAGAGAAGAGTTTCTGCAAACCTGTGTAGGCAGGTTCAAGCTGTGCAGGGGTTAGGGACTTACATGAGTAGATGGTCCTCAACTCTGTGCCAGAGGCGAGCTCCTTGCGAACCCTTACTTGATGGGGCTGGATCAAACCCAGATTCTAGTAGAAACTTGGTATGTGGATGACTCTAGTTATGGCCAGCCAGATGGAGGCCAGTGTCAATCCAGCCTTCTACAGAGGGGATTGGGTGTGGTCCCAAGAGAAGGTAATGCGTGCCCTCTGGCGGGACATGCACTCTTGGCCTCCCTGCGAGTTGCCAGGCTGGGCTCTGCTGAGGGACCTGTGACTCAATGCTGCCCAGGAGACACAGGGACTGGATACATGCCACCTGGTGGCTGCCTGCCAGGGTGCTGCATGCTGACTCCAGAGCTCTATGGGTGGTTAATCGGGCTTGGTTTTACACCTCCACCCTGGAGAAGGAAGTAGTGCTATGGGCCTCAAAGGTGTTTCCAATGATCAGACCCATTGACAGGGACAGCTCAAACGAAAATACACAAATGGGACTTCATAAAATTAAAAAGCTTCTGCCTAGCTAACAACATGGTCTACAACTAAAGGATACCAGACTGAATCAGAGATAATATTCGTGTGCAACACAGCAGGTAAATATGAATATCCAAGATCTATAAAGTACTGAAGAGGACTCACCCCTCCCCCAAATTCACAAAGCCTATTTAAAAATTGTGAGAGGAAAGAAATAGACGCATCTTCAATGTAGACTGATGGCCATGAAATAACACATGGAAACGGGTTCATTATCACGTGTTGCTGGCCTCTACTGAGCTAGAGTGATCGCACAAGAGGTAGGGTGTTTGCCTTGCACATGACTGACCCGGGTTTGATTCCTCTGTCCCTCTCAGAGAGCCTGGCAAGCTATTGAGAGTATCCCGCCCTCATGGCAGAGCCTGGCAAGCTACCCATGGCATATTCGATAGGCCAAAAATAGTAATAACAAGTCTCACAATGGAACCGTTACTGGTGCCCACTCGATCAAATTGATGAACAATGGGAGGACAGTTTTACTGTGCTATCACTTACTCTCAGTGAAATCCAAATCAAGATGATAATGAAATATCATATCATACAAAGGAGAATGGCACCTGTCAGGGAAAAAAAAAACTGGGCACATTCTGTGGTGCTGTTGGGATGTGGTGGAAAAGGAGTCCTTACTTGCTGTTGTTGGTAATGTTGTCTGGCTTAGCTCCTGTGGAAAACAGTTTGGAGGTTTCTCAGTAAAGTAAGAACAGAGCTGCCATATGATCCAGCAATGCTGCATTTTGATATTACCCCCAAGACACAAAAACATTCATTCAACGAACAAATGCACACCATTATTCATTGCAATACTCAACACAATAGCTAGACATGGAATCAACTTAGGTATCCAACACCAGATAAACAATTCATGAGAGTACGATATGCAAACACAGTGCAGCTGTAACGGAAGGTGAAGTCATACAGTTTGCCACAACTTGAATGGAACTGAGTGAGTCAGAAGGAGGAAAAATGCCACAGACAAATATCACATGTCTGTGGTATATAGAAGAACAGGGTAAGGAATGCAAGGTAACAAAGGGGATACCTAGATGACCCTTGACCCCTGATTACAGAAATAAGGAATAAAGGGAAGGAAAGAAACTGAGGGGAGTCAGAAGAAAAGGATGGGGGGTAACAGGGGTAGGGGTCATGCACAGTAGTTTGGAGGTCAGGTTTATTTGTATATTGTATCTGAATAATACAGCTGTATATAACAACACTCTAAGCATAAGACTCAAACTACAACAGCCAAGTTAAAAAAATAAGCCTGTCCAGGGGTATGGTGCTGCCATCAGTCAACCTGCATCTGCGGGAAGAGTGCATCAGCAGCCTGATGATGACTTTAGGTTTTCTGATACCCCCAAGTTGCCACTGTGCCTTTGGCTGGACCCCAAATATTTGGGACCAAGTTTACCAAAAAATTAAACGACCAAAAGTTAGTTATGTGGGAGCCATGCCCACAAACCACCTCCAGCTCAGCAATCAAGCTCATTAGCCTTACTTCAGAGCCCCATAAATAAATCTCAAAAGAGATCAAAAGCCACAATTCATCTCAGACCCACTCATGGATGAACAGATGGGGGTAAATCATGTCAGCCTGAAACATGACCAAGCAGAGCCCCCAGCACCTGCTTGCCTGAAAGTCAAAATCACCACCATACCCCTAACCTGACTTCACCATCTCAGGATGGACCTCACAAAGATCAAATCTGCTGAAAATTCTGGTATGTGGGTTTTCTGATGGAAATCTCTAGGCTTTCCCAGAGTTGGGATGGGTTACCTTCCCCCATTTCCCAATATACATGGAAGCACTAGCAGTCACCCTCATGAACCAACTCCAGTGCCACCGTGTCAGCTCTATTACAGACTTTGCTTAAGTGACCCATAAATACATCTCGAAAGAGATCAAAAGCTGCAGTTAATCCTGTTGCTGAACAGACCAGGGTAAATCAGAGGGAGGCGGGTAATCCTGGTATCTACCCAAGCAGAACCCCTCAAAGGTACTTGCTTGCACAATCCAAAATCGCCACCATACCCCTGACTTGAATAAAATATCTCAGGATGGCTTACCAAGACAGAATCTGCTGAAAATTTTTGGGTTTTGTAATTGAAATTATCAGACGTTCTCTGTGTCTGGATGGGCTATCTGCCTCCACCTCCCTGTAATTCTTTAAGGAAGTACACAGCACTCACATCCACACCCCAAAGCTGTCACACAGTTAAAAAGCTACTCAACCTTACCGAGTCAATAAAAATGCTGAATTCCCTGAAGAAACACCATAACCTCTTAGCACCTGTATTGCAAAGCATTACGCACAAAAGGAAAAGGAGAGTGCGAACAAGAAGAAAAGTGCCTTCCATAGAGAGATGGGGCATTGGGAGATGGTGAGAAGGAAGCAGGGACACTGGTGGTGGGAAATGTAAACTGGTAGAGAATAGTCATGTGCTGGATCATTATATGACTGAAACCAAATTATGAACAGCTCTGTAATAGTCTATCTCATGGACATTCAATTAAAAAATTTTTAAAAGAAAGTAATGTGGAGTTCATGCCAATTCAATCAGCTTAATCAATAGTTGAATAAATAACAGGACTCCTACATTAAAAATAATGATAATAATTAAATGTACCTGTCTAGAAGACAGGCTGGGGGGGGGGGTGTGGGAGGAATCTTAGGGAAACAGGTGGAGGGAAGTCAACACCAGTGGTGAGATTGTATTGGAACATTGTATACCTCAAAGTCAGCTATGAATAACTATGTAGGTAACAACTCCTTAATGCTGAACAAACTTTTTCTAAATTTAAAAAGGAAAGAATAACTGTAACACTGAGAGGATCAAAGAACAAATATGATTTCATCATCATGGGGAATGAGCAGCTACCATCAAATATCACCCTTAAAGTAGTGCTAGAGGAGTCCATAATTCTCTCACCACACTCAATGGTTCATCATCTGAGGATGCCTGAGGACCACATACCTGTTTTTCTGAAGGGGAGGAGGGAGAGGCACATGGAGTTGATGGAGCCCCGTGAGTGGAGTCATAGCTGTCAGCTGACCTGGCTGGGGAAGGTAGAGCTTCACCCCTCCACCCCAGGTGAACTCCACAGAGAAAGGGTAGGTTTGTGCCAACTATAAAGACTGGCTATTGGACACAGACACTTGGCTCTGGACACTTGGCTGTGACAGGTGTGTTCTTTCCCCCACTGCCCTCCCCTCTTCCCTGGGATTCAGAGTCTGAGGACAGAGGGAAACCCAGATGCTGTCCACCAACACCATAGACAGGGGCTGAGATTGGGAGAACTGTGAACTCTGTGCTCAGGTTTGCCCTGCCTGCCCAGGGCTGTGGGTGGCTAAGGGAAGTTGTCTCTGGCCTGCTTTACCCTCCTCCAAAAAGGACCCAAAAGAAACTCAGAAGTAAGGTCACAGTGTCACTTTCTGGTATTGGAAGAAGAGGAGAATTAGAAATCACAAGCTCGCAAGACTTCAAGAGAATGAACCGATGAGGAAGCACTCACTTTCTTCTCAGTGCATGTGGAATGTTGTCCAGTTCAAGTCAATCATACATCTCTATAAAAGTATCAATAATCATATAAGTATTGAAATAAAATTAAGCATCTTTTCCCATTACAAAGCTATGAATTTAAAAAAATCAACCCAAAAGCAAACATTAAGAATCACATTATACAGAAGTAGAACAAAATTATTCTGAATAACTCTGAATAATAAACAATGAGGAAACAAATAAGATATATGAATATTAACAAGAGACAAAGTAAAATAAATTAGGGCATGCAGCAAAGAATGTGATGGGAATGAGGGAAGAACAAAGCAATACAGGCCTACCTTTAAAAAAGGAAAAGAAAAACTAAGAAAGTCTGAAATAATCAATTTGAGCTCACGTGTGAAGAATATAGAGATGGAAAGAACAAAAAATTAGCAGAAGAAAATGATAAGAACTTGATCATAAATAAACAAAAATTGTAATGACATAGGAGCCCAAATTATTTGAATCTCATTCCTAAAGAGCCTGGTGGATGTCATGGCAGAAAGAAATTTTATCTCATCCATGCTTCTTTTTCTAGAAACTCATGAATGACAAAGTAAGGGCCTTTGATTGTAGATTTCTGACATATTCTCTCTTTATTTTATTCATTATTTTTTCTTTTCCCTTTGGGTTTTTGGAACACACCCAATGGTGCTCAGGGCCTACACTGGATTCTATGTTCAGAAGTCATTCCTGGCAGTGCTCAGAGGACTATAAATGTTTTCTGTATCAAAGCAGGCTTTAGTCACATGCAAGCAAGTGCCTTTACTCCTGTCCCTAGCTCTGGCCCGTCTTTGCTTTTTTATTTTTTTTCCTTTTGGGGTCACACCCAGCGATGCACAGGGTTTACTCCTGGCTCATGCACTAAGGAATTCCTCCTGGTGGTTCACAGGGAACCATGTGGGATGCTGGGAATAGAACCAAGGTCAGACATGTGTAAGGCAAATACCCTAGCTGCTGTGCTCAAGCCCCACTTCTTTGAGTTTTAACATAAGTTTCAGCACAGAAGATGAAAGACAGGGTCTTTCTGATATCAGCTGCCTCTGATCTCGCCTGTAGATTCATCTGACAGAAGAGACATTTCACAGCAGTGGAAAATGTGAATTTCATTTTTTTGTGTCTTGTCCACTAGTGTTATAATGGGTCTCAGGGGAGCTGAGAGTTCAGATGGACACAGGGAGGACACAAAGTAAAGAACAGAAATATCACTGACCACACACAAGGAATAAGCTTTGCGACAGAAAATCAACAACAAATTGGAAAACTCTCCAAATCAGCATATATATTATTGTATATTTCAAAAGGGGAGGATAAAAGTACTACAGTAAGCCAAGAAAAGCAGGAGGAAGAATCTAATTTCCAGACTTAGCAATTTATAAGAAATTTCCACCAATCCCAGACACATAAACAGAAAAACAAAATTGGTTTTGACAAAGGTACAAAACTAAAATTCTTAGCGATGATAGAAAACACAAAATTAATCAGCTTAAAAATGAATAAACTGAACTTCATCAAAATTTAAAACTCATATTTGGATCAAGATGGTTTTCATGGCAAGTGATCACCATGCCATAGTTTTCCATCTTTACAATTTCGTCTTATTGAGAATGATATTATCCAAATGGGACCATACATGCTATGAAAATGAAATGTTATAGAAATGACTACTCACTAAATGGCTAAGCAAAATCCACTTAACATTCAGTTATAGAATCAATGTTTCTTATATTGGATTTTAGTATTTGGTACAATGGATTCTACTATTTTCCCTGATGATTCACTCCCTGAGAATCTTTCAGATTATTTCCAATGAAAGTCGTTACTGAAACATTCCAAATTATACTGAAAATTATGAAATTGTCCCTTCTAATGGGTGAATTTCATGACATGAATTATATCTCTGTAACAAGCTAAGAAGCGTATCCCTTATCTAGCGGCGTGGCTTGCCCTTCCTGGGTTTAAGCATGCCCCGTACAATCCTGCCTTCCTGGGTCCCTCCTCTCTGCTGGCTCCTTGGGTATCCCGTTCTGCTTCAACGTTCTCATCTAAGGACTAATCCACTTCCCCAGCTCCAGCTGCGCCTTCGGCCCTTACTCAACTCTGATGTAGACCTCTCCAGCCCAAATCTCTTCCCAAAGACAAGTGGAGCTCCTAGGTCCCTCCCTTGAGTGAGTAGAAGGACTCAGCTGCTCTGTGGACCCTGCTCCAACTCTCCAAGGCCTGACCAGGTCAGAGTGAGGCCAAGGTGGGGTGTGAGAGCTGGGGTCAGAGGGGGTTAGGGCGGGGTCAGGGAGGGGTCAGGACAGGGATAGCACAGGGGCAGGTCCAAAGTCAAGGAGGGCTCAGGAGAGAGCTGTGTCCAATGGGGAGGATGGGATTAGAGAGGTCATGTCTTAGGGGTCAGAGGTCAGAGGGACGTGGCCAGGGCTGAAGCCACTCTGGCCCTGGGCAAGGAGAATGGAAGCCCCTGGCAGGAAGTCCCAGCTCCACAGCCCTTGGCCCAGCTGGTGATTGGGGCGCCTTGGGCTCAGGTGAGCAGATGGGCTGTGGGCGGGGAACAGCCAGGGTTGGACTGGCCCATCAGTCTCCTCTTTTTTCCTCTCGGTGTTCCCCAGTTTTCGAGCAGGCAGCCGGCCACGGCGTCAACGCGGTTGGGGAACCAACCTGTCCAGGCCACATGGCCCACCGCCCCTTCCGGAGACAGCAGGGAGGTGGAGGCGGGACACTAATACAGCCCCACACACAAGGCTCCTGTCTGGGCAGGGGGTGGGGGTGGGAGGCGCCGCAGGCATGAGGTTGCCGGGATGCAGCTGTGACCAGCTGTGGCCACCACATCCTTTCCGCGTCTTCCCACGGGGCTTGCTCAGAGTGTGCTCTGCTGTCCAGGTTTCTGCTGCCCAGGCAGCCGACAGAGATATCAGACACCAAGCTGCCCTTTTACTCTGGGCTGGTTGGCCCCTGCTCCTGGCTTTCCCAGGAGAAGTGGTCAAGGGTCTACCGGAGAGGAAACGGGAACCTCCTCTTTACCACATGGCATTGGGCTGGTCTTCACAGTGTGCGGGAAGCCCAGGGGTGTAGGGATGATATCTGGTGGCCAGGAGGCTGTGGAAGGCCAGTGGCCATGGCAGGCCAGCCTGCAGTACCAGAGCATTTATCTCTGTGGAGCTGTGCTCATTCATTTCCACTGGGTGTTCTGTACGGCCCACTGCTTTACAAAGTGAGTTGTTTCTCAGGTCTTAGCAGCCGGGCTGACAGGGGGAGAGGGTTAAAAGATTAGAGCCTCTGCGTCCTCAAGGCTGTGTGCTGGGACAATCTGTGTCCTTCTAGTCCAAGTCTTTCTGCCTGTGACCTGTCCTCTCCTGTATTGTCCTCTCTCCTCACCTGACTTTGCTCATCTTCCATCCTCATCCCTGTGCCTTTCCCCGACACAGGTATGCCACCGAGATGGCAGTGTTCATCCTGCCTCCCAGGTGCAATGTCAGCTGGCTCTGTGTCACCTCACAGCAGGGCTTTTCTCAATGTTCCTGCAATCCTGGTTGTCAGAGAGAGGTTGGAACCTGGGGTGCAGGGGCAGATGCTGGTGTTCTGCACATCTCAGGCCTGGGGTCTCTGCTCACCACATGTCTATTGGTCAGCTGCATGGACACTAAATATGGAGTCGCTAGAGAGAAGGGCTGACAGAAAGGGAGAGTTCTGTGCGGTGGTGCAGACAAGGCAGTGCTGGGGGTCAGATGATGGTGGAGAGGCACAAGCTGCCATATGCAGAAGATGATGACTGTCACCTTCCCTCATGCAGGAAGTCTCATGCCCCTGAGGATTATTGGGTGTATTGGGGAATTACCAAGCTCTACCAGGACACAAATAGGCCAGGAGGGTGACTGTGAGCTGCATTATCATCCATCCAGACTTTTAGAAGCTCCACCATTTTGCAGCGGTGTTACAACTGCACCAACCTGTGAACTTCAGCTCATATATCATCCCTGTCTGCCTTCCAATCCTTGGCATGGAGCTTCCCCTTGGTACCTTGTTGTATAACTGGCTGGGGAAAGCTGCTGAGGACAGTGAGTGGATATGGTGTGGGTGTGGATGGGAGACAGGGAATAGGATTCTAGCTCATCAAAGTCTCTAGTTAGCGTGGAGGCCTGTGGACCTTGTACCTCTGTGCCTTATTTCCTGAGAACTGGACTCTTCTCGTTCCTCTTGTGAAAAATGTGTCCTTCTAAAAGTTTCAAGTTACTCAAGTCGAAGACACTGAAATTCTGGGGTCCTTTGATTTGGGGAGTAAGGAATCTGGAAATCAAAGTTTCTCTGGCTTGGGTGTAAAAATTTAACTAATAAGTGAATTGATGTAGGGTTTCTCAAAAATGCCATTTAGGTGGCCTGAGAACTCCTCTCAGTAATGTATGGCCCACGTGCTCAGTTTGAAGATGCAGTGTTGTTAGGTCCTGCATAAACAGGGTTAACCAGACCACCCCAGTGAAGCTGGGGAAACCTCTAGACCACATCTGATTTGCTCAAGGGCTTTATCTTGATGCTCAAGGAACATGTCATGCCAGACATATAACTGGTAACAATTTTGTGAGAAGCATGTATTTCACACTTCTGTTCTCTTCTAGCCCCTTGGTCCTAATATTTCAATTTGATGTAGATCAAACATGACTTTGTCAACTCAATTTGTCTGAGTGTTCCTCTTTCTACTGTGAAATACCTTAATTTTTCCATGGCCATAGAAGGAACATGTAAAAGTAAGAAAAAAGCTCTTGGAGAACCTTGGGGAAGAACGATCATGGCCTGAAATTATCTCAGCTCCATCACCTAAGTTTTATTTTTCTCCTAACCTGTGTCTCCTATCTGCCTCTTGGATTTGTCAGGTGAATGGAGTAATACGGTGAGTACAGGACAAAACTTTGTGCAAGTTTTCAGTAAAATGAGGAGAAGTATAAACATTGAGTATAAACATGAACTTGTTCAGAGAAGTGTGTTTAGACTTTAGTGAAATATTGATGGCATAATGATTAGGGAAAAGGAAATATTTATTTGCCTTTTAAATTTTTATTTTATTAACTATATTTTATAAAGTTGTTCACAATAATTTATTACATTAAATAGTCCAACACCCATCCCACCACCATACACCTTCCCGCCACCATTATTTTGAATTTTATCTTTAACTTTATATTTTTATATCTTTATAACTTTATATTTATCTTTCTTTCTTTCTTTCTTTCTTTCTTTCTTTCTTTCTGTCTGTATGTCTGTCTTTTTCTCTTTAGGACTCACCCAGTAATGCCCAGGGGGTTGCTCCTGCTCTGCATTCAGGAATTATTTCTGGCGATGCTTGTGGGACCATATGGGTTGCTGGGAATCGAACATGGGTCGGCCGCATGCAAGACAAATGCCTTACCTGCTGTGCTACTGTGCCAGGTCCCCAACTGCCTTTATTTCTAAGGTCATTATTTGGTACACTGCTTCTCTTTAAAGGTGTTACAGGCATTTCAGACAGACCATATCATCTGGAAATGGAGTAAAACAGCATTCCAGATTCTTGCCTGACTCAGTGGCAGGAACACTTCCTTCCTCATAACAAGCCCCCAAATATACATGCACATGCACATACACACACACACACACACACACGCGTGCACATGCAGACACACTCATACTCTCACTCAGTCATACAAGCTTATACTGCGTTTGTCTTGAGGTCCAGGAGCATGCCACAGACTTATCATTAGTCAGCCTATAGAATTTCAGACAATCACCTTCTGACTTTTATGGGCTTAGCTGTGACCAGGTGGCCTCACCTCCAGTGCTCCCATGCCAGCCTGCCATCACAGAAATCCTTCTGCCCATTACTTCCTCTCCCCTTCTCCTTTCTCTCTAGAAGCTTCTTTGTTTTCACTGAGTCTGCAAGTTAGTGTTGTAATTTCTTGGTGATTGCTTGCCTTTGTAAATCATCTTCTACATTTGAGCAAAATCTGTTAATTGTCTTTGGATAACTAATTAGTAGTGGTACTTTAGAATCATATGGAATTTCCATATTAATTTTTAAGGACTGCATATCATTATCCCTAGCAACTACAAAAACTTCATTCCCAGTACCAGAGCCCTTTTCTCCACATCCTTGCCAACACTCATTTCTTCTTGAATCATTTTCCCAACTATGAGCCATTTCCCTAGTTATATGTAATTTTGAATTTTTTAATGTGTCTGTGCGCCATCTTTGAGGAAGTGTCTGTTTATATCTTTTGAATAATTTTTATTGTGTTTTTTTTGTTTTTTGGTTATATGAGTTAATATATTCTGGGTATTAATCCCTCGTTAGCCATGATGATCAAACAGCTTTTGCCTATTGCTCAGTTGCTTTTATTTGTTTGTTTGTTTGTTTCCATTGTAGTTTCCTTTTCTTTGTAAATGCGTTTTAGTTTTATGTTGTCCCATTCTATTGGATAACATTGGGTGTCCTTGCTCCTCCTGCAGAGAGCTTAGGTTTTTTGAGCTGCTCACACAACAGTGCCCCTGAGGCATACCCAATTCCATCAAGCACCAATAATCCTATATTACTTTTCTCTTTCCTTCATGTCATTTGCAAGGATTATTTAGCAATGTCCATTTTGTATAGACACAGAAAGACAGTTGATGGCTATGCTTTGTAACATGGAAGGTAATTGGCTCCAAAATAATATTTACTCCTGGCCATCCATATTTACTTGACTTAAGCCTCAGTTTCGCTTGGTTCCTAGCTCTCCAAAAGCAGGATTCTGACGAAGGGACTGGATGGGCCCAGGGTAAGCTGAAAACTATCGTGGCATTGAAAGGGACAAGCTAAGTGTATGAAGTATAATAAGTTAAGAGCATCATCATGGAACAGACTCTGTCATGACCCAAGAAGAAGTTACTGAATAAGGACCCTGCTGAGGTTAGGGTCAACTAGCCTGGCCTGAGGATTGTGGTTTGGAATATATAGCAAGGTGTCCCAGGAAAAGCCAACCTTTAAACTTAATGTACATCTTACTGTGTTCATAGAAAAATCACTAGAAATTTAATAAGAAGTAAGTTACTGTGATTGTTTAAAAGGACTAATAGCTGAGGAAAGGAGAAAGCAATACACACTTGATGCAATCCCACCCTTGAATGGATCTTCTAGTAATCTGGAGTGCTGAACCCTCAAATGAGATTTTGTGTTTGAGTTAATCTCCTAGAAGTTCCCCTGAATGACTAGCTTTATCTCTGTTTGTTGTTCTGATAATGTTCAACCCCACCTATGTGTATCCCTACCCTTGATGATTTCTATATTACTATACTGTAAGGAGAAAGAGGGGACTAGGAGGATGACAAGGAATCCAAGGATGATGACTGGAAGTAGAGGACTTTGAGATCTATGAGGAGAATAGGATGATTGAACTATGATGACCTGGACTACGACCAAAAGTACAACTACGGTTGTGCAGTAAGGAGAAAGATCAGACCATGTTGGGGAGGAGAGACAAATAAACCGACTACCGACAAGTCTGGGGCCCAGTTCCCCTGTTCCCCCGATCTTTTGTTCATCTCTTTCTGTCGTCTAATCTGGCAAGAGGCTCCAGGCCACAAAACACTTAAGTCCCATATGTGTGCCCATTCTTTTATTTGGAAACTCACACCATTCATGTATTCTTGATTACTTTTCCCTGCCCATTGGAGTTGAGTCTGAATGTATCCCTAATGTTGAAATCCCAGAATATACCCCCTAAGTTTTCTTCTGTGTGTTTTATGATTTTATAGACCACCATTTCTCTGTATGTGTTTCTCTGTGTGTTTGGGCCACACCAAGTGGTGTTTAGGGAAGCTTCTGACTGTGGGGGTGAGAATGTCAATCCTTCAGCACTAAAGGAAAATGCAGTGTTGAATAGTGACCTTTTACTTTTGCATGCAGACCATGTTCTCAGCTCTTTGTCCCAACAATCTCTCTGACCCAAGATCCTTATGTCCAGGCAATATCTCCAGACAGTTCTCCCAGCCCCATGCTGTGTATGATTTAGTGTCCACACAACTTTCTGAGGGTTTGCTGTAAGACTTCAGTGCATCGAGGTGTGAAAAGAATAGTGGATACAATTTCTATCTTCCTGATTCTATTGACGTATGTTTTGTGACCCAGCACCTGGTCTATCTTGGAAAATGTTCCATGTGCACTGGAAAACAATGTGTATTCACATTTTGGGGGATGGAAAGGCCTGTATACATCTATTAGCCCTCTCTCTTCCATTTCTTCCTTCAAAGAAGTCCTGGGGATCAGCTAAAGACAGGAGACACACCAATAGTGGCATTAATCTTATCTGGCACATCAGAGCTACCCAGGCCTGGCCAGAAGATGTCCCGCGATGAACTGGATGGATGGCCTCGAGCCTTCAGGTTGTGGCTTTGGTCCTCGTTTTCCACAGAGATGTCCTGGCAGAAAGAAGTCTATCCCATCCCTTCTTCAGGGCTGGGAGAAATCCTGGTTTCCAGGTTTTTCCTCATTCTCCATAGCAGTGATGATTTCCACTTCTTTCTTCAAGCTGGCCTGCCTCTAGGGTTGCCCTGAGGTTTGTAGGGTACTTGAAACAGTACCCGTTAAATCCCTGCTCCTGTCATTTAGACAGATCCCCTGACTGTTCCCTGGAAGAGGGCTTTGGGTTCCCTTAGTTGGTTTTTCCTATCTGCATGAGGGGTAGACCCTATTACAGAGAGGAAAGACTTATCTGGATTTATGCAAACCAACATAGTGCCATGAAATATCAAAAACATACTGAAGGTACAAAAGAAGAGAAAAGCAAGCATTTCACTTTACTCACAGAGATGTAATACACCTGTTTGCTGTGGGTCCTAGTCAGAGAAGCTAAAATCTGTAAAGATAAAGCATACGTTTAACATGTTTTCAATCCCATGTGGAAAACTTTAACTTCTCATTAATAAGGGCACTGTACCAGGAGTCCAGCATACAGTTTAACATGTCTAATTAATTTAATCCCATGTCAAAAACTCTTGATTTCCTGCAACTTTTGAAAAATTCAAATATCTAAGAGCACTGTAACAGGAGTCCAGCCAATCCATTCATCATCTTTTCCATAGATCTTGCCACTAAGGTGCTAGAAGAATTCTGCATGTGATTTAAGAAGTTTCTTATAAACAATTTGATCAGTTCCTTTTCTTAAAACAACCTCAAACCTTCTACACATTCCTTTACATTCATTCTGTAAAAATCAACTTCACTTTAATAACAGGATTCCTTTCCTTTTTCCCACTGATATCTCCATCCATTACTTTCTGACTTAAGACACACTTCTATATTCCCAAGAGTCATCCCATAAGTTTAAACTCTTATTTTACTGAACTTAGCACAATATGATCTCCCAAGTTTGGAACACTAGTTACCAATCATCTCATTTAACATTGACAAAAATACTCTGCAGTACCATTTCAAAAGCATTATATCAGTTCTATAGGTATGTAAAAGACTTTAGAGATGCTCACAACTAAAGCTCTTACAACATACATCCACTGGGCAAAAGTTCACTTCACATTAGAAATTAACCAAGAGACATCTTAGAATTCTGATTTCTAGGAAAACACAAATACAAAAAGATTGAACACTCATATTACCATAGAACTGGAAGCATTTCACACTTGTGTACAAAGTTCTCTGCAGGTCAGAACTAGGTTGATACCTGGAGACAGAACTTGGCATGAAATAAAGTTCTCATAATAATAGCATGCATGTTCACATACAGGACAGGCTGATTAATAGTCAGTAAAAGTTCCCACATTTCCATGAGATTCTCCATTCTTATCTCAAACTCTATACCAAGGTACAATGCTATGGCTTAATTCTATCAAGATGACATCTGAGATCACTTATAATTCTTTGCTAAGTACCTCTAGAAATTTTAGTTACCAAAAGTCTCAGAGATCAAACAAAAACCACTGGTAGGATAAGTTTTGCAATCAACTTTATAACTCTAGAAACTCATTTTTTAAAATAAACATGAACCTGTTTTTATGTACCACATTATTTCAACTCACAAGATTTTCTAGGTCAAATATTCTAATCCAATGCAGATACAAATATGTACATTGATATAACAGCATAAAACCTTTGAACCACCAATTAATATAAAACATGATAAAACCCTCTTTAACTTAATTTCAATAGTTCTTGTCCCTTAGTTATTTAAATCATAAGCTTTCTACACTAGATACTTTTACCAATTCTACAAGAATACAAACATGTTTTCAGATACAGAAAAAGCCCTTTAGTTTTTTCCAAACTTTGATATTAGCATAAGAAAAAGCATTGGACTGTCAATGTTTATGGAAACATAAGAAAACTATGAATATGAGGAAACTTTATTTTAGTGGCTTATGTACCTCTGTTTGTAAGTCAGTTAAGTTCCTCATTACAATTGGCTGAGGATTGTAAAATAAAGCCTTGCATTCTCTGAACTTTATTTCACTTTAGTTTCAGGTTCTAGTTCCACAGCTCTTCTAGATAGTACAGATTCTTAAAAGAATTACAACTGTTAACCATTAATGTTCTTCTAATAGGAAATTTAGATTGAGAATTCTGCTTTCTCTGTAGGTAACTTTCTGATAAGAAAACTTCGTTTAAACCTTGTCTAGCAAGTTCCAAAAACAACTACACTTCTTAAATCCCTAGGTTGCATATCACTCACTGACTTCTCTAGAATTAGTACTTCTGAGTTCAACCTGGTTCCAGCACTTGAGTGTTCCACACAGACAGACAGACAAACAGACAATGAACTGACTAAAAACACGTACATGTGCACACGTCTGCAGTTGATCGATCGCTCTGATCCTTCAAAAAATGGCAGGGAGAAAACTGATGGGTTGAGAAAGGAAGGAGCAGTCTCCAGGGCAAACACTGCTCCCCGTTTCCCAGCCTGACCAGCCAGTCTCCTGTTTGTTAAAAATGGGTCAAGAAAGCGCTTTTATTGATATAAGCCTGCAAAATAAACTATGACAAAGTTGTTGAAAGCTAAGGTGGTCAGATGTTAGATGTTACCATTCTATTTCTTTTGTTACCTGCAAAGATCTGACTGCAAAATGATCTGGTAATGCAAACTGCCATTCACTGTATATCCTTCCCAATATTCTAACTTATACTCAGGCCACGTGGTGTTACAGAGGTCAACAAGATACTTCTTATCTAAACTACCTACTTGGAAGCTCTTCTGGTATTTTAAGGAGCAACCCAAAGGAGAATATTTAGTTACTGATGTAGAATTTCCCATATTCCCTAATTGCAAGCAATAATCTATGAAAAAGATGGTTCCTTGGCAAAACTTTTCTTCAGGTCTATCCAGGGGACTCTAACCCCTTTACTCTGGCCTCTCCCGAGGGGACTCTAACCCCCTGTAAATTGGCCTCCACTTTGGCTTCTCCCAAGGGGACTCTAACCCCCTGTATACCCTGTCCTCTGCCTAGGGGACTCAAACCCCCCCCCAAATTGGCCTCTTGTCAGAGGCTCACTGGATTTGGACCGTCTCCACCAATGGCCTCTGCTTCCACCGCAGGCGTCCCTGGGAGGACCTGGCATCAGGCAGACCCACAGCTGTGTGCCCAAGCCTAACCTAGTGCTGTGGTCTTAAAACTCTGCTCCTTGAAAAAGTTCTGCCTTTTCTCAGCTTGCTACATCTTCCCTGCTTTTTGCTGGCTTCTTACCTGCCTTTTACACTTTTTTTTTCTTCCTGCCTTACCTCTGGACTGCCTTCATTAGCATTTGAATTGACCTCTAGCTGATTCTGTCCTTTAGACTAAGACTGAGTGAGGAAAAGGATTTTCTGCCTGGAAATTGATCTGCTTTAGTTTCCCAGAGTTTTCTCACCAGTGGGTTTCCTTCCTCCCGTCCCTCCCTAGTGGACAGTGCCGCGAGACAGACAAGTTAGACACGAAAGCATGAAAGTACACATCTCAAGAGGGGAGATGCGGGCGACACACGTGCTCAGGAACCACATGTGCTCGGCCACGTGGGCGCAAGCAGCACATGGGCTCAGGCAGCATATGCGCCTAAGATTGGTTTTGAGTCTACGAAGTTCCTGAGTTGTTGTTTATTCATGAAATAGTGCATCATTCCTTTGAGTTCGTCATTTTCCTCCTTTCTTAGGAGCTTGAATTTTCATATCAGCTAAATATTTTCTCCCTATAATTGCATATCACTACTGAGTTTTCTTCACATTACTTACTAGGTCTAGCTCTAAAATAATTCTCTTTATTTTACTTACCTTTTTATCTCTGAACTAAAAATATTCTCCTGTATTTTTGTTGTCTAAATGTGTTAATGAGATGGCAGATGAGTACTGGAAGCCAGGTGGGAGGATAACAAGAAAGATGATGGGTATGTCATTGGATGATGGCAGATCAATGGAAAGGGAAGATATATTGGCTGATCGGGGATTTCTATGAGAATGATAATATAATGAATGGATAGATGTACAAATGTGAATAGATAAGCAAGGGATAGAAGGGTGTGTGAGTGAAAGTCCATGAGGATAGAGAGGCCAACGGAAGGGTGACTGCTAATCTGGAAGGATGGGAGAAAACTGACTCATGGAGAATGAATGGATCCTGAAAGGGGAGATGGGCTGGTTATTGGTTCTCCTCTGTGTGTTGCATGCATTGTGGGCGAATTTGACATTTTTTGTGTGTAATAACAGGGTTGGGTACTTATTTATGGGAGAGAGATGGACAAAGTAAGGTAAGCTAGGAGGCAGAGGGAAACAGGAGGAGTCGTTCTTGCTGGTGGGTAGAGGGCTGAGGCAGTGCTGAGGTTCAGCTGGGCTGAGAAACCTTGTCCTTTGGGAGTGCTAGAGAGTGGCAGAGTGAGGTGGGGGTAACTGAAATGCCGAAAACCTCCTCTCTCCTTTGCGAGCCGGAGACTGGTACTGAGTGGGAGACTACGAGGATTCCTGGTGGGATTTTAGGGGGAAAAGATGATTGGCACATTCCCACTCTCCCAGAATAGCTCAGCTCTCAGGCACCAAGGAAGCTGTGACAGCTCACGTCAAATTAGATGATTAACATAGTGGAAATGCATTATGTTTTTTGTGTCACATCCAGCAATGCACAGGGGTTACTCCTGGCTCATGAACTCAAGAATTAATCCTGGACGTGTTCAGGAGACTATATGGCATGTGAGAATCGAACCCTGGTTGGCCACATACAAGGCAAACACCTACCAACTGTACTATCGCTCCAGCCTCTGAAAATGCATTATGTTGTCCCTGGAAGTGAATGTCTGAAATCAAGGTGAAGCATCTGGTTCCTTTGGATGGTGTATGGGACATGGTTGCTTTGGCTACTCTGGTTTCCAGATGCTGCCCCCATTTCTGGCCCAGTACCCCTTCTGGCATACTCAGGGAACATATCCGAGTCTTCCTCTGTCACCACATCTGTTCTCTCACCTAAGTCTCCTGCCTCCTTCCAGCTGAAGGACCCTGTGATGATACAGGACCCACTGACATGATCCAGGAACATATCCAATTTCCAGGTCCTCAATTCCATCATGGAGTCCCTTTGCCATGATAAGTATGTGTCCCTTGGTGCAGGGATGGCGATGCTTACATTGTCACATTGTTTGCACCATCTTATTCAGGTTCTGTGCTCCGTCAAGACTGACACCCAAGGACAGTAGGCACAAGGGCCAGGAAGGATTGCTACATAGTTGGAAACCTGCCTTGTGATCTGGGGAAGAAGGCAATTGGAATAGAGGAGGGATCAGTAGGTCAATGATGGTTGGAGAGGTTGATAGGGATGCTGAAAGTAGATAAAGGACCAAAAGTGATAGCCTCTCAGTATCTATATTTCAAACCATAATGCCCATAACTAGAGAAAGAGTATGGAGGAAATTGTCTGCCAAAGAGGCAGGGGGAGGCTGGGAGTGGGGGATAATGGGGACATTGGTGGTAGAATATGTGCACTACTGGAGGGATGGGTGTTCGATCATTGTATGACTGAAAGTCAAATATGAAAGTCAAACATAAAAGTTTTGTAACTATATCTCACGGTGATTCCATTTAGAAAAGAGGAACACCCAGTTCCTCCTCTCCCTTTCATCTTGAGAGCTCGCTACCTCTTCTTGAGGACACAGAGCAGTGGGATGGCAGCCACTGATTTTCATGTCCTCATCTCTGCCCCTCTCACCCCTGCATCTTCATCTCTCCACGCCCCCACAGTGCCCCACTGCTGTGCTCTGATCCGGGTGCACAAAGGCTCTCCACCTCAGTCTTCACAACACCCTTTCCTTGCCAAGAGCAGATGCACATAAACAGTGTCTGGTCTGCTGTGCCTTCCCTCTGTCTAACTTTTTTGAGTCTCCTCCTCCTCACACTTTGTTTCTTCGATCCCCTCACCCAGTTGTGTCTCCATTCTGCCCCCATTACCCTGTAGTCAGTTCCTTGGCAGCTGTGATCTTGCCCAGGCCACAAGAGTCCCCAACTCTACTCTCCAAGGTGAGGGAGGGCTCTTGGCCCTCTTGCCCAGTCGTAGGATTGGTCACTGGCCTTCTCTGCTCTCCTCCTTATCCCTCCCTGCAAACAACTGGATTACAAGACCCAGGACCTGATTTTATCTTCCCTGGTAAGAATGATTAGAACCCACAGATCCCATAAGGCCTTTCTGTAACTATTATTCCAAATTTCAGGTCTTTGGAACTCTTCCTCCATCTGCGATGTCTGACATTCTCTTGCAGCCCCTGTGGTCACGCCCACCCTACTGAATTTACAGTCAGTGCTATCTTTTCCACATGGTACTCCAAGACCCACCTGGCTGCTGATCTACTTCTCCATGGTTGGCTGACCAGTATAATCCCAAACTGCCTTCCTTGCTCCCCACAATGCTTCTGCTTTTCCTACCACACGGGACCTCCTCTATGTACCCTCTGCTCCCTTGACTCCAGGAACACAAGGTCATTTTCTGTTTCTTGCTTTGAATTCCAGTTCAGCAAAGCCTTCTCCTGCCAGCCATGAGCAACCACCCCTTCCATCCGGACAGCTCTCATCTCTTATTAGATTTGATTGCACGTGTCAATCTGAGATGAGTTTCTGGTCTTCTTTGTATGTGCCTGTGTGCCTTAAGCTGAAGTACTAATTCACACAAATTTAATCATGGAGCCTTTGTCTGCATTGTGGTTAGAGGAATCTCACAGCTACTGTTCCTGTTCTCCAACTCCCCTTCCTCAGCAGTACAGGGTTTCTCCACCACACCTAGGTAGGAGCATTTTACAAAGAGTCTGAACATTTTTGAAAAACCCAGAGACTGAAGAGACTGAGAGAAAGGATTCTGGTTGGGGCATACTACTGTAATCAGCTTTCTGAAAACCCTAGGGTCTGTAGTGGTTTCAGACACCCAGAGCCTCTCACAGGCTCAGTGTCTTGGCCCTTTTTCATTCGGCATCACTTCTGATGCTGAGTTAGTACAAGTCCTGGGCCAATGGCCGAGATTGACTGCATGATTGATAGATTTCCATCTGTGACTGTCCCAAGGGTCAACTCGGAGCTTCCTAGTTCAGGATGGCAGTTCCAACCCCTGAAACTAGAGCTATGTTAGGACACTGGTGTTAGGATCATCCCAGGGGACCACTGAGAACACACAAACAACCTCACCCAAGAGCCTGCCCTTATAATTAGAATTCTCAGGCCCACCTCAGTAGTCCACACTGATTGCCCTCTCATTTTAGGGTGATTCTGGAGGTTCCCTTGTCTTTGGCTTCTCCAAGATCTGGGTTCTTCTGTGCCTGGCCAGTTGGGGCCTGGACTGCCAGCATCCCATATACATCAATGTCTTCACCAGTGTTGCCCATTTCATCAAGTGGATCATCCAGATCCAGAGACTTGTGCCTCTTCCTGTTTCCTTGTCTGCTCCTCCTGAGATCCCATTTCTAGATGAATCCTAGCAAGTTGCCAGCTCATCGGTAACAACCCTCAGACCTCTACAGTACTGGCTCCTGTTGCTTGTAGTGCTTAAGGCCCTGTGGCAGACCGTGCAGTGACCGAAGAACATTCTAACCCTGCTCTGTGCCCAGTCCTCAGAGTTCTGACTGGAGCCTCCCACTCGTCACCATCTCTGTGGTCCCATCTCTGTGGTTCTGTCAATCTGTTGTGATCCAAACCCAAGCCTGGAAAAGCAAAGCAAAATCAAATAAAGGCTCCCTTGCTCTGAAATTGATGCTTGTCCTTTCCTGTGGTCTGGCCATCAGAAACCCTGGTCAAGGAAAGAGGCCTGGCAGGAAGGCTGACTGGCAGGAGGGCAGGACACTGAGGTCACTGGGCACCTGCTGAAAGAGTAGTCTGTGTCCACATTGGTAGACTCTCCTCTGTGTCAAAGGTGAGAATATCTTCCGAGGTGATGATCAATCTCTGCCTTCTCTCAGAAGCAATATGACAGGCCCATAACACAAATGATGGAGACAGCTCTGGAGCCTGGAGGTCTGAGATGCAGGGTCAGCAGGGCTGATCTCGACCGAGGCCTTTAGACTTCAGGTGTGGGTGCCTCTGTGTGAGTCCACATCTATTCTCATTGGGACACCAGTCCTGTTGGGTTCAGGTATATGTCAGTGATCTCTTTCCTGTTAATCACCCCTTTGAAAGAACTGACCTCCATGGGTCTGGGAGATCCTAAAGCTGTTTGGGTGCAGCTCTGGAGGCAGCCTGGCACTGAATTGCCATTGTATTGTGCAAGAAATGCCACTGGTGAAGTTTACATAGGTGTACATAGATCTATCCCTCATATTTGGCATATGAAGAGACATAATAAGGAAATAATAAATGCCAGAGACAATAAAAACTAAGAACTGACCTACAGAGTGGAGTTTCCTGGGTGGCAGGAGATGAGGATCTGGGGGAGAGGAACTGGCTGAGGAGAAGGGACTGGAGCCATGACTGGGGTAGGCAGTGTACCCTCTGCTGCTGGTGTGGTGGAGGGACACTGTGTCCATGGACCCCTACCACTGTAGCAGTGGGCAGTGCTGAAAGGAGGTAAAGGGATATGCATGATACCCTTTCAGTGACAGTATTGCAAACCATTCTGCCTAAAAGGAAAATGAGAGTGCGTGGGGAGAGACAGACAGAAAGACAGAAAGACAGACAGGCGCTCTGGTACTGGTGTTGTAGGACACTATGTCCATGGGCCCCTATCAGTGTAGCAGAGGGCAGTGGGCACTCTGATGCTGGTGTGGTAGAGGAAAACTCTGTCCATGGAACCCTATATCACAATAGCATTAGAAATCATGGTACTGAATGGTTTAGAAATACAAAGAATCACTCATGGCACCCCCAGACCTCGGAGAATCCCTTGGGAAGACCTCCCAACCCCAAGAGAGACCCTCGAACCAGCCCAGTGGTTGCACATGCGTACTGAGGGGCGCAAAGGCCATGTGCTGCCAGACACAGGCCCAGCCCAGCACCACTGCCAGGGGGTGTCCTGTCCTCCTGCAGGCCCAGCAGCCAACATAGCCTTCCTGGGGAACATAGCCGAGGTGCCCTGGGCTGTGCCTAGGAGCAGCACCTGCAGAGGGGCAGTACTGTACAGGCAGCAGACAGGCTGCTATCATTTTTGGAGCCTATCCCGAGCTGCCCCTTTTGGAGACAACACATACAGGGAGCACAGGACCTGGGCAAGGTAGGCACCAAAGTCTGCCGGAGCATCAGCGGTACAAGGAATACCTGCAAGAGTTTGCCAGGCAGGGCCACAAGTGTGCCTGCATTTGCTCTGGGATGGCTTTAGTCTGACACAACCCAATCCCAAGAACTTGACACAATCAGCAAGACTCTTCTGGGGCTCCAGGATCCTCAAGGCCGGATAATGGGACCTATGTTCCCCACCTATCCCATGAAAACGCACCCTTCAATATTTATTCTGTTCACATAAAACATGGACCCCTCTACAGGGACTTTTAGACGTACCATTTCTGGGGAGCAGACTGTGTTAATACCTCCCAAGCCCCAGCTAGACCCGTTTTCACCCTCACCCCCCTCCCACTTCAGAAGAATGAAGAGCTGGTCTCAGGCAGCTGCCACCCCTGCTCTAACAGGTAAAAGCCAGGCCCCCAGGGCTTTCCAGATGCTTGATCCAACTTTTTAGGTCCTTTATCAGCACCACCACCTCAGAGTCTCCTCATTCCAACCTAGCTCAACATCCCGGCTGCCCATCTAGGTCTGGCTCCATGGAGGAGGAAGAGCCCAGAGACCCCTCAGCTCCCTGACTGTGACTGCAGGGCTTCCTCAGTGCTCCCCAGTGGAGAGCAGAGCTTTCTCCAGACAGGCCAGTGTTGTTTAAACTCCCAGGGCTTGCTGGGGTGGGGACAGGTGGCAAGGAGACTCGCCAACAGGAACAACCTGGAGGTTATGGGCTAGTCTATGGGAATGAGCACAGGCCCTGCTGCTGTGTCTGGGTCCCCTGCAGGGCAGCTGATCTGCTCTGATGTCTGGATTCTGGGCTTTGTGTGCCCAAGAAGGAGCATGCAGGAGTAGTAGAAAGCTCTGACCGCCTTGTTTCAGCTGTGCCATGAGTCTGGACATACTTCACTTCTACCACATTGATTACAATCATAGAGATAGTAGAACAAAGCTGGTATGGTGTCCAGGGCACTGCTCCTGCTTCTAGGGACCAAATGCATGATCAGGCATGTTGAGCCAATTCACACCAGAAGCTACTGGTGCTGGGGAGGAGCCTAAAGTGTTACCCTAAAACATTCCCAACAAGAAATGAATCTTGGAACCAGGAAGCTCGCTGAAGAGATGTCTCCTGATCTTGCACCAGGCCTATTTCACTGGGGTGCCTCAGACAGGGGCAGGTGTTGTCCCTCCACCTGCCCCTTACGAATTCCAGAGCCCAATGGAAAACCCAAGAATGTGAGACCAGTGACTGCTAACTCTAGTCCTCAAGGGATCAGGGACAGTTGCTCTTTCCCATCACCTCACCTCTATGTCACGCCCATGAACTGCCTTCCTCCAGGTGCCATTTAAGCATAGTAATGGCCATGATCCAGAGACTCAAAAATGAATCTCAGAATCGAGCAGCTAGCTGCAGAGATTTCTTTGGAAACTAATTATTTAAAATTTTAGAATTCCAGGAGCATGCAGCCACTTTTGTGGCCATGTGACTTCTTATGCTATTCATAGTAAGCTATACAAAATAAAGTATCTGTCTGTTAGGCAGGCTTGAGTGGTGGTGGTGGTAAGCTTAGAAATAATGGTGGTGGGATGGTGTAATTGTGGTGGGATTGAAATATTGAATGTAATCCATTATTGTGAACAACTTTATGAAAATAAAATTTAAAAAATAATTTTGGATACCAAAAAAAACCATTCCTGACAGGAACTACCTGTGATGTTGAACTCTCTCCAAATAGGCAGAAAGTAACTGAGCACCAAAGGCAATATAGATCCTGAACTCTCAGGGATACAGAAAACTGCAGGTCCAGGACACCCATGCTCAGTTCCAGAAGACGAGACGGGACAGACAAGGAAAGATTAAGGACCTTGCTGTTTGTCTCAGCTGCCTGAGACCAGCTCTTCATTCCTCTGAAGTGGGAGGGGGGTGAGGGTGGAAACGGGTCTAGCTGGGGCTTGGGAGGTATTAACACAGTCTGCTCCCCAGAAATGGTACGTCTAAAAGTCCCTGTAGAGGGGTCCATGTTTTATGTGAACAGAATAAATATCAGGGATACAGAAAACTGCAGGTCCAGGATACCCATGCTCAGTTCCAGAAGACGAGACGGGACAGACAAGGAAAGATTAAGGACCTTGCTGTTTGTCTTAGACACCTGCCCCTGTCTGAGGCACCCCAGTGAAATAGGCCTGGTGCAAGATCAGGAGACATCTCTTCAGCGAGCTTCCTGGTTCCAAGATTCATTTCTTGTTGGGAATGTTTTAGGGTAACACTTTAGGCTCCTCCCCAGCACCAGTAGCTTCTGGTGTGAAGTGGCTCAACCTAGCAACATGGCTTAGTGTGGGAATCTTAGTGTTTGTCTAAGACAGGACACATGTTCTCTGGATAACACAACTCGTTGCATCGCTAATACAGTTATCAGAAACTTCATGCTTGGGTTGCATTACACAGTGCATAAAATCTCTACTCCAGAATCCCAAATTTGGGGTTCTCTACCAGCAGTGAGAGGGTTTTTCCCAGACTTGCATTCTCAATAAAATTCTTTGAGAAACTTATTGAAATGTGCGTATCTGCTGTTAGCTAGTACCAGGGAGTAGAAAGAAGCTCAGTGTTCATCAACCATTGAAGTATTTGCCAGGTGCAGCCCTTCTGCACATGGAATATGATTCTGTAGTTAACGTTTGAGCTGTGGATATGTACTGATATAGGTGGACCGGGAAAAGCTGTTCTCAGTGTAAGAGGCCACGGAAAGTTAGATGGCCAGAGTGTGGGAATCTAGAGAAAGAAAGAGGAATATGGGGTTCAAGACTCAAGGATCAATGGGGAGAGAAAGGGCAATGGCTGATGGGAGGAGGTTATGGACACCTTCTGAGGATTACGAGCTCTATTTTAAAGTGTGGTGAAATTGTTTTAAAAGGTATTTTGGAACTGAAGAGGTAGTACAGCTGATGGGACAATTGCTTTGAACATGGCCAACCTGGATTTGATTCCTGGCACTCCATATGGTCCCCTGAGCCCAGAAAGGACTACTTCCTGGGCAGAGCCAGAGTAAGCTCCAGGAACCATTTTGTGTGACACTAAAACAAATCAAATTGGATGTTGGGAATTGGGAAAATTGTATACACATTAAGGTGCTTGTGTTGCATGTGCACAGCCCTCGTTCTACTGATGTCTAGCACCATGTTGTCCCCTGAGCTATACCAGGAGTGAGTCCTAGAACAAGGAGCTCTGTAGAGCAGTCACTGTTGGGTGTGACCCACGAAGTCAGGGAAGAAATAGAATGAGTCTGTCTCCCACATCTGTGAGAGCAACCTTGTGTTGCTCTCTCCCATGCTGTGATTTTTCCCAGCATGATGCCCTCAATCTTTGATGTGCTTTTTGATGCATTCCAAGGAAAAGGCAGCAAACGTGAGCCTTGCCTACGTCCACAGAATTGGGTGGGTCTGGTGAAATTGAGCACATCTCCCTATGCGTGGGGAGGACTTCTCCCTGCTCCAGGGAGCACAATGTCTCACAAGTCCCCAACCCCTGTAACGCCTTTACCGGTCTTCATCTCAGGATTGCCCAAGGAGCAGCGTCCAATCCCCCACCTTGGTGACA
Organism: Sorex fumeus; assembly: GCF_029834395.1. Taxonomy (NCBI): domain Eukaryota; kingdom Metazoa; phylum Chordata; class Mammalia; order Eulipotyphla; family Soricidae; genus Sorex; species Sorex fumeus. Next base: position 7,409,519 of record NW_026606103.1, read on the forward strand.
AAGGCCTCCTGGGAGCACAGCTCGTCCAAGTAGCTCAGGAGCCCCGGCTCAGGGCAGGTCCCGGGTTCCTCCTGATGCTCCTTCGTGCCCGTTGCCCGTTGGCCAACTGGTGTCCCCCTGACTGTGTCGGGGGCCTTCAGAAGCTCATCCATGATGTCCATGTACTCCTGCATGGCTTCATTGGGGATCTCCTTGAGGGCCTTCGGCTTGGGGGCCCACGGTGGTTTGTGTGTCTTGGGGCGGGCTGCCCAAGCCCAGGGTTCAGCCTTCTTGGGACACAGGCTGAGGAGGAAGGAAGAAGAGAGGGACATGAAGGCACCCCGTGGCCATGCCCTCAGACACACAGCACTGAACACAGAGTTTGTGCGGTTACCTGTGGGTTGGGTCAGGTGAGTGTCTACATCTGGTGTACTAAAATCCCGTGACTGCGTGAGGGATGAGGGTGCCCTCAACGGGAGAAGGGGCCCACCATGTCCCCAGGGTCTCGAACCGCACTTCAAAGGTGAGTCTGACGCCCTCAGGCAGCGTGGGGTACACAGGAAGAGGGAGAAAGGGTTGGGGAGGGTGCAGGGCTACTTCTGTCAAGGGTTTAGTAGTGATGTAATGTCTTTGCCTTGAGACCACCTGTGCTTGCATATTTCTACTTGTGTTTGTGTGCATGTGTGCACCTGTGTGTCTCTGTGCACAAACATTGGCCCTTGTCTGTGCATTTCTGGGTTTGGTCGATGTGTGAAGATCTCTGTGTGTCTCCATCTGTGTGTACTGTGTGGGCTCTGTGCAGAAACGTGTATGGATATATGTACAAGTGCCTAGAGGTGGAAGAGTGTGTGTCTTTGCATCATGTGTGTACATGCATCCATGTGTGTTCACATATGCTTCTCTGTGAGAGTAGGTGAATAGTCCCTGTGCCTTTGTTAGTGTGGGTGTGTCTGCTTCTGTGTCTGTGCGAGTGTGAGTGCTCCCGGCATGGGTCTGTGTGAGACTTTGTGAAGTCATCCAAGCACCTGCACTGTGCTGGGAACGGATGTGTTTGCCTCCTAAATAAAACGTTGGATTGAGGAATATCTTTAATGGTTCAAAGCTAAGCTTTGACAAAAGTCAATGATGTATGTTTAATGCAGTGCTGGGTGTTCCCTTCTACTTTCTCTGGTCAGTACAATTCTCTCCCACACCAAAGTAGTTTTCTGTTGTTAACATAATTCTAGATATGTACTACGTACTGAAACCCCAAAGAATCTCATTTTTTATGAACTCTTTATTGGTTTCCACACTGGTTAAAAGCACATGTATGTTCTACCAGCTGGCATGTATAGTGATTTTTTTATATTCGTCAAACGGTTCTCTCTTGTTCAGGAGAATCCATCCCCACAGCATGAAATTCTGCAGACCCTAACTAAATCCTTACAGTGTCTGGCAATTCAGTGGCGAATGGAATAGGGAGGTCTGAATTAGGAAGTGGAGCAGAATGGAAGTGCAACTGACTTCAATGTTCAGATCAGCAACAAAGTTACCTTCTGCATATTTTCATCCGTGGTTGGGAAAACCTGATTCAAATTTCCTCTACACTCTTTTCTTCAGTGTTTATAAGAAAATAATTTTTCAGTCTAGTTCTGGAACAATTTATAAGATCTCCCCAAAATCTCAGTCTGAAAGGATTTGGGAATATGCTTTTATATACAACATTCATTGCACTGTTTGGCCTCTATGGAGGGAATGACCTGCTCAGTCAGTAGCCGTCAGATCATTCCATCCTATGCAGCGCGGCAAGCTGCCTTTGCAGACACCAATCTCCGGACGCTTCCCAGCAGCTGCTCTGTCACTGTACATTGGTTCAACAGGGATATCCAGGTCATAAGAATTCTATCAAAATCAAGAACATCCTTCCCCAAACAATGTTGGACACAGGGAATGAGGACTCGAGAAATTTCTTGAAACTTCCAATTCGGTCATGAAGAAGCTATACTTTATTTTCAGCCAGGGATTTCTCATGAGATGGATTTTGAGCTTGAACTTTGTCCTCAGGCTTCAGGCAAGACTTTATGTTTGCTTCCTTGCTGTGTCCTGAAAAGCCACCTATAATTCTGGAGGCTCTCGTGCGTGACTGGCGGAAGTTTGCACCCACCACGCCCGTAGGTGCGCGCGCACTGGGGCTGTCCTGGGTCAGTTCTAAGCAGTTAGAGGTAACGGACACGCACACGCACCTGCATCTCGTGCGGGGTCTGCAACCACCAACGTCCTACAGGCTATGGGTGCAATGATTCCCCTTTGGGATATTTGCACCCATGCCTCTATCAGATTCAACAGAGAGGTGTGTGGCCCTGTCCAGCTGTCTGCAGGGGCGCGTCTCCCCCAGGCTGTGGGCACCACCGCACACCTGCGCCATGTCATTTCCGGATCCGGATGCTGAGCGCGAGGGAGGTAAAGGACTCCTGGGATCATTCAAACTGCTACTTGGGGTCCAAGCGATAGTGCAGTGGGCAGGGCCATTGCCTTGCATATGACCAACATGGCTTCCATCCCCGTAATCCCAGATGGTACCCTGAGTACTGCCAGAGTGATTCCTGAGTGCAGAGCAATTACTGAGCACAGTCAGTGTAGCTTAAAACCAAAACAAAAGAATCCCAAAACACAACAGCAATAAAACAGCAGGAGCAAACTAACCCTATTACTTTGTGGACCTTTTTTGTATGATACGAAAGCAAACAAAGTTTTTTCTTATTGAAAACATTATCCCTTGAACTTGATGAAAGTCAGGTCAGTCATAAATGGGGAAAATCTCTAACACAAATAGAAAATGAATACATAGAAAAGCTTCCCCTTTGTTTCCCAAAACGTTTTAGGAACCAGCAATTAGTTTCCATCACTATACCCTCGTTAATAAATCAAACAGTTTTCTTTACTTAAAATAATGGATCAATCATAATACGATGTCCAATTGCTGTGCAGTTGATAGCCAGGTTAGCAGGAGATGCAAGAACTAAGCAAATATCAACAAAGATAGGTAAAGGCTCAGTTTAGCTTACAAAATTGACAGTGAAACTTTATTTTTGTACATTTTAATGCCTCAAAATATTTAAAATGTGTGTTCATTATCTCTAGTACTTTTGGACACAGACACTTCATTTATAGAGAACAGGTAGAAGTGTTCCAGCCATTGTCAGCTCACAAGTACATGGGTGTAATGCTGCCATCCCAGATCTGTTTGAGTTGAAGCATCGTGATAACCAGTTCCAAGAAACCAGTAGGATGGCCAAGTGGCAGAAACACGCATTTCAGGTTGTTTACTTCAGTAAGCAGCCAGTGAAATTTTGGGCCCAGCAGAGCAAGCTGAACATGGTGACCCATTAAATATGAGGGACCTGTGGTGGTGGTGGTTCTGGTATTATGGCAACACTAATTCAGTTTCCTTTATCCCACAAAGAATTTGTTAGGATGATAAATATCTGCTGGAGAAAGGCAAAGGGCAATTGGAAAGAATCTTGAGAAATTCCAGAGGGAAGGAAGACGGTGTACTGGGCAGACAAGGGAGCAGCTCACTGAGTGTGTCCACTCTGTCCTGGGAGTAGCCAGTCATGGGAACTCTTATGGATTCTTTCAAGGACACAGAATGAGGGGTGTCCTTCATTATCCCCATGAGCAACTTCGGGAGTTTAAGTTGCTTTGTGTACCTGAGGACTGAAGTTCCAGTGTTGGTGTGTTTGCAAAGTTAGACACATTATGTAGTGGTCATGGAATGTGGTTTTCAGCATGTTATATGTGCATCGCACAACTAAAGTCATATATGTTGTCATCAGTAACTCTCGACGTGGGTGCCTTTCCCCACCATTGTCCTCAAATCACTTTCAGTCTGCTTCTTCCTTGACTGAGGTTTTGTTTTGTAATCAAAAGTCAAGACATCTTTTCATTCAGGAGTTTTTAATTACTTTCCTTTGTTTATATAGCACGCTGAGATCCTACAATATTTGTCCTTTCTCTGAATTCTTTTGCTTGTCAGGATGCCCTCCATCCATCCAATTTGCAGGAGTCTGCAAGATTTTACCTTTTCTTGTAGCTGAGTAGTGTTCTGTTGTGCATGTTTATACTACAACTTTATCCGTTTATGTGTCCATTTGGGGTTTTCCTGAGTATTGTACTTAGCATGGCAGTGAATATAGGAGTGCATATATCATTTTGATTTTTCTATTAAGGGGTTTTGGTGGGAACATGCAAATGTGAAATCACTAGGTCTTTTGGAACCTATATTCTTGCTCCACTACCCAACTGCTGCCACACTCCAGGCCACTTTCCACACGCTTGGGCCGAGCCTCACATCTGAGTGAACATATTCCTGGCCACATCCCTACCCATTTTCCATAATTACAGCACCAACATGATGGGTTTCAGACAGTAGGTAACAAATAATAGAGGAAATATATATATTTATATATAATAAGTATCTATATTTATATATATTTATATATACTTTCAGACAGTAGGTAATAAATCATAGAGGATATATATGTATGTATATATATATATATATATATATATATCAGACAGTCCAGCAATCTACCTAGAGTATTCTGCCCACACTGGAGAGCCTGCCAAACTACTCATGGTGTATTCGATATGCCAAAATCAGTAGAAATAATGAGTCTTATTTCCTTGACCCTGAAAGAGCCTCCAATCATTGGGAAAGACGAGTAAGGAAAGGCTGCTAAAATCTCAGGTTTGGGATGAATGGAGACATTACTGGCACCTGAGTTCATTGAGCTCATCAAGTAATTTGATGAACAACAGGATGACAGTGATAGAGTGATTCTTGCTTTTAGAGAAGTTTCCAAACTTTTCCACAGAGGCTCAGCCTAATGTTGTTCCCACAGACTGTGAATGAAATAATACCGCTTTTACACCACCCCTTCCCAGTACTGGTTGTTTCCAGATATATATATATATATATATATATATATATATATATATATAATATACACTCACACACCCATACATGTATACACTCACACACATATGTATATATAAGTTATTTTTATATATATATAGCTAAGATATATATATCTTTCTGACTCTTCTGACTTGAAATTCATTGCTTTTTAATTTTTGCTTTGCATTTCTTAGTTAACAAGTGACTAGTAATATCTTTTCAGATGTCTGCTGGCTTTACTTAGCCATTTTGGGAAAATGGATGCTCATCTCCAATTTTATGTAATTGTTGAGTTTTTCTGGTTGAGCTTTATAACACTTTATGTATATGTAATATTTAAGCCTTTACCAAAAGCATGGTTTGCAAATGTTTTCTCCCATTTCGTAGGAAGTGTTTCAATTTTAAGAAAGTCTGATGTGGATTTTTAAGAAGTCTGATTTTTTTTGCCATGCATAAGCTTTCAAATGTAGGCCCATTTGTTTATTTCTGGTTTTATTTTATGTATTTTTTTCCTGAGTCAATCTTGTTTAAATTTGTTGGTGTACCATTGTTCACAGTAACTATATTCTTCTCTGTATTTTAATGTTGGTTTAAATGTTTACTTTTCAAGTTGTAGCACTGTAGGCTACTTAATTTTTTGTCAATTTTATTTACTATACCAGAATCAATTGTTGGATTGGCTAATTTTCCCTTTCATTTGAGAATTTTCTTATTTCTTTTTTTAAATTTTATTTTTATAAAGTAGTTCACAATATTTGATTACATTTAATATTTGATCACCAATCCCAATATCATTACACCTTCCCACTACCATATTTCAGATGTTTTCACCCCAAACCCCAACCCCTACCCCAAAGCAGAACCAAAATGATTTCTTTTGTATTGTTTGTTCTGAATAAAATGCTGAAAATGCTCGAAAATGTTTCCTTAGAGAAAAGTGTGTGAAGATTGTTGCATTTCACGGAGGACCCACCAACCCCTTCTAGAAGACATTATGAGCATATTGTTAAAGGTTGAGCCTTGTGTGCATATATATCAGGCTGGAGTGATAGCACAGCGGTAGGGCGTTTGCCTTGTATGCGGCCAACAAGGCCGAACCGGGTTCAGTTCCTCCGTCCCTCTCAGGGAGTCCGGCAAGCTACCGAGAGTATCTCACCCTCACTGAAAAGCCTGGCAAGCTACCGGTGACGTTTCGATATGCCAAAGACAGTAACAACAAGTCTCAAAATGGAGTCGTTACTGGGCCTGCTGGAGCAAGTCGATATCAATGAACAGGAGGCATAGGATTGGTTGCCTTCTCCTTTAAACCCCATCAAATGTGCTGTGCCACTCTTGGAAGATGGGTGGGGTCAGGTATGAGACGCAGCCGCATTGTCCAGAATACGTTCACTCATAGGTGAGCCTCGGCCTGAACATGTGAGGAATGGCCCTTAGCATGGCAGCAGTTGAATTCTGGAGGATTTTGGCTGCCAGGGGAAGACGCAGGCCTTCATGCTGTGAAATTTCTCTTAACTCTGCAGCATGTCACGTGTTTTAGAAAGTTGTGTTTCCATTTTCATTTGTCTCATTTTTTTCTCCTCTAATTTCCAGTTAACTTTCTTTCTTGTACCATTGGCTGTTCAGAGTTGTTTTATTTCCATGCATATATGTAGTTCTAAGTTTTCTTTATGATTAATTTCTACTTTCTTGCCATTGTGTTCACACTGGTTACTTGGCATGTTTTAGATCTTCTTGATATTGCTAAGAAAATTTTTGTGGTCTAACGAATGATCAGTCCTAGCAAATGTCCCATGTGCACTTGAAAAGATTGTGATGCACTGAATGCTATATGTATATATATGTATGTAGTAAATATGCATGCATGTATATTTTTCCTTCATTGCTTTGAATTTTATTTCTCATTCTCTGGCTATGCTGTGTTGATAGTGCTCTGGGTTATTTGCACTCCGAGTCTATAGGTGGAGACCCCAGATAGATGGTTGTGTTCCCTTCCACCCATTCCAGGCTTGCATGAGCCAAATACACCTGGAGACCAGCACTCACTGCAATCTAGCTCCCAAGTGGGTTGAACACCAAAGGAATTCGTGGATGTCTAAGATGGTTAAAATAATAAGATTGTGTGCATTGTTTGAGTCATGTGAAAGCAAAAGAGAATTTTTTTCTTTGGAAACCATCACTACTTCAGTCAGTAACATTTCAAGTCCTCCTAAATGAGGATAATGAGTGACGGGTCTAACTTTAATCTTTGCAGGTCATGTGTGCCTTCCCTGTTAACTTAGAATTAATAACCAACAGTTCTAACCACTGCTTTGTTGGGGGAACAGTGTTTATTATTACAGTCATTGCTGTTCATCCCACCAAAGTGCCCAAGATTTTCCACCTCTATCCATGTGCTACCTCTTGTTATATCCCGCTTCACCCTCAAGTGCATGGTAACCTCAGGTTTGCAATTTAAGATCAAGGGGTTGCCATTATTTGATACTCTCTATTTCCTTGTTTTCTGACTCCCAATTATCACAGATGAGTGAGATCAAGTGAGTTTTTGTCTTTATCCCTCTTACTTATTTCAACTAACATCCCCAGTGAAGGATCCTATTTCACATTCCTGCCAACAGTGGTTATTTCTACTCTTTGTGTCATATGCCATTCTCAATGGTGTGTGATAATATCTCATTGTTTTGATTTGCAATTTCCTGGTAAAAGTTGATACTGAACATGTTTTCATACACTTATTGATCATTTGTGTGTCCTCTTTGTGGATGGGACTCACTCTCTCATTCTTTGATGTGATGATTGGTGTGTTATTAAGCTTTTGCTTGCTTTAAACATCTTGCTATTAGTTCTTTATTCGATACATGTTTGAAAATATAATCTCCCGCTCAGTAGGGCAGTTTTAAAATTTTATCCCAAGGTTCTTTTGTTCTGTAATCACTTGTACATTTGCTTTAATCCCCTTTGTATTATTATTTCTTTTACCAGTGAGGTCAAAGCATTGCAGACACCTATGAGGTTCCTTTCCTAGACAGGTCTGATTATGCTTTCATAAATGTATTTTATGGACTATGGTCCAACCTCAACATCCATAATCCACTTTGAATTAAGTTTGGAGGGATATGAGATACATATTTCTTTCTTTTTTTTTACATTTTATTTTCCAGTTTTCCCAACATGTTAGTTGAAGAAGACTTGCCTGCCCCACTTTATGTACCCAGCAACTTTGTCATAGATTTTCAATAAATATGTGGGTAATATCTGTGTTCTGTCAAATGTACTCCATTGCCCTGAGAGTTTGCTTTTCTTTCAGTAGATCACAAATTTGATTACTATGTTTTGCAACATTGCTTCTGACCTTCTCTTTAATGTGCCCCCTTCCAATCTTGATTCTTCCTATATTTCCCTATTTTATTGGTTAACCCTATAGTCTCAGGCTATCCCCACCACCACCTCCAGTTAAATACATTTCACCCATGGCCCCTATGGGTATTTCTGGGGTCTCACTGAAAACCATACATCCTATAATGAGAAAATTTACTATAGCAAAATATTAAGTCAATATAAAATGCAATACTTCCATCCTTTTTTCTTAGAATTGCTTCTAGTTCTTAGGGAGTTTTATGATTCTGTATTAATTTCACTAAAAGATTTTCTAAATTGTCGATGAATGTCATCAGAATCTTGAACTACTGCATTAAATATGTATGATTTGGGTATTATCATTTGGGAAATATTAATTTTTTATATCCATAAATATGTAGTATTTTCCCATTTCCAGGGTTCCTTTCCTTTTCCTTTGTAAAATGACTGATAATACTCATGTAGTTTTTTACGTTTGTTGTGAATATTAGGTTGATTTCTAGGCCATTTTTTTTTTTTTTGCGTCACTCCCAGTGGAGCGCAGGTCTTACTGCTGGCTCAGTGATTGTGAGTGACACCCATGGGGCTTGGGAAAGCATATGGGTGCTGAGAACCTAATTTGGGTTGGCTGAGTGTTAGTAAATCCATTTTGGATCTGTACTTTTGCTTCGGGAGGTTTTCTACTGATTTTTTTTCATTTTAATTTTTTGTTTGGGGTTTACACTAGCTGTGCTCAGGGCTTACTTCTGGCTCTGTACACAGAGTTCACTCCTGGTGGGACTTGGGGGACTCTTGTGATATTTAATATTGGATCCAAGTCAGCCTCATACAAGAAAGTACCTTACCCGCTACACTATTGCATTTGTTTCTTTACTGTGCTTCTATAAATTCTGTAATTGAGTGAGTGTTTCTCTTCTGTTGTCAGTTAAATATGGCTGGAGCGATAGCACAGCGGTAGGGCGTTCGCCTTACAAGCGGCCAACATGGCCGACCCGAGTTCAATTCCTCCGCCCCTCTCGGAGAGCCCGGCAAGCTACCGAGAGTATTCGATATGCCAGACACAGTAACAACAAAGTCTCCAATGGAGACGTTACTGGGCCCGCTAGAGCTTACATTTAGTTATTTAAATTTTTCTTTTCTAGAATCTCTTTTTTATTTGTTTGTGGGCCACATCCACTGGTGCTCTGGGCTTATCCTGGCTCTCCATGCAGAGAACAATCCTGGCTGGCTATGCAGACCAAATGGGGAACAGATCAGTCATGTGCAAGTAAGTGACCTACATGGTTTGCTATTTTTCTGGCCTCTATCACTTGCTTATTTATGAGGACACATGTATTGTCTTTTTAAAAAAAAAATTTTATTGAATTACTGTGAGATAGTTACAAAGCTTCCCTGTTTGAGTTTCAGTCATACAAGGATCAAACACCCATCCCTCCACCAATGCACATCTTCCACCACCAATGTCCCCAGTATCCCCACCTTCCCACCCCTCTCCTGCCTCTATGGCAAACAATCTCCCCTATACTCTCTTTTGTATTGCTTGTTATGATTCGCATAAGATGTCACAAGGTGGCCACAAGAGAGGCAGCGTGCTCCTGGAATTCTAAAATTCTAGATAAGTAGGGTGTGGAGAAATCTCTGCAGCAAGCTGCTCAATTCACAGATTCTTTTGTGTGTCTCTGGATCATGGCCATTAAGGAGCTTAAGTAGCAGCCAGAGGCAGTTTGTGGGTGTGACATCCAGGGTCCCATGGGGATGGGAGAAGAGAAGGACTGTCCCATCCCCTATCCCTTGACGCCAGGAGTATGCTGTCTCTGAACCCACGTACCTGCACTTCTCTCTGGTTTCTGAAAGTTGGCAGCCACCAGGGAGGTGGGGTTTAGGGGGCAGGGGAGGGACAATGCCTGCCCCTCCCCTCCAATCTGAGGCAAGCCAGTGAAGTTGGTGTGTCTTGAAGTCTGGAAACATCTCAGCAGTGAGCTGCTCTGTTCGGAGATTCTTTTGTGTCTCTGGATCATGGCCCTTGTTTCCATCTTTTCCAGAGAAATTGGCATATGCCTTCAGGGCACGCCTGCTCTCCCACAGTGTACCATTGGCCTTAACTATGACTTTTTATCTCTTTCAAGATTTACGGGTCTCTGAAATAAGGCCCATAAATAAGCCTGTATAGCTGAGCCAGCAGTGGTGGTTTGTGGCTGTGGCTCCCACATACCTAACTTTTGGCGGTTTACTTTCCTGGTAAACTTGGCCCCAAGTTGTTGGGGTCCCACCAAAGGCACAGGGGCCTGAGGAAGCCTGAAGATATCATCAGGCTGCTGATGCACTCACCCCGAAGGTACAGATTGACCTGCTGGCAGCACCATACTCCACCCACCCACCCACCTGTGTCACTAATTCTATTTGGGATTTTTCCATTCTAATGCTGAGTCCTACTATTATATTCTTTACCTCTTCTGTTCAATTACTTATTGTTTCTCCCCTCAGTCTTTTTGTAGGTTCATTGACTCTTGTGATGATGTAGTAGTTCAGTGGTTATGAAGAGCATTTTGTTGCTTTAGGTCATGTCAGTCAGTGTCAGAATTTATGAAGCACTTGAGAAGTGTTCTGGGCTTCTGTCCCTGTCCAGAGAATGGTCAGTTTTCTTAATTGTTTTAATTATACCTAGTGCTTTGTGTGAGCTTTGGGTTTAACTCTGGGTTCAAGGTGGTCTGAGCAGTGATGTATTGTTTCCATTGATGTATCATGCTAGTAACTAGTGTGATCAAAAACCCGTGCCTCCACCAGTGCACATTTCCCATCACCAATATCCCTGGTATACCCCCCCCTTCCCACCCTCCCAATGCCTCCATGGTGTAGGTGGTGACCACCGCCCTCCTTCCTCTTCAGCAGGCTGCATCCCCTCCACCTCTTCACTTAAGCTGTAGAAAGACGCTTTCTTGAGACCCCTTGTATGCTGAAAAAATGCCTCTCTCAGAACTAGAAAAGCTGAGTATGGTCATGTACCACTGTCTTTTTTTTGTAATCACTTGTTCATAATTTATCTTTGCCAACTTGATGCCAAGAGCCTCTTTCATGACCCATTTCCCTAAGAGACAGACAGGGCAGAGGGGCATTTGAAGGTGGGGGGGTGTCTGAAGGGACACTGGATGGTCTCAGTAGGCCAATAGGGCTCCACTTGCCCTGGGGAACACCTTATCGTTTTTGGTCTACTTCAAAGTCTTCTGGCCATTTGGGGTGGAGAGGGGAGGGATCAGAGAAACATCAAACTCAATCAATGGACTGTGAGTATGTATGTGTGTGCATGCGAGTTTGCACATGTGTGCAGTCAGTTTGTCCAATTATCTGTGTGTAAAGGGCTAGAAAGTTAGAGCGAGGATGAAAGCAGAAGTAGAAGCCCTCAAGGAAAGCTGCATCATTAATAAAGCTCAGCCTGTGAAGCCATGAGTAGAAGTAGCTTCTAAATTAGATTGAAGAAAAGAGAGTAGACCAAAATGCTAAAATTATTTAGAATTATTTCAGGTTTTTCTTAACTTCAACTTTAATGATTCATGGTGTACTGAATTAAGACTCAACTTTGAAGTTTAGTGTTCTAATGGGGAAAAATATATACTCTGAAGATGTCTTATAGTTCACTGTGAGCAGATCTGGAGCCCATGTTAATTAGAGAGGGTCACTCTAAAATATCAGCAGCCTGCAAGTCTGCTTCCCTTGCAGTTTTATTAACAAATGAAGACTAAATATTTAAGACAAATTGTTATAATCAACTAAGTTCAATTATGAATTTTGTTGTTAGTTTGACTAGTATGTTGTCAAATGGACTAAATAATCTTTAGTCTTTCTTGTCTTTTAGAAAACCAAGTTAGTTTTGAAAGTTTTTAATTGTGTTGAAATAAATAAGTAGGTATTATTTTGTGGAAACTTTTGGAAAACAGGGCTTCCTAGAACTAAACTCTTAAAGAAAAATTTGAATTGGAAGAAAATAAAAGGGGATGAGAGTCTGAGAACAGTTTCTAAGACAATCCATGAAATTTTCTATTTATGAATTCAGACCTGTTTGGAGTTTCATGGGAGGCATTGTCATTTTCAAAAAAGGGGAAAGGGGGAGAGTTTAGAATTACATAGCTGTAAAACAAAGTTATGTGTTAACTAATTTCAGTCAGTTTCACTTAGTTGAAAGGCAAACGTATACACCAAAATTTAGCACTTAGGAATAGTTTATTTTTGAGATTTTCTTGTAGTTTAAATTTCAGTGTTATTAAGTAAATTTAGAAGTAGCTCTGTTCTGTACTTCTCTCCCCTCCTGACTGGAGGAAGTCTCCAGCTCAGGAATTCATTGTTTGCTAATTAAAACAGAAAAATAGTAGTAACCTTTTTAAGCTCATTAATGACCATGATCCAAAGACTCACAAATAAATCTTGGAAGAGAACCAACATGCTACAGAAATGCTTCCGAACCCCAAACCACCATCCAGTTAAAAATTTAACTTCAGCTCTAGCACCATATTTAAAATTTTAGAATTCCTGGGCATTTCATACTGTGCGCCTCTGATATACCAAGAGTAGCACACCACATTTGAAGGATGTAAGTTAGAAGGCAATACATCTTCATCAAAACAATAATTATATATATATATATATATATACATAAGCAAACAAGGCTAAACGTGTAACAGCATGTTAGTGATCTCCACTGTAGCACTGTCCTCCCATTGTTCATCGATTTTCTCAAGCAGCCGCCAGTAACGTCTCCATTGTGAGACTTATTGTTACTGTTTTTGGCATATCAAATACTCCACGGGGAGTTTGCTAGACTCTGCCATGCGGGCAGGATACTCTCAGTAGCTTGCCAGGCTCTCTAAGAGGGAACCTATTAAGGTAAGCAGAAATACCAGGAAAAAAAGATTTGAGTCACTAGGAAAGAAAATTTAAGTCAGTCTTAAGAAGAAAATAAACACATCACTGTAACAGAGTTCACAAAAAGGTGCAGAGTCTGAGTCTAGTCCTAGTTCCCAGGAATGCTTCCTCTAGTTCCAGGGCTTCTCTGCTTCTCTTACCAGGAGAATCCTTATAGTCAACCTGATGTCCACTTACCCAAAACTCACTTACATTTCTTCCCCTGCTTCCCTGAAACCAAAAACATCCTTCAAATAAGAGAAGACCTGAAGGCTTAACTTTGACTATCACTACTGAAATGCGTTGAAACTTTCAGTCAGTCTTCCAAATTTTTCAAAATATACTTTGTAATTGATAATTAAAATTTTCCAAGATGTCTGGCTTATAGGTTAGCTGGGATGAAATCTGTAAGAAGAGTAATAGATAGATAGACATAGATGTAAATAGATACCAGTGGTATATATGTGATTCCTGAAACTATGGGTGATATGCCTTTGACTAATTTGTAATTTTTAATTATTATATAAGAAATAGGTATAGGCTGGAATTTTTTAAAGCTGTATTTTATTGCAATTTAAAAGATTAGATGGGGGCCAGAGAGACAGTAGAGGTTAAGGTGCATGCCTTATATGTGCCCAACCGCTGTTCGATCCCTGATACCACATGGTACCCAAAGCAGGGCTGAATTATCTCAGGTCTTCATATTGTACTACCAGCCTACTTGTTACTCAGTGAAATACATGAGTATATATGAATGATATACATGCTTGCAATGTATGAGGTACTGATTTCTATCCTTGGCAACCCCCCCTTCTCTAAAAAAAATAATTAAAAAATTGAGGGGCCAGATATATTGAAAAAAAAAGTGGTTAGGGCATTTGCCTTGAACACAACCAACCCCAGTTTAATCCCTAGCACCATATATGGAAGCACAACATCGTGAACACTGCTAGGAGTGATCCCTTGAGGAAAGAACCTAGAGTTGGGATAGAGAAAGAACCACTATGACAACGATAGTTGTAAATGATTACTCGGATGAGAACTGAGTGCTAAAAGTAGGAAAAGGAACAAATACGATAACCTCTCAATATTTATATTGCAAACCATAATGTGTCTGTGTGTGTGTGTGTGTGTGAGAGAGAGAGAGAGAGAGAGAGAGAGAGAGAAAGAGAGAGAGAGAGAAACTGTCTACAATAAAAGTAGGCTGAGTTGAAGATGGCGGGAAGAAACTGCGGGACACTGGTGGTGGGAAATGCAGACTGGTGGAGGAATGGGGGTCAGAACATTGTATGACTGAAACTGGACCATGAACAGCTTTCTAACTGTGTATCTCATGGTGATTTAATTTAAAAATCGTAGTAATAAACCTTAAACACTACTGGATATGATCCCAAAACCCAAATACCACCCCAACCCCTGTCAAAAAATGCTGACTAACAGGGAAAATACAAAAACAGGATCTTGCGGTGGAGAAATGGATCAGTAGTAGAGAACATGCCTTGCACGTGGGAGGCCTGGTCTCATTCCCAGCAACTCCTGACACCACACACTGCAGAGCCAACAGGTGCCTCCAGCACAGGGCTTGAGTACCACTAGGTACCTGGGCAATGCCAGGGACAGTCCCCATAAAGAATCTGGTTATCACCAGCCCTACGTATATCTTTCACCAAAGTTATTTTGTCTTTTGTAGTTTAGTTTCCTTGTGCATTTAAAGAAAAGCATTTATTCTATCTAAAGGAACTAGAGAAATAAGAAAGCTGGGGCAATGTTCATAACAAAAGGAACCACAAACTGCAAATGGATACTGGCAAATCACCAATGGCCACAAAACCTGCATGTAAATAGAGGTCTCAATAAAGGAGAAGCCAGAGAGAATAAAAGGCTGCATCTGATAGGGTCTGCCACCCCTTCCAAAAAGGAACTTTAATGAAAAATTCAACCAGCCCATTTGAGAACAGTTATTGGCACTGGAACAAGTGTACCCATCTCAAGATGACATAAGAAATAGGCAGGATTAGAAAGACTCCCAAGAGTTGGTCTAGTCTAGCCTCATGAACAATCAAAAGTGGCCTACCAAAGATCCCTTCCCTTCCCACACAAGGGCCCACATGCTGAAGTAAATGTGCTAAGGATAAAAACAAAATTGAATAGGATGGGGGGAACAAAGACAAAGAGAAGGCCCACAGCAAACTATATGCAGAAAAAGAATGAGAGCATTTCAGAAAGCATCATTTCTTTTTTTTTTTTTGCCTTTTTGGGTCACACCTGTCGATGCTCGGGGGTTACTCCTGGCTCTACACCCAGGAATTACTCCAGGCAGTGCTCGAAGGACTATATGGGATGCTGAGAATCGAACCCGAGCGGTCGGTGGCTGCTGCGTGCAAGGCAAACGCCCTAGCCGCTGTGCTATCATTCCAGCGCCAGAAAGCATCATTTCTAATACTCAAAAATACCAACTAAACTGGGAAGCTTACCTGAACCTTTCCCCATTCTCAAAATTCAATGTGAGTTACTTCCCATAAATATAAGGAATGAACATCAGGGAGATGGCTAAGAGGACTGTTGTGCATGTTTTACATATGTGAGCCCTCGGTTCTATAGGTAAAAGGTAAAGGTAAAGGCCCTCCCGTTGATCGTCGATTTGCTCGAGCGGGCCCGGTAACGTCTCCATTGGAGACTTTGTTGTTACTGTGTTTGGCATATCGAATACTCTCGGTAGCTTGCCGGGCTCTCAGAGAGGGGTGTAGGAATCGAACTGGGGTCGGCCATGTTGGCTGCTTGTAAGGCGAACGCCCTACCGGCTGTGCTATTGCTATTTCTTCACCTAGGTTCTATACTTAGCAAAAATGGTTCCCCAATCACTGCAGAGAGCTACCTAAACACTGAGCAAAGTACCATCTTTGTGGCACCAATAAATAAAGAAGTCAGAGATTTACACTTGATGGGATGTAAGGTAGAAGGCAACTGATATATATATGTATGTATGTATATATATATATATATATACATATTCACACACACACACACACAAAGTTCAACCTGTAACAGGCTGTTAGTGATCTCCTAAATAGGGCTTAATCGCTGCAAGGTGAGATACAACAAATTTTATACACTTTCCTCTAAGGAAGTCTCTTTTGGATATTTTTAAATCTATTACTTATTATCAGGGTCACGGTCACGGTCCTCCCGTTGTTCATCGATTTGCTCGAGCAAGCCCAGTAATGTCTCCATCTTGAGACTTGTTACTGTGTTTGGCATATCGAATATGTCACGGGGAGCTTGCCATGCTCTGCCGTGTGGGCGAGATACTCCCGGTAGCTTGCCGGGCTCTCCGAGAGGGACGGAGAAATTGAACTCAGGTCGGCCATGTTGGCTGCGTGCAAGGCAAACGCCCTACTGCTGTGCTATCGCTCCAGCCCATTACTTATAATAATCAATACAAAATAAATTATTTAGCATCTGCCTTTGGGGCAGGCTTGGGTACTGGTGGGAAAATTTGAAATAATGATAGTGTGAAGGTGTAATGGTGGTGGGATTGGTGTTGAAATATTGAATGTAATCAAGTATTGTGAACAACTTTATAAAAATAAATTTTTAAAAAAAATAATTGAGCAAGAAATGTGGGAAGTTATTGTAATCAGTGTTACAGATTATATTGCTAATTATTTTGCAAAGTATACCTGAAAGTGCAATATATAAAGATGATTTTATTTTGTGTCAGCTTTGTTACCATGTCCTAAACTAGCCTTGGTTTTTTATTTTGTTTTCTTTTGTGGGTTTTTTTATGTGTTTTTGGTTTTGTTTTTCCTGGCTTTTTGAACCAAACCTGGCACTGCTCTGGGTTACTTCTGACTCTGCGCTCAGGAAATACTCCTGGCATTGCTCAGGGGACCATATGAGGTGCCAAAGATTAAACCCAGGTCAGCCAAATGCAAGGCAAATGTCCTATTGCTGTACTATAGCTCTGGCCCAAAATTCTTTCTTGTTTATAATCATCTAAGTGAATGCTTTAAACCCTTCAATATTTGTCTTCCTAGAAACTAAACTTTGAAGGCTGGAGAGTGTATCCAGGTTAATTTACAATGCAGTGCCGACTTTCTGCCTAGTTTACTCTATATCATAAGATAGTTAATTATAAATAAAATCATTGATCATTTGTAAAATTTATTGTAACTGTGTTTCAGATTTAAGCTTTGTCACATTGGAAACTTGGTTTTGTCTCTTTTGCTTTACCACAATGTTGTCTTGTCTGTGCATGTGTGAGAATTTGAGAAAAGATGGTCCTTAAAACAGGTTTCTAAATATCTTTAGTATTTTTCTAATAGAATTATGTTGTCAAATATCGGGTAAATGGCATGAGAGACCTTTTGACCAGGTTTTCATGTCATCTCATAACACCATTCCATGCGCTCCTTGTGGAAGGGGTTGCAGTCCATGAGTAGAAGGGGACACAGCATTGTCCTGTAGCAAGCATTATGCTACCCTGTCTTCAACATGAGATGGCCTACTCACCCACAAGAAATAAATTGTTTTCTACAAAGTCCTAGTGTAGAAGTCCTATGTAGTATAGAGCACAAGAAACCCTTAGCAACAGCAAGTGTTTTTACAGAGCCATAATAGTTTCTTACAAATATCTTCAAAGATCATTCTTATAATACTTGTAGTTTTATACTTGATAAAACAGTTTACACAGATAAAAAATTAAAGCAGAGATTTTATGTTGTCAATACAATGGTACATAATTTAGCCCTTGCTAAATGTATTTAGTAAGAAAGTGGAGATATTTTTAATTTTTTTATTTTATAAGTTAGTTCACAATATTTGATTATATTCAATATTCAAACACACATCCCTCAACCATTATATCTTACCACCACCAAATTCAGGATGTTTCCATCCCAAGCCCCAATCCCTGTCCCAAAAACAACCAAAATAATATATTTCATATTGTCTCTTATGTATTACTGTTGAATATGCTCACAAAAAAGTATTCATATAAAAATGTGAAGAAATATATATATATAAGCATATATATTTGCCTGTAAGATCTGTTGCCTAATATCTGATCCCCATCAAATGTGGTGTGGTAATTATGGAGACAGGGTAAGGGGTGTCTTATGATGTGTCCAGGAATATGTTCACTCATATGTGAGACTCCACCTGAGCACGTGGGGAACGACCCCACAGCGTCGTGGCGGTAGGATGGTAGGGTTGTGGAGATTTTGGCTGCGGGAGCTGGGTCTCTTGGGGCAGGGAGGGTTCTCACCTGCCCCCCTCTGAGGTGCTCCATGTGAAACAGCCTGGCACGAAGTTCAGTGGCATTGGTTATGGGGGCCTCATGTTATGCTACCATTAAGGAGAAGTAGCCGTGGGATCTAGCGGTGATGGATGAAAATGGAGATACTTTTCTTCCCAAGTAACTTGGTTATTTCTATTCCCAGATAACTAATGGTTGATTCTCTCTCTAGTATTGCTTTGATTCTCTCTCTACTACTGCTTCGTCATCTGCCATGAGAACTCTTGTCTTCTGAACACTTGTCTGTTGAAGAAATATAATTTGTCACGAGCACAATCATGGAACAGATTCTGACCCAGAGGAAACAACTGACAAGACTTTATGGGACAGGAAAAGCTTAAACAAAACTGATCTGAAGTTCTATTGTATGGGAATATGACGGGATGTCCCCAAAAAAATCATCCTGCTCTAAACTTTTACCCTGAGTCCAAAAAAACTTTGTTTAAGTTTTAGATGAAAGGAATTTGTGTATTTCTTAATGTGTTGATGCAAAATAAGTGGCACTATTTATCAGAAGTAAACTTAACCTATTATTTTGTGGATTATTTAGTGAATTACTAGTAAAGAAATAGAGAAAGCAATGTTTCAGTAATTTGCCCTTTTTGTATTATTTAGAGCTTGCATTCACCAAGTGTGTGAGTGTATTTTAGCAGGTTTACTTCAAGGAAACCTAGCAGACTCACAACTCAGGTTGAGAAAACTATTCCTGAGTATTTCCAGGTGACCGAGAAGTTCTAGTGCTACGCCAGTCACATCCTGGGAACTATCTGGCCAGCAGTGCAGAAGCTGAGGAATGCCGCGTTGACCAGAGGTCGAAATCTGTTACCTCTGTGCAGTGAGCTGACATGACTTTGGCTGTTGCATTAGCCCTGCTGCTAGCACAGAGCTGGTGGCCAGTGCTCCTGAGGATTGGGACTGGACAGAAAACACTTTATTGGAGGCCAAATTTATTGTTACCCTAATTTACAATAGATGTTGACTGGATTAGCATGACCCTTATTTCTTAGGTTCTTAATGCCAGCTCATTGGTCAGTGGTGCATATTTCACAGATGTAGAACCTGACTTTGATGTGGGAAATACATGGCCCCTCCCTCAATACTGGGAGCTAAATAGACTTAAGAATCCCCTGACCACCTCAAGGTGAGATGCTGGAGGCCCCAAGAGCACTAGAGCACTCTAGGGTTGGCCTCGTTGTCCCCAGCACCATAAAGCCTGAACAGCTCTGCATTTGGGGGTGGAAAAAGCAAACACTGTGTTTCAGATTCCTGAAGGCAGGCTGGAAAGGCAAACAAGAGTTTAGACATTTCCCTGGCATGTCACCAGCTGCAGTTGATTCCCAGGCACCACATATGCTCCCTGGAGATTGCTCCCAAGCAGAGAGCCAAGAGTATCACCTAAGCAAGGTGGGAGTGGACCCAACACCACCCACCTAAAAAAACTGAACTAGATACAGAGGAATTCAATACAAAAATAATACTAGGTATAGTTAAGTTGGCATGTTGTAAAATGACCAATTATTGGAGACAGCAATTTGAATAATAAAAAGATTTAAATAATTAGTTTTAAATTTTATTTTAGCCACTGTTTGATAATGTTACAATATTTTTCAAGAGTAATGTTTCATACATAGAAAATTCCAACACATAACAACACTTTACCCCCCACAATGTCTCATTTTCTTCATTTCTCTTTTTCAGTATTTTATTGAATATTAGTGAGACAGACATTACAAAGCTGTTCATGATTGGATTTTAGTCATACAATGATATAACCTCATCCCTTACCATTGTACATTTCCACTGCCAATGTGCCCTGTTTTCCTCCCACTATATGCCAATATATACCCCCTCCAGCCCTCTAGCCTCCTTCTATGGCAGGCACTTTTCTTCTCTCTCTCCCTCTCCTGTTGTGCATTACTGTTTGCAATACATGTACTGAGGTCATCGTGTTTGTTCAGTGCATTCAGTATTTTTATTGGGAAGGTAAGGCTGGAATAACTTTTTTATTTGTTTTAAATTTGTTAGTGAAACGCCATGAGGTACAGTTGTAGACTTACAAACTTTTGTAATTGGGTTTCAGTTATACAATGTTCGAGTACCCATCCCTCCACCAGTGCTCATTTTCCACCACCACTGATCCCAGTATTCCTCGCACCCACCATCCCCCCATCCCACCCAGCCTCTGGCAGGGCATTCCCCTTTGTTCTATCTCTCCTTTTGGGTGCTGTGGTTTGCAAAAGAGGCATACAGTGGAAATCATATTTGGTCTATAATCTATTTTCAGCGTGCATCTCCCATCCTGGGAGGATCCTCCCAACACCCTTTACTTGGTTCTCCCTTCTCTATCTGAGCTGCTATTTCCCCTAGCATGTGCGGCTGGCCTCCAAGCCATGGAGTGAACCTCCTGGTACTAATCTCGGCTATTCCTGTCTTTTAGTCTCCTGTAAATTTTATGACTTCATCTTTTCTAACAGCTACATAGTACTCCCATATGTAGATGTACCAAAGTTTCTTTAACCAGTCATGTTCTCCAGTACTCAGGTTTTTTCCAGATTCTAGCTATTGTAAACAGTAGCTGGAATGAAAAACCAAGTGCAGACATCACTTCGACTATACTTTTTTCCTCTCTGGGACATATGCCCAGGAATGGTATTGCTTGGTCAAATGGGAGCTCAATATAATTTTTGAAGAATCATCCATACTTTTTTCCAAAAGGGATGAACCATTCAGCATTCCCACCAACAATGAAGGAGGGTCCCTTTCTAGCCACATCCGGGCCAACACCAGTTGCTTTTGTTCTTTTAGATGTGGGCCAGTCTCTGTGGTGTGAAATGATATCTCATTGTTGTTTTGATCTGCATCTCCCTGATGATTAATGATGTAGAGCATTTTCTCATGTGCCTTTTAGCCATTCAGATTTCTTCTTTGAGAAAGTTTCTGTTCATTTCCTCGCCCCATTTTTTGATGGAGTTGGGTGTTTTCTTCTTGTGTAGTTCAACCAGTACCTTGTATATCCTTGATATCAACCCCTTGTTGGATGTGTATTCAGTGAATATCCTTTCCCATTCTGTAGACTGTCTTTGTATTTTGGTCACTGTTTCTTTTGAGGTGCAGAAGCTTCTTAGTTTAAGATAGTCCCATTTGTCTATCTGTTTTCATTTGCTCAGTCAGTCGCATGGCATCTTTGAAGATACCATTAGCTTCCATATAATGGAGGATTTTGCCAACTTTGTCTTCAGTGAACTTTATTGATTCCGGTCTGATATTGAGGTTATTAATCTATTTTGATCTTATTTTTGTATATGGCGTTAGGTAGAGTTCTGAGCCCACTTTTTGGCATGCAGCCATCCAGTTTTGCGAGCACAATTTGTTAAAGAGGCTTTCCCTGCTCCACTTCACATTTCTTGTTCCCTTATCAAAAATTAGATCATCATATGCTTGGGGGAAGATGTCAGTCTATTCAACTTTGTTCCATTGGTCTATAGCGTTGCCTTTGTTCCAGTACCATGCTGTTTTAATTATTACTGCTTTGTAGTAGAGCTTGAAATTAGGGATGTTGATTCCTCCCATTTTCTTTTTCCCAAGAATTGCTTTAGCTATTCGTGGCGACTTATTGTTCCATATAAATATCAGGAGTGTTTGCTCCATTTCTCTGAAGAATGGCATGGTTATCCTTATAGGGATCGCATTGAATTTGTACAGTACTTTGGGAAGTATTGCCATTTTGACAATGTTAATTCTCCCCATCCATGAGCAGGGGATATTTTTCCATTTCCTCATGTCCTCTTTTACTTCCTGAAGTAGCATTTTGTAGTTTTCTTTGTACAGGTCCTTTCCTTCCTTAGTTAAACTGATTCCTAGGTACTTGATTTTCTTGGGTACAATTGTGAATGGGATTGTTTTCTTTATGTCACCTTCTTCTCTTTCACTATTTGCATATAGGAAAGCCATGAATTTTTGGGTATTGATTTATAGCCTCCAAATTTACTATACAAGTCTATTGTTTCTAGGAGTTTCTTGGTAGAGGTTTCTCTAAGTATAGTATCATATCAGCCGCGAATAGTGAGAGCTTGATTTCTTCCTGGATGCCCTTAATATCTTTTTCTTGATTAATTGATATTGCAAGTAGTTTAAGTTCTATATTGAACAGTAGTGGAGAGAGTGGGCATTTTTGTCTCGTCCCTGATCTTAGGCGGAAGGTTCTCAGTTTTTCCCCATTGAGGACGATGTTTCCTGTAGGTTGTGGTAGATGGCTTTAACTATATTGAGGAAAGTTCCCTCTATCCCCATTTTGGTGAGGGTTTTTATCATAAACGGTTGCTGGATCTTGTCAAATGCTTTCTCTGCATCTATTGATATGATCATATGATTTTCATCTTTTCTTTTATTGATATGATGGATTATGTTGATAGATTTCCGAATGTTGAACCATCCTTGCATCACCGGGATGAATCCCACTTGGTCATGGTGAATGATCTTTTTGATGAGTTGTTGAATTCTATTTGCTACTATTTTGTTGAGAATCTTCATATCCGTGTTCATCAGGAATATCAGCCTGTAGTTTTCTTTTTCTTGTGGTGTCTTTGTTTCCTTTTTGTATTAGAGAGATATGGGCTTCATAGAAACTGTTTGGGAGAGTTTCTGTTTTTTCAATTTCCTGGAAAATCTTGAGAAGAACCTGCAATAGGTCCTCTTTAAATGTTTGGAAAAATTCGCTAGTGAATCCACCTGGACCTGGGCTTTTGTTTTTGGGAAGACTTTTGATTACAGTTTCAATTTTCTTGATTTGAATAGGTCTATTCTGGTACATTGTATCTTCTTGATTCAGCCTTGGGGGATAATAGGAATCCAGGAATTTATCCATTTCTTCTAGCTTCTCTTGTTTGGTGGCATACAGACTTTCAAAGTAGTCTCTTATGATCTTTTGAATTTCTTTGGTTTCTGTAGTGATATCCCCATTATTATTTCTGATTTGATTTATTAGGGTTCTCTCTCTGTTTCTTTGTGAGTGTTGCTAGTGGTTCATCTATCTTATTTATTTTCTCGAATAACCAGCTCTTGGTTTCATTGATCTTTTGAATTATATATATTTTTTTCGGTTTCCATGTCGTCGATTTCTGCTCCAAGTTTTATAGTCTCTTTCCTTCTGCACAAGTTGCGCTCCTTCTGTTGATCCTTTTCTAAGATCTTGAGCTGTGAAGTCAGGTTTATGTGCATCTTTTCTTCTGTCCTGAGATATGCTTGCAGAGCTATAAATTTTCCCCTTAAAATGACTTTTGCTGCATCCCATAAGTTTTGGTAGCTCGTGTCTTCATTCTCATTTGTTTAAATATCATCCTTGACTTCCCTCCTGATCCACTCATTTTTAAGCATTGAGTTTTTTAATTTCCAGGTGTTTGATTTGGTTCTCTGTATCTGTGTGTGATTCACTTCTATTCTCAGTGCATCATGGTCTGAAAAGATTGTTGATACTATTTCTATCCTCCTGATTCTATTTAGGTATGTTTTGTGGCCTAGGACATGGTCTATTTTGGAAAATGTTCCATGCCCACTGAAGAAGGTAAAGGTAAAGGCCCTCCCGTTGATCATCGATTTGCTCGAGCGGGCCCAGTAACGTCTCCATTGGAGACTTTGTTGTTACTGTGTCTGGCATATCGAATACTCTCGGTAGCTAGAACCTCCAAACAAACTGAAGAAGAATGTGTATTCTATTTTTTTTTGGGTGTAAAGCCCTTACAGGTCTATACACCCTCTCTCTTCTATTTCTTCTTTCAAAGCCAATGTTTCCTTGCTGAGTTTTGTTCTTGTTGATCTATCCAGAGGTGATAAGGGGATGTTGAAATCTCCAGCTACTATTGTGTTGCTAGAAATGTCCTCCTTAAAGTCTGTTAGCAGTTGTTTTAAATATTTAGCTGTTCCCTCATTAGGTGCTTATACATTTAAGAGTGTGATTTCTTCCTGTTGTCCGTGTCCCTTGATGAAGAGAAAATAGCCTTCACTGTCTCTTCGAATCTTTTTTAATGCGAAATTAATGCTGTCGGATACTAGTATGGCCACCCCAGCTTTTCTGAGGGAGCTGTTTGCTTGCAGGATTGTTTTCCATCCTTTGATTTTGAGTCTGTGTTTGCTCTGGCTGTTGAGATGAGTTTCTTGTAGGCTGCATAATATTGGGTTCTGTCTCTGAATCCATTTTGCCACTCTGTGTCTCTTAATTGGTGGATTTAGACCATTGACATTGAGAGAGATTATTGTTATGGAGTTTTGTGTCATCTTTCTGTAAGGGTGTGTTGTGGTTGTAGGGTGTGTCTTGTATTATAGTAGCTCCTTTAGCCCTTGTTTTAGGTTTGGTTTTGAGTCTATGAAGTTCCTGAGCTGCTGTTTGTCTAGAAAATACTGTACCATTCCTTAAATTTTGAGTCAGAGTTTAGCCGGATAGAATATTCTTGGTGAAGCATTCATTTCAGTGAGTTTTTTTCACTATATCTTGCCACAGCCTTAGGGCTTGATGGGTCTCCTCTGATGGATCTGCTGTGAATCTAAGGGGTTCTCCTTTGTATGTGATTTTCTTCTTTGACCTTGCTGTTTGCAGTATGGTATCTCTATCAGCAGCATCAATCATTCTAACTATGATATGTCTTGGAGTGTTTTTGTTAGGGTCTCTTTTAGCTGGTACCCTTCGGGCTCCTTGAACCTGAATGGCTGCATTGTGGAGCTCTGGGAATACTTCAGCAATGATTTGTTTCACCGTGTTTTTTTCATTGGGATTGTTTCCCTGAGCTTCTGGTAGTCCAATGATTCTAATGTTGTTCCTCTTGGAATCATCTCCTAGTACTCTGATTCTCTGTACAGCTAATTTGAGGTCCCTTGCCACAGTGTGTTGTTGCCTGTTGGCTTGGTGAAGCTGATCTTCCAGATCACTGATTCTCTCTTCAGCTGTGGCCATTCTATTGTTGAGAGAAGAGACGGAGTTTTTCATTTCATCTATGGAATCTTTTATTTGTGACATTTCTGCTCTCATTTCCTAGCGTAATTTGTCTATTTTTTTCTGTCATGTTACTGGATATCTGTCTGACTGTTTCATTGTGTTGATGGAACACCTTCATGACTTCGTATCTGAATTCTTTGTCTCAGAGGTCCCTTAGGTGAGCAGTATCGACAGAGTCTTCTGCATTCTTTTCGTTGTCCTCACCATGTGGTGGGGATTTGTGTTGTTTCTTCATGTTGCTGGGTTTGGGACGAGATCAGTGCAGTGTGAGCGGTGAAGTGGGAAAGGCAGAGTCTCAGAGCCACTTTTCTCCAGGCGTCTCTCTTTAAACAGTTTAAAGATACACAGTTTGTATTAATTTTACATGAAATTATAAATAATAAGTATGGCTTAACAATACTTTTGTAAAAAAATTTACTACAAATGTACAAGTGCAAAAATATGGAAGACTAGTTAGAAATAAAAGTTCAATTAACAGCAATTCTCTAAGTGAATTATAGATCTTTATTGGCTTT
Organism: Sorex fumeus; assembly: GCF_029834395.1. NCBI lineage: Eukaryota > Metazoa > Chordata > Mammalia > Eulipotyphla > Soricidae > Sorex > Sorex fumeus. The sequence goes on from NW_026606103.1 coordinate 7,435,480, forward strand.
CATATAATTTTTAGTATTTTCTAGCTTTTCCAATGAGTATATAAGACTTTCAGAAGTTAGGGGGGAAGGGTATTTTGAATAATTAAAACTATGATTTAAATCATATTAATAAATCTAATGACTCTTAGAATAAGGTTTAGGGTACAGTACATGGACTAAGGTGCAAGCCTTGCATGAAGCCAAACCTGGTTTGATCCCAGACATCGCATAGTCCCCCAAGCATCACCAGTTGCAGCCCTGGGACCTGTAAATTCTAGTCTCAGAGACCCTTGACAACCAACAGGAATGCCTGGGCAAACTCTCAGGGCCCAAGAAGCATCCTGAAATGAACTTCATGCCCAGCTGTCCAGGAACTGTCAAGAAGGGTCCCAGACCTTCAGAGCACCATTTGGGAGGTAGTACCAACAAACATCCCCCCATATTCCCAAGAAATATCCTTAGAATGAGTTCATCAGAGAAACTTGATTTTTTCACAATACTAAGTGAGACTCATTTTAAAACAGTTAAAACAGGATAAAACCATGAACATATCATCCTGAAAGCTAAGTTGTACTCCCACCTTTTGTTCACTTTCACTCTGGCTATTGGGAGAAAATACAGCCAGAAATGAAACACTTCTCTTCTGCTAAAACAATGCTTGGGCATCAGCACACACACACACACACACACACACACACACACACACACACACCAAATATGGGTATTATTATTTGATTATTGATTTTTTATAATTATCAATGTTCATGCTTAGGGTGTATAAAGTTACTGTACTTCCTTCCACCACCGTTAACCCCAAAAATGGCTTAGAAATAATTAAATGGTGCCAGATCAAATTCACTTGACACAGACCTATATGGCTGTAAAGCCAGCCACAAACAGGACTCCAGAGTTCAGAACTATATCTTATGTGGATGCACTGCAAAGGGGTATTTATGGATTCCAAGGAGTCAGAGAAATTGGAAAGCCTCAAGAAGGCTGAGGGAGTTAACTGACGCTTCATTCCAATGGTGAAGTTACACTTCTTAGAAAATATTTAGGTGCAGGAAAGTAAGGAGCACAGCTGAGATATTTAAACAAAAGCAAATGTTCCCCTATGATGGGGCAACTACACAATCACATTAGTAAATACAATTCAAAGTAGCCGGGGTCAGAAAGGCAAAACACTAAAGATGTAAAAAAAAACAATTAGTAACCCAAAAGGTGATTAATGCTCTACTTCAAACCCACTCACCAATCTACCACTGCTAAGGCAGTGAACTTGAAATGGAGAAGGTAAGTTTGACCTTGGTCTGTGTTAAATTTTATGTATCTGGTCAACTAACTCAGATAAATTAAGGTTCTCTCTGAGAAATTGTTCAGAAATATTACTGTTTCACATGTCTACAAAATAATCCTTTGTTTAAAAAAAAATCTCTCCTGTCTCTGGATAGAGCTCCTCTATGGTGCAGTGATAACTCCACCCAGTGGAACATCCCTAGGATATAATCTAACACATAGCCTCTCATTCCAGATAAGACAGAATCCACATCATATTAAATAATTCTGAATTCGATGAGGTTTTTTGGTTTTGTTTTTCAACATTATTCCTGGTAGTGCTTTGGGGGCCTGGGATCTGTTCAGGGATTAAACTTGAGACTCTTGCATGCACTCAGTCCATTATATTACTGATCCATAAAAGTACTTTTTGTTTGGTTTGTTTTGGGGGCCACACCTGGAAGTACTCAGGAATTACTCTCAGATCTGTGCTCACATATCAGTCTTGGCCAGGTTGAAGGGACCATATGTAGTGCCAGGGATCGAACCTGGTTCGGTTGCATATAAGACAAGTGCTCAATCCATTGTACTATTGCTCCAGCCCTCCCATAATGTTTCTTTCATTAATTACATTTCAGAGGTTGTATAGATAAATAATGACCAATAAATGAGAAAATGTTAAAGGAAAAAACTGATAAAATGTAGTAGAATAGAAAAGTGTTAAGTGACTCAATTGAGCTTTCATTCACCAAATACATAGTGATAGTCTGCTTCTCACTCACTCATGAGTCCAAACTGATATGTCCTGTAACTTAGATATAAACAAAGTTGAAAAACTTAATAAAGTGTTTCATGTAACCAAGTAAAACCTTCATGAATATATCATTATTTGATAGTGAAAGAGGAAGCCTCAGTTTCCCCTTGCCAACAAGAGGGGTGTCCACAGTTTCTCCTCACCAGCAGTTCCATTTCCCCCATTGATCTACTCCACCTCATCTGCACGGCCAAATCTTAAACATTCCTGGAGCTCCCCAGGACCATATTCTCCTGTCCTAGTATTAGGAGTCACAAGGATAAGATAAAGAACAATACCTGAGGCAGACGATCAGAAAGATAAACCAGCATGACCACCCTGTAGATTCCCTGCATTCTCTGTCACACAAAGGCCTGGTTTTCCTGTCAAAGTCTCACAAAAAGAGCCATAGGCCCGCAATAAGTTCCTTCCCACTTTGGGAATCTCCTATTCTTTTCTCTTCTACTTATCAATACACGTTTCTACTTTCTAACTCTGAGGATCTTTATTATTTAATATTTTCATTCTTGAAAATATTGAAGAACCTGGATTCGCAAATGAACATAGAAACCCTCTTCCCCCACTTCTGCTGCACCTACATCAATAGTATTCGGGGGTGGGGGGGCGGGGTTCAAGTTGACCACATCCAACGGTGCTCTGATTTTTCTGCCTCTCATGGAACACGTGGTGTTGTGGACCTGAACTGGACCTGCAGCATGAAGGCAAGCATCCTACCTCCTGCTCTTTATATTTTGGATTTTGGTTCACACCTGGCTTTACTCAGGGATTACTCTTGGTGGACTCAAGAGACCATATGGGATTCCAGGCATGGATCTCGGGTCCCCACGTGCAAGGGAAGCACCCTACCCATTGAACTTTCTATGCAGTACTGAATCCTGTTGCTTTAGACAATAGTGGCAAAAATAATTAAAATACATTCTCTGACTTTAGAATGTAGAGCTGGAAGGGAAATTCTGGCCCCCAACCGCCGCCACCCAATACAGGCAATTTTAATATGAGTTGAAATAAGTGACTTCTGGGGTCATCCTTGGTGGATGTCTCTTATACTCCTGGCTCAGCACCGCCACCTGGTGGTACTTGGGGGGATCGTGTGTTGGGCTTGACGCCCTGAAGGCGACTTTCCGAGTGCGCAGGCGCAGTGCAGGTACCATCCCCTCAACGCATCGTCCTGTCCTGCAAGCTGGTGCAGGGCGAGCCGGGCTCTGTCGCTCTGGCTACACTCGTTCCGACTGAGTGTGACCGGCCTCCGGTGTCCGCACATCCTGCGGGGATCTCCGCGAGACCCCAGGCACGCGGGAGGTCGCAGGAGGGGAGCCGAGGGTGCGCCCCTGAGTGAGGAGGCAGTGCCTGAAGCGAGCTCGGGGGTCTAAGCGCGGCTCCCTCCTGTCCGACTCCAGCCGCGGGTCTCCCTGTGCAGACCCCGGTCACCCAGTGTAGACTCCAGTCACGGTGCAGATCCCGGTCACCGTGAAGACCCCGGTCACTGGTGCAGACCTCGCTGTCCATCCTCGGGCAGGCAGTGCTTACCTGGTGGGCGGCCTGCCCTGCTGTCACTCACGGCTCCAATATGCTCTCCTGCCCTGGACTCCTCCCTGGGCTCTCCTGGGCTCCTCTCTGTGCTCTCCTCTCCTGGGCTCCTTCCTAAGCTTCTTTCCCTGACTGTTGAAACTCCTTTTACCCAGGTGTCGCTAGGAATGATCACAGATTAACGGATGTTCATGGGCGCTCCTGGTGGCTCTCACTGTTCAGTGCTCTTGAACTGCTTCCCCACCTGGGATGACCTTTGACTGAGGCCGACAGAGGAGACAGGAGGGCCAAGCTGGTTGATAATCAGTTGCCTTATTCCATCTCTTGTCTCTCCCAAACTCTATCCACCACTCTCTCCCCCCTCTGGTCATGACTCTCTCCCCAATTTGCCGGCAACTCTCTCGAACCTCTCTTTAACACACTCCACAATTCTCTCTCCAACCCTTGCTCGCTAACTCTGTCTCTTGCTCTGCCCACATCTCCAACTCTGCCTCTCTCCGACTCTACCTCTCTTTCTTTTTTCACCAACTCTCCACAGCCACCTTTTTTACCGCCTCTTCTCCAGCCAAGCCTCCCAAACCGTGCCTCCCTCCACCCCAGGTACAATCAACATGTTTTTCACGCCTTTCTGACCACCTGTAGCCCACCAGGGCAAAACAGCAATTAAGGTGTGTTTCTCCCCTCCTTAGACCAGAAAGTTAATTAACATCTTAATTCAACTTCCTAATAATTGCCATTCTGTATGGACACAGGAATAGACACAGGACAACTCTCCTGGGGACATCTCACCACAGACTCAGACTACAGTGCTCAGGCCGGATTCGATCATTCCTAACCGCAGCAGGGCCCAAATATAGTTATTACTTTTGGGTCATGATGGAATTTATCCATGACCTTGCTCTTAACTTATAGTTCAGTATTAGGCGACTTTGACCAGGCCCATTTTGATGCCAGGGTAGCTCACCGCTTGCCCTGGTTCCATCCAGTCCCTCATTGGGGCCCTGATTTGGGGGATCTAGGCAGTAAGGGCAACTGAGGCTTAAGTTGAGAGAGCAGATGTCTAGGAGGTAATGTTATCTGGAGTCAATCAACTCCCAAGTTACAAAAGCATGTCTTTTTAACTGTCTTCCTGTGTCCATACAAAAAGCAATTGCTCTGAGGTAGCTAACTATGCAAAGGACATTGAGAGAGAAAAACAATATTTATAAGTCAGCAGAATCTGATCAGGAGGCAAAGGTAATTGACAGGTTAAGGGAGCAATCAACAACCCCAAGCTCCCTGTGGCTGGGAAGGGAAGGCAAACCAATGTTCTCCTACAGGAGAGAAATTGGGGACATTGGTTGTCGGAAATGTGCACTAGTGAAGGGATGGGTGTGGAACATTGTATGACTAAAACCAAATCATGAACAGCTTTTTTCCTATATCTAATGGTGATCCAATAAAAAAAAAGAATGAAACAATGTGAATTGACGTAGGGGTAGGGTTCTGTAAAGTAAGTATTGATTTGAGTATGTTTAAAGTTGAAAAGAGAAAATAATACATAGGGCAACTGTTCATCTGAGGACAACAGGTAAGTTGAGGCTATGGATTTGGTATGGGATATTATAACAATGTGAATTAGGACGTGGTTGGGGTTATTAGAGAAAGAGTGTTGGTTCATTTGAGGCAAATTAGGCAGAGCCTTTGGTGTGGGTTACTAAAAGAATGTGGATTGCATTCAGGTTTAGGTTTGGATTAAAGTTTTGTTTGATAAGGGTTTGACTGCTTTTAAAACTGAAAATGAAGGAAAGTCTAGGGAGATTGTTCGGTTGAGGTTAATAGGTAAGTTTATGCCCAGCCTTTAGGTTGGGTATTATAAGAATGCAGCATTGCTAGTTTTGGTTTACTGTTATTACGGCTTGGGTTCTGTTTGAGTAAGGATATAGACTGGGCTACTTGTACAAGTACAAGCACTGTAGCACTGTCCTCCCGTTGTTCATCGCTCGAGAGGACACCAGTAACATCTCCATTGTGAGACTTGTTACTGTTTTGGGAAAATCGAATATGCCACTGGTAGCTTGCCAAGCTCTGCCATGCGAGCAGGATACTCTCGGTACTTGCTGGGCTCTCTGAGAGGGACAGAGGAATCGAACCCAGGTCAGCCATGTGCAAGGCAAACGCCCTACCCACTGTGCTGTCACTCCACCCACAAGTACAAGATGCAAGTAAAGTATAGGGAGATTGTTCGCTAAAGGCTAATAGATAAGGTTAGGTCAAGCCTTCGGTTAGGGTTACTCAAGGATAATGTTGGCTTAGCACTAGTGTTCTGTTATAGTAAAGCTATAGTTTGGGCTATGTTTAATGTTGAAAATTAAAGTGAAGTATGTGGTGATTGTTCAGTTGAGACTATCAAGTAAGTTTAGACTAAACATTTGGTATGGATTATTAAAAGGATTTTCTAAAATAATTGAAAAAAACAACTTTTGAGTTATGGAGCTTCTCAAGAATATTCAAAGATATGACTGTAGAGATTCAAAAACTTGCCACCACAAATTATGTCTTTGAGTGTCTGGAGAGTTGGTAGAGCAGAAAGACTGAACTGGGTTCAGTCGCCAGGACCCCATCTGGTCTCACCAGGAGTAAGCCCTGAACATAAACCAATGTGGCCCTCCAAAATGAAAAAGCAAAAGCAAAATATGTCTTGTACTGAAGGTGAACTTCATGGCAGGGATACTGAAGATACAATGTAGTTTACAGTTGAAGGGATACTTTCCTCACCAGATCAAATAATTCTGTTCACACTTCTTTCATGGTGATCTTCAGCATGAAATAAGCCAGATCTAAGTCAGCCCCTTAATTTATATCTGACAATGGAGGACAAAAACATGCATAAAAAAAGAAATATTAAAACACCCACCCCAGCAAAATTCCTATGGATGCAGACTGATAAATAAGCATAGATCACCTGACTGCAATCAATGCAGAATTATTGGTGTGGATAAGATACCTTGAAACTAGGATTTTGATGGACGCCCTCTTCCTGAGTCTCTAGCCCTGCAGCGTATCCTGTCCTGTGGGCACACACGATTCTCTTCGAGAGCCAACAGGCATTAGGATGCTGTCTGGAATACAAAACAGCAGAAGGAACTGTTTATTTTAAATACCTAAGTGGGAGCCTGAAGAAATAGTATAGCATGTATGACAATTACCGTGCACATGGTCAACCCAGGCTCCACTCCAGGTATCCCATGTGGCTCCCTGAGCACTGTCAGGAGTGACCTCTGAGCCAGGAGTAAGCTCTGAGAACAACTGAGTGTGACTCCAAAACAAAACAAACAGTAAGAAATCGCCATTTATGTGAGAGTCTGAATCTGCACTCAGGGCAAGGCTTTCATTCTTGGTGGGGCCTGGCTCGAGCCACTGCTTCTGGGGTCTCTTGAGAAACTGTGTTCTAAATCAGGCAGGTGATGGGGCTGCTTGCAGGGGGAAGTTCCCTAACAGTCCTGAGTAGTCATGCTCCAGCAGGCTGAATCATCAGTGTTTAAAGGTGTGTGCTTGGTGAGGAAGGGCTCTCTGCAAGGAGACAGCAAAGACCTTCTGAGGAAATAAAGAATCCTAATATAATCATGTATGAAAAAACATCAACGGCTAAGACCCAGAGACTATAAAAACCTAGTTCCCGGAAGAGCGTGGCCACAATTTTATTATCTCGTTCTTACTTGGGAGAACCCAGCAGGCTACTGAGGGTGTCCTGCTCGCATGGTAGAGTCTGGCAAACATCCCGTGTCATACTCAATATGCCAAATACCAGTAACAACGATAGGTCTCATTCTCCTAACCCTGAAAGAGCATTGAATATGGCTATTTTAAAATCTCAGGGCTAGAAAGAAGGAGACATTACTGGTGCCTGCTCGAGGCAATCGATGAACAACAGGCTGATTATGATCGTGATGCTCCTGGTACCTGTAGAACCGGTATCTGAAAGCCATTCTTTATTTTCAGTGACAAGATATTTGAAATTCAGGATCTTATAGATTCTCAGGGAATTAGACTACTACATCACTGTATCACTGTCCTCCCGTTGTTCATCGATTTGCTCGAGCGGGCCCAGTAATATCTCCATTGGACACTTTGTTGTTACTGTGTTTGGCATATCGAATACATCCCGCATAGCTTGCCAGGCTCTGCCATGCGGGCGAGATACTCTTGGAAGCTTGCCGGGCTCTCCGAGAGGGGCGAAGGAATCGAACTCGGGACCGCCATGTTGGCTGCGTGCAAGGCAAACACCCTACCGCTGTGCTATCGCTCCAGCCCAGACTACTACATAGTTTTTCACAACTACTTACAACTCTAATAATTGAGAAACAGTAGGAAAACAACTCTTCAGTGTTAAACATTTTAATTATTTGCACTTATTACTATTAATGAGGGCTGGAGCGATTGCACAGCGGGTAGGGTGTTTGCCTTGCATGTGGCCGACCCAGGTTTGATTCCTCTGCCCCTCTAGGAGACCCCAACAAGCTACCGAGAGTATCTCTCCCGCATGGCAAAGCCTGGAAAGCTACCCATGATGTGTTCAATATGCCAAAAACGGTAACAACAAGCCTCACAATTTGTTATGGGACATTACTGGTGCCCACTCGAGCAAATCAATGAACAACGGAAGGACAGTGATATAGTGCTACTATTTATGAAAAGTTAAGCATAAAATGTGTTTCTTAAAATATTTAGTGAATTTAAATTTATCTAAAATTACATTGCAGAGATTGAAGGGACAGACTAGACACAACAAAAATCAGTGGCGGAGGTGTTTGGACACATTAGTGGAGATGGAAGTGAATAACATATACCCCCAAAGCAGAAATATTAAAACAATTTGGGAACAGTTGAGTCACACCCAGAAGTTCTTGGGCTCCTCATGGCTCTGTACTGAGGAGTCACTCTTGAATGCTCCAGTGAACGTACGCTGTGCCGGGGACCAAGCCTGTGAGTTTACCCTGCACTGCTGCTAAACCCTGGGAGACATCTTGGGCCTCCTGGGGTCTTATTGCCTCAGAAGGTGCCTGTCTGCTGGCCCATACAGGACTGCCCCTCTGCGGGTGCTGCGCCTGGGCAGAGGCCCGGGGAACCTCGACTGTTCCCCAGAAAGGCTATGTTGGCTGCTGGGCCTGCAGGAGGACAGGACACCCCCTGGCAGTGGTGCTGGGCTGGGCGTGTGTCTGGTAGCACATGGCCTTTGCACCCCTCAGTATGCATGTGCGACCACTGGGCTGGTTCCAGGGTCTCTATTGAGGTTGGGGAGTCTCCCCATGGGATGCTCAGGAGATGTGGGGGTGCCATGAGTGATTCTTTATATTTCTAAAACATTTGGTACCATGATTTCTAATGCTACTGTGATAGGGTAACATGGACAGAGTGTCCCTCTAGCACACCAGCACCAGAGTGCCCACTGCCCTCTGCTATAGTGATAGGGGCCCATAGACACAGAGTCCTACACAACAGTACCAGAGCACCCACTGCCCACTGCTCACTGTTCACTGCTACAGTGATAGGGGACCATGAACACAGTGTCCTACACACCAGACCAGAGCACCTGTCTATCAGTCTATCTGTCTGTCTGTCTACCCCAACAACTCTCATTTCCCTTGTATGCAGTGTAGTTTGCAAGACTGTTACTGAAAGGGTATCATGCGTATCCCTTTACCTCCTTTCAGCACTGCCCACTGCTATAGTGGTAGCGGTCCATGGACACAGTGTCCCTCCACCACACCAGCACCAGAGGGTCCATTGCCCACCCCAACCATGGCTCCAGTCCCCTCTCCCCAGTCAGTTCCTCTCCCCCAGATTCTCTTCCCTTGCCACCCAGGAAACTCCACTCTGTAAGTCAGTTCTTAGTTTTTATAGTGTCTGGCATTTATTATCTCCTTATTATATCTCTTTATATGTCACATATGAGGGATAGATCTATGCACACCTATATAAAGTTCATCAGTGGCAAGATTACAGCTGTCAAGGAACCGACCACAGGGTGATGGGGGCAGAATGGAGACACAACTGGGTGTGGGGTTTGAAGAAACAACGGGTGAGGAGGAGGAGACCCAAAAAAGGTAGACAGAAGGAAGGCAGTAGCAGACCAGACACTGTTCCTGCGCATCTGTTCTTGGCAAGGAAAGAGTGTTGTGAAGACTGAGGTGGAGAGCCTTTGTTCACCCAGATCAGACCACAGCAGTGGGGCACTGTGGGGGCGTGGAGAGATGAAGATGCAGGGGTGAGGGGAGCGGAGATGAGGACATGAACAATCACTGACTGCCATCCCACTGCTCTGTGTTCTCAAGAAGAGGCAGCAAGCTCTCCAGATGAAAGGGAGAGGAGGAAGTGGATGTGCCTCTTTTCTAAATGGAATCACCATGAGATTCCGTTACAAAACTTTCATGTTTGAGTTTCAGTAATACAATGATCGAATACCCATCCCTCCAGCAGTGCACAGTTTCCACCACCAACGCCCCCATTATTCACCAAGCCCAGCCTCCCCCTGCCTCTTTGGCAGACAATTTCCCCCATACTCTCTCTCTCTAGTTCTGGGCATTATGGTTTAAAATATAAATACTGAGAGGCTATCACATTCGGTCCTTTATCTACTTTCAGCATCCCAGTCGACCTCTCCAACCAATCATTGACCTACTGATCCCTACTCTATTCCAATTGCCTTCTCCCCCAGCTCAAAAGGCAGGTTTCCAACTGTGGAGCAATCCTTCCTGGCCCTTGTGTCTACTCTCCTTGGGTGTCAGTCTAGACGGAGCACAGAACCTGAATAAGATGGTGCAAACAATGTGACAATGTAAGCATCCCCATCCCTGCAACAAGGGACACATACATATCATGGCAAAGGGACTCCATGATGGAATTGAGGACCGGAAAATTGGAGATGTTCCTGGATCATGTCAGTGGGTCCTATATCATCACAGGGTCCTTCAGCTGGAAGGAGGCAGGAGACTTAGGTGAGAGAACAGATGCGGTGACAGAGGAAGACTCAGATTTGTTCCCTGAGTATGCCAGAAGGGGTAGTGGGCCAGGAATGGGGGCAGCATCTGGAAGTTGGAATAGCCAAAGCGACCATGTGCCATACACCATTCAAAGGAACCAGAGGCTCCACCTCGATTTCGGACTTTCACTTCCAGCGACATCATAATGCATTTCCAGGGGCTGGAGCAATAGTATAGCGGGTAGGGCATTTGCCGGGCATGTGGCCAATCCGGGTTTGATTCCCACATCCCATAGGATCCCCTGAACACTGTCAGGAGTAATTCCTGAGTGCATGAGCCAGGAGTAACCCCTGTTCATCACTGGGTGTGACCCAAAAATCATAACACACTTCCACTATGTTAGTCACCTACTTTGAGGTGAGCTGTCACAGCTTCCCTGGTGCCTGAGAGCTGGGCTAATCTTGGAGAGTGGGAATGTGCCAATCATCCTTTTCCCTAAAAATCCCACCAGGAGTCCTTGTAGCCTCCAACTCACTACCAGTCTCCGGCTCTCAAAGGACAGAGGAGGTTTTCGGCATTTCAGTTACCCCCACCTCACTCTGCCACTCTCTAGCACTCCCAAAGAACAAGATTTCTCAGCCCAACTGAGCCTCAGCACTGCCTCAGCCCCCTAACCACCAGCAAGAAAAGCCTCTTCCTCTTTCCCTATGCCTCCTAACTTATATTACTTTGTTCATCTCTCCCATAAATAAATACCCAACCCTGTTATTAAACACAAAAAAGGTCAAATTCCCCCACCAATGCATGCAAGACACAGAGCAGAACCAATCACCAGCACAACTCCCCTTTCAAGATCCATTCATTCTCCATGAGTCAGTTTTCTCCCGTCCTTCCAGATCAGCAGTCACCCTACCGCTGGCGTCTCTCTCCTCGTGTACATTCACTCACACACCCACCTATCCCTAGGTTATCCATTCACCTTTGTCCATCTATCCATCCATTCTCCCATCATTCTCATAGAAATCCCCAATCAGCCAATATATCTTCCCTTTTCATTGATCTGCCACCATCCAATGACAGACCCAAACATCTTTCCTGTTACCCTCCCAACTGGCTTCCAGTACTCATCTGCCATCGCATTAATAAATTTAGACAACAAAAATACAGGAGAATATATTTAGTTCAGAGATAAAAAGAAAAGTAAAATAAAAAGAATTATTTTAGAGTTAAACCTAGAAAGTAATGTGAAGAAAATTCAGTAGGGAGATGAAATTATAGGGAGAATATATTTAGCTGATACCAAAATTCAAGCCCCTCAGGGAAGGAGGAAAATGATAAACTCAAAGGAAAAATGCACTATTTTATGAATAAACAACTCCGGAACTTCGTAGACTCAAAACGAATCTTAAAAAAAGGACTAAAGGGGCAAAATATACCACAATAGAATCAGGAAGATAGAAATTGTATCCACTAACTTTTCAGACCATGATGCATTGAAGTCTTACTGCAAACCCTCATAAAGTTCTGTGGACACTAAATCATATACAGTATGGTGCTGGGAAAACTGTCTGGAGATATTGCCTGGACATAAGGATCTTGGGTCAGAGAGATTGTTGGGTCAAAGACCTGAGCATATGTTCTGCATGCGGGAGTAAAGGTCACTATCTGACAGTGCAGATCCCCTTAAAGCTAAAGGAGTGATACCCTCACCCCCAGAGTCAGAAATTTCCCTGAAATTTCTGAGAAATGGCCTAAACACACAGAGAAACACATACAGAGAAATGTTGTCTATAAAATCATAAAACACACAGAAGAAAAGTTAGGGGGTATATTCTGGGATTTCAACATTAGGGAAACATTCAGACACATCTCCAATGGGGAGGGAAAAACAATCAAGAATACATGAATGGTGTGAGTTTCCAAATAAAGGATGGGGCACACATGTGGGACTCAAGTGTTTGGTGGCCGAGAGCCACCTTTCAGGCTAGATGACAGCAAGAGATGGACAAAGGATTGCGGGAACAGGGGAACTGGGCCCCAGACTTCTCAGTAGCCAGTTTATTTCTCTCTCCTCCCCAATGTAGTCTGATCTCTCTCCTTACTGCAAAACCATCGTTGTACTTTTGCTCATAGTCTCAGTCATCATAGTTCCGTCATCCTAGTCTCCTTATAGATCTCAAAGTCCTCTACTTCCAGTCATTCTCCTTGGATTCCTTGTCATCCTCCTAGTCCACTCTTTCCCCTTACAGTATAGTAATATAGAAATCATGAAGGGTGGGGGTACACATAGGTGGAGTTGAACAATATCAGAACATCAAACAGAGATAAAGCTAGTGATTCAGGGGAAGTTCTAAGAGATTAAGTCAAGGACAAAATCTCATCTGAGGGTTCAGCACTCCAGATAAATAGGAGCACTCCAGATTACTAGGAGATCTGTACAAGGGCGGGATTGCATTTAGGGTGTGTTGCTTTCTCCTTTCCTCAGCTAGTAAGTAATCCATTTAAACAACCATAGTAACTTCTTATAAAATTTCTAGTCATTTTTGTATGAACACAGTAAGAACTATATTAAGCTTAAAGGTTGGATCTTCCTGGGACATCTTGCTATATATTCCAAACCACAGTCCTCGGGCCAGTTTAGTTGATCCTAACCTCAGCAGGGTCCTTATTCAGTAACTTCTTCTTGGGTCATGATAGAGTCTGTTCAATTATGATGCTCTTTATTATTATACTTCATACACTTAGCTTGTCCCTTTCCAATGCCAGGGTACTTTTCAACTTACCCTGGGCCCATCCAGTCCCTTCGTCAGGATCCTGCTTTTGGAGAGCTAGGAACCAAGCAAAACTGAGGCTTAAGTCAAGTAAATATGGATGACCAGGAGTAAATATTATTTTGGAGCCAATTAACTTCCTTGTTACAAAGCATAGCCATCAACTGTCTTTCTGTGTCTATACAAAATGGACATTGCTAAATAATCCTTGCAAATGGCATGAAGGAAAGAGAAAAGTAATATAGGATTATTGGTGCTTGATGGAATTGGGTATGCCTCAGGGGCACTGTTGTGGGAGCAGCTCAAAAAACCTAAGCTCTCTGCAGGAGGAGCAAGGACACCCAATGTTATCCAATAGAATGGGACAACATAAAACTAAAACGCATTTACAAAGAAAAGGAAACTACAATGGAAACAAACAAACAAACAAATAAAAGCAACTGAGCAATAGGCAAAAGCTGTTTGATCATCATACCTAACGAAGGAATAATACCCAGAATATATTAACTCATATAACCAAAAAACAGAAAAAAATACAATAAAAATTATTCAAAAGACATAAACAGACACTTCCTCAAAGATGGCGCACAGACACATTAAAAAATTCAAAATTACTTATAACTAGGGAAATGGCTCATAGTTGGGAAAATGGTCCGAGAAGAAATGATTGTTGGCAAGGATGTGCAGAAAAGGGCTCTGGTACTGGGAAAGAAATTAGTGTAGTTGCTAGGGATAATGATATGCAGTTCTTAAAAAATTAATACGGAAATTCCATATGATTCTAAGGTACCACTACTAATTAGTTATCCAAAGACAATTAACAGATTTTGCTCAAATGTAGAAGATGATTTCCTAAGGCAAGCAATCACGAAGAAATGACAACTCTAACTTGCAGACGCAGTGAAAACAAAGAAGCTTCTAGAGAGAAAGGAGAAGGGGAGAGGAAGTAATGGGCAGAAGGATGTTTGTGAGGGCGGGCTGGCATGGGAGCACTGGAGGTGAGGCCACCTGGTAACAGCTAAGCCCATAAAAGTCAGAAGCTGATTGTCTGAAATTCTATAGGCTGACTAATGATAAGTCTGTGGCATGGTCCTGGACCTCAAGACAAACGCAGTATAAGCTTATATGACTGAGTGAGAGTATGAGTGTGTCTAGTGTGTCTGCGAGCATGTGTGTGTGTTTGTGTGTGTGTGTGTGGTATGGGTGTGTGTGCATGTGCATGTATTGTTGAGGGCTGGTTACGAGGAAGGAAGTGTTCCTGCCACTGATTCAGGCAAGAATCTGGAATGCTTTTGTACCCCATTTCCGTAAGATATGGTCTGTCTGAAATGCCTGTAGCACCTTTGAAGAGAAGCAGTGTACCAAATAAAGGCAGTTGGGGAGCTGAAGCAATAGCACAGCAGGTAAGGCATTTGTCTTTCACGCGGCCGACCCACGTTCGATTCCCAGCATCCCATATGGTCCCCCGAGCATCCCAAGAAATAATTCCTGAGTGCAGTGCCAGTAGCAACCCCCTGAGCATTGCCGGGTGAGACCAAAAGAGAAAAAGACAGACAGACAAAAAAAAAAGAAAGATAAATATAAAGATATCACGGTCCACAGTCCTCCAGTTGATCGTCGATTTGCTCGAGCGGGCCCAGTAACGCCTTCATTGTGAAACTTGTTACTGTGTTTGGCATATCGAATACGTCACAGGAAGCTTGCCAGGCTTTGCTATGCGGGCAAGATACTCTCGGTAGCTTGCCGGGCTCTCCGAGAGGGGCAGAGGAATCGAACTCGGGTCTGCCATATTGGCTGCAAGGCAAACGCCCTACCCGCTGTGCTATCGCTCCAGCCCATAAAGATATAAAGATATAAAAATATAAAGTTAAAAATATAATTCAAAATAATGGCGGCGGGTAGGTACATGGTGGTGGGATTGGTGTTGAAATATTTAATGTAATAAATTATTGTGAACAACTTTATAAATATAAAAAATTTTAAAGGCAAATAAATAATTGCTTTTCCCTAATTATTATGCATCAATATTTCACTAAAGTATAAACACACTTCTCTGAACAAGTTCATGTTTATACAAATTTTTGTACTTCTCATTTTACTGAAAACCTCCACAAAGTTTTGCCCTGTATTCACCCTATTTCTCCATTCACCTGACAAATCCAAGAGGCAGATAGGAGACACAGGTTAGGAGAAGAACAAAACTTAGGTGATGGAACTGAGGTGATTTTAGGTCATCATCGTTCTTCCCCGAGGTTCTCCAAGAGCTTTTTTCTTACTTTTACATGTTCTTTCTATGGCCATGGAAAAATTAAGGTGTTTCACAGGAGAAAGAGGAAGACTCAGACAAATTGAGTTGACAAAGTCATGTCTGATCTACATCAAATTGAAA
This sequence comes from Sorex fumeus, assembly GCF_029834395.1. Lineage (NCBI taxonomy): Eukaryota > Metazoa > Chordata > Mammalia > Eulipotyphla > Soricidae > Sorex > Sorex fumeus. The sequence continues at coordinate 7,451,197 of NW_026606103.1, forward strand.
TATTAGAACCAAGGGGCTAGAAGAGAACAGAAGTGTGAAATACATGCTTCTCCCAAAATCGTTGCTAGTTATATCTCTGGCATGACATGTTCCTTGAGCATCAAGATAAAGTCCTACAGGCCCTTGAGCACAAGCAGATGTGGCCTAGAGGTTTCCCCAGCATCACTGAGGTGGCCTGGTTAACCCTGTCACTGCAGAACCTAACAACACTGCATCCTCAAACTGAGCAGGTGGGCCATACATCACTGAGAGGAGTTCTCAGGCCACCTAAACAGCATTTTTGAGAAACCCTACATCAATTCACTTATTAGTTAAGTTTTTACACCCGAGACAGAGAAACTTTGATTTCCAGATTCCTGACTCCCAAAAGCAAAGGACTCAGTGTCTTTGACCTGAGTAACTTGAAGCTTTCGGAAGGACACATTTTTCACAAGATGAACAAGAAGAGTCCAGTTCTCAGGAAATAAGGCACAGAGGCACAAGTTCCATAGGCCTCCACGCTAACTAGAGACTTTGATGAGCTAGAATCCTAGTCCCTGTCTCCCATCCACACCCACACCATAACCACTCACTGTCCTCAGTGAGCTTTCCCCAGCCATTTATCCAACAAGATGTGCCAAGAAGCAACTCCATGCCAGGGGTTGGAAGGCAGACAGGGATGATATAGAAGCTGAAGTTCACAGGTTGGTGCAGTTGTAACACCGCTGCAAAATGGTGGAGCTTCTAAAAGTCTGGATGGATGATAATGCAGCTCACAGCCACCCTCCTGGCCTACTGGGTGTCCTGGTAGAGCTGGGTACTTCCCCAACACACCCAGTAATCCTCAGGGGCCTGAGACTTCCTGCAGGAGGGAAGGTGACAGTCATCATCCATCTTCTGCCTATGGCAGCTTGTGCCTCTCCACCATCATCTGACCCCCAGCACTGCCTTGTCTGCACCACCTCACAGAATTCTCCCTTTCTGTCAGACCTCTCTAGCAATCAGGACGGTTTTAATCACAACTCAGCACACACCCACTATTGGAAAGGATCACGGAGGGCTGCAGGTCCCATGGGGCTGGATAATCCTGACCTTCCTTGGGCACATGCAGAGCGCCCTGGCTCCATCTTGGCTCTTGACCCCCCCTTATGACCAAAATGCTCTCGCACCACTCCTTTCTCTCACTCCGTCTTGGTACTCACCTGTTCTGAAACTGCACAAAATCATTGGTCAAAGGAGACCATGTGTGCAGGATGTCCTGTGTTCTGACCATGAGGGACAAAACATTCCACCTTCCCACTCACTCCCCTGGAAATTCCTCCCAACACAGCTGGTGACCAAACTCTCGCATCCACAAACTGACCCATGCCCACTGGAGCCTGCCCATCTGAGTTCTCCACTCCAATGGTGTCAGCCCTGCTCACCCACAGGGGGAACTTCTGCTCTGACTAAATGGAGACACAGTGAGGTGGGTCAAGCCAACCTAATCCACAGTGGGTCTCCAGTGGGACACAGCACAAAGCAGATGCTTCTGGTTCTCTGTATGTACCAAAGATCCAACTCCTGGTTACTGCACTTCCAAAACCACTGGGAACACCCAACCGGACCCAGGACAGAGAGAAGCTCTGTTCTTCTTCAAGGTCAGGGACTCCATATCTAGTGTCCATGCAGCTGACCAATAGACATGTGTTGATCAGAGACCCCAGGCCAGAGACGTACTGAACACCAGCATCTGCCACTGCATCCCAGGTTCCAGCCTCCCTCTGACAACCAGGATTGCAGGGACATTGAGAGAAGCCGTGGTGTGAGGTGACACAGAGCCAGCTGACATTGCACCTGGGAGGCAGGATGAACACTGCCATCTCGGGGGCAGACATGTTTCGGGAAAAGCACAGGGATGAGGATAGAAGATGAGCAAAATCAGGTGAGAAGAGAGGACAATACAGGAGAGGAAAGGTCACAGGCAAAAAAACTTGGACTAGAAGGACACAGATTGTCCCAGCACACAGCCTTGAGGACGCAGGGGCTCTAATCTTTTAACCCTCTCCCCCTGCCAGCCAGGCTGCTAGGACCTGAGAGACAACTCACTTTGTAAAGCAGTGGGTGGTAGAGAACACCCAGTGGGAATGAATGAGCACAGCTCCACAGGGATGAATGCTCTGGTACTGCAGGCTGGCCTGCCATGGCCATTGGCCTTCCACGGCCTCCTGGCCACCAGAGATCATCCATACCCCCTGGGCTTCCCGCACACTGTGATGACCAGCCCGATGCCATGTGGTAAACAGGAGGTCCCTGTTTTCTCTCCGGTAGAGTCTTGACCACTTCTCAGTGGGAAAGCAGAAGCAGGGGTCAACCAGTCCCAGAGTAACAGGGCAGCTTGGTGACTGATATCCCTATCTGCTGCCTGGACAGCAGGAACGTGGACAGCAGAGTGCACAGTGAGCAAGCCCCGTGGGAAGCTGCGGAAGGGATGTGGTGACCACAGCTAGTCACAGCTGCATCCCGGAGATCCCATGCCCGCAGCACCCCCCACGCCCATCCCCGACCCAGACACTAGCTTTGTGTGTGGGGCTGTACTAGTGTCCTGCCTCCACCTCCCCGCTGTCTCCTGGAGGGGCAGTGGGTCATGTGACCTGGACAGGGTGGGCCGGGTGCCCCAACCCTGTGGACGCTGTGGCCGGCTGTCTGCTCGAAGACTGGGGAACACAGAGAGGAAAAAAGAGGAGACTGATGGGCCAGTCCACCACTGGCTGTTTCCCGCCCACAGCCCATCTGCTCCCCTGAGCCCAGGGCGCCCCCAGCACCTGCTGAGCCGAGGGCTGCAGGGCTGGGACTTCCTGCCAGGGGCTTCCAGTCTCCATGCCCATAGCCAGAGTGGCTTCAGCCCTGGCTGCACCCCTATGACCTCTGACCCCTAAAATATGACCTCTCTAATCCCATCATCGCCAATGGACACAGCTCTCTCCTGAGCCCTCTTTGACTTTGGACCTGCCCCTGTGCTATCCCTGTCCTGACCCCTCCCTGACCCCGCCCTAACCCCCTCTGACCCCAGCTCTCACATCCTACCTTGGCTCCACTCTGACCTGGTCAGGCCTTGGAGATTTGGAGCAGGGTCCAGAGAAAAGCTGAGTGCTTCAACTCACTCAAGGGAGGGACCTAGGAACTCCACTTGGCTTTTGGAAGAGATTTAGGCAGGAGAGGTCTACATCAGAGTTGAGTAAGGGCCCAAGGCGCAGCTGGAGCTGGGAGAGTGAATTCGTACTTAGATGAGAATGTTGTAGCAGAACGGGAGACCCAATGAGCCAGCAGAGGGGAGGGACTCAGGAAGGCTGGATTGTATGGGGCTTGCTTAAACCGAGGAAGGGCAAGCCACGCCGCTAGATAAGGGATATGCTTCTTAGCTTGTTACAGGGATAGAATTCATGTCATGAAATTCACCCATTAGAAGGGACAGTACCAAAATTTTCAGTATAATTTGGAATTTTTCAGTAATGACTTTCATTGGAAATAATCTGAAAGATCCTCAGGGAATCATCAGGGAAAATAGTAGAATCCATTTTACCAAACACTAAAGTCCAATATAAGAAGCATTAATTCTATAACTGGATGTCAAGTGGATTTTCCTTAGTCATTTAGTGAGTAGTCATTTCTATAACATTTCATTTTCATAGCATGTATAGTCCCCTTCGGATAATATCATTCTCAATAAGACGAAGTTGTAAAGATGGAAAACTGTGGCGTGGTGATCACTTGCCATGAAAACCATCTTGCTCCAAATATGAGTTTTAAATGTTGATGAAGTTCAGTTTATTCATTTTTAAGTGATTAATTTTGTGTTTTCTATCATAGCTAAGAATTTTACTTTTGCACCTTTGTCAAAACCAATTTTGTATTTCTCTTTATGTGTCTGTGATTGGTGGAAATTTCTTATGAATTGCTAAGTCTGGAAATTAGATTCTTTCTCCTGCTTTTCTTGGCTTACTGTAGAAATTTTTTCCTCCCCTTTTGAAATCTACAATAATATATATGCTGATTTGGAGAGTTTTCCAATTTGTTCTTGATTTTCTGTCGCAAAGATTCTTCCTTGTCGTGAGTGGTCAGTGATGTTTCAGTTCTTTACTTCATGTCCTCCCTGAGTCCATCTGAGCTCTCAGATCCCTGAGACCCATTATCACACTAGTGAACAAGACACAAGAAAATGAAATTCACATTTCCCTCTGCTGTGAAATGTCTCTTCTGTCAGACGAATCTACAGGTGAGATCACAGCAGCTGAAGACCAATATAAAACTGTTCATAATTGGGTTTTAGTCATATCATGATCCAGCACATGACTACTCTCTATCAATGTACATTTGCCACCACCAGTGTCCCCTGTTTCCTTCCCACCATCCCCCAACGCCCCATCCCTCATCCCCAGCCTCACTCTATGGAAGGCACTTGTCTTCTTGTTCTCTCTCTCCTTTTCCTTTTGTGCATAATTGTTTGCAGTACAGGTGCTAAGAGGTCATGGAGTTTGTTCAGAGAATTCAGTATTTTTATTGACTCGGTAAGGCTGGAGTAGCTTTTTAACTGTGTGGCAGCTTTGCGGTGTGGATGTAACTGCTGAGGCTTCCACAAGTACAGGGAGGTGGAGGCAGGTAGCCCATCCAGACACTGAAGAAAGTCTGGCTGCTGATGCACTCTCCCCACAGATGCAGGTTGACTCATTGAAGCACCATACCCCTGGACGAGCACATTTTTTTTTATTTGGCTGATGTAGTTTGAGTCTTATGCTTAGACTGTTGTTAGGTGTATTATTCAGATATAATATACAGATAAAACTCACCTCTATAATACTGTGCATGACCCCTACCCCTGTTACCCATCCATCCTTTTCTTCTCACTCCCCTCAGTTTCTTTCCTTCCCTTTATTCCTTACTTCTGTAATCAGGGGTCAAGGGTCATCTAGGTATCCCGTTTGTTACCTTGCATTACTTACCCTGTTCTTCTATATACCACAGACGTGTGACATTTGTCTGTGACATTTGTCCTCCTTCTGACTCACTCAGTTCCATTCAGGTTGTGGCAAACTGTATGACTTCACCTTCCATTATAGCTGCACTGTGTTTGCATATCATACTCTCATGAATTGTTTATCCGATGTTGGATACCTAAGTTGGTTCCATGTGTAGCTATTGTGTTGAGTATTGCAATGAATAATGGTGTGCATTTGTTCGTTTGAATGTATGTTTTTGTGTCTTGGGGGTAATATCAAAATGCAGCATTGCTGGATCATATGTCAGCTCTGTTCTTACTTTTCTGAGAAACCTCCAAACTGTTTTCCACAGGAGGTAAGCCAGACAACATTCCAAACATCAGCAGGTAAGGATTCCCTTTCCACCACATCCCAACAACACCACAGATTGTGCCCTGTATTTTTCCCTGAGAGTTGTCATTCTCCTTTGTGTGATATGATATTTCATTATCATCTTGATTTGAATTTCACTGAGAGTAAGTGATAGCACTGTAAAACTGTCCTCCCGTTGTTCATCAATTTGCTTGAGTGGACACCAGTAACGTGTACATTGTGAGACTTGTTAGTACTGTTTTTGGCATATCGATTGTGCCACGGTAGCGTGCAAGGCACTGCCAAGATAGCGGGATACTCTCAATAGCTTGCCGGGCTTTCTGAGAGGGACAGAGGAATCAACCCGGGTCAGCCTCGTACAAGGCAAACACCCTACCTCTTTTGCTATCGCTCCAGCCCAGTGGAAACCAGCAACACGTGATAAAGAACGCTTTTTCATGTGTTATTTCACGGCCATCAGTCTACTTTGAAGATGTGTCTATTTCTTTCCTCTCACAATTTGTAAATAGGGTTTGTGAATTTGCCGGGGGGTGAGTCCTCTTGAGTACTTTATAGATCTTGGATATTCATATTTACCTGATGTGTTGTACGAGAATATTATCTCTGATTCAGTCTGGTGTCCTTTCATTGTAGACAATATTTTTAGCTAGGCAGAAGCTTTTTAATTTTATGAAGTTCCATTTGTGTATTTTTGTTTCAGCTGTCCCTGTCAATGGGTCTGATCGTTGGAAACACTTTTGAGACCCATAGCACTGCTTCTTTCTCCAGGGTGGAGGGGTCAAACCAAGCCCGATTTACCGCCCATAGAGCTCTGGAGCCAGCATGCAGCAGCCTGGCAGGCAGCCACAGGGTGGCATGTATCCAGGCCTTGTGTCTCCTGGGCAGAATTGAGTCACAGGTCCCTCAGCAGAGCCCAGCCTGCCAACTCCCAGGGAGGCCAGTAGTGCATGTCCCGTCACAGGCCACGCATTACCTCCTCTTGGGACAACACCGAATCCCATCTGTAGAAGTCTGGATAAACACTGGCCTCCACCTGGCTGGCCATAACTAGAGTCATCCACATACCAAGTTTCTACTAGAACCTGGGTTTGATCCTGCCTCATCAAGTAAGGGGTCGCAAGGAGCTCGCCTCTGGCACAGAGTTGTGGACCATCTACTCATGTAAGTCCCTAGCCCCTGCACAGCTTGAACCTGCCTACACAGGTTTGCAGAAACTCTTCTCACCTAGCTCCGGTGGGGGTTTTGTTTTCCCTTCCATGATCCAGTGTGGAGTCCTTACCCAGCCCATAACTGGATGTGCAGTTTGGACCCTCACCAGAGCTGTTCCAACTGTGGGGTATGGAACATGGCCATTTGGCCACTGGAGAGGCTGCTGCCATTTCCGGAGCCTATCCCAGGTTGCCCCTTTTGGAGACAACACATACAGAGAGCACAGGACCTGGGCAAAGTGGGCACCAAAACCTACCGAAGCACAAGCAATGCAAGGAACACCTGCAAGAGTTTGCCAGACACGGCCACAGGTGTGCCTGCATGTGCGCTGGGATGGCTTTAGTCTGACACAACCCAGTCCCAAGAGCTTGACACAAACAGCGAGACTCTTCTGGGGCTCAAGGATCCTCAAGGCTGCATAATGGGACCTTTGTTCCCCACCTATCCCATTAAAATGCACCCCTCAATCTTTTTCCTGTTCACATAAAACATGGCCCTCTCTCCAGGGATTTTGAGATGTGCGTTTTCTTGGGAGCAGACTGTGTTAATTCCTCCCAAGCCCTAGATGTCTATCCGTCTACCCGTTTCCACCCTCACCCCACTCCCACTTCAGAGAAATTAACGCTGGTCTCAGCAAGCTACTATCCCTGCTCTAACAGGTAAAAGCCAGGTCCCCAGGGCTTTCCAGATGCTTGATCCAACTTTTCAGGTCCTTTATCAGCACCACCACCTCAGAGTCTCCTCCATCCAACCCAGCTCCACAGCCCGGCTGCCCCTATAGGGTCTGCTCCATGGAGGAGGAAGAGCCCAGGGACCCCTCAGCTCCCTGACTGTGACTGCAGGGCTTCCTCAGTGCTCCCCAGTGGAGAGCAGAGCTTTCTCCAGACAGGTCAGTGTTGTTTAAACTCCCAGGGCTTGCTGGGGTGGGGACAGGTGGCAAGGAGCACGCCAACAGGAACAACCTGGAGGTTATGGGCTAGTCTATGGGAATGAGCACAGGCCCCGCTCCTGTGTCTGGGTCCTCTGCAGGGAAGCTGGTCTGCTCTGAAGTCTGGATGCTGGACTTTGTGTGCCCATAAAGGAGCATGCAGGAGCAGTAGAAAGGTCTGACCGCCTTGTTTCAATTGTGCCATAGAGTCTGGACATACTTCATTTCTACCACACTGATCACAGTTTTAGAGAGAGTAGAACAAAGCTGGTATGGTGCCCAGGGAACTGCTCTAGCTTCTAGGGACCAAATGCATGATCAGGCATGTTGAGCCACTTCACACCAGAAGCTTATGGTGCTGGGGAGGAGCCTAAAGTGTTACCCTAAAACATTCCCAACAAGAAATAAATCTCTAAACTGAGAAGCTCGCTGAGGAGATGTCTCCTGATCTTGCACCAGGCCGATTTCACCGGGGTGCCTCAGACAGGGGCAGGTGTTGTCCCTCCACCTGCCCCTTACGAATTCCAGAGCCCAATGGAAAACCCAGGTATGTGAGACCAGTGACTGCTAACTCTAGTACTTAAGGGATCAGGGGCAGCTGCTCTTTCCCATCACCACACCTCTATGTCACGCCCATGAACTGCCTTCCTCCTTGTGCCATTTAAGCACAGAAATGGCCATGATCCAGAGACTCAAAAATGAATCTCAGAATCGAGCAGCTAGCTGCTGAGATTTCTTTGGACACTAATTATTTAAAATTTTAGAATTCCAGGAGCGTGCAGTCACTTTTGTGGCCATGTCACTTCTCATGCTATTCATAATAAGCTATACAAAATAAAGTATCTGTCTGTTAGGCAGGCTTGAGTGATGGTGGTTGTAAGCTTAGAAATAATGGTGGTGGGATGGTGTAATGGTGGTGGGATTGAAATATTGAATGTAATCTATTATTGTGAACAACTTTATGAAAATAAAATTTAAAAAATAATTTTTGGTACCAAAAAAAAACACATTCCTTACAAGAACTCCCTGTGATTTTGAACTCTCTCCAAATAGGCAGAAAATAACAGACCACCAAAGTCACTGTAGATCCTGAAGTATCAGGGATACAGAAAACTGCAGGTCCAGGAAACCCATGCTCATTTGGAGAAGAGACGAGACGAGACAGACAAGGAAAGATTAAGGACCTTGCTGTTTGTCTTAGTGTAAAGAAAACACCAAGACAGGACACATGTTGTCTGGATAACACAAATCGTTGCATCCCTAATACAGATATCAGAACCTTCGTGCTTTGGTTGCATTACACAATGCATAAAATCTCTACTCAGAATCCCAAATTTGAGGTTCTCTGCCAGCAGTGAGAGGGTTTTTCCCAGGCTTGCATTCTCAATAAAATTCTTTGAGAAACTCACTTAAAATGTGCGTATCTGCTGTTAGCTAGTACTAGGGAGTAGAAAGAAGGTCAGTGTTCATCAACCATTGAAGGAATTGCCAGGTGCAGCCCTTCTACACATGGAATATGATTCTGTAGTTAACGTTTGAACTGTGGATATGTGCTGATGTAGTTGGACCAGGAAAAGCTGTTCTCAGTGAAAGGGGCCACAGATAGCTAGATGGCCAGAGTGTGGGAATCTAGAGAAAGAAAGAAGAATATGGGATTCAAGACACAAGGATCAATGGGGAGACAAAGGGTGATGGCTGAGACGAGGAAGTTATGGACACCTTCTGAGGATTACGAGCTCTATTTTAAAGTGTGGTGAAAATGTTTTAAAAAGGTATTTTGGAAAAGAAGAGGTAGTACAGCTGATGGGGCAGTTGCTTTGAACATGGCCAACCTGGATTTGATTCCTGGCACTCCATATGGTCCCCTGAGCCCAGAAAGGAGTACTTCCTGGGCAGAGCCAGAGTAAGATGCAGGAACCATTTTGTGTGACACTAAAACAAATCAAATTGAATGTTGAGAATTGGGAAAATTGTATATACATTAAGGTGCTTGTGTTGCATGTGCACAGCCCTTGTTCTACTGATGTCTAGCACCACGTTGTCCCCTGAGCTATACCAGGAGTGAGTCCTAGAACAAGGAGCTCTGTAGAGCAGTCACTGTTGGGTGTGACCCACGAACTCAGGGAAGAAATAGAGTCTGTCTCCCACATCTGTGAGAGCTCCTTTGTGTTGCTCTCTCCCATGCTGTGATTTTTCCCAGCATGATGCCCTCAATCTTTGATGTGCTTTTTGATGCATTCCAAGGAAAAGGCAGCAAATGTGAGCCTCGCCTATATCCACAGAATTGGGTGGGTCTGGTAAAACTGAGCACATCTCCCTATGCGTGGGGAGGACTCCTCCCTGCTCCAGGGCGCACAATGTCTCACAGTTTCCCAACTCCTATAATGCCCTGACCTGTCTTCATCTCAGGATTGCCCAAGGAGCATGAGTGAAAGGAGATTCCAAGAGTGTTTTCAATGAAATGAAATTTATTGACTATTTACACAATGTCACACAGGGGCTGCTCCAGGCCAACCCCACCACAGCGCCAGCCAAGCAATCCAGAGCAGTCCTAGCTGGATGAAAATCAGGGGGAAGACAAGGCTGCTGCGGGCAGCCAGGCTCAGGAGGGAGCCCCCCGGTATCCTACTGGATGCTGTGCCCTGTCCTACTCCTCTGGTCCACAATGGGCTGGAACCTTCTCTTTGGGCTCAGGGAGGGGCCCACCAGTTCCACAGTTAAGGCTGATCCCCCAGACACACTGGGGTGCCCCCAGATAAGGGGGTCTTCTCAGTAGTGCCCAGCCCTGGGCCCCCACACAGAGTACGCTTCTTGGAAGGGGCAGTGGCAGGGGCAGCAGGCTTGCAGGCACTTCTGTGAGTGGGTTGGAGCCGAGAAGCCTCCCAGGGTCTCGGGCAGCGGGGGCCAGTGTCTGAGCCAGGGCTCATGGGGAAGCCCTAGGGCAGAAGGCTGTGTTGAGAGGCCAGGAGGAAGGCCAGGCTGGGCAGCTCCTCCTCCTCCTCACTGGAGCCCTCTGCTGCCCTGGGTGGCCCCTGTCCAGGAAGGGCCTCTCCCAGCATGCGGGAGACCCTGCTGTCCAGAGTGGGGGCAGTGAGGCCGGGACAGGGGGCCTGATCTGTCTGCAGGGATTGGGATTCCAGGCTCCCCAAAGAGAGGACAGAGGCTCCAGGTGCCATTGCAGTGGCTTCAGTCTGCCCAGGCCTTGATGCATGTCCAAAGTCAGTTTCAGGGGGGCAGGATTCAGTGCTGGCCACTGACCTATGGCCCCAGGTAGGTTTGGGGGTGCTGTGGCCTGCTGCACTCTCAACTGTACTTGAGTCCTTCCGGGTCAGCTGCTGTTGGGGCCGAGCCTTCATGGCCTTCTTGTCCTGCGCAGGCTGCAGACGCTTTTCCACAATCTGTGGGGAGAAGGGACAGTGTGGGCATGTGGGATGCAGGGTGGGACAGAGAGTGACCCCGACTCATCCCAGAGCAGAAAACCCAGATATCTGTCTCACTAAGGGCTCTCACCCCTGCAAACCGTCCCATCACCCCATATATACGTCCTCCTCTCCCCTGAGGAGTCAGAGGCAGGCCCCTGGCCTTGACCTGGGCAGGGAGGGCACCAAGTGACTAGGCCCCACTGCTGGGGCAGCCCTCCCTGACTCATGACCCACCTGCTGCTCTGAGTGCCCTGGGCCCTGTCCCCTATGTCCCCTTCAGGGTCTCGTTCCCAGGAAACACATGCAAAATGCCTCCTGTTTGTCCTGGGTAGCTTTCAATTGCCTTACAGGAAACTCTCACATTATTCCCCTGGGCCCTGCATGGACCCCAGAGACGCATCTGCCTCACCTGTGTGGGGGTGAGTCCTTCCTCCTCCTCCAACTCCTCAGCCAGGACCAGAAGATCAAGCTGGGATTCTGGGGAGAGCAGGTGCTCCAGGAAGCTGGGATGAATGATCGCCTCAACCTGGAAGGGGGAAGCAGGGGTGAGGGTCCTCATAAGGACCAGTGGGAATTAAGAAGCACACACACCCTTTCCCAGCACAGTGCAGGACTTGGATGGCTGCACAAATTCTTACACAGACACAAGCCGGGAGCGCTCACACTCACACACACACAGACCCAGACAATCCGCACTCACAAAGGCACATGGACTATTCACCTACTCTCACAGAGAAGCACATGTAAACACACATGGATGCATGTACACACATGACACAAAGACACACACTCTTCGACCTCTAGGCACATGTACATGTATCCTCTTACGTTTCTGCACAGAGCCCACAGTACACACAGATGGAGACACACAGAGATGTTCACACATCGGTCAAACCTGGAAATGCACAAACAAGGGCCAATGTTTGTACAGAGACGCACGTGCACACAGGCACACAAACACAAGTAGAAAAATGCAAGCACAGGTGGTCTCAAAGCAAAGAGCACACGTCACTACCAAGCCCTTGAAAGAAGTAGCCCTGCACCCTCCCCAACCCACAGCAGTGTCCAATTCCCCACCTTGGTGACAAAGGCCTCCTGGGAGCACAGCTCGTCCACGTAGCTCAGGAGCCCAGGTTCAGGGCAGGTTCTGGCCTCCTCCTGCTGCTCCTTCATGCCCTTTGCCCGTTGGCCAAGGGGCGCCCCCCTGACTGTGTCTGTGGCCTTCAGCAGCTCGTCCTTGATGTCCATGTACTCCTGTACAGCCTCAGGGGGAATCTCCTCGGGGGCCTTGGTCTTGGGGGCCCGCTGTGGTTTCTGTGTCTTGGGGTATGCTGCCCGAGCCTGGGTTCCAGCCTTCTTAGGGACACAGGCTGAGGAGGAAGAAAGAAGAGAGGGATGTGAGGGGACCCGCGTCCATGCTCTCAGACACATAGGACTGAGTACAGAGTTGGGGATGGGTATCTGTGGGTTGGGTCAGGTGTGTGTCTACATCTGTTGCACTATAAGCACGTGACTGCGTGAGGGATGAGGGTGCCCTCAAAGGGAGGAGGGGCCCACCGTGTCCTCAGGGTCTCCAACCCCACTTCAAAGGTGAGTCTGACGCCCTCAGGCAGCGTGGGGTGTGCAGGAAGAGGGAGAAAGCCGGAGACAGGGGGACGCTGAGCATAGACCTGGGAGTCTACGGGAGAGCGAAGGCTCCCTGGCAGGGCAGGAACCCTAGGGCCTTCCCGGGCCTGTGACCATTAGCTGGGGAGCAGGGTCGGTACCTGGCTGCTGGCCTAGCGGTAGGCCTGGAGCCCCCTGAGGCTCAGTCCTGGGTGGGGCAGGGAGTAGCAGGCCCTGCACTCCGTTCATCCACTGCAGCTTTTGCACCTCCATCTCTTCCTCGGCCTCAAACTCCATGAACCTGGTATGGGGAACACAGGCCCCACTGAGTCGGGGTGGCCGGGTCCACACAGGATGAGGCAGGTATAGGGGACGCTCATGGCCAAGCCCTCAAGAGGGTGGAGAATGGGTGGGCACAGACCCCAGCATCCCCAGTAATACCCCATATCAGCCTTTTGAGGGTCACAGAAAATAAGGGACTGTGACCCTCAGACTGTGGTCAGGAGTTCCAGAGCATGGTGGGGAGAATTGTCCCGGCCCCGGGTAGGACACGTTTCTGCAGAGGACAGGCCTTCCGGGGATACCAGGGCCCCCCTGGCCATCTGGGAGTAACCCCTGAAACCCCGGCCTGCAGCCAGCACTGACTCCCACTGCCCAGGACTGACTCACTTGGCAGCCATGTCTTAGTAGATCATGCGGTCAAAGTTGCTTGTTCCATGCCATTCCCGCAGGACCCGATGCAGGACTTCCTCCAGGCTCATGGTGGGCTTCAGGCGGGCCAGGGTGAGCAGCACTGAGCTGCAAGGACAGACTCGGTCAGGGTCTGCGTCTGCTGGGAGCCCCTGCTGCCCCACACCCGTTCCTTGACCCCCGATGGCGGCCTGGTCTCCCCTCCCCTCCCAGAGTTAACTCACCTCCCACACCCCAGACCGGTGGCTATTCTAGTGTCAAGCCTCAGCTCTGGGGAGACGTCATGAGACACCAAGGCTGAGCAGTCATGCCTGGCTGAACCCTGGTGCATCTGTGCTGTGTCCGGTCTTAGGAACAGAATGTCTGTCCTTCAGACCACAGGTCAGGACCAACCTTGATGATGACACTGAGGTGAGGGCTTAGGGCATGGCTGGTCACTATGGGGTTTAAGCCGGAACCCTGGGATGGCATTCCGGAGCACATTCTGTCCCATGGACCCTACCCTGGGGGTCACCGAAGTCCCTTCCTGGGAAGCTTCCATTAGCTCTAGGAAACCCAAGGGACTCACATGAGGAAGCAGGAAAGGGCCTCAATGTCCGGAGTCTGAGGAAGGTACTGCCAGGTCAGGGCCTTGAAGTGCTGCCAGCGCCGGAAGTTCTCATAGACACTATTGGAACTGCTGGAGATTTTTGGCGATGCCTGGTTTTGGGTGGTGGCTGGACCACTCTCCCCACAAACCCACTGGGACAGTAGTCCACCACTGCATGGGAGCGTGATGGGAGCCACCTGGGCCACTGGCAGTGGAGCCTGAGGAGGATGGTCTCCCGTTCCAGCCTGGGTGACAGTAGTAGCTGGGCATGGCATAATGGTCTCTGGCACAGATGACACCAAGTAAAGGGGTGCAGGATGCCCGGCCACCACAGATGGAGCCTCTGTGGCCCCACAGTTGAGTGGAGCCTGTGTCAGGATGACAGGCTGGTTCTGGGCTGACTCCACAAGCCCCACCTAAGGTCTGACCTGGATGATGACCTTGAAAGGTCCAGGGATGTGGGGTCCATGGACAACAGCTCCTGCCACCACGGGCATCATGGAGAAAGGTGTCAGCACCAGAGGGTTGCCGGGAGCGATGGCCGAGTTCACCAGAGGGGGCATCTGGATCGGCTCCCAGGGTGGTGGCTGGGGGAGCCCTGGATTGAGAAAGGGTAAGACCCTGAAGGCAGAGCCGGAGACCCCAAGGTTCTTGGTCATCTCTGGAAGCAGCACAGGAGACACTGTGGAGAGGAGGGAGGGGAGTGAGAGGGAGATGGTGTGGGGGGGAGCAAGGCCTCACTGGCCCAACCATCTCTAGATCAGGCCCTTTCACAGGAATGAGGTGGCGTGCCCTGTCTCAGTCCTGAGTCTCTGACACAGGCCATTCCTCCTTTCCTGCTGGGTTATGCTTCATGGAGATCCTAAGGCTAGGGTCCTTGTGTTCTGGGAGAGTTCCATCAGGGATGGAATCAGGTATGGAAAAGGCCAGAGATTTCACCAGTCAGACTCTCCGGGAGGTTTCCAGAGTTCTGGAGCTGCTGATCATGTTAGATTGAAAATTGGTAACATCTTTTAAATAATCTAAGACTTTATCCCAGTGACAGATAGAGGATTCTAAACATCAGGCATAAACCAGGGGCCAGGAGAGACAAAATTGTCTGCAACCATCCTTGCACATAAGGAACTCAGGCAGAGACACACCCTAGAGCTGCCCCAGAGCCTGTGCGCATCATGCTCAGGACAGAGGCCCTGATGTCTCCAACTACTCTGACGATGCTCTTTCTGCCTCAGTAAACTCCACCTCTCCTCAAGGACCAGACCTTCACAGACTTTTCTCAGGAAAACCCAACACATCACACACACACACACACACACACACACACAAACACACACATACAGAGACATACACTCATTCTCACACACTCACACATAGACTCACATACATGTATCCCTTGTCTGTGAGGAGTATGCAATTCTCAATCAATCTTCACCTCAGAGCTGAAATACAGGCTGGGGTTGCACCATGAGATGCCAGACCACGGAAGAACAAACTTCACCAAAAGGAGAACAATCCAGAACAACTCAGGAGTCTAAGTCAAAACTACGCTGAAGTCACCTGTCTCCCAACAGTGACAGGACCCAAGACACCTGCTGGGCTCAGCCAGCAGAGAGCTCCCCTCTGTAGAAGTGTCTGGCTCTGACTGTGGCAGTTAGTCACTTGCAGCCCAGCTCTGGGGAGAACGCATCATGGCAGAAGTGCACACAGACAGCCTCACTCAACAAGGTCCAGGCTGGACCATCTCTGCTGAGCTGTCCGCATCAGGTTGAGCTCAACCCAAGTCCAATTCCTTCTAAACTCATTCTAGAGCTCAGGAGGGGACATGGACTCAGCATGCCTGGGTCTTCCCTGTGTCACCACAAAACAGTCCCTCCAGACACATGACAAATGGCCCTGTTTCCCCATCCACAAGCAGGGACACTCACACACAAAGCAAAAATATGCCTGCTTCCTCCCTCTGTCCATATCAATGACCTTTTCAAAGGTAACTTGACACAGCTCCAAGGATGCCCTCCCAGTCCCCTAAGGTTCTCCTGGGCTCCCTTTGCTCTTCAGGTGAGCTATCTATAAAGCCCAGACCTTTCTCCTCTTTCACCCCTTCAAACCATGGTGTCCCCAGTCAGGGTGACTCTGAACCCAAAGGATTTCAGGGTGGCAGAGACTTTCTCACATACACAGACACCCTCACAGACTTACCTCCTCCTGACGCCATCCCCAAACACGAGGCCAGAGGCCACTGCAGTTTATCAGCCTTCACAACGGCAAAAGTCAGGACCAGGATCAGAGAGTGAACTGCTCATGCAGACGCTCAGGATCCGAGTGGGTGAGGGTGAAGTTTGAATTCAAACCTCAGAATCTTGGGCCCAAGACATTCTGCAGTGGTGGAGGAGAGGGCCAGGAGGGCCTGGCTGGGGAAACATTCCGTGAAGGACTCTGATTGGACGGCCAGAACCAGAACTTGCCTTCAAACTGCTCAGTGTTAGAGCAGCTCACATGGCCTCTTCCAGCCACTTAGACAAAGTTTCCGATTTTCAGCACACAGATTGGCTTGGTCTTCGCTGTGTCTCAATACTTTATCCACCAGTCTAGTTGTGTGCCCCTCAAATCTCTCTCCTTCCTCTCTCCCTGTTGACCTTCTTCAACAGAGTCTACTCTTTCTTCTCAAAAAAACCCATGGAGGTCACAATTTGAGAGGAGTTTTCCCCAGCAAATGCAATAGGTTTTGCTTTTTTGTTTGTTTGTTTTGCTGATCCTTATTAGGCTCCAGTCCCTAGAACTGAAAGTAATGTATATTTGTTTAACCTGTTTGACTAGCTTTTTCAAAGTTTTTTTCTACTGGAAGCTCTTATCCTTCTTGGAATAGCCATGAAGCCTCCTCAAGTTGAAACAGTTACCAAACTCAAATTTACTTCTTTCCATTTGCAATACATTTTATGGATGATTTGCCTCCTAAATATAAAGTTTAATTGAGGAATATCTTTAATGGTTCAAAGTTAAGCTTTGCCAAAGGCTCAATGACTTGTGTTTAATGCAGTGCTGGGTGTTCCCTTCAACTTTCCCTGGTCAGTACAATGCTCTCTCCCACACAAGATTGGTTTTCTGTTAACATATTTCTAGACATTTACTATGTACTGAAATTCCAAAGGATCTCATTTTTTATGAATTCCTAATTGGTTTCCGCTCTGGTTAAAATCATGTGTATGTTCTACCAGCTGGCATGTGTAGCGATTTCTTTATATTGGTCACACGGCTTCTCTCTTGTTCAGGAGACTCCATTCCCACAGCATGAACTTCTGCAGTCCCTAACTGCATCCTTAGAGTGCCTGGCAATTCAGTGGCCAATGGAATCAGGACTTCTGAATTAGGAAGTGGAGCAGAATGGATGTGCAACTGACTTCACTATTCAGATTAGCAACAAAGTTGCCCTCTGCATATTTTTATCCATGGTTGGAAAACCCTGATTCAGATTTCCTGTACACTCTTTTCTCCAGTGTTTTCATTTCATTTCATTTCATCATCCTGTTATTCGTCGATTGCCTCGAGCAGGCCCCAGTAACGTCTCTTTCATCCTAGCCCTGAGATTATATTCAAGGCTCTTTAGGAGAATGAGACCCATCATTGTTACTGGTATTTGGCATATTTGGTACGCCACGGGGAGTTTGCCAGACTCTGCCCTGTGGGCAGGCTACATTCGATAGCCTGCAAGTTTGTCCAAAGTAGGAAAGAGACAATAAGATGTCATAAAAAATTCGCGGCCGCGCGGTTCCGGGATCTAGATTTTATAGTCTCTGAGTCTTGGCCGCTGATGGGATTACACGGCGCCAGGGGGCCAGGTGGTGGGTGTGACCCCCGCCTACTGGAATTTGGAGGATCTGGGTGGAAGATGCTCGACTCCAATTCGAGTAGGCTTGGAGGTCTCGGCCCCGGAGCCCGCGTGGCTTTGTCCCTCTGCCAGTACCTTCATGTGTGCGGAGAGTGGTCTCAGCATGGTGGTGGCTGGTCCTGGAGGTCTTCGGCTGCCGGAGCCCTGGTCGGGGCGGGGAGGAAAGCTCAACCTGCTCCCCTCCAAGGGGCCCCGGGAAGGAACACCCAGGCGCGGGGGCAGAAGACTGCACTGTTCTCGTCCGGGATCTGGATTTTATAGTCTCTGAGTCTTGGCCAAGACTCTCCAGTGTTTATAAGAAAATATTTTTTCAGTTTAATTTTGGAACTATTTATAAGATCTCCCCAAACTCTCAGTCTGGTAGGATTTGGGATTATGCATTTATATAAAACATTCATTGCACTGTTTGGCCTCTATAGAGGGAATGACCTGCTCAGTCAATAGCCGTCAGATCATTCCATTCTCTGCAGCGCGGAAGCTGCCTTTGCAGACACCAATCTCTGGAAGTTTCCCAGCAGCTACTCTGTCACTCTACATTGGTTCAACAGGGATATCCAAGTCATAAGAATTCTATTAAAATCAGGAACATCCTTCCCCAAACAATGTTACACACAGGAAACGAGAACTCGAGACATTTCTTAGGACTTCCACTTCAGTCATGAAGAAGCTATATTTGATTTTCAACCAGGAATTCCTCATGAGATGGATTTTGAGATTGAACTTTGTCCCCAGGAATCAGGCAAGACTTTATGTTTGCTTCCTTGCTGTGTCCTGAAAAGCCACCAATAATTATGGAGACTCTCGTGCGTTACTGGAGGACATTTGCACCCACCACGTCCATAGGTGCGCATGCACTGGGGCTGTCCTGCGTCCGTTCTAAGCAGTTAGAGGTAACGGAAACGCACGCTTACCTGCATCTCTCGCGGGCTCTGCAGCCACCAACGTCCTACAGGTTATGGTTGTAACGATTCCCCTTTGTGATATTCGCACCCATGCCTGTATCGGCTAAACAGAGTGGTGTGTGGCCTTGTCCAGCTGTCTTCCGGGGCACGTCTCCCCCAGGCTGTGGGCACCGCCGCACACCTGTGCCAGGTTGGTTCTGCATGCGGATGCTGAGCCCCAGGGAAGTAAAGGACTCCTGGGATAATTCAAACTGCTATTTGGGGCCAGAGCAATAGTGCAGCGGGCTAGGGCGATTGTTGTGCAGTGCATGTGGCCAACCTGGCTTCCATCCCAGTCATCCCAGATGGTACCCTGAATACCGCCAGAATAATTCCTGAGTGCAAAGGAATTCCTCAGCACAGCCAGTGTGGCTTAAAACCGAAACAAAAGAATCCCAAAATACAATAGCAATAAAAGAGCAGGAGCAAACAAAGCCCTACTACCTTGTGGACCTTTTGTGTATGATGCAGAAGCAAACATAAAGTTTTTCCTTATTGAAAACTTGAGTCCTTGAACGTGAAGAAAGTCAGGTCAGTCGTAAATGGGGAAAATGGGAAGCTCTAACACACAAAGAAAATACATACATAGAAAAGCTTCACCTTTGTTTCCCAAAAACTTTTAGAAACCAACAATTAGGTTCCATCAATATTCCCTCATCAATAAATGACAGTTTTCTTGACTTAAAATATTGAAACAATCATAATCTGACGTCCAATTGTTGTGCAATTGGTAGCCAGGTTGGCAGGAGATGCAAGAATTAAGCAAATATCAACAAAGATAGGTAAGGTTCAATTGAGCTTACAAAATTGACATTGAAACTATGTTTTGGTATATTTTAATGCCTTAAAATATTTCAAATGTGTTTTCATTATATGTAGTATTTTTGGACACAGACACTTCATTTATAGAGAACAGGTAGAGGTGTAGCCATTGTCAGCTCACATGTACATGGGTATAATGCTGCAATCCCAGATCTGTTTGAGTTTAAGCATTGTGATTACTGACTCCAAGAAAGCAGTAGGATGGCCATATGACAGAGACTCGGATTTCAGGTTGTTTGCTTCAGGAAGCAGCCAGTGAAATTTTGGGTCCAGCAGATCATGCTGAGCATGGTGGCCCCTCAAATATGAGGAACCTGTGGTGGTGGTGGTGGTGGTTCTGGTATCATGGCTATACTAATTCAGTTTCCTTCATTCCACGATGAATTTTTTAGGATGAGAAATATCTGCTGTAGAAAGGGGAGAGCAAAGAGCAATTGGAAAGAATCTTGAGAAATCCCAGAGGGAAGGAACACGGTGTACTGGGCAGACAAGGCAGCAGCTCACTAAGTGTGTCCAATCTCTCCTGGAAGTAGCTAGTCATAGAAGCTCTTATGCATTCTTTCCCAGGACACAGAATGAGGGGTGCTCTTAATTTTCCCCATGAACAACTTCAGGAGTTTAAATTACTTTGTGTACCTGAGGTGTGTCCAGTGTTGGTGTGTTTGAAAAATAGGCAAATGTATAGTGTTCATGGGATGTGGTTTTCAGCATGTTATATGTGCATTGCACAAGTAAGGTCATATATGTTGTCATCAGTAACTCTCGTCCTGGGTGCTTTTCCCCACCATTGTCCTCATATCTCTTTCAGTCAGCTTCTTCCTTGACTGAGGTTTTCTCAGTGTAATCAAAGTGAAGACTTTCTCTTTATTTAGTATTTTTAAATTATCTTCTTTTGTTTAAATAGCACGCTGAGATCATACATTATTTGTCCTTTGTCTGAATTCTTTTGCTTGTGAGGATGCCCTCCATCCATCCAAATTGCAGGAATCTGCAAGATTTTACCTTTTCTTATAGCTGAGTAGTGTTCTGTTGTGCGTGTTTATACTACAACTTTATCTGTTTATGTGTCCATTTGGGGTTTTCCTGAGTATTGTACTTAGCACGGCAGTGAATATAGGAGTGCATATATCATTTTGATTTTTCTCTTAAGGGGTTTTGGTGGTAACATGCAAATGTGAAATCACTAGGTCTTTTGGAACCTATATTCTTTCTCCACTACCCAACAGCTGTCACAGTCCAGGCCGCTTTCCACACGCTTGGGCCAAGCCTCATATATGAGTGAACTTATTCCTGGCCACATCCCTACCCATTTTCCATAATTACAGCACCATATTTTATGAGTTTCACACAGTAGGCAACAAATCATAGATGATAATATATATCTTAGAGAGTCCGGCAATCTACTGAGAGTATCCTACCCACACTGCAGAGCCTGGCAAACTACTCATGGTGTATTCGATATGCCCAAAATAAAGAGACTCATTCCCCTTACACGGAAAGAGCCTCCAATCATTTGGAAAGATGAGTAAGGAAAGGCTGCTAAAATCTCAGGGCTGGGACAAATGGAGACATTACTGGCACCCGAGTTCATTGAGTTCATTGAGTAAATTGATGAACAACGAGATGACAGTGATACAGTGATTATTCCTTTTAGAGAAGTTTCCAAACTTTTCCACATAGGCTCAGCCAAATGATGTTCCCACAGACTGTGAATGAAATAGCACCCCTTTTACACCACCACTTCTCAGCACTGTTTATATATATATATATGTTTATATATATAATATATTTATTTATATTTATATATATTTATATAGGCTTGGCACATGCCTCACGCAACCACAAGCGAACATCCGAACTGGCAAAACAGTGCAGAGAAGCCATCAAGGATGACCTCAAAAACAGGAGAGCAGCAGTACTGATAGATGCGGCAGAAGCTGGGAAAAGCATTCGTAATGCCCGCCTGTCCTTCACCAAATACAAAACCAAGATGACTGCCCTCCGACATCATGATGGATCTATCACATCATCGAAAAGGGCAATGGAGAAGATTATTCATGACTTCTTCTCAGATCTCTTTAATAGCCACGTCCACTTGCCCACATATCACATACCACATGATGAATATGTCGTTCCCAATGTTCTCCCTTCCGAAATCCAACATGCCATCTCGTCGGTAAAGAAACAAAGAGCACCTGGCCCAGACAAGATCAGACCTGAACACCTGAAGAACTTACCATCAGTACTCATCAATACATTGGCTCGGCTCTTCACACGCTACCTGTCTGAATGCAAGGTTCCATCCCAATGGAAAACCAGCAGGACTGTACTACTATACAAAAAGGGAGACATCCACGACATTGGCAACTATCGCCCAATCTGCCTATTGTCTGTCGTCTACAAACTGTTCACTCGAGTCATCCTGAATAGGATTAACAGAACACTAGATGAAAGACAACCATGTGAACAAGCCGGATTCCGAAAAGGATTCAGTACCATCGACCATATCCACACGATTACTAAGCTCATTGAGGTTTATCGGGAGTTCAAGATGCTGCTCTATCTAACGTTCATTGATTTAAAGAAGGCCTTTGATTCTGTGAGACGGAAGTGGTCATGGAAGCCCTAACCAATCAGGGTGTACAAACTCAATACATCAGATCCTTCGTGAGCTCTATTGCGGATTCACTACCAAGATCTCACCATTCTACAAAGAAGTAATCATCCATATCAGAGAGGGGTTCGGCAGGGTGATACCATTTCACCAAAACTCTTCAGTGCCACCCTCGAGAACATCATGCGATGACTGGAATGGGAAAGCATGGGAGTGAAGATAGATGGTCGGCAACTACACCACCTCCGCTTTGCTGATGACATCGTTCTAATAACACCAAACATCAACCAAGCAGCACAAATGCTGAACGACTTTGACCGTGAATGTGGAAAGATCGGACTATAGCTAAATCTTATGAAGACAATGTTTATGAGAAACAGCCTTGTTCCTGATGCTCCATTCGCTCTCAATGGAACCACTATCTCCGAATGCAGCAGTTATATATACCTAGGTCGAGAAATCAACATGATGAATGACCTGGCACCTGAGTTGCGCAGGAGGAAGAGAGCGGCTTGGAATGCCTTCAAGAATGTTGAAGAAATAACTAAAAGGACAAAGAACCTCCAGCTAAGAGCACATCTCTTTGATTCCACTGTTCTTCCTGCATTAACATATGCCTCAGAGACCTGGACCCTACGAAAACAGGATGAGAATGCTATTCAGGTCTCTCAAGGAGGAATCAAAAGAGCTATGCTTGGAATATCACGATTCACTCAAATGCGAGATAGAATCCGGAGTTATGATCTTCATCAACGCTCAAGAATTAGGGATGCTGTCTCATTTGCCAAGACATCAAAAATCAGATGGGCTGGACACGTAATGAGGTTTACAGACAACCGCTGGACTAGAGCCATTACTGATTGGATTCCACGGGACATCAAAAGATCACGTGGACGCTCACCTACAAGATGGTCAGACGTCTTCGTCAAGACCCTGAATGATCGGTTTGAGGCTCTGCATATTCCTAGAACGAACAGATACCATTGGGCTACGCTAGCACGAAACTGGGATGAATGGAGACATTACTGGCACCCGCTCGAGTAAATCCATGAATAACGGGGATTAAGTGATTAAGTGATATATATATATATACACACACTCACACACATATATGTATATATATCAGTTACATTTAGATATATATAGCTAATATATATATATATATATCTTTCTGATTCTTGTGACTTGAAATTTATTGCTTTTCAATTTTTGCTTTGCATTTCTTAGATAACAAGTGACTAGTAATATTTTTTCAGATGTCTGCAAGCTTTACTTAGCCATTTTGTGAAAATGGATGCTCATCTCCAGTTTTATGTAATTGTTGAGTTTTTCTGGTTGAGTTTTATAACACTTTATGTATATGTAACATTTAACTTTTTACCAAAAGCATGGTTTGCAAAGGTTTTCTCCCATTTCGTAGAAAGTGTTTTAATTTTAAGAAAGTCTGATTTTGATTTTAAAGAAGTCTGATTTTTTTCCATGCATAAGCTTTCAAATGTACGCCCATTTGTTTATTTCTGGTTTTATTTTATGTATTTTTTCCTGAGTCAATCTTGTTTAGATTTGTTGGTGTACCATTGTTCACAGTAGCTGTATTCTTCTTTGAACTTTAATGTTGGTTTTCAAGTTTTAACATTTTAGGCTATTTATTTTTCTTGTCTATTTTGTTTATTACTCCAGAACCAACTGGTGGATTGGCTAATTTTCCCTTTCATTTGAGAATTTTCTTATTTCTTTTTTTAATTTTATTTTTATAAAGTAGTTCATAATATTTGATTACATTTAATATTTGTTCACCAATCCCAACACCATTACACCTTCCTACTACCATATTTCGGATGTTTTCACCCCCAACCCCAAACCCTGCCCCATAGCAGAACCAAAATAATTTATTTTGTATTGTTTGTTATGAATAAAATGCTGAAAATGCTCCAAAATGTTTCCTTAGAGAAAACTGTGTGAAGATTGTTGTATTTCACCCAGGACCCACTGATCCCTTCCATAAGAGATTATGAGCAAGTTGTTAAAGGTTGAGCCTTGTGTGCATAGAAATTGGGCTGGAGCGATAGCACAACAATAGGGCGTTTTCCTTGCATGTGGCCGACCCGTGTTCAATTTTTCTGTCCCTCTCGAGAGCCCGGCAAGCTACCGAGAGTATCTCGCCCGCATGGCAAAGCCTGGCAAGTTATCCATGATGTATTCGATATGCCAAAGACAGTAACAACAAGTCTAAAAATGGAGACGTTACTGGCCCTGCCTGAGCAAATCGATGAACAACGGGAGGACAATGACAGTGATTGATGTATATATATGCATATATATATGTAAAAATATATTTCACTCTAGAATCGGTTGTCTTCTACTTTAAACCCCATCAAATGTGGTGTGCCACTCTTGGAAGATGGGTGGTGTCAAGTATGAGATGCAGCCGCACTGTTCAGGAATAGGTTCACTCATGGGTGAGTCTCAGCCTGAACATGTGAAGAGCAGCCGTGACCATGACAGTGGTTGAATTCTGGAGGTGTTTGGCTGCCAGGGCTTGACGTAGGCCTTGAATGCTGTGAAATTTCTCTTCACTATGCGCATGTCACGTGTTTTAGAAAGCTGTGTTTCCATTTTCATTTGTCTCATTTTTCCCCCTCTAATTTCCAGTTAACTTTCTTTCTTGTACCATTGGCTGTTCAGAAAGTTGTTTTATTTCCATGCATATCTGTAGTTCTAATTTTCTTTATGATTAATTTCTACTTTCTTGCCATTGTGTTCACATTAGTTTCTTGGAACGTTTTAGATCTTCTTGAAATTGCTAAGAAAATTTTTATGGTCTAATAAATGATCAGTCCTTGCAAATGTCCCATGTGCACTTGAGAAAATTGTGATGCATTGAATGCTATATATGTGTATACTAAATATGTATACTTATTTATGTATACTTTGGACAACCTGGCAGGCTACCGAATATTACCTGCCCACACGGCAGAGTCTGACAAACACCCCGTGGCGTACCCAATATGCCAAGTACCAGTAACAATGATGGGTCTCATTCTCCTAACCCTGAAAGAGCCTTGAATATGACACTTTTTAAAATCTCATGGCTAGGATGAAGGAAATGTTACTGGTGCCTGCTCGAGGCAATCGATGAACAACAGGATGATTGTGATACACACACACACACACACACACACACACACACAAGGCTTAACCTGTAACAACATGTTAGTGGTCTCCTATTCTCCTATACAGGGGCTTAATGGCTGCAAGGTGAGATCCAACAAATTTCACACACTTTGCTCTAAGGAAGTCTTTTTGGATAATTTTAAGTCTATTATTTATAATAAGCAATACAAAATAAATTATTTAGCATATGCCTTTGTGGCAGGCTTGGTGGTGGTGGTAAAATTCGAAATATTGATGGTGGGAAGGTGTAATGGTGGTGGGATTGGTGTTGAAATATTGAATGTAATAAAGTATTGTGAACAACTTTATAAAAATAAAATTTTTAAAAAATAATTGAGCAAGAAATGTGGGAAATTACTGTAATCAGTGTTACAGATCATATTGCTAATTATTTTTGCAAAGTACCTGAAAGTGTAATATATGGAGATGATTTTATTTTGTGTCAGCTTTATTTCCATGTCCTATACTAGTCTTGTTTTTTTATTTTTTGTTTTGTGTTTTTTTTTTAATGTATTTTTAGTTTTGTTTTTCCTGGCTTTTTGGATCACACCTGGCAATGCTCGGGGTTACTCCTGACTCTGCACTCAGGAATTACTCCTGGCATTGCTCAGGGGGCCATATGGGGTACCAAAGATCAAACCCGGGTCATCCACATGCATGGCAAATGTCCTACTGCTGTACTAGAGCTCCGGCCCAAAAGTCTTGCTTGTTTATAATCATGTAAGTGAATTCTTTAAACCCCTCAATATTTGTCTTCCTAGAAATTAAACTTTGAAGGCTGTAGAGTGTATCCCAGTTAATTTACAATACAGAGCAAACGTTCTGCCTAGTTTACTCTGGATCATAAGATATTTAATTGTAAGTAAAATCATTGATCATTTGCAAAATTTATTGTACCTGTGTTTCAGATTTAAGATTTGTCACATTGAACACTTGGTTTTGTCTCTTTTAATTTATCACAATGTTGTCTTCTCTGTGCATGTGTGAGAAATTGAGAAAAGGTGGTTCTTAAAACAGGTTGCTAAATACCTTTATTATTTTACTATTAGAACTATGTTGTCAAATATCTGGTAAATGGCATGAGAGACCTTGTGACCAGGTTTTCATGTCATTTCATAGCACCATTGCATGTGCTCCTTGTGGAAGGGGTGTCACTGCATGACTAGAAGGGGACACAGCATTGTCCTGTAGTAAGCATTATGCTAACCTGTCTTCGATATGAGATGTCCTACTCACCCACAAGAAATAATTTTTTTCTACAAAGTTCTAGTGTAGAACTTCTATGTAGTGTAGAGCACAAGAAACCCTTAGCAACAGCAAGTACTTTTACAGATACAAAATAGATTCTTACAAATATCTGCAAAGATCATTCTTATGGTACTAGTTGTTTTATACTTGATAAAACAGTTTACACAGAAAAAAAATTAAAGCAGAGCTTTTTTGTTAGAAATACAATGGTACAAAATTTAGCCCTTGCTAAAAGTATTCAGTAAGAAAGTGGAGATTTTTTTTATTTATTTATTTTATTTTATAAGAGCCCGGCAAGCTACCGAGAGTATTTGATATGCCAGACACAGTAACAACAAAGTCTCCAATGGAGACGTTACTGGGCCCGCTCGAGCAAATTGACGATCAACGGGAGGGCCTTTACCTTTACCTTTAATATTCAAACACCCCTCCCACCACCATTATATCTTACCACTATAAAATTCAGGATGTTTCCATCCCAAGCCCCAATCCCTGTCCCAAACACAACCAAAATAATATATTTCATATTGTCTGTTAGGTTGTACTGCTGAACATGCTTACAAAAAGTATTTTTATAGGAAATTGTGAAGAAATATATATATATATATATATTTCCCTCTCTGATTTGTTGCCTAGTATCTGAACCCCATCAAATGTGGTGTGGTAATTATGGAGACTGGGTAGGGGGTGTCTTATGATGTTTCCAGGAATATGTTCACTCGTATGTGAGGCTCTGACTGAGCACGTGTAGAATGATCGTGAGCGTGGTCGTGGTACGGTTGTGGAGTTTTTTGGCTGCTGGAGCTGGGTCTCTTGGGATGGGGAGGGCTCTCACCCGCCCCCCTCTGAGGTGCTCCGTGTGAAATAGCCTGGCGTGGAGTCCAGTGGCATGGTTGTGGGGGCCTCATGTTACGCTCCCTTTTGGGAGAAGTAGCCGTGGGATCTAGTGGTGGATGATGAAAGTGGAGATATATAGTCTTTAATTTTTATTAGTGAAACACCATGAGGTACAGTTGTAGACTTACAGATTTTTGTGCTTGGATTTCAATTATACAATGATCAAATACTCATCCCTCCACCAGTGCCCAATTTGCACCACCATGGGTCCCAGTATCCTTCCCACACACCATCCCCCCCATCCCACCCTGCCTCTGTGGCAGGGCATTCCCTTTTGTTCTCTCTCCTTTTGGGTATTGTGGTTTGCAAAGGAGGCATTGAGTGGCAATCATGTTCGGTCTGTTATGTACTTTCAGCATACTTCTTCCATCCTGGGAGGATCTTCCAAATATCCTTTATTTGGTACTCCCTTCTCTATCTGAGCTCCCTTCCCCCCTAGCATGTGTGGCTGGCCTCCAAGTTATGGAGCAAACCTCGTGGTACTAATCTTGGCCACTCTTGGGTGTTAGTCTCCTATTTTGTTACTTTATGTTCCCCAGATGAATGCAATCTTTCTGTCTATCCCTCTGTTTCTGACTCATTTCACTTAACATGATGAAAGTGGAGATATTTTTATTCCCAAGTAACTCGGTTATTTTTATTCCCAGATAACTAAGAGTTGATTCTCTCTCTACTACTGCTTTCATTCTTTCTCTACTATTGCTTAGTCGTCTGTCATGAGAACTCAAGAGCACAATCATGGAACAGATTCTGACTCAAATGAAACAACTCACAGGACTTTATGGGGCAAGAAAAGCTTAAACAAAACCGATCTGAAGTTCTGTTGTATGGGAATATGATGGGATGTTCCCCAGAAAAAATCACCCTGCTCTAAACTTTTACCCTGAGTCCAAAGAAACTGTTAAAGTTTTAGATGAAAGGAATTTGTGTATTTCTTAATGTGTTGATGCAAAATAAGTGGCACTATTTATCAGAAGTAAACATAACTCATTATTTTGTGGATTATTTAGTGAATTCCTAGCAGGGGAGAAGAGAAAGCAATGTTTCAGTAATTTCCCCTTTTGTCTTATTTAGAGCTTACATTCAGCAAATGTGTGAGTGTGTCTTAGTAGGTTTACTTCAAGGAAACCCAGCAGACTCACCACTCAGGTTGAGAAAGCTACTCCTGAGGATTTCCAGGTGACCTAGAAGTTCTAGCGCTACCCCAGTCACATCGTGGGAACTATCTAGCCAGCAGTGCAGAAGTGGAGGTCGAAGTTTGTTACCTCTGTACGGTGAGCTGACACGGACTTTGGCTGTTGCATTAGCCCTGCTGCTAGCACAGAGCTGGTGGCCACTGCTCCTCAGCATTGGGTCTGGGCAGAAAATACTTTATTAGAGGCCTTATTTTTTGGTACCCTAATTTTCAATAGGTGTTGACTGGATTATCACGATCCTTATTTCTTAGGTTCTTAATCAATGATAGCTCATTGGTCAGTGGTACATATTTCGCAGGTGCAGAACCTGACTTTGATGTCAGCACTACATCACCCCTCCCTCAACACTGGGAGCTAAATAGACTTAAGAGTCCCCTGACCACCTCAAGGTGAGATGCTGGAGGCCCCAAGAGCACTAGAGCACTCTAGGGGTGGCCTGGTGGTCCCCAGCACCACAAAGCCTGAACAGCTCTGTATTTGGGGTTGGAAAAATCAAACACTATTTTTCAGATCCCTGAAGTAGGGCTGGAAAGGCACACAAGGGTTTAGACATTTTCCTGGAATGTCACCAGCTGCAGTTTATTCCGAAGCACCACATATGCTCCCTGGAGAGTGTTTCCAAGCACAGAGCCAGGAGTACTATCTAAGCAAGGTTGGAAGTGGACCCAACACCACCCACCTAAAAAAACTGAAATAGATACAGTGGATTTCAGTACAAGGAATAATACTAGATATAGTTAAGTTGGCATGTTGGAAAATGACCAATTAATGGAGACAGCAATTTGAATATAAAAAAGTTTTTAAATATTTATTGTTAAATTTTATTTTAGCCACTGTCTGATAATTTTACAATAATTTTCATACCTAGAACATTCCAACACTTTTCAACACTTTACCCACCCCATAATGTCTCATTTTCTTTATTTCTCTTTTTTAGTTTTTTATTGAATATTAGTGAGATAGACCATTACAAAGCTGTTCATGATTGGATTTTAGTCATACAATGATATAACACCCATCCCTCTGCCATTGTACATTTCCACCACCAATGTGCCCTGTTTTCCTCCACTATCTGCCAATATATACCTCCTCCAGTCCTCCAGCCTCCCTCTATGGCAGGCACTATTGTTTCTAAGGTTTTCTTGGGAGAGGTTTTAAGGTTTTCTAAGTATAGTATCATATTATCTGCGAATAGTAAGACCTTGCTTTCTTTCTTTCCTACCTGGATGCCCTTAATATCTTTTTATTGCCTAATTGCTATTGCAAGTACTTCCAGTATTATATTGAACAGCAGTGGAGAGAGTGGACATCCTTGTCTCATCCCTGATCTTAGGGGAAAGGCTCTGAGTTTTTCCCAGTGAGGATGATGCTTCCTGTAGGTTTGTGGTAGATGGCTTTAACTATATTGAGGATAGTCCCCTCTATACCCATTTTGGCAAGGGTTTTCATCACAAATGGGTGCTGGATCTTGTCAAATGCTTTCTCTGCATGTATTGATATAATCATATGATTTTTATCTTTTCTTTTATTGATATGATGGATCATGTTCTTGATTTCCGAATGTTAAACCATCCTTGCATTCCAGGGATGAATCCCACTTGGTCATGGTGTATGATCTTTTTGGTGAGTCGTTGAATTCAATTTGCTAGTATTTTGTTGAGAATCTTCACATCTGTGTTCATCAGCAATATCGGCCTGTAGTTTTCTTTTCTTGTGATGTCTTTGTTTCCTTTTGGTTTAGAGAAATATGGGCTTCATAGAAACTGGGAGAGTTTCTGTTTCTTCAATTTCCTGGAAAATATTGAGACGATCTGGCACTAGATCCTCTTTAAATGTTTGGAAAAATCGCTAGTGAATCCATCACTGGGCTTTTGTTTTTGGGAAGACTTTTGATTACAATTT
The DNA here is from genome assembly GCF_029834395.1 of Sorex fumeus. Classification (NCBI taxonomy): domain Eukaryota; kingdom Metazoa; phylum Chordata; class Mammalia; order Eulipotyphla; family Soricidae; genus Sorex; species Sorex fumeus. Next base: position 7,481,644 of record NW_026606103.1, read on the forward strand.
CAATTTCTTTGAGGTTAAAAGGTCTATTTTGGGACTCTCTATCTTCTTGATTCAGCCTTGGGAGATTATAGGAATCCAGGAATTTGTCCATTTCTTCTAGGTTTTCTTATTTTGTGGCATACAGACTTTCAATGTAGTCTCTGATGAGCTTTTGAATTTCTTTGGTTTCTGTTGTGATATCCCCCTTCTCATTTCTGATTCTTTTATTAGTGTTCTCTCTTTGTGAGTGTTGCTAGTGGTTTTTCTATCTTGTATTTTTTTCTCGAAGAACCAATTCTTGGTTTCATTGAACTTTCGGATTTTTTTTTTTTTTTGGTTTCCATGTCATTGATTTCTGCTCTAAGTTTTATGATCTCTTTCCTTCTGACTGATTTGGCCTCCTATTGTTGATCCTTTTCTAAGATCTTGAGCTGTGAATTCAAGTTGTTTATGTTGGCCCTTTCTTCCTTCCTGATAAATGCTTGCAGAGCTATAAATTTTCCACTTTGCTTTGGCTGCATCCCATATGTTCTGGTAACTCGTGTCTTCATTCTCATTTGTTTCCAGGTATCTTTTTCATCCTTGACTTCCTTTCTGACCCACTCATTGTTCAACATTGAATTGTTTAATTTCCAGGTGTTTGATTTGGTTTTCCGTATCTGTGTGTGATCCACTTCTATTCTCAGTGCATCATGGTCTGAAAAGATTGTTCATACTATTTGTATCTTCCTGATTGTATTGAGGTATGTTTTGTTTCCTAGCACATAGTCTATATTGGAAAATGATCCATGTGCACTGGAGAAGAATGTGTACTCTTTTTTTTTGGGGGGGGGGTGTAAAGCCCTGTATAGATGTATAAGCCCTCTCTCTTCTATTTCTTCTTTCAAAGTCAATGTTTCCTTTCTGAGATTTGTTCTTGTTGATCTATCCAGAGGTGATAAGATGATGCTGAAATCTCCAGCTACTATTGTGTTGCTAGAAATGTCCTCCTTAAAATCCATTAGCAGTTGTTTTAAATATTTAGCTGTTCCCTCATTAGGTGAATATATATTTACAAGTGTGATTTCTTCCTGCTGTACGTATCCCTTGATGAATGGAAAATAGCCTTCACTGTCCCTTCTAATATTTTTCAACCTGACATTGACGTTGTCAGATACTAGTATGACCAACCCAGCTTTTTTGATGGACTTGCCTGGTCAGTGGTGAGTCATCTTTGAAGATACCTTTAGCTCAATGGCTTCAATGTTGTGGAGGCTTTTGCCTACCGTGTCGTCAATGTATCTTACAGATTCTGGTCTGATGTTCAGGTTTTTAATCTATTTTGATCTGATTTTTATGCATGGTGTTAGGTCTGAGCCCATTTATTTGCATGTAACTGTCCAGTTTTGCCAGCACCATGTGTTGAAGAGGCTTTCCTTGCTCCACTTCACATTTCTTGCTCCCTTATCAAAGAGTAGATGATCATATATTTGAGTATGTGTGTAAGGATGTTCAACCCTATTCTATTGGTCTGCTGCTCTGTCTTTGTTCCAGTACCATGTTGTTTTAATTATTACCACTTTGTAGTAGACTTTGAGGTTGGGGAAGGTGATGCCTCCCATCTTCTTTTCACCTAGAATTGCTTTAGCTATTCATGGGGGTTTGTTGTTCCATATGAATTTCAGGAGTGTTTGGTCCACTTCCTTGCAGAATGTCATTGGTATCCTTATAAGGATAGTACTGAATCTGTATAATGCTTTGGGGAGTATTGCCATTTCAACAATCTTAATTCTACCAATCCATGAACAGGGGATGTGTGTCCATTTCCTCGTGTCCACTTTTATTTCTTGAAGTAATCTTTTGTAGTTATCTTGTACAGGTCTTTCACCTCCTTAGTTAAGCTGATTCCGAGGTACTTGATTTTCTGAGGCATGATTGTGAATAGGACTGCTTTTTTTCATATCACTTTCTTCTCTCTCATTATTTGTGTATAGGACATCCATGGACTTGAGGGTACTGATTTTATAGCCAACGACTTTACTATACAAGTCTGTTGTTTCTAGGAGTTTCTTGGTAGAGGCTTTGGGGTTCTCTAAATACAATATTATATCATCTGCGAATAATGAGAGCTTGATTTCTTCCTTTCCTGTCTGGATGCCCTTAATGTCTTTTTCTTTCCTAATCTCTATTGCAAGTACTTCAGGACCATATTGAACAGAAGTGTTGATAGTGGACATCCTTGTCTTGTCCCTGATCTTAGAGGGAAGGCCCTTAATTTTTCCCCATTGGGGATGATATTTGCTATAGGCTTGTGGTAGATGGCTTTGATTATATTGAGGAAGGTCCCTTAGATACCCATTTTGGTGAGTTTTCATCATGAACGGGTGTTGGATCTTGTCAGATGCTTTCTCTGTGTCTATTGATATGATCATATGTTTTTCATCTTTTCTTTTGTTGATATGATGGATTATGTTGATTGACTTCTCAATATTGAACCATCCTTGCATCCCCAGGATGAATCCCACTTGGTCATGGTGTATGGTCTTTTTAATAAGTTGCTGGATTCTATTTGATAATATTTTGTTGAGGATCTTCGCATACATATTCATCAGAGATATCAGTCTGTAATTTTCACTTTTTGTGGTGTCTCTGTTTGCTTTTGGTATTAGGGTGATATGTGCCTCATAGAAACTGTTTGGGAGTGTTTATCTTTCCTCAATTTCCTGGAGAAGCTTGAAAAGAACTGACACTAGGTCCTCTTTAAATGTTTGGAAGAATTCGCTGGTGAATTCATCTGGATCTGGACTTTCGTTTCGGGGGAGACTTTTGATTACAGTTTCAATTTCCTTGATAGTAATGGGTATATTCAGGTATCCCAAATCATCTTGGTTCAGCCTTGGGAGGTTATAGGAATCCAGGAATTTATCCATTTCTTTTAGATTCTCATTTCATGGCATTCAAATTTTTGAACTCATCTCTGACGATCATTTGAATTTCTTTGCTTTCTGTGTGATGTCCCCCTTTTTATTTCTGATTCAGTTTATTAGAGTTCTCTCTTTCTTTGTGAGTCTTGCTAGTGGTTTATCAATCCTATTTATTTTCTCAAAGAACTAGCTCTTAGTTTTATTGATCTTTTGGATTGTTTTTTAGGTTTCCCTGTCACTGATTTCTGCTCTAAGTTTTAGTATTTCTTTCCTTCTAACTGGTTTGGGCTGCTTTTGTTGGTCCCTTTCTAAGGTATTGAGTTGTGAGGTCAAGTTATTTATGTGGGCCTTTTCTTCTTTACTGAGACATGCTTGCAAAGCTATAAATTTCTCCCTTAACATGGCTTTAGCTGTGTCCCACAGGTTCTGGTAGCTGTGTCTTACCATTTGCTTCCAGGAATCTTTTGATTTCTTCCTTGATTTCCTTCCTGACCCACTCATTGTTCAACATTGAGTTGTTTAATTTCCAGGTGTATGATTTGGTTCTCTGCGTCTGTACATGATTAACTCTATCTTCAGTGCTTCATGGTCTGAGAAAATACTTGATACAATTTCTATCTTTCTGATTCTATTGAAGTATGCTTTGTGGCCCAGCATGTGATCTATTTTGGAGAATGTTCCGTGTGCACTGGAAAAGAGTGTGTATTCTTTCTCATGAGGATGCAAAGCCCTGTATAAATATATTAGCCCTCTCTCTCCTATTTTTTTCCTTCAGGGTCAGTGTTTCCTTGCTGAGTTTTTATCTTGTTGACCTATCCAAAGGTGATAAGGCGGTATTGAAGTCTCCAACTACTATTGTGTTGCTAGCAATGTTCTTCTTAAAATCTGCTAGCAGTTGTTTTAAGTATTTAGCTGGTCCCTCATTCGGTGCATATGCATTCTTTCTTCCTACTGTACATATCTCTTGGTTAGTAAAAAATGGCCTTTGCTGTCCCTTCTAATATTTTTCGACCTGAAATTTATGTTGTCCGAAACTAGTATGGCCACCCCAGCTTTTTTGTGGTAGTTGTTTGCTTGAAGGATTGTTTTCCATTCTTTGACTTTGAGTCTGTGTTTGGTCTGATTATTCAGATGAGTTTCTTGTAGGCAGCAGAATATTGGTTTCAGTTTCTGGATCCATTTTGCCACTCTGTATCTCTTGATTGGTGCATTTAGATCATTGATGTAGAGAGAGAATATTGTCGCGAGATTTTGTGCCATCTTTATGTAGGGGTTTGTTGTGCTTACAGGGGTTTTTCTTGTCTTAAACAAAGCCCTTTTAGTCCTTCTTTTAAGTTTGGTTTTGAGGCTATGAAGTTCCTGAACTGTTTTTTATCCATAAAATTGTGTATGGCTTCTTTGAGTTTGAGTGAGAGATAGGTTGGATAGAGTATTCTTGGTGAAGTGTTCATTTCATTGAGTTTTTTTGCTACATCCTACCATTGTCTTCGGGCTTGGATAGTTTCCTCTGATAGGTCTGCTGTAAATCTGAGGGGTGCTCCTTTGTATGTGATTTTATTTTTTGACCTTGCTGCTTGCAGTATTGTGTTCCTATCCATTGCATCCATCATTCTATCATATGTCTTGGAGTCTTTCTATTAGGGTCTCTTCTAGCTGGCACCCTTCTAGCTCCTAGGATCTGGACGTCTGTATTCTCCAGCTCTGGGAACTTTTCAGCAATTATTTGTGACTTTTTCATTAGGGTTGCCTCCCTATCCTTCGGGTACTCCTATGATTCTAATGTTGTTCTTCTTGGAATCATTCCCTAGGTCTCTGATTCGCCTTAGAGCTATTTTGAGGTCTTTTTCCATTGTTTGTTGTTGCCTGAGGGCTTTCTGCAGCTTGTCTTCAAGTTCACTGATTCTGTCTTCGGCTGTAGCCATTCTACTACTAAGGGCACCCACTGTGTTTTTTTATTTCATCTACTGAATCCTTTTTTCATGATATTTCTGAATGTAGCTTTCCTATTTCTACTCTCAATTCTTACCGTATTTTCTTCACTTACTGCTCCACTATTTCTTTAAGTTCGTTGACCATTCTCAGCATTTCATCTCTGAATTCTTTATTGGAGAGATCATATTTGGGGGTAATTCCTGTTGAGGCATCTGGACTCTTTTCTTCAATCCTCTCTTCATGGTGGGGATTTGCGTTGTTTCTTCATGTTGCTGAGGTTGTATAGAGGTGGGACCTTCCAGTTCACTAGCACTGTTCCCTCTTACTGCAAGAGGGGATTTTGGGTGAGCTCAGTCGATGGTGTTTGCCTTTTCCCATTCTAGAGTACATCCTCCCTCTCAGGTATTTCTCTGTGACTTAAGTGAGGCCTCTAGTAAAGGTTTGGAGGATGTGTTCTTTTATATTGGGCTTGTACGCTTCTTGTGCTCATCAGTATTTTGGTGTAGTTGGATTAGGCTAGTGGCCTATTGGCCTTTTGTGTTTGAGATAGCCAGAGTTCTCTATCGAGTTAGGTAATGGGGATTGAGATGTGAGTGTCCTGGGAGAAGGGAAAATAACTGCAGCCAGTGCAGTGCCCTAGGAGACCCTCTGCAGTGGAGGTCACACCCCCTCCTGGCCCAGGAGCCAAGGGGCTGGGATGGCTGGTCAGGGAAGCTGGCAGCACCTGGATGAAGGAGAAAGCGCAGGGTCTGCAGTGGCGGCTGGGGTCAGGGGGTCCTTCTGTGGAGCGCTGGGACAGGTTTGGGTCCTAGTGGGCTCCCAGGTGTGGGGGCTGGGGTCGCATCTGAATGAAAAAAGGAGGAAGTGTGGGCGTCTGTGGCAGCGGCTGGTGTCAGGGGGTCCTGTCCCCAGAACACAGGGATGGGATTGGGAAGTCTGTTTTCTAAAAAAAACTAAAGAATATATATATATATATATATATATATATTTAAAAATCCCTTTCCTTTCCTGTTATTTTAGCCACTGTTTTAATGATCAGGCCTCTACAATGCAGTGTGCCAGAGGGTGGATTCACTATTCCCTTGGTGGGGATCTCAAACAGCAGTGCAACCGGATGGTACTCAGTATGGGGGACAGCAATGCCTCAGCATATAAGGCGCTCTGCCACTGGGCTACACCACACTCTGTTCTCTAACATTAGTTCATCTGTGAAATTAATCTAGTCTCTTTTCCCTTCCCTACACTACCCCAGAAGAATTTACTAATCATTAAACACCTAAATAAAATAAACTATATATATTTTTTAACATTCCAAGAAATTTAGGTTTAATTGACTCCCTAGATTTCAGATAAGTTTGGTCTACTCTGGGAGATTATGGCATAGAAACCAGGGGAAAAAAAGAATTCCTTTTGAATTAAAGAAAAAGAAACGAATGAAACAAGCAGGTGCTTATTTATTTAAAAAAAAGGAAAAAAAGGGAAGAAAACCAAATGTTTTACAGTTCATAGATTAAGTAAAAATACCATATATATGTGTGTGTGTATATATACATACTGTACATTAAAATATTAAAATTACATGCTTTCCAGGACAGAATCTGCATACATTCCTTCATATCAATTAAAAACTCTATGACACAATTTAAATTCACTGCAAGAAACTTGCTTCATTTCTTTTTTTAGACTTCACACAAGCAAGTTATAAAACCAGGATCTAAGTGTGGAAATCCATATCCTATGCACAAATGATAATGGAATACTACAAATATGATTAGGGTCTTTTGAATTTCCACACAGGTCTAGACTATCCTAGAACTGTGTCAACCTTCTACCCGAGATGAGAAGGAATGATAAAACACTATAATTTGTAGTTCTGTGTGGATATCAACAAATTTAAATAAAATATCTCTTACTGTAACAACAACACTGGCCATGAAATCACTCTGGAGGAGGATTTCTCTCTCCCCTACTCTTTCCAAATAAAACACAGGAATGCTGGGGAGAAACCTCAGACTGAAGCACCTCTGGTGATAATCAGGATACAGCAAGGTACAGAGAGGAAGTATTTTCTTTACAACAGATCTTTGCTAATTTGGATGACTTCAAACACACCCCCTTCTGCAAAAGGCACTCACATATTATTTGTTTATAAATCATATAGTAGGAGTCCATATAGGAGAGATTTCCTACAAATATAAAAAGAAGCTGAGGACATGATATAACAAAGAAAAGAGTCTAAGAAATACACATTTTGGATCATTGTGCACATTTTCCCCCCAAAAGGATAATTACTATAGAAGTTTAAAAAATTTCACTGTAAAGTTAGAAATTCCAGATAAAGTATCAGTAAGAAGCACAGACTGGAGAATGAAGAATGAAATCCAGGTAACAGAGAGGAGGCACACCAGCATTTCAAATGGTCACAAACAGGATGTTCCACGTTTAAACACAAAGACCATTTGTGAGAAAACGTAATTTTTGAGAGAGGGAGGTAGTGGCAGACAAACAGGAGAAGTGGCGGCAGAGCACTAGGCTTCACTGTGTGGACATGCAGAGAGACACACCCAGAATCTGCAATGGGAAAGATAGGCCACATCTTCCTTGCTTCTGCAATCAAACGAAAAGACCTTGCTGCGTCAGAGCCTGCCCTCACCGGGACACAACTGAACTAATAGAATTATAAGATGTGCCGCTGTTACAGCTGGAGGCGTAGGCTTCTGGACTACTGCCATCGAGGTTGATTCTGAAGACAGCGGATGCCCTCATTAGAAAATCTGCTGCGTCACGGCGCCCCAGCTCCCGCAGTTTGGAGATGAGGGTGCCAACTGTACTCTCCGGGTAGGATGTCCACTCCCGGAGCAGAGCATGGACTGGGCTTGGCGGGAAATCTTTTGGAGCCCCACTATTAGTGTTGTACTTTGCCACAAGGTCAGGGAGACCCAAGTTCATGGCCAAAAGGCACCAATCCTTCCCCATGGTATCAGGTGGGTCAAGCAGGCGACTTAGTTTCCTTCGGGTCAGGAGGTTTAGATCTGATGCATGGATGTCCATCCCAAGACTGGCCTGTGAGTATACGTCATGACAACCGAAGCACATGATGCTACTGAAACTTTCTTTGTAGCCACCCATGGTGTTAGTCAGTGAGGTCTCCTTCAGGGTCTGTGCCCGGAAAAAGTCTCGTGGTTGGTAGATCATGACAGGCTCATGGTGCTCCCTCAGCTGCTGGGGACTCAAGTAATGCTTCACTGTCAACAACCCTGGCAGTGTGGTGGCCATGACGTTCTCAATGGTGCTGCACACTGAGTCTAGCAGAAGGCAGCACTTGATCTTGTCCATCTCTAGACCACGGACCTGCACCTCAATGCCTTGGCCATGGTTAACCAAGAGCACCAAGAGCTCTGCACAACGGTTGGCAATTTTGCAGCCATTCACCCACAGGCGGATGTCTGCATCTCCTTCAGCACTCTGCTGGTGGATCCATCGGCACAGGTTCACCTGGACCTTGTGGAAGATGCCACAAGGGAAAGGCGTCAGATGTTCCACAGGGACAATGCGCACACCACCATAGACCATCACCTCATCCTCCTCATCTGTCCAGGAACGGTTCAGATTGTCTGTCTTGATCAGAGCAGGGATGTCCACCATGGTTCCACTGCTCAAGTCCCGGGCACAGATGTCCATGGCATCGAGGATCTGTAACAGCTCCTCAACATCACTGTCAGGCACTAGGCGCTGGACATCCTCTGTGGTGTAGCGACCCCGGTAATGATGCAGGGCCCGCGGGGTCTCCACAGAGAGCAGCCTCCCCAGGACATTCGTGCACAGCCAGCGGGGGTCCAGGAGCAGCACATCCTGGACTGTTTCACTCTGCATGATGTTGATCTGCCAGAGGAAACAACAGGAAATCATGAAAGTATCAAAAGGACAGGTGCATCTTAGTGCTCAGAGCACAGAAGTGTTTTCACAGCAGTAACTCTGTGCAGAGGTTGCAAGGAATGATCAGGGTACCTCACAAATAAAATCTGAGCCAGATCTTCATCTTAACAAAGATTCTAAACAGACAATGTAAGGCGAGAGAAAGAGAGAGAGAGAGAGAGAGAGAGAGAGAGAGAGAGAGAGAGAGAGAGAGAGAGAGAGAGAGAAAGAGAGAAGACAGAGAGAGGAAAAAAAGAGAGAGGAGAGAAATGGCAGCCAAATGCAAAAAGTGATTTTTGAGTAGGTTTTGAATTTCAAAATAAATCCATAAAGGAATGAAAAGTACTACCAAAAATATTAGGATAGTGGACAGCACTGGGTAAGTATTATACAACCAATAACATCATGAAATGAATGTTATGTGATAAATGTATGTGATAAATGTATTGTGATTATGGAGACAAGTACCTTTCACTACAGGAAGAAGATATACACTGAAATATTAAGAGGAGGAATGTCATGATAATTTTTAAAGTAACTGAAGAAATAGGACAAAGAGGAATTAGGTAAATGTAGTAAAGTGTAAATAACTGGTTAATATAAGTTATTATATTAATATAACATAATACCATTCTGAATCACTTTCTTAAAAATTTCAAAAAGTCTTCATTTGTGGGAATACTACATGAATCCTCACGTATAGTTTAGAGAGAGAATATATGAGACTTCCATGTAGTATTCCCACAAATGAAGACTTTTTGAAATTTTTAAGAAAAGTGATTCAGAATGAAGACTTTTTGAAATTTTTAAGAAAAGTGATTCAGAATGGTATTATGTAATTTACTGTCTCTCACACATACACACAGTCAAAAAAACTGGAACAATATGCAACTATGCAGAAGGTTGGCCCTGCAAAGACAAAGAGAGGAATGAGGTCAAAGATAACTGTCACCGGGGGAATGTGAGACTTGCTATTATACTTATTCATTTTTAAAAAATCAAAATAAGTTTGAAAGTAGAAATCGTGACCAAAAGGAGGGCATTCTTTTTCCTAGAACACCTGTGTCTCCTCTATTTCCTCCATGTTTTTGGCCAATAGTTCTACAAATAGCTGCACTCTGTTCTCTAAGACAACCTGTTTGCATCAGAGAAACTTGACTGCTCAGTCTGAAACCTTTGAGATACCTTATATGTATAAATCTATTTAAAACTGAGGCTGAGAATCATGATTCCTGGATGGGGTAACAATGATGATCTATTGATAAGGCATTTCATGGAACACCATTAACAACAAAGTTCTAGACTTTGCATTTCTCTGTGTTATCAAAGGTGTATTGATTATCCCATACTGGAGGATACTGAAAAGAGAAATGACTAAGAGTGGTGTCTAAAGGAATGGCTCGAGCGGGCCCAGTAACGTCTCCATTGGAGACTTTGTTGTTACTGTGTTTGGCATATCAAATACTCTCGGTAGCTTGCCGGGCTCTCCGAGAGGGGTGGAGGAATCGAACTCGGGTCGGCCATGTTGGCCGCTTGTAAGGCGAACGCCCTACCGCTGTGCTATCACTCCAGCCCAAAGGAATGGCAGCTGAAGAAAAAAGACAGTTACCACAAAGCAGTAACAGTACATAGGAGAAGTTGGTGGGAAATCAGAATTGATCTGTTGATTAGAATTTCCTTCTTTTTAGTTTTCCCATATTTACTAAGGTCTCAAGAGCCAGGAGGGATGTGATACTAAAAGTGAGTTATAGTCTACTATACTGAAGAAAATTCTGTTGCTAAAGGAGTGAGTTTATAATTATTTTCAGAATCACTTCTGAGTTTGAATATTCAGAACCACTACCATTTTTGGTCCTCTCTCCTGGATCCGGAAGTCACGACAATCATCCTCTGTGGGGACAAGCACATGACACAACAGGAACACAGCCCCCAAACAACTCCCCAATGCTAACTCAGTCAGGAGGAAAGCTCCATGGCTTGTTTTTTTTCTGGGGATCACTGGTCACTGTGATGCTAATGTCTACAGATGTCAGTGCTTCACTGCCCTTCTCAATTGTCTGTGAACCAATACTATCCCACGGAGATGGAGAGCTGCTATCCTGAAGTATGCAGGAATTGCAGATGTCCAGGAGAGATTAGAAAAACCTAAGGCCACCAGGCAGTACAGGGGAAACTTGTGCTCTGGAACTTACAAAAGTTAGGGAAAAAAATAAAACCAAAGCAAAAAAAAAAAGAGCTTTTATGCAGACAGGAGAGCGGAGACCCACAGTTGAAAGTCACCTGAGGTACATACCTGAAATATTAAGTATAGTTATTATTATACTTAATATATAGTTAATATATATACTTAATATATAGTTATTATATTGTTATTATGTACTATATTATAATATTATATTATTATTATATTAATATATACTTAATATATAGTTATCATTATACTTAATATTAAAATATTAAGTATAGTTGGGCAGTTTCCACTCTGTCCACCTGTAGGCTTAGACCACATTCAAGATACAGGACACAGAGACAGAATTGAACTCAATGTCCATCACTGACCCGTATGGACCCATGGAAAGCCCTTACCTCGCCAGCACTGTGGAGCTGCTGGACTATCTGTCTCAGGTCTTCTTCACTAGCCAGAGGGTTCAGTTGGTCCTGTACATCATACACAAATTGCTGCAGTGACATCAGCTGGTTGGGCCCATTGAGCTTCCTCCAGCATGGCAGTATGGATATGATTTTTTCACACAGGTGAGTCATAGGAGGGCATACCTAGAACAGGAGAGAAAGGCCAACCCACAGATGTATCCGGTGAGGCTGGACAGAAATGCCAACACTCATTTCTGCACCCTTGAGACTGCAGAATGAGTTACTTCTATTTTGTTTTTTTTAGGGTTTGATTGCATTTTGACCACAACCAGTGATTCTCAGGGGTTACTCTTGTTGGTCCTTGACAGACCATATGGAGTGCTGGAAATCGAACCCAAGTCAGTCACATGCAAGGCAGGTACCCTATCTGCTCTGGCCCCAAGTTAGTGCTATTATGTTTGGTTATTAGAACACTGGTATTTTTAGTGTTACCTTGAAGCAACATTTTTCAAATGCAAAATTTTATAGACACTCTACTTTCATTTGAAACTGCAGGTTCAATTGAAGAGTGCATACCATCTCAGGTATTAATTACTATCTCCCTCATACACTTGGAGCAACTGTTTTAGCAGTGGTAGTCACTCTATTAAGAGGAAAAGAGAGTAAGTTATTCATATTCATCATGTATATTAAAGTGGAATTTCACCAATAAATTTGGTATTAATAGAGCTATTGTTGGGATGTTGGGAGGGAGGGGTCTTGGGGTCCTTGGGAGAGGGAGAGGGTACACTGATGATGGGTGTGGTATTGGAATTATGTGTATGAGTTTCCATTATTAATACCACGTAAACTAGAGAACCTCAATAAACCCATATGTAGTGGTGCTCAGGACTTACTAATGGCTTGGTGCTCAGAGATCAAAATGGGTCACCTGAGTGTGAGGCAAGCATCTTGCAGGATATACTATCTCTCTAGCCCCACAGAAGATGGCTGTTTAATCTCTTAACCTGATTAAACAAATCAGCCTATGTTAACATAGTCAGTACAACTTCTAAATGAAAAAGCAAAACAGTCATATATTGCCTATTTGGGCAGTCCCTTTTCAATGCTATCCTTTAAAACAACTAAATTCTAGTCCCTAATCAGAAAACAAAATTTCTAAAGAAAATGTGTTTAGGGGCTGGAGTGATAACACAGCAGGTAGGGCGTTTGCCTTGCATGTGGCCGACCCGGGTTCGATTCCCAGCATCTCATATGGTCCCCTGAGCACTGCCAGAAGTAATTCCTGAGTGCATGAGCCAGGAGTAGCCCCTGTGCATCGTCAGGTGTGGCCCAAAAAGCAAAAAAAAAAAAAAATAGTTTATTTTGTTGTGGGTTCCATCCATTTGTGGGTGCCAGGGACGTATGAAGTAGACAGCATGTGACATCAGACTATAACTTTTCAGGGAGAAGCTATTGCATAGGTCTTAATTACATCTGGTGGGAGAGTCTTGTCACACCCACTGTTTCCAACTCCTGTCCACTGACAGGCAGGCTAGCAAGCCTACGCCCAACCCATTGGTTCTGCCAAGGTGTGATTCACACTAGAAAGCCAAGAGAAAGGAAAAGATTCCAGAAATGTTGAAACCACAGCTGAAATTGAAGCCTCGTGTTGAAAGTGCAACATTCCCCATAAGGCAAGCACTTTTCCCATCAAGCCAGCAGTTGGCTGGAACTGGGACAGACACTGTTAGCCAGGGAGGAAGGGAAGTCAGCTATCTTTGTGCTCAGACTTAGCACCATTCCCATATCATTTTAGCATTTTTCAATTGTGATATTTACCCTTTTGTATCAATCGTAAGAGATATTTATCATCGTATAATTGAAACCCAAGCACAAAAATGTGTAAGACTGCAACTGTACCTCATGATGTCTCACTATTAAAAAAAAATTTAATAAATAAAAGAGATATTTAAATTATGAAAAGTAACATATTAAGTGTCAGAGCTGGTGAGAATTATTTTCTCCAGTCAAGCTCAACTTTCAAATTTTTATAAACTGAAAAATATATATTAGGTATACTTTCATTGAAAATGTCTGAAATTTTAAAATCTGGTTTAAAAGGTTTCCAAAGCAGTCAATCCTAAGTTATTTTAAAAATACATTCACTTAAATTTCCATTAAAGTATTTGTTTTAGTTTTTATATTTAAAAGCTTTTATCTACCTTAAAATTTATTTTTAGGTTTGTGTAGTGAATAAATCTACTGTCTTTTAAGCAAAATATGGTGTGCCAGACTAATTATTACATAAGTGTTTTCCACACAAAACTGAAATAATGTCTAGTGACTTCTGTAGATATGTAATTCCTTTTATAGTCATTAATCTTTTACAATTATCTACTGATATATTGATCACATAGTGTTTATAATGCTTGATTTATTTTTCCTAGAAAGTCTTGTGGGCCAGAAGAGATGGTACAATTGTTTTGATGCTTGCCTTGGACAAGACTACCCCCAGTTTGATCCTCAATGCATATGGTCTCTCAAGCACTACCACAATTGATCCCTGAGCACAGAAGTAAACGTTGAGAACTGTTGGGTGTGGCCGAAAGAACCAAAACAAACAAAGCAAACAAACAAAATGAAATAGCCTCAGATCCATTAAGATGTTCAGTGGAACCATTCTAAGTTTATGTAATAAAATGTCACACTTATTACTATTTATAATAACTGAGACCACAGTTTGATTTTAGTTCTTCATCTATTAAGTCTATCAATAAATCAGATTGCTGTCTGTTTTTCTATTAGTATGTATAATTCTACCAGTACAATTCTATTAGTATGTATAAATCTACCATGTCACTTTGACAAAAAATTAAATTTTTTTCACATTAAGCTACCAATATAGCAATCCCTTCTTTTCATGGATCTACTCTTTACCCTACTCTCAAAGCAATAAACTAATACATGACCTTCAATCACCCAGTATTTGGGCTTTCCGAATCCTGACCAATAAAGAGGGCATCACAAAGAGGCACTGGCTGCTCTGCAAAGGTGGCAGTTCATTGTCCCCAGGTCACTCACAGAAATGATCTGGCTCCGGATTTCCTGTAGGTGATTTCGCAGTACCTTCATGTCCTTAGACCCAGAAGCCCCAGCATCCAGAACAAATAACTTATCTGAAATGTGAAGGTCGTTCCCAAACCTAAGGAAAGCACAGAAGATTGATCAGAGGCGTGTACTCTCACCAGATGTTTCTAACATTCCTACAGATTCAAATGACTGGTCAGATGCCAGAAAGTTCGGGTGAAGAGCAGAAGCCCCCATCTCTGCAGGTTACACTGCTGTAGAGGCCTGGGGATATCCAAGGACTCTGGTCAGGGACAGGTCTCAGGTTCCACATGAAAGCAAGAATATATCATTACAAATCATGTTTCTCCTGACTCAGAAAAGAGGAGCCACTCAGTGTAATGTAATTTGGTGGATTAACAGAAAGAGAGATGAATATAAAAGTTACTACATAATGCTATAATTATGGCCGACCCGAGTTCGATTCCTCCGCCCCTCTCGGAGAGCCCGGCAAGCTACCGGGAGTATTCGATATGCCAGACACAGTAACAACAAAGTCTCCAATGGAGACGTTACTGGGCCCGCTCGAGCAAATCGACGATCAACGGGAGGGCCTTTACCTTTACCTTTACCTCTAGTTTTTCAACCAGAAGTAACAAAAATAATAATTGAAAACCCAAGTTCTTGTTACTAGCATGTTATATAGAAATGCAGATTCAAACCTTTTTTTGACAAACTCTTAAATTTACATTGTAAAATATATTTTGTATATTAATGTCTTATCTATATTCATAAGTAATACATTGTTTCAAATTATTTGATGTATAATGTAGTCTGACATTTTCCTCTTCACTTCACCCAACTCTGTTCTATTTTTAAGAGTTGACATTGGATTCGCTATATGAATCTAATTACTCACAAATGGGTTGAAAAATAGATTTTTAGGAATATATTATTAACATATCAATAATCATATAAATTAAATTCTCACACCAGAGATACTGACACATCACAAAGAATACAAATAACCAGTGTGAATGCGAGGAAAAAGGGACCCATATTCACTACTGGTGAGAATGCTGACTAGGCCGGCCTTTTTGAGAAAAAATATAGACTTTAACTAAAAAAATTTTAAAACTTCTCAAAAAAACCTTGGAATTGAATTTCCATATGACCCAGCAATTCCCAAAACCTCTATTGAGAAAAGATATTTTCAGTCCTATGTTCACTGCAGTACCTCACAAGTCATGATCTGGCAAGAACTCAAGTGTCCAAGAACAGATTACTAGATAAAGAAACTACAGTATGTAAATATGACAGAATACTACTTGCTATAAGAAAAGATGAAATCATGCAATTTTTTGCTACATGGATGGAGCTTTTAGTCAGGAAAAAAGCACAGTAAGGAAATTAATAAATGCTCCAAGGTAACAAAAAGTACTAGTCACAGAGAACTAGCCTTCAGTTGGAAATTTGCCATGGTGAGGGGATGAGGAGTGTAAGACAGAGTAGGACTGGGGGTATGGGGGTTCACTCTGGAGGGGGAAAGTGGACACTCTGGGGGAAGGTGTGATGCAGGAATGTTTTATTCATGAAATCCTTACATTAAAAGCATTGTAAATCATGGTGCCTAAAATAAAAATTTTATTTTAAATTTTTACTAAAGAGCCATGATTTACAAAGTTACTGATAGTTACATTTTAGGCATACAATAATTTAACACCAATACCTCCACCAGCATCAGGTTCCCTTCACCAGTGTTCCCAGATTCCTTCCCCATCCCAATCCCCACCCTATAAACTTGACAAAGTGTCAGTGGTTGCTGCTTAGATCTCATGTTTTCAGTTCTGTTGAATCTGTGTTTTGCATATATCATTATACCCCTCACTCATATCACAATGTATAACTGAAAGCCCGTATTTCTTTTTCTATTCTTCCCGCCCCTTGAATTCTTTCCTTCTCTATCTTCTCTCTAAACACTGGGGTCAAGTATGATTTTTACTACAGTACATTTTCTCATCCAGTATTCTACTGTCTGCAGATAAGTGAGATCACCCTGTATTTGTCTTTCTTCTTCTGGCTTACTTCACTCGACATGGTATCTTCTAGTTCCAACCACACTGCAATTACATGATTTCATCGTCCTTTGCATAGCATTCCATTCGTATATACATACCTCATCTTCATAAATCCATTCAACTGTTGTTGGAAACCTACGTTGATTCCATATCTTAGCTATTATACTGAGCACAGCAATGAATGGTGTGCATATGTCCTTTGGAAAGAGTGTTTTTATGTCTTGGGGACAGATGCCCCAAAGAGGGATTGCTAAGTTATATGGCAGTTCAATTCTAAGTTTACCAAGAACTTTCCACACTGTTTTTCACGGGAGTTATACGAGACAACATTCCCACTAGAAGTGGATAAGAGTTCCTATTTCACCACATACCCTCCAACACCGATTGTTCTTATTATTTTTGATATGTGCCATTCTCACTGGTGTGAGGTGATATCTCATTGTAATCTTTATTTGCATTTCTCTGATGATAATGATGTTCAGCATTTTTTTCATGTGCCTACTGGCCGAATTCACCTGTCTTCCCCTGAGAAGTGTACATTGATTTCTTCTCCCCCTTTGTTGATAAGGTTTTTTAAAAATTTTTTTTGGTTGATCTTTGTATTTTTTAGTATATGTGCTGCCGAAGCTGGAGCGATAGCACAGCGGTAAGGCATTTGCCTTGCACGCAGCCAACATGGCCGACCCGAGTTCGATTCCTCCACCCCTCTCGGAGAGCCCGGCAAGCTACCGAGAGTATCTTGCCCGCGCGGCAGAGCCTGGCAAGCTCCCCGTGACGTATTCGATATGCCAAACACAATAACAACAAAGTCTCCAATGGAGACGTTACTGGGCCCGTTCGAGCAAATCGATGATCAACGGGAGGGCCTTACTTTACTTTGTATTTTATATATCCTGAATATCAAACCTTTGATGTGTTGAATGCAAATAATTTTTCCCATTCACTTTCTTTTAGTTTTAGCCAGTTTTTTTTTTGTTATGCACAAGCTCTTTATGTAGTCCCATTTGTTTATTTTTTATTTTATTGACTTTGCTAGTGGTATTAGATCATGGAAGTCATTGCTGAAGTCCAAATCTGGAAGTATTCTGCATATATTGTCCTCAATGTACTTTATAGCTTTTGGTTGGATATCAAGGCCTTTGACCCACTTTGAATTTACTTTTGTGGGAGGTATAAGATATGGATACAGGTTGTTTCCTACATGCAGTTATCCAGTTTTGCTGTGCCATTTGTTGAAGAAGCTATCTTTACTTCATTTCATTTTCTCAGCTTCTTTATTGAAAACTAACTGCCCATATGTATGGGGTTTTGTCATAGGGTATCTGATTTTGATCCATTGATCAGAAGGTTTATCTTTATTCCAGCACCACGCAGTTTTGATAACTGTAGCTTATAATGCAGTTCCAAAATGGTTAATGTAGTACCTACCGATTTCTTATTTTTCAGTATAGTTTTGGCTATTCACAGTCTTTTCTGATTCAAATGTACTCAAGGAACCAAACACAAAGGTCCTGTGATTGCGTGGATCCCTCACCCTGGACCCCAGGCTTGGTGGCGTCAATCGGAGAGCTGCCCTTACCTGTTTCTCACCTCTCTCAGCAAGGACTTGTCTTTGTCGTACCCAAACTCGCCTCCAGCTGGACGAGGAACATTCATGATGTCTGCATGGGTGGCCACCAGGACAACTCGGAGTGGGTTCTTCAGTTTGCCAGCGAAGGCTAGGGACAGAGAGGAAACTGTTTCTGGGGGTTTACTCCTTACACAATCCCCTCCTCCTGCTCGGTACTCACACACGGACCCCCCCTCACCCCACCCCTCGGCCACCCTCTGGTACATGTAAAACCTGCCTGTACCTGCCTGCCATGCTAACTGACCTCTGCAGACCCACGCCTGGACAACAATGAACTAAGCCCATCCATGGGCTGGGAATTGATGAGTTTGCTCAGAACGGATCAGAATTGACCACAGGACTCTCACTTGAGTGGCGAGAGAACTTCTGGGTCAGAGAGTTGTTCTTTCCAATACAGAAGCAGCCCTCTGAGGCTGCAGACCACGGAAAAGTCACAGATTCACATAGGCACAGAGGCTCTCATGAACTTGAAGAGTTTAATAAAATATATATATATATATATATATATATGGAAAGGAATGGGAAAGAAATAGGCAAAATTCTGATAGGGATTAACTCCAAATTATTATTTTTTATTATTATATGCTCTTCAAAAACAAGTTTGGCTGCTGAGCTTTGTATTTCATCAGGAAGGCTGCTTCTGATGTGTAAAGAGCCAAAAAGTTACTCTATCATATCTTTTCCTTAAAAAAAAAAAAAGGTTATGGTCAGACTTTCAGACAGCATGGTACCATTTCTTTCTTAACTGAGGAATGAAGGAGAGCTCACCCCATTGCTTAGTTGGCTAGTCTTTAAAAGAGATATTCCACTTTACACCTAATAAAGCTGACTATAATTCTGAAGTATTAAAAATCACAAAGAACGGTTCTCACACCAGGAATGTAGTACAGAGGGCAGTGTGCTTGCCTTGTAAGTGGCCAACTTAGGTTTCATACCCAGCATCCCATATGGTCCCCACCTACCAGGAGTGATTCCTGAGAGCAGAGCCAGGAGTAACCCTGAACATTTCTGGGTGTGGCCCAAAAATTTTAAAAAAAAAGATTCTTATAAAATTGCTCAGAATTGGGTGACTGCAGCGGGAAAATGAGTCTGAGAAACTTCTAGAGTGGAAGTGACAAGTAGGAGGAGAGAGGACTGTATCCAGGGCAGTCAGCTACAAGCCACTCTTAGCATTGGGCATAACCAGGGCCACAGTGTCTGTAGAAAGGATATTCACTTAGCCAAGGACATCTTGGCTCACCTATGGGTTCTTCAACTGGAACAAGAGACTTTAGGAAACTAAGCCAGAAAATCACTTGATTGAGCTGAATCTCATATGGTTCTTCTAGACTAAAAACGATGACGTGGACTGATGTAGGATCATTTGCAGCAAAATAATCATAACAGCAGAAGTAAACAGGGTTTCCAGAGAACTCCCATACACTGAAATCACCAACTCCTGTAGAGGAAAATAAATATAACAATTGGGAAACACAACGATCACATTTCAATCAGTGTTTTTCTCAGTGCTTTTGGGTATACCGCGAAGGATCATAGCAGTTGGATTCATCTGTGTATCTGTGCTTAAGGGTAGTTCTTTGTTTTTTTGTTTGTTTGTTTGTTTTGGGTCACACCCAGCAATGCTCAGGAGTTATTCCTGACTCTGCTCTCAGGAATTACTCCTGGCGGTGCTTGGGGGACCATATGGAATGCTGGGGATTGAACCCAGGTCGGCTACGTGCAAGGCATATGCCCTCCCCACTGTGCTATTGCTCTGGCTCCCCTTAATTCTAGTTCTACAAGTGTAATACTTACATATTCCCATGATGTATTCTCATGCCTGTTTCTATTTCCAGACTTCTTAACTATGTATCTAGAAATACATTATAGCTGCTATTCAATTTCCTATACAACATTACACCATTATTGTATCTATATCTCTTTTACACCTACTTAAAATACTTGTTAACATACACACATACAAACTCACAGTAATGTATGTAGAAATATACACTTCATATTGGTATGCTGGTATATTCCTATGAAATGTCAGCTTAATTTTAGTTAAATAATGACTAAACTCACTTTTCACAGATGAGCAATAGATCTCCTATTATTCTAAAGAGAAGATGCTACAGGCTTAAGGTGCATCAGAAGTTAATTAGAAGTTTTGCAGATGAGGGATTTGAACCCTTGAGTCCAGCATGAAAGTGAAACTAGGAAATTCCAAAATTAGAGGCAGGGGTAGTGGTGGATAAGAGGCAGATTTTCTCTTACATGGAGCTGGGGGTGTTGCTACTTTTCCTGGAAATGCCTGTGGGTTGCAAATCTGACCAAGATCCACAGGTAACACAATGGCAGAACTGGTCCACACATTTAACATGGGAATGAAGGGTGTTGGGATCTGTCGGAGAGAGAGGGATATACTGGGGGATGGGTGTGGTGTTGCAATTACATGTATAAGAAACCATCATTAATAGCATTGTAAATCAGAGAATCTCAATTAAAAATTTTGTTTTAAAATAATATGATTTGGGGATTCTAAGGCACCTGAAACATCCCCACTCCAGACACATGGCTATTCCCACTGCTCCCCTCTGGGGGCTGTCACTGGGGCTTGTAAATGGAAGGATTTCAGCCTCCTTTCCCTTAATTTTCCCCGTGTGTATTCAATGCACAAATTTGACAGGCAGGAATTATTCTGAGGGGAAGAAAGTTTTTTTCTAGAGTACAGATAGCCTGAGCACACAGCCCTCTAAATGGGCAGTGGAGGCCTCAGCAGAAGAGTTCTGAAGAACAGAAATAGGTTTTTGAACTCTGGGAGCACCAGGAGAGCTGGATTTTGATACAGAGGAGGCCTGAAGGAGCAGGAGTGAACAGGTGGCCCAGCTGCTGCAGGAGCTCTAGGACCATTTGCTTTAAGAGACCACCATAGGCAAAACTGGCCCACACATTCACTCAGGCCAGCAGTTCTCAGTGTGGGTCTGCAGGTCAGCAGAGAGCCGTGTGCATACTCCCCAGAGGTGCTGCCCAGACAGTTCCAAGTCAGAGCTAGGAGTCTTTCAGGCAATCTGCAGGTATGCCATAAACAAGAGTATTACATACTGTTGGGGGTAATACTCATGGAGAATCCTAGTTTTTCTGCTTTAAAATAATTAAAGGGGTTTCATAATTCTCCCAATTATCAATCTCTCAGTGATTCCTTTGTTGCAGACCATATACCAGGCACTTTAAACACCATCTACTGGGCTAGAACAATAGCACAGTGGGTGGGATACTTCTCTTGCAGGTGGCTGCCCCAGGTTTGATCCCTGGCACCAGATACGGTACCCTCTCCCCCCACTGCCCCACGAGCCTGCCAGGAATGATTCCTGAGTGTAGAGCTAGGAATAAACCCTAAGCACTGCTGGGAGTGACCCCACAACCTAAAAATAAAAACCATCTACAGGCCAGACAGATAGTACAGCATGGAGGGCGCTTGCCTTGCACCTGGATTTGATGCCCTGGATTTGATCCCCAGCACCATTTATGGTTTCCCCAAGCCTGACAGCAGTGATCCATGAGCACAGAGCCTGGAATAAGCTCCAAGTACAGCTGGGTATGAGCCAAAAACAAAACAAAGGCAAAAATAAAAATAAAGCAAAACATAAAATAAAACATATCTACTCCTAAAATCTCCAAATATGAGTCACAGATGAACTGCTTTATTGCTGTTCAAAATAGCACCTCAGTCAAGGTGAACAGCTGGTATTGAGTGATTGGGTCCAGGTGGAGGAGGTGCCAGGACGTCCAGGAAGACAGCAGTGAGCATGTAAGCCCTTCCTTAGGAGATCCATGGGACTGTCTGAGGCAAAGCAAGCACCAAGTATTTGACATAATGTGCCAATGTCTGTACCGTAGCAGAAGCTTTGAGGGTAGATGCATTTTAAAAATATTTCTTATAGATCTTATAAATCTTACTTTGAGATTTCCCCGCCAACTGGATGTTTGACTCTACTTTTAATGTCATACGATTCACCCGAAAGTAATTCCATTAAGCACCTGCCATTGGCACCGCTAGGTCCTGGGATAAAGGGTGTTTAGCTTCCTAGGGCTACGAACCAGACAGGAGTTACTTGCAACATCACTTCTGTTGGTTCCCCTCCTATGTGGAGCTATAAAAAAATGCTGCTGGGACTGGTGCCCTTTGGAAAACAACTGTAGCCTGGTAAAAGGAGACTGCAGGGCTGACTGGGATGGTAGAGTCATACCATTCAAATAGGCATTCTGGACATCGATGGCCTTAGTGGACTGGTCATCAGTGGAGCAGTGCAGGTGGTGGGATGGGGCCACGAACACCTCCAGCATCCCTTTGGTGAGACCCGGCTCGAACATCATGCTGCGGCTCCTGACACTCACGTTCTCACAGCCTGGACAGAGGTTGTTGATGCTCACCGAGACTGTGGAAGAGAGGGGTCGGTCAGGCCACACAGGGCAGGGGGCACTCCTCAGTCTCCTTCCTGGCACAGTGCCCAACCCCCACCACTGCACTGGAGCACTGGGTCGCACTGTGTCTATTGTGCCACAATATTTCAGGGTCCTGGGGAATGGACGTACCACTCCCTCTCCCTTCCCTGCTGATGAGCAGCCCACAGGAGAGCCTGTCTCCCAGGCTTGTTCCCTGCATTTGGTTGGTTGGGGCAAACCAGCTGAGGTACTGCAGAGCTTGGAGGAGAGAAAGGCACAGCGGTTGCTTTTTTTTTTTTTTGAATCACCATGAGATTACAAAGCTTTCATGACTGAGTTTCAATCATACAATGTTCCAAAACCCATCCCTCCACCAGTGTACATTTCCCACCACCATACCCCCATTTTCCCTCCCACCACTCTTACTCCACCCCTCACTGCCTCTATGGCAGGCACTTTCCTTCTTATTCTCTGTTTTGGGGCATTAGGGTTTGTAATACAGATACTGAGAGGCCATCATGTTTGGTCCTTTGTCTATGGCCCGGTGTTTCTTAAATCTCCTTGCTGCATCCTGAATATGATTGCTGTCTGATTTGAGACACTCCAATTTTCTAAGGAAAATAATTTTTCTTCTTTTGGTCCTTTCTGTCCCAGGGGATTTCATGGCTCTTCCCTGTTGCTCAGCTCTAGACTTCACCCCTCTTCCAGGTCACAGTGAACAGCCTATCGTGGAGTCTCCCTCATGTCCCACTGGCCCCAGATGATGCAGATCACTGGTACCATCTGGTTCAGGAAACTGCTTCTATCAGCGGAAGGATGTCAGACACAAGAAAGCGATGACATTAAGTAATGCCGGATCACAAACTGAGAATGTCTTTCTATTAAAAATTCCCTGGAAGACCTTTCAACAACACTAGTGTCAACTTTGGCTTTGCAGTATTGAGTCCAGTGTCTCTCCAGCACTTGGGAGTCTTCCCTTTGAATACAGAGGAGAGGGGTCAAACTCCCAGTCTGCTGGTAATTACACTGTTTACTTTTGCTTACAACAGCAATACTGGTTTTGCATTTATGATAGCACTGTTTTCACTGTCCTCTCGTTGTTCATCGATTTGCTTGAGAGGGCACCAGGTTTGTTTTTTGTTTTTTGTTTTTTTTTTTGCATATCGAATACACCACAGGGAGCTTGCCAGGCTCTGCTGTGCGGGTGAGATACTCTCGGTAGCTTGCCGGGCTCTCTGAGAGGGGCGGAGGAATCGAACCCAGAATGGCCACGTGTAAGGCAAATGCCCTACCCGCTGTGCTATCGCTCCAGCCCACGCATTTATGATATGGATATTAATTCTTATTTCAAATTAATGTATCTTAGTCAATTACGCGCACACATCATGGCAATGAAATTTCTGGAAGAAATAAATCCCCTAGTCCTCTGTTTTACCTACCTTGTGGATATAGATATCAAGACCTGGTAAGACCTTTACCAGCAACAGACCCTGAGGAGACTGGACCCCTCCAAAAGAGCCTGAAGGAAATTACTGGAGAACCCTCAACTCATTCCTTTAATCCGATCAGCCCTCAGCTATCCCAGACCAGAGAAGGCTGGACCCATATTCCGGGAGAAGATCCGACAGGACCAAAAGTCAAGAAAAGGATTTCATAGGTCTCACCCAATTCTACACACCTAGCAACAACCTTAGCAACAGACTTTTACCTAGCTAGAAATCCCCATATGGGGTTGTTTGGAAAAACCTTATAAAAGCTACCTTGAACAAAGGGAGGGCGTGCATACGGTTCCTGCTGTGTGCTGCTTGAGCGCCCACGTGCCCATCACATGTGGTGCCTGAATCTCCCCTAGGGGCTCTCTCCGCCCTTGGAGAAACCTGCTTTCTCCCTTGAGCCTATAAATCTCTCTCTCTCTCTCTCTCTCTCTCTCTCTCTCTCTCTCTCTCTCTCTCTCTCTTCCCTCACCTTCAAAACCCCTCCAAATAAAATCTATTTCACTGCTTTTCTACTCCTGAAATTCTTTTTTGCAGGGTGAGAAAAGAACCCCCAAACCCTTGGACGGGCTTCTCCTTTCCTGCAGAGCAAATTCTCGCTCCAATCTAAGTCTGTGGTTCCCTGAGAAAAATCCCGAGCCTGGCAGACCAAACATACTTCAGGTGTGGCCTCATAGCCACCTGGTGGGGCTGGTGGGGCTTGGGTTCATGCCTGGATATGGGTTCATTGAAGACTTTACCAGTCCTGGTCATCCCAGCGGATCCCAGGTGGCAAAGGCAGATTGGGAGAAAGTGAACACCTTTCTCTCCTCCCCAACTCACGCAAGCCACCTGTGAGGTCCACTGACATCAGTTGGAGAGTGAGGAGAGGAGACTGAGGACGGGATCATGGGAAGAAAAGAGGAGGAGAGGAGAGAAAAGAAAAGGAGAGAACAAAATGGGGGATTGTTAGGACAGGACAGCCTCGGACTGGGCCAAGGATAATGAAGATAGTAAAGTTTCCACTCAGGCCTCCACTATCTGCTTGTTCCAGGAGGAATGTACAGACCCCTGAGCTATGGCCATATAAGGGTATAATCTAACTTCACAAAAGACCTTGTGGTTGCTCTTGGATGCTCCACGTTCTCCCCATCTCCATCTCCATCTCCTCTACCAGGGAAGCGCGACTCCACTGACTGCACTCAGCAGCCCACAGAGCAAGCCGCCATGCTGGCCCCGTCCAGGCCACCTGCTCTCCTAGGTGGTAGCTTGGCCAGTGTCTCCAGTGTTTGTGGGAGAGAGGGCAGTCTACTTTCCTGCTGTCTGACACATTGTCTCCAGGTCAGGGTAAGGCCTGATTCTTCGAGCAGTTGTCACTGGAGCTCTGGCCTAGGAAACAGCAGAGTCAGGCCAAATATCCTTCCAGAGGCCTGCCAGAGGTAGCCTTTCCCAGGAAGGGACCCTGCTCCCCCAAACTTCAGTTTCTAGGATCTGGCCACTCACATGACTCCTTCAGACTAGTCTCCACCACAGGTCACCCTGATACCTCATACTTGTGCTCTGCTTCCCTCTTGGTAGGGTTCTGAGGGGGCCAGGATGAGAGTGGTAATGTCTACTGTAGCCTCCAGCTCTCTGTTCAGAGGGACTTGCCTTGCACTGGGCAGGACACCTTGCTAGACAGCAGTGGGCCCAGCTTAACTGCAGCTGAATCTCGATTCCTGAGTGCTGAGTGAATTGAAACTTTATTCACCCCTTGGAGCAGCAGATGAGCCTTTTCCACTCCCGCAAAGCCCTGGTTTTCATAAGACAGATCCAACACTGAATGTGACTTCTAACTAGACAGGGACTACTTGGACTCTAATGCAATATCATTTTTATCATGGCAGCATTTCATTCCTTGGGCTGGGGGATTTCACTTACTTAGCTCTCTCCAGTGGTCTTGAATCAGGGTCTTTGTGGGTTGAATTGGGGCAGTGAAGAACCTCTATTTGAGGAAGCCTCCCCTCCTCTCTCTATTCCCATCTTTAGTTAAAGATTCCAAGTTTTCCCAAAAAAGAGAAAGAGCTAACTTCCCAGATGAAATCTCTAGTTTCCAAAAGTTGGCAGCTAACTTCATTTGTTCTCGCCCTTTCCCAAGTCATCACTTGATCACTTGATATCCTGTTACTCATCGATTTGCTCAACTGGGCGCCAGTATCATCTGCATTTGTCCCTGTTGCAAGCTAGTGTAAACCAATGGCATCTGCTCGCTCCAGGAACACGAAGAGCCTCAAACTGTTCATTCAGAGTTTTGATGAAGAAGTCTGACCATCTCGCAGGTGTGCGGTCAGGCATTCTTTTGACATCACATGGAATATCAGCTCTAGTCCAGCGGTCATCTTCAAATCGCATTGCATGTCAAGTCCATCTGATTTTCGATGCCTTGGCAAACGAGACAGCGTTCCTGATTCTCGATCATCAGTGGAGGTCAGAACTCTGGATTCCTTCTCTCACTTGAGTGAGGCATGATACTTCAAGAATAGCTCTTTCAATTCCTCTTTGGGTGACCCAAATAGCATTCTCATTCTGTTTTTGTGGGGCCCAGGTCTCTGAGGCATATGTTAGTGCAGGGAGAACGGTGGAGTCGAAGAGATATGCCCAGAGCTGGAGGTTTTTCATCCTCTTAGCTATTTCTTTGACGCTCTAGAAGGCGTTCCACACTGCTCTCTTCCTCCTGTGCAGCTGAGGTGCCAGGTCGTTTGCCATGTTGAGTTCTCGACCTAGGTACACATAATTGTTGCATTTGGAGATGTTCATTCTGTTGAGAGCAAATGGAACACCAGGAACTAGCCAGTTTTTTCATAAACATTGTCTTTGTGAGATCCAGCTGCAGTCCGAAATTTCCACATTCACAGTAGAAGTTGGCCAGCATTTGTGCTGTTTGGCTAATGTTTGGTGTTATTAGAACGACGTCATCAGCAAAGTGGCGGTGGTGTAGTTGCCGACCATCTATCTTCACTCCCATTCCAGTTGTCACGTGACATTCTCAAGAGTGGAACTTGAGAGTTTTGGTGAAATGGTGAAATCGTCCTGCCAAAACCCTCTCTTGACATTGATGATTACTTCCCTGTAGAATGGTGAGATCCTGGTGGTGAATCTGTAATGCAGCTCACAGAGGATCCTGATGTATTGAGTTTGAAAGCCCTGTTTGGCTAGGGCTTTCACTAAGATGCACTTCGATGACTGCTTCAGTCTCAACAGAATCAAAGGCCTTCTTTAAATCGAAGAACTTCAGACAGAACAGCATTTTGAACTCCCAAGAAGCCTCAATGAGCTTGGTTACCGTGTGGATATGGTCAATTGTGCTGAATCCTTTTTGGAACCCAGCTTACTTGCATGGTTGTCCTTCATCTCGTGTTCTGCCAATCCTATTCAGGATGACGTGAGTGAACAGCTTGTAGACGACAGACAACAGGCAGTTTGGGTGATAGTTGCCAATGTCGTGGATGTCTCCCTTTTTGTACAGTAGAATAGTCCTGCTGGTTTTCCATTGGGACGAAACCTTGCATTCAGACAGGTAGTGTGTGAAGAGCCGAGGAAAGTGTATTGATGAGTACTGACAGCAGATTCTTCAGGTGTTCAGGTCTGACCTTGTCTGGCCCAGGTGCTGTTAGCTTCTTTACCAACAAAATGGTGTGTTGGAGTTCATAAGGGAGAATGTTGGGAACGACATATCCATCCTGTGGAATTTGGTATATGGGCAGTTGGATGTGGCTATCGAAGAGATCCGGTAGAAGTCATGGATAATCTTCTCCATTGCCCTTCTAGAAGATGTGATAGATCCATCAGGACGTTAGAGGGCAGTCATCTTGGTCCTGTAGTTGGTGAAGGACAGGTGGGCGTTGCGAATACTTTTCCCGGCTTCTGCTCCATCGGCCAGCACTGCTGCTCTTCTCTCTGAGATCTTCCTTTATCGCTTCTCTGCACTGGTTTGCGAGCTCAGACATTCGCTTGTGGTTGCCTGAGACTCGTGCCAAGCCATGTTGGTGAATGAGTTCAAGAGTTTCTGAAGACAGGTGTCTTTCTGTGGCTTTCTCTCTCGGTGTTTCTCGCACAATCTCTCTCCCATGTCATACTACATGGAAAATAGCAGTTGTCCTGGTTGTTGGGTGTCAGCCCCAGAAACATCATGAGCCAACGATTACTTAACTCAGAGATGGGTTTATGACACCTTTCAAAATCTTACTGATCTCTCAGTAAGGTCAGTTAAGATTTTTATGCACAGGTAAACCTTCCCGTGTCTTCTCATTTCTCTCCCTGATGGCAGCAACATCACCAGCTGAACCCCTTTTGGGATCTTTCTGGCCCACTCTCAGATCTTTCCAATGTCTTTAGTCTTGCAAATTTCCAGACATAATTTTAGACAAATAACCACAAACAACAGAACTGAAATTAGAGCAAAAGAAATCCTTCCCTTTAAACCCTCTGGTTAAGAGTCTGCCTCCTTTGGGCACCAGGAAGACTCCTAAGAATTAAGATGCACTAACATAAGAAAGAACATTTTCTCAATTCTTTCAGAGAGAGAGAGACCAGTTAATATCATTCCACAGGAATTTGAGGGCTTCTCTAGGAAAGCAGCTTTGAGGGAATAAGAGAAGCAGCTTCTCTATGACTTCCCTATTGCATTGCTGCATAGCTAGTATAGCTTGCCCAGTTCTGTGTGCATTATCAGTGAGAGAGACTTTAGTCATAGAGCCCAAGACTCAAATCTCTCAAAGATGCGTCATCAGACTTAAGAGCCATCTTGCAATGTATTTACTAGAATCTATTCCCAGGGTGGCGGAGGCAGAATAGTGGAAAATATGATCTCCTTGCACACAGCCTAGTTTGATTCCTGGAATCCCCTAAGGTCCACAGAGCACTGCCAGTTACTGAATGCAGAGCCAGGAGTAATCCCGCCTCACAAAATAAAAATAAATAAAAAAGAATCTACTCCCAGATTCACCGGATATTGATAACTAACTAGAAGAAAGATGAATGGAAATGTTATTTCTTTTGGGCAAGGGTTGAGTAGCAAATAAAATCTCCGCATCCCTGGGATCTGTATATCATTTAACCTGGTTTAGGATTAGTTCTTGTGATTCTGGGCATACTCTCTATACCCAATGAAAACTTACACAACTTCCAAATGACAGATCTAGATACAAAAATGAATATTATCCATATATACGTATCCATATGTATATATGGATAATATGCATATTATATTTTATCTCTCTGTCTCTGACACAGTCTAGGAACTCTTTATGATTTCTTTTATCCTCAGAAATTCTAATTACCTTGTCACAGAGTTTGACCCAAAAGAATCAGCTCTCTAGACCACCCAATTTCCACATGCTCAGTGCTTCTTCTAGGGGAAAGGCAGGTGGTTCTGCAGTTCTGGGTGAGAATCCATCAAACAGGGCAGACAGTGAAGGCTGCTTTCCTGCCAGGGCCGTAAACACAGACCATGGAGGAGCCTTTCAGAGCGTGCCCCAGAGTGCTGATAGGCATGGATGGCACTGTCTGGAAATCTGTTTTGTTGCTCTATGATTTCGATGTCAGGAAGGTCTCTTCCTCACATGGCAATCTGTAATTCTGGTCAGAATAGGGTGGACTGACCCGGCTGGACCATGAAGTCTCTACATCAGTGGGATCTGGTCAACCTTAGGGTGAGCAACTCAGTCAGCACTCACTAGAGACGCTGACAGGAGAGAGGCAGGAGGCTGGAGCCAAGGGGGACCACACCCACCTGCTGGTTTTGGAGCCAGGGGGGATGGGGGGAACCTGGTGGAGTTAGTGGAAGACAGTCTTGGCCGGCGTCTTCTGAAGAAGCTCCTTAGAAGCCCACACCGAAGAGATTCCACCAGCGTGGTTTTCCCAGACCCCGAATGGCCAAACAGCTTTAGTTTAATCCTTGGCTGGAGATTCTGTGTGGGTCGTAGTTGCTGGATGAAGAGTCCTCTGTGTGTGTCCTGTATACAGACAAAAGCATCCTGTCAGTCATGTCAGAGAAGCCACTGGGCCAATAGTAAAAGTCTGTACTGTTTGCAGTGGTAGCAGGCAAAAATGTCAATACCAAATATCGGTTGCATTTCTACATGCAAATGATGAACAAGAAGAGAAAGAGATCAAAAGAAAATTTTACTTAAAATATTGCCCCAGATCATCCACTCAAAGTATTTAAAAGACATGAAAAACTGTCACTGAAAGAGCTAGGATACCAGATAATTCATAGATTAGAAGAATTAACTTTGTCAAAATAACTCCTACCTGAGCATTATATAGATTCAATGCAAACGCCATCAAGATTCTGATTACATTTTTCAAAGATCTAGAGTTAAAATCTAGAAAAGATTTAGATCTAAAAATTACAGGGAACCATATTATCTCATGAATAGCTAAAGCTATTCAGAGGAAAAACGTTAACCAAAATTGCATGGTATTAGATAATAGATAAGACTCTTGGAACTGAGAGGTCTGAGATAAAACTTCAGATTCACGGAAAGCTAATTTATGACTAAAAATCAGGGTTCATAAGGTGAAGCAAGGAAAGTATCTTCAACAAATGGTGTTGGGAAAAAGGAAAGCCACATGCAAAACAATGAAGCTAGAGCCATATCTCATACTGAATACAAAGTTAATTTAAAGCACATAAACAATATTCAGATTACAGTGGAATCCAGAGAAAAGCACAGGCAAAATTCTTTAGAACTGAGGACGAAGAGATAGTACAGTGGGTAAGGCACTTGTCTTACTTGTTTTTGAACAGGGTTTGACCCTCCAGGTAGTTTATATAGTTTGTCCAGCACCCCTAGGAGTGATAATTGATTACAGAACCAGGATAAGCCCGGGCAATGGTGTACGTAGCACCTCCACTCCCCGCAAAATAATCAAAAAAAGAAAAAGAGAAAAATAATTCTTTAGGATGTAGTCCTCAGAGATGTCTTCAATGATTTCATTCAACTGGCAAAGGAACCTCTTTCTGGTCCTTTGGCTACTATTTGAAATATTATCATCAGAGAGGTACTCTCTGGCCCACTGGTGAAAAGTGGTTGTCATCCCTTTCCCTAATTCCCGATTTTACCCTATTTCAATCACGTGCACTCTTGCCACAGGCAGCCAACTATTCTATAAAGGGCTGGGTGGTCTCTGGTGTGGCTGCAGAGATCCCAAGTCAGCCATAGAGACACAAGAGTAAATTAGTAATGTGAGTGACTGTCAACACTGGCTTGCTCTCTCTCTGGGACTTTGCTTTTGTTTAGTGATTAAATACTGACTCTTCTGTACACTCTGGACTCTTGGGTGCCTAGAACAGTGTGGCACTTTCAAATGAGTAACTTCTAAGTTGCTTGGTAATATGTAGTACGAAGACACTCAGTGAATGCTTGGTTTCTGTTCTTATACTTCTTGCACCTTTTCTCCTGGAATTTAGTTTTCATATGTTTCATCAACAATGGTGTCAACATATTGACCAATTTAAAGGAGAACAGTAGCAGCAATCTGAACGGACAGAAAAGAGCATGGAAAAATCATGTGGCTTTACGGTATGTGACTAAGTGGAACTAGACAGCAAGGATGGGGCAGCAACTCTTCATATTTTTTTAAAGTTGAATCACCATGAGATTCACAGTTACAAAGCTGTTCATGATTGGTTTTGGTCATAAAATGTTTCAACACCTGTCCCTTCACCACTGCACATTACCCACCACCCAGCTTTCCTCCTACCACCCCCTCTCCCGGGACTGCCCCCATAGAAGGCACTTTTCTTCTTTTTTTTCTCTCCTTCCGAGAATTGTGGTATGCAACATAGGTACTGAAAGGTTATCATGTATATCACTTTACTTAATTTCAGCACTCAGTTCCTGTTCAGTGATCATTTCCAACTGCCACTGTCATAGTTGTCGCTTTTCTATCCTAGTCGCCCTCTCTGCACCCTTCCACTGGAGCAGCAACTCTGTAATATGTAATGAGTAAATGCAATGTATTCACAAACATTGTCCCAAAATATTTCTGGGCACTATTATTCACTGGTCTTTTGTTTAGACAAATCAACTACTTTTAAAATCAGAGTATGTAAATTTTTATTTGATGGGCAATCAAACAAAAATGAAAAAGGCCAACTTTTGAAATCCCCCGAAAAATTTAAAGTTTTAAAAATTATTTTTAAATCTCTTTTTTGTGGGGTGGGGGAGGGCACACTCGCTGGTGCTCAGGGTTTACCCTGCTCAGGGATCAGTCCTGATGGTGCTCAGAGGACCATGTGAGGAGCCAGGGACTGAACCCTGGCTAGATGCATGGAAGACAGGTGCTTGTCTACCGTACAACTGCTCTGCTTAATTTAAAGTATATTAAAATCAAATAAGAAAGGATTGCAGTGACAGTGAAAATGAATACTAAAGTAAAATATAATGCAACTCCTCCCTTGCCTCTTATAACAAGAGCCCCCATTCACTTTAGTTTTTTGGTTAGGAATACATATATATTTTTTTTTCAAATTGAATCAGTTACAAGATTGTTCATGATTGGGTTTTTCAGTCATACAATGTTCCAAAATACGCTCCTTCAGCAGAGTACATTTCCCATCACCAATGTCCCCAGTTTCTCTCTGGCCACCTTCCTCACCTGTTCCCTTCCCCACCCCATTCTCTTCTCCCCCCCTCCCCCCCTCCCCTTCTGGGCATTATGGTTTGCAATACAGGCACTGAAAGGTTATCATGTTCTTGTCTAGAGTGATTATTTCTAACTATCATTTTCTTACTAGTCCCTCCTCTATCCTAACTGTCCTATTCCTACCCTTCCACTTGTGGAACTCGTCTGTGGGATATAAAAAAAAGTGTAATATGAAACTAATACCCACAGATAGTAAAAACAAGGTCCAGGAGGACTGATTCAGAGATGGCAGAAGGAAGTGAGCTGCTCCTTTTTGTCTAAGAAGAATTGCTTTGGCTAAGGAACCATGTGGTTCCCGGGTGTGCTAAAGTGGGCTTTGCTGAGGGGACAAGCAACAAATCCTCAAAGAGGGAGGAAGTATTACACCTTTATGAGGAGATTCTTCAATTCTGCACGGACAGGAAGCCCATCCCCCTCAAAATGCCGATAGTGGTCTGGTAAGGAACACTGGGACATATGGAAGGATGAATGACACTGAAAGAAAATGGATACATCCATGGGGCTTTAGGGACAGTACAGACCTAAAGAAGTTTGCTTGTGTGGGGAAGACACTGCTTCAGTCTCAGCACCACATGGTCCCTGAGTGCTGCAGGGTGCAACCTAGGTACTCAAATACTGCTCAAGTGCAACACAAACCACCATGCATAGACCCACCCTCAAAATAAAGAGAAAGCTGGTGTAAGATACTCCTAAAATATAAATTACCTTTCATTTTACCCACATTGTATATGGATTTAAATAGTCTCTCTCCTCAGATGATCCATGTATATTAACAAATAACTTACAAACCGAATTGCCTGCTCCTGATCTGCCAGAGATTTCTCGGCAATGCATTCTTCAGGATGCAACTGTGCATTATAATCATTTTCAAGACCCAAATTTCAGTAATTGGTATTTTCAAATCTCAAGCAGGCACTTATTTTAATTTCTTTTGTTTGCTTTGTTTTGGGGCCACATCTGAGCATTATGGTCTAAGTGGATACTTGATTTGATTTGTTTCCTTCATTCTATGGACATCTACTTTGAGTATGTGGTCTACCCTAGAGAATGCCTGTGTGCATGGGAGACGAAAGCACACTTGGCTATGTGGGTTGAGTAATCCCTGTATGTAGATCAGCCCAACGCTTCCATTTCTTCTTTGTGTCAGGCCACACAAGGCAGTGCTCAGTGTTCACTACAGGCTGTGATCTCAGGGATTCATTTCTATGTTGAGCTCAGGGGATCATATCTGACACGGAGGATCAAGTTCAGATTGGATTTTTGCCTAGTTGATCTATCCAGTGATGAGATGGGCAAGTTAAAATCTCCCATTACTATTGTGTTGCTGTTTATAATTTTCCTTAGGTATGTTAGGAGCAGTGTTTTTTAAATGATCTTTCATTTACTATATGTATGCTCACGAGTAGCAAGTTTTGTTTTTTTTATTTATATTGGGGTCACACTCAGGGAAATCTGAGCTTGGTACTCAGGATACCTAGTAGTGCTCAGGGGATTATATGTGGTGTAAGGGATCAAACCTGGGCCTTCAACACACACACAACATGATCTCCAGTCCACTGAGAAATCTCTCTAGTACCTCAATTCTTCTTGACATCTAGATCCTCGATCCCTGGATTATAAATTAATGTTCATTGCTGTCCTGTATAAAGGTAAAGGTAAAGGCCCTCCCATTGATCGTCGATTTGCTCGAGTGGGCCCAGTAACGTCTCCATTGGAGACTTTGTTGTTACTGTGTCTGGCATATCGAATACTCTCGGTAGCTTGCCGGGCTCTCCGAAAGGGGCGGAGGAATCGAACTCAGGTCGGCCATGTTGGCCGCTTGTAAGGCGAACGCCCTACCGCTGTGCTATCGCTCCAGCCCAATTTATCTACTTTGTCTGAAACAAGTATAGCTGTCTTATCTTCTTTAAGCTATTATTTGCACTTAATATTTTTTAGTTTTTACCTATTTTTTTGTCATAAAAGTTCAGGTGTGTCTCTTACAGACAACAAAAGATTGTGTTCAATTGGTACCTTCAGGTCACTGACATTAAGCAAGACTTCACAATGACTACTAAGCAAGATTACTGCTCAGGAGTCTGTGAAGTCTCTCTCTCCTTCACCGGCCTTCCAGAGATATCTCCCTTTTACGCAGCGTTCAGGCTCCAATGTCTCTTCTTTGCTGTGTTCTCTAAGTATGTCTGTCTTGAGATTATCACATAATCTATGAATTTCTGAGTGTGTTTTCCTCTTATTTCAAAGCAAATGGCCTTCAGAACATTGTATACGAGTTAAGTATCATCACCTTTTCTTTATTATGTTTTTAGTATCCTTACTACATTAATATCTTACTTCCCTCTCCCTCCAGGACCCCTCTTACTCAGATATCATTTATTTTGAAATTCTTTGACAGGTGATGCTCAAGGCTTACTTGTGGTGAAGGTCTGGGGACCGTATGTGGTGCTGGGACTTAAACCCAGGTCACCCATTTGCAAGTTAAGTACCCTACCCACTGAACTATCTTTCTGTCCTCTATTTTCTTTACTTTTCAAAAATCACCTTTCATTTCTTCTTCTTTTTTTTACTTAGCATTTCATGAATCTTGTCTTAAAGCCTACTGATTCATACCTTGGCTTCCATCACTCTGCTGCTGAGTCTATTTAATTAAGTTCTTAGTTCACCTAGCATGGTCTTCAGTTCATTGACTTCTGATTGTAGCATCTCATACCCTGTCTCAAGCTTTGCTGGAAGTATGTTCTATTGTTTTCCCTGATTAACTGAACATCCTTATCACTGTTACTGTTAAGTCTTCTTTTGAGATCTAGTAGAGATGTGGGTACCTACAGGCCTTCCTGAGCTTTTGTCTTCACCTGTTAATTTCGGTGAATCCCTCCACTTTTTCACTGTGTCTGCTGTGATGTGAGGGTATAGTTTTGTGCAGGCCTAAGTGGCAACTTAATTGGTTCCCACTCACCAATTCTACCCAACACTTGGGGAGTGGGTTTATGTTTGCAGTATCAACTAGTACTGCAGACTCCAAGCAGTGTTTGCTCCCTCACCCTGGCCTCATGGTCATAGTCCAAGAGCTTGGGCACCAAAATCAGCCTTCTTAATCCTGTGGAACAAACTTCTCTGACTCGGGGTATATCTGCACTCAGATGCAGTGCTGGAAAGGGGTGTTTTGGATTAATTAATGTTGGCGCAAGGTGCCTAGCTGTATCTCTGCTGCTGATATGCTATCCTTCCAGGTCAGGTCCTGCCTCTGACAGAGGCCTAGGAGTGGAGAGATTTATATGGTTACAGGTAGATTTTTCAGCCAACTACTTTCCTAGCCACAGTTCAGCCAATTTACCTCTCTTCCCCCTGCCTGAAGGCCACGATGCAGTCAGACTCTTATCTGTGTTTTCATTCTGTGTCTTCATAGAGGAGATCTCATTTGGTGCACTTTTTCTGTAGTAGGTTTATGGGTTATTTTGTTTGGCAATTTGGATACAGTGCAACTTTGCATGGTACCCTTTTCAGCCATCATAGTCCCCTTATTCCACAGTTTTATTCTATAGCTTCACGACAGTTTACTACACAGAATTGTTGATCATCTCATGTTTGCAGTTTTTATTATTGCATCGAACATAATACTGAAATGAGCATCTGGCTGTACATAAGTCCTACGACAAAAAGAGCCCTTATGGGTGCTTATACATTTGTGTGAGTTGGTGAGCCAACCACAGACAGGGCACGAGCTTTTTGGTACCAGCTCTGTTTCTCACGCCTCATTTTATTATTTTCATAGTTTATAAGGGAAAAGACTTTTTTTTCACATAAACGAAGACAATTTTATACCAACTAGCAAAATTTCTCACCTTTCGGAGTCTTGCAAGGAGTCCTGCTATATGTTCATGCTGCTCTGATTTAGCAAGATCTTCTGCTGTTTTTCCATCCTATTAGAAAAAGATGGATTAGCCTGTGTTTTTGCAATAGAGAGCCCTGTGTTTCCTAGAGCAGATCCATCGTCTGAGGCAGAAACAACCAACCCTGATCTGATCCCCAGCACCACATATGGTCCTTGAGGACTGGGCCAGAAGTAACCCTTGAGTTTACCTCCAGGTGAGGCCTAAAAAACTGTCACTGTCACTGTCCTCCCATTGTTCATCAAAAACTGAAAACTAAAAAAAAAGAAAAAAGATTTGTTCCATGAGGCACTCACATCAAGCTTGCTATTATTCTGAATTTCTTCACAATATTTATTTTTGTGGGAATGTTAATCCACAATAACATAATTGTGAATTCACAATATTATACATTAAGGAAATGCTTAGTGTTACAGATAATTTGATACTGAGTTAAGGATCCATAGCCTGTCAGGACTGCTTTGAAATTAGGGCATTTTCATAGGATTGAAGTTTCACACTAAAGATTGATTCCTTTTCTACAGCATGAATAGGCAGATGATGACTAATATTGATCAGAATGCCCATGTCTAACCCAGTGCTTTTCTTGCGTGAACCCTTGGAGAGCCCCTGGGGAATGGGGGAGCACAGTGGCTGTTCACTTGCCACCCAGGAAGAAACGGAGGCTTGGAGGCTATTGCCCTGCATTTTAGAAATTGAAAACAATTTAAAAATAAAATAGTAGTAGAATTTATTCATTTCTAAATGAATAAAACTGAATATTTACAGAAGAAAACAAAAGCACTTTGGTCCATCTCACAATGTTTGTAAGTACCAGTTAAGATATTACAGTTATGGAAGTCTGCAGACACATAGCTCTGCTTAGCAGCACTGCTTCCTGCTCCTCAGCTGAAGGTATGAACCAAGTAAGAGGGCACCAGCAGACCTCAATGCTCAGCCTTGGCACTATTCTCTTGCGGGCAGTTGTCTTGGGCACAAATAAGACACAACTCGGTTGCCTGGTCTTGTAAGCTGTTTAGCAGTATCCCTGGATATCCACTAGATGTCTTCAGACATTGGAAAGTCACTACAATTAGGAACGCCTTAGGCTGCCTTCCAAACGCAGAAGGGTACTGCAGAACGAGAGTCTGCGGGCATCTCCCTCTGCACTTGGAAAGCCCTTCTTGTTATACAAACAGTGGGAATGCATGCCTGTTGAATGACTGGAGCCAGACTGGCAAAAAAAAGTAAAGGGCAAAAACCTTTGACCAGCAAGATGAGTTTGAAGACTACCAAGAGAGCTCATATGGCCAGATCAGAGGGTGCAAGGAGGAGAAAGAACAAGAGGAGGGGTGTAGGAGGTACTTTGAGGGAAGGAGGCACTGCCTTCCTTCCTTCCCAAAAAACAAACCAACTAGGAAATTGATCTATTTTATGCTTGAACTGAACCATGCAGTCTATGGTATGGTCAGTTGTGGGTGGAAGTATGAAGATCAGTCAGGAGAACATAATGAATTACACATAATCATGCCTAAGGAAAGTCCACACCAATTCGACGGGAAAGAGGTATATTACACCTGCTGAAGGACACTGGGATAAAAAGGCTTCCTGGGGCTCCAGGTGAATGTTGAAAGGAGATTATATCCCAGAATCCTGCTGCTAAATTTCTAACTAAGTTCCTGGGCGCCTTGCTATAAGGCATTAAATGTCTGTCACTCTGAAGTCCGAAGCATGTACCTTATGACAGGAGTGTGTATGTGTGTGTGCGTGCACGTGTGTGTGCATGGTTTGTGTTACTAGGTACAGCAGTGGAGGGAGCAGAAATAGGCCAGAAGCAAGGAAAAGCAGGTGCCACTCAGTGATGTGGGAGTGAGTCAGGAGTCCCCAAGACCTGTATGTAATTCAGTTCAGGTTGGTATGACTGATGTGGTGGAGAGGTTAAAAGTGAGGGTGGACACTGGTCTGGGTCAGGCCAGAGGTCACCCTCGAAGGCAAAAGAGCCCCCAAATACTGCAAAATAAGAGGGCACAGGAGAATGGGTTTATAAGAATGATAGGTAGTGGACAGAACTTCATGGGACTCATGAGGCCTTAGTAAAGGGATCAGTTCTAAGTCTGACCTGGTCTTGGGGAAAAACATGATGATGTCCTTAACCAGATGGAGGCAGGCAGAGAGAGTGCTGAGAGTTCAGGAACCTAGTGTGTGGCTACCGGCACAATGCAGGGGAGTGGGTTAATGGGGCTCTCACTTTATTGGACTGGCCACAAGGTACAAGCTGAAGCCCAATGCAAAAGTCAAATGCTGAGGGAGAGAAAAGCAGAGGGAGAACTGGAAGAAAAGGAAATGTGGGGCCTTTCAAAGACAGTGCCCACCAGGCCACGTCTCAAGGGGCACTCAAGCAAGTAGGGTTGGGGAGTCATACAGGGGCAAAGGTTCAGGTGCAGCCTCAGCTCTGCAGGCTGTCGAGAGGAGCAGGCAAAGAGCATAGACCAGTAGCCAACCAAGACATAACAGCCACGGAAACTGAATTAGAGGGCAAGCAAAAGTGAGAGGACAAAAGCAAGTACAATGTCCTTATCCATGGCAGGGCAAAGTGTCAAGACAGTGGTTAAATTCTGGCTCTTAGATGAACAGGACAGTGAAATGATTATCACAAATGTCAGAGGCATTGGCATGGAGATAAAAGGACTGCAGAGAGACAAGTCACTGGGTTCCAGATGGCCTCCAAAGTTCTATGTCTGGATGGGGTCACTAAGCTATCTTAGAAAAAATTACCAGGCTTTATCTTTTTTGCTGGTGTCCTTTAATAAATATGTTTCATCTTATAAAAAAGTGCCAAGTATGTAAAAATATACACTGACAGCAAAGACGAAAACCAAATAGCAAAATATCTCAGTGATTCAAAAGTACTGATTACAGGTCAAGATAATCCTGTTTTGGAAATCCTTCTTAAAGAAAATATATCACTGAAATAATTTCCTTCACTTCTTTAGCTTTTTGGATAAAGCTTCTAGAAAACTTAGAATGATTTATGAGACACAACCTACATTTTTTGGGTCTGTCTGTCCTGAGCTAAACACAGTGTCTCAATGATCCTGTTTCTCCCTTGCCATGAAGGAGACATGTTCTTAAAGCTGCCAGAGGAAGGCTTGCCTCTATGCACTGGGGCTGTGCACAGTCAGACCTGTGGAGGCACATCACCTCACACTCTCCAACCTCCTGGATAAGTCCCGGGACCCCAGTTCCTAACCCTCCACAGGTCCTATGAAGGGTTAGAAGAAACCAGCTGCTGGCATCTTCAAAATCATGCTCAAGGGTTTGTTGAGTTAGCTACTTCTATTTAAAATATCAGGTAATCAATCAGGAATGTAAATTTGAATAACAAAATTTAGTAATTCAATGAATAAGTAATTAAAGACAATTATTTCTCTATAACAAAAAATTTTTTCTCACAAAAACACACATATTCTCTTGCGAAGTAACTTAACTGTGTGCCAAGACTTGATTTGAGAGGACTTGGTGATGAACTATCAGGTCTCAGAGTCCAGGAGTGGCTGTGTGGGGGTTCACAAAAGGCAAGCAGGTGCTCCATGAAGAGCACTGGTAGTGGGTGGACCTCAGAGTGTCCACCACGGGCTAAACAGCTGAGAAAAGACTCACCACATGAGGGAAGAACTGTCTTGAAGGCCATATTATTAGGATCTGGGAGGTAGTGCGGGTCAGGGACTTTAGGTTCTGTGGCATATATCACTGCTGTTATAAAACTACACCACAGCTACTTTAGCCTGAAGTGACCATAAAAAAGAGCACAGCTGGCTCCCACAGGAACAGGCGACAGGATGGACTGGCTTGAGGACCTTAGCTTACCACTACAGCTCCTCAGGAAATACTTCTTACTTCAGGCTCCAGATTTTTCCAAGATTAGTGGACTTATTTTAGAACTCAGATGAATCTCTTTAGAGAAGTACTTTGTGTCAGCAGAGGCCTAATGAGTTTCAGGAATTTTTTTCATGAGAAAATGGAATAGTGAACAAACACTAAGCCCAAGGTATCATTTTTCATAGCAGCAACAGAACGGCAATGGCAATCTGATGTCATTAGATGACATACTTTGTTCCTTTGGTTCCATGAAGTGTGGATCAAAGGGTTTCTTCTATAGAGAGGCGCATAGTCCAAAATGGGGAATGGGAGCAAGGGAAATGAAAAAAACCTCTTTACAAAATATTTTGGCAAAAAAATAAGCAAAAGCTATTTTTGTAGACCTCAGAAAAAAGTCAGACTTTTAAAAAATATTTATTTGGGTGGAATGGGTTTTTTGGGGGGTCACAACTGCCGGTGCTCAAGGCTCGTGGGTAACTCTGAGCAGTGTTCAGGATATGTGATGTTGGGGTTCAAACGAATGTCAACTGCATGCAAAGCAAGGACCTTAATCCCTGGTTATCTCTTAGCCCCAAAGTTAGATTTTCTAAACAAGAGAAAAGAGCTCTGGTCAACTCTCATTAACCAGATATTACCCTGGTTTCTGTGTGCAAATAAGCCTAATGGCTTCTCTGCTTTAGGATACAGTTACCAACTAACAGTCACCCTTACGTCCTGGAGATGCAGAAGCGTTTATGGCTATTCCTGCCACAAACGTTTACTCACCAAGGTAAGGGCCTCCACGCTGGCGCCAGTCAGACAAAGGTAGCGGACCACATCCAGAATCCCATTGTTTGCTGCAAGATGGAGCGGTGTTCGACCATACTGGAATAAACAAAAAGATCCTTAAATGCCCT
Source organism: Sorex fumeus (assembly GCF_029834395.1). Taxonomy (NCBI): domain Eukaryota; kingdom Metazoa; phylum Chordata; class Mammalia; order Eulipotyphla; family Soricidae; genus Sorex; species Sorex fumeus. Next base: position 7,522,950 of record NW_026606103.1, read on the forward strand.
AATTATTATTGCTGGGGGGGACATTTACAAACTATCCACTGGGCCAGCATGGTATAAAGATGTAGCAGTCATGGAAGAGCAGAGGGAGATGTGGCTGCTATTCTCCAAAACCATGATAAAAGGGAGGTGAAACAAGCAGAATATTTTCAGTTGGTAGGGCATTTGCCTTGCATGCGGTCAACCCGGGTTTGATTCCTCTGCCCCTCTTGGAGAGCCCAGCAAGCTACCGAGAGTATCCTGCCTGCACAGCTGAGCCTGGCAAGCTCCTCATGGTGTATCTGATATGTCAAAAACAGTAACACCAAGCTCAAAATTAACATTCTGAATAAAAAAAAGTAGTGTGAAATTCATGCCCAATTCAATCAGCTTAATCAATGGCTGAATAAATAGCAGTACTCCTACATTATTTAAAAAAAAAAAAGTCTAAATGAGTGCCAAGGTATTCCCTGCTTTTTATTCACTATGGAATAAACTCCTAGAAGGAAATATAAGGCCAATTTAAATTTGAATCAATCACATAATATTCAGAAGGAATACTTTTCTTTTAGCTATATATAGACACAGATATAGATATATATCCAACTGTTTCAGATTATGTTGAAATAATAATTTTACCATGATAAAAAAAATTCTCCTGGTATCATGTAAGCTTGGGACCACAAGAAACACTTCCTTTAACAGAAAAATTCACTGTACTTGGACAAAATAGTTGAATAATTAAAGTATAGTGCTTGCCACTCCTATTGGGAATACATGAATTCCCAGCTTTTCATCCTTATTTAGTGACTGAAAATGTAGACCACAGATTTCCACATTTATTGGGCCTACAATGCTCTTTTCAGGAATAAAATCACTCAATGGTCCTGGAAATCTAAATGAACAAACAGAAGGTGGCTCCTAATTCCACTTGAGGTTTCTAGTCCCACCTAAGATTGTTGAGTAAGGGCAGAATTGGGTGACAGAGGCCAGTATCTCCCACTTTGGAGAACAATGGTCTAGATGGTGTTGAGGGAAAAGAGAAGTTCTTAGCACAATTTAGAAGTCAGCACACAGATTTTAAAAAGAAATCAATCTAAGAGGACACAATTATTTACTTTTATCTTTATTCATGCAAAACTAGCATTTCCTTGGTCTTTCCAAACTTGTTTTGCACAACCTGCACAACAATATAGCACAAAAATAAAACAATATTGCACAACAATAAAACTCAATGCAGGAAACTTAAAAAGAGAATGTGGTCATAGGAATGAAGTCAGGCTTTATTAGGTCTCTTCCTGAAGACATATTGCTCCAGAGAGGCTCTAATTTGTATCAGGTTCTTTAACTTCTGTATCATATTCTCTAATTGTATCATGTCCTATGATGTACAGGAAATATGCATGTGTGTTTGTGTATCAAGAACACTTAAATGTATTTGTCATATATATTGCATTTTCCTCCATATTCAACATGTGTGTTTGTATGATTATCATTGTGAACATATATGACCATCGAGAACATCAAAATGTATTTATAACATTTTGTCCACATTGTCCACATAGCTTCCAAAGGCCTTGAAAGTTCCTGTGTTTGGAGAAATAAAAATGGTTTTTGTCATGTGAAGTGACTTTCAGAAGCACCATAGAATAGGGGAAGATTGTCAGAGAACCAACACTTAAAGAGAATTTCCAGGAGATAAGGTAAGGGGGTTAAGCTAAAGACTATATTGAATTGCCAATGGCGACTGATTTTATCAGTAATGCCCATGTAATGAAGACTCCATTAAGAACCCCAAATAAAAGGGCTTTAGAGGGATTACAGGGAGGTAAACATGTGGAAACTTGAGGAAAATCGTTTCCTATAGTTTGCCCCCACTGGAGAACTGTAGTGTTAGAGCAGTGGGTAGGGTGCTTGCCTCAAGAGCAACTAACCCAGGTTTGATCCCAGGCATCCCATATAGTCCTCCAGAGTTGTCAGGAGTGATCTCTTGAGTTCAGAGTAAGAGTCAGAAGTAAGCCCTGAGCATTGATAGGTGTGGCCCCAAACCAAACAAAAAAAAGAAGGAAGAAAAAGAGGAAGAAGAAAGAAAAAGGAAGGAGGGGGAGGAGGGGGAAGAGGGGGAGAAAGAAGCAAAAAGGAAGAAAAGGAGGAGGAGGAAGAGGAAGAGGAAGAAGAGGAGGAGGAGGAGGAGAAGGAGAAGGAGAAGGAGAAGGAGAAGGAGGAGGAGGAGGAAGAGGAGGAGGAGGAGGAGGAGGAGGAGAAGAAGAAGAAGAAGAAGAAGAAGAAGAAGAAGAAGAAGAAGAGGAAGAGGAAGAGGAAGAGGAAGAGGAAGAGGAAGAGGAAGAGGAAGAGGAAGAGGAAGGGGGGAAGGGGAAGGGGAAGGGGAAGAAGGAAGGAAGAAGGAAGAAAGAAGAAAATACTTATCCCTATGCAGCTCTTCCATCTGGCTGTTCCTGAGTTACATCCTTTATAGTAAATTGGTAATCTAATGAGTATATAGGTTTCTTGACTTCTGTGAGTCTCTATAGCAAATGTATGGAACCTGAGAAGAGTGTCCTGAGTCTCTGATTTTGGTGAGTCAGGAGCACAGGCAATAATCCGAGATTTTTGTCGTCTACAGTCTGAGCAGGCCCTCATGAGCCTCCAATCTGAGATCAGATGTGACTGGTGTGAAGTGTTGGCAACCCAGAAAAACTGAGCCTATTACCTTTGTGAATGGGTGCCATTGCCAGGAACTGTAAGGACTGAGCTCAACTGAGGGAAGTTTTAGAACAAGCTGCTCATGTCAATCAATCAATCAATCAATCAACCGACAGTTGATGTGGGTAAGCCTACACACACGAACACACACACAGATATACACAGATGCACACACACACAACATATACTAATATTGGGTGTGGCAACCTTATATATAGCTCAATAGAAGAATTCTTTAGCCTTTCTCCTTCCCCTTCCCCCCTCCCCCCTCCCCATTTTCCCCTTTTCCTTTCCTTCCCTTTCCTTCACCCAGGGGTCACTGTCACTGTCCTCCTGTTGTTCATCGATTTTCTCGAGTGGGCCTAGTAACGTCTCCATCGTGAGACTTTGTTGTTACTGTGTTCGGCATATCGAATACATCACGGGGAGCTTGCCAGGCTTTGCCGTGCGGGCGAGATCCTCTTGGTAGCTTGCGGGGCTCTCCGAGAGGGGCGGAGAATTCGAACTCAGGTCGGCTATGTTGACTGCATGCAAGGCAAATGCCCTACCTGCTGTGCTATCACTCCAGCCCCACCCAGGGGTATTCAGGGTTTACTTTTGGTGGGCCTAGGGGACCATATAGGGAGCTGGGGATCAACCCACGTGAGATGCATATGAGACAACCCCCCCCATTCCAGCTGTATTATCTCTGCCTAAGGGTCTTTCTCTCTCCCTGTCTTTCCCCCTCACCCTCTTTCTTTCCCTCTGCCTCTCTCTCCCCTCTCCCTCTGCCTCTCCCTTTCCTTCTGCCTCTCTCTCTCTATCTCTCTCTCCTGCTAACTCTCTCTCCCTCTGCATCTCTTCCCCAACTGTTTCCTTTCCCATATCCCTTTCATCCCCCCTTCCTCTAAGTGCTTAACCAGGCAAGGCAGGAAGTAATTTGTAATTACAAAAAAACAGATGGCTGTATTGAATATTGACTTGAGCACTAAAGAGATATAAAGAAGAGCTTTCCACAGGAAGCTGAATTAGACATCACTGGAGTGTGGAGGGTCTTCTCACCCATGTTTACCTTGTTTGAGATATCCACGTTGCAGTTTGCTTCACAGAGTGCCACCACAATGGGGACACTGCCATCTTTGCAGGCCACATGGAGTGGGGTGTTGCCATGTCTGTCTTGGAAATCAACTGAACATCCCCGACTGATGAGAGTTTGTATGACTTCCATCTGACATCGTCTGACAGCAAGGTGAAGTGCGATGTGTCCATCCTGAAACAGACATGAAAGGATGTGAGTACTGTCCTTCAAGCATGTGAGCCTGGCCATGCCCAGGTGCCACTGAACCAAGGGGATTGAGACACAAGCCTTTAAAGATTAAAAACCACACACACACACACACACACACACACACACACACACACATTCCTGAAGATGGGAGAAACACTTCATATATTCTACCTGGAAAATTAGACTCAGCTGGACATCACCTTGATCAATCCCAACTTGGCCAATACAATCAGACACTTCTGTTTGTCTCTAATTCACAGGAATTAAACAATTATTGGTACTTTACTGATCTGTTTTATCAAGGGTTTAAAAAACACTCCGAAAAATATTTGCTCAGCAATGTCTACTAAGTTTCTAAGTGGAAAGCCTATTATTTTATTATATGCAGAGAGACTAAGGCAACAACATGCAGGATTTATTCAGAAAATAAGCATACAAAGAAGAGGCAAATTAGAACAGCTGAGTCTTGCATTCTGCACAGAACAGTCTGGGCATCCCCCCAGCTCCAAATCCAAATCCCCGGTGAATGAGTTTTGAGACCTGGGGAGAGTCTGGAAACACTTTTGAAACTTATCAGATCTACAGTTTCTTCATCTCAGCACAATTTATTTTTTGAATAATCACTGTCACTGTCCTCCCATTGTTCATTGATTTGCTCAAGCGGGCACCAGTAACATCTCACAACAAATTGTGACTTGTTGTTACTGTTTTTGGCATATCTAATATGCCACAGGGAGCTTGCCAGGCTCTGCCATGCAGACAAGATACTCTCAGTAGCTTGCCAGGCTCTCCGAGAGGGACTTAGGAATCGAACCTGGGGTCGGCCGCATGCAAGGCAAACACCCTACCCACTATGCTATCACTCCAGCCCATTTTTAGAATAGACATTTATATTATTGCTTTTTTGGTAAAAAAAGACACTTTCTGTGGTTTACAATTCTGTTCATAATACACTTGTTATGAACTTTTGATGTTCAAAAACTAATCCCACCACCAAAGTGAGCTACTTTCTCTCCACCACTGTATCCAGTTACAAAACCACCCTCCAAGTTGGCCTGCTTAGCAGACACACAATAATTTATTTTATATTGCTTGTAGCAGCTAAATGGCTAAAAGAATTATTATCAAAGATACTTTGGTAAAATACAATGTGAAAATTGTTATATCTCACCATGGGGTTGTTTAGTCCTTGCCTAAAGATTCACTAAACTGTTTGTCACTAATTGGGTCTTCAGTGTATCTGTTTAGTTGAGTTTAGTTGGCTTCCAATGCTACTTTCCCATCTAATTTGGTGTGCTCCTACTGGAATTCCAGTATTGATGAATTTGGAGGAGACACAGTCCAGACACTTTAGGATCTATGGTCTGGGCCAATGAGTTGAAAAAACCGAAGCACTACTGACATCTTAGGGTGATCCCTGTGAGCTATAAAACCTTACTGTGTGCCATGATAATTCCAACTCAGCTGAGACATGAAAACACTATCTCCAGTCTTATCAAGGCTCCCTGGAGGCAAGGCTACCTGAAGCTGAAGTCAAGAAAATAATCCACAAATGTATAGATACAAAATAAACTACAGTGTCCCAAGTCTGACCACGTATAGTAACATCAAAGCTTTTTCTGAACTACAAGTTCACAATAAAAGCAGATTATGCTGGGCTGGGAAGACAGCTCGAGTGGTACAGCCTATGTCCAGCTCACAGGAGGCCTGATGCCTGGCCTCTGGCACCACTGGCTGCATGGCCACATGGTTAGGACTGATAAACCATTAAGTATTGGATGTGGACCTGAGTTCCCAGTCCCACTATCCCACACCACAGATGGAAGTGTTTAATTTTTAAAAAGTGATAATATGTTGGATTTGTTCAACTAAAAGAGGAAGAACTAGACTAATGTTGAGATAGTCAGAGAGGATTGCCAGTTTGGGCCCTAAATGAGGATCACTTTTGATGCTAGTGCTATGTGCAGAAAAGTATAAGGTGAAGGTAAAGGTAAAGGCCCTCCCGTTGTTCATCGATTTGCTCGAGCGGGCCCAGTAATGTCTCCATTGGAGACTTTGTTGTTACTGTGTCTGGCATATCGAATATGTCACAGGGAACTTGCCAGGCTCTGCCGTGCGGGCGAAATACTCTCAGTAGCTTGCCGGGCTCTCCGAGAGGGGCGGAGGAATCGAACTCGGGTCGGCCATGTTGGCTGCATGCAAGGCAAACGCCCTACCGCTGTGCTATTCGTTATCATCTGGTCAATTCATAAATTTTGCTACTTTCAAAAATGAGTATTAATAATCTAGATTCAGTTTTAATCTAGAAAAGTCCACAAAATCTTTGAAACAGAAAAGAAAGAGATAGGGCTGGAGAGACAGACAGGGATTAAGGTGCATGTCTTGCATGCAGCTAACTCTTGTTCAATCCCTGCAATCATTTGGCCCCACAAGCAATGTTAGGTGTAGCACTGGAGAACCTCGAGCATTTCTGGTGTGACCTGAATGATTTTGCATTCGTGGATCCTCACATGGCAAGAATCACTGGGAGTTCCCAGGCCTACTAGTACCTTCGGTAGCACCCCTCCTCCCCCGCAAAAAAAAGAAGAAAAAGAAAAGGATAATTATAATTTGCCACATTGAAGTTTGCTACTGTGTGTAAAGTTACTGAGGACTCCTGCAATCAGTTCTCAGTGAGTGTGACAAATTCACCCACAACGTACCTTATCTGCGGCATTAAGGTCAGCTCCGTGTTCCACCAGACACTCCACAATGTCATGATAGCCCCTGGCAGAGGCTGTCAGTAGGGGGGTCTCTCCTTCTCGGTTTTTAATGTTCACATTGCAGCCAGCTTCACATAGGACTTTGGCTACAGGGTAATACCCGTGCCACGCAGCACAGTGCAGGGGACTTTCTTCTTCCTACCCGGGGAGTCAAATACATAGAGGAAGAGAAAGCAATGAAAGAAAGTAGAGGCACAGTGAGCACCTCCTCCAAATTTGAGAAAATTCAAATAAGGGCAGCAGAGAGAAAACGTATGCTACTATTCTGAAATCTGAATTAAAGGACATAGGTCTAAAGTCTGCACTTCATTTGTTTCTCTCCTCCACACTTGGAGAGAATTTGGAAGTGTTGGAAGAATTTGGGTTTCTCAGTGTATGATTGGAGTCATAGGCTTGACTCTTATAAACAACAGAGACCTGGTGTGGATAGATTTAAAACATGTCTACTTCTTCATTTCAGTTATCTGAGACTATTACTAAAATAATTCTCAGACAATAAGTCTAACAATCTTGGTGTTTCAAGATTTCTGCCATATGTGTGATATGTAGATGGGTCACATTAATATATTATTCATTCTCTGGCAAAGGTATGACTTTGTCAAAGAAAGATCTGGCACCCAGGTCTGTAAGATCTTCATGTTCAACATCATTAAACACACATATATTTTTCTTTCATAGGAATATGGTTAAAAGGTTACAAACATGGATGATGGGACAAGGTTGTGTGGAACCAAACCTCAGCTATATTATTGATAATCTGTGTGATCCTGGTCAAGTTTCTAAATTTATCTTTGTCTAAGTTTCCTCATTGGCACAGTGAGAAGCATTCAGCCTCATAGATGATGGAATGAATAAATGAATGAATAAGAAGAACAAGTGATCCTGCTTGGATCCCTGACCTTTACATTCTATGCAGAAATTCTCGGGGTAAAATTCCAGTGGACTGTGTCATTTGGCTGTCCATCCTTACAGAGAGAAGAAGGAAGAGATGGTATCAGCCACCACAACCCACCTTGTCCTGGAAATTGGGATTAGAGCCAAAGTTGCACAGTAGCTGGACGACATCTGCATGTCCATAGCGAGCGGCCACGTGGAGGGCTGTCTCTCCAGACTGCAAAAGAAACACGTCTCAGAGAACCTTGTGGGGGCATAACTCACAGTTAGGGGGAAGAAGACACAGCCCTATGGACCAGATGCACCTCTGTTGGCTGACCCAGGGGCCCCAGTGGCAGGAACATCCACCATTGAGCAGCGGTTTGATTCTCACACTGGTTCATCCTGTTTGTCAGAAAAACCCTCAGGTGAAAATGTTTCTCCTTTCCCGAAAGAGTATTCTTGTTCTTTACCAAGTGTCTAATCTCTTGGTCTATATTTAAGATCTTATTTATTACATTCTCAGAATTGTTTTTCAAAATTTCTAGGTGTAACATCCTTCAGATATTTTGCTTATAGCTGCTCCAAATTTGTTAGAATAAACTGATTTAAAATTTTCCAGATACTTTATTGTGTTATGACAAAAATATTCCATAATATATTTATTAGTATTTGATAGCAGGTCGATTTTAGATATCTATAAGCTCTATGTATCAACCCAGACAGAATTAATCTATAGTATAAAGAAGTACAGGATTATATAGCAGAACATGCAACAGAGAAGGCAGGACCTCCACATGATGGTTCAGGCACTGGCAGTTAATTCACTACTTATTACAGAAACTTTATAGTAAGCATTTCTAAACTATCTACTTGAGACTTCTTCTTACCCCTCAAACTCTTATGTGGCCATATATATTGTAAGCACATTTTGTGTACAAAACCCAGATATTTACTAATAGAAAAATCATAAAAAAAATTTTACACTATTTACGATTTATTTTGCAACAGCCATATTCAGTACCATGACCCCATATCAGACTGCAACTCACAGGAACAGAGACAGGACGGAGGGTAAGGAACTAGCCTTGCACGTGGCTAATGTTGGTATGATCCCCAGTATTCCCCATTTATTATCTCATTCTTACTTTCTCCCAGTATCCCCCATTTTGGCAGAGTCTCTATTTTATCCCTCTTATTATCTCATTCTTACTTTGGACAACCTGGCAGGCTACCGAATGTAACCTGCCCACACGGAAGAGTCTGGCAAACTCCCTGTGGCGTACCCAATATGCCAAATACCAGTAACAATGATGGGTCTCATTCTCCTAACCCTGAAAGAGCCTTGAATATGGCACTTTAAGATTTCAGGGCTAGGATGAAGGAGACATTATTGGTGCCTGCTTGAAGCAATCGATGAACAACAGGATAATCATGATGCCCCATTTGGTACCCAAGCCAGTAATTCCTAAGCCCTGAGCACTGCCGGGTGTGGCCCCAAAACAAACAAAGAAAAAAAAGTAGAATGGAGAGGAAGAGATACTACAGTGAGGAAGGCACTTGATTTGCACAAGTTGAGCCAAGTTCATGAATGAATCCATTGCATCTTCCCATGCCTAAAAAATGGTCTTACCTTGTCTTTAACATCCAAAGGGCATTTGTTCTCATTGAGAAATTTCAAAGTGTCTACATGGCCATGCCTAGAGGCCCAGTAGATGGCGTTGGATCCACCCTACACAGCAACCAACAGAGTTACATTCAGAGACCTGAAGGACTGTAAGGCACACACTGCAGACTCTCTGAATGCCCTTCCCATGAGATGCTAAGGTATTCCTTCCCATGTAGAATAAAATAACGCCCCCTTCACTTCAGTTGTTTGTTTTTTTTTTCAGTTTTGACAAATAAGGTAACCATGGTTACATTAATAATAGTTTATAGTTCAGGAAGGTGAACAAAGAGGCTAAAGAAGTTCTCTGTACTATCTATCTGTATTATCTACCTGTGTCATCTGTATTATTTATCTAGAATAATTAAAAAAGTTGTTTCCCCCTTTTAAAACCTTTTCAGCCTGAATTTTGAATTCCTTTGCTTGAGTATTATAGTTTAAGATCTGTCCATTTACAGTTCTGTTCAGACTCTATACTATGGAAGCTTATGGCAGATCTACTCAATTGACTATAGGCTGTTAATTGTTTCTATACTTATAATGAGACCACAAAATACATCATCCTTTGCTTTTTTTAGAAAATAGATATTTTAAAATAGATTTCTGGTGAGGTTAATTAGATAGGGAGAACTTTTTCAAATGTGTCACGTAACACAGTTAAATAAATGTAATCATAAGGAACTCAAATTGGTGCAATGTATACTGATGCTGGACTCAGAGCCCAGAGGAAGGCGAATGCCTTGATTTTTATAACCTATATATCAGTCTCCAGACCATCGCCTGTTCAAAGATGGGGGCTTAAAAATGTCTGTATTAGGAAACAGCTGGAAATACTAAAACAACTAATTCATTTCCAAAAAAGAAAAAATAAACAAAAAATAACAAAAGACCTGATGACCTTATCTTGAATATCAATTCTTGAGCCCCTTTTAATGAGCAACTGCAGCATTTGAATATTCCCACAGCCGGCAGCAATAAGTAATGGAGGTGTCCCATGCTGGAATAGAAAGGAAAAACATGTTGATTTCTCACACTTGGTAGGAAAGCCCAAACTGGCACTGCCATTCTGTACTTCCTCCTAAGACTGAACAGGCACATAACTTTGGATGCATTACAGGATCAGAAGCAAGCAGAACACAATTTCCCTTTCTGCTTTTTTTAGGTCACAACAAAGGTTGACACTTCTACTGCAGGGTGAGTCCACAGGTAGGGAGGGTGTCAAGCATACAGATACAGCACAGGCATTAAGTCGTTTGCTTTGTATATGAACAACTTAGTTCAATCCCCAGCATGACATACAGTCACATGAACAATGCCAAGGTGAACTCTGAGCACAGAAAATGAGTAAGCCTGAGCACCACCTGATATGGCCCGAAAACAAAACAAATAAAGGTTTAATGCAAAAGTAGCATGAAGAAAGATACTCAATAAACAAACAAACAAACAGACCTCCCAAAAAACCTTCATTGCTAACTCAGCTCAGTCTCTAAAGAGAGCAGCTTTTTTTTCTTACACTGCAGAATTTGCAGGAGGTAGGGGAATGAATAAGCAAATGGAGTTTCCCTCTTGGACCTGGCTGTGGAGCCTCACTCTGATGCACCATCACCACTGCCCCCCCAACACCACTCCCTGGGGCAGATGAGTGCCATACCTTGTTGGGCTGGTTAACATCATAGTTGGACAAAGAGCCCAAGAGGTGTTGCAGGCCTGGGACATTGTCATCATTGATCGCATGGATGATGGCTTTCATCACAAAGGAGTCTTCCTCGTCCTTGAGAGACACAGCAAAAAGCACTTACTAGACCAGGCAGGCACCTCGAGTCGGGGGCAGAGAGCAAACAGTGTGTGTGTGAGGTCAAGGCCAGCGTGACGCATGATGGAGAAAGGCAAGCTGCATTAGCAACCAACCTCAGCAGAGCTCCGAGTCACTCAGTAGTGAAAACATTCACGGAGATGTACGACACTCTGCAAGGTCTTTGTTACAAAAGCGGGAATAAGTTGAACTCAGTTCCAGATGATCTCTGAGCAAACTCTAGCTCACTGCATGAGCATTATAATATGGGAACATATCAAACTACATCCTCTGTGCCAGGACAGATTACCTTCGGTAATCATGGAAACCCATGAATGTGGCCAAACAGGGTGACCACCTCAGACATTGTCCACACTCTCCATCTGGGCAGGGTTGTGGAATGGACTGGGGAAGGAAAGAGCCTGAAATTATCAGCAGAGGCTAAACCATGGCAGGGCTGCTGTTTCCTCTTTAAATCCCCCCTCCCGATTCTTCCAGGAGTGTTTTTTTCTACTTTTTACCTTCCTTAAACACTATATCATTCTAGATGTGTGACAATTTCTTTGAATTGCCTCCTTTCACTTATAATAAATGCTTCCTTTAATTATTTCCTGTTCACCAGAACTGGATGCCCTGCATGTCCGACCATGCCCCCAGATGCTTAATCAGAATAATTGTGAATCTGTTTATGGGGACATTCAAAAGAAAAAAGAATTTAAAACCCAGATCCCAATGAAAGAGGGTGGAAGGGATTACTTTTTGTCCCTACGACTAATGCCAACTTCTATTTACATGTGCCTCACTGCATTATAAAAGAAGGGCTCAAACAGCATCCAAGATTCAAATTTAGAACAATGATTATAAACAAACTATCTTTGTAATTTGGAAATCCACAATATAGATTCCTAGAAACTACCAGGGAAATTTCAGATAAAAGTCAAACTCTAAGAATCATAGGTGAAAGAAAATAAAAAATCTTTTAATGCGACAGTTTTGACTTGGGGATGTGGCTATGCTTATCTGCATGAGACCTGGGTCAAATCCCAGGTTCCTGCTGCCACCCTCCAGGCCCCTCCCGGCCCCTCCCATGGTTTAAATTTGTAATTCAATTTATAAAATTGTCACAGAAATTTAAAGCACTTGAAATTATTTTCCCTGGGTATAGAATAACATAGCAAAATTTTCTGAAAGCTAGTCATAAGTATTTAAAGAAAATAGAGCCTAAGGGGGAAGAAATAGAAAACTTGGCCCAGGATAAAGGAAAATGGATATTTTTCTAGTTGTTGGGGGAGAATGACTAAAAATATGAATAAACTTGGTTAAATCTTTGTCACTCTGTCAAAACTGTCTTACAATAAACAATTTTAAAAAAATCTGTTATACTACAATCAAGGAATCAAGTTATTCTATAGAGCTCTATCCTGTGAAATTTCTAATTTGGAAAAGCGTATTCCTAGAGGCAGAATATCTGCCTGTAAGGGGGAAAGAAAAAGTCATTTCTTTGAACTCTGCTTTTCCTTCTCTCTAATTCAGAAATCAAACTTTGTAACGATTTTATTAATATTTACATAGTGTACCTATATAAAATGCCACTTTTCTGTCATTATCTTAGTTGATAAAAGAAACAGGCATGAGTCAAAAGAACTAAAGGAAGGGAAGAACAGGAGACTGTCATAGTGATAGAAGGGTACTGAGACCCTTGATCAGAAGGTTGCCGAGTGCTCTGATCAGAAAGTGCTGAGACCCCTGATATGAAGGGTGCTGAGTGCCCTGATCAGAAGGTTGCTGAGTAGCCTAATCAGAAGGGTGCTGAGTGCCCTGATCAGAAGGGTGCTGAGTGCCCTGATCAGAAGGGTGCTGAGACCCCTGATCAGAAGGGTGCTGAGACCCCTGGTCAGAAGGGTGCAGAGACCCCCGATCAGAAGGGTGCAGAGTTCCCCGAGCAGAAGGGTGCTGAGTGTCCTGATCAGAAGGGTACGAGTCCTCCGATCAGAAGGGTGCTGAGTAGCCTGATCAGAAGGGTGCTGAGACCCCTGATCAGAAGGGAGCAGAGTGCCCCGATCAGAAGGGTGCTGAGATCTCTTCTCAGAAGGGTTCTCAGACCACTGATCGGAAGGGGGAAGCTGCGGTCTTGAAAGTGTCTTTTATCCTGGAGTCTTACATAACCATGGGTCTCTCTCCGAATCTAAACTTGTCAACTACACATATAATTTCTCCTAATTTTTAAGGTGATGTCAATTTATAATTTCTAATCATTCTTATCACCTACTTGTACTGCTACCCTCACACAGTTCCCAGATGCTTTCTTCCTCTGCCTCTTCCTATTATGAATTGGCTTCTTTTCTACTTTTTATTCTTTAACATTTCCTACCTCTGCCCATTGTACAATGGTAAACCAGGACCCCAACAACTAGCTTCAATGTTAGCTGATGAGTGAGGGAGTCCCAGGTTCCACTACAGAAATGCCAACTGTTTCATGACTGACAGTCTGATTCCAATAAAACCACCCTATTTGATTTTCTTTCTTTCTTTTTTTTTTTTTTTTGTTTGCTATTCTGGAAATATCTTTAGCTCTGGAGTTCACAAAGCCCTGTTTCCCGACTGTTAGAAAAAATCCCGACTGACTTTAATGTGTCCAGTCACAAGCGATAGCACAGCGGGTAGGGCGTTTGCCTTACAAGTGGCCAACATGGCCGACCCGAGTTAGATTCCTCTGCCCCTCTCGGAGAGCCTGGCAAGCTACCGAGAGTATTCGATATGCCAAACACAGTAACAACAAAGTCTCCAATGGAGAAGTTACTGGGCCCGCTCGAGCAAATCGACGATCAACGGGAGGGCCTTTACCTTTACCTTTACCTTTATCTATAATTGAGATTTCAGTTTGAATTGAGGGGTAAAATGGTGGTGTACTCAAAGGCCTTGAGCAATGAATATAATGCCAACAAGCCATGTATTCTGGTCTACTGTTTACTATACCAAGTCCTATTACATTTTCCCTTAATTTTGAGTATCTGTGTGCTTGTGGGAAGGGTATCTTTTTCTCTTGTGCAAGGCAAAACTTTTCAAGGTTAGTGCAATAAACAGCTCTAATTTTAGTTATAATACCCAGAAAATGCTGTCTCCTCTTTTCTCAAACTCTGTATTGGGGTTCTAAGGGAGGTATACAATAGAAGCATCAGTTGCTATGAGGTTGGGAATGGCTATAACACCAAACCAAAAAATGTGTAAAAGGATGGTGCCACACAACTAGAGAACGTCAGAATAGACACCTCAACACCTACATCCAGAAGAGAAAGAATAGTCTTGATAGTTATAAGACTTTGTATTTTGGGGTGTTGAACAAATTTAACAACTTAAACATAAATACACAGTGATGAAACAGAACTCATCAAACAGACAGATTTGCTTACCAAGGTATCGTCACTTCTGGCAACACTCATGTTACTTCTGGATAAAAATGACCTGGAGAGTCTTTGGCACAGTGATATTAGGCGAACAGATTGCTTTAAAATAATTGAATGAAGATAAAGAGAGAGAGAGAGAGAGAGAGAGAGAGAGAGAGAGAATTAGTGCAAATTACAGATGGCAGTGGATGATGTGATTAATTACATGATTCTAAAGATAAAATAAATCAAAACATTGGGATAAAGATACTCTTTCTGCATTCATTTTATAGCTCTGCACTCCTCTACCAACACTTTGTTTTCTGTTCTTTGAGAGACAGAATCTTATCCAAGAAATCCCATGAGGTGACCCCTCAGGAAAGCAAGGCAGGAAGAGGTTTTGCTCTGTGTTGTTGGTGCCTAGCAAGCTGGCATTGGCAAATAAGGTTACTACAAAAATTCATACAATTGTAGGAAGTGAGCAAGTAAAAGACAGCCTACAGGATAAATACCTCAATGGCAGAAGCAACAGGTACAGTGTGTGTATGTGTGTGTGTGTGTGTGTGTGTGTGTTAGAGAGAGAGGGAGAGGGAGGGAGAGGAGAGAGAGAGAGAGAGAGAGAGAGAGAGAGAGAGAGAGAGAGAGAGAGGGAGAGAGAGAGAATATCATCGTGCATCGTGCTTTATTCCACCCATATATTCTGGTGACTTCTTTTCTTTATTCCTTTTTTTTTTTTTTTTTTGGTTTTCGGCCACACCTGGAGATGCCCAGGAGTTAATCCTGGCTTTGCACTCAGCAGTCACTCTTGAAGGTGTTCAGGGGACCATGTGGATTGCCAGTGATCGAGCCCAGGTTGGCTGTGTGCAAGGCAAGCGCCTTACCAGTTATTCTATCACTCTGGCCCCATGTGTTGGCTTACAGTGAAATCATCTGTGACCTAGTGTTGTGGTTCGCCTCATCTCAATACTGGTGGAACAAACTTGGTTGGTATGAAAATAAATTGTGTTTCTGACCTAGTGTTGGAGAAATAAGGTTGGTGTTAGCTTCCTCAGCTTGAATTAAAACATTCCAAACAAGAAGCTAATCCTTTACATTACTTTTTGGGGGAGCTGGGGAAGGTGTTTTGTTTTGTTTTGGGTTTTGGGCCCCAGCAGGAGCTCAGTTTACTCCTTGCTCTGTGTTCAGTGCTTACTCCTAGTGGGCTTGGGTGATCATATGTGTGCAAGACAAGCACCCTATGCACCATACTTCTTTATCCAATCTACATTCTTAACTCTTAATTTTACTTTGTTGAAAGACAGCTGGCATGCCCTTTAGAGCCATGTCCCACAAAGTGTCTGCTTTGCTGGTTATACTGAAAGAGCATGAATCCCACACAGCAAATGTCAGAGACTCTATCTCTAATCAACCACTCATAGAGCAAGGTTGAGTTCAGCGAGCCGTTTGCACCAGTTCTGCTATAAACATAGTGCCAGGCTGCTTGTCACAAAGAAACAATCATTTTAATGTGTTTTGTCATAATTAAAAAGACTTCACTACAGGTTCACTGTGCTGGCTAACAAAATTTGCCCTGAGTGTGGTTTTGATTTTAAAATAATCAAAATTACATTGGAAAACATGGTTTGAGTTGTACTGAAATACTACTTTTGCTTCTCTTTGAAAACAGCTTAACAGCACAGACGACAGAGTGAAAATTTTCTATAAATGATGCACGTTTGTATTGCCAACATCAGAAGAAATGGAGGCTTTCCAGAGGGAGACTCACAGAAAGATTAAAAATCAGTCAATCCCCCAAATGAAAGAGAGTGAGAGTGAGAGAAAGAAACAAAGAGAAATAGAGAGAGGAACAGAAATAGAGAAACGGAGAGAGAAAGAGAGAAATAGAGAGAGAGAGAGAGAACATACATGTATGAGAGAGAGAGAGAGAGAGAGAGAGAGAGCACGGAAGAGGTGGGATGGGAAGCAGGGAGTGGGGACATTGGTGGTGGGAAAGGTACTCTGGTGAAGGGACAGTTGCTGGAACACTGTATGACTGAAACCCTATCATGCACAACTTTGTAACTATGTATCTCATGGTGAATTCAATTAAAAATAAATAAATAAATAAATAAAACATGAAGAAAACTGGAGCGATAGCACAGTGGGTAGGGCGTTTGCCTTGCATGCAGCCAACCCGGGTTCGATTCCTCCATCCATATCGGAGAGCACAGCAAGCTACCAAGCTTGTGTGCACGGCAGAGCCTGGCAAGCTCTCCATGGCGTATTCAATATGCCAAAAATAGTAACAACAAGTCTCACAATGGAGACGTTACTGGTGCCTGCTGGAGCAAATCGATGAACAACGGGAGGACAGTGCTACAGTGCTATAAAGAAAACTTAAAAAAAATTCAATTAATCACTCCATGTCAGAAATCTCACTTTCCATTTCTTCCGGGCTGCAAACTTCTTGAATTTCTCCATGTTAACTGCTGAGGCTTTTCTACTAAGTACTTGTTGGGTGTCTTTAGGCTGAAATAAAAAGAAAAAAAATAGGGCTTTCAAATGACCAAAATACATTAAGTGACTTTTGAATCCTATTATTTAGGATGCTTATACATTCATCTTGCTAAAATAACAAAACACATTGCAACAATCTGGAAAATTGTAGGCTAACTCCCATGGATGAGGATTGGTATAAGCCATAAAAACTGAATCTTAGGGAAACAGAAAAGTTAAGTTTGGAATCAAACTTATACATTTTACACTGAGAAGATGAGAAAAGCTAAGATGTATGGTGAGACAGTGTTATGAGACATTTAAACAGGTAACTGAGAACTAGGACAACTCAGGTAAACAAATTTGATCAGTCTAACAGCATTAGAATTTCTTCAACTGCATCATTTCGCTCTACCAAAGAAAGATATTACTGCCTTTCAGCAGAGCTCAGGCAACTATGGAAACGCACCCCGTCAGTTCTTCAACTTCCCACCAGCATCCAGAGTCGATAAATTCTTTGTGGGACTTAAAGATACACCGAAGGTAGCAATAAAGATCCAAAAGCAAGATAAAAAAAAAATGGGTGAACTGGGCTGGAGCGATAGCACAGCAGATAGGGAATTTGCCTTGCACGCGGCCAATCGGTGTTCAATTCCCAGCATCCCATATGGTCTTCCAAGCACCACTTGGTGCATGAACCAGGAGTAACCCCTGAACATCGCTGGGTATGACACAAAAAGCGAAAAAAAAAAAAGGGTGAACTGACCCACACAATTGAATCTGTAGTGGGGGTGAGAGGCAGGGAGACTGGGGCAGTTAGGGAAGGGAGACAGATAAGCTGATGATAGGGATGGTATTGGAATTACATCCATGAGACACCATTATTAATATGGATATTTCTAAACAATAAAATATTAAAAAATACATTTTTCAATTTCCCTGTGTGATGCAATTTCCCTGTGTCAAGCAAATTCTGTGATTTCTATGATTCGCCATCCCTACCCCAACTGTCATATTCCTTTTGTCTTTTCTGCTCTACCTGAGGGCAGTTCTTAGGATCAAATGCAGACAGGATCAAACAGGCAACATAAAGGTGTAACATGGAAGGGGTCAGCCACAGGCCCTACGTAGCTTTACCAACTTTTCCAGTGGATTTGGATAACGAGGTTAGTAGATTCTCAGATATTTCAAGAAAAGCTGGAGCTACCTATTTGATTAGATACTGAAATGGTGGAAATTTCAACTGTTTTAAATTTGGGCGAAATCCCAAAGGTGAAATCAGGAACGGTCATTTACTTGAAGCTAACCTTAGTTTCCTGTTAACAACACAGACTGATAAGAGCCTACTGTTATCTATTTCTATAATAATTAGAATATCTTACCAACCAGTTTTCTAAAAAATGGTACCAAGAGCAAACACAATAATTCAGATATAACACATGGTTAGAAATCATGGCAACCAGGGCAAATTTCTGAATACCCGACATCATCCAAATCAATCACAATAGGAAAGTTACCTTAATCCATGGGTGCTGTAAACTATCTTGAATTGTCATCCTCTTCCTTTGGGCGAGGCAGAGAAGAAAAGAGATGCTGTGACCACAGAAGCAGAAGCACTAAGACTGTTCCCAGAGGGTTATCATGCAGATACTCTGGAAAACGTGTAGCCACCTCCACGGAAGAAAGCCACCTCCACGGAAGAAAGCCATGCACATTATCTCTGTGATTCTTTCCCCATACCTTCAGGGGCTGATGGAACAGCTAGAAGGTATCCTAGTGGCATTTTCTGGTTTTGTTTTGAATCTTGGAGAGCCCAGCAAGCTAGCGAGAGTATCCCACCCGCACGGCAGAGTCTGGCAAGTTACCCATAACATATTCGATATGCCAAAACCAGTAACAAGTCTCACAGTGGAGACATTACTGGTGCCCGCTCGAGCAAATCAATGAACAATGGGGAGGGCAGTGCTACAGTGTTTTGAATGAAAATTATTTAATAAATCATGATTGAGGCAAATGTGTTTATGACAACTGTTCCAGGTGTGCTGTTCTAAGTGGGACTGTGTATATTTTAAAGCAACATCCTTCAACCTTGTAAAGGTGTGGAACAGCACCTACTCTGCAAACCTATCACAGATGGCAGTTACAATCAAGTTTTCAACCTTTCTCCACATGCAGACCAGCACTGCTGTGTGGCTGAAGCCACTGCATAGAGAGCAGGCCTTCCTAAACATCTTCCATTCTCGACTCACTTTCACTCAAAACACAGGGCAGAGATAGGAAAATCGTCCTACAAATTAAACTTTCAATTATGTGTCCCGTATAGGATTGCAACCCACAGTTTGAGAAGCTTGGATGACATTATCACCACGAAATATTCTGCTCCATCTGCACCAAATTCGTTTTTATTGAAGTCTCATAGTTTATAACAGTACAGATATGACTGTTATATTCTCGCACTGCTGTTGCTGTTGCTGCTATACCTGATGGTACTTTCTGAGTCTTGTAAATTGGGTCAGGGGCACAGGACAGCTAGTCCGCTTCTAGCTGAGGCCATGACCAGCACCTTTCAGGAATGACAAGCACTCACTTGGGATCCTTGACGAGGAGCCTCCTTATAAAATCTTTGGCGAGGGCACTGGTATTACTGAAGTATTCTTCCTCGAATTCATAGCTGACGGCAGATACGTTTGCTAATGTTTCTTGCTTACTGTCTCCAAGAAATGGGGAGGCCCCACTTAGTCTGTTAATAAAGGGGGTGGGGGCACAAAACATGAAAACTTCTCATGTTGTCATTTCAACCCTATAACATCTGACAAGGGAGGTGGTGAGACATAAGATTTTAATGTATGGTACTTAGACCATTCATTATATTACATTATACAAGGACCAGGTATTTTAACCTGGCACTTGGACATTCGAAATCATTACAGTTAGGAAAGGATCACCCAAGAGTCTTCAGGAGACCTAGGGCTGCTGCTGACATCTGCTGTCCGTCCGACTGAGGTGGGGGACATACTGTCGGTTTGGCTTTGTGGTGGAGAAACCTTGGAAATGCTGGGGCACCTCCCAGGCTGCACCCAGCAGTGCTTTTCAGGGACAATATTGGGGACAAAGATCAAAACAGGGCTGTCTGCATGCAAGGCATATGCTCAGCCCTGTACTATCTCTCCAGCCCTAGAAAGCAATCGCATTTTATTGGACGTTTAATTAGAGACAACAGTTATAGCCCAATGAAAGGAACATGTCTTAAAAGTTAATTGGCAGGCTCAGGGGAATTGCATGGGGCTTGAAGTGCCTCCCATGCGATTCAGATTCCTGGTGTTGCACATGCACTGACTGCAATGCTGGAGGTCCTGCTGTCTGAACCAGGAAGCCAACCGTATGAGAGCCCCAGTCCCACAATGAGCTCTGCCCCACAGATCTGCATGAGCACCACAGAAGAGGGGAATGACCCCTGGGGAGTACAAGAACGTTTAAAAGTAGAATGGGCATGGCAGTCAGGACACCACGGAGGGATTCCATGCAAGCACAACAGCCAGAACTTTCATGTCTCAGAGCATGGTCCTTGGAGAGCTCGTGTGCATGAACTGTCGTCAAAGGGGCGCAAAGCCTGATTAGCCCTGAGACCAAGTATGCAAAACCCCCAGTCACTGCTGCAGTGACTGAAGAGAAGGGGAGGGCGAAGAAAAATGATTGAATTGAAAGTTTTTTTAAAAAAAAATCAAAAGTTGGGGCCGGAGCGATAGCAGAACGGATAGGGCGTTTGCCTTGCATGTGGCTGACCTGGGTTTGATCCCCAGCATCCCATATGGTCTCCCAAGCACTGCAAGGAGTGATTCCTGAGTGCAGAGCCAGGAATAACCCCTGAGCATTGCTGGGTGTGATGACCCAAAAGAAAAAAATCAAAAGTTAAAATGGAAAAGTATCTGTAAATGTTTCTAGTTTTCTCAGCAGTGTTGGACAGCTGAACTTTTTTACAGCCATAACGTGTTTCTGAGGACTCATTGCAAGGTAGGTAAAATATTTCATTTGCACAAAATGAAGATTTTCTGAGACTTTGGAAATGACCATGTTTATGTAAAAAGCATGCATACTCTGGGGCCAGGACAGAGCCAATCCCTGTCTCATCCAGACACATACTCCCCTGGCAACATCAAGAGTAGTCTTTGAGCACAGACACAGGAATAAACCCCGAGCACCTGATCACTGTCAGGTGTGACACAAAATACTACCTTCCCCCTCCAAAAAAAAAAAAACATAGTTTGTGAAGAGATGAATGTGCCACACTGATTAAATTAAATCATCTCATTTAAGGGCCAGAGTGATAGTACAACAGCTAAGGCATTTGCCTTGTAAGTGGCCAACTTGGGTTCGAACCCTGGCATACCATATGGGCCCCTGAGCACCACTGAGGTGATCCCTGAGTATAGAACCAGGAGTAAACCCCAAACACTGCCAGTGTGTCCCCAAAACCAAAATAAATAAATATAAATTAACTGGTGTCAAAGAAAGAGACAAATAATACAAGCCGAGAATTGGAGTACTCACAGAATGTAGGTTATTACCCCGATACTCCTAGACACAAAAATAAAGATGGAAAGAAATGTGAGAAAGCAGCAAACTCAGAAGATAACAGCATCAAGGGGGTGGGCATACTCCTTACCACATGTCTGCCGCCAGGCCAAGAGGTTCATAGTTGACTATCTCAGGAGCTGAGAGAAACAAATCACGTATTTAGTTTCAGAAAGAAGTGAACCAACAGACTCCAGCTTCAAGAATAAACCAAAAACATGTCCTAGGGAAAATATTAAAAGTAGGGAAAATTGTTGTGATACTTAAAAGAAAGAAATTATCCTGAAGCAAAGAAACTTACCAACAAATTCCGGTGTCCCAAATATATTTTTGAATTCATTGCCAAAATCTATTTTATGAGCCAACCCAAAGTCAATGATCTTGATCCGAGGTTTGGGGGCATTTCTATCCAAAAGCATTATGTTTTCAGGCTTAAAAAAATAAATATTCAAAAAATGTTATCCAAAAACAAGCAAAAATTAGCAATAATCCACCATCTATCAACAAGAGAATGAGAAAACAATGTGAAATACATAATATATGGCGTATTATTTAGTTTAAATAAAGCAATGCAGAAGTTCTGGCAAATGCTACAACAATGATGAAACTGAAAACACGATGCTAGGTGAAATAAACCAGACATGTAAAGGTAAGATCATATGATCCCAATGAAATAAAGTACTAATGCTTCAAACTAATAAGTCTGTTATCTAGAGTTACAAATTTTGAATACTTGGATCTCTAAACTTTAATTTAATTATACTCAGCAACATACCTTCAGATCAAAGTGGGCTATCTGAAGGGAGTGCAAGTAGTAAACACCATTAAGAATTTGTTTGAGAAATTCAGTTGCTTCCTCTTCAGTCAGAGATTCTTTTTCAGCTAAGAAGTCAAATAGCTCTCCACCTGCAACACTGAGAATGAGGAATCAGAGGTTACTGAGGAAGATGCTTCAGATTATTTTCTTGCAGGCACAATCAAACTACAGACAGCACGAAGGGGCCAAGGAGGTGGGGCAGAGGTGAAGGCGCTTGCCTTGCATGCAGCTGGAGCTGTGAAAATGGTTTGAATCTTAGCACCACTCAGTACCCAAGTACTGAAAAGGGGTAGCCTCTGAGCACAGAGCCAGGAGTGGCCCCCGAGCAACTCCACATGTGCTTCACACACACACACACACACACACACACACCAATGTGACAACAGCACAAAGATATTCTAAAAGTGCTCATCAGAATTCTCTGTCCTCAAAACTGGCTGAAAATTCTGCAGGAGCATGTTTGTGTTTTAACTGGATAGTATTTTTCTAATATTCTGGCTTTATAACTAAGGATAAGGAAAAGAAATAGAATTTGAAGTGTCCTTTAAATATTTTAATGAAGTGTATTTAGTGAGGAAGTCTTAACTCAGTAACTTTGCTACTAAATACACCAAAATTACAATTCAGTGTTCTATGATTCTCAGTATTTGCTAAATGCTCTTTCATGTTAATCCAGGGCAAATCCTGGAGGATTTTCACAATCTTTGTCTCCAATATTCTCGTTTAAATTTATAGGGTAACTTTTGGGGCTGGAGCAATAGCACAGCGGGTAGGGCGTTTGCCTTGCACGCAGTCGACCCAGGTTCGATTCCCAGCATCCCATATGGCCCCTTGAGCACCGCCAGGGGTAATTCCTGAGCGCAGAACCAGGAGTAACCCCTGTGCATTGCCGGGTGTGACCCAAAAAGCAAAATAAATAAATAAATAAATTTATTGGGTAACTTTTAAAAGTTTTAGCTAGTCTCAATTATACTCAGAAACAAGTCCTTTCTTGCTTAGGTAAAAGTGTTCAGGGGCATTGGGTTCAGTCTCTGGAGATGGTAGAGGTGTTTAAGAAGATTCCTCAAAGGCAGTTCAATTTTGTGGGCCTAAGTAACTGCTGTACCCAAATATCCTACCCCAAGTGGCCTCAGCATAGTCAACCTAGTAGATTTGAGTTTACCTAGGGAGATGTGACATTTTCACCTGTAACTACTGCGTTTGGGCAGTTTGAACTTTAATCTGGTCTTCTAAGACTATTATACAAGAAATGTATATATATATTACAAAAAAATAAAACAAACATATGTAATAGTCAAGTCTTCCCTCCCAAAAAAATAGAAGGCCTGAATCTTTTCAGCTAGTTCCCCCCCAAAAATCTTATAAATATTGTGGATACCCTCTGAGAACATTTTATATAAAGATGGTCTCTGAATGACATAGTAAAGTAAAAGGTAAAGGCCCTCCCGTTGATCATCGATTTGCTCGAGCGGGCCCAGTAACGTCTCCATTGGAGACTTTGTTGTTACTGTGTCTGGCATATCGAATACTCTCGGTAGCTTGCCGGGCTCTCCGAGAGGGGCAGAGGAATCGAACTCGGGTCAGCCATGTTGGCTGCGTGCAAGGCAGACGCCCTACCCGCTGTGACATATAATATTTTATATATATATATATATATTAGGTAATTTAGATTATTATGTACCATCCTACAATGTTAAATCTTTTCACACTGGCTTAGAGCTTGAATCTTCTATTCACTGCCACCTGAGTTCATTGATAGACCTAATTCACAGCATCCCTAGCCATTCCCTTCACTGATCACTGCTGCCTGGTACACGGACATGTCTAAGTAACAGTGTACTGAGCCATTCCTTTACTGATCACAAATGAGAGGCAGCAGCTTCTCTACTGACCTGCCTCCAGTGAAGATGTAAGCATATCTAGACTTGGAATTTCTGGGTCATGGGCTCTGTTTATTGCAATATCAATTTGTGTTCCTCTAGCTGTAGTCAGAGGAAGCACTTTTCTAGTCAGAAAATCCACTTTTCTTAGGGTGATGCCTCACTTTCTGCATCTGGGTAGTGCCTCATTTTCACAATATCTAAAGATTTCAGGTATTTGCAACTCAAAAGAATGTGGCCATACTTCAGGGATGATGACATATTTTTGCGTCTTTGTATTTGTGTTGGTGTCTACTGTGTCCCATACTGCTGCCCAGATTTCACTGTTTTCACTTTTATTTGGTTGACAAGCACTCCTTATGTATGATTGATGCTATTTTGCTCTTTCATATATCCCACATGTTTTCTCCCAATCTGTCACCTGCCTTTTAATTTGGCTTAAATAATTTTTGTTTTTGCTCATTTGTACTAATGTACAATCACAGATACTTTATCCTCCAACTTTCATGGTGGCACCATAATTTATAATATCATTAATGATAGCTTCACGCATACAATTTTCTAATATCACACACAACACCAGTGTCAGTTTCCCTCCACCAATGTCCCAAGATCTTTCCCATTCACCCCAACCCCACTCCAATGGTAAATTCAGTTCCATATACTAACACTCAGGTTCTGTTGCCCTTAGCGAGTTGTTATTCCCTTACTATGTTTCCATATATGAGAGATCATTCTGTATTTTTTCCTTCTACTTCTGACTGATCTTATTCAATACTTCTAGTTCAATCCATATAGAAGAAAATCACATGATTTCATCTTTCATCTTATCTTATCTCCCAATAGAAATCCATTATGTGTATATGTAAGAATTTCTTTATCCACACATCACTTGTATTGTTTTCAGGTCTTAGCTATTATAAACAGTGCTGCAACGAATATAGGAGCACAAATGTCACCAAATGTTCTTGTGGTTTTTTGGCAGATGCATAGAAGTAGAATTTCTGGGTCAGTATTAAAGTTCAGTTCTTAATTTTTGAGAAGTCTCTATTCTATTTTCCAAGGAGCTTGTGCCAGTAGGTATTCCAGCAACTCTGGAGAATTCCCTTTTCCACATATCCGTGCCATCACTGATTCATCGTATCCGTGCCATCCCCCACCCACCCTCCCTCCCTTCCTCCCTCCCTCCCTTCCTTCCTTCTTCTTCTCTCTCTCTCTCTCTCTCTCTCTCTCTCTCTCTCTCTCTCTCTCTCCCCCTCTCCCCCCCTCCCTCCCTCCTTCCTTCTCTTCCTTCCTTTCCTTCCTGTCTTTTTTATGTTTTGGTCAGACCTGGTGATCCTCAGGGATTACTCCTGACTTCGCAATCAATTCTTGAGTAATGGTGCTCGGGGTACCATATGGGATGCTGGGGATCAAACCTGGGTTAGCCATGTGCAAGGCACCCTCCCCACTGTGCTGTCACTCTAGCCCCTGTTTCTATTCTTTCTGGTGTGCACCTCACAGATATGATGTGATATTGCATTGCTGTGTTGATCTGCATTTCCGTGATGGTAAGTGCTTAAGTGCATTTTTTTCCATATGTCTATTGATCATGGAATGTTTTCTTAAAAGGTAAAGGTAAAGGCCCTCCCGTTGATCGTCGATTTGCTCGAGCGGGCCCAGTAACGTCTCCATTGGAGACTTTGTTGTTACTGTGTCTGGCATATCGAATACTCTCGGTAGCTTGCCGGGCTCTCCAAAATTCTAAATCTGGATGAAGTCAACTTGGTAGAAACCAAGGTTTTTTTTATAACAATTGTAGAGACAACAAAACAGTTGGTGGAATTTACCACCTGTGTGATTCAAAATGAGGTGATCTTTCTAGAGATACAGCAATGCTGCCCAGAAATTTTTTTATCCACATCCTATGTATCTGTAGTATGCAAATTACCAGAAAAGCATAGCAGAATCTTGCTTCCAACACCTTTCACAATGGTCAGTTGGAGTTCTATGAGCAATAATGTTCTCTAGCCTACCTTCAGTGGCACCATGCTAAAACTGGAAATGGGCCAGTGTAAGATTTATACCATAGGAACAAACATTGCACACTGTGTAAATACGAGAGGACTGGGAAGCCCACAGTTCTCTCTCGCTGCCTGCGTTCAGTGATCTCGCACCGCTTCCCCACCCAGGGAAGGCCGATGTCAAGAAGGGACAAAGCAGGAAACGAGGGCCAGGTTGGTTGGTGATCAGTTACCATTTATTCCATTCTCCCCATGTGCCTGTTCCAGTCTCACTAAGCTCCCCAATCCAGTCTCCTCCTGTCCCCTTGCTAGTCTCTCCATGCTCCAACTTGCTGCCCTGGTCTCTCCCTAGTCTCTTCCCAACTCCTCTCTTCCAACCTCCCAGCCTTGGAAGTAGCAAGGTCTAGGAGTAGCAAGGTCACACACCTAGGTCTGGTAGCACAACCAACATATCAGAGCTCTTCCTGATAGCAGATCAGGCTCAAGGGCAAAATACCACCTAGGGGTTTTTCTCCTTTCCTTAGTCCAATAACTTAATTAACATCTTAAGTCTGCTTCTTAATATTAGGTATTTTGTATGGACACAGTAAGAGATACATTAAGCTTACAGGGTAGCTTTCCTGGGGACATCTCACTATAAATCCCAGACTACAGTTCTCAGGCCAGATTAATCTTTCCTAACCCTAGCAGGGTCCTAATCTAGTTATTACATTTTGGATCATGACAGAATTTATCCAGGACCATGCTCTTAACTTATAGTTAGATATTATGGTGCTTTGACCTGGCCCATTTTGATGCCAGGGTAGCTCACAGCTTTCCCTGGGTCCATTCAGTTCCTCATCAGGATACTATTTGGGGGGTGTTAGAAGGGCAACTGAGGCTTAAATTGAGAGAACAGATGTCAAGGGGTGAATCCTGTCACTGTCCTCCCGTTGTTCATCGATTTGCTCGAGCGGGCCCAGTAACGTCTCCATTGGAGACTTTGTTACTGTGTTTGGCATATCGAATGCGTCATGGGTAGCTTGCCAGGCTCTGCCGTGCGGGGGAGATACTCTCGGTAGCTTGCTGGGTTCTCCGAGAGGAGTGGAGGAATCGAACTCGGGTCGGCCATGTTGGCTGCGTGCCAGGCAAATGTCCTACCACTGTGCTATCGCTCAGAGTGAATTAACTCCCAAGTTACAAAAGCATAGCATTAACTGTCTTCCTGTAGGACATAAAAAGGACATTACTATGATTAAATATGCAAAGGGTTTAAGGAGAAGGTAAAGGCCCTCCCGTTGATCATCGATTTGCTCGAGCGGGCCCAGTAACGTCTCCATTGGAGACTTTGTTGTTACTGTGTCTGGCATATCGAATACTCTCGGTAGCTTGCCGGGCTCTCCGAGAGGGGCGGAGGAATCGAACTTGGGTTGGCCATGTTGGCTGCTTGTAAGGCGAACGCCCTACCTGCTGTTCGATATGCCAGACACAGTGACAACAAAATCTCCAATGGAGACGTTACTGGGCCCGCTCGAGCAAATCGACGATCAACGGGAGGACTAAGGAGAAGAGTAAAACAATATTTACAAGTTAACAGAGTCTGGCGAGGAGATAAAGGTGATTGACCAGTTGGGGAAGCAGAGCAGAAGAAAGAGGTTAAAGAGGTTACATATAAACACAGAGGAATAGGAGCATTGTAATAAGAGTAACCTGACAAACCTAAGCTCCCTGTGGCAAGGTAGATAGGACAAGCCAATGTTATCCTACAACACATCTTTCTTCTTTAGAAGAAAGATGATCAGAAAAAAACTGATTTTCTTCTTTGATCATACATCTGATATCGTTCCAGCACAGGGACCTCCCTGCAGAACCTTCAGTTGAGAGAAGCTGCTCTTAGACATGGAAATTCCTTCCCATCAAAAAAATTTCTTCCTATACAGATCTGAATTTTAATTCAGGTAACACAGGTTTGATTCTGCCTTTTAGAATAAAGGTCAATACTATTTTCTATGAGTGAGTTTATGGGCCATAGTGTCTCGAAGGCAGCCTTTAGACTCTGCTACTCTTTTTGTTTATTGCTGGTTTTTGACTTGGGGCAATATCTGGTGGTGTGCAGGGATTATTCCTGGTTATGCACCAAGGAATTACTCCTGGTGGTGCTTGGGGGACCATATGGGATGTCAGGAATTGAACTTGGGTCAGCCACATATAAGACAAGAGCTCTATACATGTACTACCTCGCCAGCTCTTCTCTCCCCATTTTTTAAAAATTCTAAATTCAGTTTATTAACATTTCTACATATTTTTTAACTTTTTTATTTTATAAAGTAGTTCACAATATTTTATTAAATTTAATATTCAAACACCAATCCCACCACCATTACATCTTCCCAGCACTATATTTCAGGTGTTTCCATCCTGAATCTCAATCCCTGCCCTAAAGCAGAACTAAAATAATATAATATTTTCTTCTAAGGTTGGTTGCCTTCTGCTTTGAATCCCATAAAATGTGATGTGGTACTCTTGGAGTATGGATAGGGTGTGTCCTCTGAACTGTCGCATGGCTGCCATATGAATGCGGCCGTGTGGTCCATGAAAAGGTTCACTCATGGGTGAGGTTTGGTCGAGGATGTGGAGAGCAGTGAGCATAGCAGTGGTTAAGTTCTGGAGGTTTTTGGCTGCTGGGGCTGAGTCCCTTGGGGTGGGAAGGAGTCTTACCCGTTCTCCCTCTGAGGTGCCCTGAGTGAAACAGGCTGCCACGGGGTCTGGGGCCAAGTGTCCTGTTATGTTTCCTTCTGGGAGAGAAGGATATGCTATATGGATGGTGGCCAATGATGTGATTATCTGGTACAAGCCAGGGGTGGCTTATGGGCATGACTGCTGAGTTGCTGAAGACAGGGTCAAACAGGCAGAGGGTCTCCGTTCCCAGTCCTGTTGAACCCAGAGTTCTCAGTAATAAAGTCCCACATACCTGGTTTCTTTTGGGTTAACTCATGGGTGATGCTCAGCCTCAGTGTGTGGAGAGTGGCCATGGGCATGGCGGCAGTTGAGTTCTGGAGGTTTTTGACTTCCAGGACTGGGTCTCTTGGGGCGGGGAGGGGTCTCACCCGCTCCCTTCTGGGACGCCCCATCTGTCCCCATTTTTTGGTGGCTTTTGTTGTTGAGCTTTATAAATACATCATATATATTGGATATTAGTTCTTTTCTTATGTATTGTGTATAAATAGTTTCTCCAATTCAGTTAAGTATCTTTAATTTTTGCTAGTTTCTTTTTCTAAATAAAAATCATTTAATATGATATAGTCTCATATGCTTATTTTTCTTTTTTGTTATCTTTGCCAATCAAATAAATCATTAAAGTTTTCTCTGAGATTCACATACTCAAGAGTTCTGCCTATTTTTCCTCAATGTTTTTTATGGTATCCCCCCCCCCCCCGCCCCGCCGTGGATGGTGCACCTGACACCACCTGACATTTCAGGCTCTGCAGCCAGGGATAACCCTGGTGGGCTTGGGGGACCATATGGCATGATATGGAGTGCTGGGAATCAAACTTGATCAGCCACATGATGATCAGCACCCTACTCGCTGTGCTAACCTTCTAGCCCCAGGATTCTGATCTGATCTCGAAATCTGTAACTGACATAGAAAGTTTAATAAGTACAGTTTCATTTTCCTTCCAAGCAGCTATCCAGTTTTTCCAGCACCATTTATTGAGGACACTTTCTTTGCTTCTTTGTCAGACTAACTTTCCCATAAATCTGAGGGTTTGTCTCTGGGTTCTCAATTCTGGGAACCCCTGTTTTCAATCAAACACTTTTCATTCATCATGACTTTCAGTATCCTAGATTTGGAAATAGAATGTTGAAATGGTAAAGAGAAAAAGACATAAGATTTTATACCAGCAGGCATGTTGCAATAGGATGAAATCACATATTCAGCTATTAAAAAGGAGGCTATGGCCTAGGGCAATGCACGAAACAGTAATTTGTGGGGACTACCATTACTGTTCCATAGCCTCAGTTAAATGACCAAATGATGGCATTATAGTTTGCTGAAGTAGATTTTCAAACAAGAGACTGAAGTTCTCAGCTAGACATGATGCTAAAAAAACAAAACCTTATTGTTTTAGTTGAAGAAGCTTTATTTGTAAAATAACAAGGTATTATAAAATAAGGCAATGAACCAAAACCAGCTTTGATTTTTCACTTTCAGAGATAAGAATCTACCTGCCCCCCTGTCCATTATATAACAGATAAAAATGACTGCAACTTTAACTATGCTATTATCTTACATTTGCGATTTGTTAGAGTTAGCTCTATGGAAAAAATAATGTTGGATGGTTGTTTTATGGGGGTGAACAAGGCCTGCTGCTCTGGTTGGGGTGACACATCACACCTACAGGATGTCTTCTGTAGGTGGCCATCAGCCTACAGAAGATTAACATAAATCACCGTCATCCCACCCCCACAGGAGCACTTAGTCATTTTCTATTTTCTATTTGCGTTTTTGCTTCAACACTGGATGGAGAGAAAATATGGAAAAGAGGTAGGGATTGTGGATCAAACATAAAAATACTACAAGCTAATAAAATAAACTTAAAACTCCCAGTAGAAACAAAAACCCAGTAGAAACAAAGGAACTCCTTGGAGAAATAGTATGTAAGAAGAGTCGAATTGTATGTGTAAACCTTTGTAGAACAAGTGCTCTGTGCTCACAAATAATTCCACAAGAAGTAAGATACTCTTGGGGAGAGGAACTGATGTGTGAGAACGAGCCTGGTAGGCAGCCCAGCACTTCTATTTGGAGAATTTTGAGTACCCGAATTAGAGTGACTTAGATTCAACCAGTCTCTGGTTGAGGAAGGAGTAAGAAAGGGTGAGGTAAAGGTAAAGGTAAAGGCCCTCCCGTTGATCGTCGATTTGCTCGAGCGGGCCCAGTAACGTCTCCATTGGAGACTTTGTTGTTACTGTGTCTGGCATATCGAATACTCTCGGTAGCTTGCCGGGCTCTCCGAGAGGGGCAGAGGGATCGAACTCGGGTCAGCCATGTTGGCCGCTTGTAAGGCGAACGCCCTACCCGCTAAAGGGTGAAAGAGGGTAAAAAAAGTATCCACTTCAGGAGGTGGATAAGCAAATTCAGGTGTGTAAAACCAGATGCTAACATCCCAGAAAGAGAACCCAGGTCAGAGCAGGTTCTTAGCTGCCTGTGCTGGGGGACCGAGATGGATTTAACGTGCGTAATCAGGAGTACACTCAGGAAACATCAGACAACAGTGGGATGATAAACATGAGACTATTCAGAATCACTGGCCCCTACCTGGTAAGCTTTGAGAAACTAAAAGAATAAGGAATTCTGGGAACAGTTGGATTTAGAAATCCTTATCTGGGCTGAAGGCAAGGACACTAGAATGGCCATATGTGTCCTCCTGGGGATTGCATCCTGCAAGTCAGTGGTCAGATCTACCAACTTGGTTACCATAAATATAGTGTAGGTGTGCATAAGGAATGCTCGCCCAGTTTCAGGGTCTGGGTGGGGTAAGGAGTACCTGTCAGGGCCATGAGCATGGCTATTTCCATTTACTACAGTACTCCAAACAAATGGCCATATGTGTTGTGCACTGGAAAGGAGTCACAAGCAAGCTGAGAAGCACTGCTCTCGGCAACATGTGGGGAGGGAAGCCTGGAGAGACAAGCTAACCTGACCTCTCATTTCACCCATGCAGATTTCTTGAACTAAAAAACACACACACACACACATACACACGCACTCTCACACACCCACAGATAAAAGACTCAACAACAATACTGATCACAGCAAATGTCCAGTCATTTTTTTTTTCATTTTAATGGTATCAGTCTAGATTTGGAGACCCACAGAAATAATTGGGCCAATCAAAAGCAGTACAAATGGAAAATCTGAGCAAATCAGACATCTTGGAATAGATCAATATAACTGATACCAGAACAAAAGACCAGTGGGAATAAAGAAGAACCAGTAAACAATAAAGATCAATGCCAAAATCAATGGCTAATTTAGCTGAAAATCAAGGAAAGCATATCATTAAGGAACCACCTGCCCCCATTTTCTTGGCAGGTTCTCTCTGACAACCCAGCTAAAAGAGCTCAGATGAAAGCTGTAGATTTTTGATAGTGACCTGGGAATTCCTGGATGGAAGAACACTAGCCCATCACATTTGCCCATTCCTTCGTAACTCTTCTCAATAGCAGACAGCTACTTTAAAAAGTACTTGACAGCATGAGAAACCATTATTAGTAGCACTGTAAACCACAGTATCTTAATAATTTACTAAAATAACGAAAAGTACATTATAGCTGAGTTGTGCTCCCTTGAACAGAGAGAGAGGAAGAGAGATGAAAAAAATAAAACAATCAGCAGTTGAAAAAGATTGTCCTACCTATGACTTTGAGGTCAAAAGAAATTAATCACTGACAGAAGACAGAGAGTTAGGGGTAAAGTAAAGCAAGGTGATGGGCTTCATCAGGTAAAATCAGGTAAAGGGAAAAGAATGGGGAGGCATGAAGCTATCGGGAAAAAGGCTGAGCACAGAGGGAAACACTCAACTTGAAAATCTCTCCAAAAGATAGAGATGTGAAGACCTGGATCTCTTATCAGCAGCAGATCCCAGCTGAGGTCATGTGAGTTCGGTTATAGGTCCGAATGCTACCGTCAGTAAACGAGACTTTTTATTATTTGAAGAGCTTATATTTATTTCTTATTTTGTCTTTCTGTATCAATATTTATCCAATAGCTGCTATGTAATGGGCATTTTACACTAGGTGTCAGTGACAATCAGCAGTTTTAATTTTAGTCACCCACTTCTGATGTCCTCTATCTAGCATCATGAAGCAGGAATGTAACAGGTTCTCAATTCCTGTTCCTTGGAATTCTATTATCATACTATCCTACTTTTTTCCCATCCCATGAATCCTATTTAAATATATAATCCTATACCCCAGTCCTTTCAGACCCATGACAGACATTGCCTAAGGTAACAAATTGCTTTGTTATGAGAGAAAGTTTTCAGCGGGTCAAAAATGATGCAGAGTACTTAAGCTGGTTTCATTTTTTCCTTCCCACTGTCCTCATTCATTCATTCATCATCCTGTTAATCGTCGATTGCCTCGAGCAGGCCCCAGTAACGTCTCTTTCATCCTAGCCCTGAGATTATATTCAAGGCTTTTTAGGAGAATGAGACCCATCATTGTTACTGGTATTTGGCATATTTGGTGCGCCACGGGGAGTTTGCCAGACTCTGCCCTGTGGGCAGGCTATATTCGATAGCCTGCAAGTTTGTCCAGAGTAGGAATGAGATAATGAGATATCATAAAAAGATGTTCTGATAAGATGTCGCGCGGCCGCGAATGCGGCCGCGCGGTTCCGGGAGCTGCATTTTGTAGTCTCTGAGTCTTGGCCGCTGATGGGATTACACAGCGCCAGGGGGCCAGGTGGTGGGTGTGACCCCCGCCTACTGGAATTTGGAGGATCTGGGTGGAGGATGCTCGACTCCAATTCGAGTAGGCTTGGAGATCTCGGCCCCGGAACCCGCGTGGCTTTGTCCCTCTGCCAGTACCTTCATGTGTGCGGAGAGTGGTCTCAGCATGGTGGTGGCTGGTCCTGGAGGTCTTCGGCTGCCGGAGCCCTGGTCGGGGTGGGGAGGAAAGCTCAACCCGCTCCCCTCCAAGGGACCCCGGCGAGGAACAGCCAGGCGCAGGGGCAGGAGACTGACTGCACTGGTAGACCTCCAGGACCAGCCACCACCATGCTGAGACCACTCTCCGCACACATGAAGGTACTGGCAGAGGGACAAAGCCACGCGGGTTCCGGGGCCGAGATCTCCAAGCCTACTCGAATTGGAGTCGAGCATCCTCCACCCAGATCCTCCAAATTCCAGTAGGCGGGGGTCACACCCACCACCTGGCCCCCTGGCGCTGTGTAATCCCATCAGCGGCCAAGACTCAGAGACTACAAAATGCAGCTCCCAGACGAGACCAGTGCAGTCCCACTGTCCTAATCCTAGAAAAACCTTAATAAACGTCTATCAGAAGTTTCCAGCTAGTTTCCGTGTGAGTAGCTTGTATCCATGCCCTCTTCTAGATGCTTAAAATAGAAAGACGAGTATGTAGGATATTATAATCACTGTCACTATCACCCCATTGTTCATCGTTTCGCTCGAGTGGGCCCAGTAACATCTCCATTCGTCCCTGTCACATGCTAGTGTAGCCCAATGACATATTGGGGGCTCCTTCAGGATCAGGGAAATGAGGACCATTAATTGTTACTGTTTTTGACATATCGAGTATGCCATGGTTAGCTTGTCAGGCTCTGCTGTGCAGGCGGGATACTCTCGGTAGTTTGCTGGGCTCTCTGAGAGGGATGGAGGCTTTTGGGGCAGCCTCTAACACCTTTACAGGTGTACCTAGTCAGGCATATACACGGGTATGATACTCTCAGTAGCCTGCCGGGTTCTCTGAGAGTGAGAACTAGAGAGTAAGAGGTCGTGTGGCAGCGAATGCGAGAATTCTCTGCTTCCGCTTCTGGGAGCTTGGTTTTAGAGTCTCTGGATCCTGGCCATTGATGGGGCTACACAGCAGTTGGTGGGTATAACTGTCTAGCTACTGGAAGGTGGGGGAGCTGGGTGGAGGAGGCCCAGTCCCGAACCGAGCAGGCTTGGAGATCTCAGCCCCAGATCCCGCACACCTGGATTCCTCTGCTGGTTCCTCATCCAAGCGTGTGGAGAGTGACCTCAGCACGGCTTTGGCTGGGTTCGGAGGTCTTCAGCTGTCGGGGCTCTGCTCAGGGCGGAGAGGGAAACTCAATCTGCCCTCCTCCAAGGGGCCCTGGTGAGGACAGCCAGGCGCGGGGGCAGGAGACTCTGTGATTAGCACTGGTGCCTCGAACCATTTCCTGGGCTAGCCCCAGCGGCATCGGCGTCTGGACTGTGGCACCGCTCGGTTCTCTCCCGTGCCCCCTTGGCCAGCGTTAGGCATGGGGCCGAACACGCCGCTGGGCCCCCAGCATGCACACCTCCTATATGGTGACCCTGCCCGAGGAGCCCCCCACCACCCCCTTTCCCACCCTCGCCAAGGAGTTGCGGCCATGCTCCCCTCTTTCCCCTTCCCTGCTGCTCTCCACCTTCGTGGGCCTTCTGCTCAAGATATTATAATAACTTCTGGAAATCCACAATCCATTATAAAAGAGCAGTAAACAATGTAGTATAGTAAGCACACTTCTAAAAGATTTAAAACATATAAGAAATGAAGAGAACAGGAGAGACAGTACAGCAGTAGAGTACTTGTCCTGCACAGAGCAGACCCACGCTTCGTCCCTGGCAGCAAACATGATGCCCTGAGTACTGCCAGGAATGATCCCTGAGCACAGAACCAGGAGTAAGTCCTGAGCACCATCTGATGTGCTCCCATGCCCAAAAAAATCCAACGAGGGGCAGATGAAATAGCTCAGGAGTCATGGAGCACAGGCAAAGGATGTACGAAAACCCAAATTCAAATTCTACCCGTCACTGGCTATGACACTCAGGCACACTTCTGCCTGGCACGAGGGCCTCCAACAGCCCTGGTCCTAGCCCCAAGCAGACAGTGTCCACTGAATTCTTAGGCATTTTACAAAACTCATTTCTGTGACTGGATTCCAGGAGCTTCTCTCAGGACTTCTTCAATTCACCAAAGGGTGGCAGAGTCACACCTGGCTGGGACTGGAAGGTCTCACTAATGAGGTGACTAAGCTCAGCAGGGTGCCAACTCCTCAACCCCAAGGAGGAGAGTCCCAGCCAGACCCTTCCCTTCAGCTTCAGAGTTTCAGCCTCACCTACCAAACCCATCACCTTATAATCTCAGCTAAATTCAGAGGCAGGGAGAAGCAAAATCTCAAATACAAGGGAAACAACATAAAATTCACTAAGATCTCTTATGCAAAACTCAACAAGCATGAAGAGAATCAAATAATGTATTCAAAGTACTGAACGAAACTAGTCAGCAATGAAAAACCCTCCACTCTCGCAAGGCTATTGCTCAGATTTGAGTGAGATCACTCAGAATGATAAAACATATTTTAAAAACAGTTAAACACTTTTGGTGCATCCAAAAAAATGATGCAAGGAATACTGAATGGAGTCCTATAAAAAATGTTAATGTCAAAAACCACCATAAACCTCATAGGAAAATGTGATGAATTTCTTTACATCAATACCCTGTCTAAATGTAAATGAAGGGTTTTTGCCTCGCATATGGTCCTCTGCCAGGAGTAATTCCTGAGGGCTGAGCCAAGAGTAACCCCTGAGCATCGCCAGGTGTGACCCAAAAAGCAAAAAAAAAAAAAAAAAAAAAAAAAAGTAAATGAATCGAACTCCCCTAGCTAAAGGCCCAGAGTGACTGGATGGATTAAAAAACAGAATCTAACTTTCTGCTTGTTGCAAAAGACACATCTGACATACTAATATAAACATTAGCTCAATGGAAGGTTGAAAAATAATCATACAGGCTATTAGTAAACTTAAAACAACAAATAAGCAAACATGCCAGCCTATTTGTGTCAATCAAATAGCATTCAAGCTATTGAAAAATATTAAGAGATATGATATTACACCCTGGTAAAGAGGACTAACCTCTTATCAGAATTATATGCACTGAAAGAAGGGTCAGCAAAATTTACAAAGCAGCTGCTAAAAGAGGTGAGATTCACTGTCAACAGAGTGACAAGAAAAAAAGAACACTAAATGAGGAATTAGAGTAAGTGGTTCCTACAGTATACGTCTTTACCCCACAAAAGCTTAATATGCAGTCTTCTTTAATATTCATGGAACATTCTTCAGGATAGCTGACATACTAGGACACAAGTTGAGTGCCCACAAAGTCACAAATAATAGATATTTTATCAAGTAACATTTCAGATCATAAAAGCATAAATATAAATTATGAAAAGCAAGCTCCAACATCTAGAAAATGGACAACATACTGTAAAATAACTACTATGCCAACAAAGACATTTAAAAAAAAAGAAAAAGATTCTATCAGAACATATGAGACAACACGAAAGCAGTAGTTAGGGTCTGGAGAGATAGTACAGTGGGGAAGGTGCTTGCCCTGCACACGGCTGACACAGGTTCTAGCCCTGGTATCCTACGTGGTCCACAGAGCCCACCAGGAATGATCCCTGAGCCAGGAGTAAGCCCAATTACTGCTGGTATGGTCCCCAAATCCATCCCCCACTAAAAACAAACAAAAGAAAAAGACCTATTAAGTAGGAAAAAAATATTTGCAGAGTACAACAGATAAATAACATGTCTAAGATACACAAAGTACTCACAGAGCTCAACAACAATAAAACCAGATGACCAGAAGGCATATGAAAAAGTGTTCATCCATTGGTGGAGGGATGGGTGTTCAGTCATTGTAGGATTGAAACTCAAACATGAAAGTTTTGTAACTGTAGCTCACAGTGATTCAATTAAAAAAAATGTGTTCATCATTGTTGGACATTAACCCTAATTGTTTTAGGCTTCATCAGTGATTTTCCCCTTTTCTTCCTCCTAGAGAAGCTTACTGTGCTCTTGCTAGCATGCCTACTTTAAAGTTTATCTTTAACCTTTCCTTTGTGTTTTACCTCTCATTGTCTCAGTTCTCAAACTCAGTCCTGATTTCTCCTAAGTCAGACTTTCTGGTAATTATGGACTTTGTAGTGATTCGTATTTGAAGTGCTGTGTATTTGTACCCACTTTCTATTTCCCTATAGCCTTTTTATATTTTATTATAGAGCAATTTTCTTGGTTAAACACAGAAAGATTGTTAATACTATGCTCCTAATATTTGGGAGTTGATCGACTCTGAAACATCTACTCCTGGGTATCTGTCGTAATTACTTGACTCAGGCTTCAGTTGCCGTAGTTCCTAACACCCCCAAAGGGAGGCCCCACCATGCAACTGGGGTGGACCCAAGGCGAATGGCAAAAGTACCCCAGCATTGAAATGGAACAGTCTAAAAGCATAAATGCATGCTCTTGATGCAAGCTGTTATGAAGGACTAGCTGAATGGCCTGAGGAAACTTAGTCTGAGATTTATGGTAAAAGCCTTGCTTGTTCTCAGAGCCCAGAGAACTAAGTGTTGGGATCTTTGTCTCTTATAGTGTTTATCCAAACAACTGCAAGTATTGATAACATATACAACTAGAGAGAAAGATAAAAGAAATATAGATGTCCCTGGGAAACAGAGTGTCTCCTTGCGTGAATCTTCCCAAAAGAGAATTTCTTATGTTTTGTCTATGTAAATGATCTATGTAAATTTCCAGATGTCTTACCTATGTTATTACCTCAAGGCCCCTTAGATGTTCTACAAGTATGCTAGCTGTTCTGCATTAAATGGGCCATTTTCACCATCAGGCTGTGTTTCCCCGTCTCTCTGTCTCTCTGCTGGGGAGGCCTGGGGAGGATGGTGGTAACTCTTGGCCACTTAATGCACCCCCGCACATTACTTTGTGAACTGACACATCATCACTTATAATCAGGGTAATAAGTTGTTTTGTTTGAATCAAAACAACTATGACTATCCATAGTAAGAATGGCAATACGAATGGAAAATATCAAAGGAAGTGGAAAGAACCAGAGTTGATGGGGACATGTGAAAATAAAGTCTCATTCCCTGTTGGTGCAAATGTCAAATACTTCAGTAACTATAGAAAACAGTATTGATGCAGGTTTTAAAAAATAAGGAAAGACTTTCATAAGGCTCTATCACTTCACGTCTTGGGAGTGACATCAAAAGACAAAACATTCACTCAGAAAATCTATATGCTCACCTACATTCACTGAGGCACTATGTACTAAGTCACAATCACAATCACAATCACAACCATCCTGTTATTCGTCGATTGCCTCGAGCAGGCCCCAGTAACGTCTCCTTCATCCTAGTCCTGAGATTTTTTAAAGAAGTGCCATATGCAAGGCTCTTTCAGAGTTAGGACAATGAGACCCTTCATTGTTACTGGTATTTGGCATATTGGGTATGCCACGGGGAGTTTGCCAGACTCTGCCGTGCGGGCAGGTTACATTCAGTAGCCTGCCAGTTTGTCCAAAGTAGGAATGAGATGATAAGATGTCACACGGCCGCAAATGCGGCAGCACGCTTCCGGAAGCTGGGTTTTATAGTCTCTGAGTCTTGGCCGTTGATGGGATTACTCGGCGCCAGGGGGCCAGTTGGTGGGTGTGAACCCCGCCTACTGGAATTTGGAGGATCTGGGTGGAGGATGCTCAGCCCCAATCTGAGTAGGCTTGGAGATCTCAGCCCCAGGACCCACGTGCCTTTGTCCCTCTGCCAGTACCTTCATGTGTGCGGGGAGTGGAAGTACTAAAGTACTAAGTACTGAGGCTATTTCCAGAATATGGGCACAACACAAATGCCTGATAAAAGGTTCATAGATAATGCCGCAGCACAGGCCTTCCATGTCACAGGGCTTCCCCCATGCAGCTGATTTCTTGTGGTGCTCTGTCTCCCCACCTCCGTGTCTGGAGCAGGTAGGACCCTGCATCTGAATGATTATGTCCTTTCAGAGTTGTTTGGTCACATATATCCCTGCCCAACACCTCACTATCACTATCACTATCCTCCCATTGTTCATTGATTTGCTTGAGTGGGCCCAGTAACATTGTGAGACTTGTTACTGTGTTTGGCATATTGAATACGTCACGGGTAGCTTGCCAGGCTTTGCCGTGTGGGCAAGATACTCTCGGTAGCTTGCTGGGCTCTCTGAGAGGGGTGGAGGAATCAAGTCGGGTTGGCCATATTGGTTGTGTGCAAGGCAAATGCCCTACCCACTGTGCTATCGCTCCTGCCCAACTTAGGAGTAATATTGTAAAAACAGTAAAAAACATTGTTTAAACCACATTATTTTTTATTTTTTTGCATCATACCTGGCGATGCACAGGGTGTGCACACTCCTGGCTCTGCACTAAGGAATTACTCCTGGCAGTGCTCAGGGGACCATATGGGATGCTGGGAATCGAACCTGTGTTGGCCGCGTGCAAGGCAAACGCCCTACCCACTGTGCTATCACTCCAGCCCCTAAACCACATTAATTTAGATACAGAGATTTAACCATCACT
The DNA here is from genome assembly GCF_029834395.1 of Sorex fumeus. Classification (NCBI taxonomy): domain Eukaryota; kingdom Metazoa; phylum Chordata; class Mammalia; order Eulipotyphla; family Soricidae; genus Sorex; species Sorex fumeus. The sequence goes on from NW_026606103.1 coordinate 7,563,228, forward strand.
CAGACTTATCATGGGTGTGTTATTCCAACAGCATGCCCTCATAGGAGTGCCTACTCCCCTCCGCCAGTGTCCCATGTAGCTTCCCCATATCCCACATATGCTCAGTTCTATAGAAAATCTTCAATTCTGTTACTTTAACCATTTATTATTCCCTTCTTTTTACATCTTATATTTAGAAAAAACTTTTTAAAAAAAATTTTAAACCATGGAGGTAGTGATATCCACACAAAGCTGAAGAGAGTTAAACAGAATTTCACAAAGTACTAAGTAATGGTATAAAAATACATTATTTTTTAAAAAAATTCTTTTCTTATGTATATAAATTTAAAAATTAAAATTATGAATAATTCTGCACTCATACATCTGAAAATTAATTTATAAATAAACATAAGGGCTGGAGAAAGAGAGTATAGTGGGTAAGGAGGACCCCTGCCTTGCAGATAGCTGCTCCAGATTCTATCCTTAGCACTGAAATGGTTCCCTGAGCCCAGGAGTGAGGAGCAAGCCCCTAACACCACTGGTTATTGTCCTCCCCAAGAAGAAAGAAAATTCAATAAGGATTGTAGTGGCCATACTTATATCAGAAAACAGACTTCAAATTTTAAAAGGCTACAGAAAAGGGATGGTCATTTCTTAATAATCAAGGGATCATGTACATCATGAGAACTTGTTTTCTTATAAATTTGGCACCTAAAGATGGACAATCAAAACATATCAAGAAGTTGTGGTATAATCCGGTGACCAAGAGCTTCCACATGCAAGGTCCAGGTATGTGGGTTCCAGGACTTCATCTCCAGGGCACAAGGTGGCAGAGGACCTGGGCTGTCCCTCCCTAGGTCCCCGCCTGCCCAGAAGACTGGCTGTTATGCCCACAATTATTCTCAGTGCACCATCTTAGCACACCAACAGCCCTAGCCCAGAGACAGAGCAGCAAGTCCCAGATGATACTACAGCCCCAGAGATCTCTTCGGATCCCATACTGAGCCAATATCACCGGGGCACCCCAGATGAAGCAGGTGCAGTCTTCCCACCTACTCCATATGGAATCCCAGTGACCAAGAGCTTTCAAAGGAAGACCCGGGTATGTGGGTAAAGGACTAAATCTCCAGGCCGCATGGTGGCAGAGGACCTGGGCTGTCCCTCCCCGGGTCACCACCTGCCTGAAAGACTGGCTGTCACGCCCACAATTTGCCTCCAGATGCCATCTCAGCACACCAACAGCCCTGGCCCAGAGGCTCCCAAATGAATCCTAAAATGGATCAGTGTCATACAGAGATGTATCTGAAACCCAACCATTTACAATCTAGAAATTTACATTTACAATCACACCTGTGTGAGCTCTCGTGATATTCAAAATGAGCTATGGAAAATATATTATCTAGTGTCTGTCCCTGGCAGGTAGGCTTGAATAGTGGTGGGAAAATTCAAGCAAAATTAATGCCCCAAATTAGTGAGAGAGTATTGGGGAAATGTCTGCCATAGAGGCAGGTTGAGGACTGCAATGTGGATGTGTGTGTGTGTGTGTGTGTGTGTGTGTGTGTGTGTGTGTGTCGGGGGTGATTCTTGGGACATTGGTGGTGGAGAGTGTGTACTGGTGAAGGAATGGGTGCTTCATCATTGTATCTCAAACATGAAAGTTTTGTAACTCTACCTCAAGGTGATACAATAAAATAAAAAAAGTAATGTGGAGTTCATGCCCAATTCAATCAGCTTAATCAATGGCTGAACAAATAGCAGTACTCCTACATTTAAAGAAAAAAAAAAAGAAGTTGTGGTATATATACACAATGGAAGACCATACAGAAGCAAGAAAAGTTTCTACATTAAGGATGAACTAGAGAACATCATGTTAAGTGAAATAAGTCAGAGGAAGGACAAAAACTAGATGGTCTCTTTCATGTGTGATATTTAGAGAGAAAAAGCAAGCAAACAGGTAATATTGAACAATGATAAACCCTTGGCTTTAGGTTACAGAATTAACAGTGAGGGGAGGATTGGCCGGGAAGGAAGATCAGGTCAGACATGTCACGATAAGAGCTGGGGAGGGTCAGGGCATTTTAGTCATGGTGGTGGTTTGTACATCTGAAACTCTGTGGTAACCATATTATTGAAACTAATTTAAACAGTTTTTAAGGGATCATACCCATTCTGAATTCTCCCACTATAGAATTATTTAATTGGTGTGTGTGTGTGTGCGTGTGTGTGTGTGTGTGTGTGTGTAGGGGGGAGGAGAGGTGGGTGCGTGGGGGGTGAGGGATGAATTGCAACTGTTCAGTGTTAAGAGAACTAGAGAACTAAGCAAAGTCCCTTAGAACCCTTCACAAGATCACGATTTTCTTCTCCAGATTCAGATTCACTTTTCTCCATAAGTTGTGTGTTCAATGAAACTACCCAGAATCCAACCAAGAGGGGCTGGAGTTATAGTGCATCTGGCGGGCATTTGTCTTGCATGCCGCCCCATCGGATACTGATCCCTGAACTCAGAGCCAGGATTAAACTGAGCACTGCCGGGTGGAGCCCCCAAACAAACAGAACAAAACAAAAAGAAAGTAACCAAGAAGTTCATTAGAAATGAGCTTCAGTTTAGCTTATCCAGTTGGTCATTCGTGCTTCCTCTATCCAAATTTCTATAGGCTAACTGAACCTGAGGACACTCCGTTCAGATCAAGCAGACCTATCCTTGAAGTTTTGCCTTCCAGATTCCCTGAGCCTTGAAGTTCATCGGTAGCAGAAGATCCTTGCTGTCACCAGAGGGTGCTGCCGTTCATGCTTTCTTTAATTCTTACATGTGCGTTTGTAAGCAGCAATTTATTCAATGCTATGCAATTATTTTCTGTTTGTGTGGCCATCTGCTTCCTTGTAGAATCCAAAAAACCCTCAAACTCTAACATTACTTTTTATTCCTTACCCCCTAGGACACTTAGCCATGTGTAAAGGTCCTAAAAGTGGTCACACCAGTGGTTGACCAATGGCTTCACGAACCACATGAAACTAATCTATCACACCATAGCCTTCTTAATTGATCTGCATTTTCCACACATTTGGGGGGGGTCAAACAGTGTTAAATGCTTTGCAGAACACAGTCTTATCCTCAAAACATGTTACATGGGCACAAAAAAAAAAACTACAAAACACGACTTAAGGAAATAAAAGAGGACACGAGGAAATGGAAAGATATCCCCTGCTCATGGATAGGGAGAATTAACATTTTCAAAATGGCAATACTCCCCAAAGCATTGTACAAATTCAATGTGATCCCTATAACGATACCCATGACATTCTTCAAAAAAATTAAGCAAACACTCCTGAAATTCATATGGAACAATAAGCACCCATGAATAGCTAAAGCAATTCTTGGGAAAAATAAAATGGGAGGAATCAACCTCCTCAACCTCAAACTCTACTACAAAGCAGTAATAATTAAAACAGCATGGTACTGGAACAAAGGCAGAGCTGCAGACCAATGGAACAGGGTTGAATATACTGATATCTCCCTCCAAACATATGATCATCTAATCTTTGATAAGGGAGCAAAAAATGTGAAGTGGAGCAAGGAAAGCCTCTTTAACAAATTGTGCTGGCAAAACTGGACAGCTACATGCAAAAAAATGGGCTCAGATCTCTACCTAACACCATGTACAAAAGTAAGATCAAAATGGATTAAAGATCTCAATATCAGACCGAAATTCATAAAGTACATTGAAGACAAGGTTGGCAAAACCCTCCACGACATTGAAGTTAACGGTATCTTCAAAGATGACATGCCAATGGCCAAGCAAGTGAAAACAGAAATAGACAAATGGGACTATCTTAAACTAAGAAGCCTCTACACCTCAAAAGAAACAGTGACCAAAATACAAAGACAGTCTACAAAATGGGAAAGGATACTCGCCAAATACACATCTGACAAGGGGTTGATATCAAGGATATACAAGGTACTGGTTGAACTCCTCAAGAAGAAAACACCCAACCCCATCAAAAAATGGGGTGAGGAAATGAACAGAAACTTTTGCAAAGAAGAAATCTGAATGGCTAAAAGGCACATGAGAAAATGCTCCACATCATTAATCATCAGGGAGATGCAGATCAAAACAACAATGAGGATATCATTTCACAGCACAGAGACTGGCCCACATCCAAAAGAACAAAAGCAACCGGTGTTGGGGCGGATATGGTGAGAAACAGACCCTCTTCACTGCTGGTGGGAATGCCGAACGGCTCAGCCCTTTTGGAAAACAATATGGACGATTCCCCAAAAAATTAGAAATTGAGCTCCCGTTTGACCCAGCAATACCACTCCTGGGAATATATCCCAGAGAAGCAAAAAAATACAGTCAAAATGACATCTGCACTTCTATGTTCACTGCTGCACTGTTCACGATAGCCAAAATCTGGAAAAAACCCGAATGCCCGAGAACTTATGACTGGTTAAAGAAACTTTGGTATATCTACATAATGGAATACTATGAAGCTGTTAGAAAAGATGAATTCATGAAATTTACATACAAGTGGTACTACATGGAAAGCATCATGCTAAGAGAAATTAGCCAGAAAGAGATGGACAGACATAGAAATACTGCACTCATCTGGGGAATATAAAGTAACACAATGGGAGATGAACACCCAAGAAGAGTTGAGATAAGTACCAGGAGGTCTGCTCCATGGCTTGAAAGCCGGCAGCACATGCTGGGGGAAAAGGTAGCTCAGATAGAGAGGGGAACACCAAGTAAAGGATGTTTGGAGGACTCGCTCAGGATGCGAGATGCATGCTGAAAGTAGACTATAGACCAAACATGATGGCCATTCAACACCTCTATTGCAAACTACAACACCCTAAAGGAAAGAGTGAGCAAAAAGGAATGCCCAGCCACAGAGGTGGGGCATGGTCGGGGGGATGGGTACAGGGTGTGAGGGCTACTGGAATCAATGGTGAAGAATGGGCACTGGTGTAGGGATGGGTACTTGATCATTAAATAACTGAAACCCAAGCACGAAAGTTTGTAAGTCTACAACTGTAACTCACGGTGTTTCACTAATTAAAAAAAATAAACAAAAAAACATATTACGTGGGCAGCTGTTAAAACTGTCACTGTCACTGTCCTCCCGTTGTTCATCGATTTTGCTCAAGCGGGCCCAGTAACATCTCCATTGGACACTTTGTTGTTACTGTGTTTGGCATATCGAATACATCACAGGTAGCTTGCCAGGCTCTGCTGTGCAGGTGAGATACTCTCAGTAGCTTGCCAGGCTCTCCGAGGGGGGCGGAGGAATCGAACTCGGGTCGGCCATGTTGAATACGTGCAAGGCAAACGCCCTACCGCTGTGCTATCGCTCCAGCCCTGTTAAAACTAGTTTCCCCCAATACAACCTACTTTCTGCACTTCATTCCCATAGATGTACTAGAACATCTCCCATCTTCTCCCAACATGCAAATGCCAATGATGGTAGAAGGATCACTGGAGAGATTTGTGCTGACGTAGACAAAGGCCCAATCATAATGGCCTCTTCGTATCTCTATTGCAAACCATAATTCCCCAAAGTAGAGAAAGAGTACAAGCAAAGTGCCTCCCACAAAGGCAGGGGGTGGAGGTGGTGGGAGGGATACTGGGGACATTAGTGGTGGGAAATGTATACTGGTGGAGGAATGGGTGTTCGATCACTATATGACTGAAACTCAATCATAAAAGCGTTGTAGCTGTATTTACAAAAAAAAATAATTAAAAATAAAAAAGAACAATGAGGGCCATAAACATATGGTCATCAGAAGCTCAGCTCAGAATTGGGAAAGCTTCTGTGTCTGCGTGGCTTTCTAAAGCTGCTATTATCACTGCTTGGAACCTGGCCAGAGTAAATATGGTTCATGAAATGAAAAAATCACAGCCCCAGGGCCTGGAGTGACAGCACAGCGGGTAGGACGTTTGCCTTGCACGCAAACGTCGATTCCCGGCATCCCATATGGTCCCCTGAGCACCGCCAGGAGTGATTCCTGAGTGAAGAACCAGGAGTAACCCCTGTGCATCGCTGGGTGTGACCCAAAAAGCAAAAAATAAAAAAAATCACAGCCCCAGAGGTAACAGGTCATAGGTGAATCGTAGTTCCAGCCCTCACTGAGGAAGTGAAGAGGACTTTGAACACCCTTCCTGCTACCAAGGTGGTCTTTTGTATTTTACTCACTCACCTTACCTGCTTCTCAAGGCATTCAGTTTAGAAAAAATGGACAATGGCCTATTGGGACTTAACAAAATTTTAGAATTTACTAAAAACAAATTCCCTCTTGAAGAAGTAATCAAAAATCAGAATCACTGTCTTATCCCTATGTCTGCAAAAGAGGTACAGCTTTTCTAAGCCATAGGGGAGAGTCAAGAGCACCATTCATTTATCAAGAAAGAGCATGAGACAGCCTGCTCCAGGCCCAGCATGGCTGGTGAAGTTCAGCCTCCTGTCTTCAAACACGGGTCTTTTATTATATTCTTAAAAGTTTCACTCCAAACTAGAAATATCTTTCATGAAGAGATCATTCTGGCCTAAGTCTGAAACAATTCTACTTGGATTTGCCATCAATATGGGGGCCTGGGGGAGTTACTGGCATTGTCAGCTCAGAAAGATCAAGCCCTGTGGTCCGTGTTTCGACAACGATCTAATCCTGTCCACAAAGGAGGATTTGTATTTTACAGCAGCCTGGCATTAGAAAAACGTCCATTTGGGGCCAGAGAGAAAGTCACTTGACTTTTATGCAGATGACCTCAGTTCAGTTCTGAGCATCACTGGGAGTGAGCCCTGAGAACAGAGCTTGGAGCAGGCCCGAGCACCGAGCTTGGAGCACAGCAAGAGGTACAGTCCAAAGAATAACTAAATAATAAGAATAAACAAACAAAAGGTGTTGGGAAAACTGGTTTATTGATTTTGGCTTCTGTTTCCTTTGCCATGACGGTGCATAACTGAAGACTCTTCTAAAGGAATTCTTTAAGGCCTTGCTATATTTTCCTCGATGTACTGTATGAAGGCAGGTTTGATACTGAGGTGTTTGATTTTGAATTGATCTTTATATAGAGAGGAGTCTAAATTACGTATTTATTTATTTATTTATTTATTGCATGTCATGAACTTGTTTTAAGAGGTTCTTGCAGCCCCCATCCCCCTCACACACACTTACAGCTGAGAAGAAAAACTGTTACTTCAACACTGAACAAAAGAACATTGACTGTTGTCCCGCTTGGAACCCTGACCACATCAATCTGGGACACAGAACTTTCACATACATTTAAAACACAATACACATAAAAAGGAAAAAAAAGTTTTAATATATAAGGCCAGGTAATATTTAGTTACTTGGAGGCACAAAATATGAGAAAAAAATACAAAATTTGTTTTAAAAGGACATTTTCATTTGCTTTCTAAAAAATACTTTTCAATGGCATGCAGGGGAATGGCAGACAAGCCTAACCTGAAGAGGTTATTTTATCAGACTTTTTTAAATCAAAATTCTAAGTTTTATTTCCTTAATTGTGATATCATCATTTGCAATGGCAACGAAATAATTCTTTTATAATTGCAGAGTACTATACCTACTCCTTCACCAGTGTTCTAAGATGTTCTCCGGTTTTCTCCTGGTCCCATCTTCCTTCCACACCCTCAGTTTCAGGTTTATGTTTCAGGATTTATTTCAGTTGGGAATTATCTAATCTCTCTCTTGTGTGGTCATATGGAAGTTCTATTCACAACATGCTAGCACTTATTGTTTCCAGTCTTTTTCATATAGATCTTCTCATTGCTATAAGGTGATCACTCGTTATAATACTGATTTGCATTTTCCTGATAATCAGGGATAAAGAACTATTTTCTTCCAATCAGTAAGGTGTATTTTTATTTTAGGGCCACTTGCATATTTCTAACAGTCTCAGGCCATGCAAGTCATCCAGACAGGAAGTTTTGTAGGATGCCAACTAGTAGCATACACTACTGTCCTGTTCTGCACCAGAGCCAGACCACATGCTTTCAAGGGTCTTAAGTGGCTTACGAGCCAGATATTCCCCACTTCTAAAACTGAGTACATTTTGAAGCACCAAGAATTACAAATTCGATCTTTTACAGGGAACATAATTTAACCAATATCAGCTTCCAGAAAGGTAAATGCTATGAAGCCGTATTATCATCATCTGGAATTTTTTTAAAAATAAAATACTTGGGGTTCAAGTGATACTACAGCAAATAAGTAATTTGCTCTGCAGGGGCAGGCTCTGGTTTGATCCTCAGCACCACCTTCTCTGAGAACAAAGCCAAGTGGAAATCCTGAGTACTGTGGGTCAAAAAAATAAATAAATAAACTAAATTAAAGAAAAAATTCTTAAGATCTACCCCAGACACACTGAATCAGAAGCTCAGCAAGTGCAGTCAAATAATAAATATTTCCAGGAGATTCTACAGTAAAATTTGAGAACCTCCTTCCGCCTTCTTCACCCCAGGCAGCAAGGTGGCCAACTGCCTCAGAGCTTACTGGAAAGCCAGGTATGAGTCAGAGGTACTGGGGCAACTGCAGTCTCATGGGAAGGGGGGCAGTACTGGCTCGTCTTTCATGCCCTACCAAGGTCATGAGTTGCCCTCCACGAGCGGCTCTCCAGCACGGCCATAACACCAGACACATAGAAACCAATCTCGTAATTATCTGACTCTTTGCAGAAATCCCTCCAGACTTACCTAGTAAAATATCAGAAATCCAAAATTCCCATATGGTTCTCATAACCAACTATAGTAAAAGTAAAGTAAAGTAAAGTAAAGGCCCTCCCGTTGATCATCGATTTGCTCGAGCGGGCCCAGTAACGTCTCCATTGGAGACTTTGTTGTTACTGTGTCTGGCATATCGAATACTCTCGGTAGCTTGCCGGGCTCTCCGAGAGGGGCAGAGGAATCGAACTCTGGTCGGCCATGTTGGCTGTGTGCAAGGCAGACGCCCTACCCGCTGTGCTAGATAACAAATTATTTCACAAAGCCTTTTCAGCAATTCTGATTGTTGGGGGAAAATTCTAAACAATAATGGTGCATCTTTTGTCAAAATAATGAATGTAATCAAAGTAGAGAGTTAAGTGAAATCATCTACCTCACAGGCACTGGGAAGGGTGGGGGGGGGGGGTATACTGGTGATGAAAAATAAGTACTGGTGAAGGGAAAGGTGTTTAATCATTGTATGACTGAGACTTAATCTTGAAAGCTTTGCAACTTTTCTCACAGTGATTCAATAAATATATATAAGAAAAGAAAAAAATTGAGAACCACCATTGCAAAATATATCCTAGAGAAAAAATAAATTGCGGGGTTATTTGTTTTGGGGTCACATCTGGCAATGATCAGGGGTAACTCCTAGCTCTACCCTCAGGAATCACTTCTGGCAGTGCTCAGAGGACCATACAGGATGTCAAAGTTTGAACCTGGGTCAGATGCTTGCAAGCCAAGTGCCTTACCAGCTGTACTATCCCTGGTCCTAAAATACTTTTTTTAAAAAATTGAATTGCTGTGAGATAGTTACAAATTTTCATGTTTGTGTTTCAATCATACAATGATCAAAAACCCTTCCCTCCACTAGTGCACATTCTCCACCACCAATATCCCCAGTATACCCCCCCCATTCCAACCCTCCCCCTGCCTCCATGGCAGACAATTTCCCTCTTACTCTCTCTCTACATTTGGGCATTATGGTTTGCAATACAGATACTGAGAGGTTATCATGTTTGGTCCACTTTTAGCACACATCTCCATCTTGAATGATTCTTCCAACCATCATTGTCTTAATGATCCCTTCTCTATTCCAGCTGCCTTCTCCCCCAGCTCATGAGGCAGGCTTCAAGTATGGGGTAATATTCCTGGTCCTTGTGTCTACTGTCCTTGGATGTCAGTCTCATATTATATTTTTTTATATTCCACAGATGAGTGTAGTCATTCTATGTCTGTTCCTCTCTTTCTGACTCATTTCACTTAGCATAATATTCGCAATGTCCATCCACTTACAAGCAAGTTTCATGACCTCATCTCTCCTAACAGCTGCATAGTATTCCATTGTGTAGATGTACCAAAGTTCCTTTAATCAATCGTCTGTTCTCGGGCATTTGGGTTGTTTCCAGTTTCTAGCTACTGTGAACAGTGCTACAATGAACATATAGGTGCAGACAATTTCTGCTGTGCTTTTTTGCATCCTTGGGATGTATTCCCAGTAGTGGTATTGCTGGGTCATATGGAAGCTCAATTTCTAGTTTTTGAAGGAATACCCATATTGTTTTCCAGAAAGGGAACCAGTCGGCATTCCCACCAACAGTGAAAGAATGTCCTTTTTTCCCCCACATCCATGCTAGCACTGGTTGCTCTAAAACACTTTGTAACATTTATAACACATATTTATATATCTTGCCTTTCCAACAGAATTACATGCCCTCTAAAGCTATCATACTACATTTAACATATATGATCTCTTCAATACTAGTAATCAACTAATACATATTGTTTATATAATTGGAGTTCTGCGCAGGCCACATGTGGTCATCAGATAGTTTGTTTATTTTGTCTGTTCCCAAATACTCTGACCTGCCAACATTAAAAACCTAGATTAAGAACTTTTCTTGAAAGAAATTTCTAAGATCTGGAATCATATGATCCAAATCCTACACAGTAAACAGACTCCTCTGAAGTAATACATGAGGGATTCTCATCCCACTTCTTCCAGACACTTTCTGACACTAAGGTGAGGCTTCATGCAGACGAGCCAGGCTCAGTTACAGTTTGTAAGGTCCATAAAGGTATGAACGGTTGAACCATAATTGGGCAAGGGAAAGTAAAAAAAAAGATCACATCACACAATGGGGCCAGAGAGACAGTACAGTGCTTGAAAGATTAAAAGTTATATATGTCTACTCTGATATTTTCAAAAAGATTAGAGTACAGCAATGAAGAAAAATCAGTGATTGCCAAGAGCGGGGGAAGGGGAGAGTGTGAGAAAGGGAGTCTGGGGCATAATGGAACTGTCCTGGGGATTGATCTGGGTCAAATCAACAGGCGTGAAATGACTTCCATAGAACTATTCAGACCTCTCACCTGAGAACACCAAATCTATAATTTAATTTCTTTTAAATAGACGAGTATAAGATGATTGTAAATATGCTCAATTTATGCACAGGGTGAATATAACTACTGGAAAATATCTATGAAATTGGAATTGGTCAACAGTAGCTGACTCCAGAATATACACAAGCAGATAGAAATAAGAAGGGCGGGAATAAAAAGTAAGGGAAAAGAAGCAGGGATATGGGTAAGGATAAGAAGGATAAGCATCATTTAGAGAGTTTGGCATAAAAAGGAACATCCTATTTGAGACACTGAGCACAAGCAAATTAACCCTCCAAAAAGGTGAAACAATTGTGATTTGTAATGTTTCTTTCCCAGGAACTTTGTGTTCATGGTCTCTCATTATATAGTCTTAAGGGAGGAAATTTAGGCTCTCAGAACAGAAGAGGGGGGTTGGAGGGAAGTGGTCCATCCCGGACTCAGTGAAAGCATGGAGATTTCAGTCACAAAATCTGCATACCTGAGTTTTTCAACAGATTCATTCCTGGATGAGGCATATCCCGAACCTGTGGAATCTGGCCCTGAACATGGTGCCAATTGGATTATGGAGGTTTTTGACTGCCGTGCTCTTTTTGGGTGGTGGTGGGCTCACCCACCGCCCTCTAGGGTGGCCCAGATGAGACACAGCCTGGTGTGGGATCTGGAGATATATCTGAAGCTTGTTGATCTCTTTTAAGATTCATTTATGATTCTCTAGCACCATGCCTTTAAGTGACTGTGATTCATCTTACCATTCATGCAAGGAACACTGACAGCTCCTCCAAGTATGCATTTAAGGGAAAGAGGATGGGAAGAGAATGAGGAGAAACAGAGGCCCAGAAGAAGGCAGAGAAGAGTATGAGAAGAGGGAAGGTAAGCTCATAAGGTAGATGACCTTATTAGAAACAGATACCTTAAGATCAGGCCACCAACTAAGCCCCCCAATCAAACAGTGCCCGAAGGTGCTCAGGGCGAGTGGGCTGCAATGCTCCTGGGGGTACAACGCAGACCCAGCAGCTGGGAGCCCAGGCTGAGTGACTCACACAGCACTTACAGTTCCAGAATCAGGATGACATCGGTCTTGCTCTCGTAAACCTCATGCAGAGTGATGACATTGGGGTGCTGAATCTCTTTGAGGATGCTGACCTCCCGTTCGATATCTTCTCGGCTTACCCCCCGCCGGCTGGATTTTGTCCTCCTTTTCTTGATGAATTTGGCAGCGTACTGCAGACCAGTGCTCTTCTCACGGCATTTCTTTACCACTGCAAATTGCCCGCTGTGGAGAGAAAACCAAAGAAGGACACAGGGCATTCATATTTTATTCATCTTTTTTTTTTAACCACATCAGGCTTTACCTAGGGCTGACTCCTGGCTCTGGGCTCAGGGATCACTGCTGGCAGGGCTTGGGGGAGCATATGTGGTGCCAGAAAATAAATCTAAGTCAGCCACATGCAAGGCAAACCTCCACTATAGCTCTGGTCTTCATTCATACTTTCTTAACTGTTCTGGGAGGGTCTGAAGGAAGATGTGGCCGGACTGGGGCAAGGGGATGGGGAAGGATCTGAGAGGTGTGGGGTAGGGTGATGGACTGTGAAGAGAAAAACCCAAATCTTGAGAAATCTATCAATCAAACAGATTAGACATTTCTAATATTTCATTATACCTGTTTCTTTATGAATATGTTGCAGGCAACACAAATTATTTTACAGAATCCTATATTTTATATTGTTCAGTGGCAAATAATGCCTTCATTTCTGTGTTCTCCTTCCCTCCCTTTCAGAGCTATAAGGCAAAAAGGAGCATCTTGACTCAGTCATACCTCTGATGTGCTCTTTTCAGTACATCTAAGGAACTGGGGCCGGGGCTTGTTAGAAAAAGGTTTAGGATGCTATCTTGAATAGCATATTTTCTAGAACGGAAATTATATAAAATTTATAATTAAAACAGAAATTGTATAAAACTTCTGATATTTATCAATATAACTATGCCAGAGATAAAGTATAGAGGGTAAAGCAGTTGCCTTTCATGAGGCCGACTAGAGTTTGATTCCTAATACTGCATATGGTCTTCTGAGAATCACCAGGAGTGATCCCTGAGCACAGAGCCAGGAGTAAGCACTGAGCAAAGCTGGGTGTGATCCAATCCCCACACCACTCAAAAAAAAAACACACACAAAACAACAACTATAAAAAGGCTATGTCTGTTCACAACTCAGGAGCTGAGACACCAGGTGAAGCCCACACTGCTAGTGGCCTCACCAGCATCAGCACTGTAGCACAGTACTCTGGTCGTTCATCAATTTGCTCGAATGGGCACCAGTAACGTCTCCATTGTGAGACTTGCTGTTACTGTTTTTGGCATATCAAATATGCCACAGAGAGCTTGCCAGGCTCTGCCGTGCGGGCTATATACTTTGGGTAGCTTGCCGGGCTCTCCGAGAGGGACGGAGGAATCAAACCCAGGTCGGCCACGTGCAAGGCAAATGCCTTACCCACTGCGCTATCGCTCCAGCCCATCAGCACCCTCCTCTTTTCCTAATGACAACCACATCCAGGCATTTTGTAGTTCTGGAATGCTGGAGAGGGATCCTATGATCCAGGCTCAGCCAACCAGTACATTTCAAATGAAGAAGCAGAGAAACTAGGTCTGTGGACAACACTTTGAAACCCTAACCTAGAGCCATCTGCCTGTGGATTTCTCAGCAACATAAGTTAACAACATCCTTGTTCTGCTGAAGCCAATTTGGCTGCGTTTTCTGTTTCTTGCAGAGGAAAGCACCCTGTGGATGCTGGATATCACATTTTGCAGTCGGGGACTCCTGCACACACACTAAAGGACATATCAGAGTCTGACACAAAACAGAAGGTGTGAACACAGAAGCAGGTAAGGTCTTGAAGTGAGTAAGAAAATGACCAGGAGAGACTTCCCTAACCCTTAAGGTAGGCTCTGTGAAGAGCACAGGATCTGAGCATTTCTTGAACCTAACCCAGGAATGCTACGTCAAAATGATCACAGTGTTTTCTAGTTAGCTTTACTCTCCTCACAGATATACAAAAGAGAGAGAAAACCAAATGAAGGATAATTATCTTAATGGTAAAGAATTAATACAGGGGCTGGAGTGATAGCACAGTGGGTAGAGCATTTGCCTTGCAGGCGGCCAACCAGGGTTCGATTCCCAGAATCCCATATGCTCCTCTGAGCACCGCCAGGAGTAATTCCTGGGTGCAGAGCCAGGAGTAACCTCTGAGCATCGCCGGGTGTGACCCAAAAAGCAAAAAAAGAAAAAAAAGAATTAATACAAAAAAATCTCTTATCTACCGCAGTGAAAAAAAAAACATAGCAGAGGGCTATCTTTACAGTAGCTTGGAAGTTTTCACCTGGCATGTTCCACATCCTCTTCCCTTCCCCAAGGCAGCCAAGGGAAACGGAAACGCCCACTGCCTGTAAGCATGCGGGATCCGACAGGTACAGGGTTTGCTGGGACTTTCTTACAACTATTTTTTGCGTTCCAGTGGGAGTAAAGAGCTGAGCTTTCTCTCGGGTGGGGACAGAACAATCCCACTTCTCACAATGACGTCCTGCCAAGTGCCTGAGGGAGGAGAAGTGCAGCACCCATGTTTCCAGGGGCCTCATGCACCCAGGCGAGGTGGATAGAGCTAATAAATTCAAGGCCAACTCACGTGGCTTTGAAAAGCAAAACCAGGGGGTATAATACAGGGGTTAAATACATGCCCTGCATGCTGTACCACATATGGCCCCCCCCCATCATTGTGAAGTGTCACACACCAACCCCCAACACCTCCCCTGCCGTACACACACATACACATACACATACACACTCCACCCCAATTATCAGGTCTCATGACTTGACTGGCTGAAAGGATGAGAAATTTAAAACAAAAGCCAGGGCTGTACTATGTCAAGTATGTCTGTCTGTTCAGAAATCTGTCCACTGGCTCAACTTTCAGCATTCTGCCTCCCCAGAGGGCATTAGCCCTGAGCCAAAAGTAGGATGCTGAGTCCTGGAGTGAAGTGGGGGGTGCACCTGGCAATGGGTGTGGGCTGTTCTAGTCACAGTCTCCTGAGCTTCCTGGGTAGCCAGCATGCTGAGCACGGCCTCCTCGGAGAAGACACTCCACAAAACTTTGTGAGACTCTGCACTTCACTCAGTGTGGCCTGAGGTCTAATCACTACTCAGACCCTTTTCTGGCAGCTGGCTTCCACCACCATTCCCTGACACCCATCACACCTTCCCCCAACCAACAACACACCCAAAAGGCACATATCAAGAACTGCCAATGAGGTATTCTCTAGTAGCAAACAACAGGACATGGCTACCAGGTACATGAATTCACACGGTAAGGGGGGAGGCCACCAACACAGAAACTGTGGGAACCGCCTGTTCCCAGCCCACAAACAGAGGGGCTGCTCAGGTCAGTCCTCGAAGAGCAGCTGCTGCTGAGGGCCTTCGAGGGGCAAAAAGCAGTTTCCTGACTGAGAAGTGAAACTCTGCATGTACCAAGACATCTAAAGTGAACAACACAATATAAAGGCCCCCTTCATATATTTGGCCAAACCCAGTATCTGTGAATTTGCCTATTTAGTAAAATTAAGTTGAAACCTCAAAGTAAATATCCACAGTATTTAGATCTTGTGTGACTTTTTGTCACCTGGTGCTGTACAAATTTCCACCTGAGGTGAATCTAGGCCACACTCTACCTCCTTGTTTCAGTTTCAACTCTAAATAAATGTCTTTTTGAAGAGCTGTCTGTTGACACTTTTTTTTCCTTTTTCTTTTTTGTGCTTCCTGTTGATGACTTCACTATTTTAAATGGTTCCCCTGTGCAGTGCTGAAATACAGTGTTCTTAAGCAGAAGCTGAAATGTGCCTAACAAAGAAAACGTGCTGTAAGTGCTGCATTCAGACATGAGTTAGTGTTACGACCACAAGTTCAGTGCTACTAATCACTGTATCACTGTCATCCTGTTGTTCAACAATTTCCTCAAGCAGGCTCCAGTAACGTCTCTTTCGTCCTAAACCTGAGATTTTAGAAAGTGCCACATTCGAGGTTCTTTCAGGTTCAGGAGAATGAGCCCCATCATTGTTACTGGTTTTTGGCGTATTGAATATGCCACGGGGAGTTTGCCAGACTGTGACATGCGAGCAGGAGACTTTCGGTAGCCTGTCAGGTTGTCCAGAGTAAGAACTAGATAATAAGATGCCGTGCTTCCGGGAGCTGGGCTTTATAGTCTCTGGGTCTTGGCCGTTGATGGGATTAAAAGGTGCCAGGGGCATAACACCTACATACTGGAAGATGGGGGATCTGGGTGGAGGAGGCCCAGTCCCAATGGGAGCAGGCTTGGAGATCTAAGCCCTGGGTCCCACACACCTGGGTTCCTCTGCCAGTTCATGCATGAGGCTCGTCTGAACGTGTGGAGAGTGGTCTTAAGCATGGCTGTGGCTGGAACCGGAGGTCTTCAGCTGTCGGGGCTCTGCTCAGGGTGGGGAGGTAAACTCAACCCGCCCTCCTCCAAGGGGCCCTGGTGAGAACAGCCAGGCACGGAGGCAGGAGACTCTGTGCTGTTCTCTTCCCGGAGCTGGGTTTTATAGACTCTGGGTCTTGGCCATTGATGAGATTACACACAGTGGGGGGGGGGGGGGGGGGGGTGTCCATTTGGTGGGTGTAACACCTACATACTGGAAGATGGGGGATCTGGGTGGAGGAGGCCCAGTAATATGTGTACAATTTCAATGCTACTCAATTGACTACATATTTAATAAGGTGCTTTCAAATAATAGCACATACAAAACAAGGTTGGGATTAATCTATTGTTGAAATGTATTAACCAGAGCCTTACAGGAAATCTAACTCTGTACTTTCTCAAAGACCAAAGTTTCTCAAGGTTCAACATTCACCAATTTAGTGTGTGCAGTGAATGTCTGTAAAATATTATCACAAATAACAAATCAATTATATGGCACATTTAAAATTTTTCTATTTTATTTTATTTTGTTTTGTTTTTGGACATACCCAGTGGTGATCAGGACTTACATCCCTGCTTAGGGATGACTCCTCAGGAAACCATATAGAATGCAAGAGGGCCCTACATATAAAGAGCAATACTGTCTTCTCCTCACTGGAAACTCAGAGTGCAGCCAAGTGAACTAAAACCATCACTTTAACATGCTCTGGGGTCCTCCACGGTAAAGAGAAAACCACATTTGTTAGCATGACTAAGAGGATAATAACAATTAGAAAGGAGCACAATGTTGAGTTCAGCACAGAAGGCTAATATATGATTCATGAGGCAGTTCTGTTTCCTTAGGTCTCATCTATTTCTTTTTGCATTACACAAAAATCTGCTGAATTTTGTCAAGTCCAGTCAGGGTTTTTCAGCCTCATTTGTCTGTGGGAGACTGCGAATCTGGGGGAGACAGGATGGACACACAGTGTTAGAACAGCCCATCCAGCCTCTTGGAAGAGCAACATGGATGAATGATGATCTTTTCTACACTGTGTGCTGGTTATAACCTAGGGTCTAATACTTTTATTGCAAACCTTGATCTACACTAGAAAACTTCTACCACCACATTAAAAGCTTCAAAAAGATGACTAAACACTGCATTTTAAAATTCTACATATCTTCTTAATCACTGTCACTGTCACTGTCCTCCCGCTGTTCATCGATTTGCTCGAGCGGGCCCAGTAACGTCTCCACTGGAGACTTTGTTGTTACTGTGTTTGGCATACGTCACAGGTAGCTTGCCAGGCTCTGCCGTGCGGGCGAGATACTCTCCGTAGCTTGCTGGGTTCTCCGAGAGGGGTGGAGGAATCAAACTCGAGTTGGCCATGTTGGCTGCATGCAAGGCAAACGCCCTACCGCCATGCTATCACTCCCCATTACTTAAGATAATTAGTTCTTATGAATGCTCTATATTAATGTTGGAAATAGATCTTAAATCACATATTTAGTAGTTCTGTATCTCCCCTCCTCTCAAGCTTTTCCAGTAAGTTTCTAATTAGCACAAAGTAATGTTTGCTTTTGAATTCATATATCCAAATTTGGTCATGCATTGTTTTCCTTGAGGGGCTGTCTTAAGAAAGCATAGATGGGGGGGACCATACCCGCGCCCCCCCCCCCTTGCAACAGCAAGGAATTTCCTGGGAAATAATATCAATAGCCCTGAAGTTGCAAAAAGCCAACTTTGCAGAAAACAGGACTGAGGCCTGATTAAACTTTTACCTGGAGCCAGCAACAGATCCAGAAAAGACTAGACTCCCACCTACCCAAGAGAAGCTGCAGAAGAAACAAAAGGCCAGGAAAGGAATTTCAAAGAAGACCACTGACCGTTCCCAACTCTATCCCCCTTGGTGACCTCCCCAGCAAAGGACTTTTATCTATGTAGAAGCCTCACATAGGGTAAGGTTGGAAAAGCCTTATAAAAGCCACCTTGAATAAAGGAAGGGCATGCATATGGTGCCCAGGACCCATATGCTGCTTGCGCCCATGTGGCCAAGCACATGTGAGGCCAGAGAACATGTGGTGCCCACATCTCCCCTTCAGAGATGTGTACTTGCCTGTCTAATGCTGGGGTGTGTAGGGGCTCTCTCTGTCCTTGGAGAAGCCCGCATTCTCTCCAGTGTGTTACTCTCTCTAACATTCTCTCCCTCCTTCCCCTTCCTAAAATCCTGCAAATAAAATGTTTTTACTTCACTGCTCATCCACTCCTAAAATTCTTTTCTGTGATCAAGACAAGAACCCTGGATCTCAGGGTGGCAGAGACAGATCAGGAGAAAGTGACCATCTTCCTCCTGCTCACTTCACAGGAGCCACCCATGGGGCCACCGACTTCTGTGACTTGGATCCTGCCTGAATACTGGAATCACGGGTCTAAAATTATAAATGAGGGGACAGAAATTACCTTTCAAGGATGAGTTAGCATTTGATAATAATTCACATTAACAGTAAGGTAAACGTCCCAAAGGGCTTATAGATTAATTTGAAACAAAATGTATATAGCACTATAATACAGGAAGAGTCATAAAAGGATATGGCTATTCTGGGGCATTGCATGATAAGAGGTGAGGCCAGGAGACCCACATTGTGTTAGTAAGGCTAAAAAAGAATAAGGAAGATGTGGAAGGCCAGTTTCCAAGAAGAGAAACAGTGTGAGTCAAGGCAGGGTGGTATGAAGAAGTCTGTCTAGTATTTCTGAGAATGGAGCACAGCATTGTGGGGCAAAGTATGAAACAGCCCCACAAACAGGCCTATCCAAGATGGCGAGGTATCAGACCTAATCCTGCCAACAATGTGGAAAACTAAATTTGCATTTTCTCTCCTGCACAAAAAATAATTCTAAGACAAAAGCCATACATTGGTACATAAGCTGGGGCCATTGAGAACTACAAGCGCCTGCAATGGAGGAAACTTAAACTATCTCAGCATTGTACTTCTCAGAGAAGCTCTGAAGTATGAAAACATATAAGTGCTCCCTTTGTTTCCAGAAGAAACATCCTGTGGCTGTGCTTGGGTGCTTGCAGTAGGGGATGGCAAAGGTGCTCTTTGCAAAGGTGCTCGTGCAAAGGTACTCCTTCAAAGGTGCTCTTCAAAGATAGCTCTGCTCCTGTCTCCCTTCCACAATGTTCTATATGCTCTATACGCTATGATCTTGTCTTTGTGATCTTTCCCACCCCAGACCTGTCACTTATTCACATCCCCTGAAATTTAAGCCTTGTTGAAGTAAAAACATGGTGGAAGTAATTCTGGAGTTTCCCCCAGCTTCCTAGTAGCTTCCTCTCAGAGCAAGCAAGCTAGGTGGGAATGCATGTGGAGTTAGTCTTGCCAACTACCCTCACTGAGCGGCCAACAGCTCTTGATACTTACCATGTCAGTTCTGAATATCACTGAAGTCAGGCTCTCACATCTTTACATCCTCCCACCCCAGCCAATATAGGGCTACCACAGAAAATACTGCAAACAAGCACATTCAGGCAACTCATAGGACATCATAATATGTTATTTTAAGCTATCAAGTTTGCAGGTGATTTGTTATGTAGAAACAAATAATGGAAATGGCCACTAAAAATGCTGGGTATTGGGTTTATAACAGATGACTTAGTAAGCATGTGGAGGAAGATTGGAGGAGCATGTGGAGGAGAGGAGATACGGGGTTAGTGGGTGCCCAGTGTCAGTGAGCACTGTATATACCTTCAGGCATTTTGTTAGCCCTTGTCATTTGTTGAAGTACAACCACATTTGCTCCTCAGGGCATGAAACCAAGGGAAAAGACCTTATGAAACCCTGGCCACTTTCCTAAACACACACATTACATGTGGGAATTTCCTCCCTAGCAACCCCTCATCCCACCCCAGGATCGGATTTGCCCCTAGGTAATATACTTCAGGTATTAGAATAGAAAGGGTTTGCAAAAATGAACCCAAGAAAGAACAGAATTATAGGAAAGAATAGAAAAAATGACAAATATCTGTCAGTTGCAAAAAATGTGTCAGGCAAGTATAGAATAAGACTGTTTAGGGGCTTTCATATGTAGGAAGTAGAAGAATAAAAACAGAAGAGGAAATGGTCAGGACTGTTTTAAGGGTGCCTTTTTTTTCTTTTTGGGTCACACCCAGAGTTGCTCAGGGGTTACTTCTGGCTCTGCATTCAGGAATTACTCCTGGCAGTGCTTGGAAGACCATATGGGATGCCAGAGATCAAACCGGGTGGGCAGAGTGCAAGGCAAACGCCCTACCTGCTTGCTATCACTCCGGCCCCTAAGGGTGCCTTCTGATAGCTGTGTAAAACACCCCAGCCTCAATAGGTATCTTCCTATAGCTATTGAATGTTGAAGCACTTCCTAACTGTCCTATTGTCTCTGGCAACAACGGTCACCTGCTGGGAGCCTGAGGAGTTGTGGCTCTCCTGAACTGAACACAAGGCTGGCTGCAAGATCCTTGAGGGTTGCCCAGGGGACCTAAAACTTGGAGCATTCCTTTGTGATTGTTGGTCTCATTGTTTGTGATTGACTCTTCCTTGACTGGGATCAGAGGGGCCAATTGGACTGTCTTTAGACTATCACAATACACAACTAAATAATTTTTTGTGTGTGCAAAATCTAAAAGATTTTGGGACCAGACCCAGAAACACTCAGGATATCAGGCAGTTGAGAGGCTCTAGCCTGGGCTTCCTACGTGCAAATCATGAGCTTTAGCCCCATGAGCTAGCTACCTCCACAGCCCCTGAACATGGACTTGTTCATGTCCATGAACAACAATTACGTTGTTTTACTATAGCACAGCGGGTAGGGCGTTTGCCTTACAAGCGGCCAACATGGCCGACCCGAGTTCGATTCCTCTGCCCCTCTCGGAGAGCCCGGCAAGCTACCGAGAGTATTCGATATGCCAGACACAGTAACAACAAAGTCTCCAATGGAGACATTACTGGGCCCGCTCGAGCAAATCGACGATCAACGGGAGGGCCTTTACCTTTACATTTTACCTTTACTTTGGGCCACATCTAGTGTTGCTCAGAGCTTCCTCCCAGCCATGCTCAGGGGATGGTGCAGTGCTGGAATTCAACCCAGTACTCCTATGTGTGAAGCTTATGCTCAGTTCCTAATTTTTTCAATGATTCCTGTCACCTCAAATCATGTCACCTTGATTCCTGTTTATCTGGAAGCAGACTAAAGTCCAGTCTTCATCTGGACCCAACTCCAAGATAGGAAATTATAAAATCACAGTGACACTGTGCCATTTTGAGAAGCCTGTACTGTGTGAGCAAACAGTGGTCTTGGTTTCTCCCAGTTGAACATCTGTGTTCCTTTGATTAGGATAAATATACTGGACTTTTTAAGCTTAGCTTAGTCATGTAATTCCCTTTGCATAGCCAATCAAGGACCCACGGCTGGAGGGAAACACCAACAAGCCTACTGAGAGCGTGGACCAAGCATGCTGGTCACACTGAATGCAGCACTGCCTACTATGCAATGCCATTTTGACTCAGGCAGGCTCACTGCATCAGTGTGTGTGGGCTCTCACTTGAGTTTCTTCATTCTTTCTTAGCAACTATCCATCTTTCAAGAAATGAGTACTGTATCACCGTCGGAAATGAAACCCAACTGCCAGAACCAAACCCAACTGCTACAAGTCCCATAGGCTCTCACTGAAATGCCTTCACAGACTCCCAGCTGAGTCCTACTTTTAAAGAAGCAGGTTCCACTACAGTAAATACCCCATTAGTCTCAGTAAACACAGTTATCAAATCATTATTCCAACTAATCAATACCCAGGGCATACACATGCTGATACCACTGTCAGAGGGATTCATGGATAGAGAAAATGCACTGTCTTTTTTTTCAGATGTCCTTGTATCCTCCCCACTGATCACAAGAATTTTAGCAGATAATAAAGACTAACTTGACCTCCTATCAAAAAACTAGGTACTTTGGCTCTGATATAAGCAGGTAGATAGGAAAGAGCCCTCCCATGGCAATGGAATTTTTGGAAAGTAATAAAAATAACATCCCCCAAACTACAGAGAGCCCCTCTTGTGAGCGCAGGAACTAAAACTGGCACCAAGAAACCCATAGAAGACTAGACCCCATCCATTAGGAACAAAGGCCAAATAAAAGAATTTCAAAGAGAACCAATGACCACGTCCAACTCTACCTCCTTGGCAACCACCATAGCAATGGACTCTTACTTAGGAAGAAGCCCCAAAGCCCAACTTGAGTAAAGGAAGGACACACATACGCTGCCTGAGCCCAGGTGCTACTTGTGTCACGTTGTCAAGCACATGTGGTGCCCAGCACTTGTGTTGCCCATATTTCCCCTCTTAAGATGTGTACTGCGCTCAGGAACCCAATCTGGTCGAGCTTGGAGATCGAACATGGGTGGACCAGATGCAAAGCAAACGCCCTAACCGCTGTGCTATCTCTCCAGTCCTTTCAGGTAGGGCATTCGCCTTACAAGCGGCCAACATGGCCGACCCGAGTTCGATTCCTCCGCCCCTCTCGGAGAGCTTGGCAAGCTACCGAGAGTATTCGATATGCCAGACACAGTAACAACAAAGTCTCCAATGGAGACATTACTGGGCCCACTTGAGCAAATCGACGATCAACGGGAGGGCCTTTACCTTTTACCTTAAGATGTGTACTGGGGCTCTCTCCACCTTGGAAAAAAACCATATTCTCTCTTGAGCACATTCTCTTGAGTCTCTCTCTCTTTTTCTCTCCTCTCTCTTTCTCTCCTTCCTACCTTCCTCAAAAACCTCCAAATAAAATCTGTTTCTATTTCACTGTTCACGTACTTCAATTCTTTACCGTGGAAAGGTCGAAGACTGGAAGCCATAGACTGACTTTCTTTTCCTGCAAACAGCAATTCCTGAGACCACAGCTCCCTGAAAAATTGCATGGTGGGGTCTTCTAAAACTGCCATGCTTAGAAAACTAAGTGGACATCAGAGTGGCTTAATGGCCACATACCTAGTGGGGCTGGCAGGGCCCTGACTAGTGCCACACAGGGGCTCACCCACACACTTTATCAGTCCTAGTCTCCCCAGTCGGTCCCGGGGACAGAGGGAGATCAAGAGAAAGTGACCATCTCTCTCCTTTCCGCTTCACATAAGCTATCCATGGGTGCCCACCAACCTCAGGACCAAACTGTGGTAAGTGTCAGGACCGAGACCACTCCTCAGTATTCAGAGAGACAAAGAATACAGCAGGAATGCAAACCGCACATCGAGATTTTATTTTACCAGCTAGCTGGGGCAGAGATACTCTGACTCAGGATGGAGCTCGACGAAAAACAACTCCAAAGGCAAAAGTAACTTAGAAAGAGTCCAAAGCCAACAAAGGCACACAAAAGCGAATTATCAAGAAAACAAACATTCCCAATTAAGAAGACATACCCAGTTCCCATACATCAAGAAAGCATCTTATCAGCTAGACACGAAAGCATGAAAGTACACATCTCAAGAGGGGAGATGCGGGCAACACACGTGCTGGAACACATGGGCACAAGCAGCACATGGGCTCAGGCAGCATATGTGTGCCCTTCCTTTGTTCAAAGTGGCCTTTATAGGGTTCCTCCAACCTTCCCCCACATGGGTTTCTACCTAGATAGAAGTCGGTTGCTAAGGCGGTAACCAGGGGGTTGGGAATGGTGATGGTTTTCTTTCCTGGCCTTATGTTCCTGCAGGAGCTTCTCTGGGTCTGTTGCTGTAAACTAATTAACTCAGTTAAACCATTTATCCCTCTTGGTCAGAGCTGCCCCCTACAACTTTTACAACTAGAAAGAGAAGAGGTGAGCTAGCTGCTTCTCACATTTCCCTTTCCTATGATCATACTGAGTAATCTTCTGCTTCTCACAGTAAGTCCCCTAGCAAGGCTTCCTTGAGGTAGCCTCAGAACTCAGAACTGCTCTTTCTGACCACTGAGAAGCAGAAGAGGAAAACACTCCTTCTTTTACAAGACAGAAATGCTAGTGATTTGTCACAACAATAAAAAAAAAAGAACTAAATATGATTTTGAGGGTTTGAGGTGGGTACTGAGTCCTTGGAGGATGAGGGAGTTGGTACACTGGTGAGGGAGTGGTGTAGGAATTATGTACACAAGGAATCATTATTAACAGTACCAAAAACACAGGAACTCAATCAAGATAAAAGATATTAAAAATAAATATGATTTGAACTGCTACCAGCATGGAGCTAGAAAGTGAGCCTGGCATGAAAGCACAGGCCCTGCATGTAGTCAACCCTGGCTCTAATTCCAGCACCACACGTTCCCAGAGCATCACTGGATATAGCCCTTGAGGCTTCAGAGCACTGCACAGGAGGCCCAGGTCATTCCTGTACCCCGGAGAGTGGAAAATTCAGCATCCATAGGCCCTCTGGTTTGGCTGAGGATCTTCACACAGTATAATCCTTGACTTCCTAAGCATCACTTGGAAGCTCATCTCACACCACCACAAAAATAAACTATTATTTAAATGGCACTTATTCTGAAAAGCAGACCTATAAGCTATAAACAGGGACAGGCAGAGTTTACCCAGAGGACAAACAGCAGTTGTCACCCCGGAAACTTAAACAACATGCACACAGAAAGGAGATGCAGTCATAGGTAGAACACAGTGGGCCAAGGAGCAGGCCTCGGGGGAGGAAGGAAGACTTGGGGGAGCTGGTCCTCCCAGAAGACAATCACTCAGAAGGCCACCTAGGCGACAGGGCAAAACTGAGACTCAGGCAACCATAGATAAGGGACTGGCTTCTTGCACATGTGGTGTTGCTTGTGGGTCAAAGTAGCCAAATGCAAGGAGTATCAAGTAGCTTGAGTTACCCCAGAATTAATCAGCAAATGAGAGCAGGTGAGGACTTGAAAGTAAGGAAGATTAAACACATGGCAATAGGAACCCTTTATGCACCCCTTCAGTTAATAATACCCACACTATGTCTGTAATCTGTTTGGAGAACATTTTTCCAAATAAAGAGATGTCACAAGGAGAAAGTTTTGTTCCCACTCACACTATAGGAAAACTGGGTAAAGCGAGTCTCCAACAATCAGAGTTTCAAAGGAATGTTATGTTGTTCTTTATGGGTTTGGTTTGGGGCCACACCTGGAAGTGCTCAAAGCTTATTCTGTGCTCAGGGATCAGACCGGCAGAGAATCGGGGACCCAGGAGGTGCCAGAGACTGAATCCAGGTTGGCTGTGTGTGAGGCAAACCCTACCAGCTGTACTATCTCACTGGTACCCTCAGAGAGATAATGTTTTTAACTACAAAATCTTTTCTGTATTGCAGAAAGATTTCAGAAATGCAGCACTTTGTTTCTGGCTTCTTAGTAAAGTTTTCTTTGGCTCTTTATTCCAATTAAATGCTTGGCTTCCTAAGAGCTGGGTCTGAACAGTTTCCTTCTAATTTCCAAACCCAAAGCTCTGTTACAGCACCACTCTGACAGGCCTGAGTGCAAAGCATGGAGGGAAGACACACATCCGTTGGGTATTCTGGCCCATCAGAAGCATGGAAACCAGTAAGTTCAGCCTCAAGGTAGGTTGCCCTGCCCCTGACAGCTGAGTTGGATTGCTAGAAAGAGATATGAAATGGGTCTCAGTCCTGCTTTAAGCCTAGTTTTTCTGAGACCGAAGACCTCCAGAATCAGCCACCACCATGCTGAGACCACTCTCCACATGCATGAAGGTATGGGCAGAGGAATAAAGGCATGCGGGTCCCAGGGCTGAGATCTCCAAGGCTGTCCGAATCGGGGCTGAGCATCCTCTACCCAGATCCTCCACCTTCCAATAGGGAGGGGTCACACTCACCAACTGGTCCCCCGGTGCCGTGTAATCCCATCAACGGCCAAGACCCAGAGACTATAAAACCCAGCTCCCGGAAGTGCGGCCACGTGACATCTTATTATCTCATTCCTACTTTGGACAACCTGGAAGGCTACGAAATGTAACCCGCCCACAAGGCAGAGTCTGGCAAACTCCCCGTGGCATACCCATATGCCAAATACCAGTAACAATGATGGATCTCATTCTCCTAACCCTGAAAGAACCTTGAATATGGCACTTTTTAAAAAATCTCAGTGCTAGGATGAAGGAGACGTTACTGGGGCCTGCTCGAGGCAATTGACGAACAACAGGATGGTCGTGACCGTGATCATGATCATCTGAGACCAACAGGGAATTTGAAGCTTTTCTTTTTATCAGGAAAGTTAACTGAGTTGGGAGCTTTTAGGTGTAACTGAGCAGAGTAGTTGTGGAAATGGACTCAAGAGACCATGCAATACTTATTGGGTGATTCAGGTAACACGCTAGACCTTACAATGGCGGTGACAGGAAGGAGCCTTTTGACTCAGGATGGGTCTCCAACAACCTCCTCTGGCATTTGATTTCCAGGAATCGAGAGGAGTCATGAGACAGGATGTCAACTTGTCCTGAGGTTTCTGTAATTTGTTGCCATTCTTACACTTGCCTGATGCAGATCTTGTCTGTGACTTCAGAAACGTAAGACTGACCCAAAGAGGTGTGTGACTTCAGAAATCTAAGACTGACCCAAAGAAATTAAAAGATTTTTTTCACTGAACTGAGTTGCACATGCACAGAGAGTTCCAGAGCATAATGTCCATTCTGCTCAACACTGACCCCAGACCCTCAATTCAGGCTGGGCACAAACACTTAGTACTTGATTGCGATTCACTTACTTTTGCTTTTGTTTGGTTCATTTGGGGGACACACCCATTTGTGCTGGGTAGGGGATTGCAACAATTCTCACAGCCACTGGGCATAAGCAAAATCTCATTCACTGACAAACTCTGGTTGAGGAGAATCATGTTGGGGACTCTGGGTCTCCTGAGCACTGCTTGGGAACCACCCCTCCCCACAAGAGTTGTCGTTAATGACTACAGAGAAAGGGAGTCATGTCAGAATCAGCTGCCTCTTCTATCTATCACTGGTGAGCAAGTGGATGACTGAATGCCAGCCAGGCTTTCTGCAGAGCAAGCCACATGGGGCTACTGATTGCCCCAGCTGAGACTAGGATGGCTCAGCTCTTTGTTTGATAACACCAACTGCATTTGATCACCTTGACTTTGTCATGCAATTCCCTCTAAGTTACTGGGCTAAAGTTAAGTAGGTCATAAAGTAGATCTGCTCTCAGCTCAACAAACTGTCCCCAGGGAGGGAAAGCTGAAAAGGGAACAGGAGTTTTGTGTAACTGCAAGGGGAAAAGAAGTCAAACAAAGAGCTAAGCTGAAGGTCCTTATCATCCATGACATTCAAAAAATAGAGGGGCAGGGGAAAGGAGGAGGAGCTAAGACTCAAGATGGAAAGCAAGTAGCTGAAGGCACCCAGAAAGGAAAAGGTAGGCAAGTCTAACAGGCATGGGTTATGGCTGGGCAAGGACTACGTTTGGTTATACTGCATTTGATTATTCAGAGCTATTAGACCATTGGGCTGGAGCGATAGCACAGCAGTAGGGCGTTTGCCTTGCACGCAGCCAACATGGCCGACCCGAGTTCGATTCCTCCGCCCCTCTCGGAGAGCCCGGCAAGCTACCGAGAGTATCTCGCCCGCAAGGCAGAGCCTGGCAAGCTCCCCGTGACGTATTCGATATGCCAAACACAGTAACAACAAAGTCTCCAATGGAGACGTTACTGGGCCCGCTCAAGCAAATCGATGATCAACGGGAGGGCCTTTACTTTACTTTACTTTATTAGACCATCGTTCCAGACATGTGCCCTGCCTGGTTCTGAAGCCTGAGAGGCACTGATGGAGATGTTTAAAGATTTCTGTGCTTTTCCTTTCCACTGAAGCAAAAGTGTATTTGTCTGTGTAGTTCATGGGAAGGTCCATAACCCTTTATGATAACAAATTAACCTCATCTCACCCCAAGAGTTCAGATATATATTGGTGAAGAGATTTGATTTCAATGACTTGAAAGAAAAGAATTCCGTATATACCTAGCGTTAAGTAGCCTCTATTGCAGCCATATGACCAATTCTCTCAGTAGATGCTGCATATGAGCTGACTTCTCTGGAGACTAAGGACAACTGAGGCCAGTAGCCTCTTCAAAGTCCTCTTTAGGATTGCCAGACTCATAGGCCCAGGTCTCAGTGAGGCCGCCAATGCTTGGCTGGTGATCAGCCCAGCTGTGAAAAATTCTTTTCAAAGAGGTCTTGGCTAAGCCCTTTCCCATGATGGCTCTGAATCAGGTGGTATCTCACCTCAAAGAAGAGAGGAGAAAACAAGTAAGAGTACAGGTGGGTCACCTCAGGCAAAGCACAGGAGTCTGGCAGGGAAAGTCACTGCTGGAGTTACCTGAAGAGAGAGCCACACAGATAAAGCTGAAAGATGATAAGGGAAAGAGCAAACAGACCTCCTAGGAATTCCCTTAGCGGGAGCAGAGCTCCCTGGAAGGCTTCCATGTGGGCTCATCTCAACACAAACATCAGACCCAAGCAAGCATGAAGCTTAATCAAGGCGCAGGGCAGGTCTGAAAGAACCGAGGCCAGGAGACCAAATACACAGGCACGGAACAGGTATCACGAATCAGGTCTGAGGTCAAACACTCAAGAAAATGAAAAGCAATTCCTGTGAATAATTTAAGCAATACCTCCAAAGGCAGGAACTATAAAGGCAATAATCTTTTGATGGGGTGGCACTTCCCAAGAAAATGGAATCAGACTTCAGGGAGCCCTGGGAGCAAACATCCAACTGGGTACTTTGGAAGCTGTGTTCTATGGAAAAAACTTCCTAGCAGATGTGGTTACATGCGAGAATAATGGGTGGAATGGCTGTGTCCAGGGTACGAACCCTTCCACTTTTAGGTTCTCATTTCCTCATCTGCAGTGAGCAGGCCTGGGGGACTCTTGCCACAGAACTCTTGCCACTGCAAGAGTGGCTGCTTAAAGCCGCTCTTCTCAGATTGAGACTATGCTCACTCATGGCAAGTGGAAATACTGGACTCAGGCCAACTTCCAGGTTCAAGATCCCCAGGTGGGCAATGAGGCCCAGAGCACACTGCAATGTCATGCCAGGAGAAGGGGACACTATAAAAGGGAAGAAACAAACTCCACCCCAGGCTGGTTTATTCTCCAGCTCTAGGTGCTGATTTCTAAGGGCTGCAGCAACTAGAATGATGGCAGCTAAGCAGCAGTGAATAATGTAGCTGAAATAGAGCTCCTGAAGGTAAACTGGAGAGGGTGCTCAGGAAAAGGCAGCATCAGATCAACGCACAACGTGTGGAGCTTAATGTCCACCTGATAGGCAATGCTCGGCATAAAAAGGGAACACATTTTTGCAGTTACTTGGTGATCTGTTAGGCATTTATGAGAGATCCATCTCCAGTTATCATATTAACTGATTTTGAGTTTTAATTCCCTTCACAGTGATCTATCAGTATATTAGCTCTTAAAAGATTAATTATATCACACTTGAACACAACATTCTTTTAGAAAATAAAAACTAATATGTTTATTCAATATAATTTCACAACACCTTGGAATTAAGAAATAGTTTTAGTCATGGTTATTTACAATACCATCAACGCTCAACAAATGGTATCAACAATATCATGTCCTGCGTGCAATGTTCCAACAATTCCAACATCATGCCCACCACCAGAATATCCATCTACCTCCAGCATCTCAGGTCCTCTCGGCCTCTGCTCCCTGCCTCCACTGCCTCCTTGCCACGGCAAGCTAAGTTCTACAGACCAGTTCAGTGATTCTGTTGCGAGGGGTTATTTGTTTATTCCTTTACTATTCCCATATGATATCTCCTCTGTTTCTGTTTGTTTTTAAGCCATACCCAGCTATGCTCAGGATTTACTTCTAGCTCAATATTCAGGGCTTAGTCCTGGCAGTGCTCAAGGTGTCAAACATAAAATACCATACCCCTTTTGGATTCTTTAAAATCAAAAACTTAAAAAATATTTTTAAAGAGGGACTGAAGAAATATTACAGCAGGTAGGGTGGTTGCCTTGCATGCGGTCAACCTGGGGTTCGATCCTTGGAATCCCATATGGTCCCATGAGCATTGCCAAGAGGAATTCCTGAGTGCAGAGCCAGGTATAAGCCCTGAACGCTGCTTGGTGTGTCCCCCAAACATAAATAAATACATAAATAATACTTTTAAAGAAATATTTAATCATTTCCCCCAAAAGTTTAATACGGTGCACTGAATAAAATTTTGGAATACTATTGATTCCATTACCTTAGTAAATTTTTATACTATAAGGCCATGGAGACACTTCAAAGGGCTAAAGAATATTCTTCATGAACAAAGACCCAAGTTGCAAACAACGGAGAACAAAGAACAAAGGCAGGTGTGGCACTATCAGTCCTGAGACCTCATGATCTGAGCACCACCTGGCAGGAGCAGCATCACGTTCATGGGCCTGAGCATTGAGTGCCCAGCTAGGTTGTTGCTTGAGTACTGAAAGGAATGGCCCCATGATCCCAGAGACCCCACTCTCCAAATCTGTATGTTAACTATATGCCCATTTAAAGAGTTTCCTTCTAGACATAAAAAGACAGTTGTCCCAGTATTTAAAATTGCCCCACAAGATGTCTAACCATTTGTTTTAAGAACATTCTGATAATGGGCAGACTATGTACATTTACACAATAGTACACTGGACTCTGGCTTCCTGCCCACCTGCCTTCAAAGCTTGCCCAAGGGACAATCAGCGTATGTAAGTTTGTACATTCACTGAAATAGCAAAAGTACCTTATAGACCTCATCTGGGTAATTAACACACAGAGGGGAAGGAAGATTATTGAGACCGAGGTGTCAGAGGCTGGCAACACTTTCCCATCTAGAATTTTTAAATAGCCACTGGGTCTATCCACAATTCCATAGAACTCATATGGAGAGAGAAAGGAGAAAATTCCAACACAGGCAGGTCTCACACATAACTTCCTCTTCTTTTCAGCAAATATTTGCTGAATAAATAGGTAAGTTGATTTGGTTAGACTCAAGCCTTAGAATTCCAAGTTTCTCAGGTTAATTTTTTATTCATTAGCTCTGCCACAAAAGAAAATGATGATCTACATGCAACAAGTATGCAGAATATTATAGAATATATGTAAATAATCTGAGAAAGGTGACTGAATTAAGTCAAAGATTCTGAATTAACTTTACAAATGCTGGTCATCAAGACATTACATAAGGTTTCACTAGAGTTAATGTTCAATGATCCCATGACGTATTCGATATGCCAAACATAGTAACAACAAGTCTCACAATGGAGATGTTACTGGGCCTGCTCGAGCAAATCGATGAGCAACGGGAGGACCGTGACTGTGACTGTGATCCTGGAAAGGGTTACACTCGATCCAAAATTCTAATCTTCCTTAAACATAAACAGAATAAAATTTCATGTAAAACATGCTATAAAAAAAGTTTAAAAGACTCCACTTAAAAAGCTCTATGAAACAAATACAGCAAAGAAGTAAGCTACAAAGCCAATATACAAAATTCTCTTGCATTTCTATATACAAACAATGAACTACAGGAAAAAAAAAGGAAATGATGCTTTTATGGGCTGGGGCAATAGTACAGCTGGTAGGGCACTTGATGTACAAAGTGGGTGACTCAGGTTCGAACTTCAGCATCCCGTATCAGTCCCCTGAGCATTGCCAGGAATAACTCCTGAGCACATAGCCAGGAGCATTCCCTGAGCACTCTTGGAAAGGCTTAAAAAAACAAATAAAAGACGATTTCAAATAAAATAATGTCCAAAAATATCAACTGCTGGGGAGATGCCCTGGTGGCTGAGTCATCACAGATCTGCCTGGCCTCCGGGCCAAGATACCAGGACCCTTCTTGGGATGGGCCAGTCCAAGTACCCACAATGCCAGTAGACCCAGTTCCCTGTGCTTACTAACATGGCCCCGATCCGTGACTAATGTCTGGGAGATCCGAGAGCTCCTGGAGCTCTCGGCCACATCCGCAGCTGCACGACAGTTTCAAGTTTGACAGTTTCAAGTTCAACAGTATTGACAATTCCGTAAGAACACAGCAAATAAGATGGGAAAATTCAATGTTCCAATGTTTTAAATTTTAAACAAAAACAGAAAATAACTTTGGTTAATTTAACATCTGTAGTCCATAAACAAAATACAAATCAGTTGTCTAGGAATCAACTTAACAAAGGATGTGAAAAACATATATAACACAAGTCAATAAAAAAAAAGTATAAGAGGAAATGTCAATGTTCAATGATCCTGGAAAGGATTACATTCGATCCAAAATTCTAATCTTGGATCAAATCCTGGAAAAGGGTTACACTCGATCCAGAATTCTAATCTTGGATCATTTTCCAGAAGTTGGAAAAAAATCTCAGGATCACTGGTTAGAAGAATTAAAAGACAAAAATGAACATCCTAACCAAAACATCATACAGATTCCTGAATTTCCATTAAAACACCAATGATACTACCAAAGGCTAGGTTACTATTGTCGGGTCACCCCAGGGGGGAAGGGTGCTGTCCCTCTGCCTGCTCAGTGGCCACTATCCACCAGAGGCCACTGGACAGTCAGGTTTGGGCCTGCAGTGGAGACACGCAGGGCCTCATGGAATGGCGGTAGAGGTGGCCCTTTCCTCCCCACCCCAATGAGACCTCGAGTCACGGCCCACTAACAGCCTCTCTGGCTCCTGATCAAACTGCTTAATGGCCATCTTCCCAAGACCTAGAAACAAATCTCAAAACCCAAAGGCTTTTGGCAGAAATGCGTCTGGTCCCTGCAGTAGGTTACTGGCGATGGGCCACCCCAGCTGGGAATAGGTTTTGTGCCTTGGCCAGTTCCCCCTGGCGGCCCAGTGGCCGCCATTTTCCAGAGGCCACTGTACAGTCAGATTTGGGCCCACAGTGACAAGACGCGCAGGGCCTCACAGGATGGGGGTGGAGCCGGCCCTTTCTTCCCCGTTCCAATGAGACCCCAAGTCACCGCCCACGAATGGCCTCTCTAGCTCCCGATCAAGTTGCTTAAGGGCAATGATCCCAGAGACTCAGGAACAAATCTCAAAACCGAGCAGGTTTTGGCAAGAAATCCCTCCAGATTTAATTGTTAAAATTTCAGAATTTCAAAATCACGCAGCCACTACTGCAGACACGTGACATCATATGTTATTCATAACCAGCAATAAAAAACAAATTGTCTACTGTTGCCTTTTTGGCAGATCTGAGTTTTGGGGTAAAATCCCAAATAATAATGGTGTGTCCAAAATATTGAATGTAATTAAAGTAGAGAGTAATTTGGAAATCATCTACCCCACAGGTAGGGGAAGGGTGAGAGATGGAATTATACTAGGGTTTTTGGAGAATGGGCACGGGTGAAGGTACAGGTGTTTCATTGCATGATTGAAACTTAAACTCAAAAGCTTTGTAACTGCTCTCACAGTGATTCAATAAATGAAATTATAAAAAATGAAGAAAAATGTATGGAATGATAAAATTTCCCACATAGCCAAAGCAATACTGGCACGGGGGAAGGAGGGGGATAGGGGTAGGGACAAAGACATTTCCAGACTAAATTATATTATAAAGCTATAGTCACCAAAACTGTGTGGTACTGTAGTATAGGCAGACCCTGAG
Organism: Sorex fumeus; assembly: GCF_029834395.1. Classification (NCBI taxonomy): domain Eukaryota; kingdom Metazoa; phylum Chordata; class Mammalia; order Eulipotyphla; family Soricidae; genus Sorex; species Sorex fumeus. The sequence goes on from NW_026606103.1 coordinate 7,597,409, forward strand.
ATCAATGGAATAAAATTGAGAGCCTATTGAATAAGCCCTCAGATCTATTGGCTGTTCATCTATGACAAAGATTCAGGTGCAGAAGTTCTCTTCAATAAATGGCACTGGAGAAAATGGATAGCCACATGCAAAAATAAAATAAGTGGATCCAAATCTTACACCATATCGAGAAGTAAACTGAAAGTGGATTAAAGATTTTTAGATTAGATCAGAATCCATAAAATACACTAATTAAAAAAGGTAGAACTCTTCAGGATATGGACCTCAGAGGTATCTTTAATAATTCTACTCCATTAGCAGAGAGAACAAAAACAAAAATAAGCAACTGGGACTATATCAAACCACCAATGAGTTTTTACATGGCAAAAAAAAAAAAAACTCAGAGAGGTCTTGGAGAGATAGGAGATAGGACAGTGGGGAGCGCGTTTGCCTTGCACATGCCTGACCTGGGTTTGATCCCTGGCATCCCATATGGTCTCCCAAGCAATGCCAGGAGTAATTCCTGAGTGCAGAGCCAGGAGTAAAGCTTGAATTTTGTCGGGTGTTACCCAAAAAAAAAAAAAACTCAGAAAACAAACAAACAGAAAAAGAAACCCTAGTAAATGGGAGAAAACTTTCACACATCACACATCTGATAAAGGACAAATGTTCAATATACATAATGTACTCACCAAGCTCAACAGTAACAACAAAGAGAGCAAGCCCCCATCACCCCAAAAATGGGTAGAGGAATTGAACAAGCATTTCCTCAAAGAAGACATGTGGATGTACAATAGTCACCTTGGAAAAGTTTATCACCATTTATCAGGCAAATGGGAATTAAAATGACAATAATATGAGACAGCACCTCATATCAGTGAGAAAGACCTATAATCCAAAACACTGAAAATATGTTTTGGTGATGATATAGTAAAAAGGAATCTCATAAATAGTTGATGGGAACGTTCTCTGGCTCAGTCTCTATGAAAAAAACTATAGAGACTTCTCAAAAAACTAGTTTCCATCTGACCCAGCAATGGGATTTCTTGGCATCTACCCCAAGAATAGAAAAACATTAACTCAAAAAAAGTATACACACCAATGTTCACTACAGTGCTAAGTCAGGATACGAAATTAACACTAACATCCAAGGAAAGATCAATGGATACTGAAATTGTGGTGTATATGCAGTTCATGCAACTTGGACGAAACTGGAGAGCATCATATGAAGTAGAATAAGTAACAGGAGAAGTTCAAGTACCTGATGATACCACTGCTCTGTGGTACAGATAAGTAAGACACATGGATAGACAGTACTTAATGATGACAAACTTTGCCTTTGATGACAAAACTGAGATTACTAAGAAGTCGAGAGGGGGAGATTAGAAAGAGGTGGGCTGAAGGTGGCACAGGAAAAGTGGTGGGAGGTCTCGGGCACTTTGGCGGTGGTAAAGGTGCTATAACTTTGTACGTCAAACCATGAACATTAACACTCTTATAACCATTTTGACTACATTATAATGAAAAGTAATATAATAGTACCCCAAAATGCTATTCTAACTATACTGATTATATTAGGTCTCAGTCATTTCATATGTTTACCTATATTCTTCATAACTATGACCTAAATGTAAATGTAAGTTTTCAGCAATAAACATAACTTAGAATAGAACTTTCCAACAGAAATACAACGTGAGGAAAACACACATGTAAACCTCCTGTGCACAGTTAATTTAGAGAAGGCACATTAAAAGAGTAAAAAAATAAGGTAAAATTATTGTGAATAATACATTTAATTATCCCACATATTCAAATATTATAATGTCAACATGCAGTCAATATGCAACCAATAATAAAAAATTGTTTCACTTTTCATGTTCTAGTTTTATTTCATCTAAGTCTGAACTAGTTGCCCCTCAGGTGCTCAAGTGAATAGAGGCTCCAGACTACTTTTAAAGTTACAATGTAAAACTGGGGCATGGCCTGATATTTCACTGAGAAATGAGAAATTCTTCACACAAAGAATATGTGTGAAGTCACTGAGATGAAAACCTTTGCTATTTTATCACAGTAATCTTTAAAAGTAGAAAGAATCTGATGCTGACCTTATTAGAGGAACAAGAGAAACCAAAGTTTTATTGGAAATCCAGACATTATTCTGAATACTTTTGATGGACATATGAATATAATTTCAAGTGCTCGTTTATGAGCATTAATCTGAGTTTTAATTTTTAATGTACTCTTCTGGTTTTCAGTATGCAAGTCAACTGGAATACCAATATTATTAGTGTTTATGTTCTTAAAGATATTTACCATATCTAGTCTTCTCTAGCAAATATCTGTTTGCATAAATGCTGGTTGTTTTAGAGAAGCTTTATGACTCCAAAATATGAATAGCAAGATTATATACCACAGGGTATGTGAGATTACAAATATAAATCCAGTCCAACTAAGAAATACAAACAAGATCGAGTCAGCTAATTTTTCTATAAAAGTTCTTGTTTTGTTAAATCATTAGTATTTATTCCATAACAATCCCAACTCATTCTCCAAGGTCTGACATACATAAAGGAAGGCACAGATAGGAAGTGAAAAGTAGTGTATGAACTGGATGTTTCCCATGAGGTTAAAGAGCAGTGGTGGTGGAAAAAAGTGGGAAAGTCAGTGGAGTGATAGAAATACAGAATTAAATGTTTCTGGAAATGCCATGAAGAAAATGTTACTAGAAATGAGAAAGTCAAAAACCTAGGAGGTAATATATATCAGAAATTGCCAACAGCATTTTGAAGTGAGTCAATAGGTAAGTGAACAGGAAGTCCAAGAGCCTAACATTTTTACTGTCCAGTGGCATATCTTTTGTGCCCTAAATACAGGGCTAATATACTTCTTTTCATTTTAAAGGGACCACAATACTTGATTTTATCCCCCCTAGTTACTGAGCCAGCTCGAGCAAATTGATAACAATGGGAGGACAGACAGACAGACAGACAGACAGCTTGTGAAAAGCAGAAGAATGAACAAGCTTATAAACTCACTAAATATTCCAGTGGGATTTACACCTGTGTGCTTAAAGTTCCTGGCAAGTGGCAAATTTAAACAAGTTGAGGAACAAATGGGGCCCTGGCTGAATCTCTTTATTGTTTACAATTTAAGTCATTTATCCACTCAAAGATCATTTCTTTTTTTTTGTTATTATTTCTCAGCAACACTAGTACTCAGGTCTTACTCCTGGATACCTATGTTCAGGGGTTATTCCTGGCAGTGCACGGAGGACCATATTTGGTGCCAGGGACTGAAGCCAGGCTGGTCCAGTGCAAGGAAAGTGCCCTACCTACTGTACTATCAACCCAGCCTCAACGGCCATTTGTTGAGCACAGCATAGTGAAGATGAGAAGTCTTAAAATGAAGGGATGGGGGGGAGGGGGAGAAGGAACCACAAAAGTTTTAAACCTATGAAAATGAAAAGTTGTTTTCCCTCTCCTAGCTGAAAATTGTTATTCCAAGGAGTCATTTTTTTCACTAAGCATTTATGCGCTATCTTCCACCTCCCTGTGAAAAAAAGTGGGGTCAGAGCCATAGCTCAATGGGCTGTGTATGGGCTTTGCATGATTCATCCCTAAGTCTACGTGGATCCCTGGGAGCAACACCAGAGCACAAAGCTGGGTGTAGCCCTTGAGTACTGAAAAGTGTGGGCCCCTGAAAACCAAAAAAAATAGAAAAACAAGAGATTTAGATAAATGTTATGCTCTTTTCAAATTGTCAAGTCTATTTGCCCAGTGTTAGAAAAAACACATTCCAAGATCCCAGGGATCAGTTACTTCCTGACAACATGAATACAGTATGACTATGACATTGCTGATAGGCAGAGACACAATTAAAAGTACAAGGGGCTGGAGCAATAGTACAGCAGGTAGGGCATTTGCCTTGCACGCAGTCAACCCGGGTTTGATTCCCAGCATCCCTTGCGGTCCCCCGAGCACTGCCAGGAATAATTCCTGAGTGCAGAACCAGGAGTAACCCCTGAGCATTGCCAGATGTTACCCAAAAAGCAAAAAAAAAAGGGTGGGGGAATAAAAAAATCTGGCAGATTAATCAAGTTAATCCTTATTTAAATAAAATTAAATTAATTAAATTAAATTAATCTTTGTTTAAAATGAAGATTATTTGAAGCAATATCACCTAAAAGGCCTTCTAGATTTGTTTTCTTTTAGTTTTGCTCCTTTTTGAAGAGTGCCAAGTATATAAGAGGATCTTCCCAAATTATATTTCAGTTAAAATTTATGACATTAAATTCGAGTTCCAAAGACAATGGGAGGCAATAAATGTTTAAAATACAAATAACCTGTGGATACATAATCCACTCCACATGAAGAGCATGGAGTGAACTGTTGGTTTGTTCCACTCTACAGAACTTCTCCCAGCCTGGGCAGTTTCTGCGAGGTCCCAAGCCAGTTCAACCAGGCTGATTCTAAGGCTAGCATTGTTTTATGGGCGGGTCATGTGATCATATCACTTTAACAGACAAGTTTAGTTTCCATGTGGCCAAGCGTCATAATAAAATAAATTTTAACTTACAACCCAACCTAGCCACAAATATACTTAGAACATGTAAATTTCAAAATTGAAAATTCCTTAAGTACCTTCAGAAACGGTGGATTCAGCTTTCTTTATTACTGATAATGTTAACTATGCTATTTTAAATCCATTTTGTTTTCAGGATACTGAGAAAGAAAAATTGGCTAAAAAGACTCATAGTTTGGGTCAGAGAGACATTACAACATTACCATCAAGCTTGTTTTTATCCCAGGCACACCAAGCCTCACCAGGAGTGACCCTGAGCCCATAGCCCTAAGCACCACTGGGGGTGTGCCTTCTACAAAAGTAACCTCAAATCATTCATGGTTCAAGTTACAGACAGAGGAGCTTTAATGATGCTCGGACACAGGAAGATAATTCCCAACCACTCATTTCCTCCCCTCTAAAGGAAAAACGAGTACAGAAATACAATAAGAAAACAACCTGGGAAACGTCATTTGTGATCAAGGAAAGTTTGGAGACAGAATGAACATCTGAGAGAAACAAACTGTGATCTCAGTTTTATACAATGAATTTGGAAGTGTTTCAAGATTCTAAAATACTTGTAAACTTTACATAGCTGTTTCTTGAGAAAAGTCTGACTAGCAGGCAGAGGGTCTTAAATACCTCAAAAATGAATTACCTGAAACTGAAGTTATTCTTCCCTCTTCTGAATTAGAATCACAATGTAACAGGCTCAAACATTCACTCTGCTAACTGTGATTAATAGAAGCCACTGGAGTGTTCCCACTGAAGTCTGGTTTATTTTTCACAGGAGAATCAACACAAAGTTGCATAAAGTCCCCACACTACAATAATAATCAAGCATGCATAGTGAATAGCCTCATGCACTGTGAGAAACATACTCAGAGCACTCTTTGTCATAAAACTTAAAAGACCTATCTAGAAGTTTAACCTTTCAGTCATACCAGGAAGAAAAGAATTCCCTGATTATTTGAGGATGTTCCGAAATCTAGCTTCTGAACAGTTTCAGTTATTCAACTCCACATGGGATTGTGACCCAGATGATGTTGTGTAACTGAAAGTGGGGATAATGAAAAATCTGGCAATAGTAAAAGGTTTCTGAAATGACCATAAATTAAAAATGAATTGTGTAATAAATCGAAGATATTCTTGGCATCAGGTGTTTCTGCTTGCTCATGTAGTATTATTAGATGAAAGCCTTGTTCTAAGACTTACTGGCACAATGAACTGAAGAACTATACATGAGTGTGTGTGTAGGGGGGGGAGGGTGCACATGCATGCAAGTGGTTGGGGATATAATATCACTTCCACAATAAATGGAAATGCTTTTATGATATGGAATGATTTAACTTGAAGATAACATAACGCCACCCTTTGCTACAGTATTCCAGAATACCTGTTACAGGTGCTGACATAAGCATTCCTGGTGTTAGTGGGCACAGCATGAATACATTAAAATGTGCCAAGGAACTAAAGATGACAGCCAGATACAATGAAGATGGAGCTATTACCAAGGATCAGAGACGAGAATTCCAGATGGTCGCAAATACCAAGATTAGTGGAGCTGTCATACATGAAAAGACAAAGATGACTCCAAAGATTATGAAAGGAAGACAGCCAGTTCTAGTAGATGACTTCTGGGCTCACAATAAATCATGTTTTATTATTTATTTTAAAATGATAATTCATGGTTCATAATATAACCCAAGTTAGCAAAAGCACAAGGAAACAGGCTTGTCTTCCAGAGACTGACAATGGCATAGCTGCCTGGAAGCAAATCTGACCCTAATTAACATAAACCTTTGTTAAAAGAATTTTCAATCTTAGGGATATACTAGAATTTATGGAATTAAAAATTTTAAAAAGACCCTAATGATTGAGTTCTATCACAGATTCAAAGAAACAGAATCTAGTGGGAACAGGGCATCAGTTTTCGTATTTTGTAATAGTCTCTGGGAAATTCTGAAGTATAAAAAGGCCTGAGAAATGAGATGGAGGAAACAGGGGTTCATAAACTTAGTATATACTCAAATCATCCAGATCCCTGTGTCCCACCCCAAAGTATCCCTCAAAGTCTAAGAAGCTGAGATTCTCCATTTCTAGCAAGAACTGGTCATATTTCTTACTGTCCTTGGACCTCACTTTGCACAGTGTGGGTGTGGAATATCAGCTTCTAGGGTCTTCAGTACCTATAACCTCTTCAGCAGGTTCACACATAAATTTAGTAACAAACCAGATTAGTATTATACCCTTAAATGCCACTAGCAGGATTGTTTTTTCCTTAAAAAAGGTAAAGACAATGCTCATACATTAATCAGTTGTGGGGAGCCAGACAATGAGCTACATAGAAACATCATGTGTCCTCCAGAGTTCACATCAACCCCTGTTATGAGGGGACTGTCATCTCCAGGGCAGGAAAACAAACTCAGACCCAAGGAAACACAGCAACCCATCAGGGACAGGCAGCTAAGGAGCAGGAGAGACTGAAATGCAACTCAAGACTTTCCAGGTAACCAAGTCTTGACTTTTCTCTCGAGAACATCCGTAAACGTGATACACACATAAATCCTGTATCCTCTCCATGCTGCCTGCAGAGACATGGTTTATATTTAAAAAAAGTAAAGGTAAATTCATAAGTCCATTATGTTTTTTCTTTCCTTTTAACAATTGGCCTTAGAGGAAGAAAGAACATATTTGGCATATCAAAGCATTTGCTCAGTCTGCTTTTACACAAATTAAAACAGATTCAGCATCTCTGGCCTATATATGTTTATGTGTCCAGAACGAATGCATGAAAATCCATTCAAGTTTGGAATACATTCAATACTAGCATTAAAAAGGTTACACTGAAACACATTCTAAGCTAATTAGAAAAGCAAAACACTCATTCAGAAAAGTCAGCTAGGAAAGTAAGATTTTCCTGCTTTTGTTTCAAGAGTTCAGAACATCTCCAGATGCTCCCAAGGCGTGGCGGGCTGGGTCTCCAGGCCCTCTCTGCACACATTCATGTCTGTCCAAGGAAGTTCCTGGATACCTGAGAATGTGAGCATTGCTCTGCTGATTTGGGAATGGTCAGTTTTAAAAAAGTTATTCTTTTTATGTCACCTTTCTTCACACATTCTCTTCTAAAGGGAAAACTTTGTAACTGCTGTTAGGCAAGAAAGTAGACAGGAAGTAATGACCTTTAATTTCCTAGTTATCCTAGGTATTTCCAAGGAACAAGGCAGAAAAATGCTAGAAAGAACACGGTATGTCCCACTTGCCATTATACCTGAACTAAAAATTGGATTATCAATGTTCAAATAATATTGATTCCACTCCTCAAATTGTTTCATTAAAATTCTCATGAAGACTGATACAACTAACTTTAAGTTTTCTGTTTGACAAAATAAGGGAGTCACACTCCTTTGAAATCAACAATGACACCATGCATCAGTGCTGTCAGACTGACAGAGAAATTACCAACACTGACAACACTGACTCAGAACTCACTTTTTTTTTTTTTGCTACTGCTGTAATAGCAAATTGTCTGTGTTTCCTGTCACTGGAGAGCCAACACAACAATGGATGAGAAAGTCCTGGCTTGCTTGGTCCCTGAACTGCAGTGGAACTTAAATTTGGAGTTTATATCATCAATAACCATGTCCAACAACACCATTTTGTCTAAATAGTCTTACAAAAGGGTTTTTTACAGAGAAAGAGAACTTTTTCTTTTTTCTGGAATGGGGGGCTGGGGGGGGGAGAGGACTGTAGACCTGTGTCCACACACCATCTTATTTATTTACAAACCTAAACAAAGCAAGGATAGGTTTTAAGGGGAAAGGAAAATTGAGGACAAACTGTCCTTATCTTTCAGCTTGGGGCAAGAACAGTTGTTCCTGTCTAATACTATCTTTGGTCCAATTTCAATTAGACTCGATGCATTTTATTATTTATTTATTTTAAATTTTTAAACTTTATTTCTATAAAGTTGTTCACAATAATTTATTACATTCAGTACTTCAACACCAATTCTACCACCATTACACCCTCCCACCACCATTACTGGTTTTTTTTTTTTGCTTGTTATGAATAGTATGAGATATCTGTAAGATGTCTGCATGAGATATCTCACCTTGATTCAACAGAAAAGTAAAAGAGAAAATTAGTATCCTGGAATTCTAAAATTTTAAATAACTGGCATCCGGAGACTTCTCTGCAGAGAGCTGCTTGGTTCCAAGATTCATTTGTGAGTCTCTGGATTATGGTCCGTAAGGCGCTTAAAAGGCACCAGAGGCAGTTCATGGGTGTGACAACCTGGTCCTCGGAAGGGCAGGGAGATGGGAAGAGGCGGCCAGTTCCTGAAGGCCTGGAGTTTTCTGTCACTGCTCCCGCATACATGGGTTTTTCATCAGATTCATTCTCTTGCGTGGGGGACTCAAACGAGCTTGTGGAAATCAGCGATTGGGTTCTGGAGGTTTGTGGCCACTGGGGCTCACTTGGAGCAGTCCGAGGGACAATGCTTGACACAATCTGAGGCACTCTGCTGGAATCAGCCTGGTACAAGGTCCGGAGACATTTCTGCAGCGGCTCTGTTCAGAGATTCAGTTCTGAGTCTACATTTTATTCTTGTTGCTGTGATAATAGTTAATCTCTCTGTCTGATTCCAAACACATATGCAAATATTCTTAAATGGATGAAGATGGCACCAGGGGAATCACTGGTCTATAAAATTTGCCTTTGGATTTTAAGCTTTCTGATAACAATTTTTTTCTTCTTTTTTTTATCTGTTTTTTTTTTTTGCACCAGTCCTAATTAACTAACTCATAATTAAATACTGAAATGGCTCAGATCTGTCTCCTCTTCAAAGATCATGCTTAAAAGATCCAGCATGACCCCAAATCTCTTGTGGCATATAAAGGAGTCTGGAAGCTTCAATTTGGAAACATTCTGACCTAATTTCAACATCAAGTGGTTTTTAAAATAAACTTAAAATGCCAGTGAGGCAAAGAGAGTTATTTATCCTAATGCTTACCTTTTCATTGTGTTCAGTCCTAAAATTATCATTTTTAAATCTCAATCTGGTCACACGGTATAAAGACCCACTACCTCAGCAGGTGCTTGTCTGGCATGCAGTTGATCCAGGTTCATTTCTAGTACCATCTATGGCCCCCTGAGCACTTACTCCCCAATGTCAGGAGTAAGCCCTGAGCACTGCCTAGTGGGCACAAAAATAAAACCAACGAAACAAAAAGACATTAAGTCTTTAACAAAACGACACTAAGTCTTTTTTAGTGTCATACAACTACCCTACCTGGTCATGGCCATGAAACTATGTTCAGGCCACAGGAGGCGAGCAGGACAGTGGGTGCGGTGGGGGAGGGCTGACCACTGGGGAAAGGCGTGTTTGGGTTCCTCATTTCTTCTTATAGGATGGAGTGGCATGACAGCTGGAAAACGAGCAGTCATGCTGGATCTTAAATAAAAGTCACTGGCTTGGATGGCAAGTAGGTACTGAGACAGGAGAAGGACCTGGTCCGCTGCTGCCACAGCCGCTCTGGGACCTTCAGCACGAGGCTTTCCCATTCCAGAGAGTCCTGTTCTCTCTGAACAGGCACTCCTCTCTCTCTCCTCACATTTCTTTAAATCACTGTCCTCCCGTTGTTCATCTATTTGCTCGAGTGGGCCCAGTAACGTCTCCATTGGTGACTTTGTTGTTACTGTGTTTGGCATATCAAATACATCACGGGTAGCTTGCCAGGCTCTCTGAGAGGGGTGGAGGAATCGAACTCGGGTCGACCATGTTGGCTACGTGCAAGGCAAATGCCCTACACCCCTGTGCTAGTTCCTAAATAAAACTATTTTACTTTCCTATTTCATGTCTTCATCAAATTTTTGTCTGTGGGAAGAGTCCCTGGCAAGCCTGCACGGAGGTAAGTATTTAGGACTGACTTTCCTTTCTTATAAAGAAGAATTCCTCATTCCAGCCCGAGTCCATGGTGCCCCAAGAACTCACGTGGTGGGGACTGGTTCCTAAGTTGTGTAGATAAAATGAGCTTCAGCAGTGGCCTGACAGCTGCCTCTGGTGAGATCTGAGTGTCTGTGCTCTGAGCAGACTTCACCAGCCCTGACCCATGCTGGGCATTTACCTGTGTGGTCAAAGCTGGTTGAACAGAGAGATGCAGAAGAACTGTTTTCTTGAGGCTGCCTATTTTGGACCCCACTTCACCCAAATTACCTACAATATAAATAATGAGATTCTCAGGAGGCAAGTGGCTTGCTTCACAATTTGCAAGTAACCAGAAGACCCCTCGGGAAATAGACACTTCCTCCACCTGCCACAGTCCCTCCCACCACATGGTTCTCTGAGCATCACTGGGGACTGTCATGGAGCACACCTGGCTTCCACAACAAGTTCTGCAAGACCCTGGAGGCTCCTAAGCACCCCTGGGGTGTCCCAGTTAATTCTCAGCTTCATAAGAACTCAGCAGGACCCGCTCTTGGGTCTCTGCATTAGCGGCTGGCATGACTGGCTGGAAATTACAGGAAGGGCCCCTCATAGCCTCCTGTGCACTGCCTCAGCTAGTTGAAGGGGGATCAAGGGAAGGTGTGGCTGGGAATTGTTTCAGGGGATCCCAATGATCAGACAGCCAGATTTAGCAATCTCTGATTTTGAAACTTGTCCTCCAGGGAGTTTTGTGGCCTTTCAACATCACTTTTGTGATTTTTTTATTTATTCATTCATTTATTTTACTTTTTGGGCCATACACAGCGATGCACAGGGGCTACTCCTGGCTCTGCACTCAGGAATTACTCCTGGCGGTGCTCGGGGGACCATATGGGATACTGAGAATCGAACCCGGGTCAGCTGCGTGCAAGGCAACCACCCTACCTGCTGTGGTATCACTCCAGCCCCCTTTGTGATTTTTAATGCACCTTTTCTTTCACTCTCTACTTCAGCTACCTCAGATGCCCACAGAGGGTCGAACAGGGACCACAGTGGAAAATCCTGTCTGACAATGGCACTGGATGGTATTTACCAAGGGATACCCCTTATGTTTGATAGCAGCCACAGGTGCAGTGAGTGGCAAAGGGCAGAACTTAGGAACAATTTTCAAAGAGCAGGTGAGAGCATAATAGGCTGGGCTCCTGACTACATGCAGCCCAACCCTGGGGGGTTTGCTCCCCTTACCCTGCTGACCCAGAGCCACCAGGTGCAAGCCCCAACACCACCCCACCCACATCCCAAAATGAAAGAAATCCCTATCATACGTCAGCCAGCCATGTCTTGAACTGCCGTGCTTAAGCTGTTTCACAAGCAAAGATCAGAAAGCAGAGGAGAGAAGCAGGAACAACTGACCCAGACTAAGGAGAGTGCATGGCAGAGATGGGGGTTGCAGTAATGTGCATGGCAAGAAGACACTATCTGGAACCTAAACCTGCTGAAAGGCCTGTAGACAAAGGGTCCATCTGAGGCACTCACCTTTGAGATACAGAACTCTGGGTTCAGAGCACGGTTGGACCCTGGGAATAGCAGTTCCACACTGGAACAAAGGCCATGCTACTTGAAAGTAGACTATAGACCAAACATGATTGCTACTCAATGTTTCTTTTGCAAACCACAACACCTAAAAGGAGAGAGAGAACAGAGGGGAATGCCCTGCCACAGAGACAGGGTGGGATAGGGGGTATGGGGGGGTGAGAGGGATACTGGGATCCATGGTGGTGGAAAATGGGCACTGGTGGAGGGATGGGTATTTGATCATTGTATAATTGAAACCCAAGCACAAAAATGTGTAAGTCTGCAACTGTACCTCATGATGTCTCACTATTAAAAAATTTTTTAATTAAAAAAAAAAAGACCATCAATAGCTCCGAGCTCTTTCCCTTAGGAATCACCTTAGAAACAAAGATGGCAGAGGGCAGTGCTGGGAAACTGTATATAAACTTACTTCATAGAGGCAAAGACAAGCATCCTCCCACCCTGGAAAAGTGGCCTTTTCTGCTGAAGAGAGGTAAATGCTTTACAGTACATTTCCCCATTGTGGGGGAGTGGCCTGCTCTCTTCCCGAGATGTGTACTTTCTTACATTTTTCTTCTTTTGCTTTTTGTTTTGGGGCCACACTTGGCAGGGCTCAGGGATCACTCCTGGCAGGTCTTAGAGGACCATATGTGGTGCCATGTATTGAACTCAGGTCAGCTGTGTGCAAAGCATGTATCCAACCTCCTTTACTTTATATGATGTGCAATTTCCATCCCAGAGATTTTCTTGAAAGCTTTATGTGTGAATTGTACATGGCTCTTTCCACTCTGAAGAAACCTGTGTTCTCTCTTGAGCAAAAAACTCTCTTTCCCTCCTTTTCCAAATAAACTTACCTCACTACAATCTGTCTTCTCCTCAAATTCTGTTTTGTGAGGGAAGGTGATGGACCTGGCAAAATCTAGATGGAATTTAGGACTAAATTTTCTTTCCTGAAAAGAGCAATTCCTTGCTCCAGCCTAATATCTGTGGTTTGCCAAGAAACCAGGTGGCAGGGATCCTTCCCCAGGCTAAGCAGAATAAGTAGGACTCAGTGCAGCTGGATGACCACCATAGGGAACTAGTGAGAGGGTCTCAGAGCTGACTCCTCAGTCCTAACCTCCCCCCACACACACACTTCCCAGTGACCCCTCTGAAAGTTGCCCTTCATTCACCACTTCACACAAGTCCCCACAACTAAAGCTAATGGAAAGGGATATCTGGGAATGTCCCCACTAAGAAATCACCAATCTTCAGCTGGGAGAGGTTCAGGTGATCCCCCCAGAACTGTGTGGTCTACCTGAGAAGATGAGGGTCCCTGCTGAACCATTAAGAGAAGGGCAGGCTGAGGTGTCTCCTTCCCAAAAAAACCAGAAGACCATCATCTTTACACAGATTAACTTGGAAGACAAATGGGCTCTGGTTAAAGTGTTGGAAGTCAGTAAAATCTATTACAATGACAAGTATGGGGTGGAAATGTCCTTGGAGCCCCCAAATAAGTGATCCACACTACCAAGCAGGCAAGATCTGAAGAATTCTCCCCAGGACCAGGAGTGTAGCTATGAAAAAGTGCATGCAGAACTGGGTTTGATCATTAAAAGTGAAAAGACACTTCCACTAGACTAAGGCAAGAGTACACTATGAATCTCGAATAGCTGTGCAAATAATGTATTTCTATTTACGAAAGCAACAAATAACCACGCATAAAGAAAAGGAATCCCACCCTCCATCCTCCATGCTTTGCACATGTTGATCAGATGACTTTTTATTTTGGTTTTGGGGCCACACTTAGTGGTGCTCAAAGCTTACTCCTGGCTCTGCACTCGGGGATCACTCCTGGTGGGGCTTGGGAGACCATATGCAGTGATGTGAATAAAACCTGGGTCAGCCACATGCAAGACATGTACCCTACACGCAGTGCTCTCTCTCCAAATCCCAACAAGGTGATTCTTATGGTTTATATAAATGTTGTAGTTTGGAAAATGTTGACTTAGATTTATGATGTCATTACTTTAAGGAGAACACAGTACAATTAGTCATTCCCAGGCCCCCATCTAACTTTTCTATTTCCTCTAATTTTAAAAATAAAAATTACTTATTGTCAGAGAGCCCGGCAAACTACCGAGAGTATTCGATATGCCAGACACAGTAACAACAAAGTCTCCAATGGAGACGTTACTGGGCCCGCTCGAGCAAATCGATGATCAACGGGAGGACCTTTACCTTTACCTTACCTTTTACTTATTGTAGCAGGCACCAGTAATGTCTCCATTGTGAGACTTGTTGTTACTGCTTTTTGCATATTGAATACGCCATGAGGAGCTTGCCAGCCTCTGCCGTGTAGGCGGGATACTCTCGGTAGCTTGCCAGACTCTCTGAGAGGGACTGAGGAATCGAACCCGGGTCGGCAGTATGCAAGGCAAACGCCCTACCCACTTCATGGCATACTGTGAGAGATTAATGTACACTAAGGATGCTTTGTTACTGTTATTACTATATTCTGCATTCATTGGTTTAGATGTATCAAAACTTAAAGAGAAAAACTGGGGGGTAACAAAAATGTCTAATTCCAAAACACTTCATCTTACTTCAGACACTTCTTTATTTGAGCCCCAGCTAATATTCTTTCCAGTGAACTTCCAATCCTGATCTCGACTGATACTTCAAAGGCAAAAGAAGACACATTTACACTGGGACTCTAGCAATCAACAAAAGTGCTGGTGTGAGCCAAACTCCTTGCCACTCTCAGAAGTGAAGCCTCCAATCTCCATGCCACCTTTCCGGAGACAGATAAAATTATACTACATTCATGCAATGCAAAAAAGAACCTCTTATTGATATCTACAGTACTGAGTGCCCGAAGCCATTACTCTACTTTGAACCCTTTGCCTCCAGATAATGGATCAAGATCATCCTATTGTTTGTCGATTGCCTTGAGCAGGCACCAGTAATGTCTCCTTCTTTCTAGCCCTGAGATTTTAAAAGAGCCATATTCAATGTTCTTTCACGGTTAGGAGAATGAGATCCATCATTGATTGTTACTGGTATTTGGCATATTGAGCACGACATGGGAAGTTTGCCAGACTCTGCCGTGCGGGCAGGACACCCTCGGTAGCCTGCTGGGTTCTCCAAAGTAAGAATGAGACAATAAGCTTCTGAGAGCTGGGTTTTATAGTCTCTGGGTCTTAGCCGTTGATGTTTTTTCATACGTGATTATATTAGGATTCTTTATTTCCTCAGAAGGTCTTTGCTGCCTCCTTGCAGAGAGCCCTTCCTCACCAAGCACACACCTTTAAACACTGATGATTCAGCCTGCTGGAGCATGCCTACTCAGAGCTGTTAGGGAACTTCCCCCTGGAAGCAGCCCCATCACCTGCCTGATTTAGAACACAGTTTCTCAAGAGACCCCAGAAGCAGTGGCTCGAGCCAGGCCCCACCAAGAATGAAAGCTTTGCCCGAGTGCAAATTCAGCCTCTCACATAAATGGAGATTTATTATTGTCAGTTTTGTTTTGGAGTCACACTCAGTTGTGCTCAGAGCTTAACAAAATCTTCTTCCCATTCTAGAAACCCTTCTGTCTGTGGTTGGGAGGTGAAGAGCAGAAGGCCTGCTCTCTTGGTCTCTTCTGAGACCAACTGGCTCAGGGGAACAAGCCAGTTCCCCACTTAGCCACATTCCGCTCATTTCATTACACTTCACTGATTACAATGGCACATGCAAACACTAGCACAAGTTCTGACATTGTTTGAGGTTCCCAGCAATGTTGACTGTGCAAAAGAGTGAAGCAGGCTGAGCAGAGGTTACCCATTCCCAGATAACAGCTTCGTTTCCAGAGCACAATTAAGTCCTTGTTCACTTTTTTTTGGTGTGTGTACCAAATACACAATGTCTTCCATTCTCAGGCCTAAAGAAAACAGAGGTTGGCATGGGGTGTCAACATTTTCCTTAATGAAATGAACAGAATAACTTGAAATTCAAGTGCTAAACTTTCAACAGCAAATAAAAAGCTCATATTGCAGTCTGATTCACTGAAATGAAGTGACTTTTACATAAGCCTTCAACCCTGGAAGTGTCTACTTACTTATTCTTCACTTATCAGCACGTTTCAGGGATCAGTTCCACATATAAGCAAGAGAAACAAACTGAACACATGACCTTTTGATTAAAAAAAAAAAAACAGTAAAACTACTGAGAACCATACATGCCATGCCATGCTTCTGAATGGTTTCTCTTCCTGCCTCATGTCCCTGAAACCTGGGGAATCCAATATTTCAAAGAGAAAACTGAATTTCTGGAATAAAATCTTGTAAAAGCCTGCCACAAATTACAACTCTTTTCAGTCAATTAGTACATGAGAAGCAGATTGCCAGGCAAACTAACTACTCCACCAGTTCTCTGCTTGTTTCATCTCAATCAGACTTCTTAGTGTACAGCTATGTTCCTTACATGACAACGGGCTATTTATCTGATTACAAAAGAATAAAAAGAATTGGAAGAACAGCACAACAGGGAAGGTGCTTGCCTTGCATGCGGCTAACCTGGATTTGATCCCTGGGACCCCAGCAGGAGTGATCTCTGGGCTCAGAGATACAAGTAAGTCCTGAGAACTGGTAAGTGCAGCCCAAGCCCCCTCTCAAAAAAAAAAAAAGAACTGAAAACCACATAGCCCAGATAGAGAGTAATAAATAGTCTTTGATGTACCATCTTTCTTTCTTTCTTTCTTTCTTTCTTTCTTTCTTTCTTTCTTTCTTTCTTTCTTTCTTTTTCTTAAAACAATGTAGGAGTACTACTGTTTGCTTGGGTTGGAGCTATAGCAGTGATCCTCTAAAACAGTGTTTCAACTGGGGACCATATGGCTCCCTGTGGGTTCCAGGATATTCTAAGAGGGCTACAGGTGAAAATTGTATAAACAAAAGAGCAGAGAAAAAGGACATGCAAGGCAACCTGTAGGTTAGGGAAGCTGCAGCAAGATCGGAAGGGCCCCAACCAAAAGCTATCTGCACTCCTATGTTCACTGCAATGCTACTCACTGTAGTCAAAATCTGGGAACAACTCAAGTGTTCAAATCAGATGCGTGGATAAAGAAACTACAGTACATTTACACAATGGAATATTACTCAGCTATAAGAAAACAGAATCCTACAATTTGCTGCTATATGGATGGATCTGGAAGGTATTAGGAAGTTAGTCAGAAGAAGAAAGAGAGAAAAGATGATCGCTCTCTATCTTTCTCTCTCTCTCATGTGAGATATAAAGAAACAAATTAGGGGAATAACGAATGCCCAATGGCAACAGAATCTAAAAACTGGTCTTTGTAAGAAGCTTGGGCTGGGGTGGGGGCTGCAGAATGGGGAATAAGACAGGACAGGGGGCACTGGGGCAGGTTGGAAGGAAGCAAACACACGATGGGGGAACATGATGACAGAATGATTTATGCAAAAATCCCTGCCACTAACAGTACTGTAAACCACAGTACTGAAAATAATAATGTTAAAGGGGGCAGACACTGGGGAAGAGCTGAGAAACATTCTCTAAACCCTCCTTCCAGCACACTGCAAGCCAGGAGCAGCATACTCAGAGGCTACAGCAGCAACCAACAAAAGGCACTGCTATCAACTCCCTAAGCGCTGACAGCATGGAGCTGGAAACTCGGGCCTGGAGAAGTGGGTCTCAGATCCTGGGTTCCTGGTGCTCAAAAATGATTTCCCTGGCAAACCAGTGCTTCTTCTGCAAAAAGAAGACCTAACATGTGATCCAAATGTTTCTAGTCACTGCTGCAAAGGTTGGTGCCCCTGCAGCAGTGAAATTCTATGACCCTCTCGAAAAACTTGCTAAGTATGAAGCCCATTCATTCTATAAGTCAGTCCAGGACTAAAGCGAGTTGTTTCCAGGGAGAGCTCCTTCCAACAGTGCAGGGATGATGAAAAAAATGCAAAAATCTAAAGTGCACCTGTTTCGCAAAATCCCCTAGACTATAACATTTTAGCTCAGGCACCCTTTGCTAACTTTTCCAGCATTTTTACAAAATGGTTTTTTAAATCACTCTGTGTCTCAGTCAAGGTACAGCAAATTCTAGAATAATATCATTTTATTATAACAATGAGAAAAACGGTCACAGTCCTCCCCATTATTCATCGATTTGTCAAGCAGGCCCAGTAACGTCTCCATTTTGAGACTTGCTGTTACTGTGTTTGGCATATTGAATACGTCACAGGTAGCTTGCCAGGCTTTGCCCTGCGGGCGAGATACTCTCGATAGCTTGCCAGGCTCTCCGAGAGGAGCGGAGGAATCGAACCTGGCTCGGCCATGCCAGCCGCATGCAAGGCAAACGCCCTACCACTGTGTTATAGCTCCAGCCCAAGACATGATATTTAAAAACCTTCTTTTGCTACACTTTGCTTTGCGAGTCTAAAGTGGTTCCTAAGAAGCATCGGAGAAGTCAAGTGGTAAGTTCTCGTATACAGAATTAACCTTTCCCTTGAAATATCAGTGGTCTTACCTATGAATGGAACCCTGTGCAGACATGACAAGGAATGGTAGGTGGTCAAACACACCACATCTCATTTTCCCACTCCCTTTAATCAAGATTTGCTACATTTGGGGGACTGGAGCAGGTACAAGAAAGTCCACGGATGAAAAACAACCTCCTATGAATAGATGAAATTTAATTGCTTCGATAAACTCTTTTAAAATCCAAGTATGCACTCATCTCCCCGTCCACCCCAAGCTAAGCCTTCTTCACCAGAGTATTCACCACATCCATTGATCAAAACTGTAGGGGAAAATGATTTTTGCCCAAGGTACAGAAAGCTCAGCCCATTCTTTTCAGGGAAGTGGGCCACGCTGAAGCGCAAGGCCCACATCCCCACGTACGACAACCATACAGACAATAATGACTGCTTCCTCTGGGTAGCCTGGTGTTCTCCAGCTGCACACCCACTGTTCCCTGTTCCTTATGATGCAGTCCTGCAGGGACCACAGCAAAGTCCTTGCACCCGCTTTAATAAAATCACTGACTTGTACCCAAAAGGGCTGAACTATTAATAGGAATCCAGTTTTTGGTCTTCTACTTTTTAGCCCTAAGACCCTGGTTCTTCCTAGCTCCTTCCCAAACACAGTCTTAGTTTCTTCAGCATTACTATCACAATTAACACTGACAGCCTCCTGTGATATTTATGAGATTACAAAGAACTGGATATGTATATGAAATTAACTATAAAGCAGCATGCACATATAAATGGGCTGGAGCGATAGCACAGCAGGTAGGGTGTTTGCCTTGCACGTGGCTAACCGAAGTTTGATTCCTCTGCCCCTCTCGGAGAGCCCGGCAAGTTACCAAGAATATCTCGCCTGCACAGCAAAGCCTGGCAAGCTACCCATGACATATTTGATATGCCCAAAACAACAAGTCTTACAATTTGTTGTGAGACGTTACTGTTGCCAGCTCAAGCAAATCAATGAACAATGGGAGGACAGTGCTACAGTGCTATAGTGCACATATAAATGGCAATATGTCCAATCAGTTCAAGAATTGAGTGATGCTTGGAAACAATCACTATGGATTAGAACTGCATGCTAAAAAAAAATAAAAGAATAAAAGAACAAAGATGTTACCCTCTCAGTATCTGCTTTGCACACCATAATGGCCAAAGGGGGAGCTGGGAGGGAGGGGGGAGGGAGAGAAAGAGAGAGGAGGAGGAAGAGAGAAGAAATGTGCCCGCCATGGTGGGGGGGAAGCTGGAGCCAGTGGTGGTGGGAAATGTACACTGTGAATGAATGGGTGTTGGAACATTGTATGATTGAAACCCAACCATAAACATATCTTTGTAACAGTGTATCTCACAGTAATTCAATAAAATGAAAATGAAAGGAAAAAAAAAGAAATTGAAAAGAACTGGGTTACACTTCTTCAAGAACATCATGAAGATAATGTCAGTGAAGCTGAGTTCATTGACTAGTGAGAGACCAACCCAGAAAGTCAGATTTTAGCACCTTATAGAGGTTAAATACTAACAGAGATCATAACGCCAACACCTACAAAAGTACAGTTCTGGAATGAGGGGTCCTGTCACTGCAAGCCTGTCAGTGGATACCAGCAGGATGCTGTTCTTGAATTCCAAATGACTGGCTTGGAGGCTGCATATCACACTCCTCAAGGAAGACTACAGATTCCCTCATTCTTCGGCCGAAGACCAGAGTTTCCTCGGGGCCTCCTCAGGGTCTCAAATCTGGGTCTTCTTCCAAAAGGAAGAGATTCAAGAGGTGAGAAAGACACGTGGAAGCTAAGAACATAGTCCTTCCTACATCCCAGCCTCCCACAGTCATTATCTGCTCCTTATTATCAGTCTAGTAGTCTATTTGCTTTTTGGCAGGATTTCTCCTTTCCAGGGCCTATCAACGAAGTCTGGAAGAGACAGCAGATGGCCTACCACACAGCTAATTTGAGAATATAGTCAAGACAATAATCAGCTACAGATTGACTTGGCACCCTCAGATGTAGGTGGAGATGCCAAACATTTCTAGAGTCTGTCATGTCCCCTCAAGTTTGCCTTCGGCTGTGTTGCCAATAGAAAGGTGTATTTTAATCTTATTGTAACATGTTTTTGAAGGAATACTAGATTTCATTAGTCTGCCTATTATCTCCAGATAATCTACTAGCAAGAACGTTAGGGCATGTCTCTCTATATTTACAAACCTTTTAAAGTAGGCTTTCCCATTATTTTGCTATCCAATTATTCAGAAGCATTTTACTGACATCCTCTGTATAGATTTCTATTGCAAAAGTCCATTGATTGTTTCTAATAAGAAAGTTAAGTTTGGGTTGGAGAGTTAGTATAGCAGGTGCTTGTCTTGCATGTGACCAACCCAGGTTTAATCCCTGGTACTCCACAGGGTTCCTGGAGCCCTGCCAGGAGTGATCCCTGACTACAGTCACTGCTGCTTGTGTTCCACCCCACAAAGTTAGCATGATATGACCAGTTCCCTACTTCCTGCTTTCCTTGCATTCTTCTAAAAGCCAAACCAGTGTATCTTTCCTATCGCATTCCTAGTCAGAACACAGGTCTGAAAAGTTTCGTTTCTATATTTAGTCTTTGTCCTAATCAGCCAGTTAAGGTCTGAAAGAGCTCTACAGTAAACAGTAGCTATATAATTGACTCTCAGTACCTTACTGAGAGTAAGCACAGTAGCACTGTAGCACTGTCCTCCCATTGTTCATCAATTTGCTCAAGCGGGCACCAGTAACATCTCACAACAAATCGTGAGACTTGCTGTTACTATTTTTGGCATATCAAAAATGTCACAGGTAGCTTGCCAGTCTTTTGCCATGCAGGCGAGATACTCTCGGTGGCTTGCCGGGCTCTCCAAGAGGGGCAGAGGAATCAAACCCGGGTCAGCTGCATGCAAGGCAAATGCCCTACCTGCTGTGCTATCGCTCCAGGTAGATCTTCTAAAAATCTGAGCTTTTACTTTGTGGGGATGTGGTTCAGTGGCAGAATGCCTGTCTCATGTGCAGGAAATCACAAGCTCAATACCCAGTGTGGTCCAACTAGGCACCTCTGGATACAATCCCTAATAATCCCCAGTGTCATGACAAGTGCAGGAGTGCAACCACCACAACCAGGTGTACAATTCCTGACACTGCGACACCACCACCAAGTCTATCTTCTTTAGAACACTGCCCACCGCCCAAAAATGTATCTCCTTCCACTGAGCACTATTTTAAATAATGGCTCATCAGCTATGCATTTTCTACACTCTGTGGCAATGGGCACTATTGATAAGGCTCATCTATATTATTTTTTCCCACAAGAACCACGGAGGAAGCATGTCACTTTTCTGCCTGTGAGGGGTACCTTTTGTGTAAAGGTACTTTTCAGAAATATAGATCCTCTGACCCCTCTCTAGACCTAATGAATCAGAACTGCATTCTGTCAAGATTCTAGGTCGTTTATGTACGTGTCATTAAAGTCTGAAAAGCATTGTTGCCTCCTATTCAGTTCCATCCAGATTTCCATCACCCAACTCCCAGTGCAGTACTCACTCCAATATGGAGTGCTTTGCTCCGGGTCCTGTCATCCAAAAGGCCACCATGCCCAGAAGGTGCCAGAATCTGAGTAGAGGTCAAAGAGGTTTTTAAGAGGAGAAACAGTTTCTCCCCCTGGAAAGCCATAATCCAATGGGGCTACCAATAAGCACTGGGAAATAAATTAGCAGTATCAAAAACAAATATGGAAGACTCCAGAGGAATTTAGGAAAGTCACCTGTATCTAAACACAGACCATTCCAAAAGCAATTAGAACACAAGTCTATGTGTTTACGAATGCTTACGAAGGTACTAAAAACCCAAATAACCTTGGGGAATGAAAGGTTTGTGTGGTGTCATAGAGTAAGTGCCCCATATGGGTTAAAAGTTAAAAATGAGCACGAAACTCACCGTAAACTCAGTGATACAAATAACATGCTTTTCTTACACGGAATTCTGTGGGTTTAAAGGGACTAATCCAAGTGGTTGGTCCTTTTTTCATGGTGTTGGCTCATGGTATTCCTATTGCCATGCTTACAATCTGATGGCTGGGCCCACGGGGTCTACATGTCTAACTGTGTCTAGTAACTACACTCTCATTCCACGCACCTCTTATCCTCTATCACACCCATTCCCAGTGAGCAAGGCCTGGTCACAGAAGTAAAACAGCATCCCTTTGGAAGACTCTGATGATTAGGTCCAGTTCTGAAGCCGATCTGACCCAGTAGAAGGCAAGACAAAACAAAGCCAAACATCAAAGGGTGTGATACAGGAGAGCCACAGAATCCATAAGTATCACAATATACTGCAACGTGGTAAAAGATTGCGACATTATTAATGCTTCATCTGTGGCCCTTACATTCCAAAGCACATTTCAGAGCTTAGAATCACTTATATTTTTAATATCTCAATTCCAGTTCTTTTCACCCAGTATTTAATAGAGCCTCAAATAAATTTGTGTATATAAATTATTACAACTATACACATATAAACTTCAAGTCTACCTGTAAAAGAAGACTATTTTTAACAAAGACACAGTTACAAAAAAATTAAATACAAAAAGAAAGAAAAAGTCCCCTTGATTTACGGAAATCTTCACCAAGAATAAGAAGTGACATTTCAGACTTTTTTTCCACTCTGGCGAATCCTCTGTTCTGTCTTGAACATGTAGCACTCTCTCTTTCTCTCCATCACACTTTTCTAAGTAAAGTTATTTAAATAGAACTATTTCACTTAAAAAAATAAAGAAGTGACATTTCACAAAGGCTACCTGCCCTGAAATTCACTGGGACAAACTCAGGCAGGCTGCAGCTCTCCTTCCATTCCCAAACCTCCACTCTATCCTATAATTTGTCATGAAAGAAACTGAAAAGTTGAGGTCAGCATTTGCTTTAAGTTCTGTTAAAAAAAAAAAAAAAAGCAAAGTAAATCATCACATCTGGAGGTGGGGGGCGGACAGACTCCTCTTCAAAATGTTCTTTCAGCCTAAGATAAAACAAACTCTTCAGAACAGTAGCACATCAGTGTTTCTGCTGTCTGCTGAATCTGGACAGCTGACACCTTACAATCTTATGTGTTGGACCTGGTAAGATTTCTCCGTGCTTGCCACTAAGCAGAATAGTATATCAAGAGGTTGCAGGAGCAATCTTAACTTTCTTCTGGCATAAATAATGTAGAGACTTTGGGTTAGCAAATGGCATCCTCTGACTCATTTTCTATAAAAATAACTACATCACAGTATGAAGTCACAGGGTCTCTTTCTTTCAACACATGGTGGCAGGAATATTAAATACAAAATATTAGCACAAATATAAGTATAAGGGAATATAAAAAT
This sequence comes from Sorex fumeus, assembly GCF_029834395.1. Lineage (NCBI taxonomy): Eukaryota > Metazoa > Chordata > Mammalia > Eulipotyphla > Soricidae > Sorex > Sorex fumeus. The sequence continues at coordinate 7,621,304 of NW_026606103.1, forward strand.
CACATTTCTGCTCAACTTAGTAGTGACCAAATAATTTCTTTTGTCCTATGAAATGTGAATCAAAGTACTTGTGCAGATGAAAACTTCAAGCGCCAGTGCTCAACTTGTCAAATCCTCTTCCATTAAAACATGGCTGAAATTCTGCACCAGACAGAAGCTCCAATAGTTTGGAGTCAGAACCTTACTTTGAGGAGTCAGGCCATATGAGCAGAGGATGCCCCACGCTCACCGGATTATGTCAGTCACCTGAGCTGTTGGCTCCAGGAGCCTGATTCTGTGTGGTCTAACAAGGTAACTATGGTGAACACATGGCTGTTGCTGACAGTCTAAGCAAGAGAGCTAGTGATCTAGGAGGTATTTAGACACTAGGAGCTGTGCCCTGACCCTCTGATTCTAATAGCCAACCTTAAGTGTTTCCAGCCTTTCTTGAAAACAATATGGACAGTTCTTCAGTCCTTACTGGCTCAGGGAACCAGTAAGATATTTGCCGCTCCCATTCAGGCTGTCCACCTGGGCTCCTCCCGCCAAATCTAGCAGCTGGTGAGCTTCTTAAGCTTAGCCCAAGGTTGCATAACTGAATGTGTGTGTCATGAAAAATTAGCTAGATAAACCAAACAAAGACACAACACAAGGCTTTTTTCTTTTGGAAGAATTCAAAGTCTGTATTCACACATAGAAGCTGATATACTCTGCAAGGGTGTCGGCAGGATGCAGGGGGAGGGCAGCTGAAGGTGTGAAGGACATGAGTGCAGCATGATTCCAGACTCAAGTTCAAACTCCAGCACATGGCCCCCAGGTACCACCAGGTCTACAAACTGACGATCCCCAGCTCTGCAGGGCTCACAGTTCTGTGCCCGAGCACTAGCATGAACATTCATCCCAGTTGGCTGAGGATTCCCAGGAGCAGTTTCCCATCCCCTGAGCACTGACTGGGAGTATCCCCCAAGAGAAGAAAAGGAAAGGCAACAAGCCAACTTAAATGAATTTGTACCCCAGATTCTCAGTAGCATAGCCTGAGCCCTGAGTGGGGTTCACTAGAGCCCACACTTGCCTCCCTCCCACCTTCCCATCAGAATTGAACTTGACTTGGGGGTCAATACTCTAAGGGTCAGCTAAGAATGTCTCAGGATGCAGTTTAACTGAGGCAGGAATAAAGCCACCGTGTAACTTCCTAGGCAGCCTAAGAAGAACAGCACCCCTTTCTGTGCTTCACTCTTGCCTGAAACACAGATATGGTGGCAGGAGCTGTTTGCAAGTCCAACTCCTGATACCACAAGGTCTTCACAAGCACGGCCAGAAGTTACCCCAAGTACCACACAAAAAGTAACCTCCTGAGCACTGCCAGGTGTAGTCAGGTGTGGGCCAGAAAACAAATCAAAATAGGCAGTGATCCAGATACATTAAAAACAATGGAATGCACTAGTCTAACCTTTCTGAAAAACAATATGGAAAGTTCTTCAAAAACTAGAAGTTGAGCTTCCATATGACCCCACAATACCACTTCTGGGAATATATCCCGAGGATGCAAAAGAGCACAGTAGAAATGACATCTGTACCCATATGTTTGTTGCAGCATTGTTCACAATAGTCAACATCTGGAAACAACCCAAGAGCCCTAGAACAGATGACTGGTTAAAGAAACTTTGGTACATCTACACAATGGAATACTATGCAGCTGTCAGGAGAGATGAAGTCATGAACTTTGCTTATAAATGGATAGACATGGAGAGTATTACACTAAGTGAAATGAGTCAGAAAGAGAGGGACAGACATAGAAGGACTGTACTCATTTGTGGAGTATAAAACAACTTAACACGAGGCTGACACGTAAGGACAGTAGATAACACGGGACAGATAGATTCCTCCATAGCTGAAAGCCTGCCTCATGAGCAAGGGGGAGAAGGCAGCTGGAACAGAGAAGGGATCACTAAGAAAATGATGACTGGAGGAACCGGTCAGGATGGGAGATGTGTGCAGAAAGTAGATAAAGGACCAAACATGATAAGCTCTCAGTATCTGTATTGCAAACCATAATGCCCAAAAGTAGAGAGGGATTATGGGGAATGGTGTCTGCCATGGAAGCAGGAGGGTGGGAAGAGAGGGGTATACCGGGTATGTTGGTGGTGGGGAATGTGCACTGGTGGAGGTATGGGTTTTTGATCACTGTGTGACTGTGACCCAAACATGAAAGCTTGTAACTATCTCACGGTGATTCAATAAAATTTAAAAAAAAAAAATGGAATGTTTAACTGACTGAAAAACCCACTCTAGCTAGACATATGGAGAACAGACATGCTTGATATACTTAATGGACTACATTAAGTTCAATTCTTACTGCTCTTTAACTAAGAAACAAGCACAAACTGCTTATAACTGTCTACATATTTTTATTGTTTTCTTTTTTGGAAAAACTAAAAGGGAAAACAGAAAACTGTTCAGACGCACTTCTAACACCACAACAGCTCTGCAGAAATAGCAGAAATCCACAGGGCTTCTGAGAAGGTGCAGTTCCTTCAAAAAGGAAAGCATATACGCAGTGATTATTTTGTACCTAGTATATGCCCACACATTTGTATATTTATGTGTGAAGACATACACATGGAAACAATCTTATGAGTGAACACATACACATGTATATTTATGTGTGCAGAGTATATTATAATTTCAATATCCCTTGTTCATTTAGGAATTTTAGTTGAAGATTACTAAAGTATCTCCTTTTAAGGCTTAATTATTTCTTTAACCAAGATGTTTGCTATTGATGTTCTGCAAAATTATCAGTTCTGTAATAGTAAAATTCTGTAAAAAAAAATAAGTTAAATTCTGCAATCTCAATAAAATTCTGTCTTGTATTCAGGTCTGCTGATATTCTGTAAAATTCGCAGTTCTGTAATGCTATTACGTTGCCCAATGGATGGTTTATCACAAAAGACATTTTGTTTAATATTTTCCTGATGGTTCAGGGAGGATATTAGAGGCCATAAAAATCCACTGAGCAGTCAGGATACCAGCCAACAGAGACAATGCCCATGATGCTATAACAGGCAGACTGCCTTCGCCTGGAACCAGGACTCGAGCCAGCAGAGAGAGTGCCCATGATGCTATGACAGGCAGAGTGCCCACCCCTGCACTGGGCTTTGTAGGAAACAAGGGAGATGATGAGACATGTGCTGAACTGACCATCAATTACCATGCTGGGCTCTTCCTCCTAAGTCTGATCATTGCAATTAAAGATTAATTACGGTTGGGCAAGTGAAAGAATAAAAATATTCAAATGCCCAGAAATGCTTCTCCTGGGAGTATATCCCGAAGAGGCAAAAAAGCACAGTTGAAATAACATCTGCACTTGTATGTTTATTTCTGCACTGTTCACAATAGCCAAAAGTTTGAAATTTTGTTTCCAAATTTTTTTTCCAAGTGCCCAAGAACAGATGACTAGTTAAAGAAAATTTGGCAATCTACACAATGGAATACTATGCAGTTGTTAGAAAAGATGAAGTCATGAAATTTACATGCAAGTGACTCTACATGGAAAGTATCCTGCTAAATGAAATGAGACAGAAAGAGAGGGACAGACATAGAAAGACTGCATTCATCTGGGGAATGTACAGTAACAGAATGGGAGACGAACACCCAAGAATAGCTGAGATAAGTACCAGGAGGTCTGCTCCACAGCTTGGAAGCCAGCAGCACATGCTGCGGGAAAAGGCAGCTCAAATAGGGAAGGGAACACCAAGTAAAGGATGTTTGGAGGATTCACTCAGGATGCGAGATGCGTGCTGAAAGTAGACTACAGACCAAATATGACGGCCACTCAATACCTTTATTGCAAAGTACAACACCCTAAAGGAAAGAGAGAGCAAAAGGGAATGCTCTGCCACAGAGGTGGTGTGGGGTGGGGGGGATGGGGTGGGAGAGTGTGAGGGCTACTGGGATCGTTGGTGGTGAAGAATGGGCACTGGTGGAAGGATGGATATTCGATCATTGTATAACTGAAACCCAAGCATGAAAGTTTGTAAGTCTACAACTGTACCTCATGATGTCTCACTAAAATATATATGTGTCTATATATGTACACATATATATATATTCAAATGATTGATAACTGAGTTATCCAGGATTGGTGCGTTAAAAGCTCAATATATTTTTTCTTTTAACAGGTTACTCTAAACTAACATTCTTTGTCTGTTTGGGGGCTACACCTGGTGGTGCTCAGGGCATATTTATGGCTCTGCACTCAGGAATAACTCTGGCGGGCTCTAGGAACCATTTGTGGTGCTAGGGATCAAACCTAAGTCAGCTACACACAAGGCAAACATCCCCTGCACTATCACTCCAGTCCCTTGACTAATGTTTAAAGTAATAAGGGAGAAATAATGCAAGAAATAGAGGGGGAAAAATCTAATGAATGTCACCACCATTATCTATCAGTAAAAGTTATGAGCGTTGAATATTTTAGATGTGTATGTTCTTAATTTGCATGATTTTGGAACTCACAATCGGTGATTTAATCACAGAAAGGAAATTAATTTGCTGCATGAGATGGATACTGTTTCCAGAATCAGGAGGACAACTGATGGAGTGACTTGGGAGTGGAAAGAGAAAGCAGGAGATGGTGATGCCCTGTGGTTAAGCTGTGGTGGAAGAGGCTTCGGACCCTTCTCAAACACCTGCACACTGCTCTGTTCAAAGGGCTCTGAGATCTGAGCGGGATCAAGAATCACTGGCTTAGCACCAGGCAGGAGCTCAAAGGGGCTGCTGAGCAAGGCTCTGTCTTCAGACTCTTCTCAAACACCCAAAAGGGAAGGATAAGCTTAGAGACAAGACCATCACCTTCCCTTTGCTATCCCTTCGATACAGCTGAAGCCAGAAAAAAGATGAAAACTACCTCCTCATCCATAATCAGGATACCTCCTGACCCCCATCTGCTGACCCTCAGAACACCTGGCGCAGACTAAGCTCACAGACGGCCCCTTTTTACCCTAGCCCCCACTGAGCCGAGCAGGATCAAGTCATCCCCTTCTTAGTCTCAAATTCATGATCCCATCAACAGAAAGCATGAAAACAACAGTCAACTGCCACCACCCTCCCCCATAACAACCACTGAAACTCCTGAGGTAATGGATGGAGTGAGGCACTGTCCAGTCTGATAAGGAGCCAGTACTACAGTTTCAGTACCCAGGTTTGGGCAAAGGCCTTAGTTTTTCAGAGATCAGGACTTCCCTCCCTGAATAGGCAGTTGGTTGAGGCTAATTCCAACTGCCTGGGACTGTCAGGGAAGCACCACAAGTCCCATCTCTTACCAACCATCTCCAGTGCCATCCACACACACATGCCAGAGCTCTGACCAGTGCACAGCAATTTTTCAGCCAACATACAGCAAGTAAGCCAATAGCAGAGAGCAACGGGAAGCCCGTGAGAGTCACAGAAAAGGCTCTATGCAGAGTGACCATGAGGACATGGTGCACGTGTCTTTCCACCTTGGACTACAAAAGCTTGGCCAGATCCTCCACCTTATCCATGCTTCATTTCCTCATCAACAAAATGAACACAATACATACCTCAAGGACCGATGCAGGGCAGAATGACACACGTAAAAGCACATACTCCAGCCCTAAAAGTGCTCAGCCACAAACTGAAAAGTCTACCACACCCCCAAAGTGCTTTCTCCTCTGTTTTTGTTTCAAAGCACAGGATAAGCCTATCCTCAGTAGTAATTAAGACTATGGCATTCCCTTCTGCTTCTTCCTTCATATTCTCCACTGTCCTCCCGTTGTTCATCAATTTGCTCGAGCGGGTCTAGTAATGTCTCCATTGTGAGACTTCTTGTTACTGTGTTTGGGATATTGAATACTCTCGGTAGCTTGCCAGGCTCTCCCGGGGGGGGGGGGGGGGGGGGGGGAAGAATCAAACCCGGCTCAGGCAGACTGGCTGCGTGCAAGGCCAATGCCCTACCGCTGTGCTATCACTCCAGCCCGCCCAAAATACTTCATATTACCCAAGTAATTTTCTTTTTCAAAAAATTTAACAGGAGTTGGAGCAGGAATGAAGTGGGTAAAGTGTTTGTCTTACATATAGCTGACTGGGGTTCAATCCCGGCACCTCATGTGGTTGTCCCCCAAGCTCCAAGAGTAAGCCCTGAGCTCAGAGCCCTGGTCAGTGCTAGGTGTGGTGCAAAGATTAAATATACTAAATTAAACAGTATCTCCCACAATGACTAAGAGTGAGTCTTTTCATTTTTTTAAGTAATTACACTGATTTTAATTGCAACAACATTGCTTGATGGGTTGTTTAATTTTATTGATATGAAACCTTTAGTTAGCTAGTAATTTTCTATTATTGTACTCTTACATACTGCATATATGTGCTTAATCGTAAGTTTTAAAGCGCTTCTAGTGCTTAGTTTTTTGGTGGGAGATTCATTTTCTGAATTATTTTTTAATTCATAATACTAGTATTTCCTATGGATGAGGAGTAGGTGTCAGTTCCTTTATTTGTGAGGGTCATGGTCACAGTCAAAATGTAATCATGATATAATGCTTCAAAAAGTTAATCTCTTGACCTCACTGCTTCCTGCCTGAGGTAACTTCTCTAATACATTATGTTGCAAAATGCTTTAAAAGAACTAGACCAGGAACTAGGTATGAGTTTGAGGTTCAGAAATACAGAACTTTGCTGAGAAAAGGGAATGGCACAGTAGAGTCCCAAACACGCAACTGTAATATTGAGACTTGTCAAAGCACAGAGTTCTCTGTCCCCAGAATTTGAGGGGTATGAGAAGCTGGCCAACAGTCTCTCTGGGGCTGCAGCGACTAGTTCAGCTCATGAGACAGTCCACACTCACTGGGATTGGAGCAAAGAAACTCTTACCAAGCCTTCAAGAGCTGAACCAACCCTGAAACAAAGTGTGCAGGGGAATGGTGGGGAAGCCAGGAAGGCACAGACTAACTTATCCCTGCAGAGCAGAACCAACTCAGGACCCCATAGTACTAGCTGCACTTCCATCAGCAAGTGTCGAGCACTGCTGAAGTGCACCACCAGCGGTGGGGCTGGTGGCGTCCAGAGTTGGTAAATTGGAATGTGAGAGCTCAGCCATTGTTACCCTACAGGTAAAGAATATTTTCCCTTTAAATGGAACTTCCTATTTAAAGAAATTTAAAGTTGTGAAAATTACTTCTCCTTTTTATTTATTTATTTATTTTGGTATTACATTTTAATTTTACTGCTTCTTCTGGCATTTCATGTTTGTTCTTTTTGGGGGCTACACCCAGTGAGGCTCAGGGATCCTACTTGGTGGGGCTCTGGAAGCACATGGAGTGCCAAGGATCAAACCTAGGTTGGCCATATGCAACGCAAGTGGCTTCCCAGCTGTACTATCACTCAGGTCACAGTATTTCTTCTACAGGTATTTAAATAATTACTAGTCATGCCTTACCTAGGGCCAGGGAAATAACACATCACTTCTGTTCAGTCCTGTGCACCATTTTGGTGGCTATAGCCCTAGAAGCACCTGAGTAAACCTGGCTGTGACCCTGGTGGCCCCAGAACCCTGAGGGCCTAAACAGCACCACTCCTATCCTCAAGTCAGCCTGGTTGGCTGGGCGCTGGCTGACAGAAGAGGCTAGGATTCCACAGCACTCCCTGGGAAATGCACATGAATGTCTTGAGGCATTGCCTCAAGAAATAACAGTAATTTTTTAAAGTGCAGTCAGTATCAGAAACCTTAAAGCATCCATGCAACTGCATTCATAGTAATAACCTCCTCTGTGTGATTTGCAGTTATTGAGAGGACTACTGATGGCAAAATCAAGTGTAAAATTTTGATCAACCAGTATCAGTTCATTAAATAAAAATAAGGTTTTGCATATGTTCTGTGCTTTACAGCAGGGTTTCTGGCCTGGGACTGAGAGTCGGTGAGACTATGGGGTATGTCTGGGTAGCTCAAGGAATTTTTTCGAGTCAGGGGTATACAGCATTAAAGCAGTCTCAAAATAAACTTTCAACATGCTAATTAGTGGACACCTGAGTTTCCCAGCCTAGTTCCCTGAACTGTACTGAATGTGTCAAAACTAACTAGCAGGTATGTATTCGGGGTGTCTGCCTGGGCCCCCTTACATGCACTATGAACACACCTGACCCTCCCATTCTTTTGAAATGTGTTTTGGGGGGAGAGGTTTTGTGGCCATACCCAATGATGCATTGTTCAGGGATTAGTCACAGCTCTGCATTCAGGAATCATGCCTGGCAGTGCTCAGGGGACCACATGGGATGCCAGGAATCAAACCCAGGTTGGCCAGGTTCAAGGATAACACCCTACCCACTGTATTAACTCTCCAGACCTCATTTTTTAACTTTTCCATGTGATTTTCATCCTTGGAATAGTTTTAAAAAAGGAATATATTTATATTTTGAACACTGTACATGCGAGACATAGTGTTTCACAGTGGAGATTCACCTAACCCACCTTATGCCACAAACAAAAGTCACAAGAAAAGATATTTCAATAGTCTGATAAACAGTTTTCACTGGTTTCTTGCCCACTTGGTTAGTTGTATTTTAAATATCAATAACAGTATCAAAGACAAGGCATGTCCTCTTAAAAGCAGTTCTAAATTCAGAAGCAGAAAGCAAAGTGGTAGTTACTCGGTAGAAAGTTAGGGATGGAGAATACTGTTTCATGGGTACGAGGTACCATGGGGATGATGGAATGTTCTGGTGAGGGAGGAATGTATTTTGTGTATTTTATGGTAATGAACTTTGCACTTCAGAATGACTAACATGGACCAAGATGACTCAATGGGCGTTTGACTCAAAAGGACTCAAATGCTGTAGGTCAGGGAGCCCCAGCTTCAAATCCTGATACTACATGGTTCCCTGAGCACCAGATATGTGGCCAGAACAAACAAAAGAACAATAAACATAGCCTGGCAAGCTATCCGTGACGTATTCGATATGCCAAACACAGTAACAACAAGTCTCATGATGGAGACGTTACGGGGCCCGCTCAAGCAGATCAATGAACAACGGGAGGACCGTGACCGTGACCGTGAATTTCACATGAACAGTTTGCATTAATCTAGCTATTTCTGTATTTGGATCCCATGTATGCCTGATTCCTATAGAAATGAGACTGCGGGACAAGACTTCCATAGGCAAAGTTCTTGACTCTTTATCATTGCTCAGACTGTGCCAAGGGAGGAAGCTCTGAGAATTGAACTTCTGCATCCCTGCCAGCTGAGGTCTGGACACCCCATCTTGGCCAACTCCTTAAATAGCGGTCATTGCTTTGGGGGGTTCCAAGCCATAATGGAAAATAAAAACACCAAACAGCATTGCAATTCAGTGGACATCAGCCTGAAAAATGTTGTGGGGTAGGTGAGATGCTCTGATGAAAGATACACACAGGCCCCTGCCCACCTTGGAATCGAATCCCGGTTATCAGAAAAACCTCTGGTTCACTGGTCACTGAGATTACTGGGGTCCAGTTTCTCATCCAGACTCACCTATTGAATTCACCTGATCTGCTGTCCTACAAACAGATCGGAAACCTTGCATCTGTGTGGCCTGCATCTGATCTACTGGCCAGGATCAGTCCCTGGGATCTACACCTTCAAGATCCTAAATATAAATGCAATCTTGGGTCAGGTAGGACACTGGAATTAACAGGAGGCCACCAAGGAATAAATCCTTAGTTATTTTTAATTTACATCACATACAAATTTCTCCTCTACTGAAGGTTACCTGTCTGGTCAAAACTACAGAGAACATGAAATCTGTGCTCAGACAGCAAAGAAACTTCACCCAGGCTTGTTCCTCAGGGTCACCCAAAAATGTTAAAATAATTAAAGATCTTCAATTCTTAGAGCAAAAAAAGTTTTGTTTTTAGTTTAAACTGAAGAATCTTCCTTAGAGCTAAAGCAAAATTAGCATTCACCACCCAACAGAAGAATCCTTAAGCTAGCTCATTTACAAATGGAAAACTACTTAGCAACAAAGATCTGCTGACACATACAACAGCCTAAACAAATATTAGAATCATTTGTTGGTGTTCCTGGCTGGCTTTCATATACTGACATAATCTCCCAGGTACTGGTCTCTAATACCTCAGAATGTTGTCTTATTGGAAACAGGATCACAACAGATAAAATTAGTTCAAATGAGATCAGACTGGAGCGGTTCAGATGAGTTCAGATGCGTTCAGATGAGATCAGGGCTAGAGTGATAGCACAGCGGTAGGGCATCTGCCTTGCACGCAGCCAGCCCGGCCGAGCTGGGTTCAATTCCTCCGCCCCTCTGGAAGAACCTGGCAAGCTACCCAGAGTATCTCGCCCGCACGGCAAGGCCTGGAAAGCTACCCAATACCCAATATGCCAAACACAGTTACAACAAGTCTCAAAATGGAGACGTCACTGGGCCCGCTCAAGCAAATTCATGAACAAAGGGAGGACAGTGACAGTGACAGAGATCAGAATAAACTGGTGAAGTCTCCCTACTTCACTGTGAAAGCTCCCTATTTAATTCTAACTGTTGTGCTTATCAAACAGGGATATTTGCCATAACAAGCAATACAAAACAAGTTGTCTAGCACTGCCTTTTCAGCAGGTTTGAGTGGTGGTGAGACTGGTGTTAAAATATCGAACATTAACCAAAGTAGAGAGAGAGTATGGGGGAAATTGTCACACAAGCAGGGGAAGCGCTGGAATGAGGGTGTGGGGGGGGACTATGGGGAACACTGAGAATTTCGGTGGTGGAAAACGTGCACTGCTGAAGACATGGGTGTTTGAAGATTGTATGACCGAAGCTCAAACATGAAAGCGGTGTAACACTCACAGTGAATTTAAAAAAAAAAAAGGTGGGCGGAAATAATAAAATAATAAAATGAAATTAACATTCCTAATAAAAAAAGAAAAAAATAATGTGGAGTTCATGCCCAGTTTAATCAGTTTAATCAATGGCTGAATAAATAACAGTACTCCTACATTATAAAAAAACAAAAACTAAAAAAAAATCAGGGTTATTTGGACAGAGACAAGTGCACTGAAAGCACTGGAGTGATAATGGCAGTTTTGCTACCACCCTCAAAGGACCTCCAGAAAATAGAAAAAAGTTCCAAAACGCAGTGTTCCTCAGTGTCCGCAGAAGGGCACACCCCTGAGCCCATCTGTGTTCCCACTCTGGACGGCTAGGGCAACACAATCTCATTGTTTGAGTCACATAACATACGTGACTCTGTTACGAGACTGTTATGAGACTCCCAGCAGCTTACCACAATGAGCAACAGATAGCCAGAATATTGAGCTATACAACAAATTAAACAAAAGAAAAATGAAAAAGCAAAATGAGGTACTGGTCTCTAATACTTCAGAATGTTGTCTTATTGGACACAGGATCACAACAGATAAAATTAGTTCAGATGAGATCAGACTAAACTGGTGAAGTCTCCCTACTTCACTGTGAAAACTCCCTATTTAATTGTAACTGTTGTGCTTATCAAACAGGGATAAAGGGATAAATCCCCTTCCTCTAAAGGGGCTAGGAAATTGCTGCAAATTGGCATGAGGGAATATTCTGGGGTGAAGCTAACATCCTATAAATATTATGACAGCTGTTTGGGTCACACAATTATATCCATTTGTCAAACCTCAACAAAAGTTGCACCTTAGGATATCTGTGTTCACTATGCGTAAATATTTAACACACTCTAAAAGAATCGTGAATTCTAGGGATGCATTCTTGGTGTTTAAGGGGTGAGATGTACTGCTATCCAGATTTACTTTGAGATAAACCACAAACTGGGCCGATAAGAGAGTACAGCAGGTAAAACCCCGGCTTGCACCATGGCTGGTCAGGTTAGATCCCAGGCACCGCACATGGTTCTCAGCACAGCGAGAAGTGACTCCTGAGCACGCCAGAGTAAGCCCTAAGGACCACCGGGTATGACCCTCCACCCCCGCCCACCACCGAATAAAAATAAAAAAGGAAAGATGGCTTGACTAGATGCAAAAATTGATAGGCATATAACATACACATGTGATAAAGAAAATCACTGTCATCATCACTGTCATCACTGTCCTCCCGTTGTTCATCGATTTGCTCGAGTGGGCCCAGTAACGTCTCCATTGAAGACATTGTTGTTACTGTGTTTGGCATATCGAATACATCATGGGTAGCTTGCCAGGCTCTGCCGTGCGGCTGAGATACTCTTGGTAGCTTGCCGGGCTTTCCGAGAGGGGCGGAGGAATCGAACTCGGGTCGGCCATGTTGGCTGCATGCAAGGCAAATGCTCTACCGCTGTGCTATAGCTCTTTATAGATAAAGAAAATATATAAAATATATCTTTATAGATAAAGAAAATATATTTCTTTATAGATAAATATTTTAATTGAACTAAGGTGTTTATTCCCAAAGACTTTAAAAAAAATTTTTTTGGGGGGGGGCAAACTGGGTCACACCCAATGATGCTCAGGGCTTACTTCTGGTTCTGCACTCAAGGATCACTCCTTTATTTTTTTAGGGACCATTACAAAGCTGTTCATAACCGGGTTTCAGTCATACAATGATCCAGCACCCATCCCTCCACCAGTGTACATTTCTCAACATCAGTATCCCCACCTTCCCTGCCACCATTCCTCAAAATTCACCCCCAACTCCCAGCTTCCCTCTGTGGAAGGCACTTTCCTTCTTGCTCTCTCCTTTTCTTTTTGTGCGTTATGGTTTACAATACAGGTAAGAGGAGGTCATGGTCTTTGTTCAGGACATTTGGTATTATTATCCGGACAGTAAGGCTGGAGTGGCAGCTTTGGGGTGTAGATGTGACTGCTGAGGTTTCCAGAAGTACAGGGAGGTGGGGAAGGTAGCCCATCCCGACCTCAAGAAAGTCTGGAGATTTCAGTCACAAAACCTGCATACCAGAATTTTCAGAAGATTATATCTCGGTGAGGTCTGTCCTGAGATAGTGCATCAGGCCAGAGGTGTGGCGGTAATTTTGGATTGTGGAAGCAAGTGGCTGCCAGGGTCTCTGCTTGGGCGGGCACCAGTCTGATCCATCCCACACCCTCCTCCGATTTACCCCAGTCTGTTCAGCCTTGCACAGGCCCGAAGTTATCTGTGGCTTTTGATCTTTTTGAGATTTATTTATGGGAAGAAGATGCTCGACTCCAATTCGAGTAGGCTTGGAGTCGAGCATCTTCCACCCAGATCCTCCAAATTCCAGTAGGCGGGGGTCACACCCACCACCTGGCCCCCTGGCGCCGTGTAATCCCATCAGCGGCCAAGACTCAGAGACTATAAAATTCAGATCCCGGACGAGAGCAGTGCAGTCTCTGCCCCCGCGCTTCGGTGTTCCTTCCCGGAGTCCCTTGGAGGGGAGCGGGTTGAGCTTTCCTCCCCGCCCCGGCCAGGGCTACGGCAGCTGGAGACCTCCAGGACCAGCCACCACCATGCTGAGACCACTCTCCGCACACCTGAAGGTACTGGCAGAGGGACAAAGCCACGCGGGTTCCGGGGCCGAGACCTCCAAGCCTACTCGAATTGGAGTCGAGCATCTTCCACCCAGATCCTCCAAATTCCAGTAGGCGGGGGTCACACCCACCACCTGGCCCCCTGGTGCCATGTAATCCCATCAGCGGCCAAGACTCAGAGACTATAAAATCCAGATCCCGGACGAGAGCAGTGCAGTCTCTGCCCCCGCGCTTCGGTGTTCCTTCCCGGAGTCCCTTGGAGGGGAGCGGGTTGAGCTTTCCTCCCCGCCCCGGCCAGGGCTACGGCAGCTGGAGACCTCCAGGACCAGCCACCACCATGCTGAGACCACTCTCCGCACACCTGAAGGTACTGGCAGAGGGACAAAGCCACGCGGGTTCCGGGGCCGAGACCTCCAAGCCTACTCGAATTGGAGTCGAGCATCTTCCACCCAGATCCTCCAAATTCCAGTAGGCGGGGGTCACACCCACCACCTGGCCCCCTGGCGCCGTGTAATCCCATCAGCGGCCAAGACTCAGAGACTATAAAATTCAGATCCCGGAACCGCGCGGCCGCATTTGCGGCCGCGCGACATCTTATTATCTCATTCCTACTTTGGACAAACTTGCAGGCTGTCGAATGTAGCCTGCCCACAGGGCAGAGTCTGGCAAACTCCCCGTGGCCTACCAAATATGCCAAATACCAGTAACAATGATGGGTCTCATTCTCCTAAAGAGCCCTGAATATAATCTCAGGACTAGGATGAAAGAGACGTTACTGGGGCCTGCTCGAGGCAATCGACGATTAACAGGATGATGAAATGAAAAAAAAATGAAATTTATGGGTCTCTGGAGCAAGGCGAGGGAGGTGCTGAAGTTGGTTCACGGGGGTGACTGCCAGTATTTCTAGGAATATAGAGAAGTGGCGGTAGGTAGCCCATCCAAACTCCAAGAAAGCCTGCATTTTTCTATTGCAAAACCTGAATACCCAAATTTTCAACAGGTTCCTATCTCGGTGGGGTCTATCCTGAAACAATGGAGTCTGGTTGGTGACAGGTGGCAATTTTGGATTGTGGAAGCAAGTGGCTGCCAGGGGCTCTGCTTGGGCGGGCACCAGGATAACCTATTCCTCTCTGATTTACCTCTGTCTGTTCAGCCATGTGTGGGTCCAAGATTAACTGTGGCTTTTGATCTCTTTCGAAATTTATGCCTTATTTATGAAATAAGGCCAATAAATGAGCGTGTACAGTGAGCTGGAGGTGGTTTGTGAGCATGGCTCCCACATACCTAACTTTTGGCAAATTAATTTCTAGGGAAACTTGGTTCCCCCAAGTTGTCAGGGTCTGGCCAAAGGCACAGCAGCAATTTGGGGGTGTCAGGAAGCCTGAAGGCACCATTGGGCTGCTGATGCACTCGTCGCACAGGTACAGGTTGACCTGCTCGTGGCACCATCAGGGATCACTCTTGATCCACAGTGCTGTCTAGGGAACCCTATGGGGTACCAGGGTTAGGTGCATGCAAGATAAATGCCCTACAGCATTTAGCAACTCCCCTTTCAAAGATTTTCTTCTTTCAAAGGGAGAAAGGTTGAAACCCACCTAGTTCATAATTCCTAGCGGGTAGGGCGTCTGCCTTGCACGCAGCCAACATGGCTGACCCGAGTTCGATTCCTCCGCCCCTCTCGGAGAGCCCGGCAAGCTACCGAGAGTATTCGATATGCCAGACACAGTAACAACAAAGTCTCCAATGGAGACGTTACTGCGCCTGCTCGAGCAAATCGATGATCAACGGGAGGACCTTTACTTACTTTACTGTTAAACAGACTATTTTTTACAATTAGGCAGAACGACATTATTTTATACCTCTTATGAATGTTAAAAAAATGTTACTTCAAGGACTGAATTTAGCTCACAACTAGGATATAAATGCAGTCTTGTATCAACCAGAATGTTGTAATTATCAAGAGCACTTCAAAAGATAATTACCTGGTTTCTTAGCTTCCTTCAAATGTCAATTTATCCTCACTGAAGGTAAGCTGCTAGGTCAGAAAATCAGAGCAACCTGACTGTGAGGCAGAGCACATCACTCAGCTGCAGAGCACTTGCTACACAAGACCTAGGTCCCAAGCTCAAAGCCCAGTGCTGAAAAAGAAAAGGAAAATTAAATTTGTGCTCTAACAGAAAAGAAGGAGTCCTGAAAACTCTTAAAGTCTTACGAAATTCTTTCTTTGTTTAACTTGTAGGAATGACCTGTTTAAGTTGACAATACTCATGGTTACTAATTTCCATTTTTTAAACAGTTGAGTAACTGTCAAAGTTGATAATACTCATGGTTACTAATTTCCATTTTTTAAACAGTTGAGTAATTGTCAAATGAAACAAATGTTTGCCATGAGTTTCCCATATATATGAGAGCACTAAAAGGATTGAAAAGCAAATAAAATGTATTTTACAAGAAAATTTGCCATTGGGAGAAAAGGAATGTGATTTTCTATTGAAATACAGACTGTTAACAAGAAGAAATGTTTTCCCATTCTAATCATTCAGGACGGAAGCCTTTTTTAAAACAGAATAAAAGCATGGGTAACATCAAGAACTTTTTCTTCATCTCCGAGATCTCTAAGTACCCTGAGGATAACCTAAACTGAACTACATAAAAATTAAATTCACACTCGTTGGTGAGTTCTTCAAAGGCATATCCTCCACAATCTTGTCTGACATGAAAGCCCAGCATTGACAGAGGCCCTCAACTGACAACCAGCCCTGAAACACACATGTGTACCCAGAGGAAATTCACTGTCAATTTCCCCAGGACAACAGCAAAATGTGGAAATGCTGGTTCAGAAAGAGACTCCACACCCCTCACAACAGCCGCCCCCCCCAAAAAAAGAAGAGAACCTAAGTAGGTTCTCTCAAAAATGAGAACCTATTTCCTGTTGAGTATGTAACACTAAATATGTGTTTGACTGCTGCTGTAGCACTGAAGAGGCAATTGTAGCATTTAAATTGTTAAAGGAAAAAATAATGTAAACCAATCCAACTTTTTCAAATAACTAAAAAGCATTTATTGGTAACGATGCAGGCAAAGAGATAGGGGTAGGAGATTGAAATGTGAATCGGTAAAACACAGTCTGGAAACCAAAGTTTCATCCCTAGAGGCATGAACGTCTGTAAAATACTGGGGTCATCAGAGGAGCCAGTGCATGGAACAGCCGCACTCCACAGGCAAGCTGTCTCTGAACCTGATTTTCACATTAGATGTGCTGACACAAAATTTCCGACCCTCAGTTGCAAGAGTAACAATGCAAATGCTCAACATCACCTGTGGCTAGTGGCTACAGTGTCTCCCATAAGAGATACAGAATAGTCCCTTCATGGCGGGAAGCTCTTTTGCAGTGGCTCTTGAAGTTGAAGGAACATTGGAAATCACCTGCATGATTCTTAGGCAGTGTTGTGTTCTGTAATATCAGGACTATTAGAAAGATATTAGGCATTTTAATGTGTTCTATTGTGTAAACTCACACAATAGGGGCACAGCACACACTGCGGCGGTGGCTCTACCTCTCCCGCCGCCCGCATTCGGTAGTCTCACCCTTCTCCCACCCCGGAGAGGTCGATGGCGATGGTCAGGCGGAGGAAGGAATGAGGGCCAGGCTGGTAGGTATTAGTCGTAGTTTATTCTGATTCTCTCTTTATCTGTCTCTGCTCCTGTCTCTCTCTGTCTCTCCTCCTCTTCTCCTTCTCTCTCTGCCCCATCTACAGTCTCCTTATATCTCTCTCCAAGAGGAATTGGGGAAACAAATACACATAGGTGTGGTCACAATCAATAGGGGTAAAACTCTTAGCCCCAGGGAAGGCCACTCCTAGGACAGATCCTCATTATAAGATCAATCCACCCTAGAGCGGATTCTCATGGGCGTGCCTCTCCTCTCCTTGTCCGACAAGCATATAAGAATATAATATAAATCATTTTGTATACATACAGTAAGAAATATCTTAAACTTATAGAATTGCTCTCCTAGGGCCATCTTGATCTCAGTCTACGGTGCTCAGGCCAGATAGTCTTTCCCACCCCTAGCAGGATCCTAGTCTTGTCGTTACCTTTGGATCATGACAGCATTTGTCTATGATCAAACTCTTAACTTATAGTTAAGAATCGTGGCACTTTGGCCTGGCCCATTTCGCTGCCAGGGTAGCTCACCGAGCTCACCGCTTGCCCTGGGTCCATTCAGTCCCTCGTCGGGACCCTGCTTTTGGGGTGTTAGGAACTAAGGGCAACTGAGGCTTAAGTCGAGAAAGCAGGTGCCCGGGAGTGAATAATATTCAAAGCCAATCAAATCCTAAATTACAAAGCATAATGCTAATGGTCTTCCTGTATCTATACAAAAAGGATATTACTTTAAGGTAAACTGTTCATAAGGCATAAGGAGAGGAGAAAGACAATATTTCACTCATATATATAAAATCATAGATTTCTGGGAAACTGATCTTACAAATTAACAGTCTGATTAAGGGGAAAGCTGATTAACTGGGTGGGAAGGAGAGCATAGGGAAGACTGTTTACAGATAAACACAATGGAAGTGGAAGTGCTTCAGGAGCGCTGTGATGGGTGTAACCAGATCGATGGGTGTAACCAGATTAATGGGTGTAACCAGATAAACCTAAACTTCTTGTAGAAGGACAAAGCAATGTTACCCAACATTCTATAACACGAAGACTATTAGAAAGATATTATGAATTTTAGAAAGATTTCCAGGTCGTTATTATAGAAAGGTCAGTTTAGGAAACGTTAAGCTAAAGAAAGAAGAATTTTCTTGAGGTTGCCAATGGCTTATAACTAAAAGGCTTCCCAAGAGGGTAGTGTGGCTATTGGCATTTTTAATATTTTGGTTTTCAGGGTCATACTAAACTGTGTTCTGGGCTTTAATCTGGCCAAACCTCACCGTGAGTGAATCCCCACAGAACCAGGTAAAGTGGAACTTTGTGACCTTGGACACATCACAAGACACTTAATACCCATTTTTCATTATTACCGCACCATATTTGATGGGGTTCAAATATAGTTTGAATGATGGGAACACCTACAAGGGCAATTAGAGGCCGCCTTAAAAGCCTCTATCCCTCTCAGAGAGCTCAGCAAGCTACTGAGAGTATCCCACCCGCACGGCAGAGCCTGGCAAGCTATCCGTGGAGTATTCAATATGCCAAAAACAGTAAATACAATGGGTCTCATTCCCCTGATCCTGAAAGAGCCCCCAATACGGCAGCGTTAAAAAGGATGAGCAAAGAGAGGCTGATAAAATCTCAGGGCCGAACTAGGCTGCCAAAATGAATAAGGACTAAAATGACTGTCTGTCCTTTCAGACTAAACTCTTCTCTGTGCTCGCTTCCCCAGTCGGTCTATCATCCTTTTCCCCTAATTAGACTCTGTTAACTTGTAAGGTCAGATTCCTCAGAAATTTACGATTTTATATTTATGAGTGAAATGTTGCTTTTTCTCCTTCTCTTATGTCCTATTGCATAGTTTACTTTAAAACAATGTCCTTTTTGTATAGACACAGGAAGACAGTTAACATTATGCTTTTGTAACTTGGGAGTTAATTGACTCCGAATAGTATTCACTCCTGAGCATCTGCTTTCTTGACTTAAGACTCAGTGGCCCTTATTTCCTACCACCTCCAAATCAGGGTCTCAACGAGGGACTGAATGGACCGAGGGAAAGCTGTGAGCTACCCTGGCATCCAAATGGGCCAGGCCAAAGTGCCACCATACTTAACTATAAGTTAAGAGGTTGGTCACGGACAAATGCTGTCACGATCCAAAAAGTAACAACAAGATTAAGACCCTGCTTGTGTTAGGAAAGACTAATCTGGCCTGAGCACTGTAGTCTGAGAGAGATGGCCCCAGGAGAGCAATTCTATAAGCTTAATGTATCTCTTACTGTGTCCATATAAAATGATTAATATTATTAAGGTTTATATGTTTGTTGGACTAGGGAAAGGAGAAACACACCCCTAGTTAGAATTTCAGTCTTGGGAGAGTCATCTTGCTTGATGAGCATCTGTCCTAGAAGAAGCTTCCCCTGAGGGAAGGACTTTACCTCTGTTGATCATATGACACTCCTATGGGTAAGCCCCAACCTCTCATGCTTTGGAATTTATCTAGGCTGTAAGAGTGGGCTGGAGGGATCCAAAGAGGGAGAGGCAGAAGGAGAATGAAGTAGAATGGGGAGGCAGAAGCAGGAGGGAGAAGTATGAAGGAGCAGGACCCAAAAGGAGGATGAGGGGGACCCAGAGGGAGGAAAAAGCAGGAGGAGAATCAGAAGTGAATGGAGATGAGATTGGAATAAACTGCAATTGAGACCAAGAAGCCTGGCCCTTGTTTCTTCTTTCGCCTGCCCATCGCCATCAGCCTCCACAGGGTTGGGGAAGCGGCCCGAGACTACCGAACACGGGTGGTGAGAGAGATAGAGCACCATAGCCCATTAGTAAATACACAGAATTCTATTCAAATTTTTGTTTTAAAAACGTGTCTCCAACATATGTGAGTTGTTAAATATTAATGATTTTGAATGCCCTTCAGATAAAAGCCTCTTACTGCTACAGCTGTGGCATCCGTTAAATCCCAGCCCCAAATATGATAATCTGAGAACCACCAGGCATGACCCCATACTCCTATGATCAGATACAGTCTCCACGCCCCCCAAAAAGAAGAAGAGGTGCATAGAGACAACTGAAAGGAGCAAAGATAAATAAATGGGACTGCATTAAACTAAGAAGCTTCTGCACCTCAAAAGAAACAGTGACCAAGATACAAAGACCACCCATGGAATGGGAAAGTTTATTCACCAAAAACCCTTCTGATAAGGGGTTAATATCAAATATATACAAGGTAATAGTTGAACTTTACAAGTAAAAAAAACTAACCCCATCAAAAAATGAGGAGAAATGAACAGAAACTTTCTCAAAGAAGAGATTCGAAAGGTCAAAAGGAACATGAAAGAACGTTCTTCATCACAAATTATCAGTAAGATGCATATAAAAATTACAATGAGATACCATCTCACAACACAGAGACTGGCACACATCCAAAAGAAAAAGAGCAACCAGTGCTGGCACTGATGTTGGGACAAAGGGACTCTCCTTCATTGTTGGTGAGAATGCCGACTGGTCCAGCCTCTTTGGAAAACAATATGGACATTCCTCACAAAACTAGAAATTGCACTCCCATTTTACCCAGCAATACTACTTCTGGGAATATACCCTAGGGGCTCAAAAACACAGCAGAAAAAACATCAACCATCTGTACTCCTATGTTCACTGAAGCACTATTCACAATAACCAAAATCTGGAAACAACCTGAATGCTCAAGAAGAGAGGAATGGAAAAAGAAACTCTGCCACATCTATACAATTGAGTACTAGTCTGTGTTAGGAAAAATGAAGCTAGGAAATTTTCCTATAAATTGATGGACTTGAAGAGTATCATGCTGAGTGAAATGAGTCAGAAAGAGAGGGACAGATATAGAATTATTGCATTCACTTATGATATATCCACATATAGAAGACATATCCACGTCCAGGGAAAACATGGTCTAGGAGGACTGGTCAATGGTTGGAATCAACCACAAGTGTGTGTGAGGTGGAGGGTAGGTAGGACAGAGAAGGGACCAGGGTGACTAAAGCTGGAAATGATAACACAGGTCAAGAACTGAGTGTTAAAAGTAGGTAAAGGGATATATGTTGGATAATCTTTCAATATCTGTATTGCAGACTACAATGCCCGACAGGGGGAAGAGAGGAGAGAGAGGGGGGGGGGGGGTGCCTGTGCCTGCCACAGAGGCAGGCTGAGCTGGGGAGGGGGTAGCTGATGGAAGGGAAACTGGGGACAATGGTGCTGGGTAATGTACACTAGTGGAGGGATGGGTGTTGGAACACCGTACGACTGAAACCTAATTATGAACACCTTTACAAATATCTATCTCACAGTGATTCAATAACAAAATCTTTAAAAAGAATTTTCCAATCCTTGAATCTTTTTAAGATAGAGTACCTATTAAACATAAAATGGAATTTAAATAAGAATGAAAATATTTTCAGAGAGGGTACTGCTTGCCCTAGAACTAGCTGACATAGAGTAACTATAAATACATTAAGTCGGAATAATCCGTGAAATGAACTGGAAAAAAACAAGACAACTTTTCATATGTGTATGTGTCTGTGTGTGTTTGGGCATATGTGGCTGTTCTAAGGACTTACTAAGGGCTCTGTCCTCGGGGATCACTCCTGTCAGTG
Organism: Sorex fumeus; assembly: GCF_029834395.1. Classification (NCBI taxonomy): domain Eukaryota; kingdom Metazoa; phylum Chordata; class Mammalia; order Eulipotyphla; family Soricidae; genus Sorex; species Sorex fumeus. The sequence continues at coordinate 7,643,054 of NW_026606103.1, forward strand.
CTCAGGGAACTGTATGTGTTCCTGGACATCAAACGGGGTTGATACATGGAGCATAGGCACCTTACCACTATATATCTCTCCAGCCCCAGCAAAAAATTACTTTCATCTAAAGCTGACATGGGCAAGGGTAATTGGAAAAATCAAGTATGAATTATTCTTCATAGCCCCCACACTATCTAGAAATTATTTTAAAGACTAACTCATCTGTCACAATCTCAGGTTTTGGTTTTTAAAATCAAATAAATACAAGCTGTAGTTACTGGCATTTCTCTGGAGAAAAGAATCCGTATCATCAGATAATCTTTAGGTCATCCATCTCACTCACATGTTAAAGACATTATAGTCATGGTCATGGTCCTCCCATTGTTCATCTATTTGCTTGAACGGGCCCAGTAACGTCTCCATCATGAGACTTGTTGTTACTGTGTTTGGCATATCGAGTACGTCACGGGTAGCTTGCCAGGCTTTGCCGTGCGGGTGAGATACTCTTGGTAGCTTGCCAGGCTCTCCGAGAGGCGTGGAGTAATCGAACTCGGGTGGGCCATGTTGGCTGCGTGCAAGGCAAACGCCCTACTGCTGTGCTATCGCTCCAGCCCTTAAAGACATTAAGAACATCTTTACTTTCCAGTGTTCCCTATTCATCCAATACCCCATTGATCCAATTACATGTCTACAGAGGAATCTCAAATCTTAAATATCATCAAGTCTTAAAACCTTCCCCACAGTTGTGTCTCAGCTATTGGGTTACTTGGTGACACCAACCGTTGTAATTCCTTACCCCTAGAGCACCCAGGACTGATCGGAACAGTACCCTAAACGACAAGGCCACCTAAGTTAGAACTCATAAGGAAACTATGGTTGATAACACTGCATTTTATGACTGAAATTTATGGACTAGAACTTAAATTTTCTGACCAAACAAAGCTATTTGATCCATATGTAAGAAATATCGTAAAGAACAGAATTAGCTAGAAGCTTTCATGAAGTATACATATATCAAATCATCAGAATGTATACTCTTAGTATTTTTTTCAACTATAAATCAATAGTGCTGAAAATCAATGACAATCATGCAAGGCTTACCTCACTTGGGAAAGGGTATAGGCTATGAGACATATAAATGACCTTGTTTAAAATAAAACTAGTATCGGCTTGCAGGGACATCTAGGCAGCCCCGAGAAATCCAGAGCCAGGACAGCAGTGAAAGTGTGGTTTCCACCCCCAATCAAATGCTTCCCAAAGATTCCACTAACTTATGAGCAATTTTCATCCTTTGCAGTATAGTAAACAGACATATGTACACATAAACAGGTATGTCATGTGTGCAAAAGCAAACATTTGCAATATGCATATGTATTTTTTACACTCAGTCTTTAAAATACATTCCATACCCTATGTTCCCCCCAATCAGCAGTAGAAATGAAAGAAACCCACAGGACCAGGAGGACAGCCTAAAGTACTGAGCAGATGCTTGTCACTGCGGGAGACCCGGGAACCCGGACACCCCATTCTGAATACCAGCAGAAGCAAACTCCCAAGCACTGCTGGGAGGAGCCTCTGGCTTAAAGCAAGCAAAAAGGAGCATTTAGTTAAGATATCTACAAAGAATTCTCAACTGTATTTTAAAAAAAAAGAGCTCCATTAAGATCAGGGAGCAGGCTGTAAGGGCTGGAGCAAGCGCCCAGCAGATAAAGGCCTGCAGATACAGTTCAACACTCAATGTTGACCGTCTCCCAAGCATTTCAAGAGGTAGCCCTAGGGGTTCCAGCACTCCTGGTCTCTAAAGAGAGCGGGAGACAGAGACAGAGAGAGAGACTAGTGAATGGGAAAATGGATAGTAAGTGACAGAGGAAATAATCCACCACGACCACCATTTCAAAAAGAGTGCTCAGGGACTCCTCTGGCTCTGTGCCCAGAGGTCACTCCTGGTCATGTACCGGGGACCATCCACAGTACTGGGGACCCAACGAAGGTCAGCTGCATGCAGGGAGAGGACCTTAACCCCTACGTGCTCTCTATCTTTCTCTATCTTTCTCTTTTCCTTTCTTTCTCTCGGATCCATTATTTTTTCTACAAACCGCCCCTCCCTGTGTGTGTAGACAGGGTAATACTATTTTATATTAGTGTTGACACACTGAAATCATTGAGACTTTTATTAATCGTACCACATAAACTTACACAAAATATGCTCTTTGACAAAAATACAAATTAGAAATGCAAGAAGCAATCTTGTTGGACCTCAGACAATGGCATGAGAAGTATGCTCTCCATGATTTTCAAGACAGCTAATTACCTGGCTATCTCTCTGGTCAAGGAATGCATTTTTTCAAATCTATTATAGTTTAAGTAATATAGTTCCAATCATGCTAACATTTATGGTATTAAGTAAAGGCCCTCCCATTGATCATCGATTTTCTCGAGCGGGCCCAGTAACATCTCCATTGGAGACTTTGCTGTTACTGTGTTTGGCATATCGAATACGTCATGGGGAGCTTGCCAGGCTCTGCCCTGCGGGCGAGATACTCTCGGTAGCTTGCCGGGCTCTCCGAGAGGGGCGGAGGAATCGAACTCGGGTCGGCCATGTTGACTGCATGCAAGGCAAACGCCCTACTGCTGTGCTATATCCAAAGTTATATGCACCTTCACCACCACCAAATGGATAGTTAATAATGGCAGTGTCCTACAAAAAGAAAACCTAGTCAGCCTGAATGCTCTGAGAATTATTTTCCACTTCGTGGAAAAACTATAAGCATAAAGAGAAAACATTAAATAAGGAATGCAAGGAATTTCCTGAACTAATATACACTTCTTGGATTCTCTTCTTTTCATGCACTCCAATATTCTGTGATCTCTCCTGCACATGAAACAATAGAATAGAGCTTAACTCGCAGGTAACTGGCCTTAAAAACCACTACTGTTCAGATTGTTCAGTGTCTTAGAGCATCTTTCTTGCTTGTAGGCCTCCAGCTATGAGTTTGTAATGGCAGGAGTGGAGCCGCTGGAGAGCCCCGCAAACTAGTCACTATAGCTGGCTATTTTTAATCTCACTGAAAAGGTATCCAGTCAAAATAAGCAATGGGACAGCAGGGTGGGAGTCCTCCCGGTCAGAAACTGCTCTTCTCGCCCCCTCACTATGCCCAGAGGCAGGACAGCAGGGATCTCACCTATGCACATGTGACCATGGCAGGAACTAGACTTAGGAAGTCATTATCTAAACCAGGAACAGGAGGGACAGGACAAGTGACAATGTATACAGATAAAAGGAGAGGCCTAGACACTAAGGAGTGAAGCAGTCCACCTACATAAACTGCACAATAAACTTTTAAATTCTGAGTTTTTCTGAAGAGTGGTTTTTGGGGTTTTTTTTGTGGGGGGCGAAGAAAACACACTCACTGATGCTCATGGCTTATTCCTGGCTCTTCACTCGGGAATTACTCCTGGTGGTGCTTAGAGGACCATGTAGGACTGAACCCAGGTCAGCAGTGTTGCAAGACAAACACCCTGCCCACACTGTACATCTCTGCAGCCTGCAGTGTAAATCTTTCACAGTTCTCAAGAACCCATGAGCTCAGAAACACATCCACCGTGGGCTAACGTTCAATCTGCAATGCCACCATACACACTGAACTCAGAGATTCCAAGGCACGCTTGGCAATGGGGTGTGTGGGAAGACCACAACAAAGGGCTGCTACCCCCAGCAAGTAACACAACTAGAGAAAGATGTACAGCACCATGGCAAGGAAAAGCATGCCTCTGGCACTCATTTATGTGAAGAACCAAATGAGTCAAAGCACCGCAACTAACGGACATCACAACCAAAGCTGTGTGACCACCACAACCAAGTATGCATGCAACTGCTGGTCTTAGCAACATCTGTAGCACTGTAGCACTGTCCTCCTATTATTCATCGATTTGCTAGAGCAGGCCCAGTAATGTCTCCATTGTGAGACTTTGTTGCTACTGTGTTTGGCATATCAAATATGTCACGGGTAGTTTCCCAGGCTTTGCCGTGCAGGCGAGATACTCTCAGTAGCTTGCCGGGCTCTCCGAGAGAGGCAGAAGAACTGAACTCGGGTTGGCAGTGCCCACAGCGTGCAAGGCAAATGCCCTATGACTGTGCTATCATCGCTCCAGCAACAACATCAAAGATGGAGAAATAAAGATTTGGCCAATCTTTTTTTCAATTAAAACTAGTGTCCTCATGTTAACCAGTGGTTCCACTCCTCATCATCTACCCAAAGAACGCAAAAACATTCATTTGAAAAGACATCTTCACTCCTGTGTCCACCGCAACATCATTTCCAACAGTCAAGATCTGGAAACAACTTAAGCACTCAGCGACAGACGAGTGGATAAAAAAAAAAAATTGATGGTAAAGGTACACAGCAAATCTTGCAGTTCAGTGCAACTTGGACGGAACACGTGAGTAAGTCATTCTGAGCGAAGAGGGATCAGAGGGAAAGAACAGATACAGAATGGCCTCATCACATGTGGGATGCAAATACAGTAAAGGCATAAACAACAGGCCCCAGAAGCTCATCTATGGGGCCTCTGGAAAGGGCGAAAGGAAAGAATGAGGGGGACTGAGAGACAGCAGTGCAGGGAGTTACCACTGCTGGTAAAGTAAACCATTAAATGTGCTTCCTCCCCAAGAAAACAGCAACATGTTTATCTTTTTTTTAAAGCCAAATTAATATTCCTCATAGAAACAATTATTATAGAAATTATGAAGTAAGGTGGATTGGAAATCATATACCTGGAATATCATATACCGAAAACATTAACACTGCTGCCACTGAAAACCATGGTGCCTTCGCAAAAAAGTTAATCAAACTTTATATAATTTATAATTGTTGGGTGAAATCCTGTGGGAGCCCTTGCTCTCAGCTGGGCTGAAGGTTATTTTCTTCTTAGTGTTATATTCTTAGTTAATTATTACACCGAAGCGGTGTGCCTCTGCTCATCGTGGGCTAACTTGCTGCCCTGTGAATGTGCTCTCTTCTCTGCAACAAATTACCAGAAAAATCCACCTACCATTTGTAAAAGCCTTCAAAAAGTTTCATCTCCTGACCCTCATAGACTATATTTATTCTGTATTTCAAAGTAGTGCATGATCAAAGAAAAACAAAAAAAAATCAAAAAGCCAAAAGAAAAATAGTTTCTCCTTTGACTAACCAGGGCAACAGCAGGGGCACCCTGCGACTGACAAGGACGAAGCACAAGAAATAGTCCCGAGCTGCATTGGGTGGAAATGAAAAGCACCTAGAAACAATGGGACCAAGCTCTGCAGCAACTTGGAAAAATCATAACATACTTTTCCCTACATAATTTCAAAGCTTCTTGTAGTCTTTTTCTCTGTCCCCTCCCCACCCACCCCTCTCTCTCCCCTTAGAAACACAGAGAGCTCTCTCTAGCCTACCGACTCCCTCCCCACCGCTCTCTCTTTAGAGACAGAGCTCTCTGGAGCCCACCTTCTCCCTCCCAGGCACTTCTCCCTCTTGTGGTCCACCCCTTCCTTTAGGAAAGCAGAGGGCAGATAGATAAGATACTTAAAAACAGATTCATGCCTTTCATGCATGACTTTTCATGACTTACAGAAGGGTAAGCATTTCTTATATATTCATCAGTCTCTATGTTTCAAAGGTCTGATTTCTAATTCTTGGCTCACAGTTGTTCAAGTCTCCTGAGGAAGGAAATCACTTAACAACTCTCCTGGAAGGAGAGACTGCATGAAAGAGAGGTGGTAGGTCCAGCCCCAGTGAATGACTGGCTAGCTAGGTTCAAGGGACTCTGACCTCCCAAGAGCCCTGGAGCCAAAGAGCTGCCCCACTCACAAGTGGTTCTCATCTGTGCACCGTTTTCATGTGGCACCTTCCCAAGCCCATAACTGTAATAAAAATAATTTCAGTTTGTTCCAAAATATTAGTATTACATATGAAGGTGGGGTCTTAAAAGATTTGGTGGGGTCTTAAAAGAATCGTAACAGGAGCTGGAGCAACAGTGGGTAGGATGCCTGTTTTGGACATAGCCAACCTTGGTTTGATCCCCACCACCACAGATGATCCGTTGAATCCTGCAGGAATGATCCTTCGGTGCAGAATTAGAAGTAAACCATTAAATGTGCTTCCTCCCCAAGAAAACAGCAACATGTTTATCTTTTTTTTAAAGCCAAATTAATATTCCTCATAGAAACAATTATTATAGAAATTATGAAGTAAGGTGGATTGGAAATTTTTTCACCCATTATTAGAACTAAAACAGAATACATGCAGCTGCATATTAATTTTCTCTTTCAATTTCAAAATGACTCTACTTGAAAGAAGAACTATTATTTGACCTTCAGAGAGAATAAAGCTATTAATATGATTAATTAAATTGTGCATATAAACAAATTTGAAGTCAACCTGCAAATTTTAAGCTAAGCTATCCTATAAAGGACTAAAATGCACAAAAAGGGGCTGTGGTGCCGTCAACAGGTCAACCTGTACCTGTGAGGCGAGTGCATCAGCAGCCTGATGGTGCTTTCAGGCTTCCTGATACCACAAAATTGCCACTGTGCCTTTGGCCAGACCCCAACAATTTGGGACCAAGTTTACCAAGAAATTAAATGGTCAAAAGCTAGGTATGTGGGAGCCACACCCACAAACCACCTCCAGCTCATCTATACAAGCTCATTTATTGGCCTTATTTCATACCGAGCCAGTATCACCAGGGCACCCCAGATGTAGCAGGTGCAGTCTCCCCCCCTACTCCTAATTTAAATATTTACTGTTTCAGGCCAATTTTGTTTAGTACTTAAAACTGCCTGTGGCTCAGGTGACTGGTTGTGTCCATCAGAACAAATGGCTCCTCCACTGATTCAAGAGCAACAAGAATAGGTAATTAGGCTTCTCAAACATTCAAGCAACCAATGTGTGCCAGGTACAATGAGAGGAACTGAAAGATGAGCAGATTACAGCAGTGCGTGATTGTGTAACTGTCACTAGGTGAAGGGACAAAACAAAACAACAAAAACAGTGGGCCTCAAAAGATAGTCATATGTCATAGGGGAATACTCTGCCTGGACTCAATCCAAATTCAGCCTCTGGCATTCTTTGACTCCCTGAGAATCACTGGGTGTAGTCTCAGTAGCCCAGTATCCTGAGAGTACTGAGCACTGTGACCCTGGTGATGTCTGAGAACACTGGGGTGGCCTTAGTAGTTGCCACCACAGTAGCATCCGCAGGTCCTTGCTGAGTCAGCTGGCCCAGCACAACCAGAGATCCTAACCTAGCTAGACCAGAGATCCTAACTTAGATAGAACAGAGATACTAAAGTAAGTAGACAATGGATCCTAACCCGGGATCCTAGTAGACCAGAGATCCAAACCTAGGTGGACCAGGGATCCTAACCCAGGTACACCAGAAATCCTTACCTAGGTAGACCAGAGATCCTAACCCAAGGAGACCAGGATACTAATCTAGACATCACTGTTCTGAAAATAAGAAAAACTTCAGTTTTGGGGGGACCTGACACTTTTTTATGAATACTTGCCTTTTGTTTGTTTGTTTGTTTAGCTAAGAAAGTGAAAGATGGAGTGCAGGGGAAGAGAGGCAAGACAATGAGTAAGGTATCTGCCTTGTATACTGCCCACCTGGGTTCAATCCCCAGCATGGCACTTGGTCCCATGAGAGCTCACCCAAAGCGATCTCTGAACTGAGTGATAGGAGTGATCCTTGAGCAAATGCCGGGTGTGGCCCCAAAAGCAAATATAAATAACTGAGGATGCAGTAAATTCTGGAAAATATCCCCACAGGCAGAGTAACACATTCCTCCACCCTAGTTGCTCCCATTACCCCATCAACACTGCAAGGCCTGACACTGACCGTTCTGCTCCTCTCCCAGCTCTTCTCACAGTGAGAAGTTACTGGTTCTACTGGACACAATCATTAAACTGAGTCCCAGACTAAGTAGAGAGACCATGGCCATACTGCCCTGGATGAGTGGACTGTGACTGGTGTCCCTTGGAATTCACTGAGCAGGTGACTGGAAAAGAATCTATTCCAGCCCCATGTCAGATTTCTAAGAAAAATTCAAAATGTCAAGGCTGTGCTTCTCAACCTTTCTTTTTTTTTAATTTCTTTTTATTTTTATTAGTGGAACACCATGAGGTACACTTGTAGATTTACAAATTTTTGTACTTGGGTTTCAACTATACAATGATCAAGTACCCATCCCTCCACCAGTGCCCATTTTCCACCAACATGGATCCCAGTATCCCTCCCACACCCATCCCCCCATCCCACCCTGCCTCTGTGGGAGGGCATTCCCTTTTGTTCTCTCTCTCCTTTTTGGTGCTGTGGTCTGCAAAAGGATTCTCAACCTTTCTAGTCCACTTCAAGGCACACAGAAACAAAGCTGATGCTGCTTATGTAGCCTGACAACCAGTCCAGGCTCTTCAATTCCCATATCATGCCCAGCTACTGAGGAAGAGTGACTGATGGCCCAGCACACCCAGAACACATCCGGTCCCCCAATTCTCCTCCTTGTGGAGATGGAGCGGGAAGATCTCAACTGGTGTTAGAAGGTCCTAGTAAACTCAGGAACTAGTTTTGTAAGAATTCCATAAAGAAGTTTTGGAAGATCAGAAACAGCTTCTTCCTCCCGGGAACACAGAAAGCTGATACAATTGGAAGTTACCACACTGTTGATCAAGAGACCTTGGGCTGGAGAGACAGCACAGTAGGTGAGGCCACCCTTACACACGACCAACTCGGGTTCGATTCCCAGCATCCATCATGGGCCTCCGAGTCCATCAGGAGTTATAATTCCTGAGCATTGAGTCAGGATTAATCCCTGAGCATCACCAGATATGGAAGAAAAGAGAAGAAAGAAGGAAGAAGAGGAGGAGAAGGAAGAGGAAGGAAGAAGGAAGGTGAAGAAGAAAAGAAGGGAGGAGGAGGAAGAGGAAGAAGAAGGAGAAGAAGAAGGAGGAAGAGGAGGAGGAGAGGAGGCAGAGGTGGAGACGGAGACAGAGTCAAAGACGAAGACAAAGAAGAAGCCTATCTATAAAACTTATAATGAATGCACATAGACACGTGCATATGTATATACATATATGTGTGTACATATATAATACAGTTTTCCATTTGCCACTGAATTGAACTCTGTTGACTCCAGCCTAATCACCCTGAACTCTGCTACTGCAACAGTAAAAGAAACAAAAAAGAAACTAAAAGGTTGAATACTAGATGTTATCACTATCCTCATTTTTTCCACCTTACAAGAGTGTGATTTTTAACATCTGCTCTCAACATATTTATTCTTGTCACCTGGTTTTCAAGCAACTGTCCTGGTGCTTTTAACCTTTGTCTGATCCCAAGTAGTGATGCAACCCCACAAACAAGAATGAGCAAGTTGGAGCTATTTTCTACAGCTGCTCCTGTGTGGGCTCCCTCTGTGCCCGGCACAGTCCTGTTCACTGATTCTGGCTCACATCCAGAGGGAGACTTAGAGGCTCTATTGGAACCCTGACAATGTTCCCATGCCCTCAGCACCCTGAAGTCTACTTTCCTGTCAACCTGTTTGGCCAATTCTACTAAAGCCTCTGTTTCTACTTCCCAAGTACAACCCAAGTAAGTAAAGTAAAAGTAAAGGCCCTCCCGTTGATCGTCGATTTGCTCGAGCGGGCCCAGTTATACCTTACTAGAATCAGTTACAATTTACTGGAGAAGTATATTCTTTATTAAGTTCCTCTTTCCTTCTAATGTCCCAATTTTCAAGCATCAGAAAAAACTAAGAGCTAATTTGACAGGACTGGCTGATAGGAAGTTGATTGCAAGAAGATTCCGCATCAAGTTTCATCAAGGTTTTCACATTTAAATTGCAAATATTCCAAGTGGACTACAGAAAAGTTCTATCTGTGGGCTCAGCTGCAGGAGAGCTGGAGGAGAGCCACAATGCCTGGCCTGGGGAAGACCAGCCTGCTGGTCCCTAGTACCTCTGTTCTGCATCTTTCCTTGGTAACCAAGAATGGATCAACCATGGCTGGAGAAATAGTAGAGCAGGTTAGAGCTTTCTCTGCATGTGGCTGACCTGAGATTGATCCGTGGCAGCATACTCGGTCCCTAGAGAAGCTCCTGGAGTGACTCCTGAGAAGAGAGCCAGGAGCAAGCCCTGAACACAGCCAAGTGTGGCCCAACAATAAAGAACAAAATGAAAGGGACCAATCTCATTTTATTTCCAGTTATTCCAACCACACTCCCCACCACCCCCCCTTGCTGTAAAACTCTAAAATGCTCGAATGTTTATGATATTGAAAATAGGCAACATATTAAGAAGTACCAGCAGAGTTGGAAGAAGTCACTGACAAGCAACAACGGAAAGAACATCATCATTCTGACCCTAATCCTATCTGCACAGTTGATGGTGATAATGGACCTACTATGTTCCATTTGAGGACTGTCACTTCTTAGGCTTATTTCAAGAATAAAACATAAATTGGACATCTCTTGGAACACTGTAGTGGTTAATTGCCCATTTTTTCAGGAAACCTCCTCAGGAATTGGCAGAGGAGGACAACACTTTGAAGTAGGTCAGGAATGAGGTCCTGAGGAAAAGGTGATACGACCCCCCATTATTCAGAAGAGAGATGGGGATCCTGCATATTGGTTAGCACATGTTCCCATCACTCTGATTCCCAGCAGAGGGGCACAGAGACAGCAAAGTCTCAGAGCAAGCCCAGAAGTACCTCAGCAGAATGACTATGGGAGACGTCTTTCTGGTTAGCCTCACTCCACCATGTGTTCAGCCTCCCCACTTTTTTTTCACTCTTCTCTGCCATCAGAATAGGGGGCTGGGGTGATAGCACAGCAGGTAGGGCATTTGCCTTGCACGTGGCTGACCCGAGTTCGATTCCTAGCATCCCATATGGTCCCCTGAGCACCACCAGGAGTAATTCCAGAGTACAGAGCCAGAAGTAACCCCTGTGCATCGCCAGGTGTGACCCAAAGAGCAAAAAAACAAAAGCAAAATAAAAACAAAAACAAAAAACAGAATATTTTCCTACATACTGGACCACACTACCTCCCTGGGGTGCCTACAAAGAGGGTGGCAGCCAAAGGAGATGAGATGTGAAGGTATTTCTTCTGCAGTACAGCATGTGATGGTGACAGGTCTCAATCCCCAGTGACAGCAGCACAGCCCTACACATGATCATCAGAGGATACTATCTTCACCTGGACTACCAAGCCCTAAATTGGTCCTGCTTGCAGCCTGACTGATATGGTTCCCTTCTCCTCAGTGTCCTCCAAATCTGTCCCTGTCCCCTTCAACCCGCTCCCTCACTACCACCACTGACCAACTTCTCAACTGACATCTGAACAGAATTGAAAGATATGGTTGAAATTAACCTGGCAAAGTCCCTTTAGCATTCCCATGAGGAGGAGGAGATATCTGAAGCAAGAGCTAAGTTGTGTAGACGCCCGTTATAACACTCAGCCTCTGAAGAAGCAGCAACCCAACTAAGACATAAAAAGAGAATGACAAGTAAACAGTTATGTAGCTTTGACTAAAAATGAATCCGCTGGGGCTCGGGGAGGGACACAGCTGTTAGTACAAATTTAAAAACATCACCAATTCCACTCTTGGGCGAGAATAGTGTGGACCGAGGTGAGTCAGTAAGGAAAGGCAGCTGTGAATTGTGACTCAAGGCAGGATGAGGCAAGGTGGAGACTGCAGTGGCCACGACACCCACAATTCTCTCCCCAGATCTTACCCAGGTCTCTGGAACACAGTAGGCCCATCCACTTGTGGAACAGAACATACCAGCTGGACAAAAATAACAACAGTGTCAGTCTGCTCGCTTATACACCCTCTCTTGTCCAGCTCTGGATACCACTGTCAATATTTTCTTCCACGGGAATTTTCTTTGTCCTCTATGCAGAAATCCCCCTTGCTGTGACCAGTAAGGGAGTCAATACTCTCTGCTGGTTCCCTCTGGGCAGGGGAAGGAAAAGTAATTGCCTCCCTCCATAGACACTTAGCAACAATGAGACTTTTTTTTCATTGTCACAACTAAAGAAAAGAGGGGGTGCCACTGGCATCTTACAGGTTGATGCCCAGGTTGCTATTAAACATCCTGCAATCCACAGGCAGCCCCAATCACAAAGAACTGTCCCACCTATGCAACTGGAGAGACAGTACAGTGGGTAGGGAACTGGACTTGCCTGTAGCCAACTGGGGTTCTATCCCCAGCATCCCATATGGTACCCTGAGAACTGCCACGAGTGATACCTAAGTGCCGAGCCAGGAGTAACTCCCGAGCATTATCAGTTGTGGCCTGAAAGTCAAAAATAATTTTTGAAAAGATAATTATCCCATCTAAATTGTCACAGTTGAAGAAGGAAAGAAGACAAAGAAAGAAGGAAATCTGCACAGATTCTCATGAGCCCGGCACAGGGCTAGTGTCTGAAACTTCTTTTCACTCTTTCCCAAGACAGCAACCCAGAAGTAAGTCACAAAATGACTGATACCACCCATTGGCCCATTTCCAGACCAAGTGGAACAATGTGGTGCCAGCGGCTGACTCCGCCAGCTTCAACACTTTACCTAAGGCCAATGCCATTGTGACTTTTGCTTTACTCCTCTGCATAATTCCCACCTCACCTTTCACCTAAGGGGCTGCTGGCCTCTGACCTAGAATGGAATTCCAACAAATAGGTGCTTTGGGTTGGATACTGCATATGGACTTTCAGTTTCTTACAAGGAATGTGAGTAAGCCAGCTGCTTACTTTTCTTTGACTGCAGGGAGGTGGGGGAAGTGAAAGTCTCCTAAACAGTGTTTAGGGGAACCAAGGGCCTTTTTGGCAATTCAGTTCAAGGGGCCAAGGACTCTGCACTGACACATGATCACAACAGTGTTGTCTGGGGGTGGTGGAGCGGGGACCGGGAGGGTGTTGTCCAGGGGCCAAACCCATCAGCAGCATGCAGGGCATGTGCCTCTACTTCTATATCATCCCTGGCCCCTTACATTTGTAAATTACCACAAAAACTTGAATGTAGGAAGGAATGAAAGAACAAAAGAATAAACCCAAAATCAGAATAATCTTTCCTAGCCAGAATAGTTGTGACTCACCTCTCCGACACAGCCCAGATGAGTGAACTGATGAATACATATTATGGCTCAACAGAGATGTCAAACAACCTATCTGCACTGCCTTTTGAAGACTTACCAATGTCACTCCCTGAGCCTTCCCTGAAACTCACCTTATTGTTCTAACTCTCAAATTCTTTTTCAAATTCCTTTTCAAATTCCTGAATGCCTAATGTTGCTTTTATAAACACATACTCAATGGGCCAGAGGGAAGCAATTTTTAAACTGGACTTTCTTGAAGCAGCCATGTTTCTGGGATGATGAGACCCCACGCAGAGGAGCAAGGTTCTCCAGAACACAGTGGCCCTTACTGACAACGTTTTGCCAGTAAGTAAATCCTAACAACTCAGTCTTTCAGCTAACAACCTAATAGGTTTTTTCTTCAGCCAGGAAATCCTGGCTTCGCAAACACTCATTTTCACATCTTTAATTGGAACATGTCAGAAATAAATGGGGGCTCAGATCTATCATTTGTTGACATTCATCTTGATCAGGAACTCTGGGACACACATTCATTTCCTACAGCTCAACAACAAAAAATGTGTCTCTCTGATGTAATTCCAAGTGTCCTACTTGGCTGATTTAGGCAGTTTTTAGCTTAAAGTGTAGTAGAAAAGCAACAAACAGTTTTTCAGGAACTTGAAATATATATTAAAACTTGAATTTTCACTCAGCCATATCTTTAGTTCCCAGTCCCAACTACTGAGGTATTTCTTTTCATTTCTTGATAAACTTTCTTTTTCTTTTTTTAAAAAAATATCCCTGAAATAAACCATTACAAAGCAGTTCATGATTGACTTTCAGTCATACAATGATCCAACCTCCATCCCTCCATCAGTGTACATATCCCACCATCAATGTACCCCCTTTCCTTCCCATCAACTCCCAACCTCACCCCCACCTGCCTCTATGGCAGAAACTTTTCTTTTCTCTCTATCTTCTTTTGTGCATTATGGTTTGAAATACAGGTACTAATAAGTCACTATGTTTGCAGTACAGGTACTAAGAAGTCATCATGTTTGCTCAGGCATTCAGTATTTTTCATATTGGCTGGAGTAGCTTTTTTAACGAGTTTGCAGGTTAGCTTAAAATGTAGTAGAAAAGCAAAAAAAAACATTTTTTTTGTGACTACCAAGGCTTCCAGAAGCAGAGGGAGGTGGGGAAGGTAGCCCATTCCAATACCAAGAATACCTGGAGATTTCAGTCATAATACCCTCATACCCAATTTTCAGCAGATTATATCTCAGTGGGGTCTGTCTTGAGACAGTGGTGTTTGACTGGGGCATGGTGGCAATTTTGGGTTGTGGGAGCAAGCACCTGCCCTGGGCAGGCACCATGCTGACACACCCCCCTCTGATGTACCCTGGTCTATTCAGCCTTGTGTGGATCCGAGATTAACTGTGGTCTTTGATCTCTTTTGAGATTTATTTATGGGTTTCTGAAGCAAGCCCATAATTGAGCTTGTATAGCTAAGCCAGGGCTGTTTTGTGGGCATGGTTCCGACATACCTAACTTTTGGTCATTTAATTTCTCGGGAAACTTGGTCCCAAGTTATGGGCATTTGGCCAGAGGCACAGCAGCAATTTAGGGGTATCAGGAAGCCTGAAGGCACCACTAGGCTGCTGATATACTCTCCCAGTGGGTTTAGGCTAACCTGCTGGCAGTACTGCATGCCCCAACAGAGAGCTATTCTGAGCTGCTTTTTCACTGAGCATCATACCCTGACTTCCCTCAATGCTGCCTTTACAGTAGATAACCCTTCCTCAGAAGTCTCCCTCCCTTTCTCGATGACTCTGGGCAGACTTGGACACTGCATGTCTGTCTCCACCAACCCACTTCGAAATCCACATTTAAATTCCTAGAATCTGTCTTTCAGGAACACTAAGAATCAGCCACCACAAACCAAACGGACCTTTTTCTCTTGCTCTCTTTCCCTGCCTCACCGCCTCTGGTACCTCCCTCTTCCCCTTCCATGTATATGAAGCACTGACTGTGTGCCAGCTTCAGGGCCTTTACACATACCTAAGTTACTCTTCCCATTTCACAGAGGAGAAAACTGCATCTCACAAAAATCAAATCATTTTCCCAAGGAAAATTGGTAAGTATATTGTTGAGTCAGGAATTTGGATTCAAAGTTCTGAACTGCTATTCAAGTTTCTAGATGTGAGGCAAATGAACCTTTATGAAGCAAATCAACAAGGCCGATTCTGAGTTTACAACTAATCCCACACACATAAAAAGCATTTTTTCAAAAAATCATGCTCTCTACTCTCAGCAAATCCAGAATCAAGAATCACATGTTTTTGGCCAATGTTTAGCTCTCTGGTAGAACCCATGTCTGGGGACTCTACAAATGCTACCCTGAGTTTGATTTCTTCCACTCTGCCCCAATACGGAGGGAGGGATAGAGAACAGAAGCAGTCTGTAATAGAATACAGAGGGCCAGCTCTCTGATTCACATTGTGAGGGGTACAGGAACTTCATGGTAGATGAGCTGTGGACATACATGCCCCGTAGAAACAGAAAACTGGGGTCAAAATTGGACCAGATTGAGCCAGAGAGATAGTACAGCTGTTGGGACAACTGTCTTGCATGTGTCCAACCGAGGTTTGATCCCTGGCACCACATCTGGTCCCCCAAGTCATGCCAGGAGTGATCCCTAAGCACAGAGCCAAGCGTAAATCCTAAGCAACACTGGGTATGTTTCAAGAACAGAACAAAACAAAGAAAAAAACACTGGCCAAGTCATTTCATATTTATTTCTCCAGGTTATAACTTCTCTCAAATGTATCACTGTATCACTGTCCTCCGGTTGTTCATCGGCTCCAGTGAGCAGGCTTTGCCATGCAGGTGAGATACTCTCAGTAGCTTGCCAGGCTCTCTCAAATGTACCTTTTTAAAATTTTTTTTAATTAAAAAAGACAGCTGTATCTGCAGATTAGATGGACCAAAGATCTAGATGGACCTAGAAGTGATTCTACATATCGATTATCAAATTCCTTCAAATAGGAATTCACTCAAACGTGGGGCCAGGGAGATGGTCTGATGGGTAACATGTTTGCTTTGCATGGCGCAGGCCCCAGATCAATCCCTTGCACTGCACATGGGCCCTGGAGCACTGCAAGGTGTACTGAGAGCAACAGGGTAAGTGGCTCAAAAGCTGAGAAAAGAAAAATATATTCCCACTCAAAGACCAAATCATAGCAAAACCACAGAGCTCTGTAAAAAAACTATACTGCTCATATCATTCCTCTCCCGTTATATTTACCAAGCAGTCCTACCTCGGGATCAGAAGAGGGGTGGGGATGAAATCAGAGACTGTTACCAAGGAGTGCAGGGAGAATATTCCACTTTAACTAATCCACTCCCTCTCCCAAACAACTCAATCAGTTGCCTGAAACCCACCAGTACTTGGAGAAAACTTTCATCAATTCTAAAAGAAAACATGTTGGAAACATGTTCCATCTATGCAAAAGCTTGTTTAAATTCATTACATTCAAAGAAACACCAGGAATAGAGTCCCAGGCATCTTTTTTGCAGGCTTGCCACCAAATGAGAAAACAGGTAAGAATGCAGGTTCACTCCAATTACACAAATGTAAACAAAGTAATTTTCCAGAGGAGAAAAACCAAAAATGCCCTATCAGTCAGGCATCAACCTGATGTAGGCAAGAGGCAGATAGGGAATGCCCTCTACCCAGACAATGGCAGTAAATTTCTTGGGAAGTAATAGCTCTGATGTTGCAAAGGCCAACCTTGCAGAAAATGGGAACGAAGGCCTGATAAGACCCTCACCTGGCACCAGCAATGGACCCTGAGGAGATTGGACCTCTCTCCATGAAGGAAACCCCTCGAATATCCTTAGACCTCTCCCTTAGTTCGGTTAACTTTAGTGATTAAGCCCAGAGAATACTTCAGAACATTACAGACCAAGACAGCCCGAGAAGATACTCTATAGAAGACACCTTGAACAAAGGAAGCGCGCGCATATGCTGCCCAGGCCCATGTGCAAGCTGCACCCTTGTGGCCGAGCACATGTGTCACCCGCATCTCCCCTCTTGAGATGTGTACTTTCATGCTTTCCTGTCTAATACTGGGATGTGCGTAGGGGCTCCCTCTGGCCCTGGAGAAGCCCAGGTTCTCTCTTGAGCACGTTACTCTTCACTCTCTCCCACATTCTCTTCCTCCTTCCCTTCAAAACACCCAAATAAAATGTTTTACTTCACTCACTGCTTATCTACTCCTAAAATACCTTTCTGTGAGGCGAGACAAGAACCAGTAACCCTGGGTCCCGGGTGGCACAGGCAGATGCAGAGAAAGTGATCGTTTTTCTCCTCCCCACTTCACAGGAGCCACTGCGGGGCCCACCAACATCAACCCTAAGCATGCACTTAGAGAGCGCAGAGGAGCAAATGAACAGGAAACAAGCAAATCTGTGATTATCTAGACCAGGAAAAAAAAGGAAACTTGGGAAAGTTTCTGGCATTACTAACAGCAATTCAATGCTGATGGCAGATACTGTGAAAGACAGGGCAATATTAGAAAACAACTTCCCATATTGTTATCCCAAGTGTGCAGAAATCTTTCTCAAGCTCTGACTTCACTATGCTGTCTTATAAACCAGTGAAATAGTATTTACATTATAGCAAATAATCTCTTAGCACGTTTGACTCCCCAAATGTCACAGAACCACTCCTCTGTGTTCCATGTGCCATTCAGTATCACAGACTTTGTCAGTTAGCTGTTAAAGCTCTATTCCCTTAAGAGCAACCATCCACCTATATATCACCATACACCTACATACACCTACATACCACCTACAGTGTCTGCAGTTCTGTTTTTCTAAAAGAAGCGGCTTGCTCACTTCAAATCTATTAAATATTACACTCAAAATGTTGCAGCCTTTAATTAGTTTCCCAAAGACACACATTTCTGCTGCTTACCCATAAACTGCAGATGGCAAGAGAGAAAGAGAGAAAGAGAGAGAAGGAAGGAAGGAAGGAAGGAAGGAAGGAAGGAAGGAAGGAAGGAAGGAAGGATAGAACTTCACACAGCTCTATACAGCAGCAACAAAATGATTTAGGAGACCAGCTCAAAATAGGGTGGAAACACTAGAAATGCACCCTTCTAAACCACTATCCCCAGGAAATTCTCTCTCAGTCCCAACCCTTCCCTGTACTGCAGAAATCAATCCCCTAAGCTCATACATCTGACCGGTCAACCATTTTGAGGAAGGCAGCTAGATAGGAAAGGGCCCATGGCAACGGAATTCCTGGGAAATAATAAAACAATCGCCCTGAAGCTGCAAAAAGCTCATCAGGAATTAAGACCTGATAAACCTTTCTGGCCTCAATAACAGACCCTGTGGAGGCTGGATCCCTACAGAGATGACAAACTTCAGCTGACACTGAAACTGCAATTATGGGCTTGATAGAGATTCACCTTGGAAAACTACAAAGCTGTTCCTTATGGCTGCAGTGATAGCACAGCCGGCAGAGCGTTTGCCATGCACGAAGCCGACCCAGGTTCGATTCCCAGCATCCCATATGGTCCCCTGAGCACCGCCAGGGGTAATTCCTGAGTGCAGAGCCAGGAGTAACCCCTGTGCATCGCCGGGTGTGATCCCAAAAAGAAAAAAAAAAGATGTTCCTTTGTGACAATACCTGATCAACCCCCACCTCTGGCAGAAAACTCCAGACCAAGGCAACCCTAAGAATACGCATATAAAAGAGGATCTTACCTTATTTCTTTTAAATTTTTATTAGTGAATCACTGTGGGGTACAGTTACAGACTTACAAACTTTCGTGCTTGCGTTTCAGTCATACAATGATCGAGTACCCATCCCTCTATCAGTGCCCATTCTCCACCAGCAATGATCCCAATATCCCCCACCCCCACCCCACCCACCTCTGTGGCAGGGCATTCCCTTTTGTTCTCAAAGAGGATCTTATCTTAAAGGCCATTCAAGACTCTCAGTCTCTGGAGAAACCCAGGTCTCTTACCCTTTGCTCACCCTCCTTTCCCATCCTAAAAGCCTCCAAATAAAATCTGATTTACTTCCCTGCTTATCTACTCCTGAAATTCCTTTCTGTGAGAAAGACAAGGCCAGGAAACCCTGCGTAAGGCCTAGGGCTGACTCCCCTTTCCTGCAAAGAGAAATTCCTCACTCCAGCTGGAATCCCACTACTCTCATGCCAAGAAGACCAAACACATCAGGTGTGGCTTGATGGTCACCTGGTGGTGCTTGATGGTTCACCTGATGGTCACT
Source organism: Sorex fumeus (assembly GCF_029834395.1). NCBI lineage: Eukaryota > Metazoa > Chordata > Mammalia > Eulipotyphla > Soricidae > Sorex > Sorex fumeus. Next base: position 7,662,454 of record NW_026606103.1, read on the forward strand.
TGGTGGAGTTCTGTATACTGAACTACATACAGAACTACGTACAGATGCCTGGTGGTCATCTGGCCCGTGCCATGCAGGAACTCATCCTCAGACTTCATCATTCCTAGCCTACCCAACCCAGCCAGATCTGGGCTGACAGAGGTGATAAGGAAAAGGTGACCATCTCTCTCCTCTGCCTGGCATAAGCCACCCGTGGGGCCCACCAACTTCAGTTTGACTTGCTAAACAGACACACAGGCAGTTCAGAGGAAAATCTGATCCTTTTCATAATCTCACTTCAAGCAACACCACCCCACCACCCTCCACCCTCCACTCCCACCGCCCCCCCCTCCACACACACACAAACACACACATGCAGACCAAAAAAAAAGACAGGATTGTTTTCATGTATTTCTTTTTCAACTGAAAAACTCTATACTGAGAGTCTAAGCGCAAGAGTCCTCCCGTTGTTCACTGATTTGCTCGAGCGGGCCCAGTAACATCTCCATTTTGAGAATTGTTGTTATTGTGTTTGGCATATCCAATACGTCACAGGTAGCTTGCCAGGCTTTGCCCGAGTGAGCGAGATACTCTCAGTAGCTTGCCGGGCTCCCGGGGAGGAGTGGAGGAAATCGAACCCAGCTCGGCCGGGCTGGCTGTGCGCAAGGCAAACACTCTACTCACTGTGCTATCGCTCCAGCCCTACTGATTTTGGCATATCAAATATGCCAGGCTTTGCCATGCGGGGCGAGATACTCTTGGTAGGTGGCCAGGCTCTCCAAGAGGGGCGGAGGAATCGAACCTGGGTAGGCTGCTTACAAGGCAAACGCCTTACCCACTATCGAGCAAGAGTATGGAAGATTCAAGTAAGGTTCAAAACTCCTGACGATCTTTTTAAGTTCACGTGGAAAAGTCTAATGGGGTAGGATAGCTCAGGGAGAGATGCTTTGCAAGCCTAAGGCTTTGAGTTCAATTCCAGGCACCATCCACATACCAGCACAACAAAGTATGTGATCTCTGGTGCACTACAACCCACTGTGATGCCCAGTAAGTACTAAGATCAAAATGTGTGCGAACAGCATTTAAATAAAAATGAAATAGGCATGGGGTGTTGGGAGAGAAACTGGGGACATTGGTGGTGGGAAATGTACACTGGTGAAGGGACGGGTGTTGGAATATGTTGGACTTAAACCCAATCACAAACAACTTTATAACCGTGTATATCCATGATTCAATTTAAAAAGTTAAGAATAGAGCTACACACACACACACACACACACACACATACACACACATATTTAATTCTACATGGTTTCAAGGTAAAAAACAATGAACTACATACAGAGTTATTCCATAGTAGAAAACATAAAAATTGACATATTCTCTGTAGTAAAGGATTAGTAATATTTAAAAACAAGCCACATTTCCCACATTTGAACCTAAACAGGAAAACCAGTTTTCACAGAAACAGTTTTGATAAACCCAGAGCCAAATTTCCCACTCAAAACCCCTATGAATATAAACTTATGAATACAACCACTATCAATATAAAAAAAAAAAACTTTTCAAATACCACTGTGTAGCTGTTTGCAGCAGTTTGCAAACACTGCACTGTTCATCCAAACTTGAATAATATATAAAGAATAAAAGGTCAACATTCTCCCAGCTTCCTCCCACCCTGACACCTCTCGTGTCCTAGTACTGAATAAGACTTCTCAAGCTGAAAGCAAACTGTGGATGTAATGGGGAATCCCATGGTAATTTCTTGAAGGCAAGCAACACTGTACTTGGCTTCCCTGAACCACACGAGCCGCAATGTTACCCAGTCAGAGAAGCAAGAGTCACCTAGCAGCCTCCTGCTGTCCCCAAAGGCTGGTTACCAGGACAAGAATGCTTTGGGTGTGGACTGGGTGCTAAAACCAAGATGCATACCAAAAACATTTTAGGTTTTAGGATGTTTTTTCATTTTTTAAACTCTTTTATCACATTAAACTCAGATTTGGGATACAACTGCATTTGCTTTAACTTAGAAACATTTAGTAGTTATTTTAAATCTATTTCAGTTAGGCAATAGGAAAATTAAATGGTGACCATTGTTTCTTCTGCTCACCTCTAATGCACTTCAGTCTTTTGTTTTGTTTTAGGGCCACACCAAGCAATGTTCTGTACTTACTCCTAGCTTTGTACTCAAAGATAATTTCTGGCAGGGCTCAAGGGACATGGTGCCAGATATCAAACCAGGTGCAGCTCCATGAAAGGTAAGTGCCTTAACCCACCATTCTCCTTCTCAGGCCCCTAATTGCACTTTAATACCAATAATACTGCCAAAGCAACAAAAATAATTTATTATAAATAATTATGCTGCTTTATAAACCCCTACAAGGTAGAAAAATGGCACTTACTCAATTTTGATCATTTACAACAATCCAAAGCTGAATTATTAAGGATGGCTTTCTACATAAAGCCATCTATCCTATGCCAGCCCCAAACCAGACAAATGTGTGCCAGTGAATGAAAGGAGAAGTTGTTTGGCATCAAGGGGTGGCCTGGCAGGCAGAGCCTAGATGCTTACATATTACCTTACTTACAGGTTAAATAATAAAGCGTTCTGTGAACTTCAAGAAAGTTATAAACTATCCATTCTGCAACTTAGGTGAAGTGTGGTACACGGCACCATTAATAACTGTGTGGAACAAGCCATTTTCTAAAGGAAAAAATATCCCATTTGTGGTCAAGTGGCCATGAGAGATCTACACTCAAAGGTTAGCCTTGAGCTGAGACGAAAGTCAAAATCTTCCAAGAAGCAAATGGTCTTTATTCCAAACAGTCTCTCCTACGTAGACACCACAATGGAGGGACATGAGATGGGTGTGTCCAAATCACCACTCCCAAATAAAACAGATCTGTCTTCTAGGAAAGGAAACTGAAGCAATCAGAAGTATAGAGGACACAATGAAATTCACCTACCTATGGTCCTTCTTGACCCATCTGTTGCCACCTACTAACCAGCTCCCTTGAAAAAGCTCCTTGCCAAGTCATAGGACTTGGACTTGGTCAGTTGAGAAAGGAAACCTTGGTGATCAGTCGGTATCTTCCAGGTCTCTGGCTTCCCTAAGCCACGGAAGCTCCAACCGTCCTGCTAGAGATGACTTCCTTTATCTCCACCATTAAAAAAGTTTCACCCAGGGGCTGGACAGAACAGCAGGTACAGTGCTTGGCTGGCTTTATCATTGCCACCCCAGATGGTCCCATGCATCTCCACCAGGAGTGATCCTTGAGTGAAGAAGCAGGAGTAAGTCCTGAGCACTGCTGGGTACGAGGGCCCAAAATCTCAAAAAAATTTTCAACTAAAATCATGCTTCATTTCATTTATATAGAATGGCTAAGCGATATACAGCAGTTAGCTAGAACTAGGAATGAAGTTGATCACACGTTTTCCTACAGGAAGTCAAGTGTCTTCACCAACATCAGACAATATACTTTGTCACTCATCTGTGGCTTCAATCTCACCCCTTCATCCACCACACCATTTCCAAGGATACTCTGCAGAAAGCATCATTATCTCTTTGTCCCACTCAACCTGCAAGGATCAGTGCCTTTGTTTACAACTTTGTAGGAAGACAAATTTACAGAGGATTTGCTAAACAATGTCAGTTCTCCTGAATGCAATTACTGAACTTAATCTGAGCAACCACCTCTGTAAACTTACTATTTTAGTGGCTTTTTGGAGCACTTTCATGCTGTGTGACCTTCCACATTCCTATGGAACTGGATAAGATACATAGAAAAGGCACCAGAGGAGCAAGAAATCAACTTCAGTGCTAATTGGCTTCCTTAATGGTAAATTCTTTGACCCTCTTCATTCCTAGCTCAACTGAACCTAAATTATGCTTTCTTGTGAGTCCAGAGACACATGCCTTGTGCTAGCTATTAAGCTCTCAAGCAAAAGGCCATTCCTACCATCACCACTCCCACATCCTAGAAGACTATTATTAGACCTTCCTAAAATACAACAAATTTTAAAAGCATAGACCGTTATATCTAAAACATATATGAGCTCTATTTCTTAAAATTTTGCAGCCCTGCGTCTTAAGAGGAAACATCTGAGGAAATCTGGAGGCAGAAACACAAAAGAAGTCAGCAAGCCAGATGACCTGGCCCATTGGGGACCACACCCCAGGGGTCATTTCTTCTTCTGTCCATGCTAGACTGCATTACTTTTAGGGCACCCTCCTGTACTCCACAGCACACCCACTGAGAGATGGACCCCCAACTGACAAGGTGGATGACAATCCCTTTCTTCAGTTAAAATGCCTTTGGATGTTAGGCAAAAATGAGCATGTTTTATACTGAAAATATTATTTCCCAAAGACCACCCAAATCAATGTAAAGTATTCAGTGCTCCACTGTGCTTTACAGTGATCTTATGCTTGACAATTCTGATTGCTGTGTACAGTGCCATTTAGCTAGAAAACATGCAAAAGCAGCTTGTATCTTCATGAGAGTAGCATTAATACCCTGACTCTCTTAACAGACCAACCCTTTATAAAGGGTCAGGTCTACCTGTGTCTATATGAGTGTGTTCTCACAGTGGTTCATATGTGCAGAATCGTTTAGTCCATCAGTAAGTACAAACTGAGCATGCAGAATGCTATTCATGGTTACAATGAATAGCATCTGCTATTCATGGTTACAATGAATAGCATCTAAGGTTCCAATGCTGTGACAACCTATAAGAAAAGCAGATAATCCAGTAAGTAGTGTCAAATAAGTCATGCAATGTGCTAAGTGCTGTGATGGGGAAACAGGTCAATAAAAATAATACCTTAGGCAGTGACTATGTGACTATCTCTAGTTCGCACAACAGCCTGCAGAGGTAGGTGTTTCCCCACTCCCCGGATAGTGTGTCCAGAGAGTGCATCGCACCCAACTCCCACTCTGCTCTCAGTACTACACAGCACACTCAGTCATCGACCTGACTTTACCTGGATCAGTCAGCACACTGACCACTGAAGGGATTTTCAAACTGGCTAGAAGAAGCAAAATAAGAAGAATGATTACACACAAGAGGGTGGAACATGGATCGCAGGGATCACAAGCCCAGGGAACACTTGAAACAAGTCATTTCGCCTCTGAAAAGGAGAAATTCAGCACATGGGACTCAGGTGTGAGGAAGGGCTTGTTCTTAGAAAAGGGGACTTCAGAAAAGAACCCAGAAGTTCTCAGGCAGGGAGCTCAGTATAGTCAAGCAGGGGAGGCCCAAGACTGGACGAGTCCGAAGACTGCTGTCCAGTGCCACCTGCTAAGTCTGTCAGGCACCTGAGGGTGCTGAGTGTCCCAGAGCAGGTAGAGAATCTGCATTTATAAGAAGCTTCCAGAGCCCAGGCCTGTGGTGAAATCAGTTCTCTGTTCAGCCCTTGGGACACACAGTGGGCCCTAAAAGGGCACAGGAATCACCAATCTTCTAAAGATAAAGGTTCAGAACCTGAGTGACAGTACAGTGGGGAAGGCGCTTGCCTTTCATGTGGCCAACCCCAGTTCAATCCCAGCATCCCATAAGATTCTCTGAGCACTATTAGGAGTAATTCCTGAGCTCAGAGCCAGGAGTAAGCCCTGAGCATTGGCACATGTGGCTCCGCTTCCCTCTCCCCTCCACCACACCCCAAAAATAGAGGAAAAGTTTATCTCACTGCAAAGATTTGTTACTGCTCAGAGGACAAGTGGGTTCAAGACCAAAGCTGCATCACTCAGAACCAGAGGCACAGCCCCTGCTGTTGGCAGGAGTTTCCCCATGACCCTTTCCATAGCTGGCCTGACACACACGCCTCAGCCAGACCTGCTGCTGATGCCTCTACTTCTTAACTCTTTATTAATCATTAAACCCTTTTACCTGCATTAGATTGTGTGATATTCACTGCAGTCATGAAAGATGCACAGGCCTCTTACTTCACACAGAAAGATGCTGAGAGTCAGTGAGGGAAGCTTCCTGTGCAAGGACTGCTAGCTGCAGAGCAGGAATGTCCGCCTGCAGCTCAGTCACAACTGTCCTGGAAGTTGTGAGTCTGTGAACAGTGGACAGAAGCTGCCTCACCATTGGCAACCCTCGGCATGTGCACACACATGTAAACACACATGACATATAGAGATATACTTACATACTTATTCCAAAACATGCATATTCTGTTTTCCTAAAGTAAAATAATATTAACAATAATAATAAAAATACTATATTCTAGTTCGAGCGGGCCCAGTAACGTCTCCATTGGACTTTGTTGTTACTGTGTTTGGCATATCGAATACATATTCTAGTTGTTTAAAAAAAACTTTCCTCCTTCAACCATAGAATTTGCCTCAGTGGATTTATGAACAAAGTAGCTACTGTGTCTTACTGCTAAATATTCATAAGTAAACTCTTCCATCCTAGGTGCCGCTTCTAACCGATCTTTACAACTGCGTGTGTGATAAATATTTGCCCATTTCCATCTTCTGCCACTAAATTTCTGCCTCCTTTACTAATTTCTGACACATTCAGTCACACGAGCAGTATCTTTTTGTTTTGTTTTAGGGCACACCTGGCAATGCCCAGGTCGTACTCTTGGCTTTGTATTCAGGGATCACTCCTGGCAGAGCCTGGGAGACAATACGTGGTGCTGAGGATCAAACTCGGTTTGGCCATGTACAAGGCAAGCACCCAGTCCCACAATTAGTGTATTTTATATTTATCTTACCTTGGGACTTCTTTCCAGAAAGTGGTAAATACAAAAATCACAGGACCTGAACAAAGCTTAAAAAAAATAACCATTTACAGACTGGGTCTCAGAAGACAGTTTAAGGGCTGCCAGAGCACGCCTTTCAAGTATAAGGCCAAGAGTCTGAGCTGCCGCAGTCGCCCAAGCCTGACCCTGTTAGCTCTGTGGTTTACGCCAGAGATCTGGACTCACTATGATTCTTGAAAACCACCAGTGATTTTTCGCTGTACCTAACTAAAAACATGTCTGCGCATCTGAGCCAGGAACGGGCAAACCTTGGATCCCCACACTAAAGGAGATTCACCCATGCTGGACAGCACAGCCCAGGGTTGGGTACTGGCAATGTGTGTGCAAGCAGCACAAACTGGTGTGCAACCCCCAGAAAGCACAACCAAATGTGCACCACCAAGTGTCCACGTCACCCACAGCCAGGTGCCAGTGTGACCCCATCACCATGGCGGCTACAGAGAGAAGGGAAGAGACAACAACCACCTTCATCTTTAGGGAAAACCAAAGACAGCTATGCCAGGTGAATAAGCCTATGTACTTTGTTTTCACAACACACTAACTCCCAGGTTTATAAAACGATTCTTTCAAATGTTTCTTTCAAACACCGAACGCACATAAATTATTCAAGAACAATTTGTCGATTCGCTTACATAATGGAAAGAAACTTATGTAAGCTAATTGATACACAGGAATATAGACAGAGACAAAGGAGAGTTCAAGAGAAGTGACAAGTGAGCAAGCCTGGAGCAGACACGGGGGAGTCGAATCACGCACTTGAACCTCACGCACTTGAACTGAGACCATGAGCCCCTCCCCAGCCAAAAGGAGCCTCTTTTTTCTTTCTCATGACAATGTTTCAACCAAAAGACCTTAAAGAAAAATACTCAGTGCACATAATCTGTAATGCAATCGTTTCACCACATTTTAATCATGTCTCTTAATAAAGAATTTTTTTTATAGAATCAGGCCACTTATACAAAGAGTTTTTTCACCTTTTTTCCTACTCTCAACAGAAAACATCATATACCACCAGTGCTAATGAAAACAACATGAATCAAATGATTTTAGTTAAATCAAGTCTCTCAACCTCATACTTACACACTTAATTTTAAACAGATTGCACGGTAGAGCCTGGCAAGCGACCCGTGATGTATTCGATATGCCAAACACAGTAACAACGAAGTTTCCAATGGAGACGTTACTGGGCCCGCTCAAGCAAATCGAAAAACGGGAGGACAGTGACAATTGTAAACCATAAAATACGACTTTTGAGAGCATTCCTTTTATTTACTTGGTGATTTATTCTTCAATATAACATCCTCCTAAGCAAAGGCTCCCAGCAAAATTTCTAAATCAATGATAAACATTAAAAGAAATATTCTGACACAGCAATTTAAAAAAAAAAAACTTTCAATATGCAGTTATTTTAACTTAAAATATTTTGTCGTTAACCTCAACATTCACATTCTCCTAAGTAATCTCAGACTTTTAAATTTTCATCTCATGAAAGAGAAGGAAGCTACATACCAGGACAATCAGTTATGGTTGAAAAATATTTATTTTGATACATACTGGAGAAAACATACATTTTCTGGGCTAATTTAAATATTCCTTCACCTACTTCACTCACAAAACAAATATATACTGCAACTAAATTCCATACGTTGAATTTAAATTTAGATGAGAATCTGAAGTGCTTACAAGTATTACACCAGAGCTCAGCACACCCTTTTAGATAATCAAAAGAACTATCAGCCCTGAGATGGCCCCAAAGAAATTATTCTTTGTTCACCAAAAAATTGAACAACTTTACACTCAGAATCACAGCTCCACAGCAATAGACACAGGCTTGGAAACCGGACAGTCATATTAAACCGTCAATCAACACTGTGAATGAAACCTAAGCAATCACTAACACCAACTGGGCAATTACATTTCCAGTTTAAGGAAATTTCAAAATCCAAGTCCAACTCCTGCCAAGTCTCCACTTATGACCTATTAATACTTATTCTACAAATTTTAAAAAGGGAAAGCGTTAAGATTTTAAAGCCGATTAATTTTAAACCTATTAATTACATTACATGAATTCTCGCATAAGAGCTAACTTCAATTAGAGCAGTTCTGGGTGAGCCTTTGCTAAGATACGGTCATTGTCTAGACAGGGTAAACAAATCCTGACAAGTGTTACTGCAGGCAACTAAATGCGGTCTTCTCCAGGGGTCTTGATCAACAGATTTCACATTCGAATCCAACACAAAAATCCCCTCCGTTCACCTAGAGGCCCTCGAATTAGGTGGTTTATTTCTGATCCCAGGCCTGCACTGGGTTAGTAACGCTTTCTCTATAATTTGAGTATCTATGGGCAGGGGAGGGAAATGCCGCTGCAAAATGCATCCGTTCACCGCCCACTGCCCCCTGTGTTCTGCATCCCTACAGCCCAGCCGCTGGCGCTGCCCGCACCCCAGGTACCTGCCGAGTTCCTCGCCAGTATCGTAGTAATCATCCACGTTCTCTTGCCGGAACACGACCATGATAGACCGTCAGGCTTCACCCAGCCCGGCGCGCCAGAGCTCCTCCTCGCCGACCATCCCCAGCGCCGCGCGTCCGGGTCCGGCCCTGCACCGGGAGAGAGGGCAGCACTGAGACCTGCACCCAGGGGAAGAGGGCGGCACTGAGACCTGCACCGGGAGGAAGAGGCGGCACTGAGACCTGCACCGGGAGGGAGAGGGCAGCACTGAGACCTGCACCGGGAGGAAAACGACCTGCACCGGGAGGAAGAGGGCGGCACTGAGACCTGCACCGGGAGGGAGAGGGCGGCACTGAGACCTGCACCGGGAGGGAGAGGGCGGCACTGAGACCTGCACCGGGAGGGAGGGGGCGGCACTGAGACCTGCACCGGGAGGGAGAGGGCGGCACTGAGACCTGCACCAGGACGAAGGGGGCGGCACAGAGACCTGCACCGGGAGGGAGGGGGCGGCACTGAGACCTGCACCGGGAGGGAGGGGGCGGCACTGAGACCTGCAGGAAAGGAGAGAACGGCACAGAGACCGAACCCGGCTGGTGCAAACGCCTTGACCAGCCGGCGAGAACACCCCGAGCAGCAGCTCCGCCCCGGGGAGGCAGCCGCCTTTGTTCAATCCGGGCCGGGGCCCCGCGCGGACCCCCGGGCCACAGCCCCGCCCCAGGCCCTCCGGGCGCCCAGCCCGCTGGTTCCCACCCCCCGGCAGCTGCGGGGCGGCCCGCACCACCCGCTGCTCCCGGAGGCGCGTTCCCGGGACTCGGTTCCCGGGGTACCGCGCAGGCTCGGCAAGCGGCCGCCGGGGAGCGGGGGAGGCGGGCGCCGGGGAGGCTGTGTTCTGTTCTCCCGCCCGACGCCCACACCCGGGAGGCGCCCCCAGCCCGGCGCCCGCACCGGGGAGGCTGTGCCCTCCCGCACCGCGCCCCCACACGCCCACACCCGGGGGTGCGGGGCGGCCCCCGCCCGGCGCCCCGACTCCCCTCCCGCCCGGCGCCCGACACAAAGCCAGGAGGCGGCCCAGCCTGCTCCGCGCGCCCCGCGCCCCCGCGCCCGGCCCAAGCCGAGCCCCGCGCCCCGTGCCCCGCACGCTGGGCTCCCCGGGCCCCCGGGGCGACTCCCGGGGGGGGGGGGGGCACGGACGGGCCGGGTCCGCACGGCGCCCGGAGGGAGCGGAGCAGAGCGGAGCGGGGACCCCGCAGACCGCCCCCGACCCCCGCGGCTTGGGGGGCGGCCCGGGCACCCTTGAACCCGACAGCGCGCGGCCACCCACCTCGCGGCAGTCCGGCGGGGCGGCGCGAACGGCTCTCGGGGCTCCACCCCGCAAAAGGAACCGGCGGCTCGCGGGCTCGCTCCACCGCGCACCGCCCCCAGCCCCCACTCCCGCACACACCCTGCACACGCGCGCACACATGCGCACACACCCCTCACACGCACGCACACAAGCGCAGACCGCCTAGTACACACCCCCGCCCCTGCACACGCCCACTGTCCCCGCTCCCAGCTGCCTGTTGCCCCACCTGGAACTCCTGCTGGACACTGGACGTCTAGAACGTGCCAGGCACAAGGCAAACCCGCAAAATGCCTGCCAGGGATGGGGAAAAGCTGGCGTGTGTGCTTGCATGTGGGAGGCGTGGATTCTGTTGGCTGTATCACGTGAGCCCCCTTGGGTCTCTAGAGTAGCCACCGTCAGGTTCAGCCGCCAAAACAAAAAGCCCCTGCCCACCAAAGATGTAGACAAATGTATAATCAAGTAAGAGTATTTTAGACATCAGTTCTATGGAGACAAAGGGGCAGAGAATAAAGGGGAGAAAGCCAGGGCAATAGTACTGCTGTGGACATTTGCCTTGCACGTGGTCAAGCCTGGTTCAATCCCAGTCACCACAAGGTTCCGTAGAGGCCCATCAGGAATGATTCCTGAGCACAGGGTCAAGGGTAAGCCCAGAGTACCACTAGGTGTGGCCCAAATAGCAGGAGAGGGGGAAGAATAGGCCTGACTCTATGAGATCTCAAAGGTATGGTAGGCAACAGAGAAGAAAGGATGGAGTTTGCAGAAGCCTCAAGTTTATAAGTGCTGTCCAAACTGTATCAGCTACTAATAAGTTGAAATATAATAGTTTTTTCATAATTTCCACACCATATTTGATGAGGTTCAAAGATGGTATAAGTCATGTGGTTCACATCCTCATCATGGTGGGGGGTGGCAACAGTGCCAGCCTGCAAAAAGCTAACCAACAGGTGCTAGTGTTCATTACAACATGCCAGTTGACCAAAAGTTTGTATTCGGTAGACTGGGAGCACCTGCAAGGGCGATTAGAGGCTGCCCTCAAAGCATCCGTCCCTCTTGGAGAGCCTGGCAAGCTACCAAGAGTATTCTGCCATCTCGGCACAGCCTGGAAAGCTCCCCGTGGCATACTTGAAATGCCAAAACCAGTAACAATAATGGGCCAATAACGACAATGATTCCCCTGGCCCTGAAAGAGCCCCCAGTAAGTCAGCATTAAGAACAAGCAAGGAGAAGCTGATAAAATCTCAAGGCTGAATGAGGCTGCCAAAACAAAGAAGGATTAAAATGACTCTGCACTTTCAAGGAGCATACGCTGGCTTCAGATGCATCCATTGAGGACCTGATGGTGCAAGTGCAGAAGATCAAGTACAACATCTTTGGATTGACCGAAGACAAGAAGGCATCGATCACATCATGCCATTTTTAACACTGCAGAACTGTTCCTCAGAACATGCACAGTAGAGGCGTGGATGGCGCCGGTGTCCTCCTCAACATGAACTTGGCCATGAGCATTGATTTATTAAAATGCCTAACAAACCAAATCAAAAGCTTACGATGGAATAGATGTGGCACATTGCCAGCAGTTTCTATCTTTGTCATCTATGCACCAACATCCAACTACGATGAAGAAAGAATTAAGAAGTTCTACATGGAGCTGGAGAAGTTCTATAAAGAAGACCACACCTTCTACAAGATCATCGTCTGTGATTTTAATGCCAAGATAGGACCAAGAAAGTTGCCCGAAGAAATTCACACCGGGACCCATGGCCGAGAATGGCAGGAAAGGGTAAGAGACTGTCTGAGTTCATTGTGCTGGCCAAGACCATCCATGGTAACTCACAGTTCCAGAAGGCTGAATCTAAATGTTGGACATGGAAGTCTCCCGGTCGAGAGTACCACAATGAAATTGACCACATCATATTCAATCAATGGTATTGCCAGACCAATGTCACTATTGTCCCAAACTTCCAAACGGGATTGGACCACCCTCTTCTTCATGCAAAATTCTAGTTCACGGAGCAGGAAGAAAGAGCTGCAAAGTTTAAGAGAACTACCAGAATGACCACCAACTGGGAAGTGTTATCCACGACTTCTACTCGGATCTTTTCAATAGCCACGTCCACTTGCCCACATTCCAAATTCTGCAGGATGGATATGTCATTCCCAATGTTCTCCCTTTCAAAACCTGACACACCATTTCATTGGTAAAGAAGCCAACAGAACCTGGCCCAGACAAGGTCAGACCCGAACACCTGAAGAATCTGCCATCAGTACTCATCAATACACTGGCTCGGCTCTTCACACACTACCTGTCTGAATGCAAGGTTCCGTCTCAATGGAAAACCAGCAGTACTGTATTACTATACAAGAAGGGAGACATCCACGACATTGGCAACTATCGCCCAATCTGCCTGTTGTCCGTCATCTAAAATTTGTTCACTCGAGTCATTCTGAATAGGATTGGCAGAACGATAGATGAAGGACAACCATGTGAGCAAGCCAGGTTCCAAAAAGGATTCAGCATGATCGGCCATATCCACACAGCGACCAAGCTCATTGAGGTTTTGCAAGAGTTCTAGATGCCACTTTGTATAATGTTCATGTATTTGAAGAAGGCCTTTGATTCTGTTGAGACTGAAGTGGTTATCAAAGCCCTAGCCAAACAGGGTGTTCAAACTCAGTCCATCAGAATCCTCCGCAAGCTGTATTACAGATTCACCACCAGGATCTCACCATTCTGCAAAGAAGTAATCATTGACATAAAGAGGGGCATTCGGCAGGTGATACCTTTTCACCAAAACTCTTCAGTGCCACCCTCAAGAATTTCATGCAACAATTGGAATGGGCAATATGGAAGTGAAGATAGACGGTTGGCAACTGCACCACCTCCGCTTCACTGATGACATCATTCTAATAACACCAAACATCAGCCAAGCAGCATGAATGCTGGCTGACTTCGACCATGAGTGTGGAAATGTCGGACTGCAGCTGAATCTCACGAAGACAGTGTTCCTGAGAAACAAATTTGTTCCTGATATTCCATTTGCTCTCAAGGAATGAACTTCTCTGAATGCAGCAGTTATGTGTACCTAGGTCGAGAACTCAATATGACAAATGACCTGGCACCTGAGCTTCACAGAAGGAAGAGAGCGGTGTGCAATGCCTTCAAGAGTGTTGAAGAAGTTGTTAAGAGGACAAAGAACCTTCGGCTCCAGGCACATCTTTTTGACTCCATTGTTTCCGTGCACTAATATATGCCTCAGAGACCTGGGCCTTACAAAAACAGGATGAGAACGCTATTCGGGTCTTCTAAAGAAGAATTGAGAGAGCTATGCTTGGAGTATCATGCTTCACTCAAGTGATAGAAAGAATCTGGAGTTCCAACCTCCATCCGCAATTGAGGATCAGGGACACTGCCTCGTTTGCCAAGACATCAAAAATCAGAAGGGCCGGACATGTAATGTGATTTGGAGTCAACTGCTGGGATAGAGCCACTACTGACTGGGTTCCATGGGACGTCAAAAGAACACCTGGCCGCCCACCTACGAGGTGGTCGGACTTCTTCATCAAGACCCCGAACAAATGGTTTGAAGCTCTTTGTGTTCCTGGAGTGAGCAGACGCCATTGGGCTACACTAGCATGCAACGAATGGAGATGTTACTGGTGCCCGCTCAAGCAAATTGATGAGCAACAGGATGCCAAGTGATACAAGTGATAAAAACTGATACTTGAATTGCCGTAAGATTTCAGGTGCAGGGGATGGAGTAATAGCGCAGTGGGTAAGGCTTTTGACTTGCATGCAGCCGACCCATGTTCAATTCCCAGCATCCCATATGGTTCCCCGAGCACCGCCAGGAGTAATTCCTGAGTGCGGCGCCAGGAGCAACTCCTGTGCATGACCGGGTGTGACCCAAAAACAAACAAACAAACAAAAAAAAACAAAAAAAAAGAATTTCAGGTCCACATTAAAACTGAAATAAACAGACTTTCTTAAATGAGTTCTTTTGGAGTGCGGTTGTTTTGTTTAGAAACCATACCCTGAGTGCTCAGGGACTACTTCTGGCTCTTTTATTATTATTTATTATTACTATTATCTCTTCTTCCCTAAACTGAGAGTTTTTAAAACTCTGGTTCAATAGAAATGGAGGAGGAGGAAGAGGAGGAGGAGGAGTAGAAGGAGGTAAAGGAGGAAGGGGAGGAGGAGAAGGAGAAAAGGGAGGAAGGAGAGGAAGAATAGGAAAAGAAAAAAGATGAAGAGGAGGAGCAGGATAACAGGAAGAAAGTGACCCCTTTGGACTTTATATTAGGCTCTTTTTCATCAAAAATAATTTTTGGGGGCGTGTCAAATATCAAGGGTCCAAATCCAGGAGCTCATGTATGCTAAGGGCATGGGCTCTACTCCTGAGCCATAACCCCAGCCATCAGATCTCCTTTTAAAGAACTTTTTTTTTTCATTTACACATTCATGATGATGTTATCATCAGAAGGTTCCAAATTGGGTGGGAACCTCAATCTATGTGGTGAATTTGAAAATTAATACAAACGGATCTTACAAGGTGAGAAAATAGTCAAAATAACAGAAAAGGTGATTCACCTGGGTAGACGTAGAATACATCTGTGGCAAAAATTGAAAGTAGGTCATTTGGGAAAAACATGCAAGTACTGCTTTTTGTGCAATATTTGGAGCACAGTTTGGCCCATGAGCCACATTTGGTGGTGCTCCTGGCTCAGCATAGGAACCAGATGGGATGCCAGAGAAGAAACCCGGATCATCCACATGCAACCTTAGTGCCCTGTCAGCTGTACTCTCAGTAATAAATTACTTAGAACTGGTCCAGTTTTGAGTAATATATATATATTTTTTTCTGCAAGATGAATCTGTTTTCCAAGGCAGTAAGGAAGGATTTGGGGATAGCATGCTATGTTATTAGATAGTATCTAATACTGATGACATTTTAGCTTTGAATTTACCTTGGACAGGTCACTTAACCCTGAACATTGTGTCTGCACGAACATAGATTGGCAATTTAGCACCCCATATGGTCCCTGAGCCCTGAAATTTAAGTTTCTTAGAAGAACTTCAATAACTAGGGCACTCCAACCACAATCCCTGAAAGCAGTCTGTAACCACTGACACAAGAGCTCACATATGTTACCCACCACTTAGGCACAACTGCATTCTCCTCTCTTCGGTATACCTCATTCTCCTGTGGATCATACACCCCCAATCCTATCTTAGCTTTTTCCATAGGTGATTAATTTTTTTAAATATTAAAGTATTATTTTGCATATTACAATTATATTTTAATAAATGTAATATGTTTTTAACTTAAATATGTCTTTTCAAAATGGTTTCAAGTAATTTGACTAGGTTCTTTATTTATAAGCTACTCTATAAGATTTTAAAACTGTAATAGGTTCTTTGAGTGACACAAATCAATGATTTATGTCTTTGAGGGTAGCTGAAAAATTGAATACATTAAAAATACGGTAGAAGTGAGGTTACAGCTGTGTGGTGATTGCATGCCTCATATGAGAGAGGGCCAGGAAACACTCTAGTAGGTATGGTGCTTGCCTTGAACACAAATGGCCTCAGATACAATCCCAAGCACTGCACATCCCAAAGTCCTCAGAATGTGATCCCTGGGAAAAGAGTCAAGAGTAAGCCTGAGCACTGCCAGGTCTGGGTCCCTCTGCCCTGATCCTCCCCAATAGAATGCATGATACATGAGGCATATGATGACTATTTTTTTCTGAATTATTATTCTTTACTCTAATTATTTAGATAAAATAATATTCTGAAATACACACAACCTTCGTGTTTTAACCAAAATGCACATCAGGAAACTTGCATATTGTAAAGTATGTGGTGAAAATAACAATTGTATTTAATTTCATTTAATTAATTATTTGGGTTGGAGCCATAGCGCAGCGGGTAAGGCGTTTGCCTTGCACACAGCGAATATAGCCGACCCGAGTTCGATTCCTTCGCCCCTCTCGGAGAGCCAGGCAAGCTACCGAGAGTATCTTGCCCACACAGCAAAGCCTGGCAAGCTCCCCATGACGTATTTCATATGCCAAACACAGTAACAAGTGTCACAATGAAGGCATTACTGGGCCCGCTGGAGCAAATCGACGAATTAATTATTTAATTATTTTAGGCATTGTGCCACACCTAGCAGTGTTCAGGGCTTGCTCCTGCTTTCAGATATCTTCTGAAGAGGCTCAGGGGGCCACTTGTGGTTCTGGGGATTGAACCCAGGTCAGCCACACACAAGGCAAGTGCTATAGTATATCTCCAGACCCAACAGGTAGCAATTTTATGTGGGAAGAGTTTTATAATTGGAAATTGTATCACTCTTACCCAAGGATTTTTGCTTCTAATAATGTCACAAAATAAACGGGGAACTCCAGCCACAATCTCTGAAAGCAGAAGAAGAGTCAAGACTAGTCAGCAGTTTTAATAAATTGGGGGAATAGTTCCTTGCCAAGAGCATAATGCATAGAGGCTAAAAATAGGAATGTTTAAAATGGCTAGAGATATTCAGGAATGAAGGAATATGATTTCAAGGCTCAGAAATAATAGTCCTATGAATAGATGTACATATAAATATGCATGTGTATATTTTATGCATTATACATATAAACTCAGGTCGGCCATGTTGGCCGCTTGTAAGGCGAACGCCCTACAGCTGTGCTATTGCCGTGACATATTCGATATGCCAAACACAGTAACAACAAGTCTCACGATGGAGACCTTACTGGGTCTGCTCGAGCAAATTGATGAACAACGAGAGGACTGTGACTGTGACTGTGACATATAAACTAGTAAAATTATACTCCAAGTCTAACAAACTGGACACAATTGCATCTTTAAGCTATCTCTCTATTGAAATAGATATACTACATATATATTAGATATGCACACACATATATGTGCATATATATAATGGGAAATAAAGTAACATTTAGGAAATGAAGCCACTCACTGTCACTGCCACTGCCCTCCCGTTGTTCATCGATTTGCTCGAGCAGGCCCAGTAATGTCTCTATTGGAGACATTGTTGTTACTGTGTTTGGCATATCCAATACATCATGGGGAGCTTGCCAGGTTTTGCCATGTGGGCAAGATACTCTCGGTAGCTTGGGCTCGGGCTCTCCGAGAGGGGCAGAGGAATCAAACTCGGGTCGGCCATGTTGGCTGCGTGCAAGGCAAACCCCCTACCGCTGTGCTATCACTCCAGCCCTGTGCTATCACTCCATATTAGTAAAAAAAAAAAATTAGGAAGATATAAAAAGAGGGCTCGGGGTTTGGTTCAGCAGAAGAGCCCATGCCTGGGGCATGTGAAGCCCTGGGAGAAAGGAAGGAAGGAGAGAGGAAGAAAGAGAGAGAGAGACAGATACAGTGACAGAGAGGAGGGAAGGGTAGGGAAGGGAAGGGAAGGAAAGGGAAGGGAAGGGGAGGAGAGGGGAGGAGAGGGGAGGGGAGGGGAGGGGAGGGGAGGGGAGGGGAGGGGAGGGGAGGGGAGGGGAGGGGAGGGGAGGGAAGGGAAGGGAAGGGAAGGGAAGGGAAGGGAAGGGAAGGGAAGGGAAGGGAAGGGAAGGAGGAAGGGAGGGAGGGAGGGAGGGAGGGAGGGAGGGAGGGAGGGAGGGAGGGAGGGAGAGAAGAGGGAAAGGAGGGGAGGGAGGAAGACGGGAAGACAGGAAAACAGGAAGACATGTGACACCTCATTAGAGGAACATGAATGGGAGATAGTGTCAGGAATAAGAGGTTCGATTTGGAGGGGATGGGGAGGATGGGAAGTCTGGGCTCATCCTGGCAGTACTCAGGGTACCCTATGGTGCTGGGCCTAGAGTCAGATGGGCTGCATGCAAAATCAGTGCCTTAAACGTTGGTATTATTATCTGGTCCCAAAACAACGTTGGGTTTTCTGGTTCTGTTTTATTTTGTTTTTGATACTCTAGTAGGACAGGAGTTTGGATCTGGCAATTTTGGGTAAAACCGATATGCTCCAACTGATAAACCCTTCATTAAGAGATAAACTAGATAAAAATTTACCCACTAATGTGGGCTGACAAAAGTTGAATCTGGTATGTGAGAATGTGTATCTTGTGGACTTCCTCCTCAGAGTTGAATTTAAAATCCACTCATGTTGGACAATGTTAGTACTAATATTTCCTACCTCAGGGAAATGGCCCTGTACTGATTCCCTTGTGCCAGGACAAAGACAACACTCACAACCACTGAGCAAGAGCTCACAGTCTGAAGCTGCAAGACCCTCCAGTCACCAGTGTGGCATGATTTGTAACCATCAGATGGATTCATTTAGGGATTTGGCCCACACCTGGCAATGCTCAGGTCTTACTCCTGGCTCTGTGCTCAGGGATTACTCCTGGTGGGGCTCCAGGGTGAGCTGCATGGTAGGCAAGTTCATTAACACTAGCCATAGTCAGCAGGGTTTTTTTTTCTGTTTTGGTTTGCTTTTTGGGTCACACCCGGCAATGCACAGGGACTACTCCTGCCTCTGCACTCAGAGGACCTGGCGGTGCTCCGGGGACCATATGGGATGCTGGGAATTGAACCCGGGTCAGCCACGTGCAAGGCAAACACCCTGCCCGCTGTACTAGCACTCCACCCCCCATAGTCAGAAGTTTTAATAAATCAGGGAATAGTTCCAAGGGCATTACTGCACAGAGGATAAAAATAAGAATGTTTACAATGGTTAGAGATATTAATGAACCATTATGAACTTGCAGAATGGTGAAAAGATACAAACTGAAAAGGGTTATTTGGTACCCTCAAGGAATATGGAAAACAAGAAATACAAAAAGAGGTGACAAGGCTGGATAGGTAGTACAGGGGGTAGTGTGCTTGTCATGCAGGTGACTGACACATGTTTGATCCCCAACACTTCGTATGTTTCCCGGACAAACCCTGAGCACTTCCTGGTGTGGCTCAAGAAACAAAAGAGTTGAAAAGTGGAAGCTTTTTAGCAAGATTTTCTGCGGAGGTGAAGGAACAGAATAGATTAGTGCTTAACAATCAAAGAAATTATCTCTTCGGGAAGGCCCACATGGTAGAAGGGACTGGAAAGAGGGGACCGGAAACGGGAGAGTCTGGATTAGTGTAGCCCCCGCACCTGGCTGTCCTCGCCAGGGCCCCTTGGAGGGGGGCGGGTTGAGTTTCCCTCCCCGCCCCTAGCAGAGCCCCAGCAGCTGAAGACCTCCAGAACTAGCCACAACCATGCTGAGACCACTCTCCACATGCATGAAGGTACTGGCAGAGGAACAAAGGCATGTGAGTCCCGGGGATGAGATCTCCAAGCCTGCTCGGATTGGGGCTGAGCATCCTCCACCCAGATCCTCCAAATTCCAGTAGGCGGGGATCACATCCACCAACTGGCCCCCTGGCGCTGTGTAATCCCATCAACGGCCAAGACTCAGAGACTATAAAACCCAGTTCCCGGAAGCAACATCTTATTATCTCATTCTTACTTTGGACTACCTGGCAGGCTACCGAATGTAACCTGCCCACACGGCAGAGTCTGGCAAACTCCCCGTGGTGTACCCAATATGCCAAATACCAGTAACAATGATGGGTCTCATTCTCCTAACCCTGAAAGAGCCTTGAATATGGCACTTCTTAAAATCTCAGGGCTAGGGCAAAGGAGACGTTACTGGTGACTTCTCGAGGCAATTGACGAACAGCTGGATGATCGTGATCATGATTGTGATCGTGATCGTAGCCATACCCTGGGTCTGCAACCCACTCCACAGCTCTGCTCTTTTCCTCCCTGTGGTGCCCTGCCCCAGAATGACCATACAGACGACACTGACAGCCAGAGTGCTCCTAAGCTGCCTACAGGCAAGTGTTCTGAAGAGTGTGCGTGATCAGAAGCAACTGTGGGCAGGCTTCGGGAACCTGGTCAGAACTTGTTCTGCAAGCAGCAGAAGGAGAGCTGTGACTTGGGTGAACAGCCGCAGTCAGCAAGCCAGGCCAACAGTCTGATGGAACTACGTCTCTCCACATGATGAACACCTTTCTGTAGGGATTGTCACGTTGGCCTGGGGTCGGGGAGATGTGTATGCCCAGATGGCAGCGGTGGCTCATGGGCATGGATGGGCAGGTTGCAGATGGCCGCACTGCCCCATCACAGGCTCACCTGGCTGGCCACGGCAGGAAGTTACAGGCAGCATAGGGAGTGGCCGTGGAGGGTGACTGCATGCGGTAAGGAGCTACCATGATGTGGCAGCAGCCCACTGTGCCCCACAGGAGCCTGACGTTTCCATGGATGGTACCCTTGAAACAGTTCGTCTGGGCTGAACAGCTGGCCGGGCCCTACAGGGCAGCAGAGGCAGCAGCGGCTGGGAAGAGTAGAAGTTGTGTTTCGCAGCAGGGAGGGTAGACTGGGCATTTTAGGAAACTGCCTGGACCCCATATGCTAGTGGGATGGCAGCAGACTGGGCCCCATAGCCGAGGGAGGAAGCTGCTCCCTGGGTTTGTAGGAGGCGGAAGCATCAAGAGGAGGCAGATGGTTGCCACAAGAGGCAAAGGAGGAGCCCTGAGCCCCTAGGAGTGGAGCGAGAAGTCACAGCTTGCTGGCCACGTAGGAGGAGAGCACACGGCCGTGGGCTGGACTCCATGGGAGGGCCTGAGTGAGGATGCTGCCACAGGCGAGGAGCTGGGACTGGCCGCTGTGCCCGGTATGGAGCTCCAGGGAGACAGAGGGCTGAGGCTGACAGCCAACACCCAGAAGCAGAGGCAGAGCCCAGGAGCAGCCCCCAGCACCATTGAGTGAGGGCTGGGGCATCAGAGAGCCCCATAAGAGGATGGGGAGATGACGGCACAGAGGGCCACATCATGCCCTGAGTATGGCGTGGGCTGGTGGGCTTGCCCATCAGAGTTACCAGTGCTGTGGCCAAAAGTCTGCTGATAGTGGAAGGTGGCAGAGGAACCATCAGGCCCAGGGAATGTCATATTCCAGCTCCTGAACTTGTCCAGAGCCTGGCTAGCCAGGCCGGCCCCTTCCTCTGACCCTGGGTTCAATGTTCCACTTGATGTGCTGCCATCCACTCCTTTGCCCTTGGTTGCAGTATTGGCATCTACACCCTTCTCTCCACGAGAACAAATGCATGGTCTTTTGTAGGAAAACACTGTTCTGTCATTCCTGCATAGCCTCAGGTAGTTTAGGTTTATTCGGTTGCTTCCACCACAGTGCTCCCATTCCTCTGTGTTTACTTGTAACTTCTTTCTTTGTGTTCTGTTAAAGCACTGCACTGTCCTCCTATTGGTCATTGATTTGCTCAAGTGGGCCCAGTAACGTCTCCATTGGAGACATTTGTTGTTACTGTGTTTGGCATATCGAATACATCACGGGTAGTTTGCCACGCTCTGCCATGCTGGCGAGATACTCTCGGTAGCTTGCCGGGCTTTCTGAGAGGGGCAGAGGAATCGAACTCGGGTCGGCCATGTTGGCTGCGTGCAAGGCAAATGCCATACCGCTGTGCTATGGCTCCAGTGTTCTGTTAACTTGTAAATATTGTTTTTCTCTTCTCCCTAAGTCCTTTGCATAGTTTATTCAGAATAATGTCCTTTTTGTATGGACACAAGAAGACAGTATATACTATGCTTTTGTAACATGACTCTCAGTGATATTTTCCTCCTGGGCATCTGTTCTGTCGACCTAAGTCTCAGCTGCCCTTACTACCTAGTGCTCCCCAAAGCAGGGTCCAGATGAGGGACTGGATGGAACCAGGGCAAGCAGTAAGCTATGGGCTACCCTGGCCAAAGTGCCATAATGCTTAAGTGTAAGTTAAGAGCATGGTCATGGACAAATGCTGTCGTGATCCAAAAAGTAGTAACTAGATTCGGACCCTGCTAAGGTTAGAAATGATTAATCTGGCCTGAGTGCTGTAGTCTGAGTCTGTGGCAAGATGTTCCCAGGAGAGCTGCCCTACAAGCCTCAATGTATCTGTTACTGTGTCCATACAAAAATAACTAGCATTAAGATGTTGAGTGAGTTTTTGGACTAAGGAAAGGAGAAAAACACTGTAAGGGGTTTTTGCTGGAGGCAGTCAGGAAAGGCTTTGGTTTGCCTCAAGGTGGTGTTTCCTTTGAACCTGGTGGGACCTCAGGAAGGGCTTTCTTATGTTGATTTTGTTACCAGACTGGGCCTAGAGGGCAAACAGGAGAGAGTCAAGTAGGGGTGGGGAGACTAGTGAAGAGAAGGCTGAATCTAGTGAGAGGGGATGGAGGAATGGGGGGCTAAGAAGGAGGAGTGTGTGAGATGGGAGAGATTGAATAAGTGGCAACTAATCATTAACCTGCGTGGCCCTGTTCTTCCTTTGCCTGCCCATCACCAACAGCCATCCCCGTCCAGTCCATACACAGAGGCTCGAGGACGCCAGATTTGGGAGGTGAGAAAGAGTCGCCTGGAGAGCCCGAGAACACACAACCTTCAGTGTGCTTAATTCTTGGTCTTTCACTATGTCATACTCGGTAATGTCCACGATGAAGCTCCTGGTGCGTGCACCCCACAATACATGCTCACGGCTCCTTCCAGGTGTCCAGAGGCCGTGGGGGCAGGACATGTCCACTACGAGCCCACGTCCCGCTGCTCCATGGCAATCGGCGTGCCCATGCCTCACTGTGGGCATGGAGGCAAACTGTTTTCTAACCTAAGATCTGCATTTTGTGGCTAAAAGACACATGAGAAAATGCTCTATATCATTAATCATCAGGAAGATGCAGATCAAAACAACAATGAGATATCATCTCACACCACAGAGACTGGCCCACATCCAAAAGAACAAAAGCAACCTGTGCTGGCGCAGATGTGGAGAGAAAGGGACCCTCCTTCACTGCTGGTGGGAATGCCAACTGGTTCAACCCTTTTGGAAAACAGTATGGACAATTCTCAAAATATTAGAAATTGAGCTCCCATTTGACCCAGCAATACCACTCCTGAGAATATACCCTGGAGAGGCAAAAAAGTATAGTCGAAGTGACATCTGCACTTGTTTGTTCATTGCAGCACTGTTTACAATAGCTAGAATATGGAAAAAACCTGAGTGCCCGAGAACAGATGACTGGTTAAAGAAACTTTGGTACATCTACACAATGGAGCACTATGTAGCTGTTAGAAAAAATGAAGTCATGAAATTTACATACAAGTGGTACTACATGGAAAATATACTAAGTGAAATGAGCTAGAAAGAGAGGGATAGACATAGAAAGATTGCATTCATTTGGGTAACATAAAGTAACATAATAAGAGACTAACACCCAAGAACAGCTGTGATAAATACCAGGATGTTCACTCCATGGCTTTGAGGCCAGCCGCACTCTAGAGGTAAAGGCAGCTCAGATGGAGAAGGGAGCACCAAATAAAGGGTGCTGGGAAGATCTGCCCAGGATGGGAGATGCATGCTGAAAGTAGACTCTAGACTGACCATGATTGCCACCCAATGCCTCTTCTGCAAATCATATCACCCAAAAGGAGAGAACGAAAGGGAGTGTCCTGCCACAGAGGCAGGGTGTGATGGGGGGTGGGGGGTGGGAGGGATACTGGGATTGGTAGGGGTGGAGAATGGGCACTGGTGGTGGGATGGGTACTCGATCATTGTATAACTGAAATCCAAGCACAAAAACGTGTAGTTCTACAACTGTATCTCATGGTGTTTCACTAATAAAAATAAATAAATAAAAGATCTACATTTTGTGCCCCATTCCCCTTCCTAGGGGGCAGAAGCCTCTCCTCCAGCGGTGGATGAAAAGCCCTACCGGCCTGTAGTGCTGCCCAGGAACATATTCAGCTCTTCTTTAGGAAGCCTTGGCAACTCTACTGGGAAGTCAGTCAGCTCTCTCTCCCTGCCAATACTCAGCAGGTGGAGGTGAGCCCATAGTGAATACCTGACTGGAAAGTGCTGGCATGGTGGTGAAAGGCATTGCTGATACACAGTCCATCCCTCCCTCTGAGCTGGGTTGCCAGCCCTGATGTTCTTTTTGTTTTGTTTTGTTTTGAATAGCCAGTAGTGTTGAGCATTTACCCCTGCTTTGAGCCCAGGGATCACTCCTGATGGTGTTCGGGAGACCATATGTGGTACCCAACACTGAAATTGGGTGTCAGCATGCAAGACAAGCACCCTCCCCATTGTACCATCCCTCTGGCCCCCCCATTGTATCATCCTTTTTAGTAACTCTTATTTCAAGGTAAGAAAGGGGATGGATTTAAGTCTTCTATGGTGACAAAAGAGACCACACATCCTTCTGAGTGGTTATGAAAGTGTGAAACTGGATTTTCCTGCTCTGGTGGGTTCTTGAGAATTGTATGAAAGATTTGCATACAAAAACACAGAAGATAAAAAGAGTTTATTCTGCAGTTTAAGTAAATGTCCCAAATGTCTAGGTTGCTCCTTCACTAGGGTACGATGCCATTAATCCTGTCCCTGGCACTGTATGATGTCCCAGTCCCTTTGCACAGGGTCTACTCACCTCCAGTGTCTGATGACTAGATCCTGCCCCTATGTCACTCTCTAGCCCTGAACACTTCCCTGGTCTGAAACCATGTCCCTGGGGCTTCCCTAGGCTATATTCTAATGGTTCCTTAATGTTCTGGTTTACCTTAGTTTCCAGTCCCAGTTCATGCACACGAGGGGAAGTTCCACGTGCTATGCACCTGTGACTGGGCCTCCACAATTCCTGTTCCACGTTTTCTCATCTTTGGCCATGGCCACATGCATGTGAGTGAGATTCCTGTGCTCATCTATCCCTGCCTGGACATTCAGGTCCTGCATGAATCTGAAATTTCTTGGCAGCTTAACCCTGCCTGTACTTGGTTATTTGTCTGGGTGTGTGCCATGGGGTGGGATGGAGGAGAGAGAGACAGAGAAAGAGACAGAGACAAAGAGACAACTGGGGGAAGGGGAGGAGAAGGAGAAAGAGAGAGAGGTATTTTTTAGAGGGGAAAAATCTACAGTACATATCTTAGGTTATGATCAGGTTGATATGCCAGTGACAGAATTCATCCTAATGAAGAAGAAAAAAAGAGAATAAAGTATCTAGATGTGGAATAATCCCCAAGGTGAATCTCCAAGGTGAAGAATGTTTACAAAGTGGGTTTAATTAGAGAGAGAGAGAGAGGGAGAGAAAGAGAGAATGAGAGAGAGAGACAGAGAGACAGAGAGAGGAGAGAGAGAGAGAGAGAGAGAGAGAGAGAAACCGAAGCATCAAAAGATAGAAAAATCCAAGGCTTCACCCAGGTGGAGAAGGGTGGATTTCTTAGAGAAGGAGAAGCTATAGAAGAATATATAAGAAATTTATGAAGAGACCATCAATAGTGCAAGAAATTAAATTATGAGAAATTCTCAGTGGTGCAAGGATTTCCTGTGACAATGCCCAGATTAACTTTTATCTATGCAAGACTTCAGGAAAAATCCATTTGGAAGAATTACCTCTATGCATCTTTGCTTTCTCCACTTTGAAGAAGTCCCTGTTCTCTCTTGAACATATTCTCTCTCTCTCTCTCTCTCTCTCTCTCTCTCTCTCTCTCTCTCTCTCTCTCTCTCATTATGTTCTAATAGCACAGCGGGTAGGGCATCTGCCTTGCACGCAGCCAACATGGCCGACCCGAGTTCGATTCCTCCGCCCCTCTCGGAGAGCCCGGCAAGCTACCGAGAGTATTCGATATGCCAGACACAGTAACAACAAAGTCTCCAATGGAGACGTTACTGGGCCCGCTCGAGCAAATCGACGATCAACGGGAGGGCCTTTACTTTACTTACTAACTTTTAAAAGAAAACTGTCTTGAAAAAAAAGTGAATTCATTTTACTTCACCTTTTCACCTCCCAAAATTCTCTTCTGTGAGGAAAAGGCGCTGGACCCAGAATATCTGTACTGGGATTGGAACAGACTTTCCCAACCTGGACCTGTCCAGGCATTCCTAGAAATGATGCTGGCCAAAGAGGGTAGGAAAGAGGAGGCATTCTTTCCTCATGTCTACCTCTTTGGTTCCCCACTTAATTGAGCCACCAGAAGCAAGAGGAAAGATAGATAAGGAAGCTTCTACAAACTTTTAGAAAAGTATAAAACAAGGTGACCATTGAGGACACCCAAATTCCACAGTTCACTGTGCATTACTAATAATATATTACTAATAATATAATAGTATTAGCATTACTAATAATGAAATCTTGTGCAAAATCACATAATCGATCTTGATAACAATGAATACTTTTTTGAGGGTAGGGGGAACAAAAGAAGTTTTAAATCAAATAGGTACTGCAAGTAGTTAATATAGCATCCAACATGGACCAGATTGTACTGGTGTGCAGGGTTCCCCTAAATGGGTTGCTTTGAAAAAAAGAACTATTCTTTCAGAGCAAGTTAAGAAACACAATAAAATTAAGGGGAAAATACAGAGATTTCCCATATATGCCTGGCCCCCGTACAAATTACTCCATTATCAACATCTTGGCTCAGAGTGGTTCATTTTCTATAAGTGATAAGTTCACACTGATGCGTAAAAGGCTATGTAGTTATGTCTTTTTCTGAATGTCTTGAACTTGAAAGACTGCAGCCTTTACATATAATCTAGTTTCACTTAAGTAATATGCATTTTAGTTTCTTTCATGTCTCATCATGAGTTGGTAGAACTTTTTATGATGGTTTTGGGGTCACAATGGCTATACTCAGGGATCACTCCTGATGGGACCGGGAGGAACATATGCAGTTCCAGGGTTAGAACCCAGGTTGGCTGCATACTAAGGCAAGTGCCTTTTCCACTACATTATCTCAATTTATTTTTTAATAAAATGAGCCTCAATAGCTCATTTTATTTAGTAATATTTAGTAATATATTTAGTAATATTCATTGTCTGGTTTACAACTATTTGTTTATCTAGCTACCTACTGAAGGATATCTTAATTGTTTTGTAAGGTTTGACAATTTTGAATAAAGCTGCCATAAATACTTATATAAAAGGTTTTGTTGAGATACACATTTTCAATTATTTTCAGTGAATACCGAGGAGGGCAACTGCTAGATCTTGTGTATTTCTGTTAGAAGCTGCCAAAGAGTCTTCCAGAATCACTATAACCATTTTTACACTACCACCAGCAATGAATAAGAGATCCTGTAAGCCGCATCTTCACCAACATTTGATACTCTCTTGGTTTTAGATCTTATATGGTATTCTTTATTCTAATATGAGTACTACGGTATTGATTTGTTGTTTTTATTTGTAGTTCCCTAATGATATATTATGTAAACACAATTTCATTGTTTTCTTGCCTTCTATACATGTTCTTTGGTCTTATTTCTATTAAGGACTTTTGTCTCTTTTTTGAATCAGGTTCTTTGGCTTTTGTTTTACCATGAGTACAGTTGTAGATTTACAAACTTTCGTGCTTGGGTTTCAGTTATACAGTGATGGAGTACCCATCCCTCCACCAATGCCCATTCTCCACCACCACTGATCCCAGTATCCCTCCCCCACCCCTCATCCCCATCCGCCCCTCCCCTTCTTTGTGGCAGGGCATTCCCTTTTGCTCTCCCTTTCCTTTAGGGTCTTGTGGTTTGCAATAGAGGTATTGAGCAGTCATCGTGTTCGGTCTATAGTTTACTTTCAGCACACATCTCGCATCCCAAGCGAATCCTCTAAACATCCTTTACTTGGTGTTCCCTTCTTTATCTGAGCTGCCTTTTCCCCCAGCATGTGCTGCCGGCTTCCAAGGCACAAAGCAGACCTCCTGGTACTTATCTTAACTGTTCTTGGGTATTCGTATCCCATTCTGTTACTTTATATTCCCCAGATGAGTACAGTCTTTCTATGTCTGCCCCTCTCTTTCTGGCTAATTCCCTTAGCATGATACTTTCCATGCAGAACCACTTGTATGTAAACTATTGCTTTTTAAATGGGACACTCCTGGCATCACTCAGCCTGTCAGTGGAGACCTCATGAATGGATGGTCCAGCTGGGCAGTGCTGTGTGCCACCACATCCTTCAGTGCTTGAGGGAGTGTGTGGTGCTAGAGACCAAACTCAGGCCATGCATGTAGTCATGTGCTCTATCATTTGAGGTACTTCCTCAGTCTAGTTTCTTGTAGTTTATTGCTATGGATTTCCCTCCTCTGCCACCCCCCCCTTCCCCCATGCCCCCACCCCCATCTGGTTCACAGAATGTAATTTCTTAACATTCTAAGAAATTTTTGTTTGGGAACCACACCCAGCAGTGTTTAGGGATTACTCCTGGCTCTGTGTTCAGTAATCACTCCTAGTGAGGTTTGGGGGAACATATGGGATGTCACGAATCTAACTCTGGTTTGCTGTGCGCAAGAGAAGCACCCTACCAGCTGTATTATCGTTCTGGCCCAACATACTAACAACTTTGTTCTGTGAGTAAAAGAGTTCACGGTTAAACATGAAGTTCAAAGTCAGGAAATTATAAACTGCATAGAGCTCAGTAGTTCCTCTTTAGCATAATATTCAATATTATATTAATATTCTTCAACATAATACATTATTTAATATTCAAATGTGTTGGAAAGCTCATAAAGTCAGGAATTTAATGAGTCACCCCTTGGCAAATTGTTCATTTTTCATTTTGTCCCAGGAACTTTAAAACTTACAGAGTACCTGGTACGGTAAATTACTTTTCATATCTTTCCATTTCACTGTTCTGCTTATAGCTAAATTGACACATTTTATTTATGTGCTATTTTAAAGCAAGTTTAACTTACATACATATGGGTTATGCCACTCAATCAATACTGTACTGCATATTTAAGTACACTGCTAAATTTAGAAACTTTCTCTTAAGAATATTAACCCTTAACATTGTGAAGATGGCTCAAAGGAGTGACTGGAGCACATATTTTGCATTCTGGAGTCCAGGTTTGATCCCCAGTGCTACAGGGTACTTCTAGCACCATAGGGAGAAGTTTCCAACCATGGGACAGAGAGTAGTCACAGAATGAGTTACTTGTGCCTTTCCCAAACCTCTTCCTGACCCCCAAGAGATTATTAACCATCCCTTAGCTAAAGCTCTTATTCTGTTTCTTTTATTCACGTTTCCCTGATATTTATGGCTTACTTAAATTGAGGTATCTGTTCTAAACTGCCTTGTTCAAATAATTGTCATATATTTTCATTGAAAGACAATTTAGAGCAATAATGACATAAACATGTTTCTCACAAAACTTTTCTACCACTTATTATAAGCAAAAGATTTATTCTGAAGTCAAGTCATTAATAAGGCACCTAAAAATAGAGACCAAGATGCTGCCATTCAAAAACATTCTTCATTAGTTCTCCTCATGCAAATACTTGAATAAGGCATTTGTTAACTAGCATGAAAGGTTATGTTTTGCCTATTAAAATAATAAGAATGATCCAATTCTCTGAGAACTCTTTGTGAATAGCTAGCAATGGAAGTTTCTAGTCAATACCTCAGTTTGTGTATAACTGACTTTTCATAACTTTGTCTTCTTTGCCAGGCATTCAAAACAGTCTCTGTAGTGATAAAGATGAGGTTTATTCCTTTATATTTAATACTAATACTATAAATTAATTTTCTTTTACCAAATTTCTGCTTGGTAAAAGGAAATTACCAAGAAAATTGTCCATTGGAGGACTTGATAATCTGTGCAACACCTCTTGCAGAGTCTTGTTAGGTGATTGTCCCAAGCACTATGACTAATTTGAGTAGTTTGATCAAATACCAAGTTGTGTCATTGTTGAAGCTCTGAATGACCTTGTTTTCTGTCTAAAGCACATTGATTTGGTGCCTTAGGGCCTGTCCAGTGGAAGAATTGCAGAGAAATAGACAATCACATAAGGAGACAGACAAACACACATAAACTGTCCAAGCTTTAAGGTCATCTGGGTAGTCCTCAGTGGTCTCAGAGGCCAGCAATTTATTCACTGGCCCTCCCCCCAGCTCCCAATAGTTGAGCTATAGTTAACATAGACATTAAGGACTGTTTGTAAGCACGGTCAGTAATACTTGAAAAGCAGAGGCTGGGATATTTAATACAGCTCTCAGAAATCATGCTTAAACCATAAAATCCTGACAGTTTCCTATTCTATTTTTGCTCCTGTAATCCCTACATCTAAAAGATCCCTAACATTCTTATTCTATACGTGTCTGGAGCATTTTTGAAGCTGACAGGAATTTGTTATCTATTATATTCCTTCCTGTTATATTATTCTTTCATGAGGGTTGTGTGGGGGTGAGGTGGGCAGTCATGTTCATACCTCTTGTTTTCTAATACTTAAACTATCTAACCTAAGGACAAAATCTATCCTTGGAAGTTTTTTGTTAGGGGGATAAATTCCCAGTTATCTTCACAGTTTGGGTGAATCACCCAAAGCTAACGATGTCTTCTAACATGTGACTAAGGAAAGTGAGGAGGGGAAAGAAAAAAAAGAAGTAACGAATAGCATTTTCTTGAACCCATAAAGCTTAGTTGGGCATTGTTGTTTGTAGCTTGGTCAACTCTGCGGTGGCTCAGATACCATGAGTACTCTCGTATACAAATGTTAACCCCCCTTTGTGGAGAGGCACATTTAGTGTGTTCAGATGCTACTACCAGTTGGTAGCAGACATTCCTAAAGATGCTAAGGGAACCAGAGCAGTGTTGGGAATGGACCTGTGTCCCATTGTTAAAAGCAGGAAGCTCTCTCAGAATTATTTATGTGCAATATCCCAGGCACTTTGCACTCAACATGAGTTCTGAGAGAAAAAAGAAGGAGGGAAAGAAGACAGAGGACAGGGCAGGAGATGCACATTCTGCTCAGCCATATTATAAGATTCATTCACAGATAATTTTTTGCAGCTTCTCAAGTAGTCCTCAGGTGGCACGGAACCCACCCTAGCCGCTCTTGGTCACTGCACCTGCCAGGCAGGTTCACTCAAGGACCTAAGGATACACCACGAATCAGGTCCCATGTGGCCCGGGATTACCCAGGGTAACCCAGAATTGTTTGGGAGCCTTCTGGGCTGTAACTCAGGGGCCATGTGGTGCTGGGAATTGAACTGGGGTTCGCCACGTACAAGGCATGTGTATCTGGTCCTATTGTCTGGCCTGCAAGTAATTTTTTTATCAACATTTTAAGGGCAGAAAGAGTAAAGCAGTATCACACATTTTGTCAAATGTAAAACATTCTACAAATGTAAAGCATTATTAATTACTTATACTTCCATTTTATTTCCCCTACACAGGCTTACTCTATTTCTAATCTAGTATATCAATAACCTTCCACTTTTCCCTTTAGCCACACACCCCAAATTATATATCTGTGTCCCAGACAACCTGATAAATTTCTATGGGTTTGTGTGCTTGCTTCTTTGTTATCAAGCTGGCCTAAAACAAAGATAAATCGGTACTCCAACTGGACACAAACACAGATCTGGTTTGTGTCCAGTTGGAGTACCGATTTATCTTTGTAGTTCTACTCCCCCCTCAGTCCCCCTTGCTCTTGGAATAGCGGTAATTTGCTGATCCCCACCCTGGGAAGGCAGTTTTGACTTCTGCGTACTTTTGAATTGCTATGTCCCTGAGATCTTGTAATTGAGGGGTCTGCAGAGACTCTTTCAAGAATGAAGAACTTTAGGGGCTGGATAGATAGTAGAGGGGTTAAATCCCTTGCCTTGCACTATGCCAACCCAGGTTCAATCTCTGTTGTTGTTGTTTTGTTTTTGGGTCACACCCAGCAGTGCTCAGGACTTGCTCCTGGCTCTTGACTCACAGATTACTCTTGGTGGGACTTGGGGGACCATATGGGTGCTGGAGCATCAAACCTGGGTTGACTACATACAAGCCAAGTGCCCTACCTGCTGTACTATCTCTCTGGACCCAAATTGATCACTTGATCACTTGATATCCTGTTAATCATAGATTTGTTCGAGTGAGCGCAAGTAACATCTCCATTCATCCCTGTCACGTGCTAGTGTAGCCCAATGGCATCTGCTTGCTCCAGGAACAAGAACAGCCTCAAACCATTTGTTCAGGGTCTTGACGAAGAAATCTGACTATCTCGTAGGTGGGTGGCCATGTGTTCTTTTGACGTTCTATTGAATACAGTCCGTAACAGCTCTAGCCCAGTGGTCATCTTCAAATCGAATTACATGTCCAACCCATCTGATTTTCAACACCTTGGCAAATGAGACAGCATTCCTGATTCTTAATCATCAATGGAGGTCGGAACTCTGGATTCTTTCTCTCACTTGAGTGAAGCGTGATACTCCAAGCATAGTTCTTTCGATTCCTCTTTGGGAGACCCGAATAGCGTTCTCATCCTGTTTTCCTGGGGCCTAGGTCTCTGAGGAGTATGTTAATGCAGTAAGAACAGAGGAGTCAGAGAGCTGTGACCAGATTTTTCTTCCTCTTAGCTCTTTCTTCAATGCTCTTGAAGGCATTCCACTCCACTCTCTTCCTCCTGTGCAGCTCAGGTGCCAGATCGTTTGTCATGTTGAGTTCTCGACCTAGGTACACATAACTGCTACGTTTTGAGATGTTTGTTCTGTTGAGAGCAAATGGAACATCAGGAACTACTCCATTTTTCATGAACTTTGTCTTCATAAGATTCAGCTGCAGTCCAACCTTTCCACACTCATGGTCGAAGTTGACCAGCATTTGTGCTGCTTGGATAATGTTTGGTGTTATTAGAACGATGTCATCAGCGAAGCAGAAGTGATGTAGTTGCCAACCATCTATCTTCACTCCCATTCCTTCCTATTCCAGTCATCGCATGAAGTTCTCAATGTTGGCACTGAAGAGTTTCAGTGAAGTGGTTATCGCTCTGCCAAACCCCTCTCTTTCTGTCGATGATCACTTCCTTGTAGAATGGTGAGATCCTGGTGGTGAATCCGTAATACAACTTACAGAGGATCCTGATGTACTGAGTTTAAACACCCTGTTTGGCTAGGGCTTTGATGACTGCTTCAGTCTCAACAGAATCAAAGACCTTCTTTAAATCGATGACCATTAGACAGAGCGGCATCTTGAACTCTCTTGAAACCTCAGTGAGCTTGGTTACTGTGTGAATATGGTTAATCATGCTGAATCCTTTTTGAAACCTGGCTTACTCACATGGTTGTCCTTCATATAGTGTTCTGCCAATCCTATTCAGGATGACTTGAGAGAATAAATTGTAGACAATGGACAATAGGCAGATCAGCGATATTTGCCAATATCATGGATGTCTCCCTTTTTGTACAGTAGAACGGTCCATTTGGATGGAGCCTTGTATTCAGACAGGTATTGTGTGTGAAGATCAGTGTATTTATGAGTACGGATGGCAGATTTTTCAGGTATTCAGATCTGACCTTGTCTGGGCTGGGTGCTGTTTGCTTCTTTACTGACAAAATGGCATGTCGAATTTCGGAAGGGAGAAGATTGGGAATGACATATCCATCCTGCTGAATTTGGTGTGTGGGCATGTGGCCGAGGCTATCAAAGAGATCCAAATAGAAGTTATGGATAATCTTCCCCATTGCCCTTCTGGAAGATGTGATAGATCCATCAGCATGTCTGAGGGCAGTCATCTTGGCCCGAGCTCGCAAAGCAGTGCAGAGAAGCAATAAACGGAGACCTCAAATAGCGAAGAGCAGCAGTGCTGGCTAATGCGGTAGAAGCCGGGAAAAGTATTCGCAATACCCGCCTATCCTTTGCCAACTGGTCCCAAATTAATTCTTCTATTTTCCCATTTCCAAGTTCTATATAGTTTTGATATAAGGGTAGGGTATGGCACACACAGGTGTGCTTAGGGCTTACCCCTGATCTACATTCAGGTATTACTCAGGGGACCTTATAGAATGCTAGCAATAATACCCAGCCTTAGCCACTCTAATATCTCTCCAGTCCTTCCCCAGGTTCAAGCTTTGGCACTACAAATGATGCCCTGAGTGTGATCTCTGAGCAGAGTGAGGAGTAAAGTCTCAGCCCTGGCCGGGATGATCCCAAAACAAAAACAAACAAACAAGAACAAACAAAACACAAACAAAAAGAAATAAATAACTGATCTTCTCAGCTTCTGGAAGTGTTCTGGACAAAATACATACTAAAAGATATTTGCACCCCTATGTTCTTTGCAGCACTATAGACAATAGCCAAAATCTGGAAACAACCCAACTGTCCAAGAATAGATGACTGGATAAAGAAACCATGGTACATATACAAAATAGAATTTACTAAGTCATAAGAAAAGATAAAATTATGAAATTTGCTGCTACATGGAGGGCCTGGAGAGTATCATGCTGAATGTAGTTAGTCAGATAGAGACCAACACTAAATGATCTCTCTCATATGCAGGATATAAATAATATAATGGTGGAATAACAAATATCCAAAGCAATTGAAACAAAGAAAATGTGAACTGGTATTCAGTAAAAATCATGCAACTTGAAGGGTGGGGGATAGGACAGGGGCATAGCAATGTGGAGGGTAACACTCAACCAGGAGGAGAAGGTGGGGCTGAAAGATGGTAAAGTGTTGTGGATGGAACACTATCAGCAACAGCACAATAAACCACGGTGAAAAAAATGGGTTTGTTTTTAAGTGCCTCTGATAGAAACATGATGGGAAGCTTATGGGGGTGGGCACTGGTAGAGAGAAGTGGACAGGGGTGAGGTGATCAATGTTCAAACAATGTTTGAACATTGTTTGAATACAATTATGCCTGGAGCCCAATCATGAATAGCTTTGTAATTACATGATTACTACATTTCTAAAAAAAATTAAATTAAGAAAACAACAGTTGTGAACCCTTGTGTATCTCAGGTGTGTAGGAGGCTATGTCACCTGGGTCTGCATAATGCTACTATGACAGTCACATGACAGAATTGCTGACACCTCATTCAGAATCAGCCCTGTCATTAATTTGTTAATTAAGGAACATGTAACTGTTTTGTATTGCATATTTGAAATTTGCCAAGAGTAAGTCTTAAAAGTTCTCAACACACACACAAACACATACACATACTTTAGATCTTTACTATTACTTTATAGAAAAGAGGAGGTTTCTATGAGCTAAGTATTCACATGTTAGTAATGCTTGGTGTGATGGGATGAGGAGCTGGACATTTGTGGAGGCTGTAAACAGGATCAGCATCACAGGAAGAGAAGTCTGAGGGTTTCTGTTTCCTTTCCTGGTAAAGACACAGCAGTAAGTCAATGTTCTGAGGGTGAAAAAAGGACTTCACCAAAGCCCAACCAGGCTAACCCCCAATCCTTAGTTTCCAGGCTCCAACACTAGGAGGAATGATTATTTGTTTATAGGACCCCAGTCTATGTTGTTTTATTGAAACAGTCAGAATATCAGAAATGGATTTAGGCAGGTACAGCTCTCTGCCTGTCAGTGCTTGTAATGTTTGTTGCCCTTTGAAGGTCCTTGAAATTAGTACTTCACCTTCTGGGCTGCAGCTTATTCCCATAGTAGGTCCATCTCAGTTTTTGATTAGTAAGGCCACTTAATTGTCATGCCATTTCACTTTTGGAGTGCTTGTATTTAGTAATTCTGCCTCTACATAATGTTGTTTTTAACATCCAAGTAGGAAGAGTAAATATACCGTTTTTTAATAGAGTGACACAAGTTATTAGGACCACAGATAGTCTTTGCTGTTGGACATTTGGCTTTATACCTCAACTCATTCCTGTTAAACATGGCAAGTTGCTGAGTTTTCCACTTAGAAAAATGACATCTTGGGTGCCTGTCAATGTGGCTCTGTGGGAGGGTGGCTTCCTGCGCATGTGAAACTGCAAGTTCAATCCCCCACAAAGTGTGTTCAGCCTCTGGACACTGAAACAATAAAAACAAGAAAGGGAAGGAGATAAAAAATATAAAAAATATTTAAAAATTTTTAAATGAGAGCTGAGGAGACAGTAGTGGGATATGGTACTCATTCATCTTTTATGGAGTTGATCCTGCTTGATCTCCAGGACTATATGGTCTCTGAGTACTGCTAGAAGTGACTCTTAAGCATAGAGCCCCCAAAGCACCATTTGATCACTTGATCTCTTGCATTCCCTTACTCATCGATTTGCTTGAGCGGGCAAAAGTAACGTCTCCATTCGTCCCTGTTGCATGCTAATATAGCCCAATGGCGTCTGCTCGCTCCAGGAACATGAAGAGCCTCAAACCATTCGTTCAGGGTCTTGAAGAAGAAGTCTAACCATCTTGTAGGTCGGTTGCCAAGGGATCTTTTGACGTCCTGTGGAATCCAGTCGGAAACAGCTCTAGTCCAGCAGTGGTCTCAAATCACATTACGTATCCAGCCCATCTGATTTTCATCACCTTGGCAAACAAGACAGCATCCCTGATTCTCGATCATCAACGGAGGTCAGAACTCCAAATTCTTTCTCTCACTTGAGTGAAGCATGATACTCCAAGCATACTCTTTCAATTCTTCTTTGGGAGACCGGAAGAGCATACTCATTCTGTTTTCATAGGGCCCAGATCTCTGGGGCGTATGCTAATGCAGGAAGAACGGTGGAATCAAAGAGATGTGCCTGGAGCCAGAGGTTCTTTGTCCTCTTAACTATTTCTTCAACGCTCTTGAAGGCATTCCATGCTCCTCTCTTCCTCCTGCGCAACTCAGGTGCCAGGTCGTTTGTCATGTTGAGTTCTCGACCTACGTACACATAACTGTTGCATTCAGAGATGTTCATTCTGTTGAGAGTGAATGGAACATCAGGAACCACTCCGTTTCTCTTGAACATTGTTTTTGTTAAATTCACCTTCAGTCCGACCTTTCCACACTCAAGGTCTAAGTTGGCCTGCATTTGTGCTGCTTGGCTAATGTTTGGTGTTATTAGACCAATATCATCAGTGAAGCGGCGGTGATGTAGTTGCTGGCCAACTATTTTCACTCCCATTTCTTCCCATTCCAGTCGTGGCATGATGTTCTTGAGGTTGGCACTGAAGAGTTTCAGTGAAATGGTTATTGCTCTGCCGAACCCCTCTCTTTATGTCAATGATCATTTCCTTGTAGAATGGTGAGATCCTGGTAGTGAATATGTAATACAGCTCATGGAGGATCCTGATGTACTGAGTTTGAACATCTGTTTGGCTAGGGCTTCGATGACCACTTTAGTCTCAACAGAATCAAAGGCCTTCTTTAAATCAATGAACGTTAGACAGAGCGGCATCTTGAACTCCTGAGAAACCTCAATGAGATTGGTTATTGTGTGGATATGGTTGATCTGAATCCTTTATGGAACCTGGCTTGCTCACATGGTTGTCCTTCATATAGTGTTCTGCCAATCCTATTCAGGATTACTTGAATGAACAGCTTGTAGATGACAGACAACACACAGATTGGGTGATAGTTGCCAATGTTGTGGATGTCTCCCTTCTTGTATAGTAGTACAGTCCTGATGGCTTTCCATTGGGATGAAACCTTACATTCAGACAGGTAGCTTGTGAAGAGCTGAGTCAGTGCATTGATGAGTACTGCCAGCAGATTCTTCAGGTGTTAGGGTCTGACCTTGTCTGGGCCTGGTGCTGTTTGCTTCTTTACTGATGAAATGGCGTGTTGGATTTCGAAAGGGAGAACATTGGGAAAGACATATCCATCCTGTGGAATTTGGTATGTGGGCAGGTGGATGACGCTATTGAAGGGATTCGAGTAGAAGTCACGGATAATCTTCTTCATTGCCTTTCTGGAAGATGTGATAGATCCATCAGGATGTCGGAGGGCAGTCATTTTGGTCTTGTAGAGGGCTTTGGGGTCCCATAGCTGACTTCTGCCCCATCTGTCAGCACTGCTGATCTTCTCTCTTTGAGGTCTTCCTTTATCACTTCTCTGCACTGCTGAGGCTCCCGCTAGCCACGTTGCGAATGATCTTGAGAGTTTCGGAAGACAGGCGTCTCTTTTGTGCCTTTCTCTCTCTCGTCATTCCTTGAACATCCTGGAGATGCTGAGCCATTCGATCATATTCTTTGTCAATGTTGTCAAAGGAGGGATAGTCCCATGTTGCCGCAATAGTGCCAAAGAGCTCCCGGCTGGTTGTCGTTCTCAGAGTCCTCTTCTTAAACTCTGCAGCCCTTTCTCCCCACTCTGTGAAGTAGAATTTTGCACGAAGGAGATGGTGGTCCCATTCCGTTTCAAATATTGGGACAACAGCGACATCGGTCAATCAAAACCATTGATTGAATATGATGTGGTCAATTGCATTGTGGAACCATCCACCGGAAGATTCCCATGTCCAGCATTTAGATTCGGCCTTCTGGAACTGTGAGTTACCATGGATGGTCTTGGTCGACATGATGAATTCAGCCTCTCACCCTGTTTGTTCTATTCTAGGCTATGGGTTCCATTGTGGAGTTCTGCAGCTGATCTTCTCGGTCCTATCATGGCATTAAAATCACCAACAATGATCTTGTAGAAGGTGTGGTCTTCTTTATAGAACTTCTCCAGCTCCATGTAGAACTTCTCAATTTCTTCTTCATAGTAATGGATGTTGGTACGTAGACAACGAAGATAGAAACTGCTGACAGTGAGCCACATCTATTCAAGTGTAATCATCCAAGTCGGATTGTTAGGCATTCAAATGAATCAATGCTCATGGCCGAGTTCATGTTGACAAGGACACCGCCATCACTGATGTCTCTTTTGTTGCATATTCTGAGGAACAGTTCTTTTCCAGTGTCGAAAATGGTGTGATATGGTTGAGGCCTTCTTGTCTTGGTCAGACCATTGATATTGTACTTGATCTTTTGTGCTTGCACCATCAGGTCCTCGATGGATACATCCGATGCCACCATACCTACATTGAAAGTACAGACAGTCATTTTAGTCCTTCTTTGCTTTGGCAGCCAAGTTCGGCCTTGAGATTTTATCAGCCTCTCCTTCCTCATCCTTCTTAACGCTGCCATAGTGGTGGCTCTTTCAGGGTCAGAGGAATGAGACCCATTGTATTTACTGTTTTTGGCATATCGAATACACCACGCATAGCTTGCCAGGCTCTGCAGTGCAGGCGGGATACTCTCCATAGCTTGCCAGGCTTTCTGAGAGGGATAGAGTCTTTTAGGGTACCGAAGCACCACTAGATAAAATATTTGTATAGATCAGTGCCTGGCACATAGATTTTATTTTTATTTAGTGAGTGATATCATTCCCATCAAAAAATTATGAATGGCTGGATAATTACTGGGTTAAACGCTTCTTCCACCCCTGTCCCCACCTCCTTTCTCCAATTGATATATGTATTGCTTACTGAAAAAGTGGGCTGGAGCGATAGCACAGTGGGTAGGATGTTTGCCTTACATGCAGCCGACTGGGCCAACCCGTGTTCAATTCCTTCACCCCTCTCGGAGAACCCAGCAAGCTACTGAGAGTATCTTGCCGGCATGGCAAAGCTAGGCAAGCTCCCCGTGATGTATTCGATGTCAAACACAGTAACAACGAGTCTCACAATGGAGACATTACTGGGCCTGCTCAATCAAATTGATGAACAACAGGAGGACAGTGCTACAGTGCTACTGAGAAGGCAAGAAACTAACTAATTTAAATGTCATTTCTCTTGTTGGTCACATCTGAACTTTGTAGATTTGAGGATCAGATGGAGGCTTTGAGGATTGGGGTGGGGATTAATATTATAGAGATATAACTAAAATAATACAATTTAGGATATTGTTAAGTCATAGACAATGGATAAATTGTTATCCTACAGCTTATGTTGTCCTTATGGTTATAGGAGGAGACACAATCTAACATTGACTCTCATATAAAGGTCTTGGAAGGTAATTACAATAGGACAGAAAGCAATTTATGAGCTCAAAATTTATTCCTGAGTGAAAGATAGAGCAGTGCAGATTTCTCTGATACTCTGTCTCTGGAGGGAAAAAGTAACTTACAGGAGAAAGGAGAAAGGGATAAAACATGTAGAAATGTTTTAACGTGGATTAGGAAAGAAAAGTCTTCTGTCTGGTCCTACAAAGTTAGATTTAAATGAATATATTTATTACTCAATGATGAGCTGTAGCGATAGCACAGCGGGTAGGGCATTTGCCTTGCACGTGGCTGACCTGTGTTTGATTCCCAGCATCCCATATGGTCCCCTGATCACCACCAGGAGTAACTCCTGAGTGCAGAGCCAGGAGTAACATCGCCAGGTGTGACCCCCCACCCAAAAAAAGCAGAAACCAATGTGCCAGTTGTTTTCTGTGAGGATGGAAAGATCTTGTGTTTCTTTTCTTGCCAATTATTAACCAGAATTCAGAATCTAGGCACACATTCTAATTAAATCCTTATACCCAATCTATGAGTATAGATATAGATCTTTAGGGAAGTTAATCCTGAAGTTAATTCTGGGATAAACACTTCTTTCCCCCCTGTCCCCACTCCCATTCTCCAGTATGCATTCCTTTCTGGAAAAGCAAGAAATTACTATCAATTACTAAAGGTAAGAAGTTACTTACCTTTGGCCAAAGCAATAGTGCAGTGGGTAGGGAGCCTGCAGCCAACTTGAGTTTGTTAGGGTCCGGAGTTAACCACCCCTCAAGGACAGAGAACAGAGCCAATAATGCAAATCATATAGCGAGGTTTATTGTTCCAGCTCTCTGGGGTCCAAGTATCCGCCCAGCGCAGCAGGTTTCAATAAGGACCCTGAGCACTAGATTCAGCAAGTGCTTATACTTTCGTTTTAGCAAGTCAGTATTACTCAGCAATTTTCTACTACCTATAGAGTGCATGTTTTTTAACCCATGTCTGGAGTGATAGCACAGCTGGTAGGGCATTTGCCTTGCATGCGGCCAACATGGCCACCCCGAGTTCTATTCCTCTGCCCTCTCGAAGAGCCTGGCAAGCTACCGAGAGTATCTCACCCGCAGCAAAGCCTGGCAAGCTACCCGTGACGTATTCGATATGCCAAACACTGTAACAAGTCTCACAATGTTACTGGGCCGGCTCGAGCGAATCGATGAACAATGGGAGGACTGTGACCATCATCTAGTCCACATCCTGACAGTTACATTCCAGAGACCTAATTTCATTCCAGGGACCTAATCTTTGATGACCATGCTTTCAGACCCAGAAAAAAAAGGTCTTTGGTTCTTACCAAACTTTTAGGCATCAGCATAAGAAAACACTTGAACTGCCAATGTTTATGAAAACACGAGAAAACTTTATTTTGATGTCTTCTATGCCCCTGTTATTTGTAAAGCATCATAAATTTTCATTAAGGTTATCTCTGCACTGTCTCAAAAAACTCTTATCTCTCTGCGGCTTTTGGCCCTAGCTCTCCACTCTTCCCAAACAGTACAGGTTCTGTAGCTAAGAGAACTTTAGGGATCAAGAATCCTTTAACTATTCCCAGTAAGATCTAGATTGAGAATTTTTATTTTTCTGTAGGCTCAACATTCTGACAAGAAATCTTTGTTAAACCTGGTCTAACAAGTTCCAAAACCACTTAAACCTTTCAAATTGCTCTGACCTATAGTGATGATTCTGCTTGTCCAGGTCTAAGAATTTCTACTTCTGATTTCAACCTGACTGGAGTGATAGCACAGCAGGTAGGGCATTTGCCTTGCAGGAGGCTTGGATTCCTCTGTCCGCTACCGAGAGTATCCCACCTGCACAGCAGAGCCTGGCAAGTTCCCCATGGCGTATTTGATATGCCAAAAATAGTAAGAACAAGTCTCACAATGGAGATGTTACTGGTGCCCGCTCGAGCAAATCAATGAACAACAGGAGGACAGTGCTACAGTGATTTCAACCTGGTTCTAACAGACAGACTGACAGACAGACAGACAATGAACTGACTACAAACAGTTCATCAGATGATCTTGCATTTTCCTGCCTCCTGTGTTTTGATAATCCCATTTCTTTGACTTCCTGCAAAAAAGATTGAACTACAAGATGGTCTGGTAATGCAAACTGCCATTCACTGGCCATCTTTCCCTGTGGTTTAGCTTGTCCTCAGGCCATTTGGTGTTACAGAGCAGCTCCTTATTTAAACTTCTAGTTGGAAACTCCTCTGATGTTTTAGTAAACCACCCAAAGGAGAATTTTTGAATATTGATGTAGAATTTCCCATATTTCCCGAGTGCCAGCAATGACTTATGAAAAAGAATGTTCCCGTGGCAAAACTTTGTCTTTCTTAGCTTACTACATCTTCCCTGACTTTTGCTAGCTTGCTGCCTTTCTCAGGCTTCTGACCTGCCTTTTACTCTCATTTTTTTTCTTTTCTGACTTTGCCTAGAACTAAACCAGCTCCCTGCCTTCTTTAGCATTTCAGTTGACCTCTAGCTGATCCTCTAGTTAGCCAGTGACTAGGGTGGGGAAGGGATTTCTGCCTGGGAGCAGAAATTTCTGCCTTAGTTTCCCTGAATCTTCTCACTAGTGGGTTTTCCTCCAGTCCTTCCCATAGTGATTGGTGACACTAGACAGACAAAGGAGGGATGTCTCTTTGAAGGGACAACTCAGGTGCTTGCCTGGCTGGTGGAGCACTTGGCCATAGTGGTTCAGAATTGTGACTTGAGACCGGCAGTTATTCCAGTGCCACCCTTGACTGTACGGCCTCTAAGGAATCGCAGGCAGCCCACTTGTGCTCCGTGACTTAGATGGACTTTAAGAGTGCCAGGTCGTGGAGCCACAAAAATCACACCCGATAGGAGGACCTATCAGGGTGCTCATGCACACACACATACACACACAGAGGTTATCACATTCCTCCCTCATCCCCCGTAGAGATTCCCAAGGGAGTATACCTCCACAACAA
Source organism: Sorex fumeus (assembly GCF_029834395.1). Taxonomy (NCBI): domain Eukaryota; kingdom Metazoa; phylum Chordata; class Mammalia; order Eulipotyphla; family Soricidae; genus Sorex; species Sorex fumeus. Next base: position 7,705,717 of record NW_026606103.1, read on the forward strand.
ATCCTTGCGGATTTTTCACTGCATGGTCCCCAGATCAACATTAGTTAAGAGGACAGATTTTGGGGTCAACTAGGTTTGACTCATAGTGATCAGGAGAAAGGGACAGATTAAACAAACAGAAAATAGCAACAGAGGCAACTCCACCAGTGAAGCAGATTCACACTGAGCCACTCAACACACACACACACACACACACACACATACACACACACCGACCAGTCACACACACTACCCTCAAACACAAATTACTCTCTACACCACTCACACCCAGATCAGGATTCTTACCAGAGTTCGGAATAAACAACATCCACTGGGGACAGCTTCTTGAATCCTGATGTCCGGGACGCCTCCCACAACTTCCAGCACTGGAACCTCTAGGGTCATCAGCCCTTTAATTCTCCACTCAGATGAGAATTCTAGACCAGATCCAGATGGGGACCTCCCAGTCCCCCAGACAGAGATGGCCAATCCTCCTTATCTTGGTCCTGACCCTAACAGTTTAAACCTTATTATCGGTGTCGTCTGTTCTCAAGGAGGGGGTCTTATCACAGATGAGTCCCCACATGTTAGGGTCCAGAGTAGACCACCCTTCAAGGACAGAGAACAGAGCCTATAATGCAAATCACACAGTTAGGTTTATTGTTCCAGCCAGTTGGGGTCCAAGTATCAACCTGACACAAGGGGTTTCAACAAGGACCCGCAGGACTAGATTCAGCAAGTTTTTGTACTTTCATTTTAGCAAGTAGGCATTACTTGGCAATTTTCTATTATCTATAGAGTACATATTTTTTGGCCCATGTCATCCAGTCCACATCCTGACAATTACAATCTGGAGACCTAATCTCATTCTGGAGACCTAATCTTTGATGACCATCTGGTTTTTCCACTTTTCTTATTCCTAGAAGAGGCCACAAAGCCGGTCATGGCAGTTCTCCGGCTAAGCGGGTCCTAACACTACCAATGTTTTTTCCTACTTGAATTTAAATACTGTTCCTCTTGTTGGTCACATTTGAACTTTGTATACTTGAGTATGAGGAGGAGCTTGAAGGATTGGGGTGGGAATGGTCAGACATTTCAGAGTCACACACCAGTTTCTAACCTGGAGCTGCCACCTTCATTTCAAATCTCAGTTAATTCATTTATAAAGTGGGGTATTAGTAATAACAATAATAATAATACTTATCTCATGATATTTCTGTAAGAATTAATGAGGTCATGTATGTCCATAAGTTCATTTGAAGAAGGGGTATAAATAGTGGTTATGTCCTGTAGATTTAACAGTTTGAACTTCAGGGCCATCTTATTAATTGTGTGACATTCAAAATTCTGGGGTGGGGTGTTCATTTATAAAATAATGATAATGACAGTTTCTATGTCCTTAGGGTGAGTTAAGAGGAAATGATAGCAACTAATGTACTTAGTCACTATTGGCAAATGTTATTTCTTCTTTACTGAGCATCCCTTACTTATTGTTTTATTGTGGAACTGCAGAAGTCTTTCCTTTGTAAAGGGTCTTGAGAATCATATCTTCCATATACAATTCAGGAATGTGGTCCATTCAGAATTGCTGTGTGCTCCCTGCGCCCAGCTCCTCTTCTCCTTACTCTTCTGCAGATCCTTCTTTCTCAGTTGTTGGCCTTGCCTCTTCTCCCAGTCCTCTGCTTTTCCTGCTCCTTCCTCTTGATGTGGATGTGTTGTATGCCTACTTTAGTTTTGCTATGTTTTGTTCAACTTTAGGTACCTTGAGAGGGATAGAATTCCTCCATGTTGGATGTGTCAATATGTTTTTGGGCTTTGGTTTTATTTCCTCATATTGCTTTTCAACTCATACTCCCATGGCCTCCGTGTAATACACACACACACACACACACATGCACACACACATGCACACACACACATCAGCAAAATATACCAAGCAAAATCTTACATACATACATACATACAGATAGAACCCTGAGTAATATATTAATTCCCACTTATTTTTCTCATCCACTATGTATATATATATATATATATGGGCTGGAATGATAGCACAGCGGTAGGGTGTTTGCCTTGGATGCAGACAGCCCAGCCAAGCTGGGTTCGATTCCTTCGCCCCTCTCGGAGAGCCAGGCAAGCTAGCGAGAATATCTTCCCAGCACGGCGAAGTCTGGCAAGTTTCCTGTGATGTATTCAATATGCAAACACAGTAACAAGAAGTTTCAAATTGGAGACGTTACTGGGCCCACTCCAGCAAAACAATGAACAATGAAAGGACAGTGTTTGTTTTGTGTATATATATATTTGTATATGGCCACACCCTGCCATACTCATCATCACCACCACATCCTGCCATGCTCACGGCTGCCTCCTGGCTTTGTGCTTAGGAACCATTACTGGCGGGGGTCTGGACCATATGGAAAACCAGGGACTGAACCCAGGTCAGTTTCATGCAAAGACAGCACCCTACCCACATCTATCTCCCCAGCTTTTCCCCCACTTTTGATGAAAATTTCAATTGTATGTATCATGTCTTCCTAGATAGGTTGCTGAAGGAGGTCAGGGTTCACTGTATAGAACGTTGTACCTCATCCAGAGAGCACCTAGAACTGTATGTGTTCCGTGGTAGATTATATTGCAGGAAGAGAGGGGAGGGTGACAGCAGTGGTGGCTGCAGCGGCAGTGGTGGCAGTGGTGGTAGTGGTGGTGATGGTGATGGTGGTGGTGGTGGTGGTGATGGTGGGGTTGGTGGTGATGGTGGTGGTGGTGGTGATGGTGGTGGTGGTGGTGGTGGTGGTGATAGTGGTGGTGGTGATGGTGGTGATGTGGTGGTGGTGGTGATGGTGGTGGTGGTGATGGTGGTGGTGGTGGTGGTGGTGGTGGTGGTGATGGTGGTAGTGGTAATAGTGGTGGTGGTGGTAATATGTGTTTAAAAAAACACTCTCTGGAAGCTAAACCAGCCCAAAGGCATGAAAATCTTAGAGACACAATATTCATCTAATAAGATGGGAAAACCACCACTGAGATGCAAAATTTCAGGCCCAAAGCATGGGATGGACTGTACTAAGAGGGATACAAGCTCTGGGACAAAGGCCATGCTAACAATATCAAAAGAAGATCACTGACAACTCCAAATTCTCCCCTTTGGAAGAAATAGACGTTGGAGGGGGCAGTTTGAGAAAACTGTACAGAAACTAACTTGGAAGTGTCAGAGGCATGTATCTCCCAAATTGGGAGGACAGTTCATCAGCTGGGAGAACAGTCATTGGCCCTGAATGCACCAGGGGACCCAGGTCACCATGGGATAATGACTCAGACAATTTATAATGCAACACCCTCTTCTTGAAATTATTTTCTGTGAAGGAAGACAATGGACCTGGAAAAGGCTGGGTGGGATTTAGAATTAACTTTCCTACGAAGATCATTTCCTAGCTCTAGTCTGAGTTTCACAACTCCCTTAAGAAATCTGGAGACGGATTGATTTCCCATGGCTAGTAGATCAAGTATGATTCTGGTGACATTTGACAACTGCTCTATGAAATTGATGAGTTGTAAGGTGCTTATAGCAGATGCTTATAGCAGATTTTCATTAGTCATCTCTCCTGGTGGGTTTGGGGGACCATATGGGGTACCTGGGATTGAACCCAGGTCAGCTGCATATAAGGCAAATGCCCTACCTGCTGTACAATCTAGCCCCAAATATCTTTCTTCTCAAGATGGAATTAACCTCTTCCACTCACAATAATCTGAAGCCACGACTTTGCCTGCTTTCCCATTTTCATTTGGATCTGTACAATACTAATCATTTTCTCTTCAAATTGTCAGTGTTATTTAAAAAATAATATCTTAAAATGTGACATCAGAATTATCTTATAAGACTATTAGATTTGGAAATATGGGACCCATGTTACTTTATGACAATATCTATGTGGTACTTTATGGGGCCAGTATACTCAGAGAAAACTATGAGAAGTAAAAAAGAAGTAAAAAGAAATTAATTACTGAGTAAAAAAATATATTGAACTGAGACATTTAAATTTACAGGGTTTTAATTTGAGTATCTAGTTTTATTTTTAATTATTGATGATCCAGTTACTGGAAAGACATTATCTATGTTAAATAGTTTAATGGCTTATAGACCTAATTTTAATTAAATAGACTAAACTTTTATGTTACCTAAACTGCAGAGTAAGGGATAGAGATGGGGGGAATAATATCTTTTCACTAAATATTCAAGGCAAAGAGATAGAATATAAACAATAATATGTATGTGACAGTGATTTTATGAAGTACTCTGAAAGAAAACAGAGCCTTGACTGAACTGTGAAATTCACATACATTTTTTGTGGTATCAAGTATATTTTAATTTTTAAAAAATTACTCTGGATTACAGTGAGTTTGATTGCCACTAAAAGAGTCATTTCTCATTTTCATTTCATTTACTCCTTTTGTTTTATTTGGCTCTCTTAGCTGCCCCTATTGCAGTTTTTTTTTCTGGAAACTCTCCCAGTTCCTTTCAAAATAGAACCAGACTGAATTAACTTTCCCCATCAGAACCAGAAAGGTCTGGTTTCTATGAAATTACTAAATACTGACAGAATTTAAATTTTCTAAAACTGAATTATTTACAATATTCTGTTGCTATTATTTCAGTCTTATATGCATGCGACAGGGACAAAATGCAATAGGCAGACCAAGAATGGGAGTATGGGGGGGCTGGAGCTGGACTATGGTGGGTAAGGGAATTGCTTTGCATTCAGTCAATCTTTGTTCAGTTCCTGGCACCTTACACGGTCCTCTAGGACCCACCAGGAGTGATCCACTGAGACAGCAGTAAGCCCAGAGCACTGCCTGGTATGGCTCCAAAACCAATTTAAAGCAGAACACAGCCCTAAAAAAAAAAAGGAATTTCAAGGGTGGCATAGGTGATGCCTGATACCCTGGATGACTGAGGCCCAGTCATAGTCTAGAGTACTGGTAACCATTTTAGCATCCTCTCCCCTGTTCTAAAGACCCACATTCTTGTACCACAATAAAGAAATGCTCTCCTACTACACAACCCTTTTGTTATAAAGGTGAAAAAAAGAATGATTCTGATGTCAGTGGGTTCCATAGGTGGCCAGGGTCTCAGGGTTCTTGTCTTGTCTTGCAGAAAAGAATTTCAGGAGTAGACAAGGGGTGAAGTCAAGCAGATTTAATTTGGAAGTTTTGAATGAAAGGAGGGAGAAGAATTGGGAGAGAGTAGAGTAAAGCACTCAAGATAGAATGTGGGCTTTCCCACATTCAAGATAGAATGTGGACTGAGAAACCTTGAGTGGCCTTAAAAGCTGGCTTTTATATGCCTTGGTCAGTAGTTTTCTACTTGAGGTAGTGGTTGATCAGATAGTTTTCAAGTTTGTTATGAGTCTCCTTCAAGTCTTTGATTGCAGTTCTTGTCTATGCTGAAGTCTGTCACCTCTGTAGGGGTTCCGCTTTCTCTGCATCTGTTTCTGGTGCCATGTCGGCCAGGTGAAGCCTCAGTTCCTGTTTTCAGGGCTATCAGATATTGTTACTTTCTAAGAATTTTACTGTCATTGCCTTGGGAGGGGACCTTCCCTATCTGCCTGCCTGCCTATATCAATTCTGCCTTTCTCTGGAATCCTTCTTTAGGAGGTGTCTCCCATAACTGAAGTGCTCTCCTGACTTCTTTTACCTTCCTTTCCCTTATCTAAATAAGGTCTTTTGTTAATTCAAAACTTGATCTCTTGACTTCAATCTTGACTGTTTAGGACAAGTACCTGAACACCTCTGCCAGTCCTGTAATACTGGACTGTGGACATTCCAAATATCAGTGTCAGCCATATTCCTGACAACTGTCACAGGAAATTAGAAGACAATTATGTGCATATACGTACCTATGTGACATATGTGAGACTTTTTTCTTCTAGTTTTGGGCTGGAGTGATAGCACAGTGGGGAGGGCATTTGCCTTGCACGCGGCCAACCCAATGAACTGAGTTTGATTCCCCCGCCCCTCTCAGAGAGCCCGGCAAGCTACCAAGAGTATCTCCCCCCCACAGCAAAGCCTGGCAAGCTACCCGTGACGCATTCGATATGCCAAACACAGTCACAACAAATCTCATGATGGAGATGATACTGGGCCCGCTCGAGCATATAGATGAACAACGGGAGGACTGTGCTACAGTGCAGTGCAGTGACATATGCGTACCTACAGTTAACTAAACAGATGAGAAGGAGGATCATGAACTTAATGACAGAGAAGCTGAGACCAAACTGAGCAAGTTTTTTTTTCAAGTGACACCAAACAGTGCTCTGGGGTACTCCTGGTTCTGTGCTTGAGGCGTTGTTAGGGGTTCACCAAGTCTCCTGCATGCAAAGCAAGTGCTCAGCCTGCTGAACTTTCTCTTGAGCCCAGGATAAGCAACTCTCTCTTTTTTTTTCTTTTTTTATTAGTGAAAAACCATGAGGTACAGTTATAGGCTTACAAATTTTGTGCTTGGGTTTCGACTTGTTTTGTTTTATTTGAGGCCACACCCAGCAATGCTCAGGGGTTTCTCTATGCTCTACACTCAGGAATCCTGGAAGTGCTTCAGGGACAAATGGGATTCCAGGGATTGAACTTGTTGATACACTTAGCCGGAGAACTGACATGACAGGCTTTGTGGCCTTCTGAGTGACCTAGGCTTCTTCCAGGAATAAGAAAAGCAGAAAAACCAGATGCTTCTGTCAGAGAGTAGATCCCCGGAATCAGATTAAGTCTCTGGAATGTAACTGTCAGGGAGGTGGGCTGGATGTTGGGGGCCAAAACAACAACAAAAATATATGTGTACTCTGTAGATAATAGAAATTTGCTGAGTAATGCTGATTTGCCAAAATGAAAGCATAAGAACTTACTGAACCTAGTGCTTGGGGTCCTTGTTGAAGCCTGCTGCATCGGGTGGATACTTGAACCCAAGCTAGCTGGAACAATAAACCTCGCTATGTGATTTGCATTATCGGCTCTATTTTCTGTCCTTGAGGGGTGGTCAACTCCGGACTGTAACATTTGGAGGCCCCAGCGAGATAAGACCCTCTCCTCGTGAACAGACAATCCTCAATAATGAGGTTTAAACTGTAACAGGACCGTGGTAAGGAGGATTGGCCACCATTGTCTGGGGGGACTGGGAGGTCCCTGTCTGAGTTTGGTCAAGAATTATCTTCTGGGTGGAGAACAAAGGGGCTGGGCAAATTTGTTTCAGACCCTGGAGGTTCCACTGCTGTAAGGAAGATTGGTCACCTCCTTCTGAGTGGCACAGGAGGTCCCCATCTGGGTCTGGTCGAGAATTCTCAGCTGAAAGTCATGGGAAACGGTACCCGACTTCAGGAGTCGAGAAAGCATAAGTGTTCCAAACATTAGGTTGGTAAGGATCCTGACCTGGGTGTGAGTGTGTAGAGAGTAATTAGTCTGTGAGAGTAGTGTGACTGACCGGCTGGTGTGTGTGTTGAGTGACTCGGTGCAAATCTGTTTCACTGATGAAGTGGTCTTTGTTATTATTTTCTGTTTCTTTAATTTGTCCCTTTCTCCTGGTCATTATGGGTCAGGCCCAACTGACCCCCAAATCTGTCATTTTAACTAATTTTGATCTGGGGACCAAGCAGTGAAAAATCTACGAGGAAGGAGGTAACTGGTGGAAAATCTGCCGTGGAGATATGCTTCCTTAAAACCTCTAGGAGGGGTGAGGGAGGAATGTGATAACCTTTGTGTGAATATGTGTGTGCATGAGAACCCTAATAGGTCCTCCTATAGATCGTGATTTTGTGGCTCCACAACCTAGCACTCTTAAAGCCCCTCTAAGTCACGGAGCTCGAGTGGGCTGTCTGCTAGTCCATGGAGGCTATGCAGTCAAGGGTGGCACTGTCATAGACACCAGTTGCAAGTCACAATGCTGAACTATTATGGCTAAGTTTTTCACTGGCCAGGCAAACACCTGAGTGGTCCCTTCAAAGAGGCACCCCTTCCTTTTTCTGTCTCACATCACAGTTCCCTATGGGAGAAACAGGGAGGAAAACCCATTAGTGATAAAATTCAGGGAAACTAAGGCAGATAAGCTCCCAGACAGAAATCCTTTCCCCATGCAGTCTCAATCAGGTAGGGGTCAATTGAAATTCTAATGGAGGTAGCCAGCAGGTTCAGCTCTAGGCATAATTTAAAAAAATAAAAGGTGTAAAAGGCAGGTAAAAGGTCAGCAAGCCAGCAAGCTAAGGAAGGCAAAACTTTTTCCAAAGAGCAGATAGACCTGGAGAAAAGTTTTGTCAAGGAACCATCCTTTTTCATAAGTCATTACCGGAACTCAGGAAATATGGGAAATTCTACCCAAAGAGAATACCCAAAGGTTCTTTAGGTTGTTTATAAAAACATCAAAGGAGTTTCCAACTAGGTAGTTTAAATAAGGAGCATCTTGTTTATCTCTGTAACACCACGTGGCCTGAGAATAAACTAGAGTACAGGAAAAGATGGCCAGGGAATGGTAATTTGCAGTTCTGTCTTTTTGCAAAAAGTAAAAGAAAAATGGGATTACCAAAGCAGAGGAGGCAGGAAAATGCAAGATCATATGATGAACTGTTTGTAGTCAGTTCATTGTCTGTCTATCTGAGCCAGGTTTGATGAAATCAGAAGTAGAAATTCTTAGACCTGAGCAAACAGGAGCGGTCAGAGTATGCAACCCAGCAATTTGAAAGATTGAAGTGGTTTTGGAACTTGTTGGACCAGGTTTAAACAAAGGCTTCTCATCAGAATGTCGAGTCTACAGAGAAATGAAAATTCTCAATCTAGATCTTACTGGAAAAAGTTAAGTTTCTTAATCACTGAAGTTCTCTCAGCGCCAGAAACTGTATTTAGAAGGGGCCGGGACACAGAGAGATAAGAGCTTGGTGAAACAGTGCAGAGATAATCTTAATGAGAATTTAGGGTTGCTTTACAAATAACAGAGACATAGAAGACATCAAAATAAAGTTTTCTCTCTCTCTTTTTTTTTTTATAAACATTGACAGTTCAAATGTTTTCTTATGGCTCCACGACCTGGCACTTTTATCAAAGTTTGGTAAAAATTAAAGGGTCTCTTTCTGGGTCCGAAAGCATGTTTGTATTCTTGTGGAACCGTTGAAAGTATCTGGTGTAGAAAGCTCATGTCTTGAAATAACTAAGGTACAAGAACTATTGAAAATAAGTTAAAGAAAAAAGGTTTTCTCATGTTTCATAAAAATTGATGGTTCAAAGATCTTATGCTGTTACGGAAATGTACACATTTATATCTGCATTGAATTAGAATATTTGACCTAGAAAATCTTGTGAGTTGAAATAATTATGACACATGAAAACAGGTTCAAAAAGTAATGGTTTAGTATAAATATTGTTGGGATCGGGAGTTCCCTAGCCCTGGGAGGCACGGAGAGACCAGATAGACACAATTCCTGCAGGAGTAAAAACGGGGTTTATTTAGACCAGCATGCTGGGGCTCGGCAGCATACCCCCAAAATGGGCAGTGGCTGAGAGCCCCGAACTTCTTCAAAGGGGATCTTATATAGGCCTTCACTGGCCGTTACAGCAAAGCCCGCACATTTCATAGCCAATAGATTTGTAACAACATATACTTTCTTAACCAATCCATTTAAAAGTACCTTACTCCTTAGCCTATAGATTCAAAGATCAGCATTTACGTACATCGATTGTCAGCACAAGCAAGGTTATAGCCGGAATCATTAAGCCTTAGGTAATCTCCCTTGACCATCCTCATTTTGAGTTACCCAAGTCTGCAGGGTGCTTTAGTGAGACAATACATTCCAGGAAAGGGCAATTTCCCCCAACCACCCGCATCCTGAGTTATCCTTTACCCAAATCTGCAGGATGCTTTACTGAGACAATACATTTCAGGGACAGTAAATACACCTGAATCCTGTCACACTTGGTTTAGAAAGAAGTTATGCCCTGTTCACTTTCCAAGTCCCCTCTCCCCCAGGTGCAAAGCAGCCAAGCAGTTTTACAGAAAGCAATGTTGCAAGTTAGCTAAAGTACACAAATATTTGATGCCCTAATATGGATTCTTTCATTATGAGTTTTTAGAGTTATAAAATTGGTTGCAAGATTTATCATACCAGTGCTCTATTTGATTGCTGAGACTTTTGGTACCTAAAATTTCTAGAATTACTAAGTAAAGACTTATAAAATGGTTTAATTTCAGATATCAGCCTGCTGTAATCGATTTTGGAGTGGAGAATTTCATGAAAAATGTGGGAAAATAACTAGTCAACTTTTTTTCTGACTATATTGTTTATCAGTCTGTTCAGTAGGTGAAAATGCATGCTATTATTATGATAACTTTATTTCATGCAAAGCTTTGTTACCAGGTATCAACCTACTCTTCACCTTCAGACAAGTGTGAAATCCTTACTGTTTCATGGTAATCTATGACTGTTTTAATCCTTTTTATATCTGTGTTTTTCCTAGAGATCAGAATTCTAAAGATGTCTCTTAGTTTCTAATGTGAAGTGAACTTTTGCCCAGTGAATATACATTATAAAAACTTTAATTGTGAGCATTTTAACGATTGGAGCTTGTGTCTAAACTTGGGAGATCATGTTGTACTAATATAGATTCATGTCATAAGTCAGGAAGATAATGGATGGAGATATCATCAGTTGGAAAAAGGAAAGGAATCCTGTTAAAGTGAAGTTGGTTTTGAAATGTGATAAAGGAAAGTTACAGGACAGAATGAATGTTAAGAATTGTGTAGAAGGTTTGAGATTATGTTTTAAGGAAAGGAATTGATCATACTGTATTGTTATAAATAACTCTTTAAATTGTGTCTGCAGAATTTCTCTTGTACCTTTTTTTTCTTTTTGCAAGATCTATAGAAAAAATATTAGATGGGTTATCCGGACTCCTGTTACAATGCTCTTAGATAATTCTTCAAAAGTTGCAGGAAAGTCCTAGGTTTTTCAATTTGGGATTAAATGAATTAGACATGATTCCTGGTACAGTGCTCTTAGATAATGGGAAGGTAAGGTTTAAACATAATGCTAAATTGTATACTTTAGCTCTACAGATTTTAGCTTCTTTTGACTAGGACTCACAGCAAAAGGGTGTATTACATCTCATTGTGAGTAAAGTGAAACACTTGCTTTTCTCGTCTTTGTACCTTCAGTGCCTTCAGTGTGTTTTTGATGCTTCATGGCACTATGTTGGTTTGCATAAAATCAGATAAAAGTCTTTCCTCTCTGTAATAGTGTCTACCCCTCATGCAGACAGGAAAAACCAGTTATGAGACCCCCAAAGCCCTCTTCCTGGGAAACTGTCAGAGGATTGGTCTATAGGACAGGAGCAGGTATTAAACAAGTACAGTACTGTTTCAAGTACCTATAAACCTCAGAGGGACCCTAGAGGCAGGCCAGATTAAGGACAGACTGAAAATTATCTCTGCTATGAAGAATAAGGAATCTGGGAATCTGCAATAACTTGGCCTCAGCCCTGTAAAAGCCTGGAATCCCATCCTCTCTCCCAGCCCTGAAGAAGGGATGGGATGGACTCCTTTTGGCCAGGTCATCTCTATGGAAAATGAGGCCCAAGTACACGTCCAGTTCAGTCTGAAGGCTCAAGGCACCTCCAGTTCATTGTGGGGCATCTTATGGTCAGGTCTGGGTAAACAGATTTACCCAGATAAGAAAATTAATGATGTATCTCCTGTCTTTAGCCACCCCCCAGGACTACTCAGTAAATTATGGGCTACCCCAAATGGAGAGTTCTCTAATCTTGCTGTGTTTATGCAAAAGAATGAGCCATGTTTGTTAAGCCATCTGGCAAATTTAATAAAGGAAGGTGGAGAGAAAACCGTGTTTCTGCAGCTTCTTTGTTTTTTTTTGGGGGGGAGGTCACACCCGGCAATGCACAGGAGTTACTCCTGGTTCATGCACTCAGGAATCACTCCTGGCGGTGCTTGGGGGACCATATGGGATGCTGGGAATCGAACCTGGGTCGGCTGTGTGCAAGGCAAATGCCCTAACTGCTGTGCTATTGCTCCAGCCCCTGTAGCTTCTTTTTATAAGAATCAGATTCTAATTCTACAGAGATGATTGAATAAGTGTATTCTAATCTTGGCTTGAAGGGTACCCTTTAGGTAATTTAGATAAATCTTGGTTTACTAATTGTAGAAAAGCAGCCTAGCTTATAAAGGAATTCAATGTTGTACATGTTGTCACTAGCCTGACCAAGAAATCAGAAGTCAGAGCTGTACCAGGGGAACCTCAGCTTAAAGCGTAGGATCAATTGCTTCCCCCAGATGGACAATTGGCTAAAGTGCTGAGAGTGGACATCTAACCTGTTTCTAAGTATTCATTCTTAGCTAATACATATAGTCATTTGGAAAGAACAGATTTTTTTTTTTAGCAGCTCTCAATTCTTGGTCCATCATAGAATTGACTCCTCATTTAGAGAATATTTCCTCCAAGCCAAGAAACTCTGCAGAAGGTAATAGATGGGCATTGGAATGAGAGTTCCAAAGAGAAGTTGAAATGATACAGTAAGAGAAGTAAGTCAAAACTGTGCTTTCTGTGCCATTAATGAACCTAGTGAAAATTTTGGCCTTCTTTCCTAACACCTGTTCAGCATAAAGGAACTTATGCAGAGGAGGATTGGTAGCTTGACCTCATGCAAATGATCAAATGCGTAAATGTTTAAGGTATAAATATCTATTGTTTTTATTTATTTATTTATTTATTGGTTTCTGGGTCGCACCCGGTGTTGCACAGGGGTTACTCCTGGCTCTTCACTCAGGAATTAATCCTGGCGGTGCTCGGGGGACCAGGGGGTGCTGGGATGCTGGGAACTGAACCCAGGTCAGGTGTGTGCAAGGCAATGCCCTACCCACTGTGCTATCACTCCAGCCCCTCTATTGGTTCTTATTAATAGCTTCAGTGGATGGGCAGAAGCTTTTCCAATCTGTACTGAGGTGGCTTGATGTTTCTATGTCTGTGAGAAAATCTGGACACAGTGTTAGGACACGACTCTGGATCTCCGACTGCAAGCAAGGACCACACAGGAATGTAATCAGCAAGCAGGTAGTTTATTGAGCTGGCTAGCCAGGGTCAAGATTGTCAGGCACGACCCCAAACTTCTTCAAAGGGAATATATATAGGCCTTCACTGGCCGTTACAGCAGAGCCCGCGCATTTCATGGGCGGCTAGCAGGTATCTGGTAATTCAGATATTTGATTATCTTCTATGTTTACCTGACTCCCTTTAATTTACAGCTCATGGCACCTTAATTCCAGTGGAGGTGGATAAGGGAAAAGTTACTAAAAGAGGTACAGATAAGGAAGGGTCAACAAATGGAGACAGAATTTACATTCCAATTAGGAAGAGTCAACAAATGGTGTCACAGCTAAGACTCTACTAGGGAGGGGGCAGGAAAGGAAGAGTTACTAATTAGCAGAGTTTAGCTCTGGAATTTTCCTCGGGATCCCAAGGGACCTTACAACAGGAGGTCATTTTCTATTACCCACGGATGAAGCAGTTATTCCTTTCAATTTTTATAATAGGGATGGGTATGCTGTTGCTTTAACGCCTATGATTTCTAAGACAGCAAACCACTCTGTACTTACTGGATCAGAAAAGACCTTCTCCTCCACGGTCTAATCATTTCAAAGTGATCTTTTCTTTCAGATATCTTCAGGAACTCAACCAATTCATTGCCTGGGGTCCATTAAAATTAAGGTAGCTTGAGATTTCACCCCTTGTGCAGGCAGGGTCAGCATCCCTGTGTCATCAGGAAGCAGCTCCAGAAGATGGAACTTCGACCATTCTGCCTTGAAGATTCAAGGTGGTGAAATCTCTAGAGGAGAGTATGATATAGGCAGGTAGACAGGGAAAGGCCCTCAACAATGGAACCTAGGTCAGAAAGATTCCTGGAAAGGAAAGCTCTAAGCTTGATCTACCCTGTGGGTACAGATAAGACCTTGAGCAGCAGACCCTGAGGAGATTGGCCTTCTCCCCATGAAAGGAAATTCCTCGAATACTCTAGCATTTGGGGAATATAAGTAGATAGAATAAGAAGCCCCTCTGAAAATTCCAATTGCCTGTTGTCAGTGCAAACGCCCTTTACGGAGGAACTCTGCTCCGTTTAAAATTCTTCTGGGTCAACTGCCTCTACCAGACTTGAAAAAGGAAGTGTAGGCTAGAGTGTATGATCTCTCTCTTCTCCAGTCATTACTGGCCCTACAGGTATCAAGGTCCAGCTCCATGCGGGGCTTGGGAGAACATTACCATAGTGAACTCCTCATCTGTACACATTGGGAGATCTGACCTGAATTAGGCAACATGAGACTGCCACCCATGAAGTCCTTACACCATGATCCTGAGCACAACAACTGCTCTGAAAGTGAATGGAATCAAGACCTGGGCCCATGCTTCACATGTAAAAGCTGCCTTCCCCTTTGGGGACAGAATGATACCTATCTGTGGCATGTCCAGACAAGAGACAACCCCACTCAAGATAAGACTGAAGAAAGTGACTCAAAGGAACCATGGGAAGGGCACTGGTTATTCTCTGTTTCTGCATACTTGTAGTAATAGCTGCAGAGCAAGCTCCATACCTGCCCCAGTTTTGGCACTGGGTACACAGATACTGAGACACTTAGAATTAGCCTTGATCTATGTCAGTTATCACCCACATGGGGACGTGTGTTTGTTTATAGCCTATTGTCATGCATGTAACTCCTTGATTGTCCCCTTCCTACTTTTCCAACTCCAGTCCCCCTGAATTGTGTTTAATGGTAAATATTGTGCTACAAGAATATTGTTATAGGAACGAAGCTGGGAATGTCAACTCGTCACCCTGATCTTATCCACCCCCCCCCCCATCAGACCCCTAGTACTTCTGCTTTTACTCCTGATCGTGGTCCTCTGCATCCTGAATAAGCTGGTGTCTTTTGTTAAAGGTAGAATGAAATGGTACAGCTGATGGTTCTCAGGCAGGAGTACCAGAAGCTCCCATACCTGGGGATCCTACACTTGAGTGGTCAGAATGAGGAAGATTCCTCATTATGAACAACAAAAGGGGGGAATGTTAGGACCCACTTAGCCTGAGAACTGCCATGATAGGCTTTGTGGCCTTCTGAGTGATTTAGACCTCTTCCAGGAACAAGAAAAGCAGAAAAACCAGATGCTTCTGTCAGAGAGTAGATCCCCGAAATCAGATTAAATCTCTGGAATGTAACTGTCAAGGAGGTGAGCTGGATGTTGTGGGTCAAAACAATAACAAAAATATATGTGTTGGAAGGTATCATGTTAAGCGAAATGAAAGAGAGGGATAGACATAGAAAGATTGCATTCATCTGGGGAATATAAAGTAACAAAATAGGAGACTAACACCCAAGAATAGCTGAGATTAGTACCAGGAGTTTTGCTCCATGGCTTGGAGGCCAGCCACACATGCTAGGGGAAAAGGGAGCTCAGATAGAGAAGGGAGCACCAAATAAAGGGTGTTGAGAGGATCCTCCTAGGATGGGAGAAGCATGCTGACAGTAGACTATAGACCAAACATGATTGACACTCAATGCCTCTTTTGCAAACCATAATACCCAAAAGGAGAGTGAGAACAAAAGGGAATGCCCTACCACAGAGGCAGGGTGAAATAAGGGGATGGGGGGTAGGAGGGATACTGGGAACCGTGGTTATGGAAAATGGGCACTGGTGGAGGGATGGGTATTTGATCATTGTATAACTGAAACCCAAGCACAAAAATGTGTAAGTCTACATCTGTACCTCATGGTGTTTCACTAATAAAAATTGAAAAAAAATATGTGTACCTTGTAGGTAATAGAAATTTGCTGAGTAACGCTGACTTGCTAAAATGAAAGTATGAGAACTTACTGAACCTGGTACTTTGGGGTCCATGTTGAAGCCCGCTGGATCAGGTGAATACTTGGACCCCAGCTAGCTGGAACAATAAACTTCACTATGTGATTTGCGTTATTGGCTCTGTTCGCTGTCCTTGAGGGGTGGTCGACTCTGGACTCTAACAAACTCAAGTTGACTGCAAGCTCCCTACTCACTGCACTATTGCTTTGGACAAAGGTAAGTAACTATTAATCAAGCTTCTGCTCCACATTTATTTGGTCCCTCTAGGATAAGTTACTAGAGCAAGTATTGAGGCTAACAAATATAATCAAGTAATCAATTGAATATGTGAATACATATTATCAATTATATAATTGACTGTAATCCAAAAAATCAATGCTTTCTGAAGCTTTGTGCCTCTTTGCTTACCCTTAGATTGATTCTATGGGGTGGGAAAGAAAAAGGGCTGGAAGATAGTGCCACTGTCTTTGCACAGCTTTGGATCCTTGGGAACTGTGTGTAAGATGTGTGTAAGATGAGCACAAAGAAGCATAGATGTTGGGGAGATTTATCAGGTAATTTTAGCTTCCTGGCCTAAGCAGGAGTCCTGCGCCAGCTGCTGTGGTCCAGCTGTACAGTGTATCCAGGTCTAGTGCTTCATCCCGTGCTGTTCAGGTCCCAGAGTGTGTGAACAATGTCCAGGTGACATGCTGGTCAGGCCTGGATGTGATGCCCACGCTGGAAGGTGTACTGCCATGCCTCTGCTGTTCTGTGATTTTTTTGTTGCCCACTTTCCCTTTGTTCTCTGCAACACGTGTGTAAGAACTGCCTTTTCTTTCTGCAATCCATCCGCACGTGAGTGCGTCACCAGAAAGAGGACCAGAGCTGGGGAGACATTTGTTTTGCATTTACTTTTTCCTGCCTTTAGTTATCATCACTGTTATAGTGTATAGACCCTATGCAGGAGAGATTAAAAATGACTGTTTAATTGGATTATCCGAATTACCACTTTCCCCAGTCTCTACTTCCATTATGACAATAGAACAGGGCTAAGGCTCTTGACTTGGACACAGCTGACTCCAGTAGATCCCAGCACCACATACAGTCCTTCAAACTCTGCCAAGAGTGATCCCTGAGCACAGAGCCAGGAGTAAGTCCCATGCACAACCAGGAGTGGTCTAACCTCTCCCCCGCCCAAACAAAAATCAGGGTTATGTGAGTCTTGTAGATTGGAGGATAAGACAAGTCCTTTCTGGGGGAAAGATACCTCATGGCCTCATTACTTTCTTTGTTCTTTGGGCCTAGACTGAGCCTTGGGAATACCATTATACTGATAAGAACACCAGGCCCCTGGTTGGATGGTTCTAGCAGAGGAGATGACATAGTGGAGCCCCCCTTAACACTCACTTTCTCCACATCACCAGACCCAAAAACAGCGCTGGGGACATTTCTCTGCCATTTTATGTATGGGCATTTAATGGAAATCACTTATTCCTCAACTGGACATGCATAAGTTTCCTGCAAAAACTCAAAATATGCACACATTGCTATATTATCCTAACTCTCCCAGCCATGAAACTAGACCCTAACTTCCTACCTTTGGAAGTTTTTCTTCTCCAGACTCTGAACTGTCGTTTCTGAACTGAAGTTTTTTGGTCTGTCTTTATCAATAAATCTCTTTTTTACTCGGCTATTCCTGTGTTTTTTGAGTGCTAGAGCTGGCAAAAGATCCCAGTGAGGTAGGCGGGCAGGTAGATAGGAAATGCCCCCCCCCCCCCCAACCCATGGCAACGGAATTCCTGGGGAGTAATAAAGCCACCTAGTCTATTTTAATTTTTAAATTTTATTTTCAAAAGGTTGTTCACATTAATTGATTACATTCAATATCTTAACACCAATCCCACCATGGTTACACCTTCCCACCATTTACTTTTTCCTGTCTTCAGTAATTATTACTATTATAGTGTCTAGACCCTATGCAGGAGAGATTAAAAATGACTGATAAATTGGATTTTCTCACCACCATTCAAACCTGCCTATGACAGGCAGATGCTAGATACAATTATTTTCTATTGCTTATTATGAATATCATGAGAGGCTGTGTGGCCGCATAAGTGTTTGCACACTCGGGAATTCTAATATTGTAAATGATTGGAGTATGAAGACATCTCTGTAGTAAGCTAGTCCGTTCTGAGATTCATTTGTGAGTCTCTGGATAAAGGCCCTTGACATGCTTAAATGGCGCCCAGAGGCAGTTCGTGGGCGTGACAGCCAGGACCCTGAAGGGGCAGGGAGGTAGGAAAGGATGGCCCATTCCACCACCTTGGAATCTTCAGTCCCTGGTCCTGCATACCTGGGTTTTTCTTCTGGATGTTTGTGGCCACCGTGGGTTCATTGCAGTGGGTGGGGAGATGACACCTGCTCCATCTGAGGTGCCCAGTGAGATCAGCTTGGCACAGACTCTGGAGAAATCTCTGGCAAGGTGCTGTGTTCTAGGATTCAATGCTGAGCCGATTTCACCATGCGCCATTTAAGCACTTGAATGGCTTTAATCCATTGAAAACTGGAAGACAGAGCTTTCTGGAGATTTCCCAGACCCTGTGCCAAACCAACTAGCTCTAAAGCCATCAGGGTCCACCTTTTGACCACAGGAACTAAGGCCCAATAAAAATTTTACCTAGCATGAGCAACAGACCTGGAGAAGGCTGGACAGACCTCGTGAGAAGAACTAGCAGGAACAAAGGCCAAAAAGGAATTTCAGAGAAGACCATGGTCACTCTCAATTCTAACCCCTTGGCAGCAATCCTGGCAATAGATTCTTACCTAGCTAGAAGCCCCACATGGGACGGCTTGGGAAAAACCATAATAAAAGCCGCCTTGAACAAACAAAGCACACTCATAGACTGCCAAAGCCCACGTGCTGCTTGTTCCCATGTGGTTGAGCACATGTGGAGCCAGATCACACGTGGAGCCTGCAACTCCCCTCTTGAGATATATACTTTCATGCTTTCATATTTAATGTTGGAATGTGTGTAGGGACTCTCTGTCTTTGGAGAAGTCTGCGTTTTCTCTTGAATGTGTTACTCTCTCTCTCTCTCTCTCTCTCTCTCTCTCTCTCACACACACACACACACACACACATACACTTTCTCTCCCTCCTTCCCTTTCTCAATTTTGAGAAAAGTTTCCAAATAAAATCTGCTTTTACTTCACTGCTTGTCTGCTCCTGAATTCATTTTTTTTAAATGTAGGACTACTGCTATTTATTCAGTGACTGATTAGCTGACTAAATTGGGCATGAACTCCACCTTACTTTTTTAAAATTTTTTTTTTATAATTTTATTTATTGAATCACCGTGAGAGCAGCTACAAAGCTTTCAGGTTTAAGTCTCGGGCATACAATGAAACACCTGCACCTTTACCAGTGCCCATTCTCCACCCTCCAAGACCCCAGTATACCTCCATCCCACACCCTCCCCCTACCTGTGGGGCATATGATTTCCACATTTTTCTCTCTCTTTACTTTGATCACATTCGATATTTTGACACAAGACCCACCATTGTTATTTGGGATTTTACTCCAACACTCAGATATGCTGAAAAGGCAATAGTAGAAAATTTGACTTTTATTGCTGGTTAAGAATATGATGTTGCATGGCTGCAGTAGTGTCTGCGCGATTTTGAAATTTTGAAATTTTAACAATTAAATCTGGAGGGATTTCTGCCCAAACCTGCTGGGTTTCGAGATTTTTTTCTTGAGACTCTTGGATCATGGCCATTAAGCAGCTTGATCAGGAGTCAGAAAGGCCGTTCATGGGCCAGACTGCAGGCCCAGACTGTCCAGTATCCTCTGGAGGATGGTGGCCACCGGGCCACCTGTGGGAACAGGCCAAGGCACGAAACCTATTCCCACCTGGGTTGGCCCAGCACCAGTAACCTACTGCAGGGACTGGAGCATTTCTGTCAAAGGCTGTTGGGTTTCGAGATTTGTCTCTGAGTCCCTGGGGTCATGGCCATTAAGTAGCCCTATCAGGAACCAGAGAGGCCATGCCTCCAATTATATAGCTGAACCCGAGGTGGTTTGTGGGTGTGTCTCCCACATACCTAACTTTTGGCTGTTTACTTTCTTGGTAAACTTTGCCCCAAGTTTTCGGGGTCTGGCCAAAGGCACAGCAGCAATTTTGGGGTATCTGGAAGTCTGAAGGCGCCATCAGGCTGCTGATGCACTCGTCTCACAGGTACAGATTGACCTGCTGGCAGCACCATACACTCTGCTCCTGAATTCTTTTCTGCAAGATAGGACAAAGAACTTGGAAATCCTGGATAAGACCTAGCCTGAGTCCATGGCTCCTTGAGAAGTTGGGTGGTGGGGAATCAATTTCTGTGCTGAGATGACCATGTGTGCCTTGATAGCCACCAAGTGGGGCTAGCAGGACTCTGTGGCATGCCATGTAGGGACTCACCTGCAGACTTTACCAGTTCTAGTCTTCCCAGCCCCAGGGGGGCAGAGAAGGATCAGGAGAAAGTGACCATCTTTCTCATCTCCACTTCACATAATACACCTGTGGGGGCCCCTGACTTCACCAGAGAAGTTTCACTGAGCACTTTATAGAATGTGTGATGGTGTCATTTTGTAGGAAAATAATAAAACTAAGAAGGAATTGCCTAATCCTGAAGTAGCCCAAAGGCGGCATGAAAATCATATCCTTCTGAGATGCCAATCTTGAGCTCTTTGGCATGAATAAACTAAGGGTTCATTCAAGAGAAAGATAGCTTCCTCAGAAAAGGAGAAACTATAGGAGAATCTAAAGGTCCAATAACTTGATCACTTGACATCCCCTTACTCAAAGATTTGCTCAAGCTGGCGCCAGTGCCATCTCCATTCATTCCTGTAGCGTGCTAGGGTAGCCCAATGGCATCTGCTTGCTCCAGGAACACGAAGAAACTCAAACCATTTGTTTAGATCTTGACGAAGACATCTGGCCATCTTATAAGTGGGCGGCCACATGATTTTTTGACATCCCTGGAATCCAGTCAGTAACAGCTCTAGTCCAGCAATCATCTCCAAATTGCATTACTTGTCCAGCCCATCTGATTTTCAACGCCTTGGCAAAAGAGACAGCATCCCTGATTCTCGATTGTTGACAGAGGTTGGACCTCTGGATTCCTTCTCTCATTTGAGTGAAGTGTGATACTCCAAGCATAGCTCTTTTTTTTTCTTTTCTTTTTTATTTTTTAAGCATAGCTTTTTCGATTCCTCTTTGGGAGACCCAAATAGCATTCTTATCCTGCTTTCGTAGGGCCCAGGTTTCTAAGGTGTATGTTAATGCAGGAAGAACTGTGGAGTCGAACAGATGTGCCCAGAGCGGAGGTTCTTTGTCTTCTTAGCTATTTCTTCGTTGCTCTTGCAGGCATTCCAAACCTCTCTCTTCCTCCTGTCCAACTCTGGTGCCAGGTTATTTGTCATGTTGAGTTCTTGACCTAGGTATATATAACTGCTGCATTTGGAAATGTTCGTTCTGTTGAGAGTGAACAGAACATCAGGAATTGTGTAAACACACAAAAATAAAACGGCCGGCGGTCAGGCCGCTTCCCCACTCCAGGGAGGTCGATGGCGATGGTCAGGCGAAGGAAGGAAACGAGGACCAGGCCGGTTGGTCTTAGCAGCAGTTTATTACATGGAAGAGATGTATGTCATGAAGGCCTCAGGAATCCTCAAGCACGTGTGCCTTTGTTCTCTCAGCTTCTGTCCTCAGCCCCATCTTCCCAGGTTCTCTGATGCACGTGTCCCCCCAGAGAGCCCTGAAATGTCCCTTATATAGATCATAGTACCTCAAAGGGCACAATATAGTGATGTCATCAAAAGGAGTTACAGAAAGAACATTGAGGCGGCAAACCATACATTGTTTCTTTACATCCGCAGGCCAGTAATCCTGGCCTCACCTTTTTACAAGCTACAAGCATTTAGATTAGCACAACAAAGACCAGTCTGCTAGAGCTTGGAATCTACATCCCCAAAATCAGCCAGCCTGGAGCCAGGCATCTACATCCCAAAGACCAGGCCTGGCTTAGCACCTGGGAACTGTATACCTAAGGCGGCTAGGTTCCTGTGAGATAAGAGAAACTACCTCAATACACTGAAATCATTTACTGAAGGCAGTTTGAAGGGGAGAAAGTTCAGTCTCATCCAAGCTAGTCAGAACACACAGGAAAACTGCTTCTAGGACGTGTTTCTCCTCTCCTTGTCCAACCAACATATAAGCATACATAATATTAATCATTTTGTATGAACACAGTAAGAAATACTTTGAGCTTATAGAATTGCTCTCCTAGGGCCATCTCGATCTCAGACTGCAGTGCTCAGGCCAGATATCTTTCCTATTCCTAGCAGCAGGGCCCTAGTCTCGTCGTTATTATTGGATCATGACATCATTTGCCTATGACCAACCTCTTAACTTATAGTTAAGAATCGTGACACCTTGGCCTGGCCCATCGTGATGCCAGGGTAGCACATAACTTACCGGCTTGCCCTGGTTCCATCCAGTCCCACGTTGGGACCCTGCCCTTGGGGTGCTAGGAAGTGAGGGCAACTGAGGCTTAAGTTGAAAAGGCAGATGCCCAGGAGTGAATAATATCCAAAGTCAATTAATTCCTAAGTTATAAGCATAATAAATATTAATTAATTGTCTTCCTGTATCTATACAAAAGGACATTGCATTAAAGTAAAATGCTCAAAAGACATAAGGAGAGGAGAAAGGCAATATTAACTTACAGTACAGCTTCAGTGTCTAAGAAGGATGAGACCTTACAAATTGGTTGGGGAAGAGAGCATAGAAGTGGTTACAGACTGACAAAGTAATGGGAGTGACTCGGGAGCACTGTGATGGGTACAATCTGATAAACCTAAACTCCGTGTACTCCAACAAGGAATGAATCCATTTCTCATGAACGTTGTCTTCATGAGATTCAACTGTAGTCCAAACTTTCCACACTTATGGTTGAAGTCGGCCAGCATTTATGCCGCTTGGCTAAATGTTTGGTGTTATTAGAATGATGTCATCAGTGAAGCGGAGGTGGTGTATTTGCTGACTGTCTATCTTCACTCTCATTCCCTCCCATTCCAGTCATTGCATGATGTTCTCCAGGGTGGCACTGAAGAGTTTCGGTGAAATGGTATCACCCAGCTGAGGTGTGTTCGGCAGGGTGATACCATTTTACCCTGCTGAACCAAAGGATACTATTTCACTTCCTTGTAGAATGACTCAAACCATTCTAAATTAATTCGTAAAACAGCTCACAGAGGATCCTGATGTATTGAGTTTGAATGCCCTGTTTGACTAGGGCTTCGATGACTGCTTCAGTCTCAACAGAATCAAAGGCTTTCCTTAAATCATGAACATTAGACAGAGCAGCATCTTGAACCCCCACGAAACCTCAATGAGCTGGGTTACCATGTGGATATGGTCGATCATGCTGAATCCTTTTTGGAACCCGGCTTGCTCTCATGGTTGTCCTTTATCTAGTGTTCTGCCAATCCTATTCAGAATGAATCGAGTGAACAGCTTGTAGACTACAAACAACAGGCAGATAGGGCGATAGTTGCCAATGTCGTGGATGTCTCCCTTCTTGTACAGCAGAATGGTTCTGCTGGTTATACACTGGGATGAAACCCTGCATTCAAACAGGTAGCATGTGAAGAGCTGAGCCAGTGTATTTATGAGTACTGACAGCAGATTCTTCAGGTGTTCAGATCTGACCTTGTCTGGACCAGGAGCTGTTTGCTTCTTTACCAATGAAATGACATGTCAGATTTCAAACGGCATAATGTTGGGAACAACATATCCATCCTGCAGAATTTGATATGCGGGCAGGTAGACGTGGTTATTGAAGAGACCCGAGTAGAAGTCATGGATAATCTTCTCCATTGCCTTTCTGGAAGATGTAATAGATTTATCAGGATGTCGGAGGGCAGTCATCTTGGTCTTGTAGTTGGTGAAGGACAGGCAGGCGTTGCGAATGCTTTTCAGGCTTCTGCCACATTGGCCAGCACTGCTGCTTTTCTCTCTTTGAGGTCTTCCTTTATCCCTTCTCTGCACTGCTTTGCAAGCTCATACATTCACTTGTGGTTGCCTGAGGCTCATACCAAGCGACTTTGGTGAATGAGCTTGAGAGTTTTTGAAGACAGGCATCTTTTTGTGGCTATCTCTCTCTTGGCATTTCTCAAACAATCATGGAGGTGCTGAACTAGTCGATCGTATTCTCTGTCAATGTTGTCAATGACAGCATCTTCCCATGTTGCTGCAATAGTGCCAAAGAGCTCCCAGTTGGTGGTCGTTCTGGGAGTTCTCTTTTTTAAACTTTGTAGCCCTTTCTCCCCGTTCTGTGAAGTAGAATTTTGCTGGAAGAGATAGTGGTCCAATCACGTTTTGAATTTTGGGACAACAGTGACATCCGTCAGGCAAAATTGTTGATTGAATATGATGTGGTCAATTTCATTGTGAAACTGTCCACCGGGTTACTCCCATGTCCAACATTTAGATTTGGCCTTCTGAACTGTGAGTGACCATGGATGGTCTTGGTTGACATGATGAACTCAGATAGTCTTTCACCCTGTTCATTCCATTCTAGCCCATGGGTCCCGATGTGGAGTTCTTCAGCTGATCTTCTCGGTTCTATCTTGGCATTAAAATCATAGACAATGATCTTGTAGAAGGTGTGGTCTTCTTTCTAGAACTTCTCTAGCTCCATGTTGAACTTCTCAATTTCTTTTTCATCGTAATTGGATCTTGGTGCATAGACAACGAAGATAGAAACTGCCAGCAGTAAGCCACATCTATTCAAGTGTAATCGTCCAATTCAGGTTGTTAGGCATTCAAATGAATCAATGCTCATGGCCAGTTTGTGTTGACAAGGACACCGATACCACCGACACCTCTTTTGTCGCATGTTCCCAGAAACAGTTCTTCCCCAGTGTCAAAATTGGCATGATGTGATTAACGCCTTCTCGTCTTCATCAAACCAATGATGTTGTACTTGATCTTCCGTGCTTGCACCATCAGGTCCTCAATGATGCATTTTATGCTAGTGTATGTGCATTGAAAGTACAGACAGTCATTTTAGTCCTTTTTCGTTTGGCAGCCTAATTAAGCCCTGAGATTTTATCATCCTCTCCTTCTAATTCTTCTTGACGCTGCTGTATTGGGGGCTTTTTCAGGGTCAGGGGAATGAGATCCCTTGTATTTACTGTTTTTGGCATATCGAATATGCCATGGATAGCTTTCCAGGCTCTGCCATATCGACAGGATATTCTCAGTAGCTTACCAGGCTCCCTGAAAGGGATAGAGACTTTTAGGGCGGCCTCTAATTGACCTTGCAGGTGTTCCTATGGTTCAAACCATATTTGAACCCCATCAAATTTGATGTGATAATAATGGAAGAAGAGAAAGCGTCCTGGAGCGTGGCAGTGGCTGGGTAGTGGAGGTAGTGGAAGTCAGCTGATGAGGTATTTATCTGGTACCTGCAGGGTGGGGCTTCTGGGTGTGATTCTTGGGTCGCTGGAGATTGGTGAAACTAGGAAGGGCAGGGCAGAGTGGGGGTTTTGGGTTTTGATCCCTGGGTTGCTGGAAATTGGTGGAAGCAGGAGAGGATCTCTGTTTCTGGGTCCTGTTGAGCCTGGAGTCCAAGGTCACAAAGTTCTGCTTACCTGGTTCTGTGGGGCTTCACTTATGCGTTAGGCTCAGCCCGAACATCCAGAAAGTGGCCTGGAGCATGGCTGCGGTAGTGGATCTTCGGCCAAAAGTGCAATAAGACTATAAAAGGACCGACAGAAATTCAAAAATTTCCCTGTGACAACACAGATTAATTTTTTTAAAAATTTGTTTGAATCACAGTAATATAGTTACAAGCTTTCATGTTTGGGTTACAATCATAGAATGATCAAACACCCATTCCTCCACGAGTGCACATTTCCTACCACCAATATTCCCAGTATACTCACCCTTTCCCACCCCCTTCCCCCCCGCCCCTCCCCCCGTCTCCATGGCAGACAATATTTCCCATAATCTCTCTCTACTTTTGGGCATTATGGTTTGCAGTACAGACACTGAGAGGTTATCATGTTTGGCCCTTTATCTACTTTCTGCACACATCTCCTATCTTGACCAATGCCTCCAGTCATCATTTTCTTAGCAATCCTTTCTTTATTCCAGCTGCCTTCTCCCCTTTGCTCACGAAGCAGGCTTCCAGCTATGGAGCAATCTACGTGCCCCGTGTATCTACTATCTTTAGGTGTCAGTCTCATGTTATGTTGTATTATACTCCACAAATGAGTGCAGTCCTTCTATGTCTGTCCCTCTCCTTCTGAGCATAATATTCTACATGCCTATCCATTTATAAGCAAAGTTCATGACTTCATTTCTCCTGACAGCTGCATAGTATTCCATTGTGTAGATGTACCAAAGTTTCTTTAACCAGTCATTTGTTGTAGGGCTCTTGGATTGTTTCCAGATTTTGGCTATTGTGAACAGTGCCGCAATGAATATATAGGTACAGATGTCATAGAGGAAAATGTAGGCAGAACTCTCCATAATATTGAAGTAAAAGCATCTTTAAGGATAAAACAGCACTGACCATGCAAGTGGAAGTAAACATAAACAAATGGGACTACATCAAACTAAGAAGCTTCTGCACTTCAAAAGAAACTGTCACCATCACTGTTCTACCACTGTTCATCGATTTGCTCTAGTGGGCCCAGTAACATTGTGAGTCTTGTTACTGTGTTTGGCATATTGAATACATCATGGGTAGCTCGCCGGGCTTTGCTGTGCAGGTGAGATACTCTCGGTAGCTTGCCAGGCTCTCTGAGAGGGGTGGAGGAATTGAACTTGGGCCGGCCAGTCAGCCGCGTGCAAGGCAAATGCCCTACTTGCTGTGCCAACTTATAAATAAATATATCTTCAGTGGTTTGGGTTGCAAAGGAAAAAAGTGTCTTGTTTCCAAAGAAGGAGAATTATAGCTGACTTTTGTGGAGAGATTGGTGTTGAAATATTAACTACAGTAACTTTATTAATCATGGTTCTTTAAAAAATAAAAAAAAATTAAAAGGCAAGTCATCAGAGACTGTGAACTGGTTCCTCTAGCTAGAGTTATATCATCTCCACAGAAACAGCAAAGACAGTTTAGGATCTCAATTGCAGTTTGGGGTTTATTTTCTCAAATTTCAGATGATGTTGATTTTCTTCTTCCTTCCTTCCTTCCTTCCTTCCTTCCTTCCTTCCTTCCTTCCTTCCTTTCTTTTTTTCTTTCTTTCTTCCTTTTTTAAGTTTTTTTTGGCCACACCCGATGGTGCCCAGGCCTTTCTCCTGGTCTGCACTCAGATCACCCCTGGTGGGCTTGAGGAACAATATGGGGTGCTGGGGATCGAATCCTGATCAGCCGTGTACAGAGCAAACACCCTGCCCTCTGCTCTGGCCCCCAATATGTTATACAGTCTATTTCATGTTAATATTAAAAATATCTGTAACACGGGGCTGGAGCGATAGCACAGCAGGCAGGATGTTTGTCCTGCACATGGCCAACCCGGGTCTGATTCCCAGCATCCCATATGGTCCCCTGAGCACCGCCAGGGGTAATTCCTGAGTGCAGAGCCAGGAGCAACCCCTGTGCATCACCAGGCGTGACCCAAAAAGCAAAAGATAAAACAAAAATATCTGTAATAGTATATGAACATAAATGACCAATTCTATATATCTTGTTTGTTATTAAAACCATATTGATAGGAGGAAGGAAATGAACAAAGTTTTTTTTTTGGTCAAGTATTCGGAGCCTCTGCTCCAATGTTAGAAAATGTCAGATGAAGGCAGAGTTTTGTGAGAGGGGGGTTCAGATCTCTGGCCCCTAAGATAGAGCTCGGAGACTAAGTTTTGGAAAGGAAAGATGCTCGATCAGCCATCTGAGACCCCAAGGAGATATGCACACCAGGGGAGACTGAGTGATGCTGAGTGAGGAGCCCCCGCCAGCCCTGGGTTGTCTTACAACACTGGGTTCACCTAACCAGCTCCCAGTGCTGAACAGGGACCCTCCAAAGTATTTTGCTGCTCACACTGGCAGAGGCAGAGCACTGATCACTCACGCAAAATTCCTATTTTTAGTTGACACTGTCAATGACTTCTGGCAGTTCTCCTCTGGGGGAAAGTTATTCCATGGGACACTTAACAGAATGCAGACCCTAAGGAGTTTATTAGTGTTGTTTGAAACTGTGCACTTGATTCATTTACTCAGGGACCATTTTTCCTACCTTTGTGGGCTTGGATATAAAGGTCATCTATGTGTCATGGAATTCCCAGTTCCGTATGTTGCTCTAATTTTGTTTCTAGCTAAGAGGTTTTGAGGAAAGATTATTAGAGTTATTGCCAATTTGTAGCTTAAAGTTTGTGATCAAACAACTTACATGCACTGTTTGAAAAGAAACAGTGACCAAAATAAAGAATGAGAAAGACTATTTACCCAATACCCATCTGATAAGGGATTAATATCCAGGATATACAAGACACTAGTAGAATTGTACAAGAAAAAAACCTCCAACCCCATCAAAAAATGGGGAGAAGAAATGAACAGAAGTTTCCTCAAAAAAGAAATACAGATGGCTAAAAGGCATGTGAAAAAATGCTCCACATCGCTAGACATCAGGGAGATGCAAATCAAAACAATAATCAGATATCATCTCACACCACAGAGTTTGGCACACATTCAAAATAACAAAAGCAAACCAGTGCTGGCGTAGATGTGGGGAAAAAGAGACATTCTTTCACCATTGGTGGGAATGCCCACTAGTCCAGCCTTTCTGGAAAACAATATGGACAGTCCTTCCAAAATTAGAAATTGAGCTTCCACATGACCCTGTAATACCACTTCTCTGAATATAGCCTGAGTATGCAAAAAAGCATAGTAGAAATGACATTTGTACCTATATGTTTATTGCAGAACTGTTTCCAGTAACCAAACTCTGGAAACAACTCAAGTGCCCTTAGAACAGACGACTGGTTAAAGAAACTTTGGTACATCTACACAATGGAATACTATACAGCTGTCAGTAGAGATGGATTCCTGAACTTTGATTATAAATGGATAGACATGGAGAGTATCATATTAAGTGAAATAAGTCAGAAAGAGAGGGACAGACATAAAAGGACTGCACTCAGATTAATTTTTATGCATGCAAAGAAATCCTGTCCAAGACACTTTGGAGAGATTGTATATAACCTTCTCCCAAAAGTCAGGCTTTACTTTTCCCACTCTGAAGAAGCCTGTGTTTTCTCTTTTTTTCCAAAGAAGTCCATCTTTTCTCTTTCTCTCCGGTCACATTTCTTTAAGTAAATGTCTTAAAATAATACTATTTTACTTCACTAATTTGTGTCCTCTTGAAATTATTTTCTGCCAGGGAAATCGATGGTTCTTAAATGTCTGGGCCAAGGTTAGGACTGACTTTCTTTTGCCTGCAAAAAATAATTCCTGGTTCCAGCCTGAGTCCACGAATGACACCAGTTCCCTACCCAGTGTTGGGTACGGAGCAGGACATGACAAAGTCCATAACAAACTCCATTCCTGAAGCTCCTGCTCCATGCCTCTTTTTACATTACCCTGTCCCACATGTTGTTTTTCTAAATAGTTTGTAGCTCTCAACAGTCTGGTTCCCTTCCTGCCCCCCCCCCAACTCTGCCCCCCAGGCCATGGCCATCTGCAAAAGAAGGACATCTGGGCTGATAAAACTTGGCCTTGGCTCTCAGAATTTTCGACCTTGGCCAATAAGGCTCTGCTGTCCACTATCTAGAGAAACCACCTGGACAGCACAGGCGAGGGGGAACTACCGCCAGAGTAGCCTAGGAAACAGGATTGATTATATTACAGGTTATGTAATCTAAGTTTGTTTCATAAAAATATAAAATACAACTATAAATCAACTACCTGCAGTTGTTCATTATGCTGTTTGAAATTATGCTGAAACTTGCTTTTTTACTTATGTTTTTCGCTGAACTTGTTACCTCGGGCTTTGATGTAAACATTAACTATAAAACTTGCAGCTCCTCCCTTGCTCAGGGTCTTGCTTTGGCCTGCGTACCTGAGAGCTTGACCCCAGCTAGCTGGTTTGAATAAACTCTGCTTGTGTTTTGCATTACTGGCTGGACTCTGCGTGGTTTGGAGAGGGGAAATTATCAACTTCAGAACCTAACACCAGTAGACTAAGTGAATCTCAGGAACAGATTGACAGCTGCCACATGGAACTGGTGGAACATGGGATTCTGTGCCTCTCTCATGTACTTTGTCACCTGTCCTGTCCTTTGAAGCCTGGTCCAGTGTATAACGGCTAAATCCTGTCTATTGTCAGCTCCTTGCCTTCAATATACAAACGCCTGGATTGTCTCAATACCATTTCCTGTTCATTGGAACAAAGAGAGTTCTGCCTGGGCTGGTGCTTTTTATATCTTCAACCCACTCATCTCATTACCAATTTGACTGGATATGTTTCCAGTGGAGGGATTTCGATGGACAATTAAATGAACTAGTTCTGATTTTTGTGATGTTGAGTCATATCTAGCAATACTCAGGGCTTACTCCTGGCTCTGTACTTAGGTATCACTTCTGGCAATGTTAGGGGACCATATGGGTGCCAGGGATTGAACCTGGGTCAGCTGCATGCAAGGCAAAACTCTACCCTCTGCACTATAACTCTGGACTTTAAATCAATTAGTTTACTTGGCGTTCCACCCTTTCACTCCACTGTATCAATACAATGATATATCTCTTCAACGACAAACTTTCAGTCACATAGTAGGACAGAAGTACATCTGCCTTCCCTAAATTTTTCAATTTCTGCCTCTTGGAAGATGCTATATAAATATTTCACCAAAAGTATTAATGGGGAACATAATAATAAAAAGGCCCTCCCGTTGATCATCGATTTGCTCGAGTGGGCCCAGTAACGTCTCCATTGGAGACTTTGTTGTTACTGTGTCTGGCACATCGAATACTCTCGGTAGCTTGCCGGGCTCTCCGAGAGGGGCGGAGGAATCGAACTCGGGTCGGCCATGTTGGCCGCTTGTAAGGCGAACGCCCTACCTGCTGTGCTATCGCTACCAAGAGTATTTGATATGCCAAACACAGTAACAACAAAGTCTCCAATGGAGACGTTACTGGGCCCGCTCGAGCAAATGGGGAACATATTTGATGTAAAATCACTCTTCTATGTACCAGAATGTCCTCGGTGAATGGACATAGGTTACGTAATCTAAGTTTGTTTTATAAAAATATAAAATAAATCTATAAATCAAAATCTCCCAATAGCCCTATTAAAAATAAAAGAAAACCAAAGATAACATTAGGATTTCATGTATACACAAAGTCTTTGAAATGCAGCACTTGTGGATTTTCAGCATCTCACTTTTATTTTTTATTTTTTGAAGTATAACAATGTTGGTGCCCAACCAGATCATGAAGTTGGGTCCTTGGATACTGCTCTGCAAGGAGGAAGCAGAACCAGGACCCCACATTGCAATAAGTGGGTGAGCCTAAGCCTGAGAGTCTAATTGATATGGAAAAGGCAAAACTGACCCTCTGTAGCCAGCAAATTCCTGCTGCAACTTCTCCTTCTCACATATCTCAGACCTAGCTAAACTTTAGATGTGAAAATTATCTTCTGTTTATCACAGACCCCAGGTGTGAAGAGGCCTTGATCCATGTTTTTTATTAACTGTAACTATGTTTCCGGTTCTATAATTGACCATGTTTTTCATACTGTAATTGACTGTAAATGACCATGTTTTCCATTACCTCCTGTTCCTTGTTTTGATCCTTCCTATGTTGTTGAATTTCACTGGACTTGATTATAATAAGCCAGCAAATAAAAGGAGACTGAAAAGGCTGCTCTTGGTCACTAGATCTGAGAGTCTTGTGATCCTCCCCGAACATTAATTTCTTTCTTGTTTCCACCTAAGGATAGTAGATACACGGGATAGGTAGATTGCTCCATAGCTGGAAGTCTGCTTCCTGAGCAAAGGGGAGGAGGCAGCTGGAATAGAGAAGGCATCACTAAGAAAAAGATGGCTGGAAGAATCGGAGATGGAAGATGTGTGCAGAAAGTAGATAAAAGACCAAACATGATGGCCTCTCAGTAGCTATATAGCAAAACAATGCCCAAAAGTAGAGAGAGAGTATGGGGAAAATTGTCTGCCATGGAGGCAGGGGGAGGGTGGGAAAGGGGGGGGTATACTGAGGATATTGGTGGTGGGGAATGTGCACTAGTTGTGGGATGGGTGTTTGATCATTGTTTGATTGTAACCCAAACATGAAGGCTTGTAACTATTTCACAGTGATTCACTTAATCACTTAATCACTTAACTTCCCGTTAGTCGTCGATTTGCTCGAGCGGGCGCCAGTAACGTCTCCATTTGTCCCTGTCGCGTGCTAGTGTAGCCCAATGGCATCTCTTCGCTCTGGGAACATGGAGGGCCTCAAACCGATCGTTCATGACCTTGACAAAGAAGTCTGACCATCTGGTAGGTGGGCGGCCACGCGGTCTCTTGACATCCCGTGGAATCCAATCAGTAACAGCTCTAGTCCAACGGTCGTCTTTAAATCTCATTACGTGACCAGCCCATCTGATTTTCGACACCTTGGCAAATGAGACAGCGTCCCTGATCCTTGATCGTCGACGGATGTCAGAACTCCGGATTCGTTCTCTCATTTGAGTGAAACGTGATATTCCAAGCATAGCTCTTTCTATTCTTCTTTGGGAGACCTGAATAGCGTTCTCATCTTGTTTGCGTAGGGCCCAGGTCTCTGAGGCATATGTTAATGCAGGAAGAACAGTGGAATCAAAGAGATGTGCCCGGAGCCAGAGGTTCTTCGTCCTCTTAGCTATTTCTTCGACGTTCTTGAAGGCGTTCCAAGCCGCTCTCTTCCTCCTGCACAGCTCGGGTGCCAGGTCATTTGTCATGTTGACCTCTCGACCTAGGTACACATAGCTGTTGCATTCGGAGATGGTCGTTCCATTGAGAGCGAATGGGGCATCAGGAACAAGGCTGTTTCTCATAAACATTGTCTTCGTAAGATTCAGCTGTAGTCCTACCTTTCCACACTCACGGTCAAAGTCGGCCAGCATTTGTGCTGCTTGGCTGATATTTGGTGTTATTAAAACAATGTCATCAGCAAAGCGGAGGTGGTGTAGTTGCCGACCATCTATCTTCACTCCCATTCCTTCCCATTCCAGTCGTCGCATGATGTTCTCGAGGGTGGCACTGAAGAGTTTTGGTGAAATGGTATCACCCTGCCGCACCCCTCTCTTGACATCAACGATCACTTCTTTGTAGAATGGTGAGATCCTGGTAGTGAATCCGCAATAGAGCTCACGGAGGATCCTGATGTATTGGGCTTGAATGCCCTGATTGGCTAGGGCTTCAATGACCGCTTCCGTCTCAACAGAATCAAAGGCCTTCTTTAAATCAATGAACGTTAAGCAGAGCGGCATCTTGAACTCCCGAGAAACCTCAATGAGCTTGGTTATTGTGTGGATATGGTCGATGGTGCTGAATCCTTTGCGGAACCCTGCTTGCTCACATGGTTGTCCTTCATCTAGTGTTCTGCCAATCCTATTCAGGATGACTCGAGTGAACAACTTGTAGATGACAGACAATAGGCAGATCGGGCGATAGTTGCCAATGTCATGGATGTCTCCCTTCTTGAACAGTAGTACGGTCCTGCTGGTTTTCCATTGGGATGGAACCTTGCATTCAGACAGGTAGCGAGTGAAGAGCCGAGCCAGTGTATTGATGAGTACTGACGGCAGGTTCTTCAGGTGTTCAGGTCTGACCTTGTCTGGGCCGGGTGCTGTTTGCTTCTTTACTGACGAAATGGCGTGTCGGATTTCGGAAGGGAGAACGTTGGGAACGACATACCCATCCTGTGGAATTTGGTATGTCGGCAAGTGGACATGGCTATCGAAGAGATTTGAGTAGAAGTCATGGATAATCTTCTCCATTGCCGTTCTGGAGGATGTGATGGATCCATCAGGACGTCGGAGGGCAGTCATCTTGGTCTTATAGTTGGCGAAGGACAGGCGGGCGTTACGAATACTTTTCCCGGCTTCTGCCGCATCTACCAGTACTTCTGCTCTTCTCTCTTTGAGGTCTTCCTTGATCGCATCTCTGCACTGCTTTGCAAGCTCGGACGTTAGCTTGCGGTTGCCTGAGGCATGCGCCAAACCACTACTTCCACTACCCAGCCGTCGCCACACTCCAGGATGCTTTCCGGACCCGCGCGGCCGCAAGCGGCCGCGCGACACATCATAAGACACTAAATACCCGTCTTCTGGAATTGTCGTACCATATTTGATAGGGTTCAAATATGGTAACACCTACAAGGGTGATTAGAGGTCACCCCAAAAGCCTCTATACCTCTCGGAAAGACTGGCAAGCTACCGAGAGTATTCCGCCCGCACGGAAGAGCCTAGCAAGCTATCCGCTGTGTATTCGATATGCCAAAACCAGTAACTACAACTGGTCTCATTCACCTGACCCTGAAGGCTTCACCGACATGGCAGCACTGAGAAGGATGAGAAAGGAGAGGCCGACAAAATCTCAAGGCCGACCTAGGCTGCCACAACGAAGGAAGACAAAAATGATCGTCTGTACTTTCAATGCACGTACGCTAGCATCAGATGCATCCATCGAGGACCTGATGGTACAAGCGCGAATGATCAAGTACGACATCATTGGTCTGACCGAGACAAGAAGACACGAATCTCACCATGCCATTTTCGACACTGGAGAAGAATTGTTCCTCGGAACATGCGATAAAAGAGGTGTTGGAGGCGTCGGTGTCCTTGTCAACACAAACTTGGCCAAGAGCATTGATTCATTCGAATGCCTACCAACCCGAATCGGACGTTTACATTTGAATAGATGTGGCTCACTGCCTGCAGTTTCTATCTTCGTTGTCTACGCACCAACA
This sequence comes from Sorex fumeus, assembly GCF_029834395.1. Taxonomy (NCBI): domain Eukaryota; kingdom Metazoa; phylum Chordata; class Mammalia; order Eulipotyphla; family Soricidae; genus Sorex; species Sorex fumeus. The sequence goes on from NW_026606103.1 coordinate 7,740,564, forward strand.
TCTCATTATGATGAAAGAGAAATCGAGAAGTTCTACATGGAGCTAGAGAAGTTCTATAAAGAAGACCACACCTTCTACAAGATCATTGTGGGTGATTTTAATGCCAAGATAGGACCGAGAAGATCAGCTGAAGAACTTCACATCGGGACCCATGGCCTAGAATGGAATGAACAGGGTGAGAGACTGTCTGAGTTCATCATGTCGACCAAGACCATTCATGGTAACTCACAGTTCCAGAAGGCAGAATCTAAACGATGGACATGGGAGTCTCCCGGTGGACGATTCCACAATGAAATAGACCACATCATATTCAATCGACGGTTTTGCCTGACTGATGTCGCTGTTGTCCCAAAATTTCGAACGGGATCGGACCACCGTCTCCTTCGTGCAAAATTCTACTTCACAGAGCGGGGAGAAAGGGCTGCAAAGTTCAAAAAGAGAACTCCCAGAACGACCACCAACTGGGAACTCTTTGGTACTATTGCGGCAACATGGGAAGATGCCATTGTTGACAACATTGACGAGGAATACGATCGACTGGTTCAGCACCTCCATGAATGTGCGAGGAACAGTGATTCAATAAAATTAAAATAAAAATTTCTCTCTTGTTTCAGCGCCTCAGACTGCCTAATTGAAACAGGTCGTACAACATCTGGTGCCCAGAGTGGGCCCAAAGATAAGGACCAATATGGGAGAAACTGAGAGTGGAAACGTTGCGCTGAACTTGCATAGCCCCTTGGCAGGTCAAAAAGAAAAAAGGGATAATGGGTAATTCTGTAATATTGCAGCAGGATGCTTATATTGACATTCTGAACTCTCTAACAAAAGCAGCTGGTCTGTCTTTGAAGGAAGAAATAATGTGACGCCTCCTTGAGAGGGTACATAGGTATTGCTATTGGTTCCAGCCCAGAAATAGAGAGAATGGGGCGTGTATAATTGTATTGCTGCTGCCCTGACTTATTTGCAATTTGACTCTGAGTCTAAGAAGCCTTTTCTCTCGCCTTCTCATATGGCTCTAACCACTGATCTAACTTACAGGGAAACTCCTGTGTTAGAGGAGCAGAGTGGGGAAGAATCTTTGATTCAGCCTACATTTTGTGCTAAGCCAGCGGCATCTATATTACCTGTTGATTCATATCAGATTGATAATTCACCTACCCAGTCTGAGTCTGACAGTTTCAGGTCAGACACGGACATCTCTGTTTCAAAAGAAGTGGTAACCCGTCAAAAATTGAGGGCAGTTAATAAAAAATTAGATCAATTACTTTAACAGATGCAGTACCCTGAGGTGCACAGCCCTTCTAAAAGAGTGATAATGCCAGCCCTACAGGGTTTGGTTCACTGATCTGGATCCTCTGGCAGCTCCTTTTCCTCCCTTATATCAGAATAGGGGACAGGAATCTCTGCGTTGTCACTGTTTTTAAGTTTACTCTCGAGTTGCATTCTCTGATGCAAGAATCTGAAGCTTCTTTTAATCGGGCAAAGTTGAGCCAACAGCCTGCCTGCTCAGTTTGTGGCCTTTCCAGTCGTTTGTAATACTGGTGTGCAAGGAAAATGGCAGGTTGGTGATTATGAGCCTGTTCCCTTTATGTTTTTTTCCTCGTTTAAGCTAGCTGTAGCCACTTACAGCGTTACTTCTATGTGCTGGCCCATCTCAAAAATTCTGTGGATGCTAATACTCTGCTCCTGCTTGATTGGCAAACTCTTGCAAAGACAGTGTTAGAAAATTCTCAATATGTACAATTTAAGTCATGGTGGAGAGTAGAGGCTGAGAAATTTGTTAGGATTAAGCCACCAAAACATGTTGATATCACTGTGAATCGGATTTTGGGCACTGGCAAGTGGGCTTCTGCAGGAGAATAAGTCTGCTTGAAGGTGGACATTTTTTTTTTAATTTATTTTATTTGTTACTGTGTTTGGCATATCGAATGCATCACGGGTGGCTTGCCAGGCTCTGCCGTGTGGGCGAGATACTCTCGGCAGTTTGCCGGGCTCTCCAAAAGGGGCGGAGGAATCAAACTCGGGTTGGCCATGTTGGCTGTGTGCAAGGCAAAAGCCCTACCGCTGTGCTCTCACTCCAGCCTTTATTTTTTTATTAGTGAAACACCATGAGGTACAGTTATAGACTTATAAATTTTTGTGCTTGGGTTTCAGTTATACAATGATCAAGTACCCATCCCTCTACCAGTGCCCATCCTCCTCCACCACTGGTCCCAGCATCCCTCCCCCCCTTCCCCCATCCCACCTTGCCTCTGTGGCAGGGCATTCCCCCTTGTTCTCTCTCTCTTCTTTTGGGTACTGTGTTTTGCAAGAGAGGCATAGAGTGGCAATCATGTTTGGTCTATAGACTACGTTTAGCATGCTTCTCCCACCCTGGGAGGGTCCTCACAACACCCTTTATTTGGTGCTCTCTTCTCTATCTGAGCTTCCTTTTCAGAAGGTGGACATTTTAGAAGCCAGAAATAAGACCTGTCTGAAGGCATGGTGCTACCTTGAGACCTCTGCAAAACATACTATGCTGTTCACTAAAATCCTTTTAGATGCCAATGAGCTTTATACAGATTTTATCGCCAGACTCCAGGACTCTCTTGAAAAGGTTATACCAGATGAGGCTCTTCGTGAAATGCTTGTTAATGTTGGCAGTGGAAAATGCTACAGCAGACTGCCGAAAAGCAATTTAGACTTCTAAATTAATGGGTAAAAACTCTCTGGATGATTTTATCAGAGTGTGTAGGGAAGTGGGAACACCAGCCCATCAGGCGCAAATGATAGCCGCTGTTTTTAAGAATGCTAATCAGGTGAAGTGTTATGGCTGTGGAGCTGTTGAACATTTCACATGAGATTGTACTCGAGCTAAATCTGGAGCAAGGAAGGAACCAGGAACTTGTAGATGGTGTGGGAAGGGGAAGCATTGGGATAATGAATGTCGCTCAAAAAATGATAAATTTGGAAATCTCTTAGATGAGCCATCAGGAAATGGGAGTGGGGGCCAGACCCGGGGCCCCTTCAACAATACGGAAATTGTAAGTAGAACTGCAAGTTAAATTTAAGGGATTTCTATCCCCTACAATGGTAATAACTGATAAACCTAAGAATAGCGACAAAATATACTGACCTTATGAGAGCAATGGAAGAAGTGTAGCCACTGACATTTCAGCTTTATAGGATTTGTTTCTGAGTCCTACTAAAATTTATAAAATCCCAACTAATGTTTATGGCTCCCTTCTGAAAGAGACAGCAGGATTGGTCCCAGGGAGAAGCAGTATGACTTTGCCTGGTCCTAACATAAACATAGGGCTCATTGGCACTGATTTTGTGAATGAAATCTCGCTTATAGAAACTGTTCAAGCGGATATCAGAATATTCAAAGGGGAGTGTATTGCTCAACAGCTTTTGCTTCCGAGTATACGAGTAAAAAATACAGGTATGAAAAGAGAAGGTGATTTTGGAAGCATTAATGCAGAAATATTTTGGGAAAAAAAGATTATTGATAATAAGTCTACTTTAGTTATGACCTTTAAGGATGGGACAAATTTGGAAGATATGTTGGATTCAGGTGCTGATGTTACTGTTGTCACCTCTCATCATTGGCCTATGGTTTGGCAAAAGCCTCGTTTAGACGTTACTTTTTCTGGTATGAATGTGGTCACTGATGTTCAGCAGAGTGTGCAACCTCTTCATTGTAATGATTCTGATGGAGACACGGCAGTCATCCAGTCGTATATTGCTCCAATAGCCATCACCCTGTGGGGACGGGATTTGTTGCAAAAACTTGGTGAAATATATTAAAGAGAGAAAGGTGTCCCAGAAATCGCCTTTTTATTTTGGGCCACTGCTCAAAGAACAGCTCTCCCAATAGTCAGGAAACAGGTTCAGCTTGTTTGGGTTGAGCAGTGGCCCTTGACAAAAGAAAAACTTGAGGATTTGTATGTATTGGTAATAGGACAGTTTGATTTGGACATATTGTTTCTAACTCTAGACCCTGGAATTCACCTCTATTTGTTACTAAGAAAAAGACTGGTGAATGGTGAATGTTAACTGATCTAAGAAAAGTTAATGACTGCATGGAACCAATGGGCCCTTTACAAATGGGCCGGCCTAATTTGGCCATTATTCCAAAACAGTGGAATAATATTATAATTGATTTAAAAGATTGTTTTAATTGTACCATGGTACAATCAAACACCCATGCCCAAGCACAAAAATTTGTAAATCTACAACTGTACCTCATGGTGTTTCACTAACAAAAATTTAAAAAAAAATGTAAATGATGGAGAATGGGCACTGGTGGAGGGGTGGGTACTGGACCATTGTAGAACTGAAAACCAAGCACAAAATTTGTAAGTCCAGAACTGTACCTCATGGTGTTTCACTAATAAAAATTTTAAAAAAAAGATTGTTTTAAAAAAAATCAAGCTCCTGGAAGAGAACAAGGCAGAGTCTCCTGCCCCTGCACCTAACTGTCCTCACCAGGGCCCCTTGGAGGAGGGCGGATTGAGTTTACCTCTCCATCCTGAGCAGAGCCCAGACAGTTGAAGAACTCCGGGACCCAGCCAAACCCATGCTGAGACCAAACTCCACATGCTTGGACGAGGAACTGGCAGAGGAACCCAGGTGTGCGGTAATCGGGGCTGAGATCTCCAAGCCTGCTCAGTTCGGGACTGGGCTTCCTCCACCCAGCTCCCCCACCTTCCGGTAGCTAGACAGTTATACCCACGAACTCCCGTGTAACCCCATCAACGGCCAGGATCCAGAGACTCTAAAACCAAGCTCACGGAAGCTTATTCTCTAGTTCTCACTCTCAGAGAACCCGGCAGGCTACTGAAAAGTGTCATTCCTGCCTATATGCCTGACTGGGAACACCTTTAAAGGTGATTAGAGGCTGCGCCAAAAGCTTCCATCCCTCTCGGAGAGCCTGGCAAGCTACCGAGAGTATCCCACACGCACGGCAGAGCCTGACAAGCAAACCGTGGTGTACTCGATATGTCAAAACCAGTAACAATGAATGGTCCTCATTCCCCTGATCCTGAAAAAGCCCCCAATATGTCATCGGGCTACACTAGCACATGACAGGGATGAATGGAGACATTACTGGGCCCACTCGAGCGAATCGATGAACAATGGGGTGATAGTAATAGTGAAAAGATTGTTTCTATACCATCCCCTTAAGGGAAGAGGATAGAGAAAAATTTGCTTTTACTGTGCCTTCCTTAAATAATTAAACTCACTGGACTGTTCTGCCTCAAGGGATGATGAACAGTCCCATGATGTGTCAATATTTTGTTAATCAGCCATTGGATGTAATAAGGGCACAGTACCCTGAAGTCAAAATTATTCACTATATGCATGATATTCTAATCACTTCTGCACCTCAGATAAATTTGCAGAAAGTTTATGAAGCTGTAATTTATGAACTAGAGTCATGGGGTTTAAAAATTGCACAGGACAAAATTCAACGTCAGGTTTCTTGGGAATTTTGGGGGCAAATAATAAGGGAGAGTAAAATTACAACTCAAAGCATCCAAATTTGGAGAGATAAATTACAAACTTTAAATGATTTTTCAAAACCTATTGGGAAATATAAATTGGCTACGGCCTTCTATGGGCATTCCAACCTATGTCCTGTAAAATTTGTTTCATACATTGGAAGGTGATCCTTCTTTAAATAGCCCGAGGCAACTTAGCCTGACAGCTGAACAAGAATTAGAACTAATTGAGGAAATTGTTGATAAGGCTCAGCTAGATAGAATCGATTCTTCAGAAAACTTAAATCTCATAGTGCTGCATACTTCACATTCTCCTACTGGGATTTTGGTACAAGGAACTAATATTGTGGAATGGGTATTTTTAATGTAACAAACCTACTAAAACATTGGTTACCTATGTGTATAAAATATCTCAAATAATTCTCAAAGGAAGAAAAAAGAACTAGATAATGAATAGGGAGTGATCCTGCTGAAATTATTGTACCAGTGCCTAGTGAACAAATCCAAGCGCTATAGGAAATTGATGAGGATTGGCAAGTTGCCTGTCCTAATTATTTGGGCAAAATTCCTAACAACTTTCCAAAGCAAAAGATATTTCAATTTCTTAAATTTACTAATTGGATTTGGCCTAACATTTTAAAAGCTGAACCTATTGAATCCACAGTTACATTCTTCACAGATGCTAGCAAAGAAGGAAAGACTGCTTATACCAATAAGCAAAATGATAAGGTTTTACAAACTCCATATAATTCGGTTCAAAAGAATGAATTGTTTGCAATTATTTCTCTTTTACAAAATTATTCTGGACCAGTAAATATTGTAACAGACTCTTGGTATGCAGCTTGGACTGTCAATCATATACTTACATTGCTTTGCCTTTGAGTAACTCTGAGCTTATTTTTTTATTTAAAGATTTACAGCAAATTTTGAGAGACTGTAAACATCATTTATACATTACTCATATATGAGCTAATACAGGTCTTCCAAGTCCTTTAACTCAAAGCAATGATCGAGCTGATAAGTTGGTTGCTTTGGTAATAAATGCTCATGCTTTGCATCATCAGAATGCTTGTGCATTGAAAACCAAATATGCCCTTTTTTGGAGGCAAACTAAAGACATTATTAGGGAATGTCCTACTTGTCAGGCAATCAATATGCCTCATATGTCGATGGAGGCTAATCCTCGAGGCATAAGGACAAATGAAATTTGGCAAATGGATGTAACTACTGTCCCAGCTCTTGGTAAACAAAAATATGTTCATCAATCAATTGATATCTATTCACTTTTCTGATGGACTTCTGTGTTATCTTTAGATAAGGCAAGAGCTGTGATTACTCATTTGTTAGAAACATTTGCATGGGCATTCCTAAGACAATGAAAACTCATAATGCGCTTGCTTATACCTCTGCAAAAATGTGTGATTTTTTTCTCTGCTTATGGTATCAATCATATTACAGAAATGCCTTATATTAGTAAAGGACAAGCCATTATTGAACAGTCATATTGCTCACTTAAAGATATGTTACTTAAACAAAAAGGTAAGGTAAAGGTAAAGGCCCTCCCGTTGATCGTCGATTTGCTCGAGCGGGCCCAGTAACGTCTCCATTGGAGACTTTGTTGTTACTGTGTCTGGCATATCGAATACTCTCGGTAGCTTGCCAGGCTCTCCGAGAGGGACGGAGGAATCGAACTCGGGTCGGCCATGTTGGCTGCTTGTAAGGCAAACGCCCTACCCGCTGTGCTATCGAAAAGGAGGATTATATATGGATTCTCCCAGATAGTAGTTATCCAGAGCACTATTTACCTTAAATTTTTTGAATTGTTCTGATAACATAACAGTTTCAGAAAAACACTGGGAAGTTCAAGACAGCTCAGAAGAAACAAGTTCTAATATAATCATAAATAATTCAGATAAAATTATTCAGAGACGTAAAGTCCTTTACAGGGACCCAGTCTCTGGGAATTGGACAACAGGCCAGGTAGAAAGGTGGGGGCGAGATTTTGCTTTTATTTCCACAGATAAAGATTGTTTATGGTGTCCCATCAAAAGACTGAAGCTTCCAAATGAGTCACAACAAGAGATGGCAAATGAAAAGACTGCAGGATGGGATAAAAAGGCTCTGGGTCAGCCATCAGGCTCTGGACCAGAACGGACCTCCTCGATGCAGATGCCTTCCGACAACATGGCAAGAAGCAATCCCTACATGGGGGAATATAAAAGCCCTGACCAGCCTTGATGAAGTGGTATTACACAACACTTACACGGAGAAAACTCCTGAAGCTCTTTTTTTAGTCATCATATCTCTCCTGACATTACAGATTAGTGACGCTCCTTAAAAACCTATTTTATTCATGTCATTTTCTTCTCTCTCACTATTTGTGTATAGGAAAGCCATGGACTTTTGGGTATTGATTTTATAGCCTGCAACTTTACTATACAAGTCTATCATTTCTAGGAGTTTCTTGGTAGAGGTTTTAGGGTTCTCTAAGTATAGTATTATATCATCTGCGAATAGTGAGAGCTTGATTTCTTCCTCTCCTATTTGGATGCCCTTAATCTCTTTTTCTTGCCTAATCACTATTGCTCATATTTCCAGTACTATACTGAACAGTAGTGGAGACAGTGGGCATCCTTGTCTCGTCCCTGATCTTTGGGGGAAGGCTCTCAGTTTTTCCCCATTGAGGATGATGCTTGTTGTAGGTTTATGGTAGATGGCTTTAACTATATTGAGGGGATATAGAGGGAACTTCCCCTCTATCCCCAATTTGGTGAGGGTTTTCAAGGCAGCTCAGATAGAGAAGGGAGCACCAAATAAAGGGTGCTGGGAAGATCCGCCCAGGATGGGAGATACATGCTGAAAGTAGTCTATAGGCAGAACATGATTGCCACCCAATGTCTCTTCTGCAGACCACAGCACCCAAAAGGAGAGATAGAACAAAAGGGAGTACCCTGCCACAGAGGCAGGGTGGGATGGGGGATGTGGGGATCGGAGGGATACTGGAATTGGTGGGGCTGGAGAATGGGCACTGGTGGTGGGATGGGTACTCAATCATTGTATAACTGAAACCCAAACACAACAACTTGTAACTCTACAACTATACCTCATGGTGTTTCACTAATAAAAAAAAACTAATTTATAGGGATTTACTAAAGGATGTTTCTTAGCAGGGGAGCCAAAATAAGAATGACACTAGCACTATTGATGTGATCTAGTCCAACAAGAAATTCACCCTGCCCTGTCCTTAGCTTGTGTGCCTCTTCCTTATGTAATACTGGGTAAAGTGTTCCATGCATATTTTATTAAACCATTTATGAAATCTAAGAAGGAGGAAGTTTCCATTTTTATAGGGCCCAAGTAGGTGTCTGGATGCCAGTGATTATTCCTTGGCCATGGGAGGAGAGTCTGATAACAGGAGCTCTTCAGCAGTTACTCATCCACCTGTCTCGATGGATCAAGAGATTCCTGAGTTTGCTCATTGTAACAAAGAATCATAACAGTGATGACAACTGAGGTGGTTGTTGATAGTGGAAAAACCTGGACTTGGTATAATGTGTGATTTTTTCTCTGCTTATGATATCAATCATATTACAGGAATTCCCTATATTAGTAAAGGACAAGCCATTATTGAACAGGCAAATTGCTCACTTAAAGATATGTTACTTAAGCAAAAAGGAGGATTATATTCAGAAATGGCATGAGAACTTTGAAATATTATGGACTGCTCTACTGTAGGCTGAATTGACTGTTGCTTAAAGTGCTGTTTTCCTTGAAGACTAGTTGGTCTCTGTTGACAAATGTCTCTGAACCAAGACTAGGACTGGAATATTACTTAACATGTGTAAATCCTGTATGTGGAAACCCTGTATTATATAATGAGAATTTCTGTGGGAAAAAGTTTAGAAATGATTTGTTAAAGCATAAAATATTATATTGAGAAGAATAAAATTCTAAAATACATTTAAGGCTCACCTTCCTAGTCTGGGGTCTCCAGAAATTTGGCCAAGCATTATTTCTGAGGGTTTGAGTTTTCTTAAAACCACATTAATGTATTATGCTAGGAAGATTTGTGAGAACGGATGTTATTAATAAATAACAAATTGGCAATTCTGTGTTTGATCTTTCTTTTTAAACAAAAAAGGGGGAGATGTTGGTGCCCAACCAGATCATGAAAATGAGTCCTTGGACCCTGTCCTGCAAGTAGGAAGCAGAACCAAGATCCCACATTGCATTAAGTGGGCAATCCTAAGCTTGAGGTCTGATTTATATGGAAAAGGCAAAACTGACCCTCTCTGGCCAGTGAATTCCTGCAGCATAAAGCTGCAGCATCCCCTTCTCACATATCTCAGACCTAGCTAAACTTTAGGTGTAAAAATTCTCTCCTATTTATCACAGACCCCAGGTGTGAGGAGGTCATGACCCATGTTTTGCATTAACTGTAACTATGTTTTTGTTTCTGTAAATGACCATGCTTTTCCATATTGTAACTGACTGTACTGATCATGTTTTCCTTTACCTCCGGTTCTTTGTTTTGATCCTTCCTATATTGTTGAATTTCAGTGGGCATGATTATAATAAGCCAGCAAATAAAAGGAGGCTGAAAAGGCTGCTCTTGGTTACAAGATCTGAGCGAGTCTTGTGATCCTCTGTGAACATTAATTTCTTTCGTGTTCCTTGTCTCAGACTGCCTAACAGAATGTTTGTACAACATAAAAATATAAAATGTATCCATAATTCAAAATCTCCCAATAGCCATATTAAAAAATAAAAGAAAACAAAAGATAAAATAGTCAAACATTAGGATTTCATGTATACACGAAGTCTTTGAAATTCAGCACTTGTGGATTTTCAGCATCTCACCTTTATTTTTTATTTTTTGAAGTATAGCAGATTTTATTTGGAACTTTTGAAGATGGAGAGTGAGAGAGCGAGCGAGCAAGAGCCAGTATATATGGCAGTATATATCCCAGCATTAAACTATGAATGTGTGAAAGTCCACATCTCAAGAGAGGAGAGTAGATTTGGGTTACACAAGTGCTTGGGTGACACATGCCCTACGCAGCAGCACATGGGCACAAGGTTCATGTAACATGTGCTCACCTTTATTTAAAAAAAATGTGTTGAATCACAATGAGATACAAAGTTACAGTGTTCATGGTTGAGTATTACTTGTACAATGTTGGAGCACCCATCCCTTTGCCTGTGTCCTAGCCCCTCTACATACCCCCACTTTCCCTCCCACTATCCAACCTGTCTCTGTGGCAGCACTTTACCATTTGGGCTTGTTGTATTGTTCTAGAGTCACCTGTGCTTAGAGGCGATCTGGCCATATAGAGGACCACACTGACGTCTCTAGGCTAGTGAGAAAGAAAGATGCGCACGTTCTCTTAGAGGTGATTAAGCAATAATAAGATATTGGCTGCCTGGTTCTTTATTTTGATGTGTATCAGAGTTACCTAGAGGACTAATCGTGAACAAAGATCTCTAGGCTTGTGGAAGTAGGGGAGGACCTGGGACTTCATACCTTCACCAAGTTCCCCCATAATCTGAATACACTACAAAGTTTGACAACTTCTGGCTGCCTCATCTATGTAAGATCTTTTCTCTTTTTAAAATAATTTAAATTTAATTATTAAAGAGCCGCATCTACCAGTACTTCTGCTCTTCTCTCTTTGAGGTCTTCCTTGATCGCATCTCTGCACTGCTTTGTGAGCTCGGACGTTAGCTTGTGGTTGCCTGAGGCATGCGCCAAACCACGCTGGCGAATTAGCTCAAGAGTTTTCGAAGATAGGCGACTTTTTGTGGCTATCTCTCTCTTGGCGTTCCTCGCACATTCATGGAGGTGCTGAACCAGTCGATCGTATTCCTCGTCAATGTTGTCAACAATGGCATCTTCCCATGTTGCCGCAATAGTATCAAAGAGTTCCCAGTTGGTGGTCATTCTGGGAGTTCTCTTTTTGAACTTTGCAGCCCTTTCTCCCCGCTCTGTGAAGTAGAATTTTGCACGAAGGAGTCGGTGGTCCGATCCTGTTCGAAATTTTGGGACAACAGTGACATCAGTCAGGCAAAACCATCGATTGAATATGATGTGGTCTATTTCATTGTGGAATCGTCCACTGGGAGACTACCATGTCCATCGTTTAGATTCTGCCTCCTGGAACTGTGAGTTACCATGAATGGTCTTGGTCGACATGATGAACTCAGACAGTCTCTCACCCTGTTCGTTCCATTCTAGCCCATGGGTCCCGATGTGAAGTTCTTCAGCTGATCTTCTCGGTCCTATCTTGGCATTAAAATCACCCACAATGATCTTGTAGAAGGTGTGCTCTTCTTTATAGAACTTCTCTAGCTCCATGTAGAACTTCTTGATTTCTCTTTCATCATAATGAGATGTTGGTGCATAGACAACGAAGATAGAAACTTCAGGCAGTGAGCCACATCTATTCAAATGTAAACGTCCGATTCGGGTTGTTAGGCATTCGAATGAATCAATGCTCTTGGCCAAGTTTGTGTTGACAAGGACACCGACGCCTCCAACATCTCTTTTATCGCATGTTCCGAGGAACAATTCTTCTCCAGTGTCGAAAACGGCATGGTGAGTGAGATTCGTGCCTTCTTGTCTCGGTCAGACCAATGATGTCGTACTTGATCATTCGCGCTTGTACCATCAGGTCCTTGATGGATGCATCTGATGCTAGCGTACGTGCATTGAAAGTACAGATGATCATTTTTGTCTTCCTTCGTTGTGGCAGCCTAGGTCGGCCTTGAGATTTTGTCGGCCTCTCCTTTCTCATCCTTCTCAGTGCTGCCATGTCGGTGAAGCCATCAGGGTCAGGTGAATGAGACCAGTTGTAGTTACTGGTTTTGGCATATCGAATACACAGCGGATAGCTTGCCAGGCTCTTCCGTGCGGGCGGAATACTTTCGGTAGCTTGCCAGTCTTTCTGAGAGGGATAGAGGCTTTTGGGGTGAACTCTAATCACCCTTGTAGGTGTTACCATATTTGAACCCTATCAAATATGGTATGACAATTCCGGAAGATGGGTATTTAGTGTCTTATGATGTGTCGCGCGGCCGCTTGCAGCCACGCGGGTCCGGAAAGCATCCTGGAGTGTGGCGTCGGCTGGGTAGTGGAAGTAGTAGCAGAAGCCGGGAAAAGTATTCGTAACGCCCGCCTGTCCTTCGCCAACTATAAGACCAAGATGACTGCCCTCCGACGTCCTGATGGATCCATCACATCCTCCAGAACGGCAATGGAGAAGATTATCCATGACTTCTACTCAAATCTCTTTGATAGCCATGTCCACTTGCCGACATACCAAATTCCACAGGATGGATATGTCGTTCCCAATGTTCTCCCTTCCGAAATCCGACATGCCATTTTGTTGGTAAAGAAACAAACAGCACCCGGCCCAGACAAGGTCAGACCTGAACACCTGAAGAACCTGCCGTCAGTACTCATCAATACACTGGCTCGGCTCTTCACTCGCTACCTGTCTGAATGCAAGGTTCCATCCCAATGGAAAACCAGCAGGACCGTACTACTGTTCAAGAAGGGAGACATCCATGACATTGGCAACTATCGCCCAATCTGCCTATTGTCTGTCATCTACAAGTTGTTCACTCGAGTCATCCTAAATAGGATTGACAGAACACTAGATGAAGGACAACCATGCGAGCAAGCCGGGTTCCGCAAAGGATTCAGCACCATCGACCATATCCACATGATAACCAAGCTCATTGAGGTTTCTCGGGAGTTCAAGATGCTGCTCTGTTTAACGTTCATTGATTTAAAGAAGGCCTTTGATTCTGTTGAGACGGAAGCGGTCATTGAAGCCCTAGCCAATCAGGGCATTCAAGCCCAATACATCAGGATCCTCCGTGGGCTGTATTGCGGATTCACTATCAGGATCTCACCATTCTACAAAGAAGTGATCGTTGATGTCAAGAGAGGGGTGCGGCAGGGTGATACCATTTCACCAAAACTCTTCAGTGCCACCCTCGAGAACATCATGCGACGACTGGAATGGGAAGGAATGGGAGTGAAGATAGATGGTCGGCAACTACACCACCTCCGCTTTGCTGATGACATTGTTTTAATAACACCAAACATCAGCCAAGCGGCACAAATGCTGGCCGACTTTGACCGTGAGTGTGGAAAGGTAGGACTACAGCTGAATCTTACGAAGACAATGTTTATGAGAAACAGCCTCGTTCCTGAAGCCCCATTCGCTCTCAACGGAACGACCATCTCCGAATGCAACAGCTATGTGTACCTAGGTGGAGAGGTCACCAAGACAAATGACCTGGCACCCGAGCTGTGCAGGAGGAAGAGAGCGGCTTGGAATGCCTTCAAGAACATCGAAGAAATAGCTAAGAGGACGAAGAACCTCCGGCTCCGGGCACATCTCTTTGATTCCACTGTTCTTCCTGCATTAACATATGCCTCAGAGACCTGGGCCCTACGCAAACAAGATGAGAACGCTATTCAGGTCTCCCAAAGAAGAATAGAAAGAGCTATGCTTGGAATATCACGTTTCACTCAAATGAGAGAAAGAATCTGGAGTTCTGACATCCCTCAACGATCAAGAATCAGGGACGCTGTCTCATTTGCCAAGGTGTCGAAAATCAGATGGGCTGGTCACGTAATGAGATTTAAAGACGACCGCTGGACTAGAGCTGTTACCGACTGGATTCCACGGGATGTCAAAAGACCGCGTGGCCGCCTACCTTCCAGATGGTCAGACTTCTTTGTCAAGATCATGAACGATCGGTATGAGGACCTTCATGTTCCGGGAGCGAACAAATGCCATTGGGCTACACTAGCACGCGACAGGGACAAATGGAGATGTTACTGGCGCCTGCTCGAGCAAATCGACGACTAATGGTGATAAGTGATAAGTGATAAGTGATAATTGATAAGTGATATTAAAGAGCCATGATTTATGAAGTTATTGACAGTTGCATTTTAGGCACACAATAATTCAATACCAGTCCTTTCACCAGTGCCAGCTTCCCTCACCAGTGCTCCCAGATTTCCTCCCCACCCCAGCCCCCACTCCAACATGGCCTATCCACTTGATGGGCACATCACATAATTTTAGTGGTTGCCACTAAGATCTTTCCTCTTTAAGTGGAAGACAGAAAAATAACTTTTGCTTCACTTTTCTAGGTTTCTGTTTGAGATCCACCTGTAATAAAGACAAATTAATGAGAAAAGCAAACAGAAATCTATTAACATGTATACCAATGTATAAATGGGAGTCAAAGTCATCAACTCCATTGTTACACCTTCCTATAATCAAAAGCCTCCTGAAACACCATCTTCATCTAAAGATGAAGAAAGCATTTGGGGTAGGGGAGGCAGTTATGTAAAGTTATTAGACAAAGTTGAATAAACAGGGTAACTAGAGGTTAACTAAATTTAGTGGTTTCTCCACTGAGTTTCTTATGATCTAGGACCATCTTTTTCTTCCTGATTACAGAGAGAGAGACACTTTTCACACGGAGATTTCTCTCTAAATGTGGAAAAAGAAAGCTTCCTATATTGCTTGCTTGCTTGCTTGCTTGCTTGCTTTCTTTCTTTCTTTCTTTCTTTCTTTCTTTCTTTCTTTCTTTCTTTCTTTCTCTCTTTCTCTCTTTCTCTCTTTCTCTCTTTCTCTCTTTCTTTCTCCTTCCTTCCTTCCTTCCTTCCTTCCTTCCTTCCTTCCTTCCTTCCTTCCTTCCTTTCCTTCCTTCCTTCTATGTGCAAACACAGTCTCCCACTATGACAAATTATGCAGTTGAGTTTCCCACATTTGAGAAAATCGCAGGGGTCAGCACTTGTGGAATGCAATGGGAAAGCCTTGGCCTGGGGAAACCACCTTTGTGATCATGCTATCTCCCTGCCGGGTGGCAGTACACTATATTATTTCTGAATCTGTGTTCTGCTAGGCCTGTGGTTGTGACCCTGAAACCTCAACATCTGGAAGTTTACTTAATGCTTTCTCCTGGGTTGGGCTGTCTGCAGTGAGCAACAAAACCCCTGATTTCTCAGGTCCTGGTTTCAAACCTAAACCAGCTTCAAACCTAAATATTGAATGACTCTAAGACTATAAATATTGATCTTCTCTGAGAATAGTTGCATTTCTGTCAGCGTAGCCAGATTCAGCAGCATTAAATTTTGTGTGTTTACTTGATAATCCTAGGGCTGAAACTTATCTGAATCATTCATTCTATGTAAGTCTGATCATATATTATTAGATGAGGCCATGCTATTAAAATTGAGTTTTAGCTCCTTTTAAATTTTGTATTTTGAGCAACAGCTGGTAGCGTTCCATGGCTACTCCTGACTCTGTTCTGGGTAGGGTGGGGTTGTTGCTTCAGCCTTGGTGGGGCCATGTGGTTCCAAGGATTAAACCCAGAACCTCTGCAAGCATGTCATGTGCTCAGCCTATTGAGCTACTGAAACAGGCAGACAGGGAGGCTCAAGAATGTGTTTTCTTGCTAGTAAGTAAGAAAACAAGATGTAGATTATAGAAATAACTGTCTTCAGCTGAAAGCAGTCCAAAGGCATGAAAGCCAGAAACTGATTGCAGAAACAAAGTCTAGATAAATTTCAAACTGGCATCAGTACCAGTGAGGATTCCTCCTCTGAGAGGAGAAGCTCTTGCATGCAGAAGAATACAAAAGAAGGCTAGCAGAAATCCAAAACTGTTTATTGTGAAAATCTTATCTTGGCAGAGAATTCCAGGCTGGGCAATTTGGAGAATATCCACATATATCCTCTTCCCAAGAGCCTTTCAGATTCTTAGCTCTGGAGCTGCTTTTGTTCACTTTTGAATGTTTCATGTTTCTCTCTCTCTCTCTCCCTCTCTCTCTCTCTCTTTTATTAATTTATTATACTTTTGTATAATAAAACTAATTAGTGGCTACTCAGCAAAAACTGAGTTAAGTAGGTTAACTGTATGGTAAAGGATAGAATTGGAATTACAGGTGCAAATTTAACGTAGTACATATAGATGATAGATGATGATGAATTTTAATGAGACACACCTGAAATTGTATAATACACAAAGCATTGTTACTTTGAAAAAAATTATTTATATGATGTCACCTGTCATTTGTCATCCTGTTGCTCATCAATTTGCTCGAGCAGGCACCAGTAACATCTCCATTCATCCCTGTTAAGTGCTAGTGTAGCCCAATGGCTTCTACTTGCTCCAGGAACATAAAGAGCCTCGAACTGTGAATGGTTATTTTTCATTACTAAAACACCATGAGGTACAGTTGTAGACTTACAACCTTTCGTGCTTGGGTTTCAGTTATACAGTGATCAAATACCCATCCCTCCATCAGTGCCCATTCTCCATCACCAATGAACCCAGTAGACTTCCCAATACCGCCATCCCCCCACCCCACCCCACCTCTGTGGCAGGGCATTCCCTTTTGCTCTCTCTTTCCTTTAGGGTGTTGTGGTTTTCAATAGAGGTACTGAGTGGCCATTGTGTTCGGTCTATAGTCTACTTTCAGCACACGTCTTGCATCCCAAGTGAATCCTCCAAACACCCTTTACTTGGTGTGCCCTTCACTCTCTGAGCTGCCTTTTCCCCCAGTATGTGCTGCCGGCTTCCAAGCCGTGGAGCAGAACTTCTGGTACTAATCTCAACTATTCTGGGTGTTCACCTTCCATTCTGTTACTTTATATTCCCAGATGAGTGCAGTATTTTTATGTCTGTCCCTCTCTTTATGACTCATTTCACTTAGCATGATACTTTTTATGTAGAACCACTTGTTTGCAAATTCCATGACTTTATCATTTCCAACAGCTGCATAGTATTCCATTGTGTAGATGTACCAAAGTTTCTTTAACCAGTCATCTGTTCTCTGGTACTTGGCTTTTTTCCATATTTTGGCTATTATGAACAGTGCAGCAATGAACACACAAGTGCAGTGTCATTTCGACTGTACTTTTTTGCCTCTCTGGGATATATTCCCAGGAGTGGTATTGCTGGGTCAAATGGGAACTCAATTTTCAATTTTTTAAGGATCATCCATACTATTTTCCAAAAGGGTTGAACCAGTCAGCATTCCCACCAGCAGTGAAGGAAAGTCCTTTTCTCCCCACAGCACCAACACCAGTTGCTTTTATTCTTTTGGATGTGGGCCAGTCGCTGTGGTGTGGGATGATATCTCATTGTCGTCTTGATGTGCATCTTCCTGATGATTAGTGATGTAGAGCATTTTCTGATGTGCCTTTTAGCCATTTGGATTTTTTCTTCGGGAAAGTTTTTGTTCATTTCATCACTACATTTTTTATGGGGTTAGATGTTTTATTCTTGTGGATTTCAACAAGTGCTTTGTATATCCTTGATATCAACCTCTTATCAGATGGGTATTGGGTGAATATCCTCTCCCATTCTTTATATTGTCTTTCTATTTTGGTCGCTGTATCTTTTGCAGTGAAGAAGTTTCTTAGTTTAAGATAGTCCCAGTTGTTTATCTCTGTTTTCACTTGCTTGGTCAGTGGCATGTCATCTCTTAAGATACTGTTAGCCTCAATATCGTGGAGGGTTTTGCCGGACTTGTCTTCAATATACCTTATGGATTCTGGTCTGATGTTAAGGTCTTTAAACCATTTTGATCTGGCTTTTGTGCATGGTGTTAAATCGAGGTCTAAGCCCATTGTTTTGCATATAGCCATCCAGTTATGCCAGCTCCTTTTGCTAAAGAGGCTTTCCTTGCTCCACTTCACATTTCTTGCTCCCTTACCAAAGATTAGATGTTCATACGTTTGGGGTTGTGTGTAGGGATATTCCACTCTGTTCCATTGGTCTGCAGCTCTGCCTTTTTTCCAGTACCATGCTGTTGTAATTGTTACCGCTTTGTAGCAGAGATTGAGGTTGGGGAGAGTGATGCTCTGGTATAAGGGAGATATGTGCCTCATAAAAACTGGGAAAGTTCCTGTTTTTTCAATTTCCTGGAAAAGCTTGAGTAGAACTGGCAACAGGTGCTCTTTAAATATTTGGAAGAATTTGCTAGTGAATTCATCTGGACCTGGGCTGTTGATTTTGGGAAGATGTTTGATTACAGTTTCAATTTCCTTGATATGAATGGGTCTATTCAGGTATTCCAAGTTTTCTTAGTTCTCTTTCTCTCTATTCCTGATTAAAGTGTTTCTTATACAGTTTTTTTTAAAAGCATGTAACAGTTTGATTCTTTTAACTACAATTTTCAAAGTGAACTTGTAGAAATGCTTCATAAGTCTTCCATGAATAGAATGAACCATAAAATAGAAGTCCTGGCCAGAAGATAATATGTAAGTGAGAGAAGTTGTTTCCCCATTAAAAAAAAGTACGTGTCCTGGGTGGGTTACAAAATGTTCACAGTTGTCTGACTCCTGGCTGTGTCACCTAAAGTCGTAGCTGACTTAGATGCAATAGGGAACAGGGTAGGCAGTAGAGATGTGAGAGGGAGCCAGTTTCTGCTTTCCTTCTCAACCCAACTGTCACCTGGGGAAGTGTGGGGTGTCAGGGAACTTGGCCTTGTCAAGAACACCTGCACGGCACTGATGCTCAAGTCCCATCAGCTCAGAAGGCAGCCATCAAGGGCACCTGAGATGCACTTGCTCTTCTATCACGGGAATTTGATCCTGCCCCAGTGCAGAGGAGCTGTGGCCTCAGGCTAGCAGGGAAGTGTCTTGTGCCATCAACGGAAAGTTCATCAGTCAACTTCTCAGCTTCTGAGGTTTGTCATCTACTTTGACAAAAAATAATTCTGGTAAAAAGATAAATGGTAAACTAAAATATCTTCACTCAAAAAATATGAAGGGGTGTGGCCCAAGAGATAGCCCTCTCTCACCACTTTTGTTCAATATAATACTAGAAGTACCTGCCATAGCAGTTCATTAAGAAAAAGATATTAAGGGCACCCAGACAGGAAAGGAAGAGATCAAGCTCTCGCTATTTGCAGATGACATGATACTTGCAGATATATTTGCAGATATATATTTGCAGATGACATGATACTATATTTAGTATATGCATGATACTATACTGAATTCTAAAGACTCTACCAAAAAGATCCTAGAAACAACAGATCATATAGTAGAGTAGCAGGTTACAAAATCTATACCCAGAAGTCCATAGCTTGTCTATATACAAATAATGAAAGAGAAGAAAGAGATATTTTTAAAAAAATCTTGTTCACAATTGTTCTTCAGAAAATCGAGTACTTTGGAATTGGTTTAATGAAGGACCTATATAAAGAAAATGACAAAACACTAAGAAATAAAAAAGGACATGAGGAAATGGAGATGCATTCCCTGCTCATGAGTTGGAAAATTAACATTGTCAAAATGGCAACACTCTCCAAGGCAGTCGCTGTAAGAATACCCACGACTTTTATTTTTTTAAAGAAATAGATCAAACACTCCTGAAATTTATATGTAACAATAAACCTCCATGAATAGCTAAAGTGATCCTTGAAAAAAAGAAGATGGGAGGCATCACCTTCCCCAACTTCATACTGCATTACAATGCAGTAGTAATTAAAACAGCATAATATTATAAAGAAAGAGACCTTCTGACAAATGGAATAGAGTTGAATATCCTGACATAGACCTTCAAAAATGCTGATTTAACCTTTGACAAGGGAGAAAGAAGTATGGAGTGGAGCAAGGAAAGCCTCTTCAACAAGAGATGTTGGAAAAAGTGGGCATATAAAAACATATAAAAAATGAAATCAGGCCTCTTTCTAAGGCCATGGAAAAAGTGAGATAAAAATGGCTTAAAGGTCTTGCCCTCTGGAAAGAAAGATGGCAGCCGCTTGGGAGCTTTGTGGAAAGCCAGGTATGAGCAGGTCATGATGAGGCAACTGAAACCTCATGGGAAGGGGGGCATTCCCAGCTTGTCCTTCACACCCTACCGAGGTCACGAGTTGCCTCCCACGTGTGGCTCTCTAGCACAGCCATGGCTTCAGAAGCACAAGGACTTAATGCAGAGCCCACCAGTTTACAGCAGAAAAGTGAATGGACCATGCTTTAATCCATGCCACCATGCTTGCCCCCGGGGGGAAAGGGTGTTGGTCCTTTCTGCCTTTTTCCCTCTGGAAAGAAAGATGGCAGCCGCTTGGGAGCTTTGTGGAAAGCCAGGTATGAGCTGGTCGTGATGGGGTGACTGAAAAATCATAGGAAGGGGGGCGTTCCCGGCTCGTCCTTCACGCCCTACCAAGGTCACGAGTTGCCCCCCACGAACAGCTCTCTGGCACGGCCATTGCTCCAGAGCACAGAAACCAATCTCATAACTATCTGACTCTCAACAGAAATTCTTCCAGGGTTAGTAAGTAAAAATACCAGAAATCCAAAATCGCAGCTGAGCGACATTGTTTGATTCTTGTGTCCAGCTGTAGAAAACAAATTATTTCACAATGCCTTTTCAGCATGTCTGATTTGGGGGTGTAAACTCTAAATAATAATGGTGCATCTTTTGTTGAAACAATGAATCTAGTCAAAGTAGATAGAGTGTTAACTAGAATTCATCTTCCTCACATGCATTGGGAGGGTTGGAAGGGGGGGTTTATTGGGGTTCTTCGTGGTGAAAAATAAGTATTGGTAACGGGAAATGTGTTTGATATTTGCATAACAGAGACTTAATCCTGAAAGCTTTGTAAACTTTTCCCACAGTGATTAAATAAATAAAAATAAAAAAAATTAAAAAAAGGCCCTCCCGTTGATCATCGATTTGCTCGAGCAGGCCCAGTAACGTCTCCATTGGAGACTTTGTTGTTACTGTGTCTGGCATATCGAATACTCTCGATAGCTTGCCGGGCTCTCCGAGAGGGGCGGAAGAATCGAACTCGGGTCGGCCATGTTGGCCGCTTGTAAGGCGAACGCCCTACGGCTGTGCTATCGCTCCAGCCCAATTTTTGGGTCCTTCTGAGTCTGATTAAATAAATAAATTAATTAAAAAATAAATAAAAATAATATTATAAAATTTTAAAAATATGGATTAAAGATCTTAACATCACACCCAAATCCATAAGGTACATGGAAGAAAACGTAAGCAAAGCCCTGCATGACACTGAAGCTAAAGGTATCTTCAAAGATACCTTTAAAGAAACACTCCTGACTAAGCAAGTAGAAGCAAAGATAAACAAATAGGACTACATGAAACTAAAAACCTTCCATATCTCAAAATAAACTAAGATACAAAGACAAGCAACAGAATGGAAAAATTATTTACCCAATACCCTTCTGATAACAGGGTAATATCAAAGTTATATAGGGCAAAGTTATATAGAACTTTCCAAAAAAGAAACTACCCAACCCTATAAAAAATGGGAAAGGAAATGAACAGAAACGCCCTCAAAGAAAAATTTCAAATGACCAAAAGGCACAAGAAAAAATGCTCTACAGAGAGATGACCCAAGATGCCGTGCCAGGTGGAACTTTATCTAGGACAACCCAAGAAGGAGCAGGTGAGTCCCTCTGCCAGCCTCAACAGAACCCCGGCAGTCAAAAACCTCCAGAACCCGATCACCGCCATGTTCATAGCTGATCTCCAGAGGCTTTAATAGAGCCCCTCACACATAAGAATGTCACTGTCACTGTCACTGTCCTCCCATTGTTCATCGATTTGCTTGAGCGGGCCCAGTAACATTGTGAGACTTGTTACTGTGTTTGGCATATCGAATACGTCACGGGTAGCTTGCCAGGCTTTGCTGTGCAGGCGAGATACTCTCAGCAGCTTGTGGGGGCTCTCCGAGAGGGGCGGAGGATGAATCCACTGAAAACCTCAGGCTGTGGCTTTTGTTTCCCAGACTTCTGTGTAGTTGGGAATGGGCGATCTCCCATATTCCTGTTTTCCAGGAGCCCGGTGGCCTTGCCCATTAACCACCTCTAGCACCATTTAAACTCATTAACAGTCATGATCCAGAGACTGACAAACAAATCTCTCAAGAGAGCCATAAGTTGTATTACCCTATTCAAAATTTCAGAACCCCTGGAGGGCTCGACTGCTTTTGTGGTCATGCAAGTTTTTATACTCCACTCCACATGACAGGCTTGGGTGATGGTGAGGCAGTGGGAAGTTGTTTGGTGGTGGAATTGGTGTTAGAATACTGTATGTGGTAAATTATTGTGAACTATTTTATTAAAATAAAGTAAAATTGGGGAAAATGCTCGTTATCACTAATCATCAGGGAGATGCAAATCAAAGCAACAATAGGATATCATTTATATCAGAGAGACTGGCACATATCCAAAAAACCATAAGTCCCAAATGAAGAGAGAGAGAGACAGAGAGATAGAGACAGAGAGAGACAGAGACAAAGAGAGAGGGAGACAGAGAGAGAGAGAGAGAGAGAGAGAGAGAGAGAGAGAGAGAGAGAGAGAGAGAAGAAAAGTGCCTGCCATAGTGACAGACAGGGAGGAGGGGGTGGAGAGCAGGAAGGAAACAGGGACCATTGGTGGTGGGAAAAGTACACTATCAGTTGTATGTTTTCTTGTTTCCTAGCCCCTTGTTGCTGTGCCTCATTAGGACTCTACCCCAGTGATTCCCTGCCATTAGGGATCTCAGTCTCTGTCCATGGTCACAGGCATGTGGGTGACATGCCTGCTCTCTTGCTGGCTGTTTGTGCTTAGGAGACCAGGTGCATTTGTTTTGTTGGTCTTATGGGCTCTACCTGATATTGCTGTCTCGGTGTAGGTGAGTGGGGGAAAGAGAGAGAAGGAAGAGAGTGAGAGAAGTGAGATGGGGTGGAGAAAGAGAGAAAGGAGAGAGAAGGGGAGAGAGACTAGAGAAAAAGGAGAGATAAGGGGGGAGAGAGAGGAGAGAGGGAAGAGATAGAAAAGAGGGGGAGAAAGAGGAGAGAGAGATGAGAGCAAGAGAAGAGAGAGAGCGGGAGAGACAGGAGAGAGGATAAGACAGAGAGGAGATTAGGAGAGAGAGAGAGAAGAGAGAGAGTTTTTAGAGGCTTTCTTTTATATGCTGTTTATCTACTCAGTGGGTGAAATTCAAACTGGCAACTGAATTTAAAAAATTGGAGTGAGGGGTACACCCCGTGGTGCTCAGGGGTTCTTCCTGGTTTTGTTCTCACTTAGGGGATCACTTGTGGAAGGTTTGGGGACCATATGGGGTGCCAGGGACTATACTCAGGTCACCTATACTATGCTTCTGGCCTCCATGGACCAACTAAGTTAGCTAGCTGACTGTGCTCTACCTGCCACCCTTCTTATATCAATATAAAGAAATACTGATTTAAGGGCTGGAGTAATAGTAAAAGAAGGCAGGGTGTTTGTCTTGCATGCTGCCCACCTGAGTCGGTACCCCATATGGTCCTTGAGCCCACCAGGAGTGACACCTGAGTGCAGAGCCAGGAGTAATCCTCAAGCATTGACAAGTGTGAACCAAAAAACAAATTAAAAATTAAGAAATATGTATTTATATGTCAGTTTCCTTGACTTCAGAGTACACCATTATATATTTATGTCTTGATGTATATAAACATTCCCTATTGATAGAAAATGAGGTAAACCGTATTGTATGAAAAAAGACTAAGATAAATATTATTTATCCATCCTTCAAAATATGTATCTTTATTTGTCCATTTTTTCCTTTTTGAAAAGTTACTGGAAGTAAAATAAATGAATTTGAGATATCCATATATATCATTACCATAGTATATTAGAATTCCAACTAATCTGAACTTTAGCTATAGTGGCATTTTCATGCCTTTTAATTTCTACTAATGCCTAACGAAGAATGACATCATTGATTTGTTCTGGTGCTAACGGTAAAGCTCAGGGTCTCACACAGGCGAATGCTCTCCCGTGGAGCTTTGTCCCCTCTCTTGCTCTCCAACTGAGTGACTTACTGGACTACTAGCACAGTTGAGTATCTCTTAAGGTATTTATTGCCATTTCATTAATTTTCCTTTTAAATGACATCTATTCTCTATGTTTCTTATTTCTTTGTAAATGCTTTTTCTATATTAAGGTAGCACTATAGCACTGTCCTCCTGTTGTTCAGTGATTTGCTCGAGCGGGCCCAGTAACATTGTGAGATTTGTTGTTACTGTGTTTGGCATAACAAATAAGTCACGGGGAGCTTGCCAGGGTTTGCCCTGCTGGTGAGATACTCTCTGTAGCCTGCTGGGCTCTCCGAGAGGGGTTGAGGAACTGAACTCGGGTCTGCGGACCGACTGCATGCAAGACAAACGCCCTATCTGCTGTGCTATTGCTTCAGCCAATATTAAGGTAATATTTTAAAATTATTAAATTTTAAAGCTGAAGACTTCCAGGCCCCAACCAAGGCCTTACTGGAGCCACTCTCCACACACTTGGATAAGCCTCAGACATAACCGAACTGGCAGAGGAACCCAGGTGTGTGGGACCCGGGACTGAGATCTCTAAGCCTGCACGGTTTGGGACTGGACCTGTCAGTAGCTAAACAGTTACACCCTCCAACTGCCGTGTAACCCCAACAAAGGCCAGGATCCAAAGATTATCACAACAAGCTCCCGGGAGAGCACAAGGCAGAGTCTCCTACCCTGTGTCTGACTATCCTCGCCAGGGCCCAACAGCTGAAGACTTCCAGGCCCCAACCAAGGCCTTACTGGAGCCACTCTCCACACACTTGGATAAGCCTCAGACATAACCGAACTGGCAGAGGAACCCAGGTGTGTGGGACCCGGGACTGAGATCTCTAAGCCTGCACGGTTTGGGACTGGACCTGTCAGTAGCTAAACAGTTACACCCTCCAACTGCCGTGTAACCCCAACAAAGGCCAGGATCCAAAGATTATCACAACAAGCTCCCGGGAGCGCGCGGCCGCATTTGCGGCCGCGCGACTATTTATTTGATAATTTTCAGGATACCTTAAATATCCTTAAATATCCAACCCACACGGCAGAGCCTGGCAAGCTATCCGTGATCTATGCCAAATAGACCAAATTGATATGCCAAATCCAGTAATAAATGGATCTCATTCCCCTAGCCCTGATTATGCAGAGTCGAGAAGGATATGGAAGGAGAAGCTGATAAAACACCAAGGCAGACATGGGCTGCCAAAACGCAGAAAAACAAAAATGATTGTCTGTACTTTTAATGCTCGTACGCTGGCATCTGCTGCATCCATTGAAGACCTTATGGTACAAGCACGAAAGATCAAGTACGACATCATTGGTCTGACCGAAACGAGAAGACATCAATCCCATCATGCTGTTTTCGACACTGGAGAAGAACTGTTCCTTGGAACATGTGATAAAAGAGGCGTCGGTGGTGTCGGTATCCTTGTCAACACAAACTTAGTCACAAGCATTGATTCATTTGAATGCCTAACAACCCGAATCGGACGATTACACTTGAATAAATGTGGCTCACTACCGGCAGTTTCTATCTTTGTTGTCTACGCACCAACATCCAGTTATGGTGAAAAAGAAACTGAGAAATTCTACATGGAGCTGGAGAAATTCTATAAAGAAGATCACACCTTCTACAAGATCATTGTCGGTGATTTTAATGCCAAGATAGGACCAAGAAGATCAGTCGATGAACTCCACATCGGAACCCATGGCCTGGAATGGAACGAACAAGGTGACAGACTGTCTGAGTTCATCATGTCAACCAAAACCTTCCATGGTAACTCACAATTCCAAAAGGCTGAATCTAAACGTTGGACATGGGAGTCTCCCGATGGACGGTTCCACAATGAAATAGACCACATCATATTCAATCGGCGGTTTTGCCTAACCGATGTTGCTGTTGTCCCAAAATTCCAAACGGGATCAGACCACCGTCTTCTTCGTGCAAAATTCTACCTCACAGAACGAGGAGAAAAGAATGCAAGGTTTAAGAAGAAGACTCCCAGAACAACCACCAACTGGGAACTCTTTGGCTCTGTTGCAGCAACATGGGAAGATGCCGTCATTGACAACATTGATGAGGAATACGATCGAATGATTCAGCACCTCCATGATTGTGCAAGGAATGCCAAGAGAGAGATAACCACAAAAAACCGTCTTTCTTCGAACACTCTTGAACTTATTCGCCAACGTGGCGTGGCACGTGCCTCAGGCAACCACAAGCAAACGTCCGAACTGGCAAAACAGTGCAGAAAAGCCATCAAGGATGACCTCAAAAACAGGAGAGCAGCAGTACTGGTAGATGCAGCAGAAGCTGGGAAAAACATTCGTAATGCCCGCCTGTCCTTCACCAACTACAAAACCAAGATGACTGCCCTCCGACATCATGATGGATCTATCACATCTTCCAGAAGGGCAATGGAGAAGATTATTCATGAATTCTACTCAGATCTCTTTAATAGCCACATCCACTTGCCCACATACCAGATACCACATGATGGATATGTCGTTCCCAATGTTCTCCCTTCCGAAATCCAACATGCCATCTCGTCGGTAAAGAAACAAAAAGCACCTGGCCCAGACAAGATCAGACCTGAACACCTGAAGAACTTACCATCAGTACTCATCAATACATTAGCTCGACTCTTCACACGCTACCTGTCTGAATGCAAGGTTCCATCCCAATGGAAAACCAGCAAGACTGTACTACTATACAAGAAAGGAGACATCCACGACATTGGCAACTATCGCCCAATCTGCCTATTGTCTGTCATCTACAAACTATTCACTCGAGTCATCCTGAATAGGATTAGCAGAACACTAGATGAAGGACAACCATGTGAACAAGCTGGATTCCGAAAAGGATTCAGTACCATCGACCATATCCACACAATAACCAAGCTCATTGAGGTATCTCGGGAGTTCAAGATGCCGCTCTGTCTAACGTTCATTGATTTAAAGAAGGCCTTTGATTCTGTTGAGACGGAAGCGGTCATGGAAGCCCTAGCCAATCAGGGCGTACAAACTCAATACATCAGGATCCTTCGTGAGCTCTATTGCGGATTCACTACCAAGATCTCACCATTCTACAAAGAAGTAATCATCCATATCAAGAGAGGGGTTCGGCAGGGTGATACCATTTCACCAAAACTCTTCAGTGCCACCCTCGAGAACATCATGCGACGACTAGAATGGGAAAACATGGGAGTGAAGATAGATGGTCGGCAACTACACCACCTCCGCTTTGCTGATGACATCGTTCTAATAACACCAAACATCAGCCAAGCGGCACAAATGCTTGCGGACTTTGACCGTGAGTGTGGAAAGGTTGGACTACAGCTGAATCTTACGAAGACAATGTTTATGAGAAACAGCCTTGTTCCTGACGCTCCATTCGCTCTCAACGGAACCACCATCTCCGAATGCAACAGTTATATATACTTAGGTCGAGAAATCAACATGATGAATGACCTGGCACCTGAGTTACGCAGGAGGAAGAGAGCGGCTTGGAATGCCTTCAAGAGCATTGAAGAAATAACTAAAAGGACAAAGAACCTCCAACTACGAGCACATCTCTTTGATTCCACTATTCTTCCTGCATTAACATATGCCTCAGAGACCTGGACCCTACGAAAACAGGATGAGAACACTATTCGGGTCTCTCAAAGAGGAATCGAAAGAACTATGCTTGGAATATCACGATTCACTCAAATGAGAGATAGAATCCGGAGTTCTGATCTTCGTCAACGCTCAAGAATCAGAGACGCTGTCTCATTTGCCAAGACATCAAAAATCAGATGGGCTGGACATGTAATGAGGTTTACAGACAACCGCTGGACTAGAGCCATTACTGATTGGATTCCACGAGACATCAAAAGATCACGTGGACGCCCACCTATAAGATGGTCAGACTTCTTCGTCAAGACCCTAAATGATTGGTTTGAGGCTCTACATGTTCCTAAAACGAACAGATACCATTGGGCTACGCTAGCACGCAACCGGGATGAATGGAGACGTTACTGGCACCCGCTCGAATAAATCGATGAATAACGGGGATTAAGTGATTAAGTGATTAAGTGATTTTAAAATTGGGCTGGAGCGATAGCACAGCGGGTAGGGCATTCGCCTTACACACGGCCAACATGGCCGACCCGAGTTCGATTCCTCCGCCCCTCTCGGAGAGCCCGGCAAGCTACCGAGAGTATTCGATATGCCAGACACAGTAACAACAAAGTCTCCAATGGAGACGTTACTGGGCCCGCTCGAGCAAATCGACGATCAACGGGAGGGCCTTTTGATATAATTATTTATAATAATTATCGTCATTATGACATATTTATGATTGTGTAGATCTTAAGGTAAGGTAAAGGTAAAGGCCCTCCCTTTGTTCATCGATTTGCTTGAGCGGGCCCAATAATGTCTCTATTGGAGACTTTGTTGTTACTGTGTTTGGCATATCGAATATCGAATATCAAATACGTCACAGGGAGCTTGCCAAGCTCTGCCATGCGGGCGAGATACTCTTGGTAGCTGGCCGGGCTCTCCGAGAGGGGCGGAGGAATCGAACTCGGGTCGGCCATGTTGGCTGCGTGCAAGGCAAACGCCCTACCGCTGTGCTGTTGCTCCAGCCCTATAATTGAGGTCAAGAAATTACATTTTAAGTAAATGGATTATATGATTACCATTATAATGTCATAAATTATTAATATAAAATTAATAATGTTAGTATTTTCTCTAGTAAGTGCTTAAACAGTTCTTACATATTTATTCTACAATTACTCTCAATTTAAGTTAAAGTTCATATGATTCATAATTATCAAATAAAACTTTGAGATATTTGTGGAGGAATGCCTGATCTTATGGAGGTTATATTCTATTTCATGTGCCAGATGAATTTATTTTCAGATCTCACTTAAGATGTTTCTGACTCCTACCCCATGCACACCTTTCTTAGCCCCCTGGCTCCTGCAGCAGCTCTGAGAAGTGAGCTATTATGGTAGTCAGTGATTAGAGGATGTGATCATTTTGAAAGAGAAGTAGGTGGTGATGGAAAGTTATTAAAACTTGAGAGAAAGACAGTGTGTGATGATTTCACATAGAGAGCTAATCGCTATGGCAACAAAGAACAAATTTTGAAAAGCAAAGTTCAATATAATAGAATTACAGGAGAAAATTCTATTAAAATTAAAACTTATTTTTATATTATCTTTTATTTTACTCAAAAATGCAGCAACAACAAAAAAGAAAGTAAAAGAGAAATCCTACATGAGCATTCAAGAGACATATTTCTGATCTCAAAAGCAAACACTTTTTAATTATGTTTGCATGGTATACAGGCCTAGGAAAGAAGTGTTTTTGGTAATATGCTTTTATTTGTGATAATGATGACAGTGTCTCTTTGGAATCTTATTATGTGAGAAGAAACTGTATAATTTAAAATCTCTATATGTGTAGCAAGTTCAAACATAGTTTCAATTTCTTTTTTCTTTTCTTAGTTTAATTTTTTATTGGAAGTTGCCTTTCTTTTTTTTTAAATTAATTTTATTGAATCACTGTGAGATAGTTATAAGCTTTCCTGTTTGGGTTACAATCACAGAATGATCAAACACCCATCCCTCCACCAGTGCACATTCCCCACCACCAATATCGCCGGTATAACCCCCCTTTACCACCCTCCCTCTGAAAGAGATTTACAGGCCATATCCCTGATGAACACAGACGCAAAGATCCTCAACAAACTATTAAGAAATAGAATCCAACAACTCATCAAAAAGATCATACACCTTGGGAGGGATACTGGGATTAGTGGTGGTGGAGAATGGGCACTGGTGGAGGGATGGCTACTCGATCATTGTATAACTGAAACCAAGCACAAAAATTTGTAAGTCTACAACTGTACCTCATGGTGTTTCACTAATAAAAATTAAAAAAAAATCATACACCATGACCAAGTAGGATTCATCCCAGGGATACAAGGATGGTTTAACATCCGGAAATCAATCAACATTATCCATCATATCAACAAAAGAAAAGATAAAAACCATACGATCATATCAATAGATGCAGAGAAAGCATTTGAAAAGATCCAGAGCCCTTTTATGATGAAAACTCTCAGCAAAATAGGCATTGTAGAAACTTTCCTCAATATAGTCAAAGACATCTACCACAAGCCCACGGCAAGTATCATTCTCAATGGGGAAAAACTAAAAACCTTCCCTCTAAGATTGGGCACAAGACAAGGTTGCCCACTTTTGCCACTGCTATTCAACATAGTACTGGAAATCTTGGCCATTGCAGTTAGGCAAGAGTTTAATATTTTTTTATATATCCATTCTTTTGATAATTAATCATTGAGTCACAGTGCAAGGATCTGAAAATATAATGTCGAGCAAACTCAGGTCTTGTCTCTGTTCTCATGGAACTTATATTATGCCAGAAATAATGTTCCAAATCCTTAAATGGTTGAAATATGAATTTAACAGTACCTAATTGAACAGTTCATATGTACAGTGTAATTATAGTCATATATAATTTATATGTACAATGTAATTATAGTCAGCATAATAATTAAATTTTAATTAGTTAATATTTAAGTAGTTAAAAATTTTATTAGTTTTTGTGAAGCAAAATAGCATTTTTGTTTTCTTTTGGGGTCACATCCAGCCACGTTCAATGGTTACTCCTGACTCTGCACTCAGGGGTAACTCCTGGGAGGCTGTGAGGAACCATATGGGGTGCCGGGATCAAACCCAGAGGGCTGTGTTGGTATTAAAGCCTTTGGTGTACATCATTGCCCTCCCACTATCCACTTCAGTCCTGTTACTTCTAGTCCATCTCTTCCCTTCCCATCTCCACTCAGTAACCTAAGATTTGCAGTCAAAGTGTGTTGTCATTAGAGACTTTTTGTTATTTTGCTTTGTTTCTTTATATTTCATGTATGAGTGAGATCATCCATAATTTCCTTTTCTCCCATTGACTTATTTTATATAATGTTACACATTCATGTTTCATGCAAATTTTAGCAAAAAACAGATTTTATTTTATAGCTGAATGGTGTTCCACTGTGTATATATAAACTGTAATTTCTTTACTCCCTCATTTGTTATTGGTATATGGGCTGTTGACAGGTTTGGGCTATTGTAAATAGTGTTTCAATGAACAGTAATGTAACTATGTCATTTCAAACTAATGTTCTTGTGTTCTTAGGACAGATGCCAAGAAGTGGCTAGGTCAAATGTCAATTCTGTTTTTTGGGGGGTGGGAACCTCCCAAGCAGCTCTCAGGAGGTTCAGGAGTTGCTCCCAGGGAATCTAGGTGAACTAATCCAGATGGTTCACTTTTAAGAACTGAGGCTGCAGCGCTTCTGAGGCCCTGTGCTGAAAGGACTATCAAGACCACCCTGGCAATAGCCAGAGGCCTCTGAGGCCACAACTGCTGGTGCTCAAGGATCTCTGGGGCTACACCTGGTGACTCTAAGAGGCTATTGGTGGATGGCACCGGGATAAGACACTTGCAAAGTGTTGTGCTATCTTTTTTTTCCCCCCACAGGTCTTCATGCTACTTTCCACAGAGGCTGAACTGAATGGCCATCAAGAGTGAGGATTCATTTTTGAACCCTATTTTTTTTCTGTTTGGGTCATACCCGGTGATGCACAGGGGTTACTCCTGGATCTATACTAAGGAAGTACTCCTGGCAGCGCTCAGGGGACCATATGGGATGCTGGGAATAGAACCCGGGTTGGCCACGTGCAAGGCCACGTGCACGCCCTTCCCACTGTGCTATTGCTCCAGCCCCTATTGTTTCTTTTTTAAAACAAAATTTCCACACCGAACTTTTAATGATTATAAATAAAAAGCTAGTTAACACTTGCCAAAAACAAAATCAAGAAATAAAAGAAAATGCACTGTTGTTAAGATATAGTGTAGAAGGGTTGCCTCTGAGGGTAGTCCTTTAGGAAGGCCTGTGCTTGGGAAATACCTGCGTGACAGCATCGGGCACTCCTGCAAAAGGTAGCATTCCCTTATTCTGCCAACTCTCTTCAGGGGAATATCACTGTTTCCGATCTTTTTTTTTTATGTAGATCATTCTAACAGCTATGAAATAATATCTCATTGCTATTTTTATTTGCATTTCCCTGATTTCCCTGGTAGTGATGATGAATCTGTTTATAAGTCAATTGTCTATCTGTTTTCTTTAGAAAAAAATACTCAGCAACACTTTCCTTTTTTTTTTTTTGCTGGGGTTGTTTGTTGTGGTTGATTTTTTGAGAGCTTTCTATGTCACGAACATTAGTCCTTTATCAGATGTGCTGTACAAATATTTTCTCACATTTTTTACAGTCCTTGACTTTAGCTGTTATTCTTTTCTCAGTGCAGAAACTTGTGGTTTATTGTTTCCCCTTTGTTTATTTTTGCTATTGTTTCCTTTACCAACGGTCAAGTTACTGCAGATTCCTCTGTGGTCAGTATCAAGGACAATTCAATTCTACTTATGTTTTCCTCCATGTGTTCTATGAAATAGGATCTAAGATTGAAATTACTTTTCTTTCTTTCTTTCTTTCTTTCTTTCTTTCTTTCTTTCTTTCTTTCTTTCTTTCTTTCCTTCCTTCCTTCCTTCCTTCCTTCCTTCCTTCCTTCCTTCCTTCTTTCCTTCCTTTTCTCTGGCCACACTGGCGGTGTTCAGGGATCACTTCCAGTGGGCTCGGGGACCACATAGGATGCTGGAGCTCAAACCCAGGTTGGCCTCATGCAAGGCTAGTATCCTTACCCACTGTACTATAACTTCGGCCCCTGTAAGATTGAGGTTTTGAATTTAACTCATGTATTGTGTAAGACGAAAATTCAGTTTCAATTTTTTTGCATGGATTATTCAGTTTTGCAATCATGATTTGTTGATGAAACTTTCTTTCCTCCACTTCATGTGCCTAGCTCTTTTGCTTGTTTGTTTTTTGAGGCAATACCTGGTGGTGCTCAGGTGCTGTTTCTGGCTCTGTAGTCAGGAGTGACACTTGGATGTGCTCAGGAGACCAAATGCAGTGAAGAGTATTAACCAGGGTTAGTAGCATGCACAGAAAGCAACTTAATCAAGGTACTATCTTCCCCACCCTATTTTAGTAATTCTAAGAGACAAGATTTTTGACATATAAGTCACATATAAGTCACTTCTATTCTTAAGATGATTCCTCAGATTCATTTTTTTGATACTATTTACATGGACTTTTAAAATCTTATTTCTTTCTCTTCTGGCTCATCACGGGCTGGAGCGACAGCACAGCGGAAAGGCGTTTGCCTTGCACGCAGCCAACATGGCCAACCCGAGTTCGATTCCTCCACCCCTCTCGGAGAGCCCGGCAAGCTACCGAGAGTATCTTGCCCCCACGGCAGAGCCTGGCAAGCTACCCGTGACGTACTCAATATGCCAAACACAGTAACAACAAGTCTCATGATGGAGACGTTACTGGGCCCGCTCTAGCAAATCAGCAAATCGATGAACAATGGGAGGACTGTGACCCTACCGTGACCGTGGCTCATCATTTGCTATGGAAATGTCACAAATTTTTGTATAGTAGTACTTCAGCCTGCTACATTACTGTATAAAACTTTCTGATGATTTTTTAGGTTCTATATCCATGGATTTATATCTGTGAAAATGAAAGTCTAACTTCTTCTTTTCCAATTTTAGTGTGTTTTACTTATTTTTCTCACCCAAATGTTATGGTAAGGGTTTCCAATACTCAGTTGACTACTAGTAGTAAAAGTGACCTTCTTTGCCTGGTATCTGATCTTAGAAGGAAGACTTCCAGTTTCTTTCTATATAGAATAATGTAAGATGTGTCATAATGGCCTGAGCTGATTGCAATGGCCTTTATACTATTGAAAGAAGTCCAAAGCTCTTGAAGAAGATGGTGTCAGAAGCAACAGGTAGAGGTAAGTTCAGCCATTCAGTGAGAAATTTACTCCCCCCAAATCAAATAATGGAATAATCTGAAAATTACTTCAAAATAATTATGTCTAAAATAAAAAAAGATAAAGAGGAAATAAAATATTCATATGAGCCTTATGATGTCTGAGTAAGTGGATGTCATTTCCTTCTTTGTCAATTACAGGTCTAAGACTTAGATTGAAAAAATGAACTCTGTTCTGCAGCCATTAAATCAGAGAGCAGGTTTATTTTTTTTGTTTGTTTGTTTTTGTGTGTAGGAGGTTGGAGTGGGGTGTGTCACACCCCGTTGTGCTCAGAGCTTAATTCTGACTCTGCACTCAGGGATCACTCTGGCTCAAGGAACTATTTAGAGTGCTGGGAAACAGAGAGCAGATATTTATACTAAGAATTGCCTTCAAAATCAAGTATATTGTCTCTGCATTATTATCCCCATTATATGTCTATAGGAAAAATGTCTTTTCATATTTTGAACAGTCCTAAAAGGAATAAATACAACAAAAATCTTTAAAACTAATTGAATGCACATAGATTTGGCCTCTACTGTATATTGGACTAGAAACGAATAATTAGTTACACTTTTTTGTTCAATAAATATTTATTAAGCATCTTCGTCTTGTCTTGCTCCCTGCTAAGTTATGTAGGAGTAGGTGGAGGTAGAAGGGAAGGGAAAAGTTGTTTAACTGGGGATTGGGTGAAAGGTAAGGACTTGGTCCTGGGCATCAGTTACACGACAGTATTTAACAAGACATATTTATGTGAGAAAATAAAAGGTGTAGCAAAAGGATTCTAGGTAAATTAGTGCTTATTAGTAGCATCAACCTGGGTGGCATTGCCACCTGTGTGTGATTTGGAATGAATGCCCTGTAAGTGGAGAGAATTCCCCAGTGCAAGAACTTTCCAATAGAGAGAGGCAGGGGAAATATTTATTTCCAGGGCTCAGTGAAAGTACCAGAAAGATGAGAGAGGAAAAACTCTACTAATAAAACTCATAATGCATTTTCAATGATCTAGAGCAGACTCAGAACAGAGTACATAGATCCTTTGCTCAGTAAATATCACTCGGTCCTG
Organism: Sorex fumeus; assembly: GCF_029834395.1. Classification (NCBI taxonomy): domain Eukaryota; kingdom Metazoa; phylum Chordata; class Mammalia; order Eulipotyphla; family Soricidae; genus Sorex; species Sorex fumeus. The sequence goes on from NW_026606103.1 coordinate 7,775,901, forward strand.
CAAAACTTGCCTTTAAGAGAAAAGTGATTATGTGAAGAAAATTTTTCATTACCTTCAATAGGATAGGTTAGAGTGTGTACAGAACCAAGATGCCCAAATTATGTTTTTCATGAAGCTAAAATCATATTTATTGCACAATGATACTTTTATAGTGATTCTACAGAATAATTGGAAGGCTAATAGTACAGGGGTTGCATTCATAATAAAGTGTATGGTATCCTGAGAAGGAAGAAAAGGTGGTGACTCTTGGTGATGGATGGGAAGCAGGAGGTTTACTTCAGAATGCTCATTATCTTTCTGCTTCACTTTCTTAACGTAGTTTTTAGTTACTTGGGGTCTCTTATTATTTTGTACAAAAATTGCTAGAAAAATTATTTTAGAACTCAGAAAAACAGATTTTGGACAAAATGAAGCTGAAATGGAAGTGTTTTGACTACATACCTGAAAGCCAAGCTTCACAGCAATGTGGAAGAGCCACAGGACCACCGTTTCTTTATCTTTTTACTCCACATGTCTAGATTATGCAAAACATCTCTCCATATAAAGAACATGACCCTGAATCATCCCACATATGGGTAAACAAAGACGTATGCATGACAAGAATTATGTTGGGTGATCTGCCTGAAATTTAGTAAATCTGAGGCAAGAAGTTAAGAAAAAAAGAAATGATTTGTTTGAAAGTAAACACTTTCAAAAGCACTTATTGTCAAGAGATATTACCTGTAAAGCATTAGCCTTGCGAGGTAGGGCTGAACTTGGAAGGTTGAAGGCAAGTTCGTTTCCTGAGAGGTAAGTCAGTTCTCCTGTGGGAGTCAGAGACTATCTATCCCAAACACCAGCTTTCATCCTTGTCCCATTCTGAATTTTTAAAGAAGGTTTAATAAAAGGCAGCATCCCATTGGAAGGTAAAAGAGGCTTACACTATGGTTGCTTTTCCATGTAGAATCTAAATAAGGGAATGTTTAAATATAAGGCTAGCTTGCATCATATATTTGTCATGTTGGTGATCTTATGAAAAGTGTATTGCCTCAGTATATGGCTTTCTATGTAAGCACCTTAAGAGGAACCCAGTAGACGTTGTTACTAGAATATGATGATAAAACAACCCTAAGACCACTTGTACTAGAAAAAGCTGTTTGATTTTTCAGTTTAATAAATAAACTAGGACAAATATTGACTTACTTGACTCTTCCTCTTGATGTCTCCAGCATGTACAATACTATCTGCACTGACTGACTATAAAGAATTATGTTTAGGAGTGGACACATGGAGACTTGAGGAGACTGGTGTTCCTGGAGATGCTCTGAAAGGGGTTACTCCTGGCTCATGCACTCAGGAATTACTTCTGGAAGTGCTCCGGGGACAATATGGGATGATGGGAATTGAACCCGGGTCAGCCACGTGCAAGGAAAACGCCCTACTCTCTGTGCTATCATTCCAGCCTCAAAGTTGTTTGTTTTTATTGTTGTCTTTGCCACTGTGATCATCTCATGACAACTAGACATCACTGCTAAGAGAAATAGATGAAAACAATAGAAAATGCAGAAAAATTCCATGTTTCTGTATTGCAACATTTAAAAAATCACCAAGCTACCCAACATACTATACAAATTTAGTTAAATAACCATTAAAATTTGAATGACTTTTTTTCAAAGAAATGGAGAAAACTCTACTAAAATTTGCAGGGAACCATAAAACTTTCTGTACAGCCAAAGCAATCTTAAGAAAACTTATGAAAATGGGAGGCTTTGCTTTTATCACTTTTGAATGATGGTCCAAAGCTATAAAAAAAACTTCATAGTACTAGAATAGAGACCTACAGACCAACTGAACATGATATAGGGTCCTGAGTGTAGGCTCCAGCTAATCTACGATAAGGGAGCTAAATATGTAAAGTGGAACAAAAACAAACTCTCACACGGCAGTGAAGAAACCTGGCCAACGGGCTCCACAACATCCCGAGAATTCTCCGGGCCCTGTACCATGCCGATATTGCTGGGACATTCCAATTGGGGCAGGTGCTGTCTCTCTGACTTCTCCAGATGGAATCCAGGGGACCATGAGCTTCTACAAGCATGGGTCCAGTATGTGGGCACAAGGACTATTCTTCCAAACTGCAGAGGGGCACTGGACAGGGCAGTTCCATCCCAGCTCCCAGTCAGCCCTTGACTCCAGAATTCACGCCCTCAACCTGCCCCCAGCGCCATCCTGCTGCACAGAGCAGTGAAGAAACCTGACCGCTCTGACTCCACAACACCCAGAGAATTCTCTGGGTCCCATACCAAGCCAATATCGCAGGGAGGTTCCAGATGGGAAAAGTGCTGTCTCCCGTTCTTCTCCAAATAGAATCCCAGAGACCATGAGCTTCTACAAGCATTGCTCCAGTATGTGGGCACCAGGAGAATTCTTCCGAACCTCAGAGGGACGCTGGACCGGGCAGTTCCATCCCAGCTCCCAGTCAGCCCCTGACCCTGAAAGTCACGCCCTCAACATGCCCCCAGCACCATCTTGCTGCACACAGCAATGAAGCAACCTTTCCTGATATCCAAAGTGAGCAATGGAAAGTAAATTATCTAGCGGCTGTCCCTGGAAGGCAGGATTGAATGGTGGTGGGAAAACTTGAGCAAAATATAATACCCAACCAAAATGCATCTGGACTGCGCATTAAACTACGGCAACATGCTGCCCCTGGGAGGGGATGGGTGTTTATCCCTCCGCCTTTTCCCCCTGGTGGCAGTGACACGATGGCCACTATTTTCAGAGCCTAATGGACAGCCAGGTATGAGACTGCAGTGACGAGGCACCCGGGGCCTCATGGGGTGGGAGGTGGAACCGGTCTGCTCCCCATCCTGACAAGGCCCTGAGTTGCCACCCACAAATGCCTCCTCCAGCTCCTGAATAACCATGATTCCAGAGGAACACAAACCAATCTCAGAACCCAGCGGCTTTTGGCAGTGATCCCTCCAGACTTATTACTGGAATATCAGAAATCCAAAATCGCGTGGCTGTAATAGCGGCCATGCAACATCATATGCTTTTTCATAATCAGCAATAGAAAACAAATTATCTAATGATGTTTTTTTGGCAGGTCTGACTGTTGAGGAAAATTCTAAATAGTAATGGTGGGTCTTTTGTCGTAATATTGAATGTGATAAACGTAGACAGAGAGAGAGTAAAGTGGAAATCTGCCCCACACAGGCAGGGGGAGGTGGGGGATGGGGGTATTGTGGGGTCCATGGTAATGGAAAATGTGCACTGGTGAAGGGATGGGTGTTTGATCATTGTATGACTGACTGAGACTTAAACTGAAAGGCTTTGTGACTGTTCTCACAGTGATTCAATAAATAAAAATTTTTTTAAAAAAGAATTATGTTTAGGTAACTGAAAGGGAGAGTTCTATAATAATGATCAGCATGGTTTTTCTTGGTTGAATTAAACAGGATTCTGTTTATTTATTTATTTAGATTTTGGAACCACCCAGTAATGCTCAGAGCTAACTCCTGACTCTGAGATCAAGAATCACACCAGATGGACACAGGGAACATATGGAATGCTGGGGATTGAACCCGGATCTGCTGCATGCAAGGCACACACCCTATCTGCTATATTACATGATTATCTTTAACCCTGATATCCTTAAAATGTTGAAAAAGACATCTTGAAATAAAATCCTGTTTATTGGAAATCTCCCAAGTAACATAATTTAAATTTATTAAATAGAAAGGAAAGAAAGAAAAAACAAGTTAAACAAGCAAAAAATACCAGTACAAGGGGCTGGAGAGATAACACAGCGGGTAGGGTGTTAGCCTTGCTCACAGTTGACCCGGGTTCCATTCCCAGCATCCCATATGGTCCCCCGAGCACTGCCAGGAGTAATTCCTGAGTGCATGAGCCAGGAATAACCCCTGTGCATCGCCAGGTGTGACCCAAAAAGCAAAAAAAAAAAAAAAAAAGAAAATAAAAAAAAGAAAAAAAATACCAGTACAAGGAAATAGGAAGCATTCTGCCCTCTGTCACCATTTAGAGTCTCTCACACACAACCTTCTCTTTTTTTGAGAACAAAATTTTGATTGAGACTTTTCTATCACAGTCTCGAGAAGCATTTTGTATTTCTGTATTCAGGGGGAAAGCAAAGAAAAGGCAAACATAGGAGGGAAATTCTGATTACTAAAGGAAAGATATTGAAGAAATAGCTTAACGGGATACATGATTTGCTGCAGGAGCAGCCATAGAGAAACATTACGAGTGACCCAAAACAAGCAATAGAATGCAATGTCACGGTTCAGTCATGATCCTCCCGTTGATCATCGATTTGCTCCAGTGGGAATGTAACATCTCCATCCTGAGACTTTGTTGTTATTGTGTTTGGCATATCAAATACGCCACGGGTAGCTTGCCAGGCTCTGACATGGGGGCGAGATACTCTCAGTAGCTTGCCGGGCTCTCTGAGAGGGGCGGAGGAATCGAACTCCGGTCGGCCATGTTGGCTGTGTGCAAGGCAAATGCCCTACCCGCTATGCTATCGCTCCAGCCCAATGTTAGCAGATTTTATTTCTAATTTTGACTAATTTTTTGGTTTTTCATCTCCAACAAAATAAAAGCATATATATATTATAAAATTGAATTTAACAAGTTCAATGTCAAACTAATAATTCAAGGGAAATGATAAGGTTTTTCCAATATTTACTGACACCATACTACTTTATCAAATAATTAAGTATATATCATTTTATTTTTGGTAATAAGTGTGTTAATAATTGTTATATGTGAAACTCAAGGCATTGTGTTCCATTATTCTTAATGAGAGGTTAATTTGTTTTTAGTATCCATATAAAATAAAGATAGCTTACCCTAAAATAACTATAAACAATGATATAAAAGGCTTTTGTGTCATATCAATTATAGCTCTCATCCCTAAAACCCTTTTAGATTTGCATACTTTTAAATCTTAATATAACAACATAAATTTAATTTATATTTGGGAAGACTCTGATTAGAGAATTTTGAATAAATAGTGCATGAAAACCAAGAAGACATGTACATGTTAATGGATAGACAATTATGTTTATGAATAAATAATGTTCTATTGCATGTTTTAATTATAAATTTTAATGGCAGGCTGCTTTTAGAGGCTGTTTTTTCAAAACAAGACTAAACATTTAGTACAGATGTAACACACTGAGGACTCATGGAGCAGGTGACTTGCTCAAGGTCATAAAAGCAAAGTAAGAGATAATTCCTTGCCCTGGAGTGTGAATCGCATGCATCATTCTCTGTTGCTTCTGTTGCCTAGAAACTGTTTCCTCCTTACCCAACAGCATACCTGAAAAATGTTCTATTATCAGTGCAGTTTTTAAGTGGAACTCAAATTCTTGTTATGTTAATTCAACCACAGTTTATGGAGATCAAATTCTAACAAAGGACTGATTTAGCCATTTTTGCCTTGCAGTTTTCCCTTTTGAGGGTTTTTTTTTTTTTAACTATTTAAGAGGTGTTGAGCATATTGCAACCAAAAGGAACCTTTTTTTTTCTTTAATGTAGGAGTAGCACTGTAGCACTGTCCTCCCGTTGTTCATCGATTTGCTCAAGTGGGCACCAGTACTGTCTCCATTGTGACACTTGTTGTTACTGTTTTTGGCATATCTAATATGCCAAGGAGAGCTTGCCAGGAGTACTGTTATTTATTCAGCCATTGATTAAGCTGATTGAATTGGGCATGAACTACACATTACTGTTTGTTTTTTTTAATCACTGTGAGATACAGTTACAAAGCTTTCATGTTCGAGATTCAGCCGTACCATGATAGAACACTCATCTCTCCACCAGTGCACACTTCCCACCACCCATGTCCCCAGAATATCTGCACCCCTCCCATCCCAGTCCCAGATAGAGAGTACTGGGGAAATTGCCTGCCATGGGGGCAGGCAATTTCCCCAGTACTCTCTATCTACTTTTGGGCATTATGTTTTGCTCTAATTTTCCACCACCATTCAAGCCTGTCTGTCAGGGAAAGATGCTAGAGAATTTATTGTCCATTGCTTGCATGCAGCTGACCCAGGTTTGATTCCTACACCCCTCTCGGAGAGCCTAGCAAGCTACCAAGAGTATCTTGCCCACCTGGTAGAGCCTGGAAAGCTACCCGTGACATATTTGATATGCCAAAAACAGTAACAACAAGTCTCACAATTTGTTGTGAGATGTTACTGGGTCCCACACGAGCAAATTGATGAACAATGAGAGGACAGTGCTACAGGACAGTGCTACAGTGCTCCTTTTGAATATCTTGGGTGCCAGGCACTTCTGGAATCCTAGATTGTAAATGGTTGGGTTCCAGAGACATTTCTGTAGGGCAGTAATCCATTTGGGGATTCAATTGGGTGTCTCTGTACCAGGGCTGTTGGTGTCTAAGATGGAGCCTGGAGGCACATTGTGGGTGTGACAATTGGGACGATGAGTGGGCAAGGAGCTGGGGAAGGACAGCCTGGAACCTCTGCCTCCATGTGGCATGGGGATTTAGTCCTGGAACTACACATTACTGTTTGTTTTTTTTTTAATCACTGTGAGATACAGTTACAAAGCTTTCATGTTCGAGATTCAGCCGTACCATGATAGAACACTCATCTCTATGCCTTGCTTGTGGAAGCTCTTGGTCACCGGGCTTTCATCTGGAGTAGGTGGGGAGACTGCACCTGCTCCATCTGGGGTGCCCTGGTGATATTGGCTTGGTATGGGGCGTGGAGAGATCTCCGGATCTGTGGTGTCTTCTGGGACTTGCTGCTGTGTATCTGGCTTTTGATCTCTTTCGAGATTTATTTAGGGGTCTCAGAAGCAAGGCCAGTAATAGAGTTTACAGGGTGACACTGGAGTTGATTTGTATGGGTGGGGTGACTGCCAGTGCTTACATGTGTATTGGGAAGTCAGGGAGGTATTTCACCCCAACTTTGTGAATGCCTGGAGATTTCAGTCACAAAACTTGCATATCATAATTTTCAGCAGATTATATCTTGGAGAAGTCCATCCTGAGATGTTAGAGTCAGGACAGGGATATGGTGGCGACTTTGGATTGTGGAAGCAAGTGACTGCTTGGGGTTTTGTTTGGGCAGGCACAGGCCAACCTGTCCTACTCCAATTTACCCCAGTCTGTTCAGCCATGAGCAGGTCTGAGATTAACTGTGGCTTTTAGTCTCTTTCCAGATTTATCTATGTTTTTCGAGATAAGGCCAATGAACGAACCTGTATAGCTGAGCCAGAGGTGTTTTGTGGGCATGACCCCATATACATAACTTTTGGCAGTTTTATTTCTTGGTAAACTTAGTCCCAAGTTGTTGGGGTCCAGTCAAAAGCATAGTGGCAATTTTGGTGAGTCAATAAGCCTGAAGACACCATCAGGCTGCTGATTCACATGCCCCACAGATACAGATTGATATGTTGGAAACATAATACCCCTGAAGATATCCTATTTATGAATTGGAAGAATCATTACTGTCAAAATCACTATCCTAATAAAACTATATAGATTCAAGGCAATTTCCATTCAGGTTCAGATGACATTCCTCAAGAACTTGGAATAGTTGTCAATAAAATTTGTATGGAATAATAAAATATCTGAAATTTCCAAAGCCATACTGAAAAATAAGCATTTGGGATGTATCTCCTTACCTACCTAAACCTTAATATAAAGCTATGGTAATCAAAAGACCATGGTGCTGGAATTAGGACAGACTCTTTGACTGATGGGTCTGAATTGAGTTCCAAAAGACAAATCTTCAGATATATTGTCAAATAATTTTCAACTAATGAGCTGGTATATGATGTGGAGTAAAGATAACCTCTTAAAAAATAGTGTTGGAGAAAATGGAAAACCACATCAAGCCAGATCCATACACACCTAACACAAGAGTCAATTAAAAATGGATCAAACACTTTGAGATCAGACCAGAATAGATAAAATTACTACTGAGGAAAATATCAGGAAAATGCCCCAAATTTGGACCTCAAGGATTCTGTTTTACAACCCAAAAGATCAACCAAGTCAAGAACTGGTTCTTTGAGAAATCAAATGAGATTGATAAACCACTAGGGACACTCACAAAGAAACAGAGAGAGGAACCTAGTAAACTGTATCAGAAATGGAAAGGGGGACAGAAGAAATCCACAGTATCATCCGAGATTATTTTGAAAATGTTTATGGCACAAACCAAGAGAACCTTGAAGAAATGGACAAAATCCTGGATTCTCATAACCTCTTAAGGTTGAACCAAGAAGATTTGGAATACATGAACAGACCTATCACCATCGAGGAAATTGATATGGTAATCAAAAGTCTTCCTAAAAACAAAAGCCCAGGGCCCAGATGGATTCACTAGTGAATTCCCTCAAAACTTTAAAGAGGACCTATTGCCAATCCTTTTCAAGCTTTTCCAAGAAATTGAAGAAACAGAAACACTCCCAAACAGTTTTTATGAGGCAAATATCACCCTGATAGAAAAATCAGAGACTCCACAAAAAAGAAAATTTTATACTGATATTCCTGATGAATACGGATGTGAAGATCCTCATTAAAATACTAGTAATAGAATCCAACGACTCATCAAAAAGATCTACACCGTGACTAAGTAGGATTCATCCTAGGGATTCAAGGATGGTTTAACATTACCAAGTTAATCAATGTAATACATTATATCAACAAAAGAAAATATAAAAATCATATAGTCATATCAATATATGCAGAGAAAGTTTTTTGACAAGATACAGCACCCATTCATGTTAAAATTTCTCAACAAAATAGGAGTCAAAGAAACTTTCTTCAATATGGTCAAAGCCATTTACTGCATACCCAAAGCAAGTATTATTCTCAATGGGGAAAAACTAAAAGCCTTCCCCTGTAAGACTGGGGACAAGACAAGGTTGCTCACTGTTGCTACTTCTATTCAATATAGTACTGGAAGTACTCGTTATAGCAGTTGGGAAAAAAGACATTATGGGCATCCAGATAGGAAGGGAAGGCGTCAACCTCTCATTATTTGCCTATGACATGATCCTGTACTTAGAGAACACCAAAGTCTCTCTAAAAAAAACTCCCATAAACAATAGATTTCTATAGTCGAGTGGCAAGTTATGAAATCAAGACGCAAAAGTTCATGGCTTTCCTATATGCAAATAAGAAAAAATAATGAATGAGAAGAAAGTGATATTAAAGAAACAATCCCATTCACAATTGTGCCACATAAAATCAAGTACTGCAGAATCAACTTAACTAAGGAGATTAAAGACCTGTATAAAGAAAATTACAAAAGGCTACTTCAAGAAATAAAAGAGGGCAGGAGGAAGTGGAAATACATCCCCTGCTCATAGACTGGGAGAATCAACATAGTCAAAATGGCAATACTACCCGAAGCACCGGAAGCACTGTACAGGTTCAATGCAGTCCCTATAAGGATACCCACGACATTTTTCAAAGAAATTGATAAAACACTCTTGAAATTCATATGGAACAAAAAACCCCAATGAATAGCTAAAGCAGTCTTTGGGTTAAAGAAGATGGGAGGCATCATCTTCCCGAACTTCAAATTCTACTACAAAGTGGTAGTAATTAAAACAGTATTGGAATAAAGACAGAGCTGCAGACCAATGGAATAGAGTTGAATATCCTGGCACAGACCCTACCATATACAATAATCTAATCTTTGATAAGGGAGCAAGAAATATTAAGTGGAGCAAGGAAAGCCTCTTTAACAAGTGGTAGTGGTAAAACTGGACAGCTACATGAAAATAAAATGAACACTTAACTCTATCTAGTGCCATGCATAAAAGTCAGATCAAAATGGATTCAAGACCTCAACGTCAGACCTGAATCCGACATGTAAGAAAACATACATGGAAGAAAACATAGGCAAAACCCTCCACAGCATTGAGGCTCAAGGCATCTTCAAAGATGAAACACTGCTGGCCAGGCAAGTAGAAGCAAAGATTAACAAATGGGACTATATTAAACTAAGAAGCTTCTGCACCTCAAAAGAAACAGTGACCAAGATACAAAGGCAATTCATGGAATGGTGAAAATTATTCACCCAATATTGATTGTTATTATCAATGATATAAAAGGCACTGGTAGAACTTTATAAGTAAAAACATCCAATCCCATTAAAAAATGTGAAGAAAAAATGAACAGAAACTTTCTCAAAGAAGAAATTTGAATGGCCTAAGTTCACATGAAAAAATGTCTTATATCAGGGAGATGCAAATCTAAGCAACAACGAGATATCAATCTCACACCACAAAGTTTGGCGCATATCTGAATGATTAAGAACCACCAGTGCTGGTGAGGGTGTGGAGAGAAAGGGATTCTCCTCATTAATTGCTAGTGGGAATGCCTACTGATACAACCTTTCTGTAAAACAATATGGGCATTCCTCAAAAAACTAGAAATTGAGATCCCATTTGATCCATTTCTGGGAATATATCCTGGGGGTCCAAAAACTCACAGCAGAAGCACCATCTGCATGTCATTGCAGCACTATTCACAATAGCCAGAATCTGAAAACAACCTGAATGCCTAAGAAAAGATAAATGGATAAAGAAACAATGGTACATCTACATAATGGAATACTATGCAGCTGTTAGGAAAAATGAGATCATGAAATTTTCATATAAATGCCTTAGGGAATATCATGCTGAGTGAAATGAGTAAGAAAGAGAGGAACAGATGCAGAATGACTGCATTTATTTGTGGGAAATAATATATATATATATATATCCCATCTAGTCCATATATATACATTTATATATAGAGAGAGAGTGTATGACACTATAATACTAATACATAATATCAAATGTGAAGGAAAATGGGCCAGGGGAACTTGCTAATGGTTGGGATATGGGGATAGTTGGGATATGGAGGGTAGTTAAGATAGAGGAGGATCCATTATGACAATACTAGTTGGAAATAATCACTCTGAACAAGAACTGAGTGTTCAAAGCAGGTAAAAGGATATACGTGATAACTGATAACCTTTCAGCATCTGTATTTCAGGCCATAAAGCCTAAAATTAAAGACAGACATAGAGAGAGAGAGAGAGAGAGAGAGAGAGAGAGAGAGAGAGAGAGAGAGAGAGAGAGAGAGAGAGGTGGCTTCCATAGATGCAGGTTGCAGTTGGGGGTGGCTTGTAGGAGTGGGAGGGAAACTAGCTACATCTGTGCTCAAAAGTTTCGCTGGTGCAGCAATGGGTTGTTGGAACATTGTATGACTGAAACGCAATCATGAACAATTTTGTAATGCTCTGTCTCACGGTGATTCAGTTAGAAAAAGGTGGTTTGTGTGTGTGTGTGTGTGTGTGTGTGTGTGTGTGTGTGTGTGTGTGTTTGCTTTTTGGGTCACACCCGGCGATGCTCAGGGGTTACTCCTGGCTCACGCACTCAGGAATTGCTCCTGGCGGTGCTTGGTGGACCATATGGAATGCTGAGAATCGAACCTGTGTCAGCCATGTTGGCTGCGTGCAAGGCAAACGCCCTACCCGCTGTGCTATCGCTCCAGCCCCTAGAAAAAGGTGTGTTTTTAATGCATGATTCCAATGGAACAGGAACAAAAATAATTTAATGGGTTCAATATCAAATTAAGGAACTTTTGCATGATGAAAGACACTGGATAATTTTTCAGAGCAGAGGTGGGCAGATTCCTTTTCCTTCCAGAGATCCAGCAGCCACCAAACCAAAGTTTCTCCAAATATAAATGGCCCAGCTCCACAACTAACCTCAAAAAAGAAGTCAAACTGCAGAGTCCTCCCAGGTAGAGCAATGTCTCGACTAAAATCTCTGAGGCCTTCTCAGAATGCAGGCAGGCCGATTTTCTTCCCATAGAGGGACCCAGCAGTACTGCACACCAATTTTTTTACTTATAAATGTCCTAGATCTAAGCTTCTGGAGTGTGGAGCTTCTTAAGCAGCTATGCCACACCTTCTTAATATTTGATGTATTTTTTTTTTTTTTGCTTTTTGGGTCACATCCGGCAATGCTCAGGGGCTACTCCTGGCTCATGCCCTCAGGAATTGCTCCTGGCTGTGCTCGGGGGACCATATGGGATGCTGGGAATCGAACCTGTGTTGGCCATGTTGGCTACGTGCAAGGCAAACGCCCTACCCGCTGTGCTATTGCTCCAGTCCCAATATTTGATGTATTGACAGCCCATAAAAGCACAGAATTAATTAATGGGAAAGTTGCAGAGAAGCCCACCAAGCTCAATGAGCAAGAACAATAACACAAAAAGTTCAACCAGCACCAACCATTCAGTAAATCCTCAATCAATACCTTTAGTAATACCATTGTGAGTTATAACAAGTAGCAAAGATTGACTTTTATTGATCTGCTTTTTTATAATTCCATTTGCTATTTTGTTGTAACAAGCAATGTGAAGTAAATTTGTTGTGCCTTCCAAGGGGGCAGGCTTGGAGGGTGGGTGGGAAATTGGGGACATTGGTGGAGGGAAGGAAGTTTCTGGTGGTGGGATTGGGGATGAAACATCAAATTCCTGAAACAACTGTATTGTGAATAATTTTGTAAATTACAGATTTTTAAGGGCTGGAGCAATAGCACAGTGGGCAGGGCATTTGCCTTGCATGTGGCTGACCCAGGTTGATTCCTTTGCGCCCCTCAGAGAGCCCGGCAGGCTACAAAGAGTATCCCGCCCAGACGGCAAAGCCTGGCAAGCTCCCCATGGCATGTTTGATATGCCAAAAACAGTAAAAAAAAGTCTCACAATGGAGACGTTACTGGTTGAGCAAATCGATGAACAGCGGGATGACACTGCCACAGTGCTAGGGTTATATATATATATATATATATATATATATATATATACATATATATTTAAATATATATATTTATTTAGTGAAACACCATGAAGTACAAACTTTCTGCTTGTGTTACAGTTACACAATGATCAAGTACCCATCCCTCAACCAGTGCCCATTCACCACTAATGATCCCAGTATCCCTTCCACCACCCCTATCCTATCCCGCACCCCATCCCACCCCGCCTCTGTGGCAGGGCATTTCCTTTTGCGCTCTCTCTCTCTCTCTCTCTCTCTCTCTCTCTCTCTCTCTCTCTCTCTCTCTCCTTTTGGGTGTTGTAGTCTGCAATAGAGGTATTAAGTGGCTATCATGTTCCGTCCATAGTCCCCTTTTAGCCCGTATTTCCCATCCTGAGCAGGCCATCCTAGCACCCTTTACTTGGTGGCCCCTTCTCTATCTTAGTTGCCTTTTCCCCCAGCATGCGAGGCCAGCTTGTAGGCTGTGGAGTAATACTCCTGGCACTTATCTCTACTGTTCTTGGGTATTAGTTTCCCGTTCTGTTACCTTATATTCCACAAATGAGTGAAATCTTTCTATGTGTGTCCCTCTCTTTCTGACTCACTTCACTCCACATGATACCTTCTATGTTCAACCACCTATATGCAAATTACATGACTTCATCTTTTCTAACCATTGCATAGTATTACATTGTGTAGATGTGCCAAAGTTTCCTTAACCAGTTATCTGTTCTCGGACTCTCGGGTTTTTCCAGATTTTGGCTATTGTAAATGTGCTTCAATAAACATATAAGTGCAGATGTCAATTCTACTATACCTTTTTGCATCTCTGGAATATATTCTCAGAAATGGTATAGCTGGGTCAAATGGGAAATCAATTTCTAATTTTGTTTGATTTGGTTCTCCGTCTCTGTGTGTGATTAACTTCTATCTTCAGCGTATTGTGCTCTGAAAAGATAGTTGATACAATTTCTATCTTTCTGATTCTATTGAGGTATGTTCTGTAACCTTGTGTGTGGTCTATTTTGGAAAATCAGTGCTACAGTTTTTAAATGAAATGAAATCTTCACTTGAAATCACAGTCATTTAAATAGGAGGTGTTGTTTCTGGAGCTATAAATAAATATGCACAAAACCTTCAAAAGAAAAGAAAATAAACATTGACTAAAATAAAGCAAGTGAATTGGAGAGAGTTTTCACACCTAACACAAAATATTCACACCTAACACATCAAATAAGGGGTTAATATAGAAGATATGTAAACACTTATAGAGATCAAAACCAAAAATGTTGAAACCCCTATAAAAATTATAGCGAGAAAATGAATAGACACTTCTCTGAAGAAGATAGACAGATGGCTAATAGTCCCATGAAAAAGTGTTTATCATCACTTATTATCAGGTAAGCTAAATTTTGGTCAATAATATTTTCTAACATCAGTGAGAATGGAGCATATAAAAAACACTGAATAATCTGTGTTGTCAAGGATGTGGTGAAAAACGAACTCTTATCTGCTGCTCATGAGATTGTTGTCTGGTTCAACTTCTACAGAAAGCAGTATGGAGATGTCTCAGAAAAGTAATAATATATCTTCCATACGACTTAGAGATCCCAATTCTTGTTATCTATACTCAAGACACAAGACATTTATATAAAAGGACATTTTCAAACAATTATTCATTGCAACACTTAATATAGTATGTTGAATATGGAATCAACACAGGTGTCCAGTGAGAGATGAGTGGATAATGAAGTTGTAAAGAGTTTGAAAATATGTGTGTAATGTACAAGTCTAAGGTTCCCCATTTGCATAGTAACATAGATAACATTGTTGAGTGCATTCTCTGGGGATGTGCAATGTGGTGAGTTTGCTGACTTCTCTCAGTGGTGAAACCTATTGAGGACTGAGACCCTACAGTCCTGAGTGCCCACTCTCAGTTACTAGCTTGTAGTCAGTGCTACATATCAATGACTGATCATGTTTACAGTGGGGGAGACATTGAGCTTTGAGTGACCTCAGAAACAATCAGTGGGAGTCTTCAAGGAGAATCTGCAGAAACAGGAGGGTGGTGCAACACTGCTGGCCTGTGACCTAGGAACGCTTTCCCGTCCCTCATCATACAATCCTGCTTTGAGCCTCTGTGATACCTTCACTTCTTCTCTCCTCTAATAATAGCTTAATCTATATTGCAAATCAGAGTTACCTTATTTTAAAAGTGTGTGTACTATATTTTAGACACTATTTTGAGTTGTATATAGCATAAGAGTTAAAAGCAGATTATTACCCATGCAGCTCTTTAGAAAGTAAACAAAGCCCACTTTTAACTATAAAATAAAGAAGACAATTTGACCAAAAGAAGAGGGATTTTTAAAAATGAAGTATTTAAAAATTATTACCCTTTTAAAAATTCTGTTTTGTACACTCTCCTGTCCTTTAATTTAAAGCAGATGCTCGGTGTGCATTTCTGGCTGTTGACCAAACTGGTAGTTTGGTGCAAGTAAACTTTTTAAAAAGGCTGAATGAGTTTTATAAAAAATGTTTATAACTGGTTCTCTGCAAAACAAAACAAAATAAAACAAAATTCTAGTTTATAGCATTCACTCATTATATTATGAATACACTCACTTTGGCCACTTTTAAACTACCAAAGTGGTATCCCTGAGGCAGAGTTGGGAAGACAGAAACATAACCAGCTCTTAACAGTGGAAACTGCTGCTATATCAGTGAAAGAATTCCTCCTATTTCTGTTTTTGTTTTGGGACCAAATCCAACTGTGCTCAGGCCTTCCTCCTAGCTCTGTGCTTGGGGATCAGTTCTGGCAGGCTTGGGGGATCATATTGGGTGCTAGGATTTGAACACAGGTCAGCAACATGCAAGGCATGCCCCCCTACCTACTGTACTATTATTTGGGTTTAAAATCAAACATTTTTAAAAAATAAAAATGTATTTTTTTGCAGGCCAAATTCAGCAAGTGATCAAGGCTTACTCTTGGCTCAGGGATTACTTCCGGTGGTGTTTGGTGGACCATATGGGGTGCCCGGATTGAATTAGGTGGATACATGCAAGGCAAGTGCCCAACTCCTTTGCCTTTTTTTCCTATTTAGGGGAGGAAGTTGGGCCATACCCAGTGTTGCTCAGGGCTGATGCTGGCATGTGTCCACAGATCACTTCTGACTCTGCTCTGGGGACAAAACGGGGTGCCGCAGAGCCAACCTGGGGCAGCTGTGTGCAAGAAAAGTGCCTTACCCGTTGTACTATCACTTCATCCACAAGCCCCTGTGCTTTGTGTCTGGCCCCAAAATGTTCAACTTTACTTGGTTATATTCTTTCTAACTGAAATATTTTAATTAAATCTGCTTAAATGATTTTAACAAACTTTGCTCCTCCAGGTAACTATATTCACTGAAGTGTTGAGTTGGTGAGCTGGTTATGTTTTCAAATACTATGCACATACACATGCAGGCCCAGAAACCTGGATATTTAGGATTTTTTCTTATTAATGAAAGTGGTAAATTCTCAGTACTGCATTTACATGAATCACCAGTATATTAATCTCCAAATATTCTTGTAAAAAACTTGGAAAAACTCTATTTGAAGTTACTCTTGGTAGGCAATGCCTTTTTTTGTGGGATCATGATCACGATCATCCTGTTGTTCGTCGATTGCCTCGAGTAGGCAGATCAGTAATGTCTCCTTCTTCCTAGCCCTGAGATTTTAAAAGAGCCATATTCAATACTCTTTCAGGGTTAGGAGAATGAGACCCATTATTGTTACTGGCATTTGGCAGATTGAGTACGACTTGGGAAGTTTGCCAGACTCTGCCGTGTGGGCAGGATGCTTTTGGTAGCCTGCTGGGTTCTCCAAAGGAAAAATGAGATAATAAGATGTCGCATGGCCACAAATGCAGCTGCGCACTTCCGGGAGCTGGGTTTTATAGTCTCTGCATCTTGGCAATTGATGGGACCAACCTGGAGCTGGCGGTAGCTGGTGGGTGTGACACCTACCTACTGGAAGATGGATCTGGGTGGAGAAAGCCCAGTTTCAATCCAAGCAGGCTTGGAGATCTCAGCCCCAGGACCCGCATGCCTAGGTTCCTCTGCCAGTTCCTTCAGCATGAGGCTTGTCCGGACGTGTGGAGAGTGGTCTTAGCATGGCTGTGGCTGGTTCTGGAGGTATTCAGCAGCTGGGGCTCTGGTGGGGGGAGGGGGGAGGGAAACTCAACCCGCCTCCCTCCAAGGGGCGCTGGTGAGGACAGCCAGGCACGGGGGCAGGAGACTCTGCGCTGTTCTCTTCCAGGAGCTGGGTTTTATTTTTTTGTGAGATACTGATCATATTTCTTAGATTTTAGCAATGCACCTTTCTTGGTGGCATGATTGCCTGCCAGGAAATAAATTCATGAAAGAACAGAGGATATATCCAACACGGAAGAATGCAAGAATTTACTTATCTGCTTCTAAACATTTGCCTCAGTCATTTGCTATAGAAAGCAATCAATAATTGGAAAATTAGGGGGCTCAGAGTGGTAGCACAGCAAGTGATTACCTTGCATTTGACTGACTCATATTTGGTACCTGGCATCCTATATGGTTCCTTGAGCCTTGCCAGGAGTGATCCCTGAGCAGAGAGTCAGGAGTAAGCCCTGAGCACCACCGGGTGTGCCCCCTCCCAATAAAAGTAAAAACAAATTGGACAATTAAGATCTTGGGCTCACTGCCTATTCTCTCATTAAGAACAGGCAGTCTCAGTCAGAGGTTCTCCTATGCCATCCAGGTTAGCACAGGAGACTGACTCCATATGGGGGAGAGGGTTATAGCTCAGAAATGAGAGATTTGTAGTTTCATCCTCCCTCCGGAACGGATCAATGGCAGTTACCCAGAGTAGTAACACTTGGTGCCTAATTTTAATTTTATTGATATTTTAAATCACAAGAGAGATATTCTTAACTATAAATCTGGAAGAAATAATCTGAACTTCAGAATTATTTTTTTTCTTTCTTATTTAAAAAAAAAACAAACTGTCCTCCTGTTGATCATCGATTTGCTCGAGCGGGCCCAGTAATGTCTCCATTGGAGACTTTGTTGTTACTGTGTTTGGCATATCGAATACATCACGGGGAGCTTGCCAGGCTCTGCCGTGTGGGCGAGATACTCTCGGTAGCTTGCCGGGCTCTCCGAAAGGGGTGGAGGAATCAAACTCGGGTCGGCCATGTTGGCTGTGTGCAACGCAAATGCCGTACCGCTGTGCTTTCGCTTCAGCCCAGGCAGTACTACAGAATTTCTCCTAGTGCTGCATCAGAGATCACTCCTTGTGGACTTAGGAGACCATATGGGGTGCTGAGAACTGAATATGGTCAGCCATGTGCAATGCAACCATGCTAACCACTGTACAATCATTTTGATCCCTGAAAAGAACGTAGTTTTTGATTATCCTAGGTTTCAACCTCAGACAGTCACACTAGGTACTTTAACTGCAGCAGCACAAACTCAACAGCTCAGAAAACCTCCTGCTGAAATGACTCTACTAAGAAAAGCAGGATGGGTCAGTGCCTTTAGTCTCCCTTCCAAAGATCAGTTTATGACTCTCATACTGGTCTTATACTTAAAGTTTGATGATTCAAATTCTTTTTTGGCAATTGGTACCTGATTTTCTAGTTCTTCAAGAGATGAGTAGTGGGAAAGTTCCTTAAGGAAGAGGACTCTTGCCTCTAGCAAGGTTTGACTACAAGTCTAAGGCAGGTTACAATCATGGTTTCTGTAAGTGGCTGTTTCTGGATCTAAAAGAAGGCTAGTGCCAACAAATTTCAGCAAAAAAGGTCAAAAGGGATATGGATACCAATAGTGCCAAATGTACGACAGAGCACTCTTGGGCAGAGTAGTTTTAACTAGTGAGAAGCTGGAATATGAGAAAAAACCCACATAGTCTTAAATATTTGAATTCAAATATTTAAGTCAGAGGGAAAATTATGTGAGGCAAAAAGCTACCATTGATTTGGGTTATAATTAATGTCTGGTGATATTAGACAAGGCACTTTAAAAAATTTTTATTAGTGAAAAACCATGAGATACAGTTGTAGACTTAAAAATTTTTGTGCTTGGGTTTCAATTATACAATGATCGAGTACCCATCCCTCCAACCAGTACCTATTTTTCACCACTGATCCCAGTATCTCTCCCATGCCCCATCTCTCCCCATTCCACCCTATCTCTGTGGCAGGGTATTCCCCTTTGTACTCCCTCTCCTTTTAGGTGCTGTGGTTTGCATTGATTGGCAATCATGTTCGGTCTATTAGTCCACTTTCAGCATGCATCTTCCATCCTGGGAAGGTCCTTTATTTGGTCCTCCCTTCTTTATCTCAGCTGCCTTTCTCCCTAACATGTGCTGCTGGCCTGTAAGCTATGGAGTGAACCTCCTGATACTTATCTTGGCTATTCTTGGGTGTTAGTCTCCTATTTTGTTACTTTATGTTCCCCAGATTAATGCAATCTTTCTATGTCTGTCCCTCTATTTCTGACTCATTTTGCTTAGCATGATACTTTCCATGTAGTACCACTTGTATGTAAATTTCATGACTTCATCTTTTCTAACAGCTACATAGTACTCCATTGTGTAGATTTACCAAAGTTTCTTTAACCAGTCATCTGTTCTCGACACTTGGGTTTTTTCCAGATTATGGCTATTGTAAAGAGTGCTGCAATGAACAAACAAGTGCAGATGTCACTACGGCTATACTTTTTTGCCTCTCTGGGATATATTCCCAGGAGTGGTATTGCTGGGTCTAATTTTTTGAGAATCGACCAGACTGGTTTCCAAAAGGACTGAATCAGTTGACATTCCCACCAGCAGTGAAGGAGGGTCCCTTTCTCACCACAACCTTGCCAACACTGGTTGCTTTTGTTCTTTTGGATGTGGGCCAGTCTCTGTGGTGTGAGATGATATCTCATTGTTGTTTTGATCTGCATCTCTCTGATGATTACTGATGTAGAGCATTTTCTCATGTGCCTTTTTGCCATTAAGATTTCTTCTTTGAGAAAGTTTCTGTTCATTTTGTTGCCCCATTTTTTGATGGGGTTGGATGTTTTCTTCTTGTGGAGTTCAACCAGTACTTTGTATATTTTTGATATCAACCCCGACAAGGCACATTTTTATTTTATCGATGATCATGACCATCCTGTTTTTAGTCGATTGCCTCGAGCAGGCCCCAGTTCGTCTCCTTAGTCCTAGCCCTGAGATTTTTCTTTTTAAAAAGTGCCATATTCAAGGCTCTTTCAGGGTTAGGATAATGAGACCCGTCATTGTTACTGGTATTTGGCATATTGGGTATGCCATGGTGAGTTTGCCAGACTCTACCATGTGGGCAGGTTACATTCAGTAGCCTGCCATTTTGTCCAAAATAAGAATGAGATAATAAGATGTTGCGTGGCCGCAAATGCGGCCGCGTGCTTCCGGGAGCTGGGTTTTATAGTCTCTGGTTCTTGGCCATTGATGGAATTACATGGTGCCAGGGGGCCAGGTGGTGGGTGTGACGCCTGCCTACTAGAATATTGAGGATCTGGGTGGAGGATGCTCAGCCCCGATCTGAGCAGGCTTGGAGATCTCAAACCCGGGATCCGCATGCCTTTGTTCCTCTGTTGGTACCTTCATGCGTGTGGAGAGTGGTCTCAGCATGGTGGTGGCTGGTTCTGGAGGTCTTCGGCTGCTGGATCCCTGGTTGGGGCGGGGAGGGAAACTCAACCTGCTCCCCACCAAGGGGCCCCGGTGAGGACAGCCAGGAACGGGGGCAGGCTTTATATTTTTTTATAGAAAATATCCTTTGAGATTCCCTTATTTACACTGCTTAAAAACAATGTTTAGGGACATAATTCCAACACCACACCAGTGTACCCACCTCTCTTCCCCAAGGACTGAAAGCGTTAGCCTCAGTTTCCCCTTGTCAGCTGATGTGGGCAGTCTCATTCTTGGCTATCCCCATTCTGCATTGTTGACTTCATGTGAATTCCTGGGATCTTTTTGATAAACAGGAAGTTAATAATTGTCCAGCATAAAATTCTGCCCCAGAGCTTAGGCTCAGTAGGAGGCTAAGATAATGGACAATGTGGTGGGAACAGGGCAATTTTTATAGATAAGGGACCACTACAATAATAACAGCTAGAAATGATGACTCTGGACAAGAACTGAATGTTGAAAGTAGGTAAGTAGGTATCTGTATTGAAAACCATAGCACCCAAACCGTGGGGGGTGGGGGGAGAGAGAGAGAGAGAGAGAGAGAGAGAGAGAGAGAGAGAGAGAGAGAGAGAGAGAGAGAGAGAAGAAAAGTGCGAGCTACAGAGGCAGGGAGGGAGAGGCAGGAAGGAAAACAACCTGGGACATTGGAGGTGGGAAATTACACTGGTGAAAGGATAGGTGGGTGTTGGAACATTATGTAACTGAAACCCAAATAAGAACAACCTGATAAATGTGTATTTACTGTGATTCAATAAGAAAATGGAAAAAATGAAAAATAAAAAAAGATAATGGGCAATTCCTAAGGCTAACGTCCAGACAAGGATCTGTTTGATCCCTCCATTCTCTGTAAAATTCTTGTCAATCCTTAAGAAATGAAAAGAGGCCAATTTTAAATCTTTGTAACACAAAGACACGTTTTTCCTATAAAAATTTGATAAAAAATACTAAGTTTCTCTCAACATAAGGAATTTTTTTCCTATCTCTTTTATTTTTCAGTAAACTTTTCTCCATTCTAACTGAGTCAGCATTTTTGTTTCTGAATTTTTTCACTCTTGAAAATATTGAAATACCTGGGAATCATGAACCAACAGAGAGACCCACTTTTCCATCAACTGGACCAACAGAGCAGCAGGACCCCAACACACCTTCCTTTCAATTCTCCACCCTGCCAACACTTTTGACAAGGCGCTTCTCTGATGCCACCTTGCAAAGCAGAAAATAAACACAATCCTTTCCAAGGCACATTACCTGTTCTAGATTTCTGTGACTCAGTTATGTATGTCTACTTCAGATCTCCATTTTCTCTAAACAATTTAGTTGCAGTTTTTGTTTCTTTTTGTTTTTCTGGTCACATCTAGTGGTATTCTGGCTTACCCATGGCTCTGCATTCAGGGGTCACTACTACTGGGCTTCGAGGAAAATTTGGGTGTCCGGTGATGAAGGTGATGTAGAAGTGGTGGCTGCATGTCTCTGTATTCGTTCGAGATTCCCAGGTTTTCCTATATTTTTAAGAATGAACATATTGAATAATAAGAAGCTCAGAGTCAGAAAGTAGAAACATTTATTGAAAAACAGAAGAAAAAAGAAAAAGAACTCCCCAACTGAGGAGGAACTTAGGATAGAACTAAGTTAACTATGGCACTTTTTGTGAGATTTTTATAGGAAAACTGGGTCTTTGTGTTGCAGAGAATGCAGGGAATCTACAGGGTGGTTGGGCTTGTTTGAAACTTTTGGGTCATCTGCCATTGTTCATTATTGGTATTATCCATTATCTTAGTCTCACTGTGAGCCTAAGCTCTGGGGCAGAATTTTGTGATGAACAATTGTTAACTACTGTTTATCAGAAAATTCCAGTAATTTGCAAGGAGAAAAAATGCAGGATGGGCCAGACAAGAGTGGGACTACTCACAGTAGCTAACTAGAGTAAACTGAGGTCTCCTCTTTCACCAGGATTGAACCCTGGTAGGCTGTATGCAAGGCAAGTGCCCTATGTACCGTATTATCTCTCTGATCCAGTAAGTTATATTTTCTTCTTTTTTTAAAATAAATTTTATTGGATCACCATGAGATGGGATGGAGCGATAGCACAGTGGTAGGGTGTTTGCCTTGAGTGCGGCCAGCCCGGCCAAGCCAGGTTCGATTCTTCTGCCCCTCTCGGAGAGCCCGGCAAACTACTGAGAGTATCTCACCTGCACTGCAAAGCCTGGCAAGCTCCCAGTGACGTATTCGATATGTCAAACACAACAACAACAAGTCTCACAATAGAGATGTTACTGGGCCCACTCCAGCAAATCAATGAACAATGGGAGGACAGTGCTACACCATGAGATACAGTTACAAACTTTCTGATTATGTTTCAGTCGTACAATGATCAAGCACCCATCACTCCACCAGTGCACATTTCCCACCACCAATATTCCCAGTGTTCCCCCCAACACCCCCACCCCATCCCACCCACAGATTCTGTGGCAACTACATTCCGTTTTAGTCTCTTTTTAATTTTGGGCATTATGATTTACAATACAGATACTAAGAGGGCATCATGTTTGGTCATTAGTCTACTTTCAGCACATATCTCCCATCCCAAGCAGTCCTTCCAACCATCATTTACTTAGTAGTCCCTTCTCCATCCCAACTACATTTTTTTACTGGGATTATAGTGTCCCAAAATAATTACATTAAATGTAATGAAATAGGAATGTTTCAAAGTCTGAATGTTTTATTTTTGAAGGGGTATTGGACCCAGTCCTGGAAGTACTCAAGAGCTAGTTCTGGCAATGTTCAGGAGATCATGTGCTTTGCTGGGCATCAAACTCGGGTTAGCTACATACTTTCCTATTGTCTCTCTGGCCCAATGGATGCCTATTTCTTCCCTAAGGCATTCTAGTTCTTCTGGTCTTAGAATTTACTGCCAAAGAATGGCAATGCATCATGTCTTAAGTTCTTTCTATGTAATCTTACAACTGAAAATGGGAGGAACATATTGGCTTAGAAAGAATACAATAATTTGGAAATAGGTTCAATTTCTAGTTCAACTGCCTACTCTCTTAATGATCTTATATAATTAAGATAACTTCTATTTTGGTAAGTAGGGAATAAAAATATCATATGATGGTGGAATTGTTGAGAGGATTATATGTTCTTTATAACCCAAAGACAGAGACTTACCCATTCAAAATTTATCTTTACAATCCATCTTTGGATATTTTCAGAGCCGCAGAAATGATATTGCTGTTTTTCTCCTTTTAAGTTTTTCCTTAAAATTCCGTTCTTGCCCTCCCATTCCAGTTGCTGATGGTGATGTTGTGATGAGTAGGGGCCAGGGGTGGGCACGTACATGCCTGGGGATGATGTTTACATTTTTTTGGCTGTGTTTCTTGTCAGGGCTTGTTCATTAGACTGTGAGGCTCACCCCAGTCATGGTTCTCAGTGCAGTGTTTGCACCCGAGCTGCCATTGCTCACACTTGGAGTTGAGACACACTCACAATTGGCTCACACATGTGCTTTCCAAGTGTTGCACTTCTTGGCAAAGGTATTTGCTAAAGATTGCAACCCTTTTAATGGTGCTCACACATGTGGATGTGATGTGACCAGAAAACACTTGGTGCACCAGGTATCACAAGCAGTAGGGCTACTGAGAGGACAGTTAGAATATGTGGAACACTGAGGTGCTGATAATTATTTGTTCTGCTTTGAGTCATACCTGTCAGTTCTCAGACCTTATTCCTGTGCTCAGGGATCACTCCTGGGGACCAATATGGGTACTAAGGATGAAACACAAGTTGGCCACATGAAAGACTCTATATCTCTGTGTGTCTCTTGGGCCCGGACACTGAGATTTTTAACTTGTGATCAGCACTTGTAAAGCTGCTTTAAGCCTCTGCATTATTCCTCCAGGTTCTGAGTTTCAGTTTCTTTATCTCTTTCTACTCTCCCCTAAATAACTTATTTGTCTTTAAAGTTGGAATCTGATTTAACCCAGTTCTGTAATTAATGTTAGAAAATAAAACAAAAGTATATTGACTGGAGGCTGAAGAGATAGAACAGTGGGCAGGGTGCTTGCTTTGCACTCAGTGACCCAAGTTTGATCCCCAGCAACCCAAATACAAAAACAATATAAAAGCCAACAAACAACATAAAACTGTATTGACTGGTTTTAACTTTAGTTTTATGACCAGAAATCTCAATTATGTGCTCAGGGTTTGCGATTAGCCTTATTACATATTTCTAAAGTCTGTTTTCCCTACATCTTAGATGATCATTCAGATATTATTCATTCCCTTCAAGTGTTATCCATTCCTCCCTATTTCCTTCAAATTCAGTTGAGTAAAAGGAAACCCTTAGCATAAACTCCCACATACTTGATTTACTTCTCATTAATTTCTTTGAAGGAAGGTCCAACACCTCTTCTTTGTTTCTAGGTTTCGTTTCTCTTCTGATCTCAGATTTTATTCAGGGACATGTTGATCATTCAAAGAGGGGAGAACTCGTAGACTGCTGGTAGCATGGGGGCATTACTTAGGGACCCTGGACAATGGGGAAATAACTATACATTAAAGCCACAAGGGCCAACATGATTATAAACACGTGACTCAGCCTCTAACAAATTCAATCAAAACAGTGAGTTTGCTAAGGAGGTGGATAGAGCGTAGGAGGGACTTCGGTAGAGAGATGCTGATGCTGGTAATGGGTTTGGAGTGGGAACAACAGATGCCTGAAACTCTACTATTAATAGCATTGTATAATATGTATCATTAATATTTAGGTTTTGTTAATTTTGAGTAGAAAATAAAAACAAACAAAAACCTAAAGAGATAGTGCTCATGCTGTGTATTCATCAAGACCCCAAGTGGATTCCCAGCATTTCCTGCCTCCTGAGTACTGCAGCATAGCTTTCCTCGGCTCTGAGCACCCTCTGGCCCTAGAAGCACCACTCTGTCATTGACCCAATCCTCAAGCACCGCCAGAGTCCCTCCATCAAAATTAAGGTTTTATCACTATAATTCGACCCTCCCACCTTCCCAGTCATCTCCTCTCTCATATGGAAAATTCTTTGTGACGAGTTTTGCTCTTGTCCCTGGGAAAGACACCATTTTTTCCCTCAGGCACTTCTTCTCCTTCTTTTTCAATGCAGGAGTACTGCTATTTATTCAGTCATTGATTAAGCTGATTGAACTGGGCATGAATTTCACATTATTTCTTTTTAAAATTTTTTTGAATTGGATATCCATTAATAGACCATTACAAAGCTGTTCACAACTGAGTTTCAGTCATACAATGATTCAGCACCCATCCCTCCACCAGTGTACATTTCCTATCACCAATGTCCCCTGTTTTTCCGCCACCAATGCCAAACCCCTCACCTCCTACCCCCAGCCTCCCTCTATTGGAGACACTTTCCTTCTTTCTCCCTCTCTCCTTTCCTTTTGTGCATTATGGTTTGCAATACAGGTGCTAAGAGGCCATGTTGATTGTTCAGGGCATTCGGTATTTTTATCGGGATGGTAAGGCTGGAGTAACTTTTCAATTGAATGGAAGATTTAGGGTGTGGACATGACTGCCGAGGCTTTTGGAAGTACAGGGAGCTTGGGAAGAGGTAGCCCATCCTGACCCCGAGAAAGCCTGGAGATTTCAGTCACAAAACCCGCATACCAAAATTTTCAGCAGATTATATCCTGGTGAGGTTTGTCCTGAGACAGTGGAGTCAGGCTAGGAGTATGGCAGAGATTTTGGATTGACTGCTAGGGACTCTACTTGGGCAGGCACAGGCCAAGCTGTCCCCTTCAATTTACCCCGGTCTGGTTAGCCATGCACAGGTCCATGCTTAACTGAGGCTTTTCATCTTTTTCAAGATTACTTATGGGTCTCTGAAAAAAGGTCAGTAGTAGAGCTTACAGGGTGGTGCTGGAGTTAGTTTGCGGGGGTGTCTTCCAGTGCTTCAATGAGTATTAGAAAGTGGGAGGAGGAGTTGCCCACCCTAACTCTGGGGAAGTTTAGAGTTTTCAGTCACAACACCCCCATACCAGAATTTTCAGCAGATTATATCTTGGTGAGGTCTGTCCTGAGACAGTGGAGTCAGGCCAGGGGTATGGCGGCAATTTTGGATTGTGGAAGCAAGTGGCTGCTGGGGGCTCTGCTTGGGTGGGCCACCAGGCCAACCTGCCCTCCCTTCAATTTACCCCGGTCTGTTCAGCCATGAACGGGTCTGAGATTAACTGTGGCTTTTAATCTGTTTCAAGATTTATCTATGAGTCTCTGAAATAAGGTCAATAAATGAGCTTGTACAGCTGAGCTGGAGGTGGTTCGTGGGTGTGGCTTCCATATACTTAGCTTTTGGCCGTTTAATTTCTTGGTAAATTTGCTGCCAAGTTTTTGGGGTCCAGCAAAGGCACAGCGGATATTTTGGGGTGTCAGGAAGCCTGAAGACACCATTGGGCTGCTGATACACTCACCCCGCAGGTACAGGTTGACCCGTTGGCTGTACCATGCCCTCTAGGCACTTCTAAATACTAGATAACTAGATGAAATATCATATAAAAAGAAACTTTCTCAGGAGAATATTCAACTTCCTATGTGCATATAGATTGTTAAAGAGTGCAATGGATCTTATGAATTAGACATGTTTATTTTGGTGGCTAATTAACTTTCTCATTGTCATTAGTAATAACAATTTCACTTTTCTCTTATTAGAATCCCGAATTCAATTTTACTTTTTATAAAGTGACATCCTCTTACTTATGTAAGATCAGCCATATAACTTAGTGACAACCATTAATGAATCTATGATATGTAACTTTTTGGCAGATGTCTCCCAAATAATGCCCAGGAGGCCTGAGACCACTCCTGGTGATACTTGGTTAATCAGGCCTGTGGTTAGGAATAGGTTCCTGGGACACAGTTCTGATTGGATCTTGTGGTGTTGTGGACCACCAGGACCATCCTGGTACTGCTTGTGGATCTCCCTATGTTCCATGTGCATTAATATTTCTGGTAATTCTTGGGAGTCCTTATGGTATTGGAGATCAAATCTATGCCTTGCATATGCCCTAATCCCTGAACTACCTCCATATCCCTATGTCTGTGTATTCTAAGTATTTACAATTTTTACTTTATTTGTTGATATTTTATCATATAAACGTTTTAACTTTTTATGGAGTAGGAGTTTATTTGTTATGATTTTGTTTTGATCTCTTGAATATGTGTCCTTCCATAGGGACCAGACACTAAAGAAAGAACTTCATGGGACAGCCTGGACCATGCCAGAACCAGAAAACTACAAAATCCCACTGTAGAAGTGACATTTTTGAGAAACCCACATTGATTTTTTTCACAGATCCTTTGCATTTCTGCAATTATTGAAAATTCTAAATGGCCTTTGAGGAATGTTAGGTTAACCTCCAAACTTACATCCCAGGGTACTTTCTTTCTTTTCATGTGGAAGCACATTCCCCTCCTCTCCAGCTGAGTCCCAACTGCCTCTATTCTCAGAGAATGATTTTAATGACGCCATGCTGATACCATCAAAGAAATGATGGCACAGATAGCCAACAAAGTACGGGAAATATGAGAGCTGAAATGAGAATACTAAGTATTGAGGAGTTTTCAAAATAGTTGATAATATGAAAAATGCAATAGAGGGTCTGAACATCAGAATTACTACAGCTGAGGAAAAGATCAACATAAAGAATCCACAAGATGAGATGCAAGAAACCTATAGAAAATAACAGAAGATGGGAAAAAAAGCCTGAAAATAAATGAGCATCACATCAGAAAACTATGGGATGAGGTAAAAATGGAACAATACAAGAATCATTGAAGTCCCTGAAAAATAAGAAGGCAAATTTAATAAAAAATCAACAGTAAAAGAAATAATAGCTAAGTATTTTCCAGAGTCTTGGAGTGCAGGCAGACCTAAGAAGCCAGAAGGGTCCTAGCAAAAATAGACAAAACAGAAAAACTCCAAGACACATTAATCAGAATGACAAAAGCCAAAGATAGAGAATACTGAAATCAGTAAGATAAAGAAATGAATTTGTACAAAAGAAAGTCCTAAGATTCACAGCAGACCCTATGAGTCAGAAGAGAATGTAAAGATATAGTGGAAGAACAACTCACTAAAATATGATATTCAGCTAGATTATAATTCCAATTTGAAGGAGCAATGCAGAATTTCATAAATAGGGAAAAATTTAGGAAATTCGTGGCCTTTAATCATTTTTAAAATATATTTATTGACTCACCGTGAGAACAGTTACAAAGCTTTCAGGTTTAAGTCTTGGTCATACAATGATCATACAATGACAATCCCTTCACCAGTGCATATTTTCCATGACCAAGAACTTCAATATACCCCCCCCCCATCACACCCCTCCCTGTGCCCGTGAGACAAATGATTTCCACTTAACTCTCTATTCTGATTACATTCTTTATTTTGACAAAAGATGCAACATTATTATTTGGAATTTTCCTCCAACAATCAAACCTACTGAAAGGCATTGTGAAATCATTTGTTTTCTATTGCTGGCTATGAAGACCATATGATGTCGAGGGGCTGCAATAGCAGCCGTGCGATTTTGGATTTCTGATATTTTACTAATTAAGTCTGGAGGTATTTCTGCCCAAAGCTGCGTAGTTCTGAGATTGGTTTGTGTACCTCTGGTGCCATGGCTGTGCCAAAGAGCCACTTGTGGGAGGCAACTCGTGGTCTCTGGGGTGAGAAGGACATGTCGGTTCTGTCCCCCATCCCATGAGGCCACAGTTGCCCCATCACCATGTCCGGCTCATACTTGGCTGTTCAATAATCTCTGAGGCAGCAGTCACTGTGCTGTTGGCGGGCTTGGGGGGCGGGGGAAGCGGAAGAGACAGACATCCTATCCCTCCCGGGCTGGGGCACGGCACCATAGTTTAATGCATAGTCCATTCACATTTCTGCCAAAAACTGCTGGATTCTGCATTAGGTCCGTGTGCCTCTGGATGAGAAGGACGTTCTGGTCGGCCTTTAATCAGTTTTGCAAGAAACATTAAAGGAGTTTCTTTAAAAGACAAGACAAAGTTCTTGGCAAATTTTTTTTAAGTATGGCATTCACTTATGGTGCTTATGGTTATCCTCTATAAAATTAAGATAGATATGTTTATTTCTAGCCTGTTAAGGGATTTTTACACTTTTTTAATAAGAAGTAATGTTTCATTTATATTGAATGTTATTTGTCTACTCAGGTGATCTTCTTTGCATCTATTAACTTTTAATTACAATCTTTTGTTTATTAATACAGGTACTATTTAATCTGTAATGCAATATTTTCTTTTCCATTACTTTGTATCTGCACCACACTTGGCAGTGCTCAGTGCTTTATTTTGGCCTTTATCTCAGGGCTCACTCCTGGGAGGACAAAGGGACGATATATATTGCTTTGAATCAATACTGAGTAGCCCACATACAAGGTAAGCACACTACGTGCTGCATTAACTCTCTGTTTTTAATATAATGTATTTAAACATTAAGTTTATATTTAATTTTTAGGATAAAGCATAATTTTGCACTTCTATAAGCCTTTTCAGATTTTCTCTTGCAATTTTCTTGTTTATTCTCTGTCTATAAAGTCTCAGTACCCTTTTACTATGTCTGTGCACCTTCCTCCTTAAGGGATCAGTTTGCTTTGATCTCCACGGTCCAGGTATGATTTTCTTACTCAGGGGGATGCTCTCAAGCAACCTTATTTATAAGATACACACACTAGATGAAATTTTGTCTGAAATTGAGCCCATACTTTATTTCTTTATGTTCTGTTTTCCTCAGGTACTAATCAGATTCCTTTGGAGAAAATAAATTATTTTGAAGTAAATCTTGTCTCAAGGTCCATTTTGGGATTGTTCCATAAAATATTGACCAAGAGTTACTTTGATTTTCCCAATGATGCACAGAACAGATATGAAAGTCCATCAAAACTCATTGAAAACCACTAAGAAGTATCTGTAGAGACAAGAGTCAAATTGCAGGGCTAAAGAGATATCTCAAAAGGTTGGAGCACATGCTCTGCATACATGAGGTCTCAAGTTCAAACATGACCATGTATATACCCAAGGCCACTGGATACCATGGGTCCTGAAAAGCATCATGACCTGGCTCTAGCAAACTGTTGTCCCAGTTGGCCAAGTATTGCTGGGAGTGACTGCTGAGGTCCTTTTAGCATTCCCTGGGAATGTACTTCCCAATACCCCACATCCAAAAAAAAAAAAAGCACAATGCAAATAGGAGTGGACAATTTTTTTGGTACTATACTTTTAAAATGCTTCTAGAGGAACATAATATGATGCTCACTGTAACCATGCCACTGGAACCCTCGAAAGGCTGTTTCACTTGGGGAGCCCCAGAGGGGGCAGGTGAGACCCCTCCCCACCACAAGGGACCCAGCCCTGGCAGCCAAAAACCTCCAGAACCCAGCTACTGCTATGCCCGCAACTGCTCTCCACAAGCTCGGGCTGAGTCTCACCCATGAGTGAATCTCCAGAAAAACCCAGGTATGTGGGACTTTGTGACTGAGAGTTCTGGGCTCAATGGAACAGGGAATGGAGAGCCTTTGCCCATGGCATGGTGATTCAGCAGTCATGCCCATAAGCCACTTCTAACTGGCGCCAGATAATCTTGTCATCAGCCACCATTCAGATCATATATCCTTTTCTCCCAGAAGGAGCATAACATGACTCTCACCATAATCATGCCACTAGACCCCATGGCAGGCTGTTTCACAAGGGGAACTCTGGAGGGGGGCAGGTGAGACCCCTCCCTGCCCCAAGGGACTCAGCCCCAGCAATTGAAAACCTCCAGAACCCAGTCACTGCCATGCCCATGGCCACTCTCCACATACTTGGCTGGGCATCACCCACGAGTCAATCTATTTTTGGACAGTGCAGCTGGCCGCATTTGCTTCAAACCACACATCCTACCCATTCTCCAAGATTACCACACCACATTTGATAGGGTTAAAAGCAGGAGGCAAACAATCTTAGAGGGAAATATACATTTTTTTACAGATATATGTAAAAAGCACACAAGGCTCAACCTTTAATATTTAATAACATGTTAGTGATCTCTTATAGAATTGCTTAATGGCCCTTGCGTGAAATACAATCTCCACACTCTTTCCCCTAAGAATACTTTTTTGTAGCATTTTTAGTGTTTTTTTTTAATAACAAACGATAGAAAATACATTATTTCGGTTTTGATTTGGGGCATGGACTGGAGTTTGGGATGGAAACATCCAAAATATGGGGGTGGGAAGGTGTAATGGTGGTGGGATCGGTGTTTGAATATTACATGTAATGAAATATTGTGAGCTACTTTATAAAATAAACAAAAAGAAAAAAGAAAAAAAATGCTCCAAGAATATTTGGTTATTTTCTGACCTTTTGTTTCCCCCTGACTCATTTTCCTCTTGTTAAAGCTGCTATTGTCACTGTTGTGATATCCAGTGTCACATGTTAAGTTGCAGTGCACTGGAGATTACATACTTGTGTCATAAGGAATCACACTGGCAGTCCCCCCCTATTAAACATCCATTAAGAAATGGCTGTCATTTTCTTACTTTATATTGCAGTAGAGATTTTCCCTCTTTGAGGACAGTAGGTATAAGTAGACATCTTAATTTAAAGGAAAAATCAGAGTCCAAGGTAACACAGTTCCATGTTACCTGGGTTCTGTGGGACTTCACTCATGTGTGAGGCTTGGCCCGAGTGTGTTGAGGGCGGCCTGAAGTGTGGTGGCGGTTGGGTAGTGGAAATCGACTGCCAGGGCTGGATCCTTTGGGGCGGGGAGGGCTCTCACCTGCCCTCCTCTGGGGAGCCCCAAGTAAAAACAGCCCGCTGCAGAGTCCTGTGGCATGGTTATGGGGGCCTTATTTTATGCTCCCTTCCTGGAGAAGCAGCCATGAGTTCACTTCATAAGACACACCATAA
Organism: Sorex fumeus; assembly: GCF_029834395.1. Lineage (NCBI taxonomy): Eukaryota > Metazoa > Chordata > Mammalia > Eulipotyphla > Soricidae > Sorex > Sorex fumeus. Next base: position 7,808,379 of record NW_026606103.1, read on the forward strand.
GACACTCTCTACCCATTTTTCATAATTAGCACACCATATTTTATGGGGTTCTGAAAGTAAGCAATAAAGGGAAATATTTGCCTCTCAGAGACCCGGGCAAGCTACAGAGAACATTCCACTTGCATAGCAGAGTCTGGCAAGCTACCCGTGACATATTCAATATGCAAAAAATAGTAACAATAATGGATCTCATTCCCCTGAACCTTAAAAAGCCTACAATACAGCAACTGTGGGAAAGACAAGGCAGAAGAGGCTGCTAAAATCTCAGGGCTGGGATGAACGGAGATGTTACTGGCGCCGGCTCGAGTAAATCAATGAACAACAGGATGACAGTGATATAGTGAGCATGAATCATTTTTCTAACAGAAAACGTTTTAAAGTAAAACTCTATGATCTGTGAGGATGGGCATTACTCTTCTGTAGGTAGTAGAGTTTCACTTGAATAGAGACTGTCTTGTATTTTAGCTCCAAAACTAAAATTTAAGTTGCCATAGAGATTCCTAAGATATTTAAACTCTTACTGGGTATCACCTGGATGAATTCCTAGTCTCAGTGAATTTTTACTGTGTAAGAAGGAATATGAGAAAATGAGGTGAACATAGGTATCAGTTGAAGAGTAGTCTAGTAGTTTCCTTCTGCTGCCTCTGAAATATCAATGCGTACATGAATAAATCAGAGATGTAGATGAGAATTCCATAGCTCTCATTAAATTCAGTAGATCTATGTAGATTTAGAGGCTTTGCATATCTTTAAAGCTCTCAGATAATGCTGATGGCTAATCCTTCATCTTTCATCCTTGTTACTTTGAATAATAAAGCTTAGGGTTCCTACCTTTTAGTACAGCCCCAAATTCCCTGCCTGAAATCATCTAAGATTTAGAAACAAGCTTAATCAGTAGAAATTAATGAATTAAGTTAAATTCATCTAGTTTCCAGATGGGAGGCTGTTCCTGGAATGTGGAGTCATTAGGGCATTCACAAATAATCTCAGAGAACAAGTATGCATGTGCGTGAATGTATGCATTTACATGTAGCTTGGATAGGAGTATTTTTGTTCAATTGTGATGAAATTATTTTAGGAAATTCTTAGGCACTGTATTTCATCTCCCCTGCTGCTGCTTCTTTATTGTCTGAAAGAGCAAACCTCTAAATCATTCCACTGGTCTTTTCTACCTTTTAGCAAAATCTATTATCTCTCATGTGTGTAATGAGAAGTGAAGGGCTCCTGTGGATCTTAGAAAATGCACTATATAATCTGAAAATAGACAAGAATCCATTGTTTCAAACAAAAGTTAATTCTGCACACAAATTCCACAGATAGTGATCTAGTCCTTTCAAAGATTTATTCATTTCTCATCTTCTTGCTATGAAATCTACCATTTTTCATCTCATTCTGTGATAGATAAATTGAATTAATCCAGAGCTAAAACAACTTCTTTCAAAAGACCTGTCTATCCATTTATCTTTGTGATCTAATACTTGCAATGACTGTGGTTTTAAGGTGCAAAACAGAAAAGAGAATGTACAATAATTGTTATAGAGCTAGATGGTTTACATATTATAAAATGCTATAAGTGTTTTATAACCAACTCTTAAACTCTTGAAATTTTTCCAGGGTCTGAGAATAGATAGGGAGTAATTTATTAGTAGATAGAGGTCTCTTTCTGGTATGATAAAAATATTCTTATAATTGAAAGTGACTGGTACAATACAGAAAAATTCCTAAAGAATAGTGAACTATGCAATTAAAATGGGAAACAAGGAGCCAGTGAGGAGATATAGAGCTATAAGGTGCTTGCTTTGCATGTGGCTGACCCAGTTCAATCCCAGCACTGCTTACAGCTCTCCAACACTCCAGGGGTGATCTGTGAGATCAGGAATAAGCCCTAGGCACTACTAGGTATGCCTTTGAACAAAGTGAAAACTCAAAAACCCTAAGAAGCCCAGAGAGACACTGCCTTCCAGAAATCTCACCTGTTCTATCCCCTAAAAAGAGCAGAGAGGCACTATTCTCCAGAAATCTCACCTGGTTCTATCCCCTGCACCACATAAGTTCCACTTATCACCAGGAGTGATCCTGAATGCACAGAGTTAGGAGCAACACCTGAGCATCTCAGGAAATGGTCCTTAAACAAAAACAAAAACATGAGAAACAATGACACAGACCCCACCTCCCTCCCAAGCCTTTTACACAAATCCTACCTCCCTCCCAAGCCTTATTTCTATAATTTCCATAATGTTAATATTCGCAGTGTGACTGTTTCAAGTTGTCCAAGTGTCATCACTGGACACTTGGAGTTGAAACTGCATATCTATGTCCTGAGTGTGATGAATGAGGGGTTCGGTTTTCCCTGAATATTTGGTTTGGAGATGATCACTTTCTGTTTGTTTTGGAGGGGGGCATGGAGGTACCCTGGTTCACACCCAACAGTGCTCAGTGCTTACTCCTAGTCCTGTGCTCAGATATTAATCCTGTTGGGGCTCAGGAGACCATAAGCAGTTCCAGAAATCTGGATCTAACCTGGTTGGCTGATCAAGCTCTGACCTACTATGCGCTCTTTTGGGATGTTCTTTTTCATTTTCTGCTGCTTCCTCCCCACCCCCCCATCTTCTGGAGAGTATCATGCCCGGTGAAATGAGTTAGAGGGAGAGACACAGAATAGAGAAATGAGTCAGGGGGCAAGGGACAGAAATAGCGATGTCACTCATATGAGAGATATAAAGAAACATAGTTGGGGAATAACTGAAATTCAAAGGCATTTGAAACAAAGAGAAGGAGAATTGGTTTTCAGTAGGAATCTTGTGGCTAGTGTGGGTGGTGGTGGTAAGGTGGAAAAGATTGGGGAATGGTCTATTACAACAAAAAAAAGAGGGAAGTGGTCACACTGGACAGGGAATGGGTGCTGTAAGGAGTAAAGTGATGTGCATGAGGTCCTATCTGTAACAGTATTCTAAAACACAGGGTCTAAAATGGGGGGAGAGAAAAGGAAAAAAGAAAAAGAAAATAGTTACTGCCATATAGGCAGGTGGGGAGTGAGAGAGAAACTGGGGGCATTTATGGAGAAAAGTGGGCACTGGTGAATGGACAGGTCCTCAAGCACTGTATGCCTGAAATTTGATCATCAATAACTTTTGTAATTCACAGTGATTCAATATAAAAGTTTTTAAATGGAAGAAAAAAGGTAAAGGTAAAGGCCCTCCCGTTGATCGTCGATTTGCTTGAGCGGGCCCAGTAACGTCTCCATTGGAGACTTCGTTGTTACTGTGTCTGGCATATCCAATACTCTCGGTAGCTTGAGCTTTCCGGGCTCTCCGAGAGGGGCGGAGGAATCGAACTCGGGTCGGCCATGTTGGCCGCTTGTAAGGCGAACGCCCTACCCACTGTGCTACAAAAAATAAAATAAAATGTGGTGAAAGACTGTCTCATCTTGTGCCAGGCTGACTTCATCAGAGGAGGACGGTTGAGTCCCTTCACCAGCACCAACAGAACCCAGCCAGCTGTAAGTTCCAGAACCCAATTGCTGCCATGCTTATGGCTGATCTTCACAGATTCCTGGCAAGCCCCTCACGCGTGAAAATGAGTTCACCAAAAAAACCAGGTATGCAGGTTTTGTGATTGAAACTTCCAGGTTGCCATGGAGTCGGAAATAGGTCCCCTCCCCCAACTTACAGCACTTCCAGCTGCCTGGCAGTCATGCCCACAGACTGCCCCTGGGCACCACATAAGCTCATTAATGGCCATGATCCAGAGACTTACAAATATGTGTCAGAAGAGAGCAACACGCTGCAGAGATGACTCCAGACACCCAAATCACCATCCAGTTATAAATATAACTGCAACTCTAGCACCCTATTTAAAATTTTAGAATTCCAAAACCCCAGATATATGAACACTTAGTCTTTGACAAGGGAGCAAAGAAATGTAAAGTGGAGCAAGGAAAGTCTCTTCAATAAATGGTGCTGGCATAACTGGACAACCACATGCCAAAAAAAAAATGGGCTTAGACTTTGATCTAACACTATGCACAAAAGACAGATCAAAATGGATTAAAGCCATCAACATCAGTCCAAAATCCATAAGATAAATAGAAGACAAGGTTGACAAAACCCTTCAAGACATTTAAGCTAAAAGTAACTTCAAAGATGACATGCCACTGGCCAAGCAAGTGAAAACAGAGATAAACAAATGGGACTATCTTAAACTAAGAAGCTTCTGCACCTCCAAAGAAACAGTGACCAAAATACAAAGACAGTCTACAGAACGGGAAAGGATATTCACCCAATACCCATCTGATAAGGGGTTGATATCAAGGATATACAAGGCACTCGTTGAACTCCACAAGAAGAAAACACCCAACCCCATCAAAAATGGGGTGATGAAATGAACAGAAACTTTCTCAAAGAAGAAATCCTAATGGTTAAAAGTCACATGAGGAAATGCTCTACATCACTAATCATCAGGGAGATGAAGATCAAAACAACAATGAGATATCATCTTATACCACAGAGATGGTCCACATCCAAAGGAGCAAAAGCAACCTGTGTTGGCATGGATGTGGGGAGAAAGGGAGTCTCCTACACTGCCGGTGGGAATGCCGACTGGTTCAGCCTTTTTGGAAAACAATATAGACAATTCTCAAAAAATTAGAAATTGAGCTCCCATTTGACCCAGCAATACCACTTCTGGGAATAAATCCCGGAGATGCAAAAAAGTATAGTCGAAATGACATCTGCACTTGTTTGTTCGTGGCAGCACTGTTTACAATAGCCAGAATCTGGAAAAAAACATTGGTGCTCAAAGACAGATGACTGGTTAGAGAAACTATGGTACATCTACACAATGCAATACTATACAGCTGTTAGAAAAGATGAAGTCATGAAATTTACATACAAGTGGTACTACGTGGGAAGTATCATGCTAAGTGAAATGAGTCAGAAATAGAGAGGATGGATATAGAACGATTGCACTCATCTGTGGAATATAAAGTAACAGAATGGGAGATGAACACCCAAGAAGAGCTGAGATAAGTACCAGGAAGTTTGCTTCATGGCTTGGTAGCCGGCAACACATGGCGGGGGAAAAGGCAACTCAGAGAGAAGTAAAGGGTGTTTGGAGGATCCGCTCAGGATCAGAGATGCGTGCTGAAAGTAGACTATAGACTGAACACGATGGCCACTCAATACCTCTATTGCAAACCACAACACCCTAAAGGAAAGAGAGAGCAAAAAGGAATGCCCTGCCACAGAGGGGGGGCGGGGTAGGGAGATTGGGGGTGGATGGGAGGATTAATGGGTTCATTAGTGGTTGAGAATGGGCACTGATGGAAGGATGGGTACTTGATCATTGTATAACTGAAACCCAAGCACGAATGTTTGTAAGTCTGTAACTGTACCTCACGGTGATTCACTAATAAAACATGTTAAATAAATGAATAAATCGAGCGGGCCCAGTAACGTCTCCATTTGTTTTGAGACTTGCTGTTACTGTGTTTGGCATATTGAATACGTCATGGGTAGCTTGCCAGACTTTGCCTTGCAGGCGAGATACTCTCAGTAGCTTGCTGGGCTCTCCAAGAGGGGCGGAGGAACCAAACCTGGCTCTGCCGGGTGGCTGCGTGCAAGGCAAACGCCCTATTGCTGTGCTATCGCTCCAGCCCAAATAAATAAATAGATAAATAAAAAAAAACAGAAACATCACCTGACCCTCCCTATACCCCATCTCATTTCCCCACTCTTCAGGTGGCATTAATCTTAAACTGATATCTCCAGGCGCCTTTGGGAATGGAGGCAGCTACCTCCCCTTCTGGCTAGACCCTAGCAGCCTCAATATCTAATCTTGGGTATATTGACCAGTACAGCACCACATCTCTTGCATACGTGGCTATACATCAGCTCTGCTCAGTGCACAATTATACTTTCTGGGGTCCTTGGGCAAAGATGAACAGAGACAGAAAAGAGCAGCCTAACTCCTCACAGAGTCCCAGGAAGGTTAACTACAAAGACTCAGCAGGAGCATTGCAAACCCAGTAGGGAAGATGCAATTAGCAAAAAGCTCAACCAACACAACAATCTCTATAAATCATTAGAGAATTAGTGTATTGACACCAGGGTGATGATGTCAAGTCGGGTCAACTAAGTGATGGTACAGGTAGTGAGCAAAACACAAGAAACTATGAGAACTGAAAATGAGTAAACCACCAGCAGAAGTGACAGAAAGAACAGTAGCTGATATTTTACAAAAAACCCTCATTAGAAGCTCCAAGCAGCAAAAAAACTAGTTGAGGAAAAAATTAAGGAGTTCCAAAATAAAGTTTCTTAGTAAACTTAAAATTCAGCTACCCATCAACCCAGCAATTCAACTTCTGGGTATCTATTCCCGGGACAGAAAAACATTTATTCAAAAAGAACATATGCATGCTACAATGCCACTATTCATTGCAACATTCAGTACAACAGCTAAGATTTGGAATCAACCTAGATGTCCAATGACAGCTAAGTGGATCATGGAGATATGAGATATATACACAATAGAATACTAGACAGCTGCAAGGAATGGTGAAACCATGCGATTTGCTGGAACATGGATGGAACTGGAAGACATCATGTTAAATAAAGTAAGTCAGAAGAATAATATTTATTATTATAAATACAGGATGATACCACTTATATGTGATGTTTAGACAAACTGGATGAGGAAATGCAATGGTTTAAAGGGTATTTTTTAATTATATTGAATCACCGAGAGATAGTTACAAGATTTCATGTTGGGTTACAATCACACAATCATCAAATACCCATTCCTCTACCAGTGCACATTTCCCACCACTAATATCCCCGGTATAGCCCCCATTTCCCACACTCTCCCTTTTTCCATGGCAGACAATTTTCCCCATACTCTCTCTCTCTCTACTTTTGGGCATTGTTTTGTTATATAGCTACTGAGAGGCCATCATGTTTGGTCCTTTATCTCTTTCTGCACACATCTCCCATCTCGACCGATTCTTCAGCCATTGTTTTCTTAGTGATCCTTTCACTATTCCAGCTGCCTTCTCCCCTTTGCTCATGAGGCGGACTTCCAGCTATGGAGCAATCTACCTGTCCCATGTATCTATTATCCTTAGGTGTCAGCCTCATGTTATGTTGTTTTATACTCCACAAATAAATGCAGTCCTTCTCTGTCCCTTCTCTTTCTGACTCATTTCACTTAGCATGATACTCTCCATGTCTATCCATTTATAAGCAAAGTTCATAATTTCATCTCTCCTGACAGCTGCATAGTGTTCCATTGTGTAGATGTACCAAAGTTTCTTTAACTAGTTATCTCTTCTAGGGCACTTGGGTTGTTTCAAGATTTTGGCTATTGTGAACAGTGCTGCAATGAACATATAGGTACAGATGTCATTTCTACTGTGCTTTTTTGCATCCTCGGGATATATTCTGAGAAATGGTATTGATGTGAGGTGGTATCTCATAGTTGTTTTGATCTGCACCTCCCTGATGATTGGTGAGGAGAGCATTTTTTCATGTGCCTTTTGGCCATTTGTATTTCTTCCTTGAGAAAATTTCTGTTCATTTCATCGCCCCATTTTCTGATGGGGTTGGATGTTTTCTTGTAGAGTTCAACCAGTGGCTTGAACTTGATACCAACCCCTTAACAGATGGTTATTGGATAAATATCCTTTCCCATTCTGTAGATTGTCTTTATATTTTGATCACTGTATCTTTTGTGGTGCAGAAGCTTTTTAGTTTTTTTTTTATTAGTGAAACACCATGAGGTACAGTTGTAGATTTACAAATTTTTGTGCTTGGGTTTCGATTATACAATGATCAAATACCCATCCCTCCACCAGTGCTCATTTTCCACCACCCTGGATCCCAGTATCCCTCCCACACCCATCCCCCCATCCCACCCTGCCTCTGTGGCAGGGCATTTCCTTTTGTTCTCTCTCTCCTTTTGGGTGTTGTGGTCTGCAAAAGAGGCATTGAGTGGCAATCATGTTCAGTCCATAGTCTACTTTCAACATAGAAGCTTTTTAGTTTAATATAGTCCCATTTGTTTATCTCTGTTTCCTCTTGGTTGGCCAGCGGCATGTCATCTTTGAAGATACCCTTAGCCTCGATATCGTGGAGGGTTTTCTGACCTTGTCTTCAATGTACCTTATGGATTCTGGTCTGATATTGAGGTCAGACCAGAATTTTGATCTGACTTTTGTGCATTTTGATCTGACTTTTGTGCATGGTGTAAGGTTGAGATCTAAGCCCCCCTTTTTTTGCATGTGGTTGTCCAATTATGCCAGTACCATTTTTAAAAAGGTTTTCCTTGCTCTGCTTCACATTTCTTGCTTATCAAAGATTAGATGTTCATACATTTGGGGTTGTGCGTAGGGATATTCGACCCTGTTTCATTGGTCTGTGGCTCTGTCTTTGTTCCAGTACCATGCTTTGTAGTAGAGTTTGAGGTTGGAGAGGGTGATGACTTTCATCGTCTTTTCCCAAGAATTGCTTTAGCTATATATTTTTTGTATTTGTTTCTTGTTCCATATGAATTCAGGAGTGCTTAATCCAATTCTTTGAAGAATTTCATGGGTATCCTTATAGAAATCACATTGAATCTGTATAATGCTTTGGGGAATATTGCCATTTTGACAATGTTAATTCTTCCTAACCATGAGCAAGGGATTATGTTTCCATTTCCTCGTGTCCTCTTTTATTTCATGGAGTAGCGTTTTGTAGTTTTCTTTGTAGATGTCCTTTACCTCCTAAGTTAGGCTCATTCCAAGGCACTTGATTTTCTGAGGCATGATTGTGAACAGGGTTGATTTTTTCATGTCACTTTCCTTCATCTCATTATTTGCATATAGGAAGGCCATGGATTTTTGGGTTACCAAAACTTCTTAACTTAGTATATTTCAATTCAGAAGTTAAACCTAGAAGGCACATGCACACTTTCTCCTTTTAATCGTTCACTTTTAGACTCATGTAGTTCAAGGCATTTATGAGCAAAGTGTTTGAGCCCAAAATGAAGACCACCTAATGAGAAGAGTGAAATCTGCTATTGTAAATTCATACTCAGATTTTTCTGGATTGTATAAGATGGCTTTAGCTCAGAGAACATCTATTTCCACATGCTAGAGATGAACACTCAGAAATCTCTAAAAATATAAAACCACTTTCCGTGGGAAGAAAGTCTTGTCATAAGAATAATTTGGCTGAATCTTAAGAACACTTAGTAACCGGGCACAGGCAAAATTGGTGTGTTTAATCTTTCAGCAGATCATAATACCAGGTGGCTTAGAAAAAGGAGAAGAAATGCATGAAGTATCTGTCAAAGGGGATGACTTTGTTATGCAAAAGGGATAAAGCTGAGAGGAAGTCTATGCCATCTTTGCTATTCTGTGGAGCTCATCTGGAGCTTAGTAGTAATGATAAGGGGATAATAGAACAGTGGAAATTTCTGACAGAGCAGGGGCCTTCTGCTGTCACTAAATAGACCCCATAAAGCCTTTGAAATATTTGTAATGAAGATCTGAAAATGCTTTTGTGATTATTGAACTTTAGCACTAGCAGTACCTGGACACTTAGTTAAAACTTCCTCTCAGAGTCATCTCCAGAGTTTCTGATTCAGTTGCCCTGGTTAAGGCCTGAGAACTTATATTTGTAACAAATTCTAAGTTATTCTGATACTGCTGTTCAAGAATGAAATACTAGGCAAAAAAAAAATGATCTGTCTTTCTTCTCCTTTACTCAGAGTATAAGCTAGCAAGTGAACCAACTACCATTGCTTCTATTTGGGTAGAATTTTGTTAAAAGGCAGGTAGAGCAGCAGGAAAGCTTTAAAGAACAAAAAAAGGTAAAGATTCATGTTGAAAAAATACCACATCTTGATTATAGGTGCTAAGGAAGATATATGCATATATATATATATAATAATATGTAATACATATCACAAATTACATATATTAGATATATTATATTGCATATACACTACATTTATATTATATCCCTTGGAACTCACAATGATATATATTATATATGCTTATATATGTTTATATATATAAAAGTCTTCTGCCCCCGCACCTGACTGTCTTTGCCGGGGCCCCTTGGAGGGGAGTGGGTTGAGTTTCCCTCCCTGCCCCAACCAGGACTCTGGCAGCTGAAGGCCTCCAGAACCAGCCACCACCATGCTGAGACCACTCTCCGCACACATGAAGGTACTGGCAGAGGAACAAAGGCTTGTGGGTTCTGACTCTGATCTCCAAGCCTACTCAGATCGGGGCTGAGCACCTTCCACCCAGATCCTCCAAATTCCAGTAGGTGGGGGTCACACCCACCAACTGGCCCCCTGGCGCCGTGTAATCCCATCAACGGCCAAGACCCAGAGACTATAAAACCCAGCTCCCGGAAGCGACATCTTATTATCTCATTCCTACTTTGGACAAACTGGCAGGCTACCGAATGTAACCTGCCCACACGGCAGAGTCTGGCAAACTCCCCGTGGTGTACCCAATATGCCAAATACCAGTAACAATGATGGGTCTCATTCTCCTAACTCTGAAAGAGCCTTGAATGTGGCACTTTTCTAAAAATCTCAGGGCTAGGATGAAGGAGACGTTACTGGTGCCTGCTCGAGGCAATCGACGAATAACAGGATGGTCGTGATATAATATATATAGCATGATATTATATATTATATATAAGTCCTGGAGTAGACTATAAACACTTCTGTCTAATGCATCTTTGCATTATAGTTTTCAGGGCAAATGTATGACAATCATATAATAGATAAAATGATACTTTACTCACATAGAAAAGAGACAGCGTGAGAACAGCTCAAATTGTGGGTGTCATAATCAGTAATATCTCTGGTGGCTAATGCTGCACAATTTACTTCTGATAGCACAGCGGGTAGGGCGTCTGCCTTGCATGCAGCCAACATGGCCGACCCGAGTTCGATTCCTCCGCCCCTCTCGGAGAGCCCGGCAAGCTACCGAGAGTATTCGATATGCCAGACACAGTAACAACAAAGTCTCCAGTGGAGATGTTACTGGGCCCGCTCGAGCAAATCGATGATCAACGGGAGGGCCTTTACCTTTACCTAGTAAAAGAAACCTTCCCCTTTACAGAGAAGATAGACATAGCAGTGAGGTTATCCAACTACTATATGGCACACACAGTTTATTTTATCTTTTGGTTTACTCAGAGCTTAATCCTGGTTCTGTGCCCTGACAGACTCAGAAAACAATACAGAATGCCAGGGAATAAACCTGGGTTGGCCAAGTGCAAAGCAAGCATACTCTCTTTCCAGCCCTCAAATCTTGTTTATTCTTTTTTTTTTTTTTTTTTTTTGCTTTTTGGGTCACACCCAGTGATGCACTGGAGTTACTCCTGGCTCTGAACTCAGGAATCACTCCTGGTGGTGCTGGGGGGCCATATGGGATTCTGAGAATAGAACCTGGGTTGGCCGCGTGCAAGGAAATCACCCTACCCACTGTGCTATCGCTCCAGCCCCAATCTTGTTTATTCTTAAAAAAAAAAAAGAAAGAAAAGATCTAGTATAATTTGTTCTTTGTATTGTTTTATTTTATGTTTATTTGTGCTCTAATTTTTATTATGTCCTTTCTTCTACTTACTTTGCAATTCATTTGTTGTTGTTTTTTTTTCCTAGTTCCTCAAGTTGTGAGACCAGTTAGGATATTAATCTCATGAATGTCTCCAGTGATTGATGCTCTTTTTGTTCAGGCTTATTTTTTTAAAACTTTTAAACACCATAATTTACAGCACTATAACTGACAGAGATTCATGAATACACTGTTTCATTACCACACCATTTACTGCAGTGTACTCCCACTCACCCTAGTCCCATTTCCACCCTCCCATCCTTGTTAGCTCAGTTCTGTAGACCAGTTCCGAAGTTCTGTTGTCTTTGACCATTTGTTATTACCTTACTATGTTTTTTTATATCCCACGTATGAGAGATCATTCTGTATTTGTCCCTTTCCTTCTAGCACAGCGGTAGGGCGTTTGCCTTGCACGCAGCCAACATGGCCGACCCGAGTTCGATTCCTCCGCCCCTCTCAGAGAGCCTGGCCAGCTACCGAGAGTATCTCGCTCGCACAGCAGAGCCTGGCAAGCTCCCCGTGTCATATTCAATATGCCAGACACAGTAACAACAAAGTCTCCAATGGAGACGTTACTGGGCCCACTCGAGCAAATCAATGATCAACGGGAGGGCCTTTACTTTACTTTACTATTTCACTCAGCAGGACATTCTTCAGATCCCTTCACATACCAGCAAACTGCATCTTTTCTTATTACCAAGTAGTATTCCTTTGTGTGTATCTTCCATGACTTCTTATTTAATCCATTAAATGCCCAGGAGAAAGGTATCAAAGATAAGTAAATTGTACTACTGCAATGTAGCACTGTCCTCCCATTGTTCATCGATTTGCTCTAGTGGGCAGCAGTAACGTCTCTATTGTGAGTCTTGTTGTTACTGTTTTTGGCATATCAAATACGGGTAGCTTGCCAGGCTCTGCCCTGCAGGTGTGATACCCTCGGTAGCTTGCCAGGCTCTCCAAGAGGGGCGGAGGAATTGAACTGGGGTTAGCTAGGGTCGACTGCGTGCAAGGCAAATGCTCTACTACATCAAGCAAAAAATGTTTTTCATGTTAAATAAAGTGAGATGAAGAGAGATACCTTACTGAATCAGAGAAAGCATTTTAGCACTGAGTATCTGATAAAGGGCATCCAGGACATATGAAGTATTCACAAAGATGTACAACAAAAATCCAATAATCTCATCAAAAAATAGGGAGAGGAGATCAATAGATACTTTCTCAAGTAAGGCTTTTCTCCACTCATGTGTATGCTCAGTAAGCACATGAAAAAGTTGTTTAAAATAGCAGTGAGATATCATCTTACATAAGAGCATGGTACATATCAAGAAGACAGGAAAATATAAGTTTTGGTGATATTGGTGACAGAAAAAAATCTTATTCACTATTAGTGGGAATCTTGTCTTGGTCTCTACTGAAAGCATTATTGAAATATCTTCAAAAACCCAGAAGGCGTTTCTAAATAACACAGAAATTCCACTGTCAGTTACCCCACTAAACACAAAATCATCAATCAAAAATATATTCTTATCTATGTTCTTTATAGCAATTGGTAAAATAAACAGGATATGAAAAAACTTATTTAATGATAGATGAACATAACTAGAAAAGGTGTGGAATTTGTCCACAGTGAATGTCCAGAAACTAAAAAAGATGGATATTTTCAGTTCACTAAATTTGGTTGGAACTGGAGGATATCATGTTGTCAGTCAGAGGGAGAAGGATAAATCCTGGAAGAGATCATTATTTTATTTTATTTTTTCTTTAGAAAAAATAACAAGGGGACAGATACAATGAATGATGACAAAGAGTTAGCATAGCATTACAAACTCAGATTACCAAGCTGTGGGTAGGACAGTGGTGGGCGATAATGTGGACTAGAAGTAACATAGAGAAGATTGTGTTGTGTGTTGTGATTTATGGGCACTTTGATGCGGCAAGGTGCTGCAATGACAGAAAAACATAAATGTTAACTCTATTAGCCATGTTAGATGACCATGTTATCTAAACTATTTTTTAATTTGAATAACTGTTACAAAGTTGTTCATGATTTTCATCATACCATGTTCCAAAGGCTATCCCTTTGCCCATGCATATCTCCAACCACCAATGTCTCGAACCCCTCCTTACGCCTTTTCAGCCTACCTATATGGTAGACATATGGTACCTATATGGTAACAGGCTAGAGCGATAGCACAGCGGTAGGGCATTTGCGTTGCACACAGTCAACATGGCCGACCTGAGTTTGATTCCTCTGTCCCTCTCGGAGAGCCCGGCAAGCTACCGAGAGTATCCGAGAGATACTACCCGTAGTATCTCGCCTGCACTGCAGAGCCTGGCAAGCTACCCATGATGTATTCGATATGCCAAACACAGTAACGAAGTCTCCAATGGAGACGTTACTGGGCCCACTCGAGCAAATCGATGAACAACGGGAGGACAGTGATTTGATTTGATTATATGGTAGATACTTTGCTTCCCTCTCTCTCTTCCTCTGTCTGTCTTATTTTTTCTATAGGCACATTTGCAATACTGCTACTGAAAGGTTGTCATGTATCCCCTTACCTACTTTCAGCATTCAGTTCTTTTGTTAATTATTCCCAACAATCTCCACAGTGGTCCCTTCTCTGTTCTATCTGCACTCCCCCGTCCCTTTGTGGCAAATTTCTTAACAGGGACCAGTCCTCCTGGCCCTTGTTTCTGCCGCCTTTGGATATTATTCACATGCTATGTTTTTTTTTTTAAATATTCTGTTGATGAGTGCAGTCATTCTATGTACCTCTCCCTAAAAATAGGGGAAACAGTTCAAAAATTCTGTGGTAGGTAACACTTTTGTTTTATTTGAAGCACCAGGATCCAACCTCACAAATGCATGGAAAGTTCTCTACTTCTGAGCTACTTACTCATCCCAGAAGGTACAATTTTCACAGTTTTTCCCCTAATCTTCCTTTTCATACTGACACTTCCATTCATTTTAAAAGACAGCCCATTTCTGATATTTGTGTATGATTGAATACTATTAAGAAAATGTTAGTTAAGGTTTTCTTTTTCCATTCCTTTTCTCTTTTCTAAATTAACCCCCCTTAAACACATAAACCACACATTTACAAGTGCTTGGAAGAGTTTATAAATAAATGCTTTTCTGGGTTATATTCCCAAACACAAACAATATTTCTGGAGGTCAGACCAGATGAGGATTTTCAAAAAATTCTCCAGGTATTTTAAGGAGCAGTCACATTTGAGAATGACAGTAGTGACTGAACTTCATATTTTAAGGAAGATTATTATTCACGGAATAAAAATCAAAAGAGAAAAAATATATAGTTTAGTCATTTGAGTTTTAACAGACAAATAGGGGAAAGAAAATGACAGGAGCTAGGACAGAAGAGTTGGAAATGCAGCATGAGTTTGCAGCAAGGCTTCCTACCTTCAGGAAAGAAAACAGTTGTTTGGATTGCAAGAAGGTGAAGGGAAGAACCAGAGAGGGAAAGAAGAACCTATTAATTTAAGCATGTTGGAGATGCTCTTAGACAGAAGGGGCAGACCAGAGAATAAACTGACGAGATGGTACTTGAACAGACAAACATTCAGTGCTGGGCATTAAAACTGAAATTGCTGCATAAAAAGCACACAAATTAACCCTTTGAATCATGTCCCCAACCCCTCAAATTATTGTTGAAAATTAAGTAATTAATTATTTTAAATGCCTTTCTCTGCTGTGGGTTGGACTGGAATGATCTAGAAGACTAGGGGTACTGCTTTCTAACTGTTCTCTAAAGAAGCTAGATTTCTATGGGAGCAGGAGGATGAGTAATTTTTTTTTCAATGAAAAGAGCACAGTAGGCCAAATAAATTTGGGGATCTCAGATTTAGTACCTTGCCTCTAATCCTGTGATAAATTCAACAAACTTCTTTTTAATTTAAATTGGTTTGACCTTCTTTTGGTTGCTTGCAACTCAAGAGTTCTAATGGATGCTATGATGAAGATAGCATATTGCTTGTGAATAATTTAGATGTCATCAACCATGCAGAAATTCTATTTCTTTTGCTAAGAAAAACTGATAAAATGAATCTATCCAAAATAAATAATTATTGGAAGGTTAATTATAGGATCTTGCACAGCAAATAGAAGTAGGAATAAAAAACATATTAGCAAGCAGACTAAAAATGCTGGATTACATAAATATTTTGACAAATCTGTTTTGTAATAACTTGTACTTTCCTTTGGAACCAATTAATCTTCACTGTAGCTTAAAGTCGGATCTGGACTCAGGAAGACTTCACCTTGACAGGAATCGCTGTTCCTGCAGACCTGAGGCAGTAACTCTAAGATCTGCATAAGAGTTCCTAGACCCCATCTTCAGATCCCCTAAATACTCTCAACGCTTTTCCAGAGTTTCACTTTGTCATCTCCACAAATATGTTCAGATGGTCTGAGAAGGCAGACTAGATGTCCATTTATAGTGTCAATATGTGAAAGTAAACACTTTTAAAATAAGCAAAAAGACTGATTTATGCAATCCAATCTACCTCAAACTCCTTCAAACGTAAAGATCTCAAAGATGGTGGTGCTATTTTTCAGCTGACTGTATTTGGACAAGGACCTCCCCCACTCAGCCGTATTGTGATGTGAGTAGTCTTTGTGCATTCCTGGTGGTACTGCTTTGATTATTTTACTGTGATCTTTTATTTACAAACATAACTTATTTATTTGTGTGTGTGTGTGTGTGTGTGTGT
Source organism: Sorex fumeus (assembly GCF_029834395.1). Taxonomy (NCBI): domain Eukaryota; kingdom Metazoa; phylum Chordata; class Mammalia; order Eulipotyphla; family Soricidae; genus Sorex; species Sorex fumeus. Next base: position 7,824,730 of record NW_026606103.1, read on the forward strand.
GTGTGTGTGTGTATGTAGGGAGGCAGGTATATACCATGATGCTCAGGAGTTACTTCTAACTCTGCACTCAGGAATCATTCCTGGTGGTGCTGGGGGATAATTCAAGATGCTGGAAACCAAATCTGGGCAAGGCAAGCACCCTACACTGTTTGGCCCACACACCTTATTTCTTTTCATTGTCCCTTCTAGAGGACAGGGACAAATAAATGGCCTCTAGTAGCTCCTCCTCCACCCAAGTCTCCAAATGATCAAGTCCATTTGTAATTAGATGGCACTCATGTTCATGAGATTTGTGTCAAACTGAATAAATGTTTTGGCAGCAGAATTGACTCAGTGACCTTTCTCAAAAAACTGTGCTTATAATTATTATAATTTGGACTAGGGAGATAGCCAGAAGTGCAAAAGTGTCTGCTTTCTGCACAAAAGCCTCAGGTTTGATCCCTGACTGTAGATCCCTCAGCACTGTGCCATCTGTGACTCCTGACGACCATGATGCAACATCAGCTGTTATCCCTCTAAAATCAATTAAATCATTACAATTTGAAGATTTTTCAGTGAAGTGTAATCTGTTCTTTTCACTGCTGTCCCCACTTCTTGTTCTCACTTATTTCCTTTGCTCCCAACTCTCCCATTTACTCATTTATATTATTTGATAGACTTTGAAGACATTTGAACTTAGAACCCTACTTGTGTTTCAAACCTTGTTACTATTATCTTTAAATACTCTACATATTTTTCTGTAGAGCTTTGTATTTTTCTTTTTTTGTTTGTTAGCTTTTGTTTTGAGGCCACACCTGGAAATTCTCAGGCGTTGTTCTTGACCAAGTCAAGAATTACGCCTGGCAGTGCTCAAGGGACCATATGGGATAGATTGATTCCCAGTTGGGAATACTCAAGGCAAATGCTCTATCTGCTGCACTATCGCTCTGTCCACAGAATTTCGTAGTTTAGAAACTCCTTGACTCAAAACTGACCTGCAGACCACTACAAAAAATTAAAAAAAAATTTTTTATTAGTGAAACACCATGAGGTACAGTTGTAGACTTACAATTTTTTGTGCTTGGGTTTCAGTTATACAATGATCCCTCCACCAGTGTCCATTCTCCACCATCACTGATCCCAGTATCCCTCCCATCCCTCATGCCCCCCATCCAGACCACTACAAAATTAAAAGTAAGGCCTTTGCTATATGTTTTTGTTGCTGTTTTGGACATGCCATGTGGTGCTCAGTTATATTTCTCATGCAGTGATCAGAGTTGCTCAGGGATAGAAGGTGAGGTCCTGCCTTCATAACAGGCACTCTAACTGTTGGAGACGTCTTCCTGGTCCTAAGTATTACCAACTGCTTATCTTCAAATTGAGGCTGCTACATGAACAAATCCATGTCAAGGGTCAACATTTGGTTTTCAAGCTTTGCCATCATATTTCAGCCTCAGGATGAGCTCTTCTCTGAGAATTTGGCAATCATTTCCTTCTTCAACTGTACTCTAGTTTCATGAGAAGGTAAAACGATTCATGAAAATTAATTTTTAAGTTGCTTGTGTATTGATCCTACTTTTCAACTAAAAGAGTTCTGATAGAGGTATCTCCATGTGCAAAATACAAAGATTTTTAAGCTTTCTTATTTTTTCAAATAATGTAGGAGTACTTCTATTTGTTCAGCTATTGATTAAGCTGATTGAATTGGAAATAAGCTACACATTACTTTTTTATTTTATTGTTTCATGGTTAGATAGACCTACAAAGCTTTCATGTTTGAGATTCACCACAGAATGATGGAACACCCATCCCTCCAACAGTGCACATCTTCCACCACCAATGTCCTGAGTATTCCACCCCCTCTCCGCCATCCCAGTCCTCATCCTGCCTCTATGACAATTTTCCCCATACTTTTTCTCTAACTTTGGGCATTATGTTTTGCTTGAATTTCCCCACTACTATTGAAGCCTACCTGCCATGGGCAGATGCTAAATAATATATTTTCCATAGCTAATTTCAAATATTATGAGAGCTCACATGGCCTCAATTTTAAGTGTAAATTTCTAGATTGTAAATGGTTGGGTTCCAGAGACATCTTTGTATGGCACTAATTCATGTTGGGATGCAATTAGAAGTCTCTTGCCCAAGGCTGTTGGTGCACTAAGATAACATCCAGAGGCAAACTGTGGGTGTGACAGCCAGTCTTCTGGGTGGGTGGTGACCCAGGGAGGGACAGCTTGGGTCCTCTGCTGCTATGAGGCCTGGAGATTTAGTTCTGAACCCACATATCTGGGCCTTACTTGTGGAAACTCTTGGTCACCAGGATTCTATCTGGAGTAGGTGGTGAGTCCATCTGGGGTGCCCCAGTGATATTGGCTTGGTATGGGGCCTGGAAAGATCTCTGGCACTGTGGTGTCCTCTGGGACTTGCTGCTGTGTCTCTGGGCCAGAACTATTGTTGTGCTAAGATGGTGCCTGGAGGCTAATTGTGGACATGGCGGCCAGTCTTCTGGGTGGGAGGGGACCCGGTAGGGGCAGCCCAGGTCCTCTGTCACCATGAGGCCTGAAAATGTAGTCCTGGAAACTGGGTCTTACTTGTGGAAGCTCTTGGTGTCAGGGATTACATCTGCGGTAGGTGGGGAGACTGCACCTACTCCATCTGTGATGCCCTGTTGATATTGGCTTGGTATGGGGCCCAGAGAGATCTCCAGTGCTGTGGTGTCTTCTAGGACTTGCCTCTGTGTCTCTGGGCTAGGGCTATTGGGACACTACGATCCACATTACAAAATTTTCAGCAGATTATATTTTGGTGAGGTCAATCCTGAGACAATGGAGTCAGGCTTGGGGTATGGCAGCAATTTTGGATTGTGGAAGCAAGTAGCTTCCGGGGGCTCTGCTTGGGTGGGCACAGGCCAACTTGCCCCCTCCAATTTACTCTGGTCCATTCAGCCATTTATGGGCCAGAGCTTAACTGTGGCTTTTTGTCCCTTTCGAGTTTTATTTAGAGGTTTCCGAGGCAAGGCCAATAGTAGAGGTTACAGGGTGGCTCTGGAGTTGGGTTGTGGGGGTGACTTCCAGTGCTTCCATGTGTATTGGGAAGTTGGGGAAGTAGCCCATCCCAACTCTGAGTGAGCTTGTATAGCTGAGCCGAAGGTGGTTTGTGGGTGTGGTTCCCACATACCTAATTTTTGGCCATTTAATTTCTTGGTAAACTTGGTCCCAAGTTGTTGGGGTCTGGCCAAAGACATAGCAGTAATTTGGGGGTATCAGGAAGCTTGAAGGCAACATCATGTTGCTAATGCACTCATCCCGCAGGAAAAGGTTGACCTGTTGGCGGCACCATACCCAAATCAAAATCATTCTGTGATTTTTTTTCATCCACTAAAGTAGACATTAAGACTAGCCAGTTTACTGGCTAGTAGACTATCTATCGAAGCTCTTTGTAATAAGGCTGAATTTATATGTTAGCAGAGCTCTGAATCACTATTAGACATGTGCTCATGCAAAGGATGAGCAAATGCAAGGGATGCACAGAGACTTCTAGGGAACTGATGCCTTCCTTGAGTAGATGATGTCTTTCCATTCCAAACTGTCCTTGAGGCTTAGACTACTTACGGGATAAGAAAAAAAATTGTAAAGAAAGGTAGAGGATAAAAATAAAAGGCCAGCAGACGAAGCAGATGGCTTGAAAAACAAAACACCAAGCATTTTCAGGTCATTCATAACCTTGGTATTAATGTTATTATTATTGTTATTATTTTTTGTTTGCTTTTTGGGTCACACCTGGAGATACAAAGGGGTTACTCCTGGCTCATGCACTCAGGAATTACTCATGGTGGTGCTCGGAGGACCAAATAGGATGCTGGGAATCGAACCTTGGTCGGCCACGTGTAAGGAAAATGCCCTCCCTGCTCTGCTATTGCTCCAGCCCTTTGGGATTATTTTTAAGGAAGTGAAAATAGACATAAAAAGTGGGGACAAAGAAGAGAGAAAAAAACAGAAAAACTACTAGGATGGCCTGACTTCGACCATGAGTGTGGAAAGGTTGGACTGCAGATAAATGTCACGAAGACAATGTTCATGAGAAACGGACTAGTCCCTGACATTCCATTTGCTCTCAATGGAACGAACATCTCTGAATGCAGCAGTTATGTGTACCTAGGTTGAGAACTTAACATGATGAATGACCTGGCACCTGAGCTGTGCAAGAGGAAGAGAGCAGCGTGGAACACCTTCAAGAGCGTCGAAGAAGTTGTTAGGAGGACGAAGAATCTCTGGCTCCAGGCACATCTTTTTGCCTCCATCATTCTTCCTGCACTAACATATGCCTCAGAGTCCTGGGCCCTAGGAAACAGGATGAGAACCCAAGGAAATTGAAAGAGCTGTGCTTGGAGTATCACACTTCACTCAAGTGAGAGAAGGATTCTGGAGTTCCAACTTCCCCCGATGATCAAAGATCAGGGAAGCTGCCTCATTTGCCAAGGCATCAAAAATCAGATGGGCCACAACCCGCCCCCAGCGCCATCTTTATAGCACACAGCAACAAAGAACACCGCTGGAGGGCACCACAGCTCCCGGAGAATACTCCAGGTCCCAAACAGAGTCGATCTCACTGGGAGGTCCCAGATGGAGTAGGTGCTGCATCCCACCTTCTCCAGATGGAACCCCGGTGACCATGAGTCTCTACAAGCATAGCTCAAGCATGCGGGAACCAGAACATTTTTTACAGGACATTTCAGCCACACTACACCTCCTTATATATACAAAGTGATCAATGGAAAGTAAATCATCCAACGTTTCTCCCTGAAAATCAGGCTTAACTCTTTTGCAAACCACAACACTCAAAAGGAGAGAGAGAACAGAGGGGAATGCTCTGCCACAGAGGCAGGGTGGGCTGGGGGGTATGGGGGGAGGGAGGGATACTGGGATCCGTGGTGGTGGGAAATGGGCACTGGTGGAGAGATGGGTATTCAAAATTAAAAAATAAATAATTTAATAAAAAATAATGATGGGTCTGCTGTCAAAATATTGAATGTGATCAAAGAATGCCCCAGAACTCTGAGGCATATGTTAGTGCAGGAAGAATGATGGAGGCAAAAAGATGTGCCTGGAGCCAGAGATTCTTCGTCCTCCTAATAAATATATTTTTTATATTATATCTGTAGCACTATAGCACTGTCCTCTTGTTCTCCATTGTTACTGTGTTTGGCATATTGAATACATCACAGGTAGCTTGCCAGGCTTTGCCATGCAGGTGAGATACTCTTGGTAGGTTGCCAGGTTCTCCGAGAGGGGTGGAAGGATCAAACCCAGGTCAGCCTGGTCTGCCGCGTGCAAGGCAAACGCCCTACCACTTGATCACTTGACTTCCTATTAATCATCGATTTGCTCTAGCAGGCGCCAGTAACGTCTCCATTTGTCCCTGTTGCGTGCTAGTGTAGCCCAATGGCGTCTCTTCGTTCTAGGAACACGAAGAGCCTCAAACCGTTCGCTCAGGATCTTGATGAAGAAGTCTGACCATCTGGTAGGTGGGCAGCCACGCAGTCTTTTGACATCCCATGGAATCCAGTCCGTAACGGATCCAGTCGGTAACGGCTCTAGTCCAGGGGTCGTCTCCAAATCTCATTACGTGTCCAGCCCATCTGATTCTTGACGCCTTGGCAAACGAGACATCGACCCTTATTCTTGATCATCGACAGAGGTCAGAACTCCAGATTCTTTCTCTCATTTGAGTGAAACGTGATACTCCAAGCATAGCTCTTTCAATTCCTATTTGGGAGACCCAAATAGCGTTCTCATCCTGTTTGCATAGGGCCCAGGTCTCTGGGGCATATGTTAATGCAGGAAGAACAGTGGAATCAAAGAGATGTGCCCAGATTTCATGACTTCATCTTTTCTAACAGCTACATAGTACTCCATTGTGTAAATGTACCAAAGTTTCTTTAACCAGTCAGCTGTTCTTGGGCACTCGGGTTTTTTCCAGATTCTGGGTATTGTAAAGAGTGCTGCAATGAACAACCAAGTGCAGATGTCACTTCGACTATAAGCGAAATGAGTCATAAAGAGCGGGATAGACACAGAAAGATTGCATTCATCTGGGGAAAATAAAGCAACAAAATGGGAGACTAACACCCAGGAGTGACTGAGATTAGTACCAGGAATTTTGCTCCATGACATGGAGGCCAGCCACACATGCTAGGGGAAAAGGAAGCTCAGATAGAGAAGAGAGCACCAAATAAAGGGTGTTGGGAGGATCCTCCCAGGGTGGGAGAAGCATTCTGAAAGTAGACTATAGACCAAACATGATTGCCACTCAATGCTTCTCTTGCAAAACACAGGGCCCAAAAGAAGAGAGAGAGAGAACAAGGGGGAATGCCCTGCCACAGAGGCAGGGTGGGATGGGGGGGATGGGGGGTGGGAGGGATGCTAGAACCTAGAACCCGTGGTGATGGAGGATGGGCGCTGGTGGAGGGATGGGTACTTGATCGTTGTATAACTGAAACCCAAGCACAAAAATTTGCAAGTCTATAACTGTACCTCATGGTGTTTCACTAATAAAAAAATTAAAAAAAAAAAAAAGAGATGTGCCCAGAGCCGAAGGTTTCTTCATTCTCTTAGTTATTTCTTCAATGCTCTTGAAGGCGTTCCAAGCCGCTCTCTTCCTCCTGCACAACTCAGGTGCCAGCTCATTCATCATGTTGACTTCTCTACCTAGGTACACATAACCGTTGCATTTGGAGATGGTTGTTTCGTTGAGAGCAAATGGAGCGTCAGGAATGAGGCTGTTTCTCATAAACATAAACTATTTTTATATGTTATATTTTGTTATATTATATTAATATATATTGTATATTTAGTTTTATTTCTCTGTTATGAAACAATCGCTGATACATTTGTATGGAAGTGTATGTATGTATGTATGGATGGATGGAACCTTCAATTAAAAGCAAAACTTTCTAGAACCTTCTTTTTGGTCTTTGAAGGCAGAGTGTGTTTTACACACAAGTCTTACAGATAAGCAAATTTCTTAACACATAGATGTGAAATTATCTTACTTTCTGCATAACTTCGGTAAGGCACAGAACTCTCCTGAGGGCACTTTGGCTCACAGTCTGCACATGAAGCCTTTCCGTTGCCAAACACACTTAGCCGCAATGTTTCCTCTGAAATAGCTTTAGTACATTCTTTTGGTTTGGTTTTGTTTTTACTCTATACCTGATCATGTTTAGGCCTTACCTCTGGCTCTGTGCTCAGGGATCACTGATTCCTGTACAGGGGTCAAAGGACTATATCTGGTGCCAGGGATGGAAGCCCAGACAGCTGTGAACAAGGCTAACCCCTTATTTGCTGTTGTATTTCTCCAGCCTCATTGTAAATTTTTAAAATGAATAATAATTAAATGGCAGGCACATTGTGCTACAATTTCTTCTTCTTTTTTTCTTTTTTGCATTTCTCAGTTAGAGTGGTTGAAAGAAGGAGTCAAAAGGACGTTGCCTCTGAGGAATGCAGCCTGCACCTGACCTGCTGCTCAAATGGCCCTTGTCACTCTCCCAGTTTTCATTAGTGGCACTTGGCGAGAGGAGGGTTCACGGAGTTATACATTACCTTGTGTTGTTTTACTCACAGGAAACATGATCTATGAGCTGAGTACTCCAATAGCTTTCTGACTGATTTCTTTATTGTCTGTCTCTCCCTGCGTGACACTTGCTCTATTTTTCTGCCCACATAGAACTACTCATGAGGGCACTCTGCTGCAGTCTACCCCTCCGTGGCCACCTCCACACCCAGGGACTTCTGAAGTTCCATTTTCTTTTTCTAAACATCCCTTCCTTCCCCTTCCCATTTCATCCTACAGAGCTGCTCTGCAGTCCCACCCTCAAGCTTTCACCACCTTGATTTGCCTCATGTAGTATTGCTTAGAGCTGATTTGGGTAAGCTCCTGAATGGGTTCTCAGGATTCTCAGTGTGATCTCACGGCCCCCGGGGGTGTATAGTGGTAGTCCCTTTATTTCACAGCTTCTGTGCTTTGATCTGCTCTCCAATCCAGTGATCGATGCAGTCTGACCTTTTTGTCAGGTTCATGCTTCATATTTTTGCATGTCTTACCCCCCATTATTCCTTGTCAGTCCCATGTTGGTATGTCCTGGGGGGCTCTGTGTTCAGTCTTATGTTGCTGGTGTCCGGTGGTCTTTGCAACTTTGGATCTTCCTTTGTTCTCAGACTGTGTGCATGAGTCTGAGAACTGTTGCTTTTTCTTCTGTCTGCTTGCTGTCTACTCTGGGTGAGAAGTCAGATGTTCCCTGTTGCATGCCCCTTTTTTATGTTATATTTATATCCCTTCTTTGCTATATTTCTACTGTCTGTTTGACTGGCTACACCAGATGCAGATAAGATTTAAAAAGACCATTTTGATGAACAAGATTATCTGTTACTACTCTCCTTCTTCTCCTCCATCAACACATGTTTTCTCTTAAAATTTCTCTTCTAATCATTTAATGGGGGCTGGAGCGATAGCACAGCGGGTAGGGCATTTGCCTTGCACGCAGCCAACATGGCTGACCCGAGTTCGATTCCTCCACCCCTCTCAGAGAGCCCGGCAAGCTACCGAGAGTATTCGTTATGCCAGACACAGTAACAACAAAGTCTCCAATGGAGACGTTACTGGGCCTGCTCAAGCAAATCGATGATCAATGGGAGGGGCCTTTAGGGCAATCATTTAATGTTTTCTTATTTTAAAAAGTATAGAACCTGAAGAGAAGTGGAGTGGGTAAGGCTACATTACATGGGTTTGATTTCTGGCAACCTGTATAGTCTCCTGAGCACTGACAGGAGTAATTTTTGAGGGTAAAGTCAGGAGTAACCCCTGAGGACCACTGGAGATGGCCTAAAAAACAAATCAAAGAAATTATAAATCCAGGACCAGAATGTAGAGTACCCGCCTCACCTGTGTTTGATCCTGCCCTGGCTAAGCAAAAGTGTAAGCCCGCCCCTTTCCTAGAAATGTCCTTGGTTTTCTTTTCCTTCTAACAATCAGTTCCTTTATATCTGTTTTCCATGCTATTTCTTGCATTAGTTTTAGTGATGTCTTTCTCTGCTGTAAATAGTTTCTGACTCATTTTGTGAGAGTGTGTGAGTGTGCATGTACGTGTACATTTAATGTGTGTATGATCAAGAGAGGGAAAGAATGAGAAGAGAGGAAGAGAATATGAAATCCAGAGAACTGGGCACCGTTTTCCAAGAGAAGTCCCAGGAAGACACACTCTTCCAACCCAAGATGCTGATTGTCTGTCTCTGCTCAGAGTAAGAAAAGGAGGCTAAATCACAGAAAGAAAAGTTCAAACTTGGAGATTTCTTCCCTTTACCAAGACTTCCCTAAGGCAAGGACTAATTTGGATTCATTGATCTTTTCCTCCAGAGGGATGGCCCTGGGCAGGGATTTAGCAATTATTGGTAGAATGCATAATCTCAAGACCAGAACTTTTGCCTCTTGTTTGAGGCTTTCTCCTGCCTATTCTTGTCTTCTGACAGGTCTTCTGTAGCTTCCAAGCTATTCCAAGTTGTCCATGAATGATTCCATGCCTTTTCCTGGCAAGAACAGGGATGCATAGATCTGGGTTGAGCAGAACTACAGTGATTCTGTGCCTTTAAAAACAAATGAATTGGGGGTATGGTGACGCAGCAGGTCAATCTGTACCTGTGAGTTGAGTGCATCAGCAGCCTGATGGCCCCTTCAGACTTCCAGATACCCAAAAACTACTGCTGTGCCTTTGGCCAGACCCAAAAAACTTGAGGCAAAGTTTACCAAGAAAGTAAATGGCCAAATTTTAGTTATGTGGGAGACAAACCCACAAATCACCTCCGGCTAAGCTATATAATTGGAGGCAAGACCCCTCTGGTTTCTGATCGAACTGCCTAACAGCATGATCCCAGAGACTCAGAGACAAATCTCGAAACCCAGTGGCTCTTGGCAGAGATGCATCTGGTCCTCGCAATGGGTAACTGGCGCCGAACCACCCAGGGGGGGAAAGAGTGTTGTCCATCCACCAGCTCCCCCTTGGTGTCTCGGTGGCCTCCATCTTCCGGAGGTCATTGGGCAGTCAGGTTTGGGCCCACAGTGACGAGACATACAGGGCCTCACGGGATGGGGTTGGAACCGGCCCTTTGTTCCCCACCCCAATGCCACCCTGAGTTGCCGCCCACGAATGGCCTCTTTGGCTCCTGATCAAGCTGCTTAACAGCCATGATCCCAGAGGCAAATCTCAAAACCCAGTGGCTTTTGGCAGAAATGCATCCGGACCCCGCAATTAGATACTGTTGCTTGGCCACCCCAGGGGGGATAGGGTGCTGTCCCTCCACCTGCTCCCCCTTGGCGGCTTGGTTGCTACCATCCTTCAGAGGCTGTTGGACAGTCAGGTTTGGGCCCGCGGTGACGAGACACGCGGGGCCTCACAGGATGGGGGTGGAGCTGCCCTTTCTTCTTCTCCCAAATGAGACACTGAATCGCTGCCCATGAGTGGCCTCTCTTGCTCCTAATTAAGCTGCTTAATGTTCATGATCCGAGGGACTCAGAAACAAATCTCAGAACTCAGCAGCTTTTGGCAGAAATGCATCCAGTCTCTGCAATAGGTTACTGATGCTGGGCCACCCTAGGTGGGAATAGGTTTCATGCCTTGACCCATTCCCCTTGGTGGCTCAGTGGCCACCATCTTCCAGAGGCCACTGGATGGTCTGGTTTAGGCCCGCAGTGACAAGGCACATGGGTCCTCATTGGATGGGGTGGAGCTGGCCCTTTCCACCCCCGACCCAATGAGACCCCGAGTTGCCACTCACGAATGGCCTCTCTGGCTCCTGATCAAGCTGCTTATCAGCAATGATCCAAGAGACTCAGGAGCAAATCTTGGAACCCAGCAGGTTTTGGCAGAAATACCTCCAGATTTAATTGTTAAAATTTAGGAATTCCAAAATCGTGTGGCCACTACACTACTGCAGCCACACGACATTATATGTTATTCATAACCAGCAATAGAAACAAATTGTCTACTGTTGCCTTTTCAGCACATCTGAGTGTTGGGGTAAAATTCCAAATAATAGTAGTGCGTCTGGTGTCGAAATACTGAATGTAATCAAAGTAGAGAGAGAATAATGTGGAAATCATCTGCCCCACAGGTAGAGGGATGGTGTGGGATGAGGAGTACACTGGGGTTTTGGTGGTGGAAAATGGGCACTGGTGAAGGGACAGGTATTTCTTTGTATGACCTAAACTTCAACCTGAAAGCTTTGTAACTGCTCTCATGGTGATTCAATAAATAAAATCATAAAAAAGGGAAAAAAATAAGGTGGAGTTCATGCCCAATTCAATCAGCTTAATCAAAGGCTGAATAAATAGCAATACTACTACATAAAAAAATAAAAATAAAATAAAAACAAATGAATTGATGTCAGGCATTGAATGAGTTTCATCTATGTAGCCCAACATTAAAAGCCCTGATATTAAAGACTTAGTTCACGGTCACAGTCCTCCCATTGTTCATCGATTTGCTCGGGCAAATTCCCAGTAACATCTCCATCATGAGACTTGTTGTTACTGTGTTTGGCATATCGAATACGTCACAGGTAGCTTGCCAGGCTCTGCCGTGTGGGCGAGATACTCTCGATAGCTTGCTGGGCTCTCCGAGAGGGGTGGAGGAATCGAACTTGGGTCGGCCATGTTGGCCGCTTGTAAGGCAAACGCCCTACCGCTGTGCTATTGCTCCAGCCCAAAGACTTAGTTAATACTCATTAACATCATCACACTTCTGCTCAAATTTGACTCTTATAATTTTTTGTGTTTAGGCAAACAATAATTTTTTTTCCTTTTTGGATCACACCTGGAGATGCACAGGGGTTACTCCTGGCTCATACACTCAGGAATTACTTCTGGTGGTGCTCGGGGGATCATATGGGATGCTGGGAATTGAACCCGGGTTCGCCACGTGCAAGGCAAATGCCCTACACACTGTGTCGTTGCTCCATCCCCTAGGAAAGCAATAATTAAGCTTGCATTTATTCAATGTTTGTTTAGCACCAATAATAAATAGATTTGGGGGATATAGACTGGAGCAGCTCCCCCCAATTAGAACTCAAGCTCCAGACCTTTCCTTCAGGGTCCCCTACCTGTGTCTGAACGTTTGAGAGGGACTTATCTCTCAAAATTACTAAACTCACAAAATCTTAAGCATCTGTATAAGAAAGAAACAAAAATGTCTTCAGTTCAGGGGAGTATTGTTGATTTTGTGTTCTAGGTCTTAAGTCAAAGTTTTAACTATTACATTTATTGACAATAACAAAAACAGAGAAAAACAGACATTTATAAAGCCTTTTTTTCATTGTTTTATTCTTGGATTAAAACACAATGAAGTTCCAAGAGTTTAGTTTCAAAACAACCATGCTGAGACCACTCTCCACAGGCATGAAGGTACCAGCAGAGGAACAAAGGCATGCAGGTCCCGGGGCTGAGATCTCCAAACCTGCTCAGATCGGGGCTGAGCATCCTCAACCCAGATCCTTCATCTTCCAGTAAGCAGGGGTCACACCCACCAACTGCCCCCGGGTGCCGTGTAATCTTATTAATGGCCAAGACCCAGAGACTATAAAACCCAGCTCCCTTATTATCTCATTCTTACTTTGGACAACCTGTCAGGCTACCAAATGTAGCCTGCTCACACTGCAGTGTGGCAAACTCCCCGTGGTGTACCCAATATGCCAAATACCAGTAACAATGATGGGTCTCATTCTCCTAACCCTGAAAGAGCCTTGAATATGGCACTTTTTAAATCTCAGGGCTAGGGTGAAGGAGATGTTACTGGTGCCTGCTCGAGACAATTGAGGAACAACAGGATGATTGTGATCATGAATTTCAAACTACTCATGTAATTATCACCTTCCAAAAGACCCTCACTTCATTTCTCCCATTCAGACCCCTCCCCTCCCTTTTCCCCTGGTAAGCACTATATTTTTCAACAAGACTAGGAGTCATTTTGCTGTTTTCTGCATGTTTTTTTAGTTAATACTACTCCACATACCATCAAAATTAGGTAGCAATTGTCTTTCTCTTATGTCACTTAGTATTGTTGCCTTAAGATCTATGCAACTGGGGAGCCAAAGCAGCAGTACAGCAGGTAGGGAGTTTGCCTTTCATGTGACAGGGCCAGGTGTGACCACTTCATATGGTGGTTGGGAGCCCAGCCATGAATGATCCCTGAGAATAGAGCAAGGAGCAAGCACCGAACACAACTGGGTGTGGTAACAAAACAAAACAACAAAATGCAAGAGAAATCCTAGTCTATTTTATCCCCAATGAAAAGATTTTGTCTTTTCCTTTTTAATGGAAGAATAGTATGCCATAGACTATATGGGCAACATTCTCTTTATCTGATTTCTGTCAGTGTTTAGGTCAATTCTAAACAATTTCTAAAAAACACAGTCTAATTCATAGTGATAGAAAACTGACAGACCAGTGGGGACTCACAAGAGGAGTGAGAGTAGGGAGAATAAGAGAGGGACACAAGAAAATGGAACTTTTAGATGGGTATTTTCTTCATGTGGGGATGATTTCATAAAGGTACACATATGTCAAATTTCTAAAACTTTATACCATGAAGGGCTGGAGTGATAGCACAGCAGATAGGGCGTTTGTCTTGCACGCAGCCGACCCAGATTCAATTTTTCCATCCCTCTCGGAGAGCCCAGCAAGCTACCGAGAGTAACCCGCCTGCATGGCAGAGCCTGGCAAGCTCCCTGTGGCGTATTTGATATGACAAAAACAGTAACAACAAGTCTCACAATGGAGACGTTACTGGTGCCCGCTCGAACAAATCGATGAACAATGGGATGACAGTGCTACAGTGCTATACCATGAAGGGTTTAACATTGATTTTTAGATGAAATAGTTGAAGTTAAAGACTGTTCCTTAGGTCTTTTCTCTGAGTTTAAAGAAGAAACTGATGTTGTTATTAACTAGAGACATTATATCAATAAAGCCATATAAATATTAAAATATGGTCACTACAAGTAGTAAAACAATGAAGTATTAAAATATGTTGAAATAAAGTTACCAAAACTTTATTTTTGTTTGTTTTTATCTTGTTTTGGGAACCATGCCCAATGATTCTCAGGGCGTACCTCTGGCTCTGTTTTCAGGGATCACACTTAGCAGGGTTTGGCGGACCCTATGTGATGCTGGGATAGAAACTGGGACAGTTGTGTACAAGGCAAACACCTTCATCTGTGTCCTATCCTTCTGGCTGCAGAAAATAGACTTTTATATATATATATATATATATATATATATATATATATATATAATATGTGAAGATACTATCATTGTGAACAAAACTTGTCCATTCCAAATATGCTTCCATCTGAGAAGTAATAACTTTTTTCAACAGGAAATCCATTGAGGACCTGATGGTACAAGTGCGAAAGATCAAGTATGACATCATTGGTCTGACCGAGACAAGAAGGCACCAATCTCATCATGCCGTTTTCGACACTGGAGAAGAATTGTTCCTCGGAACATGTGATAAAAGAGGTGTCGGAGGCGTCAGTGTCCCGCACACCTGGGTTCCTCTGCCGGTTCCTTTATGCGTGAGGCTCATCCAAGCGTGTGGAGAGTGGTCTCAGCATGGCTTTGGCTGGGTCCCGGAGGTCTTCAGCTGTCGAGCCCTGGTGAGGACTGTCAGGCACATGGGTAGGAGATATATATATCAACACCTATCCCTCAACCAGTGTATATTTTCCACTTACCACAATGACCCTAATTTTTCTCCCACTCACCCTACTCTGCCACCCCTCCTTCCAGACTGCCTCTATGGCAGGCACCTTCTCTCTCTCTCTCTCTCTCTCTCTCTCTCTCTCTTTCTCTCTCTCTCTTTGTGTAAATTATGGTTTGCAATACAGATACTGTATTGCATGAGGTGATCATGTTTGTTCAGGGTTTTTAGTATTTTTATTGGAAAGTTACAGCTGGAGTAACTTTTTTAAAATTGGATTGTTGCTTTGGGATGTCGACATGACTGCTGGGGCTTCTGGAAGTACAGGAAGGTGAGGGGAGGTGGCCCAGGAGGAAAGCCTGAAGATTTCAGTCACAAAACCCTTATACAGAATTTTCAGCAGATTAATATCTCAATGAGGTCCATCCCAAGATGCTGAACTCCAGCTGGGGGCATGGTGTGATTTTTGCATTGTAGGAACAAGTAGGTGCCAGGGGCTCTATTTTGGTGGAAGTGAGGCTAACCCAACCTCCTCCAGTCTACACCTGTTCATTTAGCCCTGATAAGCTGTGGCCTTTGATCTCTTTCGAGATTTATGGTCTCTGAATCAAGATTGATAGGAGAGCTTACATTGCGGTGCTGGAGTTGGTTCATGGGGATGACTGCCAATCATTCTGACTGGCTTCCAGGAGTAGAGGGAAGTGAAAGGAGGTAGCCCAACCCAACTCCGAGAAAGCCTGGAGATTTCAGACACAAAACCCCATATAAAAAATGCTAGCAAGTTAATATCTCAGTGAAATCTGGCCTGAGAGGGT
Source organism: Sorex fumeus (assembly GCF_029834395.1). Taxonomy (NCBI): domain Eukaryota; kingdom Metazoa; phylum Chordata; class Mammalia; order Eulipotyphla; family Soricidae; genus Sorex; species Sorex fumeus. The sequence goes on from NW_026606103.1 coordinate 7,840,273, forward strand.
GAAGTCTGGTGGAGGGCGTAGTGGCAATTTTGCATTGTGAGAGCAAACAGCTGCCAGGGGCTTTGTTTAGGCAGGTACCAGGCTGACCAGCCCCTTTCTGATCTACCTCAGCTTTTCACTGGTCCAAGATTAACTATGGATTTTGATCTCTTTCAAAGTTATTAGTGGTTCTTGAAGCAAGACTCATAAATGAGCTTGTACAGCTGAATCAGAGGTGGTTGGTGGGTGTGAATTCCACATATCTAACTTTTGATGGTTTAATTTCTTGGGAAACTTGGTCCTAAATTGTTGGAATCCAGTTTGAGGCACAGAGGCAATTTTGGGGTGTGAGGAAATCTTAAGGAACCATCATGTTGCTGATGCCCTACCTTACTGGTCCAGGTTGACCTGTTGGTGGCGCCAGACAGACCCCCTGCTCCCCAGTAGTGTTGACACCAGGACTGGGGCCAGGACTGCTCTTATTTGTGGTCTGGGCACTCTATGTGGGCTGCAACCACTGGTCCAACAGAACGTGACCAGGGGGCATATGCCCACATTCTGGGTCCTCCGACAATTGGTGCTTCAAGGTTTTCCTCCAGAATATGCTGTTGGGCTGTATGATCTACTCTGGGGAAAAAATGGTGGTGGGGCCGCCTCATTGGTGATGAATCATCAGGGTCCCATGGTGGGAATTTGGGCACCCCCCTCGACTCCAGGACCATCACTCCTCAGTGGTGCAAAGTTGGACCCGAAGAACCCTAGTCAGACATATCAAAACTACTGCCATTCCTAGCAGTAAGACATGAAGTAGCTCTGCACGCTGGCAGCGGCGTTGCCACCATCCTCACGAGTCCCAATCCAGGACAGCATTCTGCAATCGGCACCGGCTGGATTCATTTAGGGTGTGCTCTCTGAGAATATCTCAGGGGCACCTGCATTCACTCACACAGAAACTTCACGACCCTATCAGATGTGTAGATCCCTGAGAGCTGCCATCCCTCCAGCAGCTCTGGGGCTTGCCCTGCACCATTATCGTCTTAACCAGAATCTTGATATTTCATTTTTGTCTTGATTTGAATTTCCCTAATAATAAGTGATTAAGAACATTTTTTGATGTGTCTTTTGGTTATTAGCCTCTCTTTCACTGATAAGTATTCACTCATTTCCTCTTCCTTTTTTGACAGGGTTTGTGGATTTCTTTTTTTGGTTGATCTTTTTGAGTGCTTTATATATCTTGAATGTCAATCCTTTATCTGATTTGTTGAGTACAATTGATTATTTTTTTCCATTTGGCTGGATGCCTTAATTTTAGCCCATGTTTGTCCAGCTGTGAAACACTTTTTATTTTGACAGCGGCAGGGCATTTGCCTTGCATGCGGCCAACATGGCCAACCCGAGTTCGATTCCTCCGTCCCTCTCGGAGAGTCTGGCAAGCTACCGAGAGTACCTCGCCCGCACGGCAGAGCCTGGCAAGCTCCCCGTGATGTATTCGATATGCCAGACACAGTAACAACAAAGTCTCCAATGGAGACGTTACTGGGCCCGCTCGAGCAAATCGAAGATCAACGGGAGGGCCTTTACTTTACTTTTACTTTACTAAAGTCCCATTTATGTTTTTGTTTCTGCCTTTGCCAACATTAAAAACACCTTTGAGGTCCAAATCTTTGAATGCTCTGCCTATATTTTCCTCAATCTACTTTGTGGATTCTGGTCTAATTCTTTGATTCACTTCAAACTGACTTTTATATAGGTTGTGAGATATGGATCCAGCGTCTTTAAGTTTTTCTGAACCGTATTGTTAGACATTGCCTTTGTTTTGTGTTTTCTTTCATTTTTTAAAATATGTGGCTATCCAGGTTTCCCAACAGTATTTGTTGAAGAGACTGTCATTAATTCACTTCATGGTCCTCATATCTATGCTATAAATAAGTTGAGCATAGATATGAGGATTTGCCTTTGGTAAATATTTTTGTTTGTAATATCTTCCCTTCCATATCTGATGAATATTTTCTCATTGTTTTCCTTCAGGAGTCTAGGCAAAGGTTTGTCTATATTGTTTATTTTTCCAAAAAACCAGCTCCTGGTTTTATTGACTCATTTCATTGCCTTCTGAATTTCTATGTCATTGATCTCTTATCTACTTTTTATTATTTCCTTCCTTGCACTACCTTCTAGATTCATTTTCTGTGCTGTCTCCTGGTGCTTAATACGTGTATTTAGGTCACTGATTGAAACTTTTTCTTCTTTCCTAATGTAGGCCTGTGTTGTGATGCATTCTTCCCACCCCCCATTACAGCTTTAGTTTGGAGTTTCTTCTTTCTAACTCTTTTCCACTTGTGCCTTTTTCTTTGCAGGTTCTTTTCCTGGTTTGGGGAGAGAATTCCCCCATTGTGGCTTGACTGCTGCCCCCACTCCTGTTGCCTCGGGTGCACCCTCACAGCTTCCTGAGAATCTGAGAACTCTGCGACTTTGTGCCTTTTGGTTTCCCCAACCATCCCTTTGGACTTTGCCACTTCAAGCCTCTTTTTGGTGCTTTGCCACTCTGAGTTGTTTTTCCTCTGACCTTTTCTGCTTTAATGTTTGCCTTGAAATCTGTTGCTGTCACAGTTACCCTTTCTGCTGCTTCTGTGCATCTGTAGGATAACAATGAGTTTGTCCTTTCAGCCTTGCCACAGGGAACTTAGTTTACCTTAAAGCAATGTCCTTTCTGTATGGACACAGGAAGACAGTTAATATTATGCTTTGTAACTTGGGAGTTGATTGACTCCAATAATATTTACTCCTGGGCATCTGCTCTCGACTCAGTTGCCTTTAGTTCCTAGCACCCCAAAAGCAGGGCCCTGAAGAGGGACTGAATGGACCTTGGGCAAGCTGTGAGCTTCCCTGGCATCGAAATGGGCCAGGCCAAAGCGCCATGATACTCAATGATAAGTTGAGAGCATGATCATAGACAAATGCTGTCATGATCCAAAAGTAACAACGAGACTAGGACCCTGCTGGGTTTAGAAGACTAACCTGGCCTGAGGACTGTGGTAAGACATCCTCAGGAAGAACCAAACTTTAAGTTGATATATCTCTTACTGTGCTCATACAGAATGACATAGCTAGAAATATTAGAAGTAGATTTACTACAACTATTTAAGTGGATTACTAGCTGAGGAAAGAAGAAAGTGACACACCCTGAATGGGATACCACCCTTAAGTAGATCTCCTATTAATCCAGAATAATCTCTTCAGATGAGATTTTACCCTTGAGTTAATCTCCTGGAGGAGTGGTCTTACTTCTCTTTGTTGATTTGTTAATGTTCAACCCACCTGTCATCACCCTATGTGATTGCTATATAAACTAAGACTGTAAGAGCAGAGAGGACCAGGGTCAGCAGAATCCACAGAGCAGAGTCAGAATCCAGAGCCAAGGACTCCAGAGAGAGAAGTGGAAGAGCTCCAGAGAAAGAGATCGGAAGAGAACAGAGGAGAGACAACAGAGACAGAGTCAGAAATAGAGAGACAGACAGAAGAGAGCATAGCAGCACACACAGAAGCAAAGCACAAAGGAAGAGCCATCCTGATCCGGTCCATACACAGCAGCTCGAGAGCACCAAACACGGGTGACGAGAGAAAGGCTGCCCTGAGAGCCGGCCAACAACACATCATCTTCTTCACATCCCTCTCCCGCACGCATAAGATATAGTTTTTACATGCATCCACTGCTCGAGAAGGAGAAAGGGATCTCCTTGTGGCCCCAGGTGAACACAAAGCTGTCAGTGAAAACTGTGGCAGGACATTCTGATGCTCCTTACACTGGGGTCCGAGGAAACAGCTATTCCACTTTAGTCATTCCAGATCTCTAGCAGAAATGTCCCTGGCCCTGACCACAGCAACTCTGGCTTGCCTTAACCATGTGTTTTTATGGGTCTGTGACTCTTCCACGTTTGATATATCCCACTGATTCTTTTTCTTCCTTCTCTTTCTTTTTCTGTGACATTCTTTTAGTACTTTCAAAAGCCAAGTTCAGTCACTTAGCAGTATTTCCAGTTGTAACTCCTGCTAACTGTGCTCAAGCTCTTTCTACTCATATATTAACAATCTACCAACAGTGGCAAGCTATATTATTGTCCATTCAATTACTGAGTGCTGTGTGTCAGGCACTATACTGTGGATGAGAGATGGGAAGATTAATGGAACCCTAGACCCATCTTTATGTTTTGTTTTTGCTTTTTATGAGCCATGCCTGGCATCATTCAGGACTTACTCTTAGTTATGGACTCAGGTATTACTCTGGGTAGTGCTTGGAGGATCATATGGGGTGCGGAGAATTTAACCAGGGTTGATTGCTTGCTAGGGAAGTGTCCTACTTGCTGTATTGTCTCTCTCATTATCATACATAAATCTAATAACATAATAGAGAAATTATATAGAAAGAGTACTGAAGGAATCATTTAAGGATGACTACTTTAAAAAAAATATTATGCATACTTTTTTTGATACCTGTACTGCCAAGAGACGTGTCTTCTGAAAATTCATCAGGATAAAAAAAACTGGATTAGGGAGAAACGCATAACTCTTTCAAGGTAGACTTCCTAGAGTTTTTCTTTGTATCCCTCTGGCTTTTGTAACTCATGGAGTTCTGCACAAGTGCACATTCTTTGTTCCCAATACTGCAATTTAGAGAAAATGGAAACATCTCAAACAAAAATCTGGGAGGAGGCAGGGACTGTGCTGAGAATGAGAAGTGGGAGGCATGACTTGGAGAGGGAACCTATTGTACAGAGTGGGGAGGTAGCCTGCAGCATTTTAAGTTTGGAAAAGGCGTAAGTAGTTATTTCTTTTTAGTTAGTTTTGCCAGGATTTGAGTTTTCTCGGAGAGGGCTGGTGTTGTGGGTGGATAGTATTGTTACAGCCTAAAATAGGGTAATAGTTGGAGGGCTGTTGGCTTAAGAGAAACTCACTTCTCTGAAGAACAACCCAAGTGTCCTCACTTGTATGTGTGGGAGAAACAGAGCAAGCACTGAATTTACTGTGTGCATTGAACTCACAGAACAAGTGTTAATTATTGCTCTGTAGAAGGCACATTCAGAGAAGTCTAAGCAATTCAACCAAATTTGAGATTAGAGTTGAGATTTGAGCTATAGGCCATATGTTTTCCACTAAAGAATGTTTTTTTACTTATTTAGGTATTGAGACAATGCTCGGGGATTATTTCTAGATCTGCACCATAAATCGCTGCTGGCTTTGTTCAGGGAACCATATGGGAATGTAGGGATCCAACCCAGGTCCACCATATACAAGACAAACACACTACCTACACTACCATTGATTTGGTCCTGGAACCAGACATTTGAACACAGCTCTGTTGAGTCAGATGGTATAATAAACCTGAGTTCTCCTAATTCTCAGAGCTTGAACCTTGGATTTTTGCTGGCCCATGTTGAGAAGTTTTGCACACTACTAAGCTCACATTGCCTGGGTCAGCACCCCTGGAGCTATTTCTTTGTGGTGAACAGCAGAGTGAGCAGGACAGCCTTGCTGCCCTTCTGTGAAGCAGAAGCATCTATGCTAGATCACTGTCAGGGTGTTGGAGGGCCAAGATTGACAGTCTGTTTGGTTCTTGTCACTTTTCCCCGTCTAGAGAAAGCCACTGTTGAGGAATCACAGTTATCTGAAGACGTGCATTCATGGCATGAAAGTGACCACTTCTAAGACAGAAAAATTCTCTTCATATATTAAAATATGTGTTCTTCCCTTGAGAGTTCCTACTGCTATATTGGTTAAAGACAAAACTACAGATTCAATTGGCTTTATTAGTCGGTTCATAAACTGGGCAGTGTCCCTTCTCCTACTTACAAAGGTATTACAAATGTTTGCACAAAATGGGAAATATTTAGGAGAGAAAAGAAAAAGGAAATGAGTAAAACAAACAAACAAACAGAACTAAATTTGATAATGTGGTACTGTCACCCTTACCCAGGGTCTTACCATGCAGACTATTTCACTGGCAATTGGGTCAGAAAAACACAGGTAGATTATTAGTTTGAGATCATGCTTTTTAATTCCACAGTAGAGTCTGGAACATGGCAGATATTTTGTTTTCTACACCAAGATGGTCGAAGAGTCCTTATATGGTCATGTTCATTCTCCAAGCCCAAACCACAACAAAACATGGAAATTGTTACAGAATCTCTGGTGTGGCCACATAGAGGAAGATGTGGAAATCGCCAGTGGGGAGCTCTGAGAGAAACTCCATGGAGTTGGGGCATAGCCCCAAGGAACAGGGACACAGAATGATATAGGGGATTGACCAGGGAAAAGCAGCTTGTCGAAAATCTACCCCACAGTCTTCAAAATCACCAGACTTGCCCTGAGTTTTGTGAGTTCTCTGGCCAGCATAAACAATAGGACCCCAAGCTGGAAGCCCAATGTTCCTAGCCAAGGGCAGAGTATGGCCAGTAATTGGCTGCCTACAAGCAGGTCTGAAGAAAATAAGCCATTGCCTGCCTTTGCACTATTCTAGGGAAGGCATCCACTCAGACCCCGAGGTTTGCTCTAAAAACTGAGGAAAGCTTGATCTATTGTGGACAGACCCAAGTGCTGTAGGAACAGAGGCAAGGGGAAGCAGGACCTGCCAGTACCAGGCATTTCAGCAGTGCCAGCAGTGGTGGTTGAAGTATTGCTCATGAGAGATGTGAAGGAGAAAGGAGAAACATGAGTTCTCTGCTGAGTAGGGACCAACGCAGACTTGTTTCAGTCCTAAATTTCCCACACACTCCCCTGGGTGACCAAGACTGCTAAAGAGGGAAGCAGAAGATTTTTCTTCTTCAGGCTACTGCCTCTCTCCTCCACTTCACATAAGGCACCTGGAAGCCTTACTAATTCACTGCTAACATTCCTACTAACATTCGCTGCTAGGTGCCATGTTGTGGTGGTGGACCATTGTGAAGAAAACAGAAGGCACTCAGAGCGATGCAGGGAGAAGGATTTTATTTTGACAGAAGGCTTAGCTTGGTTCACACCAAAAAGGCTGAGCCTCAAGTTAGGTCAAACAAGCATACTTAGACAAAACTTATCATCAGGAGAAACCATAATCACGGCAGCTTTGTGCCAAACATACATTGGTCTTGACCCCCATTATCCATGGGGGTCATGTTGTTTGCAACTTAAATCACCTGTTCCCTCCCTAGGCCCCATTGCTGTTAGTCAACTGCTTCTTCAGAGGAATGTTCCCATTTTGAATTTTCTGTTTCACCTTCTATCACATTTCTTCCTATTTGCTTGTCTCTCTAAATCTTTTGGGACTCAGATAACTTGCTCTTACATGTCCAATAGATAAGATTGTCTCACTAGCAGTTGGAATTTAGTGGCTTCTAGGGAAAGAATATAGATTAGAGGGCCAGGAGGAGGCTAGAAAGAATGATGAGGTCTCTGACAAGTAAGTCAACCATGGTAGGAATTGTATAGCATCCTCCCAAAACAGACTTTCTGTTTGTTCTTGTTCTCAGGACCTGACTCTGTCCTTCAAATAATCCAGGGTTTCTCTCACCACCCCGACCTAAAAGCATAGAAGAAACAGTCTTCTTTCAAGAATAAACAGAGGCCACCCCTTTTGCCTGCCTCTCCTTGAGTAGAACCAATCCTTGGCAATTCTGGAGTACTACTTGAACATCAGAAAAGCCCTGATCTGGCCATGTTTTATTACTTTGTCTTAGCTTTTGATTCCAACCATTTCCATTCCCATTCTGGCCGAGATTCCTAGTTCTATGGAGAAAGGAATGTAAATGGCATGGGGCGAAGACAGTTTGGTTCCTGTGGGTAACATTAAGGAGCCAAATTTGGGGAGAAAACTGACAGACCTAAGTACAACATGACTAAGACACGTAAGACACGTTATTGTCACACTGACAGCTGGAATTCACTGTACCTGAATACTCCTTCTCAACAAGTATAATCTACCCCATTTGAGTCACACCACCGGGTTCCTGTAATCACTATGTCAGTAGAGCAACAGTCCAGAGTTTCTAGGTGTAAGAAGTATTTCTTCAAATATCTAAAGAGGCCATCATCCCTGGAGGCAGCGTCCCAGATGAGCCATTCCCTACAGTGTCCAGGCTGGTGTAAGCAGGGAATCCTCACCTCAGATACAGCCGGCACTCTATGGTCGGTCAGAAGTTGCTCTCATTCAGGACAGCAGAGGCTAACTCCAGGAAGGAGTACAGAGTGACAGCTGGTTGTTTGGCAATCTGCCACCAGCTTTCAACCCTTTCCAAGGCACCATGGAACAAGCATAGGGCTTGCCTTTTCCTGAATGGGAAAATTCTTTATGAGTCCGTCCTTCCCCACACAGTGCCATTCAGATTCTTTATGGGGACAATAAAGGGGTCACATGACCAGTGGCCCCAAGTTACCTTGGCTTTGTCCCTTGGTACTTGAGGGAGAACTGACCTTTAAAGGGGCAGACAAGAGCTCCTTTCTTGCCTTATTTGGAGCCTGAGTCACTGTGCCCCTGTTGTCATAGCTCCAGAAACTTACAAACCGTCTTCTTATCTATAGGAACATGTATTTGTTCCAGTTAGTATCTCTCCCCATTGAGGATGTCAACCCCAATTTCTAGTCACTGTCAGGCTTCAAACACAAGGCTTACCTCTGACTGAGTCAGCAGTGAAGAGGTCCTTACAAGTAGGTGGAACCCACCCTCATGACTCACGCTCACTGAACAAAGTACCAGGAGGAACTGGCTCCTACATATGGAGTTTATTTTAATTTATTTGTTTTTTGGGTTTGGGGCCATACCACACCAGGGCTTACTCCAGGCTCTGTGCTCAGTGATCACTCCTAATGGAACTTGGAGGACCATATGGGATATTGGGGATTGAAGCTGGATAAGCCACATACCAGGTGAGTGCCCTACTGATAATGCTATCTCTTTGGCCTATGGAGGGAAATTAAATGAGCTGAAGCACCACATGGATACATATAACCCAAGGGCTAGACCTAGCCCAAGACCATCCATTTTCCCTCCATGGGTGAAATTCAGCTAATTAAAATTTTGGGTACCACGTAACAAGAAAAATGAGACAAAGTCTTCTCTGTCTAGCTGGATCCTCAGGGCAGTGGCCTCCAGTCCTGTTGCTGGGGCTGATACTGGGACCGGAGTCAGAGGGAAATGTGTGGCAGCTCGCAGTCAGGCTTGCATGTGTGCTGAATGTGACCGAGGCAGGAATCTCTTGTGTCTGGAATTTTCCTGGGGAAAGGGACATGATGGACCCACTCTGGTCTGTCCTCAGAACATTCTTGACTAGTAAGTGATGAATCTATGGGATTTCTGTGGAGTGAAACCTATTAGGATACACTATTAAGAACAAAATAAGTGCAGCCCACAGCTCTCACGGCTTTGGGACAGCCTCACATTTACCGTGACCCTTGTAATCTGTGATGGCAGATCCCGTTATCTGCAGTTTACAATGGCCGGCTCCCTCCTGAGGTCGTTACAGAGGAACCTTCCCAGTGTGAGGTTTGTGTTCTCCCTTTTCCATCATGATGTCTCCCACCAGGAATATTCCCTTGTCTTAGTTCCCATGTGTTAGTTCCCCTTTGGAAACTGTTTCAGTATCTATTGTTCCTCTTCTGAAGAGTATTTTGATTCAGTAGAAATACTCACTGGGGGAGGTATAAGTCCCAAGAGGGAACAAGAATTAAAGACCTTTTTCCAAGCTACAGTATCTGCTGATAATGTTCCCAAGTGACCCCAGGATTCCCTTATTTTATAGCTCCTGCAGCACATAACTATTTGGGGTTGTTAGGAACCGCTTTCAACTGTATTAATTTTTTCCCCAAGCTTTATTGGACTGATTTTTGACTGTTAAAAATAACCTTTTTTTTCATATAACCACAGAGGCATGTTAACCTAAGGAGACATATTTAAAATTAGCGAAGATGTTCACTCCAAGGTCTCTAGCCAGTTGGCAGGGTCAGGTAAAAGCTGTTATTTCTGACTTTGAGATGGCAGGCTCTAGTTTCCAATTCTGATCAGACTAATAACCACATGTGCAGTGTTTCTCGTTTCTTCCTAAACAAGGTTACTCTGACCAGCAAACCATGTTTCATCTGGATTATCCAGGGGTATCTTTTAAGTCAGGCCTACTAAAATACATTTCTTTAATAATCTCTGTAGAAGTAGAATCTCGTCTTCACTAAAAAGAGATATTACTATGATCATTTTCTCTCTTCTTCACTTTTAATACACCAAATGGCTTGATTTAATAAACTTATTTAGTTATTTTGCCTAAATACAGAAAGACTAGAGACTTTTCTATTTGGGGCATCCCATTATTTGCTGAGAGGTCCTGGAGATTTACTAAAGGGAGAGAATAAATTAGTATTTTGCCTGTCACATCAGGGATACCCAGGCCTTGCAAGTGAGAAGATAAGGTGGTGTGGTGAGTGGAAGTGGCCTTGGACTTCTCATATTCCTATGGAAGTGGACTGCCATGCAAGATTCCATCCCAGGCCTCTCAGGCTTGGGATAGATCCTGTTTCTCATAAATTTTCTCTTGATTCTGTGAGCAGGGCCTAAAGCATGGTCACAGATCTGGAAATTCCTTATCTTCCATACAAATGACATTCCCAGTTTTTTGTTGAGTTGCCTGGTCTTTTAGGGTATTTATGAGGAATGTAAGGTACTAACAATAGCAACTTAAAATTTGAACTTGTTATTAAAGTTTAAATCTATGCCTTGTGTTCCTTGTTTTCCTGGAAGAGGACTTTTGGGGTCCCCTTTTCAAGGTGAAAGAGGTCATTTCCACACTGGGAACAACCCAAGTGCAACTTGACAACTGATTCCAGAAGCTGATGAGACATAAAGTTTGTACCATGTTCCTAGAAGACTCATTTGTCCCAGATTTCCCCCAGGCACTTCACCTGTTGACATAGAGAAAGAATTGGCATGTTGAGGCTGCTACCTCTCTCTTTGCCACTTCATAGAAGTCACCAGGGAACCCTACTTCTTCACTGCGAGAGTCACATCACCCACTGGCAGCAGGTTCACTTTAAAAACTTTGATTTTCTGCATTTTTATGACAAATTTGTACTCTGTAGTACTTATTAAAGTTTTTGTCCTGTAGAATTCCATGAATAAAAGGAATTAAAGTAATTCTATAGATGGAAGAAAGAACTTTAGAATGCTCATACAGAAAGTTATTATTTTTTAACTTTTAATTGAATCACTGTGAGATAGACCCTTACAAAACTGTCATGATTAGATTTCAGTGATACAGTATTCCACCCCCACACCCCCACCTGCATCTATGGCAGGTGCTTTTCTTCTTCTTCTTCTTCTTCTTCTTCTTCTTCTTCTTCTTCTTCTTCTTCTTCTTCTTCTTCTTCTTTTTCTTCTTCTCCTCCTCCTTCTCTTCCTCCTCCTCCTCCTCCTCCTCCTTTTTCTCCTCCTTCTTCTTTCTTCCTATCTCTGAGAAAGAGGTAAAGCTATTATTACATATAATGCATTTGCAAGAAAGTTTGCTGCATGGAAATTAAAATATTTAAAGAACTCATACTTATTACTGTGAAACAAGCAAGTGTTATGGTCTCAGAGATACGGGGGTCTAGTAATGTGCCTTTGGAAAATGAAACTTGAAAATTTGGGAAAAGAAAATTGTCCCACTCTGATGTAGACCAATAACACAAAGAATACATCTCCTTGAGAAGCAAATTCTGAGATCTTTGTAGGGTACCATCCAGATTCAGAAATCTGAGCTATAGAAGAATATGAGATTATGGAAAGACCATCAACAGTGCAATGTTTTCCTGTGACGATGTTCAAGTTAACTTCCATGTCTGCAGAGGACTTGAGGAAAAAAATATTTGGAGGAAATGTTTATAAGCTCCTTTTGAAAGACATTGAACACAAATATTTGCATACATGCTTATTTTCCACGATGAAGAAGACTGTACTCTTTCTTGAACATGTATTACTCTCTTTCCCTTTACTTCTTTTTAAGTAAATATCGTTAAAAAACTATCTTGCTGCAAAATTTTACTTCTTTCTAAAATTCTTCTCAGCGAGACAAGGGACAGACCTGGAAGGCCTGTGGTGAGGTGAGGACTGACTTTTCTTTTCCTGAAAAGAACAATTCCTTGCTTCTGCTCACTGAGTTCCTGGCTCCCTGAGTAATCAGAAATCATCTCCCACACCACAAAGAATCAGCAGGTCTCAGGTGCAGCTTGAAAGCTGCCTTGTGAGACTGGCAAGATGCAAACATCTGGGCCATGTAGTTGCTTGTAATTGACTTTTATAGTCCTGACCCATGCAGGCATTTCCCAGGTGGCCAAACAGAGAGAAGAAAGCACTCTTTTCTCAGGGTTAACTCTCTCGCTCCCCATTGAACTGAGTCTCCTGTATCAGAAGACTTGAGAAAGAGTCTAGCCCCTTCCTCCTTGACCACCTCAGTCACCAACAAGTGCATGGGAAAATTAAGACTGTTAGTCTCATGTGAGCAGCCTTGTCAGAGCAAGTGCTTGTGTCTCACCAGCTCTATTAGGCATTTAGCTATTAAAAAGTGCCTGAATCACACATCATCTTCACTGTGTGGGAATTAATCTCTATAACTGTTTTTCTTGGAAACTTGTAGCCTCAGGCCAGAGCAAGGAGTTTGTTTTTTACAGGAAAAGAAAAAAATCAGCCCTGACCTATGCCCAGGTTTTTATTTTTTTTTTTCCTTTTCCTGGTCCAATACCTAAACTCACAAAATAGAGTTTCAGAAAGGAGGTGGTTCATGAAGTAAGTTTATTTGGTAAATATGAAGGAAGAGAAAGGGAGTTACACAACAGAGAATGTGGTCTTCTCCGGAGTGCAGGTAGTGGAAATCACATCCCAAACTGAGGAGTGTGTAAATTTGCTAGATAGAAAATGTGTGCCATGAAAATTTTAAAAGAAATTACCAATGAAGAGATGCGTGTGATCCCAGAAGGGGAAATGTTCAATTTTGCTTCTGTCAAGTTAGTTTTTATGAGATTTTTCCAAGCAGACTTTCCCTTAAGTCTGTTCCTTGGGTACTGTCAAGGGGAAGACCTTGGAACTCTGTAATCACAAAACAAATGAGTGATGGAGGCAGGTTGTCACTGTGTCTCTTGCCCGCCATGTGTGCTCAGTGGCCATGAGCCGCTTCCCCTCCTGGGCCTCTAGCCAATGCCAACAGATGCAGGAAGGAGGAAATGGGCCACCAAGCTGGTTGGTGATCAATTGCCTTTTATTCTTACCTCTGCCTCCTTCCAGTCTCATTCACTGCCCATGTCTCCTCCTCAGCCTTTTTCCCCAGCCTAGTTATTCCCCCTCTCCAAGGGTTGTGAGTAGCAATTACACACAGATGAGGCAGCACAATCAACTTGCACGCAGCCAACATGGCCGACCCGAGTTCGATTCCTCTGCCCCTCTCAGAGAGCCCGGGATCTACAGCGAGATGGCCCCAGGAGAGCCATCCTACAAGCTTAATGTATCTCTTACTGTGTCCATACAAAATGACTAATATTAAGAAATAGAATTAAGATGAATGTTTAAAAAGTTGTTGGACTAAGGAAAGGAGAAACACACTCCTAGGTGGTGTTTGGCCCTTGAGTGGATCTCCTGGCTGTAGGAGGTCTTTAGGAGAGCTTCCCCAGAATGAAGGGTCTTTTCATACTTTCAGTGCTCAGGCCAGATTAGTCTTTTATAACCCTAGCAGGGTCTTAATCCAGTTGTTACTCTTTGGATCATGACAGAATTTGTTCATGATCGTGCTCTTAACTTATAGTTAAGTATTGAGGCTCTTGGCCTGGCCTGTTTTGATGCCAAGGTAGCTCACCACCTACTCTGGGCCCATCCAGTCCCTTATCAGGACCCTGATTTTGGGGTGGTAAGGTCTACTGAGGCTTAAGTCGAGAAAACAGATGCCAGGAGAGAATATTATTTGGAGTCAATTAACTCACAAGTTACAAAAGCACAGCATTAGCTCTCTTCCTGTGTCTATACAAAAAGAACACTGCTCTGAAGTAAACTTTGCAAAAGGACATGAGGGAAGGAGAAAAGCAATACTTCACTTACAAATACAAATCCAGAGATTTCTGAGGAATTTGACTTTACAAGTCACAGGTACTGCTTAGGGGAAATGAGTGATTAACAGGAAGAGAAAGCAGAGCACAGAGAACTTAAAGATGAATACTGAGGAAATGGGAGTGCCTTGGGAGCATTGTGATGTGTAGCACTATAGCACCGTAGCACTGTCCTTCCGTTGTTCATCAATTTGCTCGAGCGGGCACCAGTAATGTCTCTATTGTGAGACTTGTTACTGTTTTTGGCATATCAAATATGTCACAGGTAGCTTATCAGGCTTTGCCATGTGGGCGGGTTACTCTCGATTATAGTATTGTATAGTATAGTATAGTATAGTATAGTATAGTATAGTATAGTATAGTATAGTATAGTATACTCAATTGGATCTCCAAGAGGGATGGAGGAATCAAACCCAGGTTGGCCGCATGCAAGGCAAACACCCTACCTGCTGTGCTATCACTCCAGCCCATTGTGATGGGTATTACTCAGTAAACCTAATCTCCTTGTGGCAGAGGAGAAAGCACAAACCAATGTTATCCTACAGGAAATCATGAGGGTGTACTCCCCATGTCTTTTGTTTCTACGGTAGAATCTCTGCTCCTAGTGGTTCCAGTCAATGCCCAGAGTCTGAGATTCTGCATCTCAACGGTTTTCCAGTCTCCTCAGCTGGATTTATTGTTTCAAAGGCCTTTATGCTTTTGGACTGGTTTGAGTTCTAAACAGGATCTTTCCCCAATCCAAATTACCAGGGTCTCCTATCTCCCTGCCTGAAATAGTCCACACACCATTATTCTTCGACACCTTACATGAAAAGTTCAAAGTGGTGAAGAGAAGATGTTAATGAAGTTGAGAGAAGCCACAGTAAGCTCCTTGAAAGGAAGAGAAGTGAGAAAAAGAATGTAAGAAAACTAATCTGAGTAATGGAATCTCACACGATGTATTTGAAACTCACTTTCTCTGAATTTAGTGTGGGATTATAGACAAGAACTTCAGAGGTAATGAACTTTGTAATACATACAGAACACAACTACAAAGAGCCCATTACATAACTACTACGTTAAAAAGTAGCATACGCATAAACTGAAGGACAATCAAAATATATAAACTATGAAGATGCCTGAAGGAGATATTGATACCAACACTGTAATAGATTTTATTTTATTTATTATCATTTTTAATTGAATCACTTGTCACTGTGTGATACAGTTACAAAGCTTTCAAGATTGAGTTTCAGTCATACAATGTTCCAACACCCATCCTTACAAGTGTATATTTCCCACCACCAATATTTCCCATTTCCTTTCTGCCATGCCCCCCGCTGCCCCAGCCTGCCTCTATGGCAAGCACTTCTCTCTCTCTCTCTCTCTCTCTCTCACTCTCTCTCTCTCTCTCTCTCTCTCCCCCTATCTATCTATCTATCATCTATCTATCATCTATCTATCTATCTATCTATCCATCTATCTATCTCTCCTTTTGGGCATTATCATTTGCAATACAGATACTGAGAAACCAACATGTTTGTTCATTTGCACATGTTAGGCACACATCTCCCATCCAGACTGATTCTGTCCAGTTATTATTGCCATAACGGTCTCTTCTCTATCCAAGGTGCCCTCTCCCTAAACCTTGAGGAAGACTTCCAGCCATGGACTATTTGTCCTAACCCTTGTTTTGTTTCTTAAACCTTGTCTTTGGATGTTAGTTTTTCATTCTTTTCCTTCTTTCTTACTTTCTTTTTAACATCCTACAAACAAGTGTGGTCATTCTATTTCTGTCCTTCTCTTCTGACTACTCCACTTAGCATGATGCTCTCCATTTACAAACATTTATAAGCAGATTTCATGACTTCATTCTTTATAACAGGTGTATAGTATTCCATTATGTAGATGTATGTAGTTTCTTTAACCAGTTGTCTGTTCTTGGGCACTCAGGTTGTTTTCAGGTTCTGACTACTGTGAACAGTGATACAATGAACATACAAATACAGATGTCATTTCTGCTGTGTATTTTTTCAGCCCGGGGATTAAATTCCCAGAAGTGGTGTTGCTGGGTCATATGGAAGCTCAATTTCTGGTTTTTGGAGGAATGCCCATATTGTTTTCCAAAAAAGACTGGACCAATCACATTCCCACTAACACTGAATGAGCATCCCTTTCTCCCCATATTTGCACCAGCACTGGTCGTTCTTATTCTTTTTGATGTATGTGGTATAAGGTGATAGCTCTCTTTGGTGTAAGGTGATAGCTCATTTGCATCTCCTTGATGATTAGTGAAGTAGAGCATTTTTTCATGTGCCTTATGACCATTTGTATTTTTTTTTTTTTTTTTTTGCTTTTTGGGTCACATCCAGCGATGCACAGTGGTTACTCCTGGCTCTGCGCTCAGGAATTACCCCTGGCGGTGATCCGGGGACCATACGGGATGATGGGAATTGAACCCGGGTCGGCTGCATGCAAGGCAAACGCCCTACCCACTGCTACCCACTGTGCTGTTGCTCCAGTCCCATTATTTCTTCTTTGAGAAAGTTTTTGTTCATTTCTTCTCCCCATATTTTGATGGGTTCTTTTCATATAAAATTGTACCACTGCCTTATCTTGGATATTAACCTCTTATCTGATTGGTGTTGGGTAAATATTTTTTTTCCCATTCTGTAGGCTGTCTCAGCACCTTGATCACTGCTTCTTTTGAGGTGCAGAAGCTCCATAGCTTATTGTCATCCCATTTGTTTATCTTTGTGTCACTTGCTGTGTCAGTAGTTTTTCATCTTTAAAAAGTTGCCTTTAGCTTCAGTGTCGTGGAGGGTTCTGGGTCATATATGCTTTCCTCCATGAACCATATGGATTCAGGTCTGATATTGAGGTCTTTGGTCCATTTTTCTCTGACTTTTGATAGTCATTTAGATAGAGATCTGAGTTCATTATTTTTTTCATGTAGCTTTCCAGTTTTCCCAGCACCACTTGTAGAATAGGTGTTCCTTGCTCCACACACATTTCTTGCTCCTTTGCCAAAGATTCATTTGTATCACTTGTCATCCTGTTGCTTATTAATTTGCTTGAGTGGATGCCAGTAATGTCTCCATTCGTCCCTGTCACGTCCTAGTGTAGCCAAATGGTTTCTGCTCTCTCCAGAAACACGAAGAACATCAAACCGTTCCTTCAGGGTCTTGATGAAGAAGTCCGACCATCTCATAGGTGGGCAACCAGGCTTTCTTTTGACATCCCATGAAATCCAGTTAGTAATGGTTCTAATCAAGCGGTCTTCTCCAAATCACATTACGTGTCTGGCCCATCTGATTTTTGACATCTTGGCAAACAAGGCATTGTCCCTGATCCTCGATCGTCTGTGGAGGTCGGAACTCCGGATTCCTTCTCTCACTTGAGTGAAGCGTGATATTCCAAGCATAGCTCTTTCATGGGTGTCAACGATTATGTGATCTTATATTTGAAGATATGTGTCAGGATATTCAACTCTATTCCATTGTTTTATGGGTCTGACTCTATTCTAATACTATGCTGTTTTAATTACTTCTGCCTGGTAGTGCAGTTTGAGATTGGGGAAATTGATGCCACCCATCTTCCTTAATAGGATTGTGTTAACTATTCATGAGGGGTTATTGTTCCATATTAATTTCAGTAATGTTTTGTCTATTTCTTAGAAAAATGTCATGGGTATCCTCATAGGGACTGCACTGAATCTGTACAATGCTTTGGGGATTATTGCTATTTTGATGATATTCATCCTTCTGATCCATAAGTAGGGGATACACCTCCATTTCTTCATATCCTCCTTTATTTCTTGAAGTAGTGTTTGTCATTTTCTTTTGTAGGACCTTCATCTCTTTAGTTAAGCTTATTCTGAGGTACTTGATTTCCTGAGTCACTACTGTGAATGTTTTTCTAAGACTTTTCTCTTCCATTTCATTATTTGTTTATAGGAAAGCCATGAGCTTTTGAGTATTGATTTTGTTACCTGCCACTTTACTGTAAAATACTATTGCTTTTGGGAGCTTTTTTGCAGAGTCTTGAGGATTTCCTAAATGTCATTTGCAAATAGTGAGAGCTTGACTTCTTCTTTTTCTATATGATGCCCTTGATATATTTTTTCTTCCCTAACTCTATGGCAAGTACTTCCAGTACTATATTGAATAGAAGTGGTGAGAGTGGGAATCATTGTCTTGTTCCTGATCTTAGAGGGAAAGCTCTTATTTTTTCCCTTTGAGAATTATGCTTGATGTGGGCTATTTGACCCATCCTAATGATATTGCACTGTCACAAAATGCTCAAATGTGGCCCTGCTTCCGTTCTTCCTGTTCCTATTATTCTCCTCTTTCCAGGGGACTCCAACACCTGTGGAGGGGACAGTGATGCTGACTTGCCTGACTTCTTCCTGTTGAGAATGATTAAAGATATGGGACTGCAGTAGGATCCCATTGACATGTCTGTCCAGAAGTTCTCCTTTGAATCTAGTTGGAATGTTCATTTTGTCCTAAACTTGACCAGTGTCTGTAACTTAAAGGAAAGACTTAAAACAAGAGACTTGCTTTACTTAAGTGTCATGAGGAATGGGCAGACTATTAAAAGTATAAATAAAAGCATAATGGGGATAAATGATGGGAGTATCAGAAGTCTGATTTCACCCCTCTCTCCTCCCAGAAGTAGTCCTTATTAGTCTGACCACTTCAGTGGTTTTTATTGTGTTTTAACAAAAAACCTAAAGCCAAACCCATTTCATGTATTACAAGGGTATAGCCAATTTGATGTTGGATTCTAATTAGAAATTTTATTATACTTCTGTGGAACTAGAATTTGGTTTTAACAAAAAAAAAATACCCTGCCCCTGAAAGATGTGTTTTTCTCTCCACCTTTACAGTAACAGATTAATTTTACTATTAGTTGACATGGCACAGGTGCAGTGAGAACTGAGATTAATAATGCAGAATTCTTCAAACTGTAGCTTTATATTTAATTAGCTTAGAGCAAGGAGGCTTTTCCAGGAAATATTTGGTCAATTCTCCAACCACAGACCTTAGGAGAGTCTGTTTTAGTTCACTTACTCCAAAGTGTCCTTTTAGGTCTTGAAGAAGCAAGAAGCATTATTTTCTCTTGGTTAGAGGATGTCTCTTAAAGATTTTGCCCTAATGCTGACTGACTTTCAAGATTATTATTATTTTGTTGTTTGTGGGCGGGCCACACTGGGTGATGCTCAGGGCTTACTCATTGCTCTGCTCTCAGGGGTCACTCCTGGCAATATGCAGTGATGGGGGTTGAACCCAGGTTGGTCACATGCAAGGGAAGACCTTTGCTTTAACCCCTCAGGGTGTCTAGTGTCATAGCTGAGTGATAAGCTCACTAGACAGACCCATTTGAGACTCTCAGTGGGACTCACATCCAGAGATGTAAGAAATTGTAATCAATCATAGGGCAATTGGAGACTACGTTAAACTACTATTGCAAATTTCCAGAATGTTTTAAGATCCACCAACAACACATGTGTTTGGGGGTTAAATCAATCCTTGAAGTTTTAAAGTATTCTATACCCTAATGGAGTAGAAGTTCTTACAAATCTTAACAATATAAACAGTTTTTCCTATGTGTGTGCAAAAATATTATTGTGGCGAAGTTTTAAGAGACATACTAAAGGTGTAGAGGAGAGAGAAAAGCAAATGCTTTACTCATGACAAGATGCACTTTATCCATTTATTATGAGTCATAGGTTAAAGGAAGGAATTATTAAAATTTGTTGAAATAAAACACACATAAATTTTAAATAGCAAGATAAATATATACATATACACATCTATATATGTGTGTATGTATACATCTGCATGTACATACATATATACATATATACATATATACATATATACATATATACATATATACATATATACATATATACATATATACATATATATATATACATATATAAATGTTTAGTCTGTTTAGTGCTATAAAGAAAATCTTTTGATCTAAGATTTTTAAATATCTCTTTTGACCAAAAAATGCTGCAACTCTGTCTCTGTTGCATGACAAGTCTGTCCCTCTGCATCTTCAGTCTAAGATGCTTCCCCACAGATTTCTCTGAAGAAAAGCATTAGAATAATTCTGCAGATGATAAAAAGGCTATTGGATGCTTATGCAATTGAAATATTTCCTTATAACATAATTTTTGAGTAAGTCCACTAAATCAAGATATAACTTTTCTGAAATACCTGGAATTAACTAGGACACATAAGAGCTCTTCAGATTCTCATTAATTTTAGGATAATGCATCAAATAGGCCTGATATTTTTATATGGGAGATAAATTATTATGGGAGGTGTTAGAAGAAAGAACTCCAGTTTTTCTCAAAGCAAAGATTAGGTTTTTAAGACCTGATAGCAAAAAAAATATGAAAGTTATTTTAATAATAACACATTTTTCTATTACTGGGTAGATGATTATAGCCAACTAAAGGCCATTTTCCTGAAATTTAAATTGTATTTATTTATTTTTAATATTTGGGTCACACACAACTGGAGGTGCTCAGTGTTTACTCACCCAGTAGTTCTCAGAGCTTATTTATGGAAGGCTCAAGGGGCCAGATGGTGTTCTGGAGATTGAATCCATGTACAAGTATCCTACCTGCTGTACTATTTCACCTGCTCCACCACTTTTTTTTTCTGTTTTGGGGGTCACACTTGGCAGTGTTCAGGACTTACTCTTGGTGTTGTGGTTTGAGATTACTCCTGGCAGGCTCACGGCAGAGGACCATGAAGGGTACTGGGGACAGAACCACGGTCACCTGGGTATAAGGCAAACATTAACTGCTGTACTATCACTTTGGCTCCAGTCCCACCATCTCCTCCTTTTTCTTTGGTTCATGTCAGGACAGATTCATTAGTGAGTACCCATAAGAAGTCCAGGCAGGTGAAGTTAAGTCGTTGACATTGAGCGAGATCACTGACATGTAGGAGTTTCCTATCACCATTCCATAGAAATCATGTGTGTCTGGGGGGTTGTCTTTTTTTTAAAAAGAACTCCCTTGAATTCTTCCTGTAAATTTGATTGCTGACTGGTCCAGCCTTTCTAAAAAACAATGCAGACATTCCTCAAAAACTTGTCATCGGCCACTGTTCAGATCTGACGGTTCTTCCTCCTGGAAAGGAGCATGACATGAAGCCTGCCATAACCATGCCACCAGACTTAGCGCCAGGAAGTTTCACTTGGGGCGCCCCAGAGGGGTGTGGATGAGAGGTCTCCCCACTCCAAGGGACCCAACTATGGCAGCCAAAAACCTCCACAACCCAACTGCCACCACGCTCAAGGCCGCTCCCCCACGCACTCGGGCTGAGCCTCATGCATGAGTGAACATATGCCTGGACCCCACAGCTGGGAAGACACTCCCTCCCCACTCTCCATAAGTACCACACCACATTTGATGGGGCTCAGATAGTAGGTAACAAATCATAGAGGGAAATACATATATATGCACATATACATATTTTCATATATATATATGTATATATATACATATATCTCGGGGCCGAGATCTCCAAGCCTACTCGAATTGGAGTCGAGCATCCTCCACCCAGATCCTCCAAATTCCAGTAGGCGGGGGTCACACCCACCACCTGGCCCCCTGGCGCCGTGTAATCCCATCAGCGGCCAAGACTCAGAGACTACAAAATGCAGCTCCCGGAACCGCGCGGCCGCATTCGCGGCAGCGCGACATCTTATCAGAACATCTTTTTATGATATCTCATTATCTCATTCCTACTCTGGACAAACTTGCAGGCTATCGAATATAGCCTGCCCACAGGGCAGAGTCTGGCAAACTGCCCTTGGCGCACCAAATATGCCAAATACCAGTAACAATGATGGGTCTCATTCTCTTAAAAAGCCTTGAATATAATCTCAGGGCTAGGATGAAAGAGACGTTACTGGGGCCTGCTCGAGGCAATCGACGATTAACAGGATGATGAAATGAATATATGTATATATATATATATAAGAAGGCTCACAACTCAACCTTTACCAACATGTTAGTGATATCCTAAAGAATGTCTTAATGGCCCCTGCCAAAATAGAATGATCTTCACATTGTTTCCTTTATGAATACTTTTTTATAAGCATTTTCAGATGTTTTTCATAACAGACAATACAAAATATATTATTTCGGTGGTGCTTAGGGACAGGGATCGGGGCTTGAGATGGAAAATCCCAAATTTGGTGGTGGGAAGGTGTAACTGTGATGGGATTGGTGTTTGAATGTTCAATGTAATCAAATATTGTGAACTACCTTATATAATAAAAAAATTATATATGTAAAAAAAACTATGAATTCAACCACTATTTAACTCAGCAACTCCATTTATTGGAATACAACCCAAGTGACTAAACACACAACATAGAAAAGACATTTGCACCCTTATGTTCACTGTAGCACAATCCACAACAGTCAAAAATCTGGTAACAACTCAAATTTCCACTATAAAGCATATATACTCAGTCATTAAAAAAAGATAAAAATCATGCAAACTCCTTGCAAGTGGATGGATCTGGAGAATATCAAGCCCAGTAAAATTAGTGAGAGGGAGAAGGACAGACTCAGAGTTTTCTCTCTCATGTGGGCTAAAAAACAAACAAACAAACAAACTGCCAAGAAACAAGTGCCCAAGGGCCACAGAAACCAAGAATATGAGAATTGCTTTCAGCATGAAGCACTTGTGGGGGTTGGGAGACAGACAGAATGGAGAACACTATAACTAGGGTGGAGGGTGGTATTAAACCTAGAGGAGGGAGATACTGAAAGGTGGTAAAGCGTTATGCATAAACACTATCAGTAATAGTAATGTAAATTGTAGTGTCAAAGTTATGTTTGTGTGCGTGTGTGTGTGTGTGTGTGTGTGTGTGTGTATTCTTACAGAGACAAACTGGTTGGAATTGCATTGGAATTGTATGATTTTATTGTTGTTTGCAACTGCATGGTATTCAATTGTGTATATCTACTATACATTCATAGCCCAGTCATCTGCCATTGAATTGTTAGGTTGATTTCATATCTTAGCTATTGTGCAAGTGTTGCGATGAATAATGGTGTGTGTTTGTCTTTGAATGAATGTTCTTGTGTCTTAGAAGTAGATGCCAGGAAGTGGTATTATTTTCCAGAGAGGCTAAGCCAGACAACAACCCCTCCAGCCCTGGATGAAGAGTTCTATTTTCATCACCTCCCAGTCAACACAGATTGTTTCAAATGTTTTTTTTTTATCTGTGCCTTTATCACTGGTATGAGATGATATCTTATAGTTATCTTGATTTGGATTTCCCTAATGATAAACGATAATAATGATGTTTTGTTTTGTCTTGTTTTGGAGCCACACCTTGTGTTGTTCAGGGCTTAGTCCTGGTTCTGTGCTCAGGGATTACTTCTGGCAGGTCTCAGAAGACTGGGGATTGAATACAGGTTGGCCACATTCAAGGCCTTATCTGCTGTATTAGATGATGCACACTTTCATGGGTCTATTGATCATCCAACTGTGTCAGGGAATAGAGAGATAATGGAGATGTGCAAGATAGGTAGTTTTTAGGACCTTTAAAACAAGAATGCTGGTGCACATAAGTAGAATACTGACCCCGTGAAAGTCCTGTAATGGCTCTGTCTCTGCTCCCTCTCCCAGGAGATTATTCTCAGGAGAAAGTCCATTATAAAGATGCTTATCCTGGTACACTGAGACCCTCAGAGGTATAAAATTCTAGCCCAGATATATTAAGATAATTAGGCTTTGACCAGTTTCCCTTTTGATGATTGCTAATTCTAAGAAGTAAATATTGTACATGAAGACAGACTGAGGTCTGTGAGCCTCTGACCCCTCTGCTTTTTCTGTGGGAAATTCCTTTACTTAGACATGCACAGGCCATTACAAAGCTTAGCAGACACCTGAAATCATACCAGGGAGTTGGTCCAACTTAGAAGGTTAAAATTATTCTAGTCTGGGAAAACCATGATATACAATGCATTGACTTCTTTTTTTTTTCTTTTTTTTATTAGTGAAAAACCATGAGGTACAGTTATAGGCTTACAAATTTTGTGCTTGGGTTTCAGTTATACAATGATCAAGTGCCCATCCCTCCACCAGTGCCCGTCATCCATCCCCACGGGTCCCAGCATCCCCCCCCCAACCCTCATCCCCCCCCCCCCCCCCCGTTCCATCCTGCCTCTGTGGCAGGGTATTCCCCCTTGTTCTCTCTCTCTTCTTTTGTGTACTGTGTTTTGCAAGAGAGGCTTTGAGTGGCAATCATGTTTGGTCTATCGACTACTTTTAGCATGCTTCAGTCTGAGTTTCAAGTTCACAAGATTTTTGCCAGAGACCTTAAACATGTGCCTCCTCTCTCTCTCTCTCTCTCTCTCTCTCTCTCTCTCTCTTTTTTCTTTTTGGGTCATGCCCAGCATTGCACAGGAGTTACTCCTGGCTCATGCACTCAGGAATAACACCTGGCAGTGCTCCGGGGACCACATGGGACTCTGGGAATCAAACCCGGGTCGGCCACGTGCAAGGCAAATGCCCTACCTGCTGTACTATCGCTCCAGCCCTTGTGCTTCCTCTCTTAAGATAGAAAAGAACTTAGTCTTACATCCTTTAACTGTTAAAATGTGAAGTCTTCAGAGATTAAGTTTTCTCAATTTCTCAGGGATCTCTGAAGAGAAATTAAATGAGTTCGTTTTTTATTGGTTTAAATCTGGAGTGATAGCACAGCCGGTAGGGCGTTTGCCTTGCACGCAGCCAACATGACCGAACTGAGTCCAATTCCTCCTCCCCTCTCGGAGAGCCCGGTAAGTTACCAAGAGTATCTCGCCCCCACGGCAAAGCCTGGCAAGCTCCCCCTGATGTATTTGATATGCCAAACACAGGAAGTCCCACAATGGAGACATTACTGGGCCCACTTGAGCAAATCGATGAACAATGGGAAGACCGTGACGGTGAAATCTATGTTTATGAGCCAAATTTTAACTAATTATGTAAATTCTTTGCATTTTATTTTAACTTAACACATTTATTTTTTGTCATTAGAGGATTTTGATCCTCAAAATATTTTCTCTGAATTTCCTTCAATTTGATTAAAATTATAAGCAAGCCTTGCTTTAGAGGAAGTAGTTTACTTTATAAATGTTGCACATTATAAGTTTGATAAGAGGACGTAATGAATGGAGGGGAACTGCTACCTAATTGTGACCTTTAGATGACTAATGATCAACCTGTCCCTTTTCATATTATTTATTTTTTGGGGCACCATGATTTAAAATGCTGCTGATAATAGTTTCAGGTGTACAATGTTTTAACTCCAAAACCAACATCACTGCTAGCAATCTTCCATCCTCAGGTGTCTTCAGGTACCCTGCACAACCACCCCCCACACATATCCCCTTTCCCGACACAATTTTTTGATTCAATTGTTATAGTTTGCTCACATGATTATGATAGCTTAGGGTTATTTGATATATAGAGTTATCTTACTACTAAAGTACCAAAGTGACAAACCCAGGTCTCATTTAATTTATTTAATTAAATAATTTATTTTTTGGCTTTGTGTTCTTTATTTTAAAAAAAATTTATTAGTGAAACACCATGAGATACAGTTGTAGACTTACAAATTTTTGTGCTTGGGTTCCAGTTATACAATGATCGAGTACCCATCCCTCCACCAGTGCCCATTCTCTACCACCAATGATCCCAGTATCCCTCTCACCCTTCAACCCCCCATCCCACCCCGACTCTGTGGCAGGGAATTCCCTTTTGTTCTCACTCTCAATTTGGGTGTTGTGGTTTGCAATAGAGGTATTGAGTGGCAATTATGTTCGGTCTATAGTCTACTTTCAACATGCTTCTCCCATGCTGGGCGGATCCTCTCAACACCCTTTACTTGGTGTTCCCTTCTCTATCTGAGCTGCCTTTTCCCCCAGCATGTGTGCCTGGCCTCCAAGCCATGGAGCGAACCTCCTGGTACTTATCTCAACTATTCATGGGTGTTAGTCTCCTATTCTGTTAATTTATATTCCACAGATGGATGCAATCTTTCTATGTCTGTCTCTCTTTCTGACGCATTTCACTAACCATGATACTTACATTTAGAACCACTTGTATGTAAATTTCATGACTTCATCTTTTCTAACAGCTGCATAGTATTCCATTATGTAGATGTACCAAAGTTTCTTAAACCAGTCATCTGTTCTCGGGCACTTGGGTTTTTTCCAGATTCTGCCTATTGTAAACAGTGCTGCATTGAACAAACAAGTGCAGATGTCACTTCGAGTATACTTTTTTGCATCTCTGGGATTTATTCCCAGAAGTGGTATTACTGGGTCAAATGGGAGCTCAATTTCTAATTTTTTGAGAAGTGTCCCTACTGTTTTCCAGAAAGATTGAACCAGTCTGCATTCCTACCAGCAGTGTAGGAGAGCCCCGTTCTCCCCACATCCACGCCAACACTGGTTGCTTTTGTTCTTTTGAATGTGTGCCAATCAATGTGGTGTGAGATGGTATCTCACAGTTGTTTTGATCTGCATCTCCCTGATGATTGGTGATGAAGAGCATTTTTTATGTCCCTTTTTACCATTCATATTTATTCCTTGATAAAATTTATTTTCATTTCATCACCCCATTTTCTGATGGGGTTGCATGTTTTCTTCTTGTAGAGTTCAACCAGTGCCTTATATATCCCTGATATCAATCCCTAGTCCCATGGGTATTGGGTGAATATCCTTTCCCATTTTGTAGAATGTTTTTGTATTTTGGTCACTGTATCTTTTGTGGTGCAGAAGCTTCTTAGTTTAATATAGTCCCATTTGTTTATCTCTGTTTCCACTTGGTTCATCAGTGGAGTGTTGTCTTTGAAGATACCATTAGACTCAATATCATGGAAGGTTTTGCCGACCTTGTCTGCAATGTACCTTATGGATTCCTGCTTGATGTTGAGATCTTTAGTCCATTTTAATCTAACTTTGTGCATGGTGTTAGGTCAAAGTCTAACCCCCCTTATTTTTGCATGTGGTTGTCCAGTTATGCCAGCACCATTTGTTGAAGACACTTTCCTTGCTTCCCTTCACATTTCTTGCTCCCTTATCAAAGATTAGATGTTCACACATTTGGGTGTGTGTAGGGATATTCCACCCTGTTTCATTAGTTTGCAGATCTGCCTTTGTTCCAGTACCATACTGTTTTAAATGTTGCCGCTTTTCAGTAGAGTTTGAGGTTTGGGAGGGTGATTTTTTTTCATCGTTTTCCCAAGGATCGCTTTAGCTATTTGTGGTGTTTCTTGTTCCATATGAATTTTAGGAATGCTTGATCTACTTTTTTGAAGAACTTCATGGGCATCCTTATAGGGATTGCATTGAATCTGTATAAAGCTTTGGGGAGAATTGCCATTTTGACAATGTTAACTCTTCCTATTCATGAGCAGGGGATATGTTTCCATTTCTTCATGTCCTCTTTTTATTTCATGGAGTAGCATTTTGTAGTTTTCGTTGTAAAGTCATTTACCTCTTTAGTTAGGCTGATTCTGAGGTACTTGATTTTCTGGGGCATGATTGTGAACGGGATTGTGTTTTTCATGTCACTGTCCTCTTTCTTATTATTTCCATATAGGAAGGTCATGGATTTCTGGGTATTAATTTTATAGCCTGCAACTTTACTGTACAAGTCTATTGTTTCTAGGAATTTCTTGGTAGAGGATTTAGGATTCTCTAGATATAGAATCATATCATCTGCAAATAGAGAGAGCTTGATTTTTTTCCTTTCCTATCTGGATGCCCTTAATATCTTTTTCTTGGCTAACCACTATTGCAAGTACTTCCAGTACTATATTGAACATAAGTGGTGATAGTGGGCATCCTTGTCTTGTTCCTGATTTTAGAGGGAAGGCCCTTAGTTTTTCCCCATTGAGGATAATGCTTGCCATAGATTTGTTGTAAATGGCTTTGATTATCTTGAGGAAGGTTCCTCTTAAACCTATTTTGGTGAGAGTTTTCATCATAAACAGTTGTTGGATCTTGTCAAATACTTTCTCTGCATCTATTTATATGATCATATATTTTTTTAAATTTTTGTTAGTGAGACACCATGAGGTACACTTGTAGACTTACAGATTTTTGTGCTTGGGTTTCAATTATATAATGATCAAATACCCATCCCTCCACCAGTGCCCATTTCCCACCACCGCAGATCCCAGAATCCTTCCCACCCTGCCTCTGTGGCAGGGCATACCCTTTTGTTCTCTCTCTCCTTTTGGCTATTGTGATTTGCAAAAGAGGCATTGAGTGTCAATCATGTTTGATCTATTGTCTACTTTCAGCATGTTTCTCTCATCCTGGGAGGATCCTCCCAACACCATTTATTTGGTACTCCCTTCTCTATCTGAGTTCCCTTTTCCCCTAGCATGTGTAGCTGGCCTCCAAGCCATGGAGCAAAATTCCTGGTACTAATCTCGGCCATTCTTGGGTGTTATTCTCCTATTTTGTTACTTTATGTTCCCCAAATGAATGCAATCTTTCTATGTCTATCCCTCTCTTTCAGACTCATTTCGCTTAACATGATACTTTCCATGTAGTACCACTTGTATGTAAATTTCATGACTTCATCTTTTATAACAGCTACATAGTACTCCATTGTATAAATGTGTGGTTTTTATCTTTACTTTGATATGATGGATTATGTTGATTGATTTCCGAATGTTAAACCATCCATGCATCCCTGGGATGAATCGTGCTTGGTCTTGGTGTATGATCTTTTTGATGAGTTGTTGGATTCTATTTGCTAATATTTTGTTGAGGATCTTCACATATGTGTTCATCAGGGTTATTGGTCTGTAGTTTTCCTTGTTGGTGGTGTCTCTGTTTGCTTTTGGTATTAGGGTGATATGTGCCTCATAGAAACTGTTTGGGAGAGTTCCTGTTATTTCAATTTCCTGGAAAAGCTTGAGGAGAACTGGCAACTGGTCCTCTTTAAATGTTTGGAAGAATTTGCTACTGAATCCATCTGGGCCTGGGCTTTTGTTTTTGGGAAGACTTTGATTACAATTCAATTTTTTGATATGAGTGGGTCTGTTCAATATTTCAAATCTTCTTGGTTTAATCTTGGGAGATCATAGGAATCCAGGAATTTGTTTCTTCTAGGTTTTCTTGTTTTGTGGCACACAGACTTTCAAAGTAGTCTCTCATAATCTTTTGAATTTTATTGGTTTCTGTTGTGATGTCCTGTTTTTCATTTCTGATTCCATTTATTAGGGTTTTCTCTCTCTCTCTCTCTCTCTCTCTCTCTCTCTCTCTCTTCCTTTGTGAGTCTTGCTAGTGGTTTATCAATCTTGTTTATTTTCTCAAAGACCGGCTCTTGGTTTCATTGAACTTTCGAATTATTTTTTTGGGTTTCCATGTCATTAATTTCTGCTCTAATTATTATTATTATTATTATTGTTGTTGTTGTTGTTGTTTTGTTATTTCTACGGCTAGGGCTGGAGTGACAGCACAGCAGTAGGGCGTTTGCCTTGCACGCAGCCAATATGGCCAACCCAAGTTCGATTCCTCCGCCCCTCTCAGAGAGCCTGGCAAGCTACCGAGAGTATCTCGCCAGCAGGGCAGAGCCTGGCAAGCTCCCCGTGAAGTATTCAATATGCCAAACATAGTAACAACAAAGTCTCCAACGGAGACGTTACTGGGCCCCCTCGAGCAAATCGACAAACAACGGGAGGGCCTTTACCTTTACCTTTACCTTATTTCTATGGCTGGATTTGGGTTCCTTTTGTTGGTCTTTTTCTATGATCTTGAGCTGTGAGGTCAGGTTATCTATGTAGGACCTTTATTCCTTCCTTAGGAATGCTTGCAAAGCAATAAATTTTCCTCTTAATATCACTTTAGGGCTGGAGTAATAGCACAGTGGGTAGGGTGTTTGCCTTGTATGCGGCTGACCTGGCCGGCCTGAGTTTGATTC
Organism: Sorex fumeus; assembly: GCF_029834395.1. NCBI lineage: Eukaryota > Metazoa > Chordata > Mammalia > Eulipotyphla > Soricidae > Sorex > Sorex fumeus. The sequence continues at coordinate 7,870,287 of NW_026606103.1, forward strand.
CTCCATCCCTCTCAGAGAGCCCGGCAAGCTATCTGTGATGTATTTGATATGCCAAATACAGTAACAACAAAGTCTCACAATTGAGATGTTACTGGGCCCACTTGAGCAAATCAATGAACAATGGGAGGACAGTGCTACAGTGCAATACGACTTTATCTGCGTCCAATAGGTTCTGGTACCTCATGTCTTCATTCTCATTTGTTTCCAAGTATCTTTTGATTTTGTCCTTGACTTCCTTCCTGACCCACTTATTGTTCAACATTGAGTTGTTTAATTTCCAGATTTTTGATTTGGTTCTCTGTGTCTATGTGTGATTAGCTTCTATCTTCAGCACATTGTGGTCCAAAAAGATTGTTATACTATTTTTATCTTCCTGATTCTATTGAGGTATGTTTTGTGGCCTAGCACATGGTTTATTTTGGAAAATGTTCCATGTGCACTGGAAAGGAATGTGTATTCTTTCTTTTTGGGGTGCAAATCCCTGTATTAGCCCTATTAGCACTCTCTCTTCTATTTCTTCCTTCAAAGCCAATGTTTCCTTGCTGAGTTTTGTTCTTGATATGTTCATAGGTGATTAGGTGATTACAATAGTTATATCTGACTACTATTATATTGCTAGCAATGTCCTCCCAGCCATTGGACCAGCCAGGTATAGACTTCTTCAAAGATGGCACACACTAGGCTAGATATGTCGGGGTGGCTCTAGACAAAGGGATGGAAGCCCAGAAGTTACCAGTGTGGATTTTCCACAATGAGCTGTGCTCATTACAGTCACACTGGGCTCTTCAATTTGAGCATGAGTAGAGGGAAATATCTGTATTGACTCCAAATATGCCTTCACCACTGTTCTAGTGCACAGAAACTTTTACAAAGAGAAGAAACTGATTAAATCTGTAAGAAAGGACCAAATATGGTTAGGATGGCTTTGGTCTTCTGCTGTGTTGACCCATAAGAAATGGGAGTCACACACTGCCAATGCCATCAAATGGGAAATACTTAAAGTGCTAAATAAAACTGACAAGTTGAAGTGCTGCCAGGTAAGTAGCACCCAAGGAGGAATCTTCTTTGGATGCCCGATGGTGGTCCTATGCCATATGTCATGTGAGTAGATCTGGAGTCTACATTATGCTGAGCCTATACCGTATCCCCTCTGGATGTATCCACAGTCTACACCACATTATGATGGCCCTGTTCTACTTCTTGACAATGAATCTGGAGTCTACACCAAATTATGTTGTCTCTGTTCTACTCCTGTGTATGGATCCACAGTCTACATCACATTATGGGAGTCCCTTTCCACATCCTTTGTGAATGGGATCTGTCATATATTCCACATTAAGATGGCCCTATTTCATACCCCTGTGAGTGGAATCTGGAGTCTACATCACATTATGGTCACTCTATTCCATGATCACAGTGAGTGGGATCTAAAGTCTACACCACAAGAACAGGCTCAGCTCAAAACTGAAGGCATCTCTCTCCTGACATGCATCGGAAGTTTGCAGATAGCATAATTGCTATCCTCAGACCACTGGCCTCTGCATGTGGTTCGAGGGGGTCATTTCTGGGAAAACATCTCAAGAAAATACTCTGCTGTAAAAGCTTAGCACGCTGAAGTTTGTGTGTTTGTAGGCGCTCTAGACAGTTCTGTCACACCGCTCATGTTCAGTGCTCTTGAGCCCTGTGTGTGGTCTGGATCAGGATGGCTGTTCTCTCTCTCAAACTTGAGCCCCTCTCGCTCTGACTCTGAATCTCTCTTGCCTGGGCCTACAATCTTAATTTATATAGCAATCACGTAAGGCGGTGACACAAAGGTGGGTTGAATATTAACAAATCAACAAAGAGAGGTAAGACCACTCCTCCAGGAGATTAATTTAAGAATAAAATCTCTTCTAAAAAGATTACTCCAGATTACCAGGGGATCCACTCAAGGATGGGATCCCAACAAGGGTGTGTTATTCCCTCAGTTAGTAATCTACTAAAATAGTTGTAATAAATCTACTTCTAATATTTCTAGCAATGTCATTCTGTATGAGCACAGTAAGCGATATAACCTTAGTTTGGTTCTTCCTGAGAACATCTCACTATACATTCTGCAGTCCTCAGGTAGTCTTCCTAGCCTCAGCAGGGTCTTAGTCTTGTCATTGCTTACTTTTGGATCATGACAGCATTTGTCCATGATTATGTTCTCTACTTATAGTTTAGTATTGTGGTGCTTTGTCCTGGCCCATTTCGATGCCAGGGTAGCTCACAGCTTGCCCTGCGTCCATTCAATCCCTGATCAGGACCCTGCTTTTGGGGTGCTAGGAACTAAGGGCAACTGAGTCAAGAAAGCAGATGCCCAGGAGTAAATATTATTCGGAGTCAATCAACTCCCAAGTTACAAAGCATAATATTAACTGTCTTCCTGTGTTCTGTGTCCACAGAAAAGACATTGCTTACAATACAAGTTCAGTGTCCTTAGAAGGATCTAATCTTACAAGCTAACAGAATCTGATTAGGGAGAGAAGGTGATTAACTGGCTGGGGAGAAGAGCACAGAGAAGAGTTTACAGATAAACAGAGGGATGGGAGTGACTCAGGAACACTGGGATGGGTGTGACCTATAAACCTAAGCTACCTGAGGAAGGACAAGACAGTGTTATCCTACACTCTGCTAGGCTCTGGAGCGATAGAACAGTATGTAGGACGTTTGCCTTGCACGCGGCTGACCCAGGTTCGATTCCTAGCATCCCATATGGTCCCCTGAGCACCGCCAGGAGTAATTTCTGAATGCAAAGCTGGAGTAACCCCTGTGCATGATGGCTGGGTGTGACCCAAAAAGAGAAAAAAAAAGAAAAAAGAAAATGCTCTGCTCAAGCGTTTCTATATCCCTACGCTCTCTAACATAAGCAGAACAATTTGTGAGAAGAGCATCTTGTGCACCAACAGACCAACAGGATTCCCGACAAGGGCCTAAGAGATTGCCCCAGGTGTAGAGTATTGGAACTCTCTTAGAAAATTTCATCATGTAGATATACACCACATAAATAACAATACTGAAAACATGAGATTCAAACTAAAAATGGTGCCTTTCAAGGTGGAAGTCTGCAGTGCAGGAGGGAATTTGGGAACACTGGTGGAGGAATTGGTGCTAGAACATTAGTTGTCTAACACTGAACTGTCAATGACTTTGTACACCACAGATCTTCAATAAAATAATTTTAAGTCAGAAGATAGAGAAAATAAAAGTTAGTAATGGATTTCACTGAGATTCCTCAGGCCTGGGGGACATTGGTGCATGTTGGTGATAGTCTGTACCTTCTCTGGATGGATGAAAGCATTCTCCATATGAGAAGGCCAGGGAAATGTATAAATGTCTGCTAAGAGAGGACATTTTTGTGAGTGGGGATCTCTGTGTCTACTGGGTCTGACAATGAACCTGCTTTCACGACAGAGGCAGCTAAAAGGCATAGGGATAACCTGGAGACTCCACACAGACAACCATCCAGATTTCAGTAGCAGCAGGAAAATGAGCAGGACCCTCAAGTCACAGCTGGAGAGGTTTTGTCAGGAGAGCCACCCATGTTTGGATCAGTTATTCCCAGAGTATTGTTATAACTAGATGTAGGCAAACTAAAGGGTCAGGACCATTCCTTTCTCAAATTCTGGATTTGACCCTTCTTCATTAATAAAGGCATAAAGTCTTGGAGGGGGACATCTAAGCCTATCACCCACCCAAGCAGAGTCCTGGCAGCAGAAAGCCTCCACACTCTACAATTTCTGTCATGCTCACGATCAGACTCCACTGCTCTGGATGAGCCTCATCCATTAATTGATCTGTTGAAAACCTCAGGTATGCTGGTTTTGTGACTGAAATCTCTAGGCTCTCACAAAATAGGTGATGAGCTAGTTCCTCCCACCTCCCAGTTCTTCCAGGAAGTCATGTCCATGAATTGCCTCTGGATCTAGAGACTCATGAATTAATCTTGCAAGAGAGTGATAAGTTGCAGAGATGCTTCTGGACCCCTGCCACACTCTGTCAACTGGGTCATCTTAAGTCATCATCCAGTTAAAATTTTAACTCCAGCTAAATTATTATAAATTATTCAGGGTCTGCTATAGGGTCAGGCTTGAGTTGTGGTTGGGAAAATTGAAAATAATGGTGGTGGAAAGGTGCACTGATGGTGGGATTGTTGTTGAAATACTGAATGCAATACACCATAATCAACTTAAAAAATAAAAAAATATATTATTTAAAAAAAAGAAGTGAAACTTTACAGAGTTCTGGAAAACCTTTTAAAGAAGAAATAAAGATATAGGCATCAAGTGTGACTTAAGAGAAATCATTGACTTCTCATGCTAAGGCAGCAACTGAAAGTCCTTAGAGAGACCCTAACTAAAGTTAATAAATTTGTCTGAGACAGATTAGCTTAACCACCACAGCAGTACCTTTGTACCAGCCCAGGGATGCTATCTGGATAAAAGAATGGAATAACCAACTGTTGAAACTTCTTTGACATGTCTTTTTATTGTCATTTTATCTACTTCCACTGCAGTTAACTTAACAGTAGTGGTCTCCGCACCACAAAGCTTTGTCAAGCCTGCAACTCCTTATCGGGAGGACATCCCTGATATAGTTCCATTGTGCATGGTCACCCTCCAGAAAGTCCCAGCACATTGCTCTCAACCTCATCCCATGGAACCATCTGGACCTTGAATCCAGAGAAAAAAATCTTGCACTAATTACCCCAGAAGCTACCCCAGAGAAAAAAAATCTTGCAATAGTTACCCCAGTCTTTGCATGGCTGAAACTTGAGGGACCCAACTGGATGCAGGTAGGCATGTCAGGGCATGTGATAGTGTTATTAGGGAATGTGATCGCGTGATCCTGTATGTCTCAGTCAGGAGACCCCTAGTGGGTTACCAGTATCTCTGGATACCAGTGAGTAGCACCACCATTCCCTGAGAATGGATCTCTGGAACTCTGCTGTGTATTTTCCCTTATTGTAGGGTGCTTGCTTGGGGTTGGGTGTGCATTGTGTGGCTCCCAACTCTAATCCTGACTTGTGATCATAGGGACCACAGTTGAAAAAAACACAGCTGATGATGTTGTGGTTATACAAGCCCCTGGGCAAGAATGATGACTCTATTTGACCCAACTATAGTCTGAACATCAAAGAAGGCAAATGTGGCAAGAATCTATAGGAACATGGAATGTGGGAATGTGAAGCACTGTTGTGGTGGTGGTGAGGAGGGGGTGGGAGTGATTCTTCTATCTAACATTCCCCTAGGGCAAAGGGCATGAAAACCAGCCAGTGAGAAAGAAGTACTTATCTAGTATAATTAATCATTCTTCCTAATTTGTAACCAGGCTTGATGAGAAATAAGGGCATTTATATGAGTTGTCTTTTGTGCTTGGGATTTGAATTCTGGATTCATATCCTCCAAGCTCCTGCTGATATGCTGTTAATAAAGCTGCTTCCTGAGAAAGTCCCAGTGGCTGTCTCTTGTTGAGTGCCATATATGATCAGTGTCATATATGAGCCATAACAGTGTCATATATGAGCCATAAAGAAAGAAAACTAGAGTGACTGAGGGGGGTGGGAACAGTGAGTGATGGGGGCTGGCCTGGCTTAATTCCCCCTAAAAAGAGAAGAAAAAAGGTAGAGTTTGAATACAGAAGCATGAAAGATATTGGAGTAAATTTTTGCCATAAAATAAATACTAGAAAAATTTTCTTTCTTTAAAGACTAGCAAAGAACATATTATATGGAGATCGCTTATGATGAACGCACAAAATAACGTGGCAACTATTTCAGATCACTAGTTTGACACATTTCTTCTGTTATTTAGAGATGTTCTATGACTTTATTTGTTTTTATTAACTTTATTTGACTTTATTAACACTCTAGTTCCTCCATTCACATTTTGTCCAAATATAAATGATTCCAAAGAGAGGTAGTATATATTTTCTCTTTCAATTAAGCATTCACCCTTCATTCTGATTATTGCAAGTTATGCAAATCAAGCTAGAAAAGGGATTTGATTTCATCAACAGTGCATTTTCTTACACTAATTTGAATATTAGCTGTGCTCAATATGGAAATCATTGAAGAGAAGGGAATTTGCTGCTATGTACTATGACCAAGTCTTGACACTGCTATTGATAGCTTTATTTGTTTCAGATCTCAAGGTCAGGATCAACCAAATCAATTTGGGGAGGTTGTGAACCTAAGAAGTTCCACTTCTTAGATATATTTTTTTAGATCAGTCCTGATTCTTAAAATAGACTGAGTTATTCAGTACCTATGAAGCTCTGGTTTATTATTTATGAATTTTGAGGGAGTGGGAGAAAGAGAGACACAGAGAGAGAGAGAGAGAGAGAGAGAGAGAGAGAGACAGAGAGAGAGAGAGAACAAGAAGAGGTTTATTTGTTTACCAGGAATTCTCCATTCACTCAAAGGAGGTGACATTCTCTGCATTCCAGGTAAGGGAAGGTAGTTAAAGTATCTGTCCTGAGAGAAAACTTGACCCTAGGGTGTTTGGAACCATTAGCGATCTGGGAGGCTAGAAAAACCCTCAAATTGCTCAGAGGATCAGGGACCCAGAAGTTACCAGCAAAGGTTGAACCAAAGATGGAACAGAGAACCTAAGAAGAAAGAAGGGGGTCCTTAGGGTTTCCCCCTCCAGCTGGTCACCAACAAAACTCATCTCTGAAGGGCTAATGCCACTGGTTCTAGGGAGGAGAAAGCATACAGGAAATCAGAATTACAGGGTCACAAACACTATCTTGAAGCTGCCTAGGATGATTCTAAATGCAGATGTTTTGTTTTATTTCTTTTTTTAATTATTATTTGCTCTGTGGGCCACATACAGTGATTCTCAGTGGTTACTTCTGGCTCTCCTCTCAGGATTTACTCCTGGCTTGGGGGATCAGGATGCCGGGAACTGAACCAGGTGGGCTGTGTGCAAGGCAAATGCCCTACTCACTGTACAATCGCTCCAGCCCTGCAGATGTTTTGTTTTAGAAAGCTAGGAAAAGCGATCCTCCCTAAGACTGTTCCTTTTTCCTTCTCCTTCTCCTCCGCCTCCTTCTCCTCCTTCTCCTCCTTCTCCTCCTTAAACTCAGACTGTGTTCTGATTAAAATCACAATCAAGAAATTTGGTATATCTACACAGTAGATTCAATACTATGCAGCTGTTAGAAAAAAATGTTAGAAAAAATGAAGTCATGAAATTTGCATATAAGTGGATCAACGTGGACAGTATCATGCTAAATGAAATGAGTCAGAAAGAGAGGGACAGACATAAAAGGACTGCATTTATTTGTGGAATATAAAGTAATATAATAGGAGACTAACACCTAAGAACAATTAAGAGTCAGGAAGACTGCCCCATGGCTTGATAGCTGATCTCATATGCTGGGGGAAAAGGTAGCTGGGATGGAGAGAGGAACACTAAGTAAACCATGGTTGGAGGGATCTCTCGGGATAGTAGATGTATGTTGAAAGTAACTATGGACCAAACATGACGGCTGCTTATTACCTGATTGCAAACCATAACACCCAAAAGGACAGAGAGAGTAAGAGGAATTGTGCCTGCCTCAGGAGGCAGGAGGTGGGAAGGGGTGGGGGCGGAGGGAAGGGATACTGGGAACATTGGTGGTGGAGAATGAGCACCGGTGGAGGAATGGATACTTGAACATTTTTTGACTGAAACGTAAGCATGAAAGTCTGTAAGTCTGTAAATGTATCTCACGATGATTCATTAAAATAAAAAAAAAAATTAAAAAAAAAAGAAATCTGGCAACCTGGAATGTCATGATAACTAAAACCTGTTTTCTTTATAAGCCTATTTTCTTTTTTCCTACACAATACTGTTTAAGTAAAGTAAAGTAAAGGTAAAGTAAAGGCCCTCCCGTTGATCATCGATTTGCTCGAGCGGGCCCAGTAATGTCTCCATTGGAGACTTTGTTGTTACTGTGTCTGGTATATGGAATACTCTCGGTAGCTTGCCGGGCTCTCCGAGAGGAGCAGAGGAATCAAACTCGGGTCGGCCATGTTGGCTGCGTGCAAGGCAGACGCCCTACCCGCTGTGCTATCGCTCCAGGTGATTCCTACACAATACTGTTTATTTTTATTAATACTGATAATATTTTTTCAGTTATAAATTTCCATTGTTTATCACTGCACAGAGAAGACCCCTTTCTCATGGTGGGATTGAAGACGAGCTGTGTTTTACCCATTTTCACAATTGCTAATCTTTAGCAGTCTTTTGTTTTACTGTCATTGTGGTTTTACACATAAAAAAACCGGCAGACCCCTCCCCCCTCCCCTCCAGTCTTGCAAGGTCACTTAGTTCCTGAAGAAGTTGAAGAGTGCCGTGCTGGAGACCACAGCTTTGTGTATTCTGCTCTATTTTATACAGCAAACACAAAGTACAGATAGATTTGTTGTCATAGTATTATTTAATCTTTCATTAAAGTTTTAACAAATTGTTTATAAATGGGAAAGCATAAAGGGCCTGAATCTATTTCTTTTGTGGCAGGAGGTGCGCTGTATTCAATTGCTTCTAGGGCCACCTTGTGGATAACAACTGTATTTAGAATTTAGGAGTTAATAATTTTAGAAAGTGTATGACTCTATTCTTGTAGCTCTGGACTATGCAATGCAAATATATAAACTGCTACTTAGTATCCAGTAGGGTACAGAAACTTTTCAGAAAATATCTTATATCAGGAAAGGTGTCTATGAAAATCAATCTATTGTTACAAAATAAACGGAAAATATGTTTTTAGTTATTAGTAAGTCCTTTAGTTATCATGAATCCTTTCTTCAGATCTTTATACAAAACCCTAAGAGTCAGAGAGTAGATAAAGACAGGAGAAGCAAGTTTTCCTATCTCAGTTCAGATTTCTACTTCATGCTGCCCCAGAGGGGCATCTGAGTAGTGAGAAAACAGAGTGGATCTGGTTTTGTTTATTTTCAGACCACACCTGACTCTGCTCAGAGCTCCAGGAAGCATCTGGGTCTCAGGGATTGAACCCAGGCTCGAAGCATGCAAGGAAAACGCCGTACCCATTGTATTATCCCCCTTGCCATAGATGAGATTTTTATGGGTAAGGAAAACTTGGGTCTCTGGGCACAAACCCTTTGTCTTCTATTGGCAGATGAACTGGGCCACCCTCTGAGTCTCTCTATGATTTGTGCTCTAGTCCTTCTGACTTCTGAGTATCATATTGGGGATGACATATGAATTTCAGATCCCCACAAGACCCCATAGTCTGCACTGTAATCTTTGGCCGGTGCAGGCCCTCTCACAAATTGTCTCCCTAGTAAGGAAATGACAGATTTCTAAATCTCCTGCAGACCCTCAGTGGATTTTGAGGCACCAGTAATCTAGATTGTTTTAAGACTATCTACATTGACATTTCCCCCACCATGGCATATCGTGCCAGGTTGGGTATGGTGCTATACCAAAGATTTCTTCCTAAAGACGGGCCTGAGAGGCGTCAGGTCCTCCACATATACCTACTTTTACATGGAACAGTCTCTACAAAGCATGGAGACCAGAAAAAGTTGAAGCATACTAACAGGGACAAAATTTTTATCACAAGTTGAGATTTTGCAGAATCTTCTAAGAAGTATTGGTAATTTCTAGCAAAGTCATCACTAATTGTTCCTTTAAAAAACTTTTATGATTTTCTAGGGGAGATACATTTAAGTTAAAACTTTGGGAGCTGGAGCAAAGGGTACAAGAGTAGGATTCTTGCCATGCATGTAGCCAACCTGGGTCTGATCCCTGGAATCCCATGTCACTCCCTCAGTCCCACCAGGAATGATCCCTGAGCACAGAGCTGGGAGTAACACTGAGCACTGCCAGGTGTGGCCCCCAAATAAAACAAAACAAATAAAAACATCCCTTGGTGTAGAGCACACTTTATCTCTCCAGGAATACTCCTTATCACCTCTAGTAGAGTAGGTGTATGCAGTCAAACTACATTAAAAAAATGAGAACCTGACACACTTTTACCCTACCATTATCCACTCAAAATAGTGATACATTTCTATGCCACTTTATATTAATTCATTCTTCCATACTCACTTTAAATATTCCATATCTGTGAACTTTTTTTTGATCAAATTCTTCCTTCCTTTCTTTTCTGTAGGTCAATAGTTCTTAATCTGGGGTGACTCTCAGAATTAGCTGATATACGTCTTCTTTTTTTTTCTTTTAATAATGTAGGAGTACTGCTCTTTGTTCAGTCATTAATTAAGCTGATTGAATTTGGCATTAACTCCAATTTTTTTAAAATTGTATCACTGTGAGATAGAGTTATAAAGCTTTCGTGTTTGAGTTTCAGCCATACAATGATGGAACACCCATTCATTCAACAATGCACATTTTCCACCACCCACATTCCAGTACTCAACCTGCTTCCATGGCAGACAATTTTCCCAATACTTATTCTCTAATTTTGGGCATTATGCTTTGCTCAAAATTTCCCACCACCATTTAAGCCTATCTGCCAGGGGCAGATGCTAGATAATTTATTTTCCATTACTCATTTTGAATATCATGAGATCTCGCACTTCCGTGCTTGAAAATGTAAATTATAGATTGTAAATGGTTGGTTTCTAGAGACATCTCTGTATGGCACTAATCTGTTTTGGTATTCAATTGGGAGTCTCTGGACCAGGGCTGTTGGTGCCCTAAGATGGCACCCAGAAGCAAATTGTGGGCCTGGTAGCCAGTCACCTGGGTGGGCAGAGAACCGGGGAGGGGAATCCCAGGGAGGGGCAGCTAGGGTGGTCTGCCACCATGCAGTCTGGAGATTTAGTCTTGGAACCCGCATTCTGGGGGGGTGGGGAGGGCGCCTGCTTGTGGAGGCTATTGGTTGTCGGGACTTCATCTGGAGTAGGTGCTCTCATCTGGAGTAGGTGGGAAGAGAGCACCTACTCCATCTGGGGTGCCCCAGTGAAATTTGTCCGGTATGGGGCCCAGAGAGATTTCCATCGCTGTGGTGTCTTCTGGTGATATACATTTTCTAGCCTGAACCTCACAGATTCTAGTTCATATTGTTGTATTGGGTCTTTATGTTCATGAAAACATTCTTGGTTAAGAATCAGAGTTGAAGTTTAATACCTAGACTCTTCTAGTTCATTCTATCTGTCATATATATATACATATATATATATATACATATATATATATACATACATATATATATAATGTTTTGGCAGGTTTCAGTTCTATCAGAAAACTGGGATGATAATAAATAATGTCCTTGTGGAAAGGTCTGTATGTCCTAGACACAAAAACTTTCTGACAGTTTATGAAGTTCTTTGTGAACTCCAAGAAATTAAGAGATATCAAATTCACAAACTTTCCTTGACTTTTATACTGTGATCAAGGATAGGGCCTTTCTACCTTCCCGTTTTAATTGAGGTACTATGATTTATGATACTGTTTCATGCATGAGAGTTTTGTGCATACATTGTTCCAATACTTCTCCTTACCACCAGAGTGCCAACAGCCACTTCCCTCCATCAGTGTCCCACAACCTCTTCCATCTACTCCATTCTTCCCCAGGAGGGACCTTGGAGGTAGAGAGGAAAGGATGGCTCTTCTGTATGAGTTGTGTCTTTCTGCAAGATGGGGCAGACCCTGACATCATTCTGCAGCTTCAACCTGGTATGTTTAGAACTTGAGTGCTGAAGGACAGCATTGGACTATAAAGGAAATAAAAATGTTACTAGCCCCAAAATAATGGAATTGAGAGACTTTCCTCTTAATGCTGGTTGGCAGGTCTGTTGTTTAGGGTCAATAGATAGTCATGTGGACATAGGCCCAGAGGCCAGGAAGCTGAGGTCTGAACAGTGTAGACCAATGTGCAAGACTAGGAAAGTAGCAGCAGACATCAGGGAAGATGAGTGCCAAGAAGTGTAAGAGATTATTAATATGCTGTTCCTTGTTCCTTGTCTCCTGCCCCCGCACCTGACACGTCTGACTGTCCTCGCCACCGGGGCCCCTTGGAGGGGAGCGGGTTGAGCTTTCCTCCCCGCCCTAACCAGGGCTCCGGCAGCCAAAGACCTCCAGGACCAACCACCACCATGCTGAGACCACTCTCCGCACACATGAAGGTACTGGCAGAGGGACAAAGTCATGCGGGTTCCAGGGCCGAGATCTCCAAGCCTACTCGGATTTGGGCTGAGCATCCTCCACCCAGATCCTCCAAATTCCAGTAGGTGGGGGTCACACCCACCAACTGGCCCCCGCCCCCTGGCGCCGTGTAATCCCATCAACAGCAAAGACTCAAAGACTATAAAAACTAGCTCCCTGAACCGCACGGCCACGCGACATCTTATTATGACATCTTATTATCTCATTCCTACTTTGGACAAACTGGCAGGCTACCGAATGTAGCCTGCTCACACGGCAGAGTCTGGCAAACTCCCTGTGGCGTACCCAATATACCAAATACCAGTAACAATGATGGGTCTCATTCTCCTAAAGAGCCTTGAATATACTCTCAGGGCTAGGATGAAGGAGACATTACTGGGGCCTGCTCGAGGCAATCGACGATTAACAGGATGATTTGTGATTTGTGATTTTGTTCCTTGTTGAGTCTTATGTGCTAATATATATTGTTGGGGCCAGACTAGGCCGTCAGTATGAGCCACTGTAGACTGTCCCACAAACGGGCAGGAACACTGGACCCATGAAAATGGGTGAGATTACTCATGTGTCCAGATTGGTTTGGACATCTGGACACAAGAGTAAAAAGGCTGAACATCTCTTTCTTTAAGCTGCCTTTAGTAAATAACATACATTTCATACATACACACAGTGTCTTACTGTTCTACCCAGTGTACCAAAAGAGTCAGTCTTCCTCTTTTCACAGATCCCAGGTGCTTGCTCAGCTTGTCTTTGTTTTTATTTTCATTTTATTTTTTAAAAATTTTTATTAGTGAAACACCATGAGGTACAGTTGTAGACTTACAAATTTTTGTGCTTGGGTTTCAGTTATACAATGATCAAGTACCCATCCCTCCACCACTGCCCATTTTCCACCAACACGGGGAAATGAAAACCCCAGGTGATTGTAACCCAGGAGAGCTTTCGGCTTTGTAGGAGGCTAAAACTCACTGACTTGCAGGCATAAGGAAATAATGTATGCCTTACTACCTCAATGTTCTTCCTTAACTTTATTGATGACATCATTGTATTGAGCCATTTAGAGGTATGTATGGTAGTATGGTAATAAAAGGAGATTTCAGGACGCAGGGTCTTTGTCACAGGGTCTGAGCGAACTAGTGATCCTCCATGAAAAATAATTTTTCTCGCATTTCTTGTCTCAGCACCTCCAATGAAAAGAATATTCACACAACATAATATATATTATATATACATATATATCTCAATATTGGTTGCTTTCTACTTTACACTAAATCAAATGTGGTGTACTAATCCTGGTACATCAGGGGCTTAGGGAATGAGATGTCATGCAGCCGTGAATGTGATCACATGCTCCAGAAATTCTAATATTTTAAATAGGGTGAACTGGAGTTACGTTTCTTTTTTTTTTTTTCCCCTTTATTTTATTTTATTTTTTTTAAAGTTGTAGATTTACAATTTTTTGTGCTTTGGTTTCAATTATACAATGATCAGATACCCATCCCTCCACCAGTGCCCATTTTCCACCACCATGGATAATATCCCTCCCACCCCCATCCCCCCATCCCCCCTGTCTCTGTGGCAGGGCAATCCCCTGTGTTCTCTCTCTCCTTTTGGGTGTTGTGGTCTGCAAAAGAGGCATTGAGTGGCAAACATGTTCAGTCCATAGTCTACTTTCGACATGAATCTCCCTTCCTGGGAGGATCCTCCAAACATACTTTACTTGGTGCTCCCTTCTCTATCTGAACTGCCCTTTCCTCTAGGATACCTGGCTGGCCTCTAAGTTATGGAGTAATCCTCCTGGTGCTGATCTCAGCTATTCTTGGGTATTAATCTCATACTTTGTTACTTTATATCCCCCAGATGAATGCAATCTTTCTATGTCTATCCCTCTCTTTCTGACTCATTTCGCTTAGCATGATACTTTCCATATTGTACCACTTGTATGTAAATTTCATGACTTCATCTTTTCTAAGAGCTACATAGTACTCCATTGTGTAGATGTACCAAAGTTTCTTTAACCAGTCATCTGTTCTTGGGCATTCAGGTTTCTTCCAGTTTCTGGCTATTGTAAAGAGCGCTGCAATGAACAAACAAGTGCAGATGTCACTTCGACTATACATTTTTGCCTCTCTGGGATATATTCCCAGGAGTGGTATTGCTGGGTCAAATGGGAGCTCAATTTCTAATTTTTTGAGAATCGTCCATACTGTTTTCCAGAAGGGCTGAACCAGTGGACATTCCCACCAACAGTGAAGGAGTGTCCCTTTCTCGCCACATCCACGCCAGCATCGGTTGCTTTTGTTCTTTTGGATGTGGGCCAGTCTCTGAGGTGTGAGATGGTATCTCATTGTGGTTTTGATCTGCATCTCCCTGATGATTAATGATGTAGAGCATTTTCTCATGTGCTTTTTTGCCATTCGGATTTCTTCTTTGAGAAAGTTTCTGTTCATTTCATTGCCCCATTTTTGGATGGGGTTGGATGTTTTCTTCTTGTGGAGTTCAACCAGTATTCTGTATATCCTGGATATCAACCCCTTGTCAGATGTGTATTCGGTGAATATCCTTTCCCATTCTGTAGACTGTCTTTGTATTTTGGTCACTGTTTCTTTGGAGGTGCAGAAGCTTCTTAGTTTAAGATAGTCCCATTTATCTATCTCTGTTTTCACTTGCTCGGCCAGTGGCGTGGCATCTTTGAAGATACCATTAGCTTCAATGTCATGGAGGGTTTTGCCAACTTTATCTTCAATGTACCTTATGGTTTCTGGTCTGATGTTGAGGTCTTTAATCCATTTTGATCTTACTTTTGTACATGGTGTTAGGCAGAGTTCTGAGCCTATTTTTTTGCATGTAGCCGTCCAGTGATGCCAACACATGGAGTTACGTTTCTAACTGGGTGATAACTTTGGGGCCTGGAGGTATCCCTGCAGCTTGTGGCTCTTTTCCAAGATTTATTTGCGAGTCTCTGGCTCATGGCCACTAATAAGCTTATATGGGACCAGACGCAGTAGTCATGAGCATGACTACCAGACTCCCAGAACAGGAAGATGGGGAGAATTTGCCGATTCCCAACTCCACGAGAGCCTGGACATTTCAGTCACAAATCCTGCATTCCAGGATTTTTCAGAAGATTAATTCTTATGCCAAAAGCAATAACAAGAAGTCTCACGATAGAGACGTTACTGGTGCCCACTCGAGCAAATCGATGAGCAAAGAGAGGACAGTGCTACAATTCATATGTGTGAGGCTTGTCCTGAAGGTGTGGAAATTGACTGTGAGCATGGCAGCAATTGGGTTCTGGAGGTTTTTAGCTTCTGGGGCTCTGTTTGTGCAGATGGTAGGCTCACCTGCCCACTCTGGGGCATTCCTGTTAAGACTCAGCCTGGTGCAGTATCTGGAAGGATCTCTGCCACTTGTGGTTCTCTTCTGAGATTTATTTGTGAGTCTCTGGGTCATGGCTGTTAGTAAACTTATGGCCCATTCTTTTCTTGATTTTATTTATTTCTCTATTGTGAGAACTCTGAATACAAGTGTTCTTCTACAGAACTCTGAGATTAAGATGTGATTAAACCTAATAAATCAAATGTAAGCTGAAAGCAACTTAACCAGATGATGTATTTAATATACTTAATCCACTAAGCAATATAACTGAGCCTATCTTGTTTATATGTGTTCAGAACACTTAATTTGCCTAACCTCAGGCAAAATAATATAGCACAAATCCTATTTTATAATCCGTTAAATCATATCATATAATTTTGTGAATATGGAAATGATTATGTAAACCAGAATGACTGTTTATTCTCCGATCACAAATTTTTCTGAGAGTAAGAAAACTCACTGCATCATAAGAGAATATCTATTGAATACTATACCAAAGTTCAAACTTTGAAGAACATGTTTTAACTATATATATGTGTGTGTGTGTGTGTGTGTGTGTGTGTGTGTGTGTGTATTAGTTTCTCACTACCTTAAAGTTAAAAATTTATACATTGAAACATTCAAGTTTGGAACCATCTTTACATCTTGCACCAAACAAAAGTGTTCACATAGAACACTTCATGATTTCAAGTAGATTGTTTTCACCCAGAACATTTTCCCCCTCCTCTGAGGAAGCATTAAAACAAAGACTGCTATACCATTGTGAAACAGATAAGGTTGCTAGTGCCTGATAAGATTAAGATTTTTCTTTTCTTTCTTTTCTTTGGAGCTAAATCCCTGAGATCATCCTTTAATTGAAAAAGTTATTTCTTTTATATTGAATGACTGTGAAAAGATTTTTTCTTCCCATTCTTTCTGAACACATACTTTGAATAATTTTCAATTATCTCTGAGAAAGAATTAAACAATTATGTGATGCAAATGAACTTTCCTACTTAGTTGTAGGACAATTCCTCAGTTTGTGTTATTCAATGCTGAGTAGCAAGTCACCTTAAAACTTAGTGGATTGATAAAACAAGTGCCTTACTGTTCTACCCAGTTTTAGCTTTAGTGGGTTTACTGAAAGTGAGAAAAGAAGATTCTACTGCTCATTTTTCTGCCCCTTTTGGGCTGCAGTTTGGGGGCTCAGTTGGGCTGATATATCCACAGTGGCTCCTTCAAAGAGATTTCCACTGACACGACTGTGTACGGAGACTGCTCAGGCTGCTGATGTAGGGTCTAAGGTCTGTGCATGTGGGCGTCTCCATGTATTATGGGTTTCCTCATAGCTGGCAACTCAGTTCCAAGAAGAGGAACCCAAGAGGAAGGAGAAAGTTGCCAGTCTAAGAAACTGTACTTCCTTTGACTGGCACTCTGAAGTCATGTGAACAGACCAGACTCAGGAGAATGGGCAATAAACTATACTTTTAACATGAGACGTGTATATACGTTCAGGGAGTCTCCATTTTTGCACCTTAGCTACCATAGTTGGCCTTCTAGTCAAAACAATTCACATATCCTCAGGTCCAAAATATACTCATTTTCCTCTGTCATTCCACTTCCTACCCAAAGTTATCAGTATGTCATTAACTCAAAGACTAGGGTATTATGATCTAGGCTGGGGTCAGGTGTGAATGCAGGTCTCTGGTGCATCTCCTCTTATGAGGAGATGTCTTATATATAGAGCCTTAGATATTGAAAAGTTTTAATAAACCATGTGAGAAAGTGAAAGTAGAACTTCAGTAAATTCAGCAACAGGCACAAAACTTCCACAGGTATGAAGTAGGTAAGTAGGTATGTTTCAACATATCCTAAATTTTCATTTTTTTAATGTTAAAAATAATAGGCTCCAGTTTTTTTCAGTTTTCTATGGCTTTTAACTCAATCACTCATGTTTCTTTTGCCATGCAGAAGCTTTTTAATTTGATGTACTATCACTTGTTTATTTTTTGATTAATAGTTTTGCCAATGGAATCATAACACTCAAAGCAACTTTGTGTTCCAAATCTTGGAGAATTCTGTGGACAGTTTGCTTCATGTATTTTATGATTTCTGGTCTAATCTCAAGGTCTTTAATCTATTTTGAATTGATGTATTTGGGGGGAGGATGAGGTGATGCTACTGAATAATTCTTTTTTTAAAAATTTTTATTAGTGAAACACCATGAAGGACAGTTGTAGACTTACAAATTTTTGTGCTTGGGTTTCAATTATACAATGATCAAGTAACCATTCCTCCACCAGTGCCCATTTTCCACCACCACAGATCCCAGTATCCCTCCCACCGCCATCCTCCCCGTCCCACACTGACTCTGTGGTAGGGCATTCCCTTTTGTTCTCTCTCTCCTTTTGGGTGCTGTGGTTTGTAAAAGAGGCATTGAGTGGCAATCATGTTCGGTCTATAGTCTACTTTCAGCATGCATCTCCCATCTTCCCTATAGCCTTTATTTGATGCTCCCTTCTTTATCTCAGCTGCCTTTTCCCCTAGCATGTGCGGCTGGCTACTAAGAAACTCCTAGGAACAATAGATTTGTATAGTAAAGTTGCAGGCTATAAAATCAATACCCAAAAGTCCATGGCTTACAATCCCATTCACAACTGTGCCCCAGAAAATCAAGTACCCAGGAATCAGCTTAACTAAGGAAATAAAGGATCTGTATAAAGAAAGCTACTGGATAACTCTTGACTTTGCTCTCAATGATCATATTGATGGTGCTTGGGAGATCATATGGGATGCTGTGATCAAATCCATGTAAGCCACATGCAAGGCAAGCACCTTACCTATGGCACTCTCTTTCTATCTCCTGAATTGAATATTGCATTATATGTGAGATGTGGATCAAGCTTCATTTATTTAATATATGATTATCCAATTTTCCCAAGACCGTTTACTGGAAAGTCTGTTTTACTCTTATTCGTGTACCTAGCTCTTCTGTCGAATATTTGTTGACCAACATCTGGGATTTATCCCAGTTACAAACAATTGGTCAGAGAGTCTATCCTTATTCCAGCACCACACTATTTTGATCACTATAACTTTATAGTAGTATTATTAGTTAGGCAATGAGATACCTCTCTGTTTTTTCTTTCTCAGTATGGCTTTGGCTATTGGGGTATTTTATGATTCAATACAAACTTTATTACTAACTATTCTAAAGCCTTGAAGAATGTCATCAGAATATAGATGGGATTTCATTGAATATATTTAATAATTTAGTTAGGATAATTATTTTGACAATGTCAGTACTTTCATCCCATGAACATGGAATGTTCTACCATTTCCTAAGCTCCTAGTTTCATTTATTCTTTGTATTACTTTCTTAATTTCTATATCACCAGTTTACTCTCTTTTTTTTAAAATCTTTTTCTTCCTTCTACCAGTTTTAGAGTTTATTTACTTTCTTAAGCTGTTCAAAATGTGTGTTTAAATTGTTGACTTGAGCTTTTTTCTTTCCCAATGAAGGCCTGTATTGCTATGAATTTCCACCCTTTGCTGAATCCTTTAGATTGTTAATTTTCTAAAAATTCTCATTAGTTTCAAGTAATATTTTAATTTCTTCCTTATTTTTTAATCAGTTGTTACTTAACAGTGAGTCTTTTCTACTTGCAGGTGTGGAGTTTTCCCCCATCTTCAATTTATGGTTGATTTTTACCTTTGCACTATTGTGGTTTGGAAGACTCTTGATATGATTTTTGTATTTGTAAATTTATGTATGTTTTAGTTATGCCCTAGTATGTGATCTATCCTGAAAAAATGTTCCATGGATACTAGAGAAGAAAGTATATTCTGATTTTGGGGGGTGTAAGGGCCTGTATATGTTCTATCAATCCCAGTTCTTGTAACTCTTCCTTTAGGGCTCTTTTATGATATTGTGTCTGGTTGCTCTTTTCTGATATTGTCTGGAGAAAGTGGAGAGGTAAGTTCTCTCAATACTATTGTGTTCTTATCAATGTTCTGCATTAGGTCTATGAGAAATATTTTATAAACAGTGCTGACCCTTCATTGATGTGAACTATTGTTCCCTTAGCCAACAAATTAAATTTAACAAGTGTTAAATTTGTTTTTGCCCATGTCTCCACTTTATTTTCATTAAATGCTTTTGGTCTGATATAAGTACTGCCTTGCAGTTTTTTTCTCCATCATTTGCTCATATGAGTTTTCTATACTTACACTCTGAGCTTGTATTTATCCAGTCAAGTTGGATGTGTTTCATTTAACCAGTCAATGGATTGTTTTCTTTTTCTATTTTCTTCATCCCTCCAAATACTGTATGGCAATTTTTTTCTTTTTGGGTCACACCCAGAGATGCACAGGGGTTATTACTGGCTTTGCACTCAGGAATTACTCCTGGTTGTGCTCAGGGGGCCACATGGGATACTGGGAATCAAACCCAGGTAGGCTGCGTGCAAGGTAAATGCCCTACCCACTGTACTATCCTTCCAGCCCCGAATGGCTTTTCTTGTGAGAGTTTAGTACATTGATATTCAGAAAGATTATTGATATAAAGGGCTGAGTTGCCATTTTTCTGCATGGGATTTGCTTGTCTTTGACCCCTTGCTTTTATGTAGGTGATTTTCCGTAATTTTTGCATAGTCGTTAGGCTATAGCAAGTATCTCTTCTTATTTTCTTGAGAATGCCTTTATCCATTACCCTTGCCACCACCTCAAATCTCAAAATAAATGCTATTTATTTAAGATACTATATCATGGTATTTAACAGAACAGGCAGAGCTAGGTCTGGTTCCTCCCTTTTCATTGCCCAGGTTTTCTGGCACCTTGTAGTTTCTCACCAGTCCTTAAAGTGACTGAGAACAGCAGTCAATTGCTACACTAGGTGTCACCAAGTGTCTGAGGCTGATCTGGCTGAGAGGCAGGGGAGAGTTTTCTGGGTCTGACTGAACATCCAAACAATTTAAATACTCAGAATTCAGGTCCAGCTGCTCCAGAAAGGAAGATGGGGTTGATGCAGGGCATCATGCAGTCTCCAGGTGCTGAGGGAAACCTCAGCGATTGGCTGGGGTACAATACCATCCAAACATGTGAGTGATGGGATGCAGCATGGGAGAGCATCAACTTGGAGGAAAACCCTCTGACCTGACAGCCAGAGGTGGTCAGAGACTGTTACAGCTACTCCAGATGGACACCTGGAAGGTTCCTGGGTGCCTAGAGAGAGCCCCGGTGATCTTCACTAACTTATTAATAAATAGAATTAACTATAACTATTTCGGAGCTGGAGCGATAGCACAGTGGGTAGGGAGTTTGCCTTGCACACAGCCAACATGGCCGACCTCTGTTTGATTCCTCCACCCCTCTTGGAGAGCCAGGCAAGCCACCGAGAGTATCTCGCCCACACAGCAAAGCCTGGCAAGCTACCTGTGATGTATTCAATATGCCAAACACAGGAACAAGTCTCACGATGGAGATGCTACTGGACCTGCTCGAGCATATCGATGAACAATGGGAGGACAGTGACAGTGACAGTGATTTCAGTGGATGTTACATAGAACTGAATTTTCTGTCAGTGGTAGTTATTCTTTGTGCTCTTGCTACCACATTCACCACCAGGTGCTGATCTTACACCACTAGTGGTCTTGGATCTTTCTTGTCTGTTTCTTCCATCTTCTTTCTCTCACACACCATGGCAACCTGTTTTGATTTGAGGATCTAAGTGCTTACTTTCATTTGTTTCCTGCTTTATGTATGATTGATCTTTTATTTGTATTCATCATGATGGAGAAAGCATGATATCACAGGAGCACAAGGGTTCAAATCTCAGATGTTGCTTTCTAGGCTGTGCTCTCAGACAAGTTTTTGTGGAGCTGCAGAGAGTACAGGACGATAGGTGCTTTCTTTGGATGCAAAAGACTGGGTTTCAATCTCCAGCGTATCCAGGATTGATCCCTGAGCACGGGGCCAAGAGTAAGACCTGAACACCACTAGGTGAGGCCTAACCCTACACCCTATCCCCATAAATTATTGGGAAGCTTTGGGATTCTTATCTATAAAGTGAAGAACTTCATAAAGAGTTATGGGAAGAATACTGTAATTTTTTAAAGTGATATATGTAAAATAAAGTTTGTCATTAAAGTGCTGTATAACTGTTAGCTACAACCATTGTAGCTCATTGTCATTATTTTAATGATTGTATATATTATCATTATCTGGTAAATCACTTAATTTCTCAAGTGCATATGTCCACTAGTAAAATATATTTCAAATTTTATTTTTATCATGATCACGTTGATTACGACCATCCTGTTATTCGTTGATTGCCTCTAGCAGGCCCCAGTACCGTCTCCTTTGTCCTAGCCCTGAGATTTTTTTAAAAAGTGCCACATTCAAGGCTCTTTCAGAGTTAAATTTATAAAAATTTATTTTTATAAATTATAAAATATCCAGTGTAATATCCAAATAGTACAAAAGAAGACAAGAAGAGCACCTCTAGACCACATAGCACATGTAGCAGGCAACTGGAAGATCCTGTGAAGATTGTATGGAAAACATTTTTCATTTAAGTTTTATTAAAACACCATAATTTTAAAAGTATTTTACAATAGAGTTTAAGCCATAAATGTCCTAACACCAAACCCATCACTTTAGTCACCTATCCTCTATCAATGTGCCCACGATCTCTCTACCCAACCCACCCTTTTGGCAGGCATAACACATTTAGTTTATATCACTTGCTTCAAAAAAAAACTCTTAAAGAAATAGAAAATGAAACTATAAGAAAATAAATAAATACAGGTTATTTGTGATGATGGATTGCTATATGATTTAACCTATAAAAAGAAATGAAAGTCATTTAATATAATATGGTATACTGCCTATTCTCATCTTCATAACTAAGTTTAAAACTCTGGCACTTAAAATATAGTGCTTTATTTTATTTTTTATTTTTTTACTATTTTGTACTTCTCTCTCAAGGGTGGCACTGAAGAGTTTCGGGGAAATGGTATCACCCTGCTGAACCCCTCTTTTTACGTCAATGATCATTTAGTGTAGAATGGTAAGATCCTGGTGGTGAATCCGTAATACAGCTCACAGAGGATCCTGATGTACTGAGTTTGAACTCTCTGTTTGGCTGGGGCTTCAATGACCACTTCAGTCTCAACAGAATAAAGACCTTCTTTAAATCAATGAATGTTAGACAGAGTGGCATCTTGAACTCCTGAGAAACCTCAATGAACTTGGTCGATCATGCTGAATGAATTTTTGGAAACTGGCTTGCTCACATGGTTGTCCTTCATCTAGTGTCCTGCCTATTATATTCAGGATAACTCGAGTGAACAGCTTGTAGACGATGGACAACAGGCAGATGGGACGATAGTTGCCAATGTCGTGGATGTCTCCCTTCTTATACAGTAGAACAGTCCTGCTGGTTTTCCATTGGAATGGAACTTTGCATTCAGACAGGAAGTGTGTGAAGAGCTGAGTCAGTGTATTGCTGAATACTGATGGCAGATTCTTCAGGTGTTCAGGTCTGACCTTGTCTGGGCTGGGTGCTGTTCGCTTTTTTATCAATGAAATGGCATATGGGATTTCGAAAGGGAGAACTTTGGGAACAACATATCCACCTCTCAGAGTTTGGTATGTGGGCAGTTGGTTGAGGTTATCGAAGAAATACGAGTGAAAGTCATGGATAATCTTCTCCATTGCCCTTCTGGAAGATGTACTAGATCCATCAGGACATCGGAGGGCAGTCATCTTCATCTTGTAGTTGGCGAAGGACAGGCAGATGTTGCGAATACTTTTCCTGGATTCTGCCTCATCGGCCAGCACTGCTGCTCTTCTCTCTTTGAGGTCTTCCTTTATTCCTTCTTTGCACTTCTTTGCAAGCTCAGAATTTAGCTTGTGGTTTCCTGAAGCTCATGCCAAACCTCGTTGGCAAATGAGCTCGAGAGTTTCCGAAGACAAGTGTCTTTTTGTGGCTTTCTCTCTCTCGGCATTTCTCGCACAATCATGGAGGTGCTGAACCAGTCAATCGTAATCCTCATTGATGTTGTCAATGACAGCATCTCCCCATGTTGCTGCAATAGTGCCAAAGAGCTCCCAGTTGGTGGTCGTTCTGGGAGTTCTTTCCTTAAACTTTATAGCCCTTTCTCCCTGCTCCATGAAGTAGAATTTTGCAGAAGGAGATGGTGGTCTGATCCCGTATGAAATTTTGGGACAACAGTGACATCGGTCAGGTGAAACCATCAATTGAATATGATGTAGTCAATTTTGTTCTGGAACTGTCCACCGGGAGACTCCCACATCCAAAGTTTAGATTCGGCCTTCTGGAACTGTGAGTTACCGTGGATAGTCCTGGCCGAAATGATGAACTCAGACAGTCTCTCACCCTGTTCATTCCATTCTAGTCCATGGGTTCTGATGTGAAGTTCTTCGGGTGATCTTCTCAGTCCTATCTTGGTATTAAAATCACAGACAGTGATCTTGTAGAAGGTGTGGTTTTCTTTATAGAACATCTCCAGCTCCCAAACTGAAACTCTTCAGTGCCACCCTTGAGAATATCATACAATGATTGGAATGGGAAGGAATGGGGGTGAAGATAGATGGTCAGCAACTACACCACCTCCACTTTGCTGATGACATCGTTCTAATAAAACCAAGCATTAGCCAAGTGGCACAATTGCTGGCTGACTTTGACTGTGAGTGTGGAAATGTAGAACTGCAGCTGAATCTCACAAAGACTATGTTCATGAAAAACCGACTTGTTCCTGACGTTCCATTTGCTTTCAATGGAATGAACATCTCCGAATGCAACAGTTATGTGTACCCAGGTCAAGAACTCATCATAATGAATGACTTGGCATCTGAGCTGCACAGGAGGAAGAGAGTGGCTTGGAACGCCGTCAAGAGTGTCAAAGAAATAGCTAAGATAACAAAGAACCTACTGCTCCTGGCACATCTCTTTGACTCCACCATTATTCCTGCACTAACATATGCCTCAGATACCTGGGCCCTACGAAAACAGGATGAGAACGCTCTTTGGGTCTCCCAAAAAGGAATCAAAAGAGATATGCTTGGAGTATCATGCTTCACTCAAGTGAGAGAAGGAATCCAGAGTTCCGACCTCTGTCATCGATCAAGAGTCAGGGATGCTGTCTCATTTGCCAAGGTGTTGAAAATCAGATGGGTTGGACACATAATGCTATTTTGAGATGACCGCTGGACTAAAGCCATTACCAACTGGATTCCATGGGACATCAAAAGAACGCGTGGCTGCCCACCTACAAGGTGGTCAGACTTCTTCGTCAACACTCTGAACTCTGTTGAGGCTCTTTGTGTTCCTGGAGCGAACAGATGCCATTGGGTTACACTAGCATGCAATAAGGATGAATGAAGACATTAGTGGTGCCCAGTCGAGCAAATCAATGAGTAATGGGATGTCAAGTGATCAAGTGTACTTCTGTCATAAGTAAAGCTTTAAGTAATTCTGTGCTAGTATATTTTAGAGTTTCCATGACATAGGTAAAACCTCCAAAGGTGAAATTTAGTAGGAGTAAAGAGAACTAAGAAAATTTAAATAAGTAAATAGAAATATGCCTACAATAGTACAAAGTGGTATATTCTAAGAAAGGGATTATTAATTTAATATTAGAAAATATTATATTGTAGATACTGCTTAAATATTTGTTTAATACATAATGGATAGTAAAAAAGTTCTGTATGTAAAATCTAACCAGAACAATAAATTCTAGAACAATCAATATAAATGAGATGTTAATTTGTTTTTTTAATGTATAAAAGCTATTATTAAGTCAGGAGTAAGCATAACTTTCTTAATCTACTAGCAGGCAACCCTATGCATCATTAGTGAATGCCATACTCAATGCTACATGTTGGAAAGTTTGTCCTATCAATTAAAATCTCTTTTAATGCTTCTTAAAGAAAATGGTTTCAAGGCTATGAATTCCCTAAGCTATTGCCTGTCAATAAAGTCTGTATGGTTCCTTCAGATCTAAATGATTGCCAAGTTGAGTAGAGTATTCTTGATGTGGTGTTAATATTGTTGACTTTTTGTAATTCATTCTTTTCTGGCTTGTAAAGTCTCATTTGATAGATCTGCTATGACTCTCATTGTTTTTCCTTTGTATGTAAATTCCTTTTTTGATTTTGCTGATTTCAATATTCTGTATCTATCTTTGGATTTTGTCATACTGTGTAAAAAGTATCTTGAAATTTTCCAATTTGTATCTATTTTCATTGGGACCTGTCAGGCCTCTTGGATCTGAGTGCATGTATTCCTGGATTCTGGCAAATTATTACCTTTTCTTTAAGTATTGTCTCTTCATTGTATTTGCGTTCCAGTTTTTAGGTACTTCAGTGATTCTTACATGGTTCTTCTTGAACTCATCCCATACTTCTCTGCTATTCATTTCTTTTCAGACTATACCTTCTGCTGTTTCCACATTATCATCTTGGAACTTCTCTATCTTATGCTCAGCTTCTGTTATTCTGCTCAATTCAGAGTTCCTATTGAAATTTTTTTAAATCACCTACCATGATCTTTATTTCTGTTATTTCTGATTGTAATAGATTTTTTATTTTGACTCTTATATTTTCTTGTGCTTTGCTGATTACCTCTTTTATCATTTCTTTGAATAAATTGGACATCCTCAAACGGTGTTACTGAAGACATTTTCTGAGAATTTACTAATCTGGTTGGTGTTTTTTATTTTTTTTATAAATTTATTTATTGAATCACTGTGAGAGCAGTTAGAAGCTTTAGGGTTTAAGTCTTGGTCATACAATGATGAAACATCTGTCGCTTCACCAGTGCACATTTTCCACCACCCAAAACCCCAGCATACTCCCATCCTACACCCTCCCCCTACCTGTGTGGCAGATGATTTACACTTACTCTCTCTCTACTTTGATTGCATTCAATATTTCGACACCAGACCCATCATTATTACTTGAGATTTTACCCCAACAATCACATCTCCGAAAAGGCAACATCAGACAATTTGTTTTCTATTGCTGATTATGAATAGCATATTATATCGTTGCCGCGACCAGGCAATTTTGGAATTCTGAAATCTTAATAATTAAATCTGGAGGGATTCTGCCAAAAGCTGCTGGGTTCCAAGATTTGTTTCTGAGTCTCTGGGATCATGGCTTAAGCAGCTTGTTGAGTAGCTAGAGGGCCCATTCGTGGGCAGCGACTTGGGGTCCATGGGGGCGGGGGAGAAAAGGGCCGGTTCCAACCCCATTCCATGAGGCCCCATGTGTCTTGTCACTGTGGACCCCTACCTGGCTGTCCATTGGCCTCTGGAATATGGCAGACCCTGAGCCCCCTGGGTAAACCAGTGGTAGATTGGCACCTTTTCCCACCTGGGGTGACCCAGGGCTGCTAACCTAATGTGGAGTCCAGACGCATTTCTACCAAAAGCCACTGGGTTCCGAGATTTATTTCTGAGTCTCTGGGATCATGGCTTAAGCAGCTTGTTGAGTAGCCAGAGAGCTCGTTCATGGGTGGCAACTCAGGTTGTTTGGTGTTTATGTGTTCAGTGTTGTTTACACTCATTGAACTTGGTGGGCGTCCACTGTTTTCTCCATTGTTTTTCTACTGTTCTTGTTGTGCTGGAGGTGACTTTTAGTAGTTAGAGCCCTTGGGATGTGCTGAGGGGTTCAGTGGGGAATTGTTCAGTTATTTCTCTGCCTATCTTCAAGGAATGTCAGGAAGCACAACTGTGAGCAGTGTGTAATTTTTGGAGCCCACTGTGGTGTGGGTCTTCAATATGGCACAGGCTGGGTGTGCAGGCTGCAAGGACCCATCTAGAAAAGAGAAGATCTGCCTTCCATGCTGGAGTATCACAGTCACATCAGCCAGAAGCTGGAATGGTGGAATAGAAAGCAGTACAAGTTGTGTTGTGGAGCCCTTAATATGGCACAAATAAAGTGTGGAAAGCCATCTGAACTTTGGAAAATGTTAATAATTTTCAGTACTACTTTAGTACTTGGGAAAGTATAATCTCCCATAGTTTTTTTCATATTTTATAGTAATTAGTGGACCAGATGTCAAATAATTCTGAAATAGCCCAAATCAACTTTAAAATATTCTTAGAATCAAACAAATTTTAAATTGATTTGCACCACCAAAATAATGCTAAGTGAATGGATAGATGTGTATGTATCTTTGCCATTTCTTAATATACCTCAGTACTGACATCTCTTAGGACATGGTGATGTTATGCGACTATAATGGGGATGATATTAATGGAATGATATTTGACAAATAAATTCAAACACAGTTTTATTTAACCTGATAAAATTAAAATCAGTTATCATTAATCACCAGACCAAGCTAGACACCTCTTTATTTTTTTCTAATCAAGTTATTACTTATTTTTAAAAATTGAAGTTTAATATTACATTATAAGATTTAGATATTAAGCCCATTATTATAAGTACACTTCTCTGCGTGATACAATATATCCACCACTGAAAGTTCATCTCACCATACAATTGGTCTCTTACTGGTTTCCCCTCCCAGGATTTCTGTTGCTAAATGTTAAGGAGGTAGATGTGCAATTACCCAATGATTCCATTGAGAGGAGCCATTTTCACAGTGAAGATAGCATAGAGGCAAAATTGAAATTGTGTTTGGGAGCAAATATCCACTTTTAGGACATAAAGATAACATTGATGGTCCGAAACATAGACCAATAGAAGGATGGGTGTTGTAACACTATCTGACTGAAACCCGACATCGATGAACATCTTTGTAAACTGTATCTCATGAGGAGTCAATTAAAAAAAGATAACATTGTTATTGCACAAATCTTTAGGTTCTGAGAATTCATAATTTTAGTTCTTATCAGACAGAAACATGCTTAATATGTCAATACAAACATTTTGCTGCACTAATTTAAAATAAAAGCCCGTTGAGCTTAAGTAATGATACATCTCACCAGAGACAGATAAGAATAATTTTTCCCTCTTTGAATTCTCTTCAGATAAATTCAGCACTAAATAAAAGTTAGGGCTGGAGCGATAGCACAGCGGTAGGGCATTTGCCTTGCACGCAGCCAACATGGCCGACCGGAGTTAGATTCCTCCGCCCCTCTTGGAGAGCCCAGCAAGCTACCGAGAGTATCTCGCCCACACGGCAGAGCCTGGCAAGCTCCCCGTGACGTATTCGATATGCCAGACACAGTAACAACAAAGTCTCCAATGGAGACGTTACTGGGTCCGCTCGAGCAAATCGATGATCAATGGGAGGGCCTTTTTAAATAAAAGTTAATTGTAGGTAACAATGGCAATAGATATTGAGAGTTCCTATACATATGTTTAATCTATCATAAGCAATCACTTAATTCTCATAATGGTCCTTTATTTGAACATTGTTGAACATTGTTATCACTTCCATTGCATAGCTGGGAAAAGGTGCCTCAGGGAGTTAAGCTCTGCTTAAGGCCACAGAGCTAGTGAAAATCAGGCAATCTGGTCAGGAAGTCACTGTCCTGCTTCGATCTATGTCAACTTTCAGTCACAAAGTCCACAAGCCTTAATTGAAGGGATCATGAGTAAAGGAAGGAGACAATGAGAGTGAGACAGTAAAATTAAGGAATTTAGGCAATAGTCTCAGTGATCAGTATCAGAAGTATTTCCCCATGAGACACAGAGTGAAAAAGACTTAGTGGAGATGTTTGCGTAGTTGTGTGAGTGCAGTATTAAAGTCAAGAGAATGAAAATGAACTTGCTTTATTTATTTAAAAATTTTTTTAAATTAGTGAAATACCATGAGGTACAGTTGTAGACTTACAAACTTTCGTGCTTGGATTTCAGTTATACAATGATTAAGTAGCCATCCCTCCACCAGTGCCCATTCTTCACCACCAATGAACCCAGTAGCTCTCCCACCCCCCAACCCATCCCCCCCCTCGCCCCACCTCTGTGGCAGGGCATTCCCTTTTGCTCTCTTTCCTTTAGGGTGTTGTGGTTTGCAATATAGGTATTGAGTGACCATTGTGTTCAGTCTATAATCTACTTTCAGCACGCATCTCGCATCCCAAGTGAATACTCCAAACACCCTTTACTTGGTGTTCCTTTCTCTCTCTGAGCTGCCTTTCCCCCCAGCATCTGCTGCTGGCTTCCAAGTAGTGGAGCAGACCTCCTGGTACTTATCTCAACTATTCTTGGGTATTTGTCTCCCATTGTTACTTTATATTACCCAGGTGAGTGAAGTCTTTCTATGTCTGTCCCTCTGTTTCTGACTAATTTCATTTAGTATTATACTTCCCATGTAGAACCACTTGTATGCAAATTTCATGACTCCATCTTTTCTAACAGCTGCATTGCATTCCATTGTGTACCAAAGATGTACCAAAGTGTCTTTAACCAGTCATCTGTTCTTGGGCACTCGGGTTTTCCCCAGATTTTGATTTTGCTTTAAATAGATTGTAATATAGCAGCTTTGTCAAAAGTCCTTAAAGATAGTGATGTTTGGGATAGTAGCAGGAGTTTTTACCCAGATGAAACAAACATGAGCACAAGAGTTGGTCAAAAAATGATCTTGTACAAAATTGAACTTTGTCATGATTGCACTTGACTTCATTTCTCTGTTATTAATATTTCCAAACTAGCCTCATCTTTATCTTTTTCCTAACAGGTTGTTCTTCCTTCTTTCACTTTTGTTTTTGCACTGTTAGAGCCACAGTCAGCTGTGCTCAGGGCTTACTCCTGTCTTTGTGCTCAGGGATGATGGTGTTCTGGGAACTACGTGTAGTACCAGGATCAAATCAGGGTTGATCACAAGCAAGGCAAGCACCTTAACCATTACATTATCTCTCTGGCCCTCTAATTATCTTAAATATTTTAAATACTCTGACTTTGCCATATTTCTTTGGCTAGTATAAACCCAATTTTTCAGGTGATTAACGAAGCCTCCCACAGAAATACCAAAAGATAAACAGCCAAGCCATTTTTCACTAACTTTCAGATGATTTTGGCCACACTGTATTTAAAATATGAAATATCAAAGATAAAAAAGCAAATGTGGCACTTATGGCCAAGATATAAGAAAAATATATTATAGATTTATATTTCTGAAAAACCTATTTTGGAGGAAAAAAAAAGTAAAGCGGAGTCTTAAAGATGTGCTCCAGGTACTTAGGAAGCCCTCCTGACCCATAGCTGTGCTCACAGATTATTTTCTTTTTTCTTTTCTTTTAATTTAAGGTTTTGGAGCCACAGATTATGGGGTTCAGGGAACATTCCTGGCAGGTTCAATGGACCATAGGGGATGCCAGGGATAGAATTCCAGGTTGGCTATGTGTAAGGCAAATACCCTCAACACTGGAGCACAGTCCCCCACTAGATTAGTTTCTTGGCTTTTAAGGCACACATAAATTTTTTTAAAAATAACTTAGGGAGGTTATTTTGCCAAGGGAAGTAAAATAATTCAATTTTATTATTTTTGTGAGTCATTTTTTTCTTTGTTTCTATAAAAAGATTGGTATAAAACTCATCAAATATTACTTAGGAATAAACCAATGCTTTTTTCCACTTACAATACTGAAACTAATTCACATATTTATATTCAATTTTAACCCCCAGGTACTGTTAAAAACTCATTTTTAATGCCTATTTTTTTTATATCAGTTACATAAAAGTCTCTGTTGACTCCATAGTGCCCTTTATTTACTTTGTAATGAGAAATACAGCCAGGGTGTGCTCATTGATTACTAGTATTATCATTAGAAATGATCACTCTGGACAAGAAGTGAGCATTGAAAGCAGGTAACAGGACACAGATGATAATCTTTAAGCATTTATCACAAATCATATGCCTAAAATGAGAGAGAGGGAGAGAGAGAAAAGAGAGAGGTGCCTGCCATAGCCGCCATAGAGGCAGGGTGGGGTGGGGGATGGCCTGAAGGGGTGGGAGAGGAACTCGGGACATTGGTACAGGGAAATTACACTGGTGGAGGGGTGGGTGTTGGAAAACTGTATGACTGAAACACAATCATGAATAATTTTGTAATGCTCTATCACACAGTGGGATTCATCCCGAGGTTGCAAGGATGGTTTAACATTCACAAGTCAATCAACATTATTCATCATATCAATAAAAGAAAAAAGTAAAAATACATATCATCATGTCAATAGACAAAGAGAAAGCATTTGACAAGATCCAGCACCTGTTTATGATGAAAACTCTCAGCAAAATGGGCATTGAAGGAACTTTCCTCAATACAATCAAAGCCATCTACCACAAGCCCATGGCAAACATTATTCTCAATGGAGAAAAACTAAAAGCCTTCTCTCTAAGGTCAGGGACAAGACAAGGATGCCCACTCTCACTACTCCTTTTCAATATAGTACTAGAAGTGCTTGCAATAGTGGTTAGGCAAGAAAAATATATGCATCCAGATAGAAAAGGAAGAAGTAAAGCTCTCACTATTTGCAGTTGATACTGTATTTAGAGAACCCCAGAGCCTCTACCAAGAAGCTCATAGAAAAAATAGATTTGTATAGTAAACTTGCAGGCTATAAAATCAACACCCAATCAATTTCCTATAAGCAAATAGTGAGAGAGAAGAAAGTCATGAAAAAAGCAATCCCGTTCACAATCAGGCCTCAGAAAATCAGGTACCTTGGAATCAGCTTAACTAAGGAGGTAAATACTGGTACAAAAAAAACTACAAAACACTATTTCAAGAAATAAAAGAGGACACAAGGAAATTGGGAGAACTAACATTGTCAAAATGCCAATACTCTGGGGGTATGTTGTCGTCAGCAGGTCAACCTATACCTGTGGGGTGAGTGCATCAGCAGCCTGATGGTGTCTTGAGACTTCTAGATACCCCAAAATTGCTGCTGTGCCTTTGGCCAGATCCCAACCACTTGGGGCCAAGTTTATTAAGAAATTAAATGGCCAAAAGTTAGGTATGTGGGAGCCACACCCACAAAACACCAGCTCAGCTATTTAAGCCAATTTATTGGCCTTATTTCAGAGATGTTTCTTTGTGTGGCTATCTCACGAACCTCAGGCAACCACAAGTGAACATCTGAGCTCACAAAGCAGTGCAGAAAAACGATAAAGGAACACCTCAAAGAGAGAAGAACAGCAGTGCTGGCCAATGCAGCAGAAGCTGAGAAAAGCATTCGCAATACCTGTCTAACCTTCGCCAACTATAAGACCAAGATGACTGCTCTCCGACGTCCTGATGGATCTAGCACATCTTCCAGAAGAGAAATGGAGAAGATTATCCATGACTTTCACTCGGATTTCTTCAATAGCCAAGTTCATCTGCCCACATACCAAATGCCTCAGAATGGATATGTCGTTCCCAATGTTCTCCCTTCTGAAATCCAACATGCCATTTCATCGGTAAAGAAGCAAACAGCACCAGGCCCAGACAAGGTCAGACCCGAACACCTGAAGAACCTGCCCTCAGCACTCATCAATACACAGGCTCAGCTCTTCACATGCTACCTCTCTGAATGCAAGGTTCCATCCCAATGGAAAACCAGCAGAACTGTATCACTATACAAGAAGGGAGACATCCATGACATTGGCAACTATTGCCCAATCTGCCTGTTGTCTGTCGTCTATAAGCTGTTCACTTGAGTGATCCTGAATAGGATTGGCAGAAAACTAGATGAAAGACAACCATGTGAGCAAGCTGGGTTCTGAAAATGATTCAGCACAATTGACCATATCCACATGGTAATCAAGCTCATTGAGCTTTCGCAGGAGTTCAAGATGTTGCTCTATCTAATGTTCACTGATTTAAAGAAGCTCTTTAATTCTGTTGAGACTGAAGCAGTCATTGAAGCCCTAGCCAAACAGGGTGTTCAAACTCAATACATCAGGATCCTCTGTGATCTGTATTAAGGAGTCACTACCAGGATTTCACCATTCTACAAGGAAATGACCATCGATGTCTAGAGAGGGGTTCGGCAAGGTGATACTATTTCACCAAAACTCTTCAGTGCCACCCTTGAGAACTTCATGCAATTACTGGAATGGGAAGGAATGAGAGTGAAGATAGATGGTTGGCAATTACACCACCTCCGCTTTACTGATGACATCATTCTAATAACAATGAACATTAGCCAAGTGGCACAAATGCTGGTCGACTTCGACTGTGAGTGTGGAAACATCGGACTACAGCTGAATCTCACAAAGACAATGTTTATGAGATACAAACTCATTCCTCATATGTTCCATTCACTCTAAACTCGGTCCTCGTATGTTCCATTCACTCTCAACAGAACGAACATCTCTGAATACAACAGTTATATGTACCTAGGTTGAGAACTCAACATGATGAATGACCTGGCACCTGAGTTGTGCAGGAGGAAGAGAGAGGCTTAGAATGCCTTCAAGAGCATTGAAGAAATAGCTAAGAGGACAAAGAACCTCTGGCTCTGGGCACATTTCTTTGATTCCACTGTTCTTCCTGCATTAACATATGCCTCAGAGACCTGGGTCCTACGCAAACAGGATGAGAACGCTATTCGGGTCTCCCAAAGAGGAATTGAAAGAGCTATGTTTGGAGTATCACACTTCACTCAAGTGAGAGAAAGAATCTGGAATTCAACCTCTGTTGACGATCGAGAAACAAGGACACTGTCTTGTTTTCCAAGGCGCTGAAAATCAGATGGACTAGACACATAATGCGATTTGAGATAACTGCTTGACTAGAGCTGTTATCAACTGGATTTCACGGTATGTCAAAAGATTGCATGGCCACCCATCTATGAGGTGGTCAGACTTCTTTATCAAGACTCTGAACGATCAATTTGAGGCTCTTCGTGTTCTTGGAGTGAGGAGACTCATTTGGGCTACACTTGGGTGACAGGGACAAATGGAGACTTTACTGGTGCTTGCTCAAGCAAATAGATGAGTAATGGGATGTCAAGTGATCAAGTGTTCAAGTGATTTCAGAGACCCATAAATCTCAAAAGAGATTAAAAGACACACTTAGGGCCTGTAGTGCAGAGGTAGGCGGGAACCTGTGACTGAGAGCTCCAGACCCACTTGGGTCAGGACTGGACCTCTCCCTAGATCCCTATTTTTCCAGTAGCTTGGCAGTCACACCCACAAACTTCTCCCAGTGCCATGTAATCTCATCAACAGCCAAGACCCAGGGTTTATAAAATAAAGCTTCCAAAACAGAGTGCCACAGAATGTCCTGACCCCATGCCAGGCTGTCTTCATTGAGGCACCTCAGATGATGGCTTGAGTGAGAGCCCTTCCTGCCCTAAGGGACCCAGCTCTGGCAGCTAAAAGCCTCCACAAACCAACTGCCGCCACACTCAAGGCTGCTCCCCATGCGCTTGGGCCAAGCCTCACGCATGAGTGAAATTCTATGGAACCCGGGTAATGAGGAACTTTGTGACCTTGGACTCTGGGCTCAACAGAACAGGAGTGGAGATTCTCTGCTCTCTTTCCCCAGTCTCCAGGGACCCAGGGGTCATGCCCATAAGCCACCTCCTACGGCGCCAGATAATCTCTCCATTGGCCACTATCCAGATCACATGGCTGCTTCTCCCAAAAGGGAGCATAACATGAGTCTCCCATAACCATGACACTGGACTCCACACCAGGCTGTTTCACATGGGACGCCCCAGAGGAGGGCGGGTGAGAGCCCTCCCAGCCCCAAGGGACCCAGCTCCAGCAGCCCAAAACCTCTACAACCCAAACGCTGCCAAGTTCAAAGCCACTCCCCACATGCTCTGGCTGAGTCTCACATATGAGTAAACAAATTCCTGGACTGTGTGGTCACTTCTGCGGCACATAAAGCCCTCCCTACCTATTCTCCATAATTACCATATCACAGTTGATGGGGTACAGATAGTAGGCAACAAATCATAAAGGGAAATATATGTACATATATGTACATGTTTTCAGATATATATATATATATATATATATATATATATATAAGTTCACGCTCACATCACCCAAACTTTAACAACATGTTAGTGATATACTATAGAATGTCTTAATGGCTCCTGCCAAAATAGAACAATCATCACATTGTTTCCTATATAAACACTTTTTTGGAAACGTGTTCAGCAGTTCTTCATAACAGACAATACAAGATATTATTTCATTGTACAAGTTTTGGGACAGGGATTGAGGTTTGGGATGGAAACATCCAGAATTTGGTGGTAGAAAGGTGTTTGAATATTGAATGTATTCAAACATTGTGAATTAACTTATAAAATTTAAAAAATTTAAAAAAAAGTAATGTGGAGTTCATGCCCAATTCAATCAGCTTAATCAATGGCTGAATAAATTGCAGTGCTCCTACATTATAAAAAAATGGCAATACTCCCTGAAGCATTATATAGATTCAATGTGATCCCTACAAGGGTACCCATGACATACTTTAAGTAATTGATCAAACACTCCTGAAACTCATATGGAACAAAAGCCCCCATGAATACCTAAAGCAATTCTTGAGGAAAAATAGATTGGAGGCATCACTCTCTCCAACTTCAAACTGTACTACAAAGTGGAATTAATTAAAACAGCATGTTATTGGAATAAAGACAGATCCGAAGACCAATGGAATAGGGTTGAATACCCTTACACACACCCTCAAATATATTATCATCTAATCTTTGGTAATGGAGAAAGAAAATGGAGTAAAGAAAGCCGCTTTAACAAATGATGCTGGAAAAACTGGACAGCTACATGCGAAAAAAAAATGTGCTCAGATCTCTACCTAACACCATGCACAAAAGTCAGATCAAAAAGGATTAAAGTCCTCAACATCAGACCAGAATCCATAAGGTACATTGAAGAAAAGGTCGACAAAACCATCCATGACATTGAAGCTAATGTTATCTTCAAAGATTAAACGTCACAGACCAAGCAAGTAGAAACAGAGATAAACAAATCAGACTATCTTAAACTAAGAAGTTTCTGTAAATCAAAAGAAACAGTGACCAGAATACAAAGACAGTCTGCAGAATGGGAAAGGATATTCACCCAATACACCCAACCCCTTTTGATAAGGGGTTAATATCAAGCACATACAAATCAATGGTTGACCTCTACAAGAAGAACATCCAATCCCATCAGAAAATGGGGCAATGAAATGAACAGAAACTTTTCCAAAGAAGAAATCAGAATGGTTAAAGATACATGAGAAAATGCTCTACATCAGTAATCATCAGGGAGAGGCAGATCAAAACAACAATCAGATATTATCTCACACCACAGAGACTGGCACACATCCAAAAGAACAAAAGCAACCAGTGCTGGTGTAGATGCGGGGAAAAGGGGACTCTCCTTCACTGCTGGTGGGAATGCTGACTGGTTCAGACTTTTTGGAAAAGAATATGTATGTTTCTCAAAAAACTAGAAATTGAGCTCCCATTTGACCCAGCAGTACCACTTCTGGGAATATAACCAGGAGATGCAAAAAAAAAAAAAAAAAAAAAAAAGTAGGTATGACATCTGTACTTGTATGTTTATTGCAGCCCTACAATAGCCAGAATATGGAAAAACAGATGACTGGTTAAAGAAACATCTACAAAATGGAATTCTATGCAGCTGTTAGAAAAGATGAAGTCATGAAACATGCATATAAGTGGATCAACATGAAAAGTATCATGCTAAGTGAAATGAGTCAGAAAGAGAGGGAGAGACATAGAATGAATGCATTCATTTGTGAAATATAAAGTAACATAATGGGAGACTAACACCCAAGGATAGTAGAGATAATGACCAGGAGGATCCATGGCTTGGATGCCGGCCTCACATGCTGGAGGAAAAGGTAGCGCAGATAGAGAAGGGACCATTAAGTAAATGATGCTCAGATGACTCTCTTAGGATGGGAGATGCACGCCGAAAGTAGAATATGGACCAAACACGATGGCCACTTAGTACCTGTATTGTAAACCATAACACCTGAAAGAAGAGAGAGAGTCAGAGGGAATGTGCCAGGCTGTAGCAACAGTACAGCAGGTAGGGCATTTACCTTGCATGAGACAACTCAGGTTTGATTCCAGGAATCCCATATGGTCCCCAAAGCACCTCCAAAGTAATTCCTGAGTGCAGAGCCAGGAGTAACCCCTAAGCATCGCCAGGTGTGACCCAAAAAGCAATGAATAAATAAATAGAGAGAGGAAATGTGTCTACCCCAGAGGTGGGGGAGGGGTGTGGTGGGGATGGTGGGAGGGATACTGTAATCAGTGGTGGTGGAGAATGGGCACTGTTGGAGGGATGGATGCTCAATCATTGTATGACTGAAAGGTAATCACAAAAATTTGTAAGTTTGTAACTGTATCTTATGGTGATTCATTAAAAATTTTTTAAAAAAAATTTGAAAAAGAGAGAAAGAAAAGCAGTCATGCTCAGCTACTCAGCCTTCTGATTGAATGGTGCAGGGATAGTAGCCTGTTTTTTAATGAGATTTAAATTAAGCTCACCAAAGGCTGCAGAATCCAATTGGAAATATGAACCTAGGAGAGGGGGGGATCAGAGTTGAGTTATGCCCCAGAGGAATTAGGAGTTCAGCCATACAATGCTGAGACACAATGAGAGGGCTCACATCTATCAGTAAATTTCAAAGGAATAGGGACCTGTGGCAGTGGGAGAAACCACCAGGACAAGGCATCTGCACTACAAGGACACAATAGACATTTGAAAGTCTACGTAACTGCTTATTGTTGGTCCTGATTCCTTCAAAGTCATTCAAGTACAGTTTGTCTAAAAACCTGAAGAAAAGAAAAGTAATAAAAGTTAATAAAATATTTGTGTTAAAAAATCTTCCTGATACAGGAAATTTTAAGTATATATTTTTATTGAATATTAGGTCACCTTGATTGACAGTTATTCATAGCTGAGTTTCAGGCATACAATATTTTAATACCAATCCCACCTCCAGTGTTGACCTCCCTTGGCCAATGTCCCCAGGTTACTTTTCATTCCCCAGCATACCTTCTTGACAGGCATGTATCTAAGTTTGGTTTTAGTAGTTTGGATTTTATGCTTATAATATTTTTAGGTCTGTAGTCTGGTTTATGTATTTATCACACCTCAACCCTACTGATGTGCTTGAGACCCCTAAACCCTTTCTTGTTACCTCCCACATTTCTTCTTACTTCCCTTTGCTCCCAGTGTTTTCTTTCCTTTCTGTGCTACTTGTTTTCGTAATATAGAGTCAACGGTAAAATGGGCATACACTCTTTAATACCATGTATTCCCTGCCCCTGCTCCTCTTCTATATTCCACAGATTAGTGAGATAATCTAGCATTTGTCCATTTTCTGACTCCTGTAGCACTGTAGCACTGTCATCCCATTGTTCATCGATTTGCTCAAGCGGGCACCAGTAACGTCTCCATTGTGAGACTTGTTGTTACTGTGTTTGGCATAATGAATACATCACAGGGAGCTTGCCAGGCTTTGCTGTGCAGGTGGGATACTCTTGATAGCTTGCCAGGCTCTCCAAGAGGAGCGAAGTAATTGAACCTGGGTCAACCGCCTGCAAGGCAGATGGCCTACCCACTGTGCTATCGTTCCAGCCCCTGCCTCACTTCACTTAATATAATATGCTCCAACATCACCCAGGATGCAATGAAATGATTTCACCATTCAGTCTTGTATTTCGCTTTGTATATAAACCATACTTTCCTTATCTGTTCATCTGTGTTGGCTACCTAGTTGATGCTGTATCCTAACTATTGTGCTGATTGCTGCAATGAATAATGGTGTGCATGTGTCTTTTGACAGATGTTTTGTGTCTTGAGGATAGATAGTAAGAAGTTAAATTGTTGGGTCAGATGGTAGCTCTGTTTTTAGTTTTCTGAGTATCTTCAATATCATTAGCTGTTGAACCAGGAACAGTCCCACCATCAGTGGATGAAAGTCCCTATTTCACCACTTCCATGCCAATTTAGATTGTACCCAGTCTGTTTTTTATTTTTTTTAATGTGTGTCATTCTTACAGGTGTGGGATTTTATTTCATTGTCATCTTGATTTGAATTTCCTTGATAATGGGCATTTTTTTCATGTGCCCATTTTTGATGGTCTTTGTCTTCTTCTATTAATTTTCTCTTCCCATTGTTTTGAATAGGGCAAAATATAAACTGTATTTTGTTGATCTTTGTAAGTGCTTTGTTTCTGTTTCATTTTTTGGAAAACACCCAGTAGTACTCAGGGCTTACTCCATGCTCTGTGCTCAGGGATCACAACTGGTGTTGCTCAGGGAACCATATGGTGTGGTAGGGATCAAATCTATGTCAGCTGCAAGCAAGGCAGGAGCCCAACATGCTGTGTTAGCATGCTGGCACATGAGTATTTTATATATCTTGGATATTAATCCTTTATTTTATGTGTTGAGTGCAAACATATTTTTTTTCTATTCAGTTGGGTGTCCTTTAGTTTTAGTCTGAGTTTCTTTAGCCATGCAGAAACCTTCTAGTTTGATGAAGTTTCTTTGTTTTTGTTTCTGTTGCCTTTGGCAATTGAGCCATATCATTACAAAACATTTGATGCCCAAATATTGGAGTGTTGATAAGAGTTAATATTCTTGATCTACTGTCATCCTTAACCAAAAAAATAGTGTTTGTCTCTAATTTAAATTACTTTCTTTAGATTAAATGTTATTTGGTCAGATAAGTATGGTTGTCACACCTTTTTTTTAAATTTTTTCTTTTTTTTTTGTCTACTATTGGTTTGTATGATAGCTTTCTACTCTTTCACTCTGAGTCTGTGTTTATTCTGTAAGTGAAGATGTTTTTCCTGTAAGCACTAAATAGGTGGGTTTGTTTCCTGCACTATAAAGGAAGAGAGTGCCTTTTAATGGGAGAGTTTAGTTCATGAACCCTTTTTCTTTCAGTCCAAAAAAGAGATTTTTCCTACAAGGGCCTTTGCTGTGATTTTCCTGTGTGTGGAGTTTAGCTGGTTTTTGTTATTGACATTTTTTAAATAGGGAGCCTTTTTAGAATTCATTCAGGTGGGTCATTTTCCTTGCAGCAAATATTATCAACACTTTATCTGAAAATGACTTTATTTCTTCCTCAAATCTGAATATAGCTTTACAGAATAGTAGACTCTGGGTTGAATGTATTTTTGTTAGTTTATTTATTTTTGTTGTTCAGTATTTTGACTATGTCATTCTACTCTTTGGTTTTTTGCTTGTACAGTTTTATATGAGGTATCTCTTGTGATTCTTCTATTATTTGCCATGTATTTGACTGTTTTTTTTTTTATTGATTTAAGTAGTATCTCTCTTTGGTTTTTATTACAATGTGTCTTTGTGTTGTTTTCTTTGAAGTTATTTTGTCTATGCTCTTGGAATCTGTATAGAAGCCTCCCTCCAAAGACTGGAAGTATTCTCAGCTATTATTTCTTCCATGAGTCGTTCTTCCCGATACTCTTTTCCCTCTCCTTCTGGTATTCAATAACTAAGAAAGTATTCCCTTTGCTCTCTATTATCTATTGGGTATTATATTCTCTTACATTGTTTTACTTGTTTTTGTCACTTCATTGTGGTTGCTGAGTTTCATTTGTTTCTTCAAGATCAGTGGTAAGGTTCTCTATGTCCTGGATTCTGTTGCTTTGGCTTCCTGTTGAACTCTCACTTTTAAAATTTATTTTATTTTTAAACTGAGGCTTACAATAGAATAGTCAAGATATAGAAACAACCCAAATGCCTAGCAGATAAATGGATCAAGAAGTTGCATGTATACATAATTGAATATTATGCAGAGCCTTGCAAGCTACCTGTGGCGTGTTTGATACGCCAAAAACAGTAACAATAAAGGGTCTCATTCCCCTGATCCTGAAAGAGCCTCGCCTCCAATACCGTTGGGAAAGATGAGTAAGAAGAGGCTGCTAAAATCTCAGGACTGGGATAAATGGAAATGTTACTGGCGCTCGCTTGAGTAAATTGATGAACAACGGGATGACAGTGATACTGTGATTATGTACAACTTAAGCTCCTTCAATTTTATTTGTATGAATTCTTTCATATTCCAAATCAATTATTCTTTGAGATGATCAATTCCTCCCCCAGTGGTTGCTTACTTTCCATTGCCATTGTTTGGAGTATTGCTCTGAGGTCCTCCTCATCCAGTCACATGAAATTTGAGGACATACTGGGGCTCTTGCTCTGTCTACCATGCAAAAAAGTCTTTGTGATTTCAAATGTTCTTATAGAATTGTGCATGATAACAGTGAAGTTTAAATTTTTGGTTATCTGAGTAACTTGAGGCATTATTTGATTCTAAGAGTCTGCTCTTTATGTTTCTGTTATTTGGACAATTTCCTTTATCCTGTATAAGTTTTCAGTTGGACATAGAGGTGTAGTTCCTCCTTTTTAGTTACTAGGAAGTATCCAGGCACTGAATAGCCTCTGTGGTTTCTCTCTTACCTTT
Organism: Sorex fumeus; assembly: GCF_029834395.1. Taxonomy (NCBI): domain Eukaryota; kingdom Metazoa; phylum Chordata; class Mammalia; order Eulipotyphla; family Soricidae; genus Sorex; species Sorex fumeus. Next base: position 7,912,225 of record NW_026606103.1, read on the forward strand.
AGAATTCATGAGGTGCATTAATTACAGTAGTTTTGCATGTGTGTTATCATCTCTGATATAAATGGGTCTTCATGGCTTTACTTAGGCCAGGGCGTGTGAGTGAGGTTACTGGAGGTCTTCAGTGGAACCAGATGTGGAGGTTTTCTCTCCCCTGGCAGCATAGGTTTAGAAAGGTTGATATATGGCATTTTAAGAGAAAATGAAAACACTCCCCCCAACCCACCTGCTTGATTCCTGGTTTGTGAGTGAAAGGACCTAGATAAAGTAGTAGTTTTGGGTTGTGACATCTCACCCATGTTTTCCCAATCACAGGTGACTTTCTCCCTTCCTCTCCTTTCTCTCTCTCTCTCTCTCTCTCTCTCTCTCTATATATATATATATATATATATATATATATCTCCCACCTCTGTATATGCCTCTCTTTCCCCACTCTCCCTTTCTCTCCATTTATCCCTCTTCTATCCCCTCCCTCTTTACTATCTTTCTCTATTTACTCTCTCTCTCCCCCTTCACTTGCTCTCCCTTCCTCTATCTCCCTCTCTTCTCTCTTTCTCTCCTTTCTCTGTTTCTTCAGTCTTTCTTCACCTTCTCTGACTCTCCCTTGGAGCAAAGTTTACCAAGAAAATCAAGGTCATGAGTTGCCCCCCACAAGAGGCTCTCTGGCATGGCCATGCCTCCAGAGGCAAAAGGACTTAGTCCTGAGCCCAGCAGCTTGCAGAAGAAAAGTGAATGCCAAAGCCATCTACCAGAAGCCCATGGCAAGCATCATTGTCAGTGGGGAGAAACTAATACCCTTCCCTCTAATATCAGAGACAAGACAAGTTTGCCCACTCTTGTCAATATAGTACTGGCAGCACTTGACATAGCAATTAAGCAAGAGAAAGATACCAAGATACCAAGATCATACAGATAGGAAAGGAAGAGGTCAAGCTATCACTATTTGAAGATGACATGATATTATACTTAGAAAATCCTAAAGACTCTGCAAAAAAATCCTCCCAGGTAAAGTATTCTATACCTCCCAGGTATAGTAAAGTGGCAGTCTACAAAATCAACACTCATAATTCCGTAGCTTTCCTATATACAAATAATGAAAGAGAAGAAATATATATTAAAAACAATATCATTCACAATAGTGCCTGAGAAGTACCACATTCATTAGGGATATCGGTCTGTAATTCTCTTTCTTTGTGGTATCTCTGTCTGCTTTTGGTATCAGGATTATATTTGCTTCATAGAAACTGTTTTAAAATGTTTCTGTTACTTCAATTTCCTGGAAAAGCTTTAAGAGGATTGGGAGTAAGTCCTCTTTAAAGATTTGAAAGAATTCACTAGTGAATCCATCTGGGCCAGGAATTTTGTGCTTTGGGAGGCTATTTATTACCATTTCAATTTTATTGATGGTGATAGGTCTGTTCAGGTATTCCAGGTCTTCTTGGTTCAGCTTTGGGAGTCTATAGGAATCCAAGAATTTATCCATTTACTCAAGGTTTTCTTGTTTCGTGGTATAAAGCTTCTCAAAGTAATCCCTATGACAGCTTAATCTTTGATAAAGGAGCAAGAAATGTGAAGTGGAACAAGGAAAGCCTCTTCAACAAGTGGTGCTGAAAAAACTGGATAGATACCCCCAAAAAATGAACTCTGACCTCTGTCTAATGCCAGGCAGAAAAGTTAGATCAAGGTGGATTAAAGACCTCAATATCAGACATGAATCCATAATGTCCATAGAGGAAAATGTAGCCAGAACTCTCCATGACAATGAAGCTAAAAGCACCTTTAAGGATAAAAAAGCACGGACCATACAAGTGGAAGCAAACTTAAACAAATGGGACTACATCAAATTAAGAAGTTTCTGCATTTTAAAAGAACCAGTGACCAAAATACAGAAAGAGCCCACAGAATGGGAAAGAATATTTACCCAATACCCATCTGATGAAGTATTAATATCCAGGACATAACAAGACACTAGTAGAATTGTATAAGAATAAAACCTCCAACCCCATCAAAAAATGGGAGAAGAAATAATCAGGAGTTTCCTAAAAAAAATATAAAAGGCACATGAAAAAATGCTCCACATCACTAGTCATCAGGGAGATGCAAATCAAAACAATGAGATTTCTTACACCACAGAGTGTGGCATACATTCAAAAGAACAAAAGCAACCAGTGCTGGTGTGGATTTGGGGTAAAAGGGTCGCTCTTTCACTGTTGGTGGGAATTCCCACTGGTCCAGTCTTTCTGGAAAACAATATAAACAGTCCTTCAAAAACTAGAAACTGAGCTTCTGTACAACCCCACAATAACACTTCTGGAAATATATCCCGAGGATGCAAAAAAGCACAGTAGAAATGACATCTGTACCTATAAGTTCATTGCATCACTGTTCACAATAATCAAAATCTGGAAACAACCCAAGTGCCCTAGAACAGATGACTGGTTAAAGAAACTTTGGTACATCTATACAATGGAATACTATGCAGCTGTTAGGAGAGATGAAGTCCTGAACTTTGCTTATAAATGGATAGACATGGAGATTATCATGCTAAGTGAAATGAGTCAGAAAGAGAGGGACAGACATAGAAGGACTTCACTCATTTGTGGAGTATAAAACAACATAACATGAGGCTGACCCCTAAGGATAGTAGATACACGGAACAGGAAGATTGCTCCATAGCTGAAATTCTGCCTCATGAGCAAAGGGGTGAAGGCAGCTGGAATAGAGAAGGGATCACTAAGAAAAAAATGGCTGGATGAATCAGTCGGGATGGGAGATGTGTGCTGAAAGTAGATAATGGACCAAACATAATAACCTCTCAGTATCTGCATTGCAAACCATAATGCTCAAAAGAAGAGAAAGAGTATGGGGAATATTTTCTGCCATGGAGGCAGGGGGGAAGTTGGGAAAGGGGGGGTATACTGGGGATATTGGTGGTGGGGAATGTGCACTGGTGGAGGGATGGGTGTTTGAACATTGTGTGATTGTAACCCAAACGTGAAAGCTTGTAACTATCTCAACGTTGATTCAATAAAATATAAAAAAAGAAAATCAAGTACTTAGGAATCAGTTTATCTAAGGAGATGAAGAACCTATACAGTGAAAATTACAAAACACTACTTAAAGAAATAAGCGATGACACTAGGAAATGGAGACACATCCCCTGTTCGTGGATAGGGAGGATTAACATTATCAAAATGGCAATGCTCCCCAAAGCACTTTGGGGCAAAACTCTCCAAAGATTTAATGTGGTCCCTATCAGGACACCCATGACATTCTTTAAAGCAATAGGCAAAATGCTCCTGAACTTCACATGGAACAATAAACCCTCACAAAGTGCTAAAGAAATCTTTGGGGAAAAAAGGACGGGTGGCATCACTTTCCCCACCTTGAAAGTGTACTACAAAGCAGTAGTAATTAAAACAGCATGGTATTGGGCAAGAAACAGAGTTTCAGAACAGTGGAACTGAATTAAATATTCTTTCACAGACACTCAAATAGGTGATCACTTAATCTTTGACAAAGGAACAAGAAATGTGAAACAGAACAAGGAAAGCCTCTTCAACAAGTGGTGCTAGGAAAACTGGGCAGCTACCTTCAGAAAATAAACTCTGACCTCTATCTAATGCCAGGCATAAAAGTCAGATCAAAGTGGATGAAAGAGCTCAATATTAAACCTGAATCCAGAAGGTACTTGGAGGAAAATGTAGGCAGAACGCTCCATTACTTACAAGCTAAAAGCATCTTTAAGGATGAAACACCACTGACCAATCAAGTGGAAAAAAACATAAATAAATGGGACAACATTAAACTAAGAATCTTCTATATCTCATAGGAAACAGTGACCAAAATTCAGAGAGAGCCCATAGCATGGAAAAGTATATTTACCAAATACTCATCTGAAACGGGGTTCATATGCAGGATATACAAGACATTAGTAGAATTGTACAAGGAATAAACCTCCAACCACATCAAAACATGGGAAGAAGAAATGAATAGATGCTTTATAAAAAAAGAAATACAAATGACCAAAAGGCACATGAAACATGCTCTCATCACTAACCATCAGGGAGACGCAAATAACAACAACAATGTGATATTATTTCTCACCACAGAGACTCACACAATTCAAAAAGAAGAAGAACAACTAGTGCTGGGGTGGGTGTGGAGAGAAAGGACTGTCTTTTATTGTTGGTGGGAATGCCAACTAGTCCAGCTTTTAGAGAAAACAATATGGATATTCCTTCAAAGACTAGAAATTGAGCTTCCATATGATCCAGCAATACCACTTCTGGGAATATATCTCTAGGATGCAAAAAAGCACAGTAGAAATGACCTCTACACTTCTATGTTCATTGCAGCACTGTTCACAATAGACAGAATCTGGAAACAACCCCAGTGCCCAAGAACAGAAAACTAGTTAAAGAAATTCTGTTACATCTACACAATGGAATACTATGCAGCTGTTAGGAAAGATGAAGTCATGAAATTTGCTTATAAGTGGATGGTCATGGAGAGTATCATGCTAAGTGAAGTGAGTCAGAAAGAGAGGGACAGAAATAGAATGACTGTACTCATTTGTGGAATATAAAGTTATATAATATGTGACTGACATCCAAAGAAAGTATGGACAGGGCCACTAATATTGGTCCACAGTTGGCAGCTTTCTCCATGAGCCGGGGGAGAAGCCAGATGGAATAGAGTAGGGATCACTAAGTTAATGATGTTTGGCAGGATAGATCCGGTTGGGAGATATGTGCTGAAAGTAGATAAAGGACCAAACGTGATAGCCTCTCTGTATCTGTACTGCAAACCATATTGCTCCAAAATAGAGAAAAAGAGTATGGTGGAACTTGCCTGCCACAGAGCAGGGGCAGGATTGGGATGGGGGGCGGGATACTTGGGACATTGGTGGTGGAGATGTGCACTGGTGGAGAGATGGGTGTTCAATCATTGTTTGACTGAAACTCGAGCATGAAAGCTTTGTACCTGTATCTTACAGTGATTCAATAAAAAATTTTGAGCTTGCTAAAGATGAACAATTTTGAGTCTATTTCTTAAACTCCTTCCTCCGTCTGTCTCTATCCTACAAATCCTTTTGCATGCTCTTGTTCTCCCTCTCCATCTCTCTCTCTTTCTCTCCTTCTCTCTGGTATGGAGATTGTTTCTCTGCATTACGCAGGTTATTATAGACTGTATTTTAAAAATATTTTATTTTTTATTGAATTGCTGTGAGATTCAGTAAATCACCACCATTTATCCATTTATATTTTCCACCACTGTATGTTTTCCACCACTTATGTCCCCAATATCCCTCCCACCTCCCCCACCCCATTTCAACCCCTGCTTCTATTGAAGGTATTTTACTTTTTGCAATACATATATCAAGAAATATTTGTATATGTATTTGGTCCTTTGTCTACATCAAGAGCACACGTCCTGTCCCAAGTGAACTCTTCAACCATCATTGACTTAGTGATCCCTTCTCCATCCCAACTGTCTTCTCCTCCAATACATGAAGCAGGCTTCCAGCCACGGAGCAGTCCTGGTCCTTTTCTCTACTGTGTTTGGGTGTTAGTCTCACGCTATGTTATTTTGTATTCCACAAATGAATGCAATAATTCTATGTCTTTTCCTTTCCTTCTGATTCATTTTACTCAGCATTACCATCCACTTATAAGCAATTTTATGACTTCATATTTTCTAACAGCCACATAGTATCCCATTATGATTATGTAGATGTACCATAGTTAATTTTACCAGTTGTCTGTTTTCAGGCACTCAGGTTGTTTCCAGATTTTACCTATTGTGAAGAGTGCTGCCTACATTTTCCCCCAGGTGCCTTATAGATTAAGGTCTGATGTTGAAGTTTTTAATCCATTTTGATCTGATTTTTGTTCCTGGTTTTAGACAGAGGTCTGAAATAATTTTTTTTTGCATGTAGCTATCCAGTTTTCCCAGCACCACTTATTGAAAAGGTTTTCTTTGCTCCACTTCACATTCCTTGCTCGTTTATAAAAACTTAAGTGATCATATATTTGAGTCTATCAGATTGTACGCTTTACCACACATATTTTCAGCATTGCTTGCTAGAATAACTCAAAACCCAAACTCTTTTGAGCTCCAAGGAAAGTGAATGATACCTTGTGCACGTATTAGAGCAATTACGGTAATGAAAATTTGCAGTTTTTTGTTAGGCTTCTGGCTCTGCCACTTTGTGGCCTTGGGCATGCCAAATAGCCTTCCTTGCTTACAGCCCTCAATTTTTTAAAAAATTAATTATGGTTATTAGTAATAAAAGGAAAACAATAGTGTTATTGTTGCTGCAATAATGATTACTTCATCATGACCCAGGTGGGTATGTATAATAAGTCTTTTTAAAAGTACTTATAAAAGTGTGCTTATTTTGCATTTCCTTCTTTCTACAGTTTAAGCTGTGTGAGCAGAATAGAGGTGGATTATTTGGGGTTACCATACTTAATCAATTATCCAAAAACATTAACTGGCACACCTGTTAACTCCTACTTTTTATTACTTGCCCTCAAAGCCCACAAAATTATGGTCTGCCCAATATGTTTTCACAATACATGGATAGCTTTTTTTATGATTGATAGCTTTTTAATCATAAATTTCTCCCAAGTGTCTGAGTTTGCTAAGAATGACCATGTATCTGTCAGACTCTGTAACATAATAAGAAATCTGAACAGCTTCTCTTTGAGTTAAGAAGGTTGATGATTACTACTGTTCTCCAGCTGTGAGCTGTTTGCTGTCTAGCTTCACTGTATTTTCTGTAGAAAGGCTGTGTGTCAGTGCAGTAGTGCCAGCAGAAGTGGTAAGTAAGACTGTGATTCTCAAAACAACGTCTCACATCATTAAAGTGCCACTGGTGAGGACTAGCTGAGAACATTTTTGTGGTAAAACAGCTGTGGCCCAGGAACTTTTAAGTACTGGGGGCACAGAGCACTGAGGCAGAGTGACTTGCATGCTTCTAAGTGCTTTCTGACTCCTTGGAAAACCCACTTGATTTTGTTGCTGAGTCCCAATCTCTCGGCTAATAGCAGTGAGGAATTTGTTGCTTCGGATTCAGTGTAGACTGTGAAGTCACAGAGGTTTGAAGACTAGGAGCCATAACCTTAGGGATGGTGAGTTTAGTGGTTTACGAACTTCAGTTTAGCCATGGAGAGTTTTGTTCCAAAGCAATGTGGCACAGAAGCGCAGCAGGGAAAGCTTATGGAAGGGACACTTCAGGCAGAAGTAGCTCAGGTAGGGTATGAGGCCTGACACCTCTGGGGCTACTGTCTCAACTATTCCAAAGGTCCAAGAGGAAGTCTCTGAGAAGCAATGGCATGAACCCATTACTCACTCTGACAAATGAGGAAACAGAGGCCTAGGAACCTGAAGGGTCTTTCCAAGAGCATCTACCACGGAAAATCATGGTTTTCATTGTTGTTTCCAATAGTTGTCTTACTGCACCTGTCAGAATGAATGTAGGTTTCAATCAGTTGAAAATTTGCAGTGTATGTGTGTGTGTGTGTGTGTGTGTGTGTGTGTGTGTTTGCTTTATTTCTTTAGTGAAAGAGAAAAGGAGTAGGAAACAGCAAGTCACCTTTTTAAAATATCTGTGCTGTCATAATACTATTGAGTAAAAAATCTCCTCCCAATCTACCAGTGTCGAGGCTCCCTCAGCTTTTTGGGTCAGACTGTATACCCCTACGTCATGCACGGCCACCAATTCTTTAGAAATGAATGTAGCCAGTGGCCTCCAGTTTCTTCACTACTGCAGTGATTGTTATGGTGGAGTTGGAGGTTGGGAAGAGCTTCAGGTAATCCAGTTCCTCCAACTGTCCATTTTAAATCTCACCTGCATGGGGGCAGTCAGACAGTCAGTGGAAACAGTTAAGGGCTAGTTTCTCTCTAGCTCTGCCCTTTTCTGGTCCCCTCCCACATGCAGTAGGATGGCAGAAGTAAACAGCAGCTCACACCGGAGAGTAAGAACTAGCAGCGAGAAGCCAGCTGCAGGCACCAGTGGCCTACAGAGATCATACCCTAAATGGGGAGAGACCTGAACTTGTACCCATGTATGCAGCAGCAGAGGCCCACTCACTTTAGGCTAGTTTTATAACTTATATTTTTTGCTTTTTTTTGAGGGAACCCATTGGTATTGCCCAGGGCCTAGTCCTGGCTCTGGACTCAAAAAATTACTTGTGGTGTTGCTCAAGAACCACATGGAATGCTGAGGACTGAACCTGTTAGCTGTGTTCAAGGCACACTTCTCTGCTATCTAACTTCCCCCATGACTTAGGCTGTTGAATAAAATAACTTTATGACCTCAAGTGCTGAGGGTTCTGTGTGTTAATTTTATCTTTTATTCCCAAGGTTCAAAGTTTAGCTGGGATTCAGCAATAAATTGAAACAAAAAGAGGCTGTGAGGGTTGGAGGTCAGATATTTGTACCCTTTCTGTTCTGTTCTGTACCACAGTTGCTGAAAAACTCAGGTTCACTTTGGGTTATTAATGAAAGAACTGAATGCAGTAGTTACTTCCCTCAGCTAGGCAAAATTCCAAATCACTGGAACTAGACTAAAATCATGGGTAAAACTTGCCAGTGATTTTAATAACTGAATCCAATAAAGAGGTTTAGATGCAAAAATCTTGGTATTCTAGGTATTGCACTTAGAGTTCGCATTGAATTTCAAATCTGTTAGTATATCTTGTAGCATAGAGAACTATTTTTTTTTCTTCAGAGATATTCTTTCTTTCTTAACACTTTACCAATTCTTTTGGCAGAATAAAGGAGAAGGGCAATGATTTTTATTTTCCCTTCTCATTTTTTAACATTATGTGCCTTTGGAAATAAACTTGAGGGAAGGCATAATCTTGTTTCTGTATATAGTGTAAAGTGTTTCTGTGTCATGCTAAACATGGCAACAAATATAAGAATTCTTTATATCAATGGTTATCAATCTTTTAATGTCTACAGGACGACTGCATTTTTGGAACAAGCCACTGAAAACCATAACTATCATCAATATTATTTACCATCCTATATAAGCGAACAACCAATCATTTCATTTCAAAAACATTGGTTTTTCTTCTGTCATATGTGTATACAAAAATCCATATAGTTCTATAAAAACAAGCACTATAAAGAATACCTTTGTGACCAGGAAATGTAATTACCACAAAAATACTAATACACTTGAAAAGATATATTAAGTTTCTATACAATGAAGATGTAGGGATAGGAGAGATATAGCACAGCGAGTTGGGTGTTTCCCTTACCTGGAGCTGACTTTGATTCTATTACAGGCACCGCGTATGGTCCCTAAAGCACCACCAGACAATATGCTAGCACGCCCCTGGTGTGGCCCCCAGATTAATATATATGTATATGTATATAATATAGGACTTTGACTTTTAAACAAGAACGAAGGTAGCTTGATTGAAAAGGTGAAACAAGGAAAGTCTCCTGTGTTGTTGAGACCATCACGTAGTGCATAAAATTTGGGGAGAATCAAACAATATACCTGTATTCATAGAAGACAGAGGCAAACTGAGCCAAGAGGAAGTGGATAATAATCGTGTATAGTGCTGTACTCCTTTGTGGTTTGCAGCTTTCAGCCTTGTTAAAGTACTTGGCATTAAGTTATGTTCAACTTAGACATACTGGGACCAATCATGTATGAGTTCATGTAATTTCTGCTTATATTGTTCCATTATTAATCTCATATTAAAATGTTAATATTATAGAAATATGCATTTTGGCAGAACAGACTAGATTGTGTTTATGTTCAGGCATGAGCTTCTATGACTGAAATTAAAGGAATTTTTGAGGAGCATAGTTAAATTGAGTATTGACCAAAGAGAGAACAGATGTTCTCCACTCAATTTTAAATGAAAATTTTCTTCTCTTATCCAGAAAAGAAATTTATGTGATCTTTTTGTGTTCACTTATTTTTGGTATTAGTTCATAAAAGAAACCTTTCATCTTTGAAAGCATTACATTTATAAGCAAATGAGTTAACTAGTTTAAATAAGGTTAGTGAAAAATTTCAGAGTAAATGGATCCAGATTTGGTAAAGGAGGTGGTTTGGCTTCCCCGTTTCTCTCATTTTAGTCACTGTTGGCAGGGGAAATTATTATCCTCAGGGCATCTAGATATTTTAGGAAAAAAATTTAAGTTTTTAAGAAAAGGCTAATTTTGAGACTTGGTGAAATTCCATACATGTAGTTCTTGAAAAATATGTTTGCTGAGTTATATAAGTCAGCAAAGTGGTGTTTGGATAAGAGCTATTTATTTTCAATACCTTAATTTAATCAAAACTTAAAATTTTTATATTTTCTTTCTTCATTTTTAATTTAGTAAACATATTTACATGAACAATAAAAATGCTTTCATTTTGAGAGGTTTGAATCTTGTCAGTACATTAATATTCCTTAAATGAGACACAATAAACTTACAAAAAGAAATACTGGCCTTTTATAGAAGCCTCAGGTGGGTATTGGAAATCTTTTGTTACTTTTACTAATTATCCACTTATTTTTGATTGGTAGTTCTTAATGCTTGTTTGGTTCTGTTGGCAATGAGTAAGAACATAAGGTCACTAGCAAAAGTAATTTTTTAATTATATTTAGCTGCCTGCACAGATATTCAAACTCAATATCTTGTAACTCCTTGGAAATAATATCTCCAAAGTATCAAATTTAAAGAATCTGAGGTATTTTTCATGGGATAAAAGGGTAATAAAGAGTACTTATTATGATTTGTCAACATTAAGAGAATATTAAAATGAGTAGGACATCTCAACTTATTTTTACTACTTAATTCTTTTAATGTCTTCCTTTATTTAGTTTTCCATCATCTGTCTTCTTAAGTAAACTGGTTCAGCTCACCCAGATTTCAAGCCCCTCATGGTATCCCAAACTGCCAAATTGGAGTGCTGGGCTCAGCAGGAGGCCAGGACCAGACACCTGATATTCAGAGACCCAGTAGTCTTCTCAGTAAGACCCAGCACCCTGCTAATAGTCTTCATATGCAGAAGGCTGTGCTCTGGAGTTTGCTCCTAAGCATTAGCATCTCTAGAAATCTCCCCGTGAAGTCACAAAATACTGATGACTTCATGTGGGAATTGGATAGAGGGGAACAGGGGTTCAAAAAACGGGTGAAATGAAATTTATTCTTTGCTTAAAATGATCATGGTCAGGTCATGAAAAACCCATTTCAAGCTAAAATCTTAAATTTGTTTACACTTATTTCTATCTTCATTTACATATGCTTTTTATATCTTGGCTATTAACCCTTTACCCAATGAATGGCTTGCAAATATCCTTACTGGTCTGTGGAGTGTTTTTTTTATTCTCTCTTCCTTTCTTTCTTTCTTTCTTTCTTTCTTTCTTTCTTTCTTTCTTTCTTTCTTTCTTTCTTTCTCTCTCTCTCTCTTTCTTTCTTTCTTTCTTTCTTTCTTTCTTTCTTTCTTTCTTTCTTTCTTTCTTTCTTTCTTATGATGTTGAAGCTTCTTTGATGCAGTCCCATGTGCATGTGCTTTCTTTGATTCTATTTGCTTGCCCAGTGCTGTTGTGACACTAAAGATAAGTCTTTCTTCAATGCCATGAAGTGTTCTACCTAGTTTTCCTTAATATAATTTATGGATTCAGGTCTGATGTCAGAGTCTTTAATCCATTTTGCTTTGACTTGTGCACAGTGTTAGGTAAGGTCTACATTCAAATTTTTCTTTGCACGTGACCGACAAGTTTCTCCACTTCATGATTTTTTTTACTTCTTTATTGAAGATCAACTGTCCAAATACCTAAGGATCTGTTTCTAAACTTCCAATTCTATTCTGTTGGTTGGACGGTCTGTCCTTATTCCAATCTCACACTGTTTTGATAACTGTAGCTTTATAGTAGAGTTTGAAGTTGAGGAAAGAGATGGCTCTCATCTTCTTTTAACTAGGATTATTTGCTATTTGAGGGTGCTATTACTTCGTATGAATTTCAGGAGTGTTTGATCCATGTCTTTAAAAATGTCATGGGTATTTTTATAGAGATTCCATTGAATCTGTATAGTGGTAAGATTGCCACTTTGGCAACGTTGAAACCACCAATTCTGAAAAGGGGATGTTTTCCATTTGCTTGTACCCTCTTTTTATTTCTTTTTAAATTTTTGTGGTGAGGCTTTGGAGTAGAGTAAGCACTCTTACGAAGTGCTTAGAAAGTCTGAAAGCTCCTTCTGACTATATTCAGTTGACTGCGCTAATTGTTTAATGGGAAAGCCCAAAGATGAACTACTCAGGCTCTGCTTTGCCAAGGATTAGCTGGGTAATCCTGGCAGTGCCCAGGGCCTCATGGCCACAATTGGTAGTGTTTAGTGACAGGCTGCACCTGTCAATATTTGGCAGACTATGTGGTTCCCAGGATCAAACCAGGATTGACCACATGCAAGACACGTAACTAACCATCAAATGTACCTCTCTACAATCTTTATTTTAAAAAGTGGTATGGGTCCATGGGTGCAGGGAAGCTGACACTCTGTGGAGGGGCTTGTGGCATTAGAGCACTGTGTACATTAAACTTGGTCAATCACAGTGCCTTAATAAAATTTTCAGAAAAAAACCCTCAAAAGATATAAAATTACCTTTTATATTTCTGTTTTAATCAATAGTATCATGAACCTGTCTTCTTGGTCACTGATTTAATTTTGGATTAAAGAAATCCGATCCTTAAGCCCTTTACTGCAATTATGACAATGTTAAACCCCACATTGCTGTTTGAGTGAGATCTTTAATCTTTCCCATCAATCTTTAATTGATTCTTTTAATGATTTCCTCAGCTTGGTGATCATTGAGAGAGTTGTTTCTCTGAAATCATCTTCAGGCAGTTCAGATTGTTTTGCTGTACTTGAGGACTTTCCTGAGCTTCTGTTCTGATCTGTAGATTCAGTGAATTTTTTAATTTTTTTAAATGATACCTTATGTTTCTTGGATGCAAAGTGTTGAGTCCCACATTCTAGCTGGCCTGAGCGTAATACTGAGTGCCTGTTCACAGTCTCAGACTGGCGCCTGAGTTTTGACAGCCGTAAATGTCTGTGAGTATTTCTTAATGTTCACTGATGACTGTGACTCTCAATTCAGGTACACCTGAACTATAACAGTGCTTGTGTGCACCTGAATAACAAACAGTGAATTTGTGGTTAGTAGCTGCTTGTAGAGCTGATGTTTAGCTGGTCTAGGCTCATGCTCAGAGTTTCCACTTGGGGGTCTGGCAGCTGCTAGGACATTGCAGTCCAACTGACTTGGACAGTGACGAGATGAGATAGTGATCATGTGTGTCCTGTAGCAGCTGTTGTGTGAACTGCTCTTAAAACTAAGGGGGATTTTTGAATGTGCCAGTACCAGTTTGAGGAAGGCTGATTTGAACCACATTCTGATGGGTGGGATTCACCTTCAGGATGTCCACATGTTATGGGATGTCAATTCTCTGTTGTCACCTAGGGAACAGTTCCTTCCAGTTGCAGCCTTGGGACAACTGCATACTCTAAGTGTTGTGTACTGCCAGTTCCCGTTCTTACACAGTATCTGCAGGCACAAAAATGAATCTCTGTGGAGTCTTCGTGTTCAGTGTTCTCCATATTAATTTGGAGATTAAATCTAGTTTCATGACTCCAAACCTGTTCATTTCTATAGGAGATAAGAACTTGAATGTTGGGATAAAGTGTGGCAGAACTGAAGCTAAAATCCTGTTGGGCAGGCTCATCTCATGAACAGCTGCTCCAAGCCTGTGCTAGAGACTCTTTTTTGCCTCAGTGAATTCAGGTACAAAACAAAACTGTTAAAAAAAAAAAAACAGAACCAAAAACTTTTGCATTCATTCTGGCAGAAACCTGCTTGGTAGAGCCACATCTTCACAGGTAGTGAGAGGGTCAGCATGGATGTGAATGGGAAGCCCTGTGGGCTGGGGCTGATTTCAGGAATGGCTGCCCACAGCTTCTGCCTGAGCTTCTGCTGCCTGGTGGACAGAGCAGTCCTTTTTGTTACTCAGCAAGTGCTGGTATGAAGTTAAAGTCCTGTAAATCCATTAGGTTCAGCACCTTCTCCCCCGAGGTTGGCGTTTTATATAAGATAACAGCTTGCTGGCACTAGCTAAATTTGTATCCTGACCAAACAAGACTATTCGACATATCTACATGACAGAATTTTACAGATTTACCTCTTTTCTGGAGATTTGATGCAGTTTCTTCAGTTTTTTCCTTAATGTTTCAACAAATGAAGTTGCTTTCTTGAGTATAGAATGGTTTCCCAAATGATATTGGTTCAAGCAGAGGAGAGCCGAAGAGGCAGTGACTTCAAAAGATAATGTTACTGCTTGCTTGCTTGACCCAGTTCTGTATTACAGGGGGAGAATCTGGGAAAGACTGCTAGGACTGGTAAAGTCCACCATGCACATACACCTACACACAAGGATGCCGAAGTCTCACCAGCTCCCCAAAGAGGTCAGTAAGCTGAACCTAAGGCTTTTTTGACTGCACATGGTGGGACTTGGTCTCCACTACCTGAGTTTTGGGTTAGCCTTAGCCTCAGAGTGAAGTGAGGGAGGTTTTTGTAGGAAAGGAAGGTTAAACCTTAAATTCTACCTAGTATTCTCAGGTTTTAAACTGTTTTTGTTCTCTCCTTTCCTCGATGAATATTTGCTGCCTGTTGGTGCACCTTTGATGCCTTATATCTATTCTGTTTCTTCCTAAGCACTCAGGTTTTTGTCTCATTATTCTCTAAGACCTAGACTGTTTGGTTCAGGGGACTTTCCCCAACTAAGTTTTTTTGTTGTTGTTGTTGTTAGGGGATGATTTTCCGTAATACAACATATCAAGAGCTGGAGCAATAGCAAAGTGGCAGGGCCTTGCGTGCAGCCGACCTTGATTCGATTCCTCTGCCCCTCTCGGAGAGCCCAGCAAGCTACCGAGAGTATCTCGCCTCCATGGCAAAGCCTGGCAAGCTTCCCATGACATATTCAATATGTCAAACACAGTAACAAGAAGTCTCATAATGGAGACTTGTGGAGTCTCACTGGTGCCTGCTTGAGCAAATCTATGAACAATGGAAGGTCAGTGCTACAGTGCAGTGCTACAACATTTCACACCAAACTTATTCCCACTCCCTGAAGGATTGTGGTGGTAGAGAGATGCTCTGGCATGCTTCACTGTGTAGAGGCATAATTTGACCAACTCTCTCAAAGTCTTTACTATCTTCACCTGGGGCCTTGGTAATCATTTTTCCTCTTTTGCTGCTAAAAATTGTTCATTGGGAATGGGTTTTGACTTCTCCAACTATGAATTAAAAATGCAGGTTTACACAACACCCAAGAAGAGAGAGAGAACAAAAGGGAATGCCCTGACAGAGAGGCAGGGTGGGATGGGGGGATGGATGGTGGGAGGGATACTGGGATCCGTGGTGGTGGGAAATGGGCACTGGTGGAGGGATGGGTATTTGATCATTGTACAATTGAAACCCAAGCACAAAAATCTGTAAGTCTACAACTGTACCTCATGATGTCTCACTAATAAAAAAAATAAATAAAAAAGAAAAAAATGCAGGTTTAAAAAGACTTCTGAAAAATTAGAGGTCAATGCAATGAGAATCTTGGAGTCAGTTTGTAAAACACTGGACATCATTTTAATTTTATTTATTTTTTAAAATTTTTTATTTATTTATTTATTTATTTTGAATACCCATCCCTCCGCCAGTGCCCATTTCCCACCACCACGGATCCCAGTATCCCTCCCACCATCCATCTCCCCCATCCCACCCTGCCTCTCTGGCAGGGCATTCCCTTTTGTTCTCTCTCTCCTATTGGGTGTTGTGGTTTGTAAAAGAGTTAAGCCTGATTTTCAGGGAGAAACGTATATAAGAAGATGTCGCGTGGCTGCATAAGCGGCCGCGAGGTTTGGAGTAAAAGTCCTGGTTCCCACATGCCTGAGCTATGCTTGTAGAGGCTCATGGTCACCGGGGTTCCATCTGGAGAATGTGGGATGCAGCACTTACCCCATCTGGGACTTCCCGGTCATTTTGGCTCTGTTTGGGACCTGGAGCATTCTCCGGGAGCTGTGGTGTCTCCCAGCAGCCTTTCTTTGTTGCTGTGTGCTGTAAAGATGGCGCTGGGGGGGCAAGTTGTGGATGTGACTTCCAGAATCAGAGGTTACCTGGGAGCCGGGGCAGTCCAGGCAGTTTGGAGTAAAGGTCCTGGTTCCCACATGCCCGAGCTATGCTTATAGAGGCTCATGGTCCCCAGGGTTCCATCTGGAGCAGGCGGGATGCAGCACCTACCCCATCTGGCACTTCCAGGTGATCTCGGCTCTATTTGGGACCTAGAGCATTCTCCGGGAGATGTGGAGCCTCCCAGCGGCCTTTCTTTCTGTTGCTGTGTGCTATAAAGGTGGCGCTGGGGGATGGGTTGTGGGCGTGACTTCTGGAATCAGAGGTTATCTGGGAGGGGGGGCAGTCCCAGCAGTTTGGAGTAAAAATCCTGGTTCCTGCATGCCCGAGCTATGCTTGTAGAGGCTCATGGTCACTGGGGTTCCATCTGGAGAAGGTGGGATACGGCACCTACCCCATCTGGGACTTCCCGGTATCTCAGCTCTGTTTGGGACCTGGAGCATTCTCCAGGATCTGTGAAGTTCGCATCATTTTTATTTTTTAAATTGAGGTTAGTCACTTTCCAAGTCTGGTTGCAGAAGTTCCTGTAACTTTAATGATCTTCTATGCCTGATAAGACTTCTGATAGATAAGAAGCTTTATAAGGTAAGAATTAAAAGTAGATCACATTTTTTATGCTAAAATTTTATTAGGCCTACAGCAAAAGATGAAACCAGTCTTTTTACAAGGAAAATTTTACTATTTACTGAAACCAAGTAAAGGCCTTTTAAATCTGGGCTGAAGTGATAGAACAGTGGTAGGTCATTTGCCTTGCACGTGGCTGACCCAGGTTCGATTCCCAGCATCCCATATGGTCTCCTGACCACTGCCAGGAGTAATTCCTGAGTGTAGAAGGAGGAGTAAATCCTGTGCACTGTTGGGTGTGACCCCAAATGCTAAATAAATAAGTTTAATGTTTATTCTTGGAACTGATCATTTAAAAAAGAAGTATTCTTAGCCTGTTTGCGCGATTGGGTTTTTTTGCTCTATTTTTCTTTAGAGACCTAGAAAGAAAAATCTTTCTCTTTTCCCTGGGGTCAGAGTACACTTTTGACTATTAATAGTATGTTGCCTCATGGGAATACGTAATAGATGTTGCTGATTTTATTTTTCCTCTAAATTTGTATCTTATTGTTTTCCCCAAATGGCCAGGATGAAATAAACTCCTTAGCCAGCCCTCATTGTCTGGTTTAACCATGCCGGCTTATATTTATCCTCCCCTCTTTATCTAAAATGAAAAGGATTGTTCCAAGTGTATTAATAAGAGCCATACGACTTGATAGAACACTGGATTTAGAGTGCATTGATGATCCCTGTCTACCACCCTTCTACTTTTATTATAATTAATTTTATTTTATGTCATAAAAATCAAGAACACAAATCTGCTTACTTAAAATATTAAAATACTTTCTATTTAAATGTAGAGCATTTGTCTTTATATACATTTTAGGAATACATATGAGGCAAAGATCTCTACAAATTTTTAAAAAAATTTTTTTAAATTTTTATTGAAAGAAACAGATAACAAAATTTTTTTGTGATTTGGTTTCAGTCATACAATATTCCATCACCTGTTCCTTCACTAAAGTACATTTTCCACCTTTCCACCAATGTTCCCAGTTTCCCTCCTACTTCCCACCCTGGCCTACACTTTCATTCTCTCTCTCTCTCTCTCTCTCTCTCTCTCTCTCTCTCTCTCTCATTTCTCTCTCTCTCTCTCTCTCTCTCTCTCTCAGTGATCAGAAAGTTTCTGAAAAGAGGTCCTTTGACACCAGAGAATATTTCAACACCAGTGAGCAATAGATTGTGTTCTTGGATTATAATGGAATATGTGAGTGTATTTCAAGAGAAATAAGACGGTAGGTAATAGAAATACAAAGCAATCATAGTAGAAAAAAACTGTAGAAATAAACATTATTTTAGTGATGCTACACGTTTTATCTTAGGTAATTGAATAAATGGTGTTTAATCAGGCTTGATATGAGAAGACAGAAAGGAACAGAGAATGTAGCAACAATCTGTGTAGAGAGAAAACAGCACATGGAATGATGAGAGACACAGATTGGAATCCAGGTTGAAAGGGATGGGAAATATATAAGGTTATGTTTAATTGTAAGGGACTCCACACTGGCAGGCAGAGGAATAGTTAAAGATCGGATCTAGGAATGGTCAGTAGGGTGAGAAACAGGAGAATATTATATGGAAGATTTAGAGGTGGAGCAGATTCAGAATGGGTTAAAGGAAGCTACCAAAGTGTAGAGGGTCTCTCTCCAACCCAACAGAGCATAAAACTCAAGTGAGCCAGACAAAAGTCTATCAATACGACCATCAAAATATAATTATGTGCCATTTTAGAGAAATATATCAAAACATCTTAAGAATATTAAAAATATAGAATGGGTAAGTTCTGAGTTAAGGAAAACCCAAGAACAAGGATATGAATAATTGATCAATTTTTTCGCTTTTCTCAGATTTAATGAGAAAAAGAATTATCATTTGTATTTGACAAAATTTATAGTCTACAAAGGAAATGCAATCATGGTAAATCTTTAGGTTTCCAACAGTGTAAATTTAGAATATCTAAAATATTAAGTTAGAAAAAGTAAATTTTCAATCATGCTAGCAAACATTAATCAAGTCAAATATTATAATTAGCATAATTAATTGTGCAACATACATTATTTATTCTTGTTTTATAGGTATTATTTTATAAGCATTTTCCAAAAGTAGCTACTGAAAATTGTACATTGTACAAATAGCTAGCAACATTAAGATCTCATTAGCCATTTGAGGAAAACACAAGGTTTATTAACAGATTGGTGATTTTTTTTTTCTATCACACCAAAGCTTAAACCTTCAATCCTAAATGTGGCTGAATAAAATATGCTCCTGTAATTTAATAGACTTCTACATCTAACTGTGACTGAATTCCTGTTCCTGTATAAGGCCTAAGCCTTGAAAGTCATTAAACCCCATTTCACTGCTTGCCAGCTGCAAGTTAACAAGCAAACTGATTCTTCTTCTCCTGCATACAGAATGCTGTGAATGTTTTGTTTCCCTTGTCTTTGATTATTTTTCCATCCCAGCATTCTCATTTCCTTCTCTCCTGAGTTTTGACCGGCACAATTTTAGAACTTAAAATGCATCTTCTGCATTTCTTATGAGAATAAGATGCCTTAATTTGCATTGTAGTCTACTTTTGATTTTTGGGTTTAATGTCTTCATTGTTCTTTTCCTGTTTTCATAAGTTTTTTATAACAAGAAAAATGTGGTGGAAGACAAGCCCTAGTTAAATGTTATTTCTCTATCTATCTATCTATCTATCTATCTATCTATCTATCTATCTATCGCTATTATACAGACATCTATCTAGATACATATTTTTGGGTAGAGGAGGCGCCATACCTGGCAGGGCCGAGAGGCTACTCTTAGCTCTGTGCTCAAGGGTCACTATTGTCAGGCAATACTCAGGGAACCAAATGCCATGCCACGGACTGATGTAGGACCAGTTATTTAATTGTATGTGGTGGGTGCTTTAACCCCTATATTAATTCCTATGTAGGAATTTCCCCTCATGTGAAGCAAGTTGATCTGGGGACCCTGCACCAGGCATGACTCTTTGCAAAATCTCTAGATGACTTTGATGACATATGGTTTTATAGGGATTTTCATTTTGGTGATGTGGGAGACAACTGTTGGGAGAAGATGCAAATGATCAGAATATACAGAGCATACAGCCTCTTGTTTCTAAAGACAAAGGAACCAAATCGTTTCCATTCTCTTTCTATTCCACACCCTTATTTTTCTTTAACAACACTTTATTATATTCAGTGAAGTGTATATAAATTATATAAACTAGGAACTTATGCCTTGTCCTTTTTGTAAATTATGATGTCTTATTGCTCACTCATCCAAGACCAGGAATTAAGATTTCTTTAAGATGGTTTTTCTGTAAATGGCAGTAACACAGAATTTTGTTCCAAGCACTCTTAAAAATATATTTGTAGAAAGCCTATTTAGGTGACAAGGTTCAGAGAGTGCATTATTATTTATTAAAACATTTATTAAAATCTTTTAAACACATTTTATTTATTTATTATTGAATCAGCATGAGATAAACATTTTCAAAGATGTTCATGATTGGGTTTCAGGCATACAATATTCCATCACCCATTCCTTCACAGTGTCACTTTCCACAACCAATGTTCCCAGTTTCCCTCCCACCCTCCTCCCACCAGCCTGCCTCTTTTCAGGCACTTTTCTTCTCTGTCTCTCTGTTTCTGTCTCTGTCTCTGTCTCTGTCTCTCTCTCTCTCTCTGTCTCTCTCTGTCTCTCTGTCTCTCTGTCTCTCTCTCTCTCAGCTCTCAGTGTTTGCCCAAAGTGATCATTTCCAATTATCATTGGCACAGTGGTCCTTTGTCTATCCTAGCTGTTCTCTCCCCCCAAACCCCTGAAACACTAGTGGCAAGCTTCCAACGTCATGACTGTTGTTTCAACTGTCATAGGGTTAGTAGTCTCGTACTATGTTCTTTTTTGTATTCCACAAAAGAGTACAATCATTCTATGTCTGTCTCTCTTCCTCTGACACATTTCACTCAACATGATAATCTCCATGTCCATCCATTTTTATGCAAATTTAATGACTTCATTTTTCCCAGTGACTGCATAATATTCCTTGTGTAGATGTACCAACTTTTCTTTATCAGGTCATCTGTTCTTGTATGCTTGAGTTGTTTCTAGATTCTGGCTAATGTGAATAGTGCTGCAATGGACACAGAAGTTCAGATGTCTTTTCTGCAGTGTGTTTTTGGAGCCCTGGGGCATATTTCCATAAGTGGTATTGCTGGATCATATGGAAGCTCAATTTCTAGCTCTTTGACGAATGGCCCTATTGTTTTCCAAAAAGGGTGAATAAGACAGCATTCCCACCAACAATAAAGAAGAGCCTCTTTCTCCCTGTATCCATGCCAGCACTGGTTGCTCTTGTAATTTTTGATGTAAGTCAGTATCTGTGGTGTGAGATGATATCTCATTGTTGTTTTGATTTGCATCTCTCTGAAAATTAGTGATGTAGAGCATTTTTTCATATGTCTTTTGGCCATTTATATTTCTTCTTTGAGAAAGTTTATATTCATTTTTCCTCATTTATTGATCACGATCACGATCACGACCACCCTGTTGTTCGTCGATTGCCTCGAGCAGGTGCCAGTAACGTCTTCTTCGTCCTAGCCCTGAGATTTTTTTTTTTAAAGTGCCATATTCAAGGCTTTTTCAGGGTTAGGAGAATTAGACCCATCATTGTTACTGGTATTTGGCATATTGGGTATACCACGGGGAGTTTGCCAGACTCTGCCGTGTGGTCATTTATTGATGGGGTTGGATTATTTTTCTTTTTCTAAAGTTCTGCTAGTGCCTTACACACACACACACACACACACACACACACACACACACATATATATATATATATATATATATATATATATATATTGGTTAGCCTGGTGGACATAGCCTCTCCTCATTCACTATGGAGTATACAAATGAGTCAGGAGGCATTGGACTGGGGCATTTTTGCTTTTTTGAAGGACAATTTCAACAGGGAGAGCTGAGAATTCTGTTTTTTCTTTAATTGCTTAAGAAGATCAAGTTTATTATACATAGATGGGTCCCAGTTCCTTGTGTAGGATGTCATTCATCTCATCTCATCCTATCTCTCTCTGGTCTGTATTACCACATCCTGGTGGTGACTTTTTTTTCTAGTGGTGATTTTTAATATATAACTATTTATTATATCTTGTCACCTCTAACCTATGTGTTTATAATCTATAATCTGTCCAGCTAAGAGAACCCTGTCACCTGTATCCACTTGCTGGAGCTTGCTGCTTTGTAACCTATTGTTCGGCTTTGCTTGGACTATTCATTCCCATTCCTGGCTTCTCTTGGGCTCCACCCAAAGTCAAGACCTCATGCTCATGGGTGACAACCCAATGGTCTGTTGCCATCTGGGCATATGAGCCTTGCCTGGTTCTACTGCCTAGGCATAGGTGAGTGGGTGAAGTGAGAGCAAGAGAGAGTCCTTCCTCTTCTCTGTTACTGTTCTCTCTGTCTAATTCAGCACTCTTGCTGTCTATTAAAGGGGTCTGGTTCTGAGCTTCTCTTACACTGGGCAAAGGGAACTTCCCAGTAACAACTAAAGATGGACCATGTGGTAAGAATAGAGAAAATTTTTTGTTTTTTCTGTCATCTTGTTCTTCCTCTAGTTAGCCATGAGATCAAGTGGCATTCCTTATAGGCTTATTTTAATTATTAAAACCAAAGTGTAAACTTAATATATTAATACTTAAGAGATGTTGAAGCCATGGAGTTTAATAGCTTACTGATATTCTTGAAAATGCCTGGATTCTTTTCTTTTTATTTAAATTGTTTAAAAGTATGCTGGATAACTTTTAACTTCTGGGATTGGTGTTAGAACATTGCATCCTGAAACTCAATGAAGAATAACTTTTATAACATCCAATCCCATCAAAAAATGGGGAGATTAAATGAATAGAAACTTTCACAAAGAAGAAATCTGAATGGCTAAAAGGCATATGAGAAAATGCTCCATATCATTGATCATCAGGGAGATGCACATCAAAACCACAATGAGATATCATTTCACACCACAGAGACTGGCCCATATCCAAAAGAACAAAAACAACCGGTGCTGGCACGGATGTGGTGAGAAAGGGACACTCCTTCACTGCTGGTGGGAATGCTGACTGGTTCAGCCCTTTTGGAAAACAGTATAGACAATTCTCAAAAAATTAGAAATTGAGCTCCCATTTGATCCAGCAATACCACTCCTGGGAATATATCCCAGAGAGGCAAAAAAGTATAGTCGAAGTGACATCTGCACTTGTTTGTTCATTGCAGCACTCTTTACAATAGCCAAAATCTGGAAAAAACCTGAGTGCCCAAGAGCAGATGACTGGTTAAAGAAACTTTGGTACATTTACACAATGGAGTACTATGTAGCTGTTAGAAAAGACGAAGTCATGAAATTTACATACAAGCGGTACTACATGGAAAGTATCATGTCAAGCATAATGACTCAGAAAGAAAGGGATAGACATAGAAAGATTGCATTCATCTGGGGAACATAAAGTAACAAAATAGGAGACCAACACCCAAGAATGGCCGAGATTAGTACCAGTAATTTTACTCAATGGCTTGGAGGCCAACCACACATGCTAGGGGAAAAGGGAGCTCAGATAGAGAAGGGAGCACCAAATAAAGGGTGTTGGGAAGATCCTCCCAGGATGGGAGAAGCATGCTGAAAGTGGACTATAGACCAAACATGATTGTCACCCATTGCCTCTTTTGCAAACCACAACACCCAATAAGAGAGGGAGAACAAAAGGGAATGCCCTGTCACAGAAGCAGGGTGGGATGGGGGGATGGGGGGTGGGAGGGATACTGGGATCCCTGGTGGTGGGAAATGGGCACTGGTGAAGAGATGGGTGTTTGATCATTGTATAATTGAAACCCAAACACAAAAATTTGTAAGTCTACAACTATACCTCATGATGTCTCACTAATAAAAATTTTTAAAAAAGAAAAAAAAGAATAACTTTTATAAATGACAGTGTTTAAAAAAACAGTAATAATAAAAAGAAATTTACTTAGTGGGGGAAGAAAGAGAAAATATGGGATTCTTTAGAGTGGAAAAAAGACCCAAAACAAGAATATACATTTTTTTTTTAATAAAAGACTTGCCAGGGTGAAAAATGAGCCCTTACATAGCTTTATAAAGTTGTTTTCTTGTACAGTTTCTTCCAGAGTTCCTTGCTTGGCCTGGAGCTCTCCATATACAGAAAAATTAATATGTATGGACAGATTCTTTTTTTTAGTTTTAAATATTTTTAAAATTTTATTTTTATAGTTGTTCACAATTTATTATATTGGATATTTCAACACCAATCTCACTACCATTACCTTTTCCCACAACCATTATTTCAAAATTTACCACAACCATCCAAGCCTGCCCCAAAGGCAGATGCTAGTTGCTAGTTAATTTTGTATTGCTTGTTATGAAAATTCACTTAAAATGATCCAAAAGTTATGCTTAGAGGAAAGTGTGTGAAAATTGTATCTCACCTTGGAGTCATTAACCCCTGTATGAGATATCCTTGAGCCTTGTATGTGTGTGCTAACATATATATATATACATAAATATATATATGTGTGTGTGTGTGTACGTATGTATGTATTTATATATATTTTAATCAACATCAGTTGCCTTCTTTCTACTTTACACCTCATCAAATGTGGTATACTACTCTTAGTAAAATCAGTGACATAATATATGAGATGTCACTCTAGAAATTCTAAAATTTTAAATAGATAATAGAACTGGAGTTAAATTTTTAACTGTATGGTGATTTGGGCTTGAGGAGACATCTCTGCAGTGTGCTGCTGTCTTCTGAGATTTATTTATGAATTTATGGATCATGGCCATTAATAAGCTTATTTGGTGCCCAGGGGCAGTTTGTGTTCATGAATGCCAGGGACTAGGAAGCACAGGCACCCATTCCCAACTCCGTGTAAACCTGGAGATTTCAGTTACAAAAACTGCATACCTGGTGTACTTTTTTTTTTTTTTTTTTTTTTTTTTTTTTAGTGGATTCATTCTTGTGCGTGAGGGGCTCATCTGGAGTCTGTGAAAATTGGCTGTGAGCATAGCTGCCATTGGGTTCTGGAGTTTTCTGGCAGGCAGAGGGACTCAACTGCCGCCTCCCAGACCCCGAATGAAGTCAGCATGGTGGCTATTGGGGGTTTCTGTGGACATATTTTTATCAGGATCTTTGGATTCTCTTAAGGCTTCTCCTTTTCTAAGTAGGTCCACCCTCAGAAAGCATCTGTTGGTGCTTAATTTTCTTCTAAATTTTTTCTAAAGAACTCAGGATTTCTCTAAAGAGCTCAGGATTTGCATTTCAAAGGAATGTGATCCTCCCACCTTGGGGCTACATCAGGAGCAAGCAATTTCTTCTTAGTTTTTGGATTTGGTTTTGGGGCCACACCTAGCAGTACTCAAGGCTTCTGGATTTTCCCTGAGGGATCACTCCTGGCAAGACTAAGGGACCATATGTGATGCTGATCTGCTCCATGTAATGCAAATACCTCTGGCTCCTTTTCTTTCTTTTATCATTTTCAAAACTCATAAGCAGATCTCCCTATCTGCCAAAAAACCTCTGAGGTGTGGTTCTCACTTTTGCCAACAGCTCTTCTCAGGTACAGATTGTTTCTAGGCCAAACTTCAATTTATTCTCTTTGAGCTACCACATGGTAGGCCCTTTGAAATCATAGATTTCTTATTTGACTGAGAAAATCTAAAATCCACTCAGCATGTTATTAATCTAGAACAGATAAAGCAAACAATTCAAGATTATGAAAATGCTATTTTGTTGCATCCAAATGGAGAACAATCTCTTACTAAAATTCAATCTGATAATTCTGTCTTAATAAAAGCCTGAAAAAAGTACATCCCCTTTGCATCAATTATGCCTAAGTGAAAGAGACTTTAGCAAGATATCCTAAGCATCCTCACTTGGTGGAACTTCTGGTTAAGTTTATCTTTCCAGGATAAAATTAATTGCATCTACCTCAATGAATTACTGGACTTTGATACAAGAGGAGTTGACTTATTTCTGTGAACCCATCTATCTTGCTCTCTGATTTCTCTTCTGTGTATATATGCTGAAGTTTGGCCTAGGAACAATCCGTACCTGAGAAGGGCTGTTGGCAAAAGTGAGAACCACATCTCAGAAGTTTTTTGGCAGATAGGGAGATCTGCTTATGAGTTTTGAAAATGATGGTGACTTAAAACCTCTTTTAAAAAAGAAGTAGAGCTTATTCTTCTCTTCTAAATGCTAAGTAATATGTTTTTTTGTGTTTTTTTTTTTCTTTTTGGGTCACACCCAGTGATGCTCAGAGGTTACTCCTGGCTCTGCACTCAGGAATCACCCCTGGCGGTGTTCAGGGGACCATATGGGATGCTGGGAATCAAACCCAGGTTGGCCACATGCAAGGCAAATGACCTACCCACTGTGCTATTGCTCCAGCCCCAGTAATTCATATTTTTTATTAGAACATGTTCTTTTATACAAAGCCAGCAGAAACAAGAATTAGAACTTTTTTCATAGCAAATTCATCAGTATGCAAAAAAAAAGAGAAGCAAAATCTTATGCTAAAGCCATTATTTTCTTAAACACTCTGTACTCCTTGGGCAGAGAGAGCTTTTTTTCCTCCTCTAGGGCTCTATCTTTAACTATCCCTCTATCTTATCTATCATCTATTTATCTACCCATCTATCTAGCTCTCTGATTTCTCTTCTATGTATATATCATCTATCTACGATCTGTAGTTTTCTACCTCTATACCCATCTATTTATCTATCTATCAATTGCCCTATCTTGCTGCCTAATTTTTCTTTAGACTGACAATATTGAACCCTAGTAAACTATTTCCTGGGCTCTAATTAATTAGTATTAAACTAAGCTAGCATAAGCATTATATGCTCACATAGACAGTTCCATATCCTTTGCCTCTAAGAAGTAGCTAGAAAAGATGAACCTTCATCACAAATCTCTTACAGATCAAAGGGGGTGTAAATTCTAGTGCAGTTTTAAACCCACTATTGTGTTTTCCCCAGCCTAAGTTTTATGAGAAGAAATAAATTACATTTGTGTCTTTTCCCTCTCTCTTTTTTTTTTTTACTCAACAGATATTGAATATCTATTATTTGTTAGGATGTGTTAGACATTCAGTTCTTTGAGTATGTGCCATGTAGAAATATGGTGTCAGGCTATGTCAGAAGGACTGTCATTTGATCCCATTAGCTCTTTGACTGAACCAGTGTAGAATGGATTTTAGAGCTTCATCACAAAGGTTCAATTAGGAAAACAAACTAAAATATTGTGGCATGGCAAAACAAATGAAACCCCATGCTGCTACTTTGGGTTGTTTAGTGTGGTTTGGTGATTACCCTCCCCAAACCCGATATAAGGACTAGAGATGGTCTGGTTGACACAGCCAGCATTGGAAATTATAAAGATTTTTAAATTTAATCTGGAAAACGTTGTACTTCTCCAGGACAAAGAATGTATTTTGTTGGAGAGACCCTAAATTTTGAAATTAAATGGAACTCATTTCATTTTTATTAAATTCTCAGTTCCTAATTTTGTATGTCCTACTTATGTGAGACTTAGCAGTTAAAAATATTTAAAGTCAATAGATTACTTAAAAAAAAAAAGAAAATCCATATTTTACCCAAGTCAGGACATGAGCCTTTTTAGTTTATCTTTTGTTGATTACCTCTCAAGGAACTGTGCAAACTCTTAAATGCCAGCAAATTTGAGGCTGTTTTATGGATATTATTTATGGATCATGAAATTAAATAAATTAGAAGAAACACTTTAGGTAGAAAGAGGTAGAAAATACAGAAAAATTATTTTATGATGAATACTTATTATTTCTTTTACTTAGGATTCTGATTTGGTGAGTTTGTAATTATAAAAAGCCCATCTCTAATATCTCATATTTCCTCAACATTTGTCGAACAGCAGGACTTTATGTGACTTATATTTGGTGTTAACTATAAATAGCTGCCATTCAAAAATATCAATTTGATATAAATGCAAGTTTAAAACAATAGCTCAAAGAATTGCAACCTTGATGGCCTCTCAGTATCTGTATTGTAAACCATAGTCCCCCAAAATAGAGATAAAATAAGAAGGAAACTGCCTTTGACAGAGGCAAGTTGTGGGCTGGAGTGGGGTGGTGGGACAGATAGTGGGGACAGTGGTGGTGGGAAAGTTACATTGGTGGAGGTATGAGTGTTTTATCATTATATAACTGAAACTCAATCATGGAAGCTTTGTAACTGTATCTCACAGTGATTCAATTTTTTTTAAAGAATTGTGTCATTGGCAGCAGTAGGACTTGAGTCCAAATGCTGAATTATATATCTTTTTTTTAAATTTATTTCTTTATTTAGTATTGAATCATTGTGAGATAGAGCATTACAAAGCTTTTCATGATTGGGTTTCTGTCATGTAACATGCCATAAATTCCTGGATTCCTATAACCTCCCAAGGCTGAACCAAGAAACTTTGGAATACTTGAACAATATTTGCACAAGTATTTGGAATATTGCAAATACTTTTACAATACTTGTGTTCATTATGGAAAGTCTCTCACCATTTCCCCCACTTTTCAAGTGAGTAAAATAATTTCGAGCAGAGTTGGGTCACCTGTCTCTGGTCATACAAGCAGTTGATAGAGGTGTGGTCTTTAAAATATCTTTCTATTATTATTTTTTTAATTAGTGAATCACCGTGAGGTACTTTTAATCTAATTAAAAAATTCTAACGTAATTAGGTAACATGAATACAATAATATTAATAGTTATGGTTTTGATATTGGAAGTTACTGTGCCTACTCTACAATCCAAATGCCTCAGAATCTCTACTATAGTCCTTAAGTCATTTCTAGTTTGCCTCTTCCTCGACTGGAC
Source organism: Sorex fumeus (assembly GCF_029834395.1). Taxonomy (NCBI): domain Eukaryota; kingdom Metazoa; phylum Chordata; class Mammalia; order Eulipotyphla; family Soricidae; genus Sorex; species Sorex fumeus. The sequence continues at coordinate 7,940,958 of NW_026606103.1, forward strand.
TCCACTGCTTGTTAATCTCAGATCTGTAATCAAAGACTGAGAATTTATCATTGTGCTGCCCATTCCCTTGTTTTGTTTCTCTGTGTGCTACTGGTGGGTCAACATGTTTTTCCTTCTCCCTCTGACTTATTTCACTTAACATGATGTTCTCCACTTCCATTCAGGTTGCAGTCAACAGGAAGATTTCATCTTTTCTTCTTATAGCTGTGTATGTATACATCACAACTTTTGCACCCATCTGGACATTGGGTTGTTTCCATATCCCCTGGCTTTCTACATAATGTTGCAACAAAACTGCCTGTGCACATATCTTTTCAAATGAATGGGAGTTTTATTTTTAATGTGTTCTCGAGATGAATTCTATCTTGGCATAGAATCACTGATCAAAATTCTATTTTAATGTTTTTCAGGAGTTTCTATACTATTTTCCAAACAGGCTGAACCAGATGACTTGGGTTAGCAGCAATTAGCCTTACATGCATGAAATCTGGGGTTGATGTCTGGCACGAGAGAGAAAAAAGTACAAAGAGGCATTATTTTTTTATTCAGAGAAAATCTATGCTTTAATGTATAATCTCAAGGTGGCTAGGGAAGCCCCAGCAGTTTTCCCCCTCGCTGCCCAGGTATCGTAATCTCGGGTCACTCCCCCAGGCTGGGTGGCCAGTGTCATGGGGCACACGGAGGAGGAAATGAGGGCCAAGTCAAGTTGATTGATCAGTTGCTATTTATTCTATTCTCCCCACGCACCTGTTCTAGTTTCTCTAAGCCCCCCATTCTAGTCTCACATTGCCCCTCATCTCCGTCTCCTCCTGTCTCTGCTGTGCATCTTTCCATGCTCCATCTCACAGCCTGGGCTCTCTCTCTCCATGCCTTCTCCTGTATTCTTCTTCTACATTTTTCTCTCTCTATCCCCCATGCTAGTCTCTCCATGCTCCATGTTGCTGTCCTGCTCTCTCTCTCATCTCTCTCCAACTCCCCAGCCCTGGGGGTTAGATTCTACATTCAGTCTGGTAGCAAAATCAATATAAGAAAGTCCTTCCTGATTGCCCATCAGGCTCAAGGGCAGAAACACCACCTTCTCTTGGTCCAATAACTTTTTTTTTTAATTTCATTGAATCACCATGAGATAGTTACAAGCTTTCATGTTTGGATTCCAATCACACAATGATCAAACACCCATCCCTCCACCAGTGTACATTCCCCACCACCAAAATCCCCGGTATATTTCCCCTTTCCCACCCGCCTTCTGCCTCCATGGCAGACATGATTCCCCATAATCCCTCTCTGCTTTTGGGCATTATGGTTTGCAATACAGACACTGAGAGGTTATCATGTTTGGTCCTTTATCCACTTTCTGCACATATCTCCCATCCCGACCGATTCCTCCAGCCATCTGTTTCTTAGCGATCCCTTCTCTATTACAGCTGCCTTCTCCATTTTGCTCATGACGCAGGCTTCCAGCTATGGAGCAATCTCTCTGTCCCATGTATCTACTGTCCTTAGGTGTCAGCCTCATGTTATGTTTTTTTATACTCCACAAATGAGTGCAGTCCTTCTATGTCTATCCTTCTCTTTCTGCCTTAGTCCAATAACTTAATTAACAGAGAAGTTGCTCTTCTCCTTAGTCCAATAACTTAATTAACATCTTAATTTACATCTTAATTATACTTCTTAATATAAGTTATTTTGCATGGGCACAGTAAGAGATACATTGAGGATTGTAGGGTGACTCCCTGGGGACATCTTGTCACAGATTCAGGCTACAGTGCTCAGGCCAGATTAACCTTTCTTAACCCTAGCAGGGTCCAAATCTAGTTATTACTTTTTAGATCATGACAGAATTTGTCTATGCTCTTAACTTATAGTTAAGTATTATGGTGTTTTGGCAGGCTCATTTCGATGCCAGGGCACATAGCTCAAAGCTTGCCCTGGGTCCATCCAGTCCCTCGTTGGGACCCTGATTTTGGGGTGCTAGGAAGTAAGGGCAACTGTGGCTTAAGTTGAGAGAACAGAGAGAATAATACCATTCAGAGTCAATTCACTCCCAAGTTACAAAAGCATAGCATTAACTGTCTTCTTCTGTCCATACAAAAAGGATAATGCTCTGAATTAACTAAGGAAAGGACTTAAGGAGAAGAGAAAAACAATATTTACAAATCAATAGAGCACAAAGAAAGAAGTTACAAATAAACACAGAGGAATGGGAGCACTGTGATGGGAGTAAACCAATAAACCTAAGCTCCCTGCAGCAAGGCATAAAGGACAAACCAATGTTATCCTACATTTTGCAATCATACTTATCAGATGGGCTGGAGCGATAGTGCAGCAGTAGGGCGTTTGCCTTGCAGGCAGCCAACCAGGTTGAGCTGGATTCGATTCCTCCGCCCCTCTCGGAGAGCCCGGCAAGCTACCGAGAGTATCTCGCCTGCACGGCAAAGCCTGGCAAGCTCTCTGTGATGTATTCAATATGCCAAACACAGTAATAATAAGTCTCACGATGGAGAGGTTACTGGGCCCACTCAAGCAAATTGATAAACAATGGGAGGACTGTGACCATGACTTAACAGATATTAGGGACCATATAATTTTTTTTTTTTTTTTTTTTTTTGCTTTTTGGGTCACACCCGGCAATGCACAGGAGTTACTCCTGGCTCTGCGCTCAGGAATTAGCCCTGGCGGTGCTCAGGGGACCATATGGGATGCTGGGAATCGAATCCGGGTTGGCCGCGTGCAAGGCAAACGCCCTACCCTCTGTGCTATTGCGCCAGCCCCGGGACCATATAATTTTGGAGGAGCAGAAACACCCTTTTTATAATACAAGAGAAAGTGAGGAAGAAGACATTTCTAGAGAGTGAGTGGGTATGATTTGGTTAGTGCCTGAATCAAAACTCCAGCCCATATGACAGCCTCTACAAGAGGGCATATAAAGGGCATACAAGAAAGAAAATGCACCAACATTTTATCTTCATTTCAGATATTTTTGATCTGAATGTTCAGGATTTGTTCCCTTCTCCTGGTTCTCAATATATCACATTTCTAAAAGATTTATGGTTGATTTATTTTGGCCTATAACAACTACTGGTAGATCATCAAATTTTATTTACATTTTCCCCTTGCCTCAGGAAGCATCATTTTGGTCTACAGCTCTCTGCTCTGCTCCAGGGATCAGTTTTGTTTTTTGATTCTTTTGACTCTTTCCAACATCCATACACATTTTTTTTCACCTTTCCTTCACTCTCTCTGCCCTTTTCTTTGTTTTCAGTTACCCTATCTTCTGCCTGACTGGCCGGGGTAATTCTCAGTCTATGTTTTCAGTTGAGTTCAAAGATTAAATAAGAAATATTTGTTCCTAGTGGAGAATTACGGTCTGTGATCTTTATTTCTTTTTTCTTTGAGGAAAACACCTCTTTTCCAGGCTTTCAATCCAGTTCTCAGCCAGTCTTTTCTGTTAGCAAATGATTTTCTAAAGTTTTGAATTTGATCAGTTTTAAGGAACAGTTCTGGAGAAGTCTCTGTAACACAGAAAACATTTTTTTTTTCTTTTTTTGCTTGAAGTCGCAGAACTGACTGCATTTTGTGGAATTTTCTTTTTAAACACAGAACAAAGAGCAGTTGCAACTGCCAGTTCCTTGGCTCTTGTTGCTTCCTTTCAGGCCCTAAATGGTAACCAGATACTAACTCCAATTCCATGGCCCCACAGTGGCCCTCCCCTTTTCCTTTTCCTCTTGAGGTTCATTATTTTCTGCAAATTAAAACGCTCTGGTTGGAATGAGTGAGTAGGAAGGGACAGGGTAGCAGGGAACTCTGGTTGTACAGAAGGATTATGTCGGGGGGAGGTCTTCCTTGCTGGTCTGATATGACTAGTCAGCTGAAAGGAGCATGGTTCTGCAACTTGAAGAGATGGGTTTTTGGAGGATGTCTGTTTTCTTACTCTTAGCGGTTGTGCTTAAAATATTTACTAGAATATTTGATACAATGCAGAGGTTTCTGTATGATTCAAATCTGAAAGTTATTCTCTTATTTGCTCATTCATTTGTTCTGCAGGTATTCACTTAATAACCACTGTGCATCAGACACTGCTAGGCTCTACGTATGCATGTATATTTAAGGGGAGATGAAAAAGTTAGGCCCTACTTTCTCATATCTTACAATGAAGTGAGGGAGACAAGATCAAGGAGACACATCAAAGGATTGGAGCTCGTACCAGCAAGCATAAGGCTCCAAGTGCTTGATCCCCAGAACTTCCATAGCCCCTGAGCACTGCTCTCTATAGTTCTGATGGCCTCTGGCACTGTTGGACCCCTGAACATGGAAACTGGATGAGCCTATAATTTTGCGTCAAGTATTTCTGTGAAGACCTTCATTTTCTTAGCACTTTTAGTGAGGACCTCTCTCCTAAATTAAGAGTGACAAATAACACAGGTATCAGTGGTTTGATACAATATAAATATATTTATACAATATAAGCTAGACAGTGTACTGAAGAGAACAAGAGTCTTTCCAAGACACACAATATACAGACTAGTGTGTACATTTTGTGGCTGTGACAGACTTTCTCCTCAAGAAGAGACTTGTGAACTTATGAAAAATTTGAGAGAGTTCATTGTATTGTGGTCAGGAGGGAGATCTGATTATGTGTTTAAAGAGCAGATTTACACTCCTAATAAAGATGTGTACAATTCCATCTGTAAGAAAGAGAGTGGTAGATGAGAAGAGATGAACCTACAAAGAAAAGATTGGGATAACTAAGTATGAGAGGGGAGTGTGAAGCAATTGCAATATGAAAAGGACAAAAGCCCAGATATAGACAAGACTTAGTCTCTAGTTAGATCATCACTGAAAAATGACAGGTTAAATTAGCATCTGGAAAGGATCACACTTATTGCAGTATATGGAACAGGTTTCAGAAAACCAGAGTAGATTCATTAATTCATGAACTCTTTATTGCATTCTAGCCAGGTCAAGGCTTGAAGGACAAAGGTGAAAGAGAAAGAGATGGTTCTTTCTATCAGAGTTATTGTCTAGTGGCTGAAGTCAGATAATAAACAAAATCAGAAATCAAAGAAAAAATAAATTCCAGTGATAGTACGATAAAGAGATAAGCCATAAGAATCTTAGGGATAGCAGGAAGTTGGTGGTAGGAGGATTAACCCTAACAGTTTTACTGAGTTTTTAGGGCATACCTGAAAATCAGTTGCAGGATCTCTCCATTTCATTTATGAGCATTGTACCTTGCCTGGTACAATTGTACCTTGGCTGGAGCGATAGCACAGTGGTAGGGCGTTTGCCTTGCACGCAGACAACATGACCAATCCGAGTTCGATTCCTCCGCCCCTCTCGGAGAGCCCGGCAAGCTACCGAGAGTATCTCGCCCTTACGGCAGAGCCTGGCAAGCTACCCGTGATGTATTTGATATGCCAAACACAGTAACAACAAAGTCTCCACTGGAGACGTTACTGGGTCCGCCCGAGCAAATCGATGAATGACAGGAGGACAGTGACAGTGACAGTACCTTGCCTCGAGCTGAGTCAAACATCTTACCACCCCTAAGTGTTTGTGTATATATATCAATTCTGTAAATGAACCCTAGCTGACTCCACTTTTCTTTGGCTGCCACACAACTGTGGGGTGGGTGATCTTTAAGATCATCAAAGTTAACTATCTCATGCTATGGACAACAAAGCTGAAACCCAGAGGGGTACCATTCAGGAGATTAGAAAATACTCCATTCTAATCCATTCTAATATCCATTCCTACTTGCTCTGGGACCAAAACTCTGTGTCCCCCAGCATTATATGGTGCTCCTGGTTGGAATGGAATTGAGGTGAAGCTGTGGTCTTTCAGGATTTAATATTATATTTATTTAATTTTATTTGTATAAAGTTGTTTACTATAATTTATTGCAATAAATATTTCAACACCAATCCCACCACCTTTACACCTTCTAACCACCATATTTCAACTTTTTCCACCCTGACTCCCAAAGCATGCCCCAAAACAGGACCTAGAATAATTTATTTTGTATTGCTTGTTAAGAATAATCCACTAAAAATGATCCAGAAAAGTTTCCTTAGAGAAAAGTGTGTGAAAATTGTTGTATCTCACTCTGGAGACATTAAGACCTTATATAAGAGATTACCAACATGTTGTTAAAGGCTTATTGTTGTGATATATATATATATATATATAAATATATATATTTATATATATAAATCACTGTAGCACTATCCTCCCATTGTTTGTCAATTTGCTCGAGCGGGCCCAGTAACGTCTCCATTGTGAGACTTGTTGTTACTGTGTTTGGCATATAAAATACATCATGGGTAGCTTGCCAGGCTTTGCCGTGTGGGCGAGATACTCTCAGTAGCTCGCCAAGCTCTCTGAGAGGGGCAGAGGAATCAGACCCGGGTCAGCCGGGCTAGCCGCTTACAAGGCAAATGCCCTACTGCTGTGCTATTGCTCCAGCTCACATATATATATATATGTATGTACTACCCAACTGCTGCCACACTCCAGGTCTCCAGACTGCCTTCCGGATCCTCGGCTGAGACTCACGCATAGCTGAAACCCCACAGAACCAGGTAAAGCGGAACATCGTGACCTTGGACTAGAGGCTCAATTGGACCCGGAAACAGAGATCCTCTGCCTTTTCCACCAATCTCAGGCCACTCAAGGATCACACCCAAAAGACCCACCTAGCCGTTGCCAAATAAATACCTAATTGGCCGACCTCCACTGCCTCCACTACCCAGCCATCACCACACTTCAGGCCACTTTCTGCACCGTGACACATCCTAAGACACTTAATACACATTTTCCATAATTACTGCACCATATTTGATGGAGTTCAAATATGGTGTGAACCATGGGAACACCTGCAAGGGTGATTAGAAGCTGCCCTAAAAGCCTACATCCATCTCAGAGAGCCCGGAAAGCTACCGAGAGTATCCCGCCTGCACAGCAGAGTCTAGCAAGCTACCCGTGGCATATTTGATATGCCAAAAACAGTAAAAACAATGGACCTCATTCTCCTGACCTGAAAGAACCCCCAGTACATCAGCGTTAAGAAGAATGAGCAAGGAGAGGCTGATGAAATCTTAGGGCCAAACTAGGATGCCAAAATGAAGTAGGACTAAAATGACTGTCCGGACTTTCAATGCATGTACGCTGGCATCGGAACCATCCATTGAAGACCTGATGGTTCAATCATGTACGACATCATTGGTCTGACCGAGACAAGAAGCATGGATCGCATTATGCCATTTTCAACACTGGAGAAAAACTGTTCCTCGGAACATGGACCAATACAGGCATCAGTGTTGTTGGTGTCCTTGTTAACACAACCTTGGCCATGAGTATTGATTCATTCGAATGCCTAACAACCTGAATAGGACGATTATGCTTGAATAGATGTGGCTCACTGATGGCAGTTTCTATCTTTGTTGGCTACGCACCAATATCCAACTATAATGATGAAGAAATTGAGAAGTTCTACATGGAGCTGGAGAAGTTCTATAAAGAAGACCACTCCTTCTACAAGATCATTGTCGGTGATTTTAATGCCCATATAGGACGAAGAAGGTCGCCTGAAGAACTCAGCTCTACATCAGGACCCATGGCCTAGAATGGAACTAACAGGGTGAGAGACTGACTTCATCATGTCGACCAAGACTATCCATGGTAACTCACAGTTCCAGAAGGCCGAATCTAAACGTTGGACATGGGAGTCTCTGGTGGACAATTCCACAATGAAATTGACCACATCATATTCAATCCACGATTTTGCCTGACCAATGTTTCTGTTATCCCAAAATTCCAAATGGGTTTGGACCACCGTCTCATTCATGCAAAATTCTACTTCATGGAGCGTGGAGAAAGGACTGCAAAGTTTAAGAAAAGAACTCCCAGAATGACCACCAACTGGGATCTCTTAGGCACTATTGCGACAACTTGGGAAGATGCCACCATTGACAACATTGATGAAATATGATTGACTGGTTCAGCACCTCCATTATTGTGCAAGGAATGCTGAAAGAGAGATAGCCACAAAAAGAGGACTGTCTTTGAAAACTCTCAAGATCATTCGCCAACGAGGCTTGGTGAGAGCCTCAGGCAACCGCAAGCAAATGTGCGAGTTTGCAAAGCAGTGCAGAGAAGTGATAAAGGATGACCTCAAAGAGATAAGAGCAGCAGTGTTGGCTGATGTGGCAGAAGCTGGGAAAAGTATTCGCAATGTCCGCCTGTCCTTTGCCAACAACAAGACCAAGATGACTGCTCTCCAATGTCCTGCTGGATCTATCACTTCTTCCAGAAGAGCAATGGAGAAGAGTATCCATGACTTCTACTTGGATCTCTTTGATAGCCACGTCCACCTCCCCATATACCAAATTCCACAGGATAGATATGTTATTCCCAACATTCTCCCTTCCGAAATCCGACACACCATTTCGTCGGTAAAGAAGTGAGCAGCACCTGGCCCAGACAAGGTCAAACCCAAACACCTGATGAACCTGCCATCAGTACTCACCAGTACACTAGTTCAGCTCTTCACATGCTGCTGTCTGAATGCAAGGTTCCATACCACTGGGAAACCAGCAGGACTGTTATACTGTACAAGAAGGGAGACATCCACAACATAGGCAACTATTGCCTGATATGCCTGTTGTCCATCGTCTATAAGTTATTCACTGGAGTCATCCTGAATAGAATAAGAACACTAGATGAAGGACAACTATGCGAGCAAGCCAGGTTCCATAAAGGATTCAGCATGATCGACCATATCCACACTGTGACCAAGCTCATTGAGGTTTCACGAGAGTTCAAGATGCAGCTCTGTTTAAAGTTCACCAATTTAAAGAAGGCCTTTGATTCTGTTGAGACTGAAGCAGTCATCAAAGCCCTAGCCAAACAGGGCGTTCAAACTCAGTACATCAGGATCCCCCGAGAGCTGTATTCCAGATTCACTACCAGGATCTCAACATTCTACAAAGAAGTGATCATCGATGTCAAGAGTGGGGTTCGGCAGGGTGATACAATTTCACCGAAACTCTTCAGTGCCACCCTCGAGAATATCACGCGATGACTGGAATGGGGAGAAATGAGAGTGGAGATAGATGGTCGGCAATTATACCATCTCTGTTTCTCTGATGAAATATTCTAATAACATCAAACATTAGCCAAGTGGCACAAATACTGGCTGACTTTGACCATGAGTGTGGAAAGTTTGGACTGCAACTGAATCTCACCGAGACAATGTTCATGAGAAATGAACTAGTCCATGACATTCCATTTGCTCTCAATGGAAAAAAACATCTCTGAGTGCAACAGTTATGTGTACCTGGGTCGAGAACTCCATATTAGGAATGACTTGGTGCCAGAACTGCACAGGAGGAAGAGAGTGGCATGCAACACCTTCAAGAGCATCAAAGAAGTTAAAAGGACAAAGAACCTCTAGCTCCAGGTACATCTTTTCGACACCAGTGTTCTTCCTGCACTAACATACACCTCAGAGACCTGAGCCCTATGAAAACAGGATGAGAATGCTATTCGGATATCCCAAAGAGGATTCAATAGAGCTGTGCTTGGAATATCACATTTCACTCAAGTGAGAGAAAGAATCCGTAGTTCCGACTTCCATCAACAATCAAGAATCAAGGATGCTGTCTCGTTTGCCAAGGCATTGAAAATCAGATGGGCTGGACATGTAATGAAATTTGGAGATGACTGATGGACTACAGCTGTTATCTACTGCATTCCATGGGACGTCAAAAGGACATGTGCTGCCCTGGTTAGACTTCTTCGTCAAAACACTGAAGAAATGGTTTGAGGCTCTTCTTGTTCCTGGAGCAAGCAGATACACTAGCATGAGACATGGATGAATGGAGAGGTTACTGGTGCCTGCTCAAGCAAATCAAAGATCAACAGGATGACAAGTGAAACAAGTGATACACACACATATATGTATCATATGTGTATATATATTATTGAGATCAGATGCCTTTTACTTTATACCCCATCATGTGGTGTGCTATTCTTGTTTCATCAGTGGCCTAGAATATGAGATGTCATTCAAGGAATTCTAAAGTTTTAAATAGGGTAATACAGGTGGAGTAAATTTTTAACTGAATGGTGACTTTGGTGTCTGGAGGCATCTCTGCAGCTTGTGGCACTCTTCTGAGAGTTATTTGTGAGTCTCTGGATCATGACCATTAATAAGCTTCCTGGTTTGTGGAAATTGACCATGAGCATGGCATTGATTGAATTCTGGAGGTTTTCTGCTGCTGGGGCTCTATTGGGGTGGGTGGAGGGAACCACCCATTCACCTCCAGGTTTCCCCTTTGAGGCAGTCTGGTGTGGGGTCTCCAGACTGGCATCTCTCAGGATTTATTTTTATTTTTTCAACTATAAATTATTGGTTTTATTGAGTTCTGCAACTAAAATTTTTTTTAAATTTTTTTTCTGGAATGGGCCTTTATTAGGATTTATTTTTAAAGCACTTTGTAATCCCTAAATGTACAGGAGACTTCACAAAACAATTACCTAAAAATAAATTGATTTATATTTTGTGTTGCTTTTCCCCTCCCAGCATCTATTGATTAAAAATAATTATTGGTCATAAACCAATTTATTTTAGACTCTAAAAAGTGTTCCTTTTTCAAAGAACACTTTGGCTTATATTAATGATATTTTTAAATGCCCTGTAGCACTGAAACATATATAAGACTAATAAATAATATTATAAAGCCTTTGCAATCTACAGAGTTGTATGGAATGAAAAGTCTGTAAAGGAAAAAATGAATTATCCTTAGCTTCTCTAATATTTCCAATGTAATAAGATATTTCTCACTTAAGAGCTATAAAAATAAGTGTATATTATAATTATAAGTGTATTATTATAAATTCAATAAGGCTTATTGAATTTTGCTAAATGTAAAACATAGTTTTGTGGCTGATTTAAAAATCCCTTTGGGGATCACAATGTAAATTAAACTGAAGTAACTTTTCCTGATTTAGTTATAATTAAAGTTATTTTATTTTATCTCTTAGAAGAGTCCTCTTTAGTTCTCTCTCTTTTTGTTACTTTATTCTAGGATAACCCTAGAGTATCTGAGTACTCTGGTTTTTGTTAAAGCCATAGACGTTAAAAGAATGAATTAAGTAGTATTCTTTTCCCTGGTTTAAAACGACTTTTATTGATGAATTTTAGATCTATCATATTTTTAGGAAAAAATCTTTGCTTTTGTTTTTCTCTTTTAAAATTTTTGTTTTTGTGCCACACCCAGCTGTTCTCAACTCTTACTCCTGGCTCTTCTCCTGGGTGGGCTCAAAGGACCATTCGAGGATTGAACCTGGGCTGGATTGAATGCATTCAAGGCAAGCACCCTTCCTGCTATGTCATCTCTTTTCCTCTCCCCCCGAGTTTTGAAAATGACCATTGTCTATATTGTCTGGCTAAAATATCATGTCTGAATTTTTGCACATTGATCCCGTCCCTTCTCCACTTAGTTTGCAAGCAAAGAAATGAGACAGTTCATCCAAAGCAGCTGTCCCGAAATCCCACAGCTGCAGAGCTCGGAGACACCAGTTGTCTGATGGCAACTATTCCCAGGATGATCAGAAAAAAATACTTTTTTGTTTCAATTAGTTTTATAGATGTATCAAGCTGGGACCAACATAGTTTTGTGTTAAGTTCACATCTCTGTATTCCCCTAGAGTCTCATTAACCTTGGCAACATTCGTATTTTATGGGAGCTGAACCACAGAAACTTATTGCTGACATTGTTTTTTTCTTGCATCTAAATAGGTTGTTTTCCCTTTTACCATCCCACCCCCACCCCAACAACTTGAAACTGGTCTAAAGACTTAGAGAAGAGAAAGTTCTTATTGGTATCTCCAAGAAGAAAGGTATAATAGCTAAAAGTGAAGACATTAGCTTTGTTTGAATCAATATTTATGCCAAATTATTGGTACTCCATCGACTAATTTTCAGGAATTCCTGTTATTTGAATACCAGGTGGTTGAGTTTTATTGATAGGTTGTTAATTAAATTAAGCACTATTTGTGTTAAAGTAATTCTTTAAAAAAAACTGTCAGACTCTATTTCCACTCCACATAGTTTTCAATGTTTATCTTCATTATTCTTTTGATATGTGAAGGTCTTTTGCACATTTTCAAGCATTTCTCTTTTATGACTCAATGTAAGAAGTATGGGTAAAAAAGTAAAACACACCTATAAGTTTCTCTTTATTCTACCCTGGTCTATTGATATGTACAAGAGAAAGTAGGCAGTTACCTACTTAGTTTGGTTTGAGTATCACAAATCATCCTGTTATTCGTCGATTGCCTCGAGCAGGCCCCAGTAATGTCTCCTTCATCCTAGCCCTGAGATTATATTCAACGCTCTTTAGGAGAATGAGACCGATCATTGTTACTGGTATTTGGCAAATTGGATACGCCACGGGGAGTTTGCCAGACTCTGCCGTGTGGGCAGGCTACATTCGGTAGCGTGCCAGTTTGTCCAAAGTAGGAATGAGATAATAAGATGTCATAATAAGATGTCGCACGGCCACAAATGCGGCTGCGCGGTTCTGGGAGCTGGTTTTTATAGTCTCTGAGTCTTTGCTGTTGATGGGATTACACGGCGCCAGGGGGCCAGTTGGTGGGTGTGACCCCCACCTACTGGAATTTGGAAGATCTGGGTGGAGGATGCTGGAGGATGCTCGGCCCAAATCCGAGTAGGCTTGGAGATCTCGGCCCCGGAACCCACATGACTTTGTCCCTCTGCCAGTACCTTCATGTGTGCGGAGAGTGGTCTCAGCATGGTGGTGGCTGGTCCTGGAGGTCTTTGGCTGCCGGAGCCCTGGTCGGGGCAGGGAGGAAAGCTCAACCTGCTCCCCTCTAAGGGACCCGGGTGAGGACAGCAAGGCGCGGGGGCAGGGGACTGCACTGTTCTCTGGTTTGAGTAACAGAAAATTTATCCTGAATAAAGTGTGTCTGATATACTGGCTTACTGAGGTACTTAAAATCTTTTTCATTAAATTTTTGAATTATAGCTTAGCTAATATGAATACAACTGTGTTTATGTTTTTAGCATTGATGTGAAAGGTTTCTATACATTAACCCTTAAATCATCTACTCTTACTTGTGGCATGTGCATTTCTGTGAGATGAAATTGCAAAAATACACAGAAAGTTAATTAAGCAATTCTAACATTTTGTATGCTCTTCTTTCCTTGAGACTAAGGTCTTTTAGTCATGAATATTGAAAAATCACTGAGAATTAGGTTTTTGTCTAAATATATTCATCTTGCAAATGGTTTGGAGAGGGAAAATCCAGTACAGCAAGTCATCAGCAGCTAATAATGATCTTCCTGGGAGAGCACCTTGTGGGTCACCTTGGCAGTTTAGGGAGGCCTTTGTGTGAAGGAGCAGAACACTGGGGTTACCTTATGTTGTCCTACAGAAGTATTAATAGGGTTTGTGGAAAATGCACCTGAAAATTTTTGAGCCATTTGCACGCTATTTTATTTTTTTATCTAGGCAGTTGGTTTTGGGGCCACACCTGGCTGGGCTCACTCCTGGTGGTGCTCAGAGACTGAACCCGAGTCAGCTACATGCAAAGCAAGCATCCAACTCATTTGTATTGTCTGTCTGGCACCTCCATACTGTTTTCCCCTGCAAACAGCCTTACTGAGATATAATTCATATGCTGTATAGTTAATTCATTTAATATGCAGTTTAAAGTCAGAAAGATAGTACAGAGAGTAAGGCAGTTGAAACTGGTTGGATCCTGAGCACTAAAAATGTCCTTCGAGCACCTCCAGGATTCACTCTTGAGCACAGAACCAGGAACAGTCCTGCTGGGGATCAACCCCAACCACCTTCCTATAAATAAAATATAGTGCATAGCCTAAATTATGCAGATGAAGAGCTTTTGATAAATTTTAATCACTTAAAAAAAGTTTTGGGAGGGGTCTCACCCACCACTCTCTGGGGCACCTCGAGCAAAACAGCCTGGTACAAGGTCCAGCTGAATGGTTACAGTGAGTGTCACATTATGCTCCTTTCTGTGAGAGAAGGACATGTGACCTGGATGGTGCCCGATGAGATTATCTGGAGCCAGTCAGAGGTGGCTTATAGGTGTGACTGCTGAGTTGCCAGAGACAGGGGGATACAGGCAGAGGATCTCCTTCCTGGTCCAGTTGAGCCCAGGGTTCTCAGTCTCAAAGTCCCGCATACCCGGGGTTTTTTGAATTTCACTCATGGGTGAGGCTTGCCCAAACTAGCCCTGGCAGCCGGAAACCTCTAGAACTCAATTGCTGCCGTGCTCACGGCCACTCTCTATACGCTTGAGCTGAGCCTCACCCATGAGTCAACCTATTCCTGGACTGTGCGGCAGCAAATGTGGCTGCAAAACATTTTGTACAACACCCTCTACCCATACTCCAAGAGTACCGCACCACATTTGATGGGTTCAAAGTAGGAGACAACCAATCTTCGAAGGAATTATTTTTTTTACAGATGTATATACAGGGTTCAACCTTTAGCAACATGTTATTGATCTCTTATAGAAGGGCTTAATGGCCCCTGGTTGAAATACAACCATCTTCACACTCTTTCCTCTAAGGATTCTTTTCCGTAGCATTTTCAGCAATTTTTCATAACAAACAAGACAAAATATATCATTTCAGTTCTGCTTTGGAGCAGGGATTGGGGTTCTGGATGGAAACATCTAAACTATGGTGGTGGGAAGGTGTAATGGTGGTGGGATTTGTGTTTGAATATTAAATGTAATCAAATACTGTGAACTACTTTATAAAATTTAAAAAAAATTAAAGTTTGATCACATCCAGTGATGCCCAGGGGTTACTCCTGGCTCTGTGCTCAGGAAATACTCCTGATGGTGTTTGGGGACCATTTAGGGTGCTGGTAATAAAACACAGGTGACTTTTCTGCTGTACTATTACTCCAGGCCCCTTTGCTTACATTTTTATTTTGTTGTTTCTACCCACCAAAATGTCCTTTTCCTTTTCACCGTTCAAGTGATGGTCAGATGGCATCTCTAATGAGTCAGGACTTTTTTCTTACCTTAGGTATGCCCAATATATTGCCATCATGCACCCCTAGCTTCAGTGTCCTGCAACCCACGGAGGACTGTCTGCAGTGGTGGGGCTCCTGGATCAGGACTTCTGTCCTGTCCCTACTGCTTCATTTCTGGATACACTGACTAGGATTGGGGACTGGAAGGAGAAAAGAAGCAGAGCAGGGTGATGGCTAACTTTCTCTTAGTAGCAGAGAAGAACTAAGTGCTCCGAGGAGAACAAAAGAGAAGTTCTGATCACCACAACTTGCTGTTGAAGCATCTCTTGGAAGATGCTCACAGTGCCATGGAGAAGAGTGGGAAGTCAGGTCTGGTGTTTGCATTTGAATTTCACCCTTTGGGAGACTTTAACTAGCCTCACTGAGGTTCTGTAATGTGAGACACTGCACTGTCCCCTGCAGTGGTGACCCTTAAGAACTCTGTAGAATTAATTCTCTGATAAGGCAAATGTGATGAAAACGGAAGGCATATTTGGAATTGCTCTATCCCTCTCTGCTTTCCTTTGCTTCAGACAAAGCTCTCTCTCTTCTCTCCCTTTTTTTCCCTTTCAACACACATGATTATGTAAGGATTTTTTAAAAATGCTGGGGTCATAGATACACAAGACAGAAGAATAGGTGACATAAAAATTGTGCTTTTGCATGTGCTATATGAGCTGGAGCTAAATTTGAGTAAAAACTTGTGTGTTTATAAACATACAATTAAGGCTCTTAGAGTTATCTAAATCCACTTTCTTGCCTTATAATTTCATGGTTTAAACCAGGGCAGTTGTTTTTAGATTTTCAATAGCTATTTTAGCCACAGATGAGTTAAATAGTGTTTGTTTATTTGTGTAACAAATTATACCTCTCAATTAATTTGTGTTGGGTATGTATTTCTCAAAAGAGATCATACATTATTTTGAGGGCTTTCCCCTCCATTTCTTCTATTTTCTGTCTAAAGTAAAAGTGGCAGTTAGAAATTGGTAATGAAATGCAGAAATGACGGAAATATCTGAGGACACTTAATAGCTGAGTTTATTAAAAAGAAGTTTATAGTATATAATATTTTAATTAATTAGAATTAATAATTTGAATTAATTAGAAATTTAGATATCACTTGTCACTTGTATCACTTGTTGTCCTGCTGTTCAGCAATTTGCTTGAGTGGGTACCAGTAACGTCTCCATTCGTCCCTGTTGCATGCTAGCATAGCCCAATGGCATAGTGGAGGCTCTTTCAGGGTCAGGGAAATGAGACCAATTATTGTTAGGGTCAGGGAAATGAGACCAATTATTGTTACTGAAATTTAGATATGGGTAATATTTTAGCTCTGGATTAATGATCAGTCTTTTCAAAAATTTATTTCTATTTCTACATTAAAATTAAAGAAATACATTGAGGTGCCATGATTTTAGAGAGTGGGCACAGCAGGTAGGGCGTTTTCCTTGCAAGCAGCCAACATGGCCAACCCGAGTTCGATCCCTCTGCCCTTCTCAGAGAACCCAGCAAGCTATGAGAGTATCTCGCCCACACAGCAAAGCCTGGCAAGCTACCCGTGACGTATTCAATATGCCAAACACAGTAACAATTGTCACAATGGAGACGTTACTGGGCCTGCTCGAGCAAATCGATGAACAACCAGAGGACAGTGACAGTGACAGATTTAGAGAGTTAGCCATAGTTTAATTTCAGGTGTGCAATGTTATAATGCCAATTCTACTACTGGTGTCCACTTCCCTCACCAATGTTACTCCCACCTCTCAGCGTACTTGTTTGATAGGCACATTTTTAAGTTTGCTGTTGCAGGTTGGGTCTCATGACAGTATTGTTGACTCTGTAATTTAGATATATACATAATACCACAACTCTTTACCTCTGATGAACCCAAGACCCTTGAGTCCTACCCCCAGTAACTTCTATCGATCTCTTCTTATTCCTCCCTCCCACAGTTTCTTTCCTTCCCATTTCTGTAATCTGGGGTTAAGGGAACTCTGGGTATCCCCTTCCAATACCTGGCATTCCCTTTTCCTATTATTGTTCTATAGGCCACAATGGTCAGTTTCAGTGTTCTTATCCTAATGTTCTGGATTCCTGCTGATATGAAGCAATCACAAACATGACTGAAAATATATATATATATGTTACATAAAGATATTCACATACAGTTCATACAGTATTTTAGGTGAGTCATCTTTGGAGAGATCTTATCTCTGCTGTAGACTGATAACCTTGATGATGACATAGGAGTTTGATGGCCTTAATGCCTTCATCTTTGAATGATAAAATGAGTGACAAAAGGCGAAACAACTTTCCAATAAAGTTGTAGCTTCTATTGTTCTCTCTGTTTTTAAAGTTAGAAATGAGAGGAATAGTTGATCTCTTGAAACTGGATTGAAATATTTATATTTTTAAAGAAAAAGACATGAATTATTTTCTTATTTAGTCCACTTGTGTTTCCTGGGTTCCTGCTATGCATCCAGCATGTATTAAGTGTTGACAATAGGTGACAACCAAGTGTACTGCTTGTACTTTCTACCTGGAAGGCTCTAGGGAAAACAGAACTGTTTGCCCACATTAAATATGAGAAGCTAAGCAGAAATGAGTAAAATGAAAAAGATGTTTAGATAGTGACAGGTGTTATGTAGCAAATTCTTTGGATGATGCAACTGAGAGCATTTTGCAGGAGTCCTTTGATACTTGAGCACAGAATTGAAGTGTGTCTCTGAGACCACATTTCACTAAGCTGTGCACAGACTTAAAAGGTACTGATAGAAAACTGGGAGATTGTGTTCCAGTCAATGGGAATAGCAGACATAAGAATCCTGAGAGACTACTTTGAAAAATAGAAGGTAACCAGGACAGAATGTTCTAGAACAGTAACAGACACTGAGCAGGCCTCTGCTGCTTTTGTGAATTTGCTCCAGGCCCTAGTAGGGGCAGTTATGGGATAGCTTGGAAATGGTCACTTTGAAGAATTAGGTCACTTCACTGAGACAAAACTTTAGTTTTGCTTCCTTCCTTTCCTGGGACTTATCCAGGGAAGTGTCTCTGACATTCTAAACCACAAAGGCCAGAAATCTCGGGCACAGCATTTGATGTAGTGAGCAGAGAAGAGAACACATCTACACCCACACACATCCTCAAGACACATGCAGGGAAGAAGAGCCACTGGCCCAGCCACTCCAAGGTCGAGTGTGCATGGAGAGTGTGGGACAGAGACGGGACAGGCCCCCTCCCTCTGAGTCACAGCCTCTAGGGAGAGCTTGCCTCCCTTCTCTGCGTGCACAGCGCCAGCTTGTCCTCGGTGGTTTAAATTTCCCCTGATTGCTTTCCCAGATGTGGGACAGCATCCAGAGATAGGGTTTCACACATGCGCTCCAGACTGATTAATAGCCAGAGTGATCTTTTCTAATTCATTTTAAGTCATGCTAAAATAGTGACTACTAGATGATGGAGCCAGAAGTAAAACAAGCAGAGTTATATGAAAAATCCATAGGATTCTTGTATTTTTTTATTTAAACTTAATTTCTAAGATATAACAAATTACTGAGACCCTTAATAAACCTGTAAGACATTTTTTCATAATTTTCTATTGTTCTTTTATTTGTCACATTGCATACCATGGTGTCTTTATTATAAACTCACAACAATGTTCAGGAGGTCTGGGGTTCATTCCCACCTTTGCTCTTTCCACTAGGAAAGACCACTGAATGCTCAAGTCTTGTTGTGCTCGGGATCAAAACCCTTTGAGCTCTATTTTTGGCTTCAAATACTGCATCTTAAGATCTGGAATAACAGGATTGGAAAAAAACACCATTATTTATAAGACTGTTAATAAAATTTCAGGTATACAATATTCCAAGACCACACCAGTCACCACATCCATCCCTCAGCTAATTCCTCAAGGCCCTCTTAGCACTCCCAACACATCCACTGCTCAGTATATACTGTAGTTTAGTTCTCAAAGTCTATTACCACTGTCCAATATCCCTTATAATGTTTCTTCATCTTCACAATATGGCAAAGATCATTCTATATTTGTCTTTCTCACTTGGGGAGATCTCACACAGCATGAGATCCTCAAATCCATGTTGCAGTTGATTTAATGATTTCATCTCAGTACAGTTGAGTAGTATTTTATTGTGTATATATATCAAAAGGTTGGAGCGATAGCACAGCGGGTAGGGCGTTCGCCTTACAAGCGGCCAACATGGCCGACCCGAGTTTGATTCCTCCGCCCCTCTCGGAGAGCCCGGCAAGCTACTGAGAGTATTCGATATGCCAGACACAGTAACAACAGTCTCCAATGGAGACGTTACTGGGCCCGCTAGAGCAAATCGACGATCAACGGGAGGGCCTTTACCTTTACCTTATGGAAGACATGGGCTTGATTCCTCTGTCCCTCTCAGAGAGCCAGACAGGCTACTGAGAGTATCCTGCCCTCATGGCAAAGCCTGGCAAGCTCCCCATGGCATATTTGATATGCCAAAAACAATGACAACAAGTCTCATAGTGGAGACATTACTGGTGTCGAGCAAATTGATGAACAACGGGAGTACAGTGCTACATATATACCAAAGTTTTCAAAAATTTACTCATTAAATTGGGCTGGAGTGATAGCACAGGGGTAGGGCATTTGCCTTGCACGCAGCCAATATGGCCGACCTGAGTTCGATTCCTCCGCCCCTCTCAGAGAGTCCTGCAAGCTACCGAGAGTATCTCGCCCACATGGCAAAGCCTGGCAAGCTAACCGTGATGTATTTGATATGCCAAACACAGTAACAACAAAGTCTCACAATGGAGACATTACTGGGACCACTCGAGAAAATCGATGAACAATGGGAGGACAGTGACAGTAACAGTGACTCATTAAATTGAACACTCCAATTATTTCCATATCTTGGCTATGTGAATAATATTTCAATAAACATAAAAGTGCAAATGTCTTTTTGAAAATTTTTGGGGGGGTAGATGCCAAGAAATAACATTTCAATAAACATAAAAGTGCACATGTCTTTTTGAAATTTTTTGGGGGGTAGATGCTAAGAAATGAAATGTATAGAATCTCAATTCTTATCATTTTTAGAAGTCTCTATACTGCTATCTGGAGATAAATGTCACTGTCACTGTCCTCCCGTTGTTCATCGATTTGCTTGAGCAGGCCCAGTAACATTGTGAGACTTGTTACTGTGTTTGGCATATCAAATACATCACGGGTAGCTTGCCAGGCTTTGCCGTGTGGGCAAGATACTCTTGGTAGCTTGCAGGGTTCTCTGAGAGGGGCAGAGGAATTGAACTCGGGTCGACCATGTTGGCTGTGTTCAAGGCAAATGCCCTACTGCTGTGCTATCGCTCCAGCCCAGAAATAAATGAGATTATCTTTATATTTTAAACATTTTTATTGAATCACTGTAATATATACCTTACAAAACTGTTCATGATTGTATTTCAGTTATACAGTACATAGAGTACTCCAATACCCATCCCTCCACCAATGTACGTTTCTCAGCACAGTGTATGTGTCCTCAGGTTCCCTCCCATCATCCCTCACCTCTGCCCCTGCCTGCCATATTTTGCAGGCCTTCTTCTTCTTCTTCTTCTTCTTCTTCTTCTTCTTCTTCTTCTTCTTCTTCTTCTTCTTCTTCTTCTTCTTCTTCTTCTCCTTCTCCTTCTCCTTCTCCTTCTCCTCTTCCTCCTCCTCCTCCTCCTCCTCTTCCTCCTCCTCCTCCTCCTCGTCCTCCTCCTCCTCCTCCTCCTCCTCCTCCTCCTCCTGCTCCTTCTTCTTCTTCTTCTTCTTCTTCTTCTTCTTCTTCTTCTTCTTCTTCTTCTTCTTCTTCTTCTTCTTCTTCTTCTTCTTCTTCTTCTTCTTCTTCCGCTTCTGCTGCTGCTGCTGCTGCTCCTCCTCCTGCTGCTGCTCCTCCTCCTCCTCCTCCTCCTCCTTCTTCTTTTTCCTCTTCTTCGAGATTTTCAAATTTGATCCATATTGCAGCAAATTGAATGATTTCATCTCTTAGTACAGGGGATGAGGTTTCTATTTTCCCTACACTTTTGAGAGCACTGACTGTTTCTACTCATTTTGTTGTCTGCCAGACTCACTGGTGTGAGGTGATTATCTCATTACTTAGATTTGCATTTCTCTAATGATAAGTGTGAGAAATACCTTTTAATATACTTTTAGTCATCTCTAAAAGAGAAAGAGAAAGGAGAGGTCGATAAAATCTCAAGGCCGAACTAGGATATAATATTTTCTTCACTGTGTATAGGTTTGTGGTAAATGGATTTCACTATATTGAGTAGTTTTTTCTATTCCCACTTTGTGGGGAGTTTTAATCATAAGAGTGTTGGCTTTTTCAAAGGATTTATCTGCACCTAAGGCTATGTAAGTTTACTTTTCAATTTATTATATTTTCATATGATTTTTATCTTCCATTGTAGTGATATGGTGTGTAGCACTGATTGATTTGCATATATTAAATAAAACTTTCATCCCTGGGATGAATCCCACTTTGTGTGTGTGTGTGTGTGTGTGTTATGCTCTGTGTTCAGTGGCAATCACTTGTCATGCTGTTATTCATTGATTTGCTTGAGCAGGTGCCAGTAACATCTCCATTCGACCCTGTCACATGCTGATTTTGGTGGAAAATACCAGATCAGGTATCAATCACTTTTTCTGTAAAAATCGGCAGGTAAATATTTCCAGTATTATTGAATATAAGGCCCCCATAACCACAACTGAAATCTGTTTTGCAACAGCAAATCAATTGTAGATAATACATGAATGACTAAGTGTGGCTGTGTTCTAATAAAACTTTATTTGTGAAAAAACAAATGGTGCATTTGATTTGGTCTGTCATCCATAGTTAGCTGATGTCTGTTGCAAATCAGATAATTACTGGCAGTTATGGTTTTGATAATGCTGCCATATTGGTGGCTCTTTCAGGGTCAGGGGAATGAGACAGATTGTAATTACTCTTTTCGGCATATTGAATACGCCACAGATAGCTTGCCAGGCTCTGCCATGAGGGTAGGATACTCTGGGTAGCTTTCCAGGCTCTCCAAGAAGGATTGAGGCTTTTAGGGAGGCTTATAATTGTCTTTGCAGGTGTTCCCATGGTTCGAACCATATATGAACCCCATCAAATATGATGTGGTAATCTTGGAAGATGGGTATTAAGTGTCTTATGATGTGTTGCATGGCCGCTTTACAGCCTCGTGGTCTAGAGAGCAGCCTGGAGTGTGGCGGTGGCTTGATAGTGGAGGTAGTGGATGTCTGCTGATGATGTATTTATCTGGTACCAATAGGGTGGGGCTTCTGGGTGTGATCCCTGGGTCACTGGAGATTTGTGGGAGCAGACAGAGGATCTCTATTTCCAGGTCCTGTTGACCCTGGAGTACAAGGTCACAAAGTTCTGCTTACCTGTTTCTCTGGGGCTTCGCTCCTGCGTGAGTCTTGGTCGGAGCATCCAGAAAGCGGCCTGGAGTATGGCATTGGCTGAGTAGTGGAGGTAGTGGAGGCAGCATTAAGAAGGATGAGGAAGGAGAGGTTGATAAAATCTCAAGGCTGAACTAGGCTGCCAAAACAAAGAAGGACTAAATTGAATGTGCACGTATGCTGGCAAAAGATGCATCCTTTGAGGACCTGATGGTGCAAGCACAGAAGATCAAGTACACATCATTGGTCTGACCAAGACAAGATGGTATAAACCACATCACACCATTTTCAACACTGGAGAAGAACTGTTCCTCGGAACATGTGATAATAGAGGTGTCAGTGGTGTCGGTGTCCTTGTCAACACAAACTTGGCCATGAGCATTGATTCATTCGAATGCCTAACAACCCGAATCAGACATTTACATTTGAATAGATGTGGATCACTGCCAGTAGTTTCTATCTTCGTTGTCTACACACCAACATCCAATTGCGATGAAGAAGAAATTGAGAAGTTCTACATGGAGCTGGAGAAGTTCTATAAAGAAGACCACCCCTTCTACAAGAACATTGTCAGTGATTTTAATGCCAAGATAGGACCAAGAAGGTAACCCGAAGAACTCCACATCAGGACCCATGGCCCAGACTAGAATAAACAGGGTGAGAGACTGTCTGAGTTCATCATGTCGACCAAGACCATCCATGGTAACTCACAGTTCAAGAAGGCCAAATCTAAACGCTGAACATAGGAGTCTACCAGTGGACGGTTCTACAATGAAATTGATCCCATCATATTTAATCGACAGTTTTGCCTGACCAATGTCATTGTTGTCCCAAAATTCCAAATAGGATAGAACCACCGTCTCCTTCATGCAAAATTCCACTTCACAGAGCAGGGAGAAAGGGCTGCAAAGTTTAAGAGAATTCCCAGAATGACCACCAAGTGGGAGCTCTTTGGCACTATTGAGGTAACATGGGAAGATGCCATTGTTGACAACATTGATGAAGAATAAGACTGACTGGTTCAGCAGTTCCATGATTGTGTGAGGAACGCCGAGAGAGAGAGATAGCCACAAAATGACAACTGTCTTCGAAAACTCTCGAGCTCATTTGCCAACATGGCTGGGTACGAGCCTCAAGCAACTGCACGCAAACATCCAAACTCATAAAGCAGTAAAGAGAAGCAAAAAAAGAACACGTCAAAGAGAGAAGAGCAGCAGTGCTGGCCAATGCAGCAGAAGCCAGGAAAAGCATTTGTAATGGCCGCCTATCCTTTGCCAACTACAAGACCAAGATGACTGCCCTCTGACATCCTGATGGATCTATCACATCTTCCAGAAAGGAAATGGAGATTATCCATGACTTCTACTCAAATCTCTTCAATAGCCACATCCACCTGCCCACATACCAAATTCCACAGGATGGATATGTCATTCCCAACGTTCTCTCTTCCAAAATCCAACACACACACCATTTTGTCTGTAAAGAAGTGAACAGCACCCGACTCAGACAAGGTCAGACCCGAACACCTGAAGAACCTGCCATCAGTACTTATGAATACACTGGCTCGGCTCTTCACACGCTACCTGTCTGAATGCAAGTTTCCATGCCAATCGAAAACCAGCAGGACTGTTCAATTGTACAAGAAGAAAGACATCCACGACATTGGCAACTATTACCCGATCTGCCTGTTGTCTGTGTCTACAAGCTGTTCACTCGAGTCATCATGAACAAGATTGGCAGAACACTAGATAAAGGACAACCAGAGCAAACCGGGTTCCAAAAAGGATTGAGCATGGTTGACCATATCCACACAGTAACCAACCTCATTGAGGTTTCTTGGGAGTTCAAGATGCCACTCTGTCTAACATTCATGGATTTAAGGAAGGCCTTTGCTTCTGTTAAGACTGAATTGGTCATCGAAGCCTGAGCCAAACAGGATATTTAAACTCAATACATCAGGATCCTCAGTGAGCTGTATTATGGGTTCACCACCAGGATCTCACCATTCTACCATTCTACAAGGAAGTGATCATGGATGCCAAAAGAGGGGTTCAGCAGGGTGATATCATTTCAACGAAACTTTTCAGTGTCACCCTTGAGAACATCATTCAACGACTGGAATGGGAAGAAATGGGAGTGAAGATAGACGGTCAGCAACTATACCACCTCCGCTTCACTGATGACATCATTCTAATAACACCAAACATTAGCCGAGAGGCACAAATGCTAGACAACTTTGACCATGAGTGTCAAAAGGTCAGAATACACCTGAATCTCATGAAGACAATGTTTATGAGAGACGGACTCGTTCCTGACATTCCATTTGTTCTCTATGGAACAAACATCTCTGAATGCAACAGTTATGTGTACCTAGGTCGAAAAGTCAACATGATGAATGACCTGAGTTGCGCAGGAGGAAGAGAGCAGCTTGGAACGCCTACTAGAGCTTCCAAGAAATAGTTAAGAGGACGAAGAACCTCTGCCTCCGGGCACATCTCTTTGATTCCACTGTTCTTTCTGCATTAACTTATGCCTCAGAGACCTGGGCCCTATGAAAACAGGATGACAATGCTATTCGGGTCTCCCAAAGAGGAGATGACTGCTGGACTAGAACCGTTACCGACTGGATTCCACGGGACGTCAAAAGATCTAGTGGCCACCCACCTATGAGATGATCAGACTTCTTCATCACGACCCTGAACGATAGGTTTCAGGCTTTTCATGTTCCTGGAGCGAGCAGATGCCACAGGGCTACACTAGCATGCAACAGGGACGAATGGAGACATTACTGGCTCCCATTAGAGCAAATTGATGAGTATCAGGATGTCAAGTGATCAAATGCTGATTTTGATGCATACCTCCCTTAATCACCGCCCATGTGTTTCTGTTTTGGTGGTAATCTTTAAAGCAGTGGCAGGTTACTGGGAATGAATTCTAGAGATAAGAGTTTGGATGTCTACTTCCTTCCATCTTTCCCTGCTTGAATGGTATGACCTGGTGCTACGGAAGGGCTACACATGGGCTCTAACTCTGAAGTCAGAGTTTCCTGAGCTATTGATCAATCTGAGATGGAAATTTACAGTCAGCAGAGAACTCTCTCTCTCTGCCAAGGACTGACTCAGAGTTCATGGATAAAACTCTAGCATTTTAATTAAAGTGGAATTTCACATGTTTGGGCCTTGTTGGCACCAGAAACTGGACTGGATTGGTACTGTGTATTGTATCTGAGAAGGTACTCAATCCTATTGTGGGCATAAAAATAATGAAAGAAATGGGTTCTGTTTTTTCCTTCTTTATATATTTTTCTTTCAGCTTTTAATTTTTATATTTTTGCTGAATCTGAGATGAGAACATACTTTGGTAACAACAAAAGAGTTTACTCCCAGAGTAAAGAAACTGTCCACTACATTTTTAATAGAGTGCAGAAAAGCGTGGGCACAAAACTCTCATTGATCCCGGAAGCTTTGTCCTACTTGCTCCATTGAGCAACCTCCTGTGGGTCTATAAATGACCTCTCTTTCCAGGGTTTCAGTGTTCAGGATCCAGCAGACAGATCTATTTCAAAAAGAGATTTTTGTTATCCATGGTCATTTTTGCACCTCCTGTGGTTGTCAGTCAAGGTAATCAGATCTCTAAGGAAAGGTCAAAGAAGATAGTTCTGAACCAATGTGTGTATCTTTCTGTATTTTGCATGAAAAATGTAAGATCGTGATGTGTGATTCAGAGTAAGAAAACTCAGTTGAGCTACATGCTGGACGTGTAGTCACCTGTCCTTTCTTGATCTCACTGCCTTTGCCCCCAGTCTCGCATCCTCTTGAGACACAACAGTAGAGTAATTTGTATGTTTTTTTTAACTCTACTTGGTTTGGAGTGAGTCTAGAGCCACATAATATGGTGTTGCTTGGAAATATTCTTTAAAAAGTTTTTTTTAAGACATCATGGTTTACATAGTTATTTACAATGGGTTTTAGGCATACAGTGTTCTCATTCCCAATCCCACAACACCATGTCTTCATACCTCCACCACTTTCCCCACACCTCCACCCACAAAATGACTCAGCAGATGCATTTTAAGATTTAGTTATTGTAGTTTGGGTCTCTTGATTTAAATATAAGCAGATCTCTTGCCTCTATACCACAGAGAATACAAGGCCCCTGATCCTTGGCCCCATGCTACTCCTAGGACTGCTCTCTTTACTTCTCCCTCCATTTCTTTTCTTCCATAGAATATTTGTTACTGTTATATAGAGGCAATGTTTTACCAATAATTCAAACATTCCCTAGAAGCACATACACAAGTGTGTGTGTGTGTGTGTGTGTGTGTGTGTGTGTGTGCTCATAACACATTACTGAGAATATCCAGTTGGTCCTTTTTCTTCTGATTCATTAAAGTTAGCATGATATTCTTCAGTTCCATCTAAGGTACAGTGATTTGCTTGATTTCATCATTTCTTGTGGGTACACAGTATTCCCACCTACAGTGTATGAGAGTTGCTTTTCACCACACAGGATGTTTCTAGCCTTATTTATATATGTCCTTCCTACTGAGTTGAGTTGCTATCAAATGGTCATCTTAATATGGGTTTCCCTGATACCAAATGACAATTAACATTTATTCATATGCCTACTGCCATTTTTCTGTCTTTTTCTGGAAAATTTTTATTCACTTCTTCTCATTTTTTAATGTAGTTATTAAATTTATTGATGGCAATCTTTTTGAGCACTTTGTATATCTTAGATATCAATCCTTTATCTGACACATTATGTGAAAATATTTTCTCCCAATCAGTAGGAGTATTTTAATTTTATCACACTTCTTTTGCCATGCAAACATGTTTTTTTATTTGATATCATCTCACTTGCTTGTTTCTGTTTTCTTTTCCAATGGAATCATATGCTTGAAGACATCTATGATGTCTAAATTCTGTAGTGTTCTGGCAATAGTTTTCTCAAGATAGCTTATGAAACATGGTGTAAAGTCAATGAATTTGATCCATTTTGAATTAGCTTTTATGTAAGATCACTGTATCACTGTCATCCCATTGTTCATCAATTTCCTCGAGCAGGCACCAGTAATGTCTCCATTCATCCTAGCCCTGAGATTTTAGCAAGTACCACATTGGAGGCTCTTTCAGGGTCAGGGGAACGAGACTCATCATTATTAGTAGGTTTTGGCATATCTAATATGCCACAGGGAGCTTGCCAGACTCTGCCATGTGGGCAGGATACTCGGTAGCCTGCCGGGTTCTCCGAGAACGAAAACTAGACAATAAGAGGTTGTGCGGCTTCAAATGTGGCTGCACATTTCTGGAATCTTGGTTTTATAGTCTCTGGATGTTGGCCATTGATGGGATTACATGCACTGGGGACAGTTGGTGGGTATAACTGTCTAGCTACTGGAAGATGGGGGATCTGGATGTAAGATGTAAGATATAGATTCAATTTCAGCTTTATTTTTTGAAGAGGCTATCTTACTCCACTTCATCGATCTGATTTCTTTGTTTTAAATTAACATTAACTCTCCATATATCTGTATTTTTACCTATCTGTATTGTAGTACCATGCTGTTTTGATAACTATCACTTTATAGTATAGATTCTACTCAGGAAATTCAAAGTATCCCATTTTTATATTTCTCAGAATAAAAGGCCCTCCCGTTGATCGTCGATTTGCTCGAGCGGGCCCAGTAACGTCTCCATTGGAGACTTTGTTGTTACTGTGTCTGGCATATCGAATACTCTCGGTAGCTTGCCGGGCTCTCCGAGAGGGGCGGAGGAATCGAACTCGGGTCGGCCATGTTGGCCGCGTGTAAGGCGAACGCCCTACCCGCTGTGCTATCGCTAATTTGGCTATTAGTAAAATAATATTGGTTTGTCCTTTCTTCTCCACCCTTTCTCCTCTGCCTCAAGGAGCTTAGGTTTATTGGATTACGCCCAGAACAGTGCTCCCAAGGCACTCCCATTCCTCTGTGTTTATCTTTAACTTCTCTGTGCTCTGCTTCCCCATCTGTTAATCACCTATATCCCCAAATCAGACCCTGTGAATTGTAAAGTCAGATCCTTCTAAGGAGTATGAATTTTGTTTTTGTAAGTGAAATATTGCTTCTCTCCTTCCCTTATGTCCTTTGCATAATTTATTTTAAAGCAATGTCCTTTATGTATAGACACAGGAAGACAGTTACTGCTATGCTTTTATAACTTGGGAGTCAATTGACTCCAAGTAATATTTACTTTTGTGCATCTGCCATATTTACTTGACTTAAGCCTCAGTTACCCTTAGTTCCTAGCACCCCAAAAGCAGGGTCCCAATGAAGGAACTGGATGGATCCAGAGCAAGCTGTAAACTACCCTGGCATTGAAATAGGATAGGCCAAGTGCCATAAAACTTATAAAAAGTTAAGATCATGATCGTGGACAAATTCTATCATGACACAAAGAGAAGTGACTGGACAAGGACCTTGCTGGGGTTAGGAAGGACTAATCTGGTCTGAGGATTATAGTCTGGGATCTATAGAGAGATGTCCCAAGGAGAGTTACCCTTTAAGCTTAATCTCTCTCTTACTGTGTCCATACAAAATGACTAGAAAGATTATTAAGAAGTAAATTTAAGATGTCCATTTAAGTAGGTATGGACCAAGGGAAGGAGAAGTGAGCCCTTAGATGATATTTAACATTTAAGTGGATGTCCTAGCAGGATGAGATCTTTGTCTTAGAAGAAGCTTCCCCTAAAGAAAGGGCTTTACATATGTTGATTGCGCTATCTGACCTATGTGTAGTTGCTACCCCCAACCTGGGTGGTTGGGCTCTTGACTAAGGCTGTGAGACTAGGCATGGGGAGACTAGAATGGGGGAAAGTATGAGTCAGGAATGAGGGGCAGTGTGAGATTGGATTGGGGCGCCCAGTGAGATTGGAATAGGCTAGTAGGGAGGATGAACTAAATGACAAGATGGAAATTGGAACAAACAGCAACTGATCACCTACCAACTTGGTGACCCTGTTCCCTCCTTCATGCATTTGTTGGTCACCAAATGCACATGGTGAGAGAACCACAATTATTTTTGAACATATAGCTATTTTATATTTTTTATGGTTCCATACAAATTTCCTGCGTTTCTCTCCTATTTCTTTCCAAAGAGACATTTTGTCCCACTTCTTTTGTTGATTCCTAATACTTAATGGAGCTGTGTTTTTGATTTTGTCTCTGCTTGATCACTGTTTTCATATAGTAATTCTGATGATTTTCTGTATTGGTACTGTACCTTGCTGTTTTGCTGTACTGGCTTATTGCTTTTGCTGTACTGGCTTAGTGGAATCTTTAAGTCTTATATGGATAATATCAAGTAATTTGAAATAGTACTAGTTTAACTTTCTTTCCCAGTTGAATCTTTTGGATCTGTTTTTCTTGACTAATTTCAGTCACTGGGTATTTCAATAAAATTGTGAATTGAAAGCAGGGAAACCGGGCATCTTTGCTTTGTGCCTGATCTCAAAGAGGAGGCTTTATCTTTTCCCCACTTAGTATACTACTAGTTGTGAGTTTGTTATAAATGGATGTTTTTTCTTGAGAAACTTTTCCTTTATCTCTTTCTTGTTGAGTGTTTTTGTTTGTTCCTAACCATGAACAGGTGTTGTATTTTGTAAAAAAAATTTCTCTGTATCAACTAATTCAACTATGTTTGTAGCATTTTATCTTTAATTTTGTTGATATTGCATTAATTCATTTGCATATGTTAAACTATCATTGCATCCCTTGTGTGAATACAACTTGATCATGGTGTATTAACCTTTTGATTCAGTTTGCTAAGATCCTATTGAGCATTTCTCTATCATCTATCTATCTATCTATCTATCTGTGAAATTGGACTAAAAGTTTCTTCCTTGGTAGTATCTCTACCTAATTTGGATATTGGCTTCAGAAAGGCTGTTTGAGAGGGTTCCTGTTTCTTCATATTTTGAAAAAGTTTGAGGAGCATGGCCAGCTTAAGGACTTGACGGAATACACACATGAATACATTTGGACCAGAGATTTTGTTTTTGGTGATATGTTTAATTGCCATAGCAATTCTTTTGCATGTAATTATTTGGTTCCAGTTTTTTATTTTCTCTTCACTCAGTTTACAGAGGTTATATGCTTCTAGAAATTTATCCTTTTCTTCTAGGTTTTTCAGCTTGACAGCATAGAGTTGTTCATAATAAAATATCATGATTGTTTCTATTTCTGAAGAGTCTGTTGTGATTCCTCCCCTTTCATCTCTGATCTAATTTATTTTTAATTTTTCTTATTTTTTTCTCATCAGTCTAGCTAAGGGTGGGTCTATCAGTTCTATTCTTTCAGCATTTTCAATTGAGTGCAGAGATAAGTCTCTAGAAGCCCTTGATTACTTATCCATTTCAAGAAAATAATTCCAGTCAGCCCCGTGCTTACTGTCAATTCCAATAAATGGGTTCAAATTCTTACATCCGTGACTTCAAATTCTAACTCTTCCCAAATATTCTGATTTTCACACCAAGGCTTCTATTTTTGTTATCTCAGATAAGAATCATAAAGTTCAAGAGTTTTTTCAAGACAGTTTGGAGGGCCTTTTTCTCCACTGTACTCTGTGTGTATCAGAGACTGGGGAGTCAAGCTGAAGCTTGGTTCCAGACTGAGCCCACTAAATCCCATCTAGGTATGTGAGTGAGTAAATGGACCCAGAGCTTTCACTGGAGACATTTTGGAACACCCTCTCCTAATTTTCCAAAAATGCCATTTATTTTCCACCAACCTTATAGTAACATACATCTCTGGGAAAAACTTGGGGTCTCACTACAAGACTGAGCTTATCCCAACAACTTCCCCCCCCCTTTAAGTCACAGGACCTATCACAACCCATTGTCATCCCATACTACTCAGACCTCTGAGTAGCTGTGCCCTTGGAACCTGAGTGGCTATAGGCAAGATGGGCATCACGACTTTGCTGCAGGTACATCTGGGGGACACAGGATTTCTCTAGTTACTTCACCTTCTTAAGATTGCCCCTTCACCACAGTAGACATATGCCTCTGGGGGCCCTACACCACCATCCATACATTTGATCTTAGGAGACCACCCAACATCTCTACTTCACTCACCCTAACTCTCTAAGACTTGTGGTAACTTAGGGGCAAGAATACCACCAAAAAAGCCCTCAAAACTAAAATAGAGGAACTAGATCCACCCATGTTTTGCTGAAATACTTGGGAACTGAGACCACTAAGCAATAGAAGCATTACACATCAGTCTGTTAATATAAGATAATGAATTGGTCAGCACTCTGATCCTCAGAAAATCTGAACTTATTATCAGCAACCCACAAACTTTGAAGATCAATGGGAAAAAATATAAAATTAGCTATCACAAAAAGTCAGGAACAGAAATCCAGAAAAGTATCTCTGCTGTTTCTGGAATTTAATATTTTTGAAATGCTAAATAAACATCTTAATGTTGCAAGTTTAAGCAAGAGCTAAAGGTAAAGGTAAAGGTAAAGGCCCTCCCATTGTTCATCGATTTGCTCGAGTGGGCCCAATAACGTCTCCATTGGAGATTTTGTTGTTACTGTGTTTGGCATATCGAATACATCATGGGTGGCTGGCCAGGCTCTGCCGTGTGGGCGAGATACTCTCGGTAGCTTGCCGGGCTCTCTGAGAGGGCTGGAGGAATCGAACTCAGGTCGGCCATGTTGGCTGTGTGCAAGGCAAACGTCCTACCGCTGTGAGGGAAAAAATGCAAGTTAGACATCAGAAGGCCTGAGAGCAGTTCCTGCTCACACAAGGCTCTTGGGCTCTTGGAGCTTCTGTGTCTTAGAGTCAGGAAACTTATGGCAGGACTAAAGGAACATTGCAGATCTAAGGCACATGTATTCAGCAATGAAGAGCAATGAAGCTTATGGACTTGGGGTGGGCATGGAAGTAGGGGCACTGCCCATGGTGGATTTAAAATAAATAGTGCTTTTCCAATTGGTATTTGCCAGCTCAAAGTTGTGGGTATTTGGGAACGGCTCAAGAAAATGTTTTCACAGCCCTCGGGGATCTTTTAATGAGAATCATATGTAAACTGAATGTTGACAAAGCCACACCTAGCGCACATTTGACCCGTGACAGATACTCGTGTGGGAAAAGGGCCAATGTTTCTAGACTTGACTGTTTATGAAAAGTTACTTATCATGACAAAAATAAATACACAAACAGCAAAACAAAATAAATCACACAGAGGCTAAAATTTAGGCATAAAGTTTTGAGTTTTCTCTTGTTCAGAAAACTTATCCTAGGAGAAGAATTTGTGAAAGAAATCTCTGTAGTCTGAAAGGAAAGGCTGTTTCGCTTTTGCCTCATACCCATCCCCTGCAGGGACTATTATATTACCTTTCTAATTAAAAGCAGGCAGTTTAAAATGACTTTATACAAAATGAAAAATGATTCTAAGCCAAGTCGGCCGTTTGGGGGGATGAGCATGGGACTTGTAAGGAGCTATTGGTGGCTCTCTTAACTCCTGGACCTGGAGAAGTTCAGATAAGGAGCAAGATATCTCTAATCAGCAAAAATTCTATATCAGGGAGCGACCTTAGATCCTTCTTTTAATGTCTCTTTTCCCAAAATATGCTTGATTAAAAGCTGCTCAAAAGCACATTATCTGGATTAGAGAGATAGTACAGAGGTAAGGATGCTGGCCTTGCAGTTGACTGACCCTAGTTTGATACCCTGCATTTCATATGATCCCTTGAGAACCACCAAGAGTGACTGCTAAACACTACCAAGTGTGGCCCCAAGACAAACTTAAACAAAGAAAATTAAAAATTACTTTGTTTTAAGTTTCTTCCTTATAATTATAATATGTTCATCTCTTACCTACGGATGTGGGGGAATTGTCTTAATCATTCATAAACTCAAAATCTCTGGGGTAAAAAACTGCACCTTAATTTTTAAATCTTCCGTGCCCATGAGTGAGTATAAGATTCGATATGTTGGAGGCATTTAAGACTGAGTCATAGCACAGCAGGTAAAGCACTTGGCTTAATAATGTAAACCTGGTTCAATCCCCAGCATACCATAGCCCTCAAACCTGCCAGGACTGATCCCTGAGTGCAGAGCTAAGAGTAAGCCCTGAGCACATTTGGATGTGTACCCCCCAAATTGATATTGATTGAGTGAATTAAAGAATAATTGCCTGCATGGGCTCAAGTTCTTCCTCTTCCCTGATCCGCCAATTTTGATAAAGAAATTAAAAATATGATTCATGAACAATCTAGAAGAGAGTATGAGGAAAATTTTATGTTCTCCTATGTTTTATGATGTCTCCAGAAGTTTCTGGAAACAAGATTTGCCAAACAAAAGAAAAATTCCCATTTTCTTCTGCTTGTATAGGAATCTTCTGATATTTACAAGGCTTATTAAAAGTCCATATATGTACAAAGATTCAGTACTTTGAAATATCTATGTTATTGCTGTTCATAGAACTCTAAGGTGGGATTCACAGAATCCATGACAGAGACTATGTAACTTCATGGGAGACTTTCATACTTTTGCTCAGTGTGATTTGGAACTCTGTCCTTGAGGACATATAGTATAATTGTGAATATTAGCAAGTAAATGATACTCATCAAACTACAAAGCACTTTTTCACTAATGGCTGAAACCACATTGATTATTTTACAGTTTTAGTTCCTGCAATAATGCAAAGGAATAAGTAACATGAAACTTTAGGCATTGTGACAAGATCTATGGGTAACATAAAACTCTTTTTTTTTTTGGTTGTAAATAAATACCCAACCTTGACAGGCTTAAGCAGAGACAAAAGAATTTATTTATTCATGGAATTAAAACAATCCAGAGGGTATTTGTCCTTGAGCATGGGTTGATTTGGTGGTGCAAATGAAATCATCCAGGCAATGTTTCCCTTGTGACTTATATCTATTTTTCCTTTGTCTTGTTCTGTTCCCAGGCATTTTCTTCTGGATTCCATAGCTCCAGGATGAACTTTTCCCTTGTAAATGTGAAAGAGAGAATATCCTTGTCACCCCTTTCCCCAGGTCTAACTCATTTTGGTCCCAAAATTTATTTCGATTAGACCAATGTGTTTTCCTGTCCCCGGGGTTGTGTGGGCTGGGTGCCTTGAAGGCTCAAGCTCTTGTCACTCACTTCATTTTGGAAACTGGGGCCACACAAACACAAGCCTAATTCCTGAGTATGTGGCATGATACAAATCACCCAAACTATGGAATCTGGATATTGATAATCACAAATCAATTGATAACCACTACACAGAGAAAAATGAAAGTGCAACTAGACTATACTCAGAGCCCATTGAAGCACAGATGCCCTGCTATGATCATGGTCCAGACCAGTTCTGTACAATGTCTTCTTTTCTTTAAGCACTTCATCTTGTTATTCAGTGTGAAATATGAGTAAATGGTTAAAGTACTTTCCATATGTATGTGAGATACCTTCTTTTTTGAACATCTCTTATAACTTTGGCTATAGTGATACAAAGAGGATGTGTTTTAGTGACTGCTTCTTTGTCAGACTTCTTGATAGGGAGCCAAGCATGGAAACAGAAGGGCTTACCCAAGGACTCTGTAGTCCTGGGCAGGAGTAGAGAGTGAGAGCTGGGAGAATGTGACGGATTAGCATCTCCATTCCTGTAGATGCTGTTATGAAATCAAAAGTGTCTATGGGATGTTATTCATTCATTCACCTATTCATCATCAACCATTTCCTGTGCATCCCCTTTGTACTGGAAATATTTAATAATACTCAGATGCTACATATTCGCAGTAAATATTTGTTGAATAAATAAAACCTGGGGAAAAAGCCTTTGATTTCACAGTTAGATATGAAGGACAAACAAAAATAGTGATTTACATATGAGTTTCAATGAACTTGTGCCTTGATATAAGTATTTATTAATAGTTCTACCGTAATTTGAATTATGAGGTCAACAATAAGAAGAATAACATTACTCATAGATAAGACTGGTGTTTCCTAGGCACCTGTACCCTAATTTTCTTGTACTTATTACATTAATCAAATCACTTACAGATACTGTTAAGTTATCTCTGCATAGCACTATTACATCAATTAAATCACTTACAGCCACTGTCACGTTATCTCTGCATAGCACATTCATTTTACAAGAAAATAAAGTAAATACCATGAAAAGTTAAGCAACTTGACAATGATTGCCCAGTAATAGTTGACAGACAGATCCAAGGTCTTCTTACAGACATGTCTGCTTCAGCAGTTGAGACTCTGCACAGGAGAGACAGGGTGTACATTAACAGAAGGACAAAATTACAGATGTATGAACTTTGTTTAATAGAATAATTGTTTTCATTCAAGGGAATCAGGCTTCATTAGTAAGGATGGTGCTTTTGTTGGCTCTATTTCTCTGTGTATGACTGTGTGTGCCTGTCTCTCTGTGTTATGTAGACAAGTATGTGAAAATGTCTCTATATTTTACAGTCAGTATTGAATTCTAAGTGAGACAACACCAGGTGAACACCAAGCAGTAAACTTGAAGGAAAGATCTTAATCCCTATAACTTTCTCTGGCCCGGACTTTAGAATCTAGGAAAGATCAGAATGCTTCCAGAACTCTTCGGTTTTCTTGTTCTTCTTCTTGTCCTTGTTCTTTTTCTTTTTCTTGTTCTTGTTTTCTTTTCCATGTTCTTGTTCTTGTTCTGGGAAACAGAACCATAAAATTGATTCTGGAAGCCCTGTACAAGCGCACCATCTCATGCACAGGAATAGGTTGAACCCCTACTTTGCAGGACACACCCCAGCTTCTCCAGTTGCATCAGCAACCTGTAGGTGTAATCAGAGGCTACAGGTGGCCAATCCTCCCCCATAGCTAGACTGAGTGCTTCACCTTGGGTGGCCATGTATCTCCGTTCTGGTCCTGGATATATACATGTAAAGTTGATGCTCCCAACTTTAATACTACTCACAAGTAGTTAGAGTTTAGAAACAATGAGCTTTTCAAGCTGTAAAAAGCTTATATGATAGAACAGGATGCCCTTAAAGCTGTTCACTGTCTCCCAGAGAAGGGTGTATACCCTGGTGGGTACAAAGGGCTGTGTATATAGTCCTCATGACTCCCAAAAATGTGTCCC
Source organism: Sorex fumeus (assembly GCF_029834395.1). Taxonomy (NCBI): domain Eukaryota; kingdom Metazoa; phylum Chordata; class Mammalia; order Eulipotyphla; family Soricidae; genus Sorex; species Sorex fumeus. The sequence goes on from NW_026606103.1 coordinate 7,977,595, forward strand.
AAAGATTATTGGTAGTGAATAGTAAAACTACAAGGATAATGCCCTTTCAGGGGACATCCTTTGGGTAGGGTGGGGGTGCCTTTCTCTTCTTCACCTGGCAAAAGGGTCTCACAGTGGTAATAGCTGTTGTTGATGTCTTCATTAGTTGTTATTGAAGTGTGTACTATTGTTGTAGCCTACGAATGCAATGTTTTCAGTGCTCTATTCTACTTATCAATGAAGCATCTCTAAAGTCAGAGGTCATGTGATAGTAAGGTACCTTCTCTGGATTGTAGGGTATATAGCCATGCACATGTGCATGCTCTGAGGGGAGGGAGCAAGCAGGTCCCCTAACTTGGTGCTAGCTTTGTTCACTCCTCTCTTTATAGTGATCCAAGCACTTAGTAGGGGCTGGAATAAACATACCTGTGGCTCATTGCTTCTTTCTCTAGCTGTTGAATTGCAAACATAGGTGAGTGTCACAGAGCCAGACACTGTGATAATGGCTGGGTGCCCAACACTATCACAGAAATAGAACAAAACCATGTTTATAAAGGTTATCTTTTCTGCAAATCCTCAAGCTGGCTTTTTGGGTTAGTTAGGACTAAAATAATGTGAACAAATTCTACTCTTTGAAGGAAGTAAGTTATCAATGAAATTTTATCGCAAAGAATTCTAAGATATTCTAAAACAGCATCTAGGAAAGGAGATTCTGTAAATTTGATAGTGACCCTTTTGATACCTTCTATACCTAATACCTATGTAGTTACCAAATCACCTAACACCTGTTTTTTTCTATAATTTTAAATTACAGAGTTATTGTGATTTACAGAGTTATTCATAGTTGAGTTTTAGACATACAATATTGCAGCACTGATCCCATCATCAGTGTCAGCTTTCCTCCACCAGTTGTTCCCAGATTCCCTCCAATATCCCAACCCTCTCATCCTGATATCTTAAAAGATACTTTTCTAAGTTAGGTTGTTAAAGTTTAGGTCTCTTGATTTCAGTGTTGTTGACTCTGTGGTTTGGATTTTTGGCTCAATCTTTCATTAACACCACTAATGTACTTGATTTCCCCCATCCTGCCCTCCCATTTCCTCTCATCTGTCTCTTCTCCCCGTACTCTCCATTCTTTCTTTCCTTCTCCCTATACCACGGGACCAAGGTTGATTTGGGCACACCTTCTTTAAAATGCATCAACTTATTCTAAATAACACATGTCCTCAACCAATACTCTAAATAACACACTTGAGTGGTTTCATCCTGCTAACACCTGTTTTTGAATTCTCAATTGTTGTACTTGTATGTGTGCAGGTGTGAAAGTCAGACTCTTCCAAGTGCAGGACTCTGCTCTGTGTAGGACTTTGAACATCTGAGTGACTCCAGGTTTTCAGAGGTCTGTAATCTCAAAGTGTGTGTTTGAGCTATTTTCTGCTAGTCAAGAGCATCTATGGAGTTTCTTGTGTCTTTATAGTAAGAGAAATATGTTGCCACTGTCTTTATCACTTTCCCTGAAGCTGTCTGAAGGCATATGTTTCTGCTGAGTGCCTGGAGGAACACAGGCTCTTTCCAATTCCTCATGAATGCTGGCCGCTTTGCTAGCAGGAAATGATGCCTCCAACTATTCAAGACGTTGTTTGAGTGTGGAGCAGGGCGATGGGCACTGGAGCAGGAAAACCCCGACCTTGCAAAATGGTCCTGCAGGGAAACCTCACAAGGGGAAGTAATGGGGAAGAGATATAAAAACAGGGCGCTTGCATCCTGTGTTCGGCCTTGTGCCTCAATTGACCTCTTAGTCACTAAGACTGAAATGCAGAAACCATCACGTCTGCCTTAAGAAAAATACAGCCTTGAAGGGGATTGGACTAGGAAAAAGCAAGAAGAAAAAGTGAGAGGCCAATAGTGTTACACTCTAAGGTGATAGGACCTCCTGCAAGCCAAGACTCTATAAGAATGTGTGTACTTGGCAATAAATTTGAGCTGTGACATGAATCGGCTCCGTGCATCCACCCACTTTCATCCCACGAACAAGATCCTGCCCAAATCCGGTGTGCAATATGTCTAAGCGTTTTGGGGATAACAGTTCGCCAACACTAGAGGTTTTCTACCAATCTGAACTCTTGCTATGACCATGATGATGTAGCAAAGTAAGACCTGGCAAATCAAATCTAAAAGACAACCCCAGAGTGGGGGAAAGTAGAACTCAAGATAACTGGTGGTTGAAGGAGATAAATGTGCATCACATATTGAGCAATAAAAGTAATATTAAACCATATACTTTGAAATGAGAAAAGTAATTTTTAATGTAAACTTTCATTAAAAGTAAGTTTTAATGAAAGTTTGCAGTAGGTGAGTAGAAGCTTACAAAAATAACTGTTTGCAATTTACTAATTACAGATGTATTGTTCTGTAAGACAAGTGGAAAAACAATTCAAAGAAAATAACAATGAGAGATAATGAATAAAAGAGAGATGATTGATAAATTAGTTACTTAATTTATGCAATTAAGACCCAGATGCAATTCAGATGGGACAGGCAGGAATGTATCAATATCTATCTATCAAAAAAGAAGATGTGCAAAGAAATTAGTCATTTTTCATGTTTGAGCTTGTTCATTTAACTGGTGTGGCAGGTCATTCTTTCTGAAATAACAAGGAAAATATTTGGGTTTTATGTTATTAGAAGTGAACCATTGGCTAGGTATTAAAGAAAAATTTAAACAATAGTTGAATAACAATAATGTCTCATTGTAGATCCTTGTTGAGGTCCCACAAGACCAGGATATGTATTGCCAGCATGGAAAAAAGCGTCCTTCTTGAGGTGACTGTTTAAGCATGCTCTGTTGGTGCAGCTCCTTTGGGTTTTCTGTTACTTTGATTTTTCTCTCTTGCTTGTCAGCAACATTACAGCCAGCATTTCCTTCTGCTAATATCTCTGATTACTGTTGGCTTAGTCATGCTTCATCTGTTGTGATTCAAGCACAAACTGATGATATGCCAAAGGCTTAGAAGTGACCAGAAAAAAAATTCTAAACAGACCCAGCAAAGCTGACTCATTTCTTTTATGTGGATCTGTAAGATGACATGTGCTTTTATTTGAGTGCTTTTCTCAATTTCTGCTGGGATATTTTACTTTGCTTTTGAATTTATTTATGTCCAATCATCATTCAGTTCAATTGCTAGTAAATAATCCAAGTGTATATACTATACTATTTTTCCACCACCGTGATTTACAAAATAGTTCATGGTGATTTCTTACAGGCATCAATATTCCAATGCCAATCCCACCACCACCATCATCTTCTCTCCACCATTGTCTTTAATTTCTTAATCACCCTCAAGCCTGCTCCTGATGAAAGCCCACAGGAATTTATTTTATATTTCTTGTTACCACTAAATGACTAATGGAATGATAAAAAATAATTTAGTAAAAGAAAACTTGTAAAGATTGTTGTATTTCACCATGAAGACTTTAAGTCCTGGTCTGGGAACTTACTGTTGTTGCAAGATAAGCCTTCTCTGTTAATATTTTTGTTAGTCAAGATTAGTTGGTTTCTTACATTTCCATCGATTTGGTGTGCTACTACTGGGATGAAAATATTGTAGAGTTTGCCTCTAGAAAAGCCAGAATATTTAACTGGGCATTCAGGCTGAAGGCTTGGCGGCAGCTGTTGGGGTGTGAGTGCAGCTGCTAAAGCTTTGGTTGAGCAGGAACTTAGCTTGCACCCTTCCCAAAATCGCCCTCTAGATCTCAGCCAGGACCACATATCCAATAAATTTTTGGAGCTAATTGATCTTTTTTTGAGATTTATTTATGACTCTCTGGAACAAGGAAGGTAGATGAACTTACATGGCTGTGATGGTGGGACATGGATCTCTACACTGTATCCTGAAGAAGGGCTGGAGGGATAGCACAGCGGTAGGGCGTTTGCCTTGCAAGCTGACAGCCCGGCTGAGCCAGGTTCGATTCCTCCGCCTCTCTTGGAGAGCCCGGCAAGCTACTGAGAGTATTTCGCCCGCACGGCAAAGCCTGACAAGCTACCCATGATGTACTCCATATGCCAAACACAGTAACAACAAGTCTCACAATGGAGACATTACTGGGCCCACTTGAGCAATTCGATGAACAATGGAACACTACACAGTGCTACAGTGCAATGCTACTCTACAGACAGAGATGTTGGGGGAGAGAGAGGCAGAAGGACATGGGGAGAGAGAATACAATGAATACAAGAGTTCACTATATAGTTCAGTTGCAAGAGGGAACTAGAATTCACTACTTTTGATTATTCACAATAAGTCATAATTATTCACAATAAGTCACATACAAATAATTGTATATGCATTTTACAAATTTTAGAACACTACTCTATTTATTATTATAATGTTTTGTTTTGGGACCACAGCTAGCAGTGGTTCTACTCCTTCCTTAGTGCTCAGAAGTCTCTCCCTGTGATGCTGAGACACCAAGTGGTACCAAGGACTAAACTAAGCATTCAAAGCATGTGCTCCCAATCTTTGAGTCATTTACCAGGAAAAGGAAACACTGTAGATTATTACATTTGCTCTTCAAAAACATTCCATGAAGAATATTTTTTAAAATGCTAATAAAGTTTTCTCATGGAGGGGAATTGAATTTATTTACATAATTATTCTTACATAAATAACTTTCTAATACACATGAAATATGTTTTTGAAAAGGAAACATTTAAGAAATAGACAAAGAGGAAAGGATGAATGAAATAGAAAAAAATGTATGCGATAGATCTAGCTAATAGCACTAAGCATTCATATTTTTTTGTTGCTGTTGTTATGTTTTTTTGCCATACCTTGAATTACTCAAGAATTACTCCTGGGTCGGCTTGGGGAACCATGTGGGATGCTGAGGATCAAACCCAGTTCAGTTGCATGCAAAGCAAACGCTCTCCTGGCTATGCTGTCTGGCCCAGGAACTCATTATTTGGGGGATGGTAAAATGTTATTTTACTTACCCATTTTATTAATTATGGAATTTTTATGTTTTTAAAGGTTTTATTAAAGCACCATGATTTTCAAAGTTTGTTGGGGAACAGTTTTTCCCCAACCTGCCCAGACATGTTGCGTACCAGCTCCAGACAGACGTGGGGTGAAGGATGAAAGAGAAACACGGAGAAACCACTAAGGGAGGCAGCTAATGGATGCTCACTTTATTGCCAAAGACACACAAATTTTATAGAGGGTCTAGGCTTAAGAGAATGGTTCAATCACATAAAGTTTAGCATTACTGATCTATCACCTTTCCAACTCTGCTTTGCTGGGGCCCAATCCCAGTTAGGGCTAGATGCTTCAGTTAGGAACAATATAGGTGGCAATTCTTGGGGGCTTGGGTGAGACTTAAGACTGGATACCTGGTGCTAGTAAAATGTGCCCAGACAACTCCCTGCCGGGTCGAGATGCAAAGACAGGTCTTATCTGCTATGCAGGGACAGATCTTATCTGGTGCCTGTTTCTATGCTTCACATCTCGCCCTTTTTATTTAAAGTCAAAGCCTTAATAATAGGGAGATCATAAAAAGTTAACCCCAATTAAAGGTGCATTCACTTCCTCATCCCCTTAGCTAGTAATTTATTGAAAGTATCATATTAAATTGACTGAACACAGCAAGAGATATATTAAGCTTAAAGGTGGCTCCTCTTGGGACATTTTATATCAGAACACAGTCCTCAGGCCAGATTAATCCTTCCCAAACCTAAGGGTCTTTGTTCATTGACTTCTCTTAGGGTCATGACAGAACTCGTCCATAACCATGCTCTTAATTTACTATTCCTATTTCAGTGCCAGGGTACATGAAGTTTGCCCTGGGTTGATCCATTTCTTTCGTCGGGACCCTGCCTTTGGGTGATAGAAACTAAGGGCAACGGAGGCTTAAGTCAGGTAAATGAATGCCCACTAGTGGATATCATCTGGAGTCAATTAACTCCCAAGTCACAAAAGCATAGCATCAACTGTCTTCCTGTGTCTATACAAAAGGACACTGCTCTGAAGTAAACTATGCAAAAGGACATAAGAGAAAGAGAAAAACAATATATGGACACCCATATATTACAGTTGAGAGTTGCCATGTGTAGGAAAATTGATTTTTAGGGGCTCATGTTACTGAACTGTAAATTGATGGACCAATACCCGAGTCATTCCCCGGAGATATGTTTGAACAAGACTAAGTAAGCAAGGAGCCATGGCTAATAAACAGAGGACCACAATAAAGGTGTAAGAAAGGCAAATATCCAAGGTGGGCTAGAGGCAATAGTCTAGAGGACTACAAGAGGGAGTGGTCATTGAAGCATTCCCTAAGATTATCATGAATTGTGATCATATTCTTGATATTATCCTCAACTATCCCAGGTTCATTAATAAAATAACAAAATTGTTCTCAAGAAGCACACAGACACTCCTCTTTTGTCTGCTGTTATTAAGTTCAGTGCTTTCCAATTTTGAAGAACAACATCAGCCAGGAAATTAATCTGGCATTGAAGTTGGTTGGCGAAGTCTTGGACTGTCAGGAACTGTCAGCGAGGGCACTGGAGGGTAGTCCTACTGGGACAGGTAGTCCGAAGGCAGACAGAGAGGCAGGAAAATTGCTCTCTTCTGTCAGGGTCTGGGCAGGAGCCAGGAGTCGGTGAGTTCACCTAAACTGTAGAGAGTAAGCTGGGGGACAATAGTAGTTAAGGAAGGAAAAAACAGGGATTTACTGAAGGAGGTGGAACAGCTGAGAAAAGGCAGAGGGAAAGAAAGAAAATGGAGGGCTGGACAGCTGCCTCTGTTCTGTTATAGGGTCAAAGGGGCTGTTTTTCAGCTGATTGAATTTGTAAAGTGGCTCACGATTTTTGTTTTATTTTGTTTTGTTTTGAAGCTAGTCTGGAATTCCAGCAGGAAAGCCTGCTATCTTTACAGCATTTATCAGGGCACAATGTTATAGCGTCAGACAATCAGGCTGACATCTGAGATTAACCCACTATCAATTCTTTGCTAAATTGCTCTAAAAATTTTAGTTATCAAGAGCCTCAGAGATAAAATAAAATACTGGTAGGATAAGTTTTGCAACGAATATTGTAACTCTAGAAAATCGTGTTCTAAACTAAACTATTTTATCTATTATCCTGTTTTTATGTTTTTTCCAGTAAGACATTTAGATTGAGAATTTTAATTTCTCTGTAATCTCAATATTCTTGTCTAAAAAGTTAAATCACTGGGTTGCACATCACTGTGGCCTCTTCTGATGATACTGATTGCCCAGGTCTAAGGATTTCTAATTCTTATTTTAACCTGTCTCTAGTATTTGAGTGTTCCACACAGACAGACAGACAGAAGGATAACAGACTGACTACAAACACCACAGGTACATGTGTACACATATATACTTGATCGATCAATCTGACCCTTCAAGAATGGCAGAGAAAAGACTGATGGACTGAGAAAGGAAGGGACAGTCCCCAGGACAAAGTTAGCCCTGTTGGCAGATTAGAAACCTTGTCTCTCATTTCCCAGCCTGACCAGCCTGTTTCCTGCTTGTGAAAAATGGATAAGAAAATGCTTTGGTTAATATAAAGCCAGCAAGCCAAATCGTGGCAGAGTAAAACTAGGGACAGAGAATAGCAGGGGGAGGGAAGCCTTTTTGGCCAATAAGCTACACCTTTGTTTCTGGGAACTTGAGGTTGCTCCAGGTGATGTCACCTCAGTATGTCCTTCCTCTTCTTTAGTAGGTGGCATTCCTGTAGCATGAGTTGACTCTTTCGCTTGATCTGAGGGGAGGAACCCTGTGTAGCAAGCTGGAACCCAAACTGGCTTGAGGTAGAACAGAAATAAATCCCCCTCCCCTTGAATGTAATTGTGGGCTGGAACCTTATTAACAATTGGAATGGAAAAGGCAAAACATTTGTAATCATCAGGGTGAAGTGGAATGGAGAAGAAACAGTACTTAATATCTATGGCCAAAACTGGGAGACCCACTGGAATTGCGGTTAACAGTGGAAGTTCTCTTTTGAGGTGTTCCTCATATTATCATGGTTTTGTTTATTTCCCTTAAATCATGAAGCAGTCTCCATTTTTTCAGATCACAAAAATAGGAGTATTCCATGGACTCCTGCTGCAAGCTGGGCCTGAATTAGCTCTTTTAGGACCTCAAATTTCTCTGAAGGGAAGGGCACTACTCAACCCAGACCAGGTAGGAGGAGTGCCAGCCTAGGGCGGGAGTAATGACCTTTTCAGCAGTGGCCTGAGCTGTAGGGAATGCTTCCCATTGAAGGAAAAGAGAGCCTGGCAGAACAGACCCCACAACATCCTGGCAATCATGAGGAGTGTTAAGCGATAGAGAAATGGTATACAGATCAATTTGGTACAAGGGGCCCTAATGACATCCTTCTTAATGGCAATATGGAGATGCTTAAGTTCCTTAGAAGAATAGGGGGTCCACATGTGCACTGGATAAAGAGAGGTTGAATTCTGCAGGGCTGCAAAGTTTACACTGGACGGCTCAGGAACTGGATACGGGGACAGGGTTGGGGAGTGGGAATTGATGGCAGGGGCTGAATAAGGGAATTAGTGGACAAAGGATCAGGACAAAGGAGCGCCTGGGGTGTCTGTCCTCCTGAGGATGTATCTGAGGTCTCCTGTGGAGATCCCACTTCCACAAAAGACCTAAGGCACTGGCGAAGGGCTGAAAGAATGGCAAACATTTCAGGGGAAATACTTAATTATCTCTCACCTGAGCCCTAGAAGCCTGGAACTGGATTTGGGACCAGGAGGATTTGGTGATCCAGAGAGTGATCTTACACCCATATCCCCCCAAAGCCTCACCCTGATACCAGCTAAGTTTCATGCTGTGAGGTTGTAAGATCTCCCACAGGTTGTTTAAAATAAGAGGGTCCTTGGAAATGGTAGCCCCCATAATTGTGGTTAGAGGAAGAAAGAGGGGAAGCAGGGGTGGAGGAAAGGGATGGGCAACACTCTGATGCTCACCAGCAGGACCCCTTGCAGGATCTTAAAGTTCCCTTGGCATTGGAGTGCAGGTATAACCCCCTGCCAGATTGCTTCCTTGCAGAGCAAGTCTCCTTCAGCCATTATGGGATCCATGCAAGCGCAAGTTGTAGGCCACTCAAACCCCATAGCGGAAGCCTTGGGGCATTATTCACTGATCTCCAATCACTCACTTGGCACCCTTTCAGTCACACGGTCAGAATTCAGAGGCAGAAGGAGAAGAGGCTGTTCCAGCCCTTGTGCTGGCACAAGCAGTGAATGAACAGAGAGAGACAGCTCAGGACTACATGCAAGTACATGAGTACATGGGAAAGGTAGAAAGAATCAGAAAGAAAATGAAACAAGCAAAGATGAGTGAGGGGCTGAAGAAGTCCGTTATTCCCCAGGATCTGGTCAGGGGAGCTCACCCGTCTGAATCATCACCGATTGCCTTAGTAGGTGTCCCATGTTCAGGTGAATAGTTTTTAACCCAACGTGCCCAGACACATTGCACACCGGGTCCAGGAAGGTGTGCGATGAAGGAAGATGGGTGCACAGAGAAACCACTCTGAGAAACAGCTGATGACTGCTTGCTTTATTGCCAGATACACACACATTTTATACAGGGCCTTGGCTTACAAGGATGGTCCAGTCACATGAAGTTTAGCATTACTGACCTATCACTTTTCCAACTCTCCTTTTCCCAGGCCCAATCCAAATTAGGGCTAGATGCAGCAGTTAGGAACAACTCCATAAGCGTAGGTGACAATTCTTGAGGGTTTGGGTGTTATTCAAGGTCAGACACATGGTGCTTGTAAAATGCTCCCAGACACTCCTTATGGGGGAGCTATGGAAGGACAGGTCTGACCTGCTATGCAGGGACAGATCTTATCTGCTCTGGTGCCTGGTGCCATGCTCCACAAAAGTAAGTTTAGTTGGGCTTTAAATATAAAGTGTTCCAACACCACTCCCACCACCAGTGTTTTTCTCTCCACTAGGTTCCTTCTACTCATCTGTCACCCTCAGTCTGCCACTTAGAGTTCTTTGTACTGTTCTTGAAACATTTCTCCAAGTGTGCAATTACAACAGAATAGTTATCACTGTAGCACTGTAACACTGTCCTCCAGTTGTTCATCGATTTGCTCGAGTGGGCACCAGTAACATCTTACAACAAATTGTGAGACTTGTTGTTACTGTTTTTGGCATATCAGATACGTCACGGGTAGCTTGCCAGGCTTTGCCAAACGGGCCAGATACTCTCAGTAGCTGAGATACTGAGATAGTATCCCAGATACTCTGAGAGGGGCAGAGGAATCAAACCATATGCAAGGCAAATGCCCTAACCACTGTGCTATTGCTCCAGCCCCTACAATAACAAAACAAAAATAATTAATAGGAAATGGGGCAAAAGATCCAAACAGAAATTTCTCAAGAAGAAATAGATAGATGGCAAATAAGCATATGAAACGACATTCAGCATGATTTATCACTGAGTAACTGCAATTCAAACAATGCTGACAGAATACAACACACCTAGTAGAATGGCTAAAATCCAAAACACTGAAAATAGCAAATGCTAGAACTGTAGTTACCACATCACATAAAATATTAATGTTATCCAGTTTGTAAATAATGTCTATAGTAGATATTTTTGTGCAGGAGCCAGGCCTCGGGAGGAGGCGTTGGCCCCACAGGTGGATTGGGCCTCCCTGGGCAGCTCCTCTACTCACCCGTGGTGCTTGCTGATGTGCTATCTGAGGCCGAAGGAGAGAAGGGTCAAAGCATTCTCTGGGTCATTAGCAATGAGGATTCCGAGGGCAGGCCTGGTATAATCCCGATCAGTGGGACTCCCGTCCTCCAACCCCTGCCCCCTCCCAGAGTGGCCCCTTTAAGACTCTCACTCTTTCCCTCACCTCTATACGTTCCATGAAGTCTTGTGCTTGATCCGGGTCATTAGCCCATTTTCCAGGGGAGAAGGCTGAGGGCCTTGTCAGAGGCTCTCGCACCCTTGGAGGATGTGACAACTGAAACCCTACTCTGTGTCCTTTTGATCCAAAACTTTTGCTCTGAGACTCCTGAGCTATAGCACAGAGGGTAGGGCATTTGCCTTATATGTGGCTGACCTGGGTTCAATTCCTCCATTCCTCTCAGAGATCCTGGCAAACTACTGAGAATCCAGCCTACGTGGCAGAGCCTAGCAAGCTCCCTGTGGCATATTCGATATGCCAAACACAGTAGCAACAAGTCTCACAATGGAGACATTACTGGGCCTGCTTGAGCAAATTGATGAACAACGAGAGGACAGTGCTACAGTACAGTGCTACAGTAGATATTTTCAAACAAAATTATCATAGGAATTGGAACAGTTTGCTTAGATTATACCTACTTAGATTAAAGAAACTGCTTATATGATCAGAACGCTATTCAGGTCTCCCAAAGAGGAATTGAAAGAGATGTGCTTGGAGTATCACGCTTCACTCAAATGAGAGAAAGAATCCAGAGTTCCGACCTCCATCGACAGTCAAGAATCAGGGATGCTGTCTTGTTTGCCAAGGTGTCAAAAATCAGATGTGCTGGGCACATAATGAGATTTGGAGATGACTGCTGGACTAGAGCAGTTACCGACTGGACTCCACAGGATGTCAAAAGATCGCATGGCCGCCCACCTATGAGATGGTCAGACTTCTTTGTCAAGACCCTGAATGATCAGTTTGAGGCTCTTCATATTCCTAGAACGAGCAGATGCCATTGGGCTACACTAGCACACGACAGGGATGAATGGAGATGTTACTGGCATCTGCTTGAGCAAATTGAAGAGTAACGGAATGTTAAGTGATCAAGTCAAGTGATCAAGTGCTTATATTACAGACTTCACTTATAAGTATAGATTTTAAACATACAATAGTAAATTACTGGCAGAGAGAGACTGTTATGCATTTGAAGTACAATATAACTCTACTTTCAACTTAGCTCTGTAACTGAAACATAAAATATACTAGGCAAATTTTTTCAATTTTCCTCATAAGCAGGTGTGCAATTTAAAGATATTTCTTCTTTCCCCCTAAACATATTTAACTCCATTTCAGAAGGTTATAATCACCTTGTTAGGTATTAATTCTATTTTTTTACACACCGTAAAATTCATTTAACTTTAGAGCATAATTAAGCAACTTTCACTAAATATAGAGTTGTTCAATCATCATGACAATACAGTTTTTAAATGTTTTTATATTCCCAGAAAGATTCCAAGAATTGTATCATTTCAACAATGAGTATAGATTAATAATCATCTCATAAGATTACAGTTTTGTATTTGAACATCAGAAGAAGTAATGAATCAATACCTAAAATTCTAGTCAGTGGGAGTAAGAAGGCTCAACTTCAAGTCCAAGCTCTGGGACATGATCACTTCATTCGTTCTTTGTTGGGGTCCAACTAGGCCGTCAGGATGAGCAGGTGGAGACTGACCTTCACATGGACAGGATCACAGGGACTCATGAAAATGGGCAAGCTTGACTCATGTGTCCAGATTGGTTTGGAGAGGGTTGGACATCTCTTTCTGTAATCTGCCCTCAGTAAGTAGCCTAAATCTTAGTATAATAAAAGAGTTGGTATCCTCTTCTCACAGATTCCACACCCAACTTGTTGTTGATATGCAAACCCTAGGTGCTTTAGGTTGTAACTTACATGCAGGAATGCTTGACTGTTCGTTTCTTTCCAGGGGGTTGAAACTAACTGGCTTGGGGACGTAAGAATCAATGTATGCCTTAATGCCTGAATATTTTTCTTGTAACTTCTTTATTGATGTTGTCACTGTGTTGAGTCCTTTAGAGGTGTTTATGGTAGGATGGTAATAAAAGGAGATCTCAGGATGCTCTACCTTTGTCACAGGGTCCTGAACAAGTCCCATGATTCTCTGTAAAAAAATAATTTCTCTTGCATTCCTTGTCTCAGCACCTCCCACTGAACGAATATTCACACAACATCTGGAGCCCAAAGTGCATGCCCAAAGGTAAGGACTGAGTATGGAAGAAACTTAGAGGGATAACATTGCACTGAGCTTGCATAGCCTCTCAGCTGACCTGAGGGGGGAAAAAAGGGTGATGGGTAATTCTGTAACATCTCAGCGGGATGCTTGTATTGATGTCCTGAATTCTGGCAAAGCAGCTGGTCTGCCTTTAAAGGAACACATAGTGTGACACTTCCTTAAGAGAGTACATAGATATTCCCAGCCCCGCCCAGAGAGTGGTGAGTGTGATGGTGCCGCAAAATGCATGGTGCACTAGAGGAGCGCTGGTCGGGGAGTGTGGGGAGATGTCCCCATTGCCCCCAGACACCTTGGGAATGGAACACTGTTTGGTAAGACATCCTGGCCAGACTGTAGTTAGCTGGACTCCTGGTTTTTAACCTGCCTAGTTAAAATCAAGAGCTTTGTGAAAAAGTGCAGAGATAAAATTAGTTCAGGTGTTTTCCTATGCTGCTATTTAAAAGTTTAGTGAGTACCAATGGCTTTGTGTGTGTGTGTGTGTGTGTGTGTGTGTGTGTGTGTGTGTGTGTGTATGAAAGCATGTTTGTAGCGTGAAATTGTTAAAGTGTCTGGGTCTGGTGTGAAGATTTTATGATTTAAGGTAATTAAGAACTTTTAAAATTAAGCCAAAGGAGTACTATAAGAAGTCCAGAATCCACAAGGATGGGTCCTCTCTGAATCTATTTTGCCGATGTTATAGTAACAAAAGCACTTTCTTGACCAAATTTTAACAAGCAGGAGACAGGCTATTTATACTGAGAAATGGGGAATAATCCCAATTGGCCGATGGGGAATTTTACTCTGGGCACTGCCCCTTCCTTTCTCAGCCCATCAGTTTTTTCCCTGCCATTCTTGAAGGGTCAGATTGATCAATCAAGTATATGTCTGTGCACATGTACATGTGATGTTTGTTATCTTTCTGTCTGTCTGTCTGTCTGTCTGTCTGTCTGTGTTGAGTACTCCAATGTTAGTGTCAGATTAAAAACAGAAGTAAAAATCCTTAAACCTGGGCAAGCAGCATTATCACAAGAGGTCAGTGATATGCAATCCAGCAATTTGAAAAGTTTAGGTGTTTCTGGAACTTGTTAGACAAAGGTTTAAAAAATATTACTAATCAGAATGTAGCATCTACAGAGAAATTGAAATTATCAATCTAATATCTCTTACTGGAAAAACATTAATGGTTATTAACTAGTTGAAATTCTTTTGAATTTTAGAATATGCTGCTATGTAGGAAAAACTGAAGAATTAGAACCTGAAACTAAAATAAAAATTTCTAAAATATCTGGTGTAGAAAGTTCATGATTTGAAATAACTAAGGTGTAAAAACTATTGAAATTACAAAGAGGTTTTCCTCGTGCTTCGTAAAATTTGGTTCCAAGTTTTTCCTCTGCTGCTATGTCAATACACACACACATATGTATATATTTGTTTGCATCTGAATTATGTTACTGTTTTTGGGAAAATCAAATACACCACGGGTAGCTTGCCAAGCTCTGCCATGCGGGCAGGATACTCTCAGTAGCTTGCTGGGCTCTTTGAGAGGGATGGAGGAATCGAACCCAGGTCAGCCACGTGCAAGGCAAACGCCCTATCCACTGTGCTACCACTCCACCACTGTGCTATCACTCCACTCCAAGCCTACTTGGATTGGAGTCGAGCATCCTCCACCCAGGTCCTCCAAATTCCAGTAGGCGGGGGTCACACCCACCAACTGGCCCCCTGGCGCCGTGTAAACCCATCAGCGTCAAAGACTCAGAGACTATAAAAACCAGCTCCTGGAAGAGAACGGAAGAGAACGCGCGGCCACGCGACATCTTATTATGACATCTCATTCCTACTTTGACAAACTGGCAAGCTACCGAATGTAGCCTGCCCACACGGCAGAGTCTGGCAAACTCCCTGTGGCATACCCAATATGCCAAATACCAGTAACAATGATGGGTCTCATTCTCCTAAAGAGCCTTGAATATAATCTTAGGGCTAGGATGAAGGAGACGTTACTGGGGCCTGCTCGCGGCAATCGACGAATAACAGGATGATCTGTGATTTGTGATCTGTGAATTGTGTTGGATTGTTAAAATGAGAGTTGAAATAATTGAAGTATCTCAAAACAGGTTCACAAAGTACTGGTTTGGTTCAAAACATGAGTTTCTAGAGTTATAAAATTGGTTGTAAGTGTTTTATTTTATCTATTTTCAAGAATTGTTTAAAATACATCTTAAACTACATATATGACCATTTGAGTTGTATATTGGAGAGAAAATAAAAAAGAAGTTAAAGTTATTTAATAGAATAAAACACAAAATGCAGTCCACTGGAAGTGATGAAGTGGGCAAAGACTGAAGAAATATTATAGGTAACTGAAATCTATGAATCTTGTGAGCATTTTAACCCTCTTTTATACGTTTTTTCCCTACAGTTGAAATTCTATATCATAAGATTTTTAATTATGAGCATTGTAAACTTTTTGAAGATATATAGGACTAATGTAATGCTTTTGAAAGAGTACTACAGAGTACAACTTAGTAATGGTAAATGAGGCAATGATTAGCAAGCTACTTAAGAAATCTTTAAATTATATCTGCAGAATTGTTTTAGAATCCAGACTCCTGTTACAGTGTTCCTAGATAATTTGGAAATCAAAGTTTTCAACATGGAACTAAATGAGTTAGACATGATGTTGTTAAACTGTACATTCTAACTCTACAGAATATAATGCTTCTTTTGATTTGACTAGGACCCATAGCAAATGGGTATTGGTTGCATTTTTCCAAAAATTCCGCTGCTCGAAAAACAGCTCTCCCAATAGTATGGAAACAGGTTCAGCCTGTTTGAGCTGAGCAGTGGCCCTTGACAAATGAAAAACTTGAGGCTTTGCATGAATTGACTACAGAGCAGCTTGATTTGGGACATATTGTTCCTAGCTCTAGCCTTTGGAATTCACCTGTACTTGTTATTAAGAAAAAGACGGGTAAGTGGAGAATGTTAACTGATCTAATAAAAGTTAATGACTATATGGAATCAATGGGCCCTTTACAATCGGGCCTGCCTAATTTGGCCATAATCCCAAAACTGAAATATTATTATAATTGACTTAAAATATTGTTTCTTAAGAGAAGAAGATGGAGAAAAATTTGCTTTTACTGTGCCTTCTTTAAATAATGAACTTCTTACTAAAAGCTATCAGTGGACTGTTTTGCCACAAGGGATGATGAATAGTCCCATGATGTGCCAATAGTTTGTTAATCAACCATTGGATGTCATAAAGGCACAGTACCCTGAAGTCGATTCCCCGCCCCTCTCGGAGAGCCTGGGAAGCTACTGAGAGTGTCTTGCCCTCACATGCCAAACATAGTAACAACAAGTCTCACAATGGAGAGAGACGTTACTGGGTCTGCTCGAGCAAATCAATGAACAATGGGAGGACAGTGCTACAGTGCTACCCTGAAGTCAAAATTATTCACTATATGGATGATATTCTAATCACTGCTGCACCTCAGACCAATTTGCAGAAGGTGTATGAAGCTGTAACTTATGAATGAGAGTCACGGGGTTCAAAAATTGCACGGGATAAAATTCAACTTCAGGTTCCTTGTGAATTTTGGGGACAAATAATATGGGAAAGCAAGATTACACCTCGAAAGGTTCAAATTTGGAGACATAAGTTAAAAACTTTAAATGATTTTCAAAAACTGTTGGGAAATATAAATTGGCTATGGCCTTCTCTGGGCATTCCAACTTATGCCCTACAATGTTTTTTTTACTTAATAAAGTTTTTATTTTTCAAAATGTACAGTTGGGACCTGCTCACGCATCTTCCCCTGCAGCTGGGGTGTCCCCACCCTTGGTGTTTCTGGTGTAAAGAACTTGAGCTCTGTGCTTTGAAACCAGCTTAATAAGTCCTTTACTAAGGAGCTCCTGAAGGGCAGCTCTGGCCAAGGACCCCCGAATCTTCAGCCTCTCAGACACAATAACAGGGGTGTTAAGTTTATAGATTTGGACTTCCTTGCAGAGCTTGTCGTAGGTGGCTTTGTCAAACAAGAGGAGGTTATTGAGCTTGTCCCGAACTTTGCCTTTGGACCACTTCTTTTTCGCCTTGCCCCCAGATTTGTTCACGGGGTCTTTGTCTTTCTTGGCTGACTTTCCAGCATCTTTCTTTTTCTTGTCGTCTTTGGGAGGCATCGCGAAGCTCGGAGGGCAGCAGCCAGCACCGCAACCACGCTAAGATGTCAGACAAAAAGCCAAAATTTGTTTCTTACATTGGAAGGTGATTCTTAATAGTCCTAGGCAACTCAGCCCGGCAGTTGAATGTGAATTGGAACTAACTGAGGAAATTGTAAATAAAGCTCATCTAAATAGAATTGATTCTTTAGGAAATTTAAATCTGATAGTGTTGTGTACTTCACATTCTCCCACTGAGATTCTGGCACAAGGAACTAATACTGTAGAATGGAGTTTTTAATGTAACAAGCCCACTAAAGTATTGGTCACTTATGTTATAAAATATCTCAGATAATTCTCAAAGGAAGAAAAAGAATTAGGTAATCAATAGTGAGTGATCCTGTTGAAATTATTGTGCCATATACAAATGAACAAATCCACTATGGAAACTTGATGAAGATTGGCAAATTACCTGCACTAATTATTTGAACAAAATCCATAACAGCTTTCCAAAGCAAAAGATATTTCAATTTCTTAAATTTACTAATTGGATTTGGCCTGGCATCATAAAAACTGAACCTATTGAATCAGCATTACATTCTTTACAGATGCTAGCAAAGAAGGAAAGACTGCTTATACTGATATGCAAAATGATAAAGTTTTACAGACTCCATTTAATCCGGTTCAAAACAATGAATTGTTTGCAATTATCTCTTCTACAAGATTATTCTGAACCAGTTAATATTATAACTGATTCTCAATACACAGCTTGGACTGTCAGTCATATACTTACTGTTGATTTGCCTTTGACTCTGAACTTATATTTTTATTTAAAGATTCACAGCAAGTTTTGAGAGACCATAAACATCCTTTATACATTACTCATATACGACCTCATACTGGTCTTCCGGGTCCCTTTATGGCAGAGTCATTTTGGCCATCGTCACAGTCATCAGAGTTCTGTCATCTTAGTCTCTTCACAGACCTCAAAGTATCCAAAGTCGCAGTTCTTCTCATCTTCAGTGTTTCATCATCAACCTTCTCGTCCTCAACTTCTAGTCTTCAGTGTTGAATCTTCCCTGTCTCCTTTCCTGCACCTCCTTCCCAGAGTCCATCTACGCCTCCAAGTTCCTGCCCGCCACCCGTCTTCGCCAACCACATGTTGTTGCCACAACTTTTTATCCTCCAGTCCTTTCTCACCCCCCTTACGGCATAGTTAAATGGGAATCACGTAGGGTGGGGATACAAAGGTGGGGTTGAACATTGTCATAACAGCAAAGGAAGCTAAAGGCCTCTCCTTCAGGAGATTAACTCTTGGACAAAATCTCATCTGGAGAGATTACTCCAGATTACTAGGAGATCCGCCCAAGGGTGGGATTCCATCCAGGATGTATCACTTTCTCCTTTCCTCAGCTAATAATCCATTTAAACAGTTATATTAAATTTACTTCTCATAATATTTCTAGCAATGTCATTTTGTATGAGAGCAGTAAGAGATATATCAAGCTTAAAGGTTGGCTCATTTTGGGAACATCTCGTTATATGTTCCAGACCATAGTCTTCAGACCAGGTTAGTCCTTCCTAACCCCAGCAGGGTCCTTATTCAGTTAATGTTCCAGACCATAGTCCTCAGGCAAGGTTAGTCTTTCCTAACCCCAGCAGGGTCCTTATTCAGTTACCTCTTTTTGGGTCATGACAGAGTTTGTCCATGACCATGCTCTTAACTTACCATGGCACTTGGCCTGGCCCATTTTGATGCCAAGGTAGCTCACAGCTTGCCCTGGGTGCATCAGTCCCTTGTTGGGACCCTACTCTTGGAGTGCTAGGAACTAAGGGCAACTGAGGCTTAAGTCAAGTAAATATGGTTTTGTTTTGTTGTTGCTGTATTTTTTTTTTTTGCTTTTTGGGTCACACCTGGTGATGCTCAAGGGTTACTACTGGCCCTGCACTCAGGAATTACTCCTGAAAGTGCTTGGGGGACCATATGGGATGCTGGGAATTGGACCCAGGTCAGCTGCGTGCAAGGCAAACACCTTACCCGCTGTGCTATCACTCCAGCCCAAGTCAAGTAAATATGGATGCCCAGAAGTAAATATTATTTTGAAATCAATTAACTTCCAGTAAATACAATGGGTCTCATTCCCCTGACCATGAATACGGCAGCATTGAGAAGGATGTGGAAGGAGAGGCTGTTAAAATCTCAAGGCTGAACTAAGCTGCCAAAACAAAGAAAGACAAAAGTGACTGTACTTTCAATGCATGTATGCTGGCATCTGATGCATCCATTGAGGACCTGATGGTATAAGCGTGAAAGATCAAGTACGATATCATTGGTCTGACTGAGACGAGAAGGCATCAATCACATCACACCATTTTCAACACCATTTTCAACACTGGAAAAGAACTATTCCTTGGAACATGCGACAAAAGAGGCGTCGGTGGTGTTGTTGTCCTTGTCAACACAATCTTAGCCATGAGCATTGATTCATTCGAATGCCTAACAATCCGAATTGAACAATTATACTTGAATAGATGCTAGCAGTTTCTATCTTCCTTGTCTACGCACCAACATCCAATTATGGTGAAGGAGAAATTGAGAAGTTCTACATAGAGCTGGAGAAGTTTTATAAAGAAGACCACACCTTCTACAAGATCATTATAAGTGATTTTAATGCCAAGATAGGACCGAGAAGATCAGCAGAAGAACTCCACGTCGGGACCCATGGCCTAGAATGTAACGAACAGGGTGACAAACTGTCTGAGTTCATCATGTCGACCAAGACCATCCATGGTAACTCACAGTTCCAGAAGGCAGAATCTAAACGTTGGACATGGGAGTATCCCAGTGGATGGTTCCACAACAAAATTGACCACACCATATTCAATCGACGGTTTTGCGTAATGTTGCTGTTATCCCAAAATTCCAAATGGGATTGGACCACCGTCTCCTTCGTGCAAAATTCTACTTCACAGAATGGGGAGAAAGGAATGCAAAGTTTAAGAAGAGCACCAACTGGGAGCTCTTTGGCTCTGTTGCAGCAACATGGGAAGATGCCGTCATTGACAACATTGATGAAGAATATGATCAACTGGTTCAGCACCTCCATGATTGTGCAAGGAACACCAAGAGAGATAACCACAAAAAAATGCCTGTCTTCAAAAACTCTTGAGCTTATTCACCAACGTGGCTTGTCGCATGCCTCAGCAAGCGAATGTTCGAGCTTGCAAAGCAGTGCAAAGAAGCGATCAAGGAAGATCTCAAAGAGAGAAGAGCAGTAGTGCTAGTAGATGTGGCAGAAGCCAGGGAAAGCATTCTTAATGCCTGCCTGTCCTTCACCAACTACAAGACCAAGATGACTGCCCTCCGACATCCTGATGGATCTATCACATCTTCCAGAAGGGCAATGGAGAAGATTATTCATGACTTCTACTTAGATCTCTTTAATAGCCACATCTACTTGCCCACATACCAAATTCCGCCGGATGGATATGTCGTTCCCAATGTTCTCCCTTTGGAAATCTGACATGCCATCTCGTCGATAGAGAAACAAAGAACACCTGGCTCAGGTAAGGTCAGACCTGAATACCTGAAGAACCTAATAAATACACTGGTTTGGCTATTCACATGCTACCTGTCTGAATGCAAGGTTTCTTGCCAATGGAAAACCAGCAGGACTGTACTACTATACAAGAAGGGAGACATCCATGACATTGGCAACTATCACCTAATCAGCCTATTGTCTGTCATCTACAAGCTGTTCACTCAAGTCATCCTGAATAGGATTGGCAGAACACGAGATGACGGACAACCATGCAAGTAAGCTGGGTTCCGCAAAGGATTCAGCACGATCGACCATATCCACACAATAACCAAGCTCATTGAGGTTTCTCAAGATTTCAAGATGCCGCTCTGTCTAACATTCATTGATTTAAAGGCCTTTGATTCTGTTGAGACAGAAGGGGTCATTGAAGCCTACCCAATCAGGGCATTCAAACTCAATACATCAGGATCCTCCATGAGCTGTATTACAGATTCACTACCAGGATCTCACCATTCTACAAGGAAGTAATCATCCATGTCAAGAGAGGGGTTCAGGAGGGTGATATCATTTCATCAAAACTCTTCAGTGCCACCCTCGAGAACATCATGTGACGACTGGAATAGGAAGGAATGGGAGTGAAGATAGATGGTCGGCAACTACATCACCTGCGCTTTGCTGATGACATTGTTCTAATAACACCAAACATTAGCCAAGCAGCATAAATGCTGGCTGACTTCCACCGTGAGTGTGGAAACGTCGGACGACAGCTGAATCTTACAAAGACAATGTTTATGAGAAAGAGCCTCGTTCCTGATGCTTCATTCGCTCTCAATGGAATGAACATCTCTGAATGCAACAGTTACATGTACGTAGGTCGAGAAGTCAACATGATGTATGACCTGGCACCTGAGTTGCGCAGGAGAAAGAGAGCAGCTTGGAACGCCTTCAAGGGCATTGAAGAAATAGCTATGAGGATGAAGAACCTCCGGCTCCGGGCACATCTCTTTGATTCCACTGTTCTTTCTGCATTAATATACGCCTCAGAGCTGGGCCCTATGTAAACAGGATGATACGCTATTCGGGTCCCCCAAAGAGGAATCAAAAGAGCTATGCTTGGAGTATCACGTTTCACTCAAATGAGAGAAAGAATCCAGAATTCCGACTTCCGTCAACGATCAAGAATCAGGGATGCTGTCTTGTTTGCCAAGGCGTCAAAAATCAGATAGGCTGGACACGTAATGAGATTTGGAGATGACCTCTGGACTAGAGCCGATACTGACTGGATTCCACGGGACACCAAAAGACCGCGTGGCCGCCCACCTACCAGATTGTCAGACTTCATCAAGTTCCTGAACGATCGGTTTGAGGCTCTTCGTGTTCCTAGAATGAACAGACACCATTGGGCTAAACTAGCACGCGGCAGGGACAAATGGAGAATTACTGGCATCTGCTCAAGGAAATCAATGATTAATGGGAAGTCAAGTGATCAAGTGATCAAGTGAATTACTTTTCAAGTGATTTCTTGATTTCTGTGGCTGTTGCACATAGTATGATTTTTTTTTGTAAGAGTACTGCTATTTATTCAGCCACTGATTAGCTGATTGAATTGGGCATGAAATTCACCTTAATTTTTTAATTTATTTTTCTTTTTATATTTATTTATTGAATCACTGTGGGAAAAGTTACTAAGCTTTCAGGTTTAAGTCTCGGTCATACAATGATCAAACACCTTTCCCTTCACCAGTACTCATTTTTCACCACTAAGAACCCCAGTATGCCCCCCGCACCCCCCCAAATGCCTGTGAGGCATATGATTTCTACTTAACTCTTCTCTACATTGATTACATTCATTATTTCAACAAAAGATGCACCATTATTGTTTAGAATTTTCCCCCAAACAATCAGAATTGTTGAAAAGGCATTGTGAAATATTTTGTTTTCTATAGCTGGTTATGAGAATCATATAATGTCACGTGGCCACAATTTTGGATTTCTGCAAAGTGCCAGATAATTACGAGATTGGTTTCTGTGTGTTTGGCATTATGGCTGTGCTGGAGAGCCCTCATGGTGGGTTACTCATGACCTCAGTAGGGCATGAAGGACGTGCCGGTACCTCGCTACCTTCTCATGAGACTGCAGTTGTCCCGTGACCGCCGGTTTGTACCTGGCTTTCCTATAAGCTCTCAGGTGGCGGCCACCTTGCTGCCAGGGGAAAAAGGCGGAAGGGAGCAACACCCTTTCCCTCCCGGGGAGGCATGGAGCCATAGTTTAACGCATGGTCCATTCACTTTTCTTCTGCAAGCTGCTGGGCTCTGGACTAATCCTTTTTCCCTCTGGAGCCATGCGGTGCCAGAGAGCCGCTTGTGGGGGGCAACTCAGTAGGGCTGAAGGATGAGCCAGCACCATCCCCCTTCCCATGAGATTGCAGTTGCCCCTTCACTGCCGGTTCATACCCGGCTTTCCTATAAGCTCTGAGGTGGTGACCACCTTGCTGCCAGGGGGGAAAAGGCAGAAGGGAGCAACACCCTTTTCCTCCTGGGCATGGCGCCGTAGTTTAATGCATGGTCCATTCACTTTTCTGCCACAAGCTGCCGGGTTCTGGATTAAGTCCTTTTGCCTCTGGAGCCATGGCTGTGCCAGAGAGCCACTTGTGGGGGGCAACTCATGACCTCGGTAGGGCATGAAGGATGAGCCAGTATTGCCCTCCTTCCTATGAGACTGCAGTTGCCCCATCACTGCTGGCTCATACCTGGCTTTCGAATAAGCTCTGAGGCAGCGACCATCTTGAATGCAGTCCAGATGCATTTCTGCCAAAAGCCGCTGGGTTTCAAGATTTGTTTCTGAGTCTCCGGTATCGTAGCTATTAATCAGCTTGATCAGTAGCCAGAGAGGCCATGCCTCCAATTATATAGCTGAACCGGAGGTGGTTTGTGGGTGTGTCTCCCACATACCTAACTTTTGGCTGTTTACTTTCTTGGTAAACTTTGTCCCAAGTTTTTGGGGTCTGGCCAAAGGCACAGCAGCGATTTTGGGGTATCTGAAAGTCTGACGTTGCCATCAGGCTGCTGATGCACTCACCTCACAGGTACAGATTGACCTGCTGGTGGCACCATACCCCTGCACGTAGTATGGTTTTAAGGTCCCCCTTGACCAGGCTCGAGAGCTAAATGAACTTGAAGACTCGGATGGACTTCTTTCCAAGCCTGCCACTGCATCTGAACTCCTTAGTTTCTCTGTTGTGTTTGGTTTTGTGGATGCTGACTACAGAGCTTGAGACTCTTAATTATCTAACTACTGACCTAATTTGTTCCTTAACACTGACACTTTATTTCTTTTGCCTCTATTGTTCTGTTTTTATTTACTATGTAACTATACATCAGTGACAAAGGAAACTGTAGATCTCTTCCTCACTTTAACTTGAAGGAGCTTTCATGTAGTAGTATCAGTCACTGTCACTGTCCTCCCATGGTTCATCAATTTGCTGGAGTGATCCCAGTAATGTCTCCATTGTGAGACTTGTTGTTACTATTTTTGGCATACATCATGGATAGCTTGCCAGGCTTTGCCGTGCAGGTGAGATACTCTCCTCTCTGAGAGGGGTGGAGGAATCGAACCCAGGTTGGCAGGGTCGGTCGCCTGCAAGGCAAACGCCCTACCCTCTGTGCTATTGCTCCAGAGCACCATGGTAGTATCCTAACATGGAAATAAGTTTCTGCAGTTTCCCACCTACCTTGGAGTATGTGAGGCAGATAAGTACAGTCATCCTTAGGTGGTTCTTGGTGTCAGTGTGGTCCCTGAGGCTGGTGAGGTCTGTCCCAGTGCGTTGGAGGGCAGAGAATGTGGGTTCACAGGTCCTGTCAGCACATTTGATCAGCAGAAGCTTCAGAATTGAGGAGTTCAACTGCTGCTCTCCACTGGCAAGGCAGGGGCGCTGGAGCACTTCAGGCTGCAGCAGCCATGGGGCTGTTCAGGGCATGGGGAGGGAGCAAGGCTGCGAGGCCATGTCTCATTTACAGTCCTCCACTACTTCATTCTTGAATGAACACCCTCTGTCAATTCATATTTCTCAATTTGTAAGAACACATATTTTATCTTTTCTCTAAACCAGGAAGTTGGTTTAAAGAAGGTTAGAGTTGACCTTTCTAAATAATGAATGTCGTAACACACATCATCATAATATCTCCTGTAACTATTATCTAGTATATAACATATGTTATTTAGTACCTGTTACACATGCATTTACTTTATCATTTGTGATGCATAACAATTGTTTGGTTTGGTTTGTTTTTGGACCACACCCAGCAGTGATCAGTACTTACTCCTGGCTCTGTTCTGAACAATTACTCTTGGCAGAGCTCAGAGGTGCCACAGATGGAACCTACAAGCAAACGCTTATCTGCTGTTCTTCCTCTCTGGATCCATAATATACATGGATCAGATAAATATATATATTTACCTGTGTATGTGTTCATAAACTCTTGATGATAAGCATGGAATACAGTGGAGGAGGAAGGTATGTTGCAAGGAAATATAATTAAACTAAGACAGAGGGGCCAGAGCGGTAGTACAACAGGTAGGGCATTTGCCTTGCATGCGGCTGACCCGGGTTCAGTTCCCATCATTCCATATGGTCCCCCCAGTATCACCAGGAGTATTTCCTGAGTACAGAGCCAGGAGTAACCCCTGAGCATTGCTGGGTATGACCCCAAAAGCAAAAATAAATAAACTAAGACAGAACCAGGGATTTAGTTTTAGTTCATGGATCAAAGTTGGAGTAAAATTTCCACAGAAAAACTATTTGGGAACAAGCATCAGAATTAAGTCAGCATACTGGATATCCACTACTGTAGAAAAAAGGGCTACAGTAGTGATATTTAAAAAAAATAATTGCTTTGCTTTGAGAGGAGTCCATAGGGATTACCTAGGAAAGAGCAAAATCTCATTTTTGGGATAGAGTAATGGAGGCCCCTGCAGGTCTAGGGAAGTACTGAAGTCTCAGTATTGTTTAGAAATAGGCTGGAAATAACAGCCAAGTATCCTGACTGGAGCGATAGCATAGTGGTAGGGTGTTTGCCTTGTGGCCTTGTGCACAGCTGGCCTGACTGAGTCAGGTTCGATTCCTCCGCCTCTCTTTGAGAGCCCAGCAAGCTACTGAGAGTATATTGCCCACTCGCCAAAGCCTGGCAAGCTCCCCGTGATGTATTTGGTATGCCAAACACATGCCAAACATAGTAACAACTTGGTATGCCAAACACATGCCAAGTTACAGTAACAACAAGTCTCACGATGGAGACATTATTGGGCCTGCTCAAGCAAATTGATGAACAATGGGAGGGCAGTGATAGTGAATCCTGACTACTCCTCTCTACACACTGATTTATGCCAATGATTTTCTAGGGAACTTTCCTTTTCAAAGTCTGTTGCTCAGTTCATCATGATTTAATATGCTAAAATCATCACAACAAAGATTCTGAAAAGTCTTAATAATATTCAACAAGTGAACTCAAAATACGAAACAAGTGTAGAAGCCTTCTAGAATTGTGACCTGTAATAATATCCTTTTAATTACTTGTGTATGTGTTTATAAATTCCTAATTTGCCTTATAACTTTTTTTAACCAGAAAGTCCATACAGAGCATTAGGTGACCATAAATATTTCTCACCTTCAGGACTGGTGATCTTTTTTATTTTTACATTTATTACCTTTTTCTAAATTTCTCTATAGTTTCTTTTAATAATCATGTAGCTCAAATTTGTGAAACACTTATAATGGTAAAATAATCCCCAACAACCTAATAAGTAATTATCAGTAACCCCACTTATGGAATATAGATGGCACTAATAAAATTATTATAATTTGAAAGCTATTTAAAATTTTTATTCATTTATTGGCCTTTGGGCAACACAAAAGTGTGCTCAGGGAATCACTTGGTTGGTCTCAGAACTGTATAGCATTCCAGAGACTAAATTGGGGTCTACTATGTGCAAAACAAGAATTTTATCCCTGTAATATCCATCGCACCAAAAAATTACTTTTTAAGATGACCGATTTCTTTTATTAAATATATTTACAAATAAATTTGCCAATAATTTTTAAAACTTGAAATGCATTTTAAATGTCTTTTTACTCAAATAAAATTCCTTGTGATGATAATTCTTGGGAGTGTGGACAGTCTACACATTTGGAATTGGAAGGTGCTAGAGACACTAACTGAATGTCAAAGAACCATTTTTAAATTTCTGGTGTGGGATGGTAAAAGGTAAAGGCCCTCCCGTTGTTCATCGATTTGCTCAAGCGGGCCCAGTAACGTCTCCATTGGAGACTTTGTTGTTACTGTGTCTGGCATATCGAATACGTCATGGGGAGCTTGCCAGGCTCTGCCATGCGGGCGAGATACTCTCGGTAGCTTGCCAGGCTCTCCGAGAGGGGTAGAGGAATCGAACTTGGGTCGGCCATGTTGACTGCGTGCAAGGCAAACACCCTACCGCTGTGCTATTGCTCCGAAATAGAAATGAAGCATTTTTATCTTTCCACAAGTTATATGCAGATTGGCTTTAAATGAAGGGTTTCTTCATAAGACAGTTTCTATACTATGAATTTACTTGCTTTCATTTCAGCTTTGAAATATATTTTAGTCTCAGGATCTGTTAACTGAAACATCTCTTAGGCACAAGTATGTAACTTTGTTGATCATGTGACTGTGCTGCATTTGATGAGTATCACAACTTTCTGGCAAATAGGTCTTATTCTCAAACTCCTTGAAGTAAGGAAGACTTTCTAGCTGTGGTCAGAAATTCCCAATTATGAGTGATTTTTCTACTCAAGTGTTGAAAAACTCCACTTCATGACTAAAAGCAACACATACACAAACTGCCAAGCCTAGGGAACTTAGTTTTTGGGAATATGCCCTAAAAGTGGTTTCTCATTTCATTCAAGCATCTTCCCTCTAAATTCTATATTGATTTCTTTTACTTTTCCATTAACAAATAATTTTTTGTACTGATTCTCACAAAAAAGCATTATTTTCTTAGCAAAAAAAATGTTTTTGCCACTTGCTTTTCTTCTCATATATTTCAAATTTTTATCTTCAGTACACTTTTCCCACTTAGTAACTTTCAATTCTGTGCTACAAAGAAAGCTATAATTCTAGAAAGAGAAACTTTTCCTTTCAATTTAATAGGTTCTTATCTTTGCATTATAAGACTTTGTTACTTCATTTTTTCATCATCCTGTTAATCGTCGATTGCCTCGAGCAGGCCCCAGTAACGTCTCTTTCATCCTAGCCCTGAGATTATATTCAGGGCTCTTTAGGAGAATGAGACCCATCATTGTTACTGGTATTTGGCATATTTGGTAGGCCACGGGGAGTTTGCCAGACTCTGCCCTGTGGGCAGGCTACATTCGACAGCCTGCAAGTTTGTCCAAAGTAGGAATGAGATACGAAGATGTCGCGCGGCCGCAAATGCGGCCGCGCGGTTCCGGGATCTGGATTTTATAGTCTCTGAGTCTTGGCCGCTGATGGGATTACACGGCGCCAGGGGGCCAGGTGGTGGGTGTGACCCCCGCCTACTGGAATTTGGAGGATCTGGGTGGAAGATGCTCGACTCCAAATCAAGTAGGCTTGGAGGTCTCGGCCCCGGAACCCGCGTGGCTTTGTCCCTCTGCCAGTACCTTCAGGTGTGCGGAGAGTGGTCTCAGCATGGTGGT
Organism: Sorex fumeus; assembly: GCF_029834395.1. Lineage (NCBI taxonomy): Eukaryota > Metazoa > Chordata > Mammalia > Eulipotyphla > Soricidae > Sorex > Sorex fumeus. Next base: position 8,006,008 of record NW_026606103.1, read on the forward strand.
GGCTGGTCCTGGAGGTCTCCGGCTGCCGTAGCCCTGGCCGGGGCGGGGAGGAAAGCTCAACCCGCTCCCCTCCAAGGGACTCCGGGAAGGAACACCGAGGCGCGGGGGCAGAGACTGCACTGCTCTCGTCCGGGATCTGGATTTTATAGTCTCTGAGTCTTGGCCGCTGATGGGATTACACGGCGCCAGGGGGCCAGGTGGTGGGTGTGACCCCCGCCTACTGGAATTTGGAGGATCTGGGTGGAAGATGCTCGACTCCAAATCAAGTAGGCTTGGAGGTCTCGGCCCCGGAACCCGCGTGGCTTTGTCCCTCTGCCAGTACCTTCAGGTGTGCGGAGAGTGGTCTCAGCATGGTGGTGGCTGGTCCTGGAGGTCTCCGGCTGCCGTAGCCCTGGCCGGGGCGGGGAGGAAAGCTCAACCCGCTCCCCTCCAAGGGACTCCGGGAAGGAACACCGAGGCGCGGGGGCAGAGACTGCACTGCTCTCGTCCGGGATCTGGATTTTATAGTCTCTGAGTCTTGGCCGCTGATGGGATTACACGGCGCCAGGGGGCCAGGTGGTGGGTGTGACCCCCGCCTACTGGAATTTGGAGGATCTGGGTGGAAGATGCTCGACTCCAAATCAAGTAGGCTTGGAGGTCTCGGCCCCGGAACCCGCGTGGCTTTGTCCCTCTGCCAGTACCTTCAGGTGTGCGGAGAGTGGTCTCAGCATGGTGGTGGCTGGTCCTGGAGGTCTCCGGCTGCCGTAGCCCTGGCCGGGGCGGGGAGGAAAGCTCAACCCGCTCCCCTCCAAGGGACTCCGGGAAGGAACACCGAGGCGCGGGGGCAGAGACTGCACTGCTCTCGTCCGGGATCTGGATTTTATAGTCTCTGAGTCTTGGCCGCTGATGGGATTACACGGCGCCAGGGGGCCAGGTGGTGGGTGTGACCCCCGCCTACTGGAATTTGGAGGATCTGGGTGGAAGATGCTCGACTCCAAATCAAGTAGGCTTGGAGGTCTCGGCCCCGGAACCCGCGTGGCTTTGTCCCTCTGCCAGTACCTTCAGGTGTGCGGAGAGTGGTCTCAGCATGGTGGTGGCTGGTCCTGGAGGTCTCCGGCTGCCGTAGCCCTGGCCGGGGCGGGGAGGAAAGCTCAACCCGCTCCCCTCCAAGGGACTCCGGGAAGGAACACCGAGGCGCGGGGGCAGAGACTGCACTGCTCTCGTCCGGGATCTGGATTTTATAGTCTCTGAGTCTTGGCCGCTGATGGGATTACACGGCGCCAGGGGGCCAGGTGGTGGGTGTGACCCCCGCCTACTGGAATTTGGAGGATCTGGGTGGAAGATGCTCGACTCCAAATCAAGTAGGCTTGGAGGTCTCGGCCCCGGAACCCGCGTGGCTTTGTCCCTCTGCCAGTACCTTCAGGTGTGCGGAGAGTGGTCTCAGCATGGTGGTGGCTGGTCCTGGAGGTCTCCGGCTGCCGTAGCCCTGGCCGGGGCGGGGAGGAAAGCTCAACCCGCTCCCCTCCAAGGGACTCCGGGAAGGAACACCGAGGCGCGGGGGCAGAGACTGCACTGCTCTCGTCCGGGATCTTCAGGTGTGCGGAGAGTGGTCTCAGCATGGTGGTGGCTGGTCCTGGAGGTCTCCGGCTGCCGTAGCCCTGGCCGGGGCGGGGAGGAAAGCTCAACCCGCTCCCCTCCAAGGGACTCCGGGAAGGAACACCGAGGCGCGGGGGCAGAGACTGCACTGCTCTCGTCCGGGATCTGGATTTTATAGTCTCTGAGTCTTGGCCGCTGATGGGATTACACGGCGCCAGGGGGCCAGGTGGTGGGTGTGACCCCCGCCTACTTCAGGTGTGCGGAGAGTGGTCTCAGCATGGTGGTGGCTGGTCCTGGAGGTCTCCGGCTGCCGTAGCCCTGGCCGGGGCGGGGAGGAAAGCTCAACCCGCTCCCCTCCAAGGGACTCCGGGAAGGAACACCGAGGCGCGGGGGCAGAGACTGCACTGCTCTCGTCCGGGATCTTCAGGTGTGCGGAGAGTGGTCTCAGCATGGTGGTGGCTGGTCCTGGAGGTCTCCGGCTGCCGTAGCCCTGGCCAGGGCGGGGAGGAAAGCTCAACCCGCTCCCCTCCAAGGGACTCCGGGAAGGAACACCGAGGCGCGGGGGCAGAGACTGCACTGCTCTCGTCCGGGATCTGGATTTTATAGTCTCTGAGTCTTGGCCGCTGATGGGATTACACGGCGCCAGGGGGCCAGGTGGTGGGTGTGACCCCCGCACTTTGTTACTTGATGCATAAAAATTTAGAACATTTTCTTGAAGAATTTAATCAATCACCATTTTTGTGGTGACCTGAGGTTGTCTTTTGTTTAAATCAATGTATTTTGATTAACACAGGTCAAGATCAGAAGGAGGAAGAACTAAAATGAGTGAAGTGCTTGAAATAAAAAACACTGAGAGTATATATTTGTATCAATATATACAGAAATGATTATCAAAGGAAGAAAAAATAAGTTACTTTTGCCAGAAGAACCTGTCAACAAAGTCAAATAATTGCCATCAAACCACGAAAAGATAGTTTGCACATGTTTAGCAAGAAATATATTGCCATCATAAAACATGAAGTATGCCAATAATTTGGCAGGAAAATAACAGCCCATCAAGAAAAGTTTCTGAACAGTAAATAACACTGAATAGCAAATCATTACTTAGTAGTAAATTGCAAATTAACAGAAGAATAAACAGAGACAACGAACAAACGTTTGCAAATAAACAGCAATCAAGAAAATTAAAATTAAAATGAGTTCTTATTTTTCACCTATCAATCTAGGAAATGTTTCAAAATTAGATAGCATTGTGTGTTGATGAGGGATGAGGAAAGGCAACTTCCTTCAAAAAAGACCTAGACTTTTTATTTAAGTTTAACTTTTAGCTTTTTTTTTAAAGTTTAGGCCAGGCCTAAATTTCATACTGTCTTTTTAACTAACTCTTAACTTTTGTACCTCTCAAAGGAAGAGAAGTGCTCAGGGGTCTCAGGGTCCCCTTCCTGTGAGTCTCATCTAGTACATGGAGAATCAGTTCCAGGACTCAGGGATGTAGTGTTTAAGGCAAGCACCTTAACCCCACACTTTCACCCTGGTCGCTGCTTTTCTCTAAAGCAGTTTTCTAAAGTTCCATGTACATATATATATACACACACGTGTGTGTGTGTGTGTGTTTGTGTGTGTGTGTGTGTGTTTGAATCACTGCAAGATACACAGTTAAAGGGGTGGGAGGGATACTGGGATCAGTGGTGGTGGAGAATGGGCACTGTGGAGGGATGGGTACTCGATCATTGTATAACTGAAACCCAAGCACAAAAATTTGTAAGTCTACAACTGGACCTCATGGTGTTTCACTAATATAAATTTTTAAAAAATCTGTTCATGATTTTGTTTCAGTAACACAATACCAATATTCCAATACCCATGCCCATTCCTCCACCAACCAATGAACATTTCCCACCAGCAATGTCCCCAATTTCCCTCCCACCACCCCCTCCCCCACAACCAGCCTGTCTCTATGGTAGGCACTCTCTGTCTCTGTCTCTATCTCTGTCTCTGTCTCTGTCTCTCTCTCCCCCCCAATTTGGGGTTTGCAATATAAATGCTGAGAGTTTATCATGTTTGTTTCTTTACCTGTTTTCAACACACAGTTCTAATCCAGAGTGATCATTATCAACTATTTTGTCATAGTGCCCGAAAACAGATGATTGGTTAAAGTTCCACATATATTTGACTCAAAAATGTCTTTTCTTGGTATCTATTTGAGACAATAAATATCACATGCGTCATGAAGTAGGTCCAAAACTAATTTTTATAGAATAGCCTTTAAAAAAGCAATACAGAGGTTTTTAGTATCTATACACTTCTCTGAGTGACCTTGGCAGTGAAAGTTAATGTTCATGAAAGTTAGGAAGATTCTAACTTCCATGAGGTACAAAGGGTCAGAATCTCAGCACAGATTGCATTCTTTCTCCAAACATAGGCACTCCTTGGCACTGATTTTCAGAGGAATTTATTTAGAGTCCACTGCATTAGCTGGTGAATGATCAATTTCCAAAAGGGATTATTTAAATCCAGAGATCCCAGCTAAAATTGTGTCCTTATAAAGGATCTGAAAGTGACTTAATGTTTATTTTTCTTGATCTTGTGCCAATTAAAATTACTCTTAAGTGTTATTTTTGAAACCATTATTTCTGTGAATTAAGAAATCAAGTTATCATAGCATAAAGATTCAATAGGTTTCACAACTTATAAAATGTGGCTATTTAGAAGAAAATATTTTTAATTGATTATTTACTTACTGTAACAATTTAAAAGTTATATGCTCTGTTTCTGCTATTCTAGATTGTCTATTTTTCAAAGTAAAGATGAAATAGAATTGAGTAATAACATATATGATATTGTTATTGAATTGAATTTATTGGATTTTCATGACATTGCAGTAACATTTTACTTGATTTCAAATAGTCTTTATATAATTATAATGTCTTCTTTCTCATCCTTTATATTCTTTGTTCCCCTTTCTTATACACACACCCGTACACAAATACAATGTTACATTTAAAAATACAAAACAAAAACCCAGGACTTGGAAAGGCAGAATATGTTGTCATCTTTTGGCCGAAACTGTACACCATAAGGAACTATTCTTGCTTTCACTTCCCCTCACCCATTGTCTGGAGTGATTGATAAGGGCTAGAGACCATGACTAGAGACCAACTGATAACTCCTCACAGGCTCTGCTGAGAACACATCTGGAGTCCATTTCCTGCGTAGGTGAATGGTTGATGCTTTGCAGCAGATAGCATCCATCAATTTCTCCTGAATGGCTGATAACTGTGTCAGTGTTGGGGAATGTGGCTGCTAGTGAAAGTGTTTATGTGAGCACAGATATGTCCTCAGTGACAGAACTCCTATCCCATGGTGTCTAGTACTGCAGGCAAATGGAACATGGTATATAGCCAGAAGGAGTGTTTCTAAGAGGATGATGTCCTTACCCAGCTGGTGTAGAACACAGGACATGTGAATGTGATTCTAAGAGTTCTCCTGAATTTGGACAAAATGGAATATTTAAGAATTTTACTTCCCAATACATTTTAATATAATTTTGTCCAAAATTGGGTGGAGGAAGGATTGCCTGTCATACTAGTGACAGGTCTCCAATTCTCTTTTGAAAATTATTCTCTGACTGTAGTATCCACCTCTTAACAGGTAAAGATAATGTCTATGCCTTCTAGAGAATGATGAGCCTTGAGAAATTTAAGGAGAATTCAAGTAAAATTTTTCCATAGACCATTATGACATCTGGGCTTAGCAATGCCCAATCATGGCAGCAATGTTTTCCACTGTACAGAATGGTTAGGTAGAAAAAGGAGGGAGGAAGACCAGTGTGTATATTGCAAATATATAGTATAAGTAAATATGGTAATCAGTGCTGGTTGTGTAACAGACAAAAAAGTGACACAAGTCATACAGAGTTTCTTCTGTTGCTATTTGTTACTTTGTATCTTGACAAATTTAAACTAGGCAGGGGGATAAAGTTAACAGTGCCAAATCTCTGTACTGCCTTTCTCTTTTGTAAGCCTTTCAGGACTCGTGGGCAGTCTTGGTATGGGCTCTCCTTCTCCTATCTTATGCTTCTCTCAATTTCCAATGTTCACACAATCACACAACCCAGGTTGTGTGTTCAGATAATTCAGAATCTCTTAGCCAACACAAGAATCCTGAGATACGAACAACAACAAAACCCCAGGTGATCACCTGGGCCATTAGACCTGTGTAATTTGACTGCAAATTCACTTTGCCAGGAGTCCGAACTTTCAGGTTTATAGACCTCACACTCTGGCCTCACAGGTGCCTGGGGCTACATTGAACTGAGCATTCTCCTCCTTCAATTTATATTTTTATTTACTCATCAGTAGATTTTATACAAATCCTTAATCCATTTATCCATGGTTGGGCATTTGAGTGGTTTCCATATCCTAGCTATTATACTGCAATTAGCATAGGTGTACATATAACCTTAAAATTAAAAAAAAATTATGGGCCCCATCTAGAAATCTTCAGCGTTTATTCCTGGCTAATTGTCTAGGGATTACCCCTGGAAGACTTGGAGGACCAGATGCAGTGCCAGGAACTGAACATGGGTTGCTCACATGCAAGGCAAGCACCCTATCTATTGTACCATTGCTCCTTCACATATCTTTTTGAATTAATGTTTTGGCGTGTTGGGGATAGAAATCAAGAAGTGGTTTCACTCTATCATATGTAAGATCTATTCTTATTTTTTGAGAGATCTCTGGAGATCTTTATATTGGTTTTCCTAGGGGTTGACACAAATAACATTCCCACTACTGGTGAGTGAGAGTTCCTTTGCTGACACAAGCTATTTCCAGACTTGTTGATGTATGCCATTCTCACTATTATGAGATGATGTCTCAATGCTGTTACAATTTGAATTTTCCTGATTTAAAGTGATAATGAGTACTTTTTCATATGCCTGTTGGCCATTTACATAACTTTTCTTATCAACCTGAAAGATGATAGTCATATTAGTTTAATTTTTTCTTTTTTTAAATAAATGTTATTGGATTACCAGGAGATACAGTAACAAACTTTCATGATTATGTTGCAGTCATATAATGATCGATCCCCCCAGCAGTGCACATTTTCCACCACCATTGTTCCCGTATCCCTCCCATTACCTGCACCACATGCCACCCCCTGCCTCTGTGGCAGGTATTTTCCTTCTTACTCTCTCTCTAATTTTGAGTGCTATGATTTACAATACAGATACTAAGAGGCCATCATGTTTGGTTGTTCATCTACTTTTAGCATGCATCTCTCATCCCGGGCGATCCTTCCAACCATCCCTTTTTCATCCCAACTGCATTTTCCCCCAGCATGTGAGGCTGGCTTTTGAACCATGGAATGATCCTCCTGGCCCTCACCTCTACTGTCCTTAGGTATTAGTCTCATACTATGTTACTTTATATTCCACAAATGAGTGCAGTTATTCTATGTATGTCCCTCTCTTTCTGACTCATTTCACTTAGCATGATACTCTCCATGACCATCCACTTATATGCAATTTTCATGATTTTATTTTCTTCTAAGAGCTGCATAGTATTCCATTGTATAGATGTACCAAGTTTCTTTAACCAGTCATATGATCTTGGGCACTCATTTTCCTGCAATTGTTTTCTCTTTTCCCTTTCCCAGTGCTTTGGATCAATCTCCATTACCTAATTTTGATGAGGACAGCCTGGCCAATAGTCCACTAGCCTATTCCAATAAAAATATTCCCCAAAGTCACCAAAATAATGATTAACACAAGAATCTGAACAAGCCTAACATAAAAGATCACGTCCCCTGAAGTTATACTCGAGCCTCACATAAGGCATAGAGGAGCACCAAGGAGGAAGTTAGTATTCTTAAAGGGAAAAGAGGAGAACACGTTTGACTGAACCATCCAGAATCCTCCCTTGCAGCAAGAGGGGGACACTGATAGTAATCTAGAGGGATCCACCTTCATACTATCACAGCAACATGAAAAAACAATGCAGATCCCCACCATGAGGAGTGGATGAAGAAAATATCCCAGAAGTGTCAACAGGGAATGCCCACAAATACAATCTCTCTGATGAAGAATTCAGAGATGAAGTATTGAGGATGAGGTCAAGGAAATGGTGGAACAGACATCCTTTAAATTAAAGGAGGACATGAAAGAAGCAATGGAACAGACAGTCAATAAAATACAGGAAGAAATGAGAGTAGAGATAAGAAACCTGCAAATAGAAGTGTCACTAATAAAGACGAAAGTAGAGGAAATTAAAAATTCGGTGGCTACCCTCAACAGTTGAATGACAAGAGATGAAGACAGAATTAGTGAGCTTAAAGATGAGCTGCAGAAAGTATACAGGGAACAACATATAATAGAAAAAGACCTCAAGATAGTGCAAGGGCAAATAAGAGATCTGAGGGATGAATCCAAGAGGAACAACATAAGAATCATTGGAGAACCATAAGGAAAGAGAGGCAACCCCAATGAAGTAGCAACAGTTAAAGATATCATTGCTGAGAAGTTCCCAGAACTGGAGAATGCAGGCATCCAGATGCAAGAAGCTCAAAGGATACTAGCTAAAAGAGACCCTAATAAAATCTCCAAGATATATAATAATCAGGATAATGAATACCACAGATCTGTACACAATATTGGAAGCAGCAAGGTTAAAGAAAGAAATCACATACAAAGATTTACGGCAGACCTATCAGAGGAAACTATTCAAGCTCGAAGACAGTGGTGGAATAAAGTGAAAAAAACTCAGTGAAATGAACACCTCACCAAGAATATCTTGCTAAGCTCTCACTCAAACTCGAAGGAATGATACAGCATTTCATGGATAAACAACAGCTTAGGAACTTCATTGACTCAAAACCAAACTTAAAAGGACTGAAGCGGCTACTGTAAGACAAAACAAAATCCTACAAGCACAACAAACCTATACAAAAATAACCTATACAAAAATATGGCACAAAACCCCATAATTCCCCAAAGTAGAGAGAGAGTATGGGGGACATTGTCTTCCATCAAGACAGGTGGAGGGGTAGAATGAGGTGGTGGAGGGGACATACTGGGGACATTGGTGATAAAAATGTGCACTGGTGAAGGGATGTGTGTTCAATCATGTTCAGTATGACTGAAACTCAAACATGACAGCTTCATAATTATATCTCACGGTGACTCAATTAAAAACATGGCAATAATCACTCTCTATGTCAATAGTCTAAATGCAGCAATTAAGAGACATAGAATGGCAAAATGGATTATAAAACTAAACCCAACTTTCTACTGCCTACCAGAAACACATCTGAGCAGTCAGAACAAACACAGACTCAAAGTCAAAGGATGGAAAACAATCCTTCAAGCAAACAACTTCTTCAAAAAAGCCTGGGTGGCCATACTAGTATCTGAAAGCATAGATTTCAGGCTGAAAAATATTAGAAAGGACAGCAAAGGCCATTTTTCATTAATCAAGGGATATGCAACTCAGGAAAAATATCACACTCCTAAACATATACACAGTTAATGAGGGGCCAGCAAAATACTTAAAACAATTGCTAATAGACTTCAAGAAGGACATTAATAGCAACACAAAAGTAGTCAGAGACTTCAACACTTATCTATTATCTCTTGATAGATCCACTGTAGCATTGTAGCACTGTCCACCCATTGTTCATCAATTTGCTTAAGTGGGCCCAGTAACATCTCCATTATGAGACTTCTTGTTACTGTATTTTGGCAAATCAAAGCTACATCACAGGTAGCTTTCCAGGCTTTGCCGTGCAGTCGAGATGCTCTCAGTAGCTCACTGGGCTCTCCGAGAGGGGCAGAGGAATTGAAATTGGGTCAGCCAGGTTGGCCACGTGCAAAGTAAACGCCCTACCACTGTGCTATCACTCCAGCCATTGATAGATCCACAAAACTAAAATTCAGCAAGGAAGTACTGGCTCTGGACAAAGAAATGAAAGAGAGAGGGCTAATAGATGTATGCAAGGTTTTTCATCCCCCCAAATAGAATATGCATTCTTTTCCAGTGCCATTGGAACATTTTCTAAGATAGACCATGTGCCCGGTCACAAAATATACCTCCATAGAATCAGGAAGATAGAAATTGTATCAACTATCTTTTTAGGACACGATTCAAGTAGATAGAAGTTAATCACACAGAGAAATGGAGAATCACATCAAACACCTAGAAATTAAACGACTCAACGTTAAACAATGAGGGGGTCATTGAGGAAATCAAGGAAAAAAATCAAAAGATTCCTAAAACAAATGAGAATAAAGACATGATCTACCGGAACTTGTGAGACACAGCTAAAGCAGAGTTAAGATGAAAATTTTTAGCTTTTCAAGCAATTCTCAGGAAGGAAGAAAGGGTCCACGTATGTAACTTGACTTCACAGCTTAAGATCTTAGAAAAGACCAACAAAAGGAGCCCAAACCAGGCAGGAGGAAAGAAATAATAAAACTTAGAACAGAAACCAACAAGCTGAATTCTCAAAAAACTATCCAAAAGATCAATGAAACCAAGCGATGTTTCTTTAAAAAGATAAACAAAGTTGTACTTGCAATAGCAATTAGGCAAGAAAAAGATATTAAAGGCATTCAGGTAGGAAAGGAAGAAATCAAGCTCTCACTATTCACAGATGATATGATACTATACTTAGAGACCCCTATAACCTCCACCAAGAAATTCCTAGAAACAATAGACTTGTATAGTAAAGTTGCAGGCTATAAAATCAATACTCAAAGGTCCATGGCTTTCCTATATGCAAACAGTGAGAGAGAAGAAAGCGACATGAAAAAAACAATCCCGTTCACAATTGTGCCCCAGAAAATCAAGTACCTAGGAATCAGCTTAACTAAGGAAGTAAAGGACCTGTACAAAGAAAACTACAAAACGCTACTTCAGAAAATAAAAGAGTACATGAGGAAATGGAAAGATATCCCCTGCTCATGGGTCGGGAGACTTAACATTGTCAAAATGGCAATACTTCCCAAAGCATTGTACAAATTCAATGTGATCCCTAGTACGATACCCATGGCATGCTTCAAAGAAATGGAGCAAACACTCCTAAAATTTATATGGAACAATAAGTCCCCACGAATAGCTAAAGCAATTCTTGGAAAAAAGAAAATGGGAGGAATCAATCTCCCTTACTTCAAGCTCTACTACAAAGCAGTAATAATTAAAACAGGATGGTACTGGAACAAATGCAGAGCTGCAGACCAATGGAACAGGGTTGAATACACTGACATCTACCCTCAATCATATGATCATCTAATATTTGATAAAGGTGCAAGAAATGTGAAGTGGAGTAAGGAAATCCTCTTTAACAAATTGTGCTGGCAAAACTGGATGGCTACATGCAAAAAAATGGGCTTAGAACTCTGCCTAACACCATGTACAAAAGTAAGATCAAAATGGATTAAAGACCTCAACATCAGACCAGAAACCATAAGGTACATTGAAGACAAAGTTGTATGTATATACATATAAATGTCACTTAATACCCCAATATCTGAATACACATTCTTCTCAAGTGTATGTGGGAAATTTTCCAAGATAGACCACACACTGAGCCACAAAACATAGCTCCGTAAAATTAAGAGGATAGAAATTGTATCAACAATCTAACATCAGGGATATGCAAATCAAAACAACAATGAGGTATCATCTAACACCACAGAGACTGGCACATTATCAATAAGAACAAAACAGTTCATCTAACAATTCATCTAACACCACAGAGACAGGCACATATTCATTGTTGATGGGAATGCTGACCAGTATAACCTTTTTGGAAAACAATATGGGAATTGCATAAAAAATAGAAATTGAGTTGCCATATGACGCAGCAATACCACTTCTGGGAATATGTCCTGGAGATGTATGTGACTTTTTCACTGGGTTTGCCTCCCTGTCCTTCTGGTACTCCGATGATTCTAATGTTATTTTTCTTGGCATTATCCCTTACATCTCTGATTTGCCTTAATGCTATTTTGAGGTTTTTTCCCATTTTTGTTGTTGCCTATACAATTTCTGCTGCTCAAATTCAAGCTCACTAATCCTGTCTTTGACTGTAGTCATTCTACCATTGAGGGCACCCACTGAGTTTTTAATTTCACTTACTGAATCCTTTATTTGTGACATTTCTTTTTGTAGCTTTTTAATTTCTGCTCTCATTTCTTCCTATATTTTCTTGACTATATGATTCACTGTTTCTTTCATTTCTTCTTTTAATTTTCTGGATGCCTGATCCATTGATTCTTTGAGTTCCTTGAACTATACTATCACTCTCACTCTCACCCCGTTGTTCTTCAATTCACTCAAGTGGGCCCAGTAACATCTCCATTCATCCCTGTCAAGTGCAAATGTAGCCCGATGACGTATTGGGGGCTCCGTCAGGGTCGGGGAATGAGGATCATTCATTGTTACTGTTTTTGACATATCAAGTATGCTACGGGTAGCTTGTCAGGCTCTGCCGTGCAGGCGGGATACTCTCGGTAGCTTGCCCCCCTCTCCGAGATGGATGGAGACTTTTGGGGCAGCCTCTAATCACCTTTACAGGTGTTCCTAGCCAGGCATATAGGCGGGTATGATACTCTTAGTAGCCTGCCGGGTTCTCTGAGAGTGAGAACTAGAGAATAAGAGGTCGCACGGCTGCTAATGTGGCCGCACACTTCTGGGAGCTTGGTTTTATAGTCTCTGGATAGCTGTTGATGGGGTTACATGGCAGTTGCTGGGTGTAACTGTCTAGCTACTGGAAGGTGGGGGAGCTGGGTGGAGGAGGCCCAGTCCCGAACTGAGCAGGCTTGGAGATCTCAGCCCAGGGTCTGGCACACCTGGTCTCCTCTGCTGGTTCCTTATCCAAGCATGTGGAGAGAGGTCTCAGCATGGCTTTGGCTGGGTCTCAGAGGTCTTCAGCTGTCGGGGCTCTGCTCGGGGCGGAGAGGGAAACTCAACCTGCCCTCCTCTAAGGGCTCCGGTGAGGACAGCCAGGCACGGGGGCAGGAGACTCTGCCTTGTTCTCTTCCGGGAGCTTGGTTTTATAGTCTCTGACTGGCTGTTTATGGAATTACACGTCAGTTGATGGGTGAGTTCCTTGAACGTCCTCAGTATTTGATTTCAGAATTCTTTATCGGAGAGATTGTACTTGTGGGTAACCCCTGTTGAGGATTTGGGACTCTTTTCTTCGTCCTCTCCTTGTAGTGGAGATTTGCCCTGTTTCTTCATGTTGTTGTAGTTGTATAGAGGTAAAACTTTCAAGTTCACTAGTACTGTTCCCTCTTAGTGGGGGAAAGAGTTCTGAATGAGCTAAGTCAATGGTGGTCACCCTTCTCCCCTTCTAGAATACGTCCTTCCTCTTATTCTGTGACTTATGATAAGCATTTAGTGAAGGACTGGAGGATGTGCTCTTTTATATAGGGCTTTGTACAGCTTTTTGCATACACTGGTCTTTTGATGGAGTTGGTGTAGACCAGTGGATTGTTGTTGTATTGTGTTTGAGGCGGCCAGGACGTTTTGCACAGAATTAGGTGATATAGGTTAGGATATGAGTTTAGAATGCTGGGAATAGGGAAAAATATTGCGGCCGCAAGAAGGCCACAACCACTTTTGAGGAGGCCATGCCTTCTAATGTGGAGACTACACCCCCAGCCTGTCTGGATGCTGGTATCTGGGTCCATGGGCTTGTGCAGAAGAAGAAAGGTGGGGGCTAGGTGGGCACACACACGCCAGCGGCAAAACTCTGGGGAGTACCCTCAGGTGGCAGGCGATCAGGTAGCAGGGAAGGGTGGGATGGGGTGGGGGATGCACAGAAGGTCCCACCTGTACAGAAGAAAGGCCGATGCTAGGTTGGTTGTGTGTGCAGCAGCGGAACTCTGGCAGGACGGGGGTGCACAGACGGTCCCAACATGTTCCCTCCATCTTTTTTGAGGGAGTTGTTTGCCTGTAGAATTGTTTTCTATCCTTTCACTTTGAGTCTGTGTTTGCTCTGAGTGTTCAGATGTGTTTCTTGAAGGCATTGAATGTTGGGTTCAATTTTTGGATCCAGCCTTCACTCAGTGTCTTTTATTATTATTATTATTATTATTTTGCTTTCTGGGTTCCACCCAGCTATGCTCAGGGGTTACTCCTGGCTCTGAACTCAGGAGTCACTCCTGGCGGTGCTCGGAGGACCATATGGGATGATGGGAATCGAACCCGGGTTGGCCGCGTGCAAGGCAAACACCCTACCCGCTGTGCTAGTACTCCAGTCCCACTCTGTGTCTTTTAATTGGTGAATTTATCTCATTGATATTGAGAGGTCATTGTTATGGGTTCCCCCCCACATCTTTCTGCCAAAGTTTGGTGTATTTGAAGGGCTTGTTTTGTCTTAAAGTAGCCCATTTAGTTGTTCTTGTAGCCATGGTTTTGAGTCTATGTAATTCCTGAGTTGTTTGTGAAACTGTGGGTTGTTCCTTCTGATATGAATGAGAGTCTAGCTAGGTAAAGTATTTTTGGTGAGGCATTTATTTTATTGAGTTTGTTCATTATATCCCACTACTGTCTTCGGGCCCTGAGATTTCAATGGATAGTTGGCTGTGAATCTTAAGTATGCTCCTTTATAGGCAGTTTCTTTCTCTGATCTTGCTGTTTTCAAAATTTTATCTCTGTCTATGGTTTTCGTCTTTCTGATCAGAATGTGTCTTGGAATATTTTTATTTGGATTTCTTCTGATTTGCTCGAGTGGGCCAAGTAATGTCTCCATTGTGAGAGTTCTTGTTACCGTGTTTGGCATATTGAATACTCTCGGTAGCTTGCTGGGCTCTCCGAGAGGGGCAGAAGAATTGAACTCAGCTCGACTGGCTGGAGTGATAGCACAGTGGGAAGGGCATTTGCCTTGCAAGTGGCCAACATGGTTGACGCAAGTTCGATTCCTCCACCCCTCTCGAAGAGCCCGGCAAACTACCAAGAGTATCTCGCCTGCACAGCAAAGCCTGACAAGCTCCCCATGGCATATTTGATATGCCAAAAACAGTAAAAACAAATCTCACAATGGAGACATTACTGGGCCCGCTCGAATGAATGGATGAACAATGGGAAGACAGTGACAGTGACAGGATTTCTTCTAGCTGGTACCCTTCGGGCCTCCTGAATCTGATTGCATGTGCTCTTCAGCTCTGGGAATGTCTTAGCAATGATGTCTTTGACAGTTTCTTAGTCAGGGTTTTCTTTCTGTCCCTCTGGGACTCCAGTGATTCTTACGTTATTCTCTGGCTTCCTCCAAATTTTCTATTGACATCTGTTGGTATATTTTGAGGCTCTTTTCCATTTTCTGCTGTTGTCTGGAGAGTCTCTCGACCTCATCTTGGAGCTCACTGATTCTGTCCTCAGCAGCAATTACTCTGCTGCTGAGGCCTTCCACTGAATTTTTCATTTCACCTACCAAGCTTTTTAGGTCTGTCATTCCTGCTTGTATTTTGTTTGCATTTTGTTTGCTTTCATATCATCTTGTATTTTATCAGCAGTGTGGCCAATTGCTTCTTTGAGTTCCTTATACATTCTTAAAGCTTCATTTTAAATTTCTTATCTGAGAGGCTATAGAGTTCATTGTTACCGTTTGATTCACCTAGACTAGTCATTATGGTTGGAGAGTTTCTGCGTTGTTTTACCATATTCACCTTTGCGTTTTGGAGTTTTTTTCTAATGCTACTGTATGTTTTGCCCTCTAATTGGGCTATGTTTGTGTGTTGCTGTGACTTATTGATAGGTATACGTGAGTGCTTGGTTAACTAGTACCTCAAATATCGGGTACAGACAAAATAACTTCATGCAGAAGTGCTACCATGCCCTCACAGTTTTGAAGTTGGGGATTTAAAAGGTATGTCATGTGAGTAGATCTGGGAGGGGGAAATGCTAGGGTTCAACACAAGTGATGGATAATTGATGTACGTTGCTGGAGGGCTGGCGGCTGGCATGAGGGTGTGGGTCCTGGCGAGATGTTGGGAAGATCTTGCCTTGGGGTATAGGGCTGGAGAATAGAATACCATCCTGCGGCACTGCAGGGATTATGCATAAATTCAATACTAAACCTTTTACATAATCTCTGACCTATTTTTAAGTTTTTAAAAAAATTTTAAAATTTTAAAATTTTAAATTTTATGGCAAGATTTTTAAGTTCTCACATTCATTTCTGGTTGCCACAGAATGCCCTTTCCCACTCTGGGTAGGAATATCTTGGCCAGAATAAGAGTCAGGCAAACTTGGACTTCTTTACCTTCTCAAGATTTATGCCTTTTACTTCTCAGCATCTCAAACTTACCCTTTCCAATTTCTCTATTTTTGAGCTTAAATCTGGGTTGATGGATTACCAGGACAAGCACTCATAGCTGCCTCAATTAAATTCTTTCTAAAGAACCCTCTAACTTTCCATGTAAGAAACAATACCCAATTGAATTAGGAGCTCTTAAGAATCATAGTCTCTTACTGCCAAATTTCTCAAACTGCACTATTGGTTTTTGTTTTTGCTTTTGAGTCACCCACCACTAGATGCTCAGGAATTACTCCTGGCTCTGCATTCAGAAATTATTTCTGGCAGTGCTCAGGGGATGCTGAGGATAAAATTTCAGTCAGTCATGTGTAAGGCAAGTGACCTACTTGCTGTACTATCACTCTGGTCCCTCAAATTACATTTTTAATTCCTATCAACATCCCCTTAAAATACTTCCATTCTCCGTATAAAGCCGTCTACTAGGGAGTACTGGTTCATACCAGGCAGACATTTCTCTACTCCTAGTAGGCTGGAGCAATAGCACAGCGGGTAAGGGTTTGCCTTCCATGTAGCTGACCGGGGTTTGATTCCTCTGTCCTTCTCAGAGAGCCCGGCAAGCTACCGAGAGTATCCCGCCCACATGGCAGAGACTGGCAAGCTTCTCGTGGCGTATTTGATATTGCCAAAAACAGTAACAACAAGTCTTAAAATGGAGACATTATTGGTGCCCACTCAAGCAAATAGATGAACAATGGGAGGACAGTGCTACAGTGCTATAATGCACACTTTCGTTGTAAAACATAAAGACATTACTGGGAAAATAAAATTTCCTTGATTTTCTCTCTTATCTCTGCCTACCTCAACCTCACTAGCAGAGAAAGTCAGATCAATGATTTTATGTGTATCATTCTATAAATTTTACTTTGTAGCACTGTAGCATTGTGAGACTCCATTGTAAAACTTGTTGTTACTTGTGTTACTGTTTTTGGCATATCGAATACATCATGGGGAGCTTGCCAGGCTTTGCTGGGCGAGCGATATACCCTCGGTAGCTTGCCGGGCTCTCCAAGAGGGGCGGAGGAATTAAACCCAGGTCAGCTGCGTGCAAGAAAAACGTCCTACTAGCTGTGCTATCGCTCAGCCCCTAATTACAGTAGTATCAGTAGTATCAAAAAGTATAAAAAATTATAAGTAATATGACCAATTTTTTTAAATAAAGAAAAAGGAAAATGCTTTAGTTTTAGGCTTGGAGAATAAATTATCTGAAAAATTATGGTATTCTCTATATCAAAATAATTATTGGCTTAGGCCAGAGAAATGATATAGGGGTAAGGTATATGCATACTTCAATCCCTAGTACCTTATATTGCCCTCTGAGCACCACCTGGAGTGATTCCTGAGCACATAACCAGGAGTAAGTCCTGAGTACAGTTAAGTGTAGCCCCCCAAACAAAACAATCAGTTTTGTACACCTCCATTCCTTGTTTATGAGAATTTTTGAACTTTCGTTGCTGTTGTTTTGGGGACACACCCAGTGATGCTCAAGGGTTACTCCTGATTCTGCATTAAGGAATTACTCCCTGGTGGTGCTCGGGGTACCATATGGGGCACCATGGATCAAATCCAGTTTGGCCACATACAAGACAAGTGTCCTATCCAGTGTACTCTTTTCTTAGCTCCATCCTTATCAGAATTTTTAATAAAATATAATCAAGGCTCAATTCTAAAATTCATCCCAGAAATGATACTTAAAAGTTGTGTCTGTAGGAAAGTTACATTCTGCTCTATGCCACCATCTCCTCTCTAAAAACAGAAACATATTCATAGTATTTCTGGGATTTAAATGAATCAGCACCTGACATATAGTTGGCATTCAGTAACTGTTAACTACTGATACAACCATCAACACCACCCCCACTGTTACCACCCATATACAACAATTTGGAAAAATTAACACGCATCAGAGAATATTTTAAAACTCTAATAATACAAAGCAATTATTACTTATGGCAGCAATGCAAAAATCAGATCAATGAAAGAGAATAATCCTAAAATATACATTCATATATACATTTTAAAAATCTAATAAAGCATAATAAAGTAATAAAATTGAGTTATTAATAAGTGGTTTTGGCAAACTATTCTATACATTCATAGCTAATGGTGAGGGGTGGGGGAGAGTTGGGAGAATAGTGCTAATTAAGTATTTATAAGAAAGTAATTGAAAGATTCATTGTACATTACAATTAACATATTGATCACTTGACATCCCATTACTCATTGATTTGCTTGATAGGGCACCAGTAAAGTCTCCATTCATCTGTGTCGCATGCTAGGGTAGCCCAATGGCATCTGCTCCAGGAACACAAAGAGCCTCAAACCAATCGTTCGGGGTCTTGATGAAGAAGTCTGACCATCTTGTAGGTGGGCAGCCACGTGATCTTTTCACATTCCCTGGAATCCAATCAGTAATGGCTCTAATCCAGAGGTTGTCTCCAAACTGCATTATGTGTCCAGCCCATCTGATTTTCGACACCTTGGCAAACAAGACAGCATCCCTGATTCTTGATCATCTACAGAGGTCAGAACTCTGGATTCCTTCTTTCACTTGAGTGAAGCATGATACCCCAAGCACAGCTCTTTCGATTCCTCTTTGGGAGACCTGAACAGCGTTCTCATCCTGTTTTCATAGGGTCCAGGTCTCTGAGGTGCATGTTAATGCAGGAAGAACAGTGGAGTCAAAGAGATGTACCCAGAGCCAGAGGTTCTTCATCCTCTTAGCTATTTCTTCAATACTCTTGAAGGCATTCCATGCCGCTCTCTTCCTCCTGCGCAACTCAGGTGCCAGGTTATTCATCATGTTGACTTCTGGACCTAGGAACACATAACTGAGCAAATGGAACGTCAGGAACAAGACTGCTTCTCATAAAAATTGTCTTCATGAGATTCAGTTGTAGTTTGAACTTTCCACACTCACAGTCAAAGTCGGCCCGCATTTGTGCCACTTGGCTAATGTTTGGTGTTATTAGAACGATGTCATCAGCTAAGCGGAGGTGGTGTAGTTGCCGACCATCTATCTTCACTCCCATTCCTTCCCATCCCAGTCGTTACATGATGATCTCAAGGGTGGCATTGAAGAGTTTCGGTGAAATGGTATCACCCTGCCAAATCCCTCTCTTGACATGGATGATCACTTCCTTGTATAATGGTGAGATTCTGGTAGAGAATCCAAAATACAGCTCACGAAGCATCCTGTTATACTGAGTTTAAACACCCTTTTATTATTTTTTACTTTATATTAATCTATAATTTATTTTCTCTGTAATCTATATAACTCCCAGAAACAGAAGCCTAAACTTTCTTTTTGATGAGGAAGTCCTAGTACCATATCTAAGAAAGTTACCTTATATAAATTAGGGTATCTAGAGATTTAATTAATATGAGCTCATGCTAGAGTAGGGTAGTTTGCTTATAAAAATGAGAATTTTGGCAGATTCATATACATGAAGATTTCATATACATGATTTCATATACAGAGATTCATATACATGAAGATTTCCAGGTAAAAATGTAGCCAGAGACTGGCATGTGCTTTATAAGCCCAGGAATAACAAGATTGCTGAACACTAGGAGTCAGGGGGCAGGCCTGGAAGAGATTCCCTCACAGTCTGAAGAAGGAACCAATTCTTACAGCATTTTGTTCTGAGATCTTTAACCTCCAGTGCTGTGGAAAAATACATTTCTGTGTTTTACATCCCTCAGTTTGTGGTATGTCATTATATCAGTTCTAGAAAATTAATAGAGTAAATTTCTGTGCTTTTGTTTTAGGTATAAGCAGACAAGAATCTATCAGAGCAGTGATATTTGGAAACTGAGGGAAAGCACGCACTCTACCCTGAACCCAAGACCTGATAAAAATTTAGGGTGAGGAGAAGTAAATGGCCTGTAGAGCATTGCTTGTTGCATGCTCCTGGTGATTTTTCAGGAAAGATCTTAGTTATGCTGGAAGTAAAAGACACTGTAGACTGTTGCATACAAATAATGCCTTTTTTGTGAGTCTCAACATACAATAAAAGATTCATATTAAGTTGAAAGTGTTATCCAGCTTTTCCTTCAATGAAATAAATGTTGTACAGGAGTCCCCCCCTAACTACTGTTTTATTTTTTATAATTTCAGATACAATCACCTGTGATGTAAAACATTGAATAACATCTTCCAGAAGAAAACAAACCCCAGCTTTAAATTGAATGCTTTTGGAATAGTACAATAAAATCTCTTCTTACCAGTTCTGGGAATAATCCCTTTCACAAGCACAATCAAGCTATTTATTTCAATTTATTTCCATTTATTTCATACTATGACTGTGTCATTAACTTCAACCTAATCACACTGGAAATTAGTTGTATCATATCAACACAAGAAAGGTAAGTGTAGGAAAATAAGGTACTAGAGAGTTTATTATTTTATTGTCTCATTTACAAAAAAATTATTATAGCTTCATATTATAATTGTTCTTTTTTAAGGAGAAGGATGTGTCACATCAATGGCTCTCAGGAATTACTCTTGTCTCTGTGCTTAGGTATCACGATTGGCAGGGATCAAATGTCTTAGCACTATAATCGATATTCATACTTGTAAATGTTCTTATTTTTATTGAAATCTCTTGTAATCAATTGTCATCCTGTTGTTTTTTCGATTTGCTTGAGTGGGCGCAGTAACATCTCCATTCAACCCTGTCTCTTGCTAATGTAGCCCAATGGTGTTTGCTCACTCCAGGAACACGAAGAACATTAAACCATTTGTTCAAGATCTTGATGAAGAAGTTCGACCATCTCATAGGTGGGAGACCAGGTGTTCTTTTGACATCCTGTGGAATCCCTTAGGAAATGGCTCTAGTCCAGTGGTCATCTCCAAATCGCATTACATGTCCAGCCCATCTGATTTTTGACACCTTGGCAAATGAGGCAGCATCCCTGATCTTCAATTATTGACGGAGGTCAGAATTCCGAATTCCTTCTCTCACCTGAGAACTTTCAGAACCCAGCATGATATTCCAAGCATAGCGTTTTTGATTCCTCTTTGGGTGATCCAAGTAGCATTCTCGTCCTGTGTTCATATGACCAAGGTCTCTGGCGTATGTTAGTGCAGGAAGAACAGTAGAGTCAAAAAGATGTGCCCAAAGCCGGAGGTTCTTTGTCCTCTTAACAACTTCTTTGATGCTCCTGAAGGCATTCCTCGCTGCTTTCTTCTGCAGTTCTGGTGCCAAGTCATTCCTCATGTTGAATTCTGGACCCAGGTACAAATAGCTGCTGCATTCAGGGACGTTCATTCTGTTGAGAGCAAATGGAACGTCAGAGACTAGTTCGTTTTTCATGATCATTGTCTTGGTGAGATTCTTCTGTAGTCTGAGCTTTCCACACTCATGGTTGAAGATGGCCAGCATTTATGTCACTTGGCTAATGTTTGGTGTTATTAAAACAATGTCATCAGCGAAGCGGAGGTGGTGTAGTTGTGGATTATCTATCTTCACTCCCATTTGTTCCCAATCATCGCATGACATTCTTGAGGATCGCACTGAAGAGTTTTGGTGAAATGGTATCCCCTGCTATACCCCTCTCTTGACATCGATGATCGTTTCCTTGTAGAATGGTGAGATATTGGTGGTGAATCCATAACAGCTCACCGAGGATTCTGATGTACTGAGTTTGAATGCCCTATTTGGCTAGGCTTCAATGACTGCTTCAGTCTCAACAGAATCAAAGGCCTTCTTTAAATCAATGAACATTAGACAGAGCGGCAAGTTGAACTCCTGCAAAACCTTAATTAGCTTGGTCACCTTGTGGACATGGTCCATCATGCTGATTCTTTTCAGAACCTGGCTTGCTCACATGGCTGTCTTTCATTTAGTGTTCTGCCTATACTATTTAGGATGACTCGAGTGAACAACTTGTAGACAACAGACAACAGGCAAATCAGGCGATTGTTGCTGATGTCATGGATGTCTCCCTTCTTGTACAACAGAACGTTCCTGCTGGTTTTCCATTGAGATGGAACCTTGTATTCAGACAGGTAGCATGTGAAGAGCTGGGCCACTGTATTGACAAGTACTGGCGGCAGATTATTCAGGTGTTCGAGTTTGTCCTTGTCTGGACTGGGTACTGTATGCATCCTTACCAGTGAAATAGCGTGTTGGATTTCGGAAGAGAGAACACTGGGAATGACATATCCATCCTGCAGAATTTGGTGGACGTGGCTATCGAAGAGATCTGAATAGAAGTCATGTATAATCTTCTCCATTGCCCTTCTGGATGATGTGATAGATCCATCAGGATGTGGGAAGGCAGTCATCTTGATCTTGCAGGTGGCAAAGGACAGGCGTGCATTGCGAATGCTCTTCCCTGCTTCTGCAGCACTGGCCAACACTGCTGCTCTTCTCTGTTTGAGGTCTTTCTTTATCACTTCTCCTCACAGCTTTGCAAGCTTGGATGTTAGCTTGTAAGTGCCTCAGACTTATGCTGAATCACACTGGTTAATGAGCTCGAGAGTTTCCAAAGACAGGTGTCTGTTAGTGGCTTTCCCACTATCAGCATTCCTTGTGCAGTCATGGAGGTGCTGAACCAGTCAATCATATTCTGATCGATGTTGTCAACAACGGTATCTTCCCATGTTGCCACAATAGGTGCCAAAGAGCTCCCAGTTGGTGGTCGTTCTGGGAATTCATTTCTTAATTTTTTCAGCCCTTTCTCCCTGCTCCGTGAAGTAGAATTTTGCATGAAGGAGACAGTCATCCAATCCCATTGGCATTTTGGGACAACAGTAACATGGGTCAGGCAAAACCATTGATCGAATATGATGTGGTCAATTTTGTTGTGGAACTGTCCACCGGAAGACTCCCATGGAAATATATATATATATATATATATATATATATATCAACATATAGAATTTAGTGTAATTTTTTGTTTTAGAAATCTACTGGTGGTCCTAGAATAGATTCTCTACAGATAAGGAATATTAGTATGAATAGTCCTGAAACCTTTACTAGGTTTGCTTTATGTGTAAAAATTAAATTAATAATTTAGATTACATACATACTGTGTCTGACTGCATTCTATTGTAAGCTGGCATTGGAAGCATCCATTGAGGACCTGATGCCAGCTTCCAATGCTTGCTATTGAGAGAAATATGCTTTACATACCATCCTGGACCTCTTTCTACCTTTTTATAGGCATACGTGATGGAATAGGGTTCACAATCAAACTTAAAACAGAGTACATGGTATATGTATCACCAATGTAAATGAAAGACATAGTCTAATTTCATTGCCACTGAAAGAAAAGTCAGATCATTTAATACCAAGTTTAATAAAGTGATGTATTTAAAATAATTTTCAAAGTGGAAAGGCAATTTAGAAGGGTCATTTTATTTTACCATTATGTGTGTCAAAGTTAAGTATTAATGAGAACTGGGGACAATGGTGGAAGGAAGTTGACATTTGTGATGGGATGACGGTGTTGGGAAAATGTATATCTGGAACTCAATTATAAATAATTTTATAAATCATGTTTCCTCAATACAATTTAAAAAATTAAATAAATAAAAATATAATAAACGTAAAGAATACTGTTAATTTTATACTTATTGAAATGGTTTAGTAGAAATACAATAAAACAATTTAAACTAAAGTATTATTTGTCTCTTCATTTCAAGAACATATATCTGTCCAAAAAAGTGTGGAATTATTATTTTATTATAGAACTGAATAATTGCCCTCTATGTTCAATATATTTCTATTGGCATATCACAGTGAATCTCAGGCAAAACCGTTGATTGAATATGATTTGGTAAATTTTGTTGTAGAACTGTTCTCCAGAAGACTCCCATGTCCAACAATTAGTTTCAGCCTTCTGGAATTGTGAGTTACCATGGATGGTCTTGGTCAACATGATGAACTCAGACAGTCTCTCACCCTGTTAATTCCATTCTAGGCCATGGGCCCTGATGTGGAGTTCTTTGGCCAATATTCTTGGTCTTATCTTGGCATAAAACTGACAATGATCTTGTAGAAGGTGTGGTCTTCTTTATAGAACTTCTCCAGCTCCATGCAAAACTTCTCAATTTCTTCTGCATTGTATTTGGATGTTAGACAATGAAGATAGAAACTGCTGGCAGTGAGCCACATCTTTTCAAGTGTAATCATCCGGTTTGGGTTATTAGGCATTTGAATGAATCAATGCTCATGGCCAAGTTCATGTTGACAAGGACACCGACACCACCAATGCCTCTTTTGTAGCATGTTCCAAGTACCAGTTCTTCTCCAGTGTTGAAAATGGCATGATGTGGTTTATGCCTTCTCTTCTCAGTCAGACCAATGATGTTGTACTTGATCTTCTGTGCTTGCACCATCAGGTCCTCAATGGATGCTTCCAATGCCAGCTTACTTGCATTGAAAGTACAGACAGTCATTTTAGTCCTTCGTTTTGGCAGCCTAGTTCAGACCTGTGATTTTATCAGCCTCTTCTTTCTCATTCTTCTTAATGCTGCCATATTGGGGGCTCTTTCAGGGTCTAGGAATGAGACCCATTGTATTTACTGTTTTTGGCATATCAAATATGCCACAGATAGCTTGTCAGGCTCTGCCATGCGAGTGGGATACTCTCGGTAGATTACCAGGCTCTCCGAGAGGGATAGTGGCTTTAGGGCAGCCTCTAATTGCACTTGCAGGTATTCCCATGGTTCAAACCATATTTAAACCCCATCAAATATGGTGCAGTAATAAATGAACAATGGGTAATAAGTGTCTTATAATGTGGAAGCAGGCAGAGGATCTTAGTTTCCGGGTCCAATTGAGTCTGGAGTCCAAGATCACAAAGTTCTATTTTACCTGATTCTGTGGGGCTTCACTCATGCGTGATACTTGGCCCAACCAGTCTGGAAAGCAGCCTGGAGCATGGTAATGGCTGGGTATTGGAGGTAGTGGAGGTTGGCCGATGAATTTATCTGGCTCCAGCAGGGTGGGTCTTCTGGGTGTGATCCCTGGGTTGCTGGAGATTGGTGGAAGCAGGCAGAGGATCTTTGTTTCCCTGTCCCATTGAGTCTGGAGACCAAGGTCACAAAATTCTGGTTTCCCTGGTTCTGTGTGGCTTTTCTCATGTGTGAGGCTTGGCCCGAGTGGTCCATAAAGTGGCCTGGATTGTGATGGCGGGTGGGTTATGGAGTACGGTTTTGCTTGATTGACATCGCTGTTGTCCCAAAATTCCAAAACGAATCTCCTTCTACTGTTTCCTTTGTTAAAAATTCTACTTCACAGAACAGGGAGAAAGGGCTGCAAAGTTTAAGAAGAGAACTCCCAGAACAAACACCAACTAGAAACTCTTTGGCACTATTGTGGCAACATGGGAAGATGCCGACATTGGTAACATTAATGAAGAATATGAACAACTGGTTCAGCACCTCCATGATTATGCGAGGAATGTTGAGGGAGAGAAAACTACAAAAAGATACCTGTCTTTGAAAACTCTCGAGCTCATTCGTCAACATGGCTGAGCGGGAGTCTCAGGCAACCACAAGCTAATGTTGGAGCTCACAAAGCAGTGCAGAGAAGAGATAAAGGAAGACCTTAAAGAGAGAGGAGCAGCAGTGTTGGCTAATGCAGCAGAAGCCTCTATCCCTCTCGGAGAGCCTGGCAATCTAGCGAGAGTAAGTATCCCGCTCGGATGGCAGAGTCTGGCAAGCTATCTGTGGCATATTTGATATGCCCAAAACAGTAAAAACAATGGGTCTCATTCCTAGACCCTGAAAGAGCCCCCAATATGGCAGCGTTAAGAAGAATAAGAAGAGGCTGATAAAATCAGAGGACTGAACTAGGCTGCCCAAACGAAGGACTAAAATGACCCACCTGTCCTTCGCCAACTACAAGACCAAGATGACTGTCCTCTGATGTCCTGATGGATCTAATCACATCTTCCAAAAGGGCAATGGAGAAGATTATCCATGACTTCTATTTGGATATCTTATATAGCCACATACACCTGCCCACATACCAAATTCCGCAGAATGAATATGTCATTCCCAACCTTCTCCCTTCTGAAATCCGACAAGACATTTCATCTGTAAAGAAGCAAACAGAACCCAGCCCAGATAAAGTCAGAACTGAACACCTGAAGAACCTGCCATCGGTACTCATCAATACACTGGCTCAGCTCTTCATATGCTTCCTGTCTGAAAGCATGGTTCTGTCCCAGTGGAAACAGTCCTGTCCCAGGACTGTTCTGTAGTAAAAGAAGGGAGACATCCACAACATTGGCAACTATCGCCTGATCTGTCTGTTTTCTGTCATCTACAAGCTGTTCACATGAGTCATCCTGAATAGGATTAGCAGAACTCTAGGTGAAGGATAAATATGCAAGCAAGCCGGCTTCCAAAAAGAATTCAGCACGAACTCAACATAACGAATGACTTGTTACCTGAATTGCGCAGGAGAAAGAGAGCAGCATGCAATGCCTTCAACGGCGTCAAATAATTAGCTAAGAGGATGAAGAACCTCTGGCTCTGGGCACATCTTGTCCACTCCACCATTCTTTCTGCATTAACATATGCCTCAGAGACATGGGCCCTATGAAAACAGGACGAGAACAGTATTCAGGTCTTCCAAAGAGGAATCGAAAGAGCTATGCTTGGAGTATCACGCTTCACTCAAGTGAGAGAGGGAATCTGGAGTTCTGACCTTCGTTGACGATCAAGAATCAGAGATGCTGTCTCGTTTGTCAAGGCATCGAAAATTAGATGGGCTGGACACATAATGCGATTTGGAGACAACTGCTGGACCAGAGCTGTTACCAACTGGATTCCATGGGATGTCAAAGGATCGCATGGCCCCCAACCTACTAGATGGTCAGACTTCTTCATTAAGACCCTGAACGAATGGTTTGAGGTCCTTCATTTTCCTGGAGTGAGCAGATGTCATTGGGTTACACTATCATGCAATAGGGATGAATGGAGATGTTACTGGCACCCGCACAAGCAAATCAATGAGTAATGGGATGTCAAGTGATCAAGTGATCACAGTGAAATTGACATCTCTTTTGTGTGTGTGGTAGGGAGAAAAGGCTGGCAGTGTTCAGAAATTACTCCTAGCTCTGAACTCAGGTATCACTCCATGTCATACTCAGGCATCATATGGGGTGTTGAGAATTGAACCTGGATCAGCTGAGTGCAATGCAAGTGCCCTACCTGCGTCACTATTGCTAAGACCACAGTAATTGACTTTAATACTAGCTTCCTAGACTCACTTGAAATTGAAAATATAACCCCCCTTTTTGGGTTAGTTTGGTGCTTTAAAAAGTAATGCAGCTGGAATATTAGTGTTTATCTTGTCCATCTTTGTCACACCTATTTGTCATTTCTGAAATTGTTTTGAATAAGTAATACAAGTTTCCTTATTTTAGAAAGATAATCACTAGATCACTATAGGAGTACTGAATATTTTATACACATAAGCTATTTGAAAGAAATCATTATTTTGTCATCGTGTGTCACTATTAAAGTTTCCTGAGAGATGGAAGAAACAAATCAACCAACTGCATTCCTACTCCAAGAGTTTCCTGTGCACAATATTTGCTGTTTACAGTTGGTATTCTGCCCTTCACCATCACAGTTAGCTCTAATCAATGTGCGTAAGTGTTTTTGAAAAGTATGTTTCTTAACTCAAGATAAGCTCACTATTCATTCTCCTTTTCCCTGGGCAATCTCAGATATCCTTTTCTCTACCTGGTTCTGTCAAATACTATTATGGCATTTACATCTTATCTTCATTCTCCTTTTTATCTTCATCACTTCTCTCTACCTCAGGGGACTTTCAATCCCTAGGCAATAGTGCACATGATTTTTCATGGCACTGTTATTTTTCCTTTGCATATTAACGTCATGGTGTATGTTCATCTGTGTAAGGTCGTCGCTTTCTATGTCTGTCTTTACTGTGATTCCTAGAAACACAGAGACTCCAGAAGCACAGAGACTCCACAAACACAGAAACTGTTTGCCTGGTTAACTAAAAGAATTTCTCATTCATGGTAGACAATGACCAAAACACTGATATACAATAAATATAGATTAATAAAGTAACATAAAGAATTGAACTTTTTGTTTTTGAGACCCTTAGTGTTAAACAATAAAATTTTGCCAATACCTACTTGTGTCACTGAAAATCAACCATGTACTCAGTGAATCAACAACAGATAACCCCTTTTTTTGAAACTAAGATGCATAGGCTGCTCCTGGGATTCAGGAGCATGTGTTAGTGAGGGAGCAGTTATTTCAGAACATTATTAAGACCTTTTGGACCAGGAAGTTCAGATGTGGGTTTGCTTTTGAATATTTTCTGTTCATTCAAAGCATGATTAGGTTGTACTATGATAGGATGATGATTAAATGTTCTTTCTTTGCTTTTGTACAGAGCACCATATCTGTGTGTGTGAACCAGAATCAGACTGATCATCAGCAAGGTTGTCACTAAAAGGAAGCCCTTCAATCTCACTGCAGTAAGAATGAAGTCAAATAATTCGGAGTAGGACTGAGAAGTATTAAACTGGAAGAATTTCTAAGAATGAAGTCAAATAATTCGGAGTAGGACTGAGAAGTATTAAACTGGAAGAATTTCTAGCTAAAACCAGAGCTCAAAGAGGTTCAGTCAGGATTGATATTGAACAGTGTCCCTCATTAAGAATTCTTAGGGACTTCATCCAGTTCTAAGATATGTACTATTTACTGAGACATGATGACTCAAAATTGGAGTTTAAAGTGCCTTTTCAGGGTACAGCAGGTAGGGCATTTGCCTTACATGCCTTGCCCAGCACTCCATCTGATCCTCTAGGCAAGTAGGAGTGATCCCTGAGTGCAGAGCCAGAAGTAAGCCCTGAGCACTGCCTGGTAGGTCCCCAAACTCCCCCAAATTAAATAAAGTGCCTGGTTATGTCATTGCAATAATTTTTCACATGAGTTTCTTGAGGGGCTAGGTCACGTGATTGCTGACATAATAGCTCAGAGAATAGACAGACATTACTGAAGTATCAACCTGGGGTAAGTGATATGAGGATTTTACACCCTGTCCTAGATGCAGAGGACCACATGGTGCAATAGCAAGTTTCTAATATATTTTATAAATATGAAAATATTATTTCTGGTAATAATTTTAACTGAGAAAGAAGCACTATATTAGAAGTTTTCTGAAGTTCTTAATTTTCAAGTGACTGAAATCATAGAATGAAGGTAATCAGAGTAAGCTCACCTGGAGGAGCTACTGTGTACAAGAAAACATGGGGTGGGGGAAGGGATTTCTCCAACCATTCCCAGTCCTGCAGAAAAACTCAACAGAGACTGCAAGTAGGGAAGTTAGAAAATCAAGTCAGCCATGGTCCCAGGAGAAAAGAAAAGCTTTCTCAGATGATTCCAGGCAAAGAGATTTACTGGAGATACTACTTGTAGAGAAATAAGAACTAGCCTGAGGCATTGAGGAATTTACAGCCTGACAAAAGCAGAAGTATTGTCACCTCTCATAGTTCAGAAGAAATGTTGTGGGGCAGGGGAGCTGTGGTGGAAGGAATAGCATTACTAAATATGGTAAGATGTGGAATAAAGAGAAAGTTACTAATCTGGAATAGAAGAGAAAGACAGAGGAAAATACTCTGACCCTGTCTTCTATTGCCCTCCATTGTCTTAACAGTGATGGATCCAAGAAACTCTCCAAGACAAGAAACCACTAACGGAGACGAAGAGTTACAGAAAAGAAAAAGGCCAGAGATGTCTTCAGTAAGATGATCACAGAGGCAAAATCAGCAAAAACATAAGTAAACAAGTGGGACTACATCAAATTGAAAAGTTTTTGCACAGCAAAATAAACTTGAGATAAATGTACACTGGCGTATCGATATGCAAAAACCAGTAACAACAAGTCTTACAACGGAGATGTTACTGGTGCCTGCTTGAGCAAATCTATGAACAACGGGAGGACAGTGCTACAGGACAGTGCCACTGTTAGCATAAGTATTTATATTGAGTTAAATCTGCTCTTTAGAGATGTAAGATATGTACAAGAATTGCATAGTTTCAGAAAGATAATTAAGTTTTGAGGCAGATAATGGGGACAGAGTGAATCCAAAATTTTTATTTCATCATGTAGTGTGCTAATGTGACAGACTATGTATCTCAAAGTGTCCATTTTTTCCCATTTGATAACTATAATGCAAATATTATTCATAGAAGTTTTATAGGTTAAGATAGATATAATAGAAAAATCACAACAATAACAGCAGAAAAAGAATTTGTTCTTACTGCATATTAGTAGTAAGTAACCCAGACTCCTTGGCTTTTGCTTCCTTAGTGTGTGAAAAAGGCATCATACCTTCATTCTGGTGAAGAGACTTCATTGACTCTGGTTGTGAGTTTGTCAGAATATAGTTATCAATGTTGGTCATTTTTTTTCTAAAACATTTTTCTATTCATTTTTATTTTGGACAGTGTCAAAATGCCTCTGTGTAGTGCCAAAGGACTTCCTTTTCTTTTCTTTTTTCCCCTTTATTTTATTTTATTTTATTTTATTTTACAGTTGTAGATTTACAATTTTTTGTGCTTGGGTTTCGATTATACAATGATCAGATACCCATCCCTCCACCAGTGCCCATTTTCCACCACCATGGATAATATCCCCCCACCCCCATCCCCCCATTCCCCCTGCCTCTGTGGCAGGGCAATCCCCTGTGTTCTCTCTCTCCTTTTGGGTGTTGTGGTCTGCAAAAGAGGCATTGAGTGGCAAACATGTTCAGTCCATAGTCTACTTTCGACATGCATCTCCCCTCCTGGGAGGATCCTCCAAACATCCTTTATTTGGTGCTCCCTTCTCTATCTGAACTGCCCTTTCCTCTAGGATACCCGCTGGCCTCTAAGTTATGGAGTAATCCTCCTGGTGCTGATCTCAGCTATTCTTGGGTATTAATCTCATACTTTGTTACTTTTTATCCCCCAGATGAATGCAATCTTTCTATGTCTATCCCTCTCTTTCTGACTCATTTCGCTTAGCATGATACTTTCCATATTGTACCACTTGTATGTAAATTTCATGACTTCATCTTTTCTAACAGCTACATAGTACTCCATTGTGTAGATGTACCAAAGTTTCTTTAACCAGTCATCTGTTCTTGGGCATTCAGGTTTCTTCCAGTTTCTGGCTATTGTAAAGAGTGCTGCAATGAACAAACAAGTGCAGATGTCACTTCGACTATACATTTTTGCCTCTCTGGGATATATTCCCAGGAGTGGTATTGCTGGGTCAAATGGGAGCTCAATTTCTAATTTTTTGAGAATCATCCATACTGTTTTCCAGAAGGGCTGAACCAGTCGACAATCCCACCAACAGTGAAGGAGTGTCCCTTTCTTGCCACATCCACGCCAGCATCGGTTGCTTTTGTTCTTTTGAATGTGGGCCAGTCTCTGAGGTGTGAGATGGTATCTCATTGTGGTTTTGATCTGCATCTCCCTGATGATTAATGATGTAGAGCATTTTCTCATGTGCTTTTTTGCCATTCGGATTTCTTTCTGTTCATTTCATTGCCCCATTTTTGGATGGGGTTGGATGTTTTCTTCTTGTGGAGTTTAACCAGTATTTTGTATATCCTGGATATCAACCCCTTGTCAGATGTGTATTCGGTGAATATCCTTTCCCATTCTGTAGACTGTCTTTGCATTTTGGTCACTGTTTCTTTGGAGGTGCAGAAGCTTCTTAGTCGGGAGACTTAACATTGTCAAAATGGCAATACTACCGAAAGCATTGTATAAATTCAATGCAATCCCTATAAGGATATCCATGACATTCTTCAAAGAAATGGAGCAAACACTCCTGAAATTTATATGGAACAATAAGCCCCCACGAATAGCTAAAGCAATTCTTGGGAAAAAGAAAATGGGAGGAATCAACCTCCCGAACTTCAAACTGTACTACAAAGCAGTAATAATTAAAACAGCATGGTACTGGAACAAAGGCAGAACTGCAGACCAATGGAACAGGGTTGAATACACTGACATCTCTCCTCAATCATATGCTCATCTAATCTTTGATAAAGGTGCAAGTAATGTGAAGTGGAGTAAGGAAAGCCTCTTTAATAAATTGTGTTGGCATCACTGGATGGCTACATGCAAAAAAATAGGCTCAGAACTCTGCCTAACACCATGTACAAAAGTAAGATCAAAATGGATTAAAGACCTCAACATCAGACCAGAAACCATAAGGTACATTGAAGATAAAGTTGGCAAAACCCTCCATGACATTGAAGCTAATGGTATCTTCAAAGATGCCACGCCACTGGCCGAGCAAGTGAAAACAGAGTTAGATAAATGGGACTATCTTAAACTAAGGACTTCCTTTTCTAACCGCATTTCTAACCACATTCCACCACAATTGGAGAGGAAGTTGCTTTTTCAGTCCATCCCTACTTCACTATATTCCCAACACTCTTTTCCCTTCAGAGTTCAGAGAGATAGTAGAGTAGGTGGACCACTTGCCACTTGCCTTACACTCAGCTGATTCAGGTTCAATCATTTGTATACTGTATGGTTCCCTGAATACTGCCAGAAGTGATCCTTGGACACAGAGCCCTGATCACAGCCAGGTACACCCTCGCAACCCCCCCCCCCGCAAAAAGAAATATTCTTTCATAGAAGCCCTAAAAAATGCCAACTTTCACTTGAAAAGTGACTCAGAAGCATTAATCATTAAGAAATACAAGTCAAAACCACAATGAGTTACCATCTCACACCTGTTAGAATGATTACTATTAAAAAAACTCTAAAAATACAAATTAGTAGTATTTTTTACTCTTGTAGGAACATAAACTAGTGCAGTCACTATGAAAAATAGTGTGTAGCTTCTTTAAAAAAAATTTACGATATAGCTATCATATGATTCAACAGTTCTACTGATGTGTATTTACCCAAAGTAAAAAAAAATCTAACATAAAGTATGTAAATTTCAGTGTTATTTATTACAAAGTTGTGATACAAACAGGAATATTATTGTGTTGAAAGAGAGAGGTGGAGAGAGCAAACCATTTACCACAATGTGGCTGTACCTTGAGGGTAACATCATGCCAAATTATGTCAGATATAATAATGAGAAAGACAAGTAATATAAGCACACTTATATGTGGAATTGAAAATATTAACTGATAGAATAAATAACCAACTTATAGAACAAATTGATGGCAGAGAAATTGATGTTTGACAGAAATGGGGAGGTAGGCAAAACAGGCAAGATCATAAAAGGATACAAACTTATAGATAGAGAAGAATTAAGTTCTGGGGATACAATACATATTTGGCCACTATAGTAAATAAATAGTAAATCTTATTAGCACTGTAGCACTGTCCCCCCGTTGTTCATCAATTTGCTCGACCGGGCCCAGTAACATCTTCATTGTGAGACTTGTTACTGTGTTTGGCATATCAAATATATCACAGGGAGCTTGCCAGCTCTGTCATGCGGGCGAGATAGTATTGGTAGATTGCTGGGATCTCCGCAGGGGCGGAGGAATAGAACGCAGCTTGGCCTGGCTGGTCACGTTCAAGGCAAACGCCCTACCGCTGTGCTAATAATATTAAATACTTATAAGTAATTAAGAGAGAAGACCTAAAAAATTTTCATCACAGTAATCACTGTATCACTGTCATCCTGTTGGTCATCAAATTATTCGAGAGGACATAGGTAATGTCTCTATTCCTCCCAGCCCAGAGATTTTAGCAGCCTCTTCTTACTCGTCTTTTCTCAATGATTGGAGGCTCTTTCAGGGTCAGGGGAATGAGGCCTATTGTCATTACTCTATTTGTCATATTGAATATGCCATAGGGAGCTTGCCAGTCTCTGCCCATGTGGGCAGGATACTCTCGGTAGCTTGCCAGGCTCTCACACAGGCATAAATGGCTAGGAAGTGTCTTACAATGTGTCTGGAAAGCTTCCTGGAGCGTGGCAGTGGTTGGGCAGTGGAAGTTGGCTGCCAGGGCTGGGTCCCTTGGGGTGGAGGGCTCTCACCTGCCCCACAGCCTGGCACGGAGTCCAGTGGCATGGTTCTGGGAGCCTCCTTTTATACTCTTGTCTGGGAAGAGCATCCTGAGTTCTGGAGGCTGGCTGATGAGGAGATTATCTGGTGCCAGCAGGGTGTGGCTTCTGGGTGTGATCCCTGAGTCATGGAGACTGGGGGAAGCAGGCAGAGGATCTCTGCTCCAGGTCCCATTGAGTCCAGAGTTCAATGTCACAAAGTTCCTAATTATCTGGGTTCTGTGGGACATCATTCTTGCGTGAGTCTCGGCTTGAGAATTCGGAAAAGCAGCCTGGAGCATGGCGGTGGTTGGGCAGTGAAGGTCGGCTGCCAGGGCTCGGTCCCTTGGGGTGGGGAGGACTCTCACCCACTTCACGGCCTGGCGTGGAGTCCCCAGCACAATAATAAAAATAATAATTAAGTGTGCTAATGGATATTAATTACTTGTGAGGATTATTACAAAACATTCTTATATTTTGTTATACACATGAAACTAATGTGTCATATCTAAATTCTAGTTCACCAATAAAAAATAAAGTGCCTTCTCACTTTTCTGCCCATCCTAATGTCATTCTTCACTTTCAGGACTTGAACTGGTTTACCATGGTATACCATCCTTTGGATAAAAGCTTTCATTGTTTTAAAATTTTTATTAGTGAAGCACCATAAGGTACAGATGTAGACTTACAAATTTTTGTGCTTAGGTTTCAGTTATACAATGATCGGAGTACCCATCCCTCCACCAGTGCTCATTATCTACCACCAATGATCCCAGTATCACCCCCCACACCCCCCATCCCACTCTGCCTCTGTGGCAGGGCATTCCCTTTTGTTCTCTCTCATTTTGGGTGCTGTGGTTGGCAAAAGAGGCATTGAGTGGCAATTATGTTCGGTCTATAGTCAATTTTCAGTATGCATCCCATCCTGGGAGGATCTCCAAACACCCTTCATTTGGTGTTCCCTTCTCTATCTGTGCTGCCTTTTCCCCTAGAATGTGTGACTGGCTTCCAAGCCATGAAACAAACCTCCTGGTACTAATCTCAGCCACTCTTGGTTGTTAGTCTCCTATTTTGTTACTTTATGTTCCCCAGATGAATGCAATCTTTCTATGTCTATCCCTCTCTTTCTGACCCATTTTGCTTAACATGATACTTTCTATGTAGTACCACTTGTATGTAAATTTCATGACTTCATCTTTTCTAACAGCTACATAGGGCTGGAGCAATAGCACAGTGGTAGGGCGTTTGCCTTGCACGCAGCCAACATGGCCGACCCTAGTTCGATTCCTCCGCCCCTCTCGGAGAGCCTGGCAAGCTACCGAGAGTATCTCGCCCACACGGCAGAGCCTGGCAAGCTCCCCGTGACGTATTCGATATGCCAGACACAGTAACAACAAAGTCTCCAATGGACTTAACCAGTCATTTGTTCTCGGGCACTTAGGTTTTTTCCAGAATCTGGCTACTGTAAACAGTGCTGCAATGAACAACCAAGTGCAGATGTCACTTCTACTATACTTTTTTGCCTCTCTGGGATATATTCCCAGGAGCGGTATTGCTGGGTCAAATGGGAGCTCAATTTCTAAGTTTTTGAGGATTGTCCATACTGTTTTCCAAAAGGGCTGAACCAGTCGGCATTCCTACCAGCAGTGAAGGAGGATCCTTTTCTCGCCACATCCGCTCCAACACCAGCTGCTTCTGTTCCTTTGGATGTGGGCCAGTATCTGTGGTATGAGATTATATCTCATTGTTGTTTTGATCTGCATCTCCCTGATGATGAATGATGTAGAGCATTTTCTCATGTGTCTTTTTCCCATTCGGATTTCTTCTTTGAGAAAGTTTCCGTTCATTTTGTCGCCCCATTTTTTGATGGGGTTAGATGTTTTCTTCTTGTAGAGTTCAACCAGTACTTTGTATATCCTTGATATCAACCCCTGGACAAAAGCTTTTAAGAAGGGATGACTTTGGCTTTATTGATACCAAGGTGTAAAAATTATATTTGTCGTGTTTTTTGTCCTCATTAAGAACAGTGGAATCAAAGAGATGTGCTCGTAGCTGGAGGTTCTTTGTCCTCTTAGTTATTTCTTCAACGTTCTTGAAGGCATTCCAAGCTGCTCTCTTCCTCCTGCACAACTCAGGTGCCAGGTCATTCATCATGTTGATTTCTCGACCTAGGTATATATATAACATTATGATATCCCTTCATTTTAAAGATCTCACCATTCTACAAAGAAGTAATCATCCATATCAAGAGAGGGGTTCGGCAGGGTGATACCATTTCACCAAAACTCTTCAGTGCCACCCTCGAGAACATCATGCGACGACTGGAATGGGAAAGCATGGGAGTGAAGATAGATGGTCGCCACCTCCGCTTTGCTGATGACATCGTTCTAATAACACCAAACATCAGCCAAGCAGCACAAATGTTGAACGACTTAGACCGTGAATGTGGAAAGGTCGGACTACAGCTGAATCTTACGAAGACAATGTTTATGAGAAACAGCCTTGTTCCTGACGCTCCATTTGCTCTCAACGGAACCACCATCTCCGAATGCAACAGTTATATATACCTAGGTCGAAAAATCAACATGATGAATGACCTGGCACCTGAGTTGCGCAGGAGGAAGAGAGCAGCTTGGAATGCCTTCAAGAACATTGAAGAAATAACTAAAAGGACAAAGAACCTCCAGCTAAGAGCACATCTCTTTGATTCCACTATTCTTCCTGCATTAACATATGCCTCAGAGACCTGGACCCTACGAAAACAGGATGAGAACACTATTCGGGTCTCTCAAAGAGGAATCGAAAGAACTATGCTTGGAATATCACGATTCACTCAAATGAGAGATAGAATCCGGAGTTCTGTCTATTGATGGGGAAGGAACACAATCATTCTCTTATTATGGTGATATAAACAGGCAGTTATTTACACATTAACCCAATAAAACCCAGCTCCCAGAAGAGAACAGCACAGAATCTCCTGCCCCCGCGCCTGGCTGTCCTTGCCAGGGCCACTTGGAGGGGACAGGTTGAGTTTCCCTCCCTGCACCGAGCAGAGCCCCATCAGCTGAAGACTTCCAGAATCAACCACAACCATGCTGAGATAACTCTCCACACGCATGAAAGTACTGGCAGAGAAACAAAAGCATGCAGGTTCCGGGGCTGAGATCTCCAAGCCTGCTCAGATCGGAGCTGAGCATCCTCCACCCAGATCCTCCATCTTCCAGTAGGCAGGGGTCACACCCACCAACTGCACCCCCCTCCCCATACCGTGTAATCCCATCAACAGCCAAAACCCAGAGACTATAAAACCCAGCTCCCGGAAGACATCTTATTATCTCACTCTTACTTGGGACAACCTGGCAGACTACCAAATATAACCTGCCCACACAGCAGAGTCTGGCAAACTCCCCGTGGTGTACCCAATATGCCAAACACCAGTAACAATGATGGGTCTCATTCTCCTAACCCTGAAAGAGCCTTGAATATGGCGCTTTTTAAAATCTCAGGGCTAGGGCGAAGGAGACATTACTGGTGCCTGCTCGAGGCAATCGACGAACAACAGGATGATTGTGATCGTGATCATGAACCCAATAAAAATTTGAAAAGTGTTCTTCGATCAGATGTTAAATGATTGTTTATAATTTGTTTATTTGTAAACACTGTCAATGGTTTCTGAAAGTGGTTTTTATGCAATTTTTTCTTTTCTTTTTTCTTTAATTTACAATATTATTTATGATTCAGTTTCAGGCATACAATGATCCAATACCAATCCCTTCACCAGTATCCACATCCCTCCAGCAGTGTCCCCAGGCAATTTTACTGTTCTTAAACATAAGATAAAGAATCTGTGATTACTTTTCTGAAACCACATATTGAAAGAATGGTTAAGTTTGTTCACATTTAAACCTGATAATGAGTGTGGAGTTGTTTTGGAATGATCTGGCAGTTCAGAGAAGTTCCACATAATTTTATAACTAGTGGAATTTTCTTAGAATTTAATTGGCTATGCCTGATTTTAAAAATATGTCTCTTTCAGGACCAACTGCTGGCGCTAGCAGCTTGTATCTCCTTTACAATGGAGCAGTATTGGCTGTGAGTTGGCTGTGAGAAGCAGGTGGGGCACAGCTGTGCCTCCCGCTGAGGTTTGGGGGTGGGGGTAGTCCACAAGTTGCAAATGAGGTATTTTAGACCTTCTGAAGAAATTAAACCGGCACCAGGTGCGCTGAAGTCAGACTAGAGCTTACCAAATCTGACGCTCTGTCAGACTCACTCCCACAGATTTGTACCCATGGTGGTAATAAGTTTTTTTTTTTTCTTTTAAGCTGTCCAAGGTGGCGATGACTCATTGCAAGGTTAATGCATTTCACCTTTCACCAAAGCTTCAACCAAAATATTTTTCCACCTTCATGACTCATCCTGTTAAATTAATAGGAGTCTAAAGAAAAC
The DNA here is from genome assembly GCF_029834395.1 of Sorex fumeus. Classification (NCBI taxonomy): domain Eukaryota; kingdom Metazoa; phylum Chordata; class Mammalia; order Eulipotyphla; family Soricidae; genus Sorex; species Sorex fumeus. Next base: position 8,044,371 of record NW_026606103.1, read on the forward strand.
ATACAGGGAAAGCCTAGGCAAGTGGCCGTCATCTCCCGATGAACACAGTTAGGTTCCAGGGTAACCTGGAGCTTCCCTTTTCCCCAGTTCATGTTTAAATTGCATTTAGAACTTTATAGGAGTCCAGTGGAAAATGCTCTGTAGGTTTTATAAAGCTGCTATTAGAGTTTTAAAGCCATCAAATACTTTGAATTAAGGAAGGACTTGATTAAAAATGAGGATCCACAATGAATCAACTAAGAAATATTTTTAATTGCTATGGGTAATTCAGTTAAAATCTCAAGGGCCTTCTTTTGGGAGGTGGGTGGGAAGGCGTGTTGTTGGAGCACACCAGCTCAAGCTTGGGCTTACTCCTGGCTCTGTGCTCAGAGGTCACTCCCGGTGGTGCTGGGGACTGAAGGCATTGTTGGGATCAAACTAGGCCAGTGTCTGAACCCTTATACTATGTTTCTGCTTTCCTTAAGGGTATTTTTACTGACCACTTTAATTTAGCTTGACTAGGCCTCCCTAAACTTGTTTCTTGCCAATATTTTACATCCAGTTATTTGCTTTAGCCAGACTTCCTTTAACACATATTTGAAACCATGGTTAAACATTTTTTCATAGTCAACATTAATTTATTTAAATATATGTACATTTTTCTTTCTTTTTAAAAAAATTTTATTAGTGAAACTAATTATTTATAAATAATTTATAATGATAAAATAATTTATAATAATAAAATAATTTATAAAATAAATAATAAAATTATTTATAAAATAAATAATAAAATTATTTATAAAATAAAATTATTTATAAAATAAATAATTTTATTATTTAGGGGGTACAGTTGTTCTCCCTTCCGAAATCCAACATGCCATTTCATCAGTAAAGAAATGAACAGCACCAGGTCCAGACAAGGTCAGACCTGAACACCTAAAGAACCTGCCGTCAGTACTCATCAATATGCTGGCTTGACTCTTCACATGCTACCTGTCTGAATGCAAGGTTTCGTCCCAATGGAAAACCAGCAGGACCGTACTACTGTTCAAGAAGGGAGACATCCATGACATTGGCAACTATATCCTGATCTGCCTACTCTCTGTCATCTACAAGTTGTTCACTCAATTCATCCTGAATAGGATTGGCAGAACACTAAATAAAGGACAACCATGCGAGCAAGCTGGGTTCCACAAAGGATTCAGCACCATCGACCATATCCACATGATAACCAAGCTCATTGAAGTTTCTTGGGAGTTCAAGATGCTGCTCTGTCTAACGTTCATTAATTTAAAGAAGGCCTTGGATTCTGTTGAGACGGAAGTGGTCACTGAAGCCCTAGCCAATCAGGGCATTCAAACTCAATACATCAAGATCCTCCATGAGCTGTATTACAGATTCACTGCCAGGATCTCACCATTCTACAAAGAAGTAATCATTGATGTCAAGAGAGGGGTTTGGCAGGGTGATACCATTTCACCGAAACTCTTTAGTGCCACCCTCGAGAACATCATGTGACGACTGGAATGGGAAGGAATGGGAGTGAAGATAGATGGTCGGCAACTACACCACCTCCGCTTTGCTGATGACATTGTTTTAATAACACCAAACATTAGCCAAGCGGCACAAATGCTGGCCGACTTTGAGTGTGGAAAGGTTGGACTACAACTGAATCTTATGAAGACAATGTTTATAAGAAACAGTCTCGTTCCTGATGCCCCATTTGCTCTCAACGGAATGACCATCTTTGAATGCAACAGCTATGTGTACCTAGGTTGAGAAGTCAACATGACAAATGACCTGGCACCTGAGCTGCGCAGGAGGAAGAGAGCAGCTTGGAATGCCTTCAAGAGCATCGAAGAAATAGCTAAAAGAATGAAGAAACTCCAGCTCCGGGCACAAATCTTTGATTCCACTGTTCTTCCTGCATTAACATACGCCTCAGAGACCTGGGCCCTACGCAACAGGATGAGAACACTATTCGGGTCTCCCAAAGAGGAATTGAAAGAGCTATGCTTGGAATATCACGTTTCACTCAAAAAAGAGAAAGAATCCAGAGTTCTGACCTCCATCAACGATCAAGAATCAGGGTCGCTGTCTCGTTTGCCAAGGTGTCAAAAATCAGATGGGCTGGTCACATAATGAGATTTAAAGACGACCACTGGACTAGAGCTCTTGCTGACTGGATTCCACAGGATGTCAAAAGACCACGTGGCCGCCCACCTACCAGATGGTCAGACTTCTTCATCAAGATCATGAACGATCCGTTTGAGGCTCTTTGTGTTCCTAGAGCGAACAGGTGCCATCGGACTACACTGGCACACGTCAGGGACAAATTGAGACGCTACTGGCGCCCGCTCAAGCAAATCGATGATTATCGGGAATCAAGTGATCAAGTGATATATATTTTTTCTTTCTTTTTTAAAAAAAATTTATTAGTGAAACAGCATGAGGTACAGTTGTAGATTTACAAATTTTTGTGCTTGGGTTTCAGTTATACAATGACTGAGTACCCATCCCTCCACCAGTGCCCATTCCCCACCTCCAATGCTCCCAGCATCCCTCCCATGACCTTTGCATCTAGCACAGTGGTAGGGCATTTGCCTTGCACGCAGCCAACCTCACCAACATGAGTTTGGTTCCTCTGCCTTTCTTGGAGAGCCTGGCAAGCTACCAAGAGCATCTCACCCTCACAGCAAAGCCAGACAAGCTACCCGTGATGTATTCAATATACTAAACACAGTAACAAGTCTCACAACAGTGATTTTACTGGGTCGACTCGAGCAAATCAATGAACGATGGGAGGACAGTAACAGTGACAGTGACTAATATCTATGTTATGATGTTGTTTCTTTTTATTTTTTTAAAACCTTTTCTTTCTTCCCAGGCTTTGTTAAATCTTACTTCTTTAATGACATCATTCTTAATAAAAACTGTTTCTTTTTTCTAGCTTCTAAAATAAATATTCTCTTGTTTTCAAGAACTTTTATTTGCCCTTGGTTCTGGAGTTTTAACCACATCTATGTGCATTTAAAAAATTACTTAGCTTATGATCATCAGTGCTATAAACTTCTCAGTCCTATCTTTTTGAAAAAATTCCCCCTGTATTCTTTTTTAATTTTCCCATTGGATCAGGGTCATGAACCTCACTTTATTTATTCTCAAAATACCTGGGTGGATTTTACAGACATATACAAATACTTTTAAATCTATGTATCAAAATCAGGAGAATCAGATGAGTCAATCAATGAAAGATGCCAAGAGCATGAAAGATAAGGCCAATTTTACCAATTATCATGTGATTTCTGAACATTAAAAACTCTATCCCAGGTATCTCATATCCCATGGTCCGCAAAATCTTTCTTTTGGGATTCTGAAGCAGTCAATAGCTGTAGGATTACATTGGTTTGTCCTTTCTGCCTTACCGGAGGGAGCTTAGGTTTATTGGGTTACACCCACCCATCACAGTGCTCCCATTTCTCTGTGTTTATTTGTAACTTCTTACTTTGTGTTCTGTTGACTTGTAAATATTGTTTTTTTCTCTTCTTCTTAAGTCCTTTGCATAGTTAATTCAGAGTAATGTTCTTTTTGTATGGGAAGAAGAAGACAGTAAATGCTATGCTTTTGTAATGTGAGAGTTAATTGACTCTCAATGATATTTACCTCCTAGGCATCTGTTCTCTCTACTTAAGCCTCAGTTGCCCATACTTCCTATCACCCCCAAAGCAGTGGCCCGACATGGGACTGGATGGACCTGGGGCAAGCTGTGAGCTATGTGCTACTCTGACATCGAAATGGGCATGGCCAAAGTGCCATAATGCTTAACTATAAGTTAAAAACTTGGTCATGGACAAATGCTGTCATGATCCAAAAAGTAATAACTAGATTTGGATCCTGCTAGGGTTAGGAAAGATTATTCTGGCCTGAGCACTGAGTATGTGGCAAGATGATCCCAGGATAGCCGCCTGACAAGCCTCAATGTATCTCTTACAGTGTCCATAAAAAAAAAAAAACTAAAGGTAATAAATAGAATTAAGATGTAAATTAAGATGTTAATTAAGTTATTGAACTGAGGAAAGGAGAAAAACACCGTAAGTGGTATTTTGCCCCTGACCAAAGGAAGGTCTTTCTTATATTGATTTTGCTACCTGACTGGGTGTAGTGTCTTCCTCCAGTGCTGGGGAGTTGGAGAGATAAGAGAGTTGGAGAGAGAGATGAAGAGAGAGCAGGGCAGTGAAATGGAGCATGGAGAGATTAGCAAGGGGGACAGAGGGAAGAGAATGTAGAAGAATACAGGAGCAGGCACGTGGAGAGAGAGCCCAGGCTGCGAGATGGAGCGTGGAGAGATGAGCAGGAGAGAAGGGAGGAAGCAGGAATGAGGGACAGTGTGAGACTAGAATGGGGAGCTCAGAGAGACTGAGAGGTGCGTGGGGAGAATAGAATAAACGGCAACTGATCAATCAACTGGCTTGGCCCTTGTTTCCTCCTCCGTCTGCCCCACGGCATGGGCCACCCTGGCTGGGGGAGTGGCCCGAGACCTCTGGAACCCCAGGCGGCAAGGGGGAGAGCCACTGGGGTCTTCCCTGGCCGCCCCAGAGATTATACAAATAGCCATACTTGTTGTTAAGATGGGTCCTGCCATCACCACTCTGGTCTTCTGTGGTGACATACACACTTTTGTCTTCTGTTTATATTAAAAGGAATGTATTGGTGGAGGTTTGCCTAGATCAGAAGCTTTTTTTCTTCAATTAATGTTTGATTTTCTCATTTTACCCTTTGATACAGGGTTCTTTGTTTCTTGAGGATTGTAGGACGGTGCATTTCCTGTGCTGCTTCTTTGGGCTCACTTTTGCTGCAGATGAGTGCTTCTAGCCTCCATGCTTCTCCTGTCAATCTCTCCCTTTTCTTTGTCTTTCCCATCTTCCTCTTCCTCCTCTTCCACTTCAGACTCATCTTCTGTCATCAGCATGGCTGCCGGAATTCTGAACACTTGGGTCAGGTGCAGAAGGGGTAGGGGGGGAGTAGGGTAACTTCCTACTATACTCATTTAAAAATGGAATTTGCTTCCTTCTTCCATGGCACCAAACAGTGGCAATGTAAGATTTTTTTAAGCTTTGTTTTCTGCATCTGTAGTCTATGAGTTTTTTTTTTTAAGTTCTGGAATCTCTGCTGGTTTTACAATTTTTATGAGCCCTTTAAGTCTCTGTTCTTTTTTTAGCTTGAAAGTTTTCAGGTGCAGTTTTTTTTTTCTGGGACACAACATCCAATGCACTCCTTAGTTTCATTTCTGACAAGAATGCATTTTGATAGACTCCGACTATCAAAGAACTGAAGGCTTTCAATTTCTCAGAAACTTCTGAGAGTTCCCTTTCAGCATCCTTTAACTTTGCAACCAGTGGCTCAAAGGTTTCAGGCTTCTCCCATCAATCTCCCCAGCCTTCTTCATTCCATTCAAACACAACTTTTCAACTAGACTAGTCCTATCAAGAATGCATCGTCATCATCATCATAAAAGTCTTCATCTTCCCAATATTGGACTTCCTTTTTCAGGAAACTGCTTCTTGCCAGAGCAGCCCTGAAGCATCAAAGATTGGGCAGGTTTCCAATGAGCACTGAACCGGCTTCTTTCCTATGTGAACGGCTTCAGCCACCAGCTGTTTTCCAGTTGAATCATCAACAGGCAATCTCACTCTGCAGTCCCTGTTCATCAAATTCATATTCTAATTCTCCTTCGTCAAAAAAATCCCTGGACAATCATTTTTAGATCCTTTATCTAAAAGGCCTTCTTTGGCTGCGGAAATTCTGCATAAATAGGTTCTCTGCAACCCCATCCTCTCAGAAGATGCCTCCCATCGTGTTCTCCAGACACTGGTCCTTCTTTTCCTTTTAGTGGTTTCCATTTCCATCCTTCATCTGAATCTTCTAACTTCTCCAGTATCATCTGCTGCTGTTTTCTCATTTCTTTCGCCTGGGTTAAGGTCAACTAGGATCTTCCTCCTGGGCTCCTTCGGGTCCTTGAAGGAGAAAGAGTCTGGTGCTTCCTCCAAAGGGGAAGACGTGCCCCACGTGGACCTGACAAGAGGTACAAGGCGAAATGCAGGTTTTGTTGAGGAAAGTTCCGTGGATTCTTCAGATCGTAGCGGTAGAGTTGACCCCAGGCCATCTCACCCTCGTCTGACATGGAAGGATGCTCGGTCACACGTCACAGCTGGGTGCCCTTCTGGAAAAGCAGCAACTTGTCCCTTTCAACTCCAGGTTCCCAGGATGGTGCCGCCGTCAGGTGTTCTCAGCTTTAGGGCACCGTGGCAGGGCCGCCCAACGGTAAAAAGGAGCCGGGGCTGGGCGCTGGAGAAGCAGCGACCACGCAGCTGGTGCTGCTTCCCGAGACGCGCTCAGGCTCGGGCCTCACTGGTGGGGCATCAGTTTCCCCAGAGTCAGGTCCAGTGCGCAGAGGACCTTTCCTCCCCGGATGGCTGGGAGCAGACCCCACCTCACATTCTTTTTTCTTTCTTTATTATCTCTCTTTCAGAAACTCCTATGAGATTTATTTTGAACTTCCTCATACTAATTCCTTACTTTCATATTTTGCATCTCTTTTCTGCAATTTGAGCAAATGTTTTTTATTGGATCTTAATCCCAATATTGACAGTATTTAACTTTAGCACTGGATTTATAGGCAACTTTTTTGAGATTACTTGACAGACATGATTTATATACATGCATACATTTGACGTGTGCAAATCCAGCATTTTGGATTTATAACTGAAAGGTTTTTAGAAAATTTAACCAGGGCCAGGGAATCCACAACCGTTAGATGCTTCATACATCTGAGCTCTACTCTTAGGGATGGAATGTGCAATTCCAAAAGGATAACAAGAATAGAATTCCCCTCCCTCCCTCCCTCCCTTCCTTCCTTCCTTCCTTCCTTCCTTCCTTCCTTCCTTCCTTCCTTCCTTCCTTTTATTGAATCACTGTAACAACTTGAGACATGATTACAAAGTTGTTCATGATCAGGTTTCAGTCATACAATGTTCCAATACCTGCCCCTTCACCAGCGGACGTTTCTCACCACCAATGTTCTGAGTTCCCCCCCTGCCAATTCTTCGTCCAGCCTGTCTGTATAGCAGGAACTTTTTTGGGGCATTATTGTTTGCAATGCAGGTACTGAGAGGTTATCATGTTTGTTCTTTTACCTACTTTCAGCACACAGTTCTTATCCAGAATGATCATTTCCAGTTATCTTTGTCATAATTGTCCCTTCTCTATCCCAAATATCTTCACCCCCTGGCACTTGAGGTAGACTCTCAACTGTGGATCAGTTCCCCTGGTCCTTGTTTCTAATTTCCTTGTATAATAGTCTTTAACTACAATTTTTTAAATATCCCACAAATGAGTACAATCATTCTGTCTGTCCTTCTCCTTCTGACTCATTTCACTTGGACTAATATTCTCCATGTCCATCTATTTATAAGTGAATTTCATGATTTCATTTTTACTGTTGGCTGCATAGTATTCCATTGAATACATGTACCATAGTTATTCGGGCTGGAGCAATAGCACAGTGGATGGGGTGTTTGCCTATCACACAACTGACCCAGGTTCGATTCCTCTGGCCCTCTTGGAGAGCCCGGCAAGCTACTGAGAATATCCCACCCTGTTCTTTTCTCCTCCCGATATTTGGATGAGGTTGGATGTTCTACCAGAGCCTTATATAAGGTTCTAACAGTGCCTTATATTATCTTGGATATTAAATCCTTATCTCATGGGTATTGTATAAATGATTTTTCCCATTCTGTGGATTGTCTTTGTATATTGGTCCCATTTTTTTGAGCTACAGAAGTTTCACAGCAAAGCCTGGCAAGCTACCCGTGAAATATTTGATATGCCCAAAACAGTAACAACAAGTTTCACAATGGAGACGTTACTGATGCCCCCTCCAGCAAATCGATGAACAACAGGAGGACAGTGCAACCATAGTTATTTTTATCCACTCATCTGTTCTTGGGCACTTAGGTTTCCAGTTTCTAGCTATTATGAATACTATTGCAATGAACATAGAAATGAGATGTTTCTCCTGCACTGTGTATATTCTCCAAAGTATTATTGATGGGTTGTATGGAAGCTTAATTTATAGGGTTTTTTAAGGAATATTCATATTGTTTTCCAAAAACACTGAACCAATTGGCATTCCCACCAACAATGAAAAGAGTCCCTTTCTCCCCACATCCATGCCAGCACTGGTTGCTCTTGTTCTTTTTGATGTGTGCCAGTCTCTGTGGTGTGAGATGAAATCTCATTGTTGTTTTAATTTATATCTCCGTGATAATTAGTGTTTTATGGCGTTTTTTCCATGTGTCATTTTGCCATTTAAATTTCTTCTTTGAGGAAGTTTCTGTTCTTTTCTCCTCCCGATATTTGGATGAGGTTGGATGTTCTACCAGAGCCTTATATAAGGTTCTAACAGTGCCTTATATTATCTTGGATATTAAATCCTTATCTCATGGGTATTGTATAAATGATTTTTCCCATTCTGTGGATTGTCTTTGTATATTGGTCCCATTTTTTTGAGGTACAGAAGTTTCTGTAGTTCCTTATCTTTTCTTCCACTTGCTTAGTCAGTGGTGTTTTTCTTTTGAAGATGTCTCTGGCACAAGAATAAAATTTAGCTGTTAGAGTAACAAACAAGCAGGATTGAGGCTACCAGAAGCACTTGACAGAGAAATTTTAGTTTCAAAGTTTGTCTCTATCAAAGGTGTTCCTAGCATACTGGGGTGCAATTACTAATGAAAATGGAGAAAATTTCCTCTAGTTACTATACTCCACAACTTTCCCTTGTTTCTCAGACCACAGGGGTGGGACATCTACAAGTACTCAGTCTCCTTTAAAGCACACAAACACATCAAAATTAAGGAACAGTTTTGGAAATTATTTAACAGTGTATGTGCACCAAACCATAATGTAGTCTGTTTTAAACTTACACTATAACAATACGTAACTATGTTTCAATAAAACTGAAAAACAACTCATCCTTCACTCCCTACCAAGGTCACGAGTTGCCCCCCACAAGCAGATCTCTGGCATGGCCATGGCTCCAGAGGCAAAAGAACTTAGTCCAGAGCCCAGCAGCTTGCAGAAGAAAAGTGAATGGACCATGTGTTAAACTATGGCGGCGTGCCTCCCCAGGAGGGAAAGGGTCTTGCTCCCTTCCGCCTTTTTCCCCCCTGGCAGCAAGGTGGCCGCCACCTCAGAGCTTATAGGAAAGCCAGGTATGAGCTGGCGGTGACAGGGCAACTGCAGTCTCATGGGAAGGGGCGCGGTACCGGCACGTCCTTCATGCCCTACCAAGGTCGCAAGTTACCCCCCCACGAGCGGCTCTCTGGCACAGCCATAACACCAGACTCACAGAAACCAATCTCGGAATTATCTCGCTCTTTGCAGAAATACAAAATCGTGGCTGCGCAACATCATATGATTCTCATAACCAGCTATAGAAAACAAAATATTTCACAATGCCTTTTCAGCAATTCTGATTGTTTGGGGGGAAATTCTAAACAATAATGGTGCATCTTTTGTTGAAATAATGAATGTAATCAATGTAGAGAAGAGTTAAGTAGAAATCATCTGCCTCACAGGCATTTGGAGGGGTGGGAGGGGGTTATATTGGAGATTTTGGTGGTGAAAAATGAGTACTGGTGAAGGGAAAGGTGTTTGATAATTGTATGACCAAGACTTAAACCTGAAAGCTTAGTAACTTTTCCCACAGTGATTCAATAAATAAATATTAAAAGAAAAAAATAAGTAAAAAATTAAGGTGGAGTTCATGCCCAATTCAATCAGCTAATCAGTGGCTGAATAAATAGCAGTACTCCTACAAAAAAACTGAAAAACAAAACAGCATTACTAGAAGTCTAAAAAGAATAGAATCTTTAAAAAACATTATAACTTAACTAATATTTTTATTCAGTAGATAAGAGAAGTAAAGTGAATTTTCATCAAGAAGCATTATTTGTATTTTCCCATTTCCCATTATTCCCGAGAGATCAAAAACTAATTTTTGATTTCTGCACATCTCCCTGAGCCGGAGAGATAGCATAGCAGATAGGGCATTTGCCTTGCACAGAGCTGACTCGGGTTCAATTCCTCAGCCCCTCTTGGAGAGCCCGGCAAGCTACTAAGAGTATTTCGCCTTCACAACAAAGACTAGCATGCTACCCATGACGTATTCACTTAATCACTTAATCACTTAACTTCCCATTAGTCGTCGATTTGCTCAAGCGGGCGCTAGTAACGTCTCCATTTGTCCCTGTCGCATGCTAGTGTAGCCCAATGGCATCTGTTCACTCTGGGAACATGACGAGCCTCAAACCGATCGTTTATGATCTTGACGAAGAAGTCTGACCATCTGGTAGGTGGGCAGCCACGCAGTCTTTTGACATCCCGTGGAATCCAGTCAGTAACAGCTCTAGTCCAGCAGTCGTCTTTAAATCTCATTACGTGACCAGCCCATCTGATTTTTGACACCTTGGCAAATGAGACAGCGTCCCTGATTCTTGATCCTCGATGGATTTCGGAACTCCGGATTCTTTCTCTCATTCTAGTGAAACGTGATATTCCAAGCATAGCTCTTTCTATTCTTCTTTGGGAGACCTGAATAGCGTTCTCATCCTGTTTGCATAGGGCCCAGGTCTCTGAGGCATATGTTAATGCAGGAAGAACAGTGGAATCAAAGAGATGTGCCCAGAGCCGGAGGTTCTTCATCCTCTTAGCTATTTCTTCAATGTTCTTGAAGGCGTTCCAAGCCGCTCTCTTCCTCCTGCGCAGCTCAGGTGCCAGGTCATTTGTCATGTTGACTTCTCGACCTAGGTACACATATCTGTTGCATTCGGAGATGGTCGTTCCATTGAGAGCGAATGGGGCATCAGGAACAAGGCTGTTTCTCATAAACATGTTCTTCGTAAGATTCAGCTGTAGTCCTGCCTTTCCACACTCACGGTCGAAGTTGGCCAGCATTTGTGCCACTTGGCTGATGTTTGGTGTTATTAAGACAATGTCATCAGCAAAGCGGAGGTGGTGTAGTTGCCGACCATCTATCTTCACTCCCATTCCTTCCCATTCCAGTCGTCGCATGATGTTCTCGAGGGTGGCACTGAAGAGTTTTGGTGAAATGGTATCACCCTGCCGCACCCCTCTCTTGACATCAACGATCACTTCTTTGTAGAATGGTGAGATCCTGGTAGTGAATCCGCAATACAGCTCACGGAGGATCTTGATGTATTGAGCTTGAATGCCCTGATTGACTAGGGCTTCAATGACCGCTTCCATCTCAACAGAATCAAAGGCCTTCTTTAAATCAATGAATGTTAAACAGAGCGGCATCTTGAACTCCCGAGAAACCTCAATGAGTTTGGTTATTGTGTGGATATGGTCGATGGTGCTGAATCCTTTGCAGAACCCGGCTTGCTCGCATGGTTGTCCTTCATCTAGTGTTCTGCCAATCCTATTTAGGATGACTCGAGTGAACAACTTGTAGATGGCAGACAATAGGCAGATCAGGCGATAGTTGCCAATGTCATGGATGTCTCCCTTCTTGAACAGTAGTACAGTCCTGCTGGTTTTCCATTGGGACGGAACCTTGCATTCAGACAGGTAGCGAGTGAAGAGCCAAGCCAGTGTATTGATGAATACTGATGGCAGGTTCTTCAGGTGTTCAGGTCTGACCTTGTCTGGGCTGGGTGCTGTTTGTTTCTTTACCGAGGAAATGGTGTGTCGGATTTCGGAAGGGAGAACCTATTCATATGACATATTCAATATGTCAAAACAGTAACAACAAGTCTCTCAATGGAGATATTACCGGTGCCCGCTTGAGCAAATTGATGAACAACAGGAGGACAGTGCAACAGTGCTACAGTGTACAACTTCCAGCTCATAAACAAATATCACCCCAATAAGGCAAACCTGTAGTTTCCAATAGAGCTTTGCCCCAAATGGAGTCACTCAAGAATTAAGTAGAGTTACAGTATGGAAAAGAACTTTAGAATCTATAATTCACAGCACTTCCTTCCTTTTCTAGCTTATAAAAAGAAACAGCTATTATCTGGCTCTTCAGGGGGATTTTAGAGGAATTGTTAGCTATGTGAAATACTGAAATTATGAAATGTGTCTAATTCCATAATAGGACTCCCTGGTTTCTAACTTACTTTAAAGAAATTATTATAAAGCAAAGAGAAAATATTTTCATTGCATCCACAAAACATAATAGGTACTAACATATTTTGTTTGTTTGCTTATAGAACCACACACTGGCACTACTTAGAGGTTACCCCTTATTCTACATTGAGGAATCACTCTTAGTGGAATTTGGGTGATGGACATCAAACTATTCTGGGTTAGCTACATGCAAGGAAATCACCCGACCTGCTGGACTATTGCTCTGCTCCTAGGAATGTGCAGGAGGGCTGTTCACACTCGATTGTGCTCAGGGCCTGTTCCGGGCTTTGTGCTCAGGGATCACTCCTGATGGGATTTGGGACCCAATGGGTGCCAGGATTGAGCAAGATCTCTAAACATCTAATATGGTTCAAGCTCCAATAAAATTTTTGTTTTGTTTTGGGTGCTCCTTATTTCTGGATCACTCTTCACTATCCTCTGAGTATCATACATAGTCCTTGGGATCAAATGAAACTTGCCACATGCAAAGTAAGCTTTTCTCCTGCCCCATTAGCTAGCACTATCCTGACATGAAATATTTGTTTACTACTATATTAGTAGTCATTAGCTTGTCAAAATATTTCTTTCTATTAGAGATCTCAATTAATTAAATTTTATAAAACCATTATATATCCTAATTTTAAAATATTTAAAAAACATTAGGAGGCTCAATATTGTCAATTGCAACTATTTTAATTCTGTGAAAGTATTTGGATTTCAGCATAAGCATTTAAATTTATTCGTGGCTTTAAGAAATTATGTCAAAGTCATTTTTACTCATATTAGGCAAAGAAAAAGTACTGTATGGTTTCTATCTTGGAATTTTACAATAGTTATCTGAACTTTTATTATTATTATTATTATTAAGCACTGGACTCATTTATTGTTTCCTTTTTAAATTTTATAATTCCTCAGTCATTAGTTAGCATATAAACTCATTACCTGAACTCATGTGGAAAGGAATAAAGTTATTTGTTAATCTTTCCTTTTTTAAAATTTATTTTATTGAATCACCATGAGATATAATTACAAGCTTTCATGTTTGAGTCACAATCACACAATGATCAAACACCCATCTCTCCACCAGTGCACATTCCTCACAACCAATAACCCCAGTATACCACCCCTTTACCACCCTCCCACTGCCTCCATGGCAGGCAATATTCCACACACACTCTCTCTCTTTCTACTTTTGGGCATTATGTTTTGCATTGCAAATAATGAGAGGTTATCGTGGTTTCTCCTTTATCTACTTTCAGCACATATCTCCCATCCCAACCGATTCCACCAACCCTCATTTTCTTAGTGATCCCTTCTCCATTCCAGTTTACTTCTCCCCCAACAGCTCATGAGGCAGGCTTCCAACTATGGAGCAATCTTCCTGGCCCTTGTATCTACTGTCATTGGATGTCAGTCTTGTGTTATGTTACTTTATACTCCACACTATATTTGACCCTCTCTTTCTGACTCATTTCACTTAGCATAATACTCTTCATGTATAACCACTTATAAGCAAATTTCAAGCCTTCATCTCTCCTAACAGCTGCATAGTATTCCATTGTGTAGATGTACCAAAGTTTCTTTAACCAGTCATCTGTTCTCAGACACTTGGGTTGTTTCCAGATTTTGGCTATCAGGAACAGTGCTGCAATAAACATACAGCTGCAGATATCATTTCTGCTGTGCTTTTGTGGACTCCACAATACCACTTCTGGGAATATATTCCAAGGTTGCTAATCTTTTCTTAATCCTAATCGGCTTTTAAGAACAAAGTATAATCCTTATTTGTTTACTTTTTTTGGAATAGATGCTTTTATACTTTTCTGAAAATAAGATTTGGTGCTCAGTTTGACAGAACATATAAAATTGAAAATATGACTTGACTTTTGGTCTTTAAGAAATCTATTTAAGTTTGGGGGATTGCCTGGTGGTCTGGGATGCATGTATAGCATGGAACAGAGCCATATTTGAACCTGAGCACCTCATTTCCCATGAAAATTGCTGGTTGTGACCCTTGAGCCCTTGAGCACCCTAGAGTAGGTCTCTGCAGTTCTGGAAGACCCCTGTTGGCCCTGTCATCCCTGCACTGAGAAGACTTGCATTTTTCCCTGACCATTGAAATGGTCGACCTGCATGGCCAAGTATTGCTAGGAACATATCCTCAAGATTCCCTGAGCACTTCTAGGGAAGCTGCCACTCCCCAATAATATTTTATTTAAAAATCCAACAATTACACAAATAGATAAAACATCTCTTTAAATAAGATTATTAATTAAGATCTTTAAAAAGTATAAATGTTGTCAAAATGAGCGTCCTAGATTGAATGCAATCCCTCTACAAATTCAGATGACATTTTTCAACGACTTAGAACAGCCAATAAAAAAGTTTGTATCGAACCATAAAACAACCTAAATACCTAAAGTCATACTGAGAATTTTAAAAAAATCTGGGAAGTATCTCATTACCTAATTTGAAATTGTACTGTAAAGCTATCTACTCAGAGCAGCCTGGTACTCGACTCTCAGACCAATGACTTATAATTGAGTACCTATGACAAATTCTCAGCTCCATGGTAAACCAATATTCAGTGAAAGAGTTTGATGCATGGAGTGGAGTAGTAAAGGAGAACTTTCAATAAACAGTCTTGGGAAAACTGAATATCTATATGTAAAAACTGAAACTTGACCCATATCTCACACCTCACATAAAATTTAACTAAGAGTGAATCAAAGACCTTGAAACTTCGAATCCATAAAATATGTTGTAGAAAATATTGGCATAATGTTCCAAGATATGGACCTCAAAGGTATTTATTTATTTCTTCATTTATTTATTATTTTAATTGAATCACCTAAAATAGAAAATTACAAAGTTGTTCATGATTGGGTTTCATTCATACAATGTTCCAATACCTGTTTCTTCATCAGTGCATATTTTTCACCACCAATGACCCCAGTTTCCTCTCTCCACCCCACCCCCATGCCCAGTCTTCCTCTACAGCAGGCACTTTTTTCTCTCTCTGTCTCTCTCTCCCCTTTTGGGTATTATGTTTTGCAAATCAAGTGCCTGAGAACAGATACCTTGTTAAAAAACTATGGTACATCTATGCAATAGAATACTGTGCAGCTGTTAGGAAAGCTGCATTTGACTAATACACAAAGACAGTAGAAAAAGGGCCTGTAGGACTGGCCCATGGTTGGAAGTATGCCACAAGTGCAGGGAGAGGGTAATTAGGTTAGAGAAGGAATCAAACATACTTTAAATTATATGACTACATTGGCAGAGGCAACAGAAGTAAAAGTAAAAGGTACAGCATCAAACTAAAATGCCCTTGCTTGTCAAAAGAACACAAATTAAAACTAAAATATTCAACTTAATGTGAGAAAATATTAGCACTCAACACATCAGAGATTTAAAAAATTCAAAGCCTTCTCAGAAATAGGGATAGAAACGAAGAGATACTTCTCTGAAGAAGTCAATTTGCACTTGAAAAAGTCTCCTCTTCATCACTATTATTAGGAAAATTAAAATCAAGATGACACTGAGATATTATTTCACAACAGTGAGAATGGTGCATATTTAAAAATAACAAAAACATAGGAATAATATGTGTTGGCAGACAAGTAGTTTAAAAAAGAGAACTAATTCATTGCTGGTAGGAAAGAAGTTTGGTTCAACTTTCATGGAAAACAGTATGGATATTTAACAGAAAAGTAATTTTGCACAATCTCCTTCGTGCAAAATTCTACTTCATGGAGTGGGGAGAAAGGGCTGCAAAGTTTAAGAAGAGAACTCCCAGAACGACCACCAACTGGGAGCTCTTTGGCACTTTTGCAGTAACGTGGGACGATGCCATCGTTGACAACATTGACATCTCTACAATCAACTAGTTCAGCGCCTCCATGACTGCATAAGGAATGCCAAGAGTGGGAAAGCCACAGACACTTGTCTTCAAAAACTCTCGAGCTCATTCACCAACGTGGTTCAGCACAAGCCTCAGACAATCACACGCTAACATCCAAGCTCACAAAGCTGTGCAGAGAAGCAATAAAGGAAGACCTTAAAGAGAGAAGAGCAGCAGTGTTGGCTGATGTGGCAGAAACCGGGAAAAATATTCGCAATGCACACCTGTGCTTCACCAACTACAAGACCAAGATGACTGCTTTCCGACCTCCTGATGGATGTATCACAGCTTTGAGAATGGCAATGGAGAAGATTATCCATGACTTCTACTCCGATCTCTTCAATAACCATGTCCACCTGCCCACATACCAAATTCCGCTGGATGAATATGTCGCTCCCATCCTTCTCCCTTCCAAAACAAACAAAGAGCACCTGGCTCAGACAAGGTCAGACCTGAACACCTGAAGAACCTGCCGTCAGTACTCATCAATACACTGGCTCAGCTCTTCACACACTACCTAAATGAATACAAGTTTCCGCCCCAATGGAAAACCAGCAGGACTGTGCTGTTGTACAAGAAGGGAGACATCCATGACAGCAGCAACAATCGCCTGATCTGCCTGTTGTCCATTGTCTACAAGTTGTTCACCTGAGTCATCCTGAGTAGTTAGGAAGAACACTAGATGAAGGACAACCATATGAGCAAGCTGGGTTCCAAAAAGGATTCATCAATATCGACTGTATCCACATGGTAACCAAACTCATTGAGGTTTCACGAGAGTTCAAGACGCCGCTGTCTAACATTCATCAATTTAAAGAAGGCCTTTGATTCTGTTGAGACTGAAGCAGTCATCGAAGCCCTAGCCAAACATGGCATTCAAATCAGTACATCAGAATCCTCTGTGAGATGTATTACGAATTCACCACTAGGATCTCACCATTCTACAAGGAAGTGATTATGGACATAAAGAGAGGGGTTCAGCAGGGTGATACCATTTCACCGAAACTCTTCAGTGCCACCTTCGAGAACTTCATGCAATAATTGGAATGGGAAGAAATGGGAGTGAAGATAGATGGTCGGCAACTACACAACCCCTGCTTTGCTGATGACATCGTTTTAATAACACCAAACATTAGCCAAGTGACACAAATACTGGCCGACTTCAACCATGAATATGGAAAGGTCAGATTGAAGCTGAATCTCACCAAGATGATGTTCATGAAAAATGAACTAATCCCTGGTGTTCCATTTGCTCTCAATGGAACAAACATCTCTGAATGCAGCAGCTATGTCCTGGGTCGAGAACTCAACATGAGGGACAACTTGGTGCCAGAACTGGGCAGGAGGAAGAGAGCAGTGTGGAATGCCTTCGAGAGTGTTGAAGAAGTTGCTAAGAGGACAAAGAACCTCTGGCTCTGAGCACATCGTTTTGACTCCACTGTTCTTCCTGCACTAACATATGCCTCAGAGACCTGGACCTTATGAAAACAGAATGAGAAATCTATGTGGGCATCCTAAAGAGGAATCGAAAGAACTATACCTAGAATATCACATTTCACTCAAGTGAGAGAAGGAATCCGGAGTTCCGACCTCTGTCGATGATCGAGAATCAGGGATGCTGTTTTGTTTGCCAAGGCATCGAAAATCAGATGCGACAGACACATAATGCGATTTAGACATGACTGCTGGACTAGATCTGTTACTCACTGCATTCCACAGGACGTCAAAAGGACATGTGTCCACCCACCTATGAGATGGTCAAACTTCTTCGTCAAAACCCTGAACAAACGGTTTGAGGCTTTTTGTGTTCCTGGAGCGAGCAGATGCCACTGGGCTATGCCAGCATGCGACAGGGACAAATGGAGACAATACTGGCGCCTGCTTGAGCAAATCGATGATCAACAGGATGACAAGTACTACAAGTGATATTACCAATAAATGGCTAATGGAATGATAAAAAGTGCCCCAGTTAAAAAAATTTGTGAAAATCATTGTATCTCACCATGGGGATACTATTCCTTTCCTGTGGGCTTACTAAGCTGTTAAGACTAGTTAAGCCTTCTCTGTTAATGTTGTTAGCCGAGCTTATTTGACTTCTACATTCTATTTTCATCCAACCTCATGTGCTCCTGCTGGTATGTTAATATTGTGATGTTTGGAGGTGCCATGTGCAACAGAAACTCCAGAATACTTAATTGGGGTGTGAGTTTATCTGGTTGTGACTGTGGAAAGTGGTTGTGACTGCTATGAAAGTATGAGGCTTGGGGGAGGTCAGCCATACCCACTTCGAGAAGACCCAGAGTTTTCATAAAAATGAAAGAAAGAAAATCAGTGTACCTGAAAGTTTCAGCTGTTTGGCATCTCTGTGGAGCTTGGTCATAAAGTGGTGGAGTCCAGCCATAAGCTTTGGAGTCTGACTATTGGGGTGTAAGTGTGGCTGCCAGCATTTTGGCAGAGCAGAAGCTGAGCCTGCCCTTTTCTCCAGATCTCCATATCAGCCAGGACCAATATGTCTGAGAAATTTTTGTGATTAGTTAATCTCTTTTAAGATTTAATTGTGAGCCGCTGGGGCAGGGCTGGCAGATGAGCTAACATGATGGTAGCTGTGAAAAATGCTGCAGGAGCTTCTAGAAGTGTGTGTGTGTGTGGGGGGGGGGTGGTTGGAGAAGGTTGCCCACCCCAACTCTGAGAAAGCTTGGAATAATGCCAGTGTACTTAAAATTTTCAGCAATTTGGCATCCTTCTGTAACTCAGTCATGAAGCAAAAGAGTCTGACCATAGGCCTTACAATGGCTGATGGGGTATAAGTGGCTGCCAGTGAGACTCCTACTCCCATAGGAGGATGGAAATTTGACTTGCCCCATTCTCAAGATGGGCCTGGAGGTCTCATCTGGCACCCGTATTTCCTGGAAATTTGTGCAGCTAGTTCATCTCTTTCAAGATTTAATTCGGTCTCCGGGGCAGGTCCAGAGATGAGCTAACACCGTGGTGGTGGTGGGATGTGAGTATGGCTTCCAGGGCTTGGGGAAATACAGGGAGGTGGGAGACCCATGCTCCAATAACCAAACTAAAAATGGACTTACTAGGCAGTGTTGGGAGTGGGAAGGAACCTAAAGACATAGTTGGAGGAAAGAGAACACTGATGATGGGACTAGTGTTGGAATATTGTATCCTTGAAACTCTAATATAAATAACTTTTTAAATAACTGTGGCTTCATAAAATTTTTTAAATAGAAAAAAATGTTAAAAACACATTAAAGGGGCTGGAGCGATAGCACAGCGGGTTCGATTCCCAGCATCCCATATGTTCCCCTGAGCACCGCCAGGAGTGATTCCTGAGTGCAAAGCCAGGAGTAAACTCTGAGCATTGCCGGTGTGACCCAAAAAGAAAAAAATAATAATAAAGTGGCTGCTGTTTTTTTAAAAAAAAACACATATTAAATTGGATAAAATTGAAATAATTTTAATATTTTATACTTTAAAAATATTTTAGGTTATATTGTTATTTTTTCTATGCAATGAATAAGTTATCATACAATAAGCTCTGACTATAAAATATTTTAGTTATGAAATTTAACCTCATGGTATTTTTAATAATAGCATATTTTCTCTGTGTTATCTTATACATCTTTCAATATATAAATCCAGAACCTTATCATCTTTGAAATTACCTGCTATATTTTATGGAATAACATTAATCAATTTCATCCTTGGTGTCTTTTATGTGCATAGTATTTTATTATCCAAAAATGTTTGAATCTGATGCATCTTGAATCAATTATGTGCCTTTTATGTTTCCCCTTCATTTGTAAATATAAGTATGCCATACCAATTATTCATAATCTGCTGTTTCTATAAAACTAGGCCTGATATTTTAAAGGACAACAGAAAGGGAGCTGATCTATGTACCACTCTATTCCTTCTCACAACATTTTGATTTCCCTTATATTCTCTAAACATATTTGTAGCCCAGTGGGTATACACATGATCATACATGTGTATGATCATATACACATGATCATACATGTGTATGATCATACACATCATATATAAACATACACACCATGATTTTGTTCATTTTTGAAAAATGAGTATCTTTTTCCCTATAACACCTGACCAAATACAACAAAATATGATTATACTGACAGCTAATTAGTATGTCCACATTTAAGTATTATTTTTGGAAAAATATATTTCAAATATAAAAAGTGTGTGAGTGTTCTTTAAAAATAAAACTTGAGGAGCATCATTATAAATGAAACATTCTTTAGGGCTGGGAGAGTAGATAGTATAAGGATTCCAACACACATCTTGTGTGAGATGTTGGTTTAATACCCAAAACGACATGGCTTCTCTGAGTACCTCTGGTGTGACTCTTGAGTGTGGTCTGAGTTTCCCCTACCACAGAGTCCCAAAATACTGCCCTTTCAGGTTCTAACTTCAACCAAATGGCCCTGTTGGCAAGAATCACTGGGAGTTGCTGTGGTATCTTTAAAACAGAATGTTGTTTCGATTTTTTTTTTGTTTTTTGTTTTGTTTTGATTTTTTGCCTTCTTACACTCAATGGTACTCAGAGCGTACTCCTGGCTCTACACTCAGGAATCACTCCTGGGAGGTTCAGGATGCCGAAGGTTGAACCCAGCTTGGCTATGTGCAGAGCTAGCGCCCTACCTATTGTACTAGTGCTTCAGCCCCTAAAGGCAACAGACTTTAGCCAATCTTTTTAAAAAGCAATATCTTGTAGAAAAACTCATCTTTCAAGTTCTTCATTTTAAGTATTATTCAATACAGAGCCATGAAATACTAGAATATTTGCAGAAGTCACACAATCCTTGCCTTCTTGTCCTTTTTGAAGAGAACCATACAGTGATAAGTAACATTTTTATAGTCTGTGAGTTCATGTTTGTTTTGTGTTTTTTTATCTGTAATAATTCTATAAGGGTTCTGAAAAGCCTTTTTATAGTCATTTCACAGATAAGATTTCTGATTTTGAGAGAAAAAAATGATGTTTCTAAGGAAACTTTGAACTTATGGTTAAGGAGTCAGATTGGGAGGCCTTTTTATCTCATTTACTTTCCTAGCATAGATGCTACTAATTAATTTATGATTCTATAAAATATATCTTTTTTTATTCAGAATGTTAATTTTATTTTATTATTTATTTCCCCCTTTCTATTGATTCAATATGAGATACAGTTATAAAGCTTTCAGCTGATTGTTTGAGCTTCAGACAATCATCAAACACCCATCCCTTCACCAGTGGACATTTTCCACCACCAAAATCCCCAGTCTTCCCACCTCCCTACCCCCACCGGGTCCAACCCTTCTCCTGCCTGCATAGCAATTTCCCCCATACTTTTTTTATACTTTGGTTATATTTGATATTTCGACACCAATCCCACCACCACTCAAACCTGCCAAAAAGGCAATGCTAGACGATTTGTTTTGTATTGCTTGTTATGGATAGAATATAATGTCCAGGAAATCCTGTGTCATTCTCTTCTGGGAACTTTAGTTTATAGTCCCTGGATCTTGGCCACTGTTGAGATTACATGGCACCGAGGGCAGTTTGTGAATGTGACTGACAAGTTACTGGAAAACTGGAGACTTGGGAGGAGGAGGCCCAGTCCCTATCCAGGCGGGCTTAAAGATGTCAGTCATGGGTTCCCACATATCTGGGTTTTCCTGTCAGTCTGCTCTCTGGTGAGGTTTATCCTGTTTGGGTGAGGCTTGTCAGAGAGTGTGGAGAGTGGCCTTGAGCATGAGGGCAGTTGGGTTCTGGAGGGTTTTGGCTGCCAGGTTATGTTTGGGGTGGGGAGGGAGACTCAACCTGCCCCCTTTCCAGGTGCCAAGGTGAAGACAGTCTGGCGCCAGGTCAGGACATTCTGCAGTGCTCTCTTCTGGGAGCTTTTCAGTTTAGTCTCTGGATCTTGCCTGTTGAAGAAATTACCTGGCTCCAGGGGCAGTTTGTGGGTGTGACTGCCAAGCTACTGGAAAACTGGGGACCTGGGTGGAGGAGGCCCAGTTCCTATCCAAGCAGGCTTGGAGATCTCAGTCATGGGTTCCTACTTACCTCCGCACTACTGGCCCTAACTGTGTCTTTTGATCTCTTTTAAGATATATGGGTCTCTGAAATAAGGTCAATAAATCAGCTTATATAGCTGAACTAGAGATGGTTTGTGGTGTGTCTCCCACATACCTAACATTTGGCTGTTTAATTTCTTGGTAAACTTGGCCCCAAGTTGTTGGGGTCTGGCTAAAGGCAAAGCAGTAGTTTTGTGGTATCTGAAAGTCTGAAGGCACTATCAGGCTGCTGATGCACTCACCCTTCAGGTACAGGTTGACCTGCTTCCGGCACCATACCCCCTTATAAAGTATATCTCTTATAATACACTTCCCTTAAGAATTTGGGTCCATAAGTACCATTTTGAATAAGATCAATTTCTAAAAATACCTTAGTTACTGAAACTGTTTCACAGATGATCTTAATGGTACATCAAAGATGAGTTCTTCAGTATTGAAACATGTTTCTTATTAAATATTAGCAAACCAAATGCAACTTCATACCAAAGGATCATATACCATGAAAAATTGGATTAATTCCCAGGTCAAGGATGAGTCAACATATGCACATTAATTAATACAATATACCACATCAATGAAAGGAAAGATGAAATTGAAGCATAGAAAGTTTTTGACAAAATCAAACATATATTAATGATAAAGAAAACCTCACTCAACAAATAGGGATGTCAAAAAATTTTCCTCAAGATAGCAATGATCATCAACAAATTCATAGGCATTCTCAATGATGAATATTTGAAAGCATTCATCTTGGGATCAGGAACAAGGCAAGGAAAGATTCCCACTCTCTTCATTTTAATGTAGAATTTGAAGTTCTAGCTGCAGCAAATAGACAATGAAAAAGAAATGAAAGAAATCCAAATTGGTGCTGAAGCGATAGTACAGGAAGGAGGGTATTTGCTTTGCATGTGGCTCTGCATGTAGGTTCAATTTCCAGAATTGCATATGGTCCCCCAAGCACCACCAGGAGTGACACCTGAGTTCAGAGCCAGAGTAAGCTCTGAGCATCGCCAGGTGTGACCCAAATGAAACCGAAAGTTTAAAAGAAATCCAAATAGGAAAAAGAAGTCAAATAATCACTATTTGCATATGATGTGAAAACATACATAAAAGACCTTAAAGAGTGCTAAAAAAACCTCCCAGAAACAGTAAAACAAGGATAGCAAAATATCAGGCTACAAACAATATACAAAAAATCTGTAGTATTCTTATATTCAAATAATGAACTATAAGAAAACGATTTTTAAAACTATTCCAGTCTAAATAGTGTCCAAAAGCATCAGATTCCCAGAAATTAGCATACTATATACATTCAAATGTTCTATCACTAAGCTATACCCCCTTAATGAAATATATAAAAACCATTATGAAATTAATCAAAAGAATTTCAGGAAATGGAAGAGTATTTCATGCTAATGAATTGGAAGAATCAATATTGTCAAAATGACCATTCTACCTAAATTACTATATAGGTTCACTGAAATCGCCATCTAAATTCCAGTGACATTCTTCAAGAACTTAGAGCAATTATTAATAAAATTTATATGGAATCTTGAAATATTCTGTATAGCCAAAGGCATTCTGAGAAATGAGAAATTGGAGAAAAAGTAAGAAATAAGAAATCTCTTTGTTTGACTTGTTAATACTCTAAAACTATAAAACCAAAAAGAACATAGTACTGGAATAAACAGACCAGTGGGTTATAATTGAAAGCCCATAGATAAACCCTCAGCTCAATTGACAGCTAATTTATTTAAATGGAGCTGGGTATACGAAGTGAAGTAAAGATTATCCATCTAAAAAATAGTATAGGATTACAGGATAGCCAAATGGGAAAAAATAAACTAGATTTGTATCTCAAATAATTAAAAAATAATTTAATTTTTAAAATTGAATCATTATGAGATACACAGTCATGAAATTGTTTATGATCAGGTGTCAATGTTCTAACACCCATCCCACCCCAGAGTACATTTCCCACTACTAGTGTCCCCAGTTTCCTTCCCACCACCCCTCCCTTAAGCCTTTATCTACGGCAGGCACCTTTCTTTCTTTCTTTCTTTCTTTCTTTCTTTCTTTCTTTCTTTCTTTCTTTTCTATTTATTTCTATCTTTCTTTCTCTTTCCTTCCTTCCTTCCTTCCTTCCTTCCTTCCTTCCTTCCTTCCTTCCTTTCTCTATTTGTCTTTCTTTCCCTTCCTTCCTTCCTTCCTTCCTTCCTTCCTTCCTTCCTTCCTTCCTTCCTTTCTTTCTTTCTTTCTTTCTTTTTCTATTTATTTCTATCTTTCTTTCTCTTTCCTTTGTTTCTTTCTTTCTTTCTCTTTCTATTTATTTTTATCTTTCTTTCTCTTCCTTCCTTCCTTTCTTCCTTCCTTCCTTCCTTCCTTCCTTCCTTCCTTCCTTCCTTCCTTCCTTCCTTGCTTTCTTGCTTTCTTTCTTTCTATTCTTTTTTCTTTCACTCTCTCTTTCTCTCTCTCCTTTCTCCTTTTGAGTATTATGGTTTGCAATAAGATAATGAGAGACTATCAAGTTTGTTCTTTAACCTACTTCCAGCACTCTGTTCTCACTCAGAATGATCATTTTCAACTATCTATGTCACAGTGGTCCTTTCTCTGTCCCAATTGCCTTATTTCTCACCAATTGTGGCAAGCTTTCAACTGTGGATCAATACTCCTAGACCTTATTTCTACTGTCTCATGTTATGGTTTTTTCATATCCCACAAATGAGTACAACAATTCTATGTCTGACCCTCTCCTTCTAACTTATTTCACTCAGCATGATAATCACTGTGTCCATTCATTTACAAGCAAATTTCATGACTTCGTTATTCCCAACAGCATGTAGTGTTCCATTAAGAAGATGCACTATGGTTTCTTTAAGCAATAATCTGTTCTCCTGCACTCGGATTGCTTCCAGAGTCTGGCTATTGTGAACAGTACTACACTGAACATAGATGCTCAGATGGCTTTTCTGCTGAGTGCTTCTGTGCTGCCAGTGTATATTGCCAGAACTGATATTGCAGGATCATGTGGGAGCTCAATTTCTACATATTTTAAGAAAGCCCATATTGTTTTCCAAAATGACTGGTCCAGATAGCATTTTCACCAATGATAAAGGAGAATTCTTTTCTCCCCATATTCTCACCAGTACTTTCTGATATGTACCTGTCTCTGAGGTGTGAGATGATATCTCACTGTTGTTTTTACTTGCATCTCACTGATGCAATAGTGAAGGTAGTTAAACCTGCATCATTTCATCAAATTTTAAAGAATAGAATTTAATTCTAGACATGATAATATATAAGATATCACAAGTTCAGACAAATTTTCCTTGAAAATTAATATCTCATGCCTAGGAAGATATCTCATGTCTGTGTATGCAGGAGTTCTGTTTTTACTACTTGGCTCTTCATGGTCCTCTGAATAGTACAGAATGAGGACCTCAAGTACTGTTGAATGGGGCCCCAAAGCAAAATCATTAATACTTACTTAGAAATAACACCACAACTAAAAGTAAAAGTGCTCTGTTCTAATCTATTTATTAGGTACATGTAAGTTTACTTTTCTGATATGCTTCAGGATAAATTTTAGCTCCTTTGGATTGTTGTGTTTTACATATCTCTGGCTCCTTTCTCCAGCTTTGGATTAAATGAAGGTTGTCTGGATCAGGGGCCACTGTCGTCACATAGATTACACTTTCTTTGCTCTCTATCCCCTTGAGGGTAGTGGAATGCCCTCACACCTGTTCGTCTTAATCTACTCTAAGTTTTACCCATTAAGTTTTGTGAAAGGAATTGAAGAGGAGATCATCTTCTCTTCTCTCTGCTCTTAAAAAAAAAGTGGAGATGCCTTAGTACCCAATAAATCTTCCCTCTGCTAGCTTATTTCATTGATATAGTACTTAGTAGCGTCACAGCTCCTGGAGTGCACAACAATTGAACTATCTTTCATACCACCTATTTTGGGTGACTAGGATATATGCTTTAATTGATGAGGAAGATAAATAATAACTGAATAAGGAGAGAAGTCATCTGGAAAACTAATATTCCAAGTTCTGGAAAATAGTAAAAGGGTTAAGTTGCTTGATTTGATTCCTGGCACTACAATGGTGTCCTGGGCACTGTAGGATTGAACCTTGAACACAGTCACGAGCATGGCCTAAGAACCACAGTATGGCCCCTCTCTCCACCCCAAACACACACCTCTTCTATTTCTAGAATAGAAGACTTTTTAAGTTTCTGTATTTTCCTAAAGGATAAGAAATTGGGAAAACATTGAGTCTCAGACTCTTCTTTTGGGTGAGAGGTACACACACATTAACTCACAGTTCTTAAAATGGTGGGTATATTCCAAATTGTCAGTATATCAGTTTCATTGCTTAAGATAGTATATTCTTTCATTGGATCTATTTTTATTTTATGTTTTTGATCGATATTTTATTTGAATGCTAGAAGACTCTTAGCAAATTATAATCTGACACTTAAACTTAGAGGTTTCAATTGCTTATCTTAATATCCACCATACACAGAACATGTAGGGTTTACCTTTAAAATGTTTTTGCATTTAAATCTAGGTCTTTTTTTCAATCCAGAGAGTATGCTGTCCTTTCTTGGATTCTGTAACTGCAGATCATTTTTATAGCAGATAATTTCTTTGCTAATTTCCTAGGAAGACCTTGCCAAGAAAGGGAGAGGATTGATTCCCTAGGGTATTTCTGTCGTTTCTCAGGGCCAACTCCTGGCTCTGGGCTCAGGGATCACTCTTCTTGGAGGACCATATGTGGCTCAGGCAACAAGCACAGTATGGACATGTGCAAAGCAAATGTTTTACCTGATATTTTTCCTCTTTTGTAATACCTACTTTGTTCATTCTCCAGTACCATGAAGGCCATCAAACTGGACGTGACCCATTAGTAAGGTTTGCTTTGCCCTGATACACATCAGAAGACATATAAGCTAGACGATGTCACACTGAGTAAAGTTAGTCAGAACAAAAGAATGATATTTCTCATATGTGGGACTTAAAGATATACACTGAGGCAGCAATATAAGTCCAAGAGCAATGTAATGGGGAGCTGACATCAACAATTGAGTTTGGAGGTGGAAGGGACTGGTGTTGGAACTATGTCCATGATAAACCATTATTTATAGTATTGTAGACCAAAAATTTTAAAAAAGAGATAAGTAACAATGAACTTCAAGTATCCTTGTGTTTCTTATGTTTAAAGACATTTCAATTTTGTTGAGTGAAAGACATCTCTAATTCTGATTTTTCTACCTTTGATTATAGATAATTTTTACTTCTTTTTTTGTTTTCACTTTCATGAATGACCAGTGAAGGTCCTAATTTCTTTATTTATGAGCTATGGTTTTGTCTTTTTCATCCATTCTGGGAAATTTTACCCTTAAGTTATTTATGTCTGTAAGCATATTTTTTGTATAGTTGTTCGATCAATGTTGATCAATATCCACAAAGACAAAATTATACTATATTGGCAGAAAAGACTGGAGAAATAGCACAGTGGGTAGGGCATTTGCCTTGCACACACCCGTCCCAGGTTTGATTCTCCTGTCCCTCTCAAAGAACCCGGCAAGTATCCCAACCACATGGCAGAGCCTGGCAAGCTCCCCGTGGCATATTCGATATGCCAAAAATAGTAACAACAAGTCTCACAATGGAGATGTTACTGGTGCCCGCTCGAGCAAATCGATGAACACTGGGAAGACAGTGCTACAGTGCTAAGTTATTTATAGCCTTCTTAACTTCCATTTATTTCTCCACCTTATCTTGCCTTTATTTCCATCTGGTAGAATCTAGGCATCTTTTATAACTCAGCTGAGATGTCATGATTGACATCTCCAATCTTATATTAATTTTGTAAACATCTTCAATCTTACATGAATTTCCTTCCTTTGAACTTCCCATGTTCTTTCTCTCTCTCTAATAGCACACTTGTATTTGTATTACGTATATGTTGTATGTGTGTTTACTGAGCTCTATTCTTTTCATGCTTGGTACCACAAACTAACTACTGTATATTATCTATAAGGCTCTATATATCCCATGAACAAGGAAGATGTTCAGTAAGTATCAATAAATGTCAGTTGTGATAATAATTATGCATAAACAATTCAAGCTCACCTTTATGGGGGTGAGCCACGTTTGGTTATAATCAGGGGTTATACCTGGCTCCGCACTCAGAAATTACTCCTGGTAGTGCTTGGGGGATGAAACCCAGGTCAGCCATGTGTCAGGGATGGAACCCAGGTCAGCTATGTGTAAGGCCAGCGTCTTAGCTGCTTCACTGTCTCTTTGGAGGCCCAAATTCACATTTTTGTTTATCATTACATTCACAAGTTTTATGTAATCGATTGGAAGTTTAAAAACTATTTTTACTAATTATTTCCTAGCTCTTTTCCATATCTAAATATGAACATGAATTTTTTTTTATTTTTAATAGTGAGACATCATGAGGTACAGTTGCAGACTTACACATTTTTGTGCTTGGGTTTCAATTATACAATGATCAAATACCCATTCCTCTACCAGTGCCCATTTCACACCACCACGGATCCCAGTATCCTTCCCACCCCCCATCCCCCCCATCCCACCCTGCCTCTGTGGCAGGGATTCCCTTTTGTTCTCTCTGTCTTATTGTGTTGAACATGAAATTTTTGAAACCTGTGTCATGAAGAGGAAAAAGAAAAAGGCATTCATTTTATGTTTTATCCTGGTTAGAAGCCAATGTAAAGGCTTGTACTGCGAAAACAAGTATATTTCTTGCTGTGACAGTTTGACTGTTTATCCTGGGACCCGTTCCTACCATTGGCTGCCCTGAGAACTATTAACCCTTACTCTGAGCCAGCAAACCAGATGTGGGATTTTTTTTTCAGATGTGGGGTTTTTAAGGAAAATTATTGGTTATTTCACTACATGCAGTTTTTTCAGTTAAGTCTTTAAAGCTCAGAGCATTCCATAGTAATAACATCATATTTCCCCTTCAAACTGTTAATTATTTATCAGCTTTAAGCTACATCTTGAGTTTGTTATGTGGCTAACCGAATGCATATTCACTGTATTGATCCCAATGCTGCTGGAGAAAACAATTCAGCAATAAAAATGTTATAGGTCTTCTGGGGGATGGGAAACAGGGCTTTCCTCTCATTTCTGAGTGCCTGTGTTCAGGCTCTACCAATGGGTTTTGACTGGTCATTCCTAATTACTTTTCATTGAGTCGATTTATATTAGAATAAAGCTTTTCATGTGATTGCTAAATTCCTGAAATTTGGGTTTGTGTATACAAAGTTAGTCTGTGGATGATAGTGCAGTTGGGTAGAACATTTGCCTTGGGTGAAGTGAACCTGGGCTTGATACCCAATACCCCATCAGGTTCCCCAAGCACTGCCAGCAGTGATCCCTGAGCACAGAGCCAGAAGTTACCCTTGAGCACTGCCAGGTGTGATTCAAAATGCGAAACAAAACAAAACAAAACAGTTAAACGTGAATTCTGGTAAAGCCCTATTTCCCCTGCTACTTCCCAAATCGTGTAGTGGGTTCTTAGCAGAAAATATCCTCCTCACGTTGCTGCTTTCCTACCAAATGAGACATGGTGCCAGTAATTCCCCCAGAGTCAGCAATACTCAAATTGCTATACAGAAGCTGAAACATTCCCTGGGGAATTTGCTGATTATCATCTAGGTTCAAAATCATTTTTTAAATAATGAGAAAATATTATTTATATTCTTTACTCTTACTCTTTCAAAAGAGTAACCATGCGGTTTTCCAACAACAGCACATGAAACCCTGATATCCAAGCACAACACACTGAATATAGAAATAGAAACAAGAATATACCTACATTTGTAAAGCAAAGTAATAAGTGAAAGTAATTTGCAGAACTGCAGTATATTACCTTGTTCATTACTTACTTTTCATAAAAGTATGACTTCTGGGGACAGCAACAGCTAGGGTGCTTTCCTTGCTTGCAGCATATCTGGGTGGATCCCTGAACTGCCATATGGTCTCCGAGCTCACCAGGAGTGATCTCTGAGCACAGAGCCAGGTGCAAGCCCTGAACACTGCTGGATAAGGCCCCCAAACCAAAAAATATACCTATGGCTTCTAATTTAGCATGCTTTGCTTTTATTGTTGTTTATTGTGTAAAGGTAAAGGTAAAAAGGTAAAGGCCCTCCCGTTGATCATCGATTTGCTCGAGCGGGCCCAGTAACGTCTCCATACAGACTTTGTTGTTACTGTGTCTGGCATATCGAATACGTCACGGGGGGCTTGCCAGGCTCTGCCGTGTGGGCGAGATACTCTCGGTAGCTGGCCGGGCTCTCCGAGAGGGGCGGAGGAATCGAACTCGGGTCGGCCATGTAGGCCGCTTGCAAGGCAAACGCCCTACCCGCTGTGCTATCGCTCCAGCCCTATTGTGTTTATGATAGAATACTAATATAGATATATTACATATTTAAGCAAAATTATTTTCCACTTTGATAGTCTTTTAGATTTTGAAGAAGTGCTGAAATCACAATGTCTGAGAAACACCAACTTTCACTCATTTATGTGAGGCTTTCCTATGCTACTAAGTTTTCATTATAATATGAGACAAATGGAAAAATGTCAAATACACCAGGAATATGTCTACAATACTTAAAAGAAATTCTATGAGAACCATGAGAAAAAGTTCTAGGCCTAAATTACCACAGTCAACTGAAGTGCTCTCTGAGAGCCCTTGCCTAGCTCATTCTAAGAAACCTACCTCTCATGCAGTTACAGTCAGTGAGCTGTTCAGAGGAAGCTATAGACCCAGGATGAGAGAATCTGGTTGTTGTGGGGCTATAAAAAGTAATCTTGAAATTGGCCTGAAGTTTGGGGAAAAAGTCATGGGTAGGGATACAAATATCGACATATTCATATCACTTCACCTTTGTTCCTTGAGAGCAGAAATTCCCTTTTAGAATTCAGCTACTGCCTGAATTGAGGTTTGTGTGCAAACCATAATTAGTAACTTGTAGTGAGTTTCATGTGAAAGTCAGAGTGGCTCCATGCTGAGCTGGGAATGGAGACATGTCCACATATTTAAGTGAAGTTTAAATGACTAAACCACGGAATGTTTGGATTTGATTCCCTTTCCCATAAAGCAGACCCCTCTTGGAGCTCCCTTGACTGTATTTTCTTTCAGAGCTCATTGACAAAAAAGTCTATCCAGTTTACAGGGGTTTAAAGCACCATAATGCTTATCCTCATCCATATTTTCTAAGAAAAATGTCTGATTTGCACACTGCCAAAATTTATTTTTATGCTTTCTACTAATCACATTATGTGATCCCGGTTCCCCTGGGGTATAAACAAATGCAGAAATTATTTACTTTTGGGGTCTTGTTTTTGCTTTGGGGTCATACCCAGCTGTGCTCATGGCTTACTTACTCCTGGCTCTGAGCTTAGGAATTATTCCTGGTGGGTTTGGGAACTATATGGGATGCTGGGGATTGAACCCAGGTTAGCCACATGCAATCAGATACAATCACTCTGATTACAAGGTAACAATTCTTTAAAAATTTTTGTGATTTATATTGAGGTAATATGACTTACAATACTTTCCATTATCACTTGATATTAGTTCTTTATTTGTTTGGTTGGGGCTTTTTGTATTCTTTTATTATTGAATCACCATGAGTTACAGTTATAAAAGTTTTATGTTTGAGTTTCAGTCCTACAATGATTGAACACCCATTGCTCACCAGTGAACATTTTACACCACAAATGTTCCCAGTATCCCTCTGCCCCTTCTCACCCATTCCCCGTACCTCTATGGCTGATTGCCATCTTACTCTCTCTCTCTACTTATGGGTATTATTGTTTGCAATATAGCTTACAAATAATGAGAGGCCGTCATATTTGGTCCTTAATCTATTTTTAGCACACATCTCCCACCCCGAGTGATCCCTCCAGGCTTCATTGACTTAGTGATCACTTCTCTATCCAAGATGCCCTCTCCTCCAGCTCATGAGGCAGGCTTCCAACCATGGAACAATCTCCCTGGCCCTTGTCTTTGCAGCCCTTAGGTGTTAGTATCATATTACGATATTTTACACTTACATAAATGAGTGCAGTCATTCTATGTCTGTCCCTCTGTTTCTGACTCATATCACTAGGCATGGTATTCCCCATGGCCATCCACTTATAAGAAAATTTCATGACTTCATCTTTCCTAAAAGCTTCATAGTATCCCATTATGTAGATGTACCAAAATTTCTTTAACCAGTCACCTGTTCTAGGGCACTCCAGTTGTTTCCAGATTCTAGTTATTGTGAACAGTGCTGAAATGAACATACAGATGAAGATGTCACTTTTACTCTTCTTTTTTGTACCCTCAATATATATATTCCAAGAAATGGCATTGCTGGGTAATATGGAAGCTCAATTTCTAGTTTTTTAAGAGATGTCATTATTGTTTTCCAAAAAGGCTGGTATTCCAATCAAAATGAAGGATAATAACTTTTCTCCATATTCATGTCATCATTTCTTTTGTTCTTTTGAATGTGTGCCAGTCTCTGTGGTGTGAGATGGTATCTAATTGTTGTTTTGATCTTCATCTCCCTCATGATTAGTGATGAAACGCATTTTTTCATGTGCCTTTTGGCCATTCATATTTCTTCCTTGAGAAAGTATCTGTTCATTTCAATGCCCCATTTTCTGATGGGATTGGGTGTTTTATTCTTGTAGAGTTCAACCAATATCGTGTATATCCTTGATATTGACCTCTTATCAGAAGGATATTGGGTGAATATCCTTTCCCATTCCGTAGGCTGTGTTTGTATCCTGGTCGTTGTTTCTTCTAAGGTGCAGAAGTCTCTTAGTTTAAGATACTCCCATTTGTTTATCTCTGCTTGGTTATTGGTGTTTCATCTTTTAAGATAACTTTAGTTTCAAAGTCATGGAGGGTTTTGCCAACCTTTCCTTCAATGTATCTTGTAGATTGGGGTCTTTAATCCATTTTGACGTTGACTTTTGTGCTTGGTATTTGGTTGAGGTCTGAGTCCATTTTTTTGCATGTAGCTGTCCAGTATTACCAGCACCCTTTGTTAAAGAGGCTTTCCTTGCTCCACTTTACATTTCTTACCCCTCATCAAAAATTAGATGATCATATATTTGCAGGTTTGTGTAAGGATGTTCAACCCTATTCCACTGGTCTGCAGAACTGTCTTTGTGCCAATGCCACGCTGTTTTAATTATTACTGCTTTATAATACAATTTGAGGATGGGGAAGGTGATACCTCCCACCTTTCTACCCCCAAGAATTGCTTTAACTATTCGTGGGGATTTGCCGTTCCATATGAATTTCAGAAATTTTTGATTAATTTCTTTGAAGAATATCATGGGTACACTTATAGGAATCGCATTGAATATGTATGATACTTTGGGGAGTATTGCCATTATGACAACCTTAATTCCCCAATTCATAAGAGATGTGTTTCCATTTCCTTGTGTCCTTTTTTTATTTCTTGAAGTGCATTTTGTAGTTTTCTTTGTACAGATCCTTTACCTTCTTAGTTAAGCTGATTCCGAGGTACTTAATTTTCTCAAGGATGATTGTGAACAGAATCTTTGTTTTATATCACTTTCTTCTCTCTCATTTATTGCATATAGAAAAGCCATGGATATTCATAGGCTGTGACTTGGCTATACAAGTCTATTTTTTCTAGGGGGTCCTCTAAGTATAGTATCATGTCATCTGCAAAGAGTGAGAGCTTCCTTTCCTTATTTTCAAAAAAATTATTTATTGAATCACCGTGAGAACAGTTACAATGCTTTCAGGTTTAAGTCTTGATCATAGAAATATCAAACACCCATCCCTTCACCAGTGCACATTTGCCACCACCAAGAACCTAAATATATGCCCCATTCCACCCCTCCCCATGCCTGTGAGGCAGATAATTTCCACTTAACTCTCTCTACTTTGATTACATTCATTATTTTGACAAAAGATGCACCATTATTATTTGGAATTTTACCCCAACAATCAGACCTGCTGAAAAGTCATCGTGACATAATTTGTTTTCTATTGCTGATTATGAAGACAATATGATGTTGTGCAGCTGCTTTTAGATTTCTGTTATTTTACTAATTAAGTCTGGAGGGATTTCTGCCCATATCTTTTTGATGCTTGGGGAGCTTATGGCTTGCTCTGGGTCCATCCAATCCCTTGTTGCGACCTTCCTTTTGGGGTGTTAGGAACTAAAGGCAACTGAAGATTAAATCAAGTGATATGACAGATGCCCAGGAATAAATATTATTTGGAGTCAATTAACTCCAAGTTACAAAAGCATAGCATTAACTCTCTTCCTGTGTCTATACAAAAAAAACCACTGCTCTAAAATAAACTATGCAAAAGACATAAAGGAAATAGAAAAGCAATATTTGACTTGCAAAACACAGAGTTCTCAGAAGAATCTGACTTTATAAGGGGAAATGAGTTATCAACAGATAGAGAAGCAGAGCACAAAGGAGATGTTAAAGATAAACACAGAGGAATGGGAGTGCCTCAGGAACACTGTGATGGGTGTTACTCAATAAACCTTTGTCCTGCAGCAAGGGAGAAAGGACAAACTAATATTATCCAATAATTACTTGCTGTAACAATACCACTCCTAGATATTTTAACAAAATATATGAAAAACTTACTATAAAAGACATTAATAACTCTATTCTCACAGAAACATTCACACTAGTCACAACATGGATTCATTCCGTTTTCCTTTTTACACATGCCTGGGTATAGAAGCTGTGCTATATTATCCAGTGGAATATTCGTTTGTCGTTAAAAATTAAAATAATGCCCATTTGTAAAATGGATACATGTTGAATTAACTTGAGTGAGAAAATAACTAAAATATAATAATTTCTTGGTTTTACCCATATGTGCATTATAACAAAACAAGTGAACTCTGGCATGAAGCAACAAACCTGATTTCCAGACTCAATCAAAACTATGGTAGTTTCCAGAAGGGAAAGAATAAGGGTGACTGAAATGATTTAAGGGGTATTATTTTGTGGCAGAGTGGTGACAAAATATAGTGATGCCATACATACAGAGTTATGAAGCAAATCCCTGGAACTACACGATTTGTAAACTAATAAGACAATGAGTCATTCTTAAAGTAGCTTTGGGTACATGTATTTTATTTATTTTTATAAAATAAATTTTCACATGATTTGCAAAGTTATTCATAGTAGGGTTTTAGACACACAATGTTCCAACAACAACAATCCCACAGTCAGTGTGAATGACTCTCCACCTATATTCTCAGTTCCTGTCCATAACCCCTTCTTGATACATAACTGTTTAAGTTCAACTGTTGGAGTTTTGGCCTTATGAATTCAGTGTTGCTAACTCTGTGGGTTGGATATTTGGTTCTACCATTCCTTAACAACACCCGTGTACCTGAATCCCTTTAACCCATGCTCATTCTTGCTTCTAACTCTTCTCCCCATTTCCACCACTCTATTTATTTCCTTCTCCTCTCTATACTTTGGGACAGAGGGTGATCTAGCCACCCTCCCTTTAAACCATTGCATTACATCATCCAGTTATTATAATTACTAAATGTGATATCATTCTGTATTTTTTCTTCTGGTTTAAGTTTTTTAAAAAATGATATCTTGCAGTTCTGTCCATGTTTGGAATGCATGCCTTTTGCGAATTGCATGATTCCATCATTCCTTACAGCTGCATGGTATTCCATTGTGTACATATAACACATATTCATGATCCACTTATCTGTTGATGTCTAGGTTTATCTCAAATATTAGATATTGTGGGTTGAGTTTCCCTCCCCACCCTGAGCAGAGCCCTGGCAGCTGAAGACCTCCGGTTCCAGCCACAGCCATGCTTAAGACCACTCTCCACACGTTTGGACAAGCCTCATGCATGAAGGAACCAGCAGAGGAACCCAGGTGTGCGGGATCTGGGATGTAGATCTCCAAGTCTGCTTGGAGTGGGACTGGGCCTCCTCCACCCAGATCCCCCATCTTCCAATACGTAGGGGTTATACTACCAACTGCCCCTGGCACTGTGTAATCCCATCAATGGCTAAGACCCAGAGACTATAAAACCCAGCTCCCGGAAGCTGGACATCTTATTATCTAGTTCTTACTCTGGAGAACCTGGCAGGCTACCAAAAGTATCCTGCCCACACGACAGAGTCTGGCAAACTCCCCGTGGTGTATTTAATATGCCAAAAAACAGTAACAGTGATGGGTGTCATTCTCCTGAGCCTTAAAGAGCCTCGAATGTGGCACTTTCTAAAATCTCAGGGCTAGGATGAAGGGGAAATTACTGGTGCCTGCTTGAGGTAATCCATGAACAACTGGATGGCAGTGATCCCTTCATAGGGTGAAGACAGGGAGTCAGATCCTTGCCTTAGCCACACAATGTCAGGGACTCCAAAAATCCAGAAGCCAGGTCGAACTTGTACTGACTGCTGAAATGAATAGTAATGTGCATAGATCCTTTTGAATGGATGTTTTTCTGTCCTGGGGATAGATATTCAAAACTGGAATTGCTGGGTCACATGGCAGATTAATTCTGAGTTTATTGAGAATGCTCTATCCTGTTTTCCAGGGGAATTGTATAAGAAAACATTTCCACCAGCAGTGTATGAGAGTTATTTTTTCACCACAACCCCATTTACAGATTGGTTCCAGTATTTTTAATATGTGCTATTATCACCGTATAAGATAGTAGTACCTCAGTGTCGCCTTGATTTGGAACTACAGCGTATATTCAATGTAACTCATATTCAATTTCAGACAAAATTATTCAAGGACTTAGAGCAGTCAGTTATAAAGTTTGTGTGGAATCATAAAAGATCATTAATAGCCCAAACCATGTTGAAAAATAAGAGACTGGGAGGTATCTAAGTATATTATCTAAAAATATGAGACTGGGAAGATGACTATGGAATGCTGTTTACAGAATGAGGATGAAAACGTTCCCTTTAGAGATACTGAATCTGTCAGTCATTTAATCACTCTAAATGACATTTTTATAGAATTCCAGCAAAGTGACAATTAATACCTTACTGTTACAAGCACAGCTGCTTAACTTCAAAATAAGAGCAGATAAAGTTTGCATAGCATATATCCCCCTTCAGATTCATAAGGAAAGTTCCTTTCCAGTGTAAAATTTCAGTCTTTGTGATTTTACAAATAATTGACTCTAATTGCATCTGGCAACAATGATAAAATATGTGAACTTTCTTCTGAATGGTGGGGTGTACTTTGTCTTTAACAAAAAAAGGAAAAAAAGAATAAAATACCTGCCACAGAGGCAAACTGAGAACTAGAGGGTGAATGGGACACTGTCAGAGGAGGGAAAGTGGACACTGGTGAATGGATTGAAAGAAAATTGTATGTTTGAAACTCAAATAAATTAATTTATAATTCAAGATGATTCAATAATAGTCTAATAATAATTTATGGGACTATCAGATCACACCCACTGGGAATTCTGAGCCTGCCATCCTGCAAAGAGGTCCTCTACCAGCCTCTGCCAGCCTTAGGCGCTGCTGATTGCCTTAGGAACATGGTGTGTTTCCTACCCATGAATGCACTGGCAGCTGTACCTCATCTATTTTACATTCTAAAGGGCTAGTGGGAAACTATAGGGTCAATGCCAGAATCTTCCCCACCACTACCCAATAAAAATACCCTCAAACTAAACAGAGGAACAACAATCACTCCTGTCCTGCTAAAAAACCTTTGCATGGTAATGGAGATAGTCACAGAAACAGACATAGACAGCAACCTGTCAGTATTAAACAACAGACCAGACAGTGCTCAGCTTCTTAGGAGCTAAAGCTCCAATATAGATTCAGCAATCCGCAAACTTGAAAAACAGTGCAAAAACTATAAAATTCTACCGTTATAGTAGACAGGGAGAAAAGTTCAGGTAAGTCCACCAATTCATCAAAATTCTTGATCCTAGTTGAAGAGGATCTCAAATCCATGCACAAGGGAAATTAAGTAGTTGCTGGCAGCGAAATTCAAGAAGCTGAAAGAATCGATTCATAGCATGAAAGAATCCACACAAAGGATACTGAAGAATCTAAATTATACTATAAACACAGCAATAGAATTCTCAATATGGAGAAATATATCAGCAAACTTGAAGAGAGTATACAAGCCGTCAATACAAATAAAGAGGCAAAAGATAAGAGAATTTAAAAAATGAATGCAAATTTAAGATACTTAGTGAGTAATAGCAAGAAGAATAATCTCTAAAATATTGGAATACCAGGAGAGGGAAAATAGACTGGGGAAAAAAGTACTGGTAAAGATATAATCCCTGAGAACTCTCCAGGCCCTGAAAGTTGTCTTCTACATAGAGTTAAGAATCCCAAAGAGTTCTAAACAAAATTGATTCAAAGACAAAATAAAGACACGTGTAACCAAAATGATAAGAGCTAAAGAGATATACATACTACTTAAAGCATCAGAAGAGAAGAAAATCCTCAAACACACAAAAAATATAAGAATCACAACAGGTTCTTATAGGAAACCATATAAACAAGAAAAGAGTATAATTATATATTCAAAACATTGAATGTAGAAATATTCAACCCATACTCTACTTCTCTATAAAGCCATCACCTAAATTTACTAATTAAACATATCCTACAAAAGTTACTAAAAGGTCACCTACAAAAAGCAGATTTAACTTCAAAGACAGTTAAACTCAAACACAGAGGAATGGAAACATTGTTTTTTTCCTTTATGTGAATAACAATTCTGAATATCAGTGAACTGAATTCTCCCATGAAAATACATAGCAGCAGGGTGGTTTTAGGGAAAAAGTCCCAAATTCTGCTTAAAGGAAATTAACTTGAATTTAAAAGATAAGACTAGGAGTGAATGTCTAGAAAAAAATGATGCAACTAATACAAAAAACTAATGGGACAGGGTAAAAGACAGGGATAACTATACTTATAGCATACCATATAGCATTCAAGGCAAAAAATAATAAAAGATAAGATGGTCACAATGTGCTACTAAAAGGGACCATAGAACAGGAGGCTCTGAAGCTTATCAACATATTTGCACTCAATGAAGGACAGCAATATTTATAAAAATACTCACAGAATTGAAAAAGCACATTGAAGGAAACACAATAATGATGGGAGACTTCAGCACCCTGTTTTGTCATTAGACAGACCAAATAGATAGAATATAAAGAAACAAAAGCCCAAATTGAGCAACTGGAGAATTAATGACCATCTACAGAGCTTTCCTCCCCCTAAGACGTGAATGCACATTCATCTAGAGTGCACAGGGAACATTCTCCAAGATGGATCACATACTAGGAAATAATGCAAACATGCATAAAGTTGCAAAATTGACAGTATTTTCAATCATCTTCTCAGACCACAAAGCTACAAAGATCAAAATTAAGAGTGTTAGCTCTGCGAATGCACAGAGGCCCCTCTGC
This sequence comes from Sorex fumeus, assembly GCF_029834395.1. Classification (NCBI taxonomy): domain Eukaryota; kingdom Metazoa; phylum Chordata; class Mammalia; order Eulipotyphla; family Soricidae; genus Sorex; species Sorex fumeus. The sequence goes on from NW_026606103.1 coordinate 8,084,034, forward strand.
AGCCACAGGTACCCTGAGAAGCACATATGTGAGATGCAAAACATGCATTTTTGAAATGCCAAAATCAGCAATGTGACTCGATCTGTGACTTTAGGATCTGAGACAACATGTCTCAATTAGGGAGTCGACAGTGGAGATCATGGCTTTCCAAGTGATGCCGCTCATGTGGCCACCAGTTAATCTCCCCTTCCACATTGCATTGGATCCATATCTTGGTTTCTTATACCAAAATCTCATAAGAGTGGACTGGCTACCCCAACAACATTAGGCTAATAATCTGTTAACCTCTACTCCAATCAACATACCTGCCAAACTTACAAAAATAGCTGTGAATGCAAAAAATCATTACAACCCCAATCTAAAAGTAACAGTATACTCAGGCCAAAGAACATGTCCCCCCAAATCAGCTCAAGAGACCCCACACAAATCGACAGGAACACCAGGAAGAAAGTAATATCTCTGAGGGGGAAAGAAGAGACCACCACCCACTGAGTTTCCCCAGAGTCCCTCCCTCGCAGTGAAAGAGGGACACTGAGACTGTGCTGGAAGGATCCACATCCAGACCACCACACCATCATGGGGGAAAAGCACAGATCCCCATGACAAGGAGTGGAGGAAGAGAGGAGCCCTGAAGCCTCAATAAGAAATACCCACATACATAATCTCTCTGATAAAGAATTTAGAGATGAAATAATGTGCATGTTTAATGAACTCAAAGGAACAGTGGAACAGAAATCCGATAAAATACAGGAGGATATGGGAGAAATAGTGGAATTATGGCCAATAAGATACAAGTGTAAGTGACAGCAGAAATAAGAAAACTATAAACAGACGTGTCATTAATTAAAAAAAAAGGTAGATAAAATGAAAAGCTCAGTGGGATCCCTCAATAGTATAATGGTAGCAGCTGAAGACAGAATCAGTGAGCTTGAATATGAGTTGCAGAAAGCATTCAGAATAATGTTTTCTGAATAACAGAAGATGGAAAAAGAACTCAAAGTTGCTCAAGGGAAGACAGGAGAACTAAGAGTTGAATTCAAGAGGAACAACATAAGAATCACCAAGAGTCCCAGAGGGACAGGGAGGCAACCCTAATGGGGTAGTAACAGTCAAAGACATCATTGTTGAAAAGTTCCCAGAGTTGGAAAATGCAGGCATCCAGATCCAAGAAGCCTGAAGAGTATCAGCTAGCAGAGACCCTAATAAAATGACTCTAAGACATATCCTAATCAGAACAAATACCATGCATAGAGAAACTACACTGCAAGCAGCTAGATCAAAGAAGAAAATTCCATACAAAGGAGCATCCCTTATATTTACAGCAGACTTATCAGATAGAACTCTCCAGACTGGAGACAATGCTGGGATAAAGTGAAAAAGCTCAATGAACTAAAGGTCTAACCAAGAATACTTTCATTCAGATTTGAAGGAACACAAAGCTTCCTGGAAAATCAACATCTCAGGAATTTAATAGGCTAAAATAAACTCTAAAAGAAGGACTGTAGGGGCTACTGAAAGATAAGACAAACCCCACAAACACAATAGTCCTCTGAAGAAAGATGGCACAAAATCCTATGATAATAATGTCCCTCAATGGCAATGGACTAAGTACACCAATAAAGAGACACAGAGTGGGAAAATGAATTAAAATTGAATCCAAAATTCTACTGCCTACAAGAAACACATTGAAAAGCCAAAGCAAACAAGGACTCAAAGTCTAAGGCTGTTAAGCAATTCTTCAAGCAAACAACTCCTTTAAAAAGGCCAAGGTGGCCAAGCTCGTATCTGACAACTTAGATTTCAAGCTTGAAAGGTTAAGGGACAGTGATCAAGGGATATGTACATCAGCAAGAAATTGCACTTAAACATATATGTACCCAATAAGGAGCCAACGAAATCTAAAAACTCTGCTAATAGACTTCAATGAGGACATTGGTAGCAACATAATAGTAGTTGGAGACTTTAAAGCTTCCTTGTCACTTTTTAATGGTCCTACAAGACTAAAATTCAGCAAAGAAATACTGGCTCCTAGAAACAAAAAATTTGTATAGTAGCATGTAGGTTACATAATCAATAACCAAAAGTCCATGGCTTTCCTATATGAAAACAATGAAAGAGGAGAAAAAGACATTAAAAAACAATGCCTCAGAAAATCAAGTACCTCAGAATCAGCTTAACAAAAGATGTGAAGGACTAGGACAAAAAACAAAACAAAACAAAACTACAAAACACTACTTCAGGAAACAAAAGAGGAATGAAGAAATGGAGATACATTCACTTCATGTTATTTTTCAAAAAAAAAAAAAGCTGGGTCAGTTAACATGTACCTTCTAGAAATTGAGCTCCCAAAGACCTAGGAATAACCACTTCTAGGAATATGCCCTGAGGGTCCAAAACACATAGCCAAAACACCATCTGTATTTCTATATTCTATGTTCATTGCAGCACTGTTCAAAATAGCCAGAATTTGAAAACAATCAGAGGGCCCCCAAACAGACTACTGACTACTGTATAAAGAAACTATGGTACATCTACAGAATGGACTCCTATGTAACTATTAGAAATAATGAAGTCATAGAATTTTCTTATAAATGGACGGACATAGAGGGTATCGCACTGAGTAAAATGAGTCAGATGGCAAGGAACAGATATAGATCGACGGCATTCATCTTGTGGGATATAAAAATGTATGAGACTAATATTAAAGGACAGGGAAACCAGGGTCCAGGAGAACTGGTTAGTGGTTGGGAGCTACCTGATGTGTTTTGGGGTATAGGGCGATTAAGACATACAGGATCCGTATGACAATAATAGTTTGAAATGATCATGCGGGACAAGAACCAAGTATTGAAAGTGAGTATAGGCATACACATGATAACCTTTAAGTAGCTATATTGTAAACTCTAATGCTCAAAATGAGAGAAAGAGAGAGAGACAGTGAGAGGGGATAGAAATGTGTCTGCCATAGAGATAGAGGCAGGGCATGGTTGGGAGGGAAACCAGGGACATTGGTGGTGGGAAATGACATTACTGAAGGGATGGGTGTTAGAACATGCTATGACTGAAATCCAATCATGAGCAACTCTGTATCTGTGTATCTCACTATAATTAAATTAAAAATCAACTTGGCCAATAAAAATAAAATCATATTAAAAAAATCAAAATTAACAAAATAAAAAATATTAAAATATAATGTGGAGGAAAGCTCCAATACATGGAAACTGAGCAAGATACTGATAAATGAAAAAAGAAAATCAAATAAGTAATCAAAGAAGAAATTAGACTCCTCAAAAATTAATGGGAAAGAATAAATAAACTACCAGAACCTATGAAACACGGGAGCAATGTTAAGGGTAAAATTTAATGCAATGCTGACTTATATTAGGAAAAAAGCAAAAGCCCAAATCAATAGCCTAAGCACTCATCATAAGGACCGGAGTAGTAGTAAAGTGGATAGGACTCTTGCCTTACATGCAGAGAACACAGGATACTGGAATACAGATAAACTGTAAGACTAATGGTTGGAGCTGAATACCCAATGATAAACCCACATATCTATGGACAGCTAATTTGTGACAAAGGAGCTGGGTCTGTGAAATGGAGTAAATACAGCCTCTTGAACAAAAGGTGTTAGGAAAAATGGGTAGCTACCGTTTTTATATGAAAAAATAAAATAAAATTGGGTATGAATCTTGCACTTTAACCAAATATCAATTTAAAGTGGATCAAAGACTTTAACATTAGATTCCATAAGCTATATTGAGAATATCACTGTCACTGTCACTGTCCTTCCATTGTTCATCAATTTGCTCAAGCGGGTGCAGTAATGTCTCCATTGTGACAATTGTTACTGTGTTTGGCATATTGAATACATCACATGTAGCTTGCCAGGCTTTGTCATGTGGCGAGATACTCTCGGCAGCTTGCCGGGCTCTCAAAGAGGCGCGGAAGAATTGAACTCGGGTTGGCCATGTTGGCTGCATGCAAGGCAAACGCCCTACCCGTTGTGCTATCGCTCCAGCCCCAAGGAGAATATAGCCAGAACATTTTGGAATTTGGACCTCAAAGATGTCTTCAAGGATATTATTCCATTGGCAAGAAAACAGAAACAAAAATAAACAAATAGGATGATTACATCAAATTAAAACATTTGCATGGCAAAAGAAACTGGGAATAAAATTAAAATCATCTTACTTATTGGAAGAAAATATTTTTATTATAATATATAAGCTAAATGATTGATATTAAAGGTATACAAAGCACTTACAAAAATCAAATCAATAAATTAAATTACTACATTTAAAAATTAGGAGAGAAAAATAACAGATATATTTCAGAAGAACAAGAGATGGATAGCCAGTAAGCATATGAAACAATGTTCTTTATTGCTTATTATCAGGTAAATACAAACAAAGATGACACTGTGAATCAGGCCATTGAGAATGGCAGAAAGGAGAGGAGTATCCTGAGAGGGGAGTGTCATGCCCAAGAAACACTGATGCATTGCTGGAGTGATTGCTGTCTCTTTGTGCTGAGGAAAGGCATTGTGGAAATTTCTCAAAAAAACACACCCTAAGAAAAGAGATATAAGTGACCCATCCATCTCATTCCTTGGCCCTCCCGTTGATCATCGATTTGCTCGAGCGGGCCCAGTAACGTCTCCATTGGAGACTTTGTTGTTACTGTGTCTTCCTTGGCATCTACCCACAAAATGATATTGCACCCCTATATTCATTATGGCACTTAGTACAATCACCAGGTTATGAAAATGTCCCAGATGCCCCAAAACAGAAGAATGAATAATGGAATACTACAATGGAATACTTCTCAGCCCCAAGGAATGATGAAATAATGCATTTGACTGCAACATGGATGGAGGGTCTTATATTAAATGAATAATGAGGACAAACACTGGATGTTCTCACTAAAACCAGAGAATAATATGTCTAGTGAATGGTAGGTAGTAAACATTGGCAAAACATTGTCTCAGATTAAATAAATAAAATTGCCAATAGAAGAGGGAAATAGATGGGGAAGCAAGAAGAGTATATCTAGAGGTAACATAGAGTCCAGAGTTTGGGGCCTTGGTTCCTCAATTATGTAGTGATGATATATCTATTTACACTAAACTGCAAAATTCAACATGACCATAAAATATGGAGCCCAAACTACAATTAAACTAAAAATGGAGGGATAGGTATTTGATCATTGCATAATTGAAACCCAAGCACAAAAATTTGTAAGTCTACAGCTGTACCTCATGGTGTCTCACTAATAAAAATTTTAAAAAATGTAATTGTCAAGGATTTAGATTGTATTTGTGGGTGAAGGGAATCTGGAAAAAATGGTGGAAGACTGGGGACATAGTATGGTGCTCTCACAGGTGGAACAATTGTATGCTTGAAACTCCATTGTAAAGAACTATATAAAGCACTGTGTGTATATAATATTACAGGAACGTATGTGCATTTGTAAGATCTTTTGAAATGCACTCCTGTTTGCAAAAGCATTACTAGGACCTCTTTAAGACTTCCTTAGTGGTGGTGTGATATAGTGGAGTGTGTGATATATTTTGTGAGTTCAGAATCTGCATTTAGTTGCATAAGCCTGCTACAAGTGTACTCTTTTTATTCCTTAAATTTTTATTAGTGAAACACCATGAGGTACAGTTGAAGACTTAAAAATTTTTGTGCTTGTGTTTCAGTTATACAATGATCGAATACCCATCCCTTCACCAGTGCCCATTCTCCACCACCACCAGTCCCAGTATCCCTCCCACCCCCACTTCCCCCCATCCCACCCTACCACTGTGGCAGGGCATTCCCTTTTGTTATCTCTCTCCTTTTAAGTGCTGTAGTTTGCAAAAGAGACATTGAGTGGCAATCTTGTTTGAACTATAGTCTACTCTCATTATGCATTTCCCATCCTGAGAGGAACCTCCCAACACCCTTTATTTGGTGCTCCCTTCTCTATCTGAGCTGCCTTTTTCCCTAGTGTACTCTTTAACACATCTTGTGGGCTGCATATTCACATATCTTTAAGTAGAAAAGTAAAGAGCTGGGAAAGGAACTTGAGTACTTGAGTACTAGCAATCATGAGAGCAGGATGGGAATACTAGTTAGAATTACAAATTGTACTTGGAGCTTGTGTTTTTCACTAGGGTTGCTGTAGTCAGACTTATCTCTAAACGTTTTGAAGATATTCAGAATTATATTAAATTAAGTTCTCTTTTTAAAATAATTCTATGTTAGAATACTAGTAATCTGATTATAGTCAAGAAAACTCAGAAAATGTAAGAGAACAAAAGGGAATGCCTTGCCACAGAGGCAGGGTGGGAGGGGGGATGGGATGTGGGAGGGATACTGGGAACAGTGGTGGTGGAGAATGGGCACTGGTAGAGGGATGGTTACTTGATCATTGTATAACTGAAACCCAAGTACAAAAATTTTTAAGTCTACAGCTATACCTCATGGTGTTTCACTAATAAAAATTTTTTAAAAAAGAAAAAGAAATGTAAGATGCATAAAGCTGCACTGGGCTCTTACATTGTATGAACGTACCGTATACATTGTCTGGAATACATTAGGAGAGATTCAATATCACTTAAGGTTTAAAATGACTTCTTGGTTCAAATATTAGAAAATATTTTTACATTGTTGAATAATAAATAATAACATGTTTATGTATCTTACTTATTTTACACTATTTATTAGCAAAACTTATATAAGCCATGCATTTTAAAATGTATTTATATGTGTCTACTTGTGAAATATAATTTTGAAGTGACAATCAGCAAACACTAAAGAACTTGTCTCTTATTCTATAATAAAGCCCTTAATATATATCAATTTTCTCTCTCACACACATAAACACATGCATACACACACAAAAACATGTTCGAGCGGGCCCAGTAACATCTCCATTGTGAGACTTCTTGTTTCTGTGTTTGGCATATTGAATACTCTCAGTAGCTTGCCAGGCGCTCCAAGAGGGGCGGAGGAATCGAACCCGGCTCGGCATATACACATATGCACTTTATACATGCACTCTAATGCTTCTAAATGAGCATGTATTTTAGGATAGTATAATAATGCTGCAGAGATAATAGCCTCAAAATCTCAATAAGGTAATATAAAGTTTATCTCCCTTATGTGAGAATGGAATCAGTATATCAGTATGGATAGGAAACTGAATTTTCTCAAATGTAATGGTTTTCTTTCATGTTAACATACACACTCAGAACTGTGACAGGAGGGAAAGAATTTCTAGAGCAGACTCTCCATTAATTATTTGACCATTTTCAGAAAAAGAATTACCCATAACTCCCTGGATTTTAGCAAAAAGAAGAGCAAGTGTCCTCACCAACATTGCACCAATGCTTCTGCCCCCTGTAGTTCCAGTGACCCCACGTGGTTTTGTTATTTACTTTGGGAAACACCAGTCTAGGGAGTCAACCACAGTGATTATCACTGTTTCTATGCATATTTAGCTGCAAAAATCACTGTGCTTAGTCACTCTGCCAAATATAACATTGTTTGAAGAAGAGCAATCTTACAATGTGCCTGAATGCATATATTTGTAAATAAAAATTTCTATTATCGACATAAGAAAATGAATGCATCTTATATTTTAATCTTTTGTCTAGTCTCTCCACCACCTTTCTCTCACTATAGCTTTATAGAGATTATTTAAAGGATCATGTGAGAATCATTCTTTCTCAAACTATACTAACACAGATAGATTATAGGACTGCCACATTATTTCTCTAGTTGATTTGTATAAGTAAATTACTGTTAGATGTTGTTTTAAACAACATCAATACAAGGTCCTTAAAGTGTAATTTTAACGTTTTTTTGTCCTGAATCTAAGTTTGAAAAAAAATATTTTTGCATCTCTGTGGAGTTCAGTCATGAGGCAATCAGTCTGGCTATAGGCATGGCAGCTGCAGTTAATTTCAGATACACGGGGGTTTTTTTGGCTGAGAACTCCAGGTCTTCTCAGAATGATGGTGGGTGAACCCCCACCCCTAATCACCTCTGGAAACTCTATCAGCCACACCCACTTTTCACCAGTATCACTGTGTAAGCTCACTACCCAGTGAAATATTCTGGATTTTTTGGAAGATGTGTAACATTTCCAAACCCTACAATAATAATGTCCCAGTAAGAAAACACCATATTGAGTGGAAATATAATATAGAAAACAAATAAAATGAATTAACAACAACTTTAACACAGAAAGCTCAACTAGCAATATAAGTAAACACTCAAACAAGGACTTAATTTTCCCATGGTGACATACAAAAATTTTCACAAATTTTCTTTTAAGTATTTGATCATTCCATTAGCCATTTAGTAGTAATAAGCAATATAAATAAATTTTTGGCCTGCTATGGGGACAAGCTTGAGGAGTGAATGGGAAAATGGGGACAATGGTGGAGATCACAGTGGTGGCAGTATTTGTGTTGGAATATTAAATGCCTATAACAAACACATCATGAACAACTTTGTAAGTCATGGTGTCTGAATAAAGTGGAAAGAAAAATTTAAAAAAGGAAATACTCAAAATTCTCTTGCTGAGAAACAGTGAAAGACCACAAGAAGAAAAGAAAAGGCTAGAGTTTGTGTGCCCTCCAAGATGGACTTTGGGAATATACTTTGTTTTAGGCTAACACAAATGGCAAAGGTTCTCATCACTGTATCACTGTCATCCCGTTCTTCAATTTCCTTGAGCAGGCACCAGTAACGTCTCCATTCATCCTAGCCCTGAGATTTTAGCAAGTGCCATATTGGAGGCTCTTTCAGGGTGAGGGGAATGAGACCCATCATTGTTATTGGGTTTTGGCATATCAAATATGCCACAGGGAGCTTGCCAGACTCTGCCATGAGGGCAGGATACTCTCAGTAGCCTGCCAGGTTCTCTGAGAGCGAGAACTAGACAATAAGAGGTCGGTTTGGAACTTGGTTTTATAGTCTCTGGGTCTTGGATATTGATGGGATTACATGGCACTGGGGACAGTTAATGGGTGTAATGCCTAGCTACTGAAAGATGGGGGATCTGTGTGGAGGAGGCCCAGTCCCGAGCTGAGCAGGCTTGGAGATCTCAGCCCCAGGTCCCTCACACCTGGCTTCCTCTGCCAGTTCCTTCACGCATGAGGCTCGTCCAAGCCTGTGGAGATAGACTCTCATGTGCTCAAAAACTCTTGTCATCTCTGGTGGAAGAGACCAGTAGATAAACAAGAGGTATTAAAGTTTTCAGGTTCTCAAAAGGGTCGGTAAGTGATTCCATTTACAGAAGACATTATCAGTAGTATATTTACTCTGTGAAGGTTAAGAGAAAAGAGCTTTTATGGAGGAGAGACACTCTGTGTCCAGGAATATTTGGCAAGTATTCAATATGCTAAAAACAGTAACAACAAGTCTCACAATTTGTTGTGAGACGTTACTGGTGCCCGCTCGAGCAAATCGATGAACAATGGGAGGACAGTGCTACTACAGTGCATTGTTAATGAAATAAAAACTCTGTATGGTCCTTCCCCTAATTTCCCCTTTCCAGAATTCTCCCAGGCTCTATCTCCTCATCATCTGATCTTCCCTAGTCTATGTTCTCATCATGCTTTACTTTATCATATTGTTCAGAAAATAATTTTCCATTAATCACAGATCATTTGAATAAGCATTCCTATTGTTAAGAATGATTTTCCTGATCTGCTCTCATCCAAGTAAAGACTAGCATACTTAAACTCAACTCAAAGACCTCTCAGAGAAGTTTTACTACACTGTCATAATTAATACATGGTTCACACAGTACCATATATTCTTCCTCCTAAGAACATCTATAGTTTATTTTATATACATATGTAACTATAAAGAATATATCCATGTATACTTACATAGATACAATCATCTGAATAATGTTTCTCTTTTACTTGTCTATACTTCACGGGGACCATATATTTTTATAAATTACATTTTCACTTTATTCTCTAAGTACTTTAATTAGTTTAATAAGTATTTACTTATGGGAAATGAACTAAAGAGGTAACAAATAAAACATTACTACTAATGTAAATATTTACATTAGGGCTTTAATAAATATTTATTGAATGAATTAAGCATTATATAAACAAAACTAATCTCTCATTTATATTGCCATATTTAGATATCAAGTAACTTTACCTCCATTTTCCAATTTTATATTAAATGATAGATAAATTAAGCAATGTCAGAGGCAATTACATTGTGATTTATGGGAGTAGATTGACTACCATTCACAGCTGTAACTATTCAGAGCTTTCACCCTTTGAAAGTTAGTTAACTCCTTTTAATCTCATCATTATGTATGTGAATACAAGCAAGAATCACCACACACAAACACCCTACAAATAAAATGGCCAAATAGAATCTAAGTAGCAAGTCTGCATGACTGTGTAAATGTTGAATTAAATATGGAAACTTGTCTGCATGGGGCTTAAGAGAGCCCAGATGACTTACCCAAAAGAGAGCGCCCCCCCCTAAAGAACAGCCCACTATGAGGCAGCTGGACAACAAAGACCAGCTCAAATTTGCTCTCACAGGCTTTGTCAAACCCTAATAGTGTCCGACCATAAGAGCTTCTCAGGTTGACCTGAGGCTGGGAACATATTTATTGTCAAGTGTTGGCAAAACAAATACCTGGTACCACTCAGGCGAGCTTGGTGTTAGAGATTTTATTGGATGCTGTGGCCATGAATACACAGTCACTCCCCAGGTCTGCCTGATTTCAACACCATAGTCACTGAAAGTAAACAGCAACTGTGAACCCTGAGGATTGGTCCAGGCTTGCTAAATCACAATGCTATAGATGCCATAGGACATTCATGACCAAAGATTCCTAGTGATTGATTGGTCGACATAAATTCAGAATTACAACCTCTGTCTGGAATTTCTGACAGAAATCCCATATGTCTCAGTCCTGGTTAACTTAGACCCTCATTTAGCACCAGCATAACAAAGAAGTAGAGGACATTCACCTGCATTTTGAATTAGGACAAATCTGGAGAAAGTCCAACAGAGCCTTCTAAACTGCAGAGGGAAAATTTCAAAGTTGTAATATAAGCAGGATAGCTGAAGTGAGAAAATCAATGGAAGACAAGCACAATAAGAACAAAGAAAGTATGAGAAAAATTCAGCAAGTAATTGTTGAGCTATTTAAAACAATAGTTGAACTTATAACACAGCCATGAGGCTCAATATTAGAATGTCAGAAGCCAAAGATTAAATCACTGTATCACTGTCCTCCCGTTGTTCATCAATTTGCTCGAGTGGGCTCAGTAACGTCTCCATTGGAGACTTTGTTGTTACTGTGCTTGGCATATCAAATACATCACGGGTAGCTTGCCAGGCTCTGCCGTGCGGGCGAGATACTCTCGGTAGCTTGCCGGGCTCTCCGAGAGGGGTGGAGGAATCAAACTCAGGTCTGCCATGTTGGCTGCATGCAAGGCAAATGCCCTACCGCTATGCTATCGCTCCAACCCAAAGATTAAATCAGCACATTTAATGATTAGGTAGAAGAAACCATATAAAAACATAATAAGGAAGACATTTAAAAAATTATAAAAATAAAACAAAAGAGTTTTTGGATGTCATCAAGAGAATGATAACTCATGTTCACGTAATAGGAGTTCTAGAAAAAACAGAGACCAAAGAAAATTGGTAGAGAAGATCACCAACAAAATAACTGTTAATCTCATGAAAAATTGAGTGAGGAGGTGTAAAATCTTATCACGCCGAAGGTTGTGTGTTCACGGGCTCACTGGACGGCACTGTCTCACCACCTGCATTCGGTGCTCTTGAGCCGCTGTGTGTGGCCTGGATCGGAACGGCTGTTGGCCAAGGGCAGACGGAAGAAGAAACGAGGGCCAGGCTGGTCTATATTAATAGTAGTTTATTCCAATCCTCTTCACTCCTGTCTTTCTGTGCCTCCTTCTCTCCTGGGCCCCAATCTTGGAACCTCTCTCCTTCTGGCTCTGACTCTGGATCTCTGGAGCCCGAGCTCTCTTGCTTCTGACTCCCTTTCCGAGCTTACGTCTTAGTTTACATAGCAGTCACATAAGGCGGTGACATAAAGGTGGGTTGAATACTGGCGAATCAACAAAGAGAGGTAAGACCACTCCTCCAGGAGATTAACTCAAGGATAAAATCTCATCTACAGAGATTACTTCAGATTACTAGGAGATCCACCCAAGGGTGGGATCCCAACAAGGGTGTGTTCTTCCTTCAGTTAGTAATCTACTTAAATAGTTGTAATAAATCTACTTCTAATATTTCTAGCAATGTCATTCTGTATGAGCACAGTAAGAGATATAAATTTAGTTTGGTTCTTCCTGAGAACATCTCACTATACATTTCGCAGTCCTCAGGCCAGGTTAATCTTCCTAGCTCCAGCAGGGTCCTAGTCTTGTCGTTACTTACTTTTGGATCATGACAGCATTTGTCCATGATCATGCCCTCAATTTATAGTTGAGTATTGTGGCTCTTTGGCCTGGCCCATTTCGATGCCAGCGTAGCTCACTGCTTGCCCTGGGTCCATTCAGTCCCTCATCGGGACCCTGCTTTTGGGGTGCTAGGAACTAAGGGCAACTGAGTCAAGAAATCAGATGCCCAGGAGTAAATATTATTCGGAGTCAATCAACTCCCAAGTTACAAAGCATAATATTAACTGTCTTCCTGTGTCCACACAGAAAGGACATTGCTTACAATACAAGTTCAGTGTTCTTATATGGGTGTGACCTGACAAACCTAAGCTACCTGAAGAAGGATAAAAGAGTGTTATCCTACAAGGAGGTAACCAAATATTTCTGAAGAAGACAAAGTTCAGTAAGTCAGAACATGAAAAGGCATTTATTGTTACTTATTATCAAGAAAATGCAAATCAAAATAGCAATTGAGGTTTCAATTCCAACAGTAAGAATGCCATAGCTGCTATAGTACACTCATGACCAAACATTCCTAGTGATTGAATGCCATGTAAGTAAGAATGCCATGTATATAAAAGACTAGGCAAAACAATGTTTGGTGAAGATGCAGTGAAAAGAATCCTCATTCTTTGCTGTGGGGTTGTAAACTGATTCACCTTATACTGAATATATAAAAGAATTCTCAAAATAATTGTACCTACCATATGATTCATCAATATTACTCCTAGACACCTCTCCTAGAATTTCAAAAAGTCTGAATTAATAGACTTTTTTGAAATACTAGGAAAGATGAAATCTTTTTTGAAACAATGCAAAGAAACTCATTGTTTCTTTATTGTAGTGCTGGAAAATTTCTGGAAACAACCCAAGAACCACAGATGGGTGAGTAGGCTAAAGATGTGTTACATACATAATAAAATAATACTTAGCTAAGTGAAATAGGTAAGAAAGATAAAAATAAATCCCTGAAATTTCTCTCAAAGGAGAGATTAATAAATCAAGGTGAAATTAAAAAATCAAGGCAATATTGAAAATGAATCCTTAGACTCTTAGTAAGAATTGGGGCTTCCCAAGAAGGGGTGTGGAGAGGGACAGTCAAATGTGTTTTGATGGCAGACATGATGTGACAACACTGTACTACTAAGTCCTAAATATTTATATTTTTATAAGTTAAGGAGAAAGGACAAAGATAAATAAATAAAATATTTTGTAGGTAATGCAGATGAAATAAAAATCACAAAATAGTTAATATGGAGAGGAAATGTTTATTCTACGTTGTGTTCTGGTCTTCCTGTAATGTTTACTCACTGGGTAGCCTAGGAAAATGATATTCATGAAAATTTATTTCAAGAAACTGGTAAGTAAGGCCAGAAATCTAGATAGTACATCAGGTAGGGCTCTTGACTTGCAAGTGGCTAATGATGGTTCTCCAGCACCATATGGTACCCCAAGTCCACCAGGAGCAATCGATGAGCACAGAGCCATAGTAATCCTTAAGCATTGCTGGGTAGATCCAAAATAAACAAAAATTATGGTAAGCAGACTCTATGCTTACATATTAATAGTCCATCAGAATTTGTCAACTGTTAAGTATGTTCAAGGTAAAAATGTTAGTCTCTTAGAGTTCTTCCCATATTACCTGTTGTTTATGTTTATTTATTTATTGGTTGGGAGGGTCAGATGTAGAAGTGCTGAGGAATTACTCTTAGCTTTTTACTCAGGAATTACTCCTGGACTCAGGGCTTGTGGGACCTGAGTCAGGGATCAAATCTGGGTCAGTTGTGTGCATGACAAGCGACCTGTTATCTCTATGTGCTTCCTCTGTGGCCCTAATACCTGTTATTTAAGGATAACTCTGGGTATATATATAAAAAGATTATTGTACCTTTGTTGTAAGTACTGAAAAAAGCACTAAAGCTGTAGTTTATGTCCCTGTAATCTTCTGTCCGATACTCTGTTTACCTCTTTATTGAGTGTCTTGATTCTGAGGTTTGTAGTTCGTAAATTTAATTGATACTTAATACGCCAGTTTAGTGATCTCTGCAACATTTTAAATTCACATCGACACTGTGTGAAGATTCAAATTACTTTGCATCGTCTCAAATAATTGTTATGTTATTTCCTAATAAGCATGGAAAGTTATTTCATTATGGTTTGGATAAAAGCCCTTTTGATGTTTATTTAACATTTTCAGTTTGAACTCTATTTTGTAGCTGCGGATTATTTTTAGATGAGACACACAGTCCTCTCGACCAATAGCACTGAGCACAAGCTCAATTGATTTGAAAAGGAAATTTAACTTTTGGGTATTTTTAATATTTGGGGACAATAGCTGGTAGTGCACAGGGATTACTACTGATTCAATGTTCAGGAATTATTCCTGTTAAAGCTTAGGAGACTATATAATGCTGGAAAATAGATTACAGAGGATGCAAATGAGGAAATCTCTTTTCCTGATGTACTATCTATCTGGCCATACTATTTTTAATTAATTTTTATTAGTGAGACACCATAAGGTACAGCTGTAGACTTACAAATTTTTGTGCTTGGGTTTCAATTATACAATGATCAAATACTCATCCCTCCACCAGTGCCCATTTCCCACTACCACGGATCCCAGTATCCCTCCCACCCTCCAACCTCCCATCCCACCCTGCCTCTGTGGTAGGGCATTCCCTTTTGTTCTCTCTCTCCTTTTGGGTGTTGTGATTTTCAAAAGAGGCAATGAGTGGCAATCATGTTTGGTCTCTATTCTACTTTCAGCATGCTTCTCCCATCCTGGGAGGATCCTGCCAACACCCTTTATTTGGTGTTTCCTTCTCTGTCTGAGCTCCTTTTTCCCCTAGCATGTGTGGCTGGCTTCCAAACCATGGAGCAAAATTCCTGGTACTAATCTCGTCTCTGGCCATACTTTTGAGGTTTTGAAGTAAACTGTGATATTGCTAAAAGTCTGCCATTGGTGATGGTCAAGCTTCATTTTCTTAGATTTCTGTTTAGAGTCTAAGAAATAGTTCATACTAAGTACAAAATATAAACATGATTTTAATTAAAATATATTTATGACTTTTCTTTGTGCCCCCTAAAGATTAAAAACTCATACCAAGCAAAGAGAAGTCTGACTTTGAGAGCCAGTCTTTCAAGTGGGACCTCTACAAATTCTTCTACAAATTTTGAGATAAATAGAATACGTTGAGAGCTTGCCCTCCCTGTCATGGAACTGACAGTATTCTGAAGGGTAGTGCATTGGGGAGAATTATACTTTGTGTTACAAATGACAACAGTTTCTTGTGGGTTTCAAGAAACATTTGACCAAATGTGTTTGTAAGCTCCTTTAGGCCACTTTGGATTATTTTTAAAAAAAATTAGGGAATTGGAGCCAGATGAATAGTACATTGGGTAGGACACTTGCCTTGCACACCAGCACCCTAGAAGGTCCCTAAGTCCCACCGGAGGAAACCCTGAGTACAGAGCCAGGAGTAAGTCTTGAGAACTGTTGGATATAGTTCCAAGACAAAACAGAACAAAAATACTTGGAGAATACTTTATGGAAAATAAATTTTGGGTGAACAGCAGACTGCTTGGGCATTATACATAATGTAATACTACTGAACCCAACAAGGTATTCAAATTGAACAGATGATATATCAAGAAAGTAAAGATGTATGCGGGTTATAAACTTCTGAATCTTGTTGCTAAATAATTGATAGCTATCACTGCTCGATTTAGCATCTATTTGAAGAAATCTCTCTCTCCAGTCATTCACACATATTCCTGAGATATACATCAACCACATTTCTTGAGGCTTACTCTTTAAAATAATTTATTACTATGTTATATTAAAATAACAACAAAAATATTTCCAGTGACTATAATTTCAGGAAGAGATATACTGTGTACATAAAAATAAAAATTAGCTCTGGGATTTCATCCAATTGAAACATAACAAAACAAAGCTATTTGGGGAAGGGGAGAAAATAAAGTTTTGTAACTCACTAATTATTTTAAAAAATAGTTGGTTGGGGCTGGAGCAATAGCACAGAGGGTAGGGCGTTTACCTTGCATGCAGCTGACCTAGGTTCGATTCCCAGCATCCCATATGGTCCCCTGAGCACCGCCAGGTGTAATTCCTGAGTGCATGAACCAAGAGTAACTCCTGTGCATCGCTGGGTGTGACCCAAAAAGCAAAAAAAAAAATTTTTGGTGTCTTGTATCATAAAGACAGTGAAAGACAATGATTTCAACAGAAAGATATTCAGTTGTAATTCAAAAACACACATAATAAATAGTAATGACAATAAACCAAATATCAAGTGTTAGGCATACAATATTTAAACACCAATGTCACTACAAGTGCCACCTTGGCAGGCACATACAGATTTTAGTGGGTTCAGATTAAATTTTATGTTTTCAATGTTGTAGAGTTTTTGCTTTGGATATGTAACTAAACCTCTCTCCCACATACAAATAGCTTGTTTTTAAGTCCTTGAAAGACTCAGTTTTAGGTGTATTGCTCATGTTAGGTGCCTAAATACACTTCAACAGATCTTCTTTCAATGAGAAAAGGGAAAAAATGGTATGCCTGTATTAGAAGCACATATATATGAATTTACAATCTATACAATTTATACATTGCAAAAACATAATGACATGTAGTCATACATGCACAGTTTTCTTAACAGCTTAGAATATGGATTTAACATGTGGATTAAATTAATGGAAGTTGTGGAGTGACAGTTATTCTCAGAGGTGGAAAATTGGTTAGAACTGTAAATTGAAGTACCAGAGGAGATAGAGATTTGTTTCAAAAGACCCAAACCCTTAGCAGGAATACTAACACTAAAGGTTCAAAGTAACATGGTAGAAAATTGTTTAAGTTGGGATATTTTCAGAACACTTAGAGAGACCTATGAGGTATAGTTCCAGTCTTGACAATGTTGTAAATGTAAAAGCTATTTAAAATAGTATTCATCTGGGATTCATAGCAGTCACATATTCAGAGTAGGGGACCAACTTCTATTTAGTGTAATAATTTTCCTATGCCAAGTATTTTATTTTTTCCCAAAATTTTTTTATTAAAACACCACTGATTACAAAGTTATCCATAGTTTTTGACGTAAAACATTCCATTATCAATCCTGCTACCAGTGTCAACTTCCCTCCACCAGTGTTCCAAGATTCCCTCTCCTATTCCTCACTTCTGCCCAACCCCAACCAGACATCCAAGATGGCCGTATGATACTCATAAATGTTGGAAAGCATGGGATGCATCCAAAAATTAATTTCATGATGTTTTCTTAGTAATAATTAAAGTGACTTTTATTGGAATGAAAACTCTATCATAACTAATAAAAATAAAATAACTAATAAAACATTCTGTAACGATCTTATTTTATTTATTTATTCATTTATTTGCTTCAGGGGACACTTGGCTGTGCTCAGAGTTTATTCCTGGCTCTATACTTGGGGGTCATTCCTGGCAGTGCCTAAGGCACCAGATCTTATACAGTTCCAGGGATCAAACTTTGGTCGGCGGAGTGCAAGTCAGTTGCCCTACCCATTGCCCAGTCTCCTCTGTTGCTAAATCTTTATTTTAGTTAATTAGAATACTCTATACCATCAAACTATCCCAAATCAAAAAACAGATTAATAATGTATAAAGTTAATTTTAATGATAAGAAATGAACATAGACCCTGCCTTAGGTAGCCTCTTGAAAAACAGTTATCTCTAAATCCAACCGGGAGTGTCATGGAGAATATGAATCCTGCTCTTTCATACTCAGCTATCGTTGAGATACTCACCCCACCTCTCGACCCTGGGGACACCTTGTCACTCACGTCTTTGGCCTGAAACTAAACCTTGGGACTCCCATAAGTGAATATCATCTCTAAATCCAATCAGGAGTGCCAAATGATCTCTATCTATGAGGAAACAGAAAACACATAGGCATAAATGTGTCACCACAACCACCCTACATCACTCACCCAACACACTTTAAGGGCTGGTGGGAAATATCAGTTTCATAATTTGTCTCAGTAGAGCCCGGCAAGCTAACGAGCGTATCACGCTTGCATGGCAAAGCCTGGCAAGCTACCCGTGACGTATTCAATATGCCAAACACAATAACAAGTGTCACAATGGACATGTTACTGGGCCCACTCGAGCAAATCAATGAGCAATGGGGTGATAGTGATAGTGATCAACCAAAGTAAAGATAAGAACCATATGATCATAGCAATAGATGCAGAGAAAGGGTTTGACAAGATCCAACACCCATTTATGATGAAAACTCAACAAAATGGGCTTAGTAACTTAGTAACTTTCCTCAAGATACTCAAAGCCATCTATGACAAACCTACAGCAAGCACTATTCTCAATGGAGAAAAACTGAGCCTCTACCAAGAAACTCCTAGAAACAATAGACTTGTACATTAAAGTTGAAGGCTATAAAATCAATACCCAAAAATCCATGGCCTTTCTATACACAAATAATGAAACAGAGGAAAAAGACATGAAAAAAGCAATCCCATTCACAATTGTGCCCCCCAAAATCAAGTACCTTAGAATCAGCTTAACTAAGGAGGTAAAGGATCTCTACAAAGACAACTACAAAATGCTACTCCATGAAATAAAAGAGGACATAAGGAAATGAAAACATATCTCCTTCTCATGGGTTGGAAGAATTAACATTGTCAAAATGGCAATGCTCACCAAGGCACTATACAGATTCAATGTGATCCCTATAAGGATACCCATAAAATTCTTCAAAGAAATTGATCAAGCACTCTTAAAATTCATTTGTAACAACAAACGCTCACGAATAGCTAAAGCTATTCGGAAATAGCTAAAGCTGTGGGAAAAAGACGACGGGAGGCATCACCCTCCCCAACCTCAAATTCTACTACAAAACAATAACAATTAAAACAGCATGGCACTGGAACAAAGGCAGAGCCGCAGACCAATGGAACAGGGTGGAATATCCCTACACACAACCCCAAACGTATGAACATCTGATCTTTGATAAAGGAGCAAGAAATGTGAAGTGGAGCAAGGAAAGCCTCTTTAACAAATGGTGCTGGCATAATTGAACAAACACATGCAAAAAAATGGGCTTAGACCTCAACCTAAAACCATGCACAAAAGTCAGATCAAAATGGATTAAAGACCCCAACATCAGACCAGATTCCATAAGGTACATTGAAGACATGGTCTGCAAAACCCTCCACGATATTGAGGCCAAAGTTATCTTCAAAGGTGACGTGCCACTGACTAACCAAGTGGAAACAGAGATAAACAAACGGGACTGTCTTAAACTAAGAAGCTTCTGTACCTCAAAAGAATCAGTGACCAAAATTCAAAGACAATCTACAGAATGGGAAAGAATATTCACCCCATACCCATCGGATAAGGAATTGATATCAAGGATGTACAAAGCACTGGTTGAACTTCACAAGAAGAAAACATCCAACCCCATCAAAAATGGTGTGACAAAACAACCAAACTTTTTCAAAGAAGAAATCCGAATGGCTAACAGGCACATTAGAAAATGCTCTACATCACTAATCATCAGGGAGATGCAGTTCAAAACAACAATGAGTTATCATCCTACACCACAGAGACTGGCCTACATCCAAAAGAGCAAAAGCAACCAGTGTTGGCGTGGATGTGGCGAGAAAGGAACCCTCCTTCACTGCTGGTGGGAATGCCAATTGGTTCAGCCCTTTTGGAAAACAGTATGGACGATTCTAAAAAAATTAGAAATTTAAGCTCCCATTTGACCCAGTAATACCACTCCTGGGAATATATCCCAGAGAGGCAAAAAAGTATAGTTGAAATGACATCTGTACTTGTATGTTCATTGCTGCACTGTTTACAATAGATAAAATCTGGAAAAAAACCCGAGTACCCGAGAACTGATGACTGGTTAAAAAACTTTGGTACATCTACACAATGGTATACTGTGCGGCAGTTAGAAAGGATGAAGTCATGAAATTTTCAAACAAGTGGTTCTACATGGAAAGTATCATGCTAAGTGAAATGAGTCAGAAAAAGAGGGAGAGACATAGAAAGACTGCACTCATCTGGGGAATATAAAGTAACAGAAGATGAACACCCATGAATAGTTAAGTAACAGGAGTTCTGCTCCACGGCTTAGAAGCTGGCAGCACATGCTGGGGGAAAAGTCAGCTCAGATAGAGAAGGAAACACCGAGTAAAGGGTGTTTGGAGGACTCACTTTGGATGCGAGATGTTTGCTGAAAGTAGACTATAGACCGAACACGATGGCCACTCATCACCTCTATTGCAAACCACAACACCCTAAAGGAAAGAGAGAGCAAAAAAGAATGCCCTGCCATTGAGGTGGGGCAGGTTGGGGGGATGGGGGGGTGCGAGGACAACTGAGTTCATTGGTGGTGGAGAATGGGCACTGGTGGAGGGGTGGGTCATTGTGTAACTTAAACCCAAACCCAAATACGAAATTTTGTAAGTCTACAATTGTACCTCATGGAGTCTCACTAATAAAAAACAGAATCTTTATGCCATAAAATAAAAGAACCTAGAAGAAATTTACAGATTATTTAAATTCTATAATCTTTATGATTGAATCAAGAAAAGATAGAACATCGTAACATATCTAGCACTTTCAAAAAAATTAAAATGGTAATTAAAAACTACCTAAAATGAAACCCCAGGTCCAGAGGGGTTCACTGATGAATTCTTTCAGACTTTAAAGAAGACTTACTGCTAATCCTCTACAGGCTCTTACAGGAAATTGAAGAAACAAACAATGACAAACAGTTCTATGAAGCAAACATCAGTATGATGCCAAAGTCAGAGATGATACAAAAAAGACAAGTACAACTTGATATTCCTGATGAACACATATGCAAAGATCTTCAACAAAATTCTAGTAAATAGAATTTATATTTATAAACTAATAAAAAACATAATACAAGTGGGATTTATCCCAGAGGTATAAGGATGGTTTAATATATGCAAGTCAATCAATGTTATATACCATATCTACAAAAGAAAAAATAAAAATTAGATGATTGGGTGCAGAGAAAGCGTTTGATAAGATCCAGCACCCTTTCATGATAAATAGTCTCAGCAAACTGGGAACTAAATATTCTTTCCTCAACATAGTCTAAGCCATTTACCACAAGCCCACATACACATTATACACAATGGGGAGAAACTAAGAGTCTTTCCTCTAACTGGACACAACACAAGGTTGCCCACTCTTCTACTCAATATAGTACTGGAATTACTTACCATAGAAACTGGGCAAGGAAAAGATATCCAGGGCATCCAGATAGGAAAGGAAGAAATCCCTCTCACTATTTGCAGATCGCATGTTACTACTTGTTACAATATTTAGAATACCCTAAAGACTCTAAAATCAGCTCCTACGAACAACATATTTGTATGCGAAGTGTCAAGCTACAAAACAAATATGCAGAAGTCTATGCTTTCCTATATGAAACAATTGAATCTTAGATATATAATATCTGAATACCATTTCCACCACCAGTGTCAACTTCCTTTCACCAATGTCACTCCCATGTTCCTTCTCCCCTTCCCTTCTTATTCCCCACCCCCACTCCACTTCCACCTACCACTTCGACAGGCACATTTCAAAGTTCTCATTGTAGTTTATTTATTTAAGTTTTTAATTATTGGTGTTAATTTATTTTTTAATCGAATCACCATAAGATACGCAGAAAGTTGTTCATGATTGAGTTTCAGTCATATAATATTCCAACACTCATCCCTTCACATTTGCTGTACATTTTCTACCACAAAAATCTCCAGTTAACCTCCTACCCCCACCCTGCATGCCTCTAAGGCAGGCACTTTTCTTCTCTCTCTTCTACAGACCACATAGAAGTGAGATCCTCCTCTATTTTTCCTTCCAGCTTACTTCACTCAACCTGAAATCTTCCAGCTCCAATCAGATAGTAGTAAATTGCACGATTTTATTGTTTCTTATAACTGCATAGTATTCTATTTTGTATATATGTGTCATCTTTGAAATCTATTAAACTGCCATTGGACATATAGTTTGATTCCATATCTTGATACTTACACTATTTTTATAAGGGAAAACCTACAGAATTTTGTCATGTGCTTCTCCTGTTCCTATCAAAAGTCGATATATTTATTTTTAGTTTGTCAATAATGTTGACAATATTGATTGCTTTTGAATAATGCTCTAGTCTTACATTTTGGCATAAGACCTTTGGGTGGGGGGTATTAAATGCTTTATATTGTTATTTGCATTTCTGTTTAGCAAAGACATTGGCTTGTAGTATTTTCCTTTTTGTTATTTTTATGATACGTTAGGTACTTTTAGGGCTACTTTTAGGGCTACACTAGCACGCGATAGGGGCAAATGGAGACGTTACTGGCGCCCGCTCGAGCAAATCGATGACTAACGGGAAGTTAAGTGATTAAGTGATTAGGTACTTTTAATTCATTTCTCTATTTTCTTCTTTCAATTTTTTATTGAATCACTGTAAGATATAAAGCTTCCAGTTTTTATGATTTTCAGTAATACAATGATCAAGAGATCGGAGAGCCCGGCAAGCTACCGAGAGTATTCGATATGCCAGACACAGTAACAACAAAGTCTCCAATGGAGACGTTACTGGGCCCGCTTGAGCAAATCGACGATCAACGGGAGGGCCTTTACTCTTTACTTTTTACTCTTACAATGATCAAACACCCATCCTTCCACCAGTGTAACTTTCCCACAAACAATGTCCCCAGCATCCTCAACCCCCATTCAACCCCACCCCTGCCTCTGTAGTCAGCAGTTTCCTTCAACCATCATTGACTTAGTGGTCCCTTCTCTGTCCCAACAACCTTCTCCCCCAGAAATTTAGGCAGGTTTCCAATAATGAACGGATTCTCCTGACCCTTGACTTCACTGTTTGTGTTAGTTTCATTTTGTGTTATTATGTTATGATATCTCTCCTGGCAAGCTACCCGTGATGTATTCAATATGCTAAACACAGTAACAGTAAGTCTCAAAAAATGGAGGCGTTTCTGGGCCCACTCGAGCAAATTGATGAACAACAGGAGAACAGTGACAGTGTGTTATATTCCACAAATGAGTGCAGTCATTCTATGTCTGTCCCTCTCTTTCTGATTCATTTCACACAGCACGATACTTTCCATGTCCATCCAACTTATAAGCAAATTACATGACTTGATTTTTTTCTAACATCTACATAGTATTCCATTGTGTAGATGTATCAAAGTTTCTGTTCTCAGGCACTTGGGTTTTTCCAGATTCTGGCTATTATGAAGAGTACTACAATGAACTTGCAAATGCAGATGCCATTTCTACTGTGCATTAATTTAATATAGATTTAATAAATTAATAATAATAGATTTAATAATAATAATTTTAAATAATAGATTTAATAATAATTTAATAATAATAGATTTAATATAGGATTTAATATAGATTTAATATAGATTAATTTAATATAGGGCTGGAGCGATAGCACAGCGGTAGGGCGTTCACCTTACAAGCGGCCAACATGGCCAACCCGAGTTCGATTCCTCCGCCCCTCTCGGAGAGCCTGGCAAGCTACCGAGAGTATTCGATATGCCAAACACAGTAACAACAAAGTCTCCAATGGAGACGTTACTGGGCCCGCTCGAGCAAATCAACGATCAACGGGAGGGCCTTTACCTTTACCTTACCTTTTACCATTTGTTTACATTTGTTTTCAACTGGTGGTGTTTCATCCTTCAAGATGCCTTTAGCTTCAATATCATGTAGGTTTCTGCCTTTACATTTTCCTCCATGTATCTTATGAATTCAAGTCTGATGTTTAGGTCTTTAATCCATTTTGATCTGACTTTTGTACCTGGTGTTGCAGAGATTTGAGTTAGTGCTTTTGCATGTAACTGTCCAGTTTTCCTAGCACCACTTGTTAAAGAGGCTTTCCTAACTCCACTTCACATTTCTTGATCCTTTATCAAAGATTAAGCAGCATGTATTTGAGAGTCTATGTCAGGATTCCATTGGTCAGTGAGTCTGTTTCTATTCCAATGCCATGCTTTTTTAATTACTACTGCTTTGTAGTGTAGTTTGAAATTGGGGAAGGTAGTGCCACCCATCTTCTTCTACCCAAGGATTGCTTCAACTATTTGTGGGGGTGTAGTGTTCCATATGGATTTCAGGAGTGTTTTTCTATTTCTTTGAAAACTGTCATGGTATCCATTTAGGGACCATGTTGAATCTGTGTAATGCTTTGGGGAATATTGTCATTTTGACAATGTTAATTCTCCAGATCCATTAGCAGGGAATGTGTTCCCATTTCCTTGTGTCCTGTTTTTTTTTCCTGAAGTAGTGTTTTGTAGTTTGCTTTGTAGAGGTCCTATCTATGTTTAGTTAAGCTGACTCCAGAGTACTTGATTTTCTGAGGCACTATTGTGAATGGTGATTATTTTATGTCTCTGTCTTCTCTTTCATTAATTGTATATAGCAAAGCCATGGATTTTTGTATATTGAGTTTGTAACCTGCCACTTTGCAGTCAAACCTATTGTTTCTAGGAGTTTTTCTGTAGAGTCTTTGTATTTTTTAAGTATAGAATCATGTCATCTGCAAACAGTGAGAGCTTGACTTCTTCCTTTTCTGTATGGATGCCTTTGATATCTTTTTCTTGCTTAATTGATATGGCAAGTATTGGGAAACAGCTTTTCCTCAACATGTACTCATTGCACACTGGATCTGGGAAGACATGGGGAGAAGGACTACAGGTGTGCAGAGAAACCACTTCGGGAGACAGATGATGGCCAATCACTTTATTGCCAAACACACACATATTTTATAAGAGGGTTTAATAGCTTAATAGGCTGGTCCAATCAAATAAAGTTTAGCATTACTGACCCATTACCTTTCCAACTCTGCTTTATCTGGGCCCAGTCTCAATTAAGGCTAGATTCTGCAATTAGGAATGCAGTTAGGTGACAATTCTTGGGAGATGAGACTCAACACCAGATACCTGGTGCTTTTAAAATGCACCCAGACACTTCTTACTGGGTCACTATGCAGGAACAGGTCTTATCTGCTATGCAAGGACAGATATTATCTTCTCTGGTGTCTGTTACCATGCTCCACAGGCAAGTACTTCCTGGACTATATTGAATAGAAGTGGCAAGTATGGCGAATCTTTTGTCCCTGATCTTAGAGTGAAGGCCTTTAGTTTTTCCCATTGAGAACAATGCTTGCTGTGGGCTTGTGGTAGATGACTTTGACCATACTGTTTGCTAGGATTTTATTGAGGATCTTTCCATCTGTCTTCATCTGGATATTAGCCTATAATTCTCTTTTTTGGTGGTTTCTCTGTTTGCTTTTTGTATCAGAGTATCAGAGTGATTTTTGCCTCATAGAAGCTGTTTGAAAGTGTAGCTGATTGTTCAATTTCCCGGAAAAGCTTGAAAAGGATTTCAAGCTTTGGTCATCTTTAAAGGTTTGGAAGAATTTACTAGTGGGCCAGGGCTTTTGTTTTTCATGAGACTTTTGATTACTATTTAAATTTCCTTCAGAGTGATAACTCTGTCAGTTATTCTAAGTCCTTTTGTTTCAGCATTGAGTGACTATAGAATCCGGAATTTATTCATTTCTTTGAGGTTTTCTTGTTCCATGTCATAAAGATTGTCAAAGTAATCTCTGATAATCCTTTGAATTTGTGTAGTTTCTGTTGTGATGTCCCCCTTTTCACTTCTGATTCTGTTTATTAGGGTTCTCTGTCTCTCTTTTTGTGAGTCTTGTTAGTGGTTTCTTGGTCTTGTTTATTTTCTCAAAGAACAAGCTCTTGGTTTCATTGATCATTTGAATTTGTGTGTGTGTGTGTGTGTGTGTGTGTGTGTGTGTGTGTGTTTTATCTAGTTAATTTCTGCTCTAAGTTTCATTATTTCCTTTATCCTGCCTGGTTTAAGCTCCTTTTGTTTGTCACTTTCAGAGATCTTAAGCTGTGTGGTTAAATTATTTTTGTGGGCTCTTTCTTCCTTCCTGATGAATGCTTACAGAGCTATAAACTTTCTCCTTAACACTGCTTTTGCTGTATCCCACAAGTTGTGAAAACTCATGTCTTTATTCTTGTTTGTTTCTAAGAATCTTTTAAGCCACTAGTTGTTCAATAGTGAATTATTTAATTTCCAGGGGTTTGATTTGATTGTCATTTCTGGGTCTGATTCATTTCTATTTTTAGTATCTTGTGGGCTGCAAAGATGACCAATACAATTTCTATCCTCTTAATTTTATGGAGGTATATTTTGTGGCCCAACATGTGATATATCTTGGAGAATGTCCCATGTGAACTGGGAAGAATGTGTCTTCAGCTTTTGGGGGATGAAAAATCCTATATACATAGACTTTCATATATATATGTGTATATATGTTAACCCCTCTCTTCTATTTCTTCCCTCAAATAAAGTATTTTCCTGCTGAGATTTAGTCTGGTTGATCTATCCAGAGGTAACATGTAGTGTTGAAATCTCCAAATATTATTGTGTTGCTATCAATGCCTTCTTTAGCAGTTGTTTTAAGCATTTTGCTGGACCCTCATTAGATGCATACACATTTAAGAGTGTGAGTTCTTCCTCACGTATATATCCCTTGATCATTAAGAAATGACCTTCATTATCTCCTTCCAACCTTCTTCAGTCTAAAGTCTATGTGGTCTGACATTATTATGGCCACCCCAGCTTTTTTAAAGGGGTTGTTTGCTTGTAGAATTGTTTTCCATACTTTGACTTTGAGTGTGTTTGTTCTGACTGTTCAGATGTGTTTCTTGAAGGCAGCAGAGTGTAGCATTCGCTTTTCTGATCCAACCTGTCATTCTATGTCTCTTAATTGGGGCACTTAGCCCTTTGACATTCAGAGAGATTATTGTAATGGAGTTTGGCCCCATCTTTCTGCAGAAGTTTGGAGTATTTGAGTTTTGTCTTGTCTTAAATTACCCCGTTTAGTTTTTCTTGTAACAGTGATTTTGAGTCTATGAAGTTCCTGAGTTGTTGTCTATTCAGCTGTCTGTTATTCCTTCTAATCTGAATGAGAGTCTAGTTGGGTAAAGTATTCTTGGTGAGGCATTTATTTCATTGAGTTTTTCACTAAATCTCTCCACTGTATTTGGGCTCTGAGGGTTTCATCAGATAAGTCTGCTGTAAATATTAAGGATGCTCCTTTGTAAGCAACTTCCTTCATTGATCTTGCTGTTTTCAGTATTCTCTCTATTTATGGTTTTTGTCATTCTGATTAGGATGTTTTGTGAAGCATTTCTATTTGGATTTCTTTTAGCTGGTATTCTTCAGGTCTCTGGATCTGGGTGCATGCTCCCTTCGGCTCCAGGAATTTAGCAATGGTGGATTTGACAGTTGCTTCTTCATCTAAATATTTTTCCTTCCCCTCTGGTGCCCCAATGAGTCTTATATTTTCCTTCTTGGATTCACCTAAATGTTCTCTTGTGATCTGTTGATTTAATCTGGGACTCTTTTCTATCTTCTGCTGTTGTCTGGAAATTCTCTGGACCTCATCTTGGAACCTGCTGATTCTGTTCTCAGCAGCTGTTACTCTGTTGCTGAGCCCTTCCACTGAGATTTTCATTTCACCAACCACGTTTTTCAGTTCTGTCATTTTTATCTGTAATTTTGTTTGCATTTTCATTTCTGCTCTCATATTCTCTTTTATTTTATTGTCAGTGTGTTCCATTTTTTTTATTTAGCTCTGTATGCATCCTTAATAGCTCCATCTACATTTCTTGTCTGTTTATATAGTTCATCATTACTGGTTGGGCCATCTGGGCTAGCTTCTTTACTCACTAAACTCACTGGTAGGTTTCTTTGTTGCTTTATCTTTGTGACCTGTGAGGTTTGGGTTTCACACTCACCATTACTTTTGTGGTTTTGGTGTAATGTTAATTGAAGTCGGGCTAATGAATTTATTGCCCTAATGTAGTTTTGGTGATCAGGCTGTGCTGGTGAAATTTCCATAAAAGAGGCTAATTTGTGGTTATTATGGGATATGCAGGGAGAGATTAACTCAAGGCCAAGTTAATGGCAATGGCTCTGAAAGCCACTCCCACTGTGCCTCTGACCTGTAATTGGAGGTATTAGATCCTTGCAGCTTGAACCCAGAAGGGGGCTGTCTCCTGCCTGGGGCCTGGTCACATCTCATCTTTGATACACTTTGAATTGACTTCTGCTTAAGGTGTAAGATACAGATCTTTAGTTTCTTACTTGCAATTATTCATTTATATTTTTTTTATTGAGGGGGTTATCTTTACTTCATTTCATTTTTTCAGCTCCTTTTTGTTTTGTTTTTAAAAAGAACAAATGTAAATTATTCTCTTACCCTAAATCTTTAAGTTTGATAACTCCAAATCACCTTTTTATTTCTTCATATTTTCTGTGTCTGAAGTTCTTCAAATTTCTTATTTATGCGGATTTATGTTTTTCATCAAATCTGGGATATTTAGGCCTTGTTTTCTCAACCTTTCTCCTTTTCAGATATTTAACTCTTATTAACAGAGTTAAGCTTGCTCCATAGCTCACCAGTGATCTGTTTTTTCCAGTATTTTTCAGTGGGATTTAATTTTGGTTAGTTTCAATGCCAGTACTCTTTTTTTTTCTGCAGCAGCCATTTTTATTCCAACCCCCTGTATTTTCTATCACAGACTTTATAGTTTCAGTTCTAGATGTTTGAGTTGGGTCCTTCTTATACACCTAATTTTAAAAAAAAACTTTGTTTCTTTAACATTTGGAATATAATTAAATGAATAATTTGTTATAATGATCTAAACATTCTGTCATTTCTGGGTCAATTTCACTTGCTGTTTTTCTCTCTTCAATATTTATTTTCCCACCTCTTTGCTTTCCTGTTTTTATTGGATGCAAGAGTTTGAAAATTTTTCTTTGTTGATTCCTGAAAACATTTTATGTTCTTGAAAATATTCTTGAACCTATTATGAGATAGTTACATTACTGTAAACAGCTTAATCTATAGGGTATTAATTTTAAACTTGGTTAAATGGGACCCAACAGGCTTATTGTCTATGGCTAATTTTGCCCTG
The DNA here is from genome assembly GCF_029834395.1 of Sorex fumeus. Taxonomy (NCBI): domain Eukaryota; kingdom Metazoa; phylum Chordata; class Mammalia; order Eulipotyphla; family Soricidae; genus Sorex; species Sorex fumeus. The sequence goes on from NW_026606103.1 coordinate 8,113,582, forward strand.
CACTCAACTGAAGACACTCTACAGTATTCCAAGATGTATGAAATTTTTGTATGCTGATCTCTTTTACCTGGTTTGTGGAAATGATAGTATTCTCTGCCTGTATGAGTTCTGAGGATTTTATCTCAAACTATTTCTCTGGGTTCGTTCAATTTCCTTATATATTTATACTAATCAGCACTAAGTTGAAAAACTGAAGAATATCTGAAACTCTCTCTGATATTTTTTCCTCAGAATTCTAGACATTTCAGCCTCTTAATTATTCTCAAAACCAGCTTGATCCCAGCACTGTATACGGTCTCCTGAGTACAATTAGGAATGATCCTGAGCATAGAGCAAAAAAGCCCTGAACCCCATCAGATATAAGCTCAAACACTGCCTCAACCTCAAAAACTCAGGCAACATGGGTTGGAGCCATAGTACAACAGGGAGGACATTTGCCTTGCAAGCATCCTACCGGGGTTTGATCCCCCACATCCCTTAAGGTCGGTCCCCTGAGCACTTCCAGGAATGATTCCTGAATGCAGAGCTAGGAGTAACCCTGGAGTATTGCTGCATATGACCCAAAAAGCCAAAAAAGGAAAAATCAATGAATCAGGAACAATGGAAAGGAGTTTTCCCTATATCTCCATGACACAAGATCTCTCCCCATATCTCTCCAACTCCATTCCAGTACTCACTCCAGGTCATAAGTGTGGATCACAACCATATTATCAGTTGTTCCATATTAGTGGGAAAATTTGTTCTCTGTTATTGGACCACTTTTTGTAACCTTGTTTTGAGTTAGGTTGGTAACTTTCATGGTGCTAGAAATAACTTCCACATTCTGTCCTATATCAGAAATTCCTAAGACCTCTATCAAAGTATACCTATCTAATAAATTATTCTCATTCAGATTTATTATACTTATTAGCAACTAATATATGTGTCAGAGTATATTTGTAGAATGTATGAGGTATTGTGGGGAGGAAAAAGAACTCACTACAGCCTTTACACATTTGTTCTCTCAAATGATGGACTTATTGTAGCTTACACAAAGCTGGTTAGATTAATAGACTATACTAACTAATTTTAACTATATGAATACTTTGAAAATAGACAATTCAAAAAATTTCTGCAGAGACATCATAGCTAGATGATACTAAAACAGAAAAATAAAATACTAAAGTTAAAGTGCTATATAGAGGCATGAATCACTTGATCACTTGACTTTTCATTAATCGTCGATTTGCTCGAGTGGGTGCCAGTAACACCTCCATTTGTCCCTGTTGCGTGCTAGTGTAGCCCAATGGTATCTGTTCACGCTAGGAACAAGAAGAGCCTCAAAACGATCGTTCGTGATCTTGATGAAGAAGTTTGACCATCTGGTAGGTGGGCGGCCACGCAGTCTTTTGACATCCCATGGAATCCAGTTGGTAACAGCTCTAGTCCAGCGGTCATCTCTAAATCTCATTATATGACCAGCCCATCTGATTTTTGACACCTTGGCAAATGAGACAGCGTCCCTGATCATTGACAGATGTCTGAACTCCGGATTCTTTCTCTCATTTGAATGAAATGTGATATTCCAAGCATAGCTCTTTCAGTTCCTCTTTGGGAGACCCGAATAGTGTTCTCATCCTGTTTGCGTAGGGCCCAGGTCTCTGAGGCGTATGTTAATGGAGGAAGAACAGTGGAATCAAAGAGATGTGCCTGGAGCCGGAGGCTCTTCATCCTCTTAGCTATTTCTTCGATGCTCTTGAAGGCGTTCCAAGCCTCTCTCTTCCTCCTGCGCAGCTCGGGTGCCAGGTCATTTTGTCATGTTGACTTCTCGACCTAGGTACACATAGCTGTTGCATTCGGAGATGGTCGTTCTGTTGAGAGCGAATGGGGCGTCAGGAACGAAGCTGTTTCTCAAAAACATTGTCTTCGTAAGATTCAGCTGTAGTTCGACCTTTCCACACTCACGGTTGAAGTTGGCCAGCATTTGTGCCGCTTGGCTGATGTTTGATGTTATTAAAACAATGTCATCAGCAAAGCAGAGGTGGTGTAGTTGCCGACCATCTATCTTCACTCCCATTCCTTCCCATTCCAGTCGTCGCATGATGTTCTCGAAGGTGGCACTGAAGAGTTTCGGTGAAATGGTATCACCCTGCTGAACCCCTCTCTTGACATCAATGATTACTTCTTTGTAGAATGGTGAGATCCTGGTAGTGAATCCATAATACAGCTTACGGAGGATCTTGATGTATTGAGCTTGAATGCCCTGATTGGCTAGGGCTGAAATGACCGCTTCTGTCTCAACAGAATCAAAGGCCTTCTTTAAATCAATGAACATTAGACAGAGCAGCATCTTGAACTCCCGAGAAACCTCAATGAGCTTGGTTATTGTGTGGATATGGTCGATGGTGCTGAATCCTTTGCGGAACCCGGCTTGCTTGCATGGTTGTCCTTCATCTAGTGTTCTGCCAATCCTATTTAGGATGACTCGAGTGAACAACTTGTAGATGACAGACAATAGGCAGATCGGGCGATAGTTGCCAATGTCATGGATGTCTCCCTTCTTGAACAGTAGTACAGTCTTGCTGGTTTTCCATTGGAACGGAACCTTGCATTCAGACAGGTAGCGTGTGAAGAGCCGAGCCAGCATATTGATGAGTACTGACAGCAGGTTCTTCAGGTGTTCAGGTCTGACCTTGTCTGGGCCGGGTGCTGTTCGTTTCTTTACTGATGAAATGGTGTGTCAGATTTCAGAAGGTAGAACATTGGGAACGACACATCCATCCTGTGGAATTTGGTATGTGGGCAGGTAGATGTGGCTATTGAAGAGATTTGAGTAGAAGTCATGGATAATCTTCTCCATTGCCATTCTGGAGAATGTGATAGATCCATCAGGACGTCAGAGGGCAGTCATCTTGGTCTTGTAGTTGGCGAAGGACAGGCGGGCGTTACAAATGCTTTTCCCAGCTTCTTTCGCATCTACCAGCACTTCTGCTCTTCTCTCTTTGAGGTCTTCCTTGATCGCATCTCTGCACTGCTTTGTGAGCTTGGCCGTTCGCTTGCGGTTGCTTGAGGCATGCGCCAAACCACGTTGACAAATCAGCTCAAGAATTTTCGAAGACAGGTGTTTTTTGTGGCTATCTCTTTCTTGGCGTTCCTCGCCCAATCATGGAGGTGCTGAGCCAGTCAATCTTATTCTTCGTCAATGTTGTCAACAATGGCATCTTCCCATGTTGCTGCAATAGTGCCAAAGAGCTCCCAGTTGGTGGTCGTTCTGGGAGTTCTCTTTTTAAACTTTGCAGCCCTTTCTCCCCGCTCTGTGAAGTAGTATTTTGCACGAAGGAGACGGTGTTTCGATCCTGTTTGGAATTTTGGAACAACAGTGACATCGGTCAGGCAAAACCGTCGATTGAAAATGATGTGGTCTATTTCATTGTGGAATTGTCCACTGGGAGATTCCCATGTCCAAGGGTTAGATTCTGCCTTCTGGAACTGTGAGTTACCATGAATGATCTTGGTTGACATGATGAACTCAGACAGTCTCTTACCCTGTTCATTCCATTCTAGGCCATGGGTCCCCATGTGAAGTTTTTCAGCTGATCTTCTCGGTCTTATCTTGGCATTAATATCACCCACAATGATCTTGTAGAAGGTGTGGTCTTCTTTATAGAACTTCTCCAGTTCCATGTAGAACTTCTCAATTTCCCCTTCATCATAATTAGATGTTGGTGCATGAACAACGAAGATAGAAACTGCCAGCAGTGAACCAGATTTATTCAAATGTAAACATCTGATTCGGGTTGTTAGGCATGAATGTGCAATAAAAAAGTAAGTAAGACTGGATTGATAGTATAGTTGGTAGGGCATTTGACTTGCACATGGCTGACCCAGGTTTGATCTCTGGAACTCCATAGGTTCACCCAACACTGTTGGAAGTGATCCCTTAGTGCAGAGGCAAGAGTAAGTCCTGAGCATTGCTCAGTATCACCCACAACCAAAAGTAAATAAAAGTTTTATATGTTCTATTGAAAAATAAGACTGAGCTAGAGATAAGACACAAATTAGTGGGACTAGTGAGATGGTACAATGGATAGGGCATATGCCTTGCGTGCAGTTGACCCAGGTTCTATCCCTGACACCGATATGGTCCCCTAAGCCCACCAAGACTAATCTCTGAGTGGAGAGCCAAGAGAAAGCTTGAGTCACCCCCATCCCCAAATAAACAGACAAAAAATTATAAATTGCAAGCAGGGTTTTGTAAAATTATCAGATAAATTTAGCATAACTGTGGGGTGGGGTGGGTAGATATAAGCCATCACAGATCAGGTCATACTGGGGCACTGGAATTAGCTGGGAAGATGATGGATAGAAGATGAACGTTTAGTTTATCACACTGAAACCCACGGTTGCCTCTACCTGCTTCAGTTACATTAATCTTATATTCAAATACAGAAATATAATTTATTTATCTATAAACTTATCTAACCTTGCTAAATTCACTTGTTAAGTTTATTCATTTAATTAGAAATGATTTTTAAATTCTCCATACATATATAACCATGCTTTCTACAAATAACATTAAATTTCCTTCCTTATTATCATTATACCTTTATTTTTCTTATTCCAGTTAATAAGTAAGGACTACTAGGTCTTCGAGGGATGGGTGTTGGATAATTGCATGACTAAATCCTATTTATGAACAGCTTTGTAGCTATGTATCGCACGTTGACTCAATTACAAAAATTTTTTTAATAAAAGAGCTATCAGTTCAATGATAAAGAAGTGCTATCAGATGTTCTTTTTTTTAAATATGAGGGGGAAACTGAATAATTTAGCATAATGTATGATATTTGCCCTAATTAGGTTGTTGTTGATATTCTTTTATCAAATTAAAGAAGTTTTCTATCTAAAAAAATAAAATTAAAGTGTTTTGTCTATGTTATATTTGTAAATTAATATAGTTTTATTTATAGTAATCTGAAAATCAGTATTAATATACAACCATGTAGTCATTTGATAACATAAACAGGGAAAACAAAAACTTTTTTTTTAATGTTGAAGGAAATATTTTTAGGGAAAGATATTTCATAACAAAACTGTCTTTATTGTTATACTTGTTAAAATGGCTGTCCTCTGTAATGAATGCTAAAAGAGTTAAAAAGGTAGGAGATAATTTACACATTTCAGCAGTGAATGACAGTTTCTTTTTCACTACACCTTTGTTAACACAGATTTTTCTCAGTAGTTTTTAAAATAAGGTCACCTGGTAGTGTCAGTAATCAAATTTAGAATGACATACGTTATAGGCATGTGTTCTGCCATTTAACTAATTTTAGCCTCTGAGTTATACATTTGTATTTTACAAAAGTACAAGCTCTTAAGAAGAAATATTCCACTATTTGGGAGTCCTCAGTAATAAATGAGTCATACACAAAAATCACATATATGTGCGAAAACCCTTGAAGACAACTTCTTGAGGGACAAAATAATTGGCGTAAAATCCTGTATCTTACCACAAAATATTATTCAACACAAAGGGGGAAAGTAAGTAGTAATTTTCAGAGTAAATAAAACTAAGTGATAAAAGTTAATGTCACCAATGACAGCAAAAACTGACATCAGCTGATGCTTGATAAAACGTATTCATATGGCAAGAAGAACAACTGTGACATTTCTTCCCAAAATTCCTAACCAGACTCTTATCATGAAGAAGCAAATAAAAATTGCTTAAACTTGGCTAAACTCTCAAAGTCGAAGGAATGATACACTATTTCATAGATTAAACAACAGCTCAGGAACTTCATAGACTAAAAACCAACCTTAAAAGAAGAACTAAAGGGGCTATTGTAAGACAATAAAAACCCCTACAAGCACAACAAATACCAACAGAAAGATGGCACAAAACCCCATGTCAATAATCTCTCTCAATGTCAATGGTCTAAATGCACTAATTAAGAGACACTGTGTGGCAAAATGGATTAAAAAGCTGAACCAAACAATCTGCTGCCTATAAGAAACACATCTGAACAGTCAGAACAAACACAGATTCAAAGTCAAAGGATGGAACAAAATCTTTCAATAAAACAACTTCCTCAAAAGAGCTAGGGTGGCCATACTAGTATCTGACAACATAGATTTCAGGCTGAAAAAGATTAGAAGGAACAGCGAAGGCCATTTTTTAATGATCAAAGGTTATGTGCATCAAAAGAAATCACACTCCTAAACATATATGCACCTAAAGAAAGACCAGCAAAATAATTATAACAACTGCTAATAGACTTCAAGAAGGACATTGGTAGCAACACAATGGTAGTTGGAGACTTCAGTACCACCTTATCAACTCTGGATAGATCAGTAAGATTAAAACTCAGCAAGGGAGTACTGGATTTGAAGGAAGAAATAGAAGAGAGAGGGCTAATAGATGTATACAGAGCTTTCATCACCCAAAATACTGTATACACATGCTTTTCCAGTGCACACAGAAAATTTTCCAAGATACACCACGTACTGGGTCACAAAACACACCTCAATATAATCAGAAGGATAGAAATTGTATCAACTATCTTTTCAGACCACGATGCACTGAAGATAGAAGTTAATCACACGTAGATGTGGAGAATCAAATCAAACAGCTGGATATTAAACAACTCAATGTTGAACAATGAGTGGTTCAGGAAGGAAATCAAGAAAATCAAAGATACCTATAAACAAATGAGCATGAAGACACCAGCTACCAGAACCTGTGGGACACTACTAACACCATATGAAATACTTATAGCTCTGTAAGCATTTCTCAGGGGGTAAGAAAGGGCCCACTTAAATAACTTGACTTCACAGCTTAAGATCCTAAAAAGGGACCAACAAAAGGAGCCCAAACCAAGCTGAAGGAAAGAAACAATAAAACTTAGAGCAGAAATTAATGACATGAAAACCCAAAAAACAATCTAAAAGTTCAATGAAACCAAGAGCTGCTTCTTTGAGAAAATAAACAAGATTTTATTTTCTAGCAATAAAATCACTACCAAGACTCACAGAGAAAGAGAGAGAAAACCCTATTAAACTGAATCAGAAAGAAAAGGGGGACCTCACAACAGAAACTAAAGAAATTCAAAACAAGAATGTTCCTGGGCTCTCCAGGCTGCTCTCCCTCACTGCCTGCCTTTCATGCTCTGTAGTTGCTTCTCCATCCAAGACTGCTGTTGCCTTTGACTGATGAAGGTAGAATGAGAGCCAATCTGGTTGCTGATTTGTTGCCATTTATTCAGTCTCTCATCTCTCCCAGCTCTCTCCAGTCCTCTTTCTCTCTCTGTGTGTGTGTGTGTGTGTGTGTGTGTGTGTGTGTGTCTATTTTTCTCTAACCATACAATTCCTGGTTTAATTTCAGGATTTAATCCAAACTTGGTGCAATTCCTACAGTAACTATCTCCTGTCTCTCCTCTTCTCTCCTTTTCCTTCAATTCCCCTGCAGCAACCTTCTTTTTCCTCTTAGCAGTTGCTTTTTTTCTTCTCTCACCATGCTCCCCAAACACGCCTCCCCATGGGAGGTGGGATAAAAAATATCTCTCCAGACTTCCCAATCACCTGCAACCCACAAGGGCAAAACAGCCCTTAAGGTGTGTTTCTCCTCTCCTTAGACCTGCGACTTAATTAAGATCTTTAATTCTACTTCCTAGTATTTACCATTCTGTATGAACACAGTAATAGACACTTTTAGGCTTGTAGGGTGACTCTCCTGGGGATATCTCTTCACAGACTCAGACTACAGTGCTCAGGCTGGATCAATCATTCCTAACCCAAGCAAGGTCCAAATCTGGCTATTACTTTGGATCATGACAGAATTTGTCCATACTCAAGCTCTTATAGTTAAGCATTATGGCACTTTAGCCAGGCCCATTTCGATGCCAGGGTAGCTCCTAGCTCACCGCTTGCCCTGGGTCCATCCAGTCCCTCGTCAGGACCCTGCTTTTGGGATCTAGGAAGTAAGGGCAACAGAGGCTTAAGTCTGAGAGAGCAGATGTCCAGGAGTTAATATTATCTGGAGTCAACTCCCAAGCCACAAGCTTGTCTTTTTAACTGTCTTCCTGTATCCATACAAAAAGCAGTTGCTCTGAAAAAACTAACCATGCAAAGTACATTAAGGAGAAGAGAAAGACAATATTTACAAGTCAGAGTCTGATCAGAAGACAAAGGTAATTGAGGGGCAATTGACAAACACATGTTCTCAGCAGACAGGGAGAAGGGCAAACCCATGTTATCCTCCAGAAGGGAACTGTTCTTCACTGCTGGTGGGAATTCTGACTGGTTCAGCCCTTTTGGAAAACAATTTGGACATTACTGTAATAATACTGTAATACAGTCCTCCCATTGTTCATCGATTTGCTCAAGCGGGCCCAGTAACGTCTCCATTGGAGACTTTATTGTTACTGTGTTTGGCATATCGAATACATCACGGGGAGCTTGCCAGGCTCTTCCGTGTGGGCGAGATACTCTAGGTAGCTTGCCAGGCTCTCCGAGAGGGGCGGAGGAATCGAACTCAGGTTGGCCACGTTGGCTGCGTGCAAGGCAAACGCCCTACTGCTGTGCTATCGCTCCACCGAGATATAATCTGCTGAAAATTCGGGTACGTGGGTTTTGTGACTAAAATCTTTTAGGCTTTCTTGGAGTCAGGATGGGCTACCTCCCCGTACTTCCCTATACTCCTGAAAGATCTTGACAGTCATGTCCACACCCCAGAGCTGCCACCAGTTAAAAAAGATACTCCAGACTTACCTTCGCAATAAAAATACTGAATGCCCTGAACAAACACAATGGCCTCTTAGTACCTGTGTTGCAAACCCATAATGCACAAAAGGAGAGAGAGAAAGAAGAAAAGAAATTGAGCTCCCATTTGACCTAGCAATACCACTTCTTGGAATATATCCCAGAGATGCAAAAAATTACAACAGAAATGACATCTGCACTTGTATGTTCATTGCAGCACTAGAACAGATGACTTGTTAAAGAAACTTGGGTACATTTACACACTGTAATAGGATGCAGTTGATAGAAAAGATGAAATTATGAAATTTGCATATAAGTGAATCAACATAGAGAGTATCATGCTAAGTGAATTGAGTCAGAGAGAGAGAGAGGGACAGACTTAGAATGACTGCACTCATTTATGGAATATAAAGTAACAGAATGGAAGACTAACACCCAAAGATAGTAGAGATAAGGGCCAGGAGGATCACTCCATGGCTTGGAAGCTGGTCTCACATTCTGGGGGATAAGGCAGACAACCAATTAAAAGATGCTTGGAGAGCCCACTCCAGGTGCGAGATGTGTGCTGAAAGTAAACTGTGGACAGAGAGAGAGAGAGTAAAAGGGAATGTGTCTGCCACAGAGCCAGGGGTAGAGGTGGTGGCAGCAGGGATACTGGGAACATTGATGGTGGAGAATGGGCACTGGTGGAGGGATGGGTCCTTGATCATAGTATGACTGAAACAGCATCACGAAAGTTTGTAAATATGTAACTATCTCACAGTGATTCATCAAAAAATTTTTTTAAATAAAAATTTCTTAAACTTTTCAGGAGAAACAAAGTCACAGGAGAGAAAAAGACAAGGAAATGTTCCAAAGTAAAGTAGACAAAATAGATAAAGTAAAGGACATAAGGTCATATAGTGTGTAAGCCTGGTGAGAACCTGGGTGGAATTTTTCTTTTTAAATTTGTTTTTAGAAAGTCATTTATTTCTATCAACCTTATTTTCATTTTCTGTCCGAGTCTGAAGAACAGATTAATGGTCTTAATGATCAGTGGTCTATCCTACCTGTTCAGTGACCTGAGCAGTGGGGGCTGATGACAAGTTTTCTCTGGCAGGGTAAGCCCTCCAGTTTTCATCTGGGAACTGCTGATTCAGTACTGAGGGCACCTGCAGCTCTTGGATCAGGCTGCAACCTCAGGCAGAGCAGCAGTAAACATGGGGGCTGGGGCATCCATTCACCCTGAAATTTCTCCTTAGTCACAGCCTGCTCCTCTTTTTCTGTCTCTGAGAAGCAGAGCTCAGGGTTGATCTCTCACAGGTGTTCACTGGATATGGTGCCTGGCTTGTGCAGAACCTCTTGGGCCAGCATCTGCTATGTGATGAACCCCACAGAACGAGATTCCCTGTTATTACAAGAGACTGCAATGCTCACACAGCACTGAGAGTCTGTGTTCCATAGAACGATGGTGGCAGGGTAATGTAAGATGAAAGCTTCCCAGAAGATGCAAGCTTCCTGAAGGACTGAGGTGGAGGGCAATCAGGACAGAGAAGGGACCACTATGAAAGTGTTTGTTGGAAGGGACTGGGAGTTGTGTGCTTAAAGTAGGTAAAGGAGCTGACAAAATGACCTTTCCATATCTGTATTGCAAAAACACAATAGGAGAGGGGGGAGGGAGAGAGAAGGGGGAAGGGGAGAGAGAGAGAGAGAGAAAGAGAGAGAGAGAGAGAGAGAGAGAGAGAGAGAGAGAGAGAGAGAGAGAGAGAGAGAGAAGTGCCTGCCATAGGCAGGGGAGCAGGGGAGGAGACAGGAGGGAAACTGGGTACACTGGTGGTGGGAACTGTACAGTGGTGGAGGGATGGATATTGGAACATTGTATGACTGAAACTTGATCATGAAAGCTTTGTGAATGTGTATCTCACAGTAATTCATAAAACTTTAAAATAAGAATAAAATGAAAAATACACTTCTTTGAGGGGATGTTGGTCAGTCCTGGGATCAGACCAGAAGTCTGAGCCCCCAGAAAGCCTTCTGGATTTGGTTATGGAAGGTTCCAGCAGTGACATGGCCAGCAATTTGACATCTGTGTTAGCAGTGGGCTCCAGCTGGGCTCTCCTGCAGCTTTCCAGAATGAGACCACACTGACACCAGGTGGGCTCTCAGTGGCAGGAGTGGCGCATTCTGCCCCCAGAAGCTTCTCCCCAGTTCTTTTCACACTGAGGATGTAGATGCCAACACTTGTCCTTTTGTAGATGTACTGTTCCAACTGGAAGTTCAGGTTGGTGCCACCTAAGTGGGTGCCTGCTGCAAGGAATTGAAGGACATCCTCCTCCTTCATTTGCAGGACATGGTGACAATTCTCTTTAAGTGATGATGGTGAAGAACATCATGTGGATTCTTTTGCTGGACAGCACAGAAAGGCTGTTTTAACTTTTTCAAAATGATATTACTGGACTAATTAATGAAATCTGAATTAGCTTTGTAGATTCTATCAGTTCTATCACTGGGAAGTTCCTCGTTTTGACTGCTACACTGTGATTTTACAGGAGCATGTCCTAGTTCATAGGAGCTATGAAGTGCAGTGCTATATTTAAATATAAAATAGACTGTACATATGACTTACTCTTATTTACTCTCAAAATTGATATGAAATTATATATACACACACACACATATATATATATATATGAGAGAGAGAGAGAGAGAGAAATGTAAAATGGTAGGCCTGGATTTATAGTACAGCCTTGCATGTGGCCAACTTGGGTTGGACCCCCACCCTTTCATATTGTCCCCTGAACCCACCAGGAGCAATTCTTGCGTGCTGAGCCAGGAGTAACTTCCAAGCACCACCAGATGTGGCCCCCAAACCAAACTAAACCAAAACAAACAAAACAGATGGTAGCGGTTGGTAGTGGTTGCATAATATATGCAGAGACATGTTATAAAGTTTTCACAAGTATTTTACAATAAAACCAGAATTTTTGTTGTTGAACTTATTTTTGTAATATGTTTACAATAGTATTACAGTTTATGTAGACTTTTAGACTTTTCTTATGGTGATAATCACAGTGTGCTATTTAGATACTTTTTGGGGAAAAATAGGGAAAATCAATATGCTAAACAATAAATGGTTAAAATGAATTAAATAGTTTTGAACAAAAAATTTAGAAACAGAGCATTTTGGGAATGTATGCTTTAAATGTTTATTTCTATTTCTTTTTTAAGTGTATATTTGAGGATGCTTATTATCACATATCTGGCTTAAAATATATAAATAAAACTTTCAAGCAAATTAGTCCTTCAAGTGCAGATTTTTAGTAGAATTATTTTCTAAATAATAGTACTGTAATTTTAGAGGCATAAAAAGCTAATTTGTTATGTTTCACAGTTCTTGGTGCAAATATTCTGTCAATGACTAGGTAAATGTCTGCATGTTTTATTTTCAATTATATTGGTATTTCTTACACAGAGGGAGTCAGAGTAGAGCCCAGGTCCTCTGAAGGTCTTCTGAATTACAGTCAGACATCACAGTTAAGTAGTCCAGAGAAATGGAAGCAGGCCAAGATTCTTTCCTTCAGCCTTTATACGGATTGATCTTCTTAACAGCATGCACGGTAATTGGCTTTCCCCAGAATATTCTAATATGAGCAGACAAAAGTCAAAGTGCTCCTTGCCGTTAAGTCTCAGAACTCAAACTGCTTTACTTTGGTAATAATCTGCTGGCTAAGGCAATCGTGTATCAATGGAACGCAGAGTGAATGGAAGACCAGATTATAGTCTCAGAAGGGAAACAGTGACCATCTTTGGAGACAAACTATCAAACATAAAATTCCACTCTGTTAAAGATGAAAAATGTAACACACTTTCATCACTTGAGACATGTTAATATGTAGGAAAATGAACATTTCCAGTCAACTAATTAATTAAAAAGATTGATTACCTGGTATGTGAGTTTAAAAATTAAAAAGTCTATGTAGTATAAGCTTCTACCTTTTGAGTTAATCTTTGTAGGATAACATTCTTATTTATGTTAGACAGTCAATTAAACTAGAACCCAGAGTTTTGCTTTTGTTTGTTTGGGGGACAAACCCAGAGAACTCTGCTCAGGTGTAACTACTGGCTCTGCACTCAGGAATCACTCCCAGCCTACTCTGTGTAGCATATGGGTTAAAGGAGATTGAATCTGAGTCAGCCTCCTGCAAAGCAAGAGCCTCTCTAAATGTAATATCTCTCTGGCCCCAGAACCAGAGTTTTGAATGGTTGGTTCATAAAGTGTAAATTTAATTTTTAATGAAAATAATCAATCACTATTTTTATTAAAATTGAATTAATAAATATAGAACTTATTATATAATATATATGATTATATATAATATATAACTGAAATGTCATTAATCATAAAATATTAATACTTTATATAATTATTTTAAGTTGTTTGTACTTTTGTATTTATTTTACTATATATTTGCACAGTACATATTAAAGGAAAGCAAGTCTATTGTTGTGTTATAGATTCTGGAGCAAATTTCCTTGGTTCTAATCTTTGTTCCATTATCGCATGCTATATCAAATTGGATATGATACTCTGTGTACTCAGTTTTCACAACTCTGAGTAAGAATAATACTTACATAGCATTGATAATGATGATTGAGTTAATACATATCCTGGAATGCACAATGAAATATTAATAACACTTTTTCATGTTTGATAACTTGTTAGAATGACATCAAAAACCTGAAGAATATTTGACTTAACAACTTAAAAATAGGTGAACTTGTTAGAATGACTTTGATAACTTGTTAGAATGACTGTTATCAAAAAGCGAAATGTAGGTGAAGACAAGAAGAAAAACTTGTACATTATTGTTTCAAATAGAAATTGGTTCGGTCACTGTGGATAGTATCAAAGTTCCTCAAAGAATAAAAATAAACCTACTATATGATATATATGTTCCTCTTCTGGGTATATATATCCAAAGAAAATTAAATCACTCTTAAAGGAAAAAAAAAGTTATAGACTGGCATGTAGTATTTCACTCTATGATGACCTAGTGATGTATTTTAAAATAAAAACATGAATACCATTTGACTCAACAATTCTACAGCTAGCTGTGACTACACTGCACAGGAAACGCTGCGTTTCTCACACATATTGGGTGCTCATCATGAGGTCGTACATTGAAACATCATTTATAACTGGGAAAATGGGAGCCATTTAAACATACAGGGTTAGGGTTTACCAAAGTGCATAGCACTGCACTGTAGCACTGTACTCCCATTGTTCATTGATTTGCTTGTGTGGGCACCAGTAATGTCTCCATTGTGAGACTTGTTGTTACTGTTTTTGGAATATCGAATACGCCACGGAGACCTTGCCAGGCTCTGCCATGCGAGTGGGATACTCTTGGTAGCTTGCCGGGCTCTCCCAGAGCAGCAGAGAAATCTAACCCAGTTGGGACATGTGCAAGGCAAACACCCTACCCACTGTGCTATGGCTCCAGTCTACCAAATTGCATACATAGAATAAAACATGTCACAGCAGTTGCAATAAGTGAGATATATATATATATATATGTATGGAAATTTAAATTTTGCAATGATGTGTGCAATCAAATTCCACATAAAAACACTTAGTCATATAGTTTTTTATTTGTAATTGTATATAAAATATGTGTGTCACTGTCACTGCCCTCCCGTTGTTCATTGATTTGCTCGAGAGGGCCCAGTAATGTCTCTATTGTGACAATTGTTACTGTGTTTGGCATATCGAATATGTCACGGGTAGCTTGCCTGGCTTTGCCATGCGAGTGAGATACTCTTGGTAGCTTGCCAGGCTCTCTGAGAGGGGTGGAGGAATCGAACTTGGGTCAGCCATGTTGGCCACTTGCAAGGCAAACGCCCTACCCGCTGTGCTATTGTTCCAGCCCAAATACGTGTGTACGAAGGTCTAAAAGATTATGTGCCACATTAGTTATATCAAACAGTATTATAGTTTTGTCTGTATTTTATGAATATTTTAAAGAATTTGTTAATACAGTCATTGCAAATTAAGATATGCTAATCGCTTTTAAAAAGAATTTGAGTCATTATAAGTGCATGAGTGCACTGAGCTCAACAAACAATTACACAACTATTAGCACAAATATTGCATGTACTAGTGACTACATTCATCTTTTAACACTAATATACTATGATGGACATCCAAAGATTGTTTTAGGTAATTAATGTTTCAATTATATTTCTGGAAAACATTTTTAGTGAAAGGCTCAAATATGCATTTTTTACTTCTCAAAATTTACTATCAATTATAGTTGATATAACTAAATAGTACTATTAGAGTTGGAACTAAAGAATAGGTGTTAGGGTTCATTTAAACTTGAACAGATCCAGGTTGTGTACCCAACACCACAAGCATCAGAACAGGGGTAGTTGTGGCCCTGGGTTCTGCACTGGACATGAGAGGGACCACTCTTCGGACCCAGATGAGATCACTGGCCTGCAAGTTTCAGTATTGGTGGGAGTGACAACAGGGCCACCTGCACTGTTTAGGGTGTTCCTCTCCATGCTCCACTCACGAAACACAGTAAACACTATTGGCTAATAATGATTACTAATAAAATCATCTTAATTTTAAAAGGTTTTTTTCTAGTATCAGTATTCTGTTAATTTCCTTGAGAAAATAAGTAGCAAGGTCACTGTCACTGTCACTCTCCTCCCGTTGTTCATTGATTTGCTCGAGCAGGCCCAGTAACGTCTCTATCGTGAGACTCGTTGTTACTGTGTTTGGCATACTGAATACACCACAGATAGCTTGTCAGGCTTTGCCGTGCGGGCGAGATACTCTTGGTAGCTTGTCAGGCCCTCCAAGAGGGGCGGAGGAATCAAACTCAGGTTGGCCATGTTGATTGCGTGCAAGGCAAACACCCTACCCGCTGTGCTCCAGCCCCATGTAGCAAGGTAGATTATTAAATTCTTATTATGTTATTCCTTAGTTAGACTCTCTTTTCAAAACTCCTTAATGTAATGCTGTCTTGATGTATAACTTAACTGCATGCCTTGAGGTCACTGGCAGTTCTCCAGAGACCAAACAGAACTTCAAATATTATTTCAGAGCACTGAGGGGAAAAGGGAGAAGTGAGATTGATTTCACTCTAAATGAAGGGCTGGGATCTGCAGGACTAGTCTCTTTTCCTTGTCCCTGCAGCTTTTGTTTTGCCAGTTAGGGGCTATCATTTGGTTTGGAAAATTGGAAAGCAAGAGGTCAGTAGAACAAAGGGAAAAGAGGCGAGCTGCTCCAACAGCTGTCTGCATGTGTCAGCTGAGTTACAGACAGTGAACAGCTGCACCAGCCGATATGTGTCCCGTGAGAAAGTCTGCTCAGATCTAAAAGGAAGAAAAAGTCAGGGAGTCCTGTGATTTCAGAAAAGCAATTTGATACCCTTACGAAAAATGATGGTCTTTGCAGCTTTACTAAGGGCTAGGGAGAATCTGATGAAATCCCCAACCTCCAACCCTGCCTTTCACTGTAGGCAAACAGACCAAAAACAGCCCAAACTCAACTCCTGAATCAGGAACCCATTTCATACTGTAAAATGTCAGACTAGTGGCTGTGGAAAAGGTTTGCTTTGGGTGCACAGAAGAAAAGGAACAAAAGTGAAAAGGTTGTTTATCTCTCCAGTTACCACATGATACTAGTGAGTGAAGCTGGTTGAATGATCACTGTAAGTCTGATGGTATTTCCAAAGGCAAAATATTCCAAATAGAGAAAAACACCTAGGTGATGAGCATTCAGTTTTTGCAGGAGGGGAGATATGATTGGAATGGACAAAATCAGGCTCAAATTTCTGCTGAACAGCATTTAATTAAAATAAAATTTGAAGGTTCAATTTTAACAAATATCCCTGGTGATTCAGCATCTCTTCATTCTTGTGATGATCCTGGAAGGTGTGTGACCTTGCAAGATAGAATTTTCAAACACATATGCACCAAGAAATAATAATAACTGTTAAAATATCTTGAAAACAATGCAGGAGGCATTGCACTTAGTAATTTTAAGCCATTCTATTAAGATCACTTGCTCACTTGACTTCCTGTTAATCATTGATTTGCTCTAATGGGCACCAGTAACGTTTCTATTCGTCCCTGTCATGTGCTAGTGTAGCCCAATGGCGTCTGTTTGTTCTAGGAACACGAAAATCCTCAAACCGATCATTCAGGGTCTTGAAGGAGAAGTCTGACCATCTTGTAGGTGGGCAGCCATACAGTCTTTTGACATCTTGTGGAGTCCAGTAGGTAATAGCTCTAATCCAGTGGTCATCTCCAAATCTCATTACATGTCCAGCCCACCTGATTTTTGATGCCTTGTAAAACGAGACAGCATCCCTGATTCTTGATCATCAATGGAGGTTGGAATGCTGGATTCTTTCTCTCATTTGAGTGAAGTGTGATACTCCAAGTATAGCTCTTTTGATTCCTCTTTGGGAGACCCAAATAGTATTCTCATCCTGTTTTCGTAGGGCCCAGGTCTCTGAGGCATATGTTAATGCCGGAAGTACAGTGGAATCAAAGAGATGTGCCCAAAGCTGGAGGGTCTTTGTCCTGTTAGCTATTTCTTTGATGCTCTTGAAGGCATTCCAAGCCACTCTTTTCCTCCTGCGCAACTCAGATGCCAGGTTATTCATCATGTTGACTTCTCGACCTAGGTTCACATAATTGTTGAATTCAGAGATGGTCGTTCCATTGAGAGTGAATGGAACGTCAGGAACAAGACTGTTTCTCATAAACATTGTCTTCGGGAGATTCAGCTGTAGGACGACCTTTCCACACTCACGGTTGAAGTCAGCCAGCATTTGTGCTGCTTGGCTAATGTTTGGTGTTATTAGAACGATGTTATTAGCAAAGCAGAGGTGGTGTAGTTGCGACCGTCTATCTTAACTATTATTCCTTCCCATTCCAGTCATCGCATGATATTCTCGAGGGTGGCACTAAAGAGTTTCGGTGAAATGGTATCACCCTGCCGAACCCCTCTCTTGACATCATTTCTTTGTAGAACGGTGAGATCCTGGTAGTGAATCCATAATACAGCTCACAGATGATCCTGATGTATTGAATATGAATGGTCTTGAAAGGCATCGGTGTCCTTGTCAACATGAACTTGGCCATGAGCAGATTCATTTGAATGCCTAACAATCCGAATCGGACGATTACACTTGAATAGATGTGGCTCACTACCAGCATTTTCTATCTTCGTTGTCTACGCAACAACATCCAATTTTGATGAAGGAAAATTGAGAAGTTCTACATGGAGATGGAGAAGTTCTATAAAAAAGACCACACCTTCTACAAGAGTACTGTCGGTGATTTAAATGGCAAGATAGGACTGAGAATATCAGCTGAAGAACTCCACATTGGGACCCACAGCCTAGAATGATACAAACAGGCTGACAGATTGTCTGAGTTCATCATTTCGACCAAGACCATCCATGGTAACTCACAGTTCCAGAAGGCCGAATCTAAACATTGGACATGGGATTCTCCCAGTGGACAGTTCCACAATGAAATTGACCACATCATATTAAATCTATGGTTTTGCCTGACAGATGTCGCTGTTGTCCCAAAATTCCAAATGGGATCGGACCACTGTCTCCTTCGTGCAAAATTCTACTTCATAGAGTGGGGAGAAAGGACTGCAAATTTTAAGAAGAGAACTCCCCTGGGAGCTCTTTGGCACTATTGCTGCAACATGGGAAGATGCCGTCATTGACAACATTGATGAGGAATACGATCGACTGGTTTAGCACCTGCATGATTGTGCAAGGAATGCCACAAAAAATGCCTGTCTTCGAAAACTCTTGAGCTTATTTGCCAATGTGGTTTGGAATATGCCTCAGGCAACCACAAGTGAACATCTAAGCTCGCAAAGCAGTGCAGAGATGTGATAAAGGAAGACCTCAAAGAGAGAAGAGCAGCAGTGCTGGTAGATGTGGCAGAAGCCGGGAAAAGCATTCGTAATGCCCGCCTGTCCTTCACCAACTACAAGACCAAGATGCCCTCCAACGTCCTGATGGATCGCTCACATCTTCCAGAAGGGCAATGGAGAAGATTACCCATGACTTCTACTCAGATCTCTTCGATAGCCATGTCCACCTGCCCACATACCAAATTTTGCAGTTTGGATATGTCGTTCCCACCATTCTCCCTTCTGAAATCCAACATGCCATTTTGTCAGTAAAGAAACGAACAGCACCTGGCCCAGACAGATAAAATCTGAACACCTGAAGAATCTGCCATCAGTACTCATCAATACACTGGCTCGGCTCTTCACACGCGACCTGTCTGAATGCAAGTTTCCATCGCAATGGAAAACCAGCAGGACTGTACTACTGTACAAGAAGGGAGACATCCATGACATTTTCAACTATTACCCAATCTGCCTATTTTCTATCATCTATAAGTTGTTCACTGGAGTCATCCTGAATAGGATTGGCAGAACACTAGATGAAGGACAACTATGCGAGTAAGCTGGGTTCCGCAAAGGATTCAGCACAATCGACCAAATCCACACAATAACCAAGCTCATTGAGGTTTCTCGGGAGTTCAAGATGCCACTCTGCCTAAAGTTCGTTGATTTAAAGAAGGCCTTTGATTCTATTAAGATGCTGTGATAAAAGCAAAACGATGCTAGAATAAAAGCAGAAACATAGACCAATATAGAAGAATTGATAAATAATCCCACGTATATATACTATACTTGACAAAAGAGCCAAAAAATTCAAATGGAGAAAAGGAAGCATCTTCAATAAGTGGTGTTGGAGAGCACTGGGAAATAATTAGATGACTGTCTTATTTAAGCATCCACAATTAATTGGAAAAGTGTTAAAAACTGAATGTTAAGAAATGAAACCACAAAACTCCTAGAAGAAAAGGGAAAAATGACTTCTCATCCATATGTAGCAGTGGTGCTCTGTGTGTGTGTGTGTTTAGTGGTGGTGGTGGGTAGGGTGCTGGAGGTCATTCAATGAGTATATTGATGTAGGCAGGCAGGTATATAGGGAAGGCCCTCTCCCAAGACAATGGCAGTGAATTTCCTGAGAAATAATATCAATAACCCTGAATTTGGAAAAAGCCAAATTTGCAGAAAATAGGATCTAAGGAGTTTATCTGCCATAACCAACACTCAAAGAAAGCTGGGTCTTCTTTGAGAGTTACTCCATCAGAAACAAAAGGCCAGGAAAGGAACTTCAAAGATCAATCCCAATTCAGTACCTTGCAACCTCCCTACCAATGGACTTTTACCTAGGTAGAAGCCTCACCAGAGGGCAGATTAGAAACACCCTAGAAAAAGCCTCCTTGATCAAACGAAGGGCAGGAATATGCTGCCTGAGCTCATGTGCTGCTTGTGTCCACGTAGCCAAGCACATGTGATGTGCAAGCAGGTTTCTCCCATGTCTTCCCTCTTGAAATGTGTACTTCCCCAGCTAATGTTGGCATGTTTGTAGGGGTTCTCTCAGCCCTTGGAAAAGAGAGAGCCCAGGTTCTCTCTTGAGCTCATTACTTATCACATTCTCTTCCTCTTTTTCCTTTCGGAAATCCTCCAAATAAAATGTTTTACTTCACTGCTAGTCTACTCTGAAATTCTTTCCTGCGAGGAAAGACAAGAACCCCAAAACCCTGGGCCCCAGAGTGGTAGAGGCTTGTAGGATAACACTGTTTTTGTCCTTCCTGCAAAGCCTCATGTAGTTTAAGTTTGTTGGGTTGCTCCCATCACAGTGTTCCCATTCCTCTGTGTTTATTTGTAACTTCTCCTTTGTACTCTGTTGACTTGTAAATACTGTTTTTCTCTTCTCCCTAAGTCCTTTGCATAGTTTATTCAGAGCAATGTCCTTTTTGAATGGACACAAGAAGACATACTTTTGTAATGTGACTCTCAGTGATGTTTCTCTCCTGGTCTCTGTTCTCTCACCTTAGCCTCAGCTGCCTTTACTTCCTAGTGGCCCCAAAAGCAGGGTCCTTACGAGGGACTGGATGGAACCAGGGCAAGTGGTAAGCTATGTGCTACCCTGGCTTCGAGATGGGCCTGGCCAAAGCACCATAATATTTAACTACAACTTAAGAGCTTGGTCATGGACAAATGCTGTCATGATACTAAAAGTAATAACTAGATTTTGACCCTGTTAGGGTTAGGAAAGATTAATCTGGCCTGCGCGCAGTAGTCTGAATCTGTGGCAAGATGTTTCCAGGAAAGCTGCCCTACAAGTCTCAATGTTATCTCTTACTGTGTCCATACAAAAATAGCTAGTATTGATATGTTGATAGTTATTGAACTGAGGAAAGGAGAAAAACACCTTAGGAGGTATTTTGCCCTTGGGCAGTCAGGGGCTTTGGAATACTTGTTAGATGGAGTTCTCTTTGAACTTAGTGGACCCTCAGGAAGGGCTTTCTTATGTTGATTTTGCTACCTTACTGGGTGCAGTGTCAGCCCAGAATGCAGGGGAGTTGGAGGCAAGAGAACTGGAGAGAGGAGAGAGCAGAGAGGCAAGATGTATCACAGAGAAGCTCGCAAGGGGGACAGAGAGAGAAGAATGTAGAAGAATACAGGAGCAGGCACGTGGAGAAAGAGAGCCCAGGCTTTGAGATGGAGCAGAGAGATGAGCAGGAGAGACAGGAGAAGATGGGAATGAGAGTAGTGAAGACTAGAATGGGGGGTTCAGAGAGACTGCGGCAGACATGTGGGGAGAATGGAATAAACGGCATCTGAAAAATCAGCTGGCTTGGCCCTTGTTTCCTTCACCGTCTGGCCCATGGCCCAGGCCGCCCTGGCATGCTCACCCTGATTGTGGGTGGCTAGGGGAAGAACTGTCGAGGGCCCCTCCAGCTGCCCCCCAAAGATATTTTACAGAGGCTGACCTGGAGAGAGTGACATTCTCTCTCCTCCCGGCCTCACATAAGCCACCCATAGGGTCAACTGACATCAATATACATGGGTGGCATAGTATTTGATGGGCATTAGGTTTGACATTTGAGTTCTTTCTTGTTTCTTTTCTGTAAAATGGGCTTAGCTTTTCCCATTCCCCCCCCCCCCCCTCAGCTGTTGGTTGTTCTCACTAATTTCTCCTATTGAAACCATCCACTGATTTGTTTTTTAAAAAGTGCTTATTGCATTTTTTCCTATTGGAATTTTCATCTGATTCTTCTTTGCATTTTATATTTATTTTTTGTGATTTCTCTTTGCTGCATGAACTTTCGGTTTGGCAGTCTGAGATGCTGAGACAAGGAACGTGAGAGAAATTATGGTTCATGGAGGATCATAAGAGTCACTCACATCTGGTGACAAAGAGCAATCTTTTCAGCTTCCTTCCATTTTCTGGCTTATTATAATCACGTCCAATTAAATTCATCAACCTGGGAAGAATCACCAATGAGATTCAACAGCATGGTATGAGAACACAATCAATCAAAGGAAGAAAGACAAAATCAGTTATAAGAAGAAAAACATGGTCAATTACATAGGTCAGGACTTCCTCACACCTGCGGTCTTTGATAAACAGGAAAGGATGTTTACATCTAAAGTTTAGCTAGGTCTGAAATATGTGAGAAGGGGAATCTGCTGCTTTGTGTTGGAGAAATTTGCTGGACATAGAGGGTCAGCGTTCCCTTTTCCATATCAATCAGACTCTCAAGTTTAGGCTCGTCCACTTAGTGCAATGTGGGGTCCTGGTTCGCTTCCTGCTTGCAGGGCAGCATCCAAGGACTCATATTCATGGTATGGTGGGCACCAACCTCTATTTGTTTTTTTTTTTATAAATTTATAGTTGCTTTTAATTTAAAACATCTGTAAAATAACTACTTTATAATTCATGTCAGAAAATTCTAGTATTCTTGACATCTTAATGCTGTGTCTGTAGATGACTTTTTTTCTCATTGAAGTTGAAATTTTTATTTTCATGCTTCTTTGTTGACAACATTTTGGATTTTGATTATTAGGTGGCTTATTGGGATAGGAGCAATGTATAGTGGGTAAGATGTTTGCTTTCCCAGCACACTATATGGTTCCCCAAGTCTCACTAGGAGTGATCTCTGCTGAGTACAGAGCCAGAAGTAAGCCCTGAACACCACTGATATGGCCCCAAAACAAAGAAAGAAAAGCCCCAAACTTAATTTTAGTAGGTAGGCAGTCAACCTTTCTACATTTAGAAAGTTTGTCCTATCCATTTTTTGACCTATGGTTCCAATGTTTCCTTCATTTCTTTAAAATCTTGTTAGTCGCGGTCTAGTCTACTTTATGTTAGTGCTATCTATCATCCTGTCAATTTGGCACATGGCAGAGTCTTGTACAACTGTTCAGGGTTTAAGATCATTTAAACATGCAGCATGTAGTTTGTTGCCCATTCCATTCTAGACTACTCAGAATTCTGAACAGAATTTCTTAAAGGAATTTAAAACACTCACTGTTTAAGTTTTTTATATATAATGTACATGGGTACATTGGGTTTCTCTCCCCCCTCCCCCAGTCCCGAGCAGAGCCCCAGCAGCTGAGGACCTCTGGATCCGGCCACGACCATGCTGGGACCACTCGCCACACATCCAGATGGGCCTCATGCCTGAAAGAACTGGCAGAGGAACCCAGACATGCGGATCCTGGGGCTGAGGTCTCCAAGCCTACTCGGATTGGGACTGGGCCTTCTCCACCCAGACCCCCCATCTTCCAGTAGGTAGGCATCACACCCACCAGCTGCTGCCAGCGCCAGGTTGGTTCCATCTACGGCCAAGACGCAGAGACTATAAAACACAGCTCCCGGAAGTTGGGGCATCTTATCTTATTTTTCCTTTGGAGAACCTGGCAGGCTACCAAAAGTATCCTGCCCGCATGGCAGAGTCTGGCAAACTTCCCAAGTAGTACTCAGTATGCCAAATACCAGTAACGATGGGTCTCATCCTCCTAACACTGAAAGAGCACTGAAATGGCTATTTTAAAATCTCAGGCTAGGAAGAAGGTGACGTTACTGGTGCCTGCTCTAGGAAATCGATGAACAACAGGATGATCATGATCATACATGGGTATGGGGAAAATAGGTTTTGCTTCCTTATTGTGGGGAGAGCTATGAAAGGTGCATCTGCACTTACAAACCCTACCTTAATAGTACCTGGTGAGAAGGTAGAGAGAAGGACTTTTTGTCTTTTTATAGTTTGTCCAGAGATTAGCTTCTTAAAGCATGAACAGTGACCTTAGATGGGGTTGTATCACTTTAGTACACTATACACAACAAAGGGTTATGTTGACATAGCACTTGTTCACTGTGTCAGAAGACTGAGATTTTTCCATCATTTGTACCTTTCTACATGCATTACTGCATTCTTTTAACACAAAACTAATAGGGTGGGTGTATATGGTGGTTGAGCATGGGAAAGTCACTTTGTGATCTGTCAATTTTCTTAGTGTTAATTGCTTTTCTCAGAGTATACTCCCTTGTATGCTTCAGATTGATGAGTTGTGGTGCTCAAGGAGAATGAAAGGTGAAATGAAGTAAAACCCTAAGACCATAGTGTAACTCCAATGTTTATGAGATGCTTCCTCTTGTTGGTGTGGGGATCAACCAGGTCTGTAATTTCTCCTCCTTCCCTTTCCCACTTCTTCAGCCTCTCTAACTCCTGGGCAGCTCCGTGATGACCATCAACTTCACCAAAAGTAAAGGACCACTTCAGCTTATGGACACTAACATTGTCAGTGTCAGAGATCTCAAAACTTGACATGACCTTCAATTTATCCCCATGAGTTCCAGATCATACTAATATTGTTGAGTTTCTGTTTTTCAATATCATACCTTGTAGACAAAATACTTAATAGAGATTGCCTACTTCCTAAAATTTTATAAGATAAAAAAGTCTTATGAAATGATACATATAGTTAGGTGTATATTAAGAAGATATAGATACATAGATAGAGCTAGAGATATATACATGTATTACTATCCAGTGAATCTGCATATTTGATTGAATATTTGATAAGAATATTTGATAATAATGAGAGAATTTTATTTAAATAGATTTGGGATGGTTGAAAAACAGTGGTATGTCATTAGGTTTTTCTGAATATCCATTGCAGCAATAATAATAATATAATTCATCATATCTTCATTAAATCTTTTCATATTTTCACAGATACATGGGAATTGATGGTCTTTGTAGACAGGGATTCTGAATTTCAAGGTTGTCTCCACCATTTTCTAGTTATGTTCAGAGGAAAAACTCAGTCTCAGATTACTTACCTGTCAATGAAAAGAGCTGTGATACATAACTTTTTTCTTATACATATAAAGTTTTTAGAATGTGATTAGCATGTAGTCAAATACTTAACATGAAATAGATTTGTGTTAAATGCACAACTACATATAGCTATAAATTTTCCTCTAATTTATATTCCATTGTTTTATATCATAAATTATTATATATCCATAAATTCATGTATATTCATAAATTGTTTTTATGAAGTATATGGATACCTCATAAATTGAGATATAAACATAATAGTGTACTGTAGAGATAAGTGTAAGACCATCCTTTGTCAAGCAGCAGCACGAAGATCCTGATGGTCAAGAGACAAAAACATGAATAAAATATAGTAGAGAAATTACATGATGTAGTTAGCTTGTGCTGATAACGTAAACTCAGTTATGAACCTTTTCATTCTTTTGTCTCTTTCATTAATTTTAAAGTTCTAAATTCTTTCTACTTAAAAATGGGACTGCATCCAGGGCAACCCGTAGGGGGCTGGGTCAGTCCCTCTACCCACCACCAGAGCCCCAGCAGCCGAAAACCTCCAGAACTCAATGCTCATGACAGATCTCCAAAGGTTCAGATGAGCTTCATCCATGACTGAATCTGCTGAAAAACCCAGGTATGCAGGCTTTTGACCAAAATCTCCAGGCTTGCACAGAGTCAGGAATGGGCAACCCTTTCCCATCTCCCTGTTCTTTGGGGAGCCTGGCAGTCACACCCACACACTGTCTCTGGCGCCATATAGGTTCATTAACAACCATGGTCCAGAGACTCGCAAATAAATCTCTAGAAAGATAGCAATATGAGAGCAATATGCTGCAGAGATGCCTCCGGATCCCTAAGTCGCCATCCAGTTAAAAAAAAAAAACACCTAAATTAAACCCAGCTGTATCACCTATCTAAAATTTTAGAATTCCTGGAATGATATCTCATACTCTACACCACTGATGTACCAAGAGTAGCACATCCTATTTTAATGGGGTGTAAAGTAGAAGGCTGTTGGGTACAGGACGGGACCTGACAGACTCTATGATAGACTCCATTCTTGAAGTCCCTGCTCGATGCCTCTTGTTTCATTTCCCTGTCTCACTCGTTGTTTTTCTGGATGGATCATGGTTCTCAACAGTTTGGCTTTCTCATGGATGGGCTCTTCCCCCACCACCGTGCCCACCCCATTCCCCTACATCTGCAAAAGAAGGACATCTGGGCTGATAACTCAGTCTTGGTTCGCAGAATTCTGCTTCTTCCCCCCCCCCCCCCCCCCCCCCCCCCCCGGGCTGATAGCTCGGTCCTGGTTCCCAGAAATCACCTGGACAGGAGCAGGGGAGGAGGGAACGGGAAATTATCAAGATAAGACACCTGTTTGTAATGGCTCATTGTGCTGTATGAAACTGGGTTGAAGCTTGTAGTTTTACTTATATCGCTCTTTGAAACTTTAAGTGTGAGCTATGACGAACACAGTGACTATAAAAATTGAAGCATCTCCCTTGCTCAGGGTCTTGCTTTGGCCTGCATGCCTGAGAGCTTGACCCCAGCTAGCTGGCTTAGATAAACTTTGCTTGTATTTTGCATTACTAGCTGGACTGTTTGTGTGGTTCAGAGAGGGGAAATTATCAACCTCATACCCTAACAAGGCAATCAATTTTGAAAATAGTAAATATGTATATATATATGCACACATTACGTATGTATATATGTATGCACACACAAAAACACGGCTCAACCTTTAACAACCTTTAATAACATCTCTTACACAAGGGATCAATGGATCCAGGGTTAAATTCAACAATCTTCACAGACTTACTTCTACGCAAAGTTTTTGGGATCATTTTTAGAAGATTATTCATAACAAGCAATACAAAATAAATAATTTAGGTCTTATTTTGGGTGCATGTTTTGGGCTTGAAGTGGAATAATTCGAAATATGTTGGTGGGAAGGAATAAGGGTTGTGGAATTGGTATTGGAATATTGTATGCAATAAAATATTGTGAACAACTTTATACAAATAAAATTAAACTGAAAAAGAAAAAAAAATAAAAGTGAGTCTGACCATGTAGTTCAAACTGCTTCATAAATTATAAGCCATATATTTCGCTTTTCTTTCCATTTTGAATTCTTAGAGAGTCATTTAAGAAGTGATATTGACATGGTATTCAAAGAAATTTTAAATTTTGTTCCTTCTAGAAGACTTCCATGACCTATGGACATCTTAACATAAATGAGGAAAAAAACTTCTTAGACGTGCCACTGGGGAGGAGGCATGCACGGATATGCAAAACAGAGAGGTCTTGGAATGATTTGACTTTTCTATTCTTCTTTTGACTTTTGGGAAATTTGATTTTTCTGTGCTATTTGTTTATGAATTGTAAAATTCTTTTGTTTATTAAACTAGTTAAATAATTTTAGGAGCATAAACAATGTGAGATAAGGGACTCAAACACTGTGAGTCTGTCTCTCTGTTCTAACAAACAATTAGGGTCATATTAAAACAAGTTTATTTCTATATAAGGAAAAGAAATGACCAGGTCCTGTTTGTCTGAGCAGGATGCCAAACAGAGTATCTGCTGTTTTGGTTGCCCCTGATGTCCCCTGGGAACTCCATGAAACCCAGCATAGACCAAAGGTCAGTTTCCAAACAACAAAGGACAATTCCCTTGATACTGTTTATTATCCTTTAGTGATATGGGAAGCTCTGAATTGTGAGAACTCCAAGCACTGGCACTTTAAGTGAGACTGATCACCTGAGACTGTGATGGTCTAAATTTATATGTTTTCTTACCTCACCAACTTGTAAACACGTGGGGAGACCATCATAAAAGTATTCCCAACTGGCAGGCAGGAAACATAAAGCATTAAACATATAGTTTTTGTTCTTTTAGTTTTGGGGCCATTACCCTGGTATCCACAGGGGTTACTCTTGGCTCTGTGCTCAGTAATCATTCCTGATCGTTCTAGGGGACCATATATGATGACGGAATCAAACCTGGTCGGCTATGTGTATAAGGCAAGAGACTGACCTCTATATTATCTTTTCAGTCCCTTGCATAGTTGAATAAAGAAAAAGGTTGCAATTTTTAAAAATAATTTTAAGGCCCCTCAGCAGTGCTCAGGGGTCCCTCCTGGCTTTGTGCTCAGGGATCACTCCTAATCGTGCTCAGAGGACCATATGAGATCCCAGGGATCAAATCTGGTTCTGCCACATACATAGAAAGTGTCCTACCTGCTCTTTTTCAGTCCAGCTCCAGTTTGCTTCCTTTTTAAAAATTCTATTTTTTTAAAAAAATTAAGGTATAATTGACACATATATTCATGCTTGTGAAGGAAGTCTCAAGAAGCCATGGATTACTGTCCTCAAAATAATAGATGAAAATTCTCGAATTCCTAAATGTTATTTTCTGAAACACCAATGTCATATTCATTAGGCTTGGGATAACGGGAATGTGTGACAGTGCACGTACTGAATAAGACTGTGTGGAACTTGCTTGGATTCCCACTTTGAACCTGAATCACTGTAGCTATAGGATGTAGATTTCCAGGAGTCTGATAATCCATCTCCTGCTCACATCTACTCACTCCTTATATATGCAGAACCTTTTACCATAGGCTGATTCACCACAGATCGAGGAGCTCTTAGCAGTCACTTTGTTCCTTAAAACCAGGAATACCTGAAGGTTAGTATCTTCTAAGAGCATTGGTGGAGCTAAGATTTGAGTTGCTAACCTATGATGTAAATAAACATCATTCTCAGGTCAGAAATTGGGTTCAGCTTATTCTCTTTCTTTTTGCTGTCATGCCTCAGATATCTTATGGTGTAGATTTGTCTTGAGGGCCATATGATGCTTTGTGGTCCAGGTGTTTAATATAAGAGCTAGGTTCAAACCACAATGAATTCCTGGTCATTGTAAACATATGGTTCTTATTAGCAAAAACATTATTCTAGCCTGTTCTTAGTTTTAGCAAAATAAATTTCAGATATCCAGAGAAACTTCTGTATCAGAATCTAAAAAATGAAGTTAGGATAGCACTGCACTGTAGCACTGTCCTCCCATTGTTCATCAATTTGTTTGAGCGTGCATCAGTGACATCTCAATTGTAAGACTTGTTGTTACTGTTTTTGGCATATCAAATACGTCATGGGTAGCTTGCCAAGCTTTGCCGTTTGGGCGGGTACTCTCGGTAGCTTGTCGGGCTGAGACGGGTGTTGGAATCGAACCTGGGTCAGCCGCATGCAAGGCAAACACCCTACCCACTGTGTTATCATTCCAGCCCGAAGTTAGAATATGAGGGATAATAGTTTATGCATTTCTACTGTAGATAGAGGTCCAGACAGATCCCTGGAGAAAGAGTTCCTTTTCGATGAAGTTAAATTGTATCTCTTTGGTTTTATTGTTCTTTGTAATTTTTCTGTTGATCTGGAGAAGAGTGAATGGAGAAATGTATCTGAGCCAAAAATCTGAGTTGATACTTATTATTCTTTCCTTTCTGCCCTCATTCCTATTTGTCATGGAATTATTTTCAATTATTTTTCTTTTTTAGCTACTGTTTTTTGACTAATATTACAGTATACACAAGCAAAAATATTTGCCAGTTTAATTATACTCATTGGAATTAGCACTCTAGATGGTATGTTACGTGCCCTTTTAGTAGAGAGATTATGTGAATACCCAAATTGCTGCTAATAGGGTCCTTTATGTGTATAGAGTGTTCATTGCTTGTGTAACTGAGTTATTTTAATAATACATATCAACATATTTTCAAATATTCAATTATGAATTTATTCGACATCTAGTAGTTTTTATTCTAACTGAAAATTGTGTACATTGTGCTTATCCAACTATTTATTAGGAACTTTTTTATGTGACATACATTTCAAGTTTTTCACTGTTTTTCTGTTGTGTGTGTGTGAGTGTCGTGGGGTAAGCAGCTTTTAGGATTCCTAGGGGCCATTCACAGTCACACTTGAAAGCTCAGACCAGCAATAAGGTGCTTTCTGACTAGTGAACCTGGGAGTCTCCAGGTCTATGTTACATGGTGCCAGTTAGGGGCTACTGGTGCCAGAGATTAAGCTAGGTTCTTTGTACATTCAAGGAGTATGCTCCTGATTATTGTGATATTTATTAACCAGGACATTTTCTTTAATTATTTTAAAACAAAATTGAAGCAGACTTATATTTATTTCATTTTTGAAGATCTTTCTGCTAATAAAGAACAGAAGTCCCACAAAGTAATGATCAAGCACACTTTCCTGTACTTCTACACATATTTTAACCAACCATTATGCAGATTTTTCTATTTTCCTCCTTTTATGAACGTTGCCAAAAGAAGTATTCTAACCATTCTCCTGTTTCTACTTTCAATCATGGGGAACAGAGTCCTACCAGGGCAAGAAAAGGGTGAGAAAGGAAGGGGTTAGGAGACACTCCCACCCTCAGTACCTTTGCAGTTCCTCTCACTGACCAGATTTTCTTCCTCAGCACTACCTTCATCTCACTCACCTAACCTCCTAGCTCCATCCCCTACTATTTGACCTTTCTTTCTTTGTTTTACAACCCATTCCAAACTCAGTCACTATATTGGACAGGGGTGAATGATTTTATTGTGTCTTTCTTTTCTCCTTTGTTTTCTTTATGAACCCAAAGTTATGGGCAGTTGGGTGGAGAGGCACCCACAGTCCTAGGTGCACTCAGAAGGAAGACACACAGACCTGGGGGCAGAGTCCTCTCTTGAGGCACATGGACATGTGGTGGACAGTCTCTCCTTTTCAGTCACAATCTTGAGTTTCAGAAGGATTCAGGGGAAATATCTGAAGCTAAAGTTGACAGTCTACATCCTGATTTTTAGGGGTCTGAAATGCCAGAAGAACTTTGGTACTTGGAAATAAACAAGTTAATGGGAAGGGAAAGGAAATGTGAAATCAGAGTAAGATGCAAAGGGGAAAGAGGGGGAACCAAGTCCCCTAAAATATCCCTAAAAGTTTTATCAGTGGGAAAGGATGCCAACCCTAGCCCCTAGGTTTTCAGACTATCCCACCTCTGCCATTCAGCTCTCCTGGCAACGTTTTCACTCCTCACTGCATGACTAATCCATTCATCCACCTCTCCTTAGGACAAGAGTCATTTAGATTGGGACCCCTTATGCTATTTCTCAAAATCCCTATTGTCTCTGGCTCTAGAGAAAGACAATGGAATACTAGACAACAGGCAGCATGAGGTAATATATGTAAAGCCCAAAGTACTGCTTACAACCTCCTTAGTTGAAATAAGGAAAGAGAACACACCTACAGGCCAAGTGGGCTATTCCTAGTCATGGTCCCTACCAGAATTTAGGGGAGGCTTGCTACAGAAGACTTCACATGACCTGTAAAGGAAAGCTCCAGACTGTAAGGTACACAACTGCTGCATCACTAAAGGAGAAATTGTACTGAAGATATGCTTGAAGGAATAACTCACAAAACAGATTGCAATGGCCAGGGCCATGACTGACACTTATATTCAGTGACTTTGCACTTACATAGTTTTTTTTTTACACTGACACAAACAGAGCAGAAGGCCAGACTCCTTTCTCAGTTGAAGGATACTTTACCAAACCATGAAGGGAAGTTCAGTCCTTGGCCTCTAGTTTTTAGTTCTGTTCATAGGATCTTGGGGTTTTTCATAGAGTGGAACTGTGCTTGACACAGAAGTGGCAGGTTGTAGGCTATCCTTTTACAAGCCAACAGTGTAGTGATTTGAATCTGTAAACCAGGTCTTTAGAAGCCCAAAGCCTTGTTTCAGGACTACAGACCAGTCTGCATCAGGATGTGAAAGTGTCTCCCTTTTATATAACCCATAGCTTTTACAAATGGGGATGTTCCAGGAAGAGGATAATTGAACGATGTGTATAAGAGAAAGTGATGGAAGGTGCATCACTCAGCTCTCCTGTGGTCTCTGTTCTCTCTTCCTATAGATTCACATAAAAGAATCTAATAAGAGGCCCAAGAGGTAGTGTATCAAGGAGGGAGCTTGCCTTGCATGAGGCCAATAGGGATTTGATCCCCAGCAACGCATCTGGTACCCTGGCAGTTAAGAGTGTTCCCTGAGTGAAGAGCTAGAATTAAGCCCTGAGCATCACGGGGTGTGCAGCCCCCTCATCAAAATAAAGATCAACAATAACAAAAAATAATCTAACTTATTTTTTTAAATTAAGGTTTTTGGGTTTTTGCTTTGATGACTTGCTTCGTTCTCCCCAAGTAGGCAGCGTTGTGAGTGTTGCATGGCACACGTTTGTAGTCAGCAGAGAAGGATCCTGAGAGCATGCTCCGTTTGGCTCCTCTGACCATCCTGTAGCAGCTGCGATGACCTCATGACTTTCAGCTGACCTTGAGGAAACAGGAAAACAGGGTTGCCATTCTGTAGGTGGGGCTGCAGCAAGTGTGAAAGAACTGCATCATCCTGCAGGATTAGTTTCTGAAAATCACTTCTATCTCCAGTAAAGTGCTCTTTCCTCTAAGTCTTTCATTCTCCAAGGATAAGAATTCATGTGGCACTTTTCAGTCAAGGGTAATGTAAAAGAAATGTAAATACTAAATCACTTTTAGTATCCAGTGAATTTCCTTTTTTAGTGTGAATAATGAAGTGGTGTTTTGAGTTTTCAAAGAAACCAAATCAGAAACTTGAGCTGGTTTGAGTGCAGTAGCCCTAGCGAAAGGGACAGCCTTGTTTTGCTCGTAGTTTGTCTAACCACTTAGAGAGAAATCCTGGGAGTGTTTTCCACAGGATCCTTTGCTAGGCAAAGAAATCATGAGACTGTGACTGACCATCTGACAAATGTGATTCAACACTTAAGTTTCCTAACATTTTAATGTGGTGACATTGGTCTTGACCAAGACCAGCTGGGAACACTATGTGCATATGGACAGGTGCCGTTCTGTCCACTACAGTGTTACTGTGATGGGGAAACATGAGATGATCTAAATAGTTAACAACAGGAGCACTGGCAAAAAAATGGGCTTTATTTTTATGATGAAATGATACCCAAAAGTTAAAAGAAATAAGAAGTCTGGAACAGAGTTCCAAACAAAGACAAAAGGGGAAGGGAAGAAGAAAAAGTGTGTACATGAGGAAGAGAAACAGAAGAAGAAAGTAAAAAAATTGCGAGGGAACAGTAAACTTTTTGTTCTGTGATCATACACAAACATACACTCATCTATAAAAACTTATAAGCATATATAATTGTATAAGCATTTATAAGCTATGTAAGAACACAGATAGTCTTGAAGTCTAAATCTGAACTATCTATGGAAGAGTGAGGACTAAAATAGTAGGTGGTCAAAAGTTTCTTTTGAAGGCAGCTCAGATAGAGAAGGGAGCACCAAATAAAGGGTATTGGGAGGATCCTCCCAGGATAGGAGAAGCATGCTGAAAGTAGACTATAGACCGAACATGATTGCCACTCAATGCCTCTTTTGCAAACCACAGCACCCAAAAGGAGAGAGAGAACAAAAGAGAATGCACTGCCACAGAGGCAGGGTGGGATGGGGAGGATGAAGGGTGGGAGGGATACTGGAATCCGTGGTGGTGGGAAATGGGCACTGGTGGAGGGATGGGTATTTGATCATTGTATAATTGAAACCCAAGCACAAAAATTTGTAAGTCTATAACTGTACCTCTTGGTTTGTCACTAATAAAAATTAAAAAATAAATAAATAAATAATCTAGGTCACATAAGGAACAGGTTGAATCTTTAAAAAAAGTTTCTTTTGAGTAATATTATAATGTTTAAAGGGAGAATTATTTTATTTATTTATAATATAATTAAGATTCATTATAAAATAGGGGGAAATAAAGTGTTAGTGGTCTACAAACTTAGAATACCCAGATTTAGCAGATGTGGAAATTTTATTTTGGACCTTGTTGATAATCAGTCGTTTCAGTTCTTTTTCTATTTTCCATTGCAGCAAATTGATATTATTGAGAGGGTGAGACACCACAGTATGAGTGTATATGTTCATACATAAATCAATAGGTGACAGTGTTAAGCAACACTCAAGAAAGTTCTTTTTCAGTAGTTAGTCTGTCGTGTTGGGATTCACGGAGCTACAGGGTCATCTTCCTGTCACATGAAATACTATTTGGGTCATTTAGAAGGAAAATTAAGACCAGGTAACAAAACTGACCTGATATATTGCCTGAAGTCCTGGCATTAGCCTTGGAAACTTACACTTGAAAAACGCTGCAAGTAGATGCAAGTCAGCAGTGCAAATGCTGTGATGAAAATCCACTTTATTCAGGGGTTATGTGAATAATGCAACTATATGAACTCTGTAAACCCATAATTGGCAATTGCTCCAGCCAAATATATTCTCTCAATCCTCTGAGTCTTTATTTTGAGCTTAAGTTATTTGCAGAATTTTAAAATCCTGAATACTCATGATGCTGTTGCCATAAAGCTTGTGCAAGGAGAATCTTAGCTCCTATCCTTTTACTGGGCTTACTCCTGATAATCAGATAAGTTTCACCTCCCCAGGAATGCCTTATCTGATCTCCAAGGTGAGACCCTTTATTCCAGATATATAATCATAAACTTTCATACACAATTCCTCTTTTGTATAAATTTCCTCTGTTATAATTTTCAGAAATTTTACTTAAGACTAGAATTACTTGATTAACAACTCCAGTCCGTAAACCTTACATGCAAGGTGGAAATGCAAGCTTTTTAAAAAACTATTGCCAATCTGTATCCCATGCTTGGACCATCTTTAAATTCTGAATCTTTTTTTGAAATGAATGTTCAGTGAATCACTCTTTAATTATTTAGGGACTTGCCTCCTGATATTGTTCCTATTTTCTCCTTTCAGTGTATTTTCTCCTCATCTGTGATTTTATGCCAGGTTTCCTCTATTTTGTCTTTCCAATAACTTTTTCTGCAGAGATATTGGATCAATCAATTTAAGATCACAATAGAAAACTTTCTAATATAACATGGAGAGAAAATCAAGTTGAAAGTAGAAAAACAGTTTGGCTTAACTATAGTAGGCAACTCTGACTCATGGGAATGCTTAGTGATAAACATCTAATTTTGTGGGTTGACCTAGCAATTCTCATTTCTGGGAAACAGTTAAGTCAATTCTCTGTTCTAGTTTGCAAAGGAGTTTCTGTCGTTTTAGACTGCTATGAAGTTACTATGCCACATTACTTTCACTATTACTCCAGAGGAACAAGATTTATTTGTCCTTCCTTTTTAAAAAAATTTAACTGAATCACTGTGAGATACACAATCATAAAGCTGTTCATGATCTGGTTTCAGTCATACAATGTTCCAACACCCATCCCCCCACCATCTTACATTTCCCACCATCAGTGTACCCAGTGCCCCCCCAGCCTGTCTCAATGTCAAGTGCTTTCTCCTCTCTCTCTCTGTCTCTATGTCTCTCTCTATGTCTGTCTCTCTCTATATTTGTCTCTGTCTGTCTCTGTCTCTGTCTCTGTCTCTGTCTCTCTCTCTCTCTCTCTCTCCTCCCTTTCCCTCTCCCCCTCTGTTTTTCCTATTGGGTATAACCATTTGCAATACAGATCCTGAGAGGTTGTGTTTATTCTTATACCTGCTTTCAGCACACAGTTCTTATCCGGAGTGATCATTGCCCTTCCTTTATATAAGCCTTTTTCTTTCCTCTCTTCTTTTTTGGGAAGACAAAATATATATGAGCAAACAATGGGATTAAATCATTAAATCACATTAGTAGAGGCTGTAAAGATTAGACAGTGGGTAAGTCCGTAAGTCATGTACACATTTGATCCCCAGAACCCCATATGGTTTTCCCAAGCCTGCTAAGGAGTATTTCTGAGCACAAATCATGGAGTAAAACCTGAGCACAGTCAGATGGGGTATTGAAACAAACAAATAAATCCATAATTCTTTCAGTGGTGTTGAATCAGATAATATTTCCACCGACAATGAAAGGTCCTTTTTATCAAATCCCACCAGAACTGGTTATTCCCAGTTTTTTAAAATTTATACTTCATTCTCACTGGTGTGAGATGATACCTTATTGTGGTTTTGATTTGCATTTCTGTTATATGTACTGATAAACACTTTAAATTTTTTTAACTTAATAACTGTTAATTACAGTTATAAAATCATTTATTATTAAGTTTCAGTCATACAATGTTCCAATACCAATCCCTTCACCAGTGTCCACTTCCACCCACCAGTGTCCAGTTTCCCTACTGAGTCCAAGCCTACCACAAAAGCAGACCCTTCTCCCTCCATCAATGTCCTGTGTTTTCTTCTTTAACTTACCTCCCCCTTAACCATCTCCAAACCAATGACAATCTTCCTGCCAAAGAACAATTCTTATGCTCTTCATTTCTATTGCCTTTTGGGCTTTGTTATTCCTCTACAAGTTTTGTCTGTTCCAATCAGACTCGACTCACTGACTTCATTCAACCTGCTACTCTCCAGATATATCCGCATAGCAGCAAATTACATGGCTATACCTTTTCTTACTGCAACATAGTATTCTATTCTATACACATACCATAATTTCTAGATCCAGTCATCTGTTCTTAGGCACTTAAGTTGTTTCCCTACTTTGGCTATTGTGAATGTGCTGCAATGAATATAGGAGTCGAGGCAATTTTTCTGAATTTTTCTCAATACAATTCCTTTTTTTGGCTCTTGGGCTATATTCCAATGAGTGGATTGCTGGATCGTATGGAAGATCAATTGCCAGTTTTTTGAGTAATGCCTATATTGATTTCCCTACTAAATGCTGGGATTAGTTGACATTCCCAGTGAATGAGAGTACTTTCTCTACATCCTTACCAAGACCAGTTGTTCTTTTTGATGAGTCCCTGTCTGTCTGAGGTGAGGTGGTATCGCATTGTTGCTTTGATTTGTATTTCCCTGAAAATTAGTGATGTAAAGCTTTTTTCATACATCTTTGGGCATTTGTACTTCTACTTGATGAAGTATCTGTTCATCTCTTCTTCATTTTATTTGATAGTGTTAGACATTTTTCTTGTAAAGTTCTACCATAAGTTTTTAATATGTATGGAATTGGTAGTGGGCAAAAAATATTCCCAATCTGTGGGCTGTCTTTGTATTCTGGTAACCTTTTCTTTTGAGATAAAGAAATTTCTTAATTTAACGTAGGCCTAGTTGTTTGTCATTTATTCCACTTGCTTGTTCAGTGTTTTTCATCCTTAGAGATACATCTAGCTTCAATGACATAGGTAGTTCTGTCAATATTTTCTCTATGTGCTTAACAGATTCCAGTATAATATCAATTCCATTTTATTTGAATTTTGCATGGCATTAGAAAGATGTCTGACTTCATTATTTTTATGTAGCCAAGAAGTTTTCCAAAACAACTTGTTAAAGAGGCTTTCAGTGATTATATATTTGAGAGTCTGTGACAGAGTATTCAACTCTGTTCCATTGGTCTGCAAGTCTGCATCTAGCCCCTACTAAGCTGTTTTATTTACTACTGCTTTGTAGTACAGTTTAATGTTGGGTAAGGTGATGCCACCCATAGTCTTTTCCTCAAGGATTGCTTTAGCTATTCATGGGGGTATATTGTTCCATATGAATTTTAGGAGTGTTTTGTCTATTTCTTTGAAAAATGTCATGGGTGTCCTGATAGGGACCGCATTAAATCTGTATAGTGCTTTGGGGAGTGTTGCCATTTTGATAATGTCAATCCCTATCCATTGGCAGGGGATGTGTCTCTATTTCCTAGTGTCCTCTTTTGTTTCTTGAAGTAGTGGCTTATTGTAATTTTTCTTGTATAAATTCTTCAACTCTTTAGTTAAGCTGATTCTGAGGTACTTGATTTGCTGAGATACTATTGTGAATGGGGTTGTTTTTTTAATATCTCTATCATCTCTTTTGTTATTTGTATATAGGACAGCCAGGGTTAGGGAAATGAGATCCATTTATTACTGGATTTGGCATATCAAT
Organism: Sorex fumeus; assembly: GCF_029834395.1. Classification (NCBI taxonomy): domain Eukaryota; kingdom Metazoa; phylum Chordata; class Mammalia; order Eulipotyphla; family Soricidae; genus Sorex; species Sorex fumeus. The sequence continues at coordinate 8,151,515 of NW_026606103.1, forward strand.
TTGGTCTATTTGGCATAGACCACAGATAGCTTGCCAGGCTCTGCCGTGTGGGTTGGATATTTAAGGATATTTAAGGTATCCTGATAATTTAGAGAAAATTAAATAAATAGTCGCGCGGCCGCAAATGCGGCCGCGCGCTCCCGGGAGCTTGTTGTGATAATCTTTGGATCCTGGCCTTTGTTGGGGTTACAAGGCAGTTGGAGGGTGTAACTGTCTAGCTACTGACAGGTCCAGTCCCAAACCGTGCAGGCTTAGAGATCTCAGCCCCGGGTCCCACACACCTGGGTTCCTCTGCCAGTTCGGTTATGTCTGAGGCTTATCCAAGTGTGTGGAGAGTGGCTCCAGTAAGGCCTTGGTTGGGGCCTGGAAGTCTTCAGCTGTTGGGCCCTGGCGAGGATAGTCAGACACAGGGTAGGAGACTCTGCCTTGTGCTCTCCCGGGAGCTTGTTGTGATAATCTTTGGATCCTGGTCTTTGTTGGGGTTACACGGCAGTTGGAGGGTGTAACTGTCTAGCTACTGACAGGTCCAGTCCCAAACCGTGCAGGCTTAGAGATCTCAGCCCCGGGTCGGTGATGGACGGTTCCACAATGAAATAGACCACATCATATTCAATCGGCGGTTTTGCCTAACCGATGTTGCTGTTGTCCCAAAATTCCAAACGGGATCAGACCACCGTCTTCTTCGTGCAAAATTCTACCTCACAGAACGAGGAGAAAAGAATGCAAGGTTTAAGAATAGGACTCCCAGAACAACCACCAACTGGGAACTCTTTGGCTCTGTTGCGGCAACATGGGAAGATGCCGTCATTGACAACATTGATGAGGAATACGATCGAATGATTCAGCACCTCCATGATTGTGCAAGGAATGCTAAGAGAGAGATAACCACAAAAAACCGTCTTTCTTCGAACACTCTTGAACTTATTCGCCAACGTGGCGTGGCACGTGCCTCAGGCAACCACAAGCAAACGTCCGAACTGGCAAAACAGTGCAGAAAAGCCATCAAGGATGACCTCAAAAACAGGAGAGCAGCAGTACTGGTAGATGCAGCAGAAGCTGGGAAAAACATTCGTAATGCCCGCCTGTCCTTCACCAACTACAAAACCAAGAAGACTGCCCTCCGACATCATGATGGATCTATCACATCTTCCAGAAGGGCAATGGAGAAGATTATTCATGACTTCTACTCAGATCTCTTTAATAGCCACATCCACTTGCCCACATACCACATACCACATGATGGATATGTCGTTCCCAATGTTCTCCCTTCCGAAATCCAACGTGCCATCTCGTCGGTAAAGAAACAAAAAGCACCTGGTCGAGACAAGATCAGACCTGAACACCTGAAGAACTTACCATCAGTACTCATCAATACATTAGCTCGACTCTTCACACGCTACCTGTCTGAATGCAAGGTTCCATCCCAATGGAAAACCAGCAAGACTGTACTACTATACAAGAAAGGAGACATCCACGACATTGGCAACTATCGCCCAATCTGCCTATTGTCTGTCATCTACAAACTAGTCACTCGGGTCATCCTGAATAGGATTAGCAGAACACTAGATGAAGGACAACCATGTGAACAAGCTGGATTCCGAAAAGGATTCAGTACCATTGACCATATCCACACAATAACCAAGCTCATTGAGGTATCTCGGGAGTTCAAGATGCCGCTCTGTCTAACGTTCATTGATTTAAAGAAGGCCTTTGATTCTGTTGAGACGGAAGCGGTCATGGAAGCCCTAGCCAATCAGGGCGTACAAACTCAATACATCAGGATCCTTCGTGAGCTCTATTGCGGATTCACTACCAAGATCTCACCATTCTACAAAGAAGTAATCATCCATATCAAGAGAGGGGTTCGGCAGGGTGATACCATTTCACCAAAACTCTTCAGTGCCACCCTCGAGAACATCATGCGACGACTAGAATGGGAAAACATGGGAGTGAAGATAGATGGTCGGCAACTACACCACCTCCGCTTTGCTGATGACATCGTTCTAATAACACCAAACATCAGCCAAGCGGCACAAATGCTGGCGGACTTTGACCGTGAGTGTGGAAAGGTCCGACTACAGCTGAATCTTGCGAAGACAATGTTTATGAGAAACAGCCTTGTTCCTGACGCTCCATTCGCTCTCAACAGAACCACCATCTCCGAATGCAACAGTTATATATACTTAGGTCGAGAAATCAACATGATGAATGACCTGGCACCTGAGTTACGCAGGAGGAAGAGAGCGGCTTGGAATGCCTTCAAGAGCATTGAAGAAATAACTAAAAGGACAAAGAACCTCCCGCTACGAGCACATCTCTTTGATTCCACTATTCTTCCTGCATTAACATATGCCTCAGAGACCTGGACCCTACGAAAACAGGATGAGAACACTATTCGGGTCTCTCAAAGAGGAATCGAAAGAACTATGCTTGGAATATCACGATTCACTCAAATAAGAGATAGAATCCGGAGTTCTGATCTTCGTCAACGCTCAAGAATCAGGGACGCTGTCTCATTTGCCAAGACATCAAAAATCAGATGGGCTGGACACGTAATGAGGTTTACAGACAACCGCTGGACTAGAGCCATTACTGATTGGATTCCACGAGACATCAAAAGATCACGTGGACGCCCACCTATAAGATGGTCAGACTTCTTCGTCAAGACCCTAAATGATCGGTTTGAGGCTCTACATGTTCCTAAAACGAACAGATACCATTGGGCTACGCTAGCACGCAACCGGGATGAATGGAGACGTTACTGGCACCCGCTCGAATAAATCGATGAATAACGGGGATTAAGTGATTAAGTGATATAGGACAGCCATGACTTTGGCTGATTTGGTTGATTTTGTAACCTGCCACTTTACTATACAGACTTCTTGTTTCTAGGAGCTTTTCTGTAGATTCTTTAGGATTTTCTAAGTATAGTATCATACTGTCTGTAAATAGTCATAGCTTGACCTCTTCCTTTTCTATCTGTATGCCCTTGATATCCTTTTTCTTGCCTAACTGCTATGTTCAGAACTTTCAGTACTATATTAAATAGGAGCGGCAAGTGCAGGCAACCTTGCCTTTTGCCCAATCAGAGGAAAGGCTTTTAGTTTCTACCCATTGAGAATGATGGGTTCTGTGGGTTTGTGGTAGATGGCTTTTGTTTTATTGAGGAAAGTTTCTTCAATGCCCATTATGCTGAGAATTTTCATCATTAATGGGTGCTGGATCTTGTCAAATGTTTTCTCTGTATCTATTGATATGAATACATGGTTTTTATCTTTTCATTTAGTGATGTGGTGGATTATGTTGATTGACCTGAGAATGTTAAACCATCCTTGCAACCCCAGGATGAATCGTACTTGGTCATGGTGTATGATCTTTTGGATGAGTGACTGGATTCTGTTTGCTAGGATTTTGTTCAGGATCTTCATGTTTGTATTCATCAGGGATATCGGCCTGCTTAATCTTTGACAAAGGAGCACAAAATGTGAAGTGGAACAAAGAAAGCCTCTTCAACAATTGGTTCTGGGAAATCTGGACAAGCAAAACAATGAACTCTGACCTCTGTCTAATGCCAGGAACAAAAGTCATATCACAGTGGATTAAAGACCTCAATATGAGACCTGAATCCATAAGGTACATGGAAGAAATGTAGGCAAAATTCTCCATGATATTGAAGCTAAAAACATCTTTAAGGATGAAACACCACTGACAAAGCAAGTGGAAACAAACACAAATAAATGGAACTACATTAAATTCAGAAGCTTCTGCACCTCAAAAGAAACAAAAACAAAAACACCCAAACAGTGACCAAAATACAGAGAAAGTCCACGAATGTGAAAGAATATTTACCCACTACCCATATAATAAAGGATTAATATCCCGGATATACAAGACACTAGTAGAATTGGACAAGAAAAACTTCCAATCCCATAAAAAATTGAGAGTAGAAATGAACAGAAGCTTCCTCAAAACATAAATACAAATAGCCAAAAGGCACATGAAAAAATGCTCCACATCATTAATCATCAGGGAATTGTAAATCAAAACAACAGTGAGATATCATCTCACAGCACAGAGTCTGGCACACGTTCAAAAGAACAAAAGCAACTATTGCTGGAGTGTGTAGGGGAAAAAAGGGAAACTCTTTTACAATTAATGGGAATGCCAACTGGTCCAGTCTTTCCTCATACCCAATATGGGTATTGTTTCAAAAATAGAATTTGAAGTTCCATATGACCCCGCAATACCACTTCTGGGAATATATCCCAAGGGTGCAAAGAAGCACAGTAGATATGACATCTTCATCTATATGTTCATTGTAGAACTGTTCACAATAGCCAGAATCTGGAAGCAACCCAAGTTCCCAATAACAGATGACTGGATAAAGAAACTTTGTACATCTACACAGTGGAATACTATGCAGCTATTAGGAGATGAAGTCATGAAATTTGTTAATAATTGGATAGACATGGTGAGTATCATGCCAAGTGAAATGACTCAAAAAGAGAGGGACAGACATATGTATATTTCTTTATTGACCCCTGGCCCACCCACACCAGAACTGCATACACCGCTTCTTCACCCAGGACGACTCTTACCTTGGACTGATGAAGGAAGAATGAGGGCCAAGCTAGTTGCTGATCAGTTGCCATTTATTCAATTTCTCGCCTCTCCCTGGTCTCTCCAATCCCCCTCTCTCTAACACCGCAATTCTTTCTTCCCATTGTATCTGTCTCCTCTATCTCTCTCTGCTGTTTCTCATCTTCTCTCCTTCTCCTTCAATTCCCTCTCTCTCCCTGCAGCCACTCCTTTTCTTCTCTCTCACCATGCCTCCCCAACCATGCCTCCCCACGGGAAGCAGGATCACTTTTCCAGTTTTCCTTACCATCTGCAGCCCACAAGGGCAAAACAGCCCTTCAGGTGTGTTTCTCCTCCCCTTAGACCAGCAACTTAATTGATACCTTTAATTCTACTTCCTAATATTTACCATTCTGTATGAACACAGTAATAGACACTTTTAGGCTTGTAAGGTGACTCTCCTGGGGATATCTCTCCACAGTCTGAACTACAGTACTCAGGCTGGATCAATCATTCCTAACCAGAGCAGGGTCCAAATCTAGCTATTACTTTTGGATCATGACAGAATTTGTCCATGACCAAGCTCTTCACTTATAGTTAAGCAATAGAGCACTTTAGCCAGGCCCATTTTGATGCCAGGGTAGCTCATAGCTCACTGTTTTCCCTGGATCCATCCAGTCCCTCGTTGGAACCCTACTTTTGGGGATCTACAAAGTAAGGGAAACTGAGGCTTAACTTGAGAGAGCAGAAGTCTAGGAGGTAATATTATCTGGAGTCAATCAACTCCCAAGCCACAAGCTTGTCTTTTTAACTGTCTTCCTGTATCCATACAAAAAGCAATTGCTCTGAAATAACTAACCATGCAAAGGACATTAAGGAGAAGAGAAAGACAATATTTACAAGTCAGAGTCTGATTAGGAGACACAGGTAATTGACAGGTTGAGGGGCAATTAACAAACACAACTCCCAGTGGCCAGGAAGGAAGGGCAAACCAACATTATCCTACAGACATAGAAGGACTGCACTTAATTGTGGAATATAAAATACCATAATATGATACTGACACCCAAGCATAGTAGACACAAGGGCCAGGAATATTGCCTCATAGTTGGAAGCCTTTCTCATTAACTGGGGTAGAAAGCAGCTGCAATAAAGAAGGGATCACTAAGACAATGATGGTTGGAGGAATCGTTTGGGATGGGAGATGTGTGCGGAAAGTAGATAAAGGACAAAATGTGATAACTACTCAGTATCTGTATTGCAAACCATAATTCCCAAAAGTAGAGAGAGAATATGGGGAAAATTGTCTGCATGGCGGCAGGGGAAGGTTTGGAAATGGGGGGTATACTGGGGACATTTGTGGTGGAGAATGTGCACTGGTGAAGGGATGGGTGTATGATCTTTGTATGATTGAAGCTCAAACATGAAATTTTGTAAATGTATCTCACAGTGATTCAATAAAAAAGGGCTTTCATTGAACCGCTTCATATTTTTGCTCCTTTATTAAGATTAACTGACTATATATCTACAGGTCTGTCTCTTTATTTTCAATTCAAATCCTTTGCTCTGAAGGTCTGTCCTTGTTCCAATCCCATGCTATTTTACTTACTAATGCTTTATGGGACAGTTTGAAATTGAGAAAGGTGATTCCTCCAATCTGATTTTTCCTAAGATTTGCCTTGTCTATTACGTGGGGGATAGTACTGTTTTATATGAATTTCAAGAGTGGTTGATCTATTTCTTTGAAAACTGTCATGAGTGTTCTTATAGGGACTGCATTGAATCTGCACAATGCTTGCATAATGTTGCCATTTTGGCTAAGCTAATCTTCCCAAACCATGAGCAGGGGATGTGTCTCCATTTCCTCATGCTCTTTATTTCTTTAAGAAGAGTTTGTAGGTGTTTTGTATAGGTTTTTCATCTATGTACTTGATTTCTTGAGGCATGATCGTGAATTGGATTGGTAGTTCTAACCTCTCTTCTATTTCCTTGTCATGGACTTTGTGTAATTTTGTAGCCTGCCATTTTACTATACAAATCTGTTGTTTCTAGGAGATTTTTTTTGTAGCATATTCCAAATATAGTATCATGTCATCTGCAAAGAGTGATAGTTTTACTTCTTCCTTTCCTATTAGAATGCCCTTAGTAGTCTTTTTTTATTGCCTAATTGCTTCAGCAAGTGCTTCCAATGCTATATCAAACAGAAGTAGTGAGAGTGGCAATCTTGTCTTGTGTCTGATCTTAGATCTTTCTGTTTTTGTTTTTATCCATTGAATGTAATGTTTGCTGTGGACTAGTGGTAAATGACTTTGATATGTAGAGGAAAGTTCTTTTTATTCCAATTTTATTGAGTATTTTTTATCATGAAGTGGGGTGCTGTATATTTTCAAATACTCTCTCTGCATCTATTGACATAGTATATGATTTTTATTTTTCTTATGTTGATATGGTGTATTACATTGATTAGTATTCACATGTTAAACTATGAACATGATGATTTGGTCATGGTTTATGATCCTTTATACAAAATGGTGGATTCAATTTACTAATATTATGTTGAGGATCTTTTCATCTATGTTCATCAGATACGTTGGTAAATAATTCTCTTTTTTGTGCTTTCTCTGTCTCCCATTTTTTATCAAGGTGATGTTTAGGAGTGTCTCTGTTTCTTAATTTCCTAATAGAAACTTAAGTGTATTGGTGATATGTTTTCTTTAAAGGTATGAAAGAACTCACTAGTTATTCCAATTGGGGATAAATACTGTTTTATGTGGACATGTACATGTCCTCCTAATGGAAGTCTCTATTTATTTCCTTTCCTCATTTCTTTATGCAGTCATTAGTCTCTTTTTTCTAAGGTTTGTGAACATTTTTAATATTTTGAATTTTAGTACTTTTTCTGATATGTTGCTTGAAAATAGATAATCCCATTCAGTAGGTTGTATTTTTTATTTTTGCCACTTCTTTTGCTGTGTAGAAATGATATAATTCATAAATGATATCAAGATTTGATATAATTACATTTGTTTAATTTATTTTTGTTATCTCTGCTATTAGGTTGAAATTCTGCAGACATGGAGCGATAGCACAGCGGGTAGGGTGTTCGCCTTACAAGCGGCCAACATGGCTGACCCGAGTTCAATTCCTCCCCCCCTCTCGGAGAGCCCAGCAAGCTACCGAGAGTATTCAATATGCCAGACACAGTAACAACAAAGTCTCCAATGGAGACGTTACTGGGCCCGCTCGAGCAAATCGATGATCAACGGGAGGGCCTTTACCTTTACCTTTACCATTATTGAGGTCCAGATCCTGAAAAGCTCTAATGTTATTTTTTCTCAAAGAGTGGTTTCTATATGATCTCAAGGTTTGTAATCCATTTTGCACTGACTTTTGTGTATGTCATGAAAATGCAGTTAAATTTTATTTTATATTTTGCCTGTGGTTTTTCAGTTTTCCCAGCCCTAGTTTTTGTTGAAGTGGTTTTACTTGCTAAACTTCATGCATACAACCCCTTTAGTCATAGATTAGCTATTTATAGATCTGAGGATTTATTTCTGGGCTTTCAGTTCTAACCCATTGGCCAGGTAGTCTATTATAACTCCAGTACTACTTTAGTTATTTGTGCTAGTTATATAGCATTATTTAAAGTTAGGAAATGCAATGATTTCCAACTTTTTTTTTATAAAAATGGATGTAATTTGGAAATCATATGATTTATTATTTATAATTATATATATGCTTTAATAGTGTTTATTCTAAATCCATGTAGAAAATGATTGATATTTTGATGTGGACTACATTGACACTAAGGTTTTGGATCATATGGTCATCTTGGAAATGTTAATTATTTCAATCTGTGAATTCTTCCATTTTCTGGTATACCTTTTCTTTTTTAAGTGATTTATAATCCTCAAGTATAAGTCTTTCAGACTTTTTGATTCATAGGTATTTGTGTCTGTGTGTGGGGGGGATACTATTTTAAATGGAGTTATATTTTTGATCTGTTAACTTTTTGCCTATAAAAATATTTTGTGTATTTATTTTACATCCTGCTAGTTTGCTGTAGATTCATTATTTCTAATAGATAGTTTGTAGAATCTTTACATTTTATGTATATTATCATGTCACTTGTGAATAGTGATAATTTGAATTCTTTCTCAATTGTATCCTTTTGATTTCTTGCCTAATTACAATCTTTGCTTCTTTTTCAAACTAGAAACTAAATGCATTCTTCATCTTGGAGTAACTCACATCTCAATATGAGATGTTAAAATCCTTTCTTTGAATTTATGGAGCATTCTTCCAGCTAGAGATTCATCTTCATCTACATTTGAAATGTTATTCAGCATTTTACCCTCTGAATAACCCTGTTATCCAGAAAGAAAGAAAGATGTTCAATAGAATATCTTTCTTTCTTTCTTTCTTTCTTTCTTTCTTTCTTTCTTCTCTCTCTCTCTCTCTCTCTCTCTTTCTCTCTCTCTCTCTCCCTCTCCCTATTTCCCATCATATTTATCTAAATAAAACGACTTTACCTCACTAGTTTTCTCCTCCAGAAATTATTTTCTATTAGGGAAGTTAACAATCCTGGTAAAATTTGAGCATATATTAGAACTGACATTTCTTTTCTGCAAAGAGGAATTCCTCACTCTAGCCTGAGAACCTAATGCCCTGAAAATCAACTCAGGTTATGGAGATCACTTTCATACTGTGTTGTTCATGAAGACTTCAGATTATCCCCAACAGCTGTCTTGTGGAGTTGAGAAAATAGCATCCATATCACATATCTGCCTGTGCCAAGCTTTACCAACATTAAACCTCGCAGGCATTTCCCCATGGTGACCAAGGTGGGTCAGGCAGGGAGACTGCAGCCCTCACATCATGAGTCAGCATCTTCCACCTCCGACTTCACTCAAGTTACCTCCATTCCTTGTTGAGGTAGACAGGACTCAGACCAATTGCAACATGAAGGAACATGAAGAGCCTCAAACCGATCGTTCATGATCTTGATGAAGAAGTCTGACCATCTGGTAGGTGGGCGGCCATGCGGTCTTTTGACATCCTGTGAAATCCAGTCGGTAATGGTGCTAGTCCAGTGGTCATCTCTAAATCTCATTAAGAGACCAGCCCATCTGATTTTTGATGCCTTGCAAACGAGACAGCGTCCCTGATTCTTGATCGTCAATGGAGGTCGGAACTCCGGATTCTTTCTCTCATTTCAGTGAAACGTGATATTCCAAGCATAGCTCTTTCAATTCCTCTTTGGGAGACCCGAATAGCGAATAGCGTTCTCATCCTGTTTGCATAGGGCCCAGGTCTCTGAGGAGTATGTTAATGCAGGAAGAACAGTGGAATCAAAGAGATGTGCCCGGAGCACATCTTAGAGCACATCTTCATCCTCTTAGCTATTTCTTAGATGTTCTTGAAGGCATTCCAAGCCGCTCTCTTCCTCCTGTGCAGCTCGGGTGCCAGGTCATTTGTCATGTTGACTTCTCAACCTAGGTACACATAGCTGTTGCATTCGGAGATGGTCGTTCCATTGAGAGCAAATGGGGCGTCAGGAACATCCTTTAAGTTAAACTATGTAAAAGACATAACTTACTAGTTCAGTATCCTTAGAAGGATCTGATCTTACAAGGTAACAGAATCTGATCAGGGGGGAAAGGTGATAAATTGGTTGGGGAGGAGAGCAGAGAAGAGTTTACAGATAAACACAGAGGAATGGGAATGACTCGGGAGCACTGTGATGGGTGTAACTTGATAAACCTAAGCTCCCTGTGGCAAGGGAGAAAGCATGATCATAATCACTATCATCCTGTTGTTCGTCGATTGCCTCGAGCAGGCCCCAGTAATGTTTCCTTTGTCTTAGCTCTGAGATTTTAAAAAGCGCCATATTCAAGGCTCTTTCAGGGTTAGGAGAATGAGACTCATCATTGTTACTGGTATTTGGCATATTGGGTACACCACAGGGAGTTTGCAAGATTCTGCCGTATGGGCAGGTTACATTTGGTAGCCTGCCAGGTTGTCCAAAGTAAGAGTGAGATAATGAGATGTCTTCCGGGAGCTGGATTTTATAGTCTCTGGGTCTTGGTCGTTGAAGGGATTACACGGCACCAGGGGGCCAGTTGGTGGGTGTGACTCCTGCCTACTGGAAGATGGAGGATCTGGGTGGAAGATGCTCAGCCCTGATCCGAGCAGGCTTGGAGATCTCAGCCCCGGACCCGCATGCCTTTGTTCCTCTGCTGGTACCTTCATTCATGTGGAGAGTGGCTCAGCATGGTTGTGACTGGTTCTGGAGGTCTTCAGCTGCCGGAGTTCTGCTCTGGGTGGGGAGGGAAACTCAACCCACCCCTCATAAGGGGCCCCTGTGAGGACAGTCAGACGCGTGGGCAGGAGACTGCACTGTTTTCTTCTGAGAGCTGGGTTTTATAGTCTCTGGGTCTTGGCCGTTGATGGGATTACATGGCGCCAGGGAGCCAGTTGGTGGGTGTGACCCCTGCCTTCAAAGGACAAACCAGTGTTATCCTACCAAAAGGGAGGTTAATTAAGTTTTTGAAAAATTGCCAAATAAGTATGCATTCTTGCAGGAATATCACTCATATCTGGGTCAAAATGCGCATTAACTTGTGGATATTTTGCTCCCAGGCTAGTTTGGTGGAGAGCTTTTTCTCACCTTTGAGCGTTCTTTCACACAGACTCTCCCTTAGCTTAAGAGAAAATATTTGGGGTCTCTAGGCAGGAATTGGGATGCTAATGAGGCTGAAGAAAGAAAACTAACACTTAAGCAAAACAAAATATTGGTGGCAGAATCTACTGAGAAAAGATGGAAGCTGAATGAAGCGTTCACCCAGTGATGAGACATTTTAAACCCATGGTTGACGCATACCCAACATCATTCCCAACTGTAGATTGGATCCCAGGGACATGGGGTTCAAGTCTGGAAGCTAGAAAGAGGCAGCAAACTCTTCCTGCACAGCTTTGTGGAGGAGACATACTGCCCCTGATAAGGAGATTAGAATTATTCCATATGAGGAGGTAGAGTCCCCTTCCTGAAACCTTAGGGGTTAAATCTTTGCCACACTAAGATTTAGAGGCTCTTCCTGCAACTGTTAAGGATTCCTGATCATTGTAGGTGTGGCTCTCCTACTGCATCATTTTGGGTTTCCCTGTCATGTTATGGGTGGCATCCCCACTCTGCAATTTTCAAAGATTAAGCATACCTTACTCACAGATGTTATTGACAAGAACTCAGTCACTGGAGAGCTGGGTCAAACTCAAACTCAGGCTCAACTTTAGAGTCCCCTTGGGAAAGAAGCGAGAACACCTTGAGAAAGAAAACTACAGGAACATCTTATTTTAATTTCTTTTTTCATTTTCTCTTCACAGTTGTTGCTACTAAGAATGTAAAACCATGGGAAATTTGGCTTCAGCAAATACTATCCTTTCATCTGCTTACTAGGACAGTAGAGAAACCCCTTTATGCTGTTAACAATTAAGAGGCTCCAATTGCACCTGGAGGACCACATTTTAGACCGTATCTCATCTTCTCCCTCCTAGAGGAAGCCAGTCTTGAAGTCCACTGTAGCACTGTAGCACTGTCATCCCATTGTTCATCGATTTGCTTGAGTGGGAACCACTAATATCTCCATTGTGAGACTTGCTGTTACTGTATTTGGCATATTGGATATGCCACAGGGAGCTTTCCAGGCTCTGCTGTTTGGGCGGGATACTCTCTGCAGCTTGCAGGCTCTCCGAGAGGAATGGAGGAATCAAACACAGGTCGACCGCATGCAAGGCAAACGTGGTACCTGCTGTGCTATCACTCCAGCCTGGACATGAGCATTACCAACTATAAAAAAATTGAGGATTTTGTCCTATTATTTACCCCCCCCCCGCTTTTTTTAAAAAAAAATAACAGTTTATTTGGAGGTTCAGGGGTACATAAGGATTTCCTATCGAAAGAATTCTTTTTTTTATTAAATTTTTAAAAAATTTTAGTGAATCACCATGAGATAGTTACAAGCTTTCATGTTTGGGTTGCAATCACACAATGATCAAACACCATCCCTCCACCAGTGCACATTCCCCACCACCAATATCCCCGTTATACCCCCCTTTCCCACCCTCCCCCTGCCTCCATGGTAGACAATTTTTTCCATACACTCTCTCTACTTTGGGGCATTGTTTTCCTATATAGCTACTGAGAGGCCATCATGTTTGGTCCTTTGTCTACTTTCTGCACACATCTCCCATCTCGACCGATTCCTCCAGCCATCATTTTCTTAGTGGTCCCTTCTCTGTTCCAGCTGCCTTCTCCCCTTTGCTCATGAGGCAGGCTTCCAGCTATGGAGAAATCTACCTGTCCCGTGTATCTACAATCGTTAGGTGTCAACCTCGTGTTATGTTGTTTTATACTCCACAAATGAGTCCAGTCCTTCTATGTCTGTCCCTCTCTTTCTGACTCATTTCACTTAGCATAATACTCTCCATGTTTATCTGTTTATAAGCATAGTTCATGGTTTCATCTCTCCTGACAGCTGCATAGTATTCCATTGTGTAGATGTACCAAAGTTTCTTTTACCAGTCATCTGTTCTAGGACACTTGGGTTGTTTCCAGAATTTGGCTATTGTGAACAGTTCTGCAGTGAACATATAGGGAGTGATATCACAGTGGTAGGGCATTTGCCTTGCGCGCAGCCAGCCCGGTCGAGCCAGGTTCAATTCTTCCGTCTCTCTGAGAGTCCAGCAAGCTACTGAGAGTTTCTTGCCTGCGCAGCAAAGCCTGGCAAGCTACCTGTGAAGTATTCAATATGCCAAACACAGTAACAACAAGTCTCAAAAATTGAGATGTTACTGGGCCCGCTCGAAAAATCGATGAACAACCGGAGGACAGTGAGAGACAGACAGTGTCATTCCTAGTGCTTTTTTGCATCCCTGGGATATATTCCAAGAAGTGGTATTGCATTACTGATCAATTTGCTCGAGCGGGCCCAGTAATTTCTCCATCATGAGACTTGTTATTGTGTTTGACATATCGAATACGTCATGGGTCGCTTGCCAGGCTTTGACGTGTGGGCAAGATACTCTCGGTAGCTTGCCGGGCTCTCCGAGAGGGGCAGAGGAATTGAACCCAGCTTGGCCGGGCCGAATGCATGCAAGGTAAATGCCCTACCGCTGTGCTATTCTCCAGCCCTAAAATCATAGAATGTCACTGTCTTCCCGTTGTTTATCGATTTGTTTGAGCGGGCCCAGTAACATCTCCATTGTGACAATTATTACTGTGTTTGGCATATCAAATATGTCACGGGTAGCTTGCCAGGCTCTGCCATGCGGGCGAGATATTCTCTGTAGTTTGCCAGGCTCTCCAAGAGGGGTGGAGGAATCGAACTCGGGTCAGCCATGTTGGCCACTTGCAAGGCAAACACCCTACCCGCTGTGCTATCACTACAGTCCACCCAGTGAAGCATGGAGTAGAAAATCTAAAGCAACTGGAGATATAACAGGCCTAAAAACAAGCATGTACTGCATATAGGTATACTGAGGGAATTAAGAAAAATTGTCAAGCAGATGCTGTCTCCAGAGAGATTGCCCCTAATTCCAGGTTAATCATGGATTCACACACCATCTAGAGAGTTATTTCTATTAAGCCAGAGTACTCTGAAGGAAAGCAATGTACACAACAACATGTTTTCAAAAGAAACTAAGGAATAGCTCACCAGACAAGCAAAAGTATTCCTGGTCTAATGTACTGGGAAATCATGAAAGGATTTTAAAGAGAGTATGTTATTAATCTAGATAAGGTACAGCAGACAATTCAGAATATGGAAATGTTTTTTGCCTCATGTAAACAAAGAATTACCTGCAAAATTCATCCTATTTGGGTCTTAATGAAAACCTGGGAAGTAGATCCATTTTGTATTAACTACTGCATTAGTGGAATAAGCTTTCCTAAAATACCTTGAATATTCCACTGCTATATAACTCTATGCGACTTTAATTGAGTTTGCCTTTCCAGAAAAAATCAGTTTGATTTACCTCAGCCAATGACTACATTCTGATAGACCCTTGACTTATTCCTATAAACTTAAAGCTTTTAAAGAAACGTTTTTAAAAGATTTAACACTTCTTTATTTGAGGTTTGCTCAGAAAAAATGGTGATCAGGACAAAATGATGGCCAGGTGATGAGACAGCAACATTCCCAGAACCAGAGATCAACGTGCCCCCAGCAGAGAAGACAGGACTTGTGGCCCACCGGGCGCCAGGAGGCCACCAGGCTGCATCTTATGCTTCCTCACCATTGGCCCATTATAGATTATAGGAGCAGACTAAGCACACAGGTTCCACATTATTGGCTCCATTTTCCCACCCTAGATAACTTAAAATTCCCACTTAGTCTCTCCCAGGAAGCGGCTCTACCCCAGCCTCACTTGAGGTTTGTAGAGTCCTAGTGGCCCAATAGACTTCTCCTATTTTCTTCACTTTCTCTGTCTGTCCCTCTGTCTGCACTGAACAGTGTTCCCAAAAATATCACTTTAAAGAAAAGTCTAAATAATATCTGCCTTTTCAAAAAGCTGGTGAAAAGATGGATGTTAGAACATTATATGACTGAAACAAATTACAAAAAACTTTGTAACTGTGTATCTAATGGTGATTTAATTTTTTTAAGCTTAGGAACATATTTTTACCTAAATATGACTTTTTATAGAAGAAAGGGGAAAAAAAACAAAATGAGAGCAAACACATTTTTTACAGCAAAATAACTCACCACTATGCAAAACAAGGAAACCAAGGGTCATGCTGTAACCAATGATTTCTTAAACATGCTGTCCCTTTTTAACTTGAAATCCCCTTCTAGAGAAGCCAGTGTCTATGCCTTGAATACTTGTGCCTGTGTCTGTAATTCCATCTCTCTCAATTTATTTTATTTTAGTTTATTTTTTCCTGAACCACCATGAGATACAGTTACAAATTTTCATGATTAAGTTTCAGTCATACAATGACCAAACACCCATCCCTCCACCAGTGCACATTTTCCCACAACTAATGTTCCCAGTATACCACTCATACCTCTACCCCATCCCAACCCCCATCTTCTTACTCTCTTTACTTTTTGGCTTTATGGTTTGCAATAAAGATACTAAGAGGCCATCATGTCTGGTCCTTAGTCTACTTTCAGCACACATTTCCCATCCTGAGAAATCCCTCCAAACATCATTTACTTAGTGGTACCTTCTCCATCCCAACTGCCTTTTCCCCAAGCACATAAGGTCAGCTTCCAAAGCATGGAATGATTCTCCTGGCACTTATCTATGCTGGCCTTAGGTGTTAGTCTCATATTATATCAATTTCCTTGATAGAGATAGGTCTGTTCAGGTATTCCAAGTTTTCTTGGGTCAGTTTTGGAAGATGATCAGAGTCCAGGAATTTTCCACTTCTTTGAGGTTTTCTTGTTTCGTGGCATAAAGCTTCTCAAAGTAATCTGATTCTTTGAATTTCTGTGGTTTCTGTTTTGATATTCCCCTTTTCACTTCTTATTCTGTTTATTAGCGGTCTTTCTCTCTCTTTCCTTGTGAGTCTTGCTAGTAGTTTATTGATCTTGTTTGTTTTCTTAAAGAATCAGCTCTTGGTTTCATTGATCTTTTGGATATTTTTGGCTATATCTTTAATTTATGCTCAAAATTTTATTATTTCTTTCCTCGTGCCTGTTTTGGGTTCCTTTTGTTGGTCATTCTCCAAGATCTTAAGCTGTGAGGTTAAGCTACTTATGTGGGCTTGCTCTTCCTTCCTGAGAAATGTTTGTAGCTATAAACTTTCTTCTTAACACTGCTTTTGCAGAGTCTCATAAGTTCTGGTAACCCGTGACTGCATTCTCATTTATTTCCAAAATTCTTTTGTTCAGTAGTGAGCTGTTTAATTTCCAGGTGTTTAATTTGAATTTCTATTTCTTTATGTGATTCACTTATATTTTCAGTGCACCGTGGTCTGAAAAGATTGTTGATACAATTACTCTCCTCTTGATTTTATGGAGGTATGTTTTGTAGCCCGGCATGTGATCTATCTTAGAGAATGTCCCGGGTGCACTTGGACACAACTGTCCCTGTCATTGTCACTGTCCTCCCATTGTTCATCGATTTGCTCGAGCAGGTTCAGTAACATCTCCATCATGAGACTTCTTGTTACTGTGTTTGGCGTATTGAATACATGTTGGACACAACAAGAAACAAGAATGTGTATTTAGACTTTGGGGCATGAAACATCCTACATATATCTCCTA
The DNA here is from genome assembly GCF_029834395.1 of Sorex fumeus. Classification (NCBI taxonomy): domain Eukaryota; kingdom Metazoa; phylum Chordata; class Mammalia; order Eulipotyphla; family Soricidae; genus Sorex; species Sorex fumeus. The sequence goes on from NW_026606103.1 coordinate 8,168,365, forward strand.
AACTTCTGTCTTTCATTTCTTCCCTCAGATAACGTATGTCCTTGCTGAGCTTGAGTCTGGTTGATATATCAAGATGAAATAAATCGGTGCTGAAATCTTCAACTACTACTGTGTTGCTATTAATGTCTTTCTTTAAGTCTCTGAGCCATCATTTTTAGTATTTTTGGTTACTCATTATGTGCATATACATTTTTGAAATAAATTATTTTGTTTATTTATTTTTATTTATTTTGAATACCATCCCTCCACCAGTGCCCATTTCCCACCACCACGGATCCCAGTATCCCTGCCAAACCCCATACCCTCCATCCCACCCTGCCTCTGTGGCAGGGCATTCCCCTCTGTTCTCTCTCTCTTTTTGGGTGTTGTGGTTTACAAAAGAGTTAAGCCTGATTTTCAGGGAGAAACGTTGGATGATTTACTTTCCATTGATCACTTTGTATATAAGGAGATGTCCTGGTACCCGCATGTCAAAACTATGCTTGTAGAGGCTCATGGTCACCGGGGTTCCCTCTGGAGAAGGTAGGATGCAGCACCTACCCCATCTGGGACCTCCCGGTGATATCAGCTCTGTTTGGGACCTGGAGCATTCTCCAGGAGCTGTGGGGCCCTCCAGCCGGTTTTCTTCTCTGTTGCTGTGTGCTGTAAGTTGGCGCTGGAGGGCAGGTTGTGGGCGTGACTTCCGGAATCAGAGGTTGCCTGGGAGCCGGGGCGGCCCCATTGCAGTTTTGAAAAAATGTCCTGGTACCTGCATGTGCATATACATTTAGGAGTGTGAGATCTTCCTTGATGTACACATCCTTTGATCGTTAAGAAGTGACCTTAACTGTCTCTTGTAAACTTTGTCAGTCTGAAGTCTATGTGACCTGATATTAGTATGACCACTCCAACTTTTCTGAGGGAGTTGTTTGCTTGTAGAATTGTTTTCCATCCTTTCACTTTGAGTCTGTGTTTGCTCTGACTGTTCACATCTGTTTCTTGAACACGGCAGAATGTTGGGTTCAATTTTTCAGATCTATCCTATCACTCTGTTTCTTGTAATTGGTGCATTTAGCCTATTGATTTTGAGAGAGATTATTGTTATGGGATTTTGTCCCATGTTCTGCCAAAGATTGGTGTATTTGAGGGCTTTTTTTTGTATTAAATTAGCCTGTTCAGTTGCTCTTATAATCATGGTTTTGAATGCATGAAGTTTCTGTGTTGTTTGTCTGTGAAGCCGTGTGTTTTTCTTTCCAATGTGAATGAGAGTCTAGCTGGTTAAAGAATTCTTGGTGAGGCATTTATCTCATTGAGTTTTTTCACTATACCTCATCACTGTCTTTGGATCCTTAAGGTTTCATCAGAAGTTATTCATATTTCCATGATTTACTTATAACTAAAAATATAACAGAAAAATAATTCATCTAACTGATAAAAATCCTAATAATTGATCTAACAAATGTTTCACAAGATCTAAAATGAAAAAATTTTAAAGACAACAGTTTTGAGAAGCTGAATAACTGGAAATATATGCAAAAATTATTTATAGATAGAAAAAATACATGTAAAATAATCTGGAATTTCAATGCAACTGCAATCACATCAAAATTCCTTCAGGACCTTGGAAAATCATCTTAAAATTTATATCCAAAATATAAATGTATTTATATCTGAGCAACAAATAAGTATTCCTTTTGTTTTCAATACAAGTACCTAATACAGGACATGATCATACATGTGAAAACTCCACTTTTCACGAATAAATTCCTGAATTTTTTTTAATAAAGCGGGGACTGCCAACATAATGGCTAGTGTGAATTACTTCAGGAAAATGTACAGGTGAATTTTTGTACACATTCAGTAAAATGCCTAAACTGGGTCTCAAACAGACATTTATGAATACTAGATATTAGACATACAAACAAAGAAAACCAATCAAAAATAAAATAAAAAATGTTTCAATTAATTTTAGGTTTGGGTAACATTCTTGATACCACTTTCTTTATTAATTTGTTTTTCATTCACATGGTAATACAGCAATTGGGACCCCTAGCTTTAGAGAAAGGAACCCTTCAGAGAGCCTCAGATATGTGTCCCAGTTCCATAATCTCCCCAGAGTCAGGCTTTAGAACATTTCAGCTCAGCTGAAAGCACAGCTCCAAGTCCCCAGCCTTTTCCATTACACATGTCTGAGCAATAATTAAATTTGAAGGACAGCAGAAAGGAAAATTCTAATATACAAGTAACTTCATTTTCCTGGCTTCTCTTAAAAAGCAAAATAATATAATTTAAAGAGTAAAGCATTGAAAAATACATAAACATCTGATTTTTTTTCCTTTAGTCAGTGATGGGTTCCTGGTCTCTTTCTGAAGATTCTTTCCTTTTTGTACTAGACTTCTTTTTTTCAAAATGTGCTTAGAGTCCCATGCTCTTACCCATGGAGGAAGGTATATTATTGCTTTTCAAATAATAGGAAACATATTACTATACATTCGCTGCTCCCAGCACTGAAATGGAATTTTCCTGTGTTATTAGATCCAGACTTCTGCAGTCTTCCAAATGTGAAGAGACTGATCTCCCCCTACCTCTTTTATATTGAGCACTTTTCCTTTTTATGTAAGCATTGCAAACATTTTAAGTAAGATAGTTCTTTATATCAAGTTACAGAATAAACAAATATTTAATGCTGGTTTATTGAATAAAAACAAGTGATAACACAATGATTAAATGGTTAAAGTGTTAACAATTTTTAAGTTGATTTTGTGAAAGTTTCTACTGGGGAACAAGCTCAGTATTCAAAGGAGCATAACTTACTGATCCTTGGTACTGTATAGACTACAAGCAGCACTGCCTATAGTCATAAAGCCCCCAGTCATATAGGGTGTGGCACTAGTCGCCCCCAGAACTTCCCAGCATAAGCAATATCACCTTCCTAGTTCCTAGTAGTGAATTTTCCTGGCATTGAGCCCTACAGCTGGGTTGGGGAGTTTGAGGAGAAGTGGCCATTGGATTTCTTGAGCATTATTTGGTAGGTAACACACCACCTCCAGTTTATTTTATTATCTGGCTTAAAAATATTTAACTTTAAATGTAAAATTTTTATTATAGACTGTAAAACTCACAATACTAATTCAACTGGTGATTTCTGGAATTTCAATATATCTGAATCACATATGTTTTATGGTAGCACCTATGACTTCAAATAGAGAACACATTAACTTAAAAGGGTCATTAAATTCTTGGAGAATAAGATAATGAACAGAGTGGGTTATAAAATATGATTTGCAAAAAAGTATTAAATATTTTTGACATCTCCCTCTACCTTTGAGAAGAAAATTACATATTGCTATGCATCCATTATTTTTAGAATATATCACAAACTCCAAATATTTGCCATTTAAACTGATTCATAATGATATTCTTTGATATTCATTTTGAGTATTCTATGATGAAAATATCAATATTTTTATATTTGAAATATCAAAATTGATTTCGAAATATCAAATATTGATATTTCCATTATAGAATCTCACAAATAGTATATTTCCAACAACAAACAGATGTAAAGTGAGTAAACTACAATGGAAATCTACAATAAAAATCACCTTTGGAAATCTCTAGAGAAGCACTTCTGAGGCTACAAAATTCAGGATGCAGTAAGTACGAGTAACTTTGGTTGTTTGAGGACTACAGCAAGTGGTGGATAGATTACTCCTGATTACTGTGCTCAGAGAACACTCCTGGCAATTTTTGGGTACCCATATGTCATGTTGGAAATCAAACCAGGGTCAGTTACCTGCAAAACAAGTAATTTATCCCTGTACTATCATCGGTCTGGTCTCAGTTTGAATGATTTTTAACATAAAATTAGATGCATTCTGTTATTTGAACACACATTTAAGAGATTTATTTTGAATAACTTCATATATATTTTTAATAATTTTAAATTTTATTATTTAAAAATAAAGCAAGTCTGGTTTTAACATATTTATGATATTTTGATCGATTAAGAAAAAAATGGAAATGCTAAAATGAGGAAACCTGTTGCTTCTTCAGAGGACTAACCTCCATATCACTGTTACTGGATCTTATCTTTTGTTTGAGCTGTATCATTATTCATTGCACCTGTGCCTATCAGTCTGGTGATTTTCCTCTTCTTGAATTATGAAACAATGCTGTTCAAATTCCTGATTCTGAAAATCAAGTATTTCAGAATCCATGTAACTGAAGACGTGAAAAAAATATATACAAGGAAAACTACAAAACACTACTTCAAGAAATAAAAGAGGACATGAGAAAAGGGAAACACATCCCCTGCTCAAGGATTGGGAAGATTAACACTGTCAAAATGGCAATACTCTCCAAAGCATTAAACAGATTCAATGCAGTCCCTATAGGGTTATGCATTACATTTTTCAAACAAATAGACCAAGCACTCCTAAAATTCATATGGAAAACAATGCCCCATGAATAGCTAAAACAGTTCTTGGGGGAAAAAACGATGAGACATGTGAGTTTCCACAGAAAAAGTGTGGGGGCCTGTGTGGGACTCCAACTGTTCCCCTGGCTGCCCACAGCAGCAACAGATGAATGAAGGACTGGAGGAATGAAAAAACAGGGCTCCAGGCTGGTGGGTAGTTCGATGTCTCCACTTAAAGTGCAATTGTAGTCGTACAATAGTAAAGTGCAATAGTTTTGGTCGTACTCCCAGTCATTATGGTTCCATCATCCTAGTCTCTTCATAAACCTTAAAGTCCTCTCCCTCATTATATCTTCCTCCTTATCTCGTCATAGTCTCATAGTTCACTACTTCCAGTCATTTTATCATCTAGTCCTCCTTTTAGTCCTCAAAGTCCCAAAGTCTCCAAAGTCTAGTTCACATCCTCCTAGTCATCAACTTTCTAATTCCCTCTTACTCCTTACAGCATAGTTATATAGAAATCATGAAGGGTGGGGGAGACACTAAGCTGGAGTTGAACATTATCATAAAAACAAACACATGTAAAGTCAGTCACTCCTTCAGGAGATTAACTCAAGGACAAAATCTCATCTGAGGGTTCAGCACTCCAAATTGCTAGCAGATCTGTTTAAGGGCAGGATTCCATCCAGGGTAAAAGTAAGTAAAAAGTAAAGGCCCTCCCGTTGATCATCGATTTGCTCGAGCAGGCCCAGTAATGTCTCCATTGGAGACTTTGTTGTTACTGTGTCTGGCATATCGAATACTCTCAGTAGCTTGCCGGGCTCTCCGAGAGGGGCAGAGGAATCGAACTCAGGTCGGCCATGTTGGCTGCATGCAAGGCAGACGCCCTACTCGCTGTGCTATCGCTCCAGCCCTCCATCCATCCAGGGTATATTGCTTTATCTTTTCCTCAGCTAGTAATCCATTTAACCAATCACACTTATATTTTAGTTATAATTTACTTACAATATTTCTAGCAATGTCATTTTGTATTAACACAGAAGGGATATATTAAGCTTAAAGGTTGGCTCTACCTGGGGACATCTTGCTATATATTCCAGAACACAGTCCTCAGGCCAGGTTAGTTTTTCCTAACCCAAGCAGGGTCCTTATTCAGTTACTAGTTTTTGGGTCATGACAGAATTTGTCCATGACCATGCTCTTAACTTATTATACTTATGGAGCTTAGCTTGTCTCCTTTTGATGCCAGGGTAGCTCATATTTGCCATGGGTCCATCCGGTCCCTTTGTCCATACCCTGCTTTTGGAGTGCTAGGAACTAAGGGCAACTGAGACTTAAGTCAAGTAAATATGGATGCCCAAGAGTAAATATTATTTGGGGGTGAATGAACTCTCATGTTACAAAGCATAGCATGAACTGTCTTCCTGTACCTATACAAAAAGGACATTGCTAAATAAACCATGCAAATGACATAAAGGAAAGAGAAAAACAATATAGAATTATTAGTGCTTGATGGACTTGGGTGTGCCTCAGGGACACTGTTGTGGGAGTAGCTCAATAAACCTAAACTCCCTACAGGACAAGCCAGGACAACCAAATGTTATCCAACAGAAAGGCATAGAAAACATCCAACCCCATCAAAAAATGGGGCAATGAAATGAACAGAAACTTTCTCAAAGAAGAAATCTGAATGGCAAAAAAGCACATGAGAAAATGCTCTACATCATTAATCATCAGGGAGATGCAGATCAAAACCACAATGAAATACCATCTCACACCTCAGAGACTGGCCCACATTCAAAAGAACAAAAGCAACCGTTGCTGGTGCGGATGTGGCGAGAAAGGGACACTCCTTCACTGTTGGTGGGAATGCCGACTGGTTCAGCCCTTTTGGAAAACAGTATGGACGTTCCTCAAAAAATTAGAAATTGAGCTCCCATTTGACCCAGCGATACCACTCCTGGGAATATATCCCAGAGAGGCAAAAATGTGTAGCCGAAGTGACATCTGCACTTGTTTGTTCATTGCAGCACTGTTTACAATAGCTAGAATCTGGAAAAAAAACCTGAATGCCCAAGAACAGATGACTGGTTAAAGAAACTTTGGTACATCTACACAATGGAGTACTATGTAGCTCTTAAAAAAGATGAAGTCATGAACTTTACATACAAGTGGTACAATATGGAAAGTATCATGCTAAGCGAAATGAGTCAGAAAGAGAGGGATAGGCATAGAAAGATTGCATTCATCTGGGGGATATAAAATAACGAAATATGAGATTAATACCCAAGAATAGCTGAGATCAACACCAGGAGGATTACTCCATAGCCTAGAGGCCAGCCGGGTATTCTAGGGGAAAGGACAGTTCAGATAGAAAAGGGAACACCAAATGGAGGTTGTTTGGAGGATCCTCCCAGGAGGGGAGATGCAGGTTGAAAGTAGACTGGACTGAACATGTTTGCCACTCAATGCCTCTTTTGCTGATCACAACACCCAAAAGGAGAGAGAGAACAAAAGGGAATGCCCTGCCACAGTGGCAGGGGGGAATTGGGGGGGGAATGGGGGGGGATGGGGGGAGGGATATTATCCTGGTGGTGGAAAATGGGCACTGGTGGAGGGATGGGTATTTGATCATGGTATGACCGAAATCCAAGCACAAAAATTTGTAAATCTACAACTGTACCTCATGGTGTTTCACTAATAATAAAAAAAGAGGAAATAAATAAATATAAATCTTAAAAAAAACTGGTGAACTTAATTAAGTCTGTAGGTTATGCCAATATAATTTCCAATGGATATTTCCTTACTGTTACACAAGATGATGTTTTTTGGGGAAAACTTGGTGAAAGGTTTATAGAATCCTATAAATAATTTTTAAAAACCTTAGAATATATCATCTGACTTTGTGCTAAAATTAAAGTATTTTTTACAATGTAAAAAAAACTATGCTATTAAGCAATAGAAATTAAAACAGCATGATATTGGAATAAAGACAGACCTGCATATCAGGGGAATAAAGTTGAATATCTTGACACAGACTCTCAATATATGATCAACTAATCTTTGAAAAAGAAGCAAGAAATATAAAGTGAAACAAGAAAAGCCTCTTCAACAAGTGGTGCTGGGCAAACTGAACAACTGCATGCAAAAAAATAAAAAAAAGAACTCAGACCTCTTTCTAACACCATGCAAAAAAGTCAGATTAAAATGGATTATAGACCTCAATATCATACTTGAATCTATAAGGTACATGAAGCAAAAAAGGCAGGACCCTCCATAACATTCAAGGTAAAGGCATTTTCAAATATGAAACACCCCTGACCAAGCAAGTGGAAGCAACAATAAACAAATGGGACTACATTAAACTTAGAAGCTTCTGAACCTCAAAAAAACAGCGAGCAATATATAAAGATAACCAACAGAATCATTGTCACTGTCACTGTACTTCCGTTGTTCATCGATTTTCTCTAGCAGGCCCAGTAACATCTCCATTTTGAGACTTGTTGTTACTGTTTTTGTCATATTGAATATGTCATGGGTAGCTTGCCAGGCTTTGCCGTGCAGGCGAGATACTCTCGGTAGCTTGCCGGGCGCTCCGAGAGGGACCTAAGAATCAAACCTGGCTCGGTCAGGCTGGCTGCGCTCAAGGCAAATGCCTACAGCTTTGGTATTGCTCCAGCCCCAATAGAATAGGAAAAAAAAATTTTCCCAATACAATCTGATAAAGGGTAAATATCCAAAGTATGAAGGCACTGGTAGAACTTTACAAGAAAAAACCCTCCAACCCTCCACCTCTGCCAAATGGGGAGAAAAAATGAACAGAAACTCCTTCAAAGAAGAAACACAAAAGGCCAAAAGTCACATGAAAAAATGCTCTATGTCACTAGTTATCAGGGAGATGCAAATCAAAAGAAAATATGAGATATCATTTCACACAACAGAGATTAGCATACATCAAAAGCACAAGAACAACAAATGCTGGCACAGATGCAGGGTGAAAGGGACTCTCTTTCATTGTTGGTGGGAATGCCAACTGGTTCAGTCTTTTTGGAAAACAGAATGGCATTCCTTTAAAAAAATCTAGAAATTGAGTTCCCACTTGACCAAGCAATACCACTTTGGGGAATATACTCTGGGGTCCCAAAACACACAAAAATGCAAGCTGCACTCTTGTGTTCATCGAAGTACTAGTCACAATAGCCAGCATCAGGAAACAACCTGAGTGACGGAGAACAGACCACTGGATAAATAAACGATGGTACATCTACACAACAGAATACTACGCTTAGGGAAAATGAAGTAATGAAATTCTCTTATACATAGATGAACACGGAGAGTATCATGCTGCATGAAATGAAAGAGAAGGAGAGGGCCAGACGCTGAATGGTTACAATCATTTGTGGGATGTAATAAAAGGCATAATATGAAACTAATACCCAGGGATCAGGATTGGTCCACGTTTGGAAGTCTGCTTAAGTTCTGTGGGAGAAGGCAGTTGGGATAGAGGAGGAACCAGTATGACAGAGATATTGGGAAATGATCACTCTAGGTAAGCAATGCATGCTGAAAGTAGGTAAAGGAACAAATGTAATAATCTCTCAGTATCTGTATTGTAAACCATAATACTCAAAAGGAGAGAAAGAGAGGAAGAACAAAAGTGCCTGCCATAGAGACAGGCTGGGGTTGAGGGGTGGTGAGAAGGAAACTGGGCTCATTGATGGTGGGAGATATGAAGTTCATGGAATGATGGGCATTGGAATATTGTATGACTGAAACTACATCATGAACAGCCTTGTAACTGTGTATTTCATGGTTATTCAATTAAAATAAAATTTCCTCTTTGATTCAACTGTTATAATAGTAACTGTATTATTCAGTCGAGTAATATTCAATTCGATATTACTTTTTTTTTAGCAGTTAGCAGTATTTTGTTCAGCTTCCAAGAGTTATAAGTTTTCCCCATCTTCTTTCTGTGGTTAATTTGTGTTTTCATGGCACTGTGGCCCGAAAAGGTAGTTTGTACAATTTCTAATTTTGTAAATATATGCATGTTTTTGTTATGTCCCCAGAATGTGATCTCTCCTGGATAATGCTGCCTGTGCATTAAGAAATAATATGTATTTGTGTGTGTGTGTGTGTGTGTGCGCGCGCGCACGCGCGCGCGAAAGAAAGAGAGGTGGGGGGTGATGCTGTATATGTACAACAATTCCAGTTCCTTTGGCTTAGGGCTCTTGTCTCTTTGCTGATATTCTATTTAGTTGATCTGTCTAGTGGCTAAAGTGGTATGTTAAAGTCTCCCACTACTATTGTATTACTGTCAACGTGATTTTTTAGGTGTTAGCAGAAGCTTTATGAACTTTTCTGAGCCTCCTTTGATGTATAAATGTTGATGACAGTATTTCTTGATTTACTGTTCCCTTGATTATATTTACTTGCTTTAAATAAATTTGATTTCAATCATTGCCTTTAATTACTTTCTTTATATAGAATGGAATATGGTCTGATGTATTTATGGCTTGTATTAGCTTTTCTTTGTCTTCTATTAACTTTTATGATTCTTTCTTATCTTTTCACTCTAAATCTGTATTTATCCTATGAGTTTAGGTGTATTTCCTGTAGACAGCAAATGGATGGATTTTATTTCATTGTCCATCTAGCTATCTAGGGGAATTTAGTTCATTGACATTCAGACAAATTATTAACAGAACGGTCTGTGCTGCCATATGTGTGTGTCTATGTGTGTGTGTATGTGTGTTTGTTTTTGCAATAATCTTTTTTTAAATAAGCAACCTTTCATTAATACTTTTAGGATTGATTTAAATGTCACAAATGCTCCCAGCTATTTTTTTAAAATTAAAAAGTTTTTAATTTTACCTGAAAAACCTGAAAAAGTTTTTAGTCCTCTCTCAAGTCTAAATGATAGCTTTGCAAGGTACTGGACATTCATCTGGATTTTTTTTCTCTTACTCAGTACTTTTAATATATAATTCCACTTTTTCTGGCTTATAGATACCGTAGGGAAGGTCTCATGTAATTCTTATGTTTAGTTTTTAGCAGAATTTAACATATTATTATGTTTACATAATATTTGAGGATTTTTCTTTTCTCTTGAAGTAGTCTGTTTTTGTCATCTGATTTTACCATTTTGATTATTCTCTTGGCATTCTTTTGTTTGAGTCTATTTTGCTTGGTACACTTTGGGCTTCTTGAATCTGTGCAGGAGCCTCTCTCAAGACATCAGGAAAGTTCTCAGTTATTATTTTTTCCACCAGCTGTTTTTCCCCTTTACTTTTTCCTCTCCTTTAATACTCCTATGATTCCTCTTGCTATTGTCTATCACAAAACTTACATTCTCTTCCATTTGCTTACTTTGTTTTTCAGTTAATTATTGCTGATGGCTAGTAGTTTGTCCACAGCATCACCAATAAGATCCTCTGCACATTAAATTCTGTTACTGTGACTTGCTATTGTATTTTATATGTAGGATTACTGCATTTATTCAGCCATTGATTAAGCTGATTGAATTGGGCATGAACTCATTATTACTTTTTTTAATTATTGAATTACTATGAGATACAGTTACAAAGCTTTCATATTCGAGATTCATTCATACAATGAACAAACACCCATCCCTTCTCCAGTGCACGTTCCACCACCAGTGCCCCCATTATATCCCCACCCCCTGCCTTCCCAGTGCTCCCCTGTCAGGCAATTCCCCCAATCCTCTCTACTTTGGGAATTAGGTTTTGCTCGAATTTTCCCACCACCAATGAAGCCTGCCTGCAAGAGGTAGATGCTAGATCATTTATTGTCCATTGCTCATTTTGAAAATCACGGATGCTGCAGCTGTGCACTTCTGGAATCCTAGATTGTAAATGGTTGGTAGAGACATTTCTGTAGGGCAGAATCCCATTTTGGGAATCAATTAGGCATCTCTAGACCAGGGCTGTTGATGCACTAAGATGGCGCCCAGAGGCACACTGTGGGTACTGTCGACAAACACTACACCACCTCCACTTTGCTGATGACATCATTCTAATAACAACCACTACACCACCTCCACTTTGCTGATGACATAATTCTAATAACACCAAACATTAGCAAAGCAGCACAAGTGCTAGCCGACGTGGACCTTTGAGTGTGGAAAGGTCAGACTGCAGCTGAATCTCACCAAGACAATTTTCATGAAAAACGAACTAGTCCCTCATGTTCCATTTGCTTTCAACAGAATGAACATCTCCAAATGCAGCAACTATATGTAGCTGGGTCAAGAACTCAACATGAGGAACAACTTGGCGCCAGAATAGCACAAAAGGAAGAGAGCAGCATGAAACGCCTTCAAGACTGTCTATGAAGGTGTTAAGAGGACAAAGAACCTCCAGCTCCTGCCACATCTTTCCGACTCCACTGTTCTTCCTGCACTAACATATGCCTCAGATACCTATTAGGGTATCCCAAAGAGGAATTGAAAGAGCTATGCTTGAAATATCACATTTCACTCAAGTGAGAGAAGGAATCTGGAGTTTTGACCTCTGTCAATGATCAAGAATCAGGGACGCTGTCTCATTTGTCCAGGCTTCAAAAGTCAGATGGGCCAGACATGTAATATGATTTAGAGACAACAGCTGGACTAGAGCTGTTACCGACTGGATTCCATGGGACATCAAAAGGACGAGTGGCCGCCCACCTACAAAATGGTCAGACTTCTATGTCAAAATCCTACATCAAATGGTTTGAGTCTCTTTGTGTTCCTGGAGCGAGCAGATGTCATTGGACTACACTAGCATGTGACAGGATGAATGGAGATGTTACTGGCACCCGCTTGAGCAAATTGATGATCATCAGGATGACAAGTGGCACAAGTGAAGTGATTATAATACTAAGAATTGTCCATTTATTCTGTATTCTTGAGCTTAAAACTAAATAACTTTTCACAGTGACCTCTCATGATATATTTAATTTCTAAGTGCTGCTGTACATTTTTTTACCTTTCTTCTTTAATTTTATGTGTTTAAGCATTTTCTTTTATTTTCATTGTGAATTTACCTAAATATTTGTCTCTTAGTTATTCTCTTAGTGTATTATTATTATCTCTTAGTATTCTCTTAGTATAATAAAAGTAGGAATTTCATTGACTTTTTATTGCTTTCTTGATTCTATATCGTTTATTTCTACATCAAAAATATTTTTATATATTTCTTCTGATAATTTGGGGAGTCATTTGGTGTACCTTTTCCAGGTTTTCAAGACATGTACTTAGATTTTTGATTTGAGTTTTTTCTTATTTTCTATTGTAGCCCTTTTTACCCCTGAGTACAACTGTCTCCCATAGATTCATATGGTTTGTTTCTTCTTTCTCATTAGTTTAAAGGAAACTTTAATTTCTTTTCTTATTTTTAGCAGCATTTTAGTCAGTTTTCAAGTGTAGAATATTGTTCTACCATCTTTATATGGTTAATTTCTTTCTTGATGGCATGTGGTCTGAGAAAATGTTTGTTATGATTTCTCTATTTTTAAATTTATGTATGCTTTATTTATGTTCTAGTATGTACTCTATCCTGGAGAACTTTTTATGTGCATTAGAAAAGAATGTGAATCTGACATTTTGAGGATTGAGAGCCCTGGATATGTTCATTAATCCATGTTCTTTTAATTTATTTTTTGTGTCTAATATCTTTACTCATATTTTCTCTGGTTTTTCTAATTGCAAAAGTGTTCAAGTTCAAGTCTTCTGCTACTACTGTGTTTCAACCATTGGGCTTATTTAAATCTGTAAGCAGAAGTCTTTTATAAGACTTTTTGTCTACCATTGGATTTTATGTTTCCATCTTTTTTCTTTTTTCTTTTCACCTGAGGGGAGGGGCAGGAGAGCTTCACCTGGCAGTGCTTAGGGCCTAGACCTTGTTTTATACTCAGGGATCACACTTGGTAGTGCTCAGGGAACTATATGGATATGGAGGGGATTGAACCTGGGTCAGCCATGTGCAAAGAAAATGCCCAACTTGTTGTACTTTGGATTTCCAGCTCCTGAGTTTTCCACCTTCAGTCTATATTTAACCTGGTGAAATCAGGTGGCTTCTTGTGAGCAAATAGTTGAATATTTTTCTCAAATGATTCATCCAACTCTCTCTGCCTTTCAATGGGGAATTTGGTACATTGACATTCAAGTTACGTTATTGATACAAATGAGGTTTTCATCATTTTCTATGGAGTTTTGGGATTCTTGTGCTTAGATGCTTGGTTTTTGTAAATATATTTTAGCATTTGTGGTAGGAGTATGGCAAAAGTTTCAAGCGCTTGTTTGATTGATGCTTTCTCTAAAGTCTGCCCAAATCTAATGACAGTTTTGAAGGGCAGGGGACCCTTGATTGAATATTTTTATCATATGATGTTTTGAATATGTCATTGCAGTATTTTATTGCTTGTGTGGATTCATATGAGAGATCTGTTGTGAGTTTTATGTTATTTACCTTGTGTTTTAAATATTGCTTCTTTCTTTCCTCTTTAAGTATCTATTTCTTTGGTTGTTGCTAACTTGATTACAGTGTGTCTTGGTTTTGTTTTATTTGGATATATCAATGGAGACGTTACTGGGCCCACTAAAGCAAAATCAATGAACAACGGGAGGACAGTACTACAGTGCTACAGTGCTTGTTTTGTATTCATTGTGCCTCTTGAATCTGTGCACAAATCTTCCAATGACAAGGAAAATTTTCAGTTATCATTTCTTCATTAGTATTCCTTTCACTTTTCTAATTTCCTCTCCTTAAAGTTGTCATATATTTTTATTTTTTCCCAATATTTTTAGCTGTTTTTATCTCATCTCTTCTTTTGTGCTACTAGCTATGTTTTAAAAAACAATTTTATTGAAGTAATAAGATTTTAAAAACTTATAATTGCTTTTCATGTGTACATCATTCCAACAGTACACCCATTGCTAGAGCACCTGCTTCCTCCTCCCAGTCCCCCAAGGTGCCCACCCAATGAGTTCAGTTATATAGAAAAACTCACTAGTTTTGATGGCGTTAGCCATTTGTTTTTCCTGTATTATATTTCTTTATGCCTCACATATAAAAGAGATTTAAAAAAATTTTTATGCACATGCTGACTCTTATCAATGATTAAAGCCCAAGTCCTGAAATTACACAAAATTGTAATTGTAAATATTTTCCCCCAAAACTGTAAGCTTCTTTTGTGTGGATAAATTTTTAATAATAATGTGAAGGGGCTGGAGTGATAGCACAGCGGTAGGGCGTTTGCCTTGCGCGCAGCCAGCCTGGCCGAGCCAGGTTTGATTCCTCCACCCCTCTCGAAGAGCACAGCAAGCTACCGAGAGTATCTCGCCCGCACAGCAAAGCCTGGCAAGCTACCCATGACGTATTCAATATGCCAAAAACAGTACCAACAATAATGTGAAAATGTGAATGGTTATATATTTTTAAATTAACATGAAATAGATAAGTCCTACAAATATATAATCAGTAAGAGCGAAAAGGTGAGAATTAAGAACATTTTAAGGAAAAATCTAAATAACATATACAAGTGTAAATGTGTGTTTTATTCTACAAAGGGAATATCTTTATGTTAGAAAAAATTATAGAAATGCTTACGTGTCTGCATTAATAAGTAAAATATTGTAATAAAAATCTCCATAGATACAAAAATTCTCCTAAACAGACATATAAAACTTTTATTCATTATTTCATGAAAAAGTATAAAATACCTTAGCAAACTAGAAAAATAAAGATATTTCCTATTCTTATGAGGGTAATCATAGGTCTCATGAGTGCTGAGAAGTTATTCTTGTCTTTTATAACTGCTCACTTAACACTTCTTGTCAAACTCCTTTCAAGACTGTGACTTTCCTAAATTGTTGCCTCTTCATGATGCTCTGTATAGTTTCTTCAAATCTGAATAATAATTTAGCTAGATAGGATATTCTTAATGAGGTGGTCGCCTCATTGAGTATTTTTGTATTTTGTTTGTTTATTTTTACTATATCCCACCATTCTCCTATAGAATCTCATTTGATAGATCTGCTGTGAATTTTATGGTCTTTACTTTGTATGTTAAATTTCTTCTTTAATATTTTTGCTGTCAGGGTTCTGTCTTTGTATTTGGATTTTAACATTCTGATTATAATGGCTTTTGTCATCCTGGTTGCAATATGTCACGTGTCTTGGACGTTTTTTCTACTTGATTTTTTTTTCTGAAATCTGTCTGGTCTCTTGGATCTTGATGCCTGCACTCCTCAACTCTGAGAGATTATTAGCTATGATTTTTTAACTAGTTGTTCAAACTTACCTTCCTGTTCTTCAGAGCCTCACGTTTTATGAGTTATTCCTCTTGATGTCATCTCATCATTCTCTGGTATACTTATATATTTTCTTTCCATCTTCTATTTCTTTTTGAGTGGCATCCTGCATCTCATCTTAGAGATAACATATTTTTTTCCAGCTACTGTTACTCTGGTTCTCATACTCTCTATCTTATGTGCTATAGCACCAGTAATATTTTTTCATTTCTGTCACTTCTGAATGTAGTACCCTCATTTCCATGTCATACTTTCTCTTCTCCTCTCCTCTAGCTATTTTTGTTTTTGTCCCCCCCCCCCCCCCCTGTGGCAGGGTGCTTGGGGCTGGAGCGATAGCACAGCAGTAGGGTGTTTGCCTTCTGTGCATCCAAACCTGGCCAAGCTGGGTTCGATTCCTCTGCCACTCTTGGAAAGCCCGGCAAGCTACCGAGAGTATCTCACCCTCATGGCAAAGCCTGGCAAGCTACCCGTGACGTTTGCATTATGCCAAACACAATAACAACAAGTCTCACGATGGAGACATTACTGGGCCCACTCGAGCAAATCAATGAACAATGGGAGGACAGTGATATTGATATTGTGGCAGGGTGCTCACCCAGTGGTACTCAGGACTTACTCCTGGCTCTGTCTCAGGGATCACTCCCGGAATGGCGTGGAGGAACATATGAGATGCCAGGAGTATATTATTGAGACTTGCTGACACCTAAGCCTTCATTTCCTTTAGCTCATTATATACCCCCAAGATGGTGTGAGTAAAATAATTCTCTAAGAGTTTAATAAGTGAACGGTACAGATGAAGCCTTCCATGTTATTAGTTCCACTCTTGATTAAGCTCAGACAATCATTACTAACATCATTATATATTTCTTGAAGAATAACAACTGGAAGGACATAAATCTTCTTGAGATAATGCAAAATCATAAGATAATTGAACCAATGAAGTTTACCTATGTACTATTATCCAAAAAAATTCATTCTGTCACATTTCTTTTTATATTTTTCAGACAAACTGTCAACATATTTGTCTCTAATTTTCCCTTTGGTCAAATAGATAATACAGATGCTGTTTTGAAAGCCTATATTTAATGACACGTTCAGCAATTTGAAATATATTTACCTTAAAATTTCTATGAAGACTATCAACTTACCCATCAGGTTTTGTGAAAGTTTAAATGTAACTATGAACCTTGAAAACCAACCACACAAAGGGGCCAACTGTGATAGGCTAGGGCAGAAAGGTAAGGCGGCAAAGGTTTTTTTTTCTTTTTTTTTTTTTGCTTTTTGGGTCACACCCGGCAATGCTCAGGGGTTACTCCTGGCTCGTGCACTCAGGAATTGCTCCTGGCGGTGCTCGGGGGACCAACCTGTGTCTGCCATGTTGACTGCGTGCAAGGCAAACACCTTACTCGCTGTGCTATCGCTCCAGCCCCATAAGGACTGATTTTTATTTATGCACAGTCTCTATCCTAACGTTAAATTTTTCAGGTTTTCCCCATTTCATGATCACCAGTTCTACGAACCCACACTGCACATGTATAAGAAACAATTAGATACAATATAAACAATACTTTTTTTGTTTGTTTGTAAATGACTGGTTCTCCAACGTCAGTGTCAGATCACCAGCACCTTGATAATCAGATAAATAAAACAGATATTTTAAAAAAACTCATTCTAAATCTAAAGTACTTCAAGAAAGTCACAAGAAGGAGCTGGAGTGATATCGCAGTGGGTAGGGCATTTGCCTTGCCTTGTGTGTGTCTTACTTCGGTTTGATTCCAGGAACCCTTCATCTGGGTCCCCCAACTTAGCCAGTAGGGATCCCTGAATGCAGAGTCAGAAGTACTGAGTACTGCTGGGTGTGGTTCCAAAATAACAAAATCAAAAAAAGAAAGTCACAACAATTGTCATAGATGACTTGCAAGTATATATCTATCATGTTTTCCTGTTTAGAAAATATTCCTCTTACGCAAGGGGACATCTTCATTACTTAAAAATGACTCTGAGTCTTATGGACTACTAAAATGTCACATGAGAATTTTCTTAAAAACTTTTACTTCTCTTAATTTGTTTACTTAACTTGTATACATTAAGCCTTTATTAATTTTGGTGTCATTGTGTCTTTAGCTGATGAATATGATATCCCAAGCATAGTATCATACTTTTTGACTAACTGTGTGCCAAGAAACCATCTTAGTGTACCTCCAAAAAATTTTCAGTGCAGTAAAATAGTTTTTTAAAAATAAATATACATAAGGGGTCATGAGGTGAGATAAAGAGAGGACTATGTTCAAGACAGAACATGTATTTCTACAGAGTAGAAAAAGCACCCTACAAAAATATTTTTAAAAGATTATCAATGTTTCCCTGTATAAAAACATTCCTCTTTTATTTTTTGACATTTAAATTTTCAGATGTGATAATTGGTTCCAAAAAAAGGCTGAAGACATTCTTAATGGCTAAATTAATTGTTTAATCAAAAGGGGCCCCCTTATTATGATATAACTGATACAAAATTTAATTTATTCAGGAAGCATATGTTTTCTATTTATGTACTATATCTAGAATCTCTTAGAATTAGAAATTAAAAGTATAAAACAATGAAGCATGGTGCTTATAAAATTCATTGTAGAGGTATTCCAACAACAAACATCTGAAATGGTTAATATGAAAGGAAAGTACAGCAAGGTATGTAGACAGTTAAGAATGATAAGTAGACACTGTTGAGAGGTTGTTCTTGAACATTGTATGCCTGAGATGCAATCGTGAATAACTATTTAAATTTGTAATTCATGGCGATTCAATAAAAATGTTTTGAAAAGGCAGGACGGCAAAACCAAAATAAATAAATAAATAAATAAATAAATAAGGGGGCTGTGGAGCTATATTCAGTATATCAGATAACAATATTATTTGATAATTTGACAAATAAGAAAATATATTTTAAAAAAGTAAAATAGGTAGAAACTTGGGAGAAGCAAGTACAAATATATTTGAGGTCTGAGCTTAATTAGTTCAAGGTAAGTGAATGATGAAACAATATCGGGAAACAAGATAGGGAAATAATAGGCTCCCGGTCAGGTAGGTTTGTATAAAACATGGTGAAAACTGTAATTTATTCTGAGGGAGATTGAAACCCTAAAGAGAAACATAGATTCAACTTTAGACCTTGAATGCACTATAGTCACTGTGTTAAAACACATAGAGATACAGGCACATATAATAAATGGAAAGTTAGAGATAGAATTAGGGAGAATATCAAAAAAATTGTTGCAGTAATTAGCACTAGCACTATCCTCTCGTTCATCGATTTTTCTCGAGTGGACCCAGTAACTCTCCTTTGTGAGTCTTGTTGTTACTGTGTTTGGCATATTGAATACGTCAGTCACCGGTAGCTTGCCAGGCTTTGCC
Organism: Sorex fumeus; assembly: GCF_029834395.1. Lineage (NCBI taxonomy): Eukaryota > Metazoa > Chordata > Mammalia > Eulipotyphla > Soricidae > Sorex > Sorex fumeus. The sequence goes on from NW_026606103.1 coordinate 8,187,486, forward strand.
ATGCGGGCGAGATACTCTTGGTTGCTTGCTGGGCTCTCCAAGAGGGGCAGAGGAATCACACTCGGGTTGGCCTGGTTGGCCGCATGCAAGGCAAATGCCCTACTGCTGTGCTATAAATGACAGAAGCAGAAGAAAGAAATAGAGAAGGGTCCAGATTCTGGTTTCATTTTAAATATGTGATGATATATTGGAACAGGTTTCTAAGGGTAAGGAGTCAAGAAGGGAACTTTACCCAGATTTGTGATTTAACAACAGGGAATCTTAAGTTGTCATTAACTCAAATGAGGAGGGTACGGGGTAAAATAAATTAGTGTGTGTAACAAGAGTTAATCTCTAGACATATTAGGTTTAAAAGACACAGATATCTAGGAATTTAGCAATAAAATTAAATCTGAAGTTCAAAAGCATTATCCAGGCTGCAGATAGACAATTGGAAGTCATCAGGTATAAATGTAACTTAATGGAAGAAATTATATGGTAAGTGGTTAGATTTATAGAGAAGTGAGATACTTGAGAAATAAACTCAGAAATTTATAGTTTGAGGCATAAAATGAAAACTATAAAGTAACTGGGAGTGACTAGAAGAAAGCTAGAAGCAAACAGGGCTCTCATAGTCAAGTGAAAATTAGTGCTTCAAGAGGAGGATAAACAACTGGCAAAAATTCTCAGATAGGCCAACTAAAAATATAGGAAATTAAGGCTGAATTAAATTTTCTGGAATTTGAGTGGAGTAACAGAGGCAAAAACCCAATTTAAATATGTTCATAGGATAATCTTATCAGACTATGGAGACAGAGAAAATTATATGCTATCATATGTTAATAAATATAAAGGCTAATATGCATATTACATATAAGAATGATGATTAGAAAATTTAGAAGAATTTTTAACTGTAAAGAGAGTGGAATCAAAAAGCAAGTAGTGAGAGGAGAAATTACACCAATTCTGGGTAATAATTGAAATCATTTTTTAACATGGATGATTTTGAAGGAAAAACGCACAGTGACAAAAATGAAATGCTTGATGGGTTTGGAAAGAGCATAGTACTGGAAAAAGATCCACAGATCAGTGGAATAGAGTTGGATATCCTGACGACCCTCAAGTATTATAACAATCAAATGTATAACAACTTAATCTTTGATAAAGGGACAATAAATATGAAGTGGAGCAAGAAAATCTTCTTCAACAAGTGTCTCTAGGAAATCTTGATTGCTTCATGCAAAAAAATTAAACACCACTAACTAAGCAAGTGAAAGCAAAGATAAACAAATGGGACTATCTTAAACTAAGAAGCTTCTGCACCTCAAAAGAAACAGTGACAAAGATACAAAAACAGCCTAAAGATCAGGAAAAAATTATTCACCCAATTGCCATCTGATAAGGAATTGATATCCGATATATATAAGGCATTGGTAGGACTCTACAAGAAAAAAATCCAACTTCATTAAAAATGGGGAAAAGAAACGAACAGAAACTTCTTCAAAGAAGAAATACAAGTGGCCAAAAGACACTTGAAAAAACGCTCTACATCACTAATTGTAGGATAACACTCTTTTGTCCTTCCTCAGGTAGCTTAGGTTTATCAGGTCACACCCATCTAAGGACACTGAACTTGTATTGTAAGCAATGTCCTTTCTGTGTGGACACAGGAAGACAGTTAATATTATGCTTTGTAATTTGGGAGTTGATTGACTCCGAATAATATTTACTCCTGGGCATCTGATTTCTTGACTCAGTTGCCCTTAGTTCCTAGCACCCCAAAAGCAGGGTCTCGACAAGGGACTGAATGGACCCAGGGCAAGTGGTGAGCTACCCTGGCATCGAAATGGGCCAGGTCAAAGAACCAAGATACTCAACTATAAGTTGAGGGCATGATCATAGACAACTAATCATCAAGGAGATGAAAATCAAAATAAGCATGAGATACCATCTTATATCACAGAGACTGGCACACATGAAAAAGAACAAGAACAATCAACTCTGGCCTGGATGCAAGGAGAAAGGACTTGTCTTCATCGTTGGTGGGAAAGCCAACTGACACAGCCTTTTTGGAAAACAATATGGACATTCCTCAAAACTTAGAAATTGATCTTATATACAATCCAGCAATACTACTTTTGGCAATTTACTTCAGGAGCTCATAAACCACAGCAGAAATGCTTTCTGCATTTCAATGTTCATTGCAGTGCAATTCACAATAGCCAGAATATGGAAACAACCAGAGTGCCTGAGAACAAACAACTGGATAAACAAATGATGGTACATCTACACAGTGGAATACTAAGCAGCTGTTAGTAAAAGTTAAGTAACGAAATTTACTTACAAATGGATGGAAATGGAGAGTACCATGAGTCAGAGAGAGAGAGAGAGAGAGAGAGAGACAGAGAGAGAGAGAGAGACATATAATGATTGCACTCATTTGTGGGATATAAGAAAACACCCAATGAGACTAATGCTCAAGGTCAATAGAAACAAAGGCCAGAAGGACTGGTTCATGGTTGGAAGTTTGCCAACATGTGGTGGTGGTAAGAGAGGGCAGTTAGGATAGAGAAGAAACCACTTCAACAAGGATAGTTGGAAATCATCATTCTGGACAAGAACTGAGTGCTGAATGTAGGTAAAGGGACAAACATGACACCCTTTCAGTACCTGTAATGCAAACCATAGTGCCAAAAGAAGAGAAGGGGGGAGGGAGAGAAATAGAAGTACCAACCATAAGGAAAGGCTGGAGTCAGGGATGGGAGGGAAACTGAGGACATTGGTGTTGGAAAATATACCCTGGTGAGACTAGGAGTGTGAGAACATTGTAAGACTGTGACCCAATCATGAACAACTTTGTAACCATGTATCTCATGATGATTCATTTCAAAATAAAAACGAAAGTACAGGGCACTCTTTGCTCCAAAGGATAGGGAGCAGAGGAACAGAGAAGGAATGAAATCATGGGAGAAAGTAAGAGGATGAAAAAGGGAAGTGATGAGAAACAGAAGTTGGGGGCCTTGGCTATACTGGGGATGTGGAAGAGTGGTATAGCTGTATATCCAAATCACGGACTCAACAACACTGCAAACGTGGCATCTAAATTACAACCTCCTAATTGTTATATGTGCCTATAAAAATGAACAGTGTGGGCAGCTAAGGGGATGGAGGATGGATAGCACACAAGGTAAGAACCTTTTGCCCCTGAAATTGAATCTTGAGACAGAAGAGAATTAAATGTGGTGAGAAGCAGGGAAAGGCTGAAGTGCAGTCTAAGGTTTAGAAATTCCAGAGGGGTAGTTGGAAAATGGAATTAGTAATTTGAGCAAGCTAGGAAAGAACAGTCAGAAGTGGAGTGCTTGAAACCAACATTATGGAAGGGTTTGTTGATTGATCATGGTAGAGAAGGCCAGATCCTGTGGAGCAGTATGATGGGTGAGAGGCTAGGGCAAGTTATAGGAGGCAAGAAAGAGGGGAAACAAAGAAAACTAGAGAGAATTCTGTGTGCAGACATCAAAATTCTCAAGAATTACATGTTTACAAACAAAGGAGGGCTAAAAGAACAGTACAGTACAAGTACCTCTTTCCTTGCATGCAGTCATCCCTGTTAGACCCCTGACCTTGAATTTGCCACCCAATCCCTCAAATCTCCCAGACCTGCCAATAATGATCCCTCAGCACAGAGCCAGGAGAAAGCCTGAGGATATGGCCATCAAACAAAAATAAAACAAAATTACAGTTTTTTTGTACACACTTATGCAATCCACAGCTTAACAGCATTGTTTCACAAACACAGTCCAAAGAAATAAAAAGTCTTTAAAATGTCTCATTCAAGCTGAGAGATAGTACTTGTCTTATATGCAACCAATGCAACCAACCTGGGCTTGATCCCTGGCACTTTCTATGCTTTCCAAAAGAGTGATCCCTGAACACAAGCCTGGAATAAACCCTGAGCACTGCTGGGAGTGTCCCAAAAACAAAACATAAGTTTATCTCATTATATTAAAGTATTCAAGATGCTAATTTTAATATTCCAATATATAAAAATATTATGAATAGTTGGAGCAATAGCACAGCAGTAGGGCGTTTGCCTTGCATGCAGCCAACATGCATGCAAGTTGACGCGAGTTCAATTCCTCTGCCCCTCTCGGAGAGCCCGGCAAGCTACCGAGAGTATCTCGCCTGCACGGCAGAACCTGGCAAGCCACCCATGTTGTATTCGATATGCCAAACACAGTAACAACAAAATCTCCAATGGAGATGTTACTGGGCCCGCTCGAGCAAATGAATAGTTAGTAAAAACCATTCTTGAATTAGCAAAAAATTATGTACCATGACTAATGGTCATCATGCTAATTAGGAGTAACATTTGCTCAAATCTATATAGTGAATTATTTGAGTCTTTAAAAATATATATGGACGGGAGCGATAGGACAGCAGGTAGGGCGTTTGCCTTGTACATGGCCAACCCGGGTTCAATTTCTCTGTCCCTCTTGGAAATCCTGGCAAACTACCAAGAGTATCCCGCCCGCATGGCAGAGCCTGTCAAGCTCCCCCGGGTGTATTCCCTATGCCAAAAACAGTAACAACAAGTGTCACAATGGAGACGTTACTGGTGCTTGCTGGAGCAAATTGATGAACAACAGGATGACAGTGCTACAGTTTCCAAGAAGCTATCAGTGAAGTAAGTTTGACTATATATTTTATTTTATTCTTAATCATCTCATTAAATTTGTAATCAAGTGAAGAGTATATAACTATATATTTCCCTGTAAGGCTCATTATTGCTTTACTGCTCTTGGAAAGTTTTTACATTGCTCCATATTCTATTGGGGATAGTTTGACTCGGAAAAGCAACAGAATCTATAGAAATGAAAAAAGTGACATTAAGTAAAAATAGTACAAAATACAAGGAACATAAACAAATAGAACAAATATGTAAAATATATAATTACAAAAATATATACAAATAGATAACATGTATACACAAAAAAACTGTAGAGTGCTACCTTGTTTGACTTGGTATCGGAATACATGCAATGACTCATATTTCATTGTCTTTTGATGAAATTTTCTTTTTTGGGGGAGGCATTTTGAATCACACAAGGTGATGCTTAGGGATCACTCCTGGAAGTGTTCTGGGGACCATATGGGATGCCAGCAGTCTACCCCCACTAGACTACAAGATCTGTGGTTGGGATAAAGACACAGTGCAGTGTTTTGCACACTGTAACTAAGTGGCTTTAAATAGTAACTACCAAATAGTGAGTTCTTAGTAAATATTTGCATGAGTAAATGAATTTCTGGTTCTAGTGGGAGAATGGCAGAGTCTGGCAAACTCCCCGTGGCATACCCAATATGCCAAATACCAGTAACAATGAAGGGTCTCATTCTCCTAACTCTGAAAGAACCTTGAATATGGCACTTTCTAAAAAAAAATCTCAGGGCTAGGATGAAGAGACGTTACTGGGGCCTGCTCGAGGCAATCGACGAATAACAGGATGGTTGTGATTGTGAGTGGGAGAATATTCAAGTTTATAGACTGAGAAAATTAAGGAAAAGTCCTATAAATTTTTAGTAATCGTTCTTCTTTTACTCTTAGTGGACAAATGAAACAATAGTAGTGACTTCTGTGAGAAGCAGAAATGATTGGGACAGGCAAGAGTTGCATATTGGAGAAGACAGAAGATCCGATGTCTTTGTGTGGCTGGTGGTTTACATGGGCGTGTAATCAGAAGCAATATCGACTAACGTGTATCCACTTACACTTCTAATGCAGGTAAAATCTGACTCCATATAAGTAAAATAAATTGGATATGAGAAAACTTAGAGTTTTCATTTTGTATTATAACAGGGACATTTTATAGTGAAGTAATGTTGTTTTATTTTAAGAAATTTAAATGTGAGGTCAGAGAAAAAGATGGAGACATCTTTTCAAGAGAGAGAGTAGATACTTACCCAGGGAAGACAAAATCTAGAATGGCTTTTGGGAGAATGTCATAAACGCTGTCCTCAAATTCTTTCGGCCTAGAGTTTTCAACATTAAAGTGATTACATAAAATCACATTGAAAATACTTGAAAGTTAATCTGAGTGTTGTCACAGGGGAAAAGCCTTGGACTCTTGATGGTCCATTTATGTTCTTTAATTTATCTTGAAACTTTTCTTTTTTGTGAGTCTACTATTTTCTGGGTGGAACCTTAGTTTCTAAAACAGAGTAGTGACTCTCTTCTGTACCTCCAAAAGATCTCAGCATTTTCATTTCAAAAGGATGTGTTCTTTGAGCCTTTTGGAGTACTTGTGGTTGGTCAATTCTTCTTAATTTTATTCTTTTCCAAAAAATGGCATTTATTCTTTTCCAAAAAATGGCACCGACCTCCATATATCTGCCTCTATCAATCTACCCCAGAGATGTCATGCCATTAAAGCTTTAAAGGGTATGTGGGTGAAGGTCCTTCTCCTCCAGCTACTTCTTTCCAGCAAAGGGTGTATACCTTCTACGAAAGGGAGAAAAATCCTGCTAAGTATTAGTGGAGTCTAAGCAATGATTGTTGATTTTCAGAGTTGTCAAAGTTTGAAAGAAAAAGAATAAAGATTAAATATATAAAAAATAATATAGATCATAAATTATATATTAATACAATAATAAAAATAATATAGATTATATGTATATAATGCATAAATATGTTTATATACATATATATTAGGTCTTGAAGGAGAAAAATACTTGGACAGAGTGCTTAAGAAAACAATGGGTTTTCTTAATCCTTTGTTTGAAGTTTGGTTCCCTTCTTTCATGTAGTGAGTTTGTTGTAAAACAAATGTTACCTCCTATTTTTTCTGGCCATCTGTAAAAAGTTATGTTCAAGTAAAAAGATGCATTTTTAAAACTTTTTGAAGTGAAGAATGCAGCCAAGTTTTTTCTTAAAAGAAGCATGTGCAAGAGTTTGCAAGAGTATTTTGACTAGTCTATCTGAATGTAGTTAGTGAGGTAGATGAAACAGATTTTATCCTTGAAAGAAGAGACCAACTAGAAATTTCATTAAGTGCAAGAACTCAGAATAACTTGGCAAGGTCCCTCCCACATTCCAAAAGGGATCCATTTTTTCCAGATTTTTACTAAGACCCAAATACCAGGATGAAATTTTGTTGGAATTCATTTTCTATTCGAATGAGGCAAAACAGTATTACCATATTCTTACATTGTCTACTGAACATTTTCTTAATTGACAGGCATACTTGGTTAATTTTGAACTGATTCCACTAATTTGTGGTTAAGAAGGCCTACCACATAATTGTTCAAAAGCTTTAAGACAATGTTTTGCTTTAAGAGATTTTCTGTACCTGTGAAGGACTAAAGGTAAGAGAGACAGCCAAAGTTTAGAAGTTTCTTGAAATAATTTTCTTGAAATCCTCTTTAGGAAAAAAGATTGAGAAATTTTATCACACTCCAAGAAAGATATTACATAGCAGTCAGGAATCTTGCACCGAGGAAGAAAATTGCTTGAACACAGCTGCTGTTTTGGTCTTAGTATTTTAGACCTTCTTGCATTTTAAAAAATTATCTTGATTCCTAGTAATCTTATAAATCACTTAATAAACTCTTAGATTTTGTTTCGAGAGTGATTAGTTGGTTAAATGAGTCATCTGTTGGGCTGGAGTGATACTTCAGAAGGTAGGGCATTTATCTTACACACAGCTGACCCGGGTTTGATCCCCAGCATCCCATATGATCTCCTGAGCACCACCAGGAATAACCCCTGCGTATCACTGGGTGTCACCCCTGACAAAAAAGCCAGAAAAAAAAATGAGCCGTTTGCCAAGCTCTATGTAAACGTATATGGATGAGCTGTGCTATTAGAAAGAATGAAGAGATAAAGTTATTTAAAATTATTGTCAATAACCTGACCTTGAAATAAATTTAGGTTTCTGGAAATGAAAATGCTGCAAGTGACATAGCTATTTTAGGGTCTTTTTGTATTTGACCATTTGAAAAACAATTGCCTAATATGTGAAAATCACACAGTATAAACAAAGTTTTATAAAACTAGCACAGTTAAAATATAGATTTTAAACTAATTTTCATCTATTTCTGGAAGCCTTTAGTTTTTTTCAAACTGTATATAGATTTATTCAAGATACATTTCATAAACAATCATGATATTTCAGACAGGACGTTTAGAGTGAGGGTTGACATTGAAAAATGCTCTAAAACACTAATCCCCAGGGAGATGCAAATCAAAACAACAATGAGATAACTCACACCACAGAAACTGGTACACTTACAAAAAAGACCAACCAGTGCTGTAATGGATTCCAGGTGAAAAAGACTCTCTTTTATAGTTTTGGTAATTTTGAGTGGTCCAGTCTTTTTGGAAAACAATATTGACATTCCTCAGAAATCTAGAAACTGAGCTCCCATTTGACCTAGAAATACTAATTAAGGGAAAATATTTGGGAGCCCAAAACATACAACAGAAACACTATTTGCACTTCTATGTTTATTACAGAACTACTCACAATAGCCAGAATCTGGAAATAATCCACAATGGGATAAAGAAACTATGGTAAATCTAAACAATGGAATACTCTATAGCTGTTAGAATAAATGAAGTCATGAAATTTGCTTATATATTGATGAACATGGAGAGTATCATGCTGAGTGAAATGAGTCAGAAGGAGATAGATATATAATGACTGCACTCATTTGTGCGATATAAAAACCAATAGTGTGAAACTAATATTCAAGGCAAGAGAAAACAAGGGCCATGAAGATGGGTCAGTGGTTGAAAGCTTGTCACAAGTGTATGGAGGGTAAAGGGGATTTAGGATAGAGAAGTGACCTGAATGACAATAATAGCAATGTTCACTCTGGACAAGACCTGAATGTTGAAAGTAGATAAAACGATATACATGATAACCTTTTAGGATCTGTATTGCAAACCATAATTCCCAAAAGAAAAGGGAGAGAGAGAGAGAGTAAAAGAGAGAGACAGAGAGATAAAGACAGAGAGAGAGGGAGAGAGAAAGAGAGTATAGTGCCTGCCCCAGAGGCAGGCGCTGAGGGGTTGGAGTGGTGCTGGAGAAAAACTGGAGATATTAGTGGTGGGAAATGTACACTGGTGAAGGGACCTGAGTTTGAATATTATAAAACTGAAACACAATCACGAACAACCTTGTAACTGTGTATCTCATTGTGATTCAATTAAAAATAAATTAAAATAAAATAAAAAACCAGAAAGGAGAAATTAGTAAATAAAAATAAAAACAATAATTCAAAAAAATCAATGAAACAAAGCTATTTTTTAAAGAGTAAATGACTTGACAAACCATAATGAACTCAAAAAGGAAAAATGGACAGTTATTAAAAGGAATTAGAAATGAAATGGGAGCCATAACAAGAGATAAAACAGAAATTCAAAATATCATGAATGACTATGAAAATATTTATGCCATAAAACTGAAGAACCTAGATAATATGAGCAAAATGGTTATCTATAGCTTTTCTAAGGGGTATCTAGAACAGAGTACCTGAACAGAGAAATTAGCACTGTAGCATTGTCCTCCAGTTGTTCATTGGATTTGTTCGAGCAGGCACCAGTAATGTCTCCATTGTGAGACTTGTTGTTACTGTTTTTGGTATATTGAATATGCCTCGGGGAGCTTCCCAGACTCTGCTGTGCAGGCGTGATACTCTTGGTAGCTTGCCGGCTCTCCCAGAGGGATGGAGAAATTAAACCTGAGTGGGTCACGTGCAAGGCAAATGCCCTACCCACATTGCTTTTGCTCCAGCCCAAGCAAAAATAGAATATCAAAATCATTCCTTTATTTTTCATTTCTTACTGAAAACCAATTGCATTCATGTTGCTGAATTAAGTACCACAAACATTCAAAAACAGTATTTCAGTTTACCTCAAGTAGATTATTACAGTATCATGTTTAGTAATATCTGGATTTAATTATTTTCTCTTTAAATTGTATTTTATGTTCCTCACATAGTCTTTGACAAAAAATTATTGACTATATCCAAAGTTTGAAAAATGGTGATCATGCAAAGAAAACCACGTTGTGTTTGTCGTAAATAACTTGCCTTAAAATCAGAACTGTCCAATAATACATTGATAATCTAAGGTAATCCTGCCTTAGGACACAGCCAGTGAAATGTCTTTTTTCCACTAATAACTGAACAATTTTATTTCTGAGCTTTATACCATCAGAGAGAAAAAAATTCTTATTGATTTTGATGTTAAAGGAAGATAAAATGAGTCTATGAGGCAAGTAAATTTAAAAAATGATGTTTCTATTCAATTAGTAAAAGATAAATCCCCAACAACAGCTAGCTTTCAGAGAGGCAGAAAATAGGAAAAGGGTTACATAGTTTTGCCTGTTTGTTCTATTTTGGGGTCACACCCGTGATGGTCAGCTACTACTCCTTGTTCTGGCTCAGGAATCATTCCTTCTGATGCGTGAGGGGCCTGCCAGTTCAAGGCATACACTCTACCTGCTGTGCTAACACGCTGCCCCCAAGGGTTACTTAGTTCTAACAAAAGATAATTGTTCATAACCTCAGCCTAACCATGTGAAAAGTATCAAGAGCATCAAGCTTTAAAGAACTTCTCAAAAAATGGCAAGGTCAGGAAAGGTGAAGAATTGTCATGAATTGGAGGAGTCAAAGAGATAACTAAATGTGGTGTGGTATTTTAATTGGATTTTAGAAGAAAAGTGAGACAATATTAGGGAAAAATAGAGGGAAAACAAAATTAAATTCTGAGGTTTGGCTAGTACTGTGTACATTATTGATATCTCAGTTTTGATGGGTGCATGTTAGTTGTAAAAAATATACACACACAGAAAGATGATGTGTTCACAGGTTCTCTGGGCTGCTCTCTTGCAACCTAGTTCGGCGCTCTCCAGGCACTGTGTGTGGACCGGATTAGGATAACTACAGATTAGAATAACTACAGACACTGGTGGAAATATGCTGGTGTCGGGATTGATATAGTAATAATATAATCCTAAAGAAAAATATTATAGTATTATTAATCATATTACTAAATTTAAAATAATAAAGAAATAAAACACAAAGCTAAATGATTTGCTTCATGGAAATAATGAAACTAATCAATTCTGTGCTAATGTTTTGGATTGATAACCAAGAACACAGAACTATTTCATACAGTATAGTATTACAAGTCGCCAAGCAATACAAATCTGAGATCACTGTTTTATAAATAGTCTGATGTTGACTGAAATAGTATCTGACAAATGATTCTAAAAAGCTTAGTTTTATGGGACACTGAACTCATTTGATTACCTAGTGCAGATAAGATAGCACTAATTTTTGTGTTTATTGAAGAAATAGAGAAGTAAATGGGAAAAAATTGACTGCTGAAAGTAGCACTCAAACAAAACAAAAATCACTCCAGTTACTCATCTTCATTGCATGAGTTAAGATCAAATAGTTAACACCTATTCCAGGGATGAGGTAAAATTGTTTTGGGATTCTGTTCAAGTCATAATTTTATCATGTAAATAAACTTATAGAAAATCACTCACTTTTGTATGAGTGGTATATTAGCACAAGCGTTGTCGATTAGAAAATTGTCGTAAAAGAAAACTTTTCATAAAATAGCCACTGGTTTAACAGAGAGATGAGGTCAAGAGACTCTAAAGCTATATGACAAATGTATGTTGGTTGACCAGTTTCCTGAACATCTCATGGTACAAGTCTTTACAATCTTTTTTAAAACCAACTTAATCATTAAATTGCTGTGATATTTCATTTCATTATCAAACTCATTTTCATTATATTTATGTAATCTGGTATTTCAATAACTCCATTCTATTGTATGTCTAGGAGTCATTGTCAATCTGACAAATATAACTATGTCATTTTCATGTAAGTATTTTTTTTTAAATAGTCCATTTCTTTATTGAATCACTGTGGGAAAAGTTACAGAGCTTTCGGGTTTAGGTCTCAGTCATGTAAGTATCGAACACATTTCCCTTTACCAATACTTATTCTTAACCGTGAACCCCAATAGAACCCCACCTCCCACCCCTCCCAATTCCTGTGAGGCAGATGAGTTCTAGTTAATACTCTATCTACTTTGACTAGATACATTGTTTCGATAGAAGATACACAATTATTGTTTAGAGTTTACGACCCCCCCCCAATCAGATATGCTGAAACAGTGTTGTGAAATGATTTGCTTTCTACAGCTTGGTATAATAATAAAATGATGTCGCGTGGCCGCGGTAGCGGCCGCGCGGTTTTGGATTTCTACTGTTTCACTTATTAACCCCGGAAGTATTTCTATTCAAAGTTAGATAGTTAAGAGATTGGTTTCTGTGCTCTGGAGTCGTGGCCGTGCCGGAGAGCTGCTCGTGGGGAGCAGCCGGTGACCTCGGTCGGGTGTGAAGGACGGCCCAGAACGCCCCCCTTCCCATGAGGCCCCCGCTGCCCCCCGCCCCCGGCTCAGACCTGCTGTCCACAAGGCTCCCGTGCAGCCGCCATCTTTCTTTCCAGAGAGGAGCAGGCGAGCGGGACAATACCCTTTCCCCTCCGGGCAGGTTTGGTGGCACGGTTTAACACATAGTCCATTTGCTTTTCTGCTCCAAGCGGCTGGTTCTCTGTGCTAAGTCCTTGTGCCTCCGGGGCCGTGGCCGTGCCGAAGAGCCGCTCGTGGGGGGCAGCCGGTGACCTCGGTCGGGCGTGAAGGACAGCCCAGAACGCCCCCCTTCCCATGAGGCCCCCGCTGCCCCCCCGCCCCCGGCTCAGACCTGCTGTCCACAAGGCTCCCGTGCGGCCGCCATCTTTCTTTCCAGAGAGGAGCAGGCGAGCGGGCTCATGTAAGTATTGAGTTCATTCTTGAACTATTTATGTACACTGGAAATTGTATTTCTTGAGTTGATATTATTTTAACTTTATTTGTGTTTATATTTGTTTACTGTATGATATGAAAGTTATAACAAGCTTTGATATTTTATGAATATGAAATACTTCCAATATTGTTTATTCAAAATTGTATTAAAATACCATCATGCTCATTGATAGTAGAAATATAATATACATCCAATTCTCATTTAGTTCAATGGGAGGGAAAAGAGAAGGAAAAAACAGAGCAATGCCTGAACTAAACCTTAGGACAATAACATTAAACAGAAGAATAGAAAATGGAAATGCATTCCTTTGAAATGACTGCAATTATCTCAATGTTGAGGCTGAGAAGGAAGTAATGATGGAGATCAAGGCAAGCAAGGGTATTAATTTTCTCTGATAATGAAGAGTATATGGTCCTTTAAACACATTGCAAAGAGATATTTAGACACTGCGGAGGAGTTTTCAAGAAACTTTCTGTTTCACTAACTGGAGTTCATTTTATAGATGGTTGATGGTATGGAGGAGCTGTGGATCATAGCAAATCCTATCTTTTCTATAGCAGACAGAAACATGAGAATATGTGACTCAAACAAAAGGACCAAAGCATGAATTATCAGGAATTCCCACTCTTTAAATGTAAGTTAATCTTCTGTTGAAATTGCCTCTATTTAAATAAAAATAGCCATCATAAAGAGAATGGCAGGCAGAGGTATGATGAAGAATGGAACAGAGCCCTAATGATCTAAGATGAGGGTAGGTAAGTATTTTCTTTTAAAAACGCTGTAACTCTTTTGGGTGGCACATAGTTAGAGAGAAAGACTGCAGATATCTCCTACAGAATTCTGAATGTTTGGTTTGTGAGCTATGTGGCCTTGGCATAGTCATTTATCATTTCTACTTCATTTTTGTACTTTGTAAAGCTGAGAAAATATTATGCCACTTAGTAGCAAGTAACAGAATATTCAGTCAAACTAGTTTAAACAATAGAAAAATCATTCCAGGAAAGAAAGTTCAGGATGTTCAAACTCTGTGGAACAATGGAAAGTAAGACTAATTAGGGCTTATAAATCACATAAATTTACCTAAGAAACATAAACAGATAATATATTACAAAGTAACTCAGTTTCAGAGATGGAAGAATTAAGCAGGATAGTTCTCCAAGTAGACCTAATTGAGAGTAGGGGACTATGTTTGAGCAGGCCTTGGTGGTGACCAAACAATTGGAGGTCCAGAGTAGAACAGTGACACTGAATTATGGTGGGACTGGGACTCAGGATTCCAGATTGTGTCCCTATACACCATGTTTGGCTGGGCCTGATGGTGACCTGGGATTTGATATCATGTGTGTCCTGCAGCATCTATGTGGCAAATTCAAGTGTCTCTGCCAAGTCCAAGTTTGCAGAAAGTGTACAGGTTGGCTGTGTGAGGTGGTGGTTGGCTGTGTGAGGTGGTAACCAAGAAATTGATGTCATTTGTGCACAGAGGTAAAGCCAGCTGACCTCAAGGACCTCAGCTTCCATCAGCCACAACTGAATATGCATGAACAGAAGCCAGGGAACATTTTTGCCCCACAGAAGACTTGCTTCTTCTTGGAAGAAGAATCTTTTGTCTCCAATTTATCTAGGAGCTCATCTCCTTTTCCTTGCCATAGATGCTTTTTTTTTGGGGGGGGGAGGCTCAAGGCCAATTTCTGTGTATAATAACCAATGTTATTGTCTAGATTTGTTGAACAATTTAATTTGCAATTGTAACAGAAGATAAACAAAATGTTTTTCTATTTGGTCATCTTGACCCTAAGAAATTCCAGATGTAAGGAATTCTTTGTGTGTCCAACACTCTCTCTCTCTCTCTCTCTCTCTCACTCTGTATGTATGCATACTCACACTACAAATGGCTTAGAATTATAATACATAAGTCAATATCACTCACCTAAGACAAAAATTCATTTGCGGGAACAATTTTGTCATTTTATCAAGAGTGTACCCGAGGTCGTACCTTCTCCCAAAGAAAATGATGTCTTTGTCTTGGCCACAATCTGTTGTCTCCATCATTTTCAAAGTTGTTAATCATCTCCTTTTCGTTGTAAAAAATGAATTTCTACACAGACACAGTTAGTACAAATCATAAAAGAAAGAATTACGAATTACTTATGTGAGTTCAGATTTTATTCAATTATTTTATTTTTAAATGAATCACCTTGAGGTACAGTTACTGACTTACAAACTTTCATGCTTGGGTTTCAGTCATACAATGATCAAGTATCCATCCCTTTACCAGTGCCCATTCTCCACCACCAATAATCCCAATATCTCTCCCATCACCCCTACCCCACCTCCTCTCCCCGTCTCTTTAGCAGAGCATTCCCTTTTTCTCTCTCTCTCTCCTTTTGGGTATTGTGGTTTCTACCATATTGTTAAGTCAAAGTCCCATTCTATACCACTCTCTGTAGCCAGAGAGATATTTTATTTTCTTATTCATTTAAGCAGCAAGATAATGTTTTTTTTTTCAATCACTCATTTTATCTTTTCTCAGATAAATGATTTTAGGTTTTATGTACCTCAGATCTTACACACAAAACCTTTGGAGGTTCCAGTGGACTCTTCAGAAATTATTTTATGAATAGTAACAAAATTGAGTGATCCAATGGTAGAGAGCTGAGGAGGAAATGATATGAGAGAATTGGGCTATTAATTCCTACTTGATGTATCTGGGAGAGAGACTGAGTCACATAGGGATTAGGACATGTTATATAGTGTGGATATGCTCCAAAGCATAGTTGGGGGAAGAGAGGGGTGAGACTCGAATCCCAGACACATAACCCAAAGCAGAGGAACAGTAGGCGTCCCCTCCCCTGAAGCTCCCCTTTTGGTTTCCTGGCAATGGTTTCTCTCCCCTCCAGTAAATGTGAGCTCAGTAAAACCGTGCCAGGGAACTGTTGAGCAAATGGAGCCTCAGCTAAAATGAACCAACACCCTGTTTTACCTTGTTCTAACTGTGCAAGTGCATTCTTTACTCTGCCCAAGTATGTCTGGAAATCCCCCTAAGATTTTTTTGCCTCCTTTTGCCCCTTATAGTATATAAGGTTGATTCTGCTTGCAATAAATGTGCCATCTCAATGCAGCAATCCCAGAGTGTGTGTCTTTCTTGTGCCTAGAAGTACTCACCCTCCCTCTAAAAATCTGCTTGCCTTCTCAGTGACAGTGTGTGATATGTGTGCAGAGCAGGGAGAGTTTCCAAGGCTTGTGGGGCATGTAACTCCTGTGTGTTGAGAGAGATATGGCAGCAAGGTGAGTAGAATGGATTTGAAGGAAGAATTTTAACTCTAGATGTTTGACTTCTGCAGGCAAGATCTCTGATCAGTCTCAACTAGTAAGATGTGATGTGTTTAAAAGTACACGAATACTCTTAACGAACTTTGCTATTTATTTTTATTTGTTGAGAACTGTGATTTAGATTATTATCAAAGTATTTAACAATCTGAGGGCCATGATGGAAGATGCTTCCTTATGATAAAAAGGGTCACTTCTATAGGAAAGACCTATAGAAGTGAGCTATAGGAATGTTTGAATATGCACATTGGGTCCTACTGGAGCAGGACACAGAAATAAGTCCTGCACTCAAACTATGGGTGTCTTTAAGGAGCTTGGGAACTTCTTTTTTTAAGCTTTTTGGGGCACACCCAGTGATGCATAGGGGTCACTCCTGGCTCTGCACTCAGGTATTACTTCTGGCGGTGCTCAGGGAACCATATGGGATGCTGGGAATGGAACCTGGGTCAGCCATGTGCAAGACAAATGCCCTACTCACCATGCTATTACTCCAGCCCCAAGTTTGGGAACATTTTGATTCATTTACAACTCCACCCTCTTTTTATTTTCTGTAATTGTGATTGCATCCAGCTTTCATTTCATTTGAAGTGGGAGTAGGAAATGTGATCATCTGTAGGATAACATTGTTTTGCCCTTCCCGCATAGTTTCACATAGTCTAGTTTTATTGGGTTGCTCCCATCACAGTGTTCCCATTCCTCTGTGTTTATTTGTAACTTCTTTCTTTGTGTTCTGTTGACTTGTAAATATTGTTTTTGTCTTCTCCTAAGTCCTTTGCATAGTTTATTCAGAGCAATGTCCTTTTTGTATGGGCACAAGAAGACAGTATGCTTTTGTTATGTGACTCTCGGTGATATTTTCCTCCTGGGCATCTGTTCTCTCACCTAAGCCTTAGCTGCTCTTTCTTCCTAGTGCCCCCAAAAGTAGGGTCCCGAGGATGGAACCAGGGCAAGCAGTAAGCTATGTGCTACCCTGGCATCAAGATGGGCCTGGCCAAAGCGCCAAAATGCTTAACTACGAGTTAAGAGCTTGGTCATGGACAAATGTGTCATGATCCAAAAAGTAATAATTAGATTTGAACCCTTGCTAGGGTTAGGTATGATTAATCTGGCCTGAGTGCTGTAGTCTGATTCTGTGGCAAGATGTTCCCAGGAGAGCTGCCCTTACAGCCTCAATGTTATCTCTTACTGTGCCCATACAAAAATAACTAGTATTGAGATGTTGATAGAGTTATTGGCCTGAGGAAAGGAGAAACACTTTAGGAGGTATTTGGGCAGTCAGGAGGGCTTTGGAATACCTCTTACTTAGGTGGTGTTCCATTTGATCCTGGTGGGCCCTCAGGAAGGGTTTTCTTATGTTGATTTGCTGCCTGACTGGGTGCAGTATCAGCCCAGAGTGGGGGCGGGGGGGATTGGAGAGGCAAGAGAGCGACAGACAGAGAGAATGTAGAAGAAGAATACAGGAGCAAACACGTGGAGAGAGAGAGAGAGAGAGAGAGAGAGAGAGAGAGAGAGAGAGAGAGAGAGAGAGAGAGAGAGAGCCCAGGCTGCAAGATTGAGAGCGGAGAGATGAGCGGGAGAGATAGAAGGAGACAGGAATGAGGGGAGTGTGAGACTAGAATGGGAGGCTCAGAGAGACTGGGACAGGCACGTGGGGAGAATGGAATAAACAGTAACTGATCAATCAACTGGCTTGGCCCTAATTTCCTCTACTATCTGCCCCACAGCCGGAGCTGCCAGCTGCCCGGCTGAGCGAGCGGCCCCGTTCCCCCCCCCCCCCATATGGGTGGTGAGGAGGAGAGCCTGTTGGGGGGACCCCTGGCCACCCCTAAAGAGTTTATAAAATCATCTTTACCATCAATAAGGCTAAGGAAGTAAATATGTTTTTAAAAAATTTTAAATTGTTTTAATGTAGTATAAAGCAGCAACTGTTGGTACAATTCTAGGATTAAAGTTGCTCAGATAACAAAGTTGCGCTATTAAAATTAATAGATCTAGAAAATAAATCTATGTGACTATTGTTAAATCTCATTGCAGAGTTAGTAAGTCTTTGTCTAAGAAGTTATTATGCTTTCAGTTGTTCAGCAGATATCGCACACCTGCTTTTGTGGCTGTGCAGTCTAGAGTTTTCCGGAGCTATGGTCTGTGCCAGAGTTGACAAGGCAGCAAACATGGGAGGTGGGCGAGGCCGCTGGAAATGAAGCTCTTGAAAACAGTCATAAACTGATGATACCTGAAACTGATGCATAAACATCCTAGTTCCCTTGTAACTCAACTTAAAGTTCTACCTTTGCTTCCACAGTTTATGCAGTGAGATTATGCTTAAGGAAAATGATTTTAGAAGAGGATTTAAAAACATACTTTTGTGCTTTTCTACCCTGTCACATTCCCTTCACTCAAACTAGTTTCTCCTATTATCTCACAAATAGCTATACTTAAATCTTTATCTTAGGCATCTTCTGGAGATACTCAGAGTAAAACATGAATACATGTTTCAGGACACTAAAAGGTTGACATGAGCATTGGGCATGAAGTTCACATGTCTGATAACACTTGACATAGTTCTCTATTTTCTTCCCAAAGATCTGGCTCTATTAATTTACTGAATTTCATCTGATATACATTTTGTATTGCTATTTGTCCCCATTTTGATCAAATTAAACTTGAACATTGAATGTAACAATAAAATAATTTGGTGGAGGAAGAGAGATAAAAAAAAAAAAAAGGCACATGTCTTTTGAGTGCAAAGCTCTCAAAAGCACTGCATCTCTTCCCCAAAGTTACAATGTGTTACAACTCCTGCATGTTGCACTGACCCAAAAAAATAAGTATTTTTATGAAGGAATTGAGAAAGATCAAGAAACTAGTAGGAACTTCTTTGTACCTGCCCTGAAGAAACCTGCATTCTATGGTACTCCAAGTATACTTTTCAAAGCTCACCTGGTGTGTGATTAGAGGAGTTTTAGTACTGCTATTCTGAATGCAATGCAACTTATTTTGTAAGAATGACTTTCTCAGTGCCATGGGTAAAACGCAGGGAATCACAAATGCAATGATTGTGTTTTATCACAGAAGTCATATCCCCAGTCCCTTCCTCTTTCCTGACTTCTCTTTCTCTCTTCATTTCTTTCATAGATTTACAAAATTATGAGAAGTTGAAATTTGTTATTAATGGGATAACAGTCATGCCATAAGATATCAGTGATATGACCCTAGATTTGTCTATTACAAAATCCATGACCTGTCTTATATGTTTTAAAAGATATGAGAATTGTAACTTTAAGAAATATATTTACTAATACTTGGAAAAGGAATTTTAGAAAATATATATGTAAGCTTTTTCAGAACAGAAAGAGAAATTCTTAAATGGCTAAATATAAAAACAAATCTTTATGAATAACTAATATTTTCACCCACTCAGCAAAGAGATAATATACATGAAAAGATAGCATGTGTGAAGCTTTTCTATTAATGATTAGGATAACTATTTCACATAACTGAGCTGAACTCAGAATGGAATACTCTAATGTCTAAAACAGTCCTTGAGAAAGAAAATTGTAAATATTTATTTTTATAATACATGTCCTGTTCCATTTATGTACAGTTAAGCTGGAAAAAACTAAATTTATGACTTGAGACACATAGCTCTAAACTTGAAAACTACAAAGATAAACCGGAATATAATTAGAACAATTAGGACTCTGAGACATTGAGTGTGAAGAGAAATTGCTATAAAAAAGACATAGTAAATATCTTCCAGATGGTGTCAGTATTTAATTTTCTAACTTGGGTAGGGATTCCATGATATCCATTCTATTACTCTCTTAAACTGTATATTGATGCTTAATATATTTTCTAAATGTATATTTTAAGTGCCAAATTTAAAAATAACATTGAAAGAGAAAAACTAGCTTTGCTGAGTTATGCTGTTACTTGAGTGGGACTTGGCTGTAAATTTTATCCTTTGCCACCTGCAGCCTACTATGCAAATATTGGTTAACTAGTGTTTCCAGTTACAATTCATTTTTCTTTGTAAAGCCAACATCTACAATGTATCCAGAAAGATAAATAACTCAACAATATCTAATTACTCAATTAGAATGGCTTTCCACCTGACACAGATAAGACTTGAATATTTTAGGACCTCCCCATGGAAAAGACCATCTCTGTTCCTATCTCAGTTTTTAATCCTGTCTCTTTCTCATCTCATGTCTGTCTCCCTTCCACTTTTGTTCTCTCTCTCCCTCCTTTCCCTTTTCTCCTCTTAGAGATCAACACTGGCCCTAAGATAGAGTTTATATTTCTATGTTTATCTCCCGTTCCCACTTTGTCCTTTCCTCTGTATGATTGCTTCATGTGTTATAAGCAGTACCTGAAATCTGTTAAGTCTGAATATTGGAAAGGATCACCAGGAAGAATAGGAGCAAAGCAGAGTTGATGACCCTAATGGGAAACTTGATATTTTAAACCCACAATATACCTTATACTTATTTTTTTTACAAATCTTCACAGTCTGTCTAAACTGAGTTTACCAATTTGTCATCACTTTACTCTGGTACAACACTTAGCCTAGTCATCACTCATTGCACATTTATTAAAGGAAATTGTGTGAAATATCACTGTGAGGAGTGATAAATTAGCACAGATTTTATTGACAAATAAAATATATATGAGTATAGGTCTGGGTATAGGAGAAAGTATATGACAAAAGGGGAAATGAATAAATGAGTAGAGGGAATTCTTGCTTTCACTTGAACATTAAGCATGAGAAAGCACGTCCAGTGGCTAGAAAGCACGTCAAGCGGCTGCTCACTTAGATATGGGAAGGAATGAGGAATCAGAAAATGGTCTCTGTGCTGAGGCTTTTGGCTTCTGCCAGTGGCAATGTGTTAAATCAGTATTTCAAAATTTATAACATAGATAAGATAAATTTTGATTTCTTTCAAGGGAATGTTGGTTTACAAGAGTGTAAATGTTTGTTTTAGGAAAGATGTTACCACATCACTCCCTCTACAAAAGCTCTGTTATCCTCCACCATAAAGATTCTCTATTTAATAAAGGATTGATACAGAGACTTGCAGCCTTTGGGATAAAAAGAAAAGTATCATCACTCCCATGGGAAATGCAGAAAGGAGTCAACGTTCCTGTGACCGTGGAGTGAACAGATCTGGTGACACCTTCAGAACCACAGGGAAGAAATTAAAGTGGCATGTAATTTTCTTTGCCTGAAAAGTTCTGCCCAACAGTAGAGGTGGTACCATTAGTAAATTAATTGATAAAAAATATTTAATTCTCTGTGCGGATGTAGAAATTTTGGAAACAACAGTATGAGAATGTTTTACTATTTTGAAATGCATGTTGATTATTCTCATTTGGATAGTTCTTTTCCACAGGGTTACAGTTGGAATTAACAAAACTAAATAGTTTTGCTTTGACTCACTACTCCCTGTACCAGTGGATGTTCTGCTGGGAAGGAGTAAATAGCATAATCAAAAAGAGATGATGCCTGATAAAATTCTGTACTTCCTACAAAACAGTGGTGAGGATTTTTCTTCTCAGGTAAGACTTGGTAACTAAGTGGTGAATCTTCTTTTAACAAAGCAACATTTGGCCATTCACCTGTTTTTGACACTGATGTTAGGACTGATATTAAGGTATTATGTGCCTAAAACCCAACAACCAATAACTTTGTAAATCATGGTTATTTAAATAAATTTTTAATTTAAATTTTTTTAAAAGAACGAAGAAACAAGACAGAAATAAAAGTGTTGTAAGCATAAATAAAAGTCTTTTGAGGTCATCATTGTGGTTAGATTAAATTGAAATGTTCTATATGCATAAACTATGCATAGGATTAAAAACACCCTGAGATGAAAATTTAAAAAATCGCATTAATAAAAGTTTCTATAGTTGTTTTCGGGTTACACACAGCATTTCTCATGGTTTACCCTTGGCTCTTTGCTCATTCCTGGCATTATTCAGGGAAACATACAAAGTGCCAGGAATCCACTTGAGGTCTATCAGTTCAAGATAAATGAGTCCTTAACTTACGTGCTATCTTTCTGAATCTTCTAAATGTATTTTAATATTAATGCATGTTGAATGGATATTTTTGATATATTAGGTTAAATAAATATATTGCTATATTAATTCAGTTGTTTCATTTTTTTAAATGTGATTACTAGAAAATTTAGTTAAAAATGCACTTTGTATTATTATCTATTTTTCACTGCTACTATATACAATGGTGTCTAAAACATCATCTTCTTCTTTTTTAACAGGAATTTTAAAAGTTTTCTATTAAAAGCAATTGACATGCCTTAAAGAAAATTACAACCATATGGGGACTTAAAGTACATTTAATTTAATTCAATTTAATTTACCTTATGTTTCATTTTTGTAACAAAAAATATGTGCATTGTCAAGCTCTACTAATTCTAAGGTTAAGAGCAGGGAATATAATTGTAATTTTTTTAAAAAATTGAATAAAGTCTTAAAATTCAATTCATGCTGTGATGAAAGGAGAAGATGAGAAATATATACAGGGTATATTAAGGGGGAAGTACAGCTTGTTGGTCTTTTGGAGTATTAAAATTTTAATTTTATTCCTAAAACTTCCTAAAAATGAGGGAGTAAAAGCATAAATGTGAGACAGACATTTCTTTGTGGCATAAACTATATATTCAGAGTAATTATACTTCGCTTTAATAGAAAACAAAATACATGGAAAATCATAGAAAAGGATAGCTATTCAAACATCTTTCATACTAAGTACTGATGCAGACACTGGCAGGCATATATCTTTTCAAGTCAATGTCTGTATGGGGTCTGGAGATAGATGCCAAGCAGTGAAATCACTGGATTATGGAAATTCTATTACTTCTTTTATGAAAAACCTCCAAACAGCTTTCTAGAGGGGATGAGGCAGATATTACCATAAACAATTGTTGTGAGTTCCTTCTCACCACATCCTTGACAATACTAATTTCCAGTCTTTTTCATTTATGCTATTTACTCTAGCTTAGACAACATCTCGGTGTTGTTTTATAGGCATTTCTCTGTTAGCAAGTTAACACTTATTTATGTACCTACTGGTCATCTTCATATTCTCTGGAAAAATTATCTCATTTTTTCTGGGGGATTATGTTATGAAGTTTTTGTTGATGTTGAGGTTTGTAAATTTTTTGTATATTTTGGATATTAACACTATCAAAAAAATCTAACAGTAAATCAAACAAAGTGTTCACCATAACCAGGTGCATTTCCTCCCAGAGATGCAAATATTATTTAATATACTTGCATTAATCAAAGTAACATACCATGTCAACGAAGCTCTGTAGCACTGTCCTCCTGTCATTCATCGATTTGCTCAAGCAGGCACCAGTAATATCTGTTAGATTTTTTTGATAAATTTTGGATCAAAATATTTGCACCAATGTTCACCAGGGATGTAAGTTTATAATTTTCTCTTTTAGAGATATGTTTTTCAGATTTTAGTATCAGGTAACGTTGACTACTTAGAAGCTGTTAGAAAGGATTCACGTTTACTTGATAGTTTGTAAGACCTTGAGGAAAATAAGTACTAAGAATTTAAGTTTTAGATGCAGTACTGAATCCATATAGACATGGCAATTTGTTCTCTGTCACTCTCTTCCACAACCCATTTTTACTGAGGTGCCATAATTTACATATTATTAATGATAGTTTAATTTATATATCATTCCAACACCATACCCACTACCAGAGTACCTGCTTCCCTCCACCAATGTTCCAAAGACACTTCCTTCCATCCACAAAAATAAACTCTACCCCTACTAAGTTCACTGTTCACTGTCCTCCCATTGTTTATTGATTTGCTTGAGCAGGCCCAGTAACGTCTCCAGTGGAGACTTTGTTGTTACTGTGTTTGGCATATCGAATACATCCCGGGTAGCTTGCCAGGCTCTGCCGTGCAGGCGAGATACTCTCGGTAGCTTGCCGGGCTCTCTGAGAGGGGTGGAGGAATCGAACTCGGGTCGGCCATATTGGCTGCGTGCACGGCAAACTCCCTACCACTGGGCTATCGCTCCAGCCCACCCCTACTAAGTAAGCTCAGTTCTTTAGATCAACTCTCTCCAAGACTGTTGAGTTTGGCCAATTGTTGCTCCCTTACCATATCTTTTTGTATCCCATACATGACGGATCATAATAAAATTCCCCTTTGACTTCATTTAGCATAGTACCCACTAGTTGTATCCACATAGTGGCAAATTGCATGATTTCATCATTTATTACAATTGAGTGTTATTTCATTGTGTCTGGATTTTGGATTAAAAAATGTATTATTTCTTTATACATGTATTTGTTCTTGGGATTTTGGGTTTGTGTGAATAGTGATGCAATGAAAATAGGGGAACTTGTGTCCCTTCAAGATAGTGTTTTGGTTCGTTCAGACCTTCTCAGAGCTTGGATGGGTAACCTCCTATCTCCCCATCCTTCTAAAAGCCCTAGCAGATACACCCATGTCCCACTGCCTCCCCCAGCTGATCTACTGGCCTTGTCCCACATACTCATAATTTACCTCAAAAGAGATAGACCAGATGCAAAAATTACTCAAATACTCATTTCTGGCTGAGATCTCTGGGGAAATTTTGGGAAGGGGGTTACACCAGTTCCTGCCTTACCAAAGTTCCAACATCTGCTCCAACATTCCCAAGTCACCACCATGTCTCCAGCCAGACTTCCCAGTTAAATATTCTGGATTTCTTGGAACAACATATACAAACTCTACAACATTGAAATCACAGAAGTAACTCATCAGATTAGATGGAATGTAATGTAGAAACCAATCAATATCAACTATTAAAAACATTAACATAAAAAACTTAACCTGCAACAATTTAGTAAACCCTTAGACAAAGATTTAATGTCCCTATGGTGAGATACAACAATTTCAACAATTTCTTTCTAAGAAAATGTTTTTTGATCATTCTATTAATAATTTAGTGGTAACAGGAATATAAAATAAATTATTGTTGCCTTGCAACAGGAGCAGGCTTGAGGGGTTGTTGGGAAAATGTGAAGGGAATGTGACAATGGTGAAGGGAAGGTGACAGTGGTAATGGGACTTGTACTAGAATATTGAATTCTTGTAACAAATCATAATGAACAACTTCGTAAAACAAGGTTTTTAAATAAAGTGGGAAAATAAATAAATTTTAAAAATAGTGATTGGAGGCCTTTGGGGTAGAAGACACAAAGTGCCCTTCTTCAACCAGTAGTGTTAAGTATAACTGCAAGCGGTGTGAAATTTGATGAAGAGCTGTTGTATGGCTGAGAGATTGATCTACCTTGGAGGGATGGTGCAGTGAGCAGAGATCTAGGAGATGACCCACCTGAATGAACCTCCAGCAAAAGTCCAGCATGGATTCTACCTGCACTTAGCAGGAAGTGAGGGGAATTCTCCCCTGGTTCCAAAAAGGTTTCAGAGTTGTAAGCAGAAGGATTGATCTAGCTGGATGTGTGATATGTAAAGACATATAAAGGTAAATCTAAGTTGTGGACACATATATCATAGGCAAAATAGTTAATTAGCAGGTCATTTGGCTGGGATATCTCTATGTTCTGGCAGTCCATGTAATTTCTGTTTCTGTTTCAAAATTAAGAAAATAAAATTAGAACTAAAGATCAGTTCACTAAAGAACATCCAATATTTCCCTTGCTTTTCTTGCTTTCATCTAGGCAAGAGTCTTTCCCCTACTACTGATATAATTCTTCTAAACACTTGGTTATTCAATATTTACTCAAATAAACTCAAACACGTTCATATAACTCAATTTATCATTCACTGTCACTGTCCTCCCGTTGTTCATCGATTTTATTGAGCGGACCCAGTATCATCTCCATTGTGACAATTGTTACTGTGTTTGGCATATCCAATACGTCACAGGTAGCTTGCCAGGCTCTGCCGTGGGGGCGAGATACTCTCAGTAGCTTGCCGGGCTCTCCAGGAAGGGTGGAGGACTCAAACTAAGGTTGGCCATGTTGGCCAATTGCAAGGCAAATGCCTTACCTGCTGTACTATCGCTCCAGCCCAATTTATCATTATCAATACTTATTAAAAATTGGTCAAAAGGCCTCCAGGGCGGTGTATCCAGCAAGCAGACCTTGGGAACTTGAAGATCCCTCCTTGGCTCCACTAAACACGTCACCCAGAGAGGACACTGCTATATAACTTCCTCCAAGTTTAAGGACTCCACCAGAAGTGGGATTCTAATCCTGCACAAACACCAATGAGGCCAACTACCCCACAAGTACAGCGACAGTGGGGGGGGGGCATGGACTCACTCTCACACGTACCCAGTTATTTTCCCCTTTCTCAGCAGTTTGAACTCAATCTCCATTACCTAATTCTTATGAGGACAACTTGGCCAATAGTCCACTAGCCTATTCCAATAAAAATACTCCGCAAAGTCACCAAAATAATGGTCAATACAAGAATCTGAACAAGCCTAATGTAAAAGATCACATCCCCTGAAGCTGCACCTGAGGCTTCATATAAGGCACGTAGGATCACCATGGAGGAAGTTAGTATTCTTAAAGGGAAAAGAGGAGACCACCTTGGACTGAACCCATCCAGAATCCTTTCTCACAGCCCAATGGGAACACTGACAGCAAACTGAAGTGATCTAGCTTCATACTACTACAGGACCATGAAAAAAAAGATCCTCAACATGAGGACTGGATTAAAAAAATAACCCAGAAGTCTCAACACAGAAAACCCACAAATACAATCTCTATGATGAAGAATTCGGAGATGATATGTTGAGGATGTTCAATGAGCTCAAAGGAAAAGTGGAACAGACACCTGGTAAATTAAAGGAGAACATGAAAGTAGCAACAGAAAAAACAGCCATTAGATCAGGAATGAATGAGAGCAGAAACAAGAAAACTACAAATGGAATTGTCACTAATGGAGAAAATTAAAAACTCAGTGGGTGCCCTCAACAGTAGAATGAAAACAGACAGCGACAAAATTAGAGAGATTAAAGATGAGCTGTAGAAAGTATACAGGAAACTGTATACTTTGGAATGGAAATGTAATGGAATATACTTTGGAATGGAATATAATGGAAAAAGACCTCAAAATAGCGCACAGGCAAATAAGAGACCTGGGGTATGAATTCAAGAGGAACAACATAAGAATCATTGGAGTACCAGAAGGAAAGGTAGGAAACCCCAAAGAAGAAGCAACAGTTAAAGAAAACATCTCTGAGAAGTTACCAGAGCTGGAGAATGCAGGCATCCAAATGCAAGTAGCCCAAAGAGTACCAGCTAAAAGAGATCATAATAAAAAGACTCCAAGACACATCATAATCAGAATGACAGATACCACAGATAGAGACACAATACAGCAAGCAGCAAGGTCAAAGAAAGAAATCATATACAAAGGACCATCCCTTAGATTTAAAGCCAATTTATCAGAGGAAACCATCAGAGCCCGAAGACAGTGGTGGGATAAAGTAAAAAAAAAAACTCAGTGAAATAAACACCTCACAAAAAATACTTTATCTGGCTAAAATCTTACTCAAACTCAAAGGAATGATACAGCATTTCATGGATAAACAACAGCTCAGGAATTTCATTGACTCAAAACCAAACAGACCTCTATGAAAATATGACACAAAAATCTCATGATGCCCAAAAGTAGAGAATAAGTGTGGAGGATCTTGTCAATTATACAGGCAGGCGCGGGGTGGGCGGGGGAGGGAATACTGGGGACATTGGTGGTGGAAAATGTGTACTGGTGGAGGGATGGGAGTTCAATCATTGTATGACTGAATCTCAAACATGAAAGCTGGAGCAATAGCACAGTGGATAGGGCATTTTCATTGCATGTGGCCATCCCAGGTTCGATTCCCAGCATCCCATAAGGTCCCCTGAGAACTGCCAGGAGTAATTCCTGAGTGTAAAGCCAGGAGTAACCTCTGAGAATCACTAGGTGTAACCCAAAAGAAAAAACAAACATGAAAACTTTGTAACTGTATCTCACAGTAATTCAATTAAAAACAAAATTCCATTGCAATAATCACTCTCAATGTCAATGAGCTAACTGCACCAATTAGGAGACACAGAGTGGCAAAATAGATTGAAAACTGAACCCAACATTCTGCTGCCTATAAGAAACCCATCTGAGCAGTCAGAACAAACACAGACTCAAAGTCAAAGGATGAAAAAAGCTCCTTCAAAATTGTCGGGATGGCCATACTAGTATCTGAAAACATAGATTTCAGGCTGAAAAAAGATTAGAAGGGAGAGCAAAGGCCATTTTTCAATAATCAAGGGATATGTAAATCAGGAAGAAATCACACACCTAAATACATACACACCCAATGAGGGACCAGCAAAATATTTAAAACAATTGCTAATAGCCTTCAAGGAGGACATTAGTAGCAAGACAATAGTTGTCAGAAACTTCAGCACCATCTTATCACCTTTTGATAGACCCACAAAACTAAATTCAGCAAGGAAGTACTGGCTCTGGATGAAGATATGGAAGAGAGGGCTAATAGATGTATGCAGGGTTTTTCTTCCCCCAAAACCGAAAACACATTCTTTTCCAGTGGGATTGGAACATTTTCCAAGATAAAAAGCATGTCCAT
This sequence comes from Sorex fumeus, assembly GCF_029834395.1. NCBI lineage: Eukaryota > Metazoa > Chordata > Mammalia > Eulipotyphla > Soricidae > Sorex > Sorex fumeus. Next base: position 8,216,314 of record NW_026606103.1, read on the forward strand.
CCATAAAACATACCTCAATAGTATCAGAAATATAGAAATAGTATCAACTATCTTCTCAGACCATGATGCACTGAAGACAGAAATAAATAACACACAGAAGCGAAGAATCGAATCAAACACCTGGAGATTAAACAACTCAGTGTTGAACAATGAGTGGATCATTGAGGAAATCAAGGAAAAAATCAAGATTCCTGGAAGCAAATTGAATGAAGACATGATCTAACAGAACCTGTGGGACGCAGCTAAAGCAGAGTTAAGAGGAACATTTTTGGCTCTGCATGCGATTCTCAGGAAGGAAGAAAGGGCCCACATAAGTAACTTGACTTCACTGCTTAAGATCTTAGAAAATGACCAACAAAAGAAGTGTAAACCAGTCAGTGAGGAAAGAAACAAAATTTAGAGCCAACAAGCTTAATTCCTAAAAACAATTCAAAAAATCAGTGAAACCAAGAGATGTTTCTATGAAAAAATAAACAAGATTAATAAACCACTAGCAATACTCACGAAGAAATAACGAGAGGACAATCCTAATAAACCCGAATCAGAAATGAAAAGAGGGACATCAAAACAAAAACCAAAGAAATTCAAAAGATTGTCAGATTTCTTTGAAAGTCTATATTCTATGAAACAAGAGAACCTAAAAGAAATTGATAAATTCCTGAACTTCTATAACTTCTCAAGGCTTAACCAAGAAGATTTGAAATACCTGAATAAATCTATCACTATCAAGGAACTTGAAACAGTCACCAAAAGTCTTCCCAAAATTAAAAGCCCAGGTCTACATGGATTCATTACCAAATTCTTCCAAACATTTAAAGAAGACCTATTGCCGGTCCTTTTCAAGCTTTTTCAGGAAACTGAAGAAACAGAAACTGTCCCAAGCAGTTTTTTATGAGGCACATGCTACACGAATACCAACAGCAGACAGAGACACCACAAAAAATGAAAATTATAGGCCGATATCCCTGATGAACGGGGATGCAAAGATCCTCAAAAAAGTATTAGCAAATGTAATACAATGACTCATCAAAAAGATCAGATACCATGAGCTACTGGGATTGCAAGAATGGTTTAACATTCGCAAGTCAATGAACATAAACTATCATATCAATAAAAGAAAAGATAAAAAAGCTATAAGATCATAACAATCGACTCAGAGAAAGCATTTGACAAGATCCAGCACTAATTTATTATGAAAACTCTCACCAAAATGGGGTGACGGAACTTTCCTCAATATAGTCAAAGCCATCTACCACAAGCTCACAGCAAGCATTATTCTCAATGGGGAAAAACTAAAATCCATCACTGTAAGATCAGGAACAAGACATGGATGCCCACTCTCGTCACTTCTATTCACCATAGTACTTGCCATAGCAGTTAGGCAAGAAAAAGATATTACCAAAATTCAGATAGAAAAGGAAGAAACTGAGCTCTCACTATTTGCAGATGACTTGATACTATATTTAGAGAACTCTAAAGTGTCTACCAAGAAGTTCCTGTGACTCACTGTCACTGTCCTCCCGTTGTTCATCAATTTGCTAGAGCAGGCCCAGTAACATTGTGAGACTTGTTACTGTGTTTGGCATATCGCATACGTCACGGGTAGCATGCCAGGCTTTGCTGTGTGGGAGAGATACTCTAGGTAGCTTGCCGGGCTCACCGAAAGGGGCAAAGAAATCGAACTTGGGTCAGCCATGTTGGCTGCATGCAAGGCAAATGCCCTATCCACTGTGCTATCACTCCAGCCTAAGAAGTTCCTAGAAATAATAAATGTCTATAGTAAATTCACAGGCTATAAAATTAATACCCAAAAGTCCATGGCTTTTTTATATGCAAAAAATGAGAGAGAAGGTGATATGAAAAACAATCCGGGGAGGTATAGTGCCCCAGCAGGCTAACCTGTACATGCAGGGCGAGTGCATCAGAAGCCTGATGGTGACTTCAGGCTTACTGATACTCGAAAATTGCTGCTGTGCCTTTGGCCAGACCCCAACAACTTGGGATCAAATTTACCAAGAAATTAAACAGCCAAAAGTTAGGTATGTGGGAGCTACACCCACAAACTACCTCTGGCTCAGCTATACAAGCTCATTTATTGCCATTATTTCAGACCCATATATAAATCTTGAAAGATATCCAAAGCCACAGTTAATTCAGACCTGCACATGGCAGAAGAGACTGGGATAAATTGGAGGTGGGGGCGGGTTGGCCTGGTGGCCTGCCCAAGCAGAACCCCAGCAGCCGCTTACTTCCACAATCCAAATTTAGCATCATATCCCTGGCCTGATTCCACTATCTCAGGACAGAACTTACCAAGATATAATCTGCTGAAAATTTGGGTATGAGGGTTTGAGAACTGAAATCTTCAGGTTTTCTCAGAGTTGGGATGGACGACCTCCCCGACTTCCCAATACGCATGCAAACACTGGCAATCACCTTCATGACCAACTCCAGTGCCACCCTGTAAACTCTACTGCGGGCCTTGCTTCAGAGACTCCTAAATAGATCTCGAAAGAGATCAAAATCTGAAGTAAAGCTTGGACCCATGCATGGCTGAACAGATTGGGGAAAATTGGAGGGGGCAAGTTGACTTGTGTCCAGCCAAGCAGAGCCCCCGTCAGCCACTTGCTTCCACAATCCAATATCGCCTCCACACCCCCAATCTGACTCGACTGTCTCAGGATGGACCTCACCAAGATATAATCTGCTGAAAATTTTGTAATGGGGATCTTAGCACAAAAAAGCCCTGACCCAGAGACAAAGCAGTGAGTCCTGGAAGACACCACAGTGCCAGAGATCTCTCTGGGCCCCATACTGGGCCAATTCCACCAGAGCACCCCAGATGTAGGTGTGCTCTCCCGACCTACTCCAGATGGAATCCTGGTGACCAAGAGCTTCCATAAGTAAGGCCCAGGTATGCAGGTTCGAGGACTAAATCTCCAATCCACATTGCAGCAGAGGACTCAGGCTGTCCCTCTCTGGGTCCCTACCTAAGCATCAGACTGGCAGTCATGCCAAGAATTTGCCTCCATATTAGTGACCAACAGCCCTGGGCCATAGACTCAGTAGCGAGTCCCAGAAGACACCACAGCGCCAGAGATCTCTCTGGGCCCCATACTGGGCCAATTTCACCAGGCCACCCCAGATGGAGCAGGTGCAGTCTCCCCACCTATTCCAGATGGAATCTCAATTGTATCCCAAAATGTATTAGTGGCATACAGAGTTGTGTCTGGAACCCAATCATTTACAATCTAAAAATTTACATTTACATTTGCGGCCATATGAGCTCTCATGATACTCAAAATCAATAATCACTTGATCACTTGACATCCCGTTACTCATCTATTTGCTTGAGCAGACACCAGTAATATCTCCATTTGTCCCTGTTGCATATTCATTAAGCCCAATGGTATCTGCTTGCTCCAGGAACATGAAAAGCCTAACCATCCATTCAAGGTCTTGACGGAGAGTCTGACCTTCTAGTAGGGTGGCCATGCAATCTTTTGATATCCTGCGGAATCTAATCGGTAACAGTTCTAGTCCAGTGGTGCTCTCCAAATCACATTACATGTCCAGCCCATCTGATTTTTGATGCCTTGTCAAACGAGACAGTGTTCCTGATTCTTGATCATCGACGGAGATCAGAACTCTGAACTCTTTCTCTCACTTGAGTGAAGCGTGATACTTCAAGCTCCTCTTTGGGAGACCCAAATAACATTCTCATATTGTTTTTATAGGACTCAGGTTTCTGAGGCATATGTTAACGCAGGAAGAATGGTGGAGTTGAAGAGATGTGCCCAGACTCAGAGGTTCTTCAGCCTCTAAGCTATTTCTTCAACACTCTTGAAGGTATTCCAAGCCTCTCTTTCTACTGTGCAGCACAGGGCCCAGGTTGAGTTCTTGACCTAGGTACACATGACTGTTGCATTCAAAGATGTTCATTCTGTTGAGAGCGAATGGAACATCAGGAATGAGTCTGTTTCTCATAAACATTGTCTTTGTGAGATTCAGCTGCAACCAGACCTTTCCACACTCACGGTTGAAGCCCGGCAGCATTGGTGCATTTGTGCTACTTGGCTGATGTTTGGTGTTATAAGAACAATGTCATCAGTGAAGCAGAGGTCGTGTAGTTGCCAACCGTCTATAGTCACTCCCATTTCTTCCCATTCCAATCGTCACATGACGTTCTTGAGGGTACCGCTGAAGAGTTTCAGGTAAATGGTATCACCCTGCTGAACCCTTCTCTTGACATCAATGATCACCTCCCTGTAGAATGGTGAGATCCTGGTAGTTAATCCATAATACAGATCACAGAGGATGCTGATATATTGAGTTTTCCCTGTTTAGGTAGGGCTTCAATAAACACTTCAGTATCAACAGAATCAAAGTCCTTCTTTAAATCAATGAACTGTAGACAGAGTGGCATCTTGAAATCCGGAGAAACCTCAATGAGCTTGGTGACCATGTGGATATGGTGGATCGTGCTGTACCCTTTCTGGAAGCCGGCTTGCTGGCATGGTTGTCTTTCATCTAGTGTTAGGCCAATCCTAGTCAGGATGACTTGAGTGAACAGCTTGTAGATGACAGACAACAAGCAGATGAGGTGATAGTTGCCAATGTCATGGATGTCTCCCTTCTGGTACAGTAATATGGTCTGCTGGTTTTCCACTGGGACAGAACTTTGCATTCAGACGGGTAACATGTGAAGAGCCAAGCCAGTGTATTAATGAGTACTGATGGCAGGTTCTTCAGGTGTTCAGGTCTGACCTTGTCTGTGCCGGGTGCTGTTTGCTTCTTTATTGACAAAATGGTGTGTCGGATTTTGAAAGGGAGAACATTGGGAACGACATATCCATCCTGCGAATTTGGTGTGTCGACAGGTGGACGTGGCTATCGAGGAGATCCGAGCAGAAGTCATGGACAATCTTCTCCACTGCCCTACTGGAAAATGTGATAGATCCATCAGGATGTAGGAGGACAGTCATCTTCGTCTTGTAGTTGGCAATGGACAGGCAGGCATTGCGAATGCTTTTCCTGGCATCTGATACCAGCATACGTGCATTGAAAGTAAAGACAGTCATTTTAATCCTTCTTTGTTTTGACAGCCTAGTTTGTCCCTGAGATTTTATCACCCTCTCCTTGCTCATCCTTCTTAACGCTGCTGTATTGTGGGCTCTTGTAGGATCAGGAGAATGAGATGCATACTCAAAATAAGCAATGGAAAATAAATTAACAAGCATCTGCCCCTGGCAGTTAGGCTTGAGTGGTGGTGGAAATTTTTGACCAAAATATAATGCCCAAAATTAGAGAGAGATTATTTGGGAAATTGTCATAGTGGCAGGTTGAGGACTGGGATGTGGGTGGTATAAAATATGCACAAATGTGAAGGGATGGGTGTACCATCATTGTATGGCTGAATCTCAAACATGAAAGCTTTGTAACTATCTCACAGTGATACAGTTTAAAAAAAAAGTAATGTGGAGTTCATGCCCAGTTCAATCAGCTTAATCAATGGCTTAACAAATAGCAGTAGTCCTACATTATTAAAAAAAAATGAAAGAAAAGAGAATCCGGTTAACAACCAGGCCTAAGGCAATCAAGTACCTCAGATTCAGCTTAACTAAGAAAATAAAGGGCCTGTCCAAGAAAGCTACAAAACATTACTTCAAGGAATGCATGTGGACTTGAGAAAATGGAAACACATTTTCTGCTCATGGATTGGGAGAATTAACATTGTCAAAATGGCAATACTCTCCAAAGCATTATAAAGATTCAATCTGATCCCTATAAGGAAACCAATGACAATCTTTAAAAAAAATCCTTTTATTGGATCACTGTGAGATAGTTAGAAACTTTCATGATTACATTGCAGTCATACAAAGATCGAGCACCTATTCCTCCACCAGTGCACATTTTTCACGACCATTATTCCCCCCATCCCACCCCCTTCCCCTGTGGCAGGTACATTCCTTCTTACTCTTTCTCTCATTTTGGGCATTATGATTTGCAATACAGATACTAAGAGGCCAGTATGTTTGGTCCTTAGTTTACTTTCAGCACACATCTCCCAACCCGAATGATCCCTCCAACAATCATTTACTTATAGGTCCCTTTTCCATTCCATCTGCTTTTTCCCCAAGCACATGAGGGTGGTTTCCAAACTATGGAGTGATCATCCTGGCCCTTATATCTACTGTACTTAGGTTAGTCTCATATTATGCTATTTTATATTTCACAAATGAGTGCAGTTATTCTATGTCTGTCCCTCTCTTCCTGACTCATTTCTCTTAGCATATTACTCCCCATGTTCATCCACTTACATGCAAATTTTATGATTTAATCTCTTCTATCAGCTGCATAGTATTCCATTGTGTAGATGTACCAAAAATTTCATTAAATAGTCATCTGTTCTCTGGCACTCGGGCTTTTTTTTTTTTTAGATTCTGTCTACTGTGAACAGTGCTGCAATGAACATGCAAGTTCAAATGTTATTTCTACCATGTTATTTTGCATTTCTGGATATGTTCCCAGGAGTGGTATTGTTGGGTCATATGGGAACTCAATTTCTAGTTTTTGGAGGAATGTCCAAATTGTTTTCCAAAAAGGCTGGACTGTTCGGCATTCCCATGAATGAGAGTCCCTCTCTCCCCACACCCACGCTAGTACTGCTTGTTCTTGTTCTTATTGATGTGTGCCAGTCTCTGTGGTGTTAGGTGATACCTCATTGTTGTTTAGATTTGCATCTCCCTCATGATTAGTGATGTGGAGCATTTTATCATGTGCCACTTGAATTTGTTTTTTGAGGAATTTTCTGTTGATTTTTTTCTCCACTTTTTGATAGGGTTGGAGGTTTTTTCTTGTAAAATTCTCCCAGTGCCTTCTATATCCTGGATATTAAACCTCAATCTGATGGGTATTGGGTAAATATTTTTGTATTTTATATTTCTATATTTTAGTCACTGTTTCCATTGAGGTTCAGAAGCTTCTTTGTTTAATGTAATTCCATTTGTTTATATTTGTTTCCACTTGCTTGAATCAATGGTGTTTCATCCTTGTAGATACATTTATTTTCAATATCATGGAAGTTTCTGCCCATATTTTCCTCCATTTACCTAATGGATTCAGGTTTGATACTGAGGTCTTAAATCCATTTTGATCTGAGTTTTGTGCTTGGCGTTAGAGAGATATCTGAGTTAATTCTGTTTCATGTAGCTGTCCAGTTTTCCCACCATCACTTGTTGAAGAGGCTGTCCTTGCTCCACTTCATATTATTTGCTCCTTTACCAAAGATTAAGTGATTGTGTACTAGAGAAGCTTTGTCAGAATATTCAACTCTGTTCCACTGGTCTGCAGGTCTGTTTCTATTCCAATACCATACTGTTTTAATTCCTACTGCTTTGTAGTACAGTTTGAGATTGGGTAAGGTGATGCCACCCATCTTTTCCCCCAGGATTGCTTTGGATATTCATAGGGGTTTATGACTCCATGTGAATTTCAGGACTGTTTGTCTATTTCTTTGAAAAATGTCACTGGTATAGTGATAGGGACCCCATTAAATTTGTATAGTGCTTTGGGGAGTATTGCCATTTTGATAATATTAATCCTCCAGTTCATGATTAGGAGATATGTCTTCATTTCCTAGTGTCCTCTTTTATTTCTTGATGTAGTGTTTTGTAGTTTTATTTGTATAGGTCCTTCACTTATTTAATTAAGCTGATTACAAGTTACTTGACTTTCTGAGGTACTATTGTGAATGGAATTGTATTTTTAGATGTCTCTTTATTATTTTTCATTATTTGTATATATGAAGGCCATGAACTTTTGGGTATTGATTTCATAACCTGCCACTCTACTATAGAAACCTATTGTTTCTAGGAGATTTTCTGTAGAACCTTTAGGGTTCTGTATTTATAGTATCATGTTATCTGCAAATAATGATAACTTGATTTCTTCATTTCCTATATAGATGCCCTTGATAATAGTGTTGGTTTTGTGGTTAGAGTTTTAAAAATATGCCAGATTGATAGATCTGGGGACTGATGCTAGGGATCCACACACTTGGCAGAGAACTTAAATTCAGTCCTTTGTGGGCAGTGGCTGGTAGGTGGTTGTGGGTCCCAGCAAGATGCTGGGGTAGCTTCCCCTCGGGTAGAGGACTTGGTTGCAGGTGAGGGGGATGGGCAACCGGCCATGGCCACCCATGATATTCTTCAAAGAAATTTATCAAACTCTCCTGAAATTCATATGGAAACAATAAGCCCCAACAAATAGGTAAAGCAATACTTGGTGGGGGGGATACGGGAGGTATCATCTTCCCCAATCTCATACTGTACTGCAAAACAGTAATAATTAAAGAAGCATGGTATTGGAGCAAAGACAGATCCAATGGAATAGGGTTGAATAACCTTACACACACTCTCAAATATATGATCATCCAATCTTTGATAAGGGAGCAAAAATATTAAGTGGAGCAAGGAAAACCCTTTTAACAAATGATGCTGGCAAAAATGGACAGCCAATGCAAAAAAGTGGGGGCTCTGACATCTACGTAATACCATGCACAAAAGTCAGATCAAAATGGATTAAGACCTCAACATCAGAGCAGAATCCATAAGGTACATTGAAGTGAAGGTCGGCAAAACCCTCCTCGACATTGAAGCTATCTTCAAAGATGAATCACCACTGATCAGCAAGTAGAAGCAGAGATTAAAAAAAAAGAAATGGGACTATCTTAAACTGAGAAGATTCTGCACCTCAAAAAAAAAAGTGACTAGGATACAAGACAGCCTACAGACTGGGAAAGGATATTCACCCAATACCCTTCTGATAAGGGACTAATGTCTAGTACATACAAGGCACTTATTGAACTCTACAAGAAAAAATTATCCAATCACATAAGAAAATGGGGTGATGAAATGAATAGAAGCTTTCTCAAAGAAGAAATACGAATGGCCAAAAGGCACATGAAAAGATGCAATTCTAAACAACAACGAGGTATATAAAAACACCACAAAGAATGGCATGCTTCCAAAAAAGAACAACCATGCTGGAATGTATTCTGGGTGAAAAGGACTCTCCTTCATAGTTTTGGGAATTTTGAGTGGAAAACAATGTTGACATTCCTCAGAAATCTAGAAATTGAGCTCCCATTTGACCCATAGATACTACTTATGGGAAAATATCTAGTGGCCAAAAAATATACAGCATAAACACTATCTTCACTGCTATGTTCATTGCAGTAGAACACCATTCACCATAGCCAGAATCTGGAAACACTGAAGTGCCCAAGAACAGATGAATGGATAAAGAAACTATGAGACATCTACACAATTGAACTATGGACACTATGTAGCAGTCAGGAAAAATGTAGTCATGAAATTTGCCTATAACTGGATGGACATGGAGATTATCATGCTGAGTGAAATGAATCAGAAGGAAAGATACATATAGAATGACTGCATTCATTTGTGGTATATAATATATATGTATTTATATATGTATGTGTATATATAGAGACACACACATACACACATTATATACATATATAGACACACACATATATATATACATATATTTATTAGAAGAATAATATCCATGACCAGGGTAAGCAGGGGTTAGGAGGACTGGTCAAGTGTTGGAACTAACCACAAATTTGGGGGTGGCTGACAGTATTTAATATACTGAAGACAATAATAGCTGGTAATGATCAAGCTGGACAAGATCTGAAAGTTAAATATAGGTAAGTTATATTGATAATCTTTCAGTTTCAGTATTGCAAACCACAATGCCCACAATGAGAGAAAGAGAGAGAAGTTGAGAGAGGAAGAGAGAAAGGGAGAAGGGGAGAGAGGGAGAGAGAGAAGAGGGGAGAGATAAAGGGAGAGTGAGAGAGAAGAGCACCTGACAAAAATGCAGATGGGGACTGGGGAGTTAGGGGTGATGGGAGGGAACCTGTGGACACTGGTACTGGGAAGTATACACAGGTGGATAGATAGGTGTTGGAATACTATATGACTGAAATTCAATCATGAACAACTTTGTAATGCTCTAGATTAATTTTAAAAATTGGTCAACATTTATCTGCTTAAGTTTTGCAAAATTGACTTCATCCATGGTCGGAAAATGGGGAAATAAATCAACTGGAAATCCACTAAATACATTATTTCATGATTCAGTATTAGTGTCTAAATAATTCTTTCCAAAAAGAGGTATTTGATTTTGTAGGAGATAGACAAAAACATTATCTCACTCAAACTTGTTAATTTCTCAGGAAAACATACTTTCACAGCCACTTTTGAAATCACAAAACTAAATAAATAAATACTAAAAAATGAAAACAAATAAATCAATCAAACTTAATACTTTTACAACCTAAATCATGTTTGTGTCCCCCAAACACCGTCTACAATTTATTAAGTGTGTGAAAACCACTTGTCTCATATTTTCCCTTGGCTGCAGTGAGGACTGGGTGTTTATTTATAATTTCAGTGTATTATCTCAATGACTTTACAAAGCCACATTTGTTTGCTGATTTATTTGCCTACAGTGATTATTCTGTTTATCGCTCTTTAGATAGAAAGAATGCCTTACTGTTGGGTTGGGTCTGAGAAGTAATACAAGCTATGAAGTTGAAGAATCTAACACCAGCTTAGAGATGCAGAAGCTGAGTAAACTCTAATGATTTTGTTCTGGTTCCAGATGCCTCAGTTCTGAGTGATGAACTTCCCACATATGTGTATTTCAGTTTTCTCTATTTCTTTCCCATTTGCTATCCAGCTTTCCTTGAAACCCTTTGTGTAGGCAGATCTTACAGGCCCACTCCACACATAATACCTCCTCTTAAAGACCTTTCTGAAGCGTCTGGTCTCTACAATAAAGCTGCTTGTTTCACATGACTCAGAGTGGTTCTGCTTCCCCCTTATACTCTAGCCCATACATGTATTTAATGGAAAGAGTGAACTTAATTCAGGAGGATAGATTCCCTTTAGCATGTTCCTTGGACACCATTTTACTCATAGGCATCTTTGTTTTCTTAGATTAGATAGATGTTAGTGACATCTCAGCTTGAAATTGAGGCAGTTAGTAAAATACCACCAACGCATTCGCAATTTGTTAAGACTTACTCAATGTTTATAAAACACTGAGAGACTATTTTAGTCAAATGAATTTTTGTATTTAATATTCCTTCAAATGTTAACATTGTTTCCCCAAAGGAAAGAGAGAACAAAAGGTAATGCCCTGCCACAGAGGTCAGGTGGGGTGGGGGAGGGTGGGGTGGAGGTGGTGGGAGGGATACTGGGTCCATTGGTGGTGGAGAATGGGCACTGGTGGAGGGATGGGTACTCGATCATTGTATGACTGTATGTAAGCACGAAAGTTTATAAGTATGTAACTGCACCTCACAGTAATTCAATAATAAAAAAAAATGACTGCTCTCTCTACAAGGCAGCAACAACACCCACAGGAAACACAACGAGAAAACTGATCTATAAAACTGAGTTTGTGTATGTGTTTGTGGTGGAAGAGGGCGTTGAGGGTTGAAATGGAGGGACACTGGGATCCTTGGGGTGGGGCTAGGTGTGTTGTGGGAATCATGTACATATGGAACAGTATTGTAAATCACAGCACCTCAATCAATCACAAAAATAAACATTTTCAATCACTGTCACTGTCCTCCTGTTGTTCATCAATATGCTCGAGCAGGCACCAGCAACATCTCCATCATGAAACTTCTTGTTACTGTTTTTGTTATATTGAATATATCACAGGTAGCTTGCCAGGCTTCACCATGCAGACGGAATACTCTCAGTAGCTTTCCGGGCTCTCTGAGAGGGGTGGAGGAATCGAACCCTGGTTGACTGCATGCAAGGCAAACGCCATACTCGCTATGCTATCCCCTCAGCACAATATTTACAATAAAAAGAAGAAATAAGTTAACATTGTTGGACTGGAGTAAGAAGCAGGTAGGGCACTTGTATTGCACACAACTGACAAAGGGTTATCTCCTGACCAAGATTCCACCATGCATGGATCCCTGAAACTAGCCAGAAGTGAACCCTGACTGCAGAGTCAGGAATAAGCCCTGAGCATAGTTGTGTGTGGCTTCAAAACAAAAATAAATAAAAGTTAACATTATTCACTGTAATTGTGGTACTTACATCATAATTTTTGAAAACATCAATAGTTAGCAAATACTAATTTTATTGTATCACTTGATCACTTCACTTGATCACTTAACATCCTGTTACTCATCGATTTGCTTGAGTGGCGCCAGTAATGTCTCCATTCGTCCCTGTCATGTGCTAGTGTAGCCCAATGGCGTCTGTTCACTCCAGGAACACGAAGAAACTCAAACTGTTAATTCAGGGTCTTGAAGAATTAGTCTGACCGCCTTGTAGGTGGGAGGCCACGCGATCTTTTGATGTTCCATGAAATAAAGTCAGTAACAGCTCTAGTCCAGCGGTCCTCTCCAAATTGCATTACGTGTCCAACACATCTGATTTTCAACACTTTGGCAAATAAGACAGCATCTCTGATTCTCGATCATTGATGGAGGTCGGAACTCCGGATTCCTTCTCTCACTTGAGTGAAGTGTAATACTCCAAGCATAGCTCTTTCTATTCCTCTTTGGGAGACCCGAATAGCATCCTCATCCTATTTTCCGGGGCCCAAGTCTCTGGGCATATGTTAATGCAGGAAGAACGGTGGAGTCAAAGAGATGTGCCCAGAGCCAGAGGTTCTTCGTCCTCTTAGCTATTTCTTCAATGCTATTTCTTCAAGGCATTCCACTTTGTTCTCTTCTTCCTGCACATCTCAGGTGCCAAGTCATTCATCATGTTGAGTTCTCGAGCTAGGTAGACATAACTGTTGCATATGGAGATGTTTGTTCCTCTGGGAGCGAATGGAACATCAGGCACGAGTCTGTTTCTCATAAACATTATTTTCATGAGATTTAGCTGCAGTCAGACCTTCCCATACTCATGGTCAAAGTAGGCCAGCATTTGTGCCGCTTGGCTAATGTTTGGTGTTATTAGAACATTGCCGACCATCTATCTTCACTCCCATTCCTTCTCATTCCAGTCATCACATGATGTTTTTGTGGGTGGCACTGAAGAGTTTCGGTGACGTGGTATCACCCTGCCAAACCCCTCTCTTTATGTCGATGATCACTTCATTGTAGAATGGTGAGATCCTGGTAGTGAATCCATAATTCAGCTCACGGAGGATTCTGATGAACTGAGTTTGAACTCCCTGTTTGGCTAAGGCTTCGATAACAACTTCAGTCTCAACAGAATCAAAGGCCTTCTTTAAATCAATGAACTTTGTACAGAGAAGCATCTTGAACTCCTGAGAAACCTCAATGAGTTTAGTGACCATGTGGATATGGTCGATCGTGCTGAACCCTTTTTGGAAGCTGGCTTGCTTGCATGGTTGTCCTTCATCTAGTGTTAGGCCAATCCTAGTCAGAATGACTCGAGTGAGCAGCTTGTAGATGACAGATAACAGGCAGATCGGGTGATAGTTGCTAATGTCATGGATGTCTCCCTTCTGATACAGTAGAACAGTCCTCCTGGTTTTCCATTGGGGTGGAACCTTGCATTCAGATAGGTAGTGTGTGAAGAGCTGAGCCAGTGTATTGATGAGTAATGATGGCAGATTCTTCAGGTGTTTGGGTTTGACCTTATCTGGACCTGGGGCTGTTCAGGTCTCACCTTGTCTGGACCGGCTGCTGTTCGCTTCTTTACTGACAAAATGGCGTGTCAGATTTTGAAAGGAAAAACATTGGGAACAACATATCCATGCTGCGAATTTGTTTTGTGGTCAGGTGGACGTGTCTATCGAAGAGATCCGAATAGAAGTCATGGATAATCTTCTCCATTGCCCTTCTGGATAGATCCATCAGGACGTCGGAGGGCAGTCATCTTGGTTTTGTAGTTGGTGAAGGACAGGCAGGCATTACGAATGCTTTTCCTGGCTTCTGCCACATCAGCCAGCACCGCGGCTCTTCATTCTTAAGGCCTTCCTTTATCACTTCTCTGCACTGATTTGCGAGCCTGGAAGTTAGCTTGTGGTTGCCTGAGGCTCATGTCCAGTCACAGTGTCAAATGAGATCAAGAGTTTTTGAAAACAGGTCTTTTTGTGGCTTTCTTTTACTCGGGGTTCCTTGCACAATCATAGAGGTGCTGAACCAGTCAATCGTATTCTTCGTCAATGTCATCAACAATGGCATCTTCCCATGTTGCTGCAATAGTGCCAAAGAGCTCCCAGTTGGTGGTCATTGTGGGAGTTCTCTTCTTATTTTTTTTTCCCTTTATTATATTTTATTTTTTTTACAGTTGTAGATTTACAATTTTTTGTGCTTTGGTTTCAATTATACAATGATCAGATACCCATCCCTCCACCAGTGCCCATTTTCCACCACCATGGATAATATCCCTCCCACCCGCATCCCCCCCATCCCCCCTGTCTCTGTGGCAGGGCAATCCCCTGTGTTCTCTCTCTCCTTTTGGGTGTTGTGGTCTGCAAAAGAGGCATTGAGTGGCAAACATGTTCAGTCCATAGTCTACTTTCGACATGCATCTCCCCTCCTGGGAGGATCCTCCAAACATCCTTTATTTAGTGCTCCCTTCTCTATCTGAACTACCCTTTCCTCTAGGATACCCGCTGGCCTCTAAGTTATGGAGTAATCGTCCTGGTGCTGATCTCAGCTATTCTTGGGTATTAATCTCATACTTTGTTACTTTATATCCCCCAGATGAATGCAATCTTTCTATGTCTATCCCTCTCTTTCTGACTCATTTCACTTAGCATGATACTTTCGATATTGTACCACTTGTATGTAATTTTCATGACTTCATCAATTCTAACAGCTACATAGTACTCCATTGTGTAGATGTACCAAAGTTTCTTTAACCAGTCATCTGTTCTTGGGCATTCAGGTTTCTTCCAGTTTCTGGCTATTGTAAAGAGTGCTGCAATGAACAAACAAGTGCAGATGTCACTTCGACTATACATTTTTGCCTCTCTGGGATATATTCCCAGGAGTGGTATTGCTGGGTCAAATGGGAGCTCAATTTCTAATTTTTTGAGAATCGTCCATACTGTTTTCCAGAAGGGCTGAACCAGTGGACATTCCCACCAACAGTGAAGGAGTGTCCCTTTCTCACCACATCCACGCCAGCATCGGTTGCTTTTGTTCTTTTGAATGTGGGCCAGTCTCTGAGGTGTGAGATGGTATCTCATTGTGGTTTTGATCTGCATCTCCCTGATGATTAATGATGTAGAGCATTTTCTCATGTGCTTTTTTGCCATTCGGATTTCTTCTTTGAGAAAGTTTCTGTTCATTTCATTGCCCCATTTTTGGATGGGGTTGGATGTTTTCTTCTTGTGGATTTTAACCAGTATTTTGTATATCCTGGATATCAACCCCTTGTCAGATGTGTATTCGGTGAATATCCTTTCCCATTCTGTAGACTGTCTTTGTATTTTGGTCACTGTTTCTTTGGAGGTGCAGAAGCTTCTTAGTTTAAGGTAGTCCCATTTATCTATCTCTGTTTTAACTTGCTCGGCCAGTGGCATGGCATCTTTGAAGATACCATTAGCTTCAATGTCATGGAGGGTTTTGCCAACTTTATCTTCAATGTACCTTATGGTTTCTGGTCTGATGTTGAGGTCTTTAATCCATTTTGATCTTACTTTTGCACATTGTCAGTGTATTCAACCCTGTTCCATTGGTCTGCAGTTCTGCCTTTGTTCCAGTACCATGCTGTTTTAATTATTACTGCTTTGTAGTACAGTTTGAAGTTCGGGAGGTTGATTTCTCCCATTTTCTTTTTCCCAAGAATTGCTTTAGCTATTCGTGGGGGCTTATTGTTCCATATAAATTTCAGGAGTGATTGCTCCATTTCTTTGAAGAATGTCATGGGTATCCTTATAGGGATTGCATTGAATTTATACAATGCTTTCGGTAGTATTGCCATTTTGACAATGTTAAGTCTCCCGACCCATGAGCAGGGGATATCTTTCCATTTCCTCATGTCCTCTTTTATTTCCTGAAGTAGCGTTTTGTAGTTTTCTTTGTACAGGTCCTTTACTTCCTTAGTTAAGCTGATTCCTAGGTACTTGATTTTCTGGGGCACAATTGTGAATGGGATTGTTTTTTTCATGTTGCTTTCTTCTCTCTCACTGTTTGCGTATAGGAAAGCCATGGACTTTTGGGTATTGATTTTATAACCTGCAACTTTACTATACGAGTCTATTGTTTCTAGGAGTTTTTTGGTGGAAGTTATTGGGTTCTCTAAGTAGAGTATCATATCATCTGCGAATAGTGAGAGCTTGATTTCTTCCTTTCCTACCTGAATGCCCTTAATATCTTTTTCCTGCCTAATCGCTATTGCAAGTACTTCCAGTACTATATTGAACAGCAGTGGAGAGAGTGGGCATCCCTGTCTCGTCCCTGATCTTAGAGGGAAGGCTCTCAGTTTTTCCCCATTGAGGATGATGCTTGCTGTAGGCTTGTGGTAGATGGCTTTAATTATGTTGAGGAAGGTCCCCTGTATACCCATTTTGGCTAGGGTTTTCATCATAAAGGGGTGCTGGATCCTATCAAATGCTTTCTCTGCATCTATTGATATGATCATATGCTTTTTATCTTTTCTTTTGTTGATATGGTGGATTATGTTGATTGATTTCTGAATGTTAAACCATCCTTGCATCCCTGGGATGAATCCTACTTGGTCATGGTGTATGATATTTTTGATGAGTAGTTGGATTCTATTTGCTAGTAGTTTGTTGAAGATCTTTGCATCTGTGTTCATCAGGGATATCGGCCTGTAATTCTCTTTCTTTGTGTTATCTCTGTCTGCTCTTGGTATCAGTGTGATATTTGCTTCGTAGAAACTGTTCGGAAGTGTTTTTGATATTTCAATTTCGTGGAAAAGCTTAAAGAGCATTGGGATTAAGTCCTCTTTAAAGTTTTGGAAGAATTCACTAGTGAATCCATCCGGGCCAGGACTTTTGTGCTTGGGGAGACTTTTTATTACCATTTCAATTTCCTTGATGGTGATAGGTCTGTTCAGGTATTCCAGGTCTTCTTGGTTCAGCCTTGGGAGTCTGTAGGAGTCTAGGAATTTATCCATTTCCTCGAGGTTTTGATGTTCCGTGGCATAAAGCTTCTCAAAGTACTCCCTGAAGATCCTCTGTATTTCTGTGGTTTCTGTTGTAATGACCCCCTTTTCATTTCTGATTCGGTTTATTAGGGTTTTCTCTCTCCCTTTCTTTGTGAGTTTTGCTAGAGGCTTATCGATCTTGTTAATTTTCTCAAAGAACCAGCTTTTGGTTTCATTGATCTTTCGGATTGTTTTTTGGGTTTCCATCTCGTTAATCTCTGCTCTGAGTTTTATTATTTCCTTTCTCCTGTTCGGGTTGTGCTCCTTTTTTTAGTCCTTCTCCAAGCTCTTAAGCTGTGAGGTTAGGTTACTTATGTGTGCTCGCTGCTCCTTCCTGAGGAATGCTTGTAGAGCTATAAACTTTCCTCTTAACACAGCCTTTGCTGTGTCCCATAAATTTTGGTAACTCGTGTTCTCATTTTCATTTGTTTCTAGGAATCTTTTGATTTCCTCTTTGATTTCCTGTCTAATCCACTCTTTGTTCAATAGTGCACTGTTCAATTTCCAGGTGTTTGATTTAGTTTTCTGTTTTTGTGTGTGATTTACTTCTAATTTCAGCGCATTATGGTCTGAGAAGATTGTTGATACAATCTCTACCTTTTTAATTTTATGGAGGCATGTTTTGTGGCTCAGTATGTGGTCTATCTTGGAGAATGTTCCATGTACGCTTGAGAAGAATATGTATTCAGCTTTTTGTGGATGAAGTGTCCTGTATATATCTACTAAGTCCCTTTCTTCCATTGTTTCCCTCAAATGAAGTATGTCCTTGCTAAGCTTGAGTCTGGTTGATCTATCAAGAGGTGACAAAGCAGTGTTGAAGTCTCCCACTAGTATTGTGTTGCTATTGATGTCTTTTTCCAAATCTATGAGTAGTTGTTTTAAGTACTTTGCTGGTCTCTCATTAGGTGCATATACATTTATTATTGTAAGTTCTTCCTGTTGTACAGATCCTTTGATCAATAGGAAATGGCCTTCACTGTCTCTTATGACCTTCTTCACTCTGAAATCGATGTGGTCTGATATTAGGATGGCTACCCCAGCTTTTTTATGGGATCTGTTTGCCTGTAGGATTGTTTTCCAGCCTTTGACTCTGAGTGTGTGTTTGCTTTGACTATTGAGATGCGTTTCTTGCAGGCAGCAGAATGTTGGGTTCAATTTTCTAATCCATCCTGCCACTCTATGTCTTTTAATTGGTGCGTTTAGCCCATTGACATTGAGAGAGATTATTGTTATGGGATTTTGACCCATTGTTCTGTTAAAATTTGGTGTATTTGAGGGGCCTTTCTTGCCTTAAAGTAGCCCATTTAGTTGTTCTTGTAACCATGGTTTTGAGTCTGTGAAGTTCCTGAGCTGTTGTTTGTCTGTGAAACTGTGTGTTGTTCCTTCTATTATGAATGAGAGTCTTGCTGGGAAAAGTATTTTTGGGGAGGCATTTATTTCATTGAGTTTTTTTACTATGTCCCACCACTGTTTTCGGGCCATGAGGGTTTCATCAGAAAAATCAGCTGTGAATTTTAAGGATGCTCCTTTGTAAGAGATTTCTTTCTTCAATCTTGCTGCTTTCAGAATTTTGTCTCTGTCTAAGATTTTGGTCATTTTGATCAGAATGTGTCTTGGGGTATTTTTATTCGGATTTCTTCTAGCTGGTACCCTTCGGGCCTCCTGAATGTGGTCACAAGTTTTCTTCAGCTCTGGAAACGTTGTAGCAATGATGTCTTTGACAGTTTCTTCTTCATCAAGGTTTTCTTCCTGTACCTCTGGGACTCCAATAATTCTTATGTTACCCCTCTTGGCTTCATCACGATCTTCTCTTGCCATCTGTTCCCGAATTGTGAGTCTCTTTTCCATTTTCTGCTCTTTTCTGGAGAGTCTCTGAACTTCATCCTCGAGCTCACTGATTCTGTTC
Source organism: Sorex fumeus (assembly GCF_029834395.1). Lineage (NCBI taxonomy): Eukaryota > Metazoa > Chordata > Mammalia > Eulipotyphla > Soricidae > Sorex > Sorex fumeus. Next base: position 8,235,388 of record NW_026606103.1, read on the forward strand.
TCAGCAGCTGTTACTCTGCTGCTGAGGCCTTCCACTGAGCTTTTCAATTCGCCTACGAGATTTTTCAGGTCTGACATTTCTGATTGCATTTTCCTCATTTCTGCCTTCAGATCCTCTTGTCTTTTATTGGCATTGCTTTCCATTGTTTCTTTTAATTCCCTAAGCATCCTAAGTAGCTCCCTTCTGAATTCCTTGTCAGAGAGGTTGTCTAACACTACCGTACTGTTGGTGTCATCTGGGCTAGACTCTTCAATATGAATGTTTGGTGGGCTTTTGCGTTGCTTTACCATTGTGAGAGGTGTGGTTTAGTCCTTCACGTTCACTGTTACTATTCTGCTTGATATGCAGTGTGAGTTAAGATAGGCTTATGAGTTATTGGCTACTGTGTTTCTAGTGGCTGAGCTGGCATTCGTAGTGGGAAAATATTTCGCGGCCGCGTGAATGGCCGCGGCTCCGGAAAGAGTCCCTGGCACTTGGCGAGGAGTTGGGAACATCTCCAGTTTGGAATTGGAGCCGTTCAGCTTTGTTGCCCAGAGCTGGGCCTCTGTGCCCGTCCCACGCAGATCAGGGGTTGAAAACTGGCTTTCTAGGGGCTGGTTCTTGGGAGTTCTCTTCTTAAACTTTGCAGCCCTTTCTCCCGCTCCGTGAAGTAGAATTTTGCTTGAAGGAGATGGTGGTCTGATCCCATTTGGAATTTTGGGACAACAGTGTCATTGGTCAATTTCATTGTGGAACTGTCCACTGGGAGACTCCCATGTACAACATTTAGATTCAGCCTTCTGGAACTGTGAATAAATACAGTTAGTGTATCACCTAACCAAAAATTCTCTTGAATGTAGATTACTGGATTGGATTGTCCTAAGTACCAATAAATTTTTAAATTGCATTAATCTAGGCACTGAGATTCAGAACACATACATTATTGATACAATAGAATAAAGAGAATTTTCATGAGACGTGTGATAGCTCCCCTTTTTTGTCCCCAGACTTGTTTTGTTTACAGGACATTCTTAACAGAGTTGTATGAGATATCATCCCACACCACAGAGACAGACCCACATCCAAAAGAACAAAAGCAACCGGTGCTGGTGCGGATGTGGTGAGAAAGGGACACTCCTTCACTGCTGGTGGGAATGCCGACTGGTTCAGCCCTTCTGGAAAACAGTATGGACAATTTTCAAAAAATTAGAAATTGAGCTCCCATTTGACCCAGCAATACCACTCTTGGGAATATATCTCAAAGAGGCAAAAAAGTATAGTCGAAATGACATCTGCAATTGTTTGTTCATTGCAGCACTCTTTACAATAGCCAGAATCTGGAAAAAACCTGAGTGCCAGAGAACAGATGACTGGTTAAAGAAACTTTGGTTCATTTACACAATGGAGTACTATGTAGCTGTTAGAAAAGATGAAGTCACGAAATTTACATACAAGTGGTACTACATGGAAAGTATCATGTTAAGCAAAATGACTCAGAAAGAAAGGAATAGACATAGAAAGATTGCATTCATCCGGGGAACATAACGTAACAAAATAGGTGACTAACACCCAAGAATGGCCGAGATTAGTACCAGGAATTTTACTCCATGACTTGGAGGCCAACCTCACATGCTAGGGGAAAAGGGAGCTCAGATAGGGAAGGGAACACCAAATAAAGGGTGTTGGGAGGATCCTCCCAGGATGGGAGAAACATGCTGAAAGTAGACTATAGACCAAACATGATTGTCACCCATTGCCTATTTTGCAAACCACAACACCCAATAAGAGAGAGAGAGAACAAAATGGAATGCCCTGCCACAGAGGCAGGATGGGATGGGGAGGATGGGTGGTGGGGGGGATACTGGGATCCGTGGTGGTGGGAAATGGGCACTGATGGAGGGATGGGTATTTCATCATTGTATAACTGAAACCCAAGCACAAAAATTTGTAAGTCTACAACTGTACCTCATGGTCTATCACTAATAAAAGAAAAGAAAAGAAACAGTTCAGCAAAAGATAGAAAATAATCAGAGAATTCAAGAAAGAAACAGACACTTGGCCTTTAAAACCAAATTTCCAATAGAAATACTGCTTTCCCACTGTGGAATCTGAAAGTTGTCTAATCCTTGTAAGCAGAGCCAAGGTTGGAAAGCAACAAAGAGCAAAAGTTTCCATTCAGAGGTCCCACCTTTCAAAAAGGTTTCCATTTCTTCATTTGGCACTAGCAACATTGGCTATGCCTTTGGCTCTATTCCCCATCCATCTGGGGAAATCTTTTGGCTAAAATAGAATAATTAACAAATACTTCTCAGGTTTGCTACATAACATTAAAAGGCATTTTGAAAAGCAATTTGTCCTCATTATTAGCAAAAACAAAACTTTATTCAGTAAAACACTGTAAAATACAAGTATGTATTACCATAGCCACAACTACTGTCACTGCTTCTGTGTGTCGTCACAGGCCGTTATATCAATTCACACTCACTACAGCCCTCTTTGTCTCTCACAGTCTCTCATCACTCAGATCGGGGTGATGCACTACAGTGCTCTTATCCTAGAGAAGAGCTATTGAACTTTGTGGGCTGGATTGAAAGATGTATCCTGACATAGTGGGATCACACAGGCCCTCTATGGCCTGCTTTGTGTTGAGAGTTTTTGTGTTGAGTGATAGACATGGCAAACAAAATCCAATCAACCATGCAGGAAGATGACAGTTCTTTCTTTCTACCTACATGGCAATTAAGCAATTAAAAACAATGTGCTTCTTACACCCAGATGTGTTCCACCTGTCCTGTAACTCATGCTAGCTGGTGCCAAGGACCCATCTATTAATAGTGGTTGATATCAGATTCATTCTCAGGGACACCCATGGAATATAGTTTACTTTTTAGGGAGACACAGAACAGTCAAAGGTCTGTTTTCTGGTAGCCACTTTACAGTAATGGTTTATGTTAAAACAAAAACTATGAGGAGTTGAAAATTCATTGTAAATCCTATTCTTACATAGGCTAATTTTAATTTTGGAACATCTCTGATATCCTTATGAAAATGCAGAGTTGAGGTCATATTGTAGGATAATATTGGTTTGTCATTCCTTCGTGGTCTCAGGGATGTTAGGTTTATTGGGTTACACCCATCACGGTGCTCCCGAGGCACTCCCATTCCTCTGTGTGTTCTCTTCATATAGAATTCATGTTCTAAAATAAAAGATTTAACCTTATTTACATAACGGTGCATTAAATTTTGTTTTAAAAGTAAAAAACCAGTAAAGGGCCAAGAGCTCCTTGGTCAAGTGCATTTGTTATATGCAAATACTTGACTTTGATAAACAGTGCTTCTCTGTGCTCTCTTCCCCAATAGTTAATCACATTTATCCCAAAATCAGATTCTGTTGACTTGTTAGGTCAGATCCTTCTAAGGACTCCAATTTTGTATTTGTAAGTGGAATGTTGCTTTTCTCCTTCCCTTAAGTTCTTTGCATAGTTTACTTCAGAGCAATGTCCTTTTTGTATAGACACAGGAAGACAGTTAATACTATGCTTTTGTAACTTGGGAGTTAATTGACTGAATAATATTCTCTCCTGGGCATCTGTTTTCTCAACTTAAGGCTCAGTTGCCCTTAGTTCCTAGCACCCCAAAAGCAGGGTCCTGACAAGGGACTGGATGGACCCATGGCAAGCTGTGAGCTAATCTGGCATTGAAATGAGCCAGGCCAAGAGCCATAATACTTAACTATAAATTAAGAGCACGATAATGGAAAAATTCTTTCATGATTCAAAGAGTAACAACTGGATTAGGACCCTGTTAGGGTTAGGAAAGACTAATCTGGCCTGAGCACTCTAGTCTGTGATCTATAATGAGATGTCCCTAGGAGATCCACCCTACAAGCTTAATGTATCTCTTACTGTGTCCATACAAAGTAACTAATATTATTAAGAAGTGGAATTAAGATGAAATCTTAAATGGTTGTTGGATTAAAGAAAGGAGAAACATACCCCTAGATGGTATTTCACCCTTGAGCCAGGAGATTTTTGTCTTATTTTAGAAGAGCTTCCCTCAAGGAAGGGCTTTCTTATGTTGATTATGCTGCCTGACCTAGGTGGAGTTGCTATCTGGAAGACTTGCAGGTTGGGCAGAGACCAAGGCTGTGAGAAAGAATGTGTTGAGAGGAGCATGGGGGACAGGAGGAGATGGAATGAGGGGCAGTGTGAGAGTGAAAAGAGGCACTTAGTGAGACTGGAACAGGAGCATGGGGAGAATGGAAAAAATGGCAACTGATCACCAACAAGCTTGACCACCCTGTTCCCTCCTTTATGCATCTGTTGGCAGCACTGCAGGCCAAGGTGGGGAAGTGGCTCATGGCCACCAAACGCATATGGCAGGTGAGAGAGATCATGCCACTGCCACCACTCACTTAATTTATTTTGCGTAATGAGGTCATATAATTTCTAAAAATCTTCCAACTCTATCTCAATAAATTGATTTAAGTAGATTTTAGTCACCATGCACCACTCCCTCTCTTAACTACATCACACCAGCACTTGTTGTTTCTAGTCCTTTAGATGTATACTATTCTCATTGATGTGAGATAATATCTCATTGTCATTTTTATTTTGATTTCTTGGTAATGAGTGGAAGACCTTTTCATATGCTTTATTGGCAATCCATTTGTCTGTTTGAAAATGTCTGTTTATCTATTCTCTTTTTTCTGGGGTTATTAACTCCTTTTTTGAGTTTTCTGAATAATCTGGATTTTTCATAATCTAATCTGGATAATTTCTATAATCTAGACATTAGTATTTATGTGATATACTGTGTATATATCGTCTCCCTTTCATGGGGTGTTTTTATATTTTACCTCACTTTCTTTTGCCAAACAAAGAAGTTTCACTTTGATGTAGTCTTACTTATTTCTTTTTGTTTTTGTTAACTTTGCAAGTGGAGTTATATCATTGAAAACACCTTTGTGGTCCAGATTGTGGATTGCTCTGTCAATATTTTCTTCAATGTATTTTATAGAATGTAGTATGATATAGATATCTTTCACTCACTTTGAAATGGCTTTTGTATAGTGTTACATACAGACCCAGTATCATTCTTTTTCTCTCCCTTTTTTTGTATGCAGTTCTTCATCATTTTCCACAGCACTATGTGTTGAAGAGGTTTTCCTTGCTCTGATTCGTGCACCAAGATTCTTTGTCATAAATTACCTGTCTAAAGAGCTGAGTGTTTATCTCTGAGATTATAGTTCTAAATCATTGTTTCTTAATATCACCTATTCCAATACCATTCTGTTCTGATTATTCTAGCTTTATAGTATAATTTAAAGTCAGGCACTGTAATAACTAGTATACTTTAAAGCCGGGCAATAATATAATACCAAACTTCATTATCCTCAAAATGGTGTTGGATGTTTTATTATGCCATCAAAATTGTATTAATGATGACTATAGGCTCTTCCAGAATGTCATGAGAATTGTCATGTGGATTTCATTGAATCTGTATAATTTTTTAAGCAGGATAGTGATCTTGATAATGCTGCTTTTTCAAATACATGAGAATGGGATATGTTACCAATTACTGATATCCTCTTATATCTCTCTCATAAATGATTGACAATTTCAAGGTACTGGTCTTTCATTTTGAAGTTGATTCCCAAGTACATGATGCTCTTTTATTAATCATTTATTTATTTATTTTGAAAGGTCACATACAGTGGTGCTTAAGCCTTTTTCCTGACTCTGCTCTCAGGGATCACTCCTCGTGGTGTGTGGGGGATCACATGTGGTTCTGGAAATGAACCTTGGCTAGCAACATGCAAGAGAAGCTCTCTAATGCTGTGCTATCACTCTGGTCCCCAGGCAATATTTAAAATTTGTAGTCTTTATTATCTTTCTCTTTAGTTCATTATCTGCATACAGAAATGCAGCATATTTTTATATATTGATTTAATAGCCTACTAATTTTCTGTATTGGTGAAATAGGGCTATGTATGTGTATATTTACATATAAGACATAAATATGTTATTAATGTACATATAAATTTGTACATTAATATACACATATATACACATATACTGTCATGTAATCTGCAAATAGTGATAATTTAATTTCTTTCTGCTGGTGGAATATTTTGGTTTGACCTTTCTAGAAAATAGTGTGGAAATTTCTCAAGGAGTAGAATTATAGTCTTCTTATGACCCAGATATTCCACCTTTTTTTTTTATATAATGTAGGAGTACTGCTATTTATTCAGCCATTGATTAAGCTAATTGAATTGGGCATGAACTCCACATGTTTTTCTTTATTCTGAATGTTAATTTTATTTTGCTATTTTATTATTATTCTCCCCTCCCTTTTTTGTTATTCACCACAAGATACAGTTACAAAGCTTTCATGTTTGAGCTTCAGTCATTCAATCATCAAACACCCATCCCTTCACCAGTGCACATTTTCTACCACCAAAATCCCCAGTATTGCCCCCCTCAATCCCAGTTTCAACCCTTCCCCTGCCTATGTGGCAGACAATTTTCCCCATACACTCTCTCTACTTTGGTTATATTTGATATTTTGACACAAGTCTCACCATTACTCAAACCTGAAAAAAAAATGCTAGATGATTTGTTTTGTATTGCCTGTTATGAATAAAATGTAATGCCCAGGAAATTCTGCATCGTTCTCTTCTGAGAGCTTTGGTTTATAGTCATCTTGGTTGTTGATGAGATTACATGGTGCCGGGGGCGGTTTGTGGGTGTGATTGTCAAGCTTCTGGAAAACTGAGGACTTGGGTGGAGGAGCCCCAGTCCCTATGCAAGTGGGCTTGGAGATCTCAGCCGTGGGTCCCACATACCTGAGTTTTCCTGCCAGTCTGCTCTCCAGTGAGGTTCATCCTGTGTTGGTTGAAGCTTGTCCCCTCTTGGGTGAGGCTTGTCCAAGCATGTGGAGAGTGGCCTTGGGCATGGTCACAGTTGCATTCTGGAGGTTTTTGGCTGTTGGAGTTCTGATTGGGGCAGGGAGGGAAACTCAACCTTCCCCCCTCCAAGGTGCCCTGATGAGGACAGTCTAGTGCAGGATCAGAACATTCTGTGGTGCTCTCTTCCAGGAGCTTTAGTTCATAATCTCTGGATCTTGGCTGTTGATGAGATTACATGGCACTGGGTACAGTTTGTGGGTGTGACTGCCAAGAAACTGGAAAACTGGGGACCTGGGGGAGGAGGCCCAGTCATTATCCAAGTGGGCCTGGAGCTCTCAGTCACGGGTTCCTGCCTACCTCCCTGCTACCAGCCCTAACTGTGTCTTCTGATCTCTTTCAAGAATTATCTATGGGTCTCTGAAATAAGGTCAATAAATGAGTTTATATAGCTGAGCTGGAGGTGATTTGTGGGTGTGTCTCCCATATACCTAACTTTTGGCCATTTAATTTCTTGGTAAACATGACCCCAAGTTGTTGGGGTCTGGCCAAAGGCACAGCAGCAATTTGGGGTATCAGGAAGCCTGAAGGCACCATCAGGATACTGATGAACTTGCCCCACAGAACAGGTTGACCTGCTTGTGACACAATGCTCCTAAACTATTCCAATTCTTGGAATTTACCCCAACACATAAAAAACCTGATTTGTAAAAACATACGCACACCTATATTTACTGCACAAGTTATTACAACAGGATGTGGAAATAAACAAATACTCAATGAAAAATTAATGTAGATAAGAGTTATGGTAGATATACACAATGGAATAGTATGCAGTCATAATGCAGGATTAAATAATGCAATTTGCTGTAAATTATATAGGGCTGAAAATTTTTATGTAAATATAAAGAGAAAAAATACTAGTTGTTTTCACTTATCTGGAAAATAGAGTAGCAAGACAAGGAATTATAGGCAAACCCATAGCCCTGTAACAGAAAAGCATTGATCAGAACTATAAGAAGCAACACCATTATCAAACACTATTATCAATACTGTGTATCAAAACCATTAGAACTAACACTATTGTAAACATGTGATCCAAACTAAATTAAATCAATAAATTTGATAAGAAGGTAGAGCAGGCAGTGGGAGGGAAACTAGGGTCATTGGTGGAATACTGCTGACACTGGTCATGGGTTTGGAGTTGGAGCAATGCATTCCTGAAACTATTTTTCACAGTGTTGTAAATCATATTACCTGAATAAAAGTATTTTAAAATACATTAGATCAATCAAAGTTGAATTTGATCTATAATGTATAATCTATAGCACTGTAGCACTGTAGCTCTGTCCTCCCGTTGTTCATGGATTTGCTCGAGCAGGCCCAGTAATGTCTCCATTGTGGGACTTGTTACTGTGTTTGGCATATCGAATACGTCACGGGCAGCTTACCAGGCTTTGCCGTGTGGGCAAGATACTCTCGGTAGCTTGCTGAGCTCTTCGAGAGGGGCAGAGGAATCGAACCTGGCTTGGCCAGCCGGCTGAGCACAAGGACGCCCTCCCGCTGTGCTATTGTTCCAGCCCTATAAGGAACCAGAATTTCTGTTCCTTATTTAAATTTCAAATATTCATATAGAAAGGAAAATGGAATATACTCCAAGAACCATACCAATAACTGATTACAGAAATAGTACAGACAACACAACCAAAGTAGATGCATTAAATGTAGAAACAAGAAAGGAAGCAGTACCATCAAAAGAATGAATAGAATTCCTGACTACAGATTAGAAAGTGTGTAAACATATATTGTAGAGGTAATTTGGGTATTCTGAGCTTCATTCAGAAGGTAAGAGTCATTTACTTGAATCCAGAAGGAAACAGAAATCACTATCATTGTGAACTATTCTTATACATACAAGATAGTCACAATCAATACTCCCGCCCACCTTGCTAACTGGAAAAAATATTTTGTGTTTGAAGACACATCAGAAAACATCAGTGTTTAGTAGCCATAGTAATCACATATTACCTTTTATTTAGGTAATATGATTTTCAACACTGTGAAAAATAGTTTCAGGAATGCATTGCTCCAATTCCTGTGTGCCGCATAGGAGGGATAAAGTAAAATAGGAAATGATTCTTGGTAATGATTAACTTTGTGTTTACTTTGAACACACTTACTGCCTTCTTACTATCAAACACTAAAATTTCTTTCCTGTCTATGATTTCTCAATTTCTAAGAGATAGCAAGCAGTCATTTCCCTTGAAGCTGCTCCTACTGATAAGTATTCCAGATCATCTCAGGAATTACAGTTTATCTTATTTCTTGAGAAGTGCCTTCAAGGGAAGTTTACATTCCTTATTCAGAGACATCAAAAGATCACTTCAGTTCATATATGAAATATGAAATTTGCATAAATGTGGAAATATAGGCCTATATATTTCTATTTCTTCAATAATTCCAATTCTATCTGTCTTAGAAACTTAGCAGGTCATTTCTCTTTGGTGTTCTTTAGACACCAGTATCTTTCTAAGTAGAGTTGGAGACAGCAAGAGTAGATTCACTCCTGTTATTCTGAGGAAAATCTCTTAAGTGTTCCACGTATAACCTGCAACAAAAATTAAGACACTTTTTAGTCAGCATCTATAAAACACATTGCTACATTGACTTATGGTTTTATTTAAAGGTGAATCTCCTTTAGTGCACCCAAAACTATATTGTATACTCTAAATATATTTAACATTGTCTTGGATTATTTCATAAGCCTGTTATAGTTTAACCACCTTTTCCCTTTTAAGTGCCTTTTTTGTTCAGAGTGGTATGCCCCAGAGCTTTGGAGTTTGAATTATTTTCTGATCATTGTAATTCACTGGGTATCCCTTGAAACTATTTGATGAATACACAGTGAGTAGTTATATGTATAAGGACAACCCAAATAAATCTTTGTTAAGCATGTATTTCTGTTGTCATTAATCTTAGTATTTACCTCTGCTTATTTCTTATTTTATCCAAATCACTACTCTGTTCTCATGGAGTCTAACTTATTTTTAGATTCAGAGAGAAGGAATTAATTTCTTTCAATAAAATAAGATCAGGGTTTAGATTAAGAGATAATCAAGGAAAATGAGCACACTTTGGAATTGTATCAAGCTGGTTAGTTCACAGAATTTCTATTTTTCAAGATGATTTGACAAAGTGTTATTTACTGTTTCCTTCTCCCATTAAATTATCCAAAACCCTCTAGTCATAAATGAAAAAATTTTAGGCCTATGTCAATTATTAATTTAATCATTTGTCAAATAGTTATTAAGCTCTTACCGTGGGCCTGGCACTGTTCTAGGTACTCAGGACACACTGTTGAACAGAATCAAAATTTTCCAGTCCTCCTGGTGCATCCTTTGCAGTCATCAGTGAGATCTCCTCTACAGCAGTACATGATATATTAGCTGAAACAAAATACTTAATTGATCTGTGTTGTGTCTCAATGGTTTTCTAAGTTAAACTTACAGACTTGAGTAAAATTCATAAATTTTGCTGTTGGCTAGTTTGTTTCAAATGGGGGTATAGTGGGGTTGTTGGGGGTGGAGAATGGGCACTGGTGAAGGTATGGGTGTTTCATTGTATGACCGAGACTTAGACCCAGAAGCTTTGTGGCTGCTCTCATGGTGGTTCAATAAATAAAATTATAAAAAATGAAAAAAAAGTAAGGTGGAATTCATGCACAATTCAATCAGCTAATCAGTGGCTGAATAAATAGCAGTACTCCTACATAAAGAAAAATAAGTAAAGGGTGGATATTTAGAATAAAACCCATATGTACTCTCCTGATCTGTGGAATAATGGGAAAAGCACCACTACCGAACCAACAGAGTTGCTATGAAGATTTTATGAGTTATTCATGACCACTATTTCCCCTGTGTATTGTACATTGAAAATATACATTCAGTGTTAGCTATTATTCAGTATTGGGTATGACGTGCTCTAAAAATTAAAGCAGTTCATAAATACTTTAAAATTTCCAAAATACCCTCATCCCAATTCCACCGAGAAGGCTGAAAAGACATTTTCAGTGACTGCTGTTACTGTCTCTGTCTCCCTAGATTTATTAGGAATCAGAAAGAATTTTGTTTGGAATTTGGGGGAGGGGGAACTAACATGATCCATATGTTAGAAAATAACCTGGATATAAATGACCTAAAGTGGGATGGATCGCTGCTTTGGGATTACACTCAAGTCTCCAAAACTTTGGCAAGGTCAAATTTCCAGTGTCTGGCACCATATTCCCCCACCCCACCCCAAAACCTGAAAATTCATCTGTGTACTTCTAAAAGACCTGCTCTGTCTCCCCAGGAACTTCATGTGTTGGTCATTTCATTGTGTGATATGCTTCTCTATCTTCTCTATCTTGAGTATAGAACACTGGATATCTGGCTATATTACTCTCTCGTATCATCAGTGTAACTGAGGCCCAGTGTCTGTTCATCCTACTACTTCCTGTTCTCTTCTTTCCCAATTGATTTCTTTTCTTCTCCATCATTACCCTCTCTAATAACTGGGGCCAAGGGTGATCCAGGAATCCTCTTTTACTAGAATCCATTTCCTCATCCAGTACTCTATATGCCACAGATAAGTGAGATCATTCTTGTCTCACTGGAATTTTTCTTATTTCTACTCTGTCCCTTTCACAGCAGTTGCTGTGAATAAGCAGCCCTTGTGTTGTGAGATAGCCAGTCTTCCCCTCAATCCTTGGAACAAAGTCCACCCTGACTATTGGATAGTTTCTATGTTCTTTCACATTCAGCTGCTGCTTCCTTCTTTGATTAATTTTAAATAACATGTATCCAATATAGTTAGAAAAGATTCAGAATTTTTCTTGGCCTGTCAGCCAAGAAAATGGAGATTTACAGTCCAATATTTGTTCAGAGATGAGAGAAGGAAAAAACATATTTTAAAAGGATTTCTCTTTCACCAAATTGTAAAGGATTGGAAGTTAAGGCATACTTGGTTTTGAAATGCTTAATTTAAAGAAAAAATATGCAATGGGATAAAATTCATTTATGATTTTACTCCTGCAGTCTTTATCCCTGTGATTCTGATTCAGAAACTTGTAGGATAATATTGGTTTGCCCTTCCTCCCTGGCCTCTGGGAGCTTGTGTTTGTTGATTGCCTCTCAACCTGTCAATTACCTTTGTCTCCTGATCAGACTCTGAATTGTAAACATTGTCTTCCTCTTCTCCTTAATGTCCTTTGCATGGTTAGCTATTTCAGAGTAATTGCTTTTTGTATGGATACAGGAAGATAGTTAAAAAGACAAGCCTATGGCTTGGCAGTTGATTGACTCCAGATAATATTACCTCTTGGACATCTGCTCCCTAGATTTATGCCTCAGTTGCCTTTACTTCCTAGATCCCCAAAAGCAGGGTCCCAATGAGGAACTGGATAGACCCAGAACAAGTGGTGAGCTATGAGCTACCCTGGCATTAAAACGACCCTGACCAGAGTACCATAATGCTTAACTTTAGGTTAAGAGCTTGGTCACAGACAAATTCAGTCATGATTTAAAAAATAATAGGTAGATTTGGACCCTGCTTGAGTTAGGAATAATTGATCCGGCCTGAGCACTGCCGTCTGAGTCTGTGGTGAGATGTCCCCGGGAGAGTCACCCTAAAACCTATAACCCTAAAAATGTCTATTACTGTGTCCATACAGAATGATAAATAGTAGGAAGTAGAATTAAAGATGCTAATTAAGTTGCAGGTCTAAGGAGGGTAGAAACACCTTAAGGGCTCTTTTGCTCTCATGGGCTGCAGGTGGTTAGGAAGATTGGAAAAAACATGTTGATCACATTTCCCATAGGGAGGCATGGTTGGGGAGGTGTGGGGAGAGAAGAAAAAGAGTGGCTGCGAGGAGGAGAAGGAAGGTTACTGTGGGGATAGAGAGAGGAAGGAGAGACAGACAGAGACCGAGAGGACAGGATATCCGGAGAGACACCGAGTTAGAGAGAAGGCTGAGAGCTGAGAGTAAGAGTGGCTGGGGAGATTGGAGAGGGGTCATGGAGAGCATTGGAGAGCGAGTTAGAGGGGTGGAGAGAGCTGGGAGAGACGAGAAATGGAATAAATGCAGCTAATCAGCAACCAGCTTGGCTCTCATTTTTTCTTCATCCATTCAAGGCAACGGCTGTCCTAGGTGGGGAAGCGGCTCAAAAGAACCGAATGCGGGCGGTGAGAGAGAGGCACCTAGAGAGCCCTCGAACATCTGTTAACATGTAATCCCCAAGAGAAGAAGTTTACACAGCCCATGTAAGAGGGGTTTACACAGCCTGAGAGTGGGGATTTCACAGAAACTGATGAACCTATGCTCAATATGTGTAAGAATAGCACGGCTGGAATTTTTGTGACAGATGCTGATGATCCCCTTCAGTGAATGCCCTTTATGATCTTTCTCACAAGTTCCCAATGCCTTTTTAATGAAATTTCTGGAACTCTCTTTGCAATGTCTTCTTGAGCAACACAACATGTTACTTCGGATAGCCACAACTGACACAAAGTTACTGGTGATGGGCGTAGTCTTGGTAATCAATGAAGAAAGAGGTGGGAAATAAATCCTAACAGAGCACTCATCTGTGCAGTCCTGCTACTCACAATAAAAGTCATGTGAATGCATCAACATCAGTTCTGCCTTTCTCTTCTTCATGTGCTTATTCTCAAAATTATCAAGACTTCTGGAAACCACGGTCCAAACAAACACTTCCCTTGTTACAGGGAAACCCAAGAAAAACAATTATGAAATAATTTTTAACTTAAAGTATGTAGCTGTTAGAAAAGATGAAGTCATGACATTTATATACAAGTGGTACTACATGGAAAGTATCATGCTACGTCAAAATAGTCAGAAAGAAAGAGATAGACATAGAAAGATGGCATTCATCTGGAGGACATAAAGTAACAAAATAGGAGATTAATACCCAAGAATAGCCAAGATCAGTATCAGGAGGATTACTCCATGGCTTAGAGGCCAGCTGGGCATTCTAGGGGAAAGGGCAGCTCAGATAGAGAAGGGAGCACCAAATAAAGGGTGTTTGGAGGATCCTCCCAGGATGGGAGAAACATGCTGAAAGTAGAATATAGACCAAACATGATTGCCACTCAATCCTCTTTTGCAAACCACAACACCCAAAAGGAGAGAGAAAACAAAAGGGAATGCCCTGCCACAGAGGCAGGGTAGGATGGGGGGATGGGGGTGGGAGGGATACTGGGATCCACGGTGGTGGAAAATGGGCACTGGTGGAGGAATGGGTATTTGATCATTGTATAATCGAAACCCAAGCATAAAAATTTGTAAGTCTACAACTGTACCTCATGGTGTTTCACTAATAAAAATATAAAAAAATTAAAAAATGTGTAGAATCATTCCTTATAGCGTAGTCTTAGGTTAATACTGATCAAAGAAGAAAGGTAATAAATAAAATAAATGTGTAAATTATACCACCAAGTCTGAGATTATCATTACTGGCTTGGAGTTGCCAGGAACCCCATACCAAGGATTACAAAAATTTAAGAAAGAGTAACTATTTGTATTCAAACATTGTAGCTAGAAAAAAATAACTTTGATATTTTTTCTTCAGTTTCTTTCCTAACATGTATACAGACTCACAAATACAGATGTGCCTGCATAGATCTATATACACACACTCAACACAAATTCAACATGCTACAGGCAGTACCACTTATATAAACACTCAACACAAACTCAACATGCTGCAGGCACATACCACATACACATTTACATCATTTATGGGCAATGATGGAAAATACTATGCTAAGGATAAAGTAAATATCTGTAATGGGCAGAGGTCACATGGAGCTAGGATTCTTCAGCCACAAAATGCATATCGAAATAAACTCTATGCTACTTGATTCGAGTCAGTGCTCATTGTATTGAACCATTGCCAACACTTCATTAGTAGGAAGTATGGTAGGAAATGTTGAATAAAGGAGTATTCTAATCCTGGCCCCAGAAGTAAATGACTTATCAGTTTACCATTTAGAACAAATTTGCTTATATTTATTCCAAATAACACAATAACAACAAGTCTCAAAATGGAGATGTTACTGGACTCACTCGAACAAATCAATAAACAACGGAAGGCAGTGTTTGTTTGTTTTATTCCAGAATTTATCTTAAATGATGAATCATAATGATTAAAGTTAATATAATTAGAGTGATAATTATAAGTATAGTATTACAAATTGATGACTCTCATTATTCATTAAAATTCTCTATTTTTTTGCACTTGAGGTCTGTTAACCCTAAAATGGAAATATAGTAATAAATTCTAGAAAGTATACAGAACAAAAATAATGAAAATACCACCTTAAAATATTTACATCATTTTATACTACATGTTTATAAGTTAAAAAATCCTCACAAGATCATAATTAAAGTCAAACTTAAAACATTTAATACAGAACAAGTTATGAACGTACATTTCCATAATTAAGTTCAATATTAACTAAATTGAAACTGGTTGAATTAATGCGATTTAATTTGGGCCGAATTCCATCTACTATATAATTGTTAATAATTGAATTTAACTGAGTTTTTTTTTTGGTTTCATTTGAATACAATTTGAGGATTTAGTTAGGTTTTGCATTTATGTGAGGAGGTTTCATTTAGAGGGTTCAGTACACAACTCAAGTAGCAGAAAACAGGTCTTGCATGTGAAGTCATGGATCTGACCCCTAGCACTGCATGGCCCCCTTTCAATGTCACGTGTGGGCCTCACAAAATAAAGTAATACCAGAGATTAAATTGTTACACATCTAAGTAACATTATAATAAAAATTGTTCTAGTCAGAAACAGAGGTTCTTGGCATTTTTCTTCTTTTACAAGGAATTGGCACTGGAGTTTGAGCAATATGATGAGCATGAGATTATGGAGCCCATTAAGCCAAGTCAGCAGTCTATCCCTGTATCCCTGTATCTGAGACCAGCTCAGTTTAGTAAGTCAGTTAATTATTCTGAGTCTTTATTCTTTCATTTTTCAATTGGATCTAATTTTTAATTACCCACCAACTATACCCACCTCCCTCCCTCCACCCTACATACGCAGGTGCACCCATATACACACACTAGACTTAATAACAGAGTCATAGAGTGTTAGTCTCCATCTGACTAGAAACTAGCTCTAAGTAAATCGAACTCTTCCCTGTATTTTTACACCATGGAATCTGGATCTTTTTTTCTCAGCATTTTGTTATTCCTTTTTTAGAATTTTGTAAATGTTGAGGTGTTTACAACCCCCAGAATTTTGAACTTCCCAATGAGGGTCAATGCATAGTTCTTGAGGCCCATTGTGAATTATTAAGCTTCCTCCAAAAGTGTGGTACAGTGTCATAAAAGGTACTGGAATGAAAAAAAATCTGTTTCTTCAGAGATTCCTTTCTCTGTCTCTGTTTTGTTGTATTTGGGGAACTAAGATGACTTTGAGGCACACCCTTAGAGTCTCAGCTCTTGCCTTAGCTGTGTTCAGAACCCTTCTAGAGGCATAGCTGGGAGGAAGCAGTAGAGCTGTTGAACAGAAACCAGAAGTTAGGGAGAAGGTTATCAAGAAGCAATAAATGTGGAACTTTTGTATAAATGAAGCTTCCAAGCTCCCACCTCCTGGTCTCTTTGGATCATACATGTATGGTACACACTTTCAATAGATATTTGTTGAATCAATGAATGAGTGAATGTATCTAGAATTTTGGTCTTCGCTGTTACCAAATTTTCTTTCTCCTTCACAATAGCTAGGAGAGAGTAAGCAGAAAAAGTTTTAGTAAGCATTTTACATGAGAAAAAAATTGAGGATAAGAATGATTAAGTGCCTTGTCCAAAGTTACTGGTCTGAAATAAGACCATAGGTTTTCTGAGTTAAAATTTTTTAGACATTTTACTTTTAAAGCGAGCATGGTCAAATGCCACTGAAAACCTATATTTATGATGGATATGCTAATGGCTTTCTTTTCTCACAAGATGTATTGGCAGTTTTCTTATAGGTTCTGTTAAAAAGTTTGTGTTAATCACTTAATCACTTAACTTCCCGTTAGTCGTCGATTTGCTCGAGCGGGCGCCAGTAACGTCTCCATTTGTCCCTGTCCCGTGCTAGTGTAGCCCAGTGGCATCTGTACGCTCCAGGAACATGAAGAGCCTCAAACAGATCGTTCATGATCTTGACGAAGAAGTCTGACCATCTGGCAGATGGGCGGCCACGAGGTCTTTTGACATCCCATGGAATCCAGTCGGTAACAGCTCTAGTCCAGCGGTCGTCTTTAAATCTCATTACGTGACCAGCCAATCTGATTTTCCACACCTTGGCAAATGACACAGAGTCCCTGATTCTTGATCGTCGACGGATGTCAGAACTCTGGATTCTTTCTCTCATTTGAGTGAAACGTGATATTCCAAGCATAGCTCTTTCTATTCTTCTTTGGGAGAACTGAATAGCGTTCTCAACTTGTTTGCGTAGGGCCCAGATCTCTGAGGCATATGTTAATGCAGGAAGAACAGTGGAATCAAAGAGATGTTCCCGGAGCCAGAGGTTCTTCGTCCTCTTAGCTATTTCTTCGACGTTCTTGAAGGCGTTCCAAGCCGCTCTCTTCCTCCTGCACAGCTCGGGTGCCAGGTCATTTGTCATGTTGACCTCTCGACCTAGGTACACATAGCTGTTGCATTCGGAGATGGTCGTTACATTGAGAGTGAATGGGGCGTCAGGAACGAGGCTGTTTCTCATGAACATTGTCTTCGTAAGATTCAGCTGTAGTCCTACGTTTCCACACTCACGGTCAAAGTCGGCCAGCATTTGTGCCGCTTGGCTGATGTTTGGTGTTATTAAAACAATGTCATCAGCAAAGCGGAAGTGGTGTAGTTGCCGACCATCTATCTTCACTCCCATTCCTTCCCATTCCAGTCGTCTCATGATGTTCTTGAGGGTGGAACTGAAGAGTTTCGGTGAAATGGTATCACCCTGCCGCACCCCTATCTTGACATCAACGATCACTTCTTTGTAGAATGGTGAGATCCTGGTAGTGAATCTGCAATACAGCTCACAGAGGATCCTGATGTATTGGGCTTGAATGCCCTGATTGGCTAGGGCTTCAATGACCGCTTCCATCTCAAAAGAATCAAAGACCTTCTTTAAATCAATGAACGTTAAACAGAGCGGCATCTTGAACTCCCGAGAAACCTCAATGAGCTTGGTTATCGTGTGGATATGGTCGATGGTGCTGAATCCTTTGCGGAACCCTGCTTGCTCGCATGGTTGTCCTTCATCTAGTGTTCTGCCAATCCTATTCAGGATGACTCGAGTGAACAACTTGTAGATGACAGACAATAGGCAGATCGGGCAATAGTTGCCAATGTCATGGATGTCTCCCTTCTTGAACAGTAATACGGTCCTGCTGGTTTTCCATTGGGACGGAATCTTGCATTCAGACAGGTAGTGAGAGAAGAGCCGAGCCAGTGTATTGATGAGTACTGACGGCAGGTTCTTCAGGTGTTCAGGTCTGACCTTGTCTGGGCCGGGTGCTGTTTGTTTCTTTACCAATGAAATGGCGTTTCGGATTTCAGAAGGGAGAACATTGGGAACGACATATCCATCCTGTGGAATTTGGTATGTTGGCAAGTGGACATGGCTATCGAAGAGATTTGAGTAGATGTCATGGATAATCTTCTCCATTGCCGTTCTGGAGGATGTGATGGATCCATCAGGACATCGGAGGGCAGTCATCTTGGTCTTGTAGTTGGCGAAGGACAGGCGGGCATTACGAATACTTTTCCCAACTTCTGCCGCATCTACCAGTACTTCTGCTCTTCTCTCTTTGAGGTCTTCCTTGATTGCATCTCTGCACTGCTTTGTGAGCTCGGACGTTAGCTTGTGGTTGCCTGAGGCATGCGCCAAACCAAGCTGGCGAGTTAGCTCAAGAGTTTTCGAAGATAGGCAATTTTTTGTGGCTATCTCTCTCTTGTCGTTCTTCTCACATTCATGGAGGTGCTGAACCAGTCGATCGTATTCCTCGTCAATGTTGTCAACAATGGCATCTTACCATGTTGCTGCAATAGTACCAAAGAGTTCCCAGTTGGTGGTCATTCTGGGAGTTCTCTTTTTGAACTTTGCAGCCCTTTCTCCCCGCTCTGTGAAGTAGAATTTTGCACGAAGGAGACGGTGGTCCAATCCCGTTCGAAATTTTGGGACAACAGTGACATCAATAAGGCAAAACCGTCGATTGAATATGATGTGGTCTATCTCGTTGTGGAATCGTCCACCGGGAGACTCCCATGTCCATCGTTTAGATTCTGCCTTCTGGAACTGTGAGTTACCATGAATGGTCTTGGTCGACATGATGAACTCAGACAGTCTCTCACCCTGTTCGTTCCATTCTAGGCCATGGGTCCCGATCTGAAGTTCTTCAGCTGATCTTCTTGGTCCTATCTTGGCATTAAAATCACCCACAATGATCTTGTAGAAGTTGTGGTCTTCTTTATAGAACTTCTCTAGCTCCATGTAGAACTTCTCGATTTCTCTTTCATCATAATGAGATGTTGGTGCGTAGACAACGAAGATAGAAACTGCAGGCAGTGAGTCACATCTATTCAAATGTAAACGTCCGATTCGGGTTGTTAGGCATTCAAGTGAATCAATGCTCTTGGCCAAGTTTGTGTTGACAAGGACACCGACGCCTCCAACACCTCTTTTATCGCATGTTCCGAGGAACAACTCTTCTCCAGTGTCGAAAACGGCATGGTGAGATTCGTGCCTTCTTGTCTCAGTCAGACCAATGATGTCGTACTTGATCATTCACGCTTGTACCATCAGGTCCTCGATGGATGCATCTGATGGTAGCGTACGTGCATTGAAAGTACAGACGATCATTTTTGTCTTCCTTTGTTGTGGCAGCCTAGGTCGGCCTTGAGATTTTGTCGGCCTCTCCTTTCTCATCCTTCTCAGTGCTGCCATGTCGGTGAAGCCTTCAGGGTCAGGTGAATGAGACCAGTTGTAGTTACTGGTTTTGGCATATCGAAGTTTGTGTAATAAGTTTTATTCCAAGGTGAGTCAAAAATGGAACATATTTATGAGAGATCCTCTTTTAGGAGAAAGGGAGGATTTGGAAAAGTAAATGCTAAGAATATACTTAGCTATGGAATTGTCACTTGATGTTTACCAGCACGTCTATAGAAAAGGAAGACTATTTTTGAGGAGTATCTTCTTAAAGATGAGGGAGTATGGAATCACGATTATGTACCCCAGTTCTAAGGCTAAGCATGTTGAAATTGCTGTTCTCCCACTAATTAGATGGGCGAACTTGGAGAAATTATTTTATCTTTCTTTTTTAAAAATTTTTATTAGTGAAACACCATGAGGTACAGTTGTAGATTTACAAATTTTTGTGCTTGGGTTTAGGTTATACAATGATCAAATACCCATCCCTCCACCAGTGCCCATTTTCCACCACCATGGATAGTAACCCTCCCACCCCCATCCCCCCATCCCCCTGCCTCTGTGGCAGAGCATTCCCTTTTGTTCTCTCTCTCCTTTTGGGTGTTGTGGTCTGCAAAAGAGGCATTGAGTGGCAAGCAAGCATGTTCAGTCCACAGTCTACTTTCAACATGCATCTCCCCTCCTGGATTCAGTTTTTCACATGTAAAATTGATATCTTGAAAACAGAAATCTCAGATTTGGTAGAGCACTCACTGAGTTCCTGACAGATGTTGAGTGTAGAACATCTTATGCTAGTGAAGATACCAGACACCAGCATGGGAGGGAGTCCTGTGCTCAAAGAGATGCATCAGCGAGGGATTCTCTGGATACTGTGCATAGGAACATGGAGATTCAATGCTCCTATGCAGAGGCAAGAAAATAAATGCAATGTATCAAATATCAATCCAACTTTAAGAAAGCTACATAGTTCTATGTTATCAAGCCTACCACCAGTTCTCTGCACTTCACAATTTCTCAAGACTCAGTGTTAGCTGACTTTAGATCTTATAAAAAAACAAGACCAAGACAGATGTAGGCAGGCAGGTAAATAGGGAAGGAACACTCCCTCAAGGCATTGGCAATGAATTTCCTGGGAAATAATGATATCAGTACCCCTGAAGTTACAAAAAGCCAGCTTCGAGGAAAAGAAGAACTAAAGCCTGATAAGACTTTCACCTGGCCAGCAACAGATGGCTGGACCCCCCCTCGGACAGAAGCTCCAACAGAAACAAAAGATCAGGAAAGGAATTTCAAAGAACATCATCACCACTACCAGTCCTACCACCATTGGCAACCTCCCTAGCATCAGATTTTTACCTAGGCAGGTTGGAAAAACCTTACTCACTTCCTTCCTTCCTTCCTTCCTTCCTTCCTTCCTTCCTTCCTTCCTTCTTCCTTTCTTTCATTTTTTCTCTCTTTATTTCTTTATTGTTATTATTATTTTTTAATTTTTGTGTCACACCCAGCGATGCTCAGGAGTTACTCCTGGCTCCGAACTTAGGAATTATAGCTGGTGGTGCCCAGAGGCCCATATGGGTCCATGCTATGTAAGTGCCCCACTGTACCTACACCCTACCTTTATTATTGTACCATCATTTTCATGCTCTAAAGAGATAATAGTCATATACAGATACACATAATGTCTTAATGTGCTCTCTCTAATTTTAATATGTGCCATTGCAGATGTATATTTTAGAGTATGCAGTTCTTCATGCAGGGGATGATTATCTCTGTATTTTCCACAACTATAACCTTATTCTTTAAGTTTTAATTCAAAAGTCATAGCTCAGCGAGATATTCTCTGATTTCCACAACTTAGAGTGAAATATCTTCAGATTCCCTACACCCTTACATGAAAACTCCCTGCTGATAAAGACATTAGGCCAGATGAACTGGTGACCAGGATGGCCTGCTTTATGGTTAAGAAATAAAATTCAGTCACTGCTAATTATTTAGAAGTAGACCAATGACAGATAGAGGGCCAATTTAAATAGCCAGCAGTAAAATGGCTTTGACACCCTGACAGATTAAATACACATGTCAAATGTAAATTAAATTTAAAGCTACAAGCACTCATGGGATGAGACCAAAAGTCACATGAATGATAGCTTCCAAGTCTTACAATTCTTATAATAACTCAGTGGCAGGTGTAACAGTATTCATTATTATTTCTAAGACCCTCCCATAATCTCTGCCATTGATTTCTTAAGTTTCTGATAGTGGGTATATGTACTACAGATTCCAAATTAGACTTTGCTTTAAGTTTCTTGTCTGATATTGCACATTATTTAACTAGTCTAAATAATAACAGTGTTGTTTTTTTAATCTTTTCTTTTTTATTTCAGACTTTCAAGAACCTGGAAATCAGGAGACACTGGATGAAAATACCTATACATTTCACCACTTCCTCTGGTCCAAAAAATAAAAATACTGATAAATTATTTTCATTATAGATGATATACACAGCAATAGCATTCTAATTCGTGGTGCCCCCTCAGATTCTAGCGAGTGCCCCAGGTTGCATCATTTGTTAAACTGCTCCATTACTACCATCCTTCACCTTCTTTTATACTTCTTCAATTATCCACCCATAATGACTCCAGAAAATATTCTGGAAGGCTCTATCACTGCCAACAAACTCCAGAACCTCTCAGATAAAAACTTTAGAGATTTCATGATGGAGATGTTTAATTAAGTCAAAGAAACAATTATACAGGTATTAAAAAAAAGAACGAAAGAATAAGAGAGGGGAAATGAGATTGCTAAAATCAGAAATTACAGTAACATAAAGCATGCTCAGAGAAATTTTAAAAAATCTTGCTGAAAATCTCAGCAGCAGAATGAAGGCAGCAGAGAAAGAAATTAGTAGTCTCAATAATATGACACGAAATTTGAAAAAAAATTAAGTAAAAGAAAAATAAAAATAAAAAGATAATTAGAGTGATTTCAAGAGGAATAGTATTTTTTTCTTTTCATTTTTTTTCTTTTAATGAAACACTATGAGATAGTTATAGACTTATAAATTTTCCTGATTACGTTTCAATCAAACAATGTTTAAGTACCCATTCCTCCACCAGTTACCATTCTCCACCACAATATTTTTAAGAATGGGAATCCCTGAGGAACAAGAAGATGAGATCAGTACTCAAATAATCATAACTAAGAAATTTCTATAGTTAAGGAGCATATGTCCCCAGATTCAAGCTCAAAGGATTACAGTCAAAAATAATCCATGCTGAAAAACTCTAAGACATGTCATCATCAAATGACAAAAGAAAATATATACAAAGGATTCCCTCCAAAAACTTATGGCATATGTATTAAACATACTATACAGACTGGTTAGGTATGGCAAGATATAGTAAAAGTGAAAATTTACAAACAAGAAAACACTCCATGAAATGAACATCTCACCAGAAATATCTATCCACCTAGATTATCATTCAGATCTAAGGGATAATACGGAGCTTCATGGACAGGCAGCAGCTCAGGAAGTTTAGATCCTTAAAACCAATTTTTCAAGAAACACTCAAGAATATTTGTCAGAAAACAAGACAAACTTTTACAAAATGGTGGCACCATCTAACAGAATGCAAATGGGCTGAACCACAGGATCTCAGTAAAATTGTAAAATAATAACACCAATAATAATAAAAAACAGGAGAATGGCACAACTGAATGCTGGCATGCATGTGGGAAAAAGAAACCTTTATCCACTTTTGGTGAGAATGTTTGCTCAACCTCTTTGGAAAATATGGACAGTTGTTAACTAAACTAAAGAATGAAATTCCATATGAGCCAGAAATTTCATTTCCCAGAATGGACCCATTAAACTATTTAGAACAGATATATGTTAATTGCAGCTTTATTCAGAACAGGCAAGATCTGAAAACAACTCAAATGACCCCCAAAATATGACAGGATAAAGAAATTTTGTTACATATGCACAATTATGGTGAGTAAACACAATGTAAGAAAAGATAAAACCATGCAAATTTTCACTATAGAAGACACTAGGGGGTATCATGCTGAGTTAAACAAGTCAGAAAGATAGGGACAGATAGAGAATATTTCACTCATATGTGGGGTATATTATAAAGCAACCATAAGAGATCAGCAAATGACCAAAGTCAATAGAACACTGATGATGATGTACAGTACTGAGCTAGCTGAAATGGGCATGGGAAACAGGGGTGGGAAGCTTCTTTGTAATATCGGTGGAGGAAAACAGGCACTCTTATGGTGGATGTGGAATTGGAAAGTTTGAAACTATCATTAACAGAATTGTAAATCAAGGTACTTCAATAAGAACAGAGAGGAAGGAAAATGGCAAGGACTTTAAAGAATCACCAAAGTAAGAATGGTCTAGCAACAACAGAAAGGGCAAGACTAATGTAATACATACTTTAAAATACAAAACTGTATTGATAAAAGCATACTAAATATTGAATTATGAAGTAAATATATATATTTGAATATGCATAAAATACATGGAAGCGTTCTTATTTGATTTATTTAATAAAATAAGCTGATTTAATTGTATTAAATGTATTTATAAACAAATGCATTAATTTCATCTTGTAATCAATTCTTATTCTAGCTTGTACCAATAAATATTGACTTGTTCTGGACATTTTCTAGAGCTGGAGGTACACATAAAACTTGAGATCTCTGATTCTAACATTGTTGCATCTTGGTTTTAGGTGTATTGAAGGTTTCAGGATCCTTAACACAATCTTTTATCGCTTGTAAACTCGATGAGTAAGAAGCTACACTACACTTCAGTGTCCATTTGCTCTGGAGTCATACCTGTCATTCTTCTGTTCTTCACTTCCTTGGACATAAATTAACAATAGGCCATGAATTATCCAGAGTCAGTATACTTTCCTTAGGAAAGGACAGGCTCCATTTCCACATCTTTGTTGTAACCACATGACCACATTATTGTGTAAGACATACACATTTTCTCTTCCAGAGTGTAGAAAATAGAGTCTTTCTTCTTTCTCCTTGTTGTTTACTTGCATATTCTCCATATATATTTGTGTAGGTATTGTTTTGAGGAGCTTTTTCTAATGATTAATTTTTATAGTTGACATTTTGTAGTTTTAGCAACATATCTTTTAATAAAGAACTGCCCATCATAGTCCATTATTTATTTACTTTTTATTAAAGAATTGTGATTTACAAAGTAATTCAGAGTAGAGTTTTAGGCATGTAACATTTCAACACCAATCCCACCACCAGTGTCAACTTCCCTCCCCCAGTGTCCCCATATTCCCCCACCCATCCAACTCATACCCTACCCCCACTTGTCAACTTGACAGGTACATTACAAAGTTTCGGTGGTTGCAGCTCAGATCTCATGTTTTCAGTGTTGTTAAGCCTGAGGTTTGGAATATGACTATACCACACACACACACACACACACACACACACACACACACACACACACACACACATCTCACCAGAATAACTGAAACCTTATTCATCCATTTCTTTCTCTTCTCTGCCCCCTGTCCTTGACTTCTTTCCTTTTCTGTCCTTCTCCTTTCTAAACACTATGGCCAAGGATGATTCAGGCATCCACATTTACTACATTTCCTCCTCCAGTTTCCATATACCACAGATAAGTTAGAACATCCTGTGTTTGTCTTTCTTCTCGCATACTTCACTCAACAATATTTCATTTTTAAAAATCTAGAAATTAATTATTTTAAGACACATCAGTATTATCATTAAGGTAAAGGTAAAGGCCCTCCCGTTGATCGTCGATTTGCTCGAGCGGGCCCAGTAACGTCTCCATTGGAGACTTTGTTGTTACTGTGTCTGGCATATCGAATACTCTCGGTAGCTTGCCGGGCTCTCCGAATTATCATTAAGAAATAAAAATATAACACTCAGATGTATTTTGAATTCAGAGACAATGTGTGAAATTGTTTTCTTTAAGAAATGGAGGTATAAGGCTTACACACTCATACACGATCACGATCACGACCATCCTGTTGTTCGTCAATTGCCTCGAGAAGGCCCCAGTAACGTCTCCTTCGTCCTAGCCCTGAGATTTTTTTAAAAAGTGCCATATTAAAAGCTCTTCCAGGGTTAGGAGAATGAGACCCATCATTGTTACTGATATTTGGCATATTGGGTACACCACGGGGAGTTTGCCAGACTCTGCCGTGTGGGCAGGTTATATTCGGTAGCCTGCCATTTTGTCCAAAGTAAGAATGAGATAATACACGCATACAATAATTCTTATTTCTGACTTATTTTAAGGTAGGAAGGAATCCCCAAAGATTCTGGGGCCCTGCAGCCTCCAGGTGATTCCTTCCCAGCACTGCAAGTCAAGAGTTTAATATGGGGTCAAGTGTCCAGTGATATAGTTACTGCAGGGTCTGGGACTCCAGATTCACAAACAGCAGTGCTGAATGGTGGCACATGGCACTGAGGGCATAAACGAGAGCCTTATACACACAAGAAGAAAACTCCAACTCTTTGCGTTAACTCCCTGCCCTATTTTTAGCATTTTGGAATTCCTTCTCTCTTCCCTCTGTTTCTGTTGTAATGAGTAGTTTATGAAATTTGGTTCAATGCTCACAGAGTCTTCACAACACATGCTGTGTTGTTTCAGAATTGAACACGAGCCCTCACTAGCCTCAAGTTTGCAAGACAGGCACTTTCATCATTGACCAAACCCCAGAAACCTATTAGAGCATTTTGAATTAAAAAATAAATGAACAGAATTAAATTCCAGAAATGTAGAAAGGTGTAAACCCCACCACCTTCCCTTTCCCCTGTGTCCTCTTAATGTCCAAAGGTACCCATAATAACGACTACATTTTGATTTGTTCTCATTATTATTAATTTTTCAAGGTCATTTTGAAGGAGATACATTGTACATTGTATTAATTTTTTTTCTGTTTTAGGGAATTATTAAAAGAGTTTGGACAAAAGCATATGATCCCTCCTGCACTCTTGGGCCACCCCCTCCCAACCCTCAGGCCTTGGTAACCAAAGATCTGTTTTCTGTCGCTATAATTTTTGCCTGATTCAATTGCCAGCTAAGTGGGTGCTTTACCTTTTTCATTTGGCTTCTTTCACCTAATAAAATTCATGTAAGATTTATGCATGTTGCTGCTGCTGCTTTTTTATGTTTCCAAGTATAACTCTTGACATCTTACCTAAATGGTGTCTAACTTATGAAAATTGACTTGTTTTTTCATCTCTCTTCTTGCATGTAAATCACATGACCTGTGTATTTTTTAATGTAGTGAATACCCATCATTTTAAACTCTTTGGAATAATTATATTTTGAACCACCTGAAAAGCAGAGATGTTTTCTGCTTCTAAGAATTTTTATGATTTAATCCTGGACCAGAGTGGCCTCAGGGATATGACTTAGAAGGACCTTAATTATATAGAATTCTACTCTTACTTTTGTAACTCTCTTTCTCCAATTTGTGCATAAGCCAAGATGAATTTCTTTTTTGCACTTGTAACATTTCTATACTTACTTTTTGCTCATGTGCTTTAAAACATTACCAAAAAGGGTGAAAAACACAATAAAAGAGAATAGACTGTATTTGACCCAATAAATATTGGATTCTTTTAAATTTCAAGATATTTGGATTATTTGAGTCATAATTATGATAGAATTATGGGATTTTTACATCTCTTAAATTTCACTGTTTAGATATAGAAGTGCCATGTAATTTTGTATGATGATATTAAAAGTGTTACTTAGTTATACAAATTTGTTGCTATATTTTTGGTACCAACTTTAAAGTTTTCTAATTACTGCATCATGTCCTACACAAATATTAATAGTTTTGGGTCTTTTTTCAACCTGTATCCCATTAATTCTTGTCTAATTTTTTTGACAAAGACTTTCATACTAGGTTGAATCTTAGTGATAAGAGTGGGAAGCCTTGTGGACTGGAGGGGAAATACAGCCAGTAAGGAGTTGAGGTTGCACCCAGCTGACCTTGATTTTATTCCTGGCATCCCATATCGTACCTCAGGAACCACTGGGAGTAATTCCTTAGTGCAGAGCAAGGAGTAATCCCAAGCAATACTGGGTGGCCCATAAATAAAGAAGCAAAAGCTTGGGAAGCCTTGCCTGTGCCTCATCTTAAAGAGATGGCTTTCAATTTTTCACCATTGTGTATTAATATAGTTGGGGTTTAACCACAGTGAAAAAGTCACTTTTATTTGCATTTTATTTAACACTTCTATTAATTGGTGTTCGATCCTGTCAGGAGTTTTTTCTCCATGTATTGTTGTGACCATATCATTTTAAAAATATTTCATTATCTTTTGATCTGATTTTTGTACATGGTGTTAGGTAGAGGTTATAGCCCATTTTATTGCATATGGCTGTCCAGCTTTGCCAGGACCATTTGTTAAAGAGGCTGTCCTTGCTACACTCCACATTTCTTGCTCCTTTTTCAATCAGACCAGAATCCATAAGGTACATTGAAAAAAAAGATTGGCAAAACCCTCCACAACATGGAAACTAGAGATATGTTTAAAGACAAAACACCACTGTCCAAGCAAGTGGAAACAGAGATAAACAAATGGGACTATCATAAAATAAGAAGCTTCTGTACCTCAAAAGAAACAGTGACCAGAAAACAAAGACAGTTTACAGAATGGGAAAGTATATTCACTCAATAACCCCTTTTGATAAAGGGTTAATATCAAGGATATACAAGGCACTGGTTGAACAGTACAAGAGGAAAATATCCAATCCCATAAGAAAATGAGGTGATGAAATGAACAGAAACTTTCTCAAAGAAGAAATCTGAATGGCCAAAAGGCACATGAGAAAAAAAGCTCTTCATCATTAATCATCAGAGAGATGCAGATCAAAACAACAATGAGATATCATCTTACACCACAGAGACTGGCACATATCCAAAAGAACAAAAGCAACTATTGTCGGTGTGGATGTGGGGAGAAGGGGACTCTTCTTCATTGCTGGTGGGAATGCTGACTGGTTCAGTCCTTTTGGAAAATATTATGGATGTTTCGCAAAAAAAAAAAAAGAGAAATTGAGCTCCCATTTTACCCAGCAATACCATTTCTGGGAATATATTCCAGAGATGCAAAAAAACACAGAAAAAAGATATATGTACTTGTACATTCATTGCTGCACTGTATACAATCTCCAGAATCTGGAAAGCACCCGAGTGCCTGAGAACAGATGACTGGTTAAAGAAACTTTGGTACATCTACACAATGGAATACTGTGCAGCTATTAGAAAAGATGAAGTCATGAAATTTTGCATATAAGTGGATCTACATGGAGAGTATCATGCTAAGTGAAATGAGTCAGAGAGAATGGGACAGACATAGAATGACTGCATATTTTATAACATGCTTCCATATTTAGGATAAATCATACTTGGTCAGGGTATTTGTGGGATATTTAGTAACATAATGGGAGATTAACAGCCAAGGATATTAGGACCAGGAGGATTGCTCCATGACTTGGAAGCTGGCCTCACATGCTGGGGGAAAAGGAAGCTGAGATAGAGAAGGGCCCACCAAATAACTGATGCTTGGAGAGCTCTCTCAGGACGGGAGATGTGTGCCGAAAGTAAACTATGGACAGAACATGATGACCACTTAGTACCTGTACTGGGAACCATAACACCCAAGAGGAGAGAAAGAGTAAAAGAGAATTTGCCTACCACAGAGGTGGGGTTGGGGGGAGATGGAGAGGTGGCTGGAGGAATACTAGGAACATTGGTGGTGGAGAATGGGCACTGGTGAATTGAGTACTCGATCATTGTATGACTGAAACACAATCATGAAAGTTTGTAAATCTGTAACTGTATCTCACTGTGATTCATTAAAAATTTTAAAAATATGTTTCATTATATTTATATTGGGCTGGAATGATAGCATAGCGGTAGGGCATTTGCCTTGCATGCAGCCAGCCCGGCCAAGCTGGGTTCGATTCCTCCGCCCATCTCAGAGAGCCCGGCAAGCTACAAAGAGTATCTCGCCCTCACGGCAAAACCTGGCAAGCTACTCGTGACGTATTCAATATGCCAAAACACAGTAACAAGTATCAAAATGGAGATGTTACTGGGCTGCTTGAGCAAATTGATGAAAAAGGGGAGGACGGTTTTGTTTATATTTATATGATAGGTATTACATTGACTTGCATATTTTATAACATGCTTCCATATTTAGGATAAATCATACTTGGTCAGGGTATAATTTTTTAATGTATTGTTAGATTTGTTTGCTAATACTTTGTTGAGATTCTTTGCATCGAATAATTGAGTTTTGGGTATATAATATTCCACAACCAACACCACCACCAGAGTTCCTTCACCAGAGTTCCCATATTTCCTCCCCATCCCTGTCTGCCAACTTGACAGGTGTATTACAAAGTTCCATTGGTTGCAGTTTATGTTTTGTGCTTTCAGTGTTGTTGAGTGTGTTTTGGATATAAGGCTATATCTCACCCACATTCCCAATATAACTGAAACCCTAACATATGTTCACCTATACTTCTCATTTTCTTCTACCCTGAATTTCTTTTCTTTTCTGCCCTGATCCTCTCTAACTATTGGATCAAGGGTGATATAGGCACCCTCCCTTTACTGCAATACATTTCCTCATCGAGTATTCTATATACCACAAATAAGTGAAATTATCCTGTGTTTTACTTCCTTTCTCTGGCTTACTTCACTCAACATGATATCTTCCAGTTCCAACCAGGTTGCAGAAACTAGCATGATTTCATTGTTTCTTCCATATGCATAATATTCCATTGTGTATATACCCACATCTTCATAGTCCATTCATCTGTCATTGGAAACCTAGGTTGATTCCATATCTTAGCTATTGTATCAAGTGCAGCAATTAACAATGATTTGCATATGTTCCTTCAAGAGAATGTTTTTACATCATGGAGGTAGATACCCAAAAGTGGAATGGCAAGGTCATACGGCAGTTCAATTCTTAGTGTAGTGAGAGCTATGGATGTTGTGTGTTTGAGTCCTTGAGGTAATATTCTAGGAGTGAAATTGGTAGGTCATATGAAAGCTCAATTCCTAGATTTTTTTATGAGTTGTCTATATTGCTTTCCAAAAGACTGGAACAGTTGATATTACCACCAGCAGTGAATGAGGATCATTTTTGTATCCACATCTACACTGGTTTATGTTGTTCCTTTTGATATGTGCCCACCTAAATGGTATGAACTAATATCTCATTGTTTTGAACTGCATTTTCCAGCTCATTATTGATGCAGATCATTTTTTCATGTGCCTGTTGGACATCTATATATCTTCTTTGAAGAAGTTTCTGTCCATCTCTTCTCTCCATTTTTTGTTCGGTTGGATGTTTTGGTTTTTGTAAAATTCTACTATTGCGTTATATATCTTGGATATCAACCTTTTATCAGATAAAGGGTGGATAGTTTCTCCCAGTCTTTGGATTGTTTTTGTATTCTGGTCATCATTTTCTTTGAGGTATACAGAGGCTTATTAATTTAATGTAGTGCCATTTTTATACCTTGCTTTCACATTTTTGGCCAATGGTGCTACTCCTTAAAAATGCCTCTAGCTTAAATGTTATGGAGAGTTCTGCCTGTATTTTCCTCTATGTCTTATCTATTCATGTCTAAATCGAGGTCTTAAATCCATTTTTGTTGACTTTTTTGCATGGCATTAAAAAGGGAGCTGAGTTTATTTATTTTTTGGTGTCATTGTCATAGTGGTATCTTTCTTATCCTAACTGTCCAATCCACCACAACTTATGATAAACTTCCAATCATGGACCAGTCCTCCCTAGCTTTCCTTTCTACTGTCCATGAATATTAGCCTTATACTGTTATTATTTTTATTTATTTATTTATTTACTTTTTTGGTCACACCTGGCGATGTACAGGGTTACTCCTGGATCAAGCACTCAGGAACCACTCTTGGCAGTGCTTGGGGGACCATATGGGATGCTGGGAATCGAACCCAGGTCAGCCGCATGCAAGGCAAGCGTCCTACCCACTGTGCTATCGCTCCAGCCCTATACTATTATTTTCTATCCCACTAATGAGTGCAATCAGTCTAAATCTGTTTCTCTCCCTCTCACTCATTTAACTCAGCATGTAGTCTCCATTTTCATCCATCTACAAGCAAATTTCATGGCTTCATTAATTTCAGGTGGCTGTGTAGTATTTCATGTGTAGCCTTCCACTTTTCATACAAATTAATTGTCTCTAGGAAAATTTTTGTGGAGACATTAAAGTTTTATTAGTATCATGTCACTGCAAATTGTGAAAGCTTGACTGCTTTTTCCCTATCTGGATACTAAATAATTTTTCTTCCCTAATCATCACGGCAAGTAAAAGTTCTGTTCCAATATTATATTTAATAAAAAGTGGTGAGAGGAGGCAACTTGTTGATTTTCAAGGAAAGGCTCTCAGATTTTCACCACTGAGTTTAATGCTTGCTGTGGGATTATGGTATATGCTTTAGAAAATCAATACTCTTGTATAAGGATTGAAGTAAGAAAAAAATCTATTTTTAACCAAATTTTAAAATGTTTTGAGCCCTATTCTTGTATTTTGCTTTCTCATTTTTGTGTGGTATCATATGCACTGCACCTGTGACACTGGGTTATTGTTCCAGACACTGATTATTCAAACTTAGTAATAAAAAGCTAAGTGTAACAGCCATATGTTGGAAAGCTGCCACTATCTTGACTTCATTCCAC
This sequence comes from Sorex fumeus, assembly GCF_029834395.1. Classification (NCBI taxonomy): domain Eukaryota; kingdom Metazoa; phylum Chordata; class Mammalia; order Eulipotyphla; family Soricidae; genus Sorex; species Sorex fumeus. The sequence continues at coordinate 8,268,025 of NW_026606103.1, forward strand.
CACAAACCTGCCTCTATATCCCACTGCCAGCACCCTCAGCTCTGACTGAAAGAAACCCATGGCCAAAGAGCATCTCTATTGTGAGATGGGGAATTTTGGAGGAACAAGAAGAGAGGAGGAGGTGGGGGAATAAGAAAGGGAGAGTGGAGGAGTAAGAGGTAAGAGGGGAGAGAGAAGAGAGAAAGAAAGCAATACAAAAGGTGGTAAAATGGGCTTACACTATTGTATAGATAGACAAGTCTGGAACCTGAGGAAAGAAGAGTTGTGTCAATTTTGGGGAAGAACTGATGCTGTGCAGCTTGAGTCTGAATGCAAAGGTTGAGGGTCTATTTCTCTTTAGTTTTTTGATGATTAGGTGAGGCCCATGTCCATTTCGGGGGACAATCTGCTTTTAGTTTTTCCAAAATAAACTTAGCTGTTAATTGTAACTAATACAGATAATATATCTTTGTATTGTCACAGAAATGGAGCAATAGTACAGCAGGTCAGTTGCTTGTCCCCCCCCACCTTCTACTACCCAAGCTTGCCAGGAATGAGCCCTAACCACAGAGTCGAGGGTGAGTCTTGAGCACAGCTGGATGTGTCCCAAAATCAAGCAAAGCCTATAAAAAATACGTTTTCAAAGCATTTGTAATGGCATTAGACCAAATATCTGTTTACTGCAGACAAGTTGAAATATAAAATAAGCTAATGTGGCATGGACATTTTAATTATCTTAATTCTCCCTTATACTCTGTTACAAAATGTATGAGTGCTATACGACTGCATCTTCCATACTCCCTCATAAGGAGCAAGTTTTTGTTGTGCAGAAAGAGGGCCTGGTTCTTAAAGCCCTTTGTACTCTTCTATGTCTTTCCACTAGTTTCCCTTGGACTACTTAAAATAAGTTCCTTGCTTCAGGATGGAGGCATAGCACAGTGAGTAGGACATTTGCTTTGCACAATTTACCTGGTTTCTATCTCTACATCCTATATAATCTCTCAAGCACTGAGTATCTCGAGGAGTAGTTCCTGAGTGTAGAATCAGCAGTAACCTGAGTATTGTCAGGTGTAGCCATACAAAACAAAACAAAACAAAAAAAAGTACCTTGTCTCTAGAAGTTTTTCAAAAGAAAATTAAAATTAAGATGAAGAACAGAGAATTAACACAATACTATACTATGTACATTATGATAACACTTCCATAAAGAAAGACGTCTCCATATTTGTTTTCCATGAAGGTTGAACCAGGCAACATTCTCATTAGCAGTGGATGAGAGTTCTGCCAACACAGATTGCTCCCTAATTTTTGCTACGTGCCATTCTCACTGATGTGAGATGGTATCTCATTGTCATCTTGACTTGGATTTCCGTAATGATAAGTGATGATTAGTGTTTTTTCTTGTGCCTGTTTGATATCCATTGATAGAGAAGTCCCTGATCATTTGCACTCCTCATATTTGATTAGGTTTTTACTGTTAATCCTTGTATTTTATGTATTTTGAATATAAACTATTTATGTGATATGTTGAATGCAAATATTTTCTCCCACTTAGTTTTCCTTCAATTTTAGTTCATGTTTCTTTTGCCATACTTTAATTTGAGCAGTCCTGTTTGTTTACTTTTTATTCTGTTCCTTTACCAGGATATTGTAAACACCTTTGAGGTCCAGATCTTGGAGATTCTACTTACATTTTCCTTAAAGTACTTCATAGATTTTGACTGATCCCAAGGTATGTAGAATAACTTGAAGAGGGAATACAATGTTTCAAAGGGGAATGCATAGTCACCCTTGGCCCAAAATATAGGGAGAAGAAACCAGAGAAGAAAAATAATCTAGGCTGGGAGAAGACATTGACGGGAAGCAGCACAGAGGAGGAGGTCATGGGGGAACCATGAGGTGGTAGAAAGGAGCACATAGCTGAATTTCCAAACCGCACAGGCAACAACAATAAAAAGAAGAGATCTAAGCTTTGACAACCAAATGTAAAAATGTACCTGTCGAAATAAAAGAGGACATGAGGAAATGGAAAGATATCCCCTGCTCAAGGGTCGGGAGACTTAACATTGTCAAAATGGCAACACGACCGAAAGCATTGTATAAATTCAATGCAATCCCTATAAGCATACCCATTACATTCTTCAAAGAAATGGAGCAAACAATCCTGAAATTTATATGGAACAATAAGCCCCCACGAATAGCTAAAGCAATTCTTGGGAAAAGAAAATGGGAAGAATCAACCTCCCGAACTTCAAACTGTACTACAAAGCAGTAATAATTAAAAAATAATGGTACTGGAAAAAAGGCAGAACTGCAGACCAATGGAACAGGTTTGAATACACTGACATCTCCCCTCAACCATATGATTATCTAATCTTTGATAAAGGTGCAAGTAATGTGAAGTGGAGTAAGGAAAGCCTCATTAACAAATTGTGCTGGCATCACTGGATGGCTACATGCAAAAAAGTAGACTCAGAACTCTGCCTGACACAATGTACAAAAGTAAGATCTAAATGGATTAAAGACCTCAACATCAGACTAGAAACCATAAGGTACATTGAAGACAAAGTTGGCAGAACCCTCCATGACATTGAAGCTAATGGTATCTTCAAAGATGCCACGCCACTGGCCGAGCAAGTGAAAACAGAGATAGATAAATGGGACTATCTTAAACTGCGAAGCTTCTGCACCTCAAAAGAAACAGTGACCAAAATACAAAAACAGTCTACAGAATGGGAAAAGATATTCGCCGAACACACATCTGACAAGGGGTTGATATCAAGGATATACAAAATACTGGCTGAACTACACAGGAAGAAAACATCCAACCCCATCAAAAAATGGGACAATGAAATGAACAGAAACTTTCTCAAAGAAGAAATCCAAATGGCAAAAAAGCACATGAGAAAATGCTCTACATCATTAATTACCAGGGAGATGCAGATCAAAACCACAATGAGATACCATCTCACACCTCAGAGACTGGCCCACATCCAAAAGAACAAAAACAACCGATGCTGGCGCGATGTGGCGAGAAAGGGACACTGTTTCACTGCTGGTGGGAATGTTGACTGCTTCAGCCTTTCTGGAAAACAGTATAGATGATTCTCAAAAAATTAGAAATTGAGCTCTCATTTGACCCAGCAATTCCACTCCTGGGAATATATCCCAGAGAGGCAAAAATGTATAGTCGAAGTGATATCTGCACTTGTTTGTTCATTGCAGCACTCTTTACAGTAGCCAGAAACTGGAAGAAACCTGAATGCCCAAGAACAGATGACTGGTTAAAGAAACTTTGGTACACCTACACAATGTGTACTATGTAGCTGTTAGAAAAGATGAAGTCATGAAATTTATATACAAGTGGTACAACATGGAAAGTATGATGCTAAGCGAAATGAGTCAGAAAGAGAGGGATAGACATAGAAAGATTGCATTCATCTGGGGAATATAAAGAAACAAAATATGAGATTAATTCCCAAGAATAGCTGAGATCAACACCAGGAGGATTACTCCATAGCTTAGAGGCCAGCCGGGCATTCTAGGGGAAAGGGCAGCTCAGATAGAGAAGGGAGCACCAAATAAAGGGTGTTTGGAGGATCCTCCCAGGAGGGGAGATGCATGTTGAAAGTAGACTTTGGACTGAACATCTTTGCCACTCAAAGACTCTTTTGCAGACCACGACACTCAAAAGGAGAGAGAGAACACAAGGGATTTCCCTGCCACAGTGGCAGAGTGAGATGGGAGGGGTGGGGGTGGGAGGGATATTATCCATGGTGGTGGAAAATAGGCACTGGTGGAGGGATGGGTATTTGATCATTGTATAATCGAAACCCAAGCACAAACAATTTTAAATCTACAACTGCACCTCATGGTGTTTCACTAAAAATAATAATAAAAAAAATTGAAAATGGAAAAAAAATGTACCTGTCAAGGTTGCAGGCTGGAGATAGGATTTGGGGGAGGAACCTGGGAAACTTGGGGGAGGGAAGAAGACACTGGTGATGGGATTGGTGCCAGAATATGTTTAAAATCCAACTGTGAATAACTTTGAAAATTATGACACTTTAATTCAAAAGTTTAAAGGAATAAATCAATTTGGTGCCAGACAAAAAAAATAATTTTTTTCTGTTTAGCTATAGCATAAGAACAATACAAACATTTTGTCTATTAATTTTTCTGAACTCATCACTTTTTAACATGACATAATGAATGAAAATTATTTTAATGGTTTATTGTGTTGGTGGAGGGGTTCATGGTTTGTAGTGGTTAGAGGCTATAAAGCATTACAAACCATAAACTTTGTGCTCAGGAGTAATCCCGGGTTCAAATGTGGTGCTAGGGGTTAGAACTGGGGTTGACTACATGTAAAACAAAAGCCATACCTCTGATACTTTTTCTCCAGGCCAGGTTTGTCTCATACAATCATGCCAGAATGGAAGGTGACATCTCCACTATTGCTAAAAAAGTGATTATTTAATGAAACTTTGAAAACTGCATGGTTTTTATTTCTCAAGTGTTTATGTAATGAAAAAGTTCATAAAATGCAAAAATAAAAGGTTTATGACAAAGCATGTATTTTATGTGTTAAATAAGTAAGAGATTCATTTTTATATGATTACTTTCTGTGGTGTTTCTTTTTATAACTTGCTTTTATATCTCTGATTATATGTATATATTAAATGTTTAGAATATGATGATTACATTTTGGTGGGGTTTTTTTGTTTTGTTTTGTTCCACACTTAGCAGTGTTCAAGGCTTACTCCTGGTTCTGCATTCAGGGTCACACTGGGGGTAGGGGGACACTCTGGGACCAAATGGGGTGCCCTGGATAAAACTTGGGTTGGGTTGGCCTCTTGAAAGGCAAGAGCCCTACCCATGGTACTATCTCTCTGGACCCAGTAAAAGGATTAATTTTGTAGTTAATGATTAACTGGGCAATATTTACTACCAGAAAGTTTAATATCAATGCTATGGTATATAATGATATACACTTAACCCATCATCATTAAAAATGAAATGAGGTGGGACGGGCACAGAGGCCCAGCTCTGGGCTTCAAAGCTGAACGGCTCCTATTCCAACCAGGTACAGCCCGCCCCCAAGGGCCTGGGACCCTCTCTGGGCATGCGCAGCTAGCTCCATCTCCTAGAAAGCCGGTTTTCTTCCGTGATCTGCGCGGGACGGGCACAGAGGCCCAGCTCTGGGCAACAAAGCTGAATGGCTGAGGAGCCGTTCCAACCAGGAGACGTTCCCAACTCCTCGCCCAGTGCCAGGGACTCTTTCTGTAGCTGCAGCCGCTAACGCGGCCGTGAAATATTCTCCCACTACATATGCCATAGGAACCATAAGCTACCTTCTTAGATGGAAAATTCTCTAGTTTAGCTCAGCCACTAGAAACACAGTAGCCAATAACTCATAAGCCTATCTTAACTCACACTGCATATCAAACAGAATAGTAACAGTGAACGTGAAGGACTAAACCACACTTGTCACAATGGTAAAGCAACGCAAAAGCCCACCAAACTTTCTTATTGAAGAGTCTAGCCCAGATGACACCAACAGTACTGTAGTGTTAGACAACCTCTCTGACAAGGAATTCAGAAGGGAGCTACTTAGGATGCTTAGGGAACTAAAAGAAACAATGGAAAGCAATGCCAATAGAAGACAAGAGGATTTGAAGGCAGAAATGAGGAAAATGCAATAGGAAATGTCAGACCTGAAAAATCTCATAGGCGAATTGAAAAACTCAGTGGAAGGCCTCAGCAGCAGAGTAACAGCGGCTGAGAACAGAATCAGTGAGCTCGAAGATCAAGTTCAGAGACACTCCAGAAAAGAGAAGAAAATGGAAAAGAGACTCACAATTCGGGAAGAGATGGCAAGAGAAGATCGTGATGAAGCCAAGAGGGGTAACATAAGAATTATTGGAGTCCCAGAGGGACAGGAAGAAAACCTTGATGAAGAAGAAACTGTCAACGACATCATTGCTACAACATTTCCAGAGCTGAAGAAAACTAGTGACAACATTCAGGAGGCCCGAAGGGTACCAGCTAGAAGAAATCTGAATAAAAATACCCCAAGACACATTCTGATCAAAATGACCAAAACCTTAGACAGAGACAAAATTCTGAAAGCAGCAAGATCGAAGAAAGAAATCTCTTACAAAGGAGCATCCTTAAAATTCACAGCTGATTTTTCTGATGAAACCCTCATGGCCCGAAAACAGTGGTGGGACATAGTGAAAAAACTCAATGAAATAAATGCCTCCCCAAAAATACTGTACCCAGCGAGACTCTCATTCATAATAGAAGGAACAACACACAGTTTCACAGACAAACAACAGCTCAGGAACTTCATAGACTCAAAACCATGGTTACAAGAACAACTAAGTGGGCTACTTTAAGGCAAGAAAGGCCCCTCAAATACACCAAATTTCAACAGAACAATGGGACAAAATCCCATAACAATAATCTCTCTCAATGTCAATGGGCTAAACGCACCAATTAAAAGACATAGAGTGGCAGGATGGATTAGAAAATTGAACCCAACATTCTGCTGCCTGCAAGAAACACATCTCAATAGTCAAAGCAAACACAGACTCAGAGTCAAAGGCTGGAAAACAATCCTACAGGCAAACAGATCCCATAAAAAAGCTGGGGTAGCCATCCTAATATCAGACCACATCGATTTCAGAGTGAAGAAGGTCATAAGAGACAGTGAAGGCCATTTCCTATTGATCAAAGGATCTGTACAACAGGAAGAACTTACAATAAAAATGTATATGCACCTAATGAGAGACCAGCAAAGTACTTCAAACAACTACTCATAGATTTGGAAAAAGACATCAATAGCAACACAATACTAGTGGGAGACTTCAACACCGCTTTGTCACCTCTTGATAGATCAACCAGACTCAAGCTTAGCAAGGACATACTTCATCTGAGGGAAACAATGGAAGAAAGGGACCTAGTAGATATATACAGGACACTTCATCCACAAAAAGCTGAATACACTTTCTTCTCAAGCGTACATGGAACATTCTCCAAGATAGACCACATGCTGAGCCACAAAACATGCCTCCATAAAATGAAGAAGATAGAGATTGTTTCGACAATCTTCTCAGACCATAATGCGCTGAAATTAGAAGTAAATCACACACAAAAACAGAAAACTAAATCAAACACCTGGAAATTAAACAGTGCACTATTGAACAACGAGTGGATTAGACAGGAAATCAAAGAGGAAATCAAAAGATTCCTAGAAACGAATGAAAATGAGAACACGAGTTACCAAAACTTATGGGACACAGCAAAGGCTGTGTTAAGAGGAAAGTTTATAGCTCTACAAGCATTCCTCAGGAAGGAGGAGCGAGCACACATAAGTAACCTAACCTCACAGCTTAAGAGCTTGGAGAAGGAACAAAAAAAAGGAGCACAACCCGAACAGGAGAAAGGAAATAATAAAACTCAGAGCAGAGATTAACGAGATGGAAACCCAAAAAACAATCCGAAAGATCAATGAAACCAAAAGCTGGTTCTTTGAGAAAATTAACAAGATCGATAAGCCTCTAGCAAAACTCACAAAGAAAGGGAGAGAGAAAACCCTAATAAACCGAATCAGAAATGAAAAGGGGGTCATTACAACAGAAAGCACAGAAATTCAGAGGATCCTCAGGGAGTACTTTGAGAAGCTTTATGCCACGGAACATCAAAACCTCAAGGAAATGGATAAATTCCTAGACTCCTACAGACTCCCAAGGCTGAACCAAGAAGACCTGGAATACCTGAACAGACCTATCACCATCAAGGAAATTGAAATGGTAATAAAAAGTCTCCCCAAGCACAAAAGTCCTGGCCCAGATGGATTCACTAGTGAATTCTTCCAAATCTTTAAAGAGGACTTACTCCCGATGCTCTTTAAGCTTTTCCACGAAATTGAAATATCAAAAACACTTCCGAACAGTTTCTACGAAGCAAATATCACACTGATACCAAAAGCAGACAGACATATCACAAAGAAAGAGAATTACAGGCCGATATCCCTGATGAACACCGATGTAAAGATCCTCAACAAACTACTAGCAAATAGAATCCAACTACTCATCAAAAAGATCATACACCATGACCAAGTAGGATTCATCCCAGGGATGCAAGGATGGTTTAACATTCGGAAATCAATCAACATAATCCACCATATCAACAAAAGAAAAGAAAAAAGGATATGATCATATCAATAGATGCAGAGAAAGCATTTGATAAGATCCAGCACCCATTTATGATGAAAACCCTAGCCAAAATCGGTATAGAGGGGACCTTCCTCAACATAATTAAAGCCATCTACCACAAGCCTACAGCAAGCATCATCCTCAATGGGGAAAAACTGAGAGCCTTCCCTCTAAGATCAGGGACGAGATAGGGATGCCCACTCTCTCCACTGCTGTTCAATATAATACTGGAAGTACTTGCAATAGCGATTAGGCAGGAAAAAGATATTAAGGGCATTCAGGTAGGAAAGGAAGAAATCAAGCTCTCACTATTCGCAGATGATATGATACTCTACTTAGAGAACCCAATAACTTCCACCAAAAACCTCCTAGAAACAATAGACTCGTATAGTAAAGTTGCAGGTTATAAAATCAATACCCAAATTCCATGGCTTTCCTATACGCAAACAGTGAGAGAGAAGAAATCTACATGAAAAAAACAATCCCGTTCACAATTGTGCCCCAGAAAATCAAGTACCTAGGAATCAGCTTAACTAAGGAAGTAAAGGACCTGTACAAAGAAAACTACAAAATGCTATTTCAGGAAATAAAAGAGGACATGAGGAAATGGAAAGATATCCCCTGCTCATGGGTCGGGAGACTTAATATTGTCAAAATGGCAATACTACCGAAACCATTGTATAAATTCAATGCAATCCCTGTAAGGATACCCATGACATTCTTCAAAGAAATGGAGCAAACAATCCTGAAATTTATATGGAACAATAAGCCCCCACGAATAGCTAAAGCAATTCTTGGGAAAAAGAAAATGGGAGGAATCAACCTCCCAAACTTCAAACTCTACTACAAAGCAGTAAAAATTAAAACAGCATGGTACTGGAACAAAGGCAGAACTGAAGACCAATGGAACAGGGTTGAATACACTGACATCTCCCCTCAATCATATGATCATCTAATCTTTGATAAAGGTGCAAGAAATGTGAAGTGGAGTAAGGAATGCCTCTTTAACAAACTGTGCTGGCATCACTGGATGGCTACATGCAAAAAAATGGGCTCAGAACTCTGCCTAACACCATGTCCAAAAGTAAGATCTAAATGGATTAAAGACCTCAACATCAGACCAGAAACCATAAGGTACATTGAAGATAAAGTTGGCAAAACCCGCCATGACATTGAAGCTAATGGTATCTTCAAAGATGCCATGCCACTGGCCGAGCAAGTGAAAACAGAGATAGATAAATGGGACTATCTTAAACTAAGAAGCTTCTGCACCTCCAAAGAAACAGTGACCAAAATACAAAGACAGTCTGCAGAAGGGGAATGGATATTCACCGAATACACATCTGACAAGTGGATGATATCCAGGATATACAAAATACTGGTTAAACTCCACAAGAAGAAAACATTCAATCCCATCCAAATATGGGGCAATGAAATGAACAGAAACTTTCTCAAAGAAGAAATCCAAATGGCAAAAAGCACATGAGAAAATGCTCTACATCATTAATCATCAGGGAGATGCAGATCAAAACCACAATGAGATACAATCTCACACATCAGAGACTGGGCCATATTCAAAAGAACAAAAGCAACCTTTGCTGGCGCGGATGTGGCGAGAAAGGGACACTCCTTCACTGTTGGTGGGAATGTTGACTGGTTCAGCCCTTCTGGAAAACAGTATGGACAATTTGCAAAAAATTAGAAATTGAGGTCGCATTTGACCCAGCAAAACCACTCCTGGGAATATATCCCAGAGAGGCAAAAATGTGTAGTCGAAGTGACATCTGCACTTGTTTGTTCATTGCAGCACTCTTTACAATAGCCAGAAACTGGAAGAAACCTGAATGCCCAAGAACAGATGACTGGTTAAAGAAACTTTGGTACATCTACACAATGGAGTACTATGTAGCTGTTAGAAAAGATGAAGTCATGAAATTTACATTCAAGTGGTACAACATGGAAAGTATCATGCTAAGTGAAATTAGTCAGAAAGAGAGGGATAGACATAGAAATATTGCATTCATCTGGGGGATATAAAGTAACAAAATATGAGATTAATACCCAAGAATAGCTGAGATCAGCACCAGGAGGATTACTCCACAGCTTAGAGGCCAGCCGGGCATTCTAGAGGAAAGGGCAGCTCAGATAGAGAAGGGAGCACCAAATAAAGGATGTTTGGAGGATCCTCCCAGTAGGGGAGATGCATGTCGAAAGTAGACTATGGACTGAACATGTTTGCCACTCAATGCATCTTTTGCAGACCACAACACCCAAAAGGATAGAGAGAACACAGGGCATTGCCCTGTCACAGAGGCAGGGGGGATTAGGGGATTGGGGGGCATATTATCCATGGTGGTGTAAAATGGGCACTGGTGGAGGGATGGGTATCTGATCATTGTATAATCGAAACTCAAGCACAAAAAATTGTAAATCTACAACTGTACCTCCTGGTTTTTCACTAATAAAAAAAAAAGATAACCTTCAAAACAGAATGAAATGAAAGTTTTTCAATAAGCTAATTTTCTCTGCAGACTTATACTGGTAATGATTATAGATTTCTAATTCTTAAACCTTTTATTTCTTAACTTTTTCAATTGACTGAAGTTCTGTGAATTACAAAATTATTAATGTTGGTTTCCTGTGTACATAATTTACTCTCCACACACCTCTTCAGTGTACCCATCTCCCTCTGCCAGTGACTCCAACACCCCACTCCCTTTCAGCTTCTACCCCACTAACAGAGTTATGTGGGTCAGTTGCCTTTCTGTTGCCTTTGGCCCTGCTGTGTATCATTAGGTCCCACCTATGAGAGAGACTGTTCTGTTTCTGTTCCTTTTTCTGATGGACTCATTCAGCATGACCTCCTCTAGTCCCTTTTATGTTTGCTGCAAATTGCATGACATTGTTCTTTGTTAAACACATATACTTGACCCTTTCACTAACTGGGTGGTTTTTTTCCCTTGTTTGTTTGGGGGCCTACACCTGGCTGTGCTCAGGGCTTACTCCTGGCTCTAAAGTCAGGAATCATACCTGGCTACCTTGGGGATCCTGCGGGTGCTGAGGATTGAAAGCATGTAAGGCAAGTTCCACACCTGCTGTACTATCTCTCTGCCCCCTGAATCTTTCACTTTTGAAAGAAGTAGTCTCCCTGTTACTGATTTCGATCCTCAGAAAGAAAGCTGCAGAGTACAACTATACACTGCAAATTAGTTGATCATTACTTAGAAATAGCCATAGACGCCTTGATTATCTCATCATCTCTAGCTAAGTTTTGTTAATAATAGGATTTTGCACATGACTGTTCAGATGAATGAAAATTTCAGTAACATTTTTCTTTCTAAAGCCAACAATGTAGATGAAATTAGCTGGTCATATAAGAAGGAATTTACATGATTTTGTGAAAGATTTATTCAATACAAACAGGCAGAATTTCCATTGGAATAATATACTATCACTATATTACTATCACCCCGTTGTTCTTCAATTCGCTCGAGAGGGGCCAGTAACGTCTCCATTCGTCCCTGTCAAGTGCAAGTGTAGCCCAATGACATATTGGGGGCTCCTTCGGGGTCAAAGAAATAAGGACCATTCATTGTTACTATTTTTGACATATCGATTACACCATGGGTAGCTTATCAGCCTCTGCCGTGTGGGCAGAATACTCTTGGTAGCTTGCCAGGCTCTCTGAGACAGATGGAGGCTTTTGGGGCAGCCTCTAATCATCTTTACAGGTATTCCTAGTAAGGCATATAGGCAGTTGTGATACTTTCAGTAGCCTGCCAGGTTCTCTGAGAGTGAGAACTAGAGAATAAGAGGTGCTTGGTTCCATTGTCTCTGGGTGGCCATTGATGGGGTTACACTTACACAGCAGTTGCTGGGTGTAACTGTCTAGCTATTGGAAGGTCGGGGAGCTGGGTGGAGGAGGCCCAGTCCCGAACCAAGCAGGCTTGGAGATCTCAGCCGGCTCCCGCACACCTGGGTTCCTCTGCTGGTTCCTCATCCAGGCGTGTGGAGAGTAGTCTCAGCATGGCTTTGGCTGGGTCCCAGAGGTCTTGAGCTGTTTATCATATTATATTTATATTATAATGCAATAAATATAACACTTGAAAATATTAATAATTTGATAATGTTGTATATGGTTCTTATTGGATCAAGGGTGATGTAATGAGGCAGATGTCATTTTTGGGGGGGCAGGGGCAGGTTTAAGGCTACACTCAGCTGTGCTCAGGGACTATTGGCTCTATGCTCAAGGTTCACTCCTGGCGGGCTCAGGGAGCCACATGAGATACTAGATCCTAAGTCAGCCATGTACAAGGCAAATGCTCTCCCACTGTCTTATTGCTCTGGCCACACAGATAGGACTTTGACACTCTAGCTAATATCTAAGTTAGGAGATAGCTGTATTCCCTCTGCTCCTTGCTTCAGCCCTGTTTCAGAAAGTGCAGAGGAGAGTATCTGTGCCATCCCCACTCTCACCCCATCACCAACAGGCACCATGAGCATACTGGAACAATGCATGTGGAGACCTCATTTCAGTGCCTAACACATGAATTCTCAAATGAACGCTGTGGGAGCCAGAAAGTTTTTGCATCACCACATGCTTTTCAGTGCTTTCCTCTACTTGGCTTTCTGTTAATCATTTTATAATGTCCTAGAACTCCAAATATAATCAAAACTTCAAAACTACTTCAGCAACATAAGCGCCTTTATAATAATAATAGCACTGCACTGTCCTCCCATTGTTCATTGATTTGCTCAACCGGGCACCAGTATCGTCTCCATTGTGAGACTTGTTACTGTTTTTGGCATTTTGAATATGCCACAGGTAGCTTGCCAGGCTCTGCTATGCAGGTGGGATACTCTTGGTTACTGGGCCCGCTCCAGCAAATCGATGAACAACGGGAGGAGGGAGAGAGTGCTACAGACATTTCAAATGTTTTCACGTGATTGTTTTATTTCATTCTTTTAAAATATTCATTATTGGAGCAATTAGGCAAGAAAAAGATATTAAGGGCATTCAGGTAGGAAAGGAAGAAATCAAGCTCTCACTATTCGCAGATGATATGATACTATACTTAGAGAATCCAATAACCTCCACCAAAAAACTCCTAGAAACAATAGACTTGTATAGTAAAGTTGCAGGCTATAAAATCAATACCCAAAAGTTCATAGCTTTGCTATACGCAAACAGTGAGAGAGAAGAAAGCTACATGAATAAAATGATCCCGTTCACAATTGTGCCCCAGAAAATAAAGTACCTAGGAATCAGCTTAACTAAGGAAGTAAAGGACCTGTACAAAGAAAGCTACAAAAAGCTACTTCAGGAAATAAAAGAGGACATGAAGAAATGGAAAGATATCCCCTGCTCATGGGTCGGGAGACTTAACATTGTCAAAATGGCAACAATACCGAAACCATTGTATAAATTCAATGCAATCCCTATAAGCACACCCATGCCATTCTTCAAAGAAATGGAGCATACAATCCTGAAATTTATATGGAACAATAAGCCCCCACGAATAGCTAAAGCAATTCTTGGGAAAAAGAAAATGGGAGGAATCAACCTCCCAAACTTCAAACTCTACTACAAAGCAGTAAAAATTAAAACAGCATGGTACTGGAACAAAGGCAGAACTGAAGACCAATGGAACAGGGTTGAATACACTGACATCTCCCCTCAATCATATGATCATCTAATCTTTGATAAAAGTGCAAGTAATGTGAAGTGGAGTAAGGAATGCCTCTTTAACAAACTGTGCTGGCATCACTGGATGGCTACATGCAAAAAAATGGGCTCAGAACTCTGCCTAACACCATGTCCAAAAGTAAGATCTAAATGGATTAAAGACCTCAACATCAGATCAGAAACCATAAGGTACATTGAAGACAAAGTTGGCAAAACCCTCCATGACATTGAAGCTAACGGTATCTTCAAAGATGCCATGCCACTGGCCGAGCAAGTGAAAACAGACATAGATAAATGGGACTATCTTAAAGAAACTTCTGCACCTCCAAAGAAACAGTGACCAAAATACAAAGACAGTCTACAGAATGGGAAAGGATATTCACCGAATACACAACTGACAAGGGGTTGATATCAAAGATATACAAAATACTGGTTGAACTCCACAAGAAGAAAACATCCAACCCCATCAAAAAATGCGGCAATGAAATAAACAGAAACTTTCTCAAAGAAGAACTCCAAATGGCAAAAAAGCACATGAGAAAATGTTCTACATCATTAATTATCAGGGAGATGCAGATCAAAACCACAATGAGATACCATCTCACACATCAGAGACTGGCCCACATCCAAAAGAACAAAAGCAACCTTTGCTGGCGCGGATGTGGCGAGAAAGGGACACTGTTTCACTGTTGGTGGTAATGTCGACAGGTTCAGCCCTTCTGGAAAACAGTATGGACAATTCTCAAAAAATTAGAAATTGAGGTCGCATTTGACCCAGCAAAACCACTCCTGGGAATATATCCCAGAGAGGCAAAAATGTATAGTCGAAGTGACATCTGCACTTGTTTGTTCATTGCAGCACTCTTTACAATAGCCAGAAACTGGAAGAAACCTGAATGCCCAAGAACAGATGACTGGTTAAAGAAACTTTGGTACATCTACACAATGTGTACTATGTAGCTGTTAGAAAAGATGAAGTCATGAAATTTATATACAAGTGGTACAACATGGAAAGTATGATGCTAAGCGAAATGAGTCAGAAAGAGAGGGATAGACATAGAAAGATTGCATTCATCTGGGGAATATAAAGAAACAAAATATGAGATTAATTCCCAAGAATAGCTGAGATCAACACCAGGAGGATTACTCCATAGCTTAGAGGCCAGCCGGGCATTCTAGGGGAAAGGGCAGCTCAGATAGAGAAGGGAGCACCAAATAAAGGGTGTTTGGAGGATCCTCCCAGGAGGGGAGATGCATGTTGAAAGTAGACTTTGGACTGAACATCTTTGCCACTCAAAGACTCTTTTGCAGACCACGACACTCAAAAGGAGAGAGAGAACACAAGAGATTGCCCTGCCACAGAGGCAGGGTGAGATGGGAGGGGTGGGGTGGGAGGGATACTATCCATGGTGGTGGAAAATGGGCACTGGTGGAGGGATGGGTATTTGATCATTGTATGATCGAAACCCAAGCACAAAAGATTGTAAATCTACAACTGTATCTCATGGTGTTTCACTAAAAATAAAAAATAAATAAATAAATAAATAAAAATATTCATTATTGGAACGACATCCAGATTTGCAAGGTTAAGGGAAGCTTGGAGGTTCTAGCCATGGTACAACCCTGAGGATTCAGTGCTAAGCCCTAGAGGTGCTGTGAAGAGGGCATGTACTTAGGGTTGTTAAACTTTGCCAGAGACTAACCCTAGACCTTGTTAGGCATGTACTCCATTGTGCGATCCATATTCATAAAGTATGTCACTGGATCTGAGGTGAACTATACACTCAAAGTTTAGCAAAGATGATCCATTTCAATGAACAAAGAAATAATAATTTTCACAATGAATTACTTTCTTTTTTCATATTAATAGCTGAAGAAAAGGAATCTTAATCAATGAATTCCTTAGGTTAAATTTAAGCAGAATGTTTAAAAACCACAAAGCGCCTAAAGTGGATGTTTAAGATTTCTTGTTGTGTAGATATTTGCTTCTACATTGCAACAATGAATTGCTTCCCATGTGTAGAGAAGGGGAGCTATCACATTTAACTATTTAACTATTCTGAAGTTCATACTTATGTGTGAAAAAGCTCAGTTAACAGTGTGTAAGCATTGGGGCCGGGGGTATCTCCATCTTGAAGGCAACACCACAAAAATGAGTCCATAGTTCGAGATATGTATCTACTGAGGAAGAACTGGCAATGTCTAAATTATCTTTCCATAGTGTTTTAGCTCTTTTTAATAAAACGATGTCAAAAATATGTTTGAAAACACTTTACCTCACCTCACACAAAAAGAAAAGCTTAGAGAAATGCTTGAAATGTTGCAGGACAGAATATGCTTCTAAAGGTCTGTGAGAAGCCAAGTCTGACACCTGGGCCGCCATCAGGGCTTTGGACACACAGACCTATGATCCTGGCCACTGTGCACTCTGGGTCAGAGAACACTGACCCTTCTACCCTTCGAGTTCTCTCCTGGGGTTTCAAGTTTTCCTAATGGACTATTAATGGGGTGGATGTAATTTATTGAATAGGACAAGGTAAACTTCTGTGCTTAGAGCTGACTTATGTTTCCTGAAGGGAAAAGAAAAGTTATGAAATAAATCATTCCTTCTTTAATTAGCAGCTTTGGCTAGCTTACTTGAAATGACTGTGTAAAATGTGAAAAGAAGCCAGAAGTTTAGTCAGAACCCAGAGTCTGGTCTCATTGGCTGCTCCGCTGTTCGCCAGGAGATTTGCACAGTTTGGGGTGCATGTGTTCAGGGATATGAGCTCATAATTTTAAGCATCATAAGGAAAGTTTCTTCTGCTTTGGCTCTGAAATAATATTAAAACAGTTTCCATTCAGTGATATGTTCAGAAAATACTAGACAGAACAGGAAACCTCTTAGCATACCTCCCGACTTTCTGACAACCTTTCTCTGGCAGTGCATCTTCCTTTTACATATCTTTTTTTTTTCCAACACAGGAATTCCATTCTCTGACTTCAGTGCCACCTGCTGTTTGCCATGCTGGTGATGTCTAAGCCAGATGCATAATGTTCTGCTTATAATCAGCACAGTGAGAACACATGGTTTCTATTTGGGTCAGGATCCATGGGGGTTGCTAGAATGTACCAGGTACAGTGCAAGACCAGGTGCTGTGAAAATAAGTCTGGGATGCAGGAGCTCATCGATGCTGCTATTAAGAATACTCTGTGGGTTTATGAGATAAAATTTAGTTCATTATAGAATCATTTTGATTTACTCAGAACACTAGAGTAGATCATTTACATTACTTTAAAAAATAATATAATTCATGAACAAAAGCTCAAAAGAACAATGTCCACTTGCCTTCCCTGCTGACTGCCTCTATCCTGAAAACTGGAAAAGTGGATGTATCTCTCCCTCAATAGTCCTCAGCACTTATTTCTCAGGAAAGCAAATTAGATTTTTTTCAGGGAAGAGTTCACTAACAACTTGAAATTCTGTTTGAAGTTGAACCTGGCCCTCCAATAAGCTTCATGTGCACGGTTCACCAAAACGTTTCAATGAGCCACATGTGAATGAACCAAAAAACATGGATTGTATTTCCTTGTAAATATATGTAATTTTAGCAGAAATGAATTTGTCCCGTGCACTCTGTTCTCCTGAAGGTTCTCTCTGATTCACAGTGCATTTATGTCTGAACCCCAAACCTTGCCATAAAGCCTGAAAGAGGTAAATTGTGGCCTAAAATTTTGCTGATGACTGTAAAGTTATGATTAGAACCCACGACTTCTGCTTTACTTCTGTTTGCAGACATTTGTGAGAAGTCAGCCCATATGAAGTCACTTGTAGTGTCTCAGTAATCTCTTCAAATGGCTGCTTCTCTCTCCAGAAAATGGAAAGAAAAGAAGCTTCCCTTACCTTCCTTCATCAGACTCAACAACCTAACCCAGATCTTGAACAATACAATGATCCACTACCCTATTGTTTCAAAAGGAAGAAAATCACAGTATTCTGGAATGTTCTTCTGCTATAACACTACTGTAAAAAAAATATTTGTAGATCATATTGTCTCATTATTTCTACTTTGTCAGCCAGTTAGTAAATTTTAATGGTGATAGTTTAGTCTCTTTTCCTTGTGTGGAAGTGGAAGAAATAAAGCAGTTTTTCTAGAGGCCAATGCCTCCTCTCTCTCTTTTGCTTTCCTGTCACTAAAGAAGCAGAGGTGAATAGAAGCAGAGTTCACTTGAAAAAGAACAGACCACTAATAAATTGCATGGTCATTACCCTTTATGCATATTTGTTCTAATAGGTGTCACTGATTCCTGCCTCCTAATAAGGAAAGGAAGTAGAAAAACACATAAATTCACTCAAAGGGAGTCAAACAGCCTGCAGCCACATTTGACAGCTGCAAATGTTACCATGAGCACAAAAGCAAAACAGGGATTTAAAAAGTGATACATTGCCAGGGATTTGGGCAAGATTTCCTTGGATCCAGACTCTGTTTTGCACTGGCTCAGCTGGAAAGAAGAGCAGCAACTCCTGCTTTCCACATGTGATGGAATTTGGAGATTAAGTAAACAATGGAGTCAATTGATTTCAAATGAATTTATAATTGCATACCAACATTTGTCTTTGTATCAGAGAAGTGTTTGGTTGTTTATTTTATTTTTTTAAAGCCACAGCAGTTCAGAGACAGAGGGCAGCAAGAGCTAGCGTGGAGAGTGAGAGAGTGTTTGGTCCAATATCACAGTGCAATTAAATTTTAACTTCCATTCTTGAAAATTTACTCATGTAATAGTTCTTTGCCTCTTTTTCCTTCTGTTATTTTTCTCCTTTCTTCTTTTCTACAAGGTATTTTTTCCAGGATGTTGTGGGAATCCAGAAACAATACACCATACACAATTATAGTGACCATTGAGATGAAATTCAAGGGTCTGTTTCCTAGTTATTGTCTACCTACTCTGATAAAACTTCTAGTGGAATACTGAATAAAAATGGTAGCAGTAGACCTTTCTCTTGTTCTGTTCTTAGGGAGGATGCATTAAGGATAATGTTAGCTGTGGGTCTTTGCAGATGACATTATCAAAATGGAGGGAAGTTTTTATTTCTAATTTGTTGAGTAATTTTTATTAAAAAGGGTAATTATTGTTTTTAGGTGAAAATAATTTAAAAGAGTTATTATTTACTGAAAGAACCAGAAGGAGGAAAGAAATGGAGCACCTGTAATCTAATAACACTAGATATCCTTCCTTTTAGTCAGTTCCTTATTCTTCATTTGAATAATGCAGGAGAGAACCCCTAACCCACCGACAGGGTCAAATGGACTGTCTGTAACTTTGTGTAATGAATTTGTGCAAAACCAAATATGCCATTGCCCACGCTGATCTGCGTGGAAGATATTAATTTGGTTTCTTCTCATTTTATGAGTAGCCAAGAAGTCCTGATTAGAAATAATTGTTTCAACCTTTCTAGTTTTGAGAAGTTTCCTGTTTCTTAGTGAGAAACAATTTTCTCTAACTGGGAAATCTTTTCAGTAATTCTTCTCCCTGTGGGAAGCGGAGAGGACAGGGGATTGGAAGAAAACTTTCTTCCTTCCTAGCAGTAAGTTTAGTTTATTCTCAGCCATCCATGAATTCTCAGCTGCAAGGTTTGCATTGATCATGTGACACACCTAAAGAAAGATTTTTTAAAAGGATTTTCAGAGAAAACCGTGCCAGAGACAGTAAAGAGACAAGTAACAACCAGTTACTCACTCGTTAAGTACTCTCTCTGGCTATTGTTCTGTTGTGGTTTTTACCTTTTTGGATGTGGGATGAAATCACAAACCCATCCTCCGCATCCTGACTGACTGCATGTTGGAGCACCGGCTGTTACGCAGAGACGTGATCACGTGATGCAGCAGTGGGCTCTCCTGTATTATTTGTCCACACGAATGAGTAGCAAGATTTCCTCTAAGTGTTTAACGTGACTTTTGCAAAGGAAGCAGCACAAGGAAACCGAGGTAAATGCTTCCTGTTCTAGGGAGATTAGATGAAGAGTGAGTAATTAAATTTAAAGATTGCTGTAAACTAAGAAAGAAGCAAAGATAATAGTAACAAGTAAGAATTGAAATTGATTTTAATGTTCAGCTGTATTTTTAAAAGACAAGACAAACTTCTCAGCACTTTGCCATTGAATATGAAATTCACTCATGAGATTGATGGTTTCCCTTTACTAGATTAAGAAAGACCTGTTTATTTCTTATCCTAAGGGATTTTATGCATTTTCATAATAAGTGAATGCCTCAGTTTTATCAATTGCTTTATGCTAGGTGATCTTTTACATGTATAGATATTTCATTTAGATATAACAATTTTATTATGCACTGCATTGTAGTATTTCCCTCCCGTTTTTCATGGATTTGCTCCAGCGGGCACCTGTAACTTCTCACAACAAATTGTGAGACTTGTTGCTACTGTTTTTGGCATATCAAATATGACATGGGTAGCTTGCCAGGCTTTGCTGTGCCGGCGAGATACTCTAGGTAGTCTGATAGAAATTAATTGTTCTGAGATCCATGTAAAAGATATATTTATCAATGCTGATACTTAAACATTCACTTGATCACTTGTCATCCCATTATTCAACAATTTGCTCGAGTGGGCGCCAGTAACGTCTCCATTTGTCCCTGTCACATGCTAGTGTAGCCCAATGGTGTCTGCTTGCTACAGGAACATGAAGAGCCTCAAACCGTTCATTCAGGGTCTTGACAAAGAAGTCTAACCATTTCATAGGTGAGCGGCCACACAATCTTTTGACCTCCCGTAGAATCCAGACAGTTATGGCTCTAGTCCAGCGGTCATCTCCAAATGGCATGACGTGTCCAGCCCATCTGATTTTTGACACCTTTGCAAATGAGACAGAGTCCCTAATTCTCGATCAGCGACAGAGGTCAGAATTCCAGATTCCTTCTCTCACTTGAGTGAAGCATGACACTCCAAGCATAGCTCTTTCGACTCCTCTTTGGGAGACCCAAATAGCATTCTCATCCTGTTTTCATATGTCCTAGGTCTCTGAGCGGTATGTTAATGCAGGAAGAATGGTGGAGTCGAAGAGACGTGCCTAGAGTCGGAGGTTCTTCATTCT
This sequence comes from Sorex fumeus, assembly GCF_029834395.1. Classification (NCBI taxonomy): domain Eukaryota; kingdom Metazoa; phylum Chordata; class Mammalia; order Eulipotyphla; family Soricidae; genus Sorex; species Sorex fumeus. The sequence continues at coordinate 8,289,002 of NW_026606103.1, forward strand.
CTTAGCTATTTCTTTGACACTCTTTGAAGGTGTTCCATGCCCCTCTCTTCCTCCTGCGCAACTCAGGTAGCAAGCCAGATTCTGAAAAGGATTCATCGCGATTGACAATATCCACACGGTCACCAAGCTCATTGAGGTTTCTCAGGAGTTCAAGATGCTGCTCTGTCTAACGTTCATTGATTTAAAGAGGGCCTTTGATTCTGTTGAGACAGAAGTTGTCATAGAAACAGGGCGTTCAAACTCAATACATCAGGATCCTCCGTGAGCTGTGTTACGGATTCACCACCAGGATCTCACCATTCTACAAGGAAGTGATCATCAACATAAAGAGAGGGGTTAGTCAGGGTGATACTATTTCACCAAAACTCTTCAGTGCCACCCTCGAGAACAGAACGTCATGTGATGACTGGAATGGGAAGGAATGGGAGTGAAGATAGATAGTCGGCAACTACACCACCTCTGCTTCACTGATGACATCGTTCTAATAGCTCCAAACATTAGCCAAGCGGAGCAATAGCACAGCGGTAGGGCGTTTGCCTTGCATGCAGCCAACATGGCCAACCCGAGTTCGATTCCTCTGCCCCTCTCAGAGAGTCCGGCAAGCTACCGAGAGTATCTCGCCCACATGGCAGAGCCTGGCAAGCTCCCCGTGACGTATTCGATATGCCAGACACAGTAACAACAAAGTCTCCAATGGAGACGTTACTGGGCCCGCTCGAGCAAATCAATGATCAACGGGAGGGCCTTTACTTTTACTTTAGCCAAGCGGCACAAATGCTTGCTGACTTTGACTGTGAGTGTGGAAAGGTCGGACTGCAGCTGAATCTCATGAAGACAGTGTTCATGAGAAGCAGACTCCTTCCTGACATTCCATTCGCTCTCAGTGGAACTAACATCTCTAAATGCAGCAGTTATGTGTACCTAGGTCAAGAACTCAACATGACAAACAAACCGGCACTTAAACATTATCTATTACAAATATGATACAAATATTTTATAATATAAAGTCAGTATTCCCTTTTTAGGCGAAAGCATGCTTTTATACTTTCAGGGACCTAGTCAGATTTTTCCCTTAATATTTTCTTTCTTATTAAATTGTACATTTGTAGAATTTATCTATTTTATAAGCAAATTTTAAAATGCTATAGCATGGAATAACTTGTATTGTTAATTTTAATTAATATATCTGCTAAAATATTGAGTTTTTGTGAAAAAAATTATTTTACAATTTTCAGGAGTTTAACTTTATTTATATATTTTTGTGGAGTCTTGGCCACCTCCATAATATATTTTTTTAAATATCTTTAAGACGTGGACATAGTAAGAGAACAACAAATAGCCAAAGTGGTGTTGGAATGATGAATGAATGAAAAGTACAATTTTCAGTATTGTACAGCATGTTATGTTAATAAAAATAATAACAAAATTAATATATATGATAAAATTTATCTAGTTTCCTAGTCGCAAATATTTCTGATAAAAATAGGGGAAAATCTAGTGATGTTTTTAAGATCTGATGCAATTTTGAGTACCTATTTTTGTATACTGATTTTTAAAAATTGATAATAGCAATTCCCTGTTCTGAACAGAGTTATGCAACCTCAAATATATACATATATGTATATCTCTTTCATATATGCCTAGATAAGGAGGTTGGGGAGGTTAGGATAAATGGAAAACTGGGTTTCATTTTTCTCTTGATCATTATGCTTTTTCTGGCTATAGAAACCTTAGGCTGGGACAGAAACCAAGAAACACAGCTAGAAAACTTAGGCTGGGACAGAAACCAAGAAATACAACTAATAAGGTGTTGAGACAGACCTGAAGTCACACAGTTGTTGGAACAAGTGCTGTGAAAGTCCTGAAGCAGCGCGTGCATGCTCATGTGCTGTGTTTGGAAGGTAGCCAGGACGCATGACGGGAATAAGGACGGTGCAGGGCTTTGCCACTAACAAGACAGGGGAGATTTTGTGATGCACATTAGACTCTAAATTCTGGCCACACCCTCACAAATTTGGAAGATCCTAGCAAAGTTTTGTTTAGCCTGAGTATTTTCTTTAGCTATGTAAAGGGATAATGCTAGTACCTGATTCATTAAATGATTTGTGTAATGAATGCACAATAGGCTGTGTGAGTAGCGTTTTTATGTTTGTATTATCTGATTTGAATTATTTAGTATTTCGGGCATCAGGGATAGATTTATGCTGGTATAGAATTGTGTTTTTTTAATATTGATGTCTAATATAAAGAGGTATTGAATGTAAATCCAAGAAAAGATTAATTTCAAGCAGCAGAAAAGTTTAACTCAGACTTAAAAAGAACTGTAGGATGGTGGAGAAAAGATAAGCTAAACAAGAAAATAATCTTTTTTTTACCCTAAGCAACAAGAACTTTGAACAGCACACACTACACTCAGTTGACCTGTCTGACAACTAAGTGTGGTATCAACTCTATAAATTTTTTGGGTAAAAATTTGGAGAGACTCTAGTGCATGACTGAGTTTTACTGTGAGCTCAGAATGTTTCATGTGTTTCTGCTAGCTCAAAGGGTCTATGAATCCATATGTCTGCTTGCATGTAATTTCTTGAGCAATTCTTCACCAATTGTGATCAATTCATTTCACTGGTTTAAAGAAAACAAGAGGTTGGGGGACCTGCACTAAATGTCTCCAGTTCCCAAATCTCTTCAGCTAGGAGGAGGTCTCATTTTGCAATTAAGCCAGGACAGATACCTGAAAACTCAGCTTTCAGGCAAACCATGATTAACTTGATCAAAGGCATCTGGGAGAGTCATCAGTGACCTGAAATTATGACCTTAGTATTCTGACCTGAAACTAGACACCACTGGAATTGCTTTCTGCAAGAAAGATCACACCATAGGGAGCTTTGTTTGCTGTCACAACAGTTTTTTTTAGTCTTGGAGCAGTTAAGTACAAAACATGTCCAAAGGGATAATCCACCAAAAAATAAATGACTTTTCCAATTTTGCATAAGTCGATTTTCAGAAAACAAACTCTCTTCTGTTCAAGTGATAGCATAAAATTTAAAATGCCTCAATTATTATCAGTCCCCTGAACTAAATATAAGATTTGGTCTTTCAAAATCAACTATGGCATCAAGGTTAATTTTCAGTTACTATTATTAATAAAAAGTAAAGGTTGAGGGAAATACAAAACAAATTTATACGTGCTAACAAAAGAACTTTGTCAATGTGGGGTCAGCAGCAGAGTGTTCTCTAGAAAGCTCTTGAAACTAGAAAACTGAGGTGCTGGACTTTAGATGATTTAACAACAAACTTAGAAGGATGCCTTGGAAAGAAAGGCATCAGTGAGTTGTCCCATTCCAAACAGCCTTTCAAGAAACTGTTTGTACCTACAAATTAAAGTTTAGGAGATATGCCAAATATCTATCTGCCGTTCTTTCCCCATCTCCCAGCACTGACATAACTTTTAAAAGGGAGTCTTTGAATCCTCACTGGATTTTAGGGTGTTTTTGAGTGGGTTTTTTTTTTTTGGTGGTTTTTTTTTTCAGTCTTTGCAGGGATTGGTTCCTTGCCAGTGAGGATAAGAGGCTGTCAGAGCATATACCCAAATTCTCAAAGGACAATGATTACATTTTTCAGGGGGCAGTCAGCGAATTCATCTAGAAGCTACTTGAGAGCACAGTGAATAGTTTAAGTGGGAACACTGAGGTTTACAAAATGAAATGAAGGTTCAAAAGAATAGGGATACTTGAAACAGGTGAGAAGATTGTGTCCAGGCAGTTTGCAAGACTATTGTGGAAACCTTTCATCTTAAAAGACCAGTCACACTCATCTCTTCAAAAGAAAATAAACACAAATTGGGGGATTATATTGATCTCTGAAGCATAATTGTGAGTATTAAGTGGCTTTGTAAACAATGAGAGTTTTCCTAGAGTTTAAATCTCTCAAACGAATTGGAATTTTTTTTCTTCCAATGAGAAAGAATGTATAGAAATAGTTGGTAACAAATCCCTTGCTTCCTGGAAGAGGTTCTCACATAGAGGTAAGGAGAGAAAAATTTTAGGGTCTCAAAAACTATAACCTCTGTTCAATTGCACTCAACAATTTAACCTTTCCCTCAATTTACCTTAGTTTTCTTAAACATGTAAGATGCCACATCCCCTTTTTGTTTCAGTGTTTTTAATTCTCTTTTATTTCAGTTTGCAGGACATCTGGGGAGAAATGATAATCAAAAATGACTACTATAGGGGACCAAAGAGATAATACAATGGTTATGGTGCTTGGCTTGCACATGGATGACTTAGATTCAGTACCTGGCATCCCATAGAGTACCCAAACACTTTCAGGTGTAATTCCTGAGTGCCGAGCCAGGAGTAAACTCTGAGCATTGCCAATTGTGACCCCAAAACAAAGTAAAACAAAAAATACTACAAAAAAAAACCATATTGCATCCTTGGTCCCTAAAGAAACTCTCCTAAATAATAATTTAAAAATCTGCAACTATAGGGGCTGGAGAGATAGCACAGTGGGTAGGTTGTTTGCCTTGCATGCGGCTGACCCGGGTTCGATTCCCAGCATCCCATATAGTCCCCTGAGCACCGCCAGGAGTAACTCCTGAGTGCAGAGCCAGGAGTAACCCCTGTGCATTGCCAGGTGTGACCCAAAAAAACAGCAAAAAAAAAAAATCTGCAATTACTATATTTTTACCTCCTGAATTTGATGATAACCTTTCTTCCCATAATTAAGAAAAGTCATTTGTCATAGATTGTATGCATGCTTCAGTGAAAAGATCATTTTGTTAAAAAAATTTTTTTTAAACATCTGATTTAGTAATCACTGTTAGCTTAGTGATTTTTGCACAAGTCACATAGCTGGAATCTCTGAACTTCATTTTTCCCCCTAAGGCATGCTCAAATTCCTCATGTAAGGCTATACTAAGTATAAGGTGGAGCATCTCCATGATTTGGGACAGTTTCTGGCATATACTAAGAGCTCAAGCTAATGAAATTGTCTAAACTCCCTGAGAACCAGATCCAGTTGCCTTGAATTCTTACCACCCAAGTAATGGGTGCTTTCCAAACCAATGAGTGCTCTCCAAATCACATAAATGCAATCAGTTGCAGGAACTGTCCTTGGAAAAAGTTTCTAGCATTTTGGTTAATGTTTTGTTTTCACTTTCTAATGTTTTTAGGTAGCCCTAGCTCCACATTAAGTCACCCAGTGTCAGATACACCATATAGGGCTTTGTGTAGAAGTTCGTTATATTTTCATTCTTACGTTCACCTTTCAATAGCTTCTTAGATTGCCCTTCCAATTCTCTAGTCAGGGGGCCACATCCATAGTACAGGGAACAAGGTGCTTGCCTTGCACATGGTAGACCCCAATTCAATCCCCAGCACTGCTATATGGCCCACCAAATTCTGGTCACAACTGATCCTTGATCACAATCAGGTATAAGCCCTGAACACAGATGGAGGTGGGTCAAAACAAAGCAAAACAAAAACCTCACAGCTCCAGCTTAATTCCCTCATTAGTTCCTTTTTTTGCCTTCTGCCTGTTAATTACTCCCCAAATACTCCAAACTCGTTCCAACCTCCTGGTCTATTTTCCTCTACTAGTTGGCAGCCTTGCTTCAACTTTGTCTCCTGAGACAAGAGTCTAGTCAGTGACTTCTCAGCTTCCCTTACTTTAATTTATTCAATGCCATTGCCCTGAACACTCTGCCAAATGTTCTGCTGTTTCCAAGCGAGGCAGAGACTACACCTACTTAATTGCCAGTTGTTTTAGCAATGTGTACAACAAGTATGCCTGGCGTGGAGGAAGCCAGCGATCCCGGGGATACTTGCAAGTCCATATGTGGGTGGGCAGGTGCATGGTAGGGTCTTTGTTGGTGCTGGGGTAGGGGAAGTATTTAATGGATCTCAGAGTTGGTGTCTCTGCTCTGATAGTTGTCCTGTCTCTTGATCTTTTTTATTTTTTGCTTTTTGGGTCACACCTGGCCATGCACAGGAGTGACACCTGGTTCCGCACTCAGGAATCACCCCTGGCGGTGCTCAGGGGACTATACGGGATCGTGGGAATCGAACCCAGGTAGACCACGTGCAAGGCAAATGCCCTACCTGCAATGCTATTGCTCCAACCCCATCCTGTCTCTTGATCTTAAGGACAAGTACCTGTCATAAGAGGGGCTTTCTTGATGGGGAGATTCAAATTGTCAGACGCTTCTGTTTGTTGGAGCACCTGACGGATTCAGGCATGTGTTGCCAAAGTTCTTGGTAGTGAGGTGGGTCGTGTTGCAACCAGTTTGTACCCAGGCTCCTGGAAGAGGCACATGAGCTGAAAACCAGGCTACCATCTTCCTGTGGGGTCCAATGGTAACCCTGAGGACTCACAGAACCTGGCAATGCCTCCCAGAAGCTCCTTGAAGATAGGCTTTGGAGTTGTGTTTGTCCAGAGGGTGGGAAGCTCTCAAAAGCAGGTTAAGAATGTTTATAGCTAGTCAGAAAAAAATAAAAACTAACAACAAACCAGCTTACAGAGGATGCACTTCAACATCTCACCGAGAAGAGAAGGCTGTACTGATGCCTCAAGGGGCCAGGGAGAGAGGGCTTCTTTTCCTCTCTTGTTTTTTTCTCTTTTTCTCTTCTTCTTTTTTTCCTTTCTCATTCAGTGTTAATCAAGGATTACTCCTGGTTCTATGCTCAGGTGACCTGCTGGTGCTCAGATGGTCACATGCAGTGGCAGAAACTAAACTGCGGTCAGTCGCATGCAAGGCAAACACCTTACCACTGTATTATTTCTCTGGCTCACAATTTAGTTCTTGATATATTCTTCCCAGAATTTAAGTGTTCTTACCCATTCATGCTATTTTAAAGCATGAAAATCTATTTTTAAAATATGAACTTATTTTTATGGGATTATGAAGATTTCTATGTCAGTAGTCTATATAAGAATATTTTATTTGATTCTTTACTATTTTAAGATATTAATTGAGGGCTGGAGAGTATAGTAGATAATGTTCTTACTTTGCACACAGTGACCCACGTTTGATATCTGATATCATTAATGTGTTCTTGAGCCCCACCAGGAGTGATCTCTGAGCACAGACAAGAAGTGAGTTCTGGGAACCAACAGGGGTAGCCTCTAAATCAAACCAAAACAAAAAACCAAATACTTATGAAAACATTGTGATTATACAACACAATAGCATTCATATCAGTGTTTTGGGGAAATAGTATTTCATCCCATTCCCACCAATAAGAGTCAATATCTCTCCTCTTTCTCCCCAGGATACTGCTTCAATGGCATTTGATTTGAATCTTTAGTGTTATTTATAATTTATAAGAGATGTGCCCTAAAAAGCACTATTAAAATGTGAAAATTGACAATGAAAGCAAGATTGTCTATAACTTGGAAATGCTATGCATTATTTTGATATATTGTTGTGAAAACTATACATTAAGAGCTGTGGCAGTTTTATCACAAATTTATTACACTATATAAAAAATTATTAATTATTATCAGAGTTTCTTATAAGAAACAAGTGAGGCTTATATGTCATAACTTAATTGCAGAAGAGGTCAAAATAGTTTTAATTACATCAAAACTTTAGGTTCTTCTTTTAACAATAATAAGTAAGCTTTAGTTCCAAACATGGAAGCAATGAGTGGTCCCTAAAAATATGGCCTCCCACTTCACTAGTGAAATCAACATAGAAATGTCCAGAAAGTAAGTATTTGGTCCTTTATTTCTAGTTTCTATGATATTTTTGAGCCCAGAAAGTCCACGATCCATTGAGGACTTTCGTCAGTTTCTAGATAATTCAGTTGTCAGTGCCATAAAGCATACACAGAGACACATACAAATACATATGTTTGTTCACTTTATACACGTCTATTGCACACACATGCACACATGCATACATAGACACACTGGCTATGTTCTTGGTTTAATATTGAAGTGATGTCTCAACAGTTATAACAGCCAACTTCCTAAGTTCCTTTCATGCAAACATGGGAGCTCTAGACTTTCCAAGGTCTGATAAACATGGTAACAATTTCATGGCCTCTATCCCTGCATATGATCAGCCTCATCTTACTAATGTTCTATAATCAACTATGGGATAAAGTATCCAAGCTCTTGATTCTTGGCCCTTCCTTGGATGCCCTCAGTGAGTGCAATCCCTGTCTCTGGAACTTACTCCTTGTTCCCCAGTCTTCCCTGATGCTCCCAAATGCCTGTTCTGTTTGTTTGACCTCCGTTTTAGGCTTCATCAATTAGGAATTCAATAACAAATGAGGTTAAGGAGGAAAGTGGAGCAAAGGAGAAAGATGGTCCAGGAGGAGAAACAGGAGTGTTCCCTGACAGTAACTACAGGAGCAGTATATAAGTCAGCAGAGTCCTGAAAAAGTCAAAAATAGAGTTTCCCATCAACTACCTAAAAGCTATTCAACTAAAATGGCATTTCTCCTACCAGGTCTTTGGTTCACCCCTAAACCTTATTTCCATTAACTTACTTTGCAGATTTTATGAAGGAATAATGGAGAGAATAAATCTATACTCAGAGTAGAGATTTTGATTTTTCCATGGAACTGTGGAAGATTTTTTATGAATAAGTTAATTTAGTACACTTAGCTTATATCCTTAGAGGTGTTAATAATTTACAAGTAATGTCCCCAAGGAAACATCATTGTTCAAATACAAATCTTGCTGAGGTTACCCTTTCAGTTGTATAGCAAAGAGTTCATAGTGACTTTCAAGTTTAAGTAAAAAGTTTTAATTTTACCAAAATTTTAAGGTATGTTTGATGCATTCTTATGTACTAAAAGAATATGAAATTTGTTTCAAGTCAGTTAAACATTCCTTCCCATTTCTGAGTCTCATATAAAATCAACACTTTTCATTTGAACTCTCCCCTCCCACCCCCCAAAGGAAAAGACTGGGGTGAGAAAAGCAAAGTAAACAGGTGTCCAAACTGAAACTCAAGTTGGAGGTCAAGGAGAGAGGCAGAAGACATTAAAATGTTTCTTTTATGGGCATAAAACACTCATAATTTGTGTTGTTTCTCATGCTGCAAACAGATGGGTTAGTGCTTTTCTATAAGTAAAGGTAGAATATAAGACTGAATCCCAATGAATACATGATGTGAATTGAAGCTGCTCATAAATCATCCTCCCCCACTTCATTTTATCAAGACACAAAATAATTTATATAGTGTGAACCATTAATAGATATTAAATATCTTTCTTAAGAAGATACTAGTTCATTACATTTGAACAAAAAGTGTCTAGCAAATGAGATTTAACCAATCCTGACACTAATGGTTTCCAGAATTCTGCTGACTCTTGCAACTCTGAGTCTATCAGACAAAGTTCTTTACATGACAGAGCTCAGTAAATGGTGCTGTTGAATTAAGTGTCTACAATTTAAGATAAAATGAATACCACATTATAAATTAGTCAATCATTAAATTTTGTTAGAGAGTTAAAATTTATTTGAAGAGATTAAAGTGCTTTCATGTATCACACCATATAAAATATGTTAGATAAATTAAAGGGTCAACTACAGAAACTGAATGATAAGAGTATCAGAAGAAAGTAAAGGAGGCTCTATCCACACCATCTGGTAGAAAGAAGTTTTACTAAGACAGAATATTTAAGGAAATCAGATTTGAAGGTTTTAGAGGGGATCTTTCATGTATAGAGAGAATTATAGCATAAATAATATTAAAATATTTTAATCTTGGGTAAATATTGTCAAAATATGTTTTGTAAGTTTTACATCATGCCAGGGAATGAATCCAAGGCCTCATACATGCAAGGCAAGCACTCTACCATTTAAACTGCATCCCTAGTACAAAAGACCAATGTTAATAAACACAAATTAGACATGCAATAAAATATGTCTCAAGAGATATATGTAGTTAATCCACAGGAGAAATTATGAACGACCAATAGGCACTTAAAAAGAAGGCTACCTCATCAGGAATCAGGCAAATGGAGCAAAGAAAATTTACTCGAGAAAAATATCAGTCTCTCTTACCAAAAAAGTTCATACATCATGACCAAGTAGGATTCATATCAGGGATGCAAAGATAATTTAACATTCATAATTCAATCAACATAATACATCATATCAATAAAAGGAAAGATAAAATAGATGATCATATCACCAGATGGAGATAAAGCTTTGGACAAGATCCAGCAAAAATTCATAATAAAAACTCAACAAAATGGGAGTTGAAGGAATTTTCCTCAATATAGTCAAAGCCATCGACCACAAGCCCACAGCAAGTATTATTCTCAATGGACAAAAATTGAAAGCTTTCCCTCTGAGATCAGGGACAAAGCAAGGTTGCCGACTCTCACCATGTCTATTCAATAAGGTACTGGAAATATTTGCCATAGCAATGAGGGAAGAAAAAGATACTAAATGCACCAAGAAAGGAAAGATAGAAGTCAAGATCTCACTATTTGCAGATGACATGATGCTATACTTAGAGAACCCTAAAGTCTCTACCAAAAAACTCCTAGAAAAAAACAGATTTGCCTAGTAAAGTGAAGGGTTACAAAGTCAATACCCCAAAGTCTATGGCTATCCTATATGAAAATAATGAAAGAGAAAAAGTGACACTAAAAAACAATCCCTTATCAAAGATTATATATATGCTTGATTGAGGGTGTGTGTGTAAGGATATTCAACCCTGTTCCATTGGTCTGTGGATGTGCTTCTGTTCCAATACCATGCTGTTTTAGGGCTGGAGTGATAGCACAGTGGATAGGGCATTTGTCTTGCATGCAGCCAACATGGCCGACCTGAGTTCGATTCCTCCGCCCCTCTCAGAGAGCCCAAGCAAGCTACCGAGAGTATCTCGCCCGCACGGCAAAGCCTGGCAAGCTACCCGTAGCATATTCGATATGCCAAACACAGTAACAATAAAGTGTCACAATGGAAACGTTACTGGGGCCACTCGAGCAAATCAATAAACAATGGGAGGACAGTGACAGTGACCATGCTGTTTTAAATATTACCACTTTGTCGTACAGTTTGAAGTTGGGGAAGGTGATGTCCCCCATCTTTATTTTCCCAAGAATTGTTTTAGCTATTCGTGGGGGCTTGTTGTTTCATATGAATTTCAGGAGTGTTTGATAAATTTCTTTGAAGAATGTCATGGGTACCCTTATAGGAATCGCATGAATCTATATAATGACGCTTTGAATCTGTATAATGCTTTGGGAAGTAGTGCCATTTTGACAATGTTAATTCTCCCAATCTATGAGGAGAGGATGTGTTTCCATTTCCTTGTGTCTTTTATTTTTTAAAGTCGTTTTGTAGTTTTCTTTGTACAGGTCCTTTACCTCCTTAGTTAAGTTGATTTCAAGGTACTTGATTTTCTGAGGTATGGTTGTGAACGGGACTGCCTTTTTTGATATAACTTTCTTCTCTCTAATTATTTGTTTATAGGAAAGCCATGGATTTTTGGGTATCGATTTTATAGTCTGCTACTTTACTATACAAGTCTATTGTTTCTAGGAGCTTATTGGTAGAGGCTTTGGGATTCTCTAAATATAGTATCATGTCACCTGCAAATAGTGAGAGTTTGATTTATTCTTTTCCCATTTGGATGCCCTTGATGCCTTTTTCGAGCAAGCCTCTTTAACAAATGGTGCTGGCAAAATTGACAGTTACATGCAAAATATGGACTCAGACATCTACTAACACCATGCACAAAAGTCAGATCAAAATGAATTAAAAACCTCAACATCAGACCAGAATCCATAAGATACATTGAAGAAAAGGTCGGCAAAACCCTCTGCGACATTGAAGCTAAAGGTATCTTCAAGGATGAAACAGCATTGACCAAGCAAGTGGGAACAGAGATAAACAAATGGGACTATCTTTTTTTTTTCAAATTTTTATTGATTCACTGTGAGATATAGTTACAAGCTTTCATGTTTGAGTTACAATCACACAAAGATCAAACACCCGTCTTTCCACCAGTGCACATTCCCCACCACCAATATCCCCAGTATATTCCCAGTTTTCCGACCTTCCCACTGCCTCCATGGAAGACAATATTAGCCATTCTCTCTCTATACTTTTGGGCATATGGTTTGCAATGCAGATACTAAGAGGTTATCATGATTGGTCCTTTATCTACTTTCGGCACACACCTCCCATTCCTACCGATTTCTCCAAACATCATTTTCTAAGTGACCCCTTCTCTATTCCAGCTGTCCTCTCCCACCCGTTCATGAGGCAGGCTTCCAACTATGGAGCAATCTTCCTGACTCTTATATCTACTGTCCTTGGGTGTCGGTCTCATGTCATATTATTTTATACGCCACAAATGAATGCAGTCCTTCTATATCTGTCGCTCTTTTTCTGACTCATTCCACATAGCATGATACTCTCCATGCATAGCCACTTATAAGCAAATTTCAAGACTTCATCTCTCCTAACAGCTGCATAGTATTGCACTGTGTAGATGTACCAAAGGTTCTTGTTCTCGGACACGATCTGGTTGTTTCCAGATTTTGGCTATTGTGAACAGTGCTGCAAGGAAAATATAGGTACAGATGTCATTTCTACTGTGTTTTTTTGTACCCACAAGATATATTCCCAGAAGTGGTATTGTGGGGTCATATGGAAGCTCAATTTCTAGTTTTTGAGAACTGTCCATATTGTTTTCCAGAAAGGCTAGACCAGTCGGTATTCCCACCAACAGTGAAAGAGCGTCCCTTTGTCCCCACATCCACGCCAGTACTGGTTGCTTTTGTTCTTTTGAATGTGTGCTAGTCTCTGTATTGTGAGAGGATATCTCATTGTTGTTTTGATTTGCATCTCCAAATGGGACTATCTTAAACTAAGATTCTGCATCTCAAAAGATACAGTGACCAAAATACAAAGACAATCTACAGAATGGGAAAGCATATTCACCCAATACCCATCTGATAAGGGGTTGAGATAAAGGATATACAACTACTGATTGAACTCTACAAGAAGAAAACATTCAATCACAACAGAAAATGGGGCAATGACCACAACAGCCAAAAGGAGAGAGAGAACAAAAGGGAATGCCCTGCCACAGAGAAGGGTGGGATGGGGGGATGGGGGGTGGAAGAGATACTGGGACCCATGGTGGTGGTAAATGGGCACTGATGGAGGGATGGATATTTGATCATGGTATAACTGAAACCCAAGCACAAAAATTTGTAAGTCTACAACTGTACCTCATGGTGTCTCACTAATAAAAATTTAAAAAATAAAATAAATAAAAAAATAAAAATAATAAAAATCAATAAATAAATTAAAAAAAGAAAATGGGGCAATGAAATGAACAGAAACTTTATCAAAGAAGAAATCCGAATGGCCAAAAGGCACATGAAAAAATGCTCTACATCATTAATCATCAGGGAGATGCAGATCAAAACAACAATGAGCTATCATCTCACACCACAGAGACTGACACACATCCAAAAAAACAAAAGAAACCAGTGTTGGCATGGATGTGGAGAGAAGGGAACTCTCCTTCGCTGCTGGTAGGAATACCGAATGTCCAGCCTTTTTGGAAAACAATACAGACATTTCTCAAAAAACTAGAAATCAAGCTCCCATTTGATCCAGCAATACCACTTCTGGGAATACATCCCAGAGAAGCAAAATACACAGTAGAAATGATGTCTGCACTTGTATATTTATTGAAGTACTATTTACAAAGCCAGAACCTGGAAAACACCCAAGTGCCTGAGAACTGTTGACTGGTTAAAGAAACTTTGGTATATCTACACAATGGAATACTATGCAGCTGTTAGAAAAGATGAAACCATAAAATTTACACATAAGTGGATTGACATGGAAAGTATCATGCTAAGTGAAATGAGTCAGAAAGAGTGGGACAGACACAGAATGATTGCACCCATTTGTGGAATGTAAAGCAACATAGTAGGATAATAACACCTAAGGATAGTAAAGATAAAGTCCAGGAGTGTGGCCCCACAGCTTGGAAACTGATCTCATATGCTGGGGGAAAAGGCAGGTGTGATGGAGAAGAGATTACTAAGCAAATGATGGTTGGAGTGACCACTCAGTATGGTAGATATGTGCTGAAACTCGGCTATGGACGAACATGATGGCTTCTTAGTGCATATGTTGCAAACAATAACACCCCAAAGGAGAGAGAGAGTAAGAGGGATTGTGTCTGCCACAGAGGCAGGGGATGGAAAGAGGTGGGGGTGGTGGGAGGGACACTGGGAACTTTGTTGTTGGAGAATGGGCACTGGTGGATGGGTAATTGAACACTGTATGATTGAAACGTAATCACGAAAATTGGTAATTCTGTAACTATCTCATGATGATTCATTAAAATTAAAAAATAAAATGCTACTTAAAAATAAAATTAACCAAGCTGAACGGCTCCTATTCCAACCAGGTACAGCCCACCCCCAAGGGCCTGGGACCCTCTGTGAGCATGCACAGCTAGCTCCACCTCCTAGAAAGCCGGTTTCACCCCTGGTCTGCGCGGGATGGGCACGGAGGCCCAGCTCTGGGCAATCAAGCTGAACGGCTCCTATTCCAACCAGGTACAGCCTGCCCCCAAGGGCCTAGGACCCTCTGTGAGCATGCACAGCTAGCTCCACCTCCTAAAAAGCCGGTTTCACCCCTGGTCTGCGCGGGATGGGCACGGAGGCCCAGCTCTGGGCAACCAAGCTGAACAGCTCCTATTCCAACCAGGTACAGCCCGCCCCCAAGGGCCTGGGACCCTCTGTGCTGGTGCACAGCTAGCTCCACCATCTAGAAAGCCGGTTTCACCCCTGGTCTGCGTGGGACGGGCACGGAGGCCCAGCTCTTGGCAACCAAGCTGAACGGCTCCTATTCCAACCAGGTACAGCCTGCCCCCAAGGACCTGGGACCCTCTGTGAGCATGCACAGCTAGCTCCACCATCTAGAAAGCCGGTTTCACCCCTGGTCTGCGAGGGACGGGCACGGAGGCCCAGCTCTGGGCAACCAAGCTGAACGGCTCCTATTCCAACCAGGTACAGCCCGCCCCCAAGGGCCTGGGACCCTCTCTGCGCATGCACAGCTAGCTCCATCGACGTTCCCAACTCCTCGCTCAGTGCCAGGGACTCTTTCCGGAGCTGCAGCCGCTAACGCGGCCGCGAAATATTTTCCCAGTACATATGCCATAGGAACCATAAGCTACCTTCTTCAATGGAAACTTCTCTAGTTTAGCTCAGTCACTAGAAACACAGTAGCCAATAACTCATAAGCCTATCTTAACTCACACTGCACATCAAGCAGAATAGTAACAGTGAACGTGAAGGACTAAACCACAGTTTTCACAATGGTAAAGCAACGCAAAAGCCCACCAAACTTTCTTATTGAAGAGTCAAGCCCAGATGACACCAACAGTACTGCAGTGTTAGACAACCTTTCTGACAAGGAATTCAGGAGAGAGCTACTTAGGATGCTTAGAGAACTAAAAGAAACAATGGAAAGCAATGCCAATAGGAGACAAGAGGATTTGAAAGCAGAAATGAGGAAAATGGAATCAGAAATGTCAGACCTGAAAAATCTCGTAGGCGAATTGAAAAACTAGTGGAAGACCTCAGCAGCAGAGTAACAGCTGCTGAGAACAGAATCAGTGAGCTCGAAGATGAAATTCAGAGACTCTCCAGAAAAGAGCAGAAAATGGAAAAGAGACTCACAATTCGGGAACAGATGGCTAGAGAAGATCGTGATGAAGCCAAGAGGGGTAACATAAGAATTATTGGAGTCCCAGAGGTACAGGAAGAAAACCTTGATGAAGAAGAAACTGTCAAAGACATCATTGCTACAACGTTTCCAGAGCTGAAGAAAACTTGTAACCACATTCAGGAGGCCCGAAGGGTACCAGCTAGAAGAAATCCGAATAAAAATACCCCAAGACACATTCTGATCAAAATGACCAAAACCTTAGACAGAGACAAAATTCTGAAAGCAGCAAGATCGAAGAAAGAAATCTCTTACAAAGGAGCATCCTTAAAATTCACAGCTGATTTTTCTGATGAAACCCTCATGGCCCGAAAACAGTGGTGGGACATAGTGAAAAAACTCAATGAAATAAATGCCTCCCCAAAAATACTGTACCAAGCGAGACTCTCATTCATAATAGAAGGAACAACACACAGTTTCACAGACAAACAACAGCTCAGGAACTTCATAGACTCAAAACTGTGGTTACAAGAACAACTAAATGGGCTACTTTAAGGCAAGAAAGGCCCCTCAAATACACCAAATTTCAACAGAACAATGTGACAAAATCCCATAACAATAATCTCTCTCAATGTCAATGGGCTAAACGCACCAATTAAAAGACATAGAGTGGCAGGATGGATTAGAAAATTGAACCCAACACTCTGCTGCCTGCAAGAAACACATCTCAATAGTCAAAGCAAACACAGACTCAGAGTCAAAGGCTGGAAAACAATCCTACAGGCAAAGCGCTCCCATAAAAATGCTGGGGTAGCCATCCTAATATCAGACCACATCGATTTTAGAGTGAAGAAGGTCATAAGAGACAGTGACGACCATTTCTTATTGATGAAAGGATCTGTACAATAGGAAGAACTTACAATAATAAATGTATATACACCTAATGAGAGACCAGCAAAGTACTTAAAACAACTACTCATAGATTTGGAAAAAGACATCAACAGCAACACAATACTAGTGGGATACTTCAACACTGCTTTGTCACCTCTTGAAAGATCAACCAGACTCAAGCTTAGCAAGGACATACTTCATCTGAGGGAAACAATGGAAGAAAGGGACTTAGTAGATATATACAGGACACTTCATCCACAAAAAGCTGAATACACATTCTTCTCAAGCGTACATGGAACATTCTCTAAGATAGACCACATGCTGAGCCACAAAACATGCCTCCAAAAAATTAAGAAGATAGAGATTGTATCGACAATATTCTCAGACCATAATGCGCTGAAATTAGAAGTAAATCACATACAAAAACAGAAAACTAAATCAAACACCTGGAAATTAAACAGTGCTCTACTGAACAACGAGTGGCTTAGACAGGAAATCAAAGAGGAAATCAAAAGATTCCTAGAAACAAATGAAAATGAGAACACGAGTTACCAAAACTTATGGGACACAGCAAAAGCTGTGTTAAGAGGAAAGTTTATAGCTCTCCAAGCATTCCTCAGGAAGGAGGAGCGAGCACACATAAGTAAACTAACCTCACAGCTTAAGAGCTTGGAGAAGGACCAAAAAAAGGAGCACAACCCGAACAGGAGAAAGGAAATAATAAAACTCAGAGCAGAGATTAAAGAGATGGAAACCCAAAAAACAATCCGAAAGATCAATGAAACCAAGAGCTGGTTCTTCGAGAAAATTAACGAGATTGATAAGCCTCTAGCAAAACTCACAAAGAAAGGGAGAGAGAAAACCCTAATAAACCGAATCAGAAATGAAAAGGGTGTCATTACAACAGAAACTACAGAAATTCAAAGGATCCTCAGTGAGTACTTTGAGAAACTGTATGCCACGGAACATCAAAACCTCGAGGAAATGGATAAATTCCTAGACGCCTACAGACTCCCAAGGCTGAACCAAGAAGACCTGGAATACCTGAACAGATCTATCACCATCAAGGAAATTGAAATGGTAATAAAAAGTCTCCCCAAGCACAAAAGTCCTGGCCCGGATGGATTCACTAGTGAATTCTTCCAAATCTTTAAAGAGGACTTACTCCCAATCCTCTTTAGGCTTTTCCACAAAATGGAAATATCAAAAACACTTCCAAACAGTTTCTACGAAGCAAATATCACACATTGATACCACAAAGAAAGAGAATTACAGACCGATATCCCTGATGAACACAGATGCAAAGATCCTCAACAAACTACTAGCAAATAGAATCCAACTACTCATCAAAAAGGTCATACACCGTGACCAAGTAGGATTCATCCCAGGGATGGAAGAATGGTTCAACATTCGGAAATCAATCAACATAATCCATCATATCAACAAAAGAAAAGATAAAAAGCATATGATTATATCAATAGATGCAGAGAAAGAATTTGACAAGATCCAGCACCCCTTTATGATGAAAACCCTAGCCAAAATGGGTATAGAGGGGACCTTCCTCAACATAATTAAAGCCATCTACCACAAGTCTACAGCAAACATCATCCTCAATGGGGAAAAACTGATATCCTTCCCTCTAAGATCAGGGACGAGACAAGGATGCCCACTCTCTCCACTGCTGTTCAATATAGTACTGGAAGTACTTGCAGTAGCGATTAGGCAAGAAAAAGATATTAAGGGCATTCAGGTAGGAAAGGAAGAAATCAAGCTCTCACTATTCGCAGATGATATGATACTATACTTAGAGAACCCAATAACCTCCACCAAAAAACTCCTAGAAACAATAGACTCGTATAGTAAAGTTGCAGGCTATAAAATCAATACCCAAAAGTCCATGGCTTTCCTTTATGCAAACAGTAAGAGAGAAGAAAGCAACATGAAAAAAACAATCCCGTTCACAATTGTGCCCCAGAAAATCAAGTACTTAGGAATCATCTTAACTAAGGAAGTAATGGACCTGTACAAAGAAAACTACAAAACGCTACTTCAGGAAATAAAAGAGGACATGAGGAAATGGAAAGATATCCCCTGCTCATGGGTCAGGAGACTTGACATTGTCAAAATGGCAATACTACTAAAAGCATTGTATAAATTCACTGCAATCCCTATAAGGATACCCACGATATTCTTCAAAGAAATGGAGCAAACACTCCTGAAATTTATATGGAACAATAAGCCCCCACGAATAGCTAAAGCAATTCTTGGGAAAAAGAAAATGGGAGGAATCAACCTCCCGAACTACAAACTGTACTACAAAGCAGTAATAATTAAAACAGCATGGTACTGGAACAAAGGAAGAACTGCAGTCCAATGGAACAGGGTTGAATACACTGACATCTCCCCTCAATCATATGATCATCTAATCTTTGATAAAGGTGCAAGTAATGTGAAGTGGAGTAAGTAAAGCCTCTTTAACAAATTGTGCTGGCATCACTGGACGGCTACATGCAAAAAAATGGGCTCAGAACTCTGCCTAACACCGTGTACAAAAGTAAGATCAAAATGGATTAAAGACCTCAACATCAGACCAGAAACCATAAGGTACATTGAAGACAAAGTTGGCAAAACCCTCCATGACATTGAAGCTAATGGTATCTTCAAAGATGCCACGCCACTGGCCGAGCAAGTGAAAACAGAGATAGATAAATGGGACTATCTTAAACTAAGAAGCAGTGACCAAAATACAAAGACAGTCTACAGAATGGGAAAGGATATTCGCCGAATACACATCTGACAAGGGGTTGATATCCAGGATATACAAAATACTGGTTAAACTCCACAAGAAGAAAACATCCAACCCCATCCAAAAATGGGGCAATGAAATGAACAGAAACTTTCTCAAAGAAGAAATCCAAATGGCAAAAAGCACATGAGAAAATGCTCTACATCATTAATCATCAGGGAGATGCAGATCAAAACCACAATGAGATACCAAATCACACCTCAGAGACTGTCCCACATTCAAAAGAACAAAAGCAACCGATTCTGGTGCGGATGTGGCGAGAAAGGGACACTCCTTCACTGTTGGTGGGAATGTCTACTGGTTCAGCCCTTCTGGAAAACAGGATGGACGATTCTCAAAAAATTAGAAACTGAGCTCCCATTTGACTCAGCAATACCACTCCTGGGAATATATCCCAGAGAGGCAAAAATGTACAGTCGAAGTGACATCTGCACTTGTTTGTTCATTGCAGCACTCTTTACAATAGCCAGAAACTGGAAGAAACCTGAATGCCCAAGAACAGATGACTGGTTAAAGAAACTTTGGTACATCTACACAATGGAGTACTATGTAGCTCTTAGAAAAGATGAAGTCATGAAATTTACATACAAGTGGTACAACATGGAAAGTATCATGCTAAGCGAAATGAGTCAGAAAGAGAGGGATAGACATAGAAAGATTGCATTCATCTGGGGGATATAAAGTAACAAAATATGAGATTAATACCTAAGAATAGCTGAAATCAACACCAGGAGGATTACTCCATAGCTTAGTGGCCAGTCGGGCATTCTAGAGGAAAGGGCAGCTCAGATAGAGAAGGGAACACCAAATAAAGGGTGTTTGGAGGATCCTCCCCGGAGGGGAGATGCATGTCGAAAGTGGACTATGGACTGAACATGTTTGCCACTCAATGCCTCTTTTGCAGACCACAACACCCAAAAGGAGAGAGAGAACACAGGGGATGGCCCTGCCACAGAGGCAGGGGGGAATGGGGGGATGGGGGTGGGGGGGATATTATCCATGGTGGTGGAAAATAGGCACTGGTGGAGGGATGGGTATCTGATTATTGTATAATCAAACCCAAGCACAAAAAATTGTAAATCTACAACTGTACCTCATGGTGTTTCACTAATAAAAAAAAATTTAAAAAATAAATAAATAAAATTAAATTAAATAAAATAAATAAAATTAAAAAACAATCTCGTTCACAATTGAGCTTCAGAAAATCAAGTGCCTTGGAATCAATTTATCTAAGGAGGTAAAGGACCTGTTTAAAGAAAACTACAAACTACTACTGCAAGAATTAAAAAGAGTACACAGGAAAATGAAAACAGAATCCCTGATTAGGAATTGGGAGAATTAACATTGTCAAAATGGCAATACTCCTCATTATTTAGATCCATCGTGGTCCTTATGATACTACCCCTGACGTTTTTAAAAGAAATAGATCAAATCCTCGTGAAATTTCTATGGCACAATAAATCTCTACGAATAGCTAAAGCAATCCTTGGGGAAAAGAAGATGGGTGGCATCACCTTCCCCAATCTCAAACTGTACTACAAAGCAGTAGTAAATAAAATATCATGGTATTGGAGTAAAAAGAGACCTGCAGACCAATGAAATAGAGTTATTTTGAACTGCATCTCCCTGATGATTAGTGATGTAGAGTATTTTTTCATGTGCCTTTTGGCCACCTGAATTTCTTCCCTGAGGAACTTTCTGCTCATTTCTTCTCATTTCAACTCCTGTCACACACCCTGCAATATCTGATCACTTAATCTTTGATAAGGGAGCAAGATATATGAAGTGGAGCAAGGAAAACCTTTTTAACAAGTGGTTCTAAGAAAACTGGACAGCTACAAATGAAAGAAAAAAACTCTGGCCTCTATCTAACACCACACATAAAAATCAGATCAAAATGGATTAAAGATCCATATAATAAGGTATACTGAAAAAAAGGTAGGCAAAATCCTCCATGACACTGAAGCTAATGACATCTTCAAAGATGAAACACCACTGACCAAGCAAATGGAAGCTAAGATTAATAAATGGGATTACATGAAACTAAGAAGCTTCTGCATCTCAAAAGAAACAGTGACCAAGATACAAAGACAGTCCATAGAATGGAAAAAATTATTCAATTTCCACCTGATAAGGATTAATATCAAAGATATATAAGACACTGGTAGAACTTTACAAGAAAAAACTCATCTAACTCCATCAAACAATGGGGAGAAGAAATGAGCAGAAAGTTCCTCAGAGAAGAAATTCGGGCGGCCAAAAGGCACATGAAAAAATGCTCTACATCACTAATCATCAGGGAGATGCAGATCAAAACAACGAACTATCATCTCACACCATGAAGACTGGCACCATCTAAATGAACAAGAGCAACCAGCTGTTGTGGATGCAGAGAACAAGGGACTCTCCTTCACTGCTGGTGGGAATACTGATTCAGCCTTTTTGGAAAACCTTATGGGTGTTCCTTTAAATATTAGAAACTGAACTCTATTTTGACCCAGCATACCATTTCTGGGAATATAGGATGGATGCCCAAAAACACACATCAGAAACGTCATCTTCACTTTTGTGTTCTTTGAAGCAAGAATATGGAAAATACCTAAGTGCCCAAGGACAGACAACCATATAAAGAAATTATGGTATATGTACACAGTGGAATACTGCATAACTGTAATAAAAAATGAAGTCATGAAATTTGCCTATAAGAGAGTATCATACTGAATGAAATGATTCAGAAGGAAAGGGATAGTGATATAATTTATATTCATTTATGGGATATAAACATAATAGTATGAGACTATTATCCAAAACCAGAGAAAACGGGGGCCAGGAGGACTGGTCAACAGTTGGAAATTACCACAAGTGTTTGGGCGGTGGAGGTTGGTTAAGGCAGAGGAGGGTCCAGTATGACAATAGTTGGAAATGATCACTCTGGACAAGAACTCAGTGTTGGAGGTAGACAAAGAAATATATATGATAACCTTTCAGCACCTGTATTGCGAACCATAATGCCTAAAATGACAGAGAAAGAGATAAGAGAGGAGCTTGCCATAGAGACAGACTGGGGTCAGGGGTATATGGGAGAAGGGATTCTGGGGACACTGGTGCTGGGAAATTACACTGGTGGAGGGATGGGTGTTGGAACATTTTATGACTGAAACCCAATCTTGAATGGCTTTGTAACGCTCTATTTCCTGGTGATTCAATTTTAAAAAAAAGTCAGTTTCAGGAATTGACAAACCAAGATTTTCCTAAAATCTGTTTTGGAGAGTGTACATTTGATTTATAAGTAAGTAAACAAATACTGAATAAAATAAGTTTTATATCAATGGACAAACACCTGCAGCATTCACAGCAGCAAAATTGGCAAGAAAACCAGGGGCAAAATCTGCCAGGGTCTGGGTACATAGGCATATCCAAAGAGTATCGAGAGTCAGGAGCTAATATAGGGTGAGTGTGGAAAGCAATGACAAGAAGAGCAATAGGAGTAGCAAATGAGAAAGTCTCTCCTTAGGGTCAAGGGGCGGTCTTAATGGAATTGCTCTTCTGGCCATGCCAGGAGCTATTAGAGCCAAGGGTTCCTGGCTCTAATCAGTTTATTTGTGTGCACGTACATTTTTATGCAGTAGCCATGTTTCCAGGATTTTGGGGTGTGTTATATCAGTACGACTTACTTTCTAGTGCTTATACCTGGTAGCACCACACACTAGTGTCTTGTCCTGTGTTCTCTAAACCAAAGCTTCAGAAACTTTTTTCTCTCATGATCCTTTTTCATCTGAGAATTTTGTACACAATCTTAGGTATGTAGGTTTATAATATAGGTATAGAAAACAAATATTCACGAATAATAAATCATAAGAATATTTTGCTCGAGCGGGCCCAGTAACGTCTCCATTGGAGACTTTATTTTTACTGTGTTTGGCATATCGAATACATCACGAGGAGCTTGCCAGGTTCTGCCGTGCGGGCGAGATACTCTTGGTAGCTTGCCGGGCTCTCCGAGAGGGGCGGAGGAATCGAACTCGGGTCGGCCATGTTGGCTGCATGCAAGGCAAACGCCCTCCCGCTGTGCTATTTCACTATGAGTTAAAAGAGTCAGAGTTTAAGAAACTAGACACCAGACGAAGCCACATCATTTGAAGTACAAGAGACCAGAGGCCTGAGCTATTTAATCTCCTGTTTCCAGCATTCTTCTTCCTGGTTTTGCATGTGCTTGGAAAGTACTCTCTGTGGAGCCCAGGGGGTAAAAATCACTGTATCACTGTCATCCCATTGTTCATTGATTTACTCGAGCGGGTGCCAGTAACGTTTCCATTCGTCCAAGTCCTGCAATTTTAGCAGCCTCTCATTACTTATCTTTCCTAACACTGCCATACTGGAGGCTCTTTCAGGGTCAGAGGAATGAGACCTGTTATTGTTACTGTTTTTAGCATATTGAATGCGGGTAGCTTGCCAGGCGCCATCGTGTGGGCAGGATAATCTCGGTAGCTTGCCAGGCTCTCTGAGAGGTATATAGGTAAGGTAAAGGTAAAGGCCCTCCCGTTGATCGTCGATTTGCTCGAGCGGGCCCAGTAACGTCTTCATTGGAGACTTTGTTGTTACTGTGTCTGGCATATCGAATACTCTCCGTAGCTTGCCAGGCTCTCCAAGAGGGGTGGAGGAATCGAACTCGGGTCGGCCATGTTGGCCGCTTGTAAGGCGAACGCCCTACCCGCTGTGCTATTTCTCTATGATTTATTGCCTACTGTCTGAACCCCATCAAATATGGAAATATGGTGTGGTAATTATGGAAAATGGGTAGGAAGTGTCTTATGATGTGTCATGGCCACGTGGTCCAGGAATATATTCACTCATATATTCCGCCTGAGCATGTGAAAAGTATTGGGCATGTGAAAAGTGGCCTGAAGCATGGCAGTGGTTGGGTAGTGGAGGTCGGCTGCTGGGGCTGGGTCCCTTGGGGAGGGGTGGGCTCTCACCTGCTCCCCTCTGGGGTGCCCTGAGTGAAAATAGCCTGGCGCAATGTCCAGTGGCATGGTTCTGAGGGCCTCATTTTATGCTCCCTTCTGGGAGGAGCAGCCGTGACTTCTGGAGGGTGGCCAATGAGGAGATTATCTGATGCCGCCAGGAAGTGGCTTACGGGTGTGACCCCTGAGTCAACAGAGACTAGAGGAAGCAGGCAGAGGATCTCTGTTCCTGGGTCCCGTTGAGCCCAGAGTTCAAGGTCACAAAGTTCCACATTACCTGGGTTCTGTGGGACTTCACTCATGCGTGAGGCTCTGCCTAAACGTATGGAAAGAGGCCTGGAGCATGGCGGCAATTGGGTAGTGGAGGTTTTTGACAGCCAGGGTCAGGTTCTTTAGGTCAGGGAGGGCTCTCATCTGCCCCGCTCTGGGGTGCCTTGAGTGAAAACAGTCTGGCGGGGAGTCCCAAAGGCTAAAAATACCCTGTAAGTTGAGAGGCAAAAATCCATTTCAGGGTCCTAACTGAAACTTAAAATCTAGTACATGGTAGTACTTTCTGGGGAAAAGTAAGTACCATGTCAGTTGGGAAAGTGAAATTTTCAATAACTAACTTGCTCCATGAGTTAGGAAGGTTTTACACCTGGAAGAGCCAGAAAAGCTACAGCTGTTGTGAAGATTGAAGGCAAATCAAGATATACTGTATGTTTAAACATAGATATTTTTATGTTTCTGCAAAGTCCTGTGTGACATTTACAGTATACAGAATACTAGTTTCTGTCTTCTTAGTCTTAGAAACAAAGAGAAGTTACTGGAAACAAACTCCACCCTCCCCATCACTCAGATCCCAGTTCCTTTCGTGTTCTTTCTCACCTTTGTCTCTCTTTCTCTTGCACTCCCTTGGGCCCATCTCCAGTGTCAGTCTAATCCATTAGCTCCATATTCCAATTGGACCCAGATTATGATGATTGCCTCACTCTCTTTGCTGCAGTGTAGTTTTTGCCATTGCTTCCTGCCCTGTTCTCTGCTTCCCACTTTAATCTACTCTCAATATTGTACTTGAATGAGCCTTTTAACTTGGGCCAGGTTAACTATGCTTTGAAAGCTCTGCAAAGGGCTCTGTTTCATCCAGAGTAAGGTTCAGATGGCCACAACATCCCCAGAGACCCGTAGTAACACCCTCTCCTGATCTGACCTCATTTTTCCCGTGGCTCTCCATCCACAAGATTCAAACTCCCTGAGCTGGCACAGTTCGTTTCCTCTTCACACAATAGGCTATTCTCATCACTTTTCTTTTTAGAAGCACCAAATATTCTATCCCTTCCCTCTCAAATTATAGTCTGCTTTCTCCTGATTCCCCACTATCCTTTTTTTTCTCCTATAGGCCTTAACATTCTATATATTTTTCTCATTAAGTGACATTTGAATACATCAGGATCCTCCGTGAGCTGTATTACGGATTCAGTACCAGGATCTCACCATTCTACAGGGAGGTGATCATTGACGTCATGAGAGGGGTTCGGCAGGGTGATACCATTTTTCATTTCATTTCATCATCCTGTTATTCGTCAATTGCCTCGAGCAGGCCCCAGTAACATCTCTTTCATCGTAGCCCTGAGATTATATTCAAGGCTCTTTAGGAGAATGAGACCCATCATTGTTACTGGTATTTGGCATATTTGGTACGCATGGGAAGTTTGCCAGACTCTGCCCTGTGGGCAGGCTACATTCGATAGCCTGCAAGTTTGTCCAAAGTAGGAATGAGATAATAAGATGTCATAAAAAGATGTCCTGATAAGATGTCGCACGGCCGCGAATGCGGCCACGCGGTTCCGGGACCTGGATTTTATAGTCTCTGAGTCTTAGCCGTTGATGGGATTACACGGCGCCAGGGAGCCAGGTGGTGGGTGTGATCCCCGTCTACTGGAATTTGGAGGATCTGGGTGGAGGATGCTCGACTCCAATCCGAGTAGGCTTGGAGATCTCGGCCCCGGAACCCACGTGGCTTTGTCCCTCTGCCAGTACCTTCATGTGTGCGGAGAGTGGTCTCAGCATAGTAGTGGCTGGTCCTGGAGGTCTTTGGCTGCCGGAGCCCTGGTCAGGGCGGGGAGGAAAGCTCAACCCGCTCCCCTCCAAGGGGCCCCGGCGAGGAACACCCAGGTGCGGGGGCTGATACCATTTCACCGAAATTCTTCAGTGTCACCCTCGAGAACATAATGCAACAACTGGAATGGGAAGGAATGGGAGTGAAGATAGACGGTCGGCAACTACACCACCTCTGCTTCACTGATGACATCGTTCTTATAACACCAAACATCAGCCAAGCGGCACAAATGCTGACCGACTTCGACTGTGAGTGTGGAAAGGTCGAACTGCAGCTGAATCTCATGAAGACAATGTTTATGAGAAACAGTCTCGTTCCTGACATTCCATTCACTCTCAATGGAATGACCATCTCCAAATGAAACAGTTACGTGTACCTAGGTCGAGAAGTCAACATGACTAATGACCTGGCACCTGAGCTGCGCAGGAGGAAGAGAGTGGCTTGGAACGCCTTCAAGAGCATCAAAGAAATAGCTAAGAGGACAAAGAGCCTCTCTGAATGCAACAGCTATGTGTACCTAGGTTGAGGGGTCAACATGACAAATGACCTGGCACCCGAGCTGCGCAGGAGGAAGAGAGCAGCTTGGAACGCCTTCAAGAACGTCGAAGAAATAGCTAAGAGGACGAAGAACCTCCGGCTCTAGGCACATCTCTTTGATTCCACTGTTTTTCCTGCATTAACATATGCCTCAGAGACCTGGGCCCTACACAAACAAGATGAGAACGCTATTCAGGTCTCCCAAAGAATAATAGAAAGAGCTATGCTTGGAATATCACGTTTCACTCAAATGAGAGAAAGAATCCGGAGTTCTGACATCCATCGACGATCAAGAATCAGGGACGCTGTATCATTTGCCAAGGTGTCGAAAATCAGATGGGCTGGTCACGTAATGAGATTTAAAGACGACCGCTGGACTAGAGCTGTTACCGACTGGATTCCACGGGATGTCAAAAGACCGCGTGGCCACCCACCTTCCAGATGGTCAGACTTCTTCGTGAAGATCATGAACGATCGGTTTGAGGCCCTTCATGTTCCTGGAGCGAACAGATGCCATTGGGCTACACTAGCACGCGACAGGGACAAATGGAGACGTTACTGGCGCCTGCTCGAGCAAATCGACGACTAATGGGAAGTTAAGTGATTAAGTGAAGTGATAGGTCAAGAAGTCAACATGACTAATGACCTGGCACCTGAGTTGCGCAGGAGGAAGAGAGTGGCTTGGAACGCCTTCAAGAGCATCAAAGAAATAGCTAAGAGGACAAAGAGCCTCCACTTCCGGGCAATCTCTTTAATTCCACTGTTCTTCCTGCATTGACATATGCCTCAGAGACCTGGGCCCTACAAAAACAGGATGAGAACGCTATTCAGGTCTCCCAAAGAGGAATGGAAAGAGCTATGCTTGGAGTATCACATTTCACTCAAATGAGAGAAAGAATCCGGATTTCTGACCTCTGTCGATGGTCAAGAATCAGGAGTGCTGTCTCATTTGCCAAGGCATCAAAAATCAGATGGGCTGGACATGTAATGAAGTTTAAAGATGACCGCTGGACTGGATTCCACAGGACGTCAACAGATAGCGTGGATGCCCACCTACAAGATGGTCAGACTTCTTCGTCAAGACCCGAATGTTCAGTTTCAGGCTCTGCATATTCCTAGAACAAGTAGATGCCATTGGGCTACGCTAGCACGCAACAGGGATGAATGGAGACGTTACTGGCACCTGCTTGAGTAAATCGATGAGTAACGGGGTATCAAGGTATCAAGTGATCAAGTGATCATCTTTTCTAACAGCTACATAGTACTTCATTGTGTAAATGTACCAAAGTTTTTGAGAGCCCGGCAAGCTACCGAGAGTATCTCGCCCACATGGCAGAGCCTGGCAATCCACCCATGATGTATTCGATATGCCAAACACAGTAACAACAAAATCTCCAATGGAGACTTTACTGGGCCCGCTCGAGCAAATCGATGAACAACGGGAGGACCTTTACTTTTACTTTTATCTGTTCTCGGGATGGGGGGAATGCGGGGTGGGAGGGATGATGGGACCCATGGTGGTGGAGGATGGGCGCTGGTTGAGGGATGGGTACTTGATCATTGTATAACTGAAATCCAAGCACAAAAATTTGTAAGTCTATAACTGTACCTCATGGTGTTTCACTAATAAAAAAAAAAGCTAAACACCCAACCTCACTGGGAATCTATGATGAATCCTTGTATTACATCATCTATTTGCTCTGGAAAAAAATTGCTCCTTTTTTTTAAGAACAAAATAAAATCAGATGGGCTAGACATGTAATGAGATTTGGAGACTACTGCTGGACTAGAGCTGTTACTGACTGGATTCCACGGGACGTTAAAAGACCGCATGGCCACCCACTTACGAGATGGTCAGACTTCTTCGTCAAGACCCTGAACGATCGGTTTGAGGCTCTTTGTGTTCCTATAACAAGCAGACACCATTGGGTTACACTAACACACAACAGGGGTGAATGGAGATGTTACTGGCACCTGCTCGAGCAAATTGATGAGTAACAAGATGTCAAGTGATCAAGTGTAAGTGACATTTGGCTTTTTCACTAGAATTTACGTTTTAAATTAGAAGTTAGTTTTAAATAGAACTTAAGCTCTGGTGGACAGACATTTTTGTTTTATTATCTTGTATAACCCAGGTAGTTTGGAATAAATAAATAAATTAAGTAATGGATTAATGGTTGACTTAAATTCATTAAAAAAGACCATGCTTTCCAAATGTTGAACACCAAATATAGAACAGTGCTAAAAAGTTTAACAAAATGGAGATATTGTATTTTCTTAAATAAACGTATATCACCAAGTTACAAGAGCATTTAATTTGAACGATATATTTCCCTATAAGTTTGAGTTCAGACATTTTAAGTACAAAGATCTGCAACTCAAAGACAAAGTTCTTCAAAATAAACATGACTCCAAACTATATGACCCTCTCCTGAACTTTGGCATCTGCTTTTCAAATAGTCCACTTCTTCTTTATAATCAATTGTTAAAATTGTTCTTGTTATCCATAACTGCTTTTTTTTCTTTTGCTTTTCTGGGTCACATCTGGCGATACACAGGGGTCACTCCTGGCTCATGCACTCAAGAATTCAGGGAATTACTCCTGGTGGTGTTCAGGGGACCATATGGGATTCTGGGAATCGAACCCGGGTCAGCAACGTGCAAAAGGCAAATGCCCTACTCACTGTGCTAATGCTCGAGCCCTGATAATTGCTTTTAATTACTCTAGCGATCAAATCCATAAACATAAAATTAAAAAAATACAAGGATTATTTGTAATAGTGATCCATAGGCTATTCGAGCTATGCATTTTTCTGGCTGTTATTTAGTTTCAGAGCAGTATAGAACTTCTCCTTGGAACTCTGATCCTACAGAGAAGAATTTGAATATTAATTGAGAATATTTGTGCGAGCTGGCTAATAACAGAATTGCTGTTCCAGAAAAAAATTTTTTTTATCATAAGCTATAAAAAAATAAAATGCAGGGCAAATGGAGAATTAATATTCCGGAAATCTAGTCAAGTTTAGTTTTTTGATTTTTAAATTATTTTTCTTTTTATTGTCTTTTACATATATCTTATAATATTTTGCTGCAATGCATGTTGTTGGAAATTGCAGCAACTCTCCTTCTCTTCCTTCCTTCCTTCCTTCCTTCCTGCCTGCCTTCCTGCCTTCCTGCCTTCCTGCCTTCCTGTCTTCCTGCCTTCCTGCCTTCTTGTCTTTCTCTTTCACACTTGAATATTACTTCATTGTGTTTATATAACCATCTATATAAAGACACATGTATTATCTCAGACTTTTGGCTATTTTAATACTGTTATGATGAATAAGAGGAGTGAATATTCTCTCTAAATCAGTGTTTTCATATTCAGAGATAAGTTTCAAAAGTGAAATAATTTAGTAATATAAAATTTTTACATTTATTTTTGAGAGGCATCCATGTTGCTCTCATTAATGACTGCAACTCTTTACATTCTTTATAGCCACACTGGTAGTGTCCAAGTTTTTCTACCTCTGCACATCACTTTCAACACTTCTTGTGTTTTGTATTTTGGATACTAAATATTCACATAGTCATAGGTGATGCTAATTTTACGTTTCCCTAATAAGAGTAGATGATGGACATGTTTTCATGCGACTTTTGGATCTCTGACATCTTCTTTTAAGAAACGTATTTTCATATCTTCTGTCCAAATTTGATGGGGAGGTTTCACCACAAAAGCCAGTGCTCAGTGGACCAATCAAATTCAGAGCTTTGGTGCAAATAAAGCTTGTTATATTGCCATTTGAGCTCCAGGTTCTCTGCCAACTTTCTAATCAAATTACTTTGGATCTTTTGTTGACTTAAATTTTATATAATAATCCTCAATAGAAGTATGCTTTACCAATATCTCTTCTCTTTTAATAGAATTCTTTCTCATGTGAATTATAACTTTATTTCACAGAAGTTTTATAGCTTGATGCAAGTTTTTGTTTTTCTTTCTGTTAGATTCAAAGCCCCAAAGACATATCACATCCTGTTGGCCTATATAATTGCAGTTGAAGTCTATATTTTATTCCATTCTGTGGATTTACATATTTCACTGAAGTAGCACTGTAGCACTGTCCTCCCATTGTTCATCGATTTGCTCAAGCGGGCACCAGTATCATCTCCATTGTGAGACTTATTGTTACTGTTTTGGGCACGTCAAATACGCCACGGGTAGCTTGCCGGGCTCTGCCGTGAAGTATTTGCTCACTGAAGTATTTGCTATATTTTTATGAATAGTGTTTCATTCCATTGTTTGTCTGTCCAGTTTCCCATTATCTCTAAGGAAGTTAGTTGCCTTGTTCTGCTCTCTTTGGTAACTTGTTATAAAATAGCTGTTCACATTTATGTTTTTTTTTGGGAGGACACATAATCCTATCTATTGAGCTTGATCCCCAGTTCAGCATGACTGCCCTATAGTGATTCCGCAAGCATCACTGGGTATGAAAAGAAGAAAAGAAGGAAGGAAGGAAGGAAGGAAGGAAGGAAGGAAGGAAGGAAGGAAGGAAGGAAGGAAGGAAGGAAGGAAGAAGAAAGAGGGAGGTAGGGAGGGAGGGAAGGAAGGAAGGAAGGGAGGGAGGGAGGGAGGGAGGGAGGAAAGAAGAAAGAGAGAGGGGAGGGAAGGAAGAGAGAGAAAGACAGAAAGACAGACAGAAAGACAGGAAGGAAGAAAGAAAGAAAGAAAGAAAGAAAGAAAGAAAGAAAGAAAGAAAGAAAGAAGGAAGAGAGAGAAGGGGGAGGGAGGACAGAAGGGTTGGAGGGAGAGAGGGCAGAGCAGGACTGGATAAGGCCTCAGTACGATGAAATTTGGGGCATGAGAGAGTGTCGGTGAAAACTTGGTCTTGTGAGTGGAAAAAAAATAAATGAATGAATAATGTGAATACCAGATGATATGAGATTTATGTGATTTTGTAAGTACTAGGAAGAGTCTTAGGAGTTTGTAACACAGTTGCAAATCTTTCCCTCCCCCCAGAATATTAAGGGGAGCTATCAAGTCCCAATATATATTTGCTATTTATTTATTTCCTTTGAACCAATTTCTAAAATATAAAAGTAAAGTTGCTATCTAGTAAAGTTTAAAGGACTTTCATTACTGAATTCTTCCTTCCTTTAAGAAATCCTATAATGGAAGTTAAGAAGCACGACCTATCTATGTGATTCGTCAAAGAGTACAGAAAAGTTAAAATTTGCAGACAACAATATTAGACAATTTCAGGAGAGACCTTTCTAAATATTTGGGAGGAAGGTTGAAGATTACAAGTCAATTTTTTTCTATCCTAAACTTGTAATCCTTTCTTCTCAGTGCTGTTTTAATTTGGTTTAATTCTTTACCCCATTATTATGCCTGTAAATCATTTCTAAAGGCAAGGTTTCTTTTTCTTGGTTATTCCCTCCTTTTTTCCCCTTCCTATTAGGGGCACCCAGGTAGGAGTCTCCCATGGGATTTTACTATCTATCCTCCTGTGTAGATTAGGAAAGGTACAGTTAGTTTCACTGACACACATCAATTCCTCAAAATTTAAAGTTTTTCTGAAATATTTATACTATAGACACCTGAAACCTATCACTCACCCTCTTTAAATGTTTGGCATTTGATTTTGCTGTTCTTGCTATTGCTGTACCCTGATTGGTAGCCACTGTCCCCTCCTTACTTTCTGTTTTAGGTTAAAATAAATGAGTTTTCTACCACAAGAGTTGCTTAGATTGCTGAGGTTTAAAGTATCATTGTATTTCGTATGGGCTGGAGCGATAGCAGAGTGGTAGGGCGTTCGCCTTACAAGCGCCCAACATGGCCGACCCGAGTTCGATTCCCCCGCCCCTCTCGGAGAGCCCGGCAAGCTACCGAGAGTATTCGATATGCCAGACACAGTAACAATAAAGTCTCTAATGGAGACGTTACTGGGCCCGCTCGAGCAAATCGACGATCAACGGGAGGGCCTTACCTTACCTTTACCTTGTATTTCGTATATATTTATTTTATGGATAGTGAATTGAAATGGTAAAAAATTTTGACAGACAATGGATCATCGTATGAGAATTCATTATGAACTTGCTAATTTTACTTTGTAGGCAAGCCCTTTACACAGGCTTACTCTGTTCCATAGATAAGAAAGAAGCATCTTTTAAAGACATCTCAGACTTGATTTCATATTTCTCCTTGGGTTAGATGTAAGAATCTTAAGAGAGCAATCTGAGGAATCAGTTTCCAATATGGTATAATTTGGAGGTTTGAAGAGGTAATCCATTACTATTACAGTTCTTTGAAAAATAAAGATTGACCTCTTTGGGTGAACATCACCCTAATAATACATTCTAAATCTAGAATCAAGACTGAGAATGCAGTGGTCAGCTATAGGAGCAGCTCATGATCCAAAGGAAAATGAATGACTCTCTTCTTAGTGTAGAAACACACCATTTGAAATCAGATCTCTTGAAGTGCTGCCTTCATTTTTACTGTGATATAAATAAAAAAAAACAATTTTTAAAATAAATAAATGATCATGAAATATGGAGCTTTCTCACAAGTAGACCAAGGAAATAAACATTTGGGTAGATACTGGTCAAGGGGATGAAGGAAGGATTTGTCAAAATGGGCAAACTATACCTTCTTTCCTGTTCATTATTTTCTCTAGAAATCAGGGAAATTGATCATAGTACCAAGGATCATGTTCAGGGTGGTACTACAGAATCTCCCTATAGGTTCTGCACTTAAGTGTGTACATGGGAAGGGTCTGGATATTTTCTGGTTTGCAATGACTTTGGGAGAAAAACTGAAAACAAACCACATAAAACAAAAATTTGAAAGTCACTGATACAAAAAACTAGAGAACTAGGGAACACACAACAGAGAAATGATGGTTTGTTAAACTTACTAACTTTCTGGGGGTTTTTATTTAATAAATTTTAAAGTAATGCAGTTTTATTTATATAGACCCCCCATTCATTGTGGCATTTACTGTTTTTCTTAAGGGGGGAAAAGTCTTTTATACTTCTGAATAAAAAAAAGAAAGTAAATGGACTGAAATGTCAGACTCTATTTTAAATTCTTCTATGAAAAAAATATTTCATTGGTAGTTCATCTTGGATATAGTGTTTAAAAAGTTCTTTATAAATTATATAGACTCTTAAAAATTCAAACAATTTCTTACTTTGACTATACATTTTTCCATCATCTGGTTATATTTCTGAGTCTGTTAGTTCATAGATATTTCCTCCCCATATGTTTTCTTGGTTAGGGAAATATCTCAGAGATCTTTGCATTTGCTAGAACTGAATTTAAACTCCTGACCATTAGGTCATCACCAGTTATGATCCTGGATTCCTTGAACACCATAGGGCATAAGAAATTCCATATCCACAGGCTCTCAAAGAGAATCTCTTGGGTCCAATTGGCCAAACATCACTGCGTGTACCCCTGAGACTCTGAGGAACACTGGAAGGTGTTAGCTTCCTTTTTGGTAAATCAGGATGATGACTGTACCTAGAACTGTTAGAAGTCTTCAGGGAACAATAATGACAAAATATTTAGAATATTTTTGTACATTCAGTATGTTTTATCTATTATCACGTACATAATCTAATACATTCATGTTGTAGCTAGTTTAGACAATATTATTACTTCCTTTAGAATTAATTTCTTTTATTCCATTTTACTACTTAGAAAGTATAATTAAAATTTTCAAATATCATAGAGAAAAATAGAGCAGCACATTCTTTTTTATTTCTAGCATTGATTTTATTTCTGGTCCTACCATGATTTCATCCACATTCATTTAAATGCAGAAAATTTGTGAGGCTGACCAAGATAGATGTTTACTTGGGCAGTTCTCAAAGAACTCTGGGACCCCTTCTGTGGATACTCTGCCAAACAGGCCAGGTAGTTCAATGCTCAGTATAAGAAATGTGATGATCATCCATCAGTGTTCAGGTGATCATGTTGTACAGGCAATAAAACTTGTATCCTTAGTCATACAAAGCATATGCCCCGACACCTGAGTTTTTCCCTGGTTGTATATTATTAATTGATATATGCCATCAAAAACAGATTTTGTTTTAATGGTAAAAGTATTTTGAAGATTTATTATTCATATTGCTTCTCTTGATGATTCACCTATAGACCAGGTTCACCTAACATGTATCAACTAAATATTTTTGTAGTTTCAATGGAAATAGATTACTGGATGTTTTATTTGTAGGCTGTTTTTCATGAAAAAATAACTTTCTCAAAGATAACCATATTAATTACAGAGCCTCTAGAAATACATAGGACTTTTGTTTGTCTAGGGACTTTTTTCATGAATAACAGTAAATCAAACACAGCTCTCTGTTGCTGGGTGCAAGCTACATATCATGAAAATTAAACTTGCTAAGTTTAATTTTAGGCACAGATATCTATGACATTTAGAAAAAAATGCTTATAAACCTTCCACAAAACTTTAACCAAAGTATCAGACTGAAAATTTTTCATCTTTATAGGAAGGTATTTACACATAGTATGTTAAAATTTAAATATTAAAATAGTGGGGACTAAATATGAAAATGTTAGGGATAGTGTTAGTGTTAGAGGTTTTGGAAAACATTTCTGAGAACTGGATCTTCATCGTTGAGAGGGAATCCAGACCAATAGATACGTGTAATGAGAGGCAGATAGGAAAGACAAAACCCAAAACATAGATGTCATGTCAAGAGTAAAATGAATTCATTTTTTACAGATGTGTTGATAAAGAAATTAAAATATTCAAAAATATTTCATTCAGTTCTATAGAAAAACTATTCCCACCTTTTTATATTTGATATAGACCACAAGATTTTCTTGAGCACCTGATGTTCTGATGTCCAATTCTCTGTCATCCAGATTCCAGGGGCAATATTCGGCTATGTCCTAACTCTTCATTGAGACACAGCAAAATGCAAGGACACTATGTTTTCCATGTAAATGTATCAGCCTTCATGATTCTAAACTGGGTTCTATACTATTTATCCATGACTTACCATAACCTAATTGACATAAACCCTTGAGTTTCTCACACATGGTAGGGTATTTATAGCTTAGCCCAGTTTATAAATGAGGAGGCTTTTGTGTTTATTGACTTCCTTAGAGATGACTATACTTAATTAGCATTCACAGCTGTGCTTTATTACACAGAGCAAACAAAACAAACCCCCTTAGGCCTGTAGAGAATTTTTCACCTCCTCTTTCTCCCGCTTCCCCTCTCCCTTCCCCTGTTCCTTCTCCTCCTCCTCCTCTTCCCCTTCCTCTTTCTCTTCCTCTTCCTCTTCCTTTCCTTCTCCTTCTCCTTCTCCTTCTCCTTCTCCTTCTCCTTCTCCTCCTTCTCCTTCTCCTTCTCCTTCTCCTTCTCCTTCTCCTTCTCCTTCTCCTTCTCCTTCTTCTTCTTCTTCTTCTTCTTTTTTCTCTTATTCCTTCTCTACTTCCTTCTTTTTTCCTCTTCCTCTTTTCTCCAAGAACTCCCATTTCCTCTTTTTGCATGTTGACATGTTGACAAAAACTGTCTTATATAAATGAATTACCTTAGCAACCAATGTCATCTGAAAAAATATTCTCCACAATGCTTAAAATGTATAGGAGTCTCCTTGATTTTGTATCGGGTGTATTAAAAGCTACTTTGACAAGGAAACTATAAAAATCAGTTTAACTTGGAAATAAATTTGCAAATAACAAATTTATGAATAAACAGGCATGCCATAGGAGGCCTGATAACAATAAACATGAGTTATTTTTAAAAGTTAGTAAAATTAAAGAAAATTTCAAAACTCTAATAAATAATAAAGGACACCAGGAAATGGAAATATATCCCTTGCTCATGGATTGGGAGAATTATCACTTCAAAATTGCAATACTCCCCAAAGTATTACACAGTTTCAATGCTATCCCTATAAGAATACCCATGAAATTCTTCAAAGAAATGGATCAAAAGCTCCTGAAATTCATATGGAACAACACATACCTATGAATTTCTAAAGCAATTCTTGGGAAAAAGAAAATGGGAGGCATCATCTTCCGCAACCTCAAACTCAACTACAAAGCAGTAATAATTAAAACAGCATGGTATTGGAACAAACACAGATCTGCAGACCAATGTTAGGGTTGAATATCCTTACACACACCCTCAAATATATTATCATCTAATCTGTGATACAGGAACAAGGAATGTGAAGTGGAGCAAGGAAAGCCTCTTTAACAACGGTGCTGGCAAAACTGGACAGCTACATGCAAAAAAAAAAATGGGCTCAGATCTCTACCTAACACCGTGAAAAGTTAGATCAAAATACATTAAAGACCTTAACATCAGACTAGAATCCCTAGGCTACATTGAATAAAAGGTCGGTAAAACCCTCCACATTGAAGCTTAAGGTTTCTTCAAAGATGAAACACAACTGACCAAGCAAGTGAGAACAGAGGTAAACAAATGGAACTCCCTTAAACTAAGAAGCTGAGGTACCTCAAAAGAAATATTTACCAGTATACAAAGACAGTCTACAGAATGGGAAAGGATATTCACCCAATACACATCTGATAAGAGATTAATATCAAGGATATACAGGGCACTGGTTGAATTCTACAAGAAGGAAACATCCAATCCCATCAGAAAATGGGGCAATGAAACGAACAGAAACTTTCTCAAAGAAGAAATCTGAATGGCCAAAAAGCACAAGAAAAAATGTTCTTTATCACTAATCACTAGGGTGATGCAGATCAAAATAACAATGAGATATCATCTCACACCACAGAGACTGGCACACAACCAAAATAATAAATGCAACAAAAGTGGTTGGCATTGATGTGGGGATAAGGGGGACTCTCATTCACTGCTGGTGGGAATGACAACTGGTTCAGCATTTTGGAAAACAATATGGATGTTTCTCAAAAAATTATAAATTAAGCTCCCATTTGACCAAGCAACACTGCTTCTGGGAATATATCCTGGAGATGCAAAAAATACAGTAGAAATTATGTCTTGTGTGTTTATTGCAGCACTATTTACAGTATCCAGAATCTGGAAAAAATGGAGTGCCCTAGAACAGATGACTGGTTAAAGAAACTTTGTTACATCTACACAACAGAATACTATGCAGCTAAGATGAAGTCATGAAATTTTGCTTTTAAGTGGATTGACATCATGCTAAGTGAAATGAGTCAGAAAGAGAGAGACAGATATAGAATGATTGCTCTCATTTGTGGAATATAAAGTAACATAATGGGAGTCTAATACCCAAGGATATTAGAGATAAGAACTTGGAGGATTCCTTCACGGCTTGGAAGCCCACCTCACATTTGGGAAAACATAGGTGGGATAAAGAACAGACCACTAAGTAAATGATGGTTGGAGAGCTCGCTTGGGATGGGAGATGCATGCTGAAAGTTGACTATGGACCAAACATGATGGCTATTTAGTACCTATATTGCAAACCCTCAGAAAGACTGGCAAGCTACCGAGAGTATTCCGCCTGCATGGAAGAGCCTGGCAAGCTATCCGTTGTGTATTCGATATGCCAAAACCAGTAACTACAACTGGTTTCATTCACCTGACCCTGAAGGCTTCACCGACATGGCAGCACTGAGAAGGATGAGAAAGGAGAGGCTGACAAAATATCAAGGCCGACCTAGGCTGCCACAACGAAGGAAGACAAAAATGATCGTCTGTACTTTCAATGCACGTACGCTAGCATCAGATGCATCCATCGAGGACCTGATGGTACAAGCTCGAATGATCAAGTACGACATCATTGGTCTGACCGAGACAAGAAGGCACGAATCTCACCATGCCATTTTCGACACTGGAGAATAATTGTTCCTCGGAACATGCGATAAAAGAGGTGTTGGAGGCATCGGTGTCCTTGTCAACACAAACTTGGCCAAGAGCATTGATTCATTCGAATGCCTAACAACCCGAATCGGACGTTTACATTTGAATAGATGTGGCTCAATGCCTGCAGTTTCTATCTTCGTTGTCTACGCACCAACATCTCATTATGATGAAAGAGAAATCGAGAAGTTCTACATGGAGCTAGAGAAGTTCTATAAAGAAGACCACACCTTCTACAAGATCATTGTGGGTGATTTTAATGCCAAGATAGGACCAAGAAGATCAGCTGAAGAACTTCACATCGGGACCCATGGCCTAGAATGGAACGAACAGGGTGAGAGACTGTCTGAGTTCATCATGTCAACCAAAACCATTCATGGTAACTCACAGTTCCAGAAGGCAGAATCTAAACGATGGACATGGGAGTCTCCCGGTGGACAATTCCACAACGAAATAGACCACATCATATTCAATTGACGGTTTTGCCTGACCGATGTTGCTGTTGTCCCAAAATTTCAAACGGGATCGGACCACCGTCTCCTTCGTGCAAAATTCTACTTCACAGAGCGGGGAGAAAGGGCTGCAAAGTTCAAAAAGAGAACTCCCAGAATGACCACCAACTGGGAACTCTTTGGTACTATTACGGCAACAAGGGAAGATGCCATTGTTGACAATATTGATGAGGAATACGATCGACTGGTTCAGCACCTCCATGAATGCGCGAGGAACGCCAAGAGAGAGATAGCCACAAAAAAGCGCCTATCTTCGAAAACTCTTGAGCTAATTCGCCAGCGTGGTTTGGTGCATGCCTCAGGCAACAGCAAGCTAACGTCCTAGCTCCCAAAGCTGTGCAGAGATGCAATCAAGGAAGACCTCAAAGAGAGAAGAGCAGAAGTACTGGTAGATGTGGCAGAAGCCGGGAAAAGTATTTGTAACGCCCACCTGTCCTTCGCCAACTACAAGACCAAGATGACTGCCCTCCGACGTCCTGATGGATCCATCACATCCTCCAGAACGGCAATGGAGAAGATTATCCATGACTTCTACTCAAATCTCTTCGACAACAATGTCCACTTGCTGACATACCAAATTCAACAGGACGGATATGTCGTTCCCAACGTTCTCCCTTCCGAAATCCGACACGCCATTTCGTCGGTAAAGAAACAAACAGCACCCGACCCAGACAAGGTCAGACCTGAACACCTGAAAAACCTGCCGTCAGTACTCATCAATACACTGGCTCAGCTCTTCACTTGCTACCTGTCTGAATGCAAGGTTCCATCCCAATGGAAAACCAGCAGGACCGTACTACTATTCAAGAAGGGAGACATTCATGACATTGGCAACTGTTGCCCGATCTGCCTATTGTCTGTCATCTACAAGTTGTTCGCTTGAGTCATCCTAAATAGGATTGGCAGAACACTAGATGAAGGACAACCATGCGAGCAAGCCGGGTTCCGCAAAGGATTCAGCACCATCGACCATATCCACATGATAACCAAGCTCATTGATGTTTCTCGGGAGTTCAAGATGCCGCTCTGTTTAACATTCATTGATTTAAAGAAGGCCTTTGATTCTGTTGAGACGGAAGCGGTCATTGAAGCCCTAGCCAATCAGGGCATTCAAGCCCAATACATTAGGATCCTCCGTGAGCTGTATTGCGGATTCACTACCAGGATCTCACCATTCTACAAAGAAGTGATCGTTGATGTCAAGAGAGGGGTGCGGCAGGGTGATACCATTTCACCGAAACTCTTCAGTGCCACCCTCGAGAACATCATGTGACGATTGGAATGGGAAGGAATGGGAGTGAAGATAGATGGTCGGCAACTACACCACCTCCGCTTTGCTGATGACATTGTTTTAATAACACCAAACATCAGCCAAGCGGCAAAAATGCTGGCCGACTTTGACCGTGAGTGTGGAAAGGTAGGACTACAGCTGAATCTTACGAAGACAATGTTTATGAGAAACAGCCTCATTCCTGACGCCCCATTCGCTCTCAACGGAACAACCATCTCCGAATGCAACAGCTATGTGTACCTAGGTCGAGAGGTCAACATGACAAATGACCTGGCACCCGAGCTGCGCAGGAGGAAGAGAGCTGCTTGGAACGCCTTCAAGAACGTCGAAGAAATAGCTAAGAGGACGAAGAACCTCTGGCTCCGGGAACATCTCTTTGATTCCACTGTTCTTCCTGCATTAACATATGCCTCAGAGACCTGGGCCGTACGCAAACAGGATGAGAACGCTATTCAGTTCTCCCAAAGAAGAATAGAAAGAGCTATGCTTGGAATATCTCATTTCACTCAAATGAGAGAAAGAATCCGGAGTTCTGACATCCGTCGACGATCAAGAATCAGGGACGCTGTATCATTTGCCAAGGTGTCGAAAATCAGATGGACTGGTCACGTAATGAGATTTAAAGACGACCGCTGGACTAGAGCTGTTACCGACTGGATTCCACGGGATGTCAAAAGACCGCGTGGCCACCCACCTACCAGATGGTCAGACTTCTTCGTGAAGATCATGAACGATCGGTTTGAGGCCCTTCATGTTCCCGTAGCGAACAGATGCCATTGGGCTACACTAGCACGCGACAGGGACAAATGGAGACGTTACTGGCGCCCGCTTGAGCAAATCGACGGCTATCGGGAAGTTAAGTGATTAAGTGATATTGCAAACCAAAACACCGAAAAGGAGAAAGAGAGTAAGAGGAAATGTGCCTGACACAGATGCAGGGGATGAGAATGAATGGGGTGGTGGGAGGGATGCTGGGAACATTGGTGGTGGAGAATGGGCACTGGCAGAGGGATGGTACTCGATGATTGTATGAATGAACTGTAATCACATAAGTCTGTAAGTCTATAATTGTATCTTATGGTGATTCATTAAAAAAAATTTAAATTAAAAATAAATAAAAATAAAAGCTAGTGAAATTGACAAAACTCCAGTAAAACAACATATTTATTTTTTTATAAAAGGTAAACTTGGACTTCCACTGTAATCAAATAAAAAAAACATAAAATATATTAAATAATGGTTTGTAACACTTTGGGTATTAACAAAAATAAAATGGAAAAATAGGATAAGGTCTATAATTGTTTTAAATTTAGGTCTTGCAAGAGATTACAGACCATAATATGGGAATCGAAACCACTAGTTATCTCTTAAGTTGAACATATGAAGAAACATAGCAGGAAAAGTACCCAAAGACAATAGAGACAAAGAACACAACTAGTCTTCATTAGGAAGCTTGCCACTGTGTATGTGCAGAATGTGGTGGGGTGGGGTGGAGAAGGATTTGAACACAGTGGTGGAGCGAGTTGCTCACTCAGGAGGAGGATGGGGAACTGAGAGGCAGTGAAGTGTTATGCACGAGGCCCTATCAGTACAGTACTGTAAACCGGTGTACCTAAATTTATCTTTAAAATGCTATGTTTCTTGGGGCTGGAGCAATAGCACAGCGGGTAGGGCGTTTGCCTTGCACGCGGCTGACCCAGGTTGGATTCCCAGCATCCCATATGGTCCCCTGAGCACCCACAGGGGTAATTCCTAAGTGCAGAGCCAGGAATAACCCTTGTGCATCGCCAGGTGTGACCCAAAAAGCCAAAATAAAATAAAATAAAAATAAAATGCTATGTTTCTGTATTCTTGAACATGGAAAAGATCATTCTGTTTCAGTCTCCCTCCCTTTGACTTTGCTCAGCATGATACTCTCCAGATATATCTATATAGTGGCAAATTGCATGAGTTCCTCTTTCCTTAACACCAAGTAGTATTCCATAGTTATTACCATAGTCTATTTAGTCATCTAGCACAGCAGTAGGGCGTTTGCCTTGCACACAGCCAACATGGCTGACCCGAGTTCGATTCCTCTGCCCCTCTCAGAGAGCCCGGCAAGCTACCGAGAGTATCTCGCCTGCACAGCAGAGCCTGGCAAGCTCCCCGTGACGTATTCGATATGCCAGACACAGTAACAACAAAGTCTCCAATGGAGACATTACTGGGCCCGCTCAAGCAAATCGATGATCAACGAGAGGGAAAAAAAAAATTTTAGCAATTAGGTTTTTTCCAACTTTCGATTATTGTGAATAGTTTTGCGATGAACATAGGAGTGTAAATATCTTTTCCACATTGTGTTTTGGGGCCTTTGAAGAATATTCCAAGAAATAGAACTGTTGAATCATATAGAAGCTCAATTACTAGTTTCTCGAGGAGTGTTTATAACATTTTACAAAAAGGCTCGACCAGTAGAAATTCCCAACAGCAGTGAATGTCTTTTTCCCTACACCCACTTCACCGGTTATATGAATGAGATTTAATTTTATTCCTTGTGTGTGTGTGCCAGTCTCTGAGGTGTGAGGTGATACCTCATTGTTTTGTTGCATTTCCCTGACTAGTGATGCAGTGAATTTTTTCATATCCCCTTTGGCTACTTGTATGTCTTATTGGAGTAAGTCAGCTCTTCTCTCCATTATTCACTGTGTTTGAATTTATTTTTTCCTGCAAAGTTCTATGAGTGCTTTATATGTCTTGAATATTAACTTTTTATCACATAGGTTCTGGGCAAATATTTTCTCCCAGTTTGTGGGATTCCTTGGTATTTTGATCGTCACTTCCTTTAAGGTTCAGAAACTAATGTGGTCCATTTGTTTATCTTTGCTACAGTTTGCTTGGCCGGTGGGGTTGACTCTTTAAAGCTTCTTCTGGCTGAAATGCCTCTAGTTTATGGATTCAGATCTGATATTGAGGCCTTTAGTCCATTTTGATTTGATTTCTGTGGATGACTTAGAGAGGGGTTTGAGTTCATTTATTTTTTTTGCATTTGGTCAACAAAGTTTTGCAACACCACTTGCTGAAGATATTTTTTTATTCTACATCATACTATTTCCCTTTAAAAAGATTACTGTCTATGTACCTGAGCATCTAGCTCTGTATTTTTAATTTTATTGCACTGATATGATA
Source organism: Sorex fumeus (assembly GCF_029834395.1). NCBI lineage: Eukaryota > Metazoa > Chordata > Mammalia > Eulipotyphla > Soricidae > Sorex > Sorex fumeus. The sequence goes on from NW_026606103.1 coordinate 8,332,793, forward strand.
GTCTATCCTTATTTTAATACCATGCCTTTTTAATTATTACAGCTTTGTAGTACATTTTGAAGTAAGGAGAGCAATGACTGATCTTCCTTTTACCTAGGACTTCTTTGACTATTTTCGGAGGGTGGGGGGTGGTGTCATTTTCCCATATTCATTTCAGGAATGTTTAGTCTATTTATTTGAGTAATGTCATGGTATTCTTGGTTTTTGTTTGTTTCCTATTTTGGTATTTGTGCCACACCTGGTGTTGCTCAGGGTTTAACCTTGACTCTGCATTGGAGGATCATTCCTGGCAGGGCTCCAAGGACCACGTGGGGTGGGTACCAGGGCCAAACCTGTGTTGGCTGCAAGCAAAATAAACAGATACCAGCTGTAGTAACACTTCGACCTGCCATGGGTATTTTTATAGGGACTGCATTGTTTCTATATTATGCTTTTGGGAATATTGACATTTCACCATGTTCATTCTCCCAACCTGTGACAGACAATATATTTCTATTCCTTCATATTCTCTTACTGTTTCAGTAATGTTTTGTAGTTTTTGTTGTATAGTCTTTCACCTCTTTTTTAAAGCTGATTCCTATGTACCTAATTTTATGAGACATAATTGTGAATGAGACTATTTTCTAATTTCGCTCTCTACTATTTTATTGTTTGCATATAGAAAATCCATGGGCCTTTGCATGTTGCTTTTTTAAATTGCCACTTGACTATACAAATTTATTATTTCAGGAGACTTTTTGTAGAGTCTTTAGGATTTCTATATATCATATATATATCATATAATATGATGTAATCTGCAAGTAGAAGCAGTTTGACTTATTTCCCTCTTTCTAGACTAATTGCCGTGGCTGGGACTTCCAATACTGCATTGAGTAGTAGTGGTGGACAGCCTTGTCTTATACCTGATCTTAGAGGAAAGACTTTCAGTTTTGTTGGGTATTGGCTAGATATGTTGTGTCTGAAATCAGTGTCCACTTAGGTTTTAAATTGTGTGTTTTTTAAATTGGAAAAGTATCCATACCTTGTATTTAAATGGTGTAATATGTTAAATGATTTGTGTATGTTAAACATCCTTGCATCCCCAGGATTGATCTCATGTGTATGATCTCCTTGATGTGTGTTTGAATTCTATTTGTTAGTATTTTGTTTCCATCTATGTTTATCAGAGATACAGCTCTGTAGTTTACTTTTTCTTGTGATGTCTACCTACTTTTGGTATCAAGATAATGTTTGCTTCATAGAAACTTTTTTGAAATGTTTCTGATTCTTTTATTTCCTGAAAGAGCCTGAAAAGTACTGGGAGTATCTCTCTATCTTAAAGATTTGGAAGAACTTAACTAGTGAACCAATCTGGACCTAGGATTTTGTTTTATTTTATTTCATGAAATATGTGAATCTAAAAACAATGGGAAAAAATTGGACTACAATCACCACCCCCCATGAGAGAAACTGACAAACAACAAAATGAATACAGAAGCCAACATTTATATGGACATTGGGGAAAAGGGATCCTTAAGCAAGGCTGTGAGAATGTTTATGGCCTTTTGAAAATTTATCCAAAAACCTCAGAATTGAACTTTCATGTGATCTAACCATTAATTTCTTGGAGTATTATCCATATACCCAAAACACAATGCAGAAAAGACATTTGCACACCTATGTTCACTGCAGCTCTATTCACAGTAGCCAAAAGTTCAGCAGAATCAAATATCCAAAAACAGATGACCAATTAAAGAAACTATGGTACATATGCACATTGGAAAACTATTTGGTCATAAGAGGAACTCATGCAATTTTCTACTATGTTGATGGATCTGAAAAGTATCATTTCAAGTAATGTTAGTCAGGGGAGAGGGATAGACACAGAATTATCACTCATATTTGGGATATAAAGAAGTATATTAGAGTAATAACAAATGACCAAAGATAACAAAAACAAAGAACATAGAATTGGTCTTCAGTAGGAGGCTTGCCCCTGGAGTGGGAGGGGGGAGGGTAGAACAGGGAAAGGAACACTAGAGTGACATGCATGATATCATATCAATATCAGTACCATAAATCACAGAGCACAAATGAAAAAAATAAGAAAGTAAAGGTGCATACCACTGAAGTAGGTAGGTGTGGGAGTGAGGGGTGGGAGGGGAATCAGGGACATGATGAAGAGCAGTGGGCCATTCTCTGTGGTGTGAGGTGATAGGGGTCCAAAGCCTTTTCTTCTGTTTTTCAGGTTCTCCTGAATGAAATTGGTGTTAAAACATTGTATGCCTGAAACTGAATAATTGTGGACTTTGTAGCTCACTATGATTCAAAAAGAGTTAAGTATGTATACACAAACATGCATGCTTCAGTAGAAAATGCTTTTTTAAAGGTAAGGTATATTAGAATTCAGAGGGCTGTAGACACACGGTCCTGACTTACTCCAGGCTCTTCACTCAGGATCACTACTGATTGGCTCAAAGCATTATATGAGGTCTAACATAATGCAAAGCAGGTGTCATAACCCCTATATTATCTCTCTGGAAACTAATATACATATATATTAATTCTCTAAGAGAGACAGGCACAGTCATCATATCGACTTATTAGAACTACAGAGGTGTATTCACAACTAAGCAGTAGAGAAGATAAGAATCAAACCCAGACTTTACCAGCAACTGTCAGCAGAAACACCCCCAGTACTAGTGGCTTTTGCTTGCTGGCATAAGAAGTCACCCAACAGGGCTGGGGCATGAGAACATGTTGATATTTCCAAGCCAAGAGAACACATGGGAACATAAGGACACAAGAGTATAGGTTTCTGAGATGGCTGTCGTGCAACAAGATTTTATAGCAACCTGGTTCTGGGTCCATATTGGCGTGAGTTTTGTTTAGCACCTTATCCTTAAAATGTTGGGTTTACAATGTCTCTTCTGCAGAACACAGCACCCAAAAGGAGAGATAGAACAAAAGGGAGTGCCCCGCCACAGAGGCAGGGTGGGATAGGGGATGGGGGGTGGGAGGGATACTGGGATTGGTGGGGGTGGAGAATGGGCACTGGTGGTGGGATGGGTACTCGATCATTGTATAACTGAAACCCAAGCACAACAACTTGTGGGTCTACAACTGTACCCCCATGGTGTTTGACTAATAAAACAAAACAAAATATATATATATATATATAAAATATAAAATGTTGGGTTTATCAGGCCTGCAGAGGAATAAGGAAACTGGTGTTTGAAATTCTTTGCTACTTTTCATACCTTATGGCCTCCATTTAGATGGTGCAAATCTAGTGCTGTAGTTGCAGCAGCAGAAGCTTGCTTACCCAACCCCCACAAAAAGAATTTTGCAATTACATTGGTAGGTTAGTCACAACCTATCAAGTTAACAACAGTTCACTGACTTTCTGTGAGAGCCAAGAGTTATTTTAAAAATAAAATAATAATGAAACACAGGTTCTTTTGCCTGAAACTTTTCTCATACTAACACTATTCCTATGACCCTGTAATTCTTCAGTCAGTAACCAGCCCTGTGGAGTTATTTCTATCCTACACTTGACTTCCCGCTGCAGACAGGATCATCTTCCCTCTGTGAAGTTGTGTCACCAGGTCATCACCATCACCTCCAAGAAATCTTCCACTGGTATCTAAAACTGCATAGACAGCAGCTGTGTCATCTTGGATGAATTACTTAAATTCTCTAGGTCTCAGTTCCTTATGTAAAACAGGAACACTAAAAACAGCTGTTTCAGGGTTGTAATACAAGTAAAGTAATAAATGCAAAACACTGAGAACAGTACTTGACACATAATTTAAGTAAAGTTTAGTTTCTATTATTTCTATTATTATCAAGACATTAAGTCTACTCTATTAACACCAAAGTGTGTAATATTTGTTCCAGTTACTATAGAAATTATTTCTCTTAGAAATGGACATTTGTGTGCCATTTACTTCTGATCTATCATAGAATTGTATATTAAAAATCCAAAGGTACAAACCTTGAATAATTGATTTGAGTTTTCTTTTTATGTGCTTTTCCTCCCCCTTTCATTCTTTATTTTTCTATTACTGTTCACCCTAACTATGATAAAAAATTATTCACATCTGTTATTTATCTTTTTATCCTAGGGCAAGGAAAATGTGTATAGTTCCCTCAAAATAACAGAAACCATATGGAGCCCATGGAATTATATGCATTATCAGTTTACAAATTCAAACTTTTCCAAAGATTGTTCACAAGCAGCTCAGGGTTCTTGGGTACAAGAGTTTTCACTGAAATGTTTATATTCTGCAAACATATTGGTGTAAAGCATGCTTGCAGCTGGTGCCTCGTTAGAGAGAGGACTTAAAAGTGGTCCCCAGTGATTCTCAGACATCGAAGTACATTAGAATTACTTTAGGGAATTTTTTAAAATCACTGTTTTCTGGCCATGCCACATACCAATTAAAATGGAATCTGTTGGGTGGAATCAGTACCTCAGTTTCTTGTTTTGCCTGATTTGTTATTTTCAAGGTAATTTTAATGTGCAGCCAAGTTTAAGAAATAGCAAAATCTTTGAGGGAAAGTTATACTTGGCTACTTTAAGAGACATGTCCAAAGACCAAACAAAGCACTTTAATTTTGAACTGACTTATTAGACATGCCTTATGTCTGTGTAAAGAGCAACAGTACTGAAAATTGAGGGGTTGGAGGTGTGGGGAAGGAACCATGGAAAAATAGTGGAGGGACAAAGCTATGGTAACTCTGAAACTAAAACAATAACCTCAAAACTTTAATAAACATGGTACCGAGATATAAAATAAAGTTACAAAATTACATCCCATGCAAACTCCAATTAGTAACCCTGAACGACTAAAAGTCTAAGATACCCTTCTCAAAAGCAACAAGTACTGGTTTGATTAAGCTCAGAGGACTCTAATTTTGCTCTTTAAGAGAAAGGAAGGTGGGAGAGGATGAAGAAACTCAATCTACTGGTACAATTTTCAAGTCAATTGCTATGCATTCAACAAGTCATATCCTAGGCTTAACATAAGTTCTATATCTGCAATACTTAATCACATACAGTTGATTTTCAAAGATCAGAGGTGGCACACAAGGAATGCTCCAGAAACCAGCTGGCCCTAATTCAGTGTCCTGGAAAAAGCTGTGCTTTACATTGAGTCACTTTTCATAGGTTGGCCTCTGGATGCCACTCAGAAGACATTTTTGCTTTGGTCCTGAAAGACACTTTGTACAAATCTCAGGGTCTTAAAATAATTACAATACTATCTCAATTTTTTTCTTGTTGTGAGGAAAGGATGAGATACTTGAATTTACCCTCAATAAATATGTTAGCATCAAGAATTGGATCCTTCATTTTGACTTTTGTGTTTTTGATAGAAATATCATTTTAAAAATATATTCCCCTTGACGCGTTATTTGATAGCTGCAAATAACTGACTCAATTAGTGTAAGAGAGCAATGTCAATAATTGCACATTTTATAACAAATGAAGAGCTATGCTTTGAAGTAATATAATATTTGAGATATTTCTAATTCTTATATTTAAGATTATGTGGTCTAAGAATTTCGAAATAGCTAAATTTCAAGTACATTGCTTATCTTTGGCAAATTACTTATTCGTTTAGTATTAAATTCCTGTATCTAGAAAGAAATCTATCTTTGTATTTTCCTCCATGGTTTGAAAAGTCTGATAGCTAAATGTGTAAGTTTTAGAATCAGGTTACATGTTATGAATTCTATTTCCTAATGAACAAAGTTATGTCACTTTAAACAATTCACTTAACACGCCACTAGTAAAACTTGGAGATTTACAATGACTATTTCAAAAAGTGACCAGAGGATTAAAGTTAGCACAGAATTTGGCAAGACATTAAAATATAATAAATGTTAAAAAACAAAAGCCATGGCCATTGTCACCATAATAATTTTATAAAACAATACTGCATAACTCAAGTAAAGATAGATGTTCAGAACATGTGAACTGTTGTGTTTCTTATGTTTTCTGATTTCAGGGATCTCAATCCCCAGGACCTTCTTAGCAGCCATATGTTTTTTGAGAATAAGGGTAACTTGTTTATCATTTATTCTTCCACAATGAACTTTATTCATGGTGGGATGTGAAACTGCAGGGAAATATAGAGAGGGGTCTCAAAAGTTATACCATCAACAAAAGTTCTTTGATGTATGTTGCATAAATTAAATCATCATTTTTGATGAATATGCCTGGAAGAATAATTGTACACAAAACATCATCAATTTATGACAATATTATGTCCTGATAAACAAAAATTACCATTAGTCAAAAATGGTTGTGCTGCACCAGACAGCAGAACTTAGTCAAGATTAAATTAAATATGCTCAGCACATTTACATAAATCTACAGCTGGGTAAAATCATCCACAAAAAAGTCTGTCTTATAATAAGATGGTGATATCTCATTTATTTTGGTTAACACTGTACTGAAGGGAAAAGTTATTTGAAAGTTTCTCACCATTATTATAACACTGTGCATGTTTAAATCATTGAGATAAAATTAATTGCTGTATGAATATTATACAATAGGATCATCAATTTCTTTCTTCTGATGAAATAGCTGATTGAAGGTTTTCTGTGGTGCTGGTGATTGCTTTCAGTAGCTGGAAATTTTTCATTTCCAAAAACTATTCATATAAAAATAAATAAAACTATGAGGCTGGATAGTATAACGGATAACTGTACTCTCGTTAAATCCCTGCCAACACTATGGTTCAACCACCTGACAACCATCCCAGAACTGCCAGGAGTGATTCCTAAGGGTAGAGTCAGAAGTAAGCTCTGAGCACCACAGGGCAAAAAGCCCAAAACATAAAGTAAATAAATAAATTATATGTAAACAAATCGGTAGGAAGTGTCTTATAATGTGTTTGCGGCCGTGCAGTCCGAAAAGCGGCCTGGAGCATGGAGGTGGTTGGGTAGTGGAGGTCGGCTGCTGTGACTGAGTCCCTCGGGGTGGGAGGGCTCTCACCCGGCCCACAGCCTGGTGCATAGTCCAGACACTTCCTACCCGTTTTCCACAATTACTACACCATGGGTTGGAGTGAGAGCACAGCAAGTAGGGCGTTTGCCTTGTACACAGCTGACCTGGGTTCAATTCCTTCACCCCTCTCAGAGAACCTGGCAAGTTATGCAGTACTCTCGTACCTCACCCACACTGCAAAGCCTGGCAAGCTACCCGGGACGTATCCAATATGCCAAAAACATTAACAACAAGTCTCACAATTTGTTGTGAGATGTTACTGGTGCCCGCTCGAGGAAATCAATGAACAATGGGAGGACAGTGCTACAGTGTTACTACAACATATATGATGGGGTTCAGAAAGTAGGCAACAAATCTTAGAGAAAAACATAAATATGTATCTCTTGGTGAGCCCGACAAGCTACTGAGAGTGTCCCGCCTGCATGGGCAGAGACTGGCAAGCTCCCCATGGCATATTCAATATGCCAAATACAGTAACAACAACAGGTCTCATTCCCCCAACCCTGAAAGAGCCTCCAATCATTGGGAAAACATGAGTAAGAAGAGGCTGCTAAAATCTCAGGGCTGGGAGGAATAGAGATGTTACTGGATCAACAGGATGACAGTGACACTGTTAAGTAAAACAAAAAACAAAAACAAAAGAAAACTAAGAGTAAAATGATTCTCCCAGAAAATAGAAGGAAAAAGAGATAGAATTTATATATATATACATATATAACACATAGCACATAGATAGATAGATAGATAGATAGATAGATAGATAGATGGATTTGGAAGCAGAGCTATAGAAACTACCGAAACAAAATTAAGCAGAAAGAGACGATAGAATAAAATATTTTTAAACTGAAGTATTCAGTAATCTGTTGCTTACTTAATATAAGGCAAAATAAATAAGAAGACAGACATCATGATAGATCCTAGGGAAACTATCACATTTCAAACAGGATACCAGTCTGGGAAATTCTTCTCAAGGAGCATAAATCTTTGCTGTTTCTGTGTTGTTTTTCCTCTCACCTACAAGCCCTACTTTATCTTTTAAAAATACATGTTTAGGTAATATGACTATAGTGTAAAATCTTGGTGTTGGCATACCAAAGAGCACAAGATCCTCCAGTGTCCCTAGCCCCCCTCTGTTCTGCCTCTTCTTTCTCCCCCTTTTCCTTCACAGCTTGGTGACTTGAGTTTTGTAACTAGGCCAATGGTTTGCTCAATCATTTTCTCCTGTTTTGTCTCCATGCCACAAAGTTAGTTCATCTCGTATTTGTCTCTTCCGTCTGAATTATTTTACTTGACATGATACCCTCCTGTCATGCATGTAGAAAGTGCATGTTTTCATTTTCCTTTTTTGCAGCAGTTTAATATGCCAAACACAGTAACAACAAGTCTCACAATGGAGACGTTACTGGGCCCACTCAAGCAAATCAATGAACAATGGGAGGACAATGTTTGTTTGTTTGTTTGTTTTGCAGAAGTACAATGTAACATTGCATATATGCCACAACCTTTTCACTCCTTCATCTGTCCATTGGAAATTCAGGCTGTTTCCATACCTGGGTTATTGTTCTAAGAACTGCAGTAAGCACAGGTATGTATGTGTTTTTATGAAACTGAGGAAAGAGCTGGAGTGATAGCACAGCGGTAGGGCGTTTGCCTTGCACGCAGCCAACATGGCCGACTCGAGTTTGATTCCTCCCCCCTCTCGGAGAGCCCGGCAAGCTATTGAGAGTATTTTGCCCGCACAGCAGAGCCTGGCAAGCTACCTGTGACATACTCGATATTCCAAACACAGTAACAACAAGTCTCATGATGGAGACATTACTGGGCCCACTGGAGAAAATCAATGAACAATGGGAGGACCGTGACCATGACCGTGAGGAAAGAAGAAGAGACAGATGGGAAGGAGCGGGGTCAGGAGTTAAGGCCTTGGGCCCATCAGTGGTGGGAAAGAGTATAAAATTATATATCCAAACAAGAGTCAACAGTACTGAAATCATGAGACCCAAGCTACAACAAACATAAAGTTTGCTGTCAAGGAAGCAGGCTCAGGTGAGGGGTGTGTATGAGAGGGAAACTGGGAACTCTGGTAGAGGAAAGTTGACACTGGTGGTGGAACTGGTACAAGAACATTGTGTGCCTGAAACTTAAGTATAAATAACTTTATAAATCACAGTGCCTTAGTATAAAGGTAAATGCTTGACCATAAATGGCCAGCAATTATGGTTGATAAGTATGCAAACTTCATACTTATATTTTATATGTGTATTTTTATTGAATCCTGAGGACCAGAGTACATCATGGAATAGGCATCTGACCATAAGAAATACTAAACACCTTACCTGAGGACTCAAGAACTGAACTGATTCATTCAGTCTAAATGGATAATATTCCCAATCACTAAATTCAATAGATATAAAAAAAATAATGAATAGGTCTTATCTCATTTGCACATTAGGGACTCTTTTAAATACCCCCACATTGCTATTAGTTATTTTGAAATGCAATATAATGGAGACATAATGTAAGATACGTGTAAAATTAACAAATATCATAAATAAATGTCCAAAGGACCTATAATTAATCAAAAATGGCTAAATTATAGCAGAACCTTAAAGACTCCATATGTTCTTTCCAAAACACCTACTTTCCCTTACCACAAGTAAGCTTATTATGATTCACGTAATCTTTTTTTTTGCTTTTGGTTATAGTTTATTATCTACAAATGTATCCTTAAACAAGATATACTTGTATTTTCCCTTTAAATGGTCTTTAACTGTGGATGTCTCTTGCTCCTTTTCTTCAAACATGTTGTGTGAGATCACAGATCTTTAAAGTCTCTTTTCAAAATTCTGATGCATCTGAAATCAAGCTCTACTTTGTCTAATTTCATTGGTCTACGGATGGGTATTGACAGGAAAATTTCCCATTGCTGATGAAAATTTCCCATGACATGCTTTTAGGAAGAATGATGGGGGATGGAGAGTTAGCAGAATGGGGGAGGCTCTTGCTTGCACATAGCTTAGCCAGATTAGATCTCCAGCACCATACGTTGTTCTCTGAGCATCAGCAGGTATGATCTAAGCATAGAGATGAAAGTAGGTCATGACTAAAGTAAGGTGTATGCCAAACCTCATCCATGCAAAAAGAAAGGAAAAGAATAGAATTATGAAATTGGACATGTTTTTTTTTCTTCAATTCAAAGTGCGCATGAACTTTCCTATTAAAGGCTGGGCATGTAGGGAGGACCATCCACTATAACGATGTGGCATTTGTCTATAAATTGTGCACTACCAACAGATCTCCAATTTTCTGACTTGTGATGATTGACAAAGTGATGTAGGACTTTAACCTGATATCTGGTTCAACGGGATGAGTTGAGAAAGGTAACAGGAAGTTAGGAAAGTTTGAAAGTTTTTCTTCAAATTCCTACTGAGTGTGTAGAAGTGGAATGGCAGGGTTTGCAACAAGGATTTCATTGGACATCCTGCCTGATTTTGCTGGTGGAAGCAGAATAAGTCTTTCTTGTGGAAAAGAATCTTTGGCACTAACTCAGTAAATGACAAAAAATAACAAAAGCATTAATACCTACAATAAAACAGCAGTAGTGTTAAAATATAGAATGGCTATTATATTTTTGTCTACCAATTATTATGTGAAAGAACATTTTAGAACAAAATTTTTTAAAATTTAGTCATTTTTTTCTTTTTGTTTCTTTTTTCATTTGTGACCCATAATCAACAGTGTCAAAGGATTATTCCTGGTTTTGTACTCAGAAATCACTTCTGGTGAGACTTAGGAAACCATATGGGGAGTCAGGAAATAGAACCTAGATTGGCTGTGTGCAAGACAAATACCCTACTCACTGTACTATCTCTCTGGCTTTCCAAAATTTAGTGTTTTTTTTTCTTTTCGAGTCACACCCAGTGATGCTCAGGTTACTCCTGGATCATGCACTCAAGAATTACTCCTGAAAGATGGCGGCTGCACAGGAGCCTTGTGGAAAGCAGGTTTGAGCCGGGGCTGGCGGGAGCGGCAGGGACCTCATGGGAAGGGGGGCTTTGTGGGCCGTCCCCCACGCCCCACCGAGGTCGCCAGCTGCCCCCCACGAGCGGCTCTCCGGCACGGCCACGGCCCCGGAGGCACAAGGACTTAGCACAGAGAACCAGCCGCTTGGAGCAGAAAAGCAAATGGACTTGTGTTGAACCGCGCCACCAAGCCTCCCCGGAGGGGAAAGGGCGTTGACCGGCCCGCCCGCTCCTCTCTGGAAAGAAAGATGGCGGCCGCACGGGAGCCTTGTGAAAAGCAGGTTTGAGCCGGGGCTGGCGGGAGCTGCAGGAACCTCATGGGAAGGGGGGCTTTGTGGGCCGTCCCCCACGCCCCACCGAGGTCGCCAGCTGCCCCCCACGAGCGGCTCTCCAGCACGGCCACGACTCCAGGGCACAGAAACCAATCTCTTAACTAGCTAACTTTTAATAGAAATTCTTCCAGGGTCAATAAGTAAAATAGCAGAAATTCAAAATTCATTTTATTCTTAAACCAAGTTGTAGAAAGCAAATCATTTCACAATGCTGTTTCAGCATGTCTGATTGTGGGGGGTGGGTCGTAAACTCTAAACAATAATTGTGCATCTTCTATCGAAATAATCTATCTAGTCAAAGTAGAGTATTAACTAGAACTCATCTGCCTCACAAGAATTGGGAGGGGTGGGAGGTGGGGGTCTATTGGGGTTCGGGGTTAAAAATGAGTATTGGTAAAGGGAAATGTGTTTGGTATCTACATGACTGAGACCTAAACCCGAAAGCTCTGTAACTTTTCCCACAGTGATTCAATAAATAAATAAATTATAAAAAAAAAAAAAGAATTACTCCTGGCGGTGCTTGGGGACCATATGGGATGCTGGGAATCGAACCTGGGTAGGCTGTGTGCAAAGAAAATGCCCTCCCTTCTGTGCTATCACGCCAGCCCTAATTTAGTGATTTTTTTTTGAGAATTAAAGATGTTTCACGAAAACACAGGATTAAATGATATTAGTGAAACTCATATAGCAAAGTTTAAGGGAACACCCAGAAAATCAGTAACCAAGAGAAATACTTTAGTGTTATAGATGCCCAAGTTCAAAATTCAATAAAACTTTGCAAGAGACCAAAATTATTTTCCCCAAAATTTTATTGAAGAGAAGTGATTTGTGCAAAGGTAAATGATAAAAGATAGAACCAGAGCGGTAATACAGCGGGTAGGGTGTTTGCCTTGTAAATAAATAGCCAACCCGGGTTCAATCCCCGGCATCCCATATGGTCCACCAGGCAGTGCCAGGAGTAATTCCTGAGTGCAGAGCCAGGAGTAACCCTGAGCATCTATGGGTGTAACACAAAAAGAAAAAAGAAAAAAATACAAGGAATAGAAAGAAAAATTCAACCTCATTAAAAATAGAGAGAAGATTCCTGGTACTAATCTCAGCCACTCCTGGGTGTTAGTCTCCCATTTTGTTGCTTTATGTTCCCCAGATTAATGCGATCTTTCTGTGTCTATCCCGCTCTTTCTGACTCATTTCACTTAACATGATAGTTTCCATGTAGTACCACTTGTATGTAAATTTCATGACTTCATCTTTTTTAACAACTACATAGTACTCCATTGTGTAAATGTACCAAAGTTTCTTTAACCAGTCATCTGTTCTCGGGCACTCAGGTTTTTTCCAGACTCTGGCTATTGTAAGGAGTGCTGCAATGAACAAACAATTACAGATGTCACTTCGATGATACTTTTTTGCCTCTCTGGGATATATTCCCAGGAGTGGTATTTCTCCATGACTTGGAGGCCAGCTACACTTGCTAAGGGAAAAGGAAGCTCAGATAGAGAAGAGAGCACCAAATAAAGGGTGTTTTGAGGATCCTCCCAGGGTGGGAGAAGCATGCCGAAAGTAGACTATAGACCAAACATGATTGCCACTCAATGCATCTCTTGCAAAACACAGGACCCAAAAGAAGAGAGATAGAACAAGGGGGAATGCCCTGCCACAGAGGCAGGGTGGGATGGGGGGGATGGGGGCTGGGAGGGATGCTGGAACCCGTGGTGGTGGAGGATGGGCGCTGGTGGAGGGACGGGTACTTGATCATTGTATAACTGAAACTCAAGCACAAAAATTTGTAAGTCTATAACTGTTCCTCATGGTGTTTCACTAATAAAAAAATTAAAAAAAATAGAGAGAAGATCTGAACAGAAACTTCCTCAGAGAAGAAATTCAAATGATCAAAAGGCACATGAAAAAATGCTCCTCATCATTAATCATCAGGGAGATGCAAATCAAAACAAAAATGAGATATCATTTCACATCACAGAGACTGGCACACATAAAATAAAACAAGAGAAACAAGTGTTGGCACACATGTGGGGAGAAAGGAACTCCCCATAATTGTTGTGAGAATGCCGACTGGTCCAGCCTTTTTGGAAAACAATATGGTCATTCCTCAAAAGCTAGAAATTGAGCTTCCATGCTACCCAGCAATACCACTTCTGGGAATATACCCTGGGGGCCCAAAAACACACACCAAAAACACCATCTGAACTCCTATGTTCATTGCAGCACTATTCACAATATCCAGAATCTGGAAATAACCTGAGTGCTTGAGAACAGAAAAATGGATTAAGAAACTATGACACATCTACCCATTGGAATACTATGTAGTTGTTAGGAAAAATGAAACCATGAAATTTGTCTATAAATGGATGGACTTGGAAAGTATCATGTTGAGTGAAATGAGTTAGGAGAGGGACAGATATAAAGATATAAAAGGACTACATTCATTTGTGGTTATATATATATATATATATATATATATATATATATATATATATATATATAATCTCTGGATCCTGGCCGTTGTTGGGGTTACACGGCAGTTGCTGGGTGTAACTGTCTAGCTACTGGCAGGTCCAGTCCCAAACCGTGCAGATTATCACACTCAGCTCCCGGGAGAGAACAAGGCAGAGTCTCCTACCCTGTGCCTGACTGTCTGCACCAGGGCCCAACAGCTGAAGACCTCCGGGCCCCAGCCAAGGCCATGCTGGGACCACTCTCCACACACTTGGATGAGCCCCACACATAAAAGAACTGGCAGAGGAACTCAGGTGTGTGGGACCCAGGGCTGAGATCTCCAAGCCTGCACGGTTTGGGACTGGACCTGCCAGTAGCTAGACAGTTACACCCACCAACTGCCGTATAACCCCAACAATGGCCAGGATCCAGAGATTATCACACTCAGCTCCCGGAAGCAAATGCGGCCGCGCGATATCTTATCATCTCATTCCTACTTTGGACAAACTGGCAGGCTACTGAATGTAACCTGCCCACACGGCAGAGTCTGGCAAACTCCCCGTGGTATACCCAATATGCCAAATACCAGTAACAATGATGGGTCTCATTCTCCTAACCCTGAAAGAGCCTTGAATATGGCACTTTAAAAAAAAAATCTCAGGGTTAGGATGAAGGAGACGTTACTGGGGCCTGCTCAAGGCAATTGACGAACAACAGGATGGTCGTGATCGTGATATATATATGTGTATATATATATATATATATATATATATATATATATGCACTGTAGCACTTTCCTTCCATTGTTCATCAATTTGCTCGAGTGGGCACCAGTAACATCTCAATTGTGACACTTGTTGTTACTGTTTTTGGCATATCGAATGCACCATGGGGAGCTTGCCAGGCTCTGCCATGTGGGCGAGATACTCTTGGTAGCTTGCCGGGCTCTCCGAGAGGAAAGAGAAATCAAACCCTGGTCAGCCACGTGCAAGGCAAATGCCCTACAGACTGTGCTATCACTCCAGATACATATATATATATATATACTTTATATATATTAGTCTTTATATATATATAAAGACTAATGACCAGGGAAAACACGGCTAGGAGGACTGGTCAATGATGGTTGGAATCAGCCACAGATTGTGAGGGGCATAGAGTAGGTAAGATAGATAAAGGACCAATATGACAATAATAGCTGGAAATGATAGTGCTCAACAATAGCTGAGTGTTAAATGTAGGTAAAGGGATATCCCTAATAACCTTTCAGTATCTGTATTGCAAACTACAATGTCCAAGAAGATAGATAGAGAGAGATGGAGAGAAATAGAGAGAGATAGAAATAGAGAGAAAAGAAGAGAGAGAAGAGAGCTGCTTGCCATAAAGACAGGCTGGGTGGGGGTGGGGTGATGGGAGGGAAACTGGGGACACAGATGCTGAGAAATGTACTCTGGTGGAGAGATGGGTGTTGGCACACTGTGTGACTGAAACCTAATTATGAACAGCTTTCTAAGGGTCTATCTCACAGTGACTCAATAAAAAAATCTTAAAATAAAATAAAAATTTCAAAAAGAATAACCACAAGGGTTGGAGAGCACAGTGGGGAGGGTATTTGCCTGGCTCATGGTCAACCTGAGATTGATCCCCAGCATTCCATATAGGCCTCCAAGTTCTGTCAGGCGGAGAGTAGGAACAGGGTGAGTGATCGGCCACTACTTTAAAATATGTCACAAACTGATGTGGATTCCTTATTTTCAGGAGCTCCCACACATAGACTCCTATTTGTGATACACACATAGTAGTTTCCAAGCTGAGGAATTAATTTTACCTCAAACCTCAGATGAGTAAAACACTAAAACCCATCTCAGGAAGTAACACATAATCACCTCAGAGGGCTACTTTAAAAACCCACAAAAATAATCTTAAAATCCTTAGAGGAAGTCATCTGCCGTGATGATTAGCATCCATGAAATGACAGCACTACTTGAGAAGGTTGGCCCAGGTTGCAGGGAAGCTTGCTCTTTGGATCACAGCAGCTGGGGCAATGCATGAGGTCTGGTGTGTGGGAGGGGACCTAGGGATAGTGGTGGTTTGACACTGGTGGTTTGATGTGCAAGTTAAACCCTGCCATTAAGAGAACTGTAAATAACAGTGTCTGAGTAACAATTGAAATGAATTTTAAAAAAAACTGTATCATCACCTGAACTACTAAATAAATATGCAAAATGTTTAAAAACAAAAAATAAAGATAAGAGTTTGGCTTATATCTAAGTAGAAGACACAGTGTCTTGGCTGACTCTTAGTCTGGTCAGGGTCTCTGTGCTCTCACACATATGGAATTCAAGAGCACGTGAGCAATCTGGCAACTCCTCCATGTTGCACGCGGCTCCAGGAGTGCCTGTAATGCTGAACTGTGCATGTGTAATTGAGGTCAGCAGGGCACAGAATTTGCAGGGAGGGACATAACTAGTGGACACTATGATACATGAACCAAGATGATGGGTGGCACAAGACTGCAGAGCTGGGGACAGGTCTAGGAATTTGTCCTGATCTGCCTGGGACGAAGGTTTTGCTTTGCTTTGTTATTATTTTTTTTTTAATGTTAGGCACTGTGATCAATGATACTGTTAGGAAGCTTTTGTTTTTGCTTTTATTTTTTAATTTTATTAAAACACCATGATTTACAAAGTCATTCATGGTTGAGTTTTTGGGTATTAATCCCACTACCAGTGGCATCTTTCCTCCACCAGGGTTCTCAAGTTCCTTCCCACTCCTCTACTTCCATTTCCAGCCTGCCACTTGACAAACACTTTAAATTTGGTTGAAAACAAGTTGGACCATGTATTTTCAGCGTGGTTAACTCTGTGGTTTGGGCATTTAGCTACACTGTTCCTTTCTACCACAGATGTGTTTAATCCCCATGACCCCTTTCTTTCCATTACTTCCCATCTAAATCTTCTTCGTGCCCTCAATTTCACTTAGGAAGATTTTAATAAAGTCTGTTCAGGGTGTACTGAAGGATTTGTAGTCTCTGTAGTGATGGTGGTGTTTTTTCTTGAAACAAGTTCTAAAAGGAACATAGACATTGAACTACTAGACTGGGATGAGAGATTACATTCAGCCTTTATTTTATCTCATTAGTACAAAAAGAAAAATAAAGAAGTATATTTCATCATCACAAATATCAAAATTTCAAATTGGACAAATCCGGTATTGTATATAACTCCCCTTAATTTTGGTTGTGACATCCCGTTTGTTTTTTAAAACCTTGGACTATTGGGCCAGAGTGATAGCATAGAGGGTAGGGCCTTTGTCTTGCACATGGCCAACCTGGGTTTGATTCCTCCACCCCACTCGGAGAGCCTGGCAAGCTACCGAGAGTATTCCACCCGCATGGCAAAGCCTGGCAAGCTACCCGTGATGTATCCCATATGCCAAAAACAATAACAAGAAGTCTCACAATGGAGACATTACTGATGAACAATGGGAGGACAGTGCTACAGTGCTACTATTGGAGTTTTGCATTAATTTTTAGTTAGTTTGATATTGCACTAAAGTAATATGCTTTTGATTATTGAGTTGTTCTACTCTGTTTTGCACCTACTGTATGCCCGTTGATGTCATTAAAGCCATTTTACTGACCTATCATTCATAAGTAAAAGTAGAAAGTTGTTCTCAGAATTGAGAGGTTTTAAAATGAATTTTCTATAAATAGTACTTCAAAATTCCATTATGTGTCCAGCCCATCTGATTTTCGGTGCATAGCAAATGAGACAGCGTCCCTGATTTTGATCATCGATGGATGTCGGAACTCCGGATTCTATCTTTCATTTGAGTGAAGCGTGATACTCCAAGCATAGCTCTTTCTATTCCTCTCTGGGAGACCCGAATAGCGTTCTCATCCTGTTTTTGTAGGGCCCAGGTCTCTGAGGCATATGTTAATGCAGGAAGAGCAATGGAATCGAAGAGATGTGCCTGGAGCCGGAGGTTCTTCATCCTCTTAGCTATTTCTTCAATGTTCTTGAAGGCGTTCCAAGCCACTCTCTTCCTCCTATGCAACTCAGGTGCCATGTCATTCGTCATGTTGACTTCTTGACCTAGGTACACATAACTGTTGCATTAGAGATGTCCGTCCCATTGAGAGTGAATGGAATGTCAGGAACACGAACAGCCTCAAACTGATCGTTCAAGGTCTTTCTTGACGAAGAAGTCTGACCATCTCATAGGTCGGCGGCCACGAGATTTGTTGAGGTCCCATGGAATCCAGTCGATAATGGCTCTAATCCAGCGGTCATCTCCAAATCTCTTTACGTTTCCAGACCATCTGATTTTTGATGGTTTGGCAAACGAGACAGCGTCCCTGATTCTTGGTTGTCGACGGAGGTAAGAACTCCAGATTTTTTCTCTTATTTGAGTGAAGCGTGATACTTCAAGCATAGCTCTTTTAATTCCTCTTGGGAATACCCGAACGGCATTCTCATCCTGTTTTCGTAGGGCCTAGGTCTCTGAGGCATATGTTAATGCAAGAAGAACGGTGGAATCAAAGAGATGTGCCCGGAGCCAAAGGTTCGTCATACTCTTAGCTATTTTATCGACGCTCTTGAAGGTGTTCCAAGCCATCTCTTCCTCCTGCACAACTCAGGTGCCAGGTTGTTTGTCATGTTGACTTCTCGACCTAGGTACACATAACTGTTGCATTTGGAGATGGTCGTCCCGTTGAGAGTGAATGGAATGTCAGGAACGAATGGAATGTCAGAACCGTTTCTCATAAACATTGTCTTTGTGAGATTCAGCTATTGTCTGACCTTTCCACACTCACGGTTGAAGTTGGCCAGCACTTTTACCAGTTGGTTGATGTTTGGTGTTATAAGAACGATGTCATCAGTGAAGCGGAGGTAGTGTAGTTGCCGACTGTCTATCTTCACTCCCATTCCTTTCCATTCCAGTTTTCGCATGACATTCTCGAGGGTGGCACTGAAGAATTTTGGTGAACTGGTATCACCCTGCCGAACCCGTCTCTTGACGTCAATGATCGCCTCCCTGTAGAATGGTGAGATCCTGCTAGTGAATCCGCAGTACACCTCACGGAGTATCCTGATGTACTGACTTTGAACACCCTGTTTGACTAGGACCTTGATGACCACATCAGTCTCCACAGAATCAAAGCCCTCTTTAAATCAATGAATGTTAGACAGAGTAGCATTTTGAACTCCCGAGAAATCTCAATTAGCTTGGTTATTGTGTGGATATGGCTGATTGTGCTAGATCCTTTTCGGAAACTGGCTTGCTCGCATGGTTGTTCTTCATCTAGTGTTCTGCCAATCCTATTCAGGATGACTCAAGTGAACAGCTTGTAGACAACAGACAACAGGCAGACCGGGTTATAGTTGCAATGTTGTGGATGTCTCCCTTCTTATACAGTAGTACAGTCCTGCTGGTTTTCCACTGGGATGGAAACTTGCATTCAGACAGGTACCATGTGAAGAACCAAGCCAGTGCATTCATGAGTACTGACGGCAGGTTCTTCAGGTGTTCAGGTCTGACCTTGTCTGAGCTGAGTACTGTTCGTTTCTTTACCGATGAACTGGTGTGTCGGATTTTGGAAGGGAGAATGTTGTCAACAATATAACCATCCTGAAGAATTTGTTATGTGTGCAGGTGGACGTGGCTATCGAACAGATCCAAGTAGAAGTCATGGATAATCTTCATTGCCCTCATGGAAGATGTGATAGATCCATTAGGTTGTCGAAGGGCAGTCATCTTGGTCTTGTAGTTGGTGAAGGACAGTTGGGCGTTGTTAATGCTTTTGCCAGCTTCTGCTGCATCTACCAGTACTGCTGCTCTTCTCTCTTTGAGATCTTCCTTTATTGCTTGCTTGTCTGCACTCTTTGTGAGCTCAGACGTTCGCTTGAGGTTGCCTGAGGCTTGTGCCAAGCCACGTTGGTGAATGAGCTCGAGAGTTTTCTAAGACAGGCATCTTTTTGTGGCTATCTCTCTCTCTCGGAGTTCTTCGCACAATCACGGAGGTGCTGAACCAGTCAATCATATTCCTTATCAATGTTGTCAACAACGGCATCTTTCCATATTGCTGCAATAGTTCCAAAGAGCTCCCAATTGGTGGTCATTCTGGGAGTTCTCTTCTTGAACTTTGCAGCCCTTTCTCCCCAATCTGTGAAGTAGAATTTTGCACAAAGGAGATAGTGATCCAATCCCATTTGGAATTTTGGGACAGGAGCGACATAGGTCAGGAAAAACCTGATGATGAATATGATGTGGTCAATTTCATTGTGGAACCGTCCACTGGGAGACTCCCATGTCCAACGTTTATATTCAGCCTTCTGGAATTGTGAGTTACCATGGATGGTCTTGGTCAACTTGATGAACTCAGACAGTCTCTCACCCTCTTTGTTCCATTCTAGGCCATGGGTCCCAATGTGCAGTTCTTCGGCTGATCTTCTCATTCCTATCTTGGCATTAAAATCACTGACAATGAACTTGTAGAAGGTGTGTTCTTCTTTATAAAACTTCTCCAGCTCCATGTAGAACTTCTCAATTTCTCCTTCATCATAATTGGATGTTGTTGCATAGACACGAAGATAGAAACTGCTGGCAGTGAGCCATATCTATTCAAGTGTAATCATCCGATTCAGGTTGTAAGGCATTTGAATGAATCTATGTTTATTGCCAAGTTTGTGTTGACAAGGACACCTACACCACCAACGCCTCTTTTTTACATGTTCCAAGGAACAGTTCTTCCCCTGTGTCGAAAATGGTATGATGTGATTGATGCCTTCTCGTTTCCATCATACCAATGATGTCGTACTTGATCTTTAGCACTTGCACCCTCAGGTCCTCTATGGATACATCCGATGCCAGAATACGTGCATTGAAAGTACAGACAGTCATTTTGTCCTTCTTCATTTTGGCAGCCTAGGTCGACCTGAGATTTTATCAGCCTCTCCTTCTTTATCCTTCTAAATGCTGCCATATTGGGGGATCTTTCAGGGTCAGGGGAATGAGACCCATTGTATTTACTGGTTTGGGCATATCAAACACACCACAGATAGCTTGCCAGGCTCTTCCGTGTGGGTGGAACACTCTGGGTAGCTTGCCAGGCTCTCTGACAGGGATAGAGGTTTTTAGGGCAGCCTCCAATTATCCTGGCTGGTATTTCCATGGTTCAATCCATATTTCAACGTATTCAAATATGGTGCAGTAATCTTATATTAAGTGTTTTATGATGTGTTCAGAAAGCATACTGGAGTGTGTCGGCAGCTGGGTAGTGGAGATAAGTGTAGGTAATGGATGTCTGCCAGGCTGCTGGGAGCAGGCAGAGGATCTCTGTTCCTGGGTCCGTTGAGCCTGTAGTTCGAGATCACAGAGGTCCACTTCCCTCACTCTGTGGGGCTTCACTCATGCATGAGTCTCGGCCTGAGTGTCTATAAAGTGTCCTGGAGTGTGTCGGTGGCTAGGTAGTGGAGGTATTGGAGGTAATGGATGTCTGCCATTCTGCTGGGAGCAGGCAGAGGATCTCTGTTCCTGGGTCCATTGAGCCTGGAGTCCGATGTCACAGATAATCAAAAGAGAAAAATCAAATACAGCAGTTATCTGTTAGAAATACAAATATGAATGGTTTAATTTTGAATAATTGTTTTTCCTTTTTTTAGTGAAATAAGATAATTTCATTGAAAGTTGCTTAAAAAGTTGTGATGGAAGATAAAGAATTGTGTGTTTGAGAGAGAACACAGACTTCTTCCAAGTGAAAATAAGCAAGCAAATAAACAAAGAGACAAGCAAGCAAGATATTTGTTCAAGGGAGAATACAGACTTGAATAGCAAGCCTAGTTAAGAACAAAAGATTATCAGAGTGTCTTAGACAATATCCACTATGTGCTACTTTTTAGAAAAGAGGCACCTAAAACAATATTAAAGGTAAAAGATAAAGGCCCTCCCGTTGATCGTTGATTTGCTCGAGTGGGCCCAGTAACGTCTCCATTGGAGACTTTGTTGTTACTGTGTCTGGCATATCCAATACTCTCGGTAGCTTGCCGGGCTCTCCGAGAGGGGCGGAGGAATTGAACTCGGGTCGGCCATGTTGGGCGCTTGTAAGGCGAACGCCCTACCCGCTGTGCTATCACTCCAGCCTGGCTGTCCACAACAAAGTCTCCAATGGAGACGTTACTGGGCCCGCTCGAGCAAATCGACGATCAACGGGAGGGCCTTTACCTTTACCTTTAAAACAATATTATTTTAAGTTAAAAATTAAATATGTACAGAGGGTTTTAGACAAAGACATTTTATTTTTGTCCTTCTAGTCTACCAAATGACCTATGCACCACTTTATATATTGCCAGTGAAATCAGTTACTGAGAAGAAATTTGGGAGGAACTTCAAAAATACAAGGATTAAAAATAGTCTCTCAATGCTATGTCTACTAGATGCCCCCAAAACCTGGACCAACTTTAAAGACTTCCAAAAATTACCTTATGAAATATTTTGGCATCACTTAGGTCAAGGTTAATGCAAATAAAATAAAAATAGAATCAGACTAAGATTTGAGGAACTTGGGCAGTTCATGACTCTCTCTTTAAAGTTGTGTGGCTCAATCAAGTCAGTCAAGTAGTGTCATCTGCACTTAGGTCATTACCTTAATTCCTGGACAGTTCTTTAATCCAAACATGGTGGATCTTTTGTGATACTTGATTTTTGTTTGTTTGTTTTGGGCCATGCCTGGCAGTGCAAGAACTTTCTTCTGACTCTGCATTCAGGAATTACTTATGGAGTGCTCAGGAGACCTTATGGCATGCCTGGGACCTAATCCAAGTCAGCTGGTGCAAGGTAAGAACCCTATCCTTTGAATTATTGCTCCAGTCCTAAACTTGTATTTTGGCAAAAGGAAGCATAAAGTAAACAAGGAATAGAGAGGGAAAAGAAAATAATTTCAGGTAATAATATAACTGCTACTAAGAAAGTTGGAAATTGCCTGTGTTGAGGGAAGGAAGGAGCAAGGGAGGGAGCAAGCAACACTTAGATCTGATAGCCAGGAAATTCTTAAATGAGTAGATTTTGTAAGGTGAGTTCTTACTGGAAGGAAGGGAAAGTCTTAATCTAAACAGAATTCAGATATATTTAATAAATCTTAAGAAGCTCTCATAAGTTAGGGTAAGTAGCAAGTACAACAGTCCTAGAATAAAAGCTTGCTGAAGAGCTATTTCACAAACAGATTTTCTACCTAACACAAATCTATGTGACACTTTGTGAAATAAGGATTCCTGCACAATCACGATCACGACCACCCTGTTGTTCGTCGATTGCCTCGAGCAGGTGCCAGTAACGTCTTCTTCGTCCTAGCACTGAGATTTTTTTTTTTAAAGTGCCATATTCAAGGCTTTTTCAGGGTTAGGAGAATGAGACCCATCATTGTTACTGGTATTTGGCATATTGGGTATACCACGGGGAGTTTGCCAGACTCTGCCGTGTGGGCATGTTACATTTGGTAGCCTGCCAGTTTGACCAAATTAGGAATGAGATGATAAGATGTCGCGCGGCCGCTAATGCGGCCGCGCGCTTCCGGGAGCTGAGTGTGATGATCTCTGGATCCTGGCCGTTGTTGGAGTTACACGGCAGTTGGTGGGTGTAACTGCCAGTAACTCTGGCAGGTCCAGTCCCAAACTGTGCAGGCTTGGAGATCTCAGCCCCGGGTCCCACACACCTGGGTTCCTCTGTCAGTTCTTTTATGTGTGAGGCTCATCCAAGTGTGTGGAGAGTGCTCCCAGCATGGCCTTGGCTGGGCCTCGATGGTCTTCAGCTGTTGGGCCCTGGTGGAGCCAGTCAGGCATAGGGTAGGAGACTCTGTCTTGTTCTCTCCCAGGAGCTGAGTGTGATGATCTCTGGATCCTGGCCGTTGTTGGAGTTACACGGCAGTTGGTGGGTGTAACTGCCAGTAACTCTGGCAGGTCCAGTCCCAAACTGTGCAGGCTTGGAGATCTCAGCCCCGGGTCCCACACACCTGGGTTCCTCTGTCAGTTCTTTTATGCGTGAGGCTCATCCAAGTGTGTGGAGAGTGCTTCCAGCATGGCCTTGGCTGGGCCTCGATGGTCTTCAGCTGTTGGGCCCTGGTGGAGACAGTCAGGCATAGGGTAGGAGACTCTGTCTTGTTCTCTCCCAGGAGCTGAGTGTGATGATCTCTGGATCCTGGCCGTTGGAGTTACACGGCAGTTGGTGGGTGTAACTGCCAGTAACTCTGGCAGGTCCAGTCCCAAACTGTGTAGGCTTGGAGATCTCAGCCCCGGGTCCCACACACCTGGGTTCCTCTGTCAGTTCTTTTATGCGTGAGGCTCATCCAAGTGTGTGGAGAGTGCTCCCAGCAAGGCCTTGGTTGGGCCTCGGTGGTCTTCAGCTGTTGGGCCCTGGTGGAGACAGTCAGGCATAGGGTAGGAGACTCTGTCTTGTTCTCTCCCAGGAGCTGAGTGTGATGATCTCTGAATCCTGGCCGTTGTTGGAGTTACACAATAACAAAACAAAACAAATTCCATCCCATAATGAGTGGAGACAAATATGCTCTCTCCGATAAAGTATTCCAAGACGAAATGCAGAGGATGTTCAAAGATCTACTAAAGAATCAATGGAGGAGATATCCAGTAAACTAAAGGAAGAAATGAAAGAAACAGTAGAACCCATAATGAGTGCTGATATTCAGTTGTCCCTTCCATTCAAGTCCATGATCCCTAGCTAGTGCACAATTCTCTCCACCAGACCTGTTCTTTGCTTTCACTCAACCATAGAACTAATAAACTCGTTCACATGATATGAACAGTCAGAAAAATTATCAGTGTTAGAACTTGCTGAAATTTTATTGTAATATTAAAACTATGATCTGTGGAGACGATTTTAAATTACTTTCCAAAAAGTTTGGAATACATTATTATATCAAGCAATGCAAACATAATAACAGTTTCATAAACATAAAAAGGATTAAAAGGTATTGAAGTAAATCTGTATTTAATAGAAACTACTTTCACTATGCAGTTAAATTATTCAAGTGACTAAAATTGATAACACTAAAATTTTATATTTGAACTCAAAAGTCAACAAAAGCAGTGTTTATTTTACCTCATATTTAATAGTCAAAGCTAGAATTTATCTGTGTTGTAATATTTGAACAGTATAGAAAAATCCTACAAATAAGTAGCATGCTGAAAATTATACCCTAGGTCTAAGTCCACAAAACAAGGCAGACACTGGATATATAGACACAGGATATATGTAGTCTTATAGACCAAATATAAACGTGGGGGTATCTGGTATGAATCTTAATGACTGAATCTTCATATCACATCTAGTGTTGCATTAGTACGGCCACTGCTTTACAGTTTTGAATTATCTGGGGCACTAAAGACCTATCTTTATATGCTAAACACATACTCATAGCACCTCTTCTCTGAATTCATGTTTCTCTGGTGCTGTTAACAAGTGTGACCCCCCCACTTAGGTTACCAGGCTAACTCTCTGAACAGACCTTGAGTTGGAACAAAGCAGGGTCATGTAAATCAGACTATTAAATATTTCCCCATCATAGTAAATGTTTCATGCATAAGATTTCAAGTTTGGGAGAAGAGTAAACAGCTTCAATAATTTTCCCAGACATTTCAATTACAATGAAATTTGTAGTTTCCTGAGATACTGAACCAATTCAGATATGATTCTGACTCCATCATGTTACATTTCCCTATAACAGTAAAATACATATTATGTACTAACCATTTTCTTCTAACAAGCTCCACAGTGTGTTTCATCCTCTTTGTAACCCTTTCTCACTCTTTCTCCAACATTAATTTCCACCCCCATCAAATATCCAAGGCAGAAGGAACTACTTTCTTATCTGTTATTTTTCAAAATTTAAACATATTATTTACCATTATTATTATTTTTGTTTGCTTTTTGGGTCACATCCAGTGATGCTCAGGGGTTACTCCTGGCTGTGCACTCAGGAATTACTCCTGGCAGTGCTTGGAGGACCATGGGATGCTGGGGATGGAACTCAAGTCAGCCACACGCAAGGTAAATGCCCTACCTACTGTACTATTGCTCTGACCCCTATTTACTTATGTTTAATAAAGTAGCATCGGTTATACAACTATGTATGTTGTAGAAGTACATATTTCTTTAAATTATTTGTTACCAAACCAGAACCATGTCCTTTAATATTATGGAAATTTAAAACATACACATAAAATTAATAAATTCTTAAACTATTTGAGGTACTATTTGAGTACATGTTGTACTGTGCTGGAGAGACAGTACAACGAGTAGAGCATTTGCCTTGCATACAGCTGACCTGAGTTCTTCTCTGATACCTGGCATCCCATGTGGTCCCCGGAGCAGCAACAGAAGAGAGTCCTCCCACAGAGCCAGAGGTTACCCCTGAGCATTGTCGGGTGGAGCCCCAAAACAAAACCTGAGGCACTGTCTTATTGACATTCTTTCAATATGACTTAGCACAATCAGTTGTACAGAAAAGGGTCCGGAGAGGAAAGTGTGGTAAGTAAACCAAGATCACACATTATTTCAATGAGCTACACTTATTTGAAAACAAGTACTTTAAGTACATAGCCTATGACCTTTGTATATGATTACCTTGTTCATTTGAATATACAAACAAAATGAGATATCCAGGACATATATATAGTTAGATACATAAAGACATAGATATATTATGTATAAATTGCATGAGAATGTGCATATAGATATGTCCAAAATTTAAACTAAAACAAAGGATTGCTGGGATAAAAGGCATTCAATGTAGATTACTCGCCAAGAATTCTCTTTATTTTTCTAATTGCCTGTTCTGTTATCAGATTGCAATGATGCCTTAAACATCTTTACTTAAATTGTCTCATAAACCTATCAAAATTCAAAAGTAACCTTATAGACGCAAATTCCTGAACACCTGGCAGGTAAGGAGTAGGCAGTATGGGGACCTCAGGTCTTTGCAATCCTTATCTTCTGCCTTGATTTTATATCATAGAGATGCATTTGGTTTATAAACCTAGTTTTGAACTAATGCATGCTAATAATTATTTCTGCAAAATTCTTAGTTATGTGCAATTTTCTGTGTAAATTCTCTTTAACTAATGTTAGCATGTGTGATAAGAAGTTCAAAAGAGCAAACATCAACACATCTTCCAAGAAGTCCCTACTAGGAGTATAAAATAAAGAGAGGTCATTCCCACATACCAAAACTTTGATTAAATAAAGTTTCAGAGACAGGGAGTCATGGCTAACAATGCCATTCATTGGCTTTTATCAATTTATTTTCTTGAGTCCCTGATGAGTCTAAACTAATCTGACAGAACTAACCACTCTGTGTCAGTGGGAATCTTACTAGCAAAGCTCAGTACTTTGCTCTGGCACAGAGCTTGGTTGCATTTGTCTGTGTTGTCTTCCAAACAGACACATTTCTACCTAGTTGAACTAGGGAAAAAAGAGTGGATTTGAGTCTGAGAGACAGTACAGGAACAAGGGTACTTGTCTTGCACGTAGGTGACCTAGGATAAAATCCCAGATACCCTATATGGTGCCTAAAGCATGGCCAAGAGTTACTTATGATCACAGAACCATAGTTCTCTGATCAAAGAACCAGATCAGCACCATTGGGTATGATCTAAATGCCTGCTCCCCTTAAGAAAAAAAAGAGAGAAAGAGCAGACTTGCTTCAAGGCCAAGCCATCTAGAGAGAAGTGAAACAAGGAAAATGAAATGCACCTTTAACATTTGGTAGCCATCAAATAGGAGCTGCCGATGTCATAGGTCACAGTCTGACATTACAGCTAAGGGAAGTTAGTTACCAAGAAGCAGAAAAAAATTCTGGTAATTAAGAAAATTTATAGAAATTTCCCCATTCCTTTGACTCAAGTTGTGGGAAGGGGCGGGACAGAGCATTAGTATGTATATTAATCAAAACTGAAAACCCAGATCTAATCAGAAACATTGCTCAAAAATGTAACATAGAAAAGATGGCACAAAAGACTGAAGAAATAGTTTGCATGCCATTTCCAGTTGAAACAGCAGTCACCTACACACACACATACACAAAAGCATACATACACAAACACATACAAGCACCAACTCACACTGCCACAAACACACACAAACACACATAATACACATACACACAAACACAAACATACACTCAAACATAATTTTACATACAAATACATTGACACACATACAAGCGTATGAAAACACCCCCCCCACACAAACATATACTCGCACACAAGCACACATAATTACACACATACTCTCACACGCATACTGTGGCCTTTATCTGCACTTAGCTGGCCCCACACACTTGTTTTTATTCCCAACCTCCAAAGAAAGAGATTTGAGAGGCCTTGCTTTTTTTTTCTTCCCCCCACAAACTTGGCTAGTATCTCATTAGCTAGTCCAGAATGCAGCTGTTTTTTGACTCAGCATTGGAAGTGAATGCCATTTAAAATGTATTTACTTATTTTCTGGGGTTTTTAATTCACCAGTTCATTAATTTTATAAAGGAAATTTTAATATAATCAGAAAATATGGCAGATCCTTTAAAATATTTGCTTCAAAATATTCATTTTTATAATAGAATGGTTTGCATAATTCAAATATATTCTACCCAGGGAATATTTTTATTCAGAGTTTCACTTTGGCTTTACTTCTTCTTTGTGCAAATTTCAGCTTAATAGGGAATGGCTGGATACTGAACTTTGGGGCACAAAGAGGGGAAAAAAGGAAGTTCTTTTCCAGGACCAAATTGTTTGTGCTCTTTGTTTTGCCAGGGCCACCTGACCCCCTTGGTAGGGTTGGATTTCTGCACATCCATCACACCCACAGGAGCCATGTCAGGAGCCCGGCTGGGCTCTGCCTTGCCTGTCTGGCAGACTATTCACTACATTGTGTGCTGGAGACCAGAGCCTGTGATGGAAAAGGTACATTCCTGCCGGCTGTACAGGACACTGACCCTTTTGTAAGTCAACTCTCCTCTCTTGTTCCCATATCTATGACTTTCCATCACTATTCAGAGCCATTTCAAGTGTGAGCTTGTAAAGTATCACTTTTCCAAAAATTTGGCCCCTAATCATCAGCATTCAGATATGAGTAAAAAGATATGTTGGTGATTCAGCCAAACATAACAATGATCAAGTCAGCATTCCTAAGTGCATTTTACAACACCAGATCACTTTGCAGCTGATGTCAGAGTTTGCATGTGGTTAATCTAATCAAAGTGCCCAAAGATTTCTCTAAACTTTGTCTCTGACATGTGAAAACATTGTTGAACCATTTGACATTTTGTTTGGCTCCTCACCTACCATCTTGAATATACTCCAAATTGAATTCACATCCTTTTGAAAACCTCCATATCTGTTGAAGTCAGGTTTAGATAAATGCTTTAAAAGGGAGTAAAGGTGTACGTCATAAAAATCAGTGATAAGTAGGCCTGGAAATTCCCTATCACATGCTATTATCAGTATTTCTTGTTGCTGCATAGTCTAAGGATCTTGAAGAAATGGGAAAAATGGGGAATAAAACTATTTGTTTCTGAGAATTTTGCCCCCAAAACAAATGAAAGCATTATCTGCAATCACTCATGCTGAAAGCCTTGGAACTGGCTAGATTTCCTCAGTTACCTTATTGCAGTCAAGCCAATTCTGAACAGGTATTACATACAGAAGAGCATAAGGAATCCTTGGTGTATGCAGGGCCACGTCATTGTGGAATGTGTGTGAGACAGTAGAATGCTAGGATGGAAACCACTAAAAAGAGTCAGCACCCCACTCTCATGGAAATACAAATGTAGCAGTATCTTCTGATTTTTTTTCAAGAAAGTTTTAATGCCTAAGGCTCAATGAAATATTTGAAAATTTGCAAGTAATTGAATTTTGAAAAATCCTCTTTGCAAGTAAAAGATGTTGAGTTCCATTTTTATGATATAAATTTGAACCTTAGCAGAACACTTGGAATTGAAATTTGTCTCTATTCACACAATTTTGAGGTCTATGACTCCAATTTAAAGCACCTTTTCCTCATGATCTCCTAGTGTCTATCTCTCATCCTTCTTCATGGAAAAAGAACTCAGCTCTGGGCTCCTTTCCTGTTATTCATCCTATGAGTAAAGTAAAAACTGTCAATTAACTCAAGGTCACATTAATTTGTCTTCTATGCATGCAATGGGAAAGTATCACAAATGCAGTGGTTTAAGAGTAAAAATTTATTATCCTCTATAACTTAAAATGGTTCTTGCTGAGTTAAATCCCAGTATCAACTGAGCTTTATTCTTTTCTGGAGACTCTTGATGAACATCTATTTCCTCGTCTTTTCTTGCTTTCTGACATGTCTTGAATTTCCCGACTAAGAGCCCAGCCCCCCATTGTACTTTTAAATTTGATTTATTTTTTATTAATTTTTAAGATTTATTTATATGGGAGTGTACTTCTAAATTTAGCACTAATCGTCCTCCTGCACCACAATGTCATGCTGTGTCAGTGTATTTGTTCTCTTTCCATCCACTTCCACTTTAAGGAGTCTATTTATATTAGACCCAACTGGATATATTTTTATTTTAATGTCAGCTTATTGGAAACTTTATGCCCTTTGCCAGTAGCTGAATCCAGTCAGTTTCCAAGATTTGGATGTTGATATACTTGGGCGAATCATCTGCTTACTACAGAGGAAGTTTTGTAGGAAAGTGAGTTTGGAGGTGACCAGAGAGTCACAGAATCAGAGGCTTTAACCCTGAAGAAAGTCTACTTTTGATGGTCTTCTGGGAATCTACTCCTTACCGATCTCCAGAAAA
Organism: Sorex fumeus; assembly: GCF_029834395.1. NCBI lineage: Eukaryota > Metazoa > Chordata > Mammalia > Eulipotyphla > Soricidae > Sorex > Sorex fumeus. The sequence continues at coordinate 8,363,435 of NW_026606103.1, forward strand.
TTATTGTCCCCTGGTGAGTTGGGGCCTTCTTATTTATCTAATCTAGGGCTTGCTAGTGTGTTTGATTCTTGTCATTATTGCTTCTCTGATGAAGCTGGTTCTCCCGAGAGTAGTCAAATAGAGTATAAATGGCTACCAACAGGGTAAGGTGATTACCAAAATGATGAAAAGTCGCTTGGATGACTGATTTACCAGAATGTGCATTTTATAGACCTTTAACAATTTGGTTTTCCAGGTATTCTTCCTTTTAGAATAAAAGAAAGATTTCTACAACTGCATTATTTCCCCAAACTTCCAAGGTTTTAATCATCATTGGTGCTCAACTATTCACTTTGCATCTTTGCATTTAAAAATACAAAGATTCCATTAACAGACATTATTTCCTGTCTGCTCAAAATCCTTAAAACCAATGACTTAGTTTTTCATTTATTTTGTTGTTGTTGTTCATCTAAACTTTTATTAACATCATTATTATAGAAACATTACTAGGGCTGGAGTGATAGCACAGCGGTAGGGCGTTTTCCTTGCACGCAGCCAACATGGCCGACCCGAGTTCGATTCCTCCACCCCTCTCAGAGAGCCCGGCAAGCTACCGAGAGTATCTCGCCCACACTGCAGAGCCTGGCAAGCTCCCCGTGACGTATTCGATATGCCAAACACAGTAACAACAAAGTCTCCAATGGAGACGTTACTGGGCCCACGCGAGCAAATCGATGATCAACGGGAGGACCTTTACTTTACTTTACTTTTACTTGGGAATTGGACAAGATCAGAAAATGAATGTGACCAAACATACAAAATAAAACTATGTATTCCCATGGCACAAATATTATCACAAGGATGCCTTAGACAACAACTACCTACAGTTTTCTATGAATATATGTGAGTAACATTATATAAATTCATATGTTTCTAAAAATTTATCTTGAAACAGTGCATGTAGGTCATTGCATTATAATGATATTGAAAATATACTGTTTTCTCTTCTAGGTAAAGGCTCTGAAGAACACATGGATTCTGGTGTGTATTCTATTTTCAAAGTTGAGTTAAACTTAGCACTTGTTCTTAATGCAGACATGGATTTAATTCTACTCCATGCTATCCTCAGAACTGCATTCACTTCCTTACTCTGGCTTTATAATAAAACACTGCGAGGCATAGCTTTTGCCCCTATTACTTTCATCCCCTTGAATTAAGCCTGGAAGAAAGTTATGTCCCTAGGTTTGTTAATCATCTGACTTTATTGTTGGAGGTGTGTATTCTGGACAATCAAGATAATTATATTGTACTTACATGGACAGAAGAGGACTGCAGAGATACAACAGAAGAATTAAAGACAGAATATATATGCAGCCTGAGGAGATTTTTATGCCATTTCTGTTTCTGAAGTATTGTAACAAGGGATGGAAAGGCTCTTGGAGATATAGGTTGTCTGTTTATATCTAAAAATAGGGGATAGACAGGTGCAGTCTCCGTGCCTTCTCCAGATGGAATCCCGGCAATCATGAGCTTACACAAGCAAGGTCCAGGTATGTGGATTCCTGGACTGAGTCGCCAAATGGCATGGCAGCAGTGGATCTGGGCAGTCTCACTCCGGCTTCCTGTCTGCCCTTGGTGCTGGAAGTCATGCCCACAACCTGCCTCTGGGTGCCATCTTGGCACACCAACAGCCTGGGCCCAGAAACTCCCAACTGAATCCCAGAATGGAATAGCTTCTTCCAAAAATGTCTCTGGATCCCAAGCATCTATAATCTTAGAATTTGCATAACTCATGATATACAAAATGAGCAATAGAAAATAATCTAGCATCTGCCCCTGGAAGGCAGGCTTGAATGGTGGTGGGAAAATTCGAGCAAAATATAATGTCCAAAAGTAGAGAAAGAGTATCTGAGCAATTGTCTGCCATATAAGCATTGTGTGAACTGGTTTGAGTGGGGGGATAATAGGGACATTGGTGGTGGAAAGATTGCACTGGTGGAGGGATGGGTGTTCAATCATTGTATGACTGAATCTCAAACAGGCAAGTTTTGTAACTGTATCTCAAGGTGGATCAATCAATCAATCAATAAATAAATAAATAAATAAAAAAGGGATAGAGCCTTCCATTCTTTAACTACATAGAACTGAATCTTTTAATAACCTAAATAATCCTGAAGTGTATTCTCCCATAAGGTCTTCAGGAGACTTATAGCTTGCTTCTAGTCCAGTGCAATATATGCAGAACTTCTGTTCTAAGAATTGAAAGTTTATACATTCATATTGTTTAAAACCACTATTATATTATAGAAATATAAAGTACAAATACCATTTGCGCACCCCTCAAATACCCTTCTCCTAATAATTACATTTCTGATCACTTCAAAGATAAGTGTTACCCTTGTCACAACACTTACTATCTATTTCCCCTAGAACCCTGCTCATAACACTCCTAATGATGTTAGCCACATTTCCGTTGAGTCCTTATCTAAATCAAATTTCTTGAAGGTAGGGACCAGCTATTAGTTATTTTCATCTTTTCCTTTCTATGTTTTAGAGATAATTTGCTCATGTCAAGGAGAAATCCAAAGCACTTTGAAAGAGAAGTGTTAGAGATTCAATCGTGTAGTTGTTTTGTAGACTGAGATCCAAAATGACAATCAGCTGGAAATTCTGAGTTTCAATCCAGTAAGGGCATTGCCAAACCCAAGTCAGATAGAACAACTACAACAGAAACAGATTTGTTTTGAGTCAGTAAATGAAAGTAAGTATAAGTGGGTTGGGAGCAGTGGGAAGGTAACTGCAGTATGTTCTGGTGTGAGACAGCCATATTTTGAACCTGTTGGAATGTGATTAACTTGATTTAAAGGTTTTAACATATGGGGAGTGATTCATGCCTAAAGAATATTATCTTCATAGCTGACAAGTGATATTCATCTGCGAATTACCCTCAAGGTTAAGATTCCAGACAAAAATTTTCTGAGTATTTTAGAGATTAAATGTATCCTTAAGAATTTGCAAGTCCAAATTTACAACCAAAATTTATTATTTCACTTGGTTCCATAATCAAAACAAAAAGTTTAAAACATGATGTGTCCCAAATACCTGCATATATATACACACAAACACACACAAAATTCACACACACACACGCACACACGCGTGAGCGCACACACACCACCACTGGCTTTAAACTGGAAAGTTCAATCGGATGGTCTATTATCTTTTTTAATCTTAATTAGCCCTTAGAGCTGGTATTTCTTCAAAAATTGCTCTCAAATCAAATTTTTCAGCTCACCAATCCCAAATGGTAACCTCCCCAGTCAAGACACTTTGGAAATACATTTTAAAGTCCTTTAGCAGAAAGAAATATGTGGATCTTTGCCCTTTTATCATGGCTAAGCATCAAATTACACACTTAGAGCTTCTCCTGTTTTAAATATTATGTGTCTATATTATTTAAACATTCATTGGAAGCAATATCTTTTCCTTAACAAACTAAAACTTGTACTGGCAATAGCCTTGCACTAGTGGCTTACTTATTTTTGTTACCAAGGTCTCAGTGAAATTGTCCAAATGCCCCAAGATCCTGCAAGGTCAGAGCATGATATGTGTGCTTCTCTAAGTTTCCCAGAAAATGGTACAATTACTGAATTTACCATTATGAATTCCATTACCCAAATGCCATCTCTTGTGTCTCCCATCATACCATGGAATGTTATTCTTCTTGGATTTATATAGCTTCTTATAAATTGGAGATTTTAGTTCTCTTCTGATAATCTTTTTAGAGCTCTAAATCCATGAAAAAATTTTATATAGCATCATTAGATTGTATTTCACTTTATAATGGTAAGTATTGAGCAGAAACTTCACTGAAGTTCACAGTTCCACATCCTGGGAGAAAATGTTTGCTGAGTCCATCAACAACATAAATAAGATAGCAAAGGTTTTGAACAAACAATTAAGAAAGCAAGCAATTTCCAATGATTTTTAGATGAATAATAGCACAGCGGGTAGGGCGTTCGCCTTACAAGCGGCCAACATGGCCGACCCGAGTTCGATTCCTCCGCCCCTCTCGGAGAGCCCGGCAAGCTACCGAGAGTATTCGATATGCCAGACACAGTAACAACAAAGTCTCCAATGGAGACGTTACTGGGCCCGCTCGAGCAAATCGACGATCAACGGGAGGGCCTTTTAATCTACCTTTAAATTTTAAAAACTCATTTATTGTTTTGCTTTTTAAGTCAAACATTTTAAATATGCCTGCTAGGATATATTTTATTAATATGGTTTAAGCTATTAAATCTACCTCAAATAAGTAAAATTATATGCTTGCATTTATTAAACTTTTACAAATTATTCATCCCAACATCTTTAGAGCAAAATGCTATTTCACTGTTCTCTCCTTTTCCACTAAGAAACCCTTTTTATTTCTGACTTCCTTCACTATTTTGCTTGATCATTATCACCTAGTTCTGGTGTTAATTCATTTGCATTGTTAATCCTGACAGCTGTATTTAAAAGAATACATTTAGAAATGGGCAATAGCAAAATGATTGTGAATTTTCTCTGTCACAGCCAATGCTCTACAAAATAAGGTTAGAATTCATATCTTTGGTTCACTTGCTATACTATATCAAGTACTTCCAAAGCATTACCTTATTTTCATCCTCTCCAACTTCTGTGGTATAATACTACTGCCCAAAAGGTTTACGTTTTATTCAAAGAACAGTAATTTGGAAAGAGAATAAACTAATCACAATATTATATGATTCTATGTGTGGGAATTGGTCCCTTAAATTCAATAAAACATAACTTAAGCAAGTTATATATATAACATAAGAAATGTATCTTATGTATGTTATGTTAAATGTTATGTCATAACATGTTATGTTATAACACATGCATATTATGTTATTTATAACATATACATAACAAAACCAATGTTATATAACATAACAAAAACAGGAACAATTTTATAATCCTTAGTGAAATGACACAAACTGAATTTAAGGAAATATTCATCACTAGTAATCATATAAAATAGCTTTAAGGTGAATGAGAAGGAGCCAATAAAAACTGTTTTAGGATAAATGAGAAAGGACCCCCAAAAAATTTAATGGCATAAATATTTTGGAAATGAAGGAAAGCATTTTTGTTTTTCTTTCTGTTTTTTAAATACTTTTTTAAAAAAATTTGTAATGAATCACCATGAGATACAGTTACAGATTTACAAACTTTTGTGATTACATTTTGTAGGATAACAATTGATTTGTCCTCCTGGATCTTGTCCACAATGCCGTAATGGAAACCACTGGGCCAGAGATTGCCCCTCCAAACTTGGTGTAGTTAGTGATCCCATTTCAGGAAATAGAGCACAGCGGTAGGGCGTTTGCCTTGCACGCAGCCAACATGGCCGACCTGAGTTCGATTGCTCCGCCCCTCTCAGAGAGCCTGGCAAGCTACTGAGAGTATCTCGCTGGCACGGCAGAGCCTGGCAAGCTCCCAGTGATGTATTCGATATGCCAAACACAGTAACAACAAAGTCTCCAATGGAGACGTTACTGGGCCCGCTCAAGCAAATCGACTAACAACAGGAGGGCCTTTACCTTTTTTTACAGTGGGGTCAACCCCAGGCCCTACAAAATTGGGGGATGTTCCTAGCTACCGCCCTTCTCCCCAGTGTGGAGCTTCAGAGCTCCAGTCAGTAGATTCACTGCAATCGGGCATGGCAGGGAGCGCCACCTTGGATATTCCCTGCTCTGATACAGTTAGCATTTCTCCCACCCAGCATCCCTACAGACTAAGTTCTGGTGCAAAGGGACAAGATTTGAACCCACAGGTAGAAAGGGAGTTTGCTCAAGCTAACCTTACAAGCAGCACAACAGGTTTTCATGGTTGTCTGGAGGACTCCCTGACAGTGAAGGGAAAGGCATCTCCAATCCCTGACTCTGTTCCTCATGGAGCACATCTAGAGGCTCACCTACAAGCGGTTGAGTTCAGGGAAAAAGAAGCCATCCCGTGTATGGGATATGAGGAGCTGAGTTCTGAGCCTAAAGTGCATCAGGTTTTGAGCCAGGACAAAAGTGATAAACTTTGGAATCAAAGAGTTGTACTTTCATGTTTTCCTGTCTAATGTTAGGATGTGTGTAGGGGCTCTCTCTCCGTCCTTGTAGAAGCCTGTGTTCTCTCCTGAATATGTTTCTCTCTCTCTTTCTCTCTCTCTCTCTCTCTCTCTCTCTCTCTCTCTCTCTCTCTCTCTCTCTCTCTCTCCCCCCCCCTCCACACCTTAAAAATTCTCCAAATAAAATCTATTTGTTTAAAACAAAAGAGTTGTGTCTATTGGTGAATTTGCACTGGCAAACCAAGTAGAACTTGGTTTTGTATTTTGTGTGAAAGGGCTCAGCTACCCTGAGAGCCCTCAGTGGAGGAAGGTGGAGAAAGCCTTCTCTAGTTTCTAGTCTTGATTCCCAAGGCCATCTGCCAGGAACTCAGTCTGGACAACCGACTCTCAGGTTTTTTATCAGAACCAATGGTGAAGTGCTAGTTCCAAAGAAAGTTATCCAAAGACTCCGGCTGTGTTCTCCAGGTTCTCTCAGGCCTATGTTCCCCTAGAGAGCCCAGAAAATCTCCTTATGTAGATTATGGTACCTCTAACAGGTGCAATGCTGTGATGTCATCAAAAGGAGTTACAGAAAGAACATTGAGGCAGCAAAACATACATCCTGTTTTTACATCTGCAGGCCAGTAATTTTGGCCTCCAGAAAGAAGATACAAAACCAAAACTGAAACCTTTCTTGGGCTACAAGCACTTGGATTTGCATCCCAAAGACTAGTCTGGCCAGAGCCTGGAATCTACATCCCAATGGTCAGGCCTGACTAGCACCTGAGATCTGCATGTCTAAGACCAGCCAGGTTTCTGTGAGAAAAGGAAAACTGTCTCTTACAATATACTGAGATTGCTTACTGAAGGCAGTTTGAAGGGGAAAATTGTTCAGCCTCATCCAAACTAGTCAGGACACATGAGAAATCTTGCCCATTTTCATGGGTCTCTATGTTCCTGCCCATTGTAAGGTGCAGTCTACATGGGCTCACCCTGACAGCTCAGTCCAGCCCCAACAGGTTGGTGTGGTCACAATCAATAAGTGTAGAGTTCTTTCTCTCTGGAAAGCCACTTTTAGGACAGATAATCATTTAGCAGATCAACTCACTCTGGAACAAAATCCCCTGGTTCCATCCAGTCCCTCATGAGGACCCTGCTTTTTGGGGCACTAGGAAGTGAGGGCAACTGAAAGCAGATGCTCTCAGAATGAATAATAATAAAAGCCAATTAAATCCTAAATTACAAAGCATAATACTAACTGTCTTCCTGTATCTATACAAAAAGGACAGTGCGTTAAAGTAAACTATTCAAAAGACATAAGAAGAGGAGAAAGGCAATATTAATTTACAATACAAGTTCAGTGTCTTAGAAGGATCTGACCTTAACTTACAGTACAAGTTCAGTGCCCAAGAAGGATCTGACCTTACAAATTAACAGATTCGGAGGAGGGAAAAAGCTAATTAACTGGTTGGGGAGGACAGCATAGCAGGGGTTACAGATAAACAAAGGAATGGGAGTGACTTGGGAGCACTGTGATGGGTGCAACCTGATAAACCTGTGGCAAGGGAGAAAGGACAAATCAACTGTTATCCCACAGTCATACAATGATTGCACAGCGGTAGGGCGTTTGCCTTGCATGCAGCCAACATGGTCGACCCGAGTTCGATTCTTCCGCCCCCTCAGAGAGCCTGGCAAGCTATCGAGAGTATCTCGCCCTCATGGCAGAGCCTGGCAAGCTACCCATGATGTATTCGATATGCCAAACATAGTAACAACAAAATCTCCAATGGAGATGTTACTGGGCCCGCTTGAGCAAATCAATGAACAACGGGAGGACAGTGGCAGTGACAGTGACATACAATGATCAAACACCCATCTCTTCACCAGTGCACATTTTCCACCACCAAGAACCCCAGTATACCCCCCTACCCACCCCTCCTCCTGCCTGTGTGGCAGATGATTTCCACTGAGCTGTATTATGGATTCACTACCAGGATCTCACCATTCTACAAGGAAGTGATCATAGATGTAAAGAAAGGGATTAGGCAGGGTGATAACTTTTCACTGAAACTCTGCAGTGCCACCCTCAAGAATGTCATGTGATGACTGGAATGGAAAGGAATAGGAGTGAAGATAGACGGTCGGTAACTATACAACCTCCACTTTAATGATGGACTCGTTCTAATAACACCAAACATTAGCCAAGCGGCACAAATACTGGCCAACTTCGACCATGAGTGTGGAAAGGTCAAGCTGCAGCTAAATCTCACGAAGACAATGTTCATGAGAAACAGACTTATTCCTGAAGTTCCATTTGCTCTCAACAGAATGAACATTATTGAATGCATTTTAAACATATAATACTTCAATACCCTCTGTGATACCAATGTCAAATTCCTTCCACTAGGGTTCCCATATTTTATCCCCACCCTCAGCCTGTGCTCCATCCCCTACTATTAGCTTTTCAGGCACATTACAACGTTTCAGTGCTTGCAGCTTAGCTGTCATGTTTTCAGTATTATTGAGACTGTGTTATGGCTACACAACTCACCCACATCACCAGTATAACGGACGCCTTGATGTCTGTTCACAAATACTTCCTGTTCCTTCCCTCCTGCCCATCTCCTCTCTAAACACTGGGGTCAAAGCTCATCTAGGAACCCCCACATTTCCTCATCCAGTATGCTATATACCACAAATAAGTGAGACCATCCTGTGTTTGTCTTCTGGTTTACTTCATTCAACATGTTATCTTTCAGTTTCAACCACATTGCAGAAAATTGTATGATTACATTGCTCATTACAGCTGCATCATATTTCATTGTGAAGATATACAACATCTTCATAATCCATACATCTGTTGTTGAAGATGTAGGTTAATTCGATATCTTGGCTATTGGACTGAGTGCAGCAATGAATAATGGTGTGTGCATGTATTTTTGAGAGTGTTTTTATGTGCTGAAGTTATATGCCCCAAAGTGGAATTGCTGGGTTATATGGCAGTTCATTCGAAATTTACTGAGAATTCTCCATATTGTTTTCCACAGGTGTAGTACAACATTCCCACCAGGAGCAGATGGGAGTTCCTTTTTCACCACATCCCCACCAATACAGATTGTTTCAACTATTTTTGACACGTGTCATTCTCACTGGTGTGAAATGACATCTCAATGTCATCTTGATTTGTATTTATCTGATAATAAGTGATACTCAGTGTTTATTTATGTGCCTACTTGCCATCTGCCTGTCTTCCTCTGGAAAGCATCTATTCATTTCCTCTCCTCAATTTTTAGGGGTTTGAAATTTTGTTGTTGTTGCTGTTGACCTTTGAGAGTAGGTTATACATCATGGATATCAAACCTATATCTGGCTGTTGAATGTAAATATTTTTTCCCATTCAATTAGCTGTCTTTTAGCTTTAGGCCATGTTTCTTTTGCCTTGTATATGCTTTTTAATTTTATGTTGTCATGTTTGTTTATTTTTATTTTATTTCCTTTGCTAGTGGTATTCAATCATTGAAGATGACTATGAAGTCCAAATTTTTGAGTGTCCTGCCTATATTTTTCTCAATGTACTTTATAGTTTCTGGTCAGATTTTAAGGCCTTTGATCAAGTTGAAATTAATTTTTGGGGGGTCTATGATATGGATCCAGATTTAGTTTCTTGCAAATAGTTATCCAGTTTTCCCAGAAACATTTTTAAAGGCATTATCTTTACTCCATTTCATATTCTCAGCTCCATAATTGAAAATTAACTGTCTCTATACATGGGATTTTATCATGGGTATTCAATTCTGACACATTGATCAGAGGGCCTATTCCAGTACTATGCAGTTTTAATCACTGTAACTTTATAATACAGTTCCAAATTAAGTAATGAATAACCCCCAAATTTCTTATTTTTTAGTATAGGTTTGGATATTCATAGTCTTTTTTTATTTCATCCAAACTTCGTTATTGATTTTTCAGATTCCTAGAAGAATGTCATCTGAATTTGAATGAGGATTGCATTGGATCTATATAATTCTTTAGGTAGGATAATAATTTTAATAATATTGATTCTTCCAATCCATAAACATGGAATGCTTCTCCATTTCCTAAGATCTTCTTCGATGTATTTCTTAAGTTGTTGAAAGTTATCATCGTATAATCTTCCATGTCTTTTGTTAAGCCGATTCCTGGATACTTGATGTTTTTGGATACTATTGTAATGAGATAAACTACTTGATCACTTTATCCTCCGATTTATTCCTTGCATATAAAAATGCGACTGACAGAATTTGTAGCTGACCACTTTCATGTACAGGTTTATTGTTTCTAGGAGCTTTTATGTAGACTCTTTAGGGTCTTCCAAATATATCCTCAGGTCAGGAAAAATAATTTCTTTAAGCACACTATTTCTTTACAAATAGTGGTGTGTGTGTGGGGGGGGGGTAGAATATGTGACTTTGAAGCATATTAACCATTTTAAGAGTTAAAATTCTTTCAAAGTAAAACCAATATATTTTGCAAATTAGGAGGTATTTTAACTCTCTGAACTTCATACATAAGTAGAAATACATACGGTTTATAGCTATCTTTGCTTTGGCCTTTTCATATTATAAAATATAATAAAAGAGATTGATACAAGTAGGAAAAATATGTGTTTTATTTTCAAAGAGAGTTTCATTTTCATGATTTCCAACAAAACAGTTGCAAAAATACCTACTAACACAACTGGAATTGTTAAAAATGACTCAGATTTGAGGCTAATGAGATATTGTGGCTAAAATAACATTCACTACCTTGTAAAATAACATCCATTATTTATCAACAATCTTAATAATAAAACTAAAAGGTTCCCTAAGCATATTAGCCTGACTTGATTTGAAGACAACACTACAGTAACAAAAGAATAATGTAAATAGATACCTTGCCAGAGCAGATGCTCTCCCAGAAGAACATTTCCATATATTTTGTGCACAATTGTAATCATATTGATCTCTGAAAGGTCATGGAAACCGTCTGCTAAAATCTTAAGGGTTGAGGCTCAGAGTATTTGATCAGATCTGGGGCATCACCAGTAATAAATTACATATTCCTTAAAAACACAGTTTCCTGTAGAAACCAAATGCTATTCCCAAAAGAAAAAAAAGAGAAATTCTCTTAAAGATGTTTTTCATTTTGCCCCTCTCAAAGTAAGACTATCAAAATGAAAGCAGTTCTCTTTTCATGATAACTTTGGTTGAATAGACCTTATATTGTTCCATTTTAAAATGAAACATCTGCCTGATTTAAGAAGAAAACTAGTTTAATTATTCTTGAGTATCTAACAGAGAAAGATTAACTTCAAAATCTATATTTCTTTTCTAGGTGGACAAGGAAGTAAAAAACAAAAAGTTATTTTTGATTCAGGAAAGTAGATCTGGAGGTAATTTAGTGAGCACAAATTACCATTGACAAGAGAAGAAATAATTTATTTTCTTGGTGAGTTTTTTTATGAGCTAGAAGCCTGTAGAGAACAGCTGGAAAAAGGCATTTGGGTGAACTTTTTTTTAAAAAATGAAACCCAAAACCAAAATTCTATCAGATATTCATGGTAATATATGAAATTGTGAAGTTCTTGGAGAGGTTTCACAAACTGAAGCATGAGAGGAAAGAAAGAATAAAATATAAAGGTCAGAAAGAAGAGATTATAGCAGAATAAAACCAGATTAAAGTTAACTGGTACTGATGTTTTTCTTTAATATTCTTCTATCTTAGCTTTCTATTAGTTTTTTCCTGATTCTTTGGATTCTTCTTCCTGGGGAATTTATACATGTCTCTGTGAAAATACTTCCTCAGCTCTAGACATTTCTCTGAGGATGTATCTGGGCTCACTTCACTTCACTTCATTTCACTATGCTTCCAGGTATACTAAGAAATGGGATGTATTTTCTCTTCTGGAGGTATAGGACATTGATACTTTCTTTGAATGCCCTTTTTATCTCCTCCACTTGGGACTATCTCTGCCTAACACTATGTACAAAAGTAAGATCAAAATGGATTAAAGATCTCAACATCAGACCGGAATCCATAAGGTACATTGAAGACAACGTCGGCAAAACCCTCCGTGACATTGAAGTTAATGGTCAAAGATGTCACGCCACTGGCTAAGCAAGTGAAAACAGATAGACAAATGGGACTATCTTAAAATAAGAAGCTTCTGCACCTCAAAAGAAACAGTGACCAAAATACAAAGACAGTCTACAGAATGGGAAAGAATATTGGCCGAATACACATCCGACAAGGGGTTAATATCAAGGATATACAAAGTAGTGGTTGAACTCCACAAGATGAAAACACCCAACCCCATCAGAAAATGGGGTGACGAAATGAACAGAAAATTCATCAAAGATGAAATCCGAATGGCTAAAAGGCACATGAGAAAATGCTCTACATCATTAATCATCAGAAAGATGCAGATCAAAACAACAATGAGATATCATTTCACACCACAGAGGCTGGCCCACATCCAAAAGAACAAAAGCAACAGGTGTTGACATGGATGTGGCAATAAAGGGACCCTCCTTCACTGCTGGTGGGAATGCCAACTGGTTCAGCCCTTCTGTAAAACAGTATGGACAATTCTCAAAAAATTAGAAATTGAGCTCCCATTTGACCCAGCAATACCACTCCTGGGAATATACCCCAGAGAGGCAAAAAAAGTATAGTCAAAGTGACATCTGCATTTGTCTGTTCATTGCAGCACTGTTTACAATAGCTAGAATCTGGAAAAAACATGAGTGTCTGAGAACAGATGACTGGTTAAAGAAACTTTGGTACATATACACAATGGAATACTATGTAGCTGTCAGAAAAGATGAAGTCATGAAATCTACAAACAAGTGGTACTACATGGAAAGTATCATGCTAAGCGAAATGAATCAGAAAGAGAGGGATAGACATAGAAAGATTGCATTCATCTGGGGAACATAAAGTAACAAAATAGGAGACTAACACCCACGAATAGTCGAGATAAATACCAGGAGGTTTACTCCATGACTTGGAGGTCAGGTTCACACTCTAGGGGTAAAGGCAGTCCAGATATAAAAGGGAGCACCAAATGGGGGGTATTGGGAGGATCCCCCCACGATGGGAGAAGCATGCTGAAAGTAGACTCTAGACCGAACATGATTGCCACTTGATGCCTCTTTTGCAGGCCGATGCCTCTTTTGCAGTCCACAGCACCCAAAAGGAGAGAGAGAACAAAAGGGAATGCCCTGCCACAGAGGCAGGGTGGGATGGGGGGATGAGGGGGGTGGGAGGGATACTGGGATTAGTGTGGGTGGAGAATGGGCACTGGTGGAGGGATGGGCACTCGATCATTGTACAACGAAAGAAAACCCAAGCACAAAAATTTGTAAGTCTACAACTGTACCTCATGGTGTTTCACTAATAAAAAAAAAGAATTAAGGAATAATCAGAATTTCCTGAATGCATAAAATATTTGTAGGGAAAATTCATTGTAAAGGAGGAGAACTGACAACTGTACTTTAAATTTATCTTCTCCCATAACTCTGGGGGAAGGTATCCACTCTTGGAAGGACAAAGAATTACCTTCACAAAGGATCTCCTTGAAATTACATTCCAGTTAATAACCTTGATAACCTAATATATTTTTCTTTTCCCTGATTATGGGCCACACTCAGTGAAGCTTTGAGCTTACTCCAGGCAGTGCTCAGGGGCCACAGGCTTAAGATAGAACTTGGGTCAGCAGGTTCACAATGAGTATCTTAACGTACTGAATTTTTTTCTCTATCCCTCATCTGACTTTTTAATTTTTTTAATTGAATCACCATGAGATATAGATAGAAAGTAATTCATGGTCAGGTATCAGTCATACGATGTTTCAACACCCAACCCTTAATCAGTGTACATTTCCCACCATCAGTGTCCCCCAGTTCCCCTCCCTCCAGCCTGTATCTATGTCAGGCACTTTTTCTCTCTCTCTATCTCACTTCTTTCTCCACTTCCCCCCCCCCCCACTTTTGGGGCATTATGTTTTACCATGCAGATACTGAGAGGTTATTTTGTATGCACCTTTACCTATTTTCAGGAGTCAGTTCTTATCCAAAGTGATTATTTCCAACTATCTTTGTCTCTTATTTATCCAAACATCTTCTACCAAACGTCTTCTATGTCGGTAAGATCTTAAAAAATAATTTATTTTATGGATGTTTACATCTAGATGGGCATCACAAGAGACTTGTTATCTTATCTCAACAGAGGAAATTCCATTTTATGGGATGGATCCAGGATTGTTCTTTAGGGCCATTGAAATAATAGCTCAGCATATTCTAGAGTTGATTTTTAAGTCTTAAGTAAACAAAATACTTGCTGAATAATTACTACTAGATTTATTGGCACTATTAAATAAAAACCTTCTCAGTTCTATTGACATAATTCTACTTCCTATATAAAAATGTAGTTTAACTTATTGTTTAAGAGCAACTATTGACTTCATATTTTTAATCAGCATATATTCCATATATAATATCAGTATTAGTTTCTTTACAAACTAGAAACTATAAAGATAAGCTTTTCTATCAAAGAAAAGTGTCAGTTATATTAGTAGACCATGAATCACATGGTAAAAATATGTCACTGAGTTGAATTTTAGAAAACAAAAACAAATACATTTTTCTTAAAAAGTAAGAGTGTGGTGTTGGAATTGTGCCCATGTGAAACAATTGTTAATAGTATTGTAAATTACAGAATCTCTAACAAAAAAATTTTAAGCAGGACTGTTTTTAATGAAAACAAAGCATCAGGACTTTGGTTCTGAGACTTTGGTTCTGAGACAGGACTTTTGGTCTTGTTTCCAGAGGAAGAAAATAAACTTTAAATGCTCTTTGAACATATCTTCATTGTTTTAAAAAAAATCGAAAGAGAGGGAGGAGAAAATTTTAGGGAAACTATGACTCATAAAGGATAAAAAGAAAGACCATCTGCTGTATAATTAGCAAATTCTTTCACAAAGAGAACATTTAAACTTTAAAGTTTTGAACATTAACTGGACACATATTTTCAAAATGCTGCATACTTTTTTCTATTCTAAGTTCAGAAATTTCTTTCAAGAGGAAAGTAATAAAGGGATCGAAAAGAAATGCCTTCTTTTTTAACTACCGCTTTAAGTCTCTATTAAAGTGCAGCCACATTCCTGACTCAACTTCACCCCTTCACAAATATTCTCTGCGAAAACTGCCAAACTGCAAATAATTCCAGGTATCCAAGTGCCCACGCTGGGAACTCTGGTATTTTCTCGGAGTTGGGTGGGCAGCTGGCCCTCACTGCCCATCTTCTGGAAACCCCAAAAGACATGCCCACCTCCCATATCCTCCATCTTCTGAACTCATTGGTCCAGACAATAGATCCCGAAGTCTCTGGATTGCCATGGGAACACAAAGACCTCCAAATTACTTCCTCAATACTGAAATTCCAAAAGAAGCTCACCAAGTTTAATGGGAAAATAACGCTGAAGTCAACTAAACTCCACAAACAAAACCAATAATTACAGAAAGATCAACTAACAGTAAACATATTAATAAACAGTCAAGAACTTAAGCCTGAGATCAGACAGCAATTTTCACATAGAAAAGTGATTGGTTTTCTTTTACATTTATTGATTTTAATACTGGAGCTTTGTTATATAATGAATTTTAAATCTAGAATTGTATGAACAGTTTGGTTTTTATCTACATTCAAATAATTTTAAAAGAAATTAAGCATAAACATTAACATTATTGTGAAAAAAGTTCCTGTTATAGAGACAGGCTTGTAAGTGGGAGGGAAATAGGACACATTGGCAGAGGGAAGTAGACACTAGTGAAGGGATTGGTATTGGAACATTGGTGCTTGAAACCCAATCATGTATGACTTCGTAATTCACGATGACTAAATACAAAATTTAATGGGGAAAAGAGATGAATAAAAAGTCCCTTAAAGAAAACATACACATGTCCAATAGGTTTATTTTAAAAAGTGCTCTTATCCTTGGGGAAATACAAATCAAAGCAACAATGAGATGTCTCATCAGTGTAATGTAACTGGTACACATCACAAAGATGGAAAAACAACCAGTGTTCCCGGGATGGTAGACACAAGGGCCAGGAATATTGCTCCATAGTTGGAAGCCTGTCTCGTGAGCTGGGGGACTAGGCAACTGGAATAGAGAAGGGATCACTAAGTCAATGATGATTGGAGAGATTGTTCGGATTGGGAGATGTGTGCTGAGAGTAGATAAAGGACCAAGTATGATGGCCTCTCAGTATCTGTATTGCAAACCATAATGCCCAAAATTAGAGAGAGAGAGAGTATGGGGAAAATTGTCATAAAGGCAGGTGGAGGGTTGGGATGGGTGAGGGTTGGAATACTGGGGACATTGGTGGTGGAAAATGTGCACTGGTGGAAGGATGGGTGTTTGATCATTTTATGACTGAAACTCAAACATGAAAGCTTGTAACTGTATCTCATGGTGATTCAAGAAAAAAAAGACAGTGTTGGCATGAATGGGGGTGTTGAAGGCGTCCTCTTTCACTACCGAGGCATATGTTGATTGGCCTAGTAATTTTGGAAAACAGCATGGAAACTTTTTTTTTAAAAAAGTGATTGAGCTTCATAAGACCTAGAAATTTTGTTTCTTGCCATTTACCCAAGGGCCAAAGGGGGGGGAACTATTCAGTATATTTGTACCCCTTTATTCATTACAGCACTATTTTCAATAGCCAAAATATGAAAACCTGGACAATGATGAAGCTGTTGACACTGGTGATGGAATTGGTGTTGAAACATTGTGCACCTAAAACTCTCTTAGAGACACATTTGTAAATCCATAGTGCTTAAATTTAAAAAATACTTATTTTTAAAAATATATAGAAATTATTCAAGAATATAATTACTTTCTGACTTCCTACTGAGGAAAAAAGCCCCTAAATCTTTTTCATATTGGATGTGTATATTTTATGATATTCACTAGATGTGACATGGGAGCACTAATTTTTGCTGTAGTAATTATGTAAAGACCACGAGTCTTAAGTAAGATTAGTGTTTGCTAATGTAATAATACATGATAATTCTGAATGTTTCTCTCCCTTTATGTTTAGCTTCTCTGATCCTTCTACCCATATCCCTTCTTCCTTTCATGCACTGTTTCACACACATGAATTGTTCTCCATTAAATTAGATACATTTCATTATTCACAGCAAAACACTCAAAATACATGACACATATCCAAGTAATTGTTTTAATACTTTAATTATTTCGAAACTCCAAAAAGAACCCCAAAATAGGCATCTACTTTTCTTTCCTGGTGTATGTTGACATAGTCTGCAAATAATAACCAAACACTATGCTGTGTTTGAAGTTACATTTCTATCTGACCGTGGGACACAAATCACATTTGTACATTTTTTTTCTTAGATTGGTTTTCCAGGTGACCAGAATTAAAAACCATGTATTTTTAAGTTACCTTCTCCAATACCTATTGACCCAATTTAAGGAGATTTAGTAAATTCCAAATCTACATTTTTGCTGTAACATCTTGTGTGGCCTTGCTCAGTTTAGATTTGAACTCAGTTCAAAAAAGCACAAGTCCAGGAAAAGATTATGCAAGAGTCCTGTGTTTATGATGTACTGTACATTCTGAACAACATTGGCTATTTAATCCATAAACATCAATCTAAATTTTATATTACCAATTAACTTTTAGCAAATATTAAATATTTAAAGGGCAAAATTGAGAAAATACTAAATAAAGCAGTGTTTTCTCCAAAGTTTATATGAGACAATGAATACAAACGCATTGATTAAATCAGTGAAACAAATATTTGTAGAGTGTCTACTTTGGGTTTGCACAGTTGCTTGCTGCTCAAAGGAACACACAAGTGAATAAGACAGAAGCTCCTAACTAAGAGCATTATATTAAGATCTTTGTTTTCCCAGAGTTTTAATACATCCAACTCCTGTAAGTAAAACATTGTACAAAGTCTATCCAATGGCCGAAAGAAATTAATTGTAAAAAGTAAAATATAACATAACTGATTCCATTCCGAATTGCCTAATTAATTATTATGTATTTATTTGTTTATTTGGGGATAAGCCAGTTACATAACCAGAATTGCTCATGGTCTATTCCTGATTCTGTTCTTAGGAGTGACCTCTGGGAGTGATCTGGGGATTCTACATACTGGTGATATAAACTGGTGTCAGCCACATACAAAAGAAGTGTCTGCTTGCTGTATTTCTGGCCCTTATTATTTGTTGTTGAAGATAAGTAAGAGAAAATGATTTTTTATTAAGTAATGACTCATATTTCCTTAGATTCATAAATGGAAATCTTATCAGAGTTCAAAAATTTCAAAAAATTAACTTTCATTGAATAGTTACTATGTAGTTGATATAGGCTTAATTCTAACTCTTTATATACAGTAACTTTTTTTTTAATTTAGATTTTTATTAGTTAAACACCATGAGATACAGTTGTAGATTTACAAATTTTTGTGCTTGGGTTTCAGTTATACAATGATCGAATACCTATCCCTCCACCAGTGCCCATTCTCCACCACCACTGATCCCAGTATCCCTCCCATCCCCCCCCATCTCCCCCATCCCACCCTGTCTCTGTGGCAGGGCATTCCCCCTTGTTCTCTCTCTCTCTGCTTTTGGGTGCTGTGGTTTGCAAAAGGGGCATTGAGTGGCAATCATGTACGGTCTAGAGTCTACTCTCAGCACGCATCTCCCATTGTGGGAGGATCCTCCCAACACGCTTTATTTAGTCCTCCCTTCTCTATCTGAGCTGCCTTTACCCCCAGCATGTGCTGCTGGCCTCCAAGCCATGGAGTAAACCTCCTGGTACTAAAAACCTGGTACTCTGCTATTCTTGGGTGTTAGTCTCCTATTTTGTTACTTTATGTTCTCCAGATAAATGCAGTCTTTCTATGTCTGTCCCTCTCTTTCTGACTCATTTCGCTTAGCATGATACTTTCCATGTAGTACCACTTGTATATAAATATCATGAATTCATCTTTTCTAATAGCTACATAGTGCTCCATTGTGTAGATGTATCAAAGTTTCTTTAACCAGTCATCTGTTCTTGGGCATTCAGGTTTTTTTCCAGATTCTAGCTATTGTAAACAGTGCTGCAATGAACAAACAAGTGCAGATGTCACTTCAACTATACTTTTTTGCCTCTCTGGGATATATTCCCAGGAGTGGTATTGCTGGGTTAAATGGGAGCTCAATTTCTAATTTTTTGAGAATTGTTCATACTGTTTTCCAAAAGGGCTGAACTAGTCGGCATCCCCACCAGCAATGGAGGAGGGTCCCTTTCTTGCCACATCCACACCAACTCTGGTTGCTTTTGCTCTTTTGGATGTGGGCCAGTCTCTGTGGTGTGAAATGATATCTCATTGTTGTTTTGATCTGCATCTCCCTGATAATTAATGATGTAGAGCATTTTCTCATGTGCCTTTTAGCCATTCGTATTTCTTCTTTGCGAAAGTTTCTGTTCATTTCATCGCCCCAGTTTTTGATGGGGTTGGATGTTTATACAGTAACTTCTTTAGTTCACAAAGTAGCCCGTGGTGTGGGATTCGAGTTATATATAACTACGTGGGTATCTAGATTAAATTTAATAACATAACAAACAACCATTTTCCTCTGCTCACAGCTTCTGCCAATCAGGAAATCATATGGCACATAGAAAATCAGATGAAAAGAACTTGTTTCTACTGGTGTCCAAGAGCTAGGCTGGGAAGGCTTGACCACCTGGAAGTATGCCACCAACCACAGAGTACTGAAATTGTCTGGATGCTTCTCCCCATGTACCTTACACCTGATAGAGTATAGCATGAATGTTAAGTTCAGGTAGCACTGTAGCATTGTCCTTTTATTGTTCATCAATTTGCTGTAGTGGGCACTAGTAACGTCTCTATTGTGAGATTTGCTGTTACTCTTTTTGGCATACCTAATACGCCACAGGTAGTTTTTCAGGCTCTGCCATTTGGGCGGAATACTCTTGGTAGCTTGCCGAGCTCTCTGAGAAGGATGGAGGAATCAAACCCGGGTCGGTCACATGCAAGGCAAATACCCTACCCGCTGTGCTATTGCTCCGCCCAGGTAGAACTGGTAGAACTGCATATTACAGCAGGTTGCTTAGGGGTTCTCGCAACAAGTAACCTCAGGTCCTTGGATGTTTTATGACCTAGTTTCAGATTTAAAAGCAAATATAGTAATAAATAAGGGAAAGTCCTGGTCATGTGATATGAGCCGTCTAGGAAGCATTGCATCTGTCACGTTCTGTTTGTGGAAACAGAGACTGGGGGAAGGGCACATGCCTTTCTCTAGATGGAAGAGTGTCAAATAATTTATGTCACCTCTTAAATATGCAATATATTTTCTTATTAGATAGAAAAGTTAAAACACAGGAGAATTTCCCAAGAATACATATTGAATAAGAAGCAGGATAAGATATCAAATTAGTTCAAATGGTTAAGTCCTTGACCAGAAGCTATGCTCTTATAATTTAGTCTTACAATTCATTCAAAAAACTTTATACCTACTTCATTGTTGCTTAGCTATAGTAGTATTTACAGTGTTGATATGCCATTATCACACCTCACCATCATCAGGAGTGACCAATACCCTCCAAAAATGTCTAAGCTACTTCTTGTTTGCCACTTTATTTGTACAACCTCCACTCTTCATAATTTCTCACAGTCAAAGGCCATGAATCTGGCATCATTCATTACTATATATTCCCTTTTTTTGTTATTTCTGCATATTATAGATGAGTAAGAAAATGCAGTATATTTCCTCTTCCTTCAGACTTATTGAAAATACAGTCATCCAAGTTGCAATAAGCTGCAAATATTATCTTTTCCTTTATATTTATTTTGGGGTCACAATCATTTGTACTCAGACTAATGGATTCACACTCAGAGATCACTCTAGATATTTCGAGGGAACCATACATAGTGCTGAAGCATGGCCCCAGTTTGGGAAGGCAAGCATACTGCCCTCTACACTATCTCTCAATCCCCTAGTTTCATCTTTTCTTGTAGGTGCATAATATTTTGTGTGTTTATATGCTACAGAATTTTTATCCACTTGTCTTTTATTGGTCATTTCATTGTTTCAATAACCTAGCACAATGTAATAAACATGGGTTGCTTACATTTTTCAAATTAATGTTTTTAGAAAGCCTTCTCCCACTGTTTTCTGGGTGCTGGTGTTCAAAGTCCGAGAGATGCAGCAATGAAATAATAGACAAATGCCCTTATCTGAGCATTTTACATGCTGCTTGTAACATACAAATAGTAGACAAATATGAGTTGAAATGAGAAGTGTTTAAAGTAAGGTGCATAGTCAGTCACAGCTAATTACTTGATCACTTCATTTAGGACATTTATGAAAGACCTTTGTGAAGCTATAACATTCACCTGATAATAATAATAGTGATAGTATTTGCATTATTGTTAATAGCCTAATAATGATAATACATCATTATTATTTTCAAGATAGCATAGCATTCCAAGAAAAAGGCAGAATTGCACATGACACAAACTTGATGAAAGACAGAAAAATAAAAGAGGTTTAAGTTCACCAACATAAGCAGAGAGGAGAAAAGCAAAGGACCAGGGTTGGAAGGTTGTTTATCAACTCAACACCATCACGTCAGTCTGAATATCTAAGGAGACTCTTAAGTGTTCAGAAGATTTGAAATCAAAGATACAATAGAGACCAGATCTTTGTGAGTCATTGAAAGTTCTTAAGATTTGATTTGGGGAGTGTGGGGAACCACTAAAGGGTTTGCGCAGGAAAATCTTAGTAGAAGCATGAGGAAAGAGGGTCAGTTAGAAGGTTATTGTTACAATAGTTAATACAATGATGACACTGGTTTGGATGAGTGTGGCAATAGTAAATATGATAGGAATTTTGATAAATTTTTAAATATAAGCTAAAATATTTGCTCATGAGACTGTGAAAGAGTGTAAGAAGTGAAAATTGTCTTCAAAGTTTTGTCCTGAGTCACCAAAAGAGCTGTCACTTGCTGAAATAGAAAACCATGGGAAGAAACACATTTGGGAGATATTGGCCTTTAGAATTCTGTTTTCATATTAATAATCTATCTGGCAATGAATATTGCACTGCCACACAGATTGTGAGTCCAAGTTACAGTTAATAGCCTGTTTCAAAAACTTGGGGTTTTCTTCTCCCTTATTTTACCACATTCAGCCAGTCATTGAATGCTGTCGAATTTTGCCTTTTTAAAAAATATCAATGCCTTTGGTCTTTGTTACCTGCCCTTCTGTTTATTCTCACTGCTCCCTATGTTTGATACAGCAGTTACCATCCTGGTTACTTGAAATATTACCATTATCAGTACGTCTGCCCTGTCTTCAATAAATCCTGCAAACAATTCACTTAAGTCATTGACATCCTGCAATTAATTACTCTAGAAATTTCTTTGAGCCTAAAATTTCTTTAGCAAAGAAATTTGATTTAATCTAATCTTTATAGTTATAATGCTAGAAGCCCAAATCTTCAGCAAACCATTCATGATTTTAAGACCACTACCTAATTTCCATATTCTCCTCATAAATTGGATCTGTGACACCAAGAATTGAGTTGAAACTCTTTCCAAGCCAGGTGTGAGAGCCACTGTTTGTGGCCAAAGATATTTCTCCTTCAGTATTTCTTATCAAATTTTATTTAGCTATCTATTCTTGAGCTTCCCCCCACCACCCCAAATAATGCTTAGGAGAATTGGAAATCATGTCTGCTGATACTCAAATCTCCTGATTTGGTATTTTCAATGCCAGTCTTTCTCTGATTTTCATGGTATATATTTATTTGAATGTTCAATAAGTGCACAAACTTAGTGCAGGAGAACTTCTGAATATCTACCCTCAAATTGGACCAGAATTTATTGTAACATGGAGCTTTCCAAAGACAATGAGAGTGGAATGATATTATGATTGACCATTGGTGGGGCATGGTATAAACTGGTAGACATCAATGAAAATCTGAGAAGTAGCGTGGTTTCATGACTCACTTCCACAAAGTGCATTTTCTCAGTGAGATTATGACAATCTACCCTAATATCCCTATAAGATTACTTTTTATTCAAAAGTATAATTTTGAAACTAATTTTGTGTCCAGAGAAAAGATAGGCACCGAAGAAAGTGATTGAAAAAGTACCAACAAGGTCGCCTCACAGTCAGACCTTGCTCTAAAAATTCATGCACACAGATATACTCTGAGAAGAAACATCAGACTATAGTCTTAACAACTGATATAGCAGCTGAGCTAGAGCGATGACCCAACCAAAGCAATGAAATTTATCTTGTCATTATTCTTAGAAGCATATAATTTTCCATTATTTCACTTATTTTCTCTCTGGACCAGTCTTTGTGAACTCTGTCTCTACTTGGCTCTGCACAAAGATGGTTCTGTTTTCACATCACTTGCTCTGCTAGGCAGCACCTAATCCATCCCATGTTTTCTAGGTTCAAATCCTAAAGAAAGGTCTATTAATTGCTAGATATTCATAGATTGACTGAATTTGATTCAAATTCAGCCAATGTATAACCAGTGACAATGGAGACATGTTTCTCAAACAAGGACATCTGAATTACTTTAGATTAGACGAATAGAATCAAGTGTGCAGAAACAAACGCATTGGATAAGAAAAAGAAGAGAAGATAGAGTGTAAGAATGGGAGAAAATGGAAGAAAAGGTGAAAATCCAATAGGATAAAACAACAGAATTTATCAAAATAAATGTCTTCCTGAATATGTATGTACATGTGTGAGAGTAGGACAGTAGAGAAAAATAAAATTAGGGGTTTTTTGAGAAACAAAAATACATAATTTTTGTATTTTCTGGAGGGGTGGGAGATATTTCTTGAATGTTTAGGCAGTTTTCCAGTCCCAGACATCTGGAGCTAAGAGAAGAAAAGGTGAAAAGAAGTCTTTTGCAGCAGCGGTTCCTGCCTCCACAAGGACTACTTACTTGGGGTATTTACATTAAATTAATGTGGCTGAGGATGGCTGTGTTCAGCAGTTGGACATGTGGTTAAATAATCAGTGTGGTTTGGCTGATTTTTTTTAGCTGTGGTTAAATAATTCGTGTTGTATTGATGGCTAGTTACTTTAAAATGTTTGTATGTACTTGTTGCGTTTCTCTCTCCTCTCTCTCTCTCTCTCTCTCTCTCTCTCTCTCTCTTTCTCTCTCTCTCTCTCTCTCTCTCTCTCTCTCTCTCTCTCTCTCTCTCTCTCTCTCTCTCTCTCTCTCTCTCTCTCTCTCCCCCACCCGCCAGGTCCTTGGCAGAAGAGTGTCTACCCAGCTTTTAAAGACTCAGTCTCCTCCCTCATATTTATGTTTCCCAGATGCTTTTCTTACCAGTTCCCAGCAAAACATTCTAGCTTAGAACATGATCCAATTTGCTTGTGGAACAGAGATAAAGCTTGGCCTAAGAGCATGTGTGGTTTTTCATCCATGCAATACCGTTTTCTGAAAATGAATGGCTCTCAAATCCACTGGGAGAATGGAATTATTCTGTAGAAGAACTCTATATGCTGATATTTTTTCCTGTACTATTCATTCATGTACCTAATAACCCTGAATATATAGAAGATGATAATTGTTGAATGAAGGATAATAGCACTGTAGCACTGTCCTCCCACTGCTCATCGATTTGCTCGATTGGGCACCAGTAACTTCTCCATTGTGATATTTTGTTACTGTTTTTGGCATATAGTATACAGCATGGGTAGCTTGCTAGGCTTTGCTGCGCAGGCGGTGTATTCTCGGTAGCTCGCCGGGCTCTCCAAGAGGAACGATAATAACAGTAAAAATTTATAATTAAGTATTAGTATAACTTCATTCAGAAGTCTGCTTCCATTATTCATTCTGTTTGTTTGTTGAATAATTATCAAGATATCAAAAACTATTCTTGCCAGTGAACAGGGAAAGCTTTTCTTTTCCTGATGGTTCTGCAGTTCTCGTGTCCCCATTTCTCTCGTGTTCATGCAAATGATCAAGACAATCTTCTTGGGGTTGGAGTGATAATACAATAGGTAGGGCATTTGCCTTTCATGCAGCTGACCCAGGCTCAAACCCCAGCACTCTCTATGTTTCCCTGAGTACCAACAGGACTGATCCCTAAGAACAGAGACAGGAGTAAGTTCTGAGCACCAGTTAGTTTGGCACAAAACAAAAACACAACATTCTTTCATCAGTGAAATGTCTGAAATAGTTGTGTTATAAGACAAACCTTGAGACATATATAACAAATGGCAATAACATACATAGATAAATCATGGATGAAGAAAAAATCTCTTATCACTGCTCCCTAGAGAAAGATCTTCAAGGTCCCAGGTGATAAGAAACCCTATGCTCAGAATTTTCTCTGATAGAGAAAAAATTGGTAGTTCAGTGTCAGGTGTGAAAAAGCGTTTTTCCTCAAATCTGTCTCACCAGTAATAGTGTGACTATCGAAGTGCAATACATAAATAGCATGCAATTCAGTTGTCATAAAGATTTTTTCAAATATATTTTAAAGGTATAGAAGGAGGATTTCTGATACATTTTAAAAGAAATTAGGGAGGTTTCCTAAGAACTAATTGATTTTTTTCCCACTTAAGCAAGAAATCTGATTTTTCTTTATAAAAAGGATTCTGTAACACCATTGTAGTTTTTGACAATTACTGGTTAAGTAGTAGAGGAAAATTATCAGGGAAAGCAAAACTCTGAGGCAATAATCTCAGCACTGACTTAATGTTATGGAAGCAAGATGGGGCAGTGACAAGTTTGGGGAATCACTTATGGGTGTTCTCATGAACTCGTTGGCTGATGTTGAATAACTTACCATCCTTGAATTTAAATATTTTCAATGTATATCTCAGTAAATTTATGAATAGTCTACATCTAACAACATAAATTAAATTAAAATTGTTTTTACAATAAAGTATAATTTTTCCTATAAGTTGGCAAAGTTGCAAATGCTTCATAGATATGTTGATGATAATGTGTTGTGACACTCATTGACTCGCATGGCATTTTTCTTCAATTATCTTTAAAAAGTTATTATACTGTAAGTAGTGTATCTGCAATAGTATTAAAATTTATAGTTTTTGTGTACAAAGTTACTGCACAGTACCAAAGCCAATGTGCCTATGATGGTCAACCAGTGTGCTGAAGTCACCTATAATCTGCTCTTCAGTCCCTCTCAGACTTCTCCCCACTATTTCTTAATCAGTTTTGTTATGCATGACCAAAGATTTCTCATTATTTGCTACTTGCTTTATTTATTCACTAGTTTTATCCATCTGCATTCTACAGGTGGGTGATACCACCTGGTCTTTGTTCTTCTTCTGATTTATTTCACTTAACAGAATACCCTCCAATACTCAGAAGGCAGCAAATGTCATGATTCCATCTCATCTAAGGGCTGCATAATATTCCATTCTTTGTTTCTTTCCAGACCCTGGCTATTGTATTAAGTGCTCCCATGATCATAGGTATGTAGATTTCTTTTGTTTTGTTCTCTTTGGGGACCACACACAGCAATTTTCAGGGGTTACTCTTGGCTCTGCATTCAGTAGTCACTCCTGGCAGTGCTTGAGGGATCAAATGGGATGCTGGGAATTGAACCTCTACAGACCAAGTGTAAGGCAAACACCATACCTGCTATACTATTGCTCCAGCTCCTGCAGATATCTTTCTGAATGAAATTTTTGTATTCACCAAAAATATGTTCAACAGATGCTAAGAAGTGGAATCACTGATACCTCTGGGAGTTTTAGTCTTACTTTTTTTTTTGAGGAATCTCCACACTGTTAGTCACAAAGGTAGACAATTCCCAGCAAAAGTAAATGAGGATTCCTTTTACCATATCCTGGCCACTAATGCTTGCTCTTTATAATCTTTCTGGCATATGCTATTATCACTAGGCTGGAGCAATAGCACAGTGGTAGGCCGTTTGCCTTGCAAGCGGCCAACATGGCCGACCCGAGTTCAATTCCTCCGCCCCTCTTGGAGAGCTCGGCAAGCTACCGAGAGTATTTCACCTGCACGGCAAAGCCTGGAAAGCTACCCGTGACATATTCAATATGCCAAACACAGTAACAACAAGTCTCATGATGGAGACGTTACTGGGCCCGCTCAAGAAAATCACTTGATTACTTGATCACTTAATCACTTGATTACTTGATCGCTTGACTTCCCGTTAATCATCAATTTGCTCAAGCGGGCACCAGTAAAGTCTCCATTTGTCCCTGTCACGTGCTAGTGTAGCCCAATGGCATCTGTTCATTCTAGGAACATGAAGAGCCTCAAAACGATCATTCAGGGACTTGACGAAGAAGTCTGACCATCTTGTAGGTCTTTTGACGTCCTGTGGAATCAAGTCAGTAACAGCTCTAGACCAGCAGTTGTCTCCAAATGTAATTACGTGTCCAGCCCATCTGATTTTCGATGCCTTGGCAAATGAGACAGTGTCCCTGATTCTTGACTGTCGACGGAAGTTGGAACTCCGGATTCTTTCTCTCATCAAATTCTTAACATGGAATTGATCATTATGCAGGCCCTAAAATGGCATTTAAGTCCACTGACCATTATTGCCTGGCTGAATGTATACATTCAGGTTGCATCCAATATAGTGTGTGCAAATACTAGATATCCGTCAATAAACAGCTGGTGGATTATTATGCACTCATCAAGGGCCGAGGTAATAATATAGCAGGTAGGATATTTGTCTTGCACGTAGCCCACACAGGTTCCATCTCTGGCAATCTATATTGTTCTCCACATACCTTCAGGAGTAATTCCTAAGTGCAGAGCCAGGAGTAACCCCTGACCATCGCTGGTGTGATCCCAAAAGAAATTAAAAAGACAGGCATAAAATATATTTATAAAAACATTAAGTTTATGCACTTTATAATATGACGTGTAGCAGTGCTTCAACATGTTGCTAAGTAAAAAAATCAAAGAAAACATAACTGCTTATAAAAGCTATTTGCATTATATATTATATATCATATCTTTTGGAGGTAAAAGGTAAAGGCCCTCCCGTTGATCGTCGATTTGCTCGAGCGGGCCCAGTAACGTCTCCATTGGAGACTTTGTTGTTACTGTGTCTGGCATATCAAATACTCTCGGTAGCTTGCTGGGCTCTCTGAGAGGGGCAGAGGAATCGAACTCGGGTCGGCCATGTTGGCCACTTGTAAGGCGAACGCCCTACCCGCTGTGCTAGCAGCGATAGCACAGCGGGTAGGGCGTTTGCCTTGCACACAGCCAACATGGCCGACCCGAGTTCGATTCCTCCACCCCTCTCGGAGAGCCTGGCAAGCTACCGAGAGTATTTGATATGCCAGACACAGTAACAACAAAGTCTCCAATGGAGAGGTACTGGGCCGCTGGAGCAATCTTTTGGAATTCACAGGAAATTAGTATGTGAATGGAGAAGTTGGTTCTGGATGTGAAGATTTCTGGAAGTACTTTTTTAAAAGCAAAAGTAGGACGTTCATTCATAATTATTAAAGTATTAAGCAAATAGGAAAAGAGACCAAGCATGTCCCAACCAAGTTGCACCCCAGGACACTTCTGCAGGACTGTGGCCAGGTGAGCACTGTGTACCCCCAGAGCACATTTTAGCTCCGTCTGCACTCTGGATTCCTGCTGCGTCTTGGGCTTCCTCTTCATCCCTGGGACAGACAAAGCGCCATCCATGTGGTGGGCTACCCGGTCAAGGACTGGCCGGGAGCACCCGCACTGCAGCCTGTTCTCCTTACAGCTCTCCACTGCACCAGGGTGACCCCCGCAGGTGGCCCATCTGCCTGCCCAGGCTTTGGGCGATGTTCTTGACTTCCTGACTTGTATTTCCTCAGGGCTTCCTGGTGGACTCCAGTGACAATGAGGATCAGATGCAACAGAGCAAACCCGGCTCTGTCCTGTCTGCTGTCCTAGTCCTCACGGGTCCCTCTAGCCGGAGCTGAAGCCTGGTCTTTGCTCTGTAGCGTGCTTGTGCTGGGTGCCCCTCCTCTCACCCTGCTGCGTGAGGATCTGGCACGCCTGACACCTTGCTATTATTCCTCCGGAAGCACTGTTTATACTACAAAAGGCATTTTCCATTGAAAAATAAATTCAATTTTTAGTAAAATTAATTTAAAAAAAAACAGAAAAGGACAGAAAGAGCTTTGGTACTTAAATGCATAATGTACAGGGCATAATGTCACCTATTGCAAACATCCCTGATCATAAAAACGTTTTAACAGAATATGTAGTCTAGGTAATAAATCGACAAATATTTCTTGGATGGATAACTGACAATTAATAAGTGATCAATATATTAAGGAATGACTAAACAATTAATGAATGATATAAGTACAAGTAGCAAATCATTTGTGGCGATGTAAAACCTTTAGATTCAAATGACACATAGGGCATTACTTTATTTTTTAATGGACAGAAAAAATGGAAACTTTTTTCTTAAAGTTAAGGAAACTTTAAGAAATGATGGAAACTTTAAATAATATATAAAGTACAATAAAAATTGAAGCTGTAAATGAAAATATTTTATGAACAATATATTTTGGGTTAAAAAAAGAATATTCCATGAAACTTTAGGGACATCAAACTGCTCTATATGGTATTATAATGATGACTATGTGGCACATATTAGTTAAAATATATAGAATGGAATACAGAGTGAGTCCTAATTCACAGCTTTTCAGTTAAAGATAAGGAATCAACTTGGTAAATCATTGTAACAAAAAATCCATTCCCATAGAAAATTCAAATAATATGGTAACCTAGCAGGGTGGAGGAAGCACATGTGGGATCAGAAAGAAGAGTAGAGGGGTCAAGGTAAAGGAATAGAAGAAAGAAAGGAAGAAAATGCTCATAATCACAAGTTATACAGTCCAGTTTATGCATATTTTGCTATAAAGAGGATTCTTGTAAGTCTATGTACATATAGATATTACTAGATAAGAGGTTTTTTAATTAGTAAATTCTATTGCAAATTATTTTTATTAATATGACAGTTTATTCAGATTTATGGAAAAGGTTCTTGATTTTAATAGTGCAATCTAGAATTCTATTTAAACAATTTCTATTAGACTATATTTTTTAATTTAGTAAGACAACATTCTCTTTTTAACAATGAGTATCAAATATACTTCATAAATCAATGTCTGATTTATAAAGATAATTATAATGTTTAGGAGTAATAAATTGATTTATTATCAATACAGAACTCTAGTTTTCACATCATCATGAAACTGAAAAATTAAACTTTAGAACAAAGTTTGTCATATTTTTGAAGCATACTGCAATGCTGACTATAGAATTGGCTGCAATGAATAGAGAACTTCAGGGGTAATGTTCAAGTATATACAAGTGCACAATAAAAAACTTTACTTTTGGTGGTAAACTACTTATAGCCAATGGAAAGCCACAGGTGGTGAAGCAAAGTGTGCTTCAAGTAGTCTATACTGAAGCTTGTTGTTTAGGCTCTATTTCATTAATATTTTTCCCCAAAAGTTTGAAAGTAAAGTTTCCTGAGCATTAAAGTGCCTGTTGGTTTTGTGGGATTTCCTCTTGTTATTAGTTCTTGGAATCAAGCCAAAACCTTGATCTCCAGAGTTCTAAATGCCAACGGAGAGTTTTCTGCCTTTGAGAACAGCTGCTCTCTCTGTTCCCTATGCGTGTCAGAAAAAGAGTGAGGTATTCTCATCTTATAACCTGCAGCTACTCACAACATTTTTTTTAAATTGTAAGGTCATTTATTATCTTCAAGTTGAGTTCCTAAATTTCTTCTCTAAAGAGTGAATTTGCCTCTAAGTCAAACAAGCAAAAATAGATGGTCAAAACAGATGATCCTGACTTATAATGTTTCAACTTATATTTTTTTAGTTCATGAAGTTGTAAAATTGATATGTATTCAGTTGAAATCCAATTTAAAATTTTGATCTTTTACTGGGTGTCAACTTTTAATGTTGTAGGATACTCTCATACTGTTGGGAGACTTCAAGTCTGCTATCTGACTGTGAGAGTAATCAACCAGTACTCTAAAGTGTACAGCTTTTAATAAATTGCAAGAGATGATCAATAATTTATTATAGAGTACATTTTCTATTTCATAATTTAACCCAACTATAGATTGTTGTGTTTTGAGAGTGTTCAAAATAGTCTAGGATATTCTGATGTTTAGAAGTAATAAATTCATTTTCAGCTTATGACATTTTCAATTCATGAGGGTTTATTGGGATATATACCATTAAAAATCCAGGACAAGTATATGATGCAGAGCTTCTCCAGTCATTAGTGCAATAGACGCTTAACTAAAACAAAAGTTAATTACTAGGAAAACTAAATTGTACCTTAAAAACAGAAGTCCTTGGTTTGTCCCCAGTGCTTCTCCCAGGTCAGTAAAAAATTGACCCCGGGACACCACCTCTCCCGCGCCCAGGGCCCAGGTGTCCTCCTTGACTCTGGGCTGCCCACCCTCCCCAAGCACTTTCCTGTTTGTCCCTAATGCCACAGAGGTACCGGCAGAGGACGTGGCCTCTGCTGAAGTGGGCATGACATCTGTAGAAGTGGGCATGGCCTATTTTGGGTCAGCCGCAGTTATTTTACACATACCCAGCAATCTGGTGTCACATATCAATCTCCATAACACGACCACAACATGACGAAATAGTGTAACTCCTCACCATGAGGAGAGGATGATGAAATGAGTCCAGAAGCCTCGATTAACTCAAAGAAATGGTGGGACAGATATCCAGTAAATTAAAGGAGGACATGAAAGAAACAATGGACAAGACAATCGAGAAACTACAGGAAGAAATGAGAGCAGAAATTGAAAAGTTATTCACAAAGTGTCAAGAATAAAGGATTGGGTAGATGAAATAAAAAACTCAGTGCATGCTCTCAACAGTAGAATGACTACAGCCGAAGACAGAATCATTGTGCTTGAAGATGAGCTGCAAGGAACCTACAGGCAACAACAAACAATGGGAAGAGAGGTCAAAATAGCTCTAGAGCAAATCAGAGTCCTAGGGGATGATTTCAAGAGGAACAACATTAGGATCATTGGAGTACCAGAAGGTCAGGGAAGCAATCCAAATGAAAATGTCACAGTTAAAGAAATCATTACTGGAGAGTTCCCATGGCTGGAGAATGCAGGCATTCAGATTCAAGGAGCCCAAAGGGTGCCAGCTAAAAGAGACCCTAACAAAAGCACTCCAAGACATATCATAGTTAGAATAATGGATGCCACAGATAGAGACAGAATATTGCAAGCAGCAAGGTCAAAGAAGGAAATAACATACAAAGGAGCACCTCTTAGATTCACAGCAGACCTATAAGAGGAAACCCGCCAAGCCGAAAGGCAGTGGTGAGATATAGTGAAAAAACCCAATAAAATGAATGCTTCACCAAGAATACTTTATATGGCTAAACTCTCACTCAAACTCAAAGGAACGGTACACTATTTAGTGGACAAACAACACCTCAGGAGCTACATAGACTCAAAACCAAACCTAAAAGAAGGGATAAAGGGGCTACTGTAAGACAAGAAAGACTCCTACAAACACAACAAACCCTTATATATAGATGACACAAAACCCCATAACAATAATCTCTCTCAATGTTAATGGTCTAAATTCACAAATTAAGAGACACAGAGTGGCAAAACGGATTTAGAGAGAGAACCCAACATTCTGCTGCCTACAAGAAACACATCTGAACAGTCAGAACAAACATAGACTCAAAGTCAAAGGATGGAAAACAATCCTGCAAACAAACAATCCCCTCAAAAAAGCTGGGGTGGCCTTAATCATATCAGATAACATATTTCAGGATTTAAAAGATTAGAAGGGATACTGAAGGCAATTTTTTATTAAGCAAGGGATATGTACAGCAGAAAAAAAAATCAACTCCTAAATGTGTATGCACCAACTGAGGGACCAGTCAAATACCTATAACAACTGCTAAGAGACCTTAAGAAGGACATTGTGAGCAATACAATAGTAGTTGGAGATTTCAACATCACCTTATCTCCTCTGAATAGATCAAGAAGATTAAAATTCAGCAAGGAAATAATGACTCTGACAGAGGAAATAGAAGAGAGAGCTAATAGATCTATATAGGACTTTATATCCCCCTCCCCCAAAATAGAGTACACACTCTTTTCCAGTGCACATGGAACATTTTTTAGAATAGACCATGTGCACGGCCACAAAGCATACCTCAAGATAATCAGGAAAATAGGCATTGTATCAACTATCTTTTCAGACCATGATGCTATGAGATAGAAGTTAATCATGTATACACACAGAAAATCAAATCAAACACCTGGAAATTAAAAAAATTCAATGTTGAACAATGAGTGGGTCAGGAAAGAAATCCAGGAAGAAATCAAAAGATACCTGGAAACAAATGAGAATGAAGACACAAGCTACCAGAACCTGTGGACACAGCTAAAGCCATATTAAGAGGAAAATTTATAGCCCTGCAGGCATTTCTCAGGAAGCAAGAAAGGGCCCATATAAACACCTTGACTTTACATCTCAAGATCATACAAAAGGACCGAAAAAAGGCACCCAAACCAGGCAGAAGGAAAGAGCTCATACAACTTAGAGCAAAAATCAACGACAGGGAAACCCAAAATACAATTAGAAAGATCAATGACACCAAGAGCTGGTTCTTTGAGAAAATAAAAAAAAATGATAAACCACTAGTTTTTAAACCACTCACAAAGGAAGAGAGAGAGAACTCTAATAAACCGAATCAGAAATAAAAAGGGGGACATCACAATGGAAACCAAAGAAATTCAGAAGATCACCAGAGACTACTTTGAAACTCTGCATGCCACAAAACAAAAGAACTAGAAGAAATGGATAAGTTCCTGGATTCCTATAATCTCCCAAAGTTGAACCAAGAAAATCTGGAATACCTGAATAGACCTACTAATATCAAAGAAATTGAAACTGTAATCAAAATTTTTACCAAAAACAAAAGCCCAGGTCCAGAATGATTCACTAGTGAATTTTTCCAAACATTTAAAGAGGACCTATTTCCAGTTCTTCGCAAGCTTTTACAGGAAACTGAAGGAACGGAAACTCTCCGAAACAGTTTCTATGAGGTTTATATCTCTCCAATACCAAAGG
This sequence comes from Sorex fumeus, assembly GCF_029834395.1. NCBI lineage: Eukaryota > Metazoa > Chordata > Mammalia > Eulipotyphla > Soricidae > Sorex > Sorex fumeus. Next base: position 8,397,711 of record NW_026606103.1, read on the forward strand.
AAACAAAGACACCACAAGAAAACAAAACTACAGGCCGATATCCCTGACAAACACAGATTCAAAGATTCTCAACAAAAAACTAGCAAATAGAATTCAACAACTTATCAAAAAGATCAAACAACATAACCAAGTGGGATTCATACAGGGGATGCAAGGATGGATTAACATTCGGAAATCAATCAACATATTCCATCATATTAACAAAAGAAAAGATAAAAACTATATGATCATAACAATAGATGCAGAGAAAGAATTTGACAAGATCCAGCATCCATTTATGATGAAAACAATCACCAAAACGGGTACAGAAGGGACTTTCCTCAATATAGTTAAAGTCATCTACCACAAGCCTATGAAAAGCACTACCCTCAATGGGGAAAAACTAAGAGCCTTCCCTCTAAGATCAGGGACAAGACAAGGATGCCCACTCTCTCCACTGCATTCAATATAGTACTGGAAGTACTTGCTATCGGTTAGGCAAGAAAAAGATATTAAGGGCTTTCAGGTAGGAGAGGAAGAAATCAAGCTCTCACTATTCGCAGATAATATGATACTATACATAGAGAACCCTAAAACCTCTACCAAGAAACTCCTAGAAATAATTGACTTGTATAGTAAAGTTGCAGGCTATAAAATCAATAACCAAAAGTCCATGGCATTCCTACATGTAAATAATGAGAGAGAAGAAAATGACATAAAAAAACAGTCCTGTTCACAATCATGCCTCAGAAAATTAAGTACCTAGGAATCAGCTTAACTAAGGACGTAAAAGACCTATACAAGAAAACTATAAAACGCTACTTCAGGAACTAAAAGAGGACATGAGGAAATGGGAAGATATCACCTGCTTATGGATCGAGAGAATTAACATTGTCAAAATGGCAATAGTCCCCAAAGCACTGTACAAATTCAATGCAATTCCTAAACGGATACCAGTCACATTCTTCAAAGTAATGGATCAAACACTCCTAAAATTCATATGAAACAATAAGCCCCCACGAATAGCTAAAGCTGTTCTTGGGAAGAAGAAAATGGGAGGAATTAACCTCCCCAACCTCAAACTCTACTACAAAGCAGAAATAATTAAAACAGCATGGTAATGGAACAAAGGCAGCGCTGCAGACCAATGGAACAGGGTTGAATATACTGACACCTCCAAATATATGATCATCTAATCTTTAATAAGGGAGCAAGAAATGTGAAGTGGAGCAATGAAAGCCTCTTTAAAATATCATGTTGGCAAAACTGGACAGCTACATGCAAAAAATATAAAATGGGCTCAGATCTCTACCTAACACCACGTACAAAAGTTACATAAAAATGTATTAATGACCTCAACATCAGACCGGAATTCATAAGGTACATTTCAAAGATGACACGCCACTGGCCAAGCAAGTGAAAACAGAGATAGACAAATGGGACTGTCTTAAACTAAGAAGCTTCTGCACCTCAAAAGAAACAGTGACCAAAATAGAAAGACAGTCTACAGAATGGGAAAGGATATTTACCCAATACCCATCAGACAAGGGATTGATATCAAAGATATAAATAGCACTGGTTGAACTCCACAAGAACAAAACATCTAACCCTATCAAAAAATGAGTTGACGAAATGAACAGAAACTTTCTCAAAGAAGAAATTTGAATGACTAAAAGGCACATGAGAAAATGCTCCACATCATTAATCATCAGGGAGAGGCAGGTAAAAGTAAGGTAAAGGCCCTCCCGTTGATCATTGATTTGCTCGAGCGGGCCCAGTAACGTCTTCATTGGAAATTTTGTTGTTACTGTGTTTGGCATATCAAATACATCACGGGGAGCTTGCCAGGCTCTGCCATGCGGGTGAGATACTCTCAGTAGCTTGCCAGGCTCTCCAAGAGGGGCGGAGGAATCAAACTCGGGTCCGCCATGTTGACTGCGTGCAAGGCAAACGCCCTACCACTGTGCTATCGTTCCAGCCCAGGGAGAGGCAGATCAAAATCCAAATGAGATATCTCACACCACAGAGACTGGCCCACATCCAAAAGAACAAAAGCAACTGGTGTTGGCACAGATGTGGCGAGAAAGGGACCCTCCTTCACTGCTGGTGGGAATGCCAACTGGTTCAGCCTTTTGGAAAACAGTATGGACGATTCTCAAAAAATTAGAAATTGAACTCCCATTTGACCCAGCAATTTCACTCGTGGGAATATATCCCGGAGAGGCAAAAAGGTACAGTCAAAAGTGCATCTGCACTTGTATGTTTATTGCTGCACTGTTCATAATAGACGAAATCTTAAAAAAACCTGAGTGCCTGAGAACAGATGACTGGTTAAAGAAACTTTGGTTAATCTTCACAATAGAATACTATGCAGCTGTTAGAAAAGATGCAGTCATGAAATTTACATACAAGTGGTTCTTCATGGAAAGTATCATGCTAAGTGAAATGAGCCAGAAAGAGTTACACAGACATAGAAAGACTGCACCCATCTGGGGAATATAAAGTAGCAGAATGGGAGACAAACACCCAAGAATAGTTGAGATAAGTACCAGGAGGTCTGCTACATGGCGTGGAAGCTGTCGGCACATGCTGGGGGAAAAGGCAGCTCAGATAGAGAAGAGAACACCAAGTAAAGGATGTTTGGAGGATTCACTCAGGATGCAAGATGAGTGCTGAAAGTAGACTATAGACTGAACATAGTGGCCACTCAATACCTCTATTGCAAGCCACAACACCATAAAGGAAATAGAGAGCAAAAGGGAATGCCCTGCCACAAAGGTGGGATGGGGTGGGGGGTTTGGGGGTGGGGGGTGGGAGGGCTACTGGGTTGTGGAGAATCAGCACTGGTCGAGGGATGGGTACTCAACCATTTTATAACTGAAATCCAAGCACGAAAGTTTGTAATTCTACAAACTGTACTTCATTGTGTTTCATTAATAAAAAAAAATGGCCAAAGTATAAAAATGAAAAAAAAATAAAAAGTTGATGGAAAAAAAACAGAAGTCCTCAATTTTTATTATTAAATTTAACACACTTTTAAGATTGCTATAAATGTGTGCATATGATTACTTCTACCCTCTCATGAGCTTCTGAGGGTCCTGAATTAGTGTAAAAAGCTTGGAGTGGAGTGATGAAATAATAAATGGCTTTTCTTCAGAGTAATTCTTTATTCACCCTTAACTAACTCCAACTAAAAGAATTTCTAAGACTTTGCATAGAACTATTTGGGAAAAATAAATTTTATTCAAATTGATGATCTATTATTACTATTATTATCATTATCACCATTATTATTGAACACTTTCCCAAAACTGGTGTTCATAAAATAATATATATGTATATATATATATATATATATATATATATATATATATACACACATGCATGTTTGTATATATTCCACATTGTGAATGTTTTGCTAAATCACTTTCCAATACTTTTCTTTCCACTGGCTATAATTGAAGGCATCCTTAGGAGAATTATCTCTCAGTGATTTCATGCTTTGATAAATCTTATGGTTGTTAAAGTACTATATCATCATTTTCTTATCTCCTTTATTCTACTAGCAAATTTAAGCATAATTTACTTGTTTGTTTGAATTTAGACTTCTGTCAATTGTTTTGGCAATTTACCTTTTCCCGGATGCACCCATTGAGGACCTGATGGTACAAGCACAAACGATCAAGTAGACATCATTGGTCTGACCGAGATGAGAAGACATCAATCACATCACCCGTTTTCGACACTAAAGAAGAACTGTTCCTCAGAACATGCGACAAAAGAGGAGTTAGTGGTATCAGACCCAGGAGTCAGCCCTGAGAATAGAGGGTGTGACCCAAAAACAAAAGAAGAGGAAGGAGAAGAAGAAGAAGAAGAAGAAGAAGAAGAAGAAGAAGAAGAAGAAGAAGAAGAAGAAGAAGAAGAAGAAGAAGAAGAAGAAGAAGAAGAAGAAGAAAAAGAGGAGGAGGAGGAGGAGGAGGAGGAGGAGGAGGAGGAAGAGGAGAAGGAAGAGGAGAAAGAAGAGGAAGAGGAGAAAGAAGAGGAAGAAGAGGAAAATGGGAACTGGAACCATTTCTCTGATAAAAAAAAAAAGAAGAGGTCCCAGATAAAAGGAAGATAAAAATGTCATTATAGATGACCAGGGAAAAAAATGCCAGATTATTTGTAATTGTGTGCATGTATATTTCTGCATGAACATCCATGCATTAATGTATGTCTACAGGCTACATGCAAGTACCTTCGCATGCATATATAGACGCATATATTCATGTTCATGTTTGTGCACAAACTTGTGCTTTGGAGCAAAGGTAGTTATAGATGGGAATAAATCTTGCAGTCAGTTATCAAAATCATGGGATCCTAAAATGACGGTAATGAGCTTGGGTATTTTTCTATAGAATCTTTGTAATCTTTAGGGCTGGAGCAATAGCACAGCGGGTAGGGCATTCGCCTTACAAGCGGCCAACATGGCTGACCCGAGTTCGATTCCTCCGCCCCTCTCGGAGAGCCCAGCAAGCTACTGAGAGTATTCGATATGCCAAACACAGTAACAACAAAGTCTCCAATGGAGACGTTACTGGGCCCGCTCGAGCAAATCGACGATCAACGGGAGGGCCTTTACCTTTACCTTTACCTTTGTAATCTTTAAGTAGAGATGGTTACAGTAATAATTTGGTTACAGTAATGATTTAACAGAAGAATGGAGGATTCCTTTTGTGATTCTAATATTCATTTCATATGAGAATGAAAGTTTTCTTAGAATTTCCTATCTAATAATTTTATGTTGAAACAAAATATTAGAAGACATCGATTTTTTTTCTGAACTTACCCAATTTAAATCTCTCCATCAAAAATAGAACTAGTCCCTCTTTGCATTTGGAATTTTAATTAACTTATTTAGGAAAGCATAAGTGATAATGGCTATGTTAATATATGACAAAATTTATATAACTATTTTTATATAAATATAAACTAAATATAAAGTATAAACTATCTCCACTACCCAGCCACCGCCGTGCTTCAGGATGCATTCTGGACCGTGCAGCTACAAAGCAGCAGCGCAACACATCATAAGACACTTAATACTCATCTTCCAAGATTACCGCACCATATTAGATAGGGTTCAAATATGGTTTGAACCATAGGAAAACCATAGGAACACCAGCAAGGCGATTAGAGGCTACCCTAAAAGACTCTCTCCCTCTCAGAGAATCTGTCAAGCTACCAAGAGTATTCCACCCACACGGCAGAGCCTGGCAAGCTATCTGTGATGTGTTCAATATGCCAAAACCAGTAAATACAATGGGTTTCATTCCCCTCACCCTGAAAGAACCACCAATATGGCAACGTTAAGAAGGATGAGGAAGGAGAGGCTGATAAAATCACAAGGCTGAACTAGGCTGCCAAAACGAAGGACAAAAATGACTGAACTTTCAATGCACATACACTGGCATCGGATGCACCCATTGAGGACCTGATGGTACAAGCACAAAAGATCAAGTAGACATCATTGATCTGACCAAGATGAGAAGGCATCAATCACATCACCCGTTTTCGACACTAGAGAAGAACTGTTCCTCAGCACATGCGACAAAAGAGGTGTTGGTGGTGTCAGTGTCCTTGTCAATATGAACCTGGCCATGATCATTGATTCATTCGAATGCCTAACAAACTGAATCCGACAATTACATTTGAATAGATGTGGCTCACTGCCAGCAGTTTCTATCTTCGTTGTCTATGCACCAACATCCAACTATGATGAAGGAGAAATTGAGAAGTTCTACATGGAGCTGGAGAAGTTCAATAAAGAAGAACATACCTTCTACAAGATCATTGTCAGTGACTTTAATGCCAAAATAGGATTGAGAATATCAGCCAAAGTACTCCATATCGGGAGTGGCCTAGAATGGAACGAACAGGATGAGAGGCTGTCTGAGTTCATCATGTTGAACAAGACCATTCATGGTAACTCACAATTCCAGAAGGTGGAATCTAAACATTGGACATGGGAGTCTCCCGATGGACAGCTCCACAACGAAACTGACCACATCATATTCAATCAATGGTTTTGCCTGACCGATGTTGCTGTTGTCCAAACATTCCAAATGGTATTGGACTACCATCTCCTTCAGGCAAAATTCTACTTCACAGACCTGGGATAAAGGACTGTAAAGTTTAAGAAGAGAACTCCCAGAACGACCACCAACTGGGGGCTCTTTGGCACTACTGCAGCAACATGGAAAGATGTGGTCATTGACAACATTGACAAAGATTACAATCAACTGATTCAGCACCTCCATGACTGTGTGAGGAACGCCGAAAGAGAGATAGTCACAAAAAGACGCCTGTCTTTGAAAACTCTTGAGCTCATTCTCCAATGTGTCTTGGCGCAAGCCTCAGGCAACCACAAGTGAACATCCGAGCTTGCAAAGCAGTGCAGAGAAGCGATCCATCAGGACATTGGAAAGCAGTCATCTTGGTCTTGTAGTTGGTGAAGGACAGGCGGGCATTGCGAATGCTTTTCCTGGCTTCTGCTGCATCTGCCAGCACTGCTGTTCTTCTCTCTTTGAGATCTTCCTTTATCGCTTCCAGAAGGGCAATGGAGAAGATTATCCATGACTTCTACTTGGATCTCTTTGATAGCCACCTCCACCCGTCCACATACCAAATTCTGCAGGATGGATATGTCGTTTCCAACATTCTGCCTTCTGAAACCCGACACTCCATTTTGTTGGTAAAGAAGGGAACAGCACCCAGCCCAGGTCAGACCTGAACACCTGAAGAACCTACCATCAGTACTCATCAATACACTGGCTCGGCTCTTCACACGCTACCTGTCTGAATGCAAGGTTCCTTCCCAATGGAAAACCAGCAGGGCTGTACTACTGTACAAGAAGGGAGACATCCACGAAATTGGCAACCATCTCACGATCTGCCTGTTGTCTGTCGTCTACAAGCTGTTCACTCGAGTCATCCTGAATAGGATTGGCAGAACACTAGATGAAGGACAGCCATGCGAGCAAGTTGGGTTCCAAAAAGGATTCAGCATGATCTACCATATCCACACGATAACCAAGCTCATTGAGGTTTCTCGGGAGTTCAAGATGCTGCTCTGTCTAACGTTCATTGATTTAAAGAAGGCTTTTGATTCTGTTTAGACAGAAGCGGTCATTGAAGTCCTAGTCAAACAGGGCGTTCAAACTCAATATATCAGGATCCTCCATGAGCTGTATTATGGATTCACTACCAGAATCTCACAATTCTACTGGGAAGTGATCATCCATATCAAAAGATTGGTTCGGCAGGGTGATACCATTTCACTGAAACTCTTCAATGCCACCCTTGAGAACATCATGCAATGACTGGAATGGGAAGGAATGGAAGTGAAAATAGAAGGTCAGCAACTACACCATCTCCGCTTCGCTGATGACATCGTTCTAATAACACCAAACATCAGCCAAGTGGCACAAATGCTGGCCGACTTCAATCGTGAGTGTAGAAAGGTCGGACTACAGCTGAATATAACAAAGACAATGTTCATGAGAAATGGTCTTGTTCCTGACGTTACATTCACTCTCAAACGGGACAAACATCTCCTAATGTAACAGTTATGTGTGCCTAGATTGAGAAGTCAACATGACGAATGACCTGGCACCTAAGTTGCACAGGAAGAAGAGAGTGCCTTGAAACACCTTCAAGAGCCTCTAGGAAATAGCTAAGAACCTCCGCTCCAGGCACATCTCTTAGATTCCATTGCTCTTTCTGCATTAACATATGCCTCGGACATCTGGGCCCTATGAAAACAGGATGAGAACGCTATTCAGATCTCCCAAATAGGAATAGAAAGAGCTATGCTTGGAGAATCACATTTCACTCAAATGAGAGAAAGTATCAGAAGTTCTGACCTCCGTCGACCAAGAATCAGGGATGCTGTTTCGTTTGCCAAAGCATCGAAAATCAGATGACCTGGACACGTAATGCAATTTGGAGACGACTGCTGGACTAAAGCCATTACCGACTGGATTTCACAGGATGTCAAAAGATTGCATGGCCGCCCACCTATGACATGGTCAGACTTCTTCAAGATCCTGAACTAGCACGCAACAGGGACGAATGGAGACATACTGGTGCCTGCTCAAACAAATTGATGAGTAACAGGATGTCAAATTATCAAGGTATTTTTTAATTTTTTAATTTTTTTGCTTGTTGGGTCACACTCGGTGATGCACAGTGGTTACTCCTGGCTCATGCAGTCAGGAACTACACCTAGTGCTGGGAGTCAAACCCGGGTTGGCTGCATGCAAGGCAAATGCTCTACATGCTGTGCTATCCCTCCAGCCCCTATGACTTTAATTTCTAGGGGAAAAATTACTCATCTATAAAATCCCAAAGTCATGGGAACTCAACTGTCAAAACTATTTAAAAAGAAATATGCACTTAAATTTTTTGTCAAAATATGCATTTCTCAGTCCCTGGAGCTAGGGTAATAGATTTGGTGTGTGTGTGTGTGTGTGTGTGTGTGTGTGTGTGTGTGTGTGTGTGGTGTGTGTGTGTTTTGAGAAATTCAAATGATTATGACATGTTTCCCTAATTAAGAACCCCTGGTGTTCTAGAGAAGTGTTTCTCAACCTTTTTCCCAAGTGTTGCCCACATAAAACCTTGTTTACTTTCTGTTATCCCCTGTCCTACTGGTGAACGCCCTTTTACTGTATCTTACCTGTGGTGCTTTTAGAATATTCTGTGAGTTCAAAGAAGGTCTTATAGACCTCAACATCAGACCAGAAACCATAAGGTACATTGAAGATAAAGTTGGCAAAACCCTCCATGACATTGAAGCTAATGGTATCTTCAAAGATGCCACGCCACTGGCCAAGCAAGTGAAAACAGAGATAGATAAATGGGACTATCTTAAACTAAGAAGCTTCTGCACCTCCAAAGAAACAGTGACCAAAATACAAAGACAGTCTACAGAATGGGAAAGGATATTCACCGAATACACATCTGACAAGGGGTTGATATCCAGGATATACAAAATACTGGTTAAACTCCACAAGAAGAAAACATCCAACCCCATCCAAAAATGGGGCAATGAAATGAACAGAAACTTTCTCAAAGAAGAAATCCGAATGGCAAAAAAGCACATGAGAAAATGCTCGACATCATTAATCATCAGGGAGATGCAGATCAAAACCACAATGAGATACCATCTCACACCTCAGAGACTGGCCCACATTCAAAAGAACAAAAGCAACCGATGCTGGCGTGGATGTGGCGAGAAAGGGACACTCCTTCACTGTTGGTGGGAATGTCCACTGGTTCAGCCCTTCTGGAAAACAGTATGGACGATTCTCAAAAAATTAGAAATTGAGCTCCCATTTGACCCAGCAATACCACTCCTGGGAATATATCCCAGAGAGGCAAAAATGTATAGTCGAAGTGACATCTGCACTTGTTTGTTCATTGCAGCACTCTTTACAATAGCCAGAAACTGGAAGAAACCTGAATGCCCAAGAACAGATGACTGGTTAAAGAAACTTTGGTACATCTACACAATGGAGTACTATGTAGCTCTTAGAAAAGATGAAGTCATGAAATTTACATACAAGTGGTACAATATGGAAAGTATCATGCTAAGCGAAATGAGTCAGAAAGAGAGGGATAGACATAGAAAGATTGCATTCATCTGGGGGATATAAAGTAACAAAGTATGAGATTAATACCCAAGAATAGCTGAGATCAGCACCAGGAGGATTACTCCATAACTTAGAGGCCAGCCGGGTATCCTAGAGGAAAGGGCAGTTCAGATAGAGAAGGGAGCACCAAATAAAGGATGTTTGGAGGATCCTCCCAGGAGGGGAGATGCATGTCGAAAGTAGACTATGGACTGAACATGTTTGCCACTCAATGCCTCTTTTGCAGACCACAACACCCAAAAGGAGAGAGAGAACACAGGGGATTGCCCTGCCACAGAGACGGGGGATGGGGGGATGGGGGTGGGAGGGATATTATCCATGGTGGTGGAAAATGGGCACTGGTGGAGGGATGGGTATCTGATCATTGTATAATTGAAACCAAAGCACAAAAAATTGTAAATCTACAACTTTAAAAAAAATAAAATATAATAAAGGGAAAAAAAAAGAATTTCTTTGTAAAAAAAAAAACAAAGAAGGTCTTATCGTCTTTGTTTCAAAAACATTGGTTTAGAAGAGATGAGAAAAGCCTGGTGGTGTGCACGTGAAAACTTCCAAGAAACCAGGGAAGTTAGGAAACAAGAAGTTTAGATGTTAAAAATGTATCTTTTGCAGGCTCTGCAGTTTTTAGAAGATCTTATACATTGCTGGGATTGAACCAAGATCAGCCATATGCATACAACACATTTTTACCCCTATACTCATGTCTCTGGACTGAAAGAAACATTTTTAGGTGAAATTCAAGTATAACCACTGTCACTGTCACTGTTACTGTCATCCCATTGCTCATCGTTTTGCTCGAGTAGGTGCCAGTAACATCTCCATTTGTTCCTGTCACGTGCTAGTGTACCCGATGGCATATTAGGGGCTCTTTCAGGGTCAGGGGAATGAGGACCATCACTGTTACTATTTTTGGCATATCTAGTATGCCACGGGTAGCTTGCCATGCTCTGCCGTGCACACGGGATACTCTCAGTAGCTTGCCGGGCTCTCCGAGAGGAATGGAGGCTTTGGGGGCCGCCTCTAATCACCTTTACAGGTGTCCACCTTTTTAGGTGTTCAAGTACAATATTCAAGGATAAAGAAAGGGAGCATCCTGGAGGAAGAGAAGAATGATGGAACACCCAGATTTTCAATTATGGGAATGGCATTTTGAATAAGATTCTATTCCATATGAGATTCATATCTTTCCATTTTGTTTTTAAGGATTGAGTCCTCTTAATAAGACAAGAATGTTCTAGAAAAATATTTGCAAAGAATGAGTAAACATATAGAACATGAGTGAGATAGAGTACAAAATTCTTGAATAAATCTTGCTGATTTCCTGGATTACTGCCACAAAGTATTCATATTCTTGTGATTATAAAAACAGTAATAATAAAAGAACAAGAAAAATCATTGCTGGTACTGATGTGGGGAGAAAGTAACTCATTGATTGCTGGTGAAAATGCCTACTGGTGCAGCCTTTTTGAAAAACAATATAGACATTCCTTGAAAACATAGAATTGAGCTTCCATAACCCAAAAATACTGCTCCTGGGAATATATACTAGGGGCCCAAAACAAAGTGCTTAAAAGTCATCTGTACTCCTATGCTCACTGCAGTACTATTCACAATTGTCAGAATCTGGAAACAACTCAAGTGCTCAAGAACAGATGACTGGATGAAGAAACTGTGGTACATCTACACAACAAAATACTATGCAGGCATTAGGAAATATGAAATCATGAAATTTTCTTATACATTAAAAGTACATGAAGACAATCATGCTGAGTAAAATAAGTCAAGAAGGACAGATATAGAATTATAGTACTCATTTGCAGGATATATATTTAAAATAGTGTGAGAATACCCAAATACAGTATAAACAAGAGCCAGGAAGATCAGCCCATGGTAGACAGATTACCACACGTTTTAGGGGAGTGCAATTAGGACAGAGAGGGGAACATTAATGATCACTCTGGAGAATAACTGAGTGCTAGAAGGAGGTAAAGGGAAAATATGATAACGTTTTTTGTATATCACTTTAATGATGGTGAGAAATGTACATTAGTTAAGAGACAGATGATGGAACATTGCATGACTGAAACCCAATCACAGTTACAACTTTGTAACTGTGTATCTCACAGTGATTGAATGAAGAAACTTTAAAAACCAAGAATATAATTTTTAGAACAGGTGAGTTGGTACCTATGACTTAAAGGGTGAGTGTTATTGACATTCTCCAAAGTCTTACTCATATTTTATTAAGTCTCCACAGAGTATATTACTAAAATGCCAAGAGGTAAATGATATTCATCATTAAATCTTTAATTATATTACTTACACACTCAAACATGGTGGGAATACTAATTTGTATTTTAAAACATTAGAAATACTCACTATCTTTCTTGAGGGCATCCACGCCTGGTGGCACTCATAGTTACTCCTGGTGCTGCTCAGGGAACCATTGGTGCTGGTCTAGAACCCAGACATTCCCTATGCAAAGCATGTACATTAGCACACTGAAACGCCTTCTCTCCCACCCCAGAACTTTTCACGTTCTCTAACCTCTCATGTTTCTATGCATAGTTTCATTTTATTTGCATAGATGGTTTGGATTTGTTTCATATTGGCTAACAGAGACAAGAAGAAAGAAAGTTCTGTTTTGTTTCATTTATTTATCAAATGTTCTATTGATTGCTATGCTGAGTATATGACCATAGCGCTCTGAACGTGGCCAGTTTCCTCTAATTGCCAATGTTGGCTCATCAATCAGATGTGGGACATGAAGAATATGGAAAAGTCCAAAATAATTTAGTAAAACTACACAAATATTAGCCAAAGCAATTGAATATGGAATAAAGTATTCTGATTATCTATTGATAAATAGTAAAATTCCTTAAAATGAAGAAATTTAAAACAACATTCCCATGATTCTTCAGGTTGACTGACTGGGCTAAAATGTGCATTTTTTGCACAGAGTGTGACCAAAGTAGGGTGATGTGAGTAAAGTGTCTGGAACGCACAACTTAAAGGGCCCTCCCTCCTGATGCCTCCATTGTATACTGTAATAATCAGTGTGCTGACCTCAAACAAAAAACAACCAATTATTTCACCAATAAAACAGGACTATTCAGGAATGAAAGCAAATGGCTATTTAGAAAGAATAACCTCATAGCGAGGAATGCCAAGAGAGAGATAACCACAAAAAACTGCCTTTCTTCGAACACTCTTGAACATATTCGCCAACGTGGCTTGGCACATGCCTCAGGCAACCGCAAGTGAACATCCGAGCTGGCAAAACAATGCAGAGAAGCCATCAAAGATGACCTCAAAGACAGGAGAGCAGCAGTGCTGGTAGATGCGGCAGAAGCCAGGAAAAGCATTCGTAATGCCCGCCTGTCCTTCACCAAGTACAAGACCAAGATGACTGCCCTCCGACATCCTGATGGATCTATCACATCTTCCAGAAGGGCAACGGAGAAGATTATTCATGACTTCTACTCAGATATCTTTAATAGCCACATCCACTTGCCCACATACCACATTCCGCATGATGGATATGTCGTTCCCAATGTTCTCCCTTCCGAAATCCAACATGCCATCTCGTCGGTAAAGAAACAAAGAGCACCTTGCCCAGACAAGATCAGACCAGAACACCTGAAGAACCTGCCATCAGTACTCATCAATACACTGGCTCGGCTCTTCACACGCTACCTGTCTGAATGCAAGGTTCCATCCCAGTGGAAAACCAGCAGGACTGTACTACTATACAAGAAGGGAGACATCCACGACATTGGCAACTATCACCCAATCTGCCTATTGTCTGTCATCTACAAATTGTTCACTCGAGTCATCCTGAATAGGATTAGAAGAACACTAGAAGAAGGACAACCATGTGAACAAGCCAGATTCCGAAAAGGATTCAGTACCATCGACCATATCCACATGATTACTAAGCTCATGGAGGTTTCTCAGAAGTTCAAGATGCCGCTCTGTCTAACGTTCATTGATTTAAAGAAGGCCTTTGATTCTGTTGAGATGGAAGCGGTAATAGAAGCCCTAGGCAATCAGGGCATACAAACTCATTACATCAGGATCCTTCATGAGTTCTATTACGGATTCACTACCAGGATCTCACCATTCTACAAAGAAGTAATCATCCATGTCAAGAGAGGGGTTCGGCAGGGTGATACCATTTCACCAAAACTCTTCAGTGCCACCCTTGAGAACATCATGCGACGACTTGAATGTGAAAGAATGAGAGTGAAGATAGATGGTCGGCAACTACACCACCTCGACTTTGCTGATGACATTGTTCTAATAACACCAAACATCAGCCAAGCGGCACAAATGCTGACCAACTTCGACCGTGAGTGTGGAAATGTTGAACTACAGCTGAATATTACAAAGACAATGTTTATGAGAAACAGCCTCGTTCCTGACGCTCCATTCACTCTCAATGGAACCACCATCTCCGAATGCAACAATTATATATACCTAGGTTGAGAAATCAACATGATGAATGACCTGGCACCTGAGTTGTGCAGGAGGAAGAGTGGTTTAGAATGCCTTCAAGAGCGTTGAAGAAATAACTAAGGGGACAAAGAACCTCCAGCTCCAAGCACATCTCTTCGATTCCATTGTTCTTCCTTCATTAACATATGCCTTAGAGACCTAGACCCTACGAAAACAGGATGAGAACGCTATTCGGATCTCTCAAAGAGGAATTGAAAGAGCTATGCTTGGAATATCACGATTCATTCAAATGAGAGATAGAATCTGGAGTTCTGATCTCCATCAATGCTCAAGAATCCGCGACGCTGTCTCATTTGCCAAGGCATCAAAAATCAGATGGACTGGACACGTAATGAGGTTTACAGACAACCGCTGGACTAGAACCATTACTGACTGGATTCCATGAGACGTCAAAAGATCGCGTGGACGCCCACCTACAAGATGGTCAGACTTCTTCATCAAGATCCTGAATGATTGGTTTGAGGCTCTGCATGTTCCTAGAATGAACAAATGCCATTGGGCTACGCTAGCACGCAACAGGGATGAATGAAGACGTTACTGGCACCCGCTCGAGTAAATTGATGAATAATAGGGGATCAAGTGATCAACCTCATAGCAAGTCACAAGTACCATTCCTAGAACAAAAACCCAAACCATCTTAGATTTTTTAGGGACTGTAATAACCTAATCTCTGGATCCTGGCCTTTGTTGGGGTTACACGGCAGTTGGAGGGTGTAACTGTCTAGTTACTGACAGGTCCAGTCCCAAACCGTGCAGGCTTGGAGATCTCAGCCCCGGGTCCCACACACCTGGGTTCCTCTGCCAGTGTTGTTATGTCTGAGGTTTATCCAAGTGTGTGGAGAGTGGCCCCAGTAAGGCCTTGGTTGGGGCCTGCAGGTCTTCAGCTGTTGGGCCCTGGCGAGGATAGTCAGACACAGGGTAGGAGACTCTGCCTTGTGCTCTCCCGGGAGCTTGTTGTGATAATCAACTGATTGGATTCCACGAGACATCAAAAGATCACGTGGACGCCCACGTGATCAGGTGGTCAGACTTCTTCGTCAAGACCCTAAATGATCGGTTTGAGGCTCTACATGTTCCTAAAACGAACAGATACCATTGGGCTACGCTAGCACGCAACCGGGATGAATGGAGACGTTACTGGCACCCGCTCGAATAAATCGATGAATAACGGGGATTAAGTGATTAAGTGATTAAGTAATAATCTAAGAGTTTACTGGAGGAAACTGGGTATTCAGTGTGGTACTCTGTTCATTTTTTGCTTACGGCATACTCTTACTGACTAAGCAACAGCAGGGCAAAAGGCTTCTTCTTTCTCTTGGTGCAGGGAAACATCATTATTTCTCATTGTCATTTTTTTAAAGATCATATAGTTTGCTAATTATGCACATGAGACCCAATTTTAATAGGATTTTTGTGTTTTCATTTTCAGGATGTCTTTTTAAATTTTCAAAATGCCTAGGCTCTTTTCTTACCTCATTTCAGTCCTGACAGTGGTTTGGGTTATAGCTCATGATTCCTGTGAGAAGTTAGCTAGAACTGACTAGACTCACGGGAATGCAGTGGATTAGGCTGGACATACAATGATAACTTGATCATTCATGTGTCTAGTGAGTTGTTCACTCACACAGCTAAAAGAGCGAAAGGCTTATTTTTTTCCTATCTTTTTCTTGGTTTGAATGTTCTCTACAATGGCAAATTTGGCCTTAAATACAGCATTATAATCTCAGGGTTTCTTACCTGTAACTGAATTCTCAAAAGGAAAGTCTTTCCTAGAGGCCCAGGTAGAAGTTGGAATCCTATGAATTGTCCAGAAGTTGTGATTTAGTCTAGAAGTCTGAATATACATCAGTCAGTTTCTTTATTTTATTGGTTGGTTACCACGTTCTGCATAACACGTAAAACAAAGAGAATTAAATTCTATCTCTTGGTCAGAATGGCATGGATCTGAAAGGAAAAAGAAAACTGTTGGGGAACAATTGAAACAAATCAACACAAAACAAACAGATTTTGAAGGAGAGTCACCAGGAGTTCCCCTGAATACCGGGGACATTGGTGGTGGGGAATGTGCACTGGTGGAGGGATGGGTATTTGATCGTTGTGTGATTGTAACCCAAACATGAAAGTTTGTAACTATCTCACAGTGATTTAATAAAATTTAAAAAAAAGAAGTTTCCCGGAGGCAAGTTAAGTTTATGATGTTGATCGAACAACCAAGTGAATATATTTAATGGAAATCAGAGAATGAGTCCCATTAAAATATCAAATCAGTAATGTACTTTTCAAATCAAGATAGTGGATGACGGTATCTAAAAAGCAAGTTTCACGATCAACAATCACAACCATCCTGTATTCGTCGATTGCCTCCAGCAGGCCCCAGTAACGTCTCCTTCATTCTAGCCCTGAGATTTTTTAAAAAGTGCCATATTCAAGGCTCTTTCAGTGTTAGGAGAATGAGACCCATCATTGCTACTGTTATTTGGCATATTGGGTACGCCATGGGGAGTTTGCCAGACTCTGCCATGTGGGCAGGTTACATTCGGTAGCCTGCCAGTTTGTCAAAAGTAGGAATGAGATAATAAGAGTCTCCTGCCCCCGTGCTTGGCTGTCCTCACCAGGGCCCCCTGGAGGGAGCGGGTTGAGTTTCCCTCCCTGCACTGAGCAGAGCCCTAGCAGCCGAAGACCTCCAGAACCAGCCACCACCATGCTGAGACCACTCTCCGCACGCATGAAGGTACCAGCAGAGGAACAAAGGCATGTGGGTTCCGGGGCTGAGATCTCCAAGCCTGCTCAGCTTGGGGCTGAGCATCCTCCACCCAGATCTTTCAAATTCCAATAGGAAGGGGCCACACCCACCAACTGGCCCCCTGGTGCCGTGTAATCCCATCAACCACCAAGACCCAGAGACTATAAAACCCAGTTCCTGGAAAAAAAGCAAGTTTAGAGAGAAAGAATTATCAGGTAGTACAGGTAGTCCAAATGAATCAGGTAGTACAAGAAGAATATGAACAATTCTTAAAAAGAAGGGGTTATGTACCTTGAAATGTCAGTTGAGATGAGATCTTAGGGGCCTGAGTAATAGTGCAGCAGGTAGGAGTTTTTACCTAGCATGTGGTCAACACAGGTTCAATCCCAGCATCCCATGTGGGATTGAACCACCCTCAAGCACCACCAGGAGTGATTTCTGAATGCAGGGCCTAGAGTAAACCCAAATAATCTCGAGGAGTGTCCCCCAAACAAAAAACAAACAAACAAAAAGATGAGATCTGAAAGGTGATCAGTAAAAGCAGAATAAGGCAAGATTTTGGCCATTAGTGGCCTTGATAGAAATATGGTGAGTGGATAATGAAAGTCAAGAGGGAAATGTAAACAATAAGGAAAGTTTTTCAAGGAATTTTTTTAAAAATGATAGTTATTGAATCGGGACCTATGGTCTGTGGAATATGTATTTTATTGATTAGTAAGAGAAAATACTGAGAGAAAATATTGATTTAAAAAAGAGTAGGGCCTGCTCGAGGCAATTGACGAACAATAGGATGATTGTGATCATGATTCTGGATAATAATCTGGAGATACTGAAGCCCTAAGGAAAACAACACCTCGAAAATTAAGCAAACATATCTGTGGTGGCCTTATACTATGCCAAGCAGGGGAGGTGAAACTATTTTTCTTGAATTCCCTTTCTGCTATGGGTCTCTGTTATTTTTGGCTACAAGGTGAATTTTGCAAGTGATATGAAGGAGAAAGTAAAGCAATGCTAATAACATTATTTTAAAAATATATTTATTTACAGAAACATGATTTATAACCTTATTGATAGTTTAGTCTTAGATATACAATATTCCAACACCAATTCCATCACCAGTGTCACTGTCCCATATTGCCAGCATACCTGATGTCCTAGACACTATCCCCATTACTTCGCTTTCTCATCTTCCTCCCCCACCTCCATTTCTAACTTTTTCTGCCTTTCCCTGAACTCTGGGGTCTAGTTTGATCTAGGCATCCTCCCCCTTTGCTACACTACCTTTTCTTGTCCAGTTATTCTATGTAGACTACAGTGAGATTGTCCTGTAACTGTCCTTCACTTTCTAGTTTACTTCATTCCAGAGTTTACTTCCAGAGTTTCAACCAGATTACAGCAAATTAAATGATTGCATCATTCTTGCAGCTGCATAGTATTCTACTGTGTGGCTATACCCACTCTTCATTAACCCTCTTCATAATCTGTTCATCTATTGACCAACCACATAATTCTTATGCTAGGAAAGTGGGTGAAGACCCCTAGGTACATATGATCAGGTCTTTAAAGATTAAGTATTTGTTGGGTTGTTGCTGTTGCTGGGCTCCTGGTGGACTCAAATGCTTTCACTCCTCCGTTAAAGAGCTGGCCCACAAAGATGTGCCTATGTGCAGTTTATATTAAAGTGTAGTAGAGTTATAACAGAGCTACAATGCTAAAGACATTTGGTGCTCCATATACTGATCTCACTCACCATCCACAAGAACTTGGAGTTGTATCCACTGCAACACGGTGGCTCTTCGTGAAAACCTGGATGTGAGGTTGTGGTCTTCTCGACCAAGGAGAGAGGGACACTTATTCTGCAGTTACATGTGGGCCTCAGTTTCAAGGCCAGGCTCTCAGGACCATACAGTTGAGAGTGGAGTGTCAAAGGAGCACCAGAGGATGCAAAATGTTTAGACCTCTTAGATCCCACTAAGGTCAGTATGAGGAAATCCCAAACAGTAACTGAACACTGAACATCTGTACTTAGTACAGACAGTACTTCTCTGAGTTTGGGTTCCAGTTAGCACATCCCTGCAAAAGCAGCGGCCCCAGAGTGCTTAAGAGGCAGGGTGGGATGGGGGGACAAGGGTAGGAGGGATACTGGGATCAGTGGTGGTGGAGAATGGGCACTGGTGGAGGGATGGATATTCGATCATTGTGTAACTGAAACCCAAGCACAAAAATTTGTAAATCTACAACTGTACTTCATGGTGTTTCGCTAATAAAAATCTTAAAAAAAAATGCATACTTTCCAATCCCACCAGTACTGTCAGACCTGAACTAAAGGGCAGGACTCAGCAATTCGGGCTTTAATAGAACACCTGCATGTCTCAATCAACAAGATTTGAGACCTCTATTCTAAAGGAACATGCAAACATCTTGGAAGGACGCTGATGAACCCTGACCCTGCAGTCAGGAGTTGAAGAACCAGGAATCCTTAAGGATGAAAGGGTTTTTTTCACGGTCTCATTTGACCTTGAATTTGCCTATCAGAGGATCCAGGTCACAGAGGTGCATGGTGTGTCCAGATACTCCTGACATTAGGACTCTCAAGAACAAACAGGAACCCAGAACATGGGGCAGCCCAAAAGATTTCAGTATAAATATAGATCAGTATTGCTCCTGATTTCTATCACTCGGGTCACAGACTCTGTGGCTTAAGCACGTTCTTTTCGAGTTTGCTGTGTTTTGTTTTATTAGGGGTGGGGAGAGTGCAGAGTTGCTCCTTCCTACCGCCTTCCCGGGGTCTCAGGAATGCAGCCGCCTAGCAGGATTGAGGCACTTTCCTGGAGCTAGATAAGCTTTCTGCTCTGAGTTTTGCCTCCTTCTCCTATTTCCTGGGCCTCGGGGGAGTAGACGGCACCGCCTCGCGCCGCCCGAGTCCTGGGCTCCCTGTGCATCTGCAGGGAGAGAGATCGCTTCATTTTTGAAAAAATTTATTCATTTATTTAGTGACATAAGGATTTGACAGTCTTTCCACGGAGGCCGGACTGGTAAAGCGCCAGACTTTGCCCAGCCTCGCCGGCCCGTGCCCTGGCGGCCGGAGGCTGAGCCGCTCGCAGTTAAGGTGGCGCTCCGCCTGTCCCGCGCCCGTTAAGTGGCGGTTTCCGTAAGGGCGAGGGCACTCCGGCGCGGGCCGCTCTCCACGGCCACATCCCGCCCAGATGGGCTCTCTCGGAGACACGGGCACATCCAACTGCAGTCCAGTTGGAGGCAGACTGCTCGGCGCTGGCCGGGCCCAGGGCGGCCCGGGGCCGCAGACCCGTAGGGAGGAGGGGGCGTGCGCGCAGCCCCAAGAGGCGCCAGAGCGGGGGGCGCGTCTCGCTCGGGGCTTTCGCTTCGGTCTCAAAGTCCTCCTTGAAATCTGCCCCCGTCACGCGTCACGGCCGGGTCCCGCTGCGGGAAGGCCCAGAAGTCCAGGGAGCCGGTCCGGAGGCGCGGGGAGCAGGCGGGGGCAGGGGCGACCCCGGCCCGGCAGCCCCAGACCACGCTCGGCCGCGCCTCCTTAAGAGGAGGAGGAGCCGGGCCGGGCCCGCTGCCGTTCCCCGCCGGCCCGCGGGCCGCCCCCCGCCCCCAGTCCACTCCCGCGGCGGCTGAAGAAAGTTTCAACAACAACAGGCGGGACCAATCGCCTCTCAGAGAGCTGGGAAGGGGCCGAGCCCGGCGCCCCGGCGCAGAGAAAGGAGCGGGCGGGCGGCGAGCGCGGCGAGCGGGGGGCTGCCGCTGTTTTTGTTTGTTTGCTTTGCCATGCATGCATAATGAGGGGGCGCCGCGGCTGCACGCGGGGGCTCCCGGGCCACTTTTGTACTTAAAGCCGCGCGGCGATCGCGCCCCGGTCCGGCAGCGGCATCCACTCGCCGCGCTCCCGCTCGCCCGGAGGAGCAGCGGCCGCGGAAGCCCGGGCGCCGCGAGTCCCGTTGTCCCCGCGCCGTCCGGAGCGGGAGCCAGGCCCGGGCGGTGGGCGCGGGGCGGCGGGGGCGCGGGCAGGCGGGCGCGGCCGCGGGACCCGGGCCGCGATGCGAGCGCGCGGAGCGGCGGTGGCGGCGGCGGCGGCGGCGGCGGTGGCAGCGCGGCTCTGAGCCCGGGACGGAGCGGCCGCGGCGGCCCCACGAGCCTGCAGAGGCCGAGCGGGATGCACCCTCGGCGCCGCGCGGTCCCCTGGCGCCGCGGCGGCCTGTCGGCCCGCAGCTCCCCGGGACGGCGGTGAGCGACCCCCGCCGCCGCCGGGGGCCCGCGCGGAGGGTCTTCTCGCGGCTCTGCGTTCCGAGGACGCCGCCGCCGCCGCCGCCGCCCGGCAGGAGCGGATTCTGCGAGCAGCGGGGCCGCCGCGAGCCGCGCGCATGGATCTATGAGGACGCTCATGCCAGGAGTCGGCGGGACTGGAGCAAACTTTCCCAGCGATCCTGCGTCCGGCGCGCCCCGGCCCTCGACTCGACGCCCCGGCAGCCCCGGCGGCCGGCGCTGCCCGCGATGGTGGCCGGGCCGCTGGGCGGCGGCGGCGGCGGCGGCGGCGGCGGGGCCCTGCTGTGCGTGCTGGCGCTGCTGCAACTGCTGAGCTCGGCGCCGCGGGGCGCGGGACTGGCGCACGGCCGGCGGCTCATCTGCTGGCAGGCGCTGCTGCAGTGCCAGGGCGAGCCGGAGTGCAGCTACGCCTACAACCAGTACACCGAAGCGTGCGCGCTCGTGCTGACGCCGCGCGCGGAGGCCCACGCGCCGGCCGCCTTCCCGGCCCCGGTCGCCGCCTTCTCGCCGCGCTGGCGCTGCCCGAGCCACTGCATCTCGGCGCTCATTCAGCTCAACCACACGCGGCGCGGGCCCGCCCTGGAGGACTGTGACTGCGCGCAAGACGAGAACTGCCGCTCCACCAAGCGCGCCATCGAGCCGTGCCTGCCCCGGAGAGCGGGCGGCGCGGGCGGCGGCGCGGGCGGCGTGATAGGCTGCACCGAGGCGCGGCGGCGCTGCGACCGCGACAGCAGCTGCAGCCTGGCGCTCGGCCGCTACCTGGCCTACTGCGGCAAGCTCTTCAACGGGCTGCGCTGCACCGACGAGTGCCGCGCCGTCATCGAGGACATGCTGGCCGTGCCCAAGGCGGCCCTGCTCAACGACTGCGTGTGCGACGGCCTGGAGCGGCCCATCTGCGAGTCGGTCAAGGAGAACATGGAACGGCTCTGCTTCAGCTCCGAGCAGAGCCACGGCCCGGGCAGCAGCGGCTCGGACGGCGGCCCGGACGACTACTACGACGAGGAGTACGACGAGGACCCGCGCGCGGGGGGCGCAGGCGGGGAGTCGCCGCCGGACGACGACGACGACGGCGGCGGCGGCGGCGCGGGGGCCCGGGGCGACCCGCCGCACGGACCGGGCCGCAGGAGTAGCGGCGGCGGCGGCGCCCTCCGAGCCGCCGGGGCGCCGGGGATCTTCGTCGTGTTGCTGCTGCTATTGCTGCTGGACCCACTGCTCCTCTAGCCCGCGCCGCCCGCGCACGCACGCACCTGCGTCTTGGACCCGGGCGCGGCAGCTCGAGTAGTTTCCCACGCGTTGCGTTAGGAGACTCGCCTGGAGTGCGGGACCCCGCCTAGACACCCTGCACACCCCCATCCCCCGGCTCCCGGCACCTCTCCGGCCCCCGGCCCCCTGCACCTCCCCGGCACAGTCTCCCGGCCCCCTGCGCGCCGTCCGGCCCCGAAACCCACCGCGCGCGCGTGTTCGTAGCCCGGGATGCAGCGGCGCCCGGGAGGGACACGCGGGCGGGGACCGGGACCGGAGGCCGCCGGCCGGCTTGAACACCCTCACGGAACTGGGCCGGAGCTGCGGTGAAGGGACCGGCTATTGAGGTCGCGTTTTCCCCGTAGCCAGGGAGAAAGGCCCGTCTTGACTTTCTGGTGGCCAGTGAGAAGATGGCAATCGTAAGTAAAGCAGAAGGACCCTCGCTCAGAGATCAGAGCCCGGAGCTGGCAGTTTGGATGTGGGTCGGAAGGGGTTAATATTTTGAATTAGTTTGCCATAACTTTGAGCCCGTGACCTTAATTTCATTGCCACCGCTCTTAGCACACTTTCAGCACACACAGATTCGGTAAAAAGGCGAATCTAAAAAGAGTTGGTCTTGATGTTGAACAATGTAACTTTTTATTTAAAACAGCCCCGCACTGCCGTGTCGGAAAGCCTCTGTGATGCTTGTTTTGTTGTCATATTTTGTTCTTTACATCAAGAAATTGTTTGTACAAATATGCGGAGAACTGTGTATATTGCTCAGTTTTTATCAGGGTGTTTAAGTCCTGGTATTTCGTACAGAAAAATGTATTAAAACTGGGGTTTGTTACCAGTTGCTGTACTTTGTATATAGAATTTTTATAAATTGTATGCTTCAGAAATAATTTATTTAAAAAAAATTTTAAACACTTAAATCCACATCTACGTTACACCTTTGCTCCCTGAAATTAATAGAATTTGACACCAGGGACCCAGACCCACAATCTGTTGTGAGTGTGCTCTATGGAACCATTTGAAAATGTACAGTGTATTTTATAGATTTGAAGTTAACAAGAATTTTCAAGAACATTTTGGACATCGCAGAAAACGTACAAGTTTATTTGCAAACTTGCCTTAAGCATTGTATTTTTATAGACATCGTTTTATTTTGTTTTGTTTTTTTAAAAGTACTATGCTTTAACTATTTCTTTGTGCATTTTTTGGTGGTTTGATTAAAATTTGTGTATCAGTAAAAAGTCTTAAGTAATAACTGTGGTGTAACTACTTTTCAGAATTACACTGTGGTTAGCTCAATAATGAGTTGAAAAGAGGGTGGAGGGGGCCACGGGCAATCTCTGAACCATCAACTGAAATTAAGGTGTAAAACAACAAATGAGGGACTTTTATTGCTGACTTTAATTTGATGCACAATTAGCTATCTCTAAATGAGGGAGATAAAAATATAATTGATTTACTTTGGTCTTTGCATTTGTGGTGAAAATTCATAGATGAAGAGTGTCAAATCATACGGGGGTTAGCTGGGGCCTCTCTTTCCTCCTCTCTGCGGCCCACACCCCCTTCCCAGAGCGCCTTCTCTTACATTCTCCTGCACTCAGACCCGCCAATAACATCTGTTGCCAATAGGAAATCTAAGCGACTGCCTACTTCAGAGTCATTTTCACACTTTGGATGGAAAAGTACAAAATTTTGTTGCAAAACATTCAGGAGGGCAAAAATAAACATACTGGGGAGAGGAACAATTACCAGAACTTGTAATATTGTTGTGAGGAGTTGTTTAGCAGTGGACTGAAGGCTGGGTCACTGCCAGCGCTACTGATCTACACTCAAACGCTCTTAGATAAATAATTACACTCTTAAGCTGTGTCGAGTGCTGATACACTTGACCTTGTAAATAGAAATGTTTGCAGTAGGAATAAACTCCAGCATTGGAAAATCTTTTAAACATTAACACAAAAGAGAGCGCTGTGTCCTCTGGGGATTTGATTCTGAACCTCGCCAAGCTAGGCACTTGCAAGGGGGGAAAAAGTTTATTTATCTTCTATTCCTGGTGTTTATTTAAAGCTTTTCATTTTAAAAAGCGGTGATTGGAAGGCAAGTCAGGAGTTTAAAAGTCACCACAAATAAACTTTGTCTGAGGGGTCGACAGATTAGCAAGATCTCTTGTCTCTTTATTTGATATTAACATGTGCTGAGAAAACAGGACCAGATTTCTCTGCTGCCTGAAGTAATTAACAAAGTTCTGACCACCCCTCCTCTCTTCCTCTCCTGCACTCCCCCACCCCTCTAGTTTCCAAGTTTCTTTTGCCTCTAACTTGCTCTTCCTCAGAGGACTTGAGGCATTTCTAATTAGATGTAAAACCAAGGTTCCCAGGCATGGTATCAGAATGTTGGAAACTTTTGCCTGAGACCAGTGCCTAGGAAGGTGGGGTGTGGGTTATATCCCAGTCACCTGAATGATTGAATAAACATTGTTAAAACAAAGTTGAAAGCATTGTTTCTTGGGAAGTGAACTAAGTGTATTCCAAGAGTCTTGTCAATGAATTCAGCTTTTCTTACAGAAATAGAGAAAAAAGAGTTAGCACTATGCCTGTGTTTGTTCCTCAGGTATATTTAAATCATCTCCCTCTTAGTTATTTCAACACATTCTTGACGAAAAATTAAGGTTTTGTCCCATCAAGAGACCCCGTTTTCCTCAGTAAGAAGTAAAGGGCATTAGCACTAGAAGAGAAAAGACCTGATAATTAACTGCTATAATAAACTCACAACTTGATTTTAGGGTCCTGTCAAAAGCATCTGCCTGGAATAAATTATAGCAGCTCACTCACTCTTGGGGAGTGGAGGCTTTATGCTCCTCCTGAGGAGAACATTGATGGGTGAATTTTAACAGTTCTAACACAGGAACCCAATAATCCTCACCTCTTGGTTTCCTGACAGAGCCAGTGGATTCCAGAACAGGTTGCGGAGATGTTAGGCCCCTCTGAGTTTGCTGTGTCTGCTCCTAGACAGAAAGGAACTTTGTAGATGTTAACCTCTGTAATATCTCAGGTCCTCAGGAAAGCCCGTTGGAATTTGGATGTTTGATTCTCTCAGATACCTCATGGGGAAGACCTGCAAGTACTTTTACCAGGTTTCTCTGGCTTTTCCTGGGAACACTTGAAAGGTGCTTCAATTCTCACAAAAGACTGTCAGGGCCAGAGTCCCTCCGAGTGGGTTTCCTGTAAAGCCATGTGTCCTTGTGGTCAGTCCCCAGTGAGCAGTTTGCATTCTCAGTGACAGTTTATTTGTCTTTGGAGGCACTTCAGTGACAAATGTTTAAGGGAGTGTGGGACAATGGTGGAGAACAAGGGGGCAGTTCATTGAACTGACAGTGACCATACAGTAAATAGAAGGAGATTCAGGCTTCACTGCTCACCCAGCACATAGCAAGGCCCTTTGTGTATGACCACAATGGATACAACATATGGTCTCTGTTCTTATCTAACACCACACAGCAATGTACATGAGCACACTGTGGTACGGATATGTAAGGTGGGGAAAATGGCTGGAGGGAACTCAGTTGTAGTCAATAGGACTGCATCCCTGTCCTTCAACGGGACCTGACATGACCAAAAGTAAGGAAGCAGGCCCTGAGAGCAAATGCCATTAGCTGAAGGGGTCAGCACATTCTGAGGCTTCTGGAATGTACCACAGTTCTCTAAGTGAGGTTCCTGTGGTTAATAAACACCTGACCCAGAATCTCTCTCTCCCAAATTCTCTTTTTCTCAATCTCTCTCTCTCTTTCTCTCTTTCTCCTCTATCTCCTCTCTCTCCTCTTTCTTTCCCTTCCTTCCCTCTTTCCTTCCCTCCCTCCCTTCCTTCCTTCCTTCCTTCCTTCCTTCCTTCCTTCCTTTCTTTCTCTCTCTCTCTCTTTCTTTCTTTCTTTCTTTCTTTCTTTCTTCCTCTCTCACAATTTAATTTTAGGGTCCTGTCAAAAGCATCTGCCTGTAATAAATCATAGCAGTTCACTCTTGGGGAGTGGAGGCTTTATGCTCTTCTAGAAAATAAAAATGCTCTCTCTCAAAAAACATGTTCTCTCCAAAAAAACATTAAAATTCCTTCCTCACCACAGCCTCCATTCCACACATATATGTGTGTGTGTGTATGTGTGTGTATATATATATACATATATATATGTATATATAGCATAAACTCTTGAACATAACCTGTGTAGCCCTTTTCAACCTCTTCAAAACCTACATTATTGTATTTGAACTCTAACTCCATGGAACATTAGAAATCTTGTTAGTTGTCCTGTTCCGACCCCAGCTGACAACTACCCCAAGTATGGCCATTGATTACAAAAGCCTGGGATCGAAGAGTAGGGCTGGGTGGGATGGGTTTCACTGTGTTGAGTTGCCTGTGAGTTAAGGAAAGTTGGATTCTACTGTATTCTATTGGAGGAATTGCCTCTCTGGACAGTTGAAAAGATTCACACTTGATTATCTGAAGGAAATAAATAATGTGCTATTAGCATAAATACCTCCTAAGTCATCCATTTAATCAATTTATTAAATAACAGAATGATCTACTACAAAATAGTGGACTGTATACACTATATTTTGGCACAAAGATGGTCATTCTCCTACTAGTAACCACGGGCTCTAAATAAATGATTTCAACAATGTTTTATTAAAGGACGACAAGAGCCCTCAAGCTGCATTAATCGGGGAGAAGTCGAGTGGCACTTTTGTCATGGAAATGTTAAGCACATAATAGCACTGCCAGACAATGTGCAGCCACTTCATTCTTTCAGCCATGCTGACACCTCTTAAAGAGGAACTGCAGGGAAGTATGTGGGAAAGATTTGCTTTTCGAGAAAGCTTTCAGCTCATATTTTGAAGGGCTACCCCCAAAGTCTATGTAATATGCTTGCAATGGAAGCTGGAAGGGATGAGGAGATGCAGAACAGCTTCCTTTACTTCGGGAGCTTATGTACCATAATAAGATCAAATATCTGCACTTGGGGGCACAGGACTTGCCAGAGATGTATGTAAGTATTTTAGTGATTTCATAGAGCTCCAAGTTCAGTTTCAGAGACCAAAGTCTTGGCCACTCTCTGGTGCAGATATTTATCATTGGCAGCAAACAGGTTGCATTGAAGTCTGCAGAGAGGTGAGTATATAGAATGTCATCAAGGAATCTTTAACAAAAAATAAGATAACTTTTTTATATTATAGAGGAAACCTTATGTTCTCTGATTATATGTATTATTACAAGTTGATTTCCACATTTTTATTTGGGTGGGGAGCAGCCTGCAATGCCCAGGGGTTACTCCTAACTCCGTGATGGAAATCACTCTAAGCGGTGTTCAGCGGTCTGTGTAAGATGCTAGGAATCAAACTCAGGTCAGGCATGTGCAAGGCAAATGCCCTACCCTCTATCATTTTTCTGGACCTATAATTTCTATATTTAAATGTTATAAATTTTATAGGCTACTTGTGGTTCTTGGATAGCAGAGTGGAATAACAACTCACAACTTAACACTTTTATATGTCATCATTGATCAGATGTTACTAGGAACCAAATCAAGGACATTTCAATGATATCTGAAGCCTTACTCGCTCACAGATACCTCATTTGTAAAATCAACTCTCTAGCCTTCAGTTTTAACCCATCTTACCTCCTATTAGATAAAAGATCTGTGGAAGTCCCAGCTATTTGCAGCATCCACTCTAGAAAGCATGGATATAACCTTTTAAGATGACTAAGACTCCTATCTGTAATCCTGAGCAGGTGAGAGGAGGGGTCATGGAAAGGTTTAACATTCCTTCCACAGGTCCCACAGTTAAAGGTCTGCTAGTGGAATATGACACGTTTGGTCTTGGACAATGTGAAAGTCAAGAGGTAGATAGACACACTGGTACTTTCAACATCAAGTAGCATGCATAGAGGAGAAAGATCTGATTGAAGGAAGCTTCTTGGAGGAGACTCTGAAGCTACGTTTAAAGAAAGGAATAGTAAGTAATGGGAAAGGTGGGAAAGATGTTTCCAATTGATGAAATCACAGGTCGTTAAAGGAATATAACAACATAATCTGTGTTTCTCTGTGTGGGTTTCAGTGTTGGAAATTGGGGGAGGGGCATTTATTTGGTCATTTGTTACCACCAACATATAAAGAACTATCAAGAAAAGATTAATAGAGTTGAATGATTAATGCAAAATTTCAGAAGCATTGAATGTAGGGCATTTGAGATCCTATGTTCCGCATAAAGATCAGGGCATGTTATGATTCTGAGGAGTAAATAGCAGAAATTGGAAGAGCAGCGAGGTACTGGATGAAGGACCTAACTTTGATAAAGACCATAGGGAAGAGAGAGGGCAAATCTATATTTCACTGGCCAGAATGACTTGAATTTATTCAGGGTCCAGAGGCAACATATGTTGCCAACTCCTGGGCCTCTGCTCAGGATGCTGTGTAGAAGATCTCATTTTCAGTCTCAAAGAAAGACTGAAAGGTGTGTCTTATGTGAGGACATTGAGATATCAGTTGACCATCACTGGAGGAAACCAACTTTAGGTCTGCAGTTTGAGGCAGAAAGCCATACTTATAAACTGATCGCCATTCAAACTGTGAGAGTGAAGATATCCAAGAAAAGTACTGAGGGAAGAACCAGGTCAGCAAAAGAGGAGGGGAGCCCAGAAAAGGAATCCAGAGGAAAAAGGAGAAGGTCAGAGAGCTCTGAGGAGGAGCAGCGGTCAAGAATGATTAATATTATGGTCATAGAGAGCTAAGTGAAAAAACATTTAAAACACTATTACTCTGAATAAATCTAAGAAGCAATACTAATTCAAGGATATCTAAGGAAATATATGTGGTCAAAATAGTCTTAATTTTACCATCATGTATCAATTATAATTACAAAATGTATTCATGACTCAGATATGGAAAAATATATAAGTAATCTTTCTTTTTAAAAATGTGTTTCACAAGTGGAATACTTAATCCCCATAACATTTTAATTTACTATATATCTGTATTCTTCTGCTGAAATTCTGATGGAGAAGAGCTAAGGAAAATCTCATCATCATTAAAGTGCTGTAACAGCACATTTAAAGCCAAAATATACGCCGACTGCTGACATGTGCTGAAATGAAATTGCGCTATTAACTACTGGAATAAATTCTCTATTATGAGTTAATTCACCATAATATTGCATAATCATATCATTTGAAAAATAACAAGCAATAAAGTCTAGAAACAAACAATTCATTTTTTATTTAAATTGTTAAATGTGATCTTTGCTCACTGTCACCTAGATTTTCTTTTTGCAAAATTCAACTGATGAAAAGTAATAGTATTTAAAAATGATTTTCACTATTTAGGTTACTTGCAGGAAATCAGTTATTTTACATTTTGACCTCAGTTCATTATATTTTGGGCACTTAAAATTTTACAATTCATTTGATCATAATTTTGTAGATGGATGATTTGGGTTAGGTCTTCAAAAAAAATTCTGCTGACTTTTTTTTAAGTTCACTAAATTGATGGCTCAGATGAGAAGGGTTGATTCCTTATAACTTCGCTCACATGATGGGCAACTGTCAGAATCTACAGGGGCCATGAGCATGCGTTTCTCCTTCTCAAAGGCATGTATCTCACCATGATAGACATTCCTAAAACAGCAAGAGAGAGGAAGCTCCAGTGTGTAAATACTTTTTCAGTTGCAGCTCGAATCTCATTTGCCAAATGTCCAGTTAGACCAGGCAAGTAATCCACCAAACTTAGCATGAAAGGGAAGAAATAGACTTTTGCCTTTTGGTTAAGAAGACTGTGAAGATTACTGGTAAAGGAACACATTGGGACATAAGATCATAGACATCCTATTGTAAACACTCGTGTACAATCATGAATTCTTCTGCTATTATAGGTATAAAGAAAAGAGAACATATTATAGTTTTAACTTTTAAAATTTATAGTGTTTGAGCCAAAAGGCCAAAAAAAAAAATCCTGACATAGCTTTCTATTGTTTTATTGACCAAAAGTAGGCAATGTGACATCTAATATCACATTTTAACTTTATTTCAAAACTTATACCTTATATAATATTGTAGATTCTGCATTCCAGACATTTTTTAAAACTTCTATGTGAAGTTTCTTAAAAAGTGATTCATTTGTATTGGTTGTATTTCATAGATCAATAAGAAGACAGTCAACAGGGTCTATTTTTTTTTCTGTTTGGGTCATACCCAGCGATGTTCAGGGGTTACTCCTGGCTCTTCACTCAGGCTCTGGGTCTGGCAATGCTGGGGTACCATATGGGTTGCCGGGAATTGAACCTGGGTCGGCCATGTGCAAGGCACATGCCCTACACATTGTGCTATTGCTCTGGTCCAAGGTGAATGTTTTTATTCTAGTTAGATAAATGCCATGTTGATTCATAAGCAGATCTTACTAACGTTCATGTCTTTTTTATTAATATACTGTTCATTTTTATATTTACTGCTATCTACATCATAATTTCTTTTGAGTGATGCTGATGATTATATTGTCTAATTAATGACAGCAGCTATGTAAGAAACCAGTATGATTTGTTCATTAGCCTTGTATCTAAACACTCCCTGGGACTCTCATGGACCCTAATTATTGATAGTAGACACATTTGATTTTCTAGATATAGAGAGAACAAATTTATGCTTCTCAACTCATGTCCAGCTGGACTTAGGAATCTTTCCATTCTTGAAAACTGTTGAGGTTTCTTTCCTGTGGATACAGAGAGTCAGGGACATTACTTAAAAGACTGCTCTAATAGCTGACACCAATGCCGCATAGGGAGTTAACAAAACTACCCTAATACCAAAACCATTTTAAAAGTCACAAAAAATTAGTAGACGTCTCTGCAGGCTGTTGTGTTTAGAGTTATCTTCCCAGAAGCTGGTGAGTACAATCTGAAAAGCCTCATTCCTCTCTCCTCACAGAATCAGAATAAGTATGAAAATTCATACTAATGATTGCCAACCGGGAAGTATTTCCAGCTCGGGGCTCAGAGTTTTATCAGGGCCCCTATGGATAGGCATCTCAGTCTCTGCTGATACCATGTAATTCACAAATCAGAGGGCCAGCCAATCTGAAGATCCAGAATCCCTCTAGGGGTGCCCAGCTCCCATCCATTTACATTGTTACTATATGAGTTACTATATCAGTCTGAGGTTCCCAAACATTACTTCCTAAATCTGAAGTTAAAGGGTTTTGGAGGACAAGAGCAACTCCATCCTTGTGCATATTTATATGTACCAAATTACAATTAGTGCTAATAAATTATTTAATATTTGCTCGATTGCTTGAGGTAAAGGTAAAGGCCCTCCCGTTGATCATCGATTTGCTCGAGCAGGCCCAGTAACGCCTCCATTGGAGACTTTGTTGTTACTGTGTTTGGCATATCGAATACGTCACAGGGAGCTTGCCAGGCTCTGCCATGCGGGTGAGATACTCTCGGTAGCTTGCCGGGATCTCCAAGAGGGGCGGAGGAATCAAACTCGGGTCGGCCATGTTGGCTGCGTGCAAGGCAAATGCCCTACCGCTGTGCTATCGCTCCAGCCCATCACACTACCTATTAGAACAAATAATGCCTTTTTTGAAAAAAAGTATTTTTCTAACAAAAATTTTGAGCACTCAGCTATATTCTCATATCTACTTTTGCTTCTGTCTATTCCAGTATGATTGATGTAACATGCATATAAATTCCCTCAAATGTGTATTTACAAATAGTGGGAATAACTGAGCTGATTTGTGGAAATTACGAATACTCTTTTTTCATGCACAGCAGTACTCAATGGTACAGTACCCTGCTTTAATTCAACAGTGACATATTTTTCAAGTTATTTTTGATAGCACAGCGGGTAGGGCGTTTGCCTTACAAGCGGCCAACATGGCCGACCCGAGTTCGAATCCTCCGCCCCTCTCGGAGAGCCCGGCAAGCTACCGAGAGTATTCGATATGCCAGACACAGTAACAACAAAGTCTCCAATGGAGACGTTACTGGGCCCGCTCGAGCAAATCGACGATCAACGGGAGGGCCTTTACCTTTACATTATCCATTAGACCTTTGAAAAATATTTCTCAGTTGGAAAATTATCCAATTATTTGTACATTTTATTTTATTAAAAAATTAAACATTTGTTAACATATTGTTAATATCCAGAGTAACAGGAAATTTCACTAATTACTGGAAACATAATTACAGTATTACAGTGCAGGATACAAGTTTTCCAAAGTCCTCAAGGTTTTATACAAAGATCAAATTGGCAACAAATTAAGATACTAATTTGAATTTTGATTACTTCTAATAAAATGTTTACTAAGTCTGAGTAAAATGGAAAGTATTTTCCATGGAAAGTGACTAGTTCAGTTCACTCTTCAAATGATAAAATTGTTTTTTTCTTGAGAAAAGTATGAGCAGAAATATCTTAGGTCTATTATAATATTTTCCCATTTCATCCTGCAAATTACCAAAAAGAAAGCACATACTGTTTTTCTATCTTTTGACTAAGCTATGATATAATAAACAGATATTCAAAAGTATTTTCACTATGTAAAATTATACAAAAATTTTATGGCTTCATTAAGGTCATTGTTAGGTGAAATTGAACATTTTTTAAGACATAAGAACAGTGAACATAACAGTGAATAATTTTGATTCCAAACATAGCAGCAAAGAATTATGATTCCAGTTACATTTTGATGCAGTTGTCTTAATTTGTGCTAAAACATCATAACTTTTTAAAAATTATTTTATTTATTGATTCACCATGAGAACAGTCACAAAGCCTTTCAGTTTAAGTCTCAGTCGGTCATCCAATGATCAAACACCCATCCCTTCACCAGTACTCATTTTCCACTACCAAGAACCCCGGTATACCCCCCTCCTAAGCCTCCCCCTGCCTGTGTGGCAGATTTCCACTTTACTCTCTCTCTACGTTGATCATATTCAACATTATGACAAAAGATCCACCATTATTATTTGGAATTTTCCTCAACAATCAGACTTGCCAAAAAGACATCATTAGATAATTTGTTTTCTGTTGCTGATTATGAAGAGCATATGCTGTTGTGCGGCCACTATCGCGGCCACTTGATTTTTGATTTCTGATATTTTAGTTCTGATAAAAGGACAAAGAACCTCCAGCTCCGATCACATCTCTTTGATTCCACTGTTCTTCCTGCATTAACATATGCCTCAGAGACCTGGACCCTACGAAAACAGGATGAGAACGCTATTCGGGTCTCTCAAAGAGGAATCGAAAGAACTATGCTTGGAATATCACGATTCACTCAAATGAGAGATAGAATCTGGAGTTCTGATCTTCGTCAACACTCAAGAATCAGGGACGCTGTCTCATTTGCCAAGACATCAAAAATCAGATGGGCTGGACACGTAATGAGGTTTACAGACAACCGCTGGACTAGAGCCATTACTGATTGGATTCCACGGGACATCAAAAGATCACGTGGACGCCCACCTACAAGATGGTCAGACTTCTTCGTCAAGACCCTGAATGATCGGTTTGAGGCTCTGTATGTTCCTAGAACGAACAGATACCATTGGGCTAGGCTAACACGCAACCAGGATGAATGGAGACGTTACTGGCACCCACTCGAGTAAATCGATGAATAACGGGGATTAAGTGACTTAAGTGATTAAGTGATATTTTAGTAATAAGTCTGGAGGGATTACTGCCAAAAGTTGGTAGTATCCGAGATTGGTTTGTGTGCCTCTGGGATCATGGCCATTCAGAAGCCGGAGGAGGCGTTCATGGGTGGCAACTCAGGGCCTCGTCAGGGCGGGGAGAAGAACCACTTCCACCCCCCACCCCCACATCCCATGAGGTCAGGCGTGCCTCTTCACTGCAGCCACATAGCTGGCTGTCCATTAGGTTTTGAAAGATGGCAGCCACCATGCCACCACCACCAGGGGGAAAAGGCGGGGAAACACCCTTCCCCTCCCTGGGCGGCCTGGCACCATAGTTTAATGCAAAGTCCAGTTGCATTTCTGTTGGGCATTATATTTTGCTCGAATTTTCCCACCACCATTCAAGCCTGTCTTCCAGAGACAGATGCTAGATCATTTACTTTCCATTGCTCACTTTGCATATCAGGAAGAATAGGCCTGGTGCCCACATACCGGAGTCATGCTTGTAGAAGCTCATGGTCACTGGGATTCTATCTGGAGAAGACAGGGAGACTGCACCTGCTCCATCTGGGACCTCCCGGCAATATCAGCTTGGTATGGGGCCCAGAGAATTCTCCAGGTGTTGTGGAGTTTTAACATCATAACTTTTATGTTTCTTCCCTACCAGTGAAAATGTGTAAAGGAAAAATAATACTTTCAGATAGTATGGAAGCATGTTTTACCTTGCAGTACCCCTGAAATATTTTTGGGAATGCTCCAAGAATCTGTACAGGTCTCTTTGAAAACTGCTGGTATTGCTTTTGCATTTTAGTATTTATAAAATTTATATCTTTAAAATTGTAATTAAGTGCCATGATTTATAATAAGGTTTCATGTATGCAATGTTCCCACCTTTACTCTTACCACTCCATGATGCCATCCCTCCTCCAGTGACCTCAGGCTCCCTCCTACCCACAC
Source organism: Sorex fumeus (assembly GCF_029834395.1). Lineage (NCBI taxonomy): Eukaryota > Metazoa > Chordata > Mammalia > Eulipotyphla > Soricidae > Sorex > Sorex fumeus. The sequence continues at coordinate 8,432,795 of NW_026606103.1, forward strand.
CCTCACTCTTTGGAAGATAAACTTTTCAGCTTAGTTACTCTAAGTGGTTGCCAGGCATTCAGTCATGTTGGGCCCAGGGTTTAACTTTACCTTTGATGTCTCTTCAGGGGTTCTTAGGGCTCCTGGATCTTCCCTGTGTTACTCTCAGGCCTTCTTCCACTGCCCATCTCCTCCATTTATCTAGTTCTTAGCATTTTTATTTCTGTGATCTAGAACCAGTGCTTGTCCACTTCAATAGTTTCTTTCTCTAGGCAACCTAGTCCATAAACTGCAAATTGAGTGGGATCATCTCATATTTGTCCTTCTAATTTACTTCACTTAACATAAGACCTTCCAATTCAGTTCAAGTTACAGCAGATTGTGTGATTTCATCTATTTTTTGCTGCATAGTGTTCCATTGTGTATATATATCATATCTTTTTTATTTATTCTTCTGTTGGAGGACACCTGGGTTGTTTGCATCTCCTGGCTATTGTTTCTATTTATCTTTAATAAATATAGATGCAAAGATCCTCAAGAAAATATCAGCAATCCAAATCCAACAATACAACAAAAAGACCATACACAATAACCAAGTAGGTTTCATTCCTGGGATAGAAGGATGGATTAAAATATATAAGTCAATCAAAATAATACACCATATATGTTGTATTATGTATCCCATAATAAGGAAAAGTAAAAAGATATGATTCTGTCAATAGGTGCAGAGAAATCACTTAACAAGACCAAATACCTATTTATGATTAAATCTCACAATAAAATGGGGGTTGTAGGAACTTTCCTCAATGTAGTTTAAGCCATTTACTACAACCCCACACCAAGCCCATTTGTTTATCTTTGCTTCCATTTTTTGGAACTGTTGAAGATATTTCTGTAGATTCAGTGTCATGATGGGTTCTGCCTCTGTCCTGTTCCATATAATTCATGTATTCAGGTATGATATCAAAGTTTCTATATTCTGTTTATATTTACGTTGTGCATGGTGTGAAATGCATGAGTTAATATTTTAACATGTGACTGACCAGTTTTCCCACTGCCATTTATTGAAGAGGTTTTTCTTGCTCGCTCATTCTCTTAGCTCCATTGTGAAAGATTATCTACCCACAAACCAAAGCATTGGCAATGCTTTCTGAAGTTATTAAGATGCTTGGTATAATATACTCTTTCTAAGTTAAGGAAAATTCTTTTTTAGTTTATTTTTATTGATTCGTTCAAGAAATTCCACGTCTTGAGTGATTGAATGTGATCCTTGCATCTGTAATATAAAATAAAGTTCATCCAGATTTTCAAAGTACTTATATAATATTGTAAAAAAAAGTCTCTTTCATATTTTGGAGGTCCTCCTGAACAGCGCTCAAAAGTCTATGAACAATACCTTGTGGTACCGTTCTCCACTGTGAGGTTGGGTCAGTTCTTGGAACTGACATTAGAGCCCCAGTGTGACTCTACATTCATCCTGGATGTGCGGAGAGGCCACCAGAGTAGTGGGTGGTGGTCCTCAGAGCGCCATGTGGTACACAGGACTGAGCTTGGGGCTTCATGCATACTGGATAACTGCTCCAGGCCTTTGACTATTCCCTAGGTCCTTATTTCAAATTTTGAAACTTTAGACTCTGGTTTTATGTCTTTATTAATTTTCACTTATTTAATTTGAAGTTTTATGTATTTTTGTTCTCTTCAAAAACTTTTTATTAAAAAGTTATAGTGTTTATACTTGGATTGATTGTTTCTCCTGTTAGTCTGGGCAGTACTACTATTTATTTCATTCTTTTACATTATTTTTCTTTGTTCTTTTCCAAGGTTCCTGAGTTCATCTTATCACATTTATTTTTGTTTTTCATGTGAGCTAATACGTTGGTTTTTGATATTATCTTTCCTCTGTAGAACTTTTAAGTCATATCATACAGACTTTTAAGTACTACTCCTTCATTTTAATTCATTTATATGGCTCTTTAATTTAGAACTATCTAGATGATGTTTTTAACTATTTGCATTCGAATTTCTTATTTTAGTTTTAAATGGTTAATGGACATAATCTAGTAATATCTACTTTTTTGCAATGCAGTGCTACTTCATTTTGGGATGTTACTATAATTAAAATTTGTTTATTTATTTTAGATATATAAAATGGAAAAGTGTAATTTCTGATTTTGTTAGTATTCATGACAAAAGAGTGACAAAAATGTTTAAATATAATTATATTTATTTTATATATTTCCTCTTCTGTAGTTTACTTAAAATATTATGTTAAAATCTTCCATTATCCTGGGGATTCATTAACTTCTTATTTTCCTATCAAGGGAATGGGAAATTTATTTTAGGATACTTAAGGGGATATTTAAAAGAACAATATTTATTTTGGGCTGGAGTGATAGCACAGCGAGTAGGGCGTTTGCCTTGCACGTGGCTAATCCAGATTAGATTCCCCTGCCTCTCTCCGAGAGCCTGACAAACTACTGAGAGTATCCCGCCTGCACAGCAAAGCCTGGCAAGCTACCCGTGATGTATTTGATATGCCAAAAACAGTAACAACAAGACTCACAATGGAAACATTACTGGTGTCCGCTCGAACAAATCCATGAACAACAGGAGGACAGTGCTATGGTACAGTATTTATTTTAAGTTTAAAAAGTATAAAAATTACTTTAAAATGATTTTTATTAAATGAATTCTGATAATACAGTGAACTCTGATTTTTTAAATAGCGGATTCCCTATAACACTCGGTACATTAGTGTAGGAAAAGCAGACAAATGTTCAACAAACACAGCTATTATTACCACTGTAAAAAGAAAGCAATATCATCAGTCTTATCTCAGGCAGAGCATGAAATTTAGGCTATGTAAATTTGTAACACACAGTTCACCTTAGATGGTAGAAAGACCCACTCAAGTGAGGGATGTTATTGGACCCATAAATCATGCTACACCACTTGAAGGATAGAACCACTTCAAAAATATTGGGATCTTGGAATGTCTCTTCAGCTTCTGATGTAAACTTTTGGCACTTAGAAAGAGTGGAAAGGAAGTTTTCTTCAGCCATAAAGATAAGGACTGTTGTTATGTTGTTTTTCAGTGACTGACATTTAGTCATCCTTTCAGACTTATTTAAAGAACAATGAAGTGCCAAGACAAATCTTTGGGGATAAAATATTTTGGTCCTTAGGGTTTACTCCTAGTTCTTCACTTGGGGATCTCAGGATAGTGCTCAGGGGATCATATGGGATGTCGGCTGGGATGGGCAAGTACAAAGCAAATGCCCTAGTGCTCCCCTTTCTTTGTAAATTTTCTCATTGGTTAAAAAATTTCATTGAACAATAACTTTGTTTTTGTTCACATTTTATTGAATCACAGCGATATCACATTTACAAAGTTGTTCATGATTGGATTTCAGTCATATAATATCCCAACACCTATCCCTTCAGCAGTGTACTTTTCCCACCACCAATGGTCCCATTTCCCTCCTCTCCCCAACCCCCATCCCACTGACTGACACTATAGCAGGTTCTTTTCTTCTCTCTCTCTCTGTCTGTCTCTGTCTGTCTCTGTCTCTCTCTCTCTCTCTCTCTCTCTCTCTCTCTCTCTCTCTCTCCCTCCCTCCCTCTTTCTTTGCCTTTGGGCCTTATAGTGTGCAATAGAGATAATGAAAGGTTATCAGGTATATGCCTTTATCTGTGCCTTTCGCCCAACACACACTCTGTGGCAAGCTTCCAACCATTGATCTGTCATCCCGGCCCCTATTACTATATAATAGTCTTATTATATATATTCATTTTATATAACACATACATAATATATATGTATATTTATTACCCATAGTGAGTGCAGTCATTCTATACTTGTCTCTCTCCTTTGAACTCATTTCACTCAACACGATACTCTCCATGTCAATTCATTTATAAGCAAATTTCATGACTTCATCCTTCCTAACAGCTTCAGAGTATTCCATTGTATAGATGTACCATATTTTCTTTATCCAGTCATCTGTTCTCAGGCACTCGGGTTGTTTCCAGATTCTGAACTATTGTGAACAGTGCTTCAATGAACATCAAGTGCAGATGGTGTTCCTGCTATATAGTAGAGTTTGAAGTTGGGGAAGGCGATGCCTCCCATCTTCTTTTTCCCAAGGACTGCTTTAGCTACTTGTGGAGGGTTATTGGTCCATATCAATTTCAGGAGCATTTGGTCTATCTCTTTGGAAAAAGTCATGGTTATACTTATAGACCCTTCATTGAATCTACATAATGCTTTGGGGAGTTTTGCCATTTTTACAATGCAATTTCTCCGAATCTATGAAAAGAGGATGCATCTCCATTTTCTTGTGTCTTTTTTTATTTCTTGGAGTAACGTTTTATAGTTTTCTTTATATAGTTCCTTTACCTCCTTATTTAAGATAAATCCTATGTACTTCATTTTCTGTGAAACAATTGTGAATAGGATTTTTTACAAATTTATTTTATTATTTGAATAGGAAAGCAATGAACTTCCGGGCATTAATTTTGTAGCTTGTCACTCTACTATTGTTTCTAGGAATAGAATATTATTCTATTATTATTAAGATAATATATTATTATAATACATTTAATTAAAATTAATATAATCGCTTGATCACTTGACATCCCATTACTTATTGATTTTCTAGAGTGGGCACTAGTAACATCTCCATTTGTCCCTGACACGTGCTACTGTAGCCAACTGGCGTCTGCTTGCTCCAGGAACACGAAGAATCCCACCATTCATTAAGGGTTTTGACGAAGAAGAATGACCATCTCGTAGATGGGCAGCCACGGGATCTTTGATGTCCTATGGAATCCAGTCTGTAATGGCTCTAATCCAGCGGTCATCTCCAAATTGCATTACGTGTCCAGCCATCTGATTTCTGATGCCTTGGCAAATGAGAAAGCATCCCTGATTCTCAATCATAGATGGAGATCGAACTCCGGATTCCCTCTCTCACTTGAGTAAAGCATGATACTCCGAACATCACATAGCTCTTTCAATTCCACTTTGGAAGACCTGAATAGCGTTCCTATTCTGTTTTTGTAGGACCCCAGTCTCTGAGGCATATGTTAAGGTAAAGGTAAAGGCCCTCCCGTTGATCGTCGATTTGCTCGAGCGGGCCCAGTAACGTCTCCATTGGAGACTTTGTTGTTACTGTGTCTGGCATATCGAATACTCTCGGTAGCTTGCCGGGCTCTCCGAGAGGGGCGGAGGAATCGAACTCGGGTCGGCCATGTTGGCCGCTTGTAAGGCAAACGCCCTACCCGCTGTGAGGCATATGTTAATGGAGAAAGAATGGTGGAGTCGAAGAGATGTGCCCAGAGTCAGAGGTTCTTCATTCTCTTAGCTATTTCTTTGACGCTCTTGAAGGTGTTCCATGCCGCTCTCTTCCTCCTGCACAACTCAGGTGTCAGGTCTTTTATCATGTTGAAGTGCTCGACCTAGGTATACATAACGGCTACATTCAGAGTTGTTTGTTCTGTTGAGAGCAAAAGGAATGTCAGGAACAAGTCCATTTTTCATGAACATTGTCTTAGTGAGATTCAGCTGCAGTCTGACCTTTCCACACTCACGGTTAAAGTCGACCAGCATTTGTGCCACTTGGCTAATGTTTGGTGTTATTGAAATGAGGTGGTGTAGTTGCTCATTGTCTATCTTCACTCCCAATCCTTCCCATTCCATTGTCACATGACGTTCTCGAGGGTGGCAGTGAAGAGTTTCAGTGAAATGGTGTCACTCTGCCGAACCCCTCTTTATGTCAATGATCACTTCCTTGTAGAATGGTGAGATCATGGTGGTGAATCCGTAATACAGCTCATGGAGGATCCTGATGTACTGAGTTTGAACGCCCTGTTTGGCTAGGGCTTCAATGACCATTTCAGTCTCAACAGAATCAAAGGCCTTCTTTAAATCAGTGAACATGAGATAGAGCAGCATCTTTAACTCCTGAGAAACCTCAATGAGCTTGGTCACTGTGTGGATATGGTCGATCATGCTGAATCCTTTTCGAAACCTGGTTTGCTCACATGGTTGTCCTTCATCTAGTGTTCTGCCAATCCTATTCAGGATGACTCGAGTGAACAACTTGTAGATCGGGAGATAGTTGCCAATGTCGTGGATGTCTCCCTTCTGGTACAATAGTACAATCCTGCTGGTTTTACAGTGGGACAGAACCTTGCATTCACACAGGTAGTGTGTGAAGGGCCTCGCCAGTGTATTGATGAGTACTGATGGCAGAGTCTTCAGGTGTTCAGGTCTGACCTTGTCTAGGCCGGGTGCTGTTTGCTTCTTTACCAACAAAATGGCGTGTTGGATTTCAGAAGGGAGAATATTGGGAATGATATATCCATCCTGAATAATTTGGTATGTGGTCAGGTGGATGTGGCTATCTAGAGATCTGAGTAGAAGTCATGGATATTCTTCTCCATTGCCCTTCTGGAAGATGTGACATATCCATCAGGATGCCAGAGGGCAGTCATCTTGGTCTTGTAGTTAGTGAAGGACAGGCAGGCATTACAGATGCTTTTCCCAGCTTCTGCCACATTGGCCAGCACTTCTGCTCTTCTCTCTTTAAGGTCTTCCTTTATAGCTTCTCTGCACTGCTTTGCAAGCTCCGAAGTTAGCTTGTGGTTGCCTGAGGCTCAAGCCCAGGCACATTGGCAAATGAGTTCCAAAGTTTTTGAAGACAGGCTCCTTTTTGTGACTTTTTTTCCTCGCACAATCATGGAGGTGCTGAACCAGTCGACCATATTTTTCGTCAATGTCGTCAGTAATGGCATCTTCCCATGTTGCTGCAATAGTGTAATAGTGCCAATGAGCTCCCAGTTGGTGGTTGTTCTGGGAGTTCTCTTCTTAAACTTTGCAGCCCTTTTTCTCCACTGTGTGAAGTAGAATTTTGCATGAAGGAGATGGTGGTCTGATACACCAGTTTGGAATTTTGGAACAACAGTGACTGGTCTGGCAAAGCTGTCGATTAAATATGCTGTGGTCAGTTGCATTGTGGAACTGTCCACTGGGAGACTCCCATGTCCAATGTTTAGATTTGGCCTTCTGGAATTGTGAGTTACTATGGATGTTCTTGGTCGACATGATGAATTCAGAGAGTCTCTCACCTTGTTTGTTCCATTCTAGGTCATGGGTCCTGATTTGGAGTCTTTGGCCAATCTTTTCAGTCCTAGCTTGGTATTAAAATCACCAGCAATGATCTTGTAGAATGTGTGATCTTCTTTGTAGAACTTCTCCAGCTCCATGTAGAACTTCTTCATTTCTTCTTGATCATAATTGAAGTTGGTGCATAGACAATGAAGATAGAAACTGCCTGCAGTGAGCCACATCTATTCAAGTGTAATTGTCTGATTTGGGTTGTTAGGCATTCAAATGAATCAGTTCTCATGGCCAAGTTCATGTTGACTAAAATGACTGTCTGTACTTTCAACAGACGTACACTAGCATCAGTAGTATCCATCAAGGCCCTGATGATGCAAGTGTGGAAGATCAAGTGCAACATCATTGGTCTTACTGAGATGAGTAAACATCGATCACATCACACCATTTTCGTCACTGGAGAAGAACTGTTCCTTGGAACATGTGACAAAATAGTCGTTGGTGGTGTCAGTGTTCTTGTCAACATGAACAATTAATATAAGATGATATAATTAATATAATACTATTCTTAGAATTGAATATAGGAATAGAATAGAAATCCATTGTTTCTAGAAGCTTATTGGTAGAATCTGTAGGATTCTCTAAGTAGAATATAATATAATCTGCAAATAGTGATAACTTGCCTTCTTTCTTTTCTATCTGGGTACCTTTTATATCTTTATCTTGCGTAATTGCTATAGCAAATACTTCCATTTCTTGGAAGTACTTCCATTTCTTGGAAGTACTTCCATTTCTTGGAAGTACTTGCTATAAGTACTTGCTATAATGGTAAGTGGTAAGAGTGGACAATCTTGCCTTGTACTTGATCTTAGAAGGAAGGGTTTTAGCTTTTCCCCATTCAGGATAATGGTTGCTGTGGACTTGTGGCAGATGGTTTTGATTATATTGAGAAAATTTCCTTCAACTCCCATTTTGTTTCACGAATCACGATGACGAATCACGACCATCCTGTTATTCGTTGATTGCCTCGAGCAGGCCTCAGTAATGTCTCCTTCATCCTAGCCCTGAGATTATATTCAAGGCTCTTTAGGAGAATGAGACCCATCATTGTTACTGGTATTTGGCATATTGGGTACGCCATGGGGAGTTTGCCAGACTCTGCCGTGTGGGCAGGCTACATTCGGTAGCCTGCCAGTTTACCCAAAGTAGGAATTCCTACATTCCCATTTTGTTTAGAGTTTTTAATCATGAACAGATGCAGGATCTTGTCAAATGCTTTTTCTGCATCTATTGATATCATCATATGGGTTTTATATTTATTGGTATTGTGTATAATGTTGACTTGTAAATATTAAACCATTTTTGCATACCCAGAATCAATTTATCTTTGTTATGCTGTATAATCTTTTGGATGAACTGTTGGATTCTATTTGCTAGTATTTTGTTGAGGATCTTTGCATATATGTTCATCAGGGATCTCAATCTGTAATTTTATTATTTTTTTTTGTGGTATTTCTGTCTGCTTTGGGTATCAGTGTGATATCTGTCTCATTGAAACTGTTTTACAGTGTTTCTGTTCAATTTCCTGGAAAACTTTTAAGAGGATTGAAGTAGGTCCTCCTTAAAGGTTTGAAAGAATTCACTAGTGGGCCTGGGCTTTTGTTTTGGGGAACCATTTCAATTTCCTAGACAGTGATAGGTATTTTCAGGTATTCCAAATATTCTTGATTTAGCCTTGGAAAGTTACCAGAATCCATAAATTTATCTATTTCTTAAGGTTCTCCTGTTTCACATTTTCAAAGTAATCTCTGAGAATCTTTTGAATTTCTGTGGTTTCTGTTGTGATGTCCGGCATTTCTTTTCTAATTGGGTTAATTAGGGTTCTGTCTCTTCCTTTGTGAGTCTTGCTAGTGGCTTAACAATCTTATTTACTTTTGCAAAGAACCAGCTCTTGGTTTCACTGACTTTTGGATTGTTTTTTGGGGATTCAATCTCATGAATTTCAGCTCTGTTTTATTATTTCTTTCTGCCTGCTTGGTTTGGGCTCCTTTTGTTGGTCATTTTCTAAGATCTTAAGCTGTGAAGTCAACTTGTTTATGCGGGCCTTTTCTTGCTTCCTGATGAACACTTGCAGAGTTCTATACTTTCCTTCTAATACTCTTTGGCTGTGTCCCACAGGTTCTGGCAGAATGTGTTCTCATTCTTGTTTGTTTCCAGAAATCCTTTGATTTCTTCTTTATTTGCCACTCTAACCCACCATTCGTTCAGTGGTAGGCTGTTTAATTTTCAGGTGTTTGAATCGATTCTCTGCTTCTGTGTGTGACCAAATTCTATTTTAAGTAGAAGACTGCATTATAGTCTGAAAACATAATTAGCAACATTTCTATTTTTTATTTTATAAATATATTTTATTTTATAAATATATATATTTTGACCCAGCCTAATGGAGATGTTATTGGTGCCTGCTCGAGCAAATCGATGAACAATGGGAGGACAGTGCTACAGTGCTACAGTGCTACAGAATGTGGTCTATCCTGGAGAATGTCCTATATACACTGGAGAAGAGTGTAATTTTGGGGGATAAAAATCCCTATATATCCACTAGCCCCCTCTCTTCCATTACTTTCTGCAAATCCAATATTTCCCTGCTGAGTTTAAATCTTGTTGAACTATCAAGAGGTGAAAAGGTGGCATTGAAGTTTCCAACTATTATTGTGTTGCTTCCAATGTCCTCCTTGAAGACTATTAGCAGTTATTTTTAAGTATTTTTCTGGCCCCTCATTGGGTGCATAAATGTTTAGGAGTGTAATTTTATTCTGTTGTACATATGCCTGGATTATTGAGAAATGGCCTTTGCTGTACCTTCTAACTCTCTAAGCCTGAAATCTGTTATTGAATATTAGTATGAGACCACTTCACCTTTTTGAAAGAGTTGTTTGCTTGAAAAATTGTTTTCCAGCATTTGACTTTTAGTCTGTGTTTGTTCTGACTATTCAGATGTATTTCTTGAAGGCAACAGAATGTTGGATTGAGTTCTTTAATCTATTTTCCACTCTGTGTCTCTTAACTGGAATTCAAGACATCAGATAAAGGTTTGATCGCCAGGATATATAAAGTACTCACAAAGATCAACAACAACAAAAATTCAAAAATCCTAGCTAATAAAATGTCGAGGGAAGAAATGAATAGACACTTTTCAGAGAAATACAGGTGGATGAAGGCACATAAAAAATGCTTAGCATCACTTAGCGTTAGAGAAATCGAAATCAAGATGACAGTGAGTTACCATCTCACACCAGTGAGAATAACAAGAATAGTAGGAGCAATCTGTATTGGTGGGGATGTGATTAAAAAGGAACTCTCATCCACTGCTAGTGGTAATGCAGTCTCATTCATGTGGAAAATAGCATGGAGAGTTCTTAGCAAATTTAGAATTAAACTTCCATAACAGCCCCTATTTTTGAACTTTTATGGACAGGTTGAAACTGCACTATAGAAGCTGCAACCTTGCTACCCTCTAAGAGAATATCCCCAAAGCATTTATTATGCATTTTAAGCTAAAAATTATTTTATTACAGAATCCCTCTTCACAAAAACCACACACAAATTATAGTTTAATGAGATAGAAAACTATTTCAAGTAGCATTGTTTCTCAAAGCAAAGAGACCTAGAAGGCCAGAATAGTCATCCATTTCGTACATGGTCAGCATCTTTCTAGGTGATCAGACATGCCCTTCCCTTATTCAGCTTCTATTCCAGAAGAAGAGGCAACAAGAAACAGCAGGTGGGAATTCTCACCTGGAGTGCCCTTTCTTTGATACTCAATCTTCCCAGAGGAAGAAATGTATTAGTAGTGGTGTTTTCAACTGGATGAGGAAATGCAAGGTATACAATAGAGGTATAACTCAGTCACCCTTGACCCCAGAATATAGGAAGAAAGACAGAATATAGGAAAAGAAAGAAATTGAGGATACAGCAAGAAGAAATGGAAGGAAAGTAGGTAGAGGGCAGGGATCAAGGGACAGAGGGACATTGGTGATATAAAGGAGTGCTATTACTCCATATCCAAACCACAGAGGCAGCAACATAACTACACCAACCAAACTTTAAAATGTGCCTGTCAAAGAGGCAGGCTAGGGGTCGGTGTGAGGTAGGCAGGAACCTGAGGACACTGGTGGACAGATGTTGACATGGGGAGTGGCATTGTTGCTAAAACATTGTATGCCTAAAATTCAACTATGAATAACTTTGTAATCACGGTGTCTGAATAAATTTTTTAAAAAGTAAGCAAGTCATATATATATATATGCAAATATATGTTCAAAACTCATGCATTTTGTAGAATGAAAAGGAGATATAATTAATAATTAAATGCTGTATTAGATATTACAAACAATACTATCCCTCTAAAAAGTAGTATTGCTAATATTCTATATGACTTGCAAATTCCTTCATATATATTTTTACTGCAAGTTCTAGCTAGAGAAAGAATTGAGGGTTTGGTTGTGTTAATGCTGCATTTTATAGGCAACATCCAGGACAGAGATGTGTTTCTAATTTGTTCAGTTATCCTGGCATTTCTATAAGCACTTCAGAGAGATTAAATTTCAAGAAAAGATTTAATCACAAGCTTTCAAACAAGATGGAAAGATGTCAATAAAAAAATTAACATTCCAAACTACATGAAAAAGTAAAGAGAATAAGAATTATTGTTTATAATTATGCAAAAATATTAACTTTCCATGTTATTTAATTAGGTCTAGTAGTCAAAAAGCAGAGAGAAGACAAAACATATGGCATTTGCTAGTTAAAATTAATTCAGTTTTTTATAGTTCTACTTTAAAAACCTCACACAATCATAATTGCATAAATTCTTTTGCCATTATTAACAGAATATCCTTTTAATGCCCAGACATGTATAGAACTAAAAAACAAACAGTAATCATTGACTCACATATATCCACTACAAACATGAAGAAGTGATCTAACTTGGTAGCAAAGTTTATTTTCTTAAGTTTCTGATCTTTTCTTTCAAGGTTTCGTGTGGCATTCTTGAAAGAATGTGGAAGGCATAGTTCTTAAGGCCACCACTGTTTAAGAGAATACAACCTGCCTACTAATCATTGTATTGCTCCTCTGTTAATGCTAATAATAAGGATGGGCTAGTTGCATAGGCCTCAGAGCTGAATTTCTCCTGAAATGTTTTCAATTAACTCTTGGCACTGGCAGGAAAGCGTCAAATTTTTCCCAGGCTGAAATATGGAAAATCTGCAGGGGACATCTCAGCAGGAGAGGAATTTCATTAAAATGAGCACATCATAATCCAAGGACTTCTGCTTGCCCCTTAAGCCTCCCTATTGATAAGGAGTCCGAGGCCATTTTTATGGATTTGCAAAGAGAAATGGTTTCCTAAGAGCTTTTCAGAGGGGCTGTTTGGCCTGAGCCTTTCAGTTATTCTCTGTTGATGCTGAAAGCATGGTCAGGCATATGGCCTGACCCTGATGCCAGAAGGCATGGGCAAAAGCTACAGAAAGCTGCTTCCTGAGCCCCTGAGGATCTGACAGAGAGACAGCATCCCTGGGTCTCTGTGGGTGATGCTCAGATAGAGTTTGTGCTGAGTGGCCTGCGTACTAAGGCAAGATGCAGGCTTCTAAAGAGAGAGATCAAAAACTGCAGTTTACTAAGTTTAAATTAATAGAATATGAAAACGGATTTTCTGGAGAACCATTTCAGAGAAAGGCCAGCTGATCTCATATATTGAGGGAATTCAATCCAGTGAAGAAAGCAGAACAAGGAGAAATGGATTTATAGTATTTTCAAACTATACATTTCTCTCCTCAACCTCCTACCTCAACTCAAATTCTGCGTTCTTTCTTCAAAATGTGCACAGAAAAGGTGGGAAATGGGCACTGGTGGAGGGATGGGTATTTGATCATTGTACAATTGAAACCCAAGCACAAAAATTTGTAAGTCTACAACTGTACCTCATGATGTGTCACTAATAAAAATAAAAAATTAAATAAATAAATAAGGCAAGAAGGAAAAAAAAGGCTTTAGATTCCAAGGTGTGAAGTCACAAAAGACAATACTGATGGAGCCTATGAGGTAGTATAGCGGGTAAGGCGAGTTTGCACGTGGAGAAACCCGGGCTCCTTCCCTGGTATACCGTGTGGTCTTCCAAGCCTTCAGGGGTAAATCCTGAGCACTGTCAGGTATGACCCCAAATAAAGCAAAACAAAACGAAAAGAAAAGAAAGAAAAGACAATGCTTGGAATATGAGGGTCCCTGACAGAGAGTGAGTGTGGGTAGGTGTTTGCCTTCTCGCGGCTGAAACTGACAGGTGAGTCTGCCAGGAGTTAATTCCAAAACACAGCCAAGAGTGGTACTCAAAAACATACATAAATATGTTTACACACAATATATTATATATAAATATATAAGTAACATATAAATATATGTTTAAAATATATAAACATATAATCACGGTCACGGTCCTCCCGTTGTTCATCGATTTGCTCGAGTGGGCCAAGTAACGCCTCCATCGTGAGACTTGTTGTTACTGTGTTTGGCATATCAAATACATCATGGGGAGCTTGCCAGGCTCTGCCGTGAGGGCGAGATACTCTCAGTAGCTTGCCAGGCCCTCAAGAGGGGCAGAGGAATCGAACTCGGTCAGCCATGTTGGCTGTGTGCAAGGCAAACACCCTACCGCTGTGCTATCGCTCTAGCCCTATATATAAACATATAGAATAGATAAATATATTGTCATTGTCACTGTCCTCCCGTTGTTCATCGATTTTCTCAAGCGGGCCCAGTAACATCTCCATCGTGAGACTTGTTGTTACTGTGTTTGGCATATTGAGTATGTCACGGGGAGCTTGCCAGGCTTTGCCGTGGGGGCGAGATACTCTCGGTAGCTTGCTGGGATCTCCGAGAGGGGCGGAAGAATCAAACTTGGGTCGGCCACGTTGGCTGTGTGCAAGGCAGACGCCCTACCCACTGTGCTATCGCTCCAGCCCAAATATATTGTATATGGTTTATATATAATACATAATATGCATGGTTAATATATAAATATATATGAACATATAGATATATATTCATATATATGGCTTTATAGTGGTTATATATAAAAATATATTTTATTAGTATATATTTCTATATATTAATACAGAAATATGTATGCTATTTTGATTAAATGTATAAATTATATAAATTTATTTATTCATATAAACAAGTACATATATTTATCACATTATTAATTATGTAAATGCTATCCTCATTGAAAAGTAAAATGTAAAAATGCCAGTACTCCTCAAAACTGTTAAGGTCACAAAAAAGCAAGGGAAGTCTGAGAAACTATGATGACCAAAAGTCTAAGGAGAAAGAAATAAGTAAACATAATATGATACTCTAGATAGGTTTCTGCAACATACACAAAAAATAAAAATAAACAAAGAAATTTAGATAAACCTATACTTTCATTAAAAATATATATTGGGCTGGACCTATAGTACATTGATAGCGCTTTTACCTTGAACTGACTAACCTGGGTTTGTTCTCCAGCATCCCATATGGTCCCCCAAGCACTGCCAGGAGTAATTCTTGAGCACAGAGCCAGGAGTGACCCCTAAGCACTGCCAGGTGTGGCCCCAAAACCAATAATAATAATAATGATAATTTATCTTAGTTCATTGATTATACAAATGCGTCATGCAAATTTAATAATTGAATTATTAATAAGTGAAGGGGGGAGAAGCAACATGTTCTCTTTTATTTTTATTTTTCTGTAAATCTAAATCTGGTCTAAAAAATAAGCTTTATCAGGGATCAGTAGTTCAAGTACTGGCCTTGCAAAATGAGAGTTTGAGAATTCACAAGCATCTCCACCCAAGTGCCCTGAGCATGACCCTTGTGTCCTTAATATCAGGACCCTTGATGTGACCTCCAGGTACCAGATACCAGCTATACACAACATGACAATTAACAGTTGCAGCCATGGGAAACACCTGGCCAGGTATGAGCACTAACAATCAAAGGTGTGTGTGTGTGTATGTGTGTATCTGTGTATATGAGTGTGTGTGGATGGAGGTGGGGAGAGAGAGAGAGTAGAAATTAATTAACCAATAAATATAATTCTAAAACATCAAAATGTCAAACACTAATTCAAAGTATACAGTGACCAAATTATACAGTGACTTTTTATGAATAGCCTTTCATAATTTTACTTTCATAAAAGTGAGATCATGTGTAAATTTTAGAATTTGTGAATTTGTCTTGCATTAGAAACACACCTCTCTTGCATGTGTGTACACAAGCAACACATGTATGTATGTCCATATGTGCTACACACAGCATAGAATACATGTTGCACTTAAAGACACGCCATACTCACACAAACATACACACACATCACAATAGATTGACAAACATTATGCTCTTCCTTCCCTGATCTTTCATAGGAAAGGTCTGGAGCACGTGCTGGAAGGCAGATTGCCCGCCCATGCCTCAGCATTGCTAATTCATGAGTCTAAAGCAGAGGCCTGAGAATCTGCATTTTTATCAATTTTCCAGTGATGCTACTGTTGCTAACAGATTACATTCTGAGAATTACTACCTAAAGCATCAATTGCAACCCTCTCTGTCCAGTTTAGCCTCTCTCTCTCTCCTTGCTCTTCTCTCCTCTCTATTTCTCATCCCCTTCCTCCCTCTTTCCTTTCGTGCCCTCCTTCCTATCTCTTTTGAGTGAACATTCTCCCAATCATCTGCACAGGCTCCATTTAGTCAGTGATGCTTTGTGCTTGTCCCTATTCTGCTCTATTTTCTGTCACAGCATAACACCCATCTTTCAAAATGATACCAAACTCTTTCAAAACTAATGTGGCACTTTTCTAGGGTTTCCCCCCCACAAACAAATTCACCCCACTCTCAGTAATTACAAATATAGTTTCTTTGTAGCACATACACAACCAACCAATAAAGCAAGCAACAAACTTACCTTGGATCACAATCAATAATGGTCTTTTCACACAGTCCTCTATCAAATCCAGCAGTTGCTATGAAATCCAGAAATAATTAATCAGCATCTCTGGCTTTACACTCCTTTCCCAGAACCCATTCGTTTCATAACTCCTTGAAACTGGCATTTACCCTAGCACTCTACTAAAATTTTTCTTCAAAATTATCAAGGAATTTGTAATAAGCAAATTCAGTGTTTTTTCCTATGACTCATACATTCTTCCTCATTACTTTTCTCTCAGAGTGGCTTGTTTGGCACAGCATTATTCTGGTTCTCTTAAGGGTTGGAACTGTGATTCCTCTCAGTCTTTTCATTCCAAATATCAACAGAACCTCAAATTTTGTGCCATGAGCCCATCCTTCTCTCTGTAGGATGTGGCTCAGTATATCTAGAATGTCCCTTACTTTCCTAACAGAAGAAACCTTGCATCATATGGGTATTTTTTTCTTAATTTATATCTACAGTACAAACTCTGAAAAAACTCTAACTCCTGGTCTTTAATCCTTGGCATAGATGACATTTGGTGTTTCAAGAGCTGTGGAGGGGCCTGAGATGGCAGAGCTCTTGTATGGGGTCGTCAGATCCCTTCTTTTCCTTTTCTTTTCTAATTTCTGGGACTTTATAAGCTCTTCCTTATTGCAACTGATTGCACTTCAGTAAGGTTTCTTTTTTGGCAAGGTTTCTGTCTGTCTCCAGTGTGTTTGTTTGCTTTCCTGTTCTTTGTTATGAAAACTGTGCTTTTCAATGTAGATTAATCCACATGGTGTGGATTTGTCATGATTGAAAGGGTCTGGAGACCCAGGTTTTCCCGAGGAAACTGTTGTTCTGTGGGTGTCATTCCATCTCAGATTATCTCTCTCTTAGAGAAATTTTAGTTCTTCCCAAGTGCAGCTTCAGATCTTGTAGCCTTTTAAGAAAAGATCCTTTTGCATACCTACTTAAATTCATACCTTAAGACAGGAGGACATAGGGGATTGTGCAAGAACTATTCAAATGTACTAATAAAAATGTAAATTTCCCATAGGGAAAAAGACAAATTTTTGCTCATTTTATGTATTCAAGAAACTAAGAAAACATCATAGTGGTCTTGGTGTTTTTATTCTTCTGATAAGGAGTCAAGCAGACTTCTTATGGGGGCATCTGCTTCAGAGTCACACAGCTTAAAATCTTTTTGTAGGATCTCACCTCTGTGCTCAAGACATTTCAAAAGAGTAGACAGTCTCTTTGTAAGGGCAATATTTTCTCAGTAATGATGTTCACCAATTCATATGAGAAATTTCAGATCACCATTAAAGAAAAAAAGCACTGTATTTGATTTTTTATGTGTATGACCATCATTCACAGAAATGAATAAAGTAATGCATTCCTTCTCCTCTCTTTATTAGAAAAATGGCTGACTTTAACAGTAATGTCTATGGCTATTAAAGAATGATATCAATTTTCTGAAACAACTTCTCAAACTCAAATAGGTCATATATTTTATAATCTCAAAAATGGCAGTTTGATTCAATAAATTTTTGTTCAAAATCTCCAAAGTCTTCTTTTTGTCCTCCATTTAAATTTTCTTTATTTTGTGAAGCAAGAAAGTTTCTTTAATCAGTCATCTGTTCTACAGAACTTGGGTTATTTCCAGATTTTGGCTATTGTGAACAATGTTACAATGAACATATAGGTACAGATGTCATTTCTACTGTGCTTTTTTGCGTCCTTGGGATATATTCCAAGAAGTGGTATTGTGGGGTCATATGAAAGTTAAATTTCTAGTTTTTGAGGGACTGTCCATATTGTTTTCCAGAAAGGCTGAACTAGTGGGCATTCCCACCAACAGTGAAAGAGCATCCCTTTTTCCCCACATCCATGCAAGCACTGGTTGCTTTTGTTCTTTTGAATGTGTACCAGTGGGAATCTTTATTTGAGCATTTTATGAGTTGATGTTCCTTCATTTGTTTTATACATGTTAGTGAATATTGTCTTATTATTGTATAGATTCGTTGATTATTTGCTGTTTTTAGTTAGTCTACTTTGTCTAAGTATAGAAATCTCAGTCTTTCTATTCTATCATTTGCGTGTATGATGGTTTTAAGCATTTTACTTGGAGCCCATATTTTTATTTATTTTTAATTTAATTTTATTATTTTTAATTGAATCACTGTGAAATACACAGCGACAAAGCAGTTTATGGTTGGGTTTCTGTCCTACAATGTTCCAACATCCATCCCTCCACCAGTGCATACTTCCCACGACCAATGTCGCCAGCTTCCCTCCTGCCTCAATGCCCCCAGCCTGTCTCTATGGCAGGCATTTTCCTTTTCTCTCTGTCTCTGTCTCTCTGTCTCTGTCTCTCTCTTTCTCTCCTTTTAGGGTTTGCAATACAGCTACCAAGAGGTTATCATGTTTATTATGTTATATATTTTCAGCACACAGTTCTTAATCAGAGCAATCATTTCCAATGATCTTTGTCATAGTGGTCTCTTCTCTATTTCAACTGCCTTTCACAGCACTTGAGGCAGTGGAGCCCATATTTTAATGCAGTTAAAGTGTTTTTTTTTTTAAGGGACAGAAAGTCAGGTTCCATTTTCTTTTGTGGGAGTGTTGGTTTGTGTCGTACTTGTTTGCATTTAGGGCTTGCTTTTGGCTCTGTCTTAAGGGATCACTCCTGGCAAGGTTTGGTGGACCATTTGTGTTTCCAGGGATTGAACCTTGGTCAAATAGGTGCAAAACAAATGCCTTACCTGCTATACTATCTCCACAGCCCCAAGATTCAGTTTTCTGATCCATGTTGTGTCTCCATGATTTTTTGTTGGTGAGGTTAAGCTATAGACATTAAATAAAATTACTTTTTATTTTAATTTTATTTTTTTAATTGAATCACTGTGAGATAGAACATTACAAAATTGTTCATAATTACATTTCAGTCATACAGTGTTCCAACACCCATCCCTCCACCAGTGTGATTTCCTAGCAACAGTGTCCCCAGTTTCCCTCCCACCCCAGCCTGCCTTTATGGTCAGCACCTTTCTTCTCTCGCTCTCTTTCTTTTTCTATCTCTCATTTTTGGTGATATGGTTTGTGACACAGATGCTGAAAGGTTATCATGTATATCCCTTTACCTGATTTGACTTAGTTCTTGTTCAGAGTGATCATTTCCAACTAGTGTTGTTAATGGGGGCTGGAGTGATAGCACAGTGGGTAAGGCATTTGCCTTGCATGCAGCCAACATGGCCGACCTGAGTTTGATTGCTCTGCCCCTCTCGGAGAGCCCAGCAAGCTACCAGAGTATCTCGCCCACACGGCAAAGCCTGGCAAGCTACCCGTGATGTATTCGATATGCCAAACACAGTAACAACAAAGTCTCACGATGGAGACATTACTGGACCCACTCAAGAAAATCAATGAACAACAGGAGGACAGTGACAGTTGTTAATGGACACTCCTCTATCTTAACTACCCTCCATCTCCCACACTGTTAACCAACTCTTCACTAGTCCTCCTGGAATGTTTTCCCTGGCATGGCATATTAGTGTCATACTGGTTTTTTTTTTTATATCCCACAAATAAATGCAGTTATTCTATATATGTCCCTCTCCCTCTGGCTCATTTCATTTAACACAATACTGTCCAAGTCTATACATTTATAGGCAAATTTAGTGACCTCATTTTCTCTAACAGCTGTGTAGTATTCCATTGTGAGGTATACCAGACGTTTATCCACACATTTTTTTCTCGGCTGTTCAGGTTGCTTCTGGCTTCTAGTTATTGTGACTAGTGCTTCAATGAACATAACGAAAGTTTTGTTTGAGTCTCAGTCGTACAATGATCAAACACCCATCCCTTCACAAGTGCACATTTTCTACCAACAAAACCCCCAGTATAACCCCCATCCCACCCCTATCCCTGCCTGTGTGGCAAATAATTTCCACATTACTCTATCTCTTCTTTGATTACTTTTAATATTTTGACTCCTGTCTCACCATTATTATTTGTACTTTTTCCCCAACACTCAGACATGCCAAAAAGGCAACATTAGACAAATTGTTTTCTATTACTGCTTATGAGTAGCATATGATGTGTGTGGCCACAAGAGCAGCCGCGTGATCTTAAAATTCTAAAATTTTAATAAGTAGGTCTGGAGAGATTTCTACCAAAAGCCCCTTGGTTACAAGATTCATTTGTGTGTCTCTGGGATCATGGCCATTAAGTAGCTTAATAAGTAGTTGGGAGCTCTTTGTGGGTGGCATCTCAGCGTCCCATCAGGGCAGGGAGGAGAAAGTCCGGTTCCTCCCCTATCCTGTGAGGCCCAGTGTGTGTCATCACTGCTTGCTCGTACCTGGATTTTCCAATTATTTCTGGAAGATAGTAGCTGCCGGGATCCCCAGGGAACAAGCAGAGGGATGGTACCCACTATCATTTGGGGTAGCCCAGTGAAGGTGGTCTAATGCAAAGTCTGGAGGCATTTCTGCCAAGAACTGCTCGGTTCTGAGATTCGTTTGTGTGTCTCTGGGATCATGGCCATTAAGGAGCTTAATAAGGAGCCAGGGGCCTTTCGTGGGTGGCACCTCAGGGTCCTGTCGGGGGGAGGGGGGAGAAATTACTACTTTATTGTAGTAGAGTTGGAAGTTGGGGAAGCTAATGCCTCCCATATTCTTTTTCCCAAGGATTGCTTTAAATTTTCATGGAGGGTTATTTTTCCATTGATAAACTTCAGGATCAATTTCTTTGAAAAATGTCATGCATATCCTTATAGGGACCACACTGAACCACTCCTGTGCTTTTGGTATTATTATCATTTTCACAATCCATGAGCAGGGGATGAGGTTTGTTTCCATTTCCTCATTTCCTCTTCTATTTCTTGCAGTAACTTTTTGTAGTTTGATTTGTACAGGTCCTTTACTTACTTAGCTAAAATGATTCACAGGTACTTGATTTTCTGAGGCACTATTGTGAACAGGATTGTTTCTTTAGTATCACTTTCTTCTCCATTTTTGCATATAGGAAAGTCAGAACCATTTGGCTATTGATTTTTGTAACCTGCCACTCTATCATACAAATCGATTATTTCTAGGAGATTTTTGGTAGAGAATATTGGGTTCTCTAATTATAGCATCATGTCATCTGCAAATAGTGAGAGCTTGATTTCTTTCTTGCTTATCTGGATGCTCTTAATATCTTTTTCTTCCCAAACTGTACTGTGTTGAATAGAAGTAGTGAGAGTGGGCAACTTTGTCTTTTCCCCAATCTTAGAAGGAAGTCTTTTAGTTTTTTTCCCCATTCAGGATAATGGTTTCTGTGGACTTGTGGTGGATGGCTTTGACTATATTGAGGAAAGTTCCAGCAACTCTCATTTTATTGAGAGTTTTTATCATGAATGGGTGCTGGATTTTGTTAGTTGTCTTCTCTCCATCTATTGATATGATCATGGGGTTTTTATCTTTACCTCTGTTTATATAGCGTATTATGTAGATTGAGTTGCAAATGTTAAAGGATCCTTGTATCCCTGGGGTTAATCCTACTTGACCATGGTGTATGATCTTTTTGATGAGTCATTAGATTCTATTTGCTAGTATTTTGTTGAGAATCTTTGCGTCTGTGTTCTTCAGGGATATCGGTCTGAAATTTTCTTTTCTTTTCTCTTTTTTGAAATAGTCTCTGTTTGCTTTGGGTATTAGGGTGATATTTTTGTCATAAAAACTGTTTGGCAGTATTTCTGTTTCTTTAGTTTCCTGAAAAACCTTGAAAAGTATTGGCAGTAGATCCTCTTTAAAGGTTTCAAAGAATCTATCTGGGCCTGGGCTTTTGTTTTGGGGAAGATTTTTTATTAGCATTTCAATTTCCTTGATGGTGATAGATCTGTTCAGGTATTCCAAATCTTCTTCGGTCAGCTTTGGGAGGTTATAAGAATCCAGGAATTTGTCCATTTCTTCAAGGTTCTCTTGTTTCGTGCCTTAAAGATTTTCAAGGTAATCTCTGATGATCTTATGAATTCTGCAGTTTTTGTTGCTATGTCCCCCTTTGCATTTCTGATATGGCTTATTAGGTTCCTCTCTCTATTTCTTTGTGAGTGTCACTAGTGGTTAATTGAGCTTGTTTTATTTTTTGGGCTGGAGCGATAGCACAGCGGTAGGGCGTTTGCCTTGCACGCAGCCAACATGGCCGACCCAAGTTCAATTCCTCTGCCCCTCTCGGAGAGCCCGGCAAGCTACCGAGAGTATCTCGCCCACACGCAGAGCCTGGCAAGCCACCTGTGATGTCTTCGATATGCCAAACACAGTAACAACAAAATCTCCAATGGAGACGTTACTGGGTCCACTCGAGCAAATCGATGAACAACAGGAGGGCCTTTACTTTACTCGAGCATTTTTTTGAAGAACCAGCTCTTAGTTTCGGGTTTTTTTTTTTGTTTTTGTTTTCTGGGATTCAAGCTCATTGTTTTCTATTCTAAGTTTTATTATTTTCTTCATTCTGCTTGGTGTAGGCCCCTTTGTTTGGTCATTTTTCAAGATCTTAAGCTGTGAGATTAAGTTATTGATGTGGGCCCTTTCTTCTTTCCTGATGAACATTTGCAGAGCTATAAATTTTCCTTGTATCATTGCTTTTGCCGTGTCCTACAAATTCAGATAGCTCATGTCCTCATTCTCATTTGTTTCCAGGAATCTTTTGATTTCAACTTTGACTTCCTTTCTAACCCATGGGTCGTTCAGTAGTGAGCTGTTTAAGTTCCAGGTTAAACAAAATTATTCACAGCTAGAAATGTATTACCTTCTTTTTATGTGTTATTCTGGGTTTTTGTGGTTTGTCTTTGTTTCTTTGACATTTATTTTTCTTTCTATTTTGATACCTGCCCTTTATCCATTAGCCTCTTGGTTATGTGTTCTAAATTTATCTTGAAATTACCATGCAGTTTACCTCTGAAGTTCTTAATTCAAAGGGATATAAGCCTCAAGTTCAGTCTCTGAAATTCTATTTTTTTTTCCCTTTCTCACAGTTAATGTTTTAGTACTTTCTAATAGTGTTTGTCTTTGATAGAAGATCATTTAGTGTTTTCAGAGCTGGTTTGGTGAGCATAAACTTCTTTAGTTGTTCATTTGTAAAACTGTCAGACTTTTGAAATTCAGTGATAAAATAGTTAAATAGAACCTTCCTTATTGGATATGTTTTTCTCAGTAGTGTTCAAGTGTCCCAGAAGCCACTCCTGGTGAGCTGAATGCAAGGACCCAAGAATGTAGTACTTTGAGGCTGTGTCATCTGAAACAGTGCTCAGTGCTCAAGGGTCTTCAAGGGCCACACCAGGCAGTCTTTTTGGGTAGCAAAGGCACCACCTGGTGGCATTCAGTGAAGTATACAGTGCAGAGGATCAAGTCAGGATTGACCACTTACCCTATATACAGTCTCTTAGGTGCTGGTCGGTTGTCTGTTTTCACTCAGTGTCTGGTAAAATCTCAGCATTCCCTCTGGCATATTGGTTGATAGATCAGCTATCTTAAAAAGTATATTTATATACTTAAGTATTTAGTTTATAGTTCATTTTTATTTAATTTATGTATGTGGTGTGAGCTAGGGGGTCCATATTCATTTTCAAAAGTAGAATATATGTCAGCACCATTTCTTAAAAATATATTTTTACAAGTGGCCAAAAGACACATGAAAAAATGCTCTACATAACTAATCATCAGGGAGTTGCAAATAAAAACAAGAATGAGATATCATTTCACACCACAGAGATTGGTACACATCCAACAGAATAAGAACAACCAGAGATGGCGTGGATGTGAGGAGGAAGGGACTCTCTTTCATTGTCAGTGGGAATGTCGACTGGTTCAGCATTTTTGGAAAACAATATGGGAATTCCTTCAAAAATAGAAATTGAGCTTCCATATGACCCAGCAATACCACTTTTGGTAATATATCCTGCAAGTGCAAAAAAAAAAGCACAGTAGAAACAACATCTGCACCTGCATGTTCATTGCAGCACTGTTCACAAGTACTGTTCACAATAGCTAGAATCTGGAAACAACCCAAGTAACCGAGAACAGATGACTGGTTAAAGAAACTTTGGTACATCTACACAATGGAATACTATGCAGCTGTTAGGAAGATCACTTGATCACTTGACATCCCTTACTCATCGGTTTGCTCGAGTGGGTGCCAGTAACATCTCCATTCATCCCTGTCGCATGCTAGTGTAGCCCAATAGCATCTGCTCACTCCAGGAACATGAAGAACCTCAAACCATTCATTCAGCGTCTTGATGAAGAAGTCTGACCATCTCGTAGGTGGGCGGCCACGCTGTCTTTTGACGTCCTGTGGAATCCAGTCGGTAACGTCTCTAGACCAGTGGTCATCTCCAACTCACATTACGTGTCCAGTCCATCTGATTTTTGACGACTTGGCAAATGAGACAGCATCCCTGATTCTTGATCGTTGATGGAGGTCAGAACTCCAGATTCCTTCTCTCACTTGAGTGAAGCATGGTACTCCAAGCAAACCTCTTTCGATTCCTCTTTGGAAGACCCGAATAGCATTCTCATCCTGTTTTCATAGGGTCCAGGTCTCTGAGGCGTATGTTAATGCAGGAAGAATGGTGGAGTCGAAGAGATGTGCCCGGAGTCAGAGGTTCTTCATCCTCTTAGTTATTTCTTTGATGCTCTTGAAGGCGTTCCATGCCACTCTCTTCCACCTGTGCAAGGCAGGTGTCAGGTCGTTTGTCATGTTGAGTTCTCAACCTAGGTACATACATAACTGCTACATTGTAGATGTTCATTCCATTGAGAGCAAATGGAATGTCAGGTACAAGTCCACTTTACATAAACATTGTCTTCCTGAGATTCAGCTGCAGTATGACCTTTCCACCCAGTGATGCTTAGGACTTATTCCTAAATCTGGGCTCAGGGATCAAATCTGGTGGACTCAGAGGATCATACATGATCCTGGTTTTCAAACTTGGGATCCGCTCTGTGCATGACAAGTTCCCTATGCATTGTACTATTGCTCCAGCCCCCGAAGTTAAAAATTTTGAGACAAGGAGATTATTAAATTATTTTACTGTGTTTACCTTAATTACAGCTCTTTTCATAAGTGAAAGAAGATAGAAGAAATAGTTTGAGAAGGAAGTGTCAAGCAACAGATGCTTGTGAAGACAGAGGGGACTATGAGCCATGAAATGTGTAAAGTATCCGAAGTTTAAAAAAGCAAAGAAATGAAATATTGAGTAGGCTCCCCAGGACAGAATCCCATTTTATTAGTTATTTATTTGTTTATGGCATATGGAGCTGGGACACAAACCCAGAGCCTCACATATGAGATGAGTGTTCGCTGATTGAGCTACATCCCGAGCAATCAAGTCAGGTTCCTAATCCTTGAAATTCATCAATTTGCATCAGTGCTTATATATAAAAAAATTTCAGGGAAAATTTGTACCAAACTTACTATTGTATGACTGACTGTCTGTCTGTATATCAGTGAACCTGTTTTTGTGTTTGTTTTCTTTCTGTTTCTCCTTTGGATTATTTGTTACAAGCATTAGCTCACAGTCAAATAGAAAGTAACTTTAAGTTCAAAGAAAGACCTAAAAGTGTGTATCAGGGAGAAGGAAGGTCAGTTAAAAATTAGAAAAGCTTGTTTAAAAGCGTATGCTCTCTTTCACCTTCCAAATTAAGATTTGTATTTAAAAAATTCTTCTGTTACACAAATAACCTGATCCTTCTCCCTCCTAACTTCCCTCTCTCCTTCTCTCTTTCCCTCCCTCACTTCCTTACTTTCTTTCTCTCTCTCTCTCTCTCTCTCTCTCTCTCTCTCTCTCTCTCTCTCTCTCTCTCTCCCTCTCTCTCTCTGTCTCTGTCTCTCGCAAACAGACTGACATTGAAACACACATATAAATATGCGATCATCACACCACATTTATACCTCTGCCAATTTTTACCTCACATGTAAACTTTAGGAAGTTCCACTCTAAATAGTTTTCAAATCTCAGCTGCCACTTTGATTTCATCAAATCAAGCCGTTGTTGAGATCAAACATTTGAAATGAGAAAAGATTTTTAATCCATTTACCCCAGATGGGGTCCAATTCTTGAAGCTACAGGATTAGAATTTCTCAAACCTTTCCCAGACTCTTGCCTCCCACATGTGTGGCATGTTTTACAGCCACTTTCATCAATTTGCATCAGTGCTTATATTTGAAAAAATGTCAGGGAAAATTCTTTATAAATCAGCCTAGCTGTAACTGTTGGTATATTTGAGTGACAAAAAAATGCTGTCTCTCTTAGAAGGATCGGCAAAGAAGAATAGGTTTTACTGAAATCAATCTCTAAGGACAATGTAAGGGATAGAAAAAATAAAGAAATAACTGAGATCAGAACAGGGGTGGATTTTTGTTTTACTCTTCAAACGTTTTTGTAAACGATAAATTAAAAATGTAGATTACAAGTTATTTCAACTATAAATTAACTATAAATTCTGAATTTCAAACCACCACTTTATTTTCATCAAAACAGAAATGTTTGGTCTGATAAATGTAAACCTTTTTCTTACAAGCAGCACCTTGAGGAACTGTAAGATTTCTCATGACTGGTGTTTATTCTCTAACGAAATTTTCATTTTCATTTTCTCACAGTTGCCAGAGAACAAAGATTGCATTTTATGTTCTTGGATTCCAATTACAACTTAAGGCAACTTCTGCATTGGTATGCTGCACAAAGCAGGATTAATCTAGTCTTGGGAAGAAAACCTGTGGGCACAAGAAGTCTGGATGGTGTAATGGGTGAGAATGGCATTGCAGGTTTTCAGAACTCACGTGGCAAGCACATGTGTCTCTTAAGATCCTGTTTTATAACGCCTCAGACCTTTGAGAAGACCTTCGTTTATGGCGTTAGGAGCTGGGTCTCTTCCAGTGTCATCTTATGATTAAACAAATGTCGGCTAAATTCATGCAATTACTTAGTGTTCTTTAATTAACATGCAGTTGGAGTTTTCCTCTGAAAGATAATATGTGTAAAACGTTGTGCTTGAAAAATATGCCTTTATACATGCTGGCCAAAAGAAACGATATGGTGGGGTCAGAGTGAGAGTAGAGAGAGTAAGCACTTGGCTTTAACCAGACTAACCAAGTTTGGTCTCCAGCACCCTACGTAACACCCTGAACCCTGCCAAAAGTGAATCTGTAGTATCACTTTTGAGATTCTGGGAGTGAGCCCTGAGCACCACCAGGTGTGGCCCCCAAATCCAAAATAAATAAACCCCCAAAACAATGAACAAAAAACATGGGGAAGAGTTAAGCAAATACATGAACAAAGTAAAATGGAGCATGGCAAGCAGCTTTGAACACTTGATAACGCTTTCTTCAGATACTCAGAAATTTTTCCACAATGAGCTCTGGAAGGTTAAGATGCACAGGCAATTGTAGACAGTTCAGTTAAAGATCCACCCAAGTGCACTGTGAATCCTTTCTCTCCTTTACCTGTACAGTCTACTTGCAAAGCACAGTGTTTATTGTTGGTTTGTGATGCTGCTGAACCTGACCTACAAACTTACACAGAGCTTGGGAATTGCTGTCACTCTCAGAAGCCCCTTAACAAAACAGACATGAGTGGTCTAAGTGACATTGTTTCTGACTCTTGACTGGGTTAGTTTAACATCAATGGTTTTCAATTTTTTAATAATATGGACTCATGAAAATAGGAGAAATATATCAGGGACTGCTAAAGCAGAAAGAAAATGAAGCCATAGGGCCTGAACAAAAGTACAGATTAAGGTACTTGCTTAGTTTTGTATGAGCCTAGTTCAATCTCTGGCACCACAAATGCCACTGAACACCTCCAGAAGTGATCCCTGAACACAGAGTCAGAGAAATCCCTGAGCTCAACCAGGTGTAGCCCCAACATCTCCCCTCCTACCTCCCAAAAGAAAATTGCTTATAAAGTAGTCCGTGTATAGTTTTTAAATTTAACATCACAAAATTAAAATCCTACAGCTATTTGCATTTAAAATGAGCACAAGCCTACCAATAACAAAAATTCTATTAATAGAAAGCATTATTTAATTCAAATAATGTTTGTGTAAAATCTTCTTTGCTAGAACATTTGATAGCCGATGTTGTTTCCGAGACAAAATGCTGCATTGATATCCATTAGATTTTTTATCAGGGACAATTGAAAAGTATTTTTACATAAATATGACAGTGTAATAGTTCTATAATTGAGAAATAAATATTCTTTTCCCAGTGATATTCAAAATAGAGTGACTTCAGAAAGCAACTTCAGTTTTTCTCCTTTTCATGAGGACTACATGCTCATTAGTTGACATCTTTTTATGAGAATTAATACAATTAAAATTTTGAGCTAACAGCTTTAACAGTCAACTTAGATTGTGTTTGGCTTTCTGGGTGACATAAACATCAGTAAAATATTCTTGCAAATGTGGAAATTTATACATTTTCTTTTGTCTCTATTCAAATAGTCAACTTCTTTTTGAACTTATCTATCTTATTTCTTAATGTAAAATGTTTGTGCAACTCCCATTAAGAGAAATGTACAGTTGACTGAGTAGGCTACAGATATGAGCCATATATGTACACTGAGTTGCTCATTTCCCTTTCAACAAAGCATCTACTAGGATAGAGAGTCACTCTTGCAGAAACTGCTTGATTCCTTCTTATATGCCAGCGGTCAAGGCATGAAAGCACTCCTCCTGCGAGTCACCCCTGCTGCATGGAGATGTCCCCATTTGAGTCCAAACTTTTGTACAGTATCCTGAACACAACACAGCAGCTCAAAACAGCTGAATTTCACTGATGGTCTTCACCAAGTTATTCATCAGAGTTTTCAGGCTCTCTCTAGGAACTCTATGAGGAAGATAATAGGGGTCAAGTAATCATGAAAAGAAGTTCTGAAATTTGTTATCCCTGAATCCTGGTATTTAGTCATCCACATGTACCTCTTTTTATCCATAGGAGAACTTCTGGGAACTTCTCAAAATCAGGGCACCCACTGCCCGCCAAGGAGTGAATTATCTTTATTTGGTGTGGCTAATTTTATGCAGTAGAATTATTTTATTTGTTGTTCTTAAGCAAAAACAAAAAAGCATTACTTAGCCTTTGATGTTCACCAATTTTTTTAATAATGTAAAAAGTGACTGCTGTACATCTCATTGTTACTATTATAATAATTTTACATTTTTTCATTTTGTGTCTGCACGTGCTCTCAATGTTAGGAAGTGACTGTAGTTAACTCCTGGGTCTTTGGATCTTTATCAGGAAGGAGTGGTCTCAGCGATGTACAAAGTGGGAAGTGTGTCCGGGGATAGAGCGTGCACAGAGGGGGTCCCAAACTCTTAGAAAATGTTCTTCAGACTCTTACAGAGCTCATTCCTCTCTCTTACCTCACTGGGAAAAAAATCAGAGATGCAAAGTGTCAGCAAGTATTTGCATTTTGGGAAAATGCAAATTTCAACCCTAATTCACATATGCACAGATTCCCTAGCCCCTGCATTTGGAGTGAGTTGTAATGGAGAATTGCTGCTCTTCTAGTTAGTGGAGAACTCTTGTCTCCTTCTCCCACAGAAGAAAAAGAGCAGAGCCTATTCTACTGTTTCACTTTGCAGAGAAAGTAAGGTTTGACTGCAGCTCTTGACCTAGAGGGTCAGCTGGAGGGGAAGGAGGGGCATTAGCTTGATGAATTAAGACCAGGAAATGGAAGGGAGCAGCTGGGTCTCTAAGGCTTGCTCACTCCCTGGCCCTGGCTCCAAAGCACCTAGTGGGCAGCTTCAACTCTGGTCCTCTGGCCGTTGGTAGAGGAATAGGGCAAACGAAGAAAGGAAACGGCGAGGAGAGATGGGGAAGCTCTGGAGTGGGGCTGCTGGAGAACAAAGGCACTATTCTGAGAGCTCTGCTCTGAAAAGTCCATAGTCTCCCTTTACCTTGTCTCAATAACCTGGGATCAAAGACCTGCCCCCTGTGGGCCAACTCCTGCTGCTCCTGGGATGTGCACTTCTCCGGAGGAGAGAGAGAGAGCCTGGGGAAGGAGTGGGAGAATCCTGGAGGGAGAAGGAGGAAAGAGAGAGTGAGAGGGAAGGAATAAAGGAAAGAGGAGAGATGGGGGAGGGCAGAGAAAAGAAAGGGGAAAAGCCCCGTTGCTGACACGGGGCATAACTTAATTTTCACGGTGCTGGGACAGCTGTATCGTGTAATCTGCCATGGCATGCCGTTAAAGCTTCAATGACTTTACTGACCCAGAAGGGGAACTCAGACCGTGGAGAGGCTTTTGAAAAGAAGTGGTGATCTTTCACGATTTATGAGCTTGTCTTAAAGAAACAGACTCCACTCACTTGAAATTAATCACCCTTTCCAGGGCGCATAGAAATAGGGGTATCTGTGCTGAGTCCTGCAGAGCCTGAAGAGTCACATTAGGTTCGCCTGCCCTCTTCCCTGGAAGGCTTCTAGGTGACATGGTGGTGAGGGAGGGGTTGAGTTTACCAGGCACTGGCCTTCCCCCACCCTCCCCTGGTGAAGCCGGAGGGAGGCCAGTATGCAGTCACTGTAACTTGTGAAGGAGGGAAGCTGAGGCCAGGAGGTCAGGACTGGGAGAGCTGGCAGGAGGGTGGGGTGGGGTGGGGAGGGGCTTCTGTGGGGTGGAGAAAGGTCTCATTCCTCTGCTGGGACTTGCATTCATTGTGCTGGAATAAAAAAGAAACCAGGAGAAATATAAGGCATTTCACACGCTGCTGAAATGTGAGACCTCCCGTGTGATTAAAACGCTGAAAGGAAAAATGGGGTATTAGGAGAACACTTTCTTCTCCCTCATTTTACATATTTCTGAGAACAAAAGGTGAAAACTGCACCCTAATGTGCATGTACTTGCTGTTTAAATTTTGACAAAGACATCTTCCCTCATAAGGTTGTCTTGGATAACTGGAAACCCTAAAATAATTAGCCACAGTAACCAAGTGAAGGATTCCCAAGCCAGAGGTGTTCTTTAATCTAATGTAACCAAGCTAATGTCAGCAAAACACAAGCGCAGCACACAAAGCTTTCTCCTGGCCATTTAGTAACCTCTGCTGAGGACAGTCTACAGGAAACAGGTCTTTATCACTTTCTCTTTTATTCCATTTAGAGGTTCCCTTTTATTTTTATTCAAGGCTTCTGTTAAACCTGTGGGTGTTGCTTTAATCCATTTGGGAGTCCTTTGTACATCTGGTCTCTGGATAGTGAGTCAAACAAGCTCTTTGTAAGTGATGGTGTTGAGTATATTTTAGTCAACAGAATTCTGCAGTCATGGACCAAGATGATGGAAGAGAATAACAGTGACCTGTGCTCTTGGCCTGTGGGATGCTCAGAGGTCATCCGTTGTCATCAGTCCATGCTCTCCAACATGTCCTAACATGCTGAACCAAGAACTGACTGAAATGATATGTCTCTGCACTGCAACATTTCTTGTACCCACCACAAGTCAAGGTTAGATGACCGAATTTCACCGATCCAAGCTGCAGTACCCTCTGAGAGTTACTGGTTTTATGGAATTACGCCACTCATCCATTAAAAATTGGCAGATACGGTGGCTGATTTCTGACAGCAAATTATCAATCCAGACCTAGCATCAGAGTCACCTAGAAACTTTAAACAATAGCACCAAATCCATGCCCAGATTCACTGTGTCTGCTTCTCTTGGGTAGGGCCAGGCAGGTATTATTAAAAAAAAATTGTGCTTAAGCTACTTAGGTGAACCCTAAGGTGAAATTCAATTAACAAAAAATTAACTATTTCGAAGTGGTAGCTACCACCTCTACTAGTTCAAAACGTTTTCATCATCCCAAGATAACCCAATCCCCCTTCTCATTAGACACTTTTTCCCCACTGGCTTTTTCCTTTCAGATCCAGCCAACCATTAAACACATATCTTTGTGGATTTATCTACTCTGAATGTTTCATATAATTAGAATCACGCAACATATGAGCTTTTGTGACTGACATAGGCCTGCATATTTTTAAAAGGTGTCTTTAAGGTAGGGGGTGACAGTTGCCTTTCTATGAGAAGAGTTTTGATCTTTCATTTAAAAGTTTTGATTTTAGTTGCTCGTAGCACCAACAACCAGAAAGCACAAAAATTTATTAATTCCATTCCCTTCATATAGCATCTTGCTGCAAAATCTGAACTTCATTGTGGTCTTACAGGGTAGGTGCTCCCAAGTACTACTCAGGACTTGGAAAAACCTAAATCCACAATGGGCACAAGACTATGTGTGGTTGCACAAGTCTTACAATAAGGTCTTGAGTACTATTTGGGAGTACCTACCCTGTAAGACCACAATGAAGTTCAGATTTTTCAGGTGGCCTGTGAGTGTGGGCACTTCTCTGCTTCTTTTTAACCAGGATTGTCCTGCAAGTGCCCCGACACAACTCATCTTCTTGCAATATTCCCTCATATCAACAAAAAGAGATAAAACTATATGATCATATAAATAGATGCAGAGAAAACATTTGATAAGATCCAGCACCCGTTTATGATTAAAACTCTAACCAAAATGGGTATTGAAGGAACTTTCCTCAATATATCAAAAGCCATCTACCACAAGCCTATGGAAAGCATTGCCCTCAATGGGGAAAAACTACGTGTCTTCCCTCTAAGATCAGAGATGAGATAAGGATAGCCGCTCTCACCACTTCTGTTCAATATAGTACTAGAAGTACTTGCAATAGTAGTTAGGCAAGAAAAAGATATTAAGAGCATCCAGGTAGTAAAGGAAGAAACCAATCTCTCACTATTAGCTGATGATATGATACTATATTTGGAGAACCCTAAAGACTTTATAAAGAAACTGCTAGAAACAACAGACTTGTATAGTAAAGTCACAGGCTATAAAATTAATACCCCAAAGTCCATGGCTTTCCTATAAGCAAATAATGAGAAAGAAGAAAGTGACATAAATAAAGCAATCCTGTTCACAATCATACCTCAGAAAATCAAGTACTCAGAATCAGCTAAGGAGGTAAAGGACCTGTACAAAGAAAATTACAAAACTCTACTCAAAGAAATAAAAGAGGATACAAAGAAATGGAAACATATCCCCTGATCATGGGTTGGGAAAATTAACATTGCCAAAGTGGCAATACTCCCCAAGGCATTATACAGATTCAATGTGATCCCTATAAGAATACCAATGAAATTCTTCAAAGAAATGGATCAAACACTCCTGAAATTCATATGGAACAACAAGCCCCCATGAATACCTAAAGCAATTCTTGGGAAAAAGAAGATGGGACGCAACACCTTCCCCAACCTCAAACTCTACTACAAACTGATAATAATTAAAACAGCATGGTACTGGAACAAAGGCAGAACTTCAGACCAATGGAACAGGTTTGAATATCCTGATACCCACCCTCAAATATCCACTGCCCACTGTCCACTGTCCTCCCGTTTGTTGATTTGCTGAAGCGGGCCCAGTAATGGTCTCCATTGTGAGACTTCTTGTTACTGTGTTTGGCATATCGAGTACATCATGGGTAGCTTGACAGGCTTTGCCTTGAGGGCAAGATACTCTCAGTAGCTTGCTGGGCTCTCCGAGAGTGGTGAAGGAATTGAACCCCAGTCGGTTGGGTTGGCTTTGATAAGGGAGCAAGAAATGTGAAGTGGAGCGAGGAAATCCTCTTTAACCTGTGAGGCTGGCAAAACGGGACGCTATGTGCAAAAAATAGGCTCAGACCTCTATCTAACATCATGTACAAAATCCAGATCAAAATGAATTAAACACCTCAACATCAGACCAGAATCCATAAGGTATATTGAAAACAAGGTTGGCAAAACCCTCCATGACATCAAAGTTAAAGGTATCTTCAAGGTTGACACTCCACTGACTCTAGTAAGTGGAAACAGAGATAAACAAATGGGACTATCTTAAACTAAGAAACTTCTACACCTCAAAAGAAAACAGTGACCAAAATACAAAGACAGTCTACAGAATGGGAAAGGGTATTCACCCAATACCCATCTGATTAGAGGTTGATATCAAGGATATATAAGGCAGTGGTTGAACGCTACAAGAAGAAAACATCCAGCCTCATCAGAAAATGGGGCAATGAAATGAACAGAAACGTTCTCAAAGAAAAAATCCGAGTGGCCACAAGTCACATGAAAAATTGTTCTTCATCACTAATCATTGGGGAGATGCCGATCAAAACAACAATGAGATATCATCTCACACCACAGAGACTGGCCCACATCAAAAATAACAAAAGCAACCAGTGTTGACATGGATATTGTGAGAAAGGGACTCTCCTTCATTGCTGGTGGAAATACCAACTGGTTCAGCCCTTTTGGAAAACAGTATAGACATTTCTCTCAAAATTAGAAATAGAGCTCCCATTTGACCTAGTAATACCACTTCTGGGAATATATCCTGGAGATGCAAAAAAGTATAGTAGAAATTATATTCGCACTTGTACTTACATTGCAGCACTGTTTACAATAGCCAGAATCTGGAAAAAAACCCGAGTGTTTTTTTAAGAAAAACTTTAATACATCTACACAATGGAGTACTATGCACCTGTAGAAAAGATGAAGACATGAAAGTTGTGTATAAATGGATAAACATGGAAAGTATCATGTTAAGTGAAATGTGTCAGAAAGAGAGGGAGAGACATAGAAAGATTGCTATCATCTGTGGAATATAAAGTAACAGAATGGGAGACTAACACCCAAGAATAGTAGAGATAAGTTCCTGGAGCTTTGCTCCACAGCTTAGAAGCTGGCCCTACATGCTGGGGGTATAAGACAGCTCAGATATAGAAGGGAAGAGAAGGGATTGCTAAGTAAAGAGTATCTGGAATGCCTACTCGGGATAGGAGATGCATGCTGAAAGTAGACTATAAACCAAACATGATGGTCATTCAATACTTGCATTGCAGTACACAACATCCTAAAGGAGAGAGAGAGTAAAAGGGAATGCACCTGCTACAGAGGCAGGGGGATGCGGTTGGGGGATGGGAGTGATACTGGGAACATTGGTGGTAGAGAACGAGCACTGGTGGAGGGATGGGTACTCGATTATTGTATGACTGAAATGTAAGCACGAAAGTTTGTAAGTCCATAACTGTACCTCACTGTGATTCATTAAAAAAAAATCATGGCTCAGATTCATCATCTCTTCTGCACCAAGCTTTCTCCATGTTGGCAATATATAGAGAAAAAAATGGTCGCTCTGTTTTATGGCTACATATTATTCAAGTGTTTGGGTATCATATTAAACTAATGAATTTTGGATTCTTTATTTTGTGGCTGGAGTGATAGCACAGTGGTAGGGCGTTCGCCTTACAAGCGGCCAACATGGCCGACCCGAGTTCGATTCCTCCGCCCCTCTCGGAGAGCCCGGCAAGCTACCGAGAGTATTCGATATGCCAAACACAGTAACAACAAAGTCTCCAATGGAGACGTTACTGGGCCCGCTCGAGCAAATCGACGATCAACGGGAGGGCCTTTACTTTTACTTTTTATTTTGTGGCTGTCAGAAGTGCTCAAGGGTCACTCTGGCATCCTTGGGGGACCATATAGGGTGATGGGGATTGATTCCAGGTTAGCTGCATGCAAGGCAATGCCGGACCCATTCATTTTACCATCTTTTCTGGCTGTAATGAATTATTTTCTTATGACTATTTTTATTTTGGAATGTTTTAAAGCTATAAACAACACTACTAAAATATTTTCATACGTTATTTCAATAGGCCATTTTAGCTTTCTGTAGATATTTTTAAAATTTGTTAGTATTCCATTATCTCTAACAGTCTAGCCTGATAAATTTTATCATAAGCTCTCAACCAAACATTTTAATTTAAGAATATCTTAAATTCTAAATGACTGGAAACCGATTTCAAGTGGCTTATGTGTCAGAAGAGAAAACTGTCTGCTTTTAAGTCCACCTTAGATTTTATTGCTCTGTTCAGTAATGCTCAACCTCCCAAACATGCACTCCATAGTTATTTCCTAGCAAAATGGTGCCTTCCCCTTCAAACTTTATAACATTTTAACTTTTCACAGGTATTCTTCCCACTTTTGTGTGGGTTACAATATTACAAGTATTCATAGAAAAAAAAGGAGGAACAGAGCAGGGCGGGGCAGGGGGAGTTAATTAAGAAAATTACTTGTGGCTAGAGAGGTACTGTAATGGGTAGGTGTTTGCCTTGCACGCAGAACCCAGATTCGATCCCCAACACCTCACATGGAACTCCGAGCACCTTTGGTATTATGTCCTGAGTGCACAGCCAGCAGTAAGACCTGAGCACTGCTGGGTGTGCCCCTCACAGACGGAGGAGGAAGAGGAGACGAAAAAGGAGGAAAGGGAGGAGGAGGAGGAGATGAGTACTTACCAAGTTGGAGAGATACGGTGGGTAGGGCATTTGCCTT
The DNA here is from genome assembly GCF_029834395.1 of Sorex fumeus. Lineage (NCBI taxonomy): Eukaryota > Metazoa > Chordata > Mammalia > Eulipotyphla > Soricidae > Sorex > Sorex fumeus. The sequence goes on from NW_026606103.1 coordinate 8,469,299, forward strand.
GCTTGTGGACCACCTGGATTCCATCCCTGGTACCACACAGGGATGTGTGGTACCAGCCAGTAATAGGAGTAAATCCTTAGCATTACTGGGTGTGACCCCAAAACAAAAAGAAAGAATATTACTTGTCATAAAGACTAACATATATAAATAATTTGAAATTTTTCATAACCTATAGAAGAGATAAATGTGAGTTGTAAATAAACACCATTAAAATTATTTGTGAACCAAATTAAATCTTACAAAATCTATTATACTTGTGCACCTACATGTGACTAACGCAATGAAAAGACCTTGTGCTTCCACAGTTATGGCCTACAAGAGAATAATTAGGAGTGATATCCTGTTATAGACTAAGTTATCACTCAACAAGTGTCTATAGAATATCTCTATATGTTGACCACACTTTACCCATATCATTATTTTCTCCTGAGTATTTAAGATATAGATTGAGTTATAAAGTCTAACTTAACTTTTGGTGGTGTTCCATAGAATGGTAGAACATTCTGATATTTGCACCAAAAATCCCAACAAATTTTCTCAAACTGCAAACAAATTGGCTATTTATTGAACCGGCCCCTATATGCACGACATACAGAAGTTGCAGGGTTGAGAGACTTAAGAGAATTTCAAGATGATCCCCTTCAACCTTTTTATGTCATGGATGAAAACTATGCTGTGAAACAGGTTATTGTTTCCCCCGGATAAGACAGCAAAGATGAAAATTCTGACCTCCAGATGTCCACTTTAGCATCCTTCCCTTTTGTAAAATCCAATTGGGAGTCTTGTTGCTTTCATCACTTTTCCTCTGTTTGGGTAAATCGGTTTCTTTTTATTGTTCATTTTTGTTCATTTTTAGGCCACACCCAGTGGTGCTTTTGGTTTACTTCTGGCTTTGTGCTTAGGGTCCAGGACTCAAGGGAACTTCTGTGGTGCCTGGGGTCTAAACTGGGTCAGTGATATGCAAGGCAAGTGCCATTCCACTGTACTGTATACTATCTGTCTGCCTTCATGTACTAGGCAGTTTCTGTGTTAATTCATGAATATAAGGTTTTTGCTTAAAAGTTGAGAAATTTCTGGCTTTGACTCTAGTTGGTTATGACTATAATCTAGGAGATCTTGAGTCTGGGCACTGAGGATATATGACATATCTCCCATCTTGGTATGGACTCACTATGACATATCTCTCACTTTGGGATGGACTCTCTATCACATATCTCTTATCTTAGGGTGGGCTCTCTAAAGTTTATTTGATCTTTCTCTCACCAGAGTTGCTATTATTAGTATCCAAATCTGGTATCTCAAAGACTTGAGAAATCTAACCTGAGAATTTACATGGTGTTACTTGTACCCTCCCACCCACTTCACAAGATAGATGAAAGTTTACCAAAATTGTACTCTACATACAGCCTGTGGGATGAGATACATTCTTTGACCATTTTTGGCAAATGCAATTGTCACACCCTCAAATAACTTAAAAGATTTATTATCATCCTGACCTTCCATGAAGGAGGGATTCAAAGCGAGAGTGGGTCAGAATCATCTCATTTCTTATAGAGAATACAGAAAGATTGTTATAACTCAATATGTGCTAATGCCATATCTTTATTCTAATTGTTTACCACTGAAATTATATGCATGCACAATGATGAACATGAAATACTTCACATGTGATCTTGTTTTATATATATATACATACATATGTACATATATATATCTTTGCAGTCAACTCCTTAATTTTTGTTATCACTCAGATTTCATATCAAAGTGGTTATTTACCTTTAATCAGATAACTCAGAGATTCATTTTATTTAACTGAAATTTTTGCAATGTATTGTTTCCCTAATTTAACTTGTAATTTGCACATTCCTTTTTCTAAATTTAGGCCCATCATTGTTGATCTGAAGACAACTAGAGAATTAACTGCTTTATAAATTTCCCCCTCACAAGAAACCACTGATATATTTATGAAAATTTAAAAAAAAAATATAAATGTGTATGTAATAAGTCCTCTCAGGTAAACCCCACAAAACCTAATATTTAATTATTTTATTAATCCTGGATATTTAGACCCAACCTTTATTGTATGTGTGATTCTGTGAGGAAAATGATCTGAAGTAATCCAGAGAAAACCTTGTTCCTCAGCACAGCAAAAATCAAAATTAACTCAGGAAAAAACTCTCCAGGATATCCCTTTACTGATCTCTCTCTTGTTTCCAGAGAATCTTCCTTTCAAATGCAAACACAGAGAACTGGGTGAATTCTATTAGGCAAAGTTTGTAAAACCTTACTGGGGATGATTTACAGCAGTGGGAGAAGAAAGATAATAGCACTTGGCTGTGGGCTGGGCTGCATTTGGCTGCAGGAAGACAGCCCAGAGTCCTGCTCTCTGCAGGCTCCTACTGGTTTAAGGGCTTTCTCCTGATGACACTTTTCCTAAAGATAATCACAAGGTTAATGAAAACTGGTGATCACGTCTTGGATTTAAAGAAGGACAAAAACTACTTTGTAGAAATTTTCTTTTATAATAATCTAGAAGTTTCTTTTTCTGACCAGAATGAAAACAAAGAATGTTTCCTAGAAATTGGAATGCATATAGTATGCTTTACCTTCTGCTCATGTGTATTTCGTAGGATGAATAACTCCAGTGACCTTAAGACCAGTCCATCAACACCTAACTCTACTCCCCACCCTACTGCATCTTTTAGCTGTGGACAACACAATGCAAGGTCTAACTTTCAAAGGGAATTATAATGTGCATTTAACGGGATAATAATGCTAGACAGAAGAAATATATATTTATGAGGAAACACCTCTGTAGATACCCAGTTCCTGGCCCCATTCAAGGAATGCTGACCTGGCATTATAGGTGACTAGAGGCCAACTGGAATTGCTTGGCTCTTGAGAGAAATCTCCCAGACAGCCTGCTCTAGGCTGAATGAAATAAGGGGCTCTCTATTCATAGGGTTAGATGTGGGTGGGGATGAAGGGAGAAGGCCCATCTGCATCTAATTCTGGCACACAGATCTAGTAATCCAGAGCTGGGAAATACAAGTCATGACTATGACTTAGGAGGAGCCTTGAGCTTTCTAGACATTTGAGCAGTCAGAAGTTATAGGTGGAGAAGAGTTTAGACATGTGTTTCTTCAAAGGTTAATATGCAAATCTACCATCTGGAAATCATATCCAAATGCTGAATTTGCTTTGATGGCCCCGGGTTGGGACCTGAGGTCCTGCACTTCTCATAAGCTCCTAGGAGATGCCAGATGTTGCTGGTTTATAGTCCATACTTGTTAGCAATAGTGATGTAGACAGCATACATTCTCAGTTTTGGCTTTGTACCTAGAAGTTTAACTGCAAGTTTTGGAGAAATGCATTACCTTGGCATCGATTTCTTTCTTTCTTTCTTTCTTTCTTTCTTTCTTTCTTTCTTTCTTTCTTTCTTTCTTTCTTCATTCCTTCCTCCCTCCCTCCTTCCCTCCCTCCCTCCTCCCTCCCTCCCTCCCTCCCTCCCTCTCTCCCTCCCTCCCTCCCTCCCTGCCTCTCTCTTTCTTTCTTTCTTTCTTTCTTTCTTTCTTTCTTTCTTTCTTTCTTTCTTTCTTTCTTCAGCCACTTCTGGCTGTGCTCAGGGCTTACTCCTGTCTCTGTGCTCTGATTTACTCCTGGCTCTGTGTTCAAGGATTACTCCTGACTCTTGGGGACTCAGGGAAACATATGAAGTGGCAGGGATCGAACCCAGATTGGCCATGTGTAAGGAAAATGCCCTTCCCACTGTACTATTGCTTGGACCCTAGGCATCAAATTTTTTAAACCTCAGATAATTTTAAAGTGCAGTGAAGATGGAACGGCTTCACAGAAGAGGGAGATTAGTTGTCACTGAGAAGCAGCAGACACTAAATAGACCACTCTGTGTACTCAGAAAGGAGAAGGCAATGTTCATTTCGAATGCCATGACTTCTGAAGCCTGTATCTCCTCAGCATCTGCTCTGGGTCCATGTGGCATCTGCTTCTCATCTTAGCAGCCTCAAAACAGGTAACTTAATATACTCTCTTTCTCTTGCTACATAAAAGTATTCAGAGAGAATGACAATATTAATGTATGCTTTTCTTCACTACAAACTGTACAATGAGGACTGGAAGGGGGAAAAAAAATCCTGGGTATCTGGGTCATTTCCCCCATAGACCTGCATCCCACTGGAATTCTTTCTTCTGATATTTTGTACAGAAACATTCTTCATCTTTTTAAACTAAGTGAATATATGCTTCAAGCCCTGGCATAAATCTTTTCAGATTTTGCTTTCAAGATCCTGTCTGGCATGGAGTTTCAACAATCAATTTTCTGATCCTTTTTAACAGATAAAAAGCATCATCAACATTCCAGAGCAGACAGAACCCAGAACTGCAGTTCAGTTGTGAATCAGTTTGAGAACTGGAGAAAAAAATTCATGGAATTTCTTGAAGTAGAAGCAAATTTTTGCAAAATAACAAAAAAACATATTTGTTTAAATGGGATACATAGTATTATGGGAGATGGAAGGAAGTGGCAGAAAATGCACCTATATTTCATAAATAATTCATGCATAAAATTATACTAATTACAGATATATACATTTCTACATTGCTGACATGTATTATATATATATATATATTACATATAAATATGTTAAGACAAATCAATTAAGTGACTAAGTTAAAGACAGAAACCATGTAGTCTGAGGTGCAGCTCAGTAGTAAGGAATAATGAAATTTCAGCATCATAAATCTGAGATTAGACAAAGTATATGGTCCAGAATAATGTCAATTTGTTCTCTGGGGATTTGTTATAATGTCAGTGAGGAAAGGCCATGGAGGATCCACTGCAGCCTGGGTAAGTGCCTGGCCTTTGCTCCTCCCCCAACCCTGTGAGGATGGGTGTTCTCTGGGAGTTCAAGTTTCTTCTGTAGCTGTTACTCCTGTATGTATACGCATGTATATGAGTGTCTGTGTGTCTGATCATACTCATACTCATCTGTGTGTGAGTGTCTATGTCTATGTGTGTATGTATGTGTCTGTGTCTGTGTGTGTCTATATGTGTGTGTCTGTATGTGTGTGTATGTATGTGCGTGTATGTATGTGTGTGTGTGTGTGTGTCTGGCACCGTTGTTGCTCGCCCACCAAACTCTGTGTTCTATGCCCCTTGTGGAGCCACAAGTCACTGGTTTGTAGGGACTGTGTGGTGGTTTGTGGTTCTTCCTTCTCTTTGCTGTCCTTCCCTGGACCACCTAGAGTTCCCCAAGGGTTCCTGGGGCCCAAAGTTGAATCGGGGGGATAACAGCTTGGAGGATGATTTCCTGCACTGATGGGACCCCTCACAGCTGTGCTGTACCAGGAGCATCACCTCAGCACCTGCTCCTCTCTTTGTTTCAGTCTCTGACTTCAGGGCTGCCTCCCAGACAGATTTTTCTTGGGTGTGGGGTGCAGAAGCAGCCTGTTTTGCCCTCCCTTCTCTCTATGGTCACCTTGGCTTTTAGTAGGGACAGAAACTGTTAGCTAACCGCATCTCACAATGCCTGTACGCTCAACGACCCACCCTGCCCTTCTTGAGAAATTCTCCTCTATAGGGAAAGAGAACCTGGCTGAAACTGTGCTTGTATGTTCAAGCCTGGATTTCATTCCCAAGGTCAACTATTTTGCCTCTGCCAAGGACTCATTTCTAATTCCCAAAGGTGCTCTCGGGGCCAGAGCCCTTTTAGACCAAAGTCCTACCTATGCTGAGTGTGGCTGACTGACTCAACACGTGTGTGTCTGTAACTGTGATGGGAAAGTGTCCTGATCAGGTTGGGTTCCTGCCTGTTCTGTCCACTTAAGCTATGAACAAATGAAAAGAAAATGGCAAAAATAGCTTTGGGATTTTATTTAAAAGTTTGGTCATATTTACACAATCAGAAATATACAACAGAAATTTAATTCTATTTACATCAATTGTCCTGTGGAGAAATTGGTTTCGTTAATATCACAGTTTCCTATAATGGATCTATAATGTTTCATGGAGATTTACTCTCTTCTTATCAAGAACAAGTGTGTGTGGGGGGTGGGATGCAGAGCCATAATACAGCAGGGACGGCATTTGCCTTCTATCCTTTGCATACCATATGGTTCCCCAAGCACTGCCAGGAGTGATACCTGAGTGCAGAGCCAACAATAACCCCTGAGCATTGCTTGCTGTAGCCCCAAATAAATAAAAAATAAATCAAATGTTTTTTTTTTGCTTTAGGGCCTGTATCTTCAAGCATAAGTATGAATAGCTTTTCTGCCTTGTTCTTCCATAATAAAAAAAATATAGAAGAGATCCACGGTCCTCCCGTTGTTCATCGATTTGCTCGAGTGGGCCCAGTAATGTCTCCATTGTGAGACTTGTTGTTACTGTGTTTAGCATATCGAATACATCACGAGTAGCTTGCCAGGCTCTGCCGTGTGAGCGAGATACTCTCGGTAGCTTGCCAGCCTCTCCGAGAGGGGCGGAGGAATCGAACTCGGGTCGGCCATGTTGGCTGCTTGTAAGGCAAATTTATAATCCTACCCAAAACCTTTAGAATAAATAAATCACCCATTTTATATTGCACCCAGTGATGCTCAGGAATGGCTCCCAGCTCTGTGCTCAGGGATCACTCCTGAAAGGCTCTGAGACCATCTGGGGTGCTGGAGATAGAACCTGGGTTGGCTGCTTGCAAGGCACACACCATACCTGCAAGGAAGCACCCATTTTTACTTCTTAATAGTAAACCATTACATATCAGTTTTGAACTCTCTTCCTGCATCTAAAATTCTTCATTATCATAGAGATTCGGGCTAGAGCAATAGCACAGCGGATAGGGCATTTGCCTTGCATGCAGCCAACATGGCCGACCTGAGTTCGATTCTTCTGCCCCTCTCAGGGAGCCTGGCAAGCTACCGAGAGTATCTCGCCTGCACGGCAGAGCCTGGCAAGCTACCCGTGACATATTCAGTATGCCAAACACAGTAACAACAAAGTCTCCAATGGAGACATTACTGGGCCCGCTCGAGCAAATCGATGAACAACGGGAGGACCGTGATCATAGAGTTTCAAGACTGCTCATCTTTGGAGTTGACTGGTCAAATGCACAGGGCAAAATGGTTTGTGTTCCTTCTTCTAGAGCAATAAATAAGTATCTTTAGAGAAGTCCAATAGTTTATATCTCAAGGCAAATGATTCCTTTGATCATTAGATTTCCTTTATTTTTTTCCTGAGATATAAAAAGCATGAAATATTTTCTGAATTCTTGCTGTTCATAAATTTTCTGCCTTATCTTACTTAACTAAAATTTCAAACCCATTTTGGACTTTTCATGTTACTAAAAGCAATTGCTGACTTTTCCATATTTTAATATAGTTTTTTTAATCATTTTTATCAGTAGTACTCCAATATTTATGGCTTCTTTACTAAACATATTTTGAAGAATTTGTAGAGCACCAAATATTAGATGTATTTAGTCAAGTGAACATTCTTATAACTATAGTCTATAGACTATAGAAGAAAGCTTACTTAAATTGTCTTTTATTTGTTATTTTGTAGTTGGGGAAGATTTGGGGACTTGAGGGGGCCATATACTTTGGTGTTTGGTGAACCATTTGCAATGCTGGAGATTGAGATGAAGTCTGCTGCACACAAAACAAATGCCTTACTCTCAGTATTACTGCCCATGAGTTTTTGTAACTTGTTATAAAGGCAGAGATTGGAGCATGATGATCTTTCATTGTTAACCAAACAGCACAGAACCCACCCCTCGTCTGTCTCTTTTATTTGGGTGGTTACATTCTAAACCACCTTTCCATCTGTCCTGTTGCTCCAGAGGAACATCCCCTTTTGGTCCTAGACCCCTTTGAAATTACTCAAACCAATCAATCCTACAACTATTTACTCTCTAGTTCCCTGTTCTAGAAGCTCCTGCATGCAGAATTCATCATTCCTACCTCCTGACAGTTCTGGTATGTTCACGCTTGGTACCATGGCTGCTGTACTTCCTGTGTCAGGGATCTTCACAAAGGCAATTTCTGTTTCTGTGTCTGCATCTCACCAGGTCCAGCTAAACCATTCCTGGGAACATTTTAAACATCCATAAGAGTTAGGGCTCCTTAGAAACAAAAATGGGTTTCACAGTCCTTTCTGAATGTTGGGCTGGAGCGATAGCACAGCGGTAGGGCATTTGCCTTGCACGCAGCCAACATGGCCGACCCGAGTTTGATTCCTCCGCCCCTCTCAGAGAGCCCGGCAAGCTACCGAGAGTATCTCGCCCGCATGGTAGAGCCTGGCAAGCTCACCGTGACGTATTCGATATGCCAAACACAGTAACAACAAAGTCTCCAATGGAGACGTTACTGGGCCCGCTCAAGCAAATCGATGATCAACGGGAGGGCCTTTACCTTTACCTTTACCTTCTGAATGTTGGGACACCCAAAGGTAGAACAGAAAATAAAGGGGGAAGGGAGAAGTGTGATTCTGTTAAGGAAGGGCAGAAATTAGTGTCTTAAATAACTCATAATTTTCCTCCTGTATGTATTTTTATGTTATCATGTGTATCCAGTATGAGGGCTGTGTGTGTTGCTTATTTCTGTGCTCAGACCCTTAAGTTGAATCTCGCAGGCTATAACCTGGATCATGCCCAGTACACTGTAGAGCTTTGAAAGATTCTGTCTCCACAGAATTTGAATATGCTTTCCCGTGTGAGTGGCATCTCACTTTGTGAGATATTCATAATATTCTTTTGTTTGATGTATTTGCCTCAAAATATTGATAGGCAGGTAAGAGGAAGAGTTCAATAGAGAAGGGGACCCAATTAATGAAACAGACTGACTTCAGCAGTATTAGCTGGATTAGGATATTGACTTGCAGTCTTCCGTAGTCTGCAAGTATTGGAAGAAGTTTCTTACTGGTGATTACAAAAGTCACCTCCAAAAAGGCATTCCAATTTTCTGTTCCAAAAGCCAAAAAACAATGGGAGCTGAGTTTGGAAACCAGAAGTTACTTCAGAGCTGAGTCTTTGGAACTGAATGAGGAGATCAAAGCAAATAAAATCAGATACATATATTCCTGTGTAATTTATGAAACAGCCTTGGGACTCCATTGGTTGGTGGATGTGTGATGCCAGCTAGGCTGACTCAGAGGGTCAAGAGAAGCAAAATGTGCACCTCACTGAAGGAATGCATACTGAGTTTATGGGAGGCTCACTGGGGAGTGCTTGCAGGATCAACATCATCCAAGGGGTGATGGATACAGAACTGTGCAAAGTGAGAAGTTAAACTGCAATGTAATTTCCACCACAGCACAGTCTCAGCTGATCCTACAAATGTATCCGGATTGGGGTGGTTGTTGGGAGATTTCCTATAATGAGGCAAAGAAGCTTGGCATTGTTAGCTCCTGATGAATTTGCAAGAAGGCAACTTTATTGCTGTCAAACGCTGAGGACGAGACACTGTGAACATCAGTAGTGAACACTCAGGACAACCAGGGAAACAACGTCAGAAATATTATTTTGTTGGGTCTGGAAATGCAGAGTCCTAACCTGTCAATAGTCAGTTCTCAGAACTCCTATGAAAGTTTTAAGGAGCCACATCTGATTGGGATATGTGGTTAAAGGAGATGTATTCTAAAGAGTAAATGCTGACTTAGCTAAGCTGAGTGTTCTACCACACAGATTACATTAGTACCTGGCTAGGAAGGAGTATAAATTAATAGTAAAGGCTAAAAGACACAGAGTGTCACCTGAAACTTGCAGTTCATCCTTCCTGAGCAAACTTTGCACCATTTCCCACCCTGAGACTCAAAGGTAAACATATTAAAATCAAGATGCTTCCAAATAAGGACAAATAACCTATTGGAACTTCCCTGCTGATTCTCTGTTCACCCCCTGCCCATCCCCACCCACCCCGGCACACATGAAGACAGACTCACAAGTACAGTACTGTTCTCCCATATCCTTAATTTTAGAGATCTCATGCTGAAGTTTCTCACTAATGGTGAGTTATTTGTTCAGAAAGATTTTATGGCTCTCATAAAATGTCAATTACAGTTTTAAAAATAACTTGTAGTTTTTGGGTAACATGATGCTGCCATCTTGGTTCCCAGGGGGAGTATTAAATTCAAGTAGCAATAACAAATCATTTAAGTAATAAATAAATAACCTGAGAGCTTGCGTTGTTAAGAGTTAATAGTCTCCCATACACTCAATAGAGGTTGAGGCTCCACTCAATTAAAGTGACCCAGGATAAGGGGGGGTGGGCAGGGGCCAAACTGCACCCAGCCGTTTTGTTGAAGGTATTCAACCCGCACACATTCATTTCCTTCTTTATGTTGTCTCTTTTCAACAGGGAAGGCTCTCTGCAATCCCTGGGCAGGAGAACAATTACGGTACAGTCTCAGAGAGCAGAAAGAGAACTAGGGTCATAAATATGTTAAATGGGTGCGTGGGTTTTAGTGGCTTTGTTAATGAAACACGGAGGAAACCTCAGGCTAATTAATGAATATGAAGCAGTGGGAAAGCTAACGGGCTTGGGGGATAGTTTTTGGAGGTGAGCATGTGACAGCTGTGTAATTATTTTTCTCCAGGAGGTCTGCTTATTTATTTTAGAAATCTTTTTTCTTTTCAACACCTCTAGTTGTCTGGATGGAGAATATCAGATGTGAATGGAAACAAAACCTTTAAGAAAAGATCAATCCTCTTTAAATTATGTTTCCCTGACTGGAGTAGTAACTGTTTCCTGAAAGAATGGTTCTGCAGATTGTTCAAAAGTGCTGTCCTTGTATTTTGAGAAACATTGCTCTAGGAAAGTGGATGAATGGCATGCTTTACATAGAGAATATATGACTCTTTCCTAATAAATGCACTTTGTTAAATAAATTACACTGGAACTCAAGCAAGTACTAAATGTTAAGACATTTCCATAGGTTCCAAGATATTTTAGCTTTGTGGTTTGGATAGTTTACTTTTTCCTTTTGTTCTTTCTTTCTTTTCCTCTCACTTTTTTTAGCATGAGTATCTCTATAGGAAATTAAGTGCTGCTAGTATGTCTTATTTGACACAGTCTGAATCTACAAATGATGTCCTGTGCCTCTTATGGAAGGGGAGCTAGTACTAGCATTCTGGGAATGTCCTGAACTGGGGGAGTATGTAAGCCAGACAGAGACCCAGGATCCAACAGAGGAGAGCGAGGGAGCATAGAGAAGTCAGAGGAGAGGAAGGAAAAGAAGAACTCTGGAGGGAGGTAGAGGGCAAGGGAGAATATAAGATATAACCATGAATAGAACTCTAGAGAAACAGCTGTACAACAATAAGGAAAACAAATCAAACCAACAAAGCAATGAAAACAAATCCTGGGGCAGATAGATGGTAGAGAGGTGAAAATGCTTGCCTTGCAATCTTATGACCTTCTTCTATCTCCAGCACCCCACATGGTCTCCAGAACCCATGAGTGATCCCTGAGCACAGAGCCAGGAGAAAGTCCTGAGCATCTCCAGATGTGACTCCAACGCTCCTCCTCCCCCAATGATGAATTACTTCCCAACTTCATTGCTTGATAGCTCGAATGGCTGAACTGTTAGAAATGAGTTACATTGAAGTGTTGCTGTAATTTGCTTAAGATACTAAAATGAGCTGACTAATCTGTTTGAGAGAAGTTTTAGTGATCTTTATAGCAATGACTTAATTTAAAAACCTATGTCTTTTCTCGATGGATGCTTTTGATGCCAACGTATGTACGTTGAAAGTACAGTCATTTTAGTCCTTCTTCGTTTTGGCAGCATAATTCGGCCCTGAGATTTTATCAACCTCTCCTTTCTCATCCTTCTTAATGCTGCCATATTGGGGGCTCTTTCAGGGTCAGGGGAATGAGGCCCATTGTATTTACGTTTTTGGCATATCGAATATGCCACGGATAGATTGCCAGGCTCTGCCATGCGGCTGGGATACTCTTGATAGCTTGCCAGGCTCTCCAAGAGGGATGGAGGCTTTAAGGGTGGCCTCTAATCACCCTTACAGATTTTGCCATGGTTCACACCATATTTGAACCCCATCAAATATAGTGTGGTAATTATGAAAAATGGGTAGGAAGTGTCTTATGTGTCATGTGGCTGCAGTCGCACAGTCCAAAAAGCAACTTTGACCATGGTGGTGTTTGGGTAGTGGAGGTCAGCTGATGAGGTATTTATCTGGCACTGGCAGGGTGGATCTTATGGGTGTGATCCCTGGGTTGCCAGAGATTGGGGGAAGCAGGCAGAGGATCTCGGTTTTCGGGTCCCATTGAACCTGGAGTCCAAGGTCACAAAGTTCCACATTCATGTTTCTGTGGGACTTCACTCATACATGAAGCTCAGCCCAAGCATCCAGAAAGCGGACTGGAGCATGCAAGCAAAGAAGATGAAGTATGATATCATTGGTCTGACCAAGAAGAAAAGACATCCATCACATCACACCATTTTCAATACTGGAGAAGAACTGTTCATCGGAACATGCAACAAAAGAGGCATCAGTGATGCCAATGTCCTTGTCAAAATGAAGTTGGCCATGAGCATTGATTCATTCAAATGCCAAACAAATCAAATCAGATGATTACACTTGAATAGATGTGACTCATAGCCAACAGTTTCTATCTTCATTGTCTACACACCAACATTCAGCTACGATGAAGAAGAAATTGAGAAATTCTACACGGAGCTGCAAAAGTTCTATAAAGAAGACCAAACATTCTACAAGATCATTGTTGGAGATTTTAATTACAAGATAGGACCGAGAAGTTCGCCCAAAGAAATCCACATTAGGACCCATGGTCTAGAATGGAACGAACAGGGTGAGAGACTATCTGAGTTCATCATGTAAAACAAGGCCATCCATGGTAACTCACAGTTCCAGAAGACCAAATTGAAATGTTGGACATGGCATGGGAGTCTCCCATTGGACAGTTCCACAATGAAATTCTCCACATCATATTCAATCAATGGGTTTGCCTGACCATTGCTGTTGTCCCAAAATTCCAAATGGGATAGGACCACCGTCTCCTTCATGCAAAATTCTACTTCATGGAGTAGGGAGAAAGGGCTGCAAAGTTTAAGAAGAGGACTCCCAGAGTGACCCCCAACTGGGAGCTCTTTGACACTATTGTGACAACATGGGAAGAGGCCGTCATTGACAACATCAACGAGGAATGTGTTTGACTGGTTCAGCACCTCCATGACTTGAGGAAATCCAAGTGGGAAGGCCACAAAATGACACCTGTCTTTGGAAACTCTTGAACTCGAGCTCATTCGCTAACATGTTTTGCCGAGAGCCTCAGGCAATCACAAGCTAATGTCCGAACTCTCAAAGCTGTGCAAAGAAGTGATAAAGGAGGACTTCAAAGACAGAAGAACAGCCGTGTTGGCCAATGCAGCAGGTGCTGGGAAAAGTATTCAGAACACTTGCCTGTCCTTCCCCAACTACAAGACCAAGATGACTGCCCTCCGATGTCCTGATGGATCTAGCACATCTTCCAGAAGGGCAATGGAGAAGATTATACATGACTTCTACTCGGATCTCTTCGATTGTCATGTCCACTTGCCCACATACCAAATTCTGCAGGATGGATATGTTGTTCCCAAATTCTCCCTTCTGAAATCTGACATGCCATTTGGTCAGTAAAGAAGCATACAGCACCTGGTCCAGACAAGTTCAGACCTGACCACCTGAAGAATCTGGCAACAGTACTCATCAATGCACTGGCTTGGCTCTTCACACTACCTGTCTGAATGCAAGGTTCCGTCCCAATGGAAAACCAGCAGGATTGTTCTGTTGTAGAAGAAGGGAGACATCCACAACATTGGCAACTATCGCCTGATCTGTCTGTTGTCCATCATCTAAAAGTTGTTCACTTGAGTCATCCTGAATAGAATAGGCAGAACACTAGATGAAGGACAACCATGTGAGCAAGCCGGGTTCTGAAAAGTAGTCAGCATGATCAACCATATCCACACGATAACCAGTTCATTGAGGTTTCTTGAGAGTTCACAATGCCAGTCTGTCTAACGTTCATTGATCTAAAGAAGGCCTTTGATTCTGTTGAGACAGAAGCAGTCATTACAGCCCTAACCAAACAGGGCATTCAAACTCAGCACATCAAGATCCTCTGTGAGCTGTATTACGGAATCACCATCAGGATCTCATCATTCTACAAGGAAGTTATCATCGACGTAAAGAGAGGGGTTCGGCAGGGTGATACCATTTCACTGAAACTCTTCAGTGCCACCATTGAGAACATCATGTGATGACTGGAATGGAAACAAATAGGAGTGAAGATAGATGGTCGGCAAGTACACCACCTCCGCTTCACTGATGACATCATTCTAATAACACCAAACATTAGCCAAGTGGCACAAATGGTGGCCGACTTCAACCTTGAGTGTGGAACAGTCAGACTGCAGCTGAATCTCATCAAGACTATGATCATGAAAAAAACACTAGTCTGAGACGTTCCATTCGCTCTCAATGGAACTAACATCTCTGAATGCAGCAGCTATGTGTACCTAGGTTTAGAACTCAACATGAGGAACACCTTGGCACCAGAACTGCCCAGATGGAAGGGAGCAGCATCGAATGCCTTCAAGAGAGTCAAAGAAGTTGTTAAGAGGACAAAGATCCTCCAACTCTTGTCACATCTTTTCAACTCCACTATTCTTCTTGCACTAACATATGCCTCAGAGACCTGAGCCCTACAAAAACACAAAATAAATGACCCATCTTCATAGCACTATCACAGTTTCTGCTGATTCTGTTTATCTTCTCTTTTCAAATCTCCTTCCACTTTAAAATTTGTATTCTTTATTAATTTACTACATTTTCTCCCGAACATTTCCTGTTCTTCCTTGTATTGTTCAATTCTTTTTCTTTGATAATTTAATTTGAATTATTTTGATCATATAATCCCAAATGTCTATTTTTAATAGACTTTTTTAAAATTTAGAGGCATTCTAGTGTTTTAAGTTTTTGTATTATTTTCACAAAACCTTTTTCCTCCATAATCCCAAAAGTGAGTGTTTAAGAAAATTTATTGGTGAATAAATACTGCTTATAAAGTACACTTACGGATTATATTTCATGATTCTCTAGTTTTGCATGAAGCAAATATATGACTTGGGTAAGTCAATGTAGAAAGGACATCACTTTTAATCACTTTTTATCCCATTGTTCATCGATTTTCTTGAGCAGGCACCAGTAACGTCTGGTTGCCTGAGGCTAGAGCCCAGCCACATTGATGAATGAGCTTGAGAGTTTTTGAATCCAGGCGTCTTTTTGTGGCTTTCTGTCCCTCGGTATTCCTCACACAATCATGGAGGTGCTGAACTAGTCAATCATATTCTTCGTCAATATTATCAACAACAGCATCTTCCCATGTTGCCACAATAGTACCAAAGAGCTCCCAATTGGTGGTCGTTCTGGGAGTTCTCTTCTTAAACTTTGCAGCCCTTTCTTCCTGCTCCATGAAGTAGAATTTTGCATGAAGAAGACAGTGGTCCGATCCCATTTTTAATTTTGGGACAACAGCGACATTGGTCAGGCAAAACCGTCGATTGAATATGATGTGGTCAATCCCATTGTGGAACTGTCCACCGGGAGACTTCCATGCCTAGTGTTTAGACTTCTGGAACTGCGAGTTCCCATGTATGGTCTTGGTCGACATGATGAACTCAGATAGTCTCTCACCCTGTTTTTCCATTCTAGGGTCCCGATGTGGAGTTCTTCTGCCGATCTTCTCAGTCCTATCTTGTCATTAAAATCTCCGACAATGATCTTGTGGAATGTATGGTCTTCTTTATAGAACTTCTGCAGCTCCAAGTAGAACTTCTCAATTTCTTCTTCATTGTAATTGGATGTTGATGCATAGACAAAGGAGATAGAAACTGACGGCAGTGAGTCACATCTATTCAAGTGTAATCGTCTGATTTGGGTTGTTAGACATTTGAATGAATCAATGCTCATGGCTAAGTTTGTGTTGACAAGGACACTGACACCATTGATGCCTCTTTTGTCGCATGTTCCAAGGAACAGTTCTCCTCCAGTATCGAAAATGGCATGATGAAATTGATGCCTTCTCTTCTTGGTCAGACCAATGATGTCATACTTGATTTTCAGTGCTTGCACCATCAGGTCCTCGATGGATGCTTCCGATGCCAGTGTACGTGTGTTGACAGTACAGACAGTCATTTTAGTCCTTCTTTGTTTTGGCAGCCTAGTTCAGCCCTGAGATTTTGTCAGCCTCTTCTTGCTCATATTTCTTAATGCTGCCATATTGGGGCTCTTTCAGGGTCAGGGGAATGAGACACATTGTATTTACTGTTTTTGGCATATCGAATATGCCACGGATAGAGATTGCTTCCAATCTCTTTAACATGGCAAAAATATTAAGTGATTTCTTGAATGCCAAAAAAAATATGCATTCTACATTTCTTATCTAGTAATTTGAAAAAGGGTCTCAAATCCAAGTTTAATTAGGCATAATTTAAATGAACATTGTCTCCTCAGATCTTCCCTGATAAAGTCTAGACTACAAGAAAATAAAAACAAAATCATTTTTTACTGGATCATCAAATTATTTCCAAAATATGACAGACACTTACCAAATATTATTCCCTCTCTCTTTCTCTGGAAATATGTAGAGTCTATTTCTTAATCTTCCTTGTGATTTGTGTGAGGCCATTTGACTGCATTGTAAGAAGGGAATATGAGAAAAAGTTACATACTCAATTTTCAAAAGTTGTATAGAAATTCATTTGACAATCTAAAGTCCCTCAATTTGTATGTTGCATTTTTTGAAGAAACTGCACCTTAAGGATGGAATTATCATGGATCAAAGAAGTCTGGTTCCTTAGTCACGACATTGGTCAAGTCATTGAAGATTGCTACATGGCTTATATCAGCCTGGAAAATAAGTAAGAAATAAACATTAGTATGAATCAATTGAAAGTTGAGGGTTTTATAAATTAGAGCAGCCAGAATTATTTAATACTTACAACTTGCATTTTTAGAGATAGATTAAAAAACATTTATTATACAAGTAGTTGGTTCAGAGTCTTCTGATATAATAGTCACTGTCACTGTCATTGTCCTCCCATTGTTCATCGATTTGCTCAAGCGGACCCAGTAACATTGTGAGACTTGTTACTATGTTTGGCATATCGAATACGTCACGGGTAGCTTGCCAGGCTTTGCTGTGCTGGCAAGATACTCTCGGTAGCTTGCCAGGATTTCTGAGAGGGGTGGAGGAATCGAACTCGGGTTGGCCATGTTAGTTAGGTGTAAGGTAAACACCCTACCAGATGTACTATCGCTCCAGCCCCAATATAATAACAACATATTATGTTTTGTAGTTAAAATGCTCTAATACATTTTATTTATGCTATTTTACATTCACAGTACATAAGATCCATTCTTTATTCCAACAGAATAACAGAATTCTGTTGGAATAAAGAATGGATCTTATTACATCGTTCAGATTATGAAACAGAGGTACAAAGAGATAAGACTTGAAAGTAGAGTGAATTGTCTTAAATCCCCATATAATCCTCTGTCATTCTAACACCATTTATATTTAGCTGAGAATCTGCAAGGTACATAAGAATGATTGACTTTAACTTATCTTATTATTTCCTCATTTCATATTTCAATTTAATATTTACATTCAGTATTTGTGCTATACCATGAACATGGCCTAAATTTTTTGTATAAAGATGGCGTTTTTGCAACATTATCTTCTATATATTATGATCAATTACTTGTATAGAAATATGGATTATTACAGTGCAGCACATTTCCTGAAAAAGTGTAAGATAACAGTGTTCTTCATTTATAAATATATAGTAAGTATGTAGTACCTATGGCAAGAACAGTTAACCAAGTTTTATCATGATTAATCCATTGATGTTATATTGGACTTTAATATTAAAAATTGTATTCGGGAAACATTTTATTAAGAAAAAATCTAAATAGATTTTATGAACATGATGCACTAAAAATACATTTAAAACCATGTTTCAAAGAGAACAAGTGAATTAGACCTGAATAAGCTCAGGGAACATCTAAACTTTCATTCTCAATCATCTTGCTCAAATTCTTCCTCTGGTTAATATTTTCTTGGTCACTAAGTCAAAAATGATGCTTGTCAAATTCATCCCTATTATATTTTCCTACCATGACCCTAGAATTAGCATTTGGGGTACTGAGGGTGCTCCAGACGTGCTCTCAAGGGTCATTTGGTAATGCTGCTAATCAGGATCTGCTTGAGGAATGTGTGAGTCCTGTACTGCCGGCCCTGGGTCTAGCATAAAGCCCTGTTGTCTCCTCAAAAATCCCAACTAACCTGTGAAGTGAACTTGTAAATAAGGTCTGATGGGACAATGGAGATCAGGACCATATGCACTCAAAGGACATATATGAACTCTGGAGTGCTGCCTTTCTTTCCAAAGTTCTTTCTTTCTTCTCATATATACTTGTAATGCTGTAAGAGCATGGAATTCAGGTGAGCCAGTCACTATGGGAGTTCAGCAATACAATACTGAGAGATAATATAAGGTAAATGTGTTTCTCCTGTGAAGGTCAAGACTTAGTACCCTAGCTTACCAAACTTTGAGCCAGAACTTTCATTGAATACAGAAAGAAAGTGGCTTTCTAAGACATGCATAAGTCAGTGAACTTCATCATGTCCTCTCTTTTCATTTTACTTCCCTGTATTAGCCAATCATTCATTCTGAAAATAATGTCCTTGAGGAAATGTCCTTCCTTTGAAAGAGCTCTTTCCCACTGAGCCTTCGTGACTATAGGGAGCTATAGTAGAGTATACCAGTGCAAACAGATGAACTGCTCTAGTTGAATTAGAGTAGAAACTGTACTGTCTCCATTCCTCAGTGGCATGTATGCTCTTCTATTTGCATTAAAATGGGTTTCTGCAATGTGAAATTGAATAGCAAATTGATGCCAACAGTCACTGTCACTGTCCTTCCATTGTTCATAGATTTGCTCAAGTGGGCCCAGTAATGTCTCCATTGTGACAATTGTTATTGTGTTTGGCATATAGAATACGTCATAGGTAGCTTGCCAAGCATTGCTTTGCCTTCAAGATACTCTTGGTAGCTTGCCGGGCTCTTCAAGAGGGGCGGAGGAATCAAACTCAGGTTGGTTATGTTGGCTGCTTGCAAGGCAAACATCCTACCCGCTGTGCTATTGCTCTAGCCCAATATTTCATGTCAACAATATTTTTTTAATTAGGAAGGTGTTCGGAGCTAGTGGCCACCTGAGCCTTACTCAGTAATGCTAGGGAGACCATGCAATCCCAGGCTGAGCCCATGCAAGGCACATGTTATACCTTTTGAACTATCTTGCTAGCTTCAACAATTTAAATCGTTTTCTTTTAAGAATGATGTTGAATAAAAAGAATTTAAATGATCATAGCACTTAACAGAGGAAAGCGAGTGAGATTGTAGAAGAGATGAATTCTAACTCATTTTTTTCTTGGTTTGAATAGGGTCCATATTTCATTTTTGATATGTACCTAAAAATAATTTAGCTGACCCCTGGGAAGATATTATTCTTTAATCTTTTTAATTTCCAGAATTTAAAATTTTTTTCAATATTTTTTAGGGGGTAGGTGTTGCCCTTAACCCACTGTGATCATTAACAGTTTTTTTTAATTGAATTACCATGAGATACAGAGCTATAATGCAATTCATGCTCGGGTTTCAATCATAATGTTCAACACCCATCCCTCCACTAGCATATATTTCCCACCACCAGTGTTCCCAGTAATCACCACCCTCCCAGCAGCCTGTCTCTAAGGCAGGCACTTTCCTTTCTCTCTCTCTCTCTCCCCTCTTGATTTGCAGTAAAGAAATTGAGAGATTTCTCCCACACCCAATTTCAGCACACAGTTCTTATCCAGCGTGATCATTGCCAACTGTTTTTGTCCTAGTGGTCCCTTTCAATTGCCTTCTTTCCCAGCACCTGAGGCAGGCTTCCAACCATGGGTGTATTCTCCTGGCTTTTGTTTCTACTTTTCTTGGATATTAGTCATATTTGCTTATTTTTATATGCCACAGATGAGTCCAATCATTCTATGTCTATCCCTCTCCTTATGACCCATTTCACTCAACATGATACTCTCCATGTCCATCCATTATAAGCAAATTTCATAACTTCATTTGTATTAACAGCTACATAGCATTCCATTTGCAGATGTATCAGTTTCTTTAACCAGTGGTCTGTTCTCATGCTCTAGGGTTGTTTCCAGATTCTAGCTATTGTGAATAGTGCTGCAAGGAACACAGATGCACAAATAGCATTTCTGCTGGTGTTTTGGGCCCCCAGGTTATAGTCCCAGAAGTGGTATTGCTGGGTCAAATGGGAGTTCAATTTCTAGTTTTTTGAAAATCACCCATATAGCAATAGCACAGCGATAGGGCATTTGCCTTACAAGCGGCCAACATGGCCGACCCGAGTTTGATTCCTCCGCCCCTCTCAGAGAGCCCGGCAAGCTACCGAGAGTGTCTTGCCCACAAGGCAGAGCCTGGCAAGCTACCCATGACGTATTCGATATGCCAAACACAGTAACGACAAGTCTCATGATGGAGACGTTACTGGGCCTGCTTGAGCAAATCGATGAACAACAGGAGGATTGTGACAGTGACCATTGTTTTCCAAAAAGGCTGTACCAGTCAGCATTCTCATTAACAGTGAATGAAAGTCATTTTCCCCACCCCACCCCCTGTGCCTCAGCATCTGTGACAGCACTGGTTTTTCTTGTTCTCTATGAATGTGTGCCATTCTCTGTGGTGTGAGATGTTACCTCATTGTTGCTTCGATTTGCATCTCTCTGATGATTAGTGACTTACAACATTTTTATATGTCTTTTGGCCATTTGTATTTTGTGAAGATATTTTTGACTGTGACAACTAGACTCGAAAAGTTGGAGAGAGGACTGATGGACAGAGGCCAAGCACTCTGCAAAACACCCTGCCTTGTACAGGTTAATGAGAATTATCTGAAACAAAGTGTAAGTGGTGCTGTGGTTGAGAACCCCTGTGCAACTTACATTTATTATTTCTTCAAATTAGTTTTAAACCTCATTAGGTCACAAGACAGTCTTTATCTTTCAAATCATATAATAATCTCACACAAGTGATGCAATTGAACAAAAGGTCATAAACACTTGCTGTTTTAACAAGCTAAAAGAATAGACTTCCAGAACTTTTGTTTTGTTTTGTTTTATGTCATGATTTCCCTGATACAGACATCACTTATGCAACTTGCAAACAACTTTCAAGTCACTGGCAGATGTGGAAATAGTATAGTTTCTGTCCTTAACTATACCACGATTTCTCTCAGAACTATTATGCAATTGAAAAGACAAAATTTAGACATGGAAAGATCTCTCTACTGTATTTGGAAGACAAAACTTTGGATGGGAAAATTATAGCAGTTTCTGACTTATAAACAATGACAACAGGTACTTAGTATATCATCTTTTGTTTTAAATGATCATCATTTATTCCAATACATAGATGAGAAAAATGAGGTTCAAAAAATCAACTCCCAGGTCACATCACGTATCTAAAGAGTATAGACTGAGACACTAAACTCAGATATGCATGATCCAAAATAGTCCACATGACACTTGTGACCACACTTAACAGCTTGGGGTAAGAATCAACCTGAAGTAGATTCTATCCTCAATTCACATCTGTAGGCGCTCCTTTGAAGGAGGGTCGGCATCTTCCAGTCTAAGCCAGAATACCTTTGGGTGTGAAAGAGGAGTGGTTTATCAACATGTGGAACAACAGGATCTGGGCCATTCTTGAAATGTGGTTTCCTCTGATGGGCACCTCATCTCTGCAGGAACCTCAGCAAAGGGGGAGAGAAGACAGTGGGGGGGGGTGATATTTATTCCCCACAGCTTACCAGTAACACAACAATTATATTTGCTGGAAAGAATGAAAAAAATAAAAAGAAATGTAAAATATATGAACAATTTGCAATCATCATGAGTACTGGTGACAAAGTTTTTGCTTCAAAATCCTGGCCAAGAAAAAAAATTCGGCAATAATCCTGGTATCCCAAAACATACAGAACACCTGACAAGTGCAAAAAAATTTATTCAAATTTTTTAACCTCCTAAGATGTCGAGTTAATATTACAAGTTTTTGCCATATGCACAGATTGGTGGAGCAAAATAAAAGAATTATAGTTCCTTCTTTCTCAGAACTTTATTTTATTTTCTTCCTCCCTTTTCCTCCTCTTTCTTCTTTTATTCAGCATATCTGAAAATATTCAAAATGTGTTGCTGAAAGAAATGTAAAGAAAAAAAGATATGACAAGTAAGACAATTCAAATTCAGGAAGTTCAATCATTCGAATATGCACAATTGTTGACATTTTCATCCCTTTCTTCTTCGAACACCTGCTGAGCATAAGTCAGAAACCAGAGCTATGAATCTAAATGGGATAATAGGAACATTTGTTCCCGTACATAGTGGTCCAGGAATTTCTAACAAAATCCAAGTTATAAGCCACAGACCCTTAATTTGGCCTGATATAGCCCAGGGCAAGTATACTTAGAAGGCTAAATTTGCCATTTCACATGGAAGAAGCTCTTAGCTTGTGCCCTGGTGCCTTCAAGGGCTGAGTTAGTTGATGGTCCTTCTTTATTCCAGTCCCCACGCTCTTGGCAGCTGATCCAGTCATGCAGTTTAAACTTGCTCACTTCTGTAGTCCTGCTAAGCCTTACACCGAGAAAACAATGGCATTTAATTAGGGCTAATAGCACAGCGGGTAAGGCGTTTGCCTTGCAAGCGGCCAACATGGGCAGAGTTCGATTCCTCTGCCCCTCTCAGAGAGCCCAGCAAGCTACCAAGAGTATCTCGCCGCATGGTAAAGCCTGGCAAGCTACCCGTGATGTATTCAATATGCCAAACACAGTAACAAGAAGTCTCACAATGGAGACATTACTGGGCCCACTTGAGCAAATCAATGAACAATGGGAAGACAGTGGTAGTGAACACTTCCTCCATTGACATGAAAGGGAATGGAGATGGGGAAAATAATCAATTTGTTTTCATATAAAAAGCATAAAACACTGAAATATGTAGAGATAAGAAAGAGGAAAAAAGAAAATGAAAAGGAAGGAAGGAAGGAAGGAAGGAAGGAAGGAAGGAAGGAAGGAAGGAGAGAGGGAGGAAGAAAGGGAAGGAAGAAAGGGAAGGAAGAAAGGAAGGAAGGAAGGAAGGAAGGAAGGAGGGAAGGAAGGGAAGGAAGGGAAGAAAGAAAGGAAGGAGGGAAGGAAGGAAGGAAGGAAGGAAGGAAGGAAGGAAGGAAGGAAGGAAGGAAGGAGGGAAGGAAGGGAAGGAAGGGAAGAAAGAAAGGAAGGAAGGAGGGAAGGAAGGAAGGAAAGAGGGAGGGAAGGAAGGAAGGAAGGAAGGAAGGAAGGAAGGAAGGAAGGAAGGAAGGAAGGGAGGGAGGGAGGGAGGGAGGTGGGTGAAGAAAAAGAAAGAAAAGGCATGCGACACTCTTACAGAAAGTGTTATAGAGATCCTAATGGATTGCATAGTCCCACTTTTAGCTCCAGAAGTCAACATGGAAGCTAGAAATCCATCCTATAAAACTCCGAGCTTTGCCCTATTAAAAATATCAGACTAATCATGTTTTTAATGACCAAAAAGTGGAGAGATGAATAAGTTTGAAGAAACCATCTAAAGAAGTATCATATGGTATTATTTAATGAAGGAATACAAATGTGGCAGCTTCTTCAAAGCAATAATAAGATGTTAAGATCCAGAATTGGATTATAAAGTTTCATTAACTTTAAGACCAGAAATCTGAGCCTATATCTTGCAAGTGGTCTTTGGTCTTTCCAATCGCGTGTTTTAAAAGGTAGCCTAAAATAAAGAGACTTTCAAAATGTTTTATGTATTCAAAATCCTCAAACATCTATATGTGTGTGTGTGAGTTTGTGTGTGTCTGTAAAAATTAGTCATTCAATTTCTGAAAAGCATTCCTAAGTCTGGCAATTGTTTAATATATTGAAACAACAGAAACTCCAATTAAACAAAAGGATACAATTTATTGTTGAGGCAATGAATATAAGAGTATGCCAAATAGTTCTACAGGCATCAGTGCTAGCAAAGATCCAATTGTCATATACAAAAAAATCCTATAAATAAATAATCCTAGGCTTGTAATTATTCTTACTGACTATAACAGACTTACACCTACTTGTCCCCTAGTTAGACAGGCATTCACAGATATTCTCATGGGAATTGTGAAATCCCATATCTTTTAAAAAAAAAAAGTTTTTTTGGGGAAGTCCCAAATTTGCTTTATTTAATGAGTTTCTCTTCACAAGTACAAAAGATATAAATAAGGCTCTGTAATGGGCAGTAAAGGAAGCTCTTTTGAGATCTTGGACAAACTGTTCAGCAGAGATTGAAAATCACTCTGATGCTCACTCTAAAAGAAATATTTTAAGCAAACCATAAAAGTGGGCTTGACCCTTCCATGGGTCCATTGTAAATCAATTGTTAAAGCAAGGGTGAAAACTGGGGAGGAGGTCAGAGGTGGAAGAGAGGTCACAGGGAAAGGACAGTGTGAGAAACTAGAGGGAAAAGTAAAGGAAAACGGTATAATCTTTTAGCTGAGGAGCTTCATTAACTCAGAACACTAGTTATGTTGCTTATAACTGTACAATAACTGAAACTGTAGCCAAATGGAAAATGACCAGAACAGAATTCAAAATCTAGGACTAGTTTAGTGATAATTTTCTTATTTAGCAAAAAAACAAAAAACAAACAAACAAAAAAAACATTAAATCTTGATCAAGCCCCTAAATCCTCAAAAAACTTCCTTCATAAAGGAAGAAAGTACCTATGTAGAAAAATTTATACCTCTGTTTTCTTTTTATCATTAGAGAATAGAGCTAGCAATAAGCAAGTTGTAATTACACGTAAACATCTCATATGTAGTATCTCAAAGTGAGTCATTTTTTGCCATATTTCTGAGAAAGACAGGTTTACTTTTTCTTTTTGCCAAACTGAATTTATTACCAGGAAAGCTTTGGGAGACTCCCTTCAATAAGAAGGAATGCCACGATGAAGAATTAATTACATGACTAACCTAAAACACAAACAAATAAAAAAGTCACAAATAAGCTGAAAACTTGCCACTGTAGAAAATTTTCTATTAAAGAAGGATTTGAATGATTTCTATATCTAATCATATGTCTTCATGGGGTGGAGTCAAGTCTGAAGCTAGACAATTAGAGCAATTCATATTTAAATGAAAGATGGCTTGATTGATTTGTAAGGACACAATTTATGTGGTAATAATGACATTGCTCGAATTTGGCCAGGAAAACAAAAGTTGATTTATTTCCCAATAACAAAGACAAATGTTCCTTCTGCTCCAGTTTCTTCCTCATTCTTCGACGCTCAGGGCCAGGTTGCAAGTCAACTGTGCTCTGTTCTCCTTCTGACAGAGAGACTTACACACAAAATAATTCAAGGGTTGCCCTATTTATGCATCACAAATGATCCTGATCACAGGAACAAGATATTTGTGCACCTGAAGAATTAACAGAGCCATCGATCCTGTTTCTTGTCCCTACTTGCAATATCACAACTTGTTGAAAACAAAGAGCATCATTTCAGGGAAAAAACGTAGACACTTCATGCGAAGCCTCTGAATATTGACAACTATTAGAGTATAACTCGCTAAAAGGTTTTATTTATTATTTATCTGTGCCATGATAGGTTTTCAATCTAGGGCTGCATACATACATAACAAGTACTCTGCTGCTGAGCTAATCCTCTGCACTACTTATTTATTTACTTATTAACCTGTCACACCAGGTGGTGCTGAGGATGCTCTGGATCCTGTCCTGGAGATACCAATACCAGTTAGCAGACTGCGCCTGTGCAGACGTCACTTACTTCAGCTCTGCAGCACTTTCCCAGCTTCTGGAGGGGTTTAAATGAAAATCCTAGAGGAGACCTACAGGTGGGGGACATACTATGATGGAACAATTTTTATAATGATGCTGCTCAATTTTTTTTTACAAAGTTGTTCATTGTTGGATTTCAGTCATACAATGTTCCAACACCCTTCTATTCACCAGCATACACTTTCCACCTCCAAAGTCACCAGTGGCCCTCTTGCTATGCCCCCTCAAGCCTCCCTAGGGGGCAGACACTTTTCTTCTTTCTCTTTCTCTATGTCTCTTCTGTTTCTTTTTGGGAATTATGGTTTGCAATATGCATACTTAAAGGTTATCATGCATATCCCTTTACCTACTTTCAGCATTTCAGTTCTTGTCTATTTGATATATGCCATTCTCACTGGTGTAAGGCAATAGATCTCATTGTCATTTCATTTGCATTTTCTTGGTGATAAAGGATGAACAGGTTTTCATACATCTGTATGCCTTCTTCAAGGAAGTGTTTATACCTTCCCTTCTCAAGTTTTATGGGATTTATATTTTGTGAAAGTTTTTTTTATATATCTCAGATCTTTGTCAGATGTGTGGTGAGTGAATATTTTCTCCCAGTAGAGTGTACAGTATATTAGAATGATAAAAGTAGAGTCTCATTTATTCTTGTCATCATTTCTTTCATAGCCCAGTAACTTTTCACTTTGATGTGATTCTATTCATTTTTTAAAATTACTTCTCATGTCAGTACAATGTACTGTTTTCTTCCATGTATTTTCTGATTTCAGATCTTATATCAAAGCCTTTAATCCATTTGAATTAACTTTCATGAATGGTGAGAAGTAGGGCCCGATCCTTCCTTCCTTCCTTCCTTCCTTCCTTCCTTCCTTCCTTCCTTCCTTCCTTCCTTCCTTCCTTCCCTCCCTTCCTTCTGGACCTCCCTCCTTCCTTGCCTCCTTTCCTTCTTTCTCCATGTGGCTAACCACTTTAACTAAACCATTTATTTATGTAATTTTCTCTTTTTAAATCTCTTTAAAATTAATCACCATGAGATACTAGTTGCAGAACTAACAAACTTTTGTGATTACGGTTCAGTCGTACAATGATCGAGTACCCATCCCTCTACCAGTGCCCATTCTCCACCATCAATGATCCCAATATCCCTCCCCCCATCCCCAAGCATTCCCACCCCCTGCATCTGTGGCAGGCACATTACCTATTACTCTCTTTCTCCTTTTAGGTGTTATGGTTTGCAATACAAGTACTAAGTAGTCATCATGTTTGGTCCATAGTCTTCTTTCAGCATGCATATCCCATCCCAAGAGAGCCCTCCAAACATTATTTACTTAGTGGTTCGTTCTCTATCCCATCTGTCTTTTCTCCCAGCATGTGAGGCTGGCTTCCAAACCATGGCGTGATCCTCCTGGCTCTTATCTCTACTGTCCTTAGGTGCTAGTCTCATATTATACTACTTGATATTCCATAGATGAATGCAGTCATTCTGTCTATCCCTCTCTTTTGGACTCATTTCACTTTGCATGATATGTGAATTTCATGATTTCATCTCTTCTAACAACTGCACCATATTCCATTGTGTAGATGTAACAGAGTTTCTTCAACCAGTCATCTGTTCTCAGGCAAAGAAAGATGTTTATTTTTCCAGATTCTGGCTATTGTAAATTGTGCTACAATAAACATACAAGTACAGATGTCATTTCTACTGTAATTTTTTGTATCTCTTGGATATATTTCCAGGAGTGGTGTTGCTGGGTTTAATGGAAACTCAATTTCTAGTTTTTGGAGGAAAGTTCATATTGTTTTCCATAAAGGTTGGACCAGTCGGCATTCCCACTAACATTGAGGGAGAGTCCCTTTCTCCCCACAACTGTGCAGCACTGGTTGTTCTTGTTCTTATTGACGAGTGCCAGTTTCTGTGATGTAAGATGATATGTCATTGTTTTGATTTGCATGTCCCTGATGATCAGTGATGTGGAGCATTTTTTCATGTGTCTTTTGGATATTTGAATTTCTTTTCTGTGAAAGTTTCTGTTCATTTCTTCTCCCCAGTTTTTTTTTTGCTTTTGGGGTCACACCCGGCAATCCACAGGGGTTACTCCTGGCTCTGCGCTCAGGAATTACTCCTGGCAGTACTCAGGGGACCATATGGGATGCTGGGAATCGAACCCGGGTAGGCCGCGTGCAAGGCAAACGCCCTACCCACTGTTCTATTGCTCCAGCCCCAATTCTTCCCAGTTTTTGATGGGGTTAGAGTGTTTTTTCTTGTAAAGTTCTACCAGTGTCTTGTATATACTGGATATTAAACCCCTATCTCATGGGTAATGAGTAAATATTTTTCCCCATTCCTTGGGCTCTTTTTTTGTTCTAGTTACTGTTTTATTTAAGGTACAGAAGCTTCTTAGTTTAATGTAGTCCCGTTTGTTTATATTTGTTTCCACTTGCTTGATCAGTGGTGTTTATTCTCAAAGATGCCTTTAGCTTCAATGCCATGGAGGGTTCTGCCTACATTTTCCTGCATATACCGTATGGATTCAGGTCTGATATTGAGGTCTTTAACACATTTTGATCTGACTTTTATGCTTGGCATTAGACAGAGGTCTGAGTTCATTCTTTTTCATATAGCTTTCCAGTTTATCCAGCACCACTTGTTGAAGAGGCTTTCCTTGGTCCACTTCACATTTCTTACTCCTTTATCAAAGATAAAGTACTATATTGAATAGAAGTGGTTAGAGTGGGCAACCTTGTCTTGTACCTGATCTTAAAAGGAAGGCTCTCAGCTTTTCCCCATTGAGAATAATGTTTGCTGTGGGCTTGTAGTAGATAGCCTTGTCTATATTGAACAAAGTGTGTATGGCTCCCATTTTGTTTAGTGTTTTTAGTCATAAATGGGTGCTGAATCTTGTCAAATGCCTTCTCTATATCTATTGGTATGCTCATATCATTTTTATCTTTCCGTTGATTTATATGTTGTATTATGTTGATTGATTCGTGAATGTTAAACCATCCTTGCATACCCAGGATGAATCTTACTTACTTATTTTTGATAAGTCTTTGATTCTACTTGTTAGTATTTTGTTGAGGATCTTTGCATCTATATTCTAATGAGTTGGTCTGTATTTCTCTCTTTTTTTGTGGTGTCTCTGTATGCTTTTGGTATGAGGGTGATATTTGCCTCATAGAAACTGTTTAGAAGTGTTTCTGATTTTTCAATTTCTTGGAAAAGCTTGAACAGGATTGGGAGTAGATCCTCTTTGAAAGTTTGGAAGAATTCACTAGTGAATCTATTTGGGCCAGGGCTTTTGTTTTTGGGAAACCTTTGATTACTATTTTGATTTCCTTAATAGTGATACCTCTGTTCAGGTATTCCAAGTCTTCTTGGGTCACTTTGGGAGATTTTAGGGTCCAGAAATTTATCCATGTTTTCGAGGATTTCTAGTTTCATAGCATAAAGCTTTTCAAAGTAATCTGATTATCCTTTAAATTTCTATGGATTATGTTGTGATGTCTCCCTTTTCATTCCTGATTCTGTTTATTGGGGGGTCTCTCTTTCTCATTCCTTGTGAGTCTTGCTAGTTGTTTGTCCATATTGTTTATTTTCTAAAAGAACCAGCTCTTGGTTTCACTGATATTTCAAATTGTTTTTTGGGTTTCCATGTCATTAATTTCTGCTCTAAGTTTTGTTATTTCATTGCTCTTATCTTGTTTGGGCTCCTTTTGTTCGACATTCTCCAAGATCTTAAGCTGTGTGGTTAAATTATTTATGTGGGCTCAATCTTCCTTTCTGCTCATAGAGTATTAACTTTCCTCTTAACACTGCTTTTGCTGTGTCTCATAAATTCTGGTAGCTCACGTCTTCATTCTCGCTTGTTTACAAGAATCTTTTGATTTCCTCTTTGATTTCCTTTCTAAGTCACTCATTATTCAGTAGAGAGCTGTTTAATTTCCAGGTGTTTGGTTTGAATTTCTGATTCCGGGTGTGATTTTCTTTGATTTTCAGTGCATCATGGTCTAAAAAGATTGTAGATACAATTTCTATCCTTTTAATTTTATGAAGGCATGTTTTGTGGCCTAGTATATGTTTTATCTTGGGGAATGTCTCATGTGCACTTGAGAAGAATGTGTATTCAGCTTTTGCGGGGAGGTGAAATGTTCTATATACATCTACTAGACCCATGTCTTCCATTTCTTCCTTCAGATAAAGTATACACTTGCTGAGCTTGAGTCTTGCTGATCTATCGAGAGGTGATTAAGTGGTGTTGAAATCTCCAACTATTATTGTGTTGCTGTCAATGTCTTTCTTCAAATCTATGAGGAATTGTTTTAAGTACTTTGCTGGTTCCTCATTAGGTGCATATACATTTAGGAGAGTGAGTTCCTCCTGGTGTACAGATCCTTTGATCATTAAAAATGACCTTCACTGTCTCTTGTAATCTTCTTTAGTCTGAAGTCTATGTAGTCTGATATTAGTATGGCCACTCCCGCTTTTTTAAGAGAGCTGTTTGTTTGTAGGATTGTTTTATATCCTTTCATGTCGACTCTGTGTTTGCTCTGCCTTTTCAAATGTGTTTCTTACAGGAGCAGAATGTTGGGTTCAGTTTTCAGATCTATTCTGCCACTCTGTGTCTTTTAATTGGTGCATTTAGCCTACTGATGTTGAGAGAGATTATTGTTATGTGGTTTTGTCCCAACTTTCTGCCAAAGTTTGTTATATTTGGGGGGGCTTGTCTTGTCTTAAAGTAGTCCATTTAGTTGCTCTTGGAGCCATGGCTTTGAGGCTATGAAGTTCCTGAGTTGTTGTTTTTCTCTGAAGCTATGTCCTTATATGAATGAGAGTCTAGTTTGGTAAAATATTTAGGTGAGGCACTTATTTCATTGAGTTTTTTAACTATATCTTACCAGTGTTTTGGGGCCCTTAGTGTTTCGTTGGATAGGTCTACTGTGAATCTTAAGGATTCTCCTTTATAAGCAATTTTTTTTGATCTTGCTATTCTTTTTTTATTAGTGAAACACCATGAGGTACAGTGGTAGATTTACAATTTTTTGTGCTTGGGTTTGATTATACAATGATCAAATACCCATCCCTCCACCAGTGCCCATTTTCCATCGCCACAGATTCTAGTATCCCTCCCACCCCCATCCCCCCCCAATCCCACACTGCCTCTGTGGCAGGACATTCCCTTGTGCTCTCTCTCTCCGTTTGGGTGTTGTGGTCTGCAAAAGAGGCATTGAGTGGCAATTATTTTTGGTCTATAGTCTACTTTCAATCTCTGATGCCATTTCATGAGCTGAACATGATCATGGCTGCATTGTAGTCCTATGTGTGCCACTACCCCGGTTAAGGGGCGTGGAGCCCCCTGAAAAGATGTGCAAGCATTACAGTCAGGAATGTGGCCCTGGGTGGGTCCCAGCACCAGTTCTGCAGCAACCTGCAGGTGCACTACAACCTCAACGTGTGTGTGTGTCAGGACCGACAGCCACTGTGCAACTGAAGCGTGTGCAGAGCATCACAACCAGGCATGCGTGGAACATCACGACTTCAATCAGGGGGAAGGGAGAAGGGAAAAGCACCATGGCACCAAGGGAGCACAAAGGAGGCTCTGAACAGTGTGGAAGAGAGCTGGTCACGGGGGGGCTGGGACTGTCGTGTGGCAGTGAATGAAGAGATGCCAGCTGTGGGCGTTGAAGATGTGATGAACTCGATTTCAAGTTCTTTCGAAATCGACAGGTCCTGCCAGTGGCCAACCAGGGTCTGATCCCCGCCGCCACAATACTCCAGGAATCGAGCATGAGAGCCAGGAGTCAGCTCCGAGCCTAGTGAGTCAAATGTAACCTGCCCACATGGCAGAGTCTGGCAAACTCCCCGTGGTGTACCCAATATGCCAAATACCAGTAACAATGATGGGTCTCATTCTCCTAAAGAGCCTTGAATACAGCACTTTCTTAAAAATCTCAGGGCTAGGATGAAGGAGACGTTACTGGGGCCTGCTCGAGGCAATCGACGAATAACAGGATGGTCGTGATTCGTCGTGATTCGAGTCTACTTTCAGCATGCATCTCCCATCCTGGGAGGATCCTCCAAACACCCTTTATTTGGTGCTCCCTTCTCTATCTGTAATAACTAGTACTTCAAATGTGGGGTGCAGAGAAAATAAATTCTTCATGCATTTGCACTAGAGAGTCCATGCAGTTTTGTCAGTAGGGGTATATAAGGTGTTCTGGATGAATAGATGGGAGAGTAACTATAGGGGTACACACACCTGATGGAGGAAGTTGGTGTGGCACTGTAGGGGTGGCTACTGGAGACAGGATGCAAGTCCCATGGGATGCTGGAAAGAGTTCGGATCCAGGTGCCTGCCTGGGTTTCACACACAAGCAATGTGTCACTGGCCAGGGGAGTCCACACACCTGATGGGGGAAGTTGGCACGGTGCTGGAGTGGCAACTGCTGGGGGTGGGATCTAGCCTCATTATTTTTATAAAAAACAAAGGTTTTACCTTCCTTTTTTTGTCCATTAAATAACTCAATGTAGAATTTTTATAACAATGGAGTATTTTGTTAAAGTATACAACTTCTATACTTTCATACGTTTAATTCACAGCATGGAGA
This sequence comes from Sorex fumeus, assembly GCF_029834395.1. Taxonomy (NCBI): domain Eukaryota; kingdom Metazoa; phylum Chordata; class Mammalia; order Eulipotyphla; family Soricidae; genus Sorex; species Sorex fumeus. The sequence continues at coordinate 8,501,905 of NW_026606103.1, forward strand.
ACCATGCCATGAATTGATGAGATTAAAAAATACTTGACAGCACAATTTGTTAAAAAGGTTTTCCCTACTCCACTTCACATTTCTTCTCCTTTATCAAAGATTAGATGATCATATGTTTGGATGGAGATGTCAGTATATTCAACCCTGTTCCATTGGTCTATAGCTCTGCCTTTGTTCCAGTATCATGCTGTTTTAATTATTACTGCTTTGTAGTAGAGTTTGAAGTTAAGGACTTTTCTTTTCCCCAAGAATTGCTTTAGCTATTCCTGGGGGCTTATTTTTCCATATAAATTTCAGGAGTGTTTGCTCCATTTCTTTGAAGAATGTCATGGGTATCCTAATAGGGATCGCATTAAATTTGTACAGTGCTTTGGGAAGTATTGCCATTTTGACCATGTTGATTCTCTCGATCCATGAACAGGGGATATTTTTCCATTTCCTCATGTCCACTTTTATTTCCTGAAGCAACGTTTTGTAGTTTTTTTTGTGTGCAGGTCCTTTACTTCTTTCGTTAAGCTAATTCCTAGGTAGTTGATTTTCTGGGGCACAATTGTGAACGGGATTGTTTTCTTCATGTCAGTTTCTTCTCTCTCACTATTTGCGTATAGGAAAACCATGGACTTTTGAATATCGATTTTATAGCCTGGAACTTTACTATACAAGACTATCATTTCTAGGAGTTTCTTGGTAGAGGTTTTAGGGTTCTCTAAGTACAGTATCATATCATCTGCAAATGGTGAGAGCTTGATTTCTTCCTTTCCTTCTTGGATGCCCTTAATATCTTTTTCTTGCCTAATCGCTATTGCAAGTACTTCCAGTACTATATTGAACAGTAGTGGAGAGAGTGGATATCCTTGTCTCGTCCCTGATCTTAAGGGGAAGGCTCTCAGTTTTTCCCCATTGAGGATGATGCTTGCTGTAGGCTTGTGGTAGATGGCTTTAACTATATTGAGGAAAGTCCCCTCTATTCCCATTTTGGTTAGGGTTTTCATCATGAACGGGTGCTGGATCTTGTCAAATGCTTTTTCTGCATCTATTAATATGATCATATGATTTTTATCTTTTCTTTTGTTGATATGATAGAGCTAATGGTATCTTCAAAGATGTCACGCCACTGGCCAAGCAATTGAAAACAGAGATAGACAAATGGGACTATCTTAAACTAAGAAGCTTCTGCACCTCAAAAGAAACAGTGACCAAAATGCAAAGACAGTCTACAGAATGGGAAAGGATATTCGCCAAATACACATCCGACAAAGGGTTGATATCAAGGATATACAAAGTACTGGTTGAACTCCACAAAAAGAAAACATCCAACCCCATCAAAAAGTGGGGAGATGAAATGAATAGAAACTTTCACAAAGAAGAAATCTGAATGGCTAAAATCACATGAGAAAATGATCCACATCATTAATCATCAGGGAGATGCAGATCAAAACCACAATGAGATATCATTTCACACCACAGAGACTGGCCCATATCCACAAGAACAAAAGCAATCCGTGCTGGCGCGGATGTGGTGAGAAAGGGATCCTCCTTCACTGTTGGTGGGAATGCCAACTGGTTCAGCCCTTTTGGAAAACAGCACGGACGATCAAAGGTCAAAAAAAAAAGCAATCCAAAAGTTTAATGAAACCAACACCACTCCCACTGGGTCTTTGGGGTGAGTATATTCTTTTGAACTAATAATTTTGTACTTTAGAGGCAGATACCAAGAAGTGGTATTGGGTTGTATTGTATTAAGTTCTACTCCTAACTTTTTGTTGGATTTCCATATTGCTTTTAAAGAGGCTGAACCGATCACATTCCCACCAACAGTGCACTAAGGTTCCTTAATCACCACAACCCTGCCAACAATGTTTGTTTCCAGACATTGTTAATGACATCCCACTGATATATTTTATTATTATTTTGATTTGAATTTAACTAAACTAAGTGATTCAAGCACTTTTCCATATGCCTGTTGGCTGTCTCTGTCTTTTTAGGAAGGTTCTGTCTTCTCCTCTTTCCATTTTTGGGTGAAATTGTTGGATCATTTTGTTGTTGATGTTGGTGAGTCTTTATAGATCTTGGATATCAGCACTTTGTCTGTGCACTGTGTTTACATATTTTCTCCCATTCAGCGGGGTACACTTATTATAGCTTAAATTTTTCTGCTCTGCAGAGGCCTTTTGATTCATTGTAGTACCAATTTTCAATTTGTAGCTCATTAATATTTTTTATTGTCTGATTGCTGTGGTGAGGAATTTCAAAATTATTTTGAATAGGAATTATCCAATTGGATATTCTGGACTTGTGCTTTATCTTAGAGGAAAGGTTTTCAGTTTTTCAACATTCTGTATGTTGAGTGTGGTTATATGTTGGAGATGACCATTAGCATTTTATTTTCTTTTTGGGTCACACCCAGCAATGCACAGAGATTACTCCTAGATCTGCACTCAGCATATATGATGCTGGGAGTCGAACCTGGGTCGGCCGCATGCAAGGCAAACGCCCTACCCGCTGTGCTATCTCTCCAGCCCCAGCCATTAGTATTTTGAGGTCTTTCATTTTATCCCTATTTTTGAGGGTCTTTATCACGAATCAATTCTGGGTCTTGTCAAAAGTCTTCCCTGCATTTATTGATATCATATGATTTTTGTCTTTCCTCTTGCTAATATGGTATATTGCATTAACTGGTTTGTCTGTATTAAACCATCCTTATATCCCTGGAACAAACCCTATTTTATTGTGGTGTTTAATCCTTTTGATAAATTACTGTATTTTGTTCACTAGGATTTTTATGAGTATTTTTTGCATCAGAAATATTGGCCTATAATTTTATTTTCTTGTAATGTTTCTATTGTTACTAGCTTTATTGATTCTTATTACTAGCTTTACTTTCATATCATGGGCTGGAGCGATAGCACAGCGGTAGGGCATTTGCCTTATACGCAGCCAACATGGCCGACCCTAGTTCGATTCCTCCGCCCCTCTCGGAGAGCCCGGCAAGCTACCAGGAGTATCTCACCCGCACGGCAGAGCCTGGCAAGCTACCCGTGATGTATTCGATATGCCAAACACAGTAACAACAAAGTCTCCAATGGAGACGTTACTGGGCCTGCTCGAGCAAATCGATGAACAATGGGAGGACAGTGACAGTGACTTTCATATCATGTGTATAATGGCTTTATGTGAGAAAAACACAATTATCTTAAATATCGAATACCATACATACTAAGATATCATTACTAATAATTTTTAGGGGACTCATATGTGAACTTATTTGAAGTAGCTTTTTGAAATTAAGAAGACAAAATACTAGTAGAAAGAATTTATTTGGTTAAAGTAACTCAGATGTATGTGTTAATAGAGATTTAATTTTCTGTCCTTCTAAAAATATTTCCCCAAACTCCTTTTCCCCTCCAAAACCAAGATCAGTGTCTAACATGTAGTAGACACCCAATAAATACTTGCTGGATGAATGGTTTCTCAAGCATGGTTTCTTGGGAACTTGTTACTTACTACTGGAAAACTCAAGATTGGGGAATTTTCTCCTTGAAATCTTAATGGATAGTGTGAATTGCAAGGTGGGGGTAAATCCATTTTGTTTACATTTTATTTCTGAGATTTATTTCTAAAAACTTTTCTAGGTAAGTTTTCCTTACTTATAAACAGTGCAAGTAGAACAATTTCAGGTGTTTATTTCAAGGGGGGAAAAACCCTTCATATCATGTGATCTTAAATTTCCTAGGTCCTCCTACATTAAAGTAGCCTATTTACAGAGGAGCCAGGCAACAAATACACCTTATTTCATCTAACTTACTAAAAAATTCTTAGCAAACATTTAATTTTGTTTTAAATTTCTATTATCAATTCCTTGGATAGACGGAAGCATGGATGCAATGCATGATTGTCTTGGTTTGGTCAAGGAAAAGACCTCATGAGTCGGATTCCCTGGTTGATACTGTCCTCTATTATGTCAAGATGGGGAAAATCAGGAGGATATCAGCAAGTGTACCTTCAGTTCAACCATGATAAGGTGCTAGCCTGGGTTAGGAAGAGTCCTGCCATGCACTTAGCTGAGAGCAGCTTGGCGCACAACACATAAACAAAGGTGCACTTAAGAACTTCCTCAGAATGGAAATAGCATTCTGAGGTAGAGGTTTCTTTTACTGCATTTTCCCAACCAATCACAAGAGGAACAGACAAAGGGCTAGCTGACTTTGCATCCCTCTGCTTTAGTACAGAGACTGCTATTAACAGATGCTGGTCAATTTTCTGAATGACAGTAACCTATGAGTCCTGACTTACCCAAAACTTTCTCAATTTAAACAGCAAAATTTTAATATCTCAGAAAAGATTTCTTTCCCGTGGAAACTGGGATCATTCATCAAGCACTGTGAGCATATGTGATAGCACTGTAGCACTGTCCTCCCATTGTTCATCGACTTGCTCAAGCAGGCCTAGTAACATCTCCATTTTGAGACTTTTTGCTCATTCTTTTACAGAATTCCGTATTAAATTCAGTATAATCTCCTGTAAATCTGTTTAGAACTCCTGACATCAGTCACATCAAGTCTGGGGCACTTAGCAAAAAAAGAAACAAAAAGTTTTCTATTAAAAAAAAAGTTTATTTTGAACTGTTTTAAAAATGCTTATTCTCCCCAAATACCTGTAAAAATAATTAGTTAAAATGTTGTGAGTAGAAAAGAACAAAGTCAAATAAGAAGCATGGCAAGTGATTTCAGTTACATGGTTTGCATACTGCTTTTCTCCCAAATTACTTGCCAAGTGACTTTTTGTTGACATGGTGGGCAATGTAAAGGTACCAGAATTCTAGACTGGGTTTCTTTTGGTAGGGTATGAAACGGTACTTTTAAAATTATATAAATGACAAGGGAAAAAGGATCATTAACTTTTTTCATACTTTTTTTCAAACAAGACTAAAATAGAGACTTGTTGGAAGCAATAAGAGCTCTTCTTTTTCTAACTTGGTTTTCACGATATTTTGCATTTTCAGAATTTTCCCGAATGTCACAGAGAATAATGCACATTTTGCAGTTCTAAACATATTTAATATACTGTTTTCACAACAGCTGTCGCTTTCACAGAACTTTAACCCTGCAGTGTAAATGTATCACCAGGAACGTACCCAGGTTGTCATGGAGACAACCTGAGCGCGGGCCCTCTGCTCCGCTGAGCTGGTGTCAGCTTTCAGCCTCCCTGCATTCCAGTCTGCTCAGGCGGGCCGCAGCTAGACCTCATTAGAGACCCTGCTGAAGGACAGCGCAGGGATGGGGCAATTACTCGGACTGGACGACGGCCGCTTTCTCTCAGCGCACCTGATGGGAGAACTGATAATGAATTCCAGAGGGAAGGATGGTATTCGCCAAGATTTCCAGCTTCTCCCTAGAAGAAACCCTGATAGCCCAGCTGCCTTCTTCTAGCTAATTTTAGGCCGGTTCATTGTTTTAACAGCAGGAGACAACATTACAGCTAACATTTGGAAGATTATTTAAATCATCATGTGACAAGTGCCATAGTGTAAATTGTGAAAAAACTTGTAACATTTTTAAGGTAGCTCAGAGAGCATGAAATTGCTATGACTTGTTGAAGATAATATAGGATCCTGCATGCGTTAAATCTGCATGCTGGCAACCTACAAGAAAACATTAAGCAAAATAAAGCTCAGAGAGTTTGTACAAAAAATAGCAACAAAAATTAAGTCTTCTGGATACTTTTTGTAGAGCATTTGTAGAAGAAAAAATGTACTAACCTAGCTAAGTACTTCAGAGCATATTAAAATATCTCATCTGAACTAGATTTTAGAGTTTCTTTTTTTAAGGCAAACACTTCTTTAGAAGCGTGTGTTGTCACACTTCCATTAGACCTTTCTTTAACCTCAGAACTCCATCTTTGGATAGCTCTTTTGTCAAAAATTTTATTTGAGAGTCCAGCTGAATGTTTTTCTCCTCCTTACTTCCTAAAGTCCTTGTTTATTCACCCAACATCATTTTACAGAGCACATGCTGAGCATAGTGTGATATGTGATAGAGTGTAATGTGGTGTAATACTGTCTTTATAGAACTAAACACATTTCTGATATGTTTCTTGGGCACCATATAATTTTTGATAATTTTTATGTGGTTTTTTTTGTTGTTGTTTTGAGGAGTCCTACCCAGCTGTTCTCAGGGATCAGTCCTGGCAATGCTCAGGGACCATACGGAGTGGCAGGAACTCAACCCTGGTCCGAAGCACTGGAGCTTCCAGTCCCTGTTTCCATATGTTTATATTTACCAGTGCCTCGAAGGCATGAGGCTTGTCACAAAAATTGCTGTTTTTGTTTTAAAGTTTGCCTTTTTTTGGTTAAAATATAATTGTAATCATTGAAGAAATAGCTTAGTAGGCTAGAACACATGCTTTGCCTGTGGCAAGCATGGGTTCAATCCTTCCCATGGTCTGGTTCCATGAGTACTGCCGAAAACAGTGTTGAGCACTGAGTCAGGAGTATTCATCGAGCATCAGTGGTCCCAAACAAAGCAAACAAAAACAAGCAAAGGAAAATTGCCAGGAAAAGATTTGACAAGATAAATTACAGAATATGACTTATCTACATTTTAATCCACTTTTAAAGAAATAGAAACAGTTTCCATCATTTTCACTCACATTTTTCCCATCTCATTTGGCCTCCAGGTGAGTATTAGGAAAGTTTTTAGCAAAACTCAAAGTCAGATCAGAAAAGTGTCTCACAATTAAGATTACTTTAAATAATGTTTGATGGCTGGCTGATCAAACAGTTAAAACAATTTGAGGTTAGAACAAGAGGTTAAAACAATCACTAGCCAGTGTAATGGAGGTGAACTACTTAACATGAGAGGGACAGTAAACTAGGTAGAAAGATAAATATAAACACTATTTTCTGTTTAAATAGATAGCTACACTCTGTATGCATTGGCTTCAGGAAGAGATGTAACAAGGCAAAAGAACTCCAAGGAAAAGTGTTATTTTCTTACATTAGTTTGCAAAGGAGTTATTTTCACCCCTTGGCTAATTATAAATGGTTCCCGAAGAAAGATAAGTTTGAAGCAAGCATTACAGTGAACAGAGCTTCCTGCTTTATGGGACTTCTAAAACGTCTCCAGGTTGAAGGTGAAGGAAGGTGCTTGATATGAGAAGGGGAAGGTTATTACCAGAGTGGGGGGGGGGGGCACTTAGGAGAACCAAAGCTGGGGAGTGAAGAACAGGAAGGAGGCATACCTCAGTGAAAGACTATTGTGAAAATGTTGGTTAAAGTATTCAAATTATGGGCCTTTCTCAGAAACCAAGTAACCAGAGTATTGTCCCAGCACCACCTATCAGGAGTAGAATCTGAGCTCCCACATTCCTCAATACCAATTGGAATAAACCAAGCTTGCTACAGTAACTAGCAGTTCTGATCCCAAATGGAGCTTGTTCCTTTGACTTATGACTGTGTTGTGAAAACCCTGGGTAATACACCCATCCTGTTTTGTGCCATGTGCAAAGAGAAACTGTGACACAGTCATTGACTTATAAAGCATCTAGCCAGATACCATGAGTTTAGATTTTTCTTACAATTTCTTCATCAAAACAAAGCATTCACTAAGCTTGATTTTGATGATGCCTCTAGGACAAGAAAATGGATATCAGTGATAACCCGTGCTATCAATCACATGCCCATTTTATTTTTTTATTTTATTTTATTTTATTTTATTTGCTTTTTGGGTCACACCTGGCGATGCTCAGGGGTTACTCCTGGCTGTGCACTCAGGAATGACAACTGGCGGTGCCCAGGGGACCATATGGGATGCTGGGAATGGAACCTGGGTTGGCCGCGTGCAAGGCAAACGCCCTACCTGCTGTGCTATCACTCCAGCCCCCACATGCACATTTTAAGGTAAGCAAGCCCTCTACAGAGTAACAAGAGAGAGTATATGTCCTACCACCTTGTAATATGTTAATCTGAGGGATTCTAATAAGACTTTTCAACTTCAACTGAACATGAATAGAGGTGTAGCTCTGTGGTGAGTTCATGCGAGGGAGGTGGATATTGGTATGTGAACGTAGGTATGTGACCAAAGAGAATCAACCTAAGAAACACCTTCAGGTATTAACATGCTTTAGAAGCCTCATCAGGAACAATCAGATATACTTCCTAATGTGAAAATAAATGTCTATGTTTTCTTATTAACTTTATTGAATTCATAAAAATAGTAAAAGTAAAAGGCCCTCCCGTTGATCATCGATTTGCTCGAGCGGGCCCAGTAACGTCTCCATTGGAGACTTTGGTGTTACTGTGTCTGGCATATCGAATACAGTCACGGGGAGCTTGCCAGGCTCTGCCGTGCGGGCGAGATACTCTCGGTAGCTTGCCGGGCTCTCCGAGAGGGGCAGAGGAATCGAACTCGGGTCGGCCATGTTGGCTGCGGGTAGGGCGTCTGCCTTGCACGCAGCCAACATGGCCGACTCGAGTTCGATTCCTCCGCCCCTCTTGGAGAGCCCGGCAAGCTACCAAGAATATTCGATATGTCAGACACAGTAACAACAAAGTCTCCAATGGAGACGTTACTGGGCCCGCTCGAATTCATAAAAATAAAGTAGAAAAATGTTTTATCTGATGACAATAATTAAAGCTGCCTGAAATGATAAAAATTGATCAGTGCTTGGAAATAATTATTAAATTTCAGTATGACAGGTCCTTTATCAGTGATATATTTTCTAGAAACCAAAGTCTGTGAGAGATCTAAATTGGGTGACAAAGGAAATTTCTTCTGCCAGTTCTTTGTTTTGGTTTTTTTCAACTTCGCAAGACTGAAAACAATGAATGTGACTTTGGCATAATGTTTGGTATCAGTTATATTTTCCTTAGAATTTATATTTTAGGAGAGATTAATAAAAGGAAAAAGATAACTATCCCCATTTTAGTTAAAGTATGGACTTAAATGTAGTTGCTTACTTAGATTTTTTGTTACTCATTTCTATTATTTCTACGAAACAGTCATCAACTAATTCTCTTATAATTTTTAATATTGAATTGTAGGAGGTTGTATTATTTTAAAATATTTATTTCAACATTCCTCAGGTAAGGTTAAAAGAATTGGGAACGAAGAGAACATACCAGTATTGTTAATATAAAATATTAAGATTAAATCTTACCATGGTTGTATTAATATGGCTTTAACTAGCTGTCCAGCTTTGAATTTTGCTTGTCTTCTGGAACTGCATTATATATGCCCTAAAAAGCTTGTTCAAATAACTACTATCCTTTCCTAACCAAACTGTCTCTTTGTTTTTCTAGGAATCTCTGGCCAACATCTCTCTCTCTCTCTCTCCCTCTCTCTCTTTATGCTCCTTCCTGACCCCTGGCTCTGCAGCACTGTCAGTTTCCCTGGAGCATTTGGTCATTATTATAATCCCCCCCCCCTTTTAGCAAGCCCCAATGATTTCACACTATCTATTGTCCAGGAGATGGTAGACTACTTAAGGACAAGTCATAGGTTTCTTCTGAGCTACATGTATTTCTGGGCCCAGAGACAGTCAGTGAATTTGATAGATCTCATGAGAAATGGCAAGGGATGGACAACGAATCTTCAATGATGTCATGAACATAAAAACATCATAAGATACTTTACTTCCTGCTAAATGTTATTTATGGTCTACTAGAATTGAAAGCTTTTCTAGAATTTCTCAGAACACTTATATATCACAAGATAAATAGCAGAGAGCTGAAACAATCTTTAACAAGCTATTACTTGCATTCAGGAGTAATCTGTGTTGACTTTTTGGCTTGTTATCTAGTCAAGGGATCACATAGTTTTAGAAATCAATATTGATCATGTTATTACTGCTCTGGATCTCTTTAATAAAGCATATGAAAAATGTTCTAATGCCATTTAGCATTTTGCTATCAGGATGTATAAGTTGCACCATCCATTCATTTTCTTGAGTTAAAATGCTTTATTCTCATCAATTTGCATGCTTATTTTTTTTTAATTTTTTTATTAGTGAAACACCATAAGGTACAGTTGTAAATTTACAAATTTTTGTGCTTGGGTTTCGTTTATACACTGATCAAATACCCACCCCTCCACCAGTGCCCATTTTCCGCCACCATGGATAATATCCCTTCCAGCCATCCCCCCTATCCCACGCTGCCACTGTGGCAGGGCATTCCCCCCTGTTCTCTCTCTCCTTTTGGGTGTCATGGTCAGCAAAAGAGGCATTGAGTGGCAAACATGTTCAGTCCATAGTCTACTTTCAGCCTTCATCTCCTCTCCTGGGAGTATCCTCCAAACACCCTTTATTTGGTGCTCCCTTCTCTATCTGAACTGTGCTTTCCCCTAGAATACCCGGGTGGCCTCTAAGCTATGGAGTAATCCTCCTGGTGTTGATCTCAGCTATTCTTGGGTATCAATCTCATATTTTGTTATTCTTATATCCCCCAGGTGAATGTAATCTTTCTATGTCTATCCCTCTCTTTCTGACTCATATCGCTTAGCATGATACTTTCCATATTGTATCACTTGTATGTAAATTTCATGACTTCATCTTTTCTAAGAGCTACATAGTACTCCATTGTGTAGATGTACCAAAGTTTCTTTAACCAGTCATTTTTTCTTGGGCACTCAGGTTTCTTCCAGTTTCTGGCTATTGTAAAGAGTGCTGCAATGAACAAACAAGTGCAGATGTCACTTCGACTATATATTTTTGCCTCTTTGGGATATATTCCCAGGAGTGGTATTGCTGGGTCAAATGGGAGCTCAATTTCTAATTTTTTGAGAAACGTCCATATTGGTTTCCAAAAGGGCTGAACCAGTCGGCATTCCCACCAGCAGTGGAGGAGTGTCCCTTTCTCGCCACATCCGCGCCAGCATCGGTTGCTTTTGTTCTTTTGAATGTGGGCCAGCCTCTGAGGTGTGAGATGGTATCTCATTGTGGTTTTGATCTGCATCTCCCTGATGATTAATGATGCAGAGCATTTTCTCATGTGCTTTTTTGCCATTTGGATTTCTTCTTTGAGAAAGTTTCTGTTCATTTCATTGCCCCATTTTTTGATGGGGTTGGACATTTTCTTCTTGTGGAATTCAACCAGTACTTTGTATATCCTTGATATCAACCCTTTGTCGGATGTGTATTTGGCGAATATCCTTTCCCATTCTGTAGACTGTCTTTGTATTTTGGTCACTGTTTCTTTGGAGGTGCAGAAGCTTCTTAGTTTTAGATAGTCCCATTTATCTATCTCTGCTTTCACTTGCTCGGCCAGTGGCATGGCGTCTTTGAAAATACCAGATCTTGGTTTCATTGATATTTTGGATTGTTTTTTGGGTTTCCATCTCATTAATCTCTGCTCTGAGTTTTATTATTTCCTTCCTCCTGTTTGGGTTGTGCTCCTTTTTTGGTCCTTCACCAGGATCTTAAGCTGTGATGTTAGTTTATTTATGTGGGCTCACTCCTCCTTTCTGAGGAATGCTTGTAGAGCTATAAACTTTCCTCTTACGACAGCTTTTGCTGTGTCTCATAAGTTTTGGTAATTCGTGTCCTCAGTTTCGTTCGTTTCTAGGAATCTTTCAATTTCCTCTTTGATTTCCTTTCTAAGTCACTCGTTGTTCAATAGCGCACTGTTTAATTTCCAGGTGTTTGATTTAGTTTTCTGTTTTTGTGTGTGATTTACTTCTAATTTAAGCACACTGTGGTCTGAGAAGATGGTTGATACAATCTCTATCTTCTTAATTTTATGGAGGTATGTTTTGTTGCTCAGCATGTGGTCTATCTTGGAGAATGTTCCATGTACGCTTGAGAAGAATGTGTATTCAGCTTTTTGAGGATGAAGTGTCCTGTATATATCTACTAAGTCCCTTTCTTCCATTGTTTCCCTCAGATGGAGTATGTCCTTGCTAAGCTTGAGTCTGCTTGATCTATCAAGAGGTGACAAAGCGGTGTTGAAGTCTCCCACTAGTATTGTGTTGCTATTGATTTCTTCTTCCAAATCTATGAGTAGTTGTTTTAAGTACTTTGTTGGTCTCTCATTAGGTGCATATACATTTATTATTGTAAGTTCTTCCTGTTGTACAGATCCTTTGATCAATAAGAAATGGCCTTCACTGTCTCTTATGACCTTCTTCACTCTGATATCGATGTGGTCTGATATTAGGATGGCTACCCCAGCTTTGTTATGGGAACTGTTTGCCTGAAGGATTGTTTTCCAGCCTTTGACTCTGAGTCTGTGTTTGCTTTGACTATTGAGATGTGTTTCTTGCAGGCAGCAGAGTGTTGGGTTCAATTTTCTAATACATCCTGCCACTCTGTGTCTTTTAATTGGTGCATTTAGCCCATTGACATTGAGAGAGATTATTGTTATGGGATTTTGTCCCATTGTTCTGTTGAAATTAGGTGTATTTGAGGGGCCTGTCTTGCCTTAAAGTAGCCCATTTAGTTGTACTTGTAACCATGGTCTTGAGTCTATGAAGTTCCTGAGCTGTTGTTTGTCTGTGAAACTGTGTGTTGTTCCTTCTATTATGAATGAGAGTCTCGCTGGGTAAAGTACTTTTGGAGAGGCATTTATTTCATTGAGTTTTTTCACTATGTCCCACCACTGTTTTCAGGCCATGAGGGTTTCATCAGAAAAATCAGCTGTGAATTTTAAGGACGCTCCTTTGTAAGAGATTTCTTTCTTCGATCTTGCTGCTTTCAGAATTTTGTCTCTGTCTAAAGTTTTGGTCATTTTGATCAGGATGTGTCTTGGGGTATTTTTATTTGGATTTCTTCTAACTGGTACCCTTCGGGCCTCCTGAATGTGGTCACAAGTTTTCTTCAGCTCTGGGAACGTTGTAGCAATGATGTCTTTGACAGTTTCTTCTTCATCAAGGTTTTCTTCCTGTCCCTCTGGGACTCCAATAATTCTTATGTTACCCCTCTTGGCTTCATCACGATCTTCTCTTGCCATCTGTTCCCAAACTGTGAGTCTCTTTTCCATTTTCTGCTCTTTTCTGGCGAGTCTCTGAACTTGATCTTCGAGCTCACTGATTCTGTTCTCAGCCGCTGTTACTCTGCTGCTGAGGCCTTCCACTGAGTTTTTCAGTTCGCCTACCAGGTTTTTCAGGTCCGACATTTCCGATTGCATTTTCCTCATGTCTGCCTTCAAATCCTCTTGTCTTTTATTGGCATTGCTTTCCATTGTTTCTTTTAGTTCCCTAAGCATCCTAAGTGGCTCCCTTCTGAATTCCTTGTTAGAGAGGTTGTCTAACACTACAATACTGTTGGTGTCTTCAGGGCTAGCCTCCTTAATAAGAAAGTTTGGTGGGCTTTTGCGTTGCTTTACCATTGTGAGAAGTGTGATTTAGTCCTTCACGTTCACTGTCACTATTCTGGTTAAATGAGGAAAGAGTTCCTGGAGCCGTTCAGCTTTGTTGCCTTGAGTTGGGCCTCAGTTCCCCTCCCACAGAGATCAGGGGGGAAAACCGGCTGTTCTAGGGGATCGAGCTAGCTACGCATGCCAAGAAATAGTCCCAAGCCCTGGGGGCAGGCTGTACCTGGTTGAATGAGGAGAGACTGCCAGGAGCCGTTCAGCTTTGTTGCTGCAAGATGGGACTCTTCTACCTTTCTGAGTCTGACCTTCTTCTCAATCAGGCGTTATTCTTTGTTTTATAACCGACATTGAGTGAAACTTTTGGAGGAGGTGCTATTTAGTATTGAGATTGTACAGCTATTTTCAAACAGTACTTTTGTTGGAAATGGAGTAGGCGAGTGGGATGTTGTTGAATTGTAGTAGAAGAGGTGAGAAATTTTTGGTTGGTATTAGGTGACAAGGCCCTCCCGTTGATCGTCGATTTGCTCGAGCGGGCCCAGTAACGTCTCCATTGGAGACTTTGTTGTTACTGTGTCTGGCATATCGAATACTCTCGGTAGCTTGCCGGGCTCTCCGAGAGGGGCGGAGGAATCGAACTCGGGTCGGCCATGTTGGCCGCGTGTAAGGCGAACGCCCTACCCTACCAGCGGATGGAGCGATAGCACAGCGGGTAGGGCGTTCGCCTTACACGCGGCCAACATGGCCGACCCGAGTTCAATTCCTCCGCCCCTCTCGGAGAGCCCGGCAAGCTACCGAGAGTTTCGATATGCCAGACACAGTAACAACAAAGTCTCCAATGGAGACGTTACTGGGCCCGCTCGAGCAAATCGACGATCAACGGGAGGGCCTTTTACCTTTACCTTATTAGGTGACAAGTTGTGGAATGAAAGACCTGATTGCTTGGAGTGAGTGCCCGCTGAGAAGAAGGCCAAGCCCATTTTGGGGGCCACGCCCCCTTCTTAGAGGCCACGCCCCTAGCCCGTCCCCGGCCACTCCCTCCCAGGATCCTGGAGGACCCGCTGGCCTTCTGCGGGAATCGGGAATCGGTCGTTGGAGCGCAGCTGGGGTTAGGGGCGGCTCCGGGCTGGGGTCCCCTCAATTTGCATGCTTATTTGCATGCTTATTACTTCTTTCTCTGCTGACCAGGCAGAATTTATAACCCCCATTATTAATATTCTGTCACTGTCACTGTCCTCTCGTTGTTCATCGATTTTTCTCGAGCGGGCCCAGTAACATCACCATTTTGAGACTTTGTTGTTACTGTGTTTGGTATATCGAATACATTATGGGGAGCTTGCCAGGCTTTGCCAAGTGAGCGAGATACTCTAGGTAGTTTACTGGGCTCTCCGAGAGGGGAGGAGGAATCGAACTCGGGTCAGCCATGTTGGCTGCATGCAAGGCAAACACCCTGCCCACTGTGCTATTGTTCCAGTCCATTAATATTCTAATAATATAATATTATAGAGAAGAGGTTGTAGAGATACATCTTGAGATATCTTGAGAAATAGCTTGAGAGATAGTATAGCAGGTAAGTCACTTGCCTTCAGGCAGCCAACCTGGCTCAATCCTTGATATTGCGTATGCTTCCAGAGAGTACCACCAGGAATGATCCCTGAGTGCAGAGCCAGGTGTAAGCCCCAAGAACACCTGAGTCTGACCCAAAAGCAATAGCAAAAACAAACAACAAAAAAATTAAAGTGCAGGCAAATAGCATAGACTTCTTGGTAAGGGCTGGAACTGATCACAGATCCAGTTACCCATGACAATAGCAAACATTAGAATAGTGGGACCAACTTTGCCCCAGAATCTTCTGATGTCCAGATTCCCTAATATTAGAATTGTGTATTTGTATTCATCATTTTAGTTTGTAAGTATCTATAAGGAAGGGCTTGTGACTCATAGGAAATATTTTCTTTTAAAATCCACTTGTAACTTGTAACAATATGTAGAAAAAAATATTTCATTCATTAATTTACTAACAATAATATTTTGTCTGCCTTCAATGTATTAAATCCTGTGCTGTGAGAGTAGAAGGTGGTGGTAGCTAACATTCAGCCACAGGTCCTGTGCCCATAAATACGATCTCATCAGTGTTTCAGTTAATACACTTGCCCCCTTAAATTGACATATATTAGGCAGACTGAATATATCACATTTATTTTATCACTTGATTTATAATTCTCATTAAGTTACTTCGATTTCTTTCAGTCATGACTGATTTTCAAAGCAATTATTTGGAGCCACATTTAAAATCCATTTAATTTTAAAAAGAGTTTTTAGGGGCTGAAGCTATAGCACAGCAGGTAGGGCGTTTGCCTTGCATGCGGCCAACCTGGGCTTGATTCCCAGCATCCCATATGGTCCCCTGAGCACCACTAGGGGTAATTCCTGAGCACAGAACCAGGAGTAACCCCTGTGCATTGTTGGGTGTGACCCAAAGAGAAAAAAAAAAGAGTTTTTAGCTTTCATGGCTAATATTTTCACCAAGATTTTGTTTTGTTTCATATCTAGAGCCATTCCAAGGAAATAATTTACTATATGTTTTCTTTATGAAAATATATGGAGATTATTTGCTTAAATAGTATCTTTTCCATCTTTAGCCTGTGTAAAAATCATCCTTATTAGAGAACACTTTTAAAAAAAACTTATAATTTGTGATATTCCGTTGAAGAACTGTGTTTTACAAAGTTATTAATAATTGAGTTTTAGGCATAAGCGATTTCAACACCAGTCCCACTACCAATGTCAACTTCACTCCAACAGTGTTCCCATATCCCTTCCCTACTTCCAACTCCTGTCCCATACACTTCTGTCAACTTGTCAGGCACATTACACAGTCCCAGTAGTTGCAGCTTAGATATCTTGTTTTCAGTGTTGTTGACTCTGTGTTTTGGATATATGGCGGTACCACTGACTCAGATCACCAGTATACTGAAGTCCTGATGCCTGTTCATCCATTACTTCCTTTTCTCTTCTCCCTCCACCCCTTGATTTCTTTCTCTGTCCTTTTCCTTTCTAAACACTGGGGTCAAGGGTGATCTAGTCATCCCTTTTAATAGTGTACTTATAGTACTATATACTTATCCAGTATTTTTTTTTACAGATAAGTAAGATCATCCTGTATCTGTCTGTCTTCTCCTGGCTTATTTCACTCAACATGTTATCTTTCAGTTCCAACCTATTAGAGATCTCTTGATTGAAAATTATCTTTATTATTACTCATTTCTTCAGCATTCACTTTTCACTGTATGCTATGAAATATTGCAGGGTAACACCCTCTACTTTCATGCAGTATTGCAAGTGGTCTGATATTCTGCAGCCCCTATTTCTGATAACTCAGAGTCCCGCTTTAATACTTAAGTGTCTTCTGTTGTCTTTCCCATAACCACTTACTTGGTACAGGAAAACATGAAATAATAAAACTCTAATGCAAAACTTCAGATGATCCAAAATGTGAAACTATGAAAGAAACATTCCTAGTTTCAAGCAACTGACGCAGTATAAGGGTTCAGGGGTCTAGAACAGCACCATTCTGTCAGTGTTGCAGTACAGAATGTTACATTGGCAACTGTGTCATAGAAAAATATATTACCGGTGGTGCAGGAGACCACAGGTTTGGCAGAAAATAGAATGGAGGAAGAATCATGGAAGTATAGAAGATACTATATTCCATTACAATTTTGGACAAAATTTGAATTTAAATTAGCCAGGGGCTTATTTTCATCCTGAACCTTAATATCTGAGACCAGAGAAGGAATCTGCAAGTGGCAGCCACAGGTCAGAAACACCTTACACCCAGGACTACAAGACCATCTTTTAGGTTTTTCAGAACCACACAATCTCTAAAATGGCCATGGAAGACTCTGTCCTTCAAATCTCACAGGAACACATGTTGGACTCTTACAGTGAACTTACACTCAGAAGTGCCTTGGCTACTCCCAATCACACTGTGCTAACAATAACTTATTCCTAGCTCCAATATTTCCTCAGAAATTCACAAAGTTCGTCATGATAATAAGAAACTACTGCTGAAGGAGAGGCAGGCCCAAGGATGCTGAAAGTCTTCCTGGAGCCCTCATACAATACAACTAGTTAAATAACAAAAATTTACTGGGTTTGCTCTGGTAGGGAAGGAAGAAGGCAACATTCATCTGAATCTCACAGAGATTTCCCTGGCAGAGGGTGCACATGGCAAATTCGAAAAACTCACACTCAAACTACAACAGGCACAATGGTAAAGAAGGTGAAATTCAACTCTAGTATTCTTAGTTGAGTGAAGATAGAAATCCTATAGATTCAACCAGTCCTAAGCAGCTCTAAACCTCTAAGATAAAACTTTAGAGGTACTATGTCAAGGATGTTTAATGAGTCAAAAGAAATAAGAGTAAAAGTACAAAAGGTGAGGTCTGCAATGAGAAAATTACAAATCAAAGTGACAGAAAACAGAGCTTGATAGGTGAAATATAGAACTCAATAGAGAGCCTTTGCAGTAAAGCAACAGAAGCTGAGTATAAAATCCACAAGATCCAAGATGGGATGCAGGAAATTTCTAGAAAACCAAAGAGATGGAAAATATTTCAATGAACAGAACACAACATAATTATAGTATGAATTCATAAGGAACAAGAAATCATTGGAGTTTCTGAGGAACAGGAAGGAGATTTCAATGAAAAACTACTGGTTAAACAAATTATAATTGAGAAATTCCCACAGTTGGCAAGTGCATCCACCCAGACTCAGTAGACCCAAAGAGTCCCACCAAAAGAGACCCAAATAAAAATACTCCAGGACACATAGTAAGAATTATGAAAGTCAAAGAAAGAGAATGTTAAAGGCAGTAAGATCAAAGAAGAAAATTACATACAAAAAGTTTCCTTATGCTTCATATAGACTCATGAAGTGAAAGTCTATGGGTCAGAAGAAAAATGGGAGATATAGTGAAAAAAATAACCTTAGAGATTTGAACACAAGATTACTCTAATCACTTAGCCTATCATTCAGTTACAAAGGAATGATATAGAAATTCATGGATATGCAACAGAGTAGGAATTTTATAGCCTTGAAACCACTTTGTAAGAAGCACTGAATGGGCTTCTGTGAGATAAGACAAGCTTCACAAACACACATAACCTCTGTAGAGCTATGACAAAAACCTCCTTCATGTCAATAATCTTGTGTAATGTAAATGACATAAGCACACAAATTAAGAGATAGAGAGTGGCAGGAAGGATCAGAAATGGATGATCCCAATTTTCTGCTGCCTATAAGAGAACATTAGAACAGTCAGAGGAATTACAGGCTCAATGTCAACTGTGGCAAAACAATACTTCAGGAAAAATATCCCTTTAAAAAGTCTGGGGTGGGTAAAGTTAAACAACATAAAGTTGAATTTTGTAAAAAAGTTATGATGGATAGAGATGTTCATTTCTTAATGATCATATGTATATATACATATGTATATTATGAAGAAACTACACTACTAAAATTACACTCTTAATGTGGGATGGGGTGCTCAAAATATTTAAAACAATTACCAACATACCTGAAGGAAGATATCAACAGCAACACAATAGTAATGAAAGGAGGCTTCAACACCATTTCATCAACCCTGGAAAGATCAGCTAAACTCAGCAAGGAAACATTCTTTGAAGTTAGAAATGGAAAACGTGGGCTAATCAAAGTATATTTAATACACCCATCACACACATACTTTTCCAGTGTATGTAGGACATTCTTCAAGATAGACCACATTCTGGGTCACAAAACATACCTTTCAAATATCATCAGGGTGATAGAAATTGTATCAAATATCCTCTCAGACAATAATGTGTTGGAAATGGAAGTTAATCATGAGAAAAAATTATGTAAGAAAACCACCTTCAAACGTTCAAATGCTTGCAAATGAAATAATTCACTACTGAAAAACCAATGATTCAGAAAGGAAATTAGGGAGGAAATCAATAGTTTCTTGGAAAAAAACAAGAACAAAGATACAAATTACAAGACACATGGGGCACAGCAAAAGCGGTTTTAAGAGGAAAGTTAATAGCAATGCAAGTGTTTGGTAGGAAGTAAGAACAGTGTGCCACATAAACTAACTTCTCAGTTTTAGCAGCTAGGAAAGAACTAGTGAAAGGAACTCAAAGCAAGCAGAAGAAAGTAAAGAATAAAAATAAAAGCACAAATTGATGAAATGAAAACTAACTAAATAAAAATATCGATGAAACCAAAAGCTGTTTTTTCAAAAAGTATGCAAGATTGACAAACCACTAACAGACTCACAAAGAAAGAGCAGGAGAAAACTCTAGTAACCAAATTAGTAACAATAGGAGAGACAGCACAACAGATTACATAAAAATTCAAAGGTTCATCAGGGATTACTTTGAAAATCTTTATGCCACAAACATGGAGAACCTTTCATTCAATTCATGGAAAATGATACTTTCATGGAATTCTATCACCTTACAAGATGAAAAAAATAACCTGAAAATAAAAATTACTATCAAAATAACAATTACTATCAAAGAAACTAAAGTGATACCCAAAAGTCTCCCCAGAAATGAAGTTCATGCCCTGGTAGCTTACTATTGAGTTTTTCTACACCTTTTTAAATTTTTAAAAATTTTATTATCATAAAGCTGTTCACAATAATTGATTACATTCAATATTTCAACACCAATCCCACCACCATTACACCTTCCCACCACCATTATTTCAAAGTTTCCCACCACCACTCAAGTCTGCCCCATGAGCAGTTGCTAGATAATTATTCTGTATTGCTTGTTATGAATAGCATAGGATGTCTGTAAGGTTCTATCTCACAGCGACTCAACAAAAAAGCAAAGCAAAAAAAAAAGTATGAGATACTGTGTGCCATTTTTGCAGTCATGCTCTCTTGGGATTGTAAAAATTTAAATAATTGGGGCCTGATGCTATCTCTTCAGCAAGCGACTTGGTTCCAAGATTTGTTTTTGAGTCTCTGGATCATGGCCTTTAATGCACTTAAATGGCATCCAGATACAGTTTGTGGGCGTGACAACCCCAGAAGAGCAGGGAGATGGGAAAGGATAGCCCAGTGCCGAGCACATGAGGCCTAGTGTTTTTAGTCACTGGTCCCGCAGACCTAGGTTTTTCAGTGTTTTCTACACCTTTAAAGAATATCTATTCCCATTTCCAAACATTTTCAGAAAAGTGAAGAAACTGGAATCCTCAGTATCCATGAGACAAACAGTAACTCGATACTGAAAGCATACAGTCATCAATAAAATGGAAAGCTATAGACCTATAACTATAGACCCAAAGGAACATAGATGAAAAGATTCCCAAAATACTAGCCAACTGAATCCATTAGTTCATCAAAAAGATAATAGCACTGTAGCACTGTTCTCCCATTGTTCATCAATTTGCTCTAGAGAGCACCAGTAACGCCTCCATTGTGAGACTTGTTGTTACTGTTTCTGGCATATTGAATACACCACGGGCAGTTTGCCAGGCTGTGCTGTGCAGGCAGGATACTCTCGGTAGCTTGCAGGGCTCTCAGAGAGGGACGGAGGAATCGGAGGGCTCTTGGGTCAGCCGCGTGCAAGGCAAACGTGCTACCCACTGTGCAATCGCACCAACTCACTTTTTTTCTCAAAAAGTTAATACTCCATTATAAAACAGGATTCAAAGGTGGTTTAATATACAGAAGTCAATCAACATAATGAAACATATCAAGTTAAAATAAAAATCACATGATCATATCAATAGATGGAGAGAATGCATTTTATGGATTCAACATGTATTCATGATAAAGTTTCAATTAAATGATGCTGAAGTAATGTTACTCAACAGTTAAAACAATTCACCACAAGCCTACAGCAGAAATCATACTCATCGGTGTCACAGTCCTCCTGTTGTTCATTGATTTGCTTGAGCGGACCCAATAACATCTCCATTATGAGACTTGTTGTTACTGTGTTCGGCATATCGAATATGTCACAGGTAGCTTGCCAGACTCTCGGTAGCTTGCCAGGCTCTCGGTAGCTTGCCAGGCTCTCTGAGAGGGGCAGAGGAATTGAACTCAGGTCGGCCATGTTGGTCGTTTGTAAGGCAAACGCCCTACCACTGTGCTATCGCTCCAGCCCACATCATACTCAGTGGTGATAAATTGAAAGTTTTCTCTTTGATTGAGGCACAGGCACAGCTATTTATTTTTGCCTCTGCTATTTAATAAAATAATGGAAGCATTTCCTGTAGCAACAGAGCAAGAAAGAGATATAAGTGGAATTCAGATAAGAAAGAAGTCAAATTTTCACTATATTCAGATGACATGATACTTTGCATAGAATATATTAAACAAAAGCACTTAGAAACAGACATGTACAACAAAAGTTGGAGGGTACAAAATTAATGCACAGTAATCTATGCCTTTTCTATATGAAAATAATAAAATGGAAGAGAGACATTTTAAAAAGTCCAATTCACAAGTTTGGCTCAGAAAATCAAGTACCTCGGAATTAGCTTAACAGAAGACATGAGAGACTTATGAGAAAACTGTAAACACTGCTAAAAGAAATTTAAAAGGACATAAAGAAATGGAAAAATCTCATCTGTTTATGGGTTGGAAGGATTAATATTGCTTAAATGAAAGTTCATTTTGCCCATTAAGTCAATATTTTTATCAACAATTTTTTTTTCTTTTGCAGTCATAATGCACTTTAGTTGATCACAACTAAAAATCATGACAAATGGTGCTGGAGCAACAATACAGTGGGTAGAGTTCTTGCCTTGCACAAAGTCAACCCTAGTTTGATACTGGGCACACCATAGTCCACTGAGCCTTCTGGGAGTGATCCCTGAGCACGAGCATGGAGTAAGCCCTGAGTATGCTGGGTATATCTCCCAAATCAAACCAAAAAAAAAAAAAAAAAACCTCAAACAAACAAGAATAGTGACAGAAATGCAAGCATTGTAGGGATCCTGATTTTACAGACTAGGAACCTGAGGTCCACAAGGGTTAAGGGACTTGCTAAATTTTCAAAGCTCTACATGTAAATGTGGGATTGGAAACAAACTGTTCTGATGTAGCAAATAACTAATCACCATGCTTCCTTTCAACTATCTTACATATGTAGCATTTAGCATTCTAATATTTTATGACCTGCAATCCCAAATTAATTTCACCTAGCTGCATACCCCAGGAATCCAGGCACCTGGTTCCCCACTGCCAGCAGTGATCTGTTCTCAGTTCTACTCCACTGAAGCTCAGTTGACTTTATTAAAGTCTCAAATACCATTTGAAAATATAGATAAATAAGAATGTGTTTTATATATGTCTTCTTCCTAATGCAATAAGGACAGTGATTCTCAAGGTCTCTCCAGATCACTAGCAACAGAATTACCTAATTAATTCATCAGAAGCCCCAGCTTAGATCTGGTGAATCAGAGTGTAGATTTGGGGTGCAGCTGTCTATGACCTAATAAGTCTCAAGATAATTATAAAGCCTGTTTAAGTTTGAGAACCTCTATACCAGGTCTTACAACTTGTATATTCCCATTGAGTTGCCATAACATCAAAGACCCAGAGCTATCGCTCTGGTCCTAACCTTGTAACCTGGATCATCTCAAAGTTCATGAAAAGTGGCCCTCTCTTCAGTGCCTGTTTGTTTTATTTTTTCAAACTTTTTTAATGAATCACTAATGAGAGACCCTTAGAAAGCTGTTCATGATTGGATTTCAATTATACATTATTCCAACACCAACTCTACACCAGTGTAAATTTCCCAGCACCAGTGTCCCCAGCTTCCCTCTCATCACCATTGCCTCCCCTACGCTCCTGCCTGCCTTTATGGCAGGCAGTTCTCTCTCTCTCTCACCCTCTCTCCTTTTGGGCCTTATGGTTCACAATATTGATACTGAGATGTTATCAAGAATATCCCTAAAGGTAAACCTACTTTTAACCCTCAGATCTTATCCAGCGTGATCATTCCCAGCTATTATTGTCATACTGATTACTTCTCTATCTTACCTACCCTCAGACCCCCACGCACGTTTGTGGTTAGATTCAACCATTGACCAGTCCTCCTAATCCCTGTTTTCCCTGGCCGTGGATATTAATCTTTTACTTTATATATTTTTATATGCCACAAATGAATGCAGTCATTCTATAACGGTCCCTCTCCTTTTGACTCATTTCATTCAGTATGATACTGGAGAGATAGCACAGCGGGTAGGGCGTTTGCCTTACAAGCGGCCAACATGGCCGACCCGAGTTCGATTCCTCCGCCCCTCTCAGAGAGCCCGGCAAGCTACCAAGAGTATTCGATATGCCAAACACAGTAACAACAAAGTCTCCAATGGAGACGTTACTGGGCCCGCTCGAGCAAATCGACGATCAACGGGAGGGCATTTACCTTACTTTCAATGTCCATTCATTTTTCCTAAAAGCAGCAGAGATTTCCATTGTGTAGATGTGCCATACTTTCTTTCTCCATTTCTGTCTTCTTAGGCACTCAGATTGTTTCCAGATTCTACCTATGTTGCAATGAACATAGGAGTGCAGGACTGCAGATTGTTTCTGCTGTGTGTTTTTGGGTCCTTAGAGTATACTCCCAAAAGTGGTATTGCTGGGTCAATTGAGAGCTCAATTTCTAATTTTTTGAGAAACATTCATATTGTTTTCCAAAAAGCTGGACCAGTCAGCATTCCCACCAGTAGTGAAGGAGAATCCCTTCTCCCCACATCCATGCCACGCTGGTTGCTTTTTTTCTTTTGGATGTGTGCCAGTCTCTATGGTGTGAGTTGATGCCTCATTGTTTTAATCTGCATCTCCATGATGACTAATGATGAATAGGACTTTTTCATGTGCCTTTTGGCCATTTTATTTTATTCTTTGTAAAGCTACTGTTCATTTCATTGTCCTATTTTCTTATGGAATTTGATGTTTTTTCTTGTAGAGTTCAATTAGTGCCTTGTAATCTATAATTTTAACCCTTTATCAGAAGGGTATTGGGTGAATATCCTTTCCCATTCATTGGGCTATCTTTACATCCTGGTCACTATTTCTTTTGAGGTGCCAAAACTTCTTAATTTAAAATAGTGCCATTTGTTTATCTTTGTTTCCACTTGCTTGGTCAGTGGCATTTCATCTTTGAAAATTCAATATTGTGGAGGGTATAACCAACCTTTTCTTCAATGTATCTTATGGATTCTGGTCTGATATTGAGGTCTTTAATCCATTGTGATCTAACTTCTGTGCATGGTTTTATACAGAGGTCTGAGCTCTTTTTTTGCAGGTAGCTGTCCAGTTTTGCCAGCACCTCTTGTTAAAGAGAGTTTATTTGCTCTACTTCATATTTCTTGCTCCCTTACCAAAGATTAAATGATCATGTATTTAAGGGTGTGTGTAAGGATATTCAACCATATTGCTTTGGTCTGCAAATCTGTGTTTATTCCCAAAAGCCCAGGTCCAGATAGATTCACTAGTGAATTCTTCCAAACTTTAAAGAGGATATAATTCCAGTCCTTTGCAAGCTTTTCCAGGAAACAAGCTTTTCCTAACTCTCACTGAAGAAATAGAAACTCTCCCAAACACTTCCTATGGGGCACATATCACCCTGATACCAAAAGCATATCACAAAAGAAAGAAAATTGCAGACCAATATGAACGTGAATGCAGAGATTCTCAACAAAATATTAGCAAATAGAATCCAACGACTCATCATACACCATGGCCAAAGGGGATTCATTCTGGGGAGGCAAGAATGGTTTAGCATTCACAGGTCAATCGATATAATTCATCATATTACTAGAAGAAAAGATAAAAACCACATGATAATATCAATAGATGCAGAGAAAGCATATGACAAGATCCAGCACCTGTTTATCATGAACACTCTCAGCAAAATGGGAGTTGAAGGAACGTTCCTCAAGGCAGTCAAAGCCATTTACCACGAGCTCATGGCAAGCATTATCCTCCATGGGGAAAAAATAAAAGGCTTCCCTCTAAGATCAGGGACAAGACAAGGATGCCCATTCTCATCCATTCCAATATAGTACTGGAAATACTTGCCATAGTGGTTAGGCAAGAATAAGATATTAAGGGCATTCGGATAGGAGAGGAAGAAAACAAGCTCCCACTATTTGAATGACATGATACTACTTAGAGAACCCTAAAGCCTCTACCAAGAAACTACTAGAAATAATAGACTTGTGTAGGAAAGCCGCAGGCTATAAAAATCAATACTCATAAGTACATGGCTTTCCTATATGCAAATAATGAGAGAGAAGAAAGTGATATAAAAAAAAACAGTCCCATTCACTATCATCCTCGAAAAATCAAATACCTCAGAATCAGCTTAACTAAGGAGGTAAAGGACCTTTACAAAGAAAACTACAAAACACAACTTCAAGAAATAAAAGAGGACACTTGGAAATGAAAACATATCCACTGCTCATGGATTGGGAGAATTAACATTGTCAAAATGGCAGTGTTCCCCAAAGCATTATACATATCCAATGTGACCCATAATAAGGAACCACATGATATTTTTCAAAGAAATTGTTCAAACACTCCTGAAATTCATATGGAACAATAAACCCCCACGGACAGCTAAAGGAGTCCTTGGGAAAAAGATGGGTGACATCACCTTCCCCAACTTCAATTGTGCTACAAAGCAATAATAATTAAATATGTTTTAAAACATATCATTAGCACTGTAGCACTGTCCTCTCATTGTTCATCGATTTGCTCAAGCGGGCCCAGTAACGTCTCCATTATGAGACTTGTTTTTACTGTGTTTGGCATATTGAATACGTCATGGGTAGCTTGCCAGGCTTTGCCATGTGGGTCAAGATACTCTCGATAGCTTGCCGGGCTCTCTGAGAGGGGCAGAGGAATTGAACCTGGGCCAACCAGGTCGGCTGCATGCAAGGCAAGCGCCCCACCCGCTGTGCTATCGCTCCAGCCCCATATCATATCAGTACGTTTTACGTTTTTCAATTTGATGCTTTGGTATTTTAGGAAATATTTTTAAACCATCATAATTAAATCTCATTAATTATATTAAAATAATAGTTCCAAAATATATCTTACCTTTGAACCGTTAAACCTTCATTTTACCTTTGGGAAGTTAGCATTTGTTAGCGCTCACACTAGGATGTTTGTCCTCCAAACAAGTGGCTAAAACTTTACTTTCCAATCTTCAGGACTCTTGGGTAAGGAGGGTCAACTTACATCCCTGGTTGGGCTCCTGTAACTGGTGTGTCTCTGGTTCCCTTCATTTTGACAGGCTTATAGGGGAACTGGGGAGAGTCCAGAAAACTTGCTGCTATAATAAAAATGGGCAGGTACATGTTAGCTGAGTAAGAAAAATGCTTGAAACTTTTCCAAGTCTTTTTCAAAAGGTTTGATGAAAATATGTTTCATTTTTGGTATTTGGGAGAAGGTCCAACTTTCATTTCCTGATTTTACCCTTCTTTTCTTTTTTTTCTTTTTGGGTCACAACTGGTGATGCATAGGGGTTACTCCTAGTTCTTCACTTAGGAATTACCCCTAGTGGTGCTCGGGGGACCATGTGGGATGCTGGAAATTGAATCCTGATCTGCCTTGTGCAAGGCAAACACCCTACCTGCTGTGCTATCACTCCAGCCCCATTTTTTTTTTACACTGAAACATTTGTATAAAATTCTGATTGCTAACTCACCATGGATAAAAGCAACCACTTGGTTCACCATCTTCACTAGCTTTTGCTGTATGTTTGCAGTAAGACAGCATCGGATTATCAGCCTTTTCTAAGGTACCTCTGAGTATCATTCTCCAGGGATAATAGGCCACTCGCCTGTCCTCGGTGTGGGCTTGTCCCATTCTCAACCTGGACTCTACAGTCACATTTAAGGCTTTTTGGGCTACCAATAATGCCAGACCAGACTTCAAGATATACCATCTGTTTCCCCTCTCCTGCACCAGCATTTATCTCTCAGATATATCTCTTTACTAGGACATATTATACATCCAGAACGATTTAATACTTTAACATTTTATTTCTCAATAAATTTACAGATTTCCCCCTTACCCTCTACAACCTTCTGAAATATTATGAATTTCCTGTGGATGAGAAATAGGCTGATATCACAAGAGTATGTCAACTAGTAGTGATGTTATTATGCACAATATACACACAGACACACATAATATCCTTGGGTTTTCTTCTCTGTTAGTTATTTTTACAGCAAACTCATGAAATATCTCTCAGCAATTAAAATCCCTAAATCCTGGTTTTACATAGTAACTGTTAGGACATGGATTGTGATCTCTCTTTAATGACAAAGAGACTCCAGAGACTGCAAACAGCAAGCAGGGCTTATTGCAAGACTGGCTAGCCAGGGTCGAACCGCCTATGCAGACACGCAGGTCTGGCAGGATGGGCAAGACCCTGAGCTTCTCCAAAGGAGATCTTATAAAGGCCTTCATCGGCCGTTACAGCAGAGCCCGCGCATTTCATAGTCAATAGATTTGTAACAACCCACACTTTTCTGACCAATCCATTTTAAAGAACATCACTTCCTAGCCTATAGTTTAAAGATCAGCATTTGCGTCAGTGCTTAAGAACGTCCTGGATCTTGAGAGACATCTGGTTATCTGGTCTGACCTCCACCTTTCTTGTGACTTACAACTCGGGGAACCTGTACCTGAATTCCTTGCTCAGGGGCAGAAAAAAACAGTTATTTTGCAATGTGGGCTCCTTTTAAGCTAAGCTAAATTAATTCTGGTGGTCCATTTTGGGTCTGTCCCTAACAGTAACAAACTGGAAATTTATGAAAAGTATTTGCTCTATCATATTTGAGCTAATATTTCTAATTTGTATCAAGTCATGTCTTTTTCAATACATAAGTCCATTTAATTTAGTAGAAAGTTATGTTATATTGAAAAAAATTGAAGCTGCTACCAGAGCCAGTTATCTGAACCCAAATCCTCTTTTAGGATTCTAAAAAGGGCAACTGGCTGGACACCACAAACTTTACAGAATGAATAAGCAATAATTTCAATGCCATGGTATTAAATGTATTGAATATAGAGTTCCTCTATTTCTTTTAGGGCTGTCAAGACTATTTTACTATGACACAGGAAGGCATGTCAGAGTCACTTACTTTCTCTTGTCAAAGGAATATTTCTCCCATTAATTGCGTTCTCTTTGATTCTTTCTAACAAGTCTCCAGAATAAAAAAAGAGTGAGTACACCAATAACATAGATTAATCTATAACTAATTATCATTAGAAAAGTTTTCATTTTTCTCAAGCCTAAATGTCAAGGGCAAAGGTCTTAATTTATTAACTCAAGTTGACTTGAGTAAAATGGTGTATGAAAGACAGTGTAAGGATGAACTGACATTAACTGTGTAAACACAAAAGGACAGCAGCGGTCTATCTCTCCCAGTGCCCTCGTTGGGTAGTCTCAGGCCATTTCCCCACTCTAGGGAGGTCAATGGTGATGGGCAGGCGAAGGAAGGAAATGAGGGCCAGGCTGGTTGGTCTTAGTTGCAGTTTATTCCAATCCTCTCTCCATTCACTCCTGTCTCTCCTCTGCCTCTCCCAGCCCACTCTTACAGTCCCATTATATCCCATGAAAGAAATTTATGTCATGGAGAGCCCAGATTCTCTCAGACCTAGGTTCTCTCAGCCTGTGTTCCCCCCTAGAGAGCCCCGAAATCTCCTTTTGTTGATCATGGTACCTCTAAAGGGCCTAATGCAGTGATGTCATCAAAAGGAGTTACAGAAAGAACACTGAGGCAGCAAAACATAACATTGTTTCTTTACATCTGCAGGACAGTAATTTTGACCTCCAGAAAGAAGATACAAAACCGAAACTGAAACCTTTCTTGGGCTACAAGCACATGGATTTGCATCCCAAAGACTAGTCTGGCTAAAGCCTGGAATCTATATCCCAAAGGTCAGGCCTGGCTAGCACCTGAGATCTGCATGTCAAAGACCAGCCAGGTTTCTGTTAGAAAAGGAAAAATGCCTCTTACAATATACTGAAATTATTTACTGAAGGCAGTTTGAAGGGAAAAAATGTTCAGCCTCATCCAAACTAGTCAGGACACATTTTCATGGGTCCCTATGTTCCTGCCCGTTGTGTGGTACAGTCTACATGGGCTCACCCTGAGAGCTCAGTCCAGCCCCAACAGATTGGGGTAACAATTACACATAGGTGTGATCACAATCAATAGGGGTAGAGTTCTTTCTCTTGGGAAAGCCACTTCTAGGACAGATTCTCATTTAGCAGATCAACTCACCCTAGAGTGAAATCCCCTGGGTGTGTTTTTCCTCTCCTTGTCTAACAAACATATAAGCATACATAATATAAATCATTTTGTATGGACACAGTAAGAAATACTTGCCTATGATCAAAGTCTTAACCTATACTTAAGAATCGTGGCACTTTGGACTGGCCCATTTCGATTCCAGGGTAGCTCACAGCTTGCCCTAGGTCCATTCTGTCCCTCATCAGGACCCTGCTTTTGGGGTGCTAGGAACTAAGGGCAATTGAGGTTTAAGCCGAGAAAGCAGATGCCCAGGAGTGAATGATATTCAAAGCCAATTAAATCCTACGCTACAAAGCATAATATTAACTGTCTTCCTATATCTATACAAAAAGGACATTGTTTTAAAGTAAGGTAAGGTAAAGGCCCTCCCGTTGTTCGTCGATTTGCTCAAGCAGGCCCAGTAACGTCTCCATTGGAGACTTTGTTGTTACTGTGTTTGGCATATCGAATACGTCACGGGGAGCTTGCCAGGCTCTGCCGTGCGGGCTGGAGCGCTAGCACAGCGGTAGGGCGTTTGCCTTGCAAGCAGGCAACATGGCCGACCCGAGTTCGATTCCTCCACCCCTCTCGGAGAGCCCGGCAAGCTACCCTGAGTATCTCGCCCACTGTTTTTAAGTAAACTTTTCAAAAGACATAAGGAAAGGAGAAAGACAATATTAATTTACAATACAAATTCAGTGTCCTAGAAAGATCTGACCTTACAAATTAACAGATTCTGATTAGGGGAAAAGCTGATTAACTTGTTGGGGAAGAGAGCATAAAGAAGTGGTTACAGATAAACAAAGGAATGGACGTGACTTGGGAGCACTGTGGTGGGTGTAACCTGATAAACCTAAGCTCCTTGTAGCAAGGGAGAAATGACAAATCAATTGTTAGGCCTAAAATATTTGGAGCTATATTACAACAATTAAATTTTTCAAAAACTTTATAAAGTAATAAATATCTTAGGCCATTGAAAGGAACAGATTCTAGTCTTCTTGCTAAAAATACCCTTTAAATTCGCTAATGGTTGTCTGAACCAAGAAAATGGTGTTGTGAGAAAGCTGGCATTGCTTTGACTCAGATATGAAACAACAGAAAATATAGGCATTACATTTTTGGAAAAGATAGTTTAGTCCTGTCAAGCTACCCGTGATGTATTTGATATGCCAAAGACAGTATCAATTGTCATAATGGAGACATTACTGGGCCCGCTCAAGCAAATCGGTGAACAACAGGAGGTCAGTGACAGTGACAGTTTAGTTAATCGCTAAGATTCACGAATTTTTGCAATTACGGGTGAGAAAATTAGATTTACAGTGATTAAAGATCACCCCCAAACAAATGTACCATTCTTCCAAGAGGCAGAGCATGTCTCTCAGGGAATTCCGTCTCAGAAACCAGAAGGTTGCAAATTAACTGTGAGTAGACTCCTGACTTTGCTACTTGCGGTAACTTTGGAGGTTACTGGACCTAGAAATTGAGAACAATTTGACATGAGACTAAGACTGAGTTCTACTCTGCCCGCTCACTTACAAATGTTAGCTTTTAAACAACCAAAATATCTCTGAAGGCTGAACGCTTATTGCCAAAATAAAAATTATTCACTTACATTTTTCAGAGACACTTCAGCATATTGTGCATTTTTTAAGGAAGAGATCTAATTCAACTAGAAAAAAGAATAGTCATAAAATTGGATTTGTGATTCCACTTCTGCTGTGTCCAGATTGGCACATTTTTATTGTTTAGGGCCTCCATGAAATTTTCAGGGGCACTAAAGCAAATGGTCCTAACCATTCTCTCTATAAAATGTATCAAGCAAACAAATAAATTTCTGGGATTTATTTAAAAAAACAATAATTTAGTATTGTTATGAAACCCTATCTAAAGAAAATTTGAAAACTATATACTATTTATTAGTTCACATGACTTCTTTCTCTGTGCTCTCTACTTTTTCATAAGAGCTATTTATAAATAAATCCTAAGTTCTCTGTGTCTTTCGTGGCATCAGAATACTGGTCCAGTCACCAAGGAGTTTCTGACACTGCATTTTAGAAAGGAAATGGCCCCGATGTTCTGTTCTGTTTTCTTGATGTTCTGCAAATTTTATGAAATGGGGTTCTCTGTATCTCACCTTGTTATTCTTTCTTTGTGAGTACCAGTATTATTTTCGAGGATGCCTGGAAATTGAGATGAATCTTAGAGGGTGGAAATTTCCCTGAATGGATATAAGAGAAGGATCGAATGTGGATTAAAAAAAGTTAATAAATCAGTAAAAGGAAGTAGTGGAGTAATAAGTGAAATATGTGGATGAAAGGAGAAAAATGAGCAGGGCTGAAAAAAAGATAGGAACAGTTGAGAAAAAAATTACTGTGAAATCAGATTGTGATATATGAATTTTTAAGGGTTTTGTCTGTTAACTTGAGGGAGGGGAAAATATCCTTTATTAGTAGTGAAATAAAGTAACTAGTAGATTTTAGACAATGGAGTCTATAAGCACAAGAGAGGACCATGAGAAATAGTATCAGTGAGCAATGCAAAAAATCCAGGTCCTTCTGATTTATCAGTGAGTCCAAATAAGTGACAATTTCCATATGAATGGTAAAGGAGAATTATTTGCTCCAAAAGAATGATAATAAATTAGTATTATTTGTAATTTTAGAGGGAACAGTATTGATATTAATTTACATCCAGAAACTGCATCCTCCCATTAACCAGATAAAAACCCTAATGTTCATGGAAAATGGAAAAGAAAAGAGGTA
The DNA here is from genome assembly GCF_029834395.1 of Sorex fumeus. Taxonomy (NCBI): domain Eukaryota; kingdom Metazoa; phylum Chordata; class Mammalia; order Eulipotyphla; family Soricidae; genus Sorex; species Sorex fumeus. The sequence continues at coordinate 8,534,296 of NW_026606103.1, forward strand.
TTTGCCACAAAAGTTTAGAATAATTAATCCTAAGTAAAAGAGCAAGAAAAGTGAAGTGGAACAAGAAAAGCCTCTTTAATAAGTGGTTCTGGGAAAACTGGACATGCAAAAAAGTGAACTCAGACCTCTGTGTAATTCCAAGCACAAAAGTCAGATAAAAATGGGTTAAAGACCTCAATATCAGACCTGAATTTATAAGATACATGGAAGGAAATATGGGAAGAACCCTCCATGATATTGAAGCTAACCGTATCTTCAAATATAAGACCCTACTGACCAAGCAAGTGGAAACAAATTTAAACAAGTAGGACTACATTAAACTAAGAAGTTTCTTCGCCTCAAAAGAAACAGTGACTAAAATACAAAAGAGCTCATGGAATGGGATAAATTATTTACCCAATATCCATCAGATAGGGCCTTAATATCCAAGATATTCAAGATACTGGTAGAACTTTACAAGAAAAAACCTCCAACTCTATAAAAAAAATGGGGAGAAGAAATGAACAGAAACTTTCTCAAAAAGAAATTCAAATGGCCAAAAGGTACATGAAAAAATACTCTACATCTCTAATCATCATGGAGATGCAAATCAAAACAACAATGAGATACCATCTCACACCACAGAGACTGGCACACATCCAAAAGAACAAGAACAAGCAGTGCTGGCAGAGATGCGGGGGGGGGGGGGGGGGGGAAGGACTCTCATTCATTGTTGGTGGCAATGCTGAATGGCCCAACCTTTTTGGAAAACAATATGGACATTCCTCCAAAAAAATAGAAATTGAGCTTCCATTTGACCCAGAAACACCACTTCTGGGAATATATCCCGGAGATGCAAAAAAAAAAAAAAAAGTAGAAATGACATCTGCACTTGAATGTTTATTGCAACACTGTTCACAATAACCAGAATCTGGGGGGAAAACGTGTCAGAGAACTGATGACTATTTAAAGAATCTTTGGTACATCTACACAATGGAATACTATGCAGCTGTTAGAAAAGATGAAATCATGAAATTTGTATATAAGTGGATGACATGGAGGCTATCATGTTAAGTGAAATGAGTCAGAAAGAGAGGGACAGATATAGAATGACTGCACTCATTTGTGGAATATAAAATATCATAATATGAGATAACACCCATGGACACTAGAGACAGGGGTCAGGAAGATTGCTTCACAGTTGGAAGACTGCCTTATTAGTTTGGAGAAAAGGCAGTTGGGATAGAGATGGACAAATTGGCAAGCTACCGAATATAACCTGCCCACACGGCAGAGTCTGGCAAACTCCCCGTGGCATACCCAATATGCCAAATACTAATAACAATGAAGGGTCTCATTCTAACTCTGAAAGATACTTGAATATGGCACTTTTTTAAATAATCTCAGGGCTAGGACGAAGGAGATGTTACTGGGGACTGCTCGAGCAATCGACAAATAACAGGATGGTTGTGATTGTGATTGATCGTGATAGAGAAGGATCACTAAGTCAGTGATGGTTGGGAGATCGTTCCAGATGGTTATGTGTGCTGAAAGTAGACTACGGAACAAGCATCATGGCCTCTCATTATCTGTATTGCAAACCACAATGTCCATAAGTATAGAGAGAATAAAAAGGAAATTGTCTGCCAGAGAGGCAAAGGGAGGGGAGAAAAAGGGGGACTGGGAGGGAAACTAGGGACATTGGTGGTGGAGAATGTGCACTGGTTGAGGGATGGATGTTTGACCGCTGTATGACTGAAACTCAAACATGAAAGCTTTGTGAGCATAAAAAAAAAATAATCGTAAGGCTTTTTTTTCAGTTTCCAAATAACAAGTCTTTATGTTTGTATTTTTCTTTTTCTTTTTAGATTTTGGATTGGTTTTATCTCATTAACCTTTTTTTCTTTGCCAACACTGACAAAGTTATTTTCTTTGCTCACCACTTTTCCCTCAGGTAACCTTAGCACAGCGGTAGGGTGTTTGCCTTGCACGCAGCCAACATGGCCAACCCGAGTTCGATTCCTCCGCCCCTCTCGGAGAGCCCGGCAAGCTACCGAGAGTATCTCGCCTGCACGGCAGAGCCTGGCAAGCTCCCCGTGACGTATTCGATATGCCAAACACAGTAACAACAAAGTCTCCAATGGAGACGTTACTGGGCCAGCTCGAACAAATCGATGATCAACGGGAGGACCTTTTCTTTACTTTTACTTAATATCCATGATTTTAATTTTTATCTTGATTTGTTTGTCAATTTTATGTTTTTAATTTGTGTCTTTAGTCTCTTGTGGATTCCAGATATTTCTAATATTCCCTTAAATTTCCTTGTTGAACCAGTAGTTACTGAGGGATACTTAAAATCTATGTTTTTGCATTGTGGTTTACAATCCTGTTGTGAATAGGGTTTCATACAAAACATTTTACCACCTTTCAGCAGCACCTCCTCCTCCTGTTTCATCTTCCCTCTACAATAGTCCCTGCCCCCTCCCTGTCCTATCCCCCACCCCCCATCCCCAGGTAGTGTTTCCTACTGACTTCCAGTTCTCATGTTTTTCATGTTTCTCCTGTCTTTGGGCATTCTTTCTTTTTTATTTTTTTACTTTTTGGGTCATACCCGGCAATGCTCAGGGGTTACTCCTGGTTCATGTACTCAGTAACTACTCCTGGCCATGCTCAGGGACCATATGGAATCCTGGGGATCAAACCAGGGTCGGGCTGTGTGCAAGGCAAACGTCCTACCCGTTGTGCTATCACTCCAGCCCTGGGCATTCTTTATCCCTGACCCCATACTCCACATATGAGAGAGATTGTTCTGTATTGGACTCTCTCTCTCTCTCTTTCTCTTTCTCTCTCTCTCTCTCTCTAACTTCATTCAGTATGATATTTTCCAGGTTACTCCATTTAGCAGCAAACTTTATGACTTTATCTTTACTTATGACTGAGTAATATTTCATTGTGTAGATGTACCATAGTTTTTATGTTGTTGTTGTTGTTATATTGATCCAGGCTTGGACACTTGATTATTTCCAGATCTGAGCTATTGTAGATACTACTGCAAGGAACATGGGGGAACAAATGTCTTTTCTCCATTTTGTTTTTGGGCCATTGAGGCATATTCTGGGAAGTGGGTATACTGAATCAAATGAAAACTCATTTCCAGTTGACTCAGATATTTTAGGAATGTCCATACGTTTTCCAAATGGGCTGAGTTGTCAAAATTCCCACCAGCACTGAATGAGAGTCCCTTTCTCTGCACATCAGTCCCAGCATTGGTTGCTCTTGTTCTTTTTTGAGGTGTGCTAGTCTCTATTGTGAAATGATTTCTTATTTTGATTTGCATCTCCCTGATGATTGGTAATGCAGAACATTTTTTCATCTCCCTGATGATTGGTGGTAATGATAATACCTAAGGAAGCAGATATTCCTTTTGTTTGTTTATTTTTATTTTTGCCTATACATGGCAGTGCTCAGCGCTTACTCTTGGCTTGTACAAAAGGATCATTCCTGGTGGTCTTTAGTGACCATATGTGATGATGGGGATTAAACTTGACTACATGCAAGGTTGTACTATTTCTTCAGCCCCGGGAAGCAGACACTTTTATTTTTCAGAGAGGAAACAAAGTTTTTTTTTCTGAGTTATATAAAATGCCTTAAAATCAGAGTTCTTAATGGTAGATATTTAATGTTCTACAAAGCCTTGAATCAAACTTAAAAAGCATTTTAATCTATTGTACTTCAGTTTTTCATAGAACTCATCATAAATTTCATTACTGATATTATTTTCAACCAAGCCTTTTAATTTGAATGCATGTACCTGTTACCATTTTTTCAAAAATTCATTGAGATGTTGCCTAGGAGATAGTAAATTGGTTAGGTTGCATGCCAGTTTGTCTTCCACCTGGGCTTAACACCCAGTTCCAAATGGTTCCCAGAGTATATCTAGGTATTGCCCTGGAGGTCCTGAGTTTCCACAGGAAAGTCCAGGAATCCTCAGCTCTCCAAGCTGGAGCATCTTGGAATCCCCAGGATAGTTGCACCAAACCACAGTCTAGTTGGTTGAGAACTGCCGGTGGACCCTAGGGCCTTCTGAACACCTTTTGGGAGGCCATCCCAATATTTCAGACTTTGCCTTTTATATGGCCTCTGTCACCACAAGTCAACTCTGCCCTATACAATAAAGCAGTCAGACATTATGTAAAATGTGGTTGAGTTCTAAGAAAACTTTAATTACAAACACTCAAATTTGAATTTTATACAATGGTTGTTATAAAAATTTTCATTTCCTGAAGATGTAAACTTATTCCTCAGTTGCCTGCCATACAAAATTAAGCAAAAAAAATTGCTAGGTAGAGTTCATCTGTTTGCCAATTGCTGAGTCTGATCTAGAATATCTAAGGACATGCTGAATGAAGTTATTTTGGACAGGCTCCTTCTTACCTTCTGGAAGCATAAAACAGAGAACAACAAAATATAAAATAGATAAGGTCCAGTGCCTGGAGAGATAGCATAGAGGGTAGGGCCCTTGCCTTGTGCTTAGTCAACATAGGTCCGATCCCTGCCATTCCATATTGTCCCCTGGGTACCATCAGGAGTAATTCCTGAGTGAAGAGCTAGGAGTTATTCCTGAATGCTACTGGTGCGATCCAAAAATTTAAGAGAGAGAGAGAGAGAGAGAGAGAGAGAGAGAGAGAGAGAAGGTGGTCCAGGAAATCACTCTATTAACTTTGTCATGTTGTGTTTTGTTACAAATTAACGTCCATATTCTTAAGGCAAGGTTCCATCAAGGAAGCATTGATTTCTGTTTAGGAATCAACAAATCATATAAAATGATTTAAAAGATATCCTTAACATTTATGGAGAAAAAAATAGTGCAAACAATCTTTCCCAAGCATTTTGAATTTTATTGATAACAAAAACCACAACCACCATCACTTACATTATCACAAATGTCATGGAAATTAAGAACAAAATATATCTAATTTCTCAAGTTTCTTATTACCATTAATTAATTGCTCTGTTGGTTGAAGCTTTTCTTCCACAGTTCCCCCTTCTCATATGTGAAAAGGGGATATATGTGTGTGTGTGTGTGTGTGTGTGTGTGTGTGTGTGTGTGTGTGTGGTGTTTGGAGGAAGACACAGTCTGGCTGTGGTGGAGGAAAAAGTGTGTCTTGTCCTGATGTCAAATTTTTATGGAGGGAAGGTCCAGATATGGGAACCCCAATTCCAAATGTAGGTTCCTGGTGAACACGTACAGCCTCACAATATCTTTAACCATAATGAGAATTGGAGGTAAAGAACAGGCAACAGATGGTACCAGGGAGAGAGATGTGGGGAAGCTACAGAGGGAAGAAGGGAGGCTGAAGAAAAAGAGTTCATTTTAAATTTTATTTAATTTTTGTTATATATTATAGTATGTTGCATTGTTATATTGCATTAGTACAGAAAATGAATCATATAGACATTAACGTTCTGGTTTATCCAGAACAAAATATATAATTTAGAGGAATTTTCTAGTATTACACTTTTAATTTAACAACTCACCGTCATCCTAAGTGAAAAAAAGGAATAAGGGAAAGGAGCAGGATGGAGGAATCAGTAAAGTAGAAAGGGGCAGGAAGGAATAATTTGGAGAGAGAAGACTCTCTATCCTGCCTTTCAAGCACAGATCCAAGTGGGTAGAGAAGTATTTTCTGTACTGTACCTCTGTGAGACTTGTTGCTTCCCACCTAGAGTTTCCAGATGCACTTGTTACACATATGCAAGTCAATAACTTCATTTTGTTAGCTATAAAGACTAAATCAGAGTTCATCTCAATTTTCTTCTGTTCTTATTTATTCTTTCTCTTCCTTTCTCTACTTGCTTTTATCTATGAATCTTGACAGGTTGATAAACTTCAGTATTGCAAAGTAGTCCTAATACTTACTGCCATTGCACCAGCACCATTGGTCCCAAGCAAGAGATTCAAAAGTAAGAACAAAGTAATGAAGAAATCTAAACTTTATTAAAGAAAAAATGCCACAAGGAGTGAAAAAGAACTACAAAAACTTTAAAGGACATTTAAAAATCTTGGGTTTAATACAACAGAGGATTTGAAAATTCCCCTGTGTGCATCATTTTAAATGGAATCTTTAAATCTAGTTGATAGACCTTTCCTGATTTTTTGAAAGATCTCCAGGTTTCTTTCCATAGAGGTGGAGGCAGATGACATTCCACCAACAGTGGATGAGGATTCTGTTCTCAGCAGAAATTCACCAAAAATGCCTTTTCTCTGGACTGTTTGGTATGTGCTGTTCTCGTTACGTGAGATAGCTCAATGTTTTGATTTGTTTTTCTCTAATCATGGAATATCTCTCACACTGCAATATAGCAACAAAGGCAACAAAATGGGAGAAATGATCCACACAGTTGAGTTGGGAGGTGGAAGGCGGTGGTGTGTGGTCCTTTGTGGGAGGGAGGTGGATACACTGGTAGTAGGTGATCACGTGCATGGAAATCATCATTAACTCAATTGTAAATCACAGAATCTCAACAAATAAATCGATCAAAAAATCTAGATGAAATTTTCCTTTGGCAGTAATTTTCTTTGGCAGTTCTCAGTAGAAGACCCAAAACTTTCCTGATACTAAAGAAACCCTGAGTTTGTGGGTGACAGTATGAGCCTTCTTAAAGGGTTTATAAGAACTTTTCCCCTTATACGTGGAATTTAGCGCCTGTGGCTGATTGTAGAACAGGGTTCCTTGCACAGGACTAAAAGGAGCTCTGCATGAGCTCCAACTTCCTTTCTTTCACTCTTGGAACTCTCACTGTATTCATAAATGTAAAGACCAGAGAAGGACATTATATTGTTTGAGATACTATATTATATTATATTATATCATATGATTGAAGTTTGGTGTTCTACACCTTGTCTCCAATCAGGACTCTCCAAGTTTAGTTTGTTGGACATGAGATCACTTAAACAGATTTGAAATAAAACCTGAAAAACTGCCTTAGAGTGGAAGCACTAAGGTGGAAAGAGTATGCAGTAGCCTCAGAAGGAAGGAAATGACTCTTTGTTGAGCCTTGGCTCACTTATATATTGCATGCCTAACCCACTTATTTTCACAGTTATTATTCTCAGAGTTACTTCCCAACACAAGCACACTGTTTTCTAGCTGATATTTCCTGAAAATAGAATTTTGTCTGTAGTTCATGTGAGTAGGAAAAGAGAAAAAGAAGCTTGAGGCAGACACTGACTCTCCTTTTGATGACGCAAACAACTTTTTCGATATTTCAACGAACTCTATAGTCTGCTTCTTTAGTCAGACAAATGGGGGATACAAACGATCCAGCAATTCCTTGAAGTCAGATTTTTTTTGTTTTTCTTCTCTCCAAACATATCTACTCAATTTTCATGAAAAAATGAATTTTCTTAATTTTTGCAGAAAATATAATACAAGAACTGATGATCCCCCTACATGTGTAGCTCTGTAGCACTGCACTGTTCTCCCATTGTTCATTTATTTGCTCGCGTAGGCATCAGTAACGTCTTCGTTGTGCGACTTGTTGTTACTGTTTTTGGCATATCGAATACTCCACGGGGAGCTTGCCAGGCTCTGCTGTGTGGGTGGGGATACTCTCAGTAGCTTGTCAGCTCTCCAAGAGGGGCAGATTGGACAAAATCTCCAGTTTGAGCATTGGGTTCATTGAGGAACCGATGCATAAAAGAACGGGAGAACCCATTCTTATCAGACACTAATAAGAATTGCTTATCAGAGACTTTCGGGTAAAGTTGCCTTTATGGCTTATGTTTCTTAACCATAAAAATAAAGAAGTGGACTTTATTTTCTAGAAGAGTTTTGGTTTTACAGAAAATTTTAGACCATAATTTGGAAGTTCTCATATATCTCATACCCAGTTACCTTATTTGTATATTAGTAGGTTCTTCTGCTACAATTAATCAACATATTAAATGATGATTATCAGAGTCTAGTTTCCTCAGTTTTCCCTCATGAACTTCTTCTGATCCTAAATTAAAAGTTATTATAACAAAATTATATTATCATTTTAACCTATATTTCTGTTGGCTGTGATAGTTTCTCAGACTTCCCTTGTTCTCGATGACCTTGACCTTGTGTGGAATACTGGTTAAGTATTTTGTACTATGAAACTACTAGAGTTTATCTGGTGATTTTTATATGAAAAAACTGGACTGTATATAATTGTAGGAGAATTGCAGAGGTAAGCACCTTTTTCATCACCTCATACCAAGGAATGCTATGTCAATGACTTACACCACTACCATAGATCTTGATTACATGATTGAAGAATGTCTGTCAGGTTTTCTCCAATGTAAAACTAATTTTCCCACATTCTAAATTACTCATTTCAGCTGGAAGTCTGAGGCACCCACAGTTCCCCACCTTCCAGCTTGCCAGGAGAGGTTCTATTATTTATTTTTATTATTTCTGTGGTTTACAATGCTATTAATAATGGTTCTCATGCACATAATTCCAACACCATACTCATCACCAGTGTACCCCTTCTTTCTCCCAAGGACCCCAACATCCTTCCCTCCGAAGTCCAACCCCTTAACCATCGTATTGACTTTGACCCTTCATTGATTCCTTGCTATGTATCGTTGTCTCACATATGAGCAAAAACATATGTGAGACTTAAAGATTTCTTTCTGGGGGCTGAAGTAATAGAACAGCGGGTAGGGCATTTGCTTTGTATGTGGCTGACCTGGGTTTGATCCCCGGCATCCCATATGGTCCCCCGAGCATGGCCAGGATTGACTCCTGAGTGAAGAGCCAGGAGTAACCCCTGAGAATCTCTGGGTGTGACCCAAAAAGCATAAAAAAAATAAAAAAGATTTAATTCTGACTCATATTACTCAGCATAATATCCTGTAGTTCCATCCATGTTGCTGCATGATGTTGTTCTTTCATAGAGCTGCATTGTATTCCATTTTGTATATACACCACAACTTCTTGATTCATTTATCTGTGAGCGATAGCACAGCGGTAGGGCGTTTGCCTTGCACGCAGCTAGCATGGCCGATTCAAGTTCGATTCCTCCGCCCCTCTCGGAGAGCCCAGCAAGCTACCGAGAGTGTCTCGCCCGCACGGCAGAGCCTGGCAAGCTCCCCATGACGTATTCGATATGCCAGACACAGTAACAACAAAGTCTCCAATGGAGACGTTACTGGGCCCGCTCGAGCATTTATCTGTAGTTGGAAATTTTGTTTGTTTCCATATCTTGACCCTCCTGAGGCCCCTTGGAGGGGGGTGGGTTGAGTTTCCCTCCCTGCCCTGAGCAGAGCTCCAGCAGCCGAAGACCTCCAGAACCAGCCACAACCATGCTGAGACCACTCTCCACACGCGTGAAGGTACCGGCAGAGGAACAAAGGCATGTGGGTCCCAGGGCTGAGATCTCCAAGCCTGCTCAGGTCAGGGCTGAGCATCCTCCACCCAGATCCTCCATCCTCCAGTAGGCAGGGGTCACACCCACCAACTGCCCCTGGCGCCATGTAATGCCATCAACCACCAAAACCCAGAGACTATAAAACCCAGCTCCTGGAAGCGTGCAGCCACACGACATCTTATTATCTCATTCTTACTTTGGACAACCTGGCAGGCTACCGAATGTAACCTGCCCACATGGCAGAGTCTGGCAAACTCCTCGTGGCATACCCAATGTGCCAAATACAAGTAACAATGATGGGTCTCATTCTCCTAACCCTGAAAGAGCCCTAAACATGGCACTTTTTAAAATCTCAGGGCTAGGACAAAGGAGACGTTACTGGTGCAATCGACAAACAACAGGATGATTGTGATCATGATCTTGACCATTGTTCTAAGTGCAGTGATGAGCATAGGTATGCATAGATTCTTTCAAATTCATGTTTTTGTGTTTTGGGGATAGATGCCAAAATATAATATCACTAGATTGTATAATAGTTCTATTCCTATTTTTGATAGCTCTCTATATTACTTTCCATAAATAATAAACCAAACAAAATCCCCCCAACAGTGGATGAGGGCTCTTTTGTCACCACACTAACCAGAACTTTTGGTCATGCTATTCTCACTTGCTTGATAGTTCACTGTTTTGATTTGTATTTCTCTAATCATTAGTGACTTGATGAGCAATTTTTCATGTGCCTGTTGGCCATCTGCTTATCTTCTTTGGGTAAATGCCTGTTTTTCCAGGGCAATTTTTTCTTAGCATATAAACTGCATAAACACTGACCTCTTGTTTCCCTTGAAATTTTGACAAACGTCAAAGATCTCATAAATTTCTCATTTTTCTCTTTCTGCTACCCAGGTCATGAACAATCAGCAAAGCATGGACTTTCATTTTGACATCACAAAATGAAATACTGAATAATTGTTCATCAACAGCTATGCTTTTACTGGGCAGCAGCCCTTCTGGATGGTCTGAAAGCTCAATCCCTAAGCAGCTTATGTAGATCAGTGAGGGGATAGATTGCTCTTAGATTGGGGATATATTTCAGGCATCACTGGGCAAGACAGTTTATGAGTGTGATTGCAGGGAATGACTTCAGTTAATGAGTTGAGGATGTGCATGTGTTGCTATAAGAAAGAGCCTCAAACTGCAGTGTTTACTTAGCACTCAGACGAACTCTACTATTGCTCTGATGACTCTCAAGGAAAATTCACCTTGACTGGAAACAGTGTTCTAGGCTACTTTATTTTCATACCTTCAAATTTCTAATTGTGCTTTGTGATTTCCCTTAGAAAAATAAAAAATAGATAGGAAGATTCATGACACCTTCAGCCTCACATGGACTCTTGCATTGATAGTCTATAAGACAGAACAATTCAAATTTTGTACTGAGTTCTGGATGTTTTTGAATCAAAGACTTAAATCCGCTTTCCTAATACATAGACCAGTCTTCTTCTCCTTTTGTGACCTCATTCTCACCTGGCATAGTGCCCTTCCAAACTCCTACCCTTCTACTCTGAAGTTCAAGATGCCAAGAAATCAAATGTCATCTCACTTTAGCTTCACTTGCTGTTGTTTTCGTTCCCTCACTCAATGAGCTCGCTCTTGCAACATACGACTCAAAGTGGGTCATATCCACTATGACTATAACTGAATACTTCTGCCTATTTGGGTAAATGCTCACTGTGTTCTTGACACATGTCCAAGTCACAAAAGGTATACTTTCTATAACTTCTTTTTTTTTGTCTCCACAAAGCTTGTTGTGGGTGGAAAAATATTTCAAATATAAGTTCTCTTATTTCTGCTCAACTAACTTGATATTTCCCTCTGTTTTGTAATGATTTTCTAACCTCCACATATAATCCACTTAAACATGGGATGGTCTCAGATGCCATCAGTTCAGTCTCAGCTTCAGTCTTCTCATCTGAAAAATGGGTGGTAAGGAGAGAATGAGTCCTTCCAGAGAGGATGAGCTGGTCCTACTCTGAGGGCCTTCTGTGCCAATCCTCAAGAACATTTCACCTTTTAAAATATTGCATGTGTGGGGCTGGAGTGATAGCACAGTGGGTATGGCATTTGCCTTGCACGTGCCCAACCTGGGTTCAATTCCGAGCATCCCATATGTTCCCCTGAGCACCTCCAGGAATAATTCCTGAGTGCAGATCCAGAAGTAACCCCTGTGCATCACCAGGTGTGACCCAAAACTAAAATAAAATATTGCTTGTGCTAATAAGGCAAATAAAACTGATTGTATTTAAAAATAGAAAAAAATAAACCATGAGATTGAACTGTGAACTTAAATTTCTTCTTTAATATGCAGAGTTCATTTTTATCATTTCATAAAGCTTTTCATGAATTATCATTTGAAATCGTCCATTCATTGACATAGCTCAGTTAGTTGAATTTAAACAATGTTATTAAAATGGAATATTTTAGTTAACTTTAAAATTAATGGTTACTTGTTAGGAAAGATGAAGTCATGAAATTTGCTTATAAGTGGATTGTCATGGAGAGTATCATGCTAAGTGAAATGAGTCAGAAAGAGAGAGAGAGAGAGAGAGAGAGAGAGAGAGAGAGAGAGAGAGAGAGAGAGAGAGAGACATTGAATGACTGGACTCATTTGTGGAATATAAAATAAAATAATATAAGACTGACACTCAAGGACAGTAGACACAAGGGCCAGGAATATTGCTCCATAATTGAAAGCCTGCCTTATAAGCTGGTGGAGAAGGCAGCTGGAATAGAGAAGGGATCACTAAGTCAATGATGGTTGGAGGGATCGTTTGGGATGAGGGATGTGTGCTGAAAGTAGATAAAGGAATAAAAATGATGGCCAATCACTATCTATATTGAAAACCATAATATCCAAAAGTAGAGACAGAGTAGGAGGGAAATTGTCTGCCATAGAGGTAGGGGGTGAGTTGGGATGGGGGCGTACTGGGGATATTGGTGGTGGAAAATGTGTACTGATTGTATAAAATTCAGCAGTATAGAGAAATAATATAGGGATGAAGGCTGACCCTAATTTTAATCACCAGCACCAAATAATGTCCTAAGAGTGGCTAAGAATCACTCCCAAGCAAAGAGTAAGGAATAGTCCTTGTCAGGTTTGCCCAATCTCGTGGATCCTCACCACTCTAAAAAAGATGTTTGAATTCCTTACATAGTTTGAATAATAACTCTTTATCAGATGATGTGCATATAGTTCAGAGAAATAGAACAGTTCATAAATTGTTTGCATTGTACATAACCAACCCTAGTTTAAATCCCCAGCACCTCATTGTTCTCCAATATTCCCAGGGGTTTCTCCTGAGTTCGTTAGGGAAGAATAGTTCCTGAGAACCACCAGGGATTACCTGAAAATGAACAGCAAATTCAAGAATGATATCTCCCTTTTTCAGAAATAGATTCTATCCCCTTAGCATCATGCTTTTCACTACATATTTATTTTCAACAGTCCTTGATTATTATATTATAACAATCAAGGAATATTTATGTTTGTTAAGAAAATGTTGTGTTAAGCAAAATTAACATCTGACCTACTTAACCCAATGTAATGTTTAAGGTAATGGCAATGATTGTGGTGACTTTCCTCTGAAAACTAAGGACATATCCAGAGACACTTGTTGGCAATGGTTGCTATTCCTAACATAGATAAAATAATGTTTTGATGCTAATTTAGAGCATTAACAATGAGTTCTGCAGTGGTCTGGGAATTTCAGAGCTAGTATAAAGAGGAAGGTAAACAGACATAAAACATAGCCTTTCCTGGAGCACCATTTGCTTTATGGCTTCTCTCAACTCTTGTTCCACTGTTAAAATGTAGAGAAAGTACCTCAGTAGCAGGGGAGTGAAAAATATGCACCATTTCTATTTTTGTGCTGAGTGATGTTTTGGGGTGGTAGTTGTTAAACAGAAATTCGTTATTTCTGCTGAAGGAGTTTACTCTAATCCCAAATTCCACTGTAAAATCTCTCTCTGATACTAAGACACAAGTGTATTGGGGATAAAAACCTGAACGTAGAGCTCTATCCCAGGAATTGTCTTTTAACTCCCATTTCTCTTATGTGAAATGGAGCTGGAGCCATAGCACAGTGGTAGGGCGTTTGCCTTGCACGCAGCCAGCATGGCCGATTCAAGTTCGATTCCTCCGCCCCTCTCGGAGAGCCCAGCAAGCTACGGAGAGTATCTCGCCCACACGGCAGAGCCTGGCAAGCTACCTGTGATGTATTCGATATGCAAAACACAGTAACAACAAAGTCTCCAATGAAGACGTTACCGGGACTGCTCAAGAAAATTGATGAACAACGGGAGGACCGTGACTTCTCTTATGTGACCTCACATCAAATATTTTTTAATGAAAGCATTATTTTATGAAAAAATGAAGGAGCTAGATACTACTATTATCTGCAGAAGGCATTTGTAGAACTGAAATTTTATCATTTCTAATAACATTATGCTAATCCAAACAATCTGCTGATGGTACAAAGATGAACAAAACAATGATGGAACAGAGATGAAAATCCAGATAAAGTTCCACACAAAAATGCCAAAGCATCTCAATACTGGAGTTGTGTTTTGTATATTTAACATAGGTAAAGAAACTACTGGATCAAACAAAATGGAATTAGCTATGACCATAGATTCATCACATACAAAAAATAAATAAAATAGAAAATTGACCTATGATATATATGTCCAACCCAAAGCTTCAGCAACTCCTTTCACAGTCTGTGCCTTTGATATCTGGATGCATCTTACTATTGATGACTTACACGGTCACTGCAGGCCCGGGTGCAATGCAATATGGCCGTCACATGAAAATTTGATGATTATTCTTGATAAGGTAACTAGAAACTTAATGCTCCATTCAAATAAACACTAAAGGGACATTTGAGGAAGGAATATCAAACCCTGGTAATGTCTGAATACCTTTTAACAACACTGCCAGGAGAAATTTGGAAAATTAACATCAAATCTTACATTAAAGAGACAAAATCACAGCTCTGTTCAAGCATGCCATGTCACCAACGTCTTCTCTCAGTGGCCTAGGAGACAAGTCTGTGTAGAAACATGAACACTGACAACTTAGAGTTAAAAAAATATTATTCAGATGAGCACACTTTTTTTGTGAAGAAAATTTTTTGATGAAGAACTTCAAACCTCCATTCTCATATATTGGTTAGCAGTTTTTCTCAATGATGAAGTAATATTGGGTTTTGTAATCTTAGATATACTTCTATTTATAAATCAACATCTGAATATGCTGCTTTACATTTGCTACTAAAAATCTGGTTTTTTGTTCATCACTGGATAAATTTAAAGGATCAACTTTCTACTTCATATATGAGTGCCTGAATATTAGATGGTAATCTTTGGGGCCAGAGAGTAGGGCGCTTTTCTTACATGTAGCCACCCCAGATTCAATCCCTGGTGTCCAATATGAACCCAGAGTACCACCAAAATTAATTTCTGAATCCAGAGAAAGGAACTATTTCTGAGCCCAAATAAAAGAAGAGGAAAGAAAAAGACTATAATTTTTAAATAAAATTAAAAAATTTAATTTATATAAAACAAATATAAATAAAAAATTATATGTATTTGATAGAGATGTTATGTTTAAGTAGAGATATCTTTACTCTACTTTCTCTACAGAAGATACTTTCATTAAGGGAATAAAACAGCATCAAAAGAACGTGATTATTTTCTCCATCTTGATTTGGGAAATTTTCTTTGCTCAGGAATCCTTATATGATTCAGGAATACTTATATGACAGAGTGTCAAGAAATACGTTTCTTTTGCTATTGCTTTGTTAGTCAACTACCCCTTAAAAATAATGATGCTTCTTTCTTTGTCCGTATCAATCTTAGTATCTCCCTTTTTTAAATCTCCCACCGTTCTGAGATACTAATTTGGACAAATATTGACCATGACTGTATTTCCAGCTATGACAGGTTCCACATAAAGATCTTTAACTGATCATTAGTTTACCTAAAAAAGGTGTAATATAGTCTGCTTTTAAATCCAGAAGAAAAGATAATCAATGATATTGCACCTTGGTCAATTTAATGTTTAACTCTTCATGTTAGAATTACTATAAATGTTTTTAATACATTTCATTTCTGAGTTTTTAAACATTCCAAAATCAATTGCATAATATTCTATAGAGGTGGGGACCTCAAATCTTAATGGTTTCTGCAAATTCCCAATCAATTTAGATTGTAGTGGGAGTTATAGAGTGTTGATTTAGAATTTGGGTAATGTTGATTTAAGATGAAACAGTGTTTAATCTTTCTGTCTCTTAAAGCTCAGTTACTAGATCCCTAAATAACCATGATGGGAAATTTGACTTTGGCCTATAACAACATGATATTTTAAATGTTTTCATTTATGACTAATTGTTAAATGGAGATATTGGAAGGGTTTAAGGATAGTTATTATCTGAACACCTGAAGAACCTGCTGTCAGTACTCATCAATACTCTGGCTCAGCTCTTCACACGCTACCTGTCTGAATGCAAGCTTTTGTCCCAATGGCAAACCAGCAGGACTGTACTACTGTACAAGAAGGGAGACATCCACGACATTGGCAACTATCGCCTGATCTGACTATTGTCTGTCATCTACAAGTTGTTCACTCTAGTCATCCTGAATGGGATTGGCAGAACACTAGATGAAGGACAACTATACGTGCAAGCCGGGTTCCACAAAGGATTCAGCACCATTGACCATATCCACACAATAACCAAGCTCATTGAGGTTTCTCGGGAGTTCAAGATGCCGCTCTGTCTAACGTTCACTGATTTAAAGAAGGCCTTTGATTCTGTTGAGACGGAAGCGGTCATAGAAGCCCTAGACAATCAGGGCGTACAAACTCAATACATCAGGATCCTTTGTGAGCTCTATTACGGATTCACTACCAGGATCTCACCATTCTACAAAGAAGTAATCATCCATGTCAAGAGAGGGATTCGGCAGGGTGATACCATTTCACCAAAACTCTTCAGTGCCACCCTCGAGAACATCATGTGATGACTGGAATGGGAAGGAGTGGGAGTGAAGATAGATGGTCAGCAACTACACCACTTCTGCTTTGCTGATGACATTGTTTTAATAACACCAAAAATTAGCTAAGCGGCACAAATGCTGGCCGACTTCGACCATGAGTGTGGAAAGGTCAGACTACAGCTGAATCTTACGAAGACAATTATGAGAAACAGACTCGTTCCTGACTCTCCATTCACTCTCAAAGGAAAGACCATATCCAAATGCAACAGTTATGTGTACCTAGGTAGAGAAGTCAACCTGACAAATGACCTGACACCTGAGCTGCACAGGAGGAAGAGAGCAGCTTGGAATGCCTTCAAAAATATCGAAGAAATAGCTAAGAGGACGAAGAACCTCTGGCTCCAGGCACATCTCTTTGATTCCACTGTTCTTCCTGCATTAACATACGCCTCAGAGACCTGGGCCCTACAAAAACAGGATGAGAACACTATTCGGGTCTCCCAAAGAGGAATTGAAATTGCTATGCTTGGAGTATCACGTTTCACTCAAATGAGAGAAAGAATCAGGAGTTCTGACATCCGTCGACGATCAAGAATCAGGGACGCTGTCTTGTTTGCCAAGGCATCAAAAATCAGATGGGCTGGTCATGTAATGAGATTTAGAGACGACCACTGGACTAGAGCCATTACCGACTGGATTCTGAGGGATGTCAAAAGACTGCGTGGCCGCTTACCTACCAGATGGTCAGACTTCTTCATCAAGATCATGAACGATTGGTTTGAGGTTCTTCATGTTCCTAGAATGAACAGACACAATTGGGCTACACTAGCACGCTACAGGGAGAAATGGAGACGTTACTGGCATCTGCTAGAGCAAATCGACAATTAACAGGAAGTCAAGTGATCAAGTGATTATCTATTAGCTCAATGCTGCAGAATTTAAAGTATAAAAAGTTAGCTCTCCCCCTTGTAAAGCACTGGATTGATTGTAGTACTGTTTGGGGAGTTGGGATGACTTTTGGTTCATATCTAACAATGCTCAGGGATTTCTATTCGCTCTGTGCTTAGGAATTTCTCCTGGAATTGTTCAATCAAGTCATATGTTGTACCAGTCATTGAACCTGGGTCAGTACTTTAGCTCCTATAGGATATCTTTGGCCCCAATATTATATTTATTTTAATTTTGATAAAAAATTTATTGTATCAACCATTTTTAAATATTCAGTGCCATTAATTTGGGCAACTATCCCCACCTTCGAAAGTGCTCATCTTCCCAAGCTAAAGCCAGTGCTCATTAAAGAGTTTCTCATTTCTCTTCCCTCCTTTTTCCTGGTACCCACCACGCTACTTGTTTTCTCTAGGTATTTTGACTACTGGTGTAGGGTGAGAGATGAAGGGGGTGGAGGTTGGTGTCAGGAAAAGATGAATAAGAAATCTTACAACAACAAAGTTCCTGCTAATGGGTTGAGGTGCTAGATGTCAATCTTATGTTTCCTTTATCAACTGTGAGAAAGTTCCCCTAGAGAATCTTTAACCAAACCAAACTGAACCAAAATTTTAACTTCTCCCTGGCAGGAGAAGTGGGGAGAGGCAGCTGTGGGAGGAAAATATTTAAATAAAATAAATTCAGGTTGTTGGATGAGATGTAAAACAAATATGTTGAATTAAATTATTTTCTATGCTGCAGTGGGCTGGAGCGATAGCACAGTGGTAAGGCGTTTGCCCTGTGCGCAGCAAAGACGTTACTGAGCTCACTCGAGCAAATCCATGAACAACAAGAGGACAGTGTGCTGCAGTATTGAAAAAATGATTTTATGAAAGATGGTTGAGGTCAAAATAGAAGAGATTTGTGATTGAATTTGACTCTGAATAGCAGAAGTCAGTATGAGAGTGGAGTAGGTCTCACTCTATGAAGAGGCACAGGCATTTTAAAAAATTCTATACCCTAGAATTTATCGAAAAAATTCATATACCATTAAACATTTCATTCCAAAATTTTCTTCCCTACTCATATCCTCCACTTAGCAATGAGTAGACTATAACACTGCAGAGAAGGACCTCCAGCATTGAAAGAAGGTTTTTAATGAACGAGCAGTATATATTTTCACAAGGATACTGCAGTTGGTCATTTTCACATGGGACAAACAAGACCACACATCAACATAGGCTGTTTTGTTCTCTTAGTTGTTATGATTTTCTAGTTTAAGTCTTTGTGGAACACACGATTATAGGACATCAAATTAAAGATTTTGTAAAAAATAGAACTAGCAATATCAGTGTATATGGCGATTCTTTTAAAAACTGAGGTAATAGCTAGTGATAGATGCAAATAAGAGGGAGGATAATGATGAGAATGTGAAAGATTAATTATAAGCAGCCAGATTCTAGGATGGCTTCATGGGTCTCTTCTAATAGTTGTGTATCACAGCCCCTGAGACTCTTCCACACTAGTTCTGGCCTGTGTGATCAATAAAATGAAACAAAAGGGATGCTGTTTCAGGGACTTGTCTATAAATGATAAGCTATATCATGGGATTTCTCTCTCTCATGTCTTGATCTCTGTGGTGACTCAGATGCCACATCTATGGACACTAGCACAGTCTTCAAGGGTGCCATGTGTGGAGAAACTAAAGAAACAATCAACAGCCTTCAATAAATAAAAACCTTCCACATCCCCATGAGTGGGCTTGACACTTTACCTTAAGAAACCTAGAACTTTTTGAGGTAACCAGAACCAGAGTAATGCCACTAGGCTGTCCTCAGAAACAAAAAGGCAATTGCTTATTATTTTAAGTGGTCAAATTTTGTGTGAACTGCTACATAGCAATGTAACTGAATGTTCTGATTCATAATTATTATCTTGCTTAATTCTAAAACTTTGTAGAAAATATGAACATAGTTTAAAGAAGTGTGATGGTAAAACAAGACATAATGGGCAAGTTATCTGACCAACAAATCTTATTTTCTCTAGACTTGGGTATCTTGAAGAATAAAGGATATCTTCTCAGATGAGTGCAGTATTTCAGAAGATGTTTAATTTTGGCTTTCATTTCTAGCAGAATGTGCCTCTTGGAAAGGAGAAGAGAAATAAAAATTAAAATTTCTTCTCTTGTTCCTGCCTGATGTTGGGTTCATGCAGTGCAAGTATGAGAGTGGAGTACATATCACTGTATTCAGTTCCCGTGAAATAAGTACTAACCAAATAACACAGCATTGAAGGACGGCAGTAGAGCAAAATTTGCAGGTATGGCTGGGTATCTTTGCCCTCCAAAGAATAAGTTTAGATTGGTTATGGCATAAAAAATCAACAGTGAATTTTAAATCAATTGGCAAATACCCGTACAACTGATGATAAAACATAGAGATCAGGAGACCTTATGGAAGAACTCTCATCACAGAATGCATTCTTTGTGGTTCTTCTGTTCATAAACTCACCTGGCACTGCTCCTGCTTCCAAAACCTCTTCCAAACTGAGACAACAGAATCCCACAGTTGTTTTCCACGTGACTACAAGCTATCTCATCCCCCCAGCGGCCCATGCCGATACCATATTATTGTCTTCTCAAGGCAGTGCTCTTTATTCTCATTTAATCTCAGAAGTTGTTGAAACCAAATTTCATGTCATTGTATTGCTGAATCAGCTCCACAAAGAGGTGAAGGACCTATACAGAGAAAATTACAAAACACTACTTCAAGAAATAAAAGAGGACACTAGGAAATGGAGACAAATCCCCTGCTCATGGATAGGGAGGATTAACATTATCAAAATGGCAATACTCCCTAAGCACTATACAGATTTAATGCAGTCCCTATAAGATTATCTATAATATTCTTCAAAGAAATAGGCAAAACACTCCTGAAATTCATATAGAACAATAACCCCCCCCCACTAATAGCCAAAGCAATCCTTGGACAAAAGAAGATGGATGGTATCACCTTCCCCAATCTCAAACTGTACTACAAAGCTGTAGTAATTAAAATAGCATGTCATTGGACTATAAATTGATCTGCAGACCAGTGGAACAGAGTTGAATATTCTGTCACAGACTCTCAAATATATGATCACTTATTCTTTGATAATGGAGCAAGAAATGTGAAGTGGAATAAGGGAAACCTCTTCAACAAGTGGTGTTTGGAAAACTGGACAGCTACCTGCAAAAAATGAACTCTGACCTTTGTCTAATGCCAGGAACAAAAGTAAGGTCAAAGTGGACTAAAGGCCTCAATGTGAGACCTGATTCCAAAAGGTCCATGAAGGAAATCCTCCATAACATTGAGTGTCTTTAAGAATGAAACACCATTGACCAAGCAAGTAGAAACAAACATAAACAAATGGGACTACATTAAATGAAGATGCTTCTGTACCTTAGGAAATAGTGTCCAAAATACAGAGAAATCCCACAGAATGGAAATTTTTATTAATGGATTATTTACCCAATAATCATCTGATAAGGGGTTAATATCCAGGTTATACAAGACACCAGTCGAACTGTATGAGAAAATAACCTCCAACCCCATCAAAATATGGACAGAAGAAATGAACGTAAACTTCCTCAAAAAAGAATACAAATGGCCAAAGGACACTGAAAAAATGCTCTACATTGCTAATCATCAGGGAGATGCAAATCAAAACAACAATGAGATATCATCTCATACCACAGAGACTGGCACACATCAAAAAGAACAAGAACAACCAGTGCTGGCACCTATGTGAGGAGAAAGAGACTATTTTTGGTGGGAATGCCGACTGGTCCAACCTTTTTGGTAACAGTATGGGCTTTCCTTTAAAAAGTAAAAATTGAGCTTTCATATGTCCTCACAATACCACTCCTGGGAATATATACCAAGGGTTCAAAATAGCACAATAAAAATTACATCTGCACCTTTATGTTCATTGCAGCACTCTTCACCATAGCCGAATCTGGAAACAACTCAAGTGTCCAAGAATGCAAGACTGGTTAGAGAAACACTGGTACATCTCCACAGTGGAATACTATGCAGCTGCTAGGAAAGATGAAATCATGAAAGTTGCTTATACGTAAATGGTCACTGAGAGATTATGCTAAGTGAAATGAGTCAGAAAGAGAGGGACAGGCATAGAATGACTACACTCATTTGTGGAATATAAAATAACATAATATGAGAATGACACCCAAGGACATTAGAGACAGGGCCAGGAATATTGCTCCATGATTTGCAGACTGCCTCATGAGCTGGGGAGAAGCTAGCTGGAATAGAGAAGGGATAACTAAGTTAATGATGGTTGGAGGGATAGTTCCAGATGGGAGATATGTACTGAAAGTAGATATAGGACCAAACATGATAGCCTCTCAGTATCTGTATTGCAAACCATAAAGCCCAAAAGTATAGAGAAAGTATGGGGGAAATTGTCTGCCATTGAGGTGGGGGAAGGGTTAGGATGCAGGAGATACTGGGGACTGTGGTGGTGGAAAATGTGCACTGGAGGAGGAATGAGTGTTTGATCATTGTATGACTGAAACTCAAACACGAAATCCTTGTATCTGTATCTCATGGTAAAAAGTAAGTAAAAAAGTAAATTCAATAAATATAAAAATGAAAAAAACTAAGAAAAACTAGAACATTTCCAATAAAAGAGAATACACTAGATGCCAGTTTTCAGAAAATCTTCACTTTATATTTTTTTTGTGAATAATTTTTCCAGGAAATATTTCTGAAGGAGCTAGACTTCTTTCATTGGAAAGGAGAATGCTTTTTCTCTAGTATTACAAAAAAGCTCAGGCATTTGTGGGTATATATACACTATTGAGCACTATTCAGCAGTAAGAAAAGATAAAAGTCATATAACTTGCTCCAACATGGATTAATTGGTTGAGCAAAGTTAGTCAAAATAAGAGGGACAGACACAGTGATCTGTCTCATAAGTGGGGCATATATATGTATATATTTGTAGAGTGAGAGGTGAGAGAGAGAGAGAGACTCAGGCATGCTAGTCAAAGGTTGCTCACTGTGTGTTTCTGTGGCTTCCTAAGGTCAAGACATATAAAGAGTTTTTGGGGGGGGCTTTGTTTTGTATTTATTTATTTATTTATTTTTTGCTCCTTCAGATACTCCAGTTGAATAGGAAATTGGAATACAAGTCTTCCTTATGGTTATGGCAGTTTTTTTTAAGTCTCTCTTAAGCAGTAATAAATCTGCTAAAGAGACACCTACATCTCTCTCCTATTTTGAATTTTGGGTTTTTAATCTAGTGTCAATTAGAAATAATGGTCTTGTGAGCCTTTTATTTTGCATGCAAATATCTCCTGATCTGTATTAAAATAAATAAGAGAATGTTGTCTGGGAAGCAAAGAGGATCTCAAAGACATGGCTTAGACACAGGAACAGAAAATGTAATTCCAAATAAGAAAATGATAATAGTAATCAGAGATAACTTTGAATTTTATGTCCATTAACAGAATTCTACATAGTGTCATTGTTAGGTACATTGATCTCATTTTCAGATGCTGACGCAGAGACATAGATGGTTAAGAAAATTGCCAAATGTCACAAACTATGTAGAGATAAATGTAAGATTTAAATTCACATAGACTGGATCCACTAAGCACTTAGATTCTTAAAGGGCATTTTGAAATTATTATAGCTCTAAAATAGAATTAATTTGCAAATGATGTAATAACTATTATCGAATAAAACACCCAAATGTAACTAATGAATTGGTGTTGAAATGATGAAACATAAATAAGGAAAAAGTCATAATTGCTCGTATTAATGCAGCTACCTAAGAGAAATAAGAGTGCATGAGAGCTAGAGTATCACAGGGACACCTGGAGATGCTCTGGAGACAACTATGCCATTTTTTGTCAGCTGAGACAAGGTTGGGATGAGCAGAAAGCTTTGTTAGTCTCAGAGCTGGAATACAAGAACAGTCTTGTGAATGTTTTCCAATTACCTTGAAATCTGGCAAAAACTTTGTATATAACCTGATTTCATTTGTATTTCCATAAACTTTGTTCCAGGCTGAAATTCCTGTGGGCTTCATTCAGAAAGGGGTGTCTAGGTATTCTCCGAACAGGCCCAGAATCCCTAACAGAAAAGATCAATTAACACTTCTTTTGGGAGAAAGAAAACAAATCAGCAATTCAGGCAGGCAAAGGATTGGTGGTGCCATTTGCAGTTCCTCCTGCAGGATGATTCTCCCCCTCCTCGCTGTGGAATGTACAGAGCTTCAAAAGTGTCTTCTCTCTGTCTCAAACTTGCAAATTTTGTGATCTTTTAAATTGTCAAATAAAAAAACTATCGTTTCCAAGTGTTCCTGTCTGGCACTTGGACACAGGCAACTTGGGCTAACTGCAAGAAAACAGAACTGCAGCTTCCGAAATTTACCATGTGAATCCATGATGTCATCTGTTCTCTCAGGGTATGGGCTTGGGAGTCCCAGACCACCCACACAGCTAGCCTATTCTCTCTCTGGGTCGACCAAGGGACCTGCCTTTATAAATGACTTGAGGTCTAACGAAGGATGCAGGATGGATCTTGAACTGTTACACAAAAGTGCTGCCTGAAATAGTGAGAAGCATTTGGACATGTCCATGGGTGATTTTTTTTCATTTGAATATTAAAATTCTTTTTAACACACAGTGGAAGGGATGAGAAACAGAATAAGCTGAGGGTGCTTTCAGGAACAGATTGCAACATGTGTAACAGAACAATAAACAAGAAGTAAAATATAGTAAAAAGATGCAAACCCTGGAAATATGGGGTAATATGTTACTAGACCATCAGCTTTGTTAGTCATGTGTAGATGACTTTCTCACCACTTTGTTTTAAGAAGATAATTGTATGGTTGAGGCAATATTTATATTACTAAGAAGTAAAAAAAATACATCTTCCAAAGAGTTTTAGGGATGAGAACTTGATAGAGAATATGCATGGCATGTCCAAGGTTTCTTCTGAAGCACCACTAGGGATGGTCCTGGTGGCCTCCAGCACCTCTTGGGGTGGAAATTTATATATTTTTAAAAAGGAAAAGTTCAAAGTATTTAAATTTTTATGTATTTTATATTGTTCTTTAATTGGAGGGACTAAGGAGTCCATTTGGTGTCAAGGAATGTTACAGGTCCATAATGTCTTGTGTATGGCATACTCTCTTTCTAGAGAGGAGGGTTCTTTGCTCTCTGGAATCCTAAAACACGAGTTCTATGGCATGTCCCATATTAATATTTTGTAATCAACTTAACCAATTAAAAGAAAAAGTAAATCTAATGGATTGTCTTATAATTATATTCCATATATAAAATAATTTGTGCAAGAACTAAATACCAACAACTATATACTCTTAAATATTTTGCTCTAATAATTAATGAGTCTATCACTTATACTTAATTTTTCAGATTGAGGTATATAATTCACAACTGTATATATATATATATATAAATTATACATGTCAACACCATTGGAATGATTGCCCTAAACCACAATAAATAATTTTTCAAAATGTTGTTGTTTTAGATATACAGTACTGCTGCATCCCACAGGCCAGCTGGATGTCAGCATTCCTCCACCTCCACTCCGCTCCCCTCTCTGGGCGATCTCAGGTTTCCGTTCCTTTGGCATCATTTTAGAATTTGTTCTCTTTAGGATTTATTTCTTTTGTGTACCCTTTGCTTGTATCTTTACGATCCACATATGAATGAGATCAGCCACCATTTGTATTTCTTCTGACTCGCTTCACTTCGCATAACACCTTCCAGTTTAATCCAAGTGGAAGCAAATTACAAGATTTCATCTTTTCTCATAGCTTAGTAGTATTGCATTACATATCTGTATACCACAATTTCCTTATCTGCTCATTTGTTGTTGGGAATTTGGGTTGTTTCCAAATCTTGATTACTGTAAATAGTACTGAAACAAACATAGGAGTGTGTGTGTGTGTGTATATATTATATATACATATATACATATATACATATGTATATATACTGTTTCACTGTCATCCTGTTGTTCATCGTTAGCTCGAGCAGGCGCCAGTAATGTCTCCATTCATCCCTGTCACGTGCTAGTGTAGCTTGATGGCATATGGGGGGTTCTTCCAGGTCAGAGGAATGAGGACCATCATTGGTACTATTGTGGGCATATCGAGTACACCACGGGCAGAGTATCCTGCCCCTGCACCTGGCTGTCCTCACCGCAGCCCCTTGCAGAGGGGTGGGTTGAGTTTCCTTCCCCATTCCCCGAGTAGATCCCCAGCACCTGAAGACCTCTGGAACCCAGTCATAGCCATGTTAAGACCACTCTCCACATGTTCAGATGAGCCTCATGCATGAAGAAACCTGCAGAGGAACCCAGATGTGTGGGACCTGGGGCTGAGATCTCCAAGCCTGCTCGGATCGGGACTGGGCCTCCTTCACCCAGATCCCCCATCTTCCAGTAGGTATGCATTACACCCACCAACTGCCCCCTGCACCATGTTATCCCATCAACGGCCAAGAACCAGAGACTATAAAACCCAGCTCTCGGAAGAGAACAACTCAGAGTCTCTTGCCCCTGCGCCTGGCTGTCCTTACCGGGAGGCCCTTGGAGGAGGGCGGGTTGAGTTTCCCTCTCTGTCCCGAGCAGAGCCTGGGCAGCTGAAGATGTCTAGAACCCAGCCACAGCCATGTATAAATATTTTTGAGTTCTTGAGAAAGATACCAAAGAGTGAGATCATTGTTTCATATAAAAGTTCTGTTTTTATTTTTTTTTGAGAAGCCTCCATATTATTTTCTGAAGAGTCAGAACTACATGACAGTTTCACCAGCAGTGAATGAGGGTGACTTTCTTCACCACATTCCTGCAAACACTCATTATTTCTGGGCGGGTGTGTGGTGCCATACTTTTGATATGCATTTCTCTGATAATCAGTAATGATGAACATTGTTTCATATACCTGTATGTCACCTACATATATCTTCTTTGAGGAACCATCTATCCATCTCCTCTACCTTTTTCCTGGCATTTTTTTTGTTATAATGAAGTTTTCTAAGTGCTTTTTATAGCTTGGCTATAAGTCCTTTGTCACATGTACAGTGTGTGAATATTTTCTCTCATTCTGTCTTTTGATTTTAGCCTTTTATTCCTTTTGTAGTGAAGATGACTTCTAATTTGATGTACTCATATTTGTTTATTCCATCCTTAATTTTCTTAATGTTTGTAGTTCACAAATAAAAATATATTCTGTTAAAATTAATCTCTTTTTGTTTAAGCAGTATTATTGACTATATTGTTAATAGTAGATGTAGCACTGTTGCACTGTCCTCCCATTGTTCATTGATTTTCTGGAGCAGGCCCAGTAACCTCCATCAGGAGACTTGTTGTTACTGTGTTTGGCATATTGAACATGTCACGGGTAGCTTGCCAGGCTTTGCCATGCGGGTGAGATATTCTCAATAGCTTGCCAGGCTCTCCGAGAGGGGTGAAGGAATCGAACCCAGTTCAGCCAGGCTGGCTGCATGCAAGGCAAATGCCCTACTGCTGTGCTATTATGTAAACAGTGTTTTAACTTTATACTCACTACTAGTGTTATTGTCTCTCCACTAAGAATTCCTCCTACTTCACTTCTAGAATCCACCCCTTCATACATTTTAAAAATGTAATTATAGTTTAAGTTACATCTTCACAACAGCATAAGCACTTAATATTTTTATGTACAAAGGTACCTCACCTCACTCCCAACAAAGCATTTAAGACCTTTTAACAGTGACCTAACGTTCCTTTCAGTCAGATCATCATTTCCTGCCAAACATGGTCTCCACCCACCAGCATAGAACCCACACTTCCATAACTTGAGGTTATGGGTCTGTCATTATATGAAGTCCTCCATTTTGTTGTCTTGTTTTTCTACTTTTTACATATGAGTGAAATTTTCTATTATTTGTTCTTTTGCTGATCTACTTCACTGAACATTATATCATCCAAATCCATCTAAGTTGTAGCATACTGCATGATTTCACTTTTTCTTATAGTATTTCATTGTGTATATTTACCACATTTGCTTATTTATTAAAGTTTCATTGGACATTTGGGTTGTTTCTAAATCCTGGCTTTTGTTCTAAACTGTAATGAACATAAAAATGTACACATCTTTTTCAATTAGTGTTTTTGTGTTTGGGGAGTGATATCAAGAAGTATATTTAGAGAGCTGAAGAGTAAAAGTGTAATTTCTGGGTCACATGGGAGTTTTACTTTTCATTTTTTTGTTTTAAAAATTTTCATATTATTTTTTGCATAAATTTAACCAGACAACATTTCTGTCATTTCCACCACCATTATTTCCAGTCTTTTTGATATGTATAATTAACATAATGTTATATTGGTATAAAGTTAGACTCTCAGACCAATGGAATAGAATAGAGAGCCTAGAAGCAAATGATCAGATTCATGACTTCTGAAACAAAAGAAGTTTTTACATGACCGAAGAAACTCAGGCTCACAACAAAAGACACACTACTGAATGCAAGAAAATATTTGTGCACAAAACAATAGATTATTGCTACTATCCTGTATGTATAAAGCATCCACAAATCCCAAAAGACACACACACACACAAAACCCAAATAAATTAATAATCCCATCTAAAAATGGAGTGAGAAAAATACTGAACACTTCCACAAAGAGAACAAATACTTGGAACTGAAAATCAAAATGGCAGTGAAATATCCTGTTCTAGTGAGAACTGCATATATCACACTAAATTGCCTAGCATTCCTTTGCAGTGGGGCTGTCTCATTGGAGAGTACATTGGGGTTCATATTACGGAGAGTTCTGTGTATGTTTCCCTTTGTTTTTTTATGAATTCAGGTATCACAGAGGTTTTAAATCCATTTATATTTATTATTATTATTATTTTGCAGAAGGCTATCGAATTCTTTCAGCACCATAAATTAATCCAGTTTTCCATGCTCCATTTAATGAAACTAGCTTCATTGTTACAGATTAACAGTATTTATCTCTACTTTCTCAATTCTATTCCATTCAGCTGAGTGTCTGTCTTTAGACAAGTGCTACATAAGTATTATTACTATATCTTTACAGTATAGTTCCAACCCAGGGAATTAGATGCCTACTCTCTTCTTCACAGGAATTGCTGTGTATATTCTGGGAGGTTAATTGTTACGTACAAATTCTAGAACTACATTTTATCTTTTCTTGTAGAATATCATGAGGATTTTGATGGGAACTGCATGAATAGTGCTTGAATTATTTTAATCTAGGAGCAAGGAATATGCAATATGCTTTTATTTTGTTTTGTCTTCTTTTATTTTTGTAATATTGATCTATAGTTTTCAATGTATTTGAGTGTCTTTGTCAATTACTATGTACATGTATTTTTTTACATGATTGTGAATGGGATCTCTTACTCTTTGGCATCGTTATTTTCATGTAAGATTATAAGATATTTTCATGTACTTGACTTGATTTCTTCTATATTATTGTATAGGTTTATTATTTTTTTTCCCCTTTATTTTATTTTATTTTTTTTAAAGTTGTAGATTTACAATTTTTTGTGCTTTGGTTTCAATTATACAATGATCAGATACCCATCCCTCCACCAGTGCCCATTTTCCACCACCATGGATAATATCCCTCCCACCCCCATCCCCCCATCCCCCCGTCTCTGTGGCAGGGCAATCCCCTGTGTTCTCTCTCTCCTTTTGGGTGTTGTGGTCTGCAAAAGAGGCATTGAGTGGCAAACATGTTCAGTCCATAGTCTACTTTCGACATGCATCTCCCCTCCTGGGAGGATCCTCCAAACATCCTTTATTTGGTGCTCCCTTCTCTATCTGAATAGCCCTTTCCTCTAGGATACCCGGCTGGCCTCTAAGTTATGGAGTAATCCTCCTGGTGCTGATCTCAGTTATTCTTGGGTATTAATCTCATACTTTGTTACTTTATATCCCCCAGATGAATGCAATCTTTCTATGTCTATCCCTCTCTTTCTGACTCATTTCGCTTAGCATGATACTTTCCATATTGTACCACTTGTATGTAAATTTCATGACTTCATCTTTTCTAAGAGCTACATAGTACTCCATTGTGTAGATGTACCAAAGTTTCTTTAACCAGTCATCTGTTCTTGGGCATTCAGGTTTCTTCCAGTTTCTGGCTATTGTAAAGAGGGCTGCAATGAACAAACGAGTGCAGATGTCACTTCGACTATACATTTTTGCCTCTCTGGGATATATTCCCAGGAGTGGTATTGCTGGGTCAAATGGGAGCTCAATTTCTAATTTTTTGAGAATCGTCCATACTGTTTTCCAGAAGGGCTGAACCAGTGGACATTCCCACCAACAGTGAAGGAGTGTCCCTTTCTCGCCACATCCACGCCAGCATCGGTTGCTTTTGTTCTTTTGAATTTGGGCCAGTCTCTGAGGTGTGAGATGGTATCTCATTGTGGTTTTGATCTGCATCTCCCTGATGATTAATGATGTAGAGCATTTTCTCATGTGCTTTTTTGCCATTCGCATTTCTTCTTTGAGAAAGTTTCTGTTCATTTCATTGCCCCATTTTTGGATGGGGTTGGATGTTTTCTTCTTGTGGAGTTTAACCAGTATTTTGTATATCCTGGATATCAACCCCTTGTCAGATGTGTATTTGGTGAATATCCTTTCCCATTCTGTAGACTGTCTTTGTATTTTGGTCACTGTTTCTTTG
Organism: Sorex fumeus; assembly: GCF_029834395.1. Taxonomy (NCBI): domain Eukaryota; kingdom Metazoa; phylum Chordata; class Mammalia; order Eulipotyphla; family Soricidae; genus Sorex; species Sorex fumeus. Next base: position 8,564,400 of record NW_026606103.1, read on the forward strand.
GAGGTGCAGAAGCTTCTTAGTTTAAGATAGTCCCATTTATCTATCTCTGTTTTCACTTGCTCGGCCAGTGGCGTGGCATCTTTGAAGATACCATTAGCTTCAATGTCATGGAGGGTTTTGCCAACTTTGTCTTCAATGTACCTTATGGTTTCTGGTCTGATGTTGAGGTCTTTAATCCATTTTGATCTTACTTTTGTACATGGTGTTAGGCAGAGTTCTGAGCCTATTTTTTTGCATGTAGCCGTCCAGTGATGCCAACACAATTTATTAAAGAGGCTTTCCTTACTCCACTTCACATTACTTGCACCTTTATCAAAGATTAGATGAGCATATGATTGAGGAGAAATGTCAGTGTATTCAACCCTGTTCCATTGGTCTGCAGTTCTGCCTTTGTTCCAGTACCATGCTTTTTTAATTATTACTGCTTTGTAGTACAGTTTGAAGTTCGGGAGGTTGATTCCTCCCATTTTCTTTTTCCCAAGAATTGCTTTAGCTATTCGTGGGGGCTTATTGTTCCATATAAATTTCAAGAGTGTTTGCTCCATTTCTTTGAAGAATGTCATGGGTATCCTTATAGGGATTGCATTGAATTTATACAATGCTTTCGGTAGTATTGCCATTTTGACAATGTTAAGTCTCCCGACCCATGAGCAGGGGATATCTTTCCATTTCCTCATGTCCTCTTTTATTTCCTGAAGTAGCGTTTTGTAGTTTTCTTTGTACAGGTCCTTTACTTCCTTAGTTAAGCTGATTCCTAGGTACTTGATTTTCTGGGGCACAATTGTGAATGGGATTGTTTTTTTCATGTTGCTTTCTTCTCTCTCACTGTTTGCGTATAGGAAAGCCATGGACTTTTGGGTATTGATTTTATAACCTGCAACTTTACTATACGAGTCTATTGTTTCTAAGAGTTTTTTGGTGGAAGTTATTGGGTTCTCTAAGTAGAGTATCATATCATCTGCGAATAGTGAGAGCTTGATTTCTTCCTTTCCTACCTGAATGCCCTTAATATCTTTTTCCTGCCTAATCGCTATTGCAAGTACTTCCAGTACTATATTGAACAGCAGTGGAGAGAGTGGGCATCCCTGTCTCGTCCCTGATCTTAGAGGGAAGGCTCTCAGTTTTTCCCCATTGAGGATGATGCTTGCTGTAGGCTTGTGGTAGATGGCTTTAATTATGTTGAGGAAGGTCCCCTCTATACCCATTTTGGCTAGGGTTTTCATCATAAAGGGGTGCTGGATCTTATCAAATGCTTTCTCTGCATCTATTGATATGATCATATGCTTTTTATCTTTTCTTTTGTTGATATGGTGGATTATGTTGATTGATTTCCGAATGTTGAACCATCCTTGCATCCCTGGGATGAATCCTACTTGGTCATGGTGTATGATCTTTTTGATGAGTAGTTGGATTCTATTTGCTAGTAGTTTGTTGAGGATCTTTGCATCTGTGTTCATCAGGGATATCGGCCTGTAATTCTCTTTCTTTGTGGTATCTCTGTCTGCTTTTGGTATCAGTGTGATATTTGCTTCGTAGAAACTGTTTGGAAGTGTTTTTGATATTTCAATTTCGTGGAAAAGCTTAAAGAGTATTGGGAGTAAGTCCTCTTTAAAGATTTGGAAGAATTCACTAGTGAATCCATCCGGGCCAGGACTTTTGTGCTTGGGGAGACTTTTTATTACCATTTCAATTTCCTTGATGGTGATAGGTCTGTTCAGGTATTCCAGGTCTTCTTGGTTCAGCCTTGGGAGTCTGTAGGAGTCTAGGAATTTATCCATTTCCTCGAGGTTTTGATGTTCCGTGGCATAAAGCTTCTCAAAGTACTCCCTGAGGATCCTCTGAATTTCTGTGGTTTCTGTTGTAATGACCCCCTTTTCATTTCTGATTCGGTTTATTAGGGTTTTCTCTCTCCCTTTCTTTGTGAGTTTTGCTAGAGGCTTATCGATCTTGTTAATTTTCTCAAAGAACCAGCTCTTGGTTTCATTGATCTTTCGGATTGTTTTTTGGGTTTCCATCTCATTAATCTCTGCTCTGAGTTTTATTATTTCCTTTCTCCTGTTCGGGTTGTGCTCCTTTTTTTGGTCCTTCTCCAAGCTCTTAAGCTGTGAGGTTAGGTTACTTATGTGTGCTCGCTCCTCCTTCCTGAGGAATGCTTGTAGAGCTATAAACTTTCCTCTTAACACAGCCTTTGCTGTGTCCCATAAGTTTTGGTAACTCGTGTTCTCATTTTCATTCGTTTCTAGGAATCTTTTTATTTCCTCTTTGATTTCCTGTCTAATCCACTCGTTGTTCAATAGTGCACTGTTTAATTTCCAGGTGTTTGATTTAGTTTTCTGTTTTTGTGTGTGATTTACTTCTAATTTCAGCGCATTATGGTCTGAGAAGATTGTTGATACAATCTCTACCTTCTTAATTTTATGGAGGCATGTTTTGTGGCTCAGCATGTGGTCTATCTTGGAGAATGTTCCATGTACGCTTGAGAAGAATGTGTATTCAGCTTTTTGTGGATGAAGTGTCCTGTATATATCTACTAAGTCCCTTTCTTCCATTGTTTCCCTCAAATGAAGTATGTCCTTGCTAAGCTTGAGTCTGGTTGATCTATCAAGAGGTGACAAAGCAGTGTTGAAGTCTCCCACTAGTATTGTGTTGCTATTGATGTCTTTTTCCAAATCTATGAGTAGTTGTTTTAAGTACTTTGCTGGTCTCTCATTAGGTGCATATACATTTATTATTGTAAGTTCTTCCTGTTGTACAGATCCTCTGATCAATAAGTAATGGCCTTCACTGTCTCTTATGACCTTCCTCACTCTGAAATCAATGTGGTCTGATATAAGGATGGCTACCCCAGCTTTTTTATGGGAGCTGTTTGCCTGTAGGATTGTTTTCCAGCCTTTGACTCTGAGTCTGTGTTTGCTTTGACTATTGAGATGCGTTTCTTGCAGGCAGCAGAATGTTGGGTTCAATTTTCTAATCCATCCTGCCACTCTATGTCTTTTAATTGGTGAGTTTAGCCCATTGACATTGAGAGAGATTATTGTTATGGGATTTTGTCCCATTGTTCTGTTAAAATTGGGTGTATTTGAGGGGCCTTTCTTGCCTTAAAGTAGCCCATTTAGTTGTTCTTGTAACCATGGTTTTGAGTCTATGAAGTTCCTGAGCTGTTGTTTGTCTGTGAAACTGTGTGTTGTTCCTTCTATTATGAATGAGAGTCTTGCTGGGAAAAGTATTTTGGGGGAGGCATTTATTTCATTGAGTTTTTTTACTATGTCCCACCACTGTTTTCGGGCCATGAGGGTTTCATCAGAAAAATCAGCTGTGAATTTTAAGGATGCTCCTTTGTAAGAGATTTCTTTCTTCGATCTTGCTGCTTTCAGAATTTTGTCTCTGTCTAAGGTTTTGGTCATTTTGATCAGAATGTGTCTTGGGGTATTTTTATTCGGATTTCTTCTAGCTGGTACCCTTCGGGCCTCCTGAATGTGGTCACAAGTTTTCTTCAGCTCTGGAAATGTTGTAGCAATGATGTCTTTGACAGTTTCTTCTTCATCGAGGTTTTCTTCCTGTCCCTCTGGGACTCCAATAATTCTTATGTTACCCCTCTTGGCTTCATCACGATCTTCTCTTGCCATCTGTTCCCGAATTGAGTCTCTTTTCCATTTTCTGCTCTTTTCGGGAGAGTCTCTGAACTTCATCTTCGAGCTCACTGATTCTGTTCTCAGCCACTGTTACTCTGCTGCTGAGGCCTTCCACTGAGCTTTTCAATTCGCCTACGAGATTTTTCAGGTCTGACATTTCTGACTGCATTTTCCTCATTTCTGCCTTCAGATCCTCTTGTCTTCTATTGGCATTGCTTTCCATTGTTTCTTTTAATTCCCTAAGCATCCTAAGTAGCTCCCTTCTGAATTCCTTGTCAGAGAGGTTGTCTAACACTACAGTACTGTTGGTGTCATCTGGGCTAGACTCTTCAATATGAATGTTTGGTGGGCTTTTGCGTTGCTTTACCATTGTGAGAGGTGTGGTTTAGTCCTTCACGTTCAGTGTTACTATTCTGCTTGATATGCAGTGTGAGTTAAGATAGGCTTATGAGTTATTGGCAACTGTATTTCTAGTGGCTGAGCTAAACTAGAGAAGTTTCCATCTAAGAAGTTAGCATATGGTTCCTATGGCATATGTAGTGGGAAAATATTTCGCGGCCGCGTTAGCGGCCGCGGCTCCGGAAAGAGTCCCTGGCACTGGGCGAGGAGTTGGGAATGTCTCCTGTTTGGAATTGGAGCCGTTCAGCTTTGTTGCCCAGAGCTGGGCCTCTGTGCCCGTCCCACGCGGCTCAGGGGTTGAAAACCGGCTGTCTCGGGGCTGTTTCTAGCTGCGCGTGCCCAGAGAGGAACCCAGGCCCTTGGGGGCGGGCTGTACCTGTTGGAATTGGAGCCGTTCAGCTTTGTTGCCCAGAGCTGGGCCTCTGTGCCCGTCCCACGCGGCTCAGGGGTTGAAAACCGGCTGTCTCGGGGCTGTTTCTAGCTGCGCGTGCCCAGAGAGGAACCCAGGCCCTTGGGGGCGGGCTGTACCTGTTGGAATTGGAGCCGTTCAGCTTTGTTGCCCAGAGCTGGGCCTCTGTGCCCGTCCCACGCGGCTCAGGGGTTGAAAACGGCTGTCTCGGGGCTGTTTCTAGCTGCGCGTGCCCAGAGACGGACCCAGGCCCTTGGGGGCGGGCTGTACCTGTTGGAATTGGAGCCGTTCAGCTTTGTTGCCCAGAGCTGGGCCTCTGTGCCCGTCCCACGCGGCTCAGGGGTTCGGTTTATTATTTTTAGGAGCTTTTCAGCAGTGTCTTTAGGGTTTCTATGTTTAGTTTCATATCGTATGCACTTTTTAACTTATTTACCAAATTTAAGCCTTTTTAGTCTCTTTCTTGACTGGCTAAGACTTGCACTACTATGCTGAATAATAATTCAGAGTGAATATTCTTATTGTGTGCCTGATCTTAGAACATATGCTTCAAGAAAGGTAATTTGTCCTCTTTGAAGATTTGGAAGAATTTACTATCAAAAGCATTTGTAACTGGACTTTGATTTTGGGCAAATTTTTAATTAATATCAAAATTTCAGTGCTAGAATTTTGTCTGAATAGATTTTTTTCTTCTAAGCTGTAAGAAGTTGTAGTATATAAAACTTTATCCACATATTTTAGGTTCTTCATGTTAGTATCATAGTTGTTCATAGTAATTTTATATAATCTCTTGTAGTTCTGTGATGTTTGTTTTAATATCTCCCTTTCACTTCTTATCAAATTTATAAGAATTGTCCCTTTTATATTCCCTGAGAGTTTTTAAATCTTGTTTATTCTTTGATCTTAATAAAAGATCTTGGCTTTTCTTATCTTTCATATTGTGTGTTTTATTTCTATTATGTTGATTTCTACTTTAATTTTTATTATTACTCACCTATCTACTTTGGATACTTTTGTTGTTACCTTCTAATTTGTTGAGATATAAGCTTAGGTTAGTTCTTAGTCTTTTGAATTCTCTAATAAATACCTATATTGTTAGAGCCCATCCTAGAACAGAGCTTTCTTCATTTAGTAGCACAATCTATTGTCATCTGTTTTCAGGAATTTTTTCACTTTTTAAAAATTCTTCTATGATCCAGTGGTTGTTTAGTAAGATATTGTTTAGTTTCCAAGTGTTTGGGTTTTTCTCAGCTTTTGGTTTGTGGTTTATATCCTTTTATAAACCATCTCCATATTAAGAGACACCAAATATGGGGCCAGAGCAATTATGCAAAGTAGGGCACTTGCCTTGCGTGTGTCTGACCTGGGTTTAGTCTCTGGCACCACATATGGTTCCCTGAGTCCCCCCAGGTGTGATTCCTAAACACAGACCCAGGAGTAAGTCCTGAGCATCACCAGGTGCACCCCTCCAAAAAACAGATACCAAACATTATTACTGTCTTTTATAAAAATTTTATAAAGACTTATCCTATGTCCCAGAATGTGTTTTACCCTAAGGATGATTCATACTCTGCAACATAGAATATGCAGTCATATTTGGGGATGCAGTACCCTGCACCCTTCACTTGTCTGTTAAGCCCGCCTCTTCTATGTGTTCCTTTAGGGTCACTGTTTCCTTTTAGAGTATTTGTCTGTTTGATCTGTCTTAGCTTCCTCTGGTAAGAGGGTGGTATTAAAAATTTATTAGCCTAGGCTAGAGAGATTGTGCTGTAGTTAGGGTGTTTGCCTTGCAGTGTCCTATCAATCCCAAGCATCACAATGAACCCCTCAATCTGCCAGGAGTGATCCTTGAGCAAGGAGCCAGGAGAAAACCCTGAGCATGTGCAAGTGTGACCCAGAAACATTTTCTTAGCCTCATTTTTAATTTTACTTTATTTTTTTCTATTTTACCATTTAACAAGTGTAGATAAAAACAGCTACTACTATGATTAAGATGAAAAGCACTACCTATAAAAAATATGGTATACTTCACTAATTTGCATGTCATCCTTGTGCAGTGGCCATGCTAATTCTCTCTGTATCGTTCCAGTTTTAGTATATGTGCTGCCAAAGCAAGAACTAGGCTTAATTTTTAAAAGAAAATAATTTTTAAAATGTATTTTGAAAAGAGCACAGAAACAACATCACTATTTTGGCTTTATACCATCTTCACAAATATTTAAAATGAAGGTTCCAAGTAAAAAATACCAATGTTTATTAAATAACAAGCATGATCAAGGATAATTTTATTACCACTGTGACCTGTTTCCTTATAAAATCTTCCAGTAGCTAACACTATGTCTCCTGAACCAGCTTCATTTACCTTGAAGTAAATAACACTCTGGAAAAATTAAGTCATCCTAGCAAACTCTGAGGCAAGGCTTGTGTTTTTTACTTCTTATTCCTTTTTAGGCCATATTCTACATAGGGCCACAAAATAGTGTCTTTTATGCCCTGAGTTGTCTAATCAGCCTGAGCATGTCATCCATTTTTAAGCAATACTGTTAGTTTTGTTTAGTGTCCAAGACTCTATTAGGGACTAGAACACTTTCCTTCCCTGTCCAACAAGTCACAAGGGAGAGAAGCAGGTCTCTTGAAGACTTAAATTGTATTGCCAAATGCAAGGACATCTGTCAAGCAAATGTTAAGCAAAACATACTGAACACCATGGCCAAATTCCAGGGTAACAACTGGTAACTCATAGGTGTTGTTAGGAAACCAGCTTAATTGTTGTGGGAAGTTCTTTATTATTTTAAACAAAGCTTGGAGAATATTTAATTTGCTTGAATTTAAAACATTGCTCATGAGCAAAGTGCAATATAAACATATTCCAGGAGAAAACCATGTCAATCTAATTTTTTATTTGCAAACAGGATGATTAAAAACAAAATGCTTAAGAATTTTCTGAAGGTGATATTATTGCTATGTAGGGCACTTTAGAAGGTTATGAAGCAAAAAAATCCTTTTACTTAATTAAACCATAATTTAAGATATTTGACATTACTAGGGGAGATTGGGACTTTCAAACAAAATCAGAGCTTTCATCTATTTTTTCTTTTCTTTTCTTTTCTTTAGTTTAATCACCATGAAATACAGTTACAAAGCTTCCATGTTTGAGTTTTAGTCATACAATGATGATCGAACACCTATCCCTCCACCAGTGTACATTTTCCACCACCAATGTCCCAATCTAAATCCCATCCCTCCCTCACCTCCATGGCAGACAATTTGCCCTATACCCTCTCTACTTTGGGACATTATGGTTTGCTCAAATTTTCCCACCACCATCCAAGCCTGCCTGCCAGAGGCAGATGCTAGATCATTTATTTTCTATTGTTTATTATGAATATCATGAGAGGTGGCATAGTAGCAAAAATGGCCGCAGGTTTCTGGAATTCTAAAATTGCAAATTGTTGGGATCCAGAGACATCTATCTAGGGAGTTTATCCATTTTAAGATTCATTTGAGAGCCTCTGAATCAGGGCTGTTGATGTGATAACATGGCGCCCAGAGTCAGACCGTGGGCGTGACAGCCAGGATCCCAAGCGTGCTGTGAGATGGGGAGGGATGGCCCATCTCTGTTGCCACCATGAGGCCTGGTGTCTTAGTCCTAGAACCAGAATAGCTGGGTTTTGCTTCTGGAAGCTCGTGGCGGCTGGGGTTTCATCTTCTCCATCTAAGTTGCCTGGGTGGAATTGGCTTGGTACTGGATCCGGAGAGATCTCCGGCAAGCTGTTGTCTTCCTGGATTCACTGTTGTGCAATCTTGAGCCTTTGTCTTTACCAGGGTAGTTGGACAGAAATTATAACAATTGCAGCTCCACACACCTTTCCTGACCAAGCAACCCCCGGCTCAGCATCTGCAGAAAGGTTGTGTGTTACACAAAGCAAAAACCTCCTGGATGCTTTTCTCAGGTACTCCAAAGCAACAAACTAGTTCTACATAGCTTCCCTGACTCCACAACACTCAGCTTAGCATGGCTCAGTTTGGAATGAGGCTCTATCAACACCATTAAAATGTAGAACTTTGACATATCTGCAGTGGCAGGTACCAGGATTTTCCAAACATCAATCCTCTCCCTGCTTAAAATCAAATAATAGACATCAATAGTATAATTAAATATCACTGATATACTCAAACCATAATCAATGACAAACATAATACATAAAACAAGAGGGAAATGTAAGAACAGCAAGATAATAACAAAAGACAACAAAAGTCAGGAGAAATTAATAGCGCCATCAGACCTCTATAATTTGCCTGAAGAATCCTTCAGTTGACCAATCATAAGAATGTTCAATGATATGAAAAATGATATTTGAGCAAACTTTCAACAAACTTGAAGAGAACCTGATGAAAAAATTAAAAGGAGTCAGACAATAGAAATAATGGAACCTACAAATGAAGTAGGAATCAACAGGCAAAATATTATAAAGAAGCAACTGCCCTAATTGAGGGAGGATATGAAGAAACTAAATCTAATGGGCCCTCTACAAAGAAACAAAAACAAAACTAAAACAAAACCACAAAACAAAACCCTTAAACATTCTTCTCCACTACACATGGGACACTCTCCAGGATATAAGCCGATACACAATTCTAACCCATAAAAATCATCAATGTATCACTGTCATTCCATTGTTCATCGATTTTCTCGAGTGGGTGACAGGAATGTCTCCATTTCCCCCAGCCCTCAGATTTTAGCCGCCTCTCCTTACTCGTCCTTCCCAACGGTGCCTTACTGGAGGCTCTTTCAAGGTCAGGGGAATGAGACCCGTTATTGTTACTGGTATTGCATATTGAATACAACCAGGGAGATTTCCAGGCTCTGCCATGCAATTAAAATAATAAAAATAGAAATTATACCAAATATCTCCTCAGTTCACAAAGCCACAAAAGTAAACATTAATGACAAAAATAAATTTACAAAAAGATTAAATACGTGTAAACTAAACAGTTTAGTTTTAATGCTAAATAACAATTGGATTAAAGAGGATTAAAAAATATCAAGAGTCTTGGGGCGGGAGCAATAGCACAGTGGGTAGGGTGTTTACCTTGCACACGGCCAACCCGGGTTCAATTCCCAGCATCCCATATGGTCTCCTGAGCACCGCCAGGAGTAATTCCTGAGTGCATGAGCCAAGAGTAACCCCTGTTCAACGCTGGGTGTGACCCAAAAAAAAGCAAAAAAAAAATCAAGAGTATTTAAAATAAATGAAAATGAATACAACAACTGCCAGAATTATGGAACACAGCAAAAAAAAAGCAGCACTAAGGAATTGTATAGCTATTCAAGCACATGTCAGGAATAAAGAATTGACTCAAATCAATGATCTAACCTCTCAGCTAAGGAAACTAGAAAAGGTAAAACAAATGAACCCCAAAGCAAATATAAGGCAGGAAATAACAAATATTCGAGATGAATTCAATGGTAGAGAAAACAAGAAAATAAAAACTAAGGATCAGTAAAGACATGAGTTGGTTCTTTTAAAGAATAAACAAGATTGACAAACCCTTATCTAGACTCAAGAAGAAAAAATTATAAATAAATAGGATAAGAGATGAAAAGGGAGAAATAAAAACAGATACCTAGAAATAGGAAAAACCCTAAGAGTTTACTATGAATAACCTTATACTACTAAGCTTAAGAACTTAAAAGTTCTTGAGCAAGTTCTTAGAAACATATGAACTCCTAAAACCCAACCAAGAGGAAACAGAGAACCTGAATAGAACACCTTGAGTAAAGAAATAGAAACACTAATGAAAAATCTCCTCATGAAAAGGCAGCTCAGATAGAGAAGGGAGCACCAAATCAAGGGTTTTCGGAGGACTCTCCCAGGATGGGAGAAGCATGCTGAAAGTAGACTATAGACCAAACATGATTTCCACTCAATGCCTCTTTTGCAAGCCACAATACCCAAAAGGAGAGAGAGAACAAAAGGGAATGCCCTGCCACAGACAGTAGCACTCCACTGTAGCACTATCCTCCTGTTGTTCATCGATTTGTTCGAGCATGTACCAGTAAAGTCTTCATTGTGAGACTTGTTATTACTGTTTTTGGCATATCGAATATGCCATGGGGAGCTTGCCAGGCTCTGCAGTGAACAAAGATAGTATTAAAAATAAAATTACAGACCAGTATCTCTAATGAACCTTGATGCAAAAATATTAAACAAAATAGTAGTGAATAAAATACAGCAATATATCAAAAGGATTATATTCCATAATCACATGGAGTTCATCGGCAGGGGGAAGGTTGAAAAGGGGGGGCACACGGGGTTATTGGTGGTGGGGAATGTGTACTGGTGGAAGGATGGATGTTTGATCATTGTGTGATTTTAACCCAAACATGAAAGCTTGCAACTATCTCATGGTGATTAAATAATTTTTTTTTAAAAAATGGAGTCCATCCCTGGGATGCAAAAATTATTAAGGATATGGAAATTGATCAGTGTAAGATACCATAACCTTTGCCCCCCCCAAATAAACAAAACAAATAGTCATAACAGTCTAATTCAGAGAATGTTTTTAACAAGATTCAACACCCACTTATATTAAAAGTCCTTCAAAATTAGGAATAGAAGGATGATACTTCATGATAGTAAGTCATCTGTTACAAATCCACAGACTGTATTATACTTAATGATGAAAGTAGAGGCTAGGCACAGGCAAGAATATACACTGTCTCCACTCTTGTAAGTTTGTCACAGAAATCAGACAAAAGTATATCAAAGGAATCCAAATCATAAACAAAGAAATCAAATTATCACTTTGCAGATGCCATATTATACATTGAAAAACTAAAAGACTCAACCAAATCTTAAAACCTCAACCAAAAATCTCCTATAAAGAATAAACCAATACACTATGGTAGAACTGATATAAACAAATCCTTGGAGAGAGCAACATAGAACGTCCAGATCCAGGTAGTTTTCACTGGGGCAAGTAGGAGGGGTGGTCGAGTGAGTTTCCCTCCCTACCCCAATAGAGCCCCTGCAGTCAAAACCCCCCAGAACTCAATTGCTGCCGTGCTTACGGTCGTTCTCCACAGGCTCAGACGAGCCTCATGAATGAATCTGCAGAGAAACCCAGATATGCGGGACATGTAACTGAAATATCCAAGCCCACTTGGAGAGGGAATGGGCCTCCTCCCCCCATCTCCCAAGTTTACCAGTCGCTTGACAGTCACAGCCCTGGCGCCATATAATCTTATCAATGGCCAAGATCCAGAGACTCAGAAATAAAGCTCCCAGAAAAGAGCAACATAGGCCTCACCCATGAATTAATCTGCTATATAATCGTTTTCTAAACTTTAGAATTCCTGGAGCACATGGCTTCATGCAGCAGTGCGACCTCTCATTCTCTACTCCACTGATGTACCAAGAGCACACAACATTTGATGGGGTTAATACACATTAGCAATCTCATATACAAGGGCTTAATGGCTCTAGGATGGAATACAATAATTTCACACATTTTCTTCTAAGGAAACTTTATTGGACCATTTTTAGCAGATTATTCATAACAAGCAATGCAAAATCAATTGTTTCAGTTTTGCTTTGGGGAGCACGATTTGAGATTTGAGGTGGAAACATTCAAAATATGGTGGTAGGATGGTGCAATGGCAGTAGGATTGGTGTTTCAATATTAAATGTAATAAATTATTGTGAACAATTTTATAAAAATGAAATAAAATTAAATTAATAAAATTAAATAAATGAACAAATTATTGACACTACTATAAACTATAATAATCTGGAAAAACATTAAAAATACTATTCATTTGAAATAGTAGCTCCAAACGTATATATGAATCATCTTAACAAAGCACAGTGAATAATATAAATCACTGTTAAGAGAAAAAGAAAGCATCAAAAATGCAAAGACATTCTCTGTTCATGGATTGGAAAAATAAACATTGTTAAAAATGATCATACTACTCAAAGTACTATACAGATTTATTGCAATACCCATTACAATTCCAAAGCTGTTTTTTCAATGGCATGTAACAAACTCCACTAAATTTTTTATGGAACCATGAAACTCCATGAATAGCAAAAATAATCCTAAGTGCAGGGGGAAAGAAAGTGGGACGCAGTATGTATATCCTATCTTTGAACTACACTACAAAGCTATAATAATCAAAATGCATGGTACTAGAATAACAATATACCTGTAGACTAATGAAACAGAATTGAGTCCTGAGATAAACCCCCAGATTTATGGTCTGATAACCTATCATAAAGGATCTAAATTTATAAAGTCTAGCAAAGAAAGTTTCTTCGACAAATGGTACAGGGAAAACTGTATAACCACACAAAAAATGAAATTAGAACTGTACCTCACACCTTTAAAAAAAACTAAACTCAAAGTGTATTAAAGATCTCAAGATTAGATCAGAATCCAATAAACATATAGAAGAAAATGTCAGCAGAACTCTCTGGAAAATTGACCACAAAATATTCATTTATGAGATGACCACAATGACGTAAGCAAAATTAAAAACAAACAAATGGGACTAAGTCAAATTAAAAAGCTTCTGCACAGTGAAATAAACTTAAGCTATAATAAAAATAGAAGATTACTGACGGGAAAAAATATTTGCGTACTTAAAGAAACAAACATAATAACCTCTCAGTATCTGTATTGAAAACCCTAAAAGGAGAGAGAAAGAGAGGAGAGAGAGAGAGAGAGAGAGAGAGAGAGAGAGAGAGAGAGAGAGAGAGAAACAGAGACAGAGACAGAGACAGAGAAAGACAAAGAGAGAGAAGGGCAACAGGGGACAATGGTGGTGAGAAATGTGCACTGGTGGAGGGATGGGTGTTGGAATATTGTATTTAGAAACCCAACAATGAAAAGCTTTGTAATTGTGAATCTCATGGTGATTATATATTGCCCACACGGCAAAGCCTGGCATGATACCCGTGGCATATTCGATATGCCAAACACAGTAACAAGTCTCACAATGTTACTGGGCCCGCTGGAGCAAATCAATGAACAATGGGAGGACAGTGACAGTGACACATATATGTACACAGTACATGAGATAAAGGGCTGATATCCAGAATCTGTAAAGCACTCACAAAACTCAACATTAAAAAAAAATCCAACAACTTTCTCCACAAATGGGGCATGTAGGTAAACAGGCACCTACCCAAAGAAGACATTTGGATGTTAAACAAGCATATGAAAAAATGTTAATTGTCACTCATTAATCATGGGGAATGTAAATCAAAACAACAATGAGCAACAAATCATCTCAGGTAGGTGAAAATAGCACTATCAAAAAGTCTGGAAAAATACAGCATTGGCAGTGTTATGTTGAGAGAGGAACACTGATCTATTGTTGGCTGGAATGTTATCCATCTGGCTTGGCATCTATAGAAAGTAATATGGAGATCTATTAAAAATGGGAATATAACTACCAAAGGATCTAATTATTGCATTTTTGGGCATCTATCCCCTAAACAAAACATCAATTCAATAGTATATATACTGATTTTTATTGCTGCACTTAGTACAATGGCTAGTATGTGTAAAACAACACAAATGCTCAAATATGGATGAATGGATCAAGAAGTTGTGGTACATATCCACAATGGGATATTGGCAACTCCAGGGGAAAAAATTATGCCATTTGCAGCAACACAAATGGAACTCAAGGATATCATGCTAAGTGAAATAAGTCAGAAGGAAAGGAATAAACACAATTTAATCTCTCTCTCATGGGGGACTTAAAGATACAGAGCAAAATACTAGCAAATGGGCAAAGGCAACGGAATGAGAGAACTTATTTATGCACACAATTTAATTCTGGGATTAAATAGGGTGTCATTGGAGGCCTTGGGGAATAGAAATAAAATTTAAAAGCATAAATAAATGGGAGATAAAGGTAATTAATTAAAAATGACCTAGAAATAAAACACAATCCTGCGAAATATGTTCATCATTATTGATTGTTAAATGAAAATAACAATGAGTTATTACCTTTTATCACCACTAGTGATATCTATTAAAAGCTTCAAAAACTTTAATAGGTGGACTGAATGTGTTGGAAAATGAACTGTCATTCATTGTTTCTGAGACTTCTGCTTAGTTCAGCCTCAGAAAATAGTTGCAGTTTGGAAAGATCTCAAAAATTAAGAATAGAGATTCCATTTGACCATGCAATTCCACTCCGGGGATCTACTACAAGAACATAAAACGTCATGAAAAACATCTTTTCGTATTGATTATGAAAATATACATGTATGCCTAAGTTCATTAGAGATATTTATAATAACCATGATCTTTAAACAACACAAGAACTTAACAAGAGAAGAAATTTGCACTGTATAAACCAGGGAATATTACTCAGATGTAAAAAAGATGAAACATTGTCAGGTACTACAACCTGGATGGAATTGAAGGAAGTAATGATGAGCAAAATGAGTCAGAATGGATGAGTTAAACTACAAATGAACTCACTCATATGTGGTGTGTGTGTGTTTGTGTGTGTGTGTGTGTGTGTAAAGAAATAAACCAAGGGATTAAACAATCCTCCTGATGGAAACAACCCTGAGATACGGACAGTAGAACTATAATCTCTGGGTATTGGGTGGTGGGGGGAGGGACAACTGGGATCCAAGCAATTTGGGTTGATCATGGCCTAGCAGCACTCTAAGCATAAAATAATGAGCTATTATAATTTTTAAAATTCTTTGATTTATCGTGAGATACAGTTACAAAGCTTTAAGGATTGAGTTTCACTCATACAATAATCAAACACCCATCCCTTTACCAATGTACAATTTCCCTCACCAATGTTCCCCAGTATCACTCCAACCATCCTCACTCCACCCCAACCCCTGCCTCTGTGGCAGTCATTTTCCTTCTTACTCTCTCTCCTTACTCTCTCTCTCAACTTTGGGGCATTATGGTTTACAATACAGATGCTAAGAGGACATCATATTTGGTACTTTGTCTATTTTCAACACACATCACCCATCCCAAGCAAGTACTTCAACCATCATTGACTTAGTGGTTCCTTTACTATACTGACTGCCATCTCCCTCAGCACTTGAGGCAGGCTTCCAACCATGGAATAATCATCCTGGCTTTATATCTATTGTCCTTGGGTTTGAGTCTCTTACTATGTTATTTTATAGTCCATAAATGAGTGCAGTCATTCAGTCTGTCTCTCTCTACTTCAAGAAATAAAAGAGGACAAGAGTAAATGGAAACACAGCCCCTGCTCATGGATTGGGAGAATTAACATTGTCAAAATGGCAATACTTCCCAAAGCATTATAAAGATTCAGTGTGATCCCTATAAGGATACCCATGAAATTCTTCAAAGAATTTGATCAACACTCCTGAAATTCATATGCATCAACAAAACCCCATGAATAGCTAAAGCAATTCTTGGGGGGGGGGGAGCAAAGCATCATTTTCCCCAATCTCAAACTGAAAGAAAGCTGTAATAATGAAAACAACATGGTATTAGAACAAAGACAATTCCACAAACCAATGGAATACGGTTGAATATCCTTACACACACCCTCAAATATATGATCATCTAGTCTCACATAAGGGAGCAAGAAATATAAAGTGGAGCAAGGAAAGCTTCTTTAACAAAGGGTGCTGGCAAAACTGGACAGCTACATACAAAAATATGGGCTCAGACCTCTACCTAACACCATGCACTAAAGTCAGATCAAAATGGTTTAAAGACCTCAACATCAGACCAGAATCCATAAGGTACATTGGTCAGAAAAGGTCAGAAAAACCCTCCAAGACATTGAAGCTAAAGGAATCTTCAAAGGTGACAAAGATGAATTGCCACTGACCAAGCACGTGGAAACAGCAATAAACAAATGGGACTATCTTAAACTTCTTAAGTCTTAAGAAGCTTCTGCATCTCAAAAGAAACAGTGACCAGAATACAAAGACAATCTACATAATGGGAAAGGATATTCACCCAATATCCTTCTCACAAGGGATTAGTATCAGGGACATACAAGACACTGGTTGAACTCTACAAGAAGAAAACTTCCTTAAGTACTTTAAGAGTGCTCACATCTGCATCATGAGCTCCAGTTCCACTTTTCTGTGGCCCTGATTTAAGAAAATAATAAATTATATCCCCCAGAGCCAAGTCCATGTATTCTAAATTTGACTTTACCTCTGGGGTGAGAGATGTAACAGTGTAGGGGTTAGGGCACTTGCTTTACATCCCTGACATGGTAACTCTTAGCACTTTCTCAGTTTATCTGCCAGGAGTGATCCCTGAGAAACAGATGCAGGAGTAAGCTTGAGCTCTGCTGTATGTGTCCCAAAACAACAACAAAAGGAACATGGCTGAGACCATTGTTGAAGTTGTGTCTCAATGTTGAATGAAAGACACAGGATTTAATCTAATCCCACTACTGTCAAACACAGGTTCATTGATTTGTTCTCTGATCTTACAATGTTAAGTAAAGTCCCGAGGAATACCTGAGCCTTAGCTAAAGAATGGGGTACAGATATCATCTTTATACTTAAGGAACTGGGTCAGAGTAAGGACATGAGGAGGGAGGTAACTGCAGCACAAATGAATGGGCATAGCCCAGAAGACAGAACCAACATGACTTGTTTCTATTATCTTAGCTGTGAAAAATCAGAGCTAATTTGGAAGACTGTGACTCTTTTCTGTCCACTGTGTGGATCATGAAAACCTCCAAGGCAGGGAAGAGGGAAGTCATTTACTCGAGGTGAACAAAATGAAGCCTGAGTCAGCATCAAGGCAGCACAGCCTGGCTTCAATACTTGATTCACTGACTACTGCACCCTTCCCACTTGTTTCATTTTTCTTGAGCTAACTTCTCTAATTTCATAAGGGTAGATGGTCCTCTGAACCCAGGCCAGAGTTCAGAGGACATATTGGTGAAAGTGAGTCCATGAAGGAGATAGAGATAGTTACAAAAGGGTAATGGAACAGCTTATCTGTTCCATTGTTTAATTCCTTTTATAAAACATGCATCAAAGTTTTCCCTTTCCATCTTTATTTCTCAAACTTATTTTTAAAATAGCAATAAGAACAACTAAAACAGAACAAAAGATATCTGTTGGAATGTGGAGGGAGAGCTGGTAGGGTTCTGAACAAGTGTAATTCCCTCTTCATTGTACTGACTGGAGGAGACTGATCCAGACTAGAGTGGGCTGATTCAGATGTTCATATCATGTAAACTCATGTACACACAGTTTTGCATTTTTATGTTATTTTGATTTGGTTTTAGTACTCAGAACTTCCTTGTTGCTCTGTGTTCAGGGGTCACACTAAGTGATGCTCAAGGAACCATTTATTCAGTTCTAGGGATCAACCTCCTTAGATGCTACAATGATGTTCTGGCCACTCATGACTAGTCTCTCACTTTTTTTCTCTCAGTTGTTCATTGACACAACTGTTTAGATACTAAACATCATTTTCATCAACTTGGCTACAGGTGACTACTTTTATTCCATAAATATATAATATCTTTAAATATAATCATAAGAAAGAAAAATGTTTTATTGCAGAAAGTACTATGCTTTACCTATGCACTTAAATTAATTCACTGCAATATCATTAAATGGAAATTTTTATCATCATACAGTAAATTTCAAAAGAATCATTGTTTCTTCAACTGCCAGCAACAGTCAGAGACTATATCATGGAAAGTAAAGTGGTTTATTTTGGGGATGTTAGGTGTGTTATCCCTTTAGAATCCAAATCAAAATGCCCCAAATACAGTTTTACAGTCATCTGTGAAAAGCGTTCTGCAGTTTCCTTTTTTAAACTGAGTCACTGTGAGATATAGAGTTACCAAGTTGTTTGTGACTGAGTCTCAATAATGCATTGTCCCTATACCCACCCCTCCACCATTTTACATTTCCCACTACCAATGTCCCCAGTTCCTACTGCTCCCCCCACTGGCCCCTGCAGCCTGCCTCTACGGCAGACACTCTCACTCTCTCTCTATCTCTCTCTCTCTCTCTCTCTCCCTCTCTCTCTCTTTCTCTTTTTCTCTCACCCTCTCTCTTTCTTACTCTGACTTCCTGCAGCCTGCCTCTACGGCAGACACTCACACACACACTCTCTCTCTTTCTCTCTCTTTCTCTCACCCTGTCTCTCTCTTACTTTGACTTTCTCTTTCTCTATCTCTTATTTTCCATTAAAGCACTGTAGTTTGCAATAATATTACTGAAAGGGTATTATGTATATCATTTTACCTTCTTTCAACACACAGTTTTTGTCCAGAGTGATAATTTCTAACTATCATTTCATAGTGGTTCCTTCTCTGTCCTAACCGCACGTCTCCTCTTTGGTGGGACGTTCCCTACCATGAAATTGTCCTCATGGCCCTTGTTTTCTACAGTCTTTGGGTTTATTTGCATACTATGTTTTTTTAATATCACACAAAAGAGAGCAACCATTCTATGTTTGTCCCTCTCTCTTTGACTGATTTCATTCAGAGTGATGTTCTACATATCTGTCCATGTATAAACAAATGCCATGACTTCATTTTTCTTAGCGGCAATGTAGTGTTTCATTGTGTAGGTGTACCACTATTTCTTTATCCACTCATCTCTTCTCAGGCTCTTGGGTTGTTTTCTGATTCTAGCTATAGTGAATAGTGCTGCAGTGAACATAGGCAGCATAATGGCTTTTTTGCATTTGTGTTTTTGGCCAATAAGTGCATATCCCCAGGAACGTATTTCTGGGACATGTGGAAGTTCAATTCCCAGATTACTGTTTTACAGAAAGGCTGGACCAATTGGCATTCCAAACAGCAGTGAATTAGGGTGACTTCCTCCTCTTATCCACACCAGCACTGTATGTTCTTGTTCTCTTATGATGTGGGCCAGTCTCTGGGTGTGAGGTGATACCTCATTGTTGTTTTAATTTACACCTCCCTGGTAATTAGTGATGTAGAGCACTTTTCTTCTTTTTCTTTTTTACAAACTTCTGGCAAAAATTTGATTTATTGAAATATATGAAAGGGGTCTTCATTTTAATTTTTTTAATTAGTGAAACACCATGAGGTACAGTTATAGAACTACAAACTTTTGTGCTTGGGTTTCAGTTATACAATGATCGAGTACCCATCCCTCCACCAGTTCCCGTTCTTCACCACCAATGAACCTAGTAGCCATCCAACCCATCCCCATCCCCCCTCACCTCGTTCCACTATGTGATAGGGTATTCCCTTTTGCTCTCTCTTTCCTTTAGGGTTTTGTGGCTTGCAATAGAAGTATTGAGTGGCCATCGTGTTCGGTCTATAGTCTACTTTCAGCATGCATCTCACATCCCAAGCGAATCCTCCGAGCACCATTTACTTGGTGTTCCCTTTTCTATCTGAGCTGCCTTTTCCCCCAGCATGTGCTTCCAGCTTCCGGCTATAGAGCAGACCTCCTAGTACTTATCTCAACTATTCTTGGGTATTCGTCTCCCCTTCTGTTACTTTATATTCCCCAGATGAGTGCAGGCTTTCTATGTCTGTCCCTCTCTTTCTGACTCATTTCATGTAGCATGACCCTTTCCATGTAGAACCAATTGTATGCAAATTTCATGACTTCATCATTTCTAACATTGCATAGTATTCCATTGTGTAGATGTACCAAAGTTTCTTTAACCAGTCATCTGTTCTCAGGAAATCGGGATTTTTCCAGATTTTGGCTATTGTGAACAGTGCAGCAATGAATATACAAGTGTGGATATCATTTCGACTGTACTTTTTTGCCTAGCTGGGATATTTTCCCAGAAGTGGTATTGCTGGGTCAAATGGGAGCTCAATTTCTAATTTTTTGAGGAAACATCCATACTGTTTTCCAAAAGGGCTGAACCAGTCGGCATTCCCGCCAGCAGTGAAGGAGAGTCCCTTTCTTGCCACATCCATGCCAACACGGGTTGCTTTTGTTCTTTTGGATGTGGGCCAGTCTCTGTGGTATGAGATGATATCTCTTTGTTGTTTTGGTCTGCATCTCCCTGATTATTAGTAATATAGAGCATTTTCTCATGTGCCTTTTAGCCATTTGGATTTCTTCTTTGAGAAAGTTTCTGTTCATTTTGTCACCCTATTTTTGGATGGGGTTGGATGTTTTCTTCTTGTGGAGTTCAACCAGTGCTTTATATACCCTTGATATTAACCCCTTATGGAATGGGTATTGGGTGAATATCCTTTCCCATTCTGTAGATTGTCTTTGTATTTTGGTCACTGTATTGTTTGCGGTACTTGGTTTAATATAGTCTCATTTGTTTATCTCTCTTTCCACTTGGTTGCTCAGTGGCTTGTCATCTACCATTAGTCTCAATATTGTGGAGAGTTTTGCCCACCTTGTCTTCAATGTACCTTATGAATTCTAGTCTGATGTTGAGGTCTTTAATTCATTTTGATCTGACTTTTGTGCAAGGTATTAAGTCGAGGTCTAGCCCATTTTTTGCATGTGGTTGTCCGGTTATGCCAGCACTATTTGTTAAAGAGGATTTCCTTGCTCCACTTCACATTTCTTGCTCCCTTTCAAAGATTAGATATTATTTTATTTGGGGTTGTGTGTAGGGATATTCCACTCTGTTCCATTGGTCTGTGGCTCTGCCCTTGTTCCAGTACCATGCTGTTTCAATTGTTACCACTTTGTGGTAGAGTTTGAGGTTGGGGAAGGTGTTGCCTCCCATCGTCTTTCCCCCCAAGAATTGCTTTAGCTATTTGTGAGTGTTTGTTGTTCCAAATAAATTTTAGGAGTGCTTGATCCATTTCTTTGAAGAATTTCATGGATATCCTTATAGGACTCGCATTGAATCTGTATTGGGGAGTATTGACATTTGGGGAGTATTGACATTTTGACAATGTTAATTCTTCCTACCCATGAGCATGGGATATGTTTCAATTTTCTTATGTCCTCTTTTATTTTGTGAAGTAGCGTTTTGCAGTTTTCTTTGTAGAGGTCCTTTACCGCCTTAGGCTGATTCCTAGGTACTTGATTTTCTGGGCCACGGTTGTGAACGGGATTGCTCTTTCCTCTGTCTCATATTTGCATATAGTTAGGCCATGGATTTTTGGGTATTGATTTTATAGCCTGCGACTTTACTGTACAAGTCTATAGTTTCTAGGAGTTTCTTGGTAGTGGCTTTAGGATTCTCTAGATATAGTATCATATCATTTGTGAATAGTGAGGGGTTGATTTCTTCCTTCCCTATCTGGATGCCCTTAATATATTTTTCTTGTCTAACTGCTTTTGCAAGTACTTCGAGTACTATATTTAACAGACGTGACTAGAGTGGCATCCTTGTCTTGTCCCTGATCTTGTAGGAAAGACCATTAGTTTTTCCCCATTGAGGATAATGCTTGCCATGGGTTTGTCATCCCTGGGATGAATCCCACTTGGTCATGGTGTGTGATCTTGAGCAAAGTTCCTTCAATACCCATTTTGGTGAGAGTTTTTTATCATAAATGGGTGCTGATTCTTGTCAAAATATTTCTCTGCGTCTATTGATATGATCATATGGTTTTATCTTTATTTTTGTTGATATGGTGGATTATGTTGATTGATTTCCGAATGTTTAACCACCCTTGCATCCCCAGGATGAATCCCACTTGGTCGTGGTGTGTGATCTTTTTGATGAGTTGTTGGATACTATTTGCTAATATTTTGTTTAGGATCTTCACATCTGTGTTCATCAGATATATTGGCCTGTAATTTTCTTTGTTAGTGATGTCTTTGATTGCTTTGTTTGCTTTGAATATGGCAAAAATAAAGGCGCATTCTATGATATGCGCCTCATAGAAACTGTTTGGGAGAGTTGAGGTTTTTTCAATTTTCTGGAAAAGATTGAGGAGAACTGGCAGCAGGCCTTCTTTAAATGTTTGGAAGAATTTGCTGGTGAATCCATCTGGGCCTGGGCTTTTGTTTTTGGGAAGAGTTTTGATTAAGGTTTCGATTTCCTTGATATGAATGGGTCTATTGAGGTATTCCAAGTCCTCTTGGCTTAGTTTTGGGAGATTGTAGGAATCCAGGAATTTATGCATTTCTTCTAGGTTCACTTGTTTCGTAGCATACAGACTCTCAAAGTAGTCTCTGATGTTTTGGATTTCTTTGGTTTCTGTTGTGATGTCCACTTTTTCATTTCTGATTTGGTTTACTAGGGTTCTCTCTCTTTCGTTGCGAGTCTTGCTAGTGGTTTATCAATCTTGTTTATTTTCTCAAAGAGCTAGCTCTTGATTTCATTGACCTTTCAGATTGTTTTTTGAGTTTCCATGTCGTTAATTTCTGCTCTAAGTTTTATTATTTTTTCCTTTGGCTGCGTTTGGGTTCCTTTTGTTGGTCTTTTTCTAAGATCTTGAGCTGTGAGGTCAAGTTATCTCTGTAGGTCCTTCCTTCCTTCCTGAGAAATGCTTGCAAAGCTATAAATTTTTCTCTTAATACAACTTTAGCTGCATCCCATAGGTTCTGGTAGCTCATGTCTTCATTCTCATTTGTTTACAGGTATCTTTTGATTTCTTCCTTAACTTCAACATTGAGTTGTTTAATTTCCAGGTGTTTGATTTGGTTCTCTTTGTCTGTATGTGATTAGCTTCTATCTTCAGCGCATCATGGTCTGAAAAGATAGTAAAGTAAGTAAAGGCTCTCCCGTTGATCATCGATTTGCTCGAGCGGGTCTAGTAACGTCTCCATTGGAGACTTTGCTGTTACTGTATTCGGCATATCGAATACGTCCTGGGAAGCTTGCCAGGCTCTGCCATGCGGGCAAGATACTCTCGGTAGCTTGCCGGGCTCTCTGAGAGGGGCGGAGGAATCGAACTCAGGTCAGCCATGCTATCGCTCCAGCCTATCTGTGCTATCTGAAAAGATAGTTGATACAATTTCTAGCTTCCTGTTCTATTGAGCTAAGTTTTGTGACCCAGCATGTGGTCTATTTTAGAAAATGTTTTGTGTGAACTAGAAAAGAATGTGTATTCTTTGTTTTTGGGGTGTGCATCCCTGTATAGATCTAATAGCCTTCTCTCTTCTATTTCTTCCTTCAAAGTCAATGTTTCCTTGCTGAGTTTTGTTCTTGTTGATCTATCCAGAGGTGATAAGATGATGTTGAAGTCTTTGACTACTATTGTATTGCTAGCAATGTCCTCCTTAAAATCTGTTAGGAGTTGTTTAAGCTGTTCCCTCATTAGGTGCATGTACATTTAAGAGTGTGATTTCTTCCTATTGTACATATCCTTTGATAAATAGAAAACAGCCTTCGCTATACCTTCTTATCTTTTTCAACCTGAAATATATGTTGTTGTATACTAATATGGCCACCCCAGCTTTTTTTAGGGAGTTGTTTGCTTGCAGGATTGTTTTACATCCTTTAACTTCGAGTCTGTGTTTGCTCTGACTGTTCAGATGAGTTTTTTGTAGGCAATAGAATGCTGGTTTCACTTTCTGTGTCTCTTGATTCGTGCATTTAGACCATTGACATTAAGAAAGATTATTGTCATGGGGTTTTGTGCCATCTTTCCATAAGGGTTTATTATGGATGTTTTCTTTCTTGAACTGCAGGAGCTTATGGATTTTTTCCTTCTTGAATTACAGGAGTTCCTTTAGTCCTTCTTTTAGGTTTGATTTTAAGTCTATGAATTTTCTGAATTGTTTATCTATAAAATGGTGTGTCGTACCAATGAGTTTGAGTGAGAGTTTCGCTGGATAAAGTATTCTTGGTGAGATGTTTATTTCATTGAGTTTTTTCACTATATCCCACCATTGTCTTTGGGCTTGGAGGGTTTCCTCTGATATGTGCTGTAAAACTAAAGAGTGCCCCTTTGCGTGTGATTTCCTTCTTTGACCTTGCTTCTTTTATTATTGTGTCTCTATCATGGCTTCCATCATTCTGACTATGATATGCCTTGGAGTGTTTTTATTAGGGTCTCTTTTAGCTGGCACCCTCCTGGCTCCTTGGATCTGGATGCCTGCATTCTCTAACTCTCTAACTCTGGGAACTTTTCAGCAATGATTTCTTTAACTGTGATTTTTTCATGGGAGTTGCCTCCCTGTCCTTCTGGTACTCTGATGATTCTAATGTTGTTCCTCTTGGAGTCATCCCCTAGTTCTCTGATTCATCTTAGAGCTATTTTGAGGTCTTTTCCTACTGTTTGTTGTTGCCTGTACTATTTCTCTATTTCTGTTGCTCATCTTTAAGCCTACTAATTCAGTCTTCAGCTGTAGTCATTCTATTGCTGAGGGCACCCACTGAGTTTTAATTTCATCTACTGAATCCTTTACTTGTGACACTTCTTTTTGTAGCTTTCTTATTTCTGTTCTCATTTCTTCCTATATTTTCTGGACTATCCGTTCCACTATTTCTTTTATTTCTTACTTTAATTTTCTGGATGTCTGCTCCATTGATTCTTTGAGTTTCTAGAACATACTTAGCATTTCATCTGGGAATTCTTTATCAGAGAGATTATATTTGTGAGAAACCCCTGTTGAGGATTCAGGAATCTTTTCTTCATCCTCTCCTAGTAGTGAAGATTTGCACTGTTTCCTCATGCTGTTGTGGTTGTATAGAGGTAAAATCTTCAAGTTCACTAGCAGTGTTCCCTCTTATTGTGGAAAAGGATTCTGAATAATGTTGGCCGATGGTGGTTACCATTCTCCCCTTCTAGAATATATCCTTCCTCTCAGACATTATTTTGTGCTTTATGATAGGCATCTAGTGAAGCATTGGAGGAGATGCTCTTTTATATTGGGCTCGTACAGCTTCTTGTGAACACTTGTCTTTTGTTGGAATTGGAATAGGCAAGTAGATTATTGTCATATTGTGTTTGATGCGGCCAGGACTTTTTCCACAGAATTAAGTGATAAAGGTTGGGATGTGAGTCAAGAGTGCTGGGAGTGGGAAATAAAACTGTGGCCAGCCACACAGAAGGCCACGCCCACTTTTGAGGAGGACATGCCTTCTACAGTGGAGGCCACACCCCCAGCCAGCATGGATGCTAGTCCACAAACCTGGGCCCAAGGGCCTGTGCAGGGGAAAGGCAGGATATTGGTGGCCACCCGCATGGCGGAACTCCAGCGGGTGCCGTCAGGGAGCTATATGGGTGGCAGGTGATTGGGAGTGCTGGGCAGTAAGGGGGCACACAGATGGACCCACCTGTGTAGAGGAAAGGCAGGGGCTGGGTGGGCGGGTACCCTCTGTAGAGCACTTTTCATGTGCCTTTTGGCCATTTGTGTTTCTCTGAAGAAGTTTTGTTTTTCTTTTTTATCTCTTGTTATGCAGTTTCTATGATCATGGCTACTTTTCTAACCACCCTGGCAGTCAATCATCTCTAAACAGAATTAAGACTCTCACCCATCCTGATATTCTGCCAACACAATAGAAAAAAGTACTGTGCAAAGGTATTTCCTAGTTCCCTTCGCAGGAATGCCTCTTCTTTTTCCCACTACAGATCAATGGGCCACCTTCTAATATGGTGGCATACATAGGAATTCATTCTATATACACCAACATGTGTCCCCTCAGAGGGTTTCTTTTGGTCAAGAAAAGGGTCAAGAAGTTGTCTCCCAAACATGATGGCCTCTCATTATTTGTATTGTAAACCATAATGCCCAAAAGGATAGAGAGAGGGCACAAAGGGGGGGGGGGGAAGTGAGTGAGAGAGAGAGAGAGAAAGAGAGAGAAGAAACATGCCTGCCATAGAGACAAACTGGGGCATTGAGTTGGTATGGGAGGTATACAGGGGATATTCTTAGTGGGGAATGTAGAGTGGTGGAGGGAATGAGTTTTAGAACATGGTATGACTAAAACTAGATCACGAAAGCTTTGTAATTGTATCTCATGACTAAAAAAACTGAAAAATAAAGAAGTTAAATATCTACCTCCTGTCAGATTAAAATAATAATTGACATTTGTGGGTGGAGCAATAATACAGTGAGTAGGGTGCTCACCTTGCGTATGCCAGCCCTGGTTCAATCCCTGCCACCTGATATGGTCCCCTAAGCCCTCCAGTAGTGATTCCTGAGCCCAGAGAACCAGGAGTAATCCCTGAGCACTGCCAGGAGTGCCCAAAAAGTAAAAAAATAAAAAGAAGAAAGAAAGAAAGAAAGAAAGAAAGAAAGAAAGAAAGGAGGCAGGGAGGAAGGAAGGAAGGAAGGAAGGAAGGAAGGAAGGAAGGAAGGAAGGAGAGAAAGACAATTGACATCAGGGAAATGCAAATAAAAAAATGAGATGTCACCCCACACCAAAGAGACTGCCAAAGAACAAATAACCAGTGTGGGCCTGGATGAAAAGAAAAATTACTAGTGGAAATGTCAACTGGACCAACCTTTTTGGAAAACAATATCGGCATTCCTTGAAAAATTAGGAATTGAGCTTCCATATGACCCAGCAATTTCACTACAGGGTATATGCCCTAATGGCTGTAGAACAATGCAGAGAATACATCTGTCTTTCTGTATTTATTGCAGAACTATTCACAATAACCAAAATCTGGAAACAACCCAAGTATCCAAGAATAGATGAATGAATAAAGAAACTATAGTACATCTACACTTTGGAATACTACACAAACAAAACAAAAACACTGTCCTCCTGTTGTTCATCGAGTTTTCTCGAGTGGGCCCAGTAACGTCTCCATTGTGAGACTTTGTTGTTACTGTGTCTGGCATATTGAATACGTCATGGGTAGCTTGCCAGGCTCTACTGTGTGGGCGAGATACTCTCGGTAGCTTGCCTGACTCTATGAGAGGGGTGGAGGAATCGAACTCGAGTCGGCCATGTTGGCTGCGTGCAAGGCAAACACCCTACCACTGTGCTATCACTCCAGCCTGGAATACTACACAACCAGTAGAAAAAATGAAGTCATGGAATTTGCTGATACATTCATGGGCATGTAAAATATCATGCTGAATTGAGTCAGAGGGAGAGGAACAGACAGAATAATCCTACTTATCTTTGGTATATAAAAAATTGCAGAATAATAATTCCCAAATACAGTAGAAATGATGACCAGGAGGACAAGTCCTCTACACCATAGTAGAAAGCTTTTCACAAGGGGCCAGGGGGAAAGGTTTGACCAAACAAAGGACCACTATAACAATGGCAGTGGGAACTGGTCACTCTGGACAAGAACTGGGTGCAGGAATTGATATGCATGATAGCCTTTCAGTAGCAGTATTGCAAACCACAGTGCCAAAAAGAAAAAATAATAGTGTCATAGGTGCAGGCTGGGGACATGAGGGAAACTGGGGACACTGGTGGACAGAAGTGAACACTAGTGAAGTTGTGGGTGTTAGACATTGTATGATGCAATGATGAAACTCAGTCATGAACAATTTTGTAACTTTGCATCTCATGGTGATTTAGTACAATTTTTAAAAGGAAATTTAAAAAATTGACATTTCATAGAAGTTTATTTTCTACTTCTAGCCACTACTTCTAGCCATTAAAAAATTACAAATTTTTTTAATACCTGCATGCCCAATATTTCAGGTGAGAGACTTCTACAAGTTTAAGGCACCTGTTGTCTGTACTTGCTTTACTTGACGCTTCCTGAGTTGAGGTTTTAAGAAAAAGCAGAGATTTATCCTTCTGGAGGAGGAAAAGAGTACAAGTCCAGTGTCTAGTCAGAGAGCAGCCTGGTAACAGAAAATAAGTGGAGTGGAGCACCTCAATAGCTGTTGCACTGACATGGGATTGGCAGGAGAGGCAGAGTTGTTGCTGTCTGAAAAGGGCTAAAGGTGGGTTCAGTATGCAAAGTTTAAGAAATAGTACATATTATTGTATATGCAGCAGGTTATATAGAACATAGAGTTCTAGTACAGCAGGCAGGGCACTTGCCTCATACGTGGTCTTCCCTGGCTTCGATCCCCAGCATGTTTCTCTGGTTTTGCCAGGAGTAACCCCTGAGCACAGAGCCAGGACTAAGCTCTGAGAATCACCAGGCATGGTTCAAAAACAAAACAAAATCATCGTTTTTATTTATCATACATTTTTCTCCTTTGTATGTTATTGATACACATCTAAAGTTCAAGGAAAAATTCTTCTTTTATGTCCAGGAACTCATTTGAAAGAAATTCTTCTATCTCTTTTATTTATCTGTAGTTGACATATAATTGACATTTTTCATTACATTAGTTTCATATACAGTTCAGAGTTATTCACTATGAAATAATGACTATGAAAATCTGTCACCAAATGTAGTTATATTTTTTGCCTTTTGGTATTTTTAAAGATGTGTGTTGTGTGTGTGTGTGTGTGTGTGTGTGTGTGTGTGTGTGTGTGTTTGGGTAATATCTGGCTGTGCTCAGGGCTTGCTTCTGGCTCTATGCTCAAGGATCACTCCTGGTGAGCTCCAGGGAACACAAGAGGTGTTGGGGATGGGATCTGAGTCAAACTTATGCCAGGCGAGCACCTTACCATTGTCTCTCTGGCCCCAAAGATTTACTCTTAACAACTTTCAAATGCACAATACAGTGTTGTTGGCTCTACTCACCAAGTTACATATTCCAACCATGTGTCTTATGCAAAGCAATAATTGTACAACTTTTGGTTCTCTTCATCCAGCTTGCTCATCTCCCATCCCCAAATCCTCTGGAAAATGTCAAAACGCATCATTATATGTAGATTTTGTGTATGCACGTGTGTGATTTTAGATTTTACATAAAAAATACTATTTTCTTTGTCTTTATATGATCCAATGGCGATCCATTAAATTGCAAATTACAGAATTACAGAATTTCATTTTTCCTCAAATACTATTACTCTGTGGTGTGTGTGTGTGTGTGTGTGTAGAGAGAGAGAAAGAGAGAGACAGAGACAGAGACAGAGAGACGGAGAGACAGAGACAGAGAGAGACACACAGAAACAGAGAGAGACAGCAATAAAGTAAGAGAGGGAGAGTTTCTCTATTTACCATATGGGGATAGATCAGTTAAAGCTATATGCTTATGTGGACTATAAAGCAGTAAATAATGCTGCTCAGGGGATAATGTATAGCTATTTTGTCAAGTAATGCTTTTCATTGGTAACTTGCGCTTTTGTATTGCCCTTTTACATTTTTTCAAGTGTTTAAAGAAGTGTAATATTGTTAAAGTTAGGGGAAAAATGCCTCTATAAGTATGCAAAAGATCCTATGTTTTACATGGCAAAGAGCATTGTTAAGCATGAGTGCATTTGGATCACATAGAGGTCTTTGTACAAATAAACAAAGGTCTGATTTTCCCAAGTGTTCCAAAAGAATAAAATGTTTCTGTGAAATTTGTCTGTCTCTGCCTGAGCAAGAAAACACAGACACAGATACACATGTTTTTCCTATTGTACTCCCCTAGAATATTTGGGAGTTTGGCTCCGAATCCAGAATTCCAGTTGCCTCCTCCAAATCTGGGAGCCTCTTGCGTCTGTGAAACGCAAACTGCTGCTCCCAGGGGAGAAGACACTCCTCAGCTCCCTGCCTCAGAGATGTCTTGTGTGCAGACTGCTCCCCAGGCCAGAAAGTGAGACCTGCTTGGAAGACAGCAAGATGATTGCAATAGTTTGTTTGGTGTTTCAGAAAATAAAAACTGCCTTTCCCAGTCAGATGAGAGTCATTGCTTTCAGATGTTTTTGGAGATGGAATTACTCTTGTAACAGAGAATGGAAAGCTGGCTAGATTTTTGAAAACTGCTTTCATGGACATGAGGGAGACTTTAGTGTGAAAATGAGATGTATGAAGTAAGTGACTTGATTTCCAGAAGACTTTTGCTTCCTTGTACATTCTTCCAGATGTTCATGAGGCGTATTCAAACAGAATCTGTAGAGAGATGACTCTGGCACGTACATATTTAATAAGGTTTGCAGATCATTCAGATGTGGCAGTTGAGAATGTACCCAAGAGAGTGGGTGGGGGGAGCATGCCTGGGAAAACAATAGCGATGCAAGTACATTTAAAATTCAGAGATATTTAAATGCAGCCTTAAAAACTTCTTTAAAAAAAGATGATCCCTCTCCTACAAAAGGTGACATGTCATTATTTTCCTCCACTCACAGGTTCCTCTTACAATAGGAATAGAAATGATGCCCTGATCCAAAGGAAGGCTAGGTCACAGACATAGGGGGTCACATAAACCAGCACAGGGCACGCTGCCCATATGAGGGGGATACTGCAGAAGCAAAGAAGCCTGTCTAGTGACGGAATGCTTTTTGCCTATTAATTGCACGTGTTAACTTTGTATGTGGAGCTGGGGAGTCCAGTCACCACAAACCCAATGGTCAACAGTCATTTGGCAGCCTCTTGGGTCTGAGTAAGTACTGAATTAAATAAAACTAGTATTCAAATAGCTCAGTATCCTCCTGGAGATTTACTCATCGATATTGGTATAACACATGTCATAATTTGTAAATTAGGTTAAAGTCCATTCCCTGGGGGTTATTATTAATAACTCCCTTTCACTCTTAAGCTTACTGTGGCTTGTGGATAAATCATGTGACCACCTAATGTTGAAGGAGAATGGCGTGAAACTCCCCCAGTTCTGAAGAGAAACTCATGCTTGCTTCAACACAACTTGCCTGAACTTAGCAAGTAGCAAACACAACTGTTTAGAAAACTTTCCTCTTCCCTTTGTCCCCACCCCCTCTGCTCATTATATAATATATATGCATATATACATATATTTATTTAACTCTTTCAGTTTCTTTACCATCCATCATCATCTAAGAAACACAGGGCAGGCAATTGACAACAAAGTGTATGTCAATTTTCACTTTGCAACATGCACTCTTTATTCTTAAATTACCCCAGTAACCCAAATAAAAAAGGAGAAAAGGCACAAAGAATTATTGTGGCCATCTGGAAAGCATAATGTGGAAAGATCTGCAATATATTACATGGTCTGGAAAGTGGCTGGTGGAATTCCAGAGAGCTAAGACAGACTTCAAAGTCTGGCTGTACATCAGTGAAATTGCTGATCGGCTTCGATATTTAAAGTAGGTGTAGATGAATGAATTTATTACAGTTTTTATCTTATAGGCTCAGCTAGGGAAATGGAATCATTGTCCTGTTCGCCTTTAATTTTGTACTGAATTTTTTCTTTAGATTAGTTTCTTTTTACCATTATGCTGTACTATTTCTGAATTTTCTTTCCTGAACTGATCCTAAAAATAATTCCTTCTCATGAATAACAACTGTAGAGATTAGTGACTGATCATGAGATGCTTTTCACAGAGTAAAATTCAGATATGTATGTTTATGTGTTTATAAATATATTCAATAGATTTCTTCTCTTTAGTAAAGTAAGTTAACAGTTGAGATCTAAATTCATCTGCATGGAATTTATTCCTAAAATTAAATTTGGATGCTATCTAGTTGTATTTCCGGATGAGAAATATTGTACAAGTAAAGCCTGGATGCAATAAATACTTGGAAATACTTGATTTGAGTGCCGCTGTGCTTAATTCCCCTTAAGAAGGATGAAAGAACAGTTCTTTGTCAACAACCTAAAAATCCTTTGGAGAAACAAGCATCTTTGTCTATGCCAACTTGATTGCTTTTATTATCATACAAATTTATCTGTTCCCTTTTTTTTTAAAAAAAAAGGGGGGTCAACAAATCAGATGCTAAGCCAAGTCATAACAAATGTTTGCACTCCTCCACCTCAAGAGTGTTTGAGGTTCACTTTCCAGAGTCCAAGTACAACCTCATGAGCAAAAAAGAAATATTGCTTTGCAGTTCCTTTGGGACAGGGAAGGAAAGTTTTGTTTTTTTACCACACATAGGAAAAAGTTGATAGTCTTCTTAATATTGTCTACTTTTCTAGTTTACTATGCCAAACATGCCTTTGAAATTTTTGGATTTCTACAGTAATTATATCATGAAAAACATGGATGAGATTCTTATTAAAATATTCCAGGTGAGGGTTCAATGGAACTGAGAATAGAGATCCTCTGCCCTTATCTCCCCCTCTCGGGTGTCTCACAGTCACATCCATAAGCCACCTATGGCTGGAGCCAGATAATCTTGTCATTGGTCACCATCCAGATCACACGTTCTTCTCTCCTGGAAGGGGGCAACACATGATGCTCACCATAACCATCCTGCTGGACCCTGTGCCAAGCTATTTCACTTGGGTGGAGAGTGAGACCCCTTCCCCACCAAGGAACCCAGGCCCGGGAACTGAAAACCTCCAGAACCCAATTGCTACCATGCTCATGGCTGCTCTCCATAGGCTCAGGCAAAGCCTCACCTTTGATTGAACCTTTTCCTGGACACTTCATAGGACACGCCCTACCCTTACTCCAAGAGCACCAAGCAACTTTTGTTGGGATTCAAAGTAGGAGGCAACCAACCTTAGAGGGAAATATATTATTTCGGTTCTGCTTTGGGGCAGGGATTGGGGTACAGGATGGAAACAACAAAATATGGTGGTGAGAAGGTGTGTGGTGGTGAGATTGTTGTTTAAATATTAAGTGTAATCAAATATTGTGAACTGTTAAACAAAATAAAAAAGTAAAAAGATTACGGATGAACCCAAGATAATATGACAGAGCAGGAAGGCTTCCCTTCCAATCCCTCTATTTCCTGACTCCTTTGTCACCTTCAGGGCCTTTTCTTTAGAACATTTTCCAATTAACCAAAGAACAAGGTATTATTTAATAAGTTTCAGTTTTCAAAAATCTTTTTATATTATTATTTTTTAAATTTTTTAAAAATTTTATTGAATCACCATGAGATAGTCACAAGTTTTCATATTTGGGTTACAATCACACAATGATCAAACATCCCTCCACCAATGTGCATTCTGCACCACCAATATCCCCGATATACCCTTCTACCCCCCCTCCCTTTCCCACTCTCCCCTTACCTCCAGGGCAGACAATATTTCCCATACTCTATCTCTACTTTGGAACATTATGGTTTGCAATACAGACACTGAGAGGTGATCATTTTTCTACTTTATCTACTTTCAGCACACATCTCCCATCCCAATTGGTTCCTCAAGGCATCATTTTCTTAGTGATCCCTTCTCTATTCCAGCTGCCTTCTCCCCTTTGCTCATGAGGCAGGCTTCCAGCTATGGAGCAATCTATCTGTCCTGTGTATCTACTGTCCTTAGGCGTCAACCTCATGTTATGTTGTTTTATACTCCACAAATGAGTGCAGCCCAAGGCAAGTATCATTCTCAATGGGGAAAAACTAAAAGCCTTCTCTCTAAGATCGGGCACAAGATAAAGTTCCCCACTTTTGGCCCTCCTATTCAATATAGTACTGGAAGTCCTGAACATTGCAGTTAGGCAAGAGAAAGATACTAAGGGCATACAGATAGGAAAGGAAGAGGTCAAGCTATCACTATTTGCAGACAATATGATACTATACTTAGAAAACCTCCTAGAAACAATAGGTCAGTTTAGTAAAGTGGCAGTCTACAAAATCAACACCCAAAAGTCCATGGCTTTCTTATATACAAATAACAAAAGGGAAGAAAGAGACATTTAAAAAAACAATCCTGTTTACAATAGTACCTCAGAAAATCAAGTACCTCGGAATCAGCTTAACCAAAGAGGTGAAGGACCTATACAAGGAAAATTTACAAAACACTATGCCCTGCCACAGAGACAGGATGGGATGGGGGGATGGGGGGTGGAAGGGATACTGGGATCCGTGGTGGTGGGAAGTGGGCACTGGTGGAGTGATGGGTATTTGATCATTGTATAATTGAAACCCTTTACCTTATAATTGAAACCCAAGCACAAAAAATTGTAAGTCTACAACTGTACCTCATGGTGGTGTCTCACTAATTAAAAATAAAAAAAAAGAAATAAAAGAGGACAATAGTAAATGGAGACGCATCCCCTTCTCATGGATAGGGAGGATTAACATTCTCAAAATGACAATACTGCCCAAAGCACTATACAAATTTAATGTGGTCCCTATCAGGATACCCATGACATTTTTCAAAGAAATAGACAAAACACTCCTGAAATTCATATGGAACAATAAACCTCCATGAATAGCTAAAGCAATCCTTGGGAAAAAGAAGATGGGTGGCATCACCCTCCCCAACTTCAAATTGTACTACAAAGCAGTAGTAATTAAAACAGCATGGTAGTGGCTAGAAACAGACCTGCAGACCAATGGAACAGAGTTGAATATTCTGTCACAGAACCCCAAAGATATGACCACTTAATCTTGACAAAGGAGTAAGAAATGTGAAGTAGAACAAGGACAGCCTCTTCAACCAGTGGTTCTGGGAAAACTGGATAGCTGCTTGCAAAAAAAATGAACTCTGACCTCTGTCTAATGCCAGGCACAAAAGTCAGATCAAAGGGGATTAAAAATCTTTTTATTTTAAAAAGATGAACTTAAAAGGAATCTTAAAAGGGTGTAAAATTGGACTTTGTATAACTCACAAAAGTGAATCTCTCATGATAAGGTATGAAAAGGAAAATTATGGCCATAGGGGTCTCTGGTGCCTTCAAATGACATTGTGAAAGAGGGATTAGATTAACTAGAATAATTGTTGTTGGTCAGTGAGTTATTTGAATTCTTTTAGAAGGGAAGGAAGATATAATTCAAAGTTTTCCACCAGTATGCTATAATCCCAATTCAATTATAAGGTGACTTAAAAATAACAAATTATTTTTGTTTTTTTGTCTATCAGTATACTATGGCACCTATCTTGATATGTATTTTATTATCTATTGCTTATTAAAGCAATATAAATTAGTTGTATTAAAGTTTTGAATGACAAAAATTTGAATTCAAAGAGTAGGCAGGGATATTTTCTTTCCAAAGTGTTAAGGTGATGCTACATCCTTTATTCTTTCAGCCCTGGGCTTTTCTTGTCTTGGGTAACAACATTCCAAACTCAAACTCTGTCATTGAAATCACTTTTACACAGTGTATCTCTACATCATCTTTCTCCTGGTTTGGCACTGTGCTCAAGTTTCCTCTTCTCATGACCCCAGTCCTTATGAATTAAATCTCACACAAATGACTAACTTTGAACTTGACTGTATCATCAAAGTACCTCTTTCTAAGTAAGGCCACATTCACATATACTAGAGGTTATGAATTCAATACCCTTTTTACAAGGATGCAGTTTAACCCACAGCATGCTCCTGAACTCAAACATTTGAAGAACAGATACCAGGTTCATCTACAGGACAACCAAAAACACTTACTTACTGGAAAGATGCAATTCAGTCTTGAAAATCAAATGACAAATCCTTTTATAATTCTCTATAGTAGTGAGAAGACAGAAAATACTAAATCTTTCCTCTTTTGGTGTCTTAAATTCTCATGTGAAAATCAAGAACTATAAATCTTACTCTGTCTTACTTAGTTCCACACAGCAATGTAAAACTGATTCAATACAGCTATATTCATCTATGGAACATACTGAGGCAGAATGGATCCTGGGTCTTTAGCTTGTATCTGCATTATTTCAGTTTAATTTCACTTTGGCTAAATACTACATATAAATTTAGGCCTCAAGTTACCAATAAAACAGTATGCTTTTTAGACATCCAGTTGAAATTATTTAAGTTCCAAGTAACAAGACTGTGATTCTTGAAGGCAGTTGTATGTTAAAGTAATTTTGTGGTACTTTTACCTGATAGCATTCAACGGGATCTGGATAAAGGTCTGAATAATAATACTATGGGTATTATTTTGGGTTTCCAGAGGTTGCAGAATCAAACCTGAGTCTGCTGAGTGCAAAATAAATGCCCTAACAACCGTACGATTGCTTTAGTTACCTAGGCCTAATAATTGCAAAATTTCTCTCTGTTCTGTCCTCTGAGGCCACATACAAGAGTGTGTGAAACCCCCCAATAACCTTGCTATTTATGAAAACTAGCCAGGTTCAACCAAGGGTGTGTACAACAACCTCCCTGTGTGTGATACCTAGTGAGGACCACAATCAGGAGTGTGTGCAGCCCCACCTCCCACTAACCTGCCTGATGTGGGATAACCAAGGATGCATGAAATGGTTCTATCCAACACTCACTGCAGCACCAGTGGAGGATGATATATTTTACCCTGCTGTTTGTGGGTCCCAGTCTTACTTATTAATGCAGTCATTCAGTAGAACACATATTTACAGCTAAATCCCAAAATATACACCCAGTTTTCATCCCTAAAAATACTCCCTGATTTATTAACTCTCAAATCTGAAATTCCTTTGGAAGAGAATTCCTCTTTCCCAGTTCCACTTGTCATTGTGGCTTCCAGGGGAATACAGAACAAAGTTATAGCTTAATATCCAGGTTTCCTAATTTTATTTTCCTACATACTGTTTCTACCTTGCTTTATAAGTATGTAGACATACTTGTCAGACAGATGTGGAGGATATAAAACTTCACTCATTCCTCAAATCCCATGAATATTTGATCTTATCTTTTTGCTAAGTATTTTTTTAAACTGTTCCCTTTGGCTTTCATATTTTCAACCCTAATAAACATTAAACCCTAACTCTCCTTTAATATAAATTCAGGTTTACCTTCTCTGTCATCTGATTTAGAATTAATTTGTTCCTCCAATGCACAACAGCATATAGTTATATCTTTAAATGCTACATCTTGATGGAATAGCTTATAATGATCTAATACAACACTTTTTACCTTTCCGTGAAATCTTATCAAATGAGATCCTAAATTGATTCACTCCTTCTATAAACGTTTGTTCAAAGCTGTACATAGAAACTGTTTCCATTATTTTTGAAATGTGCCATTCTCACTGGCTTAAGATTATATATTATTGCCATCTAGATGTATGTTTCCCAGTTATAAGTGATGATAAATATTTTTTCATTCTCCTGTTTGCCATCTGTTGGTCTTCCTCAGAGAAGTGTCTGTTTAGTTCTCTCAAATGTGATGGAGCTTTTAGATTTTCTTGTTTTTATTGTTGACCTCTTGTAAGTACTGTATATATCCTGGATATTGACGCTTTATTTCATGTGTTGAGTGCAAATATTTTCTCCCACTCAGCTGTTATTTAGTCTGATCATGTGTTTTTGTTTTATATAGAGAAACTTTTCAGTATGATAAAGTCCCATTTGTTCAGTTTTGATTCTGTAGTTTTCACCAATGGCATTGAATCATTAAAGATTCTTTTGAGGTCTAGATATTGGAGTATTCTGCCCATATTTTTTTCCTGTCCTTTGTAGATTTGGGTCTTATCTCAAGGTCTTTGATACACTTTGAGTTTATTTTTGTGTAAGGTGTGAGAATGGATCTTTTGCAGACCACAACACCCAAAAGGAGAGAGAGAACACAAGGGATTGCCCTGCCACAGAGGCAGAGTGGGATGGGGGTGGATGGGGGTGGGAGGGATATTTATCCATGGTGGTGGAAAATGGGCACTGGTGGAGGGATGGGTATTTAATCATTGTATAATCGAAACCCAAGAACAAAAAATTGTAAATCTACAACTGTACCTCATGGTGTTTCGCTAATAAAAAAAAAATAGAGGATCAAAAGTAAAGAAATATCTTCCTAAACTCCTCAGCAATTAAGCCACAAAGCGAGGCTGCTGTCAAATCAGGTTCATTATTATTAATTAGTTATTAATTATTATTAATTAGTTATTAATATACTAAATCAAAATATTAGTGATAATAAGCCCAAGTCCTTCCCAACATCCTTTGCTGCCAACGGATTTTCTCATATGACTAATAGTTTAAACAAATACTGATGATAAGGAATGCTGAGCATCTAAATCATAAAAAAATTATTTCTATTATTTGTATGACTTAGTAGTTCTTAAAGGTATGTGACTTTTGCAACCATCAGTGAAATTTTTGAACTGACCTGGGGTGATGTCTGGACATTATATACTGGACATTATGCACTGCACTGCACTGTCATCTCATTGTTCGTCGATTTGCTCGAGTGGGCACCAGTAATGTCTCCATTCATCCCTATTGCGTGCTAGTGTGGCCCAATGGTGTCTGTTAGCTCCAGGAACACGAAGTGAGACTTGTTGTTATTGTTTTTGGCATATCGAATATACCACGGGTAGCTTGCCAGGCTCTGCCATGCAGGAGGGATACTCTCAGTAGCTTGCCGGGCTCTCCGAGAGGGATAGAGGAATTTTACCTAGGTCAGTCGCATGCAAGGCAAACGCCCTACCCGCTGTGCTATCACTCCAGTCCACTGGACATTATATAATTGTTAAATGCTTTCTAATTTCCCTAACCATCCAACAAATTTTAATCAAGTGACAATGTTCAGTTTTGGCTTGGGTGTTTGCAAAGATTAATGATGGAGAAGACTTCAAAGATCAAGCCACCACACCCTTGAAAATAGATCTGATATCCAGGATAACAACTTCTAGGCGTTTCTGAAATTGGGGCTGGCAGACTCCCTTCCAGACTCCCTTCCTTTCCAGCAAGGCCTGGCAACTTTCACACAAAATCTCCCCCACTATGTCAAGTGGCCCCACTCCACAGTGGCCACATATGCTCCTCCAAATTTTACACTACTCACAACACAGTAGTTGCATAGCAAACACGTTGAGAAGATGCATAGATGCCCACCAAACTCCATCAATGAAAACAATGACAGAGAAGGCTCAACCAGTACCATCCAGTTTAGTAAATCCTCAGACAATGACCTTACTATCACCATGGTGAAGATGTTCAATGAATTCAAAGAAACAATGGCACAGGTAGTCATAAAAGCACAGGAAGATATAAGAGTCAAAGTGAGATAACTACTATGATTAGAAATGACAGAAGTTAAGACCATGGTAGGTGAGATTAAAAAAAAAAACTCAATGGAAACTCTGAACAGCAGAATAACAGTAGATGAGCAAAAGACGAGGAGTTCCAAGATGAGGAGGAAACTGCTAGAAAACAGCAGAAAGTGGAAAAGACTTTGAGAAGAAGTAACAGCATACCAGAGAACTATTGGAGAGTCAAGATAAACATGTAAGAATCACTGTAGTCACTGAAGAACAGGAAGCAAAATTTGATGAACAAACAATAATTAAAGAAATCATGGAGATGCAGATGCTGCCTGACCCCTTGGGCTGCTGTCCCCATACAACCCAGCACACGTGGTACCCATGTCTCCTCTCTGAGATGTGTACTTTCATGTTTTCCTATCTAATGCTGGAATATGTGTAGGGGCTCTTAGCCATTGGAGAAGTCCTGGCTCTCTCTTGAGTGTGTTACCTCCACTCTCTCTCAGTTTCTCTCCCTTCTTCCCCTTCCTAAAAAACAACAAATAAAATCAATTTTATTTGAAGAAAATCATCCATAAGAATTACCTAGAGTTGAACACAGGCACCATGATCCAAAAGGCTAAAAGGATTTCAATAAAAATAGATTCTAGTAGGAAAACTCGAAGACACAATCTACTCATAAAGACAAATTCCAAAGACAGTGGCAGAGAATTGAAAAGAGTAAGAACAAGAAAACAACTTAAAAATGGAAAGTCGTAAGACTCACAGCAGATTAATGAAATGAGACTCTAAGCCAGAAGAGACTGGAGGGATATAGTTCAAAACTTCAACTAAAGTATACAACAATTACTCCCCGATCTCTACCCCATCACTTCACTTGTCATCACTTGTAATCCCATTGATCTTCAATTTGCTCGAGCAGGCACCAATAACATTTCCATTCATCCCTGTAGTGTGCTAGTGTAGCCCAATGGCATCTGCTCACTCCAGAAACACAAAGAACCTCAAACTTTTTGTTCACTATATCCCACCATTGCCTCTGGCTGGAGGGTTTCCTCTGATAGGTCTTCTGTGAATCTAAGGGGTGCTCTTTGTTTGCTATTTCCTTCTTTGACCTTGCTGCTTGCAGTATTGTGTCTCTATTCGAGGCATCTATCATTCTAACTATCATATGTCTTGGAGTGTTTTTTCAGGTTAGCTGGCACCCTTTGGGCTCCTTGAATCTGGATGCCTGCATTGTCCAGCTCTGGGAACTTTTCAGCAATGATTTCTTTCATGTGGCTTTTTCACTGGGATTGCTTTCCTGACCTACTGGTACTCCAGTGATTCTAATGTTGTTCTTCTTGAAATAATCTTTCTAGGACTGTGATTCTCTCTAGAGCTATTTTGAGATCTCTTTCCATTGTTTGTTATTCCTGTAGGCTTCCTGCATCTCATCTTCCAGCTCACTAATTCTTTCTTCGGCTGTAGCCAATCTACTGTTGAGGGCACACATTGAGTTTTTATTTCATCTACCAAATCCTTTATTCATGACACGTGATGTGATAGATGCATTCTCACCTCAGTCAATCCAGTGACATCGTACCTGGTCTATTGTGCTTGCACCATAAGGTTCTCAATGGATGCTTCTGATGCCAGAGTACATGCATTGAAAATACAGACAGTCATTTTAGTCCTTCTTTGTTTTGGCAGCCTAGTTCGGCCCTGAGGTTTTATCAACCTCTGCTTGTTCATTCTTCTTAATGCTGCCATATTGGGGGCTTTTTTAGGATCAGGGGAATGAGGCCCATTGTTCTTACTGTTTTTGGCATATCGAATACACCACAGGTAGCTTGCCAGTCTCTGCCCTGCGGGCGGGATACACTCGGTAGCTTGCTGGGCTCTCTGAGAGGAATGGAGGCTTTTAGGGCGGCCTCTAATCATCCTTACAAGTTTTTGCATGGTTCACACCATGTTTGAACCCTGTCAAGTATGGTGTGGTAATTATGGAAAATGGGTTTTATGTGTCTTATGATGTGTCAGTCGCAAAGCGGCCGCACGGTCAGAAAAGTGGCCTGGAACATGGTGGCGGCTGGGTAGTGGAGGTAGTGGAGATCGGCTGATGAAGTATTTATCTGCACCGCCAGGGTGGGTCTTCTCTGTCTGATTCCTGGGTCGCAGGAGATTTTTGGAAGCATCCTGAGGATCTCTTTTTCTGGATCCCCTTGAGACTGAAGTCCATGGTCACAAAGTTCCACTTTACCTGGTTCTGTGGGCCTTCACTCTTGCATGAGGTTAGACCCATGTGGTTCAGAAAGCAATCTGGAGCATTCTGGTGGCTGGCTAGTACCCCATGTACAGGCAAATGAAAGATGTCATAACATTATATTTCCCGGCAAGCTACCGAGAGTATCTTTCCCACATGGCAGAGCCTGGCAAGCTACCCGTACACAGTAACAACAAAGTCTCCAATGGAGACATTACTGGGCCCGCTTGAGCAAATTGATGAACAGTGGCAGTGGCAATTCTATTGTTTACCTAATAGTCGGGCTAGAATGATAGCACAGCAGGTAGGGCATTTGCCTTGAACATGGCACAGGTTCAATATCTATGCCCCCTCTGGAGAGCCCAGCAAGGTACCAAGAGTATTTTGCCTGCACAGCAAAGCCTGGCAAGGTACCTGTGACATATTCGATATGCCAAACACAGTAACAAGTGTCACAATGGAGACGTTACTGGGCCCAAAGGAGCAAATTGATGAACAATGGGAGGACAGTGACTGTGACAGTAACCTAATAGTCATAACATATAGAGTAGTTAATAATAAATATTGTCATTATTTTACTATGAAATAAACAATTTTATATCATACTCAAAGAATTTATCTTTCTCAATTTAAGAGATGAAAAAAGATGACTTGAAAAAAATAGTACCTTGTCTAAATTATACAGTTAGCAGAATAAATGGAGATAATGTCTGAATGCAGGTTTGTTTTTATCATAAGCCTTAATTAAAAAGAAAGTCGGCGCTTTCCCTTCAGTTTCTAAGTCTAGGAGCATGCCAAAGAATATAGAAACAATGGATTGACAATAAGGTCCCTTCTTAAAGACTTCTAAATAATTAACTATGGAATAAATAATGCATTCACCACCTCTGAGAAATCTGTAGCAACCATCAAACATAAGGATCAGATAAAATGGGACCAAGAGAGGCTGGAGCTATAGCACAGCGGATAGGGCATTTCCTTGCATGCAGCCAACCAGAGTTTGAATCCCATCATCCCATATGGTCCCCCAAGTACTGCCAGGAGTAATTCTTGAGTGCAGAGCCAGGAGTAACACCTGTGTATCGCCAGGCGTGACCCAAAAAGAAAAAAAGAAATAGGACAAAGAAATGCACAATATTAAGAAAACTAAAGTTATTTCACAGGAAATTATTATTTTATAAGAAATATGTTCATAAGAATAGTTATATTTAAATACAGTCTTTGTAGAAGGTCAAGTCACATGAGCTTTTATCTGTGATAGCTAATAAGAAAGTCATTTCTTGCTCTCAGTGTTGGTGACTGAATTGTCAATGACCATCATCACCAACTTCAGTGATAAAATTGGAGCTACGCTGTGTTTTCAAAAATGACAAGACATATCAAGAGTGGAATATTTTTGGAAATGTATCATAGGACTGAGGAGAGTGAAGGCAAGAATAATTGTGGTAAAATCTGTGCTGGCTTGAAACTCCAGAGTGTCTGGTCCATTTGAGCAGTGAGAGGGAGGTGCATATAAAAGGCAGATAGTAACCTGGGAGAAGAGCCCATTTGGGTACAACAAGTCTGTATGAAAGCAAGGCAGAGTTCTCTATGGGCTTGAATGGTATTAAGAAAAGATCCCTATGTCAAAAGATGGATATCTTACTGTGTCCCAATAGCATCTAGGAAAGTGCTTAAGACGTAAGAGAAAATGAGAGTGTGGTTGTTAGGGATGTGTAACGATAAACTGAGAGCTTTAGTGGAGGGTTTATTATGGCAGATGGAAGTCAGTG
This sequence comes from Sorex fumeus, assembly GCF_029834395.1. Classification (NCBI taxonomy): domain Eukaryota; kingdom Metazoa; phylum Chordata; class Mammalia; order Eulipotyphla; family Soricidae; genus Sorex; species Sorex fumeus. The sequence goes on from NW_026606103.1 coordinate 8,607,523, forward strand.
TGGACCTAGGGCAGATGGGTCTTAATGTGATACTGGAACACTGCAGAATTCTTGATTAATGTATTTTCTCTGTGAAGAGAAGCTGATGGTATCTGTTGAGGGATATGATTTGAAGGTGTACAGAAAGTTAGGAAGAAAAACAGCAGAGGGAAGGAGGCTTCACTGAATTTAATATCTCCAGGTACTATGCTGGGCAATGCTGGGCTCCTACCTACGGTAGAGACAACTTTATCTGCAGTTTTGAAAAATGAAATCATAGGGTATCTCTCCACTCTGATGAACAGTAGCACAGAAATATATTGGGGTTTTGCTAGATAGAGAGTAAAAGTTATTTCAAATGATTGGGAAGAAAGGGAAGTCAGCAATAATCCCATTTTATGAGAATACAGTCATGTTTAGGCTTTTGTAAACTTTTGAAATTATTTTACATTGTAAATTTTTTATAATAGTGCAAATATTATTGGTTTATACTTGCAGTTCTGCTATTCCCTGTCCTCCAGGAAAGTGCCAGCCCTCTGCACTCCATCATTGTCACAAGTTTCCTTTTAGCCCTTCTGCACCCTCAGATCACTGGTATTGGCTATATCTCAAGATGTTTTCATTGGGGATTGTTTAATCCCTTGCTTTGTTTATTTCTACTGTACAAATTAGTGTTATAATCTGGTGTTTGACTCTTTCTATCTCACTTCATGACTTCCTCCAGCTCCATCCAATTTTTAGTGAACTTCAAGATTTCATCTATTTCCATGGCGAAGTAGTATTCTTTTGAGTAAATAGACCACATTTGAAAAATATCTGTTCGTCTGTTGTTAGTTCCTGGATTGGTTCCAGATCTTAGCTAATGGAAAAAAATTCTTTGATAAATATATGTCCCTTGAATTATTGTTTTGTATTCCTGGGGTAAATGCTGAGGAGTAGAGCAGGGTCTTAATATTTTGAGAAATCTTCAAAGAAGCAGAGTTAAGCAATAGCTCCACCATCAAGAAGTAAAACCTCCCTTTTTGCCACATTACCACTAAAACTTATTGTTTCCAGATTTGTGTTTTTCAGATTACCAGGATTGTTGAACATTTTTCCATATGTGGGTTAGCTATCTTTATATTATTGAATAACTGTCAGTTCATCTACTATCCCCATTTTTGGTAGAGTCATTTGTTTGCTGTTACTGTTCTTGAATTTTGAGAATGCTTCCATACGTCTTGAATATCTGATGTGAAAATATTTTCTCCCTTTGTTTCACTTCTTTCACCCCATCCTTTTGTCCTTAGAACTTTAAGAATTACCTTTCGTAACATGGTAATTTTAACAATGTCAAATATTCCAATCCATGAACAAAGATTACAATTTTGAAATTTCTTATTGTTTTCATTTTCAATGAAAATTTCAATGTTCTCATTCCCGGTGTCTTTTATTTCTTTCAAAAGGATTTAAATTTTTCACTAAATAGATATTTTAGTTTCTTTGATAAATTGAGCTTACATATTTGAGTTGAGGATTTTGTAAATGGGATAATTTGTTTTTCTTTCTTTTCTATATCATTGTTAATATATAAGAATGCAATACCATGGCCAGGGAAAACAGGGATGAGGAGGACTGGTCAATAGTTGAAACTAATCGGAAGTGTGTGAGGCTGATGGTAGGTAAGATAGAGAAGAGACCAGTATGACAATAATAGCTTGGAATGATCACTCTGGGCAAGTTATTAGGGTTAAAAGTAGGTAAAAGGACTTTCTTGATAACCTTTCAATATCAATAATGCAAACCACGATGCCCAAAAAGGAGAGAGAGAGAGAGAGAGAGAAAGAGAGAGAGAGAAAGAGAGAGAAGAAAAGTGCTTGACATATAGGCAGTCAGAGGATGGGGGTGGGGTGACGGGAGAGATTCTGGGGACACTGGTGCTGGAAAATGTACATTGGTGGAGGGATGGGTGTTGGAACAATGTATGACTGGAATCCAGTCATGAACAATTTCTAAGGGTCTATCTCTCAGTGATTCAATTAAAAGTTAAAAAAAATAATGTAATAGATTTAGGTACTTTAATTTTGTAGTCTACTACTTTACTGTGCAAGTTTATTGTTTCTTGGAACTTTTTAGTATAATCTTCAGGGTTTTCAATGTGCAATATCATGTCAGGCGCAATTAGGGATAATTTTATTACTTGACCAATTTGAATACCTTTCCCCACTTTTTGCATGCTGTCTGGCATCCTCTTGGCTCTGCACTCAGAAATTACTCCTGCTAGTGCTTGGAGGAACAAATAACTTTAATGGAATTAATGAAATAAGTCAAGCACTTACGTTACTGTGTTGCATAGTAGACATGAGAGTGTATGTCCTTATCTTGTGCCTGACCAGTGAGGAATGGTTTTCAAGTCTTTTCCAACTATAATGATATTAGCTGTGGGGTTATGGTAGATCACTTATCACTTGTATCACTTGTCATCTCATTGCTCATCAATTTGCTCGAGCAGGTGCCAGTAACATTTCTATTCATCCCTGTTGCATGCTAGTGTAGTCCAATGGCATCTGCTCACTCCAGGAACACAAGAGCATCAAACCATTCATTCAGGGTCTTTGACGAAGAAGTCAGACCATCTTATAGGTGGGCGACTAGGCATTCTTTTGACATTCTGTGGAATCCAGTCGGTAACAGCTCTAGTCCAGTGGTCAAGTCTGAATCACATTACATTTCTGGCCCATCTGATTTATGATGCCTTGGCAAATGAGGCACATCCCTGATTCTCGATTGTTGATGGAGGTCAGAACTCTGGATTCCTTCTCTCACTTGAGTGAAGAGTGATACTCCAAGCATAGCTCTTTCGATTCCTCTTTGGGAAATCCAAATAGTGTTCTTATCCTGTTTTCGTAGGGCCCAGGTCTCTGAGGGACGTTAGTGCAGGAAGAATGGTGAAGTTGAAAAGATGTGCCTGGATTTGGAGGTTCTTCGTCCTATTAGCTATTTCTTCCACACTCTTGAAGGCATTCCATGCCACTCTTCCTCCTGCACAACTCAGGTGCCAGGTTGTTTGTCATGTTGAGTTCTCGACGTAGGTACACATAACTGCTGCATTCAGAGATGTTCATTCCATTGAGAGCAAATGGAACGCCAGGAGCTAGTTTCTTATGATTATTGTCTTGGTGAGATTCAGCTGCAGTGCAACATCTCCACACTCATGGTTGAAGTCGGCCAGCATTCGTGCCTCTTGGCTAATTCTTGGTGTTATTAGAATGATGTCATCAATAATGCAGAGATGGTATAGTTGCCAACCATCTATCTTCACTCCCATTTCTTCCCATTCCAGTCATCACATGACATTCTCAAGGGTGGCACTGAAGATTTTTGGTGAAATGGTATCACCCTGCTGAACCCTTCTCTTTACGTTAATAATCACTTCCTTGTGGAATGGTGAGAGCCTGGTGGTGAATCCATAATACAGCTTGCCCTGTTTGGCTATGGCTTCGATGACCATTTCAATTTCAACAGAATCAAAGGCCTTCTTTAAATCAATGAGCTTTAGACAGAGCAGCATCTTGAACTCCCGAGAAACCTCATGAGGTTGGTTAACATGTGGATATGGTCGATCATGCTGAATCCTTTTCGGAACCCAGCTTGCTTGCATGGCTGTCCATCTAGTGTTCTGCCAATCCTATTCAGGATGACTACAGTGAACAGATTGTAGATGACGAATAACAGGCAGATTGGGCCATAGTTGTCAATGTTGTGGATGTCTTCCTTCTTATACAGCAGAGCGGTCCTGCTGATTTTCCATTGGGACAGAAACTTGCATTCAGACAGGTAGTGTGTGAAGAGCCGAGCCAGTTTATTGATGAGTACTGGTGGCAGATTCATCAGGTGTTTGGGTCTGATGTTGTCTGGACTGGGAGCTGTATGCTTCTTTATTGACGAAATGGCGTGTCAGATTTCAGAAGAGAGAATGCTTGGAATGACATATCCATCCTGTGGAATTTAGTATGTGGGCAGGTGGATGTGGCTATCTAAAAGATCTGAGTAGAAGTTGTGGATAACCTTCTCCATTGCCCTCCTGGAAGATGTGATAGATCCATCAGGATGTCAGAGGGCAGTCATCTTGGTCTAATAGTTGGTGAAGGACAGGTGGGCATTGTGAATACTTTTCCCGACTTCTGCCACATTGGCCAACACTACTACTCTTTGACGTCATCCTTTATTGCTTCTCTGCACAGCTTTGCAAGCTCTCAGTTACTGTAGAAAGTGTTTAAAATGTTGATATGAGTTTCTTCAATCCTGATTCATTGAGAGTTTTCATCATGACAATCTGTTGGATCTTGTCAGAACTATTTTTTTCTCAGAACATTTATGGAAATAATCATAATTTTTTTCCTTCCTGGCAAACACATTCATTGATTTAAGTGTATTGGGCCATCCTTGAATTCCTGGGTTAACTACACTTTATCCTAATGTATTATTTTAGTAGTGTATTTAATATAGTATTTAATTCAATACAAGAAATGTGTAAATTTAATGTAGTACTGTATACATTTAAAAGAATTTCCTTAAGGAAATTTGAATCTTTGCTACCTCTTGATATTCGTTGAATTTTATTTGGAATCTATGCTCATCAGGGATATTGGTCTGAAATTATTTTTAAGTAATATTTCTGTCAACTGTTTTTTTCTTTTTGGGTCACACCCAGCTATGTGCAGAGGTTACTCCTGGCTCATGCACTCAGGAATTACTCATAGTGGTGCTCAGGGGACCATATGGGATGCTGGGAATCGAACCTGGGTTGGCCGTGTGCAAGGCAAATACCCTATGTGCTGTGCTATTGTTCCAGCCCTCTGTCAACATTTTTGCTGTCATGATAATTTTGGCTTTGTAGAAACTATTGAAAAGATTCTTTTCTATCATTATTCTAGAAGAAATTAAATAGAATTATTAAAAGGCTCTCTTTGAAGATTTGAAAAACTTCACCAGTGAACACATCTGGCTCAAGACTTTTATTTTGGGGAATATTTTTCATAATGTTTTCACTCTCTTTTTAAACATAGATCTATTAGAATTTTCTGCTTTCTCCAAACTCAGTATAGAAATTGTAAAACTCTAGAAATTTATCCATTTTTTCTAATTTACCCCATGTAACAGCATAAAGATGTTCATATTTATCTAAAGTAATCTTTTGTATTTCTGATGAACCTGTTGTAATTTCTATCTTTCTATTTTTTATCTAATTATCATTTTTTCTTCATTTTTAAGCCTAGATAAGAGTTTATCTGTCTTATTGGATCTTAAACAAACAAACAAAAGAACCAAAAAACTACTCTTGGTCTTATTAGGATTTTGTGTTTTTAAAAATTTCCATAACAATGGTTTCCTCTGAGATTTTTATACTTTCCTTCCTCTACTTACTTTGGTTTCCATTGTTTCCTTTCCAGTTTCTTGAGGTGTAAGGTTAATTCATTTACTTGTACTTGTTCTTGCTTGATAAAAGTCTGTAATGTTATGAACAGCTTAAACAATTTTTGCTGTGTCTCATAAGTTCTGCTAGCTCTCATCTTCATATTTTCAAAAACCACTTTTAATCTTTTTTGATTTCCTCCTTGACCCAACGATGTGTAGTTATAGTTGTTTAACTTCCAGCAAGTGTTTCCTTTCCCCTAGTGTTCTGTGGTTTATTTCCTAATTCAAAACATTATGAATGAAAGTGCAATTTATTTAACCATTTTCTTAATTTTTGTGAGACTTTTTTTTGCTCCAGTATGTATTCTATCCTTGAAAGATTACCCATGAACATATAGGTACAGATGTCATTTATACTATACTTTTTTGCATCCTTTGGATATATTCTCAATAGCCAAAATCTGGAAACAACCCAAGTGCCCGAGAACAGATGACTGGTTAAAGAAATTTTGGTACATCTACACAATGGAATACTCTGAAGCCATTATGAGAGATGAATTCATGAAATTTTCTTATAAGTTGATAGACATGGAGAGCATCATGCTATGTGAAATGAGTCAGAAAGAGAGGGACAGATATAGATGGACTGCACTCCTTTGTGGAGTATAAAATAACATAACATGAGACCAAAACCAAAGGACAGTAGATATAAGGGTCAGGAAGATTGCTCCATAGTTAGAAGCTTGTCTCATGAGCGAGTGGGGAGAGGAAAGCTGGAATAGAGAAGGTATCACTAAGAAAATGAGGATTGGAGGAATTGGTCAAGATGGGAGATGTGTTCGAAAAGTAGATAAAGGACCAAACAGGATAACCTCTCATTATCTGCATTGCAAACCATAAAATGTCCAAAAGTAGAAAATCTGGGGAATATTGTCTGCCATGGAGGCAGCGGGAGGGTGGGAAAGGTGAGGGTATACTGGGAATATTGGTGGTGGGGAATGTGCGCTGGTGGAGGGATGCGTTTTTGATCATTGTGTGATTGTAACTCAAACATGAAATCTTGTAATTATATCTCACATTGAATCAAGAAAATTAAGAAAGAAAGTAAGAAAGAAAGAAAGAAAAAAGAAGAAAGAAAGAAAGAAAGAAAGAAAGAAAGAAGAAAAGAAAGAAAGGGAATGAGAGAAAGAAAAAAAGAAAGGTTTTCCACGAGCACTTGAGAAGAATGCGTCATCATCTTTTGGGAATGGCAAACCCCATAGTTACCCCTTAAGGCCATATGTTCTATTTCCTCCTTCAAGAGTGCTGTTTATCATTAATTATCTGATTGATAAGTCCAATGTTAAGTGTGGTATTAAAATCTTCTCCAATACTTCTTCTGCTTTTGGTATTTTTTTACAGGCCTGCTAATGTACTTTGGTAATTGTTCATTTAGTGCATATATGTTAATGAATGTAAAGTCTTCTTGGTGTATTGATCCTTCAATCATTACATATGTCTACCTCTATCTTTAATTGTCTTTGCTAGATTGAAGTCTGTTTTGTTTGTTTAAGTATAGTTGTCTCCACCTTTTACCATTTGCCTGCACGATCGTTTTGCTGCCTTTTACTTAGAGACTGTGCTTAACATGATTGGTCAAGTGAGTCTCTTGGTAGTATTAATTTTCTGATCCATTCAGGTCACTCTGTTCCTTTTGATTTTATATGTTTAGGTCCTTTTCATTAAAAGAACGACTGAAAAAAAGGATACAATCATTTATTTTGTATAGATTTGGATGTTCTGTAGTTGGTCTTTGTTGATTCCTTTATATGAGACCATTTAGCATACCATGCAGTGACTTTTAAGTAACTAAGAACTCAGTGTATTGTTCATTCAGATCTGATCTGATCTGATCTGATAGTTTTAGCTTGTACGGTTGTATTCAAAATATCTGGTGTGGTTTATTATAGTGGTTATCTTATAGATTGCACTCTTTCTTCTTTAGGGATATCTCTATCTTTGATTTTTGCTATTTTAATGACAGTGTATGTGGTATTTTTCCATTTTGGTTTATTCTGATGAGTATTTTTGGAGTTTCCTCAGTCTGGGAGCCAAAGTTGATTGTGGGATTTTTCATTGTGATTTTTCTGGTGAAAACCTCCTTCATCTCTCTTTACTCTATTTCTAGGACCCCTACAACTCAAACATTATTAATCTTCAGGTCGTGCCATAGATATATGATTATATTTTTTTCATTATTCTCTTCATTTTTTGTATGCTTTTAGACATCTTGTCTACTGATAGATTTCTCTGTTGTTTCCCTCCAATATCATGTTTTTTGGTTCAGGTACTATGTTCTTCAAATTTCTGATTGTTGGAACTCTCCTCCATTGCTTTCTTAAATTACTATTTTTTGCCAGCAGATCAGCCTTTCCTGACTGAGGAGTTTAGCCTGAGGGAAGAGTTCTGGCAGTTTCCTGTCTGGCAAATCAATCCTTCCTGCCAGAGTGTCTACCATGGGGAATCATTTAAATTTTTTTTAATTGAATCACCATGAGATACACACTTACAAAGTTTTTTATGATATGCTTAAGTCATACAATGTTCCATCACCTGTCCCTTCACCAGTGCACATTGCCCATAACCAATGTTCTCAATTTCTCTCCTTTTCCCCTCCCTTAGCCTGCCTCTATGGCAGGAACTTTTCTACTCTCTTTCTCTCTCTCTCTCTCGCTCTCTCTCTAACTTGGGCATTATGGTTTGTAATAAAGGTATCTAAAGGTTATCATGATTATCCTTTACCTACTTTGGCATTCAGTGCTTGTCCAGAGTGACCATTTCTGACTCTCTTTGGCATGGTGGTCCCTTCTTTATCCTAACTGCCCTCCTTCCACCACCACTTGAGGCAGGTTTCCAACTGTGTACCAGTCCTCCTGGGTTTTGTTTCTACTGTCTTTGTGTATTAGTCTCATGCTATGCTTTTATATCCTATAAATTAGTCCAATCATTCTATGTTTGTCCCTCTCCCTCTAACTCATTTCACTCACTCAGCATGATACTCTCAAGATCCATCCACTTATCTATGATTAAATTCCTATTTTCTTTATTTTCTTAAAACAACCTAATCATTGTGATTTTGAGATCATCGCCTGAGAGATTAGAGAAATCTATTCTTGGGGGTTTTCCTGTTACTTATCCATTAGTGCAGGTATATTTCTCCGCCTCTATCATAATCTGGGATTGCAGCTGACTTCCCAGGTTGGAGACCTGGGCAATGTCTGGGGACTGGGAGACACAGGAATCCAGATCGGACTGTAGGGACAGCACAGAAAGAGCTGGATAACTGTGCAGCTCCAAAGGTTGAGGCTGCCTTTCTGGTAACATTCTTTTAGAATATTACACCCAGTCATGGGGACAAAGTGCTTTTGGGTGACCTCAGGGACACAGAGAAATTCTATCAATATTCCTGTTTATTCATAATTGGATCATGATACTTTGAGTTAAAGTCCTGGGATTCTCCAAGAGATTTAGATCTGGGGAATATGAATGAATATCCTTAGTTGCTGTTGTTAGTGTTTTTGTTATTGCTGATGTTTTTCATACAAAGAACACAGGTTTTATTATAAAATGATGAAGTAATTATGACTGTGTGCTTTGGGTACATTCACATACCCCTCATCCATTTCTGCTCTTTAGCCACAAGTAACTACAAATTAGTGATTTTCTCGTTTATGAATTATTTCATTTGTAAATTGTATGTTTATATTAAAATTCACATTTAAATGTATACATCTAATTTTAATATATATTTTATATATAAAAAGCCACATGGCAGATTTATGAAGTGGGGCGATTAAATGGTCTATCTTGCAGAATGCTGAATGGTGGCTATAGCAAATAAAGGTTAGAACAACTAAGCACATTTTATACCCTATTACTACTTTTCCAACAAACAATCATAGTTGTGATAATTATGGGTTTGGTCAACTAAGAATTTACATCTTTAAATATTTGAAAATCACCACCATTCCCAGATGTTGTTCTGATATTTTGGCATCACATCAAAAAAAAATCAAACTTTTAATAAATATCAGATTCCTTCACAACATGAAAACATCTGTCATAAACATTGTACAAATATTTATAGGGCAAAGTTGGCATTATATGGACTCTACTCTTTCCTTCTTAATTGGAACTGAATGTACAAAGTAAAACACAACAAGAAACCCACAAATAAAACAGGTGACATTAACACGAGAAACACTGACACATCATCAAGCCAGAAATTCTCCTCATTGAACAAAGGAAACACATCATGGGAAGTTCCTAGTTGTTCAAGTTCTTTGCCAGATTATTTGGTACATTTCATTCAGTGACCAATTTTTCCCCTTCTTTTCATCTCCTGTTCCCTGTTCTCTCTGAGGTGTGCCTGAGTTCTGACATGCTGCTTTATTCAGATAAATTCCCCCATGTCCATATTTTGCAACATTTAATTCAATGTGGCATTTTCTCTTAAACCTAGATAACATGTAAACCTGACCAAGAGTATCTGAGTCAGTGACGCTACAGCAGGAGAAGGAAGAGTCAATGAGCATTCAATAGAAATAGCCAAGGGTTAATAAAAGCAAGCAACAGAAATCAAAATCACTAGCCCTGTTCTGGTATCTCCTATAACCACCATCACATAAAACACATCCCAGATGTGGGTCTCTATCCATTTTCTATAAAGTACTGCGTGAGGGTTGGAGTTTCGCTTCAATATTGTATCAAAAAGTTACTTTTTGTTATAATATTGTCTTATTTTTCACCCAAAGATGCATGCAGCCCAGATGTCCATAGACAGATAAATAGATAAGAGAAATATGGTATAAACATTTCATAGAATATTATTCATATTTTTAAATTTCTATCAAGGTAATATGACATACAAAGTTACTCATAGTTGAGTTTTAGGCACACAATATTCCAACACCAATCCCAGCACCAGTGTGAACTTCCTTTAACCTATGCTTCGAGTTCCCTCTTGCCTCATACTCTGCCTCCTTGACAACCACTTATAAAACAAACCAACAATTGGAAGTCTTGCTCAGAATGGTAGATGCATGCTGAAAGTAGACTGTGGACCAAACATGGTAGCCGCTTAGTACCTGTATTGAAAACCTTAACACTGAGAAGGAGAGAGTAAGAGGGAATGTACCTGTCACAGAGGCAGAGGTGGGGGGAGAAGGAGTCGGGGTGGCAGGAGGGATACTGGGAACATTAGTGGTGGAGAATGGGCACAGGTGGAGAGATGGGTTCTCGGACATTGTATGACCGAAATGTAATCATGCAAGTTTGTATGTACAGTCTGTAACTGTATCTCATGGTGATTTATTAAAACAATTAAGACAAAATAAACAAACCAATAACCTTTATTATTGACTTAGGTACCATAATTTACAATATTATTAATGATGGTTTCTGTGTATAATTCCAACGACACATTTATTATCAGTCAGAGTACCCAGCTCCCTCCCTAGTACCTGTCCATTTTAACCCCAGGCTCAGTTCTGTGAATGTTATCCCACTGTGCTGCATTTAATACTCCACTTTGTTGCTATCTTAGTGTGTATCTTTCAGTTCTACATATGAAAAAGATCAATTTGTATTTTCCCCTTTCTTTTGATTGACTTCACTCAGCATGATAACCTCCAGGTCCATACATGCCATAACAAATTACATTATTTTGTCCTTTTTTAGAGCTCCATAGGATTCCATTGTTTATACAAACCTTAGCATCTTGATCTATTCATCCATAGTTGAAATTTGAGTTGTTTTCATATGTTGACTATTGTAGAATGTGAAAGGCACATTTTGCAGTTTGATTGTTGTAATATGAGTTCTGTGCTTTTACTTTGTTGGATGTATAGTTTAGATATATGCACATACCACAACTCTGCAACACCAATGTGCACAACCCTCCTGGCCTATCTCTGTAATCTCTAATTTGCCTCTTCATACTCCTCTCTCAACTTCTTTCCTTCCCTGCACTTACCTCTGTAATCAAAGGTCAAAAGCAGTATAGGGATTGCCCTTTAATACTGTGTGGTGCCTAGCCCTGTTATTCCAGACACAACAGGTAACTGGATCACCTGGCATCCATCCTAAATCTTCTGGCTTAATTCACTTAACATGATTTATTAATTCACTATATGGCTCAGAAATTCCACTTTAGGGTATCAATCCCCAGGAGAGAAAAACATTCATTCGGAAGAATGTATGCACACTATTATTCATTGCAGCCCTTAGCACAGTATATGAGAGTTGGAATCAACTTACATGTCCAACAATAGATCAGTGGATTATGAAGATGTGGCATATATACACAGTGGAATAATGCACAACTGTTAGGAATGATGAAACCATGCAATTTGTAGCAACATGGATGGATCTGGAAGACATCATGTTAGATGAAGTAAGCAAGAAGAAGGAGGAGGAGGAGGAGGAGGAAGAAGAAGAATAGAAGAAGAAGAAGAAGAAGAAGAAGAAGAAGAAGAAGAAGAAGAAGAAGAAGAAGAAGAAGAAGAAGAAGGAAGAAGAAGGAGGAGGAGGAGGAGGAAGAGGAGGAGGAGGAGGAGGAGGATGATAAAGACAGGATGATACACTCATACATGGTATTTAGAATAAGTGGATGAGAGAATGCAATAATTTAAAGGAGAGAACAATAAATTGTATAGGGAGGAGAAGGAAAGAAAGAGTGGAGGGGAAGGGGAGGAGAGATAGATGAGAAGCACTGGGACCACGACAGGGAGTTAGGTACAAATCTGGTGTTAAGGAACTATAGAACAAAATATTAAAATCACACTCAGCAATATTGAATTGAAGAGACCCAAAATTTAACAACCAAACTTAGAAAGGTGTCTGTCAGGAAGACAGGCTGCCTGAGGTGTGGATGTCGTGGGATATGTGGGAGAACCTGGGAAAATTGTGTGGAAGGAAGTTGACATTGGTGGTGGGATCAATGCCATAATATTGTATGTACTCAACTATGAATAACTTCGTAAATAACAATGCTTTAATAAAAAATGTGGGAAATTTTCAGGATAAAATTTACCCAAAATATGCAGCAATTATAGATTTGAATGTATCTAATAGCATGAACTCCAAATAAAGTAAAATTTTGCAAAAAAAGATACCTCCAGTTAAATCCACATTGCAATGAGCTGCATACCTCATCTTTCCATTGTATATATAATCAACACAAACAGAACTGACAAACTCCCCATGGCGTGTTCAATGTGCCAAAAACAGTAGCTATAACAGGTCTCATTCCCCTGACCCTGAAAGAACCTTCAATTGTTGGGAAAGACGAGTTAGGAGAGGCTGGTAAAATATCAGGGCTAGGAGGAATAGAGATGTTACTGGCGCCCACTTGAGTAAATTGAGGAACAACAGGATTACAGTGATACAGTGATACAGTGATATAATCCATGGCTCTTTTCTATCTGTTCAACTGTTGTTGGATATTTAGGTTGTTTTCTGATCCTGGCTGTTGTACTAAACACTGCAATGAACATAGGCGTGCATATATAGTTTTGAATGAATGTTTTTATATTTTGAAGTAGATGCCAAGAAGTGGAATTTATGGGTGTGATAGGAGTAATATTTTATGTTTTGGAGGACTTTCTATAATATTTTCCATAAAAACTTAACCAAATGATGCTCCTACCAAGATCTCCACCAACACTGATTGTTTTCAGTTTCTTGATGTACACTATTTTCACAGGGGTGAGATGATATCTCATTGTTGTTTTGATTTGCATTTCCCTGATTGTAAGTGATGATGAACATTTTTTAATATGCCCGCAGGCCATCCTTATGTTTTCTGCTTTCTTTCCCATTCTTATGGGATTTATTTTTGGCTGTTAAACTTTGCGGGCTCTTTATATGTATTGGATTTTGGTACTTCCTCTGACACATTATAAGCAAATATTTTTTCTCATTTAGTTGCAGGAACTTTTATTTAAGCCCAGGTTTCTTTCGTCATGCATTTTTTTCATAATTTGTTTTTGTACTTTCATTTGTTTTCTTCTCTTTGCCACTGATGTAAAATCATTGAAGATATCTTGGAGGTCCATATCCTGGAAAGCTGGGCCTGTGTTTTGTTGAATGTATTATAATGGATTCTGGTACAATTTTGAGGGTTTTAGTTTATTTGACTCAATGCTTGTGAAGTTTCATTTTTTGAAGGTTTCAATTTAGTTTTCCAGCACCATTTCTTGGTGAGATTTTCCTTGCTCCCCTCATGCAGCCAGTACATTTGTTATAGATTAACCGAATATAAATTTGAAATTTTTTTCCTCTGGGCTATCAAGTATATTTCACTGGTCTGAAAGAATATCTTTATTCCAGTGATATAAATTTGTTATTACTACATCCTTATAGTGTAACTTCAAGTCATAAAATAAAATACCTCCCTTATCCTTTCACCCCAACATTCCTTTATCTCTTCTTGAAATTTCATGGTTGCATATAAATTTTAGTCAAATTTGTTCAAAGTACTTGAAAAAAATAATTGGAATTCTTATATGGATTTCACGGAATTTCTATAATGCTTTAGGTAGCATGGTCATTGTGATGATTTTAATTTTTCTAGTCTATGAAAATCAATTATTTTCCCATTTTCTGGTGTCCTTTTAAAATTTATTTCAATAGTCAGAGCAAGAGTGATAGAAAAGCTGGTAAGACTTTTGCCTTGTATGCAGGCAACCTGAGTTCAACCCCTATAACTCCATATGGTACCCCTAGCCCTGCTCAGAGTGATCCCTGAGCACAGAGCCAGGAGTGGCACTAATAACAGCCAGATATTCCCCTCACCCCTGGCAAACTCCCCGTGGCGTACCAAATATGCCAAATACCAGTAACAATGATGGGTCTCATTCTCCTAAAGAGCCTTGAATATAATCTCAGGGCTAGGATGAAAGAGACGTTACTGGGGCCTGCTCGAGGCAATCGACGAATAACAGGATGATGAAATGAGTGTCAACTTACAACTTTTGAAGTATAACTTTCATATATTTTTTAGGTTGCTTCTTAGGTACCTGATGGTTATGGGCACTATTTTAAATGGAAAGATAACAAGTATATTTAATTTGTAGTCAAAAACCTTCAAAGAATAAAATTACTAGGCAAGATGACTTCATTAGAAAATTCTACCAAACCAACGGGACAGGACAAAAAAATCATTCATTCAAAAGGACATATGCACACCATTATTCATTGCAGCACTAAGTACAAGAGCTAAGTTTTGGAATCCACCTAGATGTCCAACAATAGATCAGTGGATCACGAAGAAGTGGTGTATATATATGTACATATATACACACACACACAATGGAATACTACACAGATGTAAGAAATGATGAAATCAAGAAGTTTGTTGCAACATTCATGAAAACGGAAGATGGCATGTTAAATGTTAAATGAGCCAGAAGAAGGATACCAAATGTTATATATCATACTTAGAGTAACTGATAAGGAAATGAAATGGTTTAAAGGGGAGTGCCTAGATTACCCTTGGTCCTAAAGCATAGAGAGGAGAAGGAAAGACCATGAATAATGGGTGGAGGGAGAAGAGACAGATGAAAAGCAATGGAGAGATCAAGGTACCTCAATGGTGTTAAGGAATGATAGAGTTTAATATCCAGAACACAGAGTCAGAAACAGTCAAATCATGAGACCCAAACTTAAACAAATTTTAAAAGGTGCCTGTCAAGATGGCAGGCTGAGGTTGGGGTGGGAACACTGATGGAGGGAAGATGAAACTGGTTTTGCATTTGGTTATGAAACATCACATGTCTAAAAACCAGCTATGGATAATTTTATAAAATGGTCAAAATCACATTGAAGTTATCCAGTGAAAGTGACTACCAAAATAAGAAAGAAAATTGTACCACGTGATTAAAAAAGAAATAATTCTAATTTAAGTAAAATCATTAACAGTGAATAAGGTAATAAGACCAATCAAAGAGCAATTATTCCATGGGTCAATAACACAATTCATTATATTATGTCAATATTATAGTGGTGTCACTGCACTGCACTGCAGCACTGTCTTCCCATTGTTCATCGATTTGCTCGATGGGCACCAGTAACATCTCACAACAAATTGTGAGACTTGTTGTTACTGTTTTTGGCATATCAAATACTTCATGGGTAGCTTCCTAGGCTTTGCCGTGCAGCTAGATACTCTTGGGAGCTTGCCAGGCTCTCTGAGAGGGGTGGAGGAGTCGAATCCAGGTCGGCCACATGCAAGGCAAATGCCCTACCCACGGTGCTATCACTCCAGCCTAGTGGTGCCACAAGGAGGAAAATATAACTATAGACCAATACTCTTTCTGAATACAAATACTTTGATGAATTTTAGACAAATTTGAATTCCACAATATGTAAAAAGAATAAATCATCAATACAAGCTAGTTTACCATTGAAAAAAATCAATGTAACTACATCATCATGAGGAAAACATTTTTGATAAAATACATCAAATTCTGATAAAATCTGTCTCAACAAATAATATGAAGGACAACGGTATCTACCAAAATAATATATAGCTAACATCATATACAATACAAACTTTTCTTAATGCCAGGAATATATCAAAGATAATTGCTGTCATCACTTGAAGTCAGTGTTGTCCTGGAAAGTTCTATCCTAGTAAAACAAGTCTAGAAAGTGGGGAATGGAGGTTAGAGGAGGGGTTGGTTGGAAAGAAAGAAATAAAACTATTTATGTGTAGTAAACATTTGAAAATTACAGGACAGGGGGATTTAATTATACTTTAAAAGGAAAACTAAATAATAAAAAAAAACATAGGTTTCAGAAAACAGAAAAGCTTGAAATGCATGTCTCACCAAAGAATATGTAAGAATGTCTTCCTGTATAAGTAACAATTAATAAAATGACCAATAGTTTAGTCTTTGGGTAAATGAAAACTTCAGTTGCAATAAAGGCGGGGACATGCCATCAATGATAGAGTCCATGCCTCACTATGGAAGGCTTTGGCCTCTACTCCAGTCACTTCAAGTCTCCCCAAGCACCACCTGAAGTGGCCTCCACAGTATTGAAAACATAAATTAGGCTGAGGGATATAGTCAAAAAGATGGAGCACATTCTTGGCATATTCTGGCCCCAAATTTGATCTTTTATACTGAATACAATTGGGTCTAATCCAGGTGACCCCCGAACACTGCCAAGGTCACCCTCGTGGTCCCACAGCACCTCTGGGTCCTAGCGACACAGACCAGAACACTGAAGTCTCTGAACACTCAAAGCAGCGTCCAATATCAGGGGGCTGGTTCTTGGCCTCCTGAGCTCAAAACTTAAACTCAAGAATGTACCTTACCAGATAAATTTCATGTATCAGATAAAAGAACACTCTGGTAGCAAATGCAAAAACAATACTGTACTTGAGAGAATAAAGCACAGTATTTTTTTTTGTCTCCCTCAACATGCATTCCCCTTCAGGCTTCAGAATTGGTCTTTAAAAAATACTTAGCCAAATCCTAAGTATTTTCTACCACAATTTTCTCCTTAATTTTTCAACCCATTTTTATTTTCGGAAAAATAGAAACCACATGTTCCTGACATATTTACAGTTAAATCATCAAGATGTTGTTTTGCTAGAACTTTTTGATGTATCCTAATTTTTTTAATGAGATCCTCCTAGAAGCAGTAAATCCCCTATTATAAATGAACAAATTCAAATAAGGGAAAAAACCTGAATTGGAATCCAGTTGCACGTGGGCTGTGTGGGATGAGTTTAAGACTTGGAAAACTGCGTTATCTTTCCATTGCCAAAGGAAACCAGAGAATAGAACCCAGAGACTGATGATCATTTTTGAAGTTACCACTTACTTTGACTATAGAATTAGATGAAATCATGTAAGTTTGAGTTCAGTCAGAAACACTTTATTAATCTGGTGAAAATGGAAAGCCTTTTCTTGAAATTTTGAGTCAAGGTTTTGGAGAATACAATGCTTGGCTTGTGTGAAGAAGACAGAGATCTAATCCCTGTCATTGTGTATGGTCCCCTGAGCCCTCCTAGGAGTATCCCTAAGATCTGAGCCATGAGTAATCCCTGAGCACTGCTAGGTGTGGCCCCCAAATCAAAATAAAATAAAATTGCAAAATGCAAAAGATAGTGGGCAAATGAATGTTCTATTTTTTAAAAATGAGATCCATAAATCTTAAATCTGATAGTAAAAGTCCCTTGAAAAAGTGTTTCCCTCTTGAGAAATACGTACATATTTGTTTAGTCAAGTTGCTCTCGTATGGCATCCCAGTTCTAACCCTACCAGGTTAGAAACCTTTGCTGTGAATAAACTTACTCGTAATTCACATACCCTGTGTCCCTAGAATTCTTCTGAGAACAAAGATGATTTTTCAGTCAAGTCTGGTGTTCCTGAAAGTCTGTTTCATAGGATCAAGTTCACTGAAGAGAGGTCAAGTGAATTTGAGAATGAAAGTGATGTTTGTTTCCACGACCTCTCCTTTAGCTGCATGAACATGATGGTGAGAAATGGACAGAAACCAGAGCCAGGGCCACATTCTTCACTACCACAGACCAACTACAGACACAGGGAAAGGTCTTGAATGTCTCCATAGCTCCATTTCTATATTACTAGAGGAATTTTAAAAAGTCCTTGATTATGGGTATATAAATTACTTATAGTGACGCAGAAGAGATGACGATCATGGTAAACTGAAGTTGTTCCAACACCTGAAAGAAAATAAGGAAATCTTAAAATTTTGACTTAAAGAAATAGCATTTTCTGCCTCGAGGTATATACCAGTGTTATATTATTCTTGTTTTTATACTCTTAAATTACATACTACTTGCTTTATTATTTTTGTCTAATTACAAGTATCTGAATATTAGTTGTGCCTATCTAATGTGTATGAAGACATCTATGTATTCATTTAGAAATTTTTCATGTTTGTAGGAATTTTAGAACTGGAATGGAGTTAGATTTTATCAGCAATGTTGAATAATGTGTCAGAAGATCAAAAATAATATTTATCATCATTTTGATATGGGCTACTGTTTTAATCATACCATTCCTTTTCTAATTGGCATTACTTTTTAAAAACTTTATTTTTCTCTTCATTTCTTTAATCAACCATACTGTAAAACACAGTTAAGATCTGCATCTCTTTCTTTTTTGTCTTTTATGGGCCACCCCTAGCAATGATCAAGGGTTACTCCTTGCTCTGCACTCAGGAATTATTCCTAACTGTGCTCAGGGAACCATGGGACGCTGGGTATCAGATCTACGTTAGTCACGTGCAAGGCAAGCACCCTACCTGCTGTAATTCTCTCCAGCCCCAGATATATATCTTATACAATACACAGAAATTAATTCAAATGGATCAAAGATCCAGGCTGGAGTGATAACACAGCGAGTAGGGTATTTGTCTTGCACGTGGCTGGCCTGGGTTTGATTGCTCCATCCCTCTTGGAGAGCCGGGCAAGCTACCGAGAGTATCCCGCCCGCATGACAAAGCCTGGCAAGCTACCTGTGACATATTCGATATGCCAAAAACCAGTAACAACAAGTCTCACAATGGAGAGTTACTGGGCCCACTGGAACAAATCGATGAACAACGAGAGGACAGTGCTACAGTGCTACAGTGGATCAAAGACCTAACGATTAGGTCAGAAACCACAAAATAAACTGAGGAAAATATAGGAAGAACTTCTATGATCTGGGCTTCAATAACATGATTCCACTACCAAAGGTAATAAAAACAAAAATAACCAAGTGGAATTACATGAGGTTGAAAAGTTTCTGCATGTCAAAATAAATTTGGACTAAAATAGAAATGTATCCACATTCTGGGAGAAGATATTTGCACATAATACTTCAGATGGGCTGGAGTGATAGCACAGCGGTGGGGCGTTTGCCTTGCACGCAGCCAACATGGTCGACCCGAGTTCGATTCCTCCGCCCCTCTCGGAAAGCCCAGCAAGCTACCTAGAGTCTCTTGCCCGCATGGCAGAGCCTGGCAAGCTACCCGTGATGTATTCAATATGCCAAACACAGTAACAACAAAGTCTCCAATGGAGACGTTACTGGGCCCGCTCGAGCAAATCGATGAACAACGGGAGGACAGTGACAGTGAATACTTCAGATTACTGACATAAATAATTCAGATTACTAACATAAAGCACTCCCAAAGCTCACCACCAAGGAAATCAATAATCCCATAAAAAATAATGATAAGAGATATACACTCCCACAAAGAAGACAAGAGATATGTAATAAGCATATGAAAAGCTGCTAATAATCACTTAGCATCAGGGAAACACAAATCAAAATGGCAATGAGTTATCACTTCACACCAGTGAGAATGGCATACATAAAACAAACAAAACCACAAGGAAACTCCAACCCAAACTGAAAATAACAAATATTAGTGGGTTGTAATGAAAATTGTACACTCAGTTACTGCTGGTGAGAACATTACATGTTCCAACCTCTATGGCAAACAACATGGAGATTTTTCACAAAAGTAAGAATATGGTTTTCCATTTGACCCAGCTCTCCCACTTCTGAGTATTTACCTTCAATATACAAAAACATTATTTCAAAGAGATACATGCTCTGATTACATTGTACCTCTTATTGGAATAGCCAGGATATGGAAACAACCCAAAAAGTCCAACAATAGATAGATGGATAAGGAAGTTATGGTAGACATACACAGTGGAATACTATGCAGCCAATAGAAAAAAAAATAGTCCTGCAGTTAGAGCAACTTGGATGAAGTTGGAGGGTATCATATTGATGACATAAGCCAGGAGTAGGACAAATACAAAATAATCACACTCATTTGTTGTATACAAAGAATGAAAGCAAGAATGTGGTCAACAACAATTGATAATAAACCTTGGATACTGAAATATAGAGCTGAGAGAGCTGGCGTGAGGGGTATGGAATGAATAGGAAGTGACAGGAATGCATAAATGGAGGTTATTGAACATGTGAGTGAATCTGAGGAAAGTAGCAATTCACACTAAAATCATAACTGTCAGTTGATAAATGATGGGAAGGAATATTTGACCTAAATGATCATCAGGATAGAGTACAGATCATAGGCACTTTGGTGTCTGGGGGAGGGGGTAACTTTGTACATAAACACCAGAAACATAATCTTATCACCTAAAATGTAATTAAAATTTAATAAAATACAAGCCAGAATAAATGTGTTATATTTCAAACAAACAAACAAAATAACCTTGTTAACCCAACATTCATACCTGACACTCTTGTCTGGAATCATGGCCAGAGTATGACAGAAAGTGTGGTCCTTCGGGAGCACTTGGGTGTGTGGTGGCATGGAATGTCATGGAACACCGCAGTCAGTCAACACACATACAGGCCTGCTTGTGATTACTAGAAAACTCAAGGGAACAGATGGGTCTGGGAAACATTTTTGCAGAGTTTTGCTAATGGAAAAAAGAAAGGGAATCTGGTTTATGTTAATCAACAGATCACTCCAAAAGAGTGTCCAAAAATATAAAATATAAAATATAAATGTGCAAATCTAAGAATGTCTAAAGCATAGAACTTTGCTGAGACACTCAAGTGCATTGCACTAAATGATGACATTTGTGTTCAAGCCAAACTCTAGAGTTTTGAGTCACTATTTCCATCTTCTACCCCATTTCCACCCTTCATCATCTGTTTTTCCTCCAATGTGAGACTCCTAAACTGACTTGGGGAAAGGAGATCCTGAATTACTCCCTGCCTTGGCTAAGTTTACTCAGTTGTGCCATTTTCCAGTTGCCAGCCAGTGAGGACAGAGTCACTTCTGTACAGAGGGAGAACTCAAGGGAAATAAAGAAAGTAAGAAAAAGCTTGCTCATTCTGAAGTCAGGATTCACAGATTTTTTCAAGGGAGAAAATAATCATGAGCCTGGAGAGAAAGAGAGGTGGTTCTTTCGAGTGAAGCAAGAAATCAAAGCCAGGACACTTGAGGATGTCTGTGGCTCTGGACCTGAGTTCTCAGGGAATTCAAAGAACCATGACAATTGGAAGAAAACGTCTGCACCCAAGGCAGCACAGGAGTGATGCCACTGTTTTTAGGATAGTTCAGCCTGAGAT
Organism: Sorex fumeus; assembly: GCF_029834395.1. Taxonomy (NCBI): domain Eukaryota; kingdom Metazoa; phylum Chordata; class Mammalia; order Eulipotyphla; family Soricidae; genus Sorex; species Sorex fumeus. Next base: position 8,629,026 of record NW_026606103.1, read on the forward strand.
ACAACTTTGTTATTCCAACCTAGTTGTAGGGACCCAGTAATGGTGACAGGAGGAAACTCTGGGACACATCAAGTGCCCACACCAGATGTCTGCTACTCACTTCCCACTAGGGACAGCCCATATACCTGCTTCTTTACATCTTTCTCTTGATTTAGATGTATCGCTGGAGCGATAGCACAGGGGTAGGGCATTTGCCTTGCACGCAGCCAACATGGCCGACCCAAGTTCGATTCCTCCGCCCCTCTCGGAGAGCCCGGCAAGCTACCGAGAGTATCTCGCCCACACGGCAGAGCCTGGCAAGCTCCCCGTGATGTATTCGATATGCCAAACACAGTAACAACAAAGTCTCCAATGGAGACGTTACTGGGCCCGCTCAAGCAAATTGATGATCAACAGGAGGGCCTTTACCTTTTTGTCTTGAATAATAATAGTTGTAGCTTCACACATCTTAGAACTATGACTATTTAAATTTATTTTGTAATTTACCTCATGCATTGACACCCTACCCATATCCACTTAAACTTGGAGGTAATTAGGCTTTCTTTCTTGCAGTACACTGAGGACCCTATGGAGTGTCTGCTCTGTGTTGGATAACATTGGGTTGTCTTTGCTCCTCCCATAGGAAGCTTAAAATTTACTGAGCCACTCCTACAACAGTGCAAATTTGGCACACCCGATTCCATCAGGCACTAATAATCCTATATTGCTTTTTCTCTTTCCTTTATGTCATTTGCATGGTTTATTTAGCAATGTCCTTTTTTTATAGACACAGGGAGAGAGTTCATGCTATGCTTTGTAACATGGGAGTTACTTGACTCCACAATAGCCTTTATTCCTGAGCATCCATATTTTCTTGACTTAAGACTCAGTTGCCCCTAGTGCTCTAGCACTCAAAGAGCAGGGACCCAAAGAGGGACTGGATGGACTCAGGGCAAGCTGTGAGCTATCCTGGCATCCAAATGGACCAGGCCAATACTTAACTATAAGTTAAGAGTCTGGTCATGGACAGACTTTGTCATGAACCCAAAAGAAGTAACTGAATAAGCACCCTGCTTGGGATAGAAAAACTAACCTGGCCTGAGGACTGTGGACTGGAATATATAGCAAGATGTTCCCAGAAAGAGCCAACTTCTAAGCCTAATATATCTCTTACTGTGTTCATACAAAATGGCATTGCTAGAAATATTATAGATGAATTTACTATGACTGTTTTAATAGATTACTAGCTGACGAAAGGACAAAGCAATACATTCTGGATGGAATCCCTCCCTTGAGCAGATCTCCTAGTAATCTGGAGTGCTAAATCTTCATATGAGAGTTTGTCCTTGAGTTAATCTCCTGAAGGAGAGGCTTTACATCTATTTGTTATTATGATAATGTTCAATCCCACCTTTGTATCCCCACTCTTTATGATTTCTATATAACTATGCTGTAAGGGGTAAGAGGGAAGCAGATGTTGAAGACGTTGAAGACTAGATGTTGGGGACATGAAAGTCAGAACTAGATGCTGAAGACTTGATGCTGGAGGATGAGATATTGAAGACATTGGGGACTAGATGCTTAAGACTAGATGCTGAAGACTAGACACTGAGGACTAGATGTTGAAGACAAGATGTTGAAGATGAGGTGGAGACTTTGTGACTAGAAAAACTAGATTACAATGATGACTAGAAGTAGAGGACTATGAGACTACATCAAGATGAGGAAGAACATATAACAAAAGAGAGGACTTTGAGGTCTACAAGGAGACTAGGATGATGGAACTCTGATGACTGTGACTACAACCAAAACTACCACTACAACTGTAAAGGGAGAGATCAGACTACACCAGAGAGGAGAGAGAAATAAACTGACAACCAACCAGTTTCTTTGCTTGTTTGTTCCCCTGGTCCTTTGTTCTTCTGTCCATCCACTGCCTCTGTGGACCAGCCTGGGAAAGTGGCTCTCGGCCACTGAATGCTCGAGTCCCTCACATGAGTGCCCATCATGTGCTTTTTAATCTTTGAAAATTTACAGCTCTGGTCATATGAAAGTGTTCTGTCACAGAAGCCTGAGAGTTAGTCTAGGGTTAATCTACTCCCATTAAATGTGGCAAACTTGGATTCAATCCATAGCACCACTTAGGTTCCCCTAAGACTTGCCAAGGGTGTCCCCTGAGCACCCAGGAATGAACCTTCATCACAGCAGGGTAGGGTTCAAACTCCTCTGCCTTCAACTGTTCTGCTATAAATCAAGGAATTAAGTCCCTACAGCAAAAGGGGATATGCTTGAAATTCAGAGCAAATTTGGGTGTGATGGAGAGACTTAGAAGGAAACTTTCAAAGACTTAATGGTAAAATGATTAGAATTTTATCTAAAGGTAGAATTACTGAGATGGGAAAATTCTGAAAACGTTATTGCCAAGGAATGCTGACAATCTGGGCCTAGTGTTCCCGCTGGAAGGTTCTGGTGAGGCTAGAATTCACAGCACAAGTCAACTATAGGGCAGCAGTGTTAAATTCTTGAGCTCTGATGGAAATTTGGCTTTGCAGGACAGTCAGCTTCCCAAAGAGAAGCTCTTGAATGTAAGTCATATTACAGATAATTCTCAGATGGGGAGCCGAGAAGACTCTGCAAGTAGCCATCCCTTCCTTTCTGAATTCTTGTACTCTGCCTTACTTATTGTGAAGAAACTTCCATTCTTGTTATCCAGGTCTTAAGTAAAGTAAAGTAAAGGCCCTCCCGTTGATCATCGATTTGCTTGAGCGGGCCCAGTAACATCTCCATTGGAGACTTTTTTGTTACTGTGTCTGGCATATCGAATATGACACGGGAAGCTTGCCAGGCTCTGCCGTGAGGGCGAGATACTCTCGGTAGCTTGCCGGGCTCTCCGAGAGGGGCAGAGGAATCGAACTCGGGTCAGCCATGTTGGCTGTGTGCAAGGCAAACGCACTACCGCTGTGCTATCGCTCCAGCCCTATCCAGGTCTTAGCAAAAGGAAATATTTTGCCTTTAAGCAAGTTTTTCAAATACAAACCATACCACAGTTACGTCCTTTATTGGACTCTCACAGTATGGGCCTTTGTCCACCTGTCCTATCACAATAGAATCTGATGATTGAGAAGCATTCCTCTGATTCCAGAGTCATCTAGAATGATATGTGAGAGACCCTGATAATCTTGCCTTAACATTTCCTTCTCATAGAAATCACAATAAAAACTCTTCCTCTGTCCTCTTGATTGACCCACATTTTGCTGAGTGGTACCCCCATGGCATGGTCTGCCTACAGTTTAGTAGCAAACTACCTTCATAAGGTACTCATCTTCTGTCCTGTTGGTGTTGATATACACTATATGTTTAAATATAAACTCACAAGTTAGGTAATGATAACTCCCATCAGTTTCTTATTTTCAGTACGGGTTTGGTTATTTGGAGTCTTACAATTCCATACAAACTTTATTATGGGCTATTATAAGTTCCTGAAGAATGTCAAATAAATTTGAATAGGGAATGCAATTAATCTATAAAGTAGTTTAGATGAGATGGTCATTTTGACAGTATCAATTCTTTTCATCTAAGAGCATGGGATATATTTCCATTTTTTAAAGTCTTCTTCTAATTGTTAAGTATTTTGAAGTTTTCATGGTATAGATATCCCACCTCATTTGTTGATTCCTTGAAACTATACTATAAATCCGTAGTGATAAAAAGAACATGGTATTAGAATAAGGAAAGACTCTCTGACCAATGGTTAAAAATAGAATATCCAATAACAAACTTCCACATATCTGGTCTGCTAACTTTTTACAAAGGCGCTAAGAGCATAAAATGGAGGAAAAACAACGTCTTCAAGAAATGGTGCTAGAAGAACTGTAACCACGTGCAAAAATTATAACTGGATTCAAATATCACCCCTTACACAAATGTCAATTCAAAGTGGATCAAAGACCATGATATCAGATCAAAATCTATAAAATGCATCGAGCAAAATATAGGCAGTGCTCCAAGATCTGAACCTCAAAGGTATCTTCAGTGATACAATGCCACAGACAATGCTGACAGAATAAAAATAAACAAATGGTAATATGCAAAATAGCACAGCGGTAGGGCGTTTGCCTTGCACGCAGCCAACATGGCAGACCCAAGTTCGATTCCTCCACCCCTCTCGGAGAGCCCGGCAAGCTACAGAGAGTATCTCGTCTGCACGGCAGAGCCTGGCAAGCTCCCTGTGTCGTATTTGATATGCCAGACACAGTAACAACAAGTCTCCAATGGAGACGTTACTGGGCTCGCTCGAGCAAATCGATGAACAACTTGAGGGCCTTTTATGGCCTAATACGCAAAATTAAAAATTAAAGAGTTTATGCATGGCTAAAGAAACACAGATTAAAACTAGGTGTTTTAATCTAGGTGGGAGAAAATATTTGCAGTCAGTATGTTAGATAAAGGGTTTATAAAGTTCTTTCAAAGATCATCAACAATAAAAACCAAAACCCCCATCAAAAAATGGGGAGAGGAGATGAACAGGGACTTTTCCGTGAAAGAATAACTAACAAGCAAGAGGAACATGAAAAAATGTTCACCCTCAGTTATTATTAGAGAAATCTAAATCAAGATGACAATAATTTATCATCCCCTACCCCTGATAATGGCACATGTCAAAAATAATGGGAGCAGTCTGTGTTGGTGGGGATGTGGTGGAGAGGAAATTCTCATCCACTAGTGGTGGGAATGTTGTCTGTTCAAACCCTATGGAAAACAGTATGGTGAATTATCAGTAAACTTAAACTTAAAAACTCTAAGACCCAGCAATTCCACTTTTGGATAACTACCCTCAGGGCAGGAAAACTTGCATTTAAAAGGACATATGCGCACCATTATTCATTACAGCACTCACTACAATAGCTAAGATTTGGTATCAACCTACATGTCTGACAATAGATCAGTGGGTCATGAAGATGTGGTTTATATACACAGTGGAATACTGTACAGTTGTAAGGAATGATGAAATCGTGCAATTATCAGCAATATGGATGGAGCTGGAAGACATCATGTTAAATGAAATAAGCAGAAGAAGAAGGATAAAAACATAAGATGATATCACTTTTATGTGGTATTTAGAGTAACTGGATGAGGAAATGCAACATTTTAGGGGGAATGTCTAGATCAGCACTGAACCCCAAATACAGGGAGAATAAGGAAAGAAATAGAGTTAAGGAGAAGGGTAGAAGAGATAGATGAGAAGCAACGTGTGTGGGGTCCAGAGGACCCAGGTACATTGCTTCGGTTAGAGAAACAAGGAGCTAGATAGATTCCAAATGATAGAGTAAACAATATTGAAATAGTGAGACCCACTGTCACTGTCTTCCGATTGTTCATCGATTTGCTCCAGCAGGCCCAGTAACGTCTTCATTATGATACTTGTTGTTACTGAGTTTGGCATATCAAATACGCCATGGGGGGCATGCCAGACTTTGCCGTGCGGGCGAGATATTCTTGGTAGCTTGTCAGGCTCTCGAAGAGGGGAGGAGGAATCGAACCCATGTTGGTCAGGTTGGTCACATGCAAGGCAAACGCACTACCTGCTGTGCTATCGCTCCAGCATTTTTTCACACAAATACATGTTTGTTTTTGGTTGGTCACATGCAAGGAAATGAACCTTACCTGCTGTACTATCTCTCTAGCACCCATATCACATCTTTTTAAAAATTGTATTACATGAAAAGCAAATGCCCTACCCACTGTGCTATCGCTTCAGGACAGCATGCTGACCCAAGTTCGATTCCCCTGTCCCTCTCAGAGAGCCCGGTAAGCTACCGAGAGTATCTCACCCACACCGTGATATATTCGATATGATATTCCAAACACAGTAACAACAAAGACTCATGATGGAGACATTACTGGGCCCACTCGAGAAAATCGATGAACAATGGGAGGACAGTGACAGTTACATGAAAATTAAAACATACTTTACAGTAACATCCTAGTCTACATTTAATGATTCAACTATCAAGTAATTCTGTGAAAGAGTGAAGAGTGAAGTGATTCATGAGCTCTCAAATGTCAGAGTATTTTAAGATACATCCAAACTACCTATGTTAGAAGTTTACATAATCAAGTAAAATTGAATGTCTCTGCAACAGTGGATTTCCCCTATTATTAATACAACATCTCACATTTAGGAAAATTTTATAAAAAAAAATTCGTTCCTATATTCCCTAGTGGAAAGAATTCTAATTCTTACAAACTCCATGCTGACCGAATGAATAAATGCTTATGACCACTAATATTATCAAGATTTCTTGGCTTTTATGCTGGAATTACTAACTTTTTTTGGTTTGGTTGGTTTTGGGGCCACAACCTGCTGATGCTCTGGCCTTACTCCTGGATTTGTGATTCAGGGATCACTCCTGGTAGGGCTGGGGAACCATATTCTGGGCCAGGAATTGGACCACCTGAGTAGGCTGTGTGCATGCCAAGCACCTTATCCCTTGTTCTGTCTCTCCAGCCCCAGGAATTGTCATCTTTGTATGGAAAAGTTAACCTTCAAACTTAAGTGTTTTACATCTTTGGAACACAGAGACTCATTCTGTTACATTTCTGTGAGTTACACATATGAAAAAATTATTATATTCTTTAAAGATCTTGATAGAATTAGTGGGCATAAGCATTTATTAAGTGAGACCCAAGCAAATTTAAAAAGTAAAAAGTAAATTTAAAAAGTAAAAAGTAAACAAATTTAAAAGACATCTGTTTTTTAAAGAATCTCGTGACCCCACACCAGATTGTCTTCCCCAGGGCCCATCGGAGGAGGATGGGTTGAGTCTTCCCACCCTGCCCCAAGCAGAATTATGGTGGCTGAAAACCTCCAGAACCCAGCATAATCCATGCTCAAGGCCACCCTCCACACAGTTAAACAAGCCTCACACATGAAAGAACCAGCAGAGGAACCCAGAATGCGGGACCCATGACTGAGATCTCCAACCCTGCTTGAGTCAGGGTTGGGCCTCCTCGACCTAGACCCCCAGTTTTCCAGTAGCTTGGCAGTAACACCCACAAACTGCCCCCAGCATTATGTAATCTCATCAATAGCCAAGATCCAGAAACTATAAAACACAGCTCCCGGAAGAGAGTCATGCAGTATTTCCTGGAGCGACCTCTTATACTCTAGCTGGGCCTCCTGCAGGGAACACCTGTAAAAGAGATTAGAGGCCACCCCCAAAAGCCTCTGTCCCTCTTGGAGAGCCAGCAAGCTACTAAAAGTACTCTGCCCACACAGCAGAGCCTGGCAAGCTACCCACAGCATATTTGATATACCAAAAACAGTAACAATAATGGGCCTCATTCCCCTGACCTTGAAAGAGCCCCCAATATGCCATTGGGCTACACTAGCACGCTACAGAGATGAATGGAGTCCTTACTGGTGCCTACTCGAGCAAATCGATGATCAGCTGGATTACAAGTGACAGGTGACAAAAGACATCTGTCAGGATGGCAGGATGGGAGTAAGTAGGAGAGGAAACCAGGGAACACTGTTAGAGGGAAGTTGACACTGGTGCTAGGATTGCTGATGGAAAAATTCTATGTTATAATGCTTTAATAAAATAAAATTTTTGAAAAAGAGTAAAATAAAAAAAAATCAACAGACTCCTAGAGTAAGGCAGAAAGAAGAAACCAACCAGACAGAGAAATTTGGTATGAGAAAAAGTATCACTTGTCGCACTTGTATCAATTGTCATCTCACTGATCATTGATTTGCTCGAGTGGGAGCCAGTAACATCTCCATTCATCTCTGTCACATGCTAGTGTAGCCGAATGGCGTCTGCTCACTCCAGGAACACAAAAAGCCTCAAACCTTTTGTTCAAGGTTTTGATGAAGAAGTTTGACTATCGTAGGTGAACAGTCACATGTTCTTTAGACGTCCCTTAGAATCCAGTCGGTAACAGCTCTAGTCCAGTGGTTGTCTCTAAATCGCATTATGTGCCTGGCCCATCTGATTTTTGACGCATTGGCAAATGAGACAGCATCCCTCATTCTTGATCATTGATGGAGGTTGGAACTCTAGATTCCTCCTCTCACTTGAATGAAATGTGATATTCCAATCATAGCTCTTTCGATTCCTCTTTGGGAAATCCAAATAGTGTTCTTATCCGTTTTCGTAGGGTCCAGGTCTCTGAGGCGTATGTTAGTGCAGGAAGAACAGTGGAGTCAAAAAGATGTGCCCAGAGCTGGAGGTTCTTCATCCTCTTAACCACTTCTTCTATGCTCTTTAAGGTGTTCCACGCCACTCTCTTCCTCCTGTGCAGTCCAGGTGCCAGTTTATTTGTCATGTTGAGTTTCTCGACCTAGATACATATAACTGCTGCATTCTGTGATGTTCATTCCATTGAGGGCAAATGGAATATCAGTAATTATTCCATTTCTCATGAACATTGTCTTCGTGAGATTCAGCTGCAGTTCAACCTTTCCATATCGTGCTCAAAGTTGGCCAGAATTCGTGCAGCTTTGCTAATGTTTGGTGTTATTAGAACGATATCATCAGTGAAGCGGAGGTGGCGGAGGTGGCGTAGTTGACAACCATCTATCTTCTCTCCCATTTCTTCCTATTCCAGTTATCACATGACGTTCTCGAAAGTGGCACTGAAGAGTTTCGGTGAAATGGTATCACCCTGCCGGGCCCCTCTCTTTATGTTGATGATCACTTCCTTGTAGAATGGTGAGATCCCGGTGAATCTGAATTCAAGGCTGAATCCATAATACAGCTCGCAAAGGATCCTGATGTACTGACTTTGATCGCCCTGTTTGGCTTGGGCTTTGATGACTGCTTCAGTCTCTACAGAATCAAAGGCCTTCTTTAAATCAATTAACATTAGACAGAGAGGCATCTTGAACTCTCACAAAACCTCAGTGACCTTTGTCACCATGTGGATATGGTCTATTGTGCTGAATCTTTTTCAGAACCCAGCTTGCTCGCATGGTTGTCCTTCATCTAGTGTTCTGCCAATCCTATTCGGAATGACTCAAGTGAGTAACTTGTAGATGACGGACAACAGGGAGACTGGGCGATAGTTACCAATGTCCTGGATGTCTCCCTTCTTGTACAAGAGAATGGTCCTGCCGGTTTTCCATTGGGACAGAACCTTGCATTCAGACAGGTAGCATGTGAAGAGCTGAGCCAGTGTATTGATGAGTACTGACGGCAGATTCTTCAGGTGTTCAGGTCTGGCCTTGTCTGGACTGGGTGCTGTATACTTCTTTACCGGTGGAATGGCATGTTGGATTTCAGAAGGGAGAATGCTGGGATCGACATATCCTGCAGAATTTGGTATGTGGGCAGGTGTACATGGCTATCGAAGAGATGCAAGTAGAAGTCATGGATAACCTTTTCCATTGCCCTTCTGTAAGATGTGATAGATCCATCAGGAAGTCTGAGGGCAGTCATCTTGGTCTTATAGTTGGTGGACAGGCGGGCATTGCGAATCCTTTATCCAGCTTCTGCTACATCAGGCAATACTGCTGGTCTTCTCTCTTTGGGGGTCTTCCTTTATTGCTTCTCTGCACAGCTTTGAGAGCTCAGACATTATCTTGTGATTGCCTGAGACTTGCACCAAACCATGTTGACGAATGAGCTCAAGAGTTTCTGAAGACAGGTGTCTTTGTGTCTTTTACTCTCTCAGTGTTCCTTGCACAATCATGGAGCTGCTGAACCACTTGATTATATTCCTCATTGATGTTGGCAACGACGGTATCTTCCATTGTTGCTGCAATAGTGCCAAAGAGCTCCCAGTTGGTAGTTGCTCTGAGAGTTCTCTTCTTAGAACATAGTTGATAACATTAAGGTAGGTTAAAGGCAAGCCACAGAGTGTAAGAATATACCCTAAATACATGCCCAAAATAACTTGTACCCAAAATGTATAAAAAACACAAATGAATCTATAGGAGAGAACAAACTATCTGCTTTTAATGTGTTCTATAATTGAATAGATATTAGAGGGAATATCAAATGACAATAAAACATAGGAAAGGTGCTTGATAGACAACAACACCAACAAGGACAAGATAGAGATGAACTGGGACTCACACAGTGTTGTAGGGGCTGTAAAAGAATATAACTTTTCTGGGAAATTATTCAGCCACATCTCCTTCAGCTGAGCATGTACATGGCTACATCCCATAAATTTCACTCATGGGTATAGCTCAAAAACTTGTATGAAATAAAATTTAAAAGTATGTCCATTAAAGCTGCATAAAATTTATCTTTTATAAATGAATATTATGGGCATATTCATTTGGAAGAGACTACATTTCCAATCACAGGTATTGCAGTGTATATAGTGATAGTCTTTGTATAGCACCAGATTGAAAACAGCTGGAATGCCCATCAGCAACGGAATGAATAAGTTTCTGTGTGTTTCTGTGGAAAAATTCTATAACAATGAGAACAAAAAGAATTAAATCCATCTGGGACTTAATATATTTTGGTCAAGTGTTTTCACTCTATACATGACAGTGTTCCCAATAGAGCCTAGGTATGCAGTAGACAATCCCTTGAACTTTGTGTAATTACGTGTGCAAAGACAAAATTGGATAAGGTTGAGTAAGGAGCATTTTCAGAATGTGATTTCATCATTAATTGATGCATGCCTAACCACACCACATATAACATGAAGAAATCTCAGAAACATGCTGAAAAGAAACCTACAATGGGTATAAGTTACGTTTTGCTGTACATGTACTATTGCACACTTTCCTATTATGTGTCATGTCCATCACTCTAGATCATTATTGGTAATGATTCTCTCCCTGCTTGTCTGTAGTTTTTTATGGAGGTCCCTGTCCTTGTCCAACAACTGGCCATTCACTGTTTTCACTAAACTCTCAACAGAGTCAAGTTGCAAGTTCTTTCACAGTAACAGAAGAGATTATAAAGTGAATTCTTTGAAAGATCATGACTGTTTAATTCCTAAATTTTTAATAATTTTTAAATTTTAATAATAGTGTACTTATGAATTATTGAAGAACATAAAGTTTTTTCTTTTTCCCTTTTCTTCTTATTTTTTTTACTTTTTTCTCTAGTACATTAAAAAATATCATCTTGTTATTTTTAATTTGGTGTTCTTCCCAATTTTTCACTGGGGTTTTCCTTAAATTTGTCTTAGTAATGCCAGCATATTTTAATATTTTGATTTCTATGAAATGTCATAGTTCTCTTTAGAGATTTATAATTATGGTGAATAGGATATGAGTGTGGTAAACAATCAATCACAAATCACAAATCATCCTGTTAATCGCCGATTGCCTCGAGCAGGGCCCAGTAACGTCTCCTTCATCCTAGCCCTGAGATTATATTCAAGGCTCTTTAGGAGAATGAGACCCATCATTGTTACTGGTATTTGGCATATTTGGTACGCCACAGGGAGTTTGCCAGACTCTGCCGTGTGGGCAGGCTACATTCGGTAGCCTGCCAGTTTGTCCAAAGTAGAAATGAGATAATAATATGTCATAATAAGATGTCCGTTTCCGGGAGCTGGTTTTTATAGTCTCTGAGTCTTGGCCGCTGATGGGATTACACGGCGCCAGGGGGCCAGTTGCTGGGTGTGACCCCCGCCTACTGGAATTTGGAGGATCTGGGTTGAGGATGCTCGGCCCAAATCCGAGTAGGCTTGGAGATCTCGGCCCCGGAACCCGCGTGACTTTGTCCCTCTGCCAGTACCTTCGTGTGTACGGAGAGTGGTCTCAGCATGGTGTGGCTGGTCCTGGAGGTCTTTGCCTGCCGGAGGAGCCCTGGTCAGGGCGGGGAGGAAAGTTCAACCCGCTCCCCTCCAAGGGGTCCCCGCGGCGAGGACAGTCAGGCGCGGGGGCAGGAGAGTGTGGTACAGCAGCATGAAAATATGCTTTTCTGACAAGTAAATAGGTTCATAAGAAGTGTAAATGTCATTTTAAAAATTTACAGACGTAACTAAGAATGTATAAATAACACAGACAAATCCATACAAATTCTTTTAAAAAATGTATAGTAGTATAAATTATCTTAGCAATTAAATTGCTACTCTAAAGAGAATTAAAGATTGGACAAAGGTTTGAAAATATTTCCAAAAACCATTTAAACTCTATTTTCCAATATACATTTCTGTAAAATACATGTGTAATTAAAATTTGCATCAAAAAGACATTAACATATTTTTGTAAAATTTAGAGAATTATAAAATCACTAGAATGTGGATAAACATGAAAATGGTTTTTGTTTTTTGTTTGTTTTTCTTTTTTGCTTTTTGGGTCACACCGGGCGACGCTCAGGGGTTACTCCTGGCTCATGCACTCAGGAATTACTCCTGGCGGTGCTCGGGGGACCATATGGGATGCTGGGAATCGAACCTGGCTCGGCCAAGCTGGCTGCATACAAGGCGAATGCCCTACCCGCTGTGCTATTGCTCCAGCCCCGAAAATCATTTTTAAAGAATTTCAGAAACTCACTCAATGATGTATAGACCTTAAGAATCACAAATAAGTAGCAGAAATTCTAAAAACAATTTTAAGTATTACAGGGACAATGAATATAATTATTTGAGTGTGAAATCTTGTCTATCGGTCTGTGAGGAAATGAATATTACAGCCACTGCTAGCTTTATATCCAATTCAACTGTAATCACTTTCCAATGGGGCTTCACATTTCACCTTAGATTATATATGACTGAAGAAATGGGTGCCCTATGTGTGGATGGGCAGGGAATAGAGAAGATATAACAATGGTTTCAGTTTAATAGCTTCAGGTACATTTAGACCAATAACAATGTATAATTTTAAGATAGACCACGTGATGACTTGTTTCACTCACAAGTGCAAAATAATTGCCACAGAAGCATTAGGTAACACAACTATCTTGTCACACCATTTATTTTTGTGGTGAGAACAGTGGAAGCTGCCAAGAGTCATCTAATATTTAAGTTCTTTGGGGAAAATTATAAAGATGCACAAAAACAATTTAGAAAACTTTCATCATAATATATGCTTTGACACTCATACAAAGGTAATGCACGAGGTAATATTCTTAATGCTTAACATGCAAATCCAGTTTAATACCCACAATGCCTTTATAATGTAGGTACTGGTATTATTTCTTCCATTTTATGAATATAATAATTAAATTGAATATAATGATTATGAATATAATACTGACTCTGCATTTAGGCATCACTCCTGGTGGCCTCAGGGATGAACCATAAGGAATGTCTGAGAACGTTTGCCCCACTCCCTGGGAAGACAGGGCTCAGCTTCAGATGCTACCAACAGGAGTAACTCCAAAAAAGGCTCAGCTGAGAAACCCCAAAACCTATGCAACTACTTGGCAACAATACTATATAAAAGGAAACATTTTGTTGTTGAGCTCTTACTCACGGGTAAACCTAACCCTTATTATTTTTTATTTGTGTCCTTATTGCCATGTCAGATTAAGAGCTGACATAGGTCTCTTCTTCCGTCACTTTGCTCTGAGTCCTTCTCTCATTCAGCAGATTAAACTGTCTTCCTTAATTAATGGTGGGGTGCTCAGTCTTGCACAAGGAGGGCTAGAATGATAAATTCAGACAAGGGACCTTTGTTTTGTGCTTGCAATTGGGCATCACAGTCACCTTAATTAGGCAATGATGTCACTCATGGCCAAGGGCTTAATCCTGGGAGACTTGGGCTGCCAGTGAGTACTGAGTAATGGACATTGTTGCGTGAGTGTAATGTGCCTCCTCTCGCAGGCAGAGACAGCTGCAAACAGGACTGGGGCAGAGTCAGAGGCCTGTTTCCTTAGAACAGGTGGGTAGTACAGGAGGCCAGCACAGAGCCTTGGAGATTAGATCAGTGTGCTTGAATACCGACTTATGCATGCTATGCTCAGTGTCCTTGGAGAAGTTTCTTCATTCTGCCATAGTGGAGTTCAAAAATCTAATTCACAGGATTGAGTGGTGCAAACAAACAAGTGTCCATTACCATTCCTGGATTTGGTGTCAGAATAAGTACTTGGTGTTTGTTCTATTTAAAGGAGGGATATGTGTTTACTGTTTGCTATTCCATTTGGTTGTATCAGAGTAAGTAATAGGAAATAAATATGTTTGATGCCTATAAAGGGGGCAGGCTCTGGTGGGAGGGAAACTGAGAATCTTGGTGGAAATAAGTGGATAAGAGTGGTTGGATTGTTGTTGGAACATTGTATGCCTGAAACTACTCTATTAGGAACAACTTTGTAAATCAAGGTATCTTAATAAAAAAATTAAAAATAGCTCCATTATTCGCAAGAGCATAATTGGAACTTTCCAAGAAGAACACAATTGCCTCAGAAGATCACCAAAAACTTAAGTTTATGAACCCACTCAACTTTTAAAAGGTAACTCAGTTTGGCACAGAAGCAATAACTAACTGAGAAGGCTGCCCCAGGTTCAATTCTTCACAGCCCACGTGATTGGACCCCAGAGTCCACCAGGAGTGATCCCTGAGCACAGAGCCAGGAGTAAACCCTGAGCACTGCTGAGTATGACTCAAACCCCTCCTTCCAAAAGAAAAATGTGCCTCAGTTTTCTGGGCTCCATCTTCTCTTTTATAGATGGATCTAAAATCTAGAAGATCAAGGAGCTAAAGGAAGTTGGAGGCTCCCACACAGAGCCTTTATTTATATCTAAATTGAAATTGGAAACAAATGTTTGGGAGACTCAGTGAACAAGTGATTTCTTTCTTCCTTACCAAGTGACAGTTTTATTTTAGCCATCTTCTAGGTGAAAGCTTTCAAACTGCTCCAACCGGCTAGCCTTCTGTCAAAGAGAAATCTATTTTCCTTTGGTGTCTTTGTTCCCTCTTGTCAGATAATTGGTTATTGTGGCTTTTTATTTTATTTCCCCTTTCCCCTTGCCCACCACGGAGGGCCCATGCTGGGCTGCAGCAGGGTGTTGCAGAGGACACTCACCCTTCTTTCTTCCACAGCAATCTTTGCTGCCTCTGGCATCACCTGCTTCCACTGTGCTCTGGTCACTAAATAAATCCCAAATCTGTAGCTCTCTTAATATTCTTATTGCTCCTACACTAAGTTTCCACTCTCTTCTTAGAGTACGGAGGAATCTTCCTTCTCCTGGAGAGTAATGGATAATTCCTCTAGAGTTCACTGGAGATGGAGTCAGGTCCATAAATAGAGTAGGGTTCCCAGGAACTGGGACATACTCCTCAACTCTGCCACATGTAACCATAACGTCACACTAATACACTCATATGTAGAGACACACATATCACACACATTTGTGCACACATATTTGTATGTACACTGAAGGTCTTAGCACCAGAGTAGCTGTAAGCCATGTCACAATGATGACTTGGCTGCTTCATTGGATCCAGAGCCAACTCTTGGTGTTCCCTCTTCTGGGAAATAGTTATTCACGAAGGCAAGGCCACCCAAGCAAACAACTGTCTTCTTAGTGATGCATAGACTATTTATATTGTCAGTCCTGGGAACCAAATGTTTTTAGCCATACACGCACAAATGTTTCTGGCATGGAAATTCACTCCTTTTTGGTCCCAATATGCACACCAGAAGTCCCTCTTTTTCATGTTTCTGAGGGTATCAAATAGAAGGTCCTTTTATCTCACAAAAACTTCTGGACAGGTGTCAGAATCTGTCTGGTGGAAAATCAAGGCCACATGTGGTATTCAAAGGCAGGTCACTGATGCTTTATCTTCCCCAGACAATAGAAGACCCTCTCCCATGTGCCAGCTAAGAAGACTTGTTTCCCACTGGAGGTGGAACTGGATGGGATGAGACAGAACATGTCCATGGTTGGGCCAGTTCTTATTACTCAAGAGTCACACGCTTTATCATGTCAAATGATGAAAATATTTTGTTTTCTACCTAGCTTGGGGGCTTCCCATTCTGGCAGGGATTATATGAATGCCAGAGCTCTGGCTGCTAGGAATGTGAGCAAACTGGCTGAGAAGAGTCTCAAGATTCAACAAGCTGCTGCATTTTGAATACAAAGAGTCAGTTCTCATATTCTCTTGTTCTTGAGGCTTGACAAGGCTACAATCTCCCTTGTGGATTTGAAATTGATGGTAGCTTTATGGAAATGTGCTCAAATGTGCTTTAGAAATATCCCTAAACAAATTTGTTTTTTCAGCTAAACATATGCAGTTAAAACATGATGCCTCATGCTCCACTTCCGTCTCTCCACCCACTGCTGAGCTGGCACTGCCAGCCCTGCCCAGCTCACCATCCTGCAGGTCTCACACCTTTCCTCAGCTGCTCCTCTGCCTAGATAACTCTTCCTCCCATTACTGCTTCCCTCTAAATGCCAAGGTAAGTCATATTTCTAATAATGACTCCCTCTGCCAGCCCCGAAAAAATAAATTATCCTCCTTATATTAGTTTCCTGTGACTGGCCTAACAAATGACTACAAATTGGGTGACCTGAATAATAGAAATATATTCTTTCAAAGGCCTATAGGTTAGGTTGCAAGTTTGAAATCAAGGTGAAGGTGAGTTGTGTTTCCAGTGGCTCCATTGGAAACTCCGTTCTCAGAGTTAAATTGCCTTTGTCAGTTCTTGGGACTCATTGACTCAGTCTCTGCACCACTACCCCCACCCCATCACACACACACTTTTTTTTCCATTGAGGATAAAGTATGGATGGTATTTAAAGCTTACTCCTGGTCTTGTGCTTAGGGATTATTCCTGGCAGTGCTCAGACAAACACATTTGGTATCAAGTATCAAACCCCGTTTTGCAACATGCAAGGCAAGAACTCTATTATATCTATTGCACCTTATTCTTAATATTTTGAGGAGTCTCCATACTGTTTTCCCTCGGGGTTGAACCAATGACATTCCTACAGCAGTGAACATATGGTTCTTTCTTCTCATTTCTGTAACACTGGTTGTTTCAAGTCTTTTGATATGTATAATTTTTATTGGTGTGAGATGTTTGGATTTTACTTTCCTGGTAATAAGGTATGATGAACAATTTTCCATATGCCTGCTTGTTGGCTGTATGTCCTCCTTGGAGAAGCAACTCTTTATCTCCTCCCCATTTTTGATGATATTATTGTACTTTTTGTTGAATTTTGTGAGTGCTTTTTGTATCTTGGATATTAGTTCTTTATCTGATGTATTATGTGCAAATACTTTTCTCCCAAGGGCTGGAGTGATAGCACAGTGGTAGGGCATTTGCCTTGCACGCAGCCAACATGGTCGACCCGAGTTCGATTCCTCCGCCCCTCTTGGAGAGCCCGGCAAGCTACCTAGAGTCTCTTGCCCGCACGGCAGAGCCTGGCAAGCTACCCGTGATGTATTCAATATGCCAAACACAGTAACAACAAAGTCTCCAATGGAGATATTACTGGGCCTGCTCCAGCAAATCGATGAACAATGGGAGGACAGTGACAGTGACAGTGACTTTTCTCCCATTCAGCAGGGTGTTTTTTTTTTCTTTTTGGGTCACACCTGGCAATGCACAGGGGTTACTCCTGGCCTTTCACTCAGGAATTACTCCTGGCGATGCTTGGGGGACCATATGGGATGCTGGGAATTGAACCCGGGTCGGCCACACGCAAGGCAAATGCCCTACCCGCTGTGCTATCGCTCCAGCCTCTGTCTTTTTGGTTTTATTTTTTATTTAGTTTTTTGATTTGGGGGCCACCTGCCAGTGCTCAGGGTTTACTACTGACTCTGCACTTAGGCATCACTCCTGGTGGTCTCAGGGATGAACCATAAGGAGTGTATTGTGCAACTCTAGTATCACTATTACCCATCTTTTAATTTTAATCCTAGTACTTTTGCTGTGCAAAACCTTGATTTAGCCTCTTTAGTTCTCTAATGTATGGAAGTACCATGATTTATCCACCAGTTTTATATGAGTAGATGCCAAGTTTTAACTAAATTTTACCTGTCAAACTGTATCTATAGACAGTGTCTTGTGACTGTGGCCTATCTCATTTCTGACAGTGATGACGAAGTTGTAAGCAATTACGTTTTTTATAATTTGTCTTTTAAACACTGGTTTTCTAACAAGAAACATTTCCTGCTCTGATACCATGACAATGTCGGGGCACAGTTTTGTCCTAAAGTAGCAGGGAGAAGGATGCTATTGAGAGAGCAAAGATCCTTCTATCGAATATGCTGTAGGCCATAGACCAAGCTTCAAAACAAAGAATTACTCAGCACCTTGTATCAACAGTATTGCTATAGGAAAACAAAAATGCAGTTTCCTTAGTCCAGTAAGGAAGAGGTTTGTCTTTCTTTAGATTTGTATGGATAGTTAACTAAGGAGATAGCCATTATTTTAAAATTCTTTGCCCACCAATATCCTAGATATTATTCCACCTCTGTCTTTAGATCTGGATTCTCTTCATTGCCTCTGATGTTCTATTATTGACTTGTTTTCTATTCTTGTGCCAATGTAATACTTTCGTTTTCCTTTAAACTACATTTACTATATTAAAATATGCAAAACATATACTAGTTCCAAAACTTACAAACAAAATAAAAAACAAATTTAAAAAGCAATAAACTTCAATTAAGCCCAATGTGTTGCCAGAGAACTTCACTCGTCAGAGCAGTGGGCTACGTCTGTGAGGTTGGTCCTCTTGAGTTAGCTGTGCCAAATTGGGTATTTGTGGTGCTTGTTGTTTGAACTCATGCTTTTATTATCACCAAACTACACTGGTCTTTGGCACTAAATCAAACTGATCACCAATGATTTAAATCTTCTACTGTTGTTATTCACTCAGAATGAATAAATCCTGGTGTAGTTTTACCAGCTGTACAAAAATATATTCAACATAATCATAAATACAAATATTGCTCTCTGAAGAATTTGTGGCAGTCCTTGGTTATATGTGACCATCACATGAACAAAATATGTATTATTTCATCTTTGTAATTATAATTTAAAATAAAACACATTCTGGGTTTGTAGAAGATTTATTCCAATAAGTATTCACAGACACCAATTAAAAGAACTCCCTTTGTCTTTATTCTATCAATTGTTTTACTCCAATTCACCTCTTTTCAGGAAACTTAAAAATTCTGCCATGAAATTTTGATTCCATGTTTTATACTGTGTTTTCACCTATGACACAGCAAATCTTTCATAGCATCCCTTAAACATCTTACTTTTCCAAATTTGTATTGGAAACTCCCACTTGAAATGTCAGACACATTTTAAATAAAAAAGATAATTCTTGAAATAAAGAGTTTCTGATGGCAAATGCCATTGTGAAGCAGGTGACTCCACAACGAAGACAAAATAGTAAATTTCTCAAAAATGGTATGTCTTTTTATATGCTGTTCTTCAGTAATATTTTAGTCTTTGTTCATATTAAACTAATTCTAAGCCTGGTCATGTGATTATTTTTGTACATACTTTAAATGAGATTAAACACATCTTGAGATAAAAATCATACCCCTGAAATTGAATATTATTGTTAACCAATAATGAATCAATTAAAAAGGAACTTCTGTTTTCCTTCTTCTAATTATTGCTATAACAGAAATCATACCATTAATTTTTAATATTTATATATGCAACCGCATATATATATTTTAAATAATGTAGGAGTACTGCTATTTGTTTTGCCATTGATTAAGCTTATTGAGTTGGGCATAAACTCTACATTACTTTTTTAAATTGTATCACCATGAGATAAAGTTGCAAGGCTTTCCTTTTTGAGATAAAATGATGGAGCACCCGTCCCTCCACCAGTGCAGATTTTCCATCACCAATGTTCCAAGCATCTTATGCCCCCCAATACATCGCAGTCCTCACCCTGTCTCTACCACAGACAATTTCCCCAATACTCTCTCTCTAATTTTGGTCATTATGTTTTGCTCAAAATTTTCCACCACCATTCAAGCCTACCTGCTGAGGGCAGATGCAAGATAATATATTTTTCATAGCTCATTTTGACTATCATGAGAACTCACATGATCGCTATTATCAATGTAAATTTCTAGATTGTAAGTGATTGGGTTCCAGAGACATCTTTGTGTGGCGCTAATCCATTTTGGGATTCAACTGGGCTTCTCTGGGCCAGGGCTGTTGGTGCACCACAATGCGCTCGGAGGCAAGTTGTGGGCATGACAGTCAGTCTGCTGGACAGGGGGGACCCAGGGAGGGACAACCCAGGTCCTCTGTCACCATGCGGCACAGAGATTCAGTCCTGAAACTCGCATACCTTGGCCTTGCTTGTGGAAGCTCTTGGTTACCAGTATTCCGTCTGCAGTAGGCAGGGAGATTGTACCTGCTCAATCTGGGGTGTTCCAGTGAAATTGGCATTGTATGGGGCCTGGAGAGATCTCTAGCACTGTGGTGTATTCTGGGACTTGCTGCTGTGTCTGGGTCAGGGCTGTTGGTGCACTAAGATCCACATTACAAAATTTTCAGCAGATTATAACTTGGTGAGGTGTGTTCTGAGATGGTAGAGTCAGGCAGGAGATATAATGATGATTTTAGATTGTGGAAGCAAGCGGCTGCTGATTTCCCTCAGTCTGTTCAGCCATGTGTGGGTCTGAGATTAACTGTGGCTTTGGATCTCTTTCGAGATTTATCTATGGGTCTCTGAAATTAGGTCAATCAATGAGCTTATATAGCTGAGCTGGAGGTGGTTTGTAGGTGTGGTACCCACATTCATAACTTTTGGCTGTTTAATTTCTAGCTAAACTTGATCCCAAGTTTTTGGGGTCTGTCCATAGGCACAGCGGCAATTTGGGAGTATCAGGAAGCCTAAAGGCACCATCAGGCTGATGATGCACTTGCCTCGCAAGTACAGGTTCACCTGCTGGTGGCACCATACTCCCAACCACATATATTTTGTAAAAAAGGAGTTGTTTTTAAAAGTTAACCAAACTTTTATATGGTTTTAAAATAATATTTCAACTTTTCTTGTAATACATTAGTAATTTTTTTCTTCATAATTTTAATATTTTTGTTCTTATATTTATTTTTTGAACCACTGTGGGAAAAGTTACTAAGCTTTCAGTTTTAAGTCTCGGTCATACAATGATCAAACAACTCTCCCTTCACAAGTACTCATTTTTCACCACCAAGAACCCCAGTATACCCCCCTCCCACCCCTTCAATGCCCGTGAGGCAGATGATTTCCACTTAGCTATTCTCTACATTGATTACATTCATTATTTCGACAAAAGGTGCACCATTATTGTTTAGAATTCCACCCCCCACCAACAATCAGAATTGCTGAAAAGGCATTGTGAAATACTTTGTTTTCTATAGCCGGTTATGAGAATCATATAATGTCATGCAGTCACAATAGCGGCCACGCGATTTTGGATTTCTGCAAAGAGCCAGATAATTACGAGATTGGTTTCTGTGCATCTGGTGTTATGGCTGTGCCAGAGAGCCGCTGGTGGGGGGCAACTAATGACCTCGGTAGGGGTAATAATTAAAACATCATGGTATTAGGAAAAAAAAAGATCCACAAACCAATAGAATGTGATTGAATATTCTTACACACACCTTCAAACATATGGTAATCTAATCTCTGATAAGGGAGCAGGAAATTTAAAGTGGAGCAAGAAAAACCTCTTTAACAAGAGGTTATAGCAAAACTGATCAGCTACAATCAAAAATTTGGGCTCAGATCTCTATCTAATACCATGCACAAAAGTCAGACCAAAATGTATAAAAGACCTCAACATCAGACCAGAAACCTCAAGATACATTGAAGAAACTGTTGGCAAAACCTTCCAGGACATTGAAGCTAAAGGTATCTTCAAACATGAATTTCCACTGACCAAGCAAGTGAAAATAGAGATAAACAAATGGAACTATTTTAAATTTCTTAAGTCTTAAGATGCTTCTGCACCTCAAAAGAAACAGTGACCAATGGATAGACATGGAGAGTATCATGCTAAGTGAAATGAGTCAGAATGAGAGGGACAGACATAGAAGGACTGCACTCATTTGTAGCGTATAAAACAACATAACATGAGGCTGACACCTAAGGATAGTAGATACACAGAACAGATAGATTGCTCCATAACTGGAAGTCTGCCTCATGAGCAAAGGGGAGAAGGCAGGTGGAATAGAGAAGGGATCGCTAAGAAAAAAATGGCTGGAGGAATTGGTGGGGATGGGAGATGTGTGCAGAAAGTAGAAAAAGGACCAAACATGATAACCTTGCAGGGTCTGTGTTGCAAACCATAATGCCCAAAATTAGAGATAGATTATGGGGAATCATGTCTGCCATGGAGGCAGGGGGAGGGTGGGAAAGGGGGGGGGGTATACTGGGAATATTGGTGGTGGGGAATGTGCATTGGTGGAGGGATGGGTTTTTGATCATCGTGTGATTGGTGATTGTAACCCAAACATGAAAGCTTGTAACTATCTCACAGTGATTCAATAAAATTAGGGGAAAAAAGTGACCAGAATACAAAGACAGTCTACAGAATGGGAAAGGATATTCTCCCAATACCTTCTGATAAGAAGCACTGGTTGAACTCTCCATGAAGAAATTATACAATCCTATTAGAAAATGGGGAGATGAGATAAACAAATCTTTCTCAAAGAAAAAAATCCAAATGGCCAAAGGGCACATGAAAATGTGCTCTTCCTCACTAATAATCAGGGAGATGCAGATTAAAACAACAATGAGATATCATCTCACACCACTGAGACTGGCACAAATCCAAAAGAACAGAAGCAACCGGTGTTGGCATGGATGTGGGGAGAAAGGGACTCTCCTTCCCTGCTGGTGGGAATGCTGACTGGTCCAGCCTTTTCAAAAAACAATATGGATGTTTCTTAAAAGACTAGAAATTGAGCTTCTATTTGACCCAGCAATGCCTGTTATGGTAATATATCCCGGAGATGCAAAAAATATATATAGTAGTAATGATGTCTGCGCCTGTATGTTTATTGCTGCACAATTTACAATAGCATGAATCTGAAAAAAAAAAAAACCCGAGTTCCCAAGAACAAATCACTGGTTAAAGAAACTTTGGTATATTTACACAATGGAATACTATTCAGTTCTTTAAAAAGATGATAAAATTTACATGTAAGTGAATGTACACACAGAGTATCATGCTAAGTGAAGTGAGTCAGAAAGAGAGGGACAGACATAGAAAAACTGCACTCTTTTATGGAATATAAAGTAATATAATAGGAGACTAACTCCTAAGGATAGTAGAGATAATAGCCAGGAGGATTTCCCCATGGCTTGGAAGCTGGTCTCATGTGCTGGGGGAAAGTTTAGTTGGAATAGAGAGGGGACCACTAAGTAAATGATGGTTGGAGGGCTTGCGAGGGATGGGAGATTCATGCTGAAAGTCAACTAAGGACCAAGCATGATGACTTAGTACCTTTATTGCAAATCACCCAAAGGAGGAGGGATCATTCAATCATTGTATGACTGAACTGTATTTATGAAAGTTTGTAAGTCTGTAACTGTGTCTCATGGTGGTACATTAAAAAATAAATCAAAGGAAAGTATTGGTTAAAGAATATGGACACTATAGTTGAGGGTGTGGCACTGAAACCATGTATGAATGAATCTCTTAATATTAAAAATATTATATATGAGAGTTTCAATAAAAAAGAATAAATGTAAAATAATTAAAACAACAAATAATTAAAACAAAACAACATACTTTGTTATGCTGGGTCTGCTGTGTGTATACTTCTTTCAGTATACTGCTGGAATTTATTTGCCAAATTCTTATTTAAAATAATATTTTTTTCTGTGATCTTTTTGTCCAATTGCAACATAAAGGATAACAGACTTAAAAGGAACTGGAGAAGTTACTTCGATTTTCTCTCATTATTTCAATTTTAATAGTATAAGAATTTTTCAGCAGATTAGTAGTAGGTATTTTGTATATGTATTTTTTTAACTACTAGGTCAAATTTGCTGCTTATATTATTTTTAAAATGATCAATTTATAGTAATTTTCATATATATTTCTCTAGAGTTGCATATAAACCCTTCACCTATTATATATTATATATTATATATTACATATATATATTTCTCTAGAGTTGCATATAAAACCTTCACCTATTCCTTGTTGGCTTTTTCATTATATTTCAGATTTCCCTTAATGTTGTTTTTTTTGTGAAGTAAAACACATTTTATTTGGAGAGTTTTTTGAAAGTGTGGAAGGGGAAAGAATGAGAGAGACAGACAGACAGACAGACAGACAGAGAGACAGAAAGAAACCTTAATGTCATTTTTTTGTTTTCTGTTTTCCATATCATTCTATAGATTTATTTTTTATCATTAAAACTAAATTTAATTTACTTTTAATTTTGTTTATTTCAAGCTTTATTACTGTGAAATCTCTTCTCACTACCTTTGTTTATTATCATGTTCTTCATCTAGTTAATGTTTAATATAATTAAGGTTCATTTATAATTTTTCTCCCTAAATAATTTTAGTTTTACCCTTAAGTTTTCTTTCTAGATTTTCTTTACAATTTTTAATTTCAATTATTTTGAAACTCTTTATGTGTGTAATTATTCAGACAACTTTTTCTAAAATTTTAACTGATTGGTTAACTACCTGTTAGAAAATGAAGCTGAATTTTTATCTCAAACTTTACATGAAAGAAAATTCAGTCGAACAAATCAAAGTTTTGATCAACTTTGAAATGAGACAAGTGTCCATAATATACATAGAGAAATGTATAGGCAGAATGCTTCAAGACTTAGACCTCAAAACTGTTTTAATGATATAATTCCATTATTGATGGCAACAGAAAGAAAAATAAAGAAATTGGACTATATCAAATTAAAAATTTACAGCTTCTGTATTGTAGGGTTTGGGAGTGGGGGGATAGAACATGGGCCTAAAACTTAAAGACCCTCAACTGAATGGGAGAAAATATTTGGACTCAACACATCAGATAAAGATATATTTAAGATATGTTAAAAAAATATTTCAAAGATCAACAACAATCACTGTCACTATCCTCCCATTGTTCATCAATTTGCTCAAGCAGGCCCAGTAATGTCTCTATTTTTGAGACTTTGTCGTTACTGTATTTGGCATATTGAATAGATCACAGGGAGCTTGCCAGGCTTTGCTGTGAGGGCAAGATACTCTCGGTAGCTTGCTGGGCTCTCCGAAAAGGGTGGAGGAATCAAACCCGGCTTGGCCGGGCTGGCTGCGCACAAGGCAAATGCCCTAGCACTGTGCTAGCAAACATCCAAAAACCCTCCTCAAAATGAGAAGAAAAAAAATGAACAGAAAGATGTCTCAAGAAGACAGAAGATCAGATGACAAAGAACTTTTACTCACACCAGTGAGAATGTCACATATAAAAAAAAGCAAAAGAAAAGAAAAGGCAAAACCAAACAAAAATAAAACCCCCGAGAACAATCTATGTTGACAGGATTATGGTGAAAAGGCACCTCATGTACTGCTGGTTGGAATGCATTCTGGTTCAGCCCCTCCAGAAACTCTACCAAGATTTCTCAGAAAAAATAAGAGTAGAAATACCATATGATCCAGCAATCCAACTTTTTGTTATCCATCCCACGTGCATATATTCAAAAGAACATGTGCATTCAGTTATTTATTGTAGCACTTAGCACAATAGCTAAGAATATATGGAATTAACTTAGGTGTCCAATCACAGACAAGGGTACAATGAAGTTGTGACACACACACCATCTCTCTCTCTCTCTCTCTCTCACACACACACACACACACACACATGCTGGCGCATGCGCACTCAACACTCAATGAAATAATATGCACCTGCAAGGAATAATGAAATCCTACAACTTGCTACTCTTTTGTGGAATTAGCAGATATCAAGTTGAGCAAAGTAAATCAGATGAAGACAACAGACAGAATCTCACTGATTGTGGTTTATAGAATAACAAGACTGCCACATTGGACACCCCTTTCCAAAGGATGTTAGATTGCTCTGGTCCCTAAATTATAGAACTGAGAATGACAGGGAAAGGAAGAAATAGATGGAGAACGTAAGAAACATAACAGAGGCAGGGCAAGAACATCAGACATATCCACACTGCCAGTGTAGAGGTGTGGCAAATCTATATATCAAAATCAATTGACAGAACCAACAAAATTAATGCATAAGACACAAATTACAACAAAACTTTAAAATGTGCTGTCAAGGGGCTGGAGTGATAGCACAGCGCATAGTGTGTTTGCCTTGCACGTGACTGACTCAGGTTCGATTTCCAGCATCCCATATGATCCCCCGAGCTCCACTAGGAGTGATTCCTTAGTGCAGAGCCAGGAGTAACCCCTGGGCATTGCTGGATGTGACCCAAAAACAAACAAAAAAAAAACGCGTTGTCAAGTAGTCAACCTGGAGTGGGAAGAAACCTGGGAACACTGGTGGAAGGTGATGCTGGTAGTGGGTTTGGTGCTGGAACATTGTACACCTGAAATGCAGCTGAGAATAACTTTGTAAATCATTATGCCTTAATAAAAAATTAAGATTAAATAAAATTCTTTTTAACATGCTTTAATAAAATAAATGAAAAATTTTTATGTCATATTTCTGTTTTTTATTATATAATAATAATCAGATAAACAGGATTATGATTAAAAAATACAAATAAACTTAGTCTAACCAAAGTCAAAATTGCTATTTTTCTGTTGATAAAGCAGCACAGCCCCTATGTATTGAGATCATAAAGCATTTACTGTGATTGTGAGGAAAATGATGATGAAATAGCAAGTTAATAAATTTTTCCTGTCTCTAGATTTTTCTAGTATTTTTCCATGAAGAAACTTTACTTGCTATTTAAATTACTTTTCAGTCATACCATGTGATTATATATGCACTAAAATTTGTGAATATTTTCTTTCCTGCATGTATTTATTTCTTTGCACTGGCTTTTTAATGCAGTGCCTTCATGAGTCTTTAGTCAAGACAACGGTGATTAGTTACATATCTAAAGATACGAAATCTTTTAGCCTTAAATAATATTGTAATTCTGGCTGAAGATTAAAATTTTATTGCATGATTTTCCTTTAATATGTTTCTATTTTCTTTTAACTTCAATTTGTTCATTTTAAGTCTCATATGTGATTCTCTACACTTTGAAGGAAAGCTTTGATAATTTTTAGAAGTTTATAAACTCTACAGTGATATTTATATTTTAAAAATTTGACTAGAAAACATCTATATCTGAGCTTCTAAATATGCTACTGTCCTAATGCCTACTATTATCTAAAGTAAATGTAATTAAATTAAATCAATGTAAACCTCAGGTCCTGGGTTATTTATCGCATTTCACATTCTCAGTAGCCCATGTAGCTAGTAACTACCATCTTGTACAACCCAGACCATTTCCATCTTTGTAGAAAGTTCTGTTGGCAGTCAGAGTTAGTAGAGGGATTAAGTCCCTGGTCTTGCATGCCCCCAACTCCACTTCTATCACCTGCACTGTATATGGTCCCCTTCGTACTGCCAGAGTGATCCTTGAACAGAGAGCAGAGATACCAAGCACAGCTAAGTATAAACTAAAGTAAACACACAAGGAAAGAAAGTTCTGTTGTTTGACCTATATTATTATAATTATCCTGAATGCAATTATTAATCCTGTGTGACCCATGCAGAGTACCTTTAATTTGAAAAGTAAACTTGTATTTAATTCATATTATTTTCCTTAATATTAGTTATAACTTATTTGTTTATAAATTTTTTCTAATCTATATTACTTAATACAACATATAATATATTATTACTTTCTCTTTGTTTCATGTTTGTGCCACACCTGGCAGTGCTCAGGATTTACAGCTCTGCACACAGGCATCATTCCTGGTAAAGTTCATGGGACCATATGTGGTTCTCTTGTCAGCCATATATGCAAGGCAAGTGCTCTATCTACTGTACAACCTCTACAACCCCATATGCTGTATTCTTAATTCCTTAAATACCCTATACTTTTGCTCATTTTTCAATTATTCCCTCCCTTCACCCATCCATCTTCTCTTTCTTTCTTTTGCATTTGGCCTGAATAACACATTTAAATAAGTAAAGTAAAGTAAAGGCCCTCCCGTTGATCATCGATTTGCTCGAGCGGGCCCAGTAACGTCTCCATTGGAGACTTTGTTGTTACTGTGTTTGGCATATCAAATACATCACAGGGAGCTTGCCAGGCTCTGCCGTGCGGGCAAGATACTCTCGGTAGCTTGACGGGCTCTCCGAGAGGAGCGGAAGAATCGAACTCAGGTCGGCCATGTTGGCTGCGTGCAAGGCAAATGCCCTACCGCTATGCTATCACTCAGCCAATTAATTTATCTACCATCAGTATTTATCAGCTGTACTATTAAATGTATTATTTTAAAAAAAACACATGTTATGAAACAGCCCCTAGACAGCCGGTTTTCAACCCCTGATCTGCGTGGGACGGGCACAGAGGCCCAGCTCTGGGCAACAAAGCTGAACAGCTCCAATTCCAACAGGTACAGCCCGCCCCCAAGGGCTCAGGTCCCTCTCTGGGCACGCGCAGCTAGAAACAGCCCCTAGACAGCCGGTTTTCAACCCCTGATCTGCGTGGGACGGGCACAGAGGCCCAGCTCTGGGCAACAAAGCTGAACAGCTCCAATTCCAACAGGTACAGCCCGCCCCCAAGGGCTCAGGTCCCTCTCTGGACACGCGCAGCTAGAAACAGCCCCTAGACAGCCGGTTTTCAACCCCTGATCTGCGTGGGACGGGCACAGAGGCCCAGCTCTGGGCAACAAAGCTGAACGGCTCCAATTCCAACAGGTACAGCCCGCCCCCAAGGGCTCGGGTCCCTCTCTGGGCACGCGCAGCTAGAAACAGCCCCTAGACAGCCGGTTTTCAACCCCTGATCTGCGTGGGACGGGCACAGAGGCCCAGCTCTGGGCAACAAAGCTGAACGGCTCCAATTCCAACAGGTACAGCTCGCCCCCAAGGGCTCGGGTCCCTCGCTGGGCACGCGCAGCTAGAAACAGCCCCTAGACAGCCGGTTTTCAACCCCTGATCTGCGTGGGACGGGCACAGAGGCCCAGCTCTGGGCAACAAAGCTGAACAGCTCCAATTCCAACAGGTACAGCCCGCCCCCAAGGGCTCAGGTCCCTCTCTGGACACGCGCAGCTAGAAACAGCCCCTAGACAGCCGGTTTTCAACCCCTGATCTGCGTGGGACGGGCACAGAGGCCCAGCTCTGGGCAACAAAGCTGAACGGCTCCAATTCCAACAGGTACAGCCCGCCCCCAAGGGCTCGGGTCCCTCTCTGGGCACGCGCAGCTAGAAACAGCCCCTAGACAGCCGGTTTTCAACCCCTGATCTGCGTGGGACGGGCACAGAGGCCCAGCTCTGGGCAACAAAGCTGAACGGCTCCAATTCCAACAGGTACAGCTCGCCCCCAAGGGCTCGGGTCCCTCGCTGGGCACGCGCAGCTAGAAACAGCCCCTAGACAGCCGGTTTTCAACCCCTGATCTGCGTGGGACGGGCACAGAGGCCCAGCTCTGGGCAACAAAGCTGAATGGCTCCAATTCCAAACAGGAGACTTTCCCAACTCCTCGCCTAGTGTCAGGGACTCTTTCCGGAGCCGCGGCCGCTAACACGGCCGCGAAATACTTTCCCACTACATATGCCATAGGAACCATAAGCTAACTTCTTAGATGGAAACTTCTCTATTTTAGCTCAGCCACTAGAAACACAGTAGCCAATAACTCATAAGCCTATCTTAACTCACACTGCATATCAAAGCAGAATAGTAACAGTGAACGTGAAGGACTAAACCACACCTCTCACAATGGTAAAGCAACGCAAAAGCCCACCAAACTTTCACATTGAAGAGTCTAGCCCAGATGACACCAACAGTACTGTAGTGTTAGACAACCTCTCTGACAAGGAATTCAGAAGGGAGCTACTTAGGATGCTTAGGGAATTAAAAGAAACAATGGAAAGCAATGCCAATAGAAGACAAGAGGATCTGAAGGCAGAAATGAGGAAAATGCAATCAGAAATGTCAGACCTGAAAAATCTCGTAGGCGAATTGAAAAGCTCAGTGGAAGGCCTCAGCAGCAGAGTAACAGCTGCTGAGAACAGAATCAGTGAGCTCGAAGATGAAGTTCAGAGACTCTCCAGAAAAGAGCAGAAAATGGAAAAGAGACTCACAATTCGGGAACAGATGGCAAGAGAAGATCGTGATGAAGCCAAGAGGGGTAACATAAGAATTATTGGAGTCCCAGAGGTACAGGAAGAAAACCTCGATGAAGAAGAAACTGTCAAAGAAATCATTGCTACAACATTTCCAGAGCTGAAGAAAACTTGTGACCACATTCAGGAGGCCCGAAGGGTACCAGCTAGAAGAAATCCGAATAAAAATACCCCAAGACACATTCTGATCAAAATGACCAAAACCTTAGACAGAGACAAAATTCTGAAAGCAGCAAGATCGAAGAAAGAAATCTCTTACAAAGGAGCATCCTTAAAATTCACAGCTGATTTTTCTGATGAAACCCTCATGGCCCGAAAACAGTGGTGGGACATAGTAAAAAAACTCAATGAAATAAATGCCTCCCCCAAAATACTTTTCCCAGCAAGACTCTCATTCATAATAGAAGGAACAACACACAGTTTCACAGACAAACAACAGCTCAGGAACTTCATAGACTCAAAACCATGGTTACAAGAACAACTAAATGGGCTTCTTTAAGGCAAGAAAGGCCCCTCAAATACACCAAATTTTAACAGAACAATGGGACAAAATCCCATAACAATAATCTCTCTCAATGTCAATGGGCTAAACGCACCAATTAAAAGACATAGAGTGGCAGGATGGATTAGAAAATTGAACCCAACATTCTGTTGCCTGCAAGAAACGCATCTCAATAGTCAAAGCAAACACAGACTCAGAGTCAAAGGCTGGAAAACAATCCTACAGGCAAACAGCTCCCATAAAAAAGCTGGGGTAGCCATCCTTATATCAGACCACATCGATTTCAGAGTGAGGAAGGTCATAAGAGACAGTGAAGGCCATTTCTTATTGATCAAAGGATCTGTACAACAGGAAGAACTTACAATAATAAATGTATATGCACCTAATGAGAGACCAACAAAGTACTTAAAACAACTACTCATAGATTTGGAAAAAGACATCAATAGCAACACAATACTAGTGGGAGACTTCAACACTGCTTTGTCACCTCTTGATAGATCAACCAGACTCAAGCTTAGCAAGGACATACTTCATTTGAGGGAAACAATGGAAGAAAGGGACTTAGTAGATATATACAGGACACTTCATCCACAAAAAGCTGAATACACATTCTTCTCAAGCGTCCATGGAACATTCTCCAAGATAGACCACATGCTGAGCCACAAAACATGCCTCCATAAAATTAAGAAGATAGAGATTGTATCAACAATCTTCTCAGACCATAATGCGCTGAAATTAGAAGTAAATCACACACAAAAACAGAAAACTAAATCAAACACCTGGAAATTAAACAGTGCACTATTGAACAACGAGTGGATTAGACAGGAAATCAAAGAGGAAATCAAAAGATTCCTAGAAACGAATGAAAATGAGAACACGAGTTACCAAAACTTATGGGACAAACCAAAGGCTGTGTTAAGAGGAAAGTTTATAGCTCTACAAGCATTCCTCAGGAAGGAGGAGCGAGCACACATAAGTAACCTAACCTCACAGCTTAAGAGCTTGGAGAAGGACCAAAAAAGGAGCACAACCCGAACAGGAGAAAGGAAATAATAAAACTCAGAGCAGAGATTAACGAGATGGAAACCCAAAAAACAATCCGAAAGATCAATGAAACCAAAAGCTGGTTCTTCGAGAAAATTAACAAGATCGATAAGCCTCTAGCAAAACTCACAAAGAAAGGGAGAGAGAAAACCCTAATAAACCGAATCAGAAATGAAAAGGGGGTCATTACAACAGAAAGCACAGAAATTCAGAGGATCCTCAGGGAGTACTTTGAAAAGCTTTATGCCACGGAACATCAAAACCTCGAGGAAATGGATAAATTCCTAGACTCCTACAGACTCCCAAGGCTGAACCAAGAAGACCTGGAATACCTGAACAGACCTATCACCATCAAGGAAATTGAAATGGTAATAAAAAGTCTCCCCAAGCACAAAAGTCCTGGCCCGGATGGATTCACTAGTGAATTCTTCCAAATCTTTAAAGAGGACTTACTCCCGATGCTCTTTAAGCTTTTCCACGAAATTGAAATATCAAAAACACTTCCGAACAGTTTCTACGAAGCAAATATCACACTGATACCAAAAGCCGACAGAGATACCACAAAGAAAGAGAATTACAGGCCGATATCCCTGATGAACACAGATGCAAAGATCCTCAACAAACTACTACCAAATAGATTCCAACTACTCATCAAAAAGATCATACACCATGACCAAGTAGGATTCATCCCAGGGATGCAAGGATGGTTTAACATTCGGAAATCAATCAACATAATCCACCATATCAACAAAAGAAAAGATAAAAAGCATATGATCATATCAATAGATGCAGAGAAAGCATTTGATAAGATCCAGCACCCCTTTATGATGAAAACCCTAGCCAAAATGGGTATAGAGGGGACCTTCCTCAACATAATTAAAGCCATCTACCACAAGCCTACAGCAAGCATCATCCTCAATGGGGAAAAACTGAGAGCCTTCCCTCTAAGATCAGGGACGAGACAGGGATGCCCACTCTCTCCACTGCTGTTCAATATAGTACTGGAAGTACTTGCAATAGCGATTAGGCAGGAAAAAGATATTAAGGGCATTCAGGTAGGAAAGGAAGAAATCAAGCTCTCACTATTCGCAGATGATATGATACTCTACTTAGAGAACCCAATAACTTCCACCAAAAAACTCCTAGAAACAATAGACTCGTATAGTAAAGTTGCAGGTTATAAAATCAATACCCAAAAGTCCATGGCTTTCCTATACGCAAACAGTGAGAGAGAAGAAAGCAACATGAAAAAAACAATCCCGTTCACAATTGTGCCTCAGAAAATCAAGTATCTAGGAATCAGCTTAACTAAGGAAGTAAAGGACCTGTACAAAGAAAACTACAAAACGCTACTTCAGGAAATAAAAGAGAACATGAGGAAATGGAAAGATATCCCCTGCTCATGGGTCGGGAGACTTAACACTGTCAAAATGGCAATACTACCAAAAGCATTGTATAAATTCAATGCAATCCCTATAAGGATACCCATGACATTCTTCAAAGAAATGGAGCAAACACTCCTGAAATTTATATGGAACAATAAGCCCCCACGAATAGCTAAAGCAATTCTTGGGAAAAAGAAAATGGGAGGAATCAACCTCCCGAACTTCAAACTGTGCTACAAAGCAGTAATAATTAAAACAGCATGGTACTGGAACAAAGGCAGAACTGCAGACCAATGGAACAGGGTTGAATACACTGACATCTCTCCTCAATCATATGCTCATCTAATCTTTGATAAAGGTGCAAGTAATGTGAAGTGGAGTAAAGAAAGCCTCTTTAATAAATTGTGTTGGCATCACTGGACGGCTACATGCAAAAAAATAGGCTCAGAACTCTGCCTAACACCATGTACAAAAGTAAGATCAAAATGGATTAAAGACCTCAACATCAGACAAGAAACCATAAGGTACATTGAAGATAAAGTTGGCAAAACCCTCCATGACATTGAAGCTAATGGTATCTTCAAAGATGCCACGCCACTGGCCGAGCAAGTGAAAACAGAGATAGATAAATGGGACTATCTTAAACTAAGACGCTTCTGCACCTCCAAAGAAACAGTGACCAAAATACAAAGACAGTCTACAGAATGGGAAAGGATATTCGCCGAATACACATCTGACAAGGGGTTGATATCCAGGATATACAAAATACTGGTTAAACTCCACAAGAAGAAAACATCCAACCCCATCAAAAAATGGGGCCATGAAATGAACAGAAACTTTCTCAAAGAAGAAATCCGAATGGCAAAAAAGCACATGAGAAAATGCTCTACATCATTAATCATCAGGGAGATGCAGATCAAAACCACAATGAGATACCATCTCACACCTCAGAGACTAGCCCACATTCAAAAGAACAAAAGCAACCGATGCTGGCGTGGATGTGGCGAGAAAGGGACACTCCTTCACTGTTGGTGGGAATGTCCACTGGTTCAGCCCTTCTGGAAAACTGTATGGACGATTCTCAAAAAATTAGAAATTGAGCTCCCATTTGACCCAGCAATACCACTCCTGGGAATATATCCCAGAGAGGCAAAAATGTATAGTCGAAGTGACATCTGCACTTGTTTGTTCATTGCAGCACTCTTTACAATAGCCAGAAACTGGAAGAAACCTGAGTGCCCAAGAACAGATGACTGGTTAAAGAAACTTTGGTACATCTACACAATGGAGTACTATGTAGCTCTTAGAAAAGATGAAGTCATGAAATTT
Source organism: Sorex fumeus (assembly GCF_029834395.1). NCBI lineage: Eukaryota > Metazoa > Chordata > Mammalia > Eulipotyphla > Soricidae > Sorex > Sorex fumeus. The sequence goes on from NW_026606103.1 coordinate 8,663,424, forward strand.
ACATACAAGTGGTACAATATGGAAAGTATCATGCTAAGCGAAATGAGTCAGAAAGAGAGGGATAGACATAGAAAGATTGCATTCATCTGGGGGATATAAAGTAACAAAGTATGAGATTAATACCCAAGAATAGCTGAGATCAGCACCAGGAGGATTACTCCATAACTTAGAGGCCAGTCGGGTATCCTAGAGGAAAGGGCAGTTCAGATAGAGAAGGGAGCACCAAATAAAGGATGTTTGGAGGATCCTCCCAGGAGGGGAGATGCATGTCGAAAGTAGACTATGGACTGAACATGTTTGCCACTCAATGCCTCTTTTGCAGACCACAACACCCAAAAGGAGAGAGAGAACTCAGGGGATTGCCCTGCCACAGAGACAGGGAGGATGGGGGGTTGGGGTGAGTGGGATATTATCCATGGTGGTGGAAAATGGGCACTGGTGGAGGGATGGGTATCTGATCATTGTATAATTGAAACCAAAGCACAAAAAATTGTAAATCTACAACTTTAAAAAAAAAAATACAATAAAGGGAAAAAAAATAAAAAAAAAATAAAAAAATAAAATAAAAAAATAAAATAAAAAAAAACACACGTTATTTAAATTCTTTATGGGGAAGAGGAGTTCTTTGAATATTTTACTTTTTTATTTTTTAAGCTTAACAATCTCCTTTATTTCTTCAATTCATGTCACAATGTATATCTTACTGATGGGATTGGAAAGGAAATAACCTAAATATTCAACCGCAATAATTGCAAATAAGTAACAAACACTCTAATATACAAGTAGAGTGTAAAACTATGTAGTCACATAAAATTATAATATAGAAGACATTTGTGACAAGGAATTAAATAAAAAATACAAATCATAGTGAGTACTCTAATTCCATTTTGTTCTGTATTTAAATCTATAAATCTCTGTAGCTTTAAACATATGACATGTGAAAGACCATAATATATGAAAGTGTTAAGCATGGTGGATTAATAGACTTATTAATATCAGAGAAACCCAGGTGAGCAGAACCCAGGGCTGAGATCTCCAAGCCTGCTCGGATCGGGACTGGGTCTCCTCCTCCCAGATCCCCCATCTTCCAGTATCTAGTCATTACACCCAGCAACTGTCCCTGGCGCTGTGTAATCCCATCAACGGCCAAGACCCAAGGACTATAAAACCCAGCTCCCAGATCTCATGTTGTCTAGTTCTCACTCTTGGAGATCCCAACAGGCTACCGACTGTATCCTGCCCGCACGGCAGAGTCTGGCAAGCTCCCTGTGGCGTATTTGATATGCCAAAACCCAGTAACAATGATGGGTCTCATTCCCCTGACCCTGAAGGAGCTTCTGATGTGGCACTTGCTAAAATCTCAGGGCTAGGATGAATGGAGACATTACTGATGCCTGCTTGAGGAAATCGCTGAACAACAGGATGACAGTGATACAGAGATTAATAACATCATTTAAAAATCTTTATTTTCTAAGGTTATTTAAAAAAAAATCTCTTATTTTAAAAATTTCTGATACCCATGCAAGGAGTGACACTTTGGCAGCTCAGGCACTTTCCCTGGACACAGCCAAACTGGGTAAAATCCCCTGCTTCCCATATGGTCCCCTTGAGCCCCAGCAAGAGAGACCCCTAAACACAGAGCCGGGAGTAAGCCCTGAACATTGCCAGCCATGGCCCCTCAACGACAGCAATAAGAAACAAAATAAAGCAAAACTCCAATACCAGAACTCCAAGTGAGCTCTTTTGGAAACCATTTTCAAGGCTTCTAGTAAACTCTATGGTAACCTGATCTCTGTTTCTTAAATTGTTTCATGGTTAAAAGGCTCTGGGCCCTGAGGAGTTAGATCTCCCCTCTGTTGAGATGGTCTTCCCCAGATACCCTGACTTTGTCTCACTCTTTTAGATGATAATTTGCTGATACTGGCCACTATCACCTGATCTAAGGAAAATTACATTTCCCGAAGGGAAGCAATACTCACTACCCCCTCCTCTCTCCAAATCTCCCCAAGTGAGAGTACACTGGGGAGGGCACTTGCCTTGCATACCATCCCAGGCATCCCATGTGTTCCCCCAGCACTATTAGGACTTGATTCCTGAGTGCGAACCACGAGAAGTCCCTGAGCATTGCCAGGTGTGGCCAAAAAAACAAATGAACTACAACAACAAACCATGTGATTTGGGGACTGAGCAATAGTACAGCAGGCACGGAACTGAACTAGCCTGGAACTCCTGCATGTTTTCTGAGCACAGAGTGAGGAATAACCCCTGAGCCTCACCTGGTGTGACCTCCCCACCAAAAAAAAAAAATAAAGTCAAATTTCCTCAACTTCTTGTTTCGCCAGAAAAAATATTGAAAAACAAAACAGAACAAATTAACACTAATGTTAGTACCATTGTCTGCGATGGAAAGACAGGAAAATTCAATTTGCTACTTCCTGTTCTTCTCTGTTCCAGGGACTTTTGATACATATAAATATTTACTATGCCCCACCTGCATGCCAAACCTTAAGTAAAAAAGTGCTTGGATTTAAAAGAAAATAAAAACCTGGAGATTCAGAGTGCCATTACTAGCTCTCCTATATCTTGTTACTTACAGGTTTTCCTTTCTGAAAAAAAATAATGAGCGGGGAAATGGGCAAACTCTTGGCGAGAAGAATAATAAATCAAGGGGGCACTGAACACACTTGGCAAGTTCCCTTTAATGCACCAAGAGTCTTGAAGGCTGTTCCCCTAGCACATGTTAAGGTGTCACATATTGGAGAATTCCCTACTCACACAGTAGATTCCCTTTCCCAGGATATATGGTCTGTATGCTTTGAATTCCACATTGGGAGAGCAAGAGAAGCTGACATCTTCCACCAGTTTTCTGGGTTGGAAGCTATGCCTGATCTTAGAACTCATCCCTACCAGCCAGACAATTTCCAGAAAGAGAACAGAAACATATTGGTGGAGAATTAGCACTATCTTTCCTGCTTTGTCAGGACTATAAAGTACACAGCTGCCCCTTTTACTTTGCCTTGGCTCTGTGTGTAGTATAGAATCCTCCTGACAAAGCCAGGGTGCAAATGAACCCTAACCACGCATCCATCACCAGTGCCACTTGCTTCTCTAAGTAATTAACAACAAACTTGTGCCTCTTGAGTGTTTTCTTTGGAACCTGTAATTACACACAAGCCCATAAAAATCTAGGCTTAGAGCAATGCAGTTTACAGTGGTAGCACTCACAGCTTATTTCTAGGATCCCACATATCTCTCTTCCTCCAGTATCAACTCATGAAAATAAGAGCCTCTTAAGAAGGGAACCCTCTGTCCCCTGATAGTTGAAGGTGCCAGGAACCATCAGGGTGCCAAAGTATGAGATCCATGGATTCAAGAGCCGGTCACCATGGCATGGTTTATTTAGTAATGAGGCTGACTGGAAGCTGATGTGAAAGGAAACGTGTTTGAGTTCGGGGAGTTGGGATCAACAGGCAAACCTCCGCTTTACTCTCTCTGAAGGCAAAGTAGCATTCTTTAAGAGATTTTATTTTTGAAATAATAATCTTCAGCCTTTAAAGACCAGGGCTCCTCAAGTTGTAATATGCACAGGAAACAATCTTGTTAACATACCAATTCCTTAGTTTTGAGTGGAGTGAAAGAGATTTCACATTCTAACGAGCTCCTAGAAGATAGATATAGCTGAGATTTTAAAGAAACACACCAATCATAAACAATTTTGATCTTAAGTGATTCATAAAAAATTTAAAAAAAATAAAAAGAAGAAACACAATCAGCAAAGCAGTTTTTCCTACAAATGGAGGAGGGTGGACTTGATTTCCATAAGTCCCATCAAACACCTTACCTCTTTCAAGCTCTTATCAGGTTGCTGTAAAACCTGATTCTGTATTCTTACAGGAATTTTCATGTCTAAAGAAAGCCATTCTGAACACTTAAGGGTCAGGAGGGGGTGTTTAAACAGTTACAGTGAGGGAGGGCTCTCTTTCCAAAGCATTTCTAACAAGCTGAATCTGATCCAAAACTTTTTAATGAGCATTTATTTTACACAAATAAGATCTCATGCATGTACTTATCTCTAATTAAACCAGAAAGGAAGTATTTGTTCCAATTGGACTGCATAGCTCAAGAATTAATTGTGAGATTGTTTATAATTGCAATCCTATGACCCATTCACCAAAGGGGGGAAGGGAAATCCTTTAGGAGTTTAGGAACCTCACTGTAGGTGAGTTTTCCTAAACTTCTTTATCTTCTAGTTTCTGGAAACCATACTACAGTTGAACTAATGATTTATAAACTAAAGGAAAAACTTCTAAGGGCAGCTGACCAAGTAGCTTTACAAAAGCCTTGGAAAAGGTGAAGATAACTAAATGTACTCTCATGTTTTAATTTGCCCCTGAGAAAGTTCCCTCATAATTAAGGACCTGCACAATTTCTTTGAGGGGAATCATGTGTCACATCATTTATTGATATCAAAAGAATCACTTTTGTATTCAGTCAACAAGCAAATCTGAAAACTAAAACTACCAATATTCTCATTAAAAGCTACTCTCAAGTCACATGCAGATAAAGGTGCAAGCATTTTGGGTTTTTTTTTTTTATTGACACACCTGATATCTCTGGGTGGCATTGATTGCCACTGAGTCTGCAAAGTCTCACTTGACAGGGCTTGGCACAAGGCAGGTGAGCTTCCCTCCTCTGCTTGGGCTCTGTTTTGCATATAGTTGGTACAGTTTGCTGGCAAAATGTTGTTTGTTTGCCTACAGTCTCTTCAACTAATCTAGCTGCAGAGAAAAACAGATTACTCTTTTTTTCTACCAAAAAAACCAACTTGAAGATAAAGCTATGTCACCTTTGACGGAGCCGTCAGGACAAGGAGCAGTTGTCTGGAGAGAATCAGGCAGGCTGAGACCGAAGCTCTCTTTCATACCTGAGAGGCCCAGTGCCTCTGTGCTGCTCAGTGAGCTGTGCCTCAGAACACTCTGCCAGGAGCGAGGGAACCCTTGCCCACTGCCGAGGGCTAGCTTCAGCTTGTGATGCTGACACTTGGGAAAGTCTTGCTTTGACTTGTATATGGAAGGAGTAAATTTCAAGTTGGATGGCAGCGGTGGAGAAGAGGGGAGTGTTCTAGAGGGTCTTCCTGTGACATGAATGTGTTGCATTTTGTGTTGATACTTTACAAGTGTATGATCATAAACAGGACAGATTTCTCCTGGGTATTTTTATGCTCATAGCTTATAAGCCCCTCCTTCCCCAAACCAAATGTATGAATGTACACAATTGTTTCTTCTTAAATGCAAGACCCGGATCTCTTGGTGTAAATCTTACATTCAGAAAGTGAAGGCTCTGTCAGAATTGCATAGCAAGAAACAATCCAAAGCAGATCACAAGAATCAAGATTGGGTGAGTGGATCTGAACTAAGACTTGGAGAGCCAGTTTGCTTTGGTAATAGATTGTAATAAAGATTCAGATGTGACACACGTGGTTGCCAAGAGTACTTGGCAGTACATTGTGTCAATTTTATATGAAACAGCCTCCATCTTGCCAGCTCTATACCTAGAAATATAGATAATTTTAGAGAAAAGAAGAGAAACATAGCTTGACCTTACAAGACAAAAAGAATGAGCTAGCCTGACAACATGAATCCTTACATACACTTTACAGGAGCCTCTTTTAAGACTATAAGTCCTTTTCAAGGGCAGGTTCAGACCTAGGGTTCCCATACCCTCATGTTGGATCTTGTAACACATTCAGCAAATATTTGTGGAATAAGTGAATGGACAACGAAGTGAACTAAAGTCAAGAACAGACATTTACGACCATTGCACTTATCCAATGTAGAGATAAATAGATAAATATAGATTCTACAGAATTAATTTAGCCTGAACATTAAATGCAATATTCTATGGTTTCTAAACTTCCTAATTTCCATTCCTGGATTTTTCCTATTCTGCTGAATTTCCTAAGACCACTGTCTGCCTGTGACTTCATTCACACAGAGAAAATGTGTCTGCAAATTACTAATCCCACTTCCCACACTGGTGATAATCTTAGCTTTGTCTGCTCAATATATACCAGACTAAAAAGAGGACAGACCCAAGAGATGCTAATCTGTGGTTAGATTTTTTTCTGTATGAGAAAAAATTTATGAACCCAACTTTTATTTTTCACATTTTAGATATATAATAATATTAATACATAAGAAAAATCATTTATTTTCCACATTTACATCACTTGTATCACTTGTAATCCCATTGATCATCAATCTGCTTGAGCGGGCACATAACATCTCCATTCGTCCATGTCACATGGTAGTGTAGACCAGTGGCATCTGCTCGCTCCAGGAACACGAAGAGCCTCAAACCATTTGTTCAGGGTTTTGATGAAAAAGTCTGACCATCTCATAGATGGATAGCCACCCGTCCTTTTGACATCCCCTGGAATCCAGGCGGTAGAAGCTCTAGTCCAGTGGTCATCTCTAAATCGTATTACATGTCCAGCCCATCTGATTTTCGATGTCATGGTAAATGAGACAGTGTCCCTGATTCTAAATCGTCAACAGAGGTCAGAACTCTAGATTCCTTCTTTCACTTGAGTGAAATGTGATATTCCAAGCATAGCTCTTTTGATTTCTGTTTGGGATACCCGAATAGCATTCTTGTCCTGTTTTCATAGGGCTCAGGTCTTTGAGACTTATGCTAGTTCAGGAAGAATGGTGAAGTTGAAAACATGTGCCCAAAGCCAGAGGTTCTTTATTCTCTTAACAACTTTCTTGATGCTCTTGAAGGAGTTCCACGCTGCTCTCTTCCTCCTGTGCAGTTCTGGTGCCAAGTTATTCCCCATGTTGAGTTCTTGACCTAGGTACACATAGCTGCTGCATTCGGAGATGTTCATTCTGTTGAGAAAAAATGGAACGTCACTATTTTGTTTTTCATAAATATTGTCTTGGTGAGATTCTGCTGCAGTCTGACCTTTCCACACTCACGGTAAAAGTTGGCCCAGCATTTATGACGCTTGGCTAATGTTTGATGTTCTTAGAATGATGTCATCAGCAAAGCGGAGGTGGTATAGTTCCTGACTGTCTATCTTCACTCCTATTTCTTCACATTCCATTGTCACATGACTTTCTCAAGGGTGGCACTGAAGAGTTTTGGTGAAACGGTATCACCGTGTTAGACCCTCCTCTTTATGTTGATGATCACTTCCTTGTAGAATTGTGAGATCCTGGTGGTGAATCTGTAAATCTGTAACACAGCTTGCAGAGGATCCTGATGTACTGAGTTTGAACACCCTGTTTGGCTAGGGCTTCGAAGAGTGCTTCAATCTCAAAAGAATCAAAGGCCTTCTTTAAATGCATGAATGTTAGACAGAGAGGCATCTTGAACTCTCCTGAAATCTCAATAAGCTTGGTCACCATGTTGGTATGGTCAATCGTGCTGAATCATTTTTGGAACCTGGCTTCCTCACATGGTTGTCCTTCATCTAGTGTTCTGCCAATCCTATTCAGGATGACTGGAGTGAACAACTTGTAGTTGACAGACAACAGGGAGATTGGGCGATACTTGCCAATGTCCTGGATGCCTCACTTCTTGTACAACAGAATGGTCCTGCTGGTTTTCCATTGGAATAAAATCTTATATTCAGACAGGTAGCATGTGAAGAGCCAAGCTAGTGTATTGACAAGTACTGGCAGCAGATTCTTCAGGTGTTCATGTCTGACTTTGTGTGGGCCAGGTGCTGTACCCAACGAAATGGCATGTCGGATTTCGGAAGGGAGAATGTTGGGAATGACTTACTCCTGAGGAATTCCAAAATCCTGCGGAATTTGGTATGTGGGCAGGTGGATATGGCTATCGAAGTGATCCGAGTAGAAGTAGTGGATAATCTTATCCATTGCCCTTATGGATGATGTAATAGCTACATCAGGACATCGGAGGGCAGTCATCATGGTCTTCTGGTTGATGAAGTTCAGACAGGCGAATACTGAAGTTCAGGTGCAAATACTTTTCCTGGCTTCTGTCGCAATGGCCAACACTGCTGCTCTTCTCTCTTTGACTTCTTCCTTTATGGCTTCTCTGTATAGCTTTGTGAACTTGGACGTTAGCTTGTTATTGCCTGAGGCTCATGCCGAAAGACGTTGGCAAATGAGCTCAAGAGTTTCTGAAGACAGGTCTCTGTTTGTGGTTTTTCCACTCTCGGCATTCCTTGCACAATCATGGAAGTACTGACCCAGTAGATCATATTCCTTGTCAATGTTGTCAATGACAGCATCTTCCCATGTTGCCACAGTACTGCCAAAGAGCTCCCAGTTGGTGGTTGTTCTGGGAGATCTCTTCTTAAACTTTGCAGCCCTTTCATCCCGCTCTGTGAAGTAGAATTTTGCATGAAGGAGACGGTGTTCCGATCCCATTTGGTATTTTGGGACAACAGCAACATATTTCAGGAAAAACCGTCGATTGAATATGATGTGGTCAATTTCATTGTGGAACTGACCACCTGGAGACTCCCATGTTCAACATTAATATTCGGCCTTCAGGAACTGTGAGTTATCATGGATGGTCTTGGTCAACATGATGGACTCAGAAAATCTCTCACCCTGTTCTCACCCAATTGCTGCCATCCTCAGCTGATTTTCACATTTACATTTATACAATAATATGAATACATTTAAAAAAAACAATTGCTTAAATATAATTTACTTAAAGCTATATACTAAACTCAGGATAGATAAAGGTATACAGTGGTAAAAAAATGAGTGGTATACTTTGTTTCCTTGCTTAGGCCTATATAAGAGAAAGAGATTTTACTCTATAGAACTAGATTCTAACAATTAAAAATGCCTCCCGATATATAAGAAGAGAAAATATAGTCTAATAGTCTAATTAGGAATAAGTTATGAATCTATCTCTTAGCCCAGTACTAACGCAAAACACTTCCCTTTATAATTCATTGTCAGTGCCAGTAACTGGAACAGGTGGGAGAAAGATGAGAGCTTGTTGAGCATATTACCTCTTCCTCACATGTTTATACCACTCTAGAATCATTTTAAGGAAATCTCAGAACTACACAGCCTAACAGTATTTCTAATGAGGGATGGGATCCACAAACAAAGTATGTTTTCCTCCCTGAATCTCACGAGAACATAAAAGGCAGGTAGCAAGATTTGGATAAAAGAATACATGAAATGGGGCTTCCATGGTTTTCCCTAATTCACTAGGAAATAGGATGTGAATAACAAAAGAAAGAAGAAATGATACTGACACCGTCTTAGAACTTAGCAAGAATGTCATGGACCTCTAACAATAAATCAGAAACTATTGCTGAGTAATTTTTCTCTTTTTTTGGGTCAAATTTAAGTGTGAGATTTTTCTTTTTTAAATTATTTATATTTATAAACTTGTTCATGATGATTTGTTACATTCAATATTCCAACCCCAACCCCACCATCATTGTACCTTCTCACCGTCATTAATTCCCACTTTCCCAACCACCACTCAATCCTGTCCCAATAGCAGAATCGAATAATTTATATTTCTTTTTAAGAATAATTCACTAAAAGTCATCAAAAAGATTTCCTAAAAAGAAAGTGTGTGAAGATTGTTGTATCTCACAATGGAGCCATTGAGCCCTTGTGTAAGAGATTACTAACATGTTTTTATAGGTTAAGACTTATGTGTTCATATTTCCTTAATCGAGATTGATTGCTTTCTACTTTACATCCCATCCAATGTGGGGTGCTACTCCTATTATATCAGTGGTATAGAGTTTGATGTATTGCTCCAGGAATTCTAAAATTTGAATGGGGTTTAAAAAAATGGAGTTAAATTTGTAACTGGGTGGGGACATTGGAGCTTGGAAGCATCTCTGCAGCTTGTTGATCTCTTTCGAGATTTATTTATGAGTCTCTGAATCATGGTCAGATAATGAACTTATTTAGTGCCAGCCTGAGCCAGTTTGTAGACACAACTGCCAGGATCTTGGAGGAACAGGGAAATGGGAGGAGTTAGCCCATCCTTGACTCCATGAGATCCTGGAGATCTTTGTCACAAAACCCACATGCCTGAGTTTTTCAACAGATCAATTTATAATTGAGGCCCATCCCAAGCAGTGTTGGAGTCCAGCCTTGAACATGACAGCAATTGTGAGGTCTGTCAAGGAATTCTCTTTAATCATCAAGGCTACCAAGGTACATCTCAGTTAGATGATAATAAAGCATTAATAATTTCATCATAAATAGTGTAAACCTGGACCCACATTCTATTGAGGAGGGACAGATTAAAAGGTTTCCTTTATCTTCATAGTTGTGAGTCTCAGATATTTCTGTTAGCATTTCTTATGAAAGATATACAAGTATGGGACTAGTCCAAGTAGATTTGAAATTTAACATATATTGTAATTTTGTATCCCACAAATTTCACTGAGCATGATACTCTCCATGCCCATCCATTTATAAGCAAATTTCGTGACTTCATTTTTAACAACTGCATAGTATTTCATTGTGTAGATATACCAAAGTTTATTTAACCAGTCATCTGTTCTTGGGCACTGAGGCACTCAGATTCTGGCTATTGTGATCAGTGCTTCAACAAACATACAATTGCAGATGTCATTTTGCTGTGTGTTTTTGCACCCTGGAGGTATATTCCCAACTGTGGTTTGGTGGGTCATATAAAAGCTCAATTTTTAGTTTCTTAAGGAATGTCCATATTGTTTTCAAAAAATGCTGGACCAGTCGGCATTCCCACCAATGAACAATGAATAAGAGACCCTTTATCCCCACATCTACAACAGCACTGGTTATTATTATTGTTTTTTGATGTTTGCCATTCTCTGTGGTACAGGATGATATTCATTTTTTTAAATTAGTGAAACACCATGAGGTACAGTTGTACACTTACAAACTTTCGTGCTTGGGTTTCAGTTATACAATGATCGAGTACTAATCCCTCCACCAGTGCATATTCCCCAACACCAATGTTCCTGGTAGCACTCCAACCCCTACACCCCATCCCCCCTACCCCACCCCGCCTCTGTGGCAGAAAATTTCCTTTTGCTCACTCTTTCCTTTAGGGTCTTGTAGTTTGCAATAGAGGTATTGAGTGGCCATCGTGTTCAGTCTATAGTCTACTTTCAGCATACATCTCCGATCCTGAGTGAGTCCTCTAAACATCCTTTACTTAGTTTTCCCTTCTCTATCTGAGCAGCCTTTTCCCCCAGTATGTGCTGCCGACTTCCAAGCCCTGGAGCAGACCTCCTGGTACTTATATCAACTATTCTTGGTTGTTCATCTCCCATTCTGTTACTTTATATTCCCCAGATGAGTGCAGTTTTTCTATGTCTTTCCCTCTCTTTATGACTCATTTCACTTAGCATGAAACTTTCCATGTAGAACCTTTGGTGCATCTACACAATGGAATACTATGCAGCTGTTAGAAAAGATGAAGTCATGAAATTTACATACAAGTGGTTCATTGTTGTTTTCATTTGCATATTCCTGATGATTAACGATGTAGAGCAATTTTCATGAGGCTTTTGACCATTTGTATTTTTTGTTTGAGGAAGTTTCTGTTCATTTCTTCTCCCCATTTTTATGGGTAGAGGTTTTTTCTTATATTATTCTACAAGTGTCCTATATACCTTGGATATTAAACCCTTGTCTGATGTGTACTGGGTAAATAATTTTTCCCATTCCGTGAGCTGTCTCTGTATCTTGGTCACCATTTCTTTTTTGTTGTTATTTGTTTTTGGGTCACACCTGGCAATGCTCAGGGGTTACTCCTGGCTCTGCACTCAAGAATTACGCCTAGCAGTGCTCAGAGGACCATATGGGATGCTGGGAATCAAACCCAGGTCAGCCGCTTGCAACCACTTGCAAGGCAAACGCCCTACCTGTTGTGCTATTGCTCTAGCCCCGAGGTCACCTTTTCTTTTGAGGTACAGAAGCTTCTTAGCTTAATGTAGTCCAATTTTATTACCTTTGGTTTCATTTCTTTGGTTAGTGGTATTTCCTCTTTAATGATGCCTTTAGCTTCAAAGTCACGGAGGTCTCTGCCTATGGTTTCCTCCATGCACATTATGGATTCAGGTCTGATATTGATGTATGTAATCCATTTTTATCTGACTGTTTTGTCTGGCATTAGACAGAGGTCTGAATTCATTATTTTTTTTTGCATGTAGCTGTCCAGTTTTCCCAGTACCACTTGTTGAAATACTTTTCTTGTGCCACTTCACATTTCTTGTTCCTTTTTCAAAGATTAAGTGATGATATATTTGAGGTTCTCTGTCAGAATATTCAACTCTATCCCAAGATCTGCATGTCTGTCTCTATTCCAATACCATGCTGTTTTACTTACCACTGCTTTGTAGAATAGTTTAAAGTTTGGGAAAGGTGATGCCTCCCATTTTCTTTTTCCCGAGGATTTCTTTAGCTATTCATGAGGGGTTAATACTAAAACCCAAGATCAGTAGTAAAAAGGGTCAGGACGAATGGCCCATGGTTGGAAGTCTGCCTCAAGTGCTGGGGGAGGGGGCAGTTAGGAAAGATATGGGACCATTATGACAATCATGATTGGAAGGGATCACTCTGAATGGGAGCTGTGTGATGAAAGTGGGCAAAGGACCAAACATGATGGTGTCTCAGTATCTGTATTGCAAACTATAATTCCCAAAAGGGGAAAGAGAGAGAGAGAGAGAGAGAGAGAGAGAGAATGAGAGAAGAAAAGTGCCTGCCATATAGAGTCAGGCTGGGGTGGGTAAGTGGTGGCAGGAGGATTATGGGGAATATTTCTGATGGGATATGTACACTGGTGGAGGGATGAGTGTTGGAACATTGTATGACTGAAACTCAATCATGAACGCTTTGTAACTGTATTTCACAGTGATTCAGTAAATAAAATAAAATGAGAGAAAAATATCTGTAATTTTGAGGTGTTTTCTTGCTGTTCTTTAAAATTGAAATTCAAAACCTCGAAACTCCCTGAATCTTAGAGACATGATTTCATATTCCAGTGAGTTTGTCAACAAAATAATTTGGAGATATATGTTGGGGCACTCTGGAGCCTAAAATAAGGCCAGATGCCTGCACAGATCTGAGGCCACCCAATGGTCATGAAGGACTCCACCTTGCCAGAATAACCATGCGCATGAAGACCCATCTGAAATAGAGGTCTTTAGGAACAGGCTTCCAGCCCAGTCACCACATGTCTCTGAAAGAAGTCTCTCCATATACCAAAGCCTAGGTGTAATGGAGAGATGTGGGTCACATTTGTCAAGGTTAAGAAGATGTAGAATTAAGCCAGTGTGGAGTCTGTCACCTTTCAGTAATGAAAGGGTGTTTCCTAGGAGTTGGGAGGCTGCCTCTAGACCAAGTCACAACCCATCACCTGAATAAATATCTATTAGCCATATGGATGTGCCTTAGGAAACGGCTGAGGTCAGGTTAAACATCTGCTAATGAATCATGTCTATGGTCAGCTCTCTCTTGGGACCCATCCTGTTCTCTGACATTAATTTCCCAAAATGGAGACAGGGAAACTTATGACAGAATTTCTCCAGGGTGACTAAATTGGCACAGAGGCTCCATCAGTTTTGAGACTGCACTGAGTACCAGATCCAAATACCTTGGCGGTCAGGCTCTAGAGAGACAGATTATTGCTCTGGGAGACAGAGGCAAACCAGAGGTAAAGTCCTTTGGCTCCTGAAGCTCTACCTGCTGTAGAGTTGAGATGTGAGAATGGGCTATCTTCCAAAAATTCTCAGATGGACTCTCAAGCAGAGAGAGGCAGGAGAAGCCTTAGGATAAAGGGAGAGGCTTCTGATAAAAGGGGTGTTTTTCCTCACATTGTCCACTTAGGGTTGCTTGGGTGCTCAGGGAGGTCCTGGAGCCCCAGCTTCAGGTGTACAGTGCAGCATTGATGCTGCACCTGGGCCAACTTCAGCAAACGCTGGAGTAAAATTGAGTTGTGTGAGCATTTACTTTGTTATCTTCTGTCAGGTTGGGTTGGAGCAATAGCGGGTAGGGTGTTTGCCTTGCAAGAGGCCAGCCTGTTTGACTCAGGTTCGATTCCTCCACCCCTCTCAGAGAGCCCAGCAATCTACCAAGAGTATCTCGCCCTCATGGCAAAACCTGGCAAGCTATCTGTGACATATTCGATATGCCAAACACAGTAACAAGTGTCACAGTGGAGACGTTACTGGGCCTGCTTGAGTAAATCGATGAACAACGGGAGGACAGTGACAGTGACAGATCTTCTGCCAGGATAATCTGTATTTGAAACAGAATTTCACATTAAATTATGGAAAATGAGATTAAGTTTCTTTTATAACCCAGCTGGCAATCTAGATTTAGGTAACTTATTTTCTGAACTAAGTACACTTATTTGGGCTTAAAAGAAACTTATTTCCAACTTTTTAAGGTGTATTAATAAATGGTATTTAGCAAGTGTTTGATAATGCATATCTGTTAGGCTTACTTACCATAAAAGCAGCTTCATAAAGCCTGTCTGAGGGAGCTAGCTTGTCCTGCCAAAAACAATATGTTTAGCATCCTTCAAATTTGAAAGAGTTCTACTCAGCCTTAGATGTTGAAACAGATATAGAAGATCTCACCCATCATGAAGGAGTCTTTTTAGGGTGATATCATGGTCCTTTCTTCCACAGACATCAGAATCTCTAATTACCCCCTTCCAGTTTAATAAATTTCATGCTTATAGGAAATTCTTCAAGGAATTCTCAGGCTGTTCTATATTCAGTAGCACGTTGGAAAAATCTGCTTTTAAAATGTGGGGATTTGTTTTTTTTAAATGATGTCCATTGAACACCTTATATATTTGGTCTTTTCAGCTCACCTAATACTTACAGGAGACTGATATACAACACATATGTTTATATGCATATATGTGTATATATAGCACTGTCCTCCCATTGTTCATTGATTTTGCTCAAGCGGACATCAGTAACGTCTCCATTGTGAGACTTGTTTTTACTGTTTTTGGCATATCTAATACGCCATGTGGAGCTTGACAGGCTCTGCCATGCAGGTGAGATACTCTCGGTAGCTTGCTGGGCTCTCCAAGAGGGATGGAGGAATTGAGCCCGAGTTGGCCATGTGCAAGGCAAACACCCTACCCACTGTGCTATAACTCCAGTCTATGTGTATATATATATATATATATATATATATATGTATATATATATGTATACATGTATATATATATATTTAAAAGCGGCATATGCTACAATTTTTCCAAACATATAACTAGGTCAGTGCAGTTTTCTGCCAAGCCCTCCAGTCTGTGGACAAACTCTGTTACCTGTGTTACTCTTTGCTGGAGAGAAATGGTTTCCTAATTTGTAGCACTATTCCACTGTGATGGATTTACATGGATTAGTCTGTGAAAGTAAAGAGCCCCTGTGAGTAAATATTATGAAGCTTGATATGCTGCAACATTGACTCAAATGTATTAGCAGGACTTGAAATTCTCCAAAGCAAAAAAAGTAGAAGGTCAGAAAAAAAAGCAAATAACTTTTTTAAGAAAAGAAAATTGATATGCATCTATAGATCTCTGCAGTTGGCTAAGCATATTCACACATTCCAAAGTTACATTAAAAAGTCAAAACATAGCCCTGCCAAACAAGTCATTCAATTCCTATATTTATCTAGAAATAGAAGCAGAATTCTAAGGAAGGCAGTGTCTATGAAGATATAATCAAAGTGAGAGAAACCTCTTGTTAAAAAGGTTTAAGAATCTACTTTAGAATAATAATCTAATGTTGAGGATACACTATTATTTCAGATTTTATTTAACAAAGAATCTCCTGCAATCAAAGACAAATTTGGCTTACTAAATGAAAGTTTGTAGTATTAAAAGAAAACTAGAGTGTAGAACAGAGTCCTGTGAGAAAAGTGGGAGGAATGAGGACTAGTAGGTAATCAACACTAGGTTAAGGACAGTCTTAAAAATACCTCAATTTAATTCTATTTTCATTACTGTTCAAAGATTATAAAAAGCATAAGCAGGATGAGATACGAATGACCCACCAGAAATCCTAACTATGTGGTTCAGTCCGGGTGGGATATGGTAGTGTCTAGCTCCATGGCTGTGAAGGTAGTAAGACACATAAAGTTTGACTAAATCTATTTTGAACTAGGCTTAAGTTTTTTAAATTTATTATTTATTTTTAATCGAATCATCATGAATTACAGAGATGCAAAATAATTCATTGTTATTTTCAGGTACTGTTGAGACGACATGATAAAGGACTAGATTTGTATAAGTGAAGTCTACCTTACACTTACAAGTCTACCTTGAAGTAGAGAAAGGAGTCATGGATGAATCCTAGATTCGAGACTGCTCAGTTGAGTTATATCATTAAGAGAAATACAGAAAACAAAGAGGGGTGGTGAACCCACAGCTCCTGTAGACTTGCTTGTTTTCAATGTATACAAGAAAATATTCATCTGAATCGAAAGCGAAACAATAACGATTATTAGCATACTAATGTATTAGCATACATGCTAATGTATGTTTACTAATGCAGAGCAATGTATGCTAATTTAGAATCTTATAGGATTTTATAATATAATATAGGACAATATATATAACACCTGAAACTAGGAAGACACTTCTGGCTTCTGAGAGAAAGATTACAGGGTATAGTTCTATGGGTGCTCTAATGAAGTTGAGACAAGGAAAAGAAGGCAGCATAACATTGAGAATCCCCCATTGAGATACAAGAATACCAGAAGAATAAGAGGACATGTGTAGGATAATATTGGTTTGTCCTTTTTCATCTGCCACAAGGAGCTTAGGTTTATTCGGTTATAACCATCACAGTTCTCTGGAAGCCCTCCCATTCCCTCGGTATTCATCTTTAATGTCTCCGTGCTCTATTTTTCTATCTGTTAATCACTCATTTCCACTAACCAGAACCTGTGACTTGTAAAGGGAAAGTCAGTACTAGACCTTACTCAGGCCTTTCAGACTGTTTGCCTTTCTCTCAGAAAAGAATTTCAGAAGAGAGCAGTGAAGTAAAAAAAACAGGCTAATTGGCTAAATGGTTTTATTCATAATTTTTGAGGAAGAGAAAGGGAGACACAGAGAGAGAGAGAGAAAGAGAGAGAGAGAGAAGAAAAAGAGAAAGAGAGAGAGAAAACAGGATTCTCCAGAGTAGAGAGAAAAAGAATAATGTGCTTAAGAGAGAATGTGGGCTTCTTCAGATTGGAGAGGGAGTCTCAGGGCAGATCCCAGCACTAGGTAGGAAAGTTCAGGTCTCAAGAGGGGAGATATGGGAGACAGATGTGCTCTCGCACCACATCCACTCAGCAGCAATACATGGGCACATACAGAATATGCACACTATTCCTTTGTTAAATTTGACTTTTGTAGGTTTTCTCCCAAACTGCCCCTCTTGGGGCTTTCTTCCTAAGTAAAATTCTGCTGCTAGCATGGGTGCCAAAAGTGTGAGTCTATTGCTAGGGTGGTTGCCAAGGTAGTGAGTCCATTGCTAGGATGGTTGCCAAGGAGGAAGAGTTGGGAGCAGTTAATGGTCTTTGATATTCCTTTCTAGGCCTTTATTCCTGCTGAAGCTTTTCTCTTAGGGAGCTCTAGCCTTCTCTGTGTCTATGATGGAACCAGGTTCCTGTGTCCACAAGCTGGGTCCTGACAGCCTTAGGTTCGTTGGTTTTACTTCCCAAAAACACATCGCCATAGGGGGCCCTTCCCTATCTACCTGCCTGCTTCAGAAAGATGGAGGAAAAAATGGCCCCATGGCCACAAAGAGGTCCCCAACACTATTACAGCAATTGAATGGAGATATTTATGTGACTTAGTCTAGTCACAGGGGAGGCTAAGAAAGAGAGACCCCAGAGTCTATTCAGTGGTCAGTGTCCAGCTCTGCCACTGAGGAGGGCCACATGCAGAAGGAAAGGAACCTTCCCACCTGGCAGTCTGCAGTCCCTTTCACCTCTGCTCACTCAGTCACCCCCATCCTACCTCCTCTCCTATCTTACCTCCTTAAGTCTTGACTCTCCACCACTAAAGAATTCATAGCACCTGACAGTGCAGCTTTGGGAACCTACTTTTTATTCATTAAATTACAAAGTATATTTGCATAATGACAGTTTCTCTATAGCTAAGTAGTGAGGGGAGAGAAGTGCCAAATGTTAATTTGTATATTTATCTAATTTGTGTAATAATAATAATGGTTTTATTTTATTTGGCATGCTTATTACAATATTGCTGCTGCTATTATTATTGTTGTTGTTAGTATTACTCGAGTGGGCCCAGTAACATCTCCATTGGAGACTTTTGTTGTTACTGTGTTTGGCATATCGAATATGTCACGGCGAGCTTGCCAGGCTCTGCCGTGCGGGCGAGATACTCTCAGGTCAATCAGATTCTAATTCTAAAACTTCTGAACTTGAGCAAGTTACTTAAGTTCTCTATCCCTCAATTTTCTCATTAAAGTGGCAACCAGACCCCGTATAAACCAGTAGAGTACCCAAAATCTCAGATATAAAAGTTGAGATGTATAGGTAGTCAAACAGAAGAAGGGAAGAAAAACTAAGAATTGTGGTTTAAGGAACTGCTGATCCACTGGATATTCTTTCCTAAGAGGAAGAGTGACACTGTAGAAAATAGAAAGGAAGCAAAGATGTTCTAGCAAGGGTTGTCTTTGAAGCAGGGCACAAGACCTCTTTCCTGATCTGGGGCACTGCTGTGTACAACAATTAAAACAATATAAGCTTTCTGGTCACAGGCCTTAGAATAACCCTACTACATGACTCTCTAGATGCCCACTTTCCCTGAATCCATGCTTGGATATTTGGGGTGTTTCTCACCAAGAGATGAGGCTGGTAGCTCTAGGCAAAGAATATTGACACAACAATGCTTTAATTAAATCTTAGTGGAAAAACCTAACTCAATAGTGGAGGCTTCCCTGCTGCCTCTGTGAGCCGCCAAGTTGACAACATCTTAGGCATTGCCATTTTCTGACACGGACATTAGTGGTGATTGTGTCACCTTTGCCATGATGGCATTCTGGGAGGTGCTAAAATGCCCTTTGGAAATATAGTCCAGACCATGAAGCCAGATGCCTTCTGTGGAGGAAGCCCTCAAGTAGAAATTCTAGTGTGGCATAAGAAGGCAAAGCAAAGACCTGGATGAAGAGCCCGTTGTGTGAGGAGAGGAGTCCTGGAGTAGTGGCTGGCGGTGAGAGATTCGGGCTGTGGAGGATGCCGCTCTGCTGTCCTCCAGGCACCCACAGACAGGCCTCAGATTTCTTACCTTGCAGATTTGACTCTGAAGTTACTTCAACCTGAACCATTTGGACTCATGGATGAGAAATAATGCCAAGCAGGGAGTGGAACAGCCAGCAGATCATTAGACACGCCCCCCAAGTTCCAACTCTTTCACTCATAGAAACAACACCAGTCCTATTTCCCAACCTGCGTGTTAATATTCACAGTTATTAAGTATTTGAAATGTCCCAGACAAGCACTGTCTAAATTTCAGGCACACGGAACGTTTTAGTACTAAAAATGTGAATAAATAGGGGGTTGGGGCGATAGCGAGCGGGTAGGGCGTTTGCCTTGCACGCAGCCTACCTGGGTTCAATTCCCAGCATCCAATATGGTCCCTGGAGCACTGCCAGGAATAATTCCTGAGTGTATCAGCCAGGAGTAACCTCTGTGCAATGCGAGTGTGACCCAAAAAAGAAAAAACAGTGACAAATAATTGAATTCACATGCACTGTCTATATAAAATATACAGAGATTCCAAGTAAATAAATATAAAGTTCTTGCTTATAAATAAATGGAAAGTTCTTTACCAATAATTATATACTGATTATATGTTATAAAAACAATGTTCTGATCTGTTAAGCTAAATTTCTTAAAGTAATTTTTCCTTTAAAATTACATTTTAATGTGGTTACTAGACTTAAAATCATACCGGTGGCTTTTATTCACCCATTGAACTTATTTGGATAAAGTGATGAGCAATTTTTGTATTAGCATCTCACCGAATCACCAAACAACATCCCGAGGTCCTTTCATTTTCAGACCTGCCCAAAGTGGCTGGTCCCTTTTGTCTGATTCCCTTTCTATCTTCAGCTGCTTCATTTACTCAGTGTTCTCAGAATGGACCAGGCAGATTCTACCTTGATCTGTCCTCTCTGCTGGGAACCATCTCCTTTCAGATACTACTTGGAAGATCTTTAGCATTACTATATGAAATTCTTTTTCAGCACAAGTTTAATTTATGATCACCACTTTCCTTCATATTTAGCTTAATGTTATCCTCATGAATTATATTTTTACTAATCAGTATCTATATTCCTGTTCTCTTTCTGTCTCAAAAGACAGTTTTTGCCAGCACTAATAAAATTTAATCATTATACAAAAACTCACTTTGCATGAGTATTGTCTATTTTCAGTTTTCTGTAATAATTCCTAAGTTTCCAAGAACAGAGATCTTGATTTTCTTTCTTCTTTACTGAAACCAGAGATGATACCATCTATTATAGATCAGATACAATAGTTATTTGTAGAATGAGTTACTATGGCCTTCTGGAGTCCATAGATATGTTGTGTCTTTGGGTGCAGTTGTGGGAGAAAGCCCTCACAGTAGGAACAGAGCCTACGATGAAGAAGAGGCCAGCATGGGGAGATTTGAAACATTAGTCATGCCTCTAGACAGACAACATTGCCAATTAATCATGTAAAATTTTTTGAGACTTTCATTCAGGAGACAGTTACGACTACTGTGGAGTGCATGCAATCATAGCTATCACCTAATAGAAATTAAAGTTTTAGAATCATAATTAATGACACCAAGCTTCTAGGTAGACTTTTATCATATCCCATCATCTATGGATGTCAGGAAATCTCAAGCTTGACCTTGAAAAGTTAGTAGAAAAGAGATGCGCAGCAAGGACTTTCCCAAATACAGATGATCACATTCAAAGGGCCAAAGGAAACTGTACCCAGCGGGCTAGAGAGATAGAACGGGGATTTAGGCACTTGTTTTGCATGAGGCTGACCTAGTTCAATCCTTGGCACCACATGGTCCTTTGGCCACTTCCCAGAACAAGGAGTAGCCCCTAAGCCCCATGGAATATGTCTTAATCCCCAACACAAGTAAAAAATGTACCAAGTGTGAAAATTTTCAGTGGGAAGCTAAACATTATTTTGAGAAAGCTGGACAGTTATATGTTTAAAAAAGGAAATGTATCCCTTTTTAACACTGATAACAAAATTGACTCAATATAAATTCAATTATTGGATATTAACTGCAAATTGTAAAATACAAGAAAAAGGTTTGTGAGACACTCCAGGGTCTCAATATTAGAGAGTGTTTGAACACTCAACTCCATTTTCAAATGAAACAGAAACACAAATAAACAAATGGAAATCATCAAATTAAAAAGGTTTTGTACATGGGCTCAGAGGGGATAATACAATGGAAAGAACACTTGCCTTTGCATGTAGCCAATTTCGATTTGATCCCTGGAATCCTGTATGGTCTCTTGAGTCCTGCCAAGAATGATGCCTCAGCACACCTAGGTATGACCCAAAATAAATAAGTAAATAAAATCTTTCTGTACAGGAAATAATTAGAGCAAAAGCAAAACTAAGCCTAATAATGGAGAGGAAATATTTACACATCATATATCTGACAAAGACTTAAAGTAAATAAATAACTTACATAACTATAGCTAAACAAAAATATAAATCCCAGACACATACTTGAGTACATAGAATAACTAATCTTCAAGTAGCTAGAAGTGTGAAGCAAAGAAAGCCTCTAAAATATGGTGCTAGGAAAACTGTTTAGCCACATGTTAAAAACAACAAAATCTCAGATCCCTATCTCTTATCTTAACAAAGTCAACCTAAAATGGATTAAATACTATTTTGTTAGATGCGTATCCAGAAACTTTAATGAAGAGAGCATAAGTAGAGATCTTCACAACATTCAACCTAGATGCATCTTCAATGCTTCGATATCATCGTCCAACAAAGAAAAACAGAGATTGTAAATTGAGGTCCAAGAAAGTTAATGGATTTCATTTGAAAATATGCAATATTTGAGATTATAGCAGAAATCAACGGTGTGGGGCCAGAGCAATACTACAGTGGGTAGGGCATTTGCCTTGCTTACAGCTGACCGGATTCAATCCCCAGCATCCCATATGGTCCCTCAAGCAATGTCAGGAGTAATTCCTGAGTGCAGAGCTATGAGCATCACTGAGCATCACTGGGAGCGATCCAAAAAGGAAAAGAAATTAATGGAGATTGAACCAATCTCTCAGAATATTTGTCTGATTACTGGGCTATTCCTTTTTGTTCATATGACATTTGAAGTGCTCAATCCTGACAGTGCTCAGGAGGCCATATGGGATTCAAGGGATCAAACCTGGGTTGGCCTCATGTGAGGCAAGTACTTTATCCTTTGTACTATCACTCCAGCAAAAGCCTTGAACCTTTTGTGATCAACACGACTATAATAAAAGAAGATAATTCAAGAATCATACTGTACTTGCTATAAAAGGAGCCACTATTAGAAAGGTCTCTAGTAAATAAGGTCATTCTGGTGGGATAAAGAGAACAGGCTAAGATGGCCTGGGGGAAGGCAAAAAATGAATGAAGTATAACATGACTGGTCAGAGTGGAGTGGAGATTAGGATGGGGAGGGAATCTGGGAACACTAGTGGAGGGAAGCTGACACTGGGGGAGGGACTGGTTTGAATTATTGCATGCCTAAAACATAATTATCAGTAACTTTGTAAATCATGGCTCTTTAATATTTAAAAAAATAATAAAATAAGCCAAGAAAATGTGCTATCAAATTGGTTCAACTTCCTTTGAGTTGTTGGAAACTGTAGGTAAGTCAGAGGCTGTCACAGAACTTTAGGAGGGAATATATATTTGCGATGCTCGGGATTGAGCCCATCTCTTTCTCCTTTGATTTTTTGTCACTTTATGTCACAGTCACAGTCCTCCCGTTATTCATTGATTTGCTCGAGTGGGCCCAGTAACGTCTCCATCATGAGACTTGTTGTTACTGTGTTTGGCATATCGAATACGCCACGGGGAGCTTTCCAGGCTCTGCCGTGTGGGCGAGATACTCTCAGTAGCTTGCTGGGCTCTCTGAGAGGGGTGGAGGAATCGAACTTGGGTAGGCCATGTTGGCTGCGTGCAAGGCAAACGCCCTACCACTGTGCTATCGCTCCAGCCCGTCACTTTATGGTCTTTATTAAATATTACTGTGTCTGGCATATCAAATACTCTCGGTAGCTTGCCGGGCTCTACGAGAGGGGCGGAGGAATCGAACTTGGGTCGGCCATGTTGGCTGCGTGCAAGGCAGACGCCCTACCCGCTGTGCTATCGCTCCAGCCCAAAGGACAGTCCCAGAGCCCAGTGGCTTTTGGCAGATATTCCTCCAGATTTAATTACTAAAATATCAGAATTCCAAAATCGTGTGGCCACAATACATCATATGCTCTTCATAATCAGCAATACAAAATAAATTATCTAATGATACCTTTTCGGCAGGTCTGATTGCTGGGGAAAATTTTTAAATAATAATGGTGGATCTTTTGTCGAAATATTGAATGTAATCAAAGTTGAGAGTAAAGTGAAAACCATCTGCCACACAGGGAGGAGGAGGGGTAGGATGGGGGTATACTGGGGCTCTTGGTGGTAGAAAATGTGCACTGGTGAAAAGATGGGCGTTTGATAATTGTATGTCTGAAATTTAAGCCCAAAATCTTTGTAACTGTTGTATGGTGATTTAATAAATTAATAAATAATGATAAAATAAAATAAAATTTTGAAAAAATATTAGAGACTAAGCTGTGTGTTTACAATAAAATTGACATTTGTGGTCATGGTGTGCACAGATACCTCAAACTCAACATCACCCAGGTTCCAAAGAACCCTCATTCATGCCCATGGTTCACCACAGTGCACCCCATCATTTTCCTCCTCTTCTTCCTACTCCTACTCTTTCTCCTCCTCCTCCACTTCTCCTCATTCTCCTCCTGCTCCTCTCTCGTCTGTTGTTCTCATGTCTTTACACTTGTGCCAGGGTTATTATCAACTAATATTGCCTATATTGTTTTACTTCCTTATAGACAACAAATGAGTGAGGTCACCTGGTTCTTGTTTTTCTCCCTCTGGCTAGTTTCACTCAGCATGATACGCACTGATTCAATCCAAGTTGAACAGACTGATTTCATTTATTTTGTGTGGCTCTCTATTTTCCTATTGTTTTTATAAATGATAGCATCCTTATCCATTTATCTGTTTTTTCATAGTTTCCATCTTCTGCTGTTGGACTGCAGTAACATAGATGTGCATACATATTTCCTGATTAGAGTTCTTGCAGTTGGGGCTTATATGCCAAGAATGAACTCATTGAGTCATGTGGGAGCTTGATCAAACAGGGACATTGTATCATAGTTTATGTATATGAACCATAAATTATGATTGTACCATAATTTAAATGTAATTTAGAAACAAGATATCTTTCAGGCTGACATGTAAGCCTGCACTTGATGTCAGGTTTAGAATTTGTTTCTCTTAAATAACTGTTTAAAAGTCATTATAATATCACCATAATAAAGGTGATCTGTTGATATATGCAAGGAAACCAAAAGAAAATTCCCTGCTTTAAGTACTTTATACCTATCTTCTTGTTAACTCATCACAATAATCTTATGAAATTAGACCGGTAATATTCTTTTTTTATTAAGAGGTACAGGTATAAGTTCACATGGGTAAGTACGGCAAAGTAAAAATGAAAATGAGATCTCAGCGATACCAAAATCTTCTAAGCAAAATTAGAGGACCAGGAAATAAGGTCTGACTTTTAATTGTCCCATATTTTTGTGTAATGCTTATTTCCTCTGAATTTTTATTGAAAATGAATTTTTATAAACTAGAGATTGAGGAATTGTATTTTGCTGTATTACTAATGATGCTTTCATGGGTACAAAATTTCAATACCACACCCATCGCCAGTTTACCCACTTCCCTCCATCGAGGTAGCCTTTAAAACCACTCAAATTCAATTCTCTGGATAAATTTTTCTGGTGTGTTGCCTTTTGGCATTTCTGATGCCATTTTGTGTATTTTTTAAAAAATTTTTTATTAGTGAATCACCGTGAGGTACAGTTACAGATTTACAAACGTTCGTGCTTGTGTTTCAGTCATACAATGATTGAATACCCATCCTTCCACTAGTGCCCATTTTCCACCGCCAACGGTCCCAGCATCCCTCCCACCACTCTCATCCTGTGCCCCCCACCCCAACCCACCTCTGTGGCAGTGCATTCCCTTTCTCTCTCTCTCTCTCTCTTTCTCTCTCTCTCTCTCTCTCTCTCTCTCTCTCTCTCTCTCTCTCTCTCTCTCTCTCTCTCTCCTCTCTCTTTCCTTTTGGGTATTGTGGTTTGCAATAAAGGTATTAAGTGTCCGCCATGTCCGTTCTATAGTCTACTTTCAGCTCGCATCTTCCATGTGTATCTTTAAGTCTCACATATGACAGAAATCATTCTATTCCTTTCCTTCTGACTGACTTTACTCAACATGATATCATATAGTTCCATCCATATCATGGCAAATGGCACAATATTGCCCTTTCTTAGATCTGCATAGTGTTCCATTGTGTGTGTGTGTGTGCATCACAATTTCTTGGTCCATTTATCTATAGTTGAGTACTTGAGCTGTTTCCATTTCTTAGTTATTATATTAAGTACTGTGATGAACACGGGTGTACATGTATCCTTATGAATTAATGTCTTTGTGTGAGGGATAGATGCCAAGAAGTGGTATTACTGGATTGAATGGCAGTTCTAGCTATATTTTTGACAGTTTTCCATATTATTTACAATAGAGATTGATATTCCCACCAACAGTGGTTGAGGGTTCCTTTTCAACCACAATCCCACCAATACTAGCTGTTTCCAGATTTTGTGATATCTGCCATTCTCACTAGTATGAGATATCTCAGTGGTTTTCATTTCCATTTCCCTAATTATGAGTAAGATGAGCACTTTTTCATATGCCTATCTGGACACTACTTCCACTACCCAGTCGTCGCCACACTCCAGGATGCTTTCCGGAACCGCGCGGCAGCTCCGGCCGAGACCCACGCACAACTGAAGACCCACAGAACAAGGGATCAAATTGTGCACAGGAGACCCACCCTACCCAGATAAATACCCCACTGGCAGACTTCCACTCTCGACACTACTTCCACTACCCAGCCGTCGCCACACTCCAGGACGCTTTCCGGAACCGCGCGGCAGCTCCGGCCGAGACCCACGCACAACTGAAGACCCACAGAACAAGCCGTCGCCACACTCCAGGACGCTTTCCGGAACCGCGCGGCAGCTCCGGCCGAGACCCACGCACAACTGAAGACCCACAGAACAAGGTAAGCGGAACTCTCTGAGACCTTGGACTCCAGGCTCGGCGGACCCAGGGACAGAGCTTCTCTGCTTGCTCCCACCACCACAGGTGACAAAGGGATTCTAATCAGGAGCCCCACCCTACCCTGCCCTGTCTGCTTCCATCAACCACCCAGGGATCAAATTGTGCACAGGAGACCCACCCTACCCAGATAAATACCCCACTGGCAGACTTCCACTCTCGACACTACTTCCACTACCCAGCCGTCGCCACACTCCAGGACGCTTTCCGGAACCGCGCGGCCGCTCCGGCCGAGACCCACGCACAACTGAAGACCCACAGAACAAGGTAAGCGGAACTCTCTGAGACCTTGGACTCCAGGCTCGGCGGACCCAGGGACAGAGCTTCTCTGCTTGCTCCCACCACCACAGGTGACAAAGGGATTCTAATCAGGAGCCCCACCCTACCCTGCCCTGTCTGCTTCCATCAACCACCCAGGGATCAAATTGTGCACAGGAGACCCACCCTACCCAGATAAATACCCCACTGGCAGACTTCCACTCTCGACACTACTTCCACTACCCAGCCGTCGCCACACTCCAGGACGCTTTCCGGAACCGCGCGGCAGCTCCGGCCGAGACCCACGCACAACTGAAGACCCACAGAACAAGGTAAGCGGAACTCTCTGAGACCTTGGACTCCAGGCTCGGCGGACCCAGGGACAGAGCTTCTCTGCTTGCTCCCACCACCACAGGTGACAAAGGGATTCTAATCAGGAGCCCCACCCTACCCTGCCCTGTCTGCTTCCATCAACCACCCAGGGATCAAATTGTGCACAGGAGACCCACCCTACCCAGATAAATACCCCACTGGCAGACTTCCACTCTCGACACTACTTCCACTACCCAGCCGTCGCCACACTCCAGGACGCTTTCCGGAACCGCGCGGCCGCTCCGGCCGAGACCCACGCACAACTGAAGACCCACAGAACAAGGTAAGCGGAACTCTCTGAGACCTTGGACTCCAGGCTCGGCGGACCCAGGGACAGAGCTTCTCTGCTTGCTCCCACCACCACAGGTGACAAAGGGATTCTAATCAGGAGCCCCACCCTACCCTGCCCTGTCTGCTTCCATCAACCACCCAGGGATCAAATTGTGCACAGGAGACCCACCCTACCCAGATAAATACCCCACTGGCAGACTTCCACTCTCGACACTACTTCCACTACCCAGCCGTCGCCACACTCCAGGACGCTTTCCGGAACCGCGCGGCAGCTCCGGCCGAGACCCACGCACAACTGAAGACCCACAGAACAAGGTAAGCGGAACTCTCTGAGACCTTGGACTCCAGGCTCGGCGGACCCAGGGACAGAGCTTCTCTGCTTGCTCCCACCACCACAGGTGACAAAGGGATTCTAATCAGGAGCCCCACCCTACCCTGCCCTGTCTGCTTCCATCAACCACCCAGGGATCAAATTGTGCACAGGAGACCCACCCTACCCAGATAAATACCCCACTGGCAGACTTCCACTCTCGACACTACTTCCACTACCCAGCCGTCGCCACACTCCAGGACGCTTTCCGGAACCGCGCGGCAGCTCCGGCCGAGACCCACGCACAACTGAAGACCCACAGAACAAGGTAAGCGGAACTCTCTGAGACCTTGGACTCCAGGCTCGGCGGACCCAGGGACAGAGCTTCTCTGCTTGCTCCCACCACCACAGGTGACAAAGGGATTCTAATCAGGAGCCCCACCCTACCCTGCCCTGTCTGCTTCCATCAACCACCCAGGGATCAAATTGTGCACAGGAGACCCACCCTACCCAGATAAATACCCCACTGGCAGACTTCCACTCTCGACACTACTTCCACTACCCAGCCGTCGCCACACTCCAGGACGCTTTCCGGAACCGCGCGGCAGCTCCGGCCGAGACCCACGCACAACTGAAGACCCACAGAACAAGGTAAGCGGAACTCTCTGAGACCTTGGACTCCAGGCTCGGCGGACCCAGGGACAGAGCTTCTCTGCTTGCTCCCACCACCACAGGTGACAAAGGGATTCTAATCAGGAGCCCCACCCTACCCTGCCCTGTCTGCTTCCATCAACCACCCAGGGATCAAATTGTGCACAGGAGACCCACCCTACCCAGATAAATACCCCACTGGCAGACTTCCACTCTCGACACTACTTCCACTACCCAGCCGTCGCCACACTCCAGGACGCTTTCCGGAACCGCGCGGCAGCTCCGGCCGAGACCCACGCACAACTGAAGACCCACAGAACAAGGTAAGCGGAACTCTCTGAGACCTTGGACTCCAGGCTCGGCGGACCCAGGGACAGAGCTTCTCTGCTTGCTCCCACCACCACAGGTGACAAAGGGATTCTAATCAGGAGCCCCACCCTACCCTGCCCTGTCTGCTTCCATCAACCACCCAGGGATCAAATTGTGCACAGGAGACCCACCCTACCCAGATAAATACCCCACTGGCAGACTTCCACTCTCGACACTACTTCCACTACCCAGCCGTCGCCACACTCCAGGACGCTTTCCGGAACCGCGCGGCCGCAAGCGGCCGCGCGACACATCATAAGACCCTAAATACCCGTCTTCTGGAATTGTCGTACCATATTTGTTAGGGTTCAAATATGGTAACACCTACAAGGGTGATTAGAGGTCACCCCAAAGCCTCTATACCTCTCGGAAAGACTGGCAAGCTACCGAGAGTATTCCGCCCGCACGGAAGAGCCTGGCAAGCTATCCGCTGTGTATTCGATATGCCAAAACCAGTAACTACAACTGGTCTCATTCACCTGACCCTGAAGGCTTCACCGACATGGCAGCACTGAGAAGGATGAGAAAGGAGAGGCCGACAAAATCTCAAGGCCGACCTAGGCTGCCACAACGAAGGAAGACAAAAATGATCGTCTGTACTTTCAATGCACGTACGCTAGCATCAGATGCATCCATCGAGGACCTGATGGTACAAGCGCGAATGATCAAGTACGACATCATTGGTCTGACCGAGACAAGAAGACACGAATCTCACCATGCCATTTTCGACACTGGAGAAGAATTGTTCCTCGGAACATGCGATAAAAGAGGTGTTGGAGGCGTCGGTGTCCTTATCAACACAAACTTGGCCAAGAGCATTGATTCATTCGAATGCCTAACAACCCGAATCGGACGTTTACATTTGAATAGATGTGGCTCACTGCCTGCAGTTTCTATCTTCGTTGTCTACGCACCAACATCTCATTATGATGAAAGAGAAATCGAGAAGTTCTACATGGAGCTAGAGAAATTCTATAAAGAAGACCACACCTTCTACAAGATCATTGTGGGTGATTTTAATGCCAAGATAGGACCGAGAAGATCAGCTGAAGAACTTCACATCGGAACCCATGGCCTAGAATGGAACGAACAGGGTGAGAGACTGTCTGAGTTCATCATGTCGACCAAGACCATTCATGGTAACTCACAGTTCCAGAAGGCAGAATCTAAACGATGGACATGGGAGTCTCCCGGTGGACGATTCCACAACGAAATAGACCACATCATATTCAATCGACGGTTTTGCCTGACTGATGTCGCTGTTGTCCCAAAATTTCGAACGGGATCGGACCACCGTCTCCTTCGTGCAAAATTCTACTTCACAGAGCGGGGAGAAAGGGCTGCAAAGTTCAAAAAGAAAACTCCCAGAACGACCACCAACTGGGAACTCTTTGGTATTATTGCGGCAACATGGGAAGATGCCATTGTTGACAACATTGACGAGGAATACGATCGACTGGTTCAGCACCTCCATGAATGTGCGAGGAACGCCAAGAGAGAGATAGCCACAAAAAGTCGCCTATCTTCGAAAACTCTTGAGCTAATTCGCCAGCGTGGTTTGGCGCATGCCTCAGGCAACCGCAAGCTAACGTCCGAGCTTGCAAAGCAGTGCAGAGATGCGATCAAGGAAGACCTCAAAGAGAGAAGAGCAGAAGTACTGGTAGATGCGGCAGAAGCCGGGAAAAGTATTCGTAACGCCCGCCTGTCCTTCGCCAACTATAAGACCAAGATGACTGCCCTCCGACGTCCTGATGGATCCATCACATCCTCCAGAACGGCAATGGAGAAGATTTTCCATGACTTCTACTCAAATCTCTTCGATAGCCATGTCCACTTGCCGACATACCAAATTCCACAGGATGGGTATGTCGTTCCCAACGTTCTCCCTTCCGAAATCCGACACGCCATTTCGTCAGTAAAGAAGCAAACAGCACCCGGCCCAGACAAGGTCAGACCTGAACACCTGAAGAACCTGCCGTCAGTACTCATCAATACACTGGCTCGGCTCTTCACTCGCTACCTGTCTGAATGCAAGGTTCCATCTCAATGGAAAACCAGCAGGACCGTACTACTGTTCAAGAAGGGAGACATCCATGACATTGGCAACTATCGCCCGATCTGCCTATTGTCTGTCATCTACAAGTTGTTCACTCGAGTCATCCTGAATAGGATTGGCAGAACACTAGATGAAGGACAACCATGTGAGCAAGCAGGGTTCCGCAAAGGATTCAGCACCATCGACCATATCCACACGATAACCAAACTCATTGAGGTTTCTCGGGAGTTCAAGATGCCGCTCTGCTTAACGTTCATTGATTTAAAGAAGGCCTTTGAGGCCATCTTGACAGCATTTAGCCGAAGAGAAGGACAACATGGAGGGCGGGATCCACAGATCCCGAAGGAAAAAAAAAATAAAACAGGTTCCAAAAAGAGCCGAGATCATCGGGAAGTCCCAGATGGGGTAGGTACCGCATCCCGCCTCCCCCAGATGGAACCCCGGTGACCAGAAACCTCTACAAGCACAGCTCGAGTATGCGGGAACTAGGACTTTTCCTCAAAAATGCCGGGACTACACCTCCCAGGTAACCTCAGATTCCGGAAGTCACGCCCACAGCCCGCCCCCCAGCGCCATCTTGACAGCATTTAGCCTAAGAGAAGGACAACATGGAGGGCGGGATCCACAGATCCCGAAGGAAAAAAAAAATAAAACAGGTTCCAAAAAGAGCCGAGATCATCGGGAAGTCCCAGATGGGGTAGGTACCGCATCCCGCCTCCCCCAGATGGAACCCCGGTGACCAGAAACCTCTACAAGCACAGCTCGAGTATGCGGGAACTAGGACTTTTCCTCAAAACCGCGCGGCCGCTTAGGCGG
This sequence comes from Sorex fumeus, assembly GCF_029834395.1. NCBI lineage: Eukaryota > Metazoa > Chordata > Mammalia > Eulipotyphla > Soricidae > Sorex > Sorex fumeus. The sequence goes on from NW_026606103.1 coordinate 8,695,039, forward strand.
CCGCGCGACATCTCTCTATATACAAAGTGATCCATGGGAAGTAAACCACCTAACGTTTCTCTCTGAAAATCATAGTTAAGCTTTGAGCACGGCCACAGCCCCAGAAACACAAGTACTTAATGTATAACCCAGCAGCTTGGAGCAGAAAAGTGAACGGGTTATGTGTTAACCCAGGCCATCAAGTCTGCCAGAGGGGAAAGGGTGTTGGTCCCTTCCGCCCTCCCCCCTCTGGAAAGAAAGGTGGCGGCCACATGGGAGCCTTGTGGACAGCAGGCATGAGCCGGGGGTGTGGGGGCGACTAAAACCTCATGGGAAGGGGGGCGTTCTGGTCCGTCCTTCACGCCCTACCGAGGCCACCAGTTGCCCCCCACGAGCGGCTCTCCAGCATGGCCACAGCCCCAGAAGCACAAGGACTTAATGCAGAACCCAACAGCTTGGAGCAGAAAAGTGAACGGACTATGCGTTAATCCAGGCCATCAAATCTGCTGGAGGGGAAAGGGTGTTGCCCCATTCGCCCTCTCCTCTCTGGAAAGAAAGATGGCGGCCACATGGGAGCCTTGTGGACAGCAGGCATGAGCCGGGGGAGCGGGGGCGACTAAAACCTCATGGGAAGGGGGGCGTTCCGGTCCGTCCTTCACGCCCTACCGAGGCCACCAGTTGCCCCCCACGAGCGGCTCTCCAGCACGACCACAGCCCCAGAAGCACAAGGACTTAATGCAGAACCCAGCAGCTTGGAGCAGAAAAGTGAAAGGACTATGCGTTAATCCAGGCCATCATGTCTGCCCGGAGGGGAAAGGGTGTTGGTCCCTTCCGCCCTCCTCCCTCTGGAAAGAAAGGTGGCGGCCACATGGGAGCCTTGTGGACAGCAGGTATGAGCCAGGGGTGTGGGGGCGACTAAAACCTCATGGGAAGGGGGGCGTTCCGGTCCGTCCTTCACGCCCTACCGAGGCCACCAGTTGCCCCCCACGAGTGGCTCTCCAGCACGGCCACAGCCCCAGAAACACAAGGATTTAATGCAGAACCCAACAGCTTGGAGCAGAAAAGTGAACGGACTATGCGTTAATCCAGGCCATCAAATCTGCTGGAGGGGAAAGGGTGTTGCCCCATTCGCCCTCTCCTCTCTGGAAAGAAAGATGGCGGCCACATGGGAGCCTTGTGGACAGCAGGCATGAGCCGGGGGAGTGGGGGCGACTAAAACCTCATGGGAAGGGGGGCGTTCCGGTCCGTCCTTCACACCCTACCGAGGCCACCAGTTGCCCCCCACGAGCGGCTCTCCAGCACGGCCACAGCCCCAGAAGCACAAGGACTTAATGCAGAACCCAGCAGCTTGGAGCAGAAAAGTGAAAGGACTATGCGTTAATCCAGGCCATCAAGTCTGCCAGAGGGGAAAGGGTGTTGCCCCATTCGCCCTCTCTTCTCTGGAAAGAAGGATGGCGGCCGCATGGGAGCCTTGTGGACAGCAGGTATGAGCCGGGGGTGTGGGGGCGACTAAAACCTCATGGGAAGGGGGGCGTTCCGGTCTGTCCTTCACGCCCTACCGAGGCCACCAGTTGCCCCCCACGAGCGGCTCTCCAGCACGGCCACAGCCCCAGAAGCACAAGGACTTAATGCAGAACCCAGCAGCTTGGAGCAGAAAAGTGAAAGGACTATGCGTTAATCCAGGCCATCATGTCTGCCCGGAGGGGAAAGGGTGTTGGTCCCTTCCGCCCTCCTCCCTCTGGAAAGAAAGGTGGCGGCCACATGGGAGCCTTGTGGACAGCAGGTATGAGCCAGGGGTGTGGGGGCGACTAAAACCTCATGGGAAGGGGGGCGTTCCGGTCATTCCTTCACGCCCTACCGAGGCCACCAGTTGCCCCCCACGAGTGGCTCTCCAGCACGGCCACAGCCCCAGAAACACAAGGATTTAATGCAGAACCCAACAGCTTGGAGCAGAAAAGTGAACGGACTATGCGTTAATCCAGGCCATCAAATCTGCTGGAGGGGAAAGGGTGTTGCCCCATTCGCCCTCTCCTCTCTGGAAAGAAAGATGGCGGCCACATGGGAGCCTTGTGGACAGCAGGCATGAGCCGGGGGAGTGGGGGCGACTAAAACCTCATGGGAAGGGGGGCGTTCCGGTCCGTCCTCCACACCCTACCGAGGCCACCAGTTGCCCCCCACGAGCGGCTCTCCAGCACGGCCACAGCCCCAGAAGCACAAGGACTTAATGCAGAACCCAGCAGCTTGGAGCAGAAAAGTGAAAGGACTATGCGTTAATCCAGGCCATCAAGTCTGCCAGAGGGGAAAGGGTGTTGCCCCATTCGCCCTCTCTTCTCTGGAAAGAAGGATGGCGGCCGCATGGGAGCCTTGTGGACAGCAGGTATGAGCCGGGGGTGTGGGGGCGACTAAAACCTCATGGGAAGGGGGGCGTTCCGGTCCGTCCTTCACGCCCTACCGAGGCCACCAGTTGCCCCCCACGAGCGGCTCTCCAGCACGGCCACAGCCCCAGAAGCACAAGGACTTAATGCAGAACCCAGCAGCTTGGAGCAGAAAAGTTAAAGGACTATGCGTTAATCCAGGCCATCATGTCTGCCCGGAGGGGAAAGGGTGTTGGTCCCTTCCGCCCTCCTCCCTCTGGAAAGAAAGGTGGCGGCCACATGGGAGCCTTGTGGACAGCAGGTATGAGCCAGGGGTGTGGGGGCGACTAAAACCTCATGGGAAGGGGGGCGTTCCGGTCCGTCCTTCACGCCCTACCGAGGTCACCAGTTGCCCCCTGCGAGCGGCTCTCCAGCACGGCCACAGCCCCAGAAGCACAGGGACTTAATGCAGAACCCGGCAGCTTGGAGCAGAAAAGTGAAAGGACTATGCGTTAATCCAGGCCATCATGTCTGTCTGGAGGGGAAAGGGTGTTGCCCCAGTCGCCTTCTCCTCTCTGGAAAGAAAGATGGCGGCCGCATGGGAGCCTTGTGGACAGCAGGTATGAGCCGGGGGAGTGGGGGGGCGACTAAAACCTCATGGGAAGGGGGCGTTTTGGTCCGCCCTTCACGCCCTACCGAGGCCACCAGTTGCCCCCCACTAGCGGCTCTCCAGCACGGCCACGACTCCAGAGCACAGAAACCAATTTCTTAACTATCTGACTTTCAGTATAAATACTTCCAGGGTCAATAAGTAAAATAGCAGAAATCCAAAACCAACATTTAATTCTTGAACCCAGCTGTAGAACGCAAATCACGTCACAATGCTTTTTCAGCATGTCTGATTTGGGGGGGGGGGGGTAAACTCTAAATTATAGTGGTGAATCTTTTATTGAAACAATGAATCTAATCAAAGCAGATAGAGTGTTAACTAGAATTCATCTGCCCCACAGGGACTGGGAGGGGTGGGGGGTGGGTTTTTATTGGGGTTCTTCATGGTAAAAAAAAAAAGTATTGGTAAAGGGAAATGTGTTTGATATTTGCATGACTGAGACCTAAACCTGAAAGCTTTGTAACCTTTCCCAAGGTGATTCAATAAATAAAAAAAAATTTAAAAAAAAAAAATAAAAAAAAAATAAAGAAGGCCTTTGATTCTGTTGAGACGGAAGCGGTCATTGAAGCCCTAGCCAATCAGGGCATACAAGCCCAATACATCAGGATCCTCCGTGAGCTGTATTGCGGATTCACTACCAGGATCTCACCATTCTACAAAGAAGTGATCGTTGATGTCAAGAGAGGGGTGCGGCAGGGTGATACCATTTCACCAAAACTCTTCAGTGCCACCCTCGAGAACATCATGCGACGACTGGAATGGGAAGGAATGGGAGTGAAGATAGATGGTCGGCAACTACACCACCTCCGCTTTGCTGATGACATTGTTTTAATAACACCAAACATCAGCCAAGCGGCACAAATGCTGGCCGACTTTGACCGTGAGTGTGGAAAGGTAGGACTACAGCTGAATCTTACGAAGACAATGTTTATGAGAAATAGCCTTGTTCCTGACGCCCCATTCGCTCTCAATGGAACGACCATCTCCGAATGCAACAGCTATGTGTACCTAGGTCGAGAGGTCAACATGACAAATGACCTGGCACCCGAGCTGCGCAGGAGGAAGAGAGCGGCTTGGAACGCCTTCAAGAACGTCGAAGAAATAGCTAAGAGGACGAAGAACCTCCGGCTCCGGGCACATCTCTTTGATTCCACTGTTCTTCCTGCATTAACATATGCCTCAGAGACCTGGGCCCTACGCAAACAAGATGAGAACGCCATTCAGGTCTCCCAAAGAAGAATAGAAAGAGCTATGCTTGGAATATCACGTTTCACTCAAATGAGAGAACGAATCCGGAGTTCTGACATCCGTCGACGATCAAGGATCAGGGACGCTGTCTCATTTGCCAAGGTGTCGAAAATCAGATGGGCTGGTCACGTAATGAGATTTAAAGACGACCGTTGGACTAGAGCTGTTACTGATTGGATTCCACGGGATGTCAAGAGACCGCGTGGCCGCCCACCTACCAGATGGTCAGACTTCTTTGTCAAGGTCATGAACGATCGGTTTGAGGCCCTCCATGTTCCCGGAGCGAAGAGATGCCATTGGGCTACACTAGCACGCGACAGGGACAAATGGAGACGTTACTGGCGCCCGCTCGAGCAAATCGACGACTAACGGGAAGTTAAGTGATTAAGTGATTAAGTGATCTGTAAGACTTTCTGGGGAATGTGACTTTTAATCTTCTCTCCCCATTTTAAAAGGGATCATTAGAATTTTTTGTTGATGAGTTTTGTGAGTACTTTATAGATCTTTAGTTTTAGTCCTTTACCTGACATTGCATGCAGATATTTTGTCCCATTCATAAAGGTGTCTTTTTATTATAACTTGAGGGTTCAGAAGCTTTGTAGCTAGGTGTACACCCATTTGTTTATTTTTGTTTTCATTGTTTTTGCCCCCAGAACATCTTATTGAACACACCTCTGCAATTAATTTCCTGGAGAATTCTGCCAATTTTTTCTTCAATACATTTTATAGATACCGATCTACTTTTGAGGCTTTAAATCTACTTTGTTTACTTTTGTGAATGGTATGTGAATATGAGATACAGTTCTAATTTCATGTATTTATATATAGCTTTTCAATTTTTCCAGCACCATTTATGAAATTTTCTTTGATCTACCTTATTTATTTGGATCCATTCCCATAGATTAATTAGCCATATATATTGGTATTTGACTAAGCATTCTTAATTCTGTTCCAAGGTCTATGGGTCTATCTTTAGTCTAGTACCATGCCATTTTTATTATTACAGCTTTGTAATATAGTTCAAAGTTAGGAAATGCAATGCCTCCTATCTTATTTTTTTCCCTTTAAAATTACTTTGGCTCGGACCCTGGGCCCCCCGACCTCCCCAAGCGCCTTCCTGTTTATCCCCAATGCCGTGGCCACTTTTCTCCCTCTCCCACATCAGTGAAAAATCGACCCCGGGACACCACCTTCCCTGCACCCAGGCCCCAGGTATCCTCTCAGACCCTGGACCATCCAACCTCCCCAAGAGCCTTCCTGTTCGGACCCAGCGTCATGGTCGCTTTTCTCCCTGCCCCAGGTCAGTGAAAAATTGACTCTAGCATGCCACCTTCCCTGTGCCCAGGACCCAGGCTTCCTCTTGGACCCTGAGCCGCGCAACCTCCCAGAGCGCCTTCCTATTCATCCCGAATGCTGCGGCTGCTTTTCTCCCTCTCCCAGGTAACCGAAGGGGGCATGGCCTCTGCAGAAGTGGATGTGGCCTATTTTGGGGCCAGCAAATTCTCACGTGGCCGCAGGTAAATTACCCATACCTAGTAATCTTGTGTCACATCTCAGTCTCCATAACACCACCACAACGTGAAGAAACAGCACAAATCCCCACCACGAGGAGAGGATGATGAAAAGAGTCCAGAAGCTTCAACAGGGTTACTCACAAATGTGAGGTTTCCAATAAATAATTCAGAGATGAACTATTGAAGATGTTCAATGAACTCAAAGAAATGGTGGGACAGATATCCAGTAAATTAAAGGAGGACATAAAAAAACAATGGAACAGAGAATCAAGAAATTATAGGAGGAAATGAAAGCAGAAATTGTAAAGCTACTCACAGAAGTGTCAAGAATATAGCATTTGGTAGACGAAATAAAAATCTCAGTGTGTGCCCTCAACAGTAGAATGGCTACAGCTGAAGAGAGAATAGGTGAGCTGGAAGATAAGCAGCAGGAAGCCTGTAGGCAACAACAAACCATGGAAAGAGACCACAAAATAGCTCTAGAGCTAATCACAGTCCTAGGGGATGATTTCAAGAGGAATAACATTAGTATCACTGGAGTACCAGAAGGTCAGGGAACAATTCCAGTGAAAAAGCCACTGTGAAAGAAATCATTGCTGGAAAGTTCCCAGAGCTGGACAATGCAGGCATCCAGATTCAAGCAACCTGAAAGGTGCCAGCTAAAAGAGAACCTAACAAAAACACTCCAAGACATACCATAGTTAGAATGATGGATGCTACGGATACTGCAAGCAGCAAGGTCAAAGAAGGAAATCACATATAAAGGAGCACCCCTTAGCTTCACAGCAGACCTATCAGAGGAAACCCTCCAAGCCCAAAGGCAATGGTGGGATATAGTGAAAAAACTTACTGAAATGAATGCTTCACCAAGAATACTTTATCCCACTAAATTCTCACTCAAACTCAAAGGAACGGTACACTATTTTGTAGACAAACAACAGGTAAGGAACTTCATAGACTCAAAATCAAACCTAAAAGAAGGGTTAAAAGGGCTACTGTAAGACTACACAAACCCCTACAAGCCCAACAAACCCATACAGAAAGATGACACAAAACCCCTTGACAATAATCTCTCTCAACATCAATGGTGAAAATTCACCATTTATGAGACACAGAGTGGCAAAATGGATTCGGAGGCAGAACCCAACATTCTGCTGCCTACAAGAAACACATATGAACACTCAGAACAAACACAAACTCAAAGTCAAAGGAGGGAAAACATCCTGCAAGCAAACAATCCCCTCAAAAAAGCTGGGGTGACCTTACTAGTATCAGACAACATAGATTTCAGGTTGAAAAAGATTAGAAGGGACAGTGAAGGCCATTTTTTATTAAGCAAGGGATATGTACTGCAGGAAAAAAAAATCACACTCCTAAACATATATGCACCCAATGAGAGACTAGCCAAGTACCTACAACAATTGCTAACAGACCTTAAGAAGGACATTCTAAGCAACACAATAGTACTTGGAGACTTCAACACAGCCTTATCGCCTCTGGATAGATCAAGAAGATTAAAACTCAGCAAGGAAATAATGGCACTGAAAGAAAAAAATAGAAAAGAGAGGGCTCATAGATCTATACAGGACCTTATACCCTATAACCCCCCCCTCAAAAAAAATAATACACATTTTTTCCAGGGCACATGGAACATTTTCTAGAATAGACCACGTGCTGGGCCACAAAGCGAACCTCAACAGAATCAGGAAGATAGACATTGTATCAACTATCTTTTCAGACCAAGATGCACTGAAGATAGAAGCTAAACATGTTCAGAGGCAGAAAACCAAATCAAATACCTGAAAATTAAGCAATTCAATGTTGAACAATGAGTGGGTCAGAAAAGAAATCCAGGAAGAAATCAAAAGATACCTGGAAACAAATGAGAATGAAGACACAAGCCACCAGAACCTGTGAGATGCAGCTAAAGCTGTGTTAAAGGGAAAAATTTATGACTCTACAAGCATTTCTCAGGAGGGAAGAAAGGGCTCACATAAACAACTTGACTTTAATGCTAAAGATCTTAGAAAGGACCAAAAAAGGAGCCCAAAACTGGCAGAAAGAGTGGGGTGGGAGGTGGGAGGGTTACTGGGATCATTGGTGTTGGAGAATGGACAGTGATGGAGGGATGGGTACTAGATCATTGTATAACTGAAACCCAAGCATGAAAGTTTGTAAGTCTACAACTGTACCAAATGGTGTTTCACTAATAAAAAAAAATTACTTTGGCTATTGGGCAGTTTTATGAGCCCATACAATTTTTTTTGAATTTTATTGATTCACCATGAGATATAGTTACAAGCTTTCACGTTTGAGTTACAATCACACAATGATGACACCCATCCCTCCACCAGTGCACATTCCTCACTACCAATATCCTCATTATATCCCCACCTTTCCGACCCTCCCACTGCCTCCGTGACAGACAATATTCCGTATACTCTCTCTCTCTCCTTCTGGGTATTATGGTTTGAAATGCAGATAATGAGAGGCTAACATGTTTGGTCTTTTATCTACTTTCGGCACACCTCTCCCATCCTGACCGATTCCTCCAACCATCATTTTCTTAGTAATCCCTTCTCTATTCCAACTGTTCTCTCCCCACCCACTCATGAGACAGGCTTCCAACTATGGATCAATCTTCCTGATCCTTATATCTAATGTTTTTGAGTGTTGGTCTCGTGTTATGTTATTTTATACTCCACAAATGTTTGCAGTCCTTCTATATCTATCCCTCTCTTTCTGACTCATTTCACATAGCACAATACTCTCCATGTCTATCCACTTATAAGCAAATTTCAGGACTTCATCTTTCCTAACATCTGCAGAGCATTCCATTTTGTAGATGTACCAAAGTTTCTTTAACCAGTCATCTGTTTTCAGGGTTGTTTTCAGATTATGGCTATTGTAAAATGTGCTGCAATGAACACATTGGTATGGATGTCATTTCTACTGTGATTTTTAGCACCCTCATGATATATTCCCAGAAGTGGTATTGCGGGATCATATGGAAGCTCCATTTCTAGTTTTTGAAGGACTGTCCATATTGTTTTCCAGAAAGGCTAGACCAGTTGGCATTCCTACCAACAGTGAAAGAGCATCCCTTTTTCCTCACATACATGCCAGCATCACTGTTTGCTTTTGTTCTTTTGAATGATGTGCCAGTCTCTCTGACGTGAGATGATATCTTATTGTTGTTTTGATTTGCATCTCCCTGATTATTAGCGATGTGGAGCATTTTTTCATGTGCCTTTTGGCCTTTTGCATTTATTTTTTGAGGAAACTTCTGTTCATATCCCTAGGGCACACTACTCCATACAAATTTTAATAGAGTTTGTTCCATGTCTTTGAAACATTTGTGTTGGGAGGTATATCAGCAATCTTGATTCTTCCAGTCCATGAATAGGGAATGTCTTTCCATTTTCTATACTGAAGTACTATATTGTAGTATGTTACTATCCCTGTTTTTGGAGGGTTTTTATCCTGGGCGGATAGTTGAAACCTTTCAAAAGCCTATCAGTTGATATAGCAATATGATTTGGAATTTGTTTGTTATATTGAACCATCCTTGCATCTCTGGGTTGGTTCCACTTGGCCAAGGTGTACAATCATTTTTACATATTGCTGGAATCAATTCTTTAGGATTTTATTGGAGATGTTTATGTTGATGCTTATCAGGATTATTTGTTGGCCTACAGTTTTTCAAACAGTCTCTTTCTCTCTGTTTTGGGTAGTAATGTATTCTTTTCTTTTCCTCTTGTTTCAGCTGTAACCTCCACAAATGACGAGGTTTAACCAGTGCTGCTGATGTCTGGGTGGTATTCCTTGGCTGGTGCTGCAAGTGGGCAGGTGTCTGGAAGAGCCTGGAACATTTGCTCCCATGTAAAGTTTTCTTAGGTCCCACTTTTCAAGGGTATTTTGTTTGTGTTTTGAGCCACTAAGCTAAAGTCTAAGGATTTCCACCTGGTCTTTGAGTGTGTGAGTTAATTGGAGTATAATCGTTTGGGGTTTGGGGCTTTTGGAGTATTAACCAGATATGAAGTCTCCAAGATCAGTATTTGGGCCTCTCAAAACTGTGTCACACTGTATCTGAAGATGAAGGGTCTAGGGTCAGGATAGATGGGCAGAACTGAATTCCCTTATGTTCGCTCCTGGGAAATGTGTCTGGAAGTGTATTTTTCCACTGGGAACCCCACTGGAGCTTTGAAAAGTCTGTCTGAACTGAGGAATTTATGTCTTTCTCTCAATATTTGAAAAGCAGAAGATATAACTGAAATATCAGAACTGTGTATTTTTCTGAAGCTCTTCCACTTGGAGCTCTTTTGGAGAATTTGGATGGTGTTTCATGCAAAAATTATTCAGCCATTTGATTAGAATCTCAAAGGAAAGAAGATTTAAAAGTACAGAGATAACTCATGATAACATATACAATGGAAATGTATAGAGATCATATAGTCTGCACCCTCAGATTTATGTTTAGTCCAGCATTATTGAAACTATTCAGGCCATGCTAGTAACTTAATATTACACACTAGAATATTCTTTGCCAAGTGGCAGAAGAAAATCCTACCATTTACTTAATGGAACTTGAATACATTAAGCTGTGAAATAGTTCAGACAGAAAAGGAAAGTAGGACAAATGTGATGTGTGAAATATTACATATGAAAGCTAAAAACAATCCAACATGTGATACTAAAAAAAATTTTAAAAACTCAGGGCAACAAAGAATAGAATGGTGACTTTCAGGAGTTGGGCTTCGAGGGAAGTGGGGTGAGGTTTTCCAGCAGTAAAAAAATGTGCAGTTATAGAATGAATGGTGAAAAAGTGTACAACCTAGACACTATAGATAATACTATATTTTAAAATTACCTAGAACATAGATATTAAATATTCTTACTACAATGAAAAGGAATTAATGAAGGCGTTAGTTAACAATTTGGAAGTAATCATTTCAAACTATTTAAATGTATCAAATAAGTATAGTGTATGTCCTAAATTTACAGAATGTTGTATATTAATTATATCTCAATAAAGCTAGAAACATAAAAGAAAATATATGTGGTGTGTGAAATATGTATAAATCATATATAATAAAAGAAATAAATATTTATTTAGGTTTTATCTATACATAAGATACACATAATTAGTATATAAAAATAATGTAGATACATATGATTATATTTATTTAATTATTCATTATAGAGGCCAGAAATAAGGAATCCTAGAAATTTGTATTAGCAGTGAGACAAGAAAGTGACCTAGGGTTCTAATCAGAACAAAAAAGGATGGCATGAGTTTGAGAGAAGCAAGTGGTATGTGTGGAAAGGTTACAGAAAGACCAAGCATATACCATGAGTCTGATGCAGAGAAACTGATCAATAAATATCCATATTTTTACTTTAATAGGATAAGTACAAGAGTGATCCCCTCTTTTCAATAACTGGAGCTACGGACTTTGGCAACTTCAGGGCCCAAGAAACCTGGTGTCAAGGGCTACTGCATTGAATAGCTGGCCCAGTGGTTGAAAATGACTGGTAGGGTCACTCAGCCTCCAAACGCTTATTCAGACAGAGCCTATGCCTAGAAAAAGTTTTTGATCAAAAAATTATTTTAATTGAATCAGCATGACATTACACAGTTATAAGGCAGTTCATGATCAGGTTTCAATCATAAAATGTTCCAACACCCAATTTCCCACCACCAATGTCCCACCCATTTTCCTCCTGCCACCCTCATCCCTCCAGCCTGTCTCTATGGCAGACGCTCTCTCTCTCTCTCTCTCTCTCTCTCTCTCTCTCTCTCTCTCTCTCCCCTTTTGAGCATTATGGTTTGTAATACATATACTGACTTTGTTTGGTCCTTTACCTACTTCCAGCATACAGTTCTTATACAGAGTGATCAATTCCAAATATCTTTGTCATAGCAGTATTTAATATCCCACAAATGAGTGCAGTCATTCTATGTCTATCCCTCTTCTTTTGACTCATGTCACTTAGCATGATACTGCATTTACAAGAGAATTTTATGACTTTATTTTTTTCTAACAGCTGCATAATATTCCACTGTGTAGATATACCATACTATTTTTATCCAGTCATCTCTTCTCAGGCACTTGGGTTATTTCAAGACTTTGGTATTGTGAGTAGTGCTGCAATAAAGGTATAAGTGCAGATGGCATTTTTGATGTATGGTTTTTGGGACCCTGGGGTATACTCCCAGAAGTGGCTGTTGGGCTGTATGGAAGCTCAATTTCTAGCTTTTTGAGGAATGCCGTTATTGTTCTCCAAAAAGACTGAACCACTGGGACTCTCATACATTTCCACCAACAATATATGAGAGTCCCTTTCTCCCCACATCCACTCCAGCACTGGTTGTTCTTCTTCTTCATACCCCTGACATTTTTTCAAAGAAATAGATCAAATGCCCCTTAAATTTATATGGAAAAACAAACCCCCACAAATTGATCAGAATTTGATCAAAACTGTTGGACAGTCAGAAATGTCTGATTCTGCTGTTCTTCAATTTCTCTGCTTTTCACACTCTTTGGGGGTTTTGCTCATTATTCCTTCTCATTTCAGACACTGTCATTTCAGTTCTGCATCTGCTCAATAAAATATTAAGAAAAAATCAGTCTATTTTTCTAGTTCAGCAAAAATGAAAAATAAGGACACATACACACATATAGTTGAAAAAGTAAGGTGGCCATATTTTGTTGAGAGAATGTTTTATAATTTATTTTTTTATTTATTGTGCAGAGAGGCTCTCGGGAAGCACTGAGAGCACCAGGAGCCCCATAACTACGGTCAACCAATTGGCCAGCTGTTAATCTCACCTTCCCCATGTTACTTGTTGGCCCATGCACGTGAGCAGGCCTCAGTTAAGCATGTGCAGGCCAATGGACAACCCTTTCTGAATACATGACCACTGGCAGTAAACAGGGAAAAGAATCTTTCAAATTCCACATGAGAGCTTAAAGCCCTTGACCATGCTTCCTCAAAAGAATCTGTTCTGACAGCCTTTAGCTGCCTACCTTGCACTCAAAGAGAAAAACCCATCCACCTTCTTTCCATAACTCGCTCCACTAAACTGCCTAAAACTAGAGTTTTGACCACTCCTATATGTAAGACATTTGGAACTGAGCTAATTCCAACATGAGCAGATACTGGGGCTTCCTCACACTTGCTTTCACCAGCTCTTTGGGTAGTCAGTTTCAGTGTCTGTTTACACTAAGAACACGCAGGAAGATTAGGTGCTGGGCTTGTGCCTGTGTATAAGAAGAAACTCATTCTAAACATCCAAAACCAGTCTATGAGAAGTTGTTTGCATTCATGTAAATGTTGTAAGCAGATAGGTAAAGGGACCCTATAAATGTGATTTTGGTAAAAAATAAAATTTTAGAAGAGATTTCCTGTCTCTGAAGTGGCCCCAAGGCATGTAGGACACATCCCTTTGACACATAAAAATCTTGAGACTTTTAGAGAAGAAAAATAGGGGCACCACCCAGATGCAAAAATCCAAGGACACACGCAGAGAAGGATGGACCTCTCAGAAAAGAAACTACAGAAGAATCTATGAAATTATAAGAAAACCATCAACTGTGCAAGACTTTCTTATGCCAACACCTACATTAATTTGTATGTATGCAAAAGTTAAAAAAAAAATCCCATTTGGAAGAACTGTATAAAAGCTCCTTCTGAAAGTCACAGGATCTGCTCTTCAAGGCTATGCTCTCTGTTGAACATACATCTCACTGGTGTGTTTCTACTTTTTTGCTTGCTTTTTTCCAATCTGGAGAAGTCTGTGACCTCTTCCTTTATTTCTTGTCACATCTTTCTCAGCAAGTTTCAATTAAACCTACCTTGACTTATCATTTCACCTCTTCCTGAAATTCTTTTTTTTTTGTGAGGGAAAGGAACAGACCCACACTGCCTGTGATGAGGTTAGGTTCGGGCCTGGCATTTCCCAGAGAGCTCGGGGCCGAGGTGGTTTGAGAAGAGAGGTGGAAACACTCTCTTGAATTCTCCTGGATTCCAACTTTACTGAGCCGTGGACAAGATAAGCGTCAGAAAAAAAAAGACATCGTCAAAATATTAGTGAGACTATGGGAGGGATGAGTTAATCATTTATTTTTTGTCTCCACCCCCAGGAACTCCATGCTCATTGTCACTGTCACTGTCCTCCCATTGTTCATCGATTTGCGATTTGCTCGAGCGGGCCCAGTAACATTGTGAGACTTGTTACTGTGTTTGGCATATTGAATACATCACAGGGAGCTTCCCAGGCTTTGCTGTGTGGGCAAGATACTCTCAGAAGCTTGCTGGGCTCTCCCAGAGGGGCAAAGGAATCGAACTCTGGTCAGCCGTGTCAGCTGCATGCAAGGCAAACACCCTACCAGCTGTGCTATCGCTCCAGCCCTCTGCTCACTAAGTTTGTTTAAGATTTATTTTGCTTTCTGATCCATACTCAGTGGTGTTCAGGGGGTCACTTCTGGGGCCTCTGAGGACCACTCGAAGTGTGGCATGGAATCCAGGTCCACCCTAGGTAGGGCAAGAGCACTATTCACCACACTATCTTTCCTCTCTGCTCATTTTATTTGGCTTCTAAGTACTAAGAGCCAGTGTTTCTCACTGAGGGCCATATGGCCTGTCTAGGATTCAGAGTATTAGCTGGTGGCCACAGGTGAAAATTACGTAAAGGGGGTGCGTGATTTGAGACTAGTAGTGCAGGGAAAAAGCAAAGCAAACTTGGGAGGAGCCAAAGTTGGAAAATGTTGGCCAGCACTGACTCAGAGGAGAGGCTTAATGATAGACACTTCTTCAAAAACAAACTAACAAGCAAAACAGTCTAGAAACAAAGTGTAATCCTCTCACACACAACAGGAGTGGAAACAAGTCACTACTGTTGTCTGCAAGCATTATGGACTACGTTTCTGATCTCTGGAGTCTGACCTTAGTTTTCAGAACAGCTGTAACTCCGCTGGAATTTTGCCCACAATTTGGAGGAAGGCCATGCTCACTAATGGTCTGGGTAGGGAATTTGAAGATTTTGTTCCGGATAGGAAAGGAGTGCATTTCTCAGAGATTTGCTTTCTGCCTGAGAAGCACGTTATGTTTCCAACATTTCTAACAGAAGGAACAAACAACAAATAGCGACAGAGAAATCTAAGTTGTCAGACTCACATGGTCCCCTCAAGCCTGAGGAGGGAACTCATAGAGAGTTGATCATCTGAGTAAACACCTGAAAAGGCTGGATGGGAAACAGAAGCTGTTTCCACAACCGTTGTCCTCTCTCCCCTACTGGCCCACAGAGTTCTGGTTCCTTCCAAGGCTTGCTTCTCAGCGGCTGGGATCCTAGCTGCCCCAGCCCCTGCCTCTCCTGCTCTCATCCCATGATGTCCTCACAAAACACTCACTGCCCACAGAGTGGCCAGGGAAACAAACATTTCTGTTAGTGAGTCCACAAGATTTCAGCTTGGGGTTAAAAGCATAGAAAATCATAGTATCAGTTATCTGCGTCGCAGCTCTAATGTTACCCTACTCAAATCACTGCTGATTAAAACCAGCCATGTTAATAAACCTCAGGCTTTATTTCCCCTCAAACGTCTATAACCACTTTTCACAACCCCTATTAAAAAGCAAAACCAAAGAAAAACACAGCTTGGGGGCCCAACTGCCACATATTCTCTAGAGAAGGAGTAAGAAAGAAATGGTTCTTTTTCTCTCCACCTTTTCCCCGCATAATGAAGTGAACGCTTTTTTCATAACTTAAGGGAGAAATCAGTAAGAGCAGAAGGACAGTATCAGGGCTCTGCAGACAGCAACCCTCTCTCCCAGAAACAAACGCATTTGCCAGCAATTCCTGGTGTCTGACTCACATCCTTATTACCTCCTTCTCCTCGCTTTCCCCTTAAGGGACTGATTTTTCCTCCCATCTAAGCCAAAAAGAATTTCTCTGGATTAAGGAGACTGATGAAAGCATTTTTAATATTTGAGTTCATGTTTGCAAGTTCTATAAAACCCAGGTTAGGTTGCCAGCTGCCTGCTTTGTCTTCGTCCACTGTTCCTCCCTCTCTTACAGCAGTTTTTCTCTTTCATTTGCTCTACCAGCCAAGGATCTTCTGCAGTTCGTGTCTTTAGTCCCTGGCAACTTTCCCTGCTCTCTGCAGACTCTCAGCTAGCCAGATACAGAATGGAATATCTTTCAAAAATCTTTCAGAAACTTGTGGCAGGGAAATCTATGACATCTTTCATGTTGATGCCATATGTATTTCAAGTAGACAGCTCAGAGGAGAACATGATTCAAGCCCTGGAGGGAAACTAGTAAACCATTCATCCCAGCAATGGCTGGAACTTTCTGCACCCACCCCCACCTTAGAGGGAGGGAAGCAAACAATGGTCTTTGTCCTTTGTTCTTCCCACAATTTGCATCACTGTTACAATTTTACTTTCTCTTGCTCCTCAAACTTTATCTTTGCCAACTTCACCTTGAATCCCAGGAACCTGGAACTGTTCCATACAAGTAGGTCTTTGCCTAAAACAGAAAAATCCAGTTTAATTACATGGTTTTTGCAGGAGATGCGGGGTCGGGCAAGAGGCTGGCTGGTTTTTCTTTTAGTCTTTTAACTGTACTAATAGAGTGAACCTGCTGCTACTCCGAGCTGGATTGATTTTTCAGACATTGACTGTTACCAAAAGGCCACTGACTTCTATGCAAAGCATCATTTTAAGACCATTTCCATCAAATAACTTACTTTGAAATTTCTCTTTCCTTCTTACATACAGTCACATCGTAACCCACAAGCTCATCAATTTCATATGAGATATACATATATTTGTTGACTGGGTCTATTCTCATCTTTGAAGGGGTCATGTTGTCTTCAAATACAATACCCAGAAAAGACTGGCTGACCAAGAACAAACAATTCAATGAATTCTGCAAGAAAATTATTGTCTGAAGGAGAAGACATAAACCCTTTCATCTATTTGAGAAGATTTTTAAAAGTGAAATACTTATTTTTTCAGTCATTGTACTTTAACAGTTATGGTTACTGATGGCTAATGTTTTCATTTCAAATATGATGTATTTTTAAAAATTTTTTTGTTGAATCAGTGTAAGAAGTTATGAAGCTTTCATGTTTGAGTTTCAGTCATACAATGATTGAACACTCATCCCTCCAACAGGCCTTTAAATATGATATAGGTTAGCAATAGAACAGCCTGAACATAGTCTCATTGGTGTTTCTCTAAAGGACTAGGGAAAGTATATTTAATGCCAGGAATAATCCTTTAATAATTTACACTATTTAATCTCTGAAATGACCCCTTGAGGTAGATATTATAAGTCTCAAATAGATTGTGTCAATTGTCCAAGGTCATTCATCATCAGCACTGAGATTGTCATTATCCTCATTAAATATACTTTCTATTTGGCAAAACCTTTATGCTAAGGGCATTTTAAGTACCTTATAAGCATAACTTATATTCCTATCAATAATAATGAAAAGTACATATTATCACTTCATAAATGAGTAACCAAGCCTCAAAAATTCATTCATTAACTTGCCTCAAGCATTATAATTGATACTCTGAAGATTCATATCTATATCACTGACTTCTGCAGCTCATTATGGGTTGATTCTAAAATGTGATTACATATTCTTTGAATTATCACACCAAAACATGGGCAGTATTTTTCCCTTACAAGAAGTTAGACTTGGTGACTGAAGCACCCAATATTTTAAATGAAGAAAATAAACTAGAAGGAAGCTAAGAAACTTTCAAAATTAGGCCAAAGCCTTGTGGAAGACCCAAAATGAGAGAGAGAGAGAGAGAGAGAGAGAAGAAGAAGAAGAAGAAGAAGAAGAAGAAGAAGAAGAAGAAGAAGAAGAAGAAGAAGAAGAAGAAGAAGAAGAAGGAAGAAAAGTGCCTGCCAAGGAGGCAGGAGTGGGGAAGAGAGAAGGGAAATTGGGGACATTGTTGGTGGGAAATATGGTGAAGGGATGGGTGTTGGAACATTATATGACTGAAATCCAATCATGAACTTTATAACTGTGTGTCTCACTATGATTCAATTAAAAAAATTAAAGAAGAATAAACCTTTATGAATTCCTTCTTGAGCTTCCTCTCTTCTCAAGAACACTTTCGAGTTGTTGAGACTCTCAGACAGCATACGCAAGGTATTGAAATTTCCTGTAATAGCCATGCAATGGGGCCAGCTGGGAATCCTCTTGCAGCCCCACTCAAGTTATCAGGATTGTAGCTCTGACTGACATCTATTCATAGCCTTTAGCAACCCTGAACTGGAACCATAAGGCTGAGGCTTTTTAAAATTCTGATCCACAGGGGGCTGAAGACATAGTACAGTGGATAGGGTGCTTGCCTTGCATGCTCCCAACCCAGATTCAACCCCCTAAACTTCATATGATCCCCTGAACCAACAAGGAGTGATCTCTGAATGTAGAATCAAGAGTAAGCACTGAGAACCACAGGATATGAACCATAACCAAATGAAAAGTAAATTTGATCCACAACGCTGCAAAATTATAACTGGTATTTTAATCTACTAGGTTCTCGGATAACTATAAAACTAATGCATATATTTCTCTTCTAATAGTGTTACACCAAAAGCAATTCCATTTGCTATTGTGTGTACAAAGACTTAAAAAATCATGGACATGGAAATAGAAATTCTTTCCATATTTCTCTGAATTCTCTACACTTAGACAAACACACACTTATCACCTAAAACTTTATGATTGATCATCATGCCTACACAGTGAATTCATGTAGATATGAGAGATAAAGTTACCTTTGGTTAAATACAGTTCCTATGGTCCAAATCAAAGCACTAAGAGTTTTAGACTTCATGGGTAAAGTTTCAATATTTTGAAGTCTCTAAACAGTGTAAAAAATATCTGATTTCACTGGTACTATCATATTAAGATGAGACCATTTGTAATGGGCTCACTAAGTAGCTTGCAGTTCGATTGCTGAAACTCCTCGGAGATTTTAGTGAATAGAAAATCCCCCCACCCCACACACACACACATACATTGCATAAATGGCCCCTCATGTCTCCAAATCCTTAGTGAAGCTTAAGGATATTCAGACATAACCCAATGAGGACTCAGTGTCTTAGTCTTTGCTTCTCTGGATCTTGACCAAGTCATTTGTGCAAACAATGAAATGGCCTGAGAAATACACTTGCTAATCATGAACTTGTTACCAATGGTACATAATTCAATATGGAACAGCCTAAAACTTCAAAGAGTTTGGACAAATTCTCAATTTTTATCAGACTATATGAATCACCCAACCTCATTATTCCTGTCACTGCTTTTCCATCACTTAGAAATTCTTTCACATAAGATTAAAAATGTAGAGATTTTGCCTTTAATATAACTGTAAATAACATATCCCCAAGAGAAGATCTTCCTGATGAATAAACACATGACTTTAATTTTCTTGGCTCTGTAAAAGTGCTTTTAAAGTAATCCAGGCAAAAATCTCCATGGACCACAACTCACAGGCTGCCTGTTCCCCAATCCTAGCATAAGGATAACACACCCTATGTTTTTTTTCCTTCCTCTTTTTAATCAAATGCATTACAGAATGCTATTACTCATGGGGTTGCATTTCTCCAGATGGTTTACTAGCACCACTGTGGATTCTATTCAGAAGGAAACAGAATAGTGTTTCCCAGTTTAGTGCCTTGAATCGGTTTGTTTTCCCTAGGTCTCTGCTTGCTGACCTCACATTTCAGGAAACTCCAAGAGGACTGAGTCTGTGTCATACCAGACTGGATCATGTGTGTTTGGAATTATATACTGATGCCAGAGTAAAATTCATTTTCTCTTCTAATTGGTGGGAGTGAGGATTTAAGATTGTCCTAAGACTAAAAGAGAAAGTTGAACTTCTTTTGTCCTAGATTCATAGCACCCAATTAATCACTTATGTCGAATCAATTCACCATATTCACATATGTTTTTTAAATGATTCTCTTCAGGCTGTATCGTCTTAGTTTGAAAGTCCTATGGTGACAACATTTAAGCAGCTAGCTTATTTTCCTGTGCAACTCACAGATCTATATCAGCAAGCCCAGGTGATTTCCCAGTCAAAGCTCACATAGGACTTTTGTCAAGATTGATTTTTCATAATGCTCAAAAGTAGAGAGAGAAGGGGTGGAGGAAGAGGAGAAGAAAAAAGAAAGAAAGAAAGAAAGAAAGAAAGAAAGAAAGAAAGAAGAAGAAGAAGAAGAAGAAGAAGTTGAAGGAGGAGGAGGAGGAGGAGGAGGAGGAGGAGGAAGAGGAGGAAGGGGGGGAGAAGGAGGAGGAGGAGTAGAAGAAGGAGGAGAAGGGAAGCTGGGGATATAGATGGTAGGAAATGGAGGGATGAATGTTAGAACATTGTATGATTAAAACCCGAATATGAACAACTTTGTAACTGTGTATTTCATGATGATACAATTTAAATAAATGAATAAATAATACATTTTAAAGAAAGAAAGATTTCTTATTCCTTAATGGAAATCTCCTTCAGCAGCAGAAGATAAAAGTGGACTCAAAGTTATCTTTCTATGCTATTTTAAACCTAAATTATAAAACAAAAAAAAACAAAATTACTCTTCCTATATTGACATACCCAAACCAGAAGATCTTGAGTGATATATTAGATAAAATAAGCAGATAATATCATTTATTGGGTAATATTAATTATAATAAAATGTGACAGGCATTTTTTTATAAGTCTATAAAATGGATCTTGTTAGCTACATCAAGTTGAAAATAAATTTGAAAGGGGTTATATAATGCAAGTAACACATCATTTAGTTGTGTCTTAATAAGAAGTATTGTGTAGGGCGTTTGCCTTGCATGCAGCCAACATGGCTGACCTGAGTTCAATTCCTCTGTCCCTCTCAGAGAGCCCGGCAAGCTACCAAGAGTATCTCGTATCTCGCCCGCACAGCAAAGACTAGCAAGCTACCCATGACCTATTCGATATGACAAACACAGTAACAAGTCTCACAATGTTCCTGGGCCCGCTCGAGAAAATCGATGAACAATGGGAGGACAGTGACAGTGACAGTGTGTGAGGGATAAGAAAGTTAGTATAGCCTTAAGAATTCAGTCTTGCTTATGGTAGGCCTCAGTTTGATCCCTGGTACTAAGTATGTGCCCCTGCACTCAGGGAGCACTCCTGAGTGCAGAGATGGGAATAGTTCCTGAGCCCTGCTGGTGTGGCCCTAGAACACAACACAGAATACAAATTTCTGAAGAATCAATGAGCATAAGGATAGAGAAACTCCAACATCGTGTGTTAAACTTCAAACTTGAATTATGCAAAAGATTGTTACCAGAAGATGAGCCAATTACTCAGTGGAGTGTATTGATAAGAAGACAGAGAATTCTCAGATGCCAGGATGATGAGCTGTATCTTCAATAATAAGTAACAAGTAAAAGGTAAAGAGATTAATGTGGAGAAAGAAGTGACAAGAGGCTAGTGGAGCAATTCATGATATGGCACAAGAACTGTGCAGCTCAGCACCATGTGATGTGATGTGATGTGATGACATTCAAATGGCCATTTAACATTCCTAAAGACCATATTTTACACTATAGGTCACAGCATTTCTCCAAGTATAGTCATTACAAAGTTGTGTGTTTGTGTGTGTGCGTGTTTTCCCCCACTTTATTTAAATACCATGTTTTATAAAGTTGCTCATGATGATTTGTTACAAGCATTCACACAGACTTTTCATTTTACATTCTCTCCAGTTTTGTAAATTTCCCCAAATAAGTCTTCTATTTTGTTCTCTGCCAAATTCTAAAAAATATTTTAAGAATAATTTAAGGTTTACAGGAAAAGTAGAAAAAGAATAGAAAAGGTTTGTGTGTTAAAACAATCATTCTGGGCGTAGCACATTCTGGAGAAGGGATGACGAGTCTGTTCTGAGCAATCTGTAGTAAGTTATTGAGAGGAGGCAGAAATTCACTGTGTGCTTAGGAGAAGGGGGTAGCAGTATGGAGGGAAAACAAATGGTACAAAATAATGCTGGAATTTGGGAACTGAGACACATTTGTATTAAATTTTTATGAAATCACACTTTCCACAACTATTTTCCATTTGGATATATTAAAGTTTCTTTGATGATTGGTGGGCAAATATCCTCTTCTGATTTGTGGAGTGTCCTTTAGTTCTTGTTCTGTTGTTGTTGTTGTTTGTGGTGCAGAAGCTTTTTAGTTTTGATTGAAGACATTTCTTGCTTCCATGTTTTGCAGTGTTCTACCTATGTTTTCCTAATCCAATTTATGGATTCAGGTATTATGTTAAGATCTTTAATATATTTTGATTTGTCTTTTGTTTATGGTGTTAGGTACAGATCTGCCTTTACTTATTTATTTTTGCAGGAGACCAATCAAGTATCCCAACATAATTTGTTGAAGAGGTTTTTTTTGCTCCATTTCATGTTTTTTGCTCCTTTATCGAAGCTTAAATATTTGAATATCTGTCAAAGACTTTCAATTCTGTTCCATTGGTTTGAAGGTCTGTCCTTATTCTAGTCTCACAGTGTTTTAATAATTACATTTTGAATTTGTGGAAAAAGAAGTTCACATTTTATTATTTTTCTAGGATTGTTCGGCTATTCAGGGATTATTATATACGAATTTAAAAAATGTTTGATCAATGTCTTTAAACAATGTTGTGGGTGAGGGTGAAGAGATAGTACAGTGGGCAGGATGCTTGCCTTCTATGTGATCAACCAGAGTTCGATTCTGGCATCTGATACAGGCACCTGCAGTCAGGAGTAATTCCTGAGTGCAGAGCCAGGAGTAACCCCTGAGCATATCCAGCTATGGTCAAGAAACTCTGTTTTTAGAAAGATTGCATTGTATCTCTGCATTGCTTTGGCAAGACCACCATTTTGACTGTGCTGATCCTTCCTTTTCATGAACAAGGGATGTGTTTCCACTTTCTCATGTCCTTCTTCATTTCCTTTAATAGTATTTCTTGGTGTAAGTGTTTTCCTTCTTTTGTTGATTCCACACACTTGTTTTTTCTGAGACACAACTGTGAATGGAATTTATTTTTAAATTTCACTCTCCTCTATTTCATTATTTATATATATAAAAGCCAGAGATTGCTATGCACTGATTTTGCAGACTTCTACTTTACTGTGTAAGTCTACTGTTCCTAGGAATTTCTTGTTTTAGAGTTTTCTAAATATAGTATCATGTTGTCTGCAAATAGTGAGGGCTTGACTTCTTTTCCGATCCTCTTTTGCCTAATTTCTATTGCAAGGACTTCCAGTACTATATCAAACAGAAGTGGTGAGAGTGGGCAACCTTGTCTTAAGCCTGATCTTTGAGTGAAGGCTTTCAATATTTTACCATTGAGTACAATGTTTTCTGTGGATTTGTGGTAAATGACTAACTATTTTGAAGAAAGCTCCTTCAACTACCACTTTATTTAGAGTTTTTTAATCATGAATGAATGTTGGATCTTATCATATCATTTTTCTGAATCTGTCGATATTATTATAGGATTTTTATTTTTCTCAGTAATGATATAGTGTATACGTTGATTGACTCGGCTTTATTAAGCCATCTTTGCATCTCCTACTTGATCATGGTGAATTAACTTGGTCTTGGTGACTTAACTTTTGATATATTGTTGAATTGTCGAATTATGTTTGCTAACATTTTACACCACTATTTCCCAATTATTTTGATGGCTTATATGCTTATTCTTGTTTGTTTTTGGCGATTGTTTGATTTCCTCACTTACTGCCTCAGTAGTCAGTTGTTTAATTTCCCAGCGCTGAATTTTATTTTCCATTCGTTTCCAGTACATCATGGCCTAATGGGGTAGTTAGTATAGTTTTTAATTTTTTTATTTCATAGAGATATGTTTTGTGACTCACCATGTAGTTTATGTTGGAGAATATCTCATGTACATTGGAGAAGAATTTATATTTAACTTTTGGGGGAATGAAGATATTTATATATGCTAAGCCCATCTCTTCCATTTGTTCCTTTAAAGCCAGTGTTTACTTGAATTTTAGTCTGGCTGATCTACCTAAGGGTGATGGTGTTGAAGTCTCCAACTATTATTCTGTTGCTATCAGTATCTTCCTAAGGTAATATATTTTTTTCACTGACAGTTAAGAAATTTACATCCCTGATAACTTCTTTTAACCTGAATTCTATGTTGTTTAAGTATAGACTTGTTTCTTAAAATATTGTTTTTAAGCCATTGACTTTGAACCTGTGTTGCTCTATTTAAATATATCTCTTTCTAGGCAGCAGAAAATTGGGTTCTGTTTACTGATCCATCCTGCTAGTTGGTGTCTCTTAATTGGTGAGTTTGTGTCATTGATATTGAGTAAGATTATTGACAAGTGGGGTATGGTGTCACCAGCAGGACAATCTGTACCTGTGAGGCAAGTGCATCAGCAACCTTATGGTGCCTTCAGACTTCTAGATACCCCAAAATTGCTGCTGTGCTTTTGGCCAGACCCCATCAACTTGGGGTCAGGTTTATCAAGAAAGTAAACAACTAAAAGTTAGGTATGTGGGAGACACACCCACAAACCATCTCCAGCTCAGCTATATAACTGAAGGCAAGGCTTCTCTGGTTCCTGATCAAACTGCTTAATGGCCATGATTCTAGAGACTCAGAAACAAATCTCAGACCCCAGGGGTTTTTGTAGAATTATGTCCATTCCCCACAGTAGGTTACCAGTGCCGGTCCACCCCAGGGAGGAAAGGGTGCTGTCCCTCCGTCTGCTCCCTCTTGGAAGCTCGGTGGCCAACATCTTCCAGAGGCCATTGGACAGTCAGGTTTGGGCCCGCAATGATGAGAAATGTGGGGCTTCATGGGATGGGGGCGAAACTGGCCCTTTCTTCCCAGCCCCAACGAGACCCGAGGTCACCACCCACGTATGGCCTCTCTAGCTCCTGATCAAGCTGCTTAACAGCCATGATCCCAGAGACTCAGGAACAAATCTCAGAACCCAGCTGGTTTTGGCAGAAATCCCTCCAGATTTAATTGTTAAAATTTTGGAATTCCAAAATCTCACAGCCACTACTGTGGCTGCGTGACATCACATAACCAGCAATAGGAAACAAATTGTCTAATGTTGACTTTTCGGCAGACCTAAATGTTGGGGTAAAATCCCAAATAATAATGGTGGGTCTGGTATCAAAATATTGAATGTAATCAAAGTAGAGTGATAGTGATGTGGAAATCACCTGCCTGCCCCACAGGTAGAGGGAGGGTGTGGGATGGGGGGTATACTGGGGGTTTTGGTGGTGGAAAATGTGGTGAAGGGACAGATGTTTCATCATTGTATGACTGAGACTTAAACCTGAAAGCTTTGTAACTGCTCTCACAGTGATTCAATAAATAAATTTATAAAAAGAAAAAAAAAGTAAGGTGGAGTTCATGCTCAATTCAATCACCTAGTCAATGGCTGAATAATTAGCAATACTCCTACATTAAAAAAATATAATTGACAAGAAATTAAGTTATTGCTATCTTTCTGTTGAAGTTAAAAGAGTGTGTGAAATTTATCTTGTCTTAAAGAAGCCTCTTCAATTCTTCTTGTGAGGTTGTATTCAAGGCCATGAAGTTCCTTAGCTGTTATTTATGCATTAAGTTCAGTATTGTTCCTTCAAGTCTTAATGATCATCTATATGGATAGAGTATTCTTTGTAAGGTGTTCACTTCATTGAATTTTAAACTATGCCCACTGTTTTTCTGTTAGTCTGCATGGTCTGACAGTATAAATGCTGAATATTAAAGAAGCTTTTTTTTTTAAAACATGTCATTTCCTTCTTTGATATCACTCCTTTCTTCATCGTTGTTTTTTGCTTTGTTTTGTTTGGAGGCCTCATCTGGCAGTGATCAAGGATTATTCCTGGCTTTGTATTCAGGAATCACTGCTGGCAATTTCACAAGGAATGCTGGGATTGAAACTGAGTGGTTTGCATTCAGGAAAATGCCCTACTTCTGGTAGTATGTCTCTGGTGTAAATGATATTGCTGTTTTTAATAGTCTATCTCTATTCTTTGTAATTCTGTTTAGGATGTTTTGGAGTAATTTTATCTGGATCTCTTTGGCTGTTGCCTTCCGGATCTCTTGAATCTGGTTGCATGCACTCGTCATCCAATAGTTCTCTTGTGTGCTCTTCATTAATTTTGAGACTTTTCAATATTCTGTTGATTTCTAGAGGCTTAATTCATCCCATCTTGAAGATCACTGATTTTGTCCTCATCTTCTGTTACTCTTCTGCCAAGACCTTCCACTATTTATCTGAGTTCACCTACCCAAATATTTATTTATGCCACTTCTAATTATAATTTTCTCACTTTTGACCTCATATTTTTTATACTTGCACATTGTTTCTTTGACCTCACTAAATATCATTAACATGTTCCCTATGAAGTCTTCAGTTGAGAGATTATAGAACTGGTCACCACTGGGTAAATCCTCTGGGCTTCTTTATTCAATAAGTGTGGTGGTGTCCTATTCTTCTTCCCTATGACTGTCTATTGCAGTCTATAGTTGAGTCTTTCTATTCACGACTTCTGTTTCCTTGTCAGCAAGCTCTTTGGAGGAACCCAGTGGGCACTGCTATCTTCCTTCCCTGTTGGAACTATACCAACCTATTTTGTTGCTACTGACTAGATCTTTAGAGCTTCCTGCAAGGATTCCAGGTAGGCTTTAAATGTCATTGACCCTGTCACTACTGTGGTCATAGTTTAGGATTATATGATTTCTTACTCTCACAATTACCTTTGTATATTTTTGTATGAATAGGTAATTTGGGCAAGTATCAAACTAGGTAATGAGGTGTGGTTGGTAGCAGTTAATCTACTCCAGAGAGTTCAGTATAAGAGTCTAACTACTCCCCCGCCCTTGCGATATGTCAGGGAATGAAGCAGTGCAGTAGTGTTTTCACTGTGTGGTGCTGGGTCCTGGCAGACTCTGTATGTTGTTGGGTCTTTGTGCTGTGCTCTCTGCCCTGCAGTGTAGGAAGGGATACCAGGCCAGCTGCTTTGCAACCAAACCCAAGGCTCCTAACTGTATTCTGCCACCTCTCAAATGTTAATTGTAATATTAAAGGGAAAAATAATAAATCCAATCATGATAAAATATTTGGAGTTAAGGGAGGGAGAAAAGGGAAATTCCTGACTGATCTAAACCACTTGTCCAGGGTTAGGAAAGCCAGTATTCGTCTACATCCCTTCAGCTGCCCTTTTGTTCTTCCTATGTTTGAGAAAAATGCCCGTGACTAGTATACTTCATAAGGGATAGATAAATTTTCTAACTGAAATAAGTTTAGGTATACTTGTCATGGTGGATGGAAATCCATAATTTATAGTATTTTATTTCTGTGTCAAATGAAAT
The DNA here is from genome assembly GCF_029834395.1 of Sorex fumeus. Taxonomy (NCBI): domain Eukaryota; kingdom Metazoa; phylum Chordata; class Mammalia; order Eulipotyphla; family Soricidae; genus Sorex; species Sorex fumeus. Next base: position 8,722,215 of record NW_026606103.1, read on the forward strand.
AACCACAAACTCACTGGATTCTCTAAGATATGTTTAATTTCATACATAATTCATTTTTACTTTCATAAAGAATGCTTGCATTTAGAGATACTAACATACAACAAGCCTATTTTAGAGCAGTTTCTTTTTTGCTGTGAGCCTATTTGATCCTCATGTAAATTTGGTTTCAATCCCCATATCATTAAAGTATGAACCAAAGTTACATGTGACTACTTTAGCATGAAAGAGATGAAATTCTGTTAAGAAGAGTTATGTTTCAACACTTAAGCACATTATCTAAACGTATGCTGAAAACATAATCTAGGACATAGAATAAAGCTTTTTATAAGCTAGGCTTACTCAACAATCACACTTTAGCTCTTTCTCCTCTCCCGCATCTTCGCCTTACACATTTTGATCAAGTTGGGTAAACCAGTCCATTAACTAGATCTTAGAACACTCTGGGAAGACAGTTGAAATGAAAGAGGAGTAATCCAACTATACCATGGTAAATCTATGGCACTGAAGAACAAAAATCTTTTACATATATTAGTCAACGTCTCTCTTCTAATTTGATTGATTTTTAAATTTATTTATTGAGGTACGATGACTAACAATACTGTTAATGATAGCTTTATGCACACATTGTTCCAGCACCACACCACCACCAAACTGCCTACTTCCTTCTAACAATTTCCCAAGACCTCTCTCCTACCCCTCAGTTCAGTTCCATAGACCAACTCTCCAGCTTGTTGTCTTGTCCCTTTATTATGCATCTTTATTTTATTTTCCAAGCATTCTACATTCAATGGTACTTATTTATTGGTTCATAAAAATATTTATTATTTTCTTTTTATTTAACTTCAAATTGTTTGATTCCTACCCTCCCCATTTCTGTTAGGGATTAATTTCCATTATCAAAGCATAGTTGTCTGAGAAGATGATACAATTTCTATCTTCTTGATTTTATGGAGATATATTTTGTGATCCAGCATGCAGTATGTCTTGGAGAATGCCTGTCCTGTGTGCACCAGAGTAGAATATATAATCTACTCTGAAGGCACAAATGGCCCTTTACATGTTGATTAGGTCCATATCTTCCACTTTTTCTCCAAGACCCATATTTCTTGCCAAGTTTTTGCCTCTTAATCTGCCCAACAGTTATAGCTAGTATAAAAGTGTTCTGCCCTTTTGAATGGCTGTCAACATCTTCGTTCAGATCTATATTTTTTTTGTTTTCAATACTTCGATGCTGAATCATTCGGTGCATATATGTTTAGGATTGTGAGTTCTTCTAAATATATTGATTATGTGGTCATTATAAAGTTACCTTGACACATATAGTCTTTTAATTCGATGTTTATATTGTCTGGTATAAGTATGGCGACCACATCTTTTTTTAAAAATTTTTATTAGTGAAACGTGAAACACCAGGAGGTACAGTTATAGACTTACAAATTTTTGTGCTTGGGTTTCAGTTATACAATGATCAAGTACCCATCCCTCCACCAGGCCCATCCTCCACCACTATGGGTCCCAGTATCCCTCCTACCCTCCATACCCCCCATCCCACCCTGCCTCTGTGGCAGGACATTCCCTTTTGTTCTATCTCTCTACTTTTGGGTTTTGTGGTTTGCAAAAGAGGCATTGAGTGGCAATCATGTTTGATCTATAGTCTACTTTCAGCATGCTTCTCCCATCCTGGGAGGATCCTTCCAACACCCTTTATTTGGTGCTTTCTTCTCTATCTGAGCTCCCTTTTCTCCTAGAATGTGTGGCTGGCCTCCAAACCATGGAGCAAAATTCCTGGTACTAATCTCGGCAACTCTTGGGTGTTAATCTCCTATTTTGTTACTTTATGTTCCCCAGATGAATGCAATCTTTCCACATCTTTTTTTTTAAAGGAACTTGTTTGACTCTTAGTCTAGTTTTTAGCCTTTGACTTTGAATCTCTCGTTACCCAGAATGTTCAGGTGTGCAGTGGGCAGTAGAGTCGTGCTTACTTTTCTGATCCACCCTGCTTCTCTGTGTCTCTTGATGATAAGTTGATTGATGAGGACGTTGACAATTTTATAACTTTCATAAAAGTTCTATTTACTTGTGAAGTTTGTCTTATATTTTAGAGAATCTTTTAATACATTTTGCAAAACTAATTTAAGGCTATGAACTTTCTAACTCTTGTATCTCGATGAAGTTTTGTATCATTCTTTTTCATCTGAATGATAACTTAGTTGCATAGAATGCACACCTATAAGGTGTGTATATCATCAAAGATTTTTGCTTTAATTATATCCTCTCTGGCTTGTAGAATCTCACTGGAGAGATCTGCTGTAAATATTATGATGTCTTTTGTATGTAAGTTTGCTCTTTAATCTTTCTGAACGTTCATAGAACTTTAACATAACTGATTAACTGACAGCTCAGAAAATGAAGGCAAGTAAGAATTTTTGATTTTGATATATTCTTTTTTAAATGGATATCTTACTGAACATATATTTATTTATACAGATTCAGTATAGTACATATCAAAACATAAATGATATTTTTTAAGAAAACAGAACAAACAACCAAATATTTGCGTGGAAGCACTATCACTGTCACTGTCCTCCTGTTGTTCATCAATTTGCTCGAGTGGACCCTGTAACGTCTCCACTGTGACAATTGTTACTGTGTTTGGCATATCAAACATGTCATGGGTAGCTTGCCAGGTTTTGCCGTGAGGGCGAGATACTCTCCGTAGCTTGCCAGGCTCTCCAAGAGGAGCGGAAGAATCAAACTCTGGTCGGCCATGTTGGACACTTAAAGATTTCATTTTCTCTCTCCTGTCACATTTTTCTTTATTTTATTTTTTTACTTTAATTTTTTATTGAATCATCATGAGATGCAGTTACAAACCTTTTATGTTTGAGTTTCAGTCATACAATGATTGAACACCCACCTCTCCACCAGTGTACAATTTCCACCAGTAATGTTTCCAGTATTTCCCCCCACCCCTTCCCACATCCCAGTCCTCACCCTACCTCTATGGCAGACAATTTCCCCAATGCACTCTCTCTACTTTGGGGCATTATAGTTTGCTCAAATTTTCCCACAACCATTCAAGCCTGTCTGTCAGGGGCAGACACTAGATAATTTATTTTCTATTGCTCATTTTGAATATCATAAGAGGTCTGGCATTCTAAGATTGTAAATGATTGGGGTCCAGAGACATTTCCAGGCTTATAATCCATTTTGGTATTCAACTGGAATCCCTGGACCAGGGTCTTTGGTGCACTAAGATGGTGCCTGGAGGCAGATTGTGAGCATGACAGCCAGGATCAAGAGTGGGCAGGGAGCTGGGGAGGGACAGCCTGGACTCCTCTGCTGCTGCCACCATGTGGCCTGGAGTCTTAGTCCTTTTAGCCTGCATACCTGGGCCTTGTTTGTGGCAGCTCGTGGTTGCCTGGGGCTTCCTCTGGAGCCTTCGGGAGAGCACACTTGCTCCATCTGAGGTGTCCTGGTGAAACTGGCTCAGTACGGGGCCAGATAGATCCCAGGGAACCTCTCACATCTTTCTAAATAAGTTTCACTTAATAAAAGCTATCTTGCTTCACAAAAAAACAATGCAAGTCCCACTTGCATTTTTTTTTCATCTTTTCCAGTGAAATCAGGTTACTGAAGGCCACTGTAATGTCCAGATCCTTAAGAATATTGCTTCTGTTTTTCTTTAGTAGTTTCTGGTATAATCCGTAGATCTTTAGTACATTTTGAATTATCTTTTATGTATAGTGTTTGCTATGATTACTCAGTTTTTACAAGTGGTTATGCAAGATATCCAATATTTTGGATCCAATCTTGAATAATTTTTAAGTATTCATTTCTGAAATGTATTTTTAAGAGGCTTTCTATGCTCTGCTTCATGTGTCCAACTCCTCTGTATTGTCTTTTAAACTATGCGAGAGTATAAAAATTTGAAGTTTTAATTCTAAGTCCTTGAAGATGTCATAATGATTTTGATGAGACTTGCATTAATTCTATATAGTGCTTTGAATAGGATAGAATTTTTTTATGTAGGAGTATTGCTATTTATTCAACCACTGATTAGCTGATTGAATTGTGCATGAACTCCACCTTACTATTTTTTTCATTTTTTTATAATTTTATTTATTGAATCACCGTGAGAGCAGTTACAAAGCTTTCCGGTCTAAGTCTTGGTCATACAATGAAACACCACCTGTACCTTCACCAGTGCCCATTCTCCACCACCAAAAATCCCAGTATACCCCCATCCTACACCCTCCCCCTGCCTGTGGGGCAGATGATTTCCACATTACTCTCTACTTTGATCACATTCAATATTTTGACACCAGACCCACCATTATTATTTGAAATTTTACCCCAACACTCAGATCTGCTGAAAAGGCAACAGTAGACAATTTGTGTTCTGTTGCTGCTTATGAATAACATATGATGTCACATGGCTGCAGTAGGGCCATGTGATTTTGAAATTCCAAAATTTTAACACTTAAATCTGGAGAGATTTCTACCAAAAGTCACTGGGTTTCAAGATTTGTTCCTGAGTCTCTGGGATCATGGACGTTAAGGAGCTTGATCAGGAGCCAGAGAGGCTGTTCGTGGGCTATGACTTGGGGTCTCGTTGGGGTGGGGAGGACAGGCACGGCTCCACCCCATCCCATGAGGCCCAAGAAGTTTCGTCACTGTGGGCCCAAGCCTGACTGTCCAATGGGGTCTGGAGGATGACGGCCACGGAGCAGCCAGGGGGAAGCAGGCAGATAGGATATAAATTTTGACAACACCAATCATCCCAATTTATGAACATTGAATATTTTTCCATTTCTTGGTTTCCTTTTCTATTTCTTTCATACATGACGTTTCTTTCATACATGACATTTAATGTCCATGGTATAGATCTCTAATTTGTTAAGTTAATTTCTTGGTATGTTTTCATGACAGTTTGATTTAACTATTATTTTTTTTGTTGTTGTTTGAGAGCTACACTGGCAGTTCTCAGGGCTAAATCTTGGCCCTGTGCTCAGAGATCAATATAGGAAGTGTTCAGAATCCATATGAGGTGCTGAGGATCAAATCCAGGTCAGCCACATATAATGTAATGTAAGTACCCTGCCCACTACACAATCTCTCTTCTAAATGGATTAGGGATTTTTGATCTTCATGTTTTCTATTTTATTGTTTATAGGTAGAAATGCAACATATTTCTGTGTGTGAATTTTTTAGCTTGCATCTTTTCTCATCAATTTAAAGAAGGCCTTTGATTCTGTTGAGACTGAAATGGTCATTGCAGCCCTAGCCAAACAGGGCGTTCAAACTCAGTACATCAGGATCCTCCGTGAGCTGTATTGTGGATTCACCACCAGGATCTCACCATTCTACAGGGAGGTGATCATTGACGTCAAGAGAGGGGTTCAGCAGGGTGATACCATTTCACCAAAACTCTTCAATGCCACCCTCAAAAACATCATCAATGGCTGGAATGGGAAGAAATGGGAGTGAAAATAGATGGTCAGCAACTATACCACCTCAACTTCACTGATGACATCGTTCTAATAAAACTAAACATTAGCCAAGCGGCACAAATGCTGGCCAACTTTGACCGTGAGTTTTGAAAAGTAGGACTGCAGCTGAATCTCACCAAAACAATGTTCATGAAAAATTAACTAGTCGCTGATGTTCCATTTACTATCAACAGATATCTCTGAATGCAAAAGCTATGTGTACACGGGTCGAGAACTCAACATGAGGAACGACCTGGCACCAGAACTGCGCAGGAGAAAGAGAGTGGCATGGAACTCTTTCAAGAGAGTCAAAGAAGTTGTTAAGAGGACGAATATTCTCCGGCTCTGGACACATATTTTCGACTCCACTGTTCTTTTTTTTTTTTTTTTTTTTTTTTTTTTTTAGTGAAGCACCATGAGGTACAGTTGTAGACTTACAAATCTTTGTGCCTGAGTTTCGGTCATACAATGATCAAATACCCATCCCTCCACCAGTGCCCATTTCCCCCCACCCCCCTCCCACCCTGCCTCTGTGGCAGGGCATTCCCCTTTGTTCTCTCTCTCCTTTTGGGTGTTGTGGTCTGCAAAAGAGGCATTGAGTGGCAATCATGTTCAGTCCATAGTCTACTTTAAACATGCATCTCCCCTCCTGGGAGGATCCTCCAAACACCTTTCATTTGGTGTTCCCTTCTCTATCTGAACTGCCCTTTCCCCTAGAATATCCGGCTGGCCTCTAAGTTATGGAGTAATCCTCCTGGTGTTGATCTCAGCTATTCTTAGGTATTGATCTCATATTTTGTTGCTTTATATCCCCCAGATGAATGCAATTTTTCTATGTCTATCCCTCTCTTTCTGACTCATTTCGCTTAGCATGATACTTTCCATATTGTACCACTTGTATGTAAATTTCATGACTTCATCTTTTCTAAGAGCTACATAGTACTCCATTGTGTAGATGTACCAGAGTTTCTTTAACCAGTCTCTGTTCTTGGGCACTCAGGTTTCTTCCAGTTTCTGGCTATTGTAAAGAGTGCTGCAATGAACAAACAAGTGCAGATGTCACTTCGACTACACATTTTTGCCTCTCTGGGGTATATTCCCAGGAGTGGTATCGCTGGGTCAAATGGGAGCTCAATTTCTAAATTTTTGAGAAACGTCCATACTGTTTTCCAAAAGGGCTGAACTAGTCGACATTCCCACCAACAGTGAAGGAGTGTCCCTTTCTCGCCACATCCACGCCAGCATCGGTTGCTTTTGTTCTTTTGAATGTGGGCCAGTCTCTGAGGTGTGAGATGGTATCTCATTGTGGTTTTGATCTGCATCTCCCTGATGATTAATGATGTAGAGCATTTTCTCATGTGCTTTTTTGCCATTCGGATTTCTTCTTTGAGAAAGTTTCTGTTCATTTCATTGCCCCATTTTTGGATGGGGTTGGATGTTTTCTTCTTGTGGAGTTCCACCAGTATTTTGTATATCCTTGTTATCAACCCCTTGTCAGATGTGTATTCGGTGAATATCCTTTCCCATTCTGTAGACTGTCTTTGTATTTTGGTCACTGTTTCTTTGGAGGTGCAGAAGCTTCTTAGTTTAAGATAGTCCCATTTATCTATCTCTGTTTTTACTTGCTCGGCCAGTGGTGTGGCATCTTTGAAAGTACCATTAGCCTCAATGTCATGGAGGGTTTTGCCAACTTTGTCTTCAATGTACCTTATGGTGTCTGGTCTGATGTTGAGGTCTTTAATCCATTTTGATCTTATTTTTGTACATGGTGTTAGGCAGAGTTCTGAGCCCATTTTTTTGCATGTAGCCGTCCAGTGATGCCAGCACAATTTGTTAAAGAGGCTTTCCTTACTCCACTTCACATTTATTGCACCTTTATCAAAGATTAGATGATCATATGATTGAGGGGAGATGTCAGTGTATTCAACCCTGTTCCATTGGTCTGCAGTTCTGCTTTTGTTCCAGTACCACGCTGTTTTAATTATTACTGCTTTGTAGTAGAGTTTGAAGTTAGGGAGGTTGATTCCTCCCATTTTCTTTTTCCCAAGAATTGCTTTAGCTATTCGTGGGGGCTTATTGTTCCATATAAATTTCAGGAGTGTTTGCTCCATTTCTTTGAAGAATGTCATGGGTATCCTTATAGGGATTGCATTGAATTTATACAATGCTTTCGGTAGTATTGCCATTTTGACAATGTTAAGTCTCCTGACCCATGAGCAGGGGATATCTTTCCATTTCCTCATGTCCTCTTTTATTTCCTGAAGTAGCGTTTTATAGTTTTCTTTGTACAGGTCCTTTACTTCCTTAGTTAAGCTGATTCCTAGGTACTTGATTTTCTGGGGCACAATTGTGAACGGGATTGTTTTTTTCATGTTGCTTTCTTCTCTCTCACTGTTTGCGTATAGGAAAGCCATGGACTTTGGGGTATTGATTTTATAGCCTGCAACTTTACTATACGAGTCTATTGTTTCTAGGAGTTTTTTGGTGGAGGTTATTGGGTTCTCTAAGTATAGTAACATATCATCTGCGAATAGTGTCGACTCCACTGTTCTTCCTGCACTAATAAACACCTCAGAGACCTGGACCCTATGAAAACAGGACAAGATCGCTCTTCAGGTATCCCAAAGAGGAATTGAAAGCGCTATGCTTGGAATATCACATTTCACTCAACTGAGAGAAGGAATCTGGAGTTCTGACCTCTGTCAACAATCAAGATCACACAGACTGGAGCAATAACAGGCACAGAGGGTAGGACATTTGCCTTGTGCACGGCCGACCGGGTTCGATTCTCAGCATCCCATATGGTCCTCTGAGTACCACCAGGGGAAATTCCTGAGTGCAGAGCCAGTAGTAACTCCTGTGCATCGCTGGGTGTGACCCAAAAAGCAAAAAAAAAAAAATAAAAAATTAAAAATTAAAAAAAATAAAATGAGTCAGGCATGCTGTCTCATTTGCCAAGGCATCAGATGGGCTGGACACATAATGCGATTTAAAGATGACCGCTGGTCTAGAGTTGTTACTGACTGGATTCCACAGGACATCAAAAGGATGCATGGCTGCTCACCTACGAGATGGTCAGACTTCTTTGTCAAAACCCTGAACAAATGGTTTGAGGCTCCTCGTTGTTCCTGGAGTGAGCAGATGATATTGGGCTACACTAGCATGTGACAGGGATGAATGAAGACATTACTGGTGCCGTCTTGAGCAAACCAAAGATCAACTGGATGACAAGTGACAACGGATACAGGTGATCTTTGCTTTACTAGTATATTGATTCTAAGAGTTTAATAGTGGTGATTCTATTGTCTTCTATGTATAATATTATACTCTCTTCAAATTGTGGTTTTTGGCTTCTTTGATAATTTGGGTCCCTTTTATTGATATTTTCTTGTCCAATTACTGTGATAAGTTTTCCCATGACCATATTGAAACTATTGACATATAAGTGAACATCTTTGGCTGTATCTCAGTGGAAAGTTTTAATTTTTGTTATTGAATTTTATGCTGGCTGTGTATTTGTTGTAAATGGTCATTGTTATTTCAAAAAAAGTCTCCATCTACAATTTTCTTGAGAATTTTTATTATAAATAGATGTTGAATGTCTCCAATCATTGGAAAAGACGAGTAAGAAGAGGCTGCTAAAATCTCAGAGCTGGGAGGAATAGAAACGTTACTCGTGCCCACTCTAGTAATTTGATGATCAATGGGATGACAGTGACAGTGACAATGACAGTTGAATATGTCACTGAATAAGAATATGTTGAATATGTTGTTCAAAGTTCTCAAAACTGATTAATATACATACGGCTTTTTCCTTCCTTTTGTTAATATGGTGCATTACACTAACAAACTTGATAATATTAAACCATCTTTATATCCATAGAATGAATTCTACTTGATTATTATTTATCATCTTTTTAATATGTTATTTGTTTCAATTCTAAAATTTAAAACTTAATGAAAAATAAAGGATAGGCCTCCGATTTGACCCATTTTTTGTTATACCTATAAAACACAGAAATATCTATTCCAGAAAATATTTGTACACTGCATTCCTTAGTATAATTTCCAGAGTATAAAAGCAACCCAAATGTCCAGCAACACATGAATGGCTAGAGAAGTTTTTATATATGAACAATTGAATACTATTTAGCCAATAGATAAGATAAAGTCTTGTAGTTTTTTGTAAGTTGAATGGAATTGGAGAGTTTTATGCTGAGAGAAATAAACCAGCACAATAAAAACAAATAAAAGGTTGAGCTAATTTGTCTACAGCATATAGAGAAATAAACGAAGGGTTTAGGCAATATTTATTGGTGTAATCTGTGATAATAAAATACAGAGTACTCCAGGTGTGGGGGGAGTAGGTGAGGGAAAATTAATAGTTTGTCAGGAAGTAACTAAGGAAAGAAGTGGAAGATCTGGTGCACATTGGCAGTGTTAAGGGGGGTAACAATAATTATTAAAACTATAACTATAAATTTAAAATAATGGGGGACTTGGTGGGAGAAAGAAATATCAGATTGGAGTTGACTCAGGGCTAAGGGAAGGACACGGGCACTTGCGTGGCATTGTATGCAGTAACTTTAGACAACAATGCCATGAACTTAAGCACTATTGTAACTCGATTACCTAAACTATAATAAAATTAAGAATCAAAAAGTGAAAAATGACCAGCATCCCTTAAACAGGAATAAAAAGTCCAGGCACAGGGAAAGTGTCCACAGTTTCTGAGGAAAGAAAGGGGACTTTAGCTGTGTTCTGGCTCTTATCTATTTCTTTATCTCACCCTTCCTTCTGTATTTCCCACAATTTCTTTCCTTCTTCCTTAGTACTTGGCCCTCTCTTTGGCCTTTTATTTGCTACTGATTCAGATCTCATAGCTTCCATTAGGCCAGAGGACCCTGGGCCATGAACTCTTTATACTAGCCTTCTCTTCTTTTTTTTTTTTAATTTTTTTTTATTAGTGAAACACCATGAGGTACAGTTGTAGATTTACAATTTTTTGTGCTTGGGTTTGATTATACAATGATCAGATACCCATCCCTCCACCAGTGCCCATTTTCCACCACCATGGAAATATTAAAAACTGAGTCATCTTTAGAATGATGATATTCAAGAAAACAGATAAACAGGTACTGAAAATAAACTTTTCTTAGCAAACAGTTGTCTGGACAAAACAAATGATGGTCACATTTTTTTCAAAGGGTAAACCTGAAAATTCCCCTTTGTTGCACAATAAGACGAATTTTTAAAGGATCATAAAAAAGACAACCTATTGAATTGCCATATATCAAGATATTGAGAGAATTTATGAACACAGCTGAGACATATAATCTATCTATAGATCTATAGTCATTTCTTTGGGGTAAAAATATTGTTCAACTAAGATATGCTTCCTCAAAGCTCTTACTCTGGGTTGCAGATACAGTACAGGCATTACCTTGCACATGACTGACTCTAGTTCCATCCCTGGCAACTGCATGTGGTCTCTTGAGACCTGCCAGTATTAATTCATAAGCAGAGAGTCAGCAGTAAATTCTCAGAATTGCCAATGATGGCCCTCAAACAAACAAAAAGATTTTCAATCTAAGAGTGATATAATTAAGGTACAAAATATTATCAGAATTTCTAAACACCTTCAAATTGCATGCAAAATTTAATTATTTCATGGGGGTGTTAGGAATCTATAGTGTCCTTTACATTTTTGAATGTGTCAATAGGTTTGAAAATATAATATATAAAATATGCTTTTCTACAAAAAGAATGATGATCCTTGTCACTTTCCTCCTGTACACCCAATATGAAGTCAATTTTTTTGTTTCCATTAACCCTCCTGGGCTCTCTTGAGCAGTTTTTTAAGCTCAGTATAAAAACCACTTATAAAAGATTCATAACCCACTTTTCCAAAAGAAGTTATTTTGATATCTGAAAAATCATGTCATGTAGCAATGTAGCACTGCCCTCCCCTTGTTCATCGATTTGCTCGAGCAGGCACCAGTAACGTCTCCATTGTGAGACTTGTTGTTACTGTTTTTGGCTTATCGAACATGCCACAGAGAGTTTGCCAGGCTCTTCCATGAGGGTAGGATACTCTCGGTAGCTTGCCGGGTTCTCCGAGAGGGATGGAAGAATTGAACCCGGGTCAGCCGCATGCAAGTCAAATGCTCTACCCACTGTGCTATCGTTCCAGCTCAACTTATTAAAAAAAAAGTTGAATATATTCTTTGTAATTATTCCTTAGAGTAATCTATGATAACCAGAAATGCATATTTTCAGGATCATATATGAACACCTTTATTTTTCATATTTTGTAGGGATCACACGAAACAGTATCCCAGGGTTTTGGGGACCATTCCTGGCAAAATATGACTGGGTGGTGGGAACACTCTGGGCCAGAACTTTGACTGGTACTTAAAGGTTCAGTGGTTCAGTACTTTCAACCACCAGGGTAGCACCAGCAGTGTTTCAGACCCACTAGTAACACTCAGTGGTGACAGGAGAATTATGTGTTGCTGAGAGTTAAACTTCAGAGTCTTCCTTATACCAGGTATGTGCTCCACACATTTAAGGCATCTTCCTAACTTCAATATCAAAACATATTAGCCTCTCTTTGAGTCTAATTAAAATGTAAACTCTTTAATATTCTAATAAAATTTACATTAATCATAAATATATGGAGAATAAAGCATGGGGATCGAAGTTAAATAGGATAAGTTGGTGAAATTAACACTACCCAAATGATAATAACAACATCTGTAAATTGAGTAATTGTAAGTGTTCTATATAAAACATTTTGTTATTCAAGGTATGTAAAAAGTTCTTATTCATTCTAGCATTTCTTCACAGAAATGACCTCTGACACACCTGAGCAGAACAGGGAGTCATTAAGAAGTGTAGGTACTCTGGTATACATGTGAGAAGATTGAGATCAGGAGTGTACAAGAACTCAGATAGGCAAAAAGGCAGCAGTGATACAGTCACAGAAATGGTCTTTTCAGGGCTTCACACACACATGCAAATGGCACTATGAACACTCATTGCCACCACTAGTCCTCAGACAGACTCTCTTGCCCATGCATTGAACAATACTAATTTTGTCTTTACACCAATCCTCAAAGGCCCTCTGGTGGCTCAGAATCTGGTTCTATCTCACTTATTCTGGAAATAGGAAAGCATTTAGATGATGAGAAACAAAATATCAGTCTTCTAATATTCTTAGTAATATTATAATAAAAATGTACAAAAACCAGATATAAGAAAGATATAATCGATATTATATCTATATAGATATAATCTATAACATTAATAGCTTACATAAGACACTGGATTTGCACCCAAGCCTTAGAGGGAAATGAGGTTTTTCTGTCCGATGAAAGGGATTTCTTTGGACTGAATCAATCTGTTAGAGAGTGGAAGAGAAGGAAGTGAAAGGTAATGAGGTCTTGCTCATGGCAAACTGGCACTAAATGACATGGTCTTTTCCGTAAGAACTTTACTGAACAACCTTTAAAAGAAAATATAGGTAGTCTTGATATCAGACTCCTGAGGTGTAAGTAATGAAGACATTTCTAGTTATAGAAAAAATAAATTTTTCTTCCTGGTTCAATCTTGAGAAATTATAGGAATCCAGGAATTTATCCGTTTCTTCCAGGTTCTCTTGTTTCGTGGCATATAGACTCTCAAAGTAGTCACTGATGATATTTTGAATCTCATTGGTTTCTGTTGTGATGTCCCCTTTTTAATTTCTGATTCCGTTTATTAGGTGCTGGCATAACTGGACAACCACATGCAAAAAATGGGCTTAAAATTCAGATAAAAATGGATTAAAGATCTCAACATCAGGCCAAAATCCATAAGGTACATTGAAGACAAGGTTGGCAAAACCCTCCACGATATTGAGGCTAACGGTATCTTCAAAGACGACACTCCACTGATCAAACAAGGGGAAAACAGAGATAAACAAATGGGACTATCTTAAATTAAGAAGCTTCTGCACCTCAAAAGATACAGTGACCAGAATACAAAGACAATCTACAGAATGGAAAAGGATATTTACCCAATACCCATCTGATAAGAGGTTGATATCAAGGACATACAAAGCACTGGTTGAACTCTACAAGAAGAAAACATCTAACCCCATCAAAAAATGGGGTGATGAAATGAACAGAAACTTTTCCAAAGAAGAAATCTGAATGGCTGAAAGACACATGAGCAAATGCTCTACATCACTAATCATCAGGGAGATGTAGATCAAAACAACAATGAGATATCATCTCACACCACAGAGACTGGCCCACATCCAAAAGAACAAAAGCAACCTGTGTTGATGTGAATGTGGTGAGAAAGAGACACCACTTCACTCCTGGTGGGAATGCCAACTGGTTCAGCCCTTTTGGAAAACAGTATGGACAACTCTCAAAAAATTAGAAATAGAGCTCCCATTTGACCCAGCTATACCATTCCTGGGAATATATCCTGACGAGGCAAAAAAGTACAGTCGAAATGACATCTGCACTTCTATGTTCACTGCTGCACTATTCACAATAGCCAAAATATGGAAAAAGCACGAGTGCCTGAGAACAGATGACTAGTTAAAGAAACTTTGGTACATCTACACAATAATGGAGTACTATGTAGCTGTTAGAAAAGATGCAGTCATGAAAGTTACATGCAGTAACTTACTACATGGAAAGTATCATGCTAAGTGAAATGAGTCAGAAAGAGAGGGACAGACATAGAAAGATTGCATTCATCTGGAGAATATAAAGTAACAAATTAGGAGACTAACACTCAAGAATAGCCAATATAAGTACAAGGAGGTTTACTCCATGGCTTGGAGGCCAGCCACACATGCTAGGACAAAAGGGAGCTCAGATAAAGAAGGGAGTGCCAAGTAAAGGGTGTTGGGAGGATCCTCCCAGGATGAGAGATGCATGCTGAAAGTAGACTATAGACCAAACATAATAGCCACTCAATGACTCTTTTGCAAACCACAGCACCCAAAAGGAGAAAGAAAACAAAACGGAATTCCCTGACATAGGGGTGGGGTAAGATGGGTGGGATGGGGGGGTGGGAGGGATACTGGGAGCACTGGAGGTAGAAAATGGGCACTGGTGGAGGGATGGGTACTCAATCATTGTATAACTGAAACCCAAGCACAAAAAATTGTAACCCCATGGTGTTTCACTAATAAAATTAATTTAAAAAATTAATTAAAAAAAAGTTGCCATCAAAGTCAACATATGAAAATCAGAATAGAAAGCACACACATGTACACACATTTCCATGCACACATATTCACACACATGTATACACACATACACACACATATACACTCCAGAGTTGATAGATATGTAAGTATCACATTTTGCTCCCACCAGTCAAAGAATAGATAGGAAGACATTCAGAGCAATGAGAGTAGCAAGTGACTTCTGAAACCAGTAGGAAAAGAAAGGCTAATCAAAATCATGTTGAATTAAATTCTATCACAATGTACCTGTTGAGTGAGACACTCTGACATAGAGAAGAAAATACTGTGAAGGGAAATAGGAGGGAATAGGAGGGAAATAATTTCTAAGGTAAACTTTAATAAAGAAGTGTTTTGAAAAGTAAAAGCAAAGACTGTTGAGGGTAATGTTTTGGGCTAGCCTAAGAAAATACTAGGAAAATACAAACAGACAATAAGCTAAGAGAATTATTTCAAAGAGTTTAATTGACAACATACTATGAAGAGATTGTTACAAAGGAACAATTGTTTCATAGGAAGCTTTGAAAGTCCCCTAAGAGTATAAAACTTTATTCAATTATAGAGCAATAAGGAGCAAGGAGAGAGAAATAATCAGGTCTATATTTTAAAATTTTAGGAATTCTAGAAATTTTAGATTCTAGATTTAAACAAATTTTAGATTTTAGATAAAATTCTTTAAATTTTAGAAAATTTGTGGCCATAGGTGCAATGAATAAATTTAATAAAATATTAGTGAGAGGTAGGCCAGTTTAAAGATTGTTATCTTCTTCAGGGCACACAGGAGTTTGAAGGGTGAGTATCCAACCAACTGAAGCCATAATCACACCTGCTGCTACAGTCACACCAAGGGTTCAACCCACCACTTCACGAATATTCTCTGCACAGATGCCAAACTGCAAATAATTTTAGGTACCCTGGTCCCCAGACTGAGAACACTGAAGTTTCTTGGATTTGGGGTGGACAGCCTCCCACAACACCCTATACTTCCTGAATCCTCAACAGTCACATGACATCCCAGAGCCACCACCATATTGACTCACACCCTAACCTGCTGGACTCATTCCTGACTAAATCTCTGAGACTGGAGATGCACTCCAAGCAGCTACAATTCATGGAAACACCATTATCTGCAGTGAACTCATTGGTTCAGACCAATGATCCTAAAGTCTCTGAACCACAGGACCTCATATGTGGTCACATACAGTACCTCCTAATTCCTCAATACTGAAATTCTTAAAGAGGTATACCAAATTAGATGGGAAAGTAACATAGAAGCCTACTAAACTCAACAAATCAAAACAATAACAGATGTCTGAGCTAGCAACAGTTTAGTAAATTCTTAGACAAGGACTTAACATACTTGTGATTAGATATAACTATATTCACATAAAAATATCTTTTTAAACTTATTGATTTTAATATTGGTACTTTTTATCTAATTAATTTCAACTCGACTTCTATCAACTGTTGTGGCTTTTGTTTATGTAAAATAAGTAAAACATTTAAAAATATGATTTCACTAATATAAGCAAGATATGTCAAAGATTCTTAGTCACTTTTTGTCTGTATATGAAACTCATTGAGACAACATAGGCATAGTCACAACGGACTCACAAGTGAATAATGAAAGATGCTTCATAGAAATAAGCTACACAATGAGAAGGAAAACAGCTCATTGGAAATACGGCTCTGCTTTGAGACTGCTGAGTTGAGGTTATTGATGTATGGTCCTATGGCAACAATTCATCAAAACAGGAGATGGGAGGGTCTAGGACAGAGGAGCACTTGAAGCAAGGGGACAGTGTGGAAAGGAGTGAAGAAGAATTCTAACAGTCAAATGTAAAGAACAAACCAAAAGGATCAACAGGGAAAGAGGAAATTACATGGGAGCAGTAGTAATAGGGAGAGGGAGAGAACTCTTCTGAGTCAGAGTGGTATCTTGTTATTCTTTTGAGTTCTTTATACACCAACTAACATCCAGAAAAACAACATCGTCTTGATTATGGCTAATAGAAAAGTAAAGCTGAATCTTATTTGTTCAGCGGGCTGTCACAATTTCCTCATCAATAAAATGGAAGTGTTAAATATTTCAAACATACCACTCTAATAAGACTTGATGTGGTTTTTATCTCTATTAGATATACTGTTTTGTTTTTAAACAAGACACTAATTACACAAATAATATACAAATGTGTGTATTTTCTTTGTAAAGAAAAAAATCATAAACTTTTTCACTCCCAACCCCAACTTTCCTCCCTCTGTATTTTGATCCCTGTAATTAGATCACTAAGAAGAGCCTGAAGGATAATTAAATGGACCAGGAGCTATGAAAACAGAACCCTGCAGATGAAGTCTCACAGGAGAACTGCAGCCCCGCTAAAGCTCAGCTGCAAGCTTAGAGCCCAGAAAACCTTGTGTCTGCAGTTCTTCTAGGAACCAGGAGCTGATGGTAACCAGGCTGTAACTGGAAACTGGGCTAGTAGGTAATTCTGGGAATCATAGTTTCACTTTAGCTGTGTGCACACATTGCAAATCCAGAAGCTATTCCAGATAATGACAAATATAAAATGTGCTTGTTGCGGACTCATCATTGTACTGTTTGATCTGTGGGTATCCAGTTATTCCATGTAACAGGCTTTTCTATGAGAGAGTGGGTCAGTTCTCCACGCATTTAACATATCAAAGAAAGAAAATAAGGGAACAGTCTGATCAATGAGAACAAAGGAAAGAAAATCTTAGAAAATGCAACTTTGGGAGGAAACAAATTTGGGAAGAAACTTAACTCATTTCTTTTCTCATTGATACCAGCCACATATTTATGTCCAAAGAACCCAACTTCGTGATCTTGACTACTGCCAAATGAAGTTCATCATTGTCATTCGGAAGAGCCGTGTTTCACAGAAAGGAACAAAAAAAGCAAGGACCACATAACTACTATTCTAATTATGAACTGGAATGTGTCAGCCAGAAATGAGTTACAAGCTGGCCAGAACCTGCAAACTATAGTTAGATATTTAATAAAGCTCAGGCATGCAGCTGCTAGCAATGCTGGAAGTTTGCCACCGTTTATTATGGTGGCGCCTGGCAACACACTGTAGTTAAGGCTGTATCAGTCTTTCCATTAGAAATACCAAATTTTAAGGCTCTCTATATCTTCTCTTTTAATCACAGAAATTTCTAACCACATAAATTGAAACATATATGCCGATTGTTCAAAATGAGAACCTTCGGTTGTGGTTGTCATTGTTGCTGTTGAAGTGTTTTTTTTACAAATTTAAAGAACTTCAGTCTGGTCTTCCTGTTTAGCACAAACGTGCATGCACACAAACACACACACGCACACACACACGCACACACATATACACATACACCTGCAAAAATGGTAATGTATATAAGTTGCTGGATTTGGCTTTAATTCATCTTAAAATTTCCTTTCCATTCTTGAGGACAAGTGGAAAACTATCCTATGATTAAACAATTTTGATTCAAATATGGAATCTGTTAGCCAAATCCAGAGATGGAGAGAAATAACTTTCCATTCTATACTTTAGAGTGAGATGTTTCACCTGGAATATAAAAGAAATGAGTAAAGAGCTTTTGGCTTTAACATATGTTAATAAATAGTTTTCCAGGGTCTGGAGCATTAGCACAGTGGGTAGGGAGTTTGCCTTGTACATTGTTGATGCAGATTCGATTCCCAGCATCCCATATGGTCCCCTGAGCACTGTCAGGAGTAATTCCTGAGTGCAAAGCCAGGAGTAACCCCTGTACATTGCCAGGTGTGACACACAAAAAAAAAGAACGAATTTTCCATTGAGAAAATCTCATAAGCAAAATCAGTAGTACAATATTAAGCATAATACTTTGTGTTTTCCTTATAATGTACAATTTCTCAGTTTTGATAATAAGATATGGTGTGTTTTACATCTATAAATCTATTAAGAACAAAGGAAGCAAGAAATGTGGAGGGAGGGAGGAAAGAAAAGAGGTTTGATGGAAATAAAGAAAGGGAAGGAAAAGGAAGAAAAGGAAGGAGAGAGAACAATGAGAGCTAAATAGTTAACTTCACAATAGAGAATTAAGAAATGCTACCTTAACCAAGTAAGGTTAACATTGAAATCAGTAAAACATATTTAACATCCTAATGTGATCATTTTCTAAGT
The DNA here is from genome assembly GCF_029834395.1 of Sorex fumeus. NCBI lineage: Eukaryota > Metazoa > Chordata > Mammalia > Eulipotyphla > Soricidae > Sorex > Sorex fumeus. The sequence continues at coordinate 8,741,120 of NW_026606103.1, forward strand.
ATTCTTACATAAAATAATGATCATGATAGCACTGTAAAACTGTCCTCCCATTGTTCATTGATTTGCCCGAGTGGGCACCAGTAACATCTCCATTGTGAGACTTGTTGTTACCATTTTTGGCATATCGAGTACGTCACAAGTAGCTTTCCAGGCTTTGCCATGAGGGCAAGATACTCTCGGTAGTTTATGATTATGATAAATCATGACAAAACATCAGTCAAACTGGAATTTATAGCCACTCTAAAAAACAAGTGACCAATACTTATTTAAATTAAACCATGAAGATCATGAAATACAAGAACGCAGACTGGTTATGCCTGTGACACAATAACTGAATAGTAGGATTGGATCCTGGAAGTTGGAAAGGGAATTGGAAAATCTGCTAAATTTGAATCAAGTATACAGTTTAGTTAATAATATTACAAAAATGTTGCTTTCTTGGTTGTGATCAAAGTATTCTGGTTATAAAAGTTTTAATATTTAAAAAACCAAGTGAAGATAATAAGAGAGCTCTAGCCTTAGCCATTGTCAAGATCCCAGACACCCTTCCAATGAGTTGTTCTTCCAGGTTTGAAATTTCCCTAGCTCTCCAGTCTTACCTTAATAATAGAATCACCATGTAATAAATCTTACTCTGGCTTACCTACTTACTTGCTCAGCAAATAAATCATATGCTGGCTCTTTTACATGGAGGGTCCCTGTCTGGTACAAATGACAGATTCTATTGTCACTCTCCTCATGCACTGGGACATTGGTGTGATTTTTATGTGGCCCTCTACGGTGCCCACTGTTTGAATATTCACTCGCACACTGAAAGTGTGTTCACTGGGAACTATACCTAAAATTCTATAATATTTGAGGTGCCTTTCCTGAGTTGCACATGTGCCTAGCTATTAAATTTAATGTATTATCTTTTTAAAAGCCCCTTTTGAGAATGAGGAGGGTGGTGTTGGTCAGTGGGTGGAGTGACCCTCACATTCAGCTGGCAGCCTGGGGTGGGTCTAGGTCTGTTCCTCAGCTTATGCTTTCCTGCGCTCTGGCATCAACCATCTTCTGCCTTTTCATGACTGATGCCTTCAAAAAATGCCTCAGTTTTTCCAGAAGAGCAAGTACCTTTGTGCCTTAGTGAGAAACATTCCTCGTGTCTCCTATCTGTGCCATTTGGATTTTCATCACTTAATCACTTAATCACTTAACTTCCCGTTAGTCGTCGATTTGCTCGAGTGGGTGCCAGTAACGTCTCCATTTGTCCCTGTCGCGTGCTAGTGTAGCCCAATGGCATCTGTTCGCTCTGGGAACATGAAGAGCCTCAAACCGATCGTTCATGATCTTGACGAAGAAGTCTGACCATCTGGTAGGTGGATTTTCATGCAACCTGAAAATAGTATTTTTCAGATGCAAATCGTACAATATTCCAAAACCACAAGTACCAAAGGGTCATGGTCAGGTTCTCTAGGTTATTGTCTTCTGTTACTCCTTACTTAGGGCAAATTGCCATGGCTACCACAGGCAAGAAAATGTCTAACTTGTCTAAAACTTGTTTGAAACCATCTCTTACCAATGGGCTCTTCTGTCAAACCTTTATATATCTAGAAACTTCCTACACAAATTGATAGCATGCCCCCAGATAGCTGGATTGGTTCCTGTTGTTTTTGACTTGAATGTCCTTTGAGGAACCTGATTCTGTAAGAAAAAAGTCTTAATATTTAGCACAGACTCTCCCCACTTCAAATGAAATGAGGTAAAGTGATGCTTGAGTGTATGCTTGCTTTGAAAAAAAATTGACCCAGTCAAATTTCACCTTCTTTGTAGTTTTCTACCTATATCAGACTTGGTGCTTCTAGTCTGCATATGCATTCTATACCCTTCAGAAATTCCTGCCATGTTGATTTCTGGTGCACTGTTATAGGATGATAAGTAAGAGAACATTATTGCTGTTCTTTTGCTTTTAAAATATGAACACCTGCGCTTTGTGTGTGCAATATCTTCTGGTGTCTCTAGTAAATTATTTTCTTTTTTTTTTTTTTTTTTTTATTTATTGAATCACTGTGGGAAAGGTTACAAAGCTTTCAGGTTTATGTCTCAGTCATGCAAATATCAAACACATTTCCCTTTACCAATACTTATTTTTTCCCATGAAGAACCCCAATAAAACCCCACCCCCAACCCCTCCCCGTCCCTGTGAGGCAGATGAATTCTAGTTAACACTCTATCCGCTTTGATTAGATTGTTTCAATAAAAGATTCACCACTATTATTTAGAGTTTACCCCCCCCCCCAAATCAGACATGCTGAAAAAGCATTGTGAAGTGATTTGCTTTCTCCAGCTGGGTTCAAGAATTAAATGTTGGTTTTGGATTTCTGCTATTTTACTTATTGACCCTGGAAGTATTTCTACTGAAAGTCAGATAGTTAAGAAATTGGTTTCTGTGTTCTGGAGTCGTGGCCGTGCTGGAGAGCCGCTCATGGGGGACAACTGGTGGCCTCAGTAGGGCGTGAAGGGCGGAGCGAAACGCCCCCCTTCCCATGAGGTTTTAGTCGCCCCCACACTCCCGGCTCATACCTGCTGTCCACAAGGCTCCCATGTGGCCGCCATCTTTCTTTCCAGAGAGGAGAGGGCGAATGGGGCAACACCCTTTCCCCTCCGGCAGACTTGATGGGCTGGATCAACGCATAGTCCATTCACTTTTCTGCTCCAAGCTGCTGGGTTCTGCATTAAGTCCTTGTGCTTCTGGGGCCATGGCCGTGCTGGAGAGCCGCTCGTGGGGGGCAACTGGTGACCTCGGTAGGGCGTGAAGGACGGACCGGAACGCCCCCCGACCCATGAGGTTTTAGTCGCCCCCATTCCCCCGGCTCATACCTGCTGTCCACAAGGCTCCCATGTGGCCGCCATCTTTCTTTCCAGAGAAGAGAGGGCGAATGGGGCAACACCCTTTCCCCTCCTGCAGACTTGATGGCCTGGGTCAATGCATAGTCCGTTCACTTTTCTGCTCCAAGCTGCTGGGTTCTGCATTAAGTCCTTGTGCTTCTGGGGCCGTGGCTGTGCTGGAGAGCCGCTCGTGGGGGGCAACTGGTGACCTCGGTAGGGCGTGAAGGACGGACCGGAACGCCCCCCTTCCCATGAAGTTTTAGTCGCCCCCACACCCCCGGCTCATACCTGCTGTCCACAAGGCTCCCATGTGGCCGCCATCTTTCTTTCCAGAGGGAGGAGGGCGGAAGGGAGCAACACCCTTTCCCCTCTGGGCAGAAATGATTGCCTGGATTAACGCATAGTCCTTTCACTTTTCTGCTCCAAGCTGCTGGGTTCTGCATTAAGCCCTTGTGCTTCTGGGGCTGTGGCCATGCTGGAGAGCCGCTCGTGGGGGGCAACTGGTGACCTCGGTAGGGCGTGAAGGACGGACCGGAACGCCCCCCTTCCCATGAGGTTTTAGTCGCCCCCACACCCCCGGCTCATACCTGCTGTCCACAAGGCTCCCATGTGGCCGCCATCTTTCTTTCCAGAGAAGAGAGGGCGAATGGGGCAACACCCTTTCCCCTCCGGCAGACTTGATGGCCTGGGTCAATGCATAGTCCGTTCACTTTTCTGCTCCAAGCTGCTGGGTTCTGCATTAAGTCCTTGTGCTTCTGGGGCCGTGGCTGTGCTGGAGAGCCGCTCGTGGGGGGTGACTGGTGACCTCGGTAGGGCGTGAAGGACGGACCGGAACGCCCCCCTTCCCATGAAGTTTTAGTTGCCCCCACACCCCCGGCTCATACCTGCTGTCCACAAGGCTCCCATGTGGCCGCCATCTTTCTTTCCAGAGGGAGGAGGGCGGAAGGGAGCAACACCCTTTCCCCTCTGGGCAGAAATGATTGCCTGGATTAACGCATAGTCCTTTCACTTTTCTGCTCCAAGCTGCTGGGTTCTGCATTAAGCCCTTGTGCTTCTGGGGCTGTGGCCGTGCTGGAGAGCCGCTCGTGGGGGGCAACTGGTGACCTCGGTAGGGCGTGAAGGACGGACCGGAACGCCCCCCTTCCCATGAGGTTTTAGTCGCCCCCACACCCCCGGCTCATACCTGCTGTCCACAAGGCTCCCATGCGGCCGCCATCCTTCTTTCCAGAGAAGAGAGGGCGAATGGGGCAACACCCTTTCCCCTCCGGCAGACTTGATGGCCTGGATTAACGCATAGTCCTTTCACTTTTCTGCTCTAAGCTGCTGGGTTCTGCATTAAGTCCTTGTGTTTCTGGGGCTGTGGCCGTGCTCCAAACTTAACTCTGACTTTCAGGGAGAAAGATTGGGTGGTTTACTTCTCATTGATCACTTTGTATATAGAGAGATGTTACCTGGAGGTGTAGTTCGGCAGATTTGAGAAAAAGTCCTCGTTCCCGCATACTCGAGCTGTGTTTGTAGAGGCTTCTGGTCACCGGGGTTCCATCTGGGGGAGGCGAGATGCGGCGCCTACTCCATCTGGAACTTTTGGGTGAACTTGGCTCTTTTTGGAACCTGTTTTTTCTTTTTTTTTTCCTCCGGGATCCCGCACCCTCCATGTGTTCTTTCTCTTATGCTTAAGGCTTCAAAGATGGCGCTGGGGGGCGGGCTGTGGGCATGACTTCCGGAATCAGAGGTTACCTGGGAGGTGTAGTTCGGCAGATTTGAGAAAAAGTCCTCATTCCCGCATACTCGAGCTGTGTTTGTAGAGGCTTCTGGTCACCGGGGTTCCATCTGGGGGAGGCGAGATGCGGCGCCTACTCCATCTGGAACTTGCGGGTGAACTTGGCTCTTTTTGGAACCTGTTTTTTCTTTTTTTTTTTCCTCCGGGATCCCGCACCCTCCATGTGTTCTTTCTCTTATGCTTAACTCTAGTAAATTATTTTCACATGCCTACCAGACCCCCTCTCTGAAGAGAGAAGGCCCACTCTGAAAAGCCTTCACTCAAGGGATCACTTCCCAAAAGGCATATGGTTTTCCACTACCGAGGAGATTATGACTAAATGTGGGTAATTGCTGAGGCAAATAAGTCACATTTAACTAGTGACATGTCTTATCCCCCAAACCAGTGAAAATCTCACTAACACTTTATTATGCTCTATGATAAATACAATTTGCACTTTTAGTTCATGCCAAAGCATTTGCTATTATGAACAGAATGTTTAAATATGTGGCATTTCTCTTTTGCCATTTTTAATTTGTTGCCAGGTATCTGTAGGGGCAAATTAACTTTTTATTTACCTGAAAAACAGCTGCATAGGTTTTCTGTTATAGCTTGCAAATGTCATGAATAGATATCTTACACTGTAATCTTTTAAAAAAAATAGAGAGAGATGCCTCCATATACCTCACCAGGCTAAGAATCATCTGGGACACCCCAGAGGGGGCCAGGTGAGCCCTCCACCCATCCAAACGAAGCCCTGGCAGCAAAAAACCTCCAGAATGGAATCACTGCCATATACGTGGCCAATCTCCACAGGTTCAGGATGAGCCTCATCCATGAATGAATCTGTTGATAAACTCAGGTGTGCGGGTTTTGTGACTAAAATCTCCAGACTCTTGTTGAATCTGGGATGGGTGACCTACCCCCATCTCCCTGTTCTCCCTGCCACATGGCCTGGCAATCACACCTGTGAATTGTGTCTGGTACCCTATAAATTCATAAACCAGCCATGATCCAGAGATCACAATTAAATCTCAGAAGAGAACACACGCTGCAGAGTTGCCTCTGGACCCCAAAGTCACCATCCAGTTAAAAATTTAACTTCAACTGTATCACCCTATTTAAAATTTTAGAATTCCTGGAGTGGCAGCTTAAATTTTATACCGATTTGGATTAGATGCAAAGTAAAAGGCAATCAATCTTGTTTAAAAAATTTATTAGCACACAAGGCTCAACCTGTAACAACATGTTAGTAATCTCTTACACAGGGCTTAATGTCTCCAGCGTGATTTACAGCAATGTTCACACACTTCCTTCTAAAGAAACATTTTTGATCACTATTAGTTAATTATTCATAACAGGCAATACAAAATAAATTATTTAGGACCTGTTATTGGGGCAGGCTTGGGTGGTGGCTGGGACAATCAGAAATAGTAGTGGTGAGACGGTGTAATGGTGGTGGGATCCATATTGCAATATTGAATGTATAAATTATTGTAAACAACTTTATAAAAATTAAATTAAATTAAAAAATATATATAATATAATAATTTAAGGCATATTTGTAAGGATAAAACAAGCAATATATTTGAAAATTTGTTGCAAAGATTAAAGAGCTTAGATTTTTAAGGTAGCATTATGTACCGGATTCAATTCCTCCCTCCCTCTCAGAGAGCCTGGCAAGCTACCAAGAGTATCTCGCCTGCAAGGCAAAGCTTGGCAAGCTACCCGTGACATATTTGATATGCCAAAAGCAGTAACAACAAGTCTCACAATGGAGACGTTACTGGTGCCCACTCGAGCAAATTGACAAACGACGGGAGGACAGTGCTATGGTGCTACCTTTTAACTATTATTTATAATGTCCCATACAATATACAATTTGTTAATTGTACATGTTATTCTGCAAATGATGATCAGTACACACATGGATCATTGTAAAACATATCCTTTTTTCAGCAAGTAATTGAAGAGAATTTTCTCTCATTCTCAAAATTCATATTTTAATTACTCTGATTTGGGGATGGTTCTAGAAAGAGTAAGGATTGAGAAACTGGTAGAGTAAGTGGAAATGGTAACATAGAACACTACAGAGCAGCAAAGCCACTACTAGAATCTGCCTCTCTTGATAATTAAGTTAAATTCCCCAGAACTTCTAAAATGAGGATTATTACTTATGGTTAAAAATTTTGCAAGGATAAGGTGAAACACAAAAAAAGATTCATGTAATGTTAAATGTATTATGAAATCAAGTCTTATTTAAACAGTAGATTATAGTAAATATTGCAATAATAGTTGCATCATCATAATCACAGGTTAAAAATGTTAAATTAGAACCAAACGTGACACCACTCACAAAAATAACTTTAAAATGAACTAAAGATCTTGAGATTGTACCAGAATCCATAAAATACATTTAAGGAAACATTACAAAACTCTCCAGGAAATTGACCACAGAGAGGACCCCAGAGGCAAAATCAAAAATAAACAAATGGGACTGCATCAAGTTAAAAACCTGCACAGCAAAAGAATCTTAAACTATAATAAAAATATATTTACTTAATGAAGAAAATATTTTCATACTATACATTATATATAAGGTTGATATCCAAGGTGTATAAAGCTCTCACAAAATTTGATGAAAAAATATTTAATGACCCTAACCATCACTGGGGTGAAGAGATAAACAGATACTTCTCTAAAGAAAACATATGAATGGCCAATAGGCATGTGAAAAAAGTTCTCAGTCTCACTAATAATTTGGTCATTTAAAGTCAAAACAACATTGAGATATCATCTCCCATCACTGAGAGTGGTACATATCAAAAAGTTTGAAAACAGCCATTGTTGGCATGGTTGTGAAAAAGTAACCCTCAGTCACTGTTGATGAAAACAGTCTAGTTTGGCCTATAGCAAAACAATATGGAGAATTCGCCAAATAATAGGAATAGAACTCCCATAGGATTCTAATGCTATCACTTCTTGGTATCTATCCCTACAACACAAAATCATTAATTTGAAAGGATATATGTGCACACCTGTGTTCTTTGCCACACACTTTGTACAATAGCCAAGATATGGAAATAATCCAAATATCTAACTGTAGATGAATAAAACAAAAAATTGCTATATACACACAGAAAGATACTATGTAGTTCTAAGAAAGAATAAAAGCATTCAATTTGCAGCAACATTGATGGAAGATACTAGAGGATATCATGCTGGGTAAAGTCAGAAATAAAAGAACAGATACATAATCATTTCTCTTATGTATTTGAAAGTTGAACATATACAGCAAGAGGAATTTCTAGGAGGCAACTGTGCAGAATTCAAACCCATGGATCTCTGTAAAACCACACCCGCAGGCTAGAAAGGTGAAGGTCATGGCTTTTCATAGTATGGCGGCTGCCAGTTACACTCCCCCACAATAACCCATAAGACCATCTCCAACGTAGCTCCATGTAGTTACAAAAGAACACCAAAAATGAAGGGAATGTCCTAGAAGGGGAAAGAAGATATCTCCACCACTAGACTGCCAGACACAATGGGAAGACAGGCAGAAATGAGGGAGGGAAGAAGAGAGGAGCCCTGAAGCCCCAACATGGAAAACTGACATACAAAATCTCTCTGATAAAAATTCAGAGAGGAAATATTGAGGATGTTCCATGACCTCAAAGAAACAGTACAGCCAATAAAATACAGGAGGAAATGAGAGCAGAAATATGAAAACTACAAACAGAAATGTCATCAATAAAAAACTCATTAGATGAAATGAAAAACTCAATGGGTGTCCTCAACAGTCAAATGACAACAGCCGAAGACAGAATCAGTGAGCTTGAAGATGCACTTCAGATAACATACAGGCAACAGCAGAATATGGAAAATACCTCAAGGGAGCTCAAGAGTGGGCAAGAGACATATGGGATGAATTCAAAAGAAGCAGCATAAGAATCATCAGAAGCCTGAGGGACAGAGAGGCAACCCCAGTGAGTTAGTAACAGTTAAAGAAATCATTGATGATTAAGTTCTCAAAACTGGAAAACGCAGGCATCCAGACCCATGAAGTCCAGAAAGACCCCAATAAAAATACCCCAAGACATATCCTAATCAGAACATTGAATATCATAGATAAAGCTACAATGCTAAAAGAAGTAAGATCAAAGAAAGAAATTACATACAAAGGATCCCCCCTTAAAGTGAAAACAGACCTGTTGTATGAAACTCTCCAGGCCTCAGGTCAGTGATAGGATATATTTTAATAATTTAATAAAATAAATGCCTCGCCAAGAATATTTTACCCGGCTAGACTCTCATTCAGATTAGAAGGAATCATATACAACTTTATGAATAAACAACAACTCAGGAATGTCATAGAATCAAAACCTTTAAGAAGGACTGAAGGGGCTACTGTAAGGCAAGACAAATCCCACAAACACGACAAATTTCTATAGAAAGATGGCACAAAAGCCCCATGATGATAACCTCTCTCAGTGTCAATGGAGTGCACCAATAAAGAGATACAGAGTGGCAAAATAGATTATAAAACTCAATCCAACATTTTGTCACCTACAAGAAACATATTTGAATAGTCAGAGCAAACATAGACTCAAAGTCAAATACTGGAAAACAATTTTTCAAGCAAGCAACTCTTGCAAAAAGGCCGGGATGGCCATACTAGTATCCAGTGAAACAGATTTCAGGCTCTAAAGGGTTAGAAGGGACATAAAAGGGTATTTCTTAATAATCAAGGGATATGGACAGCAGTAAGAAATTACACTCCCAGACATATATGCACCCAATGACAAGTCATCAAAATAGACTTTAAGGAGGACATTGGCAGCAACACAATAGTAGTTGGAAAAGTCAACACCACCTTGTCCCCTCTTGATATAGATCAATGAGACTAAAATTTAGCAAGGAAATACTGACTTTGAAGGAAGAAATGGAAGAGAGCTAGGATAGATAGATAGATAGATAGATAGATAGATAGATAGATAGATAGATAAGACTTTTCATCCCCCAAAAGCTGAATATACATTCTTCTCCAGTGCACACGGGACATTCTCCAAGAAAGACCACATCCTGGGCAACAAAAAATACCTCTATGAAATTAAGAACATAGAAATGTTATCAACTATATTTTCAGAGCATAATGCACTTAAAATGGAGAGAGATAGATCAAGAGAGAGCAAAAGAGAGAGAATAAAAGTACCTGCCACAGTGGCAGGCAGTGGAAAGGGGGGGGAGGGGGAAAGGGAAACTGACCATTGGTGGTGGGAACTGATGGTGTGACACTAGAGAAGGAATAGGTGTTGGAATATCACTATATCACTGTATTACTGTCATCCTGTTGTTCATCGATTGCCTCGAGCAGGCACCAGTAATGTCTCCTTCGTTCTAGCCCTGAGATTTTAAAAAGTGCCACGTTTGAGGCTCTTTCAGGGTCATTGTTACTGGTTTTTAGCATATTGAACATGACACGGGGAGTTTGCCAGACTCTGCCGTGTGGGCAGGATACTTTTGGTAGCCTACCAGGTTCTCCAGAGTCATGGTCGCGTGCTTATGGGAGCAGATTTTATAGTCTCTGGGTCTTGGCTGTTGATGGGATTACACGGCACTAGGGGCAGTTGGTGGGTGTAACGCCTACATACTGGAAGATGGGGGATCTGGGTGGAGGAGGCCCCAGTCCCAATGCGAGCAGGCTTGGAGATCTAAGCCCTGGGTCCCGCACAAATGGGTTCTTCTGCCGGTTCCTTCATGTGTGAGACTCATCTGAATGTGTGGAGAGTGGTCTTAAGATATTGGAATATCATATGACTGAAATCCAATCATGAACAACTTTGTAAGTGTATATAACACTGTGATCAATTAAAAAAATAAATATATTGAAAAAGATATGAAAGAAATCTCTAAATAATGTTTTGAATTGAACATTAGGAATATTAAAATGAGTTTGTAAGAGGCAAAAAATGTGTGTGTGTGTGTATATATAGATAGAGAGAGAGAGAGAGAGAGAGAGAGAGAGAGAGAGAGCAAGATATCAACAAAGGACCTGACAAAGGTTCAATGGGAGAACTGATCCATGCAACTGAGTCAATGCAAAGGATAATTGAACAGAAAGAGATGCTGAGGTATTTGGGAGAGGGAGGTGGCAACTATGTGCATGAAGAACCATCATTATCACTATTGTAAATCACAGAATCTCAATCAATAAAAAATCATTAATATTTTCACCATGAAATGAAAATGTTTAGTTCCCCTTTCTCTCAAAACTGCTTTTAAAACATCACATTAATACACTTATTGACAAGTTTGAAAGGTGATTTGGACCTGCTAAATTAAATGGGAGAAAGGAGAATCATTAGCAAGTCTCATCTGATTTGAGCTCAAAGAAAGGGTAGTAGATGGCCTTTCACTTTTCTGGGTTTGGTTCTGTTGAATTAGTTTGCAGGCAGCACCATTTCATTTTATCTGAAAGTCTGCTTCTGAAATAAGAGCGTATCTTCAGGAGAGCATGATCTCAGTCCAGTAAGAATTGCCGGAAAGAATTCCTCCCTCGTAAATTTTACAACAGGAGTTTGGACACATGAGTTTCTCCAGACCAAAATGAATTTGGAAAAGATAGTGGGAATATAAACGCAATTGCCAATCCGCCTCTGTCAATGGGACATGTGTCTTGCCAGATCCTAGGCACAGGCATTGTCTTCTTACTTACGGTAAATAAATAAAAGTGGACCAGACAAAATTACTATATTAACCAACTAATATTTATGTAATATTAAATATTTAGTTATTTTGATAATTTGAAAGGTTCATGTTCCAGGGCTACATTGGCAGAAGATCTGGGGCCTAGTTGAGGTAAGATGAGGAAGCAGGATATATGAAAACTATGAACATTAACATTATTATAAACACGTATCCTAATCTATGAATAATAATAAAAATACACAAGTCTTAAATTATATTTTAAATGGTTTCTGCCTATATCTTTAAATCATATTTTATTGTGTATGTATAACTTAGGGCTGAAGTGACAGCACAGCTGGTAGGGCGTTTGCCTTGCACACAGCTGAACCAGATTCAATTCCTCAGTCCGTCTCAGAGAGCCCAGCAAGCTACCAAGAGTATCCCGCCCCCACGGCAGAGTCTGGCAAGCTCCTCGTGGTGTATTCGGTATGCCAAATACACTAACAACAAGTCTCACAATGGAGACATTACTGGTGCCCTCTTGAGCAAATCGATGAACAACAGGAGGACAGTGTCACGGTGCTACCAAAAAAAAAAAAAAACCCTCCCCCCAAAAATGCTTGACCACGAAATGACTCAGAAAGAAAGGGATAGATATAGAAAGATTGCATTCATCTGGGGAACATAAAGTAACAAAATAGGAGACTAACACCCAAGAATGGCCGAGATTAGTACCAGGAATTTTACTCCATGGCTTGGAGGCCAACCACACATACTAGGGGAAAAGGAAGCTCAGATAAAGAAGGGAACACCAAATAAAGGTGTTGGGAGGATCCTCCCAGGATGGGAGAAGCATGCAGAAAGTAGACTATAGACTAAACATGATTGTCACCCATTGCCTTTTTTGCAAACCACAACACCCAATAAGAGAGAGAGAGACCAAAAGGGAATGCCCTGCCACAGAGGCAGGGTGGGATGGGGGGGATGGGGGGGATGGGGGGATGGGAGGGATACTGGGATCCGTGGTGGTGGGAAATGGGCACTGGTGGAAGGATGGGTATTTGATCATTGTATAATTGAAACCCAAGCACAAAAATGTGTAAGTCTGCAACTGTACCTCATGATGTCTCACTATTAAAAATTTTTTTAATAAAATAAAATGTTTGACCAGTCAATATTCCCACCTGTAGTAAATGAGGGTCCCTTTTCCCACATATATGCTGACACTGGATGTTTTTGTTCTTCCTGATTGTACAAGTGTCACAAGTGTGAGATAATATGTGATGTCTTATTATTTGATTTTTATTTCCTTGATATCCAGTAAGTGGGGGGTCAGCGGCCAAGACTCAGACTATAAAAACCAGCTCTCGGAACCACGCGGCCGCATTTGCGGCCACGCGGCATCTTATTATGACATCTTATTATCTCATTCCTACTTTGGACAAACTGGCAGGCTACCGAATGTAGCCTGCCTACACGGCAGAGTCTGGCAAACTCCCTGTGGCGTACCCAATATGCCAAATACCAGTAACAATGATGGGTCTCATTCTCCTAAAGAGCCTTGAATATAATCTCAGGGCTAGGATGAAGGAGACGTTACTGGGGCCTGCTTGAGGCAATCGACGATTAACAGGATGATTTGTGATTTGTGATCGTGATTTGATAATAAGTAATGCACAGTGATTTTTTTGTGCAAAGGCGAAAAGTTTTTCCATATACTTTTGAATATCTATGTCTTATTGAGGAACTTTCTGTTTATTTATTCCCCTATTATTTGGTGTGTTTAATTTTTGTTGTTGTTGTTCCCTTGTAAAGTTCTACTACCTGCTCCCTTGTAAAGTTCCCTTGTAAAGTTCTTTACCTGTCTTGGAGAGTAGTCCTTTATAATAGAGATGGCAAGAAAATATTTTTCCCAGTCTGTATATTTTTATTCTGGTTATTATTTATTTTTTCCAGCGGATTTTTTAAATTATGTTATTAGTTCCACTTGTTTATCGTTGCTTTTGGTTTACTCAGACAATGGTATTGAATCATTGGAGTTATCTCTGGATTCAATGTCATGCAGTGTTCTACCTGTGTTTTCTTTGATGCAATTTATGGATTCAGGCCTGGTACTGAGATCTTAAATTCATTTTGATCAGATTTTTGTGCGTGGTATTGAAAGCAGCCCAAATTTCTCCTTTTGAATATTAACAACATTTCCCAGCACCATTTTCCTTGCTCTACTTCATATTTTTTGCTCCTTTATTGAAGGCTAGTTTTGCATACCTGAGGAACTGTCTCTGGTATTTCAGTCTCTGGTATTTCCATGGTCTCAGAATCTGTCCTTATGCCAGTACAACACAGTTTTGATCACTTCAACTTTATATTATAGTTTAAATTTGGTGAAAGAAAAACTTTCTTAATCTTTTTTCCCAGGATTTCTTTGGATATTCAGGGGTTTTTATTGCTTCAAATAAGTTTCAAAAGTCTTTGATCTATGTCTTTTTATGACATTTTTATGTCACAGTATGTTTATAGAGATTGCATTAAATATGTATAATTCCTTGAACAATATTGTCATGTTGAGAATATTAATCCTTCCAATGCACAACAGGAGACTTGTTATCATTTCTTTATATCCTCTTTTTTTTTGTAGTGATTTATAGTTTCCAATGCATAAGATTTTCACCTTTTTTGGTTAATCTCATTCCCAGTAATGATTTCTGAGGTACAATTATGAATGGTTTAGTTTTTAAATCTATCTCTTCTAATTATTTTATATGGAAAACCATGTACTTCTCTGTGCACTGGTTATTAGAGCATGCCACTTTACTATGTAACTCCATTGTTTCTCAAAGATAATTTTTGCACTCTTCAGCATTTTCTAAGAAGAGTATCACGTCATCTGCAAGTTGTGAGTTAGTCTTCTTTTCCTAAACAAAGAGATGTTCATATCCCCTACTTGTCTACTTACTATGGCAAAATTGCAATACTATAATGCTAGTGGAGTTGTGAGTGGTCACGCTTGGAGTGTGACTGAAGGAAACCTTCAGGGTTTCACCACTGAGTATGATGACTGCAGTAAATTATTTCACAGTTTTTAGGAAAATTTATTCAATCTCCATTTTATTGAGAGTTCTGATCATTAATGGGTATTGGATTGTATCAAATGCTTTCTCCACCTCTACTGTTATGGTCAAAGAATCTTTATTTTTTCCTTCTACTGACGTGGTATATTATATTGACTGACTTATTATCTATTAAAGCATTTATCATGCTCCACTTGAATTCCACTTGGCTATATTATATGATTTTTTGGATTCGAATTGTTAATATTTTGTTGAGGATTTTTGCATCTATGTTAATTATCGATATCTATGTTTTTTCTTTTGTGTGATTTTTCTGTTTACTTTTGGTGAAAGAGTAATAAGCATTATTCTTACACCTCATAAAGCTACTTAGGAAGATTCCTGTTTCTTTCTTCCAGAAAGAGTCTGGGAAGGATTGGAATTGTTAATCTTCAAAGGTTTGGGAGAACTCAATAGTGAACACATCTAGACCTGGGACTTTGTTTTGAGAGGTTTTTGATTGCCATTTTCATTTTCTTGATAGTAATTGGCCTGTTCAGGTTCTCTGTTATCTCCTTATTTGAACTTGAAAGTTTATAAGTACAAACATCTACCCATTTTTTTAGGCTTCCGAGTTTCATGCTAAAAAGATTCTTAAAGTAAACTCTGATGACTATTTAATTTTGATGGTATCTGTTGTGACATCTCCACTACTATTTCTGATAATTTTTACTGATTTTTTCTGTTTCTTTCCTTGTAAATATTCCTAATAGTTTGTCAATCTTGTTTATTTTTCATAAAAAACATATATTGATTTCATTGATATTTTTAATTAAGTTTCCATTTTATTAATTTCTGCTTTAAGTTTTATTAATTATTTCCTAATTTTGATTTGGGTTTCTTTTATTATTCTTTTTCTATTAGCTATGCTGTGTATTTAAGTTATACATATGAACTTGTTTTTGTTTCCTAAAAAATACTTGCATAGATATAAACTTTCCTCTTAAAACCACTTTGAATGTGCCCATGTGTTCTGTCATATAGGAAGCTCAAATCTTCATTATAATTTGTTTCGAGAAATATTTTAATTTTCTTTCTGATTTCCTATTTCACCCATTGGTTGACATAGAATTGCTTAGTTTCTATGTCATAAAATTTTTTTCTTCTTTATGTTTGTGATTATTTTCATTTTCAACATTTTATGGTCTGGAAGACAAGCTTATAACATTTCTATCTTTTTGATCTCTAAGAAATGACCACGTTTATTCCTTACTACTGTATTTATCTTGTTTATGTTTTCTGATATAAGTACAGACATTCTAGTTTTTCTATGGCAATTGTTCCCTTTAAATATTATTTTCCAGCCTTTGACTTTGAACCTGTGTTTATCCTGACTATTTAGGCATATTTTTGTAGGAAGGAGAAAGTTGGGTTCAGTTATCTAGTCCATCCTGCCAATCTGTGCCAATCTGATTGGTTTGTTTAGATCACTGAAATTGAGTGTCATTTCTGACATAAATGAGACTTTTCCATCTTTCTGTAGAATTTATGCATGTTGGTGAAGTTTTTCTGTCTTAATAAAGTCATTTCAATGCTTTCTGCAAAAATGGTTACAAAACTATGAAGTTCTTCAGCTGTTCCTTATACATGAAACTCTGCATCAAGTTTTCAAATCTAAATTATAGTAAAGTTGGTTCATATTATTGATTTAAAAAAAAACTATTTTCCACTATTCTCTTCTGGCCTACAGGGTCTCACTTAATAAACCTGTGAATCTTTTTTTGAATCACTGTGAGAAGTTGTTCATGATTAGATTTCTGTCATACAATATTCCAACACCCATCCCTTCACCAGCGTATATTTCTCACCACCAATGGTCCAAGTTTTCTCCCTTCCAGTTCCCACAGTCTGCCTCTACAGCAGGAACATTTCTTCTCCCTCCCTCCCTCCCTCCCTCCCTCCCTCCCTCCCTCCCTCCCTCCCTCCCTCCCTTCATATCTCTCTCTCTATCTCTCTCTCTCTCCCTCTCTCTCTCCCTCTCTGTTTCTCTCACTATCTCCCTCTTTCTCTCTCCTTACTTTTAGGCATATGGTTTGCAGTATTTGCAGTACAGGTGCTGAAAGATTACCTACTCATCAGCATAAAATTCTTTTCCAAAGTGATCATTTCCAACTATCATTGTCAAAGTGGTCCCTTTTCCATTTTAACTGCCCCTTCCCCCCAACTTGAGGCAAGCTTCCAACTGTTGCCCAGTCCTAATGGCCCTTATTTCTATTGTCCTTGGATACTCGTCTCATATTATGGTTTTTGTATCTCATAAATGAATGCTATCATTCTGTATTTGTCCCTTTCCTTCTGACTGATTTCACTCAGCATGATACTCTCCATGACAATCAGTCTATTTTTATAACATCAGTACTGTTTCCTTACTTTGTTTTTCTTTTTTAAATTTAATTTATTGAATCACTGTGAGATACAATTACAAAGCTTTCATGATTGCATTTCAGTCATACAATGATCGAACCTCAATCCCTCCACCATGCACATTTTCCACCACCAATGTCCCCGGTATCCTTTCCATCAACCCCACTCCCCCCTCCCCCCGCCTCTGTGGAAGGCACATTCCTTCTTACTCTCTGTTTTTGCGCATCATGGTTTGCAGTACAGATACTGAGAGTTCATCATGTTTGGATCCTTAGTCTGCTTTCAGGACACCTCTCCCATCCCGAGCTGTTCTTCCAACCATTATTGACTTAGTGGTCCCTTCTCCATCTCAACTCCCTTCTCCCTCAGAACATGAGAGAGGCTTTGAAACAGTGGAGTGATTCCCCTGGTCTTTGTCTCTATTTTCCTTGGGTGTCAGTCTCAAACTCTGTTATTTTATATTTCACAAATGAGGGCAGTCATTCTATGTCTGTTCTCTTTTTAACTCATTTCACTAAGCATGATACTCTACATGTCCATCCATTTATAAGCAAATTTCATGACTTCATCTTTTCTAAAAGCTGCATAATATTCCATTGTGTAGATATACCATAGTTTCTTTAACTGGTCATATGTCCATGGGTTGTTTCCAGATTCTCGCTAAAGGAAACAATGCTACAAAAAAAAAAATACACGTGAAGATTTCATTTCTACAGCTTTGTTTTTTGCATCTCTAGTATATATTCCCAGAAGTGGTATTGCTGGGTAATATGGGATTTCAATTTCTAGTTTTTTTAGTTTATGAAAACATGTCCGTAATGTTTTTCCCAAAAGGCTGGACCAGTTGGCATTCCCATCAACAATGAATGAGAGTCCCTTTCTCCCCACATCCTTGCCAGCACTGGATTTTCTTGTTTTTTTTTATGATGTGTGCCAGTTTCTGTGGTATAAGATAATGTCTCACTGTTGTTTCGATTTGCATTTCCCCAATTATTAGCTATGTAGAGGATGTTTTCATGTGCCGTTTGGACATTTGAATTTCTTTATTGAGGAAGTTTCTGTTCATCTCGTCTCCCCATCTTTTAATGCAGTTGGAGGTTTTCTTCTTGTAACGTTCTAACAGTGTCTTGTAGATCTTGGATATTAATCCTTTATCTGATGGGTCTTAGGTAAATAATTTTCCCATTCAGTGGTCATGTCCATCTATTTATAAGAAAATTTCATGTTCTTGTTTTTCTTGGTGGCTGCATAAGCATTCCATTGTGTAGATGTACCATGGTTTCTTTATCCAGTCATCTGGTCTCAGGCACTCAGACTGTTTCTTTTATTCTTGCAATAAATATGCACTGTAGCACTGTCCTCCCATTGTTCATCCATTTGATTGAGGGGGCACCAGTAGTGTCTCCATTGTGAGGCTTGTTGTTACTGTTTTTGGCAAATATAATACACCATGGGAGCTTGCCAGGCTTTGCCATGTGGGCAAGATACTCTTAGTAGTTTGTTGGGCTCTCCAAGAGGGATGGAAGAATTGAACCCAGGTCAGCCACGTGCAAGGCAAATGCCCTACCTTCTGTGCTATCGCTCCAGCCCAATTGATCTCAGAAGCAATAAACATAGAAGTGAAAATGGTATTTCTGCTGTGGGCCCTCAGGATATATTCCCAGAAGTGGTATTGCTGGGTTGTATGGAAGCTCAATTTCTAGATTTTTGAGGAATGCCCATATCTTTCATATTTTTGATTACCATTATCATTTATTTATAGATCACCCTTTCCTCATCAAATTTTAAATACTCATTCATACATTATTCTCTTGTTTGAAATTAATATGTTCCCTATTATTTGTTCTTTGTCATTTGAATAAAATTCTAATGAATCTAATAGAGTATATGTGCTTCCTCCTGATTTCTCATTTGTTTTTTCTCATTATTAATTCTTTTGATCAAGAAATTATTTTTATTAATAATGTTCTAATTAAACAAGCAGTAGGGCGTTTGCCTTGTGCACAGCCAGCCCTGCCGAGCCAGGTTCGATTCCTCCGCCCCTCTCTGAGAGCCCGGCAAGCTACTGAGACTATCTCGCCTGCAGGGCAAAGCCTGGCAAACTACTCGTGACGTATTCAATATGCCAACACAGTAACAACAAGTCTCACAATGGAGATGTTACTGGGCCTGCTCGAGCAAATCGATGAACAATGAGAGGACAGTGCTACAGGACAATGCTAATTGCAACTAGATATTAGGTTTTATGAACCAAGTTACCTCATATTTTGGTCTGAAAACTAAATTAATAAAACATTAACCTAACAGTTGTTTAAAATAAGATGATTATATAAGAGCAGGAAGATTAATTTGAAAATGCAGTTTATCTATATTTATAATTAATTTATAAATTGTATTTAAGTCATGCACTAATTACAAATAATTCCCCTTACCCAATGAACTGCATACATTTATAAAATAAAACATGTGAAATAACTTCCATGATTGTGGACTGAAAAATAAACTACATGTAACAGGAAACACAGAGATAAAATAATACCATTAGGGGCCAGAGAGATAGTACAGGGGATAAAACACTTGGCTTACATACAGCCAACTCTGGTTCAGTTCTCAGCTTCACATATGGTCCCGTAAACACCTCCAGGAGTGAGCCTGAGCACAGTGGGGTGTTAACCAGAAACAAACAACAATAATAAAATAGTTTAAATATTACATAACTAACATATCTGACACAAAGAAAAGTCACATGCAAAAGTTAACAAATATTTGCATACAAAATGCTAATTTTCTCAGGGTTATGATTGTATCTCATTGTTAGAGGACTTGCCTTGCATGCTTGCTGTCCTGAGTTCAATCTCAAGTATCACCAACACAAATTTTCTTAATATATAAAGTAGTTTTAAAAGTGACTAGTACAAACTCCAAATAGATAAGAGAATAGATAAATGTATATATAAATATTCTAATAGAAAATTTACTAACAATACAAAGATAATTTTCTCATAAACAAATATAAATTCTTCAATAAACATGAGATGAAGAGCAACGTAACCCATAAATAGAGAAATGTTAATTAATTACAATATATTTTATTGACTAATTTGGCAAAGATCAAATAGCTTCAAATCATATTGTTTGCAAAAAATATGCAAAAAAGAACTCTCATACATGTTGGGGGAGAAAAGAATCTACAGAGAAATATTAGTTCAAATTTAGCAAGTCGAAAAATATGATAACTTTTTCCCAGCAAGTTATTTTGTATATAAATATACAAAATGAGCAAAGGAAACATTTGCAAGGTATATACTCAGGTGATCCCGGAGTATACCTTTTTGTCTTATATGCAAAGAAGAGGCTCTAAAACACAACCAAACTTTCTATTTTTATGCAAGAAAATGTAGGAGGCCAGGTAAGAACAAAGTTCCAGAAGACACAGGAATAAAGAGCAAGGGGCAAATCTTCAGCACCCTCATGATACCAGAGAAATTATATATATATATTATAATTACAAATTATATATATATATATATAATATCACTGTAACTGTCACTGTCCTCCCGTTGTTCATTGATTGGCTCGAGTGGGCCCAGTAATGTCTCCATTGTGACACTTGTTACTGTGTTTGGCATATCGAATACGTCACAGGGAGCTTGCCAGGCTTTTCCGTGAGGGTGAGATACTCTTGGTAGCTTGCTGGGCTCCCCGAGAGGGGAGGAGGAATCAAACTCGGGCCAGCCATGTTGGCTGCATTCAAGGCAAATGCCCTACCCGCTGTACTATTGCTCCAGCCTATATATATATATACATATAACAAAGAACTGGCTATATATATATATATATATATATATATATATAGCCAGTTCTTTGGTATCATTGGACTCATTCTTGTCATTTGAAAAGTTGTAGTTGTCACAGTTACTACATTACCATGGTTGTCAGAAGCCTTACATTTATGCAATGCATGAAAGTATTTAAGAAATCTTTTAAATTATACTTTTGATGTATACATCAAAACTTGAGTTCCATACTCAATGTCACATACTTAGAAGTTTATCCTGCCCTTTAAAGAGGCTTCTTGAAGATTTCTTGCAAAGCTGGGTTCAAGACTATGAATTCCCCAAGTTGTTGCCTGTCCAGGAAGCTCTGTATTGTTCCTTCAATTCTGAATTATAATCTGAATAGATCTAGTATACCTGGTGAAGTGTTAATTTAATTTTATTTCTTTCAGAATTCTATGGGTTGGAGCGATAGCACAGCGGTAGGGCGTTTGCCTTGCACGCAGCCAACATGGCTGACCCGAGTTCGATTCCTCTGCCCCTCTCAGAGATCCCGGCAAGCTACCGAGAATATCTTGCCTGCACGGCAAAGCCTGGCAAGCTCCCCGGGACGTATTCGATATGCCAAACACAGTAACAAGTGTCACAATGGAGACGTACTGGGCCTGCTTAAGCAAATTGATGAACAACAGGAGGATCGTGATTGTGATCGTGATCAGCATCCTATGTCTGTCTGTTATTTTTGTCATTCTGAGTGGAATGTGTCTTGGAGTAGACCTAGTTGAGTCTATTTTCATTGGCACCATTTGGGCCTCTTGTATTTGCTTGCCTAAATTCCTCAACTTTGGGATATTATTATTTGTGATTTCTTTAACTATTGGTTCTTTATAACATTTTGCCCTCCTGGCCCTCAGGGACTCCAATGATTTTTATATTCTCCCTCTTAACTGATCCCATAGTTCTCTGGTCTATTGTTCATTTCTATTCAGATTTTCCCCATTTTGTTGTTTTCTAAAGATTTCGTTATCTCATCTTGGAGCTTCTTGATGTTTTAAATCAGCTTCTGTTAACCTGATGCTCAGAGCTTCTAATGAATTTTTATATTGCCTATCATAATCTTCCTTTCTGTCATTTCTGATTATAATTTTCTCTTTGGCTCTGATATTTTCTTGTGCTTTGTTGACTACCTGTGCCATTATTTCTTTGAGTTCGTTAAGTATCCTTACCATGGTGTCACTAAAATCATTTTTGGGGATTTACAGAGCCCATTGTGTGTTGTGCCTTTCCTGTTGCTGTATTTACTCATTGAACTTGCTTAGTGTCTATGAGTAATCCTGCTGCTAGACCTTCTGTGGAACTCTGTAGGTTTGGTGGAAGTTATTCTTTATATTCTCTGACTATTTTCAACGATTGGCAAGAAATATTACTATGAGCCATGTAAAATTTGCTGGTTTACTATTGTTTGGTGACACATACAGCCTTGTTCTTCAGGAGACTTGCTAATGTGCCTGTTGAAATGGCAGAAAATGACTTGCAGCAATATGGATGAAACTAAAGCAAATGTTGAGTGATTTCAGGCTGAAAGAGGCAGATACAGAATGGTCTCTGTTATAGTGGAACCTAAAGATAAAGCGATGTAACAACAAGGGTCTAAAGTCAACATTTTGGAAGAACTGATCCACACAACCCAGTTGGGGCAGCGAAAGGGTGATGGGTGTGGAGCAGGAATTATGTGCATAATATACCATTATTAATAGCATAGTAAACCACAGAATCTCAAAACATAATTTTTTTAAAAAAATGGCAGATGTCAGGTTAAAGGCTGATGGAACTTTGCTAGAAAGGAGGGTAGCACTTCCCCTTCTGAGCAAGGTCAGCGATGTCAGCTGGGAATGATCTCAACTAAAAGAATGGAAGAGCAAGCAGAGGTCTAGGAGATGTTGCAAGAACTTGTTAATATGACACAGCTCAGGTGCATTCATACAAATCTTTATGTCAATCATTTACATATTTATGCAGAAACTTAAGCATCACTTATAATATAGTGTTTTCTAATTAAAGTCAACATTCCCTCTCTTAGGATAAAACACTTTTATATTTTTATAGCCTTATTCTTATTTTCCTCATAAAATTTCCTCATAAGATAGATTTGTGAGGCAAGGAGAGAGCCTAGAACAACAAGACTTCAATCCAAGTGCTCAAGGAAAGACAAAAGACTAAGAGAGACCAGGAGAACCACTCAGGGACTAGGTCAGCACAGTATTGAGATCAAATTAATCAAAGACTCCCAAGGCGATCTTTGTAATTTTACCTGCCTTCTAGAACAGTGGAGAGGAAATTTACTTTGTTACAGATTAAATCTTACCGGAAAAGTGTGTGGCCGTAAATCTGTTTAAGGAGGAGGGTAGAGAGACACACACATTAAATACATTCTAAAGCTTCTGTAGGTGGGAGCAAGGCTGAGAGGGGCTGCAGCTTTACTTTTGATGATAAGTATTTCTGTGGTATCTAGGTACTGAGACAAGCATTGAAAACAACTTAATAAAACAATAAAAATGAAAGATATAAAATACTATTAAAGAATTGTTAAACACAACATCAGCGAGACAGTATAAAGGTGACTGTGCTTGCCTACTGTGTGACTGTGAGTGTGCCCATTGCTCAAATCCATCACCAAATATGTTCCTGCTTTGGGCACACAAAGTACCCCCTAGGCACCTCTGGGTGTGCCCTCTACCCCCAAAAAGATTATTAATTACAGTTCAAAAAGGATGGCAATCATATTCAATTATGCAAGAAAAGGGGAATAGAAGAGGAAGTATAGAGGGATTTGACACAATAACTAAAAAGGCTTTTTAATTGAGGTACAGAGATTTATAAGCAAAAAGTTATTTTTGATGTATACACTGTTATACTTACAACAACTCTTTAAGGGTCAATAAGACTTGACAAGTTAAAAAGGGCACCAGCTGCCCAAGGGAAGGAGAAGTCACTGGAGATGTGTTCCAGGAGGTGGGGCTAAGGGTCGGTTATTTTGAAAATGTATTTGCAGGGTTGAATTAGTTGTGTGAAAACACATTTCACAGATGAGTTTACAAAGGAATATTAAACTATTTGCTAGTACAGATTGCAGCTTACAAGGAAATAGCAAGATAAGAGTAGTTCTATTCATTAAAACAAATGATAATTGTATTGATCATCTTAAAAAATTCTGGTCACACTTCCTAATATTTCATAACATAATAACCCAAAGTGGATCAATCGAAACACCTTAATTTTCAAATTAATTAGCAATAGTGTCTTCTGAGTCATTTTTCTATGCTAGTGAACTTGGGAAAAGTAAGCTTCTAGGCTTAACAAAGGGATAATTACTTTGACTGGTATAGACTGTCAGGGATTTTCAACTAGCTATTAAACGTCTCTTAGACCACAATCCCAATGGAAGCAGGCAGGCACAGGGAAAATATCCCCACCCTACCCCGCACTTCTGTGGACACAGGACCTAAGGCCTGCCTGGTAAGACGTTTTTACCTGGCACCACTGCAGACCCAGAGAAGGCTGGGTGTCCCTCCAAGAGAAGCTCTATTAAGAATTAAGTCCAGAAAAGGAATGTCAAAAAAGATCATTAACTACTCCCATCTCTAACCCTTGGCAACCACCCTAGCGACAAACCCTTTCCTAAATAGAAAGCCCCATATGGGGCAGCTTAGGAGAAACCCTATAGAAGCCAACTTGGAACAAAGAAGGCACGTGCCTAGGCCTACTGCTTATGCCTTACTGCTAAACATGTGTCACCAGCGTCTTCCCACTTGGGATGTGTCCTTTCAGACCTTCATACATTAACTCTGGAATGCAAAGTGTGCTGGGGCTCCCTCTCCACTCTGGAGAAACCTGCATTCTACATTCTCTTTTGATTCTCTCTCTCTCTCTCTCTCTCTCTCTCTCTCTCTCTCTCTCTCTCTCTCTCTCTCTCTTTATCACTCTCTCTCTTTCACTCTCTCTGCTCTCTCCTCTCTCTTCCTCAGAACTTTCAAACATAACTTTTATTACTTTACTGTTTGATTCCTACTGAAAATTGTTTTTCTGTAAGGAGAAGACCTAAGAAACCTGGGTAAGGTATAAGACTGACTTTGCTTTCCTTCACAGATCAAGACTTACAGCTGACATTTATCAGCCTTTGGTATCCCCAGCAACATTCCTGTGGTGGTGGAGGTATAGACAGAAAATGGCAGATTTCCTTATTGAGGCTGACACCTCTCTTCTCCTTACTTCAAATAAATCACTGAAACCTCACCAGCATCATTAAACGAACCTTCACAACCTATTTGAGTCAGTATCTCTGCAGGTGGAGACTACATGTGTTTTTGTAGGGATGCCTGGTTCCAGGTATTTACTGAGCCCTGTTATGCTGGAGGGTCACCAGACCTGATGGAGCTCCCGAGGGTCCAACTCAGGGCCTCCACAATTAACTCCACCCTTTCCACTATTTCACAAGCACATAACCAGATTTTTAAATCAGGTTCTGTGTGTTATATTTGTAATCAAAGTTCAAAAGTACAATTCTAAAATGTGTGCCCACTTCTAATGATCCTACTAGTCTCAAGTTGAAGCACTGTAGCACTGTCCTCCTGTTGTTCATTGATTTTGCTCAAGTGGGTCCAGTAATATCTCCATTGTGAGACTTGTTGTCACTGTGTTTAGCATATAGAATACATCACAGCTTGCCAGGCTTTTCCATGTGGGTGAGATACTCTTGGTAGCTTGCTGGGCTCTCTGAGAGGGGTGGAGGAATCAAACCCGGTCAGCCGAGCCAGCCATGTGTAAGGCAAATGCCCTACTGCTGTGCTATGGAGAGTTGCCAAGTTGAAGCACTTAGAGACAATCCTTTGAACATAATCTTTCCAATCTAGACATGTTAAACTATGGAATTGTACTTTAAAGTTTTTTTTTTTAATTTTATGTTCCATTGAAGACTACTTGTCTTGAAATTTATTCTTTTCCAAACCTTTCTCTTATAATTTCTGGGTGAGAGACTAACCTAAAAAGCCTGATATCTAGGAAATATCAATGAATATTGGTTTTTCTCTGTCTCTTTGATTGATTCTGTAAATCACTCAGGTGGTTGTCTGAGTAATTCCTGAAAGAAATTCCTGATGACAGAGACCAAGATCCCCAGTCTTGGAAACTCCTTTCCTATAGGTCATACTGAAGGCAGTGCACTGAGAGGCACTGACCTTTAAAGGTTTCATGTCCACTTCCAGGCAGTCAACATCCTTGCGTTATAGTTCAAGCAGTAGCTTTCAGCTTTTGCTCAAATGTGAAACCCCTAATTCCAATGGCTCCTGATTCTAAGAACAGCACTCAACAATGTCCTGTTAGTGCCACCAAAGCAAGGTGTGCAAATCTAGGACCAGTCCTCCTTTGCCTCTAAGAACAGCTCTCCTACTCCGGAGTCCAGTTTGGAAACTTTCCTCCAAGTGCTTATGTCTTAGAGTCTAAGAATGGAAGAATTATGCAAAATTTCATTTAATCTCCATAGTAGCACACTGAGGGAGGAGTGATCAGCCCCACTTTTCTAGAGAAGAAATTTTATTGTTTGTGCTAAGATGCCAGTTGTGGTCATAGATTGATGAAAGTACATAAACATGTACAAGCATACAAGCAACCAGAGCACACACTCACTTGTTCTAAATATAATCTCTCAAATGGTTCCCCAGATCAGGATTCCACTATCTACTTGAATAAATTACAGAGTTACATTTTTCTAGGGATAAATTATGTTGAATAAATTACAGAGTAACATTTTTCTAGGGATCTACAGTGCTGCTGGGAACTTTTCCAGGGCAGGAGTTGAACTGGTCATCTCTGTACTCCACCTGTCGCCTCTTCATACTCTTAGCAGCTATTCAAGAATAAGACATGGATAAAATAGATAAGAACTCTATGTATCTACATATCAAAAAAGCACATTGAGGAGTGTAAAGTGGTGGGCAGGAGGACAGGTGGAGAGAGGGAGGACAGGAAGCTGAGAAGAAAGAAATAAATTTTTGAAAAAAAAAACAGTGCAGGGCAATCATATCATTAATCTTGGGAATAGGTTTTTTGAGGGGAAACCCAGCAGTGGTCAGGGATACTCCTGACTCTGTGCTCAAGGATCCCTCTAGGTGATGCTTGGGGACTATACACACACTGGAAATGTCCACATACAAGCTAAGCATCTTAACCTCTGTACTATCTTTCCAGCTTCTAATCATGCATCTTTGAAGTGTGTATTTACCTTATCTTCTACAGATTCATATGTAACTGATATATAGCAAGGGATAGGCACAAACAGAGTTCATCTTGAATTTCACTTACCCAGTCTAAAATTGATTACCATTTGAGTTGTTTCTATTCCTGGTATTGCAGCTATGATTTAGCTATAATAAATACAGCACTTAATACGTGTTCTTTTTTAATTTTTGGAGCCCCTCCCATCAGTGCTCAGAGCTTATTCCTTGCTCTGTACTCAGGGATCATTCCTAGCCAGCCTTGGGGGATCACATGGGATTATGGAGATTGAATTCAGGTTGGCTGCCTGCAAGCCAAGTGCTTTCCTTGCTGCGGTATCTCTCTAGACTAATATATGTCTTTCAATGGACATAAATATCCATTTCTGTTGAGTACTATGCGCCAAAATGGAATTACTATGGCAGCAATATTTTTAAGTTACTATCTATTCATATTTGTACTATCATTAAACAAGTATTTACTGAGCACCTCCAATGTGCCGTGTAAATATCAAGGTCACCAGATATCCACTGTGTGACAGTCATCCTATCCCCTACCTTGAATACTGGCATACTCTTTCGTTTCTGGGTATTTCTTTCCCTTCTTCCCAGCTGATGCTTTTTCTTCAGATTTTTTTCTTCATCTCCTCCCCTCCCTAAACATGTGTGCAATTTTTCCACCACTTCTACAGAGAGCACCCTTGGGCATGTCTGCATCACACACTGTCTACTGCCCACTAACTGTCTACCTAGATTTGGAGGACAATGCAGATAACAGCAGTGTGTCTGCACCCCACTCTTTGTCAGAGAACTAGCTGAGGGAATTAAACCCTACATAAAATGAATGACTACATTCTCTTCCCTTGGATAGGTAGGAAAATTCACATTCATGACCTACTACACACAACTTACGCATTCAGGTTGAGAAAAATCTCTTTGGAGAGACAAGCTAACCATTTAGCCTCTATCCATAAATGCTCACTTAATGAATTAATTTGGAGACAGGGAGAAGGGTTCACATGTGTCAACAAGGTCAACATCAACCACACATCCATTTAGCTTCTGGGAATAGAGTTTGCAAGGTAGAGCAAAGCTAAGCTTTGAGATGCCGGAGAATCAATATGATCAGTAATTCTTTCAGCACCAAAGCTGTGCTGTTCTGTATAGTATCCAAGTCTTAGAATGATTTCTCACCTCGGCTTCCTTCTCTGTCAGCATTTGCTCAATAGGCGCTTTTATTACTTTCCCTTGAGATGCCTCTGTTTCTAATTACAGCCAAGGGCCTGACCCTAAGAAACCGATAACAATTTTGCCCCTAGACATAACTTATTGACTAACTGGAAAAGGCAGGTTAATGGTGTTCTGCATGGAAGGTATATTATTAGAAGCGAGTCTGTGAAGTAAACTCCCCATGACTCTAATCTTCAGAATGCTGACTCCTGAGGTCAGTGATTGGGCACCTCCGATTTCATCAGAGTGGCAGGCCTAAGCCTGTCTTCAGACCTCTTTGAAATGTAGCTCCTGAGGTCAGGGAAATAATTGCTTCATTTGAAGGGGCTGGAGAGAGAAGAGGAGAGAAGAAATAACCTTCATTATTTATCCAGTTTATCAATGCACCATGTTCTCAGTATCCCAGTCTAATTAAAATAACACAGGCTGCTTGAGAAACTCAATCATTTCCTCAGTGATTCTTGTCAGTTTGCTCCTCCCACCCGTTCAGAGATGCCTAATGACAGATAAGCCCCAAGTCTGGGACTCTTTCCCTGAGTTATTAATTCAGCAACCAGGGTGCCAGGATGCTCATTAATGTGGTTTTACCCTGTATATTCTAACACCTAATTAACAGGGAGGATATTTTAGTGTCAGCTCCTTAGCTCTCCCAAGGAAAAAAATGCCAATGTAATCAACTTGAACTCTTGACCACTA
This sequence comes from Sorex fumeus, assembly GCF_029834395.1. Lineage (NCBI taxonomy): Eukaryota > Metazoa > Chordata > Mammalia > Eulipotyphla > Soricidae > Sorex > Sorex fumeus. The sequence goes on from NW_026606103.1 coordinate 8,769,879, forward strand.
CTTCGAAATGTAAATTCTCCTCCACCCATAGGACTAATGCTGGGCTCTGTTGCTTCATATTCCAGATCTACCAGCTGTAATCTGCTGGGTTCTCTGAGAAGGTGCTCAAGCTCTGAATAATGCAGAAGAACACTCTGAAGCTCAGTTTTTGTATTGAGACTGTGGTCATCTGAGAAAGCTGCAGCCAAGATCCCTTCACAGTCTTTATGTGTTTGAAAAAGGCCAGAACAGGAAAGGAGAGAGGGGATTTAGCTCTTCTTTTGATTCATTTTGCATAACTCCTGGAGGCTGCACTTAGTTCAGCCTCCACAAACAAAAAAAGAACAAACGAGCACAAAAGAGGTGTGAAAGAAATGAACAGAAATTAACATTTTAGGTGGAAAGAAGCAGAGGAGAGGGTATTGTTTATAAAAGGGAGAGAGAAAAGCTCATGCCCAGGCTGGTTTGCAAGGTCAGCACCAAATTTACCAAGTCCATTTGAAGAAGACCATGGGGAGCCCCTGGCATGTGCCCAGTGTGTCCAGATGTCCATTTCTGAAAGGAAGGGGAAGTCCTGACAGGATTCGTTAGGGACTTGAAGCCTGAATCTTATTTGGGCGATGGGCCACTCTCTGTGCTCTGCACCCAAGTCACTCCTGCTGGTGTTCAGGGATACTTATGCAGTGTCAGGGACAGAATGGAGAAGACAGGTTCTTAAACCTTGTGCTATCTCTCAGGTCCCAAGTCTGGATTGTTAATCCACACATCTGACAGGAATAAAAACTTTGGTGGCTTTGGTATGTGGCCTCTTAAGTCAAGCTGTCACTCCCCACCCCAGTGGTCCTGACTTGGCCCTTACTTAGGACACTTCCCCTACTGTCACTCTCAGCTCTGGACAAATGACACACAGGACTTTGTTCTTCCAATACCAGTTCCAGAATGTGCCAGCTGGCCACAGCCATGGCATCTGAGCCACCCTTGCTGATCATCGTTATCTCCACAACGTAGGGAGAGGCTCTGGCTGCTTTGAGTGGCAGTGATGTGTTTATCTGGTGTGGGAGTCATTTAAAGATAACAGGAAAGCAGAGCGGTAGCAAATATAAGCAAATTTCACTTGAAAGATATATGTAAAAGTACTGTTTTTCTTCCTGTATCCTAAAAAGCTACCATTATAAATATTACTGAATAATGTTAGAGATTGTAATAGTTCTAATTTTTCTCTTTTGTTAAATCTTAATAGCAAGGCAAAGGCAAGCATTTCTTTTGCTTCTCAGACCACAGCAGAAAAGCATTAGAAAGGACGATATTAAAAACTCAGAGACTGGAATGTTAAAAATGAGATTCAGATGTGTCTATAAATCTAAGAGATGCAAGGGGCCCCTTCAAGGCAGTGTGAGCAAAACATGCCTGGAATTTGGTCTGTGACCTCACCTGTACACTCACATCATTAAATCTGCTGCTCTGGGGCAGTCATGGATCTGAGGTCAGCAGGAATATTTTCATCTCACTTGCACTTTGGAACGGTGTTTTCTTGCCTGAGGGGCTGCCCACATTTCTTCCTTCTGCTCAAGTGTCATGACTCAGCCGAATTCAAAAGGCAGGAAGCTAAGATGGAGGGGTCACCGGTTTGATCGCCTGTGGCGAACACCTTGTCCTTCTCTCAGAGGCTGGGGAATGCTAGGGTGGGAGGGAGGCAGAATCAGGAGAAGGGGGGACATGCGGGTTCAGTGAATCCTCCCTCTACCTGCAGAGCCACTCATCTGCCCTGCTCTCCAAGTTCTCTAAATGTCCATGTAGGTATTTTATAGAGAGATTGTGAAAACGTATCCAGGGCTCTGAGGACCAGGGCGTGTCATCAATAAAACAGCATGGACTCTAGGTCCCATTTCCCACATTCCCTAAGCTTGGTGAGTGACTTAGCCTTTCTATTAATTGGGTTTCTCATTTGTACATTTGGAATAGCACTAATGTTGTCACCATCATCAAATGGAATAAATTAAATAACATACGCCAGCTGCCTCAAACAGAGAATCCATCCTGCACTGTAGCACTGCCCTCTCGTTGTTCATCAATTTGCTCGAGCGGGCCCAGTAACGTCTCCATTATGAGACTTGCTGTTACTGTGTTTGGCATATTGAATCCGTCATGGGTAGTTTGCCTGACTCTCCGAGAGGGGTGGAGGAATCGTAACTGGCTTGGCCAGGCTGGACTGCGTGCAAGGCAAATCCCCTACCACTGTGCTATCGCTCCATCCTATATTAATATAAATCATACCCTAGCCTTCTCCTTTTCCATATTTCCTATTCCATAATATAATCTTAGAAAGGGAAAGTAAAGTGAAGATAGTGAGACATAGTTCTCTTAACACTGGCAAAAGTAGATAAAATGAAGACTATATTGCTCCTTTTGCCTAATAGCAAGAAGAATACTTATGGCAAGAAAAGAATCTTACCAGTGGCATGCTGGCTATTTTATTTCAAAAACTGTTACTCTTTCATTACTCGGTCATCTATCTGAGTGACTGAGATGATTACATTTTGTTGGGCTCATTTTTTCAAATTGAGTATCATGGAATTACTGATGGTAGCTTCCTGAAGAAGGAACTTTATCATATTTTATTTGATTTGGGGTTTTGCTTGTTTTGGTTGATGGCTTAATTTTGTTGACTGAAATGTAAGCATAAAAGTTTGTAAGTCTAACTGTACCTCACAGTGATTCATTTAAAAATAAAAAAATTTAAAATAAATAAATAAATTTCTCAAAGTAATATTGTGATCCTTTGAATGTCTATGGTTTCTGTTTTGATGTCCATCCTTTCATTTCTGATTCAATTTATCATGGCTCTTTCTCATTTTTCACTAACAGTCTTTACTAAGAGTATAAACTTTGTTCTCTCACTATCAATTTTTAATCTTCACTATTACATGGGTTCTCTACCATTTTTAATCCATATTGTGCTCAAATATGAGCATAAAGGGCTTTGACATTTTTAAAAATATTATAGACTATGGACAGAAATCATTACTGCTTTATGACTTTCACTTAAACATTTTGCAAACTGAGTAATTTGTTTTCTCCTTAGCTCCACTTGGAAAAAGTCAAAGCAAATACTTTTAAATTTAAATAAAATCGTGAGCTTTGTTGCATTTATAACTTCAGGGAGTACAACACATAGTTCTCAAAACCTCTTAGAGTGTGAACTGTGGAGTTTAGATCAAGTAAGTAATCAGGTATACAAAATATCCAAATTAGGGAATGTTACCTCTCATCTTAATTCTTAAATCTCTGAATTTTTATGCTTCTAAAAAGAAGTTGAAGAGTACATGGGAGATTTCCATTCCAAGTCAGCAGCACAATCTTGCACTTCCTTTTAGTTTCTGTGCATTTGTCAGGTGCGACTAGGGAGGAATCACAGAAACCAGTCATGTGTTTATCATTGAAAGGAAATTTTTTCATATGTATACAAATGTGTGCATTTATATGTATGTATCTCACACACATATAAAAGCATACATTTTTGTTTTAAAAGAACTGCCAAAATATAGTTTCTTAGTTTGATAAAGTCCCATTTCATTATCTTTGTTTTCACTTTCTTGGTCAGTGGTGTTTCATCCTTAAAGATGCTTTTAGCTTCAATGTCATGGAGGGTTCTGCCTACATTTTCCTCCATTGACCCTATGGATTCAGGTCTGATATTGAGGTCCTTTACCCACTTTAATCTGACCTTTGTAGCAGGAGTTAGACAGAGATCAGAGTTAATTTTTTATAAGTATCACTATATCACTGTCATCTCATTGTTTGTTGATTTACTGAGCAGGTGCCAGTAACGTCTCTAATCCTACCATCCCTGAGATTTCAGCAGCCTCTCCTTACTCATCTTTCCCAATGATTTGAGGCTCTTTCAGGGTCAGGGGAATGAAACCCGCCATTGTTACTGTTTTTGGCATATTGAATATGCCACGGGAGTTTGCCAGACTCTGCCTGTGAGGGTTAGATACTCTCAGTAGTTTGCCAGGCTATGTCTAATTGCCCATCAAATATAGTGTGGTAATTATGGAAAATGGGTAGGAAGTGTCCCGTGATGTGTCTGGAAAGTGGCCTAGAGTATGGTGGTAGTTGAGTAGTGGAGGTCTGCTGCCAGGGCTGGGTCCCTTGGAACAGGGAGGGCTCTCACCTACCACACTCTGGGTCGCCCAGAGTGAAAACAGCCTGGTGTGGAGTCTGGCTGCATGATTATGAGAGGCTCATTCTATGCTCCCTTATGGGAGAAGCAGTTGTTGAGTTCGGGAGGGTGGTCTATGAGATTATCTGGTGCCAGCAGGAGGTTGCCAATGAGTGTCACCCCTGGGTCACCAGAGACTGGGGGAAGCAGGCAGAGGATCTCTGCTTCTGGGTTCCATTGAGCCCAGAGTCCAAGGTCACAAAGTAATGCTGATTACCTGGGTTTCATGGGACTTCACTCATGCATGAGGCTCGGCCCTAGCATCCAGAAAGCGGCCTGGAGCATGGTGGCGGTTGGGCAGTGGAGGTTGGTTGCTGGGACTGGAGGGGAGTGGGGAAGGCCTGGGTAGCTGTCCAATTTTCCCAGCACCAATTGTTGAAGATTTCCTTGTTCCACATCACATTTATTGTTCCTTTATTAAAGATTAATGATCATACATTTTAATATCTGAGACAGAATATTCAACTCTGTTCTATTGGTTGTGGGTCTGTTTCTAGCCCAACACCATGCTGTTTTAATTACTACTGCTTTGTAGCACAGTTTGAAGTTGGGGAAGATGATGTCATCATCTTCTTTTTCCCAAGGATTGCTTTAACTATTCATGGGGGTTTATTGTTTCATATGAATTTCAAGAGTGGTTCGTTTATTTATTTGAAAAATGTCATGAGTATCCTAATAGGAACCACAATAAATCTGTATAATGCTTTGGGGAGTATTGCCATTTTTTTTAAACACCATGAGGTACAGTTCTAGATTTACAATTTTTTGTGCTTGGGTTTCGATTATACAATGATCAAATACCCATCCCTCCACCAGTGCCCATTTTCCACCACCATGGATAATATCCCTCCCACCCCCATCCCCCCATCCCACCCTGCCTCTGTGGCAGGGCAATCCCTTGTGTTCTCCCTCTCCTTTTGAGTGTTGTGGTTTGCAAAAGAGGCATTGAGTGGCAAACATGTTCAGTCCATAGTCTACTTTCAACATGCATCTTCCCTCCTGGGAGAATCCTCCAAACACCCTTTATTTGGTGCTTCCTTCTCTATCTGAGCTGCCCTTTCCCCTAGAATGCCCGGCTGGCCTCTAAGCTATGGAGTAATCCTCCTGGTGCTGATCTCAGCTATTCTTGGGTATTAATCTCATATTTTGTTACTTTATATCCCTCAGATGAATGCAATCTTTCTATGTCTATCCCTCTCTTTCTGACTCATTTCGCTTAGCATGATACTTTCCATGTTGTACCACTTGTATGTAAATTTCATGATTTCATCTTTTCTAACAGCTACATAGTGCTCCAACATGGCCGACCCGAGTTCGATTCCTCCGCCCCTCTCGGAGAACCCGGCAAGCTACCGAGAGTATTCGATATGCCAGACACAGTAATAACAAAGTCTCCAATGGAGACGATACTGGGCCCGCTTGAGCAAATCGACAATCAACAGGAGGGCCTTTACCTTTTACCTTTACATAATACTCCATTGTGTAGATGTACCAAAGTTTCTTTAACCAGTCATCTGTTCTTGGGCATTCAGGTTTCTTCCAGTTTCTGGCTATTGTAAAGAGTGCTGCAATGAACAAACAAATGTAGATGTCACTTCGACTATACATTTTTGCCTCACTGGGATATATTCCCAGGAGTGGTATTGCTGGGTCAAATGGGAGCTCAATTTCTAATTTTTTGAGAATCGTCCATACTGTTTTCCAGAGGGGCTGAACCAGTCAGCATTCCCACCAACAGTGAAGGAGTGTCCCTTTCTCGCCACATCCGCACCAGCATCGGTTTCTTTTGTTCTTTTGAATGTGGGACAGTCTCTGAGGTGTGAGATGGTATCTCATTGTGGTTTTGATCTGCATCTCCCTGATGATTAATGATGTAGAGCATTTTCTCATGTGCTTTTTTGCCATTCAGATTTCTTCTTTGAGCAAGTTTCTGTTCATTTCATTGCCCCATTTTGGATAGGGTTGGATGTTTTCTTCTTGTGGAGTTTAACCAGTATTTTGTATATCCTTGATATCAACCCCTTGTCAGATGTGTATTCGGCGAATATCCTTTCCCATTCTGTAGACTGTCTTTGTATTTTGGTCACTGTTTCTTTGGAGGTGCAGAAGCTTCTTAGTTTAAGATAGTCCCATTTATCTCTGTTTTCACTTGCTCAGCCAGTGGCGTGTCATCTTTGAAGATACCATTAGCTTCAATGTCATGGAGGGTTTTGTCAACTTTGTCTTCAATGTACCTTATGGTTTCTGGTCTGATATTGAGGTCTTTAATCCATTTTGATCTTACTTTTGTACATGGTGTTAGGCAGAGTTCTGAGCCCATTTTCTTGCATGTAGCCGTCCAGTGATGCCAGCACAATTTGTTAAAGAGGCTTTCCTTACTCCACTTCACATTTCTTGCACGTTTTTCAAAGATTAGATGAGCATATGATTGAGGGGAGATGTCAGAGTATTCAACCCTGTTCCATTGGTCTGTAGTTCTGCCTTTGTTCCAGTACCATGCTGTTTTAATTATTACTGCTTTGTAGTAGAGTTTGAAGTTAGGGAGGTTGATTCCTCCCATTTTCTTTTTCCCAAGAATTGCTTTAACTATTCGTGGGGGCTTATTGTTCCATATAAATTTCAGGAGTGTTTGCTCCATTTCTTTGAAGAATATCATGGGTATCCTTATAGGGATTGCATTGAATTTATACAATGCTTCGGTATTATTGCCATTTTGACAATGTTAAGTCTCCAGACCCATGAACAGGGAGTATCTTTTCATTTCCTCATGTCCTCTTTTATTTCCTGAAGTAGCGTTTTGTAGTTTTCTTTGTACAGGTCCTTTACTTCCTTAGTTAAGCTGATTCCTAGGTACTTGATTTTCTAGGGCACAATTGTGAACAGGATTGTTTTTTTTCATGTAGCTTTCCTCTCTCTCACTGTTTCCGTATAAGAAAGCCATGGACTTTTGGGTATTGATTTTATAGCCTGCAAGTTGAGTATTGCCATTTTGATGATGTTAATCCTCCATATCTATGAGCAGTGAACATGTCTCCATTTCCTGGTATCCTCTTCTATTTCTTGAAGTAGTGTTTTGTAATTTTCCTTCTCTGGGTACATCACCTCTTTAATTAAGCTGATTCCTAGCTACTTGATGTTCTGAAGGACTATTGTGAATGGGACTTTTTAAAAAATATCTCTTTCTTCTCTTTTATTATTTGTATACAGGGAAACTATGGACTTTTGGGTGTTGATTTTGTAGTTTGCCACTTTACTCTATGAACCTATTATTTCTAGGAGTTTTTTGTGGACTCTTTAGAATTTTTTAATCATAGTATCATACTGTCCAAAAATAATGAGAGCTTATATCCTGAGGATGCAAAAATGACAGTAGAAATGACATCTGTACCTATATGTTCATTTCAGCACTGTTCATAGTAGCCGAAACATGGAAACAACTCAAGTGTCCTAAAACAGATGACTGGTTAAAGAAACTTTGGTACATCTACACAATGGAATACTATGCAGCTGTCAGGAGAGATGAAGTCATGATGAACTTTGCTTATAAATGGATAGACTTAGAGAGTATCATGGTAAGTGCAATGAGTCAGAAATAGAGGGACAGGCATAGAAGGACTGAACTCATTTGTGGAGTATCTGACACCTAAGGATAGTAGATATATGGGACAGATAGATTACTCCATAGCTGGAAGCCTCCTCATGATCAAAGGGGAGAAGGCAGCTGGAATAGAGAAGGGATCACTAAGAAAAAGAGAGCTGGAGGAACTGGTTGGGATGGTAGATGGGAGGTGTGTGCAAAAAGTAGATAAAGGACCAAACATGATAACCTCGCAGGGTCTGTATTGCAAACCATAACGCCTAAAAGTAGAGAGAGATTATGGGGAATCATGTCTGCCATGGAGGCAGAAGGACGGTGGGAAAGGGGGGATTATACCGGGGATATTGGTGGTGGGGAATGTGTACTGGTGGAGGGATGGGTGTTTGATCATTGTGTGATTGTAACCCAAACATGAAAGTTTATAACTATCTCACGGTGATTCAATAAAATTTAAAAAATAATGAGAGCTTTACCTCCTCCTTTCCTATCTGTACGCCCTTTATATTTTTTTCCTGCCTAACTGTTATGGCCAGAACTTCCAGTACTATATTGAATAGGAGTGGCGAAAGCGAGCAACCTTGTCTTACCCTCGATGTTAAAGGGAAGGCTTTTAGTTCCTCCCTATTAAGGATGATGCTTACTGTGGGTTTGTGGTAAATGGTTTTTGACTATATTGAGGGAAGTTTATTCAATGCCCATTTTGCTGAGAGTTTTTATCGTAAATATTGCTGGATCTTGTCAAATGCTTTCTCTGCGTCTATTGATATGATCATATGGTTTTTGTATTTTCTTTTATTGATACAATGGATTATGTTGATTGACTTGAGAATATTAAACTACCCTTACATCCCCCAGATGAATCCTGCTTTATCTTTTTGATGAGTCGCTCGATTCTATTCGGTAGGATTTTCTTGAGGATCTTTGCATTTGTGTTCATCAGAGATATCGGCCTGTAATTTTCTCTCTTTGTGGTATCTCTGTCTGATTTTGGTATTAGGGTGATATTTGATTCATAGAAACTGTTCGGAAGTGTTTCTGATTCTTCAATTCCTCGGAAAAGCTTAAAAAGTATTGGGAGTAAGTCCTCTTTAAAGATTTGGAAGAATTCACTAGTGAATCTATCTGGGACAGGACTTTTACTTTTTGAGAGAGTTTTTATTATCATTTCAACATCCTTGATGGTGATTGGTCTCTTCAGGTACTCCAGGTCTTCTTGGTTCAGCAGAGGAGGCTATAGAATTCAAGAATTTATCCATTTCTTTGTGTTTTTTTGTTTCATGACATAAAGTTTCCCTAAGTAATCTCTGAGGATCCTTTGAATTTCTGCAGTTTATGTTGTAATGTTCCCCATTTTGTTCTGATTTGGTGTAATCTGATTCACTTTCTTTGTGAGTCTTGCTAGAGGTTTATTAATCCTCTTTATTTTCTCAAAAAAACAACTTTTGGTTTTATTGATCTTTCGGATTTTTTTTGGAGGGGGCTTCCATCTTGTTAATTTCTGCTCTAAGTTTTATTATTTCTTTCCTCCTGCCTGGGCTGGGCTCCATTATTGGTCATTCTCAAGGTTCTTAAGCTTGAGATTAGGTTACTTATGTGGGCTTGCTCTTATGTCCCATAAGTTTTGGTACCTCATGTCCTCATTTTTGTTTGTTTCCAGGAATCTTTTGATTTTCTCTTTGATTTCCTTTCTGAGCCACCCGTTGTTTAGTAGTGAGCTGTTTAATTTCCAGGTCTTTGATTTGATTTTCCCTTTATGTGTGTGTGATTCACTTCTATTTTCAGTGTATCACAAACTGAGAAGATCGTTGATACAATCTCTTAATGTTATGGATGTATGTTTTGTGGCTTAGCATATGATCTATCTTGGAGAATGTCTCATGCACACCTAAGAAGAATGTGTATTCAGTTTTTGAGGATGAAGTACCCTGTATAAATAATAAGCCCCTTTCATCCATTTCTTCCATCAGATAAAGCATGTCCTTGCTAAGTTTGAGTCATATTGATCTATCCAGTGGTGATAAAGCTGTGCTGAAACCTCCCACTAGTATTATGTTGCTTTCTATGCCTTTCTTCATATATATGAGTAGTTGTTTTAAGTATTTTGCTGGTCCCTCATTAGGTGCTATACGTTTAGGAGTGTGAGTGCTTCCTGATATACAGATCGCTTGATCAATAAGAAATGACCTTCACTCTCTCTTCTGACCTTCTTCCTTCTGAAATCAATGTGGGCTGATACCAGAATGGCCAATCCAGCTTTCTTGAGGGAGTTGCTTGCCTGTAGAATTGTTTTCCAGCCTTTGACCTCGAGTGTTTGTTTGCTCTGCCTATTCAGATGTATTTCTTACAGGCAACAGAATGTTGGGTTCAATTTTCTGATCCATCATGCCACTCTCTGTTTTAATTGATGCATTTAGTTCATTGACATTGAGAGAGATTATTGCTATGGAGCTTTGTCTCATCTTTCTGCCAACATTTGGTGTATTTGAAGGACTTGTCTTGTCTTAAAGTAGTCCGTTTAGTTGTTCTTATAATCATGGTTTTGAGCCTATGAAGTTCCTGAGTTGCTGTTTGTCTGTGAAACTGTGTATCATTCTTTCTGCTATGAATGAAAGTCTAGCTGGGTAAATTATTTTTGGTAAGGAATATATTTCATTGAGTTTTTTCACTATATCCCACCACTGTATTCAGCCCCTGAGGGTTTCATCAGATAAGTCGGCTATAAATGTTAAGGTTGTTCCTTTATAGGCAATTTCTTTCTTTGATATTGCTGCTCTCAGAATTTTGTCTCTCTCTATGGTTTTCCTCATCCTGATAAGGAAGTGTCTTGGAGTAATTTTATTTGGATTACCTATAGCTGGTACCCTTCGGACCTCCTCAATCTGATTGCATGTGCTCTTCAGCTCTGGGAACGCTGGGAATGTCGTAGCAATGATGTCTTTGACAGTTTCTTCTTCATCAGGGTTTTCTTCCTGTCCATCTGGTACTCCAATGATTCTTATGTTATTCCTCTTGGCTTCATCCTGATTTTCTCTTGACATCTGTTCATTCATTTTGAGACATTTTCCATTTTCTGCTGTTGTCAGCAGATTCTCTGCATGTCATCTTGGAGCTCATTGATTCTGTTCTCAGCAGCTGTTACTCTGCTCCTGAGGCCTTCCACTGAGTTTTTTCAATTCACCTACCAGCCTTTTCAGATCTGTCATTCCTGTTTGTAATTTTCTTTGCATTTTCCACATTTATGCTCTCAAATCCTCTTGTATTTTATTGGTGGTGTGTTCCATTGTTTCTTTTTTTTTCTTTTACCTCCCTCTGCATCCTCAGTAGCTCCCTTGTAAATTCCTTGTCAGAGAGGTTGTCCAGTGCTTCATTACTGGTTAGGTTTTCTGGGCTAGGTTCTTCACTAATTGAGTTTGGTGGGCTTCTGCATTGCTTTACCATTGTGACCTGTGTAGTTTTGACTTTCAGACTCACTGTCACTGTTGTATTTTTGGTGTAATATTGATTGAGGTGGGGGCTTATGAATTTTTGGCCTAATGTGTTTTTGGTGATTGGATTGCCCTAGTGAAAGTTCCATCAAAGAGGCTAATTTCTGGTTTTTAGAATATGAAGCAGGAAGTTAACTTGCAGCAGCATTAGTGGCCATCTCTAGGGAATTTATCCTGCTGGGCCTGTACCTGGATAGGGGAGTTTAAACAAGTTCTTGAACATTAACTCTATTGGCGTAGCCTGCCTGGATTCCCACCTCTCAGAGTTCTGGGCCTGAAAACCGGCTCTACCTGACCCTGGACACCTGACTCTGGATGCCACCCCCAATGCTTGATCACTTTTCTTTTTCTTTTCTTTTTTTATATTTTCTTCATTTTAATGAATCACAATGAGATACAGTTACAAACTTTTTTATTACACTCCAGTCACACAATGTTCAAGTACCTATCTCTCCACCAGTGCCTATTCTCCGCCACCAATGTTTTCAGTATCCCTCCCGCCACCCCCACCCCTTCACACACCAAGTCTTCGTGGCAGGCACATTCCATTTTATTCTCTCTCCTTTCGGGTGTTACCATTTGAAATACAGGCACTAAGTGGCTCTCATCATTGGTCCATAGTCTACTTTCAGTGTGAATCTACCATTCTGAGCGAGCTCTCCAATAAACATTTACCTAGTGGTTGCTTCTCTATCCCAGCTGTCTTTTCCCTTAGCATGTGGAACCAGCTTCCAAGCTGGGGAGCAATCCTCCAGCCCCTTATCTCTGCTTTCCTTGGGTGTTAGTCACCCATTATGTTACTTTATATTCCACAAATGAGTGCAATTTTCTATGTCTATCCCCCTCTTTCTGACTCATTTCACTTAACATGATACTTTCCATGTTGATCCACTTATACACAAATTTTATGACTTCATACTTTCGAATGGCTGCATAGTATTCCATTGTATAGATGTACCAAAGTTTCTTTAACCAGTCATCTGTTCTTGGGCTCGGGTTTTTTCTAGGGGCTATTGTAAATAGTACTGCAATAAACATAGAGGTGCAGATGTCACTCTACTGGTTTTTATTTTTGTATCTTTGGGATATATATCTAGAAGTGGTATTCCTAGGTCAAATGGAAGCTCAATATGTAGTTTTTTGAGGAATTTCCATATTGTTTTCCAAAAAGGCTGGACCAGTCCACATTCCCACCAGCAGCGAAGGAGAGTCCCTTTCTCCCCATATCCATGCCAACACCAGTTGCTTTTGTTCATTTTGATATACGCCAGTCTCTGTGGTGTGAGATGATATCTCATTTTTGTTTTCATCAGTATCTCCCTGATGATTAGTGATGAAGAGCATTTTTTAATTTGCCTTTTGGCCACTTTGTTCTTTGAGAAAGTTTCTGTTCATTTCATTGCCCCATTTTCTGAAGGGATTGGATGTTTTCTTCTTGTAGAGTTCAATCACTGCCTTGTATATCCTTGATATTAAACCCTTACTGAAAGCATATTGGGTGAATATTCTTTCCCATTCTGTAGACTGTCTTAGTATCCTTGTCACTGTTTCTTGTGAGGTGCAGAAGCTTCTTAGTTTAAGATAGGGCCATTTGTTTATCTGTTTCCACTTTCTTAATCAGTGGTGTCTCGTCTTTGAAGAAACCTGTAGCTTCAATGTTGTAGAGGGTTTTGACAGCTTTTCTTCAATGTACTTTATGGATCTGGTATGTTGTTAAGGTGGTCTTTAATCCATTTTCATCTTACTTTTATGCATGGTATTAAGTAGAGGTCTGAGCCTAATTTTTTTGCATGTAGCTGTCCAGTTTTGCCAGCACCATTTGTTAAAGAGGCTTTTCTTGTTCCACATCACATTTCTTACTACCTTATCAAAGATTAGATAATGATATTTTTGAGGGTGTGGAAGGATGTTCATTCCTATTCCACTCGTCTGTGGATCTGTTTTTATTCCAATACCATGATGTTTTATTAATTAACACTTTGTAGTAGAGTTTGAGGTTGGGGATTGTGATGCCTTCCCTCCCCCGCCCCATAGAATTCCTTAGAAACTTCTCTTGGTTTCTTTGATCTTTTGGATTGTTTTTTGGTTTTCCATGTCATTAATTTCTGCTCTAAGTTTTATTATGTCCTTGCTTCTGCCTGGTTTGGGCTCCTTTTGTTGGTCCTTTTCTAAGATCTTGAGCTGTGAAGTCAAGTTATTTATGTGTTCCCTTTCTGCCTTACTGAGAAATGCTTGCAGAATTATAAATTTTCTCCTTAATTCTGCTTTAGTTGTGTCCCACAAATTCTGGTTGCTTGTGTCTTCATTCTCATTTGTTTCCAGGTATCTTTTAATTTCTTCCTTGATTTCCTCCCAACGCACTCTTTGTTCAACACTAAATTTTTTAATTTCCAGATGTTTGTCTTGATTCTCTATTTCTGTGTGTGAATAACTCCTATCTTCAGTGCATCGTGGTCTGAAAAGAGAGTTGATACAATCTCTATCTTCCTGATTCTATTGAGGTATATTTTGCGACCCAGCATGTAATCTATCTTGGAAAATGTTCCACGTGCACTGGAAAAGAATGTGTGTTCTTTTTTGGACGGATGAAAAGCTCTGTATTTATCTATTAGCTCTCTCTCTCTCTTCCATTCTGTCCTTCAATGCTAGTACTTCTTTGGTGAATTTTAGTCTTTTTTATCTATCCAGAGGTGATAGGGTGGTGTTAAAGTCTCAGACTACTACTGTGCTGCTACCAATGTCCTACTTGAAGTCTATTAGCAGTTGTTTTAAGTATTTTTCTGGCCCCTCATTCAGTGTCTATATGGTTAGAAGTGTGATTTCTTCCTGATGTAAATATCCTTTGACTATTAAAAATGGATTTTGCTGTTCCTTCTAATCTTTTTCAGCCTAAAATCTATTTGTTGGATACTAGTATGGCCATGCCGGCTCTTTTGAGGGAGTTGTTTGCTTGAAGGATTGTGTTCCATTCTTTGATTTTGAGTCTATGTTTCTTCTGACTGTTAAGATGTATTTCTTGTAGGCAGCAGAATGATGGTTTCAGTTTTTAAATTCATTTCGCCATTCTGTGTCTCTTCATTTGTGCATTTATACCATTGACATTGAGAGAAATTATTGTCATGCGGTTTTGTGCCATCTTTCTGTAGAGGTTTGTTGTAATTGTAGGGATTTTTCTTGTCCTACAGTAGCCCCTTTAGACCTTCCTTAAAGGACGCTTTTTAGTCTATGAAGTTCCTGAGATGTTGTTTGTCAATGAAATAGTGTATCATTTCTTCAATTTTGAGTGAGAGCTTAGACAGATAAAGTATTTTTGGTGAGGCATTCATTACATTAAATTTTTTCACTATATTGTCTTCGGATACTATTGTCTTCGGACTCAGACAGTTTTTTCTAATAAGTCTCCTGTAAATCTAAGGGGTTGTCCTTTGTATATAATTTCCTTCTTTGACCTTGCTGCTTGCAGTATTGTGTCTCTATCTGTGGTATCTGTCATTCTGATTATGATGTGTCTTGGACTCTTTTTATTAGGGTCTCTTTTAGCTTGTACCCTTCAGGTTCCTTGGATCTGGGTGCCTGAATTCTTCAGCTCCAGGAACTTCTCAGCAATGATATCCTTAACTATTGCTACCTCATTGGGGTTTCCTCCCTGTCCTTCTGGTACTCCGATTATTCTGATGTTGCCCCCTTGAATTCATCCCCTAGGTCTCTCTGATTATCCTGGGCACTATTTTGAGGTCTTTTTCTTTGTATCTTGATCCCTACATGCTTTCTGCAGCCCATCTTCAAGCTCACTTGATTCTCTATTTGGCTATTGTCATTCTACTGTTGAGGGCGCCCACTGAGTTTTTAATTTCATCTACCAAATCCTTTATTAGTGGGACTTCTGTTTGTAACTTTGTTATTTCTGCTCTCATGTCTTCTTGTGTTTTTTTTTGGATATGCATTCCACTGTTTCTTTCATGTCTTCCTTTAAATTACTCGATGTATGTTTCACTGTTTCTTTGAGCTCTTTGGACATCCTCAACGTTTCATTTCTGAATTCTTTATCAGAGATTATATTTGTAGGTATTCCCTGTTGAGGTTTCAGGGCTCTTTTCTTCATCCATTTCTCATGGTGATGATCTGTGCTGTTTCTACATGTTGCTATGGTGGTATGGAGGTCAGTCCCTCCAGTTCACTATCTTTGACTTCCTTTCGCTGGAAAAGAGGACTCTAGAAGGCCTTGGTCAATGGTGGTCTCCTTTTTCCCCTTTAAGAATGCTACTTCGGGGCTGGAGTGATAGCACAGTGGGTAGGGCATTTGTTTTGCATGTGGCTGACCCAGGTTCAATTCCCAGCATCCCATATGGTCCCCTGAGCACCGCCAGGAGTAATACCTGAGTGCAGAGCCAGGAGTAACCTCTGTGCATCACTGTGTGTGACCCAAAAAGAAAAAAGAAAAGGAAAGAAAGAAAGAAAGAAAGAAAGAAAGAAAGAAAGAAAGAAAGAAAGAAAAGAATACTATATCTTTGGTGCTCTTCTGTGGCTTACATGAGGCCA
The DNA here is from genome assembly GCF_029834395.1 of Sorex fumeus. NCBI lineage: Eukaryota > Metazoa > Chordata > Mammalia > Eulipotyphla > Soricidae > Sorex > Sorex fumeus. The sequence goes on from NW_026606103.1 coordinate 8,785,702, forward strand.
CTAGTGCAGCTTCAGGGGATGTGTTCTTTTACATTGGGCTTGTTCCCATTCTTGTGTTCACCATTATTTTGGTGAGTTTTCGGAGTATTTCTATTGGAATATCTAGTGGAATATTGGCCAAATATGTTTGGGATGGCCAGGCTGTCCTCTTTAGAATTAGGTAATGGAGGCTGAGATATGACTCCAAAGTGTTGGGAAAAAGAAAAATGACTGCAGCCGCCCTGGAGGCCATGCCCACCACGCTACTGCACCTGTGAGGGGAGGGGCTGCTTTTGTTCCTGCTGGGACTAGCAGTTCACTTCTGAGGCACTTCTCAGACTTGGCCAGGTGCTCCAAGGTCATGTTGGCCAGGAAGGGGGCTCTTCGGGTTCCCAGGGCCTGGCTGCTGGGCACGCCAACCCGGAGGCAGCCTTGATCACTTTTCAGACCCTCACTTAGATATAACCAAATAGACAACAATTCTCCGGACATATATTTATATAAGCACAGTGAGCTGCTGGCATAGTAGTCCTGGGACAAAGAAAAGTCTCTCTGAGAAGCTACTGCAGACATGGTGAAGCAGTGGGGAATTTCTTCGAAGCTGCTGGCAGAGATGCTGGAAGGAGCCACTGGGGTTCCTGACTTGAAGAAGACTGCTCTGCAAACTGGAATACTGAAGATAGCGCGGTAGTTGGTGTACTATTCACCATTCCCCCAAAACCCAGAATCCAGAAACTGGCTGTTTTAGCCTTTTGCATTGAATCCTAGGAGCTATTTTAAGCCACTGCTATAAGAAAACAGACATGATCCATATTATAAACTTAAGAGAAGTTATATCCATGATGATACTGCCAATACTTTTAATGATACTGAAGAAGCTCCTCAAGAGCACAGATAATATTGTTTTGCTTTATCACAATATTGCTCTCCACAGATGGCCTAACTAAATACTGAATATTGAAATATAAGGGTAAAATAAAGCATTGAACTAGATGGCACAAAAATAAATGTGCTTCTGTTGTCATATGCTCATTTAGATTTTTTACACGTGTATAATTTAATTTAGGATGTCTTAATTGCATATTTCCCTAGACACAAACCTTTAATTAAAAAGATACTGACAATGTTTCCTTCACAATTCTAAGGTGATTTGGTAAGCGAAAACAGAGATGAGAATCAAATACTGGGGTTTAAGTAGGGAGGAAGTGTGGCATTCACAGTTTATATGTCTTTAGAGAATTACCAAACTTCCCTGTTACTCAGTTGCCTAACCTATAGACTAGAAATAATAGTAGTGTTTCTCAGATAATTTTTGAGGATTCATCAAATTAATGTGTCTAAAGATCTTATGTGTAAAGTGAGCTCATTATAAGCAGAGCAAATGTTATTTGTTGTTATAATTTAATGGAATTTTTAAACGATTTCTATTCAACTGCAACTTAAAACAAACATATCCAAACTGAATTCTTTTTCTTTACAAGAGAGTTTAGTTCTCAACTTCTTAGTAATTGAAATTCCAAAGCAAATAGAAATCCTAAAAGAGTCATCAACACAGTGTTCCTCATTCCCTGAACCCCAGCCACTCAAAGCCACTTTCGAGCTTTCTATTTGTGCTATTTCAATGTTGACAACTGTTTAAATATGAAAGCATTTTACAGGAAACTTTGTGTGTATATACAGATAGGAAGATGCCCGGGTCACTCCACCTTATCGACAGTGTCTAACTGGTCTCCCATAAGCCAAAAGCCAAGGTCAGTTCTCACTCAGAAAGAGATGACCCTTTGCCTGACTTACAGTCCGTGATTCAGCTGCTATTCAAGTAATTTACTCTGTTGGTTCATCTTGATTTGAATTCTGCAAAGATACTACGTAATTGGGCTGGACCTTGAAAATACAGATGTCTTCCTGATTATGGTGGGTTTACTTGAAGGCTTTTCTGTGCTCTTCAGCTCTGTCTGAAAGGGGCATTACAAGGTGTCTCTTCATTCCTATCAGTTGCACTGTCAGATGGCTCTCTGTCAGCTCCTTTTCCACCTGTATAAGATTGAGAGTTCTGTAAAATGGCCTGGACCAAATTCTTCTTTGATATTTTGACCCTACATTGACAGTGACAAGCAAGAACTGAAACTGGGCTGGGTTCCCATATACTCAGAGTGAAGCATCGCTTCTGGTCCCTGTATTAGGCATTCCAGCTTCAGTATTGTCTTTATCAACTGTTAAGATCAGTTTTTCCTCAGAATTTCACATTTTTTTCAATAGATTTCAGATATCTACTACATGGCTGCCTCTTCTCCCCGTCATCATGTCAACACTTGCATTTACTTCAAATTTTGCTCAATCACTTCCACATATAACTCTTCCTGGATTCTTTGAACAGGTTAGAAACTACCTTTGTGAGCTTTTACTTATCTCTTCTCAAGCAATATATTTAATGTGCCAAAGTGTGCCCAACAGAGCACAGACTTAAATAGAATGAACAAGGGGAAAGATCATAGAGACTTCCTGTTGTTCCTGCAATTGACATGGGGAGCTCTGTCCCAGTGATGATAGAAAAGGGATTTGAGGAATAAAGATCACAGGGGACAATACTGTGAACAGATGAACAAATCCCTAACATGGTAGTATATGCACACCTGCGCTGAATACCATCCAAGTATGTACCTCTCATTTTGGTCACTATAGCAATGTTACAGTTGTTTGGATTTGTTGGATTAGAATCTCCAAGATATTAAGGACCTCAGTTGTTTGTTCTATTGCTAAGCTTAGTTCACCAAGGTGCAGCATTTGGTAAGTGCTTGATTAAAGAATGAATTAAACAGCAAAAATTATAACTGAACTGCTTATGTGGCTAAACTCCTTCAACTTTAGTGTGCTAAAAATTTTACAGAGTTGTTCAGAGAGGAAACTCAGACATTTCAGTGTCAAGAGTTCTCATTCACAGAACTACTTTTGCTTAAAGACACTAGAGTGCATGTTTTGGCACTAATGCCAGGTGTCTGTAGGGAGCAGTAAGCAGAAAAGTCAAAAGAGAAAGACGGACTTACACAAGTTTCTCCTTCTCACCCCTGTTGGAGGAAGGTTCTTACAAGAAAACACAGATCCCCAAAAACTGGAAAAGAAAAGTCATCGATAAGAGAAGCTACCCACCTTGAGACTTAAATCGTCCTAGGACTCTCAGAAAGACTCCCAGAGATTAATGCTCTCTTACAAGTAGTAATGTTTGGCAAAAGGTCAAGATTTTATTGAGGAAGCAGTCTGGGATAAAGAAAAGGAGGGCTAGGAGAGAAGACAGTTTGTAGGGTGCTTCCCTTGAATGCGGCTAACTCACATGGCACCTGGCACCATATACAATTCCCTACAGCCCACAGGAGTAATGCCTGAGTACACAACTAGGAGTAAGCCCTGAACAATTCCAGGTGTGTCCCCCCAAAAGCAACAACAACAGAAAAAAAATAAAAGGAGGATTTTATTAAAAACTGGGTTTTCATCCAACCCCATCCAAAAATGGGGCAATGAAATGAACAGAAACTTTCTCAAAGAAGAAATCCGAATGGCAAAAAAGCACATGAGAAAATGCTCTACATCATTAATCATCAGGGAGATGCAGATCAAAACCACAATGAGATACCATCTCACACCTCAGAGACTGGCCCACATTCAAAAGAACAAAAGCAACCGATGCTGGCGTGGATGTGGCGAGAAAGGGACACTCCTTCACTGTCGGTGGGAATGTCCACTGGTTCAGCCCTTCTGGAAAACAGTATGGACGATTCTCAAAAAATTAGAAATTGAGCTCCCATTTGACCCAGCAATACCACTCCTGGGAATATATCCCAGAGAGGCAAAAATGTGTAGTCGAAGTGACATCTGCACTTGTTTGTTCATTGCAGCACTCTTTACAATAGCCAGAAACTGGAAGAAACCTGAATGCCCAAGAACAGATGACTGGTTAAAGAATCTTTGGTACATCTACACAATGGAGTACTATGTAGCTCTTAGAAAAGATGAAGTCATGAAATTTACATACAAGTGGTACAATATGGAAAGTATCATGCTAAGCGAAATGAGTCAGAAAGAGAGGGATAGACATAGAAAGATTGCATTCATCTGGGGGATATAAAGTAACAAAGTATGAGATTAATACCCAAGAATAGCTGAGATCAGCACCAGGAGGATTACTCCATAACTTAGAGGCCAGCCGGGTATCCTAGAGGAAAGGGCAGTTCAGATAGAGAAGGGAGCACCAAATAAAGGATGTTTGGAGGATCCTCCCAGGAGGGGAGATGCATGTGGAAAGTAGACTATGGACTGAACATGTTTGCCACTCAATGCCTCTTTTGCAGACCACAACATCCAAAAGGAGAGAGAGAACACAGGGGATTGCCCTGCCACAGAGACAGGGGGGATGGGGGGATGGGGGTGGGAGGGATATTATCTATGGTGGTGGAAAATGGGCACTGGTGGAGGGATGGGTATCTGATCATTGTATAATTGAAACCAAAGCACAAAAAATTGTAAATCTACAACTTTAAAAAAAATAAATAAAATAAAGGGAAAAAAAAACTGGGTTTTCTTCCAGTTCTACTACACTGATAATCCTGAATAAATAATTTCTTACACTAATCCATCTTCCAAATTTTCTTGGGGGCCCAGATAGCTTTAGATATTAAATGCTTCTAAACTATGGAAGTCACGTGGTACCTTCCTATGGGAAACAATCATCCTATGCAGACAATCACTTTGTCTTCACCCTATCTAACTGTTGATCTAACCATTAATGTTGAGATTAACTTGGTCCACTGCCACACCATGACTATGTTCAGTCATTCACGAAGTGTGACCATGTTTGCCCCCACAGGTTTCCTGAGGCCTGTATTTGTTTTACACCTAATGTCAGTGTGGTGCCTAGGACCTCTGAAACCAGCTGTAATATGTTCCCATGGTCCTCCATTCCACAGTCTTCTCATTCTCTTGTCACACTATTGCCAAAAATTTACTTTTTATTACATCATAAGATAAGACCATGTTAGTTATCCATTCAGGAGTCAGGGATCAACATACAACCTACCTTGAAATAACCATCATTCTCTCAGCTAGGCGCAGGTCCAAAGACTGGGGAGAGGCAGATGCCTCACTTTCAAGCTTTCGTATGTGTATAACCACCCTTTTCCCACTCAGTTCCCTCCCTCACCTTTTGCTTTATGATAAATGCGGCATAGCGTCTGTGATAGTTTGTGATGGACCTACCAATGTTATTTTGGGGTACCATTTAGCTAGACTTTAGTAGAATATGTTTACACGGTTCACTTCGGAGTAAACCTGAATTGATTGAAAGCAAATAGTGAGTTTAAGAAAATGTTTGGATTACACTTTAAGCAGCAAAACATTAAGAAGAAGAAGAGGTCAATCATGAATAAAAATATTAAAGTCTAATATGATTAGTAATTCAATAGTGTGGAAACATTAGAAGCTATTTTACACAAAGTAGTAACATAAAAACAAAATTTAAAGTCCATAATAAAAATTATAATGAGGACTCTCAAAACTGTTTCATGAATGACATGAATTGAAAGACATTTTCCATTGGCCAACTACAAGCACTTGAAGTATCCTTCAATATTGTAAATCTTACCACTCATTTATGAATAAAACTTGAATGGTAGTTTCTTCAATTTTAGTCTCAACCTTATTGTTTTGAAGGCATTACAAATAGCAAACTGTCAAGTTGGAATAAATGTGTTGCGTATGCTAAAAAATCATTTAGATAGGTACATTTTGTGTGCATATATAGGATAGAATAGGGTTCTGGGTTCATGACTGATATCTCTAGATAAGAGATTCATGATAAATAAGTCACTGTTGGGTAACATTGGCTGTCCTTTCTCCTCCCCCAGGGAGCTTAAGGTTTATTCAGCCATTCCCACAATAGTGCAACTGAAGTACACCCAATTACACCAGACACTAATAATCCTGTGTTGCTTTTCTCTTTCCTTTATGTCATTTTCATGGTTTATTTAGCAATGCCCTTTCTGTGTAGACACAGGAAGACAGTTGATGCTATGGTTTGTAACATGGGAGTTAATTGACTCCAAAATAATATTTACTCCTGGGCATCCATATTTACTTAACCTTAGTTGCCCTTAATTCCTAACACTCTAAGAGCAGGGTTCTGATGAGAAACTGTATGGACCCAGGGCTAGCTGTGAGCTACCCTGCCATCGAAAATGGCCAGGCAAAGCACCATAATACTTAACTATAAGAGCCTTTTCATGGGACAAATTCTGTCATGACCCAAAAAGAAGTAACTGAATAAATACTCTACTTGGGTTAAGAAAGACTAACCTGGCCTGAGGACTATGGTCTGGAATATATAGCGAGATGTTCCCAGGAAGAACCAATCTTTAAACTTCTATCTCTTACTGTGTTCATACAAAATGACTACAAATATTATAAGTAAATTTACTAAGATTGATAAAATGGATTACTAGCTGAGGAAAGGAGAAAACAATACACCCTAGATGGAATCCCTCCCTTGAGCAAATCTCCTAGTAATCTGGAGAGTTGAACCCTCAAATGAGATTTTTGTTCTTGAGTTAATCTCCTGAAGGAATGCTTTACCTCTCTTTGTTGTTATGATTATATTCAACCCCACCTTTGTATATCCCCACCCTTTATGATTTCTATATAATTATGCTGTAAGAGGCAAGAGAGGACTAGACGTTGGTTCTAGAAATTAGACAGTAAGTAGAAAGTAGAATAGAAGGAGAACGAGTACTGAAACTTTGGTGACTTTAGGACTTTGAGGACTAGAAGGATAACCAGATGATGACCATGACTGGAAGTAGAGGACTGTGAAACTACGACGAGATGAGGAAGAAGGTATAACAAGGGAGAGGATTTTGAGGTCTATGAGGAAACTAGGATGATGGAACTATGATGACTGAGACTATGACCAAAACTACAACCATGATTGTGCCATAAGGAGAGAGATCGGATGACGCGGGGGAGGAGAGAGAAATACTGTCTACCAACCATCCTGGGCCCCGAGTCCCAGTTTCTATGTTCCCTTGGTCCTTTGTCCACTGCCATCTCCGTTGACTGGCCTGAGGAGGTGGCTCTCAGCCCCAAACACTTACGTCCCACGCGCACCCATGTCTTTCTCTTGGAAATTCACAGCACATTTATCATTGTGACTTATTTTGAACATCTTAAAAATCATCAAAATGAAAAATCAGTTTTGGAAATAGAGCAAGGCAGGTGTCTTCGAAAATAGTTCAAAGTGTACATGCCAAGTATATCAAGACCCCACATTCAATCACAGGCACCACACCTCAGTTCTGCAGGATGTTTCACAAGCATAACCAGGTATCATCTCCTTAAAAAGTAGAGTAGAGAAATGCCAGGGTGAAAAAGGGCTATAAAGATTAGGATGATGTCTAAATTCTACCTCCAAGTGCTCTAACATGACAGTGCTCTTGACTTTGTGCTTGGGTTTCCCAGTGGATCATCAGAGATCTGCTTTATAAACAGGCCTAAGTAAAATTCTCTGGAAGATACTTCATTTAGAATATAAAATAAAGATATATTCCTTAAGGGATGGCAACTGCAGCCTGATAGTGTGGATAAACTCAAGTTGTAGATAAGATGTTCCAAACCTAACAAGGAGAGGAAGTGTAAAACCGTGGTGGACTTTGGATAATATGGATATCTGTATCTGCAAACCTACTAAGGGGAGAGGTGACCTTACATGCCCTAAAGAATGAGTTATGTTGTGTGTGTCCCCTCAAATTCCTTTGTTGAATATCTCTCCCCAATGTGATGTGTTTGGAGGTATAGCTTTAGGAAGGGATTAGGTTTCTCAAGCTACCAGCATATGATATTGTGCTGTAACAGTACAAGTCAAATATTAATATTGTCAGAGAAATAGTTATTTCACCATAGCTGGTCCTAAAGTCCCTTTGGGATTTGACACCACAGATAATTTGTGAGGCCTGTTAGGATAAAAGAATATGAAGAAAGGGTCAAGGAATAGCTCAAAGGGCTGGAGTTAATATACATAATATAATTAGAACAGTCGTTGGTATAGAGAGGATTATAAAAATGTTCTGTTTGGTTTTTTTTTTTGGCACCAACACCCAATCCCTGATACTTTATATGCACCCTTCCTGCCCCCAAGCACCAAAAGAAGTGATCCATGAGCTCTGAGCCAGGAATAAGCCCTGACCACTGCCTGTGTAGCCCAAAACAAACAAACAAACAAAAAGAATAAATAAAATTGTACTCTTATTGAAAATACATTAATCCCATGCTGATTGTGGCATCACTCATAATAACACAGAATTAAAAACAACAACAGCCTAAATTTCAAGTAAATCAAGTGAATGGATACAGGGAATATGGTATTGACATGGTAGAATACTACTCAACTCCATAAAAGTAAGATTCTGCCGTCTGAAACAACATTAAAGGACCTAACTGGTTTAGTGAAATAAGTAAATGAAGAAAGATAAATGGTATGTGATTTCACTCTTACATTTTCTATAGAAGTCTGAATATATGGATGAATGAAATAAAACAATAATAAATTATAAGACCATTAGGATATTACCAGAGGGGAAAGAGAAAGAATGGTTAAAATACTTAAAATGGGTCGATTGCATGGTGAAGGGTAGACCTGTCTTTATTAGCAACTTATTCATGATGTTGCTACTGCAATTAAATTCAAAATCCCATTGTCATCATTGTTATTAATGCCAAGTTGGGATGGGACAAAAATGGACGCAGGTCTGTTGTGAACCTATTTTCTTAGTACTGACATATTGGAGCCTAAATCAAGACTGTAGTTATAATACTGGAGAGAAGAGGGATGTATATAGCAAACTAAGAAGTATGATAAATTGGTTGAAAAAGAAAATAAAGAAATTAAGGTCACCCTCTGGGTTTCTATCATAACTGTGAGTTAATAATACATCTAAAAATATATCAAGAGATTTACAGTGAAAACCAATATAAATGGAAATGTAAAATATTCGATCACTTTCCTTGCACAAAGAAGAAACTGAGGATCCTTAATAATCAGAAAACATATTTAGAGGTACTAGGTCATTTACTCATGGTTGAAAGAGTAGATTCTAAGCCTAGGTGAAGAAAAGAGATTTCATTTGCTAGTAGGAGGAGATCTGAGTCAGCAGTGCAAAGAACCCAGACTTCCAGGGTCATGCTTCCTGTAGGTACCACTGAAACACAGAACCAACTACAGGAATCTGCAAGGTCCCTGTAGAAGGCCCTGACCTCAGAAACCCTAGGCTCTGTGGGAGCCAGGAGCCTCAGCAGGCAGATGTTTTTGCTTGACATGAAGAAAAAACCAAGCAAGACAGCACACAGCTGGGAAAAGTGGCACTACCTTGCTAAAGAGAAATGGAAATATAATTCACAGTTTCAGGTCTAAATAAAGAAATGTTTTTAAAGAGAGACAGAGAGAGGGTGAAGATTTAATCGTTATGAACTTCAACAGGAAATTGGGGCCAGGAACCCTACTAGGCTGCCCCTTCCACTGTCAGCATCTCTTTGCCCTTCTTATTTTCTTTCTCTTTTTTTTTTTAAATTTATTTATTGAATCACTGTGGGAAAAGTTACAAAGATTTCAGGTTTAAATCTCGGTTATACAACGATCAAACAGCTTTCCCTTCACCAGTACTTATTTTTCATCCCTCTCACCCCTCTCAATGCTTGTGAGAAAGATGAATTCTACTTAACTCTCTATCTACTTTGATTACATTCATTAAGATGCACCATTATTGTTTAGAGTTTACACCCAACAATCAGGACTGCTGAAAAGGCAGTGTGAAATAATTTGTTTTCTACAGCTGGTTGGAGCGATAGCACAGCGGTAGGGCCTTGCACTCAGCCAACATGGCCAACCCGCCCGCACGGCAGAGCCTGGCAAGCTCCCCGTAACGTATTCGATATGCCAAACACAGTAACAACAAAGTCTCCAATGGAGACATTACTGGGCCCGCTCGAGCAAATCGACAAACAACGGGAGGGCCTTTACTTTACTTACTTACAGCTGGTTATGAGAACTATATGATGTTGCACAGCTACAATAGCGGCTGTGTGATTTTGGATTTCTGATACTTTACTTATTAATTATGGAGGGATTTCAGATAATTACGAGACTGGTTTCTGTGGCTGTGGAGCCATGGCCGTGCCAGAGAGCCACTCGTGGGGGGCAACTTGTGACTTCGGTAGGGAGTGAAGGATGAGCCGGGAATGTCCCCCATTCCCATAAAGTTGCAGTTTCCCTGACACCACCGGCTCATACCTGGTTTTTGAAAAAGCTTCGAGGCGGCCACCATCTTGCTGCCCAGAGGGGAAAAAGCCCTTCTTATTTTCTTTCTCTTCTCTTAAATGAAATCTCTTTTGAATTGGAAAAATAAACATAAACTGAACAAGGAACAAGGGAAAAGAGAAAGGGCAGTTCAATCGGTCACAGTGTGTGGGCACAGTGTTTCAGTTTGGGGCAGGAAAACTGTTCTGGAGATGGACAGAGATGGTGGCTGAGCCTCAGGAAAAGCACACTGGAAACCATGGAACATATTTTACAGACATAAAATTTAACATGATAAATTTATATTGTGTATATTTTATTGCAATAAAAAGTTAGAGTGGACAATTGCTTATGTTATAGAACAGAAGTCAGCTTAACTTACTCATGTTATGTTTACTCCATAGAAAGTACACAGTGAGTCTTGGCATTTGTTATTTCCACACACTTTCCCTAGGAAAGATAACTAGTCTTAACTTGGGTAGGAAAGGAACTGGATTCCAGAAATAAGCAATTAATAAAACTTTGACAATTGTTTATTTATTTTGATGGCTGTTTTCCAATTTATTTCTTTTTTTAAATTTTATTCTTATTGAATCGCCATGAGAGCTTTACAAAGATGTTCATGATCGGGTTTCAGTCATACAATGTTCAAACACCTATCCCTCCACTAGTGTACCTTTTCTTCCACTAATGTCCCCAGTTTCCATCTATCCCCCCAGCCACTCCCTACTCAGCCTACCTCTATAGCAGGCACCTCTTCTCTCTCTGTCTCTCTCTGTCTCTCTCTCTTTCTCTTTCTTTCTCTCTCTCATTTTACATTATAGGCATTATGGTTTCTGTAAGGTTATCATGCATATTCCTTTACCTACTTTCAATACTCAGTTCTTGTCCAAAGGGATCATTTCCTTACCTAATCTCATCATAATGAATCTTCCTTTATCTTAGCTATACTCCCCTCTCGCCCACCTCCCCGCAGCCTTGTGGTAATTTTTAACCATTGACCAGTCTTCCTGGACTTGGATATTAGTTTCATACTTTTTTTTTACATCCCACAAATGAATGCAGTCATTCTATATCTGTTCCTATCCTTCTGACACATTTCAATCAGCATGAAATCTTTATGTCCATCCATTCACAGGCATGAAATTTATCATGATAAATTTATATTGTGTATATGTTATTGCAAATGACTTCATTTGCAAATGAATTCATTTTTATGTCTTCATTTTTTCTAAAAACTGTGTAGTACTCTGGAATTTGGAGGATCTGGGTGGAAGATGCTCGACTCCAATTCGAGTAGGCTTGGAGGTCTCGGCCCCGGAACCCGCGTGGCTTTGTCCCTCTGCCAGTACCTTCAGGTGTGCGGAGAGTGGTCTCAGCATGGTGGTGGCTGGTCCTGGAGGTCTCCGGCTGCCGTAGCCCTGGCCGGGGCGGGGAGGAAAGCTCAACCCGCTCCCCTCCAAGGGACTCCGGGAAGGAACACCGAGGCGTGGGGGCAGAGACTGCACTGCTCTCGTCCGGGATCTGGATTTTATAGTCTCTGAGTCTTGGCCGCTGATGGGATTACACGGCGCCAGGGGGCCAGGTGGTGGGTGTGACCCCCGCGCAGTGCAGTCTCTGCCCCCGCGCCTCGGTGTTCCTTCCCGGAGTCCCTTGGAGGGGAGCGGGTTGAGCTTTCCTCCCCGCCCCGGCCAGGGCTACGGCAGCCGGAGACCTCCAGGACCAGCCACCACCATGCTGAGACCACTCTCCGCACACCTGAAGGTACTGGCAGAGGGACAAAGCCACGCGGGTTCCGGGGCCGAGACCTCCAAGCCTACTCGAATTGGAGTCGAGCATCTTCCACCCAGATCCTCCAAATTCCAGTAGGCGGGGGTCACACCCACCACCTGGCCCCCTGGCGCCGTGTAATCCCATCAGCGGCCAAGACTCAGAGACTATAAAATCCAGATCCTGGACGAGAGCAGTGCAGTCTCTGCCCCCGCGCCTGGGTGTTCCTTCCCGGAGTCCCTTGGAGGGGAGCGGGTTGAGCTTTCCTCCCCGCCCCGGCCAGGGCTACGGCAGCCGGAGACCTCCAGGACCAGCCACCACCATGCTGAGACCACTCTCCGCACACCTGAAGGTACTGGCAGAGGGACAAAGCCACGCGGGTTCCGGGGCCGAGACCTCCAAGCCTACTCGAATTGGAGTCGAGCATCTTCCACCCAGATCCTCGAAATTCCAGTAGGCGGGGGTCACACCCACCACCTGGCCCCCTGGCGCCGTGTAATCCCATCAGCGGCCAAGACTCAGAGACTATAAAATCCAGATCCCGGACGAGAGCAGTGCAGTCTCTGCCCCCGCGCCTCGGTGTTCCTTCCCGGAGTCCCTTGGAGGGGAGCGGGTTGAGCTTTCCTCCCCGCCCCGGCCAGGGCTACGGCAGCCGGAGACCTCCAGGACCAGCCACCACCATGCTGAGACCACTCTCCGCACACCTGAAGGTACTGGCAGAGGGACAAAGCCACGCGGGTTCCGGGGCCGAGACCTCCACGCCTACTCGAATTGGAGTCGAGCATCTTCCACCCAGATCCTCCAAATTCCAGTAGGCGGGGGTCACACCCACCACCTGGCCCCCTGGCGCCGTGTAATCCCATCAGCGGCCAAGACTCAGAGACTATAAAATCCAGATCCCGGACATCTTATTATCTCATTCCTACTTTGGACAAACTTGCAGGCTGTCGAATGTAGCCTGCCCACAGGGAAGAGTCTGGCAAACTCCCCGTGGCCTACCAAATATGCCAAATACCAGTAACAATGATGGGTCTCATTCTCCTAAAGAGCCCTGAATATAATCTCAGGGCTAGGATGAAAGAGACGTTATTGGGGCCTGCTCGAGGCAATCGACGATTAACAGGATGATGAAATGAAATGAAAAAATGTAGTACTCTATCGTGTAGAGGTGCCATAGTTTCTTTATCCAGTCACCTGTTCTTAGGCTCTCAGGTTGTTTCCAGATTCTGGACATTTGTGACAGATTTCAAATTGCATTTTATTTTATCTGGACAGCATTATGTTATAAAATAAGCATCTCTCCACATTAGTGTACTGCTCCTCAAGATAGACATCTCTGCTTGTCTTTTCAGAAAGTACTCAAGACCTTAGTGTCAACATATTGTCAACATTAGTAGGAAAGTAGACTAAAGAAACCAATTGACAGTGTAACTGAAGATAACATTAGAGTGCCACCATATAAAACCTTCATATCCATATGGAGGTTATATTCAATTATATGGAAACTTCCAGACCTTCAAAAGCTCTTTGATCAGAGAATTTCTTTATTTCATTCTTTCTTTTTTCCTTTTTTCCCCTTCTTTCTACCCCTTCCTTCCTCCTTTCCTTTCCTTTCCTTTCCTTTCCTTTCCTTTCCTTTCCTTTCCTTTCCTTTCCCTTCCCTTCCCAACCCCTTTCCTTCCCTCCCCTCCACTCCCTCCCCTTCCTCTCCTCTCCTCTCCTCTCCTCTCCTCTCCTCTCCTCTCCTCTCCTCTCCTCTCCTCTCCTCTCCTCTCCTCTCCTCTCCTCCCCTCTCCTCCCCTCTCCTCTCCTTTTCTTCCTTTCCTTCAGTTTCCTTTCATCTCATCTCTTGTCTTCTCCTATCCTCTTGTCTCCACGCCTCCCCCCTCCTCTTCTCCCCTCCCCTCTCCTTCTCTTCCCTTCCCTTCCCTTCTCCTTCTTTCCTTTCTATTCTTTTTCCATCCTTCTGTCCCTCTATCTCACCCCTGAAATGCTTGGAAGACCAATGGGGTGCCTGGTATCAAACCTGGATCGGCTGAATGCGAAGCAAACACCCTACTCTCTGTACTCTCCTGGCCCCCTCTTTATTTTTCTTAGTTTTAAATCGTAGTAAGGCATTTGCCTTGTGTGCAACCAGCCTGACCAAGCCGGGTTCGATTCCTCCGCCACTCTTGGAGAGCCCAGCAAGCTACCAAGAGTATCTCACCCACACAGCAAAGCCTGCCAAGGTACCTGTGACGTATTCAATATGCCAAACAGTAACAAGTCTCAAAAAATGGGGACGTTACTGGGCCCGCTTGAGCAAATCGATGAACAATGGGAAGACAGTTATAGTTACAGTTAAATCATAGTAAAACATCATAACAAAACTTACCATCTCATCAGTTGTTGGAGTACACGGAGCTTAGGTTTATCGGAATCGCACTCATCACAGTGCTCCCGAGTCACTCCCATTACTTTGTCTGCCTGTAACCTCTTCTATGCTCTCTTCCCCAACCAATTTGTAAGGTCTCATCCTTCTTAGACACTGAAGCTGTACTGTAAGTTAATATTGTCTTTCTCCTCTCCTTATGTCTTTTGAGCAGTTTACCTTAATGCAATGTCCTTTTGTATAGATACAGGAAGACAATTAATTAATATGCTCCGTAACTTAGGAATTGATTGGCTTTGAATATTATTCACTCCTGGGCATCTGCCTTCTCAACTTAAGCCTCAGTTGCCCTCACTTCCTAGCACTCCAAGGGCAGGGTCCCGATGTGGGACTGGATGGAACCAGGGCAAGCCGGTAAGTTATGTGCTACCCTGGCATCACGATGGGCCAGGCCAAGGTGCCACGATTCTTAACTATAAGTTAAGAGGTTGATCATAGGCATTATGTCATGATCCAATAGTAACGATGAGACTAGGGCCCTGCTGCTAGGAATAGGAAAGATATCTGGCCTGAGCACTGCAGTCTGAGATCGAGATGGCCCTAGGAGAGCAATTCTATAAGCCCAAAGTATTTCTTACTGTGTCCATACAAAATGATTAATATTATGTATGCTTATATGTTGGTTGGACAAGGAGAGGAGAAACACATCCTAGAAGCAGTTTCCTGTGTGTCCTGACTAGCTTGGATGAGACTGCTTTCTCCCCTTCAAACTGTCTTCAGTAAATGATTCCAGTATATTGAGACAGTTTCCCCTTTCTCTCAGAGCCCTAGCTGGTCTTAGATATGCAGATCTCAGGTGGTAGCCAGGATTGATCTTTGGGATGTAGATTCCCAGCTCTAGCCAGGCTGGTCTTTGGGATGCAAATCAAGGTGCTTGCAGCTTGTGAAAGTGCTTGTGAAAGGTTTCAGCTTGGCTTTGTATCTTCTTTCCGGAGGCCAGTGTAAGGAAACAATGTGGATGTAAAGAAACAATGTATGGTTTGCCCGCCTCAACGTTCTTTCTGTAACTCCTTTTGATGACATCACTGTAATGCGCCTTTTAGAGGGTCTATGATCTATATAAGGGAATCTTTGGGAGTCTCAGGTGCGCACGTGCTCGAGGATTCCTAAGGCCTCCATGACATACATCTCTTCCATGTAATAAACGGCTGCTAAGACCAACCAGCTTGGCCTCGTTTCCTTCCTTCGCCTGACCATCGCCATCGACCTCCCTGGAGTGGGGAAACGACCAGACCGCCGGCCTTTTATTTTTTGTGTGTTTACACAATCAGTAAGTAGACCTTTTATTTTTTTTAATATTTTATTTTATTTTATTTTTTAATTTTTATTTTTTTATATTTATTTATTTTTTAATAGTGAGGCACCATGAGGTACAGTTGTAGATTTACACATTTTTGTGCTTGGGTTTCGATTATACAATGATCAAACACCCATCCCTCCACCAGTGCGCATTTCCCACCACCACAGATCCCAGCATCCCCTCCCCCCCAGCCCCTATCCCACCCTGCCTCTGTGGCAGGGCATTTCCCTCTCTCTCCTTTTGAGTGCCATGGTCGGCAAAAGAGGCATTGAGTGGCAATCATGCTTGGTCGACAGTCTACCCTCAGCATGCTCTCCCATCATGGGCGGATCCTCCCAACACCCTTTATTTGGTGTTCCCTTCTCTTTCTGAGCTCCCCCTTCCCCTAACATGTGTGGTTGTCCTCCGGGTCATTAAGCAAAATTCCTGGTACTAATCTCTGCCATACTTGGGTGTTAGTTTCCTATTTTGTTACTTTATGTTCCCCAGATGAATGCAATCTCTCTATGTCATCCCTTTCTTTCTGAGTCATTTCGCTTAACATGATACTTTCCATGTAGTACCACTTGTATGTAAACTTCATGACTTCGTCTTTTCTAACAGCTACATAGTACTCCATTGTGTAAATGTGCCAGAGTTTCTTCAACCAGTCATCTGTTCTCGGGCACTCAGGTTTTTTCCAGATTCTGGCTATTGTAAAGAGTGCTGCAATAAACAGACAATTGCAGATGTCACTTCGGCTATACTTTTTTGCCTCTCTGGGATATATTCCCAGGAGTGGTATTGCTGGGTCAAATGGGAGCTCAATTTCTAGTTTTTTGAGAATCATCCATACTGTTTTCCAGAAGGGCTGTACAAAGAAAACTACAAAACTCTACTTCAGGAAATAAAAGAGGATACGAGGAAATGGAAAAATATCCCCTGTTCATGGATTGGGAGAATTAACATTGTCAAAATGGCAATATTTCCCAAAGCACTGTATAAATTCAACGCAATCCCTATTAGGATACCCATTACATTCTTTAAAGAATTGGAGCAAACACTCCTGAAATTCATATGGAACAATAAGCCCCCACGAATAGCTAAAGCAATTCTTGGGAAAAAGAAAATGGGAGGAATCAACCTCCCTAACTTCAAACTCTACTACAAGGCAGTAATAATGAAAACAGCATGGTACTGGAACAAAGGCAGAGCTGTAGACCAATGGAACAGGGTTGAATATACTGACGTCCCCCCCCCCCCAAGTATACGAGCATCTAATCTTCGATAAGGGGGCAAGAAAAGTGAACTGGAGCAGGGAAAGCCTCTTTAACAAATTATGCTGGCAAAACTGGACGGCTATATGCAAAAAAATGGGCTCAGATCTCTGCCTAACTCCATGTACAAAAGTAAGATCTAAGTGGATTAAAGACCTCAACATCAGACCGGAAACTATAAGATACATTGAGAAAAATGTTGGCAAAACCCTTCATGACATAGAAGCTAATAGTGTCTTCAAAGATGTCACACCGCTGGCCAAGCAAGTGAAAACAGAGATAGATAAATGGGACTATCTTAAACTAAGAAGCTTCTGCACCTCAAAAGAAACAGTGACCAAAATACAAAGACAGTCAACTGAATGGGAAAGGATATTCGCCAACTATACATCTGATAAGGGGTTAATTTCAAGGATATACAAAATACTGGTTCAACTCCACAAAAAGAAAACATTCAACCCCATCAAAAAATGGGGAGATGAAATGAATAGAAACTTTGACAAAGAAGAAATCCGAATGGCTAAAAGACACATGAGAAAATGTTCCACATCATTAATCATCAGGGAGATGCAGATCAAAACCACAATGAGGTATCACCTCACACCAGAGAGACTGGCCCATATCCACAAGAACAAAAGTAACCGGTGCTGGCGCGGATGTGGTGATAAAGGGACACTCCTTCACTGTTGGTGGAATAAATAGACCTTTTAATTATATTAAAAATATGCATGATGTTGAGTAAAACAATTTTAAGAACTTTATGTGCAAAATTTTCTCCATTAAAGATCCACCAAATCTACCACACCCTGGAAGTCATTGTTCTATATTTTGTCTCTGAATTGAATAGTTCTGGGTACTTTATCCTGTATATATATATATTCCCTCCCCTGCAGGACCAGGGCTCTGGCAGCCGAAAACCTCCAGAACCAACCACCACCATGCTGAGACCACTCTCCACACGCACAAAGGTATCGGCAGAGGAACAAAGGCATGCGGGTCCCAGGACTGAGATCTCCAAGCCTGCTCAGATTGGGGCTGAATATCCTCCACCCAGATCCTCCATATTCCAGTAGGCAGGGGTCACAACCACCAACTGGCCCCCTGGTGCCATGTAATGCCATCAACGGCCAAGACCCAGGACTATAAAACCCAGCTCCTGGAAGCATGGCTGCATTTGTGGCCACGCAACATCTTATTATCTCATTCTTACTTTGGACAAAATGGCAGGCTACCGAATGTAACCTGCCCACATGGCAGAGTCTGGCAAACTCCCCATGGCGTACCCAATATGCCAAATACCAGTAACAATGATGGGTCTCATTTTCCTAACCCTGAAAGAGCCTTGAATATGGCACTTTTTAAAAAATCTCAGGACTAGACGAAGGAGACGTTACTGGGGCCTGCTTGAGGCAATCAACAAACAACACAATGGTCGCGATCATGATACAAAATCTAGCACACAAGCATTCAGTATTATGGCTTGTTTATTTCTCCCATGTGTCCATATATCAGTTTCTTCTCATTTTATAGCTCAATTATATTTCAAAATATATATAACAAATTTTGTTTAGTCATCTACTAAAGGATACTTGTGTTACTTCCACCTCTTATCTATTGTTAATATTGCTAACATATACACTTACACTCAAATGTGAATTTTCAGGCTTATTTTCAGTTATTTGTGGATATAAACTAAAATTGAAATTGCAGATCATATAAAATTCATATAGGCACGGAGATTACCCAGATGCCCCTGGTTTGGTTTTAGCACCCTATGTGGGTCCCCAAACACTTTTAAGAGTGGTCCCTGAACACAGACCCAGGAGTAAACCCTGAGCAAAATCAGGTGTGACCCTAAATAAAAGAAGGAAGGAAAGAATTTATTGTAGAACTTACATATTATTGGATCATTCGTGAAATAAATAGAATTAAAAGATGAAATACCGTCTTGCACTCTAAAACCCATGTTCTCACTTGAAAGCATATCTATATCTCATTTTTTGTTTGCTTGCTTTCCAAGCCTGGGATCTCCTTTTAACACTTTGTCCAAGTGTTAAATACCACACTGGGTCTGAGTACTGGGGTAGGTGATAAAAGAATTTCCCAGGAAAACGAAATCGTTTAAGCAAAAGCAGAAGAAGTGTATTCAAGAGAAGCCCACTGTTCATACTGATTACGTGGAGGCCACCAGAGAAAGTGTCTCTCCAGCATTATGAGGGAATTTTTTTATTGTATGTCTCCGGGATGCTTAGATGGGAAGTTTCTTTTTTTAATTTCCATCTATTAGTTAATTGTGGGAGGTGGGTCAGCAGCACATGTGTAGTTAATTCTGGAAAGAGAGAGAGTTGTATATAAAATGTTCTGAGTGATTCATGGGGAGGGAGGGAGATGTATATAAAATCCCTGGCAGGGAGTAGAGGGCCAGTTCTCAGAATCTGTGACCCAAGAGGCATGGAACTCCTTGATGGGTCAGCTCTGCAAGCCGGGGCTGGTACAGCAGTTCTAGAAGCTGAGCAGCAGAATGGAAGCCAAAGGGCTCCTCCTAGGCAGGGCCGACTATGCGCAGGGACAGCACAGCTGATTGCACTAACAGTGTGTCAGGCCTTTCAGATGTGGAAATTAAGCTGGGCACCCTTTCAGGGGGCTTATGCTAGACCACTTTAGGTAATGCCTGCGTTGCTTCTGAAAGTATTGAAAGCATTTCAGTACTTTATGTATATTACGGAACACTGAAAGTGTCATAAATATTAATGAGATTCAAAACAACTTGCCAAGCTATTTCTAGACTCAGCAGACTAAATTTTGCCCATACTACTTTCCAGACCTCACTGAACTATTAGTCCTTGCCGGCTTTGACACACGCACAATTAATGACATTGAATGATGCTCAGAGTGTGGTGTGCTGCAGCAGTCACTGCGTCCAGGGAGTGGGAAGGAATGCAGTTCCTCTGGGGCAGCCCAGCCCTGCTGCATCAGAAATTCTGGAAGTGACACTCAGGCACATCACACTGCACTCCCCAGCCCATAAGAGCATGCTCATCTCTAAAGTGAGACCTCAAAGTTCCAGTTCCTGGGGACACAGACTTACCACACGACCACAAGTAGTTGTTTAAGGCATTGTTCTGCTTACTATCTCAAACTCCAATCCCCAACTGAGAGAAAGGCCCCACTTAGTGAAGGATCTTGAGCCACCAGAACACAAGAGGTCTGAATTGAAATCATCTGTTAGCAGACCACTCTCTCTGTTGTCCTTATGCCTCTGATTTTCAAGCATAAGAACATACAGCACAGAGGGAGGGCTCCAGACCAGAGAGATAGTGCAATGGGTACTTGGCTTCTCTTGTATGTAGCTGATTTGGGTTCTATCCCCTGAATCCCAGATAGTCTCCCAAGCACTGCCAGGAGTAATTCCTGAGTGCATAACCAGGAGTATCCCCTGAGCATTGCTGAGTGTGGCCCCCAAACAAAACAAAATAAAAACAAAAAGGGGTGCTCCACTTAGCCAGGCACACTGCACTCCTTAGCTGTCCTTTAGGTCTCCCAGGTATCGACTCTCTCCAGCATCCCTGTGGAGACCTCAGATACTCTTCAGGCACTTCAGCTCATTTTGGGACACACAAACAAGAAAAGACAGTAGCTTGGTGACTTAATGCTTAAATTTTTTGCTCATGGTAAAAGAAATTTTTTAACCCAAGAAAATAAACAGGTTTTCATCTGCAACTTCTCTAGCCTGTCTTTCCATGCACTCCTGTGCACATCTATTAGTGGATTGGATGGTGGCCATGTACCTCTCAGCAGCCCACAGCAGTGCAGATCTATTCAGTTTGTGCAGTGAAGGGGACACAGTTCCTAGGGTTAAGAACTGGCAGTGGGGTGCCCAGAAGCCCGACAGCCCCCATTAGGGACAGTCATTCACAATTCCATGAGGGTCTCTTTTGGGCAGAGGGTGAGGTGGGTCCTGGGTCCTGGTGACTTAGAAGGGCAGTTCTAAACTTAATTAACTTCTCCAAGCCAGGACACTTCCACCGAATCTAGCATCCTGCTCGGTTGGGTGTCAGAATGACAGTGCTCACTTTACAAATAGAAGGCAAAGACCTTGGTGTAGGCACTGGAAAATACAACAGGGCCAGTGGCACCTCATTAAATTCTGATTAGCAAGTCGACTTGATCCAGGTCAAATCAGAGCTGAATGAGACTTACTTTCTTTCTTTCTTTCTTTTTTACTTTCTTTATTTCTTTTTTTTCTTTCTTTCTTTCTTCCTTTTTTTGCTGCCAGTTGATCAGATGTAGGCAATTAAGAACCCCCACACCTCCAGCCCTTGTATTTTTTTGAAGCTGAGAGTTCATACCAGTCAGGCTATAAAGACACTATTGTCCTAAGAACAATATTCCCCACTAATCTCACTTCTGGCAATTTACTTTTTTCTTCCCAAGCAGATTTAAAACTTTAAAAAAAAATCCTTGAAAGAGATTGGTTTTTCTTCTTCTTTTCTTTTTTTTTTTTTGAAAGGAGGGGGGGCATATACTTGCTCCATGGTATCTAATCCCACTGCAAAGTGGGAGTTTTCTTGTTCCATTCAGCTTTTCTTTGAATGAGCACTGGATAAATAAACTTTTACTGCATGCCACATTGATGTGGAGCCTGTGAGGGTCCAATTATGCATATGGAGGCATGGCATTCTGAGTTGCAAATCAAACACAAAGAGGCAGCACAAGTTCCCCCTTGTAATCAGTTATCACTACAAATTTACAAACCTGAGAGGTGAGATAGGCTTTTGTTAAGTGTGTAAATGCAATTATTACCTTTCTTGAAATTTCAACTTATAATTAGTCTTCTGAATCCAGTTCAATCTGGTCAGTGTCCCCAACACTCTTTTCTGCTTACTGTGGTCTGTATAGTAAGATAAAGGGTAGTCTCAAATGTCTTGCTGGGATTCCTGAGAATTCCACTTTTCAAGCCTAAAAGGCCAAGAAGTCTTCCAGGCATGCATAGAAAAAATTTGTCATTTCTGCCTTGAACAAAAAAAAGATAAAAAGCAATGGAGAAGGGAAAATATGAGGTGGGGTTGTGGAAGAAAAGACAGAAAGTTGGTAGAAAAAAATCAAAAATATAAAGTTAAAATAGATAAAGACAGTGAAGACGACAAAAGTAAGTTAAAAAGGAGGGTCACTGCCTGTTATTGTGATCACAGTTTCTTGCTTAATTACAGGATTCCTATGAAAGAGCACGGAGCCTTGTACAACTAAATCTCAATGGCTCTAGCCTCTGGAGTTGAATGAAGAAGCTAAGGGTGTTTCTGAGGAAAAGAAAAGAAAAAGATCCAGAGGAGAAATAAAGCAAATAGTTCACCATAAAACTAAACCTTTCACTCATCCCTGAAAGTCAACCAAATTGACAGTCAAGAGAGACCCTAAAGACAGCCAATAGCTTAGGCCTATTCAACCTTATATAGAGGCTGGGGCAGTAATTCCACTGCTCATCTCCCCTTCTGTGAAACTAAAAAGCATAGAACCAGCCCCAATTCCTAGAATGCCAAGTTGACATATTCTGGGTAGTCTTATAAGGACAAATTATTCTTCAACGGTAACCATTAAGAATTTTGGTCCTATTTTAGAATGAAGACTAACTGAAGACAGCTGACAAAAGAACTTTATGTGAAGTCAGAGGTAATTCATGCCACTGTGAAATAAAACCAAGCAGAAAATTAGCAAGATGTGCTATCTTATTCCTGTTCAGGCAAATGCAATAAGGATTCTTGAGGCATAGGTGAAAGGCATAGGTGTAATCTATCATCTGATGTGGACTAACTGTACATTTTCTCAACAAGTGCATGTTCTCTCTCAAGGTGAAGGTGAAGAATCTCCTTCTGATGATATAAGAATTTGAGTCTGCCTGGTTATTTATCCAGATACTAGCTAGGTATTTACCAACTGTGTGATACTGTTGAAGTTACTTGATCTTTATGAATCAAAGGTTTTCTTTACTGTAAAAATAATTCTATTAAATGCAATAAAGATGAGATGCCTAGATCACCCATGGTTCCAGAGAATGGTCAGGAGAAAGACAGATAAGGATAGAAATTGAGGTGGGGAATAAGAAGCTGATAGAAAGTAATAATGGGCAGAGTTCAGGGGCTTTGAATACACTAGTGATATAGAGAAGGGGCATAGTTATAAATACAAATCACAAGCTCAACAACACTGGAAACATGATTCAAACTGACACAAAACTGCTGTTAAGGAGGAAGGCTGGGGAGTAGGCAAGAACCTGGGCATAGAAGTGGAAGAAAGTTGACACTGGGGTTGGTGGGACAGGTACTGGAACATGGTATGCCTGACCTCAACTATGAAAAATTTTGTAAGTCTTGACGTATATATACAATTATTGAAAACACAACATAAATCCCAACACAAATTTGAATTAATAATGACAACAAAGGAACCCTTCTTGGAGCGGATTCAATAAAATGATGTGTGCAAATCACCAACCTCTTATGAAATAGTCCAATAGAAATCATTCTCTAATGAATAGTTAACACACTTCTTTAAACTATTAAAAAGAGAAGTAGAGCTATTTTTAAGGAAAAAAATTTATTATGTAGATAAGCAAGCATAAAGAGATAGGAAAATGGTATTGTAAAAGAATAAAACATGGTATTTATTGACAAAAGCACCCAGACTCCACTGGTCATCAGCTAGTAACAGGAGATGTAAATATGAGCTTGCACCTAGCCAATTTATCTACCATTTGAGGTGATGTAAGCCGTGTTGCTACCATACAAGGCAGACTATGCTAAGAGGCAAAGACATTGAACACAGAAACACGGGAGCTCCTGGAGGAAGGTGAGATTAGTTCCAGATAGAAGGATTAGCAAGGTTTTAGGTTGGTGCTGGCATTAAACCAAGATTATAGGTGGAAATTAGAAGAAAGGGTATCTGAAAAAAGGGGCAGCACTAAGGTGGAACTGTGAGATTTGCCTCACAAGGAGAGTGATGCTGCCTGCTGGAGAGAGGTGGCAAGAGAGCTCATTCCCGTATAAATTGGAATATACATGGCATGTGCATGTTTACACTAATATGCAGTTATAATATTTGTATGTATATGTGAATATATGTCGACCCAGGGCCTGGAATGACTAGATGGTGAGGAAATATGTGGTGAATAAGGGTCTTGCATTACCTCAGTGCTGCTACTGATTTTCTCATCTGTAAAATTGGGACCTTAGATATTTTCTACCCAGAAGCTAGACCTGACTGTAAATATACTGAATCTACAGGAGTATTTATTTGCTCTCCTTTCCAAACTTCCCATGTTATGGAAAGGCATTCTTTTGTAAAACCCTTTGTATGCTTTCACCATCACCTCTTGAGTGTGAAGTATTTGGGAAGAGATTCGCAGAATTAATTAGCCACTCTCAAGCCCCTCCTTTCTGTTTGCCCAGCTCATTCAAACACATAAATGCCACTACAAACAACCACTAAATCTACAGAGGCTTGTTCTGGTTGTCAAACACAGCCGTAAAAATAATATGCCCTAGAGCAGGGGAGGGAAAAGCAAGGATGGCAAAGAGCTTACTAATTTTCGACAATCCCTTCTTAGAGACATAAGCTTCAAATAAATATTTAACTTGTTCTGTCTTCAGTCTTGGACTATTTACAAGTCAAGCTTTAAACATGATTTAAAATGATTCTTCTCTGAGTTATTTGCACACCTAGAGTAGGAATGCAGCTTCCTAGAGGCTGGAAGCTGTCCCCCCTGTGACCATACATGGCCTGGATCTGGGGAAGCAGA
Organism: Sorex fumeus; assembly: GCF_029834395.1. Taxonomy (NCBI): domain Eukaryota; kingdom Metazoa; phylum Chordata; class Mammalia; order Eulipotyphla; family Soricidae; genus Sorex; species Sorex fumeus. The sequence continues at coordinate 8,810,560 of NW_026606103.1, forward strand.
GCTTGGCACCCTCCAAGGCAGAGAGACTATGAACCTTCAGTCATATCCCAACACTGTGAGGGGTGAGTAGGCGTGTCAGCACCACATTACCACATGGGGCACTCCTAGAGTAAGGGAAGACAGAATTAGTATCCTAGTCATTTTGAATACAGAGACTGACAGAATAAAATAAACAACTGGGATTGAAGATTGAAAAAGAAATTCCTGTGAAAACTGTCAGGTTGTTGGCTCAATACCAACTATAAGTAGTTGTAAGTTCAATTCTGGAAGTAAAGGATGAAGAGTAACATGAAGTTCTTCAGCCCCCACACATCCAGTCACTGCTTAGAACTCTTATTGGTTAAAAGGCAAAAAGGGGGTTTGGCTCAAATGAATGTGAACTCAAAGGTGTGAATTCATGTATCCTTTGTTGGTAAAATTTTCATTAAATGGCCAAGAAAATATTTTCAGTTTTGTAGTTTCTTGTCTCTGCTATAACTACTTACGATTCTTTCATGGAAAAAAGCCATGAAGAAGGTGTACATTTTCTGTGAACAGCCAAGATTTGCACCAATAAAACTTTATTTATGAAAACAGGTTACATTTTGTCTAAGGGTCAAAGTTAGCTGACATTTCTCCTAAAACTCCAGAAGTCCTGAGAAAGCCTACAGTAAAGAATGCCGGCACCCCATGCCCTCCACGTGTCCAGCAACTGGGCAGTCACACCCACAAACCACATCTGGCTGGTGCCAGATAATCTCATCAACAGCCATGATCCAGAGATTCACTGTTCTTTGCTCTTGGAATAGAGCACAACATGACACTGCCATGGCCATGTCGCCAGACCCGCACAAGACTGTTTCACTTGGGGCACCCCAGAAGGGGACTGGTGAGGCCCTTCCCCTCCCCAACGGACCCAGCCCCAGAAGCTGAAAAACTCAAGAACTCAACCACCGCCAAGCTTACAGCCGCTCTCCACACACCCGGGCCAAACCTAACCCATGAGTAAACAACCTATCCCTGGACATCTCATATCTCACACCACTCATACTTCAAGAGTAGTGCACCATATTTGATGGGGTTGAAGGCAACAAATCTTAGAGGGAAATGTATTTTCACAACACACAAGGCTCAACCCTTAACAACATAGTAGTGATCTCTTATAGAAGGGCTTAATGACCCGTGAGTTAAATACAACAATCTTCACACCTCTCCTCTAAGAAAAAATTTTTGGAGCATTTTCAGAAGTATATTTATAACAAACAATGCAAAATAATTTCAGTTCTACTTTGGGGCAGGGGTTGGAGTTCGGAATGGAAACATCAAAAATATGGTGGTGGGAAGGTGTAATGGTGGTGGGATTGGTGTTTGAATATTAAATGTAATCAAATATTGTCAACTACTTTATAAAAATAAAATTAAAAAAAGAATGTCGGAAAAGTAAATTATTGTCCATTCATCTTCAACCCTTTCTTATACTCACATATGTCTTGCAAAGTGTAATAGAATAATATGAATAATAGATAATAATCTATAGAATAATTTGAAAAGTAATGTTCTGGGTAAAGTACTCACCACTGTTTGATAAGCTAAAATTGAAATTCTGAATATCTAATATTGATGCAAAAGCTCTAGCCACTTAAGCAGGAACCAAGGAAAACTTCGGTGGCAGAACCAGAAATGGAGTTTCCCAAGGACACTGTGGAAGAGGCAGGACACACAGGAAAGAAAAGCTCAAGTGTGCAAGTCCAAAGTCCTGGGGCAGAGGGATTGTCTGAGTCTCTCTCTACCTAGTCTACATTGTTCTTATTGTCTCGTACCCCCTGATGTTTCACTGAATTGCACTGAGTACAGTGGAAAGTGTGGTCCAAATAGGTTAGCATCTACATGTCAACAATCCCAAAGGCAATAGAGGTTTATTTTCAATTTGAATAAAGTTGCCACAGAGATGGTTAGTCAAAGAGCAGCTCTTTTCTAATTTAGGGATCCAAAGTTCCTTTTGTTTTGTGACTCGTTCCCTAGAGCCTCAGAGTCTTCAGCTAGATTCCTCTGTATCTGACCAGAAATGGTGGGGAAGGAGGGAAGGGTGTTGTACAAAAGATTTTATGCTCATACATTGCATAGACACCTTTGGACTCTACATGAGATATGTGAAGTTCAGATTGAAGAGCTTGTACCTCCTTGGGAAAAAAAGACAGCTGAAAATCAAATATCTAAGCTGCAAGTCTGCATATTTAGACTTTTATTAGTAACTATTTTAGTTACTAAGACTTCTTCCCTCTCAGAGAGGCCGGCAAGCTACCGAGAGTATCCCGCCCGTACAGCAGAGCCTGACAAGCTACTCGTGACGTATCCGATATGCCAAAAGCAGTAACAATAACGGGTCTCATTCCCCTTACCCTGAAAGAGCCCCCATTACACCACTGGGCTACACTAGGACACTAGGACTCGACAGGGACAAATGGAGACATTATTGGCACCCGCTCGAGGAAATCAATGAACAACGGGATGACAGTGATACAATGATACTAAGACTTCTGTTTCTAATTATTAATTCAGAATACTCTCTTATTTCCAGAGGAATGTTGTCCAATTTGGGGGAGGGAGCATTAAGACAAATCATTAGATAAAATATAATATTAAGTACGAAAAGAATTGCACATTGCTGAGCCATCCTTAGTGCTCATGGCCTGGAGGTTACTTCTGTTGATTTTTGTGTGGACCTGAATTTTCAAAGCTGAGGCCCGATGGCTCAGGATTCATGGCCCAGGGATGCTCAGTGAGTCATGAGGTGCCTTGGATCAAACTCAGAGCCCTGTAAATACACAAATTATATAACTCAGATCCTTGTTCCCTGAGTATCATTTAATTTAAACACACACACACACACACACACACACACACACACACACACAGGAAAACTGAGTTTTAGCAGAGTTTAACAGATGAATGGATCAATAATTGTGGTAAATACACAAAAGAAAATACTATCCAGTTCTAAGAAAGAATAAGTTTATGCAATTTAGTGCAACATGGATGTAACTAGAGGGTAGCATGCTGAGTGAAACCAGTCAGAAGGGAAAAGACAGACACACAATGGGATCTCTCATATGTGGGACTTAAACACACATAGCAGGAAAGGGCCAAAGGCAACACAACCAGAGAGGGATCCACACGGCTGCGTGGGTGAGAGGCAGGTGTTGAATGGAAGGGGCACTGGGGTCCTTGGAGAAGGGTGGTGGGGTGTTAGAATTATGTACATGTGAAACAATTATTAACAGTATTGTAACTCACAGATCTTCAATAGATAAAAATTTTAAAGAACAATTAGAAACCCTTGTGAATGTTTTTTCTTTGTTAACCAACTGTTAGTCTTTGAGGGTTGTTTTGGGAGCCAGGTAGATTTCCAAGTACCCTTTACTGCTGCAAATCCAGCATTCATGCTGCATCCACTTCAGACACTGACTCAGAAAGAGAAATGAGAGCTCTGGACTGTCTTCTAAGTCTCACTGATTCTTCATCCTTGAGTCTGGATGAGTTTTAAATTACTGACACCATCTTAGGATTTGCTAGACCTAGTAAGAAAAAAAAATGACTGCTTCTTTGTATAGTGCTGGAATTCTCGCTGTAGTCTTTCTGGGGGGCAGGAAGCAGGGAAAGTCAGCAGGTCTCCTAAAGTACATGAGAGGCCACACACTTAAGTGCCTCTTAACCTGCTAATAACAAAAGGTTTTTCTTTTATTGGGTAAGATGAGAGTTGGGCCATACCCCACAGTACTCAGAAACTGATACAGGCTTTATGCTCCGCAACAGACCCTAATGGAGCTCAGGGAACACTATGTGGTGCCAAGGATTTTAAGGGGCCGTGTGCACACTGGACAAGTGCATTACCTTCTATACTATTTATTTGATACCCAAATGATAGTGTGCCTTTTTGTCATTTTGGCTTTCCTTTGTTCAATGGCTATGTGCACACAAGTGAGAACAATTATTTTCCTGAATTTGCATAAGGAGGAGTCAAAGGGAAACTGAGGTACCCGTTGGGTCAAAGAGGAAGTTACCTGACTCTTGTCCCCTTTTCTATCTTACTCTTTTCCCATCCCCAGCCATTACAATGATTTAATTTGACTGATTTCATCTTCAGCAAGTGATATTTAAAATTAACAATTAAATTAATTACCAAAAAAAATTAATTAGTTACCTGGGTCTCTTCCCTTCCCCTCTGCCCCACTCCCACCATAATAATGCTGCCTCAGATATAAGCCAAGATTTTAAATTCCACTCTAGATCACATCCTAAATTTACCTGTGCACAAAGCCACTTTTGCCTCTTAAAACTGTTTTTCTTTGAAGTCATATGAAACTACATAAATATGAAGGAAAATTATAACACAATGTAAAGGAAAGAAAATAATTTTTTTTAATTTTACATGGATGGTCTTTGTCGACATGATGAACTCAGAAAGTCTGTCACCCTGTTCGTTCCATTTTAGGCCATGTGGAGTTCTTCAGCTGATCTTCTCGGTCCTATCTTGGCATTAAAATAACCGACAATGATCTTGTAGAAGGTGTGGTCTTCTTTGTAGAACTTCTCCAGCTCCATGTAGAACTTCTCGATTTCTCCTTCATCATAATTGGATGTTGGTGCATAGACAACAAAGATAGAAACTGCCGGCAGTGAGCCACATCTATTCAAGTGTAATCGTCTGATTAAGGTTGTTGGGCATTCGAATGGATCAATGTTTATGGCCAAGTTCATGTTGATAAGGACATCGACACCACTGACGCCTCTTTTGTCACATGTTCCAAGGAACAGTTCTTCTCCAGTGTCAAAAACAGCGTGATGTGATTGATGCCTTTGCGTCTCGGTCAGACCAATGATGTTGTACTTGATCTTCCGTGCTTGTACAATCAGGTCCTCGGTGGATGCATCAGATGCCAGCGTATGTGCATTGAAAGTACAGACAGTCATTTTTATCTTTCTTCGTTTTGGCAGCCTACTTCAGCTTTGAGATTTTATCAGCCCCTCCTTCCACATCCTTCTCAACGCTGCCATATTCAGGGTCAGGGGAATGAGACCCATTGTATTTACTGGATTTGGCATATCAAATACACCACAGATAGCTTGCCAGGCTCTGACATGTGGGTGGGATATTCGTGGTAGCCTGAAAACACAAATAAACTTTACAGGTGTTCCTATTCAGGCGTATGTGCTGGTGTGATACTCTCAGTAGCCTGCCGGGTTCTCTGAGAGCGAGAATTAGAGAATAAGAAGTCTTATAACACCCAACTTCCAGGAGCTTGGTGTTATAGTCTCTGGACCTGGCCTTTGATGAGGTTACATGGCAGCTGGTGGGTGTAACTGTCTAGCTACTGGAAGGCCCAGTCCCGAACCGAGCAGGCTTGGAGATCTCAGCCCCGGGTCCTGCAAAGTATCAGAAACACTTCCAAATGGTTTCTATGAAGCAAATATTACGCTGATACCAAAAGCAAACAGAGACACCACAAAGAAAGAGAATTACAGGCCAATATCCCTGATGAACACAGATGCAAAGGTCCTCAACTGAACCCTAGCAAATAGAATCCAACGACTCATCAAAATGATCATACACCATGACCAAGTAGGATTCATCCCAGGGATGCAAGGATGATTTAACACTTGCAGGTCAATCAACTGTCACTGTAACTGTCCTCCCATTGTTCATCGATTTGCTCAAGCGGGCCCAATAACATTGTGAGACTTGTTACTGTGTTTGGCATATAGAATATGTCACGAGTAGCTTGCTAAGCTTTGCTGTGCAGGGGAGATACTCTCAGTAGCTTGCTGGACTCTCCGAGAGGGGCAGAGGAATCAAACTGGGTTGGCCATATTGGCTGCATGTAAGGCATACGCCCTACCCGCAATGCTATTGCTCCAGCCTGGAAGTCAATCAACATAATACATCATATCAATAAAAGAAAAGATAAAAACCATATGATCATATGATAGATGTACAGAAAGAATTTGACAAGATCCACCACTTGTTTATGATGAAAACTCTGAGCAAAATGGGAATTGAAGGAACTTTCCTCAATTTAGTCAAAACCACCTACCCCAAGTCCACTACAAGCATCATTCTCAATGGAGAGAAACTAAAAACCTTTCCTCTAAGACTGGGGAAAAGACAAGGTTTCCCACTCTCGCTACTCCTATTCAAGATAGTACTGGAAGTTCTGGCCATAGCAGTTTGGTTCATTTGCTCAAGCGGGCCCAGTAACATCTCCATTGTGAGACTTCTTGTTACTGTGTTTGGCAGTTTGATAAAAAAAAAAAAGATATCAAGGGCATATAGATAGGAAAGGAAGAGGTCAAGCTATCACTATTTGCAGATGATATGATACTGAGAAAAATGGGAATTGAAATGAAAATCCTAAAGACTTTAGAAAAAATTCTTAAAACAATAGGTTTGTATAGTAAAGTGGCAAGGCTACAAAATCAACACTCAAAAGCCCATGACTTTCCTATATAAAAATAATAAAAGAGAATAAAGAGATATTTTTTAAAAAACGATCCCATTGACAATAATGCTTCAAAAATCAAGTACCTTGGAATCAGCTTCATAAAGAGGTGAAGGATCTATACAAAGAAAATTACAAAACATTACTTCAAAAATAAAAGAGAACACTAGGAAATGGAGAAACATCCCCTGCTCAAGGATAGAGTTGATTAACATTATCAAAAGGACATTACTACCCAAATCACTATTTAATGCACTCCCTATCAGGATACCCATGATATTCTTCAAAAAATAGACCAAATTCATATGAAACAATACAGCTGCTCGAATAGCTAAAGCAATCCTTGGAAAAAAGAAGATGGGTGGCATCACCTTCCCCAAATTCAAACAGTGCTACAAAGCAGTAGTAATTAAAACAGCATGGTTTTGGACTAGAAACAGAACCAGAGAACAGAGTTGAATATTTTGTCACAGACATTTAAATATATGATCGCTTAATCTTTGATAAAGGAGCAAGAAATGTAAAGTGTAACAAGGAAAGCCTCATCAACAACTGGTGTTGGAAAAACTCGACAGCTTCCTGCAAAAAAAAAAAAAAAAAAAAGAAAAAGAAAAGAAAGAACTCTGACCTCTAATGCCAGGCACAAAAGTCAGATCAAAGTGGATTAAAGACCTCAATATCAGACCGAAATCCACAAGGTACATGAAGTAAAATGTAGGCAGAATCCTCCATGATATTGAAACCATTGTTAAGGATGAAACACCACTGACCAAACAAGTGGAAACAAACATAAACAAATGGGACTACATTAAACTAAGAACTTTCTACACCTCAAAAGAAACAATGACCAAAATACAGACAGTGTCCATGCAATGAGAAAGAATATTTACCCAATACCCATCTGATAAGTCGTTGATGTCTAGGCTATCAAAGCCACTAGTAGAATTGTACAAGAAACAAACCTCCAACCCCATCAAAGACTGCGGAGAAGAAATGAACAGAAGCTTCCTCAAAACAGACATACAAATGGCCAAAAGTCATAGGAAAAAAATGCTTTACATCGCTATTCATCAGGGAGATGCAAATCATAATAATGAGATATTAACTCACACCACAAAGACTGGCACACATCCAAAAGAACAAGAAAAACCAGTGTTGGCACTGATATGGGAGGAACAAGGACTCTCATTGTTAAATGGAATGCCCACTGGTCCAGCCTTTTTGGAAAACAATATGGGCATTCCTTCGAAAGTCATGAAATTTGCTCATAAGTTTATGGTCATAAAGAGTATTATGCTAAGTGAAATGAGTCAGAAAGAGAGGGACAGACATAGAAGGACTGCACTCATTTGTGGAATATAAAATAACATAGCATGAGACTAACACCTACGGACAGTAGAGACAAAGGCCAGGAATATTGCACCATAGTTGGAAGCCTGCCTTAGGAGCTGGGGGAAAAGGCAACTGGATTAGAGAAGGGATCACTAACTTAATGATGGTTGGAGGGATCATTCGGGACAGAACATGTGTGTTTAAAGTAGATAAAGGACCAAAAGTGACAGCCTCTCAGTATCTATATTTCAAACCATAATGCCTAAAAGCAGAGAGAGAGAGTATGGGGAAAATTGTATGCCATAGGGGCAGGGGGAGGGGTAGATGGGGGTTATACTGCGGACATTGGTGGTGGAGAGTGTGCGCTGGTGGAAGGATGGGTGTTCAATCATTGTATTACTGAAACTCAAACATGAAAGCGTTGTAACTGTATCTCACAATGATTCAATAAAAACAACAAAAAGAAACATTTCAATGAAGCTCATTCACATGATTAACCTTTCCTTTCATAATTCTTTATAATTTTGATAAGTAAAGATGATCAAGTTTTCAAGCCATTAGAAGTGTTTAAAGTCTGTAGTCCTTGAAATTTTGGAGGGACATTAGCTTCCCATCTGTTACTGTTCCTCCTGCAGCTGTGAAACAGTGAAATGAAGTAGCACACATGTGTAGGCTCCAGAGGGATGAACGCTGGATGGGATTTGTGACATTTTCCTCTTCTAGGTCGGCCTGGTGGAGGGAAGAGGGAGCTAGTCTGCTAATTACATTCTGTGATTAATTTTATTTTCAAGAAAATGTATAGAAATCTATTTTCTCCTGTTTGAGGCCACACCTGTGATCACTACTGAGGGACTCTGGACACCAGATGGGCTGCCAGAGGATATGGTCAGCTGCAGGCACTGTCTATCCACTGTATTATCTCTCCATCCCCATGAACTTTTAAATATTACTGGAGAAATTAGCCAGACCTTGGAATTTTTTCTTATAAACCAAAAATAATTTTCATATATCAAGTCAGGTTAGTATTGGCGTGGTCCTGTTGATCTTCTGAGCACTGGTCCGCTGGTCTGAGCATCATGGGAAGTGACCAGAAGCAAGTCCACCCAACAGTCACATAGGCTTTGCATGTGGCCCTTATTAAAAACACACACCAAAAATATATGTGAATTTATTTTAAATATGATTAGATTTCACAAGAGGGTTTAATATTACTTGGTAATAGGGTGCCCTTATTTGCAGGCCTTAGTTAATTCAGAGGATTTACATGACATCTGCAAAATAGGGGAACAGTTCTAGTCATTAACTTCTGCCTAAAAAATTACCCTCAAATTTAATAACTTAATATAAAAAGGATTCTGATTATGTTATTCTATTGATATGAATGGCAGAGCCTGTCAAGTTCCCCATGGCATATTCGACATGCCAAAAACAGTAACAATAACAGATCTCATTCTCCTGACCCTGAAAGAGCCTCCAATATGGCACGGTTGGGAAGGAGTAAGGAGAGGCTGCTAAAATCTCAGGGCTGGGATGAATGGAGACTTTACTGGTGCCCACTCGAGCAAATCAATGAACAATGGGATGACAGTGACACAGTGACACGATGATTGATACAAAATGTGTATAAGTAAGTAATAGAGTCAGAATGTTAGATTTTGTCTGGGGTTGAAAAGTAGAAAGACTTTTTACTTCAAAAGTCACAATGGAGGTTTATGGATGATGGATATGTCCAAAAACTAACCACAATTATGACTTTAAATATCTGCTAATCATTCAAATTGAGTAGATTTTATGGTATATAAATTATACCCCAGCAAAGCTGTGCTTTTAATTATTAGCATAACATAACATTTAGTGGCATAGAAGAAAACGATCATTTTATTTTACTTATGAATCCGTGGTTAGGGATTTAATAGTGTTAGCCAACATGGTTTGTCTCTGATCCACAGTGTTCCTGCACTCCTCTGGGAGCATTTGAATGATAAGAGGTTGGACTCTTCCTTCTCATGTCTAGCACCTGAGTTGGCCAATTTAGGACTGTCCATGCTGCTGACTGCCGTACCTTGGGGTTTCAGAATAATACAGATGAATTCTGAGTTGGAATATTCTTGGTAGTCTCTTAAAGAACTAGTTTCCCAAAAGACCAAATCACAAAGCTGAAAGACTTCATCACCGGGCATCTAAGTTTTTACATTATCCTAGATTCAAGGAAGATCTTTTATATCCCAACCTTTTATCAGGGTTTGGCTAGGCTATAGTGGAGAAGGCCATGTGCAATAGAAATATAGCCCAAACTATATTTAGAAAATATAGTATCTTAAACTTTAGAACTTTGTGGACTCTTGTCCCACCGTTTCACCTTCTTCTCGCCATTCCATCCTCCCAAGTCCTCCTTAGTGGGAAGAATTTTCCTTACTATGGGATAATATTTCACGTGCAAGAAGAAATTCAGAAGGAAAATGTCCTTCCAAATGACTCGCAAATAGTATTTTATGAGGACATTTCTGTTTGCAGGCTTGGGTACTATGCCCTCTGAAGCCCACTGACCAGCTTTCTTATTCAGGAAATGCACCTCATTGCTGTTCTTGTTATTCTATCCAAGTCATTTGCACCTAACCTGCCACACCACAGAGTTACCTCTAAAAAGTTTTATTTGTCATAAATACACAAATATGTCTGTCGCCTCTGAAAAGCTTTATTTGTCATAAATGTTTCTCCTAATCAGCAGCAGAATTACTTGTGATTCTGAGAGAACTCTAATGCTAAGGAAAGAAAGAGAACGAGATATTTTTTTTAATTGGACAAGTCAAAAGATATAACCAAAAGTTTATTAATTTTGGTAATAAGCCATCCTGCCACATTTTCAAATGTATGAATGCACTCAAGAGTGACAAGAGTGAGGGAGAATTTGCATGTGCATGCAGATACTCTGCTCTCTCATTCAAACTACCAGGTGATGTTACACTTCCAGATGACATTTCCAGGGCCTTTTTTGGAATGGGGAGCAGATTCTTCTCCCTCCATGTCTGACCTCTACCATCTCGGCACACCCATATCCACATTTCAGAACCTCTGCTTGCTCCTTCAAGTGGTTGCTTGTATCCTGAACATCTCTATTAATCACACCCCATTCCTCATGCACTAAACTTCTTGTCCCTGAGTGAAGACCAGCAGGGAAGGAAAAGAGCAACTCATAGTCTTATTCTTTAGAGGCTCCCAGGGGTCTAAGTACAAAGATTCAGCCTCAACATGACAGAATCACAGCAAATCCAGTGGGGAAGACAAGAGAAAACACAAGTTCAATGAGAGACAATAATAATATGAAAGGCCTGACCAGTAACAATTAGCTCCATAAACTCAGAGAATGACTTTAGTGATGCCATACTAAGAGGTTTAATGAATTCAAAGAAATGAAGCATAGGTAGTTAGAAAACGCAAGAAAGTACAAGTGCAGAGATGAGAAAAATGACAAACAGAAGTGACATAAATGAAGAGTGTGATAGTTGATACAAAAATAAAAGTCAATACAAGAACTGAACAAAATAACATCTGAGCCAAAGATCAAGGGTCTCTAAGATGAGAAAGCCCTATAAAACAACATATGATGGGAAACACTCTGAATATAAATGAATAGCAACCAGAGAACTATGGGAAGAGTTCAAGGGGAATTTTACAACAGTCATTGGGATCCCTGAAGGATTATGAAGGCAAATTCAATGTAATGTAATTAACTAAAGAAGTGATAGATAAGAATTTCCCAGAGTTTATAAGTGCAAACATCCAATCCAAGAAGCCTGGTCCCAACAAAATAGACCCAAAATATACAAGTAGAAAACCTCCAATACACATTATAATCATAATGACAAAAGCCAAAAACAGAATACTGAAAGCAGCAGGGTCAAAAACTGAACTTACCAATAACTGAAACAGTAATCAAAAACTGAACTTACATGCAAAGGAAATTCCATAAGATTCACATTAGATCTAATTATTGACAATCTATAAGTCATAAGACATGGAGGGACATAGTAAAAAACAAACAAAAAAACAAACAAAACTAAATTGAATGAATACCTAACCAAGAATATTCTATCCAGCTAGGTTATCACTCAGATTTAGAGAAACAATACAGAGTTTCATGGAAAGGCAATATCTTAAAGAATTCATTGCCTTGAAACCTGTGTTCCAAGAAGCATTAAAGAAGTATCTTTAAAAGGCAAGACAATCTTCTCAGCACTCTACTACTAAGGATAAAAACTCACTTATGGTGCTTATGATTGCTACCTACTGGTTTAAGAAATGTCTGTTTATCAGAATGGGAGATGAACACCCAAGAATAGTTGAGATAAGTACCAGGAGTTTTACTTGACGGCTTGGAAGCCGGCAGCACATGATGAGGGAAATGGCAGCTCAGATAGAGAAGGGAACACCAAGTAAAGGGTGTTTGGAGGACCCGCTCGAGATGGGGGATGCTTGATGAAAGTAGACTATAGACCAAACACGATGGCCACTCAATACCTCTATTGCAAACCACAACACCCTAAAGGAAAGAGAGAGCAAAAGAGAATGCCACAGAGGTGGGGTGGGGTGGGGGTTGGGGATGGGTGTGGGTGGAAGTGTTACTGGGATCATTAATTGTGGAGAATGGGCACTGGTGGAGGGAGGGATCATTGTATAACTGAACCCCAAGCACGAAAGTTTGTAAGTCTACAACTTTACCTCATGGTGTTTTGCTAATAAAAATTAAATTAAAAAAAGAGAAATGTCTGTTTATACCTAACTTGCTAAGCATTTATACTTTTTGATAATAAGTTAATTTAATTTTTATTGGTGTTCTACTATGTAGGTGATTTTTATATCATGGAGGTTTTGTTATAATATTTTACTCATTACTGTTGATAATTAAGCATCATCTATAATACTTTCTAACCATAAAGTCAGTATTCCCTTTTAAGGATAAAATACATTTTATAGACCTATTCTGATTTTATTTTAATTTTTATGAGTTCTCTTTTCCTCACTCTTACTAAATTCTGCATTTTTAGGATTTATCTATTTTATGTAAGTTTTAATATATATTGGCACATATTCACACTGTCCTCCCGTTGTTCATCAAAACTCTCACCCCCACCCCCGAAAAAAAAAAGCACAGGCCCAGTCGGATTCACTAGCGAATTCTTCCAAACATTTAAAGAAGACCTGTTGCCAGTTCTCATCAAGCTTTTACAGGAAATTGCAAAAACAGGATCTCTCTAAAATAGTTTCTGTGAGGCACATATCTCCCTAATACCAAAAGCAAACAAAGAAACCACTATACAAGAAAATTATAGGCCAATATCTCTGATGAACACGGATGTGTAGATCCTCAACAAAATATTAGCAAATAGAATTCAACAACTCATCAAAAAGATCATACATCACAACCAAGTGGGATTCATCCTGGGGATGCAAGGATGGTTTAACATTCGGAAATCAATCAACATAATCCATCATATCAACAAAAGTAAAGATAAAAAACATATGATCCTATCAAAAGATGCAGAGAAAGCAATTGTGAAGATCTAGCACCAGTTTATGATGAAAACTCTCACCAAAATGGACCTAGAAGGAACTTTCCTCAAGATATTCAAAACCATCTATGACAAAACTGTCCTCCCATTGTTCATTGATTTGCTCGAGCAGGCCCAGTAATGTCTCCATTTTGAGACTTGTTGTTACTGTGTTTGGCATATTGAATATGTCACTCCGGGTAGCTTACCAGGCTTTGCTGTATGGGCAAGATACTCTCAGTAGCTTGCCAGGCTGTCCGAGAGGGGCGTAGGAATTGAACCCTGCTTGGCCGGACTGGCTGTACTCAAGGCAAATGCCCTAATGCTGTGCTATCGCTTCATCTCCATGACAAACCTATGGCAAGCATTATCCTCGATGAGGAAAAATTAAGGGCCTTCCCTCTAAGATCAGGGCAAGAGAAGGATGCCCACTATCACCACTTCTTTTCAATATAGTACTGGAAATACTTCCAATGGCAGTTAGGCAAGAAAAAAGATATGAAGGGCATCCAGATAGAACAGGAAGAAACCAAGCTTTCGCTATTTTCAGATGATATAATACTATATGTAGAGAATCCTAAAGTCTCTACCAAGAAACTCCTAGAAACAATAGACATGTACAGTAGAGTCGCAGGTTATAAAATCAATACCCAAAAATCCTTGGCCTTCCTATACAAATGAGACAGAGGAAAGAGACATGAAAAAAGCAATCTTGTTCACAATCATGTCCCAGAAAATCAAGTACCTCTGAATCAGACTAACAAAGGAGGTAAAGGACCTCTAAAAAGAAAACTACAAAACGCTACTCCACGAAATAAAAAGAGGACATGAGGAGATGGAAACATATCCCCTGCTCATGGATAGGAAGAATTAACATTGTCAAAAGGGCAATACTCTCCAGGGCACGATACAGATTCAATGCGATCCCTATAAGGATACCCATGAAATTTTTTGAAGAAATGGATCAAGCACTACTAAAATTCATTTGGAACAACAAACGCTCATGAATAGCTAAAGCAATTCTTGGGAAAAAGACAATGGGAGGCATCACCCTTCCCAACCTCAAACTCTAATACAAAGCGGTAACAATTAAAACAATATAAAACCCAGCTCCTGGAAGCACGCGGCTGCATTTGCGGCCACGCGACATCTTATTATCTCATTCCTACTTTGGACAAAATGGCAGGCTACCGAATGTAACCTGCCCACACGGCAGAGTCTAGCAAACTCCCCGTGGTGTACCCATTATGCCAAATACCAGTAAGAATGATGCGTCTCATTCTCCTAACCCTGAAATAGCCTTGAATATGGCACATTTTTAAAAATCTCAGGACTAGGACGAAGGAGACGTTACTGGGGCCTGCTTGAGGCAATCGACGAATAACAGGATGGTTATTATCGTCGTGGAGAACAATTAAAACAGCATGAAACTGGAACAAAGGCAGATCCGCAGACCAATGGAACAGGGTTGAATATCCCTACACACAACCCCAAATGTATGAACATCTAATCGTTGATAAGGGAGCAAGAAACGTGAAGTGGAGCAAGGAAAGCCTCTTTAACAAATAACTGAACAATCACATGCAAAAGAATAGGTTTAGACCTCGACTTAACACCATGCACAAAAGTCAGATAAAAATGGATTAAAGAGTTTAGTCAAACCAAGGAATCTAGTCCCCACACTTACACTCCAACATGAAGAAACAACAAATCCCCACCACAAGGGGAGGTCGATCAGATGACTGGTTAAAGAAATTTCGGTACATTTATACAATAGAGTACCATGGAGCGGTTAGAAAAGATGAAGTCATGAAATTTACATAGAAGTGGTACTACATGAAAAGTATCATGTTAAGCGAAATGAGTCAGAGAGGGATAGACATAGAAAGATTGCATTCATCTGGGGAACATAAAGTAACAAAATAGGAGACTAACACCCAAGAACAGCCGAGATTAGTACCAGGAATTTTGCTTCCATGGCTCGGAGGCCAGTTGCACATGCTAGGGGAAAAGGAGTTCAGATAGAGAAGAGAGCACCAAATAAAGGGTGTTAGGAGGATCCTCCTGGGATGGGAGAAGCATGCTGAAAGTAGACTATAGACCAAACATGATTGCCACTCAATGCCTCTTTTGCTTGAGCAAATCGATGATCACTGTATAACTGAAACCCAAGCACAAAAGTTTGTAAGTCTACAACTGTATCTCGGTGTTTCACTGTCTGTAGCACTGTCCTCCCATTGTTCATCGATTTGCTCAAGCGGGCCCAGTAACGTCTCCATTTTGAGACTTGTTGTTACTGTGTTTGGCAAATTGAATTGAATACATCACAGGTAGCTTGCCAGGCTTTGCTGTGCAGGCGAGATACTCTTGGTAGCTTCCAGGCTCACTAATAGAAATAAATAAATAAATAAATAAATTTTAAAAATGCATTAAAATTTTCACTAGAGAAATAAAGCAGAACTTTGGAGTTGCTGCCTCCCAAGGGTAAGGTTAAAAGTTCAACACACTGGTGCCCCACTTACAGTTGCACTTTCTGCAGTCCCTGGAACAAATGGTTTCCAGCTGCACCACAGTAAAGTATGTGAAAGCACCACAAAAAGGAGTGTGCCCTCCAGTCAGTAGTGCAGCTCCAAAGATGTGCCAACACTGTAGTCAATAAGCATGACTTCTAGCCAGCACACGCTGAGCAGCACGATAGCTCCAGAGAGTACAGGTCAGTATTGAGGCCACCATAGGAGGCGTGCAAGCGTCAGAGAGCACCAAAGGCAAAAGTGGAAAAGTCTCACAGCCTTGTGCTGCTGTGCGAGTTCGAATTGTCACAACAATGAAGGGAAGGGAGAAGGAATTTTTAAAATTCATGAACTTAATTGGTTAAAGAGCTTATTATTTTAATAATTTCTGTAATAATTTCTTATTATTTTAATAATTTCTGTAATAATTTCTGGCTGGAAATGATGAAGCTTCTTCCCAAAACTGCCGGCCTTCCTGGCCCTCCAAATTTGTATTGCCTTATATTTATATTGTCAAAATATGAAACACTTTGATGAGTCAAATTACACGCCATTTTGGCTTTTTTTTCTAATATGTATTTGCAGAGTCTGGCAAACTCCCCATGGCATACCCAATATGCCAAATACCAGTAACAATGATGGGTCTTATTCTCCTAAAGTGCCTTGAATATAATCTCAGGGCTAGGATGAAGGAGACGTTACTGGGGCCTGCTCAAGGCAATGGACGAATAACAGGATGATTTGTGATTTGTGATTTGTGATGTATTTGGATAGAATCCATGATCAATACTGCTTCTCCATTTTAAATTCTCTATCCTTATTTACTTTTTGCCCTACATTGTTTTTACAAACATAGAAATATAATTTGGTAAAATATACATTTTTGGGCTGGAGCGATAGCACAGCAGTATGGGCGTTTGCCTTGCACGCAGCCAATATGGCCGACCCAAGTTTGATACCTCCACCCCTCTCGGAGAGCCCAGCAAGCTACCGAAAGCATCTCGCCCACACGGCAGAGCCTGGTAAGCTACCCGTGATGTATTCGATATGTCAAACACACAGTAACAACAAAGTATCCAATGGAGACGTTATTGGGCCCGCTCAAGCAAATTGATGAACAATGGGAGGACAGTGCTATAGTGCTACCTGTGCCATCACATCTCTGAGCTCATTGAAAAACTTCATTATGGTGTCATTAAAGACATTGTGTGAGTATTAACTGGTTTTGTTTCTTTCTTTCGTGATATTGTTTATTCTCACTGAGCTTGGTGGGCGTCTGTTTTTTCCCATGGTTTTTCTGGCATTCTTGCTGTGCTGGGGGCGAGTCTTTGTAGTTAGATCCCCTGGAAGATGCTGAGCAATTATGTAGGGGTTACTCTCTGTCTTCTCTGCCTGTCATAACCAAATGACAGGAATAACTGTGATCAGTATGTAATTTGTTAACCATGTGCTTCAAGACTAGTGATATGACTCACTTATATGACATGGGACAAGTATGGAGGCTGCTGGGGCCTTAGCCAGAAGGGAGGGGGGTTCTGCATCTGCCTTGTCAAGATTAGACTCTGTGATATCAGCCAAAAGCAAGCCTCACCTCTAATGGTGGAAAAACCAGCAATAACTCCAGAAAATTAAATTTTAGAATTTAATTATTATATTTTGGGTCACAGGTTTACAAAAGTATTATGTTTGTTATTTTTATTACAGTTATCTCACTTTATTACCACCAACGTGTCAAAAAGTTTTGACCTGTAGTACATCGAGGACTATCATTTCCACTTCTACTGCCATCTTGGCATTCTCAGGTATGAGAATACAAGGACAATGATATATCATCACTTGACACTTTCAATTCCCTTTTCTTGTTAACATATACCACAGATGAGTAAGGTTATCCTGTATTTTTCTTTCTTCTATTGTGGTTAACATTATATCTTTTGGTTCCATCCAACTTCAGCAAATTATAAGATTTTATCTTTTCTAATAGCTTCTTAGTATTCAAGTGTATATAAATTTCTTTATTCATTTGTCACTGAATACTTAGGTTTTTCCATATCATGATTTTTTCACTAAATGTTGCAATGAACACAGTTGTGAATATCTGAATTAATGTTTCTGAGCTTTGGGTGTAGGTGCTTGGAAGTGAAAGCACTCTGTCATAAGGAAATTTCAGTGTAACTTTTTGAAAGAATCACAATAATTTCTTCCATAGAGGCCATACCAGACAATAATTCTACTAATAATGAGTGAGGCTTCCTTTATCAGCACATCCCTATAAACACTGGTTGATTCCACTAATTTTCACATGTGTAATAATCACTGGTGTAAGATGATATCTCCTTCTTTTGATTTGTATTTTCCTGATAATATGTGACAACAAATACTTTTTCATATGCCTCAAAAGCTTTCAAAATAAAAGAACAATAACCCCATGAGAAAATAAGGAGAGGTAATGAACAGATAGCCAAAGAAGACAATAGAATGCTTTCTACTTTCATAAGTTTGTGGTCATAAAGATACTTGACTATTATTTCTATTTTTTAAATGAATGGATATTCAAACCATGTGCCAGCATGTGATCTTTCATACATAATATTTTATGTGTGCTGTAGAAAAATGTGTATCTGGCCATTATGGCTGGAGAGTCCAGTATACACCTTTAAGACACAGTTAGAAAGAACTTCTTTAGAACCAAGTGAGATACTTTTTGCATGACTGTTTCTCTGAGCTTCAATACTATTATCTGAATGATGTAAATAATTGGAGGATGAAATTATAAGATAAAGGGAGAAAAAACCCTACCACAGTGATGTATAATGGTAGGAATCAAATAAATGGTAGCAAATATAAGTAAACGAAATTCTTTATCTTTATCTCTCCACATTCAAGGCAATAATAATTTTAGGTGTCTACAGAGATAAAGGAATTTATAACTATACACACACTCACACACACATACACAAGGACACACTCACTCACTCATCCAGACACCCTGTTCCACAGAAGCTCACAGGAGACAAATATAGAAATCAGTTCATGAATGAAAGTCATGAAAAAGCTAGAGATTATCCACTCTCTCTTCTATTATATTCAATTTTAAGCAGAAGAAAAAACACATTTCAAGGAAACAAAAAGCCTTTCTTAAATAATTATGTGGATGTATTTTAAGCATTAATCAGCTTAAAGTAGTTATATTAATGGTGTAGTTGTATTAATAACAGTCTTGGCAAGACCACAGAGATAAGTATCAGCCCAGCTCTGAATCTCAAAAAGGAAAAAAAAAATGAAGGACGACTCAGGTAAGTTCCAGCTTTTGTAGGTAATTACCTTGCCATTCCCAGAGGTGACCATCAGACCATACCTAAGTCCACTTGATGTGCTCAAGAATTAATATCAGCTACTCTGAATTAGCAGAACACTAGATGAAGGACAACCATGTGAACAAGCTGGATTCCGAAAAGGATTCAGTACCATTGACCATATCCACACAATAACCAAGCTCATTGAGGTATCTCGAGAGTTCAAGATGCCACTCTGTCTAACGTTCATTGATTTAAAGAAGGCCTTTGATTCTGTTGAGACGGAAGCTGTCATGGAAGCCCTAGCCAATCAGGGCGTACAAACTCAATACATCAGGATCCTTCGTGAGCTCTATTGCGGATTCACTACCAAGATCTCACCATTCTACAAAGAAGTAATCATCCATATCAAGAGAGGGGTTCGGCAGGGTGATACCATTTCACCAAAACTCTTCAGTGCCACCCTCGAGAACATCATGCGACAACTAGAATGGGAAAACATGGGAGTGAAGATAGATGGTCGGCAACTACACCAGCTCCGCTTTGCTGATGACATCGTTCTAATAACACCAAACATCAGCCAAGCGGCACAAATGCTTGCGGACTTTGACTGTGAGTGTGGAAAGGTCGGACTACAGCTGAATCTTACGAAGACAATGTTTATGAGAAACAGCCTTGTTCCTGACGCTCCATTCGCTCTCAACGGAACCACCATCTCCGAATGCAACAGTTATATATACTTAGGTCGAGAAATCAACATGATGAATGACCTGGCACCTGAGTTACGCAGGAGGAAGAGAGCGGCTTGGAATGCCTTCAAGAGCATTGAAGAAATAACTAAAAGGACAAAGAACCTCCAGCTACGAGCACATCTCTTTGATTCCACTATTCTTCCTGCATTAACATATGCCTCAGAGACCTGGACCTTACGAAAACAGGATGAGAACGCTATTCGGGTCTCTCAAAGAGGAATCGAAAGAACTATGCTTGGAATATCACGATTCACTCAAATGAGAGATAGAATCCGGAGTTCTGATCTTCGTCAACGCTCAAGAATCAGGGACGCTGTCTCATTTGCCAAGACATCAAAAATCAGATGGGCTGGACATGTAATGAGGTTTACAGACAACCGCTGGACTAGAGCCATTACTGATTGGATTCCACGAGACATCAAAAGATCACGTGGACGCCCACCTATAAGATGGTCAGACTTCTTCGTCAAGACCCTAAATGATCGGTTTGAGGCTCTACATGTTCCTAAAACGAACAGATACCATTGAGCTACGCTAGCACGCAACCGGGATGAATGGAGACGTTACTGGCACCCGCTCGAATAAATCGATGAATAACGGGGATTAAGTGATTAAGTGATTAAGTGACTCTGAATCTCAGGGAAGTCATGGAACTTAGACTGGGATGACACTTAGCTTTCAGGAGTCCAGAAAAATACATTCTATAGTGTCAACCCATTGGAGCAGTTTCTTGGTCAGGGAAAGAATGTATGTGTAGATAATAGTAGAACTTGATAAAGATACATTACATACCTGAGATGCAGGTCTGGGAGTTCCCGCATCATGTTTTTTATTTTTAAAGAGTGAGTTAAGTAATGGGGAGAACTGTGCAAAATGAACTGGCATAAGTAGCGGGATTTGGGTGCTGCTAAAATTATGCATGTGTACAAGGACAGCAATCTTCTCTTTGGAGACTCTCTATTCCTCTCTCTTTCATTTCCCTCCTTATTCAGTTGCAGATTCTTATGCTCCTTTGGTCTATCACTAAGTTATGCTTGTTCCACTACTGTCAGAGAGTAGAAGTATTACCTCTTAGCTGTATTTGTTTCCATGAACACCTCTCTGGTCTTCTTCATCCCAATGCCATCTCCTCTAATGCATGTCCTTACTAAACCTTCAGTAAATTCATACATACCAACCGGAGATTTACAATGCAGTGTGCTGAGTCAGTAGATCTGACATCCAAGTCTGGATGATCCATAGAGATGTTCTCAGTGGCAATTCCTTGAATAAGTTCCTTCTTGTGATGGACTTAGTATGTCTCATCAGACTCAAAATGTAGTCATATTGGGACATTCATTCATTAAAATGGTGACTAAGTTAAAATGAGGTCATTAGGATAGGCCCTAATCTAATATAATTGACATTCTCATTGGAAGAGGAAATTTAGTCACAGATGGGTGGAAAGAAAAGTTAATGCAAAAACATCAATAAGAAAGCCATCTGCAAGTCAAGAAGAGAGGCATCACACCCAGAAGAAAGCTTGGTCTTACATTTCTAGTTACCAGAATTGTCTGATAATTAATTTCAGTTATACAAGCCTTGCATTTCATTCCATTCTCATTATATGAACATCTCCATCAAGTTCTATCCTAGCAAAATTGTTTATCTACAAGTGCAGAGGTTTTTTTGTGATGACAAAATGAAATATAGTTACCATGATAGTATATTTGGCTTAACTTTCATATTCTTGGCAACCGAGACAATAAAAATAGTGTCCAAAATTCCTGATAAATACTGAATGTCTTAAAGTCACATCACACAGGTATTTGAAGGGGACTCCAAGGCTTTATTACCATGG
Organism: Sorex fumeus; assembly: GCF_029834395.1. Classification (NCBI taxonomy): domain Eukaryota; kingdom Metazoa; phylum Chordata; class Mammalia; order Eulipotyphla; family Soricidae; genus Sorex; species Sorex fumeus. Next base: position 8,832,315 of record NW_026606103.1, read on the forward strand.
TATATTACTTGTAATTTGTCGCTAGATTTCTTGTAATTTGTTTGGGAGAATAGTTAAATGTAGTTGGAGTGTCTGGGGTACAATCTGGGTGAGCAGGGTCCTCAGGTTGAGAGTGTAAGGAGTATAGAAGGCATACTTGAGGACATCCTCGTTAGAAGCATTGAATGAGACCAGGCCTCCAGCTGAAAAGATTGTTGCTATCAGGTAAGTTCTTGGCATTTTTCTGCCAACATGTCAGGAACATGCTTATGAAAAACAAACTCCTTAAAGTTACTGAACACAACTCATTGTTTGTCAAAAGAGCTTGCAATGACCTCTTTGAAGCTCACAGGAGTGTTTGTTTGTACATCATCATTTATTCTATCAAACCTATAGCACTTTTTGCAATGATATTGAAACATGCCCAATCTACTGGATACTTAGTCTTCTGTTCAGAAAGCTTCGCATGTATTTTCAAATTTAACAAGCTCTGAGTATTCTGTAGAAAAGTGCAGAGAATTGTCCCCCTAAGATCTTGACAAGAATATACAGAGTCAGAATCATTCATTCATATCCTAATGAGGTTTCACTCAACAAATGTTAGAGTTATTTTGCATGTCATCTGAACCTGTGCTAGGAATCCAATAATGATCCTGAGCTATCCTTCAAGGGTCTACTGGAAAGATCCACTAGGGTATGAACAATTACTTTATGGATAGATGGGTACTTTAATAAGATTGAAGCTAGAGTGCTACAAAAGCAAAGGTGTTAGACATCTACTTCACTAGGTGAAATTCAAGGCAACAGAGAAGGATTCTGGAAAGAGATTATATCTGATTTGAATAGTGACTCTGAAAATAGGAAAATATTTGCAGTGTCCTTCGTAGACTATATTAGTGCTAAATATTTTCCACCCTGGATACATGAATAATCAAATTATGCTCTACAATTCAGCAAAGTGGTACTGTACCTATGTTTGGATCCGAAAGCTGTCACCCACCCCCTCCCCTGCAGCTGTATGATAGTGTGTGACTAGTCACAACTTACCTCGCTTTCCTCATTTGCAAAATGGGGATATTTATATGAGTTAATTTACATGAATAGAATATATACAATATATATTTATAGAGAAAATAATTATAACATAAATAAATATGTAGGAAATGAACCTAATACAAGCTAATTGAAATATCAGAACTTACGAGACAGGTTAATGATATAACTTGATAAAAAAATCTTTGGGAAGCAGTATGAGTATAGAAATTATTAATCTATTACAGTATATAGTAAGAAAATATAGTTGCTTATATAGAAAATAGTCTATAAACTTTGTTTCTGATAAAGTAGGTCTAGACAAATTTAATCACTTGATCACTTGATCACTTGACATTCCGTTACTCATAAATTTGCTCGAGCAGGCACCAGTAGCGTCTCCATTTGTCCCTGTAGCATGCTAGTGTAGCCCAATGGCGTCTGCTTGCTCAGGAACACAAAGAGCCTCAAATCGATTGTTCAGGGTCTTGATGAAGAAGTATGACCATCTCGTAGGTGGACGGTCACATGATACTTTGACATCCTGTGGAATCCAGTCGGTAAAGGCTCTAGTCCAGCAGTCGTCTCCAAATCGCATTATGTGTCCAGCCCATCTGATTTTTGAAACATTGGCAAATGAGACAGCGTCCCTGATTCTCGATCATCAATGGAGGTTGGAACTCTGGATTCTTTCTCTCACTTGAGTGAAGTGTGATACTCCAAGAATTGCTCTTTTGATTCCTCTTTGGTAGACCCGAATAGCGTTCTTATTCTGTTTTAGTAAGGCCCAGGTCTCTTAGGTGTATGTTAATGCAGGAAGAATGGTGGAGTCAAAGAGATGTGCCTAGAGCTGGAGGTTCTTTGTTCTCTTAGCTATTTCTTCAACGCTCTTGAAGGTGCTCCAAGCCGCTCTCTTCCTCCTGAGCAACTCAGGTGCCAGGTCATTCGTCATGTTGAGTTCTCAACCTAGGTACACATAATGGCTGCATTCAGATATGTTTGTTCCATTGAGAGCGAATGGAAAGTCAGGAATGAGTCCGTTTCTCATAAACATTGTCTTCGTGAGATTCAGCTGCAGTCCAATCTTTACACACTCATGGTCAAGTTCTCCAGCATTTGTGCCATATTTGGCTACTATTTGGTGTTATTAGAAGGATGTCATCAGCAAAGTAGCATATGGCCAATAAAATACAGAGAAAAGGGGCTGGAGATATAGCATAGCGGGTCGTGCATTTGCCTTGCATGCTGCTGACCCGGGTTCAGTTCCCAGCATCCCACATGGTCCCCTGAGCACTGCCAGGAGTAACTTCTGAGTATAGAGCCAGGAGTAACCCCTGTGCATTGCCAAGTATGACACAAAAAAGCAAAAAAAAAAAAAAAAAACCAGAGAAAAAATAAGAGGAAAAAATAAGAAAGCTACAAACAGAAGTGTCACTAACAAAAAAAAAATCGATAGGTGAAATTAAAAACTCAGTGGGTGCCCTAAACAGTAAATTATAACATTCAAGGTCAGAGTCAGTGAGCTTGACGATGAGCTGCAGAAAGCATACAGTCTACAACAGAAAATGTGAAAAAACCTCAAAATAGCCCAAAGGCCAGTAAGAGATGTATGGGATGAATTCAAGAGAAACAACATAAGGATCATCAGAGTACCAGAAGGACAGGGAGTAAACCCCAATGAGGTAGTAATAGTAAAAGATAACATTGCTGAGAAGTTCCCAGAGCTGGAGAATGCAGGCATCCAGATCAAAGAAGCCCAAAGGATATCAGCTAAAAAAGACCCTAAAAACAAAGACTACAAGATGAACACCATAGATAGAGACACAATAGTGCAAGTAGCAAGGTTAAAGATGGAAACCAAATACAAAGGAGCACCCCTTAGATTTACAGGTGACTCATCAGATGAAACTATCTGAGCACGAAGACAGTGGTGGGATATGGTGAAAAAAAATCAATGAAATGAATGCCTCACCAAGAATATTTTAACAGGCTAGATTCACACTCAGACTGGAAGGGAAGATACACTACTTCATGGATAAACAACAGCCCAAGAACTCCATAGACTCAAAACCAATCTTAAAAGAAGGACTTAAGAGGCTATTAGCAAGACAAGACAAACCGCACAAGCACAACAAACTTCTACAGAAAGACGGAACAAAACCCTATATGGATAATATCACTCAATATCAAGGGCCTCAAAGCACCAACTAAATGACACAGAGTGGCAAAATGGGTTTAAAAACTGAATCAAACATTCTGCTGCCTACAAAGAAACACATTTGAACAGTCATAGCTGACGAAGACTCAAGTCAAAGGATGGAAAACAATCCATGAAACAAATAGCACTCCCAAAGAATATGGGGTGAAAAACAATCTCAGGTGGCCGTACTAGTATCCCACAACCTATATTTCAGGCAGAAAAAGATTAGATGGGACATCAATGGCCATTTTTTCATAATCAAGGGATACGTACATCAAGAAGAAATTGTACTCCAAAACATATATGAATCCAATGAGGGACCAGCAAAAAATATAAAAGAACTACTAATAGACTTCAAGGAAGACACTGGTAGCAGTACACCCATAGTTGGAGACTTTAACATCAACTTATCACCTCTTGAGGGATCGAAGAGACTAAAACTCAACAAGGAAGTACTGACTCTGAAGAAGAAATGGGAGAGGGATAATAGACATATACAGGACTTTTCATCCCCCAACAGCTGAATACACATTCTTCTCAAGTGCACGTGGAAGTTTTTCAAGATAGAATATATGCTGAGCCACAAAACACACCTCAATAAAATCAAGAAGATATGTTCTTAAGATATAAATCGTATCAACTATCTTTTCAGACCATAATGCACTGACGACAGAAGTTAATCACACACAGAAATGGAGAATCAAATCAAACACCTGAAAAAATAACAGCTCAATGCTGAACAACCAGTGAGTTTGAGAGGAAATCAAAGAAATCAAAATATTCCTGTAAACAAATGAGAATGAGGATATGCGCTACCAGAACTTGTGACATACAGCTAACGCAGTGTTAAGGGGAAAGTTTATACTCTGCAAGCATTTATCAGGAAGGAAGAAAGGTCCCACATAAATAAATAACTTGACTTCACAGCTTAAATTTTAGAAAATGACCAACAAAAGGCAGGAGTAAAGAAATAATAGAACTTAAAAAAACAAAGAGCTGAATTCCAAAAAACAATCTAAAATATCAAGGAAACCAAGAGCTGATTCTTTGAAAAAATAATAAATAAAAATAAACCATTAGCAATATTCACAAAGAAAGAGAGAGAGAACCGTAATAGAATTAGAAATGAAAGGGGGGGGGCATCACAACAAAAACCAGAGAAATTCAAAAGATCATCAGAGATTACTTTGAAAGTCTGTATACCACAAAGCAAGATAGCAAGCACTGTAGCACTGTCCTCCCATTGTTCATCGATTTGCTCAAGAGGGCCCAGTAACATCTTCATCATAAGACTTGTTGTTACTGTGTTTTGGCATATAGAATACGTCACGGGTAGCTTGCCAGGCTTTGCTGTGCGGGCAAGATACTCTCAGTAGCTTGCCAGGCTCTCTGAGAGGGGCAGAGGAATTGATCCCAGCTCGGCCGGCCAGCTTTACACAAGGCAAACGCCCTACTGCTGTGCTATCGCTCCATCCCATACCACAAAGCAAGATAACATAGAAAAAATAAATAAATTTCTGTATTCCTATAACCTCCCAAGGTTGAATCAAGAAGATTCGGAATACTTGAATAAACCTATCACTATCAAGAAAACTGAAACAGTACTCAAAAGTCTTCCCAAGAAACAAAAGCTCAGGTCCAGATAGACTCAATACTGAATTCTTCCAAACCTTTAAAGGGACCTATAGCTAGTCTTTTAAAGTTTTTCTAGGAAATTGAAGAAACATAAACACTCCCAAACAGTTTCTATGAGGCGCATATAACTCTGATACCAAAAGAAGACACCACAAAAAAGGGAAAATTGCAGACCTATGTCCCTGAAGAATACAGCTGAAAATACCCCTAACAAAATATTAGCAAATCACAGTTGCAAATATCCTTAACAAAATATTACCAAATAGAATCCAATGACTCATCCAAAGGATCATAAACCATGACCAAGTGGGATTTATCCCAGGGATGCAAGAATGGTTTAACATTATCAAGTCAATCTACATATATCATCATATAAGTAGAATAAATCTATTGTTTCTAGGAGCTTCTTGGTGGAGGGGTTAGGGTTCTCTAAGTATAATATCATGTCATATCCAAATAATGAGAGCTTGATATTTTCTTTTTTTATATGGATGTCCTTAATATCTTTTCTTTCCTAACTGCTATGGCAAGTACTTCAAGTGTGATATTGAATAGAAGCAGTGAGAGTGGACATCCTTGTCTTGTCCCTGATCTTAGAAAGAAGGTTTTTAGTTTTCCCCATTGAGAATAAAGCTTGCCATAGACTGGTGGTAGATGTCTTTGACTATATTGAAGAAAATTTCTTCAATGCCCATTTTGCTGTGAGTTTTCATCATAAACGGGTGGTGTATCATGCCAAAAGCTTTCTCTGCATCTATTGATGTGATCATATGATTTTATCTATTCTTTTATTGATATGACAAATTATGTTGATAGACTTGTGAATGTTAAACCATACTTGCATCCCCAGGATGAATCCCACTTGGTCATGATGTATAATCTTTTTGATGAGTCGTTGAATTCTATTTGCTAAAATTTTGTTGAGGATCTTTGCATCCATGTTCATTAGGGATATTGACCTGTAATCTTCTTTTTTGTGTGGTGTTGCCAACTGCTTATGGTATACGGGTGATATGTGCCCCATAGAAACTGTTTAGGAGAGTTTCTGTTTCTTTAATTTTCCAAAAAAGCTTGTAAAGGACTGGCAATTTGTCCTCTTTAAAGGTTTGGAAGAATTCACTAGCAAAACCATGTGGATCTGGGATTTTTGGAATAAACACAGATTCAGTAAAGTTGAGTATCTCTACACACACCTTCAACTGTATGATCATTTAATCTTTGGTAAGGGAGCAAGAAATATGAATTGGAGAAAGGAAAGCCTCTTTATCAAGTTAAGGTAAAGGTAAAGGCCCTCCCGTTGATGATCGATTTGCTCAAGCGGGCCCAGTAACGTCTCCATTGGAGACTTTGTTGTTACTGTGTCTGGCATATCGGTGCTGGCAAAACTGAACAGCTACACACAGGAAAAAAAGTCTCAGACCTCTACCTAATACCATGCACAAAAGTCAGATCAAAATGGATTAAAGACCTCAACATCAAATCAGAATCCATAAGGTACATTGAAGAAAAGGTTGGCAAAACCTTCCACAATATTTAAATTAAAGGTATCTTCAAAGATGAAACACCACTGACCAAGCAAGTGGAAGCAGAGATAAATAAATGAGACTATCATAAATTAAGAAGCTTCTGCACCTGAAAAAAAATAGTGACCTGGATAAAAATACAGCCTACTGAATGGGAAAGGATATTCCCCCAATATCCTTCTGATAAGGGGTTAATATCAAAGAGATACAAGGCACTGGTTGAAATCTACAAGAAAAATATCGAATCTCATAAGAAAATGGGATGACGAAATGAACAGTACCTTTATCAAAGAAGAAATTTGTATGGCCAAAGACACATAAAAATACTCTTAATCACTAATCATCAGGGAGATGTAGATCAAAATAACAATGAAATATAATCTCAAACCACAGAGATTGGCAACATCCAAAAGAACAAAAGCAACCAGTGTTGGAGTAGATTTGGAGAGAAAAGGACTCTCCTTCATTTCTTGGTGGGAATGCTGACTGGTCCAGCCTTTTTGGAAAACAATATGGACATTCCTCAAAAGACTAGAAATTAAGCTCCCATTTGACTCAGAAATATCCATTCTGGGAATACACCCTGGAGGCCTAAAAACACACAGCAGAAACACCATCTGCACTCCTATGTTCATTGTAGCACTATTCATGAAAACAATCTGAGTGCCCGAGAATGGATGAATGGATAAAGAAACTATGGCACATTTATAAAATTGGACACTATGAGCTGTTAGGAAAAATGAAGTCATGAAATTTTTCTATAAATGTATGGACATGGAGAGTATCATTCTGAGTGAAATGAGTTAGGGGACTGATAGAGAATGACCATATTCACTGTACTCCCGTTGTTCATCGATTTTCTTGGGCGGGCCTTGTAATGTCTCCATTGTGATACTTCTTGTTACTGTGTTTGGCATATCAAATATGTCACGGGTAGCTTGCTAGGCTTTTCCATGCAGGCAAGATACTCTCAGGAGCTTGTCAGGCTCTCTGAGAGGGGTGGAGGAATCAAACCCGGGTCTGCTGGGAAGGCCGCATGCAAGGCAAACTCCCTACTTGCTGTGTTATCATTTGTGGTATATAAATATATAATATATATTATAAAATATTATATATACTTCTATATAATATATTATAAGATATTATATAATATTATATATTATTTATATTTATAAATATATATGAAGGACTAATATCCTTGGCCAGGGAAAACAGGGCCTAGGAGGATTGGTCAATGGTTGGAACCAACAACAATTGTGTGTGGTGCAAAGGATAGGTAAGATAGAGAAGGGAAGAGTATGGCAATAATACCTGAAAATGATCACATTGGACAAGAACTGAATGTTGTAAGTAGGTAAAAGGACATTTCTGATAACATTTCCGTCTCTGTATTGCAAACACCAATACCAAAGGTGAGAGAAAGAGAAGGGGGGGGGAGAGAGACAGACAGACAGACAGACAGACAGACTGACTGACAGACAGACAGAGGATATAAGCACTTGCCATAGAGGCAGTCTGGAGGGTGGAGGGTAGGGGTTGATGGGAGGGGATACTGGTCCTGGGAAATGTACACTGATGGAATGATGGGTGTTGAAATACTGTATGACTGATATCCAATCATGAACAACTTTGTAAGCATCTATATCACAGTAATTTAATTTTAAAATTTTAAATAATAAACTATCTCACAGTGTTCATAAAAAATTTCCATAACAAAAGGGTAAATGTTTAAAATTTTTAAAAAAGAAACATACACCTAAGCTATATTTACATTGGAAGAAAACCTTTGATGATATTCTGATCTTTTTTGAAGGTTCTCACCCAGCAGACTTACTCTTGACTCTGTGCTCAGTGTTTTCTTCCGGCAGTATTCATGAGACCAAAGTGTCTCCAGGTATTGGATGTTGTAGGTAAAGAATGTGCCTCCTGCTTACACCTAAGGGTAGTAGATACACGGGACAGGAAGATAGCTCCATAGCTCGAAGCCTGCCTCATGAGCAAAGGGGAGAAGGCAGCTGGAATAGAGAAGGGATCACCAAGAAAATGATGGCTTGAGGAACCAGTCGGGACAGGACACGTGTGATGAAAGTAGATAATGGACCAAACGTGATAGCCTCTCAGTATCTGCATTGCAAAACATAATGCCCAAAAGTAGAGAGAGAGTATGGGGAATATTTACCATCTAGGCAGGGGGAGGGTAGGAAAGAAAGGGTATACTGGGGAGATTGGTGGTGGAGAATGTGCACTGGTGGAGGGATGGATGTTTGATCATTGTGTGATTGTAACCCAAACATTAAAACTTGTAACCATCTCACGGTGATTCAATAAAATAAAAAAATTTAAAAAAAGAATGTGCCTCCCCCTGTACTATTTCTTCTGTCCCAAAATTCTAATCTTTAACAAGAATCTCTTTGTACCTAAATTCTACAATTCGTATTGCTGCAGAATCTATATTTACTGCTCAACTGTAATCCTCAAATATCACTAGTGTTACTATGTTTGAATATTTTAACTCAAAAGGGAATGTGTATTAACAATCCTCTATTCATGCAAAGAAATATATTTCAATATTGATATAGCCTGAGGAGTAGAACCATATGCTAAAACACAGTGATAGACATTCTGCTGTTTTGGTAAAACTTTATGGATTCTGACAATTACATCAAAAACTAATTCCTCAAATTCTCTATTGACAAAAAAATCAAACAGTAAAATATTCAAAAGATGAATAAAATAATTTTATTCATCTTTTGAATAAAAAGTCTTACAGGCTTTCTTTTCTTTGTAAATGTTTCATAGGCTATTCAAATTTCATTTCCAAGATACTGTATTGTACCCAGCTCTACAAGTCTGTCTGGTAAGTTCACGGTGGAATTGCCATCCCAGATTCTGGTCACAGAACTGAGAAAAAATACCATATAATTCAACAAGTAAAGAGGCAATTATTACATTTCTCTGACCTGAAAGAAGTCATCACCTGTATCACCTGTCACCATTGATCTTTGATTAGCTCGAGTGGATGCCAGTAACATCTTCATTCATCCCTGTCAAGTGCTAGTGTAGCCCAATAGCATCTACTTGCTCCATGAACACAAAGAGCCTCAAAACATTTGTTCAGGGTTTTGACAAAGAAGTCGGTCCATCTTGTAGGTATGGGGACTACACGTCCAAATTTTGACTTCCCGTGGAATCCAGTCAGTAACAGCTCGATGAGTCCAACCCATCTGATTTTCGACGCCTTGGCAAATGAGACAGCGTCCCTGATTCTTAATCATCAAATGAGGTCGGAAATCTGGATTTCTTCTGTCCCTTGAATGAAATGTGATATTCCAAGCATAGCTCTTTTGATTCCTCTTTGGGATACCCGAACAGCATTCTCATTCTGTTTTCATAGGGCCCAGGTCTCTCTCCCTCTTTTTGTTTTTTGCTTCATTTATGTTTTTATTATTATTTATTTAATTTTTTTATTAGTGAAAAACCATGAGGTACAGTTGTAGACTTGCAAACTTTTGTGCTTGGGTTTCAGTTATACAACTATCAAGTACCCATCCCTCCACCAGTGCCCATTCTCAACCACCAATGATACCGGTAGCCCTCCCACCCCCACAACCCTGCCCACCTTTGTGACACAGCATTCACTTTTGCTCTCTCTTTGCTTTAGGCTGTTGTGGTTTGCAATAGAGGTATTGAGTGGCCATCGTGTTCGGTATATAGTCTACTTTCAGTACGCATCTCAGTGTTCCCTCCTCTATCTGAGCTGTCTTTTCCCCCAGTAGTGCAGCCAGCTTCCAAGCCATGGAGAAGACCTCCTGGTACTTATCTCAACTATTCTTGGGTGTTTGTCTCCCCTTCTGTTACTTTATATTCCCCAGATGAGTGCAGTCTTTCTATGTCTGTCCCTCTCTTTCTGAGTCATTTCACTTAGCATGATACTGTCCATGTAGAAACACTTGTATGTAAATTTCATGACTTCATCTTTTCCAGCAGCTGCATAGTATTCCATTGTGTAGATATACCAATGTTTCTTTAACCAAGTGATCTGTTCTTGGGCACTCAGGTTTTTTCCAAATTTTGGCTATTTTGAACAGTGCAGCAATGAACATACAAGTGCAGAATGTCATTTTGACTTTACTTGCCTCTCCGGGATATAATCCCAGGAGTGGTATTATTGCTGGGTCGAATGGAAGCTCTATTTCTAATTTTTTTTACAATCGTCCATACTGTTTTCCAAAAGGGCTGAACCAGTCGACATTCCCACCAGCAGTGAAGGAGGGTCCCTTTCTCACCACATCCATGCCAACACAAGTTGCTTTTGTTCTTTTGGATGTGGGCACTCTCTGTGGTGTGAGATGATATTTCATTGTTGTTTTGATCTGCATCTCCCTGATGAGAAATGCTTGCAGTGCTATAAATTTTCCCTTTAACACAGCTTTAGCTGCATCCCACAGGTTCTGGTAGCTCATGTCTTCATTCTCATTTGTTTCCAGGTATCTTTTGATTTCTTCCTAGATTTATTCCTGACCCACTCGCTGATCAACATTGAGTTGTTTAAGTTCCAGGTGTTTGATATGGTTTTCTGCGTGTATATGATTAACTTCTATCTTCAGTGCATCGTGGTCTAAAAAGATAGTTGATGCAATGTCTGTCTTCCTAATTCTGTTGAGGTATGCTTTGTGGCCCAACACATTGTCTATTCTGGAAAATAGTCCGTGTGCACTGGAAAAGAACGTGTATTCTTTTTCTTGGGGATGGAGGGGGAAGGGGATATAAACTCCTGTATAGATCTAATTAGCACTCTCTTCTATTTCTTCCTTCTGAGCCATTATTTTCTTGCTGAGTTTTAATCTTCTTAATCTGTTCAGAGGTGATAAGTCGGTGTTGAAGTCTCCAACTAGTATTGTGTTGCTAGCAATGTCCTTCTTCAGGCCTGTTAGCAGTTGTTGTAGTATTTGACTCATCCCTCAGTGGGTGCGTATATGTTTAGGAGTATGATATTTCCCGCTGTACCTATCTCTTGATTATAAAAAATGGCCTTCACTGTCCTTCTAATCATTTTCAAACTGAAGTCTATGTTGTCCGATACTAGTAAGGCCACCCCAGCTTTTTTGAGGGTGTTGTTTGCTTGCAGGATTGTTTTCCATCCTTTGACTTTGACTCTGTGTTTGTTTTGACTGTTCAGATGTTTTTCTTGTAGGCAGCAGAATGTTGGGTTCAGTCTCTGAATCCATTTTACCACTCTGTGCCTTTTTTTGGTGAATTTATTTATCTTTTTTTGCCTTTTTTTGGGTCACACCCGGAGTGCACAGGGGTTACTCCTGGCTCTTCACTCAGGAATTACTCCTGGCAGTTCTCAGGGGACCATATGAGATGCTGGGAATCGAACTCAGGTCGGCCGCATGCAAGGAAAATGCCCTACCCGCAGTACTATCACTCCAGCCCCTTTTGTTAGTGAATTTAGACCATTGACATTGAGAGAGATTATTGTTATGGGGTTTTGTGTCATCTTTCTGTAAGGGTCTATTGTGCTTGTAGGGGTTTGTCTAATCTTATAGTAGATTTCTTTAACGGTGGCTTTTTCATTGGGGTTGCTTCCCTGACCTTCTGATACTCCAATGATTCTAATGTTCTTCCTCTTGAAATCATGCCCCTAGGACTCTGATTCGCTCTAGAGCTATTTTGAGGTCTCTTCCCATTGTTTGTCATTGCCTGTAAGCTTCCTGCAGCACATATTCAAGCTCACTGATTCTGTCTTCGGCTGTAGCCAATCTGTTGAGGGCAAACACTGAGTTTTTTATTTCATCTACCGAATGCTTTATTCTTGACACTTCTGTGAGTAGCTTTTCAATTTCTGCTCTCATTTCTTCCTGTATTTTCTTGATTCTCTGATCCATTGTTTCCTTCATGTTTTCCTTTAATTTACTGGATATATGTACCACCATTTCTTTGAGTTCGTTAAACATCTTCAATAGTTCATATCTGAATTCTTTATCAGAGAGCTCACTTTTGTGAGTAACACCTGTTGAGGCTTCTGGACTCTTCATCATCCTTTCCTCGTGGTAGGGATTTGCTCTATTTCTTCATGTTCTTGTGGTGTTATGGAGACTGATATGTGACACCAGATTGCTGGGTATGGGTAAAATAACTTTGGCTGCTGACCCCAAAATAGGCCACACCCACTTCTGCAGAGGTCAAGCACACTTCTGCAAAAGCCATGCCCCCTACATTACCTAGGTAGGAGAAAACTGGACATGGCATTGGGGACAAACAGAATGGTGCTCAGGGAGGGTGTGCAGCCGAGATTCCGAGGGCCTAGGTCTCTGGGGCCTATGTTAGTGTAAGAAGAATGGTGGGGTTGAAAAGATGTGCCTGGAGCCAGAAGTTCTTTGTCCTCTTAACAACTTCTTTGATGCTCTTGAAGGCATTCCATGCCGCTCTCTCCTCTTGCGCAGTTCTGGCGCCAAGTCATTCTTCATGTTGAGTTCTCAACCCAGGAACACATAGCTGCTGCATTCGGTGATGTTCATTCCATTGGAAGCAAATGGAACATCAGAGATTAGTTCATTTTTCATGAACATTGTCTTGGTGAGATTCAGCTGCAGTCCAAACTTTCAAAATTCACGGTCAAATTCGGCCATCATTTGTGCTGCTTGGCTAATGGTTGGTGTTATTAGAATGATGTCATCATTGAAGTTGAGGTGGTGTAGTTGCCAACTGTCTATCTTCACTCCTATTCCTTCCCATTCCAGTCATTGCATGTTCTCAAGGGTAGCACTGAAGAGTTTTGGTGAAATGGTATCACCCTGCCAAACTGCTCTCTTGACATCTATGATCATTTCCTTGTAGAATGGTGAAATCCTGGTGGCGAATCCATAATACAGCTCACAGAGGATCCTGATGTACTGAGTTTGAACTCTCTGTTTGGCTAGGGCTTCGATAACCACTTCAGTGTCAACAGAATCAAAGGCCTTCTTTAAATTAATGAATGTTAGACAGTTCAACTCTCGCAAAACCTCAATGATTTTGGTTGATCATGCTGAATCCTTCTCAGAACCTGTCTTCCTCACCTGGTTGTCCTTCTTCTAGTGTTCTGCCTATTCTATTCAGGATGACTAGAGTGAACAACTTGTAGACAATGGACAACAGACAGATTGGGCGATAGTTGCCGATGTCATGGATGTCTCCCTTCTTGTACAACAGAACAGTCCTGCTGTTTTTCCATTGGGATGGAATCTTTCATTCAGACAGGTAGTATGTGAACAGCAGAGCTAGTGTATTGACGAGTACTGGCAGCAGATTCTTCAGGTGTCTGGGTCTGACCTTGTCTGGACTGCATGTTGTACCCTTCTTTACTGGTGAAATGGTGTGTCGAATTTTGGATGAAGAATGTTGGGAATGACATATCCTCCTGCAGAATTTGGTATGTGGGCAGGTGGATGTGCTATCAAAAAGATCTGAGTAGTAGTCATGGATAACCTTTTCCATTGTCCTTCTGGAAGATGTGATAGATCCATCAGGATGTTGGAGGGCAGTCATCTTGGTCTTGTAGTTGGCGAAGAACAGCCTGGCATTGCGAATACTTTTCCTGGCTTCTGCCACATTGGCCAACTCTGCTGTTCTTCTCTCTTTGAAGTCTTCCTTTATCGCCTCTTTGTACAACTTTGTGAGCTTGGACATTAGCTTGTGATTGCCTGAGGTTCGTGCCACACTACATCGGCAAATGAACTCGAGAGTTTCCAAAGACAGGCGATTGTTTGTGGCTTTCCCATTCTGGGTATTCCTCACACAATCATAGAGGTACTGAACCAGTCAATCATATTCCTCGTTGATGTTGTCAACGACGGCATCTTCCCATATTGCTGCAATAGTGCCAAAGAGCTCCCAGTTGGTGGTCATTCTGGGAGTTCTGTTCTTAAACTTTGCAGTTTTTCTCCCCAGTCCGTGAAACAGAATTTTTCACGAATCAGAAGGTGTTCAGATCCCATTTGGAATTTTGGAAAAACAGCGACATCAGTCAGAAAAAAAACGTTGATTGAATATTTTGTGGTCAATTTTGTTGTGGAATTGTCCACTGGGAGACTCCCATGTCCAACATTTAGATTTGGCCTTCTGTGACTGTGAGTTACCATGGATCGTCTTGGTCGACATGACAAACTCAGACATTCTCTCACCTGGTTCGCTCCATTCTAGGCCATGGGTCCCCATATGGAGTTCTTCAGGCAACCTTCTTGGTCCTATCTTGGCATTAAAACCACTGACAATGATCTTGTAGAAGGTGTGGTCTTCTTTATAGAACTTCTCCAGGTCCATGTAGAACCTCTCAATTTCTTCTTCATCATAGTTGAATGTTGGTGTGTAGATGACGAAGATAGAAACTACTGGCAGTGAACCACATCTATTCAAGTGTAATCATCCAATTAGGGTTGATTCGAATGAATTTGAATGAATCAATACTCATGGCCAAGTAGGTGTTTACAAGGACACCGACACCACCAAAAGAAGTCATAAAGGCAGTATAATCTTGAGTATAATAGTTAACCTCAATTCACAATATACATTTTCAGTATTAGCCACATTTTGCTAAACACTAATATTTCATGCTATGTTAAAATGTTCAGGGCTGGGAGGAAAATTCAACCCACCCTCTTCTAAGGGGCCCAGGTGAGGACAGCCAGGTGTGGAGGCAGGAGACTCTGTGCTGTTCTCTTCTGGGAGCATCCCAAACAGAGCCCCAGCAGCTGAAGACCTCTGGTTCCAGCCACAGCCACGCTTAAGACCACTCTCCACACGTTTGTATGAGCCTCACACATGAAGGGACCGGCAGAGGAACCCAGGTTTGCAGGACCTGGGGTGTAGATCTCCAAGCCTGCTCGGATTAGGACTGGGGCCTCCTCCACCCAGATCCCCCACCTTCCAGGAATTACACTCACCAACTGCCCCCAGTGTTGTAATCCCATCAATGGCCAAGACCCAGATCCTATAAAACCCTGCTCCGGGAAATGCGCGGCTGCATTTGTGGCCACGCCACATCTTATTATCTAGGTCTTACTCTGGTGAACCTGACAGGCTACCAAAAGTATACTGCCCACATGGCAGAGTCTGGAAAACTCCCCGTGGCATATTCAATATGCCAAAAACCGGTAACAATGATGGGTCTCATTCTCCTGACCCTGAAAGAGCCTCAAATGTGGCACTTTTTAAAATCTCAGGGCTAGGACGAAGGAGATATTACTGGGGTCTGCTCGAGGCAATCAATGACCAACAGGATGACAGTGATATACAGTGATGTTAAAATGTTATGCCTTAGACAGTAAATCTATTAGTCACTTTTAAAACTGAAGGAGAGATATTACCATATGTAAGGTTGTTGTCTTAAGCGGATCTCACATAGATTCGATCCTCAGTACAAAATGTTTTCCCAAATCCTGACAAATGTAATACTGAACATAGAACCCACAGTTAAACCCTGAGCACCACGAAGGTCAAATATACATAGATAAATAAATAAAAAATAAATAAAACAGAAAAAAAGACTGAATTCGTTTTTCTATGAAAGCACTAAATGAGAAATTTTCAAAAAAGTTCTAATAACCTCTAAATCAGCTACAGCTCTCCTTGCCTGTCTTAAAAATATTTTAGACTTTGGAGCTTGTACATTAACTTATATTATTTCCATTTTGACTGACCATGTGAGGAATATTATTTGAGTTCCAACTCATTGTAACAGAAATTGAAGAAAATTCAGCATTCTGAGAAGGCCCCAGAGTGCTCAGTCCCATCCAGTCTACCTGAGAAGATTTGGTAGCAACTTGTTCTTTTGGAGACTGGACCTCCAGTGATCTTCTTCATTATAAACTCTGTGTTGTTTATTCTTTATTATGAAATAAAAGTAAATTTTTTTACTCTTTTCTGCTATTCCTCAAGTATTTAAAAACTTGTAAAGAGAAAATGAAGTACAATTAAATAGTATGATGTGAATTGGAGAAATATAAAGAAAAAACAAAGTTTGTATTAAGTCCATCCAGAAAGCACTAATTATATGTCACATGAGGCCATAAATTTTTCTTCTGGCAACATGTAGAGAGACTCCTGATGTTTGTGGGAAAGTGGCCACTGCATCTTGCATAGTCACACGTATTGTTAAAGCCATTAGGGCATTAAGAATCATTCACATCCAACCTATTATTTCCAGAAGTGGAGGTTGGGGCTCCAGAGTCTGGAGCATAATCACAGAGCTAGTTAAGGCAATTTTCAGGTGTGTGGGAATTTCTCTCAGAGAGATTAATAATCAGAAGTAGTCAAGGCATAAAGATTGTCTCCCAGTGCATTTTCTCCTTACATCGGGTGTGATTTCTTCAGCAGAAACTTTGTCAGGCATGAATTAAGGAGCATCGTTGGCCCCCTAGATTACTGTAATTGCAGGTATGCTTAGTTACAAAACTGGAAAGAATGTTTAAAATCCTGCATGATTTTTATGAGATGGTATATTTCTTGAATGTCATTCAGCATCAGTAATAAGCCATATAAACTCATTTCAAAATCTCCGGTAAGCTCATAGACTTTGTCACAGAAATCTTATATCTGAACTTTTGTTCATTCTAGGGAGTATTATAACCACATATCCTCACACTGGTGAAAAATG
Organism: Sorex fumeus; assembly: GCF_029834395.1. Classification (NCBI taxonomy): domain Eukaryota; kingdom Metazoa; phylum Chordata; class Mammalia; order Eulipotyphla; family Soricidae; genus Sorex; species Sorex fumeus. The sequence goes on from NW_026606103.1 coordinate 8,849,323, forward strand.
TATCTTAGCTGAACTCTAATATACACTTCCAAACTTCTCCACTCCCAAGAAAATAGTGGGTTTCAATTTTTTTCTGACCATCCACCTATTCTGCTTCTGACTTTGTTTCCTTCCTGTGGGTCCTATCCTGCTGGTTTCCTTCTAATATCACGCTATGTCCCCATTTATGTAAATTTACCTGTGAGATCCTTGGAATGCTTTGGACCCACAGGAAGTGACAAGTTCCCAGAAATGCTAGTCTATAGGAAAGACATTGTTCAATTTCATTGTAATGATAAAAATAAATGGAAACTCTTTTTTTGTTTTTAAACAACTGATTACCTTTTAATAATTTATTTTTATTTAATCACCATGAGATACAGTTATGAAGCTTTTGTGATCAGATTTCACTCATACAATGTTCCAATAGCCATCCCTCTACCAGTGTACATTTTCCAGAACCAATATACCCATATCCCTTCTGCTACCTCCTGCCCCAGCCTGCCTCTATGTCAGGAACTTTGGAACTTTTCTTATCTATTCTCTCTCTCTCTCTCTCTCTCTCTCTCTCTCTCTCTCTGCAAACATGATGGCCTCTCAGGAGATCTCTCTCTCTCTCCGTCTCTCTCTCTCTCATCATGCTTGCTCTTTCACCCACTTTTAACACACATGTCCCATCTAGCACGATCTCATGCAACCATCATTATCATAACTGACCCTTCTGTATCCCAATTGCCCTCTCACCAAGCCCTTGTGACAGACTTCTATCCATGGACCAGTCCTATTGACCCTTGTTTCTACTGTCTTATATTTTTTATACTGCCTTATATTATGCTTTTTTAAAATATCAGATAATGGTTTAATACCCAAGATATATGACACTGGTAGAACTTTACAAGAAAAAGACATCCAACTCCATCAAAAATGGGGAGAAAAAATTAACAGAAACTTCCTCAAAGAAGAAATATAAATGGACTAAAGGCACATGAAAATATTCTCTACCTCACTAATCATCAGGAAGATGCAAACCAAAATAACAATGAGATATAATCTCACACCGTAGAGACTGACACACATCAAAAAGAACACAAACAACCTCTGCTGGCCGGATGTGGGGAGAATGGAACCCTCATTCATTGTTGGTAGAGTATCAGCTGATATAGTCTTTTTGGAAAATAATATGGACATTTCTCAAAAACTAGAAATTGAGCTTCCATCTGACCCAGCAATATCATTTCTGTGAATGTAGCCCTGGTGTGCAAAAACACACAGCATAAGTGACATTTGCACTTGTATGTTCATTGCAGCCAGTTGTAGTTACTGGTTTTGGCATATCGAATACACAGCGGATAGCTTGCCAGGCTCTTCCGTGCGGGCGGAATACTCTCGGTAGCTTGCCAGTCTTTCCGAGAGGTATAGAGGCTTTTGGGGTGACCTCTAATCACCCTTGTAGGTGTTACCATATTTGAACCCTTTCAAATATGGTACGACAATTCCAGAAGACGGGTATTTAGTGTCTTATGATGTGTCGCGCGGCCGCTTGCGGCCGCGCGGGTCCGGAAAGCATCCTGGAGTGTGGCGACGGCTGGGTAGTGGAAGTAGTGTCGAGAGTGGAAGTCTGCCAGTGGGGTATTTATCTGGGTAGGGTGGGTCTCCTGTGCACAATTCGATCCCTGGGTGGTTGATGGAAGCAGACAGGGCAGGGTAGGGTGGGGCTCCTGATTAGAATCCCTTTGTCACCTGTGGTGGTGGGAGCAAGCAGAGAAGCTCTGTCCCTGGGTCCGCCGAGCCTGGAGTCCAAGGTCTCAGAGAGTTCCGCTTACCTTGTTCTGTGGGTCTTCAGTTGTGCGTGGGTCTCGGCCGGAGCTGCCGCGCGGGTCCGGAAAGCGTCCTGGAGTGTGGCGACGGCTGGGTAGTGGAAGTAGTGTCGAGAGTGGAAGTCTGCCAGTGGGGTATTTATCTGGGTAGGGTGGGTCTCCTGTGCACAATTCGATCCCTGGGTGGTTGATGGAAGCAGACAGGGCAGGGTAGGGTGGGGCTCCTGATTAGAATCCCTTTGTCACCTGTGGTGGTGGGAGCAAGCAGAGAAGCTCTGTCCCTGGGTCCGCCGAGCCTGGAGTCCAAGGTCTCAGAGAGTTCCGCTTACCTTGTTCTGTGGGTCTTCAGTTGTGCGTGGGTCTCGGCCGGAGCTGCCGCGCGGGTCCGGAAAGCGTCCTGGAGTGTGGCGACGGCTGGGTAGTGGAAGTAGTGTCGAGAGTGGAAGTCTGCCAGTGGGGTATTTATCTGGGTAGGGTGGGTCTCCTGTGCACAATTCGATCCCTGGGTGGTTGATGGAAGCAGACAGGGCAGGGTAGGGTGGGGCTCCTGATTAGAATCCCTTTGTCACCTGTGGTGGTGGGAGCAAGCAGAGAAGCTCTGTCCCTGGGTCCGCCGAGCCTGGAGTCCAAGGTCTCAGAGAGTTCCGCTTACCTTGTTCTGTGGGTCTTCAGTTGTGCGTGGGTCTCGGCCGGAGCTGCCGCGCGGGTCCGGAAAGCGTCCTGGAGTGTGGCGACGGCTGGGTAGTGGAAGTAGTGTCGAGAGTGGAAGTCTGCCAGTGGGGTATTTATCTGGGTAGGGTGGGTCTCCTGTGCACAATTCGATCCCTGGGTGGTTGATGGAAGCAGACAGGGCAGGGTAGGGTGGGGTTCCTGATTAGAATCCCTTTGTCACCTGTGGTGGTGGGAGCAAGCAGAGAAGCTCTGTCCCTGGGTCCGCCGAGCCTGGAGTCCAAGGTCTCAGAGAGTTCCGCTTACCTTGTTCTGTGGGTCTTCAGTTGTGCGTGGGTCTCGGCCGGAGCTGCCGCGCGGGTCCGGAAAGCGTCCTGGAGTGTGGCGACGGCTGGGTAGTGGAAGTAAGAGAAAGTATGAGAAAGGAGAGGCCGACAAAATCTCAAGGCCGACCTAGGCTGCCACAACGAAGGAAGACAAAAATGATCGTCTGTACTTTCAATGCACGTACGCTAGCATCAGATGCATCCATCGAGGACCTGATGGTACAAGCGCGAATGATCAAGTACGACATCATTGGCCTGACCGAGACAAGAAGACACGAATCTCACCATGCCGTTTTCGACACTGGAGAAGAATTGTTCCTCGGAACATGCGATAAAAGAGGTGTTGGAGGCGTCGGTGTCCTTATCAACACAAACTTGGCCAAGAGCATTGATTCATTCGAATGCCTAACAACCCGAATCGGACGTTTACATTTGAATAGATGTGGCTCACTGCCTGCAGTTTCTATCTTCGTTGTCTACGCACCAACATCTCATTATGATGAAAGAGAAATCGAGAAGTTCTACATGGAGCTAGAGAAATTCTATAAAGAAGACCACACCTTCGACAAGATCATTGTGGGTGATTTTAATGCCAAGATAGGACCGAGAAGATCAGCTGAAGAACTTCACATCGGAACCCATGGCCTAGAATGGAACGAACAGGGTGAGAGACTGTCTGAGTTCATCATGTCGACCAAGACCATTCATGGTAACTCACAGTTCCAGAAGGCAGAATCTAAACGATGGACATGGGAGTCTCCCGGTGGACGATTCCACAATGAAATAGACCACATCATATTCAATCGACGGTTTTGCCTGACTGATGTCGCTGTTGTCCCAAAATTTCGAACGGGATCGGACCACTGTCTCCTTCGTGCAAAATTCTACTTCACAGAGCGGGGACAAAGGGCTGCAAAGTTCAAAAAGAGAACTCCCAGAACAACCACCAACTGGGAACTCTTTGGTACTATTGCGGCAACATGGGAAGATGCCATTGTTGACAACATTGACGAGGAATACGATCGACTGGTTCAGCACCTCCATGAATGTGCGAGGAACGCCAAGAGAGAGATAGCCACAAAAAGTCGCCTATCTTCGAAAACTCTTGAGCTAATTCGCCAGCGTGGTTTGGAGCATGCCTCAGGCAACCGCAAGCTAACGTCCGAGCTTGCAAAGCAGTGCAGAGATGCGATCAAGGAAGACCTCAAAGAGAGAAGAGCAGAAGTACTGGTAGATGCGGCAGAAGCCGGGAAAAGTATTCGTAACGCCCGCCTGTCCTTCGCCAACTATAAAACCAAGATGACTGCCCTCCGACGTCCTGATGGATCCATCACATCCTCCAGAACGGCAATGGAGAAGATTATCCATGACTTCTACTCAAATCTCTTCGATAGCCATGTCCACTTGCCAACATACCAAATTCCACAGGATGGGTATGTTGTTCCCAATGTTCTCCCCTCCGAAATCCGACACGCCATTTCGTCGGTAAAGAAACAAACAGCACCCGGCCCAGACAAGGTCAGACCTGAACACCTGAAGAACCTGCCGTCAGTACTCATCAATACACTGGCTCGGCTCTTCACTCGCTACCTGTCTGAATGCAAGGTTCCATCTCAATGGAAAACCAGCAGGACCGTACTACTGTTCAAGAAGGGAGACATCCATGACATTGGCAACTATCGCCCGATCTGCCTATTGTCTTTCATCTACAAGTTGTTCACTCGAGTCATCCTGAATAGGATTGGCAGAACACTAGATGAAGGACAACCATGTGAGCAAGCAGGGTTCCGCAAAGGATTCAGCACCATCGACCATATCCACACGATAACCAAACTCATTGAGGTTTCTCGGGAGTTCAAGATGCCGCTCTGCTTAACGTTCATTGATTTAAAGAAGGCCTTTGATTCTGTTGAGACGGAAGCGGTCATGGAAGCCCTAGCCAATCAGGGCATTCAAGCCCAATACATCAGGATCCTCCGTGAGCTGTATTGCGGATTCACTACCAGGATCTCACCATTCTACAAAGAAGTGATCGTTGATGTCAAGAGAGGGGTGCGGCAGGGTGATACCATTTCACCAAAACTCTTCAGTGCCACCCTCGAGAACATCATGCGACGACTGGAATGGGAAGGAATGGGAGTGAAGATAGATGGTCGGCAACTACACCACCTCCGCTTTGCTGATGACATTGTTTTAATAACACCAAACATCAGCCAAGCGGCACAAATGCTGGCCGACTTTGACCGTGAGTGTGGAAAGGTAGGACTACAGCTGAATCTTACGAAGACAATGTTTATGAGAAACAGCCTTGTTCCTGACGCCCCATTCGCTCTCAATGGAACGACCATCTCCGAATGCAACAGCTATGTGTACCTAGGTCGAGAGGTCAACATGACAAATGACCTGGCACCCGAGCTGCGCAGGAGGAAGAGAGCGGCTTGAAACGCCTTCAAGAACATCGAAGAAATAGCTAAGAGGACGAAGAACCTCCGGCTCCGGGCACATCTCTTTGATTCCACTGTTCTTCCTGCATTAACATATGCCTCAGAGACCTGGGCCCTACGCAAACAAGATGAGAACGCCATTCAGGTCTCCCAAAGAAGAATAGAAAGAGCTATGCTTGGAATATCACGTTTCACTCAAAAGAGAGAACGAATCCGGAGTTCTGACATCCGTCGACGATCAAGGATCAGGGACGCTGTCTCATTTGCCAAGGTGTCGACAATCAGATGGGCTGGTCACGTAATGAGATTTAAAGACGACCGTTGGACTAGAGCTGTTACTGATTGGATTCCACGGGATGTCAAGAGACCGCGTGGCCGCCCACCTACCAGATGGTCAGACTTCTTTGTCAAGGTCATGAACGATCGGTTTGAGGCCCTCCATGTTCCCGGAGTGAAGAGATGCCATTGGGCTACACTAGCACGCGACAGGGACAAATGGAGACGTTACTGGCGCCCGCTCGAGCAAATCGACGACTAACGGGAAGTTAAGTGATTAAGTGATTAAGTTCATTGCAGCAATGATCACAATAGCCAGAGTCTGAAAACAACCTGAGTGTCTGATAACAGATGACTTGTTAAAGAAACTAAGGTACATCTACACGATGGAATACTATACAGCTGTTAGAAAAAATGAAGTTATGAAAGTCTTATAAATGGATGGACTTGGAGAGTAACATACTGAGTTAAATAAGTCAGAAGGAAAGGGATATACATAGAATTGTTTTTTTTTTAAATCAGTGCTAAGAACTTGCTAATTATTGTAATATAGCTGTAGTGGCTTACTGAAAAAAATTACAAGGAAATGTAGCATCTTACACACACAATAAAGAAAAAGACTGAACAAAATCAATAACATGAACCACAAACAGAATATTTGGCTAGAGATGTGATGAAGTAGCGGTGTGATCACTGTAGTAAGGGTCAGAGCCCAGGCGTCCTTCATGCCCACAGTAGTGACCCAGGGCCGCAGCCACACCTGGTCAGCTGCACTGTCCCCAGACTTTTTTTTCCCTTACTCCAATACCTGGGTCAAGTGCTTGCTTATACAAAACAACTGGCATTGTTCTAGCTAGAGTAAGCAAAGAACTAACAATTATTTTTGTCCATCTTTGAAATGTCCAGTCTACTCACAGTCTCAAACTTTCCTCATTCTTCAGATTTACATCCACCCTTTCTTAAAGTTTCTCAACCAAAAATACACAAGGTCAAAATCCCTCAAAATTAAAACCCATAAACAACCCAACTGGAGTATCTTACCAAAAGATCATCATTCTCTAACATCTAACACATTAGAACTTTCTGTTCTTTCGGTGTCTATAAGTATAATTTTTTTAGAACCAAAGCAATAGTACAGTGGGGAGGGCCTTGAGTCTGAATGCAGCCAGTCTGGCTCCATCCTTTTAAGCACTATGGTGCCCTGAGCCCTTTGAGGAGTTGTTCCTGAGTTCAGAGCCCTGAACACAGTCAAGTATGGCCAGAAACCAAAAACAGTGTGATTTTTAAAAATTAGTCACACTCAATAGTGCTCAGGGAAATGGGAAGGGTTCAGGGGCAATCATGGATCTATTTAATTCTTCTTTGTTAATTAATTTATTTTTAAAAATAATGGGCTGGAGCGATAGCACAGCGGTAGGGCGTTTGCCTTACAAGCGGCCAACATGGCCGACCCGAGTTCGATTCCTCCGCCCCTCTCGGAGAGCCCGGCAAGCTACCGAGAGTATTAGATATGCCAAACACAGTAACAACAAAGTCTCCAATGGAGACGTTACTGGGCCCGCTCGAGCAAATCGACGATCAACGGGAGGGCCTTTACCTTTACCTTACCTTATTATAATGAATCAACAGTAGGATAAACCCTACTTAGTCATGGCATATGATCTTTTTGATAAATTGTTGTATTTGGTTTGCTAATATTTTGTAAAGAATATTTTATTGCTGCAAGGTAAAATTTGCCTCATAGAAACTGTTTGAAGGGGGTTCTGTATCTTCATTTTTCTGAAAGACCCTAAAAAGCTTGGAAGTGGGTGTTTATTAGAGGTTTGGAAAATTTACCAAATAAATTCATCTGGGATTTTGTTTGACTTAAGGCATTTGATTATCATTATAATTCCCTTGACAGAAATTCTATTTTATGTTTTTCCTTAGTTTAGCATTGGATGGTTATGAGTTCAAAAATTTATCCAAAAATTTATCCAGTTCTAGGTTCTCCAATTTCATGGCATAAAAATTTTCATATCAATATCTGATGATTCTTTGAATATCTGTGGTATCTGTTGTTACATCTCCCTTTTCATTTTTGAATCAGCTATTAGAGGTTTATCCCCATTTTTCTGTTAAGCAGATCTTATTATTTCCTTTAGGAAAAACCTTTTGTTTTTGAGATTTCAAACTGTTTTATTTATATTCCATTTCATTTATTTGTGTTTTTAGTTTTATGATTTCCTTTTTATTTTGAATTCTCTTTATTCATCATTTCCTATTTGCTAAAACTGTGCTACTAGGTTATTTATTTGGGCCCTTCCTTGATTCTTAATGAACACTAACATTGTTTCTCATTTCTCAACTTAAATTTATACTGTAAATATAGTATAAATATAGTAATGAAGAAAGTGTGGTTTTAGAAAAAAGACATACTCTCAGACTACTGTATTAGAATTGAAATGCCAGAGAAAGATCTTCCTATATATACATATATAGATATATAGATATTCATCTGTATAGAGAGGGAGTTAATTTTATGAAAGAAATAAGGTATGGAGAAACAGCCCCGAGACAGCCGGTTTTCAACCCCTGAGCCGCGTGGGACGGGCACAGAGGCCCAGCTCTGGGCAACAAAGCTGAACGGCTCCAATTCCAACAGGTACAGCCCGCCCCCAAGGGCCTGGGTTCCTCTCTGGGCACGCGCAGCTAGAAACAGCCCCGAGACAGCCGGTTTTCAACCCCTGAGCCGCGTGGGACGGGCACAGAGGCCCAGCTCTGGGCAACAAAGCTGAACGGCTCCAATTCCAACAGGTACAGCCCGCCCCCAAGGGCCTGGGTTCCTCTCTGGGCACGCGCAGCTAGAAACAGCCCCGAGACAGCCGGTTTTCAACCCCTGAGCCGCGTGGGACGGGCACAGAGGCCCAGCTCTGGGCAACAAAGCTGAACGGCTCCAATTCCAAACAGGAGACATTCCCAACTCCTCGCCCAGTGCCAGGGACTCTTTCCGGAGCCGCGGCCGCTAATGCGGCCGCGAAATATTTTCCCACTACATATGCCATAGGAACCATAAGCTAACTTCTTAGATGGAAACTTCTCTATTTTAGCTCAGCCACTAGAAATACAGTTGCCAATAACTCATAAGCCTATCTTAACTCACACTGCATATCAAGCAGAATAGTAACACTGAACGTGAAGGACTAAACCACACCTCTCACAATGGTAAAGCAACGCAAAAGCCCACCAAACATTCATATTGAAGAGTCTAGCCCAGATGACACCAACAGTACTGTAGTGTTAGACAACCTCTCTGACAAGGAATTCAGAAGGGAGCTACTTAGGATGCTTAGGGAATTAAAAGAAACAATGGAAAGCAATGCCAATAGAAGACAAGAGGATCTGAAGGCAGAAATGAGGAAAATGCAATCAGAAATGTCAGACCTGAAAAATCTCGTAGGCGAATTGAAAAGCTCAGTGGAAGGCCTCAGCAGCAGAGTAACAGCGGCTGAGAACAGAATCAGTGAGCTCGAAGATGAAGTGCAGAGACTCTCCCGAAAAGAGCAGAAAATGGAAAAGAGACTCACAATTCGGGAACAGATGGCAAGAGAAGATCGTGATGAAGCCAAGAGGGGTAACATAAGAATTATTGGAGTCCCAGAGGGACAGGAAGAAAACCTCGATGAAGAAGAAACTGTCAAAGACATCATTGCTACAACATTTCCAGAGCTGAAGAAAACTTGTGACCACATTCAGGAGGCCCGAAGGGTACCAGCTAGAAGAAATCCGAATAAAAATACCCCAAGACACATTCTGATCAAAATGACCAAAACCTTAGACAGAGACAAAATTCTGAAAGCAGCAAGATCGAAGAAAGAAATCTCTTACAAAGGAGCATCCTTAAAATTCACAGCTGATTTTTCTGATGAAACCCTCATGGCCCGAAAACAGTGGTGGGACATAGTAAAAAAACTCAATGAAATAAATGCCTCCCCCAAAATACTTTTCCCAGCAAGACTCTCATTCATAATAGAAGGAACAACACACAGTTTCACAGACAAACAACAGCTAAGGAACTTCATAGACTCAAAACCATGGTTACAAGAACAACTAAATGGGCTACTTTAAGGCAAGAAAGGCCCCTCAAATACACCCAATTTTAACAGAACAATGGGACAAAATCCCATAACAATAATCTCTCTCAATGTCAATGGGCTAAACGCACCAATTAAAAGACATAGAGTGGCAGGATGGATTAGAAAATTGAACCCAACATTCTGCTGCCTGCAAGAAACGCATCTCAATAGTCAAAGCAAACACAGACTCAGAGTCAAAGGCTGGAAAACAATCCTACAGGCAAACAGCTCCCATAAAAAAGCTGGGGTAGCCATCCTTATATCAGACCACATTGATTTCAGAGTGAGGAAGGTCATAAGAGACAGTGAAGGCCATTACTTATTGATCAGAGGATCTGTACAACAGGAAGAACTTACAATAATAAATGTATATGCACCTAATGAGAGACCAGCAAAGTACTTAAAACAACTACTCATAGATTTGGAAAAAGACATCAATAGCAACACAATACTAGTGGGAGACTTCAACACTGCTTTGTCACCTCTTGATAGATCAACCAGACTCAAGCTTAGCAAGGACATACTTCATTTGAGGGAAACAATGGAAGAAAGGGACTTAGTAGATATATACAGGACACTTCATCCACAAAAAGCTGAATACACATTCTTCTCAAGCGTACATGGAACATTCTCCAAGATAGACCACATGCTGAGCCACAAAACATGCCTCCATAAAATTAAGAAGGTAGAGATTGTATCAACAATCTTCTCAGACCATAATGCGCTGAAATTAGAAGTAAATCACACACAAAAACAGAAAACTAAATCAAACACCTGGAAATTAAACAGTGCACTATTGAACAACAAGTGGATTAGACAGGAAATCAAAGAGGAAATCAAAAGATTCCTAGAAACGAATGAAAATGAGAACACGAGTTACCAAAACTTATGGGACACAGCAAAGGCTGTGTTAAGAGGAAAGTTTATAGCTCTACAAGCATTCCTCAGGAAGGAGGAGCGAGCACACATAAGTAACCTAACCTCACAGCTTAAGAGCTTGGAGAAGGACCAAAAAAAGGAGCACAACCCGAACAGGAGAAAGGAAATAATAAAACTCAGAGCAGAGATTAACGAGATGGAAACCCAAAAAACAATACGAAAGATCAATGAAACCAAGAGCTGGTTCTTTGAGAAAATTAACAAGATCGATAAGCCTCTAGCAAAACTCACAAAGAAAGGGAGAGAGAAAACCCTAATAAACCGAATCAGAAATGAAAAGGGGGTCATTACAACAGAAACCACAGAAATTCAGAGGATCCTCAGGGAGTACTTTGAGAAGCTTTATGCCACGGAACATCAAAACCTCGAGGAAATGGATAAATTCCTAGACTCCTACAGACTCCCAAGGCTGAACCAAGAAGACCTGGAATACCTGAACAGACCTATCACCATCAAGGAAATTGAAATGGTAATAAAAAGTCTCCCCAAGCACAAAAGTCCTGGCCCGGATGGATTCACTACTGAATTCTTCCAAATCTTTAAAGAGGACTTACTCCCAATACTCTTTAAGCTTTTCCACGAAATTGAAATATCAAAAACACTTCCAAACAGTTTCTACGAAGCAAATATCACACTGATACCAAAAGCAGACAGAGATACCACAAAGAAAGAGAATTACAGGCCGATATCCCTGATGAACACAGATGCAAAGATCCTCAACAAACTACTAGCAAATAGAATCCAACTACTCATCAAAAAGATCATACACCATGACCAAGTAGGATTCATCCCAGGGATGCAAGGATGGTTCAACATTCGGAAATCAATCAACATAATCCACCATATCAACAAAAGAAAAGATAAAAAGCATATGATCATATCAATAGATGCAGAGAAAGCATTTGATAAGATCCAGCACCCCTTTATGATGAAAACCCTAGCCAAAATGGGTATAGAGGGGACCTTCCTCAACATAATTAAAGCCATCTACCACAAGCCTACAGCAAGCATCATCCTCAATGGGGAAAAACTGAGAGCCTTCCCTCTAAGATCAGGGACGAGACAGGGATGCCCACTCTCTCCACTGCTGTTCAATATAGTACTGGAAGTACTTGCAATAGCGATTAGGCAGGAAAAAGATATTAAGGGCATTCAGGTAGGAAAGGAAGAAATCAAGCTCTCACTATTCGCAGATGATATGATACTCTACTTAGAGAACCCAATAACTTCCACCAAAAAACTCTTAGAAACAATAGACTCGTATAGTAAAGTTGCAGGTTATAAAATCAATACCCAAAAGTCCATGGCTTTCCTATACGCAAACAGTGAGAGAGAAGAAAGCAACATGAAAAAAACAATCCCATTCACAATTGTGCCCCAGAAAATCAAGTACCTAGGAATCAGCTTAACTAAGGAAGTAAAGGACCTGTACAAAGAAAACTACAAAACGCTACTTCAGGAAATAAAAGAGGACATGAGGAAATGGAAAGATATCCCCTGCTCATGGGTCGGGAGACTTAACATTGTCAAAATGGCAATACTACCGAAAGCATTGTATAAATTCAATGCAATCCCTATAAGGATACCCATGACATTCTTCAAAGAAATGGAGCAAACACTCTTGAAATTTATATGGAACAATAAGCCCCCACGAATAGCTAAAGCAATTCTTGGGAAAAAGAAAATGGGAGGAATCAACCTCCCGAACTTCAAATTGTACTACAAAGCAGTAATAACTAAAACAGCATGGTACTGGAACAAAGGCAGAACTGCAGACCAATGGAACAGGATTGAATACACTGACATCTCTCCTCAATCATATGCTCATCTAATCTTTGATAAAGGTGCAAGTAATGTGAAGTGGAGTAAGGAAAGCCTCTTTAATAAATTGTGTTGGCATCACTGGACGGCTACATGCAAAAAAATAGGCTCAGAACTCTGCCTAACACCATGTACAAAAGTAAGATCAAAATGGATTAAAGACCTCAACATCAGACCAGAAACCATAAGGTACATTGAAGATAAAGTTGGCAAAACCCTCCATGACATTGAAGCTAATGGTATCTTCAAAGATGCCACGCCACTGGCCGAGCAAGTGAAAACAGAGATAGATAAATGGGACTATCTTAAACTAAGAAGCTTCTGCACCTCCAAAGAAACAGTGACCAAAATACAAAGACAGTCTACAGAATGGGAAAGGATATTCACCGAATACACATCTGACAAGGGGTTGATATCCAGGATATACAAAATACTGGTTAAACTCCACAAGAAGAAAACATCCAACCCCATCCAAAAATGGGGCAATGAAATGAACAGAAACTTTCTCAAAGAAGAAATCCGAATGGCAAAAAAGCACATGAGAAAATGCTCTACATCATTAATCATCAGGGAGATGCAGATCAAAACCACAATGAGATACCATCTCACACCTCAGAGACTGGCCCAAATTCAAAAGAACAAAAGCAACCGATGCTGGCGTGGATGTGGCGAGAAAGGGACACTCCTTCACTGTTGGTGGGAATGTCCACTGGTTCAGCCCTTCTGGAAAACAGTATGGACGATTCTCAAAAAATTAGAAATTGAGCTCCCATTTGACCCAGCAATACCACTCCTGGGAATATATCCCAGAGAGGCAAAAATGTATAGTCGAAGTGACATCTGCACTTGTTTGTTCATTGCAGCCCTCTTTACAATAGCCAGAAACTGGAAGAAACCTGAATGCCCAAGAACAGATGACTGGTTAAAGAAACTTTGGTACATCTACACAATGGAGTACTATGTAGCTCTTAGAAAAGATGAAGTCATGAAATTTACATACAAGTGGTACAATATGGAAAGTATCATGCTAAGCGAAATGAGTCAGAAAGAGAGGGATAGACATAGAAAGATTGCATTCATCTGGGGGATATAAAGTAACAAAGTATGAGATTAATACCCAAGAATAGCTGAGATCAGCACCAGGAGGATTACTCCATAACTTAGAGGCCAGCCGGGTATCCTAGAGGAAAGGGCTATTCAGATAGAGAAGGGAGCACCAAATAAAGGATGTTTGGAGGATCCTCCCAGGAGGGGAGATGCATGTCGAAAGTAGACTATGGACTGAACATGTTTGCCACTCAATGCCTCTTTTGCAGACCACAACACCCGAAAGGAGAGAGAGAACACAGGGGATTGCCCTGCCACAGAGACGGGGGGATGGGGGGATGGGGGTGGGAGGGATATTATCCATGGTGGTGGAAAATGGGCACTGGTGGAGGGATGGGTATCTGATCATTGTATAATTGAAACCAAAGCACAAAAAATTGTAAATCTACAACTTTAAAAAAAATAAAATAAAATAAAGGGGGAAAAAAAATAAAATAAAAATAAAATAAAGAATCCCAGTCTTTCTTGGACACAATGGTTGGAATGCTGTATGTATAAAATCTTACCATGTTATGACAGTATTGTAAATCTCTGTCTAAAAAATTAATTGAAAAATAAAAAATCCCTTCTATAAAAAAAAAAAAAAAAAGAAATAAGGTATGAAGTTGAGCAAGGAAAACCTCTTCAATAAATGGTGTTGTCAAGCCACCTCTGACTGATTCCAGATAGTCTCATCAATGGCCATGATCCAGAGATTCACTATAAATCTCTCAGAAGAGATCATAAAATGACTTGCCAGAGCCATGCCACTGGACTCCACTCCAGGTTGTTTAGCATGGGGCAACCTGGAGGGGGTCAAGTGAGTTCCCCTCCCTGCCCCCAAGGACCCAGCAGCCCCAGTAGCCAAAAACCTCCAGAACCACGCTGCCACATTTGTCTCATACCTCACAACATAACTCACGCCTCTAACATTCCAAGAGTAGTGCACCACATCTGATGGGGTTTAAAATAAAAGGTAACCAATCTTAGGCGGAAATATATTTTACAGATATACACAGACACACACACACACACACACACATACATATAAGCACATAAGGTTCAGCCTTTAACAACATGATAGTAATCTCTTATAGAAAGGCTAAATGGCCCCTAGGTGAAATAGAACAAAATTCATGCACTTTTCTCTAAGGAAACTTTTTTGGATCATTTTCAGCAGTTTTTCATAACAAACAACACAAAATTAATTCTTTTGGTTCGCTTTTGGGCAGGGGTTGGGGTTTGGGATGGAAACTCCCAAAATATGGTATTTAGAAGGTGTAATGGTGGTAGGATTAGTGTTCAAATATTGAATGTAATAAAATATTGTGAACTACTTTATAAAAAGAAAATAATAGAGAAGAAAAGAAAGATGGGAAAAATGTGTTTTGATGACTAGTCAGTCACCTGTAAAATAATCAACTCAGATCTCTGTCTCACACCATTCATATTAAATTAAAAATAGATTATAAACTTTGAAATCAGACTTGAATACATAATTAAATTAAGAAAACATGGATATTACCATATATGACATTTAATATATGTGTATCTGCAATGCAGTAGCCAAGCAAATGGAAGCAAAGATAAACAAATGGGACTACATCAGATTAAGAAGTTGCTGTCCCACAAAAGAAATGATGGCTAGAATAAAAAGACACTTCATAAACTGGGAGAAAACATTTGCCCCCTATTAATCAATGGTTGGAAATTACCGTAAGTGTGTGATAAATAGAGGGTAGTTAAGATAGAGGATGATCCAGTATGACAACTGAAGCACTGTAGCACTATCCTCCCGTTGTTCATCAGTTTGCTTGAGCGGGCCCAGTAACGTCTCCATTGTGAGACTTGTTATTGTGTTTGGCATATAGAATACGTCATGGGGAGCTTGCCCAGGCTTTGCCGTGTAGGCAAGATACTCTCGGTAGCTTGCCAGTCTCTCTGAGAGGGGCAGAGGAATCGAACCTGGGCCGACCAGGTCAGCCGCACGCAAGGCAAACGCCCTACTCGTTGTGCTATCGCTCCAGTTCAGTATGACAACAATAGTTGGAAGTGATCTGAGTGTTGGACAAGAACTGAGTGTTGAAGGTAGGTAAATGAATATACATAATAACCTTTCAGTATCTGTATTGCAAACCATAATGCCCAAAATGAGAGAGAGAGAGAGAGAGAGAGAGAGAGAGAGAGAGAGAGAGAGAGAAAGGAGAGGTTCCTGCCAAAGAAGTAGCTGGGAGGGGAGAGTTGAGGTAGGTGGGAGGGAAATTTAGGACATTGGTACTGGGAAATATACACTGGTGGAGAGATGGGTGTTGGAACATTGTATGACTGAAACTCAATTATGAACATCTTTGTGATGCTCTATCTCATGGTGATTTAATTTTAAAAAACAGTTAATATACAAGATATGTAAAACACTTTTTAATTTTAAAAGGCCCCATCCAAAAATGGGGATAAGATATGAACAAAAGCTCCCTCAAGAAGACATACAGATGGCCAACAGGTATATTTAAAAATTCTCTGCATCAAAAATCCCAGGTATTTAAGACCCAGGACTGAAATCTCCAAGCCCACTTGGAGAGGGAATGGACCTCCTCCTCCCATCTCCCAAGTTTTCCAGTAGCTTGAGAGTCAGACCCACAGATTCCCCCTGGCGCCATATAGTCTCATCAATGGCCATGATCCAGATACTCAGAAATAAAGCTCCTGGAAGAGCAATATAGGCCTCACCCGTGAGTTAATCTGCTATATAATCATATTCTAAATTTTAGAATTCCTGGGGCACACGGCTTCATTGCAGTGGTGTGACCTCTCATACTCTACTCCACTGATGTACTAACAGCAGCACACAACATTTGATGGGGTTAACAAATGTTAGTAATCTCATATACAAGGGATTAATGGCTCCAGGATGAAATACAACAGTCTTCACACACGTTCCTCTAAGGAAACTTTATTGGATCATTTTTAGCAGATTATTCATAACAAACAATGTAAAATTAATTGTTTCAGTTGTACTCTGATGGATACGGTTTGGGATTTGGGGTGGAAACATTTGAAATATGGTGGTAGGAAGGTGCAATGATGATGGGATTGGTGTTTGAATATTAAATGTAATTAATTATTATTTTTATTTATAAAATAAAATTTTTAAAAGCTCAGAATCACTTATCAGGGAAATGCAAATAAAAACAATGACATATCGCCTTACACCAGTGATAGTATCACATATTAAAAAGAGTAAGACAACCAGTGATGGTATGGGTGTCAGCAAAATGGAAACCTATCCCATTGCTGGTAGATTTGACTGGTTCAACAATATTGGCCCTTTTCAAAAAACGAAGAATAGAACTTTCATATGGCCCATCAGTTCCACTTCTGGACATCTATCCCAAGTTATCCAAAACTCTATTCAGAAAAGATATTTTCACTCCTGTTTCTTACAACACTATTCACAATAGCAAAAGTGAAAAAGAACCCAGTATTCAAGAATAACTGACAGGATACAGAAACTATGCTATTGATACCCAATAGAATATTGCTCAATGTTAAACAGTTTAACAATAACTCACATCCCTCGGATAGCACAGTGGTAGGGCGTTTGCCTTGCACGCAGCCAACATGGCCGACCCAAGTTGATTCCTCCGCTCCTCTTGGAGAGCCCGGCAAGCTACCGAGAGTATCTCGCCCGCATGGCAGAGCCTGGCAAGCTCCCCGTGACATATTCGATATGCCAAACACAGTAACAACAAAGTCTCCAAAGGAGACGTTACTGGGCCCACTCGAGCAAATCGATGAACAACGGGAGGACAGTGATACAGTGATACAGAATATTGCTCAGCTTTAAGACAAGACAAAATCACGTATCTTGCTGCTACAAAGATGGATTTAGAGTTTCTTTCTGAGTGAAGTTTGTCAGAAAGAGAGGGAAACAGAAGCAGAATTATTTCTCTCCTATGTGAAGTATAAATAAACATAGTAAAGGAATAATAAATGGGCAAAGGTAACAGAAACTGAGAATTGGTTATAGAATTTCTGAGTTTACCATGGTTGGGGGTACAATGGGTTGAAGGTATGGGGGAACTTCATTGGAAGATAAGATGTTGAAATATTGCATACCAGAAACCCTATTACTGGTAATATTATACATTTAAAATATTAAAAAGTACAGTTAAAAGAATTATAAAATTTAAAAAAGAATATTGTGAAAAACAAATAAGGACTCTAACCCATATTTTCTCCAACATTCCAAAAGTTCGTGTCTTGTAATGTACATTGTCACAAGAGGCTATCTCTATTGTGTGTGAGTCAGTTTAGCCTGCTTAACAAAACACCACTAACCAAGCATTTACACATGTATTCTGAACAGCTCTAGAGATTGGAACTCCAAGTCCAGGAGTCCTCATGATGTACCAGACTTTGTGAGGAACTTTTTATGGGCTGCAGACTAATAATCTGCCTGTGCGCTCACATGGTTGAAGGGGTGAGCTAGTTTGGGGGGCAGGACTTATTTACAAGGTTCATTAATCCACTCATTAGACTTCAATCCTCTGACATAATCACACATCAAAGGCTCCACTCTGAGACTTAGGGCATTAGGTATTCAACATAAGTTGTTCATCTCATTATCCCTGACCCTAAAACTAACCCTAATCCATGATCCATAATAAAAATTTTCCAAAAAGAGAAGAGCACTATAATCATAGATTAATCACTTATTAATAATAGGCAATCATAGATTAATCAGACATTTTTATCAGCCTAAGCAAGTATATCATATTAATTTTTATAGTCTACAGTGAAAACTCAATGTGACAACTATTTATATTGTTATGTATACAGGATTTCTTTAAATATTTATTACCTTTATGTTTTTTAATTTTATTTTCTTCTCTTGCTTTATATAAACACTGTGGTTTACAAGGTTGTTCATAATGATTTCTTACATATATTCAATATTTGAACACCAATCCCACCACCATTATACCTTCCCTCCACCATTGTTTCCAATTTTCCCGACCACCGCTCAATATTTTATTTTGTATTAAGCAGCCCTCAATAATATTTTTGTATTGCTTCTTATCAATAACTTGCTAAAAGAATAATCAAAAGATGTTTCCTTGAAGAAAATTAGCGTCAAAAGTGTATCGAATAATGGAGTCATTAAGTTTTTCTATAAGATAATGTTGTTACAGGTTAAGCCTTCTGTATTTATATTTTGTTAATTTAGATTGGTTGCCTTCAACATTAAATCCCATTCAATCCGGTGTGCTACTTCTGGTTTATCAGTATTGTAGAGTTTAAGATGTTAGAATCTAAAATGGGATGATACAGCTGGAGTTAAATTTTTAACTGGGTAGCAGCTTGGGGATACATGTGTGACTGCCAGGGCTTCTAGAAGTACAGGGAGATGGTGGCAGGGCCGGGGGGAGGGGGGGGTGTTGTTAGCTCATCTCTCACTCCTTTGAAAGCCTGGAAATTTCAGTTCCAAACTCTGCATACTTGAGTTTTTCAGTGAATTAAATTTCTGGGCGAGGCTCATTTCAAAGAGTGGAGTTAGGCTGGAATCATGGTGGTGATTGTGGAGTGTGAAAGTTTTTGGCTGTCAGGGCTCTGTTTAAGCAGGCACTGGACTGACCTGCCCCCTCCGAGGTGCCCCTGCTGACTCAGCCTTGCACAGTGTCTGAAAGAATCTGCAACTTGCTGGTCTCTTTTGAGATTTAATCATGAATCTGTGAATCATAGCCAGTGAATGAGCTTACTTGGTGCTGGAGGTGGTTCATGGATGTGATTGGGGTCTTACTAAGTACAGAGCAGGGAGGTAGCCCATTCCTGATTCCCTTGAAAACCTGGAGATTTCAGTCACAAGAGTTTTTCAGCTGATTAATTTCTGAGTGAGGCTTGTCCCAAGAAGTGGAGTGTTTTAAGATTTTCTAATGCCTTGATCTATCCACGTTGTACAAATGAGGAAATCACACTGTATTACATATATTTACTCGTCAAGATTTGAGTTTATGACCATTGTATGACTGAAACATAATCACAAAAGTGTGTAAGTCTATAATTGAATCTCACAATGTTTTATTTAAAAATTTTTTTAAAATTTGAGTTTACAAAAAATGTACTTCTACAAGTACATTGATCACAGGTCTGCCTTTAATTCAATACAATGCTGCTTTAATTACTACTGCTTTGTAGTACATTTTGAAGTTGGGGAATGTGATGCCTCCCATTTTTTTCCCAGGGATTGATTTAGTTATTCATGGGGAGTTATTGTTACATATAAATTTCAGAAGTGCTTGATTTTTATCTTTGAATAATGTGATGGGCATCCTCTTTGGGACTGAATTGAATATGTAGAATGTTCTGGGGAGTATTGCATTTTAACAATTTATCCTCCTGATCCATGATTATGGGATGTGTCACCTTTAAATCGTGTCCTCTTTTTTTCCTTTTAATTGTGTTTTGTAGGTTTTTTTTGTATAGGTCTCTTTAGTTAAGCTGATTCTGATACTTGATTTTTTTAAAGCACAATTGTGAATGCAATTTTTTTAATACCTCTTTCTTCTCTTTTGTTATTTTTATAATGAAAATGTCATGGTCTGTTGGATATTGATTTTATAACATGTTACTTTACTATATAAATCTATTGCATCTAGAAACTATTTTGTAGAGCCTTTAAGGTTTTCTAAGTAGAGTATTATATCATCTGCAAGTAGTGATAGTTTTACTTCTTCCTTTCCTATCTGGATGTCCCTGATAAATTTTTCTTGCCTACCTGCAAGTACTTCCAGTACAATACTGAATAGTAGTGGCAAGAGTGGGCAACCTTGTCTTGTTCCCCAGCTTAGAGGGAAGGCTCTTAGTTTTTTCCCCATTGAGGATAATGCTTGCTGTGGCCTTGTGGTAGATGGCGTTGACTACATTGAGGAAAGTTCCTTCACCTCCCATCCTGTGGAGAGTTTTACCATGAATTAGTGCTTGATCTTGTAAAATGCATTTTTTTTGTATCTACTGATATGGTCATATGATTTTTAAATTTTTGTTTATTGATATGTTGTATTGGGCTAGAGCAAGAGCACAGCGGGTAGGGTGTTTGCATTGCATGCAGCCGACCTGGGTTCAACTCCTTTGTCCCTCTCAGAGAGCCTCATATGCTACCGAGAGTATCTTGCCCACATGGCAGAGCCTGGCAAGCTCCCCGTGGCATATTCGGTATGCTAAAAACAGTAACAACAAGTCTCACAATGGAGACATAACTGGTGCCCACTCAAGCAAATCGATGAACAATGGGGAGGACAGTGCTACAGTGCTAAAAAAGAAAGAAAGAAAGAAAGAAAGAAAGAAAGAAAGAAAGAAAGAAAGAAAGAAAGAAAAGAACCTTTAAGGGAAGCCAGTGCTCCTGGAGAAATTGCTCATTCTTGTACAAGTACAAGAATTATATAAGAGGAACTGAGAAGCTCTGTCTCACCTAAAATTCAGGAAGCTACTGTAATTACTCAGTTATTTCAAAGGAAATAGAAAATGACTTGACTTGGTTCCTACTGACAAAAGACCTAATAACTTGAACATAAAAAGAATGAAGGTGATCAGAACATGCCACTCAAAAATAAGTCTCTTGCACATAAGATTATTTTGAACCAAGGACAATTAAGAAACAGCATATACAGAAAAATCTCGATCTTTTCCCCTGTAAGGGCAAAACCAGAACTTCCCTTTGTAAATCTCTCCTTCCACAGTACTTTACCACTGAAGTTTAACGAGATATCAAGATGGGTCTACACAAACAAACCTTACTAAAATAATCTTTATCCTTTTCCTCCTCATTTTTTTACCTTCCCATGAGCCAAGGACTTTTTTCTGCCTCTGTCTTCTCAATTTTCAAGAAAAAGCATCAGACTCTATTAAAATTATATGTATTATAATTTATATGGTATGTGTGTGGTATGTTCAGCTCACTTGTATTATCATCTCACTGAATCTCTGCTGCCCTTTCTTTGAAACCAAATGTGCATGCTAAATAAAACTTTTCTCCTATTAATCTACATTTTTGTTCATTTGATTCATAGGTCCCAGACAATGAACCTAAGGGTAAAGAGAAAAAATTTTATTCTTCCCTATAAACATAGTGGGTGGAAATACATTGATTATGATAAATGCTTATAAATTCAAATGATTCTTTTAATAATTAACAGCAAACATTGATCAGTTCTGGAGAGTGCTAGGGAACTGACTTATAAGTCTCAAAAACTAGTATATAAAGGGAAGTGATCAAGTATTCATTCTATCTCCTTTTCCAGTCTTGTTTTTCAAAACAGCCAAGTAGTTGATGAGGCAATTGTAGATAATATATTCAGAAATATCATACATAAGTATAAACTCGCCATTTAACAGATCTTAATTATCATCAATGGTTCCTAAAATCATTATATGAAAGACCAGTATGGAATGATTTATACAATGTATACTGGATAGATCAAGTTGACAATACCCTGATCAAATAATTGTCATTAAAAAATAATTTTGCCAGCATATTAAGAAAAATATCTGAATATCTATTCAGTTTAGACCCTCCCTCTTAAAATTTTTAATCACTTAATCACTTAACTTCCCGTTAGTCGTTGATTTGCTCAAGCATGCGCCAGTAACGTCTCCATTTGTCCCTGTCGCGTGCTAGTGTAGCCCAATGGCATCTGTTCGCTCTGGGAACATGAAGAGCCTCAAACCAATCTTCATGATCTTGACGAAGAAGTCTGACCATCTGGTAGGTGGGCGGCCACGCGGTCTATTGACATCCCGTGGAATCCAGTCAGTAACAGCTCTAGTCCAGCGGTCGTCTTTAAATCTCATTACGTGACCAGCCCATCTGATTTTTGACACCTTGGCAAATGAGACAGTGTCCCTGATTCTTGATCATCGACGGATGTCAGAATTCCAGATTCTTTCTCTCATTTGAGTGAAACGAGATATTCCAAGCATAGCTCTTTCTATTCTTCTTTGGGAGACCTAAATAGCGTTCTCATCTTGTTTGCGTAGGGCCCAGGTCTCTGAGGCATATGTTATTGCAGGAAGAACAGTGGAATCAAAGAGATGTGCCCAGAGCCGGAGGTTCTTCGTTCTCTTAGCTATTTCTTCGACGTTCTTGAAGGCGTTCCAAGCCGCTCTCTTCTTCCTGCGCAGCTCTGGTGCCAGGTCATTTGTCATGTTGACTTCTCGACCTAGGTACACATAGCTGTTGCATTCGGAGATGGTCGTTCCGTTGAGAGCGAATGGGGCATCAGGAATGAGGCTGTTTCTCATGAACATTTTCTTCATAATATTCAGCTGTAGTCCTGCCTTCCCACACTCACGGTCAAAGTCGGCCATCATTTGTGCCGCTTGGTTGATGTTTGGTGTTATTAAAACAATGTCATCAGCAAAGCGGAGGTGGTGTAGTTGCCGACCATCTATCTTCACTCCCATTCCTTCCCATTCTAGTCGTCGCATGATGTTCTCGAGGGTGGCACTGAAGAGTTTCGGTGAAATGGTATCACCCTGCCGAACCCCTCTCTTGACATCAACGATCACTTCTTTGTAGAATGGTGAGATCTGGAAGTGAATCCACAATACAGCTCACGGAGGATAATGATGTATTGGGCTTGAATGCCCTGATTGGCTAGGGATTCAATGACCGCTTCCGTCTCAATAGAATCAAAGGCCTTTCTTAAATCAATGAACGTTAAACAGAGCGGCATCTTGAACTCCCGAGAAAACTCAATGAGCTTGGTTATCATGTGGATATGGTCGATGGTGCTGAATCCTTTGCGGAACCCG
This sequence comes from Sorex fumeus, assembly GCF_029834395.1. NCBI lineage: Eukaryota > Metazoa > Chordata > Mammalia > Eulipotyphla > Soricidae > Sorex > Sorex fumeus. The sequence continues at coordinate 8,872,605 of NW_026606103.1, forward strand.
GCTTGCTCGCATGGTTGTCCTTCATCTAGTGTTCTACCAATCCTCTTTACGATGACTCGAGTGAACAACTTGTAGATGACAGACAATAGGCAGATCAGGCAATAGTTGCCAATGTCATGGATGTCTCCCTTCTTGAACAGTAGTATGGTCCTGCTGATTTTCCACTGGGACGGAACCTTGCATTCAGACAGGTAGCGAGTGAAGAGCCGAGCCAGTGTATTGATGAGTACTGACGGCAGGTTTTTCAGGTGTTCAGGTCTGACCTTGTCTGGGCCGGGTGCTGTTTGTTTCTTTACCAACGAAATGGCGTGTCAGATTTCGGAAGGGAGAACATTGGGAGCGACATATCCATCCTGTGGAATTTGGTATGTCGGCAAGTAGACATGGCTATCGAAGAGATTTGAGTAGAAGTCATGGATAATCTTCTCCATTGCCATTCTGGAGGATGTGATGGATCCATCAGGATGTCGGAAGGCAGTCATCTTGGTCTTGTAGTTGGCGAAGGACAGGCGGGCGTTATGAATACTTTTCCCAGCTTCTGCCGCATCTACCAGTACTTCTGCTCTTCTCTCTTTGAGGTCTTCCTTGATTGCATCTCTGCACTGCTTTGCAAGCTCGGACGTTAGCTTGCAGTTGCCTGAGGCATGCGCCAAACCACGCTGGCGAATTAGCTCAAGAGTTTTCGAAGATAGGCGATTTTTTGTGGCTATCTCTCTCTTGGCGTTCCTTGCACATTCATGGAGGTGCTGAACCAGTCGATTGTATTCCTCATCAATGTTGTCAGCAATGGCATCTTCCCATGTTGCCGCAATAGTGCCAAAGAGTTCCCCGTTGGTGGTCGTTCTGGGAGTTCTCTTTTTGAACTTTGCAGCCCTTTCTCCCCGCTCTGTGAAGTAGAATTTTGCACGAAGGAGACGGTGGTCCGATATCGTTCGAAATTTTGGGACAACAGCGACATCGGTCAGGCAAAACTGTCGATTGAATATGATGTGATCTATTTCGTTGTGGAATCGTCCACCGGGAGACTCCCATGTCCATCGTTTAGATTCTGCCTTCTGGAACTGTGAGTTACCATGAATGGTCTTGGTCGACATGATGAACTCAGACAGTCTCTCACCCTGTTCGTTCCATTCTAGGCCATGGGTCCCGATGTGAAGTTCTTCAGCTGATCTTCTCGGTCCTATCTTGGCATTAAAATCACCCACAATGATCTTGTAGAAGAAATTTTTAATTTCTATTAAAAATACCTTTTAAAGTGAAGAGCCTGGAAAGTTAAGACTCCAACAAATAATATAATATACCCCAACTGAATATTAATCTTATCTAGTCTTTCTACTGGTCTGGAGCAATAGCACAGGGGTAGAGTGGTTGCCTTGCACGCAGCTGACCAGGCCCTCCCGGGTTTGATTCCTCCACCCCTCTCGGAGAGCCTGGCAAGCTACTGAGAGTATCTCACCCACACTGCAAAGCCTGGCAAGCTACCTGTGAAGTATTCAATATGCCAAAAACAGTAACAACAAGTCTCACAATGGAGACATTACTGGGTCCACTCAAGCAAATCGATGAACAACAGGAGGACAGTGCAGACAGTGCAGTGCAGTCTTCCTACTATACTGATAATGTATAAGAAATGCCAGAGTTAGAGAAATATAACAAATGACAACACTTCCATTTTCTTAATCTTCCTCTAAGCCTTGCTATCATTTTTGTTATCTCTGCTTACTGTGCTCTTTCTCTTTCCTTCCAATGAATTGTCAAAAATTTATTTTTATCCTTATGAGAAATCTTTTTATTTTGTTGTGTTTATGACTGATTTGTGTTTCTTTAGTTTGTCTCCCTTGTTTGATTCTAATAGTTCCATGAAAACAAAATGCATTGAGTCTGTTCTTGTCCTTTAATCTAATATACCATGACCATATATGCTCAACAGTGCCTGAAAGGTGATTGAATAATTTAGTGAATAAATTATTTAATGCATCAGTATTGTAGGCCACAATATTTATTCCAGACACTTTCCCCCTTTAAAACACTCAACATACCACTCTCACAGTAATGTTTGGCCCCCTCCAAAAATTACAATTATCCTATTGCTCACATTTCTTACTTTCATCTCTAGCATCCAAGATGAACACATCTACTTCATTTCACACCAAAATCCAATCATTCCTTGCCTATGAAATAACATTTCTCTCTAGCACCCAACTTCTCTCTTTTCATCATTTCCTTACTTCCACACTCCTCCCTGCACCCACACTTAAATGGAGCTGTCTCCATGTTATTTCCTCTTTATAGATTATATACTAGTCATATACTATAGTTGGATTTTAGAGCTCTTTTGTAGTGCTTCCTCCAACTTCCATCAGTCATGCCTCCCAATAAAAAGGACTCCAGAGACAAAATTAATTCAATTTCTTCATAAAACATAATTAAAATGAGGCAACTCTACACCACATAGCCAGACAGATGAGAACGCTCGTGGTACAGCATTCAACTCAGTGCCCCTTTCACTGCACAATTCAAGATCTTGCCAAAAAATGCAGATATCAGGGACCATGCATTTCACTGTTTTCCAGAGCAGTGGCCCTCAAAGTACAGTTGATGTCAGTGGATCCTACAGGTGACTTAAGTGAAGTGAGGAGGAGAAAGACAGTCACTTTCTTCCCAACCACCTCTGCCACCCAGTTTGGGAAGGAACTCAGAACTGTGTTTTCTGTGCCACTAATGAACCTGGTGGAAATCTTGAGCCTCCTAACACCTGTTTAGCATCAAGGAATTTAGAGAAGGATCAGCAGCTTGACCTCCTGCAAATGATCAAATATGCTCATATGTGCAAGGTATAAATATCTGTTGGTTCTTATTCATAGCTTCAGTGTATGGGCAGAAGCTTTTTCCAACCTGTACTGAGAAAGCCAGAGAATGGCTTGGTGTTTCTGTGTCCATTAGAAAAATCTGGACACAGGAAGTCATTTTTCTATCAACCAAACCTATGGGTAGAGTTATTCCTTTCCGTTATTTTAATGATAGATATGGGTATAATGTTTTGTTTCTTTGGTTTCTGTTGCTTTAACTCTAGTTTTTTAAGACAGCAAACAACTCTGTCCTTACTAGTTCAGAAAGGACCTTCTACTCCGCCAGGGTCTAACCATTTAAAAGTGATATCCCTCAGTCTAATCATCTGATCTACTCTGTTCTTACTGGGTCAGAAAGGACTTTCTATCCCTCCAGGGTCTAACCATTTCAAAGTGATATCCCTCAGTCTAATTGATCTGATCTTTTCTTTCAGGTAACTTCAGGAACCCAACCAATTCATTGCCTGGGGCCCATAAAAACTAAGTAGCATGAGATTTCCCCCTTGCACAGGCAGGGTCTGCACCCCTCTGTCAGTATGAAGCCTCTTTAGAAGATGGACCACCAACCATTTTTCCCTTAAAGATTTAAGGTGGTGAAATCTCTGGGGGAAGGGGGGGGGCGGGATATGATATAGGCAGGTAGACAGGGAAGGCCCCCTCCCAAGGCAATGACAAAAGCCAGTCCTGCAGAAAATAGGAAAACAGAAGACCCTCACCTGGCTCCAGCAACGGACCCAAAGAAGCTTCTGCAGGAACAAAGGCCAGGAAAGGAATTTCAAAGAAGACAATCACCTTTCCCAATGCCCCTGGTAACCTCCTTAACAACAGGCCCACCAGGGGGCAGGTTGGAGAAACTCTATAAAGGCCACCTTGAACAAAGGAAGGGCAGGCATATGCTGCCTGAGCCCATGTGCTGCTTGCACCCAGGTGGCAGAGCACATGTGGTGCCTGAGCACATATGTCACCGGAGCACTTTTGTCTCCCACATCTCCCCTCTTGAGATGTGTACTTTCATGCTTTTGTGTCTCATGTTTGGATGTGTGTAGGGGCTCTCTCCATTCTTGGAGGAGCCCACGTTCTCTCTTGAACACGATACACTCTTTCATTCTCTACACTCACTCTCACTACCTCGCTCTTCTCCCCTTCAATACCTCCAAATAAAATCTGTTCTACTTCACTGCTTGTTTACTCCTGAAATTCCTTTCTGCGAGTGAGACAAGGACCCAGTAACCCTGGGTTCCTGGTGGCAGAGGCGGTTGAGGAGAAAGTGACCATCTTTCTCCTCCCCACTTCACATAAGTCACCCATGGGGCCCACTGACATCACAGTGAGCATACCACAGAAATGTTTTATGGCATATATTAAGAAAAATATTTTAATTTCTACTCAGTTTAGCGCCTGCCTCTTAAAAATTTTTATTTCTGTATGTACTTTGATGTATATTATATATTGTTATGATATAACATTGATACAATGCACAATGCATACACATAGGGCATTCATTAATATATGTGTGTATACATATACATATATATGCAAAGGTTTTCTGTAAAATTTTTGAACCATTTTGAAGAAAGGCTTTCCATTCTCTCCTGCCTCCCCTGCTCTTTGAAATGTCTATTTTCTAAAGCCATTCAGTAAACCCCATTGCCTCAGGCAGTTTCAACCTGTTGAAATTCCTAAGGACACTTACATTCAATGGCTTCGTTTTGATTAGGCAGGTAGATAGGGAAAGGCCCTTGACAATGAAACTCAGATTAAACGTTTCATGCAGGAATTCTAGGGTTGACCCACCTTATGAATACAGAAAACAAAGACCTGATAAGACCATCCCAGACCCTGAGGATACAGGCCTCCTCTCCATGAAGTTCCTCTTTTTGGACTTCCCTTTTAATCTGATTAATTTGAGTGATTCAGCCCAAAGAAGACCATCACCACTCCCAAACCTCCCTGGTAACCTCCTTAGCAATGGGCTTTTGCCTAGGAAGAAGCCCCACGTGGAGGAAGGTTGGAGAAATCCTATAAAGGCCACCTTGAACAAAGGAAGGGAGCGCATATGCTGCCTGAGCTCATGTGTTGCTTGCGCCCATGTGGCTGAGCACATGTGGGCTGAGCACATGTGTCACCCACATCTCCCCTCTTGAGACGTGTACTTTCATGCTTTTTGTGTCTAATGGTAGGATGTGTGTAGGGGCTCTCTCCAGAGAAGCCCGTGTTCTCTCTTGAGAACATTTCTCTCTCATTCTCTTCCTCTCCAAAAACCTCCAAATAAAATCTGTTACTTCACTGCTTGTCTACTCCTGAAATTCCTTTCTGCGAGGTGAGACAAGTAACCCTGGGTCCAGAAGTGGTTGGAGAGAAAGTGACCGTCTTTCTCCTCCCCACTTCACATGTCATCCGTGGAGCCCTCCGACATCAATTTTGAATCACTTTTTTTTTAAATTTTATTGAATCAGTCTTCTGCTGCTGGGGCTCTGCTCAGGGTGGATAGTGAAGCTCAACCCGCCCCCCTCCAAGGAGCCCTGCCGAGGATAGCCAGGCGCAGGGGCAGGAGACTCTGCGTTGTTCTCTTCTGGGAGTTGGGTTTTATAGTGTCTGGGTCTTGGCCGTTGATGGGATTACATGGCCGGAGGGGGCAGTTGGTGGGTGTGACCCCTGCCTACTGGAAGATGGAGGATCTGGGTGGAGGATGCATGGGTTTTTGTGCTTGGGTTTCAGTTATACAATGATCAAGTACCCATCCCTCCACCAGTGCCCATTCTTCACCACCACTGATCCCAGTATCCCTCCCACCCCCCCCACCCCCCGTCTCACCCTGCCTCTGTGGCAGGGCATTCCCTTTTGTTCTCTCTCTCCTTTGGGGTGTTGTGGTCTGCATTGAGTGGCAATCATGTTCAGTCTATAGTCTACTTTCAGCATGCATCTCCCATCCTGGAAGGATCTTCCCAACACCCTTTATTTGGTGCTCCCTTCTCTATCTGAGCTGCCTTTTCCCCTAGCATGTGCAGCTGGCCTCCAAGCCATGGAGTTAAAAGAAAAAAAAAGAAAAAAATAACAGTAAATGAAAACTTAATGAATATGAAACAATTCAGAATCCTATAAGCTATGCACACTGTAGAAAGTAAAGTAATCAAGGAGTTCTGGTGGACACTGACATTCAGTGTAAAGAGACTGAGGTGAGTGAAGACTACATTTCACAGGTTGGGGCTTTGCTTGAGGTGGGGAGGTGAGCATGTAAAGAATGCAGTCACATGGGTGGAGCTCTCTCCTTAGAGGACAGGAGTAATTCTTGCAGGAAAAAAATATTTTTCTATAACAACAGCTGAAACAGTTTCAACTTGGGGGATATTAAGTTTGAGGGTAAAAGGACAGGATGTGTTAATCTGCAGAGAAAAAAAGATCAGCATGACAGCACAAGTTGAACATATGTGCTCACGGTAGCTGGTGCCCTTCTTCAACAGGCTGCTAGAGAGTCTGTGTGGAGGTCTTGATTTGGGTGGGATGTCAGTGTACTTGCTGAATCAGTCCTGTGGGATCAGAAGCTAACTAAACTTCCTCTGCAACAATAAAGGCACACTAAACAAAGGATTATCCCCAAGTGGGAGGAATGGATATTGTGGCTGTCACTCATCACTCCCTTGAGGGAAAACCTACTGAAAGTCAGCCTCACATACATACAAATAGAGCAGCTTTCGCAAATCTGATTATGAAGCTTTGAGTTTTGAAAATGATGCTGCTTATGAAAAGTAACCACAGAGCTCTCTGTGGATGCAGGAAGGTCTTGAGGGAGGTCTGAGATGGGGAGTTCTAGAGAGGGCCTGCAAGGGCAAGGTGCTGAGGGGAAAAAAGAGAAAACACAAACTTGTCCATCAATACACAATTATGTGTGGGTCAGGCTAGAAATCAAGTATTTTTTGTTGTTTGTTTTTCCTTACTTGTAATTAATACAAAATAATATTTCCCCTAAAAATTACAAAGGTTGCAAACAAACATGAAATAATACAAATTAAAAGTTAAAGGGCTGGAAAAATAACACAGAGGATAAGGGGCTTTCCTCGCAGACCACCAAATCAGATTTGATTCTTGGCATCCCATATGGTGCCCTGAGTGCAGAGCCAGAAGTAAGTCCTGAGTATTGCTAGGTGTAGCCCCCAGACAAAACAAATAAGCAAAAAAAAAAAATAGAAGTTTTTTCCTTTTATTAGACTATCATACAGGAATTAAGTGCATGACTTTTTGTTAAGCATGTTTTGCCTCAGAAAATCAGAGGCTACATTCAATAAGGGGTTGATATCAAGGATACCAAGCACTGGTTGAAATCCACAAGAAGAAAACATTCAACCCCATCAAAAAATGGGGTGACAAAATAAACAGAAACTCTCAAAGAAATCCGAATGGCTAAAAGGCACATGAGGAACTGCTATGCATCACTAATCATCAGGGAGATGCAGATCAAAACAACAATGAGATATCATCTCATGCCACAGAGACTGGCCCACATCCTAAAGAACAAAAGCAATTGGTGTTGGCACAGATGGGGTGAGAAAAGGACCCTCCTTCACTGATGGTGGGAATGCTGACTGGTTCAGCCCTTTTGGAAAACAGTATGGACTATTCTCAAAAAATTAGAAATTGAGCTCCCATTCACCCAGCAATACCACTCCTGGGAATATATCCTTGAGAGGCAAAAAAGTATAGTCGAAATGACATCTGCATTTGTATGTTCATTGCTGCACTGTTCACTATAGCCAAAATTTGAAAAAAAAAAAAAAACCAGTGCCTGAGAACAGATGACTGGTTAAAGAAACTTTGGTACATCTACACAATGGAATACTAAGCAGCTGCTGGAAAAGATGAAGTCATAAAATATACGTGCAAGTGGTTCTACATGGAAAGTATCCTGCTAAGTGAAATGAGCAAGAAAGAGAGGGACAGACATAGAAAGACTGCACTCATCTGGGGAATATAAAGTAACAGAAGGGGATATGAACACCCAAGAATAGTTGATATAGGTACCAGGAGGTCTGCTCCAGGGCTTGGAAGCTGGCAACACATGCTGGGGGAAAAGGCAGCTCAGATAGAGAAGGGAACATCAAGTAAAGGATGTTTGGAGGATTTGCTCTGGATGCGAGATGCATGCTGAAAGTAGACTATAGACCCAACACGATAGCCACTTGCAAACCACAAAACCCTAAAGGAAAGAGAAAGCAAAAGGATATGCCCTGCCACAAAGGCGGGCTGGATTGGGAGGGCTACCAGTATCATTGGTAGTTGAGAATGGGCACTGGTGGAGGGATAGGTACTTGATCATTGTACAAGTGAAACCCAAGCATGAAAGTTTGTAAGTCTACAACTGCAAAACTGTGTGTTTCACACACACACAAAAAAAAAAACCCACAAATAAAATGTAAGATGTAGTAAAGATTGGCATAAAATAATAATTAAAAAAAAAGAAAATCAGAAAATCAGAGGCTACAGTAATAAAGCTGGTAGCACACACTTCCTCCCTCTCTTGTTTTGACATTTCTTGGTACTGTTTCTTCTAAAGAAAACAAACAGGGCATCCACCCACCCATAAAAGTTGGAACAGAGTGGATACTCATCTCAAATAAGTTCAGAATGAAAATAGAAATGTGCACACTTTAGAATAGGCGCTGATGTGCAGAAAAGAATACTTGATGCAGAGTGCAGCAGAATCTCCTGGAGGCCTCGAGGAAGATCCCAGCCCCACTCTGCATTTCTGATGAAACACATCTAGATTTTCAAAGAATTAGCATTTTCACAAGCTTCTGTTCTGTCACTCTGGCAACCACACTTGAGAACCACTGGACTTGGGCATAAGAAAAATTATCTTAATCCCTGCAAACCTTGAATGTTAACTTAAATGACAAACCTTTCACTAATGGGTTTAAATTAAATACCTCGAGATAAGAGATATTCCTGGATTATCCATTGGGTCCTAGATATGGGCTAATTATTTATCTCCTTCTAATCCATGTGTTGAAACTCTAATCCCCAATGTGTTGGTATTACAAGATGGAATCTTTGGTAGCTTATTGGGCTTAGAAAACATAAGGAGGGTGGGGCCCCCATAATGGTGTTTGTATTCTTACAAGAACTGGGAGAGAACAGCTCTCTCTCTCTCTCACTTACTAGTTCTTTTTGTGTTTGTGAATGTGTTTCTCTGCTTTTGTCTATATCTTTCTCCCCTCTTCTCTTCACCCCCATGATATAAGCACACAGCAAAATATCAGTTGGCATCTGCAAGCCAATTGGAAAGGACCCTGAGGATCCTGATACTGCTTAGGAGATCAAAGTTGGATTGTGCTTTTTTTGAGATCCAAACTTTCTAATAGATAAATAAGCAAATATTTTTTAAAGTTCTAAACAGAAGTAAATGATCACAACTATATATGGTGACAGGTAATACTGTGGTAATCTTTTCATAGCACTGTAGCACTGTCATCCCATTGTTCATCAGTTTGCTTGAGTGGGCACCAGTAACGTCTGCATTCATCCCTGTCACATGCTAGTGTAGCCCAATGGTGTCCACTCACTCCAGGAACATGAAGTGAAACTAGTTGTTCTTGTTCTTTTTGATGTGTGCCAGTGTCTGTGGTGTGAGATCTTATCTCATTGTGGTTTTGATTTGCTTCTCCCTGAGTATTAAAGATGTAGAGCATTTTTTTCATGTGTCTTTTGACCATTTGTATATCTTCTTTGAGGAAGTTTCTGTTCATTTCTTCTCCCCACTTTTGGATGGGTTTGGATGTCGTTTCCTTATCAAGTTCTACCAGTGTCTTATATATCTTGGATAGTAACCCCTTATCTGATAGGTATTGGGTAAATAATGTTTTCTCATTCCATGGACTGTCTCTGGATCTTGGTTGCCTTTTCTTTTGAGTTGCAGAAGATTCCTAATTTAATGTAGTCCCATTTGTTTATCTTTGTTTTCACTTGCTTCATCAGTTCTAGAATGCTGGAATCTTAATGTAAAGTTTATAATGCTGTGTTTCATAACATACTTTCTACATCTCAAGAAATTTTCTTACCAAAAAATGATTAAAGTGAAATTATACATATATAATATATACTATAATTGAGTGGAATGAAATAAATAAATGAATGGAATGTTCAGAGCCTGAACTAAAATCATGTGTCCAGTTATCCACAATTCATAAATAGGTCAATCAAACTACTTTGCCTGGAAAGTCCTAGCGGTAGTTTGTTTTTTAATAGTATAATTTGGGGAACAGTGAATGTGGCTAAGTAGTAAATTACATGCCTAAAGTCAATTCCCCAACACTGCAAAATCAATCTTAACCAATAAGCAGTAGGGTGACTTTTATTCCCAGTTGACCTGCTTGGAACAGCAAGTGAGATTATTATCTAAATGCACTGGACAGGAAACTGCCCAGAACCTCTTAAGTTTTCCATTTCTGAATCAGGGTTTTCTTCTAGACTGTAGAGTCACTGAATCTATCACTGTGTCTAAGACCTGAAGGTGGTAAATTGGTATAAATCTTCTGGAAGGAGAGTCTGTCATGTCTCAGAATGTTACAGGGTATGCTTCTAATTGAAAAGATAATTATAGGGAATCTGAGGAATATTTCTCCCAAACTAAGATCCGTGAATGTGGGAAAGCGGTCTCTTTTTCAGTCAGTTCCCTGGCTCCATGCTGAATCAGCTATTCCCCCATTCATACCAGCAAACAGTGGCTGTGAATCTTCCTTCAAATCCTTCAGGGACCTTCCCTTAAGAGCCTTGTAGGTAATGACACTTTGAAACGTTTATAAAGGGCATGGAGTCTACTACTGACTGGAACAAGATTAACTCAATCAACCTACCAACTCAGGTAGGACAAGAGGGAAAGAGATTTTGCCCCACTCCATCTTGTCAAAATTCCTTAGGAGAAGGGCAAAGGCACAGCCTCTGCACATATTCTAAATTGTTGTTGGTGCAGGATAATAATAAGGGGTAGGTCCACTGAAAATACTTTCTTAAAGGCTTAATAATAAAATGGGCAGAAGACATTGTAATTACAGTGTAGGTTCAGCAAACTAACCATTGGGGAAGTGACATTTATTTAGCCTCTATTGAGTTCTGGATGCCTGAAGAGTTTCTTTTTATAATGTCTTATTATCTTGGCAGGCATGTCTTGGTGGGATGTGCCTCCTCAGTTGATGATTAAACTTTGAGCAAAGTAGACTAGGTAAGGTGGTGTTACCTAGTCTTGATTGTTAAGGTAAGATGGTGTTACCTAGACATTATTTTATTTAGTACATAAATAAAATAAATGTAATTTAAAAGCACAAATAAAATAAATGCATAATAAATTATAAAAGTACTAAAAATAAATGCACTGTAGTACTGTCCTCCCATTATTCATCTATTTGTTTGAGTGGGCACCAGTAACGTCTCCATTGTGAGACTTGTTATTATTTTTACCATATCAACTACCCCACAGGTAGCTTGCCAGTTTCTGCCATGCAGGCAGGATGCTCTTGGTATCTTTCTGGGCTCTCCGAAAGGAACAAAGGAATTGAACCTGGATCGGCCGCGTGCAAGGCAAATGCCCTATCTTCTGTGCTATAGCTCCAGCCCAATAGAAATAATAAAATAAATTCATTGTATCACTGAATCATTGTCATCCCATTGTTCATCGATTTGCTCGAGCAGCACCAGTAACATCTCCATTTGTCTCAACTCTGAGATTTTAGCAGCCTCTCCTTACTCATCTTTCCCAACGCTGCTATATTGGAGGCTCTTTCAGGGTCAGGGGAATGAGACCCATTACTGTTACTGTTTTTGGCATATCGAATATGCTACGGGGAGCTTGCCAGGCTCTGCCATGTGGATGGGATACTCTCGGTAGCTTGCCGGGCTCTCCGAGAGGGACGGAGAATGTATATAAGAGAATGCAAGCAAGTATGTTAAAACCAAACACATGTGTACTGCTTTAGATACATCAGTGGGCTAGACTGTAAGAGGTTTAGTTGGATGCAGACAAGCCACAGCCATGCTCAAGGCCACTCTCCACATGCTCGGATGAGCCTCGTGCATGAAGGAACTGACAGAGGAACCCAGGTAATAAAATTAATTAATTAAAAGAATATAAATAAAATAAATACTTTATTTATAGGTAAGGTGGTGTTACCTACCCATTATTCATAATTATTCACAATAAGTTCTATAACCAGAATTGAACTTTGAACTTTGATGAGTTAAGTTTTTCCTAGTGTCCATCCTCCCCACTTTGTGAGTGATTATTCAGGTTATTCTTATCTCTGCTCCTCCTTTTGAAAAGAGTGGAATAACAGCAGCTGAGGAAAAGATTGAGAAATTCCAAGATTAGAAGTATACAATCTCTAGAAAAATACAAGATAGGGATATCTGAAAAGAAATGAGCAGCACACCAATTAATTATGAGATGAGCTCCAGAGGAAGAGATGTTAGAATCACAGGAGTCCCTGAAGACTAAGATGATGAATTTTATGAAGAACCAGTAGTTAAAGATATCGTATAGTTAAGAATTTCCCAGAGTTGATGTGTAAGTGCTTATAACCTGTTTATTCATTATGTTTTATGTTTAGCGTTTTCTATATTTTCTTCAAATTTAATTTAAGTAAAACTAAATTTACTTTATTTTTGGTCGTCAGTTTTGTGGGGGGTTTTTAGTATAATTTTATGTGCATATTTTTATCTTACCATTAAGATTTTTTAATACATGTATTTAAAGTGAATGAGACCCATTATTGTTACTGGGTTTTGGCATATCTAATACACCATGGGGATTTTGCCAGACTGCCATGCGGGCAGGATACTCTCAGTAGCCTGCCGGTTTCTCTGAGAGCAAGAACTAGGCAATAAGGATTTTGGTGGAGGAGGCCCAGTACTTATCTAAGCAGGCTTAGAGATCTCAGCCCTGGGCCCCTCACACCTGGGTTCCTCTGCCAGTTCCTTCATTCGTGAGGATCATCCGAGCATGTGGAGACTGGTCTTAAGCATGACTGTGGCTGGGTTCCAGAGGTCTTCAGCTGCCAGGACTCTGCTCTGAAAGATCCTCTGATGTGGCACTTGCTAAAATCTCAGGGCTAGGACAAATGGAGACGTTACTGGTGCCTGCTCGAGGAAATTGATGAACAACAGGATACAGTGATAAAGTGAGTTAAAGTGAAGATTTAACTTTATGTAAACTTTTTCTTGGGCCGGAGAGATAATAAAAGGGTAAGGACTTTCCTTGCAAATGGCTACCTGGTTCAATTTCCAACACCACATATGGTTTCCTTAGCAATGCAAGGAATGATTCTTAAGCACAGAGACATGAAGAGTCCCCAAATGTAAATGGATAATACGCACCCAAAATAAACAAAATTAATTAACTCAGTTTAATTAATATATCTTTTAAAAACATTTTTTTCTTATTTTTGCTATCTGTTTACATTTTCAATCTGAGGACACTCTTATGGTGATTTTAGCACTCTATTGTTTCAATATTTGGGACTAGAGAGCATTTCAGCAGATGGAACTTCTCACATGTGTCTCCTATGAAACTGACATCTAATTCTTGGTAGTTTTAGTTTGTCTTTGATCAATTCCACAATCCTATCAGGCAAGAATATTATCTCACTATGTATACCATAAAAAAGTTCTAATGAACCTGTGTGCTGCTTTCAAGGTAGTTTGAGATTCTGGTTTGTATTGGTCATGCTGTCTCCACCTACAAAACCCGATTATACTGGGAGTGGCAGGCCTGGGTTTGCACCTGTACAATAAAGGTAGTGGTTTTGTACCTAGGGAGTAGAGGTATGACTTTTATGAAAGTGAGATGAACAGACCTGACACAAAATAATTCTTAATAAATGTTGATTATTATTATGGATGAATCAATTATTTTGATGAAATGTGAATTCACTTAATCACTTAATCACTTAACTTCCCGTTAGTCGTCGATTTGCTCGAGCGGGCGCCAGTAACGTCTCCATTTGTCCCTGTCGCGTGCTAGTGTAGCCCAATGGCATCTGTTCGCTCCGGGAACATGAAGGGCCTCAAACCGATCGTTCATGATCTTCAGGAAGAAGTCTGACCATCTGGTAGGTGGGCGGCCACGCGGTCTCTTGACATCCCGTGGAATCCAATCAGTAACAGCTCTAGTCCAACAGTCGTCTTTAAATCTCATTACGTGACCAGCCCATCTGATTTTCGACACCTTGGCAAATGAGACAGCGTCCCTGATCCTTGATCGTCGACGGATGTCAGAACTCCGGATTCTTTCTCTCAATTGAGTGAAACGTGATATTCCAAGCATAGCTCTTTCTATTCTTCTTTGGGAGACCTGAATGGCGTTCTCATCTTGTTTGCGAAGGGCCCAGGTCTCTGAGGCATATGTTAATGCAGGAAGAACAGTGGAATCAAAGAGATGTGCCCGGAGCCGGAGGTTCTTCGTCCTCTTTGCTATTTCTTCGACGTTCTTGAAGGCGTTCCAAGCCGCTCTCTTCCTCCTGCGCAGCTCGGGTGCCAGGTCATTTCTCATGTTGACCTCTCGACCTAGGTACACAGAGCTGTTGCATTCGGAGATGGTCGTTCCATTGAGAGCGAATGGGGCGTCAGGAACAAGGCTGTTTCTCATAAACATTGTCTTCGTAAGATTCAGCTGTAGTCCTACCTTTCCACACTCACGGTCAAAGTCGGCCAGCATTTGTGCCGCTTGGCTGATGTTTGGTGTTATTAAAACAATATCATCAGCAAAGCGGAGGTGGTGTAATTGCCGACCATCTATCTTCACTCCCATTCCTTCCCATTCTAGTCGTCGCATGATGTTCTCGAGGGTGGCACTGAAGAGTTTCGGTGAAATGGTATCACCCTGCCGCACCCCTCTCTTGACATCAACGATCACTTCTTTGTAGAATGGTGAGATCCTGGTAGTGAATCCGTAATACAGCTCACGGAGGATCCTGATGTATTGGGCTTGAATGCCCTGATTGGCTAGGGCTTCAATGACCACTTCCGTCTCAACAGAATCAAAGGCCTTCTTTAAATCAATGAACGTTAAGCAGAGCGGCATCTTGAACTCCCGAGAAACCTCAATGAGCTTGGTTATTGTGTGGATATGGTCGATGGTGCTGAATCCTTTGCGGAACCCTGCTTGCTCGCATGGTTGTCCTTCATCTAGTGTTCTGCCAATCCTATTCAGGATGACTTGAGTGAACAACTTGTAGATGACAGACAATAGGCAGATCGGGCGATAGTTGCCAATGTCATGGATGTCTCCCTTCTTGAACAGTAGTACGGTCCTGCTGGTTTTCCATTGGGACGGAACCTTGCATTCAGACAGGTAGCGAGTGAAGAGCAGAGCCAGTGTATTGATGAGTACTGACGGCAGGTTCTTCAGGTGTTCAGGTCTGACCTTGTCTGGGCCGGGTGCTGTTTGTTTCTTTACCGACGAAATGGCGTGTCGGATTTCGGAGGGGAGAACATTGGGAACAACATACCCATCCTGTGGAATTTGGTATGTTGGCAAGTGGACATGGCTATCGAAGAGATTTGAGTAGAAGTCATGGATAATCTTCTCCATTGCCGTTCTGGAGGATGTGATGGATCCATCAGGACGTCGGAGGGCAGTCATCTTGCTCTTATAGTTGGCGAAGGACAGGCGGGCCTTACGAATACTTTTCCCGGCTTCTGCCGCATCTACCAGTACTTCTGCTCTTCTCTCTTTGAGGTCTTCCTTGATCGCATCTCTGCACTGCTTTGCAAGCTCGGACGTTAGCTTGCGGTTGCCTGAGGCATGCGCCAAACCACGCTGGCGAATTAGCTCAAGAGTTTTCGAAGATAGGCGACTTTTTGTGGCTATCTCTCTCTTGGCGTTCCTCGCACATTCATGGAGGTGCTGAACCAGTCGATCGTATTCCTCGTCAATGTTGTCAACAATGGCATCTTCCCATGTTGCCGCAATAGTACCAAAGAGTTCCCAGTTCCCCACCCTACCCTGCCCTGTCTGCTTCCATCAACCACCCAGGGATCGAATTGTGCACAGGAGACCCACCCTACCCAGATAAATACCCCACTGGCAGACTTCCACTCTCGACACGACTTCCACTACCCAGCCGTCGCCACACTCCAGGACGCTTTCCAGACCCGCGCGGCAGCTCCGGCTGAGACCCACGCACAACTGAAGACCCACAGAACAAGATAAGCGGAACTCTCTGAGACCTTGGACTCCAGGCTCGGCGGACCCAGGGACAGAGCTTCTCTGCTTGCTCCCACCACCACAGGTGACAAAGGGATTCTAATCAGGAGCCCCACCCTACCCTGCCCTGTCTGCTTCCATCAACCACCCAGGGATCGAATTGTGCACAGGAGACCCACCCTACCCAGATAAATACCCCACTGGCAGACTTCCACTCTCGACACGACTTCCACTACCCAGCCGTCGCCACACTCCAGGACGCTTTCCAGACCCGCGCGGCAGCTCCGGCTGAGACCCACGCACAACTGAAGACCCACAGAACAAGATAAGCGGAACTCTCTGAGACCTTGGACTCCAGGCTCGGCAGACCCAGGGACAGAGCTTCTCTGCTTGCTCCCACCACCACAGGTGACAAAGGGATTCTAATCAGGAGCCCCACCCTACCCTGCCCTGTCTGCTTCCATCAACCACCCAGGGATCGAATTGTGCACAGGAGACCCACCCTACCCAGATAAATACGCCACTGGCAGACTTCCACTCTCGACACGACTTCCACTACCCAGCCATCGCCACACTCCAGGACGCTTTCCGGACCCGCGCGGCCGCTTGCGGCCGCGCGACACATCATAAGACACTAAATATCCATCTTCTGGAATTGTCGTACCATATTTGATAGGGTTCAAATATGGTAACACCTACAAGGGTGATTAGAGGTCACCCCAAAAGCCTCTATCCCTCTCGGAAAGACTGGCAAGCTACCGAGAGTATTCCGCCCGCACGGAAGAGCCTGGCAAGCTATCCGCTGTGTATTCGATATGCCAAAACCAGTAACTACAACTGGTCTCATTCACCTGACCCTGAAGGCTTCACCGACATGGCAGCACTGAGAAGGATGAGAAAGGAGAGGCCGACAAAATCTCAAGGCCGACCTAGGCTGCCACAACGAAGGAAGACAAAAATGATCGTCTGTACTTTCAATGCACGTACGCTAGCATCAGATGCATCCATCGAGGACCTGATGGTACAAGCGCGAATGATCAAGTACGACATCATTGGTCTGACCGAGACAAGAAGGCACGAATCTCACCATGCCGTTTTCGACACTGGAGAAGAATTGTTCCTCGGAAAATGCGATAAAAGAGGTGTTGGAGGCATCGGTGTCCTTGTCAACACAAACTTGGCCAAGAGCATTGATTCATTCGAATGCCTCACAACCCGAATCAGACGTTTACATTTGAATAGATGTGGCTCACTGCCTGCAGTTTCTATCTTCGTTGTCTACGCACCAACATCTCATTATGATGAAAGAGAAATCGAGAAGTTCTACATGGAGCTAGAGAAGTTCTATAAAGAAGACCACACCTTCTACAAGATCATTGTGGGTGATTTTAATGCCAAGATAGGAAATGTGAATTAGTACATTTATATAATAAATGCTAACTTTCAGCAAATCATTGCTGACCATTTCAAATATCAAGAAATTTTCTGTTAGATATCAATTTATTCATTTAATATGTGTATTCACTATGTACAGGTGAAATGTGCCAGCACATTAAGTTAGCACCATGACTAAATGTAGCTTTTGTGAAGGTTCCATTATAAACATGAAGATCACAAAATGCCAGAGTGCAGCTATGCAGCTGTTTACGTGTGTACATGTGTGTACATGTCTGTGTGAGTGACAAAGAAAATGTATCATTAGCATGATGTTTATAGTGGTGGTAGGCCAAAACCTGAGTCATTACATTGCTGTTTTGGGGTAGAAAGAGAAGTGCCCAGACTTCTATAAATAGATACAAATAAGAAGAAGGTAGGATGTCTCTGATGAGAAAGCAGAGGAGGGCAAGGAAAATCAAAAGGCCCCATGTGAGTTTTGAGGGCAAATGAGAAACATGCCACGGCTTCCATCTCTTAAAATAAAACAAGGTTATGGAAGAGTCATCAAAATAAAATTCAGTTAGGAGCCTTGAACTTGTGTGGGTACTTTAGTGAGTGCTTATTTGCCTGCTTGGATAGTTTCGTTATTGACTATTTTTAAGATTTTACTGTCCTTTGCTGTGAATGCATATAACTAAAATGCTCCTTGGTCTATTCTCTGACATAGAATCAGCAAAAATAGAAATATGTGTTTTAAAATTATTATTCTTTTCACTCCATTAAAAAATTAGAAGTAATTTTCTTGGGGCATGCTCAAATATTTCAAGATATTGCTCAAGAGGTACAAAGTATAATTACCTTTCACAAAGGCACTAGCCAATGGAGACACAATGTGACTCATGTAGATAATTTAAACTTTCTAGAACACATTAAGAAAAAGTAAAGTGAAGATGAAATCAATCGTTATAATTTATTACAAACTGGCAAATTATATTCAAAATATTATCATTTTAACATGCAACTAATCTAAAATTATTGGTGATATGTTTTATATTTTTTGCCAAACTAAGACTTCAAAATCTGGCACATCTCAATATATATGTCAAATTTTCACCCAAAATATCTAGTATGTAGCTAAGTTACATAAAACTGACAATTGTAAAAGGTAAATTTATCTACCTATGTTTTTCTAACATACCTTGAAATCTTCCAAATAACTAAAGATTATATTATTTAAATTTTTTAATTTATATTTAAAAATGTTAATACTGCCACCTGCTCAACCTCTTGTTCCAGGGGCTCCGGCAGCCATGCTCACCTCCTGCAGTCACTTCTACACTGTCTCACCCCCCCCCCCACCCCCCCAGCCCTGCTCTACAGATCCATGACTAAATCCTAAAGAAGGAGCAAGTCAAGCAGCTAAAATTTATGGACAAACTCATTGGCTCAGACCATAGTTCCTGAAGTCTCTGGACTTCAAAACCTCCAAATTCCCCAATACTGAAATTTCAGTATGAGTACAACAAATTAGATGGCAAAGTAACATAGAAGCCAATTAAACTCAACAAATAAAATCAATAATAAAAAAGGCTTAATGAGAAATGGCAGCATAATAAATCCTTTGAAAAGGATTTCACAACCCCGTAGTGAGATAACAATTTTCACATTAAAAATTGGTATTTTAAAACTTGTCAATTTTAGTATTGGAGCTTTGTTATCTAATAAATTTTCGCTCTAGAATTATAGCAACAGTTGTGGCTTTTATCTACAATTTTTAAAAATTTAAGTACACAGCAAAACCCCAAAATGTAATAAAATAAAAAATTCAGTTGTTAGTTGAAATGGTCATATTTCAGAAATCAATATTTGACAGACAGCACAGGTCAAATATATAGATACAAATTCTAGTTTTCTGTTTTTAAGTATAACTATCCATTTCTAGTTTTAGTACCTGATTTCTTATTCTTTCAGTATCCTTTGTGTCATCTAATCCCATCTGAGGTAACAAGATGGAAGATAAAGTTTGAAAAAAAAATTGACAACCAACTTATTCTTAAGATTCAAGTAGAATCTTGAAAATAAGTTTCTACCTGAATTTTACCTGAATTCTACTGATATTCTCTTAGTAATTACATCCTAGTTTGTATCACAGCAATTTTATCTGAAAGATAAATTAAAGAAAATCTCTATGTTTCATTCTGTGGACCGTGTCTTTGACAGTTTTCCCTTCAAGGTATTTGTCAAAAGAAAAATAGGAATCATCAGCCTTCTATGTTCAATGAATGTCCATAGTTCTAAAACCTGTCTGGTCCCACACCTCACTAAGGAAGTGGTTTAAGTTGGGTATAGCCAGGGCATGAGTCAAAATAATCCTATCAGATTCAGATTATAAGGCTATATAATAAAATGAAGTAACCACCCAGTGTAGGGAAAGTTGGGGGAAAAAAGATGGTCAACATCAGAAACAAAAGCACAAGAAGTGACTTGCCATAGCCATCCCACTGGACCCTGTGTGAGACTGCTTCATTTGGTGCACCCTGGAGTGCGACAGGTGAGGTCCTTCCCCACCCCAAGGGACACTGGCAGCTGAAATCATCCAGAACTCAACCTCTGCCATACTCATGGTCACTCTCCTCACACTCAGGCTTGACCGCACCCACAAGAAAATCCACAGAAAAGCCAGGTATGCAAGACTTGTGACTGAAAATTCTAGGTTCAGTGGGACCAGAAATAGATGACCCCCCCATGTCCCACCATATCTCTGAAAACTTGCCAGTCACGCCCATAAGCTACCTCTGGCTGGTGGCAGATAAAAATCAACATCCACGATCCAGAAACTCACTGTCCTTCTCTTGGAAAAGAGCATAAAACGAGTCATCATAACTATGCCACCAGACCCCGTGCCAGGCTGCTTTATTTGGGGCACAATTGAGGGGGGGCGGAAGAGGCCCCTCCTCACCCCAAGGGACCAAGCCCTAGCAGCCCAAAACCTCAGAACTAAACTGCTCCCTTGCTCACAGCTGTTCTCCACACCCCTCAGGCCGAGCCTCACCCAAGTCATTCCTCATGTTGAGTTCTCGACCTAGATATACATAACTGCTACATTCAGAGTTGTTCATTCCATTGAGAATAAATGGAATGTCAGGGACTAGTTTGTTTCTCATGAATATTTTCTTCATGAGATTCAGCTGCAGTCCCATCTTTTCACACTCACTGTCAAAGTCGGTCAGCATTTGTGCTACTTGGCTGATGTTTGGTGTTATTAGAATGATGTCATCAGCAAAACAGAGTAGTTGCCAACCATCTATCTTCACTCTTATTCCTTCCCATTCCAGTAGTCGTATGACATTCTTGAGGGTAGCATTGAAGAGTTTTGGTGAAATGGTATCTCCCTGCTGAACCGCTCTCTACGTCGATGATCACTTCCTTGTAGAATGGTGAGATCATGGTGGTGAATCGCTAATACAGCTCGTGGAGGATCCTGATGTGTTGTTTGAACACCCTGTTTGGCTAGTGCTTCAATGACCACTTCAGTTTCAACAGAATCAAAGGCCTTCTTTAAATCAATGAACATTAGACAGAGAAGCATCTTGAACTCTCACGAAACCTCAATGAGCTTGTCACCATGTAGATATGGTCAATCCTGCTGAATACTTTCGGAACCCGACTTGCTCACATGGATGTCTTTTGTCTAGTGTTCTGCCAATCCTATTCAGGATGACTTGAGTAAATAACTTGTAGACGACGGACAACAGGCAGATTGGGCAATAGTTGCTGATGTAAATGTCTCCCTTCTTGTACAACAGGATGGTCTTGCTGGTTTTCCATTGGGACAGAACCATGCATTCAGACAGGTAACGTGTGAAATGCTGAGCCAGTGTATTGAAGAGTACTGGCGGCAGATTCTTCAGGTGTTCAGGTATGACCTTGTCTGGACCAGGTGCTATACACTTCTTTACTGACAAAATGGGATGTCAGATTTTGGAAGGGAAACACTGGGAATAATATATCCATCCTGTGGAATTTTGAATGTGGGCAGGTGGACGTGGCTATTGAAGAGATCTGAGTAGAAGTCATTGATAACCTTCTCCATTGCCCTTCTGGAAGATGTGATAGATCCATCAGGACGTCAGAGGGCAGTCATCTTGGTCTTGTAGATGGCAAAGGACAGGTGGGTGTTGCGAATACTTTTCCTGGGATCTGCCACATCGACCAACACTGCTGCTCTTCTCTCTTTGCGGTCTTCCTTTATCGCTTCTCTGCACAGCTTTGTGAGCTCTGACGCTAGCCTGAGGCTTGCGAAAAACCGCATTGGCTAATGAGCTCAGGAGTTTCTGAAGACAGGCATCTTTTGTGGTTTTCTCTCTCTAGGTATCCCTTGCACAATCATGGAGATGCTGAACCAGTCAATCGTATTCCTTGTCGACGTTGTCAATGTTGTCAATGATGGCATCTTCCCATATTGCTGCAATAGTGCCAAAGAGCTCCCAGTTGGTGGTCGTTCTGGGAGGTTAGTTAGAGGGGGTTCACATATATATGAAAAGTCATATGTATGACTTTTCATCCCCAAGAAGCTGAGTACACATTCGTCTCCAGTGCACATGGTACATTTTTAAGATAGACAACATGTTGAGCCACAAAACATACCTCCATAAAATTAAGAGAAAGCAAATTTTATAAATTATCTTTTCAGACCATTATGTACTGAAAATAGAAGTGTATCAGACCCAGAAATGGAGAATCAAATAAAACACCTGGAAATTAAACAACTTACTGCTGAACAACCAGTGGGTTAGAAAAGAAGTCAAAGAGGAAATCAAAGGATTCCTAGAAACAGATGAGAATAAAGACATGAACTACCAGAACTTGTAGGACACAGCAAAAGCAGTGTTAAGAGGGAAGTTTATAGCTATGCAAGCATTCATCAAGAAGGAAGAAAGAGCCCACATAAATAGTTTAACCACACAGTTTAAGATCTTGAAACCTGACTAACAAAAGGAGCCCAAGTGAGTCAGGAGGAAAGAAATAAAATAACTTTGAGTAGAAATTGACAACATGGGCCTAATTCAAACAGGTACTCCGCCCAGCACCAGGGCCACTTTACAGGCCTGCGCAGCTAACTAGATCCCCTGAGAATGGCTTGTTTTCAACTTTGGTCTGCATGGGACGGGAATTGAGGCACACCACAAGGAAACAAAGCTGAACCGCTCCAGGCACTCTCTCCTCATTCAAACAGGTACCAGGCTGGAGTCAGGGACCCTTTCCAAAGCCATGGCTGCTAAAGCGGCCGCGAGTTATTCTCCCACTACATATCCCATAGGAACCATAAGTTACCCTCTTAGTTGGAACCTTCACTAGGTTAGCTTAACACCAGAAACACATTAACCAATAATTCATTAAGCCCATCTCAATTCATTCTGCATCTCAAGCAGAATAGTGAATAGTGAGCGTGAAGATCTAAACCACACTGGTCACAATGGTAAAGCAACGCAAAAGCCCACCAAGCTTAATAAACCGAATCAGAAATAAAAAGTGGGTCATTACAACAGAAACTACAGAAATTCAAAGGATCCTCAGGGAATACTTTGAGAAGCTTTATGCCACGGAACATGAAAACCTTGAGGAAATGGATAAATTCCTAGATTCCTATAGAATCCCAAGGCTGAACAAAGAAGACCTGGAATACCTGAACAAACCTATAACCATCAAGAAAATTGAAATGGTAATAAAAAGTCTCCCCAAGCACAAAAGTACCGGCCCAGATGGATTCATTAGTGAATTTTTCCAAATCTTTAAAGAGGACTTACTCCTAATCCTCTTTAAGCTTTTTCACAAAATTGAAATATCAAAAACACTTCCGAACAGTTTCTATGAAGCAAATATCACCCTGATACAAAAAGCAGACAGAGATAACACAAAGTTCAAATATGGTAACACCTACGAGGGCGATTAGAGGTCGCCCCAAAAGCCTCTATCCCTCTCGGAAAGACTGGCAAGCTACTGAGAGTATTCCGCCCGCAAGGAAGAGCCTGGCAAGCTATCCGTTGTGTATTCGATATGCCAAAACCAGTAATTACAACTGGTCTCATTCACCTGACCCTGAAGGCTTCACCGACATGGCAGCACTGAGAAGGATGAGAAAGGAGAGGCCGATCAAATCTCAAGGCCGAACTAGGCTGCCACAACGAAGGAAGACAAAAATGATCTTCTGTACTTTCAATGCACGTACGCTAGCATCAGATGCATCCATCGAGGACCTGATGGTACAAATGCAAATAATCAAGTACGACATCATTGGTCTGACCAAGACAAGAAGGCACGAATCTCACTATGCCGTTTTCGACACTGGAGAAGAATTGTTCCTCGGAACATGCGATAAAAGAGGTGTTGGAGGCGTCGGTGTCCTTGTCAACACAAACTTGGCCATGAGCATTGATTCATTCGAATGCCTAACAACCCGAATTGGACGTTTACATTGGAATAGATGTGGCTCGCTGCCAGCGGTTTCTATCTTCATTGTCTACGCACCAACATCTCATTATAATGAAAGAGAAATCGAGAAGTTCTACATGGAGCTGGAGAAGTTCTATAAAGAAGACCACACCTTCTACAAGATCATTGTGGGTGATTTTAATGCCAAGATAGGACCGAGAAGATCAGCTGAAGAACTTCACATCGGGACCCATGGCCTAGAATGGAATGAACAGTGGAGAGACTGTCTGAGTTCATCATGTCGATCAAGACCATCCATGGTAACTCACAGTTCCAGAAGGCAGAATCTAAACGTTGGACCTCCGAGTCTCCTGGTGGACGATTCCACAATGAAATAGACCACATCATATTCAATCGATGGTTTTGCCTAACCGATGTCGCTGTTGTCCCAAAATTCTGAACGAGATCGGACTACCGTTTCCTTCGTGCAAAATTCTACTTCACAGAGCAGGGAGAAAGGGCTGCAAAGTTTAAAAAGAGAACTCCCAGAATGACCACCAACTGGGAGCTCTTTGGCACTATTGCAGCAACATGGGAAGATGCCATTGTTGACAACATTGACGAGGAATACGATTGACTGGTTCAGCACTTCCATGATTGTGCAAGGAACGCCAAGAGAGATAGCCACAAAAAAACGCCTGTCTTCGAAAACTCTTAAGCTTATTCGCCAACGCGGTTTGGCGCATGCCTCAGGCAACCGCAAGCTAACGTCCGAGCTCGCAAAGCAGTGCAGAGATGCAATCAAGGAAGACCTCAAAGAGAGAAGAGCAGAAGTGCTGGTAGATGCGGCAGAAGCCGGGAAAAGTATTCGTAACGCCCTCCTGTCCTTCGCCAACTAGAAGACCAAGATGACTGCCCTCCGACGTCCTGATGGATCCATCACATCCTCCAGAACGACAATGGAGAAGATTATCCATGACTTCTACTCAAATCTCTTCGATAGCCATGTCCACTTGCTGACATACCAAATTCCACAGGATGGATATATCGTTCCCAACGTTCTCCCTTCTGAAATCCGACACACCATTTCATCAGTAAAGAAACGAACAGCATCCGGCCCAGACAAGGTTAGACCTGAACACCTGAAGAACCTGCCATCAGTACTCATCAATACTCTGGCTCGGCTCTTCACTCGCTACCTGTCTGAATGCAAAGTTCCATCCCAATGGAAAAGCAGCAGGACCCGTACTACTGTTCAAGAAGGGAGACATCCATGACATTGGCAACCGTCCGATCTGCCTATTGTCTGTCATCTACAAGTTGTTCACTCAAGTCATCCTGAATAGGATTGGCAGAATACTAGATGAAGGACAACCATGCGAGCAAGCTAGGTTCAGCAAAGGATTCAGCACCATCGACCATATCCACATGATAACCAAGCTCATTGAGGTTTCTCGGGAGTTCAAGATGCCGCTCTGTTTAACGTTCATTGATTTAAAGAAGGCCTTTGATTCTGTTGAGACGGAAGCGGTCATTGAAGCCCTAGTCAATCAGGGCATTCAAGCCCAATACATCAAGATCCGCCATGAGCTGTATTGCGGATTCACTACCAGATCTCACCATTCTACAAAGAAGTGATCGTTGATGTCAAGAGAAGGGTTCGGCAGGGTGATACGATTTCACCGAAACTCTTCCGTGCCACCCTCGAGAACATCATGCGACGACTGGAATGGGAAGGAATGGGAGTGGGATAGATGGTCGGCAACTACACCACCTCTGCTTTGCTGATGACATTGTTTTAATAACACCAAACATTAGCCAAGCAGCACAAATGCTGGCCGACTTTGACCATGAGTGTGGAAAGGTAGGACTACAGCTGAATCTTACGAAGACAATGTTTATGAGAGACAGCCTCGTTCCTGATGCCCCATTCGCTCTCAACGGAACGACCATCTCCGAATGCAACAGCTATGTGTACCTAGGTCGAGAAGTCAACATGACAAATGACCTGGCACCCGAGCTGCGCAGGAGGAAGAGAGCGGCTTGGAACGCCTTCATGAACGTCGAAGAAATAGCTAAGAGGATGAAGAACCTCCGGCTCCGGGCACATCTCTTTGATTCCACTGTTCTTCCTGCATTAACATATGCCTCAGAGACCTGGGCCCTATGTAAACAGGATGAGAATGCTATTCGGGTCTACCAAAGAGGAATTGAAAGAACTATGCTTGGAATATCACGTTTCACTCAAATGAGAGAAAGGATCCGGAGTTCTGACATCCATCGACGATCAAGAATCAGGGAAGCTGTCTTGTTTGCCAAGGTGTCAAAAATCAGATGGGCTGGTTACGTAATGAGATTTAAAGATGACCACTGGACTAGAGCTGTTACCGACTGGATCCCATGGGATGTCAAAAGACCACGTGGCTGCCCACCTACCAGATAGTCAGACTTCTTCATCAAGATCGTGAACGATCGGTTTAAGGCTCTTCATGTTCCCAGAGCGAACAGATGCCATTGGGCTACACTAGCACGCGACAGGGACAAATGGTGACGTTACTGGCGCCTGCTCGAGCAACTCAACGACTAACGGGAAATTAAGTGATTAAGTGATCCCTGATGAACATAGATGCAAAGATCCTCAACAAACTATTAGCAAATAGAATCCAACGATTCATCAAAAACATCATGCACCATTACCAAGTAGAATTAATCTCAGGGATGCAAGGATGGATTAAAATTCGGAAATCAATTACCATAATCCATCATATAAACAAAAGAAAAGATAAAAATCATATGATCATATCAATAGATGCAGAGAAAGCATTTGACAAGATCCAGCACCCTTGCCAAAATGGGTATAGAGGGGACTTTCCTCAATATAGTTAAAGCCATCTACCACAAGCCTATGGCAAACATCATCCTCAATGGGGAAAAACTAAGAGACTTCCTTCTAAGATCAGGGACGAGACAAGGATGCCCACTCTCTCCACTGTTGTTCAATATAGTACTGGAAGTACTTGCAATAGCGGTTAGGCACGAAAAAGATATAAGGGCATTCAGGTAGGAAAGAATGAAATCACGCTAGCAACATAATAGTAGCCAGAGACTTCAACATTGCCTTATTACCTCTGGATAGATTAACAAGAACAAAACTCAGCAAGGAAACATTGGCTTTGAAGAAAGAAATAGAAGATAGAGAGGGATTATAGAGCTATCCAGGGCTTTACACACCAAAATGAAAGAATACACATTCTCTCCAGTGCACACCAAACGTTTTTCAAAATAGACCATGTGCTAGGTCATAAAACATAACCCAATCGAATCAGGAAGATACAAATAGTATCGACAATCTTTTCAGACCACGATGCACTGAAGATAGCAGTGAATCACACACAGACACGGAGAACCAAATCAAACATCTGGAAATTAAACAACTCAATTTTGAACAACAAGTGGGTCAGGAAGGAAATCATGGACGAAATCAAAAGATACCTGGAAACAAAATGGAATGAAGACACGAACTACCAGAACCTATGGGATGCAGCTAAAGCCACGTTAAGGGGAAAATTTATAGCTCTGCAAGCATTTCTCGGAAGGAAGGAAAAAAGGGTACACATAAACAACTTGACTTCACAGCTCAAGATGTTATCAACAAAAGGAGCCCAAATCAGGCAGAAGGAAGGAGATTATAAAACTTAGAGCAGAAATCAACGACATGGAAACCCAAAAAACAATCTGAAAGATCAATGAAACCGAGAGCTGGTTCTTCAAGAAAATAAACAAATTAGATAACCACTAGCAAGACTCACAAAAAAGAGAGAGAGAAACTTAATAAACCGAATCAAAAATAAAAAAGGAGGATATCACAACAGAAACCAAAGAAATTCAAAAGATCATCAGAGACTATTTTGAAAGTCTCTGTGCCACAAAACAAGAGAACCTAGAAGAAATGGATAAATTCCTGGATTCCTATAATCTCCCAAGACTGAATCAAGGAGAACTAGAGTACCTGAATAGACATATTAACATCAAGAAAATTGAAACTGTAATCAAAAGTCTTCCCAAAATCAAAAGCCCAGGTCCAGAAGGATTCACGAGCGTATTTTTCCAAACATTTAAAGAGGACATATTGCCAGTTCTTCTCAAGATTTCCAGGAACAAAGACACCACAGGAAAAGAAAACTACAGGCCGATATCTCTGATGAATGCAGATGCGAAGAGTCCCAATAAAATACTAGCAAATAGAATTCAACAACTCATCAAAAAGATCATACACCATGACCAAGTGGGATTCATCTGGGGATGCAAGGATGGTTCCACATTTGGAAATCAATCAACATAATTCATTATATCAACAAAAGAAAAGATAAAACCATATGATCATATCAATAGATTCAGAGAAAGCATTTGACAAGATCCAGCACCCATTTATGATGAAAACCCTCGCCAAATGGGTATAAAGGGGACTTTCTTCAATATAGTCAAAGCCATCTACCACAAGCCTATGGCAAGCATCATCCTAAATGGGGAAAAACTAAGAGCCTTCCCTCTAAGATCAGAGGCAAGACAAGGATGCTCACTCTCTCCACTGCTGTTCAATATAGTACTGGAAGTACTTGCAATAGCGGTTAAGAAAAAGATATAAAGGTATTCAGGCAGGAAAGGAAGAAATCAAGCTCTCGCTATTCACAGATGATATGATACTATACTTAGAGAACCCTATAACCTCTACCAAGAAACTCCTAGAAACAACAGACTTGTATAGTAAAGTTTCAGGCTATAAAATTAATACCCAAAATTCCATGGTTTTCCTATACGCAAATAGTGAGAAAGAAGAAAGAGACATGAAAAAACAATTACGTTCACAATTGTGCTCCAGAAAATCAAGTACCTACAAATCAGCTTAACTAAAGAAGTAAAGGACCATACAAAGAAAACTACAAAACCTTCTTCAGGAATAAAAGAGAACACGAGAATATGGAAAAATATCCCCTGCTTATGGATCGGGAAAATTAACATTGTGAAAATGGCAATATCTCCCAAAGCATTGTACAAACTCAAGGATACCATGACATTCTTCAAAGAAATGGAGCAAACACTCCTGAAATTCACATGGAACAAGAAGTCCCCACGAATAGCTAAAGCAATTCTTGGGGAAAAGAAAATGGGAGGAATCAATCTCCCTAACTTCAAACTCTACTACAAAGCAGTAATAATTAAAACAGCATGGTACTGGAACAAAGGCAGAGCTGCAAACCAATGGAATAGGGTTGAATATATGGACATCTCCCCTCAAACATATGATCAACTAATCTTTGATAAAGGAGAAAGAAATATAAAGTGGAGCAAGCAAAGCCTCTTTAACAAATGGTGCTGGCAAAACTAGATGGCTACATGCAAAAAATGGGCTCAGATCTCTGCCTAACACCATGTCCAAAAGTAAGATCTAAATGGATTAAAGACATCAACATCAGACTGGAATCCATAAGGTCCATTGAAGATAAAGTTGGCAAAACCCTCCATGACATTGAAGCTAATGGTATAATCAAAGATGTCACTCCACTGGCCGAGCAAGTGAAAACAGAGATAGACAAATGGGACTATCTTAAACTAAGAAGCTTCTGCACCTCAAAAGAAACAATGACCAAAATACAAAGACAGTCTCCAGAATGGGAAAGGATATTCGCCCAATACCCATCCGTCAAGGGGTTGATATCCAGGATATATAAAGTACTGGTTGAACTCCACAAGAAGTAAACATCGAACCCCATCAAAAATGGGGCAATGAAATGAACAGAAACTTTCTCAAAGAAGAAATCCGAATGGTTAAAAGGCACATTAGAAAATGCTCTACATCATTACTCATCAGGGAGATGCAGATCAAAACCACAATGAGATATCATCTCACATCACAGAGACAGGCCCACATAAAAAGAACAAAAGCAACCGGTGCTGGCATGGATGTGGTGAGAAAGGGACCCTCCTTCACTGCTGGTGGGAATGCCAACTGGTTCAGCCCTTTTGAAAAACAGTATGGACGATTCTCAAAAAATTAGAAATTGAGATCTACTTGACCCGCAATACCGCTCCTGGGAATATATCTCAGAGAGGCAAAAAAGTATAGTCGAAGTGACATCTGCACTTATTTGTTCATTGCAGCACTCTTTACAATATCCAGAATCTGGGAAAAAACGAATGCCCAAGAACAGATGACTGGTTAGAGAAACTTTGGTACATCACACAATGGAGTACTATGTAGCTGTTAGAAAAGATGAAGTCATGAAACTTACATACAAGGGATACTACATGAATGTATCTAGCTAAGTGAAATGAGTCAGAAATAGAGGGCTAGACACAGAAAGATTGCTTTCATCTAGGGAACATAAAGTAACAAAAGAGGAGACTAACCCCCAAGAATAGCCGTGATTAGTACCAGGAAGTTTATTCCATGGCTTGGAGGCCGGCAGCACATGCTAGGGGAAAAGGCAGCTCAGATAGAGTTGGGAGCACCAAGTAAAGGGTGTTGGGAGGATCCTTTCAGGATGGGAGATGCATGCTGAAAGTAGATTATAGACCGAAGAGATTGCCACTCGGTGCCTCTTTTGCAAATCACAGCACCCAAAAGGAGAGAGAGAACAAAAGGGGATGCCCTGCCACAGAGGCAGGGTGGTGGGGGGAATGGGTGTGGCAAGAATTCTGGGATTAGTGGTGGTGGAGAATGGGCACTGGTGGAAAGATGGGTACTCGATCATTGTATAACTGAAACCCAGACACAAAAATTTCTAAATCTGCAACTGTACCTCATAGTGTTTCACTAATAAAAATTTTTTAAAAAAGAAAGGCTGTATGCCATGAAACAAGAGAATCTTGAAGAAATGGATAAAGTCCTGTATTCCTATAATCTCCCAAGGCTGAATCAAGAAGATCTAGAATAACTGAATAGCCCTAATAATATCAAGGAAATTGAAACTGTAATCAAAAGTCTTCCCAAAAATAAAAGCCCAGGTCCAGATGGATTCAGTAGTGAATTTTTCCAAACATTTAAAGTGGAATTAGTTTTAATTCTTCTCAAGCTTTTCCAGGAAATTCAAAAAACAGAAACTCTCCCAAACAGTTCATATATCCCTAATAGCAAAAGGAAACAAAGACACTACAAGAAAAGAAAACTACAAACCGATATCCCTGATGAACTTGGATGTGAAGATTCTCAACAAAATACTAGCAAATAGAATTTAACAGCTCATCAAAAAGATCATACACCACGACCAAGTAGGATTCACACGGGATGCAAGGATGGTTCCACATTCGGAAATCAATCAATATAATCCATTATATCAACAAAAGAAAAGATAAAAACCATGTGATCATATCAATAGATGCAGAGAAAGCATTTGACAAGATCCAGCACCAGTGTATGATGAAAACCCTAGCCAAAATGGGTTTAACTTTTCTCAATATAGTTAAAGCCATCTACCACAAGCCTATAGGAAGCATCATCCTAAATGGGGAAAAACTAAGAGCCTTCCCTCTAAGATCAGAGGCAAGACAAGGATGCTCACTCTCTCCACTGCTGTTCAATATAGTACTGGAATTACTTGCAATAGTGGTTAGGCAAGAAAAAATATTAAATTCATTCAGGTAGGAAAGGAAAATATCAAGCTCTCACAATTCGCAGATGATATGATACTATACTTAGAGAACCCTAAAACCTATACCAAGAAACTCCTAGAAACAACAGACTTGTATAGTAAAGTTTCAGACATTAAAATTAATACCCAAAAGCCCAGGACTTTCCTATACACAAATAATGAGACAGAAGAAAGTGACATGTATAATGCAATCCTGTTCACAATAATGCCTCTGAAAATCAAGTACCTAGGAATAAGTTTAACTAAGGATGTAAAAGACCTGTACAAAGAAAACTACAAAACGCTGCTTCAGGAAATAAAAGAAGACACAAGGAAATGGAATGAGATTCCCTGCTCATGGACTGTGAGATCAACATTGTCAAAATGGCAATATTTCCCAAAACATTGTACAAATTTAATGCGATCCCTATCAGGATACCCATGACATTCTTCAAAAAAATGGAGCAAGCACTCTTGAAATTCATATGGAACAATAAGCCCTACAAATTGCTAAAGAAATTACTAAAGCAATTTTGGGGGAAAAAAGGAAATGGGAGGAATCAACCTCCCCAACCTCAAACTCTACTACAAAACAGTAATAATTAAAACAGCATGGTACTGGAAAAAAGGCAGAGCTACAGACCAATGAAACAGGGCTGAATATTCTGACACACCGTCCCCCCAATATAATGATCATCTAATCTTTGATAAAGGAACAAGAAATGTGAAGTGGAGAAAGGAAAGCCTCTTTAACAAATGGTGCTCGCAAAACTGGACAACTACATGCAAAAAACTGGGCTAAGACCTCTACCGAACACCATGTACAAAAGTAGATCAAAATGGATTAAAGACCTCAACAACAGGCCGGAATCCATAATGTACATTGAAAACAAGGTTGGCAAAACCCTCCATGACATTGAAGCTAATGGTACCTTCAAAGATGACATGCCACTGGCCAAGTGAATGAAAATAGAGATAGACAAATGGGACTGTCTTAAACTAAGAAGCTTCTGCACCTCAAAAGAAACAGTGACCAAAATACAAAGACAGTCTACAGAATGGGAAAGGATATTTGCCCAATAGCCATCCAACAAGGGGTTAATATCAAAGATATACAAAATACTTGTTGAACTCCACAAGAAGAAGACATTCAAGTCCATCAAAAAATCGTGTGGAAAAAACCCAAGTGCCCGAGAACAGATGACTGGTTAGAGAAACTTTGGTACATCTACACAATTTAGTACTATGCAGCTTTTAGAAAAGATGAAGTCATTAAATTTACATACAAGTGGTTCTACATGGAAAATATCATGCTAAGTGAAATGAGCCACAAAGAGAGGGATAGACATAGAAAGGCTGCACTCATTTGGGGACCATAAAGTAACAGAATGGGTGTCAAACACCCAATAATAGTTGAGATAAGTACCAGGAGGTCTGCTGCAGGGCTCAGAAGCTAGCAGCACAAGCCGGGGTAAAAGGAAGCTCAGATAGAGAAGGTAACACCAAGTAAAGGATGTTTGGAGGATTAGCTTGGAATGCGAGATGCATGCTGAGAGTAGAATATAGATCAAACATGATGGCCACTCAATACCTCTATTGCAAATTACAAGACCCTCAAGGAAAGAGTGAGCAAAAGGGCAAAAGTGAATGCCCTGCCACAGAGGTGTGGTGGGTTTGGGGGGAATGGGGTATGGGTGTAGGAGGGCTACTAGGATCATTGGTGGTGGAGAATGGGCATTGGTGGAGGGATGGATACTTGATCATTGTATAACTGAAACCCAAGCGCAAAAGTTTGTAAGTCTACAACTCACAAAAGTTTGTAAGTCTACAACTGTACCTCATGATGTTTCACTAATAAAAATAAATAAATAATAAAATTTTAAAAAATACAGCTGTTAAAAAAATGAAATCATGAAATTTGCTTATAAGTGGATGGACATGGAGGGTATCACGCTAAGTGAAATGAGTCAGATAGAGTGGGACAGAGGTCGAGTGACTGAACTCGTTTTTGGAATATAAAATAATATAATATGAGACTAACACCCAAGAACAGTAGGGACAAGGGCCAGGAGGTTTGGTCCACAGTTCGAAGCCTGCCTCAAGTGCTGGGGGAGAGGGCAGTTAGGATAAAGGACCACTAATTCAATTATGGTTGGAGGCATCTCTTGGGAAGGGAAATGTGTGTTTAAAGTAGACAACGGACCAAACAAGTTGACTCTCATTATTTATACTGAAAACCTTAATGCCCCAAAATAGAGAGAAGAAGGAAAGTGCCTGCCATAGAGGCAGGAAGTGGGATGAAGTGGGGGTGGTGGGAGTGATACTGTGGGCATTGGTGGTGTAGAAAGTACATTCGTGGAAGGATAGGTGTTTGATCATTGTATGACTGAAACTCAGTCATGAAAGCCTTGTAACTGTATATCAGAGGGATTCAATGAAAATAAAAAGGGAAAAAATGTCTTCATTGGCATAGAGGGGTGATATTACTATTTAGTTAAACCACAGGGTCATCAAAACTCTAACCATGAGATATAAACTACAACAATAAAACTTAAAATTGTGCTTGTTCTTGTCAAGGAGGCAGAACTTGGGGTGGGATCTCTCCCACCAACAACCTGTGACTCTGATTGAGGGAAGCTGACAGTGGTGGTGGGATTGGCGTTTTAATAATGTATGTCTGAAATTCAAATTAATAACTGTAAATTATGATGCCTTGATAAAAAACTAAAAATTGCAGTTCAAATAATAAACTGTATTATTTTTCTATCAGTACTGTACAAAATTGTCACAAATTTCATGAAGTTTAAAATAACATGTCCTTATAGCATAGTTATTGAGGTCAGAGGTTAAAAATCAATTTAACTAGCTTAAAAATCAAGGTGTCAGTGAGCCAATAGTTTTGGTCCACTGGGGAGGCTAGGGACAGTCTTTTATTGTTTGTTTGTTCTTTTCAAAAGCATTCTGATTCTTCCAAATTGTCAAACATCGATACATGCTCTCTGTTCAGGGACATATCACTTCAATTTTTCTGACTTTGCTTTTATGAAAGCATTTATAATTGTATTGAACCCCTCATCTAAATAAACCAAATAATCTTCCCAGTTTGTAGTCCTTAACCACATCTACAACTCCCATTCATAGTCTCCTGGAGATCAGTGCATGAACATCTTTAGGTAAGGTAAAGGCCCTCCCGTTGATCGTCGATTTGCTCGAGCGGGCCCAGTAACGTCTCCATTGGAGACTTTGTTGTTACTGTGTTTGGCATATCGAATACTCTCGGTAGCTTGCCGGGCTCTCCGAGAGGGGCAGAGGAATCGAACTCGGGTTGGCCATGTTGGCCGCTTGTAAGGCGAACGCCCTACCGCTGTGCTATCGCTCCAGCCCTTTGGGACATCTTTGGTAATCATTATTCAAGCTGCCACAGAAGAAAAGCAATGATTTTCAGAGAAAAAAGTCAATATTTCTTGGATACATTGGTGGAAGGCAAGATGGCAAAAAGGAAGTAAATTTCCTTAATTCGGTCATGACTTCCAACTTCTGTGACAGAAAGACTGACTCCTGGGCTAATAATAAACTTAGGGCTCACATTCATGCCCTCTCAAGCCCCTCTAGGCCAGTACATCCTCACTTGCTCAGGTTCTCCCAGCCCATTACATATTCCTGCTACAACATTTAGTTTTCACATGAGTACAACATATATTTGTTAACAGCTATTATGTGGAATATTTCAGTCATCCAAGAAAAGCACTATAACTAAAAATTGGAAGTTATAATCTCCCCCAAAATCAAAAAGTTAGTATAGGAAAATACAATAGACAAAATTAAGAAGAAAGTCATATAGCACATTTGAAAGTAGGTTAAGTGCTTCATCATCATCATCATCATCATCATCATCATCATCATCATCATCATCACCCAACAATAAAGCAGGAAAAGGGATAGATAGTATCACTTCAAGGGTTAGTTGTATTGTTACACCTAGCGCGTGGGAAAGGTGTGGCTAAGTATGTGAGCCAAGACATAAAGGGTATAAGGGAACAAGTGAAAGAGCAATAGCATAAAGCAGCCTGAGGTCTGGAGAATATGAAAGGGAGCTGTACGATGAGAATATCAGCCGGGAAAGCCGGGGTGGATGCAGGCCTTAGACGAGCTGTGAGCTCCAGGGCAGCAGACACTGTCTAACTCTCCTGGGTGTTCCTGGCACCTTGCAGAGGCCATGTGAACTATTAACTCTTGTGAAGCATGACTGAGAGCAAGAACCTCCAGCTGGTGAGATGAAACATGTATATTTTTCTCCAGCTTTATTGCTTGTTCTACTGTCCCTGCTACAACAAGGACAGGGGATTGAGATGTCTATCTCTAGACTGCATGGTAACAGCCCTGAAAACAAAAGAGTTTCAGGTTTATTGGACAAAATCCTGAGTGCTCTACTACCAAACTCCAGAGTACCTGCTGTGCAAGTCCTGGGGTAGAAGCTCTACCCACCTTGCCAACTCCTGTCAGCGCTGCCCCACCACTGCCAAAACTCTAACTTGGCCTTTGCCCCTTTTCTACCCGCCTAATCAAAAATCTGGAGGGAATAAAAGAAAATATGGTGGATAAACCACTATAGCACAGTGGTAAGGCATTTGCCTTGTGCGCAGAAGACCCGGCTGAGGCGGGTTCTATTCCTCTGCCCCTCTCGGAGAACCTGGCAAGCTACCGAGAGTATCTTGCCAGCACAGCAAAGCCTGGCAAGTTACCCGTGACATATTCAATATACCAAACACAGTAACAAGTCTCAAAATGGAGACGTTACTGGGCCCGCTCGAGCAACTCGATGAACAATGGGAGAACAGTGACAGTGACAGTGACAGGGTGGATAAAAAGTTGTGAGAATTTTGAGACGGGGAAAAGAATAAGAAGCAGATCAAGGTTGATCTGGCAAACAGGAGAAATCATTAGAGTTCATGGGTTCCCACATGCAGGGGTGTGGGGTTCACAAAGAGTTAAGTAATTTGCATTACTATATTTGTGTTTCGGCCCTGAGGGGCCCCCAGCGCTGTGCTTGGGTGGTCTGGAACAGTCTGAGGCAGCAACTATTAGCGGTATCTCAGTGTGATTTATGCAGCTGTCAAGTTGCCGTCACCAGCACAAGCTGGCGGTGGGCACTGGCCCCTCACTGCACTGCTTCCGAGACAGGATACGTAAATAGGAGCCAAAGAGAAGGGAAAGAGCTTAAGGTGCCGCCCCGTTCCAAGCCCTCTAATGACGAGTCTCTATAGAAACATGCCCAGCTGTCCACAGGAGACTGACTCACGGAGGCCTGCTGCCTAGCAGACGGCCAGGCTGGGTTGGGAGGACAGGCCAGCTTGGCAGGGAGCCTGAAGTGTGGATGCACCAGGACAGGCAGGCAAGCTGGCACAGTCATTTGCTGCTGGCCAACGTAGCGTGAACATGGGGTCCACTGTTTCCTGCCAACCTCATGCTGATGGTGACAACGCCAGGTGTGGACTGTCATTCTGAGGCCAGCAAAGAATTATCCCTTGCAGTTGCCACCCAGGGGATTCTATGGACACTCCTCACCTCCAGTGACCAAAGGCCGTACCTCCTCTGCCATTCACAGGGTGAGTGACAAGCACACAGGGGAGGCCTTGAAGGCTGCAGAACCTGGACTCCAGGCAGAAGGGAAGAGACTCTTGGGCTAGCAACAGGTGCTCCTGGAGCTGGCCTATTTGGAAGCATCACACCCCATACACTATACACCACACACACACACACACACACACACACACACACACACACCCTATACACATTGCACATGTGCTCAGAGGCAGGGCACTGACTCACGGAGGCCTGCTGGCTAGCAGATCAGTGTCCTTTTTCAGTCTGTGTTTGACAGTGAAGTAACTAGGGAAGAGTGTGGCAGACTTTCAAAGCCTGTCTGTATGCTTGTGTGTGTGTGTGTGTGTGTGTGTGTGTGTGTGTGTGTGTTTATGTGAGAGGGGGGACAGAGAGCGAGAGGGAGAAAGAGAAAGGGAGAGAGGGAGAGAGCAATGGCGGGGGTGCACTTCTTAAATCAGGCAGGGATTTTCTTTAATGGGTCTGTTTTCGTCTGCTGCCAACTGGCATGGGGTGTGTTGTGTTTGTGGGGCAGCAATGGAAGGCAGGTGTTTAATATTGAATTTGAGTCCCAGCCAGAAAATTTTAGAAGTTGGAGCAGTATACATTTCTTGATTGCCGCTGATGCCAACGAAGAACTAAGTGCTTTCTGCAGCGCCCCTACCTGCCCTGGAACCTGGAGGGTGCTCCTTTCTCTGGGGGATGCCTCAAGAGAGACAGTTTGAGTTGAATTCAGACAGATACAGGTGGCACCAGCAGCTGCCTGTTCCCTAGCTCTCTTGGCAAATGTTTGTGGCCGTGTTCATTGAATAGCTCTGTCATGCAACAGGAAGGGACAATAGCATTTTCAATAGGCTTCCTGTTTTCTCAGACAGGAAGTAGTTCACTTCAGAATGGAGCCTCAAGGTAGGTTGTGCCAGTTCCTCATCAGGCACCGGATCCACCTCTGACAGCCAGCCGGAAGCTGGACGTCTGACAGTTGGCATCTGCGCTTCCCACTGGCCTCATCGGGCTCTGAGGGCCTGTGTCCTCGGGCACATTTTGCTCTGGGCACAGGAGCCACAGCTGGCCTGGAGTCGAGGTGCAGTGGGCTTGGTCAAAGTTCTTTGGTCATTTTGGTCCTTCACCCTGCTTCTCTCACCTTCCAGGAGCATGGGGATTCCTTACACCTTACCTCTAATTTCAAATCTAAAATCTAGAACTTCTGTCTATCCCCCGAAGGTCTGAAATAACCTCTCCTGGGAATCCTCACGCCACTCCTTGTAAGATTTACAAAGCACAGGCAGTCCTTAGTGGAATTTTTTTCCTGCTTAACATATTATGAAAGTCACAGGACAGTGAAAAGGTCCTTGCCTTTACAGCTTCTATTAAGTGTAAAGATAAAAGTCTGGTAATGAAGGCAAAGGAAGAATTTTTGCTGAGTGCTTTTCTAATACACTCTGTGAAGTGATCACAAAGTGAATTTTTTCTGATAGCATTTCATAAGTAGGATTTTTTATAGCAAACTTATTTGAGGATTGTTTTTGTCTCCACAGGATTGAGAGAGGGCAAAGTTTCATGCCAGAGTCATGGGGTTTCTTCCATGGGAGTTATGAAGTGTGTTGGCTTACCACCTCCACTTTACCTTCATGTCTAAGCATGCTAGGCCCCATCCAATGCCATTGACTGGTAATGTTCTTTGGTCATTTTCCTAAAAGTCTTTCCTTTCTGATTTCATGATCGCCTCCCTCAAATACTAGCCACATCTTACTTCTACTTCAAAATCTTTCTTAGCCACTCCCTCAGTCTAAAGTTTTAAACTTGAGAATACCATTAGAGACCATCAACAAAATGAGTCCATCCAAGAATCTTTTCCTATACAATACCTGCTGACAATTAAGTTAGTGAAGAT
This sequence comes from Sorex fumeus, assembly GCF_029834395.1. Classification (NCBI taxonomy): domain Eukaryota; kingdom Metazoa; phylum Chordata; class Mammalia; order Eulipotyphla; family Soricidae; genus Sorex; species Sorex fumeus. Next base: position 8,911,572 of record NW_026606103.1, read on the forward strand.
TAAACCAGTCTACCAAAACACAAAGACCACAGTGAGACCGAAAGTGCTTTGTGATTAGGCCCAATATCCAGGTAAGAGGAACTGTAGATTCAATTCACTAAGATTAGATTGAGGATTCTTGCACCAATATTTATCAGAGATAATCATTCTATTTTCTTTTTTGGCGAAAATCTCTGCATTTGGAATTAGGATAACATTGGTTTGCTGAAGCTGTTGGGAAGAATTTCTATTTCTTTGTGTTTTGGAATAGCTTGAAGAGTATAGGTAATAGATTTCTTTTGAAAGTTTTGCATGACTCACTAGTGAACCTGTCTGGACCCAGGCTTTTGTTCTTGTGGAAATTTTTTATTACTGCTTCAAATTTCTTCCTTGATTAGTGTGTTCAGGATTTCTACTTCCTTCTGATTCAGTCTTGGGAGGTTATATGTTGTTAAAAATTATCCACTTCATCTACTTTCTCCAGCCTGATGGCATAGAATTGTTTATAACAACATCTGATTTCTTTTCATTTCTAAGGTGTCTATTCTCCTGTGTCTCCCCAGTGCAATTTATTTGGGTTTTTCTTCTTTTTCTCTTGTGAGTCTAACATAATTATTCTTGTTTATTCTCTTGAATACCCAGTGCCTGGTTTTCCTCACACTTTGCTTTCTTTTGTTGATTTGTAAATCTTTCATTTATACTCTATTTTTATCATTTTCTTTCTCCTACTAATTTTGGGATTTCTATGCTGTTCTTTTCCTAGTTTTCCCTGCTATGTCATTATGTCATTGATTTGGACTTTTCCCTCTATCTCTATGTGTGCCTGTATTGAATTCCCCTCCAACCTCAGACACACACACACACACACACACACACACACACACACACACACAGTATCACATTTGCTTCTCCCATAAATTCTAATAGTTTGTATCATTATACTCCTTCACTGTGAGGAATTTTTCTATTTCTTCTTTGATTTTGTTTTTGATTCAGTAGTTATTTAATAGTGCGTTATTCGGTTTCCAAATGTTTAAATTCTCCCCTTTTATTATTAATTTCTCCTTTATGCTAATGTGTCTGAAAAGATAGTTGATATGGCTTTTAGTTTTGAAACTTTATGGATATTTGCATTGTAACCGAACATTTGGTCTCTCCTGGAGAATGTGCAGGAGAGAAGAATATGTATGCAGTACTTTGAAGGTATAGAGTCCTATTACACTGATTGATCCCAGTTCTACCAATTCTTAGTTGAGGGATCCTGTTTCTTTACTGAGCATTTATCTACTTAAGCTACCCAATGAGGTGAGCAAAGTCCCCCAGTACTGCTGTGTAGCTCTTCAAGTCCATCAACAACTGCTCTATAGACTTTCCTGCCCTTTCATTTGCTGCCCTTTCATTTGGTGCTTATCTGTCAATGAGTGTCAAATCCTCCTGATCTGCCAAACCTTATCCTAGTGTTAGTGACCACCTCTATCTTATTGCTGTAGTTTGAATGCAATTTGGTTTGATACAAGTATGGCAGTTTTTGTGTTTTCTGTTGTGACCATTAGCTTGTATAATAGTCTTCCATTCTTTCATTCTCAGAATGTGTTTATCATGAGATTTCAAGTATGTTTCTTGTAAAAAGAAGAATGTTAGATTTTGGGTTTTGATCCATCCAGCTACTCTGTGCCTTTTGGTGGGAGAATTCAGTCCATTAAAAGTGATATTATCGGGGCTAGAGCAATAGCATAGCTGGTAGGGTGTTTGCCATGCATGTGGCTGACCTGGGTTCAATTCCCAGCATCCCATATGGGGCCAAGAGCACTGCCAGGAGTAATTCCTGAGTGCATGAGCCAGGAGTAACCCCTGTGCAACACCGGGTGTGACCCAAAAAGCAATAAATAAATAAATAAATATAATAAAAGTGATATTATCAATGTGTATGAAAATGAAATCATATTTCTATGAGCATTTATGTTCTTTATATCAATGGGTTCAGATGATTTTTAATAGATTAGGGGCTGGTTTGGGTCTAACAAATGGCTTTGAATGCTATTTCTTTGAGAACATTTTAATTCCTTCCTCAAATATGATAGTCTTGCAGGAAAATGGACTGTTGGTTGAAAATTTCTCTGTTCTTTGTTGTAGAGAAATTTGTATGAGAAATCTTCAAAATATAGGAAATTTTATGTCATGTTTCTTATTTGATATTTTGCTTCTCTCTTACAGCTTTGAGTAGCCTGTCTCTTTGGTTCTTGTCATTTTGATTACAATTTGTCTTAGTGCTATTATATTTAAACTTACTTTGGAAAACTTTTGGGGTTCCTTAGATATTCTCCAATCTCTCTTCTTAGGCTGAGGAAGTTTGAAGCTAATAGCTCTTCAACAAAACTTTCTTCTACTTTCTCTCTTTCCTTTCCTTCTTTTATTCTGAGGTAATTCCTCCTGTTATTGTCATTAACTATCTTACATTTTCTTCATTTAATTTTTTTTCATTTTTAAATTTTTTTTCTTGAACTCTTGTGCTTTTCCTTCAAAGTCACTGATTCATCTTTGACTTCATTTAAAACGCATAAAATCTGGGAAGGTGATGCTTCCCATATTTCTTTTTCCCAAGAATTGCTTCCTCAATTTCAAACTGTACTATAAACTAGTAATAGTTAAAACAGTATGGTATTGAAACAAAAGCAGGCCCACAGGCTAGTGGGATAGTATTGAATATCCTTACACATACCCTCAAATATATGAGTATGTGGTCTTTGATACGGGAGCAAGAGATGAAGTGGAACAAGGAAAGTCTCTAATAAATGGGGCTGGCAAACTGTACAGCTACACGCAAAGAAGTGGGCTCAGATCTCTACCTAACACCATGCACAAAAGTCAGATCAAAATGGAGTAAAGACCTCAACATTAGACTGGAATCTATAAGGTACATTGAAGAAAAGGTCTACGCAAAACCCTCTACGACATTGAAGCTAAAGGCATCTTCAAGGATAAAATGACATTGACCAAACAAGTGGAAACAGAGATAAAAAAATGGGACTATCTTGCACTAAGAATCTTCTGCACCTCAAAAGAAACAGTGACCAGAATACAAAGACAGTATACAGAATGAGAAAGGATATTTACCCAATACCCCTCCAATAAGGGGTTAATATCAAAGATATACAAGGCAATGGTTGAACTCTGCAAGAAGGAAGCATCCAATCCCATGAGAAAATGGGGCAATGAAATGAACAGAAACTTTCTCAAAGAAAGTCTGAATGGCCAAAAACAGATGAAAAAATGCTCTTCATCACTAATCATCAAGGAGATTCAGATCAAAACAACAAAGAGATATCATCTCACACCACAGAGACTGGCACACATCCAAAAGAACAAAGTCAACTGGTATTGCCATGGATGTGGGGAGAAAGGGACTCCTCTTCACTGCTAATGGGAATGCTAACTGGTTAAGCCTTTTTGTGGAACAGTATGGATGTTTCTCAAAAAACTAGAAGTCGAACTCCCATTTGACCCAGCAATATCACTTCTGGGAATATATCCCAGAGATGAAAAAAAGCACAGTATAAATGATATATACACTTATATGTTTATTGCAACACTATTTACAATAGCTAGAATCTGGAAAAAAGCCCAAGTGCCCAAGAACAGATGACTGGTTAAAGAAACTTTGGTACATCTACACAATGGAATACTATATAGCTGTCAGGAGAGATGAAGTCATGAACTTTGCTTATAAATGGATAGACATGGAGAGTATCATGCTAAAAAGTGAAATGAGTCAGAAAGAGAGGGACAGACATAAAAGGACTGCACTCATTTGTGTAATATAAAGTAACATAATAGGAGATTAGCATCTAAGGACAGTTAAAATAAGGGTCAGGAGGACTGCCCTATTGCTTGATAGCCGATCTCATGCTCTGGGGAAAAGGCAATTTGGATGGAGAGAGGAGCACTAAATAAAAGGTGGTTGGAGGGATTTCCCTGGACAGTAGATGCATGTTGAAAGTAGACTATGGACCAAACATGATGGCTGCTTGTTACCTGTATTGCAAACCATAACACCCAAAAGGACAGAGAGAGTAAAAGGGAAAGAGGGATTGTGCCAGCCACAGAGGCAGGAGGTAGGAAGGAATAGGATCGGAGGACGGGATACTGGGAACATTGGGGGTGGAGAATGGGCACTGTTAGAGGGATGGGTACTACAACATTGTTTGAAATGAAATAATGAAAGTCTGTAAGTCTGTAAATGTATCTCACGATGATTCATAAAAATAAAAAAAAGCACAAAAACAACTACTGTGGTCTGCAACTATATTCTTGAGCTCCTTCATTTCTATTTAAGTAAATCTTTGTTCATTTGTGGGGGCCACACCCAGCAGTGTTCAGGGCTTACTCCTGGCTGTCCTCAAGGATCACTCCTGTTGCAGGTCAGGGGACCATTTGGGCTGTTAGATCAAAGCCAAGTGCACTGAATACAAGACAAGTGCTTTTCCTGCTGCATTGTGTCTCCAGAATCCCCTCAAGGAAGAGTTTGATTTTTCTAAGAATGTTTCTTGAAGCTGCATGAATTTATATTATATATTTATATTATATTATATATTTATATCATCCAGTGCTTTTTTCATGTCATTTACCACTGATAAGACTGCTGATTTTAAGTTATCTCCAGGCAGTGCTGCGCATTCTGGTAAACTTGATGATTTGCCTGAACTTTTAGTCCTAAAAGTACTGAAAAGAGTTTTAGTTCTTTATATGGATGCAATTGAATTCTTTCATTTATTTTTAATTGCTTGTTGAACTTTCTGAGTCTTAAGACTGGGAATTTGAATTCTAGATTGTCGGGCCAATAACCAGACTTGCTGTTCATGATTTTAGGTCATTACATCTCTATTGTTATCTATGTGCTGCTTTGTACTGTCAAATCCAGTGTTCTAGCAGCTGGGGAGTTCTGGGTCCTATAAGGAGTATTGTGGTCTCACAATAGGAGGTGGGAGTGTGTCCAGTATAACTTGGGGTGGAGGTAGAGTCTTGTGTCACCTGTCACAGATTTCAGGGACTGTGGAACTTCTTCATGGTGGGCCAGGGTAAATAGGCAGGGCTTAGCATTCCCCTAAAGGAGATCTGGTGGTTTATGGAGATGCAAGTATTTGGGGCACACCTTGGAGCTGGACTAGATCAATGAGGTTCAGCCAGTAGCCGAAGAAATTTTCTAACAATCCATGTAAAAGTTATTGCCACTAATCCAGTGGATTTCAACTATTGGCCCCACAGATCAGTGCAGATCCACAAGTGTAAAATGATTGAATAACACTGATATAGATTGTAAGGATAAATTTTCAATATAATAGACATGATTAATAACAATCACAGGTTTTACTGGGCTGGTTGGTGCTAGATGAACCCTGTGTTGTTATCATTCACTGATATTGGTGGTCCTCTATGTAACTTTCCCATCATATTTGCATGGTGGGAGGGGGAGGGCAAATACCAGATGTACATAACCAATTATTTTAAAATTATAACTATGTACATTAAGTGATTTTTCTAACAAATGGGTTTTCTGAGGAGGAGAGGTAGGGACAGGGAGGGAAATTTTGGTCGTAGTGGGGGGATGATGATGATGGTGCTAGGTTTGGAACTGGAATATTTACTGCCTGAAACTGTTATCAACAGTTTTGTAAGTCACATAGTTAAAGTTAAAACAAATTAAAACAAAGATGTATAGAAAATGTGCATTAGCCTAAACCATAGTAGAAACATAAAAATTATGAAAGCATTACCTTTTTCTCAGATCCTAAAACATATATTATAGATGTTGATCTTAAAAGAAAACAAGGAAGAAATTTGAAATATTTTATAATATTTTTATATTTTATAATTCAATAATTATTACTTAAGTATCACTGATAACCTGACTGTGAAGGAAAGAATGAGAAAACCAAATACATGCCAAAATAAGAAACCTCATACTTTTTCTCTTGTTTTACATATCATAACTATTTTATTGACTCCTTTTATACTAAGGGAAAAATAATTTTGTTTAAAAAATAATAATAAAAAATCCAAGACCTCATGTTGACATTGTTTTATCACTGTTTTTGGAACTCAGTTTTGAATGTCTCCTTTGCTAAATTTATGTGTTGATCTTACTCAGAAAAAAAAAAATCTAATAGAAAGCGATCCTCTGGGTTTGAGAGGTAATAGAGGGATTAAGACAATTGCCTTGCATGGGCTGACCAAGGTATGAGCTATGACTCCTCATAAGGTCCCCTAGCACCATATCTAGAGTCATTCCCAGTCAGAGCGAGAGGTAAGTCCTGAGTGCAGCAAGGTGTGTACCTCTGCTTCCTAAACAAAAACTCAACACAATAGGCCAGGAAGATATTACAGGGGATAAGAAACTGATAATATGGAGTAAATTGAAGTAAATTTGTATCCCATCAACAATGGTTCCAATCCCCCATACCACATAAGGTCCCCTGAGCACATTCAGAAGTGATCTAACAATTATCACGAATTGACTTTTATTGATCTATATTTAATAATTCCATTTACCTTTGTGCTATAACAAGCAATATGATGTAAATTTGTTTGTAACTGCTAAGAGGGCATGTTTGGGTAGTAGATGGGTTACTGGGGACATGGCTTGAGGGAAAGTCATACTGATGGTGGGATATGTGTTGGAACACTGAATTCCTGAAATAACTATATTATGAACAACTTGGTAAAACATGATGTTATAATAATTTTTTAAGAAGTAATCCCCAAAAAGGCACATGAGAAAATGCTCTACATCACTAATCATCAGAGAGATGCAGATCAAAACAACAATGAGATATCATTTCACACCACAGAGACTGGCCCACATCCACAAGAACAAAAGCAACCGGTGCTGGCGCGGATGTGGCGAGAAAGGGACCCTCCTTCACTGCTGGTGGGAATGCCAACTGGTCCAACCCTTTTGGAAAACAGTATGGACGATTCTCAAAAAGTTAGAATTTGATCTCCCATTTGACCCAGCAATACCACTCCTGGGAATATATCCCAGAGAAGCAAAAAAGTATAGTCGAAGTGACATCTGCACTTGTTTGTTCATTGCAGCACTCTTTACAATAGCCAGAATCTGGAAAAAACCTGAGTGCCCGAGAACAGATGACTGGTAAAAGAAACTTTGGTACATTTACACAATAGGTACTATGTAGCTGTTAGAAAAGTTGAAGTCATGAAATTTACATACAAGTGGTACTACATGGAAACTATCATGTTAAGTGAAATGAGTCAGAAAGAGTGGGATAGACACAGAAAGATTGCATTCATCTGGGGAACATTAAAAGCAACAAAAAGGGAGACTAACACCCAGGAATGGCTGAGAATAGTACCAGGAATTTTGATCCATGACTTGGAGGCCAGCCACACGTGCTAGGGGAAAAGGAAGCCCAGATAGAGAAGGGAGCATCAAATAAAGGGTGTTGGGAGGATCCTCCCAGGATGGGAGAAGCATGCTGAAAGTAGACTATAGACCAAACATGACTGCCACTCAATACCTCTCTTGCAAAACACAGGACCCAAAAGAAGAGAGAGAGAACAAGGGGAAATGCCCTGCCACAGAGCCAGGGTGGGATGGGGGGATGGGGGGTGGGAGGGATGCTGGGACCCGTGGTGGTGGAGGATGGGCGCTGGTGGAGGGATGGGTACTTGATCATTGTATAACTGAAAGCCAAGCACAAAAATTTGTAAGTCTATAACTGTACCTCATGGTGTTTCACTAAAAAAAAAAATTAAAAAAAAAAAAGAAGTGATCCCTAGGGGGTATGGTGCTTCCAGCAGGTCAATCTGTACCTGTGAGGTGAGTGCATCAGCAGCCTGACGGCAATGTCAGACTTTCAGATACCCCAAAATTGCTGCTGTGCCTTTGGTCAGACCCCAAAAACTTGGGGCAAAGTTTACCAAGAAATAAACGGCCAAAAGTTAGGTATGTGGGAGACACACCCACAAACCACCTCCAACTCAGCTATATAATTGGAGGCATGGCCTCTCTGGTTCCTAATTGAACTGTTTAATGGCCATGATCCCAGAGACTCAGAAATGAACCTCGGAACCCAAAGATTTTTGGCAGAAATGCGTCCTGTTCCTGCAGTAGGTTACTGGGGCTGGGCCACTCCAGGTGGGAATAGGTTTTGTGCCTTGGCCTGTTCCCCTTGGCGTCCCAGTGACCGTCATCCTCCAGAGGCCAGTGGACAAACAGGTTTGGGCCTGCAGTGATGGGACACGCAGGGCCTCACCAGATGGGGGTGGAACAGGCCCTTTCCTCCCCATCCCAGTGAGATCCCGAGTTGCAGCCTACAAACGGCCTCTCTGGCTCCTGATCAAGCTGATTAATGGCCATGATCCCAGAGACTCAGAAAAAAAATCTCAAAATCCAGTGGCTTTTGACAGAAATGCATCTGGACCACATACAAGGCCATGAATCCAGAGGCAAAAGGACTTAATCCAGAGACTGGCAGCTTGCGGCAGAAAAGTGAATGGACCATGCGTTAAACTACAGCACCATGCCTCCCCAGGAGGGAAAGGGTGTTGCTCCCTTCCGCCTTTCTCCTTCCCGGCAGCAAGGTGGCTGCCGCCTCAGAGCTTATTGGAAAGCCAGGTATGAGCCAGCAGTGACGGGGCAACTGCAGTCTCATGGGAAGGGGGGAGGTACCGGCTAGTCCTTCATGCCCTACTGATGTCATGAGTTGCCCCCCACGAGCAGCTCTCCGGGGACCATGGCTCCAGAGGCAAAAGGACTTAATCCAGAGCCTGGCAGCTTGCGGCAGAAAAGTGAATGGACCATGCGTTAAACTACGGCGCCATGCCTCCCTGGGAGGGAAAGGGTGTTGCTCCCTTCCACCTTTCCCCACCCCGAGAAGCAAGGTAGCCGCTGCCTCAGAACTTATAGGAAAGCCAGGTATGAGCCAGCAGTGATGGGGCAACTGCAATCTCATGGGAAGGGGGACGGTACTGGCTCCTCCTTCATGCCCTACTGAGGTCATAAGTTGCCCCCCATGAGCTGCTCTCCGGCATAGCCATAACACCAGATGCACAGAAACCAGTTTTGTAATTATCTGGCTCTTTGCAGAAATCCAGAATAGACATTATATGATTCTCATAAGCTACCGAGAGTATCTCGCCCACACGGCAGAGCCTGGCAAGCCACCCGTGATGTATTCGATATGCCAAACACAGTAACAACAAAATCTCCAATGGAGACATTACTGGGCCCACTCGAGCATGGCTCTCATAACCAGCTATAGGAATCAAAGTATTTCACAGTGCCTTTTCAGCAATTCTGATTATTGGGGGGGGGGCAGGGGGAGAGTTTCTAAACAATAATGGTGCATCTTTTGTCGAAATAATGAATGTAATCAATGTAGAGAAGAGTTAAGTGGAAATCATCTGCCTCACAGGCATTGGGAGGGGTAGGAGGGGGTATATTGGGGTTCTTGGTGGTGAAAAATGAGTACGAAGGTGAAGGAAGAGGTGTTTTATCATTGTATGACCAAGACTTAACCCTGAAAGCTTAGTAACTTTTTCCACAGTGATTCAATAAATAAATATAAGAAGAAAAATAAATAAAACTATGAAAAAAAAGTAAGGTGGAGTTCATGCCCAATTCAATCAGCTAATCAGTGTCTGAATAATAGCAGTACTCCTACACTAAAAAAAAAAAGTGATCCCTAAACCCAGAGCCAGGTGTATTCCCTGAACAGCACAGGATATATCCATATAGCAAACAAAAAAAGCATTTTCCGAAACATATTCTATAGAGAATTTGTTCCATGAAGTTGTCATAGAAAGTTGCTGTCAATGATGAGATGCTCCACCTTGATCTCCTTTTCAAGGATTGTGTCACCATTTCCCCAAACTTCTGAAGCTCATAATACTATCCTTCTCTGTGATTTCTCTCAGCTGATGGGAATCAATTCTACAAAGGGACAGCCATCGCTCGCTGTTGATCCAAATTTCTCAGTCCAATTCATAACACTCTACAAGTCCTTACACCAGTGCCCTCTATAGCTCAGTTAAAAATTCAGTCTCAACACCCAGGAATGGCTGAGATTAGTACCAGGAATTTTGCTCCATGACTTGAAGGCCAGCCACACGTGCTAGGTGAAAAGGAAGCTCAGATAGAGAAGAGAGCACCAAATAAAGGGTGTTGTGAGGACCCTCCCAGGGTGCGAAAAGCATGCTAAAAGTAGTCTATAGACCAAACATGACTGCCACTCAATGCCTCTTCTGCAAACCACAGAACCCAAAAGGAGAGAGAACAAAAGGGAATGCCCTGTCACAGGGGTGGGGTGGGATAGAGGGGGTGGGGAGGTGGGAAGGATGCTGGGAGCATTGGAGGTGGGGAATGGGCACTGGTGGAGGGATGGGTACTTGATCATTGTATAACTGAAACCCAAGCACAAAAATTTATAAGTCTATAACTGTACCTCATAGTGTTTCACTAATAAAAAAATTAAATACAAAAATAAATGAATAAATAAGTAAAAAATTTAAAAAAATTCAGTCTCAACACTTTAGGTACCCTATACTGCCTTCCTCACTTCCATACAGGGAATTCCCCAAAACACACACATGCCTCAAGCAATTCTTCACGTCAGGGCTTTTTTCAGGATCTAGGAAAATAATCAAACATGTCTGAGAAGTCATCTATGTCACTATCACCAATGATTCACAGTATAAATTAAAATGCAACACCTCTGAGATGTCCCACTGTGAAGGGCTTATATTTGTTTGATCCAGAAATCACATTTGTTTACCCATAAAATTTTTAAATGAATATTAACCTCTTATAGATCATATTTTGGAAGTACTGACCCAAAGATCAGAGCAACCCAGAGGCTATAAATTGATTTATCTATAATCAATTTCTTATATTTTCAGTTTTAGCAAAATTAGATCTTAAATCCAAAAGACAAGGCCCTAAATGTGACCACCTCGAGAATTTTATAATATCCCTGTTAGAGTATGCCTCTGAGTGAAAGAAATACTGTGGTATTTAAAAGAACATGGGAATCAATTAAATTTACTTCTATACGACTTGGCTGTGTTTCCTTGGTCAAGTTAGTTTCTTCTATTATCAGCTTATTACAAGAGTAAGGGAAGCATAAAGCAACCACATAAATGTTTGTATTCAATAGATATTGTATATAAAGATGTTGTATATATGTTGTATATAATAATTTATATGTATTGCTCGATTTTGCTCGAGCAGGCCCAGTAACGTCTCCATTGGAGACTTTGTTGTTACTGTGTCTGGCATATCGAATACTCTTGGTAGCTTGCCGGGCTCTCCGAGAGGGGCGGAGGAATCGAACTCGGGTCGGCCATGTTGGCCGCTTGTAAGGCGAACGCCCTACTGCTGTGCTATCGCTCTAGCCCTTATATGTATTATATGTATTATATGTATTATAATACATATAAATTAGAAATTTTACTGTAAATTCATTGCAATTTACATCATTTTGTTCCTTTTCTCTGTACTTTCCCCTTCCTAAGTTATTTAATTATGTTTGAAGACATAGAAAATTGAGACAAAAATAGGGGCTGGAGGGATAGCACAGTGAGTAGACCATTTGCCTTGCATGCGGTCGATCTGGGTTCGATTTCCAGTATCCCATATCGTCCCCCGAGAACCACCAGGAGTAATTCCTGAGTGCAGAGTCAGGAGTAACTGCTGAGCTTCACCGGGTCTGACCCCCACTCAAAAAAAAAATTGAGATGAAAATAAAAGAGACAAGTCAGGAACCAGGTTCTTTGAAAATTTTAGTCATCCAGTGATAACGAACCTATAAAAAGGCCAAGCACCACTGATGAAGTTGGATGTTATATTGATTAAGCAGAGGCTTGACACAACTGTGCATCCATGATTATACTCTTTAAGACCTAGTGAAAATGCTTTGATTCTGTTTTGGAGTGGATATATGACATATTGATCCATTATCACTCTGTTGCAATGAATAAACAAATGGGTGAATAAACAAATAAATAGGCAAAGGAACAAATGAATGAGTGACTGAGAAGATTGTGTAAAACAACAGTAAAGACTGAATCTCAGGCAACAAGCATACCAGGTCATGCCTTTCTTTTTATTTTTTAATCATTTAAATGGGCCGCTCCAGATGGGGGCAGGTACTGTCCCACTGCCTGCCCTCTAAGAGCTCCAGTGGTCATCATTTTCTAGAAGCCAGCAAGATGCACCAGCTCCCACATGGCCATGATCGAGAGACACACAAAGGAATCTCAGACCTGAGCAACCTGCTGCAGCAATTTCTTCAGACCCTAATTATTAAAATCTTAGAATTCCTAGCGTGCATGGCCGCTCTCATGACTGTGCAACTTTATATTATATCCATAACAAGCAATACAAAACACATTGTCTAGCAATTGTATTTTCTGCCGGTATGAGGGAAAGTAGGACTGGTCTCGATATATCGAAGGTAACTAAAGTAGAGAGAGAATACTTTGCAAATTGTCTGCCACACAGGCTGGAGGAGAAATGGGGGATGGGGGAACACTGGGGATTTTGGTGGTGGAAAATGTGCACTAGTGAAGGAATGGGTGTTTGATGACTGTATGATCAAAGTTCAAACATGAAATTTTTGTTACTGTATCTCATGGTGAATTAATAAAAAATAATAAAGGGGAGAAAAAAAGAAATCAACTGGAAATTGGGTCATTGGTGTTGGGAAATGTACACTGGTCCAAGGATGGGTGTTGATCATTGTATGACTGAAACCCAATCATGAATAAATAGCATTGTAATGGTCTATCTCATGGATATTCAGTTAAAATTTGTTAATTGAAAAGAAACATTAAAGAGCAGGGATTGGAACAATAATACAGTGGGCCATGTGTTTGCCTTGCATGAGACCAGCCTGGGTTCAATTTTTGATATCCCAAGCCAGCCAGGAGTTATCCCTGAGTGAAGAGGCAGGAGCAGTACATGAGCACTGCCAGGCTTACGCCATACCCCTCGCAAAAAAAAAAAAAGAGAGAAAGAAAAATAAAAAAGACTAAAGGACGGTATCTGATACTTAAAAAATGCATCAGAAAAATGGACATTAAAATACAAAATAAGGGGGCTGGAGCAATAGCACAGCAGGTAGGGCTTTTTTCTTGCGCTCGGTCAACCCAGGTTCGATTCCCAGCATCACATATGGTCCTCTGAGTACTGCCAGGAGTAATTCCTGAGTGCAGATCCAAGAGTAACCCCTGTGCATCACCATGTGACCAAAAAAACAAAATAAATAGATAAATAAATATGGGTGGAGTTTGGTGGGGGTGATACTGGGGAGACTGGCAGTGGAAAATGTAAAGTGGTGGAGGGATGGGTGTTTGATCATTTTATGATTGAAACTCAATCATAAAAGCCCTGCAACTGTATCTCATGGTGATTCAATAACAACCAAAAAAAAAGCAGGGGTGAAGACTGAACTATACATTTCAGATTGGTGATCTCACCATATAATATAAATAACTGAATAAAGAAAATAAAATAACTTAATAAAATAACTGAAGGTGGAAAAAATTACAAAATAAGGGACTGGAGTTAGAGTATAGCAGGTAGGCTTTTGCCCTGCACAAGTTGATGGTGTGAGATGATATCTCGTTTTTGGTTTGATCCTCGGCACCCTCTCTGGTTCCCCAAGCCTCATTAGGAGTGATCCCTGAGCACAGAACAAGGAGTAAACCAAGCACAGCTGGGTGTGGCTCAAAGAATCATAAATTAATTAATTAACTAAATACAAAATAAGGGGCTGGAGATATAGAACAGTGGGCAGGCACTTGCTTTGCATGCATTCGAACAGGGTTTGATTCCATATAAAATCCACAAGGCCTGCCAGGAGTGATTTCTCAATACAATGCCAGAAGAAAGCACTGAACACTACTGAGTGTACACCGCTCTCCCCCCAAAAAAGACTATTCAAGAGCAAACATTTTTTCTTCCTCTCTCTCTTTTAATGTAAAAAAAATTTTTTTATTGAGTCACTGCAAGATAGACTCTTACAAAGCTGTTTATGATTGAATTTCAGTCACACAGTATTTCAACACCCATCCTTCCACCAGCGTACATTTCCTAGCACCAGTGTCCCCAGGTCCCCCCCTCATCATTCCCACTCCCCACCCCCGCCTGCCCCTATGGCAGGCACTTTCTCTCTCTCTCACTCACTCGCTCTCTCTCTGTATCTCCTCCCCGCCCCCGCTTTGGGTATTATGATTTCCAATACCGATACTGAAAGGTTATCAAGAATATTCGTTTACCTGCTTTTAACACTCAGCTCTTGTCCAGCATGATCATTCCCTGCTGTTATCGTCATACTGGTCTCTTCTCTATCTTATCTACCCCACACACTTGTGGTTAGATCCAATCATTAACAAGTTCTCCTAACTCCTATTTTCCCCGGCCAAGGATATAGTCGTCTACTATGTATATATCTCATATGCCACAAATGATGAACACTTCACTTAATCACTTAACTTCCCGTTAGTCGTCGATTTGCTCGAGCGGGCGCCAGTAACGTCTCCATTTGTCCCTGTCGCGTGCTAGTGTAGCCCAATGGCATCTCTTCGCTCCGGGAACATGGAGGGCCTCAAACCGATCGTTCATGATCTTGACAAAGAAGTCTGACCATCTGGTAGGTTGGCGGCCACGCGGTCTCTTGACATCCCGTGGAATCCAATCAGTAACAGCTCTAGTCCAACGGTCGTCTTTAAATCTCATTACGTGACCAGCCCATCTGATTTTCGACACCTTGGCATATGAGACAGCGTCCCTGATCCTTGATCGTCGACGGATGTCAGAACTCCGGATTCGTTCTCTCATTTGAGTGAAACGTGTTATTCCAAGCATAGCTCTTTCTATTCTTCTTTGGGAGACCTGAATGGCGTTCTCATCTTGTTTGCGTAGGGCCCAGGTCTCTGAGGCATATGTTAATGCAGGAAGAACAGTGGAATCAAAGAGATGTGCCCGGCGCCGGAGGTTCTTCGTCCTCTTAGCTATTTCTTCGACGTTCTTGAAGGCGTTCCAAGCCGCTCTCTTCCTCCTGCGCAGCTCGGGTGCCAGGTCATTTCTCATGTTGACCTCTCGACCTAGGTACACAGAGCTGTTGCATTCGGAGATGGTCGTTCCATTGAGAGCGAATGGGGCGTCAGGAACAAGGCTGTTTCTCATAAACATTGTCTTCGTAAGATTCAGCTGTAGTCCTACCTTTCCACACTCACGGTCAAAGTCGGCCAGCATTTGTGCCGCTTGGCTGATGTTTGGTGTTATTAAAACAATGTCATCAGCAAAGCGAAGGTGGTGTAGTTGCCGACCATCTATCTTCACTCCCATTCCTTCCCATTCCAGTCGTCGCATGATGTTCTCGAGGGTGGCACTGAAGAGTTTCGGTGAAATGGTATCACCCTGCCGCACCCCTCTCTTGACATCAACGATCACTTCTCTGTAGAATGGTGAGATCCTGGTAGTGAATCCGCAATACAGCTCACGGAGGATCCTGATGTATTGGGCTTGAATGCCCTGATTGGCTAGGGCTTCAATGACCGCTTCCGTCTCAACAGAATCAAAGGCCTTCTTTAAATCAATGAACGTTAAGCAGAGCGGCATCTTGAACTCCCGAGAAACCTCAATGAGCTTGGTTACCATGTGGATATGGTCGATGGTGCTGAATCCTTTGCGGAACCCTGCTTGCTCGCATGGTTGTCCTTCATCTAGTGTTCTGCCAATCCTATTCAGGATGACTCGAGTGAACAGCTTATAGATGACAGACAATAGGCAGATCGGGCGATAGTTGCCAATGTCATGGATGTCTCCCTTCTTGAACAGTAGTACGGTCCTGCTTGAACAGTAGTACGGTCCTGCACAGTCATTCTATATCTGTCCCTCTCCTTCAGACTCAGTTCACTCAGCCTTGTACTCTCTATGTCCATCCATTTATAGGCAAATTTCATGACTTCATTTTCCCTAGCATCTATATAGTATTCCATTATGTAGGTATGCCATAGTTTCTTTATCCATTCATCTGTTTTGGGTACTCAGCTTGTTTCTGATTCTGGCTATGGTGAATAGTGCTGCAATGAACATAAGAGTGCATATATTATTTCTGCTGTGTGTCTTTAGGTCCTCAGTCTATAGTCCCAGAGGTGGTATTTCTTGTTCAAATGGGAGTTAAATTTCTAGTTTTATGAGAAATGTCCATACTGTTTTCCAAATAGCCTGGACCAGTTGGCATTCCCAACCAACAATGAAGGAGAGTCCCTTCCTCCACACATCCATGCCAATACTGGTTGCTTATGTTCTTTTGGATGTATGCCTGTCTCTGTGGTGTGAGATGATATCTCATTGTTGTTTTGATCTGCATTTCCCTGATGATTAGTGATGAAGAGTGTTTTTTCATGTGCCTTTTGCAAGCCATACCTTTCAAACTATGAAACATAGTCACCATCAGGGAACTGCTTATTTTGCATTAGTTTTCACACAGACTGGGTTAAGAAGTTACTCACAAATTAAACTACAGGCCCCACAGAAACACTTCTGTTTGGCACTGCAGTAATTTTTCACTTCCTTTTTATTCTTCTCTTTAAGCTCTAAGGAAAAATACATTTCTCATTAGGATCATCACTAGTAATAGAACAGGCAGAAAAGCTATAAAGTTCAAAGGAACTGTGTTGTAGCTTCTGCTCAGTTCTGGGCTAGAGATGTCCTGTGTAACTCATTTCTATAGATCTCCTTTCATTAGTTGATTTCATTCAGCACCCAGTACTGAGGACTTCACTAGACATACTTCATCATAGGAGTAGTGTGAAATATGTCTCGTCTTGGTACAAATTTCAAAGATCTCATGAAAGCAGGAGCAGGTTAACCTGGTTAATGAGTTCCATTGTATGGAGCTCAAAACTCAATGTTTTCTGAAGGTGATCCTTTCTCAACAAACCACATGGATGTTCTCAGTGACTCGAGTAGTCTCTGTAACACAAACAAGGATTGGTAAACTCCACTTTTATGAAAATTGCGTGATATGATTGGCAATATATTTTAAAACATCTTTTTCAATGACTTTCCAATATATTTATTTTCTGATACATCTTACCCAGTGGTATATGCAACAATAAAATCATTCAGATATAATAAAGAAGTCTCATCCCCTCTTCAGGTTGTGTAGATGCTGCTCTTTTACAAATGACCTCCTGAATCCAGCCTTGCAATTGGAACGTGAAAGTCAGTTAACATGTATACTCTATTTTAAAAGCTTCTGATTTCTCATATGCTGACTTTTATCCCTTTTCTCCTAATTATGCCATTCCTATATTAGAAAGGGATAAAAATGATTCCAGGAATGTTATCTTCAGATACATAGAACAAAAATTTCTCCGATACACTCCCTGTGTCCCCACACACACAATATTTGGAATTGCACAGAAGGAGGCTTCATATTTTACTAAATAAAATTATTTATTACTGGGGCAGGATCAATAGTAAAGTGGGTAGGGCCAGCCCAGGTTCAATAACCATCACCCTAAATGGTCCCCTCAGCCTACCAGGAGTTATCCCTGAGCACAGATACAGGAGTAAGCCCTGAGCAATGTTGAGTGTGCCCTCCTGCCAAAACAAACAATAGCTCTTTTTAACTTTATTACATTATAGTACATTTATAGTACATTGTGTGTGTGGTTGGGGTATATTTTAAAGAAAAGTTTTGCAAAACAGTGGATAATACAAGCATCAAGCACATAGTTCAAAGGGCTTGAGCTCTTGCCTGATTTTCAGAGGCTCGAAGTTCAAACTCCTATGCCACATGGCCTTCTGAAAACTATCCAATAGAGCCTTAGAGCCCCCAGCACACCTGAGTCCAATCAACACTTCATCAGAGATTCAAATATTGAAGTGTTATTACTAGGAATGATCTTCATGCAGAATGAACAAAAGAGAATATTTGCAACAAAAGGGAAATTTTGCAGCAAATTTCAAAATTAAATGTAGATAACAGGGTAATGATTATTATCCATTCAGAAATGTTTTGTCTTTCTCTTTTCATTTTTCATAAAACTCTACTTGTTGACTTTGCAAATCATAAGCTCCAAAATCATAATTCTCCCACACTTACCAGGCCTGAAATCTACCTTCTCATCACTTACATTCTCACAATCAGTGCACTGGTCTTTCCTGCCTCTAAGCATTGCTGTGGGTGAGCTCCCCGGCTGTAGCTCCCAGAGGAAACCGAAGCAGGCCCTCCAGATTGTCCTCATAATAACAACATATGACTTCCTCTCTCATACAAAATCTCTGATGATCACAGTGTCCACCAAAAAATAAAAAGAAACTACTAGTCATTGGAAATTGAAGACATGAAGTAGCACTATCCTGTGTGTTTGTGGGTGAATCCATTGAATTTTTTAATTGATGGCATTTTTCTACCCAGGGATATGTCAATAAATTTTCTATCAATCACAATTTTATTTAGTAGCAAAGCTAAATGAGGAAAGTGTTGTATAGATTTCAAATTGCTTTGCATGTTCTTGAGATTAAGAGTGTATATGTGTGTACAGAACAATCACACAGAAAAAAAGAAGCAAACTAAAAATTCAGGAGATTATGCATTGTTAATAGTAATATTAGCTTTCAATTTTATTTGGGGATGAAGAGAATGTTTCAAATAAAGGAAACTGCATAGGTTTTAGTGTAAGACCTAGTTTAGAATCCGGACTCCGATATTTATTACTGTAATCTTGTGCAAATTACAAGTATCCTGAATCTTAGTTTCCTCATCTGTGAAATTAAAATGATACCAATTCCTTTGAAGGCTTATGTGAAACAATATATCTCCCACCTATATTTTTGATGTTATCCTACAGGTATCAGATGATCATTAATAAATTTTAATATCCTCCTCCCTTTCTGAAACTTTTACCCATTTTTTTATTACATACCTGATGAATTCAATATATAATTCAACACTTTGCATTTTCTTTTTATTTTTTTTAATTTTAGTTTATTAAATCACCGTGAAATAGACATTTACAAAGTTGTTCATGACTGGGTTTCGGTCATACAATGTTCCAACACTTGTTCCTTACCAGTGCACATTTCCCATCATCAATGTGTTCAGTTTCCCTCCCACCCACTCCCTGCCTGCCTCTATGGCAGGCTCTTTTCTTCTCTCCTCCCTCTCTCACTCTTATTCTTGCTCTCTAGCTCTCACTCTTTCTTCTCTTTCTCACTCACTCACTCGCTCTCCATTATGGTGTGCAATACAGGTACTGAAAGGCTATCACGTATATCCATTTACCATTTCAGCACTCAATTTTTTGTCCAGAGTGATCACTTCCTGTTATCATAGTCATAGTGGACCCTTGTCTATCTTAACTGTCCTCTCCTCCCCACTGTGGCAGGCTTCCAACCGTGGGTCAGTCCTACTGGCCCTCATTTTAGCTCCGTAGGTAATAGTCTCATACTATATTTTTAATATCCCACAAATGACACTTTTCACTTTTATCTCTGAACAAAACATATTTACAAATTTTAAAGGTCTAGAGCCAATTATCATTCTTCAAACATTGACTGAACACATGGGAATGCAGATATCAATTGAAGACATTTTCATAAGAATAATTTTGCATTTTTGTATAGCATCAGGGTATAAGGTATCCCTTACCACAAAGGTGGGAGTAGGTAAGCAGCCCTGAACACTGCCAATGGTGGCAAAAAGTAATAATAAAAAGTTAATATCATTGTCTTCAGTAGATTCTTTGAAGAAATATAAAACTTTTAGACATGAAAAAAAGAAAAATCCTATTCTGGTCTGTAGTTTGGCGACTGATGAAAGTACATACTGCTCCTCACTATTGCTTTTTAGTCCCTTAATAAACAAATACTCTTGATGTGTTTTCAAAGGTAAAATAGAGGGACTGAAAAGATATTACAAGGTAAGCACTTTCCTTACATGCCACTGATCCAGGTTAAGTCCTGGAAACAACCTCTGCTCTTCAGAGCCCTTCCAAGCAGTCATCGCTGAGCACTGCCAGTGTGGCCAGAGGGAGAGAGAGTAAAATAGAATATGTGCAGCAATACAAAAATTATTGTTACAGAATTTCCAACATTTTTTCTCATCACCCTCCAATCAAAATGGAGAGAGGGTACTTGTGAGGCCAGTGCATCAGCAGCCTGATGGTATCAGATGATCATTAATAAATTTTAATATCCAGATGCCCCAAAATTGCTGCTGTGCCTTTGGTCAGACCCCAACAACTTGGGAGCAAGTTTACCAGGAAAGTAAACGGCCAAAAGTTAGGTATGTGGGAGACACACCCACAAACCACCTCCTGCTCAGCTATATAATTGGAGGCATGGCCTCTCTCGTTCCTGATCAAACTGTTTAATGACCATGATCCCAGAGACTCAGGAGCAAATCTCGGAACACAGCAGGTTTTGGCAGAAATTCCTCCATAGTTAATTGTTAAATTTTTGGAATTCCAAAATTGTACGGCCACTACTGCGGCCACGCAACATCATATGTTATTCATAATCAGCAATAGAAAACAAATTGTCTACGGTTGCCTTTTCAGTGAGTGTTGGGGTAAAATCCCAAATAATAATGGTGGGTCTGGTGTTGAAATATTGAATGTAACCAAAGTAGAGAGAGAGTAATGTGGAATTCACCTGCCCCACAGGTAGGGGGAGGGTTGGGAATGGGGGTTACACTGGGGTTTTTGGTGGTGGAAAATGGGCACTGGTGAAAGGACGGGTGTTTTATCATTGTATGATCAAGGCTTAAATTTGAAAGCTTTGTAACTGCTCTCATGGTGATTCAATAAATAAATTTATAAAAAGGAAAAAATGGAGAGAGGGGAAGTAGATATAATAAAATATATCAGATTTAATGAAGAACATCCAATGAAAACAAAGAAGAAAGGTGTGTTATGTATAAATTTAATGTCTATAAATAAATTTGTATGTTCATGAATTGTGAAAAATCTAATCTAACATGCCTGAAATTGCCAGTTTGGGTGTGTGTGTTTAGGGAAAGGGGGTTATCACAAAATTATGAGAACATAGGAAGCCATAACTTCATAGTTTTGAACAAAGTTTCAGGCCAGGAAGAGTGGTCACAGGACTGTAGAGTAAAATTAGCATGTCAGAGCCTAAGGTTTAATTGCTGGTACTAGATGGACCCTGAAATACTCTAGAACTGACTCCCTGACCCAAATATATATATATACATATATATATGTATATATATATATATATATATATATATATATCTGAGGTGGTAACATCCAGAGTATTAAGCAGAGAAGGCAATGTCCTACTTCTCCTATGTTTGAGGTTGTTCATATATAAACTTATCCTGCTCCTTTTCCTATTTAAACAAAAAAAGAAAATTCTGAGGAATTTCTAATCTTGAATGAAGCTATTTTACACCCAGGCTAGTCCTACGTCCTTTGAATCAAGAAATATAGCAACCGATCTAGGACCATGGGATTTCTCCTTTTGGACTAAACTCTCAATGGATTCAGTGGATTTCTGCCTTGCATTTAAATTATAGATGATTCAGGAAAGCATAGGTAATTTACTAATTTTTTTCCAGAGATTCACAGAGGCATTCACTTGTCTTTCTTCTGAGTACTTCCAAATGCTATATAACATTTTGAGCCTAGACTTTAGGAAATGGATTTTAACAAAAATTAGTTGGCTAGATTCAGAAGCAGTGATGATTGATGAAATTGGCAAATTCTATGCTATATTAGAGACAAAGATTCTCCAAATCACCAAATTATTTTTCAGAGTTTTTGGAACATTTTCAAAATTATTAAGTGCAACCCTTGTAATTTTCTTGACTCAAACTCGAGAAACTGCATTTAAATGTGTCCTTCCTTGCTATTTTTGGGGGGAGCAACTGAGGATGGATTTGGGCAGAGGGGATGCTAAGGAATATAGACAATGAAGAGACTATAGACTAGAATAAAAGAGCTTTGTTTGGGGCTGCTATAGACTAAGGTCAGGAGTTCCATTTTGTATTATCACCTTATTGTAAGTCTAGGTTGTAGAAAGTTTATGGCACTGCACCTACGTGATGCAGAACACATTCTCTTTCTTCCTATATTTCATATCTTTTATGACTAATCTTTTTCATGGAATTTATATTGTCCTCATTCTTCTTACTTTGTTGGCACTTTATTTTCCCTGTTCAGATCCTGTAATCTATAAATAGTGCTATAGACTATATGTTCCCACACAGACACCAAAACCCATCTACTGAATGTGATGGCAAGAGGTGTGATGTTTTAGGAGGTAGTTAAGTCAAAATAATGGGGCCCCTGGAAATTTGGAACTGTGCCTTATTGAGACTTCAGAGAATTCTTACCCCCTTCTGTAGGATAACACTCTTTTGTCCTTCCTGCATAGCCTCAGGTAGTTTAGGTTTATTAGGTTGCTCCCATCACAGTGCTCCCATTCCTCTGTGTTTATTTGTAACTTTCTCTGTGCTATGTTGACTTGTAAATATTGTTTTTCTCTTCTCCCTAAACCCTTTGCATAGTCTATTCAGAGCAATCTCCTTTTTGTATGGACACAAGAAGACATACTTTTGTAATGTGACTCTCAGTGATATTTTCTTCTTGGGTATCTGTTCTCTCACCTAAACCTCAGCTGCCTTTACTTCCTAGCACCCCCCAAAGCAGAGTCCCGACAAGGGACTAGATGGAACCAGGGCAAGCTGTAAGCTATGTGCTACCCTGGCATCGAGATGGACCTGGCCAAAGTGCCATAATGCTTAACTATGTTAAAAGCTTGGTCATGGACAAATGCTATCATATCCAAAAAGTAATAACTAGATTTGGACCCTGCTAGGGTTAGGAAAGATTAATCTGGCCTGAGAGCTGTAGTCTGAGTCTGTGGCAAGATGTTCCCAGGAGAGCTGCCCTACAAGTCTCAATGTTATCTCTTACTGTATCCATACAAAAACAGCTAGTATTGATATGTTGATAGTTATTAGACTAAGGAAAAGAAAAAGACACCTTAGAATTTTGCCCTTGGGCAGTCAGGAAGGTCTTTTAGAATAGCTTTTAGGTGGGCCCTCAGGAAGGGCTTTCTTATGTTGATTTTGCTACCTGACTGGGTGCAGTGTCAGCCCAGAGTGCTGGGAAATAGGAGACAAGAGAGTTGGAGAGAGAAGAGAGGGGAGACAGGAGTGAGTGGAGAGAGGACTGGAATAAACTGCGATGAAGACCAACCAGCTTGGCTCTCATGTCTTCTGCATCTTCCTTTGTCTGCCCTTGGCCAACAGCCGTCCTGACCCAGGCCACACATAGTCGCTCAAGAGCACCGAACGCGAGCGGTAAGACAGAGCCGTCCAGAGAGCCCACGAACACACAACCTTCAGCGTGCATAGTTTTTTACAGTCTTCCATCATGTGTGACTCTAGAAGAAACATCTAGTACACACATGTTCTCTCACATTCACTGACTCAATCTGCTAGTCTTCCTTTAGACTAACAGCCTTTAAAGCCATGAAAAATAAATCTCTCTTTTATAAGTCACTCAGGCTTTGTACTCTGTTATAAATAGCCATCTTAATTAAGACACAGATATGCATCTTATGAGTCATACTGGGGGTGGGGACAGTTAATTTAATGAAGTTAAGGAACCAATGTAGGGCCAGAGGCTCATGGAGGAAAGAGAAGAGGTCTATTTCCCTAGTGGCATGGTAAACTTCCTGCTTTCAAATACCTAAAAGGCTATGCTGAGCAAAAGCAAAACAAAATATCATCTGATTAGAATTAGAATTTCGCAGCATCACTAGAGAGGCTGGTTTTCTTCAGTCTCAAGGGAGCGATTATTGAGTATTTACAACATTCCACAGTATGCAAAAATTTCACTAGAAAATAGAAAGGTGGTTTGAGGGAGAACTAATGCTTTAATGGCCAATTCATTGTGAATTTTATTTTTATACCAACCTAGAATTCACAGAATGTTTCTAAAGAGACACTCTAATCTAGAAAAGTGACCATTGAGAAGCATTAATAACACATAAAGTATCTCCTCCATACTCTGACCTGTGGAAGTCAGTCCACTGATTAGTACTTCCTCCAAATAAATGTGTCTCATGCCTCACTAGAAGAAATCAACAGTATTGTTTCTCATGCTTCACATGATGAATGGAGATAAAGTGCTTGTAAGTTTTGCACAAATTTTAATAGTATTTTTTTGTGACTCAGTGCTAGTTAAACATCTTAAACACGCTATGTTTCATCATTCAAAACTTTCACAATTGTAAAGGTAAAGGTAAAGGCCCTCCTGTTGATCGTCGATTTGCTCGAGCGGGCCCAGTAACGTCTCCATTGGAGACTTTGTTGTTACTGTGTTTGGCATATCGAATACTCTCGGTAGCTTGCCGGACTCTCCGAGAGGGGCAGAGGAATCGAACTCGGGTCGGCCATGTTGGCTGCGTGTAAGGCGAACGCCCTACCCGCTGTGCTAATTGTACTTTTGTTTTAAAATTTACTGTGAGGGTTAGTGAGAAGAATACTGCAGAAGATCTCAACAGAAGAATGGATACACTGTGGATACACTGGATACAGTGGATACACTGTGTATCTTCAAATCAAAGATATACAGCTCTATCAAGAAATAAGCAATAGAAAAGAGATTCAGAAAAAAGTAAAGAGAAAAAAGACATATCATTCACAATATTGTCCTCCCATTGTTCATCGATTTGCTCGAGTGGGCCCAGTAACATCTACATTTTGAGACTTGTTGTTACTGTATTTGGCATATCAAATACATCACGGGTAGCTTGCCAGGCTCTGCGGTGCAGGTGAGATACTCTCGGTAGCTTGCCGGGCTCTCCAAGAGGGGCGGAGGAATCGAACCCAGCTCGGCAGGGATGGCTGTGTGCAAGGCAAATGCCCTACCACTGTTCTATCGCTCCAGCCCAGGAATATCAGGAGATAAAAGAAAAGAGGGAAGGAACAGATAGTTTATGACATATTAGGTGAGAATTTTCTCAATAGAGAAAGGAGTTAAGAGCACTGATTCAAGTGTCCCAAGGTTCAATCAAATCAAAGTAAACCCAAACAGAAGGACAAGATGCATTGTGATAAAATTGGCATTGTGATCAAAATGGCAAGAACTCAAAGATGAAGATTTTTTAATTATTTTCATAAATATACCAAAAACAATAACAAGTCTCACAATAGAGATGTTACTGGTACCTGCTTGAGCAAATCGATGAACAACGGGAGGACAGTGCTACAGTGCTACATAAATTTGTTCACATTAATGGATCACATTCGATATCTCAACACCAATCCCACCACTATACCTTCTCACCACCATAATTTCAAATTTTCCCACTACCAAAGCCTGTCCATCAGGTAGATGGTAGATCATTTATTTTGTATTGCTTGTTATGTATAGCATGAGAAGTGGCCACACACTCCTGGAATTCTAAAATTTTAAATAATTAGCACCCGGAGGCATCTCTGAAGTTAGCTGCTCAGTTCTGCAATTCATTTGTGAGTCACTGAATCATGGCCTTAATGTGTTTAAATGGTACCCCACGCAATTCATGGGTGTGACAGCCAGGGCCCCATAAGGGCAGGGAAACAGCAAGGACCAGCCTGTCCCTGAGCCCTTGAGACCTAGAGTTTTCAGTCATTGATCTCGCTTACCTGGGTTTTTCATTGAGTTCTGGAAGTTTGCAGTCACCTGGATTCATAGGAGGCAGGTAGAGGGACAACACCTGCTTCTGTCTGAGGCACCGTGGTGAAATCGGCCTGGGCAAGGTCTGGAGAAATCTCTGCAGTGAGCTGCTCAATTCCAAGATGTGAGTCTCTGAATCATGACTGTTAATGCACTTAAATGGAGCCCGAAGGCAATTAAGATGAGTATTTTTTTTAAAGCATAGATAAAGTGTATAATATTCACAGGACATTTCTCTAATCGCAGTCTCCTGCCCCCTTGCCTGGCTGTCCTCACCAGGGCCCCTTGGATGGGAGTGGGTTGAGCTTTCCTCCCCACCCCGACCAGGGCTCCGGCAGCCGAAGACCTCCAGGACCAGTCACCATCATGCTGAGGCGACTCTCCACACACCTGAGGTACTGGCAGAGGAACAAAGGCAAGTGGGTCCCGGGGCTGAGATCTCCAAGCCTACTCTGATTGGGGCTGAGCATCCTCCACCCAGATCCTCCGAATTCCAGTAGGCGGGGGTCACACCCACCAACTGGCCCCCTGGTGCCATGTAATTCCATCAACGGCCAAGACTCAGAGACTATAAAAACCAGCTCCTGGAAGAGAACAGTGCAGTCTCCTGCCCCCCGCCTGGCTGTCCTCGCTGGGGCCCCTTGGAGGGGAGCGGGTTGAGCTTTCCTCCTCGTCCCAACCAGGGCTCCAGCAGCCGAAGACCTCCAGGACCAGTCACCACCATGCTGAGACCATTCTTCTCTAATAAAACTCTAAAAGAAATAAGAGAAAAAAATATATAAGTATATACATCAAATGAAAACTACTTCCAACTATTAATGTTCTTCCTTACTATCATAGTGGGTGGAAAGATGGATCAAAACATTCTTACACAGAAACTGAAGACATTTCCAGCATCAATTTTTTTGAGGAATTCATAATTTTTTTCCAAAAAGGTTAGCCATTTTCACCACCAGTGAATGAGGGGCCCTTTCCTCCACATTCTCACCAACACAGATTGTTGATTTTTTGATATGTGCAAGTCTCTCTGGTATCAGGTGATATGTCATTATTCTTTTGATTTGCATTTCCCTGATGGTTAGTGATATAAGACATTTTTTCATGTGCCTTTTGGCCATTTCTACGTCTTCCTTAAGGAAGATTCTATTCATCTTTTCTCCCCATTTTTGATGGAGTTAGATTTTTTTGTATAACTCCATCTGTGCTTAATATACCTTGGATTTGTAGCTATTTATCAGATGAGTGGAAGAGAGATGGGCAGATGATTTCTGCAAACGTATGATTTTTGCTTTTTTTTTTCTTTTTTGGGTCACACCCAGCGATGCATAGGGGTTATTCCTGGATATGCACTTTCAGGAATTACTCCTGGCGGTGCTCAGGGGACCACATGGGAGGCTGGGAATCGAACAGTGGCCGGCCTCATGCAAGGCAAATGCCCTACCCACTGTGCTATCACTCCAGTCCCTCTGAAAACCATTTTGATTTGACTTTTGTGCAGGTGTTGGAGAGGGGTCTGAGTTAATTTTTTTTGTATGTGACCAACCAGTTTTTCCAGCACAAATTGTTGAAGAGGCTATCCCTGCTCCACTTCATGTTTCTTGCTCCTTTATCAAATATTAGCTGTCTCTGAGAATCTGTCTCTGAGGATCTGTCTCTGGTTTTTCAGTTCTATTCCATTGATTTGAAATTCTGTCTTTGTCCAATACTGCACTGTTTTAATACTACAGCTTTGTAGTACAGTTTGAAATTAGAGATAATCCACCTTCTCTAGGATTGTTTGGATAATATGGAGTAAGGGGGTGGGGGTGTTATTGTTCCATATGAATTTCAGGGGTGTTTGGTCTATCTGTTTTTAAATGTTATGGTATTTTATAGATATTTCATTGAATCTGTATAATGCTTTGGCTAGTATTACCATGTTAATCCACTTGATCTATGATAAAGGAACATGTTTCCATTTCTATGTGTCCTCATATTTCTTTCAGTAATGTATCATATAGGTCTTTCACCTCTTTTGTTAAGCTGATTCCTAGGCATTTGATTTTCTGAGGCACAATTGTGAAAGGAAATTTGTTTAATTTTAATTTCTTTTCATCATTCACATATAGCAAAGCCAAGGACTTTTGCATATGATTTTGTAATCTGCTACTTTATGATACAAGTCTACTGTTTCTGTGATACAAATCTACAGTTTCTATGAAACAAGTCTACTGCTTCTTTAGGGTTTCTCAAATATAGTTGCATACCTTTCAGATAGGGAGAGTTTCACTTCTTTTCCTACCTGGATGCCCTTAGTATCTATCTTTTCCTAGCTAATTTCTTGCCAATTGTAAAGATTATCAATACTATACTGAATAGTAGTGGTGAAAATGGGCATCCTTATCTTGTGCCTGATCTTAGAGGGAAGACTTTATATTTTTCACCACTGAGTATTATGTTTGCTGTGACTTGTGATAAATGGCTTCTACTATTAATTATTTGCTTGTTTACATGATATACATATTATTATTACAATGCTTATTTTGGTCTCACATGAAATAAATAGATTTTATATTTACATGTTCTACATAGTATGTTATTTTATACACTACATGGCATATATTTGTACAGCATCTGTGTTCTTACACATTTGCACTATTTACATATTTGCCTAGTTATATGTTTTCCTTACCAAAGAAAAAATCTTTAATGGTCTCTTGTTATTCTAGAAAATCCAGGCTTCCTTTTGAAAATATATTTCAGTACAATATTTTCAGGCAAAAAATTATGAGTAAGAGGTAGGAACTGGAACACTTACTTGTTCTATACTTATAGATGGCTTTCCCACCTCTACCATATTATTTTCAAAAAAATAATAGCATTTCATCCTTTCTTAAATACCCAGACCTATGTTTTGTAGTCTTTTATGTGCCTAAAATAATTCAAGATGATTTTCCAAGATTCACAAAAGAGAAAGCTGCCACATTTGCACTGACCATTGTTGTTCCCATCCTCAGGTGAGTGATGTGGACAGCTAGCATAGCACAAGTACTTTCCTCCTATACCATTACTCTACCTTCTCAGGCTCCTAAGGAAAGCTTCCCAAGAGTTTCTTATGTAGATTGTAGTTAAAAGTGACAAATTTAGTGGATTTTATGATTTCATTTATTTATTTTTGATTTGGGGATCAGATCCATCAATTCTCAGGGAATACTCTTGGAGTCACACCTAGCAGTGCTCAGAGATTACTCTTAACTCTGTACTCAAGGATCACTCCTGGTGGGGCATGAAAGATAATATGGGTTCATTCCAGGTATTGAACCCAGGTCTGTCACATGCAAGACAAATGCCCTCCCTGCTGTACTATCTCTCCAGCCCCTAAATTAGGATTTTAATGTAGCACCAAGTTTTACTTGCATAAGCTAATTCTTTTAAGAGTTATTTTTCAGTTACTTGTGCAAGCCACATCAGATAGCATACCAATTGGGCTCTAGCTGGGGAGAGGTGACACACTCTGCATAGCTGCCATCCTTTCTAAAATAATAGGGAGGGCAGTCATTAATCACTTGGCTATTGGGATAAATATTATAAACAACTACAGTGTATTCTATCTAAAATATAAAAAGGCAGACATAAAGAAATGTCACAAAATTCTCACTTCTATTTAGAAAATGGAGACCTTCATGTGAATATTAAACATTCTTCATCCTGCACAGAGCATATTGTAATGATAGTAGAGGGGTTTTTAATTTTTAAAGCATATGGTGAATGATATGATCTACTGCATAGTGTTGATAGGGGAATTAAATAAATGAATTGAGTAACACATGCAAAAACAATTATTTGATTGAGATAGTAAGTTCTAGGTAATTTGGGACTATGGGTTTTAGAGATTAAGAAATCATTTATTTTCCATATATTTCAATTGGATTTTTTAAATTGAACAGTGAGGTACACAGCTACAAAGTTGTTGATGATCAGGTTTCAGTCATATAATGTTCCAACATTGTCCCTTCACCAGTGTACTTTTCCCACCACCAGTGTCCCCAATTCCCCTCCCGCACTGCCGCCTTTCTGCCCTTTCTGTCCCTAGAGGGAGTGTCTTGCTGTCAGACACTTTCTTTTCTTCTCTCTCTGTCTCTGTTTCTGTCTCTCTCTCTCTCTCCCTCTCTCTTTTTCCTTTTGGACCTTATAATTTGCAATAAAGATACTGAAAGTTTATATCCCTTTACCTGATTATTTTTAACATTCATTTCCTTTATCCAGTCGTCTGTTCTCAGGCACTCAGATTGTTTCCAAACTATGCCTATTGTGAACAGTGCTGCATTGAATACAGAAGTGCAGATGGTGTTTCTACTGTGTGTTTTAGGGTCCTAAGGGTATATTCCCAGAAGTGGTATTTCTGAGTCAAATGGGAGCTCAATTTCTAGGTTTTTGAGGAATGTCCATATTCTTTTCCAAAAAGGCTAGATCAATCAGCATTCTCAATAACAATGGAGAGTCCCTTTCTCCCTGCAACCTAGCCAGCACTGATTGCTCTTGTTCATTTGGATGTGTGCAGTCTCTATAGCATAAGATGATATCTCATTGGTGTTTTGATCTGCATCTCCCTGAAAATTAGTTATCTATAGCATTTTTTTCATGTGCCTTTTGTCCATTAGTGTTTCTGCATTGAGGAAGTTACTGTTCACTTCCTCTTCTCATTTTTGAATGGGGTAGATGGGCTTTTATTTACTTATATTTTGGTAAAGTTCTACCCTTGCCTTCTATAACTTTGATATTAAACCTTTATCAGATGGGTATTGGTTAAATAATTTTCCCATTCTGTGGGTTGTCTTTGTATTTTAGATACCATTTTTTTGTGAAGCAGAAACTTCTTAGTTTAATGTTCCACTTGTTTATCTTTGATTCTACTTTCTTGGTCAATGGTGTTTCACCTTTGAAGATGCCTTTAGCTTCAATGTCATAGAAAATTTTAGGCTACATTTTGTTCCATGCATCTTATAGCTTCAGGCTTGACATTTTGATATGACTTTTGTGTATGGCATTAGATAGAGGTCTGAGTTCATTTATTTACATATTGCTGCCAATTTACCCCAGCATCACTTGTTAAAAAGGCTTTCTGTGTTCCACTTCATATTTTTCTTCTTTATCAAATAATCATATATTTGAGGGTCAGTGTAACATATTTGACTCTTTTCCATTGGTCTGTGGCTTTCTCTATATTCCAATACCTTGCTGTTTTAATTATTATCGCTTTGTAATACAGTTTTAAGTTGGGAAACGTGATGCCGCCCATCATCATTTTCCCAAGAGTTGCCTTGTCTGCATGTGGGGATTTATTGTTCCATATAAATTTCAGGAGTCTTTGGTCTTTAGTCAATTTCTTTGAAAAATATAATAGATATCTTTATAGGGACTGCATTGTACTGCTTCTTTAAGAACAATATTGTGCATTATATTGCATTGTATCACCCAGTATCTCTAGCTCACACATAAGCTCACACCTATCCCTTATATGTATATTTATACCACTCTGCTGGGTTGAGACAGAGACATAGCCTTATATTTTGTTATCTAGACCCAGATAACCACAAAAAGTTTGACTGAGTGAACAAATGAGCACATGAAAAAATATACTCCTAAAATAGGGAAGATGATGCCACTCATATTCTTATCCCCAAGAATTCCTTTAGCTATTCCTGGTATTTATTGTTCCATATGAATTTCAGCAGTGTTTTATATATTTCTTGGAAAAATGTCATGGGTATCCTGATAGGGACTGCCTTAAAACTATATAGTGTTTTGGGGAATATTGCCATTTTGATGATGCTAATCCTCACTATCCCTGAACAGGGAATGTGTTGCCAATTTCTAGTGTCCTCTGTTATGTCTTGAAGTAGTGTTTTGTAATTTTCTTAGTATAGGTCCTTCACCTCTTTAGATAAGCTGATTTTGAAGTACTCGATTTTCTGAGGCACTACTGTGAACGTGATTTTTTTTAATATCTCTTTCTTCTCTTTCACTATTTGTATATAGAAATTCATGGACTTTTGGATGTTGATTTTGTAGACTGCTGTTTGCTAGGATTTTCTTGAGGATCTTAGCGTCTGTGTTCATTAGGGATATCAGCATGTAATTCTCTTTCTTTGTGGTATCTCTGTTTGCCTTTGGTATCAGGATGATATGTGGCTCATAGCAATTGTTTGGAAGTGTTTCTGATTCTTCAATTTACTGGAAAAGTTTAAAAAGTGTTGTGAGTAAGTCCTGTTTAAAGATTTGGAAGAATTCACTAGTGAATCTATCTGGTATGAGGGACAAGCCCAAAATGGACCACCAGAATTAATTTAGCTTAACTTAATAACTGGTTTTTCTGCCCCTGAGCAAGGAATTCAGATACAGGTGCCCCAAATTGCAAGTCAGAGAAGGGGGGCAGGGGTCAGACCAGATAACAGATAACCAGATGTCTCTCACAAGACCCATGTTACAAGACCGAGGACTGCCCTAAAAAGCCAGGACGATCCTAAGCACTGACGCAAATGCTGATCTTTAAACTATAGGCTAAGGAGTGATGTACTTTAAAATGGATTGGTCGGGAAAGTATGGGTTACTACAAATCTATTGGCTATGAAATGCACGGGCTCTGCTATAATGGCCAGTGAAGGCCCATATGCCCATATAAGATCCCCTTTGAAGAAGTTTGAGGTCTTGCCTGACGGCTTGACCCTGGCTAGCCAGCTCAATAAACTACCTGCTTGCTGATTGCATTCCTGTGTGGTCCTTGCTTGCGGTTGGAGATCCAGAGTCGCGCCCTAACATTGGGGCAGGTCTTTTGTTTTGGGGGACACTTTTTATTACCATTTAAATTCCTTGTTGGTGATAGTTCTGTTCAGATACCTCAATTCTTCTTGGTTCAGCCACAGGAGGCTATAAGAATCCAGGAATTTCTCCATTTCCTCGAGGTTTTCTTGCTTCATGGCATAAAGATTCTCAAAGTAACCTCTGAGGATCCTTTGAATTTCTGTAGTTTCTGTTGTGATGTTCCCCCTTTTCATTTTGATTCTGTTTATTAGGATTTTCTCTCTCCCTCTCTTTGTGAATCTTGCTAGAGGTTTATTGATCTTGCTTATTTTTTCAAAGACCAGCTCTTGTTTTCATTGTTCGTTCTGATGTTTTTTGAGCTTCCATATTTTTAATTTCTGCTTTGAATTTTATTATTTCTTTCTTCCTGCTGAGTTGGGCTCCTTTTGTTGGTCATTCTCCAAAATTTTAAGCTGTTACTTATGTGGGCTCACTTTCTTCCTGAGGAATGTTTGTAGAGCTATAAAACTTCCTTTTCACAAAGCTTTTGCCATGCCCCATAAGTTTTGGTATGTGGGATAACTCTGTTCTGTTCTTCCTGCATAGCCTCATGTAGTTTAAGTTTATTGAGTTGGTCCGATCACAGTGCTCCCATTCCTCTGTGTTTATTTGTAACTTCTTTCCTTATGCTCTGTTGACTTGTAAATATTGTTTTTCTCTTCTGCCTAAGTCCTTTGCATAGTTTATTAAGATCAATGTCCTTTTTGTATGGACACAAGAAAACATGGTTTTGTAATGTGACTCTCTCGGTGATATTTCCTTCCTGGGCATCTGCTTTTTCAACTTAAGCCTCAGTTGTCCTCACTTCCTAGTGACCAGGGTCCCGACAAGGGACTGAATGGAACCAGGGCAAGCCATAAGCTATGTGCTACCCTGACATTGAGATGGGCCTGGCCAAAGCGCCACAAAGCTTAACTATAAGTTAAGAGCTTGGTCATGGACAAATGCTGTCATATCCAAAAAGTAATAACTAGATTTGGACTCTGCTAGGGTTAGGAAAGATTAATCTGGCCTGAGCGCTGTAGTCTGAGTCTGTGGCAAGATGTTCCCAGGAGAGCTGCCCTACAAGTCTTAATGTTATCTCTTACTGTGTCCATACAAAAATAGCTAGTAATTTTTCCTGTTTCAAATTTTGTGTTTTTTGTAAAAAGAAAAAGGGGGAAATGTAGGAGAACACTGTTCTGTGCTTCCTGCATAGCCTCAGGAATAGTTGATAGTTGATAGTTTATTGATAGTTTATTGGACCGAGGAAAAGAGAAAAACACCTTAAGGAGGTATTTTTCCTGGGGCAGTCAGGAAGGGCTTTAGAATAACTTTTAGGTGGGCCCTCAGGAATGGCTTTCTTATGTTGATTTGTCTACCTGACTTGGTGGAGTGTCATAAATTAAAATAAATTAAACATAAATTAAAATAAATTAAACAAATTTCTTCTATGGGATAAACTTCCTTGTAATAAACTGCTACTAAGATCAACTGGCCTAGCCCTCGTCTCTTTCTTCGTCTGCCTTTGGCCAATAGCTGTCCCGATCCAGGCCACCCACAGTGGCTGTAGGGCACCGAATGTGGACAGTGAGATAGAGTCGCCCAGAGAGCCACAACCATGAGCCAACCTCCAGAACCAGCCACAACCATGCTGAGACCACTCTCCACATGCAAGAAGGTAATGGGAGAGGAACAAAGGCATGTGGGTCCCGGGGCTGAGATCTCCAAGCCTGCTCAGACTGGGGATGAGCATCCTCCACCCAGATCCTCCATCTTCCAGTAGGCAGGGGTCACACCCACCAACTGACCCTGGCGCCATGTAATCCCATCAACGGCCAAGACCCAGAGACTATAAAACCCAACTCTCGGAAGCAACATCTTATTATCTCATTCTTACTTTGGACAACTTTGCAGGCTACCGAATGTAACCTGCCCACATGGCAGAGTCTAGCAAACTCCCTGTGGCATACCCAGTAACAATGATGGGTCTCATTCTCCTAACCCTGAAAGAGCCTTGAATGTGGCACTTTTTAGAATCTCAGGGCTAGGATGAAGGAGACATTACTGGTGCCTGCTTGAGGCACAACAGGATGATTGTGGTCGTGATTGATTTCCTTTGTAAGACACTCATTGTTCAGTAGTGAGCTGTTTAATTTCCAGGTGTTTGATCTGATTTTCTGTTTGTGTGTGTGACTCACTTCTATTTTCAGAGCATCATAGCCTGAGAAGATCACTGATACAATCTCTATCTTTTAAGTTTATGGAGGGGTGTTTTGTCGCCCAGCATGTGGTCTATCATGGAGCATGCCTCATTCACACTTGAGAAGAATGTGTATTCGGCTTTTTGAGGATGAAGTGTCCTGTATATATCTACTAAGGCTCTTTCTTCTATTTCTTCCCTCAGATAAAATATATCTTTGCTAATCTTGAGACTGGTTGATCTATCAAGAAGTGATAAAGCAGTGTTGAAATCTCCCACTAGGATTGTGTTGCCATCAATTTCTTTCCTCAAGTCTATGAGTAGTTGTTTTAAATATTTTGCTGTTCCCTCATTAGGTCCATATACATTTAGGAATGTGAGTTCTTTCTGATGTATGGATCACTTGATTAATAAAAAATGACCTTCACTGTTTCCTGTGACCCTCTTCAGTCTGAAATCAATATAGACTGATATCAGAATGGCCAACCCAACATTCTTGAGGGAGATGTTTGCCTGCAGAATTGTTTTCCAGCCTTTGACTTTGAATCTGTGTTTGCTGTGACTTTTCAGATGTGTTTCTTGCAGGCAGCAGAGCATTAGGTTCAATTTTCTGATCCATCCTGCCACTCTGTGTCTTTTAATTGGTGCATTTAGCCCATTAACATTGAGAGAGATTATTGTTATGGGGTTTTGTTCCATCTTTCTGCCAAAATTTGTGTATTTGAGGGGCATGTCTTGTCTTAAAGTAGACCATTTAGTTGTTCTTGTAACCATGGTTTTGAGTCTATGCCCGAGTTGTTGTTTGTCTGTAAAACTGTGTGTTGTTCTTATCTTCACACTGTTTCCTATGTGAATATTTTTTGTAAGCATTTTCAGCGGTTCTTCATAACAGACAATACAAAATATATTATTTTGGGTGTGCTTTGGGACATGGATCAGGGTTTAAGATGGAAACATCCCAAATTTGGTGGTGGGAAGATGTGATGGTGGTGGGATTGGTGTTTGAATATTAAATGTAATCAAATATTGTGGACTACCTTATAAAATAAAATATTTTTTAAAAAAAGAAACTGTGTTGTCCTTTATGCTATGAATAAGTCTACTGGGTAAAGTATTTTTGGTGATGTATTTATTTCATTGAGTTTTTTCACTATATCCCACTAATTTTCTTTGGACCCTGAGGGTTTTATGAGGTAAGTTAGCTAGAAATCTTAAGGAATCTCATTTGTAAGCAATTTCTTTTTTTGATCTTGCTGCTTTCAGAATTTTATCTCTATCTATGTTTTTCATCATTCTGATAAGAATGTGCCTTGTGGTATTTTTATTTGAATTTCTTCTAGCTGATACACTTCGGGCCTCTTGAATCTGGTCACTTGTGCTCTTCAGCTCTGGGAAAGTCTTAGCAATGATATCTTTAACAGCTTCTTCCTTGTCAGGGTTTTCTTCCTGTTCCTCTCAAACTCCAGTGATTCTTATGTTATTCCTCTTGGCTTCATCCCAATTTTCTCTTGATATCCGTTGTTTTATTTTAAGGCTCTTTTCCATTTTCTGCTGTTGTCTGGAGATTCTCTACATCTCATCTTGGAGCTCACTGATTCTGTCCTCAGAAGGTGTTACTCGGCAGCTGAGGCTTTCCATTGAGTTGTTCAATTCTCCTAACAGGTTTTTCAGATCTGTCATTTCTGTTTGTAATTTTTGTTTGCATTTTTCTCATTTCTACCCTAAAGTCCTCTTGTATTTTATTGGCAGTGTGTCCATTGTTTCTTTTAGTTCCCTGTTCATCTTTAATAGTTCCTTCCAAATTCCTTATGGAGAGTTTGTCTAGCTCACTATTACTTGTGGGTCATCTGGGCTAGCTTCTTCACTCACTACGCCCAGTGAGTTACTGCGTTGCTTTACCATTGTGACCTGTGTGAATTGGACTTTCACACTCATTGATACTATTTTGTTTTTGGCGTAGTATTAATTGAGGTAGGGGTTAATGATGTATTGGCCTAATGTGTTTTGGTAATCAGGCTGCCCTACTGAAAGGTCCACATAAGATGCTAATTTATGATTCTTATGGGGTACAGAGAGGGAGATCAATTCACAGCTACATTAGTGGACACAGCTCTGGAAGCCAACCCCACCAGGATTCTGACCTGTATTTAGAATTTTGGGGGTTCTTGCAGCTGGAAACCAGAATTAGGGCTATCTCCTCTAGGTGCCAGGGGTCTCATGGAGTTCTAGAAGCAGCCCCGACCCATGCCCAGGCACCAAATACAATAATTTTCTTAGAAGAAAGCCACAGATTGATACCTGTTTGCCAGCCAGATAAGTGCCCTTGTTCCAGGCAACCAGTGAAAAGAGAAACAAACACTCCCATCCCTTCTCCATTTCACTGATATAGGTCATGGTACCAAACACATGATGCTTTAAAACAAAGAAAACAAACAAACAAAACATGATGGATGAGTTTTCAAAGGAAGTAGAAATAAAATTATCTCTTCATTGGAATAGGAGAATATCTTTATTTAAAGGAATCCTCAAAATAAGTAAGAAGGCACAGGCACACAAAAACCCACCTTTTTTGTTTAACAAAAGATTACTTTCTGATCAAAATGTTTGTTTTCACTAATTTTTAAATGGTATGTATGTGTGTGAGAGAGACTAAAATATATACATATATGCATGTGTATGATTAAGATAAATTCTAAGCAATAAGCTAAGCAAGAAAGATAAGATAAGGCTTTTAGGGTACCACATTATTTCAAATTCAAAGTAAGGCAAGTTATAATCACACCCTGATAAAAAAAAAAAAGACCAAAAATATTTTTAAGCTATCTTCAATGGAAAAAAATCTGCACTCCCTCCTCTCCTTTCATTTCCCCAACGCATTCCAGGTCACCTGCTTCTATTTAAGCAGAGTTGCCAATTTCTCCCCTCCACAAACTGGGTTCCATTTAATTAAGGCTTTTGTTTTTGTCCACACCACTTAATGATTAAGGCAACAACTGAAACTGAAAGAACAAATAAAGTGGGCATAAAGTTTTGTTTCAAATAATTTAAGAAGTATTCGCATAGCTTTTTTCTCCCTGTAGTACTATAACACAAAGACTTCCCAAGGGAACAAACCTTATTATGAACACATAAAGTTAAAATTATGCCTTCCTTTGGAAACTTGAAAGGATTCTCAAAGGTCTCTGGAAACTTTAACAAGTCCTGGCTCTTCCTGATTATTATGAATTACATCAGAACCATCTAAAATTCTATGGCGAAGACACAGTGGAAATAGCCTTATGCATGCAGATGGTTAATACTCATGGATTATTCATGAAACAGCACCATTCAAGTTTCTCTAAAGGAAACAACAGGACAAAGAACTACCCACCAGTTTGACTAACTAGAAATCTGATTGGATAAAGTTAGTGGAATCATCAGAACTAAGGCCTTCATCAGATCTGGTTTCTGAGGAGTTTTAGATGAATATGGGTGCAAATACTTAGCATCTGCTATTCTGATGCAATTATGGAGGTTTCAAGGCCATGCTGTCAAGAAATCCATATTTTCCAAATATAAAGATCTTGAATAGTGAGGAAGACCCAGTGCCGTGTCCTCTAACGTTCTGGACATGAGTGCCACTGCTGGTTCCATAATTGGAAACCAACTTATTCTCAGAGGGTACCAAAGATTAGGAACACAAAAATATATGCATATCCAAGGAAAATTCCCAACAAAACATTGAAGGGAGACCCTTCTCTAGAGAAATGGCTAAAGCTAAGCAACAAAGACAAGATAAGGTTTTTAGGGTACCACCTTATTTAAAAGTCAAAGTAAGTTAAAATTTCTATACGAAGGGAAATTGTGACCCTGTTAGAGAAAGTTGAAGGCATGGTACACATTCCTGAGGTCATAAAGTAGGGCATGGTGGTTTTGTTTAATGTTCAAAAGTCCACTATCAAACTCTGTTCCAATAAAGGGTCATCTGGTAATAACAGACATGAACAGGTCTGTGTTCTCCTAGCTAGAAATTGGGCATGGGATTATCTTGAAAAATAAGAGTAAGAAAATAGGTGGACAAGTACAAGAGCAAAGGGGCTGGAGCAATAGAACAGCGGGTAGGGCGTTTGCCTTGCACGTAGCCAACCCAGGTTTGACTCCCAACATCCCATATAGTCCCCTGAGCACCGCCAGGGATAATTCCTGAGTGCAGAACCAGGAGTAATCCCTATGTATTGCCAGGTGTGACCCAAAAATAAAAAAAAAAGAAAAAAAGAAAAAAAAAGAACAAGAGCGAAAAAGAGAACTATACCGAGCAGAATGGATAATGGTGCATGGCCCCAACAATGTGTTCTTCTTGGAAGATTCCTACCAGGCCCACTCTGTACAGCACATGTCCTAGCCACTGAGAGTGTCAATAGCACAAAACCTTCACAGGCTTCAGCCTTTTCTAGAATTGCCTGGTTCAAAGTCATGCTCATTCCTGCAAAAGTCTGTATCTTATAACTGATCAATTCCAGCACAACTTGCAGCAACTATGAGGGCCATTCTAAGTCCAGTCCTTCCACAGAGTGGGGTAAGACTTCCCTCAGCCTTACCTTCTATTGATTCCTTTAAGTATCTGTGGCATTTTCCTGCATAGGGCCCTCTTAAATATGCCACACATTGAGATCCATCACAGCACCTGCCTCCTCATCTGTGATGCTATGTATTTGGAACTTGACAACTTTCTGTATCTCTGATTGAATCATTGGATTATTCAGAAATAATTTCTCATGCCTAAAAAATAATTCACAGGAAAGTTAGATAATTTTTTGCTGAGACATTTGACTCAGAAACATATTGTTCCTTGGTTGCAGGGATAATTAATTACTGCATAGATGAAACCCTGGGTTCAATTTCTGGCACTGCAAAAAGAAGTAGCTTAATATCTAAAAGTAGGTGAGGGGCAAGCTCTGTCAGTCATTTTTTATGCACACTATGTTTATTGCAGTGTTTAGTACAACAACCAGGAAGTGGAAACAACTAACTATCCAATGATGAATGGTTAAGGAAGCTGTGGCATATAAACACAATCCGGCTTTAAGAAGAGTTGCTATTATGCAGCTCGCTACAACTTGGATGCAACGTGGAATTGTAAGACATCATATTAAGTGAATAGTCAGATGTAGGACAAATACAAGACAATCTCACTCGTGTGTGGCATACAGACAAACAAGAAGAGAATAGGTAGTATCAAATAATAAACTCTTTTCCTTAATTGTACAACTGAGTATATAAGCAAAGGGAAGAGTTGGGCGATGATGAGGGACCAGAAGTAACATAAGGATGCTGGTGGAAGGTCTTGGGTACTTTCAGTGGTAACTGTATATATCAATAGTGTAAACATACCCTAACAATTACAGTTTCGTAAACCATGGTGCCTAAAATGAAAAGCAAAAACCTATGT
Organism: Sorex fumeus; assembly: GCF_029834395.1. Taxonomy (NCBI): domain Eukaryota; kingdom Metazoa; phylum Chordata; class Mammalia; order Eulipotyphla; family Soricidae; genus Sorex; species Sorex fumeus. Next base: position 8,951,735 of record NW_026606103.1, read on the forward strand.
TAACATTACTGAAACATGACCTATTCTATAGTAATTGCATGTTTATAAGAAAAAAAAGAAGCCTTATATTCTGGTGGCCTCATTCATCTGCAGATAACACTAGCTAATTTTTACTTTTGGTTTTGTTTTGCTTTTTGGGCCATACCTGGCAGTGTTAAAGAATTGACCCCTGGTTCTGCTCAGGAATAACTCCTGGTAATGCTCGGGGGATGTTGGAGATTGCGCCCAGGTAGCCACATGCAAGGCAAGTGCCTTACCCACAGTACTATTACACTGAACTTAACATTAGTTAATTTTTAATACAGTAACAATACCTCATTTTTAGTACTTCTGTACCTGAGCATTTTAAAGGGGGGGACCTGGAGTGGCTGGCAGTATTGTGTAGAGAGCCACCAGCACCACACACACACACACACACACACACACACACACACACACCGGAAAGTGCTGGGAAGAAACAGGCACATGCAGTGTTGGGACGAAGCTTGAGGTTTTGTGTATGCCAGGCAAATGCTCCAGCCTTTGAGCTATTTCCCCACCCCCTAGGGCACAATTCCTACAATAACACTAAAAGCACAAGTATTATTCCCACTGTTTGTAAATGTAGAAGTACTGCTATTTATTCAACCACTGATTAAGCTGATTTAATTGGGCATGAACTCCACATTACTTATTTAAAATTTTTTAATTAAAAATCTGTGAGATATACCATTACAAAGCTGTCCGTAATTAGGTTTAAGTCAAACAATGATCCAGCACTCGTCCTTCCACCAGTGTACATTTTCCACCACCAATGTTCCCTGTTTCCCTCTCACCATCCCCCAGTACCCCATCCCCCACCCTCAACATCCCTCTATGGGAGGCACTTTCCTTCTTATTCTCTCTCTCCTTTTCCTTTTAGCATTATGGTTTATAATACAGGTACTAAGGGGTCATCGTGTTTGTTCAGGGCATTCAGTATTTTTATCTGGATAGTGAGGCTAGAGTAGCTTTTTCATTGGGTGGCAGCTTTGGGTATTGATGTGACTGCTGAGGTTTCCAGAAGTAGATAGAAGTCAGGAAAGGTAGCCCATTCGAACACCGAGAAAGCCTGGAGATTTCAGTCACAAAACCAGCATAACAAAATTTTTAGCAGATTTAGTCTCAGTGAGATCCATCCTGAGATGGTGGAGTCAGGCCGGGGTATGGTGGCAATTTGGATTGTGGAAGCAAGTGGCTGCTGGGGGTTTTGCTTGGGTGGGCACCGGATTGACCTGCTTCCCTCCAATTTTGCCCGGTCTGTTGAGCCTTGCACAGGTCTGAGATTTACTACTGCTTTTGATCTCTTTCGAGATTTATTTATGGCTCTTTGAAGCAAGGCCAGTTTTTTCATTTATTTATGGCTCTTTGAAGCAAGAGCTTACATGGCCCTGGAGTTGGTTTGTCAAGTGACTGCCAGTGTTTCCAGGAGTATTGGGAATTGGGGTGAGGTAGCCCATCCCAACTCCGAGTAAGCCTGGAGATTTCAGTCACAAAGTCCACATACCAGATTTCAACAGGTTAATATCTGGCTGAGGTCTGTCCTGAAACATTGGAGTCTACCTGGAGGAATGTGGTGAATTTAGATTGTGGGAGCAAGCAGCTGGTGGGGCCTCTGCTATAGTTCTAATTCTGGGATCCAGCATCCTTCTTGGTAGACAATTTTTCTTTGTCACTCTAGCCCCAGATTCCTTGCTTAACTGTGCATGGCTTTTGGCTATTCAGGGAACACTGTCTGTCTAGCTGGAGCAGAAAAGAAATTTGATCTAGCATTTCCTGTAATGCTTTCTGGTTTCTATAACAGCTTTCATTATCTCCCTCTACCCCCCATATCCTGTAAGCAAGGGCTATGACTTGTGATCCAAATGTTGGGATGTGTCATCTCACATTGACAATGGTTCTCTTAGGGACTGATTGCTGAGAAGTCCAGCTTGTTGAAAGCAATCTCAGAAATATGATCCCTAAGCAGAATATTGGAAGCACAGCATGTTCTGAGGGCTACTTTGCAGAAATGACAGGTGGTGGCTCAGCTGAGATCAGAGAAAACTCAAGAACAGTACAGCAAAAGAGCCCTGAAGTTGGTTCCTCCTTTTCTGTGTTTCAGTGAGAAAGTGTCAGTGTCTGAACCTCAGATTCTAGTGTAAGTTTGAGTGCTCAGTTTGCTTTCTGGTGTTTCAAAATCAGGCTCCCATTCCTGTATTCTGGTCAATCTCTAGTGGGTGAGGGAGAAAACTGCCTCTTCTTAGACTAGCACATTGTTCAGTAGTCAAGGACAAAGTTTCAGAGTTCCTTGGAACTTACTTAAAGGTAGTTAATTTAAAATGGACTGGGTTTCTCAAGACAGGATGACTTTGAAGTTAATGCTTAAGCTTACCCTTCAAGAGTTTGTAAAAGGGTAAAAGAAGGGAAATGCTTTTTCTTATCTTAAAACATTGGGCCTTCCTTCTTTTTCCTCTCGGGAGATGAATGAAGTGACAATGATTTTAGTAGTATTCTTTTTTGGTTCTGCTTTTGTTATTTGAGCCACACCCAGCAATGTTCATAGGTTACTCCTGGCTCTGAACTCAGGAATTATTCCTGATGGTGCTCAGGGGACCATATGGGATGCCAAGGATAGAGATCCCAGGTCTGCCATGTATGAGGCAAACACCCTATGCCTTATACCAGAGTGTAAAAAACTATGCACGCAGAAGGTTGTGTGTTCGCGGGCTCTCTGGACGGCTCTATCTCACCGCCCACGTTCGGTGCCCTAGAGCCGCTGTGTGTGGCCTGCATCGGGACGGCTGTTGGCCAAGTGCAGATGAAGGAAGAGACGAGGGCCAAGCCGGTTGATCTTAGTGGCAGTTTATTACAAGGAAGTTTATCCCATAGAAGAACTTATGTTGTGGAGGGCCTAGGTTCTCTCAAGCACATGTTCCCCTTGCTAGTCTCTCGGTAGTCCATCTTTCAGCCCTGCTCTCTCCTTCTCCAGCACCCTTCTAGTCTGGGCTGACACTCCACCCAGTCAGGTAGCCAAATCAACATAAGAAAGCCCTTCCTGACTGCTCAAGGGCAAGATACCTCTTAAGGTGTTTTTCTCTTTTCCTCAGTCCAATAAACTATCAACTATTTTCGAGGTTATGCAGGAAGGACAGAACGGTGTTATCCTACACCAGAGTAGTATTTTTTATGCTGAATTTTAATTTAAGGGACCTATGGAAGATTATTATTATTCATTCAGGTCTCCACATCAAAGTGATTTATGTAACTAGACAAAAAAATGATATGGGGATATGGTGTCACCAGCAGGTCAACCTGTACCTGTGAGGCGAGTGCATCAGCAGCCTGATGGAGCCTTCAGGCTTCCTGAAACCCCAAAATTGCTGCTGTGCCCTTGACCAGACCCCAACAACTTGGGATCAAGTTTACCAAGAAATTAAATGGCCAAAACTAAAGTATGTGGGAGTCATGCCCACAAACCACCTTTGGCTCAGATATACAAGCTCATTTATTGGCCTTATTTCAGAGGCCCATAGATAAATCTTCAAAAAGATCAAAAGCCACAGTTAATATAGGACCCGTGCATGGCAGAACAGACTGGGGTAAATCAGATGGGGTCAGGTTGGTCTGGTGGTCCTCCCAAGCAGAACCACCAGTAGTCACTTGCTTCCATAATCCAAAATCACCGCCATATCCTCCCCTCCCCAACTGCACCGTCTCAGGTCGGACCTCACCAAGATATAATCTGTTGAAAATTTGGGTCTGTGGGTTTTGTGACTGAAATCACCAGGCTTTCTCGGTGTTCAGATGAGCTGCCCTCCCCCCACCTCTCTGTACTTCTGAAAGCCTCAGCAGTCACATCCACACCCAAAGCTGCCACCCAATGAAAAAGCTACTCCAGCCTCACTATCCAAATAAAAATACTGAATGCCCTGAACAAACACGATGACCCCTTAGTACCTGTATTACAAACCATAATGCACAAAAGGAAAGGAGAGAGTAAGAAGAAAATTGCCTCCTATAGAGGGAGGCTAAGGGTGGGGGTGGGGTGTTGGGGGATGGTGGGAGGGAAACAGGGGACATTGGTGGTGGGAAATGTAGACTGGTGGAAGGATGGGTACTGCATCATTGTATTACAGAAAACTAATTATGAACAGCTTTGTAAAGGTATATCTCACAGATTTTCAACTAAAAAAATTTAAAATAAGTAATGTGGAGTTCATGCCCAATTAAATCAGCTTAATCAATGGCTGAATAAATAACAGTACTCCTAAATTTAAATAAACAAATAAGTAAATAAAGGAAGTAGGATGAAAATTAACAATTATAAAACATTGGGTATAAGTTAGGAGTTGTACTGTTAGCTTATTCTACTATGAGTTTATTTAGTTCTTGCAAGTTCCATTAAAAAGGCAGTATCTTAGTATTGTAAATGAAGACACTGGGACTTAATGAAATTAGGTAATCTGCAAGGATCACCAAGCTCAAATAACAAGCAGAACAAGTATTTAAATCCAAGTATTTATCAGTCACTCTAAAAACAAATTTACCTGAGCAAAATAATTGTTCAGGTTATTTAAAATTTGAATCACCATGAGATACAGTTAAAAAACTTTCACGTTTGAGTTTCAGTCATAACAATGATCAAGCATTCATCCTTCCGCCAGTGCACATTCTCCACCACCAATGTCCCCAGTATTACCCCCTCTTTTCAACTTTTCCCTGCCTCTGTGGCAGAGAATTTCCCCCATACTCTCTCTCTACTTTGGGGCATTATGGTTTGCAATACAGGTACTGAGAGGCTATCACATTTGGTCCTTTATCTACTTTCAGCACACATCTCCCAACCGGATTTATCTCACCAATCATCATTAACTTAGTCATTCCTGACCTATTCCATCTGGCTTCTCCCCCAGTTCATGGAGAAAGCTGCCAACTACGGACCAATATTCCTGGCCCTGTCTCTACTGTCCTTGAATGTCAGTAATATATTATGTTATTTTATATTCCATAAATGAGTGCAATCCTTCTATGTCTGTCCCTCTCTTTCTGACTCATTTCACTTCACTCTATGACCATCCATTTATAAGCAAATTTCATAACTTCATCTTTCCTTGCAGTTCCATAGTATTCCATTGCATAGATGTACCAAAGTTTTTTAACCAGTCATCTGTTCTCAAACACTCAGGTTGCTTCCAGATTCTGGCTATTATGAACAATCCTGCCATGAACATCATGAGCACGATCATCCTGTTGTTCGTCGATTGCCTCGAGCAGGCACCAGTAATATCTCCTTTGTCCTAGCCCTGAGATTTTAAAAAGTGCCATATTCAAGGCTCTTTCAGGGTTAGGAGAACGAGACCCATCATTGTTACTGGTATTTGCCATATTGGGTACACCACGGGGAGTTTGACAGACTCTGCCATGTGGGCAGATTACATTCAGAAGCCTGCCAGGTTGTCCAAAATAAGAATAAGATAATAAGATGTTGCTTCCTGGAGCTGGGTTTTATAGTCTCTGGGTCTTGGCCGTTGATGGAATTACATGGCACTGGGGGGTCAGTTGGTGGGTGTGACCCCTGCCTACTGGGGATAGAGGATCTGGGTGGAGGATGCTCATCCCCAATCCGAGCAGGCTTGGAGATCTCAACCCCAGGACCCGCATGCCTTTGTTCCTCTGCCAGTGCCTTCTTGCATGTGGAGAGTGGTCTCAGCAAGGTTGTGACTGGTTTTGGACATCTTCGGCTGCCAGAGATCTGCTCGAGGCGGGGAGGGAAACTCAACCCGCCCCCCTCCAAGGGGCCCCGGCAAGGACAGTCAGGTGCGGGGGCTGGAAACTCTGCCACCATGAACATACAGGTGCAAATGTCAATTCTACTGTGCTTTTTTGCACCCTCAGGATATATTCCCAGAAGTGGTATTGTGGGGTCATAGGGAAATTCAATTTCTAGTTTTTTAAGCAATTCCCATAATGTTTTCTAAAAGGCTGAACCAATAAGCATTTCTACCAACAGTAAAAGAGCTTCCCTTTCTCCCCACATCCATGCCAACACTGGTTGCTTTTGTTCTTTTGAATGTGTGCCAGTCTCTGTGTTGTGAGATAATATCTCATTGTTGTTTTTATTTGCATCACCCTCATGATTAGCAATGTAGAACATTTTTCATATCCTTATTGGCCATTTGTATTTCTTTTTTTACAAAGCTCCTGTTCATTTCTTCTCTCCATTTTTTGATGGGGTTGAAGGATTTTTTTCTTGTACAACTCTACTGGTGTCAGGTTCGCAGCATGCAAGGCAAGTGCCATAGTTACCACTATACTATATAGTTACCCACTATACTATATCTCTGGCCCCTCAAGTATCTAATTTTAAGGGCACATTAGTTATTTTAATGCAAACACTTACGAACAACAATTGAAAAAATAAATCATAGGTGTCAAAGGCACTCTGTGTTGTACTTTGAATTAGAGATGGTATAGGCAGGTGGGTGACAAAGTAACAGATGAACAGGGACCAGAGAGATAGTGCAGTTGGGGAAGCCTGCCTTGCATCTTACAGGCCCACAATCAATCTCCAACACCCCCAAATAGTCCCCCAAACTCCACCAGGTAATCCCTGAATGAAGAACCAGGAGTAAACTCTGAGTACCAACAGCAGTGGCCCAAAAACAAACAAATAACAACAACAAGAAAAATAGAGGAATGGATAACAAAATATCAACAGACTCAAATAGAGCATAAATAAAATTAAAACATATTGTCATTGCTAATTGGTAATCCTGGGCTGGAGCGATAGCACAGCGGGTAGGGCGTTTGCCTTGCATACAGCCAACATGGCTGACCCAAGTTCAATTCCTCTGCCCCTCTTGGAGAGCCCAGCAAGCTACCGAGAGTATCTCGCCCACACAGCAAAAGCCTGGCAAGCTACCCACGATGTATTCAATATGCCAAACACAGTAACAACAAAGTCTCACAATGGAGACTTTACTGAGCCCGCTCGAGCAAATCGATGAACAACAGGAGGACAGTGGCAGTGACAGTGAATTGGTAATCCTACTGTTGGACTAAATTATTTTATCTATTTGGAAACAATTTTTAATATTTAATATTTTAAACATATAATCCCCTGGAAGAGGGTAATGTACTGTGCCATTTTTGTAATGATATTTCTTATCTCTTAATAATATTTCAAGATACAACTGTGAAACAATTTTTGAACTATCAGAAGCAGATTTTATTTCAAATATTCATGAAAAATTTGGGTGGTGCTATGGTAATCCTTAGAATGTTATAAAACAAAAGTGAATAATACAATAAACGTCTATAATTTGGAGCATCTAGTATTTAACAACTTCATGGTAGCCCTACTTTGTGTTATTATAGACTGTAGTGAAAGCAATAATTCATTTTCTTAATTAAATGTATGATTAAGTAAACATCATAAATCAAATGGTATTGAAAGATGTCTATAATAAAAGTAGCAGTGGGCTAATGATCTGGCAGGACGCTAGGCAACTCAGGAAATTAATCTGATTTTTTTTCCCCATACAAATGCAAATAAATTCTATGTAGAAGTTAAAACTGGATAAACTTTTAAAAGTAGTGAAAAAAAATGAAGTATAGAAAAGCAGATCTTCTAGTTATTCTACTAAAATATTTTTAAAGATAGATTTATGAATAATAAATTTTTTCAGACACCTGCAGTATTTCAAATTCTGCCTAGCACTGTATTTTTGCCTAATATATATCTATATATATTAATTAATATTAATTAATTAATATATTATATATTATATATATTAAAGGATCTATATATATATTAAAGGATCGATGAATCATGGATTGAATGTCTTGAGGAAAGAAACTTAATTTAAAAACAATAGATCAACTCAAAGAAATTCGAGAACATATTTTTGATAAATAAATGTTCACACCATGCAGATAATTTTTTTCACATAAAGTTCATCTTTGATATTACTTCTCTTGGTACCAGCTACTTCTCTAAACTTAAGAACTTAATTAAGAAATTAAAAGAAAAAGGCAACAGAAAACAACTCTTCCTGAGTTGGCGTTAACTCAAAATAAGATACATTCTGCGATCCTTCAAAGAATACAGATAAGGGCATGGGGAAAGTTTTACGTCCAGAAAGGTTACTAAATTTTCAAGGGAGGAAGATAAAGAATGGGTTTTAAGTTCTTTCTAAAGACAAAAAAAAATGGTTTCATGTTTCTGTCAAAGGAGAGTTGGTGGGTTTTTTGGTCACTCATTCTTTTACTTTCTGACATAAACTGATGACAAATTCACTTTCTACTCCATAAGACTGTCTCTGCCTCAATTTTTTGAGTTGTTTTTCCATCTCTTCTTGAAGCTCCAGAATTGTGACCACTTCTCCCAGACTTAGAATTAAGCATATAAGCTTAATTGTCTTTGGGTCTCAAGTCTTTGGGGCTCCTTGTTTTGTTTCTGTTAATTCATTGTACGTAAATGTAATTATTAAACCGTTCAGCTATATAACCTAGAAGGAAATAAATATTTTTACTTTTTCCCAATGTTTTATACACCTATTTTAGAGTACTAAATTATAGAAGATGCCTTCCTACATGAGAAACTCATCCCTTTCCTCCTCTCACCCTAAAGTGAATGAGTGAATGAATGGAAGAAGAAAATCTTCAGAGCAGAATTTGAATTCATGTCAAAGTTAGGAGATGAAAGGTAAATTGAGTTTCAGGAACCCTTTCCAATTTTGCTTTTGGTAATAATTAACCCTAACCTGGTTCCCTTTCTTTTATTACTTCCTTTGTGTTATTGGAAAGAGAAGTCTTTTCCTCTATTTAGCAAATGTGTATATTAATTATATTGAAATCCTATGCTTTGTACAAAAATAATGAAAACTGGGTTTTGTAAGGAGTTAAAAAAAGATATGGAAAATTAAACATAGGGTTCAATAAAATTATCTATACCTTGAATATTCAAGTCTTTTCTCAGATGATAACAGATAACATGCTATTCATTGGAAGTTTTTGTGGCTGTACATGTATTACTACCCCTCAAAATATAACTTTTGGGCCTGAGCAATAGTATAGCAGGTAAGGTATTTGCCTTGCTTGCAGCCGATCCGGGTTAGATCTCTGGCATCCCATATGGTGCCCTGAACACTGCCAGAAGTGATTTCTGAGTGCAGAGCCAGGAATAACGCCTGAGCATCACCGGGTGTGACCCCCAAGTATATATACATAAATATGTATATATATATAACTTTAAAGTAATTAAAAATAGTCTAGTTGTCATTAAAAAATAAAAGAACATCCTCTCCTTCTATCCAGGTACAGGCTCAGTGGGGGTGCTTTACAGAACCCCACGGGCACTTGAGAAGAATGTACTCAGTTTTTTGGGTAAAGTGTCCTATATATACCTACTAAACCCCTTTCTTCCATTTCTTCCCTCAGAAAAAGGGATGATGAGCTTAAGTATGATTGATCTATCTAGAGGTGATAACGCAGTGTTGAAATCTCCAACTATTATTGTGTTGCTATTAATATCTTTCTTCAACTCTCGCAGTAGTTGTTTTAAGTATTTTGCTGGTTCCTCATTAGGTGCATATAAATTTAGGGGTATGAGTTCTTCCTCATGTACAGATTCCTAGATCATTAAGAAATGACCTTTCCTTTCTCTTGTGACCTTCTTCAGTCTGAAATCAATTTGGTCTTAAATAAGTATAACCAACTCAGCTTTTTTGAGGGAGTTTTTTGCCCATAGATTTGTTTTCCACCCTTTGACTTTGAGTCTTGTTTGCTCTGATGGTTCAGATGTGTTTGTTGTAGGCAGCAATTTTCTGATTCATCCTATCATTCTGTCTTTAATTAGTGCTTTTAGCCCATTGAAATTGAGAGAGATTATTTTTGTGGGCTTTTGTCCCAGTTTTCTGCTGAAGTTTGGTGTATTTGAGGGGCTTGTCTTGTTTTAAAGTAGCCCATTTAGTTTTTCTGGTAACCTTGTTTTGACTGTAAGATGTTCCTGTGTTGTTGTTCGTCTATGAAGCTGTGTGTTGTTCCTTTTGATATGAATGAGAGTCTAACTGGGTAAAGTATTCTTGGTGAGGAATTTATTTCATTTTTTTTCACTATATCCCACCACTCTCTTCGGGCCCTGAAGGTTTCAAAAGAGAAGTCTGCTGTAAATCTTAAAAATTCTCCTTTATAAGCAATTTCTTTCCTTGATCTTGCTGCTTTCAGAATTTTATCTCTGACTATGATTTTCGTCATTCTGATCAAGATGTGTCTTGGGCTATTTTTATTTGAGTTTCTTCTAGCTGATACCCTTCAGGCTTCCTGAATCTTGTCGCATGTGTTCTTCAGCTCTGGGAATGTCTCAGCAATGATGTCTTTGACAGTTGCTTCTTCATCAGGGTTTTCTTCCTGTCCCTCTGGGACTCCAATGTTTCTTATGTTATTTCTCTTGGCTTCATCCCGATTTTCTCTTGACATCTCTTGGTTCATTTTGAGGCTCTTTTCCAGTTTCTGTTGTTGTCTGGAGACTCTCTGCACCTCATCTTGGAGCTCACTGATTTTGTCCTCAGCATCTGTTACTCTGATTCTGAGACCTTCCACTGAGTTTTTTATTTCACCAACCAGGTTTTTCAGATCTGTCATTTCTGTTTGTAATTTTGCTTGCATTTTCCTCATTTCTGCTCTCATATCCTCCTGTATTTTATCAGCAGTGAGATCCATTGCTTTTTTAAGCTTAAAGAAGCTTAAATTCTTAAAATGATCAATTGATCACTTGATATCCCGTTACTCATCGATTTGCTCGAGCAGGCACCAGTAAATTCTCCATTTGACCCTGTCACGTACTAGTGTAGCCCAGGGGTGTCTGCTTGCTACAAGAACACGAAGAGCCTCAAACCATTTGTTTAGGGTTTTGACAAAGAAGTCTGACCATCTCGTAGGTGGGCGGTCACGCATTCTTTTGAAGTCCTGTGGAATCCAGTCAGTAACAGCTCTAGTCCAGCGGTTGTCTTCAAATAGCATTACAAGTCCAGCCCATCTGATTTTTGATGACTCGGCAAATGAGACCACATCCCTGACTCTCGATAGTCAATGGAGGTCAGAACACCGGATTCCTTCTCTCATTTGAGTGAAGTGTGATATTACAAGCATAGTTCTTTTGATTCTTTTTTGGGATACCCGAATACTGTTCTTGTCCTGCTTTTGTAGGGCCCAGGTCTCTGAGGCGTATGATAGTGCAGGGAAAATGGTGGAGTCGAAGAGATGTGCCTAGAGCCATAGGTTCTTCATCATCTTAGCTATTTCTTCAACAGTCTTGAAGGCATTCCACTTTGCTCCTTCCTCCTGCACAGCTCAGGTGCCAGGTCATTCGTAACGTTGATTTCTCAACTTAGGTACACATAACTGCTGCATTTGGAGATGTTCATTCCATTGAGAGCAAATGGAACGTCAGGAACGAGTTCATTTTTCATAAACATTGTCCTCGTGAAATTCAGCTACAGTCCAATCTTTCCACACCCAAAGTTGAAGTCACCCAGCGTTTGTGCCACTTGGCTAATGTTTGGTGTTATTAGAACGATGTCATCAGTGAAGCAGAGGTGGTGTAGTTGTCGACCGTCTATCTTCACTCCCATTCCTTCCCATTCCTTCCCATTCCAGTCGTCACATGACATTCTTGAGGGTGGCACTGAAGATTTTTGGTAAAATGATATCACCCTGCCAAACCCCTGTCTTTACATCGATGATCATTTCCTTGTAGCATGGTGAGATACTGGTGGTGAATATGTAATATAGCTCACAGAGGATCCTGATGTACTGACTTTGAATGCCCTGTTTGGCTAGGGCTTCGATGACTGTTTCGACTGTTTCAGTCTCAACAGAATCAAAGGCCTTCTTTAAATCAATGAACATTAGACAGAGAGGCATCTTGAACTCCTGAGAAACCTCAATGAGCTTGGTTATCATGTGGATATGATTGATTGTGCTGAATCCTTTTCAGAACTCAGCTGGTTTGCATGATTATCCTTCATCTAGTGTTCTGCCAATCCTATTCAGGATGACTCAAGTGAACGGCTTGTACACGATGCACAACAGGCAGATTGGGCAATAGTTGCCAATGTCGTGGATGTCTACCTTCTTATACAGTAGAACAGTTCTGCTAGTTTTCCACTGGGATAAAACCTTGCATTCATACAGGTAGCATGTGAAGAGCCAAGCGATTGTATTGATGAGAACTGACGGCAGGTTCTTCAGGTGTTCAGGTCTGACCTTGTCTGGGCTGGGTGCTGTTCTCTTCCTTTTTTTTTTTTTTAATTTATTTATTTATTGAATAACTGTGGGAAAGGTTACAAAGCTTTCAGGTTTAGGTCTCAGTCATGCAAATATGAAACACATTTCCCTTTACCAATACTTATTTTTTACCATGAAGAACCCCAATAAGACCCCACCCCCCACCCCTTCCAGTCCCTGTGAGGCAGATGAATTCTAGTTAACACTCTATCTGCTTTGATTAGATTCATTGTTTCATTAAAAGATTCACCACTATTATTTAGAGTTTACCCCCCCCCCCAATCAGACATGCTGAAAAAGCATTGTGAAGTGATTTGCTTTCTACAGCTGGGTTCAAGAATTAAATGTTGGTTTTGGATTTCTGCTATTTTACTTATTGACCCTGGAAGTATTTCTACTGAAAGTCAGATAGTTAAGAAATTGGTTTCTGTGCTCTGGAGTAGTGGCCATACTAGAGAGCCGCTAGTGGGGGGGCAACTGGTGGCCTCAGTAGGGCGTGAAGGGCGGACCGAAACGCCCCCCTTCCCATGAGGTTTTAGTCGCCCCCACACCCCCGGCTCATACCTGCTGTCCACAAGGCTCCCATGTGGCCGCCATCTTTCTTTCCAGAGTGAGGACGGCGGAAGGGACCAACACCCTTTCCCCTCTGGCAGACATGATGGCCTGGATTAACGCATAGTCCTTTCACTTTTCTGCTCCAAGCTGCCAGGTTCTGCATTAAGTCCTTGTGCTTCTGGGGCCGTGGCCGTGCTGGAGAGCCGCTCGCGGGGGGCAACTGGTGACCTCGGTAGGGCGTGAAGGACAGACCGGAACGCCCCCCTTCCCATGAGGTTTTAGTCGCCCCCACATCCCCGGCTCATACCTGCTGTCCACAAGGCTCCACTTGCAGCCGCCATCTTTCTTTCCAGAGAGGAGGGGGCGAATGGGGCAACACCCTTTTCCCTCCGGACAGACATGATGGCCTGGATTAATGCATAGTCCGTTCACTTTTCTGCTCCAAGCTGCCGGGTTCTGCATTAAGTCCTTGTGCTTCTGGGGCCATGGCCGTGCTGGAGAGCCACTCGTGGGGGGCAACTGGTGACCTCGGTAGGGCGTGAAGGACGGACCGGAACGCCCCCTTCCCATGAGGTTTTAGTCACCCCCACACCCCTGGCTCATACCTGCTGTCCACAAGGCTCCCATGCAGCCGCCATTCTTCTTTCCAGAGAAGAGAGGGCGAATGGAGCAACACCCTTTCCCCTCTGGGCAGACATGATGGCCTGGATTAACGCATAGTCCTTTCACTTTTTTGCTCCAAGCTGCTGGGTTCTGCATTAAGTCCTTGTGCTTCTGGGGCTGTGGCCGTGCTGGAGAGCCTCTCGTGGGGGGTAACTGGTGGCCTCGGTAGGGCATGAAGGGCTGACCGAAACGCCCCCCTTCCCATGAGGTTTTAGTCGCCCCCACACCCCCGGCTCATACCTGCTGTCCACAAGGCTCCACTTGCGGCCGCCATCTTTCTTTCCAGAGAGGAGAGGGCGAATGGGGCAACACCCTTTCCCCTCCGGACAGACATGATGGCCTGGATTAACGCATAGTCCGTTCACTTTTCTGCTTCAAGCTGCTGGGTTCTGCATTAAGTCCTTGTGTTTCTGGGACTGTGGCCGTACTCCAAACTTAACTCTGATTTTCAGGGAGAAACATTGGGTGGTTTACTTCCCATTGATCACTTTGTATATAGAGAGAGATTGCGCGGCCGTGTAAGCAGCGGCGCGGTATTGAGGAAAAGTCCTAGTTCCCGCATACTCGAGCTGTGATTGCAGAGGCTTCTGGTCACCAGGGTTCCATCTGGGGAAGGCAGGATGCGGTACCTACCCGATCTGGGACTTCCCGATGATCTCGGCTCTTTTTGGAACCTGTTTTTTTCTTTTTCTCCGTGAGGTGTGGGTCCAGCCCTCCATGTGGCCCTTCTCTTCCGGCTGTATGCTGTAAAGATTGCTCTGGGGGGCAGGCTGTGGGCGTGGCTTCCGGAATCAGAGGTTACCTTGGAGCTGTAGTCCCAGCAGATTTGAGAAAAAGTCCTAGTTCCCGCATACTCGAGCTGTGCTTATAGAGGCTTCTGGTCACCGGGGTTCCATCTGGGGGAGGCAGGATGCGGTACCTACCCCATCTGGGACTTCCCGATGATCTCGGCTCTTTTCGGAACCTGTTTTTTTCTTTTTCTCCGGAAGCTGTGGGTCCCGCCCTCCATGTGGCCCTTCTCTTCCGGCTGTATATATCGCTGTTCTCTTCTTTACCAACAAAATGGCATGTCGGATTTCAGAAGATAGAATGTTGGGAACGACATATCCATCTTGTGGAATTTGGTATGTGGGCAGGTGGACGTGGCTATTGAAGAGATCTGAGTAAAATCATGGATAATCTTCTCCAGGGGGTGTAGCAATAGCACAGCAGTACGGTTTTTGCCTTGTAAGCAGCCAACATGGCCAACCCGAGTTCGATTCCTCCGCCCCTCTCAGAAATCCCGGCAAGTTTCAAAGAGTATCTTTTTTTTCTTTTTTTATTAGTGAAACACCATGAGGTATAGTTATAGGCTTACAAATTTTGTGCTTGGGTTTCAGTTATACAATGATCAAGTGCCCATCCCTCCACCAGTGCCCATCATCCATCACCATGGGTCCCAGCATCCCCCCCCACCCCCCATCTCCCCCATCCCATCCTGCCTCTGTGGCAGGGTATTCCCCCTTGTTCTCTCTCTCTTCTTTTGGGTACTGTGTTTTGCAAGAGAGGCATTGAGTGGCAATCATGTTTGGTCTATAGACTACTTTTAGCATGCTTCTCCCACCCTGGGAGGGTCCTCACAACAACCTTCATTTGGTGCTCTCTTCTCTATCTGAGCTTCCTTTTCACCTAGAACGTGTGGCTGGCCTTCCATTCATGGAGCAAAATTCCTGGTACTAATCTCAGCCATTTCTGGGTGTTAGTCTCCCTTTTTGTTGCTTTATGTTCCCCAGACGAATGCAATCTTTCTGTGTCTATCCCGCTCTTTCTGACTGATTTCGCTTAACATGATACTTTCCATGTAGTACCACTTGTATATAAATTTCATAACTTCATCTTTTCTAACAGCTACTCCATTGTGTAAATGTACCAAAGTTTCTTTAACCAGTCATCTGTTCTTGGGCACTCAGGTTTTTTCCAGATTCTGGCTATTGTAAAGAGTGCTGCAATGAACAAACAATTGCAGATGTCACTTCGACTATACCTTTTTGCCTCTCTGGGATATATTCCCAGGAGTGCTATAGCTGGATCAAATGGCAGATCAAATTCTAATTTTTTGAGAGTCGTCCATACTGTTTTCCAAAAGGGTTGGACCAGCCGGCATTCCCACCAGCAGTGAAGGAGGGTCCCTTTCTCGCCACATCCGCGCCAGCACCGGTTGCTTTTGTTCTTGTGGATGTGGGCCAGTCTCTGTGGTGTGAAATGATATCTCATTGTGGTTTTGATCTGCATCTCTCTGATGATTAGTGATGTAGAGCATTTTCTCATGTGCCTTTTTGCCATTCGAATTTCTTCTTTGCGAAAGTTTCTGTTCATTTCCTCACCCCATTTTTTGATGGGGTTGGGTGATTTCTTCTTGTGGAGTTTAACCAGTACATTGTATATCCTTGATATCAACCCCTTGTCGGATGTGTACTTGGTGAATATCCTTTCCCATTCTGTAGGCTGTCTTTGTATTTTGGTCACTGTTTCTTTTGAGGTGCCAAAGCTTCTTAGTTTAAGATAGTCCCATTTGTCTATCTCTGTTTTCACTTGCTCGGCGAGTGGCGTGACATCTTTGAAGATACCATTAGCTTCAATATCATGGAGAGTTTTGCCGACTTTGTCTTCAATAAACATTATGGATTCTGGTCTGATGTTGAGGTCATAAATCCATTTTGATCTTACTTTTGTGCATGGTGTTAGGCAGAAATCTGAGCCCACTTTTTTGCATGTAGCCGTCCAATTTTGCCAGCACAGTTTATTGAAGAGGCTTTCCCTGCTCCATTTCACTTTTCTTGCCCCCTTATCAAAGATTAGATGATTATATGTTTGGGAGGAAATGTCAGTATATTCAACTCTGTTCCATTGGTCTGCAGCTCTGCTTTTGTTCCAGTACCATGCTGTTTTAATTATTACTGCCTTGTAGTAGAGTTTGAAGTTAGGGAGGTTGATTCCTCCCATTTTCTTTTTCCCAAGAATTGCTTTAGCTATTCGTGGGGGCTTATTGTTCCATATAAATTTCAGGAGTGTTTGCTCCATTTCTTTGAAGAATGTCATGGGTATCCTTATAGGGATTGCATTGAATTTGTACAGTGCTTTGGGACGTATTGCCATTTTGATGATGTTGGTTCTCCCCATCCATGAACAGGGGATATTTTTCCATTTCCTCGTGTCCTCTTTTATTTCCTGAAGTAGCGTTTTGTAGTTTTCTTTGTACAGGTCCTTTACTTCCTTAGTTAAGCTGATTCCTAGATACTTGATTTTCTGGGGCACAATTGTGAATGGGATTGTTTTCTTGATGTCACTTTCTTCTCTTTCACTATTTGCGTATAGGAATGCCATGGAATTTTGGGTATTGATTTTATAGCCTGCCACTTTACTATACAAGCCTATTGTTTCTAGGAGTTTCTTGGTAGAGGTTTCAGGGTTCTCTAAGTATAGTATCATGTCATCTGCGAATAGTGAGAGCTTAATTTCTTCTTCTCGTGTTTCGTGGCATACAGACTTTCAAAGTAGTCTCTGATGATCTCTTGAATTTCTTTAGTTTCTGTTGTGATATCCCCATTCTTATTTCTGATTCTATTTATTAGGGTTCTCTCTCTCTGTTTCTTTGTGAGTGTTGCTAGTGGTTTATCTATCTTATTTATTTTCTCGAAGAACCAGCTCTTGGTTTCATTGATCTTTCGGACTGTTTCTTTGTTTTCCATGTCGTTGATTTCTGCTCTAAGTTTTATGATCTCTTTTCTTCTGCCTGATTTAGGCTCTTTCTGTTGATCCTTTTCTAAGGTCTTGAGCTGTGAGGTCAAATTGTTTATATGTATCATTTCTATCGACTTAAGATATGCTTGCAGAGCTATAAATTTTCCCCTTAATACAGCTTTCGCTGCATCCCATAAGTTCTGGTAGTTTGTGTCTTCATTCTCATTTGTTTCCAGGTATCTTTTGATTTCATCCTTGACTTCGTTCCTGACCCACTCATTGTTCAGCATCGAGTTGTTTAATTTCCAGGTGTTTGATTTGGTTCTTCGTGTCTTTGTGTGATTCACTTCTATCCTCAGTGCATCATGGTCTGAAAAGATGGCTGATACTATTTCTATCTTCTTGATTCTGTTGAGGTATGTTTTGTGTCCTAGCACGTGGTCTATTTTGGAAAATGTTCCGTGCGCACTGGAGAAGAATGTGTATTCTTTCTTTTGGGGGTGTAAAGCCCTGTATAAGTCCATAAGCCCTTTCTCTTCTATTACTTCTTTCAAAGCCAATAATTCCTTGCTGGGTTTTGTTCTTGTTGATCTATCCAGAGGTGATAAGGCGATGTTGAAGTCTCCAAGTACTATTGTGTTGGTAGTGATGTCCTCCTTAAAATCTGTTAGCAGTTGTTTTAAATATTTAGCTGTTCCCTCATTAGGTGCGTATACATTTAAGAGTGTGATTTCTTCCTGTTGTACGTATCCCTTGATGAAGAGAAAATAGCCTTCACTGTCCCTTCTAATCTTTTTCAAGGTGAAATTAATGTTGTCGGATACTAGTATGGCCACCCCAGCTTTTTTGAGAGAGTTGTGTGCTTGCAGGATTGTTTTCCATTCTTTGACTTTGAGTCTGTGTTTGCTCTAGCAGTTGAGGTGAGTTTCTTGTAGGCAGCAGAATGTTCGGTTCTGTCTCTGTATCCATTTTGCCACTCTGTGTCTCTTAACTGGTGAATTTAGACCCTTGACATTGAGCGAGAGAATGGTTATGGGGTTTTGTGTCATCTTTCTGTGCGGGTGTGCTGTGGTTGTAGGGTTTGTCTTTTCTTATAGTAGCCCCTTTAGGCCTTGCTTTAGGTTTGGTTTTGAGTCTATGAAGTTCCTGAGCTGCTGTTTATCTATAAAATAGTGTACTGTTCCTTCGATTTTGAGGGAGAGTTTAGCCGGATAGAGTATTCTTGGTGAAGCATTCATTTCCGTGAGTTTTTTTACTATATCTCGCCACTGCCTTCGGGCTTGTAGGGTTTCCTCTCATAGGTCTGCTGTGAATCTAAGGGATGCTCCTTTGTATGTGATTTCCTTCTTTGCTCTTGCTGCTTGCAGTATTGTGTCTCTATCAGCAGTATCGATCATTCTAACTATGATATGTCTTGGAGTGTTTTTGTTGGGGTCTCTTTTAGCTGGCACCCTTTGGGCTCCTTGAACCTGAATGGCTGCATTGTGCAGCTCTGGGAAGTTTTCAGCAATGATTTGTTTGACGGTGTTTTTTTCGTTGGGATTGTTTCCCTGAGCTTCAGGTAGTCCCATGATTCTAATATTGTTCCTCTTGGAATCATCTGCTAGGACTCTGATTCTCTGTAGAGCCATTTTGAGGTCCCTTGCCACTGTTTGTTGTTGCGTGTTGGCTTGTTGCAGCTGATCTTCCAGCTCACTGATTCTCTCTTCAGCTGTGGTCATTCTATTTTTAAGAGAAGAAACTGAGTTTCTCATTTCATCTATGGAATCTTTTAATCGTGACATTTCTGCTCTCATTTCTTCTCGTAATTTGTCGATTTTTTCTGTGGTGTTACTGGCTGTCTGTCTGACTGTTTCATTGAGTTGATTGAACATCTTGATGACTTTGTATCTGAATTCTATGTCAGAGAGTTCCCTTAGGTGAGCTGTATTGACGGAATGTTCTAGATTGTTTTCGCTGTTCTCCTCCGCTTGAGGTGGGGATTTTCTTTGTTTCTTCATATTGCTGAGTAGGTTGGGAACTAGATTCCTTGGGGACTAGGTTCCTTAGTATGGGAAAACAACCTGCGGCCACCGGAAATTAAGCCACGCCCACTTTGAGGCCACGCCCACTTTTGAGGAGGCCTCTACAGAACCCTGGGTTTGGGATGAGATGTGTGCCACGGTCAGGAGTGAAGAGGGCAGGGCAGACGCTCAAAACTGCTTCTCTTCAGGCATCTCGGGGGACTCCTGGGGTCCTGCAGGGAAAGATGGAGGTTCCAGGGTCACGAGCCGGCAGCTGTGCTGACCTGGATTTAAGATGAGATGGGCGCCGTGGTCAGGAGTGAAGAGGGCAGGGCAGACGCTCAAAACTGCTTCTCTTCAGGCATCTCGGGGGACACCTGGGGTCCTGGATTTAAGATGAGATGGGCCCGCGGTCAGGAGAGTCTCAAAGAGTATCTTGCTCGCACGGCAAAGCCTAGCAAGCTCCCCTTCTTGTATTCAATATGACAAACACAGTAACAATTGTCACAATGGAGACATTACTGGGGTCCCTTTGAGCAAATCAATGAACAATGGGAGAACAGTGACAGTGACGGTGAATCTTCTCCATTGCCTTTCTGGAAGATGTGATAGATCCATCAGGACATCAGAGGGCAGTCATCTTGGTCCTGTAATTGGAGAAGGACAGGCAGGCATTGCCAATGCTTTTCCCGCTTTCTGCTGCATTGGCCAGCACTGCTGCTCTTCTCTCATTGAGATCTTCCTTTATAGCTTCTCTGCACTGCTTTGCAAGTTCAGATGTTCGCTTGTGGTTGCCTGAGGCTCCTGCCAAGCCATGTTGGCAAATGAGCATGAGAGTTTCCGAAGACAGCTGTCTTTTTGTGGCTTTCTCTCTCTCAGCATTCCTCGCACAATCTTGGAGGTGCTGAACCAGTCAATCATATTCCTCATCGATGTTGTCAACGATGGCATCTTCCCATGTTGCAGCAATAGTGCCAAAGAGCTTCCAGTTGGTGGTCGTTCTGGGAGTTGTCTTCTTAAACTTTGCAGCCTTTTCTCCCCCCTCCATGAAGTACAAGTTTATACGAAGAAGACAGTGGTCCGATCCCATTTGGAATTTTGGGACAACAGCGACATCAGTTAGGCATGGTGATTTTAATGCCAAGATAGGACCAAGAAGATCACCCAAAGAACTCCACATTGGGACCCTTACCCTAGAATAGAACGAACAGGGTGAGAGACCATCTGAGTTGAATATGATGAATATGATGTGGTCATATTGAATATGATGTGGTCAATTTCATTGTGGAACTGTCCACCAGGAGACTCCCATGTCCAACATTAGATTTGGCCTTCTGGAACTGTGAGTTATCATGGATGGTTTTGGTCAACATGATGAACTCAGACGGTCTCTCACTCTGTTCATTCTATTCTAGGGTAAGGGTCCCAATGTGGAGTTCTTTGGGTGATCTTCTTGGTCCTATCTTGGCATTAAAATCACCAACAATGATCTTGTAGAAGGTGTGGTCTTCTTATAGAACTTCTCTAGCTCTGTGTAGAGTTTCTCAATTTCTTCTTCATCATAGTTGGAGATGGAGTTCTTAAAACCTCCATTCTAAATTCCTTGTCAGAGAGGTTATATAGCTCACTATTACTGGTTGGATCATCTGAGCTAGCTTCTTCACTCACTTATTCTGTTGGTTTTCTGCATTGCTTTACCATTGTTACCTGTGCAGTTTGGACTTTCATGCTCATTGTTACTATTGTGCCTTTGGTGTAAGGTAATTGAGGTAAGGGTAATGAATTATTGGCCTAATGTGTTTTTGGTGATCAGGCAGCCCTAGTTTCATATAAGAGGTTAATCTGTGGTTCTTATCAGTACAGAGGCGATTAACACAAGGCCGCTAATGGCTCCAGAAGCCACTCCCACTGGGCCTCTGACTTATGATTGAAGCTTGCAGCTCCAACCCGGACATGGAGCTGTCTCCTGCCTCTGCTCTGCTGGTCCCATGGAGCTTTGTCCTTGACCTCCACCCTGGATGGCTCACAACCTGGGGTCCCCAAGCCACTCCCCAAGTCTCTCTCTTTGGAGCAGGGAAATTCTTTTCTTTGCTATTATCTCATCCACCAGCTGTTCTTTCTTCTCTTCTTGGAATTACTATGTTAAATAAAATAAAAAAAATAAAGGCCCTCCCGTTGTTCATCTATTTGCTCGAGCGGACCCAGTAATGTCTCCATTGGAGATTTTGTTGTTACTGTGTTTGGCATATCGAATACGTCACGGGGAGCTTACCAGGCTCTGCCATGTGGGCGAGATACTCTCAGTAGCTTGCCGGGCTCTCCAAGAGGGGCAGAGGAATCGAACTCGGGTCGGCCATGTTGGCTGCGTGCAAGGCAAACGCCCTACCGCTGTGCTAATATTGCTGTGCTAATATTACTATGAATTACTATGTTAATTCATAGCGTTGTTTTGTCTTGCTATCTGTATCGCTGTATCACTGTCATCCCGTTGTTCATCTATTTGCTTAAGCGAGCACCAGTAATGTCTTCATTCATCCTAACCCTGAGATTTTAGCAGCCTCTCTTTACTTCTCCTTCCCAATGGTACCGCGTTGAAGGCTCTTTCAGGGTCAGGAGAGTGAGACCCATTATTGTTACTATTTTTGGCATATCAAATACGCCACAGGAAGCTTGTCAGGCTCTGCCATGTGGGCAGGATACTCTCGGTAGCTTGCTAGGCTCTCTGAGAGGGAGAACTAGACTACAAGAACTAGACTCTGCATCGCTCTTTTCCAGGATCTTTGTTTTATAGTCTCTGGATCTTGGCCGTTGATGAGATTATATGGCGCTTGGGGGAGGGGGGGCAGTTTGTGGGTGTGACTGCCTGGCTACTGGAAAATGGGGGATCTGAGTAGAGGAGGCCCAGTCCTGATCCAAGCAGGCTTGGAGATCTTAGCCCCAGATCCCGCACACCTGCATTTCTCTGCCGGTTCCTTCAGGTGTGAGGCTCATCCAAGTGTGTGGAAAGTGGCCTTGAGATTGGCTGTGGCTGTGGGTTCTGGAGGTCTTCGGTTGCAGGGCTCTACTAGGGGCTGGGAGGGAAACTCAACTCGCCCCCCCAAGAAGCCCCGGTGAAGACAGCCAGGTGCGGGGGCAGGAGATTCTGCTATCTTGCTATAATTAATTATATATTATAGTTCTTTAATTTTTATTACATATATAATTTTCTTCATTATTTTGAAATCTTTTGTCTATTACCTTTTCTTTTATTTTTTAAAAATTTAGTTATAACACAATGATTAACTAAGTTGTTTACAATACAGTTGTTTCAGGCATTCAATGTCGCAACACCAATCCCATCACTACTATGCGTTTCCCTCCACCAATGTATTACACATCATATTACCTGTTCTTTATTGCTGATGTTGTGTGTCTTGTCCTCAAGGCTTGACTTTTGACTTCATTCATAGATAATATAGTAGTTACTGAGTCCTACTACTAATTTCTCTAGTCCCTTTAATTTTATGTTTTATGACTCCTTTAAATTTTTAATCAAGATTTCTTCAAGTTTATTGAATATCACTTTAAGAAGTTCTTGAGTTTTGTGAATATTGTGAGGATGGCTGTTCATATGTGTAAAAAATACACTCCGCGAAAGAATGATGTGTTTGCAGGCTCTCCAGGTGGATCTTTCTCACCACCCACATTCAGTACTCTCGAGCCGCTGTGTATGGACTGGATCTGGATGGCTGTTGGCGATGGGCAAGTGAAGGAAGAACAAGGACCAAGCTGGTTGCTGATTAGTTGCTATTTATTAAATCTCTTGTCTCTCCCATCTCACACACTCTTCATTCCTCGCACCCTTGCCCTTCATTCCTAGCTCTCAGATCCCTTCATTGCTAGCTCTCTCCCTCGCCCTTCATTCCTCGATTTCTTCCTCTTACTTTTAATTCTAGATTCCCTTCTCACTATGACTCCAACCCCCTCTGCTCTTACAGTCTTAGTTTGTATAAGCAATCAGTAGGATGGTGATACAAAGGTGGGGCTGAACATTAGCAGATCAACTATCTGCTAATAGTTATCAATAACACAGATTAATTATCAAGAGAGGTTAGGCCACTCCTCCAGAAGATCAACTCAAGGACAAACTGTCATCTAAGGAGATTACTTCAGATTACTAGGAGATCTGCTCAAGGGTGGGATCCCATCCAGGGTGTGTCGCTTTCTTCTTTCCTCTGCTAGTAATCCTCTTAAATAGTTGTAGTAAATTTACTTCTAATATTTCTAGCAATGTCATTCTGTATGAGCACAGTAAGAGGTATATCAAACTTAAGGTTTGGTTCTTCCTGAGGACATCTCACTATATACTCCAGACGACAGTCCTCAGGCCAGGTTAGTCTTCCTAATCCCAACAGGGTCTTAATCTCGTCGTTACTTTTGGATCATGAGAGCATTTGTCCATGGTCAAGCTCTCAATTTATAGTTGAATATTGTGGTGCTTTGGCCTGGCCCATTTCGATACCAGGGTAGCTCACAGCTTGCACTGGGTCCATTCAGTCCTCGTCAGGAATCTGCTTTGGGGGTGGTAGGAACTAAGGGTAACTTAGTTGAGAAAGCAGATGCCCAAGAGTAAATATTATTTGGAGTCAACCAACTCCCAAGTTACAAAAGCATAATATTAACTGTCCTCCTGTGTCCATACAGAAAGAACATTGCTTCAAGGTAAACTATGTAAAAGACATAACTTACAGTACAAGTTCAGTGTTCTTAGAAAGATCTGTTCTTACAAGCTAACAGAATCTGATTAGAGAAAAAGGTGATTAACTGGTTGGGGAGGAGAGCACAGAGAAGAGTTTACAGATAAACAAAGGAATGGGAGTGCCTTGGGAGCAATATGGTGGATGTAACCTGATAAACCTAAGTTTCCTGCGGCAAGCCTGAAAGGATAAACCCAGTGTTTTCCTACACATATGTCATTCTGAAAGATCTGGTGTATCTGAAGACCTTCTATCACTGTCTGTTAATACTTATGAATTCCTTGATTTTTTTTTATTATTCCTGGTGTTTTGTGGAAATTAAGTGTGGAACTCCATATTTCAGATTTTCTGAACTGCAATTCAGTGTATCTGTTTTTAGTGTCAGGCCTGTGACCCTATTGATTTCTGGGAGCCAAAGGTGCTGTATAAGGATTTTTGAGGTATTTGTGAAGTTAATCTAGTGCTGTGGCTCTGATTTCTGCACGCCTAAATTACAATGGGATTTGTGACATTTGTGCTTTGTAGTTGTTACAGGGTCTATCTAGCTTGAGCTCTGATCCTAGGTTCACATTTTCTCTGTCTGACAATTGATATGCATCACAGTCCAGTTGACCTGGAAAGTGAGTATGCATTCACATGCACCCAATCACAGCTGTTCTGCAAGCTGATCTTTGATACTATTCAGTACTTTACATTTGCCAGTATCAGTTTGGTAATGATTGTTTGAAACCACAGCCTATAAACCGTAAGTTTTTGTTTCTACTTTTGGAAAATTTCTTTTGTAGAGTTCCTGGGATTAGGCCTGGAACATGACACAGGTCATGTGAGATAGAGTCAGGATTCCAACCTTCACTTACCATTGCTTTTTCAGAACAAGCCTCAGCTGCCCCATTTCTAGTACTAATCCCTGAGATTTCAATAAGCATGAGACCCATGATGGCATGCTCCTTTCTCTAACCTGGGAGCAGCTGATGCATTGATTGGATATGAAATTTTATTTGTGGGTCCTGTTCAATTAGATCTTCAGAAA
Source organism: Sorex fumeus (assembly GCF_029834395.1). Lineage (NCBI taxonomy): Eukaryota > Metazoa > Chordata > Mammalia > Eulipotyphla > Soricidae > Sorex > Sorex fumeus. Next base: position 8,976,730 of record NW_026606103.1, read on the forward strand.
TCCTTTTGGAAATATGCTGTTATTACTAGCTATTGCAGCAGTCTGGCCACAGGAGAACGACTTTATTTCTCTTTGTAGTCCTGATAGCAGCAGGTTGGCATGAGGAGTTGATGTCGATTAGTCCTGTGTAGTACTTTCTTTCTTTAAAGGATTATATTTTCTTAAAAGGATTATATTTTCCACTCTTAGGTTTTTTTCTAAAACTGGAATTTTCCTATAATACCATAAATTCTTTGAGCAGATATTTATCAGCAGTCTCTATGATAGCAAAGTATTTTTCAACAGAAAGTCTGCTTGGCAGATAAACATGGTGTGTAATTAAAGGATTAGCTTCATTTCTCCAGAAATTAAGTTAGGAGGGGACCACTTTTGTGCTAACTTGTTTATGGTAAAATTATTTGTCATTTTGCAGGGAATAGCTCTCAAGCTGTGAGATGGTGTCACTTTTGATATTTTACCCTCAGAGGTGATTGGAAAATGACAGTACAGAATATGGGTAGTGACACATACCTGAATTGTCTCCAGCTTGTCACATCATAATTTCCTGTTTTGTGGGTAAAGAACTTCCCTTTCCCTCATGACCCGCTTCATTTTCTGTGAACAGAAAAGAAAGTGTACTTTCTTATACTCTGGAAATGCCTAGAGTTTTGTGCAGACTGGATGGTTGTACTTACTGGATAAATCTGTCTGTCTCTGACCCAAGCCACAGTGACTGGACAGTAGTTGGGTTGTGACCAATGAGCAGTATGTAAGGACAGAAGACCTGGCTGGAGAACCGTAGAAAGCACCAGTTTTATCTAGTTCCCAAAGCCTCTTGATTCCCTCTGACAATCTGCTGCTTTCTTTGAACACAGGTGTTGACTGTCTCTATGAAAAGTGGAGTTTGCCTGACTGGCATTTGCTGTACCAAGATCTTTGACTCTCAGGGCTACTCATCATTAACAATGACTCAGAAAAATGGTACTGCCCAAAGTCCCTAGAGATACTCTTCAAGTTTCCAATGCAGTGGAAAGTGCCCTATCCAAAACCTTTCATCAATGTTGGACCCGAACACCCAAATTCTGTCCTCACGCTGCCCCCACAGGTGGTATTTGAAGTGGAATTTTGAAAGATAAAAAATTTATTGCTCTGATTTAAGTGTGCACACGTGTGTGTGTGTGTGTGTGTGTGTGTGTGTGTGTGAAGTGGGAGTAAAATCTGTTGAGTGAAATCAGGAAGATTACTGGCATATTTGGAAAGGAGAGGGAGATAGTGCAGGAAACTCTTTTGGGACTTGTTTGGGAAATGATGACTGTGTTGTTTCCTTGTGTTGTCAGTGACTTGATACCACAATGACTGTACTCCTGTTCCTAGCTCTCTCATTCAGCTTTGCGCTTCTCCCAGAGTCCAGAAGATTGGCAGGCCTGCCTCTGGGACATTTCACTCTACAGAGGTAGCTTCCATCCCAGGGGAATGAGAGTTGGGCTGGTGTGGGAAGGCCTGTAAAGGAATGCATGAGTGATAATGCCATCACTTACAAGAATCTCATCTTTCCCCATCCCTTAAGCACAATACCCATGTTCTTTGATAGATTATCTGTAAAGAAAATGAAAAGATAGAATGATAATCCATTCCTATTCTATTCTGTTTTGCAAAGTTCTATTTCTTGGCTGGGTAGAGATTATAATAATTCATAAAGGATAATATTTTATTTTAAATATTTTTTAAATTATTAAATCACCTTGATATACGATGTTATTCATGATTGATTTTCAGTCATACAATATTTGAGCACCCATCCCTTCACCAGTGTTCACTTCCCTTGGTCCCAGTTTCCCTCCCCACCTCATTCTGCCTGAATGGCAGACACTTTTCTTTTTTTCTTTGAGACATATTGTGATTTGCAATACTAATACTGAAAGGGTATTATGCACATCACTTTACCTTTTTTCATTAGAGAGTTTTTGTCCAGGGAAGAATTACATTTTAAACACATTTTGCAAGAAGAAAAGAGCCTGCCAAAGAGGCAGGCAGTGGGTGGGGCAGAGGGGGTGATGGGAAAGAACCTGGAGACACTAGTGCTAGGAAAAGTACACTGGTGGAGAAATGGGTGTTGGAATACTGTAAGACTGAAATTCAGTCATGAACAGCTTTGTAAGTGTCTATCGCACAGTGATTCAATAAAAAAGTTTAAAAAAAATAAAATATTTTGTATCTACATTAAATTTTAGTTAAAAAGCCCTGGTAATGGCAATGTACTCAATATGTACATTAATGCAAAGTTACATTTTTCATACACAAACATATAAATAAAAATGAAAACTTATTCTTCTGGCTTACATCATTTGACATAATATCATCTGGTTCTATCTGTGTTGCAGTGAATTGCATGATTCCATCGTTCCTTATATCTGTGTAGTATTCCACTATATATATGTATATATATATATATGTATATATATACCACATCTTCATGATACACTGATCCATTGTTGGACATCTAGGTTAATTACAAATCTTAGTGATTGTACTGAATGCTGCAATGAACAATGGTGTGTGACTGTCTTTTTGAATATTTTCATGTCCTGGTGATATCACTTATATATGGTATTTAGAATAACTGGATGAGGAAATGCAATTTTTAAAAGGAAAAGTTCTAGACCACCCTTTTCCCCAGAGTAGAGGAAGGAGAAGGAAAGAAATTAAGTTGTAGGGGAGTGGAGGAGAAGAGACAGATGAGAAGAAATGGGGACAAGGATCTTAGGTACATTTGGTGGTGTTAAGGATTCATAGAGCTACATATCCAAACTACGGAGTAAACAACACTGAAGTCATAAGATCCGATCTTAAAAGGAACCTATCATGATAGGAGGTTGGGGTATGGGAGGGGGATGGGAGGGAATTTGGGAGCACTGGTGGAGAGAAGTTGACACTGGTAGCGGGATCACTGACAGGCACAGTATCTATAAAACAGAACTATGAATGACTTTGTGACTCACAGTTCTTTAATAAAATAAAAAGAAAAGAAAAGAAAAAACAGCAGTTTACCGTTGGGGCTATGAAATTATTCCTTACAGCTAAATGTAATGTTCCAGGATTAGGTCCAGGTCTCTTTGTTTCCAAAACGATGAGGCCTCAAGGCACCGAGGTGGGCAGTTTTCCTCTCCAACTCTGTCCAGACAGATGGAGGCAGGAAGGATTAGTTTTGATCATGCTTGCTAGATGTATGAGTAATAGTCTTCCTGGTAATTATTCTTGATGTTTGACAGTTCTAGGCTCAACTTTTGCAGTTTGAAATGTTGGCAGCTCATGTATTTTTAAAGCATTCATATTTTCCTACAAATGACTGTTTTTTTCACAGGCTCCCACTCCTGGTGACTTGTTTCAAATAGAGGGAGGGAGTTTTTCGGAGTCACAAGCCCAGAGGGGAGCTTGGTGCCTCAGTAAACAATCTATCTCTTACAACTATTAGCTTCAACACAAAAGTTGGACTTTTAAATTAATAAAGTAATAAGAAATTTTTCAGATAAATTTTTCAGTTTTTAGTGGAAAGAATAACTGAAAGCTTTGGAATGAGACTTAATTTTGCTTCTAACTTTGTGACTTATTAGCAATGTTAATTTGTCAAAGTTTCCTAACTACTAAGTCCATTTTCCCTCTTCAGATTTGGAACAACAATAATACTTGGTATTGTTCAATAAGATTCTACTGTCACTGTCATCCCATTGTTCATCGATTTACGCAATGGGTACCAGTAAGGTCTCCATTCGCCCCAGCCCTGAGATTTTAGCAGCCTCTCCTTACTCGTCTTTCCCAATAGAGCCATACTGGAGACTCACTCAGGGTCAGGGAAATGAGACCCATTATTGTTATTGTTTTTGGCACATGGAATTCGCCACAGGTAGCTTGCCAGGCTCTGCCATGCAGGTGGGATACTCGTGGTAGCTTGCCGGCTCTCCAAAGGCATATATAAAAATATATATACATATATATGTAGCACTGTCCTCCCACAGTTCATCGATTTACTCGAGCAGGCACCAGTAACGTCTCCATTGTAAGACTTGTTGTTACTGTTTTTGGCATATAGAGTATGCCACAGGGAGCTTGCCAGGCCCTGCCATGAAGGTGGAATACTCTCTATAGCTTTCTTGGCTCTCTGAGAGGGATGGAGGAATTGAACCCGGGTCAGCTGTGTGCAGGGCAAAGGCCTTACCCACTGTGCTATCGCTCCAGCTATGTGTGTGTGTGTATATATATATATATATATATATATATATATATATATGTATGTAGGTATATATATATACATATATATATATTTCCCCTCTATGATTTGTTTCCTACTGTCTGAACCCCATCAAATATGGCGTGGTAATTATGGAAAATGGGTAGGGAGTGTCTTATCATGTCTTCAGGAATATGTTCACTCATCTGTGGGTCTCCATATGAGCATGTGCAAAGCAGCCTAGAGCGTGGTGATGGTTGGGTAGTGGAAGGTGGCTGCTGGGACTAGATCTCTTGGGCTACAGAGGGCTCTCACCCACCCCATCCCCAAAAAAAGATTCTATAGTGAATTTAAATCTGGCCCAGAGTCTAAGCATATGTAAATGAATAGGAAAGTAGTAGTATTAACTGGGAGAAAGCATGTAATTACAACCTAGACAAGGATTCAAAAGGAAGTCTCTATAAGACAGAGGTTGGTATGCTATAAAAAGTGGGTCAACTCCAGCCTGTGGTATATTTCATAGATGTATAATTCTTACACTTGTAAAACAGATAAAAGCAAATAACAATATAACAGAAACTATGTATATAGGTTATGAGACCTAAAATATTTGCTTTCTGCCTTACAGAAATTTGTTGGTGCCTGTTCTAAAATAAATCTTTGAACATCAAAGCAAAGACTACATCTGAGGAAAACAAACATTATACATTGATCTATATCTATATCTATCTACATATATATGTATGTATACATATATGTGTATGTTTGTGTGTGTGTTTCCTATTACAGTGAGAGTGGAGAGGGAAGGAAAGGGTACCAGGTAATCTAGTTGACCCATTGGTCATAAATCTCACCCATATTGGCGAAAGAACCATTCAGTCAGTGGAAATATCTTATTGCCAAGATAACTAAAGTGGTATTGGGGCTGGAAACTTCTGTTGTGACCCCACACCCGTCTATGGCTCGATGATGACAGGAAAAGCAACAATCTCCACACACATGTGTGGTTAAGGAACAAAGGAAAAACTAAAGGGCAAACGTTTAAGTTCACAAGATAAATAACCAGCAGCATGGTCTCTCTCTGATGCCATGTTTGGTGGCCATGAGCCACTTTCCCACCCTAGCCTGCAGCCACAGTCAATAGATGCAGGAAGGAGGGAACAGGGCCACCAGGTTGTTTGGTGATCAGTTGCCATTTATTCCATTCTCCCTATGCTCCTGCTCTAGTCTCAATAAGCGCCCCATTTTATCTCACACTGACCTTCATTCCCCTCTCCTCCTGTCTCCCAGGTGCATCTCTCCAGGTTCCTTCTCACAGCCTTGGTCTCAGCCCAACCTCCAAGTCTTCCAGGTAGCAATGCCACCTAGGTCAGGTAGCATAATCAACATAAGAAAGCCCTTCCCTGAGGGAAGTTCTTCTAAGATAAAACAAAGATCTCCTGGCTCAAAGGCGAAATACCATCTAGGGGTGTGTTTCTCCTTTCCCTAGTCCAACAACCATCTTAGATGTACTTCTAAATAATCTTTCTAGTCACTTTGTATGAACACAGTAAGAGATACATTAAGCTTGTAGGGTGGATCTCCTGGGGACATCTCACTATAGATCCCAGACTACAGTGCTCAGGCCATATTAATCTTTCCTAACCCTAACAGGGTCCTAATTCAGTTGTTACTCTTTGGATCATGATAGAATTTGTCCATAAACATCCTCTTAGCTTATAGTTAAGTATTATGGCACATGACCTGGCCCATTGCAATGCCAGGTTAGCTCACAGCTTGCCCTGGGACCATCCAGTCCCTCATCAGGATACTGCTTTTGGGGTGCTAGAAACTAAGGGCAACTGAAGCCTAAATCTAGAGAACAGATGCCCAAGAGTAAGTATTATTCAGAGTCAATTAACTCCCAATTTACACAACCATAGCATTAACTCTTCCTTTGTCTATACAAAAAAAAAAGAAAGGAAGAAAAATATTGCTCTCAAGTAAACTATTTAAAATGAAATAAGGGTAGGAGAAAAGCAATATTTCACTTGTATCACTTGCATCACTTCTTCTCATCCTGCTGTTCATCAATTTTTTTGAGCATTATTCAAAAGGAGTAACGTCTCCATTCATCCCTGTCATGTGCTAGTGTAGCCCAATGGCATCTACTCGCTCCAGGAACACAAAGAGTCTCAAACTCTTCACTCAGGGTCTTGATGAAGAAGTCCGACCACCTCATAGATGGGTGGCCAGGCATTCTTTTGATGTCCTGTGGAATCCAGTCAGTAACAGCTCTAGTCCAGCAGACATCTCCAGAACGTTTTACATGTCTGGTCCATCTGATTTTCAATGCCTTGGCAAATGAGACAATGTTCCTGATTCTCAATCCTCGACAAAGGTCTGGACTCCGGATTCCTTCTCTCACTTGAGTGAAGCATGATACTCCAAGCATAGCTCTTTTAATTCCTCTTTGGGACACCTGAATAGCTGTTTTCATAGGGCCCAGATCTCTGAGGCATATGTTAGTGCAGGAAGAACGATGGAGTTGAAAAGACGTGCCTGGAGCCAGAGGTCCTTTGTCCTCTTAACCACTACTTTGACGCTGTGGAGACATTCCATGCTGTTCTCTTCCTCCTGTGCAGCTCAGGAGCCAGGTCATTCATCACGTTGAGTACTCAACCCAAGTACACATAACTGCTGCATTCGGTGATGTTCATTTCATTGAGAGTAAATGGAACATCAGGAGCTAGTCCGTTTTTTATGAACATTGTTTTGGTGAGATTCAGCTGCAGTCCAACCTTTCCACACTCATGGTCGAAGTCAGTCAGCATTTGTGCCACTTGGCTAATGTTTGGTGTTATTAGTATGATGTCATCAGCGAAGCAGAGGTGGTGTAGTTGCCTACCATCTTCCTTCACTCCCATTCCTTCCCATTCCAGTTATTGCATGATCTTCTCGAGGGTGGCACTGAAGAGTTTCAGTGAAATGACATCACCCTGCTGAACCCATCTCTTAACATCAATGATCACTTCCTTTTTGCATGGTGAGATCCTGGTGGTGAATCCATAATACAGCTCGGAGAGGATCCTGATGTATTGAGTTTGAGCGCCCAGTTTGGCTAGGGCTTCAATGACAGCTTACGTCTCAACAGAATCAAAGACCATCTTTAAATCTATGAACGTTAGACAGAGCAGCATCTTGAACTCTTGCAAAACCTCAATGAGCTTGGTCACTGTATGGATATGGTCAATTGTGCTGAATCCTTTTCAGAACCTGGCTTAATTGCATGGTTGTCCTTCGTCTAGTGTTCTGCCAATCCTATTCAGGATGACTCAAGTGAACAGCTTGTAGATAACAGACAACAGGCATATCAGGCGATAGTTGCTGATGTTGTGGATGTCTCCCTTCTTGTACAAAGGTCCTGCTGGTTTTCCATGGGGTGAAACCTTGCATTCAGGCAGGTAACATGTGAAGAGCTGAGCCAGTATATTGATAAGTACCGACGGCAGATTCTTCAGGTGTTCAGGCCTGACCTTGTCAGGGCCTGGTGCTGTTCGCATCTTTACTGACAAAATGGTGTGTCAGATTTCGGAAGGGAGAACTTTGGGAACGACATATTCATCTAGCGGAATTTGGTACTTGGGCAGGTGGACATGGCTATCGAAGAGATCTGAGTAGAAGTCAGAAGGATAATCTTCTCCATTGCCCTTCTGGAAGATGTAATAGATCTATCAGGACGTCAGAGGGCAATTTTCTTGGTCTTATAGTTGGTGAAAGACAGGCAGGTGTTGCGAATACTTTAGCTGGATCTGCCACATCAGCCAACACTGCTACTCTTCTCTCTTTGAGGTCTTCCTTTATCGCTTCTCTGCACAGCTTTGAGAGCTTGAATGTTAATTTGTGATTGCCTGAAGCTTGCTTCAATCCATGTTGGCGAATGAGCTCAAGAGTTTCCTAAGAGAGACGTCTTTTTGTGGTTTTCTCTCTCTCAGCATTCTTCACACAATCATGGAGGTGCTGAACCAGTCAATTGTATTCCTCGTTGATGTTGTCAACAATGACATCTTCACATATTGTCACAATAGTGCAAAATAGCTCCCAGTTGGTGGTTGTTCTGGGAGTTCTCTTCTTAAACTTTGCAGCCCTTTCTCCCCACTCCATGAAGCAGAATTTCGCACTAAGAAGACGGTGATCTGATCCCATTTGGAATTTTGGGACAACAGCGACATCAGTCAGGCAAAACCATCAATTGAATATGATGTGGTCAATTTCATTATGGAGAATATCCACCAGGAGACTCCCATGTCCAACCTTTAGATTAGGCCTTCTGGAACTGCAAGTTACCATGTATCGTTTTAGTCAACCTGATGAATTCAGACAGTCTCTCACCCTGTTTGTTCCATTCTAGGCTATGGGTTCCAATGTGGAGTTGTTCAGGCAACCTTCTCGGTCCTATCTTGGTGTTAAAATCACTGACAATGACCTTGTAGAATGTGTGGTCTTCTGTATAGAACTTCTCCAGGTCCATGTAACAAAAATGAGCTTCATTCCCCTCACTCTGGAAGAGCCCCCAATATGGCAGCATTGAGAAGGACAAGCAGGGAGAGGCTGCTAAAATCTCAGGGCTGAACTAGAATGTCAAAACGAAGATGGACTAAAATGACTCTCTGCACTTTTAACACACATACACTGGCATCAAAAGCATCAATTGAGGACCTGATGGAGCAAGTGAAGAAGATCAAATACGATGTCATTGGATTTACCAAGACAAGAAGGCATTCATCACATCATGCTGTTTTTGACACTGGAGAAGAACTGTTCCTCAAAACATGCGACAGTAGAGACATCGGTGGTGTCGGTGTCCTCATCAACACGAACTTGGCCATGAGCATTGATTCATTACCTAACAACCCGAATTGGACACTTACATTTGAACAGATGTGGCTCATTGCTGGCAGTTTCTATCTTCATTGTCTACGCATCAACATCCAACTATAACAAAGAAGAAATTAAGAATATTTCACTTACAAGCACAAAATCAGAGATTTATGAGGAATTTAACTTTACAAGTACTGCTTAGGTTAGGGGAAATGATTGATTAACAGGTAGAGAAAGCAGAACACATAGAAGTTAAAGATGAATACTGAAGAAATTGGAGTGCTTCGGGAGCATTGTGAATGGTGTAACCCAATAAACCCAAAATCCTTATGGCTAGGGAGAAAGGACAAACCAATGTTATCCTACAGGCAAAGAGCTTTGCACACCAGCAGTGTGAGTCAGATGACAAAGCCCCAGTAGTAGACCAGCATGAAAAACCTGGGTAGGACAAGTGTGATTGTTCTGTGCTGAAATAGTGTGGAAATGGTGTGAAGTGCTACCTTCACTTGAGGGACAGCATGAGACCAGATGCCACAGCCAGCAATAGAAGTGTATCTACAAATGCTGTAAAATATCAAAGAAATCTGTAGTTTTGTGTGAAACTTTTATGCACAGATTCCCTAAGGAAGCACTTAGAAAGCTAATTGAAATTCACTTTACCAGTCCCATTGGATACCTTTCATTTAGTTCAGGGACTAGCAAAAGTCTTTTGTTTGTTGGGAGAAGCTGCTTTGCTGGGGGGCTTCATCCTGAGTATGTTGCCTTCCATGCAATTGCTCTGGACCTCGGGCTCTCAGTTTGTCCTGTTCCTCTTCAAATTTCTGCCTCTTGCTTCTTACAGAGGAATGTTCTTCAAATGTCTACTATCTGCAAATATTCACAGGCCTTTAAAGGTGACCTTGAGTTATTGAAAAGCATCATTATACTTGAGTATTTTGGAAAACAAAGAGTTCTTACACCCTGGAGACTTGTTGAAAGGGTTATTTTGTTTTTGTTTTGTATTAAGAGTAAAGTGAAAAATTATACACCATAGACGTGCCTCCAGACCCCGTGTCAGACTGTTTCATTTGGGGAAATCCAGAGTGGGGCAGATGAGGTCCCCTCCCTGCACCAACGGAGCCAACTCTGGCAACACCAAAAACCTCCAGAACTCAACCACTGCCATTCTCATGGCCATTCTCCACATACTATGAAAAGCCTCACCCATAAATGAATCTGCAGAAAAATCCAGGTATGCAGGACTTGTGACTGAAAACTCCAGGTTCAACGCATTCAGGGAAGGGTGATTTTCCCCCACCTCTCCCTATTCCAGATGCTTGGTAGTCACACCCACAAGCCTCCTAGGGCACCTTATAATCTCATTAAAGGCCATGATCCAGAGATTGAACAATAAATCTCTCAGAAGAGAGCATAGAACCATACACCATAGACATGCCCCCAGACCTCGCACCAGGCTGTTTCATCCAGGGAAAACTGTAGGGGGCAGTGGGAGGTCCCCCCACCTCGATGGAGCCAGCCCCCTAGCACCCGAAAACTTCTCGAACTCTACCTTTGCCAGACTCATGTCTGGCCACTCTCCACAAGCTCAGATTAGCCTCACCTATGAGTAAATGTATTCCTGGACCACACAGCCATGAATCTCATACTTTGCACCTCTGATATACCAAGAGTAGCACACCACATTTGATTGAGTTTAAAATAGAAGGCAATCAATCTTAGGGGGAAATACATTTATACAGTCATACATAAAGATATATATGTATACATACATATATACACATACACACATATGCACACAAGGCTCAACCTTTAGCAACGTGTTACTAATCTCTTATAGAAGCGTTTAATGGCTCCCGGGTGAAATACAACAATCTTCACACACTTTCCTCTAAAACACCTTTTTTGGATTATTTTTAGCGGATTATTCATAACAAGCACTACAAAATAAATCATTTTGGTCTGCTTTGGGTGCAGGGTTTGGGGTTTGGGATGGAAACATTCGAAGATGTAATGGTGGTGGGATTGGTGTTTGAATATTAAATGTAATAAAATATTGTGAACACCTTTATAAAAATAAAATAAAATTTATTTTTTTAAATAAAAATAACAATGAGGGGTGGGAGGGATACTGGGATCCGTGGTGGTAGGAAATAGGCACTGGTGGAGGAATGGGTATTTGATCGTTGTATAATTGAAACCCAAGCACAAAAATTTGTAAGTCTACAACTGTACCTCATGGTGTCTCACAAAAAATTTTTTTAAAATGAAAAAAAAATAAAATTATTTTCTTCTAAAAAAAAAACCTTAAACCATCCCTGAATCCCTGGGATGAATCCTACTTGGTCATGGTGTATGATCTTTTTGATGAGTCCTTGGATTCTATTTGCTAATAGTTTTTTGAGGATCTTTGCACCACGCATCTGAAAAGGGGTTGATATCAAGGACATATAACGTACTGGTTGAACTCCACAAGAAGAAAACATCCAACCCCATTAATAAATGGGATGACGAAATGAACAGAAACTTTCTCAAAGAAGAAATCCGAATGGCAAAAAGGCACATGAGAAAATGCTTACATCATTAATCATCAGGGAGATGCAGATCAAAACCACAATGAAATACCATCTCAAACCTCAGAGACTGGGCCACATCCAAAAGAACAAAAGCAACCAATGCTGGTGTGGATGTGGCAAGAAAGGGACCCTCCTTTACTGCTGGTGGGAATGCCGACTGGTTCAGCCCTTTTGTAAAACAGTATGGACGATTCTCAAAAAATTAGAAATTGAGCTCCCATTTGACCCAGCAAAACCACTCCTGGGAATATATCCCAGAGAGGCAAAAAAGTATAGTCGAAGTGACATCTGCACTTGTTTGTTCATTGCAGCACATTGTTCATTACAATAGCCAGAATCTGGAAAAAACCTGAGTACCCAATAACAGATGACTGGTCAAAGAAACTTTGGTACATCTACACAATGGAATACTATGTAGCTGTTAGAAAAGATGAAATCATGAAATTTACATACAAGTAAAATTTACATACATGGGAAGTATCATACTAAGTGAAATGAGTCAGGAAGAGAGGGACAGACATAAAAAGATTGCATTCATCTGGAGGACATAAAGTAACAAAATAGTAGATTAATACCCAAGAATAGCCGAGATAAGTACCAGGAAGATTACTCCATGGCTTAGAGGCCAGCCGGGCATGCTAGGGGAAAAGGCAGCTCAGATAGAGAAGAAAGCACCAAATAAAGGGTGTTTGGAGGATTCGCCTAGGATGGGAGATGCATGCTGAAAGTAGACTATAGACCGAACATGATTGCCACTCAATGCCTCTTTTGCAAACCACAGCACCCCAAAGGAGAGAGAGAACAAAAGGGAATGCCCTGCCACAGAGGCAGGTTGGGATGAGGGGAATGGGGGTGGGAGGGATACTGGGATTCATAGTGGTGGAAAATGGGCACTGGTGGAGGGATGGGTGTTTGATCATTGTATAATTGAAACCCAAGCCAAAAATTTGTAAGTCTACAACTGTACCTTATGGTGTTTCACTAATAAAAATTTAAAAAAACAGTTTTCCAAATAATCCAGTTATCTAAAATAGATACCCAGTTATCTATTATTTTGCTTGTTTCTAAAACCACGTATGTACACTGTCAAAAATGTATGCATTACAAAAATTTATTAAATGAACAGAAAAATGTCTCAAATAAATAAATAAAAAAATAAAAATAAAAATAATAATAATGCGAAAAGAGTGGGGGATTGGTGGTTAAGTGGTGCACTGATAGTGCTATAAATCTGAGCCTTATCTAATGCAAAACATATTTTCTGGCCCAGAGTCTTTAAAGAACTCAGATATTTAAAGCTATAGTTACAAAGTACATGACCGTTGGACACATAAAGGAATATTAAGAGGAAAAGTTAAATAAGTAATAAGGGGGAAAATAAAAAGCAATAGCAAAGACTTAACTAAATTAGAACCAGATGAGAAATGTGTATTTGACAGGAATGATGAGCTTCTGGAATACTATTTTCCCTTATAATATTATTTCACAGTGCCTTTAAAAAGACATTTAAAAATTTATCTTGGAGAATGGCCGAGATTAGTACCAGGAATTTTACTCCATGGCTTGGAGGCCAACCACACATGCTAGGGGAAAAGGGAGCTCAGATAGAGAAGGGAACACCAAATAAAGGTGTTGGGAGGATCCTCCCAGGACGGGAGAAGCATGCGGAAAGTAGACTATAGACCAAACCTGATTGTCACCCATTGCCTCTTTTGCAAGCCACAACACCCAATAAGAGAGAGAGAGAACAAAAGAGAATGCCCTGCCACAAGGGCAGGGTGGGATGGGGGGGGAGATGGGGGGGGAGGGATACTGGGATCTATAGTGGTTGGAAATGGGTACTGGTGGAGGGATGGGTATTTGATCATTGTATAATTGAAACCCAAGCACAAAAATTTGTAAGTCTGCAACTGTACCTCATGATGTCTCACTAATTAAAAATAAATAAATAATAAAACTTATTATTATAAAGCTCCCCGTGACATATTCATTATGCCAAAAACAGTAAAAATAAGTCTTACAATGGAGATGTTACTGGTGCCCACTCAAGCAAATCGATGAACAACGGGAGGACAGTGTTACAGTGCTATGTTTCATGAGTGCTTTTTTTAAAATAAGTTTTTATTTTAAAAGTAGTTCACAATATTTCATTACATTTAATGTTCAAACACCAATCCCACAACCATTACACCTTCCCACCACCATATTTTGAATATTTCCATCCCGACCCTCAATCCCTGCCCTGAAGCAGAACTGAAATGATATATTTTATGGTATTTGTTATGAAAAATCACTGAAGATGCTACAAAAAAAGTATCCTTAGAGGAAAGAGGGTGAAGATTGCTTTATTTCACCCAGGGACATTTAAGCCCTTCTATAAGAGACCACTAACATGTTAGATGTTGAGCCTTGTTTGCTTGCATATATACATATACATATATGTGTATATATATATACAAATATATATATAAAAATATATGTCCCTCTAAGATTGGTTGCCTCCTCCTTTGAACTCCATCAGATATGGTGCAGTATTCTTGGAGTATGGGTAGGGTGTGTGGTATAAAGTGTTGTACGGCTATGAATGTGGCCACACGGTCCAGGAATAGGTTCATGGGTGAGACTTGTCCCGAGCATGTGGAGAGTGTGATTGTGGTTGAGTTCTGGAGGTTTTCAGATGCCAGGGCTGGGTCCCTTGGGGCAGGGAGGGCTCTCACCCATCCGCTCTGAGATTCCTCAAGTGAGAAGCCTGGCACGGGGTCCCGCAGCATGGTTATGGCGTGTGTCATGTTATGCTTCCTTCTGAGAGGACATGCGACCTGGAGGGTTGCTGATAACGAGATTATGTGGTGCGAGCCAGAGGTGGCTTCTGGGTGTGACTGCTTGAGTTGCTGGAGACGTGGATGAGGGCAGAGGATCTCCTTTCCCAGTCCTGTTGAACCATGAGTGCTTTTATTTATTCATTTGTTTGTTTATTTATTTATTTATTTATTTATTTATGCTCAGGAGTTGCTCCTGTCTCTGCAATCAGGAGTTACTCCTGGCCATGCTCAGGGGACCATGTGGGATGCTGGGAATCATACCTGGGTCGGCTGCTTGCAAGGCAAATGCCCTACCCACTGTACAATCACTCCAGTCCCACATTGGGTATTTTTAAAAATTTCGATTTTTATTCACATGGACGGCAGAATCTGGCAAACTTCCCGTGGCATACCCAATATGCCAAATACCAGTAACAACGATGGGTCTCATTCTCCTAACTCTGAAAGAGCCTTGAATTTGGCACTTTTTTAAAAAACTCAGGGCTAGAACGAAGGAGACGTTACTGGGGCCTGCTCGAGGCAATCTATGAATAACAGGATGGCCGTGATCGTGATCATGATAAAAAAATTTATCTTGGACCAGGAATGTAGTTCAGTAGAGCATACCTTGCTTCTGTGGTTCCCTAAGTTTGATCCTTGGCAATGCAAAACTAAACAAAACAAAACAAAGCAAAATAAAAAGATTACTTATTAAAAGGATACTTGAATTTAGTCTTAATTTTATACATAGAACAGTATGTATCCTTTTTGAACTCTTTTTCACCATTCAGGAAATAAATCCATTTATCCATGCATATATTTCTTCACCAGATAAAATTTAAATGCTTATTATCTACCAAAAAAATCGTCCTTATTGAAGGTACAAACTGTGGTTAAAGAAACATACTTTTCAGACCCATAAGTAAATCTCTTGAGATGAGAAGAGTAAGTAAATTGTTTCTAAGGAAATATTCCTGAGAAAATGGAATCGTCAGGGAATATGATCACCAGATTTTAGGAAGAACATGTTTTCAAGTTTGTGCAGAGACACATCAGCAACCAAAACTAAATATCTCATTACCTATGTCACACACATCCCCTCACACTCTGGTACTGGTTAATAATATTCAAGCATTTAAATATAAAAAGAATTTAAAAGATACATTAATTATACCTATTTTACTCCCTTCTGTAATTCTAGCTAACGACAGTTATTACTTTCTTGTTGATCACTGCAGAATTTTATGCATATAAAGCTTAACACATGAAAACTCTAAAAACTGATGAATAAATTAAAGATGGCACAACTAAATGGATACACATTCTGTGTTCACAGATTGGGAAATGTTCATATCATTTCAAATGATCTACAGAATCAAGGCAATACCTAACAAAATCCCAAGAATTCTTTTGAGAAACAGAATATCTATCCTAAAATTCTTATGAAATCCTATTTCCTTGAATAGTTAAAAGTAATCTGAAAAAGTCAAGAATAAAGTTAGACATCCTAGACCTCCTGACCTCAAAATTTAGTAAACACTAACAGTAAAAACAAAGCAAAATCTTCTTCTAATTCTTAAAATCCAGAAATCAGAAATAAAAATTAGAATTATTTGTTTCTTTTGTTTTTGGGCCACATCTGGTGGTGTTCAGGGCTTACTCCTGTCTCTGTGCTCAGAGATCACTCCTGCTGTGGTTTTCTAGGAATCAAACTCAGATCATCCATATGCCAGGCAAGTGCCCTACCAGAAAAACTCTAACTCTGGTCCTACAAAAAATTCTAAACAGTTTGCTTACATCTAATCAGTAATAGGACATTTCCTCAAAATTCATGCAACCAAGAGAAGAGTGTGTGAAATACTTTTGAGAGAACAAAATTACCAGCCTATAATTTTGTACTCCATGATTTTTTCAAAAGTAAAAGTAAATTTAAAACATTCTTTCGGATAAATATTGAGAAAATTTGACACTTTGCAAGGAAATTTAAAAGAAAACTTTTAGAATAAAACTGATAACAAAGTCAAGTTCACAATAAAAAAGAAATTGAGTTAGAAGTTGGTGGAATAAGAAGGTAAGCAAAAGTTTATTTTAATATTAGTAGATCCTATAGATGAGTTTGTTCAGGGTATTAGTATCACCAATACAACTGATAATATATGGAGGCACTTGCTTAGCGATAGCACAGCGGGTAGGGCATTCGCCTTACAAGCAGCCAACATTCCTCCGCCCCTCTCGGAGAGCCCGGCAAGCTACTGAGAGTATTCGATATGCCAGACACAGTAAAAACAAAGTCTCCAATGGAGATGTTACTGGGCCCGCTCGAGCAAATATATATATATTGCTTATATATATATTTAAAAATTGATTGTAGTATCGCCAAGGACAGAATGGAGAAATTAGGATTATTTTTACGTTGTGGTTATAACATTAACCATGAGGTAACATAATGCAATTTAAAGGTGTAATCCGGAGACCCTGAAGTCCCCTTCCCAGCCTAGGTCCTGCTGGAGTGCCTGGCCAGGAGAATCCCGCCAGCCCCAGAAACACCAGAAGTGAGCACCAACCCACCTCCCCCACGCTGGCACTGACACTCGCCACTCCCTGCACAGGTAAAGTGGCTGGTGGGTGTGGCCACTGGGCCAGTGGCCAGTTATTTTTTCCCTCTCCCAGCATTTTGGACTCACAGATCAGTCACCATTATTTATTCTTATTTCTGAAGAGGATATCCTGGATATCCCATTCACATTAGGCCAATAGTCCACTAGCCTATTCCAATCAAAATACTCCCCCAAAACACCAAAATAACAGTGAACACGAAGAATCGAACAATCCCCCCCAAAAAAGAACTCATGTCCTGAAACCACACTAGTGACCCCACACAAGGCACAGAGGAGCACCGAAGAAGTAGTACTCTTAAATGAGTTAAAAGAGACCACCATAGACCAAGCCCATCTAGAATCCTCCTTTGCAGCGAGAGGTGGTCGCTGATAGTGTACTGAAAGGACCCACATCCATACTAACTACCACAGTAACATAAAGAAACAACGCATATCCCCCAACCCCCCATGAGGAGTGGATGAAGAAAAGAGCCCTGAAGCCTCATCAGGAAATTCCCACAAATATAATCTCTCAGAAAAAGAATTCAGAGATGAAATGTTGACGATGTTCAATGAGTTCAAAGAAACGGTGGAACAGACATCTAGTAAATTAAAGGAGAACATGAGAGAAACAGTGGAAGGGGCAGCCAACAAAATACAGGAAGAAATGAGAGCAGAAATAAAAAAGCTACAAGCTGAAGTGTCAAGAATAAAGGATTCAGTAGAAGAAATAAAAAACTCAGTGGGTGCCCTCAACAGTAGAACGCTACAGCCAAAGACAGAATCAATGAGCTTGAAGATGAGCTGCAGGAAGCTTATAGGCAACAACAAACAAAAGAAGACCTCAAAAGAGCTCTAGGGTGAATCAGAGACCTAGGGGATGATTCCAAGAGGAACAACATAAGAATCATCGGAGAACCAGAAGGACAGGGAAGCAACCCCAATGAAAAAGCCACAGTTAAAGAAATCATTGCTGTGAAGTTCCCAGAGTTAGGGAATGCAGGCATCTGGATCCTAGAAGCCCGAAGGGGGGCAGCTAAAAGAGACCCTAATAAAAAGACTCCAAGACCTATCACAGTCAGAATGAATGATGTCATAGAGATAGAGACACATTACTGCAAGCAACAAGGTCAAAGAGGGAAATCACCAGTGCCTTGTAAATCCTTGATATCAACACCTTATCAGAGGGGTATTAGGTAAATATCCTTTCCCATTCTGTAGACTGTCTTTGTATTCTGGTCACTGTATCTTTTGAGGTGCAGAAGCTTCTCAGTTTAAGGTAGTCCCATTTGTTTATCTCTTTTTCCACTTGGTTGGCCAATGGTGTGTCACCTTTAAAGATATCTTTAGCTTCAATGTCGTGGAGGGTTTTTCTGACCTTGTCTTCAATGTACCTGATGGATTCTGGTCTGATGTTGAGGTTGTTAATCCATTTTGATCTGAGTTTTCTGCATGGTGTTAGGTAGAGGTCTGAGGTTATTTTTTTGCTTGTAGCTGTCCAGTTTAGCTAGCTCTATTTGTTAAAGAAGCTTTCCTTGTCCCTCTTCACATTTCTTGCTCCCTTATCAAAGATTAGATGATCATATATTTGAGGGGGTGTGTCAGGATACTCAATCCTGTTCCATTGGTCTGCAGCTCTGCCTTTGTTCCAGTAAAATGCTGTTTTAATTATTACCTCTTTGTAGTAGAGGCTGGGGAAGGTGATGCCTCCCATCTTCTTTTTTCCCAAGAATTGCTTTAGCAATTTGTGGGGGCTTATTGTTCCATATGAATTTCAGGAATGTTTGCTCCATTTCTTTGGAGAATATCATGGGTATCCTTATAGGAATTGCATTGAATCTGTATAATGCTTTGGGAAGTATTGCCATTTTGACAATGTTAATTCTCCCAATCCATGAGAAGGGGATATGTTTCCATTTCCTGTTTCCTCTATTAACTCATGAAGTAGTGTTTTGTAGTTTTCTTTGTACAGGTCCTTCACCTCCTTAGTTAAGCTGATCCAACTCCATCAGAAAATGGGGCAATGATTTCTTCTCAAAGAAGAAATCCGAATGGCCAAAATGCACATGAAAAAAATGCTCTTCATCACTAATCATCAGGGAGACGCAGATCCAAACAACAATGAGATATCATCTCACACCTCAGAGACTGGCCCGCATCCAAACAAATAAGCAACCAATGTTGGCGTGGATGTGGGGAGAAAGGGACTCTCCTTCACTGCTGGTGGGAATGCCTACTGGTCCAGCCCTCTTGGAAAACAGTATGGAAGATTCTCAAAAAATTAGAAATTGAGCTCCCATTTGACCCAGCAATACCTCTTCTGGGAATATATACTGGAGATGCAATAAAGTATAGTAGAAATTACATCTGCACTTGTATGTTCATTGCAGTACTATTTACAATATCCAGAATATGGGAAAAAAAAACCTGAGTGCCCAAGAACTGATGACTGGTTAAAGAAACTTTGGTACATCTGCACCATGGAATACTGTACAGCTGTTAGAAAAGATGAAGTCATGATATTTGCATATAAGTGGATCAACATGGAATGTATCATGTTAAGTGAAATGCATCAGAAATAGAGGGACAGACATAGAAAGATTGCACTCATTTGTGGAATATAAAGTAACAGAATGGGAGACAAACACCCAAGGACAGTAGAGGTAAGTACCAGGAGGTTTGCTCCACGGTTTGGAATCTGGCCTCACATGCTGGGGGAAAAGGCAACACAGATAGAGAAGGGACCACCCAGTAAAGAGTGGGTGGTCCCTTAGAGGGCCCGCTGGGGATGGGAGATGAGTGCCGAAAGTAGACTATAGACCGAACATAATGGCCATTCAGTACTTTCATTGCAGACCACAACACCATAAAGGAGAGAGAGAGAGTAAAAGGGAATGTGCCTGTCACATAGGTGGAGGGGTGGAGGGCAGGGGGGTGGGGGGATGGGAAGGATACTGGGATCATTGATGGCAGAGAAAGAGCACTCGTGAAAGGATGGGCACTCGATCATTGTATGACTGAAACCTAAGGACAAAAGTTTGTAAATCTGTAACTGTACCTCACAGTGATTCATTAAAATAAATAAATAGTCCAATTCCAACAGGTACAGCCCGCCCCCAAGGGCCTGGGTCCCTCTCTGGGCATGCGCAGCTAGAACCAGCCCCTAGAAAGCCGGTTTTCAACCCCTGATCTGCATGAGATGGGCACAGAGGCCCAGCTCTGGGCAACAAAGCTGAACGGCTCCAATTCCAAACAGGAGACGTTCCCAACTCCTCGCCCAGTGCCAGGGACTCTTTCCGGAGCCGCGGCCGCTAACACGGCCACGAAATATTTTCCCACTATGTATGCCATAGGAACCATAAGCTACCTTCATAGATGGAAACTTCTCTATTTTAGCTCAGCCACTAGAAACACAGTAGCCAATAACTCATAAGCCTATCTTAACTCACACTGCATATCAAGCAGAATAGTAACAGTGAACGTGAAGGACTAAACCACACCTCTCACAATGGTAAAGCAA
This sequence comes from Sorex fumeus, assembly GCF_029834395.1. NCBI lineage: Eukaryota > Metazoa > Chordata > Mammalia > Eulipotyphla > Soricidae > Sorex > Sorex fumeus. The sequence goes on from NW_026606103.1 coordinate 8,997,285, forward strand.
CGCAAAAGCCCACCAAACTTTCATATTGAAGAGTCTAGCCCAGATGACACCAACAGTACTGTAGTGTTAGACAACCTCTCTGACAAGGAATTCAGAAGGGAGCTACTTAGGATGCTTAGGGAATTAAAAGAAACAATGGAAAGCAATGCCAATAGAAGACAAGAGGATCTGAAGGCAGAAATGAGGAAAATGCAATCAGAAATGTCAGACCTGAAAAATCTCGTAGGCGAATTGAAAAGCTCAGTGGAAGGCCTCAGCAGCAGAGTAAGAGCGGCTGAGAACAGAATCAGTGAGCTCGAAGATCAAGTTCAGAGACTCTCCAGAAAAGAGCAGAAAATGGAAAAGAGACTCACAATTCGGGAACAGATGGCAAGAGAAGATCGTGATGAAGCCAAGAGGGGTAACATAAGAATTATTGGAGTCCCAGAGGGACAGGAAGAAAACCTCGATGAAGAAGAAACTGTCAAAGACATCATTGCTACAACATTTCCAGAGCTGAAGAAAACTTGTGACCACATTCAGGAGGCCTGAAGGGTACCAGCTAGAAGAAATCCGAATAAAAATACCCCAAGACACATTCTGATCAAAATGACCAAAACCTTAGACAGAGACAAAATTCTGAAAGCAGCAAGATCGAAGAAAGAAATCTCTTACAAAGGAGCATCCTTAAAATTCACAGCTGATTTTTCTGATGAAACCCTCATGGCCCGAAAACAGTGGTGGGACATAGTGAAAAAACTCAATAAAATAAATGCCTCCCCAAAAATACTTTTCCCAGCAAGACTCTCATTCATAATAGAAGGAACAACACACAGTTTCACAGACAAACAACAGCTCAGGAACTTCATAGACTCAAAACCATGGTTACAAGAACAACTAAATGGGCTACTTTAAGGCAAGAAAGGCCCCTCAAATACACCAAATTTTAACAGAACAATGAGACAAAATCCCATAACAATAATCTCTCTCAATGTCAATGGGCTAAATGCACCAATTAAAAGACATAGAGTGGCAGGATGGATTAGAAAATTGAACCCAACATTCTGCTGCCTGCAAGAAACGCATCTCAGTAGTCAAAGCAAACACAGACTCAGAGTCAAAGGCTGGAAAACAATCCTAAAGGCAAACAGCTCCCATAAAAAAGCTGGGGTAGCCATCCTCATATCAGACCACATCGATTTCAGAGTGAGGAAGGTCATAAGAGACAATGAAGGCCATTTCTTATTGATCAAAGGATCTGTACAACAGGAAGAACTTACAATAATAAATGTATATGCACCTAATGAGAGACCAGCAAAGTACTTAAAACAACTACTCATAGATTTGGAAGAAGAAATCAATAGCAACACAATACTAGTGGGAGACTTCAACACCGCTTTTTCACCTCTTGATAGATCAACCAGACTCAAGCTTAGAAAGGACATACTCCATCTGAGGGAAACAATGGAAGAAAGGGACTTAGTAGATATATACAGGACACTTCATCCTCAAAAAGCTGAATACACATTCTTCTCAAGCGTACATGGAACATTCTCCAAGATAGACCACATGCTGAGCAACAAAACATACCTCCATAAAATTAAGAAGATAGAGATTGTATCAACAATCTTCTCAGACCACAGTGTGCTAAAATTAGAAGTAAATCACACACAAAAACAGAAAACTAAATCAAACACCTGGAAATTAAACAGTGCACTATTGAACAACGAGTGGATTAGACAGGAAATCAAAGAGGAAATCAAAAGATTCCTAGAAACGAATGAAAATGAGAACACGAGTTGCCAAAACTTATGGGACACAGCAAAGGCTGTGTTAAGAGGAAAGTTTATAGCTCTACAAGCATTCCTCAGGAAGGAGGAGCGAGCACACATAAGTAACCTAACCTCACAGCTTAAGAGCTTGGAGAAGGACCAAAAAAAGGAGCACAACCCGAACAGGAGAAAGGAAATAATAAAACTCAGAGCAGAGATTAACGAGATGGAAACCCAAAAAACAATCCGAAAGATCAATGAGACCAAAAGCTGGTTCTTTGAGAAAATTAACAAGATCGATAAGCCTCTAGCAAAACTCACAAAGAAAGGGAGAGAGAAAACCCTAATAAACCGAATCAGAAATGAAAAGGGGGTCATTACAACAGAAACCACAGAAATTCAGAGGATCCTCAGGGAGTACTTTGAGAAGCTTTATGCCACGGAACATCAAAACCTCGAGGAAATGGATAAATTCCTAGATTCCTACAGACTCCCAAGGCTCAACCAAGAAGACCTGGAATACCGGAACAGACCTATCACCATCAAGGAAATTGAAATGGTAATGAAAAGTCTCCCCAAGCACAAAAGTCCTGGCCCGGATGGATTCACTAGTGAATTCTTCCAAATCTTTAAAGAGGACTTACTCCCGATGCTCTTTAAGCTTTTCCACGAAATTGAAATATCAAAAACACTTCCGAACAGTTTCTACGAAGCAAATATCACACTGATACCAAAAGCAGACAGAGATACCACAAAGAAAGAGAATTACAGGCCGATATCCCTGATGAACACAGATGCAAAGATCCTCAACAAACTACTAGCAAATAGAATCCAACTACTCATCAAAAAGATCATACACCATGACCAAGTAGGATTCATCCCAGGGATGCAAGGATGGTTTAACATTCGGAAATCAATCATCATAATCCACCATATAAACAAAAGAAAAGATAAAAAGCATATGATCATATCAATAGATGCAGAGAAAGCATTTGATAAGATCCAGCACCCCTTTATGATGTAACCCTAGCCAAAATGGGTATAGAGGGGACCTTCCTCAACATAATTAAAGCCCTCTACCACAAGCCTACAGCAAGCATCATCCTCAATGGGGAAAAACTGAGAGCCTTCCCTCTAAGATCAGGGACGAGACAGGGATGCCCACTCTCTCCACTGCTGTTCAATATAGTACTGGAAGTACTTGCAATAGCGATTAGGCAGGAAAAAGATATTAAGGGCATTCAGGTAAGAAAGGAAGAAGTCAAGCTTTCACTATTCGCAGATGATATGATACTCTACTTAGAGAACCCAATAACTTCCACCAAAAAACTCCTAGAAACAATAGACTTGTATAGTAAAGTTGCAGGTTATAAAATCAATACCCAGAAGTCCATGGCTTTCCTATACGCAAACAGTGAGAGAGAAGAAAGCAACATGAAAAAAACAATCCCGTTCACAATTGTGCCCCAGAAAATCAAGTACCTAGGAATCAGCTTAACTAAGGAAGTAAAGGACCTGTACGAAGAAAACTACAAAACGCTACTTCAGGAAATAAAAGAGGACATGAGGAAATGGAAAGATATCCCCTGCTCATGGGTCGGGAGACTTAACATTGTCAAAATGGCAATACTACCGAAAGCATTGTATAAATTCAATGCAATCCCTATAAGGATACCCGTGACATTCTTCAAAGAAATGGAGCAAACACTCCTGAAATTTATATGGAACAATAAGCCCCCACGAATAGCTAAAGCAATTCTTGGGAAAAAGAAAATGGGAGGAATCAACCTCCCGAACTTCAAACTGTACTACAAAGCAGTAATAATTAAAACAGCATGGTACTCGAACAAAGGCAGAACTGCAGACCAATGGAACAGGGTTGAATACACTGACATCTCTCCTCAATCATATGCTCATCTAATCTTTGATAAAGGTGCAAGTAATGTGAAGTGGAGTAAGGAAAGCCTCTTTAATAAATTGTGTTGGCATCACTGGACGGCTACATGCAAAAAAATAGGCTCAGAACTCTGTCTAACACCATGTACAAAAGTAAGATCAAAATGGATTAAAGACCTCAACATCAGACCAGAAACCATAAGGTACATTGAAGATAAAGTTGGCAAAACCCTCCATGACATTGAAGCTAATGGTATCTTCAAAGATGCCACGCCACTGGCCGAGCAAGTAAAAACAGAGATAGATAAATGGGACTATCTTAAACTAAGAAGCTTCTGCACCTCCAAAGAAACAGTGACCAAAATACAAAGACAGTCTACAGAATGGGAAAGGATATTCGCCGAATACACATCTGACAAGGGGTTGATATCCAGGATATACAAAATACTGGTTAAACTCCACAAGAAGAAAACATCCAACCCCATCAAAAAATGGGGCCATGAAATGAACAGAAACTTTCTCAAAGAAGAAATCCGAATGGCAAAAAAGCACATGAGAAAATGCTCTACATCATTAATCATCAGGGAGATGCAGATCAAAACCACAATGAGATACCATCTCACACCTCAGAGACTGGCCCAGATTCAAAAGAACAAAAGCAACCGATGCTGGCGTGGATGTGGCGAGAAAGGGACCCTCCTTCACTGTTGGTGGGAATATCCACTGGTTCAGCCCTTCTGGAAAACAGTATGGACGATTCTCAAAAAATTAGAAATTGAGCTCCCATTTGACCCAGCAATACCACTCCTGGGAATATATCCCAGAGAGGCAAAAATGTATAGTCGAACTGACATCTGCACTTGTTTGTTCATTGCAGCACTCTTTACAATAGCTAGAAACTGGAAGAAACCTGAATGCCCAAGAACAGATGACTGGTTAAAGAAACTTTGGTACATCTACACAATGGAGTACTATGTATCTCTTAGAAAAGATGAAGTCATGAAATTTACATACAAGTGGTACAATATGGAAAGTATCATGCTAAGCGAAATGAGTCAGAAAGAGAGGGATAGACATAGAAAGATTGCATTCATCTGGGGGATATAAAGTAACAAAGTATGAGATTAATACCCAAGAATAGCTGAGATCAGCACCAGGAGGATTACTCCATAACTTAGAGGCCAGCCGGGTATCCTAGAGGAAAGGGCTATTCAGATAGAGAAGGGAGCACCAAATAAAGGATGTTTGGAGGATCCTCCCAGGAGGGGAGATGCATGTCGAAAGTAGACTATGGACTGAACATGTTTGCCACTCAATGCCTCTTTTGAAGACCCCAACACCCAAAAGAAGAGAGAGAACACAGGGGATTGCCCTGCCACAGAGACAGGGGGGATGGGGGGATGGGGGTGGGAGGGATATTATCCATGGTGGTGGAAAATGGGCACTGGTGGAGGGATGGGTATCTGATCATTGTATAATTGAAACCCAAGCACAAAAAAATTGTAAATTTACAACTGTAAAAAATAAAATAAAATAAACGGAAATAAATAAATAAATAAATAAATAAGTAATGGTGGAATCCAACTATTTGTGAATGTGTATTTAAAAAGCTCTGGGGGGATTCAGCCTAAGAGAAGGACCACATGGAGGGTGCGGGAACCACAGATCCCGGAGGAAAAAAAAAAAACAGGTTCCAAAAAGAGCCGAGATCACCTGCAAGTTCCAGATGGAGTAGGTGCCGCATCCCGCCTCCCCCAGATGGAAGCCCGGTGACCAGAAGCCTCTAAAAACACAGCTCGAGTATGCGGGAATGAGGACTTTTTCTCAAAACCGCGCGGCCGCTTATGCGGCCGCGCAACATCTCTCTATATACAAAGTGATCAATGAGAAGTAAACCACCCAATCTTTCTCCCTGAAAATCAGAGTTAAGTTTAGAGCACGGCCAGAGCCCCAGAAACACAAGGACTTAATGCAGAACCCAGCAGCTTAGAGCAGAAAAGTGAACGGACGATGCGTTAATCCAGGCCATCATTTCTGCCCAGAGGGGAAAGGGTGTTGCCCCATTCGCCCTCTTTTCTCTGGAAAGAAGGATGGCGGCTGCATGGGAGCCTTGTGGACAGCAGGTATGAGCCGGGGGTGTGGAGGCGACTAAAACCTCATGGGAAGGGGGGCGTTCCGGTCCGTCCTTCACGCCCTACCGAGGTCAACAGTTGCCCCCCACGAGCGGCTCCCCAGCACGGCCACAGTCCCAGAAGCACAAGGACTTAATGCAGAACCCGGCAGCTTGGAGCAGAAAAGTGAAAGGACTATGCGTTAATCCAGGCCATCAAGTCTGCCGGAGGGGAAAGGGTGTTGCCCCATTCGCCCTCTCTTCTCTGGAAAGAAGGATGGCGGCCGCATGGGAGCCTTGCGGACAGCAGGAATGAGCCAGGGGTGTGGGGGCGACTAAAACCTCACGGGAAGGGGGGCGTTCCGGTCTGTCCTTCACGCCCTACCGAGGTCACCAGTTGCCCCCCGCGAGCTGCTCTCCAGCACGGCCACAGCCCCAGAAGCACAAGGACTTAATGCAGAACCCAGCAGCTTGGAGCAGAAAAGTGAAAGGACTATGCGTTAATCCAGGCAATCATTTCTGCCCAGAGGGGAAAGGGTGTTGCTCCCTTCCGCCCTCCTCCCTCTGGAAAGAAAGATGGCGGCCACATGGGAGCCTTGTGGACAGCAGGTATGAGCCGGGAGTGTGGGGGTGACTAAAATCTCATGGGTCGGGGGGCGTTTCGCTCCGCCCTTCACGCCCTACCGAGGCCACCAGTTGTCCCCCGCGAGCGGCTCTCCAGCACGGCCACGACTCCAGAACACAGAAACCAATTTCTTAACTATCTGACTTTCAGTAGAAATACTTCCAGGGTCAATAGGTAAAATAGCAGAAATCCAAAACCAACATTTAATTCTTGAACCCAGCTGTAGAAAGCAAATCACTTCACAATGCTTTTTCAGCATGTCTGATTTGGGGGGGGGGGGATAAACTCTAAACAATAGTGGTGAATCTTTTATTGAAACAATGAATCTAATCAAAGCAGATAGAGTGTTAACTAGAATTCATCTGCCTCACAGGGACGGGGAGGGGTGGGGGGTGGGGTTTTATTGGGGTTCTTCATGGTAAAAAATAAGTATTGGTAAAGGGAAATGTGTTTGATATTTGCATGACTGAGACATAAACCTGAAAGCTTTGTAACCTTTCCCACAGTGATTCAATAAATAAATAAAAAAAAAGAAAAAAAAAACAAGCTCTGGGGAAATCATTAGAAATGTAAATGAAGGAATCTAACAAATGAAATAAGAATTAGTTTGCATAAATTCTTAATTAAAACCACAATGGCTTTGGCTAGAGCGATAGCACAGTGGGTAGGGTGTTTGCCTTGCACACAGCCAACCCAGGTTCGATTCCCAGCATCCCATATGGTCCCCCGAGCACCGCCAGGAGTAATTCCTGAGTGCAAAGCCAGGAGTAACCCCTGTGCATCGCTGGGTGTCACCCAAAAAGCATTCACGGTCACGGTCACGGTCCTCCCGTTGTTCATCGATTTGCTCGAGCGGGCCCAGTAACGTCTCCATCGTGAGACTTGTTGTTACTGTGTTTGGCATATTGAGTACATCACGGGTAGCTTGCCAGGCTCTGCTGTGCGGGCGAGATACTCTTGGTAGCTTGCTGGGCTCTCCGAGAAGGGCGGAGGAATGGAACTCGAGTCGGCCATGTTGGCTGCGTGCAAGGCAAATGACCTACCGCTGTGCTATAGCTCCAGCCCAACAAAAAGCATAAAGAAAAAAAACACAAAGGCAGAAGCATCATGAAAGATAAAACAAATAACAGTTACAAATATCCGAAAGTACAATGTACTTATAATTAATCTAAATAACATCATCTACTTGCACCAAATGTTACTTATATTCTTATTTATTTTCATTACTTATATTCTTATTTATTTTCAAACAATCACTTGTGTCCTGCCATGTTATAATGATTTTATTAAATTTTTCTCTGTTTTGTTCTCCCAGTCACTATCAGCTAAATGAATTTAGGTTTGTTTATTATGTCATGTTTGTGTGTTGTACTCCGTTCTCTTTCCCCACCCTCACTTTTTTTAAACACCTTGGTTCACAAAGTTGTTCATGAAGATTTGTTACAAATATTCAATCTTCCAACACCATTCTGACCACCTTCCCTCCACCACTGTTCCCATTTTCACCATTGTTCCCGTTTTCATTTCCCCTTGCAGCAGAATGGCAATAATTTATTTTATATTGCTTTTATCAGTGAAATTGTCTCTTCTTATCTGAACCCAATGACTTTCAGGCATCTGTGTGAGTAGTGGGTGACCTTATGCATAGTGAATGACCTTGGCTATTTTTTCTTGGGCACTCAAAAGGTGTGGGGAGGAGTGTGGATTGAATAATCTTCCTCGTTCCTCCTACCAACAGTAGGTGGTTGTGTGTAGGTCATCAGTGGTCAGTGGCTATTATATTTTTAAGCTGAGACAAGAAATATTTGCATACCCCCAAGAGTGGCTTTGCTCACTCCTTATAGTAGTTGAGAATATACTAGTTGAGTAGTAGTATTATAGTAGTTGAGAGACTAGAAGTTTCTATGTGCAAACATATGCCATATGCCCAGTCCTGAGTAGCCCTGCTTGCCTGTTTTCTTTGTTTCTAAAGAGTTCCCTCCCCTCCAGTCTTTCCAAAGTCAGGAGAGGGGAAGAGTCTGTCTTCTCCCCCATTTGACAAGAGGTTTGGATGTTCTGTATTGTTTTAGTTAATCTTGTTCTGAAGTTGAAATATGCAAAATCAATACTAAAAAAATTGAATTTAGTTGGAAATGTGATCCTGCCTTTTTGATTTGGGTCAGCTTTACCTGCCTTACCCCAGAAGATGCCACCCAGCTGAGCAGGCGCTTTGGACAGGAACATTTTTCTGAGTAACCTTTTAACCTTTTCCTGTTCTAGAAAACAGAGACATTGTCCAGAAGACACAAAGCTGAATGTACCTTGGCTGATGCTTTGTGTTGAGGATATTGCTTAAGAGATTTCTAGGTGGGCTGGTGCAAGATCTAGAAGATCAGTTGTGTCTGGGGAAGTCTTGAAGAGAAATGACAAAACTTGCTTGTAACTTCATTTTTGTAATATGCTTTGTAGTATGTTATAATAAACTTATTTTTATTTGTAACAGTCTACACAAATAGAAGCAACCAAAACGGTTAACTATGAAATTGTTATAATATGTTATACTATTCAGCAATAGCAACAAAAACTAAAAAAGCTATTTTCAGATGAGCAGTCAGGTAATTATGCTTTTTCAGTTTTGTGTTTGTTTTTTGGGTCACCCAGTGACAGATAGGGTCTACTCTGTAGTGCCAGGGGTCAAATCCAGGCTTTTTGATGCAACAAATATACTGAAATATACTGAGATTTCTGAGATTTCTCTCTAGGCTATTAATTGTGCTAAGTGAAAAATGTCAACTCCCTCAAAATATATAGAGGATTATTAGATTTATTTAGCAAATTATATGCAAATTTATAAATATAGATACCAGAATAGGAATTTTCATGTGTCAGAATGGGAGCAGAGATTAGATGGGTATGTTTCTAAAGGCTACATAAGGACTTCTTGAATCAATGGAACTGTTCAAAACCTTGACTTTGGTAGTGAATATATAAATCTGTACTTTTAGTAAAATTGCAAAGAGCCAACACACACACACACACACACACACACGAGTAAGGTAGATAATCTGTGTAGGATAAATGTATGACATCTTTGTCTATGGTAATATTATGGCTTTAAAATTATATTAGAGTTTTGTAAAATGTCACTCTTGGGGGAAATTAGATTGCACAGATCCTCTGTATAACTGTTTACATCTGTTTTAACTTTACAGTTGTCCCTCAAAGCTTAATTCTACCACAAATACATGAACCAGGGGCCAGAGCCATAGTACAGTTGGCAGAGTGCTTGTCTTGCACATGGCAAACTGGGGTTCTATCCCTGGCATTCCCTACAGTCCTCTGAGCCCAGGAGTGTTCACTGATGGCAGACACAGAATTAAACCCTGAGCTCTACCAGGTGTGGTCCCAAACAAAACAAACAAAAACCAAACCTATGAACCAGGACTGGGGATGTAACTCAGAGGTAGTCTTATATGAATGAAATATTGGATTCTATGCTCAATACCACATAAAACAACAACAATGCATCTAAAAACAAAACAAATGAATTAACTGAACCAAAAGGTTGATGGACTGGCCTTGGAGCCCTTGAAACCAGAGCAAGCTGGTACTCATCTCAGATCTTAGCTTATTTCCAGAGACACAGAAGGTAAAACTGGAGATAGGATTTATATACAAGAGGCTAACACAGACCTGTACAAAGGATGCACAGAAGGGGTTCAGAAGGGAGCCCAAGTCTCCATCTGCTTCTAGCCCCTTTAAAGCTCTAGGTGTTTCCAATTTTCTTCCCCAAATGATTCAAATAAGGGAATGAAAACAGTTTACCCAAAGAAAAACTCTTTAACTGAATAGTAGTGAACATGAGTGAAGAGGGAATGTATTTGACCAGGGAACGTTTGAAATGCTGTGTGTTCATGCCCAAATGTGGCATATATGCAGGAACTGTCATGCTTCTTTGTTTAGAATTGTGCTTCAGAAAGTGATGATGACAGTAACCACAGTGAAAATGGGATTGATGAAGTTACACTGCATCAAATCCTACACACACACACACACACACACACACACACACACACAAACTAATTTGTGGAACATGGCGACGGGCACTGGAGCAGATAAAACCTGACCTTGCAAGGCAGTCCTGAAGCGAGGTCTTGTGGAAGGGAGTCTCTGGGCAAATTTGGTAAGAACAGGATGTGAGCACCAAATGTTCGGCTTTGAGTTTCACTCAGCCTCCTAGTCGCATGTGCCTAAGACACAGAAACTGTCTTGTGCATTTAGCAGGTCATCCTAACCGCAACACCTAGCCTTAATTGGGATTGGACGGGACCAAAGCACAGAAGAAAAGGTGATAGGCCAATAATGCTGAACTATATGTGATTGAGCCTTTTTGTAAGCTGAGAACCCTCTACAGAAGATGCTTGTTTTGGCAATAAAATGAACAGCCATCAGCTGTCCCCAGAGGGTGTTTTTCCATGGGTCCATCATTCTTCACCCCACATCTGCCTGTACCCAGTGCACAATGTGTCCGGGAACCGTGGGGGAAAACCTGTTCCCCAACACTTATTGTCAGGGTAACATAATGCCTGAATACTGATATGGTTGGAGTGCATATGGCACAGGAACTCAGAATCCAGTTTCCTGATTGATGGCAGACCTCTTTCACATATCTTGTGTCGAACCCCAGGAAGCAGCTTTCCATATCAGATTCTTTCTAATACTAAGAATCATACTAGAATTTACCCACTTAAGCACCACAGTATGGAAACAATACTCTGCCACTGAGGAATTTGTCTAGAATTTGTTAACCAGGCTTAAGTGCAGCACAGACATGTTTTATGCAAGGGAAGAAATGAAATACAGGGGTTTAGTAGATATATATAGGATATTTTATCGCCAAAAATCTGAATACATATTCTTCTCAAGTGGACAAGGGACATTCCCAAGATATACCACAGGCTGGGCCACAGAACATACCTCCATAAAATTAAGAGGATAGAAATTGTATCAATGATCTTTGCAGACCATGATGCACTGAAAATTGAAGTGAATCACACTAGGAAACAGAAATTCAAATCAAACACCTGGAAATTAAACAGCTCACTACTGAATAACAAGTGGCTTACAAAGGAAATCAAAAAGGAAATGAAAAGATTCCTGGAAACAAACGAGAATGGAGACACGGATTACAGAACCTATGGGACACAGCAAAAGCAGTGTTAAGAGGAAAGTTTATAGTTCTGCAGCATTCTTCAGGAAGGAAGAGCTAACCCACATAAGAAACTTAACCTCACAGTTTAGGGTCTTGGAAAATGACTAACAAAAGTTGCCTAAATGAGGCAGGAGGAAAGAAATAATAAAATTTAGAGCAGAAATTAATGACATGGAAACCAAAAAAATCTGAAAGATCAGTGAAACCAGGAACTGGTTTTTTGAGGAAATAAATAAGATCAATAAACCACTAGCAAGACTCACAAAGAAAGATAATGAGAGACACATAAAAAATAGAATCAGAAAAGAAAAAGGGGACATCACAACAGAACCCACAGAAATTCAAACGCTAATCAGAGATTGCTTTGATAAACTTCTTGCTACAAAACTAGACAACATCAAAGAAATGAATAAATTCCTGGACTCCTGTGTTCTCCCAAAGCTGACCCAAGAAGACTAGGAATTCTTGAACAGACCTATCACTATCAAGGAATTTGAAATAGTGATCAAAAATCTCCCAAAAAACAAAAGCCCTGGCCCAGATGTATTCATTAGTGAATTTCTCCAAACCATCAAAGAGGACCTGCTCCCAAGCCTGTTCAAGCTTTTCCAAGAAATTAAAAGGTAAAGGTAAAGGCCCTCCCGTTGATCGTCGATTTGCTCGAGCGGCCCCAGTAACGTCTCCATTGGAGACTTTGTTGTTACTGTGTCTGGCATATCGAATACTCTCGGTAGCTTGCCGGGCTCTCCGAGAGGGGCGGAGGAATCGAACTCGGGTCGGCCATGTTGGCCACTTGTAAGGCGAACGCTCTACCCGCTGTGCTATTGCTCCAACAAAAACACTTCCAAACAATTTCTAGGAGGAAAATATCATCCTCATACCAAAAGTAGACAGAGACACCATGTGTGAGGGACAGGCCCAAAATGACCACCAGAATTAATTTGGCTTAGCTTAAGAGGAACCTGCATTGCAAAATAACTGGTTTTTCTGCCCCTGAGCAAGGAATTCAGATACAGGTGCCCCGAGTTGCAAGTCACGAGAAGGGCGGAGGTCAGACCAGATAACCAGATGTTTCTCAAGACACAGGACGTTCCTAAGCACTGACACAAATACTGATCTTTAAACTATAGGCTAAGGAGTGACGTGCTTTAAAATGGATTGGTCAGGAAAGTGTGGGTTTTACAAATCTATTGGCTATGAAATACTTGGGCTCTGCTTTAATGGCCGGTGAAGGCCTATATAAGATCTTCTGTGGAGAAGCTCGGGGTCTTGTCAATCCTGTCGGACCCGCATGTCTGCATAGGTGGCTCAACACTGGCTAGCCAGTCTTACAATAAACCCTGCTTGCTGTTTGCAGTCTCTGGAGTCTCTTTGTCGTTAAAGGGAGATTTCGATCCGCATCCTAACACATGGAAAAAGGAGGATTATAGGCCAATATCCCTGATGAACATAGACACAAAGATCTTTCACAAACTACTACCAAAAAGAATTCTAAGATTCATTGAAAAGATTATACACCACAACCAAGTTGAATTCATCCTGGGGATGCAAGAATGGTTTAACTTTTGCAAGTCAATCAACATAATCCATCATAATATCAATAAAATAAAAGATAAAAACCACATGATCATATCACAGACACAGAGAAAGAATTTAACAAGATCCATCACCCGTCTATGATGAACACTCTCAGCAAAATGAGAATTGAAGGAACTTTCCTTAATATAGTCAAAGCCATCTATCACAAGCCCTTGGCAAGCATTATCCTCAATGGGGAAAAACTAAAATCCTCCTCTCTAAGATTTGGGACAAGACAAGGATGCACACTTTCACCACTTTTATTCAACAAAGTACTGGTAGTACTTGCAACAGCAGTTAGGAAAGAAAAAGATATTAAGGGCATCCAGATAGGAAAGGAAGAAATAAACCTCTCACTATTTGCAGATGACGTGATACTATATTTAGAGAACCCTAAAGCCTCTATCAAGAAGTTGCTAGAAACAGTACATTTGTATAGTAAAGTGGTAGAGTACAAAATCAACACCCAAAACTCCATGGCTTTCCTATATACAAATAATGAAAAATAATAAAGAGATAATTAAAAAACAATCCCCTTCACAATAGTGCCTCAGAAAATCAAATACCTTGGAATCAGCTTAGCTAAAGAAGTGAAGGACCTATACAAAAAAACTGCAAAACTCTAATTCAAGAAATAAAAGAGGGCAGTAGGAAATGAAGACACATCCCCTGCTCATGGATTGGGAAGAATAACATCTTCAAGATGGAAAAAATTATTTAAAGCATTATACATATTCAGTGTGGTCCCTATAGGGATACCCATGACACTTTTTAAAGAAATAGGCAAAACACTTCTGAATTCATGTGGAATAATAAATCCCCATGAATAGCCAAAGCAATCCTTGGGAAAAAGAAGATGAGTGGCATCACCTTCCCCAGTTTCAAATTGTATTACAAAGCAACAGTAATTTAAACAGCAATGTATTGGAATAGAAACAGACCCACAGACCAATGGAACAGAATTGAATACCCTGAAACAGCCTCCCAAGTATACGGTCACATAATCTTTGATAAAGGAGCAAGAAAAGTGAAGTGGAGCAAGGAAAGTCTCTTCAACAAGTGATGTTGGGAAAACTGGACAGCTACATGCAAAAGAATGAATTCAGACCTCTGTCTAATGCCATGCACAAAAGTTAGATCAAAATAGATTAAAGACCTCAATATTAGACCTGAATTCAGAAGGTACATGGAGGAAAATGTAGACAGAACTCTTCATGATAATGACACTAAAGGCATCTTTAAGGATGAAACACCACTGACCAAGAAAGTGGAAACAAATATAAACAAATGGAACTACATTAAACTAAAAAGCTCTGCACCTCAAAAGAAACTGAGCAAAATACAGAAAGCCCATGGAATGGTGAAAAAATATTTACTCAATATCCATCAGATAGGGGGTTAATATCCAGGATATAAAAGACACTTGTAGGACTTTCCAAAACAAACAAACAAAAAAAAAAACTTTAACTCCATCAAAAAATGAGGAGAAGAAATGAACAGAAACTTCCTCAAAAAAGAAATACAAATGACCAAAAGACACATAATAAAATGCTCTACAGGGGCTGCAGCAATAGTATATCAGGTAGGGCATTTGCTTCGCATGCAACCAACCCAGGTTCAATTCCCAGCATCCCATATGGTTCCCTGAGCACCGCCAGAAGTAATTCCTGAGTACAGAGCTAGGAGTAACCCCTGAACATTTGCTGGGTGTTACCCAAAAATCAAAATATAATAAATAAATAAATTAAAAAAATGCTCTACATTGTTAATCATCAGGAAGATGCAAATCAAAACAACAATGAAGTAACATCTTACACCATAGAAGCTGGCACATATCAATAAGACCAAGAACAATCAGAACTGGTACGGTTTTGGGGAGAGAAGGATTCTCATTCATTGTTGGTGACAATGCTCACTGGTCCAGCCTTTTTGGAAAACAATATTGACATTCCTCCAAAAACTAGAAATTGAGTTCTCATATGACCCAGCAATACCACTTCTGGGAATATATCCCGGAGATTCAAAAAAACACAGTAGAAATGACATCTGCACTTGTATATTTATTGCAGCACTGTTCCCAATAGCCAGAATCTGGGAAAAAAATTAAAATAAAATAAAAATATGAGTGCCCAAGAACAGAAGACTGGCCAATGAAACTTAGGTAAATCTACACCATTGAATACTATGCAGCTGGTAGAAGAGATAAAATTATGAAATTTTCATATAAGTGGGTGAACATGGAGAGTATCATGCTAAGTGAAATGAGTCAGAAAGATAGGGACAGACGTAGAATGACTTCACTCATTTCTGGAATATAAAGTAGCATAGTATGAGAGTAACATCTAAGGGCAGTAGAGACAAGGGCCAGGAGGATGATTCCATGGTTTAGAAGCCGGCCTCAAATGCTGGGAGAAAAGACCATTGGGATGTAGAAGGAAGCGCTAAGTAAACATGGTTGGAAGAATCACTCAGGGTGGAAGATGTGTGCTGAGGTAGACTAAGGATGGCCTCTTAGTATCTGTATTGCATATCATAATGCCCCAAATTAGAGAGAAAGTAAGAAGGAGTGTACCTAATACAGAGGCATGGCAGGGTATGAGGTGGGGGTGGCAAGAGGGACACTGGGAACAACGGTGGTAGAAAATATGAACTGGTGGAGGGATGGGTTCTCGATCATTGTATAACTGAAACGGAATCATGAAAGTTTGTAACTGCATCTCACAGTGATCCAAAAATAAATTAATTAATTAATTAACAAATAAATAAGCCTGCCTCAAGGGCAGAGAGGGTAGTTGGGACAGAGAAGGGATCATTATGACAAAAATGCTTGGAAGGGATCACTCTGGATGGGAGACATGTGCTGAGAGTGGGTAAAGGATCAAACACAATTGCCTCTCAGTACCTGTACTGCAAACCATAATTCCCAAAGGGAGAAAAAAGAAGAAGAAGAAGAAGAAGAAGAAGAAGAAGAAGAAGAAGAAGAAGAAGAAGAAGGAGGAGGAGGAGGAGGAGGAGGAGGAGGAGGAGGAGGAGGAGGAGGAGGAGGAGGAGGAGGAGGAGGAGGAGGAGGAGGAGGAGGAGGAGGGAGAAGAGGGGGAGGAGGGGGAGGAAGGGGAGGGAGAGGAGGGGAGGAGGGGGAGAAGGGGGAGGACAGAGAGGACGGGGAGGAGGAGGACGAGGAGGAGGAAGACGAGGAAGACGAGGAGGAGGGAGAGAAGAAAAGTGCCTGCTCTAGAGGCAGGCAGAGGTTTGAGGGAGTGGGGTGTGGTGGAGGGGGAATGGTGGTGGCAGGAGGGAAACTGGGATATTGGTGGTGGAAAATGTACAGTAGTGGAGGTACGGGTATTAAAACATTGTATGACTGAAACCGGGTCATGAAAGTTTTGTAACTCAATCTCACAGTGATTCAATTAAAGCAAGGGGAAAATGAAGAAGACAAACAGATAGCCAGTGAGCATATCAAAAAAGTGGTCTCCGTCACTTATCAACAAGGAAATAAAAATTAAAAGATGAGCCTTCACCTCACACCAGTGATACTGAAGACATAAAAATGAACAGAAGAGCAGTGTTGGCATGGATGTGGTTTTTTAAAAAAGAGGAATCCTCATCTACTGCTAGTGTGGATGTCAATTTGTTCAATCTCTTTGGAAAACAATATGTAGACTTGTCAAAAAATAAGATTGGGGTATGAAAAGATAGGATAATAGGTAGGTCACTAGCCTTGATGTGGTTGGTCTGTGCTAATCTCCAGCACGCTATCTCATCCCTGGAACCCTGCCATAAGTGATTACTGAGCACAGAGCCAGGGGCAAGCCCTGAGCACCCCTGGGTGTGATCCAAAGACCAGAAAAGAAATAGGGAGAGGATATGAACAAATTATTCCCTAAAGAAGATTTAGACATGGTCAGAAGACATGGAAAGTGTTCATCATCACTTACTATCAAGGAAATGCATATATAAACAACAGTGAGATATTACTTCATATAGGGAACAACCATTGCTGGCAGGATTGTGGTAAAAAAAGAAACTCTCATTCACTATTAAAGATAATATTGCCTATTTCAGCCCTTATGAAAAACAGTATAGAGGTTTCTCAAACAACTATGAATAGAGCTCCAATGTGACTCATAGGTTCCACTTCTTTATATCTACTCCAAAATACATAACTCAAATTCTTAAGAAATATCTATGCATACCAATTTGCAATAGCCAGGACATGGAAAGAAAAACAAATTGTTCAATGATAGCCAAATGAATAAAAAAAAGTTGTGGTCTATACACACAATAGACATATAGCCATAAAATACAGCCATAAAAGATTCAGTCATGCTTCTTGCTGGCACCTGGATGGAACTGTAGAGTAAGTGAGAGGGAGAAGGACCAATATGGTTGTTCTCACTTACCTGTGGTATCTAGAGCAATAAGAAAAGAATGGAGAATAATGTCAAATGATGGCAAACCTCTGTCCCTAGTTTATAAAAATGAGAATGCAAGGAAGAAAAAGTCATGGGCAGCCGTGCTGTTAGAAAATGGATAGTGAAAACATAAGGGCATTGTAAAGGATCTTGGACATTTTGGTGGTTTAGAGATGAGTACCTGTATACACCAAAGACATAAGATTCAGCACTAATTGGAAGTATGTATTGTCCAATGTTTAAGAAGTTTTAAAAAAAGGAGGCAGGGTCAGGGAGAGGGATGAAACCTTGGGTTAACACTGGACCATTGGTGGAGGGGCACTGATCTGGTGGTGAGTTTGGAGATTAAACATCAAACACCTGAATCTCTGTTATAAAAGCTTTGTAAAACACGGGACCTAAATTATAAGACCCTAACAACAAAGTGTATTTATATTTAAAAATATATACACATAAACTTATAAGAATTTATAGCTATCTAGAATCATCCACAATGTTACACAAAAAAGAGTGAAATTTAGAGTATTAGTGAGGGAAACAACTTTAATTTAGTACTTAATTATAATTTATATAATTGTAAAAATCTTTAACCTTCGCTTATATTATCCTTTATAAAAATAGGAAAAAAATATTTCCCTATAAGTATATATACTAGAGTATAAGAAACATTCTCAAAAATAAACTAGATATTATATGATGCATCTTGACTATAAAACTTTAATATTATTTATTTGATAACTTGAAGAATACTAAAACTTTCTAGATGAATCCTCAAACCCTGTGGAGAAATGTCAAGCATAAATATAACTGCCCTCCAGCTTTTTTATATAATTTAAATTTTTTTATTCTTGAATTTCTCCACTTTTATTCAAAAAAATCAATATAAATTTATTTTAATATCTGTATTTAAATGTCTTAACTATAAGAAATTTTTTAAAAAGTATGCCAATAGTGAAAGAAAATAAATTACCTTAAAAACATGGTAATATGAGTGAAAATATCCAGATGTTTTTCATGAGCTTGTATATCCTACATCTCTACGGAGACGAAGGTACAGTGCCTCTAAGATCAAAGAAAATCAATTACTAGTGAAAAGTCCAATTATCTGTAAGATGGGTTGTGAGGAAAAATTTTTCTCATGAATTCTCATGAAAATATATACTGATATACTAATAGCAGTTCTCAAGAAAATCTTACACATAGAAAGTTTTACTAGATCAATATCACATTTAAGATACAGAAAATTGAGTAGGGGAAGGGAAGTTATTATTGCTCTTTACTTTCCAATATGGGATCTTCTTCAAGAAGGAAAGAACAGGTATTAACTTCCATACCTCATAATGATGACATGTAATTTTGTTCATGCTTCTTAGTTTCATGTAGTCCATTTGTTTATCTTTGCTTTCACTTGCTTGGTCAGTGGCGTTTCATCTTTGAAGATACCTTTGGATTCAATATGATGGAGGGTTTGGCTACCTTTACTTCGAAATACCTTATGGATTTTGGTCTTTACTCTATTTTGATCTCACTTTTGTGCATGGTGTTAGTAGAGGTCTGAACCCTTTGTTTGCATGTAACTGTCCGGTTTTGTCAGCACCACTTGTTAAAGAGGCTTCTCTTGCTCCACTTATTTCTTTCTCCCTTATCAAAGACTAAATGTTCATATATTTGAGGGTGTGTGTTGATATATTCAAACTTGGTCTCCAAGTCTGTCTTTATTTCAATACCATGCTGTTTTAATTATTAGCATTTTGTAGTACAGTTTCGAGTTGGGGAAGGTAATGCCTCCAATCTTTTTTCCCCAAGAATTGCTTTAGCTATACATGGGGGCTTATTGTTCCATATGAATTTTAAGAGTGTTTGATCAATTTCTTTGAAAAATGCCATGATTATCCCTACAGGGATCACATTGAATCTGTATAATGCTATGGGAAGTATTGCCATTTTTGCAATGTTAATTCTCCCAATCCACGATCAGAGAATGTGTTTCCATTACCTCATGTACTCTTTTATTTCTTGAAGTAGTGTTTTGTAGTTTTCTTTGAACTAGTCCTTTACCTCCTTAGTTAAGCTGATTCCGAGGTATTTGATTTTCTGAGACATGATTATGAACGGGATTGTTTTTTATATCACTTTCTTCTCACTCATTATTTGCATATAGGTTAGGCATGGATTTTAGGATATGGATTTTATAGCATGCAACTTTACTATACAAGTCTATTGTTTCTAATAGCTTCTTGGTAGGGGCTTTAAGGGTTCTTTAAGTACAGTATCTTGTCATCTGCAAATAGTGAGAGCTTGATTTCTTCCTTTCCTGTCTGGATACCCTAAATATTTTTTTCTTTTTCTTCCCTAAGTACCACGTAAAGTACTTCCGGTACTATATTGAACAGAAGTGGTGAAAGTGGGCAACCTGTCTTGTCCCTAATCTTAGAGGGATGAATTTTAGTTTTTCCCCATCGAGGGTAATGTTTCCTGTGGGTTTGTGGTAGATGGCTTTGACTATAGTGAGAAAAGTTCTTTCAATGCCCATCTTGCTGAGAGTTTTCATCATAGACAGGTTCTATATCTTGTCAAATGCTTTCTCTGCGTCTTTTGGTATGATCATTTGGTTTTTATCTTTTCTTTTATTGATATGATGGATTACGTTGGTTGACTTGCAAATGTTAAACCATCTTTGCATCCCTGAGATGAATCCCACTTGGTCATGGTGTATGGTCTTTTGGATGAGTTGTTAGATTCTATTTGCAAGTATTTTGTTGAGGATCTTTCATCCTTGTTCATCAGTGACATTGGCCTGTAATTTTCTTTTTCTTTTCTTTTTTCTTTTTTGCAGTGTCTCTGTCTACTTTTGTATTAGGGTGATATCTGCCTTATAGAAACTCTTTGTAGGGGCTGGAGCAATAGCACAGCGGGTAGGTCGTTTGCCTTGCATGCAGCTGACCCGGGTTCGATTCCCAGCATCCCATATGGTCCCCCAAGCACCGCCAGGAGTAATTCCTGCGTGCAAAGCCAGGAGTGACCCCTGTGCATCACCGGGTGTGGCCCAAAAAAGCAAAAAAAAAAAAAAAATAGAAACTGTTTGTAGTGTTTCCGGTTCTTCACTCTCCTGAAAATTCTTTAAAGGGCTTTGCAATTGGTCCTCTTTAAATGTTTAGAAGAATTCACTGGTGAAACCTGTTGTGTGAATAGTTGTTCAGTTGGAGGCACTGAGACAAGGAAATTATTTTTCACAGAGGGCCTGGATTCGCTCAGATCCTGTGACAAAGGTAGAGTGTCCTGAGCTCTCCTTTTATTACTACCCTACCATTCACACCTCTGAAAGAAGCTAGGAAGTTACAGGAAGAACATGGAAGTATAAGTTGCATGTCTGCAAGCCAGGTGGTTTCTATGAAAGCTTTCCCGGGCTACAAGCACCTGGAGTTTGCATGTCAAAGAGAAACTGGGCAAGCACCTGGGATTTGCATATCAAAAACAAGCTGGGTCTGGGCTTCTGTGAGAAGAGAAAGACTCTTTCGATTTACTAAGATTTTGGTTATTTATTGAAGGCGGTTTAAAGAAAGAGATGTTCAGCTTCATCTAAACCAATCAGGACACAGGAGTAATCTCGCCCAATTTAATGGGTCCCCTGTTTCTACCCGTTTGCAAGAGAGTCTACACCGGCTCATCCTGACAGCCTAGTCCAGCCACAACAGAAACCATCTGGACCTGTGCTTTTTTTTTTTTTTTTTTCAGTGAAACACCATGAGGTACAGTTGTAGACTTACAAATTTTTGTGCTTGGGTTTCAATTATACAGTGATCAAATACTCATCCCTCCACCAGTGCCCATTTTCCACCACTATGGATCCCAGTATCTCTCCCACCCCCATCACCCCCATCCCACCCTGCCTCTGTGGCAGAGCATTCCCTTTTGTTCTCTCTCTCCTTTTGGGTGTTGTGGTCTGCAAAAGAGACATTGAGTGGCAATCATGTTTGGTCCATAGTCTACTTTCAACATGCATCTCCCATCCTGGGAGGATCCTCCAAACACCCTTTATTTGGTGCTCCTTTCTCTATCTGAGCTGCCCTTTCCCTTAGAATGCCTGGCTGGCCTTTAAGCCATAGAGTAATTCTCCTGGTACTGATCTCGGGTAATTCTTAGGTATTAATCTCCTGTTTTGTTACATTATGTCCCCCAGATGAATGCAATCTTTCTATGTCTATCCCTCTCTTTCTGACTCATTTTGCTTAGCATGATACTTTCCATGTAGTACCATTTGTATGTAAATTTCATGACTTCATCTTTTCTAACAGCTACATAGTACTCCATTGTGGGCTTTTGTTTTGGGGAAAACTTTTGAGTACAGTTTCAATTTCCTTGAGACTGATAGGTCTGTTCAGGTATTCTAAGTCTTCTCGGTTCAGCCTTGGGAGGTTATAGGAATCCAGGAATTTATTCATTTCTTCTACATTCTCTTGTTTTGTGATAAACAAACTTTTCAAAGTAATCTCTGATGATCTTTTGAATTTTGGTGGTTCCTGTTGTGATGTCACCCTTTTCATTTCTGATTCTATTTTTTTATGAGTCTTACTAATGGTTTATCAATCTTGGGAAACTTATTATTTAGCCAGCTTCAGATTCCTTAACCAAAACATATACACAGAGAAGCATCCATCCTTCAGAATATTAGGTACATATTTTATCACATAGAGAAAGAGGGATATTTAGGAGTTAGAGTAAAATGATGAAGTGGGAATTATAGTTTGCTCAAGCAACTCTCAATGATAGCAGATTTCATACTGGTGGAAACTTAAACCTTCATCATCATAAAAATATCACTCCAATAAACTTAGCAAGATCATCATAATGAAACAATGTGACACAGCAAACAACACAGTCAAGTGTACAAGCATCACAAATAAGTTTCCACAACCCTAGTCATCAAAACAATAGCAACAATAACAACAAAAAACAATGAGGGGAGGAAAGAGTGATAAAAATTGTTATTTTTTAATAAAGTAAATCCATCATCCCTTCACTGACATTGCCACAGAGAAGGATGTAAGGTGATTTTGTTTCCTTTTTACTCTCTGGTTACAATAGTCATCATCTGATAGATATTTTACCTCTAAAGAGCTAAACTTGCATTCACATATAAACTTAGCACACTTTCTAAATGAAAGTCAGAAAACACAATATGTCTAGAACATTCTCTAATAGAAGCTTCTGAAAACCAGTCCAATGCATTAGAATGAGGGCACCACAGAAGATACAAAATGAAGAAGTTTCTCAAACAAGAAAATACATAGCCCCACAAAATATACCCAATACTAACCAATCCATACCACTATCTCCAGGAATACTGAAACTACTAAACTGGTCAACAGGTGAATATAGCCTTGTCATTGTAAAGTAGTCACAAAGAAGCACAAAAATCAAACCTGACAGCAAAGTTGATGGGTGGTCTCAGGCCTTCAGAGCCTGAGAAAAACAGTCAGATGGGTGGTCAGAGGGCCACCTATGTGAAGAGTGATGGCAATCTTACTTATTTTTCCCACTTTTTATTTCTTTCCTTATCAACAATATTTCAAGTCTTATTATCATTGTATCCCCATTATAATTAAAGAGGTATAAATATAGGAAAGATCACTCATATATGCTTACAGATCAATACAATCACATCATTCCACCCCTACAGACCCTCTAATACAGGAATTTATTTTGCATATGGATGCTTTTGTGTTCTTTAGATAAGCATACAGAAGTGGAATTAGTCATTCATATTTTGAGCTTCTTATTGAGGATGCATCACATTATTTACCAAATTTTTTCCAATTTATATTCCCACCAAAATGTGTACAAGGGATTCTTTTTTCTACAAGTTTACAACATTTTTGTAACTGCTTTTTTTGCTACATTCTCACAAATGTAATATGGTATCTCAGTGCCACCCTCAAGAACGTCATGAGATGACTGGAATGGGAAGTAATGGGAGTGAAAACAGACTGTCGGCAACTATACCACCTCTGCTTTGCTGATGACATCGTTCTAATAACACCAAACTAGCCAAGGAGCACAAATGCTGACCGACTTCGGCCGTGAGTGTAGAAAGGTCAGACTGCAGTTGAATCTCATGAAGACAATGTTTATGAGAAACAGACTCGTTCCTGACTTTCCATTCATTCTCAGAGGAATGAACATCTCTGAATGGCAACAGTTAAGTGTACCTAGGTTGAGAACTCAACATGACAAATGACCTGGCACCTGAGTTGTGCAGGAGGATGAGAGAGGCTTGGAATGCCTTCAAGAGCATGGAAGAAATAGCTATAAGGACAAAGAACCTCCAGCTCTGGGCACATCTCTTTGACTCCACAATTCTTCCTGCACTAACAGATGCCTCAAAGACCTGGGCTCTACGAAAACAGGATGAGAACGCTGTTTGGGTCTCCCAAAGAGGACTCCAAAGAGCTATGCTTGGAATATCACGCTTCACTCAAGTGAGAGAAAGAATTCAGAGCTCCAACTTCTGTCAACAATAGAGAATCAGGGACATTGTCTCGTTTGCCAAGACGTCGAAAATCAGATGGGCTGGACACGTAATGCGATTTGGAGATGATCGCTTGACTAGAGCCATTACCAATTAGATTCCATGGGATGTCAAAAGATTGCGTGGCCCAACACCCAAAAGGAGAGAGAGAACACAGGGGATTGCCCTGCCACAGAGGCAGGGGGGGATGGGGGGATGGGGGTGGGGGGGGATATTATCCATGGTGGTGGAAAATGGGCACTGGTGGAGGGATGGGTATCTGATCATTGTATAATCAAACCCAAGCACAAAAAATTGTAAATCTACAACTGTACCTCATGGTGTTTCACTAATAAAAAAAAGAAAAAATTTTAAAAAATGAAAACAATAAAATAAAATAAAATACTGTTACTGAAAGTTAAAAAAAAAAGATTGCGTGGCCACCCACCTACAAGATGGTCAGACTTCTTCATCAAGACCCTGAATGATAAATTTGAGGCTCTTTGTGTTCCTTGAGCGAGCAGATGCCTTTGGGCTACACTAGCATGCGACAGGGACAAATGGAGATGTTACTGGCACCCGCTCAAGCAAATTGATGAGTAATGGGATGTCAAGTGGTCAAGTGATCAAGTGATCGTTGTTATTTTGATTTGTTTTTCCTTAAAATTAGTGATAATGCTTGATAACCATCTGTATTTACTCTTTGGGAAGTATCCATTCAATGTCTTCTGTTAATTTTTATTGGGTTATTTCAGGGGGTGGAGTTGTTAAAATAAGTTGAACGAATTTCTTCTATTTTAAAAGACATCAAAAGAACAAATT
Organism: Sorex fumeus; assembly: GCF_029834395.1. Taxonomy (NCBI): domain Eukaryota; kingdom Metazoa; phylum Chordata; class Mammalia; order Eulipotyphla; family Soricidae; genus Sorex; species Sorex fumeus. The sequence continues at coordinate 9,022,181 of NW_026606103.1, forward strand.
ATACATATTTCATTTTATAATCCAATCTCAGAACTTGGACTGAAAATTCAAAGTTCAGCATCACCAGCCTTGATCCAGAAACTCAGCAGTGCATCCCAGAAGACAGCAGCTTACCGGAGATCTCTCCAGATCTTGTGCCCAGCCGGTTTCACCAGAGCACCTCACATGGAACAGGTGTCCTCTCTCTGTCCCAAATGAACCCTTGGTGGCCACAAACTCCCAGAAAAAACCCAGGTATGCGATATCAGGGACTGAAGACACGAGGACACATGGTGGTGGCAGAGACAGGCTGTCCCTCCTTGTCTCCCCACCCACTCAGGCTCCTGACTGTCACACCCACGGACTGCCTCTGGGTGCCATTTAAGTGCATTAATGGCTTTGATCCAGAGACTCACAAATGAATCTCAAAATGGATTAGCTTCCTAGAGAGATGTCTCCAGACCCCAATCATTTTCAAATTTACATTTCCAGGAGTGATAGTGGCTGTGTAACCTCTCATGATATTCATAATAAGCAATAGAAAGTAAATTATCTAGCATCTTCCTGTGGCAGGCAGGCTTGAATGGTGGTGGGAAAATTCGAAATAATGGTGGTGGGAAGATGTAATGATCTTGGAACTGCTACTAAAATATTGAATGTAATCAATTAATGTGAACTACCTTATGAAAATAAAATTAAAAATTAAAAAAAAGAAAAGTCAAAGTTTCAAAATCTTATCACCTAAGTAGAAGAGTATGAAAGTGTGCAGACTAAAGAGATGAGTAGTGAGGTAAAAAATGAAACCCCCATCCCCAGAATAAAAAAATCTTAACTCATCATTCCTTGTCAGATGCAGTAGTAAGCTATCAAAGATTAGCACAAAGCACAATGAAGCATCAGAACAAGGGATTAAAACTGGACAAGGAAAATAAAATGTATTGGACAGTCCCAGAGATAACAAATGGCTCTCTTCTCCATTTACCTAAGACAGGAAAGAAGTTCTCTGCCAGGCTACCAAGCTTTTCCTGCTACTAAATAAATAACAAATCCCCTCAAAGTTTCTTCTGCAAACATATCTCTTACTTGATGTAAACACTTCTTTTCAAAGCTTGAAATTTATTAGTACCCAGATGATGTTTATTACCCTGTGACTTGTGGTCCTGTCATGAATTCTATCAACCAAGGAGACTGGAATAGCTGATTCACTGAGGCATTTATGGCTCTGAAAGTAGCCACTGTTGAAAAAGACTTCCAAAGACAGACGGGACTGCTCTGCCCATAGGCAAATGAGTCCCGCTGCCAGTGACAGAAAGGACCGTGCTGGCTGGAAGAACACCCAACTCTAGGAGGTGATGCAGAGAAGCAAAGCAGGTATCTGAGCACTCCGTCCAGAAATCAAATAAGAAGCTAAAGAAATTAATTCAACCAAGAGGGAAAAATAATAAATGTTGGAAAGTATTACAACAGTTAGAAAAACCAGCAAGATTTTCATTGGCATAAAAACGCAAAACATGGAGTAAATGTCAGTGGAATTTATTATTCCTCAAGGAACTTCTACCTATAAACAATTACAAAAGGAATGAATTATTTATGCCGTGGTTTGGTATGAATTTGAAGTTTTCACTTTTTACAAAGTTAAAAGGTGTGTGTGTGTGTGTGTGTGTGTGTGTGTGTGTGTGTGTTTAATGCACCTCCAGAAATTGCAAACTTCACTAGAATGCTTCAAGAGCATTGGCAAGCATTGAAGATTATTTAGTGGGTAAAGGATCTGGGGAAAGAGAAAGAATCGTGGAACACACTGGAATTCTAAATCCTTTTAAATATGATTTGGCACTGTCCACCGTCCTCCCGTTGTTCATGGATTTGCTCGAGCGGGCCCAGTAACGTCTCCATTTTGAGACTTGTTTGTTACTGTGTTTGACATATTGAATACCTCACAGGTAGCTTGCCAGGCTTTTCTGTGCAGGCGAGATACTCTCGGTAGCTTGCCAGGCTCTCCGATAGGAGAAATCGAACCCAGCTCAGCTGGGCTGGCTGCGCGCGAGGCAAATGCCCTACTGCTGTGCTATCTCTCCAACCCTTGAAATATGATGAAATAAAGAAATACTAAGCTTTTTGTTATTATCTGCAGCAGTTGCTATCTTTTGATGATTCTTGTTCACAGAGAAAACACAATGCAATAGTGGCGAAATGACATTTTAACTATAAATCGTATCCTTGCAAGTTTCTCTATTAATTGTAGCTGTGCATGTTTCTCTATGAGCTGCAGCTATGCACATTTTTCTTTGAATTCTACCTATAGAACAGGAACCACTTACCGGGGGGGGGGGGGGGGAGTGAGTAGAGAAAATAATTCCAAAGAAAAACTTCTAGATTGATGTTCTGGGCAGCAGGCATTTAAAGATGAAACTATGCAAACCCTTGTGGAGTTTTAAACCTCTCATAAGTAGAAACTGCACTTTTCCTTTTTGTGTACACATATTCAGATATAGTTCAATAAATGATAAGCAATTGTTTTAACTGCGGTAGTCTTTGAGGTGGTAAAAACTATGACAAGAACAAGGTGCCTTCAATTGTAAGAAATTTGTTGTCACGTGACAAGGTAAAAACAAATAAATAAAGCGCACATATATAAAGTGCATGATGAAATCCGCTGTGAATTTATCTTATGTATATTTACAGAAGAGAAACTGACATCTCATGTGTGTATCTGTGTGTGTACTAATTTTTATTTCCAACATCAATTATTCATTTTCAGGTTTCTAGGCTGGAGCAATAACACAGCGGTAGGGCATTTGCCTTGTAAGCAACCAACCTGGCCGAGCCAGGTTCAATTCTTCTGCCCCTCTCGAAGAGCCCCACAAGCTACCGAGAGTATCTCGCCCACACGGCAAAGCCAAACACAGTAACAACAAGTCTCAAAGTGGAGATGTTACTGGGACGCATGAGCAAGTCGATGAAAAATGGGAGGACAGGGCAGTCAACCAATAGCTTTATATTTGTCACACAATTTTCTCAATTAACTTTTTTCCTTTTTAAACTTTTACCAGTATAATTAGAGATAACCTTGTTTATCTTCTGCCCCCGTGCCTGGCTGTCCTTTCCGGGGCCCCTTGGAGCGGGGGCGGGTTGAGTTTCCCTCCCTGCCCCGACCAGAGCCCTGGCAGCCAAAGACCTCCAGAACCAGCCACAACCATGCTGAGACCACTCTGCACATGCATGAAGGTACCAGCAGAGGAACAAAGGCATGCGGGTCCCGGGGCTGAGATCTCCAAGCCTGCTCAGTTCGGGGCTGAGCATCCTCCACCCAGATCCTCCATCTTCCAGTAGGAAGGGGTCACACCCACCAACTGCCCCCCAGCACCGTGTAATCCCATCAACGGCCAAGACCCAGAGACTACAAAACCCAGCTCCCAGAAGTGAACGGCCGCATTCGCGGCTGCGCGACATCTCATTATCTCATTCTTATTTTGGACAACCTGGCAGGCTACCGAATGTAACCTGCCCACACTGCAGTCTGGCAAACTCCCCGTGGCGTACCCAATATGCCAAATACCAGTAACAATGATGGGTCTCATTCTCATAACTCAGAAAGAGCCTTGAATATGGCACTTTTTAAAATCTCAGGGCTAGGTTGAAGGAGAGGTTACTGGTGCCTGCTCAAGGCAATCTACGAACAACAGGATGATCGTGATCGTGATCTCTAATATGCAAAAGATGAATAAGACAAACTATATAATGTTCTAAACAACTATGGACAAATAATGTTGCCTTTATCATACGAGAAATTTGCCATGATTACCAGTAGGACTTTTGTTAGTATCCTCTGAGCCTATTTCTGCAACAAAAGACATTCTCAGTCCTTCCAATTATATAACTAGTGGCAAGATCCAAGCAGTCACTGAATGAACTGTATGTGGCCCAAGTTCTTGATTCTCTGTCCTTGAGGAGACCAGACATGACTTTTTCTGCAGGTTATAGACTCTCATTTTGAAGAAAATGTATGAGACAAGCAAAACAAACTCTTCTAACAGCTAGCAGAGGGGCAGTGGTATGCTGGTGGCTAAGCACCCTCCTCTGTGTGTCTCCATCTCCCACTTGTAAAATAGGGTGACTGTAACTTTCCAGCTTTCCCTGGCTGTTGAGAAGCCTCATTATTGTTTGTAAACCCCTTCAGATCTGGGAGTGATAGTCATCTTGGCAGGTGAAAGTTCTCTGGCCCACTTCTTCTTTCCTCATTTTCTCGCAACTTTGCTTCATCTCAAAGGGAAGAAAAAGTAATACTACTTTATTCTACTTTTAGTATCCAAATGAGATACATATTAATCCATTTCTCTAAACTCTTTGTTCTCTTTTCTATGCATTTTCACCACAACTAATAAATCATTACTAGTTTTTGATACAATAACATTTTAAAATTTTTTCAGATTCATTGAACTATACTCACTTCGCCATGAATATAATTAAGACAATAAACATTGTGAGGGACAGGCCCAAAATGGACCACCACCAGAATTAATTTAGTTTAGCTTAACAGGAACCCGCATTGCAAAATAACTGGTTTTTCTGCCCTTGAGCAAGGAATTCAGATACAGGTACTCGAGTTGCTAGTCTTGAGAAGGGTGGGGGTCAGACCAGATAACCGGATGTCTCTCAAAAGGCCCATGTTGCAAGACCCAGGACTGCCCTAAAAACCAGGACGTTCCTAAGCACTGACGCAAATGCTGATCTTTAAACTATAGACTAAGAAGTGATGTACCCTTAATTGGATTGGTTATGAAAGTATTTGTTATTACAAATCTATTGGCTATGAAATGCGCGGGCTCTGCTGTAAAGGTCGGTGAAGGCCTATATAAGATCTCCTTTGGAGAAGCTCAGGGTCTTTACCCAACCTGCCAGAACTGCATGTCTGTGTAGGCGGTGGGACCCTGGCTAGCCAGTCTTACAATAAACCCTGCTTGCAGTTTGCAGTCTCGTGTGTCTCTTTGTCGTTAAAGGGAGATTTTGATCCGCGCCCTAACAACATCAGCTTCAAAAGTTCCTTATTTTCTATTTGACTTCTCTGTTTGTTTAGTTTGTGTTTTAAGAATGCTTGATATGAGGAAGTCTGTACAAGTAAGACACTTACCTAGTATAAAGTAAAGCTGCATTCAATCCCCAGTATCCCAAGCCCAGTCAAGAGTTATCCCTGATCAGAGTCAGGTGTAAGCCCTGGACACTGTTGGGTGTTGCCCAAAAGCCAAAAGAAGTTACTTACCATGAGATCTACCTTCTTAAAAAATTTTCAGCTGTATTATACCTACTATTACAAGTGTACATATTACTATTACTATATTTTACTATTACACTTGTATAGTGCCTATATATCTGTTACAAGTACCTTTACACTTATATACAAATGTATACTACCTACTGATACTAGTGTATACTACTTAGTGTTATAAGTGTATAATGACTACTGTTACAAATGTACAAGGCCTACTGTTTACAAATGTATTGTACCTAAATGTTATAAACTATTTTATCTACTCTTACAAGTGTATTATCCCACAGTCACCTTCATGAAAACTCACCCACAGATCTTCACAGCTTTATGACTTATCTCTGAAGTGATGCAAGCCAAGTTTGTAAAACAGAAGACTGACTTAAAACTCCGTCTGGTGTGTCCTTAGTATAGGGCTGGGCAGAGTCCCTGCCCTGCTGAAGACCTAGCAGACACACCCATGCTTCCACTACTTCTCAACTAATCTCTAGAGATGCTGAGCCTATGAAAATTCCAGATAAACATATTTTCCAGATTGGGAAATCTGGGGTCTTCTCAGAGTGGGCAGCCTCTCTCCAAACCGTGTTCTTCTGGAAGCCCTAAAAGCCAAAACCACATTCCACAGGTGTCACCATGTAAACTCATCCATCAACCCAGTTCTATAGATACTGGAGTTCCTGGAGAGACACCTTCAAATTTCACAACACTGGCAGCCCAGTGAGAGCATACCAAATGAGATGGGAAAGCAACAGGGGAGCCAACTAAGCTCAGTAAACAAAAAGAATGACACAAAGGCTCCACTAGCAACCACTTAGTAAATCCTCTGACAAGAACTTAATGACCCCATGATAAGATAAAACAATTTTCACAAATGTTGATAGTACATCTTAGAGTGTTTGCCTTGCACCCAGCTGACTTATTTCAATCCTCAGCATCCAAAATGTTCCTCTTAAGAACCACCAAAAGTAATTCCTGAGTGCAGAGCCAAGAGTAACCCCTGAGCATTGCAGGCTGTGACCCAAAAAAGCCAAAAAGTCCAAAAAAAGTTTAAATAAAAAATTTTTTTTCTATAAACACTGAATGAGAGTCCCTTTCTTCCCACATCTGTGCCAATACTGGTTGTTCTTATTCTTTTTGATGCATGCCAGTCTCTGTGGCGTGAGATGATATCTCATTGTTATTTTGATTTACATCTCCTGATAATTAGCAATGAAGAACATTTTTTCATGTGCCTCTGGCAATTGGTATTTCTGTTCATTTCTTCTCCCCATTTTGTGATGGGGTTGGATGCTTTTTTCTTGTAAAGCTCTACCAATGCTTTTTATAGCTTGGATATTAACCCCTTATCTGATGGATATTGGGTAAATAATTTTTCCCATTCCTTGGAATGTCTCTGTATCTTGGTCACCATTTCTTTTTTTTTTTAATTTTTTTATTAGTGAAACACCATGAGGTACAGTTGTAGATTTACAATTTTTTTGTGCTTGGGTTTCAATTATACAATGATCAAATACCCATCCCTCCATCAGTGCCCATTTTCCACCACCATGGATAATATCCCTCCCACCCCCATCCCACCCATCCCACCCTGCCTCTGTGGCAGGGCAATCCCTTTTGTTCTCTCTCTCTCTCCTTTTGGGTGTTGTGGTCTGCAAAAGAGGCATTGAGGGTCACCATTTCTTTTGAGATGCAGAAGCTCTTTCAGAAGCTCTTTCATTTAATGTAGTCCCATTTGTTTATTTTTGCTTCCACTTGGTTGATCATTGTTATTTCATCTTTAAAGATACCTTTAGCTTTAATGTTATATAGCATTTTGCCTATGTTTTCCTCCATACACAGCACAGGTCCAGTCATTTTGAAAACCAGTATAGGCATTCCTCACAAAATCTACAAATTGAGCTTCCATATGACCCAGTAATACCATTTCTGGGAATATACCCTGGGATCACAAAAACACAGAAGTAGAAATAATATCTGCACTTTGTATGATCATTGCAGCACTATTCCCAATAGTCAGAATCTGGAAATGATTCAAGTCCCCAAGAACAGACGACTGAATAAGGAAACTCTGGTACACCTACATAATGGAACACTCCATAGCTGTTAGGAAAAATGAAGCCATGAAATTTGCTTATAAATGGATAGACATGGAAGGCATTATACTGACTGAAACAAATCAGAAGGAGGACAGACTTAGAATGATTTCATAGGGATATTTAAAAAACAAAAAACATAGTATGAAACTAATACCCAAGGACAGTAGAAACACAGGCCAGGAGGATTGGTCCATGTTTGAAAGCCTACCTCATGTTCTGGGGGAGAATAGAGAAGAAACTACTATGGCAATGATAGTTGGAAATGATCACTCTGGATAAAGAACTGGGTACTGAAAACAGGTAAAGGAACAAACATGATAACCTCTCAGTATCTGTACTGCAAACCATAGTGCCCAAAAGGAGGCAGAGAGAAGGAGAAACAGACAGAGAAGAAAAGTATCTGCCATAGAGGCAGGCTGGGTGTGAGGGTAGCAGGAGGGAAATTGGGGTCATTTGGTGGTAGGAAATATACACTGGTAGAGTGATGGGTGTTGGAACATTGTATGACTGAAACAGCTTTGTAGCTATGTATCTCAGGTGACTCAATTAAGGAAAAGAGCAAATAAATTTTTTCTCTTAATAAATTAATGGGCTGGAGTGATAGCACAGCGGTAGGGTGTCTGCCTTGCACACAGCCAACATGGCCGACCCAAGTTCGATTCCTCCACCCCTCTCGGAGAGCCAGGCAAGCTACTGAGAGTATCTCGCCCACAGGGCAGAGCCTGGCAAGCTACCCGTGATGTATTCGATATGCCAAACACAGTAACAACAAAGTCTCCAATGGAGACGTTACTGGGCCCTCTCGAGCAAATCGATGAACAATGGGAGGACAGTGACAGTGACTAATAAATTAATGTAGTACTTTACATTACTTTACATACTTTAAATATAAAGTATATAATAACGACAGTCACAGACATATAGGACCTACTGGCATAAGCCACAGGCTGTGCAGTACATTTTTGGTTCATCTTGTATAACTACTAAGCCTGATAAATTTAGTAAAAATTTTAATTTGCTACTTTGTCGAAGAACATTGGTAGCACAACCAAATATACTGGACAAGCTCAAAATATTGTTGGATACTCTTAAATTACTATTACTAATTCCTCAAATGCTACTGAATTATAAATTATAGAAAACATCAGTATTAATAATGACAATATTTTAATTTATTATTATTGTGATAACTTTATCACAGTCATATTAATACTATGCATTAGACAATGATATTATTGTGCCATACCCACCACTATAGTGCCAATGTCCTTCCACCAGTGTCTCTAGGTCCTCCCCTCAGTCCCCTCACCCCCACTTGGGTAAACACAGTTCTGTTTGTACTCCAAATATTTGTGTTCAGTGGACGTTGTCTATTCCCTTGTTACATTTTTTTAATATACCACATGTAAATAAGACTATCCTGCATTTGCCTTCTTCCTTCTGACTTATTTTACTTAACAAGACCCTCTCCAATTCTTCCATGTTGTGGAAAAAAGCAGAATTTCACCTATTTCTCAGACAAGAGTAGTACTCTATTGTGTATATTTACCATGACCTTTTCTTATACATGCAAAAATATTTATTGTAATTTAGATAACAGGTATTACAGTTCCAATAGTATAAAGTTTTATTGTTTTGATGTACAAATTCTCAGTGCTTTCCCACCTGCCTGGTAATTAAATCTATGTTAATCAACCATCTTTATATGTAAAAAAAATCACAATCTTTCATTTTCTAAAAAAAATGGATAACACGTTTTTGCAAGAGTTAAATGTTTATGCTTTAGGGCTACAATGTGAGCACACCTATAACCAAAATGCCATTTTCCCTCCAAACAATCCTAAACTTTCTTATTAATACCCCCTCCCAACCAACCCCGCAAGGAATGTCCGTGCTGTGGTCGAAGTCCAGGGGTGTGTTTTCACTGAACAGTGTTCTTTCCCTTGCTCCACTTCTCTCAACTCCACACATGATAAAAACCATCTGATATTTTCACTTCTCGTTATGACTTAACGTTTTAAACCTGAATGCTACTTCCATTCAAGGTGCAGCAAAATGAAGGAAATTCATCTTTGCCTGATAACTGAATAGCATTCCATGGTGTATATTGATCACATTTCACTTATTAACTTATCTGCTGTTGAATATTTGTCAATTATAAATAGAACTGCAATGACACTTTATCTTTTCCTGGTGTTTTGAATTTTATTTTAATTTTTGCAGAGATTGACAACAACATTAATGACTGCTTCATACATACATTGTTCCGATAACTCCAGAGTATCTACTTCCTGCACCAATGCAGCAGGGAGTCCTTTCATTCCATCCTTTCCCCACCTTAGGTCATCTAAATTCTATAGACCAATTTTCCAGTTCTGTTGCATTTGGCCATATACTATTTCCTTGTGTTTTTCTATAACCCACGTAAAAGAAAGACCATATATTACCCTCTCTTTACTACTGTATTCATTCAACAACAAGCCAAGACTGTTGTTGTCATTCTTTCTGATGTATGCCATTTTCACTGGTATGAGGCAAAATCTCACTTTTTTTTAGTTTTGATTTGAATTTTATGATGCTTAGTGATGAAGAGCTTATTTCCAAATACCTATTGGCCATCTGCGTATCTTCTTTAAGTAACTGTGTTCATCTTTCCATTTTTTGATGGGATTATTTGTCTTCCTGTTGCTAAGTTTTACAAGTCTTCTATGTATATAGGATATTAACCCTTTGTCAGATGAATGGTAGGCAAATAATTAGCCCCAGTTTGTGGGGCATCCTTTTATTCTAGTCATTGCTTCTCTTGAAGTACAGACAGGTGTTTGATATAGTCCTGTTTGCTTTCATTTTTTTAATATTTTTATTGAACCATGGCAGTCTCTGCCCCCGCGCCTGGGTGTTCCTTCCCGGAGTCCCTTGGAGGGGAGCGGGTTGAGCTTTCCTCCCCGCCCCGACCAGGGCTACGGCAGCCAAAGACCTCCAGGACCAGCCACCACCATGCTGAGACCACTCTCCGCACCCATGAAGGTACTGGCAGAGGGACACAGCCACGCGGGTTCCGGGGCCGAGACCTCCACGCCTACTCGAATTGGAGCCGAGCATCTTCCACCCAGATCCTCCAAATTCCAGTAGGCGGGGGTCACACCCACCACCTGGCCCCCTGGCGCCGTGTAATCCCATCAGCGGCCAAGACTCAGAGACTATAAAATCCAGATCCCGGATGAGAGCAGTGCAGTCTCTGCCCCCGCGCCTGGGTGTTCCTTCCCGGAGTCCCTTGGAGGGGAGCGGGTTGAGCTTTCCTCCCCGCCCCGACCAGGGCTACGGCAGCCGAAGACCTCCAGGACCAGCCACCACCATGCTGAGACCACTCTCCGCACCCATGAAGGTACTGGCAGAGGGACACAGCCACGCGGGTTCCGGGGCCGAGACCTCCACACCTACTCGAATTGGAGTCGAGCATCTTCCACCCAGATCCTCCAAATTCCAGTAGGCGGGGGTCACACCCACCACCTGGCCCCCTGGCGCCGTGTAATCCCATCAGCCAAGACTCAGAGACTATAAAATCCAGATCCCGGATGAGAGCAGTGCAGTCTCTGCCCCGCGCCTGGGTGTTCCTTCCCGGAGTCCCTTGGAGGGGAGCGGGTTGAGCTTTCCTCCCCGCCCCGACCAGGGCTACGGCAGCCGAAGACCTCCAGGACCAGCCACCACCATGCTGAGACCACTCTCCGCACCCATGAAGGTACTGGCAGAGGGACACAGCCACGCGGGTTCCGGGGCCGAGACCTCCACGCCTACTCGAATTGGAGTCGAGCATCTTCCACCCAGATCCTCCAAATTCCAGTAGGCGGGGGTCACACCCACCACCTGGCCCCCTGGCGCCGTGTAATCCCATCAGCGGCCAAGACTCAGAGACTATAAAATCCAGATCCCGGACATCTTATTATCTCATTCCTACTTTGGACAAACTTGCAGGCTATCGAATGTAGCCTGCCCACAGGGCAGAGTCTGGCAAACTCCCCGTGGCCTACCAAATATGCCAAATACCAGTAACAATGATGGGTCTCATTCTCCTAAAGAGCCGTGAATATAATCTCAGGGCTAGGATGAAAGAGACGTTACTGGGGCCTGCTCGAGGCAATCGACGATTAACAGGATGATGAAATGAAATTGAACCATGGTGAGATAAAGTTACAAAGCTTTCATATTTGAGTTTCAGTTATATAATGATCAAACACCCATCCCTCCACCAATGCACATTTTCCACCAGCAATATCCCAGTATCTACCCCCCCCACACACACACGCCAACCCTACCCCTGGCTCAATGGCAGACAATTTCCCCAAGTACTCTCTCTATATATTTGGGGCATTCACGATCATGATCATGATCATCCTGTTGTTCGTCGACTGCCTCGAGCAGGCACCAGTAACGTCTCCTTCGTCCTAGCCCTGAGATTCTAAAAAGTGCCACATACAAGGCTCTTTCAGGGTTAGGAGAATGAGACCCAACATTGTTACTGGTATTTGGCATATTGGGTACGCCACAGGGAGTTTGCCAGACTCTGCAGTGTGGGCAGGTTACATTTTGTAGCCTGCCAGGTTGTCCAAAGCAATAATTTGGGGCATTATAGTTTGCAATATAGATGCTGAGAGACTATCATGTTTGGTCCTTTCTACTTTCAGCACACATCTTACATCCTGAACAATTTCTCCAACTATTATTGACTTAGTGCTCTTTTCTCTATTCCAGCTGCCTTCTCCCCCAGCTTTTGAGACAGACTACCAACTATGAAGCAATCTTCCTGGCCTTTGTCTCTACTGTCCTTGGGTGTCAGTCTCATATTATGTTATGTTATATTCCACAAATGAGTGCAGTCCTTCTATGTCTGTTTCTCTCTTTCTGACTCATTTCACTTAGCATGATACTCTCCATATCCATCCACTTATAAGCAAATTTCATGACTTCATCCTTCCTAACTACCACATAATATTTCATTGGGTAGATGTACCAAAGTTTCTTTAACCAGTCCTCTGTTCTTGAGCACTCATTCTTTCCACATTCTGGCTATTGTGAACAGTGCAGCAATGAACATGCAGATGCAGGTGTCATTTTGAACCCTCTGAATATATTCCCAGGAGTGTATTGTGGGGTCATATGGAAGTTCAATTTCCATTTTTTTAAGGAATACCCGTATTGTTTTCAAAAAAGGCTGGAGCAGTCATTATTCCCACCACCAGTGAATGAATCCATTTCTCTCCATATACACGCCAGCCCTGGTTGTTCTTTTTGTTTTTTATGTGTGACAGTCTCTGTGGTGTGAGATGGTATTTCATTGTTGTTTTGATCATCTAATCATCTCCCTGATGATTAGTGATGTAGATCATTTTTTCGTGTGCGTTTTGGCCATTTATATTTCTTTTTTATGGGGTTGCAGGTAGCTGTCCAGTTTTCCCAGCATCACTTGTTGAAGAGGATTTCCTTGTTCCACTTCACATTTCTTGCATCTTTATCAATGATTAAGTTGTCATATATTTGAGAGTCTGTGACAGAATATTCAACTCTCTTCCATTGGTCTGTGAGTCTGTTTCTAGTTCAATGCCATACTGTTTTAATTAGTACTTTTTGGAATACAGTTTGAAGTTAGGAAAGGTGATGCCAGACATCTTATTTTTCCAAAGTATTGCTTTAGCTATTCATGAGGGTTATTGTTCTATACGAATTTCAGGAGCTTTTTGCCTATTTCTTTGAAAAATGTCATGGGTCTCCTGATAGGAATCACACTAAATCTGTATAGTGCTTTGGGGAGTATTACCATTTTGATAATGTTAATCCTCCTTATCCATAAGTAGGGCATATGTCTCCTTTTCCTGGTGTCCTCTTTAATTTCTTGAAGTAGTGTTTTGTAATTTTCTTTGTGTAGGTCCTTCACCTCTTTAGTCAAGTTGATTCCAAGATGCTTGAATTTCCGAGGTACTATTGTAAAAAGGATTCTTTTTTAAATATATATTTCTTCTCTTTCATTATTTGTATGTAGAAATTCAAGGTACATTAGAGTGTTGATTTTATAGCCTGCCACTCTACTAACAAACCTATTGTTTCTAGAAGTTCTTGGAGAGTCTTTATGATTTTCTAAGTATAGTATATTGTCTGCAAATACTGATAGCTTGAAATCTTCCTTTCTTATCTGTATTCCTTGATATCTTTTTCTTGTCTAACTGCTATGGCCAGAACTTCCAGTACTATATTGAATAGGAGTGGCGAGAGTGGGCAGCCCTAAAATCTTGTCCTGGACTTTAGAGGGAAGGATTTTTAGGTTTTCCCCATTGAGAATAATGCTTCCCATGAGCTTGTGGTAGATGGCTTTGATGATGTGGAGGAAAGTTTCTTCAATGCCCATTTTGCTGAGAGTTCATCATAAAAATGGGTGCTGGATTTTGCCAAGTGCTTTCTCTGCATCTATTGATATGATAATTTTTATGTTTTCTTTTATTGATATGATGGGTTATGTTGATTGACTCACAAATGTTAAACCATCCTTGCATATCCAGGATGAATTCTACTTGGTCATGGTGTATGATCTTTTTGATGAGTCGTTAGATTCTGTTTGCTAGGATTTTCTTAAGAATCTTTGCATCTGTGTTCATCGGGGATATCAGCCTGTAATTCTCTTTCTTTGTCGTATCTCTTGTCTGCTTTTGGTATTGGGGTGATATTTGCTTCATAGAAACTGTTTGGAAGTGTTTCAGATTCTTCAATCTCCTGGAAAAGCTTAAAGAGGATTGGGAGTAAATCCTCTCTAATGATTTGGAAGAATTCACTAGTGAATCCAACTAGGCCAGGATTTTTGGTTTGAGGAGATTTTATTACCGTTTCAATTTCTTTGATGGTGATAAGTCTGTTTAGGTATTCCATGTCTTCTCGGTTCAGACTTGGGAGGCGATAGGATTCCAGGAATTTATCCATTTCCTTGAGGTATTGTTTCTTAGCATAAAGATTCTCAAAGTAATCTCTGAGGATCCTTTGAATTTCTTTAGTTCCTGTTGTGATGTCCCCTTTTCGTTTCTGATTCAGTTTATTAGGGTTCTCTCTAACCTTTCTTTGTGAGTTTTGCTAGAGGCTTATCGATCTTGTTTATTTTCTCAGAGAAACAAATCTCTTGGTTTCATTAATCTTTAAATTGTTTTTTTGGGCTTCCGTCTTATTAATTTCTGCTCTGTTGTATATTTCCTCCTCCTGCCCAGGTTGGGCTCCTTTTGTTGGTCATTGTCCAAGCTCTTAAGCTATGAGGTTAGATTACTTATGTGGGCTCACTCTTCCTTCCTGAGGAATGCTTGTAGAACTATAAACTTTCCTCTTAACACAGCTTTTGCTGTGTCCCATAGTTTTGGTAACTTGTGTCCTCGTTTTCGTTCATTTCCAGGAATCTTTTTATTTCCCTTTTGATTTCCTTTGTAAGCCACTCATTGTTCAGTCGTGAGCTGTTTAATTTCCAGGTGTTTGATCTGATCTTCTGATTGTGTGTGTGTGATTCACTTCTATTTTCAGAGAATCATGATCCGAAAAGATCGTTGATACAATCTCTATCTTCTTAATTTTATGGAGCGATGTTTTATGGCCCAGAATGTGGTCTATCTTGGAGCATGTCCCATGCACTCTTGAGAAGAATGTGTATTCAGCTTTTTGAGGATGAAGTGTCCTGTATATATCTACTAAGCCCTTTCTTCCATTTCTTCCCTCAGATAAACTATGTCCTTGCTAAGCTTGAGTCTGGTTGATCTATTGAGAGGTGATAAAGTGGTGTTGAAATCTCCCACTAGTATTGTGTTGCTATCAATGCCTTTCTTCATAGCTATGAGTAGTTGTTTTAAGTATTTTGCTGGTCCCTCATTAGTTGCATATGCATTTAGAAGTGTAAGTTCTTCCTGTTGTACAGATCCTTTAATCAATAAGAAATGACCTTCACTGTCTCTTGTAACCTTCATGACTATTCAGATGTGTTTCTCTACGGCAGCAGAATGTTGGGTTCAATTTTCTGATTGATCCTGCCACTCTGTGTCTTCTAATTGGTGAATTTAGCCCATTGACACTGAGAAAGCTTATTGTTTGTGGGATTTTGTACCATCATTCTGCCAAAGTTTGATGTATTTGAGGGGCTTGCCTTCTCTTAGATTAGCCCATTTAGTTGTTCTTGTAACCATGGTTTAGAGTCTATGACGTTCCTAAGCTGTCTGTGAAGCTATGTGTTGTTCCTTCCAATATGAATGAGAGTCTAGCTGGGTAAAGTATTTTTGGTGAGGCGTTTATTTCATTGAGTTTTTTTCACTATATCCCATCACTGTCTTTGACCCCTGAGGGTTTCATTGGATAAGTCAGCTGTAAATCTTAATGGTCCTCCTTTATAGGAAATTTCTTTCTTTGATCTTGCTCCTTTCAGAATTTTATCTCTATCTATGGTTTTCCTCATTCTGATTAAGATATGTCTTGGAGTATTTTTATTTGGATTTCTTCTAGCTGTACCCTTCAGGCTTCCTGAATCTATATGCATGTGTTCTTCAGCTCTGGGAACATCTTTGCAATGCTGTCTTTGACAGTTTCTCTTCACCAGGGTTTTCTTCCTATCCCTCTGGGACTCTAATTTTTCTTATGTTATTCCTCTTGGCTTCATCCCAATTTTCTCTTGACATCTGTTGGTTCATTTTGAGACTCTTTTCCATTTTCTGCTGTTGTCTGGAGATTCTCTACATCTCATTACATCTCATTCAGAGCTCACTGATTCTGTTCTCAGCAGCTGTTACTCTCCTGCTGAGTCCTTCCACTGAGTTTTTTAATTCACCTCCCAGGTTTTTCAGATCTGTCATTTCTGTTTACAATTTTCTTTGCATTTTCCATATTTTTGCTTTCAAATCCTCTTGCATTTTATTTGGCAGTGTGTTCCACTGTTTCTTTTAGCTCCCTATGCATCCTCAGAAGTTCCCTTCTAAATTTGCAGAGTTTGTCTAGCACACTATTGGGTCCTCTGGGCTAGTTTCTTCACTAACTAAGCTTGGTGGACTTCTGCATTGCTTTACCATTGTGACCTGTGTGGTTTACACTTTCACACTCACTGTTACTGTTGTGGTTTTGTTGTAATATTAATTGAGGTGTGACAAATGAATTATTGGCCTAATGTGCTTTTAGTGATTGGGCTGCCCTAGTGAAGTTTCCACCTAAGAGGCTAATTTCTTGTTTTTATGGGATATGGAGGGGAGAATAACTCACAGAGGCCACCGCTCCAGATGTGACCTCCACCGGACTTTGTAGCTAGGTTGGGACAGATGAGCAAGTCCTTTAAAGTTGGTTCCTAATACACGCTGGAATTAGACCGTAGACCAAACATGATGGCTACTGTATTGCAAACCATAACACCCTAAAGGAGAGAGACAATAAAAGGGAATGTGCCTGCCACAGTGGCAGGAGGGGCGGGATGATGTGGGAGTGATGGGAGGGATACTAGGAACATTGGTGGTGGATAATAGGCACTGGTGGAGGGATGGGTGCTCAATCATTGTATGACTGAAACAAGATAGAAGACAGGCTGCAGAGATGCCTCCAGAACCTGTGTTAGATTTTTTCATTGGGGCAAACCATATGGGAGCGAGTAAGCTCACCTCCCTGCCCCAACTGAATCCAGCAACTGAAAGCCTCCAGAACTCAATCACAGTTATGCTCACAAGTACTCTCCACAGGTTCGGAAAAGCCTCACCCATATACCATATATCTGCTATATAACTGTATTTTAAATTTTAGAATTCCTGGAGCACGCAGCTGCATTTGCAGCTGCGGAAATCTCATGCTTTACAACACTGATTTACCAGGAGTAGCAAACCACGTTTCATGGGGTTTGAATTAGAAGGCAACCAATCTCAAGGGAAATATACATATACATATATATGTATATATATATGTGTGTATATATATATGCACACAATGCTCAACCTTTAACAACATGTTAGTAATCTCTTATATCACTACCACCCCGTTGTTCACCGATTCACTCGAGTGGGCCCAGTAACATCTCCATTCATCCCTGTCATGTGCTAGTGTAGCCCAATGACATATTGGGGGTTCCTTCAGGATCAGGGGAATGAGGACCATTCATTGGTACTGTTTTTTTTTCGGTTTCAATTATACAATGATCAAATACCCCATCCCTCCACCAGTGCCCATTTCCCATCACCACCAATCTCAGTATCCCTCCCACCTCCCATCCCCCCATCCCACCCTTCCTCTGTGGCAGAGCATTCCCTTTTGTTCTCTCTCTCTTATTGGGTGTTGTGGTTTGCAAAAGAGGCAATGGGTGACAATCATGTTTGGTCTATAGTCTACTTTAAGTATGCTTCTCCCATACTGGGAGGATCCTCCCAACACCCTTTATTTGGTGCTCCATTTTTGACATATTGAGTACACCACGGTTAGCTTGTCAGGCTCTGCCGTACGGGCAGGATACTCTCAGTAGCTTGCCGGGCTCCCTGAGAGGGATGGAAGCTTTTGGGGCAGCCTCTAATCACCATTACAGGTGTTCCTAGTCAGGCATACAGGTGGGTATGATACTCTCAGTGGCCTGCTGGGTTCTCTGAAAGTGAGAACTAGAGAATAAGAGGTCGCGCAGCCACGAATGCGGCCATGCACTTCCAGGAGCTTGGTTTTAGAGTCTCTCTGGATCCCGGCCATTGATGGGGTTACACGACAGTTGGTGGGTGTAAATGTCTAGCTACTGGAAGGTGGGGGAGCTGGGTAGAGGAGGCCCAGTCCCGGCTTAGAGATCTCAGACCCGGGTCCCGCACACCTGGGTTCCTCTGCTGGTTGCTCTTCCAAGCGTGTGGAGAGTGGTCTCAGCATGGCTTTGGCTGGGTCCTGGAGGTCTTCAGCTGTCAGGACTCTGCTGAGGGCGGAGAGGGAAACTCAATCCACCCTCCTCCAAGGGCCCCAGTGAGGACAGCCAGGCGCGGGGGTAGGACTGCCTTGTTCTCTTCTGGGAGGCTGGTTTTCTATAAGTAATCTCTTATAGAAGGGTTTAATGGTTCTAGGGTTAAATACAACAATCTTTACACACTTTCCTCTAAGGAAACTTTTTGGATCATTTTTAGTGGATTATTCATAACAGGCAATACAAAATAATTTTTTTTGGTTTGCTTTCGGGGCAGGATTTGAGCTTTGGGATAGAAACATTTTAAATATGGTGGTGGGAAGGTGTAATGGTGGTGGAATTGGCATTCAAATACTAAAAGGTAAAGGCCCTCCCGTTGATCGTCGATTTGCTCGAGCGGGCCCAGTAACGTCTCCATTGGAGACTTTGTTGTTACTGTGTCTGGCATATCGAATACTCTCGGTAGCTTGCCGGGCTCTCCGAGAGGGGCGGAGGAATCGAACTCGGGTCGGCCATGTTGGCCGCTTGTAAGGCGAATGCCCTACCGCTGTGCTATCGCTCCAGCCCATTCGAATACTAAATGTAATAAATTAATTTGGACAACTTTATAAAAATAAAATAAATTTTAATTAAAAATAATAAAATAAAAATAAATAAATTTCATGAAGGGTTCCTCCATATATTTAATGAATTTCAGTCTGTTATCAAGATCCTTAATCAATTTTGAATCAGTTTCTATATAAGGTGTGAGATAGGGGCCTGAATCTATTAATTAATATGTGGCTGATGTTCCAAAAAAAATTGTTGAAAGACTTTCCTTGCTTCATTTCAAAATTCATAACTCCTTCTCCAGTGAAAAGTTAACTTGAGGGTCTGTCTCTGGGCTCTCAATTCTATTCCACTGATCTCAGTCTTCAGTTCTAGTCTTAATAATTATAGTTTTATAGTAGAATTTAAAGTGAGGGAAAGAAAAGAATCTCATAGTTTTTCCCTAGAATTGTTTTTGGCCATTTAAGGAGTTTTATTGCTCCATATAAATTTGAACAGCATTTCGTCTATGCCTGTAAGGAATGTCACTGGTATTTTTATAGGGACAGCATTGAATATGTATAGTGCTTTGAAAAGATGTTTTTTGACAATATTAATCCTTCTAGCCCATGAACAGGGAATGTGTTTCCATTTCCTGTGTCTTTACTTGAGTCTTTTTAATAGTGAGAGTTTTCTTTGTGTAAGTCTTTTAGCTCTTTTGTTAAGCTTACATGCTGATTTTTTTCATGTCCTCACTTCATCGTTTTTAACTTTAGACACAGTGATTTAGAATAAATTTTAATGAAAAAGTTAAGGCAAATTGTGATGGAATGCTTTTTATTTACTTTCTGTTTTGTTGTTTGCACACAGGAATGTCACTGATTTCTGTGTGTCTCTTTATTACCTGCCACTCCACTGTACAAGTTTATTGTTTCTAGGGGTTTTTTTTAAGTCTTTAGCGTTTTCTAAGTGTAAGTTCATGTGATACTTTGATTTCTTTTCTGATTTGAAAACCGCTAATATCTCTTTCTTGCCTGATTGCTGTGGCAAGGAATCCCAATGTTGCGTTAATAGTGGTAACAACGGGTAATCTTGTCTTGTGTCTTATCTTAGAGAGAAGGCTTTCAAGTTTTCGTCATTGATTATGATGATGTCTGTGGGGTTGTAATTATAATTATAATTACAATTATGTAATTATAATTATACAAACTTATAATTATATTACAAACTATATAATTATATCAAGAAAAGTTCTTTCTAGCCCCACTTTATCAAAGTTTTTATATGAATGGGTGGGATATTGTCAATGTTTTTATTATGAATGAGTGTAGGATATTGTCGATGTTTTCTCTGCATCTTTTAGATTTAGATAACCATATGATACTTGCTTTTGCTTCTATTTGTATGTGTATTGGGTTTAATGACTTGTAAATATTTAACTATCCAGGCATCTGGGATAATCTTATTGAGCTGAGCATATAATTCTTTTACTGTATTGTTGGACTAAACTGACTAACTTTTGTTGACACTCCTTACATCTGTTCATCAGAGAAATCTGACTATAATTTTTTGGTAATTTTTCTGTCTGCTTTTGTTATCAGGGTTATGTTTGTGTCCTAGAAATTGTTTTGGAAGTGTTCTATTTCTTTGACTTTCAGGAAGGAGCCTGAAAGAGATAGAAAGTTTGTCTTATTTGAAAGCTTAGAGCTTACTAGGGAATCTAGCCGGGCCTCAACTTTCATTTAAGGGAAGTTTTTTTTTTATAAACTTTGTGATTTCCTTACTAGTAATTAACTTGTTTAGGTCCATTTTTTCCTCCAGATTCAGTATTGGAAGGAATAATAGTTCAAAAATTGATCTGCTTCTAGGTTCTTCTACTTTCAAGAAGTGATTCAGTTCTAGGTTTTTCCTATTTATAGTTTAAAGTTTTCTTAATAATCTCTGATGACCTTTGAGTATCCAGAGTATCTGTTGTAATGACTTCCCTTTCATATCTGATTCAGTTTATTAGTGTTCTCTCTCTTTCTGTCTTTGTAAGTCTAGTTAATGGCTTACTAATACTGTTTATTCATTAATTTCAAAAATACAGCTCTTAGTTTTGTTGAATTTTTTGGTGTGTACATCGATGGATATATACATAGCAGACAAAAATGCTAAATATTATGTTAGGATATTTATGGAGTACACATAAATTTTTTAGTATTAGACAATGATACTAATATTTATTTTATTTTATGCAATATTTCAATTTAATTAATATTTATGCTTTAAATATAACTCTGGGGAAAAAGTCTGGTTAAATATATACTCAAAAAAGTTTATTTTAGATTCAGCCGAAGAGAAGGACTACTTGGAGGGCGGGATCCACAGATCCCGAAGGAAAAAAAAAAAACAGGTTCCAAAAAGAGCCGAGATCATCGGGAAGTCCCAGATGGGGTAGGTACCGCATCCCGCCTCCCCCAGATGGAACCCCGGTGACCAGAAGCCTCTACAAGCACAGCTCGAGTATGCGGGAACTAGGACTTTTCCTCAAATCTGCCAGGATTACAACTCCCAGGTAACCTCAGATTCCGGAAGTCACGCCCACAGCCCGCCCCCCAGCGCCATCTTTACAGCATTCAGCCGAAGAGAAGGACTACATGGAGGGCGGGATCCACAGATACCGAAGGGGGAAAAAAAAAAAACAGGTTCCAAAAAGAGCCAAGATCATCGGGAAGTCCCAGATGGGGTAGGTACCGCATCCTGCCTCCCCCAGATGGAACCCCGGTGACCAGAAGCCTCTACAAGCACAGCTCGAGTATGCAGGAACTAGGACTTTTCCTCAAAACCGCGCGGCGGCTTAAATGGCCGCGCGACCTCTCTCTATATACAAAGTGATCCATGGGAAGTAAATCACCCAACTTTTCTCTCTGAAAATCACAGTTAAGTTTGGAGCACGGCCACAGCCCCAGAAACACAAGCACTTAATGCATAACCCAGCAGTTTGGAGCAGAAAAGTGAACGGGCTATGTGTTAATCCAGGCCATCATGTCTGCCCGGAGGGGAAAGGGTGTTGGTCCCTTCCGCCCTCCTCCCTCTGGAAAGAAAGATGGCGGCCACATGGGAGCCTTGTTGACAGCAGGTATGAGCCGGGGGTGTGGGGGAGACTAAAACCTCATGGGAAGGGGGGCATTCCGGTCCGTCTTTCACGCCCTACCGAGGTCACCAGTTGCCCCCCGCGAGCGGCTCTCCAGCACGGCCATGGCCCCAGAAGCACAAGGACTTAATGCAGAACCCGGCAGCTTGGAGCAGAAAAGTGAACGGACTATGCGTTAATCCAGGCCATCATGCCTGTCCGGAGGGGGAAGGGTGTTGCCCCAGTCGCCTTCTCCTCTCTGGAAAGAAAGATGGCGGCCGCATGGGAGCCTTATGGACAGCAGGTATGAGCCGGGGGAGTGGGGGCGACCAAAACCTCATGGGAAGGGGGGCGTTTCGTCTGCCCTTCACGCCCTACTGAGGCCACCAGTTGTCCCCCACTAGCGGCTCTCCAGCACAGCCACGACTCCAGAGCACAGAAACCAATCTCTTAACTTTCAGTAGAAATACTTCCAGGGTCAATAAGTAAAATAGCAGAAATCCAAAACCAACATTTAATTCTTGAACCCAGCTGTAGAAAGCAAATCACTTCACAATGCTTTTTCAGCATGTCTGATTTGGGGGGGTGGGGGGGTAAACTCTTAAATAATAGTGGTGAATCTTTTATTGAAACAATGAATCTAATCAAAGCAGATAGAGTGTTAACTAGAATTCATCTGCCCCACAGGGACTGGGAGGGGTGAGGAGTGGGGTTTTATTGGGGTTCTTCATGGTAAGGTAAAGGTAAAGGTAAAGGCCCTCCCGTTGATCGTCGATTTGCTCGAGCGGGCCCAGTAACGTCTCCATTGGAGACTTTGTTGTTACTGTGTCTGGCATATCGAATACTCTCGGTAGCTTGCCGGGCTCTCCGAGAGGGGCGGAGGAATCGAACTCGGGTCGGCCATGTTGGCCGCTTGTAAGGCAAACGCCCTACCCGCTGTGCTATCGCTCCAGCCCAAAATAAGTATTGGTAAAGGGAAATGTGTTTGATATTTGCATGACTGAGACCTAAACCTGAAAGCTTTGTAACCTTTCCCACGGTGATTCAATAAATAAATTAATTAATTAAAAAAAGTTTATTTTAATAGAAACATTAGAAACATCTTCATTTTTAAATTTTTATTAGTGGAACACCATGAGGTACACTTGTAGATTTACAAATTTTTGTGCTTGGGTTTCGATTATACAATGATCAAGTACCCATCCCTCCACCAGTGCCCATTTTCCACCACCATGGATCCCAGTATCCCTCCCACACCCATCCCCCTATCCCACCCTGCCTCTGTGGCAGGGCATTCCCTTTTGTTCTCTCTCTTCTTTTGGGTGTTGTGGTCTGCAAAAGAGGCATTGAGTAGCAATCATGTTCAGCCCATAGTCTACTTTCAACATGTATCTCCCCTCCTGGGAGGATCCTCCAAACACCCTTTATTTGGTGCTCCCTTCTTTATCTGAGCTGCCCTTTCCTCTAGAGTGCCCAGCTGGCCTCTAAGCCATGGAGTAATCCTTCTGGTACTATTCTTGGGTATTAATCTCCTATTTTGTTACTTTATGTTCTCCAGATGAATGCAATCTTTCTATGTCTATCCCTCTCTGACTCATTTCGCTTAGATGATACTTTCCATGTAGTACCACTTGTATGTAAATTTCATGACTTCATCTTTTCTAACAACTACATAGTACTCCATTGTGTAGATGCACCAAAGTTTCTTTAACCAGTCATCTGTTCTCGGGCACTCAGGTTTTTTCCAGATTCTGGCTATTGTAAAGAGTGCTGCAATGAATAAACAAGTGCAGATGTCACTTCGACCATACATCTTTGCCTCTCTGGGATATATTCCCAGGAGTGGTATTGCTGGGTCAAATGGGAGCTCAATTTCTAATTTCTTGAGAATGGTCTATACAGAAACATCTTTTTTAATATTGTGAAAATACATTGTTTGGCTTTAGCAGTTAAAAATTCTAATAAGAAAAAAAATTTAAAAATTCTAATGAGGTTATATTGAGAAAAGTGCATAAAGAAATTCAGGACTGGCATGCTTACAAAAATTCTGTTTATATGTAAAATAAACAATTAAAGAATATTAAATTATACAAGTAAGTGAAAAGCTTCAACAAAAATGAACCTGGTTCCAATGCTGCTGTGCTTCCATCTGCAACTAGGAAAAGTCATGTCTTGTAGAATTTTACTAAGAACACTATTTTGGGGGAGTTAGATCTGTTATCAAATTATTATCTTTTCCAAAAAACTTCTCCTGAAATTCTGAGTTTTCAATAATGCTCACTTTGTTGTTTTTTCTTTAACCGTGTAAAACTCCTGCTACTTTTGTTTTATTAAGATCGTACTAAAGAGAATCATATCTATTAAGCAGTTTACTGCAATTCTCTAAGATCTTTATTTGTGTATTGAATGTTGCATAGTTATTTTTCCATTATTATTATTTAATTTATCTTTTTTATCATTTTTTTATTAGTGAAACACAATGAAGTACACTTATAGACTTATAAATTTTTGTGCTTGGGTTTCAGTTATACAATGATCAAGTACCCATCCCTCCACCAGTGCCCATCCTCCCCCACCACGGGTCCTAGCATCCCTCCCACCCCCTATCCCCCCCCCGTCCCACCCTGCCACTGTGGCAGGGCATTCCCCCCTGTTCTCTCTCTCTTCTTTTGGGAACTGTGTTTTGCCAGAGAGGCATTGAGTGGCAATCATGTTTGGTCTATAGACTACTTTTAGCATGTCTCTCCCAACCTGGGAGGGTCTTCACAACACCCTTTATTTGGTGCTCTCTTCTCTATCTGAGCTTCCTTCTCACCTAGCACATGTGGCTGGCCTTCAAGTCATGGAGCAGAATTCCTGGTACTAATCTGAGCCCTTCCTGGGTGTTAGTTTCCCGTTTTGTTGCTTTATGTTCCCCAGATGAATGCAATCTTTCTGTGTCTATCCCGCTCTTTCTGACTCATTTCGCTTAACATGATACTTTCCATGTAGTACCACTTGTATGTAAATTTCACAACTTCATCTTTTCTAACAGCTACATAGTACTCCATTGTGGAAAACAGTATGGACGATTCTCAAAAAATTAGAATTCGATCTCCCATTTGACCCAGCTATAGCACTCCTGGGAATATATCCCAGAGAGGCAAAAAGGTATAGTCGAAGTGACATCTGCAATTGTTTGTTCATTGCAGCACTCTTTACAATAGCCAGAATCTGGAAAAAACCTGAGTGCCCGAGAACAGACGACTGGTTAAAGAAACTTTGGTACATTTACTCAATAATGCTCACTTTGAATGAAAAACTATTCACCTCTTTCCATAAGTGAATGGGACAGTGGCACAGTGGTGGAAGATTATTGATTCTCTGTGCTGAAGTAGCATTGCAAGTATGAAACAATAATACAAGAGCTGTTGCAAACCATGTTATCTCAATACAAATATGGAAAAAAAAGATTTCTACTATCAGAATATATATTCTAAAACTTTAAAAAATGTACCTATTCTTTTTTGTTTTTATAGACTGAGGCTGAATTATATAGCTTCATGAATGAAATTTAAATATTGTAATCCTAACCGGAGCCCCTTGGAGGAGGATGAGTTGAGTATCCTTCCCCACGCCAATCAGAGCCCCGGTTTCAGCCACAGCCATGCTTAAGACCACTCTCCACACATTCCGACAAGCTTCACTCATGAAGGAACCATCAGAGGAACCCAGGTGCTGCGAGACCCAGGGCATAGATCTCCAAGACTGCTCGGATTGGGACTGGGGCCTCCTCCATCCAGATTCCCCATCTTCCAGTGTGTAGGCGTTATACCCACCAACTGCCCCCGGCGCCATGTAATCCCGTCAACGGCCAAGACCCAGAGACTATAAAACCCTGCTCCCGGACATCTTATCATCTAGTTCTTACTCTGGAGAACCTGGCAGGCTACCAAAAGTATCCCGCCCACACGGCAGAGTCTAGCAAACTCCCTGTGGCATATTCAATATGCCAAAAAACAGTAACAATGATGGGTCTCATTCTCCTGACCTTGAAAGAGCCTCGAATGTGGCACTTTTTAAAATCTCAGGGCTTGGACGAAGGAGACGTTACTGGTGCCTGCTCGAGGCAATCAATGAACTACAGGAAGACAGTGATACAGTGATATAATACAATGTGATTTCAATAAAATATCTTAACATAAAAAGCATAACCAAATAGCTACATGCAAAATAATGTAATTGGATCCATATCTTGCCACTTACACAGTCAGTTCAAAATTATTAAAAATTATTATTCCATCTTAGACCAGATTTCATAAAACACATTGAGGAAGAGATAGGCAGAATTTTCCAGGATTTGGGCCTCAAAGATGTTTTTAATGCTCATATTCTGCTAACAACAAAATAAAAATAAACAAATGGAATTACATAAACTAAAAAGTTTCTGCATGGTAAAAAAAACATGGATTAAAATTTCCAAAAAATAAAACACCCTTTTGTCCAGAGAGATAGTACAAGAGGCAGAGCATTTGTCTTGCATGCAGCAAACCTGAGTTTGATCACTGATACTCCATATCATCCAAGAGTATTGCCCCTGAGTAATGGGAAATGCAGAATGTGACCATCCAAAAACAAAAAAATAAACAAAAAAGGTTCCCGACAAATTGGGAAAAAATATTTGCACACATTAAATCAGAATGGCAGGCACTTTCCCCTTTCAGTCACTGTGGTTTGTAATACTGCTACTGGAATTATATAATTTTAGTTCCTTTCAGCATCTAGAGCTACCATTCCCCACTATCATTGTCATAGTGCCCCTTTCATGACGTATCATCTCTCCCCACATTCTGGTGAGCTTCCTCCTAAGGACCAGCTTCCTTCCTGCACTTCATTTCTATCCTTGACCATTGTTCTTTTACTATGTTTCTTTGTTTCCCAAAAATAAGTTATACCATTCTATATTCATCCTTCTTTCTCTGACTTATTACACTCAGCATGATACCTTCCAGGTCCATTTATGTAGCCACAAATTATATGGCTGCATCTTTTCTAGCACTGTGTAGTACTCCAAGTGGGAGTGAAACTGGAGGGATGTGGACACTGGTGAAGGAATTGGCACTCAAACACTGTACACCTGAGATTCAATTATGAAAAACTGTAATTTTGTAATTTATGGTATTTCAATAAAATGTTTTAAAAATAGGATCAATATTCAAGATTTACAAAGTACTCAGAGTGCAACATCAATAAATCAAAAAACCACAATTTAAGAATTGAAAAGATACTTCTAAGAAGATGACAAATGGATGGCCAGTCGGTAAATGAAAAAAAAATTCAATGTCACCTATTACTAGGGAAATCCAAGTTAAGACAAGGTATTGCCTCACACCAAAGAGAAGGGAAAGTATCAGAAAGGCTAGGGACAGGAGCAAGCTGTGCTAGTGAGGATGTGGTGTAAAGAAACTTTCATGCACTGCTGGTGAGAAAGTCGTCGAGATCAACCTTCATGGAAAACATTTATGAGATAGATACCTCAAAAGCTGAAAATAGATCTACTATATAACCAGTGATCCAACTGCTTGGTATCTACCCACACTACTGATTCATATCTACCCACAAGACTGCTTGGTAACTGTCTATAGCATCTGTTTGAAAATATATATGCACAACTATATTCATTGCAGTACTTAATATAATTGCCAAATTATGGAAATAACTCAGGTGACCACAGATGAGTGGATGATGAAGATGTGGTATTCATACACAGTGAAATATTATGCAGCAACAGAAAATAATTAAAGCAATTGGCTTCAACTTTGGGATTTTTTATTAAGTGAAGTAAGTCAGAAAGTTAAGCCCAGATACTGGAAGTTTTCACTAACATGTTGAGCTATAGAATAACGTGTTTAGGGAAAGAGGCAAGGTGGGCAAAACTTTGATTCTAGATTACAGAAACAAAAATGCCAATGAAAGTGGGAAATGGAGGGGTAATCAAGAAGAAAAGGTTCTGGAAGCAACATGGGGCAAGGGTCAGGGCCCCTGAGTCCTCTATGGTGGATTATTGCTATGTATCTAAACCACTAGATCCAACACTATCTTAAGCACAGGACCCAAGCAACAACAATTAAACTTAAAAAATGTAACTTTCAAGGTGTCATGTTAGGGGTTGGGAGGGAACCTGGGGTAAGTGGTGGTGGGATAAAGATGTAAGATGATGAGATTGAAGGTGGAAAAATTGTATTCCTGAAAACCTATTGTAAACATTAACATAAATAACGGTGTCTGCATAAAATAAGAGTAGAAATAAAAATACAGACCCTTAGACTCAAATAGCATGAAAGTGACTAGTTGGGAGCTGTGAAATAATAAGAGCAAGGAGTGGAAGAGAACGAAGTAGGGACAGTGGAGGAGAATGTGGTATTTTAGTGACAAGTAGTTACATTATATCCCTAGAGCATAAACATTAGCACTATTGTCAACCATATTGCCTCAACTTTAAAATATATACATAAATAAAATAAATTAAAAAATTAAAGGGCTAAGTTATGACTTTCAAATGAATGCAATTTTAGAAAACTATGCAAAGCGAAATAAGAAAAGAAGTGTAAGACTATTGTCAGATAGTCTCACTCCTGTGGGTTATCAGAACCAAAGGAAACATACTGTAAAAACGAAATACAAATAGCTTTCAGGTCCAAAGTGATAGCTCAACCATCTATAATGCATGTTGCACATGCAGGAAGTTGAGGCTTAATTCCTCGTCCTTTACTGCACTCATTTGTGGAGTATAAAACAACATAACATGAGGCTGACACCTAAGGATAGTAAATACATGGGACAGGTAGATTGCTCCATAGCTGGAAGCCCGCCTCATGAGCAAAGGGGAGAAGGAAGCTGGAATAGAAAAGGGATCACTAAGAAAAAGATGGCTGGAGGAATCGGTCACGATGGGAGATGTGTGCAGAAAGTAGATAAAGGACCAAACATGATAACTTCTCAAGGTGAGTATTGCAAACCACGATGCCCAAAAGTAGAGAGAGATTATGGGGAATCATGTCTGCCATGGAGGCAGAGGGAGGGTGGGAAAGGGGATTATACCGGGGATATTGGTGGTGGGGAATGTGCACTGGTCGAGGGATGGGTGCTTGATCATTGTGTGATTGTAACCCAAACATGAAAGCTTGTAACTATCTCACAGTGATTCAATAAAATTTAAAAAATAAATAAATAAAATAAAGATTGTAGAAAATGTCAGTTCTCTAATAAAGAAAACTTCTGATATTTTGATAACAAAAAAACATTCCTCATCCTTTTTGGTCCTCTCAGCATCACCAGGAGCAACTCCTAAGCACTGAGCTGTCAGGAGTTCTTGATTACTGCAGGGGGTGACCCCAAATCCCACACCCTGAGTAAATAATAAAATAACTTTTATATTCTATGGAAAATATAGTGGTCACCAGAAGTAAAACAGAGGGAATGAGCAGAGAGAACCTTCAACAATGTCGGGCACTGAAAAATTCTGCTAGTTGACAGATACTTATGTACACATATGGCTATATAAACAAAACATTATAAACTAAAGATAAATTTAAAATTGGATTAAATTATACACCCCATGATCTTGTGGGGAAGAGGGACACTGGTATTTCTCTGATATTCTCCTGGCTCTACATTCAGTAACCACTCCTGGAAGTCCTATAGACCATATGGATGCAAGGCAAAAGCCCTTCCTGCAGTATTATCACTACAACCCAGTTTATGATTTAAAATAAAGTTCTAAATCTAAGCTTCTTTGCAAGCCCAGTAGTTATTTCAGAAGTTTTCGAAAATTGATATTGTTTGGTGAGCTTACATGCAAAGAATGAAAAATTTTCCCAAAATGAGCTATTGCTTTATTATGTTAAATTATTCAGTTATTCTAAAGACCAGACACTCTCTAAGTAATATTGGGAACCAGTGTATTCAGTATATTTCTGAAATACTGTTATATCTATAGCATTATTGACTTTTAAAATGCCATTTATTTCTAGGGGTACTGCAAGTGGTCTAATACATATGTTAAAAATGTTTATTAATTTAAAAATTAAGGGGGAGTTCATGCCCAATTCAATCAGCTAATCAGTGGCTGAATAAATAGCAGTACTCCTACCAAAAAAATTGTTTACTAATTCTTGTCAGTGTTTTTAAGCCCTAAATTTAGGCAATGCGCCTATGAAAGTTCATAACAACTGCATTATAAACAACTTTGTAAATCATGGTATTTGAATAAAAAAATGAAAAAGTCAGGATAATGGGATTTGCCAAGTATCCAGTTCTCTGAATCCCAAGATCTCTCTCTCTTTTAATTTTTTTTTATTTTTTTATTATTATTAGTGAAACACCATGAGGTACAGTTGTAGATTTACAATTTTTTGTGCTTGGGTTTTGATTATAAAATGATCAAATACCCATCCCTCCACCAGTGCCCATTTTCCACCACCATGGATAATATTCCCCCCACCCCCATCCCCCCCCCCATCCCACCCTGCCTCTGTGGCAGGGCAATCCCTTGTGTTCTCTCTCTTCTTTTGGGTGTTGTGGTCTGCAAAAGAGGCATTGAGTGGCAAACATGTTCAGTCCATAGTATACTTTCGACATGCATCTCCCCTCCTGGGAGGATCCTCCAAACACCTTTATTTGGTGCTCCCTTCTCTATCTGAGCTGTCCTTTCCCCAGGAATGCCCGGCTGGCCTCTAAGCTATGGAATAATCCTCCTGGTGTTGATCTCAGCTATTCTTGGGTATTAATCTCATATTTTGTTACTTTATATCCCCCAGATGAATGCAATCTTTCTATGTCTATCCCTCTCTTTCTGACTCATTTCGCTTAGCATGATACTTTCCATGTTGTACCACTTCTATGTAAATTTCATGACTTCATCTTTTCTAACAGCTACATAAGTACTCCATTGTGTAGATGTACCAAAGTTTCTTTAACCAGTCATCTGTTCTTGGACATTCAGGTTTCTTCCAGTTTCTGGCTATTGTAAAGAGTGCTGCAATGAACAAACAAGTGCAGATGTCACTTCGACTATACATTTTTGCCTCTCTGGGATATATTCCCAGGAGTGCTATTGCTGGGTCAAATGGGAGCTCAATTTCTAATTTTTTGAGAATCGTCCATACTGTTTTGCAGAAGGGCTGAACCAGTGGACATTCCCACCAACAGTGAAGGAGTGTCCCTTTCTCGCCACATCCACGCCAGCAACAGTTGCTTTTGTTCTTTTGGATGTGGGCCAGTCTCTGAAGTGTGAGATGGTATCTCATTGTGGTTTTGATCTGCATCTCCCTGATAATTAATGATGTAAAGCATTTTCTCATGTGCTTTTTTGCCATTCGGATTTCTTCTTTGAGAAAGTTTCTGTTCATTTCATTGCCCCATTTTTGGATGGGCTTGGATGTTTTCTTCTTGTGGAGTTCAACCAGTATTTTGTATATCCTGGATATCAACCCCTTGTCAGATGTGTATTCGGCAAATATCTTTTGCCATTCTGTAGACTGTCTTTGTATTTTGGTCACTATTTTTTTTGTCTCTCTTTTAATATTTTTTCATTATCACTGTATCACTGTCATTCCATTGTTCATCAATTTGCTCAAGCGGGTGCCAGTAATGTCTCCATTCATCCCAGCCCTGAGATTTTAGCAGCCTCTCCTTACTTTTTCTTCCCAACAGTGCTGTGTTGGAGGCTCTTTCAAAGTCAGGGGAATGAGACCCATTATTGTTAGTTTTTGGCATATTGAATAAGCCACGGCTCTGCCCATGTGGGAGGGATACTTTTCGTAGCTTGCTGGGCTCACCAAGAGGGACGGAGAATGTATATAAGAGAATAAAAGCAAGTATGTTAAAACCAAACACTTATGCTGCTTTAGGCACATCAGTAAGCTGCCCACACGACAGAGTCTGGCAAACTCCCCGTGGCGTGCCCAATATGCCAAATACCAGTGACCATGAAGGGTCTCATTCTCCTAACTCTGAAAGAGCCTTGAATATGGCACTTTTTAAAAAAATCTCAGGGCTAGGACGAAGGAGACATTACTAGGGCCTGCTCGAGGCAATCAACAAATAACAGGATGGTTTGTGATTGTGATAACAGGCACATCAGTGGGCTAGACTATAAGAGGTATCTTCCAGGAGCTTAGTTTTATAGTCTGGATCTTGGCCATTGACCAGGGGCAGTTTGTGGATGTGACTGCCAAACTACTGGAAAATGGGGCATCTGGGTAGAGGAGGCCCAGTCCTGAGCCAAGCAGGCTTGGAGATCTCAGCCCCGAGTTCTGCATACCTGGATTCCTCTGATCTTAATTATAGTTAAGATAATGTGATGTATTTAATATGCCAAACACAGTTACAACAAGTCTCAAAAAAATGGAGATGTTACTGGGCCCACTAGAGCAAATCGATGAACAATGGGATAGTGTTTAGTGTTTTAGTTTAATGTGTTTACAGTGGAATTGACATTATGATCTTCCAAAGATCTTTTTAAAGATGGCAAGATTTCTACAGTTTAAAAGGGTCGCAAAATCTCAACATAGGCTGTTAGACAAAAGTCACTAGAAAGAGAATATTTCAATGACTTCTCTCAAATCTGCTTCCCACCTTCCTTTGGTGAAATATCCATAGGCATGTAATGCCATATGCTCCTCTCTTCCTCCTGCCCTTGGATTGAAAAGTTTTTTCCCAGGTTTCTCTGTACTGACTGAGTCTTGAAATTTATAGAAGTCAAAATAAATCTCTGAAAAGAAAGAGACCAACAAGAAAAAGAAATGCCTCCAGACCCCATACCAGACTGTTTCATTAGAGGCACACCAGAGGGAGGCAGGTGAGTTCCTCCACCTGCCCCAACAGAGCCCTAGCAGCCGCAAACCTCCAGAATTGCCACCATGCTTACAGCCAGTCTCCACAGGCTGGGACAAGCCTCATCCATGAAAATGAATCTGCTAAAAAAAACTAGGTATTCAGATTTTGTGACTGAAGTCTCTGGGCTTTCACAGAGTCGGGAATGGGTGATCTCCCCCAATGTCCCTATGCTTCCTGGTGCCTGGCAGTCCCGCCCACAAACTGCCTCTGACACCACAGACATTCATGACAGCCATGATCCAGAGACTCACAAACAAATGTCGGAAGAAAAAAAGAGCAATACTTCACACCACAAAGTCACCATCCAGTTAAAAATTTAACTCTAGCTGTATCACCCTATTTAAAATTTTAGAATTCCTGGAATGTGTGGCTGCATTCACGTCCACTCAGCATCTCATACTCTGCTTCACTGGTGTACCAAGAGTAGCACACCACTTTTGGTGGGGTGTAATGCAGAAGGCAACCTATTTCGATATCACTGTCACTGTATCACCGTCATCCTGTTGTTCATCAATTTACTCGAGCAGGTACCAGTAATGTCTCCATTCATCCCATCCCTGAGATTTTAGCAGTCTCTCCTTACTCATCTTTCTCAACGATGGAGGCTCTTTCAGGGTCAGGTGAATGAGACCTGTTA
Organism: Sorex fumeus; assembly: GCF_029834395.1. Taxonomy (NCBI): domain Eukaryota; kingdom Metazoa; phylum Chordata; class Mammalia; order Eulipotyphla; family Soricidae; genus Sorex; species Sorex fumeus. The sequence continues at coordinate 9,055,583 of NW_026606103.1, forward strand.
TTATTATTGTTTTTGGTATATTGAGTACTCCATAGGGAGCTTGCCAGGCTCTGCAGTGCAGGCAGGATACTCTCAGTAGCTTTCCAGGCTCTATTTTTGTGTAAACTAAAGAAGACAGCAGCAACCGCTACTCTATCTCTCCCGCTGTCTGTGTTCAGTAGTCTCACGACGCTTCCCCCACTCCAGGGAGGTCAATGGTGATGGGCAGGTGAAGGAAGGAATGAGGGCCAGGCTGGTTGGTCTTAGTCGCAGTTTATTCCAATCCTCTCTCCATTCATTCCTGTCTCTCTCCTCTGCCTCTCCCTCCCCCATGCTACTTCATTCTCCTTCTGGATCCCCCTTCATCCTCCTTCTGACTCTGGAATCTGGATACTGAACCCGATTTCCTTTCTCCTCTTGCTCTGGAGTCTATATTCTGATCGCCCAGCCCACTCTTACAGTACATTAAATCCCAAAGCATGAGGGGTTGGGGTAACAATTACACATAGGTGTGGTCACAATCAATAGGGGTAGAATTCTTTCCTTCGGGGAAAGCCGTTTCTATGACAGATACTCTCTCAGCTTGACGACCCACCCTAGCACAGAATCCCATGGGTGTGTTTCTTCTCTCCTTGTCTAACAAACATATAAGCAATCATAATATAAATCATTTTGTATGGATACAGTAAGAAATACCTTAAACTTATAGAATTGCTCTCCTAGGGCCATCTCGATCTCAGACTACAGTGCTCAGGCAAGATAGTCTTTCCTATCCCTAGCAGGGTCCTAGTCTCATCGGTACTTTTGAATCATGACAGCATTTGTCTATGATCATACTCTTAACTTGTAGTTAAGAATCGTGGCACTTTGGCCTGGCCCATTTCAATGCCAGGGTAGCTCACCGCTTGCCCTAGGTCCATTCAGTCCCTCGTCAGGACCCTGCTTTTGGGGTGTTAGGAACCAAGGGCAACTGAGGCTTAAGTTGAGAAAGCAGATGCCCAGGAGTGAATAATACTCAGAGCCAATTAAATCCTAAATGACAGAGCATAATATTAATGGCCTTCCTGTATCTATACAAAAAGAACATTGCTTTAAAGTAAACTATTCAAAAGACATAAGGAGAGGTGAAAGGCAATATTAACTTACAATATAATTTCAGTGTTCTAGGGGGACCTGAACTTACAAATTAACAGAGTCTGATTAGGGAGTCTGATTAGCCAAAGACCTCCAGAACCAGCCACCACCATGCTGAGACCACTCTCCACACACATGAAAGTACCGGCAGAGGAACAAAGGCACGCGGGTCCCGGAGCTGAGATCTCCAAGCCTACTCGGATCAGGGCTGAGCATCCTCCACCCAGATCCTCCAAATTCCAGTAGGCAGGGGTCACACCCACCAACTGGCCCCCTGATGCTGTGTAATCCCATCAATGGCCAAGACTCAGAGACTATAAAACCCAGCTCCCGGAAGCGCGCAGCCACATTTGCGGCCGCGCGACATCTTATCATCTCATTCCTACTTTGGACAAACTGGCAGGCTACCGAATGTAACCTGCCCACACGGCAGAGTCTGGCAAACTCCCCGTGGCGTACCCAATATGCCAAATACCAGTAACAATGAAGGGTCTCATTCTCCTAACTTTGAAAGAGCCTTGAATATGGCACTTTTTTAAAAAATCTCAGGGCTAGGACGAAGGAGACGTTATTGGGGCCTGCTCGAGGCAATCGACGAATAACAGGATGGTTGTGATTTGTGATTTGTGACTAGGGAGAAAAGCTGAGTAACTGGTTGGGGAGGAGAGCATAGGGAAGAGTTTACAGATAAACACAATGGAATGGAAGTGCCTCAGGAGCACTGTAATAAACCTGAGTTCCTTGTGACAAGGGAGAAAGGACAAAGCAATGTTATCCTACATATTTTGATATATACATATATATGTATATGTATGTACATATAAATGTATATTAGCACACAAGGAGAAACCTATAACAGCATGTTAGTCATCTTTTCTACAAGGGCTTAATGGCTCCAGGGTGAGATACAACAATCTTCACACACTTTTCTCTAAGGAAAATTTTTTGGATCATGTCATTATTTATAATAAGCAATACAAAATATCTTCCTTAATATGTGCTTTTGGGGCAGGTTCGGGTGGTGGTGAGAAAATTCGAAATAATGGTGGTGGGGTGGTGTAATGGTATTGGGATTGGTGTTGGAATATTGAATGTAATAAATTTTTGTGAGCAACTTTTTAAAAACTTTAAAAATTAAAAATAATTAAACAAAGGTTAAAGAACTCCTGTCTTCATGAAAGTTACAGGGATACTCTGATTATGAATCTGGTGAACATGGCAAAAAAGTTACAGACCCTGTGTGGGCACTTTATCAGAGAGGCCTGAATTTGAAAGATAAGCTCCTGTGAGACAGTGGGCAGGTTAGAATAGCCTTTGTTCTTCAAGCTGAACTGCTGAAGAAGGGGAGTGGGAAGGTGAGGAGCCTGGAGTAGTTGTGTAGCGTATAAGCTGCTTGCCTTGCACACAGCCAACCTACTCTTCTCCCATACCTGCCTTGGCACAGAGCCAGGAATGAGGCCTAAGCACTGCTGGTGTGGCTTAAAAACCAAATAAATAAATAATAGGGAAGGGTATAGTCAAAAGCAAATCCTGAATATACACAGTTTCCACCGTCATTTTCATTTTTAGCTTACTAACTTATTTAACATAAATTTCACACCCACTAAGATAACACACCATGCTCTCTCTAATGAAATTATAAAACGCATCTCAATATTTGGTAGCAATTAGCTTATCTTTTTTTGTTCTTTGAACAAGTTTTATTATTTTGAAATAGCCTTTTTCATTACTAAATGTTTTTAAATTGTGAAGATAAATTTAATTTTTGTAACATTGTATAACTGAAAGTCATCTATGAATAACTGTAAATCATGGTGCTTAAGTAAAAATAATTAATTTAAAAAGAAAATTATTCTTTTTAATTCTTCACAAGATGAATGAAAAAAAACTATCCAGCATTTTCATGTGTTCTTTAGGCATAAATATGATTGTACAAGCAAATCCATATATAAAAGCACATATATTTCTACAGGTATTAAAAAAATAAGCTCAGGGGTTGGAGCAATAGCACAGCAGGTAGGGCATCTGCCTTGCTTGTGGCCGACCCGTGTTCAATTCCCAGCATCTCACATAGTCAACTGAGCACCACCAGGAGTAATTCCTGAAAGCAGAGCCAGGAGTAACCAAAACAAAAATAAAACTATTCACATTACTCTCCTACTTCTTTTTTTCACTACTACACAATTGTTCTTTAAGTCAGAAATTAAGGAAGTTATTTTTGGGGGAGTGGGGGAGGTTTTTGCTTTGTTTTTGTTTGTGGTCCATGCTGGTGGTGTTCCAAGCGTATTCCTGGCTCTACATTCAGGGATGGGAAGCTCAGGGGACCAAATGTCCTGAGGATATTTGGTGCCCTGTGAATTGAAGCCAAGTCAACCATATGCAAAGCAGATGTGCTATAGTACAGATATCCCTAGACTATCACTCCGGCCCCAGAAATTAAGTTCAAATTCTTAGTTCCTATTTTTTCACACACAAGTATCCATAATACGTTTACATAAATGAAATAACCATCTAGTATAATTTTTTACCTATTCCAGTACATTTTCTTCTTACTCCTATTTATCCTCTCACCACAAGTTCTTGGCATAATCCTAAAATCTTTGTCTGCATTTTTATCTATATTTATAATATAGAAACACACATAAAGAGAATTTTCTTTTTCATTTTTCTTTTTGGGTCACACTCGGCAATGCACAGGGGTTACTCCTGGCTCATGCACTCAGGAATTACTCCTGGCAGTGCTCCGGGAACCATATGGGATGCTGGGAATCAAACACGGATCAGCTTGTGCAAGGCAAAACGCCCTACCTGCTGTGCTATCGCTCCAGCCCCAAATTTTGATGGTGATGTTTGTTTTTAAAAATAGATTGTTTTACGGAGAGAGAGAACACAGGGGATTGCCCTGCCACAGAGGCAGGGGGGGATGGGGGGATGGGGGTGGGAGGGATATTATCCATGGTGGTGAAAAACGGGCACTGGTGGAGGGATGGGTATCTGATCATTGTATAATTGAAACCCAAGCACAAAAAATTGTAAATCTACAACTGTAAAAAAAAGAAATAATAAAAAAATGGATTGTTTTATACATATCTGCCTGTACTTTTTATAATGCTTTCTCAATTATGGTAACTCTAATTAATATTAATACCTAAAAGTTCACTAGCACTATTAACATCTAAATTTTTACTGGCACTAACATTTTTCTTTTTGTTATGTTTTTACTTTGTGCATTTGTGTTTTCACTTTCTCCTCCACCATGAAAGCCTCAATAAATGCCTATATAAATATAACTTTCAATATTGCTGCTTTGATTTCTAAGGTATGCAGTCAGGAGAGTGAGCTAGTAGGTTGGAAGTCGTGTGGATTTGTTAAGTGGAGCAGTCCATGACTAAGTATCTCTATTTTTTTCCCAGTAGTATTTCATTATTATTTAACTTCTCTTTCCTAATTGCTAGTGGATTTCAGAAACTTTTTATAACTCATTTGATCGAACTCATTTTATAATTCATTTGATAACTCATTTGATATCATTTGATATAACTCATTTGCTACTCATCTATGAATTGATATTTTTACTGAGTTGTCTTTTCCTATATAAATTCTTGAGTGATGCACATACAAGGTATGCAGAAAGAAGATGGAAATCATAGCCAAGGTCATGAATAACTGATGGTAACATGTACAAGGAAAATAATTAGGGGATGGGCAGTTAGTTTTCCTAAAAGCTGAAAGTGAGTTCTAATTTGCAGCTGTACCTGAAGATGGGTTTTTGGATACAACCTCCCTTCCTGTGGAGAGGTGGTAGTGTCACAGAGTCCATCTTCAGATACAACGGCAAATCAAACAGACTGATCGGACAGCAAGCAGACTGTCCCAAGGACTCAAGTGCTAAGGTGACTTAAATTGTGGGGAAGCAGTTTGGTTGAAGGAAAGCAAACAGAAAACAAACATCTGACGAGGAAAGTGCCTATTTCAATTGCCTGTTTTGGTCAGATAGATGAGATGGCACTTTATATAGATTTTTGTCTGCTTTTGCAGTGTACCAGATAGATGAGTTATGTCCTCATCTCCATGGAGTTTTAGGATACCAAGTAACTTGTTCACTGAGAAATGAACCTAGTAATAACACTCAAGATTGTCTTACTTCCATATACATGCTCTTCCGTAGACAAAAGGGAAAATACCTATGGACCTCAGCGATAAACTCTAAGATGGGTACTTGCCAGTACTTTCTTTCACCACCATCATTAGAAACTTTGTTTGTTGCTTTGAGTTTTGCATCCTTTTCCCTAACATAATCTAACCTCATAGTCAACCACCATCCTTTGGTCAGTCAAACTTAAATTCAACAACTCAGTTTTACATGTTTTTAGTTTTAATAATTTTGTGTGCATTTGTTTAACTTAAACAAGTCAGACATAAAAAATGTGTATGTATTGTGCAGTAGTGGGCCATTGCATAACATCGGTTTATCCTTGCTCCTCCCGCAGGGAGCTTAGGCTTTTTTAGTTACTCCCACAACAGTGCCCCTGAAGCACACTCAATTCCATCAGGCAATAACAATCCTATATTGCTTTTCTCTTTCCTTTATGTATTTTGTATGGTTTATCAATGTCCTTTTTGTATAGACACAGGAAGACAGTTGAAGTTATGCTTTTGTAACATGGGAGTTAACTGACTCTGAATAATATTTACTCCTGGGCATCCATCATATTTGCTTCACTTAAGCTCTAGTTGCCCTTACTTAATAACATTCCCAAAAGGAGGGTCCACAAGGGACAAGGATGGACCCAGGGTAAGCCGTGAGCTACCATGGCATCGAAAAGGGACAAGCTAAGTGAAATAAGTTAAGAGCACGGTCATAGGACAAACTCTGCCATGACCCAAAAAGAAGCAACTGAATAAGGTCCCTGCTGGGGTTAGGAAAGACTAACCTGGCCTGAGGACTGTCACTGTCACTGTCCTCCCGTTGTTCATCAATTTGCTCGAGCTGGCCCAGTAAGTTGTGAGACTTGTTACTGTGTTTGGCATATTGAATGCATCACAGTTAGCTTGCCAGGCTTTGTCGTGCGGATAAGATACTCTTGGTATCTTGCCAGGCTCTCCAAGAGGGGCGGAGGAATCAAACCCGGCTTGGCAGGGCTGGTTGCACACAAGGCAAACGCCCTACCCTTGTGCTATTGCTCCAGTCCAAGGACTATGGTCTGGATATATATAGTGAGATGTCCCCAACCTTTAGGCTTAACGTATCTCTTACTCTGTTTTTATAAAATGACTAGAAATATTACTAAGAAGTAAATTTAATCTGATTGATAAATAGATTGCTAGCTGCGGAAAGGAGAAAGCAATACACCCTCAGTGGGATCCCACCCTTGAGCAGATCTCCTAGTTATCTGAACCTTCATATAAGATTTTGTCCTTGAGTTAATCCCCTAGAACTTCCCCTGAAGGAATGGCTTTACCTCTGTTTGTTGTTATGACAATGTTCAAACCCACCTATTGTACCCCCACCCTTCATAATTTCTACAAAACTATGCTGAAAGGAGAGACAAAGGAGGAGAAATTACTATGTTGTAAGGGGAGAGAGAGAATGACGTTAGGGAGAAGGGATAATGACATTGTAAATACAGAGAAAATAAGCTGTAAACGAGAAGTAAGGAGAATGAAGCCGTCAGAGGGAGAAGGAGAAGAGAGAGAAATAACTGATCAACTACCAGCCTTGGTTTTCTGTTCCCTAGTTCACCATCAGCTGGCCTGGGGAGGTAACTCTCAGCCACCACACGCACATATCACGTCCATGCTCCTTGAAATTCAGCTGGCATCCCCTAATGGGGACAAGTTCTCTGTTTCCCTCTTCCCCTGGGCCTTCATTCATCTGTTGCCATCAACCGACCTGGGGAGGTGGTTCTTGGCCACCAAATGCACATGTCCCATGTGCCCACACTCCTTAAAACTCACAGTGGACCTTTAAAAAGCTTAAATCATATATCATAAAAGTCATAAATCATAAAATGACAGCTTCCAAGGACTGGGGGCAGAGGTTAATGGGAATCAGGGACATGTTTAATGGCGCATACTTGTAGCTAGTAGATTAAAAGAATTCTGAAAATCTAGTGATGCCCAGTAACTGTAGTGAACTTTACACAATATAAACTTCAAAGTTGTTAAGAAACTTGATCTAAACACTTTTCACGACAGAAAATAATGGTGTGATACAATAAGGCTTTAGTTAATATTACACTGTAGTCATAGTGCAGTAAATCAATATATTTTTACCTTAAACTTAAAATGTACCTTAAACTTAAAATGTCCATTTTATCTTATTTTTGAAAAAGTCTTTCTATCTTTTATAGTATCGTTGGTTTTTAAGATCAAATAAAAGAAAATAAAATATTTATATTGCTACAAACTGAATTGTTTAGTTTCTGAACCACTAAAAACTAACCCAAATTTCTTATGTGATTATTGCCACCACATAAAATATATATCATTGTAATAATAGATAGCTATGTAAGAAGAATAAATATCAAAAATATATCAAAGGGAATGCCCTTAGAGTAATTGTTTTAGATACCAATTTATATGTAACACAACTATTAAGAAATTTAGGATGTATTGGAAGGGAATTTGGGATAATTGTTGTCATTTTCTTCACTTGAAACTTAACAACCACCATACTTGTCAGCATCATTGGTCCTATCTCCTTGATAACTAATTATCGGACTTTTCCCATAGCAGAAATCCACAAAAATCTCATTGGGGCACGAAATCCAGTTATTCAAGGTTAAATCTCCACTTAGAATTTTATAAAATAATCCTTTTTACAGTTTTGTTTTATTGTTTTTAGAAGGCTCCCCCAATATTCAACTGCAGAAGACACTCACAAGGTGCTCAGCCCAGCTGTGCCACTTCCTGGCTAAGTGGTCAGACTCAGTAGTGCCATCCTTAGGCCTCCAGGACTGCCAGGGCTACACTGAGGGGCATCATGGAGTGCTGGTTATCAAACACAAGATCTCATGTCTACTAAGTAGTGCTGTACCATTGGAGATATTGTCCCAACCTTCATAAGAATCATCACTATAAAGTGTCATTGCATCTTTTTCATAAATTCATTGATCATGAAAACTAGAAAATGTGATTTTTCACACAGAGGGTATTAGTGCTATTCTAGGAAAAGCCCAGAACTGTGCGTACAGCCTGTCTCAAAGACCCAAAGGGGCAAATATCTAGTTGAAACATTCACTTTGACTTATTATATTGTTGCTTTATTTCATAAGAAAAATTTGTAGTTCACACAAATTAGCTAGAAAACTGCGACATTCATTCCAACAAAAGTCTCTCTGCAACGAGACAGTTTAGAGTTTAGTGTGCTGAATTTACAAGGGCGAGGCAATGTGCATCATGTGTCCTGGATGTCTGCTTATGTCATCTCTTCTTCTCAATGAAACACAAGAGTCCCTCCTCTTTTTTCTCTGAGCCTGAGGAGCATCCCTCCTCTTTTTCCTCTGAGCCTGAGGAGCACATCACTCAGAATCAAGCAATGTTCAGAGAAGAAAGTAGGGAATGACATATGAGAACTTCAGTGATGAAGCATATATCTAAGAAGGTATGAATATCAAGAATTATAAAAGAACTCATTCTTATTGAGTCCATATGACCCCACAATACTACTTCTGGGAATATATCTCAAGGGTGCAAAAAAGCACAGGATAAATCACATCTGCACCTGTATGTTCATTGCAGTACTGCTCACAATAGCCATAATATGGAAACAATCCAAGTGCCTAAGAACAGCAATTGGTTAAATAAACTTTGGTACATCTACACAGTGGAACACTATGCAGCTATTAGAAAAGATGGAATCATTAAATTTGCTTAGAAGTGAATGGTCATGGAGAGTATCATGCTAAGTGAAAAGAGTCAGGAAGAGAGGACAGACAGAAAAGGACTGCACTCATTTGTGGAATATAAAATAACTTATTCTGAGACTGACACCTAAGGACAGTAGAGACTAGGGCCAGGAAGACTGCTCCATGATTGGTATCCTGCCTACTGAGCTGGGGAGAAGGCAGCTGGAATAGAGAAGGGAGCACTAAGTCAATGATGGTTGGAGGAATTGCTCAGCATGGGAGACGTGTGCTGAAAGTAGAAAAAGGACCAAATCTGGTAGCCTCTCAGTATCTATATTGCAAAATATAATGCCCAAAAGTAGAGAGAGGGCTGGAGCAATAGCACAGTAGGTAGGACGTTTGCCTTGCAAGTGGCCAACATGGTCGATCCAAGTTCGATTCCTCTGCCCCTCTTGGAGAGCCCAGCAAGTTACCGAGAGTATCTCGCCCGCATGAGAAAGCCTGGCAAGCTACCCGTGATATGCCAAAGACAGTAACACTTGTCACAATGGAGATGTTACTGGGCCCGCTTGAGCAAATCGATGAACAATGGGAGAACAGTGACAGTGACAGTGAACCTTCAAATAGATTAACAAAACCAAAAGTAGAGAGAGAGTATGCGGAAAATTGTCTGCCATAGAGCTAGGGGGCTCGTACAAACATGTAGAGAGTGGTCTTAAGCATGGCTGTGGCTGGTTCCGGAAGTCTTCAGCTGCTGGGGCTCTGCTCAGGGCAGGAAGGGAAACTCAACCCGCCCCCCTCCAAGGGGTCCCAGAAGACAGCGAGGCATGGGGGCAGGAGATTCTGCACTGTTCTCATGCCTAATGCATGAAGGAACCAGCAGAGAAACCCAGTCATGAGGGACCCGGGGCTGAGATCTCCAAGCCTTCTCAGATCGGGACTGGGCCTCCTCCACCCAGATCCCCCATCTTCCAGTAGGTAGGTGTTACACCCACCAACTGCCCCCGGCGCCGTGTTATCCCATCAGAGACTATAAAACCCAGCTCCCAGAAGCAAACTCTTATTATCTAGTTCTTACTCTTGGAAGTCTTCAGCTGCCGGAGACCTCCAGGACCAGCCACCACCATGCTGAGACAACTCTCCACACACCTCAAGGTACTGGCAGAGGAACAAAGGCAAGCAGGCCCCGGGGCTGAGATCTCCAAGCCTACTCGGATCGGGACTGAGCATCCTCCACCCAGATCCTCCGAATTCCAGTAGGCGGGGGTCACACCCACCAACTGGCCCCCTGGCGCCATGTAATCCCATCAACGGCCAAGACTCAGAGACTTTAAAACCCAGCTCCCAAAAGCGCATGGCCGCAAATGCGGCCACGCAACATCTTATTATGACATCTTTTATTATCTCATTCCTACTTTAGACAAACTGGCAGGCTACCGAATGTAACCTGCCCACACGGCAGAGTCTGGCAAACTCCCCGTGGCGTACCCAATATGCCAAATACCAGTAACAATGATGGGTCTCATTCTCCTAAAGAGCCTTGAATATAGCACTTTCTTAAAAATCTCAGGGCTAGGATGAAGGAGACGTTACTGGGGCCTGCTCGAGGCAATCGACGAATAACAGGATGGTTGTGATTCGTGATTCGTGACTCTTGGAGAACCTGGCAGGCTACCGAGATTATCCTGCCCACATGGCAGAGTCTTGCAAACTTCCCGTGGCATATTCGATATGCCAAAACCCAGTAACAATGATGGGTGTCATTTCCCTGACCCTGAAAGAGCCTCGAATGTGGCACTTTCTAAAAATCTCAGGGCTAGGACGAAGGAGACTTTACTGGTGCCTGCTCAAGGAAATCGATGAACAGCAGGATGACAGTGATACAGTGAGAGCCAGAGGGAGGATTAGGAAGGGGGAGATACTGCAGAAATTGGTGGTGGAAAATGTGCACTGGTGGAGGCATGGGTGTTCGATCATTGTATGACTGAAACTCAAATATGAAAGCTTTGTAACTGTATCTCATGGTGATTCAATAAAAATTTTTTAAATAATTTCTTCTTATAGCTCAACAATAAAAGACAATCAAAATAGGGACAACTGATATTTTTCCAATAAAAATATACAAGTAACAGTAACAACATTTAAAAGACACTTAACATAATTAGTCTTAAGGGAAACACAAATCAAAACCCTAATTTGATAACACTCTACATGTGCTAAAAGTATGTATATGTGTGCATGTGTACATGTGTATGTATTTGTACTTGTGTACTGGGAAAGGGGTCAACATTTTATTCATCTTTACACTTTAGAACAGATTTTACTTTCATAATTATCTATCAAAGTTAAATTTAATAAATAATATGGAGAATATAGTGATAACAATGATATTGAATATGAATACAGGATCCAAGTGTATGATTCTTTATTTTCAAATTCAGTTTAATGGACAATGATATGCTAAGGAAGTTTCATAGTAATGGGGACTGGCTGTGATCAGGAGAAATTTTAATAGCTTCTCAAAAGTAGTTGTATAACATAAAATAATTACCATAATAGTTAACCATAAAAATAGCTATGTATCACTTGTGGTAAGACTTTCGTACCAAGATTGATCATTTGACATTATTAAATCAAATTTTGTATGATAGTCTGAAGACAAATAAACCCATGGTACTTTATCTGTAGCATGAAATATGAGATCAAAATCCAGTACATATAAGATTTCAATACATTGATTTGTTAAATGGTTTCCTCTCATCCTAACCCTAAACTAATCCCCAAATATTGTTCCAAGTCCTGAATAAACTTAGAGATTAGATCATTTAAAACAAAATGAGTAGTACTTTATAAAAGTTTCTTCTCCTGAGTTTCCAAGAACATTGGAAGTATTCTTATGGTCGAAGGGATAGTACAGATTTAAGGCACTTGGTTTACTAAAGGTCTCACCAGACTAGATCCATGGCAACACATATGGTACCCAAACACTGCCAAGCATGATCCCTGAGCACAAGACCAGGTGGATACCCGACATGGCCCAATCCCCTCGAATAAAAACATTGGCAATATCATAACTGGAGAGGCATTGTAGGGTTGTGGTTAAAGCCATGGTCCAGCATAGCATGCCAGGACCTAAACCTTAGCTCTGCTACTTGAGCTTAAAACACTCAATGCAATTTGCTATTATCCTTAATTCATTAACATTCATATTGATGGCTCCTGCCTGCTAGGCCCTAAGCTGGACATTCAGAATAATAAATAAGTAGATGATTAAATCTCACAATCTCTGTGTTGAATTGTCCACTACACATCTCAAGATACACATGAAATTTTTCAGTTACTCTTTTTACAGCACAAAAGAAAGCTGTTTTCTTCTTAATATTTTAATGATTCTCATCTTAGGTGCTTTGATTTAAAATACTGTTGGTGATAGGGTTTAATGTATACAACATCCCAATGCCACAGCCACTAGCAGAGTGTCCCTCCATTTAAACTCACTTTTCCCTTGTTCCCCTGCCATGGTGTGTTCAGTTCAGCAGACCAGTTCTCAGTTATTGCTAATAGTGGTAAAAGGACGTACATGCCAGGAACAGAACAACACAAGTTAGATCCTAAAGCAAAAATACCACCAATGTCAATGTGACCACAGGACTTTACAGTCCAACTCAGCATTCACTGGGGGGTCAATAAATTATTGTGACTGAACTCATAATCTGGGGCAGAAATTCGATCCTGCTACTTTATGAATTTGATGAGTTCCATTCATGTTTGGTTAAATTTATAGAACTCTGTCTATTAGCACTGTTGGAATGCTGCATACTGGCACATGACACATACATGCACATGCACATAGACATGCATATACAGACCTAAGAGCAAACATAAATAGCAAGCATAAGAAAATGGGTCTAACAAAATAAGTTAGAACTTGTACCCTTCATTCTACATATTTTCCTACTGGGTTTCATGAGATAAGATGAGAACCTTTCAGGGCATATGGCTTGTGAATTTTAAGTTTTTCTTTGGTTAAAGAAAGGAGGACATTACTGTGGAAATGCCTATTTGGGAATTCACATCACTGTCACTGTCCTCCCATTGGTCATCGATTTGCTCGAGTGGGCACCAGTAACATCTCCATTGTGAGACTTGTTCTTACCAGTAACGTCTCCGTTGTGAGACTTGTTGTTACATATTGAATATGTTACGGGTAGTTTGCCAGGCTTTGCCGTGTGGGTGAGATACTCTTGGTAGCTTGCCTGGCTCTCCAAGAGGGGCAGAGGAATTGAACCCAGGTCAGTCGGGTTGGTCGCACGCAAGGAAAACACCCTAGGAATTCATGTCGTAAGTCACATTTTTGGTGAGTAATAATTTCCCAAATAGGGGAAGTCAAACATGTTAACTTTGAACCTTATTAACAATGCAACAGGCCCCATTACTAAAATGCTTCATACACCTGAAAGCATGGATATTCATTTCATTTCATTCATTCATTCATTCATTCTATAGTGTCTGTACTTGGCAGTATGTTTAAAAGTGGGATTGTGGGGCTGGAGCAACAGCACAGAGGGTAGGGTGTTTGCCTTGCACACAGCTGATCCGGGTTCGATTCTCAGCATCCCATATGGTCCCCTGAGCATGCCAGGAGTAATTCCTGAGTGCAGAGCCAGGAGTAACCCCTGTGCATCGCCGGGTGTGACCCAAAATGAAAAAAAAAGTGGGATTGCACACTTTAAAATCAGAGCAAAAACACAGGTATATGCCTCAAAAATTTATATTTATTCAGAAAATAAAGCAAAAGTAAACAATGTGGTGCCATTTTGATGTGAGAAACAATATGTTATTATGTCCACTGGACCATGTTCAAGTTCTAATTTCCAGGGAGCTGTTGTGAAGCTGAAGGCTTGGGAAGCTAGAAAATAAATAACTAATCTTTCACACCACTGGTTCTAAAGGGACACTGGCTTAAATTTTGATTTTTATTTATGTATTATGATTTAGTCATTATAAGTTACAAAGTGATTGATAACTTGGTTTCAGGTATACAGTGTTCCAATACCAGTCCTTTCACCAGTCCATTTGCTCTACCAACTCCACTTTACCTCCCACTCACTGTAACAGGAATTTTTAAAATAAATTATAGGCACTAAAATTTGTTATCCCAGAAAGAGAAAAAGAAAAGTCACCCCAAGATAAAGAAAAAATACTTATCTTTAAACATCAACTTGATAATTTTTATATTTCTACTGTGCCAGATTGGCACCTTTATGAGGCAGACAAACACATAAGGAAACAGATAAATACACATGGACTGTTCCAGCTGTTAGTCACCTGGGCAGTCCTCAGTGGTCTCCAAAGCCAACCCTGTACAGTATCTCTCACTCACCACTGCTCCAGGTTCCCAATAAGAAAGCCATTGTTGACAGAGACATCAAGAAGTTAATAAACACATCAACATTCAATAAGTACATGAAGATCGAAAGCTAAGACATTTTACAAAGTTATCAGAAGGCACCCTTCAAATATAAAATCCTGACAGTTTCCTATTCTATTTTTGCTCCTTTAGTCTCCATGTCTAAAAGACCCTAAATAGTCTTATTCTATACTATCCTGACACTTCTATGCAGCTGGAATAAACTTGTCATCTATTCTATTCTTTCCTGCTATTTTATTCTTTTTGTGTGCACTTTTGCTAATGTTTTGCATTCTAATACTAAACTGTTTTACCCAGGGGACTCTCCTATCCTTGGGGTTTTGTGTTAGGGGGACAAATCCCCACACATCTGTCCACATTATCAAATTCAGATTTAGTTTCAAACCCTCAGCAGGTTTGTATCTGCATACCTTGGGTTTGCCCCGTACATAAATCTCCCTGTCTGGAGACATTTTTATATGCCTACATGTCACATTGCCACATACCAACTATAAAATCTGTACAGCAATAAGAATTGATCAACTATGAGTTAGCTGTAAGTGCTGTTACAGTTCTGTGTTAGGATTCAGAGCTGGGCACAGCACGCCACCTGACTTCTGGGTTACTACTGCAGAGTTTTACAAATCAGAGAATCCTGTAACACATATTTCTACCTCTTGACTCACTTCCCTACAAGAAAAGATTGATGCAATAACAGCCAATAAATCAAATAAAGGCAATTAAGAAATAAAACATCTATTTTAAATGTAGAAAGTAGGATGATGGGTAGATCTTTTTTTTGTGATCTTAAAGGCCCCAGAAAGAACCCCCGAACTTCCGGTGAAAATTGAGAAATCTGTGACAGGAAAAGTATTTCATGATGGTTATAAGATTATCAAGGAAGAAGAAGGGAAAATTTTCTTTTCAATACCGGATCATTTCATTTTCACAGTTGCCTAGGAAAGTAACTGATAATGCACAAATAGTCTGCTCACATCTTGTCTCAACCAAACTGGGCTTGCTTATCGAGAACCTCTAGTGTTATTGAAGAGCCTGTGCAGATGCATGACAAGCACATTGTAATAGAAATCAGAAGGCAGAAAAGACATTTTCTGTTCCGAGTTATTTCATTGATTATAACTCTCAAATAAGGAACTATCAAGCTTTATATTCTCCACTTCATCCGAGAGAGCATTGACAGGTTCGTTTTGACATCCCAGAAGAGTAGAAACATTTTCTCTAAGTCCGCATTGAACAATATTTCTAATGACTATGGTAAGTAAATATTTCCTAGTTGTTCTCAACCAATATGCCCTAGTCTCTTTACTAATCTCAGGTCAGCCTAGAGGGATAGTAAGAAGAGCAAGGAGGGATAGTAAGAAGAGCAAGGCATTGCTCTGCACATGGCCAGTCTGTTTTATCTCCAGAACGGCATATGATCTCCCAATACAGCCAGGAGTGATTCCTGAGCACAGAACCATAAACAAAGCTAAGAGTGCCCCCCAATATTTTTTTCAAACTTAGATACATATTTACTTATTTATTTTAAATTTTTATTAGTGAAACCCCAAGAGGTACAATTGTAGACTTACAAATTTTGTGTTTGGGTTTCAGTTATACAATGATCGAGTACCCATCCCTCCACCAGTGCCCATTCTCCACCACCAATGATACCAGCATCCCTCCCACCCTCCAATCCCCCCATCCCACTCCACCTCTGTGACAGGGCATTCCCTTTTGTTCTCTTTCTCCTTTTGGGTGCTGTGGAGAATCCTAACTCCTCTACCAAGAAACTCCTAGAAACAATAGACTTGCACAGTAAAGTCGCAGACTACACAATTAATACCCAAAAATCCATGGCCTTCCTATACGCAAATAACGAGACAGAGGAAAGTGACATGAAAAAAGCATCCAGTTCACAGTCGTGCCCCAGAAAATCAAGTACCTTGGAATCAGCCTAACTAAAGAGGTAAAGGACCTCTACAACAAAAACTACAAAACACCACTCCATGAAATAAAAGAATAAAAGAGGAAATGGAAATATATTCCCTGCTCCTGGATAGGAAGAATTAACATTGTCAAAATGGCAATACTTCCCCAAAAATCTTTAATTTCAGTATTTATAATAGAACTTAAGATGACTCTCCATAATAGCCTCTCATCCAAAACCAGTAGAAATGGGGATTGGGATAGCCTAATGTGCTGGGGTACATGCTTTGCAGGTAGGAGATACAGCTTCAATCCCTAGCACTGCATATGGTCCCTTTAGCACAGAGCTGAGAGAAAGCCCTGAGCACAGCCTCATGTAACTCACAAAAAAAGCCAAAGGTAGTAGGGGCATAGGACATATATAGATGGTTTTATCTTCCTACTTCCCAAGGTAGTGTACCCCACCTACATATACATATGTGATCACCTCAAAAAAGAATAGGAGCTGATTTTATTTTTTTTTTTAAAAAGCTGATTTTTTTCTTATTCATGACAATTGAAAATAAATTCTTGCAAAGGAATATAACATTCTTATGAGGAAGAGACAGTAGATTGGGAAGAGCACCTAATCCCTAGGTTTCACCTCTGCTCCCAAGATGTCCATGTAGGAAGCTTTACAACTATTACCAGACAGTGGGAGAAGGTGACCAGCCCTCACTGATAGGCCTGAACCTAATAAATTTGTCGACAAACATTCATTATACATCTGCCATATTCTTGGCTTTCCCAATGCTCAGTTTGCTCATTGGAGTATAATTCCAAGATTGAAGTGGTAACAGGGACAATGATTATGTGGTCTTTACTGTACCTAGCTAAAAGGGGAATAGAAACTGAAATATAGTCCATGTTCTTTTTACTAAGTGCATATTAATAGAGTTACATTTCCAGAAAGTATCTCTCTGAAATGTGCAAATGCCGTAAGAAAATGAATGGGTGTGTGGATAAGGATTGGGGCAAGAGGAGTATTACAAAGATGGAAGGAAAGCTGGGAAGGGCAAGACAGGATCCTGGTCAGTTGAAACTGGTGAGAGAGAGATTTCAGGAAGCCCAGGGAAGAACATCTGCTGCTGCTAGGAGTGCTGTGCAGTGGGACTCAGTCTCTGCCTCTAGGCCCTGATCTGCCCTGAACTGTGCTTCTGAGTGTCAGGAAACCATACTGAGAGTGGATGGGGACACCACTGGGGTGAGGGTGCCTACAGCAAGCAGCTCTTGGTGAAAGGAAGATGGCTCACAGGGCTAGAGTGCTTAATTTTAACTAAATAGACTGAAATGTGATATAAATTTAGATGTTGATAAGCTATTGTGTCCCATTACAAGTTCTATCCCTGCCAAATCCCGGGCATTTGCATTCACACCCCCTCAGCTGACACCATGCCAATAGCCCCACTCCATCTTTTCACAACCAAGCTCTACAGAGAAATCAAACTACCAAAAATACCAGGCATGCCAGTCTATGATCTCTCAGGTCTCAGTGTGTGGGCAGCCTCTCCCTATATCCCCATATTTCTGTAAGTCCCTGCAGAATTGCCAGGTCAACTCAAAGCCTAGAGTTTCTGTGATGAGTAGCTGCAAATTCTACAAATTCCACAATACTGACATCCCAGTAACATGTAAAATTAAGCTCAGTAAACAAAAATATTTAACAAAGAATGCTCAACTGACAATGAAAAGCTTAGTAAACCCTCAGACAAGTACTGAATGATCCCATGGTAAGATATAATAATTTACACAAATTTTCTTTTAATGAATTTTTTTCTCTTTGAGTCACACTTGGCAATCCACAGGAGTTACTCCTGGTTCATGCACTCAGGAATTACTCCTGGCATTGCTTGGGGGACCATATGGGATGCTGGGAATCGAACCCAGGTTGGCCATGTGCAAGGCAAATGCACTACCTGCTCTGCTATTGCTCCAGGCCCCTAATGAAGTATTTTTTTATAATTTCATTAGCCATTTAGTTGTAACAAGCAATAAAAACAAATTACTTTGTTATTGCTAAGGGGTAGGTTTGGGGTGTGGTTGGTAAACTGGGGACAATGGTGGAGAGAAAGTTATAGTGGTGATGGAATTGGTGTTGGAATATTGAATGCCTGTAATGAATGCATCATGAATGACTCTGTAAACCCTGGTGTTCAAATGAAGGGGAGGAAAAGAAGAATGAATGTATCTCTTCAATAGCTGTTGGCTTAATCTCTCCATCTAATGAACAAACACATCCCCATGTCTTATGCCTTGATGTGGTAATTATATAAAAAAGACAAAGCTCATTAAAAAGAAAGGCAATGTTTGTATTAAATATTCAGCTGCGGCAATAGCATAGCAGGTAGGGCATTTGCCTTCACGTGGCCAACCCATGATCAATTTCCAGTATCCCATATGGTCCCCCAAGCACCGCATGAGCCAGGAGTAATCCCTGTGCATCACTGGATGTGAAAGAAAAAAAAGCAAAAAAAATGTGTGTGTGTGTACACACACACATTTTATATATATATATATATATATATATATATATATATAGCCAATTTATTCACTTTGTCTCTTAGAGTGCTACTTATTAGTGTGAATTAGACATATAATAAGAGGGGAGAGAAAATCTCAAGGCTGAACTAGGCTGCCAAAATGAAGGACAAAAATGATTGTACTTTCAATGCAAGTACGCTGGCATCAGATGCATCCATCAAGGACCTGATGGTACAAGCACGAAAAGTCATGTACAACATCATTGGTCTGACCGAGACAAGACGGCATCAATCACATCATGCCATTTTCAACACTGGAGAAGAACTATTGCTCGGAACATGCATCAAAAAAGGCGTCAGTGGTGTCCGTGTCCTTGTCAACACAAACGTGGCCATGAGCATTGATTCATTCGAATGCCTAACAACCCGAATAGGATGATTACACTTGAATAGATGTGGCTCACTGCTGGCAGTTTCTATCTTTGTTGTCTATGCACCAACATCCAATTATGATGAAGAAGAAATTGACAAGTTCTACATGGAACTGGAGAAGATGAAGAAGTCTGACCCATCTTGTAGGTGAGCGGCCATGCGATCTTTTGACATCCTGTGGAATCCAGTCGATAATGGCTCTAGTCCAGCATTCATCTCCAAATTGCATTACATGTCCAGCCCATCTGATTTTCGACACCTTGGCAAATGAGACAGCATCCCTGATTCTTGATTGTCGATGAGGTTGGAACTCTGGATTCTTTCTCTCACTTGAATGAAGCATGATACTCCAAGCATAGCTCTTTCGATTTGTCTTTGGGAGACTGAATAGCATTCTCATCCTGTTTTTGTAGGGCCCAGGTCTCTGAGCGTATGTTAATGCAGAAAGAACAGTGGAATCAAAGAGATATGCCTGAAGCCGGAGATTTCTTTGTCTTCTTGGATATTTCTTCAATACTCATGAAGGCACTCCAAGCTGCTCTCTTCCTCCTGTGCAACTTAGATACAAGGTCATTAGTCATGTTTGTTCTCGACCTAGGTACACATAACTTGCATTTTTGAGATGTTCATTCCATTGAGAGCAAATGGAAAGTCAGGAACGAGATCGTTTCTCATAAACACTGACTTCGTGAGATTCAGCTGTAGTCCGACCTGCCCACATACCAAATTCTGCAGGATGGATATGTCATTCCCAATTTTCTCCCTTCCAAAATCTGGCACACCATTTCATCAGTAAAGAAGCGAACAGCACCCAGCCCAGACAAAGTCAGACCCGAACACCTGAAGAACTTGCTGTCAGTTCTCATCAATACACTGGCTCGGCTTTTCACATGCTACTTTCCTGAATGCAAGGTTGTGTCCCAATGGAAAACCAGCAGGACTGTACTGCTGTACAAGAAGGGAGACATCCATGACATTGGCAGACAATGTTCCCCATAATCTCTCTCTACTCTTGGGCATCTTGCTTTGCAATACTGACCCTGAGAGGTTATCATGTTTGGGCCTTTATCTACTTTCTGCGCACATCTCCCATCCTGAGATTCCTTCAGCCATCTTTTTCTTAGTGATCCCTTCTCTATTCCATCTGTACAGGCGTCTTTATGTGGCTAGCTCTCTCTCGGCGTTCTTTGCACAATCATGGAAGCGCTGAACCAGTTGATTGTATTTGTCATCAATGTTGTCAACGATGGCATCTTCCCATGTTGTTGCAATAGTGCCAAAGAGCTCCCAGTTGGTGGTCGTTCTGGGAGTTCTCTTCCTAAACTTTGCAGCCCTTTCTCCCTGCTCCGTGAAGTAGAATTTTGCACAAAGGAGACGGTGGTCCAATCTCGTTTGGAATTTTAGGACAACAGCAACATCAGTCAGTCAAAACCATTGATTGAATATGATGTGGTCAATTTTGTTGTGGAACCATCTACCGGGAGACTCCTATGTTCAACATTTAGATTCGTCCTTCTGGAACTGTGAGTTACCATAGATGGTCTTGGTTGACATGATGAACTCAGATAGTCTCTCACCCTGTTCGTTCCATTCTAGGCCATGGGTCCCAATGTAGAGTTCTTTGGCTGATATTCTCAGTCCTATCTTGGCATTAAAATCACTGACAATGAACTTGTAAAAGTTGTGGTCTTCTTTATAAAACTTCTCCAGCCCACCTACAAGATGGGTCAGACTTCTTCGTCAAGACCCTGAACAATTGGTTTGAGGCTGTTTGTGTTCCTAGAGCGAGCAGATGCCATTGGGCTACACTAGCATGCAACAGGGAGGAATGGAGATGTTACTGGCTCCCGCTCGAGCAAATTGATGAGTAACTAGATGTCAAGTGATCAAGTGATCAATGACGGAGAAAATAAAACTATTTCATAGGCCTTGTCAAAGAAGTTCTTGCTTCACTAGCTATCTGGTTCCAAGGATCAAGTTTGGGTCAATTGCAATTCAGATCAAGTGCACTATCCACTGTACCATCTCTCCAGCCCCCAAACAAATTTTGCAAAGGGATGAAGAAGGAACTTTCTTCATCCCTTCAACTTGAGATCATCACTTGATCACTTGACACTTGACATCCCATTATTCATTGATTCGCTTGAGTGGGCACCAGTAACGTCTCCATTCATCCCTGTCACGTGCTAATGTAGCCCAATGGCATCTGATCATTCTAGGAACATAAAGAGTCTCAAATCGATCGTTCAGGGTCTTGACGAAGAAGTCTGACCATCTCGTAGGTGGGCGTCCATGAGATCTTTTGACATCTCATGGAATCCAGTTGGTAATGGCTCTAGTCCAGCAGTTATCTCCAAATCTCATTATGTGTCCAGCCCATCTGATTTTCGACACCTTGGCACATGAGAAAGCGTCCCTGATTCTTGACCGTTGATGAAGGTGGGAACTTCAGATTCTTTCTCTCATTTGAGTGAAACGTGATATTCCAAGCATAGCTCTTTCAATTCCTCTTTGGGAGATCCAAATAGCATTCTCATCATGTTTGCATAGGGCCCAGGTCTCTGAGGCGTATGTTAATGCAGGAAGAACAGTGGAATCGAAGAGATGTGCCTGGAGCCGGAGGTTCTTTGTCCTCTTAGCTATTCCTTTGACGTTCTTGAAGGGGTTCCAAGCTACTCCCTTCCAGGAGCCAGGTGCGCAACTCAGGTGCCAGGTCATTCATCATGTTGACTTCTCGACCTCGGTACACATAACTGTTGCATTTGGAGATGGTTGTCCCATTGAGAGTGAATGGAACGTCAGGAACGAGACTATTTCTCATAAACATTGTCTTTGTTAGATTCAGCTGTAGTCTGACTTTTCCACACTCACAATCAAAGTCAGCTAGCATTTGTGCCACTTGGCTGATATTTTGTGTTATAAGAACGATGTCATCAGAGAAGCGGAGTTGGTGTAGTTGCCAACCATCTATCTTCACTCCCATTCCTTCCCATTCCAGTCATCGCATGATCTTCTCGAGGGTGGCACTGAAGAGTTTCAGTGAAATAGTGTCACCCTGCCGAACCCCTCTCTTGACATCAATGATCACCTCCCTGTAGAATGGTGAGATCCTGGTAGTGAATCCGCAATACAGCCCACAGGGGATCCTGATGTATTGACTTTGAATGCCCTGTTTGGCTAGGGCCTCGATGACCACTTCAGTCTCAACAGAATCAAAGGCCTTCTATAAATCAATGAACTTTGGACAGAGCGGCATCGGGACTGTGGAGGGCAGTCATCTTAGTCTTGTAGTTGGCAAAGGACAGGTGGGTATTACAAATGCTTTTCCCAGCTTCTGCTGCATCTGCCAGCACTGCTGATCTTCTCTCTTTGAGGTCTTTCTTTATTGCTTCTCTTTACTGCTTTGTGAGCTTGGACGTTCGCTTGCAGTTGCCTGAGGCTTGCGCCAAGCCACGTTAGCGAATGAGCTCGAGAGTTTTCGAGGACAGGTGTTTTTTTGTGACTATCTCTCTCTCGGCATTCCTCGCACAATCATGGAGGTGCTAAACCAGTCTATCATATTCCTTGTCAATGTTGTCAACAACAGCATCTTCCCATGTTTCTGCAATAGTGCCAAAGAGCTTCCAGTTGGTGGTCATTCTGGGAGTTCTCTTCTTAAACTTTGCAGCCCTTTCTCCCCACTCTTGTAAGTAGAATTAGTTTTGCATGAAGGAGATGGTGGTCTGATCCCGTTTGGAATTTTGGGACAACAGCAACATCGGTCAGGCAAGACCATCGATTGAATATGATGTGGTCTATTTCATTGTGGAACCATCCTCCGACAGACTCCCATGTCCAATGTTTAGATTAGGCCTTCTGAAATTGTGAGTTACCATGGATGGTCTTGGTTGACATGATAAACTCAGATAGTCTCTCACCCGGTTCGTTCCATTCTAGGCCATGGGTCCCGATGTGGAGTTCTTTGGCTGATCTTCTCGGTCCTATCTTGGCATTAAAATCACCAAAAACAATCTTGTAGAAAGTGTGGTCTTCTTTATAGAACTTCTCCAACTCCGTGTAGAACTTCTCAGTATCTCCTTCAACATAATTCGATGTTCATGCATAGACAACGAAGATAGAAACTGCCAGCAGTGAGCCACATCTATTCAAGTGTAATCATCCGATTCAGGTTGTTAGGCATTTGAATGAATCAATGTTTATGGCCAAGCTCATGTTGACAAGGACACCGACACCACCAACACCTCTTTTGTCGCATGTTCCGAGGAACAGTTCTTCCCCAGTGTCAAAAACGGCATGATGTGATTGACTCCTTCTCGTCTCAGTCAGACTAGTGATGTCATACTTGTGATCTTTCGTACTTGCACCATCAAGTCCTCAATGGATTCACCTGATGCTATTGAAAGTACAGTCATTTTTGTCCTTCTTCGTTTTGGCAGCCTAGATCGGCCCTGAGATTTTATGAGCCTCTCCTTCCTCATCTTTCTTAACGCTACCATATTGGTGGCTCTTTCCGGGACCCATTGTAGACCCCTTGAGACCATACTATTCATCTTTCTCATTTAAATTTCAGGATCTGAATTGCATAACGATTGCTTAATAGTTTCCTAAAATGTGCATCCATATGCCCAATATTCCAATCCAGGAAAGATATGTAAATTCTTATATATGATAAGAGGATCCTAAATAATTTATACAAAATCATCAGTGGCGCCAGATAATCTCATCAATAGCCATGATCCAGAGATTCGTCCTTCTCTCTCAGAAGAGAGCATAAAATGACACTGCCATTTCACCCTGCAAGGGGATGAGTGAGCCCCCTCCTCGCTCCCACGGACCCAGCCCAGGCAGCTGAATACCTCCAGAACTCAACCTCCATCATGCTCATTGCCAGTCTCCACAAAGCTCAGGCTGAGCCTCACCCACGAGTGAATCTGCAGGAAACCCAATTATGCGGTATTGTGGCCGAAAACTCCAGGTTCAACAGAACCAGAAATGGATACCTCCCTTCATGTCCCCCCATGTTTCTGGCAAGTTGGCAGTCATGCTCACAAGCCGTCAGATAATCTCATCAATAGACATGATCTAGAGATTCATTGTCCTTCTCTCTCAGAAGAGAGCATGAAACAACTCACCATAGCTATGTCTCGGATCCCGCGCCAGGCTATTTCATTTGAGGCACCCTGGAGAGGGGTGGGTGAGGTTGCTTCCCGCCCCAAGGGACCTAGCCCTGGCAACCAAAAATCTCCAGAACTCAACCTCCACAGTGCTCATGACTGTTCTCCACACCCTTGGGCTGAGCCCCTCACCTACAACTAAACCTGTCCATGGACATCTCATACCTCACACTACTAATACTCCAAGAGTAGCATAACACATTTGATGGGGTTTAAAGTAGAAGGCAGGGGGCCAGAGCACAGCAGGTAGGGCGTTTGCCTTGCATGTGGCTGACCCAGGTTCGATCCCCAGTATCCCATATGGTCCCCTAAGCACCTCCAGGGGTAATTTCTGAGTGCAGAGCCAGGAGTGACCCCTGAGCATCGCTGGGTGTAAACCAAAAACCAAAAAAAAAAAAAAAAGTAGAAGGCAACCAATCTTAGAGGAAAATATATTTATATAAATATCTGTAAAAACTTACAGATACATATGTATATATACATACACATATACATATATATATACATACATATATACATATATATATATATATGCACACAAGGCTCAACCCTTAACAAGGTATTAGTAAGCTCTTATAGAAGGGCTTAATGGCCCCTGGGTGAAAAAACAACAATCTTCACACTCTCCTCTAAGGAAAGTTTTTTAGAACATTTTCAGTGGTTTACTCATAACAAACAATACAGAATAAATTATTTCGGTTCTGCTTTGGGGCAGGGGTTGGGGCTTGGGGCGGAAACATCCAAAATAGGGTGGTGGGAAGGTGTAATGGTGGTGGGATTGGTGTTCAAATATTAAATGTAATCAAATATTGTGAACTACTTTGTAAAAATTAAATTAAATTAAAATATAATTGCATTTCTCCAGACTAGAAGATTGAACGTTTTTTAGTAAGTTCTAATTTTTTTTTCTTAATGTGCTGCATCAGTTTTAAACATGAATTTGTATTCTCAGATAAAAGTCAAAGTGAAGGGGCTGAAGCAATAGTATAGCGGGTAGGGCATTTGCCTTGCGCACAGTTGACCAGGGTTCAATTCTCAGCATCCCTTATGGTCCTTTGAGCACCACCAGGAGTAATTTTTTAGTGAAGAGCCAGGATTAACCCCTGAGCATTGGTGGGTGTGCTCGCCAAAAGCAAAAAAAAAAAAAAAAAAGTCAAAGTGAAGGGGTAAAGATATGGCCTAGAGACTTGACTTGTATGTGTCCAACCCTAGCTAAATTCCCAGTAACACATATGATTCCCTGAGCAGAGTTTGGATTAAGTCCTGAGCAGCACCAGGTGTTATCAGAAACAACAAAAAACTCAAAAAGAAGTAATGTTGCTTCATTAGCTCACCCTATGATCCCTTGTTCTAAGTGCTTCTGCATTTTCTTCTTGTTCATCACCCAGTTATAGATTGTGTTTTCAGCCTTGAAACATAACAGATGGCTTACTTGTCATCTAATTTTAACAACATCAAGAAAGGAGAAAACAAAAAATGTTCTGTCCTCCCCATTTCTGGTGGAGAGCAGAGCCTGGGGTGTAGAATTACACATTATCATTCTACTCCTTCTCTTTTTTTGACTTGCATTTCTCTTCTTAGAGTCAAGGAAAGGATTTTTCATCTTTCGTAATTGTTGTTGTTGTTTGTTTGTGGGCCTCACCTGGTGGGTGCTCAGGACTTGCTCCTGGCTAAAGGCTTAGGGATCACTCCTGTAGGCTGAGGGACCCCAGGTCAGTCACAGGCAAGGAACCCGCCCTCCCCGCTGTACTGTCTCTCCAGAACCAAGAAAATGATATTCAAGGCAAAATACTCAAGAACAGCCATCACCTAGGCCTTAAAGTGTGCGCTCTGGTTTCAATAGCAGCAGTTTCTACTTTACAGATGTTAATTAAACACTTTACCTCAGGATAGTTCATTCTCAGACGTCTAAGTATTTACCGCCACCTTGTGGAATGGAAACAAGACGATTTGTAAGAGGTATGAAAAGTTTCTGTTATGTTTTTGTCACCGGGCGCCTTCTTTCCCTCTCTCTGCTGGTCGTTTTTTCTTCTTGGAAATGAGCCTTGGAACTGATCTCATGCAGGCACCTATTATACCTAGTTGGAGGAGGGACCCCACCTGATTTATGCATCATCGCTCTCATCCAAGGGAGCTACAAAGTACAGAAAGCAGAATCTTCATCTCCTGGAAAGCTACTAAGCCTCATTGAAAAGTGCCAGGAATTGAACTATAATCCCAGATAATTACAGTTGCAAGAAAAGGCCTGCCCTTAAGATCACCAAAATACAACCTTATACGCATATGTTTTGTATAGAAATCCACATACATCAGCTTAGCCATGTTAGGATTCTGATCTTAAACTAGAAAATTAGCCTGACCTAATAGAAGTGTTTATAACTGCCCGCCCCACAATATATCATACCGCTACTTTCAATTCCGTGTATGATCTGCCAGCTTTATTTTCCACTGCAGCTATACCTGAACCATAACAAAATTAGCTGAAACTTTACAACAAAAACGTAAATTCTGAACAGAAAAAATATAGAAAGTAGCTGGCTTTCAGCAAAGCTTCTTCTTTCATTAAAACCTCTTTTATTGAAAGAAAGTATTGATTCTAACCAAGGCTGTGATTTTTCATAGCAAATTCCATTTACATGGACAAGCAAAACTGCTTGTGAAATTAAAATTGAAGATAGAAGAAAGGGAAGAAAAGGGGGCTCCCTTAGAATGCTTGGGAATCTGGAAATACAAACGATTAATATTTGGAAGGAAAAAAAGCATGACACAAAGCAGAAACTTGAAGCTTAAGAAGTGGAAACAAGATCAACATTTTTCTCCCAATATTTCTTAGCAACCAGACTCAGGTATTGAAGTCATTATCTAAAGGGTGAGAATTTCCAGAAGTAGGAGTAAAGTAAAGAAAATTAAGTTGACAAGAATAGCAGATTGGAAAATAAAATAGATTCTTAATGCAATATCTGCAATAAAATCTACAAATTATTGTTTCCAACCATTCCAACCAAGCTATAAAAATAGTTCAGTATAAAAACAAATAAAGTCAAATTCTTGGTTTAATGAATTCAAAGCATTATTTAGGAAGAAATAATTCTAAACTTTACCTTAAGCTTAAAAATGTATCTTAATTTTACAGATGTACCCAGTTCCTTTGTCATAGAGAAACTGTCTGTATATTGGAGCGT
Source organism: Sorex fumeus (assembly GCF_029834395.1). Lineage (NCBI taxonomy): Eukaryota > Metazoa > Chordata > Mammalia > Eulipotyphla > Soricidae > Sorex > Sorex fumeus. The sequence goes on from NW_026606103.1 coordinate 9,083,192, forward strand.
TTATCTCTGGAGTTTCCATTATATTCTATTGGTCTGAAAATCTGTCTTTATACTAAAGTTTTAGAGTATAATTTGAAGTAGAGAAATGCAATGCATCTCATAATTCTCCCAAAATAGCTTCTTAATGTGTTTTATGATTTCATATGAATTTTAATAGAAATTCTGTCTAAATCCTTGCAGAATGCCATTAGAATGTTGAGAGGAATATCATTTATTCTGTGAAATACTTTGGGTAATATGGTCATTTCTTTCAGTATTTGGGACACACTCGGCTGAGCTTGGAAGAACTCACTAATAAATACACCTGGGCCAGGGATTTTGTTTTGAGGGTGAATTCTGATCACTATTTTTCTTATTTAACTTATTTATTTATTTTTTGTTTTGGGACCACACCCAATGATGCTCAGAGTTTACTCCTGGATCTACAGACAGGTGTCACTCCTGGAGGGGCTTGGGGGAGTAATATTGGGTACCAGGGATTGGACCCAGATTGGTCACATAAAAACTATGCACCCTATCAGCTGTACTATTTCTACGGCCCAAAAATAAAATTTTTAAAATAATTTATCGTTTTGGAGCTGGAGAGCTAGTACAGGAGTTAAGGTATTTGCTTTGCATGTGACCATTTCTGGGTCAATTTTAATATCACATATGTTCCTACAAACATTGCCAGGAGTGATCACTGAGTATAGTCAGGAGTAGCCCAAGAGCAATACCTCTGAAAAAAAAAAGGAAGTCATGGCACATAACCATAATGGAATACTGTGCAGCTAAATTTAAAAAAATATCATTTAATTCTCCACTAGGTATATGTATCTAGAGGATATCATGTTGAGTTAAATCAGCCTGAAGAAAAGAGAAATACAAAATAATTTCTCATGTGTGAGATATAAAGAAACATACTTGGGGAGAAACAAATAGTGGAAGCAGCAGAACCTACAGAAAAGAGCTTACCTGGTGGGGAAGAGGGATGGATGGGAAGGTCCCTGGGACACTGGTGGAAGGAAGCTAGCACTAGGGTGGTGGGTATGGTGTTGGAACAAAATGCTCATTAACCAATCATTTCAAATATTGTAAATGATGATACCTCAATAAAAATTGGAAGGGTGAGAACAAAACTGATTTTTAAAACCTTAGCTAGACTCACAAATAAAAGAAAAACCAGATAAAGGTGATTAAAGGGAAAAGGGGGAAAATTACAACTCACCACTCAGAAATACAGAAAAAAAATTATAAGAAGATATTACAAAGAATATAAGAAGTTGTCTGTGCCAATAAACTGGAGAAGGCATTTTTTTCTTCCTAATCTATAATTATTTCTTCCTAATCTAAAAGACTGGTCTGGAGTGATAGCACAGTGGTTAGGGCGTTTGCCTTGCACGCAGCCAACATAGCTGACCCGAGTTCGATTCCTCCGCCCCTCTCGGAGAGCCCGGCAAGCTACCAAGAGTATCTCACCTGCACAGCAAAGCCTGGCAAGGTACCTGTGATGTATTCCATATGCCAAACACAGTAACGACAAAGTCTCAAAAAATGGAGACGTTACTGGGCCCGCTCAAGAAAATCGATGAACAACAGGAGGACAGTGACAGTGATAATCTAAAAGACGAGACTAATTCTTAGAACCATTTGTAATCCTAAGGCTGAGTTGGGAGGAGGGAGAAAACCTGACAGACCAATTACAAGTAAAACAATTGAAGAATTTGAGGACTCTGAGGAGTGTAATAACTGTGAGGTGAAGTAACTTTTTTTTATCAAAACTACAAGGGTTAAAATTATTATAAAATGTGACTGAAACTATAATAATTAAATTCTAAATGTTTGCAAATAGGGTGATGGGAGGAGGGAATGGTGGCTTTGTGGAGTTTGGCCATCGTTTACCTAAATGCTTTTATTAACAATAATTAGATTATGGTGCCTAAATGAACTTTTAAATTTTAATTAAAAATATTATACAAAAAAGGATTCAGCACGATCAACCATATCCATACGATAACCAAGCTCATTGAGGTTTCTCAGGAGTTCAAGATGCCACTCTTTCTAACGTACATTGATTTTAAAAAGGCCTTTGATTCTGTTGAGACAGAAGCAGTCATTGAAGCCCTAGCCAATCAGGGCATTCATACTCAATACATCAGGATCCTCCATGAGCTGTATTATGGATTCGCTACCAGGATCTCACCATTCTACAAAGAAGTGATCATAGATGTCAAGAGAGGGGTTCGGCAGGGTAGTATTTTTTCACCGAAACTCTTCAGTGCCATCCTCAAGAATGTCATGCAATGACTGGAATGGGAAAGAATGGGAGTGAAGATAGACGGTCAGGAACTACACCACCTCCGCTTTGCTGATGACATCGTTCTAATAACACCAAACATTAGCCAAGTGGCACAAATGCAGGTCGACTTCGACCATGAGTGTGGAAAGGTCGAACTACAGCTGAATCTCATGAAGACAATGTTTATGAGAAACAGTCTTGTTCCTGACATTCCATTCGCTCTCAACGGTACAACCATCTCCGAATGCAACAGTTATGTGTACCTAGGTTGAAAAGTCAACATGACGAATGACCTGGCATCTGAGTTGCGCAGGAGGAAGATAGTGGCTTGGAACGCCTTCAAGAGCATCGAAAAAATAGCTAAGAGAACAAAGAACATCCGGCACTGGGCACATCTCTTCAATTCCACTACATTAACATATGTCTCAGAGACCTGGGCCCTATGAAAACAGGATAAGAACGCTATTCAGGTCTCCCAAAAAGGAATTGAAAGAGCTATGCTTAGAGTAAGTATCATGTTTCACTCAAATGAGAAAAAGAATTCAGAGTTCCCTTTGTTCTTTCTCTCCTTTTGGGTGTTATGGTTTGCAAAAGAGGCATTGAGTGGCAATCATGTTTGGTCTATAGTCTACTTTCAGCATGCTTCTCCCATCCTGGTAGGATTCTCCCAACACCCTTTATTTGGTGCTCCCTTCTCTATCTGAGCTCTTTTTTACCCTAGCATGTGTGGCTGGCCTCCAAGCCATGGAGTAAAATTCCTAGTACTAATCTCAGCCATTCTTGGGTGTTAGTCTCCTATTTTGTTACTTTATGTTCCCCAGATGAATGCAATCTTTCTGTCTGTCCCTCTCTTTCTGACTCATTTCGCTTAACATGATACTTTCCATGTAGTACCACTTCTATGTAAATTTCATGGCTTCATCTTTTCTAACAGCTACATAGTACTCCATTGTGTAAATGTACCAAAGTTTCTTTAACCACTCATCTGTTCTCGGGCACTCAGGTTTTTTCCAGACTGGTTAAAGAAATGAAGAGATGAAGTCATAAAATTTGCATATAAGTGTATCAACATGGAGAATATCATGTTAAGTGAAATGAGTCAGAAAGAGAGGGACAGACATAGAAGGAGTACACTCATTTGTGGAATATAAAGTAATGGAATGGGAGACTAACACCCAAGAATAGTAGAGATAAGGACCAGGAGGATTGCTCCATGGCTTGGAAACCAGCTTCACATGCTGAGGGAAAAGGCAGCTCAGATAGAGAAGGGACCACCAAATAAAGGGTGTTAAGAGGGCCCATTCAGTATGGGAGATGTGTGCTGAAAGTAGATTATGCACCAAACATGATGGCCACTTAATACCTCTATTGCAAACCACAACACCCAAAAGTAGAGAGAGAACAAAAGAAAATGCCCTACCACAGAGGTGGGGTGGGATAGGGGGGATGGGGTGGGGTGGTGAGAGGGATGCTGGGACCATTGGTGGTGGAAAATGGGCATTGGTGGAGGGATGTGTACTCGACCATTTGTATGACTGAAACATAAGCAAAAAAGTTTGTAAGTCTGTAATTGTACCTCATGTGATTCACTAATAAAAATGTTTAAATAAAAAAATTTTTAAAAAAACAACTAAATGCAGTCATTCAATGCCTTTTTCTCTCTTTCTGACTCATTTCACCATGCATGATACTCTCCATGTCCATCCATATATAGGCAAATTTCATGACAATTTTTTCTAACAGCTGTGTAGTATTCCATTGTGTAGATGTGCCATAGTTTTCCTATCTACTTGTTCATTCTCAGGCATTCAGATTGTTTCCAGAGTCTGGCTATTGTGAATAGTGCTGCAATGAACATAGGAGGGCATAGGGTGTTTCTGCTGTGTGCTTTTGGGCCCCCAGGATATATTCCCAGAAGTGGTATTGCTGGGTCAAATGGAACCTCAATTTCTAGCTTTTTGAGAAATGTCCATATTATTTTCCAAAAAGGCCAGAACTATCAGCATTCCCACTCCCACCAGTAGTGAAGGAGAGTCCCTTTCTCACCACATCTGACCAAGCATTGCTTGTTCTTGTACTTTTGGATGTAGGCCAGTCTCTGTGGTCTGAGATATCTCATTGTAGTTTTGATTTGCATCTCCCTGATGATTAGTGATGAGAAGCATTTTTTCATTTGCCTTTTGGCCATTTGAATTCTTCTTTGAGGAAGTTTCTGTTTATTTCTTCTCCCATTTCTTGATAGGGTTGGGTGTATTTTTCCTTGTAAAGTTCTATCAGTGCCTTGCATACCTTTATCAGATGGGTATTGGGTAAATAGTTTTTCCAATTCCACGGGCTATCTTTGTATCTTGGTCACTGTTTCTTTTGAGGTGCAGAAGCATCTTAGTTTAAAGTAGTCCCATTTTCTTATCATAGCTTTCACTTTCTTGGTCAATGGCACTTCATCTTTGAAAATACCTGTAGCTTCAATATCATGGAGGGTTTGCCTGTGTTTTCTTCCGTATGCCTTACAGATTATGGTCTAATGTTGAGGTCTTTAATCCATTTTGATCTGTCTTTTGTGCATGGTGTTAGAAATCTGAGTCTAATTTTTTGCGTGTAGCTATCCAGTTTTGCAAGCACCATCTGTTAAAGAGGCTTTCCTTGCTTCACTTAATGTTTCTTGCTCCCTTATCAAAGACTAATGATCATAGATTTTAGGGTGGTGAAAGGATATTCAACTCTATTTTATTGGTCTGCGGGTCTGTCTTTATTCCGATGCCCTGCTATTTAAATTACTACTGCTTTTTAGTACAGTTTCAAGTTGGGGAAGGTGATGCCTCCCATCTTCTTTTTCCCAAAAATTTCTTTAACTATTCGTGAGGGGTTATTGTTCCATATGAATTTCAGTAGTGTTTGATGAATTTTTTTGAGAAAGATCATGGGTATCCTTATAGGGACTGCATTAATCTACATAATACTTGGGGAGTATTGTCATTTTGACAACATTAATTCTCCCAGTCTATGAGCAGGTGATGTGTTTCCATTTCCTTATGTGCTCTTTTGTTTCTTGAAATAGCCTTTTGTAGCTTTTCTTTTACAAGTCCTTTACCTGTTAGTAAAGCTGATTCCGAAGTATTTGATTTTCTGAGGCACGATTGTGAATGGGAATTTTTTTTCATATCACTTTCTTCTCTTTCATATTTTGCAGATAGAAAAGCAATAGAATTTTGGGTACTTATTTTGTAGCCTGCCACTTTACTATATGGATGTATTTTTTCTAGGAGCTTCTTGGTAGGGGTTTTAGGGTTCTCTAAGTTGCACATCATGTCATGTGCAAATAGTGAGAGCTTATCTTGTCCCTGATCTTAGAGGGAAGACTTTTCATTTTTCTCTATTGAGAATAATGCTTGTGGTAGATGAGCTTGACTACACTGAGGCAAGTCTTTTCAACTCTCATTTTGTTGAGGGTTTTCATCATGGTTGCTGAAACTACTCAAATGTTTTCTCTGAATCTATTGATATGATTATTGGTTTTTATCTTTTCTTTTATTGATATGTTGTATCATTTAATTGACTTGTGAGTGTTAAACCATCCTTGCATCCCCTGGGTGAATCCAACTTGGTCATAGATTTTTCATATGTCATTTCATCTGTTTGCTAGGATTTTGTTAAGGATCATTGCATCTGTGTTCATCAGAGATATCAGCCTGTAATTTTCTTTTTTTGTGATGATTCTGTCTGCTTTTGGTATCAGGGTGATATGTTCCTCATAGAAACTGTTTGGGAGTGTTTCTATTTCTTCAATTTCCTGGAAAAGCTTAATAAGGGCTGGCAGTAAGAATTTACTTGTGTATCCATCTGGACCTGGACTTTTGTATGGGTTAAGACCTTGATTATCATTTCAATTTCCTCTATAGTTATAGATCTGTTCAGGTATTCCACATTTTCTTGGTTCAGCCTTGAGATTTTATAGGAATCCAGGAATTTATCCATTTCTTCTACATTCTCTCATTTCATGGCAGCAGAGTAATCTCTGGTGATGTTTTGTATTTCTGTGCTTTCTACTATAATGTTCTCATTTTCATTTCTGATTTGATTTATTAGGGTTCTCTCTCTTTGTGAGTCTTGCTACTGGTTTGTCAATTGAGTCCATTTTTTTTCAAAGAACCACCTCTTGGTTTCATTGATTTTTTGCATTGTTTTTAGGGATTCCGGCTCATTGATTTCTGCTCTATGTTTTATTATTTTTTCCTCCTGCCTGGTTTGGGCTCCTGCCTGGTTTGGGCTCCTTTTGTTGGTCATTTTCTAAGATTTAAACTGTGAAGTTAAGAGCCTTCCTTCCTGATGAACACTTGCCTAGCCATAAACTTTCTTAACACTGCTTTTCCTAGTTTTGGTAGCTAATGTCCCCATTCTCATTTGTTTCCAAGAATATTCTGATTTCTTCTTTGATTTCCTCTCTAAACCACTCGTTATTCAGCAGTGAGCTGTTTAATTTTCAGGTGTTTGATTAGATTTTTTATTTCAAATTAGAAGTGTGATTAACTTCTATTTTCAGTGCATAGTGGCCTGAAAAGATAGTTGATATAATTTCTATTAGCAGTTGTTTTAAATATTTTCTTGGCCCCTCAAGCAAAATAAGTTTAGGTCTGTAATTTCTTCCTGATATACATATTCTTGATTATAAAAAATGGCTTTTACTGTCCCCTCTAATCTTTTTCAGCCTGAAATCTATGTTGTCAGATACTAGTATGGCCACCCTGGCTTTTTTGAAGGATTTGTTTGCTTGAAGAATTGTTTTTCGACTTTTGACTTTGAGTCTGTGTTTGCTTCAATTGTACAAATGTGTTTCTTGTAGGCAGCAGAATGTTGAATTCGGTTCTTTAATCCATTTTGTCACTCTGTGTCACTTAATTGGTGCGTTGAGGCCACTAACGTTAAGAGAAATTATTGTCTTGGGGTTTTGTGCCATCTTTCTGTAGAAGTTTGTTGTGTTTATGGGGTGTGTCTTACAGTAGCCCATTCAGTCCTTCTTTTATTTTATTTTATTTTATTTTATTTTTTTAGTGAAAAACCATGAGGTACAGTTATAGGCTTACAAATTTTGTGCTTGGGATTCAGTTATACAATGATCAAGTCCCCATACCTCCACCAGTGCCCGTCATCCATCCCCATGGGTCCCAGCATCCCCCCCACCCTAATCCCCCCCCCCCCCCGTCCCATCCTGCCTCTGTGGCAGGGTATTCCTCCTTGTTCTCTCTCTCTTCTTTTGGGTACTGTGTTTTGCAAGAGAGGCTTTGAGTGGCAATCATGTTTGGTCTATCGACTACTTTTAGCATGCTTCTCCCACCCTGGGAGGGCCCTCACAACACCCTTCATTTGGTACTCTCTTCTCTATCTGAGCTTCCTTTTCACCTAGAGCCTGTGGCTGGCCTTCCATTCATGGAGCAAAATTCCTGGTACTAATCTCAGCCATTCCTGTGTGTCACTCTCCCTTTTTGTTGCTTTATGTTCCCCAGATGAATGCAATCTTTCTGTGTCTATCCCGCTCTTTCTGACTCATTTCGCTTAACATGATACTTTCCATGTAGTACCACTTGTATGTAAATTTCATAACTTCATCTTTTCTAACAGCTACATAGTACTCCATTGTGTAAATGTACCAAAGTTTCTTTAACCAGTCATCTGTTCTTGGGCACTCAGGTTTTTTCCAGATTCTGGCTATTGTAAAGAGTGCTGCAATGAACAAACAATTGCAGATGTCACTTCGACTATACCTTTTTGCCTCTCTGGGATATATTCCCAGGAGTGCTATAGCTGGGTCAAATGGCAGATCAAATTCTAATTTTTTGAGAGTCGTCCATACTGTTTTCCAAAAGGGTTGGACCAGCCGGCATTCCCACCAGCAGTGAAGGAGGGTCCCTTTCTCGCCACATCCGCGCCAGCACCGGTTGCTTTTGTTCTTGTGGATGTGGGCCAGTCTCTGTGGTGTGAAATGATATCTCATTGTGGTTTTGATCTGCATCTCTCTGATGATTAGTGATGTAGAGCATTTTCTCATGTGCCTTTTTGCCATTCGAATTTCTTCTTTGCGAAAGTTTCTGTTCATTTCCTCACCCCATTTTTTGATGGGGTTGGGTGATTTCTTCTTGTGGAGTTTAACCAGTACCTTGTATATCCTTGATATCAACCCCTTGTCGGATGTGTACTTGGTGAATATCCTTTCCCATTCTGTAGGCTGTCTTTGTATTTTGGTCACTGTTTCTTTGGAGGTGCAGAAGCTTCTTAGTTTAAGATAGTCCCATTTGTCTATCTCTGTTTTCACTTGCTCGGCCAGTGGCGTGACATCTTTGAAGATACCATTAGCTTCAATATCATGGAGAGTTTTGCCGTCAGTCCTTCTTTTAAAGTTGGTTTTGAGTCTATGAATTTCCTGGTCTGTGATTCATCCATGAAGTATTGTATCGTTCCTTTAGATCTGAATGAGGTCTAGCTGGATATTGCTGTTGAGGTACTCAATTCATTGAGTTTTTTCACTGTACCCCAACACTGTCTTTGGGCCTGGAGGATTTTGTTTGATAAGTCTGCTGCAAATCTAAGGGATGCTCACTTTTATGTGATTTCCTCTTTGAAATTGCTGCTTGAAATTTTGTGTCTCTATCTATGGTATTCATTATTCTGATTATGATATGTCTTGAAGTCTTTTTATTATGGTCTCTTTTAGCTGGTACCCTTTGGGTTTTTTGGATCTAGATGCCTGCATTCTCCAGCTTTGGGAACTTCTCAGCAATGATGTCTTTAACTGTTACTACATCATTGGGGTTGCCTCTCTGTCCTTCTGGTACTCTGATGATTCTTATGTTGTTCCTCTTGAACTCATCCCCTGCTTCTCTTACTGGCCCTTGAGCTATTTTGAGGTCTTTTCCCATGTTCTGTTATAGCCTATATGCTTTCTGCAGCTCATCTTCAAGCTCACTGATTCTGTCTTTGATGGTTGTCCTTCTACTGTTGAGGGTACCCTCTGAGTATTTTATTTCATCTACCAATTTTTTTATTAGTGACATTTCTGTTTGTAGTTTTCTTATTTCTACTCTCATTTCCTCCTGTCTTTTATTGGTTGTTCGTTCTACTGTTTCTTTGAGCTCATTAAACATCCTCACCATTGTCTGTGGGTATTCCTTGTTGAATTTAGAGCTCTTTTCTTCATCTATTCTTCATGGTGGGAATCTGTGCTATTTCCCCATGATGCTATGATAGTCTGGAGGGGGATCCTTTTAGTTCACTATCAGTGTCCTTCTCTCTAACTGCCAGGAAGGACTCTGGGAGAGCTCAGTATATGGTGATCTCCTCTTTCCCCTTCAAGGATGTTATCTTCGTCTTTGGTGCGCTTATGTGATTTGCGTGGGACCTCTACTGCTGATTCAAGGGGTAGTGTTCTTTTAGATTGGGGATGTACAGATTCTTGTGTTCACCATTATTTTAGTAAGTTTGGGATATTTTTATCTGGATAAGATAGTGGACTCTTGGTCTAATGTGGTTATGGTAGATAGGCTTCCCTTCACTGCAAAGTTAGGTAAAGGAGGCTGAGATATGGGTCCAGTGCATTATGAGAGGGGAGACCAGTGCCGAGAGGTCCTGCTTTTCGCTGCCAGTGTACCTGGGGGACGATGGACCAAGCCTTGGCACAGATTCTGGGTTACAATTAAAGTCTCCCTTCCAGTACACTTCTAAGGTGTCCCCTCTTGCCCAGGAATTCAATTAAGCATTATATTTCTAATGTAAAGCCAACATTCTTTTTTAGGACAAAACAAAACAAAATTTTACATATATTTACAAAAATTTGCCTGGTCATATTTTTTGTAAATTTTTCTTTAATTCAAGACTTTCTAGGATAGAATTTCACCATGTTCAACCCTGCAAGCTTTTACTAATAAAGCTTTCTCTATCAGCTTAATTCTCTGTTGATTGTCTTTCTCAGTATGTGTATTCCACAGTGTACCCAAGGAAAATTATTCCAATACACTCCCAATAGTACTTCAGAATAAGAATTTTGACTTTCTAAAACTGGTGAAGGTAGAGTCAGAGAAATTCTATGTTATGACTTAATTTTATCTGATATTAGCCCTAGGCAAGAGTTAGTTCAGAAGTACAAATTTCAGGGCCAGAGAGACTGTACAGAATTAATGAGCCTGCAGTGCATGTGACTAACCCCAATTCAATCTCCACACCCATTAAGGTTCAAAGAACACTGCTAGAAGTGATCCCTGGGCACAGAGCCTGAGCACTGCCAATTATCACTACAAAACCAAAGCAAACATAAATGCAAGTTATACTTAAAAACAAAACCATAGAATAGAGAAAAAATTATAACTTTCATCGTTTCCTCCATACCTTGTATCTTTATTCAATAACCCCAAATACTTGAGAAGTTTCTATCTTTCTAAAAACAAAATATATTTTAAAAATTGCATTCATTCTGCTTCTGACCCCTGACAATAAAATGTTTCCAGTAACTGTTCATTTATTAACCGTTCTGGTAATCATATGGACCAATTTGACAATAAGACAAGAATCATAGGACCCTGCTAACATTCTTAGTGATGAGAAAAGTAGTGTTTTTTTTGTTTTTTTGGGGTTTTTTATTTTTTTGAGAATTCAGGGTGAATCTGAGACACAATAGCAGGCACTGTTCTTAGAGCTAATTGGGAGAACTTGGATGCTGCCCAGATTTGAATCACACAGAAGTAATTATTTCTTTCCCTTCACAGATCAATTTTGAAAAGCACTCCCTAACATTTGTGAACTTTTCCAGCGGCTACATGAGAAATGCAGGAATGAAACAGCTTGTCTTGCCTAGAGGAAGATCTGTCTCCAAAATTAACTGGATTTGTTGATATCTGTTTCTAAAAAAAAAAAGTTGCAAGCAAAGGGCAGTTAGGATAGAGAAGGGATCGAAATGACAATAATTGGAAATGATCATTTTCGACAGGAAGTGAGCGCCGAAAGTAGGCAAAGTGATATACCTGATAATCTTTCATTATCTGTATTGCAAACCATAAGGCCCAAATTGAGAGATAGAGAGAGAGGAAAGAGAGAAAGAGAAAAAAATGAGAGAGAGAGAGAGAGAAAAGGAAAGTGCATTGAGAGTGGGAAGGAAACGGGGACCATTGTGGTGGGAAAAATACACTGGTGAAGGACTGAATTCCATTCATTAGCAACTTTGTAGATGTGTTTATCACTGTGATTCAATTAAAAAATTTTAAAGCAAAGAAAAAGTTAAAAGTTTAGCTAATAATTTGCTTTTGGGGAGTGGAAAGTTGGAATTTTATGCGAATACTGGGAAAGTAATGGTTTCTGCCAAAGACTCATATTGCTCTCATTGCTTTCCTTTTTCCTTAAAAATAAAAATTTATGCTGATTTTGCAGTAAGAAGCCTTCCCAAGCAACAATTTTGTTAAGACAAAATAAGTGGTTTGGCATTTCTAGAAATTTAATTCAAAGGTTTAGAAAAATGGGGAGAAAACAAGGAATCTTATTGTTAAAAAAAGTTGATCATTAGAGTGTCAGCAAATCACTTGCAAGAAAAGCTTATTTGTTTTTTGGCCACCTTCACACATGGCCAATATTTGTTTTATATATATATATAAAATATATGTTTTTATATATATAAATATATACATATATGTATACATATTTCACATTCACATAGGGGCATCATTGTTTTGATTTGTATTTCCTTGATGTTATCTATATGTCCATAGAAATGTTTGCATATTTATTGAAGCTCCTAATACAATAGCCAGAACATAGAAGTAGCCCAAATGCCCAACAACAGAAGAATGGGTAAAGAATCATGGTTATATATACACAATTAAATACTATACATCCAGAAAGAAAAATAATATCGTGCAATTTGGATGGAACTGGAAGGTATCATGCTGAACAAAATAAGCCAGAGTCAGAGAACAAATACAAAATAATTTCATTAATCTGTGGTATATAGAGAAACAAATCAAGGTTATAAAAAATGTCATACCATAATCAACCTTGAACATTGGAATACAAAGCCAAGAGTGCCAGGTTGGGGAGAAGGATTTGGAGGAACCATTAGGTGAACTGGAAGTAACACAGGAACATAGGTGGAGAGTCTGCAGCACATAGGTATTGGCTAAGAGAAATAACAGAACGCTGCAAAGCCAAAACTGTCAGTCAGCAAATATTGGGGGGTGGGATAGGAGAGAATGAAGGTCAAACCAGACGTGGCATAGGGACAGTGGAGGAGGGTCAGTGGCAGGGCTGTGCAGTAATATTGTATGTAAATACTCTGAACACAAACACTATTATAATCCTATTATATAAACTGCAATTATTTAAGAAAAAAACCTCATTGACAAAAAAAGAATGTTTTTCGTGTTTTGGAAGAGAGGTTGACTGCAAAATATTATTTAAAATAATGGCACAGTGATTAAATGAAGAGTAACAGTTATAAGGAACAGTAACACTTAATGGAAATGATGTCAAAGAAATCTAAAACTCTGTGTTTATTTATTTTCAGTTTAGGGGCCACACCTGACAATTATCAGGGCTTACTCCTGGATATGCACTCAAGAATTACTCCTGGCAATGTTTGGGGGAACCATATGAAATACCAGGGATAGAACACAGGTCAGCCACATGCAAGGCAAGTGCCTACCCTGCCCCCTGAACTATGTCTCCAACACTTCTGTATGTTTTTTACACTTTGCCAAATGTCAGCAGAAAGGGATCCAAACACCTGAGATTTTAGAATTAGTTTGCTATTCCAGTGTCAAAAACCTAAAAATCTAAATGCATTCTAAAGGTAATCAGAACAAAGGACAAAGTCATGAACACAAGAGATGAGAATCAGATAAAGGTCAAGGTCAAGGTCAGGAACATTCAGAGTCATAGACAGAAAATTGGTTTATTTTCATAAGAGAATAAGTCCAAGAAGTACTTAATACTGGGCTTTACAGAGAAAGGGGGGGGGGTAGATGGGTGGGGGTGGCGGGAAGGATACTAGGGTCATTGGTGTTTAAGAATGGACCGTGGTGGAGGGATGGGTACTCGACCATTGTATGCATGACTGAAACATAATCACAAAAGTGTGTAAGTCTATAATTCTATCTCATGGTGTTTCATTAAAAATTTTAAAAAATAGATATATATATAATTTAAAAAGTACTGGGCTTTTACACATTTTCCAAGGAAATCTAAAGTGACAGAGACTAGAATCAAATCCCCAGAGATTTAGAAAACACAGTAGAGAATAGTCATACACTGGAGCAATATTAATCACTTGATCAGTTGATATCCCATTACTCATTGATTTGCTTGAGCGGGTGCCAGTAACCTCTCCATTCGTCCCTGCTGTGTGCTAGTGTAGCCCAATGGCTTCTGCTCCCTCCAGGAACATGAAAAGCCTCAAACCTTTCATTCAGGATCTTGACAAAGAAGTCTGACCATCTCGTAGGTGGGCGGCCACACGATCTTTTGACATCCTGTAGAATCCAGTCGGTAACGGCTCTAGTCCGGTGGTCATCTCCAAATCGCATTATGTGTCCAGTCCATCTGATTTTTGACGCCTTGGCAAATGAGACAGTATCCCTGATTCTTGATCGTTGACGAAGGTCAGAACTCCAGATTCCTTCTCTCATTTAAGTGAAGCATGATACTCCAAGCATAGTTGTTTCAATTCCTCTTTGGGAGACCCAAATAGCGTTCTCATCCTGTTTTCATAGGGCCCAGGTCTCTGAGGTGTATGTTAATGCAGAAAGAACGGTTTAGTAGAAGAGATGTGCCCGGAGCCGGAGGTTCTTCATCCTCTTAGCTATTTCTTCAACGATCTTGAAGGCGTTCCATGCCACTCTCTTCCTCCTGCGCAACTCAGGTGCCAGGTCATTCCTCATGTTGAATTCTCAACCTAGGTACACATAACTGCTGCATTCAGAAATGTTTGTTCCATTGAGAGCGAATGGAATATCAGGAACGAGTCTGTTTCTCATGAACATTGTCTTCATGAGATTCAGCTGCAGTTCTACCTTTCCACACTCATAGTCGAAGTCGGCCTGCATTTGTGCCACTTGGCTAATGTTTGGTGTTATTTAAACGATGTCATCAGAGAAGCGGAGGTGGTAGACCATCTATCTTCACTACTATTCCTTCCCATTCCAGTTGTCGCATGATGTTCTTGATAATAATATCAATCAATATTAATATTAATAAACAATGCTATTAAATTTAATGATTTGTTAATATTACATAATAATATCTGGTTTAATATTAAATGCTATTTTAAATTAATAATATTAATGCACTATTAATAAACAATATTTATTTTGAAAATCAATAGAAATTCCATATTTTATTCAATGCAGAACTTTATTCCTTTTAATGTAAAGTGGGTCTCATTCTCCTAAAGAGCCTTGAATATAATCTCAGGGCTAGGATGAAAGAGACGTTACTGGGGCCTGCTCGAGGCAATCAACGAATAACAGGATGATGAATGAATGAATGAATGAATGAAATGTAAAGTTAGAAGGAGATCAGTTTCTCATGATTGAATAAAATGGACCCTTCAGGAATATGTGCCTGATGACAAAAGCTCAAGGGATACCTTATCTCCCTGTGCTTGGGAGAATCCATGTTTGGGAAATGTCAGGCTAAGCCATTATCCATGAATGCACTTCCACATGCTTCTGAACCACACAGTCCCTGAATTTGATGATATCCTGCTTCACCTTATAATCACTGGGAAAAAATGCATACATATATATACATATATGTGTGTATATATATATAGATACATATATAGGTATCACATATAGTCAAGACTAAAAATTCAAATGTCAAGAGGGAGTCAAGTTTCTTGCAGAATTATTTTAACTTTTATCTACAGGCCAAGTATAAGGTCTTCTAATTATAAAAATCTTTTCCAAAATTCCCCAGAAGCAAAATTCAAGATCAAACCAAGAGCTAGAGATAATGTAGGGGTTAAGGTTCTTTTCTTGTGATCAGCCAACCTCAGTTCAATCCCTGACAGCACATATGGGAACCTATCTGCCTCCAGGAGTGATCTCTGAGTACACAGCCAGGAACTAGCCCTGAGAATTTCCTGGTGTGACCCCAAAATCAAATCAAACAAACAAAAGCAAGGGAGATACACAATAACAAGCAGTGAGGCCATAGTTTATGAATCTTTACAAACTATGTCCCTACCCGACAGTTAAAAAAAAGTCAGCAAATATTTGAATGAAGAGGGATATAAGAGTCTAAGGAGAAGCCTGGATAGCACTGTAGCACTGTTGTCCCATTGTTCACCGATTTGCTTGAGCGGGCACCAGTAACGTCTCCATTGTGAGACTTGTTACTGTTTTTGGCATAACAAATACACCACGAGGAACTTGCCAGGCTTTGCCATGCAGGCAGGATATTCTTGGTAGCTTGCCAGGCTCCCTGAGAGGGATGGAGGAATCAAACCTGGGTCAGCCACTTGCAAGGCAAACACCCTGGGTAAAGGTCTCAAAATTCTGAAGTAAATTCTTGGCACACAGGAGCTCCACCACTGCCGAGTCCCCAAAGCACCTCAGAGAATGGTCCTTGAGCTCTGTTCCAGGACTAACTCCTGAGTAACCTTTACTTGAACCCCTCAAAAAATATATGAATAGACTGGATGGCATCTTTTTAAAATAAATATAGTTCAAGAAAAAAGAAATGAGGTACAGAGAGATAGTACAGCCTATAGGAGTTGCCTTGCATGCAACTAACCTGGATTTAATCCTCAGCATCCCATGTGGTCCCTTGAGCACTGCCAGAAAACTTGTTGAGTGCAAAGCCAGGAGTAACTCCTGAGCACAGCCAGGTGTGTCCCCTTCACAAAAGAAAATGAACAAAATAAACTAAAGAAAATTCATAATTCACTTTGTCTATTTTTCCATATTCTGTATTCTAAGGACAATGACAAGCAGATACAGAGTCCAGATGGTAACTATGTAGACAAATGTCAACAAGGAGAAAAATTATTGAGTGAGGGGAGAACAGAGAGTTATTGTTCCTTGGACAAATCAATTTAGTACAAATGAAAAATTCTGGGGGACAGAGAGATAGTAAAGGGTTAGTGCTTGCCTTGGTTGCTTCCACACTCAAAAATTTAATCCATGACACCACATCTGATTCTCCAAGAAACACCAAGAGTGAGCCCTGAGCACAAAGCCAGGAGTAGAACCTGAGAAGTGCCAAATGTGATCCAACTGCACTCCACACCCCAAAAAAGAAAATAAGTTTTGGAGATGATGGTGGTGATGGTTTGCTATCAGTGTAAAGGTACTCAATAAGGTATTTAATGTCCTGAACAGGTCAAGATGGTAATTTTTGTGTTATGTGATTTTGCCACTTTGTTTCAAAGCTTTATTCTGGAGAGAGAAAGGGGATCAAAACCAGGAGGAAGGGAGAACCCTTAGGGAGAGACCCACACAGGGAACTGACTTTTTATCCTGCTGAATTTTCTCAGGGTCTTTCTGAAACATAAGTCAATATTGTCCATCTGGAGAGAAGCAAAAGGCAATTATCTCCAGGCTCCAACTTGTTCTCGACACAAATTGTGCCAAAGACTGTGTTCACATATTGGGTATGTGTTAGTGGGAGCCAAGTGCTGTCACTGCCTGAGTGAGTCTGTAGCACTGAAAAATGTGTGACTGGTCAAAGCTCTGAGAATCTGATTAAGCAACAGTGGTGAGAGTAAGGGCTAACGGCAACCAGAAAGGGTGCTCCATACGCAGATCATATATAACAAAGAGTGGCAGAAATGCCCAAGTAATGAATGCACCGTTGATATTATCACTAAGTACAGTATTTTCAAATTTCTGGTCATTTGCCTCCCATCTTTTCCCAGTGCTATAATTATTTGTTCCATAATTTCTTTAGGAGACCAAAGCAATTGTATACATGTAGGATGCTTGCTTTCCATGCTCCCAACCTGGGTTCAGTCCAACCCTATGATGTAGATTAGATATATGGTTACATGTGCCTAACAGGAGTGAGCACAGAGCAAGGTGTAACCCCTTAGTACTGCCAGTTGTAGCAAAAAGAAGAAGAAGAAAGAAATAATAAGAGAAGAAAGAGAGGGTAGAGCACATCATGGTCAAGTAAGAAAAAATTTTTTCTCTTTTACAAGTTTGTGTTCCAGAGACACCATTGACACAAGTTTACAATAGGTCCATAAAGCTTCAGTAGATAGAGGAGAAGAAGCAACGTGGTGATGAAATTTTTAAACATGATGCTGTCCCAAGTCTTTTTAAAACTACATAAACCAGGGCTGAAGCAGGTAGGGAATTTGCCTTGCAAGCGGTAAACCCGAGTTCAACCCCAGACATCCTATATGGTCCCCTAATCACTGCCAGGAGTGAAGAGCCAGGATTAACCCCTGTGAATTTTCAGGTGTGACCCAAAATGCAAAATTAAGTAAATAAAAACTACATCTTCCACTTATTCTTTAATATGACCACAAATCAGAGCTTACTACTAAAAGGTGTTTTTAAATAAAGCTCTATTACACTATTTTCAAACTGCCATTAAAAAATTACATAGATGGGGCTAGAGCAAGAGCACAGCAGGTAGGGTGTTTGCCTTGAACGCAACCGACCCGGGTTCAATTCCCAGCATCCCATATGGTCCCCCGAGCACTGCCAGGAGTGATTCCTGAGTGCATGAGCCAGGAGTAACCCCTGAGCATTGCCGGGTGTGACCCAAAAAGCAAAAAAAAAAAAAACAAAAAAGTCCTCTTATTCAACATAATTGATAATTGCTGATTTAATTTTCAAACTCAAATTTCCATAACAATATTCCACAGTCTTGATAACATATAAGATAAATTTGCTTCTAACACTTATGAGGTCTGGACAATCTAAGATCAATCAGGCTACACTCTAAAGCCTGCCTCTCATTTTTGTTCTTAAGTGAAAATCATCTTGCTGCTAATATTTTGTTTGAATAAAGAAGAGAAAACTTTGGTGTCTTTTTCCTCCTTTTAAAAGGATATTGGCCAAACTCCAGTAGCTGAAAACCTCCAGAACTCAACCACCATTCTGCTCACTGCTACTCTCCACACTCTCAGGCCGAGCCTCACCCACGAGTGAACCTTTTTCCTGGACACTTCATAGGAAACATTCTACCCATAGTCCAAGTGTACCACACCACATTTGACAGGATTCAAAGTAGGAGGCAACCAACCTTAGAGGGAAATATTGTATTATTTCAGTTCTGCTTTGGGACAGGGAACAGGGTTTGGGGTGGAAACAGCCAAAATATGGTAGTGGGGAGGTGTAATGGTGGTGGTATTGGTGTTTGAATATTAAATGTAAACAAATATGGTGAACAACTTTATAAAATAAAATAAATTAATTTAAAAAAGGATTTTTTAAAGGATATTGATATCACAATCAATTCTTTACTCTCATGGTCTCACCTAGCCTATTTCCAAAGGTCTTATCTCTAATACTGCCATGTTGTGGGTTAGAATTTCAACATATGAGCTGCAAAGGACACACACATTCAATCCAAAACATTTATTTTATATAATTATTAAACGAATAAAATAACTCATTTCATTATTAAATTAAAAGTTAAATGATGAAACAGGCCAAAGTCAAGAGAGTATAAACAAAAAAAATTTCTGAAACTAAGAGAACTTTGTTTATTCGGAGGTCACACCCAGGAGTACTTGTGGAATCATGTAGTGTTAGAGCTCAACCCTGAGGTTTCTGTATACAAAGCAGGAGCTCTGGTTCTCTGTGTCATTACCCACCCTGGCCCTAGGAGAATGTTCCAGAACATGTCTTTCTACGTTGTCATGAAACAGCCACCTTCTACTTATAGACATTTAAAATTAATGAGAACAATGTAACATCATCAATAAAGTCATACTCTTTCTAAAAGAAAAAAAAACAAACAAACAAAAATTAGGCCAGAATAGAGAAATGACCCAAGAGCCTTTTCTATCTCATAGACCTTAGAAGCTCAGTCCCAATGTTTCTGTCAGGAGACCAAGAAGAGGATTATTTTACTGAAAAATGTCCCAACAAGTGTATACTTCTTCTTTATGAGAAAAAGAATTATGTGACAGAGAAGAACTTTGAAATTTAATTTATATTTCTCCATATCAAAGAGACACAAATACCAAGGTTAGCCTCAAACTGAGGTGATCAAGCAGTGGGGGAAGAAGCCGTGGAGTGAAAAGGGAAGAGGTGGACTAAAGCAGCGTAGAGATGGGAGGAGAGGAGGGTCTTCTGCATTTTGATAGTGGTGATGATGCAATAACATTGTATCCCACAGACATCAATCGCATGGACACTGGAGTGGGAGAAGCTCAGACATGCAGACCAGGAGATAGGGTTCTCAAAGATGGAACCTCTGCACTGGGCTTTTGTAACTTCTTGGTTCTAGAAAGGGCTAAACAGTGGCACAGAACTTCAGGCTGCTACTTGGACCTAGAGGATGACAAGAATCCTTGGACTTTGAAAACTCCCAGTTCATTTTCCCACTTCAAGCAAAGGAAGTAAATGAGTCAAGAATTTTGAATGGGCTCTTTCTGTCCTGTGTTCCAGTTAAAGCATTTAGGCACATCAAGGTTGAAAGCAAATATATGCCATAAATAAAACCTAGGTGTCATTCCGAGCAAACGATGTAGGATATTGAAATATATTAAGAACTATAGTGTACCTAACACTGTGAACTGATCATAACACTGGAAATGCAGACGGACTGTAGTTTGTAAGTCTTGGAGAACTTTCCAGGGAACACTAAAATAGCTCCTGACTGTGAAAGCATTATCAAAAGTTATCACCTTTTCAAATCCTATGGTTAGAAATTAATCTGTAGTGAGAAATCAAAACTCCAGGTACTCCCACACATAGGTCTAAAATTTAAGTGTGTGACACCCAAACATGTAAAGACCAATGGTTTTAAAACCACTCAACATCCTATAAACTGTGAAACCATTCTTTCAAGATTTCTTAAAAACAAAACTTAAGAAAATCCCGGGGCACTGAGATGAAAGTTGAGGAACTAACAGCTGAAAATAATTTACAAACTTAATGAGAAATCAAGACATTGCAAGGGAAAGTTAGAAAATATAGTCAACAAGAAAATTTAGATTATTCAAATCTTGATGATATAAACTATGAAAGATATTACAAACAAGATTATTTAAGATTATTGTGAGGGTCTGGAGACATAGTACAGAATATAGGCACTTGGGTTGTATATGCTGACCTGGGTTCAATCCCTGGCATCCATATAGTCCCCTAAGCACAGAGCCAGGATTAAGCCCCGAACACTGCCAAGTGTGACCTAAAAAAAATAGTTAAATAAAATAAAATAGCACTGCCTCATTGGGATGAACACTTGCAGATCCTGAGTTTTGTTCCAAACACATCGTCTCCTGACAGCTCCAAGGATTGACCCTCAAGTATAGAGCCAAGGAAGTAGCCCCCAGCACCATTAGGTATAGTCCAAAGTCAAAAAGTAATTATTAATTTAATGCACCCTCATGCATTTTCCCCTAGATCCTAATGAACACTATCCTTCCTTTTATCTCTTTGGACTTAACTTTGATTTGCCATGGTTTTCTTTCTAAAATTGCAATTCCTCTGCTACTAAAAAAAGTACCAAGTACTCTACTTGATAATAATTGTTATTAAGTTTTCAAAGCAATCTTACAAAAACAGCAAAAAAATATATAAAGGAGAGATCAGACACAATTTTAGAAACAACAGGCCAATTTTAGAAGAGACAAAGAACTATAAGTAAAGAACAAGTTCATTGAAGTTAAATACAAATAAAAATATATACATGCAGCTCTGGTTCAAAGTTTCCTTTACAAAAGACATTACCCGTAGGTACTAGAGAGATTTTACAAGCACTTGCCTTGTACATGGGCGATATCAATTCTGTCTTGATTCTATCTCCTGCACCACCTGGTCCTTGAGCACTTCCTGTTAGGTGCAGTCCTGAAGACCTGGACAATCTCTGGCATCACAGAGCTCTAGCAGTACCAAATCCTGATACCGTCATCTTGAACAGCTCATCTAGAAGGGACCCATGTTTTTGGAGCACCGACTAGGAAACCAAAAAGCAGAAAGGATATTATAAATTAGTAGCAGTTAGACTGTTGTGGAAATTTCAGTGAAAAAAAACAAGCAGTATACCTTGAGAAGTGGAAAAACAATTTTAATTACAATCTTGGACTCAACTGAACTCATGCTCCAGAACTGGGCTCAGAACAAAGGTGAGAGTTCTGTTTCAAACAACAACCCAAAAACGGGGAAAAGAAATAAACAAAGATAACATAGAAATGGCCAAAAGACACATGAAAAATGCTCTACATCGCTATAATCAAGGAGATGCAAAACAAAACAACAGTGAGATATCATCTCACACCACAGAAATTGGCACACATCATAAAGAACAAGAACAACCAGTGTTGGCACATATATGGGGAGAAAGGGCCTTGTCTTCTTTGTTGGTGGAAATGCTGATTGGTCCAGCCTCTTTGAAAAATAGTACAAACATTCTTCAAAAAGTTAGAAATTGAGCTTCCATACAACCCAGCAATATCACTTCTTGGAATATACCCCTAAGGCCCAAAAACACACAGCAGAAATGTTATCTGTACTTTTGTGTTTATTGCAGCACTATTCACAATAGCCAGAATCTGGAAACAACCCAAGTGCCCAAGAACAGATGCCTGGTTAAAGAAACTATGGTTTTTTATACAATGGAATAGTATGCAGCTGCTAAAACAAAAGAAGTCATAAATTTTCCTTATAAATGGATAATATCATGCTGAGTGAAGTAAGTCAGAAGGAGAGGGATAGGCATAGAATGACTGGACTCATTTGTCCAAGATATTACAAAAAAACCCATAATATGGAACTAGAATATCAAAGGACAGTAGAAACAAAGACCAGGATGATTGTTCCAGGGTTGGAAACCTGCCTCGGGTGCTGGGGAAGACAGGAATTCATATAGGGAGGGGACCACCATGACAGAGTTGAAAATGATCACTCTGGATAAAAGCTGCATGCTAAAAGCAGGTGAAGAAACAAATATGACAACCTCTCAGTACCTATAATGGCAAACCATAATGCCCCAAAGGGAAGAGAGAGACAGAGAGAGAGATAGAGAGAGAGAAGGAATGTGCAATGCCATACAGGCAGGCTGGAAGGAGGGTGGCAGGAGAGAAACTAAGGAGGCTGGTGATGGGAAATGTACACTAGTGAAGGGATGGGTGTTGGAACACTGTATGACTGAAACCAGACCATAATCAGCTTTGTAACTCTGTATCTCATGGTAATACAATGTAAAAATAAAAATAAATTAAAACATAAATATTCATTGGGCTGGAACAATAGTAACAGCGAGTAGGGCGTTTGCCTTGCACGAAGCCAAGCCAGGTTCAGTCCCCAGAATCCCATATGGTTCCCCAAGCACTGCCAGGAGTAATTCCTGAGTTCAGAGCCAGGAGTAACTCCTGAGCATCACCGATGTAACTCAAAAAGAAACATAAAAAATAAAAAGCAATTTAAAAATTAATTATAAAATAAAAATAAAAATAAATTTAAAAAATTGAAAAAACAAAGAGTAAACTGTAGGGATGAGAGAGTTGCAGGCAGCTGGCAGAAGAGCACAGAGCACAAATTTCCAAGCATGCTCTTTTGCAGAGCAGACCCTGGACCCTTCAAGGGGCACACTTGGAGGATGCTCCCAGGTTGCTAAGTTTACAAAGCATACAGATTCATCTATCTTCTATATGGGACGTAAACACAGCAAGGGAACAACAAAGATCCAAAACCAACACATTGAGAAAACTAATCTACAAAACTGATTTACTGGGTGGGTGAGAAGGAAAGGCATTTGGATCCTTTAGGAAGGATCTAAAGAAAGTAATTAGAGACAATGATGAATACTACTTATTGGTCAAGAGAACAATCCATCAAGAAATGCTATCTTTGGTGCTGGAGTGATAGCACAGTGAGTAGGGCAACTGCCTTGCACACTGCTGACCCGGGTTCAATTCCCAGCATCCTATATGGTCCCCCGAGTACCGCCTGTAGTAATTCCTGAGTGCATGAGCCTGGAGCATCACCCTGTGCATCACCAGGTGTGACCCAAAAAGAAAAAAAAATACTGTCTTCATCTATCTAATGCCATACACAATAGTCAGATCAAATTGGATTACATGCCTCAATATCAGACCCAAATCCATAAGTACATGGATGAAAATGTAGGCAAAACCCTCCACAATATTGAAGCTAAAGGTGTCTTCAAAGAAGTGCCATTGACCAACCAAGTGGAAGCAAAGATAAACAAATGGGACTAGATTAAAGTAAGAAGCCTTTACATCTCAAAAGAAACAGTGACCAAGATAAAAAAGACAACCTACAGAATGCAAAAGGTTATTCACCCAATACCCTTCTGATAAGGAATTGTTATCCAAGATATACAAGGCACTGGTTGAATTTTAACAAGAAAAAAACACCCAACCCTATCAAAATATCAGAAGAAATGAGTAAAACTTCCTCAAATGGCCAAAAGACACATGAAAAACTATTTTTTATCAACAATCATAAGGGAGATGCAAATCAAAACAACAATGAAATATCATCTCACAACACAGAGACTGGAACACATGCAAAAGAACAAGAACAACCAGTGATGACGCATATGCATTGAGAAAGGGACCCTCCTTCTCTATTGGTAGGAACGTTAACTGGTCCAGCCATTTTTTTTTTATTTTTATTAGTGAAACACCATGGGGTACAGTTGTAGACTTACAAATTTTTGTGCTTGGGTTTCAGTCACACAATGATTGAACACCGATCCCTCACCAGTGCCCATTCTTCACCACCACTGATCTCAGTATCCCTCCCTTCCCCATCTTCCCCATCCCACCCTGTCTCTGTGGCAGGGCATTCCCTTTTGTTCTCTCTCTCCTTTTGGGTGCTGTGGTTTACAAAAGAAGCATTGAGGCATTGAGTGGCAATCATGTTCGGTCTATAGTCTACTCTCAGCACACATCTCCAGCCTTTTGGAAAAGCAATATGGACATCCTCAAAATCTAGAAACTGAGCTCCCATTGAACCCAGCAATATTATATCAATATTACCTGGAAGCCCAAAGACACACAGCAGAAACACCATCTGGCTCTGATGTTCATTGCAGCGCTATTCACAGTAGCCAGAATTTGGAAACAACCTGAGTGCCTGAGAACACATGAATGGATAAGAAACTATGGCACATCTACACAATGGGATACTATGAAACTGTTGGGAAAAAATGAAGTCATGAAATTTGCCTATAAATAGATGTACATGTGATTCAGCCTAAGAGAAGGACCACATGGAGGGTGCGGGAACCACAGATCCCGGAGAAAAAAAAAAAAACAGGTTCCAAAAAGAGCCGAGATAACCAACAAGTCCCAGATGGGGTAGGTGCCGCATCCCACCTCCCCCAGATGGAACCCCGGTGACCAGAAGCCTCTACAAACACAGCTCGAGTATGCGGGAACTAGGACTTTTTCTCAAATCTGCCGGACTACAGCTCGCAGGTAACCTCTGATTCCGGAAGTCACGCCCACAGCCCGCCCCCCAGCGCCATCTTTGCATCATTCAGCCTAAGAGAAGGACCACATGGAGGGTGCGGGAACCAGAGATCCTGGAGGAAAAAAAAAAAAACAGGTTCCAAAAAGCAAGTCCAGCAAGTCCTAGATGGGGTAGGTGCCGCATCCCGCCTCCCCCAGATGGAACCCCGGTGACCAGAAGCCTCTACAAACACAGCTCGAGTATGCGGAAACTAGGACTTTTTCTCAAAACCGCGCGGCCGCATACGCGGCCACACGACATCTCTCTATATACAAAGTGATCAATGGGAAGTAAACCACCCAATCTTTCTCCCTGAAAATCAGAGTTAAGTTTGGAGCACGGCCACAGCCCCAGAAACACAAGGACTTAATGCAGAACCCAGCAGCGTGGAGCAGAAAAGTGAACGGACTATGCGTTAATCCAGGCCATCATTTCTGCCCAGAGGGGAAAGGGTGTTGCCCCATTCGCCCTCTCTTCTCTGGAAAGAAGGATGGCGACCGCATGGGAGCCTTGTGGACAGCAGGTATGAGCCGGGGGTGTGGGGGCAACTAAAACCTCATGGGAAGGGGGGCATTCCGGTCCGTCCTTCACGCCCTACCGAGGTCAACAGTTGCCCCCCACTAGCGGCTCCCCAGCATGGCCACAGCCCCAGAAGCACAAGGACTTAATGCAGAACCCGGCAGCTTGGAGCAGAAAAGTGAACGGACAATGCGTTAATCCAGGACATCAAGTCTGCCGGAAGGGAAAGGGTGTTGCCCCATTCGCCCTCTCTTCTCTGGAAAGAAGGATGGCAACCGCATGGGAGCCTTGTGGACAGCAGGTATGGGCCGGGGGTGTGGAGGTGACTAGAACCTCATGGGAAGGGGGGCGTTCCGGTCCATCCTTCACGCCCTACCGAGGTCACCAGTTGCCCCCCACGAGCGGCTCTCCAGCACGGCCGCAGCCCCAGAAGCACAAGGACTTAATGCAGAACCCAGCAGCTTGGAGCAGAAAAGTGAACGGACTATGCGTTAATCCAGGCAATCATGTCTGCCCAGAGGGGAAAGGGTGTTGCTCCCTTCTGCCCTCCTCCCTCTGGAAAGAAAGATGGCGGCCACATGGGAGCCTTGTGGACAGCAGGTATGAGCCGGGGGTGTGGGGGCGACTAAAACCTCATGGGAAGGGGGCGTTCCGGTCCGTCCTTCACGCCCTACTGAGGTCACCAGTTGCCCCCCGCGAGCGGCTCTCCAGCACAGCCACGGCCCCAGAAGCACAAGGACTTAATGCAGAACCCGGCAGCTTGGAGCAGAAAAGGGAACGGACTATGCGTTAATCCAGGCCATCAAGTCTGCCGGAGGGGAAAGGGTGTTGCCCCATTCGCCCTCTCCTCTCTGGAAAGAAAGATGGCGGCCACATGGGAGCCTTGTGGACAGCAGGTATGAGCCGGGAGTGTGGGGGCGACTAAAACCTCATGGGAAGGGGGGCGTTCCGGTCCATCCTTCACGCCCTACCGAGGCCACCAGTTGCCCCCCACGAGCGGCTCTCTCCGGCACGGCCACGACTCCAGAACGCAGAAACCAATTTCTTAACTATCTGGCTTTCAGTAGAAATACTTCCAGGGTCAATAGGTAAAATAACAGAAATCTAAAACCAACATTTAATTCTTGAACCCAGCTGTAGAAAGCAAATCACTTCACAATGCTTTTTCAGCATGTCTGATTGGGGGGGGGGGTAAACTCTAAATAATAGTGGTGAATCTTTTATTGAAACAATGAATCTAATCAAAGCAGATAGAGTGTTAACTAGAATTCATCTGCCTCACAGGGACGGGGAGGGGTGGGGGGTGGGGTTTTATTGGGGTTCTTCATGGTAAAAAATAAGTATTGGTAAAGGGAAATGTATTTGATATTTGCATGACTGAGACCTAAACCTGAAAGCTTTGTAACCTTTCCCACAGTGATTCAATAAATAAAAAAAAAAATAATAAAAGAATAAAAAAAAATTAAAAAAATAATAAAAAAATAAATAGATGTACATGTGAATATCATGCTGAGTGAAAGGAGTTGGAAAAAGAGAAACAGATATAGAATGATTGCACTCATTTGTGGAATATAATATATATCCACACACATATGTATAGTATAAGACTAATATTTAAGACCAGGGAGCAGAGAGGCTAGAAGGACTGGTCAATGGTTTGAATCAACCACAAGTGTGTGGGGGGAAGAAGGTAAATAAGATATATAAGGGACAATAATAGCTGAAATTGATCACGCTGAACAAGAACTGAGTGTTACAAGCAGGTAAAGGGATATACCTGATAATATTTCAGTATCTGTATTGCAAACCACAATGTCCAAAATGGGGGGAAGGGGGAGAGAGACACACAAACACACACACACACACACACACACAAGAGAAAGTGCCTGCTGTAGAGGCAGGCTGAGGGTGATGGGGGTGGTGGGATGGAAACTGGCAACACTGATGCTGGGGAACATACATTGGTGGAGGGATGGAACATTGTATGGCTGAAACCTAATCATGAACGACTTTGTAAGGATCTATGTCACAGTGATTGAATTAAAAAGTATTGGGGGGAAAGAGAGAAAGAATTACTGTCATCAACATTTGCACATCAAATGAAGGCTCAGCGAAGTGCATAAAGTTTCTGCTCAGAACCTTGGGGAAGGGATGTGGACACCCTGTTGACAGATGTGATGTTGGGAGATTGTGCATTGGAAACTACTATCAACAATATTATAAATCACAGTACTCAATAAATAAATACATAAATACATTTTTTAAATGTTAGACCTAAGATGAAAATGTATATGTACTTAGGGAAAAGAAAAATAAATTCAGTAGAAAAATAGACAATGCAAGAAACCATAAGTAATTGTGTAAATCTACATAAGTACTGATTGATATATAGCTGTTATTTTAGGGGCTGCAGAGATAGTACAGTGGTTAGCCTTCTGACCCCAGTTACATTTTGGAACTTCATGGCACCATAACGTTTTTGGGTGCAGCCCAGCCATTTTTCTTAACTGTCCTGTCCAGTTGACGAGAATCACTGGGATTCTTGAGCATAGCTTGGGAATCCATCCACACAAAAAAAAAGTATTTTTTATTATTTTGCTTTGGGTCAAACCCAGTGTGCTCAGGGTTTACTCCTGGCTCTGTGCTCAGAGATCACTCCTAGTATCCTCAGAGGACCATATATGGTGCTGGGGATTGAACCTGAGTTAACCACATGCAAGGCAAGCGACTTACCAACTGTGCTGTCATTCCACCCCCAGAACTGTTATTTTAAGAGTAATGAAATAAACAATGGAATTTAAAACTTAGAATGGGCTGAAAGAGTTAACATGCATATTGGAATATGAGACTAAGACTACTAATATTCAGTTATATTAATTCTTGTATTGATATTGAAACTTGAAAGTGAATTACCAAAATCCCAGAAAAAATACAGAAATTATAAGTAGGTGATTGGAATAGGAAATAGGAATTTTAAAAAACTTAATCTTTGCAAGAAAACTTAGAAAAGGAGAAAGTGAAAGTGTTTTTTTAAATCATGATAAATAGAAGCACGAAATGAGATGACAAAATTTACAATCTAAATGAACATCAATGGGTATAGGTACAGTATCTATTAAAGTGTAAGTTCTCCACAGGGTTTCAAATAGCAGATCAACTTGCAGCTTTCAGTTAAGATACCAACAATTCAGAAAGGTCAAGGATATACCAGGAAAATATAAAGAAGAATGAACCCAGCACTAGCAGGGTGGCCCTGGGGCATGGCTGAGCCCAAGAGGCCCCAGGTATTGCTGGCCAACCATTGAGCTATTAGGCTCTGTTGATCAAGTGTCCCCTGGAGTGTCCCCAGATATCCTATCCCACCACTTGGCAGTCCCCCCCAAGCCCCGCAAATTAGAAGATTAAAAAGGAGAATAGGAAAGGAAGGATGGAAGGAAAGAAATAAAAGAAATTTTAGATAAATAAGCTTTACAATTTCCCAAAACTATTGTAAAAGATAAGAGCATTATAATTAATTGGTTAAAGAAACAATAAACTAAGAAAATATAGTAAAGTAAAGTAAAGGCCCTCCCGTTGATCATCGATTTGCTCGAGCAAGCCCAGTAACGTCTCCATTGGAGACTTTGTTGTTACTGTGTCTGGCATATCGAATACTCTCGGTAGCTTGCCGGGCTCTCCGAGAGGGGCGGAGGAATCGAACTCGGGTCGGCCATGTTGGCCGCTTGTAAGGCGAACGCCCTACCGCTGTGCTAAATATAATTATTTTAAAGCTATATAAACCTAACCCTGTAGCCACAAAATATATTAAATAATTTTACTACTAAAAATTATTAAAATTTGGGAGGGCTGGAGAGATAGTACAATGCTTGTATTGCAAGCACCCGACCCAATTTTGATCCCCAGCATACTATATGGTTCCCTGAGCCTGCCAGGAGTGATTCCTGAGGGTAGAGCCAAGAGTAACCCCTGAGAATCGCCAATTGTGATCAACCAAAAAAAAAAAAAAACTAACTAAAAAAATAAAGAATAAAATTCTTGACATTTTGACTGATATTAAGACTTCAGTTGAGCATGGCCATGGCTCCAGAAGCACAAGGACTTAATGCAGAGCCTGGCAGCTTGTGGTAGAAAAGTGAATGAACTATGCGTTAATCCATGATACTATGCCTCCTTGGGAGGGAAGGGGTGTCGCTCCCTTTCTCCTTTTTCCCCCTGGGCAGCAAGATATTGAACGCCTAGGAGCTTTCTGGAAAGCTGGGTATGAGCCAGTGGTGACAGGGCAACTGCAACACATGGGAAGGGGTGTGTTCCGGACGCGTCCTCACACCCTACCGAGGTCACAAGTTGCCCCCCAAGAGCGGCTCTCCGGCGCGACCATGGCTCCAGAGCCATAGAAACCAATCTCGTAATTATCTGGCTCTTGGCAGAAATCCCTCCAGAATTAATAAGTAAAATATCAGAAATCCAAAATCACACAGCCGCAATTGTGGCCGCGCAACATCATATGGTTCTCATAACCAGCTGTAGAAAATAAATTATTTCACAATGCCTTTTCGTCAGTTCTGATTGTTGGTTGTAAACTCTAAACAATAATGGTGCATCTTTTGTCAAAATAATGAATGTAATCAAAGTAGAAAAGAGTTAAATAGAATTCATCTTCTTCACAGGCATTGGGAAGGGTGTGAGGGGGGTTATATTGGGGTTCTTGGTGGTGAAAAATAAGTACTGGTGAAGGGAAAGGTGCATGATCATTGCATGACCAACTTAAACCTGAAAGATTTGTAACTTTTCCAACTGTGATTCAATAAATAAATATATATATATATAAAAAGACTACATTTTATTTATCCTGGTTTTTTTTTTAATTTTTATTAGTGAAACACCAGGAGGTACAGTTGTAGACTTACAAAATTTTTGCACTTGAGTTTCAGTTATACGATGATTGAGTCCATCCCTCCACCAGTGCCCATTTTCTACCACTGTGGATCCCAGTATCCTTCCAAAACACCCCCAACCTCCTCATACCACCCTGCCTCTGTGGCAATGCATTCCCCTTTGTTTTCTCTCTCCTTTTGGGTGCTGTGGTTTGCAAAAGAGGCATTGAGTGGCAATCATGTTTGGTCTATAGTCTACTATCAGCATGCATCTCCCATGCTGGGAGGATCATCCCAACACCCTTGACTTGGTGCTCTCTTTTCTATCTGAGTTTCCTTTTCCCCTAGTGTGTATGACTGACCTCCAAGCCATGGAGTGAACCTCCTGGTACTTATCTAAACTATTCTTGGATGTTACTCTCCTATTTTGTTACTTTATATTCCCCAGATGAATGCAATCTTTCTATGTCTATCCCTCTCTTTCTGACTCATTTCACTTAGCATGATACTTTCCATGTAATACCACTTGTATGTAAATTTCATGACTTTATCTTTTTAACAGCTACATAGTACTCCATTGTGTAGATGTACCAAAGTTTCTTTAAACAGTCATCTGTTCTCAGGCACTCAAGTTTTTTCCAGATTCTGGCTATTGTGAACAGTGCAGCAATGCACATAGAGGTGCAGATGTCACACTTGTTTGTTCATTGCAGCACTCCTTACAATAGCCAGATTCTGGAAAAAACTTGAGTGCCCGAGAACAGATGACTGGTTAAAGAACCTTTGGTACATCTACACAATGGAGTACTATGTAGCTGTTAGAAAAGATTAAGTCATGAAATTTACATACAAATGGGACTACATGGAAAGTATCATGCTAAGCAAAATGAGTCAGAAAGAAAGGGATAGACATAGAAAGATTGCATTCATGTGGGTAACAAAAAGGTAAAGGTAAAAGTCCTCCCGTTGTTCATCGATTTGCTCGAGCAGGCCCAGTAACGTCTCCATTGGAGACTTTGTTGTTACTGTGTTTGGCATATCGGATACATCATGGGTAGCTTGCCAGGCTCTGCTGTGCGGGCGAGATACTCTCGGTAGCTTGCCAGGCTCTCCAAGAGGGGCGGAGGAATAGAACTCTGGTCGGCCATGTTGGCTGTGTGCAAGGCAAACGCCCTACATAAAGAAAGAAAATAGGAGACTAACACCCAGGAAGAGCTGAGATAAGTACCAGGAGGTTCACTCCATGGCTTGGAGGCCAGCCACACATACTAGGGGAAAAGGCAGCTCAGATAGAGAAGGGAGTACCAAATAAAGGGTGTTGGCAGGATCCTCTCCAGATGGGAGAAGCATGCTGAAAGTAGACTATAGACCAAATATGATTGCCACTCAATGCCTCTTTTGAAAATCACAGCACCCAAAAGGAGAGAGAGAAAAAAACGGAATACCCTGCCACAGAGGCAGGGTGGGACAGGGGGGATGAGGGGGTGGGAGGGATACTGGGATCCGTGGTGGTGGAAATGGGCACTGGTGGAGGGATGGGTACTCGATCATTGTATAACTGAAACCCAAGCACAAAAGTTTGTAAGTCTACAACTGTACCTCCTGGTGTTTCACTAATAAAAATTTTTTTTAAAAAAGGAAGTGCAGATGTCATTTCAACTGTACTTTTTTGCCTCTCTGGGATATATTCCCAGGAGTGGAATTGCTGGGTCAAGTGGGAGCTGTTATTAATTTTTTGAGAACCGTTCATACTGTTTTTCAAAAGGGCTGAACCAGTCGGCATTTCCACCAGCAGTGAAGGAGAGTCCCTTTCTCCCCACATCCTCACCAACACCGGTTGCTTTTGTTCTCTTGGATGTGGGCCAGTCTCTGAGGTGTGAGATGGAATCTCATTGTGTTTTTGGTCTGCATCTCCCTGATGATTAATGATGGAGCACATTTTCTCATGTGTCTTTTAGCCATTCGAATTTCTTCTTTGAGAAAGTTTCTGTTCATTTCATCACCACATTTTTTGATGGGGTTGGATGTTTTCTTCTTGTGGAGTTCAACCAGTACTTTGTATATCCTTGATATCAAACCCTTATCAGATCGGTAATGGGTGAATATCCTCTCCCATTCTGTAGATTGTCTTTGTATTCTGGTCACTGTATCTTTTGAGGTGCAGAAGCTTCTTAATTTAAGATAGCCTCATTTGTTTATCTCTGTTTCCACTCGGTTGGTCAGTGGCGTGTCATCTTTGAAGATACTGTTAACCTCAATATTGTAGAGGGTTTTGCCGACCTTGTTTTCAATGTATCTTATGCATTTTGGCCTGATGTTGAGATCTTTAATCCATTTTGATCTGACTTTTATGCATGGTGTTAGGTCAAGGTCTAAGCCTATTTTTTTCATGTGGTTGTCCAGTTACACCAGCAACATTTGTTGAAGAGGCGTTCTATGCTGCACTTCACATTTCTTGCTCCCTTATCAAAGATTAGATGTTCATACATTAGGGGTTGTGTGTAAGGATATTCCACCCTATTCCGTTGGTGTGCGGCCCTGCCTTTGTTCCAGTACATACTGTTTTAATTATTACCACTTTGTAGTAGAGTTTGAGGTTGGGGAGGGTCATGCCTCTTCACATTTTTTTCCCAAGAATTGCTTTAGCTATTTGTGGGTGTTTGTTGTTCCATATAAATGTTAGGAGTGCTTCATCTATTTCTTTGAAGAATTTCATTGGTATCCTGTTTTTTTGATTTCCTGGAAAAGCTTGAGGAGAACTGGCAAAAGGTCTTTGAATATTTGGAGAATTCACTCGTGAATCCATCTGGGCCTGGGCTTTTGATTTTGGGAAGACTTTTGATTACAGTTTCAATTTTCTTGATATGAATGGGTCTATTCAGGTATTCCAAGTCTTCTTGGTTCAATCTTGGGAGATGATAGGAATCCAGGAATTCATCCATTTCTTCTAGGTTCTCTTATTTTGTAGCATACAGACTCTCAAAGTAGTCTCTTTTGAATTTCATTGCTTTCTATTGTAATGTCCCTTTTTTCATTTCTGATTCAGTTTATTAGGGTTCTCTCTCTCTCTTTCTTTGTGAGTCTTGCTAGTGGTTTATCAATCTTGTTTATTTTCTCAGAGAACCAGCTCTAAGTTTCATTGACCTTTCGGATTGTTTTTTGGGTTTCTGTGTCGTTGATTTCTGCTCTAATTGTTATTATTTCATTCCTTCACCAAATTTGGGTTCCTTTTGTTGATATTTTTCTAAGATCTTGAGCTGTGACGTCAGGTCATCTATGTTGGCCCTTACTTCCTGCTTTAGAAATGCTTGCAAAGGTATAAATTTTCCTCTTAACATAGCTTTAGCAGTGTCCCACAGGTTCTGGTAGCTGTGTCTTCATTCTCATTTGTTTCCAGGCATCTTTTGATTTCGTCCTTGACTTCCTTCCTGACCCGCTCATTGTTCAACATTGAGTTGTTTAATTTCCAGGTGTTTGATGTGTTTCTCCATGTCTGTGTGTGATTCGCTTCTATATTCAGCACATTGTGGTCTGGAAAGATTGTTGATACTATTTCTATCTTCCTGATTCTATTGAGGTATGTTTTGTGGCCTACCATGTGATATATTTTGGAAAATGTTCCATATGCACTGTAAAAGAACGTGTATTCTTTCTTTTTTGTGTTTAAAGCCCCGCATAGGTCTATTAGCCCTCTCTCTCTTCTATTTCTTCCTTCAAAGCCGATGTTTCCTTGCTGAGGTTTATTCTTGTTGATCTATCCAGAGGTGATAAGGCGATATTGAAGTCTCTGACTACTATGGTGTTGCTGGCAATATGTGCCTTAAAATCTGTTAGCAGTTGTTTTAAGTATTTAGCTGGTCCCTAATTAAGTGCGTATACATTTAAGAGTGTGATTTCTTCCTGTTGTATGCATCCCTTCATAAATAGAAAATGGCCTTCGCTGTCCCTTCTAATCTTTTTCAACCTGAAATTTATGTTGTCGGATACTAGTATGACCACCCCAGCTTTTTTGAGGAAGTTGTTTGCTTGCAGGATTGTTTTTCCATCCTTTGAGTCTGTTTTTGCTATGACTGTTCAGATGAGTTTCTTGTTCACAGCAGAATGTTGGTTTCAGTTTCTGGATCCATTTTGCCATTCTGTGTCTCTCTATTGGTGTATTTAGATCATTAACATTGAGAGAGATTATTGTCATGGGGCTTTGTGCCATCTTTCTGTAGGGGTTTGTTGTGCTTATATATGCTTTCCTTCTTATCTTACCCGAGTTCGATTCCTCCGCCCCTCTCAGAGAGCCCAGCAAGCTACCGAGAGTATTCGATATGCCAAACACAGTAACAACAAAGTCTCCAATAGAGACGTTACTGGGCCCGCTCGAGCAAATTGACGATCAACGGGAGGGCCTTTACCTTTACCTTACCTTACCTTATCTTACAGGAGCCCCTTTAATCCTTCTTTTAGATTTGGTTTTGAGTCTACAAAGTTCCTGAACTGTTGTTTATCTATATAATGGTGTATCATTTCATCGAGTTTGGGTGAGAGTTTAGCTGGATAAGTATTCTTGGTGAGGCATTCATTTCATTGAATTTTTTCACTATATCCCACCACTGTCTCAGGCTTGGAGGGTTTCCTCTGATAGGTCTGCTGTAAATCTAAGAAGTGCTCCTTTGTATGTGATTTCCTTCTTTGACCTTTCTGCTTGCAGTATTGTGTCTCTATCCATGGCATCCATCGTTCTGACTATGATATGCCTTGGAGTGTTTTTATTAGGGTCTCTTTTAGGTGGCACCCTTCTGGCCCCTTGGATCTGGATGTCTGCATTCTTTAATTCTGGGAACTTTTCAGCAATGATTTCTTTCACTGTGGCTTTTTCATTGGGGTTACCTCCCTGTCCTTCTGGTACTCCGATGATTCTAATGTTGTTCCTTTTGGCGTCATCCCCTAGGTCTCTGATTTGCCTTAGAGCTATTTTGAGGTCTTTTCCCATTGTTTGTTGTTGCCTATACGATTTCTGGCTCGGCTACCTGTCTGAATGCAAGGTTCCGTCCCAATGGAAAACCAGCAGGACCGTACTACTGTTCAAGAAGGGAGACATCCATGACATTGGCAACTATCGCCCGATCTGCCTATTGTCTGTCATCTACAAGTTGTTCACTCGAGTCATCCTAAATAGGATTGGCAGAACACTAGATGAAGGACAACCATGCGAGCAAGCCGGGTTCCGCAAAGGATTCAGCACCATCGACCATATCCACACGATAACCAAGCTCATTGAGGTTTCTCAGGAGTTCAAGATGCCGCTCTGTTTAACGTTCATTGATTTAAAGAAGGCCTTTGATTCTGTTGAGATGGAAGCAGTCATTGAAGCCCTAGCCAATCAGGGCATTCAAGCCCAATACATCAGGATCCTCCGTGAGCTGTATTGTGGATTCACTACCAGGATCTCACCATTCTACAAAGAAGTGATCATTGACGTCAAGAGAGGGGTGCGGCAGGGTGATACCATTTCACCGAAACTCTTCAGTGCCACCCTCGAGAACATCATGCGACGACTGGAATGGGAAGGAATGGGAGTGAAGATAGATGGACGGCAACTACACCACCTCCGCTTTGCTGATGACATTGTTTTAATAACACCAAACATCAGCCAAGCAGCACAAATGCTGGCTGACTTTGACCGTGAGTGTGGAAAAGCAGGACTACAGCTGAATCTTACGAAGACAAAGTTCATGAGAAACAGCATCGTTCCTGATGCCCCATTCGCTCTCAACAGAACGACCATCTCTGAATGCAACAGCTATGTGTATCTAGGTCGAGAAGTCAACATGACAAATGACCTGGCACCCGAGCTGCGCAGGAGGAAGAGAGCAGCTTAGAACGCCTTCAAGAACGTCGAAGAAATAGCTAAGAGGATGAAGAACCTCCGGCTCTGGGCACATCTCTTTGATTCCACTGTTCTTCCTGCATTAACATATGCCTCAGAGACCTGGGCCCTACGCAAACAAGATGAGAATGCTATTCAGGTCCCCCAAAGAAGAATAGAAAGAGCTATGCTTGGAATATCACGTTTCACTCAAATGAGAGAAAGAATCTGGAGTTCTGACATCCGTCGACGTCCAAGAATCAGGGACGCTGTCTCGTTTGCCAAGGTGTCAAAAATCAGATGGGCTGGTCACGTAATGAGATTTAAAAACGACCGTTGGACTAGAGCTGTTACTGACTGGATTCCACAGGATGTCAAAAGACCGCGTGGCCGCCCACCTAC
This sequence comes from Sorex fumeus, assembly GCF_029834395.1. Taxonomy (NCBI): domain Eukaryota; kingdom Metazoa; phylum Chordata; class Mammalia; order Eulipotyphla; family Soricidae; genus Sorex; species Sorex fumeus. Next base: position 9,119,759 of record NW_026606103.1, read on the forward strand.
CAGATGGTCAGACTTCTTCGTCAAGATCATCAACGATTGGTTTGAGGCTCTTCGTGTTCCCAGAGCGAACAGATGCCATTGGGCTACACTAGCACGCGACAGGGACAAATGGAGACGTTACTGGCGCCCGCTCGAGCAAATCGAAGACTAACGGGAAGTTAAGTGATAAGTGATAAGTGATCTTCAAGATCACTGATCCTGTCTTCGGCTGTAGTAATTCTACTGCTGAGTTTTTAATTTCATCTACCAAATCCTTTATTTGTGACACTTCTTTTTGTAGCTTTTTTATTTCTGCTCTCATTTGTTCCTGCATTTTCTCAACTATCCGTTCCACTGTTTCTTTCATTTCTTCCTTTAATTTTCTGGATGTCTGCTCCATTGATTCTTTGAGTAGTTTCTTAAACATCCTCAGTATTTCATCTCAGAATTCTTTATCAGAGTGAACATATTTGTGGTTAACCCCTGTTGAGGATTTGGAAATCTTTTCTCCGTCCTCTCCTCATAGTGGAGATTTACGCTGTTTCCTCATGCTGTTGTGGTTGTATAGAGTTAAAACTTTCAAGTTCGCTAGCACTGTTCCCTCTTATTGTGGGAAAGAATTCTGAATAAGGTCGGTCAACGGTGGTCACCCTTCTCCCCTTCTAGAATATGTCCTTCCCCCAGGCATTATTCTGTGGCTTATCACAGGCATCAAGTGAAGCGTTGGAGAAGGTGCTCTTTTATATTGGGCTTGTACAGCTTCTTGCATACTGGTCTTGGAGTAGGCCCATGGATTATTGTCGTATTGTGGTTGAGGCAGTCAGGACTTTTTCCACAGAACTAGGTGATAAAGGCTGCGATGTGAGTCGAGAGTGCTGGGAATGGGAAATATAACTGTGTCCTCACTGAAGGCCACGCCCACTTTTGAGGAGGCCACACCCCCTGCAGTGGAGGCCACACCCCCTGCCAGTCCCAAGGTTGCACTGACCTAGGAACCTGCAGAGGAAGGCAGCAAGCCACGAGGTGGGTGGGAGGTCCAGCAGAATTAGGGCAGATGTTCCCCAAAGTCTCCTCCGGCTGCCCGGGGTTGGGGGCGTGGCATGGGGAAGGGGCGCCCTGGTGAACCTGCAGAGGGCGGTACCACGACGAGAAGCTGATTTATCCTGTTTTTAATAAAATAATTTTACTGTAATTTGTTGAGGCTTAGAAAAAGTGCATATTTGCATATATGGAAAGAATTTACAGCTGGTAGGCCACTTCCTTGCATGTGGTTGACCCATATTCAATCCTTGGAATGCCATAAGGTCCCTTTGGTTGCTAGGAGTGATCCCTGGGTGTGGAGCGAGGAATAAGCCCTGAGTCCTGCTGGGTGTGGCCCACAAGCCCCTCTCCTACCCCAAAATACGTTTATATTATCCAAAATTAGAAATTATATTGAATGGGAGGAAGTATTTGCATACAATTCTTTTGGTTAAGGTTGATATCCAAGACTTATAAGCCACTCACTAAACTTATCAACAAAAAAATTGAATGACCCCATCATAAATGGGTGAGGAGATAAACAGTTATCCAAAGAAGACATACAGATGGCCAAAAGGCACATAAAAAAGTGCTCATCATCATTCATTACTAGATAATTGCAAATCAAAATAATAGGAAGATACCATCTCATACCTATGACCATGATGCATATAAAAATATCTGGTAAAAGCCTGTGTTGCTGGGGTGGTGGTAATAAAGGCACCTTCATCACTGGTGGTGGGAATGTCGTGCAGTTCAATCTCCAATGAAAGCAATTTGGAGATTTCTCAAATGAAAATAGGAATAGAACTTCCATATGTTCCAGTTATAACACATCTTAGCATCTATTTCCAAAACACAAAATTAATTAGAAAGGATGTGTGCACACCTATGTTCATTAATATACTTAGTACAAAATCCAACATATGGAAACAACACAAATGACAAATGCAAATTAATTTTCAATAGTGAAACTATTATGCAGCTCTAAGAAAAAATAAAATCATGAAATTTATATCAACATGGATTCAACTAGAGGATATCATGCTAAATGAAGACTTTCAGAGGAAAGTGATAGATACAAAATGATCCCTCTCATATGAGGAATTTAAAGATGCACAACAAGGAAGAAACAGATGTGGAGCAGTGAGAAAGAAGGAGGAGTGGGGGGGACCCCTGGGGAAAAGAAATGTGTACACTGGTAATGGTTTTTTTGTTGGAATTATGTTCATAAGAAACCATTATTAATAGTATTATATACCAAAAGATAAAAGAAAACATAAATTAACTATACTGCCCTGAGAACTACCAAGATTTATCCCTGAAGACAGAGCCAAGAATTAAATATGAGCATAGTTGGATGTAGTCTGAAAAGAGAGAGAGAGAGAGGGAGAGAGAGAGAGAGAGAGAGAGAGAGAGAGAGAGAGAAGAGAGAGAAAGGAAGGAACTCTCCTAAGAATTAAGTGACTCTTCTTACAATTTGGTGACTCTCATAGGGTTTGTGTTAACAATTCATAAGATTAGTATAAAGGTTTTTTGAAGTGGTAAGTAAGTAAGTAAGTAATAAGTAAGTCACAAAAACCTGGCGGTGTTTGTGACTTACTCTTAGTCTGTGCTCAGACTCCTGGAAGTGCTGGGGAGACCCTGTGCTGTGCCAGAAACCAAACCTGGGTCAGCAGTGCATATGGCAAGTAACTCACCACTGTAATGTTTGAGTGAAAAGATTAGCTTAAAACAGATGCACTTGAAATTATTATCAATAATAAATAAGAGGAGACATATTAAAATATGATGTGTTAGGAGCTGTTTTGTTCCTTTGATTGTTGATTTGGAGGCTCCACCCAACTACGCTCAGGTTTTACTACTGGCTCAGGGATCACTGATCACTCCAAGCATTGTCAGTGAATCATATGCCGTGTCGCAGATGAAACTGGTGTTGGCTGCAAGCAAAGCAAGCGCCTTACATGCTTGGCTACCTCTCTGGACCCAGTGTACCAGGCTCTTTAAAATTTATGAGATGCCTCAGATTATGGTACTTAATAAATTATGCACTTCTTCTAGAAACGCAATAACGAAAATCAACTCAGGCGTGAAAGAAAAAAGAGAGAAGAAAGATTATTTAATGAAAAATGACAATAATACTGATGACTTCCTGGTAGCCATCAAGTCATTGATAGAAGAAAATGAACTCCTAATCTGGACCACTAGTGCCAGTGAAAGTTCCTTTCAAATAAGTGTCATCAAAGTTGTGAGTGCAATGTAAGGAAAGACTGATGAACAATCCTTAGCTTCTCCTTTTTGCCTACCATATCATCCTGGCATTAGAGTTTTGAGAGACAACACTAAGTGGATTCACTTCCCTTCCTGGTCTCTAATAAATTTCAATGATGAGTAAATTAAATGGGCATGCTTTCTCCATTTTAAAAATTCCCAAATTCTTGGACAAGAGAGATGATACAGGGTTAAGGCCTTTGCCATGCATATGGCTAGCCCCGGTTTGAAGCTGGCATTTCATGGTCCCCCAAACATTGTTTAGAAGGAGTTCCAAACGTCTCTAGATGTAGCAGTCAATAAAAAACTTTGCATATTTATATTTTATATTTAGATATATGGTCATGGTCCTCCCGTTGTTCATCAATTTGCTCAAGCGGGCCCAGTAACGTCTCCATCATAAGACTTATTGTTACTGTGTTTGGCATATCGAGTACATCACTGGTAGCTTGCCAGGCTCTGCTGTGCAGGCGAGATACTCTCGGTAGCTTGCCGGGCTCTCCGAGAGGGGCGGAGGAATCGAACTCGAGTCGGCCATGTTGGCTGCATGCAAGGCAAACGCCCTACCGCTGTGCTATCGCTCCTAGACACTAAATTATAAACATAGATAATTTAGATATTTTCTAAATATAATGACCAAAACTATTTCTAATGAGTTTGTTGTCAAATCTATTCTTCATGACCAACAGTGTGTCTCACAAGAAAAGGCACCTGAGCGAGACCAGTAACTGCACCCCGGGCTGGGAGTCTCTTCAAAGCAAGCTGACCTGGAGCCAACACAGCAGACTCTGGCTTGTTAGAAGGAGACAAAAGAGGCCTGAGAATGACAGTGAAAAAGAGCAAAGAAAATAAAATTTTGTTTACTTTTTGAAACCCTGAAAATATTATCACATTTTTGAAGCTGGATATTTACCTAAAAGAGAAGAGAAAGAATAATCTCAATTACTTATTGAAACTCAAATACTTATTCTTTCTTTGTTATCTTTTTTACCCCAAACGTTAGCTAATGAAATTGCTAATCGTTACGGAATGTAGGGTTGATTTTTTTCACTAAAACATTTTTGTCAAGTGAGAGAAAACTTGTCTTCAGCAGAGCGTCAGGAAACTAGGTCAAAATAGTCTCTTTTTATTCACAGATATCAGCTGGATATTCTAGCTGGAGACAGGAGGCAAAATCAGAAACATGTGCTGTTTGTTTCTTGTGTGCAAAGAAATACAAAACCAATAGTGCTAGGCAGAATTATGTCAAAAATAAAAGCTAAAATTATGATTAATAATATTATTAAATAATTTGGCATTTTAATGCCAAAATTTAAGAAAAAAAAAAGAAGCTAAGAAAACAGTTTCCTGTGAGTTTCTTTGAACCCGTAATTGGAAATAGTGAGAATGCAATGGGACAAGGTGAGTCAAATGTCATGTGAACTAAAAGTTTCAGAAGAGGGTGAAAGAGTCTGGATGGGATACTCCTTCATGCCCCTAATCCATGGCTTTGTTGCTAAGGAAAAATATTGAGGATGAGTTGTGGATGAAAGGGGAGAACAGGATGGGGGGACTCCTATTTTTAAGTTGTAGGGTTAGTGTGAGACAGTTATTTGAGACCCATAGACAGGATTCTGATGAGACAAGAAAGAAGAATGTATCCCAGTCTTACTCTGCACCACATCAAAGTTTTTAAAAATGCCCAACTAACTGCATAAATGATCCTTAGATGGATACCCAGAATCTAATCCAGCTGATGAGTTTATTCAGGTCATCTTTGTGTAGACTTGGTACAAAATGTATTTTCCAAAGGAAGCAAAAGTAAATATCAATGTTTATGAAGACACTCTCTTCAATTTCTCCAATAGTAATAAAAATAATTCTTTAACATAAATTCATTTTTTAAAAAAACCCAAATAATAAGCTCGACTCTTTTTCTCTAGATAAAATGAAGTCTTGCTTTTCTATTATATATAAGTAACATCCAAGCTACTTACTTATTTTCAATCTTGAAAATCAAAGGATAGGTACCCTGCTCCCTCTGCTGGTTTTATAATTACATTAAAAGATGAGTGTAACCTCAGAACTCTTAGCCCTTTCGTTAGATTCCTTTCTCCAATGGCCAAAAAGTAGGAGAGTGGTTTGAGTTTTTTAAAGTACACTTTATATTTACAGATCTTTCTGTAGAACAAATATAGGCAAGTAAAAGCATGTAAAGGGTTTGACAAAACCAAAGATGCACTGAAATTTAGAGGATAGCACACTCTAGTTACAGCTGTTAGAGAGTATCCCTGACCCTTGTTTTGAAACTCACAGGGAACAGGATTTCCAGCAGAGTGAATAGCACGATGTGAATCCACAGGATCTCTGGATACACTAGACCAGAGAGAAAGCACATAGTGTTCCTAGGATAGAAGTCAGACTGCTGAGAGCAGAGAGAACCACAGAGGTAGAATTTCAGCAGCGGACTGATTTACTAAAAAACATTGTGGGTACTTAACCACACTTGAAAAACATTTGAGATTATCTCTGGGTGTAGAGGGAACTTTCAATGAAGATCATGTTTCTAGAGAAGGCTGTGAAAAAATACACTGTCAGAAGTTAGTAGATTGAAGGCTGGAGTGATAGCACAGCAGGTAGGGTGTTTTCCTTACACGCAGCCAACCCGGGGTTCAATTCCCAGCATCTCATATGCTTCTCCAAGCGCCACTAGGAGTAATTCCTGAGTGTATGGGCCAGGAGAAACCCCTGTGCATCACCAGGTGTCACCCAAAAAGAGAAGAAGAAGAAGAAGAAGAAGAAGAAGAAGAAGAAGAAGAAGAAGAAGAAGAAGAAGAAGAAGAAGAAGAAGAAGAAGAAGAAGAAGAAGAGGAGGAGGAGGAGGAGGAGGAGGAGGAGGAGGAGGAGGAGGAGGAGGAGGAGGAGGAGGAGGAGGAGGAGGAGGAGGAGGAGGAGGAGGAGGAGGAGAAGGAGGAGGAGAAGCAGAAGCAGAAGCAGAAGCAGGAGAAGCAGAAGCAGAAGCAGGAGAAGCAGAAGCAGAAGAAGGAGAAGCAGAAGCAGAAGCAGGAGAAGAAGCAGAAGCAGAAGCAGAAGAAGCAGAAGAAGCAGAAGAAGCAGAAGCAGAAGCAGAAGCAGAAGCAGAAGCAGAAGCAGAAGCAGAAGCAGAAGAAGAAGAAGAAGAAGAAGAAGAAGAAGAAGAAGAAGAAGAAGAAGAAGAAGAAGAAGAAGAAGAAGAAGAAGAAGAAGAAGAGGAAGAGGAAGAGGAAGAGGAAGAGGAAGAAGAAGGAGGAGGAGGAGGAAGAGAAGCAGAAGAAGCAGAAGCAGGAGAAGCGGAAGAAGCAGAAGAAGCAGAAGCAGAAGCAGAAGCAGAAGCAGAAGCAGAAGCAGAAGCAGAAGCAGAAGCAGAAGCAGAAGCAGAAGCAGAAGAAGAAGAAGAAGAAGAAGAAGAAGAAGAAGAAGAAGAAGAAGAAGAAGAAGAAGAAGAAGAAGAAGAAGAAGAAGAAGAAGTTAGTGGATATATGGGTAAGAAAAATAATTTGAATATAAGAATTTTTTACAAATTCTGCCTTGAAAGAATTGATGCTCAAGTCTAGCAGTACTAGGAACTCTGGGACTCCACCAGGCAGGGCGGCTCAGGAAACCACGCAGTGCCAGCAATTGCATTCAGGAACTAGCATTTGCCAGTCTTTTGAACTATCTTTCATAGACCTAACAACTTTTCCAAAGTACACTATGATCACTAAGTTATTTGCTAAAAGTCCCATATTGCAAGCATTAAGCCAGAGTAGGCTTTGATTTTTGAGTACCCCAATTTCACGTATTTAGGAATATAAAAGCAGACTGAGTTGCATGTACATGGATGAAGACTAAAGACTCCTAGTCTGTCATGAAGTTGCCTGTACATTCTACAGCCTGAAAGACAGCAGTCACAGGCATTTGGGGTCCTTTTGGAGGTTTCACAGGGTATCAGCATTTTTCTTGAGTTCAGACTTTATCACCACTCAGCTTCTGGTTGCTAACCCTGGTCAATCCACAAACATTCAGTATCCACAAAAGATTCATTTGGACTTCAGTCACATATCTCCTTCACCATTGCTGACACTGGTGAACAGGGTTTCAGCAAGATAAGCCACACTTAATCCAATGGCCTCATTGGTATATCCTTTTACCTTGATGACTTTGTAAGCACTTTCAATTACCATCTTATGAATTTCCTTCCAATTTTTACTGTCATGGTTTGTACTGATTTCTGGGTTCAGTTCTTAGAGTGAAATGCCTGCCACATTCATTCCACATGGCCATTCTGGAGTAGCCATGTTCTCCCAGAATCCTTCTACAGCAGCTTTTGGGGTGAATGTCAAAGTTTTCAGTCATGAAATAGAGATATCTAGTAGAACCCAGATTGCACCTGATTCCAGTCTTGCAGAGTTTGGGAAACCCGCTTAGTTTCCAGGATCTGTGAGTATATCCACGGGGTTAGAGAGCACAGGGATGGCACAGTGAGGGCCGCACCTTGTCATCCGAGGGATAATAAACTTGAAGACATTGATGTTTCTCTGTATCTGCTCTTCCTTTCCTGCTGACAGACTCCAGCAGGACCACTACAATCTCAGAATTGGCAGTCACTTGACTATACTCAAAGTGACATCTGCGCTTGTTTGTTCATTGCAGCACTCTTTACAATAGACAGAATCTGGAAAAAACCTGAGTGCCCGAGAACAGATGACTGGTTAAAGAAACTTTGGTACATCTACACAGTGGAGTACTATGTAGCTGTTAGAAAAGATGAAGCCATGAAATTTACATAGAAGTGGTACTATATGAAAAGTATCATGCTAAGTGAAATGAATCAGAAAGAAGGACAGACATAGAAAGATTCACTGTCACTGTCACTGTCCTCCCATTGTTCATCAATTTGCTCAAGCGGGCACCAGTAACATTTCACAACAAATTGTAAGACTTGTTGTTACTGTTTTTGGCATATCAAATACGTCATGGGTAGCTTGCCAGGTTTTGCTGCGCAGGCGAGATACTCTCCGTAGCTTGCCGGGCTCTCCAAGAGGGGCAAAGAAATCAAACCCGGGTCACTAGAGCAATAGCACAGCGGGTAGGGCATTTACCTTGCATGCGGCCAACCTGGGTTCGATTCCCAGCATCCCCTATGATTCCCCGAGAACTGCCAGGAGCAATTCCTGAGTGCATGAGCCAAGAGTAATCCCTGTGCATCTCCAGGTGTGACCCAAAAAGCAAAAAAATTAGAAAAAGTATTGATATAAAAGAATCCATTATCATTTTTATACAAGAATTCTGGTTGCATTTGCAATTTCATATGGTTTTTAATAGGCCATTTAGGTTAGCTGATTTAGGTACAACAAATGTCTTTGGCTGTGTTTTTATTGCCTCTCTCAAATCTGAGTGGTAAACTTTCAGGCAAGAGGACTTTGGTTAGTGGTTCTTTTCATTAAATAACTTGAACCTATTATTCCATGTTCTCAGTATTTATAGACTTATTTTTAAAGTATTATGTGAGCTTTAAATTGTTTCCCTGATATCTGAGGCTTTACTTCTTTTTCCTTTTTTCCTGCCTCAGCAAAAAATTTATTTAGAACTTTAAAACTTCAAACTGTCAATGATCAAGGAACCAGACCTATTTAAAAACAAATTATTGCTCATTTGTATATAAACATTTATTGACTCCTAATTTTTAAATTTAGTTTTAATTTTATAAATTAGTTCACAATATTTGATTACATTTAATATTTGAACACTAATCCCTCTACCATTACACCTTCCTGCCCCAACCCCTGCCCCAAAGCAGAACCTAAATAATTTATATTGTATTGTTTATTATTAATAAACTACTGAAGATGCCAAAAAAAACTTTCCTTAGAGGAGAGTGTGTGAAGATTGTTATATTTCACCCAGAGACCATTAAGACCTTCTGTAAGAGATTACTAATATGTTGTTAACTTATTCCTTTTTTTTTTTTTTTGCTTTTTGGGTCACACCTGGCGATGCACAGGGGTTACTCCTGGCTCTGCACTCAGGAGTTACTCCTGGCAGCACTCAGGGGACCATACGGGATGCTGGAAATCGAACCCGGATTGGCTGCGTGCAAGGCAAACGCCCTACCCGCTGTGCTATCTTTCCAGCCCCTACTTCTTATTTTTTAAGCATAAAAATGTTTAATCTTGAAGGAACAATTAGAAACCAAGGGATAATTCCTCCCTCTTCTTCCCTCACAAACAGTTCATTTTGTAATTATTTGTTTAATTTTATAGAATTTTTATTATAATTTGCTACATTCAATATTCCAACAAAAATCCCACCAACATTGCACTTTTCCACAACCATTATATCCTATTTTCTTAACTACCACTCAAGATTGTCCCAATAGAAGACTTTAAACAATTTGTTTTATATTGCTTGTTATGAAAAATTCTCTAAAAATGATCAAAAGATGTTTCCTTAGGAGAAAGTGTGTGAAGATTGTTATATCCCACCATGGAGTCATTAAACCTTGTATAAGAGATTATTAACATGTTAAGTCTTGTGTGTTAATATATATTTTCTTAATCGAGATTGGTTGCCTTCTATTTTACATCCCATCCAATGTGGTGTGCGATTCCTGGTATATCAGTAGTGTAGAGTTTAAGATGATGCACAGCTGAGTGCACTCCAGGAGTTCTAAAATTTTGAATACAGCTGGAGTTAAATTTTTAACTGGATGTTGACTTTGGGATCCCAGAAAGCATCTCTGCAGCTTGGTGCCAGAGGCAGTTCATGGGCATGACTGCCAGGCTCCTGGAAGAACAGGGAGATAGGAGGACATAGCCCGTCCCCAACTCCATGAAAGCCTGGAGATATCGATCACAAAACCCACAAGAGGCTTTGCTTCTGCCCTGCTGCTTTAACAAATCTATCCCAAAAGGAACCAGTATGGCAATAGTTGAAAATGATCACACTGGACAAGAACTGAGTGTTAAAAGTAGGTAAAGAAATATACAGGACAACCTTTCAGTATCTGTATTGCAAATCACAATGTCCAAAGGGTGGGAGAGAGAGAAAGAGAGAGAGAGACAGAGAGAGAGAGACAGAGATAGAGACAGAGACAGAGACACAGAGAGAGACAGAGAGAGTAAAAGTGCCTGATATAGAGGCAGGATGGCGGGGGAGAGGAGTTGGGGAGGATAGGCTGGGTAAAGGATACTGGTGGAAGGATGGGTGTTAGAACACTGTATGACTGAAACCTACTCATAAGCAGCTGTAGGGGTCTATCTCACAGTGATCCAATTTAAAAATTGTAGCACTATAGCACTGTCCTCCTGTTGTTCATCAATTTTCTCGAGTGGGCCCAGTAACGTCTCCGTTGTGAGACTTGTTACTGTGTTTGGTATATCGAATACATCACAGCTTTGCTGTGCAGGCAAGATACTCTCGGTAGCTTGCTGGGCTCTCTGAGAGGGGCGAAGGAATTGAACCCGGGTGGCAAGGTTGGCCGCCTGCAAGGCAAATGCCCTACCTGCTGTGCTATCGCTCCAGCCCAATTAATAAAAATTTTGAAACTTATGATAAAAAAGAACTCTATCCCTCTCTTTGTTTCTTCCCATTTTGATTATAATGTGTCTTGTAATCAAAGTCACTTATTTAAATTTAGATTTCATTTATTTGACTTTAGTTATACCTGTCTCCCTTCTCAGATTGTGGAAGTTCTCAACTATTATCTTTTCCACCAACTACTCTTCCTCTTTCTGTTCTCTGCTAAAGGAATTCCTGAGATTCAGAGATTTTTCCTATTACTATTGATTAATGATTTTAAATTAATAATCTTAAATTTATTTTCTTCATTCCTTCTTAGTCTATTAGTATTTCTTTATTGATATCTCATGTACCTTGTCATTAAGGTAACTAATTCAACTTCCAATTTCTTCTATTCTGCAGCAGAGTCTTGTATTATACATCTAAGCTCCTTCGATTTTTTGTCAATAAATTACTTAATCATTACCATAATTTTTTCTTCAAGGTTATTGAATATTTCTCCCAACACTTTCCTCATTTCATTGAACATTGAAGGTAATATTGCTTTGTCATCATCTTTGGGAAGAATTGGAAGTTCTGATGTAACCGCAAACTTTCCTTACTTCTGTCTTTGTTAATACAGCTAATTTACATTGTCCTTTTTTTTTTTTCACTTTTCTCCATGCTTCATAGAAACTAATGGTGGAACTACAAACTTCAGGTATTCTAAGTAGAGGTCTGATGCTTCTATTTGCAACATGAGGCTAGTACTTATGATTCTACTGATTTCTGTTAACCACAGTTCCTAATAGGATTTTTCAAATGCTTGCAAGATTAAACTGATCCCTGTCATTGGAATTTATATGCACCTGTTTGGTAATGAGATTTATGAAATCCAAGTCCATTTTACCACAGTCTGACTGGGCTCTGACCCAGTGTTCACAGTTGTTGGTGTTGGCAGTTGAAGTTGCATCACAGTCCAAATTACTGTTAAGTTGGATGATGACTGGAAACTGTGGTTCCATATCCCCAATCACTGCTTCTCAGCAAGCTGATAATGACAACTGTGGGGGGTGGGGAGCTGGATGACATTTGTTAGCAGCAGTGTTAGAACACCTGCTCCCTATCATTACCTGGTGGGGTGGGCTTATCTCCAGGACATCTGCTACCTGCTGTGCTGGAGGGGAGTCTATCCTAGTTTCTTTCTCACGAATTCTTCTGACTTCTCTGAGTTGTGACCAGGCATTACCTATACCCTTTCTATGCTGTATACTGCCAATGCCTATTCTTTTTCTGATATGGTAGGTATAGGCACAAAACTGAACCTTGTCCGATCCTTTTCATGAAGTGTTACTCAGCTTAGAGCTTAAATTCCAGTGTACCCACTTTCAGAGACTTTTCTGTGGTCTTGTACAGCAGCTGGAGGCAGCAGATTCCCCTCCCTTCCAGATAGGCCAGCAGCCCCCAGACCCACCATCTCTGACATGTAAATGTCCAGCTTACACTGAACTCATTAAACAGCCAAATCATCCTAGATATTTCAATATTTGGACTAAAATCTCTGAACTCTGGAAATGGGGATGGGCTGATTCCCCTCTTTGCCAGATAAGCCCAGATGCCCCAATACCACACCCAACATGCTCTACTTATAAATGGCCCCAATTCACAGCTCCTGGAGATGCTGCTACACACATGGCCACACAACACCTCCAAATTTCACTGTACCAACAGCCTAGACCGAGCACAGCAAATCTGATGGTAAAATTGTTTGGAAGTTTTCCAAGCTCAATGGATGAAAACAATAATATAGAAGGCTCAACCAGCACCAACTATCTCAGTAAATCCTCAGATAATGACTTCAGTAACACCATATGAGATATAACAATGATCACAAATGACTTTTAGCCATTTATTTACTGATAATTTCATTTTCCATTTTGTTGTAACAAGCATTACGAAGTAGATTTGCTATGCACCCGCTCAGGGAGCAGGCTTGGAGGGTGGGTGGGAAACTAGTCACTGGTGAAGGGAAGGTCACACTGGTGATGGTACTGGAATTGGAACATTGAATACCTAAAACAACTGTAGCACTGTCCTCCTGTTGTTCATCAATTTGCTCGAGCGAGCACCAATAATATCTCCATTGTGAGACTTGTTACTGCTTTGGCATATCGAATACTTCATGGGTAGCTTGCCAGGCTTTGCCATGTGGGTGGGATACTCTCGGTAGCTTGCCGGGCTCTCCAAGAGGGGTGGAGGAATTGAACCCAGGTCAGCTCCAGGTCGGTCACATGCAAGGCAAATGCCCCACCCACTGTACTATCGCTCCAGCCCAAATCAACTGTATTATGAGCAATTTTGTGAATCACTGTCACTGTCACTGGTCTCCCATTGTTCATTGATTTGCTCGAGCGGGCCCAGTAACATTGTGAGACGTGTAGTTCCTGTGTTTGGCATATCGAATACGTCATGAGTAGCTTGCCAGGCTTTGCTGTGCGGGCAAGATACTCTTGGTAGCTTGCCGGGCTCTACTAGAGGGGAGGAGAAATTGAACTCTGGTCTACTGGGTTGGCCACGTGCAAGGCAAACAGCCCACCCACTGTGCTATCACTCCAGCATAAAACAACTGTATTATGAGCAATTTTGTTAATCACAGGGTTTAAATGTAAAAGAGTACAATTTAAATCTATTTCAATAAAAAATAGTATTGAAAATGTATGAAGAAGAATTACTGCAAGTTGAACCTAATGAGATTCAACAGAGACATGACTTCTGTGAATAGCTAAATCTTTCAACTGGAATCTGTCTGCTAGTGGTTGGGAGAGTGCTACTCTGGAGGCCAGTCTCTTGGGGCAAAGATGAGACATCCTACTGGGTGTGGTTCACCTGGGAATGATGGCTCAGGGTAAGGATTCCTAAATGAATGCCCATAGCTTTGTCTTCCACAGGGTTGAGTTCCCCTGAACTGATGGCCATTGTCTCTCATGATTACCTTCAGCAATATTTCCCATGTGATGCCATGCTCCATTTAGCTTTTATAAATTCTTTTCACCAACACAACCCATACTAGTAATAGTGATCACCAAGGTGAGCACCACCCATCAGGGTTCTGGTCTCCACTCTGTCAGCAGAGGTCAATGCTGCCCCAACAAGATCATAGTCCTAGTCCTGGTCTTGCCCAAACAAGCTCAGAACTTTGGTTCCACCCCAGTAGGTCTCACATTTCAGGTTCCAGCTGCTGTAAAATCTGGCTGACTTGTTGCCACAGCCAACCCAGAATCAAAAGCTCTTCAATGTGGAGATTTTCCAGAGTAAATCTCCAGTCTATGTCATAAGATACCAAGCATAAAGGATCCAAAAGATTAAGGTTTGTGTCTAAACCCAGAGGACCAGAAAATCAGTGGGAACTGGAAGTTCCTACTATGGACATAGAACAGCTGCTCCAGTTCATAAATGGAAGCAACTGTTCCTAAGAAAACAACTGATAACTGCACCCCAGAGACTACAGTAAGAAGAAGACATCCCACTCATCAGTCAGAGTAAATATCCCCAAACTGGTAGTAGCAAATGCGAAAATCCCTCTTGTAGTTACAAATATCAGCTTGATTTTCAGTCACGATTTTGTATTCATAACCAAAGTCACTGTGATCCATGATGCCATAAAAGCAGAAAGACACCAGCAACTGTGAGCCCTGAGTCAGAGCACAAACCATTTGGAACTTGGTGCACAAGGGCTATAGGCTCTGGTGTCTCAAACCCGCTGTTGTTCCAAGGTGCACACAAAACACACATCCACAGGCAAAAGTTTGACATTACAAGCATTTAAGATCCTTCAAAGTGTCTGAGACTGCCAGACAATTGCAGTCTCAGAGAAACTCAGAAGTACTATGAAGGACTGTCAGATTCCTGCTCAGCTCACCTAAATCTCAGAATTCTGCCATTAGCTTCCACAAAATACTAGAAATAATGAAAAAATTAAGAAATAATTTTTTTTTAAATAATGGATGAAAATAGAATCCCAGGAAGTTTCTCAGAGTACATTCAAATTTTGTTACTGCTGAGGATGACTTTAGAGCAACAATACTTTCTGGGTTCATTGAACTGGGGAAAAAAATCATTGGAAGATTCAATAAACTCAAATAAATATTTGTGGGGAAAATTTAAAGACTTAGTCAAATATAAATGAGGAAGCTAGAAAATTCAATAGCAGAAGTCTGTAAAAGAATGGAAGAAAACAAGAATAGAATCACTGTATCACTGTCATCCTGTTGTTCATCAATTTGCTTGAGCAGGTGCCAGTAACATCTCCATTCATCCCTGTCACGTGCTAGTGTAGCCTGATGGCATATTGGGAGCTCTTTCAAGGTCAGGGGAATGAGGACTGTCATTATTACAGTTTATGGCATATGGAATATGCTGCGGATACCTGCAGGCTCTGCCATGCGGGCGGGATACTCTCAATAGCTTGCCAGGCTCTCCAAGAGGGACAGAGGCTTTTGGAGTGGCCTCTAATCGCCTTTACAGGTGTTCCCAGTCTATCAAATGCAAGCTTTGGTCAACTGACTTGTTATAACGACATGCATGCTGATAAACACGCACCTGCCTGCGTCTCTGGGCAGCACCAGGGACATCTGCGGCCTCAGGTTGACCTCTTTCAGATTGATGGAGTGTGCCCAGAGGTTGTTGAGCAGCTGACAGAGTAGGACCTTATCGTGGAAGGTCTGTGCCAGGTCGAACACCTGCGCCAAGTACCAGGTCACCTAGTGGTTCGCTAAGAACACCCTGAAGTGGATGAGTCACTATGCAGCACTGGGACTCTACATTAAAATGTGGATCCCAAGAGCCAACTCAGAGCATAAAGTGTTTTAAAAAGGTGCTAAGATTCTTTTACATACATAAAAGAGTGATATGATAAATTCAAATGTCCAGGGATAAGGAATAATTTTTCCAGATTTAATTGGTATTTTTTTCCTTTGATGGCATATACAACTAGAATGCTTCTATAATTAATGGTATTTTATAATCAATAAAATAAGGTGCTTAAAGATTTTTTAAAAAGAATAGAATCAGTGAACTCAGAAACTAAGACATGACATCATCAAAAATCAAGCAATAACATGTTTTTTAATGTTTTAAGACATTTAATGGAAAATAGCAATAGGAACACCCTACAAATCGCAGAGATTCCATAAGGAGAGGAAAGTGACAAAGTGGAATAATAACTTGTGGCTGAGAGAGTAACTAATAACTCCCCCAATTAGCAGAGGAAAACTTGCACTCTGACCCAGGAGATCCTAAAAATGCCAAATAAAATAAACTGAAGCAGAATAACACCAGACACACTGCAATAAAAATGCTAACCCAAACAGATAGACAACTGAAAGCAACAAGAGATATGCAAAACCTCAAATACAAAAGATACATAATTAAATTCACATCTTAAAGAATTATCAAATGGAACTTTATGATCAGAAGTGAATAAAAGAATATATTCAAAGTAATAAGAAGTACCTAACCAATGATCTGGTACTCTGTGATGTTATTACTCAGATTCTTAGAAATGCTAAAAACTCTCACATAAACAGTTAAAAACACATATTGCATCCAGCTCTTCAAGGAATACTGAAGGATTTCCTATAAAAATCAAACATCAAAAGGAAAAAAGAATCAAAATGCTTAAAGAGAAAAATGTAACACATCTCTTCATATCAATAATCCATGTCCATAAATTCCAAAGAATTTTTATACTGATGTCAAGAATATAACAATATAAAAGCCACTCAACTGAACCCTATCAAAGGCACACAGTGACTTGACGCATTGTGAAACATAACTCAGCCTTGTCCTGCTCGTAAGAGACACACGTGACCTCTCACGAGAAAACACCAGCTACAGCAAAAGGTCGGAGAGCAATTATTCAGGACAATTGTACTCTCAAAACAAAGCAGGGAATGTGTATTGTTTCATATCATGGAATACAACACAGTGTGATAAAAGATGAAATCTTATAGTTTGGATGGAACTGCAATATGAATAGAACTGGAGGTTACCGTATTGAAGAAAATAAGAGGGAGAAGAACAAATATCAGATAGGCTCACTCCTCCGCTGTGTATAAACAAAATAAGAAAATAGAACAATGACAAATCCTTGACCTTGAATTACAAAACTGAGATTAGCAATGTATGGGGTGAGCAATTGTACTAGAAATAACATAAATCACTTGTATCACTTATCATCCTGTTAATCATCAATTTGCTCAAGCGGGTACTAGTAATGTCTCCATTCATCTCTGTCACGTGCTAGTGTAACCCAATGGCATCTGCTGACTACAGGAACACGAAGAGTCTCAAACCATTTGTTCAGGGCTTTGACGAAGAAGTCTGACCATCTTATAGGTGGGCAGCCACGCGTTCTTTTGACATCCTGTGGAATCCAGTCGGTAACAGCTCTAGTCCAGCGGTCATCTCTAAATCACATTACATGTTCAGTCCATCTGATTTCGATGCCTTCAGAAATGAGACAGGGTCCCTGATTCTCAATCATCGATGGAGTTTGGAACTCCGAATTACTTCTCTCGCTTGAGTGAAACTTGATATTCCAAGCATAGCCTTTTCAATTCCTCTTTGGGATACTCAAAGAGCGTCCTTATTCTGTTTTCGTAGGGTCCAGGTCTCTAAGGCATATGTTAGTGCAGGAAGAATGGTGGAGTCAAAAAGATGTACCTGCAGTCAGAGGTCCTTTGTCCTCTTAACCACTTCTTCGATGCTCTTGAAGGTGTTCCACACCACTCTCTTCCTCCTGCACAGTTCAGGTGCCAGGTCATTTGTCATGTTGAGTTCTCGACCTAGGTACACATAACTGCTACATTCTGAGATATTTGTTCAGTTTGAGGGCAAATGGAACATCAGGAACTAGTCCCTTTTTCATAAACATTGTCTCGTGAGATTCAGCTGCCATCAGACCTTTCCACACTCATGGTCCAAGTTGGCCAGCATTTATGCTGCTTGGCTGATATTTGGCGTTATTATAATGATGTCATCAGTGAAGTGGAGGTGGTGTTGCCAACCATCTATCTTCACTCCCATTCCTTCCCATTTCAGTCGTCTCATGAAGTTCTTGAGGATGGCACTGAAGAGTTTTGGTGAAATGATTTCACCCTGTCAAACCCCCTCTCTTTACGTTGATGATACTTCCTTGTAGAATGGTGAGATCCTGGTGGTGAATCCATAATACAGCTCATGGAGGATCCTGAAGTACTAAGTTTGAATGCCCTGTTTGACTAGGGCTTCGATGACCACTTCAGTCTCTACAGAATCAAAGGCCTTCTTTATATCAATGAACATTAGACAGAGTGGCATATTGAACTCTCACAAAACCTCAATGAGCTTGGTCACCGTGTGGATGTAGTCGGTCATGCTGAATCCTTTTCAGAACCAGGCTTGCTTGCATGGTTGTCCTTTATCTAGTGTTCTGCCAGTCCTGTTCAGGATGACTCGAGTGAATAACTTGAAATGATGGAAAACAGGCAGATCAGGCAATAGTTGCCAATGTCATGAATGTCTCCCTTCTTGTACGACAGGACAGTCCTGTTGGTTTTCCATTGGCACAGAACCTTGCATTCAGACAGGTAGCATGTGAAGAGTTGAGCCAGTATATTGATGAGTACTGGCATCAGATTCTTCAGGTGTTTGGGTCTGACCTTGTCTGGACCAGGTGCTGTTCGCTTCTTTACTGACAAAATGGCGTGGCAGATTTCGGAAGGGAGAACACTGGGAATGACATATCCATCCTGCGGAATTTGGTATGTGGGCAGGTGGACATGGATATAAAGAGATCCGAGTAGAAGTCATGGATAACCTTTTCCATTGCCCTTCTGGAAGATGTGATGGCTCCATCTGGACATCAGAGGGCAGTCATCTTTGTCTTATAGTTGGCGAAGGACAGGCAGGTGTTGCGAAAACTTTTCCTGGCTTCTGCTGCATCAGCCAACACTGTTGCTCTTCTCTCTTTGAGGTCTTCTTCGAGATTTCTTTCTGAGTCTCTAGGATCATGGCTGTTAATCAGCTTGATCAGGAACCAGAGAGGCCGTTTGTAGGTGGCGACTTGGGGTCTCGTTGGAATGGGGAGGAAGGAACTGGTTCCACCCCCATCTGGTGAGGCCCCATGTGTCTCGTCACTGCAGGCCCAAACCTGACTGTCCAGTGGCCTCTGGAGGATGGGAGTCACCGGGCCACCAGGGGAAACAGGTCAAGGCATGAAACCTATTCCCACCTGGAGTGGCCCAGCCCCAGTAACCTACTGCAGGAACAGGAAGCATTTCTGCCAAAAGCCTTTGGGTTCCGAGATTTGTTTCTGAGTCTCTGGGATCATGGCCATTAAGCAGTTCAATCAGGAACCAGAGAGGCCATGATTCCAATTATATAGCTGAGCCGTAGGTGCTTTGTGGGTGTGTCTCCCTCTTACCTAACTTTTGGCCATTTACTTGCTTGGTAAACTTTGCCCCAAGTTTTTGGAGTCTGGCCGAAGACACAGCAGCAATTTGGGGGTATCTGAAAGTCTAACGGTGCCATCAGGCTGTTGATGCACTTCCCTCACAGGTACAGATTGACCTGCTGGCAGCACCATACCCCCTCTGCTCTTATTTCTTCCTGTAATTTCTCTATTGTTTCTCTCATGTTACCGGATATCTGTCTTTCGGTTTCATTGAGTTCATTTAACATCTTCATTACTTCACATCTAAATTCTTTCTCAGAGAGGTCCTTTAGGTGAGTAGCACCTACTGAGGCTTCTGGAGTCTTCATCATCCTCCCTACGTGGTGGGGATTTGCGTTGCTTCTTCATGTTAGTGTGGAGGTATGTGTTTGAGATGATACACTAGATTTCTTGGTATGACTAAACTACCTGCAACCACGTGAGCGTTGACTGGCCCAAAAGTAGACCACACCCACTTATACAGATGCCACGCCCACTTCCGAAGAGGCCCCACCCCCATAGGTACCTGATTGGGGGTAGGGGGGTACCAGCTGGAAAGGGAAAGAAGACCGGCACAGCGTTGGGGATGAAAAGGAAGAGGTTCAGGGATGCTGGGCAACCCAGGGTCCCAGAGGATGCCTGGGGCACATATGCAGAATATTTTCCCATATTTTTGAGATACCATTATTTACAATAGTGTAAATCATAGCACAGCGGTAGGGTGTTTGCCTTGCATGCAGCCAACATGGCTGACCTGAGTTCGATTTCTCCGCCCCTCTCAGAGAGCCTGGCAAGCTACCGAGAGTATCTCGTCTTCACAGCAGAGCCTAGCAAGCTACCCATGACGTATTCGATATGCCAAACATAGTAGCAACAAAGTCTCACAATGGAGACATTACTGGGCCTGCTCGAGCAAATCAATGAACAACGGGAGGATCATGACCAATGCACACATTATTCCAACACCACCCCCTCCACAACAGTGCCTGTCTTCCCCCACCAATGTCCCACAGACCCGTCCAATACCACTACCACCACCCCAGGGAAGCTCAGTTTTGTAGAACAACTCTATGATCATTTTCCTATTGGCCATGGTCACCGTGAGATACAGTTACACAGCTTTCATGTTCAAGATTCAGCTATACAATGATCGAGCGCCCACGCCTCCACCAGTGCACATTCTCCACCACCAGTGTCCCCAGTATAAAACTGAGAGTTAAAATTATGTAAAGGGATATGCACTAGAACTTTTCAGTATCTTTATTATAAAGCATAGTGACCAAAAGGAGAGAGAGAGAGAGAGAGAGAGAGAGAGAGAGAGAGAGAGAGAAGTGCCACTATAAGAGGAAGGCTAGGGGCGTGAGGGTGATGGAACCTTTGCTTTGTCTCTCTGTATTCCACAGATGCATTGGATCATCTGGTATTTTTCCTTCTCCTTTCAACTTATTTCACTTGATATAATAATTTCCAGTTCCATCCATGTTGCAGCAAACTGCATGATTTCATCTTTTCTTATAGCCATTAGTGATTCACTGTGTATATATGTCATAGATTCTTTATGCAACTGCCATTGGATAGTTGGATTGCTTCTATTTTCCCCGCTATGTACTAAGGACTGCAACAAACAAAGAAGTGGCTATATCTCTTCAAATATATGATTTTGTATTTTGGAGATCAGTGCCAAGAAATGAAATCACTGAGTCATCTGGTGGTTGTAGTCTTACTTTGAATGAAGTAAAATTTGAATGAAGATCTCCACACTGCATTCCAAACATTCTTAACCAGGCAACCTTCCAACTAAGAGTGAATGAGGGTTTCTTTTTCACCACACTGTGGATGACACTGTTTCCAGACACAGTCTTTTGGATATCTGCCATTCTCACTAGCATAAGATAGTGTCTCTGTATTGTTTTTATTTCCATTTCCCTAATAATAAGTGAGATGAACACTTTTTTCTTTTATCTCTTTTGTATCACTTGTGGCCATTTTTTGTCTTATTTAGGGAAGCATCTTTTTCATCTCCTCTCTCCATGGATATGCATACAATATATAACATAAAGGGCTAATATGTGGGATAGATAAATGACAGACGAAGCTCAAAAACAACAACAAGATAAATACAGTGACTTCCTCTTTATTAAGATTTTGCTGTTTTTCATTCTCATCCCTGCTTGGTGGAGAAAAACCCAAACTGCTTTAGATGATTTTCTTTAACACTCCTGCCATCTAGTGTGAAGGGGGAAAAATGCTGGGGTCTGTGAGAAAGAACGTGAATGTACCATTTGCTTACTCAACTCTGTTCAAAGTCCATTTTATTAGGGAATAAACTATTAAAAACTATAGCTACTAAGGCTGTCTTGCTTTGCATTAGATTAAGTAAAATCTTTAAGAATTAAATCATACTTCAAAAATAATAAATAATAAATTATTTCACAGTATGCAGAAATATGAGCCTTGATTTCCCCTGTCACCTTTTGCCCTGTTTGGCCTCAGTTGCCATTGATTTTCATTACAACCATACATTCAGGTCTTTAGTATGATTATTTTCCTTACATTGTTGTGATAAGTAGCAAAGGAGGAGAATAAAATGGGAATATATATATTCCTCTAAGATTGGTTACGTCCTACTTAGAACTCCATCAAATGTGGTGCAATACTCCTGGAGTATGGGTTGTGTGTGCAGTATGAAGTGTAACGCAGCCACAAATGCAGCCACGTGGTCCGGGAATACGTTCACTCTTGAGTAAGTCTCGGCCTGAGCATGTGGAGAGAAGCCATGAGCATCGTGCTGGTTGATTTCTGGAGGTTTTCGGCTGCCAGATGCTGCATCCCTTGGGGCAGGGAGGGCTCTCACCCACCCCCTCCGAGGCGCCTGAGTGAAACAGCCTGGGATCCGGCAGCATGGTTATGGCAAGCATCATGTTATGTTCCTTTCTGGGAGAGAAGGACATGCGTTTTTTTTTTGTTTTATACTTAATACCCCTATTTGAAATCTTTTTCCTATATTTTCCTCCTTGTTATTCATACTAGATGTCTTCATATCTTTTCACTCTCTTACTCAAAAATATAAAATAGTAACTGAATTTCTGAACTCTGACAACAAGTTTAATCAAGAACAATGAAGAACCTATCCCTGGGTTCTGTGCCTGATATCACAGAGTCCCCCAATCACTGCATAGATAGGAGTAGCCCTCAGTTCCATCAGATGGTGACCCAAAAATCTAACAAGCATACCTCTATCAATGTATAACCATCCCCACTCCTAGTACCAAAACCCCGTGCCATCCCACCACTACAATTATCCCTCTGCTGAGTGCTCCCTATTTTCCCTCTGGTTTTCACTGAGTTCTAATTGAGACAAGCAATTTGTTTTATTGTTCATTTTCAATTAGTTTGTTTTAGTAATTTATAGTTCACATGAATAAAACCATACAAAAATTCTTTTACATCCTGAACAGAATTACTGAAAATTCCATTCATTTATTTCTAAAAATGCACAATTTTATCTAGTTTTAATAGTGGAGTACAGTCCATTACTTAGCCAGTCATCTGTTAGTGGATATTTTCCCCCTTGGCAGCAAGGTGGCCGCCGCCTCAGAGCTTATAGGAAAGCCAGGTATGAGCCGGCAGTGATGGGGTAACTGCAGTCTCATGGGAAGGGTGGGGGTACCAGCTCATCCTTCACGCCCTACCGAGGCCACGAGTTGCCTCCCACAAGCGGCTCTCCTGCACAGCCATAACACCAGATGCACAGAAACCAATCTCTTACTTATCTGACTCTTTGCAGAAATCCAAAATCATTATATGATTCTCATAACCAGCTATAGAAAACAAAGTATTTCACAATGTCTTTTCAGCAATTCTGATTGTTGGGGGGGAAATTCTAAACAATAATGTTGCATCTTTTGTCGAAATAATGAATGTAATCAATGTAGAGAAAGGTTAAGTAGAAATCATCTGCCTCACAGGCATTGGGAGGGGTGGGAGGTGGGTATACTGGGGTTCTTGGTGGTGAAAAATGAGTACTGGTGAAGGGAAAGGTGTTTGATCATTGTATAACTGAGACTTAAACCTGAAAGCTTAGTAACTTTTCCCACAGTGATTCAATAAGTAAATATAAGAAGTAATAAATAAATAAAATTATGAAAAAAAGAAAGTAAGGTAGAGTTTATACCCAATTCAATCAGCTAATCAGTGGCTGAATAAATAGCAGTACTTCTACATAAAAAAAAATTAAAAAATCATACACCACGACCAATTAGGATTCATATGGGAGGTGCAGGGATGGTTTAACATTCGTGAGTCAATCAACATAATCCATCATATCAATAAAAGAAGTTATAAAAAACCAAATGATCATATCAATAGATGCAGAGAAAGTATTTGACAAGATCCCGCCCCCGTTTATGATGAAAACTCTCAGAAAAATGGGCATTGAAGGAACTTTCCTCAAAATAGTCAAAGCCATCTACCACAAGCCCAGGGCAAGTATCATTCTCAATGGGGAGAAACTAAAAGCCTCTCCTCTATGATCAGGCACAAGACAAGTTTGCCTGCTCTCGCCACTCCTATTCACTATAGTACTGGAAGTTCTGGCCATAAAATTTAGGCAAGAAAAAGGTATCAAGGGCATACAGATAGGAAAGTAAGAGGTCAAGCTGTCACTATTTTCAGACTATATGATAGTATACTTAGAAAATCTTGAAAACTCTACAGAAACAATAGGTTTGTGTAGTAAAGTGGCAGACGACAAAATCAACAGCCATAAATCCAGGGGTTTCCTGTAAACAAATAATGAAAGAAAAGGAAGAGATATTTAAAATCCTGTTCACAATAGTACCTCAGAAAATCAAATATATATCAAATCAGCTTAACTAAGGAGGTGAAGAACATATTCAAGGAAAATTACAAAAAGCTACCTCAAGAAGTACAAGAGAACACTAATAAATGGGGACACCCCCCCTGCTCATGGATAGGAAGGATTAACATTATCAAAATGATAATACTCCCCAAAGCACTATACAGACTTAATGCAATTCCTATCAGGATACTCATGACATCCTTCAAAGAAATAGCAAAACACTCCTGAGAATCATATGGAACAATAGCCCTCACGAATAGCTATAGCAATCCATGGGATAAAGAAGATGGGTGGCATCACCTTCCCCAACTTCACAGCATGGTATTAGAAAAGAAACAGACTCACAGACCAATAGAACAGAGTTGAATATTTTGTCACTGACTCTCAAATATATGATCACTTAATCTTTAACAAAGGAGCAAGAAATGTGGAGTGGAACAAGGAAAGCCTCTTCAACAAGTGGTGCTTGGAAAACTGGACAGGTACCTGCAAAAAAAATGAATTCTGATCTCTGTCTAATGCCAGGTACAAAAGTAAGAACAGAGTGGATTAAAGACCTCAACATGAGAAATGAATCCATAGGTCTACGGAGGAAAATGTAGGCAGAACCCTCTATGACATTGAAGTTAAAAGCATCTTTAACGATGAAATACCACTGACCAAGCAAGTGAAAACAAACATAAACAAATAGCACTACACTAAACTAAGAAGCTTCTGCACCACAAAAGAAACAGTGACCAAAATACAGAGAGAGCTCATGGAATGGTAAAGAATATTTTCCCAATGCCTATCTAATATGGGTTAATTTCCAGTATATACAAGACACTAGTATAATTGTACAAGAATAAAACCTCCAACCCCTTCAAAAAATGGGGAAAAGAAATGAACAGAACCGTCCTCAAAACAGAAATACAAATAGCCAAAAGGCACATGAAAAAAAGGTTCCACATTGCTAATCATCAGGGAGATGCAAATTAAAACAACTATGAGATATCATCTAACACCATAGAGACTGGCACACTTCAAAAAGAACAAGAACAACCAGTGCTGGCACGAATGTAGGGAGAACGAATGCACTTCCCAAAAACAAAAGCCCAGGCCCAGACAGATTCACTAGTGAATTCTTCCAAACATTCAAAGAAGACCTTTTGCCAGTTCTCCTCAAGCTTTTCCAGGAAATTGAAAAAACAGGAACCCTCTCAAACAGCTTCTCTGAAGCACATATCTCCCTAATACCTAATGCAAACAAAGGCACCACCAACAAAGAAAACTACAGGCCAATATCCCTGATGAACACAGATGCGAAGATCCTCAACAAAATATTAGCAAATAGAATCCAACAACTCATCAAAAAGATCATATACCACGACCAAGTGGGATTCATCCCAGGAATGCAAGGATGGTTTAACATTCAGAAATCAATCAACATAATCCATCACATCAATAAAAGTAAAGATAAAAACCATATGGTCACACCAATAGACACAGAGAAAGCTTTTGACAAGATACAGCACCCGTTTATGATGAAAACTCTCACCAAAATGGGTTTTGAAGGAACTTTCCTCAAGATAGTCAAAGCCATCTACAACAAACACATGGCAAGCATTATCCTCAATGGGGAAAAACTAAGGGCCTTTCCTGTAAGATCAGGAACAAGAGAAGGTTGCCCACTATCACCACTTCTGTTTAACATAGTACTGACAGTACTTGCAATAGCCATTAGGCAGGAAAAAAAGACATTAAAGGTATCCAGATAGGAAAGGAAGAAATCAAGCTCTCACTATTTGCAGACAATATGATACTATATCTCGAGAATCCTAAAGCCTCTACCAACAAATTTCTAGAAACAATAGCCTTGTACAGTAAAGTCGCAGGCTATATAATCAACGCCCAAAACTCCATGGCCTTTCTATAAGAAAATAATGAGAGAGAGGAAAGTGACATGAAAAAAATAATCTATTTCACAATTATGGCTCAGAAAATCAAATACCTCGGAATCAGCCTAACTAAAGAGGTAAAGGATCTCTACAATGAAAACTACAAAACGCTACTCCATGAAATAAAAGAGGACACGAGGAAATGGAAACACATCCCTTGCTCATGGATAAGGAGAATCAACATCATCAAAATGGCAATACTCCCGAAAGCATGATACAAATTCAACATGATCCCTATAAGGATACCCATAAAATTCTTCAAAGTTATAAAATCAATGCCCAAAAGTCCATGGCTTTCAAATATGCAAATAGTGAAAGAGAAGAAAAAGACATGAAGAAAACAATCCCATTCACAATTGTGCCCCAGAAAATCAAGTACCTAGGAATCACCTTAACTAAGGAAGTAAAGGACCTGTACAAAGAAAACTACAAAACTCTACTTCAGGAAATAAAAGAGGATACGAGGAAATGGAAAAATATCCCCTGTTCATGGATCGGGAGAATTAACATTGTCAAAATGGCAATACTTCCCAAAGCACTGTATAAATTCACCGCAATTCCTATTAGGATACCCATGACATTCTTCAAAAATTTGGAGCAAACACTCCTGAAATTCATATGGAACAATAAGCCCCCACGAATAGCTAAAGCAATTCTGGGGAAAAAGAAAATGGGAGGAATCAACCTCCCTAACTTCAAACTCTACTACAAGGCAGTAAAAATTAAAACAGCATGGTACTGGAACAAAGGCAGAGCTGTAGACCAATGGAACGGGGTTGAATATACTGACGTTCCTCCCCCCCACCAAGCATACGAGCATCTAATCTTCGATAAGGGGGCAAGAAAAGTGAAGTGGAGCAGGGAAAGCCTCTTTAACAAACTATGCTGGCAAAACTGGATGGCTATATGCAAAAAAATGGGCTCAGATCTCTGCCTAACTCCATGTACAAAAGTAAGATCTAAGTGGATTAAAGACCTCAACATCAGACCGGAATCTATAAGATACATTGAGGAAAATGTTGGCGAAACCCTTCATGACATAGAAGCTAATAGTGTCTTCAAAGATGTCACACCGCTGGCCAAGCAAGTGAAAACGGAGATAGATAAATGGGACTATCTTAAACTAAGAAGCTTCTGCACCTCAAAAGAAACAGTGACCAAAATACAAAGACAGTCAACAGAATGGGAAAGGATATTCACCAACTACACATCTGATAAGGGGTTAATTTCAAGGATATACAAAATACTGGTTCAACTCCACAAAAAGAAAACATTCAACCCCATCAAAAAATGGGGAGATGAAATTAATAGAAACTTTGACAAAGAAGAAATCCGAATGGCTAAAAGACACATGAGAAAATGTTCCACATCATTAATCATCAGGGAGATGCAGATCAAAACCACAATGAGATATCACCTCACACCGCAGAGACTGGCCCATATCTACAAGAACAAAAGCAACCGGTGCTGGCGCGGATGTGGTGAGAAAGGGACACTCCTTCACTGTTGGTGGGAATGCCGACTGGTTCAGCCCTTCTGGAAAACAGTATGGATGATTCTCAAAAAACTAGAAACTGAGCTCCCATTTGACCCAGCAATACCACTCCTGGGAATATATCCCAGAGAGGCAAAAAAGTATAGCCGAAGTGACATCTGCAATTGTCTGTTTATTGCAGCCCTCTTTACAATAGCCAGAATCTGGAAAAAACCTGAGTGCCCGAGAACAGATGACTGGTTGAAGAAACTCTGGCACGTTTACACAATGGAGTACTATGTAGCTGTTAGAAAATACGAAGTCATGAAGTTTACATACAAGTGGTACTACATGGAAAGTATCATGTTAAGTGAAATGACTCAGAAAGAAAGGGATAGACATAGAAAGATTGCATTCATCTGTGGAACATAAAGTAACAAAATAGGAAACTAACACCCAAGTATGGCAGAGATTAGTACCAGGAATTTTACTCAATGACCCGGAGGACAACCACACATGGTAGGGGAAAAGGGAGCTCAGAAAGAGAAGGGAACACCAAATAAAGGGTGTTGGGAGGATCGGCCCACGATGGGAGAGCATGCTGAGGGTAGATTGTCGACCAAGCATGATTGCCACTCAATGCCTCTTTTGCAGACCACGGCACTCAAAAGGAGAGAGAGGGAAATGCCCTGCCACAGAGGCAGGGTGGGATGGGGGCTGGGGAGGGGGAGGGGATGCTGGGATCCGTGGTGGTGGGAAATGCGCACTGGTGGAGGGATGGGTGTTTGATCATTGTATAATTGAAACCCAAGCACAAAAATGTGTAGGTCTACAACTGTACCTCATGGTCTCTCACTAGTAAAAAATAAATAAATAAATATAAAAAAAAAGAAATAGATCAAGCACTCCTGAAATTCATATGGAACAACAAACCCCACGAATAGCTAAAGCAATTCTTGGGGAAAAGACATGGGGAGGCATTATCCTCCCCAACCTCAAACTCTACTACAAAGCAGTAATAATTAAAACAGCATGGTACTGGAACAAAGGCAGGGCCACAGACCAATGGAACAGGTTGGAATATCCATACACACAACCCCAAATGTATGAACATCTAATCATTGATAAGGGAGCAAGAAATGTTAAGTGGAGCAAGGAAAACCTATTTAACAAATGGTGCTGGCATAACTGGACAACCACATGCAAGAAAATGGACTTAGACCTGGACCTAATACCATGAACAAAAGTCAGATCAAAATGGATTAAAGATCTCAACATGAGGCCAAGTCCATAAGATACATTGAAGACAAGGTCGGCAAAACCCTCCAGGATATTGAGGCTAATGGTATCTTCAAAGACGATACTCCACTGACCAACCAAGTGGAAACAGAGATAAACAAATGGGACTATCTTAAACTAAAAGGCTTCTGCACCTGATACAATAACCAGAATACAAAGACAATCTACAGAATGGGAAACTATACTTACCCAATACCCATCTGATAAAGGGTTGATATCAAGGACATACAAAGCACTGGTTGAACTCTACAAGAAGAAAACATCTAACCTTATCAAAAAATGGGGTGATGAAATGAACAGAATCTTTCCCAAAAAAGAAATCTGAATGGCAAAAAGGCACATGAGAAAATGCTCTACATCACTAATCATCAGGGAGATGCAGATCAAAACAAGAATGAGATATCATCTCATACCACAGAGACTGGCCCACATCCAAAAGAATAAAAGCAACCTGTGTTGGCATGGATGTAGCGAGAAAGGGACTCTCCTTCACTGCTGGTGGGAATTCCGACTGGCTCAGCCCTTTTGGAAAACAGTGCGGACAATTCTCCAAAAATTAGAAATTGAGCTCCCATTTGACCCAGCAATACCACTACTGGGAATATATCCCGGCGAGGCAAAAAAGTACAGTCGAAATGACATCTGTACTTCTGTGTTCATTGCTGCACTATTCAAAATAGCCAAAATCTGTAAAAAAAAAAAAAACAAAAAAAAAAAACCGAATGCCCGAAAACAGATGACTGGTTAAAAAAACTTTGGTACATCTACACAATGGAGTACTATGCAGCTGTTAGAAAAGATGAAGTCATGAAATTTACATACAAGTGGGACTACATGGAAAGTATGCTAAGCGAAATGACTCAGAAAGAGAGGGACAGACATAGAAAGATTGCATTTATCTGGGGAATATAAAGTAACAAACTGGGAGACTAACCAAGAATAGCTGAGATAAGTACCAGAAGGTTCACTCCATAGCTTGGGGGCAAGCCACACATGCTGAGGGAGAAGGAAGCTCAGATAGGGAGGGGAGCACCAAGTAAAGGGTGTTGGGAGGACCCTCCCAGAATGAGAGATACATGCTGAAAGTAGATTATAGACTGAACATGATACCCACTCAATGCCTCTTTTGCAAAGCACAGCACCCAAAAGGAGAGAGAGAACAAAAGGGAATGCCCTGCCACAGGGGTGGGGTGGGATGGGGAGCTGGGGAGATGGGAGGGATGCTGGGAGCATTGAAGGTGGGGAAGGCACACCAGTGGAGAGGTGTACTCAATCATTGTATCACTGAAACCCAAGCACAAAAATTTGTAAGATCAACAACTCTACCGCATGGAGTTTCACTAAATAAAAATTTAAAAAATTAAATTAAATTAAATTTTTAAAAAGAGGGCGTGGTAAAAGGATGGTGTGGGCACTCTGGGACAATATTGCAGGGAAATGGATGCTCTAGTGCAAGGTGTGATGCAGGATATGTTTACTATTCTATCAGCATTATGGTAACAACTTTGCCTAAAATTAAATTTAAACAAATAAATATGCTAATTCAGAACCCAGAAACTTTTGGCAGAAATGTGAATGGACTATGCATTAAGCTATGGCGCCGTGCCCCCCTCTCCCCGGAAGGAAAGGGTGTCTGTCTCTTCCACCTCCCCTCATCCCCCAGAGGCACAGCTGCCACCTCAGAGCTTATTGGACAGCCAGGTATGAGCCAGCAGTGACTGGGGCAACTGTGGCCTCATGTTATGGGGGAGGGGGGGCAGAACTGGCATGGTTTTCCCACCCAGCCAAGACCACGAGTTGCCCCCCCCCCCCACACACACACACACGCACGCGCGCGGCTCTCTGGCACAGCCAGGGAGCCAGAGGTACACAAACCAATCTCGGGACTATGCGGCTTTTGGCAGAAATCCCTCCAGGCTTAATTAGTAAAATATCAGAAATCCAAAACCTCAAGGCGCGATAGTGGCTGTGCGACATCATATGGTTGTGATAACCAACAGAAGGAAACAAATTATTTCACGATGCCTTTTCAGCAGGTCTGAATGTTGAGGGAAAAGTCCAAATAATAATGGTGCATTTTTTGTTGAAATATAGCACAGCGGGTAGGGCGTTCGCCTTACAAGCGGCCAACATGGCCGACCCGAGTTCAATTCCTCTGCCCCTCTCGGAGAGCCCGGCAAGCTACCGAGAGTATTCGATATGCCAGACACAGTAACAACAAAGTCTCCAATGGAGATGTTACTGGGCCTGCTCGAGCAAATCGACAATCAACGGGAGGGCCTTTACCTTTACCTTTTACCTTTAATGAATGTATTAAACTAGAGAGAGAGTTAAGTGGAAATCATCTGCCTCACAGGCATGGGGAGGGATGGGATGGGGGTCCTATATTGAGGTTCTTGGTGGTGGAAAATATGCACTGGTGATGGATGGGTTTTTGATCCTTGTTTGACTGAGACTTAAGCCTGAAAGCTTTGTAACTGTTCTCAGGTTGATTCAATAAATAAATTTTTAAATAATAATAATAAAAAATTTTGGAAAGGAGAAATTTTTAAAAGCACCTACAAAAATAATAAACCTTGAGGCACTGTGCTAAATGAAAGACAGTAGTCATAAAAATTATGAAAGGTCTCCTCCCACCTCTCCCCACAGCTCCCGAACAGCCAAAGCAATCCAAGATTAAAGATGATGGAAGGCATCAATTTCCCCAAATTCAAATCGTATTATAAGGTTGTAGTAATTAAAATACTGTAGTATTTTAATATATCTAGATATGGACAGTCTCTCAGACCAATGGAATAGATATAGTTATCCAAAGACAGATCCTCTGGTTTATGGATAGTTAGTTTTCAAAAAGAAGCAAAAAGTATGAAATGGAGAAAAGATAATCTCTTCAAGAAATGGTGTTGGAAAACTGATCGTGCAAATTGATCATGCATAATTTATCTGCAAAAAAAATAGAACTAAGACCTATTTCTAACACCATGTGCAAAAGTCAAATCAAAGTGGATTAAAGACCTTGATATAAGGTCTGAATCCAGAAACCATATAGAAGAAAACACAGAGCACTCCATGATATCAACGCTAGAGACCTCTTTAAGAATTTATTGCTATTGGTCAAACAAGTGAAAGCAAAGATAAACAAAAGAAACTATTTAATTAAACAACTTCTGAACCTCAAAGGAAATGATGACCAAAGTAAAAAGATAATCCACAGTCTGAGAAAAAATATTTTCCCACCACTCATCTGCTAAAGAGTTAGTATCCAAAATTGCCAGAGAGATAGACAGTGGGTAAGGAACTTGCCTTTCATGAAAATGACCCTTTTTCAATCCCCAGCACCCCATATAATGCCCCCAAACCTGCCAGGAATGATTCCTGAGCACAGATCCAGAATTATGCTCTGAACATTGTATGACAAAAAAAATAATTAAGATACTCTGGGGCTGGAGCGATAGCACAGCGAGTAGGGCGTTCGCCTTACAAGCGACCAACATGGCCGACCCGAGTTCAATTCCTCCGCCCCTCTCGGAGAGCCCGGCAAGCTACCGAGAGTATTTGATATGCCAGACACAGTAACAACAAAGTCTCCAATGGAGACGTTACTGGGCCCGCTCGAGCAAATCGACGATCAACGGGAGGGCCTTTACCTTTACCTTTACCTTACTCTGCATCACTATTTAACAGAGAAATGCAAATCAAAACAGCAATGAGATAATAATCTTACACCATAACCATGGAACACATCAAAAAGAACTAAAATAGTGTTGACATGGATGTAGGGATAAAGGGACCCTTTGTCCACTCTTGGTGGGAATGATGGTAACTGGTCCAACCTTTTTGGAAAACAATATGGACACTCCTTAAAAAAACTTCCATGTAAACCTAAATGCCCAAGAACAGATGACTGGTTAAAGAAACATTGGTACATCTACACAATGGAGTACTATGTAGCTGTTAGAAAAGATGAAGTCATGAAATTTATATACAAGTGGTACAACATGGAAAGTATCATGCTAAGCGAAATGAGTCAGAAAGAGAGGGATAGACATAGAAAGATTGCATTCATCTGGGGAATATAAAGAAACAAAATATGAGATTAATACCCAAGAATAGCTGAGATCAACACCAGGAGGATTACTCCATAGCTTAGAGGCCAGCCAGGCATTCTAGGGGAAAGGGCAGCTCAGATAGAGAAGGGAGCACCAAATAAAGGGTGTTTGGAGGATCCTCCCAGGAGGGGAGATGCATGTTGAAAGTAGACTATGGACTGAACATGTTTGCCACTCAAAGCCTCTTTTGCAGACCACAACACTCAAGAGGAGAGAGAGAACACAAGGGATTGCCCTGCCACAGAGGCAGGGTGAGATGGGAGGGATGGGGGTGGGAGGGATATTATCCATGGTGGTGGAAAATGGGCACTGGTGGAGGGATGGGTATTTGATCATTGTATAATCGAAACCCAAGCACAAAAAATTGTAAATCTACAACTGTACCTCATGGTGCTTCACTAAATATTAAAAAAAAATTAAAAAAAAAACAAAAACTTCCATGTGATCCACAATTCCACTTCTTGGAATTTGCTCCAAGGGTCCAAAAAGACTTTTTTTTTTTTTTGCTTTTCTGTTCACACCTGGTGTTGCTCAGGGTTTACGCCTGGCTCTGCAGTCAGGAATTACTCCTGCTTATGCTCGAGTATATGGGACGCCAGGTATTAAACCCAGGCTGACCACATGCAAGATAAATGCCCTACCCTCTATACTATGCTTCAGCTCTCAAAAACACTTTCAAGAAAAGTCATTTTTTTCTTCATAATTTTATTTATTTTTTTCTTCTTTTTTATTTATTTATTTTTAAATTTTTATTAGTGAGACACCATGAGGTACAGTTGTAGACTTACAATTTTTTGTGCTTGAGTTTCAGTTATACAATGATCAAATACCCATCCCTCCACTAGTGCCCATTTCCCACCACCACGGATCTCAGTATCCCTCCCACCCCCATCCCTCCCATCCTACCCTGCCTCTGTGGCAGGGCATTCCCTTTTGTTCCTTTTGGGTGTTGTGGTTTGCAATAGAGGCATTGAGTGGCAGTCATGCTTGGTCTATAATCTACTTTCAGCATGCTTCTCCCATCCTGGGAGGATCCTCCCAACACCCTTTATTTGGTGCTCCCAAGAAAAGTCATTTTTTAAGAAAATTTCTATGTTCATTGCAGGAGTACTCTTGAAAGACAAGATCTGGAAACAACCCACGTGTCCAAGAACAGATGAGTGTTCTTGGCAGTCACCTTACTTTTGGACAGATGAAAGAAGTTATGGTACATATCCACAGCGGATTATTACTCCACTGTAAGAAAAGATGAAGTGCAAGTTGTTGCTACGTGAATGTATCTGGACGGTATCATCGTATCATGCTGAGTGAAATTAGTGATCTCTATCATAGGCAGGACATAAACAAACATGGTAAGGAATAAGTTCCAAAGGTAACAGAAGCTAAACACTTTAGAATCTGTATTCAAGAGGAAGCTGACAGGGTAGCAATCTTGGGTTGGGGACCTAGGACAAGGAGGGGAACACTGCAGCAAGGTGGAGAGAAATGACTCCTCTGGAGCAGAAGGTGATGCCTGAAATTGATGAAGTGATAAGCATGAAACACCATCAGTTAACAGTCCTGTAAACTACAATGCCTAAAAGAAAAAACACCTGCCTGTCAGAGGCAAGCTGGGGTGGGAGGGAAATGGGGACCTGGGCCAAGGGATGTGGACAGTGGTGAAGGAATTGGTGTTAGAACATTGTACACCTAAAACTCAATCATGAATATGTTTATAAGTCATAGTGCCTCAAGCAAAATTTTCACACATTTCTATGGATATGAAAAAAGCTCCATGCACTAGAGCACACACTTTGCTTGCAGGAGCCCTAAGCACTCTGCTGCGAGCAGCTCCCCACCCCAGCATCCTGTTGGGGTCACCCCTGAGCAAGAGACAATAGCAACAGCCGCTGTATTGGCTGATTCTAGCAGTTAGTGTTGACTTACTCCTACAGATATTGTTAACAACTGTGGAGGAAGTAGACACTGTTCCATGGGGAGAGGATTTTAGTTTGTGAGGATGAAAAGGTGGCAGCAGTGATGTAGCTCACTGTAAGTGTAAATATCTTTGGCTAGTATGCTAAAAATGGCTACTGGTGTAACTCATTGCTTGTATTTTATCATCTTTTTTTTTTGAGGGGGTAGATTGATTTGTTTCTGGGCCACACCTGGCGATGTTCAGGGTTCACTCCCAGCTCTGCACTCAGAAATCACTCTTGTTGGGGATAGGAGAACCATATGGGATGCCAGGAAGCCAATCCAGGTTGACTGTGTGCCAAAGTAAGTGCCTTGCATACTGTATTATAGCCCTGACCCATACTTCAGTTTTTAAAAATAATTAAAAACATTGGGGGCTGAAATGACAGCACAGCGGGTAGGGCGTTTGCCTTGCATGCGGCCCAACCCAGGTTCAATTCCCAGCATCCCATATGGTCCCCCGAGCACGGCCAGGAATACGACCAGGAGTGCATGAACTAGGAGTAACCCCTGTGCATCGCTGGGTGTGACCCAAAAAGAAAAAAAAAATTAAAAACCCTCCTACCGTTATTGTGGCGTTAAGAACATCTTTCCACAATTCTTTCCAATCTTAAGCTATAATTTCAATAGTTTACCAAATTTTCTTGGACTGGAGCAATAGCACAGCAGGTAGGGCGTTTGCCTTGCCATCATAGCCCACCGGAGTTCAATTCCTCCGCCCCTCTCGGAGAGCCCAGTAAGCTACCGAGAGTATCTCGCCTGCACGGCAAAGCCTGGCAAGCTACCTGTGACGTATTCGATATGCCAAAAACTGTAACAACAAGTCTCACAATCTGTTGTGATACGTTACTGGTGCCCGCTCGAGCAAATCAATGAACAATGGGAGGACAGTGCTACAGTGCTACCAAATTTTCTTACACTCCCTGACAGAAATTAGAAGAACTAAATTTTTACCTTATTCAGCTAGTGCTTCTTAACAAATAATAATAAATAATTATAATTAAAAATAAAAAACAATATGTGCAGTTCACAACATATAGGAAAAATCTAAGTGATGAGTAACCCAAAGCAATGTCATATTACTCAAGATTATATCACATACTCAACAAAGAAAATTTAATTTCTAGAGAAATGATAATATTAAAATTTTGTTTAGCCTTCAAAGAGTGACAGTCTTGGAGAAATTAACACAGGAAATGAAAATAATACAACAAATTTTTATTTTAGATTCTTCCATTGTCTCTGTTAAGAGTCTTTAAGTTAAAAACAATATTGTGCCTATAGGTGAAAGGGAGAGACTTGACCTGCACTTTGTTTCATAATTGTCTTTAACTCGTTATCGTTATGTCAAAGAGGCATGTTTAGAGGTTACATATTCTAATTTCCTACTATAAATTATTGACCACCACAGGCAAAGTGTGGAAATTAATGAAAAACAGAGGTTATATAGGCACATTGCCCCCCCCCAAAGTTGACCACAAAAAGATTTTTTTAATTAAAGCCTTTATTCTTTATTTTTAGGGACCACACACAGTGATTCTTGAAGAATGTGGCATCCAGGGTTGAATCCAGGAACTTACACATGTGAGGCAGATGCTATTCAACTTAAATCATCACATCGCACCCCCCAAAAAAAATTTCTATTTTTTTTAGTTTATTTTATTTTTATAAAGTAGTTCACAATATCTGATTATACTTAATATTTTAACAAAAATCCCTCCACCATTATACCTTCCCACCACCATATTTTGGGTGTTTCCATCTCGTGCCCCAACCCTTGCCCCAAAGCAGAACTGAAATAATTTTTTGTGTATTGTTTGTTATGACTAAACGACTGAAAATAATTTAAAAATATTTCCTTAGGGGATAGTGTGTGAAGATGATTGTATTTCACCCAGAGGCCATTAAGCCCTTCTACAAGAGATTACTAATATGTTGCTAAATTAAACCCCATCTAAAGTGGTGTGCTACTCTTGGAATACGAATGGTGTGAGGTATGAGATATCACGTGGGCCAGGATTTTAATTTGGCTGCCATGACTGGGTTCCTTGAGGCAGGGAGGGGCCTCACCCACCTCCCTCTGGGTTACCCCAAATAAAACAGCCTAGAATAGGGGCCGATGGCATGGCTATGTGTCATTTTATGCTCTCTTCCAAGAGAGAAGGACAGTGAGTCTCTGAATCGTGGTTGTTGATGAGATTATCTGGTGCCAGCCAGAGGTAGCTTGTGGATGTGACTGCCAAGTCGTCAGAAATGTGGAGAAGGGGAGAGAACATGGGTGGTGGACACCCATTCCCAGTTCCGTTGAATCTGGAGTTTTCAGTCACAAGTCCCACATACCTGGGTTTTCTGCAGATTAACTCTTGGGTGAAGCTCGGCTACATAAAGACTTTTTAAGAAAAACTGGTTAGATATTCTTTTAAAATTTGTTCTGCTTTACATAAAACTCAACCCCTCATTGTTATCTATTTTATTTTGTCCAAACTGATGAAAATTTCCTAAGTGTTGCCAGTCTCTGAAGCTGCATTTGAGAAACACTTGAAGAGTGTTCCTTTGGGGCACTTTCTCTAAAATTCTTGAGACGCTAATCTTCCTTCATCTGCTCCTCCCACTCCTCCCAGAATCTCATAAATTAAAGAAGACTTAAGTAAAAACCAGGCTAGTGCCTTATAGAACACTTGTACAAAAGCAGACTTCAGAAAAAAAAAAACATTTTTTGAGAGGACTTTTCTCTTATTCAAGGACAATCTAGAAACTCATCTGACCTGACATTCCATCTATCTGATTCAGGTTCTGCCCACACATAAGGCCCTCAGAGGCAGATGGGAGAAAAACAAAAACCCAGGTATCCCTAGGACATACCTTACCAAAAGTGACTTTGCAAGATTTACCCAGTGTGCTTTTACTTTATGAGACTTCCCACAAATTCAGTTTCTTCAGTTCATCTCTTCTTTTGTGTCATTTTTATTAACGTGAAATTACTATTTCTTCTTCATTTCATACAGTTCAGAAATAAAATTGAGTTGTACTAAAATGCCTTCACCTCTTGATGTTCTCCAGGCACCTGGGTTCATCAAAGTTCATGTATTTCTCTAAGCATTACCAGTTCACTCTCCATACCATCCTCCCAAGCACAGAGGGAGTAAAATAATTCTGTGTCTCCACCTCCACATAAAAAGTCACTCTCTTTGTAAATAACTGGTACATTTTCAGCTGACATGTAGTAGATTGTTCTGGAAAGAATAGGAGTATGATAAAATAGAACAGATGATTCAGAGAGTCCCTAGAAAGTGTCACAAACAACTCATAATGCAAATGCAGGAGTAGGAGGACATCTGCATTCTGAGTCACTCCATTTTCTAGCAGGGAGGAATCATTACATCCTCCTGCACTGTAAACGTTGTGCCTTTTAAAAAGTCCAACCAGAAATTAGGCACAGTGTGCCCTGTCCAAAGACTTCATCTGATCCCTCTCTGCTCTCACAAAAACTCAACGTATTTTAAAATTCTTTCAATTAGTTATTGACCACCACAGGCAATGTGTGTGTGTGAGCATTGGTAATGGTGACTGAAAAAGAATGCGAACCTTAATTTTCTGTTCCTGCCTTTGTCTCTCTCAGGCTTGAAATAAAACACATTTAACATATTGCTTTTGGTGGAAGAGATACATGTTGTTTGATTTTATTCTAGAAAAATTATAAAGTAAAAGGCCCTCCCGTTGTTCATCGATTTGCTCGAGCGGGCCCAGTAACGTCTCCTTTGGAGATTTTGTTGTTACTGTGTTTGTCATATCGAATATATCACGGGTGCCTTGCCAGGCTCTGTCGTGCGGGCGAGATACTCTTGGTAGCTTGCTGGGCTAGAAAAATTATAGCAACAGTTATTTCAAAGGGGTTTGTGGAGGGTTGATTGATGAGTACATAAAGATGATGGCCAAAATTTTTTAAATGTGGAAGGGCTGAGGTGATAGAACAGTGGGTATAGTGCTTTCCTTGCACAAGGCCTTCCCAGGTTCAATCCACGTCATTCCATATGGTCTCTTGAACACTCCCAAGGGTAATTCCTAAGTGCAGAGCCAGGAGTAATCCTCGAGCATTGCCAAGTGTGACCCAAACTTGAAAGAAAGAGAAAGAAAGAAAGAAAGAAAGAAAGAAAGAAAGAAAGAAAGAAAGAAAGAAAGAAAGGAAGGAAGGAAGGAAGGAAAGAAGGGAAGGAGGGAGGGAGGGAGGGAGGGAGGGAGGGAGGGAGGGAGGGAGGGAAAGAGAAAAAGAGAGAAAGAGAGAAAGAGAAAAAGAAATAACAGAAGGAAGAAAGGAAGGAAGAAAAAAGAAGGAAGGTAAGAAGAAAGAATAAGGACAGAAACCTAAGTACTAAGTCCCAGTCTACGTGGCTGTCTCTGTCCTCGGAAGGTTTAAGTAGATAAGATGGGGTGTGTCACTGCCACAGTCCAGCTGCCATCACGCAAACAGAAGTGCTGATCTCTTTGCAGTGGAGAGAGACAGAAATTTATTGTTGGTGGTTTTATCTAACTAAAGGAATAAAACATCTGGTATAGGAGCTGGATAGAGCACAGCAGTTATGGTGTTTGCTTTGCAATTGGTGGACCCAGGTTTGATCCCCAGCACCATATAAGTCCTCTGAGCTCCACCAGGAGTGATCCCTGAATGCAAAGCCAGGAGTCAGCCCAGAACACAGATGGGTGTGACCCAAAACAAAACAAAAAAGATGGTATAAAATAAAACTAGTTTTCAAAAGCAGGCACGAAAACGTGAAACACATGGTCAAAGAGATAGTTCAGTAGTTAAGATGCTGACTTCCAGGTGGTGTACCCTGGCTCAGCCCCTAATTGAGTCCACGGTTCCCTGGTACCCCTGGCAGTGATTTTCAAGTACTGAACTGGGAGTAGCCTGGAACACTGCTGGGTCTGGGCCATAAAATAGTTA
This sequence comes from Sorex fumeus, assembly GCF_029834395.1. NCBI lineage: Eukaryota > Metazoa > Chordata > Mammalia > Eulipotyphla > Soricidae > Sorex > Sorex fumeus. Next base: position 9,159,577 of record NW_026606103.1, read on the forward strand.
AGAAAGCGTCAAAGTTTAAGACATCTCCTAGATAGGAAGTGAATTCACAGTCCAGATCCTCTGTTCTGTTCTTCTGAGAGGAAAGTGACTGAGGCAAAGGAAGTGTGTGGGCGTGTGTGTGTGTGTGTGTGTGTGTGTGTGTGTGTGTGTGTGTATGTGGCTATATAAGAAATCTTCATTGGGATTAGGAAGCAGGGGTTGAGATGTTAAGTCACAGGATAAGTTGAGGGAATTTTTGGCATGGGAACCAACCAAAAATGAAAAAGAAGAAATCTGGCCTAGAATATCAGAAATACAGAGTCAGGGAAGCTTTACTGAACTTTCCTTCTGATCATTCCTTACGGAGAACATTAAAGATTTGGGAAGAGAGTTCTTGAACCAAGGGCAAAGAGAAACAAAAGGTATCAAATACTGTCAGCTGCATGACTTAAAGATCCAATCCACAAGTCTCTTCCTTTTGACCCAAATTTGACCAGATTAAATTGGGTCTGGCAAACTCTAGTCATTTTTGCAAAAAAAGAATATCTCCTCCAAAGGGGAGAAGAATTACAGACTTTTCTGACTACAAAGACTTGCTCCTCTTTTAAAGGAAAATAGAAAAGAAGCCCCAGAGAAAAAGCTGGGATCTCTTAGCCAGCCTTCCATCCCTATACATGCCACAAAAATGGGGAATAAAAGACAGTAGACAACAGAGGAATCAAAAGAAAAGGTCACAAACGTAGCTGAGGCCTTTGAGAGTCATCAAGAAAAGAATGAAATACCTTCTGTGTTCCTATAGATACTCAGAAATCTGATGAAGAAATACTCTGGTTTGGACTAGGTCTTTTGTTTTATTTTGTTTTTCAGGATCACTCCTGGCAGTACCAGGGGTTGAATCTGGGTTGATATGTGCAAGTCAAGCATCTTAATCCCTGTAGTATATGTCTGGCCCCTTGGGTTAGGTTAAGCTAAATTTCATAGCTAAAAGGTGGTCTGATATTGCAAGAAGTGGCAAAAGAGATGGAATGAACAGTTAGTTGAGTAGCTGCTTGGGTAAGCTTAAAAGGTCTTTGTGAGAAGAGAGGAAGAGAAACTAAAATAAAAAGCAAGAATTACAGTTTCCACTGTGGAGCAGGTAATCAAGAAGATACAGGATCAGGCCCCTGCCAAAATTAAATAGAAAAATAGCAAACCCCAACAAGAGGATAAAATGGGAAGACTTGGAGAAAACCCTAAACCAACAGACAGAGGTCCTAAACGTGGAAATCCAGAGTGCTTCAAGAGGGAATGCCCAGAATTTAAAAAGGAAGAAAAGAGGTCTCAGTACTCATGATGTTGTGCCCGAGTTTTGGATCCCCAGTTGCGGAGAGAACCAGTTCCACGCATGATAATGCAAAATCAAAGCAATCTTCTTACTAGCTCGAGCCAGCGCTAGCTTGAGCTAGGGTCCAAGTCTCATCCAACGCAGTGGAGTTTTGACAAGGACCCCGACTCCAAATCACAAGCAGTTTATATAGGTTCAGAGTTAGGAGCAGTTTCTATACTGGTCTATTTTTAGCATTGGTCCTATTACAACAGTGGTCAGCAGTTAGACAATGGTTAGTAATAGGTTCTAAGGAGGGTACAGTGACCCCTCATGACCGGCCAGACCCAACTGCCCAGTTCCTTATCTAGGCACATTCCTCAACTGGGAGTCTACCAGGAACTTTAAATCCTGCTCCAGGGAAACAGAAACTGAGCCCTAGTTGAGACTTAATGTTAGATACAGCTTGTCATGGCATCAGTTTCGCCCTCACAATGATTTTTGATAAGGACTAGAAAAGTCAGGATTTCCTTCTACTTGGCCTCACCAGAAAACTTTGATAAACTTGATGAACTTGAGAGAGAGGAGGTGATTTGTTGGCCAATGCTGGAGCTCCTATTCCTCTCTCATATGTCAGTCAAAGGACACAGTACTCTCTGAGCACAGATTATCTGTGTCAGGGGTAAAGAGGGAGGGATTCCAGGTCCCTGATTTTAAGATTGCCTGGGATCAGAACAATTGATGAATCATTCTTATATGTTTCAGAGGCTAGAACCAACGTCTAAGGCCATGATTTAACCACCAATCTAGGCTTATGGACATGGAAGGGACAAATAACAGGAAGGATGACCCTTAATCAGAAGAGGAACAAAGCCCTTTCTATCTCTGCAAGCCCTAAAGATCGCACCATTACAAATCAAACTAAAATCAACCAAGAGAAATAGTTTATAGGTGACAATATTATTACAGTCTCTCCTTCCCTCAGTAGAAATGGGGTATTGTCTCCAGTTACTATTTCCCCTTGTAGAGGAACTAATTAAAGATCAACTACTGGAAACTGCATACAACATCTCAAAACTCAAAGGTAAGAAATGAATAGATCATGTAGGCTAGTACATGTTTTGAGAGCTATAAATCTGATAGTCCCAGCCCATCAATTTTGTGGTGCCTAATCCATATACACTCCTCAGCAAAATCTCAATTTAACACAAGATTTTCAGTATAGTGGATCTAATGATGCATGAGTATGCCCTCAGATGCGAAAATGACATCATTTTTCCCTTGTATGAGGAAAATCCCACAGCAGGAGAAAAAAAAAGTAGCATTGAACAGGGTGTGACAGAAACTCCAAACTTATTTGGCCAAATTTCTAAAACAAGTCCGAGAGGAATTCTAAGCAAATGAACACCTATGAAAGTTGAATGACCAACTAATATCTGGGAGGGATAGGAACAAAGTGTTAGAAACTGCTGTCAATCAGCTCAGTGTTTTAGAAACCAAGAGTTTCTAATCATATCTCCAAGAATAACTAATTTTCTACAAACTGTTGTAGAAAAGGAAGTTAAATATTTAGGGCACATAATCAGTGAAGGGAAAAGGCTAATAAACCTAGAAAGGATATCAGACACAGTGGGTCTACATCTATCTAGAACTAAAAAGGAGCTCACAAAGTTCTTGGGATTAAGTGGCTAAAGATTGATTTGTATGCTTACAGTCTATTCAAACTCAAGTTACTATAATAACTTCACATATCTTTGTGTTCCTAAAGGAAATTCAAGCAGCAGAGAAACTCAAACAAATTCCCATTACAGCCCCAGTATTAGCCTTGCCATCTTAAGAAAAATTGATGCCTTTGTATGTACCTGTGGACCAGGGAGTGGCCCGGGAGAGCTCACCCAGACTTGAGAAGGAGAAATAGACAGTCTTTGTCCTTCTGAGCTCCTCAACTGGAGCTTGGAAGCCTCAAATCTTGTGTCATGCTGGCCCACATTCAAAAGAGCAAAAGCAACCAATGCTGGCATGGATGTGGCGAGAAAGGGACACGCCTTCACTGTTGGTGGGAATGTCGACTGGTTCAGCCCTTCTGGAAAACAGTATGGACAATTCTCAAAAAATTAGAAATTGAGCTCCCATTTGACCCAGCAATACCACTCCTGGGAATATATCCCAGAGAGGCAAAAATGCATAGTCGAAGTGACATCTGCACTTGTTTGTTCATTGCAGCACTCTTTACAATAGCCAGAAACTGGAAGAAACCTGAATGCCCAAGAACAGATGACTGGTTAAAGAAACTTTGGTACATCTACACAATGGAGTACTATGTAGCTGTTAGAAAAGATGAAGTCATGAAATTTACATACAAGTAGTACAATATGGAAAGTATCATGCTAAGCGAAATGAGTCAGAAAGAGAGGGATAGACATAGAAAGATTGCATTCATCTGGGGGATATAAAGTAACAAAAGTATGAGATTAATACCCAAGAATAGCTGAGATCTGCACCTGAAGGATTAGTCCATAACTTAGAGGCCAGCCGGGTATCCTAGAGGAAAGGGCAGTTCAGATAGAGAAGGGAGCACCAAATAAAGGGTGTTTGGAGGATCCTCCCAGGAGGGGAGATGCATGTCGAAAGTAGACTATGGACTGAACATGTTTGCCACTCAATGCCTCTTTTGCAGACCACAACACCCAAAAAGGAGAGAGAGAACACAGGGGATTGCCCTGCCACAGAGGCAGGGGGGGATGGGGGGATTGGGGTGGGGGGATATTATCCATGGTGGTGGAAAATGGGCACTGGTGGAGGGATGGGTATCTGATCATTGTATAATCGAAACCCAAGCACAAAAAATTGTAAATCTACAACTGTAAGAAAAAAAAAGAAAAAAAATCTTGTGTCATGGTAGCCACTGTTTTACCAGTAAAGGAGAGAAGAAAATTGACTCTTGAGGGAGATTTAATAGTAATCATCCCTTATGGCATTAGAAGTATACTTAGTCAAAAAACTGGACAATGAAAGAACCTCCCAAATTCTAAAACAGGATGACATACTACTAGAAAGTGATGGTGTGGTTTTGACTATCAATACTTGCCTAGAATCAGCTAGTGTGTTGGGATAAGGAGAGAGAGAGAAGAAGTAAATGTTGTCAAAGCACAAGTACTTAGACATCAAAGAATAACAACAACAACAACAAAACTAAGATCAGACATGAGGGAAGTCCTGTTGAAGAAAATAGGCCCTCATTCCCCAGAATGATTAGGAAAGTCTCTAATCCTCCTGCCCTCATCAGGAACAACCGAGCAGCCAGGAAAGTAAGAGTTATAAGAGGTAGACTGTTGTACCAGGACTAAGAGATGTGCTCTGAATATCCTTGTTGCTCCATGACTGCAGAATGTGCTCAGAATGTCTAGAGTCTGCTTTTCAAAGTAACATTCTTGGGCAGTTTTGCTTCTATATTTTCCTGCCTGCTGCCTGTAAATGCCCCAACTCAATCAAATAATCTATAAAACTAAGTTCTCATCTTTATTAGGGACCCATTCTTTGAAGCATGAATCTCTGTCAGCATAATTCAGTAAAACAGAATTCTTCCACTTCTCAGAGCATACTGCTTGGTTTTATACTGGTTCTCAGTGAGAATTTTATCATGAGTCCCATTACACAATAGGGTCATGCATGTTGAGGATGTGTCATCCTGAGTAATAGGAGGAAAAAGACATAATGGCTGTGTTCTAATTGATGGAAGCAAATTGCCCCAATGGTAGGTAGGTAAAATAATCTAATCACTGGTTAGCACAAACCTGTAAAACATATGGCCTCAGTTGGCTAGGCAGTAAAAGTTCTTAAAGGACAAGAAGACACAATGGGCATTGACTCAAAATCTGCTTATGGAATGGTACATACTTTTGGGAAAATCTGGATGGATCCAGATCTCATGAACAGTAAAGGAAAGTACATAGTGCATGGGGAAGTAGTCAAACAGGTTTTGGAGAGTCTACTGCCTTAGGCAGATAGAACAATTGTCTATATGGTCACTAGAAAGGAAACACTATGGAAACTGTACTAGACCTGCAGATGAAATGCTAAAAGAGCTCCCTAGAGAGACCAGACTATTGAGCTTGGTCTCAAGTGTTCCAAAGGGAACCTTGAGCCTGTAAGGTGTAATGACCAGGAAAGAAGAAAAAAAAACAAATATGAACCACTGGGACTGAAGACAGCACAGGAATGCACTCTTGGTAGGCAGGAGACAACAGGGAAACCTATGATGAAGGAACCTTATCCATAGTGCAGAGGGTCCCAGCCACATGGGATGCAATACAATAATTATGGTTGTGTGTGTCTCTATACCATTGCTGAGCAAGTGTGTGGAGGATATGTAACCTGCCATGGAATAACCAAGAAAGCAAGCAGTCAGCAAACATATTTCAAGGAATGTAGCCTCCTGGGTTAGACCAGTTCAAAGTATTTAGGTGGACTTCAATGAAAAACCTAAGGTGGAGAGAGTTATACCTGCTAATGAGTGGATCATCTTTCTGGTTGGATGGAAGAGTTCTCTTTGAAACTGCCACCACAGGAAATGACCTTAAGATTATCTTGGAACAGATCACAACTAGGTTCAGTCTGCTGGAAAACACTGATTCAGGCAATGGAAGCAACTTTACCTTGAGGGTATTAAGGGGACTTATGGAAGGGTTAAACTTTACTTTGGGGTATCACTCAAGTGCCTAACCCCTGGAATTCTACCTTCTTGTCTTCAAGAAGGTAGAAAGAGTAAATCAGACTCATCAGAAACATACTATCAACTTAAGTTCAGAAACCAAAATCCCTTGGTCAAAATGCACTTCTTGGATTAGGGCAGTCCCATGAAAGGGTCTCTCTTATGAGAGGCTTCAGTATGTAGGAATAACTACAGCTCTCCCTCTATCTCAGAGACCAAGGATCAATTTTAAGGAAGTTTATACTGGCCATGTGCTCTATCCTGTCACCCCTTAGGCTAAAATGACTCCTACCCAAACTTCACCTGCTTAATTTACTGTTCATCATTTCCTCCCTGGTAACCTGGTTTTGACCTGGAAAGAAAAGCAGCTCCAAAGGAGGTTGGAGGGTACCTTTCAAGGACTCCTAATAACTGACAGTAGTGTGGAGACTGAAGAGGAAAGATGAACTCATGGGGGAGTCTAACAGCTGGGCAAAGGGAAACAAGACAGTGGCAAGTGTTGACATCTCCAGAGGAATTTCCTTAAAGTTGCTTTAAGGAAAACCAAAAAACTCTTTGAGCCTTTCCAGTGTCAGTTATATAAGGGACACATATCAGGGTAATAATATGGTTGTTAAGGACTCTAACACAAAATTAGAGAGTAAATACCTAGTGAAATTAGTGATTAACATAACCAGGACTTCAAGGTCTCAGACTAGTAATCTGATGCCAGCCAGGTTCTACCATGTGGAAACCCAGAGTTAGAGACAATTTTCAAGAGAAAATAAATGTTTATCCAGAATCAAAGAATTCAATGGCATCTCCCTGTCTGGGTTAGAGCACTGTATTGTGACACCCAGAGCCAAGGGTGGACAGATACTACTTTAGGAAGCAATTTTTTGAGAGGATTCAAGACAAACTACACCTGCCAGAGATAGTCTCACCAACTGTCACAACATATAGTGCAGTCCCTTCCCTTTAAGCTTCCATAATCTAGCAATCTTGGACCAAACACCCAAGGTGGCCTTCAAAGTCTATGAACTGGGAGCAAATATTTCAGGAAGAGATCTCCTAGGAAAATAATTCTTGGTGTTTGTGAGGAATGTTATTTTATCCGCTATCAGTCCTGTCCCAGCTTGCCATAAGGAATCTGATCTACCTCACACTGATTCTAAAAGAGTGCACATAATTGAGGTCAGTGACATGTGAGTTCAGATGGAAAGGAGACATGTATTGCATGCTGGTTCTACACCAGGATAAGGATGCAAAGGAAAATCAAACCCATCTATTACTACTCTTTCCCACTCCTTATAACTCTCTAGGCAGGGGGAAACATTTTAAAACTCTTGGGGCAATTATAGACCGGAAACTTTACTCTAAATGTCATTAGTGAACTGGCAGTGGCAATTATTCAACACTATATATACCCTGGTGGATGTATGGAAATACTGTGGTAATAAGAGCCTCTGGGATGCATTACTGTCTGATTGAATGGGAAATTTGCTTTTAGTTCTATTGGTCATTCTACTCATCTAGGTATCTCATCAAATAGCCAAACATTTTTAAGGTTGCCATTGACAAAGACAGCATCAATAGAGTCTTTTTTGACTGTCCAAATATATATATATTGGACAAATAAACATATACAATGGAAGTGCAAGGGGAATTTCCAGTGAATTGAAGGCCTGAAACCAGGTAGCTATTGGGTTTGAGTCTACTCTCTTCTGGTGGTCCACCAGTAAGAGATGTGAATCAGATTAATTATATTTATTAAAATCCCAATTAGATTCATTCTCCTCTGATGAGAAAATCCAGCAAATTCTAGAGCAATTGGGGGAAAAAAGAAATACAGAGATGAATCCGAATGGCTAAAAGGCACTTGAGAAAATGCTCTACATCATTAATTATCAGGGACATGCAGATCAAAACAACAATAAGATATCATTTCACACCACAGAGACTGGCGCACATCCAAAAGAACAAAAGCAACCTGTGTTGGCCCAGATGTGGCAAGAAAGGGACCCTCCTTCACTGCTGGTTGGAATGCCAGCTGGTTCAGCCCTTTTGGAAAACAGTATGGACGATTCTCCAAAAATTAGAAATTGAGCTCCCATTTGACCCAGCAATACCACTCTTGGGAATATATACCAGAGAGGCAAAAAAGTATAGTCGAAGTGACATCTGCAATTGTTTGTTCATTGCAGTACTCTTTACAATAGCCAGAATCTGGAAAAAACCTGAGTGCCCAATAACAGATGACTGGTCAAAGAAACTTTGGTACATCTACACAATGGAGTACTATGTAGCTGTTAGAAAAGATGAAATCATGAAATTTACATACGAGTGGTACTACATGGAAAGTATCCTGTTAAGCAAAATGAGTCAGAAAGAGAGGGATAGACATAGGAAGATTGCATTCATCTGTGGAACATAAAGTAACAAAATAGGAAACTAACACCCAAGAGCGGCTGAGATTAGTACCAGGAGGTTCACTCCGTGACTTGGAGGCCAGCTGTACATGCTAGAGGAAAATGGAGCACAGATAGAGAAGGGAGCACCAAATAAAGGGTGTTGGGAGGATCCTCCCAAGATGAGAGATGCATACTGAAAGTAGACTATAGACCGAACATGATTGCCAGTCAGTACCTCTTTTGCAAACCACAGCACCCAAAAGGAGAGAGAGAACAAAAGGGAATGCCCTGCCACAGAGGCGGGGGGGGGGGGGGGGGGATGGGGGGATGGGGATGGGAGGGATACTGGGACCCGTGGTGGTGGAGAATGGGCACTGGTGGAGGGATAGGTACTCCCTCATTGTATAACTGAAACCCAAGCACGAAAATTTGTAAGTCTACAACTGTACCTTATGGTGTTTCACTAATAAAAATTTAAAAAAAGAAAGAGGATGTTTCTGTAGAGCAGAAGAAAACCTAGAAAGAAAGATCTCAGCAAGGAAGGATAAACTGAATATCAAAAATGATATTTATTTATGGCTCTCCCTTATTATAGGGTCTAGAGATGAAATAGACTTTTATAGACATGGAATCCCTCAGTGCATTATGTATATATGTGAGTGTTCATATGCATAGACACAATATCATTTATATTAAATTACTTTGCATACGAATACTATTTCACAGCTCTATAGCAATAAAATCATTATTATAAATATATATTGCACGTGGCAAGGCAAATGCCCTACCCACTGTACTATCACTCCAGACCCAGTCCCCCTTAAAAGAAATAAAAATAGAATTATGATAAAAATAGAAAGAGGAGGGAACTTGTTTTAAAAAAGCAGTTGATGTTGTTCATTTTCAAGACAAAGCATTTAACCTGCATGGAAAGTTGCTGGTAGCATGCTTATAAAAACACCTACAGATCTAACAGCATTTGAACAAACAGGATGTCAGAAGGGGACCAAAATTTTTAAATGTTTAAGTGCCAGAAAGTTCATGTCCTAGGAAAATATTCCTGCTACAGAAGAACAAAAGGAGGTAGAGACAACCAAAACTTGCTTCTAAAAAACCAACAAATTTCTTTCTGGGTTCAAGGGGACCGGGAGCAGAGATCCTCTGCCCATTTCCCCCTGTCTCCAGTGACCCAGGGATCATGCCCATACACCACCTCCTGTTGGCACCAGATAATTTCCTCATCAGGCACCATCCAGATCACCTGGCTTTTTCCCCCAGAAGGGAGCAACATAACTCCCACCATAGCCGTGCCACCAGACTCCAGGCTGTTTCACTCAGGGCACTCCAGAGTGGGTGGGGGTGGTGAGAGACCTCCCTGCCCCAAGGGACCCAGCCCTGGCAGCAGAAAACCTCCAGAACCCAACCACCACCACACTCAAGGCCGCTCCCAACACACTCGGGCCGAGCCTCACACACGAGTGAACGTATTCCTGATCGTACAGCCACATTTGCGGCTGCACAACACATCATAAGACACTCCCTCCCCTTTCTCCAAGAGTTCCACACCACATTTGATGGGATTCAAATAGTAGGCAACCAATCATAGAGGGAAATATATATATGTTTGCATATATACATATTTTCAGATATATATGCAAAAGCTCACATCAACAGTCTTTAACAACATGTTAGTGATATCCTAAAGAAATTTTTAATGGTCTCTGCCAAAATAGAACAATCGTCACACTGTTTCCTCCATGAATACTTTTTTGTGTCATTTTCAACGGTTTTTCATAACAGACAGACAATACAAAATATATTATTTTGGTTGTGCTTTGGGACAGGGATTGGGGCTTGGGATGGAAACATTCCAAATTTGGTGGTGGGAAGGTTTAATGTGGTGGGATTGGTGTTTGAATATTAAATGTAATCAAATACTGTGAACTACCTTATAAAAAAATTTTAAGTAAAAAATAAATAAATAAATAAATATTTTAAAACAATTAAAGAAAAAAACAACCAATTTCAAAGGGGGCATGATTTCTAATGATTCAATAAAAGCTAATAAAATATAGCTGAAATCTGGGAAGATTGTATACTCCATAGCACTCAGTCTTGTGCCCAGGGAAATGAAATGCTTGCCACAGCTACTTTGGATAATTCTGCTTACCAGACACTTGATTTTGAAAAATATTCAATAATCACCTCTTTCACTGTGATTTCACTTCTTGTCTCTACATACACCACGTTTGGACTGGATGAGTGTTTCTCATCCTGTGGCCGCACTCGTGACTTGAGCATGGGTAGCGCCCTGGGCTCCTCCACTTTCCTTGCGCATTTCTGGGCGCATCTCTGCTTACTGCTATCAGTTTAGCCCTGCAACACAACCAGGTGTGCCCCACCCAAAGAAGCAAAATGAAAACATTACAAAAGGGGCTGGAGCAATAGCACAGTGGATAGGCCATTTGCCTTGCACATGGCCCACCTGTGTTTGATCCCATATGGTCCCCTAAGCACCACCAGGAGTAATTCCTGAGTGCAGAGCCAGGAGTAACCCCTGTACATCGCTGGGTGTGACCCAAAAAGCAAAAAAAAAAAAACCCTATAAACTATTTGAAGGATGGCAGCATCATATCTAGTAAGTAGAAAGATATTACAATAAATTGTAGGAAATAGAATGCCTTCATAGTTTTAAATAAAGGGTAAAAGGTAAAAGGTAAAGGTAAAGGCCCTCCCATTGATCGTCAATTTGCTAGAGCGGGCCCAGTAACGTCTCCATTGGAGACTTTGTTGTTACTGTGTTTGGCATATCGAATACGTCACGGGGAGCTTGCCAGGCTCTGCCGTGCGGGCGAGATACTCTCGGTAGCTTGCCGGGCTCTCCGAGGGGGGCAGAGGAATCGAACTCGGGTCGGCCATGTTGGCTGCGTGCAAGGCAAACGCCCTACCGCTGTGCTATCGCTCCAGGTTATTGGCAACAATAACAAAAAATTCCTCAGACTAGGCTACCTTTTTTAAGGGGAAAGGGTAGGGAATGGGTCTGTAGTTTGAAGATCACCTTATTGGGCAAGAATTTCCAGATTGGTGGATTTTCCACCTGTAAGAGAGACTAAAACGCCTGGCCGCCCACCTACGAGATGGTCAGACTTCTTCATCAAGACCCTAAACGAACGGTTTGAGGCTCTTCGTGTTCCTGGAGCGAGCAGTTGCCATTGGGCTACACTAGCTCAAGACAGGGATGAATGGAGATGTTACTGACACCGCTCGAGCAGATCGATGAGCAACAAGATGACAAGTGATACAAGTGAAGTGAGACTAAAATGAAATTAAGCTGATTATTAAGTTTTAGTCAACCTTAACCTTGCATGAAAGGGTACATTTTGAGCCTATTGTTTTTTTCTTTCCTCCCCTCCTGTTCCCTCTCCTCCCATGCCTAACCATCTCCTCTTTCTTTCTTCTTTTTCATTCTTAAGAAACAATCTAGAATGTCCTTTAATCCAGAATCCTAAGCTGCTGGAAATGTGTCTGGACTATAAAGTAACTTCACAATGATTCTGTGAAACTTTGTTTTTCATCAAGGAAAAACAAGACAAATTCTTAATTAAATATTAATGATTCCCCTTATAGGGGCCTCTCTTGGTTTAGAGTTTGGGAGTCCCTTCCAGTTGTCCTTGAAAAACCACGTAGAGCCAGGATTGAACCGGATCTTCTGCATGGAAAGTTTATTCTCATCTTTCTCTGTACATTGTAATGTAAAAGAATTCACTTAATCAATCACACTGAAACCATCTTTAAGTGAAAAGGCAAGGATACTTTATATTAACTTCTAGATTGACTGCAGACTGCAGATAAGCAAACTGGCATGAAGCATGGGACCAGGAGTTCAGAGCACTGTTTACAGGAGTTTTTCTGGCAACCATAGCTTATTGTGAGATAAGGAAAAGGTCATAAGAATGGAGTTTTTCCATTGGTTACTTCACCATAATTGACCCTGCGGAAGATTACATGGTGGAGGCTTGAGGTTAGGAATGTTTGTGTTTAGTTCCCATATAAACATTTGTTAATTTACTAATTGTTTCAGTTGTCCCATCCCCCTTTCTGTCTAGAAAGCAGGTTGGTTTGGGTCCCTCTGTTCATAAATAATACTTTATGGTTTATAATTTGTTCATCTCGGCCCATCTCCTAGAATGGGTCACTCAGAGGTCCTGCCTGATTGTACCTCCTTAGCTACCTGTTTCTGCTCCTGATTTTCCCCCTGCACTTACAGGGTCAGGATTTCGATCAACAACACACCAGTATAAAACCAAAAGTAACAATATTGAAAGGGCAAATAAAGATGAAAAACTAAAATTCTGACCCTTCCCATATCATTAATCTTTTTTAATCAACATTTTTTCTTTTGTCTTTTTTTTTTTAGAGAGCCTCTTTTATCTTCAACCTTTATCTTATCTTTGCCTTATAAACAAATTTAAGATAGGAGTTAAGTTTTGGGAAAAGAAAACAAAATGGGGATAGCGGAGGGATACTGGGGATATTGGTGGTGGGAAAAGTACACTGGTGGAAGGATGGGTGTTCGATCATTGTATGACTGAAACTCAATCATGAAAGCTTTGTAACTGTATCTCATGGTAATTCAATAAAAAAAATTTAAACTTTAAAATGATGTGTTATCTATGGCCCCCATTTTTTTTTTTTTTGAAGAGAGGGTCATGCCCGGCATTGCTCAGGCCTTACTCCTGGTTCTGCACTCAGGAATCACTCCCAGTGAGCTTGGGGGACCATATGAGATGCTGGGAATCGGAAATCATGTAAGGCAAGTGCCCTATGTGCTGTATGATTTCTCCCACCCCAAAGTTCTTCTTGAACTCTAGACAACTGCTGGCTAACTTTTCCTAAGCCAGAAACTACTTAATTGGATGTGGTGATCCTGCTGTCCCACAATAAACATAAGCATGTGTCTCCACATTCCCCTAAGACTCTCTCATAAAAGATCATTGCCATTGCTGAGAAGATTATTGGCTTGCTTCTCATGTAACATCAGAACCGAAACACTTACACAAGGTATTGTACAAAAGTTGTATGATCAGGCTTTAAACCACTTGTAGTATAGATAATAATTAAGGAGAGACTGCCTTATTAGGGTTTGAATTCCAGGAGTGCCTCTTGGTTCATTGCAAATACTTCTTCGTTTTTAATTTTTTCAATTTTCAAAACTAGTTTTGTTCCATTTTATCTTCAAAATAAGGATAATAGCTTCCTAGTGGAAATGCTGGGACTGAATGAGGTAATATTTATCAAGTCCTTTCCAGTCTCTAACAATAACCAGTGCGTATGTGACCATAAATTTGTATGTGTGTTAGAGGGGATTGTTTTGTTGCAGGCAGCTCAGTAAAGTGGGGAGTCAGGCAAGTAGACTTGAGAAAAGAATGCTCCCACCTCTCTACTCCTTCACCATGGCCACCATGGGAGAATGTCTGGGCTGATAATGTCTGCTGTGAGCACTTACACTGCAAGGACATTCCATTAGCCCCACAGCTGTGAAACTGCACCTGAGATCCACTTGTTCTGCATGACATGGGAGAGGGTCCCTGCCACCCCATTCTCAGGGAGCTATGAACTCAGGCTGGAGCGAGGAATTGCCTTTGCAGGAAAGGAAAATCAGTTCTAACTTCCACACAGACCATCCAGATCCAACCCCGCCCCTTGCAGAAAAGAATTTCAGGAGGAGGCAAAATAGTGAATCAAAATAGTTTTATATGCTTGTTTGGGATCACACCTCGCAATGCTCAGGCCTTACTCCTGGCTCTGTGCTCAGGGATCACTCCTGGCTGTCTTGGAGGACCATACGTGGAGCTGGGGGAAGAATGCATGTCAGCCATGTGCAAGGCAAATGCCCTAGCCACTGTACTATAGCTCCAGCCCAGCAAGATGGTTTTTACTGAATAAAATTAGAAATATGTGAAGGGAAAATAATAGAGGAAGTAAAGGCTTGTCCGTAGTGGAAAAAGCAAAGTGAGAGATATGCAAGTGAGCTGTGTATTTAAAGGAAAACACAGGCTTGAAGAGCAAGCCCTAAATGGCTTTCAGGAGGAGCTTTTATACAATTCTTTCAAATGTTTTTTTTTTTCCTGGAATTTTGCATACAGAAAAGTTAATCTCTGTGTTGTCACAGGGTAAACCTTTTACTGTTGAGGGTATAAATTCCTTCCTTACAGTATTGATGGTCTTCTCATAATCTTCTCCCTTTCATCCTTCATGTCTCTTCATATTCTCATGGATTCTCCTGTAGCTTCTGTCTCACCCAGGAAGGAGTCCATCCTTTGGGTGGGGCCTTGGATTTCTACATCTGGGTGTTGCTTCAGTTTCTCTTCTTCAAAGAGCTCAGCACTTGTATTTCAAAGGGCTGTGGTATTTATGCCTTTGGAGCGGTAGCACAGGGTATGATTCCTCCGCCCCTCTCGAAGAACCTGGCAAGCTACCGAGATTATCTCACCCGCTCGGCAGAGCCTGGCAAGCTGCCCGTGACGTATTTGATATGCCAAACACAGTAACAACAAGTTTCAAAATGGAGACGTTACTGGGCCCACTCCAGCAAATCGATGAACAACGGGAAGATAGTTGGACAGTTGTTGGACTATTATTTCTAGGCTCAATAATCTCTTACATTTTATTATTTCCCTAAAATGCATTATCAGGGTCTCTCTTCCCATCTGCCTACAAGTTTATTTTTATTTTGTTTCATTTTTGGTCTGCATCCAGTGGTGTTGGGGAAGGAACTTGGAACCCCTGCACAATGCACCGGAACAGAACTTGCAACTCCATCCTGAGCATGTGCTGCAACGCTTTTATAAGCCATCTTCCCAGCCTTTGTTCATCAGTACTTTGTGATGAGCTATCATGAAACCCTGGCCCTAAAGCAGAGCTAGACTCAGAATGTTAGCTCCAGGGCCTTAGAAGGCTGGAAATCAGGTGGATTGTGACCAAGCCGTGTCTATGCTGCTTCTCACAAAATGGCCCTTAGCAGGGAAAAAAAAAAAATCAAAACTTCCAACCCCTGCCCTAAAGGGACAGACCTGCCTGACCTCAATCAAATTGCAGTAGACAAAGATACAAACATTTTAAACATATTGTGCTTTTCTTTCACTTTTTATTTTGCAGATAGTGTCCTCCCCCACGCCGGGCTGCGCTTCCCGGCAGCAGCCCTGTCCTGAAACATCCAGGCATTGAAGTTTACTTTTAAGACGCAGAGAAACTAAGACACGTTTCCTCCGTACTCATAATCTGACCATTCGCTGTAGGATCTACACGACAGCACAGATACATCGGCCGGCACGGTGCAAAGGGCGGAGAGGGAAAGGGGCAATCTGTGCACTCAAGGTTCAAGATTCGAGCCAGGGTCTTTCTGGCGACTCCCTTGGGGAGACAATCTTCAGAACGCCCCTTTCTAATAAAAGGCAGAATGACCGGCAGAGCCTAAGGACAGGCAGAGCTGTTCTGCAACATAGAGCAGGGCCGCCGGGGCCGTCCAGCGGCCAGTGTGCACCCCTGCTCTTCTGCCGTCCAGAGCCTGGGCCCGGCCGCCCGCAGAGCCAGCTGCCAGACCCACTGCCCGAACCCACCGCCCGGCCCCCGGAGGTGGCGGCGCCCGGCGGAAGCAGGCGGGGCTGGGGGCGGGGCCTGGGGCGGGCGGCTTTGTGGGAGGGGCGGGGCGTGAGTGGAAAGGGGCGTGGCGCTCCGGCGGTGGGTGTGGCGATGCGGAGAGGGGCGGGGCCGTGCTCGCGGGTACGTGTGAGGTGTCGGGAAGGGGCGTGGCTCGCCGGCGGGTGGGTGTGGCTATGAGGAGAGGGGCGGGGCGCGCTCGCCGGGAGGCGTGAGGTGCTGGGAGAAGGGGCGTGGCGCGCCGGCGGTGGGTGTGGCGATGCGGAGAGGGGCGGGGCGCGCTGGCGGCGGGGCGGGGCCGGGGCGCGTTTCCGGCGTGCGCGGGGGAGCGCCCCGGCGCGGGCTCCGCCGCTCGCGACCGCGCACAATGAGCAGGCGCCGAGCGCCGGAAGTGGGGCCGCAGGAAAACACGGAGAGGGCCGGCGGGACCGGAAGCGGGGATCGCGGCGGAGCTGGTGAGTCCCCGCGCTGCCTCTCCCGGAGCCTCCCACACGGGGGTCGCGCCGGTCTGCGGCGGCCCCGGCGGCGGGCGCGGGCGCCGGCCGGGCTGGAGTCCGGCAGGACCCGCGACCCGGGCGGCGGCTGGCGCTCCCGGTCCGCGTCCTCACGCCGTGCCGGACCCTGGCGGGCGCGGCCGAGGGGCCGGAGCCGAACCCCCGGGAGCAGCTCACTTCTCGCTTCCTGCCGCCGGCCGGCCCCGCGGGGAAACTGAGGCGCAGTGGGCGGGGCGGCGCGCTCCGCGCGGCGATGGGGCGCCGGGCGGGGCGGGGCCCGGCCCCCGGCCGGCGCGCCGACTCCGGACACCCGCGGGTCGCCGCCCCCGGCGCCCCTTTGTCCCCTCGGAGGGTCCGCCCGGAGGAGCTGTCAGTGCCCGCCCGGGTGTCGGCAGGCGTCGGCTCGCGTCTGGGTCTCACCGAGAATAGTCAGAAGTCGTGGAACTCAATGTGCTTCCGATGTGCGTGCATATCACTGGAAGGTGATGGGAATTCCATTAAAACTCGGAAAGAAGTACACGGATTTTTTTTTACAGCAGCTAGGCAGTGAATGGGGGGATATTTTGTGCTCAGACTCTCTTGCTGTAGTCTGATATTTGCCCAAAACACATTCTTTCAGGTGCGGAGTAAGAAAATAGAAGTGCAAGACCATGGGAGATGCAGCAAAACCCTACTTTGTGAAGCGTGCTAAAGACCGAGGGAGCATCGACGATGAAGATTTCAGGAGGGGTCATCCTCAGCAAGATTATATAATAATGGATGATTATGGCAAAGGCCATAGCAATAAAGTAGAAAAAAGCCTTCCCAGGAAGAAAGTAATACCAGGAAACTATGGGATTGTCCTCAGAAAAGGACCATATGCGACTTCCAGCAATCCGTATGCATTTAAAAACCCGATGTACAGTCCGCCTGCTTGGATAAATGACAACCACAAGGAGCCGAGCAAGAGGTGGCTGGCTGATGAACTGGCTGGAAATTCCGACGGTTGGAGAGAATTTAAACCTGGACCCAGGACTCCTGTTACGAATCGACCGAGGAAAGACACTTTTCAAGAAACCGAAGAGAGTTATAGGTGGCAGGACGGCAGAGGCTGCCGAGGTGTGCGGCGGCTTTTTAATAAAGGCCTGGTAAGCCTGGAAGCCACGGTGGAGGCGGAGGCAGGAAACCCTGGTAATGTGTTCCAACTCAGACCTTTGTGCTAGACTAATCAGCTGTATCTTTTCTTTTTTCGCCCAGATGGGTTTTACTTTCAGGAAAAGCAATTCCAGTTTTTCAGTCTCTGTTTAATGTGTTCCTTCTATTGGTCCTTTTAAGGGCTTTGCCACAGGGGCTCATTTTGCTTTGATGAACATTTGTATTGTTGCTTTTTTTGTTTTTTTAAGGAACTATATCAAAATTTCTGAGCGGGGTGTATATACTTGCTAATAGCATTACTATGATTTTTTTTTATTGAATAACGAATGTGTCCATGTTATGTAAAGTAACAGAATATAAAGCTAAAAAGTATTGTAAAAACAATGTAGACTGCATGAGAATTATATATGTTTTCAGAAATGCAAATAAAGCTTTTCTTGTTTGGAGCCCACAAAACTGTACAGGAGGCCAGGCATTTGCTTTGCATGCAGCCAATAGAATAGTTAAATCCCTGTAAGACCTATGAACCCCCAAACACCACCAAGGGTCACACCTGAAAACAGCCAAGAATAACCCTAAACAATACTGGATGTGGCCCTAATATCCCCCCCACCACCACCTCCCCACCAAAGCCCATTTCAAAGTGTAATTTTCTAAGTACTTGGTGCTTCTGTATTTTTGAGTTATTTTAGTATGTCAGTGTGGACTTTTTGTTCATAGGAGAGTTCCTATAAGTAGGAAATACTTAATTACTGGATAATGACTAACAATTATAAATTTGAAGGAAAAATAAAATATTTTGCCTAAAAGTGGAAATTATGCTGGAAAAGAGGGGGTTTACTAGCTTCTTGATGTAAGAGCTTTGGGTGACTATATAAGACAAAGTTGCAAACTGGCTGACCTGTTACAAGTTTTTTAAACTTAAATGTATTCCTCAGTCCTGCCACCTTCTGGGTCTCTGAAGCCCTTTTCCTTCATTTGGGGTGGGTGTGGATATCTGAAGCCCTTTTCCTTCATGCGGCATGCTGTGTGTGTGTGTGTGTGTGTGTGTGTGTGTGTGTGTGTGTGTCCCCTAGAGAATGAAAGTAACCCGGGCTTTGAATTGGTGACCTGGACATTTAGAACAATAGGGGAAAAGTCACACAGAAGTTTATTAAATAGCAGAAAAGGTGCTATATTGTACTTTTTAAAATAGGAAGAAAGAACATGAAAATACCTTACATCAAATGGAAACAGAGCAAGGTATGAGGCTGTGTGTTTTACTAGGAGCCTGTGGTTCGCTATGGGCCACAGAATATTCCACAGGGACTGCAGGTGGAAGTTGCATGAATAGGAGCCATGGAGCAGGCCTGCTGGCTGGGCTGTGGTGGCCCCAGCTAATGAAAGATTGGGAAATGCTTAAAAAGACCCGGTAGGGAGAGAACTTTAACCCCTTAAGTCTTTAAGCGAGAAAGAATTCGAAAGTGTATTTGAATACTAAGTCCTGATACCTGATGCCATGACTGAGGCCATGCTCAGCCCTGGTGTCTCAGAGGTAGATAAAACACAGATTTTCAAGCAGCACTGTGTCCAAGAGGCTGTTTTCTCAGCAGACAGTGAGAAAGCTGTGTGTGCTGCCCCCCCGCACAGAACTATGGGCCTGTCAAGGACTCTGGGACACAGATTAAACGTTGGAGGGTTTCCAGTTTGTGTGTGGTGTGTGTGTTTAAGGGTTTTATTTTTTAAATGTTCCTGTAATTGGGAGTGTGTGAACTTTGTGGAGAGGGCAGAAGGGCTCAAACCTGGTGGTGCTGGGTGTCACTCTGGGCTCTCTGCCCAGGGTTCACTCCTGTAGGTGCTCACGGGACCATATGCTGGGGAATAAACTGGGTTGGCTACATGCAAGGCAAACACCCTTGTAACCCTCCCCCCCCCATATGAATATTTTAGTTACCAGTAAAGAAGTTTAGATCAAAAGATTTGCCACCAGAGTGATACTTTTTTTTCTGGTGGGGGAAGGTGGACCACACCCAGCAGTACTCAGGGCTTACTCCTGTCTCTGCATTCAGGAATCACTCCAGGTGGGACTTCAGGGACCCTATGGAATGACAGGGATCAAACCCAAGCTGGTGGGGTGCAAGGCAAGTGCCTTTACCTACTCTCTCTCTGGCCCAGTACATACATACATACAGGGATGGTTTATAGACCAAAAACCTCTTCTGGGTATTTTTGTTTTTCCAAAAGCAGCTGTTTTAGTTATTAAGTACTTCTGAATGACAAATGTATTTTACTGTCTTCCTGTTGAAGCAGTTCTAAATATTTAAGTTCTGGTGTTTATTTCAGTCAGTAAGTGAAGGACTGTCCACCTTGTACTTTGAAAATCTTCATAAAGAAAATAGTACTGGTATCATGTTGTTTACTGTAGAAAGTTTGGTTGAAAGTAACGCAGCACTGTGCTTGGTAGGTAGTAAGGAGGCTCTTAAAACTAAATTTTCCTTAAATCAGAATTAGCTTATAAGGGAGCTTTTTGTGAGCGATGTAAGGAAAATTATGTTAGTTTGGCTTTATTTTTTAATTCTGCTTTTCATTTCTACGTTTCCAATCCCACTATTTCTATACTACAAATTTAATGATTTTGGAGTAATGCTGTTAATGAAAACGCTCCGTTTTATGTGTGACAAATAATGTGTCATGTACAAATAAATGTGTTGGAAACCTTGAAAGATACATATATTTATCACATACACAAAACCTGGGATGAGCCAGGTGTTTCTCTAAATTACAGAAATTTTACACCAATTTCTAGCATTCTCCTGGTGAGATTTTATTTGACCGCAATATGCCAAACACAGTAACTACAAGTCTCATGATGGAGATGTTACTGGACCTGCTCGAGCAAATCAATGAACAACGGGAGGACAGTGCTACAGTGCTTATTTTGCCTTATAAGTCTAGAAATTAATTTCAAAAGATGTGTGTAAATTCTGGCATTTCTGTTGTATATTGGTATGCTGTGAGAAATGTTTGTAAGTTCTTTTCAGAGCTTACATTTTTCAATAGAAGGTTGAGGACAAGAGAGGTAGTATATGGGTTAGGGTGCTTGTCCTTTGTACAGACAACCCTAGTTCCATCCCCGGTACTGCTTATAGTTCTCTGCTTTCCCCAGAACTGCCAGGAGTAAACCCTGAGCACCAATTGGTGTGGCCCATAACCCCCACCACCCACCAAAAAAAGGATGAATTTCAAAATATCATCTGTGTTCCTTTGTAGTGGTAGGGACCAAACACATATTCAGGGCAAGTGTTCAACTGTTGAGTTTCATCTCATCCAACTTTAATCTATTACAAATCCCTTTATGTGTCATGTGTCCCTGTGACCCACGTGTCCAGTGAGGATAACAGCATCCATGACAAGCTCACTATAGGAATCTGTAAGGCAGTAGTGGGCTTAAAGTATCGGCATCAGATCTGTCCCATAGTAAAAAAACTCAGCATTGGTGATTGCCTGTGGTGGTCAGCATGCTGTCAGGGTCTCCACATCCACTCACAGGAAGGAGTTAGTTATACTCTGTCTTCTGAAGATAATATAGTTCATTAGTTCTTTAGAGATAGTTATTTTGTAAATCTAAAAAAAATGGGAAAAAATAGTTGTTTTGTGATTGAGAGGAGTTAATAAAAGGAATTTCAGTTAATGTTTAGTTTCCTTTTTTAACTGTGGTGAGCAAATAGTATTTTTCTATAGGGTCATATGTTAGAGTCACTAACTTTTTTTTCTTCAGCAAAACACTCCTACCTCAGCCTGGGACACTGAAGTCAGATACAATTATTTGGGTTTTGTAATATTGGTGAGCAAATTACAAAAGAATAGATATATATCTCTTAAGTTCAAAAAAGAACTTCATCTCAAAATTTGAATCACTTGTGTAGACTAAGGCTCCTGGCCTTAAAAGATTGTGAGAAATGCCAGTAGGAAAATGCAAGTAATAAAATAGCCCAATTTTCTGATCAAATGACTACTTTGAATGTTTGGTTCATTTTGATTTCTTAAAAAACTGAATATTTTGACCATTTTTTCATTGCTACTCATTGTTAGGATGATTTGCAGAACTTAATCTTTGTGGTAGTTTTAACACAGTGTTTGGTGGCATTTGTTTTTCTCACACACCCTCCTTTCTTTTGATGCTGCAGTTCACCAGGTGTTACATATGCATGACTGTGATGCTTGTAGGTACACTTAGCTCTGATGCTCACTGAGGTTTCCAGAGTGGCTGGTGGCATGGCTGAACTTAGCTTGTGGTGCAGGGCATCACAGCATAGCTAGCTTCAGGCTCTATGCAGTGGTACTTGTGGGGACACTATGGATCTGAACTTGTGGCTATCGCAGTGTGAGGCATGCACTCTCGACCCCTGTACTTGTCATCCTCAGGGATAGTGGTTTTCTTTAGTGTCTTGTAATAACTTCCTTAAGTGAGAGGTCCCATACTTCCCTTTTCAGGTTCTCTGTAACTGCTCTACAGATGAGTGTTCTAACAGAGGGCTAGAGAGAGAGCTCAAAGGGTTGAGTGCGTGCGCACGCATGCACGCGCGCGCGCACACACACACACACAAACAACCTAGACATAATTCATAAGGGCAGTTCAATATATTGATGTCCTCTGTGACTAATTTTTGGTATGCTATTTAAAATACTAGTAACTTTTTAGAACTTGATAGATGTCATCAGAGCTTTAGATTTCAGTCCCACAGCTTGTAGTTTCATAAATAGTTCAAGTTTAAAAAAGAATGGATTTATTAGTTATAAGAATTGTAACAGCAGAATATAAATTCATTTGATCAAATGAATTCGTCTTGTTGAAAATTCATCAACTGCTAATTGTTTTTTTTCTTTGAAAAATGATCAATGTGCAGGCTAAACGTATAAGTGGGCAAATTTATCTTCAAACTTTCAATAAGTAAGAAGTGCCTTAGAATCCAATATATTTTACAGTAAATTTTAATTTCTGTTCCTTAATTAAAATAAAAAAGTATTGTTGTTGCAAAAAAAAACCAAAACTTTCAATAAATAGAAACTTCGCATGGTCTTCTTGATAAGCAAATAAGGAAAATTTAATTATGTTAAGACTAAATTTGCTACTCATGCCAAATTTACAACTAATAATGGTGGGTTTTTTTTTAACTTTTCAGATGAAAATCTATTTGGTATTTAAGTTCTCTGAAGGTACATTAGCCATATTTGCCTTTTTGACATTTTCACTTATTAGAAAAATGAGAAATCAAATGTGAGTAATTTTCATTAGAAGAGGTGTATTTCTAGGTGTGTCGGATATGTTAGGTGTGAATACAGTACGTAGTGTGATTAGGTGAGTAAGAAGTACAGGTATGTGTGCCTTTGGAGAGTAACTTTCACTGTTGCTCATGTGGTCTTTTATGTATTAGGAAGAGAGAAAATCAGATTGATTAAAGTAGGCTTCCTTTTACATTTTTCAATAAGTTGATTTTTATGGCTTAGTTGTCTTCAAATGAAACTTTTGATAAATATTCAAGCATTTTAGTCATGGGAGAGCTGCCCTTTTTTTTGCTCTGAAATCAGTCAACATCCGGATACCATTGTATAATTAATATGCATGTAAGCTCTAATTTTTTAATTCCGAAGATGATTTTTAAATATCGCCAATATCTTTCTCCTAATTTAAGAGAACAAGAAGCAGAGGTCCAGACCTAGGAAGGCGCGGAGGACTAGGAATGAG
Source organism: Sorex fumeus (assembly GCF_029834395.1). Classification (NCBI taxonomy): domain Eukaryota; kingdom Metazoa; phylum Chordata; class Mammalia; order Eulipotyphla; family Soricidae; genus Sorex; species Sorex fumeus. The sequence goes on from NW_026606103.1 coordinate 9,182,972, forward strand.
GAGAATGAGCAGGACGGAGAGTTGGACGGCCCCGTGATTGATGAGTCTGCGCTGTCGGCCAAGGAGCTGCTGGGCTTGCAGCAGGCCGAGGAGAGACTGAGAAGGGACTGCATCGAGAGGCTGAAGAAGGTAATGTCTTGGGTTCTATTTGTTCACTAAACAAAACATTTGCTAAAATATTTGTTGTGGTCTAAACTATGTTAATAAATAAGGGCTTTCGATGAATTAGGTATCATACGTGGGTGACCCATAATATTTAGGCACTGGAGGTTAAAAATGGAAATTTGATTTAATAGCATTGCTTCAATAAAAATGACTACTAGAAGATGGAGCAGTAGCACAGCTTACCTTGAGTGTGGCCAGCCTGTGTTAAATCCCTGGCACCACATATGGTCTCCTGAGCCACTAGAAGTGATCTCTGAGTGCAGAGCCAGGAATAAGCTTTCTGGGTGTGAAAACAAAAGGAAAAAATAATAACTCCTAGGAGAGCCCAGCAAGCTACCGAGAATATCTTGCCCGCACGGCAGAGCCTGATAAGCTACCCGTGATGTATTCGATATTCCAGACACAGTAACAAGTGTCACAATGGAGATGTTACTGGGCCTGCTCGATCAAATCGATGAACAACGGGAGGACAGTGACAGTGACAATGACAGGATGGCACTAAAGACCAAAAATTAGACATGAAATTATGTTCTTCTGCCATAAAGATCAAAAATTAGACCAAAAAATGATAATTTTTAAATAAAGGGAAAACAATTTTATGGCAAATTTTTGTTGACCCACATTTTTAAAACATTTACATATGTTTATTCTAAATCTCTTCAAATTATAGCGACCTCGAAACTACCCTACAGCCAAGTACACCTGTAAACTTTGTGATGTTTTCATTGAATCTGTCGCATTTGCTCATAAGCATATCAAAGAGAAGAGGCACAAGAAAAACATGAAGGTAACTTGAATGTAACCCAACCGATATGTATGCTGTTACTTACCGTCTTTGTGACTTTCTTCACTTAAGACTCTTATTTTAATAACTCTAATACTTAATATATTTTGTTTAAGCCAGAATATACAGATCAGATTGTTTTACAGAGCAGTTTTATAAATTTCCCGTAGGACAGTGTCAGGAAAATGAAGTCACTAGTAAGACTTAGCTATAGGTTCTTAAGCAAAGAAGCAGAAAGCAGGTAATCGAAATGCCACTCACTGCTCTTAAATAGTATGTTTTCTTATCTTTGCTTTCCTCATATTATCATTTTATATTTATAAAGAAATGTGTGGTATACAACAACTAACACAGCTGAGAGGGCTAAGAAAAGTTTTTCAGAAGTGTCTACAGTTTGTTGTCTCAGTGAATGTTGAAAGGTAGACTGTCAATCATTTTTAATCTCTACATTAATCTTACAAGGAAAAGCAAGAAGAAGAGTTACTCACCACGTTGCCCCCACCGGCCCTCGCACAGATCCATGCCATCGGCAATGCCATTGACAGAGTGGTGCAGGAGTGTGGCTTACTCAATGAGAACTTGGAACAAAGACTAGAAATTAAAAGGATCATGGAAAATGTGTTTCAGGACAAGTTACCAGGTATTTTCTAGATTTTTTTCTTTCCTATTTAGATATCTAAAATCACCCCATTCATTTTCTCCTGCCAATGGTAATTTTCTTTTGATAAAAGCTAATTTGTCATATCCTGAAGCTTTTTATATTTTATGTGTTTTTGCTGGCTTCACGTATTGTTGTTTGTTATGAAAAACCGCTGAAAATGCTCCAAATTAGTTTCCTTAGAGGAAAAAGTGTAAAGATTATTGTATTTCACCCAGGGGCCACTAAGCCCTTCTATAAGAGATCACGAACATGTTATTAAAGGTTGAGCCTTGTGTGTATCTGTAAAAAAAATATTTCCCTCCAAGATTGGTTGCCTCCTACTTTAAACCCTATCAAATGTGGTGTCATGCTCTTGATGGGTGGTGTGAGGCATGAGGGTCGTGAATGCAGCCGCGCGATCAGGAATACATTCAGTCCTGGGTGAGGCTCGGTTCAGGCATGTGGAGAGCGGCTGTGAGGGTGGCAGCGGTTGAATTCTGGGGGGTTTTGGCACTTTTTTAAAAATCTCAGGGCTAGGACGAAGGAGACGTTACTGGGGCCTGCTTGAGACAATCTACGAATAACAGCATGGTCATGTTCGTCCTGATCATGGCTTCCAGAGCTAGGTCCCTTGGGGCAGGGAGGAGTCTCACTTGCCCCCCCTCCCCCCTCCACCTCGAGTGAAACAGCCTGGTATGAGGTCCAGTGGCATGGTTATGACTTTTGTATTAGACTGGTTTTAATTATAAATTTAATTGAGCACAAGTTCTGTGGCTTTTATATATATATTTGTCTTCTAAATTAACAATATTTTGAGTTAAAAATATTTATACAGTCATTTTCACATAGGTTACTTATGTCCAAAAAAAGGTTTTGACTTGAAAGAATTACTCTGTCTAAAATTAGTTTTGGAAACTAGTTAATAAAAGATTTTCATGTATTATTAAATTGATTTTTTTATTATATCCGAGCAGTCATGTTTATAAAGTTCTCCCATAAGTGAATTTGATTCGTTGGTAGGACTAGTTGGCAATTTTAAGTTTATCGTCATATCCATAGATTTCTTTATTCTGCTGGAAGAATTATATTGCATACCATTTTGATGTACATATATATCATACAAATAAATTATGAGGGTATGGGACTTGGGTTTGTTCCCCAGTACCTCACAGTCAGATGTGGCCCCAAATCCAAAATAGTGAGAATCTGATCATTGTATGTCAGTCTTCCGTTATTTAGAAAAGATTTTGTTTTTATTTGGCTCAGGGGACCATGTGGGATGACAGGGTCTAATTAAGGTTAGCCACATACAAGGCCAGTGCCCTGCCCACTGTCCTGTTGCTCCGGCCCCGTAGGTCATCCTTCCTTTAGTGTGGCCGTGTTGGGGTACCCTGTGGTGTCGACGGCCCATCCCTGCTCCCGTGTGTCAGCATGTTCTCCAGCCACAGGAGCCCCCCCCCCGCTAAATATTGCATGCATGCACAGCACACTCCAGCCATGTGAGCCATTTGCTTGACCCTGTTTTACTCTTTATCATTATCTGCCCACCCGTCCTATACCCTTTTTGCCTCCACTCACCATAGTTGCTTTAGCTCTGTTGTCAAAGAGTCCTAGATATTCTCCATTCTCTTTCTTGGTTTTGGTTTTTGTTTTTTTTTGTGGGGGGAGTGGTTTGGCTCCTTTTGATGCTCTGGGTGGGGCAGGCTACTCTCAATTTTGTGCTTGCAACTTGGCCCCTGTGGTGTTTGGGACTACAGTGGTAGGGGTTGAACCAAGGTGAGCCACCTTGGATATGCACCCTTGGCCTTGCACTTTCTGTCTCTCCAGCCCTTCTTTGTGTCATTATATCCACACAGGAGTGAGGCATCTGGCATTTGTTCCTTCTCAGAATTATTTAATATTGCAGCTTCTAAATCCATCCAAGTTGAAGCAAAAGGCAAATTTTATCTTATAGCTGAATAGTATATATGTACACTATTGTGTATATGTACCACAGTTTTTAATCCTCTTATCTGTTGTTGGTCATTTGGGTTATTTCCAAAGACATCCTTATTGTAAATAGCATTGCAGTGAACATATACTTGGATAAAAAAAAAAAAAACCCTGGATAAAAATCTCTTAGCAGACCTCAAACACATGAACTGGGATATAGTTCAGTGGTAGAGCACATGTCTTGCATGTGTGAGACCCTGGATGTATCCCTGGTACCACATACAAGAAAAGATTGACTCTTGTAGGATATTTTTAAAGTGAGGAGAGGAGTTAGCTTACTATGTTGAATAAGTGCTTGCATGCAAGAAAGTGCTATGTGCACATCTCCTAATTAAAAAAAGATTGGGGATGGAGAGATAGCACAGAGGGTAGGGCATTTGCCTTGCATGTGGCCAACCCTGGTTCAATTCCCAGCATCCCATATGGTCCCCTGAGCACCGCCAGAAGTAACTCCTGAGTGCAGAGCCAGGAGTAACCCCTGTGCATCACCAGGTGTGACCCAAAAAGCAAAAAAAAAAAAAAAAAAAAGATTTTTCTACAGCAATAATCAAACATTGAAAACATTTTGAAATGCCGTATATCGCTAAAGGTACCAAGTACCTTTCTTTTTTAATTGACTCCCCATGAGCTACAGTTACAAAACTTTCATGTTTGAGTTCAGTTATACAGTGATCAAACACCCATCCCTCTACCCGTGTACATTTTTTTTATTACCAATGGCCCCAGTATCCCTCTTCCCCCACCCCTCCCCAACCCTTCCCCTGTTTCCTTCGTGTGTGTGTGTGTGTGTGTGTGTGTGTGTGTGTGTGTGTGCCTGAGATTGAATATAGGGCCTCACACATGCAAGGCAAGTGCTACTTGTCTAGAATTTTATCAGTTATACTATAATTATTTTTCCAGGGTTTTCCTACAGGAATTACATTATTTGAAAAATGTTTAATGAAGTGACTTTATTTTAAAAGTAATTGCTGAAAAGATATTTTTTATTGTTTTCCTAAACCCTGCTCTTCGTAACAAATTACATCTATTTATCATTCTGAAAGTTGAAATATTTGCATAAATTCTAGTGTACTATCAGATTTACAAATGTAAAAAATAGACATTCTTTTTTGAGTTTCACATTTTAAAAATCACTGCAAATATTATCTAATCTAGCAGTTTCTTTAGTGTGTTTTTGACTGTTAACTAAATTGCAGTCAGTGTTGCTTTCCCTGTTAAATGAAAAGCAGTTACCTAGTTGTGTCCTGTAGTTTGTCTTTCTCGAATACGGTTCTGCTTTTGTGTTCTGCGTTAATTAATGGCTCCACTCCTTTGCTAGCGTCTTTTGTTTTAACAAAACTTCAATTTTTGACTTGTATTTATTTAAATTATCTTTTAGATTGCTCTCTGAGATTATATGGATCATCCTGTAGCAGATTAGGGTTTAGAAACTCCGATGTAAACATTGACGTTCAGTTTCCAGCCATTGTAAGTATAAAACGAAATGGAATTATACTTCGACTTTTTGAAGTATTCAACTCTTTTTCCCTATAAATTTTATTTTCTGCCAGTTTGTTTTTAGAGCTCTTCTTTTAATATTCTATATTTGTTTCACACTTCAACCACTGGTTGTCCAACATATGCGTACAATAGGAATGTTTAGGTTCTGTTAACTTGGGAAGGTGGTAAAGTCAACTTTCCAAAGACAGAAAAGAATTTCAGGTTTTTAACACTTTAGATATGTGTACATCTATGGTTTGATGTCTTACTTAATTCAGTCCTGAGTGTTCTGTCTTTCCACTCCATTAAAATTGCTGTGCTCTTAGAAGAGCCACACCTGACCTCTTACTGGTTCCAGCATGACTTGTAAGGAATTGGAGGAGACTTGATGGCTCAAAGGACTGGAGCTCATCTCTGTGGGAGGGAGCTGTAGGCTCGGGCCACAGCACCACTGAAATGACCTCCAGCACCTAGCTGGGCATTGCGCAAAACCACAAAGTAAATGCTGATTCAGGATTTTAAAACTGGAAGACATTTTAGTAGATTAATCGTTTATCTACTTGTGATTCCCATGGTTCTCTTTGCCAGTACTTTATGCCTGTTTAACCTGGAATGCTAGTTAAAAATCAAGGTTATGCTCTAGTACACAACCTCTCATTGCTTGTCATGCCTGACTTGCAAAAGCCACGTAATTACCTTTACTATTCTTAGGTTAACAGTCTCAGATCATTCATTTGTTTCATATATATTATTCAACTGAGCCCTTATACCAAGCATCCTGCTAGATTGTGGAGAATAAAACGATTCCTCCTTCATGAAACTCGGACCTAGTGAAGGAGAGAAGTAATTACACACACATATAATTAGAGCTTTAAAGACGTTTCTATGACAGGAGAAGGAATTGTTCACAGGTATCAGTCATGCAGGCCTCTGTAAGGAGATAGCATTTAATATGGGTTCTAAAAAATGAAAAATGGGAGTGGGGGAAATGAAGAAATAAAAGACTTTCAGGCAGAGAAAAGAGTATAAGGAAACATTCAAAATTCACAGGAAGCTTTCCTACTCAGGGCACTGTAAAGGAGTGTGTGAGGAGTGCAGAGACCAAAAGAAAGAAGAGCATGGCATTTTGATGGAGACAGCCTATGATTTCACAGGGAGGAAGGGCATGCTTGATGATGACAATTTTATTTTAACCAAAAGAGGGTAGGAATTCTCTGAAAGTTATGCTTGGTTTGTTTGTTCTTGTGTAGTACTAGGGATCTGATGCAAGGCCTGTGCTCTGCCACATCCTGTGCACTGCAAGTTTTAAAGAGGATCATGGCCAGGGTTAGTTCATGGTGGATTCCTCTCTGAAGACACGACCTCTGTGACCCACGTGGCAAGGCAGGATGGGCAATTACCCCTTTTAGTCTTTTTCTTGTTTGTTTTTGGTGACACCCAGTGATGTTGGGGCTGGACCATGGAGCCCTGCTCTACCTCAGTCCCTAGAATCTTTCCAGGATGGGAGTCGAGCACATGCCGAGTTTTAGTTACCACCACAGCCACCTGAGTCCTGTTGGTGTGCCCAGGTGGCCCTGAGTGCAATATTGCCCCTGCCTTCCCTCCCATCCCAGCTGTAACGGTATGGCCCTGTAAAAGAAAGTCAGGAACTGACATTTGTCTTACACAGTAAGAGGTAATGGAGTTCACAGACAACTTCTCATCACAACTCTGAGATTTATGGACAAACTGATCATCTCAGGAATTAGCCGGTAGTTAACTCTCAAGTCTTTTACCTATTTCATCCTTGTTTCGTTATCTGTCTTTTTGATGTGTGCAGAAAGACCAATGATTGACTTCTTTAATCTGGTGGCAGTGTGCTTTCTTATCTGGAAAAGAATTTGCATAATTTGAGATGTTGACCATCTCAGAAAAGCAAAAGTACTTACTGATTACTTAATGTGTTTATTGATCTTTTTATTAGATGTCTCAGCCAGATGTACTCTTACTTGTGCAAGAATGTTTAAAGAACAGTGGTAAGGACAAATTGTGTGTTTCGATTTCATGTTTTCTTTAACCGCTGTAACGTAGCTTATTTCTCAAACCTTGAAAAAAGGAAGTCATAATTTCTTAATTTATTTCTATGGTAGTACACAGAAAATCAAAGTAAATGCTCATGATTTAATTTCAAATTAGTGTCCTATTAGAATTTCATAAGTAAAGCTTTTAGTTTGAAAATAATGCTAAATATTACAAGGACAAATTAGTCCTAGACTGAAACTAAACAGATGTAGAATGTGTAACATTTGCTCTGATGGATAAAACTAAAAGATAAACTGCTTAGTGTTTTAAGTTATTGTTTTTTATAAATACAATAATAGATCTGATTAAAAGATAGTTGTTCCCAACTAGGTTTATCAGTTGTCCAGAGTAATGTTGAACTTGGGTGGATGATGATGATCTTGGTGATTATGAACCTGGTGGCCAGGGGGCGGAGTGAGAAATTTGAGCCATCCCCATAGATGTTCCTGCCTGCATCTGCTCAGGAGTGCTCCCTGATGGTACTTGTGGCAACACAGGCAGTGCTGGAAATAGAACGGGTGCCAGCTGCACGGCAGGGCAAGGACCTCACTCCCTGCACTGTCCATTGCTAAATGCAACATCTCTGCTTTTCATGGGCTTCATACTGGCACAATTGTGAATTTGAATTATTTTTTTTTAACTCATTTCAGTTGGATAAAACATTTAAAAATTATTCTAGTCAGGGGGCTGAAGAGACCGTGGGGTTAAGTAAGATGCTTTCCCTGCGTACAGCCAACCCTAACCATATGGGGTCCAGCCAGGAGTTGCCCCTGAATACTGCCGGGTGTGTCCCCAAAACCAAAAAGAGAAAAAAATTATTTCAATCTGTATATATTTTGACAGCAAATATTTTACTAACTTTTGCATCACTTTGGGCTGGAGCGATAGCACAGCGGGTAGGGTGTTCGCCTTACAAGTGGCCAACATGGCCGACCCGAGTTCGATTCCTCCGCCCCTCTCGGAGAGCCCGGCAAGCTACCGAGAGTATTGGATATGCCAGACACAGTAACAACAAAGTCTCCAATGGAGACGTTACTGGGCCCGCTCGAGCAAATCGACGATCAACGGGAGGGCCTTTACCTTTACCTTTACCTTGCATCACTTTGTTTCTATATATCCTATCCATAAAGCACTGTCCTCCCATTGTTCATCGATTTGCTCGAGCGGGCCCAGTAATATCTCCATTGTGATACTTGTTGTTACTGTGTTTGGCATATTGAATACGTCACAGGTAGCTTGCCAGGCTTTGCCGTGCAGGCAAGATACTCTCGGTAGCTTGCTGAGCTCTCCGAGAGGGCCGGAGGAATCGAACCCGGGTCGGCCGGGCTGGCTGTGCGCAAGGCAAATGCCCTACCACTGTGCTATCATTGCGCCCTTATCCTATCCATATTTCTAATAATATGAATATGTTATAACATTGAAGTATGCCAATTTAATGTCACTTCTAGTCAGTTTTGCGAAATTAGGGTTTTAAGTTAGTATGATTATTTGAGGCTGGAGTATAAAACTTTTTTCTGTTTAAGTCATCTCAGGTCTTTCTAAAGGCTGAGCAGATAACAACTGTACTATTTTATCCTGTTTTGCTTTTACGCAGATGTAGTAGTAAATCCACTTAGAAATTGTTTTCTTTTTTTCTCAGATTCTTTTACTGATGTTGATGCAGATTTTCATGCAAGGGTACCAGTGGTGGTTTGCAGAGAAAAACAAAGGTGTGTTTCTGAAGCTTTTTTCCATACTAAATACCAGCATTGTCAAAGAACATGTAATTTGCTAAATTTCTGTGTCTTATTTCTAGCATGGAAAGTTCCTTTTGTAGTTAATTTTATGAACTTATTGTCATTCAACCTATATTCTTGGGATTTGATACGAAAGGGAAAAACTTTTATTTTTTTAAGGAATATGTAAGTAATAGGTAGCATATTTGACTCTTTTTCAGTTCAGTATAGTGTCTTGCTCAGATGGTCACTTGTGCTGACCCTTTCCATTTACCCCCCTTTTGCTTGTTTGTGTGTTGGTCAGTGGGCGAAGGTGGGCTGGTCTTCTCGGTGGTGTCCGGACCTAGGGGTCAGTCCGCCAGTGCTTGGTAACAAGCATTGCTCCCGCCAGCTCTTTCAGCCTGCTCCTCAAACCGTCCCAGAGTTTTACAGACAAACTTCATTTTGTCTTGTTTAGAGGTCACACCCAGAGGTGCTCAGAACTTACTCCTGGCTCTGTGCTCAGGAATCACTCCTGGTGATAGTCAGATTAGGGGATAGAATCTAACCTACCCCACTGTACTATCTCTCTGGACTCTATGAAAACAAACTTTTCCTTCTGAAAAGTAGTGCTATTTAAATCGACTTTCTTATATTATCAACATAAATTAGTTGTCTGTATAAAGATGCCTAATAACCATGTGATACTTTTTTTAAACTTTATTTAAATACCATGGTTTGCAAAATTTTCATCATAAAACTGTTTTAAGGCATTCAGTTTTCCAGCACCAATCCCACTGCCAGTGTGATCTTCCTTCCCCCAGTGTTCCCAGTTTCCCACCGCCCTCCCACCTGTGTCCTTAGCTGGCACAAAATAATTTATTTTATATTGCTTGTTACAACTAAATACTAAGTGGAATCATCAAAATATTCAGTAAAAGAAATTTTGTGAAAATTTATATCTCTTGTCATGGTGTTACTAAAGTAAAGAGAATTTACTAGGCTATTGAATCTTCTTACTGTTTTTGATCATGGAGCTTAGTGGACTTCTTTGCTGCTTTCCCGTCTAATACGATGTTCTCCTACCGGGATATCAGTGTTACGGAATTGGGTGGTGTTGCACAATTGCATACCAGTTCCTGCCCAGCCCTTCCTGAGGAGGCCCTGGAGTTTTCAGCCTGAGGACCAATGTCCCTGGGAGGTCTGTTGGTTTGACATCACTTCTGAAATACGTTACGGCACAGTGTGGGATGTGGGTGTCCCCAAGTAACAATTTTTATCTTTTTCCTTTTCTTCTCATTTTATCTCTCATTTTATCTCTCATCTTTCCCAGTGGTCTTCTTTGTAAAGTGAGTGCAGGAAATGAAAATGCTTGTCTGACGACAAATCATTTGACTGCCCTTGGAAAACTAGAATCAACGCTGGTTCCTTTGGTGATTGCATTCAGATACTGGGCAAAGGTATGTTTGAGTAATTTAAGTGCATGAGTGTGTTCTGTGTACACATAGGAAGTATATTTTGATTTTCACAAGGCTAATGTCTGTAAAAAATAAAAATGACTTATAGGTAGTCAATAAGACTTTATAGTGCTTACTGATGATCAGGACTGGAGTGATAGCACAGCAATAGGGCGTTTGCCTTGTGCGCAGCCAGCCCGGCTGAGCCGGGTTCAATTCCTCTGCCCCTCTTGGAGAGCCTGGCAAGCTACCAAGAGTATTCAATATGCCAAACACAGTAACAAAAAGTCTCACAATGGAGACGTTACTGGGCCCGCTTGAGCAAATCGATGAACAACGGGAGGACAGTGACAGTGACTGATGATCAGAGTTTTGAGTCAGATCGCCAGAAGATACCATCTAAAGATTCACGTACTCAGATGAGGGCCAGAGCGATCACAGGGGAAGGGTTCTTATCTTGCACATGGCAAACCTGGTACCCTATATAATCCCCTGAGCACGGCCTGGGGTGGCCAAAAAAAAAGTCCTGTGATAATTCTTGGGCAAAAGGGATTTCAGAAAAAGTGAAAACACTTGCTTTCCTCCATAACATTTTAAATACAGCATTTAGTGTTCCCTTGGGTTGGAGCTATAGCATAGTGGGTAGGGCGTTTGCCTTGCAACATGGGTTCGATTCCTCTGTTCCTCTCAGAGAGCCCAACAAGCTACCAAGAGTATCCTGCCCAAACTGCAGAGCCTGGCAATCTCCCCGTGGTGTATTCAATATGCCAAAAGCAGTAACAAGTCTCACAATGGAGACATTACTGGTGCCTGCTCGAGCAAATTGTGAACAATGGGAAGACAGTGCTTCAGTTCTATAGTATTCCCTGAAAGTACAAGATCCCTTCATTGTTATAAAATTGAGATTCTGTATCAATACTTTATAAAGAAAAGCCAAAATTTTATGGATTAAGATAAGGTACTAATAGTATGTAATTCCCAAACCTAGGAATAAGGCCCCACTTCTGAGTCCAGTTACTGTTTATTACTTTCTTCACATTCTCCACATTTATTCCATCTTCACATATTCCATTCCAGTCTCTCTGAACCCCCCCCCATTCCTCCTCTCACACTGCCCCTCATTTCCTTGCCTCCTGTCTCTCCCACTCATCTCCTCACAGCCCTACTTTTTCTCCCTCTCCAACACCCTTGTCTCTCCAACTCCTTGTCCTCAGGGCCCAAGCTACACCTGATCTGGTAGCAAAATCAACATAAGAAAGCCCTTCCTGACCACCCCTTAGGCTCAAGGGCAGAAACATCCCCTAGGGGTATTCCTCTTCTCCTAACATCTTAATTAACATCTTTACACTGTTATTTTGGTTTGGACACACTAAGAGATACATTGAGGCTTATAGGGCAGCTCTTCTGGGAACATCTTGCCACAGACTCGGACTACAGAGCTCAGGTCAGATTAGTCATTCCTAACCCTATCAGGGTCCGAATCTAGTTATTACTTTTTGGATCATGATAGCATTTGTCCATGACCAAGTTCTTAACTTATAGTTAAGCATTATGGCACTTTGGCGAGGCCGGTCTCGAGGTCTCGATGCCAGGGTAGCACTTTGCTCACCACTTGCCCTGGGTCCATCCAGTCCCTCCTCAGGACCCTGCATTTCCAGGGTGCTAGGAAGTAAGGGCGGCGGAGGGTTAGGTCAAGAGAACAGATGCCCAGGAGGTAAATATCAGAGATTTAGTAAGCTCCCATGTTACAAAAGTATAGCATTTACCGTCCTCTTGTGTCCATACAAGAAGGACGTTGCTCTGAATAAACTATGCAAAGGAGAAGAGAAAAGAAAAACAATATTTACAAGTCAACAGAGCACAAAGAAAGAAGTTACAAATAAACACAGAGGAATGGGAGCTGTGTGATGGGAGCAACCCAATAAACCTAAACTACCTGAGGCGATGCAGGAAGGACAAACCATAGGTTAAAAGAACATTAAACTGAGCAAAGCAAATTGACTTGCATTTGCAATTGAACAGTCATTTTTACTTCATTATTTTCCCCAAACAAATGGATTTACCGTGGATATCAAAAAGGGGGGGAAGTTATTATTTCAGATTATTCCATTAATAAGTATGATGAGATTAAATGACTAAATTCATTTATCATAAATTTATTAATCAAAATTATCTTTAAGTGATAATATAAGGAACTTTTGTATTTGTATTGTTTTATTCTGAGATGTACTTATTGTATCACAGGGCAGTGCAGTAGGAAATTCAGATGGAGCTGGGTGAAAGCAGGTCGCTCCCTAACCAGACTCCTCTTCTTCTTGCAGCTCTGCAGCATAGACCGCCCTGAGGAAGGGGGTCTGCCACCCTACGTGTTTGCACTCATGGCCATTTTCTTTCTCCAGCAGAGGAAAGAACCCGTTCTGCCTGTGTACCTAGGATCATGGGTAACACTTTGTCATTGCTGTCTATGTATTTGATACAGGGCCACAATTACTTTCTCATCATTTCAAATTCTTAAAACCTGTCCAGAGTTGACATGAACTTCTCCGCTTCCATCATTGCTTTTCTAAACTGATATATCTTCCAGGTGAAACCCATTTGATCTTGAGGAGTTCAAACAAGAGTATCAGCCTGTATTCAATATGTAACACTTTCCTTTGTATACAGTTTTGCACTTCCATTACTTGTCACTTCCAGACCAACAATGGAGAGCCTTCAGGTAGTCCTGAGTTCCTTCTCTTCCTTGAGGCGCGCTTTCCCAGCCCCGAGGAGGAGAAGGACGTGCTAACAGCTGCCACAGTGGGCTGGCTGTGGAGCTGCCCTCTCAAATACCGTTTTTATTTCATCCTTAAGACATTGTGACTTCAGTAATGTTAACCATTGTTTCTAGGTTTGTTTGTTTGTTTTTTAATTCAGAAAATCTGATTTTTTTTTTTTAAAAAAAGTCATCTCATTAGAGTAGGGGTCTGGAGCCATTGTACAGCAGAGCAGATCTGGCATTGCATACTTGGACCACTTGGGTTTGATCCCCAGCAGCATGTATGGGCCTTGAGCCCTGCTGGGGGTGATCCCTGAGCATTGCTGGCTTGGCCCCAAAACAAAACAAAAACATCTCAAAGTCAGAGTAATGGTTTCTTCTTGGAAACCTTGTTTTCATTTTCATGGTGTTTATCCTGATATAAGTTAATACATACACCTTATAGGATATTTAGAATAGTTTTAACTTGTTGAAAGCTCACTTTGGCGCATTGAATGGTTCAGCCCTCTACTGTCTGCTAGATGCTCATCATCCAAGGAGATGTTCCAGAGTAGTGCTGGAACAACAGCAGTGGGGGCAGGGGCAGGGATGAGCTTAGAAGACTCCATGGGTGAAAGTCACAGAGGAGCCAGGGTTACTGTGTGGCACAAGGGGGCCAGCTGGAAGGATGGAAACAAGGTCAGAAGGGACTGCTGGATGGACAAGGTTGAGAAACTGTTCTAGAGTAATCCTGAGAGAAACGTGAGATCAGATCCAGCCCTCACTGATAATCAGACCCAACTAGGAATTGGTGGGAGTCTTTGAAATTCTCTATTGTTTGGGCTCAAACAGCAGATGAGAACAAAACCAAACTCTTGTGCCCAGACTGGCCTCCAGTAGGTTAAGGCATTGTTGCCCCCTCTGCTATCTGCTCATCTGTCATGTGTGGACATGGGAAAGAGGTGCTTCTCCTGTTGGTGGGAATGACCACTAGTCTAGCCTTTCTGGAAAACTATGGACAGTCCTTCAAAAACTAGAAATTGAGCTTCCATATGACCCCGCAATACCACTTCTGGGAATATATCCTGAGGATGCAAAAAAGCACAGTAGAAATGACATCTATACTTATATGTTCATTGCAGCACTGATCACAATAGCCAAAATCTAGAAACAACCCAAGAGCCCTAGAACAGATAACTGGTTAAAGAAACTTTGGTACATCTACATAGTGGAATACTATGCAGCTGTCAGGAGAGATGAAGCCATGAACTTTTCTTATAAATGGATAAACACGGAGAGTATCAAGCTAAGTGAAATGAGTCAGAGAGGAACAGACATAGAAGGACTGCACTCATTTGTGCAGTTTAAAATAACATAACATGAGACTGACACCTAAGGATAGTAGATACACGGGACAGATAGATTGCTCCATAGCTGGAAGCCTGCCTCGTGAGCACAGGGGAGAAGGCAGCTGGAATAGAGAAGGGATCGCTAAGAAAAAGATGGCTGAAGAAATCAGTCAGAATGGGAGATGTGTGCAGAAAGTGGATAAAGGATCAAACATGGTAACCTCTCAGGGTCTGTATTGCAAACCATAATGCCCAAGAGTAGAGAGAGATTATGGGAAATGTAGTCTGCCATGGAGGCAGGGGGAGGTTTGGAAAGGGGGTGTATACTGGGGATATTGGTGGTGGGGAATGTGCAGTGGTGGAGAGATAGGTGTTTGATCATTGTGTGACTGTAACTGAAACACGAAAACTTGTAACTATCTCACGGTGATTCAGTAAAATTTTTAAAAAGTAAAAAAAAAGAAGAAAGAGGTGCTTCTCTTTGGATGAAGAGTGCTTGCTTCAAGTACTGTGACTACCCTTTATTATTTCCTTGGCAGTGGTACTACAACTTTCCAAGAGGATGCTTGCTTTGATTTTGATGATACCATTTATGTATCTATGATTTAATAACAGGTTCGGGGAGAAGGCACAGGTTAGGGCTCTTTCTATGCACGTGTCTGACCCCCCCAGTTGGTCCTCAGTGCTGTATATGGTCCCCCAAGCACTGCCTGGAGTGAACCATGAGCACAGAGCCAGAGTAATCCTTGAGCACCATTGAGTAGCACCCCCATCCCCCCCAGAATATTTAATAGCAAAGCAGATAAGCATAAGGAGTACTAAACACTGGATTACATTATATGGGGAAAGTCAACAGATAGTATTGACTGTCAGAATGGGTCAGTTTCCAGTCTTTAAAATAGGCTGACCCAGTGTGCCGACCCTGCAAGAGGCTTGGGCCAAAGTAGTAAGCAAGGACCTGGGCAGCTGACCCCAAAGGCTGGAGGGTGTGTGTGGCTTGGAGAGGTCTCACACTGCAGGGTCCCGAGCCGTGGCTGATAGAAACTGCTGAGTGCGCAGCCCTCATGACCCCAGCAACTCTGGGCCTGAGCAGCACCACTTCACCAGACTTGAGCATTGACTATCTGGCTCAAAAAGACCTACCTGGGGTGATGAGTGGCCCCACACCCCTTGACTACAATCTCAGGGATACTGCCCGTCCCACTAAAATAGTATATGTATAAAGCAAGTGAGGAGGGAGAAATTGTTCTGGCCAGATATTTTATATGCATTATTTCTGTATAAAGTTGATTGAAGACCTCAAGATTTTGCATGTATACACATATGATTAATTCCTTCAAATTCTTAAAAGCACTGTGCACATTAGTCACTGTATTAGTAAACTCCAAATGAATAAGACTTACATTCCATCCAGAAATCGAGAATGACCTGCCTCCATGCTGATCTGTCTTTTTCAGTATCTTTTTACTCCCAAGTAAAATTCCTCTTTTGCTGTCATTAGATTTTTTTTCCAGTTCTATTGAATCACCGTGAGATAGTTACAAGTTTTCATGTTTCAGTTACAGTCACACAATGATCAAACACCCATCCCTCCACCACTGCACATTTCCCACCACCAATATCCCCAGTATACCCCCTCCCCCTTCTCACCCTCCCCCTGCCTCCATGGCAGACTATATTTCCCATAATCTCTCTCTACTTTTGGGCATTATGGTTTGCAACAAAGACACTGAGAGGTTATCATGTTTGGTCCTTTATCTACTTTCTGCACACCTCTCCCATTCTTACTGTTTCCTCCAGCCATCATTTTCTTAGTGATCCCTTCTCTATTCCAGCCGCATTCTCCCCTTTGCTCATGAGGCAGGCTTCCAGCTAAGGAGCAATTTATCTGTCCCGTGTATCTACTATCCTTAGGTGTCAGCCTCATGTTATGTTGTTTTATACTGCACAAATGAGTGCCGTCCTTCTGTATCTGTCCCTCTCTTTCTGACTCATTTCACTTAGCATGATACTCTCCACGTTTATCCATTTATAAGCAAAATTCATGACTTCATCTCTCCTGGCTGTCATTAGATTTTGATGTGACCAAAGCTAATTATGAGTGGATAGCCTTAACCTTGTATTCCTGTATCTTTGACCCCCTTAATTGTAATTTACTGGTATCCTTGTTGATATCACTTGTATACTACTTTATTCTACATTCTGTATACTTTTAGCAAGCAGTTATGTATTAAGGATGTTGGTTAACATAGTAGAAAGTAGCACTGTAACACTGTCCTCCCGTTGTTCATTGATTTTCTACAGCAGACACCAGTAAGGTCTCACAACAAATTGTGAGACGTGTTATTACTGTTTTTGGCATATCGATTACGTCACGGCGAGCTTGCGAGGCTTTGCCATGCGGGAGAGATACTCTCAGTAGCTTCCCGGGCTCTCGGACAGGGGCCGTGGAATCGAACCTTGGTTGGCTGCATAGAAGGCAAACTCCTTACTCGCTGTGCTGTTGCACCAGCTCAGAGCAGAAAGTGGATTATAAAATTTCATAACTATGAAATTAATGCAGGTTTTCTCATTTATGTATTTGTGCACACCTTTGGAAAATTATTTAATCTCTAACTTGATGTCTTCATCTGAAAAATTCTGAAATGAGATCTTAAAGACTATAAAAGCTCCTGGAACAAGACAGAAGGAAAAATGAACTCCTCCCTGAGTAGAAAGTCGGTTTCCCCTTATGGTATGGAGGCAAGAGCTCCTCTAACTACGCCATCATTGTTTAAAAATAGCAGCCACGCTCTCCTCTCTGGAAAGAAAGATGGCGGCCACATGGGAGCCTTGTGGACAGCAGGTATGAGCCGGGGGTCGGGGGCGACAAAAACCTCATGGGAAGGGGGGCGTTCCGGCCCGTCCTTCACGCCCTACCTAGGTCACCAGTTGCCCCCCACGAGCGGCTCTCCGGCACAGCCACGACTCCAGAGCACAGAAACCAATCTCTTAATTATCTGACTTTTAGTAGAAATACTTCCAGGGTTAATAAGTAAAATAGCAGAAATCCAAAACCGCACTGTAATTCTTCAACCCAGCTGTAGAAAGCAAATCATTTCACAACGCCTTTTCAGCATGTCTGATTTGGGGGGGGTAAACTCTAAATAATAATGGTGCGTCTTTTATCGATACAATGAATCTAGTCAAAAGTAGATAGAGTGTTAACTAGAACTCATCTGCCTTACAGGAATTGGGAGGGGTGGGAGGTGGGGTTCTGTCGGGGTTCGTGGTAAAAAATAAGTATTGGTAAAGGGAAATGTGTTTGATATTTACATGACTGAGACCTAAACCTGAAAGCTCTGTAACTTTTCCCACAGTGATTCAATAAATAAATAAATTATAAAAAAAAAAAATAGCAGCCACGAATTCTCAACACAGTGGTAGAAAGAACGAAGTATAGACTCTGGACATTGAACAAATGCAAACTGGGGGAAACCAAACTTGGCACAAGACCAATTTTCTTTCTGGCTAGAGCAACTGGGGATACCAGAGAATTGAGAGGAACGATAAGAAAGGAAAGGTCAGAGAGGTGGGACATCTCTTGGGCTCATACTCAATGAGCCCATGTGGTCCCAGGACTCCAGCCCTGGGTGCCTCTGTGGGTGGCATGTGCTGTGGCCTTTCTGTGCCATCACTCTGCTCCAGAAATGAAACTCACTCTGTGTGTGAATGCAGCATTTCTCTAAACCTGGATCAGAATGTTCTGTCAGTGAACTTGAAGACTGTATTTATAAAACCTGAAGATCAGCCATTTCTTGTGTGCATGTGTGATTGAGGCTTGCTGTGATCACAGAGAGACAGATGATGCTAGCAGATTAAACTAGAAAAAGCAAAAGCCTAGAACAGAATTCTGCCACTGGAGCCACTGCCAGGGTACTAAGATTCTGTTCTGGAGATGTTTTGAACAAGTTTATGAGTTCAAACAACAGTGAGCCCTGCCAGTGAATACTCCCAACGCTTCTTGGAGCCTTTTCTCTAGAAACATCCTTCAGGTTCTCTTCTGACCAGTCTGGGAAAAGGGATAATAGCCGACTCAGTATCCTCCAGTCTCCTGGCTTCCCTCAGCCCAGGAGTGACGCTCCCGAGGGTGACAGCCCAGGTGCTGTCCCTGCAGAACGGGCAGTCTGTCCCTCCCATCTTCTGCCACGAAATTAGTTCTCTGTATAGTAGAAGGATTGTAATGCAAAGAACTGCTGTCTTAGGCTTCTCTAAGGAAATTCTCGGGACACACCATGGAGCAGAGCTGAAAGCAGCACTCTGCAGGTTTCTAACCCCGCATCTGCAGTGTCAACAAAGAGTAAAACAATTTTTAGCAGATAAGGTGAGCAAGAGGCCAGTACATATATCCAGAGTTTAACAACAACAGACTTGGGGGGCTTCCGGGCCACACATGGCTACAGTCAGGGCTTACTCCTCCAGGCACTGCTCAAGGATCATTTCTGGTTGTTCTCAGCGGACCAGGTGCTGTTCCAGGGATCATTTGGGGTCAGTTATATACGAGATCGGTACATTGCCCCCCGTGCTATCTCTCTGGCTCTCAAAAAAAATGTCAAGGCATAGTAATAGTTAAAAAAAAAAAACATAGTTTAAAGCAAGAGCATGATGTTGGAATTATCTAGCCTTGAAGTTAAGGCAATTAAGATTAATATGATCTGGGTTTTGAGGGGGAAATGGATAATTTGCTCGAACAGATGGGCAATAGTAGCAGAAAGATGAGTAAGGAGAAATCAGAAAGAAATGCTAGATTGAAATTGTCACAGAAACGATGAATGACTGTTAATGGTTCATCAGTAGACTGGACATGGCTGGGTAAAGAATCAACCTGATTCAAAACAAACTGAAAAGCAAAGGAGAAAAATAGAACACAATATCTAAGTACTGCTTGACAATTGCTAAGAGATATAAAATATGTGTACTGGGATTGAGAGACAAGTGTTATTTTAATAATAATTGATGACATTTCCAGAATTAATGACACATTTCTGACACGTGTGAAACATACTGATAACAAGAGAGAGAGTTAAGGCCTCAAATACGAACCCAGGGAAGAGGCTGTGGAAACATGGCAACCTGCATTTTGTCACACCACTTACTAGAAAACAAAAATAGCAGTACTATCTTTTGAAGTAAGGTGAAAAATACAGAAATTCTACACTAGCAAGTAAATAGTAGCACAATATCCAGAGCATAATCCAAAATTTTTCTACTTTCATAGAGCTAGGAAAATGGGACCCAGATTCAAGTAAAGGGAAGGCAGCAGATGCCACCCCAAGATGGACCCCAGTGCAGTGACTCTCCACGCCTCACCTCAGCTGTTTACTAAAGTACTATTTCACAAATTGTATTTCTTCTGCTTTTTCACTTCAAAAGACCTACAATGTTCATAAATATTACCTTAAATATTTTTAGTAAAGTATACATTCTTTTTATTCATTTCTGTGATTGAATGTGCACTGATAGCAGATCATTTCTTATGATAATAGTATGTCTCTTTTTTTCCCTAGATTGAAGGATACTCATTAAACAAACTAGGGAACTTCAGTCTTAAGGATGTTCAGAAAGATACTGTGATCTGGGAATATACTGATAATGTGCTGGCAGATGCAGACAAAGCCAAAGAAGCAGCACCGGAAAAAATGCCTGTCAAAAGGGGACAGGTCTGTTTCACTGTTTTTAATTCAGTTCTTAGTTGTGGAGCTTAAGTTCATCCGTCCTCACCTCTCAACTCAGCTTTTCATGACTGCTTTCTCTTGTCCTTGGAATAGGTAAGGAGGGAGAAGAGCTCAAATTAGATTGGATCCAGTTACTAATGCTTTTTCTCCTGTGTGAAAGGTCCTTTAAAAGATAGGTCAAAGACAAACCGTTTCATACCCTTAAAGAACTTAAGTTTTAGATTATGTATTTTTAAATATGTAGAAATCCACCAACCTTAAATTACTAACAGCGTAACAGTGATTAAGAGCATAGCTTCGGTTCTGGAGAGAGATACTGCAAGAGGAAGGTACTGCTTTGCATGCAGCAGACCTTTATTTGGTCTCTGGCACCACATCTGGTCTCCAAACCACCCCCAGAAGTGATCCCTAGACACAGCAGATTATGGCTCCAGATCAGAGAGAAATAGAAATAGAATTCTGCTCTTGATAGGGACTATGCCCTGAACATATAACCTTGTTCATAGTCTTTGGGGTAAAAATGACAGTCCTCAGAATACTTCAGACACAGGGATTCTAATCCCCGTTTTTCACAAACTAGTTATGTCCCTCCTATAGTCCATAGTTTGTTTGTTTGTTTGTGTGCCTAAGAAATAAAGGTAAATCATTGCTTGTCCAGTTGAGTTCCCTGGAATCCTTGAGCATGGTGTGGTAAAGGGAAAGGATTATTGTTCTACCCCAGCTGTTTTGTTTTGTATTTGGGATTCCAGAGGTGGCTAAGAGCAGGAATGTTCCAGTGGTGGAACTGGAGTATGTGAATTGTATCCCAGCTCTCCCACTTCCTAGCTGTGTGTCCTCAGACAACAGATCTAAGCTTTCTGTGCCCCAGTTTCCTCACCTAGAAATGGAGTTGACATCGGTACTCCCATAGGTTGTTGATTAATAGAATGCTTAACTCAGTGCCAAGCATGTGGTAAACACTCAGTAAGTGTTAGTTGCTGCTATTTTGTCCGAAAAAGAGTATCATCTGTTTAAAAGAACAAACACCACAGTATCAAAGTGGTGTAAGTTCTTACGTTCTGTGTTACGGTATTATCATTTCAGTGAGGTGCTTAGAAATCCTTCATAGTGCTAAGATTTATGGGTAAAGGTGAGATTTAATGTGGCTTTCAGTCTCTGGGAGTTTTCTCTGTGTTCTCAGCTACAGAGTTTGGGACCTAGACAACTTCCGTTTTCAGTCACATCTGCTTTGTAAACCACCTGATGATTTTATATTACTTGACAGACCATTGTGGTCAAGATTTAATGTGAATTATAGATATATGAAGGAGGGGCCGGAGAGAGGTTACAGGAGGTAAGGCGCTTGCCTTGCATGCCACTGACCCCAGTTCAAATCCTTGATACCACACGTGGTTCCCTGAGCACTGCCAGGGCTCACTCCTGAACACAAAGCTAGGAATAGACCCTGAGCATTATGGGGTATGGATCCCTCCAAAAAAAAAAAAGAAAAGAAAAGAAATGTGAATGAAAGGCTAATGCTCTAAGTCCAATTAACTATGTTATCTCTACTTTTTATGCTACTTAGAGTTTAAACATTCTGCCACTTCTGAAACCAAGTGGAGGTGTGGTAAAAGGGCACCATATTGCCATTTCACAGACTGCCCTCGTCCTGTCTCAGTCGAACAGTGGGACCTTTGACAAGTCACTAAAAGTTCCTTGTAATATACGGGATTTGATCTAGATTACCGCTTAGGAGCATCGTCTGATTGTGACATGTTTCAATCATAAGTGGATCTGTTGTTCCTGAAAAATTAAACTGAAACAATGCAGAAAGCAACCAAGTCTGCCAGATGCGTTCCCTTGCTTCTGATTTAATCTTCATGACTGTCCTGTGTTATAGGTGGTATCATCCCTACTCTGCAGATATGGTAGCGACCATTTTTTGAACATGTGTGCAGGCACTGTGCTAAGCTCTTTACAGACACTCTCTCACTCAGTCCTCCCAACAACCCTATGAGGTGGGTACTGTGATCCCCATTGTTCAGTGAGGAAACTGAGGCTTAAACAGTTGATAGACCTTGACCAGGATCATCCACAGCTAATACATGGCAGAGCTGGATGTCAGTCCTCAGTAGGTCCCATTCCAAAGCTGACAAATTCTTCTAGGCACTGCTACACTGCCATTTTGAAAATTAAGTCATTGAACAGTTACAGCATAGAATAAGAAATTCTGTTTGAACCCAGTTGCTCTCCTAACCTCTGTGCTTTCTAATATATCACATCACAGTGTATTCAAGTCTGTCACGCCTGTGATGAGAGACTAGTCACCAGTTCTGTTAGCGAGTTTGCCTTCCAGTTGATAGCCACTGGCAGACCCAGTGTGCTTTGCCATCCTCGGCTGCTGCCTGTTTCCATGTGAGCCATGTGCAGGCATTGTTTGTACCAGAGGCAGTGACAGGGAGGGCTGGTGCCGAGAGCACAGCAGTCTGCACAAGCCTCCGCAACAGGAATGCTGCCTGTCTGTGAGGAGAAGTAGATTTTAAGATGTTCTAGTATCAGGAGTGTAGCGAAAGAATACTTTCTCCAGTAAACAAAATAGATCTAATATGTGATTTCACTAGATGGATTGTCAAATTCATATTTTGCTAGGGTTCTCTTATTTTAAAAAAAAAATGTGATGCTTGAATGATCAGTTGTTCAGCTTTTGCTGATATGAAATAACCTGTATATATTTTCTGTTTGCTATTAATAGGTTTCATTAGTGTTTGACTTAAACCACCGACCGACAGTACCAGTTGGGCAGCTCTGGGTGGAACTGCTTCGATTCTATGCCTTAGAATTTAACTTGGCTGATTTAGTGATAAGTATTCGAGTCAAAGAATCAGTGTCTCGTGAATCAAAGGAATGGCCCAAAAAGCGCATTGCCATTGAAGGTATTCTAAGTGTTTATCTTTAATTCCTTTTTAGGTCTTTAGTCTAAGGCTACCAGTTTACCAGACTTTTTATTTCAGTCTTTTTGGCTACTGCATGTAAGGTAGGCACGCCTCACCCCGAAAGAGAAATAGAATCTTTCTTGCACATGTTAGTCAAGGGAACCAAACTTCAGCTTTGGTTTCTAAGGTGCTGCGTTGAAATATCACATCATCTAAGCAGCTCTGATATGGCTGCGGGAATCTTCACAAACCATATCTGTTGTTCATGTTGGTCAGAGCTCCCCTGGTGACAAGCCACTTGCTTTCACGGCTCCATCCTCATCTCTGGGTATTTTGGGTTCTTTCAAGAATTGTTACCAGTGTTTAATTTCTCAGAGGTGAGGAGAATATTTTCTCTGCCTGAAGTAAAAATAATTAGTTTATTTCTGAAAACACCACTTCTGCTAGCTGAAGGCTCTGTTAGCTAAACCGTTGTATAAATAACACACCACCATGTCCTGTATATGTCAGTAAATGGACAATTTCCTCTTGGCTTTGCAAAGCCTGGAGATTAAAACCCTTCTAGAAATCTTAATTCTCTTCTGATAATTTAAGGAAACTCTTAAAACTCTTTATCTTTGCTTGATTTTTTTTTTAATCAAACTTAATGTTGCTTAAGAGGTGGAGTTTTTTTGGTTTTTTGTTTTTTTTTTTTTTGCATTTTGCATAAATTCTGTATGTCTGTAGTGATCTCACATTCTTAAGCAGTCTCCTGCAGGTACTCTGGCTCAACTCTTGCCCAGTTGCTGGAGTTCTGAGGCGAGCAGAGAGAGAGAGTGGATCTCCCTCTTGCCCCTTATTCAGTCCTGTCAGTTGAGTGACAAGGCTCCATCCAGCCCAGGGCCGGGCTGCAGGGCTGAGGGGCAGCGGCAACGCTGGTGGAGGCTACACCTCCTCAGTGCCGAGAGCTCAGACAGCCACAGTTGGTCGAGCAGCACATGTGCCCTCCACAGACAGAGCAGAGATCTAGGAGACCCTTTCCCTTTGTTCTTCCATTGTGTTTTCTCACTCCTGCACATGATTAAGGTCTACTATATGCTGTCTTACTGTAATCTGCAGCGAGGTAACTCGAAACATGAAATAAAAATGTATGAAGTGGTGAATTTTGTTATTTTTGTTTCTTCTGTTACAGATCCTTACTCTGTTAAAAGAAATGTCGCAAGGACCCTAAATAATCAACCTGTGTTTGAATATATACTTCATTGTTTAAGGACAACATATAAGTATTTTGCTCTACCACACACACTTACAAAATCCATCCTTCCAAAGTCTCTAAGTACTGTTAAAAGTATTCCCAAGCGTTCTAAAGAAGTAGCAAAGCATGACCCAGCTGTTCAGACAAAAGATGATAAATTCAGAAACTCTGTTTTGGCTCACAGTGCTGGAGCAGCTTCTGTAGCCACAGAGCACTGCGGGGTGCAGCACCCGGGTTTCAGGGAGGCAACAGGAAGTTCTGGGAGCCTGCCAGCAGGTACCGTGGGAGACACGTATCCTGGTGGCCAGCCGAGGAGTCTGGGCGCTGGCAGGGCACAGGGCCACCCGGGTGATGGCAAGAAAGCTGGAGAGTCCCACAAGGAAACTGAAGATAAAAATGGCAAAGAAAAAACTGGAAGAGAAGGCACACACCCTTTGGCTGGTGATGATCCAGGTTTATGTGGCCACCAGAGAGAGCATGGCATCTGTGACAACACACAAAGTGATGAGAATTTAGAAGTTTCCCAGAACACAGCTCCAGAATGCAGAGGGTTTGCTGGTCTAGATGGGAAGGCTGCTACTGAGGAAGGCACAGAGGGTGCTGAAGAACTGAAAGGCGTTGTGAGACACTCTGCCCCTCCCAGTCAGAGCCACACGTCAGGAGTCACCGACTCTGAAGAAGGAGAGGAGGAGGACGACGATAAAGAACTGAGGCT
Source organism: Sorex fumeus (assembly GCF_029834395.1). Lineage (NCBI taxonomy): Eukaryota > Metazoa > Chordata > Mammalia > Eulipotyphla > Soricidae > Sorex > Sorex fumeus. The sequence goes on from NW_026606103.1 coordinate 9,207,902, forward strand.
CGCTGCTTCCCAAAGGGAAGACAAAGATAGCATCCCTAATGGAGACGAGTTAGAGAGCACCTGTGGAGGGTCGGGGGACGAGGCTCTGTCTGAAAGAGAAGGGGATCTTGAAGGATCTGCCGAGTGTGGAGACTCGGAAGAACGTGGCATGCATGTGGACGGAGCTCTCCTGATGGAACTTCATCAGATCAGTCTGCATGAAAAAAGCGAGTGTGAGGAGAAGTCAACTATAGATCAGTCTGACTTTTTCTATGAATTTAATAAACTGACCTTCACCAAAGGCAAGGTAATCTGGAGACCTAAAACTCTTTATTGTGTTGATTTTTAGGTTATTAAGCTCAAATGTGGCTTCACCCCTGTTCTGATGGTAGCTAAGGCATTCGCCTAAAGACCACCACAAATTCTGTTTCTCATTTTAGACTTAGGAATTTTCATAGGAGGTAGAATACTGCTGGTAGTGAAAATAATTAGCTTTTTCTCTCTCAAACAATTAGTGTGCCCCTGTTTTAGTTCAGAATCACTGAATACTATATTCTCATTCATTTGGAAAATGAAGTAGACTGTGTACTTAAAAATAATCAAGCTCGGTCAAATGGGAGCTCAATTTATAAGTTTTTGAGAATCATCCATACTGTTTTCCAAAAGGGCTGAACCATTCGGCATTCCCACCAGCAATGAAGGAGGGTCCCTTTCTCGCCACATCCACGCCAACACCGGTTGCTTTTGTTGTTTTGGATGTGGGCCAGTCTCTGTGGTGCGAAATGATATCTAATTGTTGTTTTGATCTGCGTCTCCTTGATGATTAATTATGTAGAGCATTTTCTCTCGTGCCTTTTAGACATTCGGATTTCTTCTTAGGGAAAGTCCCGAGTGCCCGAGAACAGATGACTGGTTAAAGAAACTTTGGTACATCTACACAATGGAGTACTATGTAGCTGTTAGAAAAGATGAAGTCATGAAATTTATATACAAGGGGTACTGCATGGAAAGTATCATGCTAAGTGAAATGAGTCAGAAAGAGAGGGACAGACACAGAAAGATTGCATTCATCTGGGGAACATAAAGTAACAAAATAGGAGACTAACACCCAAGAATAGCCGAGATAAGTACCAGGAGGTTTACTCCATGGCTTGGAGGCCAGCCGCACATGCTAGGGAAAAAGCTCAGATAAAGAAGGGAGCACCAAATAAAAGCTGTTGGGAGGATCCTCCCAGAATGGGAGATGCATGCTGAGAGTAGACTATAGAGCGAACATGATTGCCACTCAATTCCTCTTTTGCAAACCACAGCACCCAAAAGGAGAGAGAGAACAAAAGGGAATGCCCTGCCACAGAGGCGGGGGTATGGGAGGGTGAGAGGGATACTGGGATACATGGTGGTGGAGAATGGGCACTGGTGGAGGGATGGGTACTCGATCATTGTATAACTGAAACCCAAGCACAAAAATCTGTAAGTCTACAACTGTACCTCATGGTGTTTCACTAATAAAAATTAAATAAATAAATAAATATGGGCTTGCAATAAAAAATAATAATAATAATAAGCTCCTGGCAAATAGTTTGTTGCTAAGCTTTGTTTTGCTTTGCTATCTCTGCAGACTCCTACAATAGTATGCAGTTTATGTAAACGAGAAGGTCATCTAAAGAAGGACTGTCCTGAAGACTTCAAAAGAATCCAGCTGGAACCTTTGCCACCATTAACACCCAAATTTTCTTATATCTTAGATCAAGTTTGCATGCAGTGTTACAGTAAGTCATAAACATTTCAGTGGGGCAGGGGTGTTGTCAGAGTACTAAATTGGCATTTTCTCAAGTCATCTGAATCAACTGATCTGTTGCATAATCTGGGTTACTTTTGTCCCAGTCTCCATCATGTCCGTAGTGCTGTATGTCTTTGGTTTCACTTGGAATATGCGGTCAATGAGTGTTACAGACATGGGGCGGGGGGGGCGGGGGGGGGATTTGGGCGGATCTCTTGAATCTTAAGATTGGATATTTAAAGTTCTACAACAGGAGGGCTCTGGCCTGGCACCCTGCTGACATGGCTCCAATCCCTGGGCTTCCCCTATGGTCCCCTGAGCCTCACCAGGAGTGATCCTGAGTACAGCCTGGATTAAGCCCTAAGCACCACCAGCTTTAGCCCAAAAGGAGAAAATCTGCAAAGAAAAGAAGAGAATCCTGAGACTGTTCTTGCTGATATGAGTATTTTAGGACAGGTCAAACATTTGCTGTGGACACAAACACTTGTGCCCACAGCCTAGTGCCTTCCTGCTGATGTCTGCCCTTAGAGAGGCTGCTGACAGATCAGTGAGAAAAGACAAAGTGACAGCATAGGAGTGTAAGAACCAGATGGAGCCAGCGTGCTTTCGGAGGGTGTTGGCCCTGCCTTCTGGCTAGCCAGGGCTTCCTGTGGGTGTGGCACATCCACCTCCCCCACCCCCCCCACCCCCAAAAAAAGTAAAAGTAGAACTTGCTACATCTTGAGATTTTGTGCTAGAAGGTATTTGTGAGTTTTATTTTTAGTTTTTAGTTTTGAGCTTTAAAGAAAACTGTAGGTTCAGCTTTATGAGAAATAAATACTCATACTCACAAACTTTTGTATTCACACTTTGGGGAATCCCTGCATTGTCATGAGTCTATGAATCTTTGCCTTGATAGATTCATGGGTCTTTGAAAAACAGTTATAAATTAAACTTAGTTTGATTGATATTTTGGAAGCAGTTTTGTTGTTGTTGTTGTTGTTTTAATTTATTTGTTGAATCACCATGAGAACGGTTACAAAGCTTTCAGGTTTAAGTCTCGGTCAAACAATGATCAAATACCCATTCCTTCACCAGCGCATATTTTTCACCACCAAGAACCCCAATGTACCCCCCGTCCCACCCCTCCCCATGCCTGTGAAGCCGATGATTTTCACTTAACTCTCTGTCTACTTTGATTACATTATTTTGACAAAAGATGCATCAGTATTATTTGGAATTTCCCCCCAACAATCAGACCTGCTAAAAAGGCATCATGAAATAATTTGTTTTCTATTGTTGGTTATGACGACCATATAATGTTGCACGGCCACTATTGCGGCCTCGAGGTTTTGGATTTCTGATATTTTAGTAATTAAATCTGGAGAGATTTCTGCCAAAAGCCACATAGTTCCGAGATTGGTTTGTGTGCCTCTGGATCCATGGCCATGCTGGAGAGCTGCTGAGGGGAGGGAGGGGAAGGACATGCCGCTTTCATCCCCCTATCCCATGAGGCCACAGTTGCCCTGTCACTGCCCGTTCATACCTGGCTTTATACCTGGCTGTCCAATAAGCTCTGAGACGGCGGCCAATGTCGTGCAGCTGCGTATGGTCGGGGGCAGGGGGAGACACACCCTTTCTCGGGGGAGGGGGGGTGGGCACAGCTCCATAGCTTAATGCATAGTCCATTCACATTTCTGCCAAAAACTGCTGGGTTCCGAATTAGGTCTGTGTGCCTCTGGGGCCATGGCTGTGCTGGAGAGCCTGGGAACAGTTCTTGATGTTAGACTTTCTTTTAAAGGCATTCTTTATATTCCTAAATGCTTTCTACCTAGACGGCACATGAAATTTAAGATTTTTTTGTTGTTGTCTTGTTTGGTTTTGATTTCTACTTTTTTCAGTCTATTTAAGGCTTCATTTGATAAAATTAAGTTTTTTAGAGAATGTGAGCAGTCATTGTCTCTGAATGTTTGTATTTTAAACAGAGGATTTTTCTCCAACTGTTCTAGAAGATCAGGCTCGTGAACATATTCGGCAAAACCTAGAAAGTTTCATAAGACAGGAGTTTCCAGGTAAAGAATTCTGTACCTTTTTCTGAAAAGAAATTAACCATCTAACAGAATGAATCAGTGAGTCACAAGGATGTTAACTTCTAAAAATAAAAAGATAATCTTGTGACCACAGTGGGGGCAGGACTTTGACAAAACAAGATGGTCTTGTTTTGTCTTGTTTGTCTTGGGTTCATGGTCTGGTTCGTCTTGGGTTCGCAATACAGGACACAGGAGCAATAGAGAAAATATTGAGTGTCTATATGCATCTGTAGCATGTTGATTTATAAGGAAAGCTTGAGAGAAAGTAATCTAATAAATGAGTGGTTCATAAGAACATAGTTCTAATGAGATTAATATGTGATAGTTAATACCCATAGTTTTAAGTTATGGGAGGGTCATTTTGATCAAAAAATTAAATGACTTTGATAATTATTACTTTTCGTATCTCCCTAACAGGAACAAAGTTGAGCTTGTTTGGCTCCTCCAAAAATGGATTTGGGTTCAAACAAAGTGACCTGGACGTCTGTATGACAATTAATGGCCACGAAACAGCTGAGGTATAGTGACCACATGGAATCCCCATTGTTGTGGCAATGTGATTGGACGGGTATGAGAGCCACTGACACTTACCATTGCCCGTAATCTCTGGACTGTTGAGAGCACGCCAGCTATGCGGTCACGCTTACAGGGTGCACTAGGGACCTCGGGACTAGAGTCTGTGGACCCTAGTTTGGTCACTGATTCTGAGTGTGTCCCCACCACTGAGCTGGGCATGACCCCCAAGCCCTGAGTCAGAAACGAGCCCCCTTCTCACCTCCATCACCACTATTTGTGGCCCCCAAGCCAATAAATAGCAATTTATAGGCAAATGTTTAGGAGGCGTGACTTTCAACCCAAGTAGACTGTGAATTTGTAAGTGGTTTGTCAGAATTCTTGAAAGCCAGACCAGTCTTTCAGAGTCCTGTTGGCATGGCTTCTTGACTGTGTGACTCTTAAACCCACAGATTTAGCAGAATAAAGTCTGAGCTTCTGGACTGTGTGACACAAACCCATAAAGTTGAGCAGGAATAAAGTCTCTGAACTTCTAGACTGTGTACACACAAACCCACGAAGCCTAGCGAGAATAAGGTCTCTGACCTTCTAGACTGTACACGCAAATCCACAAAGTTGAGCAGAAATAGTCTCTGAGCTTCTAAACTGAACATGCAGACCCATGAAGTTGAGCAGGAATAAAGTCTCTGAGCTTCTAGAGTATGTACACGCAGACCCACGCAGTTGAGCAGGAGTAAAGTCTGAGCAGAAAGCACAGTAAGAGTGTTAAATCGACGCTACCTAACAGATCTGTTTCATTAGTGCCTGGACTTGTCCTTGCTTGATAAGTGGTGATGTGGAGTGGTCCTCACTCCTCTTGCACTGGAAGATCGTAGTGAGCATGAGCACAGGCTGACTTCCCCACGCAGGATCAGAGTGTGTGTCCCCCTCCTGTCTGCTGTTCTTAGGCTGCTCCAAAAACAGTTAAATGGTCACAGCAGGTGATGTTACTTGCAGTACAAGGAGGGTTTGCCAGCCCTGTGGGCATATAAACATTTACTTTTTATTTATGTTGTTTTGGAGGATTTACCCAGCAGTGCTTAGTGGCCACTCTAGGCTTGGGGTTCCATGTAGTGTGGGAATTTAAACCTAGGCTTCCTGCGTGCAAAACACGTAGTTGGCCTCTGGAGACATTTATAAAATATAGAATAGTGGTTGGTGAGAGAGTATATGGTTAAGGTACTTGCCTTGGCACACATCTAACTTAGATCAATCCCTGGCGCCACATACAGTCCCATGAATGCCACCAGGAGTCACTCAAGCAAGAGCCGTGAATAGCTTCTGTCGGCCTCCCTCAAAAATAAATCATATTAAAAAACATTTGCAGGGCTGGAGCAATAGCACAGCAGGTAGGACATTTGCCTTGCATGCGGCCAACCCAGGTTCGATTCCCAGCATCCCATATGATCCCCTGAGCACCGCCAGGGGTAATTCCAGATTGCAGCGCCAGGAGTAACCCCTGTGCATCCCCTGGTATGACCCAAGAAGCCAAAAAAAAAAAATTTTTTTTTGAAAATAATAAAAATAAGTGATATATAAAGTTATAAAATATGAGAAATACTGATCCAGCTTGGTTTTTTTCCTTTGGGGAGGTGCTTAGGGCTCACTCCTGGTTCTGCACTTCGGAATCTCTTCTGGCAGTGTCAGGGATGCTGGGGATTAGACTCGGATTCGCCGCATGCATGGCAGGCACCCTATCCATTAAGAGTCCTCCATTTTTCCTGTTTTGTTTTGTTTTTAAACCATAGTCCAAATGAGTAATCCTACTGTTTTTTAAGTTCTTAATGCCTTTCCTTACTTTTAGAACTTTATCTTTTTCAGGTGCTTCTAATTTGGAATATAGCCAAAAATTTCTAGCCTGAGTGGTGAATGATCAGTTGGATAAGGCTAATTAAGTCCAATGTTAATCAATATTGACTTTTCACATTACTTAAAACTGGGTTTTAGGGAATTTGTAATATAAAATTGAACATATAATCTGAACTATGTATAAAACCATCAGAAGCACTTGTATTGGAAAACATTAACCCATATATTTTAAGTATGATTTGTTTGAATTATCCACATCACATGATTTTTGTTCTGAGCATTGTATTTTTGGCTACTACTATGGAGAGAGACTCAGAATTAATAGTTCCTTTTAACAATTGAGCCCTTAACTAAACTTTAATAGTCTAACCAGAATGAATTAGATGACTCATAGAATCTCACTTATTCTGTAACATAATTTACTTCCAAGTGACATAATTACATAGAAGGGCAAAAATGGAAGTTTTCACTCATGGCTCACAACCTTTCTGTAGACTGTTGTCAGCCTGTGGTGCATTTCTGAAAGCAGTTATTAAAGCGGTGGGAAGGGGTTGGAATGTTTTCTATAAATAACTGATCAGTGATCACTTAAATGGAGGAAATAAATCCTCTTTGACGCCATGTTGTTTCAGGGATTGGACTGTGTAAAAACTATTGAAGAATTGGCAAGAGTCCTCAAAAAACATTCAGGTACTTTTATGAGCTTTTCTAAAAATAGTCTTTTTTACAGCTTTCTGCATTCAGAATTTACTAGTGCTAGTGATCGGTGTTGTGACTCATGTATAGATATTTGCTGCTTGGCAATATCAGTGTCTTGGTTTTTAAGTCACACCTTGGTGGTACGTGGGCCACTCCTAGCGCAGTGCTCAGGGAAAACTGTGCAGTGATGGAGATCAAACCCTGTCCTATATGTAGATCATGAACTCTAGCCCCTTCATCTTTCTCTGTAACCCCAGTTTGGTGTCTTTAAAATATTTTGGTACATCAAGTTGCTGATAATTCGCATGTCTAATGTTACTAACTTCAGTCTTATTTCTAGGCAGAGCACCTATCTTAGAGGCTAGATATTTTGAAAGTTTTTAAAATAATTTTTACCTTATTGGTTACTACCAAATTTAGTATAGTGGTATAAAAGCACTGTGCCAGCATGAAATACCAGAACGTTGCTGACTTCTGTGTACGCACTCAGATCATCATCTGTAGTGGGAGTAACCTTACAGCTTCTAGGGTTAGAAGGCACTTGCTGAGTATTCCTTGCCTTTTCTAAAGGGTGTGTTGGACTTCGGATTCTCATGCAGATCTAAGTTCTAAACCTATTGTGTAGCTGCCCTCTGTGTAACACCACTTTCCTTTTAAGAAGACACTCCCTTGGGGGCTGGAGAGATAGCACAGGGGGTAGGGCGTTTGCCTTGCACGCGGCCGACCCGGGTTTGATTTCCAGCATCTCATATGGTCCCCTGAGCACCGCCAGGAGTAACTCCTGAGTGCAAAGCCAGAGGAACCCCTGTGCATCACTGGGTGTGACCCAAAAAAGAAAAAAAAAAAAGACACTCCCAATCTCAAAACTCCATTTGGACTCATCGTTTGAGTCTGTTAGGGCTTAGGGGCAGCCACATGCAAGGGAAATGCCTTCATCCTTGTACAAGCTCTCTTGCCCCCCCTGAACTCATCTTTCTCTTTACTTCCTCCCTCTGCCATCCTATCAAACTGGCCTTCTGAATGCTTTGTCTGTCTTGTTCCTTTTTTTCAGGGACCATTCCCAGAGGTGCAGAGGCGAGGGTGGGGACATGGTGATGCTTCTGCACACCGCCTGGTGCTGGAGATCTTGGCTTATCAAGCATGCCCTGCACTGGGCTCAGAGTCTGCTTTCTTAGTTGGTTTTATTGAAATGGGCGAACTGATCATGAGCCTTGGTGGTGTTTCGCAATATGGGTGCTGCTGCCCTCCTTGGGCACTGCCACAGTGCAGGGAAGGTGCATTCAGGGTTCTTTCTGTTTACTCCCTTAAAGGAAATCTGCAGGGACTGCTTAGGGGTGTTTTTCTTTTTCTGGGGGAAATTAAAAACTAATCTATGCAGTTGTTATGTTGGGAGTTGGTAGTGGAGTTGAACAGGAGGGGTGTTGGGGTCCTTGGGGGAGAGAGGGGGTACATTGGTGATGATGTGGTGGTGGAATTACGTGCATAAGGAACCTACATGAACAGGATTTTAAATACCAGTATCAATCAAAACATTAATTAAAATAAAGGTCTGTGTTTGTTTTAAAAAACAGGTTAGTAGGCCAAATAAGTTTGGACAGCTCGGTCCAGAGTATCGGCCCAGGTTCAGAGTTAGAACAGAGGTCAGTAGAAGCTTGGACTCTGTCATGCCTAGATTGAGTCCCATTTCCTATAGCTGCATATTCCTACACAAGTTTATGTCTCTTCAGTTTCCTCAACTACTGGGTGGAGAGTGAGAATTTAGGAAACATGAAACAAGGATATTAGGTGCGCCAGAAACTGTTGCTTTATCTCCTACAGCTTTGTCTCTGGTCAGCCCTACCTGCATTCGCTGGACCATTTATCTAGAGATTATCCACATTCCCCTGCTGCCGGCATAGTGAAGGCCCAGGTCCTTCTTCCTGCTCACCACTGTCGAGTGGGGAGCAAGGGGACCACCCTGAGGGAAACCTGCCCCTCCGCGCACTCCTCAGACATGGGGAAACGCCTGGGCTGGGGCAGAACTGTCGGTGCTGTGAGGTAGCCATTACGGGACAGCCGTCAGGCCACACCTGGAGCACTTTTCCTGTGCAGTGCAGGTCCTCAGCTGCCCTCAGCCTGGGCTGAAGCTAGGAATCTCCTCTAAGGAAAGAAGAGTCGGTCCACATCACTACAGTTTTGCAAGGAATAGTGTCCCTACAGAAAAGAATTGCAGGAGACAAAACACAGAATGGTTTCATTTAAAGACATTTACTCGATGAAAGGTGAGGCAGGAGAAAGACTTGTGTTTAAGAGAGCCAGGGCTTCTGCGGGATAAGTGGCTTTGGGGAGCAGGTTCTCTGGATTTTCTCCAAATTTTCTCCAGATTTTCTCCAGATTGCCGTGGGCCAGTGTTCTCTGCAGGCAGAGAATTCTGGTTCTTGTTACAAGGAAGTTGCCCTGGACTCTTGGTGGCCCTTTTCTAGCCCAGCCATGACTGTAGGTTCTCTTGAAGCACCTCCTTTTCTGAGAGGTCCACCCTTCTTTGGGTGGTGCCTCAGTTTCTCCATCTCTGAACAGTTCAGTATCTGCATCTCAAAGGGATGTAGTCCTTATGAGTAAGGTCATTTCTTTTTAGTTTTCTTATTTCCCCGAAAAACTTGCTACCTGCCAGCCCTGCTTTTCTGACCTCGGTCCTCTGTCTCTCGGTCACCTGGAACAGTGTCTTATAGGTGTGCTCGCTGGTGGCTCCCCTCGGCCTCAGTGCAGTTTCATCATATCTCACTCTTCCTTTCCTAGAATCCACCCTTTAGTCTATGGTCTGAAGGAAACCATTTCCCCTAGCACGCTGCCTCAGGCTCCTGCTCTCCATGGACAGTTTGCCTCAGTAAACACCCTCAGCTTACCTATTTCGCAGGTTTCTCCTTTTTCAAAGCCTAGCCGAAGCAGTTTCCTCATTTTCCAAAGCCTCGCTAAGGCAGTTGACTCCTCCACAAGTGAAGCTGATTCCTTTTTAACTACTAGCTTTGTGGTGATTAACTTCTTTAAAAAAAATTTTTTTTCACTGAATCACCATGAGATTCAGTTACAAAGTTGTTCAGATTGAGTTTCCTCATACAGCATTCCAACACCTGTCTCTTCAGCAGTGCACATTTCCTACCAGCATTCCTGGTTTCCTTCCTACCTCCATGGCAGACGCTTCCTCTCGCCCCGTTCCCTTTTCCTTTAGGCACCATGGTTTACAGTTCTGTTATTGAAAAGTTACCATGCGTATCACTACTTGTCCAGTGATCACTTCCCACTGTTGCTGTCACAGTGGTCCCTTTTCTGGCTTAACTGCCCCTTCACCCCACTTCCCCCATTTATGGCACGCTTCTTACCATGGGCAGATTTCCCCTGGCCCTCTTCTTTAGTCTTTGGGTATTACTCTCATACTGTGAGGTGGCTGTTGTTGTGAGGAGTCTGTGACTGTCCTAGTAGGCCTGTGGAGAGCACAGGGTCCACAGTACTGACTAGCTGGCTCCTGTTTGATACTTACAGATGGACAGTCCTTCACCCTGCATGGGCAAGCATAGGACCCAGGGAGTTCTTTCAGGGCAGGTGCTGTCTAATTGATGGTTGGGTTTTTTTGGTGGGTGAATAGGGAAAAATGCACCCGTGGTGCTTAAGGATCATTCCCAGCAGTGCTGGGGGACCATCTGCAGTCCCAGCATAACACTGGGGTCAGTCACATGCAAGGCAAGCACCTTAAGCCCATATGATATCTCTGGCCTCCTGTACGTGAAAGGTTAATGTGTTTAATAGTTGTAAATAGTCCAGAAGGACTTTCCCAGGTAAACAGTTCTCTAGTCCTAGCGCCTTTAAGTGAAAAGCATTTACCTCATGTTATGGCAGAGCTTGAACTTAAAAGTTACTTAATGCTGCTGTATTCAGTGATATTGTCTATTTCCTAAATAGGTCTAAGGAACATTTTGCCTATTACAACAGCAAAGGTCCCAATTGTAAAGTTCTTCCATTTGAGAAGTGGTTTGGAAGTGGACATCAGTTTGTATAATACATTGGTAAGATTTTCTTTTCTTCTGATTGGGGGGTGGGGAGGTTAAGGAAAAAAGAGTTTTTAACATTTTATTCACTAAGGTACTCTCATTTTACTCGTTCCCTAAATTATTGGATTGCTGTCGCTTCTCTGACAGTGTTCTGAAACGGGGAGTAGTATTGTTCCCAACATTGCTTGCTTTTTCTCTATGCCCATTCCAGATTACACGTCTTGGTCTTGACCCTACACCCCTTTTGTCCAGTGTCCCAAGTTACTGTTGTGATGTCTGAGGTTGGAGTCTATCACCTGAGACCTTTGTTGGGGCCTGCTGTTATGTAGTGTCCCTGGCCCTCTCTCAGGCTGTTCCAGTACCTCCCTGTCCCCTTGACTGTTCTCGTCTGCAGCCATAGCTATAGCCCTGTGTGTGTGTGTGTGTGTGTGTGTGTGTGTGTGTGTGTGTGTGTGTGTGTGTAGACCTCTGCTGTCCGGCACCTCTTTTTTATTCCTCACTGCTGCCTACCTTCAGCTATCCCATGACCTCTTTTGACTAGGTAACTGGGTAACTTTCAGAGGGAAGATCTTTAATGACAAGTTTAATTAACTAGTTTTCCAGGCAACACCACAGCTTAGTTAAATAAAATTCTCAGTTGATTTTAAAGATTTTTGTGAGGACAGGGTGGGAGGGAGGCACCCTCAGTGGTGCTTAGATTCTATTTCTGACTTGAGCTCAGGGATCACTACTGGCCATGTGGAGTGCCTGGGATCAAACCCCAGGTTGATACAAGGATGGAAAGTTTCCTATCCACTGTACTGTATCTCTTTCCCCTAAAAGCAGTTTATGAATGGACAGTTTTTGTTTAACATGAAGGATTGCAGGGGCTGAAAGAGGGTGAACTAGCAGAAGAGGAAATTATTAGGCCAGACAAACCAACTGTGGGAAGTGGAGCGGCATGTTTTCCAATCTTCATTTGAGGATTATTGGACTAGAGCAGTAATGCAGTACAGGACACCTGTCTTGCATGAGGCCAGCCCAGGTTTGATCCCAGGCACCCTGAGTGTTCCCCCAAGTCCTGCTGGGACCTGAGAGCAAAGACTGGAGTAAGCCCACCAGTTGTGGCTCAAAAACCAGGGAAAATATCAATAAAATCAATTGAAGTCAGTGTCAATCACTTTTATTTTTGTAGCGTATATATGTATGCCTTTGTTCACTTGTCTGGTTTGTTTCAGAACTTTTAGTACTTCCTTATCCCCTTAAGGCATTTATTTAAATTTTAAATGCATTGGGAGACTCATACCTGTGTATAATTAACTGATTATTATGGGAATCGTAAGATAAGATATTAGCATTCTTAGTTATTTAGTCAGTTAATGATGTTTGTCTTGTCAGAAAATATCAGGGTTTTCTAAATGTCTTTCTATTGAGATAAATCACATTGTAATCTCAGAATTTTCCAGTTTAAGCCTTTTCATATTGATGTTCTTGGGGTATGTAATTAATTTCCTTTTTAACAGGCTCTTCATAATACAAGACTTTTATCTGCTTATTCAGCCATTGATCCCAGGGTGAAATATTTGTGCTACACCATGAAAGTATTTACAAAGGTGAATATGCTTGATGTTGTTTATCAGGAAATCTTAACTGCATTTTCAATTTTTGTTGAAAACGTGTTTGTGTATTGTGAAAAACTAGAGCCATGTCAAATGCTTCTGTGAACTCTTGGGGACACTCGCCTCAGCAAGCAGAAGCATTATATGATGATATATGTGAAGCTGATAATCCCACTGCTTTGTTGGGCTTAGCGGTTATATCTTGTTTATTTGATGTTCTTTTGAGTTTATTTTTTATTGGCATGTTTCAGCATTCTAAGATAAAACCTTTATTAGTCCTCTATATCAGCACCTTACTGTCGTAGTAGTATGGCTACAAACTTAGTGGCGAACAGTTCAAGTGGTGTCTGTCTACAAATGATTTTCCTTTATTCCTTTCCCCCTTCCCTGTAGATGTGTGACATTGGTGATGCGTCTCGGGGTAGCTTGTCATCCTACGCCTACACGCTTATGGTGCTGTATTTTCTCCAGCAGCGGAGCTCACCAGTCATCCCTGTCCTTCAAGAGGTACTGGTGAAAGCAAGGTCTCTCACAGAGAAAACCGGGCTTTCTCTGAACGCTCTTCCTCCCCTGAAATTCTGTGGTCTATAGTTGACTTTTTATCTTTCGCCCCTCCAGTAAGTCTTCTCCCCAACCTACTCTTGAGATGACTTTAGTTCTGTTGTCAGTATACATGAGTTTGTCTCTATTTCGTTTTAACTGTTCATCAGTTTTATATCATTGCATTATGTACATGGATGAAATCGCCCAATACTTGGCTTCTCTCTTTTCACTTATTTCTCTTTACATTATCCCCTTGCACTCCGTCCATTTTGCTTAATGATAAAAATTAATTTTTTTTCAATAGCTGAGTCGTATTCCATTGTATTCATTTGCCACAACTCTATCTGCTCCTCTGCATTTTAGATGCTTTAACGCTGCAATAAACATTGGGCATTTGTCTGGATCGTATGGCTGCTCTCTCAAGCTTCATGAGGGAGCTTCAAAGTGCTCTGTGCAATGCCACACCAGTTCTCATTCTCTTCAGCAGTGCTTGAGAGTAGGTTTTTCTTCATTCACTCCAACATTTAATGTTGATTTTGGTATAAGCCGTTCTCAAAGATGTTTAGTGTTTTCTTAGACATAATTTGTACTTACCTGATGATCAGTGATGCTTAAGCATTTTTTAAAAATTATTTCGGGCACTGCAATTTACAGTACTGGGAATGATAGGGTTTCCTGCATAAGACATTTCAGCGCCCTTCACAAGTGTCCTAACTCCCGTTACCATTGTCCCATTGTTTTTCCAGCCCCCCCCCCTCCCCATGGTAGCCTCTTGCTGAGGACCAGCTCTTAGTTTCTGTTGCCTTTGGGCATTTGTTATTTCCTTACTGTATTTTTTTTTATATCTCATACTTATGGAAGGTCATTCTGTGTCTGTTTATCTCCTAACTTCACTCAGAATTGTTCTATATGCTATCAACTATCTTCTATGTCTTGCATCTTCTTTGGAGAAACTCTCCCCTGGCCAGGGATGAGGCTGAGTGGTGGAGCACTTTCCTTGCATGAAAGATGTCCTGGGCTTCATTCCCAGCACCAACAGAAAAATAAAGTGTTGGCGAGATGTTGATTCCAGTCTTAGGCATGTTTTAAATTAGGTTGGGTTATAGATTTCTTGTAGTTGAGTGTGGTAAATCTTACATAACATACATAAGATTTATAATGTGGAAAGCATCTTCTCGTTCAGTAGACTATCTTTTTGTTTAGTTTAACTTTTTTGGTAAACAGAAATGTTTCAGTTTAATGTAGTCCCACCTTGCTTTTCATTCTTACACTGTTGAAGTTGAATTCCCAAAGCACCTATAATGCTAATAACATGGAATATTTCACCTTTATTGTTATTTATATATTTTGGATTTATATGTTTTTGATCTTACATCTGTCTTTAGTCCAATTTGAATTTAATATTCTGCTTGAATTTTTTCTTCTCCTTTGTTTTTTGGGCCACTCCCTGCTGTTGTCAGGGCTTTCTGCCAGCACAGCCAAAACTCCTGACAGTATTCAGGGGATCTTACATGGTGCTGGGGATTGACAGAGGTCTTCCACCAGTGCTTCCTATACTAGCCCAAGAGACCATTTTGCCTGAGTTTCTGTAGCAATCCATTTCATTCCTTTTCAATGTCGCTGTCCAGTTTTCAGTTTTCTCAGCACCCTTTGTTGAGGAACCTCTTTCTCCTTTGGGTGTTCTCTGACCCTTTTGGTTGGATGGGCAGAAACTTTTCATTTGTTCACATTTCAGCCATATTGATTCCTTCTAATTATGCACATAGAATGTCTTGAATGTCTTACCATCTCTTATCTTGTTTTTGTCTTTTAGCAATATCTGATAGCTTTTACTCTCCAAGTCTTTCACCTCTTGTTAAATTTATTCCAAAGTGTTTGATTCTTTTTGATGGAGTTGTGCATGATATTGCTTTCTTAAAGTTTTTAAGTTTATAAATTCTTTTACCTTTAAGCTTTTGTTACTTGCATATAGGAATGCAACAGATGCTTTGGGTAGTGATATTGAAACCAAGTACTTTGCTGTATCATAGTTTCTAGTAGCTTCTTAATGAGCTATATACATATATATGCATATATACACATACATGCAAACATGCATGTGTGTACACATATACGTATGTATGTATATACACGCATGTGTATACACATATATACATATATACCCATACAAGCATGCGTGTACACATATACATATACACACACATACACATAATGATAGTTCCCCTTTGCTGATCAAGATTCCATTTATTATTGTCTTATTACTGTAGCTAAAACATCTAATAATAAATAAAATGAAACTTATGAAAAACTGTTCCTAAAATTAAAAAAAGAAAATTTAGTTTTTTTATTGGGTGCAGTATTAGTCATAGGTATATAGTATTTACCCATATACTAAAATGTATGGCCTTAATTATGCTGAGATATGGACCTCCTGTCTCTATTTTCTTGAGTTTACCTAAGTGAAGGGCTGGAGCAATAGCACAGCGGGTAGGGTGTTTGCCTTGCACGCAGCCAACATGGCCGACCCAAGTTCGATTCCTCTGCCCCTCTCGGAGAGCCCGGCAAGCTACCGAGAGTATTCGATATGCCAGACACAGTAACAACAAAGTCTCCAATGGAGACGTTACTGGGCCCGCTCGAGCAAATCGACGAACAACGGGAAGGCCTTTACCTTTACCTTTACCTTTACCTTACCTAAGTGAATGCTTCCTCATTCTCTTTTTCAAAATATAATTTTTGTCTTTTATTGATAATAGTTTATTCTGTGAATTGGTACCCATGGGTTAAGCCATCTTTATGTGCCTGGAAACATATTCAGCTAGTCTTGAATCTGATCCTCTTGATATGCTATTGAATTACATTTGCTAGTGCTTGGTTTAGGTTTTTCATGTCTGTCAGAGACATTGATCTGCAGTTTCCTTTCTGTGCGTGTTACTCTTGTCTAGTCTTAAGCAAGATAAAGTGAGCCTTAGCACATGCCTTTCGAGTTAACTCTTCATCATTTTTGAGGAGAACAAGATCTAGGTATAAATTTTTATTTTGTTTAAACAGTAAAAGTAACTGTTAACGTCATCTGGTCCAAGACTTTTCTTTTGAGAGCTTTTTTATTACTGTTTATGTTTTTATACCTTGATAGTTCAGGTTTTCTATTTCTTATCTACTTAGTTGATCTAAAACTGAATCATTTCTTCTGGTTTTCATATTTGTTGACTTAGTTGTTCTTAGTAGCCTCTATTCCTTTATATTTCTATAGTATCTGTTGTATTTTCTCTTTCATTTGGGTTTTATTTATTAGAGTTTCTCTCATTATAAGCCTAGATAAAGGTTTATCCATTTTATTTGTCTTTCAAAAAAACAGCTCTTATCTATAGTTAAAGTTATAATGCTTTTCCTACGAGTTATTGTATCAATGCCTTAAGTTTGTAATACATACTAATAGTTTAAAAATTAATTTCAGATATACAAAGGTGAAAAGAAACCTGAAATATTTGTTGATGGCTGGAATATTTATTTTTTTGATCAAATAGATGAACTGGTACGTATTTTTAAGAGTAAAGGCTTTTTTAAATCTTGACAAAAAGTTAGCTATATTATGCTCTGGTGTAGGTGAACAAATTATATTAGTACTTGTTACATCTATTTAAATAATAAAAACGATTATGTACAGATCTTTCCTTTGAGGTTGAAAACATTTTTATTGAGCCAGGTGAGTTTTTAGTAACTATGTCCAGGATTTCTTTAATGCCTGATAATTCCAAATCTTTATTCTAAATGAAGAAATAATTAATCTGTGATTTTCTACAAAGAATTTGGAAACACTTACTTTGAGTTAACCAGTACATCATTCAAGGCTCATGGTCAAATTTATGTAAGAGTCTTCCAGATTACATGTATTCTAAAGTTTGACATTTAAAGCCCTAAGCGTTTCCCTATCTCCAAGTCATTGAGTAGACATTTATAATTAACAAAGTTATAAATGGTATTTTAAAATAAGAATCAAATAATTAGAATTTGGACTTATTTCTTAACTGAATAGAAGTAAGTCTAAATTCACTCCCTAAGATAAAAATGAGCATTAACCAATTAAGACTTCATTATATAAAGAAAGCATGATATTTCTTATTCCTTGTACTTTTAGCCTACCTATTGGCCAGAATATGGAAAAAATACAGAATCTGTTGGTCAGCTGTGGTTGGGCCTTCTTCGTTTCTACACAGAGGAATTTGATTTTAAAGAACATGTTATTAGCATCAGAAGAAAAAGCCTGCTTACAACATTTAAGAAACAGTGGACCTCAAAATACATTGTTATTGAAGGTACAGATAAAGCCAAACCTTAATTGAATATGTAGTCTGGACTCTTCAGAGCATCACCGCATCATCCTATACTCTTAGAGCATACTTTAAGGCAGTCCTTAGCTGCCGGCAATTGATAGAGCACTACATCTGTTTCTAGGGCACACATGTATTTACTTTTTTTTTTTCTTTCTTTTTGGGTCACACCCGGCGATGCACAGGTGTTACTCCTGGCTCTGCACTCAGGAATCACTTCTGGCGGTGCTCAGGGGACCATATGGGACGCTGGGAATCTAACCCAGGTCGACCACGTGCAAGGCAGATGCCCTACCCGCTGTGCTATTGCTCCAGCCCCACACACATGTATTTTCTTGTTGTGGTTTTGTTTGCAGGAGCTACACCTAGGATTTACTCCATGCTCTGCACTCACTCCTGGTGGTGCTCGGGGACCACATAGAATGCAGGAAATGGAATCTGGGTCTGCCATGTGCAAGGCGAGCACCCTGCCCTCTATACTATCACTCCTGCCCCTGTTTTTACTGTTCACGTTACTTTTGGATGAGCCATTACTAATGGACTAAACTTCAGAGTTTCCAGCTACCTGTTCTCAAAATGAGAAATCTTACTGGTCCTTATTATGTCTATAATACTGTAGTGCCTATAACTTTACAAAAATTAATGTTGTTGTCTCGCTGGTCAAGCAAACTAGCAAACATGTTTGCCTAGACACACATAAAAACGCCCAGAAGAGTGTATGTTTTTTATGCAGGAGGCCTGAGTTCCACCCCTGGCACTCGGGAGTTCCCTTAGCATCTCTGGGTTTGAAACAAAAACCTCTGAAAACAGCATGGTCAGACCTGCTAGGTAGGTAGCCTTCTCGTAGCAGTTATTAATGTAGGATAAAGTTGAGGGAATGGCCCTATGCTCCAGTTTCAATGTACAACCTGAATCCCAGGATGGCGCCCCAGTTACTCTGCAGAAGCATGACAGAGCTGCAAGGTGCCTCCGCATACCTCTGAATACCTCTGCTGTGTTCTTGAGATGAGTTCTCTTTGCGGAATATGTGTTTTGGCTTCAGGAACTAATTCCATATCTGCACAGTATTTAAAATCATCACTGTCACTGTCACTGTCCTCCCGTTGTTCATCGATTTTCTCGAGCGGGCCCAGTAACATCTCCATTGGAGACTTTGTTGTTGCTGTGTTTGGCATATCGAATACGTCACGGGGAGCTTGCCAGGCTTTGCCGTGCAGGCAAGATACTCTCAGTAGCTTTCCGGGCTCTCCGAGAGGGGCGGAGGAATCGAACTCGGGTCGGCCATGTTGGCTGCTTGCAAGGCAAATTGCCGTACCTGCTATGCTATCACTCCAGCCCTATTTAAAATCATATATTATCATATATTTGTGAATTTATTTAACATCATAAAAGTTTCAATTTATAAATAGTACTTTACCCTCATTTATTTCATTAATCACTATTCAGTTAGTGATTAATGATAAAGATAATGCTCATATCTTTGATATCAGCATTTTTAATAATTCCTACTATTATTTTATTACCTAACATATTCCAGATCACAACATAAGTACACTCATTTAAGAAATGTGAGTGTATATTTACAATAGCTAGAATCTGGAAGAACACTGAGTGCCCGAGAACAGATAACTGGTTAAAGAAACTTTGGTACATCTACACAATGGAGTAATATGTAGCTGTTAGAAAAGATCAAGTCATGAAATTTACATGCAAGTGGTACTACATGGAAAGTATCATGCTAAGTGAAATGAGTCAGAAAGAGAGGGACAGACATAGAAAGATTGCATTCATCTGGGGAATATAAAGTAACGAAATAGGAGACTAGTACCCAAGAATAGCCAAGATAAATACCAAGAGGTTTACTCCATGGCTTGGAGGCCAGCTGCACACACTAGGGGAAAAGGCAGCTTAGATGGAGAAGAGAGCACCAAGTAAAGGGTGTTGGGAGGATCCTCCCAAGATGAGAGATGCATGCTGAAAGTAGACTGTAGACCCAACATGATTGTCACTCAATGCCTCTTTTGCAAATCACAGCACCCAAAAGGAGAGAGAGAACAAAAGGGAATGCCCTGCCACAGAGGCGGGGTGGGATGGGAGGCTGGGGGGTGGGAGGGATGCTGGGACCCGTGGTGGTGGAGGATGGGTGCTGGTGGAGGGATGGGTACTCAATCATTGTATAACTGAAACCCAAGCACAAAAATTTGTAAGTCTACAACTGTACCTCATGGTGTTTCACTAATAAAAATTAAATAAATAAATAAAGATGGGCTTGCAATAAAAAAATAAAAATGTCAACAGAAGACATGTTGTAGATTCCAAGCTCAGTGCAGAGACAGTCCTTTAATGCTTTTCTTAGTGATAAAATACGTAATATTTTTCCCTGTGTAGAACATTTAGGTTAATAGTGGCATTTTGTAATCGATTATCTTATTTATTCTTGTTATTTTCCTTATTAGATCCCTTTGATTTGAATCATAATCTTGGAGCTGGATTATCAAGGAAAAGTAAGTTACCTTGTAGCTGTAACTCTTTTCCTTTTAGTTAGCCTCTTCCTTTCAGTCCATCTAATGAGTGCATGCTCTCTTTTATTCTCAGTGACAAATTTTATAATGAAAGCATTTATTAATGGTAGAAGAGTATTTGGTATTCCAGTGAAAGGATTTCCAAGGGACTGCCCATCAAAAATGGTAAGTGTCAAAAATAACAAAAGCCAATCCTCAAAACCTTTTTTAAGGGGCTGGAGCAGTAGCACAGTGGGTAGGGCGTTTGCCTTGCACGTGGCTGACCCAGGTTCAATTAGCATCCCATATGGTCCCCCGAGCACCGCCAGAAGTGATTCCTGAGTGCAAAGCCAGGAGTAACCCCTAAGCATCGCCGAGTGTAACCCAAAAAGCAAAAAAAAAAAAGAAAAAAAAAACAAAGCCTTTTTTTATGCACATACAACAATATTAGTTAATATGAATAGTCTGAAAGTCTGATGAGTCTAAACTCTAAACCCAATTTCTAAGCCTATTGATTGGGTACTGTGCTGGGCTGCTTCTGGCTTGGTGCTCAGAGGACCGTGCAGTGCTGAGTATCACACCCGACCTGTCACATGTGAGGCAAGTGCTCTGCCATTGACTCACATCCCCAGCCCTGGAAAATGTTATTTTCATTATTCTTTGTGGAGGTTTGGAGTTAGGAGTTTTCCCGGCAGTGTTCCATGGACTGTATGTCATGCTGGGAATTGAACTAAGGATGAGCCACTGCCTAACCATCGGTGTCTCTCTTCATCCCCCAAGCAAACCTTTTATAAACATTCTTGTTTTTGTTTTTGTTTTTGTTTTGAGACCATTAATTAGTAGAGGGAGAAATGGGAATAGAGTTTTTAGAAAATAATGATTTTGGTGCTGTTGCTTTTCTTCAGTGATGTGTAGAGAAGCGTTGCCATATCCCAGAACTCAGCTGCATGCCAGTTTCTGTCAAACATCTGGAGCTAGCTTAGGACTTTGCCCAGTTTTCTCTAGACAATTCTATCAGTGGAACTAGGAGCAAGCTACTACTGCCTGTGTTAGAGGGGATGGTTTGGTTTGGTTTGGTTTGGTTTGGTTTGGTTTGGATTGTTTTGGGAACATAACTGACTTTGCTTAGGCATTTTCCTGCTTCTATGCTCAGGGGTCATTCCTAGTGGTGTTTAGGGCACCATATTGAATGTCGAGGATTGAACCTGGTCATCATGCAAGGCAAGCTCTAGTCCCTGATTAACCTTTTTAAAGTAATAATTACTCTTGTTGTGGAAAGGGTTATGTGTATCTTTTTCTGATACATAAATGTGCTCAGGAGTGACTCATAGCTCTGTTGCGGATTGCTTCAGAGACCTCTGTGCTGGGGAGTGCACCTGGACCTCCTGCACACAAAGCGTGCACCCAACCTGTGGTGCTCTCTGGCTCTATACTCCTTCCATAAGCACTTTGCAAATGGGTTCACAGATACACTAAGTACTGGGCATTGCTGCACATTCTTCTAGACTACCGATTCTGTAATTTGTTCAAACAGACCACCTGGAAGCTTATAAAATGCATTCCTGATTCAGGAGTTCTGGAGTGCATCCAAGATTGCTTTTCCCCACAAGCTCTGAGGGGATGCTCAAGCTCCTGATTTTCACTCAGTTTTCATTGCAAAGAGGCTGAAGTCCAAATAATACTCTTTTTTTTTTCTGACCTATTTTTCCAGAGAGTATAACAGAATAAAGTGAGATTTTTCCCTCTGTAATTCGTGCGTGCAGATTCCCTGATTCTAAGTTCATTAGATTTTAATAGCCTATTTTTTTCTGAATGAAGCATTTGTAACTATTCTAAACTCCCGCTCAGTTCCAGGAAAGCAAACTCAGGGGTGTCTTATTTAGAAGTCAGCTGTTTCTTTGCTTTGCATTATTTGGTTTGGTTTTAGAAGCTCCCTCACAGTTGGGCAATGTCTGCATAATGAAAAGAAACAAGTATGAAATTTAAGAAAAACTCTTCTAAATGTTTTTAAATTTGGCATTCATCAGTATAAACGATATTGCTAAGAATAATACTATAGAGTAGAACTGGAGATGTGGCTTGATGCGAGAAACCTGCCTTGCATGTGAGGGCCCTGGCTCTGTCCTGGCTCCACACCGAGTGACAGTGCTTTGAGGTGGGAGATTCCTGTTCTGTACCATGTAAACCTTTGTGTTTTGTGCTCACATTGATAGTTCAGATATTTACATATAAAATTTTGTCTTTTACTAGGAGTACTTTTTTGATCCAGATGTGCTTACTGAAGGGGAGCTAGCCCCAAATGACAGATGTTGTCGAATCTGTGGGAAAATTGGACACTTCATGAAAGACTGTCCTATGAGGAGAAAGTAAGTCTCTGTCTAACAAGGGTACCTGTACTTTCAGAGCAGTCAGCAGTTGGTCTTCTTCATTAATGAAAAGGACACTTGATTCTCCTCAGGCTGTCCACTACACTAGAGTATGCACTGAGAGTAAACTGAATCTTCCTGGGATTCCTGCTACTAGAGTGTGCTGAGGGTAAGCCTTGGCACCTGTCCAGGTGTGAACCACCAGAGTAGCATGCCCACACTGGCATGTTCTTAATGGGCCTCCCAAGCAGTGCCCAGGAACTCTAGGGACCCCACCAGTAATTCTTGGCGAACGGAATTGTTGGTTCATTGCAAGACCCCTGATGGGATGCTGCTTGGTTCCTGCACTGCCAAGGGTCTCCGAGGTCACCCTTGGCAGTGCATGAGGTCTTCTGGGCTGCCCTGATGGTTTTCTGGAGACTGTTGAATTGAATTTAGGGTAGGCACGTGCTTGGCACATACCCTAACTGCTATACCAGCTTAACAGTTCCCAGTGACCTTCTTGTGGTTTGGGAGGAGTGGGTCAGGAGTGGTTGCTTGGGATGGACATGCTATTGTTTTGGGTGATAGAGGCGACTTTCAGTCAGTACATCCTTTGTGTGGATTCCTCTGGAGCCAGGCATCAGGCTGGAGCTCCAGTCTGTAAAGCATATTCTTCAGCCCTATCACGATCACGACCATCCTGTTGTTCGTCAATTGCCTCAAGCAGGCCCCAGTAACATCTCCTTCATCCTAGCCCAGAGATTCAAGGCTCTTTCAGGGTTAGGAGAATGAGACCCATCATTGTTACTGGTATTTGGCATATTGGGTACGCCACGGGGAGTTTGCCAGACTCTGCCGCGTGGGCAGGTTACATTTGATAACCTGCCAGTTTGTCCAAAGTAGGAATGAGATAATAAGATGCTTCCAGGATCTGGGTTTTATAGTCTCTGGGTCTTGGCCGTTGATGGGATTACACAGCGCCAGGGGGCCAGTTGGTGGGTGTGACCCCTACCTACTGGAATATGGAGGATCTGGGTGGAGGATCTTAGCCCCGATCCGAGCAGGCTTGGAGATCTCAACCCCGGAACCCGCATGCCTTTGTTCCTCTGCCAGTACTATAAAACCCAGATCCCGGAAGAGAACAGCGCAGTCTTCACCCCTTTGAGCTGGAAAAATTGTACAGGAGCTGAGGGGTTTGCATTTGCCTTGCATGCAGCTGATGCCAGTTTGATCCCTGGTACCACATATGAGCACTGATCTGAAACAAAACTAAACAAGATTGTTTTAAATATAGATGTGCCAGAAATCTGCATTGGATTAGATCCCTGCAGCTTGCCAAGTCATGGCTCCAAATCCTCGGGGCCCCGTATGTGTGCCAGATGTGATCGTGGCAGCATTGCTGTTGGAGCAGGCAGCCCTGCCTCTGTGCCTGGCATCAGGAGAGAGAGAGAAGAGGGAGGAGTAGGAGGAAGTCACTTCACTTCAAATGAGTCAGAAGCAGAGTCCAAAAGAGACGCTTCTAATCAGTACTAACATTCTAAGAACATATTACACCTTCTGTTGTTCCCTTGTGTTCCCCTTGACTTAAAGTTGTACCTCATTAGCTTCCAGTACCCAATAAAGAATGCTGAGTTGGAGGGCAAAGGGGACAGCTCCAAGGACGACCTTAGGACCCATAGCATGGTTGCCTCAGTACTGCAGGAGAGATTCCCAAGCACTGAAGTTTGTGGATCCCAGACAAGAGCAAGAATGCTGTTGGGCTAGAAAGGTTGTTCAGGAAAGGTCCCCACAGATCATTTGGGCTTCATAATACCGGAATCAAAGTGTTTAATTCCGTTTCTAATCAGGGAGTGACTCTAATTGTAAAAGATGGTATTTACGGCTCTAGACTAATTGTGAACATGAAAAACTATACTCTTTAGTCTTGGGGAGGCTTCTTAGTGGAGACTAGAGATGGACTTGAGTTTGATAAGTTCTTGCTTTTCCCTCATATACCTCCCATTTTTCCCTCATATACCTCCCATTTTATTCTAAGCCTGGAATAACCTTACAGTTTCATCCTACCTCTGTTTAGGCTTTTCCTAAATGTTTGTATTCACTCCTGCAGAGTGAGGCGACGGAGAGATCAGGAAGATACCCTGAACCAAAGATACCCTGAGAACAAGGAGAAAAGAGGCAAGGAGGACAGAGACACGCAGAGCAGGCACGCAGAGCGAGGGCTGCCGGGGGAAGACAGGCCCTCCCAGGGCACCCCTCCGAGAGCCAGGCCAGCTGCAGCGGCTGTGGAGGTGGGGAGAGAGAAGAGCCTCAGGCCGCCGGTAGAGAAATGGAAGAAACCAGAGGACAGAGACTTCCGAGAAAAGCGCTGTTTCATCTGTGGACGAGAAGGGCACATCAAGAAGGAGTGCCCACAGCTTAAAGGCTCTCCAGGTACGGACGCCAGCTGTGCCATGGTGTCGGCACTCACGGCCCACGGGAAAGCTCCTCTGTAGACTTGCAGTCCTATTTATTTCCTTAGCTAATTTGTCTTGAACAAATGAAAGAAATGTGTTTTAGGGAAGTGAGATTTCTTTGCTCCCCCCTCCTTTACTTCTGTTCTTTTGTGTGTCTGAAACCCTGTTTCCCGTTTTTATGTAGAGGCTTATGAGACCATTTGGTTGGGTTTTCTAAGGTCATCGCTGATGTACAGGTCTGGTCCCCTCCATAGTTACTGTGGCCCACATGACCGGGGAGCAGGCTGCCACTGCAGTGACATCACCTGGGGTCTGTGCTTTCAAAGCAAACTCATGCCAGGTTTGGGGAAGCTTGAGCCAGCGCTATCACAGGGCCACTGAGCCGTGTGCTGTGGCACACATGTATGTCTGGAAAGGGACCAGAAGGAACTATGTAAGCAGGTCACGGTGGGACAATTATTGCGGATATGTCATTGAACTTCAGTGCAGTGAAGAAAAATCAGTAGTTCAAAATCCTGCCCCTTGGGGTTACTGTCTCTCTGGAAGGCAACTCTCTTGGGGCACCTTTTTTAATGGTAAGGGTCTCTCGTGTGTATGTGCAATGAGCTGTGAGCTAAAGGTTGGTTCTGCCAGGGCTGATACTGTGGTAAAGTGCACACCTAGGAAACAAGAAATAATAGATTCACCCCAGCACCCCCAGAAATAGTGATGAACAATAGGAGCAGGGCAACACTCTTCACGTATTATTCAGAATACCTGGGAGTGGGTGGAATTTGACAAACCGGAGGAACTTCTGGAAACTTCTTTCTGTTTTGATTTTTGGGAGTTTAGTTTGTTCGTTTTGGGGCCACTCAATGGTGCTCGGAGCTTACTCCTGGCTCTGCACTCATGGGCTTAAGAAACCATATGGGGTGCTGGGGATTGAACCCTGGTTGACTGCATGTAAGGCAAGAGACCTAACTGCTGTACTCTCTCTGGCCCTGGAAACCTTTTAAATTCAAGTCATAACCCTGTCAATTGAGGTGGGGAGGGGAGGAGAGGCTAACAGCAGAATTATAACCCCATTCCTCTTCCCAGCTGTGTGTTCTAGATGGGGGAGGGAGTGTGTCAGGTCTACCTCTGTTCCCTTAATTACTGTTCTTGGACCTGTGTGAATATCCTCTTCCATTGTAGTCTATCAGCAGTATAGTGTCTTTTCTAGTGACAAATTGTTAGACTATCCTTATTTTTTTTAAACAGGAACTTTATATGGAAAGAATTCATTATTTAGTTATTGGATCTAAAATAGTGCATAAATGTTGATGAAAGATGCAGCTTTTACTAAAATTTGTCTTTCCCTAATTCTCAGTAATTCAAATTCAAACATCCCGTTCAAATTCCCCCCCCCACCCCCCCCCCCACCCCCGATATTGGACACAGCACAATAAAATGGTTTTTATTACAAGAGAAAATAGTGTTTACATGATAGCATAGTAGATATGTATTGAGTATGTACTATAGGAACAGGTACCGTTTTAAATATTTAACATGGGTAATCTCATCTAATTTTCACCATCATTCCATGTGGTATTTATACCCCCTAGTTTACAGATAAGTAAACTATACATAATAAGATTTGATGATAAAAAAAGGTAAAGGCCCTCCCATTGATCATCGATTTGCTCGAGCGGGCCCAGTAACGTCTCCATTGGAGACTTTGGTGTTACTGTGTCTGGCATATCGAATACAGTCACGGGGAGCTTGCCAGGCTCTGCCTTGCGGGCGAGATACTCTCGGTAGCTTGCCGGGCTCTCCGAGAGGGGCGGAGGAATCGAACTCGGGTCGGCCATGTTGGCTGCGTGCAAGGCAAACGCCCTACTGCTGTGCTATCATGTTTTACCAAAATATTTTTGTGAAACTGTCCTGCAAAGGAACTCCGTGTTTACTTGCACTAATAGCATGAAGCACTTTATTGTCATTTGCTCCTCTTTCCTACAACAGAGTGATGGCAGAATACCCTGCTCCCAGGTCTACTGGGTTTTTTCTTACTAGGTAGTAGCGGCTTTGAAGCTTTTAGAGTAGCTGAACAAGGGTTCTAGGAGCTTTGGCGGCAGCAGTACATTAGGAGGCTGGAGTCAGTGGACCTGACAAAAGACTCTCCTGTCCCTGGATCTTGTCACAGTGTAGTTTTGAGTCAGCAGGCCTGAGAGACATACTCTCCTCCGCCTGGGTCTGTTCACGGTGGAGTCCAGGTGCATTCAGCCTGGTACCTTGTATTGCACTGAATAATTTTCAAAGATATTATGCCTCTTGTTTTGTAGGACAGTGGGATATGACCATCACGTGAAGTTTTTTAAAATGTGTGGGGGCTGGAGCGATAGCACAGTGGGTAGGGAGTTTGCCTTGCACAAGGCCAGCCCGGGTTTGATTCCCAGCATCCTATATGGTTCCCCAAGTACCGCCAGGGGTGATTTCTGAGTGCAGAGCCAGGAGTAACCCCTGAGCATCGCCAGGTATGACCCAAAAAGCAAAATAAATAAATAGTTTTAAAATAGAAATAAAAATTTGTGTGGATGGGTGATGTGGGTACATGGGTGGGTTTGTGCGTATGGTAGTATATGTATGCATGGACAAGGTGTGTGCGTGGATGTGCGTGGCTGGGTGTGGGTGGGTGTGTGGGGGTGGATAAGAGGGGCGTTTATGTGTGGTAGGGTATATGCATGGATGTTCTTGTGAGGGGGTATGCATGGGGGTTGTGTTGGTAGGTGTGCGTGGGTGGGTTTGTGTGTTGGGGGCGCATATGGGGTTGAGTGTTGGGTGTACGTGGGTTAGTTGGTGTGTTGGGGATGTGTGGGGGGTTGAGTGGGTTGGTGTGTTGGGTGCATGGGGGATTGAGTGTTGGGTGTGCATGGGTGGGTTGGTGTGTTGGGGGGGTGCGTGGGAGGTTGAGTGTTGGGTGTGCATGGGTAGATTGGTATGTTGGGTGTGTATAGGTGGGTTTGTGTGTTGGGGGTGTGTGCATGTGGTTGTGGGAGGGATGGCGGCGTAGGGGTGCACATGCAGGCATGCCATTGTGCCAGTATTTTCTACAAGTCTTATTACTGAACCATCTTTGATGCTGTATTAGGATGCATGGAGTTTAGTGAATGATTATGTAGTGGTGACAGTTGCACAGCAAACTATGGGTAATCATCATGAAAATAAGATGTAAGGAGTAGGTCTAGGGTATGATGAATTTTCTCCTTTTACAGTTAAAATTAATTGGGGGTTTTCTGTCTAAAAATTACAGTGTTCCCTCTGATTTCTCAAATATGTTCCATTTTCTGTCCACTATTTTGCTTGGACTTCTGTCATACAACAGAAACCCTTCCTATGGAGACGCAGACCCAGGGCTGCTGCCCTTGGCTCCAAGCAGGTGCACAATGCATTTCTTATACCAGTAGAAACTTGACCAAGGGTTGCTGCTCTCAGCTCCAAGCAGGGGCAGAATGCATCGCTTTCTTTCTCAGGCATGACTGAGTCAGGTTGTGTATTTGGGTTCCCTTCTTCACCCAGCCATCTTGAGACCAGCTGGCACACTTGTGTAGGAAGGCCTACCTCAGACCTAAGCCCAAACCCGTCTAATTCCAGACAGGTGCTGGGCAGCTTCAGGCCTGCCTCCTCCCTGGCGCCTTCCTCTGCTTTCAGTCTGGTCTGAAGCTTGTTGTGCACACGATGGCAGAATGATTCAGGGATCTGCATAAGGGATTTGTTTTTCACCAGCTTGCAAAGGTCTGCCACCCACAAGCCTGATTTCAGCTCTCCTTGGATACAGTTACAATTTTAAGCCTGTTCAGATGCTATTCCTTCCAATTTTGTAAACTAGTCTATTTCATTTTTTTAGGCAGTGTTTTTACATGAAGACAAAAGAAACAAAAAACAACTGTATTTTTGAGTCCCCACTCAGGTATGTGGGTTTTTTAAAAAGCAAATCTGTGATTTTTTATTTACTACACAGGGGACCACGTGCCTTGGAGGTGTTTTCTTTGAATAAGCGAACTTTAATAGCAATTGGACATCAGAATCACTTTGGTAACTTTTCAAAAGATAGGGCCTGGAGCAGTAGTACAGTGGGCAGGACATGTGCCTTGCCTGTGGCTGACCAGTCTTCATCCCCGATGGCCCCTTCAGCACCACCAGGTGAATTCCTGAGTGCAGGGCCAAGAGTAGAAGAGTCAAAAAAATTTTTAGAAGATAGTTGCCCAGACTCTGTCTGATTTTCTACCTCAGCTCTTCAGAGATCTCTTATACTGGTCTATTCACTTTTTCACATGTTCTAGGTGATTCTTTTCTCCAAGCTTAAGTAGAAGCCTTAGTGTTGCTTCCACTCCTTCCAGTGTTGACTTCTAGCTGGTCAGTATTTTCCTTTTGTAGATTCTTTGCCTTGGACCAAAGTAAGGAAAAATGATGATTTTTGGCTTACACTTCACTCATCTCTCAGCTTTTTTTTTTAAATTTGTTCTATTTGTTTCTTTAATCAATTGTTGTTAACCACCCCCTTTGCCCAGTTGAGTTTGGTGTTAGGCTCTGTTCTACACACCATCAGTAAAGCAGTGGACCAGCATAGCCCATTCTATCAGTTTATTTTACATTCCCATCAGAACAGATACATAAATAACAGTATTTTAGGCAGTCACGGGTTCTAAGAAGTAATCTCTCTTGGGTCAGAGAGATAGTACAGGGGTTTAGTCACTTGCTTTGCATGCCACCAGCCTTATGAAAAGATGGAAAGAAAATGTTGGCTATGAAAATAACCTCTCTGAAAAGGTAAAGGTAAAGGCCCTCCCGTTGATCGTCGATTTGCTCGAGCGGGCCCAGTAACGTCTCCATTGGAGACTTTGTTGTTACTGTGTCTGGCATATCGAATACTCTCGGTAGCTTGCCAGGCTCTCCGAGAGGGGCGGAGGAATCGAACTCGGGTCGGCCATGTTGGCCGCTTGTAAGGCAAACGCCCTACCGCTGTGCTATCGCTCCAACCTCTCTGAAAAAGTAACGTAAAAACAAATGAAAGGAACGAGTTAAAAGGAAATTGGGGTTAGCCTGGTGTGTCTGAACTACAATAGCTTTTGTCCTCTGGCAGACTTGAACTCAGTGCAAGTAAGGCAGGTTAGGAAGGGCAGGTGAGGGCCAATTGCATGCCTTGGTCATGGGTTTTCCTGTCATTAAGTGAGATGGGCAGCTATTGGAGGACTTTAAGCAAATGAGTGAAACACATCTTACCCTGTTTTCACTGTGAGTGCTGGGAGGAAGTTCAACGTAGTGCCACTGTAGTTCAGGGGGACACTGTGATGGCTTTGACCCAGGTAGAAGTGCCAGAGGAAGTGAGTGCTGGTCCCCTTCTGTATATTTATTTAATGAATGCCAGAATGTGTGTGTGCGTGTGCGTGTGCGTGTGCGTGTGCGTGTGCGTGTGTGTGTGTATGTGTGTGTAAAATGAATAAGTATGACAAACTGAATGAGAAATAATACTGTGATTTTTTATTTAACAGAATAGAGGGTGTTTTCTCAAAGACTCTCCTGCATCTATGATATACACCAGTCCCCTTTTGGGAAGGGGAGGCTGAGTAATTTCAGGCTACTTCAAAATGAATGGCTAGTTATACTTTTATATAATTGAGATTATTGCCTTGGTATTGACTGAAATGGAAGTGAATAATTTACTAATTCCACTTAACACAACCCCTGTCCTGGGCATTTTCAGCTTTCAGATCTGGAGTGAGGTCACCACACCCAGGCTTCTATCAGCATAGTAAAAGCAGAGTAGTGTCTCGTAGTTTTCTTTGTATAGGTTCTTAATTAAACTGATTAGTTAAGGTCCTTAGTTAAGCTGATTCCGAGGTACTTGATTTTCTTAGGCATGATTGTGAATGGGATTGCTTTTTTCATGTCACTTTCTTCTCTCTATTGTTTGCATATAGGAAAGTCATGAATTTTTGGGTGTCGATTTTATAGCCTGCGACTTTACAAGTCTATTCTTTCTAGGAGCTTCTTTTTTTTTTTTAATTTAATTTTTATTATGAGGTACAGTTGTAGACTTACAAACTTTCGTGCTTGGGTTTCAGTTATATAATGATCGAGTACCCATCCCTCCACCAGTGCCCATTCTCCACCACCAATGATCCCAGTAACCCTCCCACCCACGCCACCCACCCCGCCTCTGTGGCAGGGCATTCCCTTCTCTTTCCTTTAGGGTGTTGTAGTTTGCAATAGAGGTATTGAGTGGCCATCATGCTTGGTCTACTTTCACCACGCATCTCCCATCCCAAGTGTGCTGTTCCCTTTCCTTGGTGTTACCTTCTCTATCTAAGCTGCCTTTTCCCCCAGCATGTGCTGCCAGCTTCCAAGCCATGAAGCAAACCTTCTGATACTTACCTCAACTGTTCTTGGGTGTTAGTCTCCCATTGTGTTACTTTATATTCCACAGATGAGTGCAACCTTTCTATGTCTGCCCCTCTCTTCCTGACTCATTTCACTTAGCATGATACTTTCCAATGACCACTAGTTTGTAAATTTTATCACTTCATCTTTTCTAACAGCTGCATAGTATTTCATTGTGTAGATGTACGGAAGTTTCTTTAACCAGTCATCTGTTCTAGGGCACTCGGGTTTTTTCCAAATTTTGGCTATTGTAAACAGTGCAGCAATGAACATACAAGTGCAGATGTCATTTTGACTGTACTTTTTGCCTGTCCAGTATGTATTCCCAGGAGTGGTATTGCTGGGTCAAATGGGAGCTCAATTTCTAAATTTTTTTTTTTTTTTTTGAGGATCATCCATACTGTTTTCCAAAAGGGCCGAATCAGTCGGCATTCCCACCAGCAGTGAAGGAGAGTCTCTTTCTCCCCACAACTGCGCCAACACTGGTTCTTTTTGTTCTTTTGGATGTGGGCCAGTCTCTGTGGTGTGAGATGGTATCTCATTGTTGTTTTATCTGCATCTCCCTGATGATTAGTGATGTAGAGCATTTCCTCATGTGCCTTTCTGCCATTCAGATTTCTTCTTTGAGAAAGTTTCTATTCATTTCATCGCCCCATTTTTTGATGGGGTTGGATGTTTTCTTCTTGTGGAGTTTGACCAGTGCCTTGTATATCCTTGATATCAACCCCTTATCGGATGGGTATTTGCTGAATATCCTTTCCCATTCTGTAGACTGTCTTTGTATTTTGGTCACTGTTTCTTTTGAGGTACAGAAGCTTCATAGTTTGTTTGTTTTTTTTTTTCTCTATTTATCTCTGTTTTCACTTGCTTGACTAGTGGCGTGTCAATTTTGAAGATACCATTAACTTCAATGTCGTGGAGGGTTTTGCCGATCTTGTCTTCAGTGTATCTTATGGATTCTGGTCTGATGTTGAGGTCTTTAATCCATTTTGATCTGACTTTTGTACATGGTGTTAGGTAGATGTCTGAGCCCATTTTTTTGCATGTAGCTTTCCAGTTTTGCCAGCACATCCTTGCATCCCCGGGATGAATCCCACTTGATCGTGGTATATGATCTTTATTGATGAGTTGTTGGATTCTGTTTGCTAATATTTTTGTTGAGGATGTTCATGTCCATGTTCATCAGGGATATTGGCCTGTAATTTTCTTTTTTTGTGGTGTCTCTGTTTGCTTTTGGTATTAGGGTGATACATGCCTCATGGAATCTGTTTTAGAGTTTCTGTTTCTTCCATGTGCTAGAAAAACTTGAAAGGGACATGGAATAGGTCCTCTTTAAATATTTGGAAGAATTCAGTAGTGAATCCATCTGGACCTGGGCTTTTGTTTTTGTGAAGACTTGATTACTGTTAATTTCCTTGATAGTGATAGGTATATTCTGGTATTACAAATCTTCTTGGCTTGGCCTTGGGAGATTATAGGAATCCAGGAATTTATCCGTATCTACTAGGTTCTCTTGTTTCGTGGCACACAGACTTTCTAAGTAATCTTTGATGATCTTTTGAATTTCTGTGGTATCTGTTGTGATTTCCCTCCCTTTTCATTTCTGATTCGGTTTATTAGGGTTCTCTCTCTTTCTTTGTGAGTCTTGCTAGTGGTTTATGAATCTTGTTTATTTTCTTAAAGAACCAGTTCTTGGTTTCATTGATCTCTCGGATTGTTTTTTGGATTCTCATGTCATTAATATTAGCTTTTTTTTTAATTTCTTTCCTCCTGCCTGGTTTGGGCTCCTTTTGTTGGACCTTTTCTAAGATCTTGAGCTGTGAAATCAAGTTATTTATGTGGGCACTTCCTTCCTTCCTGAGAAGTGCTTGCAGAGCTATAAATTTCCCCCTCAACACTGCTTTAGCTATGTCCCACAAGTTCTGATAGCTCATATCTTCATTCTCATTTGTTTCCAGGTATCTTTTGATTTCTTCTTTGATTTCCTCCCTGACCCACTCATTGTTCAACATTGAGTTATTTAATTCCAGGTGTTTGATTTGATTCTCAGTGTCAGTGTATCATGGTCTGAAAATATAGTTGATACAATGTCTATCTTTCTGATTCTATTGAGGTATGTTTTGTGGCCCAGCACATGGTCTATCTTGGAAAATGTTCCATGTGGACTGGAAAAGAATGTGTATTCAGTTTGGGGGTGGGGGGTGTTGGAAAGCCCTGTATACATCTTTTAGCCCTCTCTTCCACTTTTTCCTTCAAAGCCAGTACTACCTTGCTGAGTTTTAAAATTGTTAATCTATCAAGAGGTGATAACGTGGTGTTGAAGTCTGACTACTATCATGTTGTTACCCATGTCCTTCTTGAAGTATATTAGCAGTTGTTTTAAGTATTTTTCTGATCCCTCATTGGGTGCATATGTTTAGGAGTGTGATTTCCGCCTGATGTACATATCACTTGACTATTAAAAAAATAGCGTTTGCTGTCCTTTCTAATCTTCTTCGGCCTGAAATCTATTGTTGGATACTAGTATGGCCACTCCGGCTTTTTTGAGGGAGTTATTTGCTTGAAGGATTGTTTTCCATCCTTTGAGTTTTGAGTCATTTTTGCTCTGACTGTTCAGATGTGTTTCTTGTAGGCAGCAGAATGTTGGATTCAGTTTTTTAATCTATATTGCCACTCTGTCTCTTAATTGGTTCATTTAGACCATTGACATTGAGAGAGATTATTGTCATGGGGTTTTGTGCCATCTTTCTGTAGAGTTTTGTTGTGCTTATAGGGGTTTGTCTTGTGTTAACAGTAGCCCCTTTAGTCCTTCTTTTAAAGTTGGTTTTGAGTACATGAAGTTCCTGAGCTGTTGTTTATCCATGAACTATTGTATCATTCCTTCAAGTTTCAGTGAGAGGCATTCATTTCATTGAGTTTTTTCCACTTTATCCCACCATTGTCTTTGTGCTTGAAGGGTTTCCTCTGATAAGTCTGCTGTAAATCTAAGGGGTGCTTCTTTGTATTTGATTTCCTTCTTTGATCTTTCTACTTGCAGTATTGTCTCTCTACCCGTGGTATCCATTCATGTGTCTTGAATTCTTTTTTTTTTTTGCTTTTAGGGTCACACTGGCAATGCACAGGGGTTACTCCTGGCTCTGCACTCAGGAATTACTCCAGGCGGTGCTCAAGGGACCATATGTGATGCTGGGAATTGAACCCTGATCAGCCACGTGCAAAGCAAGGCAAACACCCTACCTGCTGTGCTATCGCTCCAGCCCCTTGAATTCTTTTTATTAGGGTCTCTTTTAGTTGGTACCCTTTGGGCTCCTTGGGTCTGGATGCCTGCATTCTCCAGTTCTGGGAACTTCTCAGCGATAATGCCTTTAAATGTTGCTACTTCATTAGGGTTGCCTCATAGATTTTTCCCATTGTATGTTGTTTCCTGTAAGCTTTCTGCGTTCATCTTCAAGGTTACTGATTCTGTCTTCGGCGGTAGCCATTCTACTGTTGAGGGCAGTCATTGAGTTTTTAATTTCATTGACCAAATCCTTTAAATTCTTTATTAGTGACACTTCTATTTGTTGCTTTCTTATTTCTGCTCTCATTTCTTCCTGTATTTTCTCAGCTGCCTGTTCCACTATTTCTTTCATGTCCTCCTTAATGTATTGGATGCTTGTTCCACTGTTTCTTTGAACTTATTGAACATCTTCATCATTTTATCTCTGAATTCTTGATCGGAGAGAATTTATTTGTGGGTATTCCCTGTTTGGGCATCTGGGCTTATTTCTTGATCCTCTCCTTGTGGTGGGGATTTGCGCTGTTTCTTCATGTTGCTGTGGTAGTATGGAGGTGGGACCCTCCAGTTCATTATCAGTGTCTCCCTCTCCCTGCGAGAAAGGATTCTGGATGAGTTCGGTCCATGGTGATCATCTTTTTCCCCTTCTAGAATACTGACTTCCTCTGGTGCTCCTCTGTGACTTATATGAGGCTTCTAGTGCAGCTTCAGGGCACGTGTTCTTTTATATTCGGCTTGTTGAGATTCTTGTGTTCACTGTTACTTTGCTGAGATTGAAATAGGTGTAATGTGTTTGGGATAGCCAAGCTGTCCTCCTTAGAATTAGGTAATGAAGATTGAGATGTGAGTTCAGAGCACTGGGAAAGGAGGAAATAACTGCCACTGCATAGTGGCTGCCACCCCAGAGGCCACGCCCGCCATCCCTGCTGTACCTGTGGGAAGTGGGCATCGTTGTGGCCTGTGCAGGATTAAAGTCCCACTTGTGGCGCAGTCCTAAAACTTGCCAGGATCCCCTCTGGCCTGGGTGCTCGGGGGGAGAGGGGTGAGGGGATACCTTAGCGCAGAAGCGGGGGGTCTTGCAGTTGTCTGGGTTGCATTGCTGGGTACACCAGGCCGGAGGCCTGCCCGTGGGTTTCTGAAGACAAGCTTCCCACACATATGCACAGAAATCAAGGGAACAACTATAGTTTAGATTTTACACCTCAGTTTTCTTGTCAGGAGTTACAGGCAGATTTTGAACCCTCTTATTATTCAAGGGTCAGCTATGGGTAGATTTGCACTTCAGTGGCACCTCCCCCATACAACAAACACAGGCTTAAGATACTCAGTAAGTTTTATTGATCTTTGAAGGAATAGTGATGACCAAGTGATCAGGAAAACTAATGGTCAAGATTATAATTTTCTAATCAGATATCCCGCCCAGCCATTTACTAGTGGTTCAGCTATGTTAAGTTACTGAATCTTTCTACAGTTTCTCAGTTTCCTTGTCAGTAAAATTGGGTTGACACTTTCATTTTATATACCTGAAACCCTAAACATTGCATCTCGCACATATCAATTGCTACCTTTGTTACTGTAGTTAACAGAAAATGTCCAACTCTTCTGTAATTTATCTCTTCTTAGAGGATAAATGTACAGTAGAGATCTTAAACAAGGGTATGTGGATATTGCAGAGCCATAGTCATATTCTTATACAAAATTTACTCTTACTCAATACAAAAATATCAAATATCTTCTGTTCTTTAATTCTCCCATTTTTTGCAAAGAATGCTTTTTTTTTTTTTGAGTCACACCCGGCGATACTCAGGGGTTACTCCTGGCTTTGCACTTAGGAATCACTCCTGGCGGTGCTCGGGGGACCATATGGGATGCTGGAAATCGAACCTGGGTCGGCCGCGTGCAAGGCAAATGCCCTACCCGCTGTGCTATTGCTCCAGTCCCCAAGAATGCTTTTTTTAAAAAAAAAAAAAAAAACTACTGTCTCTTTGTTCCACTTTAACCCTTGGGTTTAAAGTTTCTTTCAGTGGAAATGCTTTTAGAGCTTTGTAGATACCTTTTTTTACTTATGCAGTGTACTTATGCAGTCTTCCTTGAGCAGATTTTTTTGTTTCTGGGCCACAACTGGCAGTCCTCAGGAGTTACTCCTGGCTCTTCACTCAGAAATGACTCCTTTGGGGCTCAGGAGACAATGTATGGTGCTAGGGGTCAACCCAAGTTGGCACTGTGTAAGGCAAGTGCCCTGTTGTATTATTGCTTCAGCCCCTTCACCAAAATTTTTAAAGCCTACCTTGCCTACAGACAGGCATTCTCAGAATTTCTGTCTAATGGTTGAGGAGCTGCAGTCACACCTTCCTGGGTCTTTTTTTCTTCCCTTCCCTAGGAAATTGTTATGAAAATATTCCTTTTCATAATAGTTCTGAGGTGTGACCAATTTGACCCAAGTTTGAAGATCACTGCTTCTGTTAAACGCTATAAGAAATATTTGCATGCTTGATCTAGTGTTTTCCTTAGGAGAACTCCCAGTGTTATGAAGATGACAAATTGAACTGTATGCATTTCTTGTTTTGTCTGCTGTGCCCCCCTGGAAGTGCTCAGTGGCTAGTGTTGGGCGGCTCCATGTGGTGCCAGGGACGGAACCCATGTCTCCTATATGCAGTCGGGACACTCAGTCCACTGAGCACTCTTCATCCCCGATTCATGTGCCAGCAATGCCAAATTTTGGTTGGTGACCTCCCAGGGACTCATCACAACTTGTTTACCAAATCTGTACTTCATTTGGATTGTGTTTTAGGCCATTTCTGTTCACATTGTTTTACCCACGTTTTCATTTGTTTTTCTTCATATGTATGCTTTTCTGTTTATTCATTAATCATCATTTTTAGATCTTTCTACACAGAAATTCACTTATCTCCATCAATTGTCTAACTTCCTCTCCTACCAACATCCTTGTGGGATTTACCTGTCAACCTTACTATGTTTAGTTTGTGATACAGACATCTGTTTGCTTGTTTTAGTCATTTGCTCTAGCCAACTTTTAGATTGTGTCAGGTCAGGCTTAGCTTTAAAATTTTTCTCATTTCCCCACCAGTTTCATCAATTCATATTTTATTTATAATACTTTTTATCCTTTACTTGCAACTTTTTTATAGCTGTTTCTGAAGGTATGATAGAATTTTATGTATAGAAAGAAAACTACATGCTTTAGTGGTAATAGTGATAAGACTATTCGTATT
Organism: Sorex fumeus; assembly: GCF_029834395.1. Lineage (NCBI taxonomy): Eukaryota > Metazoa > Chordata > Mammalia > Eulipotyphla > Soricidae > Sorex > Sorex fumeus. The sequence continues at coordinate 9,245,492 of NW_026606103.1, forward strand.
CTTAGAAAAAAGATTTATTAACATTTTGGTGAAAATAAAAATATACAAATATATCTACTAGAGAATCATCATTTTGTTTCCACATTTTCTTTTTTAATCTTTTTAAATCAAAGACCACTAAAATAGTAAAAGTGCCCTTTGGCTTATCCCCAGATTCATTTTGTTGTGTACCTTCCACCCCTGAGTATCTGATAAATACTCTGGTGAATATCTGAAAAATAGTTCTGGTATCCTTGCCATTTTTCTTTTGAACTTTTACATAGTAACACCAATGACTGTTTTAACTTAGGCTATATCCAGAACTATATCATTAGAATGTATGTACTAATACCTGCTTTTTATAGCTGCTGAACAACATAATTGGGAAGTTTACAGAAATAAAAAAAATTCTGTATTTTTTAAACTTTCTTGTAATATTCTGTAATATGGATAGAAGGTATTGAGGTATCTGTTCCCTGTCACTTGGGCACACAGCATGTCAGCATCCCCGTGTCTCGATCATGTACAGAGATACTTCGGGTCTTTACCTAGAACTGGACAGATTGATGAGCCGTCATATGTGCATTTCAGTTTCAGTTTACCCCATACTCTCTGAAGCAGTTAACCATTCTCATCAGAATTTTTTTTTATCTGATAGTGAAAAATATTTTTATTTTAATATGTTTCATTGATTCTGGTGATGCTAAGCAGTTATTTATATGCTTTGTGGACATTTGACAGTTCTTTTGTGAATTGCCTCTCCAAATCAGTTGTACATTTTCCTATTATCATTTCCTGACTAATTTTTTAGGACTTTTTATTCTGAATACTGCTCCTTTATTGTTTACATTCCAAATTATCTTCCTTAGTATAGTTTATTTATTCTATCTAGATGCTGTGTCAATATGAGGTAGGGATCTGAACTTTGCCCCTTTAATGAAAATCCTACTCTCTAAACTTAAGTAGTTCAGATCAAAGATGTGTATCTACAAACCAACAGGCATTCCGTGGTGGAAATACCATATAGAGTACTTGGTTTCACCCTGACTGGTACTGCTCCTCTTCCACTGGGAATCTGCCACCGTGCTCGGGGTGGCCCACGAGCACCATGGATTCCTGAGACCAAACTGGGGCCTGAGCATTGCTGTGATTTCCCCAACCCCAGCAACTCGGGGGGTGCCCCATAAAGATTTTTGCTTAATATATTTAGAAAGATGAAGAAAATTATCCTTCAGTCTAGGCTATTAAAACTATTAATATGTGTTGGGAGTCAAGTCTTCCTGTTTTCTTACAGTACAATAATAGTCATAGTTCATTGACCATGTATTGAGTAATTCTTGAGTACATTCTGTATGCTAGTTCCCAGTCCAGTTGCCCTCCAGGTATCTTTATAGGGGCATGTAAGCTCCAGTGGACTAGGTACTCTTGTCATTTTATAGGTAAGGAACATGAGGCATTAAATATGATTGGTGAAAGCTGTAATTTGTTTTAAATTTTTATGAAAATTTTATTAAGGTTTTATAACCTTTTGACTATCTTTATGCATATGTTACCTGTGTCATAATATATAATCATGTTACAAGTTTTGAACGTTGACTTGTTTGCATTTTTAGATTATTACAAGGTTTCTATGAGTGTTTTTTTAGAAGTTTATATACACTTTCTTACACATAATCACTTCAAAATATGTGACATTTTATTTCTTTGATCTATTTAGACAAATCTATTAACTGTTCTGTAGTTTGGTTTCATAATTCTCATTTAAATGTATTTCTTGTTTATATGAAGTTGTTGCCATTGTCATCATTCATAGTTTCATGTATGCAAAATAATGAGCCAAGATAATTAATTATGACCAAAGAATTCTGTGCAGTCTACTCTGTTTGGCTGCAAAAGAGACCTTGGGGGGACTGGAGCAATAGCACAGCAGGTAGGGCATTTGCAGGCAGCTGACCCAGATTCAATTCCCAGCATCCCATATGGTCCCCTGAGCACCGCCATGGGTAATTCCTGAGTGCAGAGCCAGGAGTAACCCCTGTGCATCTCTGGGTGTGACCCAAAAAAGAAGAGAGAGAGAGAGAGACCTTGGAAAGTCCCCTTGTCTCTCTGCCTTGACACAGTGAACGTGCACGTGCAGATGGAGTGAAATGTCTCACTCCACCAGCTTGTTGGCATTCCAGAGGAATTCCGGCTAGGCTTATGTTTAGTAATGTAATACGTTCCATATATACATCTTTATAGCTAGCCTGATTATTTGATTCACATCATGTGACCAATTTCAGTATGAAACATACCTTATGATCAATAATAGAATTTTAAGGCTTTTTTGATAAAACGGGGCTTGTTTATTTACACTGGGTTCTGTTTTTTCCCTTCCTCTAGGTAGTCTTTCCAGTAAATATATGACTCAGGGAAAAGCCTCAGCGAAGAGGACCCCGCAGGAATCATGAGGGGAGGAAATACAGCACTCCAAGTGGCCACGTAGGCGTCCTATTCACTTGGAAAATTAGGTTCATTTCACTGGACACAGCAGCATAGATCAATTAACATTAAAGGGAAATGTCAGATTTTTTTAACTTAATGAAATTGATTAATAAGGAGAAAATTTTCAATATAGTCTTATCTACCAGATTCCAGAGAATAGAAAGCCATGGTGTATGTATTTGAGCCAGATTTTTTTAAAAATGCAACTATGGGCCAGTATTCAATGAATATAGTTTTATGGCTTTTGTTTTAAAGCACACTAAAAATGGTGTGCTGATAAACCCCAATCAAATCAACCTTGTCTCCCATATAAATCCCTTTTTTGTTTTGAAGAGGGGAAATTATATTTATTGTGGTTACTGAGATCTCATGTGAAAACATATCAGATATGTATGAACTGCTACTACTGTATTTACAATTTATGGACTTTATTTTGTTGATATCTGTAGAGGTGGTGATATGAACATGAATACCTATTTATGTGAGCCTTCTGTGGATGACTAATTCCACAGAGGGGCTTATGTTTTTCCCCTCTCTAATTTTAAGTAAATTGACTTATAACTACTATCATTAAAAATGAAATAAGGAAACAAGAATTCCTGTTTGCTGCTAAATAACCTTTTCAAAGGAAAAATGGCAAAATAAAAGCTTTTTACTTTTTATGATATTCAGAAATTAGGGTGGAGAACTTTTATGAAATCCCTGAAGATTAAAGAGGCATCTCAGCCCATCACAAGTGTGGTTGGAGTCATTTTGGGTCTGACTGGAATCCTGATGGAACTGTTGCTCCAATCTCACAAGCCCTGCAAATGATCAGAACTATGCCTATATTTATCATTTTGAAATAAAATCAAAATTTCAACCTGTAATTTTATCCACTTTTTCTAGTGACTTCCTAAAGTTTGTGGGTAAGCAAGATGGGAGAGGAAGGGCAGTCAGCAGAGATGAGTTCCTCTCTGCGCCAGGCTGCTGTTGGTGGGTATTCACACAGAGCACTGTGGGTCCGGGAGGGCAGCAGGCAAGGGGGTGCGAAAGGAGCCTGCTGAGGAAGCATGTCCAGGTAGGAGATTCCTGGTAAGAGAAAGCTCAGCACTCTGCTAGAAATTACGGAGTGAATAACACAGAGTATCCATATTTCCTCAGCTGCTGCTCTTCTGATTTCTGAATGCTTAGCTTGACTGAGCATCAAATCCTTGGTCCACTTTCCCTGGAAAACCCATTAATATGGTTCTGTTTAGTACTATTTTATTTCTGAAGACAACCTAATTTTTGTTCCTTGTAGAAACAAATTTTTCCGCTTACATGTTTATTTTGTTTGTTTTTGTACCACACTTTGTGGTGCTCAGGGGTTACTCCTGACTCTGCAGTCAAGGATCACTCCTCACGGTGCTCAGGGGACCATATGGAATGCCAGGGATCAAACCCAGTTTGGCCGCATGCAAGGCAAACGTTTGTCCTACTGTACTACCGCTCTGGTCCCTCTGCTTAGCATGCGTCTACGTTTATTTATCCTTAGAGCATTCATATCTTGTTTGAAACAAAAGTGAATCTACCTAAGATTTTTGTTTTAATTTGAAATATTCCAGGGGAGAAAGGATGGACTACAAAAAAAAAAAAAAGAGTTCTACCAGAGAAGACAGTAAAAAGGTTAAGAAGGGTTAAAGCTCCTGCCTTGCATGAGACCATCCTGTCTAAATCCCAGCACCACATGCATTCCTCCCAAGCACTTCTTAGCACAGAACCAAGAATAGCCCCTGAACACTGCCAGACTCCTCTCAAAAAAAGTTTCATCTTTTCTTAATGTTTTGTATCATTTTTTTCTTTACTGCTAGAAAAAACCTCCAGATGATTGACTTTTAGTGTCATTGAGCTGTTTTGCTGTTTCTAATATAAATCTTGTCCTTGCACTTAAAATTTCCTTGAACTTGCACCACCTGCAATTCTTAATGTCTTTTTATAGAAACCTTGTTTCTTTGTACCTTTCAAGGATGTTAAAACTACACATTCTTCTGCTTTCTGTACTAGATTCTGCCCAAGGTATTGGGGCTTTTTCAGGGCCTCACACTAGGACTAGGACCATCATTTACTAGCAGACATAGAGGATGGATGCCCTCAGCTTTCTGCTCCCACCTTTTAGATACCAGTTAATATCTCCCTTTCTGCCCCAGCTAGGACACACGAGTGCATATGTCTGATCTGTCTGTGCCATGCTGAGTCTAGTTCGCAGCCCAGAGCTATCTTGCAGGTACAGCTGGCCTGTTTTTTAACAGACTTCACAAATGCCCCACTGCCAGGGTTCGCTTTTCTTCCTCTTAAAACAAAAATGAAATCTTGTTTACAGCCCCATTTTACACTTTTTAATTCCTTGCTCAATGAACATCACTAGCGTGTACACTTAGCGATCTCATTAAAATGTACTGAGATAACTTCAGTTTATTCCTCTAAATGTGTTTCACAAATGCTTCTATTAACATCTTTCCCTAGTGGAAAAAATCCTGGGTAGGTAACTCAATAGGGTTCAAGGTATGGTAAAATGTTTTGAAAATCTAACATTTAGTCCTCATAAAACAAGATGTACTATATTCTTTGAAAGCAGTTGTATTTGGAGAGCAAGAGACAAGAAGCATACACTTCAGAAAGTGGAGTTCCAGACTTAACTAGAGCCTGGATCTGCTGCTGAATATGGCAACCTTCCCCCAGATGGTTTGGTTCTTCCGTACATACCTGCCCTGCTAGAAAATAATGAACAGTAAGTTCTCAATAGAAAAACATTGAAAATATCTAGAACCCTGACAGGAAATAAAAGTTTAGTGTTGGGCATTTCCCCACTGTAAATGACTGTTATTCCAGAATTGGTGTAGTGAAATGAAAGTGATCGCAGCTTACAATTCCTTCAGCATTTCCCACACCCTCATCACTTGGACACTGCAGGGACAGCTGCTACTCTGAGATAACAGAGCCCGCAGTTCTTAGTCATGAAGACTGCTAACATACCAACGTATCTCAGGGACTTATGCCAGTCCAGTTTCAAATAACCATCAGACACTCCCATTCACTGATCAGCTGTTTATGTGAGTCAGCACTTATACGCAAAAGAGCTAAACAAGTTGAAAATTCAGATCATGTTCACTTTGTGGGCGTGGTCCCATCTCGGCCAACCTAGCTAGACAGTTCAAAACCTGGGCCTCCCTTGCGAAGAATTCTTACCCGTGCTTTGGTGTGTTTTATAGAGCTGGTGTTTAGAAGATTTTTGGCTTTCCTTTGAGCAGTAAATTGCACTGAATTCTCATCCTTCCTAGCGTTGCACACATCACCTCTTTCTCACTGCCATGCATGCACAGGCTGAAACATTTATTATCCCTCGCCCACCTACAGGTCACAGGGATCATAATGAGGTGCAAGACGGGTCTGGGCAGATGTATACCTAGTACTGTGGCCCTGCAGACCTGTCTCATGATACCTGACAGTGAAGTCTATCGGGCTGTTTTGTTTTGGTTCTTTTGCTTGTTGGGTCATACCCAGTGATGCTCAGGGGTTACCTCCTGGCTCTGCACTCAGGGATTTCTCCTGACAGTGCTTGGGGGATCATATGGGATACCGGGATCAAACCCAGGTCAGCTGTATGCAAGGCAAACGCCCTACCTACTGTACTATTGCTCCGGCCCCACAGTCTGTAGGTTTAAGGGAGCTTTGTAATGTATCACGTAGTCTTTCTTCTAAATTAAATAAGGGCCTGAGCAGTCAAAATGCCCCCGCCAGCAGCTGGGAGAGAATCATCTTACAGGTGCAGCCTTTTAGCAGGGAGAGAAGTCTGCACCTGGTCTTGCAGACGGGCTCTCCAGAGAGAATTAAAATGCTCAGAAACGTTTCTCTGGCGTCCTACCCACAGCAGAGCACTGAAAGTCTCCAGGAAGCTCCACACAGCTCTGCTGCCCTTTTCCCGCTAGCACGTGCAAAGGAACCCCACGTCCACTACAGCGTGTCACAGCGGGGAGAACACCTGGATCAGGCTGGGCCACCTCCTCCCTGGAGCTGTCAGGCTTTCCTGCACCAAGGTCTGCTAGACCACCAGGACTCGCTAGGTGAGGGTTCGCTCAGCCCCTGCGGCGCCTGCATGGGCTCTGCTCACGGCGGCCAGCCTGGCCCAGGAAGACCTTACCAGGTGGGCCGCGGCAGAGGCGGGCACGCGCTTCGTGGCCAGGCCCAGCAGAGGCTGCACGCTCTACGTACCCAGACCTCCACCGAGGCGGGCACGCACCCCGTGCCCAGACACAGCAGAGGCGGGCGCGCGCCCCGTGCCCAGACCCAGCAGAGGCGGGCACGCACCCCGTGCCTAGGCCCAGCAGAGACGGGCAAGCACTTCGTGCCCAGGCCTATCAGAGGCGGGCACGCGCCCCGTGCCCAGGCCCAGCTGAGACGGGCACGCGCCCCGTGCCCAGATCAGCAGAGTCGGGCACGCTCCCCGTGCCCAGGCCCAGTAGAGGCGGGCGCGCGCCCCGTGCCCAGATCAGCAGAAATGGGCACGCGCCCCGTGCCCAGGCCCAGCAGAGGCGGGCACGCGCCCTGTGCCCAGACCCAGCAGAGGCGGGCACGCGCCCCGTACCCAGGCCCAGCAGAGACGGGCACGCGCCCCGTGCCCAGGCCCAGCAGAGGCGGGCACGTGCCCCGTGCCCAGATCAGCAGAGGCGGGCACGCGCCCCGTGCCCAGGCCCAGCAGAGGCGGGCACGCGCCCCGTGCCCAGACCCGGAGAGGTGCCGCGCGCCCGTGTCGCCGTGTCCCTTGATCATGGGGAGCCGCAACGGTGCCCAGGGTTCCCTGGCTGTGACTCAAGGGCCCCACGGAGTGCGTGCTGGAACCGGGTCGCAGCGAGCAGGGGCAGCGCCAAACTGCCCTTCGCTGAGGGCGGCGGCCAGGTCCCCACGGGTCCAAGGTTCGCAGCTTTCGACGTCACTGGGGGCAGAACTGTCCTGGCCCGCCCTCCGGCTGTCACTCACGCCGTCTGTCCAATGGCGAGACCGGAGAGGCCCGACGCCATTGGGACGACGGGTCCCGCGGCCCGCCCTCCGGCTGTCACTCACGCCGTTTGTCCAATGGCGGGGCGAGGCGGGGCCCGACAGCTTTGGAGGTCTCTGCCGCGGCCCGCGGCCCGCCCTCCGACTGTCACTCACGCCATCTGTCCAATGGCGGGGCGGGGCGGGGCGGGGCCGCTGTGCGCGCAGCCTGTGGCGTCAAAGCGCCCGCGGTGTCCATGGAGAGAGGTTGAGGTGGCCTCGCTCCGGCCCGAGCACCCGGCGCGCCGCGGCGACCATGTCGGCGTCGTTAGTCCGGGCCACCGTCCGGGCCGTGAGCAAGCGCAAGTTGCAGCCCACGCGGGCCGCCCTGACTCTGGTGAGCGGAACGCTCGGGGGGTCCGTAGCCGTGCGGTCGGCGGGTTCTGCGACAGGAGCCCGCGGGTCGGCCCCGAGGGCAGCGCTGCGGCCTCTGCGCCGAGACCACGTTTCCCAGCAGGCACTGCGGCCGCGCGGCGGAAGTGCGCAGGCGCAGGCGCGCGCGCGGCCGCTCGGCCTCCGCCACCCCGGACTGGGCCCGTCGTGGCGGGAGTGCGCAGGCGCGTGCGGACGCTCGGCTACTGCCTCGGACAAGGACGGCGGGCTGGGTGTGGGTGACGGGTCACGCCGCTGCGCTGGCCCTCGTGCAGGCCCCGACTGGTCTGCAGCGCCTCCCCGCCGCCCCGGGGAGCCGCGGGCCGTCCACGTCGTCCTCCCCGGCCCCGCACCGGGCTCGCTCTCACTGCGGGTCGTGCTGCCCGGTCAGCCTGGTCAGGGAGTTGGTGCCCGGTACGCCCCCGCCCAGTCCCCGGGCGTCTCGCCGCAGCCCTGCTGAGCGCGTTTCCTGCGCAGAGCTGCTCTGCTCCCTGGCTTCTTCCCGACTGATGGGAGTCGGATGTGTGATCGCCGCCTCCCGGATGGCCTCCAGGAGTGCCCTGCGGGCCCTGATGCGGGAGCCAGGGGGAGGGCCAGGCCAGCACTGTTGCCTGCCGCTGGCCTCCGGGACAAACTGAAGGTCATTTTGGTCCTTGAGTAGATCGTTGTAGTTTTCACAAGCCCTTTTTGGCCATAGTATATTCTGTTAAGGGCAAAAGCAGCACAAGGGCTGAACGAGCAGAGACAGGTAACAGTAGAAAAACTTCACAGCTAATTCAGTAAGACTGGTCAGAAATACATGTCAGCTCTATGTGTAAATGACATTGCAATGTTTACAAAGTGCATTGTGTAGCCGGCAAGACGCTGGGAAAGGAAAGCATCATTTCACTGTCAACAACTACATAGGTTAACATCAAACTACATTTTTAAGTTAACTGATGTTAATTTAGGAGAGGATGGTTGCTTTCAGACTGACTTCGATGACACTTTCATGCAAACCGGATCTGGTTCCTTGATTGAATGTTTTATAGGAATTTAGATCACTACAGTAACAAAAGTCTCCAATGGAGACGTTGCTGGGCCCGCTTGAGCAAATCGATGAACAACGGGAGGACAGTGACAGTGGCAGCAAAGTAGTAGAGAAACCTGTAGACAGTATCTGAGGAAATGAGGTTCCTCCTGCAATTCCCACCATACTCCAGCACTGGTTAATGTAGTCGAACTTGGAGTCATAGTGAAATGATAAACGGAGGATATGTTCATTATGTATACTGAGTGCCTTAGGACTTAACTAAAGTGGTATCTGGTTTAATACATCAGGGCTCAATAAGGCATTATTCTTCATTGAAGGGACTAGCAGAAAACCTTTGAACAGTCACTGTCGTTCAGTTCATTGGTTTGCTCAAGCGGGCACCAGTAATGTCTCACAACAAATTGTGAGACTTGTTACTGGTTTGTTTTTTTTTGTTGTTGTTGTTTTTGTTTTTTTTTTAGTGAAACACCATGAGGTATAGTTGTAGATTTACAAATTTTTGTGCTTGGGTTTCGATTATACAATGATCAAATACCCATCCCTCCACCAGTGCCCATTTTCCACCACCATGGATAATATCTCTCCCACCCCATGACTTGTTACTGTTTTTGGCACATCGAATATGTCACGTAGCTTGCCAGGCTTTGCCATGTGGGCGAGATACTCTCGGTAGGTTGCCAGGCTCTCCAAGAAGGCAGAGGAATTGAACCCAGGTCGGCCTCATGGAAGGCAGCGGCCCTACCTGCTGTGCTATTGCTCCAGCCCCTTTAAACAGTAACAAGTAAAAATGTAAATATGCATTTTAAGGTATAGCACACAGAAAGTCATTGGAAGTAACTTGACTGTCAACTGAGAGGTTGGTTAAGTATATTAATTTTACTGCATAATCATCACACATTTTTATGTATAAAAAGAATTAGACTACAACCATTATGAGAAGCCTTTTTTTTAAAAAGAAATTATGCTTATATTAATCATTTATTACCAAACTACCTTTGATGCAAGATTAGGATGCATGATATGCTCATCAACAGTTACACCGTGAGATAGAGTAGGTGTAGTTATTGAACGTAAGAATTTGTTTTGTTTGGGGCCAGGCCCAGCAGTGCTCAGTGCTTCAGGCTCTGCTCTCTGGGTTCACTCTCAGTAGTGCAGGGAACTCTCAGGGAACTATGTGGAGTGCTAGGTTTGAACCAGGGAAGGCGGCATGAGACTTAAAAACGCCCTGCTGTGCTATCTCTCCAACCCCAATAAGTTTTTTGTTGAAGTTTGGGACTCATAATTTCATTGCTTGTACTGTGAAGATTATTTTTTATTACCTTAATGATAGATTGTAAAAAGTAATAATGGTGCATATAAACAATCAAGCACATAGCAGGTACTCAGTAAATGGTAAATATGTATTATGATGTGTCAGATAAAAATAGATGTTAATCTTTTAGAATCTAGGCTATAAATTATGTGTGTTAGGGGGGTGGCATTGGGTACACCCGTGGTGCTCGGGACTTATTCCTGGCTCTGCACTCAGGAATTATTTTTGACTGGCGGAGATTAGAGGACCATCTGGGATGCTGGGAATTGAATTCAGTCAGCTTTATGCAAGACAAGTGCCCTATCCCGAGTACTGTCACACTGGCCCTGAATGTATGTGTGTTTATTGGTAAATGCTGTTTTTGTAGCTGAATATTTTATGTGCTCTGCTGTATGTAAGCATTGTGTATATAAAAATGTAAAATATAATCATAGTGTGTATAATAGGGAAAGTGCTCATCTTTGCCCTCTGCATTGGTTTCATAGTCTTTGTAAGCCAGCCACAGACTAGCAGAGCCCATCAGATGGGGCAGAAAACCCTACAGTATGGCTGTTCATGACTCTGTCGCCTCTGCACACACTTGGGTTTTGGAAGCGGGTGCTATTAGTGGCATATGTCTTATGTCACTCGTTGTAATTTCACAAACCATTAAAGGGACAGCACAGAGAACTTGGAGGACCAGCTGGCCACAGTAGTGAGAGCAGCTAAATCCACACAGTAAGGCCATGGTGCCTTCATTGTGATGTGCTCAGCTTTATATCAGTATCTGACTTCTCTTGGGCCCCTAGTGCCTTCCTCCCAGATATTTCCTCAGCACAGTTTAGTTCTGTTCACACAGGAAACAGGGTAGGCAAGCTAGGACATGGACCAAGAGTGCCCCAGGATAGACTTGTCCTGACAGCCCCCTCCCAGGTCAGGGATGAATGAATGTGATCTCGACACAGCATTATGCTGAGACTTTGTGATACTTTTTCCTCATTTTTGAGTTAGAATAAACTGAATTCCTCCAGAAAGACTCCTTGTTCTTGGATTGGGGGGAGGAGGCCACACCCCAGCAGTGCTCAGGGCTCACTCCTGGCTCTGCACTCAGAGATCACTCCTGGTGGGGCTCAGGGAACCATTCATGGTGCCGGCAAGCACCTCTCCACTGTGCTCACTCCAGCTATATCCTTGTTTTCCTTTTAATAGTTAATGCATGAACTTTGTTCTTAGGTACCGTGAAACAATATTTTAGCACATACAGGAATCTGCCTGCTCATTTGATAGAATTGGAAAGGAAACTTATTTTAAGTTGATGTTGTTAATACTCTTCCTTCTCCAAGTGATTTTTGATGGATTTAATAAATTTATTTGGGGTAAGCAAAAAACCCAATAATGGATCATCATAATCAACAAGAACAGTACCTGATGTTTGGTTTTTCCCAGTGAGATACAGGGTGATTTTTTTAAAATTATTTTGTTATTTGTGAAGCAAGGTAATTTCTGTTGAATGAAACTTACACATGAGGGGAGAGAAAGAGAGGAATTCATGTTCAAGAGAGAACTCAGGCTTCTCCAGAGTGGGGAAAAAAGCAGAGAAGTGTGTATTCTAGGGAGACATGACCTAAGAGAGCAAGCAAGCCAGCAATGGTGTTTTAACATTGGCTGCCGAACATCACTGCATCAGGCAGAGTACTATTGCTGGGCTGTAGTAAGAGCACAAAATTGATGTGGCCTGGAAAAATGTATTTGATATATATATGTATGTGTATATATATACACATATACACACACATACTGTAGGGCTTAGGACAGGGAGCTGATACAAAGGAGAATAAAATGAAAAGGACGCTGCTGGGGGAAGGTTGGTTTGTTTGAGGGTACAAGTGAAAGTGCTCAGTACTGACTCCATACTCAGGTGTGACCTCCCTGGTGGTGCTCTGGGTGCCATATGTGGTACCAGAGATTTGAGCAAGGGTTGGCTGCAAGCAAGGCAAGTACGTTATCTCCTATATTTGCTTGCCCCCTCCAAGAAATATATTAAGGATAGAAAATAGAGAATGCTTTGAATTAAGTAGAGTTCATGTATAGAATTCTTAAAGTTCTCTTGCAAGAACAGAATATAATTTGTCCTGTGAATTTGCTGAAGGTAGATTTGAATAATCATTAAGATAAGAAAATTAAAAATTTTGAAGAATGCAAGTTATATAACTAAAAGACCATGTTGAAGGTACTTGCCTTGCACACAGCTGATTCTGGTTCCGTCCCCTGTACTGCATATGGGCCCCGAGCACTGCTAAAAGTAATTTTTATACACTGCCAGGTGTGGCCCAGAACCATCTTAAACATAACTTAGTTTTAGAAAATAAAAGTTAACATGTTTTCTTTTTTCAGACACCTTCAGCAGTAAACAAGATAAAACAGCTTCTTAAAGACAAACCTGAGCATGTAAGTAAAAATCTATCGCAAATAGTAATAAAAAAAAAAAGAAACATTTTCATAAAGGATTGACTTTGCAGTAAAGAATATGCTTTTACCGATGAGTGATTTGAGGGGGGGCTTGCTCTCGGGTCACGTTTAACAGTGCTCCCAGCTCACTCCTAGTGGTGATCAGGGGACTGTGGCACTGGATGTTGAACCTGGCCTCTGGCATACAAACCACCTGCCCCAGCCCTTTGTGCTGTCTTACTGGACTGTCCTCTCCCAAGATTTTATCTACCTCCACCAGGGTGCCTCAACCTTAATACTTGCTGATTCTGTTGGGGATGGATTGCAGGATATTTAGTGGCATCTGGTCTCTACCACTCTGCTTGTGGCTCCTCCCCACTTGGAGTTGTATCAAACAAAAATCATCCTCTAAAGGGCACATCTGGCTTATTCTAGGTTTGTGCTTGTGTGTATGTGTGAGTTTTCCTGCTGAGAGGTGAGCACTTCATACGTGCTGTGCTAACCTTCTTTTGCCTATGATTGGAGATATTTGGGGAGGCTACACCCAGAGGTTCTCAGGGCTTACTTCTGGTTCTGTTTTCAGAAACAGTGAAATGGTGCTTGTGAAGTCATATGCAGTACAGACATTCCAAGTGGGGTTTTCAGTGTGCCAGGCAGACACCTCAACCCTGCTCACTCTCTCCAGCCCCTAGCTTGAAGAGCTTTCTATATCAATTCATAAAAATCTACCTCATTCTTTTCTATGACTTCATCTATTTCAAATCTGTTGAACAAGTTTGGTTTATATAACCAGCGGTTCTTAGTATTTCAAGATTGCCTCAAACACCATCAGCACACATTTAGTGTGTGGTGAAGCAGACACATTGTCCTAGTGTTTTCCTACCCAGCCTATACATGTATAGAGGTCTTGGTCCTAGATTAAAAAATTGAGGGGCTAAAGTGATAGCACAGCAGGTAGGGTGTTTGCCTTGCACACGGCCGACCCGAGTTTGATTCCCAGCTTCCCATATGGTCCCCTGAGCTACCACCAGGAGTAATTCCTGAGTGCAGAGCCAGGAATAACCCCTGTGCATTGCCAGGTGTGACCCAAAAAGCCAAAAAAAAAAAAAAAAGAGTGAGAGGTGTATCACCTTAATCTGATCACGTGGCTAATTCCTATCAGTGACTGTGAATTACTCCCAAGTGATAGATCACTGCTGCTTAGTAATCTAACTATGGTGGTTTCTAGGTTCCCATGGACAGCCCACCTTACAATGACAGTAGAGTTTCTACCATATTCACTTAAGCATTACTAAATGCTAAAGTACAGCAGAATGTCACCTCCATTCTTACAGTTAGTCTAGAGTACAAAGGAAATGAGCACGGGAGATCGAACTCAGAGGACTGTCCTACACCAGTTCAGTCCTTGTCACCACCAGGCTGACCTATGAAGGCGGCTACCATCGTAGACTAACAGTCCGTTGAGGTGCTGACCTGTGAAAGATGAAAATTTGTAAGTTCAGAAAAGACGTTAGCCTTAGAGATTTGAGGGAATATTTGTGTTGATAAGCGTAGAGTCTAGCAAATGCTTCATCGGGGGTAATGTATGGCCCATTCATCTCCTTTTCCAAACTCATTACGTAAAGGCACATTCTCACATACTCATTATGTTAGTCTATAAACATTCTTAACTAATGTACTTCCTGATTTCTCAAATCTTCCTTTTTATGAAGAAAAATGTGGAACACACACGTGCTTCAGAATTTCAGTGAGGCCGTTTATTTTTTCATTTAAAGTTTATCCCCTCAGTTTCCCCTCACACCCTCCAGTCACCTTGGCACGCTGGGCACTTGTCCTGGCCCCTGCTGCTGTGCTCACTGTGAGCAGGGCCGTCAGGATGGCCTCTGCACATACAGGCAGCAGGAGAATTGAGATGGTCAGTCTCAGGGACCGGAGCCATGGGACAGTGGGTAGGGCACTTGCCTCGATCCAGACCCAATACCCAGCACCCCACACAGTCTCCTGAACCCTGCCAGGATTGAGCACCAAGTCAGGAATAAACACAGTGGACATCTCGGTGTGGCCCAAAAACAAAGAAGACTTTGGAGTCTGGGCGCTGTCAGCCACAGAACTAACGACTGGTTACCACGCTGAATATGTAAGATTCCCTGCTATTCTATAAGCTGTTGCTCTGACAGCAAATAAAGCCATACTTCTATCGCCTTTCTCTTTAGAAAAAGAAGAAAACACAAATGTTTGAGCTTGTCAGAACTTGAGACACTTAACATTTTCACGCTTCTCATGTGCTTGCCACTTGTTTTCCTGAAACTAGCACATGTGAAGCTTTTCAGAGAATCGGTCTGCATTTTATGATTTATTTATTTATTTATTTAAGTTTTGCGGCCACGTTCAACAGTGCTCGGGGCTTACTCCTTCCTGGCTGTGTGCTTAAGGATCACTCCTGGTAGGAATCAGGGAGCCATATGCTTGGGGTTTGAGCCCAGATAGAGACTGCATGCTCGACAAGCATCCTAAACCTGTACTGTCTCTCTAGCCACAAAGAATATTTTTGAAAGTAAGTGAAAAGGCAGATAGGGAACAAGAGCAGAAGTTCAGTAGATTCTGTTAGAAAATTACATTAAGGGAGGCTATGATAGTCTCAAAGAGCTGTTTGGTCACTTTTAAAATTTTGCATGTTGACTTAGCTTTCAGGTTTTGACGATTTTCCTTCTCTCCCCCTTTTTTTTTTAATGTAATTGATTTTATTCTTCTTGGATTCCTACTAAGTGCTATGATGTTTATAGTTTTTTTTTTTGTTTTTGTTTTTGGTTTTGGTTTTTTTTTTTTGTTAAATATGTGATCCCTGGATCCCTGGTTCCCTGTTTGATATGTTCCATAAAGGGACATTTTTTTAACTAGATAGCTTATGTTTTTCCTTTCACTTAACAGAGTAAGTAATACTAATAATGAGGGTCAGCGATCTTAATATAGTTCTTTAATCCGTCCTGCTTAAAATTTCAGTTTACATTCAATGCTTTTTCAGGTAGGCCTGAAAGTCGGTGTCCGAACCAGGGGCTGTAATGGCCTCTCTTATACCCTTGAATATACCAAGACAAAAGGAGATTCGGATGAAGAAGTTTTTCAAGATGGTGAGTTGTGAGCAAACTTGCTGAGTCTAGAAATGTAATAATAGTAGGAGTGGCATAGACAGTTACAGCTTTGAGGATTGGAAGACTTCTAAGTAGTAACTGAATTATGCACAGGCTTAGGTTGAAAATGGAATGGAATTGAGCCCATTTTGCAGGTAAAGGAACTGAGGCCTGAAGAGACTAAATATTGCCTGAAGTCACAGCCTGTAATTGATCTTCTAAATAGTTGAATCCAGACAAATTCACTCCAAAGATTGTTTTTACATCTAAGTGTAAGATTAGATAAAACTTATTTCAATTATTTTGTGCAGGAAGATTTTTGTTTGTTTTCAGGGGATGGGTGGGAGGGAGTGTTTGGTATACCTGGCAGTGCTTGGAGGACTATATGTGGTGTTGGAGATCAAACCAGAACCAGAAACTCAGAAGGCCAGAGCCTGTACTCCCACACTGTTGAGTCCCACAGAAAGATTTTCAGATCCTAAATCTACTTTGGAAGGAGGATACCCACCTGGCCACTTGCGAGGGCTATTATGGCTGTAGCCCTGGTCTGCATGGGGTCCCTGAACCTGGGCCACCGCCATCCGCAAGGCAGGTACCTTCCCTCCTGTGCCCCCTGCAGTCTAACATGGTGCAGTGCCATGTGAAGTACACGGTGTCACCTGTCAGTGAGTGCTGTCATCTCACCCTGTAGGGAGTCTGTGTTTCTGGTCTTTATTAAAGACTCAGTTTTACAGGTCCAGGATGCAGTGCTTGAGAACTTGCCTGGCATATATGAGACTCTGGATTCAGTTCCCAGCACCATCAAAATAAGCGGGGAGATTGGGTGCTTTAATCATTAATTTGCTGCCACTCCCTCCCCTAGCCCAGTAATGGAAAGTGCCTATTTTACGTAAGATCCATAATCTTCAGCTTCAAAGCACTTCACTGCATGGAGGTTTTGCAGTGGGGACTCGTGTCTCAGGAGAGGTTTGCAGTTAGCTGACTTTCTGATTTTTAGCCACAGCTTCATTTCACTAACTTGAGGTTACTGAGGCAGTTAGTACTGTCTTTGAAGTCAGTACATCGAGTGTCTTAAGCCTTCACTCTTTGTTTTTAAAGAAGAGGTAGAATTTTGCATAGTTTCACACGGTTGCTTACATGGAGGAAAAGCGTTCCAGTGGCCTTTGCAGCCATGCGGCCCTCTCATCCTTTACACCACTGATCCACCGAGAGCAGCGTGCCACATTTGATGTGGTTTAAGGAGAAGACAGCCAACCTTAGGGGAAAATGTATTTATACAGATATAGATATATAAGCACACAAGGCTCAAACTTTTAACAGCACGTTACTGATCTCTTACAGAAGGGCTTAATGGCTCCTGGGTTAAATATAACAATCCTCACATACTTTCCTCCAAGGAAACTTTTTTGGACCATTATTAGAGAATTATTCTTACTAAGCAATACAAAGTAAAGTATTTCAGTTCTGCTTTGGGGGCAGGGTTTGGGTTTTGGGATTAAAACATTCGAAATATGGTGATAGGAAGGTATAATGGTGATGAGATTGATGTTCGAATATTAAATGTAATTAAATATTGTGAACAACTTTATTAAAAATAAATTAAAAAATAAAATAACTCTGAATAATAATATTTTTTAAAAGAATATACCAGTTGCTTTAACGTAGCTGCCAGCCTTTTCCTCCACATTACCAGGGACTTGTATTGTGAATTTTCTGCCTATGAGGGAACAGAACTTCTATTATTGGTCTTTACCGAACTGCATGCTTTGCCAAGAAGGCACATAATTGGCCCAAGTTAATTGTTTTTGTATGAATTATTATGTGAGAAAGGAGATGAACAGGGCTGAACACTAAAACCCTTCAAAGAAACCGAGTTAGAAACTTCCTCTCTGATTTTCATCTAATGGTAACTATTTAAAGTTTACTGTGCTTTGAATTATTTTCTGTAAAGCCTGCAGACTCTACATAACACATGATCTTTTTTCCCCCAGGAGTAAGAGTATTCATTGAAAAAAAAGCACAGCTGACACTTCTAGGAACAGAAATGGACTATGTTGAAGACAAATTATCCAGTGAGTTTGTGTTCAATAACCCCAACATCAAAGGCACGTGTGGCTGTGGAGAAAGCTTTAATATCTGACGCCACAGACTGGCTCTGGCCATGCATTCCGGAAGGAGACCCAAGGCTTGCCGACACTATCATGTGATTGCCACCCACTTAAGGCTTCTAAAGAGTCCTCTGAGGAAATAAAGTGACGCATTTGAAAACAAAACCGGTGTATTTGTCCAGGGGACAGAAAACGCCCGCTAGTGCTCTCTGGGTCATGTTTCTGAGTTGTCAGAGGGAAGCCTGACCCTTTCTCATAACTCTCTGTGTCTTTTGTGTTAGAACCAGTTGTGTAAGAGTCGCTTTCCTTGGAGAATTTTAAGAAACATAAATAACTGGTTTGTGCTCAGTAGTGTTCAGTGGCCAGAATGTGCACCCCCCCAGATGAGAGAGGTTCAGCGTCTGAGGTCCTGGCTGCTGACGTGGGGTGCTGACACTTACTTTCCTACCCAGCATCTCCTGCCTGGCCTTTGCACTTTCTCATCACAGCTGCTTCCTTGAACTGCACTGCAGAAAAGAGAACACCTCAGCCTGCCTATTTTAAATCAGTTCTCTTGCCACACTAAATGTGCAAAGGCAAGATCTCAAGCTGATACCAATCTTTGAAATGAAAGGTCTCTTAAACCCAACTGCCCCATCCCCAGAGTTTGCTCCCAAAGGGAGAACCTGCAAAAAGATGAAGGACTTTTTTGCACCTTTGCCTATGGGGTTGGCAGAGCCAGACCATTCTAGGCCTACCCATACTTCCCTGTGGGGGGCTGCAGGCAGCTGAGGACATCAGGAAAGCTTAATAAGTGATTCGGCTGTTGGAGAAAATTTTATAGCTTGTTGGACATCGACACAATTATTTTGAGTGAGAATGTGTTTTGACTCATTTGTGTAAATCACCATCTTTCAAGCTACTTTATGAGTAGCAGGAAGAGAGATTAGTCATGACCTGGAATCACTCTGGCATCGTCACAGTGTAATGGTAAAGTAGGGCCTGGGGATCTTCTCTCACAAATCCAACATGCACACACCGTCCGTCCAGTTGCTAAGACTTAAAACCCTATTATTTAAACCTTAGATTTTTGTGCCCATATTCCCTTTGTCAATTATTGACAGATTTTCCTGGGCTTGACCTATTAAGTAGCTTTTTTTGAAAGCTCATTTGTGTTTAATTGAAGCAGTTGAGTTTTGTGTCGTATTTGCTAAAGTTCTGATAAGCGCACGGCCTGAGGTCTAGGTAAGAGTTCATAAGTTTGTATCATTAATAGAAATGTCTTTCCACTTATAATTTGTGCAATACTCATGTAATGGTTAAGTTGTCAATAAAATATGTGCCTATCCATGATTATCAGTTGCCTTTTCTTTGAAAAAAGCAGTGCTGGAATAGTGGCACTTAAACCACTAGTCAGCGCTTGCTGTGATTTTTCCACGTCAGACCCTGCAAGTGCCAAAGTTAGTGTGTTCTCCATGCGGCCTCTGACACAGCTATTTCTGATAGCTCTTGGCTCGTGTTCTCATTCCTTTCCTTCATCCTCATCTTTCCATTTTACTGTAGGTCATCGGCCTCATCCAAGCCACTTCTTCCACCCTCCAAACATTTCTTCACTTAATTCTCACCTGTATCCCTGCCTGGACTGCACTCCAAGAAGGCATTTTCCCTTTTTTGTTGTTGGGTTATGAGCCACACCAGTGCTTGGGGCTATACTCTCAGCGTGGTGTCCTTGCTCTTAGCGAACAGAGACCAAGCATTGTTCAAGTGTAAAGTTCAGGGCTCACACACACACACACACACACACACACACACACACACACACACACCATCCGCCGTTTTCAGGCGAGTTTTTGAACACACCCTACCAGTCCTGAGAGCTTACCATTGACCAGAGACAGCCCCTGGTCTCAGAATCTCAAAATTGACAAGTCTCAGGTGGCATGGTCAGTAACCAAGTTAGAACTAAAGCCATTCCATCTGTCTCCAGTCCACTCCTAGTAAGGCTATGCTGCTTGCAACATCTCAGAAGATTAATGACATGAGCCAAGGCTAAAAAGACAAAGTACTTGAGAAAGAAGAAAAGGAAAGAACAAAGCTGAATAAATTTGGAAAGATGCATAGGAGTTTAGTGAATTTGGGAGGCACGGCAATGGGGGACAGGTGGCCCAGTTTGGGGAAGACCAGGGGCATTTGGACATCTGTCAGGCCAAAGCAACTGATTGTATTTTTAGGGGAGGCAGTCATTGGAACAAGCATGCAGAAGTATCCTTTGGAGCAGAAGAAGGCAGGATGGTAGGGAAACTATTAACGCCAAGTAATTCTTGAGAGGAGTTTGACTGTTGATCAGTCACACTTGAGGTCCTTGTACTACTCTGGGATTTGGAGCAGTGTTATTTTCACAATATTGAAAAGTTCTTTAATCCAAGAGTTCAGTCATGCTCTGGTGCTAAATAATGCTTATTTTGGGCAAAATGATCTATACAAGCATCACAGCTATATCCTGTCCATCTTGCGTGTCACCTCCTAAGCCCCACTACAAAGCTCAAGTGTCCTGCCTGGTTTCATTCTGTGGTAACCTCTGCCATGTGTAGACTGAGCTGATGGTTGGTCAGAGTGAGCAGGACACTAGTTAGTATACCTCCTGAACAGTGCAGGGTGTAAGGGTAGCTCTTAAGCAAGTATTTATATACATTGCTACAGAAAGTCTTCTGCCCTTTATCTCAGGACCTAGAAAAAATATACTTTTTTCTGGTTTTTATTTTTTTCATCAGAAATCACCCATGGTGGTGTCAATTACCCACGGTGATTGACATCAGATTGACATCTTCATCAGAAATCATCCACGGTGGTAATGCAAGACAAGTGCATTACCACCAAGTCACCTTCTGAGGCCCTGATACTTTTAGAGAAAAATGCGTAATGGGACTGGAAAACTCCCTGTAAGGGCATGTGTCCCTAAGATTTTTAGTATTATCTAGGTTTCATTACCATCAGATAAAACAGTTTTAAAAATAATATTTCCTCACACAAAGAAAGTATTGCTTCTCCTATCTTTGATGCCCAAGAAAGCAGGAAGTACCAAACCTCTTGTGTTTAGTTGCCTGGTCAGTCAGAATGAGCAGACCACAGATGTAGGGACCCTACCCTGCAAAGCTGACTACCTGTGTCACATTTACTTAGCAGACTTGGTCTGGGGATCACCCACAGAAAACAAAGGCTAACAGTATGAAAAGCAAGTGCTCTAAATCTCAGAAAAGACATCCATGATCCCATGCTCCTTGTATTGCCACCCACAGTATCCAAAATCTAGTAACAGCCCAAGACTCCAAAGGACAGATGACTGGATAAAGAAACTATGGTACTTATGCACAATGGAATACTACTGTAATTTGTGCATGGATCTGGAGAGTATCATGCTGAGTGAAATGAGTCAAAGGAGAGGGACAGACAGAATGATCTTTGTGGTATATAAAAAAAAATAGTAAAGGAACTGCAAATCCTTAAAAACAACAAACAGAACTGTTCTTTAATAGGCAGCATGTCACTGTAGGGGTTGGAAGGCGGATAAGACTGTGGGGGAGGGACACGGGGACACGGTGGGGGTGGAAGGAGGCTGGCATTATGAAGGGTGTGATACTAGAATGTTTTGTTATGGAACCCTGCCACTTTCAATATTGTAAACCACAGTGCTGAAAATGAAAAAATTTAGAAAGCAAGTAAGCCAGGACTATTTGGTATATATCACTCTCTTAGGATGTTTGTTTCATCTCCTCTAATGCTTGTACAATTGCTGTACCAAGTGAATCAGGGTGGGTGGGTCTGTTTTCAGAAGTTTGGAACTATGATGTCCGTTAGGTAAAATTCCAGCTTTCTGATTCACTGATGATTTAACCTGTTGCCTGAGGTTTCTGCATGCAAACTGCATCCATTTATCACTGAAGGCTGAGGTAACTGAAAGACCTTAAGACAATTCACTTTGTTTCTGATCTTGTTTGTTGTCTAGACCAAGCTGAAGCGACATATAGTGAATTTGTCAGAGAATCACAGAGCATGAACAGAATCTTGGTATTTTGTAGGATGACATTGCTTTGTCCTTTCTCCCTTTCACCATGAGGAACTCAGGTTTATCACAGTGCTCCTGAGGCACTTCCATTCCATTGTGTTCATCTGTAAATTCTTCCCTATGCTCTCCTCCCCAACCAGTTAATTAGCTTTTCCCCTAATCAGACCCTGTCAACTTGTAGGTTAGGTTCCTCAGAAATCTACGATTTTAGATGTATGATGTAATATTGCCTTTCTCCTCTCCTTATGTCTTTTGAATAGTTTACAGCAATATCCTTTTTGTATAAATACAGGAAGACCATTAATATTATGCTTTGTATCTTAGGATTTAATTGGCTTTGAATATTATTCACTCCCAGGCATCTGCTTTCTCAACTTAAGCCTCAGTTGCCCTTAGTTCCTAACACACCAAAAGCAGGGTCCCGATGAGAGACTGAATGGACCCAGGGCAAGCGGTGAGCTACCCTGGCATTGAAATGGGCCAGGCCAAAGTGCCACGATTCTTAACTATAAGTTAAGAGCTAGATCATAGACAAATACTCTCCTCCCCATGATCCAAAAGTAATGATGAGAGTAGGACCCTGCTAGGGGTAGGAAAGACTACCTACCTGCCTGAGCACTGTAGTCTGAGATCGAGATGGCCCTAGGCGGGCAATTCTATAAGTTTATTTCTTACTGTATCTATACAAAATGATTTATATTATGAATGCTTATACGTTTGTTAGACAAAGAGAGGAGAAACACATCCAGGGGATTCCGCTCTAGGGTGGGTCGTCTTGCTGAGAGAGTATCTGTCCTAGAAGTGGCTTTCCCCGAGGGAAAGAATTCTACCCCTATTGATTGTGACCACACCTATGTGTAATTGTTACCCCAACCCCTCATGCTCTGGGATTTAACTAAACTGTAAGAGTGGACTGAGAGATCAGGATCAGAATCAAGACTCCAGAGAAGGAGGATGAAGGGGGATTGAGAAGGAGAATGTAGTAGCATGGGGGAGGAAGAAGCAGGAGGAGAATCAGAGGAGAGTGGAGATGGGATTGGAATAAACTGCAACTAAGACCAACCAGCCTGGTCCTCATTCCTTCCCTTGCCTGCCCATTGCCATCAACCTCCCCGACGTGGGGGAAGCGGCCCGAGACTACCGAATGCTGGTGGCGGGAGAGACAGAGCCTCTGCCGCTGCTGTGCCCTTTTTTGAGTTTACACAGTAATTGAGTTTGGAAACCATAAACTTGGGCTTTTCCATGAGGAGCCCCGGCAGTCATACCCCACACCTCCATGAAGTCTTCCTACTGAAATTGAGTTTTCTGTTGGTGCCTTTGTGTATCTCAGGGTTTGAGACTCACCTCAGGGACTCCACCACAATCCTCCCAAACTCAGCCTGCCTCAGTCACTTACTGTTCCTCTTTTCTTCTGGCAAACCCAGTGAGTTCTATTCTAGAAAAATATTGAGTCATTTCCAGTGATGGCTAATATATGACTCCGAGCAAACACCACAGCTAGAAATGTGTATCACAGCCCAGCCTATGTGTGAACACTGTTATCACAAGAACTTTGACAACAGCAGCCAAGAGATGGGGAAGGGGAGAATAAAATAAGATAAATGTAAAACCAAAAAAAAAAAAAAACTTGGAGAAGGGGCACTTTCAGGCAAGGGCTGGACTAAAGATTGGCTTCAAGGTGAGCCATTCAGCCCCTGATCCACTGATACCCAGATTATCTGTGCATACGTGGGGCACACGGGGCTGTTTTCTTTTTTCTTTTTATAATTTTATTAGTGAAACGCCATGAGGTACAGTTGTAGACTTACAAATTTTTGTGCTTGGGTTTCAGTTATACAGTGATTGAGTACCCATCCCTCCAGCAGTGCCCATTCACCACCAGTGATCCCAGTATACCTCCCACCCCCCCCACCCCCCCATCCAACCCCATCTCTGTGGCAGGGCATTCCCTTTTGTTCTCTCTCTTTCCTTTCGGGTGCTGTGGTTTGCAAAAGAGGTGTTGAGTGACAGTCATGTTCAGTCTACAGTCTACTTTCAGCATGCATCTCCCATCCTGGGAGGATCCTCCCAATACCCTGTATTTGGTGCTCCCTTCTCTATCTGAGCTGCCTTTTCCCCTAGCATGTGCGGCCTCCAAGCCATGGAGTAAACCTCCTGGTACTTATCTCAGCTATTCTTGGGTATTAGTCTCCTATTTTTTTTACTTTATATTCCCCATATGAATGCAATCTTTCTATGTCTGTCCCTCTCTTTCTGACTCATTTCATTTAGCATGATACCTTCTATGTAGTACCACTTGTATGTAAATTTTATGACTTCATCTTTTCTAACAGCTGCATAGTACTCCATTGTGTAAATGTACCAAAGTTTCTTTCTTTCTTTTTTTTCCATTTAGATGATAATTTATTACTTGCTTTATGTGGTCAAGTCTGTTTTGATGAATATCCAGGTTTGACTATCATATACTGGGTTTGGGAGAATATCAGTACAGCTGGGTTTGAGGGAAGATCAGTGCAGCTTGGGGGGATGAAGAGGAAGAGTCCAAAGTTTCTTTAACCAGTTATCTATTCTCTGGCACTCAGGTTTTTTCTAGGTTTTGGCTATTGTGAACAGTGCAGCAATGGACATAGAAGTGCAGATGTCATTTTGACTGTACTTTTTTGCCTGTCCGGAATATATTCCCAGGAGTGGTATTGCTGGGTCAAATGGGAGCTCAATTTCTAATTTTTGGAGAATCGCCCATACTGTTTTCCAAAAGGGCTGAACCAGTTGGCATTCCCACCAGCAATGAAGGAGAGTTCCTTTCTCCCCGCATCCACGCGAACACTGGTTGCTTTTGTTCTTTTGGATATGGGCCAGTCTCTGTGGTGTGAGATGGTATCTCATTGTTGATCTGACATTGTGTTTGGTGTTAGGTCGACGTCTAAGCCTATTTTTTTGCATGTGGTTGTCCAGTTATGCCAGCACCATTTGTTGAAGAGGCTTTCCTTACCGGGCTGTTTTCTATCTAATGGCCTCTGTTTCCTTGTTATACTTTGCAAATATCTACAGAATGAAAGCCTTTACCAGTTAGTCATGATTTTCATGATTCAGCTATTTAATGTCCACTTAAAAAACAAAAAGAGGAAACCTTTTTACTCTCAACTCCCCACCTACCTCCTCTGACCATTAATGTTGCTAAACTGTGTGGTCTTGGGGATGCTCCTATGTCATAATGGACAACCACTCATTTATTCAACACTTACTAAGCATTAGGACTGGCCCCATCAGAAACAGGATGAATGAGACGTAACACCTCACTGCAGACTTCAAAGTCACAAAAACATGGGCAACTGAGAGATCACTGTAAAGTAAGTGGAAAGTACAGCAATTGATTAATCTTGGGGCATAATGAGAGAATAGAAAAGTGAAAATGAAGCCCATCAAGAGTTGGCAAGGAGAGGTGAAGGATCAGAACTGAGAGATGAGATGGTGCTGGGCTCATTTTATAAACCAGGGCTGGGAGACTTTCTTCTCTTTCCGTCAGGTTTCCAACTGAACCAGTCAGTCAAGATTTGGGGCTGGAGCAATAGCACAGCGGGTAGGGAGTTTGCCTTGCACGCGGCCGACCTAGGTTCGATTCCCAGCATCCCATATGGTCCCCTGAGCACTGCCAGGGGTAATTCCTGAGTGCAAAGCCAGAAGTAACCCCTGTGCATCGCCAGGTGTGACCCAAAAAAGCAAAAAAAAGAAAAATTAACTACCCCGGGGGCTGGAGCGATAGCACAGCGGGAAGGGTGTTTGCCTTGTACACAGCTGACCCAGATTTGATTCCCAAGATCCCATCTGGTACCCCAAGCACTGCCAGGAGTAATTCCTGAGTGAAGAGCCAGGAGTAACCCCTGTGCATCACAGGATGTGACTCAAAAAGCATAAAAAAAAATATTCACCTACCCCATGTCCCTCTTCCCTTGGTACCTTCTGCAAAGTCTTGTGCACACAATTTCTCTTCTCTGGAACTTTTTGTGTTTTATTTTCCCACTGTGTTCCAGTCAATACCTACAGCTCACCTGGCTTGTCCCTGCCCCCATACCAGTCTCCCTTTCTGTTTCCTTTCCATAGTCCCCACCCTGAGCAAGCAGTCTCAGAAACATTGATCTGAATGTAGAAGGACACAAAGAGTGGCAGATAGTTTCCCCTCTGCTTTCCATGCCCACCCCCGCCCCAACCAGCACATGAGACAAGCTGTCGCTCTTGTGTCAAAATTGAACAATGGGAAAAAATGAGTCAAATTGCCTTACACCCAAGAATGCCAATGTTGCCTCTTTGTCACCTCACCAAAGTTATTACTTCTCAAGGCCATCCTGAAGACTACAGTCCATTCAAGCAATGAATGTTGTTCCCTGCAGTGTCCATTCAGTAGAGGTGGGAACAAAGAGCTGCAATGCTCACTGGCCTTCTGCTGTTTGGAGGGATGGAATTGTATCACTGCTGACCCACGCCAGGCTTTGCCATTCCTCCTGCTACCCATGCAGTCTCTTCCTTCTTTCCTTTCTTATTGTGTGGTCAGGAGCACTCAGGCACACCCTGATGTTGTGGATGGCATGCAACAACCAGTGACTCCCTAGAATTTGGAGACTATACTCAAATCCTATTTCATGTATTTGCCTGAAGAATAGGTAGGAAATCAAGTCCCACTGCAGCTACACAGCTCCTCTTTGGCATGAAAGGGTAAAGAACAGAAGTAGTCGCAGGTACAGACATAGGGAGTCAGGGCACAGTTGGAATTAGAGATGCAATGTGTACCTGATACTTGGTCCATGAGAGCTATACCTAGTTGTGCTCAGGACAGGGGATGGGCGGGGGGATGCGATGCTGGGAATCAGACCTAGGGTCTTGCATATATAAGGTATGCACTCCACCTTTGAGTTCTTTCTCTCCCTAGCCCCAATTTTTCTGCTTTTATTCTTTCGCTTGTGCTTTTGATTGTATCACAGAAACCGTGGTCTAAAACAAAGTCATGAAAATTTACTTGTTTGTTTTCTTCTAAGGATCTTAATGACTTCCTGTTTTGTTTTGTTTTGCTCTAATTTGGATCTGTGTTCCACTTTATAGTCATTTGTGTATAGGTTCAGGTCAGGTTTAGTCTTTCGCTTATGGTTAACCCAATATCATTTACTAGAAAACTATCTTTTAGCTTACTGACTTGTCTTGGCCCTTTTATGAAAACATTAATTGATTAAGCAGGGAGATGATGCAAAGGTCTGGAACTTCTGTCTGCCTGTGGAAGCATTGAGCTCTACTCCAGACACTATGCAAGCAAGCATTCCCTGAGCACTGCTTGTAAGACCCCTCCCCCCGCAAATCAATCAACCACACCTGGACTCTACAAATTTTTAACATTTTATTTATTTCAATTTCCTATTTCATGCTTTGCTTTGTTTGCCAAAATGGAGAATTTTGTACTCCATTAACATTGTACATTGTACTTCATAAAATTCCATCTTCTAATTTTTTTGAGAGAGGTCACAAAACAACCAGCAGTGCTCAGAGCTTACTCCTGAATCTGCACTCAGGACCACTCCTGATTGTGTTTGGGGACCATATGGAGTTCCTGGGACTGAACCTGGGTCAGCCACACATGCAAGTTAAAGAGCACTACCCACTGTGTTAACTCTCTGGTCCCTGTTTGAATATGTTTTTATTTAGAATGACATAAAACAGAAGAGCTCTTAAAATAATATTCTGGTTGATTAGATGGGAAGTCAGTGAGTCCAGGCTCAGGTAAGAACACACGAAGAATAGAAGATTGTTTCAGAAAACAATGAATTGACCTGGCTGGCAAGGAGGAAACATGTGGTTAGGAAGAAATAGGACTTTTTCCTTTTGATGGGAAAGTACTGAAAACAGATTGTGAATAGTTTTTAAGTCTGGTCAGGAAGTTTTATTTATTTTGCTAAAAGGAATCAGGAGTCAAGTTTGAAGAATGAATGGCTCTCTGGGGCTGGAGAGATAGTGCAGTGGGTAGGGCACTTCTTTGCTTGAAGCCAGCCTGGTTTCAATCATCAGCATCCCCTACAGTCTCTTGAGCATCTCACATGATCCCTTGGGTACTGCCAGGAGTGATCCCTGAGAGCAAAACCAGCAATAATCTCTAAGCATTGGTATGAATGGCCCCAAACAAACAAGCAAACAAAAAGAGTAAAAGGCTAACTGAAGAAGTATTTTAAGACACATTAAAAAAATGTCTAAGAGTGAGAAAACCAAAAAGAGATATGTAAAGAAATATAAATCTGTGCTCATTCAGACTTATTAGAATCATTGCCATAAATTTTGAAGGAATAAGGAATTAAAAATCTAAATGAAGTAGCCAAGAGATTCAGATACACAAAAATTAGGACTATAAGTACTGAATTAGGATTGATGATTAGAAGTCACTATTAGAGGCCAGGGAAGGGCTCAAAGGGCTGGTGTACATGCTTTATTTGGGGGACTTCGCAACTCTTCACAGTCCCCAAACATTGCTAGAAGTAACCCCAAAGCACCAAACTGGGAGTAGCTCTCTGGATGTCGCTCAAAACAAAACAAAGCAAAAAAGGAAATTCCTACTGGGGAGTTGGGATATGACTCGAGTGGTATAGCACATGCTGAGTATGTGCAAGGTCCCAAGGTTTGGTCTCTGGCACGATATGCCCCACCCCCAGAAACTTTAGGAGTGACCACAATTTTTTAGAAAGTCACTGTTGGAAGCATAGATATGGTTCCATGCTAAGAGTATATGCTTCACAAGTGTGAGGTTTAGGTTTTCTTCCCACATCACATGCACACATCACACTTTCATGAACACACAACCCATTCCTTCAAGAGTTCAACTTTGTTTCATCAGTAAAGTTGGAAGTTAAAAGTCACACTGAAGGAAAGATTGTAAGACCATGAGAATATAAAAGTAGCTAGCTATAGATGCACAGGAAATATGAAGTTCAAGAGTTAGTATTAAGATTGTAAAGAAAGAAAGCAGGTGTTTGGGAGCATGAGATTGATAATAAAAGAATGATGAAAAAATAAGAAGAAAAGTTATTTATTATTTATCCAACAAGGAAGAAATTGTTTGCAAAAGTTATGAGAAAAACAAAATATAAAGTATAACCCTTGCATAAGAAGGGGACAGATATGGGAGATGGTGTGTATGAATGTTTGTGTGTGTACAAGAGAGAGAGAAAAATAATGATATAAAGAGAGTTATAATACAGCCATGCTTAACCACTCTCTACATGTTTGGACGAGCCTCACACATGCAGGAACTGGCAAAGGAACCCAGGCATGCGGGACCCAGGGCTGAGATCTCCAAGCCTGCTCAGATCGGGACTGGGCCTCCTCCAATCAGATCCCCCATCTCCCAGTAGGTATGCATTACACCCATCAACTTCCCCCAGCACCATGTTATCCCATCAATGGCCAAGACCCAGAGATTATAAAACCCAGCTCCTGGAGAACCCGGCAGGCTACCGAGAGTATCCTGCCCTCACAGCAGAGTCTGGCAAACTCCCCGTGGTGTATTTGATATGCCAAAACCCAGTGACAATGATGGGTCTCATTCCCCTGACCCTGAAAGAGCCTCGAGATATTCACCGAATACACATCCGACAAGGGGTTGATATCAAGGATATACAAAGTACTGGTTGAACTCCACAAGAAGAAAACATCCAACCCCATCAAAAAATGGGGCGACGAAATGAACAGAAACTTTCTCAAAGAAGAAATCCGAATGGCTAAAAGGCACATGAGAAAATGCTCTACATCATTAATCATCAGGGAGATGATTCACACCACAGAGACTGGTCCACATCCAAAAGAACAAAAGCAACCTGTGTTGGCGCGGATGTGGCGAGAAAAGAACCTCCTTCACTGCTGGTGGGAATGCCAACTGGTTCAGCCCTTTTGGAGAACAGTATGGACGATTCTCAAAAAGTTAGAAATTGAGCTCCCATTTCACCCAGCAGTACCACTCCTGGAAATATACCCCAGACAGGCAAAAAAGTATAGTCGAAGTGACATCTGCACTTGTTTGTTCATTGAAGCACTCTTTACAATAGCTAGAATCTGGAAAAAACCCGAGTCCCCGAGAACAGATGACTGGTTAAAGAAACTTTGGTACATCTACACAATGGAGTACTATGTAAAAGGTAAAGGTAAAGGCCCTCCCGTTGTTCATCGATTTGCTCGAGCGGGCCCAGTAACGTCTCCATTGGAGACTTTGTTGTTACTGTGTTTGGCATATCGAATACGTCACGGGGAGCTTGCCAGGGCTTGCCGGGTAGCTTGCCGGGCTCTCCGAGAGGGGCGGAGGAATCGAACTCGGGTCGGCCATGTTGGCTGCGTGCAAGGCAAACGCCCTACCGCTGTGCTATCGCTCTGTAGCTGTTATAAAGGATGAAGTCATACAAGTGGTAGGTACTACATGGAAAGTATCATGCTAAGCAAAATGAGTCAGAAAGAGAGGAACAGACAGAGAAAGTTTGCATTCATCTGGGGAACATAAAGTAACAAAATAGGAAACTAACATCCATGAATAGCCGAGATAAATACCAGGAGGTTTACTCCATGGCTTGGATGCCAGCCACACACTCTAGGGGTAAAGGCAGCTCAGATAGAGAAAGAAGTAAGCACTAAATAAAGGGTGTTGGGAGGATCCTCCCAGGATGGGAGATGCATGCTGAAAGTAGACTATAGACCGAACATGATTGCCACTCAATTTCTCTTTTGCAAACCACAGCGCCCAAAAGGAGAGAGAGAGAACAAAAGGGAGTGCCCTGCCACAGAGGCAGGGTGGGATAGAGGAATGGGGGGTGGGAGGGACACTGGGATTAGTGGTGGTAGAGTATGGGCACTGGTGGAGGGATGGGTACTCGATCATTGTATAACTGAAACCTAAGCACAAAAATTTTTAAGTCTACAACTGTACCTCATGGTGTTTCACTAATAAAATTTTTTTAAAAATAGAAAGAAAGGAAGAAAGAAAGAAAGAAAGAAAGAAAGAAAGAAAGAAAGAAAGAAAGAAAGAGAAAGAGAGAAAGAAAGAAGAAAGAGCCTCGAATGTGGCACTTTCTAAAATCTCAGGGCTAGGACAAAAGAGACGTTACTGGTGCCTGCTCAAGGAAATCAATGAACAACAGGATGAGAGTGATACAATGATAATTATATGAGCAGACAGCTAAGCCTTTGCTTGCTTAGGTTTATTGAGTTGCACCCATCACAGTGCTCCTGACACACACACAATTCCATCAGGCACTCCTAATCCTATATTGTGTTTCTCCTTACATTTGTGGCATTTTGTGCCCACCCTCAGTACTGCCAGATGCATCTGGGCTACCCCTCAGCACCTCAAGTTGGAGAAGGTCTTCATCACAAGGCCCAGGCACAGAACTGTCAAGTCACACTGAGCCAAGTATTGGCAGGACTTAACCACAGACCCTCAAGCACCTCTGGGCCCCTTGGAAAAATAAAATTTACAAAGAAATTTTTATAATATATTTTACAATTTTTACAAATTTTATTTTTAGAAATTTTTACCAAAAAAATAAAATTTACAAATTTATATTTGTGTACAACATGGATGGAGCTTGAGATGATTCGGCTTCATGAAATAAGGAAATAAAAGACCAGATGTTCTACTTATATGTGTATAAATAACCAAAGCAAAGAGACTGGCAAATGCAACAAAAGTAACTCTTACACTCCAGGCTTCTCTGGTCACCAGAGGGAGAAGGAACAGGGAGAATGTGGATGGGTTCATTTGCTGATTTAGTGACACTGAGACTTTGGTGGTGGGTGTGATGTAACATGCCCAAATTTGTATAGTGCTGGAAATAAAAGTTAAACCAATAAAATAAATCAATGACATGTGCATTTAAAAGTTAGACTTCTTCTAAAGGGAGAGAGAAAATTTCATTGTTTATTGGTAATGGAGAAGCAATGTGGCCATCAAGTCATGACTGACAGAAAGACCCTGAAAGGTATTGTCTCAAAGAGTTTAAAGCACCATTTCCTCCTTCCCTTCCAATTTGCTGCTACTATGTGGGTGCTTCTGTTTGGTCACAGTGCTCACACAGCTGAGCTGCGGGGCCTAGGGACAACCACTGGGTGACACTGGCCAGTGATCGTGCATCTCTGTGTTGGGAGGGGATTGAATTTGTGGCTTCACCATGGAGGGCAAGTTCCTACCACTGAGATATCCCTATTCTCCCAGAAAAATGTTTTCCTGTGCAGAAAGAATTGAAGGGAAAACTAGAAAGTCTTGTTTTATCTAGTCAGGGATAGATGTCTATGAGGACACTGTTAAATATAGGAGTGTGTGTGTGTGCATGCTGCATTTTCTTGGTTTTGTTGTTATTGTCGCTCTCTACATTGCTATGGGGAACTCAGTAATAATGACATATTTTATATATATATATTGTTTAGTCTTAATCTCAAACAAAAGCAATTTATTAACAAAATACACTATTTATGCTGCCAACAAGGCACCATGAGAGGGCAGCATGAAATCTTGGATTCAAGACATATTCCAAACCCAGCACTGACTGACTCTGTGTGTGTGTGTGTGTGTGTGTGTGTGTGTGTGTGTGTGTGTGTGTGCGCGCACGCGTGCGTAACCTAATATTTCAGTGGATATGCCCCTGAGATCCATGGTTGGCAAAACCGTGAGAGATACAAGGCAGAGTGGGTTCTGTACTTCTGTACTTTGCTAATTTATACGTATGTGGACCTCTGAACTTCAGTTAACTGAGTTCTAAATTATTAATGTCCACAGCAGGCATACTTCAGAGATATTGTCGGTTCAGTTCCAGAACACCACGGTAAAGTGAACATCATAATAAAATTTGTCAAATGAATCACCATTTTTGCACAGATCATATAAAAGATCATATTTTACACTTAAGTTTTTTAGCTGTGAGATAAAATTATATCTTAAAAATGTAGCTAACTTTAGTTAAATGTGTCACAAACATATGAAGTGGCAGATGCAGTTAGAAAATGGACCAATAGACTCATCTGCTACAAGGTTGTCACAAACTTACAACTTAAAAATATTTTAAAAAGAGATATCTATGAAATACAATATTGAGAAGTACGTAAAAGGAAATTTGTTTGCATATCCAAATGGATAGAAAGCCCCAAATATATGTTTGAATATAGCTGTATTCAAATATACATTTTCTTTTTTTTTTCTTTTTGCTTTTTGGGTCACACCCGGCAATGCACAGGGGTTACTCCTGGCTCTGCACTCAGGAATTACCCCTGGTGGTGCTCAGGGGACCATATGAGATGCTGGGAATCGAACCCGGGTTGGCCGCATGTAAGGCAAACGCCCCACCCTCTGTGCTATTGCTCCAGCCCCTCAAATATACATTTTCATTCTGTCTTTTTCTACCTTGCTTGGAAAGGATGAAGAACCTAATTTTGGAGGCTGAGGGACCTCCAAGCAATGCTCAGATTCCCTCAGTGGTGCTCAGTCATGCCAGAGAGAAAAAGCCTGAGTGTTTTTGTTTCATCTGAACAAGTATCTCTGATATTTATTTCCGTTACCTGTGAGGATACAGCAGAACCAGGATACCCTATCTAGAAACAAGTTTCAGGCAAAAGAATCACACTCTCTTGGTTTACCTGGGCATTCTTACACAGACCCAGTCACCTGAGTGAAGTACAGGCAGCAAAGCTACTGACTCTACATTCTGACACTCACACTTAGACCTAACAAAGTCTTGCAGGCCAGTTCAGAATCAAACGTGGAGCAAGTGTAAGAGCCACACATTGATGAAACTTCCTTTCATCTGTGAAGAAAAAAAAATGACTGCTAGCATTTTAAATCCCCAGATTCAATTCCCAGCAACTCATATGGTCCCCTGAGCTCCTTCAGTATTGATTTCTAAGCTCAAAGGCAGGAGTAAGTCCTGAGCATAACCAGATATGGTAAAAAAAAAAGTCAAAACACAACAATTCCCCTAAGACCACACCTTTTTCTCTTGAATAAAAATGTTTTCCTGGTTAAGATTATATGTGAATCTGTTCTTCAAAAAATGATTAATTTTTCAAAATATACAAGGTCAATAAATTTTATATAAGACACCTTAAACTAGAATTAAATGCTTTATCATACATGTAATATAAGAATCTGAGGTGCTTCTGAGAAAATATTTGATTATACATGATTAATTTGATAGACCTACTGTAAAGAGAAAATAAAAGAAAAATTTAAATGGTATAAAGTTTTTAAAGTGTCACAATTTAGAGATTTCATTGCCCTTTATTTTATTTTCCCTCTTGTTTCTGTTTGCCGTATATCCTTAGGAATCAAATAATAAAATCCTAGTACACCATCCAACAGAGACATGGACCGAACTAATGCCAGCATGGAAGGGGAGTGTCTTCCGTGCACAGTAGGTATTTAGAAACCTTTGGCTTTAATTGTTTGTATGTCTGGGAGTCATAGTAAGCAGATACTCGGGGGCTATTCCTGACTCTGTGTTCAGGAGTGACCCCTGCCAGTGCTCAAAGGGATGCTGGGGGGTCCAACCAGGTGGGCAATATGCAAGACAAATATGCTTTAACCTCACCAGCCTGATAAGAGCAAAAAGGAATGCCCTGCCACAGAGGCAGGATGGGATAGGGGGGTGGGAGGATTGGGAGGAATACTGGGATCATTGGTGGTAGAGAATGGGCACTGGTGGAGGGATGGGTACTCGATCATTGTCTAACTGAAACCCAAGCACAAACACTTGTAATCTACAACTGTACCTCATGGTGCTTCACTAATAAAAATTTAAAAAAAAAAAGAAATTTTCACATCTTTTTACTGACATCTCTCGTCAAACATTCCACAAGTATAACTATTTTCATTGGTATATGCAAGTGAATTCGCTGCATAACATTCCTGAATATTTAGAGTCCTTCAAACACCAGGATGAAACTTTGATACTACATTACCCAACTCTTTGTCTGCCCCCCACCCTCGGCATTTTGACATGCTCTTTTTCTCTTTTCCACTTTCCCCCTTAACTTTATTGAAAAACAGTGATTTTTTTAATTAGTTGTTAAAAATGCAGCTGTTTCAGGAACTCAATGTTTCAGCTCCAATTCCACTACCAGTGTGACCTTCCCTCCGCCATTGTCCCCAGTTTCCCACCCACTCCCGTAGTAGGCACAAAATAATTTATTTTATATTGCTTGTTACAACAAAATGATAAGTGAAATTATCAAAAAGTAGTTTAGTAAGAGAAAATTTGTGAAATTGTTCTATCTCACAATGGTGTTATTAAAGTCATTGTCTAGGATTTACTGAGCTGTTTGTTGCTAGTTGAGGCTCCTGTGTTATTGTTTTCACTCATTAAACTGAGTGAACTTTCTAAGCTGCTTTCCCATCTAATTTTCTGTTCTCCTACGGGACTGTCGTATTATGGAATTTGAAGGTGTTGCTCCAGGAGCTGTAGAACTGGGACGATTCTTTGGCTTGTTATGCCTTGAGACCAGTGATGAAGTTGACCCATCTGTGGGAGCTGGACTTAGAGGCTGGGGCTTCCTGCATTTCTTGAGGGAAGTGTAACTGCATTCCATTGGAGGCTGAGGCTTCCTGCTGTTAGTTCCTGGGGGAAGTGTGGCTGCATTCCCTTGGAGGCTGGGGCTTCCTGCAGTTCCTGGGGAAAATGTGACTGCATTCCCTTGGAGGCTGGGGCTTCCTGCAATTCCTGGGGGAAGTGTGACTGCATTTCCTTCAATCTTATAATACCTCGCCCTTTTCCACAGCTGCCAGAGCTGTATGCATCTGCTGAGAACTTTAATAAGACAATGAAGAAATCCAAACTCATGGAAATTCAGGGTATCTCACCTGATGAAACACAGGAAATATTTTGCCAAAACCTGGAGTCCACGTTATTTACCAAAGAAAGAAATGTGACTGAAGATTCCCAACAACTTTTCCCACGCGAGACAGTTAAAGTGAAAAAACCAGAATCTATGACTGAGCTCCTGCACTATCGTTTGCTGACCAGCTCACTTGCTTCAGTGGAAAGGTCGTGGCGATCCCAGAAGATACTTTCCCTCTATGGGATTCCTCCTCTTGGGCACAGTTTTCCTTATGAGATCCTCCTCCATCACTCCAAGAGTTTGGCAACAAATATCAGAAGGATAATACAGAACATCAAAACAGCCAGCCACTTTTTCAGGAAAACCTCAGAAAAGTTTATTATTGAAGACAAAGCTTCTCCATACTTAATCATTGATCCAGGTAATCTAAATAGATGAGGCAACGTGGGAGGAAATGAGTATAAGTCTTAAAGAAACCCTTACCTAGATTTCTGGAACAAAAGCCAAATATTAATAAGTATGGGGATATAAAGTAGGGTCAAATCTCAGACTGATTCTCCCAAAAGACATGATTTACCTTCATAAGGTAAGTTACTTAAACTTGCCCTTATAAAATGATTGAGTTAAACTTGAATTTTAAAAAACCCATGTTGATTAGCTTCTTATTTCATGAAATTAGTCAAGGTAGGCAACTTAATTATGGCTATCTCTTAGAAGTAATCTCGCTTTTACTGTACTTGATTTTAAAAATAAACCTTTCCTTCTCCTTTTTGTTGTATCTCTATAAACAACAGGAAAAAACTTCATTAATGATTTTTAGGATGAAGATGGCAAAAAGGTCAAAGGTTATACAAAGTTAAAATTATATAAAATATCTGTTGATATATTTTAATAAGAGGGGATTGTCTTAATCATAAGAACTATAGGAAGGTAAACTATCAGTGATGTAGAACGTTTGAGTTCTTTCTGAAGTAAGTTCTGCACAGAAATATCACAATTTTTATTTACATTAAAAGTAAAAGGAATAAATATAAAGGATTTATTATTATGGCTATATTTGGTCCAAAGATCTTGTCTTTGTTGTTAGTTCTTCATGATGATGTTTGGATAGGGCCTTACATAATGTTCCTATTTTTATTTTGATATAGTCATGAACCTAGGAAAAAGAAATTAGGATAGTTATAGGAAAGACTTAGACCAGAGTTTCTCAACCTTTTTCCAACTGTGCCCCCCCTCCCCCAGTACAGTGCTAAAAAAATGGCTCCCTGGTATTATGCTGTAGCTTCCATTTATGTAATTATTTTTACCTGTGGCCTTCTTGTAATATCCTGGGGTCCAAGGAGGGACAAAATGTGCCTGGCAAAAAAAAGCAGACTTAGATAAAGTTTCCAGGTCTATTTGACCCCTCTCCCCCTTAATAGAAAAAAAATGCCTCACACCCCTCCTTGAGTCCATCCTATTCCAGAAGTGAACAGAGAACACCTGGACTGAATTCATTTTAATGCTCTCCCTGGATTGTTTCCATACTGTGCAGGGGGAGCCTTATTCATTTGTAGAACTGACTTAGGTAATACACAAAAGAACACAGTTTACGGGAGAAGAAAGGACAATTAATAGAGAAGTATTGAGAATTAATAAGAAAATTTGGTTTAACACAGCACCGAAAAGGAGAGAGAAAACAAAAGGGAATGCCCTGCCACAGGGGTGGGGTGGGATGGGGGACTGGGGGTGGGGTGGGAGGAATACTGGGAGCACTGGAGGTAGAGAATGGGCACTGGTGGAGGGATGGGTACTCGATCATTGTATAACTGAAACCCAAGCACAAAAAATTGTAAGTCTACAACTGTACCTCATGGTGTTTCACTAATAATATAAAAAAAGAAAAAAGAAAATTTGGTTTAAAACAAGAATATGGACCAGGTATTTTATTCAAGGTAGAGTGCTTACAAGTATGAGGTCCTGGGTTTGATTCCTTGGCACACAGTACACACACACACACACACACACACACACACACACACACACACACACACCCCACCCCACACACGCACATGTACACACACACCCCACCCCACACATAGCACACACACACACACACACACACACTAAGGAGTGCTGGAGAAAGAATAAAGAAAGTTCTGAAGGTTTTGAATGTTAGATATCCTATCAACTAGCTTTTCTAGTATGTATGGCAATGCTACCCACTAGAGCCAAATTATCCTTCTTTTCACCCAGTCCCTGGGAGGACTCTTGTGTGGCTTGATACTCTGAGTATCTCCCATGGTCCTTGAGTTCATTTCCTCAGATCCTGGAGATAATATTTTTTGAGGCATGTCACAGTTGTCAAGCAGTATAAATAAAGCCAGGTGAGTGTCCATGTGAAGACACCAGAAATTTGTCGGGTTTAGTTGGCATTCCCGTTCATCCGTCACACTGCTCAGTAATGACATTTGGTATCATTGGTATCATTTTAATAGCCAGTCCCCAAGAACTTCAGGACTACTAGTATCCTAAAGAATGTTGTAAAATATATCCTTGTTAGTATCAAGCACTATATAGAGTGTGAAATGAAATAGATATTTTTATTTTGTTTTTCCACTATCATACAAACTCCTCTAACTCAGGAGAGATCTTGTAGGACCGTGGAAGTTAGGAATGTGATGGATAGAAAGTAGAAGAGGCCATGCAGTAGGTTGGGTGCATTTCTTACATATTTAAAAGGCTGGAGGTAGGCTATTTGGGCTGAAGCAGTGTGTTTTAATATAATCAAAGATCCAGGTTCGACTCACCTTGAGTTTTTT
The DNA here is from genome assembly GCF_029834395.1 of Sorex fumeus. NCBI lineage: Eukaryota > Metazoa > Chordata > Mammalia > Eulipotyphla > Soricidae > Sorex > Sorex fumeus. Next base: position 9,284,066 of record NW_026606103.1, read on the forward strand.
GTCTTCATGGACAAAGGCTGACTCCTTATCATCAGAACATTACATGCAGGAAAAGAGGACTGGGGTATCAGGCAGTACTGTCCATATCTATCCTCCTTCCAGGAGGGAATTAAATAGGAAAGCTATTTCCTGTTTTAGGTGATGTCTCCCTCTGCATCACGCTAGTCATAACTCTGTCCAATAGAAACTCACTGCTGCAGGACAGCAAAGGGGGATTGTAATGGTTCGGTCTGGTTTGGTTTGGTTTGGAGTCACATTGGTAGTACTCAGGGCTCACTTCTTTGCCAAGGCATCACCAGTTGGTGCTCAGGGACCATAGATGGTTCCAGGGGTCAAACCTGGATTGCTGCATGCAAGGCAAGTGTTCTAGTTGTTGTACTATCTTTCCAGGCCTGAAAGTGATTGTAATGGATATTGAATGAACTTGACACAGATCACAGATACAAAGTCTTTGGTAATCAAAATCATTAACTCTGTAGCTTTATACAAAAATACCGCTTTCCTTCCTCTATCGGCTCTTGATATGTCAAACCTATCAAGACATTTTCAAACTTCCTAAAATGTATAAACTGGCCCCTGGCCAGTATGAACTCAAAGAGTTCCTGGTCCCAGTCTCCTGCTAGAAATTATGTGCAGAGAATTCCTACCCAGCAGGCACAGGTTCACCCTCACCCTTCCTGGCACAGGTTGGAGGTCTGAGTAGGCAGAGGCAGAACCTGAGCTATACAACATTCATTACTGGTACGAGGTCAATTCACCGGGGCATTTGCTCGATCCATTATTCTCTTCATTTATTACACTTAATTCAACTCCTTGGCTCCTTGTCCACAAATGCTGTAATACTCAAACAATACCTAAGACCTGGCCTTTTTTCATGTTTCTAGTTTGTCCATAAAAGCAACTGGAAGAAGGGAAATGGCTGCTGGGTAGCAGAACAGGCAGCTCACCTGACCTTGATATTCACAGCTCCTTCGCCCCTTGAATGGATAATGATAATGCAGGGCTAGCAGCTTCTGCAGGAGGATGGGAAGCACAGGGTCAAACTAAGCTGCTTCCCTACTGTACTCAGGGCTTTTACTAGTATCTTGAAAGAAATGACACAAGCAATATGTGTATCTGGTCTCTCTCCCATCTTGTTTTAACTCTTGTTAGAATTCATTTCTCCTTCTTGGGACCTCATTGTGCCATAAATTCCTGTATTAGCACATTATTGACACCCAAGAAACAGGTGAATCATGAGCTATTTTGGCCCAGCAGAGTGCAAGCCAGCCCCGTTTCCTATGTGGAATGGTAGTTTGGGTGAGACCAATACCATAGGCTTCCCTCTGAGTTTATAAAATTCAAATTTATAAGCATTTTTAATGAAGATGACTCAAGCTTATCAAAATTAAACTCTGTTTATGAAGCATCTATTGAGTAACAAAGTTAGAGACCATCACCATCTGATTTTTTAAAAATATGATTCTTTCAGAAAAACAATTCCATGATCTTCGAGATCTGGAATGGAAATATTATAAAGGGATTGTGAAGTGGAAGAAACCTACTTCAGATGCACTCATTCACATAAAATACAGCACTGAGAAGAGATTTGTAGAGTGCACAAAAGATCCTGAAGCTATTTTCTTTCCCCTAGTTCACAAGTCTCTGTTGATTTATCCCAAGCATGATTATTTAAAATATTGATCTAGATTTTGAATGAACTTATACATGAAAAGAATTGGTGGCACTATGAAACATAGGACTGCATGTGACTTCCAAATTAAAACCATTAATTGTGGTATTATAGACGCAAAATTGACTCTGCAATATAAGACCTGGATTGGTTCAAAGCCACCAATCTGGACAAAAAAGAAGGATGACTGGAAGGAGATTCACAAGCAAGAATAGCTCTTTTATTATTATTATTATTTTTTGGCACGTGAGGTTCACTTTCATAAAAAAAAATAGTATAATGAACATCTGAAAACATAGATATCAGAGAACATAAAAATAATTTATTGGGCTTGGGATAGAAATTAATTGGCGTCTGGCTGATACACAGCATCTCCTGACTCCTCAGCATTAGCCAGGAATCACCCCTACAACAATTGTGGCAAAAATAATAGGGCGGTAATAGGTTAGTTGCTCAAATACCTGAAGAAGGAAGTACCACCCATTACATAAGATAAAAAAAATCTACAAAAACTATTGAAAGTCTTGAAAGTGAAAAATATAATCATTGAGAATAAAATAATAACCACCTCCAATAAATAATCTCAATGTTATCCTGGATAAGTGAAGAAAGAGGATTAGTACACTGGAAGAAAATGGTAGGAAAGAAGCTCCTAGTTCATTGCATAATCAGATAACAGGAATATAATTACTAAATAATTTGATAAATAATAGTTTCAGAAGATGAAAGTGTCAAAATCCTAAGAAAAACCGTTGTCAACCCAACATTCTTCAACAAGTCAAACTCACTTCAAATAATACGGGGGTTAAAATAAATATATTTAAACTGGTTTGAGTGCCAAATTGCTTTCTACCCACACTTACATCAAACAAACCACTAGAAAAATAACAAGGACTCAAAGCGTAGCTATCAAAATACATTTCCAGATTCTATTTCCAAGCATACATCAAATTATTTGGTGGTTTTGAATATTTTTGCACTTTTTGGGGGTTCAGGGTTTTGGCCTCTCCTGATAGGCTTAGGGTTCATTCCTGGTTCTATGTTCAGTGCTCATTTCTTGTGGTGCTCATGGGACTATATGTAGTGCCAAGGATCAAACCAGGGCTCACTGTGTGTGCACAGCAAGCACCTTAAACCCTGTATTATCTTTCCGACCCTTAGCACTATTTTTAGATCATATTTCTGTTTCAGAATAGTGGATATCTTTAGCAGAATATTTTGTATAGTGAAAAAGGCATTTTGGGAGATATTCTTTTTTTTTCTTTTTGGGTCACACCCAGCGATGCTCAGGGGTTACTCCTGGTTCTGCACTCAGGAATTACTCCTGGTGGTGCTTGGGGGACCATATGGGATGCTGGGAATAGAACCCAGGTCATCCACGTGCAAGGCAAGCGCCCTACCCGCTGTGCTATCACTCCAGCCCCTTGGGTGATATTCTTTTTAAACATGTGCTCAGTTGTGTTCAATATACAAAAATTCTACAACTTATATACTTATGGCTATCAGCTCTTATTCATAGTTATTATATTTTGCAAAACACCTTAAGTTATATTACCTATATAAAATGTATTGGGAATTGTTCATCCTTTTTATGTGATTAGTTTTGGTTTGGGGGACATGTTCTGGAGTGCTACGGGTTGGTCTAGGTAGTTCAGGGTCTGGGTCTCCCCTACAGTGCTGAAGTCTAAGCTGCATTTCCCTAATGCCAGATGTGAGTTTCAGCTACCTCCCCAGGCTGAATGCTGTGAGCTCTTTATCTTGACATCAGTCCTTTGTCAGATACATGGTGTGTGAATATTTTATTCCATTTGATACTTTTTATTTAGACATAGTTTTTTATTTTGACTTAATCCCATTGATTTGATTTAAATGGCAAGCGATAGCACAGCGGTAGGGCGTTTGCCTTGCATGCAGCCAGCCTGGCCGGGCAGGGTTCGATTCCTCCACTCCTCTCCGAGATACCGAGTATCTCGCCCTCACGGCAAAGCTACCCGAGATGTGTTCGATATGCCAAATACAGTAACAAGAAGTCTCAAAATAGAGATGTTACTGGGCCCGCTCGAGCAAAATCGATGAACAACGGGAGGACAGTGATTAATCCCATTTATTTTTTCTTTTATTTTCTTTGATAACTCACAGGAATCCCAGAACACCTAATTGAAGTCAATATCACTGTTTTATTTTTTCTTGATTATTTTTTCTTGGTTTGGAGTTTAGCACCCAAGTTCATTGAGAGAGGATATACTAACTGGCCAGGTGCCATTCGTGACACACGGCTTGGGTACTATTCAATGCCAAGAAGAGAACTCAGTGCTTCCACAGGCAAAACGTGCTCCAGACCTTTGAACCATCTCAGCACCAAAGTCTTGAATCTATATTGAGTTCATTTTTGTGCACGGTGTGAGATAATGAACCAATTTCTTTCTTTCACGTATGTCTCTCCACTTTCCCCAACACCATTTGTTAGAGACTTTTAGTTCTTCATCTTATGTTTTCAACTCTATTTTTATAAATTGACTATCTATGTGAGGTTTATTTCTGTGTTCTCACTTCAATGCCATTACTTATTCCAAGTCAACATTGTTTTGATTATTATATTTTTATTATATTTCAACATTGTTTTAATTATTATATTTTTAAGTTGGGCAAAGTGATGACTCCCATATTTTTTCTCATGATTAACGTTGTTTTGATTATTATATTTTTATTATATTTCAACATTGTTTTAATTATTATATTTTTAAGTTGGGCAAAGTGATGACTCCCATATTTTTTCTCATGATTAGCTTTAATTGTTTGGGGTTCTTTTGTGGTCTGTACAAATTTCAGTCATTTTTTTCCTGCTTCCTTAAACAATGTAATTGGAATAATGACAGTAATTGTCTTAAGTCTGTATAACACTTTGGGAACAGTGATTGTTCTTCCAACCAATAGTAGGAAGAATCAAAGACTTCTCTTTTTTACAAAAAAGAAAACTATGACTAATAAAAAGTTTATTGAATGGAATAAAATTCACACACCATCTTCTTTTGATATACTTTATTTAGTTTTTAAATTATTTTTATTAAAGGACCTTGATTTACAAAGTTATTCATAATAGAGTTGTTGCAGGCATTTAGTGTTCCAATATCACCAGTGTGATCTTCTCTCCACCAATGAGCTTCCCTCACGATCCCAACCTGCACATAATAAATTGAATAAATAAATTAGGCACATAATAAATTTACTTTGTATTGCTTGCTCCAACAAAATTTAAAGAAACAGCATATAGAATGATCAGAAAACAAATCAGTAAAAGCCAATTTGTGATTGCTATATAATTTTAACCTATGTAAATAAGGAAATTAAAACCATTTAATACATTATAATAAAATGCCATTTCTCATTGGCATAAGTAAGTTTTCAACTGTGGAATCTAAAATGTATTGCATTAACCACAACACCCAAAAGGAGAGAGAGAACAGAGGGGACTGCCCTGCCACAGAGGCAGGTGGGATGCGGGGGAAGGGGGGTTAGAGGGATACTGGAATCCGTGGTGGTGGGAAATGGGTACTGGTGGAGGGATGGGTATTTGATCATTGTATAATTGAAACCCAAGCACAAAATTTCTAAGTCTACAACTGTACCTCATGGTGTCTCACTAATAAAAATTTAAAAAATAAATAAATAAAATTAAAAAAAATAAAATGTATTGCATTAAATTTTATTTTATGCTTGGATCTCATTACGGTAATAACCACATGATTAATAAAATTTTTTAAAAACTATGCTAATATGTTTTGGAATTTATATGAAATAGGTAAGGCTTATATGTATAATTGCCCCCCCTACACTTTATTTAAACATTGTGGTTTACAAAGTTGTTTGTAATGATTTGTTACAGGCATTCAGCATTCCAACACCAATTCCACCACCACTATCACCTTTCCTCCACCATTGTCTTTAATTCTACCAGCCATCCCTCAAGCCTGTCCCCATAGCAGGCTGACAATAATTTATTTTATGTTGCTTATTACATATAAATTGCTAATCAAATGATCAAAAAATGCTTCCTTAGAAGAAAATCAGTGTAAATCGTATCTCACCATGAAGACATTAAGTCCTTATAAGAGGGATTACTAAGGTGTTGTTGCAAGATGAGCCTTCTGTGTTAATGCTTTTGTTGTTAGTAAAGATCGGTTGGTTTCCATATTACATCCCATCCAATCTGTTGTGCTACTGCTGGATTGTCAGTTTTCTAGTTTGGAGATGTCACTCCAGAAAATCCAGAATATTTCACTAATACAGTTGGAGTAAAATTTTTAACGGGACTGCAGCTTTAGGGTACGGCTGTGACTGCTGAGGCTTCTGGAAGTACAGGAAGATGGGAAGAATAGCTCATCCTGACTCTGAGAAGGCCTGGAGATTTTAGTCAGAAGAACCCATGTACCTGAGTTTTCAGCAGGTTAATTTCTAGGTGAGGCTTGGTCCTGAGATGAAGGAGTCTGGCCAGAGGTAGGCAGTGACTTTGGAGTGAGTGGCTGCCAGAGCTTTGTTTGGGGAGTGCTGGTCCACCCTCCTCTGAGAGTGTCCCAGATGTCGCAGCTGGGAATGGGTGTGTGACAAATTTTTGCAGCTAGTTGATATCTTTTGAGATTTATTTATCAGTTTCTGGAGCAAGACCGGTAGATGAGTTTACATGGCAGCAGAGGTGGTTCATGGGTCTATATTTTATTTCTTTTAACTATAACTTAACAGTTTTTTTTAATGTGTAAGCCATTCACCTCTTTCATAAAGCACTGTAGCACTGTCCTCCCGTTGTTCATCGACTTGCTCGAGCGGCTCCAGTAACGTCTCCATTGTGAGACTTGTTGTTACTGTTTTTGGCATATCAAATTCGTCATGGGTAGCTTGCCAGGCTTTGCCATGCAGGCGAGATACTCTCGGTAGCTTGCCAGGCTCTCTCCAAGAGGGCGGAGGAATCAAACCTGACTCAGCCGGGCCATCTGGGAGCAAGGCAAATGCCCTACTGCTGTGCTATCACTCCAGCCCAGCATAAACTGTAATGGTTTAAAAAAAAAACAAACAAACAAAAACATTACCCACCATCAGGAATTTGGTTAATTTACAGAACACCATGCATGAAATGATGTCTGGTGTAAATGGCAAGGAAAGATGTCTGTGATATATAACATGTGAAAAACAACCACAAACAGTTACGTGAATTTGCTGAGATGAATATACCAAAAACTTTAGAAGACTAGTTGCAAAATGTTTACAGAATCTTGAGATACCTAATTTTTTTCTTTGTTTTTGGGTCACACCCAATGGTGCTCAGGCTGTGCTCAGTAATTACTCCTGGCAGTGCTCAGGGGACCATATGGGATGATTGGGATGGAACCTGGGTTGGCTAAGAGCAAGGAAAAAATGCCCTACTCACTATACTATCTCCCTGGCCCCCTAATTTGTCTTTTATATTTGGCAAATTTATGAAAATTTAAACAAACATTACCCCTCCAAAATTAATACTAGACTTAATAAGGACCAGGGATGTAGCTCAGTAAAACTTACTTTATATAAATGAGCTAATGAAGACATAAAATACTTAGACAATTATTACTTTCTACCAGACAAACACAAGGTATATGCTAGAAGCAATCCCTAGCTAGCTCAGGCTTTCTTTTATTTGCATAACATAAAGACAATTTCTAATTACCTAACTTTTTGGTGTGGATTTGTAAGTGGAATTTCTTCCTTGCTCTCTTTCTCCCAGTTTTTTTTTTCTTGCATATGGAAACACAATAGATCTGTATACATTGGTTTTGTAGTCTATTGTGTTGGTTTCTTATTTATGTCTTTCAGTAGTCCTTAGGGTTGTCAATGTATATTATCATGAAATCTGAAAATTACTTATTTTCCAATTTGGATCTTATATTTCTTTTATTATCAATTTGCTGTGGCGATGGCTTTCATATGTTGAATAGTACAGATGAGAGTGGAAAGCTAAGTGTTGGCGGTGCCATGATGAGGGATAAGGTGCTCTGAGAGATCTTCCCATGTCCACACCAGAGCACAGCACAGGAACAGCCTCAGTGCTGTGTGTGAACTTTCAGAGGAAGTGCTCAGCAGTGACAGTGATCAGCTCCTGGAGGGCACTCTGAGGAATCTTGAAACAGTAAGGGATGTCATGACACCAGCTCTCAGGGAAGGGAAAGCAGTGGAGTGCGGCCAGGAGAAAGAAATGTTGGGCTTCAAACCACCCATTTCTCCTGAGTCTTCTAATGGTTCACCTGCTCAAGGACCTAGCAGGACGTTACCCTGGGGACTGGCAGGATAGCAGGCTGGCATTTTCAGTTAGTGTTTGTGGCATGAGGCAGAAAGGTGGCCTACTAGCATTCTGGGTGGCAGCAGATAACGCCAGATTGAGGTAAAAGCAAGACCATCTGCTCCCCTATAGCAAGTCTGGGGACTGGAATTCACACAAGCGCAGAGGAATTAGATACAAGAAATAAGGAGGCTGATTCAGGTAACACGTTGCCCAAATTCAAAGAACTGAGACAACAGGGCCACAGTGAGGCACCAGGAACAAAGGGAGACAGCACTAGTTTTTTTACTGCAAAGATTTGTCAGATCACATGAAGCAATATTGAGCCCAACAGATGGTGTGTGATTTGCTACTGCAAATCTTAGATTTCTACTCAACCTATGCAAAATCGTGCCTCCCCCTCCCTCAGACCACACCACAAGATGGTAGACACAGTGCGGAAGTGAAGAAGCCCACCAAAATGAAAGGACAAACATCAAAGCCTGGAAGATCCCCAAGAATTAAGAGCTCCATTAATTCCCAGGCAAAGACTTCAAAGTGACACCGACAAAGTTGTTCAGAAAAGGGAGGAAGCAGCAGAACAGACCTGCAAGACAGAGAGGAGATATGAAAGAAGGAATGAGAAACTGCAGTCATGTCTCTGGCCCACAGAATCTGGGAGGGGAACCACAATACCCCCTCAATGATCCTCCAATATTTTCCCAGCCAGCCACCGCCATATCACCCGAATCCCTGCTTTCTCCCCAACCCTCAGGTGAGGTAACCTCCCACTCATATCCAGTCCACATAAGGTCTCCCAAGCTGACAGAGACCCTGGGCACAGAGCCAGCAACATACATTTAAACTTTCTAGAGAGCATCTCAAAAACTGTCCTTTTTTTTTTTTTTTGGTTTGTTTTGGGACTACACCTGGCAGTCTCAGGGATCATTCCTGGCTCTGCACTAAGGGATCACCTTGCTGGTACTAAGAAGATCATAGGGGATGCCAATAATCAAAACCTGTTTTGGCAATATGAAAGTCAAACGGTACTATCTCTCCAGACCCCTAACAACTGACTTTCAGAAGGGAAATGTTTTTTGTAATTAAAATTGTTTAAAAACCAGTTTTATTTGAGGTACTGGGATTTGCTTGGACCACACAGGATGGTGGTCAGGACTTGCTCCTGGCTCTGCACTCAGAAATCACTCCTGGTGGGTTTTGGGGACCCGGGGATCGAACCTGGGTTGGATGTGTGCAGGGCAAGCATCTTAACCTGGCCCCAACTTTTAGCATTCTTTAGTGACTAGCAATCATTTTATGTGATTTTGGCCATTTGTGTTTGTTGTAGTTTTGAGAAATGTCTATTGAAAATCTTTGCCATTTTTTAAATGGAATATTTTTTGGTTACATTGATTTTTTTACATATATTCTAAATGTTTCTCTCAGATCAGCTCAATGACTTGTATACATCCCTCCCCAATCCCTTGCCCATCCTGTAGGGTACCCCATCCCTCTGCTGATAGTGTTCTTGGATGATCCAAGGGCTGGAGTGATGGGGTTTGAGCAATAGCACAGTGGCTAGGGCATTTGCCTTGCACGTGGCCACCCTGGGTTCGATTCTCAACATCCCATATGGTCCCCCAGCACTGTCAGGAGTAATTCCTGAGTGTAGAGCCAGGAGTAACCCTTGTGCATCACTGGGTGTGACCCAAAAAGAAAAATTAAATAAATAAATGGGATGGAGCGATAGCACAGTGGGTAGGACATTTGCCTTGCATGCAGTCGACCCGGGTTCGATTCCTCCGCCCCTCTTGGAGAGCCCGGCAAGCTACCAAGAGTATCCCTTTAGCATGGCGGAGCCTGGCAAGATCCCCGTGGCGTATGTGATATGCCAAAAATAGTAACAACAAGTCTCATTTCGTGTTCCTGGAGTGAGCAGATGCTACTGGGCTACACTAGCACGCATTAGCACGTGACAGGGACGGATGGAGATGTTACTGGTGCCTGTTCGAGCAAATCGATGAACAACGGGATGACAGTGCTACAGTGATACAGTGATTGGGAAAAGATAAGTTCCACTGGATTTTGTTATTTTGAACTTAATGGATTATATGTTTTTAAGTCCTAATGCATTGATGACAAAAATAAGGTGTTATCTTAAACCCTTTGAATAGTTTTGTTAAAAGAAGTAGTGCCTATTTTGCCGAACTATATGTATTATTGTCTTACCTATTTTTTAGAGTCAACTAGATATATCATTTAATTTTAAATTTGGCATAGAAACAAACTATGCTCATTATTTGAATTTATTGCTTTCAAAATGTGCACCCAAAAAGGTGACAAGATGAAGGAACAAATGAACGGATATAGGCTGGTTGCTGGTCAGGGACTGTTTATTTTTTTCTTCCCCTTCTTCTCTTTTTATTTCTTATATAGAAATCGTGAAGGGTGGGGGTACACATAGGTGGGGTTGAACATTATCATAACAATAAACAGATGTAAAGCCTGTCTTTCAGGGGACATTCTTCCAGAAGATTAACTCAGGGACATATCTCATCTGGGGGTCCAGCACTCTAGATTACGAAGGGATCCGCTCAATGGTAGGATTCCATCTGAGGGCGTATTGCTTTCTCCTTTCCTTAGCTAGAAATCCATTTAAATTATCATATTAAATTTACTTCTTACTAATATTTTTAGCCATTTTGTATGAACACAGTAAGAGATAAAAAGGTAAAGGCCCTCCCGTTGATCGTCGATTTGCTCGAGCGGGCCCAGTAACGTCTCCATTGGAGACTTTGTTGTTACTGTGTCTGGCATATCGAATACTCTCGGTAGCTTGCCGGGCTCTCTGAGAGGGGCGGAGGAATCGAACTCGGATCGGCCATGTTGGTCGCTTGTAAGGCGAACGCCCTACCGCTGTGCTATCGCTCCAGCAATATATATATCAGTAAGAGATTTATTAAGCTTAATATAAGCTTACATATAGTTTGGCAATGTCTCACTTCTGGAGATATTTTGCTATATATCTCAGGCCACAGTCCTCAAGTCAGATCAGTCTTTCCTAACTCCAGCAAGGTCCTTACTCAGTTACTTCTTTTGGGGTCATGATAGAGTTTGTTCCATGATCATGCTCTTAACTTATTATACTTCTTATGGTGCTTCGTGCCTTCTTGTCTCGGTCAGACCAATGATGTCATACTTGATCATTCGCGCTTGTACCATCAGGTCCTCGATGGATGCATCTGATGCTAGCGTACGTGCATTGAAAGTACAGACGATCATTTTTGTCTTCCTTCGTTGTGGCAGCCTAGGTCGGCCTTGAGATTTTGTCGGCCTCTCCTTTCTCATCCTTCTCAGTGCTGCCATGTCGGTGAAGCCTTCAGGGTCAGGTGAATGAGACCAGTTGTAGTTACTGGTTTTGGCATATCAAATACACAGCGGATAGCTTGCCAGGCTCTTCCGTGCGGGCGGAATACTCTCGGTAGCTTGCCAGTCTTTCCGAGAGGGATAGAGGCTTTTGGGGTGACCTCTAATCACCCTTGTAGGTGTTACCATATTTGAACCCTATCAAATACGGTACGACAATTCCGGAAGATGGGTATTTAGTGTCTTATGATGTGTCTCCGGAAAGCGTCCTGGAGTGTGGCGACGGCTGGGTAGTGGAAGTCGTGTCGAGAGTGGAAGTCTGCCAGTGGGGTATTTATCTGGGTAGGGTGGGTCTCCTGGCACGAATCTCACCATGCCGTTTTCGACACTGGAGAAGAATTGTTCCTCGGAACATGCGATAAAAGAGGTGTTGGAGGCATCGGTGTCCTTGTCAACACAAACTTGGCCAAGAGCATTGATTCATTCGAATGCCTAACAACCCGAATCGGACGTTTACATTTGAATAGATGTGGCTCACTGCCTGCAGTTTCTATCTTCGTTGTCTACGCACCAACATCTCATTATGATGAAAGAGAAATCGAGAAGTTCTACATGGAGCTAGAGAAGTTCTATAAAGAAGACCACACCTTCTACAAGATCATTGTGGGTGATTTTAATGCCAAGATAGGACCGAGAAGATCAGCTGAAGAACTTCACATTGGGACCCATGGCCTAGAATGGAACGAACAGGGTGAGAGACTGTCAGAGTTCATCATGTCGACCAAGACCATCCATGGTAACTCACAGTTCCAGAAGGCAGAATCTAAACGATGGACATGGGAGTCTCCCGGTGGACGATTCCACAACGAAATAGACCTCATCATATTCAATCGACGGTTTTGCCTGACTGATGTCGCTGTTGTCCCAAAATTTCGAACGGGATCGGACCACCGTCTCCTTCGTGCAAAATTCTACTTCACAGAGCGGGGAGAAAGGGCTGCAAAGTTCAAAAAGAGAACTCCCAGAATGACCACCAACTGGGAACTCTTTGGTACTATTGCGGCAACATGGGAAGATGCCATTGTTGACAACATTGACGAGGAATACGATGGACTGGTTCAGCACCTCCATGAATGTGCGAGGAACGCCAAGAGAGAGATAGCCACAAAAAGTCGCCTATCTTCGAAAACTCTTGAGCTAACTCGCCAGCGTGGTTTGGCGCATGCCTCAGGCAACCGCAAGCTAACGTCCGAGCTTGCAAAGCAGTGCAGAGATGCGATCAAGGAAGACCTCAAAGAGAGAAGAGCAGAAGTACTGGTAGATGCGGCAGAAGCCGGGAAAAGTATTCGTAAGGCCCGCCTGTCCTTCGCCAACTATAAGACCAAGATGACTGCCCTCCGACGTCCTGATGGATCCATCACATCCTCCAGAACGGCAATGGAGAAGATTATCCATGACTTCTACTCAAATCTCTTCGATAGCCATGTCCACTTGCCAACATACCAAATTCCACAGGATGGGTATGTTGTTCCCAACGTTCTCCCCTCCGAAATCCGACACGCCATTTCGTCGGTAAAGAAACAAACAGCACCTGGCCCAGACAAGGTCAGACCTGAACACCTGAAGAACCTGCCGTCAGTACTCATCAATACACTGGCTCGGCTCTTCACTCGCTACCTGTCTGAATGCAAGGTTCCATCCCAATGGAAAACCAGCAGGACCGTACTACTGTTCAAGAAGGGAGACATCCATGACATTGGGAACTATCGCCCGATCTGCCTATTGTCTGTCATCTACAAGTTGTTCACTCAAGTCATCCTGAATAGGATTGGCAGAACATTAGATGAAGGACAACCATGCGAGCAAGCAGGGTTCTGCAAAGGATTCAGCACCATCGACCATATCCACACAATAACCAAGCTCATTGAGGTTTCTCGGGAGTTCAAGATGCCGCTCTGCTTAACGTTTATTGATTTAAAGAAGGCCTTTGATTCTGTTGAGACGGAAGCGGTCATTGAAGCCCTAGCCAATCAGGGCATTCAAGCCCAATACATCAGGATCCTCCGTGAGCTGTATTGCGGATTCACTACCAGGATCTCACCATTCTACAAAGAAGTGATCGTTGATGTCAAGAGAGGGGTGCGGCAGGGTGATACCATTTCACCGAAACTCTTCAGTGCCACCCTCGAGAACATCATGCGACGACTGGAATGGGAAGGAATGGGAGTGAAGATAGATGGTCGGCAATTACACCACCTCCGCTTTGCTGATGATATTGTTTTAATAACACCAAACATCAGCCAAGCGGCACAAATGCTGGCCGACTTTGACCGTGAGTGTGGAAAGGTCGGACTACAGCTGAATCTTACGAAGACAATGTTTATGAGAAACAGCCTTGTTCCTGACGCCCCATTCGCTCTCAATGGAACCACCATCTCCGAATGCAACAGCTATGTCTACCTAGGTCGAGAGGTCAACATGACAAATGACCTGGCACCCGAGCTGCGCAGGAGGAAGAGAGCGGCTTGGAACGCCTTCAAGAACGTCGAAGAAATAGCTAAGAGGACGAAGAACCTCTGGCTCCGGGCACATCTCTTTGATTCCACTGTTCTTCCTGCATTAACATATGCCTCAGAGACCTGGGCCCTACGCAAACAAGATGAGAACGCCATTCAGGTCTCCCAAAGAAGAATAGAAAGAGCTATGCTTGGAATATCACGTTTCACTCAAATGAGAGAAAGAATCCGGAGTTCTGACATCCGTCGACGATCAAGGATCAGGGACGCTGTCTCATTTGCCAAGGTGTCGAAAATCAAATGGGCTGGTCATGTAATGAGATTTAAAGACGACCGTTGGACTAGAGCTGTTACTGATTGGATTCCACGGGATGTCAAGAGACCGCGTGGCCGCCCACCTACCAGATGGTCAGACTTCTTCCTGAAGATCATGAACGATCGGTTTGAGGCCCTTCATGTTCCCAGAGCGAACAGATGCCATTGGGCTACACTAGCACGCGACAGGGACAAATGGAGACGTTACTGGTGCCCGCTCGAGCAAATCGACGACTAACGGGAAGTTAAGTGATTAAGTGATGGTGCTTAGCTTGTCCCTTTTCAATGCTAGAATAGCTTACAGTGACTCTGGGTTAGGATTCAGCTGCAGTCGAATCTTTCCACACTCACGGTCGAAGTCGGCCAACATTTTTGCCACTTAGCTAATGTTTGGTGTTATTAGAACAATGTCACCAGTGAAGCAGAGGTGGTATAGTTGCCGATCGTCTATCTTCACTCCCATTCCTTCCCATTCCAGTTGTCGCATGACACTCTCGAGGGCGGCACTGAAGAGTTTTGGTGAAATGGTATCACCCTGCAGAACCCCTCTCTTTATGTCGATGATCCCAATCATCAGATCTCTGAGATAGGTCCAATAAATGAGCTTGTATATCTGCTGACCCAGGTTTGATTCCTCCACCTCTCTCGGAGAGCCTGGCAAGCTACCAAAAGTATCCTACCCTCACAGCAAATGCTGGCAAGCTTTATACGTCAAAAACAAGCAATATGTCAACAATAGTAACAAGTCTCACAATGGAGTTGTTACTGGTGTCTGCTCAAGCAAATTGATGAACAGCAGGACGACAATGCTACAGTACAGTGCAGTATAGCTGAGCTGGAGGTGGTTTGTGGGTGTGGCTCCTACATACCTAACTTTTGGTTGTTTAATTTCTTGGTAAACTTGGTCCCAAGTTGTTGGGGTCCAGCCGAAGGCACAGTGGCAATTTTGGGATGTCAGAAATCCTGAAGGCACCATCAAGCTGCTGTTCACTCTTGCCCCACAGGTACAAGTTGACCTGCTGGCAGCACTGTACCCTCAGCGTTCTATGCCTTTTTAATGGGGTAATTTAGTTCATTGACCTTCAGAGATATTATTGACATAAAGGGCTGTGTTGCTCTGTGTGTGTGTGTCTGTGTGTGTGTGTGTGTGTGTGTGTGTGTGTAATACAGTTGTTTTTGCAAGAGTCTTTGCCTTGCACGTGGCCAACCCGGCCAACCTGGGTTCGATTCCTCTATCCCTCTTGGAGAGCCTTGCAAGCTACTGAGAGTATCTTGCCCCCATGGCAAAGCCTGGCAAGCTCCCAACATGCATTCAATATGCCAAACACAGTAACAATTCTCACAGTGGAGATGCTACTGGTGACCGTTCGAGCAAATCAATGAACAACGGGAGGACAGTGCTACAGTGCTATATTTTTATAAGCAGTCTTTCAGTAATACTTGCAGGATTGGTGATTGGTTTAGTTGTTGCAAATGCTGCCAGTTCTTGTTTGTCTGAAATAATTGTTATACCCCCATCATGCTGAAATGACAGCTTTGCAGGGACTCTTTGCTGGAAGTTTCTTTCAGTCAGTACTTTGAATATGGCATTCTACTCTTTCCTGTGTTATAAGATATCATATGGTGGGTCTGTTGTGATTCTTACGTTGTTTGTCTTATATTTGAGGGTTTTATTCTCTCTTGCTGCTTTAAGTATTCTGTCTTTGTTTTTTTTTTTTATTTTATCATTTTCATTACTATGTGTCTTGGTGTTCTTTAGTGTGAGTCTATTTTGCTTGGTACTCGTTGGGCCTCTTGAATCTGTCCAAGAGCCTCTCTCAAGATATCAGGAAATTTCTTAGTTATTATTTCTTCCACCAGCTGTTCTTTCCTTTTACCTTTTTCCTCTCCTTCTGGTATTTCCATGATTTGAAGCTTATTTTTCTGTTATTTTCTATCAAATATCTTATATTTTCTTTTACTTCTTTACCTTTCTTTTTCCTCAATTATTTACTTAGTCATTGGTAATGACTAGTGTTTTGTCTTCAGTATCACTAATATGTTCCTTTGAACGTTGAATTCTGTTGCTGTGACTTGCTATTTTATTTTTCACCACCTTCAATCCCATTTATATGAACTCTTTGATGCTCTGGACCAGTTCATCTTTAAATTGGTTGAATTTTTCTTCCAGTTATTGCTTTATTGCCATAGCCATTGTATGGAGTATTGATTTGAGTTCCTCATTGATAATGCTGGAGAGTTTATTTGAACTCAATAATTTTCCAGGATTCTGTCCCTGTCTTACAGAGCAGGGGAAAACTTCTGTTTCGCCACTGTTCCAAAAGATTTGTGGGCACTCTGATTTAAGCTTCAGATTAGCAGAGAGCTGAAGTCTGATCTAATTGAATCAGGCAGTACTGTCATAATATATTAATCTATCAATGTCTGTGTGCTTAGGATGTGACTTCACTGGGCTTGCAGTTCAGTGTCTAATATTTCATTTGTATAGAAGGATTAAAGTAGAGATTTTTGAGAAAATATCTAAGACCCACTAATAATTGGAGTGGGTGGGACTAAAAGGGTTGATCCATAATATAAATTCATTAACAGCCATAAACCAGAGACTCACAAATAAATCTCTCTGAAAAAAGCAACACAGAACAACATACTAAAGAGATGCCTCCGGACTCCATGCCGGGCTATCTCATTGGGAAACCTGGAGGAGGAAACCCACCCCAACAGAGCCCCAGCAGCCTAAAACCTCCAGAACTCAATCGCTGACCTGCTCATGGCCGAATTTCACAGGTTCCAACGAGCCTTATCCATGAGTGAATCTGCTGAAAAACTCAGGCATGCTGAACTTGTGACTGAAATCTCCAGGCTCGCATGGAGTCGGGAATTTGAGCATTTTTTTTTTGCGTGCATTGACCACTTGTATTACATCTTCCTCAAATGAATATGTACTCAAGATATTTTCTGATCTTTTAATCAGAAGGTTGTTGTTGTTGAGCAAAGGTATTCCTGATGAGTTTTGTATGTTCTTTACTTATAAGATATATGATTTATAAATTTGATGTGTGAAAGTTTTGAATTTTCAATAAGTGCAATCTGTCTACTTTTAGAAGTACATGCACGGTATGCGAGAAATCAAGTCCAATCCAATGTCACACATGCTTTGTTTTCCTAGGAGATTTATCATTTAAGGTCTTACATTTAAATCATTTATTTATTTTTAGTTTCTTTGTGTGTGTGTATGTGTGTGTATCCCTCTTTTG
The DNA here is from genome assembly GCF_029834395.1 of Sorex fumeus. NCBI lineage: Eukaryota > Metazoa > Chordata > Mammalia > Eulipotyphla > Soricidae > Sorex > Sorex fumeus. Next base: position 9,301,472 of record NW_026606103.1, read on the forward strand.
ATAGATAATTAACTCATTAGTTATGAATATAAACTGCCCTGCTGAAATCCTGTCTTAATGTCAATGATCATTCCTTGTAGAATGGTGAGATCCTGGTGGTGAATCCGTAATACAGCTCGCAGAGGATCCTGATGTATTGAGTTTGAACGTCATGTTTGGCTAGGGCTTCGATGACTGCTTCAGTCTCAACAGAATCAAAGGCCTTCTTTAAATCGACAGAGGGGAACGTTAGACAGAACGTTAGATAGAACATTAGACAGAACATTGTCACCAAGACAATGTCCATGAAAACGAACTAGTCCCTGATGTTCCATTTGCTCTCAATGGAATGAACATCTTCAAATGCAGCAGTTATGTGTACCAGGGTCAAGAACTCAATATGAGGAACGACTTGGTGCCAGAACTGTGCAGGAGGAAGAGTGGCGTGAAACGCCTTCAAGAGCATGTAAGAAGTTGTTAAGAGGATGAAGAACCTCCAGCTCCTGGCACATCTTTTCGACTCCACTATTCTTCCTGCACTAACATATGCCTCAGAGACCTGGGCCCTACAAAACAGGACGAAAAGGCTATTCGGATCACCCAAAGAGGAATCGAAAGAGCTACGCATGGAGTATCATGCTTCACTCAAGTGAGAGAAGGAATCTGGAGTTCCTCCATTGATGATCAAAGATCAGGGACATTGCCTCATTTGCCACAGTGTAAAAAATCAGATGGACTGAACATGTAATGCGATTTAGAGATGACTACTGGACTAGACCTGTTACCCACTGAATTCCATGGGACATCAAAAGGACACGTGGCCACTGACTTACAAGATGGTAAAACTTCTTCATCAAAACCCTGAACAAACAGTTTGATGCTCTTCGTGTTTCTGGAGCAAGCAGACTACACTGGGCTACACTAGCATGCGACAGGGATAAATGGAGACATTACTGGTGCCCGCTCAAGCAAATTGATGATCAACGGAATGACAAGTGATATATGTGATACAACTAAACACAGAGGAATGGGAGCACTGTGGTGGGAGTAACGCAATAAACCTAAGCTCCCTGTGGCAAGGCAGAAAGGACAAACCAATGTTATCCTACACCAAAGTTTCTTTCACCAGTTGTCTGTTCTCAGTCACTCAGGTTGTTTCCAGATTCTGGTTATTGTAAACTGTGCTGCAATAAATATACAAGAACAGATGTCATTTCTACTGTATTCTTTTTGCATCTCTGGAATATATTCCCAGGAGTGGAAATTCTGGGTCAAATGGAAGCTCAATTTCTAGTTTTTGGAGGAATGTCCATATTGTTTTCCAAAAGGGTTGAACCAGTTGGCATTCCCACCAACAATAAATGAGAGTCCCTTTCTCCCTGCATCCACGCCAGCACTGGTTGTTCTTGTTCTTTTATGTATATATATATGTTATTTTCATTAAAGTAGTTCACAATAGTTTATTATAGACAATATTCAAACACCAATCCCACCACCAAGCACCTTCTCATCACAATAAGAGGTAAGTGTATGAAGGTTGTTGTATTTCATTCTGGAGCCATTTAAGCCCGAATATAAGAAAATACAAGCAAGTATGTTAGAAACGAAACAAATGTGTGATATTCTGGATAAGTAAGTGAGGCAGAGTATAAGAGGTCGGACAGCCACATTTGTGGCTGCACACTCCAGAAATTCTGCAGCGCTCTCTTCCGGGAGCTTTAGTTTATAGTCTCTGGGTCTTGGCCATTGATGAGATTACATGGTGCCGAGGACAGTTTGTGGGTGTGACTGCCAAGCGATTGGAAAACTGGGGACCTGGGGGGAGGAGGCCCAATCCCAAACCAAGCGGGCTTGGAGATCTCAGTCACGGGTTCCCTTGTACCTGGGTTTCCCGACCAGTCCACTCTCCAGTGATGTTCATCCCGTCTTGGGTGAGGTTCATCCCCTCTTGGGTGAGGTCGTTCGAGCAGACCTTAGAGAGTGGCCTTGAGCATGGTGGTGGTTAGGTTCTGGAGGTTTTCAGCTGCCGGAGTTCTGCTTGGGTTTGGGACGGAGACACAACCCGCCTCCCTACAAGGTGCCTTGGTGAAGACAGCCTGGCGCAGGGTCAGGAGATTCTGCAGCACTCTCTTCTGGGAGCTTTTCCTCTTCTGTGTCTCTTTGATTTCTCTTATTTCGGGTTGTTATTTTTGGTTTCTTCCTGCAGGCTTTTGGTTGTGACTGCTACTTTTCTGGATCTTTCATGGTTAACTTCTTTCTCTTCCTGTAGCAGCACTGTGGTCTTAGTGTTGAGTTCTCCTTTGTTGCTGTGGTTTAAAGGGGAGAAGACAGCTGTAGTGCAGGAGAGCAGGAAACAGAATCTCTGATTGATCTGTATTGCAGTTGGGTTGCTGGAGAGGCCCTACCCCAGGGAATAGCTTAGCTCTTCCCCTCTTTCTAGAGGGCATTTGAATTCTTGTTCCTGTCCAACTAGTCTCAGGTGTCTGCCTCTGGGGGCTGCTTCCAGGCAGCAGTGTCCTAGGTTGCTGGGAAGACGGAGGCATTCAGCTAACCCAGACCATCCTTTGCTCTGTGTGCTGTTCATCTTGGCCTACAGTCTTCCACTCTGGGGAAGGTGTTGCTCTTCCTCTCACAGACCTGCCGACTGGGCTCTGCCAGCACTGAGTGTCCCTCACCTTGGGAATTCTGCCCACAGTCTTACAGGGATTCGTTTCCAGGAGCGGATGTGAGCTGCTCCCTGCAGTCAGAGTGTGAGTGCTCAAGGCTTTTTCTCTTGCAGGTCTGTTTAGCTGGGCCATGATTCGGCAGCATCAGTTTCCCCATCACAGGAAACCAGTCAGTGCACTGTAATTCACTATAATGGATTGCATGCCCATTCATTAGAATGCTCCTCCCCTCCCAGGGAGCCACCCAGGGACCAGAGGAGTTTGCAGAAGGCAGGACCCTTGGAATGAAGGAACTGATTGGTGGAACCGTTGGTAGAGAGGAAATTCCTACCAAATAGAATTATGCTCGAAAGTGATGATAGGTTTGCTTTGGCTCAAGGCACTTTCATTTCTTTCTTTTCTTTTTTGCTTTTTGGGTCACACCCAGCGATGCACAGGGGTAACTCCTGGCTCTGCACTCAGGAGTTACTCCTGGTGGTGCTCGGGAGACCATATAGGATGCTGGGAATCGAACCCGGGTCAGCCGCGTGCAAGGCAAATGCCCTACTCACTGTGCTATCTCTCCAGCCCCGGCACTTTAATTTCTGCTGTGTCCACAGTCACTAGCGCTCTGGCTGTAGGGGTAGAAGCCATGATCTGGATGATGACTGTCAGCAAAGGAGAGACACCGTGAAGACCAGCCAGCACGTCTGAGGAAAGGCATTACTTGTGGAGAAAAAGCCTTGTGTCAGTATGTAAGTTCCCAGGGCTGAGAACATTTTAAGATGCTTTTTACATCCATAATTTGTGATTCAGGAAATAGGCATTACCTTACCCCCTCCTATATAATACACAACTAGTTATAATTGGATGCTGAGGAGCATGGGGTATGACCAATATCAGAACTGTCAGTAGTCTCCCAAAACATTGTTTAAGTGATCATGATCACGATCACGATCACGATCATCCTATTGTTCGTCGATTGCCTCGAGCAGGCAGCAGTAACGTCTCCTTTGCCCTAGCCCTGAGATTTTAAAAGGTGCCATATTCAAGGCTCTTTCAGGGTTAGGAGAATGAGACCCATCATTGTTACTGGTATTTGGCATATTGGGTACACCACGGGGAGTTTGCCAGACTCTGCTGTGTGGGCAGGTTACATTCGGTAGCCTGCCAGGTAGTCCAAAGAAAGAATGAGATAAGATGTCATGCAGCCGCAAATGCGGCCGTGTGCTTCAGGGAGTTGGGTTTTATAGTCTCTGGGTCTTGGACATTGATGGGATTACACAACATGAGGGGGGGGGTGACCCCTGCCAACTGGAAGATGGAGGATCTGGGTGGAGAAGACCCAATCCCAATCTGAGAAGGCTTGGATATCTACACCCTGGGTCCCGCATGCCTTTGTTCCTCTGCTGGTACCTTCATGCGTGTGGAGAGTGGTCTCAGCATGGTTATGGCTGGTTCTGGAGGTCTTCAGCTGCCGGGGCTCTGCTCAGGGCAGGGAGGGAAACTCAACCTGCCCCCCTCCAAGGGGCCCTGGAGAGTCTCTGGCGCCATGTAATCCCATCAATGGCCAAGACCCAGAGACTATAAAACCCAGAGACTGTTGTTTAAGTGAACTGCAGAAAATATGTAGTTTTAATGATTGTATTTTAATTAGTAAAAAATCAGGTTAAAAAGAATTGTTCCAGAGTGTAAACAGAAGTAAGTGTTCAGGCCAGGGAGTTGGCTGAAAAGGCCGAGCTCATGCTTTGCATGCAGAACACTTGGGTTCAATCCCCAGTACTGCAGAGAGCATCTCTGGGAGAGAACCCCGAGTTATATTTTAGGAATTGCCCCATTAGCACTGCTGGGTATGAGTCAAAAGCAAACTTACACCATGTCTTTAATCAATGAAGTCTTGACTTAGGCTGAGTCAGTCAGAAATCTGAAGAAGTACCCACATGAACTATGTGAGGGCCCATAAGCCAGACTAGGCCTCTCCCACCTTCCAGATGAAAAGTCAGACTTAGAGGTCAGCCAAGCTAGAGGAAACATATTCAGGCTAAGTGCATCGGACTTTCAAACAAGAGCTCTTTCCACTATCATGACAACCAAATGTGCATTATATCAGACTCAGGAAAATGTGTAAAATCTTAGGCTTGGAAGACAGTACAGCAGGTAAGGTGTTTTCCTTGCATGCAGGCAGCCCAGATTTAATCCTGGCACTGCAAATATTCCCACACACACCACCAGAAACTCTCCCTACTCAGGAATAAGTCCTGAGCACTGCAGAATGTGACCCACACCCAGACAAAGTTTTTATTTTCCCTGCCTCTGGCTTGTATGGCTCTTTTCCATCCTTTCACTCTGAATCTGTATTTATACTGTGTGTAGGGATTTTTTTCCTGTAGCCATTAATTAGATAGATTTTCTTTCCTTATCTATCAGCTACTCTATGCCTTCTTTTGTTTTGTTTTTGGGCCACACCCATCTGCACTCAGGAATCCTGGTGGGCTTGCAGGACCATATGGGATGAAAGGGATAGAACCCAGGTTGGCCACATGCAAGGCGAGTACCCTACCCGCTCCAACCCCCATACTCTATGCTTTCATATAGGAGAGCTTAGACCATTGACATTAAGAGATATTATTAAGGACTTCAGCCATTTTTGTATGTGTGTGTGTGGAATCAAGTTATTTTTGCAAGTGTCTGCTTTTTTTATATTCTACCTTTTAGTCATTCTTGCAGGATTGGTTTAGTTGTCAAAAGTGCTGTCAGTTCTTGTTTGTCTGAAAAGGTTCTTATTCCTCTATCAGGTATAAATGAAAGCTTTGCCGAGCAGTGAACTCTAGGTGGAAGTTTGCTTCATTTAGTACTTTGAATATATCATTTTCACTGTTTACTTACCTATAAATTATCACATTAAAGGTCTGTTGTGATTCTTATGTAGTTCCCCTTGTATTTGAGGGTTTTCTTTTCTTTGGTTGCTTTACTTTGTTTTTCATTTTTACTAGTTAATTGCTCTGTGTTTTGGTGTTTTTTTTTTTTTTGAGTCTAACTTGTCTGGTACTCTTTGGGCTTCTTGAATCTGTGTAGAAGATTCTCTCTAGAGACTGGAAAAGTTCTTGGTTATTATCTCTTTTACAAGTCACTTTTCCCCTTTCTCTTTTCCTCTCCTTCTGTATTCCTATAATTTAGATATTATTCCTCTTGCTGTTGTCTATTAAGTATCTTGTGTTTTCTTTCCTGCTTTCTTCTTTTGCTACTTCATTGTTGTAGTGAATTGTATTTTGATTTTGAGAGTGCTGATCCAACTCCTCGCCGGGACCCCTTGGAGGGGAGCGGGTCGAGCTTTCCTCCCCGCCCCGACCGGGGCTCCGGCAGCCCAAGACCTCCAGGACCAGCCACCACCATGCTGAGACCACTCTCCGCACACATGAAGGTACTGGCAGAGGGACAAAGCCACGCGGGTTCTGGGGCCGACACCTCCAAGCCTACTCGAATTGGAGTCGAGCATCTTCCACCCAGATCCTCCAAATTCCAGTAGGCGGGGGTCACACCCACCACCTGGCCCCCTGGCGCCGTGTAATCCCATCAACGGCCAAGACTCAGAGACTATAAAATCCAGCTCCCGGACATCTTATCAGAACTTTTCTTTATGACATCTTATTATCTCATTCCTACTTTGGACAAACTTGCAGGCTATCGAATGTAGCCTGCCCACAGGGCAGAGTCTGGCAAACTCCCCGTGGCGTACCAAATATGCCAAATACCAGTAACAATGATGGGTCTCATTCTCCTAAAGAGCCGTGAATATAAACTCAGGGCTAGGATGAAAGAGACGTTACTGGGGCCTGCTCGAGGCAATCGACGATTAACAGGATGATGAAATGAAATGAAAAATGAAATGATCCAACTCCTCAGCATTCAGAATTCTATTGCTTGCTATTGTGTTTTTTTTTTAAATCTCCTTCAATTCCATTTGAGTGGATTCTTTTATATTTTGAATCAAATCTTCTTTGAGTTAACTGAATTTATTTTCTAGTCATTGATTACGTTGCATTGCTATAGCACACAGTGTTGATCTGAGGTCTTTCTTGTCCAGGCTTGAGAGTTTTGAGGAACTCAAGGACTTGCTTAGAATTACTTCTTTGTCTATAAATGCAGATAAACCATTGGTTCTGCCTATGTCCTTGGGGTTTTGTGGGTATGGACAGTGGAGCTTTGGTTCATGATTAGCTTAGCTGAGTACTGACGTGATTATTTCACACTATTTTACACTGACAGACTACAATTTATGCCTCTATTTGAACTATTTCCATTATGCTTTGGAGTTTTTTGAGTGGGACCAACAGGTGCAGATCTAGTCCCTCCCTATTTTTTACCAGGACTTTTATGAGGGTATCCTGACACTGAAATAAGATCCCGTGGTTTCTTACCTACCCATGAACTGTGTGAGGGGGGGTGGGCTCTGGGCACTGAACCTGATTGCTTCCTGGTGGCACAAAGCAGGGGTGCAGAATCCTAGGCTGGTCAGCAGGCCTGAATTGGGGTAACTGAAATTGGCACCGGCAAGAGATTCCCAGAGGTTATATGTTAGATACAAGCTGGTGCAGAGAGGCTTCCAAGGATTTGTGCAGGCCCTGGGTGCTGGGACTGACATTTCCCTTAGGTCATGAGGCAGTGGGGTGCGTTTGTGGGTGTGGAGGGGGGATGAATTCCTCGTCAGGTCAGTGCACCTAAATTGGAGGAATTTAAGTATACTGAGGCAAACTAGGGACCATTTCTTATGATTTATAGAGACTATTTCTGGGTGTACTTAATTATTTATAATTTTAGGAGTTACACCTAGTTGTGCTCAAGCCTTACTCCTAGTTCTGTGCTCAGGGATCACTCCTAGTAGTACTTGGGGGATCATATGCAGTGCTAGGGATCAGTCCTTGCAGCATGCAAGGCAAGTGCCTTAACCACTGTACTACTGTCATTTGTAAGCAAAAACTTTTGTTCTGCTCTGGAATTACATTAGGTATTAGCTTTCGTTCTAGAATGTTTGGGGTTATAAAAAAATCTCAAAATTAAAAACTGAAGAGTAGAGCTTTGGAAATCACAGAAATCAGTTATACACATCTGTACGGCAGGAATGGTAGATGTTACCATTGAGATAAGCAAACATCAGTCCTCTGCAGCCCTGTGATGCCACTTTATTCATTCCAGAAGCAGTTCGGAGGCAGAGTAACAAACCCCCCCGCCCCGACAATGTTGATGTATTAATCTGGAACTGGTGAACATTTCTTTATTTGGCAAAAGTCATTTTAGTAAATGTGAATAAATTAAGAACATTGAAGTAGATTATCTTGGTTTATCTTGCTGACCAGGGCTCCGGTAGCCGAAGACCTCCAGGACCAACCACCACCATGCTGAGACCACTCTCCACACACATGAAGGTACTGGCAGAGGGACAAAGCCATGTGGGTTCCGGGGCCGAGATCTCCAAGCCTACTCGGATTGGAGTCAAGCATCTTCCACCCAGATCCTCCAAATTCCAGTAGGCAGGGGTCACACCCACCACCTGGCCCCCTGGCGCCGTGTAATCCCATCAACGGCCAAGACTCAGAGACTATAAAATCCAGCTTCCGGAACCGTGCGGCCGTATTCGCGGCCACCCGACATCTTATCAGGACATCTTTTTATGACATCTTATTATCTCATTCCTACTTTGGACAAACATGCAGGCTATCAAATGTAGCCTGCCCACAGGGCAGTCTGGCAAACTCCCCGTGGTGTACCAAATATGCCAAATACCAGTAACAATGATGGGTCTCATTCTCCTAAAGAGCCTTGAATATAATCTCAGGGCTAGGATGAAAGAGACGTTACTGGGGCCTGCTCGAGGCAATCGACGAATAACAGGATGATGAAATGAAATGAAAATGAAATCTTGGGTTATTAGAATAGAACCAATGCAAGCATGAGGTTTTTAGAAGGAGCCTTTCCAGTTGAATGTGAGAGACATATATGTGGAAATAGGGTTATGTTATTGTTTCTGAGGCTTGCTGTTTTGAAAGATGAAGAAAGGGGTCATAAGACAAAATATTTAGGCAATGCTTAGAAGTTGGAAAAGGTAAGCCAATGGGTCTTCCCTACCGCCTCCATAGAAGATTCTATTTTGCCATCAGCTTGACTTTAGTCCGGTGAGATTTTTTTTCACAGGGGCCTGCCAGTGATACTGGGGGCCCGGGGTCACTCTCTATGATACATGACCTCGAGTTTTTTCAGTGCTTGGTCTTGTAATTTCCTGCTGTGGGTTCTGGGGGCCACCCGTGCTTAGGGGACCATGTGGTGTGGGGTGGTTGGGGTAGGATGTTTGGTGCTGGGAACCCAATTTGGGGTCTTGGACATGCAAAGTATGTACTCTACCTTCTTGAGTTATCTCTTTGCTACCTTCCTCCAGAGATTTTTTTTAACCTAAAGAACTGCAAGTTACTAAATTTGCATTGTATCAAACCCTTAGATTTGGGGAAAAATGTTAGGAGAGCAATCAAAAACTAATATAAGACCCTCTCCTTGAAAAGAGAGGTATCTTTTAGATTATGAGTCTTGTCCATGTGGCATCCCTCTGTCAATGAGGAAAGCTGATATGTGACAATCCAGAGAGAGATACTGAACTGGTAAAACACAGGTGCCCACTGGGACAGCCATGTCCATCCTCTGTGCACTGAGTAACATCTTCCAGGGCATGTCTCCACTGCAGAGTGCCTGCCTTGAAAGGGTCAGGCTAACTTAGAGAGTATGGGGAAAATTGTCTGCTACAGAGGCAGGGGGAAGGTTGGGATGGGGGGGGGAGATAGTGGGAATATTGGTGGTAGAAAAGGTGTACTGGTGGAGAGATAGGTGTTTGATCATTGTTTGACTGAAACTCAAACATGAAAGCTTTGTAACTATCTTATGGTGATTCAATTTAAAAAAACCTTCTCTATTACTGGAAAGAAAAGAAAGAAAGAAAGAAAAGAAGAAAGAAAGAAAGAAAGAAAGAAAGAAAGAAAGAAAGGGTGCGGCTGAGAGTCCAAGCCTCAGAACTGCCCCACATGTCAAGAGCAGTTCCCAGTTCCATAACAAAGCTCATGATCTCTGGCACAGTGCAACCAAGAGTGTGAGAATTGCGAGCAAAGTGAATCCCCCAGGGAGTAGTACCCACGTCATGGCAACAATGTCAAAACTGGGAAGGGGAAAGTGACAAAAAATATAATAAGGGCATCAACGGTTTAGATTAACTACAAGAATGAGAATCCTTTGGGAGCAGAACATAATTTTATAAGGAAAATATTTATAATTTTAAAAACAATGTTTTATTATTTTTTGATCGATATCCAGCAGTGTTCAGGAGTCATTCCTGGCTCTGCACTAGAGGAACTTTCCTGGCGGTACTCACGATCCTACGAAATGCGAAGGCTCAGTCCTGGTCAGCCTCATGCAAGGCAAATGTTCTCTCAGTGTACTACCCTCTTCACCTGCTTGGAATCAGCAAGTATTTGGCTGACCATTTGATTTTCCATGTTCCATGCTTCTGCAGTAGATTTTTGGATCCTGGGAGATGCAGATCTGTAAGAGATCCTGGCAGAAGTGGGCATCTGGTTTGTGTTGGACAAGAGGGGTTTGTGCAACCAAGTGTGCAAATGTAGCAGGAAGTGGCCTGGTTACATCCAGGATGTACCACAAGCTGTACCGTAATGGAATCTAGGATAACCACTGGTCACCACACCTTTATTTATTTTAAATAATTTTTTAGGGTTTTTTTGGGGGGGGAAGGGAACACTTAGCAATGTTCAGGGGTTATTCCTACCTCCGTACTCAGGATCACTTCTGGTGGTGCTAAGAGAAACATGGGATGCCGGCAATCAAATCTGGGGTAATGGCGAGCAAGTCAAGAACCTGGCCCAGTGTATTTTTATTAATTATTATTATTGTGGGCTGGAGCGATAGCACAGCAGTAGGGCGTTTGCCTTGCACCCTGCCAACATGGCATGGCCGACCTGAGTTCAATTCCTCCACCCCTCTAGGAGAGCCTGGTAAGCTACCGAGAGTATCTCGCCCGCATGGCAAAGCCTGGCAAGCTTCCCGTGATGTATTTGATATGCCACACACAGTAACAAGTCTCACAATGTTACTGGGCCCGCTCGAGCAAATCGATGAACAACGGGAGGACTGTGACTGTGACTGTGATTATTATTGTAGTTTGGGGGCTGGAGCGATAGCACAGCGGTTAGGACATTTGCCTTGCTTGCAGCCGACTCGGGTTCGATTTCTCCGTCCCTCTCAGAAAGCCCGGCAAGCAACCAAGAGTATTCTACCTGCGTGGCAGAACCTGGCAAACTCCCTGTGGTGGATTTGATATGCCCAAAGCAGTAACAACAAGTCTCACAATGAAGACGTTACTAGTGTCCACTCGAGCAAAATCGATGAACAATGGGAGGACAGTGCTACAGTGCTACACTCAGAAAGCACATGAGGATGGTAGATCTGCCATCAAATTCTTTTCATTAGGAGCAATACATTGGATCTTAAAAATCCAAAGAGCAACAGCCAGAGAACAGATGCTGCATGAAGGTCCTCTCTTCTTGATTGTTGCAGACTCATCTTTCTCAGTGTCCTTTATAAGTACATTGTCTGATTTGTCATTAATCTAAAGTATGGATGGGTTTGCTCGAGGTAAAGGCCCTCCCATTGATCATCGATTTGCTCGAGCGGGCCCAGTAACGTCTCCATTGGAGACTTTGTTGTTACTGTGTCTGGCATATCGAATACTCTCGGTAGCTTGCCGGGCTCTCCGAGAGGGGCGGAGGAATCGAACTCGGGTCGGCCATGTTGGCCGCCTTACAAGCGGCCAACATGGCCGACCCGAGTTCGATTCCTCCGCCCCTCTCGGAGAGCCCGGCAAGCTACCGAGAGTACTCGATATGCCAGACACAGTAACAACAAAGTCTCCAATGGAGACGTTACTGGGCCCGCTCGAGCAAATCGACGATCAACGGGAGGGCCTTTACCTTTACCTTTATGGATGGGTATTTACAGAACAAAATAAAGTCCAAATTTGTTCACAAACTCACTCGGAAATTGATGTGAGCTGATTCCCTCAGCATACATTAATTATAGTTAATTCAGACAGCTGCTCTTACCGAGAGTATCTCGCCCGCACGGCAGAGCCTGGCAAGCTCCCTGTGACTGTATTCGATATGCCAGACACAGTAACACCAAAGTCTCCAATGGAGACGTTACTGGGCCCGCTCGAGCAAATCGATGATCAATGGGAGGGCCTTTACTTACTTTAGATAAGGGACTAGTTTCATAAAATGTTTAAGAACCACTACTTAGTCCCTTAGTTGCTGTAAATGAGAGCCACTAGTAGAGGTCTATTGAAAGGCAATAAGGGTTCATTAATTTAAGAGTGTGAAGTATAACTCTAGAGCCAAAGGAGAAATAAAAGGAATTCACTATGCCCAGATTCTGTGATCATTTAATGCCACTAAAGATTTCTTGCTCTTGAAGCCCGTGTGTTCTCCCTTGAACATGAATCTTGCTTGCTTCTTTCTTTACCTGCTTAGTTTCATCCTGGAGACGGTGTGTTCTCTCTTTAACACATATTTCCCCTTTTGCTCTCCTCTCACATCTTTCTAAGCAGGTTTCGTTCGGTGGAAATACCTTGTTGGGGGAAAAAAAACAAGCTGGTGATGTCCAGAACCTTTGGCTCTGGGGGCCCACTTGTCCGCGCATCGCCTCCCAGAGTCCAGCTTCCCACAGTCCGGAGTTGCAGAAGATCCCGCGGTGGTGGAGGACACGTCCCCATCGGCTGCGCAGACAGCGTCCCCCTGGAGGGTCCGGCTGGCCGGCAGCAGCCCAGGTAGGCTGTATCCAGGGAAGGACAGTCGGTTCTGAGAGTGGACTTCTGAGTGTCTGCTCTCTCGGGGCACTACCGAGCGGATCTCGAGCCTGGGGAAACAGGGGACTGCAGGAGGCAGTGACTCAGGGTTCCAGGTCTTGGCGCCTCCTATTAGCACCATCCGTGGGTGTCTGCGGCCCGGACTGTACCTACACGGCCCTATCCCGGCGCTGACTCCTCCCCACCAGGCCTCCTCCCGGCGCTAACTCCGCCCACCAAGCTGCATTCAGCTTTGACCCCGCCCATCATGCGTGTACCTGCACTGACCACGCCCACTAGGCCTCGTCCCAGCGCTGACTCCGCCCACCAGGCTGCGTTCAGCTTTGACCCCGCCCATCACGCGTGTACCTGCACTGACCACGCCCACTAGGCCTAGTCCCGGCGCTGACTCCGCCCACCAGGCTGCGTTCGCTTTGACCCCGCCCACCACTCGGTTCCTGCGCTGACCCCGCCCACCAGGCGTCGTCCCGGCGCTGACTCCACCCACCTTGTTGCGTTTAGTTTTGACCCCGCCCATCACGCGGTCCCTGCGCAGACCCTGCCCACCAGGCCTAGTCCCGGCGCTTGACTCCGCCCACCAGGTTGCGTTGGACTCTGACCCCGCCCATTCGGCGGGTTCGGCCCTAGTACCGCACGCAGGCTGCGTTCGGCTCTGACGACGCCCGTTCCGCGGGTCCTGGGCGACCACTCCGCCGCAGCCCGCTCTTGGCCCCGCCCACGAGGCCGCTCCTCCGAGAACCTGCGGGCCCGCCGAGCGAGCGGCTCGCGGCGCGTCCTGAGGGCCGCGCCGGACCCTGGGATCCGCGGGAGATTCGGGTGGCCCTGCACGGCACGAGGTGAGCGGGGCGCGCGCTGGCGGCCTTCGGGCCTGCGCCGCTTGTGGCGGACCCTGTGTCTCCCTGCGCGCTACACGCGGGCTTCTGTCCCCGCGGCAGCGTCCGGCCAGTGGAGGCCTTTTGTATTCTGCTCGTCTGGTCGTGGTCGCGCGTCATCAGGAGATGACGCGCCCCAAGTGGTCCTAGTGCCGCTGTGAGGGATGCGCCGTGTGAAGGTGTGCCTGTGTGGGAGGCGCCCTGAGGGTTGCGCCCTGAGGGATGCACTGTGTGGAGGTGTGTCTGGGTGGGTGGCGCCCTGAGGGATGCGCCTTGAGGGATACAGTGTGTGGTGGTGTGCCTGGGTGAGGGGACGCCCTGAGAGATGCACTGTGTGGAGGTGTGCCCGTGTGTGGGACGCTCTGAGGGATGCACAGTGTGGAGGTGTGCCTGCCTGTGTGGGAGGCGCCCTGAGGGATGCGCCCTGAGAGATGCACTGCGTGGAAGTGTGTCTGGGTGGGTGTCGCTCTGAGGGATGTGCCCTGAGGGATACACTGTGTGGAGGTGTGCCTTGTTGGGGGGGTGCCCTGAGGGATGGGCTCTGTGGAGGTGTATCTGTGGGAGAGCACTATGCGGAACGGCGCCCTGAGGGCTGCGCTGTGTGGAGGTGTGCCTGGGTGGGGAGAACTGTGAGGTTTGTGCCCTGGGGGATGAGCTCTGTGGAGGTGTGCCAGGTGGGAATGCGCTGTGAGGAAATGCACATGGCTCAGCGTGTCTCTGCTATAGCTCAGCCTGGTTCCATCCCACCTAGGCGTCTCTGAGCGCCCCCTCAGCCCTCAATTCTGGTGCTATCCGCCTGGGATGGTATGGAGGAAACTTTTGTTGTCTTCTGAAAGCCCTCTTGGGTTCATGCACTCTGTTTCTGACCAGACTCGATCTTTGTAACAAGGAGAATAAACACAGCTAGAAATTAAGTCTTTTTCTTAAATGTGCATCTGAGCAGCATTTGAGAATCTTTGCTGCAGTGGTCAGTGTGACTTCCTGTTGCCACACGGGCATACTCAAATTGGTGTGACTTTCGTGGTTTTCAGAATTCTTCAGACAGGTTTGGGCTCACCAAAGCCCCTGTGGCTGGAAATTGTGCAAATATCAGACAATCTGCCAGTGGGTTATTAAGATTTCCAACAGCCACATTGAGTATTTTAGCACGTCTGTTGGTTATGGCTGTGCAGTTGATTCAGGTTTAGGTAACTTAATATTTCTGACTTATTTGAAACATGAGGCCTGAGAAGCAGTGGATTGTTGGTCCTTGTGCATCTTCTAAGACATTCCATCTTCTACTTGGATTAAAAAAAATGGAGCTAGGTTTATGCCATTTGGAAAAATACTAAATTTTCAAATAGAAACTGGAGTTTCGGTTCTTAGTCCAAACTAAATATTTAAGGTGTCATTGATCAGAAAAGACAATTCTTGGGCTGTTTCATGTACAGAAAAGAAAGCCCTTCAGAGGCATGTTTTGTTCTGCTATGGAAAGACTGATGCTTTTTCCCTTGAGAGAAGAGCTGGGGTGTGTGTGTTGGGGGGGGGCGGGGTTGGTGAAGGGTGAATTAAGTCACATTTCTATTAACTAAGGCAAAGGCACAGTTAGTGATGGGATAGGAAGAATTTTCATTTTTTTCCTTTTTTGAATCATACCTGGAGATGCTCAGGGGTTACTCCTGGCTCTCCACTCAGGAATTACTCCGGGGGGGGGGGGGGGGGTCAGGGGTGGGGGTGGGACACCAGGGATTGAACCAGAGTTGGCTGCGTGCAAGGCAAACACCCTCCCCGCTGTACTACCACTCTGGCCCTCATTTTGTTTCTGAGAAGTGTTAGAAAGGGCAGTGTTAAGGAGTCAGAGTGCTACATTCAACTCACCTTGTCTGTGACCTGACAGGACATTCCAGGCGATTGCATTCAAGCACAGAGGGAAATAGACAATTGAAGGTCACTTGAAGCGGACTTTGTAGGGCAGGGACCAGGATTTTGGGAAAGCACTCTAGTGAGAGAGATGGGAGGCAGAAAGGCAGAGTGAACCCTGGTGATCAGCTTTGCTTCTAAAACTTGAGGGTGGCCAGTAGTGCAGGAGGGAGGCAGAGGTAAGAAATCCAACACATCCTGTTTTATCTTGGATCCTGCTGTGTTCTTATTGTTACTTGTATTTTCCTTTCTTTTTTGTAATGGTGATTTGGACATTTGTGCACTAAACTTGTCCAAATGAAAGGTATTTTTGGAGGCACCCTAAGCAGTATCAGGGGCCTGAGGGTCACTCAGAGATGATTTAATGCCTAAGACCTTTGAGATTCACTGCTGCTCCATTGTACTACATATATACTGGATACTACATGTGGACTAGTACTATATGTATACTAGATTTTACATGTGTGTTATTACTACCTATATTCTAAATGTAAGTTAATGTATGCTAGATACATGTATACTAGATCTTGGCACTGTCCTCCCATTGTTCATCGATTTTCTCGAGCGGGCCCAGTAACGTCTCCATTGTGAGACTTTTTTGTTACTAAATATATATCAGATGTGTACTAGTACTATTTGTCAACTATATCAACTAAATGCTAAGTGTACACCAAATATATATTAGTGCTTCTTGTACACTAGATGTATGCTAAGCTAGTTACTACATGTCTACTAGATAATGGCTATTACTAGATGTATATTAGTACTACATGTGTATTAAATGTATGATAGATACTACATGAATACTTGATACTGGAAGGGGCCACAGGAAGGAAACAAGGTTGGAAGGGGACACTTCCGCAAAAAGATTGAGAGACACCTTGATATTGCATGTGTGAGACCCTGGATTCTACCCCTGGTCCTGCACAAATGTATGATGAATTTTATTTGGGAAATCCGCCACATCACCATCACCTTTCTTAGATTATGGACGTTTCAGGTTACTGATTAAACTGCATTAGAGACAAATTTAGTTTGAAGTTTTTGTGTTTCTTAAATTCTCTGCTCTTATTTCCAGAAAAATTTCCCTTTGGTGGGAAAAAATGTGCATCCCTTTTCACATTTTTACATTTTGATCTTAATTTTATTTAAAACCCTTCAGAGGAAACAATATGGGCATTCTGGAAAAAAAAACACTAGATATTGAGCTTCCATATGACCAAGTAATACTACTCCTGGGAATGTATCCCAGGGGTGCAAAAAAGCACAATAGAAATGACATCTGCACTTGTATATTCATTGAGGCACTATTCACAGTAGCCGGAATCTGAAAACAGCCTGAGTGCCCAAGAACAGGTGATTGGTTAAAGAAACTATGGTACATCTACACAGTGGAATACAATACAGTGGAGCTGTTAGAAAAGATGAAGTCATGAAATTTGCCTATAAGTGAATGGACATGAAGAGTATCATGCTAAGTGAAATGAGTCAGAGAGGGATAGACATAGAATGACTGCACTCATTTGTGGAATATAAAATAACATAGTATGAGACCCAAAGACTGTAGAGACAAGGGCTAGGAGGATTGTTCCACAGTTGGAAGCCTGCCTTATGTGCTGGGGAAGAAGGTAGTTGGGACAGAGAAGAGACCACTAGGTCAATGATGGTTGGAGAGATCACTTGGGAGGAAGGGAGATGCGTGCTGAAAGTAGACGAAGGACCAAACATGATGGTCTCTTAGTATCTGTATTGCAAACCATAATGCCCCAAAGTAGAGAAAGAGTAAAAAGGAAAGTGCCTGCCATAAAGTCAGTGGGTGGGATGGGGTGGGGCAGGAGGGATACTGAGGACATTGGTGGTGGGAAATGTACACTAGTAGAGGGATGGGTATTTTATCACTGTATTACTGAAACTCAGTCATGAAAGCTTTTTAACTGTATCCCATGGTGATTCAATAAAAAGTAAATAAAAGATATAAAACCCTTCAGGGCTATTTCAGTAGAGCTTGATCTAGCTAAGATTTTGAAGATGATTTAGGGCTTGATAGGAATAAAAAGCAAGCATCAAGTGTGTGTGTGTGTGTGTGTGTGTGTGTGTGTGTGTGTAATATAGTATGTTTTAAAATTATAGTATAGGGGCCAGAACTATAGTACAGTGGGGGAGGTCGGTTGCCTTGCATGCAGCCAACCTGGGTTTGATCCCCAGCATCCCATATGGTCCCCTAAGCACCACTTGGAGTACTTTCTAAATGCAGAGCCAAGAGTAGCCCCTGAGAGCACTGCAGGGTGAGACCCCCTTAAAGCAATAAAGTATGAATTGAAAGTATGTATTTAAAAGTATTTGTAAATGCTATTGTTTTGTAAAATGATTATAGTGATAGTGTTATTTGCTGCAGTTTACAAACTTTTTAATTTTGTTTGGCTTTGGTTTGGGGCCATATCTGGTGGTGAACAGGGGCTTTTCTAAACTTTTGCTTAAAAGTAGTCCCAATGATGTTAAGGATTGAACCTGGGTCCCCTGCTTACAGAACATGTGTTGTACTGTTATCAATGATATGTATTACAAAAGCAATATACACTTAGGGATGGGTTCATTGCGATGTCAGTGATATTGGAGGTAAAAAGTTCTCTATCCTCAAATCCCCGTTTTTGAATTTTGAGTATTTTTGGTCTGTTTCTTATCAGATCTGGTGACTTTATTGTCATTTTTCTATCTTGCTCTCTTGTGCTTGCCTTTATGAGGATATTAATTTGTGCTCCTTATAGGAACTTAGAACTTGATATCCTTTCAAAGTTTGGTTTGAATTGGTTAGTTTCTCCTCCCTGTACACCTGCTGAGAAAGAATATCTCAGACATTGCTGTTGGTGATGACCCTGGCCAGATGGACTTCAGAGGATTCAGAATTAGTTTCTACTTTCATTAGCTCTGCTAGTGCTTTAAGGAAGTGTAACATGATTAGTATACTGGAACACAGTATAAAATAGTACATGCAACATATTTAGACTCAGACTAGGTAATACTACTAGAACATGGTTTCTCAATTTGGGGTGATTTACATGACTCCCAAGCAGTACTCAGGGAACCCTGGGACCCACTACTAGCCATACTTGGCCATCTTGTCTCAATACTTGGTTCCTGCAGTACTGGAGGTTACTTGGTGGTGCTTGGAGTGAGGGGCGTGGTGTGGGGGATGTAATGCTACAGATAGACTCAGGGACTTGGTCCCTCTATCATCTGTGGTAAAAATTACTCTGAGGGTTTCTTTGCTAATTTGTGAAGGGACTTCTGCATACTCTAGGATGATTGCGCCAGACTGTTATATAGTTGGACTTTTATTTTAGCTTCAGACAGAAGCCTCAGTTGATCCTTAGAAGAACCCTATATCGGCAGTCTAATTGCCCTCACTTTTTTTTAAGTGAAAATGATTAATACCATGCCACCTCCTTTTTAGTTAAATTGACTTGGTAAATACTCTTATTTTAATTTTCTTATTAATGTCAGAAGGGATACACCAAAGTTATTTCATTATAGATTCTCCCAGGATGTTGGGAGAAGTTGAGTAACCAGCTTCCCTGTCACCTGGTTAGACCACCTACTAACTCTGAACTGTGATCTTGGTTATCTGCCCAGGCACAAGACAGAAACATTGGTCTTCTGTATACCCCTGGACAGAGGGGGAGCTTTCTTATCTTTTATTTATTTATTTAATTTAATTTTATTTTTTGCTTTTTGGATCACACCCGGCAATGCACAGGCTCTGCACTCAGGAGTTACTCCTGACGGTGCTCTGGAATGCTGGGAATCAAACCCGGGGTCAGGGGCGTGCAAGGCAAATGCCCTACCCGCTGTGCTATCTCTGCAGTCCCAAGAGCTTTCTTATATTTATGTGGTGGGTCCTGTATAGAAGAGAGCCTTGGAATACTTAGGGTTTTTTTTTTCCCATCTGTTTCATCTGGTTATCATGCAGTTGTTTTGTTTTTAACTAGGGAACTAAAATATATTGATTTGGTTTTCTAATGCCAGAAATACAACTTCAGAACTTCCTGGTATTTCCATCATGTGTTTTCCCCACCTCTTAATATTTTCATATTACCCTTGAGGTGAATTGTTGCATAATATTTATGATTTTGGTGTACAGTTACTGAAACACATCACTACCTGATGCCAAAGAACCTCCACCACTGTCTTTCTATCACTCTAGTACTCTTCTTTGTTCACCTACCACTTGGAAATCTCAGTTCTGTAGTCCAAACCGTCAAAGTCCAAGGGTTTGTTATCAGATACTGTCTGTTGCTTGCTTTCTTTATGTTCCACATCCAGGATATTTTCTTTCTTTGACATATTTTACTTTAACATGACCCCTTTTAGCTGTTTTCAAGTTGCAGCAAAAGGCAAGATTTCATCTTATAGCTGAGCAGTAATCCATTGCAAATAATAACGCAATTCTTTATCCACTCATCTGACATTGGATCTTTGGCTTGTTCACATGTCTTGGATATTGTATGAGGTGCTGCAATGTAGATGTGCATATATCTTTCTGAGTTAATGTTTTGTGTTCTTGGAATAAATACCAAGGCATGGAATAAATGGATTATAAGGGAATTGAGCTTTTAATTCTTTATGATGTCTGGATACTTTTGCATAGAAGTGGAAGCAGTTCTATATCCTCCACCAGTGAATGAGGGATGTTCTTTTCATCCCATGCCTCTTGATGTTTTTGAGGTTTTTTTTTTTTTTGGAGGGTGCATTTTCTTTTCACTAGTATAAGGTGATATCTCATTGATTTTATTTGCATTTCCCTGATAATGTTATTGAATGCTTTCTCATATGCCTGTTGGCCTGTAGGTCTTCTTTGTCTTTTCATCTCCTTTCTCCAATTGTTGAATTTCATTTCGTTTTGTTTGTTTTGGGGCCACACTTGGCTTACCCCTGGCTCTGCACTCAGAAATCACTCATAGCCTGTGTTCAGGGGACCATATTGGTGCTGGAGATCAAATCTGGATCAGCTGCATACAAGCTCCCTACCTGCTGTATTATTGCTCTGATCTTGAATTTTTTTGTTTTTGTTTCGTTTTGATGCCACACCTGGCATTTTATTATATTAATAACTGATTTATAAAAAATATAAACTCAGTCTGGTGAGATAGTATAACAGGTAGGGTGCCTGCTTGCCTGGGAATGTAGCTGCCCTGGGTTCATTTCTACCCCACTACGTATTTCCTAATCCCCACCTGAGTGATCCTTGTGCACAGAACTGGGAGTAGCCTTGAACACATATAGGTGTGGACCCAAAACAAAACAAACAGATTTGCTGTCAGACTTGTCTAGGGTAGTCCAAAAAGACAGTGACTCTCAGACTTGGGTCTCCGTTAGCACCATGCAAAAGGAATGCTTTTGTGAATATATACACTGGTCCTTACCCAAGCGTTTGGCTTGGCAGGTCTGGGAGAACCAGAAAATTTGTGTTACTAACATTCACAGTACTGCTAGATTGGAAAAAATCAACATTGACCATCCTACTCAAAGTATTATACAGCTTCAGTGCAAGACCCATTAAAATTCAAATAGCTGAAAAAAAAATACAGGGAACAAACTATTAAAGTTTATATGCATAGGCAGAATCTCCTGCCCCCGTGCCAGGCTATCTTCACTGGGGAGCCCCTTTGGAGGGGAGGCGGGTTGAGTTTCCCTCCCTGTCCCAAGCAGAGCCCCAGCAGTCGAAAACCTTCAGAACCCAGCTGCAGCCATGCTCAAGGCCACTCTCCACATGCTCGGATGAACCTCACCCTTGAAGGAACTGACAGAGGAACCCAGGTGTGTGGGACCTGTGGCTGAGATCTCCAAGCCTGCTTGGATTGGCCCTCTGCCTCCTCTACCCAGATCCCTGTTTTCCTGTAGTTTGGTAGTCACACCCACAAACTGCCACCGGCGCCATGTAATCTCATCAACAGCCAAGATCCAGAAACTATAAAACAAAGCTCCTGGAAGAGAGCGATGAAGTTTTTCCTGGAGCGCATGGCTGCATTCATGGCTGTGTGGCCTCTTATACTCTAGCACACTGATGTACCTAAAATAGCAGACATGTGTTTGGTTTTAACATACTTGCTTGTATTCTCTTATATATGGGCTTAAAGGCCCCCAGAATGAATCAACAACCTTTACACACTTCCCTCTTATAGTGGTGGGAAGATGCTTGCTACTTGGGTGGGTGTTTGAATATTATCTGTAATAAACTATTGTGAACTGTCACTGTCACTGTCCTCCCATTGTTCATTGATTTGCTCGAGCGGGCCCAGTAATGTCTCCATTGTGACAATTGTTACTGTGTTTGGCATATCGGATACATCACGGGTAGCTTGCCAGGCTTTGCTGTGTGGGCAAGATACTCTCGGTAGCTTGCCGAGCTCTCTGAGAGGGGTGGAGGAATTGAACTTGGGTCAGCCATGTTGGCCGCTTGCAAGGCAAATGCCCTACCCATTGTGCTATCGCTCCAGCTTTATGAAAATAAAATGTATAAAAATCTCAAAAAAAAAGAAGTTCAAAAATAATTTATATGCACAGAATCAAAAAATTCTGAATAGCTAAAGCAATTCTAAGAAAACAAAAGAAGATGGGAGGCATTGCATTTCTCAACTTTGAACTATACTACAAAGCTGTACTAAAATTGCATGAGAAAATTGTAAGATAGACCCGCAAACAGTGAGAATCCTGAATTAAGACCCCAGATTTATGGCTAGTTCATTTATGACAAAGGAGCTAAATGTCTTCCAACAAATGGTGATGGGAAAATTGCATAGCCACACATCCAAAAAAAAAAAAGAGAGAAGAAAAGAAAATTAGCATTGTACCTCATAGCCTTCATAAAAATAAACTCAAAGTTGACTAAAGATCATGAGATTAGATAAGAATCAGTAACATACATTGAGGAAAATAGCAGAGCTCTCCCAGAAACTGACCACAGAGGAATCTTCAGTGAAATGACCACAGTAACAAACTGCTAAGTACCCCATACCATATCTCCAAAAGAGTATAATACTGAATATTCCCAGGTAGACTGGTCCAGGCAGAGGACTCTAGGGCCTTCTCAAAAAGGGGGCAAATTCTCCTCTGTCTGGAGGCCCAGCAGCCTGAATCCACAACCAACAGCCTCTAAGAAACAAACCAGCTACAGAACTGAACTTCATCAAACTGCCCTGTCAGATTGTTCCAGAGCTATAGCTCCTGGACCAGACATCTCAAAATTTCATCCACCCTAATTGGGTCACAACAAACTTGATGGGAATGTTGCATAGAAGATCAATGACCCTAAACAGTAACTCAGAAGGCTCAACTAGCATTAATCAGCACAGTAGATTCTCAGACAATGACTTTAGTAACATCATTGTGAGATATAACAATTATCACAAGTTGACTAATATAAATCAAAGGTTTGGTGATTCCATTTGTCTTTTTGTTGTAAAAACAGGAAGTAAATCTCTTTGTACCTGCAAGAGGGCAGACTGGAGTACGGGTGGGAAATGGAATATAGGTGGAAGAAATGTCAGGCTGGTAGTAAGATTGGTGTTGGAACAAGCCTGAAACAAATGTATTATGAACAACTTGGTAGATTGTGGTGTTATAATAAAAAAATTCTTTATAAGAAATGGCCACAGTAGCAAGGACAACAAAAACAAAAACAAATGAGACTATATCAAATTAGAAAGCTTCTGCGGGGCTGGAGCGATAGCACAATGGGTAGGGCATTTGCCTTGCTCGCGGCTGACCCAGGTTCAATTCCTAGCATCCCATGTAGTCCCCTGAGCACCGCCAGGGGTAGTTCCTGAGCACAGAGCCAGGAGTGTGACTCAAAAAAGCCAAAAAAAAAAAAAAAGCTTATGCACAGTAAGAAAAACTTCACCGATTAAATGATACTTTATTGGATGGGAGAATATTTGCACACAATATATCAGATAAAGGATTGATACTCAAGATCTGTAAAGCACAAATTTCAACACACAAAAAAAATCCAGTAATCCCATGCATAAATGCGGAGAAATGATGAACAGATATTTCCCCAAAGAAGATGCAGGGATGGCCGACAGGTAGGTGAAAAAGTGCTCGTTGTCACTTATGATAAGGGAAATGCAAATCAAGTCTGTGAGAATGGCACATTTTAGAAAGTCTGGAAACAGCCAGTGTTGGAAACAGCAGAAAAGATACCTCATCCATCGTTGGTGGTAGGAATATTATCTGACTTAGACTTTATGGAAAGCAGTATGAAGATGTGTTAACAAAAAATACGTGGTACTGTCATATGATCCAGCAATATGGCTTTTTGGAATCTTTCTCCTAAACACACGAAAAAACATTAATTTGAAAAGATGTATGCACACCTCACCTATGTTTGTTGCCATACTTAGTCTCAAAACCAAGATATGAATACAACCCAAATGCCCATCTATAAATGAATGGATCAAGAAGCTGGGTATATACACAAAATAGAGTTCTGTGCGTTAATAAGGATGATGAAGGAGAGACTGATAAAATCTCAAGGCCAAACTAGGCTATCCGCAGGATGGATATATCGTTCCCAACTCTCTCCCTTCCGAAATTCGACATGCCATTTTGTCGATAAAGAAGCAAACAGTACCCGGCCCAGACAAGGTCAGACCCAAACACCTGAAGAACCTGCCGTCAGTACTCATCAATACACTGGCTCGACTCTTCACACGCTACCTGTCTGAATGCAAGATTCCGTCCCACTGGAAAACCAGCAGGATCATTCAAGAAGGGAGACATCTATGACATTGGCAACTATTGCCCCATCTGCCTGTTGTCTGTCATCTATAAGTTGTTTACTCGAGTCATCCTGAATAGGATTGGCAGAACACTAGATGAAGGACAACCATGTAAGCAAACCGGGTTCCGAAAAGGATTCAGCACAATTGACCATATCCACATGATAACCAAGCTCATTGAGGTTTCTCGGGAGTTCAAGATGCTGTTCTGTCTAACGTTCATTGATTTCAAGAAGGCCTTTGACTCTGTTGAGACTGAAGTGGTCATCGAAGCCCTAGCCATACAGGGCGTTCAAACTCAGTACATCAGGACCCTCTGTGATCTGTATTATGGATTCGCTACCAGAATCTTACCATTCTACATGGAAGTGATCGTCCATGTCAAGAGAAGGGTTCGGCAGGGTGATACCATTTCACTGAAACTCTTCAGTGCTACCCTGGAGAACGTCATGTGACAACTGGAATGGGAAGGAATGGGAGTGAAGATAGATGGTTGGCAACTACACCACCTCCGCTTCGCTGATGACATCGTTCTAATAACACCAAACATTAGCCAAGCAGCACAAATGCTGGCTGACTTCGACCGTGAGTGTGGAAAGGTCAGACTCCAGCTGAATCTCACGAAGACAATGTTTATGAGAAACAGTCTTGTTCCTGACGCTTCATTCACTCTCAATGGAATGAACATCTCCGAATGCAACAGTTATATGTACCTAGGTCAAGAAGTCGACATGACGAATGACCTGGCACCTGAGTTGTGCAGGAGGAAGAGGGAGGCTTGGAAAGCCTTCAAGAGCGTCGAAGAAAGAGCTAAGGGACAAAGAACATCTGGCTCTGGGCACATCTCTTCGACTCCACCATTCTTCCTGCATTAACATACACCTCAGAAACCTGGGCCCTACAAAAACAGGATGAGAACACTATTCGGCTCTCCCAAAGAGGAATTGAAAGAGCTATGTTTGGGGTATCACGCTTCACTCAAGTGAGAGAAGGAATCCTGAGTTCAGACCTCTGTCGACGATTGAGAATCAGGGACCCTGTCTCTTTTGCCAAGGTGTCGAAAATGAGATGGGCTGGACACGTAATGTGATTTGGAGACGACTGCTGGACTAGAGCCATTACCGACTGGATTCCATGGGACATCAAAAGATAGTGTGGCTGCCCACCCACGAGATGGTCAGACTTCTTCGTCAAGACCCTGAAGAATCGGTTTGAGGCTCTTCGTGTTCCTAGAACGAGCAGACGCCATTGGGCTACACTAGCACGTGACAGGGACAAATGGAGACATTACTGGTGCCCGCTCGAGCAAATCGATGAGTAACGGAATGTCAAGTGATCAAGAGTTCTATGCAGCTTTAAGAAAGAACGAAATCATGCAATTTGCAGCAACATGAATGGAACTGTAGCACTGTGTTCATCGATTTGCTTGAGTGGGCACCAGTGACGTCTCCATTGTGAGACTTGTTGTTACTGTGTTTGGCATATTGAATACGTCACGGGTAGCTTGCCAGGCTTTGCCGTGCGGGCAGAATACTCTTGGTAGCTTGTTGGGCTACCTGAGGGGGCGGAGGAATCTAACCTGGGTCGGCTGCGTGCAGTGCAAACGCCCTACCCGCTATGCTTTCGCTCCTGCTCCATGGATGGAACTAGAGGATTTAATTCTGAGTGAAGTCAGGAGGATAGAGATAGATACAGAATGATATCTCTCATATGTGGGACTTAAAAATACTAGGAAGATAGCAACAAAGAACCAAAGGCAGCTTAGTGGGAGAATTGAGCCAAACAGTTGCATTCGAGGTTGTTGGGGTCCTTGGGAGAGGTTGATAGGTACACTGGTGATGTGTGTGGTGTTGGAATTATGTGCATGAGAAACATTTTTTTTTAAATGTAGTAGTACTGCTTTTTTTTCAGCCACTGATTAAGCTGATTGAAGCAGGCATGAACTCTGTATTACTTTTTAATTTTTAAAAATTAAATTTTTTAATAAATTTATTCACAGTAATTGTTTTTTACATTCAACATTTCAACACTAATCCCACCACCATTGCACCTTCCCACCACTATTACTACCACTGCCCCAAGACTTTCCCTTACACAGTTGCTAAATAATTTATTTTGTATCGTTTGCCATGAATAGTATGAATAGTCAAACGGTTGCGAAAGTGGCCAAACGCTCCTGGAATTCTAAAATTTTTAAATATTTGGGGTCTGGACGCATATTTGTGGTGTGCTGCTCTCTTCCAAGATTCATCTGTGGGTTTCTGAATCATGATGGTTATTGCACTTAGATGGCACCCAGAGGCAGTTCTTGGGCGTGACTGTCAGGAAACTGGAAGGGTGGGGAGGTGTGGGGAATCATCCTCTGATTCTGTGAAGTCTGGAGTTTTCAGTCACCAGTCCCTCATCCCTGCGGGATTTTCATTTATTTAATTTTAATAAATGAAATTATTGGGCTGGAGCGATAGCACAGCTGTAGGGCGTTTGCCTTGTGTGCGGCCGTCCCGGAGGACCCGGGTTCGATTCCTCCACCCCTCTTGGAGAGCCCGGCAAGCTACCAAGAGTATCTCGCCCACACGGTAAAGCCTGGCAAGCTCCCCGTGTCGTATTCGCTATGCCAAACACAGTAACGACAAGTCTCATGATTGAGACGTTACTGGGCCCGCTCGAGCAAATCGATGAACAACGGGAGGACAGTGACAGTGACAGTGACAGAATTTTTCAGCAGATTAATTCTCATACATGGGGCTTTGGGATGAGTCTGTGAAGGTCGGCCATGAGTATGGCAGCGATTGGGTTCTGGAGGTCTGTAGCTGCCAGGGTTCATTTGGGGCAGGTGGAGGAACACACCTGCCCCTCTCTGAGGTTTGTCTGTGAAATCAGCGTGGCGTGGGGTGTGGAGAATCTTTGTGGTGTGCTGCTCTCCTTCGAGATTCATTTGTGAGTCTCTGAGTCATGGCCATTAATGTGTTTTAGTGGCCTGCTTTTGATCTCTTTCTAGATTTATTTATGGGTCTCTGAAACAAGGTTGACAAATGATAAATGTATAGTTGAGCTGGAGGTGGTTTGTGGGTGTGACTCCAACATACCTTACTTTTGGCCCTTTCATTTCTTGGGGAAACTTGGTCCCAAGTTGTTGGGGTCTGGCCAGAGGCACAGTGGCAATTTTGGAGTATCAGGAAGCCTGAAGGCACTATCAGACTGCTGATATACTTGCCCTGCAGTTACAGGTTGATCTGCTGGGCAGCACTGTATCCCCTGCATGAGAAACTATTACTAACAGTATTATAAAACAAAATATCAATAACAAATTAATATAAAAACTTTAAAAAATAAAAAAAATCTAATTGCTGGAGGAGACATAGTGGAGAGGCTATGGATGTGATTATGCCTTGCAAAAGTGAGGCCTCTGGGATCACTGGCATTGCATGTCCACCCCTCTCAGCCCTATGAGCTATAGCTCTCATAGCCCTTGGCCCTCATTAGGATTACTATGCCCTGCAAAAAGTGTTGGAATTTGGTTCCTTTCATTTGTTTGCATCATTCATCTTGCTTTTCCATAATTTCATTTTATAATACTAAATAGGTATATTAATTTAACACATTTTTACTTTGTAAGCTATTAGCTTCCAGAATTAGAGAAAATGCTGTGTGTTGGAGCTGGGCATATGAGAAGAGAAGATTGTATGTTACTTCTGCTAAGTTTGTAAAGCAGTTTATGTACAATCAGGTGACTTGGTCACTGAGCAGGAATTGATAAATTTTCTCTTTGTGACCAAATAAGGGTTTTATTCTGTTTTATTTTATTTATTTTTAATAAATTTGATCTCAGTAAAGTTTTAAGTGGGGCTTGACTCAATTATTCAACTCTGTAATGGGAGCACAGCTGTGTATAATATAATATAATATAATATAATATAATATAATATAATATAATATAATATATAAAGGAATGAGCATGACTGTTCTGTAAACTTGTTTACCAGAAAGATTGAATGTGGCCTATGGACTTGGTGTGCTGGCTCATGACTTAGAAACATTCTTGAAACAGAGTCTAAAAATGTATAAACCCTCAAAAAATGATGATAGGGGCCTTTTTCCACTCTAAACCCATGCTGGTGTGTTTCAAGTCTGCTTGCTCTTATCAGTGACATTAGAAAATCCTGCTCCTCCCTGAGCAGGAACTCTGAGACACAGATGAGCCACTTCCATCCAGAAACTGTCAAAATTTGGCTTCCTCATTATTTCCATGGTGGTGGCATTAGTTAGTCCAGTTAATCTGATTCAGTTGCTTGTATTTACTTAAAAATCCTATGTGAAAATAAGGAAATGGAAAAGTATTTAGAAAAGTATTTAACTGGGAGGTTCAGGTGACTCATACATTTGGCATTTTGTCCATTCTCTATCTCTTTTTTCTTTTTCAGAGATTAAAGGAAGTGTTTAGTTCATCCGTAAACTTTTGCCCCATAAGAAAATAATAGTTTTAATCTAAGTATTGAAATTGTAACTGTAATTATTTAGTTAACAATTTGGAAAGCCTATTCAGTTTTTTCTGTGACTTTCCCAGTTATCAAGAGATATAATTCCAAAATGCACAACTTAATTTATTCTTAAGGAAAGCCCAAGGTTTCAAAGCTTAACTGACTTGGTTGACTCATTTTATTTTATTTTATTCTTTTAATTTTTATTAGTGAAAAAAACAATCACCAGTATACTTCCCTTCTAGTGAGAACTGAGTTGATTTTGTTTTCAAATTTTTAGTACACCCACCTGCCAACTTATGTCTGCTGGAATAACAATTGGTCATGCAGGGTTCTCATCTAGTGGCTTGAGGAACCAGTCAGGATGGGAGATGTGTGCAGAAAGTAGATAAAGGACCAAACATGATAACCTCTCAGTGTCTGTATTGCAAATCATAATGCCCGAAAGTAGAGAGAGGGTATGGGGAATATTGTATGCCATGGAGGCAGGGGGAGGGTGGGAAAGGGGGGGTATACCGAGGATATTGGTGGTGGGTAATGTGCACTGGTGGAGGGATGGGTGTTTGATCATTGTGTGATTGTAACCCAAACATGAAAGCATATAACTATCTCATGATGATTCAATAAAAAATATTTTTTTTTAAAAAGGCTCCCATCTAAAAATATATTCCTAGAAAATAGAGTGTATAACAGAGGTAGCCCTTATAAAAGATATAAAAGATCAGTTATGTATATATCAGTTATATAAATCAGATACATGGTAGTGCCCTTTTCATCATTTTAAATGAATGGAGTAAATTATAATTAATGCACTATGTGAGGTGTGGTGGGATGTAAGTTCATTACTGATGTTCTCCTTGATTAGGTTAAGGTCATAACTTCCAGGAATCTGATTGTAAAGGCACTCAATTTCCTTAGTAATTTGCTGAATGTTTTGGAGGCAGTAAGATCATCTATCAGTTATACTTATGGGCCCAGCTATTCCATTATAGGAATGTTTCCTGAGCTCTCCATGATTTATTTTATCACCTGTAGAATGGGGATGATACTATCACGTCAGAGGTGTTGAGATGGTTCAGAAAACCTTTATAGTGCTTGAGCAATGGCTCAATAGGAGTGGCTCATTCACTGTTCCTCAAATCCCTTAAGCTCAGATGCATTTAGATTTAAGGATTTTTTTTCAAAATTCAGAAAACTATAAAATAGAGTTGTTCTCTATATATTGTGTGACCACCCCAGGAAGATCTGTGGCAGCATCCCACAACAGCAAAATTATGAATATTGACATTTTTAAAAAAGAAAGATAAAACAGATTAAGTGATTTTGGGTGAGTTCTGGTCATACCTTAATTTAAATTCAGTTCCATATTGTTATTGATGGATGAGTTTTTAAAACTCCCTTGGGTTTTTAGAGTCTAGGAGATTGCAGAATTGTGGACATGAAACAGACAAATAAATGGATGAATGTTTGCAAATCAGGGGTGGATATATAAAGTGGTGATAACATTGTTAGAAATAAGCCCAGAAAACTCTGAATGGTCCTCAGTAAAAGATCAATTACATAAGTCAGATACACGGTAGTGCCGTTTTCATCCCTTTAAATTAATGGAGTAAATTATAAATAATGCACTATCTTGGAAGAGATTGATAAGATGTATTACATAGCGATGTATGGTATTACAGAACAGCGTGGTGACCATATTTGGATTTGTACATGCATCTGGAAGCAATGCAGGAGCTGCAGATAAAGCAGCTTTATATGCAGCTTTATATGCAGCTGCAGCTCTGGTTCAGATCCTGTACACTACTGCCAAAGGTCACTCCTGAGTACAGAGCCAGGGATAGCCCCTAAGCACTACTGGTTGTGGACTAATCCTACCCCCTCCCAAAGATGTATCCTGACATTTGCAAGGTTGTTAAACTTTTCATTTGGACAGATCGTAAAACACCAATACCTGGGGCCCTGCCGTAATTCCATTACATTAACGTGAAGGAGTGGGACTCACATACTAATATTTTTAGGATACCCCAGTGATTATGATGTCCTTTGGTGGGTGAGTGCACCTGGAGTGAAGAATAAAACCATTAATTTCACATTCTTTTACATCGTGTTTAGTTTTTCCTCCCTGATTGTATTTGTGCTTATATATTTAAGAAGTTCCAGTAAGTGAAAAAGAACTCCTTTAATCAAAGTCACACATGACAAGGCAGTGGAGATACATTTTCAGAAATCTATAGATTCTTCTGGAAGTTTAGTATTTCTCATTTTTCCTTTCCTTCAGTTTGTCCAACACTTACTTATACCCACACATGGTGGAATTATGAACATTTATTCCTGAGAGGCCAGAAACTAGTAGGGAAGATCCCAGGAGGAATTGAACTCAGCCATCACTACTAGGCATGGGGATTCTGGTAGTGCTCTATTTTTTTTTTCATTTTTTATAATTTTATTTATTGAATTACCATGAGAGCAGTTACAAAGCTTTTGGGTCTAAGTCTCGGTCATACAATGAAACACCCGTACCTTCACCGGTGCCCATTCTCCACCCCCAACAACCCCAGTATACCCCCATCCCACACCCTCCCCCTACCTGTGGGCAGATGATTTCCACATTACTCTCTCTCTACTTTGATCACATTCAATATTTCGACACCAGACCCACCATTATTATTTGAGATTTTACCCCAACACTCAGATCTGCTGAAAAAGCAAAAGTAAACAATTTGTGTTCCATTGCTGGTTATGAATATCACATGATGTCGCATGGCTGCAGTAGGGCCATGTGATTTTGAAATTCCGAAATTTTAACACTTAAATTTGGAGGGATTTCTGCCAAAAGCCACTGGGTTTCGAGATTTGCTCCTGAGTCTCTGGGATCATGGCCGTTGAGCAGCTTGATCAGGAGCCAGAGAGGCCATTCGTGGGTGATGACTTGGGGTCTTGTTGGGACGGAGAGACCAGGACCGGCTCCACCCCCATCCTGTGAGGTCCAAAACAAGTTTCGTCACTGCGGGCCCAGACCTGACTGTCCAATGGCCCCTGGAGGATGATGGCCACTGAGCCGCCAAGGGAGGGACAACACCCTTTATCTCCTGGAGTGGCCTGGTGACAGTAACCTACTGCGGGGTCAGAACGCATTTCTGCCAAAAGCTGCTGGGTTTTGAGATTTGTTTCTGAGTCTGTGGGATCATGGCCGTTAAGCAGCTTGATCAGGAGCCAGAGAGGCCGTTTGTGGGCGATGACTTGGGGTCTCGTTGGGGTGGGGAGGACAGGCCCGGCTCCATCCCCATCCCATGAGGCCCAAAATTCTCGTCACTGCAGGCCCAGACCTGTCCAATGGCCTCTGGAGGATGATGGCCACTGAGCTGCCAAGGGGGAGCAGGCGGAGGGACAACACCCTTTCCTCCCTGGGGTGGCCCGGTGACAGTAACATACTGTGGGGTCCGGACACATTTCTGCCAAAAGCCACTGGGTTTTGAGATTTGTTTCTGAGTCTCTGGGATCATGGCCATTAAGCAGCTTGATCAGGAGCCAGAGAGGCCGTTTGTGGGCGATGACTTGGGGTCTCGTTGGGGTGGGGAGGACAGGACCGGCTCCACCCCCATTCCGTGAGACCCTGCGTATCTCGTCACTGGGGGCCCAAACCTGACTGTCCAGTGGCCTCTGAAGGATGACGGCCACTGGGCCACCGTGGGAAATAGGCCAAGGCATGAAACCTATTTCCACCTGGGTTAGCCCAGCACCGGTAACCTACTGCAGGGACCGGATGCATTTCTGCCAAAAGCCGCTGGATTTCGAGATTTGTTTCTGAGTCTCTGGGATCATGACCATTAAACAGTTCAATCAGGAACCAGAGAGGCTATGCCTCCAATTATATAGCTGAGCCGGAGGTGGTTTGTGGGTGTGTTTCCACATACCTAACTTTTGGCCGTTTGCTTTCTTGGTAAACTTTGCCCCAAGTTTTTGGGGTCTGGCCAAAGGCACAGCAGCAATTTTGGGGTATCTGGAAGTCTGAAGGCGCCATCAGGCTACTGATGCACTCGCCTCACAGGTACAGATTGACTTGCTGGCGGCACCATACCCCTGGTAGTGCTCTATTTTACGAGATTTAGCATTAATGTTTACTATTCCCTCTCTAGGCTCCCACACCAATGATCTCTGACCAGTGATTCATTTAGAAACCTTGTAGGTGGGAGCATGACCTCACTGACTAATGCCTTGAAGGTGAATTCCTGATAGTTTTCTTTTCCTTCGCATCCTCTCTCCCAAGTACCTCTCCTCCCCCCAACTCCTCACCACTCCTTGTTTGGCACATTTAGCATAAAGGTGCTCCTGTTCTTGAAGAAACCATTTATTGCACACCCTGCCCCCTTGCTGATAAGGTCCTGTTTTCTCAACAAAAGCCCCAGGGAAAAGTCAACATTTCCTCTCTTTATCAGCCAGGGCATGTCTTCAGTCAGATACGGTTTTGAGTTGGAGTGCCTAAATACAGCTGATTGTGTGTTTCTTTGAAGCTGTAGTGGTGCTTCTTTGGAGGTGCTTGCTGTTCTCTGTCACTCTGAGAGTGGGTGCTGCATGGCATGGCACTGTAGTTGCTCAGACCTGGGCTCTGCAGTGCGAGAGACCAGTGTTCTTCAAAAGCAGAGCAGAAAGCTGTTTTCCCTCACTGTTTATTTGCCCAGGAGAAATAGATGCATTTTCAGGGTACTCTGCTGCTTCACTGAAGAAACACTGCAGGGTCTGGTGTCATCAGAAATTGTGCCCAAGAAAAGAATGCCCTCCCCTGTTAGAGACCTTGTGAAAAAGGGCCTTTGGCATAATAAGGAAATTCTTCCTAGGGTGATGTGGATACACTATTTACTCTTGCACAATATGAGGGAGGTAAGTATTCCATCTGCCAAATTACAGATAGAAAATCAAGCTCAGGGATTGTTTCCTGCTGAGGTTGTGAGCCAGTACGTGGCAGACGCAGCCACGTCTGCCACGTCACCTGGTGCTGCAGGGCCCTGGGTGTTCTGTCTGCATGCTTACCCCCTTTCTTCAGCAGAGAAAGTACCCCGTGCTCCCTGGGTGTGAGTGCTGTTGCTGCCTTCTTCAGGACTGACGTAACAAGAGGGAGATTTTCATTCTGTTTCTTTCTGGCAGGTTCTCGCCTGCCTCTGAGATGATGGGACTGGGGAATGGGCGCCGCAGCATGAAGTCGCCACCCCTGGTGCTGGCTGCCCTGGTGGCCTGTATCATCGTCCTTGGCTTCAACTACTGGATCGCAAGCTCCCGGAGCGTGGACCTCCAGGTCTCTCAGTGTCTGAGTATCTCAAAGCAGTTAAAGTGCTGTGGGGGTGCTATGGGGCAGGGTGTGTGTGCATTCTTCTTCCAACTTCAGACTCACTGGTGTGTGCTAGCTATAATGCCTCTTGCCTGCTCTTCCACTGCATACTCTCTCTCTCTCACACACACACACACAGGCATACACACACATCTCACACACACACACACACACACACACACACCAGGTCTGCTCTCACTGATGAGGGCTCGTTGTGATCCCTGGATGGCTGCATGCATCCCTCCGTTCTACTTTCCCTGTGAATGAAATTTTCAGTGGTACCCTCCCGACTGCAGGGAAGATGGTTTGCTTAAGGACACTACCATAATCCATTCCTTTTTTCCATGCCCACACTAGAAATCAAAAGTGGAGATGGACATAAGTTTGGATAATGGGTGTGAGAAAGATGTTTGTAGATGCCTTTTAGCCCTTTTCCACAAGGCCATGACAGCAGTCCCCCATTTTGTGCTTGACCTGTGTGAGGGTTTGCAAGTCATCCTACAGCTCATACTGCTCAGCCTTCACTTTTGGTGCTCCTGGCCTGTCATTACAACAGTATTGTTTGACTAGCTTAACAAGAATTTCCCTACCCCTCTTTATTTTTTTTGTTTTTGTTTTTTCTTTTCTTTTTGGGTAACGCTCGGTGATGCACAGTGTATACTCCTGACTCTGCACTCAGGAATTATTCCTGGTGGTGCTCAGGGGACCAGGTGGGATGCTGGGAATCGAATGCAGGTTGGCCGCATGCAAGGCAAATGCCCTACCTGCTGTGCTGTCGCTCCACCCCTCACAACCCCTCTTTTCTCTCCTTTTGGAGAATCCATTTTCCAGAGAACCTCTTGACCGTAGACCTTCTACTGTTTGGGCTGTACTTTGAGCTGAGGAATTTCACTGCTTTGGTAGTTGCTGTCTTGATGGAATAACCTTGAATAAAGTGTTTTATTACCATTTTACTAATATTTAAACACCATTGTTACATGTACCGGGATACTTTTCTTCTTTTACATGCATTATTTTTGCTACCAAATTGAAACTTTATTTTCTTCAACTTATAGGCGGGCCAAATGACTTATAGAGAGGTTAGCTGTAGGGGAGCTGGGATTTGATTTACCCTTTCTTGTTTGCTTTCTGTTGTCTGTCATCAAACATTATTGCAACAATAAAGGATAGCAAGTAGAAGAATTTATTCAGATTTGCTTTACACTGACTCATCATTGTTTTCCTTTTACTTTCCTAGTTTGTTTTTAAGTTAACAGTGTTAAAATCAAAGCAGAGATAATTTTGTATCAGTGTAGAGATACTTTTATATTTTGTTTTTACTTGACATTGTATCATTTTATTGTATCATAAATCATTGTTTTATGATTTCCACTTTTACCAGGACCAAGGAATGGCCTTTTAGAATCCCATTTTGGATGGCTAGGCTTACAAACCTCTGACCTAGATGTTGAATTCCTTTCAACTTCTCTTTGTATTTTCTCCTCCTCCTCCTCCTCCTCTTCTTCCTTGTCTTATTCGACATCGTCTTCTTTGTCATTGTCTTCTTCGCTGTCATCTTCGTCTTCGTCTTCTCCTCTTTCTCCTTCTCCTCCTACCCTCTCTCTCCTCCTTCTTCTCCTTTTCCTTTTCCTTCTCCTCCTCCTCCTTTTTTTTTTTTTTTTTTAACCATACCTGACTGCTCAGAGGTTACTCTTGGCTTTGAACTTAAGAATCACTCCTGGTGAAAATTGGGAGACCATATGGGATTTCAGGGATTGAACCTAGGTTGCCATGTGCAAGGCAGGCCTCCTCCCAGCTATGCTGTCTCTGCAAGCAAGCTTTCTTTAGAGGTGGGGTGTGTAACCCCTGAGAATGTGAGCCCCTGTGAATATCTACATCAACCCATGTGCACCCACCTGAGCCCTCTTACCTGCTATGATGTACATCTCTGTGTCTGACCTGCTTCTAGGGTCCCTGATTTCTGCACAGTATGGACTTCCTGTCAAGAGTCAGGGAACTGAATCTATCTTTAGAAATTCTGTCTGATAGATTGGTTTCAGGTGTCTGTGAGAAAATTTTAAAGCTATCTTAGCACCAGCACATAACATTTTTTTTGTTTGTTTTATTTTTGCTTTTTGGGTCACACCTGGTGATTCACAGGGGTTACTCCTGGGTCTTCACTCAGGAATTACCCCTGGAGGTGCTCGAGGGACCATATGGGATGCTGGGAATCGAATGTGTGTCGGCCACATGTAAGGCAAATGCCCTATCCGCTGTGCTGTCACTCCAGCCCCAGCACATAACATTTTATGACCTTTCTTCACATAAGCCTCACAGAATCCTGGGGAGGGGTGCCAGTATTTCCACTTTGCAGGGGAGTTGCAGAAACTCAGAAAAGTGAATTCTTCTCTTATTGCACAATCCTTTCTCTTGAAGATAAAAAAATAACAAACAACCCATGGTCTCTTCTTCATGGTGGACTCAAAGGATTGTGCCTGGGGAAAAGACTGTGTTTGCGGCTTTGTGAAGCCATTAGCTCCATTGTTGGCTGTGGCTGGAGGTGCCGGGTTTTGATCTCCCCTGTTGCCATGGCGTGCTCTTTCTTACCTTGTGTTTATTTGCAGACCCGAATCATGGAGCTAGAAGGCAGAGTCCGAAGGGCGGCTGCAGAGAGGGGCGCTGTAGAGCTGAAGAAAAATGAGTTCCAAGGAGAGCTGGAGAAGCAACGGGAGCAGCTCGACAAAATCCAGTCCAGCCACAACTTTCAGATGGAGAGTGTCAACAAGTTATACCAGGACGAGAAGGCAAGGCCTGCTCTGCTTCCCACTGTCTGTTCTGAGTCAGTTTGTATACTTTAGGTTCTCCCAAGGGGAGGTGACACTTTAAGCATTCATATATGCCCATGAATACCAGGTGGGCTTACTGCAACTGTTGCAACGATAACAAAAGGGAACATTGGCTCTTGGCATTGACTTCTTTCTTTCTACAAATGCCTATCTACTCTGTGTTAGAACTTGTGTTTGATGCTTGTATCTGAAAGCAGAATAATAATTTGCTCTCAAATATCTCAGAATGGGAGGAGATGAGAGAGATGCTATCCCTAACAGAGAGCAGGGAGTTCAACAGTGCTTTTAGTGGGTTGTGGGATTCTCCAGAGGTGATGAGGGGCCTGGATGCTCAGCAGTGCATGAGTGCAGCATACTGTTGTATGGGGATGGAACTCGGAATCTTCTGCTCGTGCAAGCACACAATTTTCTGTTTTGAGCTATCTTCCGCACTCCAAGAATGTTAGTGTTGAGTTAGAAAAAAATAGAATCCTGCACAAAATAGACAAGTGACTTCTTGCTACTGAATATATCTAAACTTTTTATGTGTTTAAAAGTTTTTTTTTATAATTGCAAGACAGCACTTTCTTGTTTATTAAAGTGTGTTTGGATATGAACATCAGCATTTGTCCTCTATTTACAATTTCTGTGGTTACTGAAAGCATTGTCTGAAAGTATTATATACAATAAATTTGAGGAAGACCATATTTATGTAACAGCACAAGTTATATAACTATTGAACTGTTATTACTCTCTTACTGTGCCTACTTTATAAATTAAACTTGATCTTAGTCATGTTTATACAGGGAAAAGTCAGAATTCATTAGCGTCTTCGGTTTTAGCCTTACTGGGGGAAAGCAGGGCTGATTGTACCTTCCTTTCTTCAGTGTAGAAACCCATGACTAGTCACTGACGAGAATGGCATGCTCTTACTAACACAGATTCTTCTCTTTGTAAAAACATCTGCTTTGTCAGGAGGGGGCAAGATATCAAGATTAAGGATCTCAAGGTGGATTTGATTTTTGTATGATCCAGCACTGAGCATTGGTCAGAAAAGGAATTGTTTCTGTGTCAGAGTTCAGACTTGAAAATGTGAGAAATATTCCTTTTCATTTGTAGAATACTTTCCTGAAGTCACAATATGAATCTCTTCTTTGGGAATTGTTCTTACTTGGTTTCACTCCTAATATTTGTCATCATTTACTTTATAGGTAAATGATACTGTTTGTGTTCTTGAAACCTCCTTTAACTGAAGAGAACAGAATCCAGACTTTCCTCACAGCCACAATAGCTTGAAACACATTTTGGAAAAGAGTGGAGTTAATTCTCAAGGAATGTATTAGCAGACATTTCATCTGGTCTTTGTAGGGGTGCAGAGAAGGTCTTTGGGTATCTTTCTGTGGTGGTGCTCAGACCTCTTTCCCATTTCTTTAGTCCATTTTCCCTTTCTCTGTAGAGACACTATAAGAACTGTCCCTTTGGGTTGGAAAGCATCTGTTGCCTCTCAGTCTCTGATCCACTTTGAGTTGACTTTTGTTAAAGCAAGATAGTTTTTATTGAAACTTATTTAGAAATGTATCTTGGAGAGCCCAGCAAACTACTGAGAGTATCTTGCCTGCACGCCAAAGCCTGGCAAGCTACCTGTGACGTATTTGATATGCCAAACACAGTAACAAGTCTGACAATGTTTCTGGATCCGCGTGAGCAAATTGATGAACAATGGGAGGACAGTGACAGTGACAGTAACAGTGACAGTGATAGTGATGGAGAGTGGAGAGAAAGGGAGAAGTGTGTGTCGAGAGAACACAGGCTTCACCAGAGTGGAAAGAGGCAAACAAAGAAACAGAGAGACAACAGTTAGATTCTTGTTCCACGGAGAATATGGGCTTGAAGACCATGCCGACTTTGAGTTGAGTTTTCTGTAAAGTATGACATCTGGAGCCAGCTTTAATTTTTTACATGTGGTTTTCCAGTTTTACCTGCACCATTTGCTGAGGTGGCCATCTTTACTTTATTTCATGTCCTCAACTTTTGTGTTGAAAATTAGCTATTTCTTATGAGCTTTTGTATTTCTGAGATGTCTTTTGCAATTCCTTCTCTATCATCTCCAACCTGATTTGTTTGGATTTTCTCTCTCTTTTTTTCTTTGTGAGAAGAAGGTTTTGTCAATCTTGTTTATTCTTTTAGAAGACAAGTCTCTAGTTTTGTTGACTCTTTGTATTGTTTTATTGATTTCTGCTCTTTGTTTTTGGTATTTCCTGTCTTCTGCTTATATTGGGATTCATTTATTGTTCTTTTTCTAGTTTCTCAGGCTGTGAAGTCAGGTAATTGATTTGAGCTTTTTCTTCTTTCCTGAAGCTTGTACTGCCTTGAACTATGCCCATGGCTCTGTGTTTTTATTCTCATTTGTTTCATGGTGTCATTTCTCATTTTGAATTTGGGGCTACCCCTGGAAGTCCTCAAGGATAACTCCTGTTAGTTCTCAAGGGACCATATTAAGTATTGGGGTTGAACTTGGGTTGACTGCTTGTAAAACAGGCACCTTGCCTACTTTACTATTTCCCCAGACCCCATGGAATATTTTTATTCTTTGTTTTCCTTTTTGATCCAGTTTTTATTTACTAGTGTGTCATTCAGTTTCCAAAT
The DNA here is from genome assembly GCF_029834395.1 of Sorex fumeus. Lineage (NCBI taxonomy): Eukaryota > Metazoa > Chordata > Mammalia > Eulipotyphla > Soricidae > Sorex > Sorex fumeus. The sequence goes on from NW_026606103.1 coordinate 9,340,811, forward strand.
GTTGATCATTTCACTTAGCATGATACTCTCCATGTCTATCCACTTATATGCACATTTCATGGTTTCATTTTTTTGAACAGCTGCATAGTATTCCAGTGTGTAGATGTACCAAAGTTTCTTTAACCATTCATTGTTCTCAGGTACTCGGGTTTTTTCCAGATTCTGGCTATTGTAAATAGTGCTGCAATAAACATACAAGTGCAGATGTCATTTCTACTGTATATTTTTGCATCTCCAGAATATATACCCAGAAGTGCTATTGCTGGGTTAAATGGGAGCTCAACTTCTAGTTTTTTGAGAAACATCTATATTGTTTTCCAAAAAGGCTGAATCATTTGGCATTCCCACCACAGTGAAGGAGAGTCCTCTTCTCCCCACATCCATGCCAACACTGGTTGCTTTAGTCCTTTTGGATGTGTGCCAGTCTCTGTGGTATGAGATGATATCTCATGATTGTTTTGATCTGCATCTCCCTGATGATTAGTGATGAAGAGCATTTTATCATGTGCCTTTTGCCCATTCGGATTTCTTCTTTGAGAAAGTTTCTGTTCATTTCATCTCCTCATTTTCTGATGTGATTGGATGTTTTTTCTTGTAGAGTTCAACCAGTGCCTTGTATATCCTTGATATTAACCCAGAAGGGTATTGGGTGAATATAATTTCCCATTCTGTAGACTGTTTTGTATTCTGGTCACTGTTTCTTTTGAGTTGCAGAAGCTTCTTAGTTTAAGATAGTCCCACTTGTTTATCTCTGTTTCTGCTTGCTTGGTCGGTGGCGTTTCGTCTTTGAAGATCCTTTTAGCTTCAGTGTCATGAAGGTTTAGCTGATCTTTTCTCCAATGTACCTTATGGATTCTGGTCTGATGTCAGCGTCTTTAATCCATTTTGATCTGACTTTTGTGCACAGTGTTAGGTAAAGGTCTGAGCCCATTTTTTTACATGTAGGTGTCCAGTTTTGCCAGCACCATTTGTTAAAGAGGCTTTCTTTGCCCCACTTCACATTTGTTGCTCCCTTATCAAAGATTAAATGATCGTATATTTGAGGGTATATATATATCGTATATCATTGGTCTGACCGAAACGAGAAGACATCAATCACATCATGCCGTTTTCGACACTGGAGAAGAACTGTTCCTTGAAACATGTGACAGAAGAGGTGTTGGTGGTGTCGGTATACTTGTCAGCACGAACTTAGCCATGAGCATTGATTCATTCAAATGCCTAACAACCCGAATCGGACGATTACACTTGAATAGATGTGGCTCACTGCCGGCAGTTTCTATCTTTGTTGTTTATGCACCAACATCCAATTATGGTAAAAGAGAAATTGAGAAGTTCTACATGGAGCTGGAGAAATTCTGTAAAGAAGATCACATCTTCTACAAGATCATTGTCGGTGATTTTAATGCCAAGATAGGACCAAGAGGATCAGCCAATGAACTCCACATCGTGACCCATTGCCTAGAATGGAATGAACAGGGTGACAGACTGAGTTCATCATGTCAGCCAAGACCTTCCATGGTAACTCACAATTCCAAAAGGCTGAATCTAAACGTTGGACATGGGAGACTCCTGGTGGACGGTTCCACAATGAAATAGACCACATCATATTCAATTGGCGGTTTTGCCTAACCAATGTTGCTGTTGTCCCAAAATTCCAAACGGGATCAGACCACCGTCTCCTTCGTGCAGAATTCTACCTCACAGAACGAGGAGAAAAGAATGCAAAGTTTAAGAAGAGAACTACCAGAATGACCACAAACTGGAAGCTCTTTGGCTCTGTTGCGGCAACATGGGAAGATGCCGTCATTGACAACATTGATGAGGAATACGATCGAATGATTCAGCACCTCCATGATTGTGCGAGGAATGCCAAGAGAGAGATAACCACAAAAAACCACCTTTCTTCGAACACTCTTGAATTTATTCGCCAGTGTGGCTTGGCACATGCCTCAGGCAACTGCAAGCGAATGTCCGAGCTGTCAAAACTGCAGAGAAACCATGAAGGATGACCTCAAAGACAGGAGAATAGCGGTGCTGGTAGATGTGGCAGAAGCCGGGAAAAGCATTCGTAATGCCCGCATGTCCTTCACCAACTACAAGACCAAGATGACTGCCCTCCGACATCCTGATGGATCTATCACATCATCCAGAAGGGCAATGGAGAAGATTATTCATGACTTCTACTCAGATCTCTTTAATAGCCACGTCCACTTGCCCACATACCACATTCCACATGATGGATATGTCGTTCCCAATGTTCTCCCTTCTGAAATTCAACACAGCATCTCGTTGGTAAAGAAATGAAGAGCACCTGGCCCAGACAAGATCAGACCTGAACACCTGAAGAACTTACCATCAGTACTCATCAATACTCAGGTCTTTCTTTAATTTACTGGATGCCTGTTCCACCATTTCTTTGAGTTCATTAAACATCTACAACATTTCATTTCTGAATTTTTTACTGGAGAGATTGTATTTGTGGGTGTTCCCTGTTGAGGCTTCTGGGCTCTTTTCTTCATCCTCTCCTTATGGTGGGGATTTTCTGTTTCTTCATATTGCTGTGGTAGTACGGAGGTGGGACACTCTAGTTTACTATCAGTGTTCCCTTCTTGCTGTGAGAAAGGATTCCGGATGAACACGGTCGATGGTGGTCACCTTTTCCCCCTTCTGGAATACTAACTTTCTCTGTGGTGCTCCTCTGTGACCTATGTGAGGCCTATACTGAAGCTTCAGAGGATGTGTTCTTTTATGTTAGTCTTACTCAGTTTTTTGTGTTCACATTTATTTGGGTGAGATTGGAATGGGCTAGTGGACTGTTGGCCTAATGTGTTTTAGCCAGACTGTCCGCCTCAGAATTAGGTAACAGAAATTGAGATGTGAGTCCAAAGCACTGGGAAAGGGGAAAATTACTGTGGTTGCATGAGCAGCTGCTGCCCCGGAGGCCACGCCCACCACTGCAGCTTTGTTTGTGAGGGAGTCTACATTGGTGCCTGAGCTACATTGGTGCCTGAGCAGGATTAATGTCCCACTTCTGATGCAGTCCTTAAACTTGCCGGGGATGCCCTCTACTGGGTACTCAGGGGGCACCTTGGCCAAGAGGGAAGGTGGGTCTTGCAGTTCCCTGGGTTGGTTTTTTGGGTATGCCACATCCCAAAATGACTGTTGGTATATAATAGATTAAATAAAACATTGATTGTTTCTTTTTCTTAGCTCGAATAAAATTCCATTGCCACTATTTAATTCTAGAACATTTAATCCCAAAAAGAAATGTGTACTTAAATAAAATGTCACTCCTCAGCTTCCTCCATCTCCCCTATCCCTGGAAACAATTGTCATCATGAATAGGTTTGTTTCCAGTATATTAGCTCAGCTGAATTATCTGGTTGGTGACATTTGTCTCTGACTTCTTTCAGGGTTATGTATGTAGTAGAATGAATCTGGACTATATTCATTTCTGTAGTTAAGTAATAGTCTCTCAGGGTATACCTCATCTTCCACTCACCTGTTGATGGATATTTGGGTTGTGTTCTCTTTGGGCTGGAGCAGTAACACAGTGGTAGGGCGTTTGCCTTGCGTGCAGCCAGCCCGGCCGAGGCGGGTTTGATTCCTCTGCCCCTCTCAGAGAGCCTGGCAAGCTACCGAGAGTATCTCGCCCGCACGGTAAAGCCGCCCCTCTCAGAGAGCCTGGCAAGCTACCGAGAGTGTCTCGCCCACACGGCAAAGCCTGGCAAGTTACCCGTGACGTATTCAATATGCCAAACACAGTAATAACAAGTCTCAAAATGGAGACGTTACTGGGCCTGCTAGAGCAAAAATTGATGAACGATGAGAGGACAGTGGAGGACAGTTTTCTTTGGGAATCTTATGAATAATCCTACTGTGAATATCATGACAAGGCTTTGACAGGATATTTCTTCAGTTTTTCTTGGTGACAGCCTCCAAGAACCACCAGGCACTCAAACATATAGGACTTTTTGAGGAGCCTTTTCAAGGTGGCGTCCCGTTTTACATACTTACCAGCTGTGGTTGAGGGTTCCAGTTTCTCTCTGTCTTCCTGGTTACTTGTTCTTTTCTTTTACTAACTTGTAACCATCTTGGGATGGATGAAATGATGCGTTTTATTTTGTATTACATTTCTCTGATACCCAACATTATTGAGCATCTTTCATGGACTTGCAGGCTACACACATATCTTCCTCAGGAAGAAATCCATTAGATTCATTGCCTGGCCTGGTTTTTCTTTTTTGGAAGTTAGTAGAGAATTCTGCTTCTGCTCTTCTCTCTTTGAGGTCTTCCTTGATCGCATCTCTGCACTGCTTTGCAAGCTCGGACATTAGCTTGCGGTTGCCTGAGGCATGCGCCAAACCACGCTGGCGAATTAGCTCAAGAGTTTTCGAAGATAGGCGACTTTTTGTGGCTATCTCTCTCTTGGCGTTCCTCGCACATTCATGGAGGTGCTGAACCAGTCGATCGTATTCCTCGTCAATGTTGTCAACAATGGCATCTTCCCATGTTGCCGCAATAGTACCAAAGAGTTCCCAGTTGGTGGTCATTCTGGGAGTTCTCTTTTTGAACTTTGCAGCCCTTTCTCCCCGCTCTGTGAAGTAGAATTTTGCACGAAGGAGACGGTGGTCCGATCCCGTTCGAAATTTTGGGACAACAGCGACATCAGTCAGGCAAAACTGTCGATTGAATATGATGTGGTCTATTTCGTTGTGGAATCGTCCACCGGGAGACTCCCATGTCCATCGTTTAGATTCTGCCTTCTGGAACTGTGAGTTACCATGAATGGTCTTGGTCGACATGATGAACTCTGACAGTCTCTCACCCTGTTCGTTCCATTCTAGGCCATGGGTCCCGATGTGAAGTTCTTCAGCTGATCTTCTCGGTCCTATCTTGGCATTAAAATCACCCACAATGATCTTGTAGAAGGTGTGGTCTTCTTTATAGAACTTCTCTAGCTCCATGTAGAACTTCTCGATTTCTCTTTCATCATAATGAGATGTTGGTGCGTAGACAACGAAGATAGAAACTGCAGGCAGTGAGCCACATCTATTCAAATGTAAACGTCCGATTCGGGTTGTTAGGCATTCGAATGAATCAATGCTCTGGCCAAGTTTGTGTTGACAAGGACACCGACGCCTCCAACACCTCTTTTATCGCATGTTCCGAGGAACAATTCTTCTCCGGTGTCAAAAACAGTATGGTGAGATTCGTGCCTTCTTGTCTCGGTCAGACCAATGATGTCGTACTTGATCATTCGCGCTTGTACCATCAGGTCCTCGATGGATGCATCTGATGCTAGCGTACGTGCATTGAAAGTACAGACGATCATTTTTGTCTTCCTTCGTTGTGGCAGCCTAGGTCGGCCTTGAGATTTTGTCGGCCTCTCCTTTCTCATCCTTCTCAGTGCTGCCATGTCGGTGAAGCCTTCAGGGTCAGGTGAATGAGACCAGTTGTAGTTACTGGTTTTGGCATATCGAATACACAGCGGATAGCTTGCCAGGCTCTTCCGTGCGGGCGGAATACTCTCGGTAGCTTGCCAGTCTTTCCGAGAGGTATAGAGGCTTTTGGGGTGGCCTCTAATCACCCTTGTAGGTGTTACCATATTTGAACCTTATCAAATATGGTACGACAATTCCAGAAGATGGGTATTTAGTGCCTTATGATGTGTCGCGCGGCAGCTTGCGGCCGCGCGGGTCCGGAAAGCGTCCTGGAGTGTGGAGACGGCTGGGTAGTGGAAGTAGTGTCGAGAGTGGAAATCTGCCAGTGGGGTATTTATCTGGGTAGGGTGGGTCTCCTGTGCACAATTCGATCCCTGGGTGGTTGATGGAAGCAGACAGGGCAGGGTAGGGTGGGGCTCCTGATTAGAATCCCTTTGTCACCTGTGGTGGTGGGAGCAAGCAGAGAAGCTCTGTCCCTGGGTCCGCCGAGCCTGGAGTCCAAGCAGAAGTACTGGTAGATGCGGCAGAAGCCGGGAAAAGTATTCGTAAGGCCCGCCTGTCCTTCGCCAACTATAAGAGCAAGATGACTGCCCTCCGACGTCCTGATGGATCCATCACATCCTCCAGAACGGCAATGGAGAAGATTATCCATGACTTCTACTCAAATCTCTTCGATAGCCATGTCCACTTGCCAACATACCAAATTCCACAGGATGGGTATGTCGTTCCTAACGTTCTCCCTTCCGAAATCCGACACGCCATTTCGTTGGTAAAGAAGCAAACAGCACCCGGCCCAGACAAGGTCAGACCTGAACACCTGAAGAACCTGCCGTCAGTACTCATCAATACACTGGCTCGGCTCTTCACTCGCTACCTGTCTGAATGCAAGGTTCCGTCCCAATGGAAAACCAGCAGGACCGTACTACTGTTCAAGAAGGGAGACATCCATGACATTGGCAACTATCGCCCGATCTGCCTATTGTCTGTCATCTACAAGCTGTTCACTCGAGTCATCCTGAATAGGATTGGCAGAACACTAGATGAAGGACAACCATGCGAGCAAGCAGGGTTCCGCAAAGGATTCAGCACCATCGACCATATCCACACGGTAACCAAGCTCATTGAGGTTTCTCGGGAGTTCAAGATGCCGCTCTGCTTAACATTCATTGATTTAAAGAAGGCCTTTGATTCTGTTGAGACGGAAGCGGTCATTGAAGCCCTAGCCAATCAGGGCATTCAAGCCCAATACATCAGGATCCTCCGTGAGCTGTATTGCGGATTCACTACCAGGATCTCACCATTCTACAAAGAAGTGATCGTTGATGTCAAGAGAGGGGTGCGGCAGGGTGATACCATTTCACCGAAACTCTTCAGTGCCACCCTCGAGAACATCATGCGACGACTGGAATGGGAAGAAATGGGAGTGAAGATAGATGGTCGGCAACTACACCACCTCCGCTTTGCTGATGACATTGTTTTAATAACACCAAACATCAGCCAAGCGGCACAAATGCTGGCCGACTTTGACCGTGAGTGTGGAAAGGTAGGACTACAGCTGAATCTTACGAAGACAATGTTTATGAGAAACAGCCTTGTTCCTGACGCCCCATTCGCTCTCAATGGAACGACCATCTCCGAATGCAACAGCTATGTGTACCTAGGTCGAGAGGTCAACATGAGAAATGACCTGGCACCCGAGCTGCGCAGGAGGAAGAGAGCGGCTTGGAACACCTTCAAGAACGTCAAAGAAATAGCTAAGAGGACGAAGAACCTCCGGCTCCGGGCACATCTCTTTGATTCCACTGTTCTTCCTGCATTAACATATGCCTCAGAGACCTGGGCCCTACGCAAACAAGATGAGAACGCCATTCAGGTCTCCCAAAGAAGAATAGAAAGAGCTATGCTTGGAATAACACGTTTCACTCAAATGAGAGAACGAATCCGGAGTTCTGACATCCGTCGACGATCAAGGATCAGGGACGCTGTCTCATATGCCAAGGTGTCGAAAATCAGATGGGCTGGTCACGTAATGAGATTTAAAGACGACCGTTGGACTAGAGCTGTTACTGATTGGATTCCACGGGATGTCAAGAGACCGCGTGGCCGCCCACCTACCAGATGGTCAGACTTCTTTGTCAAGGTCATGAACGATCGGTTTGAGGCCCTCCATGTTCCCGGAGCGAAGAGATGCCATTGGGCTACACTAGCACGCGACAGGGACAAATGGAGACGTTACTGGCGCCCGCTCGAGCAAATCGACGACTAACGGGAAGTTAAGTGATTAAGTGAGTAGAGAATTGAAATTTTCGATATGTGACTAACATACTTGTTGGATGGCACTGATCTGTCTGGGAGACTTTGGGTTAAAAGGTAAGGTAAAGGTAAGGTAAAGGCCCTCCCGTTGATCGTTGATTTGCTCGAGCGGGCCCAGTAACGTCTCCATTGGAGACTTTGTTGTTACTGTGTCTGGCATATCAAATACTCTCGGTAGCTTGCCGGGCTCTCCGAGAGGGGCGGAGGAATCGAACTCGGGTCGGCCATGTTGGCCACTTGTAAGGCAAACGCCCTACCCGCTGTGCTAAGAAGAATAAAAACTTTTTCATAAAAAATTTTTTGGGGGAGAGGGTCTCCTAGCGACCCCAGCAGTGCCTGGAGACTGTGCAGCACTGGGAATTAAATTCAGGCTTATGGTCTCTGTCTCTTAGGCCACATTCCCAGCTCAGTGCATTCATTGTTATTACTGTGTCCAGGTCACTAAGATTCATTGGTTTCCTAGGGTCACTATGGAAATGGAAATGTCATCACAATGGAGTCATTCAGACAAATGATCACCTGTGGGTTGCTCAGGGTTAGATAGCTCGAGGGTTTTCTTGAAGTGTGACTTAAAATTAAGATGAATTTCTAGCAGGTTGATTTATTTTAATGGGCCAAATACTCATTAAAAGTTTCCTTCTCTTCCTTACAATCAACTTTAAATATCCAGTTATCTCTTTACAGTTAGCACTTAATTTTTTTTTTTGTCATTTATGTGTAATTAAGCTTGCTGGAAGATTTTTTTTTTTGAGCCAGGTCTAGAAGTTCTTGGGGCTATTTCTGTCTTAGTGTTCAGGAGATGCTCATAGCAGTAATGAACCTGGGAATGTTAGTGTCAGGGATAGAACCTGGGGCTCCAGCAAGCAAAATATCTACTCCGCCCTTTGAACTATTTCCTACTCTCAAATTACTATAATTTCATAAGTAAGATTTCCCTGTGAGTTTTTGTGATAGAATATAATTGTTTAATCCTTCTATTTTTCAGTTTTGTTTCAGCATATGATACTTTTTGTACCTATGCAAGATGGGAATCTAATAACAGTTTAGGATGTTAAATATATTCACATTGTCCTGCAGTGACTTCTAGAACATTAAAGAAATCTTGTAAAAATGAGAGATTACTTTGTGCACATTAAATCCTAATGCCCCTCTCCCAACTCTCAGCCATTGCAACCACGCTTTTACTCTCTTTTCTGTGATTTTGCTGCTATAGGTATCTCATATGGGTGGAATGACATAGTTTTTATTCTTTTGTGACTGACCTATTTTGCTTACCACTGTATTATCAAGGTTCATCCACGCAGCTTTTGCCACTCCTTTGAAAGCTGCATAATGTAATATTCTGTTACTTTTATACACCATACTTTCTTTCTGTATGCTTCAGTTGAGGTTTACTCTTTGGTGAATACGTCTAGAGTGGGATTGCTGTATCATAAGATAATCTTTTGTCGTGTGTGTGTGTGTGTGTGTGTGTGTGTGTGTGCGCGTTGCCAGGAATCAGACCCAAGGTTTCATGTGCAAGGAATGCACTCAACCACAAAACTAACCAGAAGCCCAAACTTTGACTTTTGGATTGAGCACGTACAGCCAGGAGCTGGGAGCTTCAGGATTGGATTCCCCCTGTGAATCATGTCACGGCTTATTCTCTCTGAGAGATTCACTGAAGATATCATGGGAGCTTCTCTCTTACTGGGCTACAAAATTATACCCTGAGTTCTCCCTAAATAAGCACTGGATTTGTTTGACCAGATTTCCTTTGGGGAGCAGGAAAATCCAGAGAAAGCTCCATCCAGGTCTGTAAGAGTGAGGGCCAAACAAAGAGAGCCAAGAGAAGACAGGCAGAGAAGAGGGTGTGACATGGCTGTCCTCAACTGCAACGAGTGTCTCCAAGTGGGGGCAGGGCAGTGGTTTTATGGGACAGAGCGACTGAGCTAGGACGTGAGCCAGGGCTGGAGTGCCTGCTTTACATGCTTTCATAGTCTGGTCCTCTGTTATTTAGTGTTTCAGTTGCTTTGCTTTTATTGCTGGGTCTTCTTCCCTAGATCTCAGGGGGTCCAGTTGGGCAAGTACTGAGGAGGAGTTTGTGTCCACAGCAGGCTGGCTGGGTTCTGGATTGGACATTGGCCTGTTTGCTGCTGAAAAGGTCCCGGTTCCTGCCCTGTGCAGAGGCTTGTGTGAGGACAGTGGCCTTCAGGGAACACATGAGGAAGCGGCTGGTCTGCATGCTGCTCTGCCCTGACTCTATCTTCCAGTGCTGCCAGTCCTGTACTGCTTCTCCTGCCTCTGCTGCTGCCTTCCCTGCTCTGGGTGGGCACCATGTGGGCACTTTGCACCCCATTAATAGGCCTTAGGGACAGAGGAAAGAAGAGCAGAAGCTGGCAAGGAATGAGGCTGTCTTCTCCAGGCAGGGGTCCCTGTACACGCTCCCCCCTGTTAGTTAGGAATGTAATGTGCAGTGTGATGGACTGGGATTGGTTCCTCCATGGAGGAGCAGTGTTGTTTACTCCTTCTTCTGATTTCAGGCTGGAAAGTAGATCCTCAAGTTTGTTCTATTTCAAGCCACGGATATCTCATAGTCCACAAAGGGCAGCAACCTGCGTCCCCCCAACAGCTGCTGTGTGGGAAAGGAAGTGGGTCCTTCTATTTCTACACCTAGACATGTTGCCAAGGCTCTTCTAAGATGTGCACATGTTTTCTCTTCCTTGCAGGCAGCTTTGGTGAATAATATCACTTCCAATGAGAGGCTCATCAAAACCCTTCAAGGTTAGTTTCATTCTTTTTCTTTCTTCCAGTCTTCCAATGGGCTTTTTAAGAACCTGTCTGTCCTTATGACATGGTTCTTATCCTGGACTAGTGTAATGGAGTCCTGTGCACTTACCTTAATGAGTGATTAGCTCTTCTGATCCTTTCTGCCTTAAAGAATTTTTCCTTAAATGTGTTACACATGGGGCTGGAGCAATAGTACAACCTTACACCTGCCTTGCCTTTCTCATGCTGAGCCAGGTTTGATCCCCGGTACCCCATATGGTCCTTCGAGCACTGCAAGGAATGATCCCTGAGTGCAGAGCCAGAAGTAACCTCTGAGCATCACTGCGTTGGCTCCAAAATAAAATAAAATCCAAATGCACAAACTATATATATATTACTCAGTACATTATAAACTGGAGCAATAGCACAGCGGGTAGGGCTTTTGCCTTGCACGCGGCCAACCCAGGTTCGATTCCTCCATCCCTCTCAGAGAGCCTGGCAAGCTACCGATAGTATCAATATGCCAAAAACAGTAACAACAAGTCTCACAATGGAGTTATATAGAGATGAATTCAGACTCATTTTAATATGTAAATTAAATGTCTGCAGAACCACTTACATATATTAATGTATACAATCTCTTTTAATTAGTTGCCCTGATTACAGATTTTCATCACATAGCTTAATATTATCCAGCAGTTCTAATTGCATTCCTGTGCTCCTCCAGCAAAGGTAGTAATAGGGTGAACCCTCTGTAGGGTGCACCCCTCTTCCACTGTACTTGAAGCTCAGCGGAGTCTAGTGGGCCTTAAAATGTGCTGACAGGAGCACAGGAGAGAGGAGAGCTTGCCTGGCTGAGCAGGGATTATCCCAACTGCAAGCCTCAGTTAGTGCCTGTTGGAAGGTTTGCTTGGAGACTTTGTGCCCAGCACTAGAAATGTGGTTCATAGATGTGGAATTTTTCCATTTTCTTTCATTTACCAAAATTTGTTGTTGCTTCTGACCCATGACCCAAAAGTGGTAGTGCCAAGTGCTCCTCCCAGGGCAGTCCTCAGGGGCTATGGAGTGCCAGGATCAGACCCAGGCCTCCACCATCAAGGCCTCTGAACATCTCCCTGCTGATTTCCAGTAATTTAATTAAAGCTAAATTTCATTAATTTGAATTTTTTGGTAGACATCTGGTTATTGGTAAAATAATGTATCTTTGGGAGAACTTTGGTATATCAGTCTAATTCTTTTAAATTATATTTTAATTAATATTTAATAAATGTTGGGCTGGAGCGATAGCACAGTGGGTAGGGTGTTTGCCTTGCACACAGCCAACATGGCCGACCTGAGTTTGATTCCTCCGCCCCTCTCAGAGAGCCTGGCAAGCTACCGAGAGTATCTTGCCTGCATGGCAAAGCCTGGCAAGCTACCCATGGCATATTCGATATGCCAAACACAGTAACAACAAAGTCTCACAATTGAGACATTATGGGCCCGCTCGAGGAAATCAATGAACAACGGGAGGACAGTGACAGTGACAGTTTAATAAATGTTTATGGTATCTATCTATAAAATGACTATACCCTCCACCACTGTCTGTTCATCACTTTTAGTTTGGTCTTCTCTCCTCCCACACTGTTAGGTAATTGGTTCTGTAGCAGTCTGTTTTTTAACTGTGTATTTCATGTAGTCTAAATTCAGATCAAGAATTCCAGCTGAGTTGAAATATATCATAATTGTATAATACATATATTAGAAAGATTTAATATGAGAAATAAAGCAAAATATTCGTGATTTTTTGTTTGGTTTGTTTCACTATATTTTTGTTTTATTTCATTACATGTTGTTATAATATTTTCTTTCTGCTTAAATAAAATATATTGTTTGGGCCAGAGAAAGAACACTTGCCTTGCCATGGTCTACCCTAGTATGGTCTTCAGCACCTCATATGGTCCCCTGAGTGTGGCCAAGAATGATCCCTGAGTCCAGATCAGGAGTAAGCCCTGAGCACCACTGGGTATGGGCCAAAAACAAACAAAAAAAAGACGAAATGCAACAACAAAAGGATTATGACTTACAGCCTTTCCTATACCTGGTATCTTTAGTTCGTTTTACCATGGTGTAGTTGACATGATATTTAAAGTGTTTGCTCTGACAAATTTTGACATAAGTATACACTTTAAGTAACCACCACAAAAAGCAGCACAGACAAAGCATACTCATCCCCCCTCAAGAGTTCCCTGATGCCTTTTAGCAAGGATCACCCTCTCATAGTCCTCCCAAGACATTGCTGACCTGCCTTCTTTGCCTATATATTTGTTTGCCTTCTTATGATTCTGTATACGTGGGATCAGACTGTATAAGTCCTGTGTGATCTGACTTCACTCAGCATTATTTTGAGGTTCATCCATGTTGTAGAGGGACATGGAATTCTTGACGAAAGTGTGTCTTGAGAAAGGTGTTTCTCAAGGGCATTTGCTTCTTTTTATTTATTACCGCTGAGTAGAAGTCTATATATTTAGGTTTGGTTTGAAAATGGAACCATTGTCCAGAGGCAAAAGGACTTAATCCAGAGCCTGGCAGCTTGCAGCAGAAAAGTGAATGGACCACGCGTTAAAGTACAGGCGCTGTGCTTCCCCAGGAGGGAAAGGGTGTTGCTCCCTTCCGCCTCTTCCCCTCCCCCCTCCCCCCAGCAAGGTGGCCGCCCGCTTCAGAGCTTATAGGGAAGCCAGGTATGAGCCGGCAGTGACAGGGTGACAGGGCAACTGCAGTCTCATGGGAAAGGGGGGCGGTACGCGCTTGTCCTTCACGCCCTACCAAGGTCCTGAGTTACCCCCCACAAGCGGCTCTCCAGCACAGCCATAACACCAGATGCACAGAAACCAATCTCATAATTATCTGGCTCTTTGCAGAAAACCAAAATTCGTGGCCACTATAGCAGCCGCACAACATTATATGATTCTCATAACCAACTATAGAAAACAAAGTATTTCACAATGCCTTTTCAGCAATTCTGATTGTTGGGGGGGAAACTCTAAACAATAATGGTGCATCTTTTGTCGAAATGATGAATGTAATCAATGTAGATAAGAGTTAAGTAGAAATCATCTGCCTCACAGGAATTGGGTGGGGTGGGAGGGGGGTTATATTGGGGTTCTTGGTGGTGAAATGTGAGTACTGGTGAAGGAAAGGTGTTTGATCATTGTATGACCGAGACTTAAGCCTGAAAGCTTAGTAACTTTTCCCACAGTGATTCAATAAATAAATATAAGATGAAAAATAAATAAAACTATGAAAAAAAAGTAAGGTGGAGTTCATGCTCAATTCAATCAGCTAATCAGTGGCTGAATAAATAGCAGTACTCCTACATAAAAAAAAATGGAATCATTGTTTTTCCTTGTTAGGCTAATTGAAGTGTAATTTACATCACAATAAACTAAAAGTACTCTACCTTTGCAGTGTACTCTCCTCTCTGTTTTGGCAAACACACAGCCCCCATAAACTAGTGTTTCTCAACTGGGAGGCATATGATCCCATGCAGGCCCCTAATATATTCCAAGAGAGACACAGGTGAAAACTGTGTCCATGGGGGGTCACTGCAGGAGACTATGGGTCCAGACAATAGCAAATGGGGACCTTAGGGAGGGAAAAAGCTTGAAAGGCTCCCTAGTATGAAAAAGATAGAGATGTTCATCAGTCCTTACCCTTAGCTCTGCAGACAGCCCTAGTCATACTGTGGCTGCAGTTCTCCATCCCTGCTGGTTTTTATTTTATAGTATGAATGGTTTTTAAATTTTCATTAGTGTTTTAAAGATTGATCCTTATTGCCATATATTTGCAGTTCACTTAAATCCTCCACTCTTCCCACCCTCCCAGAGAACTTTGTGGATGGAGAGTGGTGAGGATGGGCTTTGGAAGAGGCGGAGTATGTCCAGGGCTGGCTTGGGACCCTTGGTGCTGCTGGCCACTCAGTCTGGCGCCACCAGCTTTCTCTGGTGCTGTCAGTGTATCATTTGTCAATAAGCTTTAAAGTTGAGAAAGGCTATTAGGAGTCCAGTCATCATTGAAACAGGATGCTGGCTTTCCTTCAAAAAAGAAAGCTCAGTTCCCAGATTGGAAGTTCTGTGAATAAAGCAGTAATGTCAGGGAAGGAAGTCCATGATAGGACGCCAGCCTGAAGCCTTGCTGCTGAGGGCCAGGACCTCACCAGAACATGCTGTTAGCCAGGGGCTGGAAACAGATATTCACAGACAAGGACCTGTGCTCTGGGAGAGACCTTGTGTGCAACTGCAGGTTCTTGAAACTGAGGGAGAATGAAGGGACAAGAAATGAGTACGTGCTTGGTTGGAGGTCAAGAATGCGACTTGAAAGATTTGGAGTAGTCAGGGGCAGGTTTCCAGAGGCTTACTCATGACAGGCTGCTCCTTGTCTTCGGGCTGCAGTTCCCTGAGAAGGTGCGAGGTTCTCATCCTTCCCCTCAGTTCCTTGTGGGCTGCAGCCTATGTCCATCTGCTGGGTTCTGCTGTGTTGCTGCTGTCCCAAGTCCCGTATGTACTTTGTGTTCTTCTGGTGACCCGTGTCCTTGTGTCCTTTTCCTGGTTTAGACCAGTTAAAAACCCTGCAGAAGAATTATGGCAAGCTGCAGCAGGATGTCCTCCAGTTTCAGAAGAACCAGACCAACCTGGAGAGAAAGTTCTCCTATGACCTGTGAGTGTGCCTTGAACTAAAACCTTTTTTTCCTAAAACCGGGGTGGGGGAGAGGGCGCTTCTATGGACCTCTGGGGGAACTAATATGGGCCTCTGGGAGACTCATACAGGCCTCCGGGGCTTATATGGGCTTCTCGGGGAGCTAATATGCCCACTGGGGGTTTTGGGCCTCTGATGGCTAATACAGGCCTCTGGGAGCAGGGGTAATATGGGCCTTTGGAGTTAATATGGGCCTCTGGGGGATAATATGGACCTCGGGGGGCTAAAATGGGCTTCTGCGGGGTAATATGGGCCTCTGGGGTGTAATATGGGTCTCTGGGGGCTAGATGGCTCTCGATGGGGGCTAATATGGCTCTCAGGGGTTACATGGGTTTCTGGGGGGGGGATGCGTAATATGGGCCTCTGGGGGGCTAATATGGGCCTCTGCAGGATAATATGGTCTCTGGGGGTAATATGAGCCTCGGAGTATAATATGGGTCTCTGGAGGCTAAATGGGTCTCGAAGGAGTCTAACATGGGTCCCAAGGGTTACATGGATTTCTGGAGGGGGTAATATAGGCCTCTTGAGTGGGGAAAATGGGTCTCTGAGGTTAATGCGGGTGTCTGGGAGTTGATATGCACCTCTCGGGGGGGCTAATGTGCTCCTCTGGAGGGCTAATATGGACCTCAGGGGAATAATATGGGTCTTAGATTAATATGGGTCTCTTGGGGGTTAATACACATTTCTTGGGGGGAGGTAGGGCAGAATATGCTCCTTTAGGAGCTAATATGGGCCTTTAGGGAAGTAATATGGGTTTCTGGGGGCTAATATACACCTCAGGGGTACTGATGTTCTCCTCTGGCATGCTGATATGGACCTCTGGTGTGCTAATATGGGTCTCTGGGGCCTAATATGCACCTCTGGGGGCTAGTCTGGGCCGCTGTTGGCCTAATCTGATGTCAGCCCTGCTTAGACTTCCTATGGATTGTTATATGTGGTTCATGGGGCTTAAGCCTAGTTTACGTCTCCGGCGCTCATTCTTCCTCTTGCTAGAGTATTTAGGACCTGGGGGATGCACAGGCAGCCTAGCACCTGTCCTTTGGAAGTAATGCATTTCATTTATTTATTTATTTCACTGGGGGTCTCTCAGTGATTTCCCTTGGGCCTGTGATAGTCTGTGCTGGGTCACTGCTCAGGCTTGGTAGTGACATGCTGCCTTTGGGCAGTAGTGATGGGGGCCATGAGAGCCATACCCAGAGAAAGGCTGGGGAGCCCTGTGCTGGAGACTTGCCCTATGAGTTCTCTTCCCTTTTTGACTTAAAATTTTTTTTTTTTTAATTTAGTCACTCACAATGTTACTGGGCCCGCTCAAGCAAATCGATGAACAAAGGGAGAACAGTGACAGTGACAGTCACTCTATGAATTACAAAGTTTCAGGTGTGCACCAGTCCCTTCCCTGGTGTCGGTTTCTATCTACCAATGTCCCCAGTTTCCCTCTTACACCAGCCTGCCTCTGTGGCAGGCACTTTTTTTTGGAGAGGGCGGTGCATACCTGGCTGTACTAAGGGCTTACTCCTGGTTCTGCACTCAAGGATCATTACTGGTAGGTTTGGAGAACCGTATGGAATATCAGCTGTGTGCAAGGTAAGTACCCCACCTGCTGTACTATTGCTCCGGCTGTGACAGGCACTTTGTAGTAAATTTTTAGCACTGTGTAGCTTACAATACTGTTACAGATTGGGTTTTATATATTACACTCTACCATGGTCATAATGTTTTTTTCTTCGGTGCTTTCTCTATCTATATTTGTAACTTCACTCAGCATGAAACTCTCCAGATCCATCCATGTAGTAGCAAATAGCATAATTTTTATCTTTTCTTATGGACAAGTAATAATCCACTGTGTATATCTACCATAGTTTCTTTTTTCACTTTTCTTTTTTCACATCAGTTCTTGGGCCTTTGTGTTGTTTCTTGATTTGGGCCCTTATGGATAGTTCTGCAATGGACATAGGAGTGCAGATGCCTTTTCTACATTGTTTTTGGGCTCTTGGCATGTATTCCAAGTAGAATTGCTGAGTTAATTGACTTTGAATTGTATTTCTAAATTTCTGCAATGAGAGTGGATTACTTGTATTATTCTAAGTTTTATTGAGGTATACTTGCAAATGTGTATATTTAAAAGTACAGTGTGATGTTTTGATACACTTGTACAATTACAAAATAATTTTCTCAGTCAAGTTAATTAGCTATCCATCACCTCATTGTGCGTGTGGAGTGTGTGATGTGGTATGTGTTGTGTGTGCAGTGGATTTGTGGAGTGTGTGCGTATCATGTGACTGTGCCTTTGTATGTATGTGGAGTATACATATGTTGTTTGTGTGCAGTGTGTAAATAGCATGTAGGTATGTATGCAGTAAGGAAACTTAAGATCAGCTCTTAAGGCCAGAGAAGCACCTCTGCAGGCTGGTGTGCCTGCTTTGTATGCAGGATGTCTAGGTTTGATTGTTGGCACCACTAATCGTCCCCTAAGCATCACCAGGAGTGATCAATCCCTGAGCACCTGTGGGTGAGACCTCCATCCCTGAAAAGAGATGTAAGTCTCCAGTAAATCTTTCATGTAAAAATGATATATCTGATACATTTTTGTAGTCAGAATACAGCAGGAAGCTTTCAAAGGATTGCCAAACCCAGGGACTGAAGCAATAGTACGACAGGTAGGGCTCTTGCTTTGCATGCAAGCCCACCTAGCTTCAGTCTCCAGCATCCCAAATTGCCCCCTGAGCCCTGCCAGGAAGGATTCCTGAGTGCAGAGCTAGGATTAAGCTCTGAGCACCCCTGGGTGTGGCCTCAAAACAAAAACAAAACAAAACAAAACAAAACAAAAAGTTAAGCTCATTAGTAAATTAGTAAGGTAATTTTTTAATTTTTATTTTTTAAATTTTATTTTCATAAAGTTGTTCACAATAATTGTTTACATTCAACATTCCAACACCAATCCCACCACCATTATTACACCTTCCCACCACCATTATTTCAAATTTTCCCACTGCCACCCAAGCCTGTCCCCTATGCAGTTGCTAAATAATTTATTTTGTATTGCTTGTTATGAATAGTATGAAATATCATGCGGCTGTGAAAGCGGCTGTGTGCTTCTGGAATTCTAAAATTTTTTAAATATTTGGTGTCCAGAGGCATCTCTGGCGTGCTGCTGTCTTCTGAGATTCATTTGTGAGTCTCTAAATCATAGCCATTAATGCACTTAAGTGGCACCCAGGACTGTTCTTGGGCTTGACTGCAGGGAACTAGAAGGGTGGAAAAATGGGGGGGAGGTGGTGGCCCATCCCCGACACCATGAAGTCTAGAGTTTTCAGTCACTAGTTCTGCATCCCTGGGTTTTTCAGTGGATTCTCATGTGTGGGGTCATGGGACCAGCCTGTGAAGGTGGACCATGAGTGTGGCAGCGATTGGGTTCTAAAGGTTTGAGGCTGCCGGTGTTCATTTGGGGCCCCCTCCAAGGTGTCCCAATGAAATCAAACTAGCAGGTAAAGTAATTTTTGAGTGTCGAAAATAACGTATTCTGTGTAGTTTTCCTTCATAGGAACATGCAGTCAGTCGTAGGGAATCTGGGGTCATAGACCACTGCAATAGCCAGAATGATCATCCTTATTTACTTCTCTCTAGACCACTAGGACTGTTTTCATATAATGTCACTGTGAAAGATTCTAAATAGAACTTTGAGTTAATTGTATTTTGTATGTATGAAAATCCATATTGATTCCCAAAGTATGTGTGCGTGTGTGTTGTGTGTAGGGATGGAGGTGGTGGGGTTGGGGGTCTTCACACACATGGGGTATGTGTTCTGCAACTGAATCACATCCGTGCCCTTCCTTGATTTGAAATGCTATTAGAAATAACTGTTGGCCTCTGTACTGTGGAGATCCCAAATTTAATTTACCATTTCATTGTTTATTGGGTTACTTATAAGTTTTGGTTATTATAACTGGCCTGATATCATATAATTGACCTGATATCATATAACTATATAATTTTAAAAATTACGATTTTAGGTTTTTTCCATCTCAAGTACATCTTGTATGTCATTTAGAATAAATTGACAGATTGCCTTCTGAGAAGATGGGCTTTATTTTGAATTTTTTATTTTTATTTTTTAATTTTGGTGCTTTTTGGACCACACCTGCTGATAATCAGGGCTTACTTCTGGCGCTGCGCTTGTGGATCACTAGCGGTAGGTCTTAGGGGACTTTATAGGGTACTGGGATCAAACCCAGGTTAGTCCCATGCAAGGCAAGTGCCCTACCCAGCTCCCTTCTGAGAGGAATTTAACCATTGAAGCAGGAGAAATCATTGTTCGCATTCATTGCCTTCATAGGGATTTTTATATCACTTCAAAAGTCATCTATTCAACACAATATTTAAATCAAATGCTGAAACCAGGAAGCTCTACAATACAGATACGCACAAGATTTCTGCAGCAAACTCAAAAGAAACATCAAAAGGAGAAGTTAAGTGTGCGGAGCCGTGTCAGCTAGGCCAGAGTTTTCACAGGGGGAGGCACCTTTGTCTGCAGGGGATATGGCACTGTAGACACACCTTTGGTGGTCACAGCCCTGAGGCAGGCATTCCTGGCATCTGATGCCTCTAGTCCTGGGATGCTTCAGAGGATCCTATGGCGCCCAGAACAGCTCACAGGACAAAGCTTCCCCGGGTGCAAAACAGAGGGATTGCTTACAGTCAGGTTTGATAAGCCCTGAGTTTGGCTGAAAATCAGCAAGATTCATCCAGACAGAAATAAAGTGCTAGGCAGGAAGTTGGTTCAGAGCTCTAGGGCATAGGTGGCATTCATGTGTGGGGTCTAGACTTGAATCCTCAGCACTCTGTGGGCTCCTGAACACCACCTCTGGGCAGCATTGCATGGCCAGGTGAGCTGAGTTTCAGTTGGAGTATCTTGGGTATATTTTAATCATACCTCAGAAAATTAAGGAACTTGGAATCAGCTTAACTAAGAAGGTAAAGAACCTGTACAAAGAAAACTACAGAACGCTACTTCACGAAATAATAGAGGACATGAGGAAATGGAAACATATCTCCTGCTCATGGATTGGGAGAATTAACATTGTCAAAATGGCAATACTCCCAAAAGCATTATTTAGATTCAATGCGATCCCTAGAAGGATACCCATGAAATTCTTCAAAGAAATGGATCAAACACTCCTGAAATTAATATGGAACAACAACCCCCCACGAATAGCTAAAACAATTTTTGGGAGAAACAAGATGGGAGACATCACCTTCCAGAACCTCAAACTCTACTACAGAGTGGTAATAATTAAAACCAGCATGGTATTGGAACCAAGGCAGAGCTGCAGACTAATGGAACAGGGTGGAACACACACCCTCAAATATATGATCATCTAATCTTTGATAAGGGAGCAAGAAATTTGAAGTGGAGCAAGGAAACCCTCTTTAACAGATGATGCTGGCAAAACTGGACAGCTATATGCAAAAAATGGACTCAGACCTCTACCCAACCCCATGCACAAAATTCAGTAGATAGAGTGTTAACTAGAATTCATCTGCCTCACAGGCATTGGGAGGGCTGGGGGGGGGGGGGGGCGGGTATATTGTGGTTCTTGGTGATGAAAAATAAGTACTGGTGAAGGGAAATGTGTTTGATGATTGCATGACCGAGACTTAAACCTGAAAGCTTTGCAACTTTTCCCACAGTGATTCAATAAATAAATTAATTTAAAAAATTAAAAAAAAATATGACAACTCAGAGAAATCAGTAAAAAAAAAAAAGGAGATCATTGATGCATCAAAACAAAATGAAAAACAGGACCTAGGTTTGTTTGTTTGTTTTTTGCTATAAGGAATATTACTGGGAAGTTACAGAAATCTAAGATATTAATACTGATTTTATGGTCTTGATAATTTCACTGTGGTTATATGAAAGAAATTAAAAAACTATGTATCAAGGGTTATATCTTCAAGGGTTGTTTTCATTAGGAAAAATATATGTCAGAGCAAAGAATAAAGCGAATGTGAGATTTTAAGATTTGGAGAATGGATTCACATACTTTTTATATTTTTTCCGCAGTTTAACTCTAAATTTAGTCTAAGTTTAAGTTATGTTATACTAAAATATTTTGAGGTGAAAAAATGCTAAATTTCAGTCTTGGGCATTTTGGAAATTGGAAGAATTGACATCACACATACATGTTCACAAGAGAAAAATGTATCTAATTAGTGACAGTCTTTTCAATGATTTATTTTCTTATTCAAATTGCTTTCTATTCACTTAAAAAAAATAAAGGTGACACTCCATGGCCAAGTAAGTGGAAACAGAGATAAACAAATAGGACTACATTAAACTGAGAAGCTGCTTCACCTCAAAAGATACAGTGACCAGAATACAAAGACAATTGACGGAATGGGAAAGGATATTCACCCAATACCCATCTGATAAGGGGTTGATATCAAGGATTTACAAGGCACTAGTTGAACTCTACAAGAAGAAAACATCCAACCTCATCAGGAAATGGTGCGATGAAATGAACAGAAAATTTCTCAAGGAATTCGAATGGCCAAAAGGCACGTGAAAATGGAATACTATGTAGCTGTTAGAAAAGATGAAGTTATGAAATTTACATACAAGTGGTACTACATGGAAAGTATCATGTTAAGCGAAATGAGTCAGAAAGAGCGGGATAGACACAGAAAGATTGCATTCATCTGGGGAACATAAAGCAACAAAATGGGAGACTAACACCCAGGAAGGGCTCAGATTAGTAACAAGAATTTTGCTCCATGACTTGAAGGCCAGCCACATGTGCTAGGTGAGAAGGAAGCTCAGATAGAGAAGAGAGCACCAAATAAAGGGTGTTGTGAAGACCCTCCCAGGGTGGGAGAGACATGCTAAAAGTAGTCTATAGACCAAACATGATTGCCACTCAATGCCTCTCTGGCAAAACACAGTACCCAAAAGAAGAGAGAACAGGGGGGAATGCCCTGCCACAGCGGCAGGGTGGGACCGGGGAGGGGGGATGGGGGGTGGGAGGGATGCTAGGACCCGTGGTGGGGGAGGATGGGCACTGGTGGAGGGATGGGTACTTGATCATTGTATAACTGAAACCCAAGCACAAAAATTTATAAGTCTATAAGTGTACTTCATGGTGTTTCACTAATAAAAAAAATGATAAAAAAAAAGGCACGTGAAAAAATGCTCTTCATCACTAATCATCAGGGAGATGCAGATCAAAACAACAATGAAATATCATCTCACACCACAGAGTCTGGCCCACATCCAAAAGAACAAAAGCAACTGGTGTTGGCGCAGTTGTGGGGAGAAAGGGACTCTCCTTCATTTCTGGTGGGAATGTCGACTGCTTCAGCCCTTTTGGAAAATAGTATGGATGATTCTCAAGTTAAGTGATTAAGTGAAGTGATTCTCAAAAAATTAGAAATTGAGCTCCCATTTAACCCAACAATACCACTCCTGGGAATATATTCCAGAGATGCAAAAAAATATAGTAGAAATGACATCTGCATTTATATGTTCATTGCAGCACTGTTTACACTAGCCAGAATCTGGAAAAATCCCGAGTACCCAAGAACAGATGACTGGTTAAAGAAACTGGTATATCTTCAAATGGAATACTATGCAGCTATTAGAAAAGATGAGGTCATGAAATTTGCATATAGGTGGATCAACATGGAAAGTATGTTAAGTGAAATGAGTCAGAAAGAGAGGGACAGACATAGAAAGATTGCACTCATTTGTGGAATATAAAGTAGCAGAATGGGAGGCTAACACTCAAGAATAGTTGAGATAAGTACCAGGAGGATTACTCTACAGCCTAGAAGCTCGCCACACATACTAGGGGAAAAGACATCTCAGATAGAGGAGAGACCACCAAGTAAAGAGTGCTAGGAGGGCCCAGGCGCTTGGGATGGGAGATACGTGCTGAATGTAGACTATAGACAGAACATGAAGTCCACTCAGTACCTATAATGCAAACCACAACACCCAAAAGGAGAGAGAGTGCAAAAGGGAATGCCCTGCCACAGAGGCGGGATGGGGTGCAGGGAATGGGGTGGGGGTGGTGGGAGGGATGCTGGGACCATTGGTGGTGGAGAATGGGTACTGGTGGAGGGATGGGTACTCGATCATTGTATGACTGAAATGCAAGCATGGAAGTTTGTAAGTCTGTAACTGTACCTCACAGTGATTCACTAATCACTTCACTTAATCACTTAACTTCCCGTTAGTCGTCGATTTGCTCGAGCGGGCGCCAGTAACGTCTCCATTTGTCCCTGTCGCGTGCTAGTGTAGCCCAATGGCATCTGTTCGCTCCGGGAACATGAAGGGCCTCAAACCGATCGTTCATGATCTTGATGAAGAAGTCTGACCATCTGGTAGGTGTGCGGCCACGCGGTCTTTTGACATCCCGTGGAATCCAGTCAGTAACAGCTCTAGTCCAGCGGTCGTCTTTAAATCTCATTACGTGACCAGCCCATCTGATTTTCAACACCTTGGCAAATGAGACAGCATCCCTGATCCTTGATCGTCGACAGATGTCAGAACTCCGGATTCGTTCTCTCATTTGAGTGAAACGTGATATTCCAAGTATAGCTCTTTCTATTCTTCTTTGGGAGGCCTGAGTAGCGTTCTCATCCTGTTTGCGAAGGGCCCAGGTCTCTGAGGCATATGTTAATGCAGGAAGAACAGTGGAATCAAAGAGATGTGCCCGGAGCCAGAGGTTCTTCGTCCTCTTAGCTATTTCTTCGACGTTCTTGAAGGTGTTCCAAGCCGCTCTCTTCCTCCTGCACAGCTCGGCTGCCATGTTGACCTCTCGACCTAGGTACACATAGCTGTTGCATTCGGAGATGGTCGTTCCATTGAGAGTGAATGGGACGTCAGGAACGAGGCTGTTTCTCATAAACATTGTCTTCGTAAGATTCAGCTGTAGTCCTACCTTTCCACACTCACGGTCAAAGTTGGCCAGCATTTGTGCCGCTTGGCTGATGTTTGGTGTTATTAAAACAATGTCATCAGCAAAGCGGAGGTGGTGTAGTTGCCGACCGTCTATCTTCACTCCCATTCCTTCCCATTCTAGTCGTCGCATGATGTTCTCGAGGGTGGCACTGAAGAGTTTTGGTGAAATGGTATCACCCTGCCGCACCCCTCTCTTGACATCAACGATCACTTCTTTGTAGAATGGTGAGATCCTGGTAGTGAATCCGCAATACAGCTCATGGAGGATCCTGATATATTGGGCTTGAATGCCCTGATTGGCTAGGGCTTCAATGACCGCTTCCGTCTCAACAGAATCAAAGGCCTTCTTTAAATCAATGAACGTTAAACAGAGCGGCATCTTGAACTCCCGAGAAACCTCAATGAGCTTGGTTATCGTGTGGATATGGTCGATGGTGCTGAATCCTTTGCGGAACTCGGCTTGCTCGCATGGTTGTCCTTCATCTAGTGTTCTGCCAATCCTATTCAGGATGACTCGAGTGAACAACTTGTAGATGACAGACAATAGGCAGATCGGGTGATAGTTGCCAATGTCATGGATGTCTCCTTGAACAGTAGTACGGTCCTGCTGGTTTTCCATTGGGACGGAACCTTGCATTCAGACAGGTAGCGAGTGAAGAGCCGAACCAGTGTATTGATGAGTACTGACGGCAGGTTCTTCAGGTGTTCAGGTCTGACCTTGTCTGGGCCAGGTGCTGTTTGTTTCTTTACCGACAAAATGGCGTGTTGGATTTTGGAAGGGAGAATGTTGGGAACGACATATCCATCCTGTGGAATTTGGTATGTCGGCAAGTGGACATGGCTATCGAAGAGATTTGAGTAGAAGTCATGGATAATCTTCTCCATTGCCGTTCTGGAGGATGTGATGGATCCATCAGGACGTCGGAGGGCAGTCATCTTGTCTTGTAGTTGGCGAAGGACAGGCGGGCGTTACGAATACTTTTCCCGGCTTCTGCCGCATCTACCAGTACTTCTGCTCTTCTCTATTTGAGGTCTTCCTTGATCGCATCTCTGCACTGCTTTGCGAGCTCGGACGTTAGCTTGCGGTTGCCTGAGGCATGCGCCAAACCACGCTGGCGAATTAGCTCAAGAGTTTTCGAAGATAGGCGATTTTTTGTGGCTATCTCTCTCTTGGCGTTTCTCGCACATTCATGGAGGTGCTGAACCAGTTGATTGTATTCCTCGTCAATGTTGTCAACAATGGCATCTTCCCATGTTGCCGCAATAGTACCAAAGAGTTCCCAGTTGGTGGTCATTCTGGCAGTTCTCTTTTTGAACTTTGCAGCCCTTTCTCCCCGCTCTGTGAAGTAGAATTTTGCACGAAGGAGACGGTGGTCCGATCCCGTTCGAAATTTTGGGACAACAGCGACATCAGTCAGGCAAAACCGTCGATTGAATATGATGTGGTCTATTTCGTTGTGGAATCGTCCACCGGGAGACTCCCATGTCCATCGTTTAGATTCTGCCTTCTGGAACTGTGAGTTACCATGAATGGTCTTGGTCGACATGATGAACTCAGACAGTCTCTCACCCTGTTCGTTCCATTCTAGGCCATGGGTCCTGATGTGAAGTTCTTCAGCTGATCTTCTCGGTCCTATCTTGGCATTAAAATCACCCACAATGATCTTGTAGAAGGTGTGGTCTTCTTTATAGAACTTCTCTAGCTCCATGTAGAACTTCTCGATTTCTCTTTCATCATAATGAGATGTTGGTGCGTAGACAACGAAGATAGAAACTGCAGGCAGTGAGCCACATCTATTCAAATGTAAACGTCCGATTCGGGTTGTTAGGCATTCGAATGAATCAATGCTCTTGGCCAAGTTTGTGTTGACAAGGACACTGACGCCTCCAACACCTCTTTTATTGCATGTTCCGAGGAACAATTCTTCTCCAGTGTCAAAAACGGCATGGTTCACTAATTTTTTATTCACTGATAAAAAATTTAAAAAAAAAGAAGTGCTCCCTCCCCTCTTCCACATCCTCCAGCTTCCCCCTCCCTCCACAGATGAAGTGTCTCAAGCTTCATTCATTCACTTGATAATTCACTTGATAATTCACTTAATAATTGTTGTCTGAGAAGATTTGAGCTATCTGGACATCAGGGAGGTTATTCTGAAGGGTACAGCTGCAAGTCACAGGCAGTGAGTGGACAGTCCAGCTGGGGCCAACGGTGAGCTTGCCAAGTTGATAGCTGGAACGTAAATGTCCTCCGGCTGTTGTCAGCCTATCAGGCCGAGCCGTGCACCTTCCAGGATGCTTTCTGGCAATGAGGGGAAAGGTTGAAAGCTGGAAAGTGTTTTTTTTTTTTTATTATAGTCCCTTTTTGAGACTCAGAAGGGTTGCCCGTAAGCAGAATTTTTAAAATTTAATGTAATTTTTAAAAGTTGTTCACAATAATTCATCACATTTAATATTCAAACACCAATCCCACTACTATTGCACCTTCCCACCACCATATTTAGAATGTTTCCACCCTAAATTCCAAATCGTCCCCCCCTCAAAGCAGAACTGAAACAGTTAATTTTGTGTTGCTTGTCATGAATAATCTGCTAAAAATGGTCCCATAAAGTTTCTTTAGGGGAAAATGTGTGAAGATTGTTGTATTTCATCCTGGAGTCATTAAGCCCTTGTATAAGAGATTACTAACATGTTTGTGGACTGCAGCGACAGCAGAGGGGGTAGGGCGTTTGCCTTGCACGCAACCAACATGGCCGACCCGATTTCAATTCCTCCGCCCCTCTCGGAGAGCCCGGCAAGCTACCGAGAGTATCTTGCCCGCACGGCAGAGCCTGGCAAGCTACCCGTGACTATTCGATATGCCAAACACAGTAACAATAAGTCTCACAATGGAGACGTTACTGGGCCTGCGCGAGCAAATCGATGAACAACGGGAGGACCGTGACCGTAAACATGTTTGTAAACCCCCATCAAATGTTGTGTGCTACCTTGGTACATCAGAGGTATAGAGTATGAGAGCTCCAGGAATTCTGAAAATTAGAATATGATTATACAGCAGATTCACTCATGGGTGAGGCCTATGTTACTCTCTTCTGGGAGCTTTGTTTCTGAGTCTTTGGATCTTGGCCATTAATGAGATTAAACAATGCCAGGGGCAGTTTGTGGGTGTGACTGCCAAGCTAGTGGTAAACTTGGGAGAGCAGCAAGGAGGCCCATTCCTGCTCCTTTTGATGATAGAGATTTTAAAATGGGTGTATGCACAGTCGTGCTTTCAGTTTCTGGAGCTTCAGATACCTGTCGGGTCTCCATCTACAGCAGTACTAAGAAAGGAAAAGCTGATGGCTAAGCTTGTTGGATGTACTTGATACCGCCTTGTTTTTGTCACTGTGCTTGGACATTGCCACTGCCGCTTACATCTCTGGCCCATCCCTGAGATGATTCCATCGCAGCACAACTGTGCAGTCTTTCTCCCTGAAGCCCTTAGAGAGTCCATTTTCAGATGGACCGCCCATCGTCTCAGCACTGTACCATGAGGAGTCAGTCTCTAAATGCTCTTCCAAGAGTCTAACAGGACAGTCTGGTGACAGCCTTTGCTCGTCAGGAGCCAGTTCTGTTAAAGGTGCTCTGAACACCATTAGAGTAGTAACAAGTGACCAGGTCCTCTCTGTTTCCATATTTACCCCAGTTTGTGCATGAATTTTTGTCTGTTATGTGTAAGAAAAATCTCCCCTACAGTCTTGAGAAAATAGCTTTGCCAGTTTGTCTGGTCTTCGTCTCAGATTTAAATTTTGTTCCCTATTGTCTTTCTGCTGGACGGTGGAAAGCTGAACTTCATCTGCAAGTCTGAGAGATAGAGGCTTTTGGTACTTGGTTTAGGCAGAGTTGAGAGTCAGTATTTTTCTTTGGTGGGCATCAAAGTGCAGCAATGGTCATGTACCTGCTCTCCTGTTAATCTTAGTCTTTTTTCTTGGTTGGTGTTTGGTGACAAAGAATTGTGCACATTCATTATTCATAGAAAATTTGTGTTGCTTGTTTTTTGTTTGCTGCCTTAAATCTGTTATGCATCTTCTTTTATGTGAGAAATAAACTGATGTCCTTTTGTCCTGTATTCTCCCCCTTTCCCCAATAAAACTTGATTCTCTTTTTGAAAGTACCTTTAGTTACCATCTCAGCCAAATTAGATCATTTTCATAAATGCCTATCTACAATCCCCAAACAGACTTCTTCTGGAAGAAGCCTTCCCACTTAAAGAATGGGAAGTAGAGGAAAGAAGTTAGAATTTGAAGAAGCAGTAAAGGGGGAAGGAAGGAATGAGAGGGAGGAAAGGATGAAGGCGAGTGAATAAGAACGTTTCTTTCAGGATGTGTATAATATGTGGGCCCTGTTGGGAAAATCTTTTCTTTTCCCCAGGTTCCAGCATTAGATTGTTTGTTATAGTCACATATGTCCTGAATTTATTCTCTGTCTCTCTTCCCTCTTAGTTTTCTCTAAGTGGGTACTGTCTGTTCAGTTGGGTATTGTCTATTTTTCTTCTATATCACTAATTCTGTACTCTGTTGATCAAGACAAAATTGGGTTATTGCATTTTTCAGTTCTGAAATTTTCTTATATTTTTACCTTTTCTGTTTTGTTTTTTTTAAAGAATTTCTCTGCTGAGATGCTTTATTTTCTGGTGGTTACTTGTTATTTTATTTCTTAAACTTATTTTCTTTTTGGCCATTGAGCCACACCATGCTGTGCTCAGAGGCTCCTGCTTCTGTGCTCAAGGATCAGTCTTGGTGGTGACCATGTCAGGGACCTGGTGGTGCCAGGAGTTAAATCTGGGTTGACTGCAAGGCCATCCCTTTACCTATTGTACTGTCTTTCCAGTCCCTGATGGTTGCTTTTAAATATTTGTCAAATCATTTTTAACTTTTCTAACCAATCAAGTTTACTTACTTTAGAGCCATGTGTCATATTTTAATATATTTTAATTAGCTATAGTTTTCTATTAGTCAAAAACACATATGCTGCTTTTCCCAAATCTCTTTAAGTACAGGAAAGAAGCAAGAAAGAGATGAGGTCTGTTTGTCTTTTTTTATTTTTAATTAAAGAACTGTAATTTATAAAGTTATTGATAGTTGTCTGCCACAGAGCCTGGGGGGGAATGGAAGGAGGGGGTGGCAGGAGGGATACTGGAAAATTGGTGATGGAGAATGAGAACAGGTGGAGGGATGGGTACTTGAACATTGTATGACCAAAATGTAATCATGGAAGTTTGTAAGTCTATATCTCATGGTGATTCATTAAAATTAATAAAAAAATTTAAAAAACACAAAAAAACAAATTATTGATAGTTGAATTTTAGGCATATAATATTTTAATGCCAATCCCACTATCAGCATTATCATCCCTCTACAAGTGTCCCTTATTCCCCCCACAGCCCATCCCCACCTGTCACCTTGATAGGTGCATTGCAAAGTACCAGTTATTGCAGATTAGATCTCATGTTTTCAATGTGGTTGAGTCTGTATTTTGAAAATATGGCTGTGCCATTCCCTGTGTCACTAGTTGGATTTTGTCAAAAGCTTTTTCTGTGTCAATTGATAAGATCATAAGATTTTTATCATTCCTTTAACCAATGTGGTATATTATGTCAATTGATTTGCATATTTTGAAGCATCCCTACATCCCTGGAATGAATCACAGTGATCAGTTTACACATTACTTCCCATTCTTTTCTCTCCACCTTGATTTCTTTCTTTCCCTGTTGTCCTCTCTTAAGTACTGTGGTCAAAGGTGATCTAGGCATCTCTCCTTTACTACAGTACATTACCTCATCCAGTATTCTTTATATCACAGATAAGTAAGGTCATCCTCCTGTGTTTGTCTTATTCTGGCTTGCTTCACTCAGTGTTCCAGTTCACTCAATGTTCCAGTTCTAGCTGGGTTGTATCAAATTGAATGATTTCATCATTCCTTGCAGCAGTATAGAGTTCTATTGTGTATATATTTCACGTCTTCGCACTCCATTGAGATAAGTTTTGAAGAAAATTTCACAGTCACAAGCAAGGAAACAGTTTGTACAATGTTTAACCACTTGTCTTTTGCTTTCTTTTATCAAAGGAGCCAGTGCATCAACCAAATGAAAGAGGTGAAGGAGCAGTGTGAAGAGCGAATAGAAGAAGTCACCAGAAAAAGTATAGCTTCCAGAGAACTGAATGAAAAAAAAGATCAGCAGGCAATTCTAGTTTGGTTTGGTTTGGTTTGGTTTTGGGTCTGTATCTGGCACTGCTCAAGGCTTACTCCTAGCTCTGCACTCAGGGGTTACTCCTGGCAATGCTCAGGGTACCATACGCAATACTGGAAATCAACTGGGTCTGACTTCTGCCTTAACCCTGTAAAATCACTTTGCACTTTGGCCTCTATTCTCGTTGTTTCTATTAAGAATGTCCAGAACTTTCCTGTGGTCTCCTCAGACATTTTGCTCTCTATCTGCTGTCTGATTTGCTCAAATCTCTGCTCTCTCTTGTGGGTTTGGGGGCTTGGTTCCCCAAACAACAGCCGAAAGCCTGGCCCCAAAACGCTCGCAGAGTATGCTTCTCCATTCCTGCCTTCCCCATTCCTGTGATCAGGCCTGTAGTTTGTTTCCTGGATTTTGTTTTGTGTTGGACCACACTAAATAGTGCTCAAGGGTGGCTGCTGGGGCATAGAATTTAGTGCCATCTTGTCTTCTAAGAGTTTAATCATGCTTAGCATTTAGTTTTTACATTGAGCTATGACCCTCTTTGAGTTATTTAATTTCTATATATATCATGTGAGGTGTCAATCAGACTTTATTCTTTGGCATATGGATATATCCAGTTCTCTCAGCAATGTTGAATTACCACTACCAAAAAAAAAAAGACCAGAGAAACAGCGCAAGGGTTCAGGTACCTGCTCTGTATGCAGCTAATCTTGGTTCAATCCCCCACGCCACATGGTCCCAGAATACTGCCTCCCTTCCCCCCCATAGAGCTAGTTGTGATCCAGACTGTGCCCCCCAATTCTTTTTGGTATTGTTATGTAATTTTCAGAAGTTTTTCACTTTTTAAGATTTGTAAGTGTTTGAAACTGTGGGATTGTTTTCTTAATTTTAAACTCAAGTTGTTTACTGCTAGTTTATGATTTTATACTATTTTAAGATTCATAGTTTGGAATCTTACTGAACTTACTTTGAAGTGTTCTAAAAGTACTTTTTGTGATTTTTTTTTAGGATTTTCTATACAAGATTATATAATCTAAAGTTATACATTATTTTGCATCTTCTTTTCCAATCTGAATGCCTTACTGATTTATTTTTCTTGCCTGGCTAAAACTACCAGTACACTGTTTAAAAGGAGATAAGATCAGACATTTTTACCTAGACTTGTTCTTGATTTTGGGGGAACACATGAACACATTCAAATCTTTACCATTATGATGTTCACTTTATTTATTTTTTTTTTAAATAAATGCATTTGATTGAGCTGAGTTAGTTCCCATATGCACTTAATTTTTCATTGTTTCTGTCAAAGAGAGTTGTGGGGTTGGGGGTTGGAAGTATGGAATGGAAGAGTCCCTTTATGTAGCAAACCCTGGTTCAGTCCCAGACACTGCTAAGGGTTATTACCCGAGCACAGAGGAAGAGTAATCAACCACTAGTACTTTCATGTGTGGCCCGGATCTCTCCCAAAAAGAGTGGTTTTTTTTTTTTTTTGTTCAAGTCTTTCTCTGCTTCTATTCAGAAAATCGATAGCACAGCGGGTAGGGCGTTCGCCTTACAAGCGGCCAACATGGCCGACGCAAGTTCGATTCCTCCGCCCCTCTCGGAGAGCCCGGCAAGTATTCGATATGCCAAACACAGTAACAACAAAGTCTCCAATGGAGACGTTACTGGGCCCGCTCGAGCAAATTCTTTGGTAGGGTGTTGATTTTTGTATGATAAACAAGTGTTGTCAAGATATATAGTCCTTTGATGTGTGAATTTAATTTAATAATGATAGTCTTTGAGGAGTTTGATCCAAGCTGTTGATCTATAGCTTTAATTCTTGTAATAACTTGGTCTAGCTTTAGAATAGGGGCAGTGACTGAGCTCATGAAGGGAGATCGGGATGTTTGTTCATCTTCTGTTTTGAGAAGAGTTGTAAAATTTGGTATTGATTATTCTTTAATTGTTCCGTAAAATTCACTGGGCCTGTACTCTCTGGACATTTGAAAATCAGCAATTAATTTCTTTAGTTATTTTAGTCTACTTAGATTTTCTACTTCCTAAGTCAGTTTTGATACATTTTATCTTTCTAAGAGCTTGTCAGTTTCATCTAAATTGTTATACTTGTCATACTGTTGGTTTGAGTATTACTTTATAATAGCACGGTCCTCCCATTGTTCATCCAATTGCTAGAGTGGGCCCAGTGACGTCTCCTTTTTGAGACTTGTTTGGGTAGCTTGCCAGGCTTTGCTGTGCAGGTGAGATACTCTGGGTAGCTTGCCGGGCTGAAAGGGGAGGAAAAATCGAACTCTGGTCAGCGGGTCTAACGCGTGCAAGGGCCTACCCGCTGTGCTATAAGGTTTACAGTGCTGTGCTCCTTACGTTTGATTTTACTAATTAGAATCTTCTGTTTATTTAGAGGTTTGTCAATTTTGTTTATATAAAAACTATGATTACTATGATTTCTCTATTACTTTTCTGTTCCATTACTTCCTGCATTGCTGCACTGATTGATTTCTTTCTTTGATGTCCAGTTTACACTTACTTTTTCTTTAAGGTCGAAGAATATTTAAGATCTTTCTTTTTCCTTGTTTAGGCTGATAAATTCCTTGTAAGTCATTGATTTAGCTGCCTCCTGAAAGTTTGGTATATTGTTAGTTTAATTTTTTCTCAAAAATTTTTCTAACTTGTCTTGATTTCTTTCACCTAATGGTTGAGTTGTGTTTTATCTAATTTCCACATATTTGTGAATTCCTCACAGTTCTTTTTGTTATTAATATATCATTTTATCCTATTGTGATTGGAAAACATAACTTTGTATGATTTCAGTCATGATAAGTTAGTTGAGCCTTACTTTTTATGGCTCAGCATGTTTGTCTTAGAGAATATTCCACATGTGCTTGAGAAGAGTATGTGTTTTGCTCTTGTTGGGCTCGGTGCTTATAGAGGCCTTTGAAGTCTGCGAGATTAGTGCTGATCAGATCTCCACTTGTGATCTTGTATTGTCAACCCAATAAAGAAAGTATTTTTGGGAGATCTTGATCCAGTGTCATCTCATGTGCAAAATATCAGGTGGTAGGGCATGATTGAGTCAGGCCATAGAGAGAATATTTCCAAGGGTTTTGATTTTTCTCGTTTGTCTGAAGGAGGAGGTGGTCCACTGCCTGGCAGGGATTCTTGTAAAGTTTATGTCATGGAACCCCTGACCTCGATGTTCTATGCTTCTATTTCAATTTCAGGTGCCCAGTGAAACTCTACCCCAGCTGCAGGAAGCAGGCCCAGCCGAGGGAGAGATGCCTCCAGCCAAGGGAAAGGTGCTTGGCAATGGGGAGCTCCAGACACCAGCCCCCAGCTCTGAGGTGGCCATGGGTTTGAAGAGAACAGGTAAGAAAGTGGAGCAGAGCTTGACCCTTGCACTGTTAAGCTCATTTTTAAGCTCCAGTCAAATGAAAATGAGCACTAGTTAAGGTCCTTCACTCCATACAAACCGTCTAGGGGCAGAGCTGCTGTTCTTCTTGGCTGTTGCTGAGCAGGGTCCTGGGGCTGGTACCTGGCGGGTGACCATCTCTCTGGGTACCTGGAGTCGAATTCATGATTTTCTCCTTTGTAAACTAGGTACCTCCTTCCATGGAAGATACATGAGGAAATGTGCAAACTGTGCCTCTGTTCAGGGCATGCTGTTGTGTTCTGGGAAGGTGGTGGTGTCCTGGAGCGCTGTCACAGAACAGTGTGCCCTGAAGGAGTGACACAGGGTTATTGGGAGGTCCAGACAGGCTTGACAGTCCTGAACTTGGAACTTGTCACCATGTCTAAGATGATATGATCCAGGAATCTTCCTCAGAACCACTTCCTTCTTCCTCCTGGTTCTGAAGAAGGTTTCCTGGAGTCTTGTCCTGAGGTCACCATATAAATTATCTAGCAGCTCCCTTTCCACACCCACAACATCCTCCCCCTTTGAAGGGTCTGGGACCTGACCTGTGTGAGCTCTCTGTTTCGGTTTTAATGAAATTAATCCAGGCATGGAGGAAACCAACGAGATTCAGGTCATCAGCAAGGAGGAAACCCCGAGGGACAACCTGGGACTGCCACCAGTGCCGGGTCAGGGGCAAGCTGAGACAGAAGAGAAACAGGTGGATAGACAGGGCACTGGAGAAGCTGGGGAACCCAGCCAGACCC
Source organism: Sorex fumeus (assembly GCF_029834395.1). Lineage (NCBI taxonomy): Eukaryota > Metazoa > Chordata > Mammalia > Eulipotyphla > Soricidae > Sorex > Sorex fumeus. The sequence goes on from NW_026606103.1 coordinate 9,375,393, forward strand.
CACAGGTGCCAGGCACCCTGTTGGCAAGCCAGAAGGATGAGGAGATGGAGGACCCTGAGCGGGACCAGCTGATCATCCGCGATGGAAGAGAGGAGCCAGAAACTGACGAGGAGGGTGAGTGAAAGGCTTCATGGCTGCCACTGACCCCTTCCCAGCATCTCTACCGAAGTAGAAGGTTCTCATGCAGTTTGCTAGCACCGGCACATGATTTTACAATTCAGCCAGGAAGCTAGGTGGGGATGGGGTAGGAGATGGGGGGTTCTACACACGGTTTTACGGATGGGTGTGTCATGGGGTGCCTTCTTCAGCATTAGCTGGGTAGGTTGATTGCTTGCCTGTCTCCATCTCTTCACTTCCTCTTGCAGAGTTCTGTGTCTGTCTGAGCACTGAAAGAAAGGAAAAGTGCACCCCACCTTTCTGGCTGGCTTTACCTTATTTGTTTATTTATTTAAAGTGAAGTGACTATGTTTTATTCATTTATTTATTTTGGCTTTTTTGGGTCACACCCAGTGTTGCTCAGGAGTTACTCCTGGCTCTGCACTCAGGAATTACTCCTGGCGGTGCTCGGGGAACCATATGGAATGCTGGGGATCGAACCTGGATCACCCGCATGCAAGGCAAATGCCCTGCCTGCTGTACTATCACTCCAACCCCTGGCTTTACCTTTTTAAAAGACATATAACAAAGAATGGGAACTAGATCAACAGTCTATGAAGGAATGTACATTAGTCCTGTAAAAATATGATTTCACCTAGCCAGCAGCATTTTTTTCTTTTTTATTAATTCACTGTGAGATACAGTAATAAAAATTTCATGTTTGAAATTTGATGATACGGTCATCAAACACCGATCCCTTCACCAGTGCTCATTTTCCACCACCAAAATCCCCAGTAATTCCCCCCTTCTCCCATTCCATACCTCTCCCCTGCCTGTGTAGCAATTAGCAAAGTATTCTATCTCTACTTTAGTTACCTTTGGTATTTTGAGATCAGTCCTACCACCTCTTATACCTCCTGAAAATACAATTGCTAGACAATATATTTTGTATTGCTTGTTATGGATATAATACAATGTCATGCGGCCACGAGAGTGGCTGTGCGCTCTAGGAATTCTAAGATTTTAATAATTAGGGTTTGAAGAAATCGATGCCGCAAGTCACTCAGGTTCGAGATTTCTGTGTGTCTGATTCGGTTCATGGCCACATGGGAGCTGGTGCTTCTTGCTGGGTTCTAGAAAATGGCAACCGCTGGAGCTCTCAGAGGGCAGGCGGTGGGACAGCACCTGCCCTGTATGGAGCAGCTCAGCAGAGAAGGCCTATTGCAAAATCCTGGGCCAACTCTGCTGCAGGTTGCTTGGGTCCAAGATTTCTGTGTGTGTCTCTAGATCGTGGCCACATCGGAGCTTAAGTAGATGGTGGGCAGATGTGGTATCATCTCTGCGTCCCATTGGGGGCGGGGGGTGGGGGAAGGCGGGCGCACTCCTCCCCTGTCCCAAGAGACTTGGGATTTACTGTCACCATGATTCATACCTGGTGCTTCCAGTCAGCAGCATTTTTTAAGATAGCTGTGCTCTGGGGATTGTGTTGATATTTGCAGAAGTCAATTGATTTCACTTAAATTCAGTGTTCGTTTATGTTTCTTTTCTCACAAGAAAAGAATGCATTCTCACAAGATCTGTTACAGAGTCACACTTTGCCAGCTTCCCTCCTAAGGTAGTTGTGCAGGCCCTCAGTTCTCAGAGCCAATGCAGAAAGCAGGTGTGAGGGAGGGAAGGCAGCTGTGTCATCCACAGAGCTTCAGACCACTCAGGCTCACATCGGGAGCTGCCTCGGCAGGACTGAGACCTGCAGGGCCTGCTGGGTGCACTCTGCATTGGATCTGACTTGAAGGAAGAAAGTCCAGGACATGTTCCTTGGACTTAGCTCCACCTCAGGAGGCGAGTGCATAAGACTTTAGGATCAGAGCTGACACTTCCAGACCTCTATTTGTAAAATGATTTTTGTTTGCTTGTTTGTTTTAACTTACACATGTACACATATGAAATGTTTTACTGAAGCCCCATGAATGTGTCTTTTGAATGTATTTTGTCTTGATCTTTTCTTCAGGGATATAGTAATATAGTAATGAATGGTCTAATCCTGTGTGAAAGGTTAAAGATTTTTTTATTCTGTGGCTTACATGAGCCACTGCATTTCCTGGAACAAGATGCTGTGGAAATGCTTTTAGAATTAGAAACCTGTATGTGAGGCAAACATCATAACCACGACACTAAGAACTAACTGGGAAACCTGTTGTCTTGAAAGCCAGTGAGTTGATCATCTCTAAAAAGTGATTTTTCAAGAGCCCCTAGATGAGGAATTGGAAAAACTGGATCGACACACACAGGGTTCATCCTTCACACTCAAAAAGTTCCGGACAGAATTCTTCTTTAGTTCACATGGATATAGAGTATAATTCAGATAGCCACAAAATTATACATACACACACAAAAATCATATCAATTATCTTCTTAGATCACAGTGCTAAGAAAATATAAAATATCCATAAAACGAAGATGGGGAAAAACTTCAACATTTAGAACTTCAGCTCCTAAATAACAGCTTAATCAAAGAGGAAATAAAAGAAGAACTTAGAGGATTCCAGCAAATCAAAAAAGGGGGGAAAAAAACCCAATCAGAACATATAGGACATACAAGCAGTGCTAAGTGGGAAATTCATAGCAACAGGAAAAGAGAAAAGACTCAAATCAATAACCTAATCTTACAGCTTGATAATCTAAAATAGAAACAACAAATAAATGAATCCCAAAGTTAGTAGGAGGTAGGAAATAAAAATTAGAGCAGAAATTAATAATACAGAAACCAAGAAAACAATACAAAGGGTCAGTGAAACCAGGAACTGTTTTTTTCAAAAAAATAAATACGATCTACAAACCCTTATCTCGATTGACAAGAGAATATAGAAGAGATCCCACATAGAGATGAAAGGAGAGAAATGATAATAGAAACAAAACAAGAACAAAATCATGAGGTTATTACCAACAGCTGCAGGCCACTAAGCTGGAGAACCTAGAAGGAAGGAATTAGAATCAGATAACCTCCCCAAATAGAATGAATATGCAGTAGAAAACCTGAGTAGTACAATCATGAGAAAGAAAATTGAAATAGCAAATTAAAATCTGACCTAGGGACCAGAGTGATAGTACAGCTGGTAGGGCGTTTGCCTTGCACACGGCCAACACGGATTCAATCCCCAGCATCCCATATGGTCCCCAAGCACTGCCAAGAGTAATTCCTGAGTGCAGAGCCAGGAGTAACCCCTGAACATTGCTAGGTGTGACCCAAAAAGCAAAACAAACAAAAAAAAACTGATCTAGAATTAAATCCATGGTCAGATGCATTCATCTGACTTCTTCCAAACTTTTAGTGAAGACTTAGAACCAGATCTCCTCAAGCTCTTACAAACAAAGACATAGGAATCTTTTCTGACAGCTTTTATGAAGCCAGCAATGCCCTATTACCAAAAGTGAGAAATCATACTAAAAAGAAATCGCACTCTTTTCTGACAATTTCTATGAAGCCAACATTGCCCTAAGAAATACTACTAAAAATTAAAATAAAATTAAAAAGTAAGAAATACTACTAAAAATTAAATATCAATATCCATGATGAACATAGGTGCAAAATCCTCAACAGAATCATAGTGAAATGGAATGCAGCAACATTAAAAGACTCCTGATGAAGTGGAATTCATCCTACTGATGCAAGGATGGTCAGTCATACACAAATACACATCATACACAAATCAGTTAATGTAACACACCATTATCATCAGAAAGAAGCACAAAAGATATATGATCCTGTCAATTTATAGAGAAAACTTCTGACAGAATTCAACACCTATTCATGTAAAAAACCACAACAAATTAAGTTGGAAGGAAACTTCCTCAGGATACAACAAACCCACAGCCAACATTATACTCAAGTGGTGAAAAACAGCTTTTCACCCGAGTTCTGGCACAGTGTAAGAATATTCACTCTTTCCTCTATATCCTCTATTATCTACATTGCCTTTGAAGTTCTTACCATAGTAGTTTAGGCAACAAAAGATATGAAAGGGATCCACATTGGAAAAGAAGTTCAATTATTATTACTTGGAGATAGGCTGGAGCAATAACACAGCGGGTAGGGTGTTTGCCTTGAACATGGTGGACTTGGCTGACCCAGTTTGATTCCTCCACCCCTCTTGGAGAGCCCGGCAAGCTACCGAGAGTATCTCGCCTGCACAGCAAAGCCTGGCAAGCTACCCATGACATATTTAATATGCCAAACACAGTAACAACAGGTCTCACAATGGAGACGTTACTGGGCCCGCTCAAGCAAATCGATGAATAATGGGAGGATAGTGCTACTTGGAGATGACATAATAATAAACATTGAAGACCTTAAGTGATTCCATTAAAAGAACTATTAGAAACAAAGCAATACAGCAGAGTTGCAGGCTATGAATCAATATTCAAAAATCCATTGCTTTTCTATACAAATAATAAACTAGGAGGTTAAAACGACCTTCCTATTTAAAATAGTGAACTGGGGCCAAAAAGATAGTCCATGCCTTGCATACAGCTGACCCTGATTTGATCCCCAGCACCACATATACTAGCCTGAGCACCAGGAGTGAACCATGAGCACAGAGCCAGGAGTAAGCCCAGAGCATCTCTGGAAATCGCAAAAAATGTAAAAATGTTGTGGTATCTATACACAGTGGAATACTGTGCATATAAAAAGGTACAGCCATGCAGTTTGCTGCAATCTGGATAGAATTAAAGGGTTTCCTAATAAACTAAGTGGGAGAAGGATAGATACCAGATGGTCTCATTTATCTAGTTACAAGTGGTATGTTGAGTAACAAGGAAACGGACAGTCAGGGGGTGGGAGTAGATGTGGGTGCAGATTGGCAGTAGGGATGAAGCTCAAGGGGCATGGGGGCCAGGTGATGATGAACATCAGGACTGCGCTAGTTAATACTATTGTAGACATGTTACACAAACTATAATTTTTTTTTAATGAGTTTGCTAAGGAGGCAGTGTGGGGAGAGGGGGAGGACCATGGGCCATTGATGGAAAGAACACTAACACTTGATTTGGAGTTGAAACATTGAATACCAAAATTGTTATCAAAAGCTTTCTAAGTTACAGTGCCAAAATATTTTTTAATTTAAAGAAAAATGAGATCTTTGGTTTAGTTAGCTAATTTTCCCTTCTTCAATTTGAAACATAGCCTTTTGCATAGGGTCAGTTTGACACAGACTATCCAAAGAGAATAAGGTATCAGTACCGGAAGTAGGCGGAAGTAGGCGGGGTCCCTGCCTTTTCCTGAGAGGAAACAAAGTGCTTTAACTGGAAAAGCATGATTGGGATCATCCAGTAGTAGTTGGGCTGTGCTGTTCCTATGGTACCGAAAGAGAAATTATGTTTCTTTGTGTGTATGCTAATTTTTAGGGAGAAACCAGAAAAAAGTGGGAGAAGACGACTATAACATGGATGAAAACGAGGCTGAGTCTGAAACAGACAAGCAGGCAGCCCTTGCATGGAATGATAAAAGCTTGAACGGTAATGACTGCATGGCTCGGAGTTCACTTTTTTTTTTTTTTTTAAACATCCGGAGTCACTATACGAGGAATCCCAACAACACTGTTGTAGTTACCTGAAGGGACTTTCCTGCAGCAGCCTCTATGTGGGGGCAGCGCAGACTGATAAGACTGCTTTTTTCTCAGTATGCATGTTCAGTGGGGCTCGAGCCCTCAGGAACTGGAGTTGGAGGATTTTTCTTTAGGATTTATTAGGAACTTTGAGCAAAATGACTGGCTCCCTGTTTAATGACCTAAAAAATGGTCAGAGTGGGGCCTGAGTGATAGTACAATGGCTATCGCATTTGCCTTGCACAGTGGCCAACCCGAATTTCATCCCCAGCATTCCATATGGTCCCCTGAACACCACCAGGAATAATTCTTGAGTGCTGAGCTAGGAGTAGCCCCTGAACATTGCCGGGGGTGACCCCAAAAGCAAAAACATAAAACAAAAAGCAAAAAAACCTGAAAAAAAATGGCCAGAAAAACGGCTAATAGGGTGTTTGCCTTGCATGCAACCAACCCAGGTTTGATCCTTTCATTTCATATGGTGCCCCATCCCTACCAGGAGTGACCCCTGAGCCACGAGCCAGAATCAGGCCACCCATGCTTCACCTCTCTAACACTGTTTCTGCTGCTTTAGATGGAAGATACTTTCAGGGGGTCTCACTCTGGCCTTAATTTATGTTTCCTGATGATCATTGATTATAAATACGTTTAATGTCGACCAGCAAATTGGTCATTTATCATTTATTGTAGGGTAAATTATGAGTATTTTATATATATTGGATATTAACCCCTTTTAAATGTGCAATATGCACTATTTTCCCATTCTTTTTGGGAAAAGTAGTGTTTTTGGTAGTTTGTATTTTTCACTCTACCAAAGCTTGTAACTTATTGTAGGCCTCAGTTACTGATAGCTGTTGGGGTTCAGACCCCAAAAGCAGCTGTCATGCTGATATCATGACATGTCTTACTATGTTAGTTTCTGTGTTTGATATGGCCTTGAATCTTCATGGAGGTATTGGTAAGTGTGTGGATTTATTGCTGGTATTTCAATCCTTTTATTCCAGTAATATAGTTTTAAATGCTATTACTTTTAAGTTTAGTTTGAGTCAGGTTCTATCATTGTTGCCCTAACATTCCCTTTTCTACCTAACAGTCATTTTTCTATCAGTTTTGTAAAAAATAGTTAAAAAGATCTTTATGTGTTAGGAGATTGCCCTTTACTTATGATGTAATTGTAAACTTTCTCTTAGTTTCTTGCTTTTGTATGTTTATTGCCAGGCATATGTGTGTGTGTGTGTGTGAGTGTGTATGTGGGGGGGAGCGGGGCGGGAGCCTCAGGTTTTATCCCCAAACTTCGTGGTTCCCCTATGCATTGTTGCAGCTAGACTTTCTTCCTGTTCATTTTCACTGTTTCCTACTGTCTTTAAAGCTATGATGTGCTTTGGAATTTCAACTTTATACGAGTTCACCTTGAGTTAAGTTCTGACTTTGTTTTTCCTGTTCCCTCTTCCCATTTTCTTTGTTGTTATTAGGAGGGTTTACACACATGCCTGGCTGTGGTGTCTGATCACAGATTTTTGGTTTTTTGTTGGTGCTTTGTTGTTGTTGTTTAATTTTCTAGTGTTTGCCAGAGTGGCACACCAGGTTTTGGTGCTTTCACCCTCAACCTGGATGCCCCCCAAGACTCTCACATCTTTCAGTGGCTTCCCTGTGGGGAATTGTACTTCATAGCAATGGTGCTCACAAGTATTTGCAGTTGTGCTTACTGGGGGGTCACGTCCCTTGGGTACTCTGTGGCCAGAAATTGCTTGTCACACTCTGAACAGAGACAGTAGAGCTGCCAGGCTCAAAGAGCAGAGTCTGTGCTCCAATGCTTGGTGGGACATGGAAAATTTGAACTTGTAACTGTATGTTTGCTGGGCAAACATTCTAAACTCCCATGCCATTCCTCTAGGTCTTCCTGTGAAGGCTTGAGGGGAAATCCTTAGGGTAAAAGTGACTTTACCCTGGGTTTTTTAAAAAGTAGAATTTCAAATATTCTTCATCCAGGTGCCCCCAGCTGTTAGCAGTGTAGCACTGTCCTCCCATTGTGAGACTTGTTACTGTTTTTGCATATTGAATACACCAGGGGGAGCTTTCCAGGCTCTGCTGTGCAGGCAGGATACTCTCGGTAGCTTGCCAGGCTCTCCGAGAGAGATGGAGGAATTGAACCCGGGTCGGCCACGTGCAAGGCAAACGCCCTACCCGCTGTGTTATTGCTCCGCCCATGCAATTAACTACAGGTGTTTAATAAGTTGTCATTAATAAGACATTAATAAATTGTCATTAATCTCTCTCCTCTGGTATGAGTTAATCTAGATTCATATATTCAGCTTTTTATTATTACTTTAGTATCCTTGAATCGGAATCATTTTTTAAAATCATTTGGGGCACAGTTTTTGAAATGTGATAACCAGTTATTTGATAGAAAGTCTCAGTTTGGGCTGGCTTGGTTCAGTAGTGTGCTAGTAAATGTTTGGCCTTGCAATAAAGCCCTGAGACTTTTTTTTTTATGCCTACATCCAAGTGTCTAAGTGTCTTTAAAAGGGCCTACTTTCTAAGGTGTCTTTAAAGCTTTGCGCAAAGGTTTTAACAAAGTGAGGCTATTGGGAAAGTAGGGGGATAAATGCTTTGCCAGGTCTTTTAAGGAAAGCCTTAAGTTGATGAAACCTCTCCAGAAATTTTAGGGTTCTGTCATTGATGTAGTTTGACCTGCTTCCTCCAGGGGAAATGAAATAGCTCGTTTGGTATAGCACATCTCTGACAAATTCAAGGCCTGACCTGATCCCTGGCACTGTGACCCCTGAGCACTCAGGTCCATACTGCTGGACCTGACATCGCTGACAGGTCTAGACCCCCTTGAGAGGCACCTTGCATCAGCCCCAACTGGGAATGGCCCCTGAAAAATAAAAAGCAGTAAGTCTAACTTTACTGAAGAGCTCAACAGGACACTGGAAAGCAGTCATTAATTAACTAAAGCATCACCAATTTCAAATGCAGTGGTTGTGTTGTCCTTGATTAGGAACTCAATCTATGTTGTCATGCGAGATACAGTGCTCCTTGGGTGCATATATATGGCTTCTGGACGGTCTGTCAAATAGGATCTGCCCTGTTTGCTCAACAAGCTTATTCTTTTTCTTTTTAGTTCTTGGTGCTGAAAATCAGGAAAGAAACATAAATTTACTTGACCAGCACGAAAAGAGGAATCATACAATCTGAACCAGACTGGAAAACGCCTACTTCGTGTTACGATTCAAGATCAGTACAATATGCTCATGAGGGATTTAATACTGTGAAATGTACTAAATGAAGTATGTATCTAAGGATAATTATTGTGGAATTGTAGTATATATACTTTATGTAGGAAAATGAGACTGTCTTTTTGACAGTGTTCTTTTTAGTGGGTACCTCTGAAGTGTCGATATCATGTCAAAATTTCTTGGCTAATATGGTTTCATGATGAGAAGATCCAGACCAAAAATAGGACATATGTATTTCAAGTATGGTGACAATACTTGTTCTGGGATTTAACTTTATTTGAAAAATAAAAGCCTGTAGAAAGCCTCACTTCTGAGCTAAGGGAGAGCACTGTTTTGAGTCCATGGCACTCTCGTCTCTGTTCTTGTCCCTGGGTGTTCTTGTGCTGAGTGGCTGATGGCAGCCTGTCCTTTTCTTTCTCCCAGGGCAGCACTGAATGGTTGTTTGATGTTCTTAAGTGATCACTTCTGGTTCTGATAATAGTAAGGGACACTGTTAAGCATCAAAACAGTTTCAAACAAATCTAAAATACAAAGGTATTTTGTGCAAATGTTTTTTAAAAACTAGTAACATAATATTTGTCATTAATGACAAGTTTTAAGTGACTTGGAACTGGATGTTGTGATCTATACTTCACTTACATGTGCAGGGCAGAAAACCTGAAATAACTATTATCAAGAAAAGCCACTAATGTATTTATTATGCTTTTGACACACTGGGACCAAAGCAGAGAACCCCCCAGCATACAGCTTTAGCAGAGCACAGGAGGACGGCAGAGCCCTGGGGGCAGTTTGTGGGGACTTCATACCAGATATATAAAAGGCACTGCTGTTCAAGTGTGTTACAGATTGGGAAGATTTAGAAAGACAGGAAAGATACACATTCTGCTTTTGGCAAATTATTATTACAAAGAGTAGTGTAAAAGTCAAATGTCAGGGCCAAAGATACAGCCCAGTGGGTAAGGCACTTGCCTTGTATGCAGCCAACCAGGTTCGCCACTCCGTGGCACAATATGGTCCCTATCACAGCTTAAGCTCACTCAAGCAGTGATCCTTGAGTACAGCCAGGAGTAAGCACAGCTGCATGTGGCCCCAAAACCAAAACAATCAAATGTCAATTTGAAAAGGACTAATTCAAATTCGTATTACACAGGTATGACTCAAGCAGATTCTTCTCCCCTTCCCGCACCTAGTGATTTTTGAACTCTCCTGGCCGTGTTGCAATATCGTGCAGCCCCAGAGATGGGTCTGGGTCTCTTGCAGCTCAGTCAGCTCTAGATCATGACCCTCAAGCTGGTTCTTAATATTTGAATAGGCTTAGCTCATTACTCTTATGAAATACAGTGTCTGGCAGCATCACATTAATTTTCACTGAGGAAAAATGGTTTATTAAAATAAACTTAAAAGTCACAGGATTTAAGCTGCAGAAGCCTTGCATCAGTTAGTATAAGCCAAATAACGGGGGTTTAAAGCTGTGGCTTATTCAGGACAAACAGTCCCCAGGTGGGCAGTCATTATGCCCTTGTAATCACAGAAGGCAAGAAGATCTAGTTTGCATTCAGGTTACGTCAGCATAACCATTTACCTATTCACCAAGATGAAGGGTACATAAGAGTAGTTTATAGTACTTTAAATCCTTGTCCAAATCACTTTGTATCTTAAGTCTTAGTTGTTTTCTCTTTTGCTTTCTTAAGTAGAAAGCCTGAGTGATCAATAAAACATTTCCTGTTTAGTTGGTGTTGAGATTTGCTGAAAAATGAAAAATATATTAATCCTATTTTTTGAAGGCCCCCAAATACTGCTAGAATGACTCTGAGCTCAACAATCAAACCACAAGTGTCCCCTAGTCTAATATTCCCACTAGCACTACTGTATGTGGCCCCTGTAAAAACAAGTTTTCATTTCTTTTGCCTTATTGGATACCAAATTAGTTTGTAAAAATAATTTAAAAAATAAAATATGGTCCAAACCCTAAGGATAAAGATTTGCCTTTCAATAACAGTTTGTGGAAAGAGTAAACTGTCAATAAGGATAACCATTATTTCATCTACATGTGCAAGGATACAAAAAGGTCATTCATTCAGGAAGTGTTTCTCCTGGCAATCATGCCATGTTTTATTTCTACTGACTTCCCGCAAGATCACTGGCACCCATTCAAACGCATCAATTTAGTCCTGGCTATTTACACAAAAGCCAAAAAAAAAAAAAAATTACCAAAAGCCCATGTAATAAATGCCAAGAAGGTATTCCTGACTTTGTTTTCAGTTTATCAACAAATCAACTATTCTAATGTTTTATATATTAGAATGAAATAGAAATTTTATTCAATGATAAGTAGACAAGATTGATTCCTTTCACACACACGTACAAACACACAAACTGAAATATAATTGTAGCTTTTGTTGATTAGAATTATAATCACTGATTTTTTCCCCCGTGTCTTATTTCTGCAGTGCCTGGGGTCAAACCTAGGAGCTTACACACAGGTTTGAGTGCTCAAATACTGAATTATGATCTCTCTAGCACTTTTGAAAATTTATTTTATTGACTCACCATGATATAGTTACAAAGCTTTAATGATTGGGTTTCAGTCATACAGTACTCCAACACCTATCCCTCCACCAGTGAACATTTCCCACCATCAATATCCCAGTATCCCTCTCGCTCCCCCCTCCCCCCAACCACCTGCCTCTATGGCAAGCACTTTTCTTATCTCTCTCTCTCTCTACTTTGGGGCATTATGGTTTGTAATACAGATACTGAGAGGCTATCACGTTTGGTGCTTTACCCACTTTCACCACATTCTTCACATCCACAGCCATATGTTCCATCATTGTAATAGTGGTCCCTTCTCTATCCCAACTGCCCTCTACCCCAGCCCTGAGGCAGGCTTCCAACCGTGGACCAGTCTTCCGGTTCTTGTTTCTACTGTCTTTGGGTCTCATACTATGTTTATATCCCACGAATGAGTGCAGTCAATCTGTGTCTGTCCCTCTCCTTCTGACTTATTTCATTTAGCATGCTACTCTCCATGTCCATCCATATGCTGTATTTTATGACTTTGTTTTTTTCTAACGGCGGTATATTCCATTATGTAGATGTACCATAGTTCCTTTATCCAGTTGTCTGTTCTTGGGCACTCAGGTTGTTTCCAGATCCTGGTATTGTGAACAGTGCTGCAATGAATATGTAAGTACAGAAATATTTTGTACTGGGGGTGCAAAAAACCATATTGTTTTTCAAATGGAGTGGACCAGTCAGCATTCCCACCAACAATGAAGTAGAGTCCCTTTCTCCCCATTTCTGCACCAGCACTGGTTTTCTTTTTGACAGCATTTTTTTTCAATATGGAAAAGGTTTTAATAACTGATTTTAATAATGGTATCTTTAGTGTTTATCTTATTAGACACTCCATTTTGTCGGTTTGGGGGACTTAAAATTGGAAAAGGGATGAGTATTATGGTCCTGTAATCACTGATTTTGTTTTTGGGCCATACTCAGTAATGCTCAGAGGTTACTCCTGGCTCTGTACTCAGGAATCTCTCCTGATGGTATTCAGGGGACCATATGTGGTGCCAGAGAATTGAACCAGAGTCAGCTGCATGCTAAGTAAAAAAGCACCCTATCCCCTGTACTATCACTTCAACCCCTCACTGTGATTCTTAATATGATGGAATTGAGAATTTATTACTAAGCCAGCATGCTGACAATAGATTGATAAATATTATGATTACTTGGTAATAATGGAATGGTGGGAGAGAATACTGAAAGCAGAATTAAAGTTGAGAAAAATCGGTCTATTCCCAGTCTCAATTTTGAGTCTAAAATTTTATAAATGGTAAGTCAGGGGCCAGAGAGATAATGCAGCATCTAGAGCATTTACTTTGCATGTGGCCAACCTGGGGTTGATGCCCAGCATTCCATATGGTATCCCAAGCCTGCCAGAAGAATTTCTGAGTGCAGAGTCCAAAGATGAAAAAAAAATGGTTAGTTCACAAGACACTCAACATATTTTAACATTTGTCTTTCAAAGTTATTCTTAAATACATAAATAGAAAATTTTAAAGTTCAGTTAGGGCCCAGAGAGATTGTACAAGTGGTAGGTACAGCACATGCTAAGCATGTGCAAGGCCTCTGCTTTAGATAGTCTATGAGAACTTGGAAAAAAAAAAAACCAACAAACAAACCTGGCCCCTAATCACCCGAGATAAATGGTCTTTAAAAAATATCTTCCTGGGGGCCGGAGAGTGATAGTACAGCGGGTAGGGTATCTGCCTTGCATGCGGCTGACCTGGGTTCAGTCCCCGGCATCCCATATGATCCCCCAAGCACTGCCAGGAGTAACCTCTGAGCATCGCCGGGTGTGATCCAAAAAGAAAAAAAAAAAATCTTCCCTCTTACAATAAAATTATACCTATACCTTGCAAAGAGCCAAAACCCTGAGTTGAATTGGAGAGACAGTACACTGGGTAGGGTGCATGCCTTGACCATGACCTGAAGCCGTCTGAGGTTTGATCTCTGACAATATGCTCTCCTGAGCCCTATCAGGAATGGTCCCTGAGCAGAGACGGGGAGACAAGAGGAAAAAAGTATGGCTCAAACACACTCACGCACTCTTTCTCTCTTGTGATATATATCATAAGCTTAGAGATCTTTATACCTCTGTAAGATTCTAATTCTGTGGCAGGAGCTTGGTAAATATTTGAATACTAAGCTGAAGCAAGTCATTTTTATTTTCAGAACCTCTATAAAGCAGATTTTGATGAACAAGCATGTTTTTAGCACAAACATTAAACATGGGAATTAGGATGAAAACTTTGTCAAGCCTGTGAGATAAATTGCTTTTCACTAATTTACCTCTTTCAACCCTGCAACAGAACCTCCAGGGTGTTGTATCACATCTGCCTTTACCCAGAACTCATTATTTACCTAAATGTTTTAACTTATTCTTGGCGAAAGAGCTTATGCCATTTATCAAATTTAATGTATGTTCTATCTAAAGGAATAGTTCTGTGACCTTGGTCAGCAGACTACAACTGCCATTCTTTTTCTAATAAAAGACACTTCTGATACAATTTTTTTTTCTTTTTTGTGATGGGGTCATTCAAAAGTTTTTCCAGAAGTCAGTAAATGACCTGTTAAGTATCCTTTAAAATTTGGCTTAATGTTTGGACTTCAGAGATTGTGGGTTTGCAGCCTGTTTGCAACTTCCCAGCAATATCTCCAACCCTGCCAATTATCAGCTGAGCTGTCCAAAGGGGCAGGTGCCTTGCAGAGGCAGTCTGGAGCCAGGAGGGATACCAGGATCCCAGCCTGAAAGTCCATCTAACAAAACAGCCCTAAGACTTAACTGCTGCAACTTTTACTCTAGACATCAACTTCACACTGAAGATACTAATATCCCCATTGGAAGCCCACAATCATGGGGTACCCCTCAATGCTTCTGCGGGCTGAATCATTAAGAGCACTCTTATTAGGAGTGAACCATGAAAATTCACCCCGGAGGACACAGTGGAGAAGCTGCATAAAAGGCCACCAACCCCACAAGTGACAGCGCATAAGATTCTACTATCAACAACTAACTATAGCTCTCAGACTTCAGGGGACTCTATGATGCAGATGTTTAATGAGCTCAAAGAAACAATGGTACAGGTAGAAGAAAATGTGAGCGCAGAAATGAGAAAACTACAATCAGAAGTGACAAATGAAGAGTATGGTGGGTGCAATATTGCCAGCAGTGAGAACAGCTGAGGAAAACATTAGTTAAGCCCCAGGATTGGATGCAGGAAACCTCTATAAATAAAAAAAAATATGAAAGACTGAAAAGACATGAACAGCACACCAGAGAACAAGGGAATGAGCTCAAAAGAAACAATGAAAGAACCAAGGGAGTCCTTGAGAAACAGGAAGGAAGAATCAAGGAAGAATCAATAATTCAAAGAAATCATAGCAGATAGAGGTTGTGAAGGTACTTATGTATGCAGTTTAGAAATTCAGTTATTGCCATTACCTTACTTAATAATTTTCAGTCATTGCATAACAAATGCATTGCATAACCACCAAGAACTGGTTATTTTTAGGAAGGCAGTATTCGAGCATTATAAAAAAGAATCATAGCATACATGAAAGTAGATGGACTGGTTCAATACTTCAGGTCATTTCATCTCTTCAAAAACAAATTTGTGTGGGCTTCATCACACCCAGTGGTGCTTAGAGCTTACTCCTGGCTCTGTGCTCTGAAGACCGTAACGAAAAGCAAGTGATCAGATAAGAGTTGCACAAAAGGACCTTATCCTCTGTACAATCTTTCAAGCTCTAAAATGTAATGAAAGACAATTTTGGAGGTCTTGGAATGTGGCTTAGGAGAGCACCTGCCTCACAGGCATGAGACCAGGGTGGGTCTCTAGCACTGCCTCACCCCCTCTGCCACAGTGGCACAGCACAGCCAAGTATGCTGGCGCTTACTGCTACAAGAAACAATTTTAAAAGGGAAAGGGGAAAAGCATTGTTTTGTTTTTGTTTCTAAGCCACAACCAGCACTGCTCTGGGCATTAGTCCTGACTCTATGCTCAGGAATCACTTCTGGCAGTACTGGGTGTGGTGGGGTACTGGGGATTGAACCTGGGTCAGTCATATGCAAGGAAAGGCGCAACCCACTGTAAAATTGCCCTGGCCCTATTCTGAATCTTCTTTCTTCTGTTGCCTAAATCATGCCATTTGGGGCAGCTCTCTTTTATTTAAAGCTTTCAAAAATGGGATATAGGTCAGTGGTAGAGTGCTTGCTTACCAACTATGCAAGATCCTGGCTCTATTGATGCACTACAGAAAAACAAACACAAGAACCACCAGGCAAAAACAGTACTTTTATCCTCCTTTCCTACAGATGAGTTCTTCTGTATATGCTACTAGATATATTTTTTCCCCTTGTTTGTCTAAAAGTTTCTGGGGTCTGACATTTCAGGATGCCTGTCTGTTTCTGGATCACACATCTGTTACCACTTGGAACTGGGAATCAGTCTACCTCATTCACTTAGGAATTAGGAGAGTTCTTAATTTCTATTACAGCAAGCAAGATTCAGTCATTAGCAGCGTAAAAATATTAACAAAATAGTTTCAATATCAAGTTTGCATTTAGAAAGGTCTTGCTCTCAGAAACCCACACACAGATCTAACTTTGCCTATAGATCTCTCTCACGATCACGATGATCCTGTTGTTCGTCGATTGCCTCGAGCAGGCACCAGTAACATCTCCTTCTTCCTAGCCCTGAGATTTTAAAAGAGCCATATTCAATGCTCTTTAAGGACTAGGAGAATAAGACCTATCATTGTTACTGGTATTTGGGATATTAAGTACGACACAGTAAGTTTGCAAGACTCTGCCGTGAGGGCAGGACACTCAGTAGCCTGCCCGGTTCTCCAAAGTAAAAATGAGATAACAAGATGTCAGGAGCTGGGTTTTATAGTCTCTGGGTCTTGGCCGTTGACAGGAACCACCTGGCGCCGGCAGCAGCTGGTGGGAATAACGCCTACCTACTGAAAGATGGGGAATCTGGGTGGAGAAGGCCCAGTTCTGATCCGAGCAGGCTTGGAGATCTCAGCCCCGGGACCCGCGTGCCTGGGTTACTCTGCCGGTTCCTTCATGCATGAGGCTTGTCCGGATGTGTGGAGAATGCATGACTGTGGCTGGTTCTGGAGGTCCTTGGCTGCCAGGGCTCTGCTCGGGGCAGGAAGGGAAACTCAACCCGCCCCCCTCCAAGGGGCCTTGGTGAGGACGGCCAGGCGCGGGGGCAGGAGACTCTGCCATAGATCTCTATATAAAACAAATATGAAACTGCTATGTCTGATCACAGAAGTCATTTAAGCCACAGCAATTCATTCTATTAGTAATTGATGACAAAAGAAAGACCTTCAGAAGCTCGGCAGCTCCCAAGGTACCATGAGAGTGCAGCAGACCAGACAGGAAGTAGAATGAGTATTAAATGGTGAGTCTCTTGCACAAGGCACAAAGTACAATAGATTTAAGTTCATTTCAAAAGTATGAGAAGGACCTCATTTAAAAATGTTTCATGGTTGGAAACTTGCCTCAAGTGCTAGAGGAGAAGGCAGTTGGGATAGAGAAGACACTATGACAATGAGAGTTGTAAATGATCACTCTAAATAAGAACTGTGAGAAGTAGGTAAAGGGATATACACGATAACCTTTGAGTACCTGAATTGCAAACCATAATGCCCAAAAGCAAGAGAGGAAAGAAGAAAAGTACCTCCCAGAGGTAGGCTGGGGGATGGGGGTAAGGGAAATGGCTGGAGGGAAACTGGGGACATTGGTGGTGGAAAATGTATACTGATAGGGAATGGATGTTGGAACATTGTATGACTACTGAAACTCACTCAAGAACAACTTTGTAACTGTGTATCTCAGTGATGCAATTAAAAAAAAAACAAGTTTCATGAGTTAAACAGCATATGAAGTAGTAAACAATGCCTATACCTTTCAAACAACAGCACTATTAGGGTCATGACATGTAACCATTCAAAATGCTGAGAGTGGGCCGGAGAGAAGACTCAAAGAGGCTAGGCAGATGTACCGTATGCTGGAGGCCCAGGTCAGCCAGGGACAGTCTCTGAGCACTGCCAGGAATGCCCCCAAAATAAGCAAAAGGCTGAAAGTAGTATTTATCTTTAAATGTTACTTTATTTCTGGGTTCACACCCTAAAGTGCTTAGAGCCTACTCCTGGCTCTGTACTTGGAGGACCATACATGGTGCTGGGGAATCAAACTGGGCTTCACTCGTCTGCAGGCAAATGAAGCGCCTTAACCCCTAAACTATCTCTGGATCCTGAGAGCAAAAGTAAGGTGTTTTATCTTAAAAAACAAAACAAAACAGCCTCTACTCTTGTTACGTATATAATGATGTCATAAACATGTAAATATCACAATCTTAAGTAGTCCTCTCATGTAGTTTTAGAAATCTACCCTCTACCCTCCCCATCCCTTTCAGATGTATTGGAAAACGTTAAACACATATTTAATAAATCCCTTGGTTTGAGACTTGTTGGGTAATTTGTTTGGATTACTCGATTGTTAAGAGCAAACATCTGCAATAGCCCCCATCACCTGCAATTCTTACAACAAACCACTAAGTTTTCATCTCCAATGGTACTGGATTTTTTTTTTGTCAAGAAATTTATTAAGCTTTACAAACACTATTTTCACTCACTCATTCATAAAAAATGATTTATGATTAAATCTATAATAAAGCCATGTAACATTCATTAATGCATTCGTTAAGACCAATTTCATCCGTGGAACATAGTAAACCACTTTAAAACAGCAGTTTTCATTTATGTCATGTAAGGCTGTCAAATTAA
Organism: Sorex fumeus; assembly: GCF_029834395.1. NCBI lineage: Eukaryota > Metazoa > Chordata > Mammalia > Eulipotyphla > Soricidae > Sorex > Sorex fumeus. Next base: position 9,393,694 of record NW_026606103.1, read on the forward strand.
AAGTATTCCTTATAATGAATGGGTTGTCATCCAGAAATACACTGCACTTCATGTTATGTGGTAAAGACTGATGGATGGATCCTCTAAGAGTAGAAGCCGAAGGTAGAGTTTATCTTTTCCATCTCTCAAACTAGTTTCACAACAGGAAAGTATTTGTGAGCAGAGAAGTCAAATTCGGGAGGAACCTGTAAAGTATATTAGACAGTCAATGTATTTATCTACATCTGTTCAGACAATAAAAATTATTTTCAGTTATGATTTCTTGCCATTTTAGAAACAAGGCAGCATTTAAGAGATTTTTAAAAACATAACAATGGAAGTAAACAAACATAGCTGCCTACAACAAATGCCACCAGGAAAAAAATGCCTCTGTGGTTAGTCTCTGACACAAGAAGAACTGAATTTATACTGACTGGAACAGTATTACCAAGGAAGATTCTGAAATCATTTTTAAAAAGGTCTTGAATTGTCAAAACATTCTCTTTTCTAAAGGGATGAATTTATTTTTAAATATTTTCTTTTGCACTCAAGTTATTTGGTATTTACAGGAAATGAGGTGAGAAAAAAGGCAAGCCTTAGAAATTTTAAGACAAGAAAAATTTCAGGCTTAAAAAAAATGACATTCTAGTCAATTTACTTTTTGCTGCTAAACCTCCTTTAGGATGACTTTTATGAGCATTTTAAATTTTTTTGTATATTTATCTTTTTGAAGGAAAAAGGTTTTAACATAATCTACTCCCAAGTTTTCCACTACAATCTACTTACCTTGGATTCCTTTTTGTGTCCTCCTGCCAGTAACTTCATAACCACAAAGTTGGGTTTGGCAACCTTTAAAATTCTATTAACCTACACAATAAGCAATGTTAAGCTATCAAAATATAAAACGCATAATAAAATATCATATACTTTATTAAAGGCTATTTTAAAATATGCACATAAATATTTTTCTTTCAGTCACACAGAACTTTTATTTTGGTTATTAACTTTTATTTGGTTATTCAACTCTGGAAGCTTGAAAGGCTACCTGTATCTTTTATTAAAACACATTAAGCTGTAAAATCCCACAAAAGGCGGCAGCCTCTTTGTCACTTACCAATTATAAAACTTTAGGCAAATACTCTAACCACTCTATCACTCATCCCTCAATTAGTTCATTTGTAAAGATGAGGATCATTTATATCTATTACATAAAGATTTGTGATATTCAAAGAAGTTAATATATATTCTAGGCAGATTAACCATGAATAAGTGTCCTTTAAATGTTAACTGTTATTATTCTAAGACTACTATTGTAGTCTGAAAAGGATTCACTTTAATACATAAAATGCAGCATTTCTCTTAAGAGGAAGTGGAGCCTGAAGAAGAAAATTTCCCACAGCCTTCTACTGCTCTTCCTCTCTCTTCCCCTCCTTTTCCTCTCCCCTCCTCCTCCTCCCCCTCCCTCCTTTCCCTCCTTCCTTCTCTCCCTCCATCCCTCCACCTCTCCTCTCTCTTTCTCACACCACAAGCTGAAGAACATTCCCTTCAGCTCCAGACCACACAACCATCTTCCTAGAATACAGCTCCATCTGGGCATCCATTAGGCATGTCCAAAAGTAAGCTCCTGAGTTTCCCAGCTACACCTCTACCCCTAGGTCCTGGAGTCCTCCCCACACAACTCAATCCAACCACACATGTGCTCAGGCTAATACTCTTTAAGTCACGACTGACTTCATCAACCCAGTTGGTTTGACCTTAATGCAGAAAATGCAATCATTTCTAATCACATTCTTCTCACAAGCTCTTCTCATCTGGTTTACTGCTATGATCCTCTCATTTGGCTCCCCAACTTCCAGACCTAATCTATTTTCAGCACAATGACAGGAGTGATTCTTTAAAAACAAAAATCCAATCTAGACACTTCTCTGCTCAAAGCCCTCCAAAAGTAAATCCCTTGATGCCCAACTCCAGTCACCCTGGGTTTTGACTGTTCCTGTCCCTCAGGTGCCTAGAAAGCTCAATTATTCCTGGATGACTTCTTCCTTTCCTTCCAAAAATTGCTCAAAAACACTGTGAACTGCCCGCCCAATCCCTCCACTTTCTTCTTCTGTAGCAACTATTATCCCCATTCCTCATCTGATGCTTCTTCGCAAGACTTGGGATATTCTAGTATATCACAGAATTCTTTATTATCTGTAACAGAGTACCCTCCCCTGCCCTGATGCTCCCATGAGAGCTGGAACTTATACTCACACACACACTGAGACCTATGTGAGAAAATCATTGGGCCCAGGCCCGTGATTTCTGAGAGATACTACCTTCTAAGAAGGTTGGACCAAGATATATACATGTGTATGCTACAGGCCTATCATTTACAGAATAAAATTATTTCTCTGTAGAACAATGCTGCAATATTTAAATGCATTAGTATTAACAGTTTGTGTTGTGGGTGACACCCAACAGTGCTCAGGGGTGACTCTCAGCTCTGTGGTTGGCTGGAGTTTGCTCCCAGCCATGTTTCAGCTGATCATGTGGTACCAGAAGACAAACCCAAGGCTCCCCCATGGAAAGCTTGCATGGAAAGCTTGCATTCTGATTCTCTGAATGATCTCCTTGGGCCAATGCTGACATTTCTGGAGTAATTCTTTCTCTCGCACTGATGTTTAAATTTATATAAAGAAGGTATTTATACTATCTTGTCAATAAAGAACTTTAATTTCACAAAATCTGGTTAGTGAAGCCACTTGAAAACCCTACTGACAGGATTATAAATATAAAATTCATTTTTATTATTAAACTGTATCTTGCTTAACCTGTCACCTAGAATTATTCTGACAGCAGTCTTACCTCATGGTCTGGGTTTGGGATATTTTCCAAAATCATTTTTGCCTGCTGAAAGTGCTTACTAGCTGCCACATACAGTTCTGGAGACTGAGGAGGAGGGCTATATTTATTGAGGTCAGACATTTCCTAAAAGAAGAAAATAATATTATTCAGAATATATTTAATATAAAAAACTTAAAATTCCTTTTAAAAAGCATTGTATACTTTTAAAAAGCATTGTATACTACTCAAATACTGATGCAAGCAGCCAATATCCTGATTGCTTCCTATGTAATATTTAATTCTCAACTTTCAATTATGACTTCATATTATTCTCATATTTAATTAATTATTAATGCGATGAGTATACATAGAAAAATCCATATACCTCTGGGGGCAGTGTGCTTAGCGAACAGCTACATTGAACTGGAAGGTCCCTTCTTGGTTAAGGGGCCCAAATGAGCACCTAGGCGAGGGGACACCTGCTATTTTAGAAGTGCAGTGAAAGTCAAGCTGTAACCCAAGATCAGCAACAACACTGATTGTCCCTCCCCTAAAGTGGTGAAGGGTGTCGCCTCCAGGGCAGCCACCAGTTAATTTCCCCTTTCACAGTGCACTGGGCTTATATCTCAACCTCTGTCACCTAACTCTTACGAGGGCAGCTTGGCTACCTCAACCACATTAGACCAACAGTCCACTAGCCTATTCCAATCAAAATACTCCCCAAAATCATCAAAATAACTGTGAACACAAGAATCTGTACAAACCTAATCTAAAAGAACACATCCCCCAAAGCTGGCTAGAGGCACCACATAAGTCAAATAGGAGCACCAAAGAGGAAAGTAATACCCTTGAAGGGGAAAGAGGAGACAACCCCCCCCACCCCACCCCTTTTGACCCTACCAATCGAGCTTGTCCAGAGTCCTCCCTGGCAGTGAGATGGAGACACCAATAGTGAATTGCAGGGATCCACGTCCATACTACATGGGGAGACAACACAGAGCCCACCACGAGAAGTGAAAGAAGAAAAGAACCCTAAAGCATCAACAGGGAATACCCACACACACAATCTCTCTGGTAAAGTATTCAAAGATGAAATGGTGAGGATCTTCAGTGAGCTCAAAGAAACAGTGGAACGGACAGCCAATAAAATACAGGAAGAAATGAAAGCAGAAATAAGAGCTACAAACTGAAGTGTCACTAAAAAAATATTTGGTAGCTGAAATTAAAAACTCAGTGGATGCCCTCAACAGTAGAATGACAATAGCCAAAGACAGAATCAGTGAGCTTGAAGAGGAACTGCAGAAAGCATGTAGGGAACAACAGAAGATGGAAAAAGGCCTGAAAATAGCTCAAGGGTGAGAGAGAGATATATGGGATGAATTCAAGAGGAACAAGAATCACTGGAGTACCAGAAGAACAAGGAGGCAACCCCAATGAGGTACTAACAGATACCACTACTGACAAGTTCCCAGAGATGGAGAATGCAGTCATACAGATCCAAGTAGCCCAAAGGGGACCAGCTAGAAGAGACTCTAATAAAAAAACTCGCAGACATAACATAATCAGAATGACGCTGACATAGATAGAGACACAATACTGCAAGCAGCAAGGTCAAAGGAGCATACAAAAGAGCACCCCTTAGATTTACAGCAGACTTACCGGATGAAACCTCTGAGCCCGAAGACAGTGATGGGATATAGTGAAAAAACTCAATGAAATGAATGCATCAAGAATACTTAATCGGCTAGAATCTCATTCAGACTTAAAGGAACGATACACTACTTCATAGATAAACAACAACTCAAGAACTTCATCAACTCAAAACCAACCTTAAAAGGACTGAGGGGGCTACTGTAAGACAAGACAAACCCCACAAGAATGGCAAATTTTTGCAGAAAGGGGACAAAACCCCGTGGCAATAATCTCTTTCAATGTCAATGATCTAAATGAACAAATTAAGAGACAGAGTGGTAAAATGAATTGAAAATGGAATCCAAATAATGGGGGGGCCAGGGACCTAGATTAGTTATTTATAGTTTGAGTGTAGGCTTTGCATGTGGGAGTCCTGGGTTTGATTCCTGACACCACAGTTCCCTGAGCATGGATGGGGGTAGATACTGAGCACCATCAGATATAGCCTAAGAACAACTACAACAAAAACAATAAAGATAAATTTATAGTATATATTTAAAATAACAATTTATTACCTTGCCTCACTGGTTTAGTAAGAGTTTGATTTGACTACCTTAACAAAATGGCTAGGCACACCTAGCATATTTCAAAGAACTCAGACCAAATATTTTCAATTACTTCTATGAACACACTCACCTTGAACTGTAGATAGTGCACTGGTGGTGGTGTCATTACACTGTTGAATGGAGCAAATCTATGCTCATATCGAACTTGTTCACTATCAAGTTCAAATTTGGGTTTTCGTACTTTGCCATCCATGTCAAATGCTACCATGGTCTAATGGGAAAAAGAGAATAAAAAAGATGATATAAAGATGAAAAGATGAACAAGTTGTTAATACAAAAAAGGGAGTGTCAACCATTTAAGCACAGATAAAACAATACTAAGAAATCCAAAATTGAAATATTTGAATATTTAATATTCATTTATAAGAAAAGAGCCATCTCTCAAGCAAAAGCTTTGTAAGTTCCATTGTTTATTAGCTTTTTCCAGTTAAATTATGGCATAATAACTTTGAAATGTTTCATGTAAAGATTCAGGAAAACTAATAATGTTTATAAGAGAAACACAGACTCATTAGTAGTCAGTTAACTGCTGAAAATGGCTTATGCCATTCACTCTGGAGTAAAGCATCCTTTTTATAGTCCTAAAAAAAATCTAAATCCTATCTCCTAATAAATCCTCATAAATTTTCTATAAACCCTCCCTTCTCATTATTAATACTACAGAGATGTCAGCTGGCCTATTATTAACTAGGCATTTGAAACAAGAGTGCTGATTTATACTTGGTAACTTGCAATGTAGTGAGTAAAAAGTTGTCACAGAGCAAGAGTTAAATATCTGTAAATGAAAACTAAAGTTAGAATAAAAGGTTAATTTCTACACAGATAATTAGTAAAAACAAAGGCAATATCAAGACCCAGAGAAAAATCACAGCAAAAGGGTTCACTTTAATTAAACTACGTAATAGTAATGTAATTAAAAGCAAAAATTCTCATTTTCAACAACTTACTTTAAACATTCCAGCACACATGTTCTGATATGCCTGGCTCATTGTTATCTCTCGACTCAATGGGCGAACTGTAATTACAAAGAAAACCATTCATAGGCTCTTCTCCCCTATCTCCTCGAGGAGAAATTTTAAAAATCTCCTTCCAGGTTTACTAAGTTAAGCTTTTATACAATTTGTCCCTATAGATTTGAAGACATTAATGACCCACTAAACAGATGAAATCTTAAGGCAACAGTTTGTAATCACTGCAGTAGTATGTGTGCCCCTCCATGAATGATTAGTAGAGTGATTTTTGTTTTCTTTTTATTTCTATCTCCTCTCATGGTCCTTGAGTGATGCCTGGTATCATCTCTCTATGTGAACAACAAATGGTGAAGATGATCAGAACTGGAGATTTTGTCTATAGACATGTACTGACATGGGGTCGAGTGGTAGAAGGGGTCCTTAGGACACAGGTGGAGGGAACAGGTTCTTTGGTGATGGAGATAGTGCTGGAATATATATTTAGGAGAAGTATGGTAACAATATTCTAAATCCTTGTACTGCAATAAAAAATGGTTTGAAACAAATAAAAGCCCACAGCACCTTTCTTCTTTTTCTTTGTTTTTTTGCTGCTACGGCCTTTCTGCTGCTCTTCCATTATCCTTTCTTCTGCCATTTGAGAGCCATCAGCACGACTTAATGTTGACATCAACCATGCATAAAGGAATTCTGAGAGATACCTTAAGAGATATAAAGTGTTAAGTTAATTTTAGATAGCAATGTACTGTCAGTAGCACTGTCCCCCAGCTGTTCATCGATTTGCTCGAGTGGGCACCAGTAACGTCTCCATTGTGAGACTTGTTACTGTTTTTGGCATATCGAATATGCCACGGGGAGCTTGCCAGGCTCTGCAGTGTGGGCGGGATATGCTCTGCACTCAGGAGTTACTCCTGGCGGTGCTCAGGGGACCATATGGGATGCTGGGAATCGAACCTGAGTCGGCCACATCCAAGGCAAATACCCTACCCGCTGTGCTATCTCTCCAGCCCCTGCATTTGGTATTTTTACAGAGACAGTAAGGCTGGAGTAGCTTTTCAATTGGGTGGCAGCTTTGGAGTGTGGATATAACTGCTGAGGCTTCCAGAAGTATAAGGAGGTGGGGGAAGGTAGCCCATCCTGACCCCCAAGAAAGCCTAGAGATTGTCACAAAACCCGCATATCAGAATTTTCAGCAGATTATCTCAGTGAGATCCGTCCTGAAACAGTGGAGTCAGGCTAGTGGCATGGCAGTGATTTTGGACTGAAAGCAAGTGGCTGCTAGGGTGGGCAGACCACCAAGCCAACCTGCCCCATTAGATTTACCCTAGTCTGTTCAGCCATGCATAGGTCCGAAATTAACAGTGGCTTTTGACCACTTTTGAGATTTATCTATGGATCTCTAAAATAAGGCCAATAAATAAGCTTATATAGCTGAGCTGGAGATGGTCTGTGGGCATGACTTTCACATACCTAACTTTTGGTCATTTAATTTCTTGATAAACTTGGTCCCAAATTGTTGGGGTCCAGCCAAAGGCACGGTGGCAATTTTGGGGTGTCAAGAAGTCTGAAGGCACCATGAGGCTGCTGATGGACTTGCCACGCAGGTACAGGATGACCTGCTGGTGGCACCATACCCCGTCAGCTCCAATTTTCAATAAATGCTTTTAATTGCTCATAGCTAAAGTTAAAATACTCTAAAAAAAAAAAAATCCCTAAAATTACTGTTAGAGACTCTCATTCAGACTCACCTACCCACCCATCACCAAATTTCACTCAAACTATTCACTTACCAATATATGTAGTAGTACTCATGCATGCTGTAGAGTTCTAGTTCAAAGCCACTGAGAAGATACTGTATCATAATCCGAAGGTTATGGTAAAGAACCCAGGTACCTAAACAGGCCAAATGTTGCCTCTGTGGCTCCTGCTTCAACAGCATGGTATGAAGGGTAGCGTCAACCTTTTCTGCCTATTAGAATAAAATGTCAGAACAGTGATTTTCTAAGGTAATGAGAATGTTTTTAAAAGCTAAAATAGCATATGCACAGAAAATGTAAATCTTGTCACCTAAGGAACTCCTATTTTTAAATGCATTTTTGGCTAAGTTTACAAATTCAAACCTCTCATTTTGCAACTTTAAATACTTTTAACTGAATTCTACTTAAAAGGATATCCATTTTTAAAGAAAAGAAATACAAATATAATTGGAATTCAAGTCTTTAAACTATTAATACTGAAGCTTCTCGAGGCCAGAGCAATAGCACAGCAGGTAGGGCATTTGCCTTGCATGCGGCCAACCCAGGTTCGATCCCCAGCAACCCATACGGTCTCCCAAGCACCACCAGGAGTAATTCCTGAGTGCAGAGCCAGGAGTAACCTCTGTGTATCACTGTGTGTGACCCAAAAAGAAAAAAAAAAAAGAAAAAAACCCCAAAAAACCACCACTGGGTGTGACCCCAAACGACAAAAAAACCCCGAAGCTTCTCATAAATAATTTATGTACTTATTTATACACACTTTTTTGAGAAGGGGATCCCAAGCAGATTTCTGCAGGCCTGGACATTGCACCTTATAATACTTGCTTGACCTGTCTAAATAGGCCAGACACTCAATGCATGGACAAGCTGGTGTGGTGCTGGGGCCACTAGGCAACACCTGGCAGTTCTGGATTAAATATTTAAGATCATGTATTAGGATTATGATTATTATGTGATCTTGCTATAAAATTCAGTTCTACACATATTTTAGTATTTATTCTTATTACCAAAGAAGTGGATTAAGATGTTTCTCAGTTGACTTGTTCCTTTCGGGAAACTACGATATAGGAAACCTTTACGTGAGAAAAATTCATCACCTTGAAATCATAAAGTCAAATATTGTTTCAAAGAACTGCTTGTAAAAATCTGGTTAAGGTATACAAACTGCCTGATTTTAGAAAGGAAGACAACTTACCTCATCCTGCAAGGTAGCGAATTCCTCAAGAATATGACCAAGTTTATCTCTCTGTCGAGCCCTATTATGTCCATGGATCTGAATAAGACTACAGAAAGGCTGCAATACGCATACAATTTGTTAATTGTCAAAATGAAATTTTCTAATACTACAGAAAATTTCTAATACTACAGAGTCTCCTGCCCCCGCGCCTGGCTGTCCTCACTGGGGCCCCTTGGAGGGGGGCAGGTTGAGTTACCCTCCCTGCCCCAAGCAGAGCCCCAGCAGCTGAAGACCTCCGGAACTAGTCACAGCCTGGCTTAAGACCACTCTCCACACATTCGGATGAGCCTCACACATAAAGGAACCGGCAGGGGAACCCGTGTGCGGGACCCGGGGCTGAGATCTCTAAGCCTGTTCAGATCGGGACTGGGTCTCTCTCCTCCACCCAGATCCCCCATCTTCTAGTAGCTAGGTGTTACACCCACCAACTGTCCCCAGTGCTATGTTATCCCATCAATGGCCAAGACCCAGAGACAATAAAACCCAGCTCCCAGAAGTGCGTGGCCACATTTGTGGTGACATCTTATTGTCTAGTTCTCACTCTTGGGTAACCCGACAGGCTACCAACTGTATCCTGCCCACATGGCAGAGTTTGGCAAGTTCCCCGTGGTGTATCCAATATGCCAAAATCCAGTAACAATAATGGGTCTCATTCTCCCGACCCTGAAGGAGCCTCCAATGTGGCACTTGTTAAAATCTCAGGGCTAGGATGAATGAAGATGTTACTGGTGCCTGCTCGAGGAAATCAATGAACAATGGGATGACAGTGATACAGAAAATTAACATTCTAAGTTTTCAACATCAGGTTACCGGAGAATAAATGTTCTATACAACTCATCCCTGAATGTATTTTTTACTTAAATGTTTCTTTTTAAAGTACTGAACCCAGAATTTATCAATAACCATAAAGATAGTGCCTGCTTATAAACATAAAACTTTTTTACATATGGTAAAAATATCTTTCTTTAATCTGTAAGCTTCTTTTTACAAGTTTAAGAGGGGACTTTCTTTTCTAGTTATTTCAAGTCAAAAGTCAATAAAGTCTGACTATTATGTTGCTTTAAATATGTAAGACTACTTAATAAGTATTGAGTAAAACAGTTAATATCTATAATCCTCTGAAGTTTTTCACTTCTTATTCTTTCTAAACAGTATTCTCATAAAAAAACATTATAGCATTTCACTTAATAAGACAACATAAAAGAATAGTAGGATGCTCAAACGTAAGGAGTATGGATCATAAGATTTAGTGTAAGATTCTACTAAGTATATAATTGCTTTCTGTTTATTTGACACAGCTGAGCTCTTTCTGAAACAGTATGTAAGAGTTTTAGGATATTAGCATTTACTTCTAAAGACTAAGAAAGTTTACAGAAAAGCAAAGTGATATCTGAAAATGATAAAACGTGATAAAAATGTTTTTTTAATAATTTTATTTTCACTGTATCTTACTGTCTTTCTGCAACTTGATAAGTGAAATTATGCCCCAAGGAGCTAATTTGAGGTTTCTAAGGTTTCTAAGATGAGAATGATTTTTCGTCTGTTTAATCTATTACAAAGTTTATTATTTTTTCTGAGATTTTGAAAAAGTCTGTGGTTTCATATAATTTTGATTTACTATCATTTTATTGATTTAGTAAAAGGAAAAGTGCATAAGATTCTACAAATACTCCTTGTTCTTAAGGTCAAAAGTACAGCATTTGTGCTCATTTACCAAAAAAAGTGGAAATTACTGTTTTATCAGTGTTTCTGTGGTTCCTAAGGATTTCAGTAAAAGCTATCAAAAGGTGCTCAGTATCTAACAATCCACAAGGGACACTAAGTTATGAACCTACATAGTGGAGTGTAAAAGGAGAAAGAAATATCCTATTTATTCAGCTAAAATTAATAAATATTAAATGAAAAAGTAGCAAGTATGTTACATCCCCACAATTTTTAAAGAATTCATTCCAAAGATTCAAATTCTATTTCTTACCCGAACACAATGAGTAACAAAAGAGTCGATACAGTCTTTAGCCTGGTGATTATTATATAGGCAGCATCTGTAAGATAATATTTATATTAAAATAAAACTATTTGGGGCCACAGATAACACAAAATTGAAGACCTTGCATACAGCAGACCCTTGTTAAGGTCAAAAGTACAGCATTTGTGCTCATTTACCAAAAAAAAGTGGAAATTACTGTTTTACCAGTGTTTTGTCCCCAATACACATGGTCCTGCAAGTATTGCCCTGGGAGCCCCTGAGCACTGAAGGAATGGCCAAAGATCCTCAGCACTATAGGGGTCAAATACTAAACTATGAATCTAGTTGACTCAGAACTTGTAGGGAGAGGCCCCTGGATCTCCTGAGTACTGCTTAGGGGTTTCGAAAAGGAAAGGAAAAAAAACCAACTGAACAGCCAAAGTACAAAACTATTTGGTGTACAAAAGAATAGGGATTAAATTAATTGGCAGACACTACCAACAAACAGAGAAGATGAAAACAGAAATGGAAACAGAATTTTATGTACTAGGTTTAAGTAAAAAATGGTTATCAATTAAGTATTTCATCATTCCTGTGTTATTAACACACTATATAGACACTTATTTACAATTCCATTAGTTCTGTATTTGGATAATTAAGGTTGAATCTAGTTTGAAAGAAGATAAAGAACATTCCAAAAGTCAATTTTTGTAGTATCTTTTATTTTATGACAACTGATAACCATCATGGACGGTATTCCTTATATTAAGAAAACTGTATGTTTTAATTTTTCAAAATACATAGATACTACTAGACAAAAATTGTAACTTACACATCACTTTTGCACCTTATTTTCTATCCTCATACAGTGGTTTTTCTAATCTCAGTTGAAAACATCACTTCTTTTTTTTTTTTTAATTTTTATTAGTGAAACACCATGAGGTACAGTTGTAGATTTACAAATTTTTGTGCTTGGGTTTCGGTTATACAATTATCAAATACCCATCCCTCCACCAGTGCCCATTTTCCACCACCATGGATAATATCCCTCCCACCCCCATCCCCCCAATCCCACCCTGCCTCTGTGGCAGGGCATTCCCTTTTGTTGAGAACATCACTTCTTAACTAAAGCTTTCCTGAACACTCTAGCGACATCTGCTATTTACCATGCCTGGGAGCACTGGGGCTACATGGATGGGATAATATATATATAAAAAATAAAGTATGTACATTGATCATTAAGGCAGAAATCACCTCAAGAAGTGCAGAAAAGTAAGCTTTCACCTTGAAATTTGTTGTATTTGCAAGAGTTTGTCAAAACTGAACACTCTTTCTGGAACCTCAAAGATAAGCAGAGAGACCTGATCATGCAACAGAAAATCATAGTGCTTGAAGCAACTAGCAGATAGAAAAAGGCAGAAGGAAATGGAACGGATTTTGGCAAGGGAAAAAAAGTTCTGGAAGTAAGATAATTACTTAAGGGCAGCTAGGTATATGGCTCAGTGGCAAATAACATGCCTTGTGTGAATGACACCTGGGTTCCATCCTCAACATCAAGAAAGAAAAGGAAAAGGAAAGGAGAAAAGTTACTTCAGATTAAAATGAAACAATTAAAAGCCTTTTAAGGACAGGTAGATGCTCCAATAGCTGGGAAACCCCAGTTTGATTCCCAGCACCACAGGGTCCCAAGTACTACCAGAAGTAACCCTCCACGCAATGACCCAGGAACAGCCTTCAACCACTGCTGGTACAGAGCCTAAAACACAAAGCCACTTTCTGAATCCTAAAATCTTAATTTCCAAATTTTACACTTAATCTTAGCCAAAAGGCCGAGAAGCGATAATTTCCAAATTTTAAAATTCAGTAGCAGAAAGATGCTCATTAAAGAGCAAGGGAAAAAGGTAGGGAGATACAGTTCAAGCTTGAGCAAATGCTTACCATAAAAAAGTTCTGAATCCCTGGCACCAGATGCCCACATCCCACTTCCTCCCACTGGAGGGGTGGCTCCAGTAGCACTGAGCACCAATACCCTCACTAGGATAAGCTCTGCTGAGAGTAGTCTGGGCCTCCCAATATAGCTAAGTGTGGACCATTTTCAAAGAAAGATTAAAAAAACAAAATTTCTCACAACACAGCAAATAAAGCAGATATAAATGCCATGAGGTATTATGGAGAAGACGTTTAGAAGATAAAACATTAAGCAATCACTAAATAATAATTTGAAATCCAAAGTTCTGATGTCTACATTTCAGAAAAATCACACATGAAAATAATGTTCTTGAACTCCTAAAACAAAAAGATCAGATCTCTAGTCTTTAACACTAAAATTTTGGAAAAAAACAAAAACAAAAACAAAAAAGAGAATATCTACCACATAATGAACGATGTTACATGTAGCTAATCAGTTCTTGCTATTCATGAGTTACAGTAAGATTGTCACAAACATTCCTGCTAGAATCAAATATATGTGCATATAAATATACATCAGCTATGTATATGCAGCTAATGTATGGCATTTGCACTGTACTTTAGCTGACCGATGCTGATCTGAGCCCTTCTCCATATGGCCTATTGCACTATGTATGACTTGTTGCCCTATGCTGCAGTCCAAAGCTAATGTAATCTAGATCACCACCAAAAAAATACAAAAACAGTAAGAACATAGCATCTAATAAAGCTGTTCCTAGAAGTGTGAAACAAAAACGAAGGAGTAGCCTTGCTTGACTTCTAACTTGGGTTACTTGAAGATTTTGCAGCTTTACACATGTGTACAAATATGATAAAAATAGAATATTGATATAATATATAATATTGATATGAGAGTTAGAAATACATTGTATTAAGTAAGCAATTTTGTGATTATGGAATATACAAATAATAAACTGCAGTCAAATCTAAATTGGTAATAATAAGTGACACATATAATTTAGCATTAAGTGAGGAGCATTAACAGGAAAGACAAAATGCAAACTAAGAATGTAGAACACTACTTCACATAGGCCAAACTATCAAAAATTTTAGTCTGATGAATGCCAAAGCCAAGACTATGGAGAAGTTGAAATTGTTTTGCACTGCTGGTTCACATACAAATTGATTCAGTTTGGAAAGCACTTTGCAAAACTGGAAAAGCTGAAGATGAATTTTTACAAAGAAAGAAAAAAACCCACAGCCTAAAATTAAAAGACACCCAACTGACTGGGAGAAAATATACACTTACTACATATCTGATAAAGAAATAAAGCACTCATTATAAAGCAACAAAAAATTTTTAAAAGACTCTCACAAAATGGGTAGATGAAGTGAAGGGATATTCCTCTAAAGACGACATATCGACGCCTTCTCCAGATGGAACCCCGGTGACCATGAGCTCCTACAAGCATAGCTCTGGCATAAGAGTACCAGACATTTTTTCCGAACTGCAATGGGGCCACCCTGGCTCCCAGGCAACCTCTGATTCTCATAAGAAGCGAAAATAAAGTATCAAAGAGGAGTGGTGAGAGGTGTATATAGATTACCCTGGGTCTTAGATTACAGTAATGACAAGGATAGGGAAGAAAAAAATTTAGTGGGAAAGTAAGAGGAGGCAAACTGGAGGTAACAGGGTCAGAGCTCTGGTTCCTCAGGCACATTAGGGGGTGGAGGAGAGGTGTATGTCTATCTAGAACACAGAACCAGCAACACTGTAAGCATGAGACCCAATCTATAATAACCAATATAAGGACAAGCCCATCAAGGAGGCAGGGTGATGGGGGGGAAGGGAATCAGAGACACAGGCAGAGGCAAGTTGACACTGACAGTAGGACTGGTGTTGGAACACTGTGCATAACTTTGTAAATCATGGTGCCTTAACTTAAAAAGAGAATGTATATATTCATTCTATGATTAGCAGTTAATTATAAATACAGTCAATGTGTGTGAAAATGTACATATTCATTCTATGATTAGCAATTAATTGTAAATAGATAGTCAATGTGTACTTGGAGACAAACTGAAAGGAGAAAAAGGTTAAAATAATTCAACTATTTTCTATTAACAGACATAAAACACATTTGGAGGGCCAGGGAAATAGCTTCAAGAACTGTACCACATGCCATGTATGCAGGGACCCAGAATTCAATTCCAGGCACATGATTCTTCAAGCACTGGAAGTAAACCTTGAACACCAAGTCAAAAGTAGTTCCTGAACACCAATTGATATTGGCACCAAAACCAATAAGAAATAAACCATGTTATAAAATCATTGGCAAGAATAACTGATAGAAAAAAATCAAATAAAATGACTGTATAGTGTTCAAATTAAATTAACAATGATATTTTACTTCACAACACAATGCAAAAGCTTAAAAGAATGATAACCAGTGCTCAGCAGAGTGCAAGGAAAATGTTCCATTCTATACTGCTAATAGAAACATAAACTATTACAATCATTTAGAATGTAATCTGTGAATATGCAGGAGAGCAATAATCTCACTTCTTACAATATGTTCCTATTATAAAATATTTGGCAACCTTTAGAAATAATTAAGCTGGAGATATGGTATAGTGGTTTGCATGTATGAGGTGCACATTTGATCCAAGGCATTACAAAACTTAAATAATATCAAGAATTTATAATATCTACATCAGGTAACATGAGAGTAGTCATGATATATATTTATGGTATAAAAGCATTTTAAAAATAAATTTTAAGAAAGCAACCAAACTGAGGTTTCCATGGTGCGGGAACGGGGGAAGGATGTAGTATTGAAATGGTATGCATGAAACCCTACCACATACAGTACTGTCAATCAGAGTCTAAAATTGAAAACAGAAAATTTTTTAATTCAAATAAGTTTGAAATTCACAACGAAATTAGTTGAGGGCCTGGGAAGATAGTTCAAGGGGCTGAAGGGTACGCATTGTAGGAAGCCCAAACTTCAGTCTAGGCATACCATAGTTCCCTAAGCATATTCAGGAACAGCCTCTCTCCAAAAACAAAAAACAAACAAACAAACAAAAAACTAAACAGCTTGCTTCCTTTACTGTAAAGTCACATATGTATCTTTTATACATAAAATTATCCATAGTGACTATAATCAGAATGACATAATTTTATAAAGAACTTTCTATCTCTATTTAGGAGATACTACCTATTTTTTGTTTTTCTTCTATTTTTTTGTTTTTCAAACTACAGATTTTGACAACCCTGCTCCAGGCAAATCTACTGGCATTATTATTCCAACAATGCTTGCACGAGCGCTGGTCATATTTGATCCCTGGCACAGTAAAAAATTAAGTAAATATCAAGAATTAATAATATCTGTATCAGGTAATTAGAAAGAAGTCATGATACATATTTAAAGTAGAAAAGCACTTTAAAAATAAAATTATTATGTCTCTGGATGCTGCACCTGGCTTAGTCTCATTTCCAGGGCATCTGGAGTGGGGCAGGTGAGCCTAGCAACAGCCGCAACAAAGCCCTAGCAGCCGAAAACCTCCAGAACCCAACTGCCACGTTATTCACCGCTGATCTCGACAGGCTTGGGACTAGTCGACATGCATGAGAATGTATCTGCTGAAAAACTCAGGTATGCAGCTTTAGTGACAGAAATCTCCAGGCTCTCATGGAGTTAGGAATGAATGGCAACCTCCCCCCATTTCTCTGTCTTTTCTGGAGCCTGGAGATCACACCCAAAAACTGCCTCCAGCATCATATGAGGTCCATATAAGCTCATTAAAGGCCATGAACCAGAGACTCGCAAATAAATATCAAAAACGAGACAGAAGCTGCAGAGATCCTAATGTCATCTCCAATTGTATCAACTTATTTGAAATTTTAGAATGCTGGCGATTTCATACTCTACTCCACTGATGTACCAAGAATAGCACACCACTCAGATAATGCAAACTATTTTAAGCAATATAAAGTAAAAGTAAAGGCCCTCCCGTTGATCATCGATTTGCTCGAGTGGGCCCAGTAACGTCTCCATTGGAGACTTTGTTGTTACTGTGTCTGGCATATCGAATACGTCACGGGGAGCTTGCCTGGCTCTGCCGTGCGGGCGAGATACTCTCGGTAGCTTGCCGGGCTCTCCGAGAGGGGCGGAGAAATCGAACTCGGGTCGGCCATGTTGGCTGCGTGCAAAGCAAATATATTAAGCAATATATTAAAATTAAAATTAAGAATTTCTAAATATAGTGTTAAAATGGCCTGGAGCGACAGCAAAGCAGGTAGGGTGTTTACCTTGTCAGCAACTGACCCAGTCGACCCAGGTTCTTGGAGAGCCCAGCAAGCTACCGAGAGAGTATCTCGCCTGCATGGCAAAGCCTGGCAAGCTTGCCTGGCAAGCTACCTGTGACATATCTGATATACCAAACAAAGTAACAAGTCTCACAATGTTACTGGGCCTGATAGAGCAAATCCAACAGGACAACTGTGACAGTGTTAAAATACTGAGAACACTGTATAGTATTTGAAGTACAGTACAATGTAACCCGGCAAGCTACCGAGAGTACTTGATATGCCAGACACAGTAACAACAAAGTCTCCAATGGAGATGTTATTTGATATGCCAGACACAGTAACAACAAAGTCTCCAATGGAGATGTTACTGGGTCCTGACGATCAACGGGAGGGCCTTTACCTTACCTTACAATGTAAATTAAATTTTATATGTGCCAGAAAAAAAATGGTGACTCCTTTACTGTGATACTGTTTATTATTATATGTGATACTTTTTTATTACAAAGTAAATGTACTTTTATATGGAGGAAGACAAGAAAATGGTGTGACTCACTTTATTGTGTTATTACTATTGTGATACTCTATTATTGTTATTTTTTCAATTGTGATCATATATTATACAGCCAACTTTTTTTTAACTTTTTTATTGAATAAACATGAGACAGACCTCTATAAAGCTGTTGATGGTTGGATTTCAGTCATACAGTATTACAACACCTATCCCTCCAAACAGTGTACACTTCCCAGCACCAGTGTCCCTACAAAGGTTCCCACCCATCACTCCCCACCCCTTCTGCCTCTGTGGCAGGCATCTCTCTCCCTCCCTCTCCTCGCTCCCCTCTCACCCTCTCCCTCCTTGTCCAGTGTGATCATTACCAGGTATTACTGTCATACTGGTCTCTTCTTTTATCTTACCTACTCTCAGCCCCACACACACTTGCAGTTAGTTCTAACCATTGACCAGTCCTCCTGACTCGTTTTCCCTGGCCATGGATCACTTGATCACTTGACTTCCCGTTAATCGACGATTTGCTTGAGCGGGCGCCAGTAACGTCTCCATCTGTCCCTGTCCCGTGCTAGTGTAGCCCAATGGCATCTGTTCGCTCTAGGAACATGAAGAGCCTCAAACCAATCGTTCATGATCTTGATGAAGAAGTCTGACCATCTGGTAGGTGGGCAGCCACGCGGTCTTTTGACATCCTGTGGAATCCAGTCAGTAACAGCTCTAGTCCAGCGGTCATCTCTAAATCTCATTACGTGACCAGTCCATCTGATTTTTGACACCTTGGCAAACAAAACAGCGTCCCTGATTCTTGATCGTCGACGGATGTCGGAACTCCGGATTCTTTCTCTCATTTGAGTGAAACGTGATATTCCAAGCATAGCTCTTTCAATTCCTCTTTGGGAGACCCAAATAGCGTTCTCGTCCTGTTTGCAAAGGGCCCAGGTCTCGGAGGCGTATGTTAATGCAGGAAGAACAGTGGAATCAAAGAGATGTGCCCGGAGCCGGAGGTTCTTCGTCCTCTTAGCTATTTCTTCGACGCTCCTGAAGGCGTTCCAAGCCGCTCTCTTCCTCCTGCGCAGCTCGGGTGCCAGGTCATTTGTCATGTTGACTTCTCGACCTAGGTACACATAGCTGTTGCATTCGGAGATGGTCGTTCCGTTGAGAGCGAATGGAGTGTCAGGAACGAGACTGTTTCTCATAAACATTGTCTTCGTAAGATTCAGCTGTAGACCGACCTTTCCACACTCACGGTCAAAGTTGGCCAGCATTTGTGCCGCTTGGCTGATGTTTGGTGTTATTAAAAAAATGTCATCAGCAAAGCGGAGGTGGTGTAGTTGCCAACCATCTATCTTCACTCCCATTCCTTCCCATTCCAGTCGCCACATGATGTTCTCGAGGGTGGCACTGAAGAGTTTCGGTAAAATGGTATCACCCTGCCGAACCCCTCTCTTGACATCGATGATTACTTCTTTGTAGAATGGTGAGATCCTGGTAGTGAATCCGCAATACAGCTCACGGAGGATCTTGATGTATTGAGCTTGAATGCCCTGAATGGCTAGGGCTTCAATGACCGCTTCTGTCTCAACAGAATCAAAGGCCTTCTTTAAATCAATGAACGTTAGACAGAGCAGCATCTTCAACTCCCGAGAAGCCTCAATGAGCTTGGTTATCGTGTGGATATGGTCGATGGTGCTGAATCTTTTGCGGATCCCGGCTTGCTCGCATGGTTGCCCTTCATCTAGTGTTCTGCCAATCCTATTTAGGATGACTCGAGTGAACAACTTGTAGATGACAGACAATAGGCAGATCGGGCGATAGTTGCCAATGTCATGGATGTCTCCCTTCTTGAACAGTAGTACAGTCCTGCTGGTTTTCCACTGGGATGGAACCTTGCATTCAGACAGGTAGCGTGTGAAGAGCCGAGCCAGTATATTGATGAGTACTGACGGCAGGTTCTTCAGGTGTTCAGGTCTGACCTTGTCTGGTCCGGGTGCTGTTTGTTTCTTTACTGACATATCCATCCTGTGGAATTTGGTATGTTGGCAAGTGGACATGGCTATCGAAGAGATTTGAGTAGAAGTCATGGATAATCTTCTCCATTGCCGTTCTGGAGGATGTAAAGAAAGATCCTGATGGCAGGACGTCGGAGGGCAGTCATCTTGGTCTTGCAGTTGGCGAAGGACAGGAGGCGGGCGTTACGAATACTTTTCCCAGCTTCTGCCGCATCTATCAGCACTTCTACTCTTCTTTCTTTGAGGTCTTCCTTGATCACATCTCTGCACTGCTTTGCGAGCTCGGATGTTGGATATTAGTCTTTTAATATGTGTGTGTGTATTTTATATACCACAAATGAATACATTCATCTGTCCTTCTCCTCCAGAAGGACAGATATTCTCAGCATGATATTCTCCATGTCCATCTATTTATAGGAAATTTCAAGATTTCATTTTTCCTAACAGTATTCCATTGTGTAGATGAACCATAATCTCTTCATCTATTCATCTGTTCTTGGGTACTTAGGTTGTTTCCAGATTCTGGCTATGGTGAATAGTACTGCAATGAACACAGGAGTGGAGATGGAGATGGTTTTTCTGCTGTGTGCTTTTGGGCCCCCAGGGTATATTCCCAGAACTGGTGTTGCTGGGTGAAATGGGAGCTCAATTTCTAGTTTTTTGAGAAATGTCCATATTGTTTTCCAAAAAGGCTGGACCAGTAGGCATTCCCACCAAAAATAGAATTTCTTTCTCCCTACATGCACACCAATACTGGTTGCTTTTGTTCTTTTGGATGTGTGCCAGAATCTGTGTGTCCCTGATGATTAGTGATGAAGAGCATTTTTTTCATGTGCCTTCTGGTCATTCGAGTTTCTTCTTTAAGAAAGTTTCTGTTCATTTCATTGCCCCATTTTCTGATGGGATTGGATGTTTGGAGGTATTACCTTCCCCAACTTCAAACTGTACTACAAGTGGTAATAATTAAAACAAATTGGTATTGTAATAAAGACAGATCTGCAGACCAATGGAATAGGGTTGAATATCCTTACACACACCCTCAAATATTTGATTATTTAATCCTTGATAAAGGAGAAAGAAATATGAAGTGGAACAAGGAAATCCTCTTTAACAAGTGGTGCTGGCAAAACTGGACAGCTACATGCAAAAACCGGGCTAAGACCTCTACCTAACACCATAAAAGTTAGATCAAAATGGATTTAAGACCTCAACATCAGACCAGAATCCATTAGATACATGGAAGAAAAGTTAGGCAAAACCTTTCATGATATGGAAACTAAAGATAACTTCAAAGATGAAACACCACTGACCAAGCAAATGGAAGCAAACAAATGGGACTACCATAAACTAAGAAGCTTCTGCACCTCAAAAAGAAACAAATCACCAGGATACAAGGCAGCCTACAGAATGGGAAAGGATATTCACCCAATACCCTCAGATAAGTGATTAAGTGATCAGATATACAAGTCACTGGTTGAACTCTAAAAGAAAATAAGCCAAATATATATATATATAAACATATATATATTAATGTAGGAATAGTGCTATTTATTCAGCCATTGATTATGCTGTTTGAATTGGGCATGAACTATATTACTTTTTTTAATTGAATCACCATAAGATACAGTTACAAACCTTTAATGTTCGAGATTCAGTCATACAATGATGCATTACCCATCCCTCCACCAGTGCAGCACACTTTCTACCACCATGTCCCCAGAATATTCCCCTAACCCCCCAATCCCAGTCCTCAGCCTACCTCCATAGTAGGCAATTTCCCCAATACTCTCTACTTTTGGGCATTATGTTTTGCTCGAATTTTCCCACCACCATTCAAGCTGGCCTGCCAGGGGCAGATGCTAGATCATTTATTGCCCATTGCTTATTTTTACTATCTTGGGTGCGGGGAGCTTCTGGAATCCTAGATTGTAAATGGTTGGGTTCCAGAGACATTTCTGGAGGGGACTAATCCATTTTGGGATTCAACTGGGCATCTCTGGACCAGGGCTGTTTGTGCGCTAAGATGGCGCCTGGAGGCACATTGTGGGGGTGACAGCCAGGCCAATGAGTGGGTGGGGAGCCGGGGAGTGACAGTCTTGCACCTCTGCTGCAATGCGGCATAGAGATTTTGTCCTGCATACCTGGGCCTTGCTTGTGGAAGCTCTTGGTCACTGGGATTCTACTTGGAGTAGGCACGGGAGAGTATACCTGCTCCACCTGGGTTGCCCTGGTGAAACTGGCTTGGTATGGGGCGCAGAGATATCTCTGGCTCTGTGGTGTCTTCTTGGACTTCTTGTTGTGTCTCTGGCTTTTGATTTCTTTCGAGATTTATGGGTCTCTGAAGCAAGGCCAGGAATAGAGTTTACAGGATGGCGCTAGAGTTGGTTTGTGGGGGTCATGTGACTGTTAGTGCTTCCATGTGGATTGGGAAGAGAGGGGAGTTAGCCCACCCCAACTCCGTGAAAGCCTGGAGCTTTTAGTCACAAAATCCGCACATCCAAATTTTCTGCATATTATATCTTGGTGAAGTCTGTCCTGAGACGGTGGAGTCAAGTTGGGGGTATGGCGGTGATTTTGGATTGTGGAAGTAAGTGGCTGCTGGGGGCTCTGCTTGGGCAGGCACAGATCAACCTGGCCCCCTCTGATTTATCCCCGTCTGTTCAGCCATGTGCGGGTGCTAGATTGTGTCTTTTAGTCTCTTTCGAGATTTATCTATGGGTCTCCCAGATAAAGCCAATAAATGAGCTTGTATAGCTGAGCTGGAGGTGGTTTGTGGGCATGGCTCCCACATACCTAACTTTTGGCCGTTTAATTTCTTGGTAACCTTGGCCCCAAGTTGTTGGGGTCCAGTCAAAGGCACAGTGGCAATTTTGGGGTGTCAGTAAGCTTGAAGACACCATCAGGCTGCTGATGCACTCGCTCCGCTAGTACAGGCTGACCTGTTGGCGGCATCATACCCTCAAGCCAACTATTTTTAAGCATGCTATTTATCTTCTTTTCCTATTTCTTTTTCTAAACCAGTGTTATGTCAAGTACTAATTTTGTCAAAATATTTCTTAAATGAGCTTTCTCCTTTACATTTCCAAAGTTCAATTCTTGGTCATCTCTCAGCATACTATCAAATAAGCCTAGCTCAAAACCATAATTCCATTATCACTATTAAAAAAAGATATAGGCACTGGAACCATAGCACAGGGGGTAAGGCATTTGCCTTGCATGCAGTCGACCTGGGTTTGATTCCCAGCATCCCCTATGGTTCCCTGAGCACAGCCAGGGATAATTCCTCAGTGCAGAGCCAGGAGGAACCCCTGAGTATTGCCGGGTGTAACCCAAAAGGCGAAAAAAAAAAAAAAAGATATAATCTGCTAATTTCTTCCTAAAACTGAATAATTCAACAATTATAAGGACCAATAAGGACCAAACTTGACCAAAGTTAATCACTGCACTCAAGACTCTTCCATGTATTACCGCAAACTCTTTTAATCATTCAACGCCAATATGTTTATTCATGCATTCAACAGGTTCATTGTGTGCTGTGTGACACATTGTTCTAACAATTAAGACACTAGTGAAAAGGTAGCAAATTAATGTGCTCTGACTTAACCGAGTATTTATCTAGCTGGCTGAGAGGGGCAGAGAAATGGGATAGGTGGCATATCTGTCTATGTGTGTATGCTGGGGATAGGGGACAGAAAAAATCATCATGAATTTAAGCCATATAAAGACAAATGCAAGGTAGAATAATTACATAACATTTAATAAAGCTGTTAAAAAAATGGGGAATGTAACCGACACTGAGGATATCCGCCTGTTTACTTCATCCAGATATGGTTAAGTATGTGTAAAGTATGTGTAAAATCTCAAGTTTCCTCATCTCTGAGCATAACCCATAAAAGTTTTCTTTCTTTCATGTCCCACTTGCCTATAATCTTACTTAATTGTTCGAGGCTCACTCCTGATTCTATGCTCAGGGATCACTGGTGGGGCTTAAGGGGGACATATGCTGTGCTAGGGACAAAATCTGGATTGGCTATGTGCAAGACAAGTGACCTAGCCTCTGTACTACTGCTTCCACCAGATTTATATGAATCTATCTCATGGTTTGTTCCAAAGGAATCTAGCCTGAGTAGAAGTCACTTTTATGTGAGATGTAGCATGAATTATTCAATAAACTGTTGGTAAAAATAATAAACCATCAACTCTTCTTAAAATATATAACACATGCCCATGATTTCACATATACCAGATTCTTTGCTAGGAAATAATGACTTTTCCCACTCCCCAACAGAAAAGTATTTTTAAGTCTCAAAAATGCTTACTCAAATAACAATTCTTTCTGTCTGCATGAAACCCTTTTTGACAGCATGTTTTCAGGGCCATAATCTACTAACAGTTTTAAAAACAAGTATCTATAGTTTCTGTTTTTTCTAGACTCATCATTGGAAAGATAATTTATAAAAATTTATGGGGACAGAGATCTGAGCCCACTTTTTTGCCTAACGCCATGTATAAAAGTAAGATCAAAATGGATTTATGACCTCAACATCAGACCGGAATCCATAAAGTTCATTGAAGACAAAGTTGGCAAAACCCTCCATGATATTGAAGCTAATGGTATCTTCAAAGATGTCACGCCACTGGCCAAGCAAGTGAAAACAGAGATAGACAAATGGGACTATCTAAAACTAAGAAGCTTCTGCACCTCAAAAGAAACAGTGACCAAAATACAAAGACAGTGTACAGAATGGGAAAGGATATTCGCTAAATACACATCCGACAAGGGGTTGATATCAAGGATATACAAGGTACTGGTTGAACTCCACAAGAAGAAAGCACCCAACCCCATCAAAAAATGGGGCGAGGAAATGAACAGAAACTTTTGCAAAGAAGAAATCCAAATGGCAAAAAGGCACATGAGAAAATGTTCTACATCACTAATCATCAGGGAGATGCAGATCAAAAAAAAAAAAATGAGGTATCATTTCACACCACAGAGACTGGCCCACATCCACAAGAACAAAAGCAACCGGTACTGGCGCGGAAGTGGCAAGAAAGGGACCCTCCTTCACTGTTGGTGGGAATGCTGACTGGTCCAACCCTTCTGGAAAACAGTATGGACGATTCTCAAAAAATTAGAATTTGATCTCCCATTTGACCCAGCAATACCACTCCTGGGAATATATCCCAGAGAGGCAAAAAAGTATAGTCTAAGTGACATCTGCAATTGTTTGTTCACTGCAGCACTCTTTACAATAGCCAGAATCTGGAAAAAACCTGAGTGCCCGAGAACAGATGACTGGTTAAAGAAACTTTGGTACATTTACACAATGGAGTACTATGTAGCTGTTAGAAAAGATGAAGTCCTGAAATTTACATACAAGTGGTACTACATGGAAAGTATCATGTTAAGCGAAATGAGTCAGAAAGAGCAGGATAGACACAGAAAGATTGCATTCATCTGGGGAACATAAAGCAACACAATGGGAGACTAACACCCAGGAGTGGCTGAGATTAGTACCAGGAATTTTGCTCCATGACTTGGAGGCCAGCCACACGTGCTAGGGGAAAAGGAAGCTCAAGAGAAGAGAATACCAAATAAAGGGTGTTGTGAGGATCCTCCCACGGTGGGAGAAGCGTGCTGAAAGTAGACTATAGACCAAATGTGACTGCCACTCAATGCCTCTCTTGCAAAACACAGGACCCAAAAGAAGAGAGAGAGAAAACAAGGGGGAATGCCCTGCCACAGAGGAAGGGTGGTATGGAGGGTGGGAGGGATGCTGGGACCCGTGGTGATGGAGGATGGGTGCTGGTGGAGGGATGGGTACTTGATCATTGTATAACTGAAACCCAAGCACAAATATTTGTAAGTCTATAACTGTACCTCATGGTGTTTCACTAATAAAAAAATTCAAAAAAAATTTATGGGGACAGAGATATAGTACAGGGGTTAAAACACCTCCACTGCATATGGTCACCTGGATTTGATCCACAATAACACAAATTGTCCCCTTAGTGATTTCTGCACACAGCTAGAGTGGTAGCAAAATAAATCTATGTACCAAAATGTCTACCTAAATCATTGCTTTGAACACAGTAAGATCAATACAAGTTACTGAATTTCTGATGACTCTTCTGTAAGTTTTTAAGTTAGACATATTGTAACTTCACATAAACCTCAGTTTAAGTCTAAACAATATGTGACACAAATAATAACATAACCAAGATTCAAAAAATTTTTATATGGGTATTTGTTTTATGCTTTAGTAAGCAGCAGCTTTGAAAAATGTGGGTTTTCAGGAAATACTCTTTTATAAAATGTTTTATGATACTTACTTTGGGGAGAGCACTGGAGGACTAACAAAAGACCGAAGTGCATCTTTCACCATGTCTTGCATGAGATGGGTTCCAAAGACTTTTTTGTTATCCACTAGAAAAGTGGTCTTAAACAAAAAAAAGGTACATATTAGTAACATTGACACTACTTGACAATGCTGATAATTATACATATCACTACTTTGAAATGAGCTTTTAATAAATACCACAGAATATAAGAGATTAAAATATAGAAAGTCCTGAGATCAGAACAATAGTACAGAGGGTAGTGTGCATCCCTGTACATAGCTGACACAGGTTCAATCCCTTGCACCCCAAGAAAGGCCCCCAACATCACCAAAAGTGATACCTTTTGGGCACAGAGCCAAAAAGCTCTGAGAACTGTGGGATATGCCCCCCCCAAACAAAGTAAAAACCAAAAACTAAGAACTAGGGCTTGAGCAATGGTACCTGAGCAGGGAAGGCTCAACGCAGCTGACCTGGGTTTGATCCTTTACACCCCAGAGTTCTCAGAGTCTGCCGGAATAATTCCTAAGCACAGACCCAGGAATAAGGCTTGACCACTGCCAGGTATGGCCAAAACAAACAAACAAACAAAAAAACCCTAAGATCTTATAAATTTATACTTAATTATTCCACTTGTTTGTTACTGTATTATATTTTTTTTTATTAAAATTTCCATTTTAATGTATTTGTGATTATGGTTTTATTAATTTTTTAATCACACCTGGGATTTGACCTAACATTGTGTCACATCCCTGATGCTTAATTTTTTTTAATGCTGACAAAATTCAAGTGGTTGATATAATGAGTTGAAGATTAGAAAACAAAGCTCCAATATTAAAATAAGTTTAAAATCAATTTTTAAGTGAAAATTGTTTTATCTACCGGGGGGCTAAGTCCTTGTCTAAGGATTTACTAAACAGTTTGCTGCTAGTTGAGTGTTCTGTTTTATTGTCCTTATTTGATGAATTTAACTGGCTTCTATGTCACTCTCCCATTTAATCTGGTGTGCTCCTATTGGAATATCAGCATTGAGGAGTATATGCAGTCCACAGACTACAGGATTAGTGGTCTGGGTCAATGAGTTGACAAAGATTTTTCACAGTTTGGTCTTTCTGCAGAGATAATAGAGAAGTGGTGAACTGAGCCCTTGATATGGCTGCAGCAGTGGGGTGTGGGTGCAGCTGCCAGGGTTTCAACAGGACAAGAACTTAGTGCACATCCCTCCGAAGAGTTTTCAACTTGGGGAACAATGTGTCCAAAAATTTTAATTGCTGGCTTGTATGTCCTTGGAGATTTGTTGTGAATTGGTAGAGCAGGGCATCAGGAGGTGGGTGTGGCTCTTTAATATATTTTTAAGAAAGATGTAAATTTGAGGTATATATTATAAATCAGTGTCTCTATGTTATAATACTGTTTAAAGGTTTTGATTTCTGTGTATTTGACGAAAGTACACAGATGAACTGTTAAGTTTCTTTTACAATTCACAGAAAAACATGGCATATGTAAACAGCATGTTTCCAACCTTTCTCAATCATATACCTTTTCTTTTTCCTGTCATTTATCAAAATGCAGCAGTGTACTGAGTAGGAATAGAAGGCTGAGAATACACATTTTTGATTTCTTTTCAATACAAAGAAGATTTAATCTTTCATAGTTATCTTAGCTGTAGCTTTTTGCACATGATTTCTGGGGGATTAAAAGGCGTTTCAACAAAGTCCTGTTAATAGTTTTATTAAATATTTAAGTATTATTACTCATGAATGGATGCCCAATTTTGCCAAATATTTTTTCTTAATCTACTAATACTTTAGATTATATAATGAATTACATTAACTGATTTTTCAAATGCTGAACCAGTCCTGCATTTCCAGCCTTGCATTCCTAAGATATAACCCATATGTTTATTATTGATTATTTTCTAATGCATTACTGGATTTAATATGAAAGTGCCTTATCCTTTGATATAGCTTAAATATAAAAATACTTTTCTATATAGGTCATGAATATTGGTCTAAAGATATCTTTTTCTTTCCACAATGGTCTATAGTTTTCTAAGCTTGTAACACCTGGTTTCGTAGAGGTAATGCTTGCCTTGTGAATGTTCTTTTCTCTTATAAAGGGATTGTGTAGAAAAAGACTAGCAATTCTTTCTGTTGAAAGTGTTAATTAAATTTCTTTAGTAACTATAGGATTAATCAAGTTATCTATTTCATCCGGAGTGAGTTCTTTAAGTCATTTCACCAATGGTTTTGAATCCATGGACATGGTGGTATTTATATTTTTAGCATGTGCAGGACTCTAGTTGGCATTTTGTCTTTCATTCCTAATATTAGCAGTCTACATCTTATTCCCCTTGTTTTGTTTAAAGGTTAGAGATTCACAAACCTGATATTTTCAAGAACCAGCTTCTGACTGCATTAATTGATTTGGTGGTATTTCTCTGTTTATTTCTTATTTTGCCAGTTTCTTTTTCATTAGTTCATTTTTCCAGCATGTTTTGAGTTTGATTTTTCTATTTTTTAAAAGCAATTTTTAAATTAGTAATTTCAATATTCCTGTCTTATATCAACACTTAATATTATAAAATGTCCTCTATGTACTGTATTAACGTAAAGCTCAAATTGTTGTATTTTCAATAAAACAATAATTTTATATTAAAAATATTTCAATACTAAGTAGAACTCACTTGTAATAGAGATCTTGAAAGAACACACGGTGACTGTTCACTAAATTCACAGAAAAAATCCTGAAAGATAAAAAGCACTGTTAGTAATAGATTAAATAAAAGCTGGAGACCAGAGAGACAGTATGAGAGTACTTGCCTTGCACACAGCTGATCCCAGTTCAATCTCTAGTCCCAGCTATGATTCCCTGAGCACACAGGAGTGATCCATAAGCACAAAGCCAGGTATAAGTCCTGAGTACCACCAGGTGTTACTCAAATACTTAAAAATGTATTTTTTTTGTTTGATCACTGGAAAATTATTTACTTATCATTGTGCAATAGCACAGCGGGTATGGTGTTTGCCTTGCATGTGGCCAATCCGGGTTCAATTCCTCCGCCCCTCTTGGAGAGCCCAGCAAGCTACCGAGAGTATCCAGCCAGCACGGCAAAGCCTGGCAAGCTACCTGTGATGTATTTGATATGCCAAAAGCAGTAACAAGTCTCACAATGGAGATATTACTGGTGCCCATTCGATGTAGTTGAAATATGAGAAATATTTAACATCATTCATCTAATTATATCAATGGGAAAGAAAGTAATTTTAGCCATATTCTTTTTAATAAGGACCACTCCCAGCAATGCTCAGCCTACAGATGTGACAAAAGCCTGGTTTGTCTGACAGTTCTGACAAAGCCTGACAGCTCTATGCTCAGTCCTGACAGTTCATGGACCACCAGGATCACAATGAGTGGTTCTCAGGAGCCACCTTTACATCTTACAGTACTGTGGATTAGGTAGTGCGAGGGATCAAACTGGGCTCACACATAGTGAGCATGTGCTCTAATACTTGAGCTATCTAAATCACAGACCAGTATTTTTGACTGGCAAATAATATTTTGTGGGCACTAATATTAAATTAGCATAGCATGAAAATAACTGCAACAATAATTATAACTAATGGCAAGAGTCTACCGCCTACATCATAGAAATCACCAAGTAACCAGAGATACAGTACAGCAGGTAGGGTACGTGATCTGTACACAGCAACCTGGGTGCAATCCCCAACACCACATATATGGTACCGCAAATATCTCTAGGAGTAATCCTGAGTGCAAACCAAGGAGTAAAACCTGAGCACTGCTAGATTGGGCCCCAAACAAAAAAAAAACAAAAATAACAAGCAAACAAAATACACTGAGATGTCAACAGCTACAATGGGACAGTAGTTATATCATCTTCATATTTTACTTCATCATTCAAATTTTGGGGTTAAGTACAATTGTACACATTTTAACATTTGTATTGGGGTCTATTCACCAAGGACAGGCTTGTGAACACCTTTAAATTTGCTGTAGACTCATAGAAAGAGGGCAAAAGATATGGAACCTGTAGCTTCCTTATCCGGAAATAGAGATAGTGGTGGTTGTTGTTCATTTGTCACTACTGAAAAGAATAGGTACTTTTCCCCACTGAGAGTCCTACTGTGGAACATAGTATTCAGCACTGATTTGCAACCCACCTCCCACCAAGGTCAATGACTAGCACTGGACTCAACACAGCAAACTTGAAATCCCTCAACTTTGACCTCACATCGCTATCCAGATTTTCTCCTTGGCTGCTCTAACAACAGAAGTCGTCCTACATTTAAAACTCTATTCCTTTTAGCTTCATCAATTACCCCATTTTTTTCTCTCTTAGATATAAAAATTCCAAAGGATTTACAACTAAAGAGTCAAGTTCTGTTGGATAACACTGGGTTGTCCTTGCTCCTCTCCCAGGAAGCTTATGGTTTATTGAGCCACTCCCACAACAGTGCAACTGAGGCATACCCAATTCCGCCAAGTACTAATAAACCTATATTGTCTCTTTCCTTTATGCCATTTGCATGGTTTATTTAGCAATGTCCTTTTTGTACAGACACCAGAAGACAGTTTATGCTATGCTTTGTAACATGGTAGTAAATTGACTCCAAAAAATATATTTACTGGGGCTGGAGTGATAGCACAGCGGGTAGGGCGTTTGCCTTGCACATGGCCTACCCGGGTTCGATGCCCACCATCCCATATGGTCCCCTGAGCAGCACCAGGAGTAAATCCTGAGTGCAGAACCAGGAGTAACCCCTGAGCATCATCGAGTGTGACCCAAAAAGGAAAAAAAAAAAAGAGACAAAATAGTATTTACTCCTGGGCATACATATTTACGTAAGCCTCAGTTCCCCTTAGTTACTAGCATTCCAAGAGCAGGGTCTCAATGAGGGACTAGATGGACCCAGGGCAAGTTGTGAGCTACCGTAGATCTAAATGGGCCAGGCCAAGTGCCATAATATTTAACTGTATGTTAAGAACATGGTCATGGACAAAACCCTGTCATAACCCAAAAAGAAGTAACTGAATCAAGACCTTGCTTAGGTTAGGAAAGACTAACCTGGCTTGAGGACTGTGGTCTGGGATATATAGCAAGATGTACCCAGGAAGAGACAACCTTTAAGCTTAATATATCTCATACTCTGTTCATACAAAATTACACTACTAGGTAAAGGTAAAAGGTAAAGGCCCTCCCGTTGATCGTCGATTTGCTCGAGCGGGCCCAGTAACGTCTCCATTGGAGACTTTGTTGTTACTGTGTCTGGCATATCGAATACTCTCGGTAGCTTGCCGGGCTCTCCGAGAGGGGCGGAGGAATCGAACTCGGGTCGGCCATGTGGGCCGCGTGCGTGTAAGGCGAACACCCTACCTGCTGTGCTATCGCTCCAGCCCTACAATAGCACAGCGGGTAGGGCGTTTGCCTTGCACGCAGCCAACATGGCCGACCCGAGTTCGATTCCTCCGCCCCTCTCGGAGAGCCCGGCAAGCTACCGAGAGTATTCGATATGCCAGACACAGTAACAACAAAGTCTCCAATGGAGACGTTACTGGGCCCGCTCGAGCAAATCGATGATCAACGGGAGGGCCTTTACTTTACCTTTACTTTACACTACTAGAAATACTATAAAAAAGTAAATTTACTATGACTGTTTAAATGGATTACTAGCTGAGGAAAGGAAAAAGCAATATGCCCTTGGATGGAATCCCGCCCTTGAGTGGATCTCCTAGTAATCTGGAGTGCTAAATCCTCAAGTGAGATTTTGTCCTTGAGTTAGTCTCCTGAAGGAGATTTTACTTCTGTCTGTTGTTATGATAATGTTCAACCCCAGCTTTGTATCCCCACCCTTCATGATTTCTATATAACTATGCTGTAAGGGGTCAGAGGGTACCAGATATTGAAGATGCTGAGGAGGAAATGCTGAAAACGTTGGATACTAGATGTTGGGGACGAAAAAGTCAGGATGAGATGTTTGGGACTAGATGCTGAGGACTAGACATTGGGGACTAGAAAGTTAACAACGAGAGACGACTCTGAGACTACATCAAGACAAGGAAGAAGATATAATGAAGGAGAGGACTTTCAGACTACCAGGAGACTAGGATAATGGGACTAGGATGACTGGGACTAAGACCAAAACTATACAATGACTGTGCCATAAAGGAAGAGATTGGACTAAATCTGGGAGAAGAGAAATAAACCAACTATTGACCAGCCCTGGGCCTGGTCCCTGTTTCTCTGTTCCCCAGTCCTTGGCCTGGGGGTTGGGCAGGGGAGGCAGCTCTCCGCCACCAAATGCTCGAGTCCCACCTATGGGCCCATCAAACCTTTTCCCCTTTGGAAACTTACAGTGTTCCTCCCATCTTTAAAAAGAAAAGACTGCCGTGTGATCCTACATTTCCTTCTTTCTTGACTGCCACCCTCTCAGTCAAATTTTTTCAGGAATTTGGCTGCACCTCTTTATAATTCAACTCCCACTCATCTTCAACACATGTTAATCAGGGCTCAGGGCTCTAATCACTAAAAAAACAAACATTTTTGACTTTTATTTGCTTCTTAGTAGCATATGATTTCTTCTTTAAAATTTTTTTTAACTGACTTAAAAGCGTCTTCCTTGTTGGATAACATTCAGCCTGTTCTCCAGATTTAAAGTTTAGTTATAGATACTTTTTCATATTATATATTTTCCTCAAAATAATATTCATGTATGCGATAGCACAGCAGTAGGGCGTTTGCCTTGCACGCAGCCAACATGGCCAACCCGAGTTCGATTCCTCCGCCCCTCTCGGAGAGCCCGGCAAGCTACCGAGAGTATCTCGCCCGCACGGCAGAGCCTGGCAAGCTACCCGTGACGTATTCGATATGCAGACACAGTAACAACAAAGTCTCCAATGGAGACGTTACTGGGCCCGCTCGAGCAAATCGACGATCAACGGGAGGGCCTTTACCTTTACCTTTTTATGCTCCAATTACTTACCTATAATTCCACAATATTATGATTCTAGCACAGACCTTTAAACTCTGTCTTTATAGTCAACACCTATTCAATATCACTACTTAAATTATTTCAAAGGCACCTATACTTCACCAAGACCCTCACTGTCTATCAAAGAAATTCTTTGAGAATTTCCCCTATTCAATGAACAGTGCCTAGATCTGTCAAAAACACCTTCTGAGGGGCTGGAGCAATAGCACAGCGGGTAGGGCATTTGCCTTGCACGCAGATGACCCAGGTTTGATTGCCAGCATCCCATATGGTCCCCTGAGTACCACCAGGAGTAATTCCTGAGTGCATGAGCCAGGAGTAACCCATGTGCAACGCCAGGTGTGACCCAAAAAGCAAAAACAAACAAACAAACAAAATACCTTATTGAGAACTGTTATCTATGTCTTTAAGCTCATTCAGAGCTAAATCTCACAGCTATTTTTCTAATTCAAGTTACAATTCTCTCACCTTTGGATATAAAAAATAAATTTTTAAATTATCCAATCGATTACTCTGATCCCCTCATAATCTCTTTCTACAATGCAGTCAGATTTTTACATATTCTTAATCCAAAAATGTCACTGCACCCACTGATCTTGCACAGAGCTATAATATTTTCTATTGTTCCATGATAAAAAACCAAAAACCTTAAACCTTTATGTGGGTTAAGTGTCCTTGCTTGACATGCCAAATTTCCTGGTCTCACCAAATCCCCCTTTCCTACCTCTATGCTTCTTTGTAAGTTACTCAAATGTCTTATTTTCTTTCCCATCACATGGAAGATCAACTTCCTTCACCTGAAACTGATCACCTCCTGTCTCATATCTTCAGATCTTAGCTTTACCTTATTTAATTTCTTCCTCTTTGATGACTTACGGGAGTTCTTTTCATATCATTTTCTGTAGCTGGAATTCTATAATCATGTCTATGATTGATTTTTATCTCAAACTAGGATATGAGATTTCTATCTCATACTAAGTCTCATGACAATTTCAATGATAAACTTTTGTTCATCATTATATAAGCACCAGAGTACAATGCCTAGTACGACAAAAGCACTTGATGCTGGCGGAATTGATGAATACATGTACAGTCACTCTCATAGTTCCATCTGTACTATTTTTTAATTGTGACTACACAGTCACAACAGGATAAAATTCATTACCTCATCTAATTAATTATCTTCCTAATTATTTCATAATCATCATAAGCATTATATTCCATGCTCCTAATCTGTTTCTCTTCATTAATTTCTCTTCTTGCCACTCCTTATCTGAATTTTAAAAGGAAACTTGGAGCTTGGATAGGGAGGGGGTGGTGGGGGTTTTGTCACAAGACTGTACTCAGGGCTTACTCTGTGCTCGGAGCTCACTCCTGTTGTACTCAGGGGATCAGAGTCAATCCTTACCTTTAAAAATTTTCCCCTCTATGCAAAATAACAAATGCTTGAAAATACATAAAGGAAGGAGAAAGCACTTTCACTCTTCAGATTCTAGAAATAGTTGTAATTCACATTTTGACATCTGCGTTCCAAACTTTTTAAAACTGAATTTGTCTGTCTCATATCTTTTTTGTGCACAATAATGTACTAATGGTTAATATATTTTAAAACATGACTTGAGTTTCATGTACGGTTCTGGGGGGGCCCGGGAAAGAGCCGTTGGGGCCACTCACTGGCCGCCCTCAAAGTTTTTTACACCTGGTGTCCCTGAGTGGGCATGAACCACCATCAATATTTTTCTATATAATAGTCATTTTACTCTAAGTTTTTTACACCTGGTGTCCCTGGGTGGGCATGAACCACCATCAATATTTTTCTATATAATACTCATTTTACCACATCTCATTTACCAGAGTCTCCTGTCCCCACGCCTGGCTGTCCTCACCGGGGCCCCTTGGAGGGGAGAGGGTTGAGTTTCTCTCCCCGCCCTGATCAGGGCTCCAGCAGCCGAAGACCTCCAGAACCAGCCACAACCATGCTGAGACCACTCTCCACACGCATGAAGGTACCAGCAGAGGAACAAAGGCATGTGGGTCCCGGGGCTGACATCTCCAAGCCTGCTCGGATCGGGGCTGAGCATCCTCCACCCAGATCCTCCAAATTCCAGTAGACAGGGGTCACACCCACCAACTGGCCCCCTGGTGCCGTGTAATCCCATCAACGGCCAAGACTCAGAGACTATAAAACCCAGCTCCCGGAAGCATGCGGCTGCGCGCACCTTATTATCTCATTCTTACTTTGGCTTTGGACAAAATGGCAGGCTACAGAATGTAGCCACAGGGCAGAGTCTGGCAAACTCCCCGTGGTGTACCCAATATGGCAAATACAAATACCAGTAACAAGGGTCTCATTCTCCTAACCCTGGAAGAGCTTTTAATATGGCACTTTTTAAAAAATCTCAGGGCTAGGATGAAGGAGACATTACTGGGGCCTGCTCGAGGCAATCGACGTACCACATTATGACATTCATAAATCCAGAGTGGATGATGTCACCATTGTTCATTAAGTTATTTTTAAAACAGACTTCAAAGGATAATACAACAAACATCTTTTTAGTACATTATTGATGTATCTCCAATTTTCCAATGTTTTAGCTTTAAAAAAAGGAGGTGTTGAGTCACAATGGACATACATTTTTAAGACTTTTAAGTAGTTCCTGGAATAAGCTACCGAGAGTATTCGATATGCCAAACACAGTAACAACAAAGTCTCCAATGGAGACGTTACTGGGCCCGCTCGAGCAAATCGACGATCAACGGGAGGGCCTTTACCTTTACCTTTACCTGGAATACAAAAAAACAATTCTCACTCTACCAACTCTTCATGTTACCAAAAATTTCAATTTAATTGTAATACTTCTTCTTTGTTATTTAGGCTAATTACTAAAATGTGTGTGTCCTTTCCCTAATTTTCACTGTCCTTTCCCTAATTATCCCACCAGTGATACGTAAGCATTCTCTATTGTTGGATATTAACCCAAAGTGTTTTAAGCTTCAGTAGTGAATTGCCCCTTTTCCTCCTCCCAGAGAAGCCCATCCTGTGCTCTTGCTAGCATCTCTAATTTAGCTAAAGTTTATCTTTAACCTTTCCTTTGTGTTTTACATCTCATTGTCTCAGTTCCCCAAGTCAGTTTGATTACTTATAAGCCAAACTTTCCGGTAATTCTGGACTTAGAATTCGTAGTGCTTTGTATTTGAAGTGCTATGTATTTGTACCTGCTTTCCTACTTATCCTATAGCCTTTTTATATTCTGCTATAGAGCAATGTTCCTTGGTTAAACACAGAAAGACCATAAAAGCTATGCTCCTAATATTTGGGAGTTGATCGACTCTGAAATAATCTACTCCTGGACATACGTCATAATTACTTGACTCAGACTTCAATTACTATAGTTCCTAACACCCCAAAAGGGAGGTCCTGCCATTGGACTGGGATGAACACAAGTGAGTGGCGAAGCTACCCCCACATCAAAAAGGGACAGTCTAGAAAGCATAAATGCATTGTCTTCATGCAAGTTGTAATGACTTAACAGACAGGACCCCCATTGGGAAGGACAAGCTGAACTGGCCTGAGGAAATTTAGTTTGGGATTTATGGTAAAAGCCTTGCTTGCTCTCAGAGCCCAGAGAACTAAGTGTTGGGATCTTTGTCTCTTACTGTGTTTATCCAAGCAACTGCAAGTACTGATAAAAAATAAACTTAATTGTTCAATATAT
The DNA here is from genome assembly GCF_029834395.1 of Sorex fumeus. Classification (NCBI taxonomy): domain Eukaryota; kingdom Metazoa; phylum Chordata; class Mammalia; order Eulipotyphla; family Soricidae; genus Sorex; species Sorex fumeus. Next base: position 9,430,493 of record NW_026606103.1, read on the forward strand.
ACAACTAGAGGGGGAAAAAAAAGACAATGTAGATGACCTTGGGAGACAGAGTGTCTCCTTGTGTTAATCTCCCCAAGAGAATTGCCTCTGCCAAATGTTTTGCCTTAAACTGAAGAGAATTGCCTCTGTCAAATGTTTTATCTCTGTAGATGACCAATCACATCTAGATCCTATAACTCAGCCCCCCTCAGATGTTCTATAAGTATGCTAGCAGCTATGCTCCTAATATTGACTAGTCTGTGGTCCCATCTCTGTCTCTGCAGAGTAGGCCTGGAGAGGACAGAAAGTGGCTCTCACCTAATGCATGCACACACATTACTTTGTGAACTCACACTCTATAAACCAATACTTTTTTCTAACAGTAACCAATTTTTTATGTTGCTCCAACAGACAATTTAATTTGGTCCCTTATTCTCCCTAACTTCAATCTTTTTCAATTCAAAATAAATAGGCAATTTGGGGCCACACCTGGTGGTACTCAAAGGTGGCTCCCAGAGGTGCTTGTGAGAGTGTGAGTGCTAGCAACAGAATTCTAGGACTACACAGGAATATAATTTGTCATCAAGGAACCTATGTAAGGAAGTAACCTAAAACCAACAAGAAAGGCTTCACAGAGAAAAGTACAAGAGGCTAGGGAGGAATTATGTGTATCACCATGGTGGTAAAAAAAATAGCAAAATGTGTATCCGTGTAAGAATATGCAAAATACTTGTACCTAAACAGCAGTGTTTTATGCTCCATATACTAAAGTATTATACGATACTTCATGTTAGTACTGCTTATAACAGTAAAACACTGAAAATGACAAAATAAATTCAATATGAACTGAAGAGATAGTCTTACAAGTTTGTGATGTGAAAACAAGGGTTATAGAAATAAGTACTTTTAAAAATGCAAGTGGTTTTTGGGCTACCCTAGCAGTGATCAGAGCTTACTCCTGGCTCAGAGCTCAGGGATCACTTCTAGCAGGGTTCAGGTGATCATTATGCAGTGCCAGGGAGCTGCATGAAAGGCAAATGCCCTATCTGCAGTACTATTATTCCAGCCCCATGATCAAATTTTTATGTAAAAGTATCTATATATTTATATTATATATTTATATAACATATATTTATAGAAAAAGTTTTGAATACAAATCAAGGATTCAAACTCTCATTTACAATATTCTGCACATAAATGAGCAAAATGGCTAATATAAAATATTATGAGGATTAAATATATATTTAATATGCTCCACAGAAACATTTTTTTATATATGCTACTTAATCCTCTAGCTATCACTAAATCTCTCAGTTATCACAAAAATTCCCCTCGTCTCTAAAAAGCAACAAACTAAACATACTTACCAGGATGCAATGTAAATTTGGTAAATTGACCACCTCACAGACAGTTTTTATTCTTTCTATTAATCTTGAAAAATAGTTGACCATTTCTTCCCTCTTGATTATTTTTGCATATCGAGGGAAGGTGGGTGGAAGTAGTCTCTGGTTGACAAGGGGCTCAAAACCCATCATAATTGGATGATCTACAAAGGAAAAAAATTTAATGTTTCTTTGAATCTTAAAGCTCAAATTTTAGTAAATATGAATATTGGTTTCAAATGCAAGTTTAAACTCATTATAATCACAATATTTTCTAAATTATTATCCAGGTATATATTGTAGTAACCTAAGATAAGCACTTCCTACTTATGGAGGGAAGTGTTTGCCTCAAAATTTGCCCCAAAGAACAGAATAAAATCTCAAAAGGCTGTACTCTATTATTAATCCTGAGACCATGAGAGTCAAATGGGAACACAAACGGAGGTCTGTATTCCCTTAAACTGTCAACCAGTAGATCTATTCAAATTTAGCTTTATATACTGCGAAACATTAGAGAGAAGACCCAGTAAATCTGTAATGCATTTGGAACTGAGATATGATTACCAAAATTTCTCTCATCTCTCTCTCTCCCTCTCCTCTCTCCTAGAGACTGAAGAGTGAGCCTCTTTTCCTGGAGAACGCAGTGCTCAAAACTGAAGTCTTTCTTAACATGACAATCTAAGATTAGGGAGTATATCTCTGAAATAAGTACTTCAGAATCCGGGATTAAATATATTTTTTTTAACTTTTATTAGTCACAAACCAAGAGGTAAAGTTGTAGACTTACAAATTTTTGTGCTTGGGTTTCAATTATACTATGATTAAGTACCCATCCCTCTACCAGTGCCCATTTTCCACCACCACGAATCCCAGTATCCCTCCACCCCCCATCCTCCCCATCCCACCCTGCCTCTGTGGCAAGGCATTCCCTTTTGTTCGAATATTCTCTTGTTGGAAAAGCAAATAGACTAAAAATCAAAAATACTTTCAAACCTATTAAAATGTAAAAAGAAAATTGAAGCCAAGTAGACTATATTAGTAAGAATACGAAGAAAAACAGTTACTTCACCAAAATTATGTTACTGAGCAATGTATCAGAACTGTTCCTAAGGATCATACAAATAAATATGTCCTTCAGGGTTTCTATCCTTTTGCCCTTCAAACTTCCTTCTTACCGAAGTTTAAAGGGCTGGAAAATATGCTTCACATGTGGAAAGCTCACATCCCACTCCAGCACTGCTGCATGATTATTAAGAATGCAAGCTGTGGTTACCCAAAGAACAAACATATTATCATTCACCCTGGCTACTTATTTACATAAATTTTAATTTATCTGATAATTTCCAGATTAATATACTAATCCATATATTAGCATGGGTTTCAAATGCATGGCTTGAACCCATATAATGGACAGCGCCACCTTAATATTCACAGCATCTCAAAAATGCACATGTAGATCTGAAGACAGAGATCAAGGGCTGGAATGCATGCTCTGTAGCATTCATTCTCCAGGAGTTCCAGGAGATCCACATGTGTACCACATGGTCCCTCAGCACCTCTAGAACACCACTTTTTGGGTGTGATCTCCAAGTCAAAAAACAACTTGCCCTCCCCCCAAACAGTGCTTCTCTTTTTATACTTACTTTCTTAGTAAATATTAACCTACTAGTCTTGAAATTGTTTAATTCAGATATCAAGTCTCTTTATATCAACTCTTCTAAATTTTATCAGCACATAAGTCCATTAATTTTATCCACCAGTTCCAGAGACTGAACTCAGGTCTCATGTGCAAAAGGCATGTACCTTATATGGAACTGAGCCATACCACAGACCCTCAATCCTGAAGTCTTAAGAATTCTAAACTAAATTTACTCTTTTTCCTCACTGATACCGCAAAACTTTCTAAAGTTTCCTGAACTGACAAATAAAATTAACCCTATATACTTATAATTCTTATAAAGTTAACCCTATATAGTGCCAACTTAAGTACTTTACCTAAATTACAACCCAGTATTATGTCCCTAAATCAAAAATTTTCATTACCTATTATATACAGTCTCTGATGACTCAGGGATCACACCCTTAAGCCATACCCTGCGGACACCAGATAATCTCATCAGAGACCCTCCAGAACTCAGGATGCTCCTCCCAGACGGGAGTATAAAATGAGGATCCTAGAACCACTCCATCAGACCCCGCACCCGGATGTGGGGCAGGAGAGAGCCCTCCCCGCCCCAAGGGACCCAGCCTAGCAGCCGACCTCCACTACCCAACCACCGTCACGCTCCAGGCTGCTTTCTGGAACACAACACTACCTACCCATTTTCTACTCTTACTACACCATAGCTCATGGGGTTCAGACAGTAGGCAACAAGTAATAGAGAAAAATATATAAACATGCCTCTCAGAGAGCCCGGCAAGCTACCGAGAGTATCATGCACACACGGGCAGAGCCTGGCAAGCTCCCCGTGGTGTATTCGATATGTCAAATACAGTAACGACAACAGATCTCATTCCCTTGATCCTGAAAGAGCCTCCAATCATTGGGAAAAGACAAGTAAGAAGAGGCTGCTAAAATCTCAGGGATGGGAGGAATAGAGATGTTACTGGCGCCTACTCAAGTAATTCGAAGATCAATGGGATGACAGTGATGACAGTGATGATGATTATACACAGTAGATATTCTCTAATACAGTACTGGAAGTGCTTTCAAATTTCCAGTGATTCCTTCAAAGAAAAAAATAAGTAAGGTGCTCCAACGGAAAACAAAACATCCTTCTTTTTTTATTCAGTCACCAAGAAATTACAAAATTATTTATGATTGGGTTTCAGGCTTTTAATGTTTTAACACCTCTACCTTTAACACTGCTAGAAGAGCCTTTCCTTAATCCACTTCATATTTTTTGCGCCTTTATCAAAGATTAACTGATCATATGTGTGAGGATCTGTCTTAGAATACTGAACTCTATTCCACTGATCTGAGGGTCAGTGATTTTTATTTCAGTACTATGCAGACTATGGGGACGCAACTGGTACCCTCTTGAGCATTAATGAGATGACAGTGCTACCATGCAGAATCTCCTGCCTCTGTGCCAGGCTGTCCTCACCGGGACCTCTTGGAGGGGAGGCGAGTTAAGTCTCCCTTCCTGACCCAAACAGAACCTCGGCAGCCGAAAACCTCCAGACCAATCACAGCCATGCTCAAGGCCACTCTCCACATGCTCGGATGAGCCTCACACATGAAGAAACAGCAGAGGAACCCAGGTATGTGGAATCCAGGCCTGCTTGGATCGGGACTGGGCCCCCTCAATCCAGATCCCCCGCTTTCCAGTAGCTTGGCAGTCACACCCACAAACTGCCGCAGGTACCATGTAATCTCATCAATGGCCAAGATCTAAAGACCATAAAACAAAGCTCCCAGAAGAGATCGATGCAGTTTGTCCTTCTTGGAAAGCCCAGCAAGCTACCGAGTATCCCGCCCGCACGGCAGAGCCTGGCAAGCTACTTGTGGCATATTCGATAAGCCCAAAACTGTAACAATAATGGGTCTCATTCCCCTGACCCTGAAAGAGGCCCCAATATGCCACTGGGCTATGCTACATGAAACGGGGACGAATGGAGACACTACTGGCACCTGCTCGAGCAAATCAATGAACAACGGGAGGACAAGTGATATGAGTGATACTATGCTTTTTAAAGTATGACTGTTTTATAGTCCAGCTTGAAGTTAGGGAAAGTGATGCCTCCCATCTTCCTTTTCCCAAAGGTTACTATAGGGATTGGGAAAGGGGGAAGTGGAGTTCTATATGAATTTCAATAGTATTTGATCTATTTCTTTGAAAAATGTCACAGATATCCTTACAGGGACTGCATTACTTCTGTACAATGCTTTGGAGAATATTGTCATTTTGATATTAAACCTCCTATTAATCCCAAAACAAGAAATGTGTTCCCATTTCCTTGCATTCTCTTTTATTTCTTGAAGTGGTGTTTAGTAGTTTTCTTTGTGTATATCTTTCATGTCTTCAGTTAAACTAGTTCAATGGTACTTGATTTTCTGAGGCACAATTGGGAATGAAATTGTTCTCAAGTGTCTCACTTCTCTCGTTAATAGATATAGGAAAGTCATGGGCTTTTGTTTATTATTTTTGTAGCCTGACACTTTTAGTCTACAATTATGTTTCTAGGAAGTTTTCTGTAATCTCAAGACTTTCTGAATATAGCATCATATAATTTGTAAATGGTAAGAGCATGACTTCTTCCTTTCCTATCTGGATGTCCTTGATATTTCTTTCTTGAGTAATTGCTATGACAAGCATTCCCAGTACTATATTGAATAGACGTGTTGAAGGTAGGCAACTTTGTCCTGTATGATAACAGAGCAGGAAGACTTTTCATTTTTTCCTACTGAATATAATGTTTGCTGTGGGCTTGTGATAACTAGCTTTGACTACGATGAGGGAAGTTTCTTCAAATTCATTTTGTTATCATAAATGGGTGCTGGACTTTGTCAAATGCTTTCTGTGCATCTACTGATACGATCATTTTTATTTTTTCATTTATTGATATGGTGTATCGTGATTAACTAGCATATATTAAACCATCCTTGCATCCCTGAGATGAATTCCACTTGGTCATGGTGTACAATCTTTTGATGAGTTGTTGGATTCAATTTGCTAGTATTTGGCTAAGGATCTTAGCATCTGTGTTCATCAGGGATGTGGTCTTTTTGTCTGCTTTCAGTATCAGGGTGATATTTGCTTCATAGAACTGGTAGTGTCTCTGTTCAGCAATTTCCAGAAAGAGTCTGGAAAGGGTTGGTAGTAAGTCGTCTTTAATGGTTTTACAGAACTGACTAGAAAATTCTTCTGGACGAGCCCTTTTGTATTTGGGAAGAATTCGGGAAGAATTCTGATTACAATTTCAATTCCTTTGACAGTGATAGATCTTATTTAAAACCAATCATCTTTATTTAATCTGGAAGGTTACTACAGCCAGAAATTTATCTATTAATTCTAGGTTCTCTTATTTTGTGGCATAAATTCTCAAAGTCATCTCTGATGTTCCTTTGAATTTCTGTGGTTTCTGTTGTGATGTCCCTGCTTTCATTTCTGATTAGATTTATTACAGTTCTCTTCCTTTGTGAGTCTTGCTAGCAGTATATCAATCTTGTTTTTTTAAATTTTTATTTAATATAAAAATGTTAGCAACTATTGATACAATTCTGGGATTAAAATTGGCAACAAAATTGCAATATTGATAGCCATAGATATAGAAAATAAATTTATGTAAAATTGTTTTATCTGATTCCAGGGTAAGTAATTCCCTGCCTGAGAATTTATTAAGCTTTTTATTGCTTCAGTAGGTATGTGGCCGTGCTATCCAGACATTTCTAGATCTATGGTCTGGGCCAGAGATCCAACAAGGCAGCAGGACTATTGGGGCTTCCAGTTGTATAAGGGGTGGGGGAGAGGCTGCCTACCCTGACTCCAAAAAGTACATTAGCGTTCTCAGCCTGAGCATCACCATTACCTGATATTATCTGGAGATTGGTCGCACTGCAGAGAATATTCATGAGTCGGTGGCGTTGAGTCACTGGTGTAGCTATAGTGGTGGAGGTAAGTCCTGCTGTCGAAGGGTTCACTTGGTGGGTATTAGTCTATCTCCCATGCGCGCCCTGGGGTTTTCAGTAGCAGAAATCAGCAATTCCATAAGGTTTCACTGTTTGGAGTGCATCTCCTGAGAGATTTAGCTGTAGTTTGGTGGAGCAGAGCCAGCATGTCAACATGGCGGCAGACTGGATGATAGAGAGCTTGTTTATTTTTTCAAAGAACCAGCTCTTGGTTTTAGTGAGTTTGAATTTGGGGTGGATTAATGCTCGTTAATTTCAGCTCTAAGTGTTATTATTTCTTTCCTCCTGCCTGACTTGGGCTCTTTTTGTTGGTCATTTCCCAGTTTCTTAGATTGTAAGTTTTTGTGGGCCCTTTCCTCCTTCCTGATGAATGCTTCCAGAGCTATATAGCTATTTCTTTGTAACACAACTTTGCTGTGTCCCACAAGTTCTGGTTGGTAGTACCCTCATTCACATTTGTTTTCACAACTCTTAATTTTCTCTTTGATTTAGCTAACTCATGAGTTGCTTAGTAATGAGCCTTTTAATTTCCAAGTGTTAGTTTTTCCCTTTCTGTTTATGATTAACTTCTATTTTCATTGCATCATGGTCTGAGAAGACATGATTTATCCTGTCATTGTGGAGGTAAGTTTTATGTCCCAGCATGTGGTCTTATCTTGGAGAATGTCCCATGTGCATTAGAACAGAACATATATTTGGCCTTTTGTGAATGAAAGACCCTTTATAAACTACTAAACCCCTCTTTTCCATTTCTTCCTTTAAAGCAAGTTATGTCCTTACTGAGCATTAGTCTATTTGTCTATTGAGAGGTGACAGAGTGGTGTCAAAAGCTCCAACTACTAATGTGTTGCTATCAATATCTTTCTTCAAGTCTATTAGCATTTAAATATTTTTCTGGTCCCTCCTTAGGTACATATATGTTTAGGAGTATGAGTTCCTCCTGATGGACAAATCTCTTGATTATTAAGAAATGATCCTCACTGTCGCTGATACCCTTTTTGAGTCTGAAGTCTACGTTGTCTGATACTAGTATGGTCACTCCTTCCTTTCTGAGAGAGCTGTAGGGTTGACTTTGAGTCTGTGTTTTCTCTAATTATTCAATTGACTTTCTGTGATTCTTGCAGTCAAAGGTTGGATTCAATTTTCTAATCCATCCTGCCACTCTGTATCTTATAATTGGTGCATTTAGACCATTGACATTGAAAGACATTACTGTCATAGAGTTTGTGCCATGTCTCTGCAGGAGTTTGGCATGTTTGTGGGATTAGTCTTATCTTAAAGTAACACTTTTAGCTCTTCTTGTAAAGATGATTTTGAGTCTACAAAGTTTTTGAGTTTATTTATGAAACTGTATTGTTCTTCAAATCTGAATGAGAGGCTGGTTGGGTAGACTATCCCTAGTGAAGCGTTCATTTTATTGAGTTTTTACTATATTTCGGAGAGCCCGGCAAGCTACCGAGAGTATTGGATATGCCAGACACAGTAACAACAAAGTCTCCAATGGAGACGTTACTGGGCCCGCTCGAGCAAATCGACAATCAACGGGAGGGCCTTTACCTTTACCTTACTATATTTCATCATTGTCTTTGGGCCCAGAGAGTTTCGTTTGGTAAATCTGTTAACCTTAAGGATGCTCCTTTGTATATAATTTCTTTGTTGTTGCTGTTTTCTGTATTGTATTTTTATCTAAACTTTTTGTCATTCTGGTTAGATGTGTCTTAAGACTTTTTATTTGCATCTCTTTTAGCTGGTACTTCAGGTTTCTTGGATATGGATGCAGTGCTTGCCAGCTCTAAGAACTTCAGAGCAATGAAGTTGAGTTTTTCATTTTTGCGTTACTATAGTTCCTTTTATAGTCTGGCTACGTGTCTTTTTCACTTCATTGTTAGCAATCCTCCCACCCCCACCCCACCTTCCACGCTCTCCCATCCCACAGTAAGGGAGATATCTAGGGGTGTTCTATTGAGGGATGGAGATTAACTGGTGGTCACACTGGCAACCACTGCTTCAGGAAAAGATTCTGACTCCTAATTTTTGGGTAAAAACCCATTTCCAAGGCACAGACAAGTGTGTCTACTCCATATACGGCAGTCTGTCACCCTCTGCCTCTCTCCCTGCCCTCAGTGGTACCAGTGACAGGTGAGTGTGACCTCAGAAAGCTTTGCCTTCTATGGGAACTAGTTTAAATTTAAATAAATACTAGGCAACATATAAACATGTCAATTCTGTCTAGTGTTGTAGATTAGATTTCTACCCCAGAAGTTATTTCTCCAATTAGATTAACATTTCATTATACCATATAAATTTTGCATTTAAAAATATTTGCTGTCTGGTGCTGAGGAGACAGTTCAAAGAGCTGGTAGAAGGCCCAGGCTGATATCTTGCTGGGAGAAAACCCTTAAGACTGTGTAGGAGAGCAGCCCCTGAGCACTAACATATGTGACTCAAATACCAAAAACAAATTTCATGTCTGGTAATGTCATTAAATGAGTTTTTAAAAATTCTCAACACATTACGTCTGTACAAGAATAAAAAAAATGCTCCATTATTTCCTAAATTCTCTTAGCTATAAGCAAGCACAGACACAAATGTTATGTTCTTGCTTTTAGGCCTCTCACATACAATGTAGTCTATCTGGAAAATCTACCACCTTGTTCTTAGCATGAAAAATTTGACATAACCCGAATTCTCTCTTCTTGATCTTTTCCCAATCTGCCTGCAAAGCACATCTCTGTGTGGAACTGTATCATCTGCCCTTCTGCAGGTTCTTCTTTGGTGTGCCCTACACTAATCATTTAAGCATTTGGCTCATACCAGGCACTGAATACAAGCATGCTGAGTAACAGCATATACATGCTCAACATAAAATTGCTGGAGACTGTAACACCAAACTCTAAAGCTTCTTTATCATTAAACAAAGATATTTGAGTCTTAATGATAAATGCAGAGACTCCAAGTACTTAAATAGTAAAAAGTACTCTTATTTTCCCCAAACCACTCTACTATGCACATAGTAAGAAATATTTTTATTAACATATGTATTTTAAATTTAAAATAAAAATAGAAAACATGTTACTTATGTTCATTTAAAAAAACTTAATTGGAAATACAATATATTCTAAATTACATTCACTTTTACACAAAATATAAAAGTTCATTGTGAAACTATTAACTTTTGGAAGTAATTACCTACACATAAGCTATTTAGCCTGACAAATGCCCTTAATAATTCCCCATCACTGTTTCTCAGCTCTTTGTCTACACTAAAGTGTAGGAACCAGTGGCCCCCACAATCAATTATATATATATAAAAAAAAATGGACCCAAACACTGCCAAATATCTTTGGGATTCCCTAGCTGAGCAATACAATAATTATAACTCAGAAGAGAAGCATATAATTCATGGGAAAACTAAAGGAAAAACTTGGGGAAAAAAAAGAAGATAGGGTCTGGAAAGATAGTACAGTGGGTAAGGTCTGATCCACACTTCATATGGTTTTCCTGAGTACCTCCATCAGTGATCCCTAAGGAGTAAGCTCTGACCACATCAGGTGTGGCCCAAAAACTAAAAGAAGAAACTAAGATAAAGGAAATAACCAAATGATGATGTTAGTTAAAGGGCAAAATATGAGTCAGGATAAAGTATCCAAACATATCAAAGGCCTAGAAGACTGCATATCTGTTATCTATCCACATATAAATATGCATGTGTGTGTATATATTCATAAATACATTAATACACAGTCTCCTTTTCCTTTTCCTTAGGAAGTTGTAATTTATGAACTTAGTACTGCAAATCATAAGTTGTCCAAGCAGTAAAAATACAGGGAACAGTCTATTCATAATGTTACAAGTTATCTGTATGTTTCTTTGCTTCTTAAAATCACACTCACAATCAATATTTTTCTGTATGGTCTTGTCAGAGGTTATTATGGTTTCTATTAGCTATTTTTAAGCCTCTGTTGTTCTTGAATCTCATGAACTGAGAACACTGTAACTACCCTGTATAAGACAACCATAACTTTCTCCCTATATCTTGTTTGTCTGGAAACTCTTTAATTCAGGAGAACTTCGCCAGAAAAATAGGTCAGCAGTTTTTTCTCTCAATAGTATCAATCCACAATCCCTTCTCCCTCTGGCTGGCAAGATTTCTGCAGCATGGGAGAAGGAAGATGAGGCAGACTGAAGGTTAAGAAGGGAAGCAGTCAGGGATCTCAGGCATACAGGTGATAAAGAGGTTTATATATGTATATATCTAAACCACAAAGCCAACCACACTGTAAGCATGAGTCAAAGTACAATAACGAAACTTTAAAAAGTGCCTGATGGGGCTGGAGCAATAGCACAGCGGGTATGACCCAAAAAGCAAAAATATATATATAAAAAAATAAAATGTGCCTGTTAAAGATGTGCACTGGGGTGTAGGAGGGAATGGGTGGGGGCACTGCTGGTGGGATTGATGTTGGAACATTGTATCAAACTATTGTTTTTCTTGTTTTCTTGTTTTGTTTTTTTGTGTCACACCCAATGATGTCAGGGGCTACTCCTGGCTTTGTACTCAGGAATTCCTTCTGGTGCTGCTTGGGGGACCATATGGGAAGCATGGAATTGAACCCAGGGTTGGCCGTGGGCAAGGCAAATGCCCTCCCCACTGTCCTATCACTCCAGCCCTCAAACTCTATTTTGAACAAATTGGGGTGGGCTGGAGCGATAGCACAGCGGTAGGGTGTTCGCCTTACAAGCGGCCAACATGGCCGACCCGAGTTCGATTCCTCCGCCCCTCTCGGAGAGCCCGGCAAGCTACCGAGAGTATTCGATATGCCAGACACAGTAACAACAAAGTCTCCAATGGAGACGTTACTGGGCCCGCTCGAGCAAATCGACGATCAACGGGAGGGCCTTTACCTTTACCTTTTACCTTTGACAACTATAGATCAGTATGGTTTTCTTGATGTTCCTCTTCTTTGCGAACTCTTGAATATCCTCATCTTAATAACTGTTTCCCACCCACATCCAAGGTGGGTGAGTTTTTAGTCATTTTTTCTTTAAAACTTTCTTCCCTTTCTCTCTTCTGAACCCCACATAACAATACACTTCAGACAATTTTATAAGTCATCTACACTATTTTCCTTTTTTATTGCTCTGCATGAATTATTACTGCCTTGACACTTCTATATTTGAGGTATTTTCTTCAATTGATAATATCTAGTCTGTCATTGAACAGAGACTCCACTATTTTCTATCAGCTTGTTGAAACGCAGACATGCTGATGACCATTATTTTCTTTTTTTTTTTTTTCCCATTTGACCCAGCAATACCACATCTGGGAATATATCCCAGAGAGGCAAAAATGTATGGTAGAAATGATATCTGCACTTGTATGTTCATTGCTGCATGGTTTACAATAGCCGAAACCTGGTAAAAATCTGAGTGGCCAAGAATAGATGACTAGTTAAAGAAATCCTGGTACATCTATACAATGGAATACTATGCAGTTGTTAGAAAAGATGAAGTCATGAAAATTGCATATAAGTGGATCAACATGGAAAGTATCATGTTAAGTGAAATGAGTCAGAAAGAGAGAGACAGACATAGAATGACTCCACTCATCTGTGGAATATAAAGTATCAGAATGGAAGACCAATACTCAAGAATAGTAGAGATAAGGAAAAGGAGGTTTACTCCAAGGCCTGGAAGCCGGCCTCAAATGCTGGGGGAAAGGGCAGGGAACAACAAGTAAAGGGTGTTTGGAGACGCGTGCCAAATGTAGTCTATAGATCAAACATAATGGCTACTCAATGCCTCTATTGCAAACTACAAAACCCAAAAGGAATGAGAACAAACAGGAATGCCCTGCCATAGAGACAGGGTGGGGAAAGAGGGATGGGGTGGGTGTGGTAGGAGGGATACTGGGATCATTGGTGGTGGAAAATCGGCACTGGTGGAGGGATGGGTACTTGATAATTGTGTAACAGAAATACAAGCACGAAAGTTTGTAAGTACGTAACTTTACCTTGCAGTGATTCACTAAGAAATATTTTTTAAAAAAAGGAGCGAGAGATCAACACCAAATATGAATTAATAAAGAAACATACTAAAGGTACCACAAATGATTGAAGTTACCAAAACTGAAGATTTTGTCTCCCAAACCGAGTTTACATGGTGAGAGGATGGGGGGATAAGAGGGGAGAGGGTGGGATGTTGAGGGGTCCTTGGGAAGGGAAGTAGGCACTCTGATGAGGGGTGTAGTGATAGATGTATTCATGAAAAGTACAGTTAACAGTACTGAAACTCTAATTCCACAATAAAAATGGGTTAAAAAATATACCTATCAAAATCCAATCTGAAAAAACTGTGTTTTCTATCAGTAATAGCTTTGATACATAATGCAGCAAATTATTTTGAAGGAATATATTACAGTGATTTCCATCAAACTGTTCAAAATTTAATTAATAGTTTTCAAAATTTAATTTTATTAAATATCAAAGTATTGTAGAATTATAGCTGTATCACTGGACACATTCACTGCAAAGCCATGCACAACATTTTTTTTTATGTCCCACGGTTTTAGAATACCACATAATAAGTGATTTCAGTCAGATATGTTTTTGCCCACTCCTGGGGAAAATGATAAAATATGAATAAACATGGTACAATTAAAAGAAACATAAATACTATTTCCTAAAACAAATGGTCTTTTATACTACTCAACTAAGAAAAGCAATTCATCAGTGCACAGAGAGGAAGCTCAGGGACTTCAATATATGCACTGTAAGCATAAGGTCAAAAGTTATATACCTATTCTGGACTAAGCTATGGTCCTGTGCTGCCCCAAGGGGTGGGGGGGGGGTGGGGAGGGGGGAAGGGCGTTGTCCCTTCAGCCTTTTTCCCCTCAGCGGCATGGTGACTGCCATCTTTCAGAGCCTACTGGACTGAAAGGCCATCCTGCGGTGACGATACACCCTGGGCTTCACGGGATAGGGGCTGAAATCAGCTTCTCCCGGAGCCGACAAGACCTTGAGCTGCCTTCCACAAATGGCTCCTCCGGCTCCTGAATGGCCATGATCCTAAAGGCACACAAACTAATCTCAGAACCCAGTGGCTTCTGGCAGAAATCCCTCTGGGCTTTATTACTAAAATATATCAGAAATTCAATATGCTCTTCATTATCAGCCATAGAAAGCAAATTATCTAATGATGCCTTCTTGGCAGGTCTGAATGTTGAGGGAAAATAAATTACAAATAATTATGTAGATCTTCTGTCAAAAAATTGAATGTAATCAAAATAGAGAGTAAAGTGGAACTCACCTGCCACACTGGCAGGAGGAGGGTTGGGATGGGGGGTATACTGGGGTTCTTGGTGGTGAAAAATGTGCACTGGTTAAGGGATAAGTATTTGATCATTGTATGACCAAGACTTAAACTTGAAAGCTCTGTAACTGTTCTCATGATGATTCAATAAAGAAAAATATAACATATTTATTAAGGTAATCAAAATTAAATAAATAAAAGCAATGTTTTCCCCAATGCTTTTACTGAACGAAGTAACATTTATATGTATAATGTAATAAAGTGTCCATTGCCAGAAATAGTCCCTCTTTGCTAATATTTAACATAATTTCAGAAGAAAAAAATTTTATACCAGTAAAATCAAGCATATTTCAGTATCTATAATATGTACCTTACTTTATGCTTTTACTGCAACAAGCTTCCGCAGACAAAATTTAGTGAATGAAATATATGCTTTTTTCTTTGCTTAAAAAAAAAATTATATACCTCATACACTAATCATCGAATCTGGCAGCTCTGCAATTTCAGTATTGGAGTTTGACAGTTCTGCTGTCTGTGACACCCAGCTCCACAATGATTTCTGGCTGTACCACAGTCAAGTGAGTCCAAACACAACTTTAAGAAAAGGTAAATGATCCTAGCAAGTACTACAACCAAAGATGTACCTTTATATTATAAAAGCACCACGGCCTTTATAATACAATCTCTGGCTATCCCACGGTGATTCACTAATAAATCTTAAAAATTTTCTAAAAAAAAAGGTACCACAACCAGTCTGACAACCAACCAGCATGCATACAAACACACAACTGAAAAAGTGCAACCTTTGATAAGTACCAAGACCAAGTGTATGAGCCTACAATCCGATGTGCAACAAGCAGCGAGCATAATGAAGTGTGTAAGCACCACAGTGAAGCATGAGTGCAACCCTGGGTCAACACAATACCAATAACAAAGGGAAGGGAGGAAACAAAATATTAAGAATTGGAGCTGGAGTTGTAGTAAGGCACATAGGGCTCTTGCCTTGCATATAGCTGACCTGGGTTCAACTCCTGGCACCCCAAGCCCCACCAGCAGTGATCCCTAAGGTCAAAGCAAGGAGTGTGGCCAGGAGCACCACCAAATATGCCACCCCTAAATAACTACTCAAAATATAGCAAAAATTAATTCTATTTAAATAATTAAGTCATGGAATAGGACACTAACTGTTGTTTATTGTAGAAACAAGGTAGCTGGAAAAGGAAAACAATGTTATTTAGCAAAAAGACTTCTTCCTAATGACAGGACAACAACCAGGAAAAATTAATTTTTAATTTTATTTCATAGGCTGTCAGTAATGAAATTTCGGGCAATGCTCCAACTCTAATTTCACCAGAAGTTAAGTCCTGAGCACTGCCCAATGTAACCATCTCTCAACTGAAAATTAATTTTTAAGGGCAATTTAATGGCAACATATTTATCTAAAATGTTAACTTTTACAATAAAAGTGTACAATTCCTGAAGATATACACAAATAGGAAAATCCCCAAAGGTACATCTCATAGACAAAAAAAAGTAACTAAATACAAAATAATGTACTATAAAGATGTTACAACACAGACATTTAATACATGTGTTGAGGTGGTTATCACAGCACTCATCTCCCTGTCAGGTGGTGGTTATTCAGCACTCACCACCCGGGCAGGGGGTGGTTATCCCAGCATTCATCTCCCAGGCAGGGGTTGGTTATCCTAGCACTCACCTCCTGGGCAAGAGGCTGTCCCAGCACTCAAAAGCGGAAGTTAAGGGAAGTGAGGTATCACAGAGAGAGAGGGAGAGAGAGTTTTTTTTTTTTTTGTCTTAGTGATTTAAATTTTCCATCTGATTCTTGGACCCAGGCTGGAGAGGTAGCACAGTGGGTAAGGCGTTTGCCTTGCACACGGCCGACCCAGCTGATCCTTGAGTTCAATTCCTCCACCCCTCTCGGAGAGCCCGACAAGCTACCGAGTGTATCTCGCCCACAAGGCAAAGCCTGGCAAGCTACCCATGCTATATTCAATATGCCAAAGACAGTAACAATAAGTCTCACAACAGAAACATTACTGGGCCTGCTGGAGCAAATTGATGAACAACAGGAGGACAGTGCTACAGTGCTACAGTTGAGGTTATGAAGTACAGAATTATCTAAGCCTGCCTGGTAGTAAATGAAGATCACATAAAGGAGGTGATGATCTTTCAAAGGAGCAACTGGCAAGAGGTGATTTAAAAAGAATTTACTGTGACCAGATAGTATAGATGGTAAGACACTTGTCTTGTGTGCTACCAACCCAGTTGAATTCCCAGCACCACCTATAGTCTCCCTGTGGACAGAAGTCATGAGCACTGCCCAGTATGGGTGTACCCCTTGCCCCAGTCTGGGGTGGGGAAAAAGGGGGGAGGGGGGCAGTAATCAAAGCTTTTAAAAGTAAATTAAAAGGATGTATTGCTCACATCAAGATATGAATGCCAGACACGGTAACAAGGTAAATATTCAAACAGTAAGATACAGGTGTAGTATAACATTGTTTGTCCTTTCAGCATTGCCTCTGGGAGCTTAGGTTTATTGGATTACTCCCATCAGTGTTCCCATTCCTCTGTGTTTATTTTTAATCTCTTTCCTTGTGCTCTGTTGACTTGTAAATACTGCTTTTCTCTTCTCCAGAAGTCCTTTGCATAGTTAATTCAGAGCAATGTCCTTTTTGTATGGGCACAAGACAAAAGTTAATGCTATGCTTTTGTAACTTGGGACTTAATGGACTTTGAATGATATTCACCCTTGGGCATCTGTTCTCTTAAGCCTCAATTGCTCTTACTTCCTAGCACCCCAAAAGCAGGGTCCTGATAAGGGACTAGATGGATCTAGGGCAAGCAGTAAGCTACATGCTACCATGGGATCGAAATGGGCCTAGCCAAAGTGCCATATCCTTAATTGTTTAAGTTAAGAGCATGTTCATGGACAAATGCTATCATGATACAAAAAGCAATAACTAGATTTGGACCCTGCTAAGGTTAGGAATGATTAATCCGGCCTGAGCACTGTAGTCTGAGCCTGTGGCGAGATGTCCCCAGGAGAGTCACCCTATAAGCTCAACGTATTCTCTTACTTTGTCCATACAAAATAACTAATATTAAGAAGTAGAACTAAGATGTTAATTAAGATATCGATTAAGTTATTGAACTAAAGAGAGGAGAACACCACTAGGTGGTATTTCTACCCTAGAGCCCCTGATGGAAAGTCAAGAAGGGCTTTTTGATATGTTGGATTTTGCTACTGGATGGGGTGTGTGTCTACCCCCAGTGCTGGGGAGCTGGGGAGAGACGAGAGAGAAACCAGGGCAGCAAAATGGAACACAAACAGACTAGCAAGGGGGACAGAGGGAGAAGAATATAGGGGAAGAACTCAGGAGCAGGCGTGCGGAGAGACTAGAGATGCGGCTGCCAGAGGGAGCAGTGTGGTGAAATGAGTGGGAGAGATAGGAGTAGATGGGAATGAGGGGCAGTGTGAGACTAGAATGAGGGGCTCAGTGAGACTGCACAGGCACGTGGCAGCTGATCATCAACCAGGTTGGCCCTCCTTTCCTCCTTCGTCCACCCTATGGCCTAGGTCAACCCAGGTGGGGGAGCAAATGCAGGTGGCAAGAGGGAGAGTCGCTGGAGCTCTCCTAGCCACCCTGAATTTAAACAGCAGGTTATAAAAGGATTGTTGTTAATCTAGAAGAAAATTTAAAAGATGGGGAAAATATACTTCATACTTTAAATCTTTTAAGCCAATGTTTGAACAGACAGACTTAAACAAGTTTAGAGTAAATCAAACACTAGATAATCTTCATGGAAAATAAAAGTAAAAGCAAAACATAAAATTACCTCCTTTTGTGGTATCATTCTGGGCCTGGATGCCATGATGCAATGAACTGTGAATGGCAGAAAGAAGATCTGCTGCTTGTACCATCAATTTTTGAGCTTCTGCAACAGCACTGGTCTAGCAAATAAATCACCAAAAACATTCTTACATATTCTTTCACTGAAAGATATACATTAAAATAGGAAAATTCTATAAACAATAATGGACGTGACTGCTTGTTGTAATTACACTGGTTTTTACATACTTAAAACAGGAGCCCATATTCTGTTAAGATAGAAAGTTTTGCTTTTACTTTTTTCTAACTCCAGTTTATTTCTAGAACAAACCAAAACTAATACAAACTGAAACTTGTTTGTTTACAATAAAAAGGGTTTTTTAAACTCCTATCTGTGTATTTTTAGGAGACACTAAAAAACAACAGAAACTGAAATGGTTTGTCAGTTATTTCTATGGGTTAAAAACAAAAAAGAGAGAAAGAAAAAAGAAATTTAGTCAACTAGAAAATCATGGTTAAAAAAAGAAAACACGAAAAAAAATTTTGATAGACCCATGGAAAATGTTGGACCTCTTCACAAAGTTACATGTAAATGTCTTGAATTAATGCAAATAAACACAAAAGGGAAAAAAAATGAACATCTACAGTTTGATTTTACATTTATATTATACAAATCCAAGAACTATAAGATGTTAATCAAGGATTTGGGGAGCATTATTTTATTACTGCACATTCCAAGAGTTTACAGTGTGATTATTTCTCTCAAAATGCTATGTGGCAGTGATTATGTTCACAGACATATATAATCCTATCATTTATACTTGGACTTTTATATAGATGTATTCATATTTTAATTTTGTACTAGTTCTCTTAAGTCCTCCGAATACTGTTAATTTTTGTATTTTTATATAGAAGTACTTATATTTCAAGTCTGCACTAGCTCTCTAAAGTCCTCTGAATATTTTTGTATTTTCTCCTTAAACACGCATACATATTTTGAAGAAAATAACATGACGGTAAAAAAAAAAAAAAGATAAAGGTAGATGTATTTGCCCACCAGTTACCATTTCCAGTGACTTTCTCCTTTTCAATTCTCAAAACAAGATTATTCCAAAAGCAATTTCAAATTCCATTATCTTATCACTAATAATAGTACAAAGGTACTTTTATAAAAATGATACAGACATGTTATGGGAGAGGAAAACAAAATTTATATGACCTTTCAAAAACAATCATCAAGGCTATTTTGATATAAATGTATCAACTGCTAACTGGCATTTATTTATGATCAGAGATATTTCAATGGAATAGTCTTAGAACTACTTTAACAAAGCACTCTATACCTTCTTAATACACAAAATAAAAATCCACTAAAATACATTATTATAAAATGCTCTTACCTCTTTCTTAGTAAAGGCTATAAGCACTGTCAGTAACACCCGAGTAAATTTCACTCTGCTGAATACTGCTAAACATTGTTGGTGCTACAAAATAAGAAAGGACTGAGTTAAAGATAACATGTTTGTCAAAGGACAGGAGCAGATGCTATCCCTCCACCTGCCCCCTAGGAACCCCCACGGCCACCATCTTCTAGAACCCAACAAAAAGTCCAGGTATGCAGGAACAGAACCAGCCAAACGCCAAGCCTCACGGAACAGGGGAGGAGCTGGCCTTCTCCTTCCCCTTGCCCCTTGGGACTCTGGGATGATGCCCACCAGCTGCTCCCGGCTACTTATTAAGTTCCTACACAGCCACGATCCAGAGACACACACAATCTCGGAACCTAGCAGCTTGTTGCAACGATCTCTCTCGGCCCTAATTATTAAAATTTTAGAATTTATAGAGCACACAGCCACTCTTGTGGCTGTGTGACATTATATGCTATCCATAACAGCAATACAAAACAAATTGTCTAGCGCTGCCTTTTTGGCAGGTTTGCATGGTGGTGGGGCTGTTAATAGAAATACTGAATGTAATCAGAGTAAAGAAAGTATTGTGGAATCTGCTACGCAGGCAGGGAAAGGGTTAGAATGGGGGAGGGAGATACTGGGGATTTTGATGGTGGAAAATGAGCACTGGTGAAGGGATGGATGACTGATCATTGCATGACCGAAACTCAAATATGAAAGCTTAGTTAAAAAAAAAAAAGAAAAAAGCCAAACTATACAATTTTGTTTGTCAGTACTTTAAGTTGTAAATCTCAATGTCAATTACCTATTACATTATAAATATTCACTTGGTTTGTTTTTGTTTACTGTTTTTCTTTTGCCAGGCCATGTTCAAGGACCATTCCTGGTGGGGCCTGGCAGAATTTCATATAGGGAGTGAAGGATCAAACCCTGGGTCAGCGGGGCTGCACGCAAGGCAAGCATTGCTAGCTGCTTTACCATGGTTCTAGCTCCACTCTGTCTTTTAAATGATTGAAAATAAATTGCAGAAAAGCTACAACCTATCCTATTGAAGGAAAGTTTTATATCAACAGATTTTTCTCTAGTCAAAACTGATTTAGCCCTTTTTTTGGGGGGATCACACCTGGTGGTGCTCAGGAGTTACTCCTGGCTCGCTCTGCACTCAGAAATTACTCCTGGTGATGCTCAGGAAACCATATGGAATGCTGGGGGATCAAACCGGGTCAGTGGTGTGCAAGGCAAACACCCTATCTGCTATCCTATCACTCCAGCCACATTTAAAGAGAAAAGTCAGACAGGTGCTTCAGATAAAGAAAATCTAAGATCTCAATAAAGGGTTGGACTTGAATTTTTTCCAAGTTTTGAAATCATCTGACCTCACAGGAATGCTAGAGCACTCTGGAATCAAGTATTTGGAAAAAAGCTGTATTTTTATTCTACCAAAAACAAGGAAAATAAAAACCCCTCACAATGTCCAATCCTTAAGAAATACCATTAAAAGAGCTTTCAAAAATTATAATGCAGTTCATAAAACTACAACATTAAGAAGTAGACTTCTCTGATATTATCTACCAGAAAATAAGTTCAATTACTTCTAGTTCAACTTCTGGATCTCTTTCTTCTCCTTGACGACTTCGAGTACTCTAAGATTTAAAAAAAAAAAAAAAAAGAAAGAAAAAAGAAAATATAAATTAAAACACCACAATCCCACAGAAGCATCAGATTAAAAGTATTTAAAATAAAACACTAATTTACTGGCTATAAGACACAGTACTGCTAAAGTATTTGAAAGAAAAAATATTGTATTTAATATTTATTTTTCTTCTGTTAACACAAAGTTATAAAGTGCACAAGAGCAAGTTACTGAAAACCACAAAAGTGATAAAAGAAAATCTTTTTAAAAAAAGTCTAATTACTGATAAGTTCAAAACTAACACGTTTTTTGAAAACAAAATGTAAGCTATCAAAAAGAATGACTGAGATGGCCTTTAACTCCTGATTATGGAAATGAAAACAGGGAAGTAAAGAAATTGAAGAGGGGAGGAATAAGAGACAAGAAGGAGATCCAAAAGGGGCAAGGAGCACTGGTGATGTAGAGCTAAGGAATACATATGTATTTAAGCCACAGAACCAACAACACTATAAGCAGAAGACTTCAACAACAAAACTTAAAAATGTGCCTATTAAGGAGACAAAGTGTGTGTGTGTGTGTGGGGGTGGGGGGGAGGCGGCTGAGAACACTAGTGGAGGAAAGTTAACACTATGGTGGGATTGGTGTTAGAACACTGTATCCCTGAAACTCAATTATGAACAAGTCTATAAATAACAAGCTTCTTAAGAAAAGGTTGAAATTAAGGGCTGGAGCGATAGTACAGTGGGTACAGTGTTTGCCTTGCACACAGCCATCCGGGGCCCCATACCTGCCATCCCATATGATCCTCCAAGCCCCACAAAGAGTGATTCCTGAACAAAGGGCCAAGAGTAACCCCTGAGTATCGCCAGGAGTGGACACCCCGGGGGGGGGGGGGAGGGGCGGGGGAAATGGGAAATGCAAAAAAAGAAAAAATCCCTAGTTTTTTTTAAAAAAGTAGTAACCTTTGGGACTCTACAACAGGTAGGGTGCTAGCTTTGCCAGTCTGGGTTTGGTCTCTGGCACCCTCTATGTTCCCCCACACCCCACCGGAAATCAATCCTGAGCAAAGAACCAGAGGTAAGCCCTGAGCAACACCCATACTTGTACCAAAAACTGAATGAGAAAGAGAGAAAAAGAGAAAGACCAACTGATCTTTACAAAATCAGATTATGAAGTTTCTACACTAAAGTGTAAAGCACCTTGTAAGTATGAGTGATACATCATTAATTACTTTCAACAATCCAGTGTAAGTGTAATACATCATAGAATTTGATAAAACTGGCTATTTCTGGTAGAAAGTTTATATTCTAGCCCTGGAGCTGCCACTTCAGAAAGGCATATTCATGAATCAGCAGGTTGCTTAACTCCCTAGAGCTGTATTTTCCTCATATGAAAGTAACGCATGCTATGCATTAAATGTTTAATGCAATGAATCAAACAACAGTATAAACTTGCCATGAAAACAATGCTCGTACATGAACAGAAATAGATAGATGTAAGGAAACAGAAATAGATCTATAAAAACCAAATCAACAGGATCGGCTGGTTGGAAGATATCACTGATACTATGCTGTCATCAGGATTTGGGATACCCTCGTAGTAGACACTACACTAGCTACTAAGGAAAATAGTTTTTATCCTTTGAGGTTTTAAAACACTAGACTAATAGTACCCTAGACTAATATACTAAAGAGCATACTAAAATTCTAATAAATTGGCAAAAAAATGTAAACATTGAAAGAGCTAAGTTGCTAATAATTAAAGGTAATATTACATTCATAGACACCCTTCAATAAGACTTCACTAAAATTTGTTACAAATAAGGCATAGCATGTATATACAGAAAGTTACCATTTAGAACGAAAAAATATCCTTCACTGAAAAAAGAAAAATATACCTTTACTCTTCTTTGCATGTCATCCTCCACATCTTTTAGCATGCCTAGAAAGAAAGACAGTGAGTCTTTAAAAAAAAAAGAAAGTTCAAACCTGGAATCTGTAAATTATCTTAATTTTATACCTGTAACTCGAAGATCTGTGACACTGTTAGCCATTTTAAATCCGTATGTCATTGACTGAAAATCTTCCTATAAAGAAAAGGCATAATTAGACCCCGAAATAACAGCAAAATCTATCACTGTATTTCTCTTACAAATCACTACTTGGTACTAAGAAGAAAAAGTAATGGAATGTCACCGTGTTTGTCTAAATATTGCCATCAAACATCTAAGCTCTTATTATGGGCATATCCTTACAACACTACATGTACTGTTGTCTCTATCCTTAATTCAATTCTTCATACTCAGACTATTTAAATACACCCCCATTTTGTATGTTCATCTGTAAAATAAGGCTAATACAACTCTAACACAAAGTAACAGTTCCCACTTCAGAAGTACTATCACAGTATTGTGTGATCATTATTGTATGATAAGGTTACATAAAAATCTACAAAAGTCTTCAGATATATTTTATGCTATTTACACACTATTAGACAATAAAAATTTAAGTCTTCTCAAATTGAATTACTAAAATTGAGGGTAAAAACATATTTCTCCAACAGCCACACTGTAAAGAAAAAATTACTCATACATGGATTCCCATATACAAAAAAAATAAAATAAACACTGCTAGGATGTTAACAAATCAAGCCGTTTGCTCGACTCACTTTGAAGTCTATGAATACCTGGCCTGATTAAGAGTCAGAGCTTGGGCTAGGGAATAGTAGGAGGTGCCTTGCATGCAGCTGACCTGGGTTCAATCCCTGGCATCCCATATGATCCCCGAGCACAGCCAGGAGTAATTCCTTAGTGCAGAGCCAGGAGTAACCCGTGAGCATCATCGGGTGTGACCCAACCCCCCCCAAAAAAAAATCTCAGGGTTCTATTAAAGGAGTGTCATACATACTATACTACAATTCTTAGAAAAAATAAATAAACCTAAGAGAATAGTAGTATTTGTAGCTGTAACCATAAGTACAGCAAAGTGTTCATACCTAAATTAAAAACACATTGAGCATGACATTTGTATACTCTATCTTACAAAAAGGAAAGACAAAAAAATGTGAAACATAAAAAACAATGTCCCTATCTGCAAAGAAGTCTGTGTAGTATTACATGTCTCAGAGGATTGAGTCTTAAAGATCTCAGACATTAAGGAGCATAATTTGCATGCAGTTGGGCCCCAGTTAGATCCTAGCATTGCACATGGCCCCCTGAGCAACACCTGGTGTTACCACTACCGGTATGGCTCAAAAAAAACAAATAAAAGTGAAATAAAAATCTCATAATTGTGTAAACTTAACCTCAAGTAATGAGTATAGTCCACCCTTAGCTTGGGTATCACTATTCTCAAATCTTGTATGTCTAAAGAGAAATTCTTAGTGTTTACTTCATTACTAAATGCAGGCTGACATCCTGCACTTCAAGTTCAGCTTTCTTTATTCCCAAAATTCATTATGTGAAATCTTAATGCTCAGTGGTATCTGGATTGTATCTGAAATTGGAACTTTGCTTTAGCTAGTATATTTTCAAAAGCAATAGCATCACTTTTGAAAATAATTTTTTTTTAAATTACAGTTTTTATTTGGAACTTTTGAAGGGAAGGAGGGAGAGAAAGTGGGAGAGAGTTGAGAGTAACATGCTCAAGAGAGAACTCGGGCTTCTTCAAGAATGGAGAGCCCCTACATGCAGTCCAGCATCAGACAAGAAAGCATGGAAGTCCACATCTCAAGAGGGGAGATGCAGGTGACACATGTGCTCAGCCACCGCATGTGCTCAGCCACACAGGCAGAAGCAGCACATGGGCTCAGGCAGCATATGTACTTGAAAATTATTTTTAAGTACACAAGTTGATAAAACACATACATCATGTGTAAGGTGGCAACTAGCTTCAGGAATTCTTAAATTTAAAAAATCTTACCTCTTTGAAAGAACAAAAGGGAATGCCCTGCCACAGAGGCAGGGTGGGATTGGGGGGACAGGGCGTGGGAGAGATACTGGGATTAGTGGTGGTGGAGAAAGGGCACTGGCGGAGGGATGGGTACTCAATCATTGTATAACTGAAACCCAAGCACAAAAATTTCCAAGTCTACAACTGTACCTCATGGTGTTTCACTAATAAAAATTTTTAAAAAAAGAAATAAAAAAAAATCTTACCTCTTCAAAAACAGCAGCTTTATTTACTTTTTCCCTTGCAATGTCACAAATCTTCAAGATTCCCAGAGCAAAAGCTTTCATGGCAGGATCTTCTATATAATCTGGATTATGAATGTAAAGGCACGTAAATACTGTCTGTGCCAAGGAATGGCCTTCTAACCATGTTATCTATAAAAAATATGAAAGAACATATCATTTTAAGATGATCACTATCACTATTACCATCACCCTGTTGTTCATCGATTTGTTGGCGCGGGTGCCAGTAACATCTCCATTTGTCCCTGTCATGTGCTAGTGTAGCCCGATGGGGGCTCTTTCAGGGTCAGGGAAATGATTGGGGTGTAATGTAGCCCGACTGAGGGCTCTTTCAGGGTCAGGGAAATGAGGACCATCATTGTTACTGTTTTTGGCATGAGTACGCCACAGGTAGCTTGCCAGTCTCTGCTGTGCAGGTGGGATACTCTCGGTAGCTTGGCGGGTTCTCTGAGAGGAATGGAGGCTTTTGGGGCAGCTTCTAATCACCTTTACAGGTGTTCCCAGTCAGGCATATATGCGGGCAGGATACTCTCAGTAGCCTGCCGGGTTCTCTGAGATTGAGAACTAGAGAATAAGAAGTCACTTCCAGTAGCTTTGTTTTATAGTCTCTGGATCCTGGCCATTGATGGGGTTACACAGCAGTTGGTGGGTTTAACTGTCTAGCTACTGGAAGATGGAGGATCTGGGTGGAGGAGGCCAAGTTCCGAACCGAACAGGCTTTAAGATGATTTTTTGGTCACTGTCCTCCTGTTGTTCATCAATTTGCTCGAGCGGGCCCAGTAACGTCTCCATTGTGACAATTGTTACTGTGTTTGGCATATCGAATATTGTGACAATTGTTACTGGTTTGGCATATCAAATATGTCACGAGTAGCTTGCCAGGCTTTGCCGTGCAGGCAATATACTCGGTAGCTTGCCGGGCTCTCCAAGAGGGGAGGAGGAATCGAACTCAGGTCAGCCATGTTGGCTGCTTGCAAGGCAAATGCCTTACCTGCTGTGCTATTGCGAAAGTATAAACTAATTCAACAGTCAACGGCAGAGTACCACAGACTCAAATGATTAATTACAAGATTCAAAAATGATTAAAGAGAAGACAAAAATTGGGGCCAGAGTGACAGTTCAGTGGCCTTACATGCGGCCAACCTGGTTTCAATCCCTAGCACTCCATATTGTCCCCCAAACCCTGCCAGGACTAATTCCTGAGTGCAGAGCCAGATGTAACTCCTGAGTACCACCAGGTGTGGACCAAAAACTGAAGAAAAAAAAAAAGACTCAAATTGTTAAAATTTAGAGTAGTTTTTCAAGACTCCATAGAGGACTTGCTAAAGACAAACAAAATTCTTATATATTCTTATATATAATTTACAATATATTTGAAGACTAATGAAGTCAGAGTACTTCTTCCTACAGATTACCTAAAATTAATCAGCTCTACAGCATAAAAAATAAAAATCTATATATTAGAATTTACAATTTTAGAAGGAATAATTCCTTAGCCACTAATTCAGCTTTTAAAAAATGCATGAGTAACCCATTCAAAAGCATTATAACTAATCTGATCTCCTGCAAACTACTGGTAATGGAATTTTTTTGTCTCTTATTTCTAAGTCACTAATTAGAAATAAGCTGGAGCGATAGCACAGCGGTAGGGCGTTTGCCTTGCACGCAGCCAACATGGCCGACCCGAATTCGATTCCTCTGCCCCTCTCGGAGAGCCCGGCAAGCTACCGAGAGTATCTCGCCCACATGGCAGAGCCTGGCAAGCCATCCGTGATGTATTCGATATGCCAAACACAGTAACAACAAAATCTCCAATGGAGACATTACTGGGCCCGCTCGAGCAAATCAATGAACAACGGGAGGGCCTTTATTATTATTATTATTATTTCTAATTCAATGTTGCCAATCAGAAGCCTTTAGAAAACAATTATCATTCAACACCATTCTAATGAGTGATTATCATGGGGAAGGAAGTGCTGGAAGCTGTAAACACCAACAGCAGTCAAAATTAAGTAACTACTACACTTCACAGAAGCTTTGGCAAAAATCCTATCTTGGGGATGAGGACATAACTCAGTGCAGTAGAGTGACTGCTTCTACAGTTCAATCCCCAGCACCACAAAATAACAACAATTAAAGAAAACAAACAAACAAAAAACTAACACTCCACTCCTACCTTCTCTCAGCCCTTGGGGAGCCTCTAGTAGTAGCCAAACACTACCCTGCCCTAAACCTTGTCTTGCCTCTATTTACCCTATTCTGCAAGAACTTCAAACTGCTAAAGAATAAGAGATCTCTTTAAGGAAAGAGATGGGTTTGACAAGAAAAATAAAATCAACATCAGGACTCCGATTATGATTCCTTCTTAGCAACTATAAGAATAAATAATACTCTTCAGCAATAAAATAATCTTCAGCAAGTAAAATAGTATCAGATATCTAATAGCTTACAGAAGTAAAAGAAAAATTCACATTGAACACACATTAGCAATCAATGAATACTTGCTAAACAAATGAATATAATTTACATATTTAAATATATTTGCCATCAATTTAAAAAGAAAAAGGTCAGAAAGCAGTAAAAATAGGAAGGATAGACGTGCATATAAAAGCCAGAAGACATACCAATTCACTACAATTTAACCTAGACTGGGGGGACAGGGTGGATTCTTCCAATCCAAAATTCTCTGTTTCAATGCCTTAGTAATTTATAAAGTCCTCCAGTTACGGATTCACCTACCTGTGAATCTTGGGAACAAGAAGTGTATGCTGGAAAATGGGCTACATAATTATCTTCCTTGGGGAAAATAAATGCCTTTAACCCGAAAATTAGAACCTAGTTAGAACGCACATGCCCGGCATGAGGCTGATCATATATGGCACCATACCCAGATGAACTAACCAATCTTTTGTACAGAAAAACAGGTCAAGCATTACATGTATTTATCAACGTAAGTATATACTTTTAAATTTAAATGTTAATCCAGTTAAACAGCTGTATTATATTCTTACCAAACAGCAAAAACAAGTATCCATTATTCCTATCAATTCAGGCAAGGTGAGATCTTTAATTTTAATAGTGCCATCCTGAAAAGAAAAGAGAAAATTATGCTACTATTAATGCCTAGTTTAAAATAGCATTCTAAAGAAAAATGTTTTTATGACTAGCATGCCAAATTAGCATTTTACTCATTTTTTAAATGACCTAGTAGGATTTATATTAGAAATGTGAGGATGAATCTAAGTTATTAAATACATCAGAAAAATGAAAATCATCTGAGCATATAATCAATACATAGAAGGCTTTTGACAAGATTCTACATCCATTTGTAGTTCAAGATCCATCAACAAAATTGGAATAGCATAAATGTACTAAAAGCCGAAAACAACCCATACTCAATGCAGTATTTAAAGGAAAATACACTAAAATCTTTTCCTTTAAGATCAAAGAACTATACTCTTTCTTTCTTGAGGTCCCACACCCAGAACTGCCCACACCCAGTTCTCAGGGGCTATTCCTGGCTCTGTGCTCAGGAGCAACCCCTGGTAGTGCTCAAGAAACCATATGTAATGCTGAAGATTTGAAACAGGGTGCCTTAACCCCCCTTTCCAGCCAAAACCACTACATTCTTAAAAATTATGTTTCAGGGGTGGAGGGATAGGGAGTAAGTCAGATCCAATTGTGGGTAGCGCACATGCCTGGCATGAGGCTGATCATACAGCACTGCACTGTCCTGTAGCACTATCCTCCAAGTGTTCATCGATTTGTTCAAGCAGGCACCAGTATTATCTCCCAACAAATTGTGAGATTTGTTGATACTGTTTTTGACATATCAAATATATCACAGGTAGCTTGCCAGGCATTGCTGAGCGGGCAAGATACTCAGTAGCTTGCCAGGCTCTCCGAGAGGGATGGAGGAATTGAACACAGGTCAGTCATATGCAAGGTAAACGCCCTACCCACTGTGCTATCGCTCCAGCCACCAATAATAATAAAGAAAAATAAAAAAGGCAAACAAAAAGCCAAGACAGGTTCTGAGGAACATAGGACTCTCCCAGAAACAACCTGATTATGAAGGGAGAAATAGGTGTCTAATACAAGCACCACTGATTGAGTCTTTAAAACACTGTGACCTTTAAATGTTGAATGTAATCAAAGTAGAGAGAGAGTAATGTGGAAATCATCTGCCCCACAGAAAGGGGGAGGGTGTGGGATGGGGTATACTGGGGTTTTGGGGGGGGAGAACGGGCACTGGTGAAAGTATGGGTGTTTCATTGTATGACCGAGACTTAAACCTGAAAGCTCTGTAACTGCTCTAATGGTGATTCAATAAATAAAATTATAAAAAAATGAAAAAAAAAGTAAGGTGGAGTTCATGCCCAATTCAATCAGCTGATTAGTGGCTGAATAAATAGCAATACTCCTACATAAAATAAATAAATAAATAAAACACTCTGACCTTCCCTGTTCTCTAGGGTACAAAACGGGTTCCCCTCACAAAATCCTATCAAAAGTGTCAAGAGAACCTGGTATCCCAATGGAAAGCACCCCAGAGCCAAATACTATGGCCCAACAATTCCCCACATTGGACAGGAGAGATCTCGCAGGTCAAAGGGGAGTGTGATGAGGCATGAACGAGCAGTGGCCATGCCGGGACCCGGAAGTCCCAGCAGCTCCCTGGGACAGAGCAGCGCCCTGCCTGGGAAAACCAAAGTGCGGGCACGAAAGGCAGTGCTAGTAGGTAGCTGATCATATATGGTACCATATGCAGTCCTCCAAACCCTGCCAGGAGTGATTCTTGATTGCAGAGCCAGAAATAATTTCATGAGCATAATAATATCCCTCTCCCCTCCCCCACCACAAAAATAATATAAAAATAGTATTTCTTAAACAGGCCTTCAATAAGAAAACAAAACCTCTCTAATTTGAAACAGAATAAAAGCCCCATAAAGAAACAAAAAGAAAAAACAAGGTTTTGAAAGCAAAGTTCCAATTTTCTGCAAGTATAGATAAATAGGAATCCTTTAAAGAACACAACAGAAATTCACAAAGAAAACAAAAATCTTTTCAGGGACCAGCTAGTATATGGAGTTAAGGTGTTAACATTTAACCCAGGTCTGATCCCCAGCAATGCACATCATCCTCCAACCACTGCCAGAACTAATCCCCAAGCAGAGCCAAGAGCGGTCCCTAAGAAGCACTGGGTGAGGGCCAATGATTCTCTCTCCCACCCCAATAAGTAACAATGTAAGCACTTCCCCTAAATTGGCTAACTATAATGCAACTATAAATTACTGCTGACAGGACCCACATTCTTAGCAATTCTTTCTTTATGAAATGAGTAACTAGGTTAACACGAGGACAGTGGTGGAGGGCTGAGGAAACTTTGGGGGGGGGGGTTTACAATAATTGTATGATCAATATCTTAAACTACAATCTACATAAAAACCAAACTCTAACAACTATAAATTTCTAAATCAACTCTCACCAAATACATTTTTAATTCATTCTAGCATTGAATATAAACTCAAATGTTCAAAATATTTTAAGTGAGCAAAGCAATTTATTTTTCTATTCTTTTTTAATTGAATCATCAGACAATGTTCTATCATCCATCCCACCACCAGTGTACATTTAAAGAGCATCAACACAAATTTAGAGTAAATTTTCGATGAAGAACTTAATAAATTTTTAGAATTGCGAAGAGAGAACAGCTGCTATTCCTGGCTCTGTGCTCTGGAATAACCCCACGGTGGGGCTAGAAGCGATACCAGAGGTTGAACCTAGGTAGCTTTACCTCCTATATAATCTCTCAGACCAAATTATACTTGTTATGCTAAATTTGATTTCCATTAATTGAAACGTTTTTGTTTTTTCCCTGGTTTTTGGGCCACACCTGGCTGTTCTCGGGGCTTACGGTGCTTGGAGAATCATGTGGGGTTCCAGGAATAGAACCAGTCAGTCACTGGCAAGGTAAGTGTCCTTATCCACAGTACTGTCTTTCCAGCTTTAAAATATTTTAACATGCAACATAAAAAATGTGTAAAAGAAAACATAGAAAGGGTAGTAGTCACTACCTTGATTGCTTGTTCAAAGTTGAGAACTTTTCGATTAACTTGGTTTCCAATCATGCCAGCATCCATCTTGGGATCCATCATTTCAATGGCAGACATTGCTTCAAAAAGACCGAATCTGAAAATAAGAAAATCAATTTCCACAAATTGTTTTAATCCTGTAAACTTACTACTAAGACTGATAAAGGGATACAATTATAGCCCTTGAAATGACTGAAGTACTCTATGTAGTCTTCCTAACCTGCTATCACCTCTATTTCAATTAATGTTGTTTCAACATACAAATTCTTCCACTTACGGGGCTCAAGAGATGGATCAAAGAATTGGAATCAAAGCCTATGTCCACAACTCCAAGTTCAATTCCTGTTACCACACAGCCCTTTGAGCAGTGCTGGAATTAACCCTGATAGCCAAATCACTGCCAAAAGATAGTTCAGAGATTAAGGTGCTCGCCTTGCACCTTAATCTGATCCCCTATTGATTCCCAGCACCATCTATGGTCCTAAAGTACTACCAGAATTTATCCCTAAGCACAGCCTAAAGCCCTGAACACAGCTGGTATGGGCCCCCTCCAAAAAAAAAAAATTGATTATGTTTCCTTCAAAAACAGTCAATTTTTAAGTTTTTAAAAGACACAGTAACAACAAAGTCTCCAATGGAGACGTTACTGGGCCCGCTCGAGCAAATCGACGATCAACGGGAGGGCCTTTACCTTTACCTTTATCAAAAGTGATATAACCTAAATGTAACCAATAAGAGTAGCATAAAATAAATTATAGCACAACAATTAAGATACAAGGAAATAGTTAAAATGAACAGGATAGAGCTTTTATATATACTAAGAAAAATCTGATATTTTGAATGGGAAAAAATTCACAGAATACACAGTGTATATTACCACCAATTATATAGATTCAAAAGAAAACGCAACAATCTGATTACTTGTAATAGTGATTATATTTGGGCAAAGGTTAAAGATTAAAAGGGAGAAATGATGTAATAGCAAGATTTTTCTTCCTCTGGTGGTTTAATTTGTCAAAAGAAAGTATTCACTGGGGCTGGAGCAATAGCACAGCAGGTACCGTGTTTGCCTTGTATGCAGCCGACCTGGGTTCAATTCCCAGCATCTCATAAAATCCCCCAAGCACTGCCAGGAATAATTCCTGAGTGTATGAACCAGGAGTAACTTCTGTGCATTGCCAGGTGTTACCCAAAAAGCAAAAAAAAAAAAAAAAAAGTATTCACTAATTACATGGATAACATGTACCTATGTAGAAAAGAAAAAAGCAGTTTTAATAACAATTAAAACCTTGGACCAAAGAACTTCTATTTAACTAACTGGAAACTATAACAAAATCAAGTTAGTTACTTTACATGTTGAATACTCATACTGGATACTGTGATAGGCACTTGGAAAAATAAAAATACGCAAAACAAATTTGCTGCCTCATGAAGCTTACATTTTAGTGGAAGGAAACAGAATAAGCAATAAGGGTAAGTAGCACTAATTAAACTAATACCTGCCCCTGGTTTAAAAAAAAAAACTGTAAAGAAGAATACAGATTGGAAGGTTACAATATATAAACAAAATAAACTATTGCAAGTCATGTTTTTCGAACTCAGATCTTTGGGGAAATAAAGGCCCCTCTAGCTTTCTTCCTTCAAAGTTTGTTTCACAGCCAAGAAACATATTCTTTTCTGCATTATCTTATGGTTTAGTTTCTTTACTATTATTTCCTGTAATTACTTGCAGCATCAAAAGAATAATCTTTCATCCATTAACCACTTACAGTGATTCTCAATGCATAATTCTTACCTGTGAACTTGTTTGGAATACAATTTCTAAGATTCCCACAGAACATGTATTAAATTATATTTTGTACTTAATGAAGTAAATATGCAGTAAATCTGTACATCAGCATCATAAATATTAAAACTACTATAACCATGTTACCTAAACTATAATAAAATTTTAAGCCTTTCAAAAAATTCTAATACAAGATCAAGTTTGAAGCAAACTAAATTTAAGGTCCTACCTTTCTTCCCCAGGCTGAAGCAATAGCACAGCGGGTATGGCAATTGCCTTGCATGCAGCCAACCTGGGTTCAATTCCTCCGCCCCTTTTGGAGAACCCGGCAAGCTACCGAGAGTATCTTGCCCGCATGGCAAAATCTGGCAAGCTACCCATGATGTATTCGATATGCCAAAAATAGTAACAAGTCTCACAATTTGTTGTGAGATATTACTGGTGCCCGCTCGAGCAAATCGATGAACAACGGGAGGACAGTGCTACCTCTCTTCCCCAAATATGCAATCTGTCCACTTATTAATTTATATTCCCATCCTGAAAATTGAGCCTGATCAGGGCTGGAGCGATAGCACAGCGGGTAGGGCGTTCGCCTTACAAGCGGCCAACATGGCCGACCCGAGTTCGATTCCTCCGCCCCTCTCGGAGAGCCCGGCAAGCTACCGAGAGTATTCGATATGCCAGACACAGTAACAACAAAGTCTCCAATGGAGACGTTACTGGGCCCGCTCGAGCAAATCGACGATCAACGGGAGGGCCTTTACCTTACCTTTTACCTCACAGTAGTAATTGAGATTATCTACAGAAGTATAAATATAACCAAGCATTTCCTTTTATTTTACTTGCCCAGGGATTTTCCACTTACTTTCATCTAGGAATTCAGTTACCATCTCCAGGAATCAATCAGCTTATCCCACAAAATACTGCTGAAACCTTTTTTCATACTCCACATCCTATATATCTACCCTCAAGGAAAGAACTACAAGAAACAGGGTTTTGGATGGCTCCAAAATGGCTCACCAAGGCTTAAAATATATTTGTAATTAAACAAACTTTAAATCACATAATGATTTGTATGTAAAAATCAATCAGATTTCAAGGACTACTTCGGCACATGAAAAGAATGGAAGTATCCACGGAATGGGGGTGGAGCCGGCCCTTTCCTCCCTGCCCCAACAAGACCCGGAGTCGCCACCCAAACGGCCTCTCTGGCTCCTGATCAAGCAGTTTAAGGGCCATGACCCCAGAGACTCAGGAACAAACCTTGGAACCCAGCAGATTTTGGCAGAAATCTCTCTATACTTAATTGTTAAAATTTTGAATTCCGAAATCACGAGGCCACTACTGCAGCTGTGCAACATCATATGTTATTTATTCATAACCAGCAATAGAAAAATTGTCTACTGTTGCCTTTTCGGCAGATCTGAGTGTTGGGGTAAAATCCCAAATAAGAATGGTGGGTATGATGTCGAAATATTGAATGTAACCAAAGCAGAGAGAGGTAGGGGGAGAGTGTGGGATGGGCAGGCATACTGGGGTTTTTGGTGGTGGAAAATGGACACTGGAGAATGGACAGGTGTTTCATTGTATGACCGAGACTTAAACCCAAAAGCTTTGTAAAAGAAAAAAAAAAGAATGGAAGTATCACAGTAGGCTATTTCAAATGACACAAATACTTACAACTTATCATGAAGCAGTTCTCCCAACTTCAATTCTAAAAGAAAGAGAAAAAGTCTTTAAATCACATATTTGGATATAACTTTTCATTCTAAGAAAAATGAGAAATATTAGCAACTAAAAACAGTGCTTGCGGGGCTAGAGCGATAGCACAGCGGGTGGGGTGTTTGCCTTGCATGCAGCCGACCCGGGTTCGATTCCCAGCATCCCGTATGGTCCCCTGAGCACTGCCAGGGGTAATTCCTGAGTACAGAGACAAGAGTGACCACTGTGCATTGCCGGGTGTGACCATAAGTTCCCAAACTTATTTGACCTACAACCACCTTTCCTATAAAAAAGTATTCAGGGCTCCCTGGAAATCTACCTTCTTTAAGGAAACAAAAGAAAATGCCTCTTCCCCATTTGTACCCAAGGATACCCTGAATGGACCAGCACCCCTCATTACCACCCAATTTGGGATAGACTGGTCTAGAATGATTCAGTCACAATTCACCTATAGAAACTTCACGACTCCTGCAAAGACCTAATTCAAATCACACATAAATCATAAAACCATTCCCATTTAAGTTCAAAATGACATCCCTTTTAAAACAGATCATTTAAATTTAATTCAAAATTATACATCTCTATGAAAGGACAAAATCATACAATTTGCCACAAAATGGATGGAGCTGGAGGATATCAAACTGAGTGAAGTCTGTTAGACAAGATACAGAATGATCTCTCTTAGGTGGGACTTAATGATAAACAGCAATAAAGGGCCAAAGATAACAAAATGGGAGAGCTGATCCACAAACTGAGTTATTATCTTGTCATCAAATGGTCTAACAGTGGGGTTTGAAAGTAAGTATAGATTGTCTTGCACACAGCTGACCAAGATCAGGCCCTGGCAGAAGTGATCCTGGAGCAGAGAGCCAGGAGTAACCCCTAAACACAAGTGTGATGAGTGTCCAAAAAAAAAAAGGTCCAGCACCTCTGATTAGGTATAAACTACACTGTAATTTACACTCCTTTCTGCCTCTTACTGACATCTAAGGGAAGTGAACCAACAATCAATCTGATGTCCTTTCTACAATCTCACTTAAGAATACTTTAATGGACATGTTTCAAAACAGCTGTAGGGGGAGGCACATGATTTACCATTTTGCTTATTCAGCTTATTGTTCCCTTTCCACCTTCACTGGAGGTTTTACTCAAACAGTATTCTAGACACCTCCACCTTACCATCACCAAAACCAGGACCTTATTGTCGCTATCTAAAGTTTGTATTCCTCCATCATTCCTCCCCCCCACCTAAAAATACTGAGGTTTCATAAAAAAGAGAGAACTATACCTTTACACCATCCAAACTTTTTCCCAAGTGTCTCTTCTCTTCCCCCAAGTTAATTTCTCTATGCCCTACCATTTCTGAAAGTTCAAACTCTCACTAGAATTTTTTTTCCCTTTTTTTGGTGTTAGGGCTACCCCAGCTTTGTTCATGGCTTACTCTTGGCTCTGTGCTCAGTGATAAAGGATTCTGGAAACTTAACCAGAATCAGCACAATGCAAGGTAAACAAGGTAAGCACCTCACCCACTGTTACTATCCAGCCCCTTCTCCTTTTTTAATATTAACAATTTTAATATTCCCTCTAAGGTTCTTTCCCTTCAAACAACAAATATGTTCATTTCTCCAATTATCACGAAAACTAATTATGTGACAGGCAATTCTCTGTGTGTCAGGACTGATATTTATATTTCAGTGAATAAGGCTTAAAATAAATAAGAGAACACTGAAAATGACAGACAGATGTTACAAAGAATATTAAACCATTATTCAATTGAGGTGATAGTGAAACAGAACCAGAGGGTAAATCTGCTTAGGCAGGTAACAAAGTCAACTTTGTGAAAATCTGTTAAAAGCAAAGCAATTAAAAAGCAAGAAAACAAAGTATGACTAAGACCTTGGAGAGGACCATCGAAGTGATTTAATACAGGTCTTATAACTTGAGATGAGTTATAAATATAAAGTCCAAGTAACAGACAAGCATCAGTTCTACAGACAGTGGAGAAGAAATGTAAACTGTATTCTCCATGCAACAGGAGAGCACAGGAAGCTCCTGAATAGGTAATGATATCTGATAAGTTTCAAATGTCTTCCTATGTTAACTGTAGTAAAAATGTAGTAAACTAGTAAAAAATGTAGTAAAAAAAGATCTTCATGGCTGTATTAATGCTACAACAAACAAACTAGCTTTAAAATTAAAATCAGTCGATGGAGAGTGGTTAAGAAGCTTGATAAACCAACTTACCTGTTGGTTTCATTAATTGAGAAGATGTAGGACAAAAGTTTTCAACCTTTTTACACTTATAAACCGCTGAAAATAGGAGAAATAGTTGGTGGACCACTCAAGGAGAAATAAAATAGCATTATTTGTGACTGTTTGGTAAAGCACTAATCTGTTCCACTCTTCTACGTTATTCAGACATACCACCACGTACTACGCAGCAATAACTTTTTCACAGAATGGCAAATTTCTGCAGGTTGGGAGTTGAAAGTGCTTTAGAGAGCACGACGAAGACTGTAGTGGTCCCATTCCCAGATATTGCCCAAAACCTCAAACTCACCGCGACAAGCTTCTTCAAAATCCTGAGTGATGTCCACCCAGTTAGTGTTGCCTTTCTCCATCTTTTCGGGTATACCGAGCTCCCATCCTGAATCATCATCTTCCACACAAGCTTTCATGACCATTATGCCTGGAAAACGAACACGCGTGTCGGCACGACCGCCGCACCACCCAGCTCGTCCGCCCGTCCGGAACCCAGTCCACCGGCGCCAGGCAGCGCCACGTCACCCGGGGAGGTGGGCGCTCAAACAGGGCAGTGCCCGCCTGAAGGAGCCCAAGGCTGAGAGGAACAGGCGATGCCAGCCCCGAGGAGCCCCGCGCTGAGAGGAGGGGCAGTGCCCACCCGGAGGAGCTCGGTGCTGAGAGGACAGGCAGTGACAGTCTCAGGGGAGCCCCACGCTGAGAGGACCGAAGGAACCCCGTGCTGAGAGAACAGGTAGTGCCGACCCCGGGGTAGTCCCGCGCTGAGAGAACGGGAAGTGCCGGCCCGGAGGAGCTCAGTGCTGAGAGGACGGGCAGTGCCCGCCCGGAGGAGCT
This sequence comes from Sorex fumeus, assembly GCF_029834395.1. NCBI lineage: Eukaryota > Metazoa > Chordata > Mammalia > Eulipotyphla > Soricidae > Sorex > Sorex fumeus. Next base: position 9,468,584 of record NW_026606103.1, read on the forward strand.
CGGTGCTGAGAGGACTGGCAGTGCCAGCCTCAGGGGAGCCCGCGCTGAGAGGACCGGGGGAACCCCGCGCTGAAAGAACAGGTAGTGCCGGCCCCGGGGTAGCCCCGCGCTGAGAGGACAGGCAGTGCCCACCTGGAGGAGCTCGGTGCTGAGAGGACTGGCAGTGCCAACCTCAGGGGAGCCCGCGCTGAGAGAACAGGTAGTGCCGGCCCCGGGGTAGCCCCGTGCTGGGAGGACGGGCAGTGCCGGCCCGGAGGAGCTCGGTGCTGAGAGGACGGGCAGTGCCAGCCTCAGGGGAGCCCCGCGCTGAGAGGACCGAAGGAACCCCGCGCTGAGAACAGGTAGTGCCGGCCCCGGGGTAGCCCCGCGCTGAGAGGACGGGCAGTGCCCGCCCGGAGGAGCTCAGTGCTGAGAGGACGGGCAGTGCCAGCAGCAGGGGAACCCCGCGCTGAGAGAACAGGTAGTGCCGGCCCCGGGGTAGCCCCGCGCTCAGAGGACGGGCAGTCCTGGCCCGGAGGAGCTCAGTGCTGAGAGGACGGGCAGTGCCAGCAGCAGGGGAGCCCCGCGCTGAGAGAACGGGTACTTCCGGCCCCGGGGGAGCCCTGTTCCGAGGACCCGACAGTGGAGGCTCGGAGAAGCTCAGTGCTGAGAGGACTGGGCAGTGCTGGCCAGGAGGAGCCCCGCGCTGAGAGGACGGACAGTGCCGGCCCGGTGAAGCTCAGTGCTGAGAGAACCTGGCGATACCGACCCTGGGGGTGCTCTGCACCGAGAGGACGGGCACTGCCGGCCCGGAGGTAGCCCCGCGCTCAGAGGAGCGCGCAGTGCAGACCCCGGGGTTGCTCCGCGCGTCAGAAGAGGCCTGGGCGGCGGTTCTCGAGGGAGGAAGTATGCGATTCCTCCGCACCTGGCCCTCGCCTCACCGGGCCGAGCCGGCACAGGACAGCGCCCGGCCCGCGCTGGCTCGGGCTTCCGCGTCCCCGGGCGGTCGGCACGCGCCGAGCGTGTCCAGTCCCGTCCCCCGGTCGGCCGCGGCCCCACGGCCAAGGAGCTCCGCGCACCTGAGGCGGAGACGCCGGACGCTCACAAGGCTGCGAAGCGAGGTCAGGCGCTCCGGGGCCACCCGTCGCCCGGGCAACGCAGGCCAGGCCCGGGCCGCGGCGAGAGGCCGAAGCCGCCACACGTCCGCGGAGCGAAGGCGCCCACACCACGGGCGGAGAGCCGCAATGGCGACCCCCACTACTTCACCCGTGGCCACCCGCGCCGCCACGCACCGTCCGAACTGCAGGAATAACGCCGCCGACACAGCCACCACCACCACCGCCGCCGCCGCCCCCGCCCCCCTCAGCCTAGCCGACTGGCTGCAACCGCGCATGCGCCCGCCCTAACGCACGACCCCGCCCCCCGCAGTCCAGCCGACAGGCCACAACCGCGCGTGCGTCCGCCCAAACGCACGTCCCCGCCCCCTCGCCCTCAAGCCACAGGCTCTGCCGGCCACACCCCTTTTCTCACTGCAGACGGCCCCCATCTGCTCTTCTCGCGCAATTAGAGAACTCGCGAGACCGGAAGTTGACTTCCTCGGCCTCAGGTAGGGGAGTGGGCGGGTCCTCGAAAGGGGCGCGGCCTGTCAGCAGGGCCCGCCCCTCAGCAGGCCCCGCCCCTCAGCAGGGCCCGCCCCTCGGAGTAGGTGCCGCGTGCGGAAGGAGGCGCGGCCGCGCGGTTGCGGGCTCTGCGCGGTGGAAGCGTTTCAGAGAGCCTGGGTCCCGCCCTCGCCCCGGTCTCCTTCCGCTGTAGGGGGAAGAATGCAAAATTGCTGCAGTCACCCAACTCTTTTTCTCTCATTTTATTAATAAGTAGTAAAACGACTCGTATTGAAGAGGGGGTTTTTCCTTTTACGGGCTTCTGTTTGTTCGGTTGGTAGGTTTGTGAGCCACTGGGCGATGCTCAGGGCTTGCTCCTGACTGCAGAGGCCACGCCCAGCGGTGCTCCGAGGACCCTGGGGGGCTGGGTTTCCAGCCTGGGTTGGCGGCACCTAAGGCGAGCGCCCTACCCACTGCACGGTCATCCAGGCCCCTACCTCTAAGTTTTGCTGGAGCAGATCATAAAATTGTTAGCTGGGGCAGGCTCGGGGATGAGAGGAAAACAGGTTAGTGGAAGGATGCACTGGTGGTGGTGGGAATGAAACAATGTATACGGGAACAACTCTTTTGTGAACAACCATGCTATCTTGATCACATTTTAAACATAATAATAATAAAAAGATGGGCTGTAATCAGACTAATCTGGTAAGGACTGCGTGTTTACAACCACTTAACCTTAAAAACAGCAACATTTAAAAGACAGTCAAAAATGACGTCAAGAACTCGTACTAACTGGACCTTCTGTTATTGCTAAGCTGGAAATCAAAATGGTGCTACCACACTGATAAAAGTTTCACTCTCAATTTAAAGGTAAAGGTAAAGGCCCTCCCGTTCATCGGTTTGCTCCAGCGGGCCCAGTAATGGCTCCATTGGAGATTTTGTTGTTACTGTGTTTGGCATATCGAATATATCACGGGTGGCTTGCCAGGCTCTGCCATGTGGGCGAGATACTCTCAGTAGCTTGCTGGACTCTCCGAGATCTGATGAACTAATACTACTCCTGGTTATTTGTTTAGGGATGAAAGTATCTATTGTTTTCATTTTAAATCTCAGCAAAGTGCCTTTCCATAAACTTACTAATATAATATGGTGTCGTGTCTGCTCTCATCTTTGGCCCAATTTATAGGGTTTTTGATAATTTTCTACTTTCAAGAAGATACAGGCATATATATGATTACTTTTGATTCTAGTTGCAGTTCAGAGCTTATGGCTGGCTCTCAAGATTCACTACTGCTGGTGCTCAAGGCGTCCTTTTGTGATGGCAAAGGGACAAACCCTAGTCAACCTTATGCAAGACAAGCAAATCTCTGGTCCCTAAACTGCAATATTTTTATTTCTTTTGGGGAGCCATACCCAGTGTTGCTCAGGGCCTACTCCTGGCTCTGTGCTCAGGTTCACTCTTGGTGGCCTCAGGGGATAATATGGTATACCTTGACTTAAATCCAGACCACCACAGGTAAGGCAAATACAATACCCACTGTACTATCACACCCACAGTGTTCTAGCCCCTAACTTACAAATTTTCAACTTAGTGTTAGATAGACTTTAGATACTTGTTTGTTCTTTTATGTTGTTCCCTTTCTTAATTTACTAGATATAAATCACTTTTAGTCAAATTTGTCAACAAAGATGTCATTTAGGACCATGAGTTTCATCAATGAAGACGTCATTTAGAACCATGTCAATTAGAAGATAGCGTGAAGAAGCAAGTGGGCCTAAAACTGAGTCCTGGGGAACCCAAACATTTAGAGATCAGGTCTAGGACCCAGTAAAGGAAGCTGAGAATAAAGAGTGAAGCAGAAAAAAACGCAATGTTTCACTAAACTCAAAATATTGACTCCCCTTAGCAATAATACAGATACATGTAATAACTTCCAACCTCTCCCTTAATAACAACATAGGTACATGAAATAACTTGCAACTTAATTTATTTAAAAAATCTCAAAATTCCTTTGTAGAAATAGTTTTCAAGTAATTTCCTTCAGTCACTTAACTATCAATGATGATTCTTAAAGAAAAAATTAACTACTTATATAAAATAGCCCCAGAACACGCATTTAATTAATGAATTGTTCATTGTATGTTTAACTATTAACCTATCAAAATGTCAGTGAGGATTTCCAACATATAAAATATGAAAGTAATGAATAATCAAAAGGATAGTGAAAAAGTTGTGAATTATTTAGATACTTGTTAACTTATAGTGTAGACAAATTTAAACTTTGGGTAGGGTTATAAAGGTAACATAACCTATTAGAGTGCATGCTTTGCATGCAGAAAACATGGGTTTCATTCCCAGCACTCTACCACAGGGAGGAAGCCCAAAACACTTGCAAACAATTTTTTTAAAGAAAACATCTGAGTTCCCAAAGAGAGCCGAGATCACCGGGAAGTCCCAAATGGGGTAAGTGCCGCATCCCGCCTCCTCCAGAGGGAACCCCAGTGACCATGAGCCTCTACAAGCATAGCTCGCTTATGCAGGAACCAGGACTCTTACTCCAAACCGCGTGTCCGCTTACGTGGCCGCACGACATCTTCTTATATATAAAGTGGTCAATGGAAAGTAAATTCTCCAACGTTTCTCCCTGAAAATCAGGCTTAACACTTTTACAAACCATAGCACCAATGGGAAAGAGAGAACAAAAGGGAATGCCCTGCCACAGAGGCAGGGTGGGATGGGGATGGAATGGGGGGTGGGAGGGTTACTGGGATCTGTGGTGGTGGGAAATGGTTACTGGTGGAGGGATGGGTATTCAAAATAAATAAATTTAATTAAAAAAAAAGAAAACATCTGAGCAAATGTAAACACTAGTTGTATATTCTTTTTTGTTATTTTTTTGAGGGGGAGATGCTGACAACGGAGCTCAGGTTTCATGCATACCACTGAGTCACATCCCAGCCCACTAACTGGATCAGTGATGATATTAAGATGTTAACTTGTATTAACATCTTGCCTTACTCATGCTGACCCAGGTTTGATCCCTGGCATCCCATCTAGTCCCCTTAGCCCTTCAGGAGTGATTGTGAATGTATAGCTACAAGTGATCCCTGAGCACTGCCAGGTGTGACACAAAACAAAGAAAAACGATAAGATTTGATGTCTAGTATTTTACAACCATTAATGAGAACAGGTAAATAGATGGAGGAAATAAAATGTATGTTTTGTAGAAGATGGTGGTGATATATGAGTTCCTTAAACTGTTCTCTCTATTTGGTGGATGTTTAACTTTCTCACAGTAAGAGCCTTTTTAGAGGTATCCCAAGCTATGCACAGTGGACACAGGGCCCCTTCCTCCAATTCTCCAGTGCAAAGGTTGTGCTGCTGGGGTCCTGTGTTACCTGGGATGACATGGGCCACTCTACTGTGCTTGAGCGACACAGCCAGTGGTGCTCAAATGCCCATGTGGTGCTGGGTATCAAACTGGGTTGTCATGTGTAAAACATAGGCCTTAGCCCCTGAATTCTTTTCAGTTCCTGTAATTAAAGGTTTGGATTTTTGTTTGGTTTTGGTTTACAGACCATGCTCGGTGATTCTTTGGGGCTGATCCTGGCCCTAAAGTAAGGAGTCTTAGCTGGAGCACTCTGTATACCATTTATGCCTTGCTAGGGATTGAATCTGGATGCAAAGAAGTACCTTACCCCCGTATGATAACTATAACCCAAAAAGTTTAAGGAAATAATGAACAAAGATGTCTATTCCTATTGATTTTATGCCATTAATGGGGAAATGCTCTTTTTTCTCTGGTGTTACATCCTCCCATGATATAAATAATTTGAAGTATTTTAACATGTAGCTACAAAGTAAAACATGTTGGTGTGGGAAGAGCTAAGTATCCTGGGAATTTATCATTGTCCTTCTTCAAGTATTCCACTAAATATTTACTTCTGTTTCCGGGTTTCCAAATTTCTTTTTTAATATTTAAGTATTACCATAATTATTATTAGATATATCTATTATGAAACCGGTATTTTTTTCAAATGAAAAGACTTTTTAGGACTAGAGAGATAGTACAGCAGAAAACGTCTTTCCTTGTCTGTAGCCAATCTGGGTTCAATTCCCAGCACCCCATATTGTTCCCTAAGCCCTGCCAGGAATGATTCCTGAGTGCAGAGATGGGGGTGAGCCCTGAGCACCTCTGAGTGTGGCACAAACCTTCCCCCCCTAAAAAAAAGAAAAGAAAGAAATAAAAGAAAGGAAGGAAGAAATAAAAATGAAGAAATTACCTATATAAGTGGAATGTAAATATCAGTTTTAATCTGAAAACGAGAGATGAATTTTTTCCATACTGTACATTTCTTCTTTCATGAATATGCCTTTGTTTGTTTATTAAACACGAGTTATTGGACAGGAAAGATAGTACAGGAAGCAAGGTAGCTTGTACATGGCCAACCAGAGTTATCCCTGAGTGCAAAGCCAGGGATAAGTCCTGAGCATCACCATATATGACCCCCAAAACAAACTAATATTATTATTACATTAAAATAGGCTGTTTAAAAAGTTTATTTACTTAATTTTTATTAAGACACCATGATTTACAAAGTTGTTTATAATAAAGTTTATTTACTTAATTTTTATTAAGACACCATGATTTACAAAGTTGTTTATAATAGAGTTGCTCCAGGCATGCAATGTTTCAATACCAATCCCACCACCAATGAACGAAATTCAAATCATTTACTACAAAATCAAATGGCTATTCTCATTTACATAACTAAGTTTTTAGCTCTGGCATCTAAAATATATTGCAATCAATTTTATTTTGTACTTGGATCAGATAGTTCCTGTTATAAATGAAGCATTTCCTTTTGCCCCTTGGCAGGCATAAATCAAATTTAATTTATATTTTATATTACTTGTCCAAAATAACTTTTTTTTATAATGTAGGACTATTGCTATTTATTCAGCCATTGATTAGGCTGATTGAATTGGGCATGAACTCCAACTAACTTTTTTTCTCTTTTTTTATAAATTCATTTATTGAATCACCGTGAGAGCAGTTACAAAGCTTTCGGGTTTAAGTCTTGGTCATACAATAATGAAACACCTGTACCTTTACCGGTGCCCATTTTCCCTCACTAAAAACCTCAGTATACTCCTATCCCACACCCTCCCCCTACCTATGGGGCAGATGATTTCCACATTACTCTCTCTTTACTTTGATTACATTCAATATTTCGATACTAGACCCACCATTATAATTTGGGATTTTACCCCAACACTCAGATCTGCCGAGAAGGAAACCATGGACAATTTTTTTCATTGCTGGTTAGGAATAAAATACATAACATATGATGTCGTGTGGCCACAGTAGTGGCCTTGCGATTTTGGAATTTCGAAATTTTAACAATTAAATCTAGAGGGTCAAGTGAATGAGACCAGTTGTAGTTACTGGCCCACCTACCAGATGGTCAGACTTCTTCATCAAGATCATGAACGATCGGTTTGAGGCTCTTCATGTTCCCAGAGCGAACAGATGCCATTGGGCTACACTAGCACGCGACAGGGACAAATGGAGACGTTACTGGCGCCCGCTCGAGCAAATCGACGACTAACGGGAAGTTAAGTGATTAAGTGATTAAATCTAGAGGGATTTCTACCAAAACCTTTTGAGTTCCAAGATTTGTTCCTGAGTCTCTGGGATCATGGCCATTAAGCAGAGAGGACGTTCATGGGCCGCCACTCAGGGTCTCATTGGTGCAGGGGGGAAAGGACTGGTTCCACCTCCATGCAATGAGACCCCGTGTGTCTCGTCACTGTGAGCTCAAACCTGACTGTCCAATAGCCTCTGGAGAATGGTGGAGGGACAGCACCCTTTTGCCCCTGGGGTAGCCCCGTGCGGGGACAGGACACATTTCTGCCAAAAGCTGCTGGGCTCCAAGATTTGTTTCTGAGTCTCTGAGATCATGGCCATTAAGCAGTTCAATCAGGAACCAGAGAAGCCTTGCCTCCAATTATATAGCTGAGCTTGAGGTGGTTAGTGGGTGTGTCTCCCACATACCTAACTTTTGGCCTTTTACTTTCTTGGTAAACTTGGCCCCAAGTTGTTGGGGTCTGGTCAAAGGCACATTAGCAATTTTGGGGTATCTAGAAGTCTAAAGGCTACTGATTCACTCACCTCACAGGTGCAGATTGACCTGCTGGTGAATACCCCATCCAAAATAACTTTGAATGGAAATTTCAAAAATAATGGAAAATATAATTATCAGAAAATTAAATCATGAAAGTTAATTTCTGTTGATTAATTGCTATATATTTTGTCACTTGTCATCCCGTTGTTCATCAATTTGCTCTAGCGGGCACCAGTAACATCTCCACCCATCCCTGTCGTGAGATAGTACAGCCCAATGGCGTATTGGGGGCTCTTTCAGAGTCAAGGGAATGAGATCCATTATTGTTACTGGTTTTGGCGTATTGAATACGCCATGGGTAGCTTGCCAGGCTCTGTTGTGCAGGCAGGATACTCTCAGTAGCTTTCCGGGCTCTCTGAGAGGGCCAGAAAATACTATATATTTTAACCTTTCTTAATCTAGTAGAGAAACGAGCATGTACACCATTAGTGAGTGTCATATTCAATGCCACATGATGGGAAGTTTCTTCTGTCCTTTAAAGGAGCTCTTTTAATGATTCTGGTAAAACTGATTTCAAGGCTATGAATTCCCTTAGTTGTTTCCTGTCCATGACGTTCTGTATAATTCCTTCAAATCTGAATGTTAATTTAGATGGATAGGGGATTCTTGGTGAGGTGTTCATTTCGTTGAGTTTTTGTACTATATCCTTCCACATTTTCTGGCTTGTAGAGTCTCATTTGATAAATCTGCTGTACATCTTATGATTCTTTGTATTTAAGTGCCTTTTTAAAATCTTGCTGCTTTCAAGATCCTGTCTCCATCTTTGGATTTTGTCATTTTGAGTACAATGTGTCTTAGAGTTTCCATAATTGGGTCTATTTTCTCTGGGATCCTTCAGGCTTCTTGGATCTTGGTGTTCATAATTCTCAATTCTGGGAAATTCTTACTATAAATAGTCTTGCATTCCACTCTTTACTTTTAGATATGTTATAAATATCTTCCACCTTAATAAAAATCATTGTGTAACATTTAGACATGCAAGTTTTTTCATTCAGGATTCCTTCTTGTTGTTGTAATTATTGTTGTTGGGTCACAGCCAGACATGCACAGGAGCTCTTCCTAGCTCTGGGCTTCAGAGTGAGCCCTGGATGTGCTCAGTAGTAGTATCTGAGGTTCAAATGAGGGTAGCAGACTACATAGTACATGCAAAGCACTCCCTTACTTCCTATACTACTTTCTTATTTTTGTCTCTTGCTGAGCAGTTAATAAACTCTGAATAGGAAATTATACATCTTTTCTGTTCTACAGAATTTTTATAAATTGTATTTTATTATATCCTCTCCATTCCCTATATCCTCACCTATTGGAAATCTTAGCTATAGTTCTTAGTCTCTCTGTCTCTCTGTCTCTGTCTTTCTCTGTCTCTCTGTCTCTGCCTCTCTTTCTCTGTCTCTGCCTCTCTCTCTCTCTTTCTTGTTCTCTCTCTAAGGGGCACAATCAGCGGTAGTCAGAAGCCTCCAGAGTTCCACCTGGCAATGCTGCAGGAACCATGTGCTGCTGAGAATTAAACAAGGGTCTGTTTCTCACCTCTATTTGCTATTATTTTGGGGGCCATACCTGACAGTTCTGTGGACCATTAAGTGTCAGAAATGAAACTAGGTCATTTCACATGCAAAGCATATGTTTTATCAGTTGAGTCACATCCTTGCCCTCCTGAATATTCCTTACTATAGGAAAATCCCGTTTGTTTTCTACATATACAGCATCTACTCATGTCTCTAAAATATTAATAATTTTTCTCTTACCCCCAATACTTTTGTTTCAATACCCTTTCCTTCCCAAGCCCACCCTACAATACTCCACACACAATTATTTCAATCTTTTTCATACTAGAAACTTTTTCAGTCTGGTGATTATGGGTTAAAAGTTCTTATTAAAGTTAAGAATTCAAGCTCCATGTTGATGATAAGAAGACTGATCTGAGCCCCTTGGTTGTTGAATTTCTGACAAGAGCCTTTGGGATTGAAAATCTTTAGGACTGGTCTCACTCCAGAGTTCTATGTGAGTCCTCCACAACTCCTTGAAGGTCATTCAGGCAAACCCTGACCCAGGTCGTACTCCAGAACTCTGCCCCTCAGCAGGCCTGCTTTCAACACACCTGCCCACTGAATAGCCACTTTGGATTAGAAGAAGTCTGAGAAGTGGGAGAATCTCAACATCCATCATCACTCACTCTCCCTTTGCCATCAATATCTCATCTCATCTTTTCCAGCGTCTTTTCCCTGCCCTTTGCCAAAGTCTCCTTTAGTCTTTGTTATTTTCTAGGGATTGAAAAGAGGCAGTCATCACATGCAGTGCTGGGTAATCTGCTAATTGGGCAGATTCTCTTGTCTTTAGTTTTCTCCTAACCTTCACCTCTGAGTTTTCCATCAGTTGCGGATTGTTTGAATGTTTTCTGTGGTATAAAACAAGTGGTTTCTTGGCTTTTCTAATCACAGGCTCACACTCCAACTTTCTTGGCTTTAATTACCTGCTTAAAAGATTTTATTTGCTTTGTCTTTATCCAAGTTGGAGCGATATCACAGTGGGTAGGGCGTTTGCCTTGCATGTGGCCGACTCGGCCGACCCAAATTGGATTCCTCCGCCTTTGATTCCTCCGCCCCTCTTGGACCCAAGTTCGATTCCTCTGCCTTCGATTCCTCTGCCCCTCTCGGAGAGCCCATCAAACTACCAAGAGAATCTCGCCTGCAAGGCAAAGCCTGGCAAGCTACCTGTGATGTATTTGATATACCAAACACAATAACAACAAGTCTGACAACGTTACTGGTCCCACTCGAGCAAATCGATGAACAACAGGAGAACAGTAACAGTGACAGTGTCTTTATCCATCCCTTTTGTCTTCTTAAATGTATTCCTTTTCACTTTCATTTTGTGGAGTTTAACATCTCGTATCTCATTCTCCTAACCCTGAAAGAGCCTTGAATATGGCACTTAAAAAAAAAAATCTCAGGGCTAGGACGAAGGAGACGTTACTGGGGCCTGCTCAAGGCAATCGACGAACAACAGGATGGTCGTGATCGTGATGGTGATCTGATCCACCATACTTAACAGAAATTCTAGCTAAAGTATGAATGTTTATGTTTCATTGTTTGTTATAGTAAGGGGGGGCTACACCCAACTCCCCCAAAAAGCAAAACCAATTTTATTCTAAACTAAATAGAACCCAAAATGTGGGTGCTTGAAGAAAACTTTTTGTTTATTTGTTTTATGATCCACAACTAATGTTGCTTGGTGCTTACTTGGGGCTCTGCATTCAAAGATCACTCCTGCCAGGACTTGGTGCACCATATATGGTGCCTGGGATTGAACCCCGATTGGCCATGTGCAAGGCAAGTACCCTACCAGCTGTACTATTGCTCCAGTCCTAAAGAGAAGACATAATCTTATAATTTTTTTTACTTTGTCCACTAGGCATTACTTTTATAAATTCATAAGTGATTATGTTTAACTTTTAGAAAAGAAATATGTAATTTTTTAAAAGTAATGCTACTTTAAACTGCACAATTCCCAAACATACAATACCTTGTCTTGTCCCTGATCTTAGAGGAAAGGCCCTTGTTTTTTTCCCATCAACGATAATGCTTGCCATAGGTTTGTAGTAGATGGCTTTGACTATCTTGAGGAAAGTTCTTCAAAACCCATATTGGTGAAACTTTTCATAATAAATGGTATCTAGCTGTTCCTTCATTAGGTGCGTATACATTTAAGAGTGTGATTTCTTCCTGTTGTTTGTATCCCTTGATGAAGAGAAAATGGCCTTCGCTGTCCCTTCTAATCTTTTTCAAACTGAAATTAATGTTGTCGGATACTAGTATGGCCACCCCAGCTTTTTGAGGGAGCTGTTTGCTTGCAGGATTGTTTTCCATCCTTTAACTTTGAGTTTGTGTTTGCTCAGACTGTTCAGATGCATTTCTTGTTGACAGCAGAATGTTGTTTCAGTTTCTGGATCCATTTTGCCACTCTGTGTCTCTTGATTGGTGCATTTAGACCATTGGCATTGAGAGAGATTATTGTCATGGGGTTTTGTGCCATCTTTCTGTAGGGGTTGGTTGTGCTTGTAAGTGATTTCCTTCTTATCTTACAGGAGCTACTTTAATCCTTCTTTTAGGTTTGATGTTGAGTCTATGAAGTTCCTGAGCTGTTGTTTATCTATAAAATGGTGTATTGTTCCATCGAGTTTGAGTGAGAGTTTAGCTGGATAAAGTATTCTTGTTGAAGCGTTTATTTCATTGAGTTTTTCCACTATATCCCACCACTGTCTTCAGGCTTGAAGGGTTTCCTCTGATAGGTCTGCTGTAAATCTAAGGGGTGCTCCTTTGTGTGTGATTTCCTTCTTTGACCTTGCTGCTTGCACTATTGTGCCTCTATCCACGGCATACATCATACCGACTATAAAATGCCTTGGAGTGTATTTATTCTGGTCTCATTTAGCTGGCACCCTTCTGTCTCCTTGGATCTGGATGTCTGCATTCTTTAACTCTGGGAACTTTTCAGCAATGATTTCTTACACTGTGGCTTTTTTATTGGGGTTGCCTCTCTGTCCTTCTGGTACTCTATGATTCTGTTGTTCCTCTTGGCATCATCCCCTAGGTCTCTGACATGCCTTAGAGCTATTTTGAGGTCTTTTTCGATTGTTGTTCCTTATAAGATTTCTGTTGCTCATCTTCAAGCTCAGTGATCCTGTCTTCAACTGTAGTCATTCTACTTCTGAGGGCACCCACTGAGTTTTTTATTTCATCTACTGAGTCCTTTGTAATTAAGGATTGTAATTAAGGACCGTGAGTGTGGAAAGGTCGGACTACAGCTGAATCTTACGAAGACAATGTTTATGAGAAACAGCCTTGTTCCTGATGCCCCATTCGCTCTCAACGGAACGACCATCTCCGAATGCAACAGCTATGTGTACCTAGGTCGAGAAGTCAACATGACAAATGACCTGGAACCCAAGCTGTGCTGGAGGAAGAGAGCGACTTGGAACACCTTCAAGAGCGTCAAAGAAATAGCTGAAGATAAAGAACCTCCGGCTCTGGGGGCATCTCTTTGATTCCACTGTTCTTCCTGCATTAACATGCGCCTCAGAGACTTGGGCCCTACGCAAACAGGATGAGATCGCTATTTGGGTCTCCCAAAGAGGAATTGAAAGAGCTATGCTTGGAATATCACGTTTTACCCAAACAAGAGAAAGAATACGGAGTTCCGACCTCTGTTGACGATCAAGAATCAGGGACGCTGTTTTGTTTGCCAAGGTGTCAAAAATCAGATGGGCTGGTCACGTAATGAGATTTAAAGATGACCGCTGGACTAGAGCTGTTACCGACTGGATTCCACGGGATGTCAAAAGACTGCGTGGCCGCCCACCTACCAGATGGTCAGACTTCTTCATCAAGATCATGAATGATCAGTTTGAGGCTCTTCGTGTTCCTAGAGCAAACAGACGCCATTGGGCTACACTAGCACCCGACAGGGACAAATGAAGACGTTACTGGCGCCCGCTCGAGCAAATCGTCGATTAATGGAAAGTCAAGTGATCAAGTGACTGAATCCTTTATTTGTATCACTTCTTTTTGTATCTTTTTTATTTATGCTCTCATTTCTTCCTCTATTTTCTTGACTATCCATTCCACTGTTTCTTTCATTTCTTCCTTTAATTTTTGGACGTCTCCTCCATTGATTCTTTGAGTAGTTCTTTGAACAACCTCAGCATTTTGTTTCAAAATTTTTTACTGGAGAGAACACATTTGTGGGTATCCCCTGTTGAGGATTTGGGACTCTTTTCTTTGTTCTCTCCTCATAGTGGAGATTTGCGCTGTTTCCCCATGCTGTCATGGTTGTCTAGAGGTAAAACCTTGGAATTCACTAGCACTGTTCCCTCTTATTGTGAGAAAGGATTCTGAATAAGGTCGTAGATGGTGGTCACCCTTTTCCTGTTCTAGAATATGTCCTTCCTCTCAGGAATTATTCTGTGGCTGATGACAGGCATCTAGTGAAGCATTGGAGGAGCTGCTCTTTTATTTTGTGCTTGTACAGCTTCTTGTGTACTGGTCTTTTGTTGGAATTGGAGTAGGCCAATGTATCATTGTCTTATTGTGGTGGCCAAGACTTTTCCCACAGAATTAGGTGATAAAGGCTGGGATGTGAGTCGAGAGTGCTGGGCGTGGGAATTATAACTTCACCCACTTTTGAGGAGGCCACGCCCCCTAAGGTAGAAGCCACACCCCCAGCCAGGTCCAGGGATGCGCTGTCTTAAGAACCTGCAGGGGAGGGCAGCCCTGCAATGAGGTGGGCGGGGGGGGGGGGGGGGGGGGGGGCTGGATGGAACTTGGGCAGGTGTTTCCCAAAGTCTCCTCTGGCTGCCCTGCACCTGGGCCATGGGACAGGGGCACGCTTCCTGGCTCCCTGGCTCCCCAATGATCCTGCAGCGAGGGCAGCACCGCGACGAGGTCTTCTTAGGGTTGTTTAATAAATCAAAATTTTTTTCATTTTTTTGACTTTTATTAAGACACTGTGATTTACAAAGTCTTTCAAAATAGAATTGTTTCAGACATATAATGTTCTTAAACCAATCCCACCACCAATGTCTCCTTCCCTTCATCTTGTCCCCAGGTTCTCTCCCACAACTCAGTTTTCCCCTTGGTAGGCACATGACAAAATTTTAATGCTTCTTGAAAAACTGGTAGGAACATTTCTCACAAACACTAGAAGATACTAGTTACTCTTAGTGGAGGGATTTTGCTGATCTTTTGTTTTCAGGTATAATAACACCTTTCAAAATTACTTATAAAGCTGATGAGGTGCTGATAGTTTGCATTAGCTTTTGTTTGTCCCCATTATATTTGAAGGATAATTTTGCAAGATAAAGTATTCTTGGCTGCAGTTTCTGTTAATCTGTTTTCATTTTGGAGTCACAGTAACTGTGCTCTGGGGCGATGGCTGATTCAGCATTCAGAGGTTGCATGCAGAGATGCTGGGGGACCAGGTGGTTCTCTTGATGTTGAATCCAAGCTTCTGCATGGAAAACATGTGCTTTAGTTCTCTGAGCTATATTCCCAGCTCCTTGGATATGTTTTTTGTCCTTTAAGAGTATGAAAAAGCTGGTCCAAACACCAAAACCTTCAGGTTATATATTATTGAGAGCCCCAGTTCCCTGAACACTGTTGGGAATGCCCTACGTCCAATTCTCCAGCAAAAAAAATGTGTGACTATGTCATGACACTCTTTACTAGCTGGTAAGTTTACACTAAGAATCTGACAAATCCTGATAGAAATGTCTCTTTATGATACTTTTTTCCTTTCCCCTAGCAGCTTTGAAATCACTGAAATGATAATTATGAAATGTCTTGACGTAGGTTGTTTTGGATATAAAAATTTGGGTGCTCTCTCAGCTGACTAGACATCTATGGTTTATTCTTTCATTTGGGTTAGGAAGCTTTCAACTACTATTTATTTGAATATTGTCTATCCTTTTCTCTTTATCTTTCAATAATGCCATCACTTGGATGTTCAGTCTTCTAATGCTGTCTAATATTTTTTGTATTCTTCATATTTCCTAAGTCTTATCTCTCTTACTTCCTCTACTTGACTTAATACTGTGATTTTATATTCAGTTTCTGATAGTCTTTCTTCCAGGAGATTGGGTCTACTGGCTGTATTTTCTATGAGAGATTTAACTTTATTCAGTGTGCTGTTCATACCAGCGCTTCTGCTCTTGCACTTTCTAATGACTTCAGGCTCTTTGATAAAGAACTCCTTTTTCTATTGAGGTTCTTTTGGGCGAGGGGTTGGGATCACACCTAGCGATGCTCAGGGGTTACTTTTGGCTCTGCACTCAAGGATTACTTCTGCTGGTACTCAGGAAACCATATGGGATGCTGGGGATTGATCCCGGCTTGGCCTTGTGCAAGACAAATGCCCTACCTGCAGTACTACCGCTTCAGCCCCTGAAGTTCTTTTTTGGTGTCTTGAATATGCTTCTCTGTGTTTAGTTAAGATTTTCTGTCTTTCTCAGAAAGAAAGGGATAGACATAGAAAGATTGCATTCATCTGGGAAACATAAAGTAACAAAATAGGAAACTGACACCCAAGAATGGCCGAGATTAGTACCAGGAATTTTACTCCATGACTTGGAGGCCAACCACACATGCTAGGGGAAAAGGGAGCTCAGATAAAGAGGGGAACACCAAATAAAGGTGTTGGGAGGATCCTCCCAGGATGGGAGAAGCATGCTGAAAGTAGACTATAGACCAAACATGATTGCCACTCAATGTTTCTTTTGCAAACCACAACACCCAAAAGGAGAGAGAGAACAGAGGGGAATGCCCTGCCACAGAGACAGGATGGGATGGGGAGG
The DNA here is from genome assembly GCF_029834395.1 of Sorex fumeus. Lineage (NCBI taxonomy): Eukaryota > Metazoa > Chordata > Mammalia > Eulipotyphla > Soricidae > Sorex > Sorex fumeus. Next base: position 9,484,697 of record NW_026606103.1, read on the forward strand.
ATGGGGGGTGGGAGGGATACTGGGATCCGTGGTGATGGGAAGTGGGCACTGGTGGAGGGATGGTATTTGATCATCGTATAATTGAAACCCAAGCACAAAAATGTGTAAGTCTGCAACTGTACCTCATGATGTCTCACTATCAAAATTTTTTTAATAAAAAAAAGATTTTCTGTCTTTGTTCTTTATTAATTTTTACTATGACAGCTCTTCTCAATTCTTCATCCTTATTTTTTGCTACCTACCTAGAATAATATTCTCTTCAGATTTGTCATTTATTTTGACAAATTCCTTCTTGATTTTACAACTGTCTCCTACTGAATTTTTCAGTGATGTATCTGGCTTAGCTTCTTTGTAATGTGCCATTATTTATGTGAACATGTTGGGAGGGTGTAGGTGATAAGAAAGGAAGCAATTTTAAAAAAACCCTTTTCTTGATCACAGTGATGTTAGTGAGTGCCAATGTAGGAAATAATACAGAGAGAGAGTTACACATTGGACTTTCACCTTATAAATAAACTTTATTTACTTGTTAGTTTTGGACCACACTTGGCAATACTCAGGAGATATTCCTCTCTGTAATCAGGACTTACTCCTGGCAGTTCTCAGGTGTCCATATGGAATGCTTGGGATCAAACTTGAGTCGGTCACATGCAGGTCAAGCTCCTACCTGCTGTATTATAGTTCTGCCCCACCCAACCTTTCACCTTTGAAGCAAGCCCAGACCCCTCTCATTTTAAAACTCTATGTAACAGTTCTCTGCCTGCAACATCATCTCTGGGCTAGTCCCTGGAAAGGGTGGCAGTAGATCCAGTCTGTCGAGCTCCCATCAGCCTAAAACTTGGACTCATTTAAAAAATTCTGTTTGTGCTGTTTTGCCCAGCATTACAGCCTTTCATCTCTGGCTGAAAGTTCACTAATTTCATGGAGCATTATTTCCACAGTCTGGTCCCCTCCTAATATGATCAGGCTTGTCAATAGTGAACACTAAATGCCATGTATGTCTTTGTCAGTTGATTTCTCATTCTTCCAATGCTATTCCATTACCACCCATCTTTAGGAATACTGTGAGATGTACATGTATCTCAGGCAAACCAGACTAGAAGCATATGGGACTTTTTCTATTTGCTTAATTTCTGGTTATACTTGGCTAATTGTTGTAAAGTGCTTGGCTTATTGTTGTCTATTCCACAATTTTTTTCTGAATTATATTACATTAGTTATGATATCTGATATTTACTCATATAAAAATACTCATTCAAACAAATTGTCATATTTTTAATTATGTTATCTATTACTTGTCATTCAGTAGGCATTTAAGGTTTAGAGCAAAGTAAAAACAGCAAATTCATGGCTGAAGAGACAGTACAGTGGGTAGGGGCTCTGGTCGGGGCGGGGAGAGGAAAACTCAACCCGCCCCCTTCCAAGGGGCCCCGTTGAGGACAGCCAAGTGTGGGGGCAGGAGACTCTCCACTGTTGACTTGAAAGGGGGCGGGTTGAGCTTCCCTCCCTGCCCCAAGCAGAACCCCAGCAGCCAAAGACCTCCAGAACCAGCAACAACCATGCTGAGACCACTCACCACACGCATGAAGCTAACGGCAGAGGAACAAAGGCATACAGGTCCCGGGGCTGAGATCTCCAAGCCTGCTCGGATCGGGACTGAGCATCCTCCACCCAGATCCTCCATCTTCCAGTAGGCAGGGGTCACACCCACCAACTGCCCCCCCTCCCCCGGCGCCATGTAATCCCACCAAAGGCCAAGACCCAGAGACTATAAAATCCAGCTCCTGGAAGCCCCTTATTATCTTATTATCTCATTCTTATCTCATTCTTGCTTTGGACAACTTGGCAGGCTACTGAATGTAACCTGCCCACACAGCAGAGTCTGGCAAACTTCCCGTGGTGTACCCAATATGCCAAATACCAGTAACAATGGTGGGTCTCATTCTCCTAACCCTGTAAGAGCCTTAAATGTGGCACTTTTTAAAATCTCAGGGCTAGGACGAAGGAGACGTTACTGGTGCCTGCTTGAGGCAATCGACAAACAACAGGATGATCGTGATTGTGATCATTAAAAATTATAAAACTGAGACAACTTTATAATGCTGAAACCACTCTCCACAAGCTCTGACAAGCCTCACATATGAAGGAACCGGCCGAGGAACACAGGTGTACGGACCTAGGGCTGAGATCTCCAAGCCTGCTTGGTTTGGGACTGGGCCTCCTCCACCCATATCCCCCATCTTCCAGTAGCTAGACAGTTACACCCACCAACTGCCATGTAACCGCATCAATGACCAGGATCCAGAGACTATAAAACCAAGCTCCCAGAAGCAACCTCTTATTCTCTAGTTCTCACTCTCAGAGAACCTGGTAGGCTACTGAGCGTATATTTCCTGAATGTATTCCTGACTGGGAACACCTGTAAAGGTGATTAGAGGCTGCCCCAAAAGCCTCCATCATTCTCGGAGAGCCCAGCAAGCTACCAAGAGTATCCCGCCCGCACGGCAGAGCCTGGTAAGCTCCCCATGGTGTACTTGATATGCCAAAAACAGTAACAATGATGGTCCTCATTCTCCTGACCCTGAAAGAACTCCCAATATGCCAATAGGGCAGCTCTCCTGGGAACATCTTGCCACAGACTCAGACTACAGTGCTTAGGCCAGATCAATCATTCCTAACCCTAGCAGGGTCCAAATCTAGTTATTACTTTTTGGATCATGACAGCATTTGTCCATGACCAAGCTATTAACTTATAGTTAAGCATTATGGCACTTTGGCCAGGTCCATACGATGCCAGGGTAGCACATAGCTTACCACTTGCCCTGGTTCCATCCAGGGTCTCATCAGGACCCTGCTTTTGGGAGTGGTAGGAAGAAGGAGCAGCAGAGGCATAGGTGAGAGAACAGATGCCCAGGAGGGAAATATCACTGAGAGTCACATTACAAAAGCATACTGTCTTCTTGTGTCCATACAAAAAGGACATTGCTCTGAATAAACTATGCAAAGACCTTAGGGAGAAGAGAAAAACTATTTACAAGTCAACAGGGCAGAAAGAAAAAAGTTACAAATAAGCACAGAGGAATGGGAGCACTGTGATGTGAGCAACCCAATAAATCTAAACTTCTTTAGGCTATGCAGGAAGGACAAAACAGTGTTATCCTACAGACAGTAATAGTTAAAAATTAAATAAGGGGGCCGAGAGTGATAGTACAGTGCCTAAGGAGTTTGCCTTGCACAAGGCTGATCTGGCTTTGATTGCTGACACTGCATATGGTTTAAAGCTCCACCAAGGGTAATTCCTGGTTTTATAGTCCAAAATGCTCGAGCGGGCCCAGTAACGTCTCCATTGGAGACTTTGTTGTTACTGTGTCTGGCATATCGAATACTCTCAGTAGCTTGCCGGGCTCTCCGAGAGGGGCGGAGGAATAGAACTCGGGTCGGCCATGTTGGCTGCGTGCAAGGCAGACGCCTTACCCGCTGTGCTATCGCTCCAGCCCTAAAGTAAGTAAAGGCCCTCTTGCTCGAGCGGCCCCAGTAACGTCTCCATTGGAGACTTTGTTGTTACTGTGTTTGGCATATCGAATACATCACGGGTGGCTTGCCAGGCTCTGTCGTGTGGGCGAGATACTCTCGGTAGCTTGCTGGGCTCTCTGAGAGGAGCGGAGGAATCGAACTCGGGTCAGTCATGTTGGCTGCGTGCAAGGCAAACACCCTACCGCTGTGCTATCGCTCGAGGGCTGCACAACAGAGTCTGGCAAGCTCCCCGTGTCGTATTCGATATGCTAAAATCAAGTAACAATGATGGGGCTCATTCCCCTGACCCTGAAAGAGCTTCCAATGTGGCACTTGTTAACATCTCAGGACTAAGAAGAATAGAGACGTTACTAGTGCCTGCTCGAGGAAATAGATGAACAACGGGATGACAGTGATACAGTGATACAGAAAATGGGTAACTTTTGTGCTTGTATTAGGCTTTGCCAGAGAAACAGAATGAGTAAGCTGTAAAATGATTGGCTCTTATGAGTATGAGAGTTAATGAGTTTCAAAATTTGCAGTTGGCAAGCTGGAAGTCCAGGAGAGCCAAAGATGTAATTGCAGAAAGCTCCTGACTCAGGAAAAGCCAATGTTTCAGGGAGAGTCAGAGGCAGGAAATAAGACGATGCTGCAGGAATCTCCCCTTATTCAAAAGAATAAACACTTTGCTCCATCCAGACCTTTAATGAGTGGATGAGAACCACTGGAGGGCAGACTGCTTTTTTTAGTCTACATATTAACGTGTTAATCTCATCGAGTCACACTTAGAGCAATGGTCGATCAAATGACAATTCCCGGGGTCAAATGAAATCTGTCACATTCTATTAACCATTACATTAGTATTTTATTTTTAAGAGACCCCAACTTGTGCTTCTTTAAAAAGACACTCCTCCAAATTATTTTTAATTATTTTAAATGAATTTCTATTTGTTTGGCGGGGGTGGCCACATCCAGCTGTACTCACAGCTTATTCCTGCCTTTTCATCCAGGGATTTCTCCTAGCTATGCTCAGAAAATCATATGATGTGCTGAGGATCAAGTTGGGGTTGGCTCCATGCAAGTAGCTTAAACCCTGTACTATCTCTTAAACCCCTCAAATTATCTTTTAAATATAGAATAATGGGAACCACAAACCAATAAGTATAAAGTATGCCTAATAAAATCCAGAACCAGAGAACTATTACAGATATTAAGATGCTTGACTTTCAAGTAGCTGACCCACTTGGTTCCCTGCTGTCCCTCTTCCCCACCCTCCTACCCCTCAAGGCCCTCCTCCCCCCGCCCCCCCCCCCCCCCCGGCCTCCAAGAGTGACTCCTGAACATAGAGTTGGAAACAGCCCTGGAGAAACACTGGATGTCGCTCAAACACCCCCTATACCTCCCACCCAGAGGAAAAATTAGCAGATAAAAAGAAATAGAATACTTTCAGCCGCAGCTCCCATCCCAAGCAAGCCCTCCAAGCATCATTTACCTAGTGGTTCCTTCTCTATCCCAGCTGCCTTTTCCCCCAGCATGTGAGGCTAGCTTCCATCCTTGGAGCGATCTTCCTGGCCCTTATCTCCACTATTCATAGGTGTTAGTCTCCCATTCTGTTAGTTTATATTCCACAAATGACTGCAGACATTCTATCTATGTCTGTCCCTCTCTCTCTGACTCATTTCACTTAGCAAATACTCTCCATGTCTATCCACTTATATGCAAATTTCATGAAGGAGTCTGACCATCTCGTAGGTGTCGGCCATGTGGTCTTTTGACGTCCCGTGGAATCCATTCTGAAATGGCTCTAGTCCAGCAGTCGTCTCCAAATCTCATTACGTGTCCAGCCCATCTGATTTTCAGTGCCTTGGCAAACGAGACAGCGTCCCTGATTCTTGACCATCGATGGAGATCGGAACTCCGGATTCTTTCTCTCATTTGAGTAAAACGTGATATTCCTCTTTGGGAGACCCGAATAGCGTTCTCATCCTGTTTTCATAGTGCCCAGATCTCTGAGGCATATGTTAATGCAGGAAGAACAGTGGAATAGAAGAGATGTGCCCAGAGCTGGAGGTTCTTCATCCTCTTAGCTATTTCTTCGATGCTCTTGAAGGCATTCCAAGCTGCTCCCTTCCTCTGGCACAACACAGGTGCCAGGTTATTTGTCATGTTGACTTCTTGACCTAGGTACACATAACTGTTGCATTCGGAGATGTTCGTTCCGTTGAGAGAGAATGGAACATTAGAAATGAGATTGTTTCTCAAGAACGTTGTCTTCGTGAGATTCAGCTGTAGTCCGACCTTTCCACACTCATGGTCGAAGTTGGCCAGCATTTGTGCTGCTTAGCTAATGGTTGGTGTTATTAGAATGAGGTCATCAGTGAAGCGGAGGTGGTGTAGTTGCCGACCATCTATCTTCACTCCCATTCCTTCCCATTCCAGTCACCGCATGACATTCTCAAGGGTGGCACTGAAGAGTTTCAGTGAAATGGTATCACCCTGCCGAACCCCCCTTTTCACATGGATGATCACTTCCTTGTAGAATGGTGAGATCCTTGCAGTGAATCCATGATACAGCTGATGGATGATCCTGATGCATTGAGTTTGGCTAGGGCTTTGATGACTGCGTCCATCTCAGCAGAATTAAAGGCCTTTAAATCAATGAACGTTAGACAGAGTGGCATCTTGAACTCCTGAGAAACCTCAATGAGCTTGGTTATTGTGTGGATATGGTCGATTGTGCTGAATTCTTTGTGGAACCCAGCTTGCTTGCATGGTTGTCCTTCATCTAGTGTTCTGCCAATCCTATTCAGGATGACTCGAGTGAACAGCTTGTAGATGATCAACAACAGGCAGATCGGGCGATAGTTGCCAATGTCGTGGATGTCTCCCTTCTTGTACAGTATTACAGTCTTGCTGGTTTTCCTCTGTGACAGAACCTTGCATTCAGACAGGTAGCATGTGAAGAGCCGAGCCAGTGTATTGGTGAGTACTGACAGCAGATTCTTCAGGTGTTCAGGTCTGACCTTGTCTGGAGCAGGTGCTGTTCGCTTCTTTACCAATGAAATGGCATGCTGGATTTCCGAAGGGAGAACGTTGGGAATGACATATCCATCCTGCGGAATGTGGTATGTGGGCAAGTGGACATGGCTATCGAAGAGATCCGAGTAGAAGTAATGGATAATCTTTTTGTTGCCCTTGTGGAAGATGTGATAGATTCATCAGGATGTTGGAGGGCAGTCCTCTTGGTCTTGTAGTTGGCGAAGGACAGGCCTGTGTTGGGAATACTTTTTCTGGCTTCTGCCACATCTACGGGAACTGATGCTCTTATCTCTTTGAGGTCTTCCTTTATTGCTTCTCTGCATTGCTCTGCAATCTCATACGTTTGCTTGTGGTTGCCTGAGGCTTGCGCCAAGCCACGTTGGCAAATAAGCTCAAGAGTTTTTGAAGACAGGTTTTTTTTTTTTGTAGCTATCTCTCTCTTGGCGTTCCTCACACTATCATGGAGGTGCTGAACCAGTCGATCGTATTCCTCGTCAATGTTGTCAACAATGGCATCTTCCCATGTTGCCGTAATAGTGCCAAAGAGTTCCCAGTTGGTGGTCGTTCTCAGAGTTCTCTTCTTAAACTTTGCAGCCCTTTCTGCCCGCTCTGTGAAGTAGAATTTTACACATAAAAGATGGTGGTCGGGTCCCATTTGGAATTTTGGGACAATAGCAACATCGGTCAGGCAAAACCATTGATTAAAAATGATGTGGTCAATTTCATTGTGGAACCATCCACCAGGAGACTCCCATGTCCAACGTTTAGATTCAGCCTTCTGGAACTGTGAGTTACCATGGATGGTCTTGGTTGACATGATGAACCTAGACAGTCTCTCACCCTGTTCGTTCCATTCTAGGCCATGAATCCCAATGTGCAGTTCTTCGGCTGATCTTCTCGGTCTTATCTTGCCATGAAAATAACTGACAATGATCTTATAGAAAGTGTGGTCTTCTTTATAGAACTTCTCCAGCTCCATGTAGAACTTCTCAATTTTCCCTTCATCATAATTGGTGCATAGACAACAAAGATAGAAACTGCCAGCAGCGAGCCACATCTATTCAAGTATAGTCATCCACATCTATTCAAGTGTAATTGCCAAGTTCATGTTGACAAGGACACCGACACCTCCAACGCCTCTTTTGTCACGTGTTCCAAGGAAGAGTTCTTCTCCAGTGTTGAAAACAGTGTGATATGATTGATGCCTTCTTGTCTCGGTCAGACCAATGATGTCGTACTTGATCTTTCATGCTTGTACCATCAGGTCCTCAATGGATGCATCCGATACCAGCATACGTGCATTGAAAGTTATAGGCAGTCATTTTTGTCTTTCTTCATTTTGGGCTGGAGCGATAGCACAGCGGTAGGGCCTTGCACGCAGCCAACATGGCCGACCCGAGTTCGATTCCTCTGCCCCTCTCAGAGAGCCCGGCAAGCTACCGAGAGTATCTCGCCCGCACGGCAGAGCCTGGCAAGCTCCCTGTGACGTATTCGATATGCCAGACACAGTAACAACAAAGTCTCCAATGGAGACGTTACTGGGCCCGCTCGAGCAAATCAATGATCAAAGGGGGGGGGGGGCTTTACTTTACTTTTACTTCATTTTGGCAGTCTAGTTCAGCCTTGAGATTTTATCAGCCTCTCCTTCCTCATCCTTCTGAATGCTGCTGTATTGGTGGCTCTTTCAGGGTCAGAGGAATGGGACCCATTGTGTTTAATGGTTTTGGCATATCGAATACACCACGGATATCTTGCCAGACTCTGCCGTGCAGGCGGGATATTTGGTAGCTTGCCAGGCTCTCCGAGAGGGATAGAGGCTTTTAGGGTGGCCTCTAATCCTCCTTGTAGGTGTTCCCATGGTTCAAACCATATGGTGCAGCAATCCTGGAAGATGGGTATTAAGTGTCTTATGATGTGTTGCGCGGGACTGGAAAGCATCCTGGAGCGTGGTGGCAGCTGGGTAGTGGAGGTAGTGGAGGTAACAGCTATGAATGATGAATATTTTAAAAGATAAATAAACCTGAAGATAATCCATCTAACTAAAAAACAATTCCATGGAGATTATTCAGTTAGTAGAGAAAAAGAAAATAAATAAAAATAATAAAGAAAGGCTGCAGGGTTTCTGAGACAACATGAAACGATCAATACAGGAGCTGCACAAAGTGAAGAGAGGAGAAAGGGAGAACAACGCTTATTGAAATTAGTGATGACAGGAAACATTTCTAGTCAAGATAGGAAAACTTAAACTATCCATTCAACAAGTGTAAGGAAACCCACCAGGCTAAATATTGTCCTATTATTACACCAAGATATCATGATCAAATTTTTCGAAGTCAGTAAGAGTGAGATAGTTTTTAAAGCAGCAAGAGAAAAATTACCCATCTCATGTAGGAATTCCCCCATTAGGCTATCAGAGAATTTCTCAGCAGAAACTTGTAGAACAGACAAGAATAAAATGATAGATTGTACTACAGAAAGAAAACTGACATTAATTTTTTAAAACAAGAGAAATAATATTTTTCCACACAAAAACTAAAAAAGTTTAACACTACTAACCTACATTATGAAAAATGGTTAAGAACATTCTTCAAACTAAAGAAAAGACAAGCTATGCAGCTAAATAAAAGTGTAAACACCACTGGAAAATGTAAATAGACAAATATTCAGTAACATAACACTGTGATGGTAGCACATAAATTACTCCAATTTATAAAAGTTTAAAGTGGGATGGAGAGACAGTATTGTGAGTAAGGTATCTGTTTTTCATGTGACCCATCATGTTTCAATCCCTGGCAGTACATATGATCTCCTGAGCACCACCAAAAGTGACTCCTGAGGACAGACCCAGGAATTTTCCCTGAGTACAGACAAATCTACAGGGCAAAACATATAAGTAAAAGTGCTAACACCCCAAATATGTAAAACACTCTCAAAACTCAGCAAGCAAAAAACAAATACCCTGTCCAAAAAAAAAAAAGTGGGAAGAGATGAACTGACACCTCCACAATGGTCAGGAAGCATTTAAAAAAAAAAGTGTTCATTATCACTTAGTGTCAAGGAAACACATTTCATTCTCACCAGTAAGAATCATGTGTGCGTGTGTGTGTGTGTGTGTGTGTGTGTGTGTGTGGTGTATGTGTTTATGTGGCCAAAAAATAACCATCATTTGCTGATGGTGGGAATGTCACCTTATTAGCCTCCCTCTAGAAAGCAATATGGATATTTCTGAAAAAAAAAGTGGGGGGGCGGGGAACCAGAGAAACAACATACTGGGTAGTGTACTTGACTTGCGTGTGACCTACCTGGGTTTAATCTGTGACACTTCATATGGTCTCCCTAGCCGACGAGGAGTGATCCTTGAGCACAGAGCCATGAGTAAGCCCTGAGTACAGCAGGGTGTGGCCTAAAATATGGTGATTCTATTTAACTCAACTACCCTATTTCTTGGAATCTACCCCCAAATACAAAACCACAGATGTGTTGGTGATACAGTAGTGAGCATAACTGCCTTCCAAACGCAAAAAATTAATTAAAGAAATATATTCATCCTAAGTTGGTTGCAGCTCTTAATACAATATCCAGGGTACAGAATCAAACCAAATGTCCAAGAACAGGTGAATGAATGCAGAAGTTGTGATATATACACAGTGGAATACTAGGCATCCACAAGTAAAAATAAAGTCATGATGTATATAGCAACTTGGATGGAATTGAAGGTTATCCTGCTGAGTGAAATGAACTAGAGACAGAAAGACAAATATAGGAGTATTTCACTATTTGTGTAATATCACTTGTATTACTTGTCATCCCGTTGCTCATCGATTTGCTTGAGCAGGCACCAGTAATGTCTCTATTCATACCTGTCTCGTGCTAGTGTAACCCAATGGCATCTGCTCACTCCAGGAACATGAAGAACCTCAAACCATTCATTCAGGGTCTTGATGAAGAAATCTGACTATCTTGTAGGTGGGAGGCCAGTTGTTCTTTTGATGTTCTGTGTAATCCAGTCAGTAACAGTTCTTAGTCCAGAGGTCATCTCTGAATCGCATTACGTTTCCGCCCCATCTGATTTTCGACGCCTTGACAAATGAGACAGCATCTCTGATTCGCAATCATCAACAGAGGTCGGAACTCCAGATTCTGTCTCACTCTGGTGATTTGTAAGCAGCTTCTATCAAGTCCCCAACATTTCTAACATCTACTCTGGCATATATATATCTGAAACACGTATCAAAAAATGATCATACGCGATACACTGATAGAATAGGCAGAACACTAGATGAAGGACAACCATGCAAGCAAACCTTGAGGCTCTTCGTGTTCCTAGAGCGAACAGACGCCATTGGGCTACTTCACTTAATCACTTAACTTCCCGTTAGTCGTCGATTTGCTCGAGTGGGCGCCAGTAACGTCTCCATTTGTCCCTGTCGCGTGCTAGTGTAGCCCAATGGCATCTCTTCGCTCTGGGAACATGAAGGGCCTCAAACCGATTGTTCATGATCTTGACGAAGAAATCTGACCATCTGGTAGGTGGGTGGCCACGCGGTCTTTGACATCCCGTGGAATCCAGTCAGTAACAGCTCTAGTCCAACGGTCGTCTTTAAATCTCATTACGTGGCCAGCCCATCTGATTTTCGACACCTTGGCAAATGAGACAGCGTCCCTGATCCTTGATCATCGACGGATGTCAGAACTCCGGATTCTTTCTCTCACTTGAGTGAAACGTGATATTCCAAGCATAGCTCTTTCTATTCTTCTTTGGGAGACCTGAATGGCGTTCTCATCTTGTTTGCGTAGGGCCCAGGTCTCTGAGGCATATGTTAATGCAGGAAGAACAGTGGAATCAAAAGAGATGTGCCCGGAGCCGGAGGTTCTTCGTCCTCTTAGCTATTTCTTCGACGCTCCTAAAGGCGTTCCAAGCCACTCTCTTCCTCCTGCGCAGCTCGGGTGCCAGGTCATTTGTCATGTTGACCTCTCGACCTAGGTACACATAACTGTTGCATTCGGAGATGGTCGTTCCATTGAGAGCGAATGGGGCGTCAGGAACAAGGCTGTTTCTCATAAACATTGTCTTCGTAAGATTCAGCTGTAGTCCTACCTTTCCACACTCACGGTCAAACTCGGCCAGCATTTGTGCCGCTTGGCTGATGTTTGGTGTTATTAAAACAATGTCATCAGCAAAGCGGAGGTGGTGTAGTTGCCGACCATCTATCTTCACTCCCATTCCTTCCCATTCCAGTCGTCGCATGATGTTCTCGAGGGTGGCACTGAAGAGTTTCGGTGAAATGGTATCACCCTGCCGCACCCCTCTCTTGACATCAACGATCACTTCTTTGTAGAATGGTGAGATCCTGGTAGTGAATCCGCAATACAGCTCACGGAGGATCCTGATGGATTGGGCTTGAATGCCCTGATTGGCTAGGGCTTCAATGACCGCTTCCGTCTCAACAGAATCAAAGGCCTTCTTTAAATCAATGAACGTTAAACAGAGCGGCATCTTGAACTCCCGAGAAACCTCAATGAGCTTGGTTATCGTGTGGATATGGTCGATGGTGCTGAATCCTTTGCGGAACCCTGCTTGCTCGCATGGTTGTCCTTCATCTAGTGTTCTGCCAATCCTATTTAGGATGACTCGAGTGAACAACTTGTAGATGACAGACAATAGGCAGATCGGGCGATAGTTGCCAATGTCATGGATGTCTCCCTTCTTGAACAGTAGTACGGTCCTGCTGGTTTTCCATTGGGACAGAACCTTGCATTCAGACAGGTAGCGAGTGAAGAGTCGAGCCAGTGTATTGATGAGTACTGACGGCAGGTTCTTCAGGTGTTCAGGTCTGACCTTGTCTGGGCCGGGTGCTGTTTGTTTCTTTACCGACGAAATGGCGTGTCGGATTTCCGAAGGGAGAACATTGGGAATGACATATCCATCATGTGGAATTTGGTATGTCGGCAAGTGGACATGGCTATCGAAGAGATTTGAGTAGAAGTCATGGATAATCTTCTCCATTGCCATTCTGGAGGATGTGATGGATCCACCAGGACGTTGGAGGGCAGTCTTATAGTTGGCGAAGGACAGGCGGGCGTTACGAATACTTTTCCCGGCTTCTGCCGCATCTACCAGTACTTCTTCTCTTCTCTCTTTTAGGTCTTCCTTGATCGCATCTCTGCACTGCTTTGCGAGCTCGGACGTTAGCTTGCGGTTGCCTGAGGTATGCGCCAAACCACGCTGGTGAATTAGCTCAAGAGTTTTCAAAGATAGGCGATTTTTTGTGGCTATCTCTCTCTTGGCGTTCCTCGCACATTCATGGAGGTGCTGAACCAGTCGATCGTATTCCTCGTCAATGTTGTCAACAAAGGCATCTTCCCATGTTGCCGCAATAGTACCAAAGAGTTCCCAGTTGGTGGTCATTCTGGGAGTTCTCTATTTGAACTTTGCAGCCCTTTCTCCCCGCTCTGTGAAGTAGAATTTTGCATGAAGGAGACGGTGGTCCGATCCTGTTAGAAATTTTGGGACAACAGCGACATCAGTCAGGCAAAACCGTCGATTGAATATGATGTGGTCTATTTCATTGTGGAATCGTCCACCGGGAGACTCCCATGTCCATCGTTTAGATTCTGCCTTCTGGAACTGTGAGTTACTATGAATGGTCTTGGTCGACATGATGAACTCAGACAGTCTCTCACCCTGTTCGTTCCATTCTAGGCCATGGGTCCCGATGTGAAGTTCTTCAGCTGATCTTCTCGGTCCTATCTTAGCATTAAAATCACCCACAATGATCTTGTAGAAGGTGTGGTCTTCTTTATTGAACTTCTCTAGCTCCATGTAGAACTTCTCGATTTCTCTTTCATCATAATGAGATGTTGGTGCGTAGACAACGAAGATAGAAACTGCAGGCAGTGAGCCACATCTATTCAAATGTAAACGTCTGATTCGGGTTGTTAGGCATTCGAATGAATCAATGCTCTTGGCCAAGTTTGTGTTGACAAGGACACCAACGCCTCCAACAGCTCTTTTATCGCATGTTCCGAGGAACAATTCTTCTCCAGTGTCGAAAACGGCATGGTGAGATTCGTGCCTTCTTGTCTCAGTCAGACCAATGATGTCGTACTTGATCATTCGCGCTTGTACCATCAGGTCCTCGATGGATGCATCTGATGCTAGCGTACGTGCATTGAAAGTACAGACGATCATTTTTGTCTTCCTTCGTTGTGGCAGCCTAGGTCGGCCTTGAGATTTTGTCGGCCTCTCCTTTCTCATCCTTCTCAGTGCTGCCATGTCGGTGAAGCCGTCAGGGTCAGGTGAATGAGACCAGTTGTAGTTACTGGTTTTGGCATATCGAATACACAGTGGATAGCTTGCCAGGCTCTTCCGTGCGGGTGGAATACTCTCGGTAGCTTGCCAGTCTTTCCGAGAGGGATAGAGGCTTTTGCGGCGACCTCTAATCACCCTTGTAGGTGTTACCATATTTGAACCCTATCAAATATGGTACGACAATTCCGGAAGATGGGTATTTAGTGTCTTATGATGCGGCCGTGCGGGTCCGGAAAGTGTCCTGGAGTGTAGCGACGGCTGGGTAGTGGAAGTACCATTGGGCTACACTAGCACGCAACAGGGACAAATGGAGACATTACTGGCGCCCGCTTGAGCAAATCAACAATTAACGGGAAGTCAAGTGATCAAGTGATCAAGTGATGTTTAAAACAGCGTTATTCATAATAACCAAAACATACTATCAATTTTAATGCCCATCAAACAGATGACTGGATCAGCTGACATATAAACTCAATAGAATACTATTAAAAAATATGAAGCTGGGCCAAAGAGATAGTACAGCATGTAATGCACTAGCACTCTGTATGGTCCCCTGCCAGCAGTGATCCCTGAGCACAAAGCCAGAAAAAAGTGCTGAGCACTACTGGGTGTAGCTCAAAAACTATATATAAAAAAAGTGTCATTTGGATGTCATTTGGAGAAAATGGATGAAATTTATAGTGCTAATGCTTAGTGAAGAGAAATTATGATGGGATTTTATACATACGCATAATCCAAATAATTTAAGCAAATTTAAACTGACAATGAACGTTAAGCAGAGCTCTGCTTAACGTTCATTGATTTAAAGAAGGCCTTTGATTCTGTTGAGACGGAAGCGGTCATTGAAGCCCTAGCCAATCAGGGCATTCAAGCCCAATCCATCAGGATCCTCCGTGAGCTGTATTGCGGATTCACTACCAGGATCTCACCATTCTACAAAGAAGTGATCGTTGATGTCAAGAGAGGGGTGCGGCAGGGTGATACCATTTCACCGAAACTCTTCAGTGCCACCCTCGAGAACATCATGCGACGACTGGAATGGGAAGGAATGGGAGTGAAGATAGATGGTCGGCAACTACACCACCTCCGCTTTGCTGATGACATTGTTTTAATAACACCAAACATCAGCCAAGCGGCACAAATGCTGGCCGAGTTTGACCGTGAGTGTGGAAAGGTAGGACTACAGCTGAATCTTACGAAGACAATGTTTATGAGAAACAGCCTTGTTCCTGACGCCCCATTCGCTCTCAATGGAACGACCATCTCCGAATGCAACAGCTATGTGTACCTAGGTCGAGAGGTCAACATGACAAATGACCTGGCACCCGAGCTGCTCAGGAGGAAGAGAGCGGCTTGGAACGCCTTCAAGAACGTCGAAGAAATAGCTAAGAGGACGAAGAACCTCCGGCTCCGGGCACATCTCTTTGATTCCACTGTTCTTCCTGCATTAACATATGCCTCAGAGACCTGGGCCCTACGCAAACAAGATGAGAACGCCATTCAGGTCTCCCAAAGAAGAATAGAAAGAGCTATGCTTGGAATATCACGTTTCACTCAAATGAGAGAACGAATCCGGAGTTCTGACATCCGTCGACGATCAAGGATCAGGGACGCTGTCTCATTTGCCAAGGTGTCGAAAATCAGATGGGCTGGTCACGTAATGAGATTTAAAGACGACCGTTGGACTAGAGCTGTTACTGATTGGATTCCACGGGATGTCAAGAGACCACGTGGCCGCCCACCTACCAGATGGTCAGACTTCTTTGTCAAGGTCATGAACGATCGGTTTGAGGCCCTCCATGTTCCCGGAGCGAAGAGATGCCATTGGGCTACACTAGCACGCGACAGGGACAAATGGAGACGTTACTGGCGCCCGCTCGAGCAAATCGACGACTAACGGGAAGTTAAGTGATTTAAGTGATTAAACTGACAAAAACAAAACTAATTCATAGACACAGTAAAAACCATCGTGGGTAATAGCAGAAAGGTGCTTGGTGGGAGGAGAGAGTAGAGGGGTCTTTTTTTTCCCTTTCAGGCACAGTGGCTTACAGTACTATTGTCATGCACTCACCTTACCTCCTTTCAGAGCCCAGTCCTTCTCCAGAGAGGCCACTTCCCTCTCTCATTGTCATAGTGGTCCCCTTCGTGACCTATGCCTGCTCCCTCTACAGTGGTACACTTCCTCCTGAGGACCTTTTATTAGGAACTCTTCTTTTTTTTCTTTTCTAAGTTGTGAACTGGATTTATTTAAGTATTAATTCTAAAGAGCAATAACAGTGATTTGTAAGCAGCTTCTACCAAGTCCCCAACATTTATAACATCTACTCCGGCATATATATATCTGAAACACGTATCAAAAAATGATCATACGAGATACACTGATAGCTCCTATTCTACCTGTGTTAGTGAGAGCAGTGTGGGTGACAATCTGCATTTTGCAACAGGTTAAGAAAAAAACCCAAATCTATAGTTATGTCAATTAATTCCTTTATGTGACTCTCCAATTAATAAATTTTCAAAATGAAGTCTGTCTACAGGATGGCTCCAAACAATTTCTTTTTTTCCTTTCACTTTTTATAATTTTATTTATTGAATCACCGTGAGAGCAGTTACAAAGCTTTCGGGTTTAAGTCTCAATCATACAATGAAACACCCATACCTTCACCAGTGCCCATTCTCCACCACCAAAAACCCCAGTATACCCTCATCCCACACCCTCCCACTACCTTTGTGGCAGATGATTTCCACATTACTCTCTCTCTACTTTGATTACTTTCAATATTTTGACACCAGACCCACCATTATTACTTGGGATTTTACCCCAACACTCAGATCTGCTGAAAAGGCAACAGTAGACAATTTGTTTTCTATTGCTGTTTATGAATAACATATGATGTCACGTGGCTGCAGTTGTCGTGTGATTTTTAAATTCCGAAATTTTAACAATTAAATCTGGAGAGATTTCTGCCAAAACCTGCTGGGTTTCGAGATTTGCTTCTGAGTCTCTTGGATCATGGCCGTTAAGCAGCTTTATCAGGAGCCAGAAAGGCCGTTAGTGGGCAGCAACTCGGGATCTCATTGGGACGAGGAGGAAAAGGGCTGGCTCCACCTCCATCCCGTGAGGCCCCGCGTGTTTCATCACTGAGGGTTTGACTGCCTAATGGCCTCTGGAGGATTTTGGCCACTGAGCCGCTTAGGGGGAGCAGGTGGAGGGACAGCACCCTTTCTCCCCTGGAATGGCCCAGTGACAGTAACCTACTGCAGGGTCTAGACGCATTTCTGCCAAAAGCCACTGGGTTCCGAGATTTGTTTCTGAGTCTCTGGGATCATGGCCATTAAGCAGCTTGATCAGGAGCCAGAGAGGCCATTTATGGGCAGCGACTCAGGGTTTCATTGGGGTGGGGAGGAAAGGTCTGCCTTCACCCCCATCCCGTGAGGCCCTGTGTGTCTCATCACTGCAGGCCCAAACCTACTGTCCAGTGGCCTCTGGAGGATGGCGGCCACTGGCCTGCCAGGGGGAACAGGCCAAGGCACAAAACCTATTCCCACCTGGGGTGGCCCACTGCCAGTAACCTACTTCAGGACTAGACGCATTTCTGCCAAAAGTCACTGGGTTCCTCAGTTTGTTTCTGAGTCTCTGGGATCATGGCCATTAAACAGCTTGATAAGGAGCCAGAGAGGCTGTTCATGGGAGGCAACTCGGAATCTCTTTGGGATGGGGAGGAAAGGACTGGCTCCACAGCCATCCCGTGAGGCCCCGAGTGTCTCGTCACTGTGGGCCCAAACCTGACTGTCCAGTGGCCTCTGGCGGATGGCAGCCACCAGGCCGCCAGGGGGAACAGACCAAGACACAAAACATATTCCCACCTGGGGTGGCCCAGCGCCTATAACTGACTGCAGGGACTGGACGCATTTCTGCCAAAATCTGTTGGGTTTCAAGATTTGTTTCTGCATCTCTGGTATCATGGCCGTTAAGCAGTTCAATCAGGAACCAGAGAGGCTATGCCTCCAATTATATAACTGAGCCGGAGGTGGTTTGTAGGTCTGTCTCCCACACACCTAACTTTTGGCCGTTTACTTTCTTTGTAAACTTTGCCCCAAGTTTTTGGGGTCTGTCTGGCCAAAGACACAGGAGCAATTTTGGGGTATCTGGAAGTCTGAAGGTGCCATCAAGCTGCTGATGTACTTGCCTCACGGGTACAGATTGACCTGATGGTGGCACCATACCCCCTAGAAACAATTTCTATCTCCATGCTCTACATTGTCTTTCTGCTTTCACCAATCCTTGACGTAGAACAAGGTCACCAAAACTGTCATCTTAAAAAGTCCCTTTTCAGAGAAAGTGAACCAAGACAATATACTGATTTATATGTCCCATCAGTTGGGAGGGAGTAGAGACCAAAAAGACTGAATGCCATTCTAGCCATAGATAATTAAGAGGTAAAAATATGGGATATATAGTTGAAAGATAGATGAACACTACAAATTATGAAACTATTTTTATAGAGATTTCTTCTTATTTATACATAATTTAAACCAGGCTGCTTATAGATAAGAATCACAACAAGAAGCATTGTTAATTACACAATTCCTAAAGCTAGTCATTTTAAATACTTGTACATTATAACATTTCTACAAAGATCACTAATAAGCAATGCCACAGCCTGAAAGACAAAACAAGCAACTCCTTTGCTATAGTTATTATCTCTGATGAAGGCAAAAGAATTTACTTAGACAAATAGCTTTCACAAATTTACCTAAAAATAGAACCATTCATAAATTTTCTAAACTGTTCTCTTCTGCTGTGGACAATCCTTGATCACTGATTGTAGAACTTTGCAAACTTTGGTGTGTTTTAATACTGTTTTAAAGTTACTGAAAACATCCATAAAATTAGCATTTAGCTTTATTTCTGAAATCTGAAGTATTCCCATTAGGAATGCTTAAACATTTAGATTGCAAGTTGGAATATCAGAAAAATTTTCATCCTTACAAAGGTAGTAAGGTTTCCACATGGCGAGAAACCAAGAAGAAAATCTAAACATTTGGAGTATAAAAATACTTCAAAGCACTATGAACTTTGGACCTAACACATTTTGGTAAATTTGAGTATTTTCAACTACAGAAAAAGCAGGGCTGTGGTAAAAAATTTAAGGTGATTTAAGCTGTTTAAAATCTTCCCCTTTCCTGACATCAACAGAAGATTTATAGTTTTATTAAAGTAACTGAGTTGTTGCAGTGAGATCTACACACGTATACAGAATTATTATATTTAAATTCATATAGAACAATATTTACATATTTAAGTTACATTTCTGAAGTTAAAAGATGAAGTAAACTTTAAGTTTACAACAAAGAGAAGTACACCGACAAAAATAGTTAACAGTAAGAACAAACTGTCTGTTCTTAAGACAACATGCGGAAACTCTTTGTCAGAAAGCTACATCTTCTTAATGTGATTGTCCAAATCATTAAAATATGGGTAATTCAATGCCATCTTGCCAGAAATTCGCTTGGCTGGATCATAGATCAACATTTTTGAGAGCAGATCCAAGCCATCTTCAAGTTCTTCACATGGGATACCAGGCTTCCTGGTTTCCATTTAGGAAATGTATTCTTGTAGTCCTGTAAAGATTCCACTTCAGGCCATACTTCATTATTGGGAGTTCCCAAAGCTCTGAAAATTCTGAAGAGCTGATCAATTTCTGAATCTCCATGGAAAAGTGGTTTTTTGGTTGCTAATTCCGCAAATATAGTACCTATGCTCCAAATATCAACAGGAGTTAAGTATCGAGCTGACCCAAACAGTACTTCTGAAGATCTGTACCAGAGCGTTACTACCTCATGTGTGTATACCCTAATAGGTATTCCAAAAGCTCTGGCAAGACAAAAATCAGTCAGCTTAATGGTTCCTTTGTCATCAATCAATAGATTTTGAGGTTTTAACTCTCTGTGTCGAACTCTTCTAGAGTGACAAAACACAATCCCTTGTAGGATTTGGTACAAATAACTCTTTTTTTTTTTTTCAAATTGATATGTCTTCTTGGTGAACTTGGTTCTTCTTTTTTTTTTTTTAATTTTAGCTCATTTTTTTTTAATTTTTTTTTTACAGTTGTAGATTTACAATTTTTTGTGCTTGGGTTTCAATTATACAATGATCAGATACCCATCCCTCCACCAGTGCCCGTTTTTCACCACCATGGATAATATCCCTCCCACCCCCATCCCCCCATCCCCCCATCCCCCCCTGCCTCTGTGGCAGGGCAATCCCCTGTGTTCTCTCTCTCCGTTTGGGTGTTGTGGTCTGCAAAAGAGGCATTGAGTGGCAAACATGTTCAGTCCATAGTCTACTTTCGACATGCATCTCCTCTCCTGGGAGGATCCTCCAAACACCCTTTATTTGGTGCTCCCTTCTCTATCTGAACTGCCCTTTCCTCTAGGATACCCGGCTGGCCTCTAAGTTATGGAGTAATCATCCTGGTGCTGATCTCAGCTATTCTTGGGTATTAATCTCATACTTTGTTACTTTATATCCCCCAGATGAATGCAATCTTTCTATGTCTATCCCTCTCTTTCTGACTCATTTCGCTTAGCATGATACTTTCCATATTGTACCACTTGTATGTAAATTTCATGACTTCATCTTTTCTAACAGCTACATAGTACTCCATTGTGTAGATGTACCAAAGTTTCTTTAACCAGTCATCTGTTCTTGGGCATTCAGGTTTCTTCCAGTTTCTGGCTATTGTAAAGAGTGCTGCAATGAACAAACAAGTGCAGATGTCACTTCGACTATACATTTTTGCCTCTCTGGAATATATTCCCAGGAGTGGTATTGCTGGGTCAAATGGGAGCTCAATTTCTAATTTTTTGAGAATCGTCCATACTGTTGTCCAGAAGGGCTGAACCAGTGGACATTCCCACCAACAGTGAAGGAGTGTCCCTTTCTCACCACATCCATGCCAGCATTGGTTGCTTTTGTTCTTTTGAATGTGGGCCAGTCTCTGAGGTGTGAGATGGTATCTCATTGTGGTTTTGATCTGCATCTCTCTGATGATTAATGATGTAGAGCATTTTCTCATGTGCTTTTTTGCCATTCTGATTTCTTCTTTGAGAAAGTTTCTGTTCATTTCATTGCCCCATTTTTGGATGGGGTTGGATGTTTTCTTCTTGTGGAGTTTAACCAGTACTTTGTATATCCTGGATATCAACCCCTTGTCAGATGTGTATTCGGAGAATATCCTTTCCCATTCTGTAGACTGTCTTTGTATTTTGGTCACTGTTTCTTTGGAGGTGCAGAAGCTTCTTAGTTTAAGATAGTCCCATTTATCTATCTCTGTTTTCACTTGCTTGGCCAGTGGCGTGGCATCTTTGAAGATACCATTAGCTTCAATATCATGGAGGGTTTTGCCAACTTTATCTTCAATGTACCTTATGGTTTCTGGTCTGATGTTGAGGTCTTTAATCCATTTTGATCTTACTTTTGTACATGGTGTTAGGCAGAGTTCTGAGCCTATTTTTTTGCATGTAGCTGTCCAATGGTGCCAACACAATTTATTAAAGAGGCTTTCCTTACTCCACTTCACATTACTTGCACCTTTATCAAAGATTAGATGATCATATGATTGAGGGGAGATGTCAGTGTATTCAACCCTGTTCCATTGGTCTGCAGTTCTGCCTTTGTTCCAGTACCATGCTGTTTTAATTATTACTGCTTTGTAGTACAGTTTGAAGTTCGGGAGGTTGATTCCTCCCATTTTCTTTTTCCCAAGAATTGCTTTAGCTATTCATGGGGGCTTATTGTTCCATATAAATTTCAGGAGTGTTGGTACAAATAACTCTTAACAAGAGAAGAATCCATGAACTGACCAGGGGGGATGGAATCCAAGTATTTCTCTTTTTTAAAAAATATTTTTAAATTTAATATCTGTGAGATAGACCATTACAAAGCTGTTCATAATTGAGTTTCAGTCATACAATGGTCCAGCACCCATCCTTCCACCAGTGTACATTTCCCACCACCAATGTCCCCTGTTTCCCTCCCATCACCCCTCAGTCCCCCCCCTTCAGCCCCAGCCTCCCTCTATTGGAGGAACTTTCCTTCTTGCTCTCTCTCTTCTTTTCCTTTTGTTCATTATGGTTTGTAATACAGGTGCTAAGAGGTTATGGTATTTGTTCAGGGTATTCTGTATTTTTATCAGGATGGTAAGGCTGAAGTAGCTTTTCAATTGGGTGGCAGCTTTGGGTGTGGATGTGACTGCCGAGGCTTCTAGAAGTACAGGGAGGTAGCAGGAGGTAGCCCATCTCCACCTTGAGAAAGCCTGGAGATTTCAGTCACAAAACTCGCATGCCCTAATTTTCAGCAGATTATATCTTGGTGAGGTCCATCCTGAGATGATGGAGTCAGGCTGGGGGTACAGGGGCAATTTTGTATTGTGGAAGTAAGTAGCTGCTAGGGGCTCTGCTTGGGCGGGCACCAGGCCAACCTGCCCTCCTCCGATTTACCCCAGTCTGTTCAACCAAGCTTGGGTCTGAGATTAACTGGGTTTTTGATCTCTTTTGAGATTTATGGGTCTCTGAAATAAGGCCAATGAATGAGCTTGTATGCCTCAGCCAGAGGTGGTTTGTGGGTGTGGCTCCCACATACCTCATTTTTGAACATTTAATTTCTTTGTAAACTTGGCCCTAAGTTGTTGGGGTCCATCCAAAGGCACAGTGACAATTTTGGAGTATCAGGAAGCCTGAAGGCACCATCAGGCGCCATATACTTGCCCTGCAGGTACAGGATGACCTGGAATCCAAGTATTTCTTAAGATCCATGGAAAGGAATTCAAAGATGAGGTATTAATGAGATAATAGATATTAACATAAACACATCTTGAAGACTGACTAAGTTTGGATGACGAAGTTCTTTTCATAGAGAAATGTCCCGAATTACAGTACTAGGAACCCCTTCCTCTTCACTTTCTAGCCTGATTTTCTTCATGATTACCACTTGACCTTTAGTTTTGTGTCTGCCCTTACAAACAACTCCATAGGTACCTTCTCCAATTTTGTCTATTTTGGTGTAGTCTTCCATTATTATTTAATCACTGGATATGATAGATCCTGGCTTAGATTGTGGCAAAAGCGGCGGCAGCTACCATGTCAGTGTCGTTCTTTGCTTAACTTCCAAGAACGAGGTTTGAATCCAAGTCTTATGAATTCTGCCCATTGTTTCCATTGTCTTTGGGCATTAATTATACTCATACAACATTTCTTTACATCTCATAGATGAGCTAAATCATTCTGTGTCTGTCCCTCTCCATGACTCATTTTGCTCAGCATGATACTCTCCAGATCTTTCCACGTCACAGCAAATTTCATAATTTTGTCTTTTCTAATGCATAGTATTCAATTGTGTAGATGTACCATACTTCTTTATTCCGTTGTCTTTTCTTTGGTACTTGGACTGTTTCCAGAATTTGGCTATTGTGAATAGTGTTGCAAAGAAAATAGGAGTGCAGATGCCTTTTCTACATTGTTTTTGGACTTTTAGGGCATATTTCCAGGAGTGGAGTTTCTGTTGAAGAAGTCCATATTGTCTTTCAAAAAGGCTGAACCAATCAACATTCCCACCAGCAGTGAATGAAGATCCCTTTTCCCGAATCTATTCGATCACTGGTTGTTGTTATTCTTTGTCATAAGTGTCAGTCTTTGTGGTGGGGGTGATATCTTATCATTTTGATTTGCATTTCCCTGATTATTAGCAATGTACAGCACCTTTCGGTCATTTGTATGGTTTCTTTGAGGATATTTCTGTTCATCTCTCCTCACTCCCCCCCATACTTTTTTTTTTTATTGATTCACCGTGAGATACAGTTACAAAGCTTTCATGTTTGAGTTTCAGTCATACAATGATTGAACACCCATCCCGCCATGAATGCAAATTTTCCACAACCAATATCCACAGTACCCACCCATTCCAACCCTCCCCCTGTATCTATGGCATACAATTTCTCCCATCTCTCTACTTTTGGGCATTATGATTTGCAATACAGATAATGAGAGGCCATCATGTTTGGTTATTAGTATACTTTCAGCACAATCTCCCTCCTGAGTGATTTTTCCAACCATCATTTACTTAGTGGTCCCTTCTCCATCCTAACTGCCTTCTCCCCCAGCAGATGAATCCATCTTCCAAAACGTGGAGTAATCCTCCTTTCCCTTGTTTCTACTGTACTTAGGTGTTAGTCTCATATTATGTTATTTTATATTCCACAGGATGGATATGTCGTTCCCAATGTTCTCCCTTCTGAAATCCGACATGCCCTTTTGTTAGTAAAGAAGTAAACAGCACCCGGCCCAGACTAGGTCAGACCCAAACACCTGAACAATCTGCCACCAGCACTCATCAATACATTGGCTTGGCTGTTCACACGCTACCTGTCTGAATGTAAGGTTCTGTCCTAATAGAAAAAAAAAACAGAAGAACCGTTCTACTGTACAAGACGGGAAACATCCATGACATTGGCAACTATTGTCTGATCTGCCTGTTGTCTGTCATCTACACGCTATTCACTTGAGTCATCCTAAATAGGATTGGCAGAACACTAGATGAAGGACAACTATGCAAGCAAGCCGGGTTCCAAAAAGGATTCAGCACGATTGATCATATTCACAGTAACCAAGCTCATTGAGGTTTCTTGGGAGTTCAAGATGTCGCTCTGTCTGACATTCATTAATTTAAGAAGGCCTTTGATTCTGTTGAGACTGAAGCGGTCATCAGAGCCCTAGCCAAACAGGGCATTCAAACTCAGTGTATCAGGATCCTCTGTGAGCTGTATTGCAGGTTCACCACCAGGATCTCACCATTCTACAAGGAAGTGATCACCAACTTTAAAAAAGGGGTTCGGCAGGGCAATACCATTTCACTGAAACTCTTCAGTGTCACCCTTGAGAACATTATGTGACGACTGGAATGGGAAGAAATGGGAGTGAAGATAGATGGTCAGCAATTACACCACCTCCACTTCACTGATGACATCATTCTAATAACCTCAAACATTAGCCAAGTGGCACAAATGCTGGTCAACTTCGACCATAAGTGTGGAAAGATCGGACTGCAGCTGAATCTCACGAAGACAATGTTTATGAAACAACGGACTAGTTCCTGACATTACATTTGCTTTCAACGGAATGAACATCTCTGAATGCATCAGCTAGGTGTACCTAGGTCGAGAATTTGACATGATGAATTACCTGGCACCTGAGCTGAGGAAGAGGAAGGAGCAAAGTGGAATGCTTTCAAGAGCATGGAAGAAATAGCTAAAAGAACCTCTGGCTTCGGGCACATCTTTTCAACTCCACCTTCTTCCTGCACTAACATACTCCTCAGAGACCTGGGCCATAAAAAAACAGGATGAGAATGCTATTTGGGTATCACAAAGAGGAATCGAAAGACCTATGCTTGGAATATCACATTTCACTCAAGTGAGAGAAGGAATCTGGAGTTCCGACCTCTGTAGACGATCTTCTGCCACGGCATGGAAAATCAGATGTGCTGCACACATAATGCGATTTGAAGACAATCACTGGACTAGAGCTGTTACCGACTGGATTCCACGGGACGTCAAAAGAATGTGTGGCCTCCCACCTACAAGATGGTCATACTGCTTTGTCAAGATCCTGAACAAACGGTTTGAGGCACTTCATGTTCCTGGATCAAGCAGACGCCTTTGGGCTACACTAGCAGGTGACAGGGGCAAATGAAGACATTACTGGTGCCTGCTCGAGCAAATCGATGAGTAATGGGATATCAAGTGTTCAAGTGATATTCCACAAGTGAGTGCAGTCATTCTATGTCTGTCTCTACCTTTCTGACCCATTTCATTTAGCATGGTACTCTCCATGACCATACAGTTATAAGCAAATTTTATGACTTTATCTCTCCTAACAGCTGCATAGTGTTCCATTGTGGTGATTTACCAAAGTTTCTTTTTTTCTTTCTTTTTTTTTCTTTTTGGGTCACACCAAGCTAGGCTCAGGGGTTACTTCTGGCTCTGCACTTAGGAATTACTCCTGATGGTGCTTGGGGGACCATATGGGATGTTGGGGATTGAACTCGGATCAGCCACGTGCAAGGCAAACGCCCTACCCACTGTACTATCCCTCCTGCCCCCCAAAGTTTCTTTAACCAGTTGTCTGTTTTTGGGTTGTTTCCAGATTCTGACTATTGTGGACAGTGCTGCAATGAACATACAGGTGCAGATGTCATTTCTACTGTGCTTTTTTGCACTCTTGGGATATATTCCCAGAAGTAGTATTGCAGGGTCATGGGGAAATTCAATTTTTAGTTTTTTGAGCAATGCCCATATTGTTATCCAAAAAGGCTGGACCAGTTGGCATTCCAACCAACAATAAAAGAGAGTCCCTTTTACTCAAATCTGCGCCATCACTGGTTGTTCTTGTTCTTTTTTATATGTGTCTTTGTGAGGTGAGATGATATCTCACTGTTGTTTTGATTTGCATCTCCCTAATGATTAGCAATGTAGAGCATTTTTTCATGTGACTTTTGGCCATTTGTATTTCTTTTTTGAGGAAGCTTCTGTTCATTTCTTCTCCCCATTTTTTGATGGGATTGGAGGGTTTTTTTCTTGTACAATTTTACTAGTGTCTTGTATATACTGGATATTAACCCCGTATCAGATGGGTATTGGGTAAATATTCTTTCCCATTCTGTAGGATCTTTCTATATTTTGGTCACTATTTCTTTTGAGGTGCAGAAGCGTCTTAGTTTAATGTAGTTCATTTGTTTATGTTTGTTTCCACTTGCGTGGTCAGTGTGTTTCATCCTTAAGATGCTTTTAGCTTCAATGTCGTGGAGAGTTCTGCCTAAAAAAAAAAAAGCAATCCCTTTCACAATAGTATCTTAGAAAATCAAGTATCTCGGAATCAGCTTAACTAAGAGGTGAAAGACATACAAAGAAAATTACAAAACACTACTTCAAGAAATAAAAGCGATAGCACAGCGATAGGGCGTTTGCCTTGCACCAGCCAACATGGCCGACCCGAGTTCGATTCCTCTGCCCCTCTCAGAGAGCCTGGCAAGCTACCGAGAGCATCTCGCCCGCACAGCAGAGCCTGGCAAGCCACCCGTGATGTATTCGATATGCCAAACACAGTAACAACAAAATCTCCAATGGAGACATTACTGGGCCCGCTTGAGCAAATCGATGAACAACGGGAGGGCCTCCCAACCATATAAGAAATAAAAGAGGGCACTAGGAAATGGAGACACATCCCCTGCTCATGGGTAGGGAGGATTAACATTATCAAAATGGCAATACTCCCCCAAAGCACTATACAGATTTAATGTGGTCCATATCAGTATACCTATGACATTCTTCAAAGAAATAGACAAAACACTCCTGAAATTTATGTGGAACAATACCTAGAGCAATTCTTGGGGAAAAAAAAGGATGGATGGCATCATCTTTCCCAACTTCAAACTGTACTAAAAAGCAGTAGTAATTGAAACAGCGTGGTATTGGGCTAGAAACAGACCTGCAGACCAATGAAACAGAGTTGAATATTCTGTCACAGATTCTCAAATAGATGATCACTTAATCTTTGATAAAAGGGGCAAGAAATGTGAAGGGGAGCAAGGAAAGCCTCTTCAACAAGTGATGCTAAGAAAACTGGACAGCTACCTGCAAAAAAATGAACTCTGATCTCTGTCTAATGCCAGACACAAAAGTCAGATCAAAGTGTATTAAAGAACTCAATATCAGACTTGAATCGCCCCGTTTTTGATGGGGTTGGAGGATTTTTCCTTGTCAAGTTTTACCAATGTTTTATATATATTAGGTATTAATCCTTTATCTGATGAGTAGTGAAAAAAAATTTCTTCCAGTCTATGATCTGTCTTTTTATCTGATCTTTGTTTCCTTTGAAGTACAGAAACTTCTGAGTTTTATGTAATCTGATTTGTTTTTCTTACTTCCACTTGCTTGTTCGAAGCATTTCACATTTGAAGCTGACTTTAAATTTAAATTCAATATCATAGAGAGATCTGCCTACATTTTCCCCCTATATGTCTAATAGATTCAGCTCTGATATTAAGGTTTTTAATCAATTTTTATTGTCTTTTTGTGATGTTAGAAATAATTCTGAGTTCGCTTTTTTTTAACATACAACTGACCAGTTTCCCCAACATTGTTTGAAGGGATGGTGTTGGAGAACTATATGACTGAAACCCAATTATAGATAATTTTGTAACTGTATCTCATGGTGATTCGATAAAAAAAATACTTAGGGAGTGGCTAATCCTATAAATATATAGATATATTGAGGCCAGAGAGATTGTACAGTTAATAAGATGCTTGTCTTGCACGAGGTAGACCCAGGTTTGGTCCCCAGCAACACATATGGTCCTCCTGAGCACCACCAAGAGTGGAATCTGAACTCAGAGCCAGGAGTAAACCCTGAGCACTTCCAGGTGTGACTTAAAACAACAACAACAACAGCAACAACAACAACACCGTACTGAAGTGTTGACAATGCACTCCCATTCTATAATGCTGTGATCTAGTGACAAACCAATAAATAGAAAGAAGGCCATACATCTTTGTAATGCACTGATTATTATATCTCACAAGCTCTACTATGAATTATGCTAGAAAAGATTATAGACCCTGTCATGGAGATCAGAAGGAGATATAAAATGTATTTCTGTGGCATCCAGCTGTGAGCATGTCAGCAATTGGAGAGCAGAGGTTTTTGGCTCCTGGGGTTGTTTGTACAGGTGGTAGGCTCACCCACCTTCCTCCAGGGTGCCCCGGATATGAGACGTGCAGTGTCTGGAGGCATGTCTGCTGAGAATTTATTTCTTATAATTGGAAATTTGTACTTTTGAATCTCTTCCCAACATCTCTTTAGGCAATAACCTATCTGTTATGTCTGTTTTGATTTTTTAGATTCCACAGGTAAGTGAGAGATAAAGTATTTTTCTGTTTTCGCTTCACTTATTCCAGTTAACATAATGTCATTAAGATTCATACATGTTGCAAATGGGAGGGGTCCCTGATTTGTGTGACTGAATTATATTTCACACACACACACATACACACACACATATATAAAACTTTAAAATGTTTCCATTCATGGTTTCTGTGTCTTGGAGTTTGTAAGTAATTAATCAAATAATTATATGATGAACATGGGGGGGGCAGGTACTTTCAAATTAGACATTTTATTTCCTTTAAATAAAATAGGCAGATATTTCCTGGTAGTTCTTTACTTTTATTTTATTAATGGGGATTTAACGCAGGGTTTCAAACATACAAGCATACAAACATATCTACCACTACCGCAAGCATACAAAGCATACAAACATACAAGCATAGAAACATGTCTATCACTGAATCACAACCCCAACCCTTATTTTAATTTTTTGAGGAGTTATACTCTTTTCCATCATGTCCAACCAGTTGTGTTTTTTGGTTTTTTTTTTTTTTTTTTTTTTGCTCAGATTTACTCTTGCCTCTGTGCTTGGATTAAATGCCTGAATCACTCCTAGTGGACACAGGGAATAATGTGTGCTGCCAGGGGCTGACTTCTGGCTGATTGCATGCAAGGCACTTGCCTTACCTGCTGTACTATAATTCTGGCCCCAATATCTGCACTAGTTCACATTCCCTTTAGCAGTGCACGCACAAAAGTTCTCTTTTCTACAACCTTGCCAATCCTTTTTCGTTTTATCTCTTTAATGATAAATCTTTCTAAGGGATCTGACATGTCACATCTCATGTGGTTTTTATTTTGCTCTCGTGGTTACTAATGGTGAATTCCTTTTCATAGACCTATTGACCATTTGCATGCATTCTCTGAGAAAATGTTCTAAGATTCTCTGCTCATTTTTAATTACACTGCTTATTTATTTGATATTGAATTGTATGAATTCTTTATATGCTTTGATTACGTGACCCTCCAGTGAATATCTGATGTATAAATAGTATCTCCACTCTTCTCATTTAACTGATGGCTTCCTTTGTTGTGCAGGAATTCTGGGAGTTGAAGTGGTCCTGCCTCTTTTCCTTTTCCTTTTGTTGGCTTTGGTTTTGGTTTTCAGGCTACCCTCTGCTGTCTCAGGGCTGATTCCAGGCTCTGTAGATAGTGATCACTCTTAGTGGGGTTCGCAGGATCACCTGCAACATTGAGAACGAAACCCACCTTACCCCCTATCCTATCTCTCTAGCTCCTTTTGATTGATTAATTGATTTTGCTTCTGGTACCAAATTTTTTAAATATATTTTTAAAATATATATTGTTAAAACCAGTGTAAAGGTGATTACCTTTTGTTTCTTTCTGATATTTATGATTTCAAGCATTTAATCCATTTTGAGCTTGTGTGTGCGTGCATGTGTGCGTGTGTGTATGCATGTGCGTGTACGTGTGTGTGTGTGTGTGTGTGTGTGTGTAAGACTGGGATGCAGGTTCAATTTTTTTTTGCTGTGGATGCTTAGTTTTCCCAGAAGCATTTGTTGAAGAAAGTTTCTTCATTACATAATCTTGGCACCTTTGCCCTAACTGACTAGTGTATGGATGTATTTCTGGGTTTTCTATTCTGTTCCACGTATCATCTGTTTTAATGTCAATGCTATACAAGTTTGGTCACTATGCTTTGGAATGTAGTTTAGTATCAAGAAGTGTGATGCCTCCAGCTTTATTCTTCTCAAGACAGCTTTAGTATTTGAGCAATTTTGTTGTTCCATGCAAATTTTAGGACTGTTTTTCCTGTTTCTGTGAAAATATCATGAGAATTTTGACTGGGATTGCATTAAATCTCTACAGATTTAATTGGGGGGAGGGCTGTATGGACATTTTAACATTAATTGATGCGTCCAATCCATGAGCATAGGACTATTTTTCCATTATTTTTTCTCCTCTTTGATTTTTGTCAACATGTCTTATAGTTTTCAGTGAACAGATAGTTCACCTTCTTAGCTAAATTTATTCATAAATAATTTTCAATTAAAATATACATAACATTCTTTCTTAGGCAATGACATATAATTTATCTTTCTGATAACTTAAATAGATCTTTCATTTACTCAGTTAAATTTATTATTAAATAAATTAGATAAATATTCCTACTATTGTTTCTTAGGCAATTATAAAACTTTCCTTTCTCTTATAGTGGATAGAGATAACATTTTTTATATTGGTTTTAAATCTTGAAATTTTACTGAATTATTTTATTAGGTCTAACGCGATCATCCTATTGTTCGTCGATTGCCTCAAGCAGGCACCAGTAACGTCTCCTTCTTCCCAGCCCTGAGATTTTAAAAGAACCATATTCAATGCTTTTTCAGGGCTAGGAGAAAGAGACCCATCATTGTTACTGGTATTTTGCATGTTGAGTACGACACAGGAAGTTTGCCAGACTCTGCCATATGGGCAGGATGCTTTCGGTAGCCTGCCGGGTTCTCCAAAGGAAAAACGAGAAAATAAGATGTCACGCAGCCGCATTTGCAGCCGCACACTTCTGGGAGCTGAGTTTTATAGTCTCTGCGTCTTGGCCATTAATGGGACCAACCTGGCGCTGGTGGCAGCTGGTGGGTGTGATGCCTACCTACTGGAAGATGAGGGATCTGGGTTGAGAAGGCCCAGTCCCAATCTGAGCAGGCTTGGAGAGCTCAGCAAGTCTAACAACCGTTAAAATATTTAACATTTTATATCTGTACTCTCACATAATCTGAAAACAGAGACACTTTTCTTTTCTAAATGGATTCTTTTCTGGTCATTTTCTTGACCTAATTTCTCTGGCTAGGGCTTTCAGCACAATGTTGAACAAAATTCGTGAGAACAGGAATCTTTGACTGGCTCCTGATATTAATAGAAAATCTTTCACTTATTCATTATTGAGTATGAAATTTGCTGTGAGTTTGTCATTTATGGCTTTTATGCAATGTAGTAAATGGGGGGATGCCTAGATCACCCTTGATTCCAGAGTATAGAAAGGAGGACAAAGAAGGAAAGAAATCTACATGGAGAGGAGAAATGGAGTACAGGAGGAAACAGGAAGGAGGGTCAGAGTCTCAGGCACAGCAGAAAGGTGAGGTTGGGATATATATAGATAGCGATCTCTCTCTCTCTCTCTCTCTCTCTCTCTCTCTCTATATATATATATATATATATATACACACACACAAACCAGAGAGTCAGGAACACTGAAAGGATGAGATCCAAACTACTACCAAACTTTAAAACATGCCTGTCATAGTGACAGGCTGTGGGGCAGGAAGGTATAAGGGGTCACGGGTGGAAAGGAGTGAACATTGGTGGTGAGATTGGTGCTAGAACACTAGCATGGTACTCCCGTTGTTCGTCAATTTGCTGGAGCGGGCCTAGTAATGTCTCCATTGTGAGACTTGTTGTTACTGTGTTTGGCATATTGAATACATCACAGGTAACTTGCCAGGCTTTGCCATGCGGGCGAGATACTCTCAGTAGCTTGCTGGGCTCTCTGAGAGGGGCGGAGGAATCAAACCCAGCTGGGCTGGGCCAGCTGCACACAAAGCAAAAGCCCTACCACTGTGCTATCGTAGATGACTAAAAATCAGCTATCAATAAATTCATAAATCACAATTCTTTAATAAAACAAAATTTTAAAAAAGAATTCACTTTATGATAAGATTACTGAGAGATTATTTTTATTTATTTACTAATTAAATTTTAATACCGAAACACCATGAGGTACAATTGTAGACTTACAAACTTTTGTGTTTCAGTTTCAGTTATACAATGCTCAAGTACCCATCCCTCCACCAGTGCCCATTCTCCATCACCAATGATCCTAGTAACCCACCCCTCTATTCCCCCTACCCCATCTCCCCCCCGTCTCCCTGCCCCAACTCTGTGGCAGGGCATTCCCTTTTACTCTCTATTTCCTTTAGGTAGTTGTGGTTTGCAATAGAGGTATTGAATGGCCATCATGTTCAGTCTATGGTCTACTTTCAGCACACATCTCTCATCCTGAGCGGATCGTCCAAACACCCTTTATTTGTTGTTCTCTTCTCTATCTGAGCTGCTTTCCCCCCTCAGCATGTGCTGCCAGCTGCCAAGTCATGGAGCAAACCTCCTGGTACTTATCTCAACTATTCTCAAGTGTTAGTCTCCCATTCTGTTACTTTATATTCCACAGATGAGTGCAATCTTTCTATGTCTGTCCCTCTCTCTTTTTTTAATTTCTTTTTGGGTTACACCTGGCGATGCACAGGGGTTACTCCTGGATCTGCACTCAGGAATTACTCCTAGTGGTGCTCAGGGGACCATATGGGATGCTGGGAATCAAACCCAGGTCGGCCGCGTGCAAGGCAAATTCTCTACCCGCTATGCTCTCTCCAGCCTCAGTCCCTCTCTTTCTGACTCATTTCACTTAGCATGATACTTTCCATCTAGATCCACTTATACACAAATTTCATGACTTCATCTTTTCTATCAGCTGCAGAGTATTCCATTGTGTAGATGTACCAAAGTTTCTTTAACCAGTCATCTGTTCTCGGCCACTCGGGTTTTTTCCAGATTTTGGCTACTGTAAACCATGCAGTAATGAACATACAAGTGCAAAATGTCATTTCAACTACACTTTTTTTTTGCCTCTCCAGGACATATTCCAGGAGTGGTATTGCTGGGTCAAATGGGAGTTCAATTTCTAATTTTTGAGAATTGTCCATATTGTTTTCCAAAAGGGCTGAAACAGTCAGCATTTCCACCAGCAGTGAAGGAGAGTCCTTTTCTCCCCATATCCGTGCTAATACCAGTTGCTTTTGTTCTTTTGGATGTGGGCCAGTTACTGAGAGGTTATTTTTTTAACTGTGAATGTCTGTTGAATTTTACCAAATACTTTTCCTGCATCTACTGAGATTTTAGGATGATTTTTATTTTTTATTCTATTAATACAGTATGTCATATGAATTAGCTTGCATATATTGGACCATCCTTTTATCCCAGGAATAAATCCAACTCATCACAGTATACAATTATAAAGCATTGCTGAATATGATTTGCTAATGTCATAACCTCTTATTTTTTTGTATTCAATGAGTTTTATCTTCCTAGCCAGTTCACTCAATTGGGAAGAAATCTGTAGTTCATGGAACCTGTAGTGAGTTATAGAGCTCATTCAGTCAGCTCTCTGCATGGAGTGTGTTGAGATTTTAAAAACTGAGGTATTTTTATTTACAGTAATATTAAAGTTAATGTTCGCCTCCTCCAGATGGAACCCTGGTGACCATGAGCCTCTACAAGCATAGCTCGAGTATGCAGGAACCAGGATTTGGACTTTTCCTCCGAACTGCCGGGATCACCCCGGCCCCCAGGTAACCTCTGATTCCGGAAGTCATGCCCACAACCCGCCCCCCAGCGCCATCTTTACAGCACACAGCCACAGAGAAGAAAGGCCGTGGGGGGGGGGGGGGCGGTGCTCCACAGCTCCCAGAGAAGACACCAGGTCCCAAAAAGAGTTGAGATCACCAGGAAGTCCCAGATGGGGTAGGTGTCACATCCCCCCTCCTCCAGATGGAACCCTGGTGACCACAAGCCTCTACAATCATAGCACGAGTATGCGGGAACCAGGACTTTTACTCCAAACCACGTGACCAGTTACGTGGCCGCGCGACATCTCCCTATATGCAAGGTGATCAATGGAAAGTAAATCATCCAATGTTTCTCCCTGAAAACCAGGCTTAACTCTTATATAGGCCACAACACCCAAAATGGGAGAGAGAGAACAAAAGGGAATGCCCTGCCACAGAGGCAGGGTGGGATGGGGGAGGTATGTGGGGGGGAGGGATACTGGGATCCGACGTGGTCGGAAATGGTCACTGGTGGAGGGATGGGTATTCAAAATTAATTAATTAATTAATTTTAAAAAAAGTAAATGTTGGAGAATGGGAGAATGGTGGAGGGATGGGTACTGGATCATTGTATAACTGAAACCCAAGCACAAAAATTTGTAAGTCTACAACTGTACCTCATGGTGTTTCACTAATAAAAATTTAAAAAATTCTCTAATATTAAAGTTAATATTGAGAAACACAATGTTACTGTATCATACCCACCACAAACATGACTGACATCCCCCACCACTGAATTGTAAATTCAGTGAATTGCAAATCTATTTTCACCTGCTTTTTGTTGGTATATGCTTGGCTCTGCAGATTGAACTCTTGGCCTCACTTATGTAAAGCAAAAATGTCAATAATTTTAGCTACATCTCCAACCCCAAGGCATCTCTATGTCCCTATGGCAATACTCTTCAGTTGCATGTAAGAATAGAACAAAACTTCCCAGTTACTTCATGAAAATAATAGCATTGTGCCTTCTTCCATAAAATTATGAGATTTGGATGAGATATAAATTTGATGAATCATGAAACAATTTTCTTTTATGATTTAATATTGTATCATTCACCCTATTATGCCTATTACAAGGCCATCAAACTTATTCTGTAAAAACCCAGATAGGAACATTTTATGCTGTGTGAGTTTATACAACACAAGAGCAGACCTAGAGAAAAAGAGAACAGATTAGCACGAAAGACTTCAATTAAACTTTATATTTGGAAGCTGAAATAAGAATTTCACATATAATTTTATGTCATGAAACATTACTTTTCTTTTTTTTCCTTTTTGGGTCATACCCAGCAGTGCTCAGGGGCTACTCCTGGCTTTGCACTCAGGAAAGTGCTCAGGGGACCATATAGGATGCTTTGCACTCTGGCAGTGCTCAGGGGACCATATAGGATGCCGGAGATCATACCCGAGTCGGCCGCATGCAAGGCAACCCGCTGTGCTATCACTCTCGTCCCGAAACATTACTTTTCTATTGGTATCCTTCACCTTAATTACTTCAAAATATAAATTAAAAATTTTTAGAAGAATCTGAAAGTTATTACAGACTGCATGGACATATATTATTAATCAATTCAAGTATATAGTCAAAAGTTAAATTGTTTAAAATGACAGGAAAAAATGAAATTAGTTGACAATAAAAAACTGGAACTAAATATATCTATCGATATCTCGATAGATAGATGGATATCTCTCTATATAATATCATAAGTACAGAGAGTGATTTGGAGTTAGCTGGAAGACCTTTGGCTCAGTGTCAGGTAAATATTGACTAAATTTAAAAGGAATTTAATATGAAAATAACAGTATTAACATTGTTCTCTCTTTCATGAAAATGAAAGTTTATAAATGACAGATCTTTGTAACCCATAACTTTCCAAAGTTTTGACAACATAGGAAAAAATAATTTTGCTTTTTCTTTCATTACAAGGTAATTAGGAAGTTTTAGAAATACGGTGTAAAGCATGCAATTAGTTAGTGGGTTCATTTTTCTTATAGAGCCTCTTTGAGTGTGAAATTCTGTTCTAGAGGCGATTCTCAGGAGATTCTGCTTTAAATAAAGCCTCAGAGAGAAACCAGCTGCAGCTCTATGGAAACTTTGTGTAAGTCTTTCTGACAGCTCTTGGAGTTTGTTTTCCCCAGGGCTCTTACCTCTCAGTGGGAGCACTCTGTCAGAGAAAGCTTGTCGTGTGTTGTTGCCTTATGTCTACCACACTGAACAAAAAATATTGAAGCTCTTACAGAACCATGGATATAGCCCCCATATCAGGAAACAGTTTTCCCACAATTTAATTTGAAGAGAAATAAAGTAAAGATAGCATTTCAGTGTACTTCCAATCTTTGGTTTAAACCTTCTATTTGCTGGCACCTCCTACAAAATATAAGTTCTCTGCAAACCAGGACTGTTATCAAAGGAAAAATTTCTGTATGGTTGCTAGGACAAATTTTAAAAATGTGAGGGGACAGAATGATAGTAAAGTGGGCAGGGCACTTGTTTTGCATGCAGCTAATCAGAGTTCGCTCCCTGGCACCATATTTGATCCCTTGAGCCCTGACAAGAGTGATACCCAAACACAGAGCCAGAAGTAAGCCCTTAGCACAGCCAGGTATGGTGCCCCCCCCCCAACACACACACATACAACGGAGCAAAACAGAACAAAAGTCCACCTGAGACTTAAAAATCAATAGCAAGGTAGCAACAAATGCAGCAAAACGGAAGAACTGATCCATACAACTGAACGTGTGTGTGTGTGTGTGTGTGTGTGTGTGTGTGTGTGTTGTGTGTGGAGGGGCAATCATTATTAACAATACTATAAGTCACAGTGCCTTAACCACAGCAACAACAATAGAATTAAAAATCCACTTGATTCTAAGCTTTTGAAATTAAGCATTAGGCCTGGCCTTTTGTCATATCTCTTATAGCTCCTATTAGCCACTTATATGTGCTGCACTGTGGAAATGACTGTGGAAATGAATTTCAAAATCCTACTCTCTTAAGTTATTTGTTGAAGAGAGACCAAAAGAAAAGAGAGTAGCTTGAGTCAGGTAATAGCTGGAGTTAGACCTTAGTTAACCTCTGGGATTCTTCTCATGTTTCCAGAAAGCTAACTCCAGTGTACCGGAATGAAGACCCTTAGTGTGATGACTTGGATGCCAAACACACAAATTGTCTGAATCGCTCCAATTTTCAGGAAAGAAGTGTGTGTCTTTTAGAGTCATTTCTCACTTGAGAATAGGTCCAGAAGGAGAGATAATGGTACATTTTCTTCTGAAAGCCTTTTACACAATGCAGTCATTGGTCAAAGAAGGCTTCAGTAAACTGTGAGTTATAGGCAAATGTGAGATTACTTTTATTATTATACAAATTTTCTCTTGTTTTAATTTTGTTTTTGACTTTGGGCCACACATGACAGTGTTCAAGGCTTACTCCTGGCACTATGATCATCACCATCATCACCATTCCTGGTGGTGATGCTCAGGAGACCATAAGTGGTACCAGGAATTCAACTTAGGTCAGCCACATGAAAATTAAGGGCCTTGCCCACTGTACTAGTTCTCTGGCCCATAAAACGAATATTTTATTTTACCAAAAATTACTTAGTTAAATGTTTTGACATTAATAGTAAGATGAAAGAACAAACCATGAATTTTTTTTTTGAAAAATAGGTCTTCTATTACAGACCAAGGTTTCATGCTTCCTCCATGGGTGCCCCTGTAAACAGTGAAGGTGTGTCTCTGACCAGCCCTTCACTAATGGCACAACGTCCTTCTCTTTCTTACAGGAACTGCCTGAACCCAAGCATCAGCAGGAGACTACAGATTTGGAACCATGTTTTATATAATCATTGTAACATTTATGTAAATATTAAAATATAAACAGTGTTTTAAAAAGAGATCCAGCTGATGGCATCACCTCAGAGGCTGATAGCAAATGACTTTAAAACGTAATAATTTAGAGACCAGAGAGACAGTTCAACAGGCTGAGGGCATGCTTTGCATGCAGAAGGCTCAGGTTCAATCTCCAATACTGCATGGTCCCCTGAACAATGCTCAAAATAACCGCTAAGCAATAAGGAAAATGACCCGTAATCATTGCCAGATGTGGCTCAAAATCCAGCCCATCACAAACCAATCATTTAATTGAATGTGCAAAGAGATATACAACCTAAGGACAAAAAAAAAACCCATGGAAAAAATCCTGAACTGTTTTTGGGTAGTCAGCCATTGAAGGAGTGGTTGATGTGGAGATCTGTTGCCCAGATTTCCTTTTAGGGAAGGGAGTGTGATAAGTTAATTGTCTTAGATGAGCAGCTTCCCCAGGATTGACATCAAGTTCAAAATCACCTTGCTTAAATTATGCCCTTCCTGGCACAGAACACATTTGGCAACTGATCACAGGAATGTAAAGGTTCAACATGAGATATTTGTGATGTGTGCAGCATCCCACCATTTCCTGCTTGGTTGGTGAAGGAACAGTGTGTCACTTTTTTTGGGTTTCTACCCAATGAACTTCTTCTCCCTTCCATTCCCATACTGAGTCTAACAAACTCCTTTGAGAAGCAAGTGATGGAAAAGTTGAACTCAAAAGTGATTTGTACAAAAAAGGGGGCTTTACTGACTGTGAAAAAAGAAAAAGAACAAGTCCAGAAATAGGGCTTATCTCCCATGAAGCCTCATGTAGAAACACCAACAATTTCTGGAACCTCAAGCAAATCCCAGTTTCTCTCCCATTTCTATTCTGTTTTCTTGTGTCTGGGTTGAGCACTAAATGAGTTCTCTCACTGTGGTGAATGGGCCTCAGCCATCCAGGGCAGAGACATTCTCTCTGGTTGACCATGTTATATCCCAGTCAGTCTCCTGGTCATTGTCAGAGCAAGACATAGAATTTGCCCTGGAAGCACTTGGGTCAAAGATAGGGAAGTGAAGGACTGGAGCTATAGCACGGTGGGTAGGGTATTTGCCTTGCATGCGGCCGACTCTGGTTCAATTCCCAGCATCCCATATGGTCCCCTGAGGACCGCTAGGATTAATTCCTGAGTATATAGCCAGGAGTACCACCTGTGAACTGCTGGGTGTGATCCAAAAAGAAAAGAAAAGGGAAGTGAGCTTCCTAGAAGAAAACCTGGACCTGAGAGTTCCATAGGGAAGAAGCCTCCTAGAGAAAGATGCTCATGAACAAAAACAAGCAGTCAAATATCCAAACAAACAAGTACATCAGAGATGAGTAGTATGAGACCGGGGAGATAGTTGAAGCATGTGTGAGTCCATGAGTTGCACCATCAGGGCCTTGATAAAGGCCACTAAAGCAACCACCTCCAGGCAGATACTGTCAGGCCTAGTCCTGCATCACTAGGAGTGGTCCCAGTTCTCCCCAGCACCACTGTCATCCCCATAAAAGAAGCATACTGTTATGTAACATAACTTTCAGTTATGTTTTTTGAAAGTCCCTCTAGGGTTCAAGCACATCTGATTTTCACTGCATTTCTGGAGGTCATTTCCCATGCTCCTCCAATTCTTCCTCAGATTCTTCTTGGGAGCATTTGTAGTTTCCACTGTCTGCATCAGGGGGTGTCTGGACCAGTGGCAATTCTTGGAAGAGAAGAGCCATGGAGCTGGAGAGATGGTACAGGAGGTGAGGAACTTACCTTGCATGTGACTGAGGATGCCACAAACCTGACTTTAATCCTCAACCACCACCACGGGTTACTCTTGAGCACAGATCTTGGAATAGTCCCCTGAGTACCACTGGATATGGCCTAACCCCACAGTAAGTATAACAACACATTGGAAAAATAGATGAGTTACTAAAGGAACTATAGAATTTCAGAGCTAATCTCAGTCCCCTGTAGCTAAGTAAGTCACTCATTGAGACTTATACACCTTATACTAGATGTTTGAGGTTGTGTCTTTTTGTTGTATTTACCATTATTATTTTTTAAATAATATTTTATCTCCAAAGGTCAGTTCTTTTTATTCAATATTCTTAGTTTAGGTTGCCCCAAGTTCTTATTTTCATCTATATTCTAAAATCCCACCATTTCCACCAGCAATTTTCCTCATCTCAGGAATTTTCTATTGCTCTTTCAAGTTCAATTAGATTATTAACTCCCTTTGTCTAAACTACCCTAGCCACCTTGAGCTATTAGTCACATCACCCTCCTTTACTAATACATTTCTATTAACTAAAGACTTTTAGAAACTATCTTTAATAAGATATAGATCATATGCAATGAGCTGCACTCATTTTTACTGTATAGTGCTCTGAACTTGGTAGGGGTGGAGGGGTTGGGCCACACCTGGCTGTGCTCAGGGATCACTCCTATATGCTCAGAAATCACTCCTTGGCAAGACCTCACCCACAGTATGTCTCTGCTCAAAAGTACTGTGAATTTTGACAAATATTTATACTTGCTTATCCACTACCACGGTATAAAGAATAGTTTCATCACTCCCCAGAGTTATTTCATGCCCTTTTCAGTTAATCATTTCCTACCCCCATCTTCATCTGCGGCAATCACTCATTTACCCTCTGTCACCATAAAATAGATTTGTGGTTTTTTAAAATATTCTATAAGTAAAATTCAGCAATAGTCTAATTTCTGACATTTTTGTTTGGGATATTATTATGCAACTTGACCACAATGTTGCTACATCGGTTGTTTGTTCCTTTTCTGGCCAAGTATCCCTTGTATCAACAATATGTTTTATAGATAGAACAAAGTTTATTTTTTCGACACTCCCATTACATTTTATTTCCACAGTGTTTTACATTAATTTGCACTCTCAGAGTTTTCAAGGTAATTGGCATTATATTTAATAAGTAGGAAAGCTTTAAAGCTAGCTCTAACATCTAGGCTTCTGATTCTAAGATAGTGTATGCGAATAGCTCAAAACAGATACACCAGGTGGTAAATACTTAATGAATACTAGCTGTTGTTTTTCTTTTTTTTAATTTTTATTAGTAAAACACCATGAGGTACAGTTGTAGATTTACAAATTTTTGTGCTTGGGTTTCGATTATACAATGATCAAATACCCATCCCTCCACCAGTGCCCATTTTCCACCACCATGGATAATATCCCTCCCACCCCCATCCCCCCATCCCACCCTGCCTCTGTGGCAGGGCATTCCCTTTTGTTCTCTCTCTCCTTTTGGGTGTTGTGTGGTCTGCAAAAGAGGCATTGAGTGGCAAACATGTTCAGTCCATAGTCTACTTTCAACATGCATCTCCCCTCCTGGGAGGATCCTCCAAACACCCTTTATTTGGTGCTCCCTTCTCTATCTGAGCTGCCCTTTCCCCTAGAATGCCAGGCTGGCCTCTAAGCTATGGAGTAATCCTCCTGGTGCTGATCTCAGCTATTCTTGGGTATTAATCTCATACTTTGTTACTTTATATCCCCCAGATGAATGCAATCTTTCTATGTCTATCCCTCTCTTTCTGACTCATTTCGCTTAGCATGATACTTTCCATATTGTACCACTTGTATGTAAATTTCATGACTTCATCTTTTCTAACAGCTGCATAGTACTCCACTGTGTGTTGTTTTTCTTTTAGCTCTGTGAGCACAGGAAGTTATAGGTCCTCTCTGAGTCTCCATTTCTCCCTATGGAAAAGGAGAAGAAACAAAGCCAATATGCACTGCAGGTCTCTCCCTCTCATGAGGGATGCCCTCCCATTGTGGGATTAAAGTGTTTTGTTCTCCCAATTCAGAAAGAGGGACACAGAAGACAGACCAAGCTTCACCATAAAATTAAGATGTTTGGTCGAACTGCAGTAGGAAGAGGCAGATGGACAGGCAGGGTGCAGCAGGTTCATGGGAGGTCATATGTGGAAACATGGCACATGGGATAGAGTATTCTTCTGAGTGTCAGAAAGCATTTCCAGGATGGGCTAGGTGCTGAAGTAAGTGATTATCCCAAAATAGCTTTGCTAAGGATATCCAGTGATGCTTAAAGTTGCACAAGCCTTTAAAGTTGGCCTTAAAGGCCTTAAAGTTGCACAAGGCCTCATACCCAGGCCCTCTTCCTGGCACTGCTTTCCTTCACTAACTAGATTAAACCCTTCTTGTCAATAAGGCAGTCTCCCAAAGACTGCAAGAGTTCATTTTGCACACAGTATTATTTGGTATTTCAGTTGTCTGTACACCTCAGCTCAAATTTCTTCTTTAGCTACTGTCTCCTTTCACCTACCAGCAATGCTTAGTGATGCCTGATCCTGTTACAGGCTGGTGGCCTGCCAGGTATAATTTGCACACTAATACTCACAGCTGCTGCTAATTCACAGAGGAAGCCTGTGAATTGCTCATATACCTATAGTGTTCTCATATGTATTTCAGTTGTAGTTACAATGTCAATGAAATATAAAACTCTGCAGGTAGAAAAAGAAACACTGTGTTCTGTTTTCTAGGATTATGTGAGTGGCAGAACCAAAGCCAGCAATCAAGACTAGAAAAGAAAGGCTCAGAATTAAAGTCTCTTCCATCCTTTACCTACACTCTGCAGTGATGGCTCCCAGTTCCTGTTCTGCCCAGCACATACAGTTTTCTTACACTGAATCTGTCATGAACATATTCTGCTGTAGTCTATTACTATTCTATTAAAATTATAGAAATCTTGTGTTTCTAACTGCTAAGAACCACTAAATGTATGTAAAATATTCCAGTGTCATTTAAGTTCCTTTCGAGAATTCTAATTTAACTCAAAATGACTCCTAGACTAACCAAACGCTTTGATGCTTTTGCAGTTAGATGCTTGTCATAGATAGCTATTGAGAATTTGTTTTCTTCACATCAGTCACTAATGCCACCTGACATTACCTAGGAAATGAGTAGAAATAGTTTAAAATGTTAGTGATTCTACACAAGATGGGACTTGATCTTACATGACTTTGTGGAAAACTGAATCAGGAGCTATTATCTGGAAAGCAAAACAAATTATTCATATTCTCAGCATGAAATTAAGACATATGGACTGAGCCTGTTACTTGTTCATGTCCAGTTCTTCTATGTTCTTCTTTTAGTTGTCTAAAAATTGCACTTTAGAATGCATATCTATCTTCTGGGAATTAATAATAGTATGCTGCATAACGGGCTGGAGCGATAGCACAGTGGGTAGGGTGTTTGCCTTGCACGCAGCCAACATGGCCGACCCGAGTTCGATTCCTCCGCCCCTCACGGAGAGCCCTGCAAGCTACCGAGAGTATCTCGCCCGCATGGCAGAGCCTGGCAAGCTCCCCGTGACGTATTTGATATGCCAAACACAGTAACAACAAAGTCTCTAACGGAGACGTTACTGGGCCCGCTTGAGCAAATCGATGATCAACGGGAGGGCCTTACCTTACCTTACCTTATGCTGCATAAGGAACTGAATGAGTCATCAGATATTAAATCATAACCGGGCCAAAGAGATTACTCCAAACTATAATTTGTCAGAATTAGCTGAGGAGGGGGCCTTCCAGTTCAGTGTGCCCGTTTGCTAGTCTTGCCACCCCAGAACTACCGTATCATTCTTAATAGTTGCAGTGACCCACCCCATGGGCTGCAAGAATGGTTAATTAGATGCCTTCTGCTGAATACTTAACATGGAACTACAAACAGCTCTGGGATAAACATACTTAACAGTTAAGTCCTTGCATACTTCTTTCCTTATTATAAATTTCAATAAGTGGGCAAAGGACAATCCAAATTATAAAGATTTCTTTTGGCAGAACTATTTACTATTTATTTCACAAATAAATAAATTAAGGATGTAATAGTGTCTTAGCAGATACGGGGCTTAGTAGTCAACTTTTCTGAATACCAAATAGAGATCGTTCAAAGACTGACATCACATGAGCATGGAAACTGCTCACCACTGTACCAGGTT
Organism: Sorex fumeus; assembly: GCF_029834395.1. Taxonomy (NCBI): domain Eukaryota; kingdom Metazoa; phylum Chordata; class Mammalia; order Eulipotyphla; family Soricidae; genus Sorex; species Sorex fumeus. Next base: position 9,528,822 of record NW_026606103.1, read on the forward strand.
TTGCTCCCCAAATGACTCCGTCATGGGAGCTGCTGAGTTGCTTCTCTGTTTCCAGTAAAGCAGCAGGCATGGAGAGGGGACACTTGGAATGAGTGATATCAGCAAAGTCAAAACCAAGACTCCGATTACATTCTGAAAAGAACTTCCTGCAGCCCAACCCAGCTGCAGACTGATGGCACAAGCTTGACCCGTAACAGCAGGGTCCATGGAGGACCTAGTCTATGAATACTTCCTTGACAACATCCTAGCAACAGGTGTTTCCAAGCCAGGGAGTTTGGAAACCCCTATGAAGCCTGAAGAGAAGTGGTACAGGGGTTGGTGCACATGCCTTACTTGTGCTTGACCCTGGTTTCATCCCAATATCACTGACCCTTGAGCATCAGTGAGTGTATCCTATGACCCAGTAATGTTTCGTAGGATGGCCCTGGTGTTTCTCAAAATCACAAGGCCCAAGAAGTAAAGGTCTAGTCTTGCTATATTCATTTAAGATCAGCTCAGAGTATTCTTGTATTTCTGCTCCATGGTGTACTTTGGCAAACCCTTTAGATGGACAAAGGGCAATTTAGAGGGATTTAGTTGAGACTTACTACTCACATAACCCCTCAAAACTTTTCACAAGAATTTTGTCTAGCGAGGACAAGCAAATTAGAATGAAACAGAGGAGAAGAGATAAATAGGAAGCAATATGGCAGAAGTAGGGGCTGGGGAGTGGGGCAGGCCCAGGAGTCAAGGAGATTCAGGGATGTTAAGGAACGATAGAGCTAACCATCTAAACTAGAGTCAACCACAGTGAACCTATGCAACCCAAACTGTAGGATAACAATATTTTGTCCTTCCTGCATAGCCTCAAGTAGTTTAGGTTTATTGGCTTGCTCCCATCACAGTGCTCCCATTGTTTATTTGTAACTTCTTTTTTGGTGCTCTGTTGACTTGTAAATGTTATTTTCCTCTTCTTCTTAAGTCCTTTGCATAGTTTATTCTGAGCAATGTCCTTTTTGCATAGAAACAAGAAGACGGTAAATGCTGTGATTTTGTAACAGCTGAATATTCCACTCTGTGATTTTGTGAAAGTTTATTGACTCTCAGTGATATTTTCCTCCTGGGCATCTGTTCTCTTGACCTAAGCCTCAGCTGCCCTTGCTCCCTAGCACCCCCCCCAAAGCAGGGTCCTGGCGAGGGACTGGATGGAACCGGGGCAAGAGGTAAGCTATGTGCTACCCTGGCATCAAGATGGGCCTGGCCAAAGTGCCTAATGCTTAACTATAAGTTGGAGTTGGAAAAGAGAGCTGGAGAGAGGGAGAGAGTTGGAGAGATGAAAGAGAAAGCAGGGTGGCAAGATGGATAGCGGAAAGACTAGCAAGGCGGACAGAGAAGGATGTAGAAGAATACAGGACCAGGCATGTAGAGAGAGAGAGCCCAGGTTGGGAGATCGAGCGCAGAGAGATGAGCGGGGAGAGACAGGAGAAGACGGAAATGAGGGGCAGTGTGAGACTAGAATGGGAGACTCAGAGAGACTGGGACAGGCATGTGGGGAGAATGGAATAATCAGCAATTGATCAATCAACTGGCTTGGCCCTCATTTCCTCCACCATCTGCCCCATGGCTCGAGCCACCCTGGCTGGGGGAGTGGCCCGGGCCCACCCGAATGCGGGCGGCGAGGGGGCCTCTCCCTGGCCACCCCTGGAGTTTTATGCACCAAACTTTAACAACTGATCTTAAAATGGTGCCTGTCAAGATGCAGGGTGGGGGTGGGAGTTGGGTAGAGAACCTGGGAACCTTGATGGAGGTTGACACTGGTGGCAGGATGGGTGCTGGAACATTGTATGTCTAAAAGTCAACCATGAATAACTTTGTAAATCATGGTGCTATAACAAAAAAAATTTAAAAAATGAAAGCTTAAAAAACAAAAAAGAAGTGATATTGGATACTTTCGACCACAACTCCAGAGGATTTCCCCCTTTCTCTCTCCCAATCCTTTTACTTGTAGCTGTTCTAGTTGATCCTGTTTCTGTGGTCCTCAGAGGCTGTACTGCACTTGGGCATGGTGCTACGTATGTCGCCTGGCACTGGGCTGTGGTGCGAGTTGAGTGGAGTCTCCCCGCAGCCTGCAATACACACACTTCACTGGAGCCTCTCCACCTGAGGCTTGTACTTCTGCAGCTGCTACACTGGCACATGCCCTTGTGTTCTTAATCAGGCACACAAATCTTGTTGAGATGCTCTTCTGGGGGTGGCTGCTGAAGCTCACACACAGGCTCATACTGGAGGTCAAACTTCCTGGTTGTGACATTTATACATCTTTTGGGTTTGCTCGCTGGAGGCTGCACCCCCTTTCTTTTTTTTCCATTTTTTAAAAATTTTTATTAGTGAAACACCACGAGGTACAGTTGAAGACTTACAAATTTTTGTGCTTGGGTTTCAGTTATACAATGATCGAGTACCCATCCCTCCACCAGTGCCCGTTCTCCAACACCACTAATCCCAGTATCCCTCCCACCCTCCATCCCACCCTGCCTCTGTGGCAGGGCACTCCCTTTTGTTCTCTCTCTCCTTTTGGGTGCTGTGGTTTGCAAAAGAAAAATTGAGTGGCAATCATGTTTGGTCTATAGTCTACTTTCAGCATGCATTTCGCATCCTGGGCAGATCTTCCCATTACCCTTTATTTGGTGCTCCCTTCTCTATCTGAGCTGCCTTTACCCCTAGAGTGTGAGGCTGGCCTCCAAGCCATGGAGTAAACCTCCTGGTATTTATCTCGGCTATTCTTGTGCACCCCCTTTCTTGGTGATGTGCACGCGCGCGCGCACACACACACACACACACCCTCACTGTGGTGCAACAGGAAATGCTTATCACAGACATCAGAACTGCAGGAGCACACTGGTGCAATCTGCAACACACAGGGCACTTCCAAGGCAGGTGCACTAAGCTCTATGCCCCAGCATTCTGGAAATTTCACCACTGAACATGCGCTTCTAATTTAGCATGCTGGATGAAAATGGCTGTAGTCTTTTGAGAAGTACACTTTTATTTTAAAATTTGTGGCCATAGAATTGTGTTATGGAAGTTGTGATTCCGTGTCACTCTATAAGGGGTATGGAGATTAGTAAATCAGCAAAGATGAGACATGCTGCGTTGTCGTGTTTACTTTTCTGTTCTTAATAACTAGAACAAAGTTAAAATAAGCAAACATTTATCCAATACCTCCATGGCATAGGGTAAGCTAATTTAAGGAATCGCAAATAAATAGAATTCAATTGATTTTTAAGACGTGGCCAGACCCTGATCTACATCAAAGTTAACTTGTATTTAGTTTCCTCCTGTTGAGGGAACAGTTTAAAATACAGGAGCACACAGACAACCCCTAAGTACCACAGAAGATTCCCAGAAATATGACCAGGACACACTTCTGAGATCAGTTCCAGGAGGCGCTGCAGAGCACAGCAGTGGCCAGCAGGCTTTGCCTTTTACCTGCTTGTGTGTGTGTGTGTGTGTGTGTGTGTGTGTGTGTGTATTACTACTGAGCCTACCTTGACCATCAGATCATATTTGCTACAAGAGTTCAAATTCTACAAACACTTTCACGCTGGTTGCGTTATTAAGAAATGCTTCTCATGTTCATAAGGTATTACTATCCTTAATCAATTAAGTGTTCTCAGATAGGGCTTTCAGGCTAGGGGTTTTGGAGTGGGAGATGTTTTAAAATTCCTGGGGTGGAGACAATATTGGTGCCCGCTTGAGCAAATGGATTAAAAATGGGAGGCCAGTGCTACAATGCTATAGATATATAGCCGGTCAGGCACTTGCCTGGCACCGAGCCGGACCCTGGACAGAAACGGCCCCGGAACACTGCTGGGGTCGTTCTGAGCACAGAGCCTGCAAGAGCCTCCCCAGCGTCGCAGGGTTTGGCTCAAACCTAACCTCACCCCAAAACAATGAAACGTAGTTTTCATGTACGATAAATACACAGATAAAAACACCTCTTAACACCGACAAAAGGGAGCGGCAGGGATGCTCGGCAGGGGTGCTCGCGGAGGGCGAGCTGCACGCGGACGGAGGTGGCACGGGCTCACCGCTCCGCTGATCTATCAAACACTGCGACAGACGGACCCGGCCTCTCCGCGTGTTTCCTGAGCCCCGAGACCGCTTCAGTCTTCACCAAGACTCCTGGCCGCAAGGTCGAGGCTGCCTTTGTTCTTGGGACTAGTCGGTGTTCATTCCGACTGTGCTGCGCGAGCTGAGTCGGGAGAGGCTGGCTCTGGCCGCCTAGGCTCAAAACGGACCGGGGCGTCCTGTCGCCGAGTCTGCACTGGCGTTCCCGTCGCCCGGAGCGGGCACAGCACTAAGCAGCGGAATCTGGACCAGCCGCGCCGCATTCCCTCGGGGTGCGGGGGGCCTGGTGCGCGGGTGCGGTCCCGGAGCCTGATGCGGGTGTCGGTCCCGCAGGATGGGGCTTCTGTGAGACTAGGGGGGCGGCCGGGAGCTGGGTCGCAGCGCGCGCTGCGACCCCCGGTGTCCAGCGTAGCCAGAGACCCATCCGGCCTCGCCCCTGCGCGCGTGCCCGCTTTTGGGTGCGCGCAGACGGCGGGTCCTTGGCGCGCGTTCCCCCCTCCCTGCCCTCCCCCGCCCCTCTCCTCCTAGGCCCAGCCCGCGCGCGCGCCCCTCTCCTCCCCCCCCCGCCTGCGCGCTCCCGTCTCCCTTCCCTCCCCCGCCCCGCTCCTCCCAGCCCCAGCTCGCGCGCTCCCGCCTTTCTCCGTGCGCGCACCCCAGCGCCGTTCCTCCCAGCTCCTGTCTGCGCGCGCCCCCGGCCCGCTCACCCCGCCCTCGCCCGCGCGCTCCCGTCTCCCCGACCCGCGCGCCCCCGTCCCGCTCGCTCCCCCTTCATCACCGCCCGCGCGCCCCCGGCCCGCTCACCCCGCCCTCGCCCGCGCGCTCCCGGCCCCGGCTCGCACGAGCCCCGCCTGCCGTGCGGGGGGCGGGGCGGCGCGCTGACGTTGGCGCGGTGCGGCCGGTTCCGCCGCCGCCTGGCCGAGCCGGGTGCGAGCGGGACGGCGGCGGGGCAGGGATCCGCCGGCCGCGGGCGCCCAGCCGTGCCTTGGGGCTCCGCGCCCCGCCAGCCCAGCCCAGCCCGAGCCGGTGAGCGCCGCGACCGCAGCGGGGGGCGCGGTCGCCCCTTCCCGGGGCGGGCGGGCGGCGGGCCGGGTCTGCGGCGGGTCTGCTCGGGGCGCCTCCGCCCTCCCGGGCTCCGAGGCGCCGGGGCCGCTGCCGGCCGAGCCCAGGCCCGCAGGCGGGGGCGTCGGGTCCGGGTCCGGGTGGGGCTCCGGGCGGGCACGCGGCGCGGGGCAGGCGCGGGGCCTCGTGCGGGCGCGCAGGACGTCAGCAGGGACTGGTCGCGGCTCCTCGGGCGGACTGTCACCGGGTGCTGGGTGGGAACCCGGGTCTCGTCTCCGGGGACATGCGGGAGCGTCCCGCACCCGTTACTCTCGGAAGGCGCAGGTACCCCGAACCCCGGCCTCGCGCGGCCCTTGGACCGTGGAAGCCCCCCGTCGTTCCCGTGCACCCGGGGCTTGCTTTCTCCCCGGGCGTTTGTCACATCCTGATGGAGCTGGGCGTCTCCTAGTTGGGTCCCTGTCTGTGTCCCTCCAGTGCAGCTCCGCACCTGTCCCTTCAGTGCAGCAGGCACGTGGGGACACTTGGCAATGTCTTGGGCTGTGATGAATGCAGGGGCCAGCACCGGAGGGGGTCAGCGTTCTAGTCCTGGACCGCTCATCATAAATCTTTTGACTGCTTTCTTTGCGGCTCATGCCCTTTATTGTAAACGGAGTCATCACTTTGTTTACTTCTGGAATTCTGACCAATTCTCCCAGTCCGACCGGAGCTAAGTCATAAGTTACTTTTGTAAATGTACTGTGGAATATTTTCATTTTGCTAAGTCCAAAAGGCACTGGTTTGTTTAAGGCAGTTTAAATAGTCCATATCTTAAAATGCGCCAGATGGTCAACAAAAACTCGAAGAATCTGTAATCATTTCTTATGTGATCCCCACGAGTGAGTTCTGATCCCTCCTTGATTCTCTGTTTTGGAGGTTTATACTACTGCTTGTTGCCATTCCACTTTCTTGAGTTAAATTCCACGGTGTTTTGCCTGCTGCTGACCCTGGCTCCAGCACAGCAGGGAGTAACCCCTTACCCTCCCCCCTCCCCCCTCCCCCCCAATTTACAGTGAAGTTTTACTTTTTATTTGACATTTTAAGTTCAGTTTTATCATATAATGTTCTAACACCATCTCAACCAACACTAAATGTCCTCAGTTTGGGCCTTTCTCCCCCTCCCCCCCCCCCCCCCCCCCACCAGCCTGCTACCTTGACAGGCACATTTTAAAGCTTGGTGGTTGTAGTTTGGATCTCACGTTTTCAGTATTGCTGAGCCTGTGGTTTGGATGTATAGTTTTATTACCTGTTTTTCCTCCCTCCTCCCCACATTACTCATGTACCTGAGGTCCCTTTAATGAAGTTTAATTTTGTGGGGGAGTGGTATACGTGGGGGTGCCCTAGGCTTACTCCTGGCTCTGTGCTCAGGAATTACTCCCGGAGGTGCTCTGGGGACTGGTGATTGAACCCAGTCCTGTGTGCCCTAATTGCTGTACTGTACTTCTGGCTCCTCAGTTTACTTAAAAAAAAAAACAACAACCCTATATGTATATATGTATATGCATGTATATATACATAAATACATAAACACATAAAGTTAGGCACTGTGATTTGCAAAGGTTTTAATAACAGTTTGGGGTATTCATTGTTTCTGAAGTTTACTTATAATGACCTCAAAACTGCCTTGAACTGCTTCAATATATATTTAGATCTACACTCTGAACTTTGAGAAAGGGTAAGACTTGAAACTATCCCAGTAATAGCTGCTACAGAGCATTTAAATATATTAAAGTGCTTTAAACTTCTGTAGAAGCAGCTTTATAAAGATTTTCCAATTTACTTGTATTGTGGTACTTTCTTTAGAATTGCCCCAGCTAGTCTCCCATATAATATATGTGTGTGTATATTTATACACGTTCAGTTTCTCCGCCCCTTTCGGAGAGCCCGGCAAGCTACCGAGAGTATCTTGCTGCATGGCAAAGCCTGGCAAGCTACCCGTGATGGATTTGATATGCCAAACACAGTAACAACAAGTCTCATGATGGAGACGTTACTGGGCCTACTCGAGCAAATCGATGAACAATGGGAGGACAGTGCTACAGTGTGTATATGTATGTATATATATATATATATAATTTATATATGTACATATACATATCTCTATTAGCATAATGAAGAAGTCCAAGAGTTGTGAAATGATCTGTTTGTCTATTGGCATAAAGGTAAATCTCCCCACAACATTCACCTTCCTACATTTACTCTTCTTGCCTGAAGTCCCTGAGTACTTGGAAGTTAGTGGAAGAATTAGTCAGAAAACTTTCTTGCAAATTAGGAGTGTCCTGTGGGCATTGGGATCTTAGCCTAGATAACAAGGCTAGTATAGAATTGGCAATGAATCTTATACTTGCTCGCCTCCAGTTACTGCGCCTTGTCTTTGTTCTGTGGTTAGTATGTAGTATGTACCTGTAGTGTACAGAGGCTTCAGAGTCAGATTGGCCGCTTTTGAGTCCTGGCTTTGCTATATACAAGTTGTTTATACTCTGTTTTTGATAATTAAAGGCCCCAAGCTAAGGCAATTGAAAACACGACTGATTTAAAGAGCCAGGTGATCAGGGCTGGTGAGACAGTGAGGACAAGTGCTGGCCTCGCACTCTGCTGTCGTCTGTGTTCCTAATTTGAAGAGGGTCCAATAATTGCATATAGCTGTAAGATACTTACACTTACATGAGTTCATAGATGTAAAGTGCTTATCCCAGGTGCCTAGCGCAGAGTAAGTACTCAGGATTACCATTACTTCTGATTTGTCCTCAATGTTCCATGGATCTGACAATCTAAAAAAGGACATGGGGTTGACTGAACATATTAATTTCATTTTGGCCCAATTAGTGCTTTGGGTTCAAATGAGAGCATAGTTTCACTGTCCTTCTTAGGGAGCTTGTGATTTAGTTTTAAATAGAACAGCTCTCGCCATGAGACACGGCCCTGGGGTTGCTGAGGGGCTGCTGTCCCTCATGACAGAGCACTGGATTGTCTCTCTGAGTTGGGATAGCGGCTGTTTTTATCACCTGTTCTGGGTTTGTGGTGTTATTTCTTTAGAATGTGCTACTTTAGAAGTTTTGACCTGTCAGCCTATTAATCTGTATGAGTATGTGATTTTTGATCAAGATATTAAACAGTGTTCCTGGAATTTACAAAATCACTTCTGTCTAAGCATTACTGTTTTGTTCTTCACTCTGTATAATCAATCAGTTCTTGATTGATTGATTGATTATACAGAGTGAAATTAGCCTTGATTTGACATTGTGGCATTGTGTTCCTTTTAAGGTTCTGTGTAATTTTCCTAGTAAAATTTTTTTTTTTAACTTTCTTTAGACACCGTGGTTTACAAAATCGTTCATAATACAGTCATTACAGGCTTTCAGGGTTCCAACAGCAATCCCACTGCCAGAGTCACCTTCTCTCCACCATGTCCCTATTTCCCCAATCTTTCCCTTTAACGGGCACAAAATAACTTGCTTTATATTGCTTGTTACAACTAAATGGCTCATAGAATTATCGAGAAATAATTCAGTAAAAGGAAATTTGTGAAAATTGTTCGATCTCACCAGGGCAACATTAAGTCCTTGTCTGAGGGTTCACTAAAATGTTGAGCCTTTTGTGGTCCTGTTTTTGTTTATTGAGCTTAGTTGCTTTTCATGCTACTTTCCCATCTCATTTGGTCTGCTCTTACTGGGCTGTGAGTTATTGAGGAGTTTGGAGGTGTCTCTTGAGGATATGTAGAACTGGCTGTAGAGTGTGGGTGTGGCTTTAGGGGCTTCTGGAGTACAGAGGTGAGTGAGTGTGTGGGGGTCTTCCCGCCCTATTTCAAAAACAGCCCAAAGCTCTCAGCCTGATCACGTTTATCTGGAATTTTCATAGGTTCAGCCTCACTGTGGAGATTGTCAGAAGCAATGGAGTTGGGCCATTGGCACAGCGGATGCTGTAGGGTGTGGTTGCTGCTGCTGGAACTTCAGCAGTGGGGGTCTCGGCTCACCACCTTCCTGATGGTCTCCCAAAGACTGGTGTACCCACAAATGTTAGCAGTGTGGCTTGCATCTCTTACGAGATTTTGTCATGAATCTGTAGAGAAGGCTGATGGATGAGTTTACTTGATGGCAGCTGTGGGAAAGTTTTTTAAAAAAAGAATTTTATGGGTATTTGTTTGTTTGAGGAATACCGCATTCTTACTTATTTTTGAAATAAATTTTTGATTTTTAGGTCACACCCAGATGTATTAAGGGCTTGCTCCTGGCTCTGTGCTCAGGGCTTATTCCTGCCTCTGCACTCAGGGATCACTCCTGGTGGGGTCCTGGGACTATATGGGATGCCCTGAACCAAAAGTCTGGTTGGCAGTGTGCAAGGCAAGTGTTTTATCTGCTGTACTATCTCACAGACCCTAACACCTTGTTCTTTAAATCAGATGTTTTTATTTATTTTATTTTATGTCTCCCTTTTTCTCAAAAGGTTATCGAGCATCCAAAGAACTTTTGTTGATTATTCCACAAATTAAGACAGTATACATTTTTTTTTGGGTCACATGCAGCGATGTTCAGGGGTTCTCCTGGCTCTGCACTCAGGAAAAACTCCTGGTGGTGCTCGGGGGACCATATGGGATGCTGGAAATTGAACCTGGGTTGGCCACATGCAAGGCAAATGCCCTACCAGCTGTGCTATCACTCTAGCCCCTAAGACAGAATACTTTTATTTTATTGATTCACTTACAGTGACATTATAAACCCATTACATGTTAACATAGACACCATATTTGTAATGTAAAGTGAGTTTCAAAGAAAAGGTATTTACGTAAGTGGCATTTACATTTTTGTAAATTTCTAATACTTGGTTTAATAGAAACAACATTTCTCTTTCTGCATTGTCTATTGTGGCATGTTTGAGTTGAAACATATATACATACATGCATTATGTACATAGAATGTTATGTATGTGTATATATCTATAACCTCATGATTAATCACTGGAAAGAGGAATATTTTAATAACCTTCCAGATAATTATGGATATTTTTCTTGGTACTGTATAAAAGATAGCATGTGATAGCTTTTAGTTGCAATATGGAATCTGAAATGTTAGATATGTCCCTTTTTTGGGATGGGTTAGGTGACACTCAGTAATGCTCATGGCTCAGTACTCAGGAATTACTCCTAGCAGTGCTTGGCGTGCCATATGGGATGCAAGGGATTAAACCTGTCTTGGCCAAATGTAAGGCAAGCACCCTCCCCGCTGTACTGTCTCTCCAGCCCCAATGTTAGATATTTCATGCTATTAAATTAATATCCATTAGTCTGAACCTTGACTCAATCTTATACCAGAATTTTTAAATCATGCCTTGGTCATTTATAAATATCACAAGTTTCGCAAGTTATGCAAAACTTCCAAATGGGATATTTCATTCTACACTAGTAAAAATCACATTTGTTGGCCTTACATCCTCGCTGTGTCAGAAACTTTATTGGGAAGCTGGTAAGTTCATGGCATTATAGGGGAGTTTTCAAGAAGTCAAATTTATTTTTTCCTTAAAAGCAAAAATACCACTGATAACAAATAATACCTTCCAGGTGTTTCCTTGAGCCGTATCAAACTTTATTTCTGAAATAACCAGGCCAGAATACCTAAGTAGGGACCATTGTCATTAATTTTTTAGATAAAAATGTTGCTTCATGATAAAATAAACTAGCTCAAACTCTCGTGAAGTTATGTTTTTTTTATTATGCTCAGTGAAGTTTATCCTTTTTTAAAAATAATTTTTAAAACGAATATCCATGAGATAGACCATTACAAAGCTGTTTGTGATGGGTTTCACTCATACAGTAATTCAACACCTTTCCCTCTACCAGTCTACCTGGAATTCCCACTACCAGTATCCTCCGTTTCCCTCCCAGCCCCTCCTCCCCTGAATTCTCCCCACCCCCTAGCCTGCCGGTATGGCAGGCACTTTTCTTCTTCCTCTCCTTTTGTGCATTATGGTTTGCAATACAGACACAAAGATGCCACCACGTTTGTTCAGGGGTTCGGTACTATTTTTGAGAAGGTAAGGCTGGAGTAGCTTTATTTTTAACTGGGTGGGAGCTTTGGAGTGTGGACATGATTGACAAGGCTTCTGAAACTACAGGAAGGTTGGGGGAGGTAGCCCTTTTCCCCATCCAGACCCCGAGAAAACTTGGAGATTTCAGTCACAAAACCTGCATACCCACATTTTAAACAGATTACATCTCGGTGAGGTTCGTTCCAAGACGTGAAGTTTGGCCTGGGCATGGCGGTGATTTTGGATTGTGGGACAAGCAGTTGCCATGGGCTCTGTTTGAGTGGCCACCACAATGACCTGCCCCCCTGCAATCTGTCCCAGTCTATTCAACTTGCGTGGATCCGAGATTAACTACAGTTTTTGATCTCTTTTGAGATTCATTTATGGATCTCTGAAGCAAGACCAGTAGAAGGGCTTACATAGTGGTGCTGGAATTGGTTTGTGGGGGTGGCTGCCATTGCTTCCAGGAGTATAGGGAAGTGGGAGAAGGTAGCCCACTCCAACTCCAAGAAGACCTGGAGATTTCAGTCACAAAACCTCTATATCTGAATTCTCAACAGGTTAATATCTTGGTGAGGTCCATCCTGAGACAGTGGAGTCCAGTGCGGGAGAGGGCATGGTGACAATTTTGTATTGTGGGAGCAAGTGGCTCCTGGGCGCTTTGTTTGGGTGGGCAACAGGCAATTCTGTCTCCCTTGATTTACCCTGATCTGTTAAGCCTCCTTCGATTTACCCTGGTCTGTTAAGTCTGACATTAGTTGCGGGTTTTGGTTTCTTTATGGTTTATTTATGGTCTCTGAAGCCAATGAATGAGTTTGTATAGCTGATGGTTTGTGGGCGTGGCTCCCACATACCTAACTTTTGGTGGTTTAATTTCTCAGGAAACGACTTGGAGTCCGGCCAGAGGCACAGTGGGAGTTTTTGGGGTATCAGGAAGCCTGAAGGCACCATCAGGCTGCTGATCCACTCGCCCCACGGATCCAGGTTGACCTGCTGATGGCACCGGGCCCTCAAGTACTTCTCCTTGAGACAGCCAGTCAGCCATTGTGGTTTATGTAGTCGGAAATGTGTCAAATAGACATAGAAATATTAAATGAACTTATTATAAAGAGTGGGTTTTAATAAATTTTCACCAATCAGGGGACATTCTTAAGTGAAAGAAGTGAAAGAGGCCTCCCTCCATCCCTGTCTTCCTACTAAAGAATTCACAGAAAATTGAGAGGTTTCTTATTCTTTGTTGTTGTTTTAGGGCCATACCTGGCAGTGTTGGAGGGTCATACTTGGCTGTGTTTCAGGGCTGCCCTTGGCTGTGTGTATGGTGACAGTATGTTACTGAGGGTGGAATCTGGGCCTCTTATGCAGAGCATGTGCTTAACCCTTTGAGCTGCCAGGCAGTTTCTTGAAGGTTTTAGTCAGCTGCTGATACAGTACGAGAGTTTATAGGCAGCTATTAGTAATCTGAAATTATACTGAGCACAAGAATCAGACTTGGTAGTACTGTTATTCTTTACTATAATGTTAATTCATATTTATGCATTTGGTGTGCAATTGTGCATGCCCACCACCACCATTGTGCCAAAAATCATTTCCCATGACTTTTTTTTTTTTTTGAGGAGGGAGGCCATTGCTGGCCATTCTCAGGGCTTACTGATCCCTTCTGTGAGACCTTGGGGGAACTGCACCTGGCGCTGGGGAGGGGAGGAAGCATGTATTGGTCACGTGTAGGGCAAGTGCCTTAACCCTTGGATGCCTCCCCACTCTCCCTCTACCGCTTAAGTCACTTTTAGTCACTTTCAGTCTGTCTCTCCCTTCCCAACCTTTGTGACCCCCCAGTCCTGCTGTCAGAGCTCAGGGATCTGCTTCGTTTGTCACTGCTTATTCCTCTCCTTGTTTCTTGACGCACCATAGAAGAGTGATGATATCTGGCAGCTCCCAGTCACTTTCTTAGCCTGGCGACCTCTGGTCCGACCCAAGCTACAGCAAGAGAGGGTTTCATCTGAGAGTGGAGTATTATCTGTGTATATTGCTACAATTTATCACTCATCTGTCATCCGGTAGCTGGTTTGGTTCTAGACCAGGGCTATTGCAAATAATATTTCATTGAACATTGGTGTGCGTATATTTTTTCAAATTAACTTTTGCGGTCACGCAACCTCTTATTGTCTAGTTTTTGCTCTCAGAGAACCCGGCAGGCTACCGAAAGTGTATGCCCACGTATATGCCTGACTGGGAACACCTGAAAGGTGATTAGAGGCTGCCCCAAAAGCCTCCATCCCTCTGTGAGAGCCCGGCAAACTACTGAGAGTATCCTGCCCATACGGCAGAGCCTGGCAAGCTACCCATGGCATATTTGATATGCCAAAAATAGTAACAATGATGGTCTTCATTCCTCTGACCCTGAAAGACCTCTCAATATGCCATTGGGCTACACTAGCACCTGACAGGGATGAATGGAGACACTACTGGTGCTCGCTCGAGCAAATCGATGAACAACGGGATGACAGTGACAGTGACAGTGTGAACTTTTTAAATTCTTTGCATAGATGCTGGAGCGATAGCACAGTGGTAGGACGTTTGACTTGCACGCAGCCCGGCTGAGCTGGGTTCAATTCCTCCGCCCCTCTCAGAGAGCCCGGCAAGCTACTGAGAGTATCTCGCCTGCAAGGCAAAGCCTGGCAAGCTACCCGGGACGTATTCAATATGCTAAACACAGTAACAACAAGTCTCAAAATGGAGACGTTACTGGGCCTGCTTGAGCAAATTGATAAGCAACGGGAGGACAGTGCTATAGATGCTAAGGGGTGAATTTGCTGGATCATATCATAGTTTCATTTTTAAGTTTTTCAGGAGCCTTACTATTTTGTGTAGAGGCTGAACCAGATGACATTCCCACCACAGGGAATGAAGGGAATCCTTTTCACTGCATCCATGCCAGTACTGGTTGCTTCTTGGCTTTTTGATAGAGGCCATTCTTACTTATGTTAGATGGTATTTCATTTTGATTGCATTTTCCCTGGTATTCGATGATAAATACTCTTTTTATATGCCCTTTGACCCTCTGTATGCCTTTGAGGAATTGTCTATTCAGTTCCTTCCCCATTTTATGATTTTTAAAAGCATTATGAATCTTTATATATTTTGGATATTGACCTATATCATATGTATGTTATGAAAATATTTTCTCCCATTCAGCAGGCTTCTTTTTATTTCAGTTATTTTTATCAGTGCAGAAACTTTTTATTTATTTTTGCTTCTGCTTTTTTCCCTTTTTGCCAGTGAAAGGGTATCATTGAAGACACCCTGAATTCAATGTTATGGAGAGTTCTGCCAACATTTTCCTCATATTTAATGTATTTGGATCTAACATTGAGGTCTGTAGTCCATTTTGAATCAACTTTTGTTGATTTATGAGCTAGAGGTACAATTCCATCTTTTTGCTAACTAGATTTTCCAGAATAATTTGTTGAAGAGACTTTCCTTCTTCCACTTAATGCTCCTGTGTCATAAATTAACTGTCTATATATTTGAGAACACTCCTGGGCTCTGAATCTTACACTGATCCAAGAGTCTGTTTTGATTCTAGTGCCACACTGTTTCGATTACTATATAAGGCTCGGGAATGTATTGACTCACATTGTGGTTTTTTAAAAATTTTTTATTTTCAGAATTCCTTTGGTTAATCAGGGAATTGTATGATCCACACAATTTTTACTTCTCTTGAAGAATGGCTTTGGAACTTTGATACGGATTGCAGGAAGTCTAGGTAATGCCCTGTATAGGATGGTCATTTTAACAAATCTGACATCTTTCAAATTATGGACAGGGAATATTTTTCTATTTCCTAATCTTTTCTTTCTTTCCCTGCATTCCCTTCCCTTGCCTTCCCATTTCCTTTCTTTTTCTCCCACACAGGAACCACAACCTGTGGCCCATACAGTATTGGGGACTGAACAGGGGTCAGCTACATGCAAGGCAGCACTTCGGTACTATCTCTGTAGCCTCTATTTTTTTTAATATTTTATTTTTTTATTAGTGAAACACCATGAGGTACAGTTGTAGACTTACAAGTTGTTGTGCTTGGGTTTCAGTTATGCAATGATCAAGTACCCATCCCACCACTGGTGCCCATTCTCCACCCCCACCAATCCCAGTATCCCTCCGACCCCCATATCCCCCATCCAACCCTGCCTCTGTGTCAGGGCACACTCCCTTTTGTTCTATCTCTCTTTTTGGGTTCTAGCTTCTATTTTTAATAGAAAAAAGGATGGGAAGCATTCTGTTTTGACTTTAAACTACACTATGGATCTATAGTAATCAAAGCAATGTAGTTTTTGTGTAAAAGTAGACACACAGAACAGTGTAATGGAATTGACAGCATAGAAATGAACCTTGAAGTCAACCCTAATGTACATATTAATCAAAGTTCATTCACAACAAAAGAGCTAAGAACATATAATGGAGAAAAGAAGCTTTTTCAATAAGCGTTACTGGACAAACTGAAAAGCTACATGCAGAGAATGAAGCTGGATTGCTGTGTGAAGTTTGGCACAGAAACATTCAGTCAAAATGGACCAAAGACTCGGTTGTTAAGACCTGAAGCCCTAAAATACATAGAAGAAAACATAGGCAAACACTTCATGATGATAGGTTCAGGGGTGGACTCCTTTGGCATGGAAAACAAAAATATAAATAAGCACACAGGCTTCTCAGACTCTTAACAGTTCTACATAGCAAAATAATCCTTAGGACAAAAAAGACACCCAGGACTGGGGAAATAGCTCTGAGGGCTGGAACACATACTTTGCATGCAGGAGACCCTGGTGCAGTTTGTGGCTCCAGGTGGTTGTCTTAGTACTGCTATGTGTGACTCCTGATTACTGAGTCGGGTGTAGGCCTGGGTGGGCCTGTAGTACACTGGGTGGGCCACCTGAAACAAACACAACAGCTAAGCAGAGAGAGATAATCTACTGAATGGGAGAAATATTTGTATACCGCACATCTGACAAAGAGCTAGTAACAGACATATAAAAACTTACAAAACTTAACAAAAATCCCCTAAATCCACAAAAAATTGAGAGAAGAGTTGATCAGACTTTTACTAAAGAATATATAACAGATGGACACATGAAAAATGCTCATTGTGTCTTATCACCAGGAAAATGCAAATTAAGATTACAGTGAGCTATAACCTCACACTAGTGAAAGTGTAGCATTTAATGAAGCCCAGAAACAGCAATGACTGGTAGGTGTGTAGACAGACAGGAACTAGTATTAGACCAGGGAGATGGTAACTTCTTCACTCTCTATGGAAGACAGGATGGAGGGTGCCCCCAATTAAAAGTACAACTACTATTTTGTTCATCAGCTTCTTGACATCAGCCCCCTGAACATAAAACCCTCACAAAGATGAAGCAGTTACTCACTGACGCACTTTTGATGGTGCCCACTGCCTTCCACCGGTGTCTCAGAACTTCATAAATTCTGCTTGTAATGAAGACTTTGTAGTCCCACACAGCTCCCGCGCCTCCTCTCTTAAGCCCATAGTAATGGTGACTACTTTTTCTTTCTGTTAATTTGTCTCTAAATACATTATAGAAGTGGAATCTTACTCTTGTCTGCGGTGTCTTATTTAGCAGTGTATGTTCAAGGTTCATTTCATATGGTAGCACATAGCAGAATTTTTTTTCTTTTTAAGACTGATGAGGGACAGAGAGATAATGGGTAGAGTGCTTGCCTTGCACATGACAGACCTGAGTTCAATCCCACATATCACATATGGTCCCCTGAGCATCACTCTTCCCCCCCACCCCCCAAAAAAAGAAGATGATGTTCTGTTTTGAATATAACATTTTTTTTTGTGGATTCAGGTTTCTTTGTGAATGGGATTTCAAATTTTTTTGTCTCCTCTATTTTGTTATTTGTATATTGAAAAACCATGGATTTCTACACGTTGTTTTAGTAGCCTGTCACTGTTTACAAGTCTGTTGTTTCTAGGAGCTTTTTTGGCGGAGTATTTAGGATTTTCTAAATACAGTGTCATGTCATCTGCAAATAGTGATAGTTTGACTTCTTTTCTGATCAGGATTCCCTTAATAACTATTTCTGCTAAATTTTATGCCAAGGACTACTGATACTGTATTGGATAGTGGTGGTGAGAGTTAGCAGTCTTGCTTTGTGCCTGACCTTAGAGGGATGTTTTCTGTGATATTATTTTGAATGGGTGCTGGATCTTGTCAGATGTTTTCTCTGCATCTGTTGGTTTGAGCATATGATTTTTATTTTTCTTTCTGTTGATATGGTGTATTATGTTGACTGTGTATATTAAACCATCCTCGTAACCTCGGGATGGGTTGTACTTGGTCATGGTATATGATCTTTTTGATGCATTGCTGTATTTGGTTTGCTAATATTTTGTTGGGGATGTTTGTATCTGTATTCATCAATGACATAGGTCTATAACTTTCATTTTGGTATCTAAGTAATGTTTGCCTTACAAATGTTTGGGAGGATTCCTGCCTTTCCTGATTCTTCTACTTTCTGAAAACGCCTGAAAATTATTGGGAGTAGGTCTTCTATAAAGGTTTAGCAGGATTCACTAATAAAATCATTTGGGTCTTGACTTTTGTTTTTGGGGAGACTTTTAATTACTATTTCAATTTACTTCACAATAATTGGTATTCTTCTTGATTTCATCATAGAAGGTTATAGGAGTTCAAAAATGTATCCATTTTTCCAGGTTCTCCAGTTTCATGGCAAAAAGTTTCTGTTTTTCTTTTGGGGCCACACTGTAACCATTCTCAGGGCTTACTCCTGGCTTTGTGTTCAGGGATCACCCTGGCAGTGCTCCAGGGACCATATGAGATGTCTAAGATTGAACTTGGGGCAGCCATGTGGAAGGCAAGTACCTTAACTGCTGTTTTGTCTCTCTGGCCCTAATCGCGGCCTACATATTTTTGAAGTAATCCTAGATGATCATTTGAATGTCTGTGATATCATCTCGTGACAGTTCCCTTTTCATTTCTGATTTATTAGGGTTTTCTTTCTTCATTTCTTTCTTTCTTTCTTTCTTTCTTTCTTTCTTTCTTTCTTTCTTTCTTCTTTTTGAGTCAAGTTAATGGTTTGTCAATCTTGACGAAGAAGTCTGACCATCTCGTAGGTGGGTGGCTACGCATCCTTTTGATGTCCTGTGGAATCCAGACGGTAATAGCTCTAGTCCAGCAGTCATCTCCAAATCGCATTACATGTCCAGCCCATCTGATTTTCGATGCCTTGGCAAACGAGACAGTTTTCCTGATTTTCGATTGTTGATGGAGGTTGGAACTCTGGATTCTTTCTCTCACTTGAGTGAAGCGTGATACTCCAAGCATAGCTCTTTCGATTCCTCTTTGGGAGACCCGAATAGCTTTCTCATCCTGTTTTCGTAGGACCCAGGTCTCTGAGGTGTATGTTAATGCAGGAAGAACAGTGGAGTCAAAGAGATGTGCCTGGAGCCGGAGGTTCTTTGTCCCCTTAGCTATTTCTTCGACACTCTTGAAGGCCTTCCAAACCAAAGGCCTTCTTCCTCCTGTGCAACTCAGGTGCCAGCTCATTTGTCATGTTGACTTCTCAACCTAGGTACATATAACTGTTGCATTTGGAGATGGTCGTTTCAATGAGAGCAAATGGAACGTCAGGAACAAGACCATTTCTCATAAACATTGTCTTCGTGAGATTCAGCTGTAGTCCAACCTTTCCACCAAAGTCAGCCAGCATTTGTGCTGCTTGGCTAATGTTTGATGTTATTAGAATGATGTCATCAGTGAAGCAGAAGTGGTGTAGTTGTCAACCGTCTATCTTCACTCCCATTCCTTCCCATTTCAGTCATCACATGACGTTCTCAAGGGTGGTACTGAAGAGTTTCGGTGAAATGGTATCACTCTGCTGAACCCGTCTCTTGACATGGATGATCACTTCCTTGTAGAATGGTGAGATCCTGGTAGAGAATCCATACTATAGCTCACGGAGGATCCTGATATATTGAGTTTGAATGCCCTTTTTGGCTAGGGCTTCGATGACTGCTTCCGTCTCAACAGAATCAAAGGCCTTCTTGAAATCAATGGACGTTAGACAGAGCAGCATCTTGAAGTCCCAAGAAATCTCAGTGAGCTTGGTTATCGTGTGGATATGGTAGATCATGCTGAATCCTTTTTGGAATCTGGCTTTGTCTCATGGTTGTCCTTCATCTAGTGTTCTGCCAATCCTATGACTTGAGTGAACAGCTTAGAGATGACAGACAACAGGCAGATTGGGTAATAGTTGCCAATGTCGTGGATGTCTCCCTTCTTATACAGTAAAATAGTCCTGCTGGTTTTCCATAGGGATGGGACCTTGCATTCAGACAGGTAGCATTTGAATAGCTTAGCCAGTGTATTGATGAGTACTGATGGTGAGTTCTTCAGGTGTTCGGGTTTGACCTTGTTTGGGCCAGGTGCTTTTTGCTTCTTTACTGAGGAAATTGCATGTTGGATTTCAGAAGGGAGAACGTTGGGAACGACATATCCATCCTGTGGAATTTGGTGTGTGGGCAGGTGGACGTGGCTATTGAAGAGATCCGAGTAGAAGTCATGGTTAATCTTCTCCATTGCCCTTCTGGAAGATGTGATAGATTCATTAGTGTGTTGGAGGGCAGTATCTTAGTCTTGTAGTTGGCAAAGGACAGGCGGGCATTGCGAATGCTTTTCCTGGCTTCTGCCGCATATGCCAGCACAGTGGGTAGGACGTTTGCCTTGCACTTGGTCGACATGGCCTACCTGAGTTCAATTCCTCCATCCCTCTTAGAGAGCCTGGCAAGCTACCGAGAGTATCTCGCTTGCGCAGCAAAGCCTGGCAAGCTACCCGTGATGTATTCAATATGCCAAAAACAGTAACAACAAATCTCACAATGGAGACATTACTGGGCCTGCTCGAGCAAATCAATGAACAACAGGAGAGTGTGTGTTCATTATTGAAAATTCATTATTAAAAATGAAAATGCTGCTTAGCAAGCTTGGAGTAAACAAACGGTTCTTAATCTGGTAGAGGGTGAGTGTAAGTGCCAGGAGCGAGTTACTTCAGTGTCGAGAACTGAGGAGTTTGTCCTTTAAGCTCCATTAATGTGTCTTGCAAAACTGGGTGTAAGGCTATGAATTCCCTAAGCTGTTTCCTGTCCATGAAGCTCTGTATCTTTCTTTCAAATCCAAATAATAATCTGATTGAGTAAAGTGTTCTCGGTGAGGTGTTCATTTCATTGAGTTTTGGACTGCATCTCTCCTTTCTGGCTATGAGAATCTCTTTGGATAGATCTGCTGTGAATCTTAAGGACTTTCCTTCACATGTAAATTCCTTTTTGTTTTTGCTGCTTTCAATAATCTGCTTCTGTCTTTGGATTTTGTCATTCGAAGTACAATGTGTATTGAAATATTGCTCCAAGTCTCTTTTAGCTGGGCCCCTTTGACCCTCCTGGATCTGGGTGGCTGCATTTCTGAACTCTGGGCAATTCTTACCAATGGTTTCAGAAAGTGTTGTTTCTTCATTGAATTTGCTCTCTGTTTCTCAGGTTGCTCCCGTGGTGGTTATATAGTTCCTCATGATTAGTTCTCTGTTGCTGTTGATCTGCTTTTTTTTCTAGCTGTTTTCGACATTAGCCTAGGAGCTCCTTAGCCTTCGTCAGCAGCCTTTATTCTGCCTCTCAGATCTTCTGTTGACTTTTTTTTTTTAAATATCACCTCCCATGCTCTTAATTTCTGATATTTCTGATTATAATGTTCTTATGCTAACTTTCATTCTTTCTTTTGCTCTGCTGTCTGTGCCATTGTTTCTCTGAGTTCTTCAGACACGATCACAGTGGTGTCTCTAAGTCAGTCTCAGATAATTTATGGAGCTGGTTGGTGCAGGCTGAGCCTTCCATGTCTGTTTCCACCTGCTGACCTTGGTAGGCTCTTGGGTGTCCTCCTCTGTGTCCTTGAGTACAGGAATACAGCTCTTGGGGTACTCACCAGTGGGTTTGCAGTGCTCCTGCTGCGCTAAGGTTGAGTCTTTGCAGTTAGTCTTCCCTGGGGTCTATCAGTGGTTTGTCTGAGAGTTGCTCTTTCCCTGCACCCAGTTTTCACTCAGTGACAGGAAGTGTGAGTATGAGCAGTGTGAAGTTTAAGGAGAGGCCTCAGAGGTGCGGGGCTGGGCCTGCTGATATGGTGAATGCACTAATTCCCATAATGCCCCAGAGAAGTCAGCTGGAGAGAGATTCCTTTCACCTGGGAGGGTCGGTGAGTAGGCAGAGTTTTTTTTTTCTTTTTTTTTTCATCTAGAACTTTTGAAAACAGGCAGACCTCTTTAAGAGAACACTATAAAGTTCCCAATATCTTTGTTTAAACAAGAGTGACATATTTTATGGAGCTGACCATTAATGGGATCTGTACAGATGGCAGTGTTGTTCTTCCAAGACACTTAATCACTTCACTTAATCACTTAACTTCCCGTTAGTCGTCGATTTGCTCGAGCGGGCGCCAGTAACGTCTCCATTTGTCCCTGTCGCGTGCTAGTGTAGCCCAATGGCATCTGTTCGCTCCGGGAACATGAAGGGCCTCAAACCGATCGTTCATGATCTTGACGAAGAAGTCTGACCATCTCGTTGGTGGGCGGCCACGCGGTCTTTTGACATCCCGTGGAATCCAGTCGGTAATAGCTCTAGTCCAGCGGTCGTCTTTAAATCTCATTACGTGACCAGCCCATCTGATTTTCGACACCTTGGCAAATGAGACAGCGTCCCTGATTCTTGATCGTCGATGGATGTCAGAACTCCGGATTCTTTCTCTCATTTGAGTGAGAGCTTTTCTTTACCGATAGCTTTTCTTTACCGATAGGAACCCCAAATAGCACACACCCTGTCTTTGGCTGTTTGGGGGCTGCACTCTAGGAAAAGTTTTTTTTTTCTTTTTGGGTCATGCTCCGTGATGCACAGGGGTTACTCCTGGCCCATGCACTCAGGAATTCCTCCTGGCGGTGCTCACAGGACCAGATGGGATGCTGGGCATCGAACCCGGGTCGGCTGTGTACAAGGCAAATGCCCTGCCAGCGGTGCTATCATTCCAGCCCCCGAAAATAATTTTTTTAATTTCATCTAATTTTGTAAATATAATACTTATAAGCACCTAATCTTTTTTTAATTTTTAAACTTTATTTTCATAAGGTTGTTCACATTAATTGATTACATTCAGTATCCCACCACCATTACACCTTCCTATCACCACTCAAGCCTGTCTGCCATAGGCAGATGCTAGATAATTTATTTTCTATTGGCCATTATGCATATCATGAGAGGTCACGCGACCGCACTCTTGGAATTCTAAAATTGTGAATGATGGGGATCAGAGACATCTCTGTAGGGAGCTAATCCATTCTGAGATTTATTGGTGAGTTTCTGGATTATGTGGCCTGGAGTCTTCATTCCCTGGACCCTAGTACCTGGGTTTTTTTTCTGGAAGTTTGTGACCATCAGGGGTTCATTTGGAGTAGGTGGAGAGAGAACACCTGCTCCGTCTGAGACACCCCAGTGAAATCAGCTTGGCACGGGGTCCGGAGAAATCTCCGGCAAGCTGCTGTCTTCCAGGATTCACTGTTTAGTCTAATCCAACTTTATATATATTACAGGTGATGAACACTGTTGATTTATCAATTTGGGTGGAGTAACTACACATTTTGTTTGTTACAGTGGCCTTTAAAACCATAAAGAGTCAGTCTGTTAGCTTACTTCACTAATTGCATCTTTTTTTAAATTGAATCACAGTGAGATACACAGTTACAAAGTTGTTCATGATTGGATTTTATAATACATTGTTCTAGTACCCAATTCCAGTGTACATTTTCTACCACCAAGCTTTCCAGATTCCCCTCTCCCCACCATTACTACCCATGGCTCTATATCAGGCTCTCTCTCTCTCTCACTTTCTTTCTGTCTCTCTTTCTCCCTCCCTCCCTTCTTCCCTCCCTCCCCCCCCCCCCCCATTCTATGTCTGTCCCTCTCCTTGGACTCATTCACTCAGCATGTCCACCCATTTATAAGCAAATTGCAAATTCCATGACTTCATTTTTTTCCTAATGGCTACGTAGTTTTCCATCTTGTTAGATGTATTTCATTATGTAGTTTCTTTATCCAGCCATCTGTTCTTGGGCACTTGGATTGTTTCCAGACTCTGAGTATTGTGAATAGAGCTGCAATGAACATAGAATTACATGTGATGTTTCTACTCTGTTTTTGAGTTCCTAGGGTATATTCCCAGTAGTGGCATTGCTGGGTCAAATGTTCAATTTCTAGTTTTCTGAGGAATGTCCCTATTATTTTCCAAAAAGTCTGGATCAATTGGCATTCCCATCAGCAATGAAGGAGAGTCCCTTCTCCTCACATTTGCACCAGCACTGGTTGTTCTTGTTCTTTTTGATGTGTTCCAGTCTCTGTTGTGTGAGATGATATCTCGTTGTTCTGGTTTGTATCTCACTGATAATTAGTGATGTAGAGCATTGTTTCATGTGTCTTTTGGCCATTTGTATTTTTTCTTTGAGGAAGTTTCTGTTCATTTTCTCTTCCAGTTTTTTGATGAGGTAGGATTTTTTTTTCTTGTAAAGTTATACCAGTGTCTTACATGACTTTGATATCAACCCTTTAAAAATCAGTTGGACCCTAAAGGAGAGAGTAAATGGGAATCTGCCTGCCACAGAGGCGGGGGGCAGGGGGGGGTAGGGTGATGGGAGGGATACTGGGAACATTGGTAGTGGAGAATGGGCACTGGTGGGGAAATGGGTACTCAATCATTGTATGACTGAAACGTAAGCACGAAAGTTTGTAAGTCTCTAACTGTATCTCATGGTAATTCATTAAAAAATAAAATAAAACTGTATCCCAAAATTCCTTTGTCCTATGATTTTTATCTTTATTCAAAAGGATGATAAATGATGTCAGTAAAAATTGTTGCCAGTAATTATCAAATACAATGTCCAGACAAATCCAAATAAAAAATACATTCTGAAAAGAAAAATAAATTAGTTGGGTATTGGATAAATAATTTTTCCCATTCCACGAACTGTCTTTGTATCGTAGTTACTGTTTCTTTTGAGGTGCAGAAGCGTCTTAGTTCCATTTGTTTATCTTTGCTTCCACTTGCTTGGTCAGTGGTGTTTTATCTTTTTCTTCCATATATCTTATGAATTCAGGACTGTTGGTGAGATCTTTAATCCCTGTTTTAAACTGACTTTTGTGCGTGGCATTAGAAAGAGGTCTGAGTCCATTATTTTTATTTATTTTATTTTCATGTAGCTGCTCAGTTTTCCCAGAATCATTTGTTGCAGATGTTTTCCTTGCTCCACTTCATATTTCTTGCTCCTTTCTCAAAGATTAAATGATCATATTTATATGAGGAAGGATCTTCAACTCTATTTCATTCATCTGCAGGTCAGTCTTTATTCCAGATTTGCAGAGTTTTAATTACTACCACTTTGTAGTATAATTTGAAGTTGGGTGATGCCTCCTATCTTCTTCTTCCCAATGATTGCTTTGGGTATTCATGGGGTTTTATGTTCTAAATCAATTTCTGGAGTGCTTGATCGATATCTTTGAAAAATGTCATGGGTATCCATATAGGGTTTCCATTGAATTTATATAATACTTTGGGGAGTATTGCCATCTTGACAATGTTAATTCTCCCAGTTCATAAGCAGGTGATGAGTATCCATTTCCTGTGTCCTCTTTTATTTCTTGGAGTAGTGTTTTGTAGTTTTTTTCTTTATACAGGTCCTTTACCTCCTTAGTTAAGTTGATTCTGAGGTACTTGGTTTTATAAGGCACAATTGTGAATGGGATTGTGTTTTTAATATCATTTTCTCCTCTTTCATTATTTTTATATAGGAAGGCCGTGGACTTTTGGGTATAGATGTTGTAACCTGCCACTCTACTTTATAAATCTATTGTTTCTAGGAGCTTTTTGGTAGAGTCTTTAGGGTTCTTAAGTATAGTATCATATCATTTCCAAATAGTGAGAGCTTGACCTCTTCCTTTCCTATCTGGGTGCCCTTGATATCTTTTTCTTGCCTAACTCCTATGGCAAGTACTTACCCTACTATATTGAGTAGAAGTGGTAAAAGTGGGCAGCCTTGTCTTGTCTGTCCCTCGTCTTAGAGGGAAGACTTTTAGTTTTTCCCCATTGTGGATAATGCTTGTGGTGGACTTGTGTTAGATGTCTTTGACTATATTGGGCTGGAGAGATAGCACAGCAGGTAGGGTGTTTGCCTTGTACATGGCTGACTGGGCTGACCCGAGTTTGATTCCTCCGCCCCTCTTGGAGAGCCTGGCAAGCTACCAAGAGTATCTCGCCCGCACAGCAAAGTCTGGCAAGCTACTTGTGATGTATTTGAAATGCCAAACACAGTAACAACAAGTCTCACAATGTTACTGGGCCCACTCAAGCAAATTGATGAACATTGGAAGGTCAGTGACACTGACTATATTGAGGAAAGTTCCTTCAACTCCTGTTTTATTGAGAGTTTTAATCTTGTCCAATGCTTTCTCTGCACCTATTGATATGATCATATGATTTTTATTTTTTTCTTTTGTTGATATGTTATATTATGTTGAGTGACTTGCGAGTGTTAAACCATTCTTGCATCCCCCAGATAAATCTTATTTGTCATGGGGTATGATCTTTTTTGATGAGTTATTAGATTATTTTTTGCTAATATTTTGTTGAAGATCTTTACATCTGTGTTCACCAGGGACATTGGCCTGTAATTCTCTTTTTTTGTGATGTCTCTGTCTGCTTGTGGAATCAGGGTGATATGTGCCTCATAGAAACTGGGAGTGTTTCTGTTTCTACAATTTCCTGGAAAAGTCTGAAGATGATTGGCAGTAGGTCCTTTTTAAAAGTTTGGAAGAATTGACTAATGAATCCATCTGGGTCCAGGCTCTTGTTTTGGGGAAGACTTTTGATAACCATTTTAATTTCTACCATAGTGATAGGTTTGTACTGATATTCTTGATCATCTTGTTTCGGTTTGGGACATTAGACAAATCCAGAAATTTATTTATTTCTTCAAGTTTCTTTTGTTTTGTGGCATTCGGATTCTCCAAGTAATCTCTGACGATCTTTTGAATTTCTGTGGTTTCTGTTGTGGTGTTCCCTCTTTGTTTCTGGCCCCATCATTATACTGCCAACGGCCTTGAAATCCAGCACATCCACCACCCTGTCTAAACCTAGCTTGTAGGAAAACACTGGTTTATGCTTTCTCCTCTACCACAGAGAGTTTAGGTTTACCAGATGATACCCATCACAGTGCTCCTGAATCACCTCCATTCCTCTGTGTTTATTGGAATGCAGCTCTAAACATTTTAGGATAACATTGTTATGTCCTGTTTCCCTTGCCACAGGGAGCTTAGGTTTGTCACAGTGCTCCTGAGACACTTCCATTCCTTTGGGTTTATCTGTAAACTCTTCTCTGTCCTCTTTCCCAAGCGGTCTATCATCCTTTCCCCCTTAATCAGACTCTGTTAACTGGTAGGGTCAGATTCCTCAGAAATCTATGATTTTATATTTATGAATGAAATATTGCCTTTCTCCTCTCCTTACGACTTTTGAATAGTTTACTTTAAAGCAATGTCCTTTTTGTATATGGACACAGGAAGACAGTTAATATTATGCTTTTGTAACTTGGGAGTTAATTGACTCCAAATAATATTTACTCCTGGGCATCTGCCTTTCAAGGCCGTTGGTAGTATAGGGGATGATGGGGACAGAATTGGAAAGGGGCTCTTCAGACAGAGGAGCAATGGGTGGTGTTTGGTTATTGGGCATCTGGTAGAAGAACATTTTGTGCGTAGGCCTTTGCTTGAGATGGTAGCAGAACTGGAGAAGTGGGAGCAAGTGGTTATTTCTCCCTAAGAGAGAAATGAGAAGACTTTATTGTGATGGAAGTGACCCTGTAGAGATGAGAGAGTACATTCCACAGTTGGTAGGAACTGTCCCTCAAAGAGACGCTACTACTTTGTTTCTTTCTTGTTTTACCACACTTGTTTGGCAAAGCCACAGCATGGTGAAATTGCTTTCTGCTCTTCCTATTACACCATCCTGTAATGAACACAAACACATAGATTTTTACTTTGTTGCAAAACTAAAGATATCTCAGGCTTCTGCAATAAAATGTTCTATAAGAAGCACACTAGTTTAGCCCTGGGATAATAGGTTAGTTAGTCTGGGAGACTCTTAAGTAGTCCCAGAAGGTAAAAAGTCAGTCTCTTAGGAAGATTCTGGCTATTAGCCATTCGCACAGTGGTCAGCCATGACATGTGTAGGTGGTAAGAAGTTCCTCTTCTTTGTTTTCTTTGGCATTTCAAGCCCATGGCTTTGAGCTTCCAGTTCTTCTGCATAGGGCACTGGGGGGCACTAGGAGCCACAGTTCCTTGGGAAAAAGGACAGATGGTGCTTCATAACACTTTGGAAGTTGAGGGGCTGGAGTCAGGTGGGTATGGCATTTGCCTTCATGTGGCCTGCTGGGCTGGCCTGATGCCCCAAATGGCCCCCTGAGCCCTGCCAGGGCTGATTCCTAAGTATGGAGCCAGGTGTGACCCCAAAACAAACAAAAAACCCAAACCAAAACCCTTTGTTAACTTGGAGATGCTTTGACTTTATAGTTAGTTAAACGTGTAGGACTTTTTTTCTCTCCCTCACAGCCCTCCCCCGCCCCCCCCTCCCCCAGCTCTGTTTTTGCCAAACTATCTCTGCCTCCAGAGACTGCATTTGGGCTAGAGGCAGAGCCCATTTGGGAGCAGCACCTGAGGGAATGTGAGGACAATGCAAAGTGTCTTTAAAGGCACTTCAAGTACACTATATGTAATTACCCCCCCTTTTTTTTTTTTGGTTGTAACAGGCATTTGAAACATATTCCAAGTCATTCCACAGTATGGAAGCAGCAGTCTAATCCGTTGTTTGGGAGGGGAACTTTCCAGGTGATTGCATTTGCCCTCTCCATAGAGAAAGGAAAGGGTGAACCTGCCTTAATAGAGATAGCCCAGAGAGAGACGCACTGCGGGCTGCCTCAGTGCTGTGTATGGAACTAGCCAGACTGAAGGAAGCGGGTTCCAATAGGAGTCAGCCTAAAGGAAAAAGTGCTGTTTAGGTTTCCAGCTTTAAGGTATCTCAGGGAAACTTTCTTTTCTTTTTTTTCCTTTCTTTTTTCTTTTCTTTCTTCTTATTAAAAGACTTTTTTAAAGAAAAAAATTAATCACTGTGAGATACAGTCACAAAGCTTTCATGATTGAGTTTCAGTGATATAATGATCTAATACCCATCCCTCCACCAGTAAACATTTTCTACCACCTGTGTTTCCAGTATCCCTCCTGCCACCCCACCCCACCCCCTACCTTTATGGCAGACAATTTCCTTTTTACTCTCTCTCTCTACTTTTGGGCATTATGGTTTGCAATACAGATACTAGGGCCATCATGTTTGGTTCTTTATCTACTTTCAGCACACATCTCCCATCTGAAGAAGTCCCTCCAGCCGTCGTTGATTTTAGTGATCCCTTCTCTGTCTCAGCTGCCTTCTCCCCCAGGTCATAAGGCAGGCTTTCAACCATGGAGCAATCTTCCTGGCCCTTGTCTCTACTATCCTTGGGTGTTAGTCTCATATTACATTATTTTATATTCCATAAATGAGTGCAGTCACTGTATGTCTGTCCTCAGTCATTCTGTGTCTTTCCCTCTCTTTCTGACTCATTTCACTTAGCATGATATTCTCCATGTCCATCCATTTATAAGCAAATTTCTTAACTTCATTTTTCCTAATAGCTGTATAGTATTTATTCCATCGTGTAGATGTACCAAAGTTTCTTTAACCAGTTCTCTGTTCACGGGCACTTGTTTCCAGATTCTGGCTATTGTGAACAGTGCTGCAATGAACATATAGGTACAGATGTCATTTCTACTGTGCTTTTTTGCACCCTTGAGATGTATTCCCAGAAGTGGTATTGCTGGGTCATAGGGAAGATCAGTTTCTAGTTTTTTGAGGAATGCCCATATTGTTCTCCATAAGGGCTGGACCAGTCAGTATTCCTACCAACAACAAAAGAGAATCCCATTTTCCCCACATCCATGCCAGCACTGGTTGTTCTTGTTCTTTTTGATGTGTGCCAATTGCTGGGGTAAAAGATGATATCGCATTGTTATTTTGACTTGCATCTCCCTCATGATTCGTGATGTAGAGCATTTTTTCATGTGTCTTTTGGCCATTTGTATTTTTTGAGGAAGTTTCTGTTCATTTCTTCTCCCCATTTTTTGATGGGGTTGGGGTCTTTTTCTTGTGCAGTTCTACTAGTAATGCCTTGTGTATCTGGGATATTAACCCCTTATCTGATGGATAGTGAGTAAATAATTATTTCCATCCCATGGGCTCTCTGTGTATTTTAGTCACTGTTTCTTTTGAGGTGCAAAGCCTCTAGTTTGATGTAGTCCCGTTTGTTTAGTGTTGTTTCCACTTCCTCAGTTAGTGGTGTTTCATCCTTAAAGGTGTCTTTAGCTCCAGTGTCATGGAGGATTCTGCCGACATTTTCCTTCGTGTACCTTATGGATTCAGATCTGATATTCAGTTCTTTAATCCACTTTTATCTGACCCTTGTGCCTGGCATTAGACAGCAGTGTGAATTCATTTTTTTTGTGAGTAATTTTTCCTCATTGTGGATAATGCTTATGGTAGGCTTATGGTAGATGGCTTCAACTATACTGAGCAAGGCTCCTTCAATTCCCATTTTGTTGACGGTTTTTTTTTTTTAAATCATGAACAGGTGCTGGATCTTTCAAATACTTTCTCTGCATCTATTGATATGATTAGATGGTTTTTTATCTTTTCTTTTATTGATATGTTGTATTATGCTGATTGACTTGAGAGTTTTAAACCATCCTTGCATCCCTGGAATGAATCCTATTTGGTCATGGTGTATGGTCTTTTTGATGAGTTGTTGGATTCTGCTAGAATTTTGTTTAGGATCTTTGCATCTGTGTTCATCAGGGATATTGGTCTGTAATTCTCTTTCTTCATGGTATCTTGTCTGCTTTTGGTATCAGGGTGATATTTCCCTCATAGAAAAACTGGTTGGACGTGTTTCTGATTCTTCAATTTCCTGGAAAAGCTTAAACAGTGTTGTTAGTAAGTTCTCTTTAAAGATTTGGAAGAATTCACTAGTGAATCCATTTGGGCCAGGACTTTTGTGCTTGGGGAGACTTTTTATTACCATTTCAATTTCCTTGATGGTGATAGGTCTGTTCAGGTATTCCAAGTCCTTTTGGTTCAGCCTTGGGAGGCTATAGGAATCCAGGAATTTATCCATTTCCTTGAGATTTTCTTGTTTTGTGACAAAGCTTCTCAAAACAATCTCTGATGATCCTTTGAGTTTCTGTAGTTTCTGTTGTGATGTCCCCCTTTTCATTTCTGATTCTGTTTGTTAGGGTTTTTTTTCTCTCTCTTTCCTTTTGAGTCTTGCTAGAGTTTTGTCAATCTTGTTTATTTTTTTCAAAGAATGAGCTCTTGGTTTCATTGATCTTTCAGATTGTCTTTTGGCTTCCATCTTATTAATCTCTGCTCTGTGTTTTATTATTTCCTTCCTCCTGCCTGGTTTAGGCTACTTTTGTTGATCATTTTTCCAAGATCATAAGCTGTGAGATTAGCTTATTGATGTGGGCTTGCTCTTTCTTCCTGATGAATTGTAGAGCTATAAATTTTTCTCTTAACAATGCTTTTTCATCTCTTCATTCTCATTTTTTTCCAGGAATCTTTTGATTTCCTGTTTGATTTTCCCTCTAAGCTACTGATTGTTCAGTAGTGAGCTGTTTTATCTCCAGGTGTTTGATGATTTGATCTTCTGTTTGTGTGTGTGATTCACTTCTATTTTCAGGTCTGGTACAAATATCTTCTTAATTTTATGAAAGTATGCTTTGTGGCCCAACACATGGTCTAATTTGGAGAATGTCCCATGTACACTTGAGAAGAATGTGTATTCAATTCTTTGAGGATGAAGTGTCCTGTATATATCTACTAAGCCCCTTTTTTCCATTTCTTCACTCAGAAAAAGTATGTCCTTACTAAGCTTGAGTCTGGTTGATCTACCAAGAAGTGATAAAGCATTGTTGAAATCTCCCACTAGTATTGTGTTGCTATCTATTTCTTTTCTCAAGTCTATGATTAGTTGTTTTAAGTATTTTCCTGGTCCGTCATTAAGTGCATATACATTTAGGAGACTGAGTTCTTCCTGATATACAGATCCCTTGATCAATAGGAAATGACCTTCACTGTCTTTTTTGATCTTCTTCAGTCTGAAATAAGTGTGGTCTGATACAACAATGGCCTCTCCAGTTTTTTTGAGGGAATTGTTTGCCTGTAGAATTGTTTTCCAGCCTTTGACTTTGAGTCTGTGTTTGCTCTGACTATTCTGATGTGTTTCTTGCTGGCAGCAGAATGTTGGGTTCAACTTTCAGATCCGTCTTGTCATTCTGTGTCTTTTTTCATTGGTGCACTTAGCCCATTGACGTTGAGAGAGATTATTATTATGGGGTTTTGTCCCATCTTTCTGCCAAAGTTTGGTGTATTTGAGGTGCTTGTCTTGTCTTAAAATGGCCCGTTTATTTCTGAGTTCTTGTAAACATGGTCTTGAGTCTATGAAGTTCGTGAGTTGTTGTTTGTCTGTGAAGCTGTGTGTTGTTCCTTCTGATATGAATGAGAGTCTAGCTGGGTACAGTATTCCTGTGAGGCATTGATTTCATGGAGTTTTTTCACTGTAGCCCACCACTGTCTTTGGGCCCTGAGGGTTTCATCAGATGAGTCAGCTGTAAATCTAAAGGTTACTTACTCCTTTATAGGCAGTTTCTTTCTTTGATTTTGCTACTTTCAGAATTTTATCTCTGTTTTTGGTTTTCATCATTCAGATAAATATGTGTCTTGGGGTATTTTTATTTGGATTTCTTCTAGCTGGTACCCTTTGGGCCTCCTGAATGTGGTCACATGTGTTCTTCAGCTCTGAGAATTTCATAGTAGTGATGTCTTTGACAGTTGCTTCTTCATCAGGGTTTTCTTCCTGTCCTCTGGGACTCTAATGATTCTTTTTCTTTTTAAAGAATGTATTTGACAGCTAAATTTTTTATTTTTATTTTTATTTTTTGCTTTTTTTTGGGGAGGTCACACCTGGCAATGCACAGGTGTTACTTTTGGCTCGTGCACTCAGGAATTACTCCTAGCAGTGCTCAGGCACCATATGGGAAGCTGGGAATCGAACCCGGGTTGGTCGCATGCTAGGCAAACGCCCTACACGCTGTACTATCGCTCCAGCCCTCCAATGATTTTTATGTTATTCCTCTTGGCTTCCCTGATTTTCTCTTGACATTTGTTGGTTTATTTTGAGGTACTTTTCTATATTCTTTTGTTGTCTGGAGATTCTCTGCACCTCATCTTGGAGCTCACTGATTCTGTGCTCAGTAGCTTTTACTCTGGTGCTGAGGCCTTCCATTGAGTTTTTTAATTTGTCTACCAGTTTTTTCAGATGTGTCATTTTTGTTTGTGATTTCGTTTGCATTTTCCTCATTTCGGCTCTCAAAATCTATTGTATTTTATTGGCGGTGCATTCCATTGTTCCTTTTAGGTCCCTGTGTGTCCCTAGTAGCTCCCTTCTAAATTCTTTTTCAGAGAGCTTATATAGCTCACTATTACTGTTTGGGGTATGTGGGCTAGCTTCACTTACTCAGCCTGGTGGGTTTCTGTATTGCTTTACTGTTGTGACCTGTGGGATTTGGACTCTCACGCTCACTGTTGACGATCACGATCATGATCATCCTGTTGTTTGTCAGTTGCCTTGAGCAGGCACCAGTAATGTCTCCTTCGTCCTAGCCCTAAGATTTTAAAAAGTGCCATATTCAAGGCTCTTTCAGGGTTAGGAGAATGAGACTCATCATTGTTACTGGTATTTGGCATATTGGTACGCTACGGGGAGTTTGCCAGACTCTGCCGTGTGGGCAGGTTATATTCGGTAGCCTGCTAGGTTGTCCAAAGCAAGAATGAGATAATAAGATGTTGGGGCCCCGCACTTCTGGGAGCTGGGTTTTATAGTCTCTGGGTCTTGGCTGTTGATGGGATTACACAGCGCTGGGAGGCAGTTGGGTGTGACCCCTGCCTACTGGAAATGGAGGATCTGGGTGGAGGATGCTCAGCCCCATCCGAGTAGTTACTATTGTTATTATTGTTAATACTGTTACTATTTTTGGTGTAATGTTAATTGAGGTGGGGCTAATGAATTATTGGTCTAATGTGTTTTTATCGATCAGGCTTCCCTAGTGAAAGTTCCACACAAGAGGCTATTTTATGGTTCTTATGTGATGTGGAAGGGGAGATTAACTCGCGCTGCCACACCCACCAGGATTGGGAGCCATTGAATCCCTGGAGCTTGGGTCCTTGTGGTGGAGGCACCCTGCTTTTATTGCTGTCTCTCATAGGTCCCTTTTTTTCTTATTTTTAAAACAGTGAAGTGACTCCAGGGGCCATAGAGATAGTG
The DNA here is from genome assembly GCF_029834395.1 of Sorex fumeus. Taxonomy (NCBI): domain Eukaryota; kingdom Metazoa; phylum Chordata; class Mammalia; order Eulipotyphla; family Soricidae; genus Sorex; species Sorex fumeus. Next base: position 9,562,632 of record NW_026606103.1, read on the forward strand.
CAGTGGGTAAAGCACTTTCCTTGCATGTGGCTGACCTGGGTTTGGTCCCCTGAGCATTTCCAGGAGTTATCCCTGGGCACAGAGCCATCTGCTTTCCCAGCAGAATGAATCATGTACCCTTTTAAGTTGAGGTCACCACTTACTTGCTTTCCTGCATTCTTGAAAGAAAGAAAAATTGTTTTTGCCACTGATTTAGCCATATGAAACTCATATCTTCGCCCTTTTCTGGGTCTGAAGCTGCTGTCTCTAATAGTGCCTTTTATTGGTTAGTGCTGGAGAAATCTTGAATCACTTATATACAAAACTTTTTATATTATTTTGAGACTTTGCTTCTGTAGAATTGGGGCACAGTGACCCACTTGGAGGGGCCTGCAGTATGGTCTTTGAAAACATCCTTTCCTTCCTACCCAACTCCCCATGTTTAGTGAGATTCTGTGAGGTCTGTTCAGTGTGCATCCACCCTGAAGCTTAGTGGCTTAAAATGCCCCTGCCTCCTTTAGTGTGACCTCTTTGGGGTCCGATTGGGAGAATGGGGAACCAATAAAGCAACTGTTTTGATACTGAAAATGGACACGTGTCTTTTTGAAATAAAGAAACAGTCCTTCACCTCACCTCCCTCCTCCCCCCCAAAAGTGTAGCAGTTTAAAATTTCTTACAGGCTTTAAACGTAGTTCATGTAATTTTTGTATTTTTATAATTCATTGAATTAATAGAAAGTGATGTATTTTTTGAATTTTAATTGGTTTTGTTTTTGAGCCATATCTAGCAGCAGCGCTTACTCCTGCCTCTGTGCTTAGGGATCACTCCTGGCGGTGCTCAGGGAACAATATGAGATGCTGGGGATTGAACTTGGGTCAGCTGTGTTCAGGGCAAGTGCCCTGCCCGCTGTAGAATCACTCAGGTCCCTAAAGAAGTGTATTTTTGAATTAAAATTTCTGTTATTTAACATTCAGGATATTTGTATCTTTTAGATCTATTATATTAAGGAATTTGAAGCCTGTCTTTTTTTTCCCTAAAAATTATTTAGGTAGTTTTGCTTTGCATTTCTGTACATGGTTCAGGAGTGCTTGTTCATGTATCTTCCAGAATCTGAAGAATGCCCACCGTGCCGGCCGTGGAGTGCTGAGACTGCTCTGCCCCTGTTGACTTGGCTGTTCTAACCCTTTTTCTGCCCTTTGTCCTTCTCTCTGCAAACTCAGGTCTGTGCCAACCCCTAAGGGTTAGCTTTGGATTGGTTTTTGTCTTGCTTTCTGACTTCACATAGCCATCTCAGGTGGAATACCTGGTATTTGTCTTTCTCGTCCCAACTTATTTTTCTTAACAACATCTGCTCATCTATTTGTGTTGTCAGAAAAGACCTGATTTCTTCTGTTGTTCAGCTTCATATATTCTGTTGTATCACATATATTTAATTCACTTGTCTATTGTTGTGAAGTTTGTTGTTTTGCTTACTTTCATTAAGATATATATACATATATATATATACAGCATGTTAATTTATAGCAAAATATTTGTGAATGACTAGTTGAATTGACAGTAAGGGTTGTTTACTTAGTCACAAAATTCTGCTCCAGTGAGCATTGATAAGTGAATACAAAATTATTAATTTTTTTGGTTTGTTTTTGTGTTGGGGGCTGTACCGGACAATGCTTAGGGGTGCTCACTCACCTGACTGCACTCAAAAATCACTCCTGGTGGTGCACGGGGAACCCGGGTTGGTTGCATGCAAGGCAAACACCCTGTCCCACTGTACTATTGCTCAACACACAACCCCCCCTCACATATCTGCACTAAAAAAATTGGGATAAATAATTGTAAAATAGTATGAATCAAGATTTAAGGTGTAGAAATTATAGTATGTGTTTTCTAAAGAAAAGTCCTGTAATTTTTGAAGGAAAATATACACTAGGTACATTGTATGAGATGATACTACAGAAAGTTTTCGTTATACTAAATTATTAATTGAAAGGTGTAAATGGGTAGGAACACACAGACACATGTTCACGCACGCGCGTGCGTACACACACACGCAAGTATTTGCTTTGTGAATGATGGACAGTACTTACACCAACCACAGTTTGCTATCATTAGGGTCTTTAAGGTGAGATTAAAACAGTAAAGGTCATTTGAACTGTTGCAGAAGAAATTTTAACACTAGCAAGCTGTGTGATGTTAGATGTTTTCATTTTCATAGTTTCAGGATTTTTCATCTTACTGGTTGCTTTAGGTAATTTTAATTGTCACACATTGTACATTAAAGTTACTGTCAGAAGCATGTAAACCTTGAACTTGCTCCTTTAGTTTTCAGTGTTATTTTATATTGTAATAAAAATTTCAGTTGTATGGTTTTATGGGCTGGAAAGAGACCTCAGTAGACTGAGTGCATGCTTTGTGGGATGCCTCGGTTTGATTCCTGGTTATTTGTTGTTGTGAGCACCACTCTGTGTGTGCATGTATGTTTGTCTGTCTGTCTGTCTCCCCTTCCTCAACTCCTAATATCAACTAATATCATAAACATTTTTCATTTAGATTTTCTGCAATGGTGAAATGAAGTAACTCAAGATGAGCAAGTTAAAAGTGATATCAGAGAAGAGGTATGGTTATTAAAATTATCAATATGTATAAATCACAGAAATATAAAGAGCTTATTTGAAAATTATTACTTTAAAACTACTTATGTTTTAATGGGCTGAAGCGATAGCCCAGCATTAGGGCGTTTGCCTTGCACGCAGCCAACATGGCCAACTCGAATTCAATTCCTCCGCCCCTCTCGGAGAGCCTGGCAAGCTACCGAGAGTATCTCGCCCGTGCGGCAGAGCCTGGCAAGCTATCCGTGACATACTCAACATGCCAAACACAGTAACAACAAGTCTCATGATGGAGATATTACTGGGCCCGCTCGAGCAAATCAGTGAACAACGGGAGGACCGAGACTGTGACCGTGATCGATGTTTTAATAGCAGTTAGACCCCCACCCCCAACACACATATTTTTCTCCCTACCTTTATTTAAGCACTGGGATTTACAAAGCTGTTCATAGTAGAGTGGTTTTGGGCATTCGTGTTCCAACACCATTCTTATCACCAGTTTGACCTTCCCTCCACCAGTGTCCCCAGTTCTCCCCTACTTTCCCCAACCTGCTCCCTTAGCAGCAGAAAATTTATTTTATATTTTTGGTACAACAAAATTTTAATTAGAATATAAAAAAATTTTCCGTAAAAGAAAATTTGTAAAACTGCTATATCTCACAATGGGATTATTAAAGTCCTCGAGGATTTACTGAGCTGTTCGTTGCTACTTGAGCCTTCTGTGCCACTGTCTTTGTTTATTAAGCCTGTTGGGTTTCTCCCTTCCTCCGTATTCACTCTTTCTGTTAGTTTTGAAAGGGGGCTGCAGACATTGGTGCTATGATGGGGCTGCACACATGATAATGCTGTGATGGCGCTGCACATGTTAGTACTGTGATAGGGCTGCACATGTTTGTTCTGTGAAAGGACTGCACACATATTCGTGCTGTGAAGGGGCTATGCACATGTTAGTACTGTGAAGGGTCAGGAGTTGTTAGTGCTGTGATGAGGCTTCACATGTTGGTACGGCAATGGGGCTGCACACATATGATGTGAAGGGGCTGCACACGTGTTAGTGCTGTGAAGAGGCTGCACACACGTTAGTGCTGTGCAGGGACTGCACGTGTGTTAGCGCTGCGATGGGGGCTGTACACGTGTTAGTATTGTGAAGGGGCTGATTTTGTCCTAGTACTGTGATGGGTCTGCACACGTGTTAGTGCTGTGTAGGGGTTGCACACATGTTAGTGCTATCTAGGGGCTACACACATGTTAGTGCTGAGAAAGGACTGTACACATGTTAATGCTGTGAAGGGGGTATACACTTCTTAGTGCTTAGTGACGGGGCTGCACACATGTTAGTGCTTTGAACATGGGGCTGCGTACGTGTTAGTTCTGTGAGGGAATGGGGCTGTACACATGTTAGTACTATGAGGGAATGACGCTGCACACATATTAGTACTTTGAGGGAATGAGGCTGTACACGTGTTAATGCTATGAGGGAATGGGACTGGACACATGTTAGTGCTGTGAGGGGCTGCACACATCTTGTCAGTTTTGCCTGCTGTAGGTGCACGTTTGGTGATGGTGTGGTGCTCATGCCTATGTTTGCTGGGTGTCATACTCTTGATTGCATCTTTTTAAAAAAGAAGTTTCAGTGCTCACACATACCTGGCTCCAGTTTGCTGGGAATTTCTTGGGTTGCTGGGCTCACAGCCGGCAGAGGTGTCAGGCATGCGAGAGCTGTTAGGGCAGTGATCTGCGACTGGTGACTCGGGGTCAGACTCATGCTCTCCTGTGTGCATGACCAGCATGTCGGCCTCTGCTCGCCCCATTCCATGTTTTCATCGTACCCACGTGAGTCTTTCCCTGGAGAATCCTTGTTGAGCACCTGATTGGTCTTGGGGATGAGTTAACTTGGGAGGTATCAGAAGTTGTTGGTCACCAACCTCAGCCAATCGCAGATATCTTCATATTGCAGTACTTTAGAAAATTTGCTTTTCTTATCTTACTCACACCTTTGAAACCCTGTATTATATAAATACCCTCAGCACATTTTTAAAAAAATTTTATTTATTGATAATCACCGTAAGAATAGTCACAAAGCCTCAAAGAATAGTCATAAAGTTTAAGTCTTGGTCGGTCGTACAATGATCAAACACCCATCCCTTCACCTGTGCACATTTTCCACCACCACGAACCCCGGTATACCCCCTCCCACCCTTCCCTCTGCCTGTGTGGCAGATTTCCACTTTATTCTCTCTCCGTTGATCACATTCAATATTATGACATAAGACCCATCATTATTCTTTGGAATTTTCCCCAACATTCAGACCTGCCAAAAAGACATTAGTTTGTTTTCTCTTGCTGATTATGAAGAGCATATGATGTCGTGCAGCTGCTAATGTGGCCACGTAATTTTGGATTTTTGATATTTTAGTAATAAGTCTAGAGGGATTGCTGCCAAAAGCCGCTGGGTTCTGAGATTGGTTTGTGTGCCGCACATGGTTGTTCAGGAGCAGGAGGAGGCATTCGTGGGTGGCATCTCGGGGCCTTGTAAGGGCTGGAAGCAGGGCCGGTTCCACCCCCAATCCTATGAGGCCCCATGTGCCTTGTTACTGCAGTCTCATACTTGGCTGTCCATTAGGCTCTAAAAGATGGCAGCCACCATGCCGCCACCGCCAGGGGGGAAAGGTGGAGGGACAAATACCCATCCCCTCCCGGGGTGGCATAGCACTGTAGTTTAATGCACAGTCCAGATGCATTTCGGTTGGGCATTAAGTTTTGCTCACATTTTCCCACCACCATTCAAGCCTGCCTTTCAGGGACAGACGCTAGATCATTTACTTTCCACATTGCTCACATTGCATATAGGGAAACGTTGCATGGCCGCATACGCAGCCGTGTGGTTTGGAAGAATAGTCCTGGTGCCCACATACCTGAGCCATGCTTATAGAAGCTCATGGTTGCCAAGATTCCATCTGGAGAAGGCGGGGAGACAGCACCTACCCCATCTGGGACCTCCTGGGGATATCGGCTCGGTATGGGGCCCGGAGAATTCTCCGGGTGTTGTGGTGCCCGCCGGCCAGGTTTCTTCACTGCTGTGTGTGGCAAGATCAGCAAATGGTTTTAAGAAGAACTTGTGCTATTGCTTTGAATAGAGGAACTAAAACTGATTTCTTCATACTCACCATGCTTCAGTCTCTCTTGTCTGATTATAATTCTTCATTACCACCCCATTTTTCACCTCAGGCAGCTACTGACTTGCTTTCTGCCACTGTAGGTTTGTTTGCTTTTCTCGAGTTAGTTAAATGGAGAGTTAGTTGTAAGGACATGGACCAAATTCTGTTGAAATTTATACGCAGCAATAAAACCTACTAGCTAAGTAATCCAGGAACAAAGACGGGAGGCCTTTCCCTTCCCAAGACAGTTATCAATGCTGTGGTGGTCACAGGTTGGTCCTGAATGAAGAAAATTGAGACCTAAGAAATGGGTTTGGGCCTCCGCAGCTGCTTCCAGCATGGAGCAGAGGCCGCATGCGATACTTGAACATGGGATTGATCATGGGAGACACACAAGATTGTGAGGGACACATATGAGGGGGCTGCAGGAGCCGGGGACCCTCAGCTAGCGGCATCTGCCACTCTTGGCGTGCACGAGGTCCCAAAGGGCTCAGGGACCTCAGGTCTAGGTCCTGAGGCACCAAGACCAGCCAGAGTAACTCAGTACTCCCTGCCTGGCGCCCACCCACAGGGTCACTCTGCAAGGTGGGGTGACCTTGGGACCCCATCAGGAGGGGCTGAGGGAGCCGCGTCAGGTGCCGAAAAGGTGCCTGGGAAGTGCCCCACCCTGCACAGCCTCCAGTGACAGGGTAGGTGGCCACACCTATGGGGCTCTAGCCCTGCCTCTGGGCTCTGCGGATGTGCCCGCTGCCTACTGCCTCCTGCCTGCGAGGGCACGCTCTGACTCAGAACAAGGCAGTGCAGTTGGACATGGCGCTCTTGGCTTCAGGAGGCCCCCTGGAGGCCTCAGCTTGTGCCTGATGCCCGCCTCGCCCTCTGCTCTGCCCACACTGACCCTGCACAGGCTGTGCTGCCTCCTCCCAGCCCTCAGGTGCCCATGGCGGCCAGCAAGAGGAGCGCCTGGAGCCCGTCACATGTCACCACTGATGTCACTGTGTCATCTGTGGCTTCATGAGTCACCCATACATGTGTGTCCCTCACGATCTCATGTGTCTCCTGTGATCGATCCCAGGTACAAGTATTGCATTAATCATGTATATATCACCTGTGATCTCACACAAATGTCACCTGTGGCATGTGATCCCATGTGTGATCCCATGTGTCACCTGTGGTCTTGTACAGGCATCGCCTATGGTATCGTATACATGTGTAATCTGATTATACATGGGTCTCATACGTGTGTCACTGTGATGTGCATGTGTCATCTGTGTTCTTGTACATGTGAGTCACCTGTTTCTACAGAAGCTCACCTGTGGTCTCATGTATATGTGTGTCATTTGTGTCTCTATACATGTGTCACATCCCTCTCGGAGAGCCTGGCAGGCTACCAAGAGTATCCTGCCTGCATGGCAGAGCCTGGCAAGCTCCCTGTGGCTTATTTGATATGCCAAATACAGTAACAATAAGTCTCACAATGGAGTCGTTACTGGCGCCTGCTCAAGCAAATTGATGAACACCGGGAGGACAGTGCTACAGTGCAGTTAAATGGAACCATGTCATATGCTTTTGGAGGCTGTGGGTCTGATTTCTTTTGCTCAGCACAGGAATGGGATTGTTGGATCACATGTTAGATTTTTGTTACTTTTAGGAAATTGCCAGCAATGTTTTTTTCTCAAATATGTCATCTTAATATTTCTGTATCCCTCCTAGCACATATGAGAGTTTTGTTCATATGTTATTTATTTATTTTAGCACGTATGAGAGTTTTGCTTACATATTATTTATTTATTTTGGGAGAGGGCCACAGCCAATGGTTCTCAAGACTTCAGTCTCTGCACTCAGGGATCACTCTTGGCAGGGCTCTGGGGATCATTTGGGGTGCCAGGAATTGAATCCGGGTTGACTGTGTGCAAGCAAGTGCCCTCCCTGCTGTACTAGTGCTCTGGCACTGAGAGTTCTATTTGCACATGTTCTGTGTTAGGTCCCACCATCGTTTATGTTTGATGTGACCATTCTTTTAAATTTATTTATTTATTTATTTACCACATTGGGGGTGCTCAGGCCTGAACTCATGGCTCTGTGCTCAGACATCACTCCTGGTGGGGCTCCGAGGATGGGTCTCCGAGGCTTGATCTGGGGCTGGCCATGTGCGTGGAAAGTGCCCACCTGCGTTGCACCCACTCTGCTGTTCCCAGCTAATGAATTCTTCAGTTCTTAAGATTGTTGCTCTAAAGTAATGGTCATCCTAATAGGGTCATATTGACACCTCAATTTAATCGTAATTTGTGTATTTCTTTAATCTCTAATGATGTTGAACATCTTTTTCACATTTTTATTTGCATTCAGTGTACCTTTTTTTTATTGCCACATATGGCAGTGCTCAGGGACTACGTCTGATTTGGTGCTCGGGGATCACTACTGGCTATGTTAGGGGAACAGTTTGTGGTACTGGGCCCGCCCTCCTGCTTGCAAAGCATGCACTCCTGACCACTGTGCTGTCTACCATTCACTGTATTATGATCACAGTGTCCTCAGAGTTTCCAAGTTTTTGAATTTCTCTCTGAGCTCTGGATGTGCCCTTTACCCCCAAGATAAGAAGCTGTTATGTCCTGCAAGGTGTCCCAGAATCAGGAACATGATTATGATGATTTTAGTTTCTAGAATGAGAAGGAAAAATTTTGATCATCAAACTTTTATAACTTAAAATTTTTAATAGGGTTAGAGGAACCTTTCACTTCCAAAAAGAAATAAAGAGGGTTGGGTTAGTGCGGTGCTTGCTTTGTGCACAGCCTCCGCAGAATTGATCCCAAGCACCCATACGGTCTCCTGAGCACTACCAGGAGTGATCCCTGAGTGCAGAGCCGGGACTAAGCCCTAAGCACTGCTGGATGTGCCCCCCAAAATCCAATAGAAAAAAAACACTAAATGATGACTTGGACTTACGTCTAGGATTCCATATTAATTCACAGTGATTCACTCATTATTTGTGCACATTAAGAGGGCTTTATTTTTTATTTATTTATTTTTTTGCTCCTTGGGTCACACTTGGCAATGCACAGGGGTTACTCCTGGCTCTGTACTCAGGAATTATCCCATACGTGCTCAGGGGACCGTATGAGATGCTGGGAATTGAACTCAGGTCGGCTGCGTGCAAGGCAAAGACCCTACCCGCTGTGTTATTGCTCCAGCCCCAAGAGGGCTTTAAAAGTCTTGTGCATTTGTTGTCTTAAAATGGGGGAAAAGTTCTGGATTATTTACTTCTAGGTTTATCCCCATCTAGTGTTCTCTGTTGTGTGCTCATGAAATAGGAATCTATTTTCTAAAGATAAGTCCGACTTGTTCGGAGTTTGGGAATTGGAGTTTTTCAGGAGCCAGGTCTGTGGTAGCTGGAGTTTCCTCATAGATTCTCATTGCTAAAACCCAACGTGAACAGTTAAACTGATTATAGCCAGCAGGAAGGCTGTTCATAACAGTCTTCACAAGCTATTCACTATTGCAATTGATACATTAGGTCCATTTTTAGGTACCTACAATGTCTGAGAACTTTAATATAAAGTTATATTAAATATAACATGCCAAACACAGTAACAACAAAGTCTCCAATGGAGACGTTACTGGGCCCGCTCAAGCAAATAGACGATCAACGGGAGGGCCTTTACCTTTACCTTTATATATGTTAATATATTATCAAATATAAATATCTGCACTGCACTATCCTCCCGTTGTTCATTGATTTGCTCGAGCGGGCACCAGTCACGTTTCACAACAAATTGGGAGACTTGTTGTTACTGCTTTTGGCATATCGAATATGTCACGGGTAGTTTGCCAGGCTTTGCTGTGCAGGCGAGATCTTGGTAGCTTGCCGGGCTTTCTGAGAGGGGCAGAGGAATTGAACTTGGGTCGCCGCTTGCAAGGCAAATGCCCTACCCCTTGTGCTTATCGCTCCAGCCCATAAATATCTAACTTCAATAATAATTGCAGGTTTTGTCAGCAAGGTTGTTTTGGACAGCATACAGAACTAAGTAAGAAATTTACATCTATGTGATTAGAGAGCTGTCTATGTTAAAGACCTTACACCGAACAATGCAGATATTAAGAAAATCTATTTTTTTAAGCCATTCAGCATGTGTTTTCAAAGTATAATGCAGTTGTAAGACAACACTGTAGTTTATGTATTTTATATATTAAAGCATGTGTTAAGCCACCGGGCTACAGTACTCGGGTAGGGCTTTTGCCTTGCGCGGGCCAATGCAGTTGGATTCTGGTACCCCATGGGCCCCCCAACCCCCAGAGATGATCCCTGAGCACAGAGCTGGAGTAACCCCTAAGCACTGCCGGGTGTGACCCCAAACAGCCTCCTACCCCCAATGTAGTACTCAAAAGGCCTAGAGTTTTTATTTAAAACCCAGCTAACATGTCTTTTCTGTTATTTCCTTCAAATCTGATCATGGATAGGGCCGCCGGGAGCACACTGATGAGGGTCTCTAGGCAGGCCTGCCCCTCCTGCTTCTGAGATCTGGCCTACTCAGCCCATGGGCCCGTCCGCTGTGTGCCCTCCTGTGAGCCCCGGCCCCTAACAGTCCCCATCCCCAGTCTCGGAGCCGGGCCGGGCTCGAGGCCACAACTGCAAACGGGCGAGGGTGGGCGGGCAGAGCTGCAGTGTGGCAGGCACCGGGCGGGGCACCGCGCACCCCGCTCCAGTGTTCTCCCGGCCAGCACTGTGCTCCGGGCTCCAGTGCTCCTCTGGTCCTGCTGCACACTTCTACAGTGCTCTCCCAGACTCAGCGCTGTGCTCCTGGCTACAGTGCTCTCTCGGGCCCAGCTCCACGCCCGAGCTCTGCAATGCCTCAGCCTCTGGCTGCAGGAGGTCAGGCAGATGGCAGGCCATCTTGCAGGATAGTTTACTGACGGAATCTGGTCTGAGAATCGGACTCACATTTTTATAGCCAATATTTGTCCTTTTCTTCCATATAAGTTATGTAGTTTTATATTAAGGCCTATGCCTCATTCTAATTTACTTTTTCTATATCGTGTGAGATAAGTTTAGGGGTGTATGCATGTGTGTGTGTGTGTTGTGTGTGTCTGTCTGTGTTGGGATGTACATTTGTTCCAGCACCACTTTCAGAAGTACTTTCCTTTCCTCGCTGAATTATCTTACATATCTTTTTAAAATTTATTTATTTATTTATTGAATCATTGTGAGATACAGTTACAAAGCTTTCATGTTTGAGTTTCAGTTATACAATGATCAAACATCCATCCCTTCACCAGTACACATTTTCCACCTCTAATGTCCCCAGAATCCCTCCCCTATCCCACCTCTCCCCCTGTTAAAAATCAGTTGTCCTTGTGTTTGGGGGTGGGGTGGGGTGTCTCTTTTTGATTCTGTCTGTCCTCTGATCTAGTTGTCGGTCTTAGTGGCAGTTCTGCAATGCTCAGGTCATCGTAGCTTTGCAAGGAGACTCAGAAGACTTGGCTCTTACTAACGACTTTTCTTCAGTGTCTGCCTGTTTTAGGTCTTTGCCTGTTCCACTGAATTTAGCATGAGTTTGACAGTTTCACACTCCTACTGGGATTTTGAGATCATTGCCGTGATTGCGTGGATCAGGTTGAGAATAATTGGCAGCTGAGTGTTGAGTCTTGGACATGGTGGGACTCTTTTCTGTTCATGGTCTTGAACTTCTTTCAGCATATTTTGTAGTGAACAGAGTGCTGGTCTTTCAGATTATTTCTCAAACTTATACCTACAGTTTACACAATAACTTTTTGGGGATTCACAGTAATTTGTAAGAGCATGACAGTGTTTTGAGATTTTTTTTAAAAAAGACACTGTGGGCATTCATATGAGGTTAAAATGAAGCCAAGAATGATGTTGAAACCCCGTTGAAAGGGTTCTATAAGCCTGGTTAAACTCTGTGGTGTGAAAGATAGTTATTGCGGAATGCTAGCAATTAGCTATGAACACAACTAAAATTCTACCAGGGACCAGGATGTGGTTTTGTGATATATCACATATATGCCTTATATGCAGGAGACCAAATTCCACTAGAACATGACTAGAGAAACTATTTTTAAAAGTGAGTATAGGGACTGGAGTAATAGCACAGTGAGTAGAGCATTTACCTTCCATGTGGCTGACCTGGGTTCGATGCCTGGTATTCCATATGGTCCCCCAAGCACCGTCAGAAGTAATCCCTGAGCCCAGAGCCAGGAGTAACTCCTGAATATCTCTGGGTATGACCTAAAAAGAGAAAAAAAGTGTGTATAAAGTCCTTAGCATTTAATTAACTTTAGTGAGATGATTTAAAGAGCATTTTGGTAAATTATTCCTGGTGCCAGTATAAATTGATGTAGTTTTAACATTTCAATGAATTTGCTGGTTGTCTTTAAAAGTCACTAACATTGAGTGACTTTATTGTTAAAGAATTTATTGTTAAAGAAATATATATATATATTAATTATAAGAAAATACCTTTTTTGGTCACACCTGGCTAAAAGACTGCTCCCAGTGGAGTCTTTTGTGGACCAGGAGGTGTTGGGATGGAGCTGGCTGACTGCATGCAGTGCCTGTAGTCCAGACTATAGAGCATCTGTCTGTCATGAGTATTTTTAAAAAAATTTTTTTTAATTGAGTCACCATGAGATATAGTTGCAAAGCTTTCATGTTTGAGTTTCAGTCATAACAATGATGGAGCACCCATCCCTCCACCAGTGCACATTTTCCAGCACCATTGTCCTCAGTTTCCCCCCTCTTTCCCACTTCTCCTCCTGCCTCTGTGGCATTTTCCCTGTACTCACTCTCTCTCTCTACTCTTGGGCATTATGGTTTGCAATATAGATACTGAGAGCCTGTCACGTTTGGTCCTTTATCCACTTTCAGCACACATCTCCCATCCCGAACGATCCCTCCAACCATCATTGACTTTGTAATCCCTTCTCTATTCCAGCTGCCTTCTCCCCCAGCTCCTGAGGCAGGCTTTCAATTATGGAGCAATGTTCCTGGCCCTTGTCTCTACTGTCCTTGGGTGTCAGTCTGTCATGAGTATTTTTACCCAGAGTTATCACTTCACTTGTATCACTTGTCATCTTGTTGATCATCGATTTGCTCGAGCGGGCATCAGTAACGTCTCCATCCCTGTCGTATGCTAGTATAACCGTAGGATATAACCCAGAGTTATATGTTTAAATATTTAACAGTTTCTATGAAGGAATAGTGGTCATAATTTTGCTTTCATTGTTATATGTTTTGTGGTGGAGATAATAGAGTTGTATGCTCAATATTTGGAGAGAAATAATGTGATAAAGCAGAATAAAAATGGAGGAAAAAAAAGTCAAAAATTAGAAAGGAGGAGCAAACACTTAAGATAATATGCATTTTGAAAAACGTTTGAAATTCAATCTGAGATCTGTTTTAAGTCTAAATTTTTTTGCTGTTGCTCAAGCGGGCCCAGTAACGTCTCCATTGGAGACTTTGTTGTTACTGTGTTTGGCATATCGAATACTCTCGGTAGCTTGCCAGGCTCTCCGAGAGGGGCGGAGGAATCGAACTCGGGTCGGCCATGTTGGCCGCTTGTAAGGCGAACGCCCTACCCGCTGTGCTAAAATATTTTAATTTTATTGACAAAATCATCCTTATTGGCTGCATTCATTTTAAGTCTTCAGGTAAAAAAAATAATAAAGTTTAATATGAAGATGGATTCTCTCTTCTTTGGAGAACTTGCTTGGGAATTTATTGCAAAGAAAATCTCTGTGTACCATTGGAACTTTTTTAAATTCCAAGTTTTTTTTGTTTTTTGAAAATAATCCTAAACAGTAGGAAGACTGCTATGAAGCTATTGAGTGATAATGTCTTTAAAACTGTAGCACTGTAGCACTGTCTTCCCATTGTTCATCGATTTGCTCGAGTGGGCCCAGTAACGTCTCCATTGTGATACTTCTTGTTAATGTGTTTGGCATATTGAATACGTCACGGGGAGCTTTCCAGGCTTTGCCGTGTGGGCGAGATACTCTCAGTAGCTTGTTGGACTCTCCGAGAGGGGTCGAGGAATCGAATCCAGCTCTGCCGGCCGTGTGCAAGGCAAACGCCCTACCCGCTGTGCTATTGCTCCAGCCTGTCTTTTAAACATACTTTTTAAAGTTAACTTGTTTCACATTGATCATATTTTCAGCTCCACAATTTTCTTAATTATAAAATAAAACTAATAATTATAAATGATCCTCCCTAAGTTTGATTTTGGGGTAAAGCAAGGATGATGAATCCCTTTTCTGCTTTTTTTTTTAATTTAAATTTTATTCAGTCACCGTGAGGTGGTTACAAGCTTTCATGTTTGGGTTACAATCACACAATGATCAAACACCCAACCCTCCACGAGTGCACATTCCCCACCACCAATATCCCTGGCATACCATGCCCGCCCCCCTTTCCCACCCTCCCTCTGCCTGCATGGCAGACAGTATTCCCCATACTCTCTCTCTAGTTTTGGGCATTATGGTTTGCAACGCAGATACTGAGAGGCTATCATATTTGGTTCATTATCTACTTTCAGCACATATCTCCCATCCTGACCTGTTCCTCCAGCCATCATTTTCTTAGTGATCCCTTCTCTATTTCAGCTATCTTCTCCCCTTCGCTCATGAGGCAGACTTCCAGCTATGGAGCGGTTTTCCTGTCCCATGTATCTACTATCCTTAGGAGTCAGCCTCATGTTATGTTGTTTTATACTCCACAAATGAGCAAAATCCTTCTATGTCTGTCCCTCTCTTTCTGACTCATTTCACTTAGCATGATACTCTCCATGTCTGTCCATTTATAAGCAAAGTTTATGACTTCATCTCTCCTGACAGCTGCATAGTATTCCATTGAGTAGATGTACCAATGTTTCTTTAACCAGTCATCTGTTCTAGGGCACTTGGGTTGTTTCCAGATTTTGGCTATTGCGAACAGTGCTGCAATGAACATATAGGTACAGATGTCATTTCTACTGTGTTTTTTTGCATTCTCGGGATATATTCCCAGAACAAAATAGTTCAAATTGTTCATTGCTAGTTTTGGCGTCTCTCAGACTCTCCGAAGTCTGAAGATTATTCCAGGGTCAGGATGCCAGTGGCTCAGAGTTTATTATTTTTAAACATTGTCTAATTTATTTTGGGGATGATGTTGGACCTCACCTGGCTGTGGTCAGAGATTTTTCCTGGCCCTGTGCTTAGGGGTCACTCCCGATGGTGCTTGGGGTACCATATGCTGTGCTGTGTTTGAACTGGGGTTGTCTTCCTACAAGTCAGCCAGTGAACTTCTGTGTCGTCACTCTGGCCAGGAATGTAGATTTTTATTGGAGCTTTATTTTGATCCTGATAAAAGCCTATATGCTTTCATCTTATTACTTTCCTCTGACTACTTCTTTTCTCTTAGGATGTATTTACTGTATTCCATAGTTTCTGATGGTTTGTATCATCATTCTCATTTGTTTTCCGGAATTAAAAAACATTTTTTTTAATTTTCTCTTTGACCCAATGGTTTTTCAACAATATGTTTGAGATTTGTGTGGTATTCTTTTTCTGTGCTTAATAATCACCTTCATGGCATTATGGAGTGAAGAGGGACTTGATTTCTGTCTTGGCTTTCTAGCCGTTGATACTGTGTCCCATTATATAAAATAAAGGTAAGGTAAAGGTAAAGGCCCTCCCGTTGTTCATCGATTTGCTCGAGCGGGCCCAGTAACGTCTCCATTGGAGACTTTGTTGTTACTGTGTCTGGCATATCGAATACGTCACGGGGAGCTTGCCAGGCTCTGCCGTGCGGGCGAGATACTCTCGGTAGCTTGCCGGGCTCTCTGAGAGGGGCGGAGGAATTGAACTCCGGTCGACCATGTTGGCTGCGTGCAAGGCAAACACCCTACCGCTGTGCTACCGCTCCACCCCTAATATTCATATGAGAATATTTCATATGTGCTAGAAGAATGTATTTGAGAGGAAGAGCATCTAATACATGTCTGTTAGAACTTTTATTTTCTTATTTTCCCTCGTGTTCAGCTGTCCCATGATGGGAGTGGGGTATGAAATTTTGACATATTGTTATGTTGGTTTCACTGTAGGTCCTTAAATCTTCCAAGTGGTTTGTGAACCTTGCTACCTCATTGATGCACATTATCTTAAGAGTTATATCCTCTAGATTGGTCCATCTTCTAAAACTTTGTGTGCGTGTGTGTGTGTGTGTATGTGTGTTTGTGTGCATGTGTTTTGGGCCATATCCAGCTTACTCCCTAGCTCAGAGATCACTATTGGTGATGCTCAGGAAACTATATATGGTGCTGGAGATAGAACCTGGGTCAGTTGTGTGCAAGTAAATGCCTTACTTGCTGTACTATCTTTCTGGCTCCAACCATAATATATCTTAAGTTTTCTTCATTTAAAAAAATGTGTTACCTCTTCTTTATTGATAAGGTGTGTGGCTTGGGATTGAGGTCATTGATTCAGAACTGACCTTTCCCTTCAGCTTCTGTAGGTCTTTTGTTTGCTTCTTTCGTGTTTCCTCAGGGTATTCTGTTTCTTTCTGGTGACACCCTCAGTTTAAGGAACACAGAGTGGATTGTTGGCTTGATACCTTTCTCAGGCAGCATTGAGAGTTCTGGTGTACTTGTAGACTTGTCTGGGTTCCTTTCCTGATCTCTTGATCTGATTGAATTAATTCATTTTCTCATTATTCTTGGTGATTCTTGGCAGCCAAGTTGTTGTTTCAAATTTTGCTTATCTGAGCACTTACATAGTGCTTCCAGTTACAATACCAGTTTTGGCTAATGCTATGACTTTACTGATTTCTGGCAACCACAGATTTCTTAAATGATAGCAAGTTCGGTCTGGTACATGTGGCTGTGATTTGTGTGATGACAGCAGGGGATTTGTGTCGCCGTGCTGTGCAGCTGCTGTTGCTCTGAGGTCTGGTAGCTTGGGCGCTGGCCGGAAAGCCCAGCTGGTGGTGTCTTGCAACGGATGCAGCTTCACAGTCCACTTGACTAGGATAGTGATGGGAGGCTGTGATCATGGGCGCCCAGTTCCTGCCTCCTGGCAGGCTGCTCACTGTACGGTGGGGTTTGGCTAGGAGATGGCTGCCTGGAACCATAGTTGATAGGGGCTTCCCTCTGAGATGTGTGCCCCCTGTTCCCAGTGGATCCTGCCTGTGACCGGGACCAGGGACCCCAGTTCGTGCTGGCCACGGCTGGTTCTCAGTCTTCCTGATGAAATGACTGTGGGCACAGAACTGAATCTTTTTGGATCATGTGGGTTTGGTGCCCTCCAGCCCAGGTAGAAGATGAAGTCTGGCGTGGGGAATCTTCCTTGGTCCCTGAGACGGTGTGTGTACGTGTGGTCAGATGATCTGCAGGCTGGACTGGGCACGGTGCCCTTCTGAGTGAGGCAGGACTGTGGTGGTTGCCTGCTGGCCTGAGCTCATTCTCAGTGACTAGCCAGTCTGGGCCTTCAGTTGGTTTGCAGTCTCTGGGCTCTATATCTTTGCGTTTCCAATGCAGACTGAGTTTTGTGAGAAGCTTGAACTTTGACCGTGTTAGTGCAAGCCTGTCGAATGATTCAAGGCTACATCAGCTCTGACTGTCAAGACCTAGCTGAGACAGCAGCCCACTGATCTGCCTCCTGTCGGGGTTGGACTGCTGCCTGCCTGCTTTGTTGGCCTTAACAATTCCCTGGTCTGGTTTTGGCTGGAGTCCTCTGTGTTCATCAGCTTCTTGGCCTAGGTTGGTGTTTTTGGTCCAGCACCAGATTTCTGGACAGAATAGCTA
This sequence comes from Sorex fumeus, assembly GCF_029834395.1. NCBI lineage: Eukaryota > Metazoa > Chordata > Mammalia > Eulipotyphla > Soricidae > Sorex > Sorex fumeus. Next base: position 9,580,167 of record NW_026606103.1, read on the forward strand.
GAATAGATTCTCTTCCCTGGAAGACTGTGCCTCCCTTCCCTCCTCACCCAGGGGAGGCACCCCTGACCTCTGCACTGTGCAGAGTTGTGACAGCCTGAGGCTGTTTTCTGCAGTGAATTTCTTCAGTGAGACCCCTTGGGGGTTGCTGGGGTACTTTCAGTTCTTACTTGCTGCTTGTGCTATCTGTGGTTGCTTGTTTTTATCCATACGATAGCCAGACGGTGCAGACCTGCGTGTGAAGAGTCCATGCCACCAAAGCAAGCCTTAATCAGATAGATAGTTTCTTTGGATTTGTTTTGTTTTAATTTGGGGCCACATGTGTTGGTGTCTGTGGGCTGCCCCTGCTCCGTGCGGGGTTTGTTCATGGTGGTGTCTGGGGAGGGTATGCTGTGTGACTCAGCTTGAGGAGTTATGTTTCTGGCTTCGATATCAGGCCTCCCAGTGCAGCTGCTAGTTCATAGAACATATAGAGGAAAGGCAGATATTCATGATACCATGGAAGGATAGAGGGAAATCTCTGGAACCTGAGAAACTCAGGTGACTCCAGTGTCTTCAGGTAGTGTGAGCCTGTACATTGTGTTTGTCTGCATGTGGGTGTGGCCCAGTAGGAAGGGAGAGACAGATGATGGAACCAGAGAAAGGATAAGCGAAAATGCGAAGACTGAGGTTAGTGCACGGCTGAGGCAACTGCTCTGGGACTCACAGTACATCAGCCAGAGGCTTTCAGAAGCACGGTACAGAGGGTGGGGTGCTTGCCTTGTACGCAGCTACCCAGTTTCAGTCCCTGGCACCCAATATGGTCCCCTGCACCCTCCAGAAGTGATCTGAACACAGAGCCAGGAGTAAGCCCTGAGCACAGCCACAGCCAAGTGTACCTGCCCGCCCCCCTTCCCCCCCCCCCACCAAAACCAAGTCAGAGCATATCACTCTCCTGTTCAAAAACTTCCCGTCTCCCTTGGAGTAGAAGCTCAAGTTGTCAGGCCTGCAGATGGCCTGCTCTCCTCTTGTGTTTGGTTTTTATTTCTGTTCAGATCTCAGCCCTCACTGTTCTCTTTAATATACTCTGGCCTCTGTGCTCCTCCTGCTCTGGCCTCAGGTCTTGGTGTGGCTTCTTTTACTGACAGGTGGAATTCTGCAGATAACTGCTGGGCTTCTTCTTCTTCTTTTCCAGGCCTTTTTCTGACTGCCCCTGTCAGTGAGGCTACCTTAAACACTCCGTTGAAGTGCAGTGCTATTCTGTTACTCTTATCCTGCTATCCCCATAGCACTTCCTACTGTCTCTGTATCATAGAGTTGGTTTTATTTTGCCTGTCATTTGTAGGTTGCTGTTCTTTGTTCTTTATAGGGAATAAGGATGAAACTATGGGTAGAGAGCTACAGGAAGAACATAGGGAATGTTAAGGTGGTGATGGGAAGATGAGAATATTTTTGTTTTATTTAATTAAATCATTCATTTTTGGTTTGAGACCATACCTGGTGTTGCTCAGGGGCTGCTTGGGACTCTACTTGGGGACTCCTCCTGGTGATGGCTTGGGGACCAAGTGATGCTGGAAATGGAGTCTGAGCCTCTTATATATAGCACATGTTCTGGCCCACTGGGTTCTCTCTCCGGCCCTTCCATTCTTCCCATCCCCTTCCATTTTGGTTGGAGGCCACATCTATCAAACCTCAGGGCTCACTTCCAGCTTTGTGTTCAGGGGACAGACCTTAGAGGATTGGGGACAGTTGGGGTGTTGGGAACCCAACCCTTAACTGTTGTACTAAGGGTTGAGTCTCTTAGTACTTCAGTATCCTAATTTTTAAAATGAGTTTGAAGCAGGGAATTAACTGAGAATGAAATGTGATAGAAGAAGGGTACCTTAGAATTTTTGTTTTTGTCTTTTTGTTTATGATTTTTCTTTGTGGGCTTTACTTGTGTGCCCAGTGCCTACTCCTGGCTCTGCCCTCAGCACTCAGGGATCATTCTGGCTCTGCACTCAGCACTCAGGGATCATTCCTCATGGTGTGTGTGGGACCACGTCCGGTGTTGAGGATAGAAATCATGTCAGCTGAATGTACTGACCCACGTCAGAGCTTTGAGGAGCACAGAAAAGGTATCCAGTGTCTTGGATTTGGAAAGTGAGCTCAGAGGGTATGGTGAAGACAGATGGACAGGATTGAAAGCATAGTTATACTCTGTATTTTTCTGAGGTAGAGTTTTCCTCACTTAAATAACTTTAGCAACATTAAATTACAAGCAGTCAGAAAATGTGATGTGTTCAAGAAACAATGTTTTTAGAAGATAATAGTTTTTTTTATACTAGTGATGTTTGTTAGTGGTGGAATTACAATTAATATTAATTTTAATTGTATTAATATTAAATGCATTTCATTGTAATTTATATTATATGTAATTAATTGTAAAGATTAATATTTTATTAATGTAAAAACAACAATAAGCTCTAATTTAGAATAATATTCTTTTTAGCCTTGCCAATAATTCTAGGATTGTGGGACTTCTGGCCCAGCTGGAGAAAATCAATCTATCAGCTGAATCTGCAGAAACAGAAACTGCCAGATATGTTACATCAAAAATTCTTCATCTGGCTCAAAGTCAAGGTATGTGTTAATTTGTGTTTGGGAGTGCTTTTCTTCTCTTGTATTCTGTCAAAGTTTTTAGTATGCTTTTTAGTTCTTTAAGAATGTTCAAGTTTTTTGTAAATGGATGTTTTTCTGTAAAAATAGAACCATACTTAAAAATGTGCCTGTCAGGGTGGCAGCCTGGGGTGGGTGTGGAGGGCAGCTGACACTGGTGGTGATGGGGATGGCGCTAGTCTACTTTCAGCATACATCTCCCATCCTTAGTGATCCGTCCAACCATCATTTCCTTTCTGGTCCCTTTACTATCCCAACTGCCTTTTCCCCCAGAGAGGTCCCCTAGGTGAGCAGTCTACATCTACAGAGACTTCTGGATTCTTTTCGTTGTCCTCCCCATGTGGTGGGGATTTGTGTTGTTTCTTCATATTGGTGTGTAGGTATGGGAACTCGGTTCCTTGGTATGGCTAAAGTACCTGTGGCTGCGTAAGCGTGGGCCTGCCTAAAATTAGCCACGCCCACTTCTGAAAAGGCCACGCCCCCACGGGGTACCTGGTGTGTGTGGGGGGCGTAAAGACTGGGTAGGGGAGAAGACGAGCACAGCTTGGGGGAAGAAGAAGAAGAGGCAGAGGCTCAGGGCTGCTTTATTCCCAGTGTCCGAGAGGACGCCTCGGGGGCTTGCAGGGAGAAATCCAAGTCCTGGGTTTGAGTATGGGCAGATGAACTGACCTGGGTTTGGGGGAAGATCAGCACAGCTTGGGGGACGAAGAAGAAGAGGCCTGTCTTTTCCCCACCACATGAGGCAGGCTTCCAAATCGTGGAGCAGTCCTCTGGGCCCGGCCCTTATCTCTACTGTCTTAGGTGTTAGTCTCACATTATGGTAACTCACAGTTCCAGAAGGCAGAATCTAAACGATGGACATGGGAGTCTCCCGGTGGACGATTCCACAACGAAATAGACCACATCATATTCAATCGACGGTTTTGCCTGACTGATGTCGCTGTTGTCCCAAAATTTCGAATGGGATCGGACCACCGTCTCCTTCGTGCAAAATTCTACTTCACAGAGTAGGGAGAAAGGGCTGCAAAGTTCAAAAAGAGAACTCCCAGAATGACCACCAACTGGGAACTCTTTGGTACTATTGCGGCAACATGGGAAGATGCCATTGTTGACAACATTGACGAGGAATATGATCGACTGGTTCACCACCTCCATGAATGTGCGAGGAACGCCAAGAGAGAGATAGCCACAAAAAATTGCCTATCTTCGAAAACTCTTGAGCTAATTCGACAGCGTGGTTTGGGGCATGCCTCAGGCAACCGCAAGCTAACGTTCGAGCTCACAATGCAGTGCCGAGATGCGATCAAGGAAGACCTCAAAGAGAGAAGAGCAGAAGTACTGGTAGATGCGGCAGAAGCCGGGAAAAGTATTCGTAACGCCTGCCTGTCCTTCGCCAACTATAAGACCAAGATGACTGCCCTCCGACGTCCTGATGGATCCATCACATCCTCCAGAACGGCAATGGAGAAGATTATCTATGACTTCTACTCAAATCTCTTCGATAGCCATGTCCACTTGCCGACATACCAAATTCCACAGGATGGATATGTCGTTCCCAACGTTCTCCCTTCTGAAATCCGACACGCCATTTCGTCGGTAAAGAAACAAACAGCACCCGGCCCAGACAAGGTCAGACCTGAACACCTGAAGAACCTGCCGTCATACTCATCAATACACTTGCTTGGCTCTTCACTCGCTACCTGTCTGAATGCAAGGTTCCATCTCAATGGAAAACCAGCAGGACCGTACTACTGTTCAAGAAGGGAGACATCCATGACATTGGCAACTATCGCCCGATCTGCCTATTGTCTGTCATCTACAAGTTGTTCACTCGAGTCATCCTAAATAGGATTGGCAGAACACTAGATGAAGGACAACCATGCGAGCAAGCAGGGTTCCGCAAAGGATTCAGCACCATCGACCATATCCACATGATAACCAAGCTCATTGAGGTTTCTCGGGAGTTCAAGATGCCGCTCTGTTTAACGTTCATTGATTTAAAGAAGGCCTTTGATTCTGTTGAGACGGAAGCGGTCATTGAAGCCCTAGCCAATCAGGGCATTCAAGCCCAATACATCAGGATCCTCCGTGAGCTCTATTGCGGATTCACTACCAGGATCTCACCATTCTACAAAGAAGTGATCGTTGATGTCAAGAGAGGGGTGCGGCAGGGTGATACCATTTCACCGAAACACTTCAGTGCCACCCTCGAGAACATCATGCAACGACTGGAATGGGAAGGAATGGGAGTGAAGATAGATGGTCAGCAACTACACCACCTCCGCTTTGCTGATGACATTGTTTTAATAACACCAAACATCAGCCAAGCGGCATAAATGCCGACTTTGACCGTGAGTGTGGAAAGGTAGGACTACAGCTGAATCTTACGAAGACAATGTTTATGAGAAACAGCCTTGTTCCTGACGCCCCATTCGCTCTCAATGGAACCACCATATCCGAATGCAACAGCTATGTGTACCTAGGTCTAGAGGTCAACATGACAAATGATCTGGCACCCGAGCTGCGCAGGAGGAAGAAAGCGGCTTGGAACGCCTTCAAGAACGTCGAAGAAATAGCTAAGAGGATGAAGAACCTCCGGCTCCGGGCACATCTCTTTGATTCCACTGTTCTTCCTGCATTAGCATATGCCTCAGAGACCTGGGCCCTATGCAAACAAGATGAGAACGCCATTCAGGTCTCCCAAAGAAGAATAGAAAGAGCTATGCTTGGAATATCACGTTTCACTCAAATGAGAGAACGAATCCGGAGTTCTGACATCCGTCGACGATCAAGGATCAGGGACGCTGTCTCATTTGCCAAGGTGTCGAAAATCAGATGGGCTGGTCACGTAATGAGATTTAAAGACGACCGCTGGACTAGAGCTGTTACTGATTGGATTCCACGGGATGTCAAAAGACCGTGTGGCCGCCCACCTACCAGATGGTCAGACTTCTTTGTCAAGATCATGAACGATCGTTTTGAGGCCCTTCATGTTCCCGAAGCGAACAGATGCCATTGGGCTACACTAGCACGCGACAGGGACAAATGGAGACGTTACTGGCGCCCGCTCGAGCAAATTGACGACTAACGGGAAGTTAAGTGATTAAGTGATATTCCACAAATGAGTGCAGTTCTATGTCTGTCCGTCTCTGACTAATTTCACTTAGCTTGATACTGTCCATGTCCATCCACATATATGCAGATTTCATCTTTTCTAATAGCTGCATAGTAGTCCATTGTGTAGATGTACCAAAGTTTCTTTAACCAGTCATCTGTTCTCGGGCACTCATGCTTTTTCCAGATTCTGGCTATTGTGAACAATGCTGCAATAAACATAGAAGTGAAAATGTCATTCCTACTATATTATTTTTGGGCTGGAGCGATAGCACAGCCGTAGGGTGTTTGCCTTACAAGCGGCCAACATGGCCGACCTGAGTTCGATTCCTCCTCCCCTCTCGGAGAGCCTGCCAAGCTACCGAGAGTATCTTGCCCGCAGGGCAGAGCCTGGCAAGCTACCTGTGACGTATTCAATATGCCAAACACAGTTACAACAAGTCTCACGATGGAGGTGTTACTGGGCCCGCTCGTTCAAATCGATGAATAATGGGAGGACCGTGACCGTGACTGTGTTATTTTATATCTCTGGGATCTGTTCCAAGAAGTGGTATTGCTGGGTTACATAGGAGCTCAATTCTAGGTTTTGGAGGAATGTCCATATTATTTTCTAAAAAGGTAGAACTGGTTAGTATTCCTACCAACAATGTGTGAGAGTCCTTTTCTTCCCATATTCATGCCAGCACTGATTGTTGTTGTACTTTTGTATGTGTGCCAGTCTCAGTGGTGTGAGATGATATCTCATTGTTGTTTTCATTTGCATCTTCCTGATGATTAGTGATGTAGAGCATTTTTTAAAATATAACAAGCAAGCTTTTTTTAAAAAAGAGTTTTAGATTTTATTTTCATAAAGTTGTTCACAATTGTTGATTATATTCAATATTTCAACACCAGTCCCATTGCCATTACACCTTCCCACCACCATTATGTTGAAGTTTCCCACCACTACTCAAGCCTGCCCCATAGGCAGATGCTAGATAATTTATTCTGTATTGCCTGTTATGAATAGTATGAGATGTCTATAAAGGGTCTATCAGTGATTAAAAAAAAGAGCAAAATAATTTTTTTTATGAGATATCAACTGTTTGCTCCTGAGAACATAAAATTTAAATAATTGGGGTCCAGAGCCATCCTTGCAGCAAGCTGCTGGCTTCTGAGATTAATTTGTGAGTCTCTGGATCATGGCCATTAATATGCTTAAATAGCACCCAGAGGCAGTTCGTGGGCATGACAGTCAGGACCCTAGAGGGAAGGGGAGATGGAAGAGGACAGCCCAGTCCCGACCCCATGAGGCCTGGTGTTTTCAGTCACTGGTCCCACGTATCTGGGTTTTTCAGCGGATTGTGTAGAGGGTCCAGGATGAACCTGTGAAGGTCAGCTGAGAGGGTGTTGGGGATTGGTTTCTAGGGCTACCAGGGTTCATCTGTTCCCATTCGAGATGCCCGGTGAGATCAGCCTGGTGCATGGTCTGGAGCCATCCCTGCCGCGAGCTGCTCAGGTCTGAGATTCATTTATGAGTTTCCTAGAGCATTTTTTTCATGTGCCTTTTGTCCATTTGAATTTACATTTTGAGGAAGTTTCTGCTTATTTCTTCTCCCTATTTTTTGATGGGGTTGGAGGATTTTTTTCTTGTAAAGTTCTACTAGTGTCTTGCATATCCTGGATATTAAGCTCCTATATGGTGGCTATTGCATAAATAATTTTTCCCATTCCTTGGACTCTTTCTGCATTTTGGTCACTGTTTCTTTTGAGATGCAGAAGCTTCTTAGTTTATTGTAGTCCTGTTTACGCTTGTTTCCAATTGCTTGCTCAGTGGTGTTTCATCCTTGAAGATGCTTTTAGCTTCATTATCATGGAGGATTCTCCCTACATTTCCCTCCATGTACCTTACGGATTGAGGTCTGATATTGAGATCTTTAATCTGTTTTGATCTGGCTTGGCATTAGGCAGAGGTCTTGAGTTCATTTTTTTTTTTTTTTGCATGTAGCTGTCCACAGATTTCCCAGCACCACTTGTTGATGAGGCTTTCTTTACTCCGCTTCTCATTTCATACTCCTTTATCAAAGATTAAGTTGTTTGTGATTGGTTTCAGTCATTCAGTGTTCCAACACCCATTCCTTCGCCAGTGTACGTTTCCCATCATCTATGGCCCTGCCCTTCCTACCCCACCACCCTGCCCCCTGCAACTTGCTGCTTCTATGGCATTCACTTTTCTCCTCCCCCCACAACTTTTCCTCCCTTTTAGGCACAGTGGTTTGCAGTGTTGTTACTGAAAGGATATCATACATATCTCTTCACCTTCTTTCAGCACTCAGTTCTTGTCCAGAATAATCATTTTCAGCTTTTATTGTCTTATCCCCACTCCGACACACACGCTTGTGGCAAGCTCTCTACTGTGGACCAGTCCTACTGGCTCTTGTTTCTGCTGAGAATGCTGACAGAATTTTTAAAGTTGCTTAAAACATTGTTATAAGTGTGGCTATTGCTTTGAAATGAAAACTCTGTTGTTAAGTGGTTGGATGACATTATGGAAAGGTTAGAACTTGGTTGACCATCTCCGAAGTAAATGCACTATACATGGAATTGTCATGAAAAAACGATGATATCCGTGACTATGCATCTTTTCTCTTGTTTTATTGATTTTTTAAAAAATTTACCACTTCATTTTATTTACCATTTACTGGTAAATGGATATCAAAGCCTGTGCAGTGTACACGAGGTATTTGTACTTAGAGCATAATTTTGAAAAAATAGAACATTAGTGAGTTAAATATATTGATGCATTTTATATGAAAAGTTTTGTGTCATTGCAAAAGAAGACTTCAAGAATATAAAGATAGTTTCATATTAAGAATTTTGTTTGTGATTGGTTTTAGTACAAATATTATTTGAACAGATAAAAATAAAATCCTTCTAATTATCTTAATAGATGCTAAAAGGTCTTCGATTAAGGCTCTTACATTTTTGCATAACTGAAAAAGAAAACCTGTTTTCATTTTCAGTAAGGGTAAGACAAGTAGCAGTCTCAGTATTTAACAATGTCATATTAAAGGGATTTCTTTGAAAACATTGAAAACTGATTTTCAGAAATTCACAATATTTGACTTTAATGTATTCATATCGTTCTGCAGGTTTTAGTCTTTGGTTTTGCTTCTTTAGCTTCATCATAGTTTGGTACTGTATTCACAGTGATGTTGATGTGGGTGGTCTCTGTTTATACACGAGCCAGAGTGAGCGAGACGCTGCCCAAGCCCGTGTCTGATGGAGGCACCTGCTGCCCTGCCCCATGCTCTGTTTGTAGCCCAGTGCCCAGAGTTCCTTCTTGTACCATTGCTGTTGCTCTGTTAGGTTCAGGCCATTTATAGTGTCTTGGTGATCTGGATGTGGGTTTTTCTTTTTTCTTTCTTTTTTTTGTTTGTTTGTTGAATCGCCGTGAGATACAGTTACAAAGCTTTTATGTTTGAGTTTCAGTCATATAATGATTGAGCACCCATCCCTCCACCAGTGCAAATTCCCCATCACCAATGTCCCCAATATATGCCCCCTTACCACCCTCCCCGTGCCTCTATGGCAGGCAATTTTCCCCCATACTGTCTCTCTACTTTGGGGCATTATGGTTTGCATTACAGATACTGAGAGGCTATCACGTTTGGTCCTTTATCCACTTTTAGTATGCATCTCCCAACCTGAATGATCCCTCCAACCATTATTGACTTAGTGATCCCTTCTCTATCTATTCCAGCTGCCTTCTCCCCCAGCTCATGAGGCAGGCTTCCAACTATGGGGCAATATTCTTGTCCTTGGTTGTCAGTCTCATATTAATCATCACATAATCACATAATCCCCGTTATTCATTGATTTACTCGAGCCGGTGCCAGTAACGTCTCCATTCATCCCGGTTGTGTGCTAGCGTAGCCCAATGGTATCTGTTCGTTCTAGGAACATGCAGAGCCTGAAAACGATCATTCAGGGTCTTGACGAAGAAGTCTGACCATCTTGTAGATGGGCGTCCACGTGATCTTTTGATGTCCCGTGGAATCCAATCAGTAATGGCTCTAGTCCAGCGGTTGTCTGTAAACCTCATTACGTGTCCAGCCCATCAGATTTTTGATGTCTTGGCAAATGAGACAGCATCCCTGATTCTTGAGCATTGACGAAGATCAGAACTCCGGATTCTATCTCTCATTTGAGTGAATCATGATATTCCAAGCATAGCTCTTTTGATTCCTCTTTGAGAGACCCGAATAGCGTTCTCATCCTGTTTTCGTAGGGTTCAGGTCTCTGAGGCATATGTTAATGCAGGAAGAACAGTGGAATCAAAGAGATGTGCTCGTAGCTGGAGGTTCTTTGTCCTTTTAGTTATTTCTTCAACGTTCTTGAAGGCATTCCAAGCCACTCTCTTCCTCCTGCACAACTCAGGTGCCAGGTCATTCATCATGTTGATTTCTCGACCTAGGTATATATAACTGTTGCATTCGGAGATGGTGGTTCCATTGAGAGCGAATGGAGTGTCAGGAACAAGGCTGTTTCTCATAAACATTGTCTTCGTAAGATTCAGCTGTAGTCCTACCTTTCCACACTCACGGTCAAAGTTGGCATTTGTGCCGCTTGGCTGATGTTTGGTGTTATTACAACAATGTCATCAGCAAAGCGGAGGTGGTATAGTTGCCAACCATCTATCTTCACTCCCATTCCTTCCCATTCCAGTCGTTGCATGATGTTCTTGAGGGTGGCACTGAAGAGTTTTGGTGAAATGGTATCACCCTGCTGAACCCCTCTCTTGATATGGATGATTACTTCTTTGTAGAATGGTGAGATCTTGGTAGTGAATCCGCAATAGAGCTCACAAAAGATCCTGATGTATTGAGTTTGTATGCCCTGATTGGCTAGGGCTTCCATGACTGCTTCCGTCTCAACAGAATCAAAGGCCTTCTTTAAATCAATGAACGTTAGATAGAGCGGCATCTTGAACTCCCGAGAAACCTCAATGAGCTTAGTAATCGTGTGGATATGGTCGATGGTACTGAATCCTTTTCAGAATCCGGCTTGTTCACATGGTTGTCCTTCATCTAGTGTTCTGCTAATCCTATTTAGGATGATTCGAGTGAACAGTTTGTAGACGAGAGACAATAGGCAGATTGGGCAATAGTTGCCAATGTCGTGGATGTCTCCCTTCTTGTATAGTAGTATAGTCCTGCTGGTTTTCCATTGGGATGGAACCTTGCATTCAGACAGGTAGCGTGTGAAGAACCGAGCCAATGTATTGATGAGTACTGATGGTAAGTTCTTCAGGTGTTCAGGCCTGATCTTGTCTGGGCCAGGTGCTCTTTGTTTCTTTACCGACGAGATGGCATGTTGGATTTCAGAAGGGAGAACATTGGGAACGACATATCCATCATGTGGTATGTGGTATGTGGGCATGTGGATGTGGTTATTAAAGAGATCTGAGTAGAAGTCATGAATAATCTTCTCCATTGCCCTTCTGGAAGATGTGATAGATCCATCATGATGTCGGAGGGCAGTCATCTTGGTTTTGTAGTTGGTGAAGATCAGGCGGGCTTTACGAATGCTTTTCCCAGCTTCTGCCGCATCTACCAGTACTGCTGCTCTCCTGTTTTTGAGGTCATCCTTGATGGCTTCCCTGCACTGTTTTGCCAGTTTGGATGTTCGCTTGTGGTTGCTTGAGGCATGTGCCAAGCCATGTTGGCGAATAAGTTCAAGAGTGTTCGAAGAAAGGCGGTTTTTTGTGGTTATCTCTCTTGGCATTCCTCGCACAATCATGGAGGTGTTGAATCGTTCGATCATATTCCTCATCAATGTTATCAATGACGGTATCTTCCCATGTTGCCGCAACAGAGCCAAAGAACTCCCAGTTGGTGGTCGTTCTGGGAGTCCTCTTCTTAAAACTTGCATTCTTTTCTCCTCGTTCTGTGAGGTAGAATTTTGCACGAAGAAGACGGTGGTCTGATCCCATTTGGAATTTTGGGACAACAGCAACATCGGTTAGGCAAAACCGCCGATTGAATATGATGTGGTCTGTTTCATTGTGGAACCGTCCATCGGGAGACTCCCATGTCCAACGTTTAGATTCAGCCTTTTGGAACTGTGAGTTACCATGAAAGGTTTTGGTTGACATGATGAACTCAGACAGTCTGTCACCCTGTTCGTTCCATTCTAGGCCATGGGTCCCGATGTGGAGTTCATCGACTGATCTTCTTGGTCCTATCTTGGCATTAAAATCACCAACAATGATCTTGTAGAAGGTGTGATCTTCTTTATAGAACTTCTCCAGCTCCATGTAGAACTTCTCAGTTTCTCTTTCACCATAACTGGATGTTGGTGCATAGACAACAAAGATAGAAACTGCTGGTAGTGAGCCACATCTATTCAAGTGTAATCGTCTGATTTGGGTTGTTAGGCATTCGAATGAATCAATGCTCGTGGCTGAGTTTGTGTTGACAAGGATACCAACACCACCGACGCCTCTTTTATCACATGTTCCAAGGAATAGTTCTTCTCCAGTGTCGAAAACGGCATGATGTGATTGATGTCTTCTCGTTTCGGTCAGACCAATGTTTTCGTACTTGATCTTTCGCGCTTGTACCATAAGGTCTTCAATGGATGCAGTAGATGCCAGCGTACGAGCATTAAAAGTACAGACAATCATTTTTGTTTTTCTTCGTTTTGGCAGCCTATTTCTGCCTTGGTATTTTATCAGCCTTTCCTTCCATATCCTTCTCGACTCTGCCATATTCAGGGTTAGGGGAATGAGATCCATTTATTACAGTCTCATATTATGTTATTTTATATTCCACAAATGTTTCTGGTTTTCATCTACTAAATGAGAAACTTCTGTTTATTCCTTGGTTGGGATTGATAGGGAATTTCCAATTTTTTTCAATAATGAGTTAACATTTCATTTATGTTGAATGTCCTATGTCTTTTCATTTGATTGTTTTACATCTACTGATACTTGTTATTATATTCCTTTATTAATGCAGATACTTATGCTGCATTATCTATAATATAGTATTTCTTCACAATAGCTCCAAACTGGAAACAAACTAAAAGCCCATTCAACATGCAAATGGATAAACAAGCTGTAATATTTACATAAAATGGAATTAAGGAAATAAACTACTGCTACAGGCAGTGACATGGATGAATCTCAAAATAAATATGAAATTTAAAATAACTAGACCAAAGTTCTCTATACTATACAATGCCATTTGTTTTAAATTGTGTGAAATGATGGATTAAGATGAAGAGAAGGAGAGACCAAAAAGTGACATGATGGAACTTTTGTGGATTCACCATACTGATTGTGATGTTGACTTCATAGGTCTATAAATATGTCAAAATGGATCACAGTGTGCACTTACCAAACTGTGTAAGCTACCGAGAATATCCTGCCCACATGGCAGAGCCTGGCAAAAACAGTAACAATTCTCACAGTGGAGACGTTACTGGTGCCTGCTCGAGCAAATTGATGAACAAAGGGAGGACAATGCGACAGTGCCGTGCTATAAATAAAGCTATTTTCAAGAATTTCAAGATAAATATGGGCCACTCATATTTACCTTCGATATAACAATGTGAAAATTTGGGGGAACTTTTCGAACTATCTTACATCAAGTGAGATGAGCAAGTGGGATTTACCCCAGAGATGCAAGGATGCTCCACACAGCATATGCAGTCAACGCACATAACTCATCATGTCAACAAAAGAAAAGATAAAATGCATATGATTCTTACAACAGGTAGGAAACTTCCTACAAGACTCACCATCATTCATGAAAGAACCTTTACAAATAGTTTAAGAAGGAACATTCCAGAAGATAGCAATGACAATTTACAACAAAACCCACGGTCAAAATTATACTCAGTGGCAAAAAGTCTGAAAGTCTTCCTGCTGAGGGCAGACATAGTCTAATCTACCTTCTTCACTATTATTCAACATTGTGAATATTGAAAAACCTGGCAAAAGAATCCCCCAACACACACAGACAAATGAAAAGCATCCAAATTGAAAAAGAAGTTAAAATTGTCACTATTTGCAGATGACACACTGTACATAGAAAACCCTAGAATATTCACTATAAAACTCTCAGACACAGTTACCCAGTACAGTAAAGAAACAGATTTCAAATCAATACACAAAATCTTTCAGTAGATAAAGGACATTATATCCATGTCATGCAAATGATAAACTAGGAAAGAGAAAAAATCAAAATAACAACTGCATTTAAAATTGTGGTAAAAATATTGTAAGTATCTAAGAATCAAAAAAGGTTCTGAGACTAATACATCAAACACTGTTTCAAGGAATAGAACATAAGGAAATGGAAAAATATTGAATGATAATGGCTTGGCAGGAATAACCATGTCAAAATGACTATCCTGCCAAAACATGTTATTTTAAACTGTTAGGAAGGCTTCCTGTTTCTCTAATATTTGGAAGAGCTGGGGGAGTAAAGATTGTAAGTTTTTCTGGAAGATTTGATAAAATTCACACAATGAAGCCATCTGGACCAGGGTTTTTGTTCTTGGGGAGTGTCTTAATTACCATTTTAATTTTCTTGCTAGTGATTTACCAGTTCAAGTTCTCTATTTCTTCCCTGTTTCATTTATTTATTTATAAAGTAAATAACAGTACTTATTTTCCCCATATTTCCTCCTCCTCACTTTTGGGAGGTTAATTTTGAATCTCTGAGGGATCTGTAGTAGCATCTCCCTTACTGCTCCTGGTCTGATTCGCCTGCCAGCCTCCCTCCCTCCCTCCCCCCCTTCCATTTGAATGACTCTTTGTATTATTTTCTTAATTTCTTTATCATTGATTACTGCCTTTCTCTTATTTCCTTTCTTGTTCTATTTTTAGGACTTTTTTGTTGATCTTTCTCCAGATATTTAAGATATGTTTTGTTTCATAATTTTTTTGTTTGTTTGCTAATGTAGGCCTGAATTACTATGAATTTCTTAATAAAGTTTGTGATGTGTCTCAAAGATTCTAATAGTTTGTTTTTAAATTCTCATTAGTTTCTCATAATCTTTTTTTCCCCTTGATTCCCTCTTTAATTCAGTTATTTAGTAGTATTTCATTCAGCTTTCACTAGTTGGAGTTTTCCCCATTTTCTTTTTAAGGCTGATTTCTACTTTCATGCCACTGTGATCTGAGAGGATGCTTGGCGTAATTCCCATGTTTGTAAATTTATGTATATTTGAGTTATGCCCTAGTATGAGATATATCTTGGAGAATGTTCCATAAGAAGAGAAGAATGTGTATTCTGCCTTTTTATATATTACATATGGCCCAGTATAAGTCAATCAATTCCAGTTCTTCTAATTTCTTATGTAAGGCTCTTAATATCTTTACTGGTTCTCTGTTTAATTGGTATGTCTAATGGTGAAAGTGGAGTGTTAAGGTCTCCCACTATTTCTGTATTTTCATCCATATGTTTATAAAGCAGAAGTTTTATAAACTTTGCCGATGCTTTATTTGGTGCATATATGCTAAGAATTCATCCTTCTTAATCTGAATATTGTTCCCTTAATAAATAGTGTCTGTTCCTGTTTCTAATTACTTTAGATTGAATGTTATTTGCTTTGATATATATGCCAGTCCCAGCCTTTTCTGGTCTGTCATTGGTTTGTATGATTGTTTCCATGTTTTCATTCTGAGTTGATAGATATTTTTTGAGTCTAGGTGTGTTTTCTGCAAGCAGAAAATGGATGGATTTTGTTTCCTGATCTTTCCACTGTCTTCTGATCAGAGAGTTTTGTTCCTTGACAATCATTGGTATTATTGATACACAGAGCTGTGTTACTATAATTCTCTGTGTGATTTAATTGTTTTGAAACTGGCCATTTGCTTTTTATGGTGGCCTTTCAGTAATTTCTGCAGATTACTTAGTTGTAGCAAATGTCACCAGCTCTTGTTTGTCTGAGAATGGTTTTATCCTTCCCGCAAATCAAAATGATGTATTTTCAGGATAGTAGACTCTGGGTTTGATGTCGGTGGATCCTGTGAGTGGCTTATGTGAGGCAGGAGGAGACAGTCAATTTCTCCTGATCTGCCTCTGCTGCCCTGAGACCCAGCTGGGAACAGTAGGATCGGTTGTCATCAATAAGCCCCTGCTCTGCACAGTCTGAGGTCCACCAGGTGGCCATCAAGCCATACCTAACATCCGCTCCATCTTCTCAGCACAGAGGTTGATTCCTGCTATCCGATTTCTCAGGGAGCCAGAACTCAGGTTGAAGTGAGGATTTGCTCTTTGTAGGAAAGGAGAAGTCTGGGTGAATCGAACTAAAGAAAGGAATTGAGGGAGGGACCCAGGCTGCTGAGGTCAGCTACTGGAGAAGGTCTTATCAGGTCTTGCTTTCTGTATCCACAAAGGTGGGTCAGATTTAGGACTGGGGGCTTTAATACTTCCCAGAAATTTCATTGCCATGATGCGTGTGTGTGTGTGTGTGTGTGTGTGTGTGTGTGTAACCTGCCTACATCAGGTTGAATTTTTTTTTCTCTCATTACTTAGAATATATTATTTCACTCTTTTCTTATATCTTTTTTTTTTTTTTGCCTTTTTTTTGGTCACATCCGGCTATGCACAGGAGTTTCTCCTGGATTTGCACTCAGGAATTACTCATGGTGATGCTTAGGGGACCATATGGGATGCTGGGAATAGAACCCGGGTCGGCTGTGTGCAAGGCAAACGCCCTACCCGCTGTACTATCACTCCAGCCCCTCTTTTCTTATATTTCATATGGGAGATCTCTTGTGATTATTATGCTATTGCCTTATCTTTGAGGTTTTTCTCCTCATGATATTTTAAGAAGTTCATCTCTCAGGCTGTTGCCGCTTTGGTCACAGAGTGTCTTGGTGTTGCTCTGGTTTAGTCTGTGTTGTTTGGTTCTCTTTGGGCCGCTCCAATCTGTACAGAGCCTCCCTGCAGTAGTGCTTAGTTCTGAGCCTTGATCTTTCCCAGCCATTCTTCCCCTTTCTCTTTTTTGTCTCCTGGTATTCCTGTCATTTGGAGACTGTTCCTCCTGTGGTTATCTATTAAATATCTTACTTTCTCTCCCACTAATTTTGTTCTCTTTTTCTTTTGCTGTTTCATTGTTATTGATGAGTTGTATTTCTCTAAGATGCTGATCTGGTTTTCCACATGCAGATTTCTATTACTGTGGTTTACTTTTGTATTCCTATTTGTATCGACTCTTTTATACTTTGAATCAGTTCTTCTTTGAATTGACATTCCCACCAACAATGAAGGATGATTAGTGAGAAGTGGAATTTCTCTTCCAATGATTGCTTACTTTCCATCCCCAGTGGTGGCTTAGTTTCCGTCACCTTTGCATGGAGTGTCTGTCATCCAGGCTTGAGAGTTTTGAGGAACTCAGGGATTTAGTTGGGTTTCTGCCCCTTCTGCTAATACAGCTGAATTCTGTGGTTTTCCCCATAGTTCTTAGAGTATTGTGGACAATGGTGCTTTAAGTACTTGATTATCTGAGTACCGACCTGTTTTTCCTCCCTCCCTCCCTCCCTCCCTCCCTCCCTTCCTTCCTTCCTTCCTTCCTTCCTTCCTTCTTTCCTCTTTTTTTCTTTTTCTTGCTCTTACTCCTTTTGGGCATTATGGTTTGCAATACAGGTACTGAAAGGTTACTGCATTAGCACTTTTCCAGAGTCATCACTTCCAACTCTCATTGTCATAGTGGTCCCACCCTTATCATAACTACCCTTTCCTCCCACACTTGAAGCAAGCTTCCACCCATGGACCAATCCTCCTGGCCTTTGTTTCTACTGTCCTTGGGTATGAGTCTCATATTCTGGTTTCTTATATCCCACAAATGAGTGCAGTCATTCTATGTCTGTCACTCTGTCACTTTCCTTCTGACTCATTTCACTCAGCATGATACTTTCCATACCCATACATTTATAATTGAATTTCATGATCTCATTTTTTCCTGGTCGCTGTGTAGTATTCTATTGGCACAATTTATGTAATAGTTGGGCTGGAGCAATAGCACAGTGGGTAGGGCATTTGCCTTGCACGCAGCTGACCTGGGTTCGATTGCTGACTGCTCCGTCTCTCTTGGAGAGCCCGGCAAGCTATCAAGAGTATCCTGCCTGCATGGCAGAGCCTGGCAAGCTCCCCGTGGCGTATTCAATATGCCAAAAAACAGTAATGAGAAGTCTCACATTGGAGACGTTACTGGTGCCCGCTTGAGCAAATCAATGAACAGTGGGAGGACAGTGCTACAGGACAGTGCTACATAATGATTGCACTTCACTTCTTAGTTTAAAAATATTGGTCAGAAGTCTGTGATGGCTGTGTAGCGAATTATATGGGTAATCAGTATTAGTTTTTTTCCTTTAGGCCTGTTACCTTTTTTTCTTCACATGGTAATTGAGGGAGAAACTCTGGAAAGTTGAATATAGTAGAAATGCTTCCTAGTATTATTAGGTATCCCCCTTCACCCCCTTCAGTGTCATGTAAAGGATCATTTGGGTATTACTGTAGAAATATCTCTCTTGGTTTTGTTTGTATTTATTCCTGTTTTTGATGGCTTCCCTGGAGGTGCTGAGTGACCTAGGGGGTTACTTCTGGGTCCTCAGTTCTGTGTCTGGCGTCTGAGCCTGACAGGTGTGTGCTGGAAGCCCTAAGTCGTGGTATTGTGCTGGGGCCACAGTCAGGATATGCTCCTGCAGGGTGTGTGCAAGGCATGTACAACTGGAATTTGAGCCAGCTCCTTGGCCCCAGTTTTATTTATTTTTTGATTCAGAATCTCAAATTACATGCATTTTATTGAAACTTTTAAAAATTTTTTTCCCGATCTTTCACCAATTTTGGTTAAATGCTTTCTGCTTCTAGTTACAAAGATCAAAGGCTTTTATTAGCTCTTCTACCTCCGCCCTGGTTCTGTACTTGTGCTCTGTCTTCAGTTTCAAGGTATAGCTGGATTGATGCTTCCCCTGCTCCATGGCCAGAGCTAGGATGGAGCTTAGAGGGTCCTTATGGACTTGGACAGAAATTAGCAACAGTGGAGGAAGGGATATTTGGGAACCAGTTCTGAATGTTTACTGGGGCTAGTGGAGATTTGTTAATTTTATGTTTCTGTGTAATCCAACTAAATGTTACTTAGAAAACTGTTTGCTGCTTTACAGAAAAAACAAGGAGAGAAATTACAGCTAAAGGATCTACAGGGACGGAAGTTCTTCTTTCAACATTAGAGGTAAATAAACACGTTCTGAATACTTAATATAAATATTAAATTTTTGGGTCACACCCAGTGGTACTCAGGACTTGCTTATTATTACTTTGGCTCCACTGAAAAAAATCTGAACAGCATTTTAATTGGTAGCACAATGTAAAGGTTTAGCTATAAAGAACTCTAGTTTAAAATAATGATTGACAGCAGAGAATGTAGTCCAGTGGTCAGAGCATATGTCTAAAATAACAAATGACTGATATTAAAAATTATTGTTTTATGTTTAAAATATTGTTTTATGTTCGTTAGTATATACTTGTGATTTAGCTTAACTTCATATGTATGTGGGTGGATTTTTCATGGTGCTGGGGCTGAATCCGGGGTCTCACATCCGAGTCTTGTGTTCTGCCACTGAGCCACATCCCAACTCTTCCTGATTGTTAATATTGATTAACTGCATCATATTGCTCGTGTGAAAGTTTTGAGTGGGGTCAGCTCATCAGGATATATTTAGAATCAGAATTTTGTATTTTAATCAGTGCATTGTTAAGAACATAGGGTATGTTGTTTGCATTAAATACAGTGTTTTTTGTCATTTTATCTTAATAAAATTGGGGAAAAAGGGCAGGTGATATGTTTCTAGACAGAAAGTCCAAGTGTGTCGTTTTCCCCTAACTTGGACAATTTAAAGTAATTTCAATGAAAATAACTATAATTTTTCATAAAGTCTAACAGGAAAGATTATTAGCAAGAATAGGAAAGGGAACTGGGAAAGGATTGGCACCACCATCTGAGGAAAAATAAAAACTTTAGAGTTCAAATGGTTGTGTGTGAGTAGTTACCAGGCTCTACCATGTCCCCAGGCATTAGTACTTATGTTGAGTAGAATACACTTTTAATGTTGATAATAATTTAATAATGCATGTACTATACTAATAAAAAGTCTGAAATAAAATACTGTTGGAAATTTAGTACTACTTAATAAAGTAGTATTTCAGTTACATAGGGACCAGAGGGATTGGTAGCCATCTAGAAAAACCTAATTTTGAATTTTTCCTGCACCAAAATAAAATTGATATCACACAAAGATTTTAGCGTAGAAAATAAAATTAGAATATTTGAGGACGCCTATCATAGTAGAAATTTTCAAATAGTCTTATGTTGGGGTCCAGGGGATAGTGCCGGGCGGGGCTTGCCTTGCCTTCCTCTAGCCTGGTTGGATCCCAGGCACCTTGTGACTCCCCAGGCTGTCATACGTGTGACTGGAACACAAACCAGAAGTAAACCCTGGGCATCACTAGGTATGGCTCAAAACCAACTATTAAAAAAAAAAATCTTACGACAAAACTTTCTAAGTATAAAAAAATACAAGGAGTACAGAAGGAAAATAGAATTACTTACATTAACAAAAGTATATGGAAAGCCCCCATAATGAATTTTGATGACAAATTAATTTCTCTTATAGTAATGGTAAAAATAGGACTATGATAACTGAAATGACTCTAAAACTTGAAGGGTGAGCAGAGACTGAAGTGATAACTACAAATAGTTGAAAACTGAGTATATTTATTTTTAGAGAAATGGGAAACACCATGTCTATAATAGGTAGTTTCCAACAGGTAGAAAAAGTTGGGGAATCACAAGTTTACAATGGTTTAATAAAGCAAATAAACTTTATTTCAGAACACGAAAGATCTTCAAACTACACTTAATATCTTAAGTATTCTTGTTGAACTGGTGTCAGCTGGTAAGTTTTTGTTTCTTTTGGTTCAATTTATGTTTGTCAACAGTGATCCACAATGTATTATGTGCACTTTATTCAGTATTTTTTTAATACTCACATACAGAGGCGATAGAGTGTTGAAATTTAGAAACTGAAATACTCCTTCATTGCTGCTTTGGTATCTTCCAGAATCAATCTAACTACCCTGGAAACCCATGTGTTTCAGAACCTTGAATATAAAATTTTTCTGTCACTTGAATTTACCTCCTGTATTATTCTGTAACTAAAATAAATGAAATTTTTTGGGGGGTGTGGGGTGAACACATGGCAAGTGCTCGGGGTTCACAACTGGCTTTGTGCTCAGGGATCACTTTTAACTCTCTGCTCAGAGTTGACTCCTGGCTCTATGCTCAGGGTCATTCCTGGCTCTGTGCTCAGGGCTTACTCCTGGCTCTGTTCTTTGGGTCACTCCTGGCTCTGTACTCAGGGTTCACTCCCGGCTCTGTGCTCAGGCTCACTCCTGGCTCTGTGTTCAGGGATCACTCCTGGCTCTGTGCTCAGGGTCACTCCTGGCTCTGCTCAGGAATCACTCCTGGTGTGCTGGGGATTGAACCTCGGTCGGCTTGTGAGCAAGGCAAGTGCCTTAACGCCTGTCCTGTCTTCCCAGCCCTGAACTAAGATTTGATTTTGATCCTGTTTGTTTGATTTCAGAGGTCATCACTTTAAATATTTCTTGACTGTTGGCTAGTTACAATATCTAATATGTATTATCGGAAGTTTTACTCTTTAAACAAGCTTAAAAGACTATTTTTTTTTTCAGGTGGAGGGCGAAGAGCAAGTTTTTTAGTTGCCAAGGGTGGTTCCCAGATACTGCTGCAGTTACTTACCAGCACCAGCAAAGACTCACCCCTGAATGAGGAGTTAATGATACAGATTCATTCTATTCTTGCAAAGATTGGACCCAAAGGTAAGGCTTTGCTTTTATCATCATCTATGGAACATTGATTCCTTCTGCCTTGAAATTGCCTTCAAAAACATAGTCAAGGTGCTGAGGATTGGCCAGGGCCTCCTCTGCCCCACTGTCCAGTCTGCAGTCCAGCTGCTGGGGTTTATATTCATGCAAAATATAAATGCTGCTGGGTATTTTTGTTTGTTTCAGTCATGGAGTACTTTTATTGTTCACTGGGGACCTCCAACAATTGAGGATCCTAATTTATGAGGAATTTTACTGGTTATGGTAGAATAAAAGATGAAAAATGTGTCAGAATACAAGGTTGTCTCTCTGTGTGCTTGCTTGTGTTCTGTGTAGCAGGATATTGTTGGGTTGGAAGAGGGAGGCGTTGGAATGGGAAGGTGTTGGGCGTTTGTTTTTTATTTAAGAGCATTCTGTATACACTGGTATGGAATAGTTTCAGTATCCCCCCTAGACCCCCCCGCAACTTACAATTTCGTTTTAAAGACCAGAAGATAGAAAAGTGTTAATCATTGAGTATTATAAGAGTAAAATATACCTAATATTGAAAGACTACAAATTGAACAACGTACAGGCAAAAACAAAGGAGGAAACTAATTTCTGTTAAGTTAATAGAAAGAAAAATACACTTTTGACTAGAAGCCTGGTTCAGTTTACATCTGCAGAACCTGCACAGAGATTGCAATCATTCCTAAACTCTTAGGATAGTAATCTGGGGGGCGGTGGGGAGGTTGGAGCAATAGTACAGTAGGTAGTGTGCTTCCTTTGCATGCAGCTGACCTGAGTTCAGTCCTTGGCATCCCATGTGGTCCTCCAAGCCCACCAGGAGTGATTCCTCAGCGCAGAGCCAGGAGTAATTTGCGGGGAAAGTTTTGGGGGAGACTCAGTGATTACTCAAGGATTGCTCAGGGATCACTCCTTGTGGTTTCGGGGCACTATATTTCTCCTAATTTTCAGGTTTGTGGTTTTTTTTTCATTATTTTGGGAAAAGAGTCTCCTTTCAAAGGCAAAGGCTTTCGGGGGAGTGAGGGCAGGCAGACAGTGTACTGAAGACCAAGCTCTCCTGGACCGTGCAGGGCAGGCAGGGCTGCTAGTTCAGGACTCTGAAGCTCTGATCGCGGGGAGTAATTCGGCCTTTCACAGCACCTCAGCTCTGTTTTGGCTTTGCACTGCAGCAGCAAAAATGTTTAATAGAAAAGAAAATTCTTAGCAGTCCTCCCCATATACACATCAAGTTTCTAGTCTAAAACGAACCAGTTACTTCTCCCTTTAATATTTGACTAATGATTAATTGTAAACTTATTTCTAAAGAATAAAACTGGATCTTAACCCTCAGTCACTGTCACTGTCCTCCCATTGTTCATCGATTTGCTCAAGAGGGCCCAGTAATGTCTCCATTGTGACACTTGTTACTGTGTTTGGCATATTGAATACGTCACGGGTAGCTTGCCAGGCTCTGCCGAGTGGGCGAGATACTCTCGGTAGCTTGCCGGGCTCTCCCGAGAGGGGCTGAGGAATCGAACTTGGGTCGGCCACGTTAGCTGCGTGCCAGGCAAACGCCCTACCTGCTTGCTGTGCTATCGCTCCAGCCCTTAACCCTCAGATGAAACCCAAATAAAGAATTAACTCCACACTGAGGGCAGTGCAGGCGGGGAAGAGCTGCAGGGTTCAGAGGCATCAGGAGAGGCTCCTGTTGGCTCTTGTGGAGCAGGTGTTTCTGTAGTGACTGTCCTTTTTCCTTGGATGAGAGTCATCTGCGCTCTGGAATGTTTAGTTCTTTTCAACTAATTATTCTTATTGATCGTGAAATAGTTGAGTTTTCACTAAGCCTACTTATTTCTTTGTGTGAACTCTTTAATATTTTTTTTCCAGGTTATGTTTTTACTCTTTTAGTCTCATTGTGAGAATAAAAAGAAGTAACTTCTTTTCTTCTCTTTATTTTTTATAAGAATTATACTGCTTTAGAAATTAGATTGTTAGATCATTTGCTACATAAGTGGTTAATACTTTGATTACTTCTACAGTCAAAAATATTCATTTTCATTTCATTTCATTTCATCATCATGTTATTCGTCGATTGCCTCGAGCAGGCCCCAGTAACGTCTCTTTCATCCTAGCCCTGAGATTATATTCAAGGCTCTTTAGGAGAATGAGACCCATCATTGTTACTGGTATTTGGCATATTTGGTACGCCACGGGGAGTTTGCCAGACTCTGCCCTGTGGACAGGCTACATTCAATAGCCTGCAAGTTTGTCCAAAGTAGGAATGAGACAATAAGATGTCATATTTTTATGACAAAAATATTATAAATATTATTATATTAACTTAATGTTGCTAATGGACATTTGTATCTAACCGCTCTCCTTCGTCGGGTGATGCATTTCCTGGCATATATTGAACGTGAAGTTGACCAGCTAAGTCCTTCCTTTCATTCACAGTCTTGTGAGGCTGGGCCAATTTCTGTTCTTGCTTCTCCTCCCATCCCCTTGGTCCTCCCTGGTACTTTTTTAAAAAACAATGTTGCAAAAATGTAAAGAGTACTTTAATAGCCATACAAGGATTATTGCAGTTTTAGTTAATCTAGGGCAACCTATATTTGATAGCATGAATTAAAGCTTTAAAAAGTCACTGCTCTTGTTTCTGATTTTTTAAACAGACAAGAAATTTGGAGTGAAAGCTAGAATTAATGGGACTCTGACTATAACCCTGAACTTGGTCAAACAGAATTTGCAGAATCATCGCTTAGTTTTGCCTTGTCTTCAGCTTTTACGAGTTTATTCAGCAAATTGTGAGTATTTTAGAGAGTATCTCTTTTGGGTGGAAGCAGGGGTTGGTTTAGGCTGATTTGGTGGTACTTGGGGGCTACTCCAGGTTTGTGCTGAGGGTTTGCTCTTGACAGTGCTCGGGAGACCATGTAGTGCCGGGATCAAACTTGGGCTTCTGTGTACAAATGCCACGCTTCAGTCTGTTGATTTCTCTGCCCGGCCTTAGAGAATGGCTTTCAATTAATGCCATGTTGTCACATTACACAAAGGAAACAGTTGAATGTACCTTATGTCTATACATCTGTGTAGTAATGAAAAAGCTCAGTCTCTCCTTCACACATACCCATGCATGCATGCATACGCACATCCTCTCAACCATATAGGCAGGAAAATCTCAGCCTTTCTCCTGCGCTCTCTCTCTCTCTCTCTCTCTCTCTCTCTCTCTCTTTCCACCCCCCCCACAATCCCACACATACTTCAAATACACAGGGTTTTATTTATTTATTTAAAATTTTATTTTATTGAATCACCATGAGATAAAGCTTTCACGTTTAAGTTTCAGTTATACAATGATTCCTCCACCAGTACACATTTTCTACCACCAATGTCTCCAGGACCCCCTTCTCCCCACATCCAACCCTCCCCCTGCCTCTCAGGCAGATACTTTCCTCCATACTCTCTCTCAACTTTTGAGTATTATGGTTTGCAATACAGATCCTGAGAGGCTATCACATTTGATCCTTCATCTACTTTCAGCACACAACTCCCATCCTGAATGATCCTTCTAACCATCATTGACTTAGTGATCCCTTCTCTATTCCAGTTGCCTTCTCCCCCAGCTCCTAAGGCAGGCTTCCAGCTATGGAGCAGTATTCCTGGCCCTTGTATCTACTGTCCTTGAGTGCCAGTCACATATTACATTACATTATATTCCACAAATGATTGCAGTCTTTCTATGTCTGTCTCTCTCTGATTCATTTCACTTAGCATGATACTCTTTATGACCATTCACTTATAAGCAAATTTCATGACTTCATCTTTCCTAACAACTGCGTACTATTCCACAGTGTAGCTGTACCAAAGTTTCTTTAACAAGTCATCTGTTCTTGGGCATTTGGGTTGTTTCCAGATTCTGGCTATTGTGAACAGTGCTGCAATGAACATAGAGGTGCAGATGTCATTTCTACTGTTCTTTTTTGCACCCTCAGGATATATTCCTAGAAGTGGTACTACGGGGTCATAGGGAAGCTCGGTTTCTAATTTTTTAAGAAACGTCCATACCGTTTTCCAAAAGGGCTGAATTAGTTGGCATACTCACAAGCAATGAAGGAGAGTCCCTTTCTCACCACATCCATGCCAACACTGGTTGCTTTTGTTCTTTTGGATGTGGGCCAGTCTCTGTGGTGTGAGATGATACTTCATTGTTGTTTTGATATGCATCTTCCTGA
Source organism: Sorex fumeus (assembly GCF_029834395.1). NCBI lineage: Eukaryota > Metazoa > Chordata > Mammalia > Eulipotyphla > Soricidae > Sorex > Sorex fumeus. The sequence goes on from NW_026606103.1 coordinate 9,606,031, forward strand.
TGATTTGTGATGTAGAGCATTTTTTCCATGTGCCTCTGGGCTGTTTGTATTTCTGTTTTGAGGAAGCTTCTGTGAATTTCTTCTCCCCATTTTTTGATGGGGTTGGAGGTTTTTTTCTTGTACAATTCTACTAGTGCCTTGTATATCCTGGATATTAAACCCTAATCAGGTGGGTATTGGGTAAATATTCTTTCCTATTCTGTGGGCGCTCTCTATATTTTGGTCACAGTTTCTTTTGCGATGTAGAAGCTTCTTAGTTTAATGTATTCCTATTTGTTTATGTTTGTTTCTACTTGCTTGGTCAATGGTGTTTCATCCTTAAAGATGTTTTTAGCTTCAATGTCATGGAGGGTTCTCTGCCTACATTTTCCTCCAAGTACCTTATGGATTCAGGTATGATATAGAGGTCTTTAATCCACTTTGATCTAATTTTTGTGCTTGGCATTATACAGAGGTCTGAATTCTTTTTTTTTTTTTTTGCATGTAGCTATTGAGTTTTCTTAGCACCACTTGTTGAAGAGACTTTCCTTGTTTTACTTCACATTTCTTGCTCCTTTATCAAAGATTAAGTGATAATATATTTGAGAGTCTGTGGCAGGATGTTCAACTCTCTTTCATTGGTCTGTGGGTCTTTCTCTAGGCCAATACCATGCTATTTTAATTACTACTGCCTTTTCAGTACAGTTTGAAGTTTGGGAAGGTGATGACTCCATCTTCTTTTCCCCAAGGATTACTTTAACTATTTGTGGGGGCTTATTGTTCCATCTGAATTTCAAGAGTGTTTCATCTATTTTTTTTTTGAGAAATGTAATGGGAGTCCTTATAAGGACTGCATTGAATCTATATAATGGGGCTGGAGCGATAGCACAGCAGTAGGGCGTTTGCCTCGCATGCAGCCAACATGGCCAACCCAAGTTCGATTCCACCGCCCCTCTTGGAGAGCCTGGCAAGCTACCGAGAGTATCTCGCCCGCACGGCAGAGCCTGGCAAGCTCCCCGTGATGTATTCGATATGCCAGACACAGTAACAACAAAGTCTCCAATGGAGACATTACTGGGCCCGCTCGAGCAAATCGATGATCAGTGGGAGGGCCTTTACTTTACTTTACTTAGTGCTTTGGTGTGTATTGCCATTGTGACAGTGTTAATTCTCCCAGTCAGGTGATGAGTTTACATTTCCTTGTGTCCTCTTTTATTTCTTGGAGTAATGTTTTGTCGTTTTCTTTATATAGGTTCTTTACCTCCTTAGTTGATTATGAAGTACTTGGTTTTATGAGGCACAATTCTGAATGGGATTTTTTTTTTTAATGTCACTTCTCTTTCATTGTTTGTATATAGGAAGGCTGTGGTTTTTTGGGTATTGATGTTGTAACCTGCCACTCTACTTTATAAGTCTATGGTTTCTATGAGCCTTTTGGTAGAGTCTTTAGGGTTCTTAAGCATAGTACCATATCATCTGCAAATAGTGAGAGCTTGACCTCTTCCTTTCCTATCTGGTGTCCTTGGTGTCTTTTTCTTGCCTAACTGCTTTGTCAAGTACTTCAAGTACTATATTGAATAGAAGTGGTGAGAGTGTGCAGCCTTGTCTTTTCCCTGGTCTTAGAGGGAAGACTCAGTTTTTCCCCGATGAGGATAATGCTTGTAGTGGTTTGTATTAGATGGCTCTGACTATATTGAGGAAAGTTCCTACAACTCCTATTTTGTTGAGAGTTTTATTCTTGTCCAATGCTTTCTCTTCCTATTGATATGATCATATGGTTTTTATTTTTTTCTTTTATTGATTTGTTGTATTATGTTGAGCCACTTGCGAAAGTTAAACCATTCTGGGATTCCTGGGATGAATCCTACTTGGTCCTAGTGTATGATTTTTTTTTTTGATGAGTTATTGGAGTCTTTTTTGCTAGTATTTTGTTGAGGATCTTTGCATATTAGCCAGTAATTCTTTTTTAATTTTCATTTATTAATTTATTTTTTGTGGTATCTCTGTCTGCTTTTGGAATCAAGGTAACATGTGCCTCATAGATTGAAATTGAAAGTGTTTCTGTTTCTTCAATTTTCTGTAAAAGTCTGAAGATTGATTGGTTTTGTGGAGGTATGTTTTGGTGTGTTCCAGCATATGGTATATCTGGAGAATGTTCCTTGTGCATTAGAGAATAATGTATATTCAGGTTTTGGGGATTCAGCTTTTTGGGATATGAAGCCTCTGTATATATTGGTTCATCTGTCTTTTACATTTCTTCTTTCGGTGCAGCTATTTTCTTACTCTTACTGAACTTTCATCTAGTTGATCTTTCAGAGGTGATAGAGCAGTGTTGAAGTCTCCGACTACTATTATGTTGCTATATGTCTATGAGCAGATGTTTTTAAGTATTTTGCTGGCCCCTCATTAGGTGCACATATATGTATGTATGTGTATATGTTGTTTGTGTGTGTGTATATATAAATAAACACACACACACATATGTATATATACACACATATCTTAAGGAGCATGAGTCCTTCCTTATGTACATATCTTTAGATCATTAAGAAATGACCTTTTCTGTCCCTTATACCTTATTTATCACGATCATGATCATCCTGTTGTTCATCGACTGCCTCGAGCAGGCACCAGTAACGTCTCCTTTGCCCTTGCCCTGAGATTTTAAAAAGTGCCATATTCAAGGCTCTATCACGGTTAGGAGAATGAGACCCATCATTGTTACTGGTATTTGGCATATTGGGTACACCACGGGGAGATTGCCAGACTCTGCCATGTGGGCAGGTTACATTTGGTAGCCTGCCAGGTTTTCCAAAGTAAGAATGAGATAATAAGATGTCGCGACTTGCGACTGCGTGCTTCTGGGAGCTGGGTTTTATAGTCTCTGGTACTTGGCCGTTGATGGGATTACACAGCGCCTAGGGGAAGTGGGGGGGCAGTTGGTGGGTGTGATCCCTGCCTATTGGAAGATGGAGGATCTGGGTGGAGGATGCTCAGCCCCGATCTGAGCAGGCTTGGCGATCTCAGCCCCGGGACCAGCATGCCTTTGTTCCTCTGCCGGTACCTTCATGCGTGTGGAGAGTGGTCTCAGCATGGTTGAGGCTGGTTCTGGAGGTCTTCGGCTGCTGGAGCTCTGCTCTGGGCAGGGAGGGAAACTCAACTTGCCCCCCTCCAAGGGGCCCTGGTGAGGACAGCCAGGTGTGGGGGTAGGAGACTCTGCACTGTTCTCTTCTGGGAGCTGGGTTTTAAAGTCTCTGGAACTTGGCTGTTGATGGGATTACACGGTGCTGGGGGTCAGTTGGTGGGTGTGACCCCTGCCTACTGGAAGATGGAGGATCTGGGTGGAGGATGCTCAGCCCCAATCTGAGCAGGCTTGGAGATCTCAGCCCTGGGACCCGCATGCCTTTGTTCGTCTACCTTATTTATACCTGAAGTCTATTTTTTCTGATATAATTATGGCCACCCTGACCTTTTTGTGGGTCATTTTTGCTTAAAATTCTAACTTCCAACGTTTGATTTTGAGTCCTGCTATTCAGATTTTGATTTTGAGCCCTTGCTATTTAAATTTGCTCGAGCGGGCCCAGTAACGTCTCCAATGGAGACTTTGTTGTTACTGTGTCTGGCATATCGAATACTCTCGGTAGCTTGCCGGGCTCTCCGAGAGGGGCGGAGGAATCGAACTCGGGTCGGCCATGTTGGCCACTTGTAAGGCGAAAGCCCTACCCGCTGTTTAAATGTGTTTCTTATAGGTAGCAGGTTGGGTTCAGTTTTCTAATCCATCCTGGCACTCGGTGTCACTTAATTGGTTCATTTTGATCGTTGAAATAGAGTGACATTGTTATAGATTTTTTTCAGCCATCTTTCAGTAGAAGTTTCATGTGTTTGTAGGATTTGTCTTGTCTTAAATAAATTCACTCCAATATTTCTTGCAAAGTTGTTTTTGAATCTATGAGGTTCTTGAGTTTTTTTTTAATCTGTTTTTTATCTTGAGTTGCCTTTTTTTTCTGAGTTTTTTTTTTTAATCTGATGAGAGTCTGGTGGCTTAAAAACAATACCACCAATGGAACAGGGTTGAATATCCTTAAACACACCCTCAAATATATGATCATCTAATAATGTGAAGTGAATATCCTTAAACACACCCTCAAATATATGATCATCTAATAATGTGAAGTGGAGCAAGGAAAGCCTCTTTAACAAATGGTGCTGGCAAAACTGGACAGCTACCGGCAAAAAAAGGGCTCAGATTGCTCCCGGGTCAAGGTGGCGGCAGATCCTCCCCCACGCCACCCCATGGAGAGGCTAGCAGCTGTCACTCCTGTCATATGGCTTATATTCATAATTGTGTAGACTTTAAGGGCTGGAGTGATAGCACAGCGGGTGGGGCGTTTGCCTTGCATGCAGCCAACATGGCCGACCCGAGTTCGATTCCTCTGCCCCTCTCGGAGAGCCCGGCAAGCTACCGAGAGTATCTCGCCCACACGGCAAAGCCTGGCAAGCTACCCGTGATGTATTCAATATGCCAAACACAGTAATAACAAGTCTCATGATGGAGACGTTACTGGGCCCGCTCAAGCAAATCGATGAACAATGGGAGGACCATTTCTGTAGACTTTAAGATGGCAGGAACAAGATTGTGGCTAGGTGATTGCATGTTCTGTGTCGAATATGAAGGTTGCGGACTTCAGGGCCCTCAGCGCCCCTCACTCAGAGCACAGAGTGTTCAGACCCTCCGGCCCAGTAGACTGTAATAGCTGATCTCTGTAAGATGACCATCTTCATTGTCACTCCTGTGGAGAGTTCTTCAGAGCTGAACAATGAAACAGCTTTGAGAACCCTTTGTGATTTGCTTGTAGTCGTCTTATCACTGTTGTGCTTTGTTTGTACAGTCCATTTTAAAAAGAGTACATTTTGACAGCAACCGTTTGCATGAATGGTGTTCAAAAGTTGTTGCCCTGCATGTCTTATCTCTGTCTCCAGAGACAACTCAGAGCCACATTCTCCTTTCTGCAGCTTGATCTGTAGCTCATTTCTCCTCATTTGTAAAGTTTGCCCAGTTTTGCATTACATTTGCTTCCTATAGGGTTTACAGGTGTAACCTATGTTTCCTCCTGCTTTTCATCTATTTAGGAGCAATTTTCAGTAATAATTTTAGCAATCTATTTAGTAATAATTTGTTAACTTTTTCCTTTTTTTTTTTGTATTGTGTTGTCTGAGATCAAACACTTTGTATCCTCAAGACCTGGTGTTTATTTTTAGGAGTTCTTTAAATTTAATACGAAAATAATGGAGCATATAAGAGGATTTTTTTTTTGGTAGTAGGTAGTAACACACTTTTTTACATAACTTGTTTAATTCCTCTACAACTTTGCATTTAAAACAAACAGGAGCTGGAGTGAGTGGGCGCTTGCCTTGCACGCAGGGAACCTGGGTTTGATTTCTGGCATCCTCTGTGGTCCCGAGCCTGCTAGGAGTGCAGAGCCAGAATTAACCCCCGAGCAGCGCCACCTGTGGACCCCAAATAACCAATAAATAAATAATAAACCAAAAGCTTGGTTTGGAGAGATAGCTCAAAGGACTGAGAGTCTGGTTTGGTCCCCACTGCATAGTCCCTTGAGCACCATTGGAAGCTGTACTCGATTGACTGTACTTGACTTTATGAGTCCTTGTGTTCACAAAACAATCATCTGTTCATGTTGATGATGCCTTACCAAGCACACATAATTCTACTTGTAAAGTCATTTTGTATCTTTCCTTCTTTTCCCAGCTGTGAATTCCGTCTCCTTAGGAAAAAATGGAGTGGTAGAACTGATGTTTAAAATCATCGGGCCATTTAATAAGAAGAATTCTGGTCTTATGAAGTGAGTACAAGTTCTGAATGTTGAGTGTAGCATAGTCTTTACTGTTCTGGGTGTCATCATCTTGATCTGCATTATGTGTAGGTCCAGTTTAATTGAACTAGGGTTCTTAGTTCTTAAATAGTGATTTTTAACATAATAAATGTTTTCTTTAAAGTTTCTTCAGAAATTTATCAAAATTAGACTTTTTTTTGGGGGGAGGGGTCACATCCAGCGATGCTAAGGGGTTATTCCTGGCTCTGCACTCAGGAATTACTTCTGGCTGTGCTTGTGGGACCATATGAGATGTCGGGGATTGAACCCAGGTCGGCTGCGTGCAAGGCAAATGCCCTCCACGCTGTACTATCACACTGGCCCCACAAAATTAGACATTTTTGTATTCAGTGATTACAGTGTAACATTCCTAGATATGGGGAAAAAATCATGTATAGGATGTTATTCGTTCAGAAATATTGAGTGCCTACTATGTTCCCTGCTCAGTTTTGCAATCTTTTAAACTGTTATTTTATTCTCAAAATCATTTGAATGTGTTTTAATTTTACACATTTCTATTTTATCAAATGCCATTCCTTTTCTTTTATCTTGGTTCCCATGCTGCATTTTTAGTCTTAGCAAATTTCAGACATCATTCATAAATATGTATATGTATATATTATATAAAGATACTTCTATAAGCAAATCTTGGATATTTCATAATTTTCCCCATGCACTGAAATATTCAAATCTTCCCAGTAGTGATTTGAAAACTAACCATATAGTGGTATAATCCTACTTACCAAAATTATTAATTCCTTAATATAATATACAACATATTAATATAATATCAATATATAATATAAAAGTCAGTTGTATTCCATTTTCTCCAGTTTTAACAAAATGCCCTGTTTTAATTGCTTCTCAATGAGATATATTATTATTATATTTAGAAACTTTTAAAACCTGTACAAAGATAGAGTAATGAATTTTGATATATCTGTCATCCAGTTTCAATAGTAGTCCAGTCTGCCATTTTTATTTCATCTTTTTCTTCCCTGTCTTTTCTGTCTGGAGTATCTTAAAATATATATCACCTTTACACTTCACTTGTTCTGTAATTTCTTTAATTGCTTTCAGATATGGAACTTTTTTCTTTCAATGTTACCATAGTATAATTTCTATGTCCAATAATGTTAATTATTTCTTTTATTATATTTTCTGATATTCTAAAAAATTTTCTTTTTATTCTTGGCTTGTTCAGATCAAGAACCAAATAAGGTCTAAATGTTCTATTTATATGTTTTGTAACCTTTAAATAAGTTAGTAGCACCCACCTGTTCTTGGTTCTGTTGTGTTTGTTGAAGGAACCTGGGTCTTATAGAATGTCCCAGTATTTTGGGTTAAGATGATTGAATCCTGGGGCCATTTAACACATAGTATATATCCCACTCATTTCTGGTAGCCTGGTAGAGCTAGAGGCTTCTTTGGATTCTGGTTCTTTTTGTTCCTGCTCAAAGTCTTTTGTGCATGGTATTTTGTGCTATTAGTTTGTGTCTTCTTCCAGTAAGAACTCTGAGCAGTCCACTGTCCGAGCAGTCCACAGCAGCTAGTTAAGTGAGTAGGGAGGGCAGGTCTGTGTGGAGTGGGCCTGGGTCTCCGGCTGCTTCTCAAAGGCACACAGTCACACTCTTGTAAAATAGAGTCACCTTTCATTCATCATTCATTCATCATCCTGTTATTCGTCGATTGCCTCGAGCAGGCCCCAGTAACGTCTCTTTCATCCTAGCCCTGAGATTATATTCAATGCTCTTTAGGAGAATGAGACCCATCATTGTTACTGGTATTTGGCATATTTGGTACGCCACGGGGAGTTTGCCAGACTCTGCCCTGTGGGCAGGCTACATTCGATAGCCTGCAAGTTTGTCCAAAGTAGGAATGAGATAATAAGATGTCATAAAAAGATGTCCTGATAAGATGTCGCGGCCGCGCGGTTCCGGGAGCTGGATTTTATAGTCTCTGAGTCTTGGCCGTTGATGGGATTACACGGCGCCAGGGGGCCAGGTGGTGGGTGTGACCCCCGCCTACTGGAATTTGGAGGATCTGGGTGGAGGATGCTCGACTCCAATCCGAGTAGGCTTGGAGATCTCGGCCCTGGAACCCGCGTGGCTTTGTCCCTCTGCCAGTACCTTCATGTGTGTGGAGAGTGGTCTCGGCATGGTGGTGGCTGGTCCTGGAGGTCTTCGGCTGCCGGAGCCCTGGTCGGGGTGGGGAGGAAAGCTCAACCCGCTCCCCTCCAAGAGTCACCTTAAAAATTAAAATTTCAAAAAATATTTTTACTAATAAATAGGCTTAGAGCATTGCTAGGCCACTAACTCATTTCTACACACAAGATCAAATGTTGTAGCTTCTTGAAAATGGGAGGTTACTCGTGTCTAACATGCTGGCCTGTGTTTGTATGCTGCTCTGTCATTTGCCAGCTCCATGAAGTAAGTTGCTTATTATTCCTCAGTCTCTTGTTTGTAAAATGGTAATAGCCATGCTTCCATCATTTATCGTGAAGACTTAGTGAGATGATTTTTACAGTTAGCAGAGCACCTATGTTAATACATTATTTAAAAATTAGTCTAACTGGAAAAGTTAATATGGCTTGAATGTACTTGTGCTCTCCTCGGGGTGCTTGGGCCACCATGTGGTATCTGAGGTGAGCCTGGGCTCCTGCTTGCAGAGCATGTACTCCTGCCCATGGGCTTATACTCACAGCTCTCTGATTTTTTTTTTTAAATCCAATAATTATCTCTTACTAAGGGCTGGAGTGATAGCACAGCAGTAGGTCGTTTGCCTTGTGTATGGCTGGCCTGGCCGAGTCAGATTTGATTCCTTCGCCCCTTTTGGAGAGCCCGGCAAGCTACTGAGAGTATCTTGCCTGTACGTCATAGCCTGGCAAGCTACCCGTGAGGTATTTGATATGCCAAACACAATAACAACAAGTCTCACAATGGAGACGTTACTGGGCCCGCTCGAGCAAATCAAAGAACAATGGGAGGACTGACAGTGACTTAAGATGATATGTATTAGTTTATTGTAACCCCATTTCATAGATATTTTAATAATATCAAGTTACTATATTCCAAACCATGTGAAAATGAGTGGGTCTAAACTTCTGAAAAATATAGTTATTTAAGTTATCAGCTAATTTTTACCTCTACTTTAAAAAAGAATAATAGACTTTTTTGCCTTAATGAATAAACCATTATTGACTTAATTTCTTTATCCTTTTTATTATTTTTAAGAATGTTAGGGTTTTAATTAACTAAAAAAATCTCATCCATGCCTAGAATATTTATACTGTATTTCTTTCTCTCTTTAAACAATGCCTTACATTTAGTGGAGTAGATTGAGGGAAATGACTTAAGGACCATATATCCTGTTAGAATTTTCTTTTCTTTTCACTTTTAGATTTTGGATTGAAGCTGTTCCCATAAATATATTCTAACGAGAATATATTAACTTAAAAAAATAAAAATAGTTTATAAGAGTTTTATTTCCAGAAATTCCTTTAAAGTTTTTAATAATACCATTTAAGACATATTCTGGAAAAATGTCAATATGATATTGCCCCAGACTTTAAAATTTCTTTTAATATAGTGGCTCTTTGGAGCAATGATGACATGTCTTGGACTCAAATTGCATTTGGGATCATATCCAGGTTTTGCCAGTATGGAAGAAGAAATATCGAAATTCCTAAAAGTCTGGATTTTAGGCTGAGAACTTTCAGAGTAGTGTTAACTGCTTGTGTGTGTTGTAAGTAGCTGCCCATGGAGATTTTCAGTCTGCAAGGAGCCTTTCTGAGCATGCTCTTAATGCTGTGATCATTTAGCTGAAGATGGGAGGAATTTGTAAATTCATTGCAGGTGATTAGTTGTATTAGTTTTCGAGGGCTATTAAGCAATCCAGCATACATTTATGTGTATTAACAGAAATGTACCACTCTCCTGCAAAATAGAATTTTTTTTGTTGTTGTTGGTTTTGTGTGTGTGTGTGTGTGTGTGTGTGTCTGTGTGTATGTTTGGGGTTGCATCTGTAGTGTTCAGATTTTACCGCCTGGCTTTGCATTCATGGATAACTCCTGGCAGAATTCAGGGTGGAGTGGGGGGAATGAATATGGAGTACTGGGGATTGAATCTGGGTCAGCATTGTGCCAGGCAACTTCCCCACTGGCTGTAATTCTAACACTGACTCTTCAGAAGGACTCAGTGGTCTCTCAAATACTTATACAGGTAGGAGTAGAATTCTTCCCTTTTGTGTTTTCCTAGTATTTTTGGTTTGTTTTCAATCTTTCGTGCTTTGATTAATTTCATTTTTGTTTCTATCAGTACATGGTGTGTATACTTTCATGTTGTCTTCCTCCTCTTCTAAGGGAGCCAAGTTATGGTACATCAAGTGTTTTCCATTCCAGTGTGATCTGCTCACCTAATTACATTTCTGACTATGCTTCCAAATACGGTCACTTTCCAAGCTGCTGGGAGTTGGGGATTCAATATATTTTTCTAAGGAGAGAGTTATTTTTGATTTTACAATTCCTTTTCTCAGCAAGTGACTTACTTACTAATTCTTCAAGTCATTTGTTTATCTTCTGGTCATTATTAGTTTCCTTATCCATAAAAATGTGTCAGTACTGTGGGCCAGAGTTTTTTTTTTAATTAAACAAAACCTGAATACAATTACATAGGACAGTTTCTGGTATTTATCAGATCTTGCCTTTCCCCCCGGGCTGGAGCAATAGCACAGCGGTAGGGCATTTGCCTTGAGCACAGCCAGCCCGGCAGAGCTGGGTTGGATTCTTCCGCCCCTCTTGGAGAGCCCAGCAAACTGCTGAGAATATCTTGCCCGCACAGCAAAGCCTGGCAAGTTCCCTGTGACAAATTCGATATGCCAAACACAGTAACAACAAGTCTCACAATGGAGACATTACTGAACCCACTTGAACAAATCGATTAACAATGGAAGGACAGTGCTACAGTGCCTTTCCCTGGGAGTATCTAACTAGTTCTGTGTTTCATTCCGATGAGCTGAAAAGCCTTACTGACGTGACAATCTCACAGCTTACATCATTTCAGTGTGTGACTAAAACTAAGAACAGTTTATTATCATTCAGTGCTGTGAAAATTTAGTATGTAAGCATAATTTTCATTTACTTCTATCTCACCATTTCTGAGGCTTTAGTTTTGAGGAAGTTATGAGCATGAATTTATAATATATAAAAACATATCTATTTTTGTTTTTCTTTTTTGGGGGAAGGACACACCCTGCTTTGCTCAGGTCTTACTCTTGACTCTACACTCAAGAATCATACCTGGTGGGGCTTGGGGGACATTAAGTGGTGCCGGGGATTGAAAGTGGGTCAGCTGTTTGTAAGACAAGCGCCCTATCCGCTGGACTATCTCTCCAGCCTCTGTTTTTATGTTTTAAAATGCTACCTAATGCTTTGTTTGTAGCAGTAAGCCAGAGTGCTCTAGAGAGTGGCAGTATGAACATTTATCACCGATGAGCACATAACTCAGTGCCTAGTCTTAGATAATTTTTTCAGGTTTTTGTAGGACCTTGTTTGCAGCTTGAATTTTCTGATCAGTTTTGTGCTTCACCTTGACTGCATCCAGTCATGCTGTCTCCCTTACCTCTGATGTATGCAGCTTTTGCTTTTTGCCTTGTTTTTAATTTCTTGAATAGGTTTTCTATATGTGTATACTTTATTACATTATTTAGATTGCAAAATCACCTGTTGAAAAGATAAATAAGATTGCTTATTTCTTACCCGTGAGGACCTTGCTGCTGTGGGTATCTAGTAGGCATTCAACAAATTCTTAATGAACAGAAAACTCTTGATGAGTAAAGTGCTTTTTTATTGCATGTACACTTTTTATATAAATTAAAGTTGGTAAAACCTTTCAGTATAGATACTGTAACCATGTAATTTTTAAGTTGCAGAAACTGTCTTTTTTCAGTAATTTTTTAAAACAATAGTAGATTAGAGATTTTTTCATACTGATATTACATATATTTATAAGCCAACTAATGGAAGTTGGTTTTACTATGTGTAATTGAATATTTATGTTTAACGAAACTATACTGCTTCAATTTATATTTGCAATTTCATTGTCTTCTATTGAGCAATCAGAGTTTTTGGGTTACTAGTATTCTATTTGGTGCTCTGTACAGATGAAAATGTTTAACGATTCAAACATCTCCTCTCCAAAGTTTTTAGTTCTAAAATATTTTACACTTATGGTCAGTGTAAATATTAGAAATATTGCATGATAGAGTTAAAATATGTTAAAGTCAAAAAGCTAAGAATATCCATGTGATTTTGGAGTTATAAAAAACTTGTTTTGAGTTAAGAATGTGAGAGCCTTAAGATTCTTTGTGTATTCTGTTGTGATTTGTCCAGGTCAGATCAGGGCCAGCAGTCTGATTTCTCATGTGAAGACTTAGGTGTAGTTTCTTCTTTTTCTATCTTACAATATCTTTTAGTGCATTTCTATAACATTAATTTTCCTCCTCAAATTTTAACATGAGGAGAGAAATGTATAGTAGAAGCATCAGACGTAATTCACTGTAACATAAATGACTTTTGAAATAGATAACAGAGTAGCTACTTAACTGAAAAGATTGCATAAATATACTATTGTAGATTAATTTTACTAGTTTTGTTGTTGTTTGTGTTTTTTCATGTTGACAGGGTTGCTTTAGACACTCTTGCTGCATTGCTAAAATCAAGTAAGTTTTTAAATACTAGAAATAATAGATACTATTTTTCCAAGTGTTCTATCTACTATGTAAAAAAAACTAGAAATAAAGATTTACACTGCATTTATAAATTTTGTTATATTTTAATATCAGCATTGATTTTGTTTTTAGTGTAGTTGATCTATATCCCAACTAATGTCAGTTATGTCCTTTGAGCTTTATTTACTGTACTTATATAATTTGAGAAATTAACTTCCTTTTTCTAAGTTATTTATATAAATATAAATCATGTTAATAGAGAAAAAAATAGTAAATACTGTATTTTATTTGTGATTTATATAATAGAATGGTAAGCATTCAGTATGGGAAATAACTAGTTGTAATATGAGGCAACTGTCTGCAGATATGATTTCGACTCAAACCTTCTTATCAAAATATTTTGTCCATGGTAATTCAGTTTATAATATTAAATGAATGTAAGTTTATACTAAATTCATTTAGAAACTAAAGCACACTTTTTTTTTTATCAAAACTGACATATGGAAGCATTATAATAAATATACCTTTGTATTTATGAATCTGCATTGTATTTTTTCTTTGTATTATACTCATAGATCTGTTTCAAATCAATTGTTAGCCTTCCTACTCATTGATTATACTAACATTTATTTAACCACACTAACATTTATTTGTCAAAATGGCTTTCAGTTATTTTAAAATGTGTATAAAGATTGAGATCTGTTTGCCTTGCATCTGAATTACCAGCCTTGTTCATTTGAATATAGAATGACTTGATAGGAAGTTAGATAATACTAAAGCAATTATCTATTAAAATTTTAAAATAATGCCAAATCATGGTTTTTGTTTTATTTTATTTGAAGTAAATAGATTTTATTTGGAGGATTTTTTGGTATGGAGGGAGAGAGAGTGAGAGAGTAACATACTCGAGAGAACACGGGCTTCTCCAAGGGCGGAGAGAGCCCCTACACACATCCTAGCATTAGACATGAAAGCATGAAAGTACACATCTCAAGAGGGGAGATGCGGGCAACACATGTGCTCAGGCACCACATGTGCTCGGCCACGTGTGTGCAAGCAGCACATGGGCTCGGGCAGCATATGCGCCAAATCACGGTTTTTAAATATACCACAATGTATATCAATTTATTTCCTGTTTTTGAAATGAAATGTATGGTTCTCACTTAGCCATGGATTAACTTTAAAAGATATTTATATCTTTGCTTTTTTGTATTTTCTGGTTCAAATTGTGTAAAGGAAAATTTAAAAAATCGACAAAGGCATTGTTCTTTAATATAGTTTAAAATAACTTAAAATTTTCTAATTTTCAGAATTCTTGGCAGTAAATAATTCTAAATCAGTAATTAGCCAAAACCACTCATAAATTTCAAGAACTTTATAGAAGCTAATTAACTGAACAGGATGTAAATGTAGCATGTTCAGTTTAAAATAGTTGGGTTTTACTCCTTCCCTTCTCCTTCACGGGAAAATGGTGAACAAAACAACTCTTATCATGTGGAAAAGCAACTGACAGAATAACTATTTTTTATTTGAATTTTTTTTTTTAAATTTTGGGCTGGCTGGGCTGGAGCAATAACACAGTGGGTAGGGCATTTGCCTTGCTCACAGCCGACCCAGGTTCGATTCCTCTGTCTCCCTAGGAGAGCCCGACAAGCTACCGAGAATATCTCACCCGCATGGCAGAGCCTGGCAAGCTCCTTGTGGCGTATTCGATATGCCAAAAACAGTAACAAGTCTCAGTGGAGACGTTACTGGTGCCCGCTCGAGCAAATTGATGAACAAAGGGAGGACAGTGCTACCGTGCTAAATTTTGGGCCATATCCAGCAGTTCTCAGAGTTTACTTTTGACTCTGTGCTTATAGGGTGCTGCAGATTGAACTTGGACTAGCGGTGTGCTCTCTCACTGGTTTCTGTTTTTAAGGTATTTTTATATGGCACATGGCACTAAATAATCCTATTTTATAATGCGAAACAATGTTTGATAGCACACTGCATACTTTTATGTACAGTATATACATTTTGCTGTATTCACTTGATATATTCACATTTTTTTAAAAAAGATATTTTTGCATGAGTGGGTAGTCATTTACATTAAAGGGATAAACTGGGCTGTTTTCATAACCTTGAGAGTCAACACAGACAGGTGCACTCATACACATTGCAGAAAGACAGACACCTCTGTTGCTGTCTAATGTGGATTTACTTCACATCAGTGCTTGGAATACATGAGAGAGAAACCTAAACAAACAGCCCCTGTCCTACTGAGGGATATTGAAGATTGCAGAAAACTTTGTTCACTTTGGGTTTTTAATTTTGCTTTTTTTTTTTTCTTTTCTTTTTGGGCCATACCTGGAGATGCTCAGGGATTTACTCCTGGCTCTGCACTCAGGGATCATGCCTTGTGGTGCAGAACCAGGAGTAAGCCATATGAGGTGCTGACGATCAAACTCGGGTCAGCCAGGTGCAGACAAGCACCTTACCTACAGTACTATCTCTCCAGTGCCTTTTCCCTTTTCTTAACAATCATTCAGAAACTTGTTGCAGTTATGGATAAGCTTTTGCTTTTTAAAAGTTATTTCAATATTTTTCATTGCAAACATTTGGGCTGCTGGGAAATTCTCGTACACAGGTAGAAAGCAAAGGAGTTATATAAATTCCAGTTGGTATAAGCAACATGTTTATTTAAAACATGAGGCTTTAGTCAAAACTGTTGATTCCATTTTATAAGTAGCCCGGTTCCTTAGCCAGCTAGCTAAAGTGTGTGTAAGAACCTCCCACTTGTTTGTTTCTTCCACCTTCATAAGGTCAGATATTAATTTCTAAAAAAGCATATGCATTTGCTGATCTCAACTTGTTTATGTTATGTTTTATATTTGTATTAATATATTCAGAATCTGTAGTAATTTTTATATGTAACAAAAGTAGTGGAGCTTGAATATTTATCTTAGTATTTCTGCCATGACCCATGAGCTACGAGGTAGTTGTTGGATAAATTTGAGATTAAGAAGAGATTGGTCTTTTTTTTATTAGGGTGGGAGGGTTGTCCACAACTGGCGCTTCTCAGGGCTCACTCCTGGCTCTACACTCAGGGCTCACTCCTGGCTCTGCACTCAGGACTCACGCACTCAGGACTCACTCCTTGTAGTGTTTAGGGAGACATAGCGGATGCCATTGGCTGCGTGCAAGAGAGGCGCCCTACCTGCTGTACTAATGCTCCAGCCCCAGAACAGTTTTGATTATATTACAAAACGCTAATGATGAAAAAGCACCATCTTCTAATCACATTATGCTCCTTTATTTACTTGAAGTTTTTTGTTTCTGGGCTACCTAGAGGTGCTCAGGGCTTACTCCTGACTGTCTGCTCAGGATCACTCCTGCTGGGTTCAGGAGGCCACATAGGGTGTTGGGATGGAACTTGGGTCAGCACATGCAAGGCAAGTGCCCTACCTATTGTACTATCTCTCTGTCCCCTTAATTTTTTTTTTTAACTTCACATTGTTATGGCATGGCTATTTATATGGGGGGTTTTAAGCACTTAATTTCTACAAAAACTCAAAGTCAGTATATTCATAAGTCTTAAAACATGAAACTTTGATAAAAATTTAACATTTAAAAATATGTAGCTGTAGTCGTTAAGGTGATTTTGGTTTTTATAAAGCACAAAACATCATACAGGTAGGTTTTTATGAAAATGCAGTTTTCTCTCTGAAGCTTGCTTTGTTAAATACCATATATGACTACATAAGCATTACAAATTTTATTACAATTTTTTAGAAAGAGAGAGGAGTGCTATTGCTATGTGAAGCTATAAAAAATTGTGCTATTATTACTGGGGAAAAAGGAGTGATGTTATGTGGTGGTATATATTATATTGATATATATAATTAAACAATATTTCAAAATGTGGTTCCTCTGTTTCTGGTGTTTTTTTTTTACTGAGAGAAAGTGAAAATAACTTACAATAGTCTTGTTACATTTCTAATTTGGTATATTTTACAATTTTCTCTGTCATTTAAAAAATATGCTCTCTCAATTTTCTTTTGTTAAAGAAACAAATGCCAGGAGAGCTGTAGACAAAGGATATGTCCAAGTTCTTTTAACTATTTATGTAGATTGGCACCGCCATGATAGTCGGCATAGAAACATGCTCATTCGAAAGGGGATTTTGCAGAGTTTAAAAAGTGTCACAAACATCAAGCTGGGAAGAAAAGCATTCATTGATGCCAATGGGATGAAAATTCTGTATAATACTTCACAAGTGAGTTTTAAATTTTTTCTTCTTGTGATTATAATTGATCTAATTTGTGTATTAAGATAACTTAGTGTAACACATGCTTAGAAAAGCCTAATAAAGTATAATAAATATATATTTTTAAGTGATTAAGTCAGGGGCTAGAGTGATAGTACCTGAGTTGGAGAAAGCTGTCAGATATTGATGGATGCTTTTTATCTAAGAAAGGGTTACATAATGTTGTTTGTGTTATTTAACATTCTGAACCTTAATTTCTCATATTTTGACAGGACATATATGAGTCTATGCATTAGAAATTTGTAGATCAATATTTTGGTAGCCAAGTGCCATAAATAGCCAGTAATAATAATAATATTGCATGGTAAAGTTTTAAATTTCCTAGTCCTCTTTTGATATGAGTACAGTTAACTGCTGATAGGTTTAATGGCCAGCCTTCTGGGGAACTGCTACTGTTGTTTGATAACTGATTCTGAGAAAGACTTGGCAAGAAGCACTTTCTCTTTATATCTTAGATCTTTCTTTCTGTATTTCTTAGTTCTTCCACTTTTCTTCTTTGAAAATTAAAAGATCTGTTCTTGATTTGCTAACTGCCTCCTAAGCAGTCATGCACAATACTTAGAATTTTGCCTCAGATGATATGGATTTCTCTCTAGAATATTTAAGGAAAAATATCACTTAAACTGCTATATGAAGTACTTTTAAGACATACTTCTGAATAGTGGAGCTATCTTATAATTATGTGGAGTGTGTTGAGTATTCTGATATAACTCTAGAAATTATTCATCTATTTCTGAAGGAATGCATTAAATTGGTACAGCTTTTCACCAAAGGCACAACGTTACTATTTTTTTCTCTCACTCTCTCTCTCTCTCTCTCTCTTTTTTTTTTTTTTTTTTACAAAAACAGGAATGCTTGGCAGTCAGGACCCTCGACCCTCTTGTGAACACCTCCAGTCTGATAATGAGAAAGTGTTTCCCAAAGAACCGCCTGCCACTCCCGACTATTAAGAGCTCTTTCCACTTCCAGCTGCCAGTCATCCCTGTCACTGGCCCCGTGGCTCAGCTCTACAGCTTACCCCCTGAAGGTAGGGCACAGCTTAGGGTCGCTTCCAGTGCTTCTTGAGACTGCACAACTGCCAGTTCTTTTAAAAACCTGGTCTATGTCCCTAACAGATGAAGGTTGTGCTGAGCACAATATTCAGCTTTCATTTATTTAATATTTTTGTAGGGCTACACCTGGTTATCCTTAGGGTTGACCTGCCCTCAGGGATCACTCCTGGCAGTGTTCAGGGGACCATGTGTGGTAATGGGGATCGAACCCTGGTTGGCTGAAGACAAGGCAAACGCCCTAGCTGCTGCAGCCTATTGTTCTGGCCCCAACATTCAGCATTTTAGTAAATATTCTAATATTTAAATTTGAGGTCTCTTAATTTAGGGAAATAACTTAGGGTTTATTAATTTATATAATTTTAAATTGTGAAAAATCTATGCATCATATAGAGACATAGGTACTTTAAATACATTTTTTTTTTAGTAACTTATGCCATTGTGTCTGCATGTCGTGTCCTCTGTATCTGCTCCCCTGTTGATGATGTGGGTAGTTTCCCTGTCTTGATGACTATAAATAATGCTGCATTGCGCCTACTGGTGTGTCTATCTCCTTAAGTGTGATAACTGAAAAGAGACTCCACGGAGAAAATAGGTCACAGAGTCACTAATGTTGGCTTCAGAGATACCTTTGGCAAGATCAGACGTGACAGAGGAGACCCCAACACTGTGGCCACAGGCACAGGCCACAGGCCTGCTGGGAAGCCCTTGCAGTGACCCAGAGCCTCCTCGTGTCCCTCACTAAAGTTAAACAAAAGCTTTGAGACATTAACAGGGTAACATCAAACCAAAAAGCTTCTGAATAGTGATAGGAACCTTTTTCAAATTAAAAGATAGCCTATTTAGTGGAGGAAGATAATCTGCAAACCTTACATCTGACAAGGGATTAATATGCAAAATATATAAGCAGATTAATATGAAAAAAATATAAGTTGTATAAAATATATATAACTTCACAACAAAATAACAACATGATTAAGAAAATGGTAGAGGGTTAAAATAGACATTTCACCAAAATGACATACATGGCAGTAGACACATGAACATATCTTCACCATCACTAAAGAGAAGGAAAACCAAGATACAAAGCAGATTGAAATGTTTGCCTTGAGTCTCTATCATTTATAATTATAAATTATAATTTGTTTATTTTCTGTCCTTTAACCTAAATGAGTTCCTGAAGTTAAGGGAGTATGTGTTTTGGAAGTTTATCTTTCAAAAAAATTCCCAGCACCTAACACAGTAAATGGTAAGAGACATTTATTGAAATAAATGAAAGGATATAAAGGGATGAAATAGATTATTGAAATTTGTCATAAATAGTAAGCCAAATTCACTTAGATTAAAACAATTTTTTAAAAAAATGCTGAAACATTGGTATAAAGCCCATTACATTTTATGTAGCACTGTAGCACTGTCCTTCCGTTGTTCATTGATTTTCTCGAGCGGGCCCAGTAATTTCTCCATCATGAGACTTGTTGTTACTATGTTTGGCATATTGAATATGTCATGGGTAGCTTGCTAGGCTTTGCCGTGTGGGCCAGATACTCTTGGTAGCTTGCCAGGCTCTCCTAGAGGGGCAGAGGAATTGGACCCGGGTCGGCCAAGGCAAATGCCCTACCCACTGTGCTATCACTAGAGGGGAGGACTGTAGCTGTATAAATTTTATGTATTTTCTAAAATTTAAAGCACTTTGAGTTTCTAACATCTAGTATGATCTTAGAGATACTTTGTTTCCTAGTAGATATTGAAAGAGTGTGTTTCCATGGAAGCATGTGTATGTGTTCATGGATGTGTGTGTTCCGAGATGCTTACCAGTGACCTACTCACGGCACATTTTGTATCACAGTTGATGACGTAGTAGATGAAAGTGATGACAATGATGATATTGATTTGGAAACTGAAAATGAAACTGAAAATGAAGATGACCTAGATAAAAATTTTAAGGTAAGTATAATTTTTTTTCCTTTTTGATCTATACTTGTGTAGTACTCAGAATTTATCCCTCTATGTGCTCAGTGATCATTCCTTGTGGGGCTTGGGGACAATTATGTGGTGCTGGGAATTTGAAGTCAGGCCAGTTGTGTGCAAGTCAGATGCCTTCCCTGCTGTGTTATCTCTCTGACCCATAGTATAAAATTCTTATCATTGTTATCTTTATAAAATATATACACAGTTGTAAAACATAGGTCCAGAAAGTATGCAATATTAATGGTAGGCTAATTTACTTTGTCTGCATATACATTTTTTTTTCATGAATGACCATGAATACTTAATGACAAGGAAAATAATGTGCTTTGAGTGCATTAATTTAAAAGGGATAATAAATGGCTTATTTTCACCATTTCTAATCAGAAATATTTTACGTAAGTTTTCTGACTTAGTCTTAAGTGTGAAGGAAAGTGCTGGAGATTGTGACAAGTTATTCCTCTCCAGACAGACTTTTGGGGATATAAAAATGGTAGGAAAATAATCTATAGCTGATTCTTGTTAAGATGAGTCTGGATTTGGGCATGAATAGAAGCATTGAACTGAGAAAAAATTTATTTATTGTCTGTTTATATAAAATTAGACTAAGGGGTAGGTAGTTTTCAGAATTTCATGGAATGTATGAAAGTCTTGCTTTATTACATGATGGCATTTTGTAGAAAAATATGTGTTTTTCCCTCATAAATCTTGCTGGTTAACTGGTGCTTTGGTGGGAGTGGGTCTTCACCTGACTCTTCACTGACTCTGTCTCTCTTCTGTGATATTCTTCCCACTCTGTTAAAATCAGGGCATGCTGGGTTGACACATCCCCCTTTTCCTGTGGTGGGATCGCCCTCCTGGCCCTCACGTGGCTGGAGACCGCTTTGTGGCTGTTTGGGTTCTGGCTCCCGGGTGTGCTGGTGGCAGGGACTGAGCTCTCTTCTCACCTGCTGGCATGTGCTCAAACCCTGGATATCCTGGAGGTAGAATGGGAGATGCAGAAGGTGCAGATGGATATTCCAGTTTCATTTTCCTCAAATGTAATCACCACAGTAGGTGCTGGGAAAATTGTAAAGTTAGCCAGTGTGGCCCTGTGATGTTTTATGTACTGACCGCAAGAAGACAGGAGCTAGAGCCGTGCACCCTCTGGTGGCCAGGGCAGAACCATGAGTGAAGACAAACAGCGCCAGGAGAGTATAAATTCCATATGTATACCATAGATAGCAGGAATTGTCTTGAAGCAGCTCCTTGGGGGCTTTGCCGGATACTTGAGGGGAGTAAAATTTCTCAGATTAATACTAAGTTTTCAAGTTAGGATGCTGATTTGGATTGAGAACATTTCTCTGTGCTATCTATTCATGTCTGTTAAAAACCAAGTTTGCTAAATATAATAGTCTTATTGCTCTGGGTTGTCATTACAAAGTTCTGTTGTACATATTATTTTATGACTCCACTCACATGTGATTTATAAAGAAACAAAATCAGATGAATAGACAGTGCACAATGAAACAAAACCTTAGACTCTTGATCATAGGATTGAAGTTACCAAGGTGGAGGTTTTGCTGGAAAGAAAGAGCCAGTGTCCAAGTCTGTAGACAAGTGCACATATACACAGGAGCTAGCAGTCAGAAAGTAGAGCACAGTTTCCTCTTCCCCTGCAGGAGTTGGCACAGGGTTCAGAAAACAGCAGTTTGCTGAGACTGTCCTGTCTCTTCTGCTCCCCGTATGCCTGTTCTGTTGGCCGTATTGCCTCACCCAGGACGTTTTCCCTCCTTCTTCTCGAGTTAAGCCTTCCGAGGGATGCTGCCTGACACGGTGGACGTGCTCTGTTCTGGCATGAGCCCCACATGGTGTTTGCACTCCAGAGTGATTCCATTCTCTCTCCTTGAGATTTTTCAGTTCATTGTTTTTCAGACACTTTTAGAGCCTCTTATCTCCAGACAATGAGGACTTGTCAGTATCGGCAAGCTTCCTGTGCTTTCGCTCCATATTTCAGTAAGACTTGAGGAGTAACGCTAAGGATCTTCATCTTTGTTTCTCTGCAAACCCAAACAGTTTTTTTCTACTGAGTTTCACTATGGCAGTTTTACAGGAAATCATTTTTAAGTGACCTTCTATGGCTCTTTTTCACAAATCTTGAATTTTGTACTTAAAATTTTATGGAAATGAATAAATTTTTTTTCTTTTTTGGGCACACCCAGCGATGCTCAGGGGTTACTCCTGACTCATGCATTCAGAAATTACTCCCGGCGGAGACCAATGGGATTCTGGGGGTCAACTCAGCTTGGATGTGTGCAAGGCAAACACCCTCCACACTGTGCTACCGCTCCAGCCCCAACACTGTACTTTTTTTTTTTAATTTGAAACAATGTCTACTGATACTTACAGAGAAATATTTTATTTTGGTTATATAAACAAAAGCTAAGTGTTCAAATATGATATATGAGAAATACACAATGTATCTTCTTTTGAAAAGGTGAAGGGGCCGCACCCAGCTGGGCTGAGGGCTGACTCCCGGTTCTCTGCTCAGGGATCATTCCTGGCAGTGCTTGGGGAACCCTTTGGTGCTGGGGATTGATTGAACCTGGGTCAACTGCATACAAGGCAAGCAGCTTGCCCACTGTGCTGTCTCTTACTCTTACCTTTTTAAAAAACAAATTACTTGACAATATAAATATTGCATTGTAGCACTGTTCTCCCGTTGTTCATCGATTTGCTCGTATGGGCCCAGTAACTTCTCCATCGTGAGACTTGTTACTGTGTTTGGCATATTGAGTACATCACGGGTAGCTTTCCAGGCTTTTCCGTGCAGTCGGGATACTCTCAGTAGCTTCCTGGGCTCTCCGAGAGGGGCGGAGGATTTAAAACCGGCTCTGCCGAGATGGCAATGCGCAAGGCAAATGCCCTACCGCTGTGCTATCGCTCTAGCCCAATATAAATACTAGTCAGATAAATACAGAAATATAGACCTCTAAATCTGATTTGGGTATAGTCTGGTGTATAGTCCTATGTATATAAAGGATTTTCACAATTGAAGCTTAATAAAATAGTTTCAAGGCTGAAAAATAAATAATTTGGCAGTAATATAAACACAAGCTGAATATGAGAACTGGGGGTGTAGGGCAGGGACCAGACATTGTGAAAGGGGCGCTGGTTTTCACAGGTGGCCCAAATGAGTGCAGTTCTTCTATGTCTGTCCCTCTCTTTCTGACTCATTTCACTTAGCATGATACTCTCCATGTCTATCCATTTATACTAAAGTTCACGAGTTCATCTCTCCTGACAGCTGCATAGTATTCCATTGTGTAGATGTACCAAAGTTTCTCTAACCAGTCATCTGTTCTAGGGCACTTGGGTTGTTTCCAGATTTTGGCTATTTTGGACAGTGCTGCAATGGACATATAGGTACAGATGTCATTTCTACTGTGCTTTTTTGCATCCTCAGGTTATATTCCGAGAAGTGGTATTGCGGGTTCATATGGAAGCTCAATTTCTAGTTTTTGAAGGACTGTCCATATTGTTTTCCAGAAAGGCTGGACAAGTGGGCATTACCACCAATAGTGAAAGAGCGTCCCTTTTCCCCCACATCCATGTCAGCACTGGTTGCTTGTGTTCTTTTGAATGTGTGCCAGTCTCTGTGGTGTGAGGTGATATCTCATTGTTGTTTTGATTCGCATCTCCCTGACGGCTAACGATGTGGAGCATTTCTTCATTTGCCTTTTGGACATTTCTATTTCATTTTTGAAGAAACTTCTGTTCATTTCTTCTTCCCATTTTTTGATGGGGTTGGAGGTTTTTTTCTTGTACAATTCTACTAGTGCCTTGCATATCCTGGATATTAATCCCTTATCAGATGGGTATTGGGTAAATTTTTTTTCCTATTCTGTGGGCTCTTTCTGTATTTTGGTCACTGTTTCTTTTGAAGTGCAGAAGCTTCTTAGTTTGATGTAGTCCTATTTGTTTATGTTTGCTTCTACTTGCATGGTCAGTGGTGTTTCATCCTTAAAGATGCTTTTAGCTTCAGTGTCATGGAGAGTTCTCCCTACATTTTCCTCTATGTACTTTATGGATTCATGTCTGATATTGAGGTCTTTATTCCACTTTGATCTGACTTTTTAAAAAAAATTTTATTAGTGAAACACCATGAGGTACAGTTGTAGATTTATAAATTTTTGTGCTTGGGTTTCAGTTATACAGTGATCAAGTACCCGTCCCTCCACCAGTGCCCATCCTCCACCACCACGGGTCCCAGCATCCCTCCCACCCACCATTCCCCCCCATACCACCCTGCTTCTGTGGCAGGGTATTCCCTTTTGTTCTCTCTCTCCTTTTGGGTCCTGTGGTTTGCAAGAGAGGCATTGAGTGGCAGTCATGTTTGGTCTATAGTCTACTTTCAGCATGCTTTTCCTATCCTGGGAGGATCCTCCCAACACTTTTATTTGGTGTTTCCTTCTCTATCTGAGCTCCCTTTTCCCCTGGAATATGTGGCTGGCCTCCAAGCCATGGAGCAAAACTCCTGGTACTAATCTCTGCCACTCTTGGGTGTTAGTCTGCTATTTTGTTGCTTTATATTCCCCAGATGAATGCAATCTTTCTATGTCTATCCCTCTCTTTCTGACTCATTTCGATTAACATGATACTTTCTATGTAGTACCACTTGTATGTAAATTTCATGACTTCATCTTTTCTAAAAGCTTCATAGTACTCCATTGTATAGATGTACCAAAGTTTCTTTAACCAGTCATCTGTTCTCGGGCACTCAGGTTTTTTTTCTCCAGATTCTGGCTATTGTAAAGAGTGCTGCAATGAACAAACAAGTGCAGATGTCACTTCGACTATACTTTTTTGGGATACCACTCTCTGGGATATATTCCCAGGAGTGATATTGCTGGGTCAAATGGGAGCTCAATTTCTAATTTTTTGAGAATGATCCATACTGTTTTCTAGAAGGGGTGAACCAGTCGGCATTTCCACCAGCAGTGAAGGAGGGTCCCTTTCTCGCCATATCCACGCCAGCACCGATTGCTTTTGTTCTTGTGGATGTGGGCCAGTCTCTGTGGTGTGAAATGATATCTTATTGTTGTTTTGTTTATCTGACTTTTGTGCCTGATATTAGACAGAGGTCAGAGTTCATTTTTTGCAGGCAGCTATCCAATTTTTCCATCACCACTTGTTGAAAAGGCTTTCCTTGTTCCACTTCACATTTCTTGCTCCTTTGTCAAAGATTAAGTGGTTGTATATTTGGGAGTCTGTGAATGAATATTCAGCTCTATTCCATAGGTCTGCAGGTCTGTTTCTAGCCTAGTACCATGCTGTCTTAATTACTACTGCTTTGTATTACAGTTTGAAGTTGGAGAGGGTAATGCCACCCATCTTCTTTTTCCCAAGGATTGCTTTAGATATTCATAGGGGTTTATTGTTCCATATGAATTTTAGGAGTGTTTTGTCTATTTCTTTGAAAAATGCCATGGGTATCCTGAATAGGGACTGCATTAAATTTGTATAGTGCTTTGGGCAGTTTTGACATTTTGATAATGTTAATCCTCCCTATCCATGAGCGGGGGATGTGTCTCCATTTCCTAGTGTCTTCTTTTATTTCTTGAAGTAGTGTTTTTTAATTTTCCTTGTATAGGTCCTTCACCTCTTTGGTTAAGTTGATTCCGAGGTACTTGATTTTCTGAGATACTGTTGTGAACGGAATTGTTTTAACATCTCTTTCTTCTCTTTCATTATTTGTATCTCTTTCATTATTTGTATTTGTAGCCATGGAGTTTGGGATATTGATTTTGTAGCCTACCACAAATTTCATTATTTGTATCAAATTTTATTTGTACAAATTTCATTATTTGTATCTCTTTCATTATTTGTATTTGTAGCCATGGAGTTTGGGATATTGATTTTGTAGCCTACCACTTTACTATAACCACCTATTGTTTCTAGGAGCTTTTCTGTATAGTCTTTAGGGTTTTCTAAGTATAGTATCATATCATCTGCAAATAGTGATAGCTTAACCTCTTCCTTTCCTATCTGTATTCCCTTGATATCTTTTTCTTGCCTAACTGCTATGGCCAGGACTTCCAGTACTATATTGAATAGGAGTGGCGAAAGCGGGCAACCTTATCTTGTTCCCGGTCTTAGAGGAAGGCGTTTAGTTTTTCCCCATTGAGAATGATATTTGCCATGGTTTTGTGGTACATGGCTTTGTCTATATTGAGGAACAACCATGTACTTGGATCCCCTTGATCCAGTTACTTCTTCTTGATTCACCCCTCAGTTTTCTTTGCCCTCCCTGTACTCTGGGCTGAGGATGATCCAGGCACCCCTGTTTTAGGACATAGCATCCCTCCTCCAGCGATTATCATACCACGTGAGGCCTGTGCATTCTCTGGCTGGCTGCATTTAGTGTGACACCTTCCAGTCCCATCCAGGTTCCAGTGGGTTGTGTGGTTTCTTCATTCCCTATGGCTGTGTAGTACTTCATTGTATGTATATACTATCTTCATGACCACTACCTATTTTTGGGCATCTAGATTAATGCCAGGTCTTAGCTGTTGTACTGAATGCCACAATCAAAAAGTTTGTGCACATGTCCTTTTGAATGATTATTTTTCTGTCCTGGGGGTAAATACCCAAAAGTGGAATTTCTGGGTCACATTTTTTAATTGCTGGCTCAACTTTGAGTTTATTCAGAACCCTCTATGCTGTTTTCCAGACAACATTATCCCCAGCAGTCGGTGAGAAGTCACATCCTCACCCACACAGATTAGTACCAGCGTTTTTGACGTGTGCCATCATCACCGGTAAAAGATAGTATCTCATTGTCATCTTATTTGAATTTCCCCAATAATAAGTGATGATAAGCATTTTTTCATGTGTCTGATGGCCATCTGTTGATCTTTCTCTGAAAAATCCCTGTTCATTTTCTCTCCCCAGTTTTTGATGGGGATTTTTTGGGGGGGGGGCTATTTTCCTGTGTTGAAAATGAAACTGTTAATTTTCCCACTGATATACATTATGATAGCTTACAAGAAATAGAAAATTTTTCAATTCAGCTTCATACCTTTCTGTGTGTGGATAAGCCTCACTCTAACCCACCACCAGACCTGGGTGAGGCTAAGAGTATCTGAACATAAACCAGTGCCTATCCTAGTGTACTGTATTAAATCTCTGAGGGTGGCCAGGGTGTGACTCTGACAGCTCTTCTCCTGGCCGCCCAGGTTCTGGGGTCCCCGGGCCACTCGCCCAGCCAGGATGGCCCGGGCCGTGGGGCAAACAGTGGACGAAATGAGGTCTAAGCTGGTTGATTGATCAGTTGCCATTTATTCCATTCTCCCCACACGCCTGCCCCAGTGTCTTTGAGCCTCCCATTCTAGTCTCACAATACTACTCATTCCCATCTCCTTCTGTCTCTCCCACTCATCTCTCCGTGCTCCATCTTGCATCCTGGGCTCGCTCTCTCGCCACGTCCTTGCTCCTGTATTATTCCTCTACATTCTTCTCTCTCTGTCCCCCTTGATAACCTCTCCCCAGTCCATCGTGCTGCCCTGCTCTCTCTCTCATCTCTCTAACCTTCTTGTCTCTCCAACTCCCCATCACTCTGGGCCTACACTCCACCTACTCTGGTAGCCAAATCAACATAAGAAATCCCTTCCCGAGGGCCCACCAAGTTCAAAGGGAACACCACCTAAGAGGTATTCCAAAGCCCTTCTTGACTGCCTCAGGCAAAATACCTCTTAAGGTGTGTTTTTCCTTTCCTCCGCCCAATAACTTTATCAACATTTTAATACTATTCATTTTTGTATAAAAGAGATAACATTGAGGCTCATAGGGCAGTTCTCCTGGGAATATCTGGCCACAGACTCAGACTACAGAGTTTAGGCCAGATTAATCTTTCCTAATCCTAGCAGGGTCTGAATCTAGTTACTACTTTTGGATCATGACAGCATTTGTCCATGACCAAGCTCTTAACTTATAGTTAAGCATTATGGCACTTTGGCCAGGCCCATCTTGATGTCAGGGTAGCACATAGCTTACCGCTTACCCTGGTTCCATTAATCCCTTATTGGGACCCTGCTTTGGGGGTGGGGGCGGCTAGGAAGTAAAGCCAGCTGAGGCTTAGGTGAGAGAGCAGATGCTCAGGAGGAAAGTACACTGAGAGTCATATTACAAAGGCATAGCATATACTGTCTTGTGTCCATAAGTATAAAAGGACATTGCTCTGAATAAACTATGCAAAGGACTTAGGGAAAAGAGAAGAACTATATTTTTAAATCAACAGGGTGCAAAGAAAGAAGTTACAAATAAACACAGAAGAATGGGAGTACTGTGATGGGAGCAACCCAATAAACCTAAACTACCTGATGCTATGCAGGAAGGACAAAAACAGTGTTATCCTACAGTGTATCTTTTAACTTTTTGTTTCTTGGGCCATAATTGACTATGCTCATGGCTTACTCCTGGCTCTTAGGAATCACTCCTGACTGGATTTAAGGGGGGGGTGCGGGGAGGGAGGCATATAGGATGCCAGGGGCTGAACCTGGATTGACCCTGTGCAAGGCAGGTGCCCTCCCTCCTGCAGTCTCTCTAGCCCTGAGAGCTAGCGACCCTTAGCTTTTAGAACTCTCAGCTTATCACATTGATCTTGGATATACCCTTTTTCTGTTAAATTATCTTTAAATGTATCTGGTCTTCCGCAAAGGGGCGTGGAAATCATTTTTCACTGGTATTTCACTGCTTGCTTTTGTTTTCTCTGAAAACAGTGAATCTTGATACTGAGCTTTTCCAAGGAAGATCAGTTGGCCATGGAATATGAGCATGATGATCAGTGGTATATGGTTAACCCAATCCACGGCCAGGTGTCACATGGATGATTTCTCCGGGATCATCCTCATTTGCACCGTGTGATGTGTGGACCAACAGTGTTTCCTCTGGAATCAGACTTAGATTTCCATCTTTTCTGTTAGCAGCATCTCTCTGAAGCTTTGTGATTTTGAGCAACCAGTTCGCCTCTTTGAACCTTAGTTTCCTCTTCACTTACATGGAGGTGTCTCATAGTGTTCCTTTTTGTATTTTGTTTTGTTTTGTTTTGGGGCTATGCCAGTGGTTCTTGGGGTTATTCCCAGATCTGTCCTCAGGACAGTGCTGAGGGGACTGTGTGGTGCCTGGATGGGCCTGGGCCTCATGCAGGAAAGCCTCTGCTCAGCCTGCTGTGCTGTTTAATTTGCCCTTGTGGCATAACATTGTCATGCAGTTTAAATTAGGTGATACAGAGAGTCAGATAATTAAGAGATTGGTTTCTGTGCTCTGGAGTCGTGGCCGTGCTGGAGAGCCGCTCGTGGGGGGCAACTGGTAGCCTCGGTAGGGCGTGAAGGATGGACCGGAACGCCCCCCTTCCCATGAGGTTTTAGTCGCCCCCAAACCCCCGGCTCACACCTGCTCCTCTCCACAAGGCACCCATGTGGCCACCATCTTTCTTTCCAGAGAGGAGAGGGCGAATGGGGCAACACCCTTTCCCCTCAGAGCAGACATTTAATTCTTGAACCTAGCTGTAGAAAGTGAATCATTTCACAATGCTTTTTCAGCATGTCTGATTTGGGGGGAGGGGGTAAACTCTAAATAATAGTGGTGCATCTTTTATTGAAACAATGAATCTAATCAAAGCAGATAGAGTGTCAACTAGAATTCATCTGCCTCGCAGGCATTGGGAGGGGTGGAGGGTGGGGTTTTATTGGGGTTCTTTGTGGTAAAAAATAAGTATTGGTTAAGGGAAGAGTGTTTGATATTTGCATGACTGAGACCTAAACCTGAAAGCTTTGTAACTTTTCCCACAGTGATTCAATAAATAAATAAATTATTTAAACAAAATTTGGTGATACATGTAAAAGGCTTAGCAGAATGCTTCTTATAGCTACTGTTCAATAAATGTTTGCTATTTGGGTTATCACTGCCTTCTTTTTCTATTTGTTTCTGTGCCATATCTGGTGGTGCTGAGGGATTACTCTTCAGTCAGTAATTACTCCTAGGTTCAGGGTCCATATGTGGTACCAGGAATTGAACCTGGGTCAGCTCTGTGAAAGACAAGTGCCCTACCAGTTGTCCTATTGTTCTAGTCCCTATTTATTTTTCTTAATCTTTTTCTGATTTTCAATATGAACCAAAGAGTGGCAGTAAGAGAAATGGGGGAAACATACTTTAGTCTTAATCTTAATACTGCATTTCGTATCTGGAGGAGCCCAAATTTTGTGCTATGTTAAAATAATTATCAACAAAAACAAAACATAGAAAAACAATCAGACTAACAGTAATGAATACTCCAGAATATAAATAAACTAAGATAAGATTAAAAGTCTCCTTATTCAGTGATTATTTTCTAGTCCTAAATAAAATTTTGAAAACTTTAAACAAAATATATTCTGTACTTTTACCTTTTTACTAATAACATGCCATTTTTATTATTTCAGAACGATGACATTGAAACAGATATTAATAAACTGAAACCTCAGCAAGAACCAGGACGAACAATAGAAGAACTTAAAATGTATGAACACCTTTTCCCTGAGCTTGTTGATGATTTTCAGGTATAATCTGGAAAATTCACTGTCTTAAGTAATTTTTAGAAAAAGTTCTTTCTGTCCCCCACTTTCCGGTTTTTCTTTTTTAATTTTTTTCTTTCTTTTTTTTTTTTTTTTAATAAAGCATAGGTAGTATATTGGGCTCTTCAACGTTGTGAGCTGCAAATTGCCTATCTGTAAAATGAAACTGGCTCATTTAATTTGAGGGCTCACTTAAAAACTATTTTATTCCTCTGGTTCATTATTTTTTAATATACTTTGATCTTTCACTTTCTTTTATTCCCTCCCCTGTCCCTTCCCTTTGTTGTTGTTGATGATGATATCGTCGTAGTGACCAGGAGTTGTGCATAGGCTGCTCTCTGCGCTGAGGTCACCCTGCTCACTGGGGCCACACTGTCCACGGTGCTTGCGTTGCCCCTGAGGCTGCCCTTCCCCAGGGTTGCTTTTCTCCTGTCATACTCCTGGCCCATGTTGCCTTCCGAGCGGGGGCCCCGGGTTGCTGTGGTGCTTGCTGGGGAGTGCTGCAATGCGCATGTTCAGTGCTCTGCAGAGGCCCGTGCTCGGTAGGGGTCACACTCCCCTAGGTAACGTCCACGAGCACGTAACAGCCAGTGTGGCCTGGAACGCAGTCTTCTGCCTTAGATTCTGTGTGGTCAGTTAGTTCTTTGATTGTTCAAATACTTCAGTCTCTGTGTTTTTGACGTGTGTTTAAATTACATATAGGCGTCTATATTTAACTGATAATCTCAAGAGAATTAAAAAAATATTCTTAGTGTTATTTGGGAACCAGAGAGAGAGAGTACAGTAGGTGAGACTCTTGCCCTGATCTTTGCTTGCTATTTTCCAGTGTAGATCTTCAAAACTTTCACTTACTTGATGTATTTGTTTGCAGCCTGACCACCACACACACTGTTTCTCAGTGTTAAGGGCACTGTTCTAATTCAGTGCTCAAATGGACACAGAATGAATGCATGAAGGAAACATATGCATTCAGAAATTCTTAAAAGACTTTTTGAGGAGACATTACTATGCTTTGGAAGCTATGATTAACAATAATAATAAAAATAGCCTCATTTCTTTCTTAATGACAGAAGATTGAAAGTATCAGAATTTTTGGTCTGTGCGAGCCTGCAACACTGACCCAGGCACTCAGGTTGGCCGGAGTGGCTGGTGTGTCACAAAGTGTCATTTGTGGGAGACACCCTTTGAATGTGGGCGGGGGTGCTGGGCAGTTCCTGCAGGATCAGGCCCCCTACCCAGACTAGGGTGTGGGAGAATAAGGGCTGGGAAGGGGCTGAAGGACAGCGGGTGCGGGAGGAACTAGGAAGGCAAATACAGACCCATTACCTGCTCCCCCAATCTCCTACAGGACAGCTGCTTCCCCATGTATCCCGTTTTACCCCTCCCCACTGTGCCCCCTCCTCTAAGTGATCATTTGCACATAGGAGAGATTCTGTGGGCTCCAGTCCCTGGGAAGTGTGTTCTCTTTGTGCTTTTATTCAGAGCAGTGATTTGCTCCCATCAGCCTTTTGTGGTGAAACACCTCACCACCCCCCACCTCTGTATCAGAGAGAGCATTCCCTTTTACTCTCTCTCCTTTAGGGTGTTGTGGTCTGCAATGCAGGTGTTAAGTGGCCATATGTTCAGTCTATAGTTTACTTTCAGTACACATCTCCCATCCCGAGCTGGTCCTCCAAGCATCCTTTACTTGGTGGTCCCTTCTCTATCTGAGCTGCCTTTTCCTCCAGCATGTGAGGTCAGCTTCCTAACCATGTAGCGATCCTTCTGACCCTTATCTCTATTATCCTTTGGTGTTCGTCTCCCATTATGTTGCTTTATATTTCACAAATGTGTGCAGTCATTCTGTGTCTGTCCCTCTCTCTCTGATTGATTTCACTTAGCATGATATTCTCTATGACCATCCACTTATATGCAAATATCATGACTTAATGGGCTGGAGCGATAGCACAGTGGGTAGGGCGTTTGCCTCGCAAGCGGCCAACATGGCCGACCCGAGTTCGATTCCTTCGCCCCTCTCGGAGAGCCCAGCAAGCTACCGAGAGTATCTCGCCCGCACAGCAAAGCTTGGCAAGCTACCTGTGACGTATTCGATATGCCAAACACAGTAACAACAAAGTCTCCAATGGAGACGTTACTGGGCCCGCTCGAGCAAATCGATGAACAATGGGAGGACAGTGACAGTGACAGTGACATGACTTCATCTTTTCTAACAGCTGCAGAGTATTCCATTGTGTAGATGTACCAAAGTTTCTTTAGCCAGTCATCAGTTCACAGGCACTTGGGGTTTTTCCAGATTCTGGCTATTGTGAACAGTGCTGCAATAAAAACAGTTCTTTACTTTGGGGGGTTCCCTGAAAGGTCAGGGCCCCACTGATAACTCCAGGATAAGCGGGTAACAGTTCAGTGCCAGAGCCTGTATGTGATGCTGCTCAGGACACGCAGCATGGGGGCTTCCTGGACCCGGCAGTGGTGCTGGGTCTCCAGGGCTGTACCAGCGTGCACAGGGACCACTTTACACTCTGCAGCTCAGCAGGCACTGCGGAAATTTGTTGAATCAATGAGTAACAGTTCAGTTTCTCCTGTACAACTTTGTATCATTTTGATGTGTTTGACATTTATAATTTAAAAAATTTTCTTTAGGCATTTTTATAATAGTAAAGGTAAAATAAATATAATGAATTATTTGTATTTAAATGTTTTGCCTTTTATTACCAAATGACTCATAACCTTGGTTTGTCCATTAAAATTTTTATTGACTGTTAAATTTCTTAAGTGACGTAGTTTTATACCTTATTTCTTGTTAACTGTCTCTAATAAAATGATCAAACATGTTTTTTTCTCCCCGCAGGACTATGACTTAGTCTCCAAGGAACCGAAGCCTTTTGTGTTTGCGGGGAAGGTGCGGAGCCCCATTGTCGTCCCGACCGCAGGCCCCGAGCCTGGGAACTCAGGCAGTGTGAGGAAAGGAGCTGGGAACCAGGCGATGGAGCCTTCCAAGGGAGATGACAGCGACAAGAGCACTAACCTGACGGATCTGGCGAAAGAAGATCTGAAAGATAGTGACAGAACTTTCCAGGAGCTGCTGGTCAGACAGGGTAGAACTAGTGCCTCAGCTCACGGGTTCAGCAGTGACATCGTGAAGGCCCTGGACCGCATCACACTGCAGAGTCTTCCAGCCCAGATGGCCCCTGGCTGTCCCGCGGGTGTGAAGAAGGACCACGGTCTCCCACTGACCATCCTGCCCTGCCCCCTGGCCAGCCCACCTCGGGCCCCCTGTGGCAGCGTGTGTGAGGGCCGGGCAGCGCCCCTGGGGAAGCTGTGTTGCGCGGGAGTGGAAACTGAGGATGATGAAGACAGCGGGTCTGCCTCGTCAGTGGAGCAGTCATCTGCGGACCTATTGGACGCACCGACCCTCCATGACCCCGACCTCTACATTGAGATTGTGAAGAATACCAAATCCGTTCCAGAATATTCCGAAGTGGCTTACCCAGATTATTTTGGCCACGTTCCACCCCCATTCAAAGAACCTATTTTAGAAAGACCTTATGGCGTCCAAAGGTGAGTCACAGGTGGGTCAGTGTCAACTATGAGTACACTTTAAAATACATGTTTTGGGTAATTCAGAAGAAATTTCTCTGAATTAAAGTTACGTTTTTTTGTTTGTTTGTTTGTTTGTTTCCACTCTGCACTGAAACCTTGCATTACTTTGGATTACTTTGACATGGTGTTTGTGAATGTGTTCTCTAAGCTTATATCACTCAGTGCAGTGTAGTGTAAAACTGATCACTGGACAATTTTTAAGTGTAGATTGAATCTTGGAATGAATTACCTTCATGATATTTGCAGATTTAGTAATACATTGGTTGAATTTGATTTACGTATATGATTTTAAAATGGAATACAGAGCAATATGGGCAGCATTGTTTTCTTTTAAATTATAAAATGAAAATATTGTTTGGTGTTTTGAAGAGCAGTACCTAAGTTTTGAAGTATTATTACTAACTAGGGAATAGGTGGTACGTAGTATTTTTTTGTGCAGCTGCGGTGTTCTAGTGATTTTGATTAAGGTTTTTTTGAAGATTGATCACTAGTATCTAAGAACATTTGTATGCTTTGTTGTGAGTATAGCGTGAATGGGAAAGGCCCCATTTTATTTTCCATAGGCTATAAGCACTTCTAAGGCAATTGCAGGATCTTATTTTTATTTTAATTATGTAGTGCAATTCTCCATTTTCCTCTGGCCACTTCCTCTCTGCTTGTGTGCTACTAGTTGACGCCGTGACCACCGCTGTGGAGTGGCTGTGTGGGTGGCCTGTGCTGTGGCTCCCAGGTGGCCTCAGACATGGCCCTGTCCAGAAGCAGCTGGCTCTTTGCCTTCCTGAGGTGACCTTTGGGCACAGTTGGAGAAGAATGCTCAGGGGAAAATACTCTGGAAGGTTGAGGCAACATTTTTTGGAGTGCAGCATATTTGCTGGATTAGCAGTGTCCGTGTGGTTCTAGACTCTGCAGAGAAGGAATGGAAGGATATGGTGCCAGTCGGTAGAAACCACTGCTGCCCATGTCCTCTCATTGGAGTTGATGCTCCCTGGCCCTGTGCTTTGGGTGTGGTGGGTCTGTGCAGTCCCACAGTGGGTTGGTCTCACCAGAAGGGGAATAGGCAGTGGACAGTGAGACTGCTGTGCTTCCTTGCCGGTGGCTTATTGCAGTAGTGCCCAGGCCTGCAGTCATAAACAGGCTCCATCCTGACCCAGGCGCCCACCCAGAGCTGCCGAGGGGAGAAGCACTGAGTGGGCGGGACAGAAACGAAGTGCAGGTACCTTCTGTTTCCCCTCGGTCCTGCTTTTTCCAGTTCTTAGTGTGAGTCGGCCTGTCAGCCTCCAGGAAGAACAGTGACATGATTGCTTGGAGCTTGCTGTCTCAAGAGAGAGGGCCTGGGCCAGTGACAACCCTGCGGGTTTCTAGACTGTGGTGGACAGATGTGGGAGTCCCATCTGGAAGGAAATGCCAGGGAGAGGGACACACTTTGTTCTGCTCATATCTTTGTCCTGAGCATTCAGGGGGATCCCCGTAGGATCCGTGTGGGGAAGTGGCTCCATGCAGAGTCAGGGTGTGGCTGTCCCCGCTGTTTCCTGAGAGTGGCTGCCAGCAGCCCTTAGCTGCCTTCCTCTTGGGTGTGTCCAGTCCATGCTGAGGCAGTGCCCTCTGGCAGTGCCCGCAGGCCCTTTCACATCTGGGTGGGCACGCCACTCCACACTGCAGTCAGAGCAAGGCTCTGTGCCCAGCTGACAGCCCAGCAGGCAGCGGGACCTTCTCTGGACATCACTGGCTGACCGCACATCCGCGGCTATTCCTCGACAGAATTCTCTTGAGCTTTGTGCTCCCGCGTCCTGGTGGGACTGCCTCTAACACTACAGTCTGGGGGTGTCCCAGCAGTGTTTTCACCTCTGCTCAGTCCCAAGCGAGGTCAAGGAAGAGATAGGCCTGGACACCTATTGAGTTGTTTTCAAATAAAAGCTTAAAAAAGTAATGTTGAAAATTATTATTATTTTTAATAGCTTTGTCTTCTTAGGGGATGGAGCGATAACATAGTGGGTAGGGTGTTTGCCTTACGTGCAGCCAACATGGCCGACCAGAGTTCGATTCCTCCGCCCCTCTCGGAGAGCCCGGCAAGCTACCAAGAGTATCTCGCCTGCACGGTAAAGCCTGGCAAGCTCCCCGTGACATATTCGATATGGCAAACACAGTAAAAAGTGTCACAATGGAGACATTACTGGGCCCCCTCAAGCAAATCGATGAACGACGAGAGGACAGTGTTTTCAGTGATAGTGTCTCCTTAGGAGTTTTATTTTTTTTTTGTTTTGAGGCGACAGCATCAGTTTCAGGGCTTACTTCTGTCCCTGTGCTCAGGAATCATCCTAGGCAGGTCCAGGGACCATGTAGGTTATAGGGGATGGGCCCCTGGCCACCCACTGTGATGCAGGTGCCTACCTGCTGTATTGTGGCTCCTAGAAGGTTTGCAGACTCTCTTCTACCCCACCGCTCCCCTTCCCCCCCACCCCCCCCACTGATTTTCATGATCTTGATAATGATGTTACTTTGGGGGCTGGAGGTTACTAGAATGTAACTCAACTAGCCTGGGCCACTCCTGGCTGTTGCTGACCAGACATCCAGATGGTACCATCCTAGGCCTGACTTAGGGTGACTCTTTAGTCCTGGGTGCTGGGAACACCAAGGCCACTGTTGAGTTCAGGGGCTTCCAGGTCCATCTCAGCTGTTCTGGGGAGCCTTTAAGGTTAGCTAGGCAGTGCTCAGGGACCATGCCCTGCTGGGGAGAGGACTGGGTGGGTGTGAGGCTCTTGCCTTAGCAACCTGCCCTCTCTCTGCTCCTGCAGATTTTCTTGGAGGAAGAGGAAGCATACATTGCGGTGTAATGGGAAACTTGTGTCAGCTCCAGTCTTTTGCTGTGTTGTTATGTTTGTTGTGTGTTAGAGACTGTCTGTGGTTTGATATATGTAGCCTATGTTGCAAAATACACTTTTTGTAATTATAGGGCGTAGGACGTTTGCCTTGCACTCGGCCAACTCGGCTGACCTGAGTTCAATTTCTCTGCCCCTCTCGGAGAGCCCAGCAAGCTACCAAGAGTATTTCGCCTGCACAGCAAAGCCTAGCAAGCTACCTGTGACGTATTTGATATGCCAAACGCAGTAACAACAAGTCTCACAACGGAGATGTTACTGGACCCGCTCGAGCAAATCGATGAACAACGGGAGATACTTACTGTCGATCTTACTTACTATCATAGTTTCTATTTTTCCTTAGTCAATAAGTAAAATTTCCATAACGTTAGTTATTGATATTTGGCAAGAATATCAACTACATTTAAGTGAAATACTGTGGTCCTGTTCAGTGAAGCTATATTACTTCACTGTTTGGTTCTATATTTGTGATAAGATATCAGATATGCGAATAAAAGGTATTTATACAGCATTCACAAATGCTTCTTTTCTTGAGATGCATTTATTATATTGGTTCTGCTTTTCTTCTTTACCTAGTTTTCAAGATATGTTTTGTGCAGTTGATAAACATTTTATAAGTTATTTGCCAATTTATTGCCTTATTCCTGTTTGGAGATAGTAATATTACAAATGAGTGTCATTGTAATTAAGTTTTGGGTTTCTTTTACTACTTTATTATTTTCAGAAAATAGGTAGCATTTCTCAAAATTGGTAAAACTTTATTTGTTGTTTTGAGGATTTACTTTATGATTGGTGTGTGATTACTGAATTTTTTTAAAAGAAGTACACAAGAAATAAATTCAAACTTTACTCAGAATCTCTCTTTCTCACTTGGTAAGAGCAGTGCCCATTATAAGATGAGTATCTGGGGGCTGGGCAGAGGGTACGGCTGTGTGCCAACTGCAGCTCAGTTCTTAGGTTTCCTGGTGTCTGGGAGTGTCCAGGTCTAACTGTAGAGCCCCAAGCACTGCAGGCATGTAGTGGGCCCCAGCATCCCTGTCTGCAGGCCAGGCTGATGGCTTGCCTAAGAACCTTGAGCAATCTACAGGACGCCACTATGATTACTTCAGTCTGTATTTTCGTTTTCAGTTGAGTTAAAAATGAGGGATGGGGGTCACAAGAACAGTGGCTGGAAGCAGACCCAGTGGTGGAGATGTGGTGTTGGAGTGGGTGTGCAGGAGACTCAGTAATGGTATTGTAGATCTGGGTGCCTCTATAAAATTCACCCTCAAAATGCTTGTCTCAGATTTGAAAGTATTCTTAACAATTTCTGGGTGCACTTTTCCTTTCCTATGATGTCAAAAATTTAGAAAAAGTAGAAAGTGGAAGGTCGGGGAATGGGCAGAGACCGAGAGGAGAATCAGGCTGGAATAGGCATATTGGGGCCTCCCAGTGGCTGATGGCTTCCGGAAACACCAGTTATGTGGGGCCCACCGGCATCTTGGGAGGGCTGACAGGGTGGAAGGGAGAACTGCATGCTTAGTGCAGTAACGGTCCCTGCCCTAGCCTGAGCTTGGTTGGCGCGCAGACATCCCCGGGGGGTGCATTCAGGGGAACCTGTCCTGAGCCCCCAGGCTGACCCTCAGAAAGAAAGGTCACACTTTTGCTTATATTGCTTTGAGACAACACCTGCCATGCTCAGGATTTACTCCTGGGACTGTTGTCATGGATTGCTCTGTTCGTGTCCAAGATAATTCCTGGCAGGCCCCGCGGCCCCATATTTGATATCAGGGATCAGATGTGAGTTGGGTGCCAGCTAGGCAGATTTCCTGCTGAACTCTCTCCCCCTCCGGCCCTCAGAAAGGTCACTTCGTGAAGTTCCTAGAGATTACAAGTATTAAGATCTTATTTTTTTCTGTTGTTTTTCTTTATGCTTCCGAACATTGTCTAAACTGTATTTTGTGTTTTACTATTAAGATATAAATTGTTGTCTTATTTTGTAAAGACTTTGACACTTTATAAGAAATATTTTAAAATATGGCAAGAAATACAGTGACTTAAACATAGAAATAGTTTTCATTGTCATTCAAAATTTTTAAATGCAAATTAAAATGAGCTGGTGCCATTTATCACATATGAACTTGATGTCTTGAGTCTTGAGGCTGTGGAGAATCAGGCTCTCCCTTTGGAATGGCAAAATCACTATTTGATGGTATCTTCTGTAGAGAACAGTCCAACAGGGCCTCTTGCAAATGATAGTACATTTTTACGTTGAGTATTAGCATCTGATCTGAAAGTTTATCATACACACGTACAGTGATATTTGTGTAGGATGCACATATAATACACATTAATGATAGCGGGAGCTTCTGTGAAATGATGCTTCAAATTTTTTATTCAGCCTTTAAATGTTGGAAGCTACCACAATGTTCCTCAAAGAATCATTAAGGAAATGGTAGAATATTTTCTTTACGAATACTTTATAAATACTATGTAGTAGTTTTTTAAACAAAACAGAAATTTACATAGATGAAAACAGAAAAATAAGCATTAAAAATTTTATAAATAAAATTTAATAAATTTTAAAGAAAATTTTGATTTAAATGGATAAAATATATGATATTCTGGACTTTGTATGCAGTCAGAAAAGTGATTCTAAACTTCTGGTTAAAATAAATTAAAACGAGAGGGAAATACGGAAAACATTAACTGGTTAGATGATTACAGGGCGTGGATTATGTTGAAAGTGATGGTCTTCATTTCATGACTGGTGATGTGAGGGACGACTCCTGGCTTTGTGCTTGGGGTCACTCCTGGATGTGTTCAGGTGGCCCAGGTCCTGTCGTTCTCCTCTCAGAACGGGGTCCTGCTGTGCGGGAAGCATGCACTCAGCACACTCAGGGCTCCCTTGGGTCTCATACATTGTATTAATTTTTATACATCGGTATACTCCCTATTCATAAAATTAAAAGTGAGGAAATAATGGCAAAAGGAAAATATAGGAGTCAGGTATTTTGTACTCTTCAAAATATGTTTATATTGAGTTGACTTCTGAATGGATACAGTAGTAAAATTATTTGTAAGAGCAGTAGCCTCTTTGGGGACCCCCGGCTTTCCAGGTTCGTAGGGGAGCCGGGAGCACATCCCTTTCATGCACTCCACAGGCGCCTCCTTTTCCCGTGGCTCCGGACCCCTTCTGCTGGGCAGCCAGAGGAGACTTTGGGGAACACCTGCCCAAGTTACACCGAACTTCCCATCCACCTCTTTGGGGCCCCGCCTTTCCAGCTTTGTAGGGAAGCCAGGAGCGTGTCCCTTTCACACGCCCTGCAGGTGTCCCCCTTTTCCCATGGCTCCGGACCCCCTCCGCTGGGCAGCCAGAGGAGACTTTGGGGAACACCTGCCCAACTTCCACAAGACTTCCCATTCACCACTTTGGGGCTCTGCCCTTCTAGGTTCCTGGTCAGAGCGTCCCTGGGACAGGCTGGGGGCATGGCCTCCATGTAGGGGGTGTAGCCTCCCCAAAGTGGGCATCGCCTTCTCTGAGGTGAGCACACACTCACGAGGCTGCAGTTACATTTCCCACTCCCAGCACTCTCGACTCTCATCCCAGCCTTTATCACCTAATTCTGTGGAAAAAATTCTGGCCACCTCAACTACAATACTGGCCTACTCCAATCCTAATAAAAGACCAGTATGGAAGAAGCTGTACAAGTCCAATATTAAATAGCACCTCCTCCAAAGCTTCACTAGATGCCCATCATAAGCCAAGAATAATGCCTGAGAGGAAGGTCAGATTGTAGGAAGGGAGAAGGTTGATCACTATTGACCGACCTTATCCAGAATCCTTTGTCACGATAAGAGGGAACAGTTCTAGTGAATTCCAGGATTTTACCTCTAGACAACCAAAACAACATGAAGAAACAGCGCAAATAACTACACGGAGAGGAAGAAGAAAAGAGTCCTGAATCCTTAACCAGGGTTATCCACAAATATGTTCTCTTCGATAAAGAATTCTGAGATGAAATGCAGAGGATGTTCAAGGAACTACTCAAAGAATCAATGGAGGAGATATCCAGAAAACTAAAGGAAGGAAAAAAGAAGCAGTAGAATGGGTAGTCGAGAAAATAGAGGAAGAAATGAGAGCAGAAAAAAAAGCAACATAAAGAAGTGTCACAAATAAAGGATTAGGTACACGAAATTAAAAATTCAGTAGGTGACCTCAGCAGTAGGATGAATACAGCTGAAGACAGTATCAGTGAGCTTGAACATGAGCAACAGATATTGCACAGGGAACAACAAACAATGGTAAAAGACCTTTTAATAGCTCTAAGGAGAATCAGAGATCTAGGGGATGATGTTAAGAGGAACAACATTAGAATCATCGGAGTACCAGAAGGACAGGGAGGCAACCCCAATGAAAATGCCAGTCAAAGAAATCATTGCTGAAAAGTTCCCAGAGTTAAAGAATGCAGACATCCAGATCCAAGGAGCCAGAAGGGCACCAGCTAAAAGAGAACCTAATAAAAACACTCCAAAGCATATGATAGAATGATGGATGCCGTGGATAGAGACACAATAGTGCAAGCAGCAAGGTCAAAGAAGGAAATCACATAGAAAGGAGCACCACTTATATTTACAGCAGACCTATCAGAGGAAACACTCCAAGCCCGAAGACAATGGTGGGATATAGTGAAAAAACTCAATGAAATGAATGCCTCACTAAGAATACTTTATCCAGCTAAACTCTCATTCAAACTCGATGGAACGATACACCATTTTGTAGATAAACAACAGCTCAGGAACTTCATAAACTCAAAACCAAATCTAAAAGAAGGATTAAAGGGACTCCTCCAAGATAAGAAGGAAAATACTTAGAAACACAACCAACCCCTACAGAAAGATGGCACAAAACCCTATGACAACAATCTCTCAATGTCAATGGTCTAAATGCATCAATCAAGAGACACAGAGTGGCAAACTGGATCCAGAAACTGAGACCAATATTCTGCTGTCTACAAGAAACTCATCTGAACAATCAGAGCAAACACAGACTCAAAGTTAAAGGATGGAAAACAATCTTGCAAGAAAACAGCTCTTTCACAAAAGCTGGGTGGCTATACTAGTATCCAACAACATAAATTTCAGGCTGAAAAAGATTAGAAGGGACAGCAAAGGCCATTTTCTATTCATCAATACATACGTACAACAGGAAAAATCATACTCTTAAATATATATGTACCTAATGTGGGAACAGCTAAATACTTAAAACAACGGCTAACAGATTTTAAGAAGGACAGTGCTTGCAACACAGTAGTACTTGGAGACTTAAACATCATCTTATCACCTCTGGACAGATCAACAAGAACAAAACTCGACAAGGAAACATTGGCTTTGAAGGAAGAAGTAGAAGAGAGAGGGCTAATAGACCTATACAGGGCTTTACACCCCCAAAAGAAAGAATACACATTCTTCTCCAGTGCACACGGAACATTTTCCAAAATAGACCATGTGCTAGGCCACAAAACATACCTCAACAGAATCAGGAAGATAGAAGTAGTATCAACAATCTTTTCAGACCACGGTGTGCTGAAGATATAAGCAAATCACACAAAGACATTGAGAAACAAATCAAACACCTGGAAATTAAGCAACTCAATGTTCAACAATGAGTAGGTCAGGAAGGAAGTCAAAGACGAAATAAAAAGATACCTGGAAATAAATGAGAATGAAGACACGAGCTACCAAAATCTATGGGATGCAGCTAAAGCAGTACTAAGAGGAAAATTTATAGCTTTGCAAGCATTCCTAAGGAAAGAAGAAAGGGCCTACATAGAAAACCTAACCACACAGCTCAAGATCCTGGAAAAATAACCAACAAAAGTAACCCAAAATTAGCCAAAGGAAAGAAATAATAAAACTTAGAGAAAAATTAACAACATGGAAACCCAAAAAACAATTTGAAAGATCCATGAAAACAAGAGCTGGTTCTTTGAGAAAATAAACAAGATTGATAAACCACTAGCAGGACTCACAAAGAAAGAGAGAGAACCCTAATAAATCGAATCAGAAATGAAAAAGGGGACATCACAACAGAAACCAATGAAATTCAAAAGATCATCAGAGACTACGTTGAAAGTCTGTATGCCACGAAACAAGAGAACCTAGAAAAAATGGATAAATTCCTGGATTCCTATAATCTCCCAAGATTGAATCAAGAAGACTTGGGATACCTGAATAGACCCATTCATAGCAAGTAAATTGAAGTGTTAATCAAAAGTCTTCCCAAAAACAAAAGCCCAGGCCCAGACGGATTCACTAGTGAATTCTTACAAACATTTAAAGAAGATGTTTTGCCAGTTCTCCTCAAGTTTTTCCAGAAAATTGAAAAAACAGGAACTCTCCCAAACAGCTTCTATGAGGCACATATCTCCCTAATACCAAAAGCAAACAAAGACACCACCAACAAAGAAAACTATAGGCCAATATCCCTGATGAACACGGATGCAAAGATCCTCAATAAAATATTAGCAAATAGAATACATCAACTCATCAAATAGATCATACACCACGACCAAGTGGGATTCATCCTGGGGATGGAAGGATGGTTTAACATTTAGAAATCAACCAACATAATCCATCATATCAACAAAAGTAAGTATAAAATCCATATAAGCATATAAATAGACGCAGAGAAAGCTTTTGACAAGATCCAGCACCCGTTTATTATGAAAACTCTCACCAAAATGGGTTTTGAAGGAATTTTCCTCAAGATAGTCAAAGCCATCTATGACAAACCCTTGGCAAGCATTATCCTCACTGGGAAAAAACTAAGGGCCTTCCCTCTAAGATCAGGGACAAGATAGGTATGCCTACTATCACCAGTTCTGTTCAATATAGTACTGGAAGTACTTGCAATAGCGATTAGACAAGAAAAAGACATTAAAGGCATCCAGACAGGAAAGGAAGAAATCAAGCTCTCACTATTTCAGATGATATGATACTATATCTCAAGAAACCTAAATCCTCTACCAAGAAACTCCTAGAAACAATAGACTTGTACAGTAAAGTTGCAGGCTATAAAATTAATGCCCCCAAATCCATG
This sequence comes from Sorex fumeus, assembly GCF_029834395.1. Classification (NCBI taxonomy): domain Eukaryota; kingdom Metazoa; phylum Chordata; class Mammalia; order Eulipotyphla; family Soricidae; genus Sorex; species Sorex fumeus. Next base: position 9,650,102 of record NW_026606103.1, read on the forward strand.
GCAAATGATGAGACAGTAGAAAGTGACAGGAAAAAGACAATCCTGTTCACAATCGTTTCCCAGAAAATCAAATACCTCGAAATCAGCATAACTAAAGAGGTAAAGGACCTCTACAAGGAAAACTACAAAACGCGACTCCATGAAATAAAAGAGGACACAAGGAAATGGAAACATATTCCTTGCTCATGGAGAGGAAGAATTAACATTGTCAAAATGGCAATACTCCCCTAAGCATTATACAGATTCAATGTGATCCCTATAAGGATACCCATGACATTTTTCAAAGAAATAGATCAAGCACTCCTGAAATTCATATGGAACAACAAATGCCCACAAATAGCTAAAGCAATGCTTGGGGAAAAGAAGAGGGGAGGCATTACCCTCCCCAACCTAAACACTACTACAAAGCGGTAATAATTAAAAACAGCACGGTACTGGAACAAAGGCAGTGCTGCAGACCAATGGAACAGGGAGAAATATCTGTACATACAACCCTACAAGTATGAACATCTCATCTTTGATAAATGAGCAAGAAATGTGAAGTGGAGCAAGGAAAGCCTCTTCAACAAATGGTGCTGGCATAACTGGACAACCACATGCAAAAAAATGGGCTTAGACCTCGACCTAACACCATGCACAAAAGTCATATCAAAATGGATTAAAGATCTCAACATCAGGCCAAACCCATAAGATATATTGAAGACAAGGTTGGCAAAACCCTCCACGATATTGAGGCTAATGGTATCTTCAAAGTCGACACTCCACTGACCACCCAAGTGGAAACTGAGATAAACAAATGGGACTATCTTAAATTAAGAAGTTTCTGCACCTCAAAAGATACAGTGACCAGAATACAAAGACAATCTACAGAATGGGAAAGGATATTCACCCAATACTCATCTGATAAGGGGTTGATATCAAGGATATATAAAGCACTGGTTGAACTCCACAAATAGAAAACATCCAACTCCATCAAAACATGGAGTAATGAAATAAACAAACTTTCTCAAGGAAGAAATCCGAATGGCTGTAAGGCATGAGAAAATGCTCTACATCACTAATCATCAGGGAGCTGCAGATCAAAACAACAATGAGATATCACCTCACACCACAGAGACTGGCCCACATCCAAAAGAACAAAGGCAACCAGTGTTGACGCGGATGTGGGGAGAAAGGGATACTCCTTCACTGCTGTTGGGAATGCTGACTGGTTCAGCCCTTTTGGAAAACAGTATGGACGATTCTCCAAAAATTAGAAATTGAGCTCCCATTTGATCCAGCAATACCACTCCTGGGAATATATCCCAGAGAGGCAAAAAATTATAGCCGAAATGACGTCTGCACTTCTATGTTCATTGCTGCACTGTTCACAATAGCCAGAATCTGGAAAAAGCCCGAGTGCCGGAGAACAGATAACTGGTTAAACAAAGTTTGGTACATCTATACAATGGAGTACTGTATGCAGCTGTTAGAAAAGATGAAGTCATGAAATTTACATACAAGTGGTACTACATGGAAAGTATCGTGCTAAGTGAAATGAGTCAGAAAGAGAGGGACAGACATAGAAAGATTGCATTCATCTGGGTAATATAAAGCAACAAAATAGGAGACTAACATCCAAGAATAATCGACATAAGTACCAGCAGTTTCACTTCATGGCTTGGAGGCCAGCCGCACATGCTACGGGAAAGGGCAGCTCAGACAGAGAAGGGAACACCAAGTAAAGGGTGTTGGGAGGATCCTCCCAGGATGGGAGATGCATGCTGAAAATAGAATATAGGCAGAACATGAATGCCACTGAATGCCTCTTTTGCAAACCTCAGCACCCAAAGGGAGAGAACAAAAGGGAATGCCCTGCCACAGAGACCGGATGCTAGGGGGGGATGGGAGGGATACTGGGATCATTGGTGGTGAAGAACGGGCATTGGTGGAGGGATGGGTACTCGATCATTGTATAACTGAAACCCAGGCAAAAAACTTGTAAAGTCAACAACTGTACCTCATGGTGTTTCACTAATAAAAAAAAATTAAATTAAAAAAAGATCCCATAAGGGGGGCGTTTCGGTCCGCCCTTCACACCCTACCGAGGCCAACAGTTGCCCCCCCATGAGCGGCTCTCCAGCACGGCCACGATTCCAGAACACAGAAACCAATTTCTTAACTATCTGACTTTCAGTAGAAATACTTCCAGGGTCAATAGGTAAAATAGCAGAAATCCAAAACCAACATTTAATTCTTGAACCTAGCTGTAGAGAGCAAATCACTTCACAATGCTTTTTCAGCAAGTCTGATTTGGGGGGGGGGTAAACTCTGAATAATAGTGGTGAATCTTTTATTGAAGCAATGAATCTAATCAAAGCAGATAGAGTGTTGACTGGAATTCATCTGCCTCACAGGGGCTGGGAGGGGTGGGGGGGTGGGGTTTTATTGGGGTTCTTCATGGTAAAAAATAAGTATTGGTAAAGGGAAATGTGTTTGATATTTGCATGACTGAGACCTAAACCTGAAGGCTTTGTGGCCTTTCCCACAGTGATTCAATAAATAAATAAATTAATTAATTAAAAAAAAAGATCCCATAAACTTCAAAAGGGCTGGAGCGGTAGCACAGTGGTATGGCGTCTGCCTTGCAAGTGGCCAACATGGCCGACCCGACTTGGATTCCTCCGCCCCTCTCGGATTGCCCAGCAAGCTATCGAGAGTATCTTGCCTGCACGGCAATGCCTGGCAAGCTCCCCGTGATGTTTTCGATATGCCAAACACAATAACAAGTCTCACAATGTTGCTGGGCCCACTTGAGCAAATTGATGAACAGCGGGAGAACCATGACCATGACTGTGAAACTTCAAAAAAAAGAATCACAAAGAAAAATTAAAAAAAAGAAACTTCAGTTATTACAATAATATAATAAATCCAGATTTCATAATAAAATATGACTATGTTAAAAAAAGAGTAGTAGCATATACCATTTTAATTTTTTTTAATTGGTGTTTGCACGGTACCCAGAGGGGCTCAGAGCTTCCTATTGGCTCCATGTCCAGAGGCCCTGGCAGTGCTCAGAGGATACTATACTGTGCCAGAGTCAGCAGCTAACACCTCACCCTCGATACTGTTTCTCACCCAAGGAGCATATAACATTTGTTGAGTGTTTTTTATTAGTCAGACACTCTACTAAGAAGTAGTTTAGAACAGCTCTGTAAAGAAATTGTTCTTATTTCTCTTCATTTACAGAGAATTATGTTGAGACTTAGATTTCTTGAGTTATGAGCTAAATATTAAGCCCAGATTTGTGAAACTGGTATGTATGTGGTTATACTATATATTTGATAGAGTTATTTTTCTGTGGATCTTCAGAGAACACTCATATAAGGATTTTTTTCTTATCCTTACAGTAAGTAAATGTAGCATTGAAATTTGTAAAAATAATATTGGTATATATTTGTCTAAAAAATCAAAATGAAATTTTGCTGGTGGCTACACACCATGTAAACTTTTAAGCATGAATTGAATGGAATGGGTATATATTCTTTTTGGGTGTTTTGGGGTGGGGGTGCTGGGCAGCATCTGGCAGTGCTCTGGGGTGACTTCTGGGTCTGTGCCAGGTTATGCATGGCGGGAGCATGGGAACATGGGAACATGGGAACTGTGCATGAGAGGGTCAGATCTGCACTTTGCTGCTCCGCTCAGCCCCCAGAGCTCCCTCTCTGGCCTTGCACTGTGCATTGTTGAACTATTGTCCGTGGGGGCTGGAGCGATTGTAAGCGAGCAGGGTGCTCACTTTGTGCACACCTGGCCCATGTTGCACCTCCAGCATTCCATATGATCCCCTAGCACCATCATGAGTGTTCTCTGAGTATCACCATGTGTCCCAAACACAGAAACAAAAATAAGCCCAAAAAATTATTTTGCACAAAAGTTTTTTCTGAACCGAAAGTTTGATACATATTTAGTGTGATAAAGTTAGAAGATATAATCCCTGCAGGTATCAGAAAAAAAAAACCATTGTTTTATTTGGGGTAGAGAGTACTATTTTAATAAGGAGTTGAGGCTAAGAACAAAGTGATATTCTATAAAGTTTAGCAGCTTAGCACAAATAATGTATCTGAATGGAAAATTATTTTTCCTTTTTATTCATGAGGGCTATGAGCAGGGCAAAGATTTCCCTCAGATATTAATGTTGTGTCTAGTCTTACAGAGATTTAGGAAGTGGAGAAATCGAAGGGTATCATGCTTGCCTTGCATGAGGCCAGCCCCACCAGGCGTGACCCCTCTGCACAGAGCCAGGAGTGAGGGCTGAGCACTGCTCCGTGTGGACAACAACAAAAGAAAGCAGACAAAAACAAAGAGAAATGATTAAATTCCCTAAAATGCAGTATCAGGTGAAGACCACTGCAGACCACTTTAATTTGTACATAGCTTCGTGTAAATCTCAACGTGTAAAAGCTGGGATTCCACATAGAAATCCAAATTTTCCAGCAAAGTTTAATGTGTTTTCTGCTTGGCACCCAGTTTAATTTTAGAGAGCCTGTGTTCCTGGTTTTATGCCCTGCACCAAGTCAGCCCCCCATGGCCTGCAAGCCCTCCTGATGTCTGATCTCCTTCTCCTGTTTACACTTCACAGTGCTGTTGTTTCATGCAACCATTGCAGCCACCTTTTAACACAGTATTTCTGTACTTAATTGCATATATCAGCCTTATTTAGTAAAAATGATTCTGACTTGTAATATTAAAGTGCTTTCTCTTCATTATTTAAGGTTTGGATGATAAAACCCAAAAGTTTGGATTTGTTTTTATTATAATTAACAGCTTTTAAAGTCTTTTTCTTTGAAAGCAATTTGGTATTTGCTACTAGGTTTTGTTATAATCTGCTTTGGCAGAATTTTTTTTTGGTAGAATAAAAATTAAAAATGAAATTTGCAGGCTGGAGAGCAAGGTTAAATGTTTTGGACCCCAGGTTAAGCCTGAGAACTGCATGTCTTTCTTGGTCCTGAGCACCCCCAGGTGAGCTCAGCACCCTAGGCTAGTGCTGTTCCGTGATGGGGCCAGACTGTCTGGCCCAGAATCACACTGCTCTCTGGACAGTTTTGGACACCTCTGCACTAAACAAATATATATACTAGATTTTTAGATTTTAGATTTAGACTTTCTTCATTTTTAATATTCCTCTTTCATGTGTTTAACTGCCATCTATTTGTGTATTTTCTGATCATTTTAATTTTATGGTGGCAGGGATGAAACCCCAGCGTATCACATATGCAAGACAAGCTTTCCACCCTGAAACTACATCTTTTCAAAATAATCTTCATTAGATTGGTTTTTTATTTGAATTTAAGACTATAGTGTGATTCTGTTAGATATATTTCTGATCAATATGAAACTTGATATTCTTTGATCACAGAGAAATATGTTTTTGCTAATTTGTAATTAGCAAAATGTGAAATATAAGTTGTAAACAACTAATTTTACATCTTTCTGAAGTTTAGGAGGTTCAGTATTCAGTGTATTCTTGAAATCTTTTTGGCAAATCATTTTGGCAAACTTTCTTACTTTGCCTTTTCATGGAACAAGCCCATAGTTCCAATATGCAGTTGCAAATTTTAGCTGAAACAATCTTGAGTACATGTAATTAGTACATGTAATTAGTACATGGTTTTCTGGTCTTGGCCTGCCTGTTTTGTCATGTGAGTGTTAGATGCTGCTGGATTTAAACACTGACTGAAAGATTGTGGAAACCATCAGTAGCTTAGTTTTCTTGGACACTTGGGGGATTTTAGGAATTTTCCAGTTTGTTACAGTGATCAGCAGGGGGCTCAAAGCTAGAGAAATTTTTTTTTGGTTTTTGTTTTGAGGCCAAACCCTGCTGTGTTCAATGATTACTCCTGGCTTTGTGCTCAGGGTTCATTCTTGAGTGTGCTCAGGAGACTCTATAGGGTGCCAGGAATCAAACGTGGATCAGCTGCCTACAAGGCAAGTGCCCTCCCCTCTGTACCGTCTTTCTGGCCTGAGGCTGGAGAATCCCCATCTCACAGGGATATGGGGTTCTTTTCCCTCCACATTTCTTTGTAGCCACAGAAGAGATAAGATTTTCAGAATGTGCAAGCCAGTTGTGTCATTGCTAAATTCCTGGTAGCGGGGGACTCAATACCCTTCTGCAGCTTCTGCCTTTTCAGATTCTCACCACCTGTAGTGATACTGTCAAAGATGCTGGTTATTTACTGAAAAACTGCAGAAGGGATCTGGTCACTGATATAAATCATTTGATGGAATAACTTGATAAGACATTTGGGCTTGTTTTGTTTTGGTTTCTGATGTAGCTCAACTTCTCTATGACATGTTCTAAAATTCAGATTCAGATCATCAGTCTTAGTATTGCTTGTTTTGATAGTTTGTATATACAAACAGATTATATAGTTAGAGGGATGATCACTTTTATTTTAATGAATGTCTTTTTTTTTTAAGATTCAAGCTTATTTAGAGAAAGTTGCACACTGAATTTCATGAATTTTGATCATACTTCTCTTACGGTTTCAGGACAAAAATTGCCCAGGATATTGAAAGGCTGATACATCAGAGTGATATCATAGATCGAGTGGTGTATGATATAGATGATCCAAAGTAAGTCTGGCTTTCCTCTATACATTGCTTTCTACTATAAACTTTCAGTGTTAGTACTGTAAAATTTCAGTGTTATTTTTAAAAGATAAAAACTTGTACTTTTACTTAGTTTATTATCATGATGTTTTCATCACTGGAGAGAAATACAGTAATAATGTAATAGTGAATCATATTTAAGTATGTCACAGGTTTTTGTTTACTTGTAAAGCAAACAAAATACCTAAATTAATAGTACCCTTTTTTTCTTTTAACTGAGATTACTTCAGTTTAAATGATGGAGATTTAACATAAAATGCTTTTATTTTCTCCTGTACTATTGTACATTGATTTGCTTAACACAACAAAGTTGGAAGAAACATATTCTTGCTAGTTCTCCAGAGTCTCTACTTGTTCCTGTCTCTTACTAACTATGTCTTTTAGTTTTACCTGGGTCAGAGAGACCAAGCAGATGAAGTAAAAGCAGAAACCCCAGAACCCTAAGAATATTTTACTGTGCTATTTCTAATTGAACTGACTTTGCCTATCACTTAAAGCTTAGTTTTTCCCATTTAGAATGCAAACTTCATAGGAGCAAGAATTTATTCAATCAGAGAAACAAATAACTAAAACATTATTTGATGTTTATTAGATGCATAATAACTTTAAAATTCACCAAAGTAAGGCCCGGACCCAGGAAACTGAGAAAGTTCAGGCATGGGGGCGGGGGGGGGGGGTGCTCTTTTCTTAGAATCACCATTGTGCCCTCCAGGTCAGGATTCTCCCTGCATTCCCTGCTCCCTTCCCACCCCCCTGCTCCCAACACCCCCAGCTTATGAAGTGGATAAGGAAGGGGAGGGCTGCGTAGCCACCTTGGCTTGACTCTGCCCAGCCCTAGGCCCAGGAAAATGAGGAAACTCAGGTGTCTGCGCCCTCCACAGCCATGCATTTGTTCCACTCTCCATAGTTCACCATAAACATCTGATTTCTTTCTAACTGTAGGCACCCAACCACGCAACAACACACAAGATCACTTGATCACTTGACATCCCATTACTCCTCGATTTGCTTGAGCGGGCACCAGTATGTCTCCATTTGTCCCTGTCGCATGCTAGTGTAGCCCAGTGGCATCTGCTTGCTCCAGGAACATGAAGAGCCTCAAACAGATCACTCAGGGTCTTGACGAAGAAGTCTGACCATCTCGTAGGTGGGTGGCCACGCAATCCTGTGGAATCCAGTCGGTAATGGCTCTAGTCCAGCAGTCATCTCCAAATGGCATTACGTGTCCAGTCCATTTGATTTTCGACGCCTTGGCAAATAAGACAGTGTCCCTGATTCTCGATCATCGACAGAGGTCGGAACTCTGGATTCTTTCTCTCACTTGAGTGAAGCATGATACTCCAAGAATAGCGCTTTTGATTCCTCTTTGGGAGACCCAAATGGCGTTCTCATCCTGTTTTCATAGGGCCCAGGTCTCTGAGGTGTATGTTAATGCAGGAAGAACAGTGGAATCGAAGAGATATGCCCAGAGCTGGAGGTTGTACGCCCTCTTAAGTTATTTCTTCGACACTCTTGAAGGCACTCCAAGCCACTCTCTTCCTCCTGCGTAACTCAGGTACCAGGTCATTCATCATGTTGATTTCTCGACCGAGGTACACATACCTTGCATTCGGAGATGTTCGTTCTATTGAGAACAAATGGAATGTCAGGAATGAGACCGTTTCTCATAAACATTGTCTTCATGAGATTCAGCTGTAGTCCAAGCTTTCCACACACACGGTCAAAGTCAGCCAGCATTTGTGCTGCTTGGCTAATGTTTGGTGTTATTAGAATGATGTCATCAGCGAAGCGATGTGGTGTACTTGCTAACTGTCTGTCTTCACTCACCTTCCTTCCCATTCCGGTCATTACATGACATTCTCCAGGGTGGCACTGAAGAGTTTCGTTGAAATGGTATCACTCTGCCAAACCCCTCTCTTGACTTGGATGATCACTTCATTGTAGAATGGTGAGATCCTGGTAGTGAATCCATAATGCAGCTCATGGTTGGCTGGGGCTGCGATGACTGCTTCCGTCTCAACAGAAACAAAGGCCTTCTTTAATTCAATGAACGTTAGACAGAGCGGCATCTTGAACTCCCAAGAAACCTCTATGAGCTTGGTTATCATGTGTATATGGTCAATGGTGCTGAATTCTTTTTGGAACCTGGCTTGCTCGCATGGTTGTTCTTCATCTAGTGTTCTACTAATCCTGTTCAGGATGACTCGAGTGAACAGCTTATAGACGACAGACAACAGGCAGATTGGGCGATAGTTGCCAATGTCATGGAAGTCTTCCATCTAGTACAGTAGTACAGACCTGCTGGTTTTCCACTGGGATGAAACCTTGCATTTAGACAGGTAGCGTGTGTAGAGCCAAGCCAGTGTATTGGTCAGTACTGACAGCAGGTTCTTCAGGTGTTCGCGTCTGACCTTGTCTGGGCCCGGTGCTGTTCACTTCTTTACCGACAAAATGACATGTCGGATTTAGGAAGGGAGAACGTTGGGAATGTCATATTCATTAAGTGGAATTTGGCATGTGGGCAGGAGGATGTGGCTATCTAAGAGATCAGAGTAGAAGACATGGATAATATTCTCCATTGCCCTTCTGGAGGATGTGATAGATTCATCAGGACGTCGGAGGGCAGTCATCTTGTTCTTATAGTTGGCGAAGGACAGCCGGGCATTGTGAATGCTTTTTCCGGCTCTGCTGCATCGGCCAGCACTGCTGCTCTTCTCTCTTTGAGGTCTTCCATTATCATTTATCTGCACTGTTTTGCAAGCTCAGACATTTGCTTGCACTTGCCTGAGGCTTGCGCCAAGCCATGTTTGCAAATGAGCTCCAGAGTTTTTGAAGACAGGAGTCTTTTTGTGGCTATCTCTAGGCATTTCTCGCACAGTACTATCTACTGGAGGTGCTGAACCAGTAGATAGTATTCTTTGTCAATGTTGTGAACGATGGCATCTTCTCATGTTGCCACAATAATGCCATAGAGCTCCCTGTTGGTGGTCATTCTGGGAGTTCTCTTCTTAAACTTTGCAGCCCTTTCTCCTCGCTCTGTGAAGTAGAATTTTGCACGAAGGAGACGATGGTCTGATCCCGTTCAGAATTTTGGGACAACAGCGACATCAGTCAGGCAAAACCGTCGATTGAATGTGATGTGGTCTTTTTCGTTGTGGAACCGTCCACCGGGAGACTCCCATGTTTGGTGTTTAGATTCAGCCTTCTGGAACTGTGAGTTACCATGAATGGTCTTGGTCAACACGATGAACTCAGATATTCTCTCACCCTGTTCGTTCCATTGTAGGCCGTGGGTTCTTTGGCTGATCTTCTCGTTCCTATCTTGGCATTAAAATCACCAACAATGATCTTGTAGAAGGTGTGGTCTTCTTTATGAACTTCTCCAGCTCCATGTAGAACTTGTCAATTTCTCCTTCATCATAATTGGATGTTGGTTCATAGACAACGAAGATAGAAACTGCAGGCAGTGAGCCACATCTATTCAAGTGTAATCCTCTGATTTGGGTTGTTAGGCATTCAGATGAATCAGTGCTGTTCGTGTTGACAAGGATACCATCGCCACCAACGCCTCTTTTGTCGCACGTTCCGAGGAGCAGTTCTTCTCTAGTGTCGAAAATGGCATGATGTGATTGATGCCTTTTCATCTCGGTCAGACCAATGATGTTGTACTTGATCTTTTGCGCTTGTACCACAGGTCCTCGATGGATGCATCTGATGTCAGAGTACATGCATTGAAGTACAGACAGTCATTTTTGTCCTTTGTTTTAGCAGCCTAGTTCAGCCTTGAGATTTTATCAGCCTCTCCTTCCGCATCCTTCTGAATGTTGCCGTATTGGTGACTCTTTCACAGTCAGGGGGGTTAGTCCCATTGTATTTACTGGTTTTGGCATATTGAATATGCCACGGATAGCTTGCCAGGCTTTGCCATGTGGGCGGGATACTCTTGGTAGCTTTCTAAGCTCCTTGAGAGGGATAGAGACTTTTAGGGTGGCCGTGCGGTCCAGAAAGCGTCCTGGAGCATAGCGGCGGCTGGGTAGTAGAGGTAGTAGACGTCTGCCGATGAGGTATTTATCTGGTATGGTGGGGTTTCTGGGTGTAACCCCTTGGTTGCTGGAGATTGCTAAAAGAATGCAGAGCAGGGTAGGTTGGGGCTCCTGGGTTTAATCCCTGGATCACTGGAGATTGGTGGGAGCAGGTAGAGGATCTCTGTTTCTGGGTTCCATTGAGCCTGGAGTCCAAGGTCACAGAGTTCTGCTTACCTGGTTCTTTGGGGCTTCACTCCTGCTTGAGTCTTGGCCCGAGCATCTGGAAAGCGTCCTGAAGCTTGGCGGCGGCTGGGTAGTAGAGGTGGTTCTCCATAGTTCACCATAAACATCTAATTCTTCCTAACCATAGGCACCCAATCCACAACAAAACACAAGAAACAACTCTAAACTGTAAAGGTCACTATGCAGAAATCCACCAGGCTTAGTGAATGAAGAAGCTAGTCCAGATGACCCAACCAGTAATGCTGAGCTATATACCCTCTCTGATAAGGAATTTAGTATGGAGCTACTAAGGATGCATAAGGAACTCAAATGGAATGCATCATCAATAAGCCAATAAGACACAGGAGAGATACATGAGAGCAGAAGTGAGGAAAATACAAATGAAAATACAAGCAGAAATAACATCTGAAAAACCTGGTACATGAAATGAAAAATTCACTTGAAGGCCTCAGCAGCAGAGTAACCGCTCTTGAGGACAGAATCAGTGAGCTCCAATATGAAGTGCAGAAAATCTCTAGACAATAGCAGAAGATAAAAAAGAGCCTCAAAATAAACCGCCATATGACAAGAGAACTTTGGTATGAATCAAAGAGGAACAACATAAGAATCATCAGGGTTCTGGAGGGACAGTAAGAAACCCTTGATGAAGGAATAACAGTCAGAGTCATCATTGATGAGAAGTTCCCAGAGCTAGAAAGTGCATGTGTTCAGATCCAGGAGGCCTGACGGGTACCAGCTAAAAGAAATCCAAATAAAAATACTCCAAGACACATCCTAATCAGAATGACTAAAACCACAGATAGAGATAGAATACTGAAAATAGCAGGAACAAAGAGGGAAGTTGCTTGTAAAGTAGTCTCCTTAATATTTATAGCTGACAATCAGATGAAACCCTCAGGGCCTGAAGTGGTGGCAAAAAGTGGGATATTGTGGAAAAAACTCAGTGAAATGAACACCTCACCAAGAATACTTTACCTAGGCAGACTCTCATTCAAATTTGAAGGATCAATACACAACCACAGAGAGAGAGAGAGAGAGAGAGAGAGAGAGAGAGAGAGAGAGAGAGAGAGAGAGAGAGAGAATTACAGGTCAGTATCCTTGATAAACACAGATGTAAAGATCCTCAACAAAATATTGGCAAATAGAATCCAACAATTCATCAAAAAGATTGTATACTGTGACCAAGTAGGATTTTTCCCAGGGATCCAAGGGTGTTTTAACATACACAAGGCAATTAACATAATACACAACATCAATAAAAGAAAAAATAAAAACCATGTAATCAATAGACTCAGAAAGCATTTGACAAGATCCAGCACCTATTTATGATAAAAACTCTCTACTAAATAGAAATTGAAGAAACTTTTCATAATTTAATTAAAACCATCTACCACAAGCCCACAGCAAACATTATTTGCAACAGGGAAAAAACTGAAAGCCAGTGATCAAGCTTAAACTAAGATCAATCACAGGATAACGTTGCCCACTCTCACCACTCCTATTCAATATAGTACTGTATGTACTTGCATAGCAATTAGGTAAGAAAATTAGGTTAGAAAATCCTAAAGACTCCACAAAAAGCTCCTAGATACAATAGAACTATGTGGTAAATTGGCAGACTATAAAATCCGTGGACTTCCTATATGCAAATAATGAAATAAGAGTCAATTAAGAAACAATCTCATTCACAATTGTGCCTCAGAAAATCAAATACCTTAGAATTGGCTTAACTAAAGAGGTGGACCTGTACAAAGAAAATGATAAAACGCTACTTCAAGAAATAAAAAGAGGACACAAAGGATATGAAGCCACATCTCCTCTTCATGGATCAGGAGGATTAACATAGTCAAAATGATGATATTCCCCAAAACATTATACAGATCCAATGCAGTCCCTATAAGCATACCCATGCCATTTTTTTTAAAGAAATAGATCAAACTCTCCTGAAATTCATATGGTCATGTACACCGCCCTCCCCCTCTCCCCCTGCCTGAATAGTTCAAGCAATCCTTGGGAAAAATAAGCTGGGTAGTATCACCTCCCCAAGTTCCATCTGTACTACAAAGAGGTAGTGATTAAGACAGCATGATATTGGAATAAAGACAGCCCTCAGGGATATGATCAGTTATTTTTCAATAAAGAATTAAAAATATGAAGTGGAGCAAGGAAATCCTTTTCTAGAAGTGGTTCTAGGAAAACTGGTCAGTGTCATACCAAAAAAAAAAAGCCAACAACAAGTCCTCAGACCCTTTTCTAATGCCAGGCACAAAACCCAAATCAAAATGGATTAAACATCTTCAGATCAGACCTGAATCCATAAGGTACATAGAGGAAAATGTAGGCAGAACTCTCCATGACATTGATGCTGAAAGGCTTCTTCAAGGATGAATTACCACTGACCAAGTAAGTGGAAGCAGAGATAAACAAATGGGACATCAAACTAAGAAGCTTCTGCACTGCAGTGGAAACAATGACCAGAATACAGAGAGAGCCCACAGACTGGGAGAGATTATTTACCGAACCCTCCTCTAGGAAGGGGTTACTATCTAAGATATATAAGGCACTAGTGGATCTTTTCAAGAAAAAGACATCCAACTTCATAAAAAAAAATGGGAAGAGATGAGCAGAAACTTCCTCAAAGAAGAAATACAAATGGCCAAAAGACACTAAAAAGTGAAAACATTTTTTTTAAACTTACCAAAGTAATGAGTAATGGCTTTGTAAAATGAGAATACCACAGACACTTTTCATTTCTAATTAAGATAACGACATAGTTCAGAGTTAAATATTTTCACCCCAGAAATGCCTAAATAATTAGAATTATTACTGATTTGTAGGTCATATGCATTTTTTAAAAATAAGCTTGGGGCCAGAGAGGCAGTATTTCGGGTCAAGCTCTTGCATGCAGCTGGGTTTGATCCCTGGCACCACATGTAGGTCACTGAGCCCCAGAAGGAGTGACCCCTGGATACAGAATCAGGAATCAGTCCTCGGGAGTGTCCGATATGGACCAAAAACAAGGAAATGAAGGGAAAAGGGGAAGAGCTTTTTCTTGGTGTGATCTTTAGAAATGATGTTTATCTAATGAAGCAAATTTGTGATTTGTGAATCTGATTTGTGATTAGATTTAATTTCAGTGTGGGAAGATGTCCTTATTTTTAATTTACAATCTGGTTTTATTTAATTTTTGTTTTCTGTTTAAATTAAATGTATTTTATTATACTTAAATTTTCTTAGTTACACCGTTCCTGAAGAGGGAGACATTTTGAAGTTTAACTCCAAATTTGAATCTGGGAATCTGCGCAAAGTAATTCAAATTAGAAAGTAAGTCATTTAAAAAATTTTTTTTATTTTGTATGAGCAGAAATATTTTCCTCAGTATAAGCACATAAGTAAAAAATATTTTCTTAAATTTTCATCAGACTTTTTTATTTCTATTTTTAGGAATGAGTATGATCTTATTCTGAACTCAGATATTAACAGCAACCATTACCATCAGTGGTTCTATTTTGAAGTCAGTGGAATGCGCCCAGGTGTAGCTTACAGGTTTAACATAATTAACTGTGAAAAGTCCAACAGTCAATTTAATTATGGTAAGACAATTTTCTTTCTTAATTGAGAGGGTATGCAGTCACATTCTAATTATGCAACAGCTGTTTTTAAAATATGATCAGCATTTTTGAATATTTCACTATTCTTTTGTTTTCTCTAGTTCTCAAAATTTAGATATTTAACCATATTTGAAAGAAATTTAATCTTTGTTGGTGAAAAGAGTTATACTTCTATAAGCAAGCCCTTTTAAGTGTAATTTGATGGGTAAGATTTGCTGTGTTTTATGTGTCCTGCTTAAAATAAAGTTTTTGATGTCAGTTCATGAGGATAGAATGACATAAAGCAGCCTTTTTATGACTATTTAATAGATTCATAGAAAGTTTAAAATATTATAAAAGTTGCAGAAAGGATCTTGATTCTCCTCACCAGATTTCCTGCAGAGATTGTGCCTTGTGTAACTGCAGTACCCACAGGTGGGAACTGACACTGCTCCAATGTGGGCACATATTTCCATGCCATTTTGATACACCTATAGATTCTTATAGTTGTCATCCCAGTCAAGATACTGGATAATTACATTGCCATAATACCCGGTGCTTTTCACAGTTCGTTCCTTATTCTATATGTTAGCTGTAGTTTTGTAACTCAAAAAACCAGTATTTATCATCACTGAGGTGACAGTATTTATGTTTCTGTATTGATGTACCAAGCTCCACCCCCTCCAACAGAGTACCCCCGACCCGAACCCTGTCCCTAGGTCAGCTCTTCATTGACACCAAAGTGAACCTTGCACTGTTGGCTGCTGAGTTCTAACCGTCAAGGATTTGTCTCTGCTCTGTTTTGTCTGCTCCTGTGAGAGTGCCCGTGTCGGTCCTTCTTTCTTTGGCTTTTCTCACATGAAACAGTTCCCAGCAATCCCAGCTGAGTTGCACTGGGCTGCGTGACTTCATTCCTTGTCGAGTTGTATGATATTCTGTGTATATGCACCACAACTTCTCTATTCATTCACCTATCCCTGGACATTTGGGTTGTTTCCATATCCCGAGCTGCAGTGTACATAGGTGTGTGTACATCTTTCCAATGGAATGTTTAGTGTTTTGGGGTACATATCAAGAATGGAATTATGGGGTCAGATGGAAACACCATCATACCTTTGGGAGAAATCTTCATGCAGCCTTCCATAGAGTCTGACCCAGAGGACACACAAACCAAGAGCAAATGGCAACTTTTTATTTTCTCTATATCAGGTCTGTTGTTTCCAGTCATTTTGACATACCATTCTCACTGTGCGATATCACGTCGTTTTGATATGAGTTGCCCTGGTAAAGTGATGAACACTTTGTCACTTTTTGATATGCCTAATGACTATCTGTATGTTTTTTTTTTTTTGGGTGTCTTTTTTTGAAGTTTTTTACCTGATTATTGGTAGGCTTTATTTTTTTTCCAGTTTTCTGAGTACTTTATGTATCTTGGATCATCAGCGCTTTACCAAATGCATTTTGTTAAAATATTTTAGCACAGCGGTAGGGCGTTTGCCTTGCACGCAGCCAACATGGCCGACCCGAGTTCTATTCCTCCGCCCTTCTCGGAGAGCCCGGCAAGCTACCGAGAGTATCTCGCCCGCACGGCAGAGCCTGGCAAGCTCCCCGTGACGTATTCGATATGCCAAACACAGTAACAACAAAGTCTCCAATGGAGACGTTACTGGGTCCGCTCGAGAAAATCGATGATCAACGGGAGGGCCTTTACCTTTACCTTACCTTTTATTTTTTCCAATACATGGGCCAGGGGCCTTGCTTTGAATCTGTATAATTAGATTGCTTTGAGTCTGTGTAGTCTGTGCACTAGCTCTGAGTAGGATGATCATTTTTACAGTGTTGATTCTTCTGATCAATGAACATAGAATATTTTTCCATTTTGTGATGTCCTTCTCTGTTTCTTTCAGTGGTGGCTTATAGTTTTTGATGTATAAGTCTTTCACATACTTTGCTGATTCCTAGATATTTACATTTTTGGACTCTAGTTCTGTTGTTGTCATTTGGGGGCCTCACCCAGCCTGTCCAGGGCTTATGTGTGATTCTTCACTCAGGAATCACTCAAGTGAAGGTCAGGGGACTATAATGTGGTGCTGGGGATCAAATGCTGGCTGTTTGCACATAAAAGGTGAGCTCCTTACTTGTCCTGTCTCTCCAGTCCCCGGACTCTGTCTTACATAATTTGTCTTTTTTACTTCTATTTTGTTTCATTATTTGCATATAGAAATAAATTTTTGTTTATTTGTTTTGTAGTCTAATTTCACTGTATTGGTTGATTGCTTCTAAGAATTTTTGGTGGAGTCTTCAGGATTTTCTATGAATGTTATTACTATGCCATCTGCAGATAGAGTTTAGTTTCTTTTTCAATTTGAAGACCTTTGATTTTCTTTTCCTTGCCTTATTACTGTGACGAGAACTTATAAAACTATATTGAGTGCTAGTGGAGACAGTGGACATTCTTGCCTTCTGCTTCGTCTCAGAAGGAAACCTTTCAGTTGTCTGACATTTCATACAATGTTGACAGATTTTTTTGTAAATGGCTATTACTTTCCCGATATATTACTTCTGTGTTTGAGTTTTTTTTTAATCATGTTGAGCATTTTAATCATGAATGTTATCAAAAACTTTTTCTCCATCTGTTCATATGCTCATGTGATTTTATTATTCCTTTCATTGACATGATTTATTTCAATAACTAATTTGTGTATATTGATCCATCTTTATGTTCTTGGTATAAAATCCATCAGGGATATTGGGCTGAGTTTTCTTTTTTAGTGATATATCTGTCTGCTTTACCATTAGGGTGATACTTCCTAGAAGCTTTTACAAGGATTCTTGTCTCTCTGATATTTTAGAAGACATATTTGAGGAATATAGATTATATCTGGTAGGACATTTGTAGGCAACAGGCAGTACAATCCAGAAACGGAAATTCCTGAGTATAGTCCTTGCAAAGTACGGTCAGCACCATTTCAAGGACACTCTGAGCCCTCAAATTGTCCTTTAGGTGTTTCTAGGTATGTCTGTTAAATACTTAATTTCTCCAAGGATGTATGATCTCACAAATGCATGGTTTGAGATTTTGTTACTATATTCAACAGTTATTCCTACTCCTCCCCAATTTGAAAGATGTTTGCGCAGGTTACCACTAGGTGGCAGCTCGAACCGCTCTCCCTGGTGCTTCCATCACAAGCCCCCTTCCTGCCCCTGTCTGGTGCCGCCGCCAGCTCCTATGAAGAATTTGTGCTACCTTCTAGCATAATCCTAATGAACATAGAAATAGCCAATAAAATAGAATTTTCGACTCTTCCCTGACTTCCTGAACTGGATTAGTCTCTGTAGAAGTGTTCTTTGTAACTCTTTCACTTTAAGGTGCTTTTTTTAGTTTCATGTTGTTTATGTATGTGTTTCAGTGATGCCCCCTCCCACAGTGAGGACAGCATTGGGACTGACCCCACAGCAGGGACAGCATCAGGGCTGACCCCACAGCAGGGATAGCCTCTGGGGCTGACTCCACTGCAGGGACAGCATCTGGGGCTGATCCCATATTTAAGGTATAGCATTTAGATTTCTGTAAATATTTGTTAAATTAATGAAGCAAAGAATAGATAAGTTATGAAGATCACTCTAGTGTACATTACATGAACATGAACAGAATATTTACCTAGACTGATTTATGATAGTCATCTTTTTCTAAATATTTTGAAATGATACCAGGTTTACCTAAACATCGTCACATTTGCCCTGTGGTGAGCATCTGGAGTGGTGACGCCCCAGATGCGATGCCCTGTCTCCTCAGTACCCTTGGGCCACACCTCCCACACCCAGTGGTGTGACCAGTGCCAGGAGATTATTGTGATAGATGGACCCTGCCCAGGCCCTGCTCACTGAGACGCCCCTTAAAAATATCACGAATGACTTTTGTAGCTAAAGAATCCAGCCAGCTGCATGTTCTGTGTAGTTAAGTCTCTTTATTTTAGTCAGGAGCACTTTACAGTCCTTAATAAAGCTCATAACTTTGATTCTTTTGAAAATCATGTGATAGATATTTCAGCAGAAATCAGAAATGTATACGTGAGAGGGTGTTTTCTGTCATCAGCATATGTAATAGTGGTTCTCAACCTAGAGTTGTCCCATGTACCTCATGATAGAGTTTAAATTCTGCAGCCTTGGGAGGAATCACGAAGCGTTGTGTCCAGTGATATAGAATTTCTGTCCCATTAGTTAAAAGAATTGTTTTATCACTTGACTAAATAGACTTTTTTAAGTGCTTTCTTTTCTTCTTCCTTTTTTAAATTTATTTTTTATTTTGGTGTGTGTGTGTGGGCTGGAGCGATAGCACAGCGGGTAGGGCGTTTGCCTTACAAGCAGCCAACATGGCCGACCCGAGTTCGATTCCTCCGCCCCTCTCGGAGAGCCCGGCAAGCTACCGAGAGTATTCGATATGCCAGACACAGTAACAACAAAGTCTCCAATGGAGACGTTACTGGGCCCGCTCGAGCAAATCGACGATCAACGGGAGGGCCTTTACCTTTTTACCTTTGGTGTGTGTGGGGGAAGGAGGGGCATGCTTGATGCTGCTCAGAGCTTCCTCCTGGCTCTGCACTCAGAAATGACTCCTAGTGGGCTTGGGAACCATATGGGATGCTGGGGGTTGAACCTGGGTTGGCCACGTGCCCCATCATTCGTTAAGAGTGTACTTGCTTTGCAGTGTAAGTGCTCAAAACTCTCTTCGTCTTTCTTTCCCAAGACTGGAATGAATCCTTTCATCAGAGTTCTAGTTTGTCTCTGTGGCATCACTTTATTAATGCCCAGTGTGCATATGACTAATATTCTGAGGAACAGAATTTAGGGAGTACATGTTCATATACACTAATATAAAGGAACTTACGTTTGCACTCATATCTGTATTTGATATGTTTGTACATATGTGTGTTATAGACACGTGAAATCTGATTCCTTCAATTCCCAAGGGCTCACTCTAGTATCCTTACCATATTTATTACTTCCTTTTCCAGTATAAAGAATATGAAAGTCCCAGAGAGAGTAGAGTGGGTGAGTTGCTTACTCTACAAAACTGATCCTGATCACACCCCAGTGCCAAATACTCTCTCGCTTTATGTGGGGGAGTGACCCCCGAACACTGCCAGGAGCTGGCCAATTACTCCATGCCTCTCCCTAAATAATTTTGACTTCCATTATCTTTTTTTTTTTAATGTAGGACTCACGGACACTGTCCTCCCATTGTTCATTGATTTGCTCGAGTGGGCACCAGTAACGTCTCACAACAAATTGTGAGACTTGTTACTGTTTTTGGCATATCGAATACATCACGGGTAGCTTGCCAGGCTTTGCTGTGCAGGCAAGATACTCTCAGTAGCTTGCCAGGCTCTCCGAGAGGGGCGGAGGAATTGAACCCGGGTCAGCCATGTTGGCCGCGTGCAAGGCAAACACCCTATGCGCTGAGCTATCGCTCCAGCCCAATATGTACTGCTATTTATTCAGCCATTGATTAAGCTATTTGAATTAGGCATGAGCTCCACATTACTTTTTTTTTTAATTAAATCACCCTGAGATCAGTTACAACGCTTTTGTGTTCAAGATTTAGCCGTACAATGATGTTTAGCCTCCAACAGTGCACACTTTTTTACCACCAGTGTCCCCAGTATATCCCCCCGCCCCCATCCCAGACCTCACCCTGCCTTCATGGCAGGCAATTTTTCCAATACTCACTCTCTATTTTTGGGCTTTATGTTTTGCTCAAATTTTCCCATCACCATTCAAGCCTGTCTGCCAGGGCTAGTTGCTAGATCATTTATTGTCCATTGCTCATTTTTAATATCTTGGGTGCCGAAGTCATGTGCTTCTGGAATCCTAGATTGTGAAAGGTTGGGTTCCAGAGACATTTCTGTAGGGGACCAGTTCATTTTGGGATTCAGTTTGGCATCTCTGGACCTCTGCTGTTGGTGTGCTAAGATGGCCCCCAGAGGCACATTGTGGGTATGACAGCCAGGCCGACAAGTGGGCAAGTGGGCGGGCAGCTGGGGAGGGACAGTCCGGCACCTCTTCTGCCATGCAGCATGGAGATTTAGTCCTGGAACCCGCATACCTGGGCCCTGCTTGTGGAAGCTCTTGGTCACCAGGATTCCATCTGGAGTAGGTGGGGAGACTGCACCTGCTGGGGTGCCTGGGTAAAATTAGCTTAGTATGGGGCCCAGAGAAATCTCCAGAGCTGTGATGTCTTCCAGGACTCACTGCTGTGTCTCTGGCTTTTGATCTCTTTCGAGGTTTTTTTATGGGTCTCTGAAGCAAGGCCAGTAATAGAGTTTACAAGGTGGCACTAGAGTTGGTTTGTTGGGGTGACTTCCAGTGCTTCCATGTGTATTGGGAAGTGGGGGGAAGTAGCCCACCCCAACTCCGTGAAAGCCTGGAACTCTCAGCCACAAAACCCGCATACCCAAATTTTCAGCAAATTATATCTTGGTGAAGTCCATCCTGAGATGGTGGAGTCAGGCCGGGGCTATAGTGGCAGTTTTTGACTGTGGAAGCAAGCAGCTCCCGGGGGCTCTGCTTGGGCAGGCATAGGCCAACCTGCCCCTCCAGTTTACCCCAGTCAGTTCAGCCATGCGCAGGTCTGAGATTAACTGTGGCTTTTGATCTCTTTCAGATTTATCTATGGGTCTCTGAGATAAGGCCTATAAATGAACTTGTATAGCTAAGCCAGAGGTGGTTTGTGGGTGTGGCTCCCGCATACCTAACTTTTGGCCATTTAATTTCTTGGTCATCTTGGTTTAGGACCAAGTTGTTGGGGTCCGGCCAAAGGCACAGCAGCAATTTTGGGGTGTCAGGAAACCTGAAGGCACCATCAGGCTGCTGTGCACTGGCCCCGCAGGTACAGGTTGACCTGTTGGCTGCACCGTACTCCCAACTTTCATTATCTTTAATGTATTTATTTGATCACTCCTATTGCACATAACAATCTCTGCTGCCCCTTAGGCATGTTAAGTAAGAAACGGCTATGCCATACTGGTGCTTAACCTCAAAGTTAGTGGGGAATCATGTATTTAGATAGGTAATCATCAATGTGTTCTATTCTCACCTTAAAATAGTATACCTTAAAGGAGTATATATTATATATGTGTGTCTGTACAGATATATATTTATATTCCTTTATGTTTTATTGGTCAAATACAGAAAAAGTTGAGAGAAGTTTAATGACTTTTCACCTGTTGAAGTTAAATAGAAAGTAAAAGTGTATTAATTGATGGCTTCAGAAAAACATTTTTATACATACTAAAAAACTGAAATGTATTTTCTTTTAGCTTTCCTGAATGTTTGGTGCTTTCTACAATGGCAAGAGTAATTTTTAACTCAAAGCTTCTGAAAAGAATTTTCTCTTCTTCTTCTTCTTCTTCTTTTTTTTTTTTCTATCATTCTCTGTCAAAGGTATGCAACCACTCATGTATTCGGTTCAGGAAGCATTAAATGCCAGACCATGGTGGATTCGTATGGGGACTGACATTTGTTACTATAAGTAAGTATTCTAAGAATAATAGGACATCCGTCTACAGGAGGGGATCTGTACTGCATTCTGTTTAATTCAAAGATAAAAAGAGTTACTTCATTCTTTAAATTGTGATATTTCTTGAATTATGTCTAATGGCAATCTGAGATTCATATAGGGACTAGATTAAATATAATGTGATTTGGAGACAAATTCTTCTCTCTACTGCTTAGATAGCTGTTTTCAGCTTTTTAACTTTAAAATTCTGGGAACGTCACTGACCAGGACTGAAATTAAAAATTCTAGGCTATAATTTGCAGTGACTTTTTGTTGCTTCTGTGATGTTAACTATAATTCTTCTGTCTTTACTTTCAGATATTTATTCATTTTAATTTCCAAAATATTTTATTAGGAGCTGAGTTCCACAGTTAGGTTAATTTATGCACTAAATTCAACTTTGAGTTAGATGGGTAATCTATCAAGTTAGATATAAATGCTGTAAGTCATTTACTATCTGACTAATTGAACTATTCATTAGCTTTACATCTAATTAAGGGCTATAATTTACCCTGCTTTTGATTTTGGCTGTTTCTGGGTGTTCAGATTGTTTCTGCTATTTAGTATATTTTATATCACTGTTTCTTCTTTCTTAGTCTTAATCCTGACATTTTCTGTTTACTGGGTTTTGACTTTTCATATTCTGCTTATTTCATGTCTTTTAGTTTTAGCAGAAGAAGGGAGCTTCCAAATTTAAGCTGTTTTTAACAGTTTATGATATGACTTTAAGAAAATCTAGACCCACGTGTTACTACTTTCTGGGAGAGCAGATGTTCTTAACAAATCACCTTTGTTGGGAGCCAGAGAGGTCGTATGATGGGCCACTTGCTTGCGTTGCACACGGCTGGTCTTTTTCCAGTCCCTGGCAGCCTCAGCCAGGAGTGATTCCTGATTTCAGAGCCAGGAGTAAGCCCTGAGCACAACAAGGTGTTCCTCCCACCCCTCTGCCCTGCCAAAAATAATTTCAGTGGAACTTCACGGAGAAATAAAATTTCATTTTATTTTAGCAAAATAAATAGTACATAGAGTAGTAATAGAAATATGAAATTAAAATATGTTATGTAATTCATCTAACCTAAGCAAAATTTGCATTTCCTTTAATTATGGTATGCTAACATGAACATAGTCGAGTTTTAAAATTTAATTTTATTTTTATAAAGTAGTTCACAATATTTAATATTCGAACACCAATAGGGCTGAAGCGATAGCACAGCGGTAGGGCATTTGCCTTGCACGCAGCCAACATGGCCGACCCGAGTTCGATTCCTCCACCCCTCTCGGAGAGCCCGGCAAGCTACCGAGAGTATCTCGCCCGCACGGCAGAGTCTGGCAAGCTCCCCGTGACATATTTGATATGCCAGACACAGTAACAACAAAGTCTCCAATGGAGACGTTACTGGGCCCGCTCGAGCAATCGATGAACAATGGGAGGACCGTGACCATGACCGTGACCGAACACCAATCCCACCACCATTACATTTTCCCACCACCATATTTCGGATGTTTCCATCCCGAACCCCAGCCAACCCCTGCTCCAAAGCAGAACCGAAATAATTTATTTTGTACTGATTTTTATGAATAAACTGCAGAAAATGCTCCAAAAAAGTTTCCTTAGAGAAAAGTGCATAAAGATTGTTGTATTTCACCCAGGGATCATTAAGCCCTTCTATAAGAGATCACTAACATGTTGTTAAAGGCTGAGACTTGTGTGCTTATACATATTATGTAGTGACTATATATATATATATTATGTATATATATATACACACATGTATATATATATATATATATATTCATCTGTAAAGTTATATTTCCCTCAAGACGGGGAGCTTGCCAGCTTGCCTTCTACTATAAACCCCATCCAATATGGTGCACTACTCTTGGAATATGAGTGGTGTGAGGTTTGAGATGTCCAGGAATAGGTTCAGTCATGGGTGAGGCTCGGCCCGAGCATGTAGAGAGTGGCCATGAGCGTGACAGTGGTTGAGTTCTGGAGGTCTTTGGCTGCTGGGGCTGGGAGGGGTCTCAGCTGCCCCCTTCCGGGGTGCCCCAAAGACACAGCGGGGTTTAGTGACATGAATGTGGTGAGTTGTTTTATGCTGTCTTCTGAGAGAGTTATGAGTCTCTGGGTCATGACCCAGACCCAGTTATGAGTCTCTGGGTCATGAGGTTATCTGATGCCAGCCAGAGGTGGCTTGTGGGCATGACTGCCAGGTTGCAGGAAACGGGGAGAAGGGGGGAGGTCACCCATTCCTGGTGCCTGGAGTTTTCATTCATGAAACCCGCCACCTGGGTTTTCTGCAGATTTACTCATGGGTGAGGCTCTGCCTGAGAGTGTGGAGAGCGGCTGTTCTAATGGTGGCAGTTGAGCTTTGGAGGTTTTCGGCTGCCGAGCTGGGTCCCCTGAGGCAGGGAGGGGACTCACCGCCCCCCCTCCAGGCAGCAACCTAGCACAGGATCTGGTGGTACATGGTACAGCTAATGGCGAGTTGGTTTATGCTTGTTCCCATGAGAATTATTATGAACGTTGTCTTACCATTTATCTTTTTCTTTTAAAATTGGATTACGGCAGTGATGATCTGAACAGCGCTTGTTAAATTTTGACTTAATGAAAGTTTTTGTTTTGTTACTTGCTAAGTTTTGACCGTTAAAGAATCAAAAAAAATTTTAGCAAGTATCTTTGTCCTTCATGTTTTTCTAGTTTAGCCCATTAGAAACCATTTTTTTTTTTCATTGTATGAAAGGCAGAGCCGGATTTGTGGTTCTGAGGATTTTAAGGAGTGGTGACAAGGACTGTGTTTAGCTCAGCTTCAGCTTCCTCTTCCACTTTTGGCTGCTTCAGTGTCTGAGACTGGAATTTTGTTCCATCTGGCAGTCATTCTTAATGTAGCAAGCACTTGATTTTGCTCACAACTAGCCAAGATTGAAATCTAGGATATTTGCATTGTGTCTTAGCCTTTCTCATTAGTAGGGTCTCTGATGCCTGATCATCTGTAAAATGAAAATAAAACTAAATCCCACAAACATATGAGGGGATATAATCTGTAAACGGCCACATGGCTAGAATGTGGTGTGATAAGTTAGTTGTTAGTTATATATATAACTTTGTGGGAGGAAAGAGTTGGCAGGGCCCAGTTCTGAAATATATTTCCATTTCCTCAGCCCTTAGTCCCTTGGTGGTGAGCAGCTATTTGAGTGGCTAAATTCATGATGATTATATTAATTTTAAAATTCCTTACTTACATACATCTTTATGTGAGTGAACATTTTCCTAGCCATGCATGCTGTTTTTCAGTATGTGGTTCAGATAATACAAGAAGAGTTAGAATTTTAGGAATCGAGTTGATAGTCAGATATTTAAAGTGGAAGATGTTGGGTAGATTAAATAGTTTTTTATTTAGACATTTATAAGTATGAAACCACAGTGTTTTATGACACCTAAGAAAATGTCTTTGTATGACCAGATATGTCAGCAGCTCTTCAGAGTTCCCTGGCTCTCTTGTGAATGTAGTTTGATGCTTGGTCTCTGATCTCACTGACAAAGAACTACATGTAGCACTTGATTTTTGTTAATGAATATCTTAAGTTTTAAAACCATAAGACTTTTTATTTGTTAAAAACAACAACAACAGGCTAGTTCATTTGTCCTTTAGGATAGCTCACATTTTGCATTTTGTGGATTTTTTTCTGATCGTATAACAGTTTTGTCTCACTGATTTCTTATAAAATAATATGTCTAGAAGCTTGATCAACTCAGATTAAGTTTTCAGTAAGAATATTTCATAGTTACATAGGATCAGTGAATTCTTATTGCACCACAACACAAAACTCAGTGTCTCAGCTTACTTCTTGTTTTGTAATCTTAAGACATTTGGGTTTGTTAATTGATTCATTTAATATGTACCCTGTGGTATCTGAGAATTGTTGCAGCCATTGGTCATAATTATGTAAGCCTAATAATGTGTAGACATATCAAAGAATTGGGTTCTAAAATTTTTATTGTTGTATAGAATACTAGATCCATTTTAATTAGTAATTTAAAAGCAAAGAGTAATATTTTGGAGGCAATGGAGCCTGGGGCCAACACCATGTAGTCCTCAGGGAGTGTTCCTGTCTCTGATCAGACATGACCCCTGGCAGTGCTGGGGGAACCACATGTGGTACCAGGGAAATGCACTGGAGTATGCAGCGTACAAGGCAAGTAAGTAGTAATGTTGTTAGCTAGTTGCTAATTGCTGATTTATGATTAGCACAGTGACACTGGCACGTACCACTGCATGTTGAATGCTGCTTAATTTGTACAAATTGCAGTGCCAGTATCATGTGTTAATCTCTTTTTAAAAAATATATTAAACATCATATAGTCCATAGTGTTTCTGGGTATTTTTTTCCTGAAGTTCCTTTTAGAAAATTTATGAAAGAATTTTTTTGTTGTATACTTTTTATGTAAACATACTTTATGCTTTACTATTGCAGAAACCACTTCTCAAGGAGTTCAGTTGCTGCAGGTGGGCAGAAGGGAAAATCCTACTATACAATTACATTCACTGTCAATTTTCCACATAAAGATGATGTTTGCTACTTTGCTTATCACTATCCATATACCTATTCAACTTTACAGGTGAGTATTGAGTTACATTTTATCACGACTATTTTTGTAACATATGCGTGTGGATCATATGAACGAAGAAAATTTCAATAAAGATTCTTAAATATTTAAATATAAATCAAATTTGTTGACTGGTAAAAGGAATATGTGAGTATAATATTTAGTAGAAAGAAATACTAAGAAATTTGACATAATTTTTACTCCCCATGTTTATATAGAAAGTTGAAGATTTTAATTAGGTGAAATTTCCATTTGTTTTATCCAAAGCATTAGATTTCAGAGAAAATAGTATAGTTGGAAAATCTGAATGAAACATAAGTTTTTATTGGGGAATTAAGAATATGGAATATGTGTCATTCTGAGTTTGTGTGCTGTGTAAAATAAAATAATGAATTCAGTCCATTACTATAGTAGACTCATTCTTTTTTTTTTTTTTTTGCTTTTTGGGTCACATCTGGCGATGCACAGGGATTACTCCTGGCTCTGCGCTCAGGAGTTACTCCTGGTGGTGCTCAGGGGACCATATGGGATGCTGGGAATCAAACCTGGGTTGGCCGCGTGCAAGGCAAACGCCCTACCTGCTGTGCTATCTCTCCAGCCCCCTAGACTCAATCTCATAGGAGAGTATACTCAGGATTAAGGATCACGAAGGGAAGCACAATTACTCAGAAAGAAACTATGCAATATGGTTAGAAGTGAGCTTGCAAAATATGAAATGAAAGGGGAAAATGAAAGGAAAAATACAGCCCAGGAAACTTAAAGATTGCAATATTGAAAATGCTAACTGACACTTACATTCAGTAAAGATTACAATAAAGGTATACTAGGTAATTTTTTGTACTGAATAGAATAGCATCAGGCTATAGTTATTTACATGGTCAGACAGTATGTGTTTACTGATGTATTGCTTTTTTAATACATACTTCATTTTTAACTTTTCTTTGTTCATGTGGCACATGCAACCTTTCTAGGTGTTACGTTGTTTCTCACCTGGACCTTGCCCAGCTATTTCTAACCGGTTTTTCTAGAATTTGCTTTCATGCACTTATCCCCTTCCCTCTTCAGCCTTTTCCCCAGAGGATTCTGATAGCAAACCTGTCATGTAACTGTCCTGCTTAAAACTTCCTAGTTGGTGCTGGAGCAATAGCACAGTGGGTAGGGCATTTGCCTTGCATGAGGCTGACCAGGTTTGATTTCCAGCATCCCATATGGTCCCCTGAGCACTGCTGGGGTAATTCCTGAGTGCAGAGCCAGGAGTAACCCCCTGTGTATCACCAGGTGTGACCCAAAAAGAAAAAAAAAAAAGAAACAAAACTTCCTGGTGATTTTTCTTGAAGTTTGCATGAAATTAAAAAATGTGCCATGATTTATTCATTCATTTCTGGTTTGGCTTTGCAGAATTTTTGCCATATCCACATACTATTTTTGAGCTATTATTCACTTTGGCTAATCTATAATACATGCCTTGATTCAGTCTTCAAAGTTTATTCTCTTTCTAAGATTCCGATCCATAGAATTATAGGTTTAATGAGATGTAGACCTTTTTCCTAATTTATAGCAAAACACATATCTATAATCACTTATCTGTTTAGAATAACTGGATGAGGAGATGTAATGTCGTTAAAGGGAGTGTCTAGATCATCCTTGACCCCAGAGCTTAGAGAGAAGGACAGAGAAGGAAAGGAATCAGGGGGGCAGGAAGATGAGGAAGGGGAGTAATGGAGAGAGTGGGCTTCGGCGGCAGATGCCAAGCGAGAGAGTGTGATAGCTCTGTACCCAAAGTACAGACTCCACCATGTTGAAACATGAGCTCTGAGCTGCAACCACTGAACTTTGTAATTTGCCCGTCAAGTTGGCAGGTGTGAGTGAGTTGGGGGGCACAAAACATGGTAACACTAGTGGGGGGATTAGTGTTGAAATAAAATTCAGCTCTCAATAACTTTGTAAATCATGGTTCTTTAATTAAATAATTATTTTTAAAAATAAAAAAAGATTTCTATTAAATTTTAAGCAAGGCGGTGGTCCGTATATCATTTGTAACTGTCTGTCTGCCAAGCTCTGTGACAGATTCTGTCACTCCTTCCTTTGGGGGCGGGGCCTCCCCAGCTTGTGCTCAGGGTGCCTGGGGCCCTCCCAGTGATGTTGGCCAGCCAGGCTGGTTAGAGTGTGGTGCTGCTGGTCCTGTGGTGCTGGGGATTGCCCAGGTCCCTGCTGCCTGAGGGCTGCATGTGGGCACAGCTACTGGTCCCTGATCGTCCTGCCCCCGCCCTCCCCGTGACGCTCTCCGAAGCACCTCTCTAACTCTGCACCTGTCTGCTTGGAATTCTCTCTATCTCTTTCCTCATTTTCTCTGCTTAAATGAGATTATTATTATTATTTTTTTTTTTTTGGTAGAAGAGCTTTTCTGATGTCAAGACTCAGCCGCCTTCCCTCAAATTCCCTCAGCACCATTTTTCACAACGTTTTGTTTTTTTTATATTTCCAGTGCTTGGCCAGCCCCTGATGACAGTTACCACACAGTAGACCAGATTGTGCATATGAACACATGGAAACACTGGGGACTCAGCAGAGGAGTTTAAAATAAAAGATTTAGCTACTTATTTTTTATATAATCCTATACTGAAATAATTAAAACTTGTGATTTGAAAGAACAGTGTATTGAATAATCTAATTATTATGAATATGTGTATGTAAATTATTAGCTATAAAAAGAAAATTATATGCAAGTAAACATAGCACTGTAGCACTGTTGTCCCGTCATTCATCGATTTGCTCGGGCAGGCCCAGTAACGTAACGTCTCCATTGTGAGACTTGTTGTTACTGTGTTTGGCATATCGAATACTTCATGGGTAGCTTGCCAGGCTTTGCCATTTGGGTGAGATAATCTCGGTAGCTTGCCGGGCTCTCCGAGAGAGGCAGAGGAATTGAACCCCGGTTGGCCAGGTGGCCACGTGCAAGGCAAACGCCCTACCGCTGTGCCATAGTTTTGTTTACATACATTGGCATTTTTAATGTTAATGTAGGTGATACAGTCCTGGGTGTGCAGAATTGCTCTCTCCCGTCAGAAGGAAAATGCTGAGAGCAGTCTGCACTTCGTGGTTGTAACTCTTTGCATTGTGGGCCATTCTCCAAACAGTTACGATCTCAGAATTCGTAAGTCCTTGGAGACCTGAAGATTTTTCATACCCCGTTTGCCAGCAGAGGCCAGCTGGAGTAGTGGGAGCATTTGGCATGTTCCCGACTCCACTCAGTGCTGCTGGTGTTTTCCCCGCACCTGCCATGCGCCAGTGCGGTGTTGCCTGGGGAGCGTGCCATCCGCATTGCTCTTCTCCTGGTCGGAGCACCTCTGGCCCAGGGAGTTTCCAGAGGGAGGAGAGCTCTGATTCGCTTCTAGTTCTGCAGCGCTGGGCCTGTCTTTATTTCTCTGCATCATAGGGCATTTTTAAGTGATTGCAAACTTTGCTTTTGAATTTCTTGTCAAGATGCACCTTCAGAAATTGGAATCAGGACACAATCCTCAGCAGATCTATTTTCGAAATGACGTGTTGTGTGAGACCTTGTGTGGGAACAGCTGCCCACTGGTGACCATCACCGCGGTGCCGGAGTCCAAGTACCAGGAGCACATCTACCAGTTCCGTGAGTGCCCCTGCCCTGCTTCCTACCTGGCATCTGGGAGGGAGATCAGGTTCAGGTTAGAAGCAGGCAGCAGAGTTCCAATTAGCTGTGGGCCTCCTGCTGCCTCTCTCTTGGCCGGCTTTTGGTCTATTTACTCATGGAGAAAGTGAAGGAGCACTATGCAGTTGATCTATAAGATTTCCTTTGATACTAATCCTGTGCTTCTCATCCAGAGAAATCATGCCCAAGTGCAGTGCACTTAGCATACTGTTTTATTGGGTCATGCAATAGCACATAGATTAAAAATGCTTACAACTAATTTTATTAATAAATGAGCAGAAACCTACAAAATATTTTGGTGCTGTCGGTGAAAAGTTTTGTAATCCCGTGCCATAGAAATGTTTTTTTTTCTTTTTGGGTCACACCCGGCGATACACAGGGGTTACTCCTGGCTCTGCACTCAAGGAGTTACTCCTGGTGGTGCTCAGGAGTATGGGATGCTGGGAATCGAACCTGGGTCGGCCACGTGCAAGGCAAATGCCCTACCCACTGTGCCATCTCTCCAGCCCTGTGCCATGTAAATTTTAAGTTTCCTCAAGTGTGTGGCTGTTGTAATTAAAATTTAATTTTGATAAAGCACTATTCTCAAAGATGAGAATGAACCAGCCATGCCTGGAAATAGCACTTAACTGGGATGATTCTTTTAGGTATGTGCATCTAAATGTGTACTTTGCAACTACATGAGCAATCTGAACCTTTTTCCCCGCTGTGTGTGACACAGTGACTATGGCATATGGATAATTATCTTCACTTTTTTATGAGAAATAATTTTTTATTTAAATCTTCTTACTTGTTCTTTATAAAACCAAGATGATGTTGAATAAGTGTCTCAGTTGCCTGTTTCCGGGTGTGTTGTGTTGAGCTTCTTCTAGCTCTGGCTTTTATGGGTTTTGCATTTGCTTCCTCTTCAGACCCTCCAGCAGGTGTTCAGTGAGTTCCTCTGTGAATTTTGATCATATTTCAAAACTGAATAGAAGTAGTTAAGAATTTTTTTAATTGACTCACCATGAGATATACTGCTGCAAAGATGTACATGATTGAGAAGTATTTGTAATGCCTGAAAATCAAGCATAGTGCCAGCTTTCAGTAACTGCTCATTGTAACTGAGGTTTCTGTGTGCTTTAGGGAATCGTCCTTATGTTTTCTTATCTGCTCGAGTCCACCCTGGAGAGACGAATGCAAGTTGGGTGATGAAAGGGACACTAGAGTACCTCATGAGCAATAACCCCACTGCTCAGACCTTACGAGAATCCTATATTTTTAAAATTGTCCCCATGCTAAATCCAGATGGTGTCATCAATGGAAAGTAAGTTAAGCAACAGTTATAGAAATATTATAGATTACTGTAGCTGGACTGTATAAACTTGTTGACAAATGATGCATAAGTTAATTTGGGAAATAAATGTACTTTTCCTATTAAAATTTTGGTAGAGAATATGATGAATTTTTAATAAAATATATTTAATTTTATATACTTATGGTAGTGTATTTGAAGAAATTCTGATTATTTATGAACTATGATATAAAGTATCTGTATATCATGCTTAAATTATTTCAGAAAATGTCAGAGTGTCAGAAATGAGAAATATTTCTTTCACATTGTTGCTTTGGGGCAGAGATATGGCACAGGGTCAGGGCACTCACCTCCCTGGCATTAGCCTACCCTAGTTTATCCCAGATGTTCAAGATGGCCCTTGAACACGCTGGGTGGCAGCCCCTGAGCACAGGTCTGATATCTCTGTTCACTGCCAGATATGGCCCCAAATCTCAGCCTACACTCCTCCCAATCTCAAATTTGTCATTTGTTTCTGTAAATAGTGGCTACTCCAGGCAGTGCTTGAGGCCACCAGGCTCTCACGCAGCAGTGCTCAAAGGGCCACGTGGTGCCAGTGCTCAAACTCCATATGTCAGATGTGTTCTGCCTGTGAGTTGTATCCCTGCCCCATGTCCACGCCCCGCTCCTCACTCCCTCCTCTTTCCCTCCTTCCTTGTAGCGTGTTCTAAGAGTTAGAGTCTTCTGGAACACCTTTTCAGTGATGTGGAGTATTAACTCCATCTGCTAACCTCTTTTGACCTGAGAAGGTGTTTACCTATTTCTGATTAGTAACCCTTTCCACAGAAAGCACTGGACAGTATTTCACGTGGTCATGGGTTATTGATCACACATTCCGTTTGTTCTTGCTTAGCCAAGGCCTCCATAGCGTTTGTGAAAGGTGGGATTTACTTGAGCTCTAATGAGCCTCGTAAAGTTGAGCACACCCTCGTTTGTTCTTTCCTTCATGTAGTATTATATGTCTCACATTTTAATAAACCACGTTTTATTGCTTACTGAAATATATTCTTTTTAGAATTTTGTGCTTATTGAACTAAAATGAGGTTTTAAAAAATAGCCTTTTATTATTTTGGACTTCTCAGTGCTGCTCTGGGCCCGCCAGGGACATTCCCGGAGGTTCCGGACAGCTGGGTCAGCGGTTGGGTCACTACTGGAGGCTGAGCATGTGATGTCAGTCAGGAATCTTGAATTATAAATGAAATTTCTAAATCACTTTTTATTGTTTAGAATTGTAATTCCTATGAATAATCGAAGGCTATTGGGTCTTGTAAGACTATATACTATGTTTGTGCTTATCTATCTCAGGAATGCCCCGATAGCACTCTTACAAAGTTAACATGTTAAGAAACAGGCTAATAGTAGGAAAAAATGAGAATTATAATATAGTCCCTCTCGGAGAGCCCGGCAAGCTACCGAGAGTATTGGATATGCCAGACACAGTAACAACAAAGTCTCCAATGGAGACGTTACTGGGCCCGCTCGAGCAATAATATAGTCTAATAGAAAATATTACCATAAAGTTTATAAATTGTGGAGTAAAACTGTGGAGCAAAAACTCTGAATTGAGAATTTTCTATATGATTTGAAGATTTTTGCAGTATAAATATGAAAATTCACCACAGTTAAGAGTATGTAATGCAAGATTTTTCATGTAGCAAATGCTGGGGTATGTTTAATAATATAATTTGCAATTGGCTGAGCCCACAGTCTTTACTCATTTAAATACTTAATGGAATAAAATAGAAGAATCACAAATATGAAAGTTCACTGGTACAAATATGTGGCTCCTGTCGCAGTCACCGCTGCTCCCTGAGTGGAGAGGACCTGAACAGGCAGTGGCAGAGCCCGAACCCAGACCTCCACCCGACCATCTACCACGCCAAGGGTCTGCTGCAGTACCTAGCTGCGGTGAACCGTCTGCCGCTGGTGAGTGGCGCTGTTGGTTTAGAAGCTAATTGTGTTTTAACTCTGTTTTGATTTTCTTGGTGTATATTTGTGTTGGGGGGAAGATTGGGGGATCGTGAAGGGGGTTGGGTCATAGTTGGTAGTGCTCAGGGCTTACTCCTGCCTCTGTGCTCAAGGGTATCTGCTGTGAGCAGTGATTCTTGGGAGAAATGTGCCGGGATGCCGCTTGGGCCATGGCTGCTTCTGGCCCAACAATTTTGTTTGGCAGAATTTTCCCATTATGATTGTGTTAAAATTATCCATTATGATTGTGTTGAAATTTGTTTTAACTTTGCTTGATAATGAGAAAACAAACTTATGCAGTGGAGTGTATTTCTTTCTTTTTCACTTTAAAAATGATGTGAGTCATGTGAGTCTTTCTTTTTCACTTAAAAAAGTGATGCTTTTTATTTAACTTATGTACTTTCATATAGTAGTTGAGGTAACATGGTTACAATAAAGTTTTAAATGCCCAGAGTCATAGCATTTACACCACTGCCAGTGACCTCACATCATTGCTAGTTATTTCTTAGAAGTTTAAAATAAAACTATATCTCTTTTTTTGTATTTGTGTCTGAGAGAGAACATTTTGATTATCTTTTAAATTCCGTGAATGTTGAAGTAACCCTTGGGGTCGCAAAGACCAGTGCAGTAAGTCAGTAGATAAAAAAGAAGAGAGTGGAAGTTAGGCCTTGCTAAAAGACCTGAAAAAGATTTAGCCTTTCTCAGGAGGGAAACTAGGAACATTGGTGTGGAAATCATACGCTGGTGAAGGGACGGATGTCAGAACATTGTATTACTGAAACCCAGTTAGAAACAACTTTATAACTGTCCTGTAGCACTGTCATCCTGTTGTTCATTGATTTGCTTGAGCGGGCACCAGTAACGTCTTCATTGTGAGCCTTGGTGTTACTGTTTTGGCATACCGAGTACACCACGGAGAGCTTGCTAGGCTCTGCCGTACAGGCGGGATACTCTTGGTAGCTTGCCAGGCTCTCTGAGAGGGATGGAAGAATCGAACCCAGGTCAGCTTTGTGCAAGGCAAACACCCTATCCACTGTGCTATCACTCCAGCCCTTGGGGCCGAACCTTTATAACCATATTAATAAATAAAATAAGTTAAAAGAAATAAGTTAAAATTTGTTAAAAAAGTTAAAAAATAAGTTAAAATTTGGCTAGTATAGAATGAATCATAGATCTTCATCTCCAAAACTAAACATTACTTTTATTCTTTCTTATAATCAAGTCATGACCTGCGTATAATAGAGAACAAAGAAATAGGCTGGATATTACCTTGATGTTGATTGTCCGGCTTCTATGTGTTGAAAGGTTGTAACGTTGAGAATCACATTATCTCTTGGAGGTTTACTGTGACTACCATGGCCACTCCCGGAAGAAGAACGTGTTCATGTACGGCTGCAGCATCAAGGAGACGGTCTGCCACACCGGGGAGCATGCTGCCTCCTGTGACGTGCTGGAGGACGCCGGCTACCGGGTCAGCATCGCCGGGCCTCAGTCTCCAGCTTGCAGGAAGCTTGGAGAATAATCTGATATGTGTCGACTACTCAGATTCACTTAAGTTTGCCATTGTGGGGTATCATTTTTCACTGTAAAGGTTTCTTTTAAAAGCTTTTGCTTCTTACATTCAGATTGTGATCTGTTTAGGATGACATGTGGGGATCTAATTTCATTTTCCTTGTGGATAACCAGTTGTCTAAGCCCCATTTCCTAACTGTGTCCTTCCTCTGCTGCCTGCTCAGTGCCCTCTCTCTTTGCAGGGGCTTCGTGAAGCCCACTGGAGTCATTCTTGCTGCTGTTTCCCTGCACGGCACGTGCTTTAGCTGCTATAGATTTATAAGCATTGATACCTAGTATCACTGAATCACTGTCCTCCCGTTGTTCATCGATTTTCTCCAGTGGGCCCAGTAACGTCTCCATCGTGAGACTTCGTTGTTACTGTGTTTGGCATATTGAATATGTCACGGGTAGCTTGCCAGGCTTTGCCATGCAGGCAAGATACTTGTAGTATCTTGCTTGCTGGGCTCTCTGAGAGGGGCGGAAGAATCAAACTCGGGTTGGCCATGTTAGCCGCGAGCAAGGCAAATGCCCTACCGCTGTACTATTGCTCCAGCCCCGCTATTGCTCCAGCCCAATTGATACCTAGTAGGGCACTTTTTCCTTTCTTACTTTTTTTTTGAAAAATTATGCTTAGTTTTTTTCTGCTTGCAGTTCTTCTTGTGTATTTTAGGATAACTTTTGTAAGTGAACTCCCTTTTTTTCCCTCCCCCTTCTGCTGGTTGGCTGTATGCCATCACCTTGGGTCTCTGCCAGCAGCGGTCATTCTGAGCTCTGCTGCCGTCCTTCCCTCCCTCCTAGACTGTCCTGGCTTCGACTTTCCCATGTGAGGCCCCTTTGGATGATTTGGACCCACTGGAATAATCCCCATTTCCAGTTCCAGCACTTAGTAACACCTCAAGTCCTATTGGCTGTGTAGGCCCTGGGGATTAATTAGGAGTTTAGTGGGTCAATATTCTTACTACCACATTGTGAAACTTTTTATTTTTTGCCACTAATTTGGGAAATGGTAGATTATGAATAAATACTTATTTATATTTTGGTGATGAAGCATAGTACTTCTTTGTCCTTTTAGAACAAAGTTTATGTTTCATGGAAAAAATTTTAAAGTAACACATATAGGGACCATATAGTTCAAAGGGTGGGGCATTTGCCTGGCAAGCAGCCATCCTGGGTTTGATTTCCAGCATCCCCTGTGTTCTGTACTGCCTGAGTGCTGACCCAGGAGTGACCTCTGGGATTGCTGAGGGTGGCCTCCCCACAAAAAGTGCAACATATAAAATTGAGGGGCATATGATGAAATAACTGCCCAGAACTGTCCAGAATTGCCTAGATGTGAAAGATAAAAGATTAAGAAACCTCCCCTTGCAGATGCATGAACAAAGGAGAAATAAAAATTATATGCAGTATTTGATTTCATGTGGAATCCTGAAACAACATGAGAAGAGTGAATGAAATTTGAATTCATTCTATATTTTAATGGCATAGAATTAGGGCTGGAGTGATAGCACAGCAGGGAGGGCGGCCAACCCGGTTTGATTCCCAGCATCCCTTATGGTCTCCAAAGAACTGCCAGGAGTAATTCCTGAGTGCAGAGTCAGGAGTAACCCCTGCGCATCGCCAGGTGTAACCCAAAAAGCAAAAAAAAAAAAAAATTTTGTTTTAATGATTATATTATGTTTATGTATGCAGATGGTATTATGAGTCGCTGAGTGAGATGTATAAAAATATATTTTTGTAACTTTTTTCATGTTTAAAACTAATTTTAACACTAAAAATCTTTCACTATTATTTCCTAAATAAAAATTACTAGCTGGTAAGCAGTAAGTATTACAGACCATGGTTTCTGAGTGAAACAGCCGAGTGAGACAAGGACTCTGGGGTTTTTTGACTGTGTGCTCCTAATAAATAAGGTTTGTTGATTGAATGGCTGAATGGTATAAGTGCAGGCATCTAATAATTATATTATTTTGTGACCTTTAATGTACTTTTTTTTTCACAGGAGGGTGGGTGTTGGGCCACAACTGTTAATGCTTCAGGGTTTACTTCCTGGCTCTACAATCAGGTCACGCCTCAGACTCATGGACCATCTGGGATTCCAGAGAAGCTCTTACCTGCTGTGCTATCGCTCTGGCCCCTTCTTTTATTCTTTTTTAAAAATAAATATTTTTACTTGTACCTCACATGCTACAGTACCAACGAGTCATCTCAGACTTCATGGGTCAGTCTTGACAGGGCTGGAGAAGTCTTAAGGATCACGCATGCTCACGGTCTTTACTGACAGCAAACTGCCTTGCGTGAAGTGAGAGCAGGCTCTGGCCCGGTGCCAGCCCTCCTCCGCCTCAGAGTCCCTCAGTGCTCTTGCAGGACAGACTTCAGCAATACTCTACAGTCTCTAGCAGACTTCAGAGCACATTATCTTTTAAGCATCTCCTTTCTTCTGCCCCTTTCCTAAATAAAATGAGTCATATATAAAATGGATTCACTCCAGGAATATAAAAAATGATAAGTCAGAGTTGCTTTCTCTCTGTCACTGATAAATCTGCTCTCCCGCATGTTTTGTGTGACTTGCCTGGAGCACGTTCATTCATGAATGTAGTGAGTGGAGTTTTTCCTTTGCTTTTGTTTCATGCTACACAGCAACTTGTTTTTCATGTAGAAATGTTTGCGTTTCAACTTTCTGTGTCCGCCTTTTTAGATTTGTTTCAGTCTTTGTGACAAGGAGGTGGGATATCCCTATACAATTGTATAGCGAGTTCCTGTGCATTTGTATAGGTGTTCCAAAACATACTAACTAAAGTCCTCAGAGTGGTCATTTGATTAGTGTCACCAAATTGTCCTTCATAAAGAGTGTATATAAAAGTTGATATTCCCAAATACAGTGAAAAAATGTGTTTTTAATATCTATCCTGCGTTCTACTTTCATATTTGCTAGGTGAAAAAAAATCTGGCGATTTAAAATTTGTGGAAATATGACTTTACAAGAGATTGAGTATATCTTTTGACATCTGCACAATTATCACTTTTGTAAAATAAGTTTTCCTCATTCTCGCTTTTGTATTCATCATCTTACTGTTTTAAGAATAGAAACTTATAAACACATTAGAAAAATTTTTATCATGTATAAAATAATTTTAAACTTTTATTTCTTTGGTGTTTTGAAAATGGGTTTTGAGGTTTACAGAAATGTTTCTCATCTTAAGATTTTATTTACTTATTTAATTTTTTTTTTTTTTTTTTTTTTTTTTTTTGCTTTTTGGGTCATAACCGGCTATGCACAGGGGTTACTCCTGGCTCTGCATTCAGGAGTTACTCCTGGCTCTGCATTCAGGAGTTACTCCTGGCGGTGCTCAGGGGACCATATGGGATGCTGGGAATCGAACCTGGGTTGGCTGCGTGCAAGGCAAACTCCCTACCCACTGTGCTATTGCTCCAGCCCCTCTCATGTTAAGATTTTAAAAGTACAGTTTACTGAAGTTTTTTTATTTCATCTAGAATTTTTCTTACTAGTTTCAAGTTAAATTTCAAGCTAGTTAGACTTGATTTCAGGAAGACTAATCATCCTGTTTTTCAGGATGCAGTCCAATCCTTAGTGAATGATCATTTCATTTCTCCACTAATTACTGACTTTAACAAGCACATTTAGTTCTAATTCTGGGCTCTTTCCTCTTTTAAAAAAACTTGTATATTTAGTTCTAAACATGTGGACCAGTGTCACAATTTATCAGTGTAGATGTGTGGTCTATGTTGATATCTCTGATTCTTTCTCCAATCGTCACCATTTTTTTTTCAGAATTTATCAGCATTTTCTACCAGGTTTACACTTTTGGGTGAAATTAAGAATATCTAAAAGTTGCAGAAAAGGGTCTGGAGTGATAGCACAGCGGGTAGGGTGTTTGCCTTGCACGCGGCCGACACGGGTTCGATTCCCAGCATCCTGTATGTTCCCCTGAGCACTGCCAGGAGTGATTCCTGAGTGCAAAGTAACCGCTGAGCATCACCAGGTGTGAGCCGAAAAGCAAAAACTAAAAGAAAAAGTTGCAGAAAATACTGTCACCATTTTGGTTGTGATTGTCTTAGATCATTTATAGGTGATGGACATTTGCAGTGTAAAAATCTCCTGGGGAAGTAACTTAAATGACAAGTTTTTTTTAATCTTGCCAACCATGTTTTACATATTTTAAAATGACTTAAAATACTTTGAATTAGACTCTTGATTTATCTTGTATTCTTTTAATGTGCAGACTTTGCCTAAGATATTAAGCAGTATTGCTCCAGCATTTTGCATGAGCAGCTGTAGCTTTGTGGTGGAAAAATCTAAAGAATCCACAGCACGCGTTGTCGTCTGGAGGGAGATCGGCGTGCAGAGGAGCTACACGATGGAGAGTACTCTGTGTGGCTGTGATCAGGGGCGGTATAAGGTAAACAATCTCTGGACCTGCAGGCGTGAAAAACACTCAGAAGTTCCCTTTCCCACAGGCACCTGTGCTCCTCAGATCTCTGCTGGATGATGTGTCTGTTGTTGGGTCACTGTGATTTGCACGGGTGGGGTGGGATCACACAATCTCTTTGACTCCCGTTTTGGCCTTTGTTGCTTCTGTCAGGATGGCAGGGGAAAGGGGTGGTCTTAAGTCCTGGAGCACACACTTGCCTCACTGTCTGCAGCACACCCAGCTATTAGTGGGCTGGTCAGTACCCCCAGGGGTAGGAGGGTTGGGGCTGCACTCTGTGTAATGTTCCCTCCAGGTAGTGGTGCCTTTAGGCCGGTGCTCAGCAAATTTGGGGGGCACTCCAGCCTCAGACTTTGGGCGGTACCTAAGCTCCTGAGTCACGAGCAGGCCTGCTGCTTTGGTTCTCGGGCCTTCCCAGTAGCATTAAGGAACAAGAGAGCCCTGGGGTGGTGCTCAGGACATTGTGAGGTACCTGGAGCGTGGCCCCTCTATGCCAGGCCTCTGCTTGAGCCTCAGCTATCTGTCTTTCCAGTCCTCATGACAGTCTGAAGAGTGACTTAAAAATGTTCTCTGAACTAAGTGCCTTGCTTGAGGTTCTTGTTCAGTCTTGGTTACTATGTTCATAGTTTTTAAGAAGGGACACAGTGGAATCCATTTAAATACTAGTTAGTAATTTATATGCACCACGTGAAATAGTAAGTTGTTAATAGAATCTCAATTTAATTGGCTGTAAGAATTTTTTATGCCTTTAAAAATAGAGACATTATTCTTTTATTTTGGGTGCCACATCCAGCAATGCTCAAAGGTCACTCCTGGCTCTCTGTTCAGGGATCAATCCTGAGAGTGCTCAGGGGACCCGATGAGGTGCTGGCAATCGAACCCAGGTTGGCCACATGCAAGACAAGTTTTCCCAACCTGCTGTACTATCACTCTGGCCCCAGAGTGATTCTTAATAGGATTTTTGTATTTGTGTCTGTGATTTAAATGTCTAATCCCTTCCTTAGATTTTCTTTCTTTACTAAAACTACTTGCTTTTGAGTCATGAGCTTTTATTTGAAACAACCACCAGTTAAACTTTACGTTAGAAATAAAAGGCCAATAAAATATTAAGTGATTTTGGTTCTTTAATTTTGAAGATTGAGAATTTAACTAACAGAAAACAAATGAACTACCCCTTTGATAGGTAAACAGCATACCTGAAGTTTAATTTTTCTTTCCTGGCCATAAAAAATTTTTCCACATTGTTTTGTTTTTTGTTATTAGCATGGAGAAAGAGGAAATAATGGTTTTCATATACATCAAATGAAAAGATGGCTATAACTTTGAAAAGAGTGAAAATATTTTGATTGGTTCCTATTAAAATGTGAACATGTTATAACTGGTGAGTTTGTTTTAGGTGGAGAACCTAACTATTGACATTTTCAGTCTATTGTAATATATTGGAAGGAAAGTTTATCAACTCTTTTCACTCTTTTTAACTCTCTTCCACCCACCCCTTGGGGACATCTGAATGGGATGTCCTGACCTGCACCTCCGGAAGGCCTCCAGGCTTTGCTGGGCCTACATTCGCCTCAGTGACATCAGATTCATCCCAGCCACTCAGGTGGGAACTGGCAGGAATCCACTACTGCCAAGGTGGTTACACTTGGCTGCAACTGGGTGGCTGGTAGGTTGCTGGGCCCATCTTGTTTGTTAGGATTTTGGGTGTAGCCTGGTGCTATTAGCTGGGCAGTGGCTGGACTGTGAGCATCACATGCTGTGCTGAGTGGCCCCGAGAGTCTGGCGAGGTTGTGGTTGGTTCCTTATGTGCCACCTTCCCAGCCTCTACTCACACAGTTCAGCAAGACCTGTGGTATGGCTGGAGCAAACCAGTGCAGCGGCCCAGGGACCTGGGAGGCTCCTGGTGCTTCACTAAAACACAACAGGTGCCACCTGAATCCTGTGCCAGCCTTGGACCTCAGGGTGGGCGGATGGGGTCCTATCACAGAGATCAGATACTCCTGGCTTTTTTGCTCAGGGATCAAGCCTGGGTCAGCAAAGTGCAAGCACTGCACCTGCTATCCTATCTCTCTGTCCCATACACATTTATTAAAAGAGCAGTTTTACCTTGATAGCAAGTTGGTTAAGTCCAAAGTTCCTCTATTCTGCATTCCGTACCCTGAAATACATGAAATACACTTTTCATATTTGCCAATGTTAGCTAATAAGTTATGTGAATCTAGTATTTTAAGAAAGTTTAACAAAGATAAATAGACATGTATTTTTAATTAATATCAACTAATTTAGAAATAAGCATAGTCTTTCTGAAGCTTCTAAATCAAGAAAGCATAATGCGAGGCAGAGAGATAGTCTATGCTTGCGTTGCATGTGGCCAACCCCAGTTTAATCCTCTATGCTGCTATGGTTCTCCGAGCCTGCGGAAATGATCATTACCTGGGCCAGGAGTAAGCCCTGAGCACTACCACTGTGGCCCCAAACAAACCAAAGTTACCAAAAAAAAAAAAAAGAAAAAAGGAAAAAAGAAAGAATGTTCTTATATACTACTAAAGCCATTTTATTTTATTATATTTTATTTTATTGCTTTTTGGGTTACTCCCGGCAATGCACAGGGATTACTCCTGGCTCTGCACTTAGGAATTGCTCCTGTTGGTGCTTGGGGACCATACGGGATACTGGGAATTGAACCCGGGTTGGTCGCTTGCAAGGCAAATGCCCTACCCACTGTACTATCACTCCAGCCCCACTAAAGTCATTTTACTTGTGTGTTTCGGAAATGCACAAACTTCTCATTTGCTCAGTTATCATGGACTCATTTGGGCTGGTTTAGTTTCTCTTCAGTTTCGGTGTGCATTTCGTTTTGTCCCTGGAAAGTGACTTTG
This sequence comes from Sorex fumeus, assembly GCF_029834395.1. Taxonomy (NCBI): domain Eukaryota; kingdom Metazoa; phylum Chordata; class Mammalia; order Eulipotyphla; family Soricidae; genus Sorex; species Sorex fumeus. Next base: position 9,692,633 of record NW_026606103.1, read on the forward strand.
TAGTGTTCGCCTTCACCTTCAGCTTTTGTTGGCGTAAAGTTTTCACGTAGGAGATTGAGTTTTATGTGAAAATCTAACAAGCACTGACATGACTTATAGCCTGTGAACCCTGTGGCCAGGTACCCCAGCAGTGCAATCCTTTAAGGTTTTTTTTTTTATTTTTATTAGTGAGACACCATGAAGTACAGTTGTAGACTTACAAATTTTGTGCTTGGGTTTCAATTATACAATGTTCGAGTACCCATCCCTCCACCAGACGACGAAGGCAGCTCAGTTTTCAACTTCAAGTTAACTGAGAATGAAAGTACACACTGAAGAGAAGTGCAGTGTGTTCATTAGGGGGTGAAGCCATGTGAAGCCTCGTGATCCCACACCATCCTTGCAACGGGGCATTCTCAGCTGGGTCCAGGAGTTGCATCGCTTCCAGCTCTGGGTACTGCTGGGTGAAGCTACTGACCTTTTACACTACATTTCCTTTTTCTCTTCAACAAGCCCTTACAGGTTTAGTACCTCATCCAGGATGCCATTGGCAACTAAAGTCTTTATGCACATGTGTGATGGTGTCTCTGTTTGTTTTTAAACATCCTTCTTTAAATTTTATTTTGGGGATGGGTGTTTGGGTCACACCTGGCAGAGTGTAAGAGGGCTTACTCTCGACTCTGTGCTCAAGGACATCAGGTTCAGAGGACCATATATGGTACTGGTGATTGAACCTAGGTTGGCCACTTGGAAGGAAAGCAAACTACGTACCTGCTGCACTGTCCAGCCCCTGTATCCTGTTTAGACTCCAGAAATATCTTCAGCCCAGTACAGTTCTATGTCTCCAAGTAGTGGCTGTTGGATGCCGCTTCAGTGACATGTAACTGTAAATGTTAGACTGGCTTATTAGGAATACTGTTTAAAAAGTTATGAGAGAGAGTACAGGCCTTGAGGCAATTTCCTTGCATCCCCCTGACTCCAGTTTGATGATGCCGCACCACATACAGTCTCCTGTACCAGTGGGTACAGCCCAGACCTCCCCCTCGATCCCAAAAGAGGGGGGCATATAGGGGCAATAGTAACTGTTCTCTACACAGTGTTGTAGACAAAACTTTCATTGGGCATTCTTAATTTGGGAATGTAGAAGCTTATTTTACCACTAACTCATTATCTTAGAGTTGGGATTCTTGTTATAATCACCCTCTTTTTGTTTTTCACGTGCTAATTTCTTCCATCCTCCGGTGTAAAAGTGTAAGATAATGTTCAGATATCCACATTGAAGCCCTGCCAAGTAGTGGTTATAATAGCAAGGTCTCATTGTTGAGGAACAGTTTTTCCCCAAAGTGCCCACATTGCATACTCGGTCCAGGCAGATTTGGAGTGAAGGATGATGGGCGCTCAGAGAAACCACTCCATGAGACAGCTGATGGCCACTCACTTTATTGCCAAATACACACACATTTTGTAGAGAGTCTCAACCTAAGAGGTGGTCCGATCACATGAAGTTTAGTGTTATTGATCTTTCCAACTCTGCTTTGCCACTGCATAATCCCAATTAGGGCTAAATGCTGCAATTAGGAATGACTCGGTAAGTGTAGGAGACAATTCTTGGGGGGTTGGGTGAGACTAAAGGCCTGTGCTTGTCAAATGCACCCAGACACTCCCTACTGTGTCTCTATGCAGGAACAGGTCTTATCTGCTATACAGATCTAATCTGCTCTGGCTCCTGTTGCCATGCTCCACAATCTCATGAAAATACTTAATTACATCTAAAACCCAAGAGTAGAACTTCCAGGTGTCTCATTATAGTTCCCAGTATGTTGTGAAAATAGTGTACATATAGTCATTAAGAATAAAGATTTTGAAACTACCTTCATTAAGGAAGTTTTTCATTTGACCTAACAGTACTCATGAAATTAAGACTTTTTGTGCTTATCGAGTCCTAGTTCTATACATAATTTAATTTTATTCATACTCTTAAGTTCCTTTTGTTAATCTTAAAGAGATAAATCCAGAGAATAGCAAATTTTCTAGCTTTATGTATAATTTTTTTTTTTTTTTTAGGGTTTACAGATTGGTACTCGGGAGTTGGAAGAGATGGGAGCAAAATTCTGTGTTGGACTCTTGCGTTTGAAGAGACTAACGTCCTCCTTGGAATATAATCTGCCTTCCAGATTGCTTGACTTTGAAACTGATTTAATTGAATCGAACTGTAAAGTAACTAGGTGAGACACTTGCTTTATTCTGTTGTGATATTGTAGATTTCATTGAACTATGCAGAGGAAAGGCACAAATTTTAACAAACACAGACTTGTGCATTTTAGAATTAACGTGATTGTTTGTATATCTTTGTGATATTATTTTAGCACTGATGTGATTTTAATGGAATTTTACTATGTTTCAAATGCTATTTTTATGTTCTTAGTGGCTTAAATTTTAACCCCCAAATAAACAGTGTGCAGTACAGTACTTACATGAGATGTATACATTTTAAGAGGACTTGGAGTAAGGGTTAATTCAAAAGAAGTTTTTGATGTCTACACAAAACTGTTAAGTAGCTTTAGAAGCAGTGAATTTAGAATTTGGAGTTTTTAAACTGTATCTCTCTAATATGCTTCTGAATACTCTTTGCTTCTAAAGTTCAATAAAATAAAATTTGGTAAGGTACAGATATAGAGATAATTCATTATCTTAATCATAATGCCATATCTTAACATTTTATACTTTTATATATATGATACTCCCATTTTTGTATGATCTTCATCATTTTTGTTGTTACATACTGACTTGTCATATTTGTTAATTGATTGCTGAGCTAGATTTAATATAATACATATAATTTAATATAATATCATAATATGTATGTGTATGTCAGTTTTGTGCTTTCAAGTATAGTAAAACTAAGTTGGAATATTAATTCAGTATACTGTGATAATTTAGACCTTGATCACATGAATTCTTTTCAGAGCTTGCTAAGCAGTAAATATAAAGGAAATAAATATAAAGATTTTCTATGTTTCCACTGATATTTAAAATTCTTTTAAGTTAGTTCATCAATTATTTTATTCCCTGTAGTTTTATTAAGATTCATTGCACAATGAGAAATTATATGACATTTCAGCTATACACTGTGATGATTTTGTATATGTACACATGTGAGCAGATTGTGTTTTAACATGTCTGTCCATTAACTTTCACTCACCTAACCTTTTGTGTATTTTTCTAAACTCAGCATATTTCAGTAGTATCGTAGTGTTGGGCTGGAGTGATAGCACAGTGGTAGGGCATTTGCCTTGTATGCGGCTGGCCCAGCCGACCTGGGTTCAATTCCTTCACCCCTCTTGGAGAGCCAGCAAGCTACCGAGAGTATCTTGCCTGCATGGCAAAGCCTGGCAAGCTACCCATGACATATTCGATATGCCAAACACAGTAACAACAAGTCTTACAATGGAGCCGTTACTGGGCCCCGCTGTGATACAGTGCAGCGCTACAGTATTGTTATAGTTTATTTAAAAAATTGCTAGCATATTGTCACAATGTTATATGCTACATCCTCAAATCATATTCATCTTAAAAGGTTAAAGTGACATTTTACAAATCTTAGCTTCTGGTTACTTTTCTACTTTGTGCTATGAGTTTGATTTTTTTAACATTTCACTTGTGCCACCATGTAATACTTGGCTTTGTAAAGCTAATTTTACTACTGTAATACTCTCGGATGTACAATAGTTCTTTTACTCCACATCCCCACTAACATTTTCGCAAGGGTGGGCCTGGAGGGTTGGGTCACACCTAGCAGTGCTCAGAGCTTACTCCTGGCTCTGTGCTCGGGATCACTCCTGGTGAGGACAGGGGATCAAACTGGGTCAGCCTGGCTATTTAAACAGCAAGTACGCTAACTTCTGCACCATCTCCTCAGCCTCATCCCACTAACATTTATCTTGTTTTATCTGTGTTGCTGAGCAACTTTTTGTGAACTTATTGATTATTTGTCTTCTTTGGGAAAAAATTTTATCTCCATTTTACCGTTTGGTTCTTTGTGTTTTACTATTTTGTAAGTTCTATATATTGGATTGGGCTGGAGCAATAGCACAGCAGGTAGGGCATTTGCCTTGCACGTGACCGACCAGGGTTTGATTGCTCTGTCCCTCTCGGAGAGCCTAGCAAGCTACCGAGAGTATCCCGCCTGCATGGCAGAGTCTGGCAAGCTACTCGTGGTGTATTCGATATGCCAAAAATAGTAACAATAATGGGCCTCACTTCGTGTTCCTGGAGTGAGCATACACCAGTGTACTACACTAGCATGTGACAGGGATGCATGGAGACGTTACAGGTGCCCACTCGAGCAAATCGATGAGCAACGGGAAGACAAGTAATACAGGTGATATACTGGATTTGTGGTTTGCAAATACTTTCAACTATTCCAAAGTTTGGCTTTTGACTTTGTTAATGACATCTTTTGATGTGTACAGTCATTTTAGTTTAAGGTAATCCCACTTGCTCTTGTTTTTGTTGCCTCTGCTTTTGTTGAAAATAGTTTTTTTTTTTTTAATGGCCAAATCTCTAGTTTTAGCACTTCATGTCTTACTTCAGAGCTGAGTTTTGTGTGTGATGTGGATGGAAGTGCGTGTTCTATTGCATGTGACTGTTCAGAGTTCTTAGCACCATTTAGCCTTCCCTAATTTCCTAAATATTCTTGATTCTTTGTCTAAAGTAAAATTAACCATATAAGCATTGGTTTATTTGCGGGCTTTCTATTCTGATCTATATTGACCAAAATATATATGTTTACAAATTACAAAAATATATCAAAATATAAATTATATTTATCGGTTTTCTGACCCATTGCCATACCATTTTGATCACTGTAGCTCTGTAACAAGGTTGAAATGAAAAAGTGTGATGCCCTTAGATCACATATTCTTTCCTAAAATTATTTGGATGTTTGAGTTCCTTTGGAATTCCATACAAATTTTTGGATTTTTCCCTGATTTTGGTGAAAAGTTCTGCAACTCTCTTATCCTCAAAAACTTTCTCTGCATCTGTTCATATGTTCATATGGATTTTGTTGTTATTGTTTTGTTTTGGGGCCATGCCCAGCTGTGCTCAGGGATCACTCCTTTCCTCAGGCACCAGGATCACCTTGGGAATATCTGGCAACTGTATACTGTGCTGGGGATTGAACTTAGGTTAGTACAATCATATGTTTTTTTTTCTTTTTTTTTTCTGTATCATCCTTGCAAACCTGGATACATCCCACTCGATCATAATTCTTGTGATAGCTTGTTGGGTTTGTTTTGTTAAGGTTTTGTTAAGGGTCTTTGCATCAATGTTCATAATATACTGATCTGTAATTTCTTTGTTAATGATGGCTCTGCAAGCTTTTGGCATGAGGATAATGGTGGCTTCAGAGAGACTCTTTGGAAAGATCTCTGTTTCTTAATAGTTGGGAAAGTTTGAGAAGTTTGCTCACTTTGAGACTTGAGAGAACTCAGTACTGAACTCATCTGACCCAGGGCTTTTATTGTTGGGAAGACTTTTAATTGCTCTTTTAATTTCCTTTCTTGTTATGGTCTGTTCATATTTTCTCCTTCCTCCTTTTTACAACTCCTTTTAAGAGGTTGTATGATTCAAGAATTCAACTATTTCAAGTTCTGCAGCTTAATGTCATAGAGTAATTCATAGATCTTTTGTATTTTTGAGGTTTCTGTTGTAATTTCTCCCCTTCATCTCTGATTTTATTTTTTTCAGTTTGCTTTCTTTTTTCCCACTTTTTTGGTCTACATTAGATTAAAAATTTGTCAGATCTTTTTCAAAAATTGTTTTGAAAGAAAACAAAAAAAAATGAAATCTCTGGTTTCATTGATCCTTGTATTGTTTTCCTGATTTTTATGTCAGCGATTTCTGCTCGGTTCTTATTATTTCTTTTCATGTACTGTATGATCCATTTGTTGTTCTTTCTCTAGTCTCTCAAGCTACGAAGGTAGCACAATGTTAGAAATTTGTGCCTTTATTGTTTCAAATTCCCCTTCGTGGTGCATCTCGTGTATCCTAGAGGTTCTTACAGTTTGTGTTTCCATTCTCAGTCATTTCAAAAAAATCCTTTCATTTCTTTCTCCTCCTTTTTAAAATTTTTAAATTGAATATCCATGAGATAGACGATTACAAAGCTGTTCTTTCAGTCATCTAATGATCCCAACTCCTGTCCTTCCACCAGTGGACATTTCCCACTGCCATTTTACCCCCTCCCTCTATCCCCCAACAACACACCCTTTCCACCCCCAGCCTGCCTCTGTGGCAAGTACTTTTCTTCTTTCTCTCTATTCTTTTATGCATTTTGTTTTGCAATGCAAGTACTACGAGGTCATTGTGTTTGTTTAGAATGTTCAGTATTTTTATCAGGAAGGTAAGGCTGGAGTAGCTTTTTTAACTGGGTGGCAGTTTGGTGTGTGGGTATGATTTCTGAGGCTTCCTGAAGTACAGGGAGGTTGGGGGAGGTAACCCCTCCCCCCCACCCCTGAGAAAGCCTGGAGATTTCAGTCACAAAACTTGCATACCCAGATTTTCAGCAGATCCTATCTCAGTGAGTTCCGTCCTAAGACAGTGGAGTCAGTCAGGCGGCATGGCGGTGATTTTGGATTGTGGGAGCAAGAGTCCCTCCCAATGTATCCTGATATGTTTGACCTTGTGCGGGTCTGAGATTAAATGAGGCTTTTGATCTTTTTCGAGATTTATTCATGGGTTTCTGAAGCAAGACCCATAAATGAGCCTGTATAGCTGAGATGAATTTGGTTTGTGGGTGTGGCTTCCACATACCTCACTTTTGGTCATTTAATATCTTGGGAAACTTGGTCCCGAGTTGTTGGAGTTTGGCCAGTGGCACAGTGGCAGTTTTGGGATATTGGGAAATCTGAGGCACCATCAGGCTGCTGATGCACTCACCCTGAAGGTACAGGCTGACCTGCTGGTGGCACGACACCCCTTCATTTTCTTATTTTCTTTTAATCCTATTATATAAAAAAAAAGATGAACTTCTTCAGTATGTTGAAACTTTCCAAAACTTTATTTTTATGACCTTTGTTTGCATTAATTGCAGTGTGGTCTGAAAAAAGAGCTTGATGTCATTTCTATATTTGTGACTGTGGATATTTGAATTCTGTCCCATATTGTGAGATTTCATTGTATCCTGGATGACATTCATTCTATTTGTACTGGAGAAGATTGTGTATTTGGTTTGGAGGTGGATGTCTTGAACATGTCTATTAGATCTGTTCTTTTGATTCTTTAGGGCTATTTGTTCCTTTATTGATGTTCTGTCTTGATTTCTCTAGTGACCAGAGTGGAGTGTTAAAGTCTCACACTACTATTATGTTCGTACTGATGTAATCATATTAATGAAATTTAAGTCTTCATGATGTATTAATCCTTTAATCAGTACCTATTTCCATTTCTCTCTTTATTTTCTTTAACTTAAATTTTATTTGATCTGATACAAATATGAATGTCCCTGCTTTAATAAAATTTTTGGATCTTTATTGATGTACTGTGATTTCTAATACTGTTAATGAGAGTTCTGTACCTTCTCTTTTTAAGTCCACCATTAGCTTGTATAATTGTTTTCCAGTATTTCACTGTGAGCTGATTATAATTGATTATAATGAGTCTTCAGATGTGCATCTTGTAAGCAACAGGAGGTTGAATTGTGTTCCCTTCTCCATCCAGCCATTGACATTTGGAACAGTTCAAGCCATTGACATTTGGAGAATATGATCGAGCTCGAGGCCCTCCCGTTGATCGTCGATTTGCTCGAGTGGGCCCAGTAACGTCTCCATTGGAGACTTTGTTGTTACTGTGTCTGGCATATCGAATACTCTCGGTAGCTTGCCGGGCTCTCCGAGAGGGGCGGAGGAATCGAACTCGGGTCGGCCATGTTGGCCGCTTGTAAGGCGAACGCCCTACCCGCTGTGCTATCGCTCCATTTGTTGCTATTTATCCATGAGGAGTTTGGTGTTTATGTCATTTGGTCTTTGCTTTCAGCATAAGGCCATTCAGTATCCCTGTCAGATTTGGTTCAGATTCTACAAATGTCCTCAGCTGTTGTTGGAGAATGTTTTTGCCCCTCCAGTTTTGAGTGATAATCTTGCAGGGTAGATGTTCTTTTCATCCCACGCTTTGTGTATATATCATTCCATTCACTTTTTGTTTGTAGAGTTTCATTAGAAAAATCTGCTGTGACTCCTACATTTCTTCCCTGGGGTATGAGGTCTTGCTTCTGTTCTCCCGCTTTAAGGGGTCTGTTTTTGGCTCTTGCCATTTGATCACAGTGTGCCCTGCTATCTGTCTGGATTTGCTCCAATGAGCACTCTTGGGGCTCTTTGACCAGTGCTCCTGTCCCCTCTTCAAATTGAGCAGGTCTCACATATTGTTTCTCCCCGTTACTCTCCTCTATTAGGAGTCTATGGTCCTGAGATTGCCCCTCCTAGTATTTTTAGTCATATTCCATATACTCTACTCATTCGGTTTTTCAGCTTCATCTATTCTACTGCTGATTCTTGTTTAGTATTCTCCAGCTGCTCCTATTTGAGTGAATTCTTTGATTTTTTACCCCCATCAGACTTTCTTCAGTTATTGATTCTCTCTTCTAATATCAGATCAGTAAGCATCAGTTGAAATGTCGTTCTGGTCTCCAAACTCCACATAGACCCATGATTTAATTGGGGGTCATCCTGGACTTTTGTCACCCTCTATTAGTTTGGCTGGGTTTTCTGTTGGTTTATTGCTCCCGTGTGTGGGATTCCCTGTGTTGATCCTATTTCAGTACTTCTCTCATCAGTGGCAGCTGTTTGAATTACATTCTGGGGTGCCTGCTGGCCCTGATTTGGCTGATCTGGATGTGTGCTGGTGTCCCACTACCCTGACCCGTTCTCATCAGCCACGGTGCAGTTAAGGCCACCCATGCCAGCAGTGGTTCTGCCACTGGTGTTTGTTTTTAAGAGCTATCAGGTGGGTTCTGTTGGTTTCTGTTCATTCGTCTGCAAATAGACCATTTTTGCTTCATCCTTTCCATTGTGAATGTTTTCCCTTCCCCTCCTTCCCTCCACTTTGGGTTTTTGGTTTTTTTTTCTGAGATTGCTTTTTGCTTTTGCTGTGTAGAAAGAAAGTGGTGGTAGTGTGCGTCATACCTTGTTCCTGATGTTAGTGGGAATGCTTTCAGCACCTCACTGTTTTTTTGTTTTTGTTTTTGTTTTGTTAGTGAAACACCATGAGGTACAGTTGTAGACTTAGAAGTTGTTGTGCTTAGGTTTCAGTTATACAATGATCGAGTACCCATCCCACCACCGGTGCCCATTCTCCACCCCCACCAATCCCAGTATCCCTCCCATCCTCCCATCCCCCATCCCACCCTGCCTCTGTGGCAGGGCACTCCCTTTTGTTCTATCTCTTCTTTTGGATGCTGTGGTCTGCAGAAGAGACATTGGGTGGCAATCATGTTCGGTCTATAGTCTACTTTCAGCAGGCATCTCCTATCCTGGGCAGATCTTCCCAGCATCCTTTATTTGGTGCTCCCTTCTCTATCTGAGCTGCCTTTACCCCTAGAGTCAGCACCTCACTGTTGCTGGGCTGTGGGCTTGTATTGCCTTTATTATGTTTCAGTTTTTCCTCTTCATTTTTTTTTAATTATTATTGTCATGCTGGAGGTTGAATTCCAGCACCTCACCCTCCACTAGGGTGTTCACTTTCTTACAGCCTTGACCCACTGCACTCCCTGATTTCTCTCTGTCATCGTATCTCCTCGTTATCCCCAGCATCTTAAGCTTCCTACTGAAGACAAGTTCACAATTTCTGTTGCCTTTAGACACTTGTTTTTTTCTTACTAGGTTTTTTTTTATATATATTTCACTTATGAGAGATCATTCTGTAATTTCACTTAGCATAATACTCTTCAGATCTACCCTTTTAGTAGCAATTGCATGATTTTATCTTTTCTTCTGTTTCTTATCTAGTAATCTGTTCTAGATAAGACACATAGGTTATTTCCAAGCTTGACTATTATGAATAGTGCTGCAGTGAACATAGGAGTGTAGATATTTGAGGGTTTTTTCCTTAATTGAGTTTTGGGTTCCTTGGGATTTCAAGAAGTGAAATTGCTATGTTATCATATGGGAGCTTCCATATTGCTACCCTGTAAGCTTTGATAAATTGGCATCCCACCAACAGTGAACGAAGGTTCCTTCTGCCCTACATCCATGCTGACATGGGCTGTTTTTATTCTCTGTGCAGTGGACCAGTCTCACTGGTGTGAGGTGACCTCTCAGTGTTGTTTGGCTTCACATTTCCCTGATGATAAGTTACTCAGAGCATTTTCTCATATACTTCTTGGACATTTGTATGTCTTCTTTTTTTTTTTTTTTGAGTTTTTGTTCATCCCACCCCCCCCCCCCCCGTGTTGATTTTCTTTTTTCTCTTGTTCTTCTAGTGATTTATGTAACTTGGATATTAGCCCTTTGTCGGATGAGTGGTGGCAAAATATTTCTTCCTGTCTGTGGTTGTCTTTTTATTCTTGTCATTGCTTCTTTTGTAGTGTAGAAGCTTCTTTGTTTGGTATAGTCTGATTTGTTTATCTTCGCTTCTGTTTGCTTGACTGGCGGCATCAGATTATTGAAGTGGTCTCTAGATTCAGTGCCTGTATTTTCCTCCATATAATTTCTGATTCACGTCTTTAATTCCTTTTGAGTTGACTCCTGTGCATGATGTGCGGTTGGGTTCTGAATTCATGTTGTTGCATGTGATCAGGCAGTGTTTCCAGCATGTTTGTTGAAGAGGCTTTCCTTGCTCCTTTTCATACTCTTGGTTCCTTTGTCAAAGATGAACTTGCCATAGGCATGCAGACCTGTCTCTTGGCTCTCAATTTTATTATACTGGTCTGAGAGTATGTCTTGATTCCAGTACCACACTGTTTTGATTGCTATAGCTTTATAATACAATTTAAAGTTGGGGAAAGAAGCTTCCCATTTTCTTTTTTCATATGATTTTTTCTTTTCTTTTGAACTATTCTGGGATTTTATTACTCTATATTTTCAATAGCACTTATCTCTGTCTTTTAAGAATGTCGTGTGTATTTTTTATGAGGACTGCAGTAAATCCTGTTAGTGTTTTGTGCAGAATTGTCCTTTTAACAATATTAATTCTTTCAATTCATGAGCAGGAAATGTGTTTACATTTCATTATGTATTCTTTTTTTAGTAGTTATTTAATTCTTTTAATAGTTTCTTTGTATAAGTTTCACCTCATTTGTTAATCTGATTTGAAGGTACTTGGTTTTATGAAGTACAATTGTGAATGCACTTTTAAAGATTTTTTTCTCTTCTCATTTATTGTTTTTATATTGAAAAACTGTGAACTTCTGCATGTTAATTTTGTTACCGACACCTCATTGTGCAATTTTATTGTTTCTAGGTGCTTTCTTGTGAAGTTTTTTAGGTTTTTTTAAGTTGATCTTAATGGTGGGACTGGTGCTAGAACACAGTGCGCCTAAAACTCAATTAGGAATCAGTTGTAAACACAGTGTCTTAATAGAAAAAAAGTTTTTTAATTATGAAGTGTTTAGGGTTTTCTGTTTTATCTTATTACATCATCAGCAAATAGTAATAGTTTGCCTTAATTTCTGTTCAGTCGTAGTAGTGGTGGTATATATCCTTGCCATGTTTTCATCTAAGAGGGAAGACCCCAGTTCTTGGATTGTGCCATGCTCTGTGGGTTTGTTGTGTGCTGTTTACTCTACTGAGGCATATTGTTGAATTTTTACCATGAATGAGTGTTAAATATTATCAGAAGCTTTCTTTGTATCTTTTGATAAGATCAGAAGAATTTTATCTTTTGTTGATATGGTGGATTACATGAAGTGATTTGCATATATTTACCTATCCATGCATCCCTGAAATGAATCTCACTTGATCGTGTGTATGGTCCTTTTGATGTGTTATTGAATGTGATTTGCTAAAAATGTGTTCATAATCTATGTATCTATTTTCATCAGGTTTATTGGTCTCTAATTTTTTAAAATAATGTTTCTCTCCAGCTGGAGTGATAGCACAGTGTGTAGGGCATTTGCCTTGCGTGCAGCCAACCCAGGTTCGATTCCTCTGTCCCTCTCGGAGAACCCGGCAAGCTACCGAGAGTATTCCGCCCACACGGCAGAACCTGGAAAGCTCCCCATTGGCGTATTCGATATGCCGAAAACAGTAACAGAGTGTCTCACAGTGGAGACGTTACTGGTGCCCGCTCGAGCAAATCGATGAACAACAGGAGGACAGTGCTACAATATTTCTCTCTGATTTTGGTATTAAAGTAATTTTTACCTTATAGAAACTATTAGGAAGAGATCCATTTTTTTCAGTTTTTCTGAAAGAGAAGAGTATGTAATCAGTCCTCTTGAAAAGTTTGATAGAGGGTCTGGAGAGATAGTACAGCAGATAGGGCATTTGCTTGTACACAGCCAACTGGGGTTCAATCTTGGAATCCCATGTGGTCCCCGAGCACCACCAGGAATAATTCCTGAGTGCAGACAAATTTTTATTGTTTCAGTTTTTTAGTTTTATTTTGGATTTTTTTTATTACTATTTATTCTAGTAAAGTTCTCTGTTTCCTTCATATTCAGTGTTCAGAGGAACATGATTCCATTAATTTTAGGTCTGGTTTCGTGACATAAAGTTTTTCATAGTAATTTTGTATAGTCTTTTGTGTTTCTGTGGTATTCATTGTAAATTCTCCCTTTTCACTTCTGATATGATTCATTAGTTTTATTCTTTCTCTTTCATTTTTTGAGTGAGTATAGCTAAAAGTGTTATGATGTCATTTATTCTTTGATAAAAACAATAGCTTTTGGTTTTATTGAATATTTTGCATTTTTTAAATTTCTGTATAATTTATTTCCAGTTTTAATTTTTGTTATTTCATTTAGTATTGAGTTTTCAAATGTTTTTCCTAGGGTTTTTTTTTAAAAGATTAATTTTTACCATCAAAACTTTGTGTTCTACAAGGAACCTGATCTGATTTCTGCTTTCACTACCTGTGCTTGTTTTGTGATCCAACACATGTTCTGTCCTGCAGAATGTTCCATGCACGGTGGAAGTATTGGTGTTTGACTTTGGGGACTGGAGAGCCCTGAACATCTGTGATTCCCTACTTTCCAGTTCCTTCTTCAGACCTGTTGTTTCCTGACTGATTTCTGTCTGTTTGATGTGTTCAGTGATAAGAATTATGTGTTCAAACTTCCAAATACTGTTGTGTTGCTGTGCATGTTTCTTCTCAGCTCTGATTGTTGCTTAAGAACTTGACTGGCCCTTCAATTAATGTTTATATGTCAAACAGCATTTGGACTCTTGCTTTTAAATTTGAGATGAAATCTACACAGAATAAAGTAACACTGCACTGTAGCACTGTCATCCCATTGTATCCCATTGTACATTGACTTGCTTGAGTGGGTGCCAGTAAGGTCTCCATTCATCCCAGCTCTGAGATTTTAGCAGCTCTCCTCTTGTCCTTCCCAACTCTTCCATGTTGGAGGTTCTTTCAGGGTCAGGGAAATGAGACCTGTTATTGTTACTGTTTTTGGCATATCAAATACAGCACAGGTAGCTTGCTGGGCTCTTCGAGAGGGATGGAGTTTTACAGGTGTTTCCAGTCTACCGAATGTAAGCTTTTGGTCGAGTAGCTTGTTGTACAGAAGCTTTAGTTTATAGTCTCTGGATCTTGGCTGTTGATGAGATTACATGGCACCCGGGGCAATTTGTGGGTGTGACTGACAAGCCACAGAAAAACTTGGGATCTGGGTGGAGGAATAGCCCAGTCCCGATCTAAGCAGGCTTGAAGATCTCAGCCAGCATAAAGTAGGTTACTTAAAAATGACACATTGAACGGCATTCAACACACTAATGGTATTGTACAGCCATCTGTCACCTTATTCTCTGAAGAATACTTTGTCATCCATTAAACATTCATTCCCTTCCACTGGCAAGTATTAATCTGCTTTTTTTTTTTTTTGCTTCTGATTGTTTACCTTTTTGGATATTTCAAATAAAGGGAATCAAATGTTATTTAGTAATCAAATGTTATTTAGTAATAACATTTTCTATAAAATATTATACTTTTCTCAGAAAAAAAGTTCCTACATATTTGTACGCAAATACTAATTTCGAGTGGAAAGAATAAGATAACAGCTTAATACTTCATTCTAGTGTTGATGTTCTGTAACAATAATCATCTCTGTACTACTTTACAAACACTTTGTAAAGTGTTTGTAAAACCAATTTGTGGCCTTTTATGTATGACTTTCATTCGTCTTGTTTTTGAGTTGGAAAATGTATCAGTACTCATTTTTTTTACTTTGCATATAGCTTGAACATTAGAAAAATTTAATGAGAGTTTGAACTTGTTCCTAATGAACTGATAATTATTTGCTAACCTTAAAATGAATATAGTTCAAAGTAGTGGAAAACCTCTAAAACTTTGGTTGTTTTATGTGAATGCTTTTTAAAAATTTTAATTTGGTTGTTTTAATAATGGGAGAGTGCATTTCTAGTAAGCTTTGGGATCTGAATATAGGTCTGTGAACCAATTAACATAATATTCTTTGATTAAAGACTACCCTTACTTTACTAACATTCTATGAGAGATTGACAGCAAGTGTTTGTAAAGTAGTACAGAGATGATTATTGTTACAGAACATCAACACTAGAATGAAGTATTAAGCTGTTATCTTACTCTTTCCACTCGAAATTAGTATTTGCGTACAAATATGTAGGAACTTTTTTTTCTGAGAAAAGTATAATATTTTATAGAAAATGTTATTACTAAACTTCATAAAGCATGGAAGCCAGCCCTTTAAGATGACCACCACATTGGGGTTTTGCAGGGGAGATTTATTCAGCTCTCAATAAATGAGGCTGAGTAGGGTTTTATAGCCAAATGTAACGGGTGGGGTGTCAGTGGGGAATTCTCAGAGGGAAGCATTAGGAGTAAGAGAGACTTTGCTAAACTGATTTGGTAGAGTTTTTGCTGATGGAAGGCCAGGGTATGAAAGCACTGAGGGTGGGCAGCCCAGCAGGATTCTTGCTACAGCTGGACTGAGTAGCCAGAGCCTGTGCACTGAGGACAGAGCCCAGTTGTGAGGCCCATTCAGGAAGAGGACCCAGAGGAGCTGAGTTAAGCTTTGGTCAAGGAGAAAACCTCTGTTCATGTGTGTCATTTGTGGCCATATGTTGACACTATCTGCGTAGTAAAGCATACTGATATGAACATGTTTTGTTTTTAATGTGAAGTTTACTATTTTAATAAAATTAATCTAAGAAAAATCATTGTGGGTTTTTAATATTTTAGGTCTGTTTTTCTGAGAGTTATTTTATTGTTATTAGGGAATTGTTATAATTTCTATTAGAATATTTTTTAGACAAGAGAAAGTTGACTGTAATTGAACTTACTAGGACTCCTAGATCAATAGAAATCATAGGTGTTTAAAAGTTGACCACTTTTTTTGTGCTTAGTAAATGGTTATCTAGAGGAGATATAAGGAACTGCATTTGGTACTTATATCGGCACTAACTCCAAGCTAGATTGGTAGTAATGAAAATGTTAAGGCGTATTGTAAGAAGGAAATGCCCTTCATCACTGAGTCGACAAATATCAGGTTGGCAGGTCTATCTGTAGAAAGAATTTGATAATCACATGTGTTTATAACACTTGTGTTAAATTCTCAGAAGCCCCTCTGAGAGTAAGTAATTTCTCTGACCTAAGTGTTTAGTTGAGATTACAAAATAAGAATAGATCAGGTAAAAAAAAAAGGTAAAGGCCCTCCCGTTGATCGTCGATTTGCTCGAGCGGGCCCAGTAACGTCTCCATTGGAGACTTTGTTGTTACTGTGTCTGGCATATCGAATACTCTCGGTAGCTTGCCGGGCTCTCCGAGAGGGGCGGAGGAATCGAACTCCGGTCGGCCATGTTGGCCGCCTGTAAGGCGAACGCCCTACCGCTGTGAATGAGGAAAAATAAGTCATTCTTCAAAGGATTTAGTCTGGCCTCTGGCAGCCTTCCTCAGGGCAGATCACTGCAATCCAGTGTGGGGCAAAGTCATTGTGAGGTAGCCCCACTGCGCTGGTGTAGCCACTTGCTTCACCTCCCTGCCCTTTTAAAGTGGTCTTCCAGGGGTCGTTTTGAAAGCTCGCATGTCCCCTCTCAGCACCATAAGATCACCCAAAGAAGTTCTCTTGCTCGCTTATTTTCTGCTTTGTTTTTTTTTAAACCTCTGCCTCTGTGTAGTTTCAGAATTTGTCAGATGGCTCTAGGGCAAAACTGTTGGGGTCACATATCTACAACTCCATTCTTTCAGGAAACTTGGCAACTCTCAACTCCAATTCTTGCCTCCAATCCTTTGACCTTGCTGCAAGCTCTGACGACTCCTGTGCTTCTTACCAGCTGCTCTTGCTTGGCCTGGTTTCCTCTGGACTCTTCCCAATGCACCTTTTCTCTTGGCATTATTTCGCTTTGTATCCTTTCATTGTAATAAGTTTTAGTTGTGACATGACTACGTTAAATCCTGTACTTCTTCCCAGGAAGCCACTAAACCTGGGTTGAGTTTAGGACACCTAAAATACATGCTGTAATAAATTGCTGTTAAGTTTTATTATCTCAGAGAGTCAGTGTTCTAAGAATCCTCAGAGTTGATGGTATTGTAACTTTTGTGTACCTGGGTGAACCAAGTCTCAGAGATAAGTTTATTTAAGTTTGTCCATGTAGTAATTCCCAACAGAACCCAGAATTAGATCCAGGCTATTCTAAAATTCTCCTGTTCTTTTATTATACTTTCTATCCTCCAAATGATTGAGCAGAGTTACTAAAATTCACTGGTTTCTATTTGTGAAACTCTCTCATATTATTTAGGAACTTAACCTTTTAATCATTCAGCCCCCTCATTATATGGAAAGTTGTTGTAGAGCAGTAGCAAATTGCCGGTGGGTGGTACTTAGTTACTGTTACTGTTTCCTGAAGGCAAACAGTAACAGTTTCACTCTGGGGGGAGGGAGATTGGGTCATATCTGGCAGTGTTCAAAACTTACTCCTGGCTCTGTGCTCAGGGATCACTCCTGAGCATGGGGGGAGGGGCTCTTGGGAAGACTATCTGGGGTACTGAACATCAAACTAGGACTTCTGCAGGAAGTAACCCCCAAATTAATTATCTCTAGCCCCAGTCTTATATATTTTTCCAATACAGTTTCAGGAAATTAGAAACCTTTCCTGTTCTTATGATTTTTTAAAATAGTTGTGTGTGTGTGTGTGTGTGTGCCTGCATGTATGTGCACATGTTTGTCATATGGTGTGTGTGTCTGTCTGTGGTTCTTTAGACTGACAGTTTGTACTTATATGTTCTATGGTTAATTTTGTTTGTGATATTTGGTAGATGATTTTATGTCTTATAAGACATAAACCATATCATTAAATATCCTCTTACATTTGTATACACATTTTATTTCACCTTAGTTCTGACTTTTCAACATAAAGAACATAATTAGCAATTCATAAATTGCCAATAACTTGGGCAATGGGATATTTCTTTTGTTTTGTCTTTAAGTTTCAGAAATTCTCATCCATTGTATCTCCATCGTATTGTTTTAAAAGATTTAGTTTAATTTCAAGATTGCAGAAGAGGAAAACATTTGATAATTTTTATAGCTCCATTATATAAGATTAATTTCTTAGCATGCTTATTCCCCTATAGAAATTTAGCCTTATTCTGGCCTCTTTGTGTTCCAGGGTCCTTGGGAATATTTTCATTCATGCTAGCCTGTTCTCTCTCTTTTTTTAAATTTTGCTTGAATTTTTATTTTCTAAGTTTATTGAATTACTGATAACAAAATTTAAAAGTTGTTAATGATTGAATTTTAGTTGTGTAATGTTCCAGTACCAATCCTTTCACCAATGTCCACTTCTGTCCACCAGCATGTCTATTTTACAAAAGCATGTCTATTTTCTTCCCACTCACCCAGCCTGCCTGACAGGCACTTTTATCTTTACCTTTGAGGCACTGTGGTTTACAATACTGTTACTGAAAAGGTATCACACATATGACTTTACCTTACTAAAAAGGAATCACGCATATCATTTTATCCTTTCAGCACTTAGTTCTTGTCCAGAGTGATCATTTCCAATAATCATTGTCATTGTGGTGCCTTCTCAGACCTAATCACACTCCTCCATTGTGGCATGCTTTCTACAGAGGACTAGTCCTCCTGGCCTTCTCTTCTAATGTCTTTGTGTGTTGTTTTTCTCTTAATATGTTCTTTATATCCCTCAACTAAGTGGCTATGATTGTATGTATGTCCCCCTCTCTCTAACTCATTTCACTCCATGATACTGAAATTAAAGGCATCTTTAACAATGATAAACAACTGACAAAGTAAGTGGAATCAACCATAAATAAATGGAACTACATTAAATTTAGAAGCTTCTGTACGTCATAGGAAACAAAGACCAGAATACAAACTGGGAGAAATTACTGGCTCACCACTCATCTGATAAAGGGTTAACACTCAAGTTCTGTAAAGCATTGGTAGAACTTTACAAGAAAAAAGTATCTAACCCCGTCAAAAAATGGGGAGAAGGGATAAACAGAAACATCCTCAAAGAAGAAATTCAAATGGCCAAGAGGCACATGAAAAAACTGTTGAATATCACTAATGATCAGGGAGATGCAGATCAGAGCAATGAGAGATCATTTCACACCACAGAGTTTAGTGCTTGTCCCAAAGAACAAGAATGACCACTATTGGTGTGGATGTGGGGGAGAGAGGACCCTCATTCACTGCTGGTGGGAGTGCCGACTGCTCCAGCCTTCCTGGAAAACACAGGCATTCCTCAAAATAACTAGGAATTAAGCTTCCATATGACCCAGCAATTTCAGTTCTGGGAATATACTTTTAAGGATTCAAAAACTCAGTGCAGAAACTCAACTGCACACCTTTGTTCATTGTAGCACTGTTCACAATGACCAGAAATCTGGAGACAACTCTAGTGCCCAAGAACAGACTAGTGAATAGAGGCTATGGTGCATCTTCACAGTGGAGTAGCGCCCAGCAGAAGTCATGAAGTTGGCTGATCCGTTGGTGGACCTGGAGAGCACACCAGTCTGATTCCGTTTGTTGGTGTGACAGCTATGCTCTTCACGCTCCTTTGGAGATCCGGTAGCCCGGAAGGTGCAAGGCGTATGCATTGCCCTGGCCATGCACTGCTGGCTCAGGTGTCTGGCTCTAGTTGTGTGTCTAGACCCTGTTAGCATAGCACATGGCTTTTGAGAAGCTGTCTCTTTTCTTCCATTTCTAGAATAATTTATTTCATTCTTCAAGGAAGTACATAGCAAGACTTCTTGCTTTCTTTACTTCTCTCTTTTCTCTTTATCTGCTTCAGATAGTCCCTCCTGTATTTTTTTTTAAAAAATTATTTATTGAATCACTGTGAGAACAGTTACAAAAGCTTTCATGTTTGAATCTCGGTCATACAATGATCAAACACCCATCTCTAACCAATGCACATTTTCTACCACCCAAAACCCCAGTATACCACCCTCCTAACCCGTTCCCCCCCCCCTGCTTTTGTGGCAGACAATTTCCACGTTACTCTCTCTCTACTTTGATTGCATTCAATATTTTGACATCAGTCCCACCATTATTATTTGAAATTTTCCCCCAACACTCAGACCTACCAAAACAGCAACTCTAGACAATTTGTTTTATATTGCTGGTTATAAATAGCATATGATGTCTGTGCTTGGAATTATAAAATTTTAATAATTAGGATCTGGAGAGATCTTCCAAGAGCCACTCAGTTCTGAGGTTTGTTTGTGTCTCTGGGATCATGGCCGTTAAGGAGCTTAATAAATAGAGGGGGGCCATTCGTGGATTTCATCTCAGGGTCCCATTGGGTTGGGGGAGGAGAAGGGCTGGCTCCTTCCGTATACCGTGAGGCCTGGCATTTGCTATTAACTGCTGCCGCATACCTGGGTTTTCCAATGAGTTCTGGAAGATGACGCTGCCGGGATTACTTGGAAACAGGCAGAGGGACAGCACCTGCTCCCATCTGGAGTTGCCTGGTGTAGGTGGCCTAATGCAAAGTCCACAGGCATTTCTGCCAAGAGCTTCTTGGTACTGAGATTCATTTGTGTGTCTCTTAGATCATGGCCATCAAGGAGCTTTATAAGTAGCTGGGGACCATTCATGGGTATCACCTCAGGGTTCCGTAGGGGCAGGGGAGGAGAAGGGACCACTACTCTCCTATGAGGCCTGGTATTTGCCCTCTCATATATTGTAAGAATCCCCTGGGACACACTGAAAATTTGGAACAAGGTGAATCATTCTTAAAGATAAGTGTACACAGTCATTTTTTAAAATGTAGGAGTACTGCTATTTACTCAGCCACTAGGACTAAGCTGACTAAAGGCATGAACTCCACATTTCTCTTTTTAAATTTTTTTTAATTGAATATCTATGAGATAGACCATTACAAAGCTGTTCATGGTTGAATTTGAATTATATAATTATCCAGCACTCCTCCTTTCATCATTGTACATTTCCCACTACCAACGACCCCTGTTTCCCTCCCACCATCCCCCAACACTTCACCCCCAGCCTTCCTTAATGGGAAGCACTGTCCTTTTTTATTTTCTTCTTTTCATTTTGTGTATTATGGTTTTCAGTAGAGGTACTAAGAGGCTATTGTGTTTGTTCAGGACATTCAGTAATTTTATCAGGACCGTGTCGCTGGAATAGTTTTTTTATCTGGGTGGCCACTTTGGGGTGTGGATGTTACTGCCAAGGCTTCTGGAAGTATGGGGGTGGGGGTAGTTAGCCCATCCTGACCCCGAGAAAGCCTGGAGATTTCAGTCACAAAACATCCATACCGAATTTTCACCGATTATGTCTCGGTGATGTCCATACTGAGACAGTGGAATCAGGCTGGAAATATAGCAATGATTTTGGATTGTGGAGCAAGCAGCTCCCGGGGGCTCTGCTTGGGCAGGCATCAGGCTAACCTGCCCCCCTCTGACTTACCCTGGTCTGTTCAGGCATGTGTGGGTGTGAGATTAACTGAGGCTTTTGATTTTTTTATGTATGGGTTTCTAAAGCAAGGCCTGTAGTTGAGCTTACAATGGTGATGCTACACAGTCATTTCAAAAGGCAAAGGATGGATTCTGTTCATGTTTTTTCTAAAAACCAGTAGGTTCTTCATAAATATTTTAGATGCTTGATAGAATGGTGTGGAATTGTTCCCATGAGTGTTAGGAATATCACAGTCTCCGAAAACCCTTCAGTCCCCCACCAGCATGATACTTCAGTGCTGCTATTACAGCACAGTATCAGAGCTTTTAAGAGGAAATTTGTTATGTAACATGGAGGTAGCTTTGCAATACATTTCTATCTTTACTGAAAAAAAAACTTCTGGGGGGTAACATGCTTACTAGATGAGTTTTGCTTTCTCAGAAAATTAAAAACATAATTCATTGACTTGACTTTTTCCTTTCTTCTAGATAACTGAACTAAATTTAATAATCTATTACAATAATTTTTGCATTTTTAGTTGCCTAATGAATGACATCTTGTCTGCTAATTTAAAGAGATTGTGAGATTGTTTTCCTTTTTATTGTCTAATTATATAGCTTTAATTGTATCAGCTGTGGAATTTCCTTTTAAAACATATTGTTTATGAAATTAGTTTTGGTCATAAGATGTAGGTATGTGTGCATAAAATCTCCAAGTGGGGAGAATACTTAGATTTTTTTAAGAGGAAAGGTTATATATTTTATAGACCCTAGTAAAAAGGTTCTTTTAATTCCAGATGAGCTACCTCATGAAACCTTTAGAAGCTTTTAGTGATTTTTAAGCAAATATCTTACTATGAATTTTACAGGAAAGTAAGGTCGTGTTGGTGGAGGTACATATTGTTTACTTGCTTTTCAATTATTTTTGACTGATGCAATTTGGGAATGGGTATATGGGCAGTTTTTTTGTGTTTGTTTTTTTAAGACATACTTTCACAAAAGTGTAATTGTTTCTCTTTTTTAGAGGTACAATGTTAATAACATTCCATGCCTACCATCACAGTGCAGATAACCCCTTTGCCACCTCCATATGACATTCTGTGGACTTTGATAGCAATTAATAGTCTACTTTATAGACTTAAAGTAAGTTGTCTCCAAGCATTATTGGAGGAACCTTATAAAGCTTGTTATAATTTCCCAGTACTTGATATGCAGTTATTAAAATAGGACTTTCAAATATTTTTCTAAAATATACATTTTGTTATTGAGATAACATTGACTAAATGGATTTTATAATTTTAGGTGCAAATCAATGTAATTATACACATATGTACATGTGCTTGTATACATATATAACCATAATTCTCACCAAAAAGTCAAATAATTTCCATTCATCAAAAATTAATTGATAATTTATAAATTAATGGTATATTTTAGAGCAATAAGGTGAAAGATTTAGCAATTTTTTTTTTTTTAGTGAAACACCATGAGGTACAGTTGTAGACTTACAAACTTTAGTGCTTGGGTTTCAGTTATACAGTGATCAAGTATCCATCCCTCTACCAGTGCCCATTGTCTACCAACAATGATCCTAGTAGCCCTCCCACCCCCACACCCCATCCCCCCCATCCCACCCTGCCTCTGTGGCAGGGCATTCCCTTGTGCTCTCTCTTTCCTTTAGGGTGTTGTAGTTTGCAATAGAGGTATTGAGTGGCCATTGTGTTCAGTCTATAGTCTACTTTCAGCACTCCTCTCCCATTCCTAGCGAGTACTCCAAATATCCTTTACTTGGTGTTCCTTTCTCTATCTGAGCTGTCTTTTCCTCCAGTATGTGCTGCTGGCTTCGAAGGCGTGGAGCAGACCTCCTGGTACTTATCTCAACTATTCTTGGGTGTTCGACTCCCATTCTATTACTTTATATTCCCCAGATAAGTGCAGTCTTTCTATGTCTGCCCCTCTCTTTCTGATTCATTTTACTTAGCATGATACTTTCCATGTAGAACCACTTGTATGTAAATTTCATGACTTCATCTTTTCTAACAGCTGCATAGTATTCCATTGTGTAGTTGTACCAAAGTTTTAACTATCTGTTTTATCTTTAACTGTGTAAACACACAAAAAATAAAAGGCCGGCAGTCAGGCCGTTTCCCCACTCCAGGGAGGTCGATGGCGATGGTCAGACGAAGGAAGGAACGAGGGCCAGGCTGGTTGGTCTTAGCAGCAGTTTATTACATGGAAGAGATGTATGTCATGGAGGCCCCAGGAATCCTCAAGCACGTGCACCTTTGTTCTCTCAGCTTCCCTCCTCAGCCCCATCTTCCCAGGTTCTCTGATGCACGTGTTCCCCCAGAGAGTCCTGAAATCTCCCTTATATAGATCATAGTACCTCTACAGGGCGCAATATAGTGATGTCATCAAAAGGAGTTATAGAAAGAACATTGAAGCAAAACATACATTGTTTATTTACATCTACATTGTTTCTTTACATCCACATTGTTTCTTTACATCCACATTGTTTCTTTATATCCACATGCCAGTAATCTTGGCCTCACCTTTACAAGCTATTTGGATTAACACATCAAAGATGAGTCTGCTAGAGCTTGGAGCCTACATCTCAAATATCAGCCTACCTGGAGCCAGGTACTTACATCCCCAAGATCAGGCCTGGCTTAGCACCTGAGATCTGCTTACCAGCTAGGTTCCTGTGAGATAAGAGAAACTGCCTCAATATACTGAAATCATTTACTGAAGGCAGTTTGGAGGGGAGAAAGGTTCAGTCTCATCCAGGCTAGTCAGGACACATAGGAAAACTGCTTCTAGGACGTGTTTGTCCTCTCCTTGTCCAGCCAACATATAAGCATACATAATAGTAATCATTTTGTATGGATACAGTAAGAAATATCTTGAGCTTAAAGAATTGCTCTCCTAGGGCCATCTCGATCTCAGACTGCAGTGCTCAGGCCAGATAGCTTTCCTATTCTTAGCAGCAGGGTCGTAGTCTCGTCATTGCTTTTGGATCATGACAGCATTTGCCTATGATCAAACTCTTAACCTATAGTTAAGGATCGTGGCACCTTGGCCTGGCCCCTCGCGATGTCAGGGTAGCACATAACTTACCAGCTTGCCCTGGTTCCATCCAGTCCCATGTCGGGACCCTGCTTTTGGGGTGCTAGGAAGTGAGGGCAACTGAGGCTTAAGTTGAGAAGGCAGATGCCCAGGAGTGAATAATATTCAAAGCCAATCAATTCCTAAGTTACAAAGCATATTAATTAATTGTCTTCCTGTATCTATACAAAAAGGACATTGCATTAAAGCAAACTATTCAAAAGACATAAGGAGAGGAGAAAGGCAATATTAACTTACAGTACTAGTTCAGTGTCCTAGAAGGATGAGACCTTACAAAGTGGTTGGGGAAAAGAGCATAGAAGTGGTTACAGACAGACAAAATAATGGGAGTGACTCGGGAGCACTGTGATGGGTGCAACCTGATAAACCTAAGCTCCATGTACTCCAATATTTAACTATCTGTTTTATCTGTTCTCGGGCACTCAGCTTTTTCTAAATTTTGGCTTTTGTGAACAGTGCAGCAATGAACATAGAAGTGCAGATATCATTTCGACTGTACTTTTTTGCCTCTCCGGGATATATTCCCAAGAGTAGTATTGCTGGGTCAAACGGGAGCTCAATTTCTAGTTTTTTGAGAATTGTCCATACTGTTTTCCAAACCAGTCGGCATTCCCACCAGCAGCGAAGGAGGGTCCCTTTCTTGCCTTATCCGCGCCAACACTGGTTGCTTTTGTTCTTTCGAATGTGGGCCAGTCTCTGTGGTGTGAGGTGGTATCTCGTTGTTTAGATCTACATCTCCCTGATGATTAGTGATGTAGAGTATTTTCTCATGTAACTTTTAGCCATTCAGATTTCTTCTTTGAGAAAGTCTCTGTTCATCACCCTATTTTTTGATGGGGTTGGATGTTTTCTTCTTGTGGAATTCAACCAGTGCTTTGTATACCTTTGATATCAACCCCTTGTTGGACGGGTATTTGGCTAATATCGTCTCCCATTCTGTAGACTGTCTTTGTATTTTGGTCACTGTTTCTTTTGAGGTGCAGAAGCTTCTTAGTTTAAGATAGTCCCATTTGTCTATCTGTTTTCACTTGTTTTCCCAGTGGTGTGTCATCTTTGAAGATACAGTTCGCTTCAATGTTGTGGAGGGTATTGCCAACCTTGTCTTCAATGTACCTTATGGATTCCAGTCTGATGTTGAGGCCTTTAATCCATTTTGATCTTACTTTTGTACATGGTGTTAGGTGTACAGATCTGAGCCCATTTTTTTCATGTAGCTGTCCGGTTTTGCCAGCACAATTTGTTAAAGAGGCTTTCCTTGCTCCATTTCACATTTCTTGCCCCCTTATCAAAGATTATATGATATGTTTGGGGGGAGATGTCAGTATATTCAACCCTGTTCCATTGGTCTGCGGCTCTGCCTTTGTTCCAATACCATGCTGTGTTGATTATTACTGCTTTGTAGTAGAGTTTGAGGTTGGGGAGGTTGGGGAGGCTGATTCCTCCATTTTCTTTTTTCCAAGAATTGCTTTAGCTATTCGTGGGTGCTTATTGTTCCATATGAATTTTAGGAGTGTTTGCTTCGAGATTTACCAATTTTTGTAGCTTTATAATTGAGTGATATGTGTTGAAACTTGTTATATAATTAAAATATTTCATTTCATCCCTTATCAGTTGTAGGAGGTTTCTTTCAACTATTACAAATACCCTGTTCATTTATATGACGTATTTAAAATTAATCCAAACTTAATCTAAACAACTAATATAACACGTTAATACAGTGTGGTCGAATTATGTTCTATTCGATCTTTAAAATCTAATTGTGTTGTATGTTCTGTGTACTTTGGCTACAGCCCAACAACTTACGTTTTGGATGAAGATGAACCACGATTCCTTGAAGAAGTTGACTACAGTGCAGAAAGTAATGACGAGTTAGATATTGAATTAGCTGAAAATGCAGGAGATTATGAACCTTCTGCTCAAGAAGAAGTGCTTTCTGACTCTGAATTGTCAAGAACATTCTTACCTTGAGCACTCTGTCATCTCTTATTAACTGCCAAGAAGAACTGTAATATCTTGGGTTTTATTACACAAGGAGTTCAAGTTTATAAAGAGCTGACTCAGAAGACAATAAGCAACATGGACCTATTTGGTTTAAGACAATAAATAAGTTATTACTTCATGATAACATGGGCACTTGTTTTATTTTGCTATTCAGTGCACTTTATTTTGCATTGAAATATCAACTTTTGGATTTACTTCTTAGTGTCATTGCATGATTTTATCTCCTAGGGTATTCCCTGCATCAGATGTATAATTTGAAGTGTGTGAGAATATAAACTTAAATTCTAGACTTGTTGAAAATACTGTTATTGAAAATTAATCTATATGTACATGGATTTCTCTAGATGTGTCTGTGTAGGGTGAATAGATACTAAAGCTAAGACTGTTCTTCAGAATCATGTAAACTATTTAGTTGTGACTGAAATAATACAGAGTTTGCTTTGAAGCCATTACATTCTAGAACAATCAAATGAAATAAAAATTATATTCAGTGTTGTGTTCAATTCGTCCTATTTTTTTAGTGAGTTCAGATTTATAGACTCTTTGTGAGAACTTTGCAAAATCTCATATCTGTACACACTGATAAAAATTTGTTTAAAATTATACTTAGCACAGCAGGTAGGGCACTTACCTTACACACAGCCAACCTGGATTTGTTTCTTTGTACACTATAGTTCCCCGAGCACTGACAGGAATGATACCAGTATGCAGAGTCAGCACTAACCCCTGAGCATCACTGGGTGCAGCCCAAGAACACCCCAAAATAATAATTATTAAGACCAGAAAGATAATACAGCAGGGAAGGCATTACAGCAGTAAGGCATTTGGTGTGGCCCAATAAAAAAAAAGCTTAATTTATTAGTGTTATTTTTTTGTGATATTAGGTTTAACTCTGCTACCAGAATATTTGAACAACTTGTTTTTCTTAAAGTATTTCTCCAGAAGCATCTACAGTTTATTATTGTAGTCAGTTTGTTAAGAAGCCTTAACACCTTTAACATTAGACCATATTCTCATTGGCATTTATATATTCAGTTCAGTAGTTTTTCCAGAGCTATGTAGTTAGATTGTGTTGAAGTATATTTATTCAGAGTACACTGATGTCTGTATCCTAGGTAACAGCACTGAACTGAAGCCGTTTGTTTTCTTTTTTGTTGTTTTTTTTTTGGGGGGGGGGATGTTGGCTTTTTGGGTCACACCTGTTGATGCTCAGGGGTTACTCCTGTCTTTGCACTTAGGAATCACTCCTGGTGATTCAGGGGGGCGACCATGTGGGATGCTGGGAATTGAACCCAGGTCAGCTGTGTGCAAGGTAAATGCCCTACCCTCTGTACTATCACTCCAGCCCAAGAAGCTATTTCTTAATTAGTGCATTTCCTTAAAGTTGTACTACTGTAGGAAGGATTTTGAGTTTTAATAAAATTTAAAAATCCAATGACTATGAATAAGCTCTAAAAACTTTGTTGTAATAAAACAAATGGGAAAGATTACTTGTTCATGATTCTTGCTCATACTCAGGAACTAAGATTTTCAATTTTAAAATCTTTACTTATTTTTAATTAGACGTTTTTGGGTTATTATAATGGGAAATTAATAATAACAATTTAATTAATATGTTTGTATTTTCTGAATGAGAGATTTTTGTCTTAGTATTTGCAGCATTTCTTCAGGTCTTCTTTCTTTTTGGTCTTATTAACAGCTGAATTTACCCAAATCTTAACTTTTGTTTCCATGTTTGCTCATAATTTTCAAAGAATGAGATAACTTCAGTACCATAATCCTGAAAATTGATTTGTAGCTGATAAATGGGTCTAATGGGGGGGGGGCGGTGAGGATGTATCTAAATTTATGTAACTTGGTTTGTGTTTGGAGCTGGATAACTGTAATCTCCTAATTCAGTGGCTCTAAGACTGTATGGGGTGCGTCAGTCCCTGGAGGATTGGCTCTCCCTACACAGACTTGTCACAAGGGAGGTCTCTGGACCCTCCTCAGGCGAGTGGACTACAGTAGCCATGCTGAGAACAACCAGAAGATTGCTGTGTTTGTTCAGGTCAGTTTGGACTGAAACTTCATGGTAGGGTAACTTTGGCCCAACTACAATGTCAAGTTGCACAGAGGCCACCCAGTGCTGGGATCTCCTCATGTATGTAACGGCCACTCATAAAACTGTGGTAAAATTTCTGTTCAACCCTTTTACCTGTTGGTCAGGGGGGGATCCACGTCCATGGACCTTGGGAGCTATTCCCAGTTCTGTGCTCAGATGATTGCTGGGGACCATGATTCTGGGGGGTCATTCTGGGAACCATGCTCAGGGGACCATGTGGTGTTGGGGTTCAAGCCAGAGTTTGAAACATGCAAGGCAGGTGCTTTAAGTCCTGTACTACCTCTCTGCTCCCATTCTTAACAGAAAATTAAGCTGTACTATAAATACCAGTATTAGAACTCCATCTTTATTAATTTCTTGGGTGGGCCACTCATGACAGTGCTTGTGGCCAGGCCATGGAGGGGATTGAATTTGGGGCTCTGCATATAGGAGTAGCCTCCAGCCCTTTGAGCCATCTGATCAGCACAAGTATTTGTATTTTAAAATCATAAAATGTTATTTCTTTTGCATAATAATAATAATAAAGGCCCTCCCGTTGATCGTCGATTTGCTCGAGCGGGCCCAGTAACGTCTCCATTGGAGACTTTGTTGTTACTGTGTCTGGCATATCGAATACTCTCGGTAGCTTGCCGGGCAAAATAAAGAATTTAAATTATAGTTCACCAATAATAAGAACTATATTTCATTGCTCCCCTAAATGTGTCAAGAATGATATCCTGTATCCCTAGTTCAGGCTCTGGTATAGGTGTAGATTGTGAGGGCCTTGGTGAAACAACTATGGTCACGTTTTCCTTCAATACATTGACCCAGGTTTGATCCACACACAGAAGTCCATATAGTCCTCTGAGCTCTGCCAGGTATAAGCCCTGAGTATCTTTGGGTGTGGTTCAAATACGGGAAGAAGTAAAAACTATAGCATCAGACAAAGAGACGTAAGGCCCATATCCGTGTAGGCAGGATACCCAGCAAAGCCTGGAAATCTCCCCGTGGTGTATTCGATATTCCAAAACCAGTAACAATAAGTCTTACAATGGAGATGTTATTGGTGCCCACTTGAGCAAATCGATGAACAATGAGAGGACAGTGCTTAGCAAAATGTGAGGGGATACAAAGAGGAAAACGAGTTCAAGAGAGAACTTGAAAGAGCAGTTCAACTAACTGGGACTTGTAACTGCCTATGACTGCCTGCGACCAGCAGGAACTGCCAGCCATCAAGACCTGTAAAACCCTGCCCCCACAAGCCTCCCTCTAGACACTAGAGGGGGCTGCCTGCTGGAAGTTCCTCCCAGAGCCCTCTGCCCCTGCAGCCCATAAGCGCCCTTCCCGCTGTGGTCAGCTCGCCTGCTGCCCTCCTCCAGCATGGCCCAGCTGACCTACCCAGCATCCCCAGATAGGGGTCGCCTGGTTGACCATTTCAGGGATCTTCTGACTCAACTCAGGGGCTCCAGGAACCCGGGGAGAGTGAAGGGACTCAGGGGAGAGAGAACAGGGCTGAGGGGAGGACACCCTGTTGGAGGCCAGGGCTAGAGCCAGACCCCGGGAGGAGGGAGGCCCTGATGCTGGCATCTCTGTGGAGCGCAGGGTCGAGGTCATGGTCCAGACTGAGGTAGAAGAAGAGTCCCGGCAGATGTGGCTGGGGGACTCTGCTCTGAGTGGGACAAAGCTTTACCACACTCCCTGCTCGAAACCCCTATAGGAGGAGGGAGACTGCCCCATATCTTAGGCCCTGGGAACTGGACCCGGGGACCTGAGCAGGAGACAGATTGTCCCAGGTGCTATGTGCACGGACCTTGAGTCGGCTTGACACCCTCGTGTCCAGACTTAGGATCAGGCCACTGCCTCTGCCTCCCATCCTCTCTCCCAGAGTCCATCCTCAGGTAGTTCAGCACAAAATGCTAAAAAGAGTTCACGTGAGCTTTGTGGGAGAGTGACAGGAGAGGGCAAGGAATGACAGATGGCCCCCAGATTGTGTCTCTGGGGGTCTGATGAGAAACCAACCTACGGCTGTGGAGGGCTTTGAGTGGGCTTGGGCAGGCACCTGCCATCCTGGAGTTGACACGGGAGGACCTGGAGGCCCCCCGGGTACAGCAGTGGTCAAGGCCCAGTCATGGAACAGGCGCTGGCACAATGCAGTTGCCAAGGACCCCATCACGTTGAGAAAAGAAAAAATGCTCTTAACCACATGAGGTCTGTAGCTTGGGGAGTGTGAGATGGCAGGATGTCCCCAGGAAAGAAAATCCTGCTCCAACCTTTTATGCTTGACCTGCAGAAGCCAACGGAGGTGTGTGTAAAGTGATAGTTAAAGGAATATGTTTTCACTGAGCTTGTGAAACTTGACAGACAATATATAGTGAACCCATTGTAAACGGAACTCATTGCTCTAGTTGTTTAGTGTAAAGGAGGAGAGAAGACAGAAATATGTCTCAGCAACATGTCCTGGGAAAGTCTTTCTGGGTGTATTCTTATATCAAACCTGTTAGCAGCACCCTGGCTTTGTGAGACTCATTGTTACTGTTATTAGCATATCGAATACTTCACGGGTAGCTTGCCAGGCTTTACCGTGCAGGCAAGATACTCTCAGTAACTTGCTGGGCTCTCGGAGAGGGGCGGAGGAATCGTGGAGGAATCAAACCCAGCTCGGCCTGCCGAGAAAACACCCTACTGCTATGCTATTGCTCCAGCCCAACTCTGGTGTACTACATGGAAAATAATAATAGAGGTGGAGCGTGGGGAAGTGCCCAGGGCTCAGCCTGCACAACTGCACAGTGCACTCCAGAGGCTGCTAATGCAGATTCAGGGTACGGGCACGCAGGTTCAAAGACTGCAGCCAAACAAGTAACTAGAGAGAGCAGTGAGTGGGGTGGGGTTGGGGGTGGGGTGGAATTCAACAAAACATTATCCGCAAGTGAAGACCTGGTTAAAGTTAGGGCTTGATTTAGATTAGACACTTAACGAAACAGTGTGATTGAGAACACAGCCTGGATAGTGGGACCCAGCTTGGGACGGATGTGACTGCTAACTGTGGCCCAGACCCATACATTACCACCCCTGTTAGCTGCTCCACGCCTGTTCGCTGGTCTGAGTTCACCAGATCTGGTCTGGGAGCAGCTGTTTTGGGAATGGATGGTGTGTCCTTGACCCACCTGGCCACCCAGGGCCATAAAGAGCTAACAGATTCTCAGAATACCATGGGCAAGAGTAAAAACTCTGGCCACGGTTGCCATTCAAACCCAACAGGCAGGGAGCTGTGCACTGCACAGCGGGAGACCCCTGCATTTTCTTTTATAAGAGGCAGCTGTTACACGAACCAGTTAGCAGGAGTGAGGGAGACCATGAACCAACTCAAGAGCAAGTGAGAGATGGTGCAAGGAGCGTGAAGCTACTCAGGTCCCACCATGCAGATGGCCTTTATTATGGCCCCCATGGGTTCTGCCTCAGGCTCCATGCAGGGCTGAAGGCTTACTCACTCTTCTCCAGGAACCTTATACTCCAGTCCTCTGCCTGCTCACGCATATATTTGAGTTTAGCTGAGGACTCCACTTGGGGTAAGAGATAGGATGTGCCGTGCTTGTCAGGTGTCCCCAGGAAGGACTGTCCCTACCTAGCCCCAAACAGAGTACGTGGATCTCAAAGAGGGGTGAGTGCAGGTGGCTCATAGACTTCCAGGGGAAGATTTTTGGGGTGAGAGTGATTAGAGAGAAGGAAGCCAAGAGTTAAAGGGGCCTTGTCCCAGGGAACACAGAATGGGGGATATCAGGCTCATGTTGGCCTCCACAGTGTCCAATTTTTGTGGCTGATTTAAACCGTCTTCATTTCCAAAATGACCAGTCTCCGCCACCACTTCAGCTCCAGGGTCTCAAACAACGAAGGGAAGTGGATCTCCAAGGGGAGGGTCCCACTGGGCTCCACCTTCCTGAGCAGCGCCCTTGTCCCAGTCCAAAGGGACCTCTTTCTCCTAGGGTCCTTGTCATTCTCCCTTCATGGGAGTGGGCAGGGCATTGAGCTGGTTCTGCTCCTGAGTGGTCTTCAGGAGACACTATAGGTGACGACAGAAGGTGAGAGGAAGAAAGGGAGGGGTCCACTGTGGGCCTTCCCGGGCCTCTCTCTCACCTGTGCTTCCCTCAGGTCCTGCTGGACAAAATTTTGCCTTATTGGCTCCTGTTTCGGCTGGTCCAGGAGCTGATTCTGCTGCAGCTCCTGCTGGCACAGCTGCTGAGATGTGGCCAGGTGCTCCCGAGAAACCATCATGTCCTGCTGCAAATGGAGACTGGTCTTGTTGCTGGCACGGAGACCAAACCCTCTCCTTTATCTCAGCCAGAACCTTCGGCAGCAGTCCCACTTTTTCTGCCATTGATTCTCCCACATGTTCTTTGCTCTGCAATACTCATGTGCCTTCCAACACCTCCCCCCCCCCCACACACACACATACACACACACTTGCTGGCCTCCAGCCTGGGATGAATCCTACTTGGATGTATTGTATGATCTTTTTGATGAGTCTTTGGATTCTATTTGCTAGTAGTTTGCTGAGAGTCCTTGCATCTGTGTTCATCAGGGATATCTGCCTGTAATACTCTTTTTCTGTATGTCTCTGTCTGTTTTTGGTATCAGGGTAATCGTTGCCTCATAGACATTGTTTGGAAGTGTTTCTGTTTATTCAATTTCCTGGAAAAGCTTGAACTAATACATCCTTAACAGTTCCACTCAAAATTTCTTAACACAGAGGTTATAAGTTTATTATTATTGATCAGGTCAACCGGGCTAGCATCATCACTCACTACATCTGGTGGGTTTTTGTTTTGTTTTACCAGTGTGACCTTTGCAGTTCAGAGTTGTTCCTTGTGTGATTTTGTGTGGTTAGGAGCTACCTTAGGATGCCTTTGTTTATAGTGTGTTATGGAGAAGTGAAGAAATATGTGACCACAATTCACTGGTACCAATGGAGAATGGCTCCTTGAGTTCAGCTAAATTAATATAATGCTGGGCATGACCAGTAAGGGGCAAGTCCAAGAAGTGGTGAAGATGGGGACCGTGACAGGTGCAAGGGCCTGATGCCTGAACAACACAAGTCCCTAAACTCCTTTAAGTCCTCTGACTACCTTCTACCTCTTTCCTCATTTGTGTCTTGCCTTTTCTTTCTTTCTTTCTTTCTTTCTTTCTTTCTTTCTTTCTTTCTTTCTTTCTTTCTTTCTTACCACACCCACAGATGCCCAGAGGATACTCCTGCTCTGTGCTCAGTAATTACTCCTGGTGGTGCTCAAGGAACCAAATGGAGTGCTGGTGATGGGACCCCAAGCATCAAACCAGCAGTACTTCAAGCACCACCAGACGTTATCCAAAATCAAAAATAAAAAACAATAAAACTCAATTAATATCCCTGGTATTGATCAAAGATCCTCAACTAAATCTTAGTGAACTGATTTCAGCAATACATTAAAAGTGTGATTTAAGATGTTGAAATGTTTAAGATGTTGAAATGAAAAGAATAGTTAACATACTGAAATCAGTGAATGCAATATACCACCACAAATAGAAAAAATATATATAAAATCAATAGATACAAAGAAACCTTTTGGCAAGTTTTAAGATAAATTCATGATAAGAGAATTGGGAGAGAAGAGATGCCACCTTTTCAGCTTCTTCAGCTTCACATCAGACCCTGCATTTGGTCAGGGACCACCCACTCATGGATGGCTCTAGGGCTCTGGCAGACAAGTCCATAGTTGTCAAAAGCGGTGTGACCTTCACGCAGTTCGTCCTGTGCCCTGGATGGGACAGCCTGTGTTGTGGTGTGTGTCAGTACAGACCAGAGCACCCTGCAGGAGACGTCAGTCTGAATGATACCACCCGAGGCATCGGGGAGAGCCAGTTGGTGGGGGGTCCGGAGCCTACTGCTGTCTTTAAACAAGGGCTGAGGATTCAGCGATGCAGGCTCTGACGCGGGTATCGGGCGACCCAAAGCCTCTCCAGGCCCAGTGCTGCCTGACCCCCCCACCACCACTCCTGGGCCTGTGGTACCCCAGCTCCCGTCCCAGTCCAGCGCCTACACAGGGAAGTCTAGCCACTGGACAAATGTAAAGGAAATTTCCAAAGTATTTTTTTTCAAGCAGGGCTGCAATGCTGATCTCAGATGCTCCCCAATTTTGAAAACGGCAGTGGTGTGGACGCTTCAAGAGCCTCAAGGGCAGCCTGCCGGGCGAGAGAAGGTTGCCCCTCCTCAGTGTGTGGCAGAGGACAGCGGGGCCATCGGGCAGGAGGAGGCTGCCCATCCTCATTGTGTGAGCAAGGGACAGCGGGGCCCGTCGGGCATGGGGAGACCGCCCCTCCTTAGCGTGTGGGCAGGGGGCAGGGAAGCCGGGCCTGTCGGGTGCTGCAGAGGGCGACGATGCGCATCTCCGGTCCCCCGGCTTGCCGGCCACCTGTGGACAGCGGCAGGTTCACCCAGGAACCCAGTTCCCCTCCTCAGACTCCCACTCCAGCACCGCCTGTGTCCAAGGTGGCATCAGCAGATGCCCCAGCTGCGTCTGGAGAGACGCTGAGCCTCAGTCCAGCGACTGTCTCCTCCTGGTTCCTTCCTCATCTCCCTCCTGGGCCGTGGCCTCCCCTGAAGCTCTACAGGGATGCGTTCCCCGCCAGTGACCCAAGTCCCCCGGAGCCGCTGTACTGGTGGGCAGTAGGTGACCGCTGCCCTCTTCTCGGACAGCGCAGAGAGGGTGCAAGGGACCAGGGTAGGCCATACGGCCATTCCCAGGAAGACAGTGGGCCCCCAGCAGCGGTGAGCACGGGCCAGAGACAGGGCAGGAGGCAGGCCTGCATCCCCAGTGTCGCTCTTCGTGGACCAAGCTTGTGACTCGGTGTCTTTGTCTCCTGGAAAGAGGGCAAGCCTGACCCGGCTGCAGTGGCTCAGGAGATGCTGGGGTGCGGGGTACACAAGAGGAAGGGGGGGTCCTCACCTTAGAGGTCACAGGGTCCACCACTACTCTAGAAGTTCTTGCCTCCCTGCCTCTGCCCATGCCCCTAGAGCAACCACTGAACAATAATTTGATTTAAAAATGAGGATTACGTTTATCGGATTGGTACTTCATGTCCATCACTCTGATTGGCATGAACGTTTTCTTCTCGTGATTTTAATTTTAAAATTTTTCTTTGGATGTGGCTTACTTGTGTTGGGTCATCATTTTATTTTTGTTCTCTCAATTACTGAAGTGTAGATGCTTTAATCTTTTGAGCAGGGGCCTCATATATATATCTTATGAATATATATAATTTTATATTATATTGCCAAGATAAGACAGGGCTTATGTTGTTTCAGATTCTCAGAGATAAACATGTATTTGCTAAATATGTTCTTTCTGAATACACATTCTTCTCCAGTGCGCACAGAACATTTTCCAAAATAGACCATGAGCTAGGCCACAAAACATACCTGAATAGAATCAGGAAGATAGAAATAGTATCAACCATCTTTTCAGACCACGATGCACTGAGGATAGAAGTGAATCACACAGAGACATGGAGAACCAAATCAAACACCTAGAAATTAAACAACTCAATGCTGAACAATGAGTGGGGCAGAAAGGAAGTCAAGGATGAAATCAAAAGATACCTGGAAAGAAATGAGAATGAAGACAAGAGCTACCAGAACTTATGGGATGCAGCAAAAGCCGTATTAAGGAGGAAATTTATAGCTCTGCAAGCATTTCTCAGGACGGAAGAAAGGATGCACATAAAAAACTTGACTTCACAGCTCAAGACCTTAGAAAATGACCAACAGAAAGAGCCCAAATCTGGCAGAAGGAAAGAGATCATAAAACTTAGAGCCGAAATCAATGACACGGAAACCAAAGAAACAATCCGAAAGATCAATGAAACCAAGAGCTGGTTCTTCAAGAAAATAAACAAGATAGATAAACCACTAGCAACACTCACAAAGAAACGGAGAGAGAGAGAACCCTAATAAGCCAAGTCAGAAATGAGATGGGGGATATCACAAGAGAAACCAAAGAAATCCAAAAGATCATCAGAAACTACTTTGAACGTCTGTATGCCACGGAACGAGAGAACCTAGAAGAAATGGATAAATTCCTGGATTCATATCAACTCCCAAAACTGAATCAAGAAGATCTAGAGTGCCCGAATAGACCTATTAACATCAAGGAACTTGAAACTGTAATCGAAAGTCTTCCCCAAAACAAAAGCCCAGGTCCAGATGGATTCACTAGCGAATTTTTCCAAACATTTAAAGAGGACCTATTGCCAGTTCTTCTCAAGCTTTTCCAGGAAATTGAAAAAACAGAAACTTTCCCAAACAGTTTCTATGAAGCCCATATCTCTCTAATACCAAAAGGAAACAAAGACACCACAAGAAAAGAAAACTACAGGCCGATACCCGTGATGAACACAGATGCAAAGATTCTCAACAAAATACAAGCAAATAGAATTCAACTACTCATCAAAAAGATCACACACTAGGACCAAGTGGGATTCATCCTGGGGATGCAAGGATGGTTTAACACTCGGAAATCAATCAACATAATGCATCATATCAACAAAAGAAAAGATAAAAATCATATAATCATATCAATAGATGCATAGAAAGCATTTGAAAAGATCCAGCACCCATTTATGATGAAAACCCTTGCCAAAATGGGGATAGAGGGGACTTTCCTTAATATAGTTAAAGCCATCTACCACAAGCTTACAGCAAGCATCATCCTCAATGGGGAAAAACTGAGAGCCTTCCCCCTAAGATCAGGGATGAGACAAGGATGTCCACCCTCTCCACTGCTGTTCAATATAGTACTGGAAGTACTTGCAATAGTGATTAGAAAAGAAAAAGATATTAAGGGCATCCAGGTAGGAAAGGAATAAATCAAGCTCTCACTATTTGCAGATGATATGATACTATACTTAGAGAACCCTAAAACCTCTACCAAGAAACTTCTAGAAACAATAGACTTGTATAGTAAAGTTGCAGGCTATAATATCAATACTCAAAAGGCCATGGATTTCCTATCTGCAATAGTGAAAGAGATGAAAGTGACATGAAGAAAACAATCTCGGACAGGAGGAAATGGAAAAATATACCCTGTTAATGGATCGGGAGAATTAACATTGTTAAAATGGCAATACTTCCCAAAGCACTGTACAAATTCAATGCGATCCCTACTAGGATACCCATGACATTCTTCAAAGAAATGGAGCAAACACTCCTGAAATTTATATGGAACAATAAGCCCCCGCGAATAGCTAAAGAAATTCTTGGGAAAAAGAAAATGGGAGGAATCAACCTCCCTAACTTCAAACTCTACTACAAAGCAGTAATAATTAAAACAGCATAGTATTGGAACAAAGGCAGAGCTGTAGACCAATGGAACAGGGTGGAATATACTGACATCCTCCCCCCCCAAGCATAAGATCATCTAATCTTTGATAAGGGGGCAAGAAAAGTGAAGTGGAGCAAGGAAAGCCTCTTTAACAAATTGTGCTGGGAAAACTGGATGGCTACATGCAAAAAAGTGGGCTCAGATCTCTGCCTAAGCAATGTACAAAAGTAAGATCAAAGTGGATTAAAGACCTCAACATCAGACCAGAATCCATAAGGTACATTGAAGAAAAAGATGGCAAAACCTTCCATGACATTGAAGCTAATGGTATCTTCAAAGATGTCACACCACTGGCCAAGCAAGTGAAAACAGAGATAGACAAATGGGACTATCTTAAACTAAGAAACTTCTGCACCCCAAAACAAAAAGTGACCAAAATACAAAGACAGTCTACAGAATGGGAAAGGATATTTGTCGAATACACATCTGACAAGGGGTTTATATCAAGGATATACAAAGTGCTGGTTGAACGCCAAAAGAGGAATACATCCAACCCCATCAAAAAATGAGGCGATGAAATGAACAGAAGCTTTCTCAAAGAAGAAATCCGAATGGCAAAAAGGCACATGAGAAAATGCTCCACATCATTAATCATCAGGGAGATGCAGGTCAAAACCACAATGAGATATCATTTCACACCACAGAGACTGGCCCACATCCACAAGAACAAAACCAACTGGTGCTGGCGCAGATATGGCAAGAAAGAGACCCTCTTTCACTGCTGGTGGGAATGCTGACTGGTTCAGCCCTTTTGGAAAACAGTATGGATGATTCTCAAAAAATTAGAAATTGAACTCCCATTTGACCCAGCAATACTATTCCTGGAAATATATCCCAGAAAAAGTATAGTCGAAGTGATATCTGCACTTGTTTTTTTCATTGCAGCACTCTTTACAATAGCCAGAACCTGGAAAAAACCTGAGTGCCCAAGAACAGATGACTGGCTAAAGAATCGTTGGTACATCTACACAATGGAGTACTATGTAGCTGTTAGAAAAGACGAAGTCATGAAATTTACATACAAGTGGTACTACATGGAAAGTATCATGTTAATGAAATGAGTCAGAAAGAGAGGGATAGACATAGAAAGATTGCATTCATCTGGGGAACATAAAGTAACAAAATAGGAAACTAACACCCAAGAATGGCCGAGATTAGTACCAGAAATTTTGCTCCATGGCTTGGAGGCCAGCCACACATGCTAGGGGAAAAAGCAGCTCAGACAGAGAAGGGAACATCAAATAAAGGGTGTTGGGAGGATCCTCCCAGGTTGGGAGAAGCATGCTGAAAGTAAACTATAGACCAAACATGATTGCCACTCAATGCCTCTTTTGCAAACCACAACACCCAAAAGGAGAGAGAGAACAGAGGGGAATGCCCTGCCACAGAGGCAGGGTGGGATGGGGGTGTGGGAGATGGGAGGGATACTGGGATCCGTGGTGGTGGGAAATGGACACTGGTGGAGGGATGGGTATTTGATCATTATATAATTGAAACCTAAGCACAAAATGTGTAAGTCTACAACTGTACCTCATGGTATCTCACTAATAAAAATTAAACAAAGTTTTAAACCAGAAAAAAATATATGTTCTTTCTACTCTAGAAATACAAACAAAACCATTCTCTCAAGCATATGGGCACCTCTTTTTTATAATACTTTGATTTAATTCCTTGAAGGAAACTATAAAAACTTTTAAAAAATATTTTAATTGAAGCACCATGAGCTACAGTTGCAAAGCTTCCATTTTTGAGTTTCAGTCATACATTGATTTAACACCCATCCCTCCACAAGTGTACATTTTCCACCACCAATGTCCCCAGTATCCCCTGACCCCTGCCCCACACCCATCCCTCTTCCTAACAGACAATTTTCCCTATACTCTCTACTTATGGGTGTTATGGTTATAGATGCAAATACAGTGCTTTGGGGAGTATTGCCAGTTTGATAATTTAGAGATCCTGATCCATGAGCAAGGGATGGGTCTCCATTTCCCATTGTCCTCTTTTATTTCTTGAAATAGTGCTTTGCAATTTTCTTTGTATAGTCCTTCACCTCTTTAGTTAAACTCACTCTTAGGTACTTGATTTTCTGAGGCACTATTGTGAATGGGATTTTTTAAAATATCTCTTTCTTCTCTTTCATTATTTGTATATAGGAAAGCCATGGACTTTTGGGTGTTGATTTTGTAGTCTATCACTTTACTATACAAACCTATTGTTTCTAGGAGTTTTTTTTGCAGATTCTTGAGGATTTTCTAAGTATAGTATTATATCATTTACAGATAGTAATAACTTGAACCCTTCCTCTTCTATCTGTATGCTCTTGGTATGTTTTTCTTGTCTAACTGCTACGGCAAGAACTTCCAGCACTATTTTGAGTAGGAGTGGTGAGAGTGGGCAACTTTGTCTTGTCCCCAGTCTTAGAGGGAAAGTTTTTAGTTTCTCCCCCTGAGAATAATGCTTGCTGTGGGCTGGTGGTAGATAGCTTTGACTATACTGAGGAAAGTTTCTTCAATTTTCATTCTGCTGAGAGTTTTCATCATAAACTGGTACTGGATCTTGCCAATGCTTTCTCCCCATTTATTGATATGATCATATGATTTTTTATTTTTTATTTTATTGATATGATGGATTATGTTGATTGACTTGCGAATGTTAAACCACCCTTGCATCTCTGGAATGAATCCTGCTTGGTCATTGTGTATAATCTTTTAGATGGGTCATTGGATTCTGTTTGCTAGAATTTTTGTTGAGGATCTTAGTATCTGTGTTCAGGGATATTGGCCTGTAATTCTCTTTCTTTGTGATATCTCTGCTTTTGGTATCAGGGTGATATTTGCTTCAAAGAAACTTTGAAAATGTTTATGATTGTTCAGTTTCCTGGAAAAGCTTTCAAAGGATTGGGAGCAAGTCCTCTTTAAAGATTTGGAAAAATTCATTACTGAATACTTTGGTGCCAGGACTTTTGTTTTGGGGGAGCCTATTATTATTGTTTCAATTTAATTGATGGTTATAGGTCTGTTTAGGTACTCTGGGTCCTCTTGGCTCAGCCTTGGGAGGCTATGGAATTCTAGGAGTTTATCCATTTTCTTAAGGTTTTCTTGTTTTGTGGCATAAAGCTTCTCAAAGTAATCTCTGAGGATCCTTTAAATTTCTGTAGTTTCTGTTGTGATGTCCCCCTTTTATTTATGCTTCTGTTTATTAGTGTATTTTTCCTCTCTCTTTCTTTGTGAGTCTTGTTAGAGTCTTATCAATCTTTTTTTATTTTTTTCAGAGAACCACCTCTTGGTTTAATTGACCCTTTGGATTGTTTTTTGGGCTTCCATCTTGTTAATTTCAGCTCTAATTTTTATTATTTCTTTACTTTTTCCTGGGTTGGGATCCTTTTCTTGGTCATTCTCCAAGTTCTTACTTAAGCTGGGTGGCTATTTTACTTACATGCGGGTTTGCTCTTTCTTCCTGAAAAATGTTTGTAGAGTTATAAAGTTTCCTCTTAACACAGCTTTTGCAATGTCCCATAAGTTCTAGTAATTCGTGCCTTCATTCTCCCTTGTTTCTAGGAATATTTTGATTTCCTCTCTAAGCCATTAGTTGTTCTATAGCAAGCTGTTTAATTTCCAGGTGTTTTATTTGATTTTCTATTTGTGTGTGTGTGATTCACTTCTATTTTCAGTGCATTATGTTCTGACAAGATCATTGATATAATCTCTATTTTAATTTTATGGGGTTATCTTTTGTGGCCCAACATGTGGTCTATCTTGGAGAATGTCCCATGTGCACTTGAGAAAAATGTGTATTCAGATTTTTGAATATATATTCATATATATTCACATATGTGTATATATATCTATTATATTATATATGGGCTGGAGCGATAGCACAGCGGTAGGGCGTTTGCCTTGCACACAGCCAACATGGCCGACCCGAGTTCGATTCCTCCGCCCCTCTCAGAGAGCCCGGCAAGCTACCGAGAGTATCTCGCCCGCATGGCAGAGCCTGGCAAGCTCCCTGTGACGTATTGGATATGCCAGACACAGTAACAACAAAGTCTCCAATGGAGACGTTACTGGGCCTGCTCGAGCAAATCGATGATCAACGGGAGGGCCTTTACTTTACTTATATTATATATATGTATTGTCCCTATCTTACATTTCTTTCCTCAGATAAAGTATGTCCTTGCTAAGCTTGAATCTGGTTGATCTTTCGAGAGGTGATAAAGTGGTGTTAAAATCTCTATCTAGTATTGTGTTGCTAGCATTGTCTTTCTTCAAGTCTATGAGTAGTTGTTTTAAGTACTTTTCTGGTCCCTCATTAGGTGCATATACATTTAAAAGAGTGACTTTTTCCTGATGTACATATCCCTTGATCAATAAGAAATGACCTTAACTGTCTCTTGTGACCTTCTTCAGCCTGAAATCAATGTGATCTGATATCAGAATGGCCAGCCCAGCTTTGAGGGAGTTGTTTGCCTGTAGAATTATTTTCCATCCACCCTTTGACTTTGAGTCTGTGTTTTCTCTGACTATTCAGATGTGTTTCTTGCCAGCAGCACAATGTTGGGTTCAATTTTCAGATCCATCCTGTCACTCTGTGTCTCTTTTCATTGGTGCATTTAGTCCATTGACATTGAGACAGATTATTGTTAAGGGGTTTTGTCCCATCTTGCTGCCAAAGTCTGGTGTATTTGAGGAGCTTGTCTTGTCTTAAAGTAGCCCATTTAGTTGTTCTTGTAACCATGGTTTTGAATCTATGAAGTTCTGGAGTTGTTGTTTGTTGTGAAGCTGTGTGTTGTTCCTTCCGATATGAATGAGAGTCTAGCTGGGTACAGTATCCCTAGTGAAGCATTTATTTCATGGAGTTTTTTCACTATAGTCCACCACTGTCTTCAGCCCCTGAAGGCTTCATCAGATTAGTCAACTTTAAATCTTAAGGATGCTCATTTACGGGCAATTTCTTTCTTTGATCTTGCTGCTTTCAGAATTTTATCTCTGTCTATGATTTTCATCATTCTGATAAGGATGTGTCTTGGAGTATTTTTATTTAGATTTCTTCTAGTTGGTACCATTCAGGCCTCCTGAATATGCTTGAATGTGCTCTTCTGCTCTGGAAATGTCTTAGCTATGATATCTTTGACAGTTTCTTCTTCATCAGGATATTCTTCCTGTCCCTCTGGGACTCTAATGATTCTTTTGTTATTCCTCTTGGTTTTATACCAATTTTCTCTTGACATCTGTTGGTTTATTTGAGGCTCTTTTCCATTTTCTCTGTGTCTGGAGATTCTCTGTACCTCATCTTGGAGCTCACTAATTCTGTCCTCAGAAGCTGTGACTCCGCTGCTGAGTTCTTCCACTGAGTTTTTTCAATTCACCTACCAGAATTTTCAGACCTGTAATTTCTCTTTGTAATTTTGTTTGCATTTTCCTCATTTCTGCTCTCAAATCCTCTTGTATTTTATCAGTGTTTTCTTCCATTTTTTCTTTTAGCTCTCTGTGCTTCCTCAGTAGTTCCCTTCTAAATTTCTTGTCAGAGTGGTTATCTACCTCACCGTTACTGGTTGGGTCTTCTGGGCTAGTCTCTTCACTAATTAAGCCGGGGGGGCAAGGGGGAGGTGGCTACTGCGTTGCCTTACTATTGTGACCTATCTGGTTTATACTTTCAGGCTCATTGTTACTATGGTGCTTTTGGTGTAATGTTAAATTGAGGTGAGGATATGAATTGTTGTGTTTTTGGTGATCAGACTACCATAGTGAAATTTCCACATATGGGGTTAATTTATGGTTCTTATGGGATATGGAAGGCGAGATTAACTCGAGGCAGCATTAAGTACTGCAGCTCTGGATGCCACACCCACTTGGCCTCTGACCTGGAATGGAAGAGATTGAGTCCCTGAAGCTTGGGTTCTAGAAGCAGCAGTGCCCCACCTGGGTTACTGTATCTTGGAGGTCTATCCTTTAAAGAAACTTTTTTTCAGAGAGATTTTCTTTTCATACTTTCCCAATTTTATATTGTTGTCTTCTTTGAAATTTTTCTAAAAAGGAGAGGGGACGGGGGGCATGAAGGGCTGTCACAATCCCCCGCGAGACTAGGGTGGGGAAGTGGAGCTAGATATTGCCCAGCTTCAGCTTCAGAACGTTCATTTATAGCTTATACTATCAATCGGTACAATGTTGTTTTTAATCACTATAGCATAGTATAGCATAGTATAGTACAGTTTATCACTATAGTATAGTATAGTACAGTTCCAAATTAGGTAGTAAGAAACCTCGTATAATAATGGCCATCTTTAACAAGTCTACAGTGAGTATCACATGGTGAAAATTTGAAAGCATTCCCTCTGAGATCAGGTACAAGCAAAGGATGTCCACTGTCCCAATTTTCTATCAGTATAATATTAGAAGTCCTTAGAAGCAGCAATGAGCAATATTGATTATAAGCAATATAGTGATAAACAAATTGAAGGTATTTAAATTGGAAAAGAAGAAATCAAATTATTGCTATT
Organism: Sorex fumeus; assembly: GCF_029834395.1. NCBI lineage: Eukaryota > Metazoa > Chordata > Mammalia > Eulipotyphla > Soricidae > Sorex > Sorex fumeus. Next base: position 9,736,809 of record NW_026606103.1, read on the forward strand.
TATGGATGACATGATATTATACATAGAAGATCCTTAAGGGTTCACAAAAACCCTTAAAACACAGAACTTTAGGAGCTGGAGCAATAGCACAGCGGGTAGGGCGTTTGCCTTTCACCTGGCCGACCCGGGTTCCATTCCCAGCATCCCATATGGCACCCCCCGAGTACTGTCAGGAGTAATTCCCGAATGAAGAGCCAGGAGTAATCCCTGTGCATTGCCGGGTGTGACCCGAAAAGCAAAAAAAAAAAAAAAACAGAAAAAAAACACAGAATTTTAATTAAAATATGTGAAAAGAAAAAAAAGAAAAAAGAAGATCCACACAAAAACCTTTTAGAAACAATGAATCAATGCAGCAAAGTAGCTGATAACAACTCAATATAGAAAAATTGGTCACATTCATATATAAATAATGAATCAGAGTATAAAGCAATCAAAGAATCTATGCCATATAAACTAGGTAAAACACCAAATATGTAAGAATCAATTTAACAAAAGATGATGGATATCTATACTATACTTTAAATCAGTAAAAAAAGAGGATATCTTAGGAATGAAAAAATATATGCTGAATCAATACTGTCAAAATGACTATCCTACTTAAGCTATTATATAGATTTAATGCAATTCCCATCCAAATTGAGACAGCATTCTTTAATGACCAGGAAAAGTCAATTAATAAAGTTTGTATGGAATCAGAAGAGACCCCAAATAGCCAGATACTTGATTTTCTGAGGCAACATAATAAATTGGATTCTTTAAAAGTTTTTTCTATTTTAAAAATTTTGCTCGAGCAAAATTTTTAAAATAGAAAAAACTTTTGAAGAAAAATTTTATTTATTTGTGATTTTTTTTATTGTCGTTGATTGTTATATGTTGATTTTGTAGCCCGCAACTTTACTATCTATGGTTTCAAGGAGCTATTTTTTTATAGTCTTAAAGATTTTCTAAGTCAAGTATCATAATCTACAAATTGTGAGATTAACTTTTTTTCAAATCTTGATGTTATTAATATATGTTTTCTGCATAGTTACTAAGGTCAATTCTTTTATTACTTTATAGAATAGTAGAGACATGAGTGGAAAACTTTGTCTTGTGCCTGATCTTAGAAGGAAGATCACCATTTCAGTTGTCCATTGGGTATGCTGTTTGCTGTAGGCTTGTGATAAATGGCTTTAATAATGTTGAGAAAAATTCCTTAAATTCCCTTTTTATTGAGTCTTTATGATGAATGGATGTAAGAGCTTTTGGTAATAATATACAAAGTCACTGCACACCAACACCACCAAAATCTCTATGACCATCCATCACTATCCTTATAATATTACTGCCTGTTTCTTCCCCACACCCCAATGACAATCCATCACCATCACTGCTAATTTCTTAGGAATTAAGAAGGAATGCCCACACCTTCTCCCACACTACCTGACAATTGCTTCTGATTTCCAAAACCAAGGATTTGGCAGTATTTTTATTGTTCTTTCTCTATTCCACCTATGAATATGATTGGTGAGATAAGGTATCTCATTGTTGCTTTGATTTGTGTTTCCCAAATAATAACTGATAATGAGCATGTTGGCATATGTTCACTAATCATTCATACATCTTCTTTGGGGAAGTGTCTGTTTGTTGTGCCCCCCACCTATTTTTAATAGCGGTATTTTTTTGTTGTTGTTGAGTTTTTTGTGTGCTTCATATATTTTATATATTATCTCCTTACCTGATGTGTGTAAACAGTTTCTCCCTTTGAGTAGATGTCTCTTTATTTTTCCATGCAACGACTTTTTAGTTTTACTATAGCCCATTTTTACAAGATGTTTTCTAGTTTAATTTGCAGATGTACACAGTTCCAGGTATAAAAATAAAAACAAAGTACATCTTATAAAACATGAACACTGACACCAAAATAGTCCTATGGAGCTGGGATAGGCCCCGTGCCTGGACGCACAGAGAAGGACTGGTGGCAAGAAATCACCGAGTGCTTGACACACTCAGCCTGGGAGTTGCAGCAGGAGGACACAGTGCTTGCAGCAGATGGCCAACCTTTGTGCATATGGTCACCCCAGGGCCCTGCCACTCAGCAGTTTCCTGGTGGGGCCATCACATAAGCTAGTGGGAGCAGCAGATGTGAGGGAGAAGGAGCAGATGACTGCTGTGGGATGACCCAACACATTTTACTGACCAGATATCAGAATCAAATATCCAGGAATAAATCCGCACATCTATGAACAACTAACTTTTGACAAAGGAGCTGAGAACTTCAAATGGAATCAAGTTTACCTCTTCAGCAAACTGGTCTGAGAAAACTGGATAACCACACGTAAAAAAAAAAAATAAAGTTGGATCTGTATCTCACACTTTACACAAAAATCAGTACAAAGTGTTGATTATCAAAGACTTTGAGATCCGACCAGAAACTATACAGTACATTTAGGAAAATGTAAGCAGAAGGCTCCAAGATTTGGGCCTTAAAGGATCTTCAATGATGTGATACTACTGACAAAGTCAAGAAAAATTTTGTTTTTAAAAAAGCAGATTATATTTTATAAAACTAAAATATTTATGCATGAAAAATTAACACTGCTAAAACATAAACATAGTAAACTGAATAGGGAAAAGTACTTGCATGCAACACATCTGATAAAGTGTTGGTATCTGGGTTATATAAAATACTCACATAGATGAATAAAAAAATCCAAAAATTCTATCAAAAAGTGGGGAGAGGAAATGAGCAGACACTTCTCAGAGAAAGACAGGTGATAGCAAATAGGCACATGAAAAGAAATATAATTATCACTTATAATTATGAAAATTCAAATCAAGATTAGAGTATCATAACATTCCAGTGAGAATGGCACATATCAGAAATAGGACAGTCTGCTGTTGGGGATGTGTGGAACTCATCCACTGCTGATAGGAATATTGTCTGGTTTGACCCCTGGAAATCATAAGATTGAGTTTTCAGTAAACATAAAATTGAGCTTCTCTAGGACCTAGCAACTTTACGTTTGGATATCTACCCCAGTACACCAAAGCATTTATTCAAAAGGACATATGCATGTCATTGCTTATTGACGTTTATTGACATTCTTAATACAATAGCTAAGGTATGGAATCAACCTAGGTGTCCAAAAACAGATAAAATATTATGAATATGTGGTATATATACACAATGGAATTTATATGGGGTAATACTTACCACTCCTCAGATAGCCCAAACAATCTTAGAAAAAAAGAAGATTGGATGATTTTCTTTCCCCAGCACCAAATTATATTGCAAAGATGTATTACTCAAAACATCATGGTATTGGAATAAGGATAGTTTCTGAGACCAATGGTCTGAGAATTGAGAAGTCCCTGTCCCTGACCACTATGACACAGAATCTCGAGTTATCTTCAATGATTCAATGCCATTGGCCAAGCACATGCAAGGAAAGATAAACAAATGGGATTACATAAAAATGAGAAGCTTTTGCACCATCAAGGAACCAATGACCAGAATAAGAAGATACTCCACATACTGGGAAAGAATATTTGTCTTATGTAATCGATAAAGAGTTGTATCCATGATAGATAATCAACAGTAGACCTTCGCAAGAAAAAAAAACTTGCCCTATCAAAAAATGGGAGAAATGAGATTAACAGAAACTTCCTCAAAGAAGACGTGCAGATGGCCAAAAGTACAGTTAAATATTTGGTGATAGGTCTGGAGTTATAGTACAGAGGGTAGGACCCTTTCCTTGCATGCAGCTGACCCAGGTTTAATTCCTGGCATGGTATTTTTGTCCCCAAGCTTGCCAGGAGTAAGCCCTAAGCACCACTGAGTGTTAGCCCCAAACAAAACAAAATAAAATTCTGTGTCACTTATTATTAGGGAAATGCAAATAAAAACAATGAGCAATCATCTCACACCATTGAGACTGGCACACATCACAAAGAACAAAAATAGCCAGTGGATGTGGAGGAAAAGGGAACTTCATTCACTGCCTGCAGGACTTTCAACTGGACCAGCAATTTTGAAAAATAATATGGACTCTTTTCCACAAACAATATGGATACTTTTCCAAAGACAATATAGATACTTTAAAAAAAACTAGGAATTGGGCTTCCATATAACCTAGCAATTCCACTTCTAGGTATCTATCCCAAGGGCCCCAGGATATATTCAGAAAAGACATTACATTTCTATGCTTATTTTAGCATTATTCACAGTAGAAAGAAATATGGAAACAAAGATATAAAGATAACTAGACAAAGAAATTATGCTACTTATACACAATGAGATACTACTCAGCTATAAGAACAGACAAAAAAAATCATTCAATTTGTTACTCTATGGATAAATCTGGAAAGCATCCTGCTGAGTGAGTCAGAAGGAGAGAGATGAATGAATTCCTCTCCTAAGTCAGGTATAAAGAAACACAGTAAGGGAATAACAAATGTTCAAAGGTAACAGAAACTGAGAACTGGACTTTATTAGAAATCTTACCATGGGAAAGGGGTGGATGAAAGGGGCGAGATGGGGACAATGGTGGGAAGCGGAGAATCTATGAGAATATTGAATGTTGTATACATAAAAAAGAGTGTTAATGGTATTGTAAACCTCATGGTTCCTAAAGTTAAAAAATTTAAAACTACTATATTGTGTGTAAGTTTTATATTAATTAAAAATAAAAAAAATTTTAAGAGAATCAATTAAGAATCAATTCTTAATATTCTGTTATTCTGGAGTTCAGCTAAGAGTCAAATTCTATACTGGTTATTATTTACTTAGAGCTGCTGAATCACCTGGAGATTTTATAATATCTTATAAATTTTATATAAAATTTATATTTTAAGTTTTATAATAATTTTATATAAAATTTATATCTTAAATTTTATAATAATTTGATATAAAATTTATATCTTAAATCTTATAATAATTTTATATAAAATTTATATCTTAAATTTTATAATAATTTTATAGTTATGTTGTGGGATGGGACCTTCCTTACTGTTTTTGTGTTTTCTGTGTAACCAGGCTGTATTATTGCTCTTTTCTAATGTTTTTGTTTGAGATTTCCCTGATGGTCTCGAAGAGTATAAAGTAGTAGAATTGGAAGAGCAAGGACAGACCAGAACCCACAGTGTGGAAATAAGAGACCATGAGGACATTGTGGAGCCTGTTCTTCTCTTGGTGTTCATTTGTAATGTAACTAAACACACATTCCTGATCCAGGAGGGTCCAGAAGAAGGAGGAGGGTTTGAGGTTCATACACAAAAATGAGCACCAAAGTAAGCAACATTCAGAATTACTGCTGCTTTTTCTTTCTCCAGATTTTTCTCCAAAGCTCTAAATTTTCGATTTTCCTCAAGAGCCCCACATTTCCCAGATTTTCCTCAAGAGCGCCTCCACTGTGACTCACTCTACCTGAAAAATCTACAAGGAAGTGAATTCTGGAACAAGTGTTTAGGCTTTGGTGGACTCATTTCAAAACCTCCTTAGCAAATGTGAATTTCTACTCAGATCCTGTGTGAACAGGTTTGTGACAGAATTACTTTTATGGAAATTTAGTGATTAGTAAATCACTAAGCAGGAAGCAGGCAGAGATGGCTTATGTCTCTGCGAGATACTCTTTGATTTTGGGAAGTTACTTCCTTCTCACTCTTCCATTGAGCTTGTAGTCATTTTTAGTACCCCGATTTTCTTAAAAGTTGTCATTTTCACTGGTTTCAAGGTTTGGTATCTTGTACTCTTTCGATGTAGCTATGAATCCTTGAAATCTAGGCACCTTCTGTCAGCATTTGTCCCCACTCTTGTGAGGCACTAGCTACTGAATTTTCTTAATTTTATGCCTGCGTGGTACTCACCAAGGCACTTACTAACTAGACAGATGTCTAGCTGTGATAGGAAGGAGAAATATGACCCCAAAAATCAGGTATACTTGCTACTGTGCTGGGGATTATATTTTAGTATGGGTTGGAATGAGAAAGCAATGGGCTGATTAATGGAATATGTGTTATGAAGGCATTTTGTAAGAAACCAAGTTTGCAAATTAGAGACAAAGATACATAGAATATAAATATTTATAAGTATAAACATTGTCAATATTTTTCTCCTTCATTCTAATAAAGAGAGAGAGTTGAGGAGAAAATAATAGTGGGAAAGGTAAATGGATCAAAGCAGATTGCAAAAATGAATGAGTTTACTCTGTGTGTTTTGGGGGCCTCAGCATACTCCATGGCAATGCTCTGGAGGCCATGCCATGTAGTGCTGGGGGTCAGCAGGGCACAGTTCATACCAGTGTAAAACACAGACCTTTGAGTTCACTCTTGCCTTCAAGTCTGATCAGAAAGAGTCTGAGTCCTTACTCAGTCTGAGTCATTAAGTTGGTAGGAAGTTCAGTTCTTTTCTGAGGCCACTTAACCCTAATTTTCTCAGAATTCAACATCAGGTCCTCTGTTGCCTAATTTTCCGAGAATCATATTTGTTTGCAGATCAGCCTCCTGATGATTCCCTGAAAGATCTGATGTCATGTATTGAGGCTGTTTGCTGTGGCTTCCTTGACTGAGAATTATCAGATCCCAAGACAATGATTTAGGAAATTGTGGCTATGCTACAGTTAGGCTTTGACACAGAAGATCACATTAACTTATGTGATCATTAACTTAACCTATTCAAAATTTGTGTGTGTTTGTGCACACACGCACGTGCATGCATTTGTACATCATTGCATAGGAGCCTTCTTCAGGAACTAGAGTAGTTCAAACCCAGAGCTCCATGATGCTGAGAATGACCACACAATTTCCTCCTGCACTGCGTGTTCACCAGGAACATTGTTGGTCTCAGAGCTGGGTTCTAAGATACACTCAGTCTCTTTAGTGATTTGCTTGTCTCTGTGACTGTGATGTTCCAAGACAGAGACTGAGTTCAGGACCAGGATCCTGTGGTTCTCCAGTCCCTGGTAATGCTCTCTGCTACCCTCAGTGAATGTGCGGAGTCTGACATCCTGATCAGTCTCGATTATTCCATAGAAAACAGGAGGAGGAGCTGGAGCAATAGTACAGCAGGTAAGAGCAAAGCAGCTTGCAAAAATGAATGAGTTTACTCCACTTGTTTTGGGGTCCTCCTCAGCCTTGCACACTGCCAACTTAGGTTCAATCCCTGGCAACCCATATGGTACCCTCAGCATCACCAGCGCTGTTCCCTGAGCACAGACCCAAGAGTGCACCCTGAGTACAACCAGGTGTGGCCCAACAAACAAAAAGAAAGATAAAAAGGGGAAAAATCCCAGGACTTTCCCTATGCTTCATGCTTAAAGTAAGTAGTGCAGGACCCCAGGATTTCAACTCTTTGGCTTTGAGACTATTGCCTCTACAAAGCTGATACAAAGCTTACACTAAACTAACAGTGATTTAAAAAGTAATAGATGACTACTGTTTTTTTCCAATTCAAAACATTTTCCGACTTTATTGAGGTGGCTGACCACACCTTGGCAAATCCCCCTCTAAGCTGGAATTCACTTGCTGACCCAGTCCCAGCCTTGGCCTTCTTGTTGACCCCCAGGGTGCTCCATGTATTAATATATTTTTTAACTTCCCGTTATATGAGTCTTGCAGGTTTCTCACCCTGTAGACATTTGGGTCATGATCTTCTGGTTTCAGGAAGGCTGCTGCACAGGATGATGGGATGGTCTCAGAGGTGGGTGGAAGGTAATTCCAGAGACACAGCATCCCTTGTTGCCTGCAGGAAAACTGCTCTTTCACAGAGCTCTGTGGTTTGAGAGATTGCCTGGCCGCCATAACATGACAGTTGGGGACATTCTTGCTTGCTGGCTCTGGGTGTTAGGAAAGGTGAATACCCTTCTTGGCCACCAGCACTCCCTCCTAAAAGAAGAAATTAAAAGGCGAGAATCTGGTTCTTCTTGGGAGTAACATGGCTGTTGTATCTGCAATCCAGGCTGAAAAGTTCAGGGTAATCTTTCATAAAGACCATTTCCATTTATAATTCAAACATCTGTTTGAATTTTTGAATATTTAAAATAGATCCATTTATCTGCATACATCTATTATGTGTATGCTCACACAATTGTATATGTATACATAAATGTATACAGAAATAATTTAGAAGAGTAGGGTTAAATTATAATTGGTGTTTTCACAAATAAAATGTATTAAACATGTAATTTGAAATCACTATATAAAAGAACTAAATGAAACCAAAGACAATTTTTTTAAACCAAAGACAATGTTAAACTTTTTTTTTAAATTTTTTTTTTATTAGTGAAACACCATGAGGTACAGTTGTAGATTTAGAATTTTTTGTGCTTGGGTTTGATTATACAATGATCAGATACCCATCCCTCCACCAGTGTCCATTTTCCACCACCATGGATAATATCCCCCCCACCCCCATCCCTCCATCCCTCTGTGGCAGGGCAATCCCTTGTGTTCTCTCTCTCCTTTTGGGTGTTGTGGTCTGCAAAAGAGGCATTGAGTGGCAAACATGTTCAGTCCATAGTCCACTTTTGACATGCATCTCCCCTCCTGGGAGGATCCTTCAAACACCCTTTATTTGGTGTTCCCTTCTCTATCTGAGCTGCCCTTTCCTCTAGAATGCCCGACTGGCCACTAAACTATGGAGTAATCCTCCTGGTGCTGATCTCAGCTATTCTTGGGTATTAATCTCATATTTTGTTACTTTATGTCCCCCAGATGAATGCAATCTTTCTATGTCTATCCCTCTCTTTCTGACTCATTTCGCTTAGCATGATACTTTCCATGTTGTACCACTTGTATGTAAATTTCATGACTTCATCTTTTCTAAGAGCTACATAGTACTCCATTGTGTAGATGTACCAAAGTTTCTTTAACCAGTCATCTGTTCTTGGGCATTCAGGTTTCTTCCAGTTTCTGGCTATTGTAAAGAGTGCTGCAATGAACAAACAAGTGCAGATGTCACTTCGACTATACATTTTTGCCTCTCTGGGATATATTCCCAGGAGTGGTATTGCTGGGTCAAATGGGAGCTCAATTTCTAATTTTTTGAGAATCGTCCATACTGTTTTTCAGAAGGGCTGAGCCAGTCGGCATTCCCACCAACAGTGAAGGAGTGTCCCTTTCTCGCCACATCCACGCCAGCATTGGTTGCTTTTGTTATTTTGAATGTGGGCCAGTCTCTGAGGTGTGAGATGGTATCTCAACAATGTTAAACTTTAGATTAATACTTTTCTATGATAAGACATTGTCATAATTCTTAAAGATATTATTAAGTATGAACATACACAGGATATATAAATATACAAAACAATGTTTCTACCTTCACCTAGTTGGAGAGTGGAATGTTACAGTCATTTAAATTTTCCTTCTGTTCTGCTGATAGACTTCATGGGCTAAGGCAAATTTTAGTATCAGCTTGTTTGCCCCCACCAATGTGCCCCAGTGATTCACCTTTTGCTTTATCTTTTCTTCTTAGTCAACTGTGGAATTCTTAGACAGGTGTAACAGGTGTGCTTTGACACTGTTATATAGTTTCTAGCTTCCAAGAGACTGACTCACCCTTACAAAAATCAGATTTGATGAGTTAGGATAAATTTTAGCCCCACTAACAAGAGTGATTGAAAAATACTCAGATTATCAGGAATTTAATAAGGGAATGACTTTTTATCTGCTGGACAAATTGAACTATTGAAGGATTCTACAGACTTCATTCCAATGGCAGATGGCAATCTCTTCAAAGAAGGGTTTCAGTTGATGTATCTTATTTTCTTAATTTTCTCAGTGTCCAACAAATAGTTGCATGCCCAGTGCTCATTCAATAAGTAGTTCTTGAGTAGATTCTTCTGACACCAGGGATTCCAAAGAGACCATCTCTTCATTTCACTTCCACCAGTGGGCTTGCAACATAATAAAGGGGACCTCAGTGTGAATGAAGAGGGTCTTCTGAAGATATTCCAAAATTTCAAAACTTTTATAATGAAAGATTATAGTATTGAATAATATGCTTGAATTAATTTTTTATATGTAGGCATTTAAACCTTCCCTGGTTTCTTTATTATTTTTGAACTAAACTATCCTAATTTCTTCAAAATTTCCCAGGACTCAGATCCAATAGACTACATTGAAACTGATCAAACACATTTGAATTTGAATAATTTAGAGAGATAATGTTTCTTACAATTATTTTATCTAATGGAGAAACATATTTAAGAATAAAAGTGACTCAGATGGTAGTCATATAGTGAGTTTCCTTCCTGAAAGTATTTCTTTCTAGTAGTGCTAAGATGAATGGCAAGAAGGGAATTCATTAAAAAGAAATCTTTTAATTGAGCCTTTGTTCAGAAAGCAATATGGAAAACTGATGGCATCTAACTGTGCATGTAGGTAAAGGGAACTGAGTCCCACTCTACATTCTCAAATCAGTCTCTTTTATCCAATATACCACTAAGGGGAAAAGAGGAGTGAGTCTGGGGGATAACTCTCCCTCACCACCTCATTCCCATCTATTTCAGCTTGTCATATGAGCAAATCAAAGCAAAAAAAAAAACCCACATGTAAACTAAAACTACCCTATGAATCAGGGTAATTTTAAGTTTTCCCTGTGGATGAAAACAGATTAATTTGGTACTATGGACAACAATTAGCTAAAAGAGCTTAGATTCCAAAAAAGTGTCAAAGAAAGCATGCCCATTGAGTTTTTAACCCCAACGTGAAAGAAAAAGTTTGAAAAGTATCCAAATCCCCGAAGAATACTTAATCACCTACTTCTAAAGAATACCTCTAATCATGTGATTAATTCTGTGTGAAGTCCCTTGGGACAAGACACTCTCTTGAGCAGATTCCTTTGACCAGATGCACAGACATTAAACTAAAAGATACAGTGAATTGCCTCCTGTACTTCATTGAAGTGGATCTATTTTTGGGGTATATGGTGAAACTCGAAAAATTCAGGTGTCTTCCAAAAACCAAGGTCTAGCTTTGCAAAAGAATGACTTTTTAAAAAAAAAAATGAAGAAGAAGAGGCACAGTAGAGAAATAAAAGTGATAAAGAAGAAGGGGAAAGAGAGGAACTAGCCAAATTGAATCAAATAGGACATATGTCTACAAGCCTGGGGGAGTCAACAGATAATCAGTTGATGATGGTGTCGAAGCATGAGTTGAGTAATGAGGTTGTTTACAGAAAAAAATATCCTACCACTTAAAGGACAGGGATTCACTTGACAATTTGAATACTTGAACTTGACTCTTTATGTGATACTTATCCACTAGATGTCAGTAAACCACCTCATTCTAACAAGATGAGTGTTTTTAGTGTGATTTTTTTTCTACAGATGGATGTATCCCTGAGAAGTTCTTTAAAAAAATTGCAAAAATTAATGGTATTACCAAAAGAATCCTACTTTTATGCCTTATCTGCTTACTATTTAAAATAAACACATCTAGATGATCTCACTTAAATGTTGTATATTTTTTCAGAAAAAGCAAGAAAATGGACAATCTAAAGACAATGGATCCCTGAACTTTGACTATAGAACTGAAGTTACCAAATAATTGGGGGGAGGGGATGAGGAGGGAAAGAAGAACTAGACTAGTGACATGGGGACAGTGGTAGTGGAGACAGAACAGTAACCTGATATGCCACAAACATAAATGCTGACACTATTGCAATAGTACAACAACAAAAACATAGCATCTCCCTCTATGCTGCTCTAAGAAAGAAGAAAAAGAAAAGCAGAAAGAAAACACCACAGTATCTATTTTCTCTGAAATCCTAGATCCAGGATCAACAAAAAAACAGCTGAGCTGAATTGAATGTAACTTTTATTGTGGTCAAATATATTTGATCCATGCCAGGAGTTTTTTCTTCATTCACTCATCACAGCACGGTTCACTTTTTATATTTAAATTATGTATTCTGTAATTTATTACATTTATATTTGTTTCTGGGCTGGAGCGATAGCACAGTGGGTAAGGCGCTTGCCTTGCATGCGGCCGACATGACCGACCCGGGTTCAATTACTCCACCCCTCTGAGAGAGTCTGGCAAGCTACCCAGAGTATCTCACCTGCATGGCAAAGCCTGGCAAGCTCCCCGTGACGTAGTGACATATTCAATATGCCAAAAACAGTAACAATAACGGGTCTCATTCTCTTGACCCTGAAAGAGCCTCCAATATGGCAGTGTGGTGAAAGATGAGTAAGAAGAGGCTGCTAAAATCTCAGGGCTGGGACCAATGGAGACGTTTACTGCTGCCTGCTTGAGTAAATCGATGAACAATGGGATGACAGTGATACAGTGATACAGTGAATAATCTTTCTAGTCATTTTGTATGAACACAGTAAGAGATATATTAATCTTATATGGTGGCTCTCCTGGGGAAATCTCTCTATAGATCCCAGACAACAGTGGCCACGCCAGATTAGTCTTTCCTAACCCTAGCAGGGTCCTTATCTAGTCACATCTCTTTGGGTCATGACAGAATTCGTCCATAACCATACTCTTAATCACTTCACTTAATCACTTAACTTCCCGTTAGTCGTTGATTTGCTTGAGCAGGCGCCAGTAACGTCTCCATTTGTCCCTGTCGCGTGCTAGTGTAGCCCAATGGCATCTGTTCGCTCTGGGAACATGAAGAGCCTCAAACCGATCGTTCACGATCTTGACGAAGAAGTCTGACCATCTGGTAGGTGGGCGGCCAGGCGGTCTTTTGACATCCCGTGGAATCCAGTCGGTAACAGCTCTAGTCCAGCGGTAGTCTTTAACTCTCATTACGTGACCAGCCCATCTGATTTTCGACACCTTGGCAAATGAGACAGCGTCCCTGATTCTGGATCGTTGACGGATGTCAGAACTCCAGATTTTTTCTCTCATTTGAGTGAAATGTGATATTCCAAGCATAGCTCTTTCTATTCTTCTCTGGGAGACCTGAATAGCGTTCTCATCTTGTTTGCGTAGGGCCCAGGTCTCTGAGGCATATGTTAATGCAGGAAGAACAGTGGAATCAAAGAGATGTGCCCGGAGCCGGAGGTTCTTCATCCTCTTAGCTATTTCTTCGACGTTCTTGAAGGCGTTCCAAGCTGCTCTCTTCCTCCTGCACAGCTCGGGTGCCAGGTCATTTGTCATGTTGACTTCTCAACCTAGGTACACATAGCTGTTGCATTCGGAGATGGTCGTTCCATTGAGAGCGAATGGGGCATCAGGAATGAGGCTGTTTCTCATAAACATTGTTTTCGTAAGATTCAGCTGTAGTCATACCTTTCCACACTCACGGTCAAAGTCGGCCAGCATTTGTGCCGCTTGGCTGATGTTTGGTGTTATTAAAACAATGTCATCAGCAAAGTGGAGGTGGTGTAGTTGCCGACCATCTATCTTCACTCCCATTCCTTCCCATTCCAGTCGTCGCATGATGTTCTCGAGGGTGGCACTGAAGAGTTTCGGTGAAATGGTATCACCCTGCCGCACCCCTCTCTTGACATCAACGATCACTTCTTTGTAGAATGGTGAGATCCTGGTAGTGAATCCGCAATACAGCTCACGGAGGATCCTGATGTATTGGGCTTGAATGCCCTGATTGGCTAGGGCTTCAATGACTGCTTCCATCTCAACAGAATTAAAGGCCTTCTTTAAATCAATGAACGTTAAACAGAGCGGCATCTTGAACTCCCGAGAAACCTCAATGAGCTTGGTTATCATGTGGATATGGTCGATGGTGCTGAATCCTTTGAGGAACCCGGCTTGCTCTCATGGTTGTCTTTCATCTAGTGTTCTGCCAATCCTATTTAGGATGACTTGACGGTTTTGCCTGACTGATGTCGCTGTTGTCCCAAAATTTCGAACAGGATCGGACCACTGTCTCCTTCGTGCAAAATTCTACTTCACAGAGCGGGGAGAAAGGGCTGCAAAGTTCAAAAAGAGAACTCCCAGAATGACCACCAAATGGGAACTCTTTGGTACTATTGCAGCAACATGGGAAGATGCCATTGTTGACAACATTGACGAGGAATACGATCGACTGGTTCAGCACCTCCATGAATGTGTGAGGAACGCCAAGAGAGAGATAGCCACAAAAAATCGCCTATCTTCGAAAACTCTTGAGCTAATTCACCAGTGTGGTTTGGCACATGCCTCAGGCAACCGCAAGCTAACGTCCAAGCTCGCAAAGCAGTGTAGAGATGCGATCAAGGAAGACCTCAAAGAGAGAAGAGCAGAAGTACTGGTAGATGCGGCAGAAGCCGGGAAAAGTATTCGTAACGCCCGCCTGTCCTTCGCCAACTACAAGACCAAGACCAAGATTACTGGCCTCCGACGTCCTGATGGATCCATCACATCCTCCAGAACGGCAATGGAGAAGATTATCCATGACTTCTACTCAAATCTCTTCGATAGCCATGTCCACTTGCCGACATACCAAATTCCACATGATGGATATGTCGTTCTCCCTTCCGAAATCCGACACGCCATTTCGTCGGTAAAGAAACAAACAGCACCCGGCCCAGACAAGGTCAGACCTGAACACCTGAAGAACCTGCCGTCAGTACTCATCAATACACTGGCTTGGCTCTTCACACACTACCTGTCTGAATGCAAGGTTCCGTCCCAATGGAAAACCAGCAGAACCGTACTACTGTTCAAGAAGGGAGACATCCATGACATTGGCAACTATTGCCCGATCTGCCTATTGTCTGTCATCTACCGTACTCTTAGCTTATTATAAGTTTTATGGCACTTGGCCTGTCCCGTTTTGATGCCAGGGTTGCTTACAGCTTGCCCAGGGTCCATCCCATCCCTTTGTCAGAACCCTGCTTCTGGGGTGCTAGGAACTAAGGGCAACTGAGACATAAGCCAAATAAATATGACAGATCCCAGGGGTAAATATTATTTGGAGTCAATTAATTCCCAAGTTACAAAAGCATAGCATTAACTCTTTTTGCATCTATACAAAAAGGACATTACTCTAAAGTAAACCGTGCAAAGGACATAAGGGAAAGAAAAAGTAATATTTCACTTACAAATACAAAATTCAGAGTCCTTAGAAAAATATGATCTTACATGCTGCAGGGTCTGATTTGGGGATAATGGTGATTTTAGGGGAAACAGAGCACAGAGATGAGGTTAAAGATCAACACAGAGGAATGGGAGTGCCTTGGGAGCACTGTGTAACTCAATAAACCTAAGCTCCCTGCAGCAAGGGAGAAAGGACAAACCAATGTTATCCTACAGACAGCTCCCAGTCTAAGCCAGGTGTAGCCATACCCGTTGTTGGATCAAAAAAATCTCTGAGTCTCTAAATGGGTGCAAGCACAAAATGAAACACAAAATTCTGTAAAAGTCTTCGCTTACAGCACCAAAATTCAAACATTTCAGTGCTGGGTCACATTAGCCCCGGAAGTAGAGCTGAGATTCAACCCTACTAGATAGGTCTCACTTTGGAAATGGCTATTTTCAACAAATGCAAGGAGGGGCAGCACCCTCTATTGAACTCCACAAGAATCAATTCTGTGTTTTACTTTGTAATTACTTGTGTAATCTCTAAAGTTATGTAAAACATTTGCATCAGCACCCTTCCACCTTAGATTGTCATTTTATGTTCAATATTGACTTTTGGCCATCTTGGATCTGTCCTCTGGCAAGAGATATTTATCAAGGTATTACCTGATACAAATGATTTCTGTTATTCTTGTAAACTCTTAATTGGGTGCATAATTATGAAGTTATATTTTTTTAGAAAAATTAATTTTATAAAGCAGTTTGAGATCAATAAACCTGAGGTCACAGTAAAATTAAATGGAAAATTCAGATAATTACCGTATTTTCTTCTACAGCTTTTCCACTATAAGTATCCTAGACAATTCTAATTCACTCAATAATATTTTTTCGTAAGATAGATGATTGTTGGGAGGTGGGATATGAAACACGGTTGAACTTCGCATCAAATCTGTAATCAAGAAAAAGCAGAACATACATGTGAATACTACTAAAAATCAATGTTTTATTTATACCAATGTTAGATTATAAATGCATTTCAAGTACATGATCAAAAATGGCCTGCTTGGATAAAAAATATAATAGAGGAAAAAAGAGGGATAATGATGTAAATTTTAAATAATTGCATCTTTTATTCCACTGAAAAAAATTATGTCTTACAGTAAACACAATGGAAGGTGAAATGACTATTTCCTCCTATTTTATTAACCATTTTTATGTTGCTTAAATGTGTAGGGTTTTAATTTTTAAAACAAAACAAGAATTATTAAATGTTGACCTTCTACTTGATTTTTTACTATACTGTAAAATTGTGTCAATATGGTAAAAAGAAAATCTGTCTTTGCTAGAAATATTGACGAGTATGTAGGATTGACCCAGGTTGGTTTCCTCTGCCCCTCTCAGAGACTCCAGCAAGCTACTGAGAGTATCCTGCCTGCATGGCAAAGCCTGGTAAGCTCCCTGTGGCATATTCTATATGCCAAAAACAGTAATAACAAGTCTTACAATGGAGATGTTACTGGTGCCCGCTCGAGCAAATCGATGAACAATGGGAGAACAGTACTACAGTGCTACAGTGGATTCTTTAGACGTTATTATATTTTGTTAGTCTTTGGGTCACACTTTCTGGTGTTTAGGGCTTACTTTTGGCTTTGTGCCCAGGAATCACTCCTGGCAGTCTCAGGCAATCATATGAGGTGCTGAGGAAGGAACTTGGGTCAGTGTGTACGAAGCTCTACCCACTGTACTAGCTTTCTAGTCTCCTGTTCTTCAGTGGCAATTTTATATCTGTATATTTTAATCTGCATATTTTATATAAAAAGTTATTTGTCAATTATATAATTTCCAAATAGTAAGTTTTGTTTTCAATTTGTGTCTCCTCTGCAATATTCATTCTTCACTTTCTCCTTTTTAATACATTGACTAGGAATCCCAGGACTAGTATGAATAATGGATAAGAAAGCAGGCAATCTATTTCTGCTTCTTAATTCAATTAGTTAATGTGTATATTATTCATCATACTAGAAATCTATTTTCATTCTATATTCATTCATTAGAGCGATAGCACAGTGGTAGGGCATTTGCCTTGCATGCAGGCAACATGGCCGACCCGAGTTCGATTCCTCCGCCCCTCTCGGAGAGCCTGGCAAGCTACCGAGAGTATCTCGCCCGCATGGCAGAGTCTGGCAAGCTCCCCGTGACGTATTCGATATGCCAAACACAGTAACAACAAAGTCTCCAATGGAGACGTTACTGGGCCCGCTGAGCAAATTGACGAACAACGGGAGGGCCTTTACCTTACCTTTACCTTTGAGAAGATCATATGCTTTTATATTTTGGCCTTTTAAAAAAATAAATTACATTTGTTTTTCTTGATTTTTAGTCCTTTTATTTCTGAAATAAAGTCCACTGGTAATAGTGTATTTTTGCTATGTACTGTTAACTATTAATCTATTATGTTTTATTTATGATATTTGCATCTATGTTACAATGTGATATGTGAGGCTTTACCTATCTTTGTTAGATTTGAATTTTTATCTGTTTTCTCCAATAGTTTGTCTTATTTCATCAAGTTTGTGATTTTGACATATAAATATTATTTAATTTTATTATAATTTAATGAAGTATGCAAAGTATACTTGTAGGAACTGAACACTAACAAATTCTATAATTCAAAAATTCTGAAGTAAAAATGGTTTCAATTCTCAATTTAGTGCAGTTTGCATTCTATAGTTCTATAAAAATGTACATATATATTAGGAGAGGTATACAATAATGTTCACAGTAATATTGTTGATAATAACAAAATATTTGGAATAAATAATGTAATTTTTGATACAACAAATAATAAATTTACAGTATAATTCAGCATCTTTACTTAAGTTTAGAAAAATTACTGTGTAAAAATACAGAAAGAACATGTATAAATATGCATATAATACTATATATACATATATATAAAGTATGACTCAATCTTCATAAAAGCTTTAAACAGATAAAACTACCCATTGTTTGGACATATATTTATTTTATAAAGAAACTACAAAGAAAGGGAAAGATATACTTAATGCAAAATTTCTTATAGTGGCTCAGTATGTGGTTATGGTGGGATGAAATAGTGGCACTCAGAGGGTCTTCAAAGTTAACAGAAACTTTTCTTTAAGTCATGAATAAATGGGTGTTTTCAGTCATCACTTTTGAACTATCTATATTATTATTCTCTTTTGCATATATTTTTTATTTATTTCTATAACAGATTGTTAAAACAGCAGAAATTCATTATCACAATCCTGGAGGCTACACCAAGGTGGGAAGAGGAATGTTTCTGCTGGGTGCTCTAAAGAAGCACCTTGGGTGATTTTTATAGCTTCATCTGGCTTCTGAGACCCACAAAATAGGGGAGGCAGGAACTTTTCTCAAGATAGTAAAATCTAACTATAACAAAACCATAGTCACTATCATTCTTATTGGTGAAAAGCTGAAAACATTCCCTCTGAGATCAGGTACATAGAAAGGATGCTCACTGTCCAAGCTACTATAGTATTAGAAGTCCTAGCAACAGCAATTAGGCAAGATAAAGAATTCAAAGGAAACAAATTGGAAAAGAGTAAGTCAAACAATCACTGTTTGTAAATGGCATGATAATATACATAGAGGACCATAAAGAGTTCCCTGAAGGCTCTCATAGGCTGGAGCGATAGCACAGCGGTAGGGCGTTTGCCTTGCATGCAGCCAACATGGCCGACCTGAGTTCGATTCCTCCACCCCTCTCGGAGAGCCCGGCAAGCTACCGAGAGTATCTCGCCCGCACGGCAGAGCCTGGCAAGCTCCCCGTGACGTATTCGATATGCCAAACACAGTAACAACAAAGTCTCCAATGGAGACGTTAATGGGCCCGCTCGAGGAAATCAATGAACAACGGGAGGGCCTTTACTTTACTTACTTTTACAGCAAAGCGGCCAGCTACAAAGTCAGTACAAAAACTTGGCCTCACTCCTACATGCAAATAATGAAAAAGAGAAAAAGATCAAAAAGTCTAATCCATCCAAAATTGTACCCCAGACCATTAAATACTGAGGAATCACATAAACAAAATGTGAGTTAGCTATTTGCTTGAAAATTTTAAGTTACTTTAAAAAAGGATAGAACATGATTTTAGGAAATATGAAACAGAGCAATACAGAATGTGAAAAAATATTCCATGTTCATGCATTTGAAGAGTAAATATTGTCAAATGACCATACTACGCAAATGATTATATGGATTCAATGCAATCTTCATACAAATTCAGATGCATTCATCGAAGACTTAGGTCAATCAATAATAAAACAATTGGAAGGTACTCATTACTTAATTTAAAGCTACATTATTAAACTATAGCCAATACAATGAAATTATACTGAAATAAGGAAAGACTATAACCAATGAGCTAGACTAGAGTACCCGAAGACCTTGCCCAGACTTATGATCAACTGATTTTCACCAAGAGAAATGGGTTCTTGAAGTAAGTAAAGACAGTCTCTTAAAACAATGCTATTTGGAAAATTAGATAACCACATGTTAAAAAAAATGAAGTTGTATCCATACCCCACTGTGCACAAAAGTCACACTGTATACAAAAGTCAATTAAAATTGTTCCAAAGACCATGATATCAGACCAGAATCCATAATGTAGATTGAGGAAAATATTGGCAGAATGCCCCAAAATTTGGAATCGTTTTTAAATGCCTTTACCATTGGTAAATGATCACGATCACGATCATCCTGTTGTTCATTGATTGCCTCGAGCAGGCACCAGTAACGTCTCCTTCTTCCCTGCCCTGAGATTTTAAAAGAGCCATATTCAATGCTCTTCCAGGGTTAGGAGAATGAGACCCATCGTTGTTACTGGTATTTGGTGTATTGAGTACGACACGGGAAGTTTGCCAGACTCTGCCATGCAGTCAGGATACTTTTGGTAGCCTGCTGGGTTATCCAAAGGAAAAATGAGATAATAAGATGTTTCTGGGAGCTGAGTTTTATAATCTTTGCATCTTGGCTGTTGATGGAACCAATCTGGTCCCGGTGGCAGCTGGTGGGTGTGACACCTACCTACTGGAAGATAGGGAATCTGGGTGGAGAACGTCAAGTCCCAATCTGAGCAGGCTTGGAGATCTCAGCTTCAGGACCCACATGCTTGGGTTTCTCTGTCGGTTCCTTCATACATGAGACTTGTCCGGAAGTGTGGAGAGTGGACTCAGCATGGCTGTGTCTGGTTCTGGAGGTCTTCGGCTGTTGGGGCTCTGCCCGGGGTGGGGGGGGAGGGAAACTCAACCCACCCCCCCCCTCCAAGGGGCCCTGGTGATGATAGCCAGGAGTGGGGGCAGGAGACTCTGTTAAATTGGTAAATGAAACAGAAACAAAAATGAACAAACAAAAATGAACAAACATAAAATTAAAGAGTTTTTGCATGGAAAAATAAACATGGGCTAAAGAAAAAAGATGCACAGCTGAATGAGAGAAAATATTTGTATTCGACACATCAGACATAGGTTTAATATATAAGATACATAAATACAAAGATGAACAACTACAAATAAAAACACTCCTAAAACTCTGTCAAAATGTGGAAAGAAAATGAACAGATGCTTCCATGAAGAAGAGAGATAAATGACCTGGAGGCACATGAAAATGTGTTCATCACCACCTATATTCAGGAAAATTCAAATATAGACAGTATGTTATCATCTCAACCAGCAACAATGGCACATATTTAAAAAACCCGTGGACAATTTATGTTGGCAGGGATGTAGTAAAAAAGGAACTTTCATCCACTGATGATGGGAATATTGTCTGGTTCAATCCCTGTAGAAAACAACATGGAGATTTCTCAGAAAATTAAGAGTAAGGTTTACTTCTGACCCAGAAATTAACTTCTTGTGTCTATCCCCAAAATACAAAAACCACATTTATTCAAAGGACAGATGCACATAATTATTCACCGTAACATTTAGCACTGAAGCTTGGATATGGAACCAGCCTCATCATATGAACAACAGCTGAGTGGATAATGAAGGTATGGTGTATGTACACACTGAAATAAATGCAGATGCAAGGAATGATGTAATTAGCTGCAACTTGCATGGAAGGGGAGGATATCATGTGCAATGAAAATCAGAAGGAAAAAGACAAATCTCAGATGGACTTATCTGTGGTATATAGAGTAAAAGGACAAGAGGAAACACAGTAATAAAGGGGTGGTACCTAGATTACCCTGGAACCTGGATATGGTAGGAAAGCAACTGAAGGGGATGGAGCAAGAAGGTGATGGAGGATAATGGGGGGAGGGATAGGGGCCATTAACTATATATATGAACCACAGAACCAACAAAACTGAAAGCACAAGATCCAAAATACAACAGGAAAACTTAAAATGCTCCTGTCATGGAGTCAGGCTGGGGGTCAGGGGAGGACACTGGGGACATTGGTGAAGGGGAATTGACACTGGTGATGGGGTAGGTATGGGCACATTGTATACCTGAAACTCAACTATGAATAACATTGCAAATCATGGTGCCTCAATAGAAAATTAATTAGAAAAATATTCCTGCGTCACTCCAGTTTAAGTATTTGTCTTCATTTGGATTCCTTTGCAGTATAAGCCTTGCATGTTTCCTCATTATATTAGGGCATGGGTCACTGGACTTACAACCTGCCCTAAATCCAGTATAATCTAATTTAAGATTTTGCTATTTATATCTACAAAGACCATATAACCAAATAAATTTGCAACCTAACATTACAAATGAATGAGTTTTGGGAGAATACTACTCAACCAATTGCTCTTACCATATTTCACTGCATAACTATTGCATCCTGTTGTTTCACTATAAAACCTGGTTTATAACCTTTTATTCCATAACTGTTGCATGGTAGAATTCTGTTTGTCATGCTGTTAAAAGATAAACAGAGCAGCAATGTGTTCACCAGTGGCATATGGACATGCATTTGTCTTTGTGTACTGTGAGCCACAACTGAGAGTATTTAGTGCACATGCATTGTCAGTGTGTGTAAACAAATTCTCTAAAGACCACTTCTATCATTTCAAAAGTGAGTGATTGATGAACAGTGATTATCAATTGATGCTTGCTGGAAATGTTAAGCATTTCCTTAGAACTTTTTATCATGTAGTTCATTAAGAGTTGGGACCTTACCACATGAGCAGTCATTAAAAACTTCAGAAAGATGGGGATTTTGAATGTAGTAGATGGAGCTGAAGATGGTGCATGGTGATAAATTGAACTAAGTAAACTAACTTATGTGAGCTAGTGCACAGGATAATAAACCAATGATGGTGGCATAACATCTTTGAGAATCATCAATAGGACTGGGAACTGAAGAGGCTAAGGGGACGGGAGGGGTTTTACAATAGGCAGTGGTGGAGGGATTTTGAAACACTCACGGAGAGACTGGTGTCAGTTTTAAAACAATGACTTCAATCCTAGTGTCAACTATAATAATTTCATAAAAATGAATAAAATATTTCTGGGGTGCCACACTCAACAATGTGCAGGGCTTACTTGTGGTTCTGCACTCAGGGATCATGTCTGGTGGTGCTTGGGGGATCAAATCCTGGTTGGCAAGTGCAAGGCAAGCACTGCACTCACTCTGGCCCTAAAGGAGTTTAAAGTAATACAGTCACATTTCTTTAAAAAAAACTTTACATAATGGCCACACACCACTGTTGTTTTGTATTTGAGTCTCACCTGGAGGTGCGCAGTGTTTGCTCTTAACTCTTTCTGTTCAGAGATCACTCCTGGCAGTTCTTGGGGTACTAGGTGTGGTGCCAGGGATCCAATCAGGGTCGGCTGTGTATAAGGCAAATACTTTAACCCTTTATTTTGGCCCATCATATACCACTATTTTTTTGCAAAAAATATTGACCAAAATCAATGATGATTAGGCAGCTATATATGGTAGTTAATTAATTTTTAAGCACTTTAAAAAATTGAATCACCGTGAGATAGAGTTACAAGCTTTCATGTTTGAGTTTCAATCATACAATGATCAAACACCCATCCCTCCACTAGTGCACATTCTCCACTACCAATGTCCCCAGTATATACTCCCCCCTTTCCAACCCTCCCCCTGCCTCCATCGTAGACAGTTACCCCTATACTATGTCTCTCTACTTTTGGGCATTAAGGTTTGCAATACAGATACTGAGAGGTTATCATGTTTGGTCCTTTACCTACTTTCAGCACACATCTACCATGCTGAATGATTCCTCCATCATTGTCTTAATGATCCCTTCTCTATCCCAGCTGCCCCAGCTTATAGGACAGGCTTCCATAAAGTAAACACTTTTTAAAAAGTACTTTAGAACTATAGGTTTTTCCTTTTCTATGTATTTGAGAAAATTTATTTTGGGAGGCTTTTTTGGTCACACCTAGCAATGCCCAAAGGTTATTCCTGGATCTACATTCAGGAATCACTCCTGGCAGTGCTCAGTGGACAATATGGGATGCTGGGGATTGAACCTGGTGCAACCACATGCAAGACAAATGCCCAACTCTCTGTGCTGTTGCTCTGGCACTATGTTTCTAATTCTTAAAAAAAATGTGTCCCTTCTATCCCAATCCTCTTGTGAGTTTTGTTGTAAATTGATGTTAAATCTTGCAAAAAGTTTTCTTTGAATTTATTGATATATAATTTTCCCCAAGGGTTGTGGTACATTAAATTCATGGATTTCAGTATGTTTTACTATCCTTTATCCCTGAAATAAACCTTAGTTGGTCATGACGTTTGATCCTTGTAATGTATTACTGAAATCAGCTCACTAAGATAGAAGGATTGAGGATTTTTGAATAATATGAGGGATATTAATTTGAGCTTTACTGTTTCTTATTTTTATTTTGGATAACACCTGGCAGTGCTTGGGAATACTCATGGTTTGGTACTTGGGATTCCTCCTGGTAGTGTTTGGTGGACCATACAATACTGGGGCCTGAACTCAGGATTCTGGCATGCAAAGTGTGCTTTTCAACCTATTGGTGATCTCCCTGGTCTCTCTGATTCTCTTTCAGTGATGGTTCTGAAAAACTACCAGAGTCAACGAACTTGTCAGTAAAGTGGCAGACCACAAAATATGTTGCATTCATACAAGTGAACAATGAACTGGATAAGAAAAATCTAAGATACAGTAGTGCTTGAAATTGCATAAAAAACAAATACTTAGGAGTTAACTGACAATGAAGAAGACAGTTGTAGATATTTTAAGAGAACAAGATACAACAACAGAAATTATTTTTGAAATTTTTTTTAATTGGTAGAATTAACATTGTGAAAATGTCTACAATACCTGACATCATACATATATAATGCATACACATTTTAGTGAAGTATTTATACTCCAATAACAGAGCAAGAAGGTAATTAGCAGCGAGGGCATAAGCTAGGAATAGGCTTGACGAGGGTTTGACCATAGCACCACACAGTCTCCAGAGCATCAGCAGGTGCAGCCTGTGGCAGATGAGTACAGAGAAGTTATGGTCTACATACACGTACAAACATACAATAAAATGCTGCTAAGCTATGGGAAAAGATAGAAATCTTAATTTTTTTCAACAACAGGTTGAACTGGAGAGGATCATGCTAAGTCAGAAGAGGAAGACAAAAATAAGATGAACTTAATCATCTATGATATACAGGCAAATAAAGCAAGTGGATAAAATAATGTTCAATCAAAACAAACTCTTTCAAGTTGATGATAGTTCTGAGTTTATCAGGGGCAGGGACAGTGGAGAGAAGGGCCCAATGAACTGTGGTAAAATATAATGTCACATTGATTGTAGCTGTGTGATAACTTTGTTTCCCTAAACGTAAAAGCATAATCACTCCTACAAACCAATGTCACTTTAACAAATATACATTTTAAGATGTAATCCGTTTTTGTTCTTAAAGATATACTTTTTTGTCTTAAGCCTGATGGTGCTGTTTCCTTTTTGTGCTAGTCCTACGCTGTTTCCTGTGATTTATTTATTTTTCCAGTTAACTTGGCCTAGAAGCAGTGGATAACTAGTCACCTTATCCTTGGGGACTCAAGGTGTTGGTTTGCATTTGTACCATCTCAGTGCCCACAGGAATATTGCCAGTATCTGTTTCTCAGATCTCATAGAAGGATGAATGGATGAATGTGTCTTATACTTGACCATTAATAACTGTACTTACCTGTGGCTTGGGTTGGAGCAATAGCACAGTGGGCAGGGCGTTTGCCTTGCAAGCGGCCAACATAGCCGACCTGAGTTCGATTCCTCTGCCCCTCTCAGAGAGCCTGGCAAGCTACTGAGAGTACCTCACCAGCACGGCAAAGCCTGGCAAGCTACCTGTGGTGTTTTCGATATGCCAAACACAGTAACAAGTCTCACAATGGAGACGTTACTTGACCCGCTCGAGCAAATCGATGAATAATGGGAGGACCATAACCGTGAACTGTGGCTCTTGATCATTTGAAACTATATGTATGTACATTTATATATAAACACATATATAGTTAATTAAATAGTTAATTAAAAATCACAATCTTTGCAAGGACATTTTTTTCAACCAGCCATTCTCACCTTTGTTCCTTTTCTCTTCAAATTTTGATTGTCTTGGGAGTGATTGGTGACCACTTTTGTACTTTAGCTCCTAGACATGGCATCCCAGTAGTTATAATCTCAGAAAAGTGCAGGGTATGAGTTGACAGTGTTTAAGATGGTCTGATAAGGTAGTATACATTTTGCTTTGTTAAAAATTTTAATATTGAAATTTATTTTAATTTTTTTTTGATCACTTGACATTTTTTAGCCTTGGTTCTTAGAAGATTTCATGCTTAAAGCTAGAAAATTGAGCCATGGTTCAGAGACACAGCAGTGAGTCCTGGAAGATATTGCAGATCCAGAGATCTCTCCGAGCCCCATACTGAGCCAACTTCACTGGGGCATCCCAGATGGAGCAGGTGCAGTCTCCCCACCTGCCCCAGATGGAATCCTGTCTACCTAGAGCTTCCACAAGCAAGGGCCAGGTATGCAGGTGCCAGGACTAAATCTCCAGACCGCATGGGGACAGAGGACTCAGGCTGTCTCTCCCCAGCTCCCTGCCCATTCAGCCAACTGACTGTCCCACTCACAATTTGCCTCCTGGAGTCATCTTATAGCACCAACAGCCCTGGTCCAGAGATTCCCTCCCAATTGAATCCCAAAATGGATTAGTGCCCTACGAAGATGTCTCTGAAACCCAAACATTTACAACCTAGAATCCCATGATAATCTAAATGAGCAATGGAAAGTACATTATCTAGCGTCTGTCCTGACAGGTAGGCTTGAACGGTGGTGGGAAAATTTGAGCAAAACATAATGCCCAAAAGTAGAGAGAGAGTATTGGGAAAACTGTCTGCCATAGACATGAGGACTGGGATGCGTGACAGGGGATATTGGGAACATTGGTGGTGGAAAATGTGCACTGGTGGAGAGATGGGTGCTCGATCATTGTATGGCTGAATCTCAAACATGAAAACTTTGTAACGCTATCTCACAGTGATTCAATAAAATAAAACATAAAAAAGCTAGAAAATTATCATTGTTATAGGATTGCTAAATATGTGTTTTTCTATAATTCTAGAAATCTAAAGTTGACTTTCATATTCAAATATATTTGGCTTTTAAATGATTGGATTAAAATTTTTAAAGACCAACTGTGTAGTAATTTCTGAAACTTTTTTTTTCTTTTTGGGTCACACCCGGCAATGCACAGGGTTATTCCTGGCTCTGCACTCAGGAATTAGTCCTGGCGGTGCTCAGGGGACCATATGGGATGCTGGGAATCAAACTCAGGTCGACCGCGTGCAAGGCAAATGCCCTACCCTCTGTGCTATTGCACCAGCCCATTTTCTGAAATTTTTAATTCAATGGCATAAAAAGGTAATGCACATGAATATTCCTTTTCATTTCTATTTGGTATTCTATTATATGTATATATCACAGTTTATTGGGTTACCTTGTAAAATGTTCAAATTTGTGGTAAAAATATGTAACAAAAGTGCCACTTTGGTACAATATGGAAAGTATCATGCTAAGCGAAATGAGTCAGAAAGAGAGGGATAGACATAGAAAGATTGCATTCATCTGGGGGATATAAAGAAACAAAATATGAGATTAATACCCAAGAATAGCTGAGATCAACACCAGGAGGATTACTCCATAGCTTAGAGGCCAGCCGGGTATTCTAGGGGATAGGGCAGTTCAGATAGAGAAGGGAGCACCAAATGGAGGGTGTTTGGAGGATCCTCCCAGGAGGGGAGATGCAGGTTGAAAGTAGACTGGACTGAACATGTTTGCCACTCAATGCCTCTTTTGCTGACCACAACACCCAAAAGGAGAGAGGGAACAAAAGGGAATGCCCTGCCACAGTGGCAGGGGGGGATGGGGGGATGGGGGGGATGGGGGGAGGGATATTATCCTGGTGGTGGAAAATGGGCACTGGTGGAGGGATGGGTATTTGATCATGGTATGACCGAAATCCAAGCACAAAAATTTGTAAATCTACAACTGTACCTCATGGTATTTCACTAATAATAAAAAATAATAATAATAATAATAAAAGAAAGTAGTTTAATAAACATATCAAAAATCTTAAAAAAAAAGTGTCTCTTTAACCACTTGTTAAAAGCTTCTTGGTTCAGTAACATTAGGTACATTTTACATTGTTGTATCCCCATAATGACAATTTCTCTTGAAATTGTTTGTTGTCTGAAACTGAAGCCCTGTACCCATTTATTTTTATTTTTCTATTTTATAAAGTAGTTCATAATATTTGATTAAATTTAATATTTGAACACCAATCCTACTACCATTATGCCTTCCCACCACCATACTTTGGATGTTACTATCCAGAACCCCAACCCCTGCCCCAAAGCAGAACTAAAATGATATATTTTGATTGTTTGGTATGAGAAACAGCTGAAAATGCTACAAAAAAGTATCCTTAGTGGAAAGAGTGCGAAGATGTTGTATTTCACCCAGGGGCCATTAAGACCCTTCAGAACAGATCACTAACATGTTGCTAAAGGTTGATCCTTGTGTGCTTATATATATATATATATATGTATATATATATACAGACATACATATATGTATCACTTGATCACTTATAATCCCATTACTCATTGATTTGCTTGAGTGGGCACCAGTAACGTCTCCATTCGTTGCTGCTGTGTGCTAGCATAGCCCAATGGCATCTGCTTGCTTCAGGAACACGAAGAGCCTCAAAACATTCGTTCAGGGGCATATATATATATATATATATATATATATATATATATCAGTATATATATGTAAAAAAACATTTCTAAGATTGGTTACCTCCTACTTTGAACCCCATCAAAAGTGGTGTGGTACTCTTGGAGTGTGGATAGGGTGTGGTATGAATTGTCCAAGAATAGGTTCACTTATGGGTGAGACTAGGCCTAAGCATGTGGAGAGTGGCCGTGAGCATGGCAGTGGCTGCGTTTTGGAGGCTTTTGGCTGCCGGGACTGGGTCCCTTGGGGCAGGGAGGGGTCTCATCCACTCTTCTCCAGGTTGCCCAGAGTGAAGTAACTTGGAGCGGGGTCCTGCAGTCTGGTTATGGTGAGTGTCGTGTTATTCTCCCTTCCAGGAGAGAAGAACAGGCGATCTGAATGGTAGCCAAAGACAAGATTATCTGGCTCCAGCCAGAGGTGGTTTATGAAGCCCTGTTAATTAAAGACTTCTCATATCTCCCAGCCCCTGTCTGGGAATATGTCTGGGAATATTCCACTTTCTGTTTCTGAGTTTGATTATTCTAGGCCCCTCATATATGTTTCTTCACTCATTCACTCAACATAATGTCTTCAAGGTACACCTATGTTGTAGCATGTATCAGAATCCCTTTCACTTTATTTTTTAAAAAATAACGTAGGGGTACTTCTGTTTGTTCAGCCTTTGATTAAACTGATTGAATTGGGCATGAACTTCACATTACTTTTTTTATAACTCTATCACCGTGAGATAGAGTTACAAAGCTTTCATGTTTGAGATTCAGCCATACAGTGATGAAACCCCTATCCCTCCACCAATGCACATTTTCCACCACCATTGTCCCAAGTATCACCCCCCCCCCTCCCCCCCGCTCACATACATACACATCCCAGTCCTCACCCTGCCTCTATGGCAGACAATTTCCCGAATACTCTCTCACTAATTTGGGGCGTTAATTTTGCTCGAATTTTCCCACCACCATTCAAACCTACCTGCCAGGGCCAGACACTAGATAATATATTTTCCATAGCTCATTTCAAATATCACAAGAGCTCACGTGGGCGCGATTGTAAATGTCAATTTCTATATTGTAAATGGTTGGGTTCCAGAGACATCTCTGCATGGCACTAATCCATTTTGGGATTCAATTTGGAGTCTCTGGGCCAGGGCTGTTTGTGTGCTAAGATGGCATCCAGAGGCTAATTGTGGGCATGATAGCCAGTCTTCTGCACAGGTGGTGACCTGGGGAGGGACAGCCCAGGTATTCTAAAATGTGTGGCCTGGAGATTTAGTCCTGAACCCGAATACCTAGGCCTTGCTTTGAAAGCTCTTGGTCACTGGGATTCCATCTGGAGTAGGTAGGGAGACTGCACCTGCTCCATCTGGCATGTCCTGGTGATATTAGCTTGATACGGGGCCCGGAGAGATCTCCGGCACTGTGCTGTCATCAGGGACTTGCTGCTATGTCTCTGGGCCAGGGCTGCTGAAGCACTAAGATGGTGCCTGGAGGCTAATTGTGGGTATAACAGCCAGTCTTGTGGGCAGGTGGGGACCCAGGTCCTCTGCCATCATGCGGCCTGGAGATGTAGTCCTGGAACCCGCATACCTGGGCCTTGCTTGTGGAAGCTCTTGGTCACCAAGATTCTATCTGGAGTAGGCAGGGAGACTGCACCTGCCACATCTGGGATGTCCTGGTGATATTGGCTCAGTATGGGGCCCGGAGAGATCTCTGGCACTGTGGTGTCTTTCAGGACTTGATGCTGTGTCTCTAGGCCAGGTCTGTTGGTGTGCTAAGATCCACATTACAAAATTTTCAGCAGATTATATTTTGGTTAGATCCATCCTGAGATGGTGGAGTCAGGCTTGGGGTATGGCGGCAATTTTGGATTGTTGAAGCAAGTGGCTGCTGGGGACTCTGCTTGGGTGGGCACAGGCCAACCCGTTCCCTACAATTTACTCCAGATTGTTCAGCCATGTATGGGTTTGAGATTAGCTGCGGCTTTTGATCTCTTTCGAGATTTATTTAGGGGTCTCTGAGGTAAGGCCAATAGTAGAGCTTACAGGGAGGCTCTGGAGTTGGTTCATGGGGGTGACTGCCAGTTCTTCCATGTGTATTGGGAAGTGGGGGGAGTAGCCCATCCCAACTCTGAGGAGCTGCTATAAATGAGCCAGAGGTGTTTTGTGGGTGTGACTCCCACATACCTAACTTTTGGCCTTTTAATTTCTTGGTAAACTTGTTCCCAAGTTGTTGGGGTCTGGCCAAAGGCACAGCGGCAATTTTTGGGTATCAGGAAGCCTGAGGCAACATCAGGCTGCTGATACACTTGGCCCACAGGTACAAGTTGATCTGTTGGTGGCACCATGCACCTGCCCTTTCACTTTAGGTCAAATAATAGCCCATTGTATGGATAGATCACATCTTCCCATTTATCTCTTAATGGGTAGTAGAATAGATCCACCCTTTATTGAATGTAAATAATATGGGAACATAAATACATAAATATCTTTCAAATATGTTTTCCATTCATTTTAGTAAAAACCTAGAAGATAAATTTCTGAACCATGTGATAACTGTTTTAAGTTCTTGATCAGTTATGATGCCATTTTCTATAGTGGCTACATCATTTTATGCTTGTTGTTCTTTTTCTGTTTTTTTTTTTTTGAAGTCTAGCATCACTAGACGACATCTAGTGATGCTCAGGGGTTACTCCTGGTTCTGTACTCAGGAATTATTCTTGGCAGTGTTCAAGGGACCATATGGGATGCCAGGAATTAAACCTGGGTTGGCTGTATACAAGGCAAATGCCCTATCAACTTGCCCTACATCATTTTAAAGTTTCTACCTTTCTATTCTTCTGTTGATGGGTTGTTGCTAGTTTTGACTATTATGTATATCAAAAGTATTTTATATATTTTTGTTCTGTGAGTTCTCATGTAAGCACTTATGTATAGGTGCACATTTTTATTGAGTTATTCTTGCCCCAGAGTGTAGACATTCATTCACTTTTAATAGGGAATGCCAACTTTACTCAGAGCATTTACACTGATTTACATTACTGCAAGTAGTGTTAGAGTTCTAGTTATCCTCTGTTCTTGAAGAAAAGAATCATCAAATGTTAATTTTTTCATTTTGATGACTATGTAGGGTATTTCATTATGACTAATTGCTTTGATTCTCTTGGATATGATTTCTGATGACTTAGATCACCTCTTTTATTAAGTGTTCAATCTAAAACTTTTATTTTAAATAGATTTTTTGTCTTTTAATTATTTTTAGTACTATTTATTATATATTTTGGATATAGTTTTTTTTGCTGAATGCCTACTTTCTAAATAGTTTTTTTCATCTATTGAAAATGAAACTTGTTTTTTCATTTAGGCCTTATAATTAAAAAACTTAATTATTCTTATATATTCTATCACTTTCATCAAAATTTAGTTTTTTAGTTACATTCCTAAATTATTATTAATCTTCCTAAATATTTATTTTATATATATTTTTAAATTCAGTTCTATTCCTTAATTACTTATGTGTCATATGAAATCTTAAATTATCTAGGACATTTTAATATGCCCGAAAAGGAAAAGAAGATACCTGTCTTATTTTTAATATTCTTTATTTTGCTTTATGCATTGAATAAAGATTTATAACTACTTACAAGACATACTGTGAAGTAGATATTCTTATCTTGATCCTGGTTTTAGTGGAATTAGCTCCAATAATCTGCTGTTTAAAATATTATTTACTGTGGAGTTTTCATGTTTATATAATATCCTATTTTACTTTGAAGAACCCCAGAAAGATGCTGAATGTGAAGTTCTAACTGCAATTTTAATAAGTGTAGTATTTAAACTGAGTCAACTTATCTCTTGCCTCTAATTACATTAAATCAGCCTTCTTTAAGACACTGCTTCTTCATTTTGTAACTGAAGTTTTTCTTTGATTACATTTCAGTCAATTTCTCTTACAGATATTTAAAAAACATATCTTTCAAGTGTGACATGTGATGACATTGTAGATTCAATTTTTTAATTAAAAATATATTGGTCAATACCTAATTAATTGATTTTGTGATTCTTTAATGATTCACAGCCCATAGTTAAATTCATTTGTTTCAAAGTTTTTTAATAGATATCTTTTTCTAGCTCCTGGACTGGGATGAATAAGAATTCAATGAGACTGGGAATAGTTGAGGGCATAGTATATCTCATAGTACTTGAAAATAGTATCCTGAGGCATCCTTTAATCATTAGCACAATTTAGACATTTTTACAGAACTGAGACTATTTGTAAATCATTATTCTTTGTACAGAAAATTTGAAATATCTTCTGGTTAAGTTAAAAAAACTAAATTATAGCTATATTAGCTGCATCAGTCAATGACTGAAATGATAATACTATATAAAAAATAATTGTGAAACTTCAGTGGCATGCAGCAGCTATTAACTTCGTCACCCACTGTGATCGGTAGGCTGGTTGGAGTGATGCCAGCTTAGAGTCAGTGATTTCTTCAAAACTATAGTATGTGTTCAACGTTGAGTCAGCAGCTACAAAGGACTTGCTTTCCTTACGGAAAATGGTAGAAGTGTAAGAAGGGAAAGCAACTTTAGAAAAGTCCTAAGACGCTGAAACATTAATGACACTTTTTTTTGTTTGTTTTTGTTTTTTTATGTCAACATGCCCTTGGCCAAGCCAAGTCACAAGTCTGAGGCCACTGTGAATAGAATGCACAGGGTAAAGTGAAGGATAAAAATAAGAATGAGAAAGGAAGGGTTCTTTATCAATCACTGACTCCATTCTTAATAAACAACAATTCCCAAATCTGACTCCATTCACTTCTTTATAGCCATTGCTCCAAATAAGAAATATGTTACCCTCTTTTCTTAGAGAATATTTAATTCATTGATAAAAAATCTCTTTGCTATAAAAGAGTTGCATTTTTACTCTACATTAAATTATCTTTCTGTATATTTAGTTAACTTTTTTATAATTTTATTTTATTTTTATAAATTTGTTCACAATAAATCATTACATTAATGTTCAAACACCAATTCCACAACCATGCACCTTCCAATCACCATGAGGGGAAAGTTTGTGAAGATAGTTGTATTTCATCCTGGAGATTACAAGCATGTATGTTAAACCCAAACCAATGTGTGCTACTTTTGGTACATCAGTGGCTAGATTATGAGAGGTTGCTCCAGGAATTCTGAAATTTAGAATATAATTATAGATAAGATTCACTCATGGGTAAGACTTTCTTATTGGCTGTTGATGAGATTATATGGCTCTGGGGGCAGTTTGTGGGTGTGATTGCCAAATTACTGGAAAACTTGGGAGGTGGGGGTAGGAGGCCCAGTTTTGCTCCAAGTGAGCTTGAAGATTCAGTCATGGGTCCCTCATACCTGAGTTGTTTTGCAGGTTATCTCATGGGAGAAGCCCATCAGAGTCTGTGGAGTAGTCTTGAGCATAGCTGCAGTTGAGTTCTGGAGGTTTCCGGCTGCCAAGGTTCTGCTGGGGCAGGTAGGGAAACTCCACCTGCACCCTGAGTTGTCCCAGGGAAGACAGCCTGACACGGGGTCAGGACATAATCTGGGAGCTTTATTTCAGAGTCTCTGGATCTTGGCTGTTGATGAGATTATATGGGGCCAGGGGCAGTTTGTGGGTGTGACTGCCACACTGCTGGAAAACTTGGGAGCTGGGTGGGGGGAGGAGGCCCAGTCCCGCCCTGAGTGAGCTTAGGGATCTCAGTCATGGGTCCTGCATTTAGTTAACATTTTATATATTCATAGTATTCTATAGAAAATATATTAAACTTTTCTACAGTTATTTAGGATTCCTATGGATATATGTCCTTTAGATAATTTTGTTATTTTGGGGTATCAATGCATGATACATTTTTAAAATTATTTTTCAAAAGTAATGCTCTTTCAAAGATAGCTTTCTTTGTTTCTCCTTTTCTAATATTCCTGGCTGCTGTTGTACTTACCGGGGGCCCTGTTTGACTGTAGCCATCACTGAGGGTATCCCTCACTCGTAACTGTGCTCATACACGTGTTCTTCTGGGATTGAGATCCTGTAGCTGTGCTGATTGTTTTGTTTTGAGACCATTCTGGAGCTTGCACTTGTTTTTGCCAGGGTTTGTGCTCATAACTATAGTGCTCACACATCTTGTGTTTGTGGTACTCACAGGGGCTTGTACACTTCATTTTAGTGCTTGTACATATCGCTGTGCTTGGGGTGGCATAGAGAAGTGATAACACGGGTTTCCCAGTGCGTGTGGCACTAAGGGGGATTAGATCATCACCAAACACTCGCAAGGAAGATGCCACCACTGACCACTGAGTTATGCTCTGGGCCCAACGTGCTAATGCTTCACTTCTTGTAGAAAAGATCCAGTTATAGTTAAAAGAAAAAAATAATAGCTCTCACACATATGGAAAATATTTCTTAATTCCCTTTATGATGAATTTCACTTTGACTATATAGTTTTGGTCTCTGTAGAGCCAGTACAGTTACTTAATTAAGAGAAGCTCTAAATTAAAAACATTAATTCATTGTCTTTTTAAATTAATTCATGCTTTGATTCATGTCCTGAATGCAATTGTGGAACTATTTCTCAGAACAATATGAAGTCAATAAATGAAGTTTTATATGGTAGAAATCAGTATAAACCTAATTCTAGTTTTTCCTCAGTGTTTTGTATTGGTGTTTGGAAAACAATGCTACATGGGCCAAGTGTGCCCACTATTTATTTTTGTAAATACAATTTACTAAACTATGATCATGCTGCATACTGCAGACGGGTAAGGATAGCTTTGTGTTATAACAGCAGGTTTGAGTTCTTGCAATGAAGACCACATATCCACAAAGGTCAAGAGAAAAACTATCTGATTACTTACAGGAAAATTATGAAAAATATGAACAATTATAAAAATGCATTTATTAATAAATAAATTATCTATTAATTAATACATATTTTCCAGTTACATCATGACTATTGGACTTATTATTTTTTAAGAGGACTGTCTAGTAAACCTAGCCATGGTCATATGAGTAAACATCAGGAGAAATTAGGTTATTTCTCAGTAGCAAACCGCTCCCAATTGTCAGTGCTGTAAGAGTAGGTTTTCTTCTCATGCATGCTGAATGCCTGTCATGGGTCTGCAAGATATTTCTAGACAGAGGCTATTGGAGCAGCCACTATCTGGAGATCAGAAACCTGACCACCTTAGGAGAGGCAAAGAACTGTAGTTGGCTCTATGGTGGGCATTAGAGCATTCCTCCATATAAGATATGAGTTCCCTCATGAACTCCAAGAATCATGAATTTTGGCACACATAGCAGGCTCCTCCCGCCCCCTACTACACCTCTACCCTCCGCTCACCTCTTTTCAGAGGAAAGATTGAAGTTGAAGCTGTAATTGAAGATTCAAGAGAACATTGACAGGTGAAGATGGGATTTTGTAGAGAAAACAGGTAAGAAGCCAAGAATTACAGAGTACTTACTAGGTATAGGGGCAATGTCTTTAGTAAACTTGGTATTTGTCCTTGGCTCAGAAATGTTAGGTTGGTTTCAAAGGCCAGATACAACACAGGCAGCACGTTTCAAAATTGAAGCAAATATATTTTACTTGGGTAAATTTATCTATTGGAACAGGCAGCATTTATGTTAAGAGGAAAATACTTCAAAATATTATACCTTTCTTTAAAAATATTTACCTTTAGTTTGTAACTGGAAAAGGACAGTTTGAAATCTCCATGAAGTAACTTCTTCAGAGGAAAAAAACAAAGAACCTGTGAGTTGGGACTAATGGTCTATATTGGATGACTGATATACAAGATTTCACTCTTATCATCCTTGGCAAACATATGTAGATTATCATCTCTGTGTATGTCTTCTGGTATATGTGTCTTAATTTCATATATGTGGTCTATAATATATGCGATTTCAACAATATTTTGCTGTGGGCATTATAGTTTGGGTATTGGCAAGCATGGGAACTATTACATAATTTCAGGGCTCATGGATTATAATGGATTATAATGGAACCAACAATTAAAAATTTAGTGCATTTTTCCACAATAATAGCTTCTGACACATTCCAGGGAGGGAAGAACTCCTAGTGAGGCTCCTGAAGGTCTACATAGCACTGCCACAGTTAAATCATGGGTTTTGTGTCTCAAGTGGATGCAGAAGTACCTCTCTGGGAATCCTGCTTTTCTCTAAGTCAGTAAAAGAGGCAGCAGTCAGGAGGCTGCTCTTTGCATCTGTAACAGCAGTTGCTTTCTTCCACAGAGAGTCATCCAGTGGAAAGCAGGCACATTCTAGCAAAAGCTACGAATATGCCTTAGTAATGCAGAAGTGAGTAAATTTGTATGCTTAGTTTTTTTGTTTTCTCCCACTCTTGAAATGAGGGGTAGTGATATTTTACATATACAGGAAATTCTAGAGCTGCTCTAAAAATCCTGGACAGAATGACCTGATGTGCTCATCAAGTTCAGATTATGATGGTTTTGTGGTCTATCTTTCATGGCAGTGATACATTGAATAAATCTTCACAAGTGCTTAATTTGATAATACCCTCATGATTCTAAACTGCTGAATGGTGAAGTGTAAATAACGGACATTTTTTGATATAGGCAGGGGCTCCAGAATTTCATGAGACTCTCATGCAAGTGATGGCTGTGACTGGTGATCTGGGACTGTTTCCAGAAATGTTCCAGCCTATACTTAACTGTTCATGAATTTGGCCACCTGTGAAAATTCAACATTGGAGTTTGGAAAATGACTTACCATGAATATTTATATCAGTTTAATCTGTCTGAAAAACTGTATATAAAGGTTTTTCTTTCCTTATTCATAGTTTAGCTAAATTTTCCTGGGTTCAGCATCTGACTAAGGTAAACCAGTGAATCTCTTTCTGGGTGTTTTCGGACTTTGTACCAGACAAAAATGGCTCATCACTAATTCTCAAGTGTTTAAAGTTCTTGGGTGGATGACTCAGAATCTATTTGAAACCTCATTTTCTTCTTTATGAAAAAAAAAAACTCTGCCATCAGTAAGATATACATGCCAAGTATGATAAAGCAAGAGTTCTGACTTTCCAGTGTCTGATTCTGATCTCCCTGAGGACCCAGACACATTTTCCCATCTTAGATTTCTTTGAGAAAACTTCTTTATTCTTTATGTATATTCTTTCTGCTTAAGCCAGGTCAGGGTGGGATTGTCAGCTCTATCTTTTGAAGCTGTCTTGTCTTTTCATGAGAGGTTAAAAGACAAGTTATAGAAAGTTAGAATCTTGGGGGAAGGAATTGGATTTAAAATGCTCTTTTAGATGATCACCAAGGCATACAAAAGAAACAAAAACAAACACAGAAAAGAAATGCAAGCTTTTCAATGGGAAAAAATTTTTGCACACAATATATCAAGATAAAGGATTGATATCCAAGATCTATAAAACACTCAAAAAAATCAACAACAACAAGTCCAGTGACTCTAGCCACAAATGGGGCAAGGAGATAAATACACACTAATACTTCCCCATGGAAGACATATGGGTGGTCAGCAGGCATATGAAAAAGTGCTCATTTTCACTCCTGATTACAGAAATGTAAATCAAAACAATGAGGTATTTTCTCACATTTATAAGATTGATGCATATCAAAAATTCTGTAAGTGCTTCTGCCTTTTTCCCTCTGGAAAGCAAGAAGGCAGCCGCCTTGGAGCCTTTTGGAAAGCCAGGTATGAGCCAGGGAGACTGAAACCTCATGGGAAGGGGGGCGTTCCTGGCTCGTCCTTCACGCCCTACCGAGGTCACGAGTTGCCCACCACGAGAGGCTCTCTGGCACGGCCATGGCTCCAGAGCCACAGAAACCAATTTCATAATTATCTGACTCTTGGCAGAAATACTTCCAGGATTAATAAGTAAAATACCAGAAATCCAAATTTGCATGGGCGCAATAGCGGCCACATGACATCATTTGGTTCTTGTAACCAACTGTAGAAAACAAATTATTTCACAATGCCTTTTCAGCAAGTCTGATTTGGGGGTGTAAACTCTAAATAATAATGGTGCATCTTTTGTCAAAACAATGAATCTAATCAAAGTAGATAGAGTATTAACTAGAATTCATCTGCCTCACAGGCATTGGGAGGGTTGGGAGAGGAGGTTATTGGGATTCTTGGTGGTGAAAAATAAGTGCTGGGAAATGTATTTGATGATTGCATGACAGAGACTTAAACCTGAAAGCTTTGTAACTTTTCCACAGTGATTCAATAAATAAAAAAAAATTCTGTAAGCAACCAGTGTTGGCAGAGGTGTGGTGAGAGAAGGTGCCCATCCACTATTGATGGATGTTGTCTGGTTAAGTCTTTATGTAAAGCAATATGGATATCAATAAAAAATAAATATGACTATCATATAACCCAGCAGGGCTGGAGCGATAGCACAGCGGTAGGGCATTTGCCTTGCATGCAGACAACATGGCCGACTCGAGTTCGATTCCTCCGCCCCTCTCGGAAAGCCCGGCAAGCTACTGAGAGTATCTTGCCCGCACAGCAGAGCCTGGCAAGCTACCTGTGACGTACTCGATATGCCAAACAGTAACAACAAGTCTCATGATGGAGACGTTACTGGGCCCGCTTGAGCAAATTGATGAACAATGGGAGGACCGTGATGTTGACCGTGATAACCCAGCAATACCACTTCTTTGTATCTATACTCTAAACCCAAAAACACTAACTCAAAAGCATATCTGCACACCTGTTTATTGCTTCTTTTAGTACAAATACCAAAATAGGAAAAAGCACATTTGCCCAAATCCTACTTCTTGAATGAATCAAGAAGTTGTAGTATATATACACAGTGGAAAATTATACAGCTCAAAGAAAGAACAATATCATGCAATTTGCAGCAACACAGATGGAACTAGAGGGGTATTATACTGGGTGAAATCAGCCAGAAGAAAAGGGACAGATACAAAATCATCTCTCTCATATGTGGGATTTAAAGATACACAAACAACAAAAGACCAAAGGCAACATAGTGAGAGAATGGACCACATAATTGGTTTAGGGTGGGGGTGGGGTTTTTGGGAGAGGGAGGGGTAAACTGGTGATGAGTGTGATGTAGAATTATGTACATGAGAAATCATTACTAACAGTATTATTATAAACCGCAGATTCTCAATAAAAATAAATTAAGTACTTTGTGAAACAAACCAAACAAACAAATATTGTTCTTTTGCTTCACTAACACAGCTGGGCACATATGAAAGTAAGAGTGTATTTGCTGAGTAACTTAGTACTAGCTGCTTGAAACTCTTAGAAATATTCTATTTCCATGTAGTTGACTCTGGATTTGAAAACAATCTCAAGTGTTTCACCTAGAAAAACATGATGTGGAAGCAGAGTCAAAATGTTACTGGCATGGGTAGAGATGGATGGTTGTCTCCAACCTCTCCTGCTTCTTAAAACCCTAAATTTAGACTGGGAGTCCTGCTATTCAACATAAACAATTGATTTCCCCTATTGGTCATAGAAGTTTTGAAGAGGCATGAACAGAATTACTTAGGAAAGTCCTCAAGAGCATTCCTGAAAAGGCTGGCACTTACACTTTATCCAACTGTGACTTGTTCCCTCTTTATTCAGCAACCTGGAATGTGGTTATAAGAACATGCGGTCTAACTATCCGTTTGCACCATAGGGATGAAGCTCATGTGTGGTGAGGAATAAAGAGCCCCCATCAGCCCCACGCTGTCGTTGAAGTTTCATTTGGTAGACAAATACCTTTTTCTTTCAGTTTAGCCATTGCTGTTTTGGAATTCTATTATTTGGGATAGTATGTAATCCTGACTGATTATAGACATTGAGCTGTGAACTGTTCATGCTTTCAAAAGTGATAAAAGTGAGGGTGTTATACTTACTAGAAATCATACTTCTTAGGGGACAATATGCAGTAATATTTCTTCCCAGATATGTCTCTGGATTTTAAAGAATATTAATCCAGAAAATTGTATATTCATTGTGTAATCGATATGCAAAAACCAGTAACTGCAACTGGCCTCATTCACCTGACCCTGAAGGCTTCACCGACATGGCAGCACTGAGAAGGATGAGAAAGGAGAGGCCGACGAAATCTCAAGGCCGAACTAGGCTGCCACAACGAAGGAAGACAAAAATGATCGTCTGTACTTTCAATGCACGTATGCTAGCATCAGACACATCCATCGAGGAACTGATGGTACAAGCGCGAATGATCAAGTACGACATCATTGGTCTGACCAAGACAAGAAGGCACGAATCTCACCATGCCATTTTTGACACTGGAGAAGCATTGTTCCTCAGAACATGCGATAAAAGAGGTGTCGGAGGCGTCGGTGTCCTTGTCAACACAAACCTGGCCAAGAGCATTGATTCATTCGAATGCCTAACAACCCGAATCGGACGTTTACATCTGAATCGATGTGCCTCACTGCCTGCAGTTTCTATCTTCGTTGTCTACGCACCAACATCTCATTATGATGAAAGAGAAATGGAGAAGTTCTACATGGAGCTGGAGAAGTTCTATAAAGAAGACCACACCTTCTACAAGATCATCGTGGGTGATTTTAATGCCAAGATAGAACCGAGAAGATCAGCTGAAGAACTTCACATCGGGACCCATGGCCTAGAATGGAACGAATAGGGTGAGAGACTGTCTGAGTTCATCATGTCAACCAAGACCATCCATGGTAACTCACAGTTCCAGAAGGCAGAATCTAAACGTTGGACATGGGAGTCTCCCGGTGGATGATTCCACAATGAAATAGACCACATCATATTCAATCGACGGTTTTGCCTGACCGATGTCGCTGTTGTCCCAAAATTTCGAACGGGATCGGACCACCGTCTCATTCGTGCAAAATTTTACTTCACAGAGCGGGGAGAAAGGGTTGCAAAGTTCAAAAAGAGAACTCCCAGAACGACCACCAACTGGGAACTCTTTGGCACTATTGTGGCAACATGGGAAGATGCCATTGTTGACAACATTGACGAGGAATACAATCGACTGGTTCAGCACCTCTATGAATGTGTGAGGAACACCAAGAGAGATAGCCACAAAAAAACGCCTGTCTTCGAAAACTCTTGAGCTAATTCTCCAGCGTGGTTTGACGCATGCCTCAGGCAACCGCAAGTTAACATCCGAGCTTGCAAAGCAGTGCAGAGATGCGATCAAGGAAGACCTCAAAGAGAGAAGAGCAGAAGTACTGGTAGATGCGGCAGAAGCTGGGAAAAGTATTCGTAACGCCCGCCTGTCCTTCGCCAACTACAAGACCAAGATGACTGCCCTCCGACGTCCTGATGGATCCATCACATCCTCCAGAACGGCAATGGAGAAGATTATCCATGACTTCTACTCAAATCTCTTCAATAGCC
Source organism: Sorex fumeus (assembly GCF_029834395.1). Taxonomy (NCBI): domain Eukaryota; kingdom Metazoa; phylum Chordata; class Mammalia; order Eulipotyphla; family Soricidae; genus Sorex; species Sorex fumeus. The sequence continues at coordinate 9,778,480 of NW_026606103.1, forward strand.
ATGTCTACTTGCCGACATACCAAATTCCACAGGATGGATATGTCGTTCCCAACATTCTCCCTTCGGAAATCCGACACGCCATTTCGTCGGTAAAGAAACAAACAGCACCCGGCCCAGACAAGGTCAGACCTGAACACCTGAAGAACCTGCCATCAGTACTCATCAATACACTGGCTCGGCTCTTCACTCGCTACCTGTCTGAATGCAAAGTTCCGTCCCAATGGAAAACCAGCAGGACCGTACTACTGTTCAAGAAGGGAGACATCCATGACATTGGCAACTATCGCCCGATCTGCCTATTGTCTGTCATCTACAAGTTGTTCACTCGAATCATCCTAAATAGGATTGGCAGAACACTAGATGAAGGACAACCATGCGAGCAAGCCGGGTTCCGCAAAGGATTCAGCACCATCGACCACATCCACACACTAACCAAACTCATTGAGGTTTTTTGGGAGTTCAAGATGCCGCTCTGTTTAACGTTCATTGATTTAAAGAAGGCCTTTGATTCTGTTTAGATGGAAGCGGTCATTGAAGCCCTAGCCAATCAGGGCATTCAAGCCCAATACATCAAGATCCTCACGTTTCACTCAAATGAGAGAAAAAATCCGGAGTTCTGACATCCGTCGATGATCAAGAATCAGGGACGCTATCTCATTTGCCAAGGTGTCAAGAATCAGATGGGCTGGTCAGGTAATGAGATTTAAAGACGACTGCTGGTCTAGAGCTGTTACTGACTGGATTCCACGGGATGTCAAAAGACCGCGTGGCCAGCCACCTACCAGATGGTCAGACTTCTCCGCGAAGATCATGAATGATCAGTTTGAGGCTCCTCATGTTCCCAGAGCGAACAGATGCCATTGGGCTACACTAGCACGCGACAGGGAAAAATGTAGACGTTACTGGTGCCCGCTCGAGCAAATCGACGACTAACGGGAAGTTAAGTGATTAAGTGAAGAATCCAGAAAATAGACTGCCTATGGTCAGGTGTGGAGTGAAACAGTCTCTATTGCCATTTCTTGCTTTTATTGGGCAATTGGATGAACTCTTCACTGTTGGAATAGCTTTAGAAAACAGTTCCTGGTGATTTTATTGACTTAATTCTCTTACCATACACAGCCATACTCAAGATTGCTCAGCTTCTGTTTTTAATGATCATGACCAAATTAAAAGTGGGAAGACCTTTTAGAAAAGAGTATTTCCAAGTGGTGAGACTTCCTTACCAATGCATCAGCAGATGCATGAGGGCTCACAAGAAAATATGATAAAAACACTTTCAAGCCATAAAATTTATGTAAATTAAAGTGTAATTATAATTATTATTCATTATTACATAACATTCCTGTTTTCTTTAATATGCACTGTAAAATTACCAACAAAATTATTCAACTGGAAAATGTAAGGGTTTAATTTTTGAATGGTGATTTTCTCCTAAAGCAAGTTTGACTTGGGTCTACAGTGAGTCCAGCTATTTCTAACAAAATTATTTTGCCAAACTTATTCCCTTCATTTTCATTGCTTGATTCACTTCTTTAAAAAATAACAATCTTTATTTGCACACACACACACACACATACACACACACACCACCACCACCGCCACCACCACCACCACCGCCACCACCTACGATTGAGTTTTAAAAACCTGAAAACCTTTGCTTAAGTTCAAGTCCTGTGGTTGGTATTCAACTGAGCTTCAAATCTAAGAATGAGGGATAGCAGAGTGAGGGAAGACATTTCTCTTGAGAAGGAGAAAAGGGGTAACAACCATGTCAGAAGACAAGTCGATTTTCTGAAACCAGAGAAACCCATTTCAGTGGAAAACCATGCTAGGCTCCTGGCCCTTGGCTTGCCTGGACACACCTTTCCTCTAGGGCCTGAGGAGCCCTGACCACGCCTAGTGCTTTGTGCACATCTGCAGAGCTTGCAGCAAGAGCCTCTCTGAGCAGTTGAAGTACTGCCGCATGTTTGCGGATGGCGGTTAATAACAACCTTTGTTCTCCAGGTTCGTCTATTTTCAGTCACTGAATGCAGTTTATAAAGGAAAAAAATACACACCACCATCCTCCCCCCTTATCAGATCTCTTATAATTATAGAATAAGGTGCCTATGAACTCACAGGGTGCTGGTTTCCATGGCAATGACAAGCTATTATATTCTAAAGGCCAAGCTAGAACTCCACCCCCTAGTCTTCGCCACTCTGCGTCCTGTTATTGCAGTGTTCCAAAATAAACTCGCTGCCTAATCGTAAATTCTGTATAATTAGAAATGAGCTCATCATTCCCTGCTACCTTTGTGTCGCCCACTCATCATGCCAGCAGTTTCTGGAACAGTGATGCTGACAGGCTGTTTGATGTCAGAACATATCTTCGTCCCTGAGTTGGGTGCAGCATAATCCCGGTACAGCTGAAGACCCTCTGACTGCAAAGGCTTCCTGAGCTCTGTGACCTGTCTCCCACACTGCAGCCGATGAGATTCAGGCAGGGACTGTAGCCAATTGGTGGCTCTCTCCTGTTCCCGTTAAGGAGGGGCAGAGGAAACTTCTTAAAGGTGGCAGAGAGCTCCAAGTCTTCCTTTTGTGACCAGATCAAACCAGTGATTTTCAGAAAAGCTTTCTTCTTCCCCTGCCATCCCCAACCCCCAACCTTAGCTCTTTCACTTCTTTTCATAGACTTTTGGTTGCTTTTGATTCTGGTTGTTTGCTAGGATGGACTTTTGTTCTTGTACATGAGAAGTCACTGTCTAGATTTCAGTCCTATTGTTCTCTGTCCTGAGGACAGTAACAAGTGACATTCTTGGGAACTTGCATTTTTCCAAGAACAGAAAATAGTGACAAGGAAACATGATCATTTCAAATCAGTGTCCTGAGGAAATTGTATTGATATATTAAAATGCTTGTGGAGGTTCATTTCATATTTGAACAGAGACCTGGGGCACAAAATGTTCTGGTTAGGGTTCATCTGCTTAGGAGTCTTTTTCTTCTACCTGAAATGCTAAACGGCCGTCAGGCCCTACCAAGGTTGTTGTAGGACTTAATTCTGCCGCAGCCTCCAGATGATTTATCTTTTGGCTTCTCACTATTGTTTCTCCAGAATCACTCTGTTTCTACAATCTTGTTTACCACTCACTTTTTTTTTATTTTTAAAATTAATTATTTTTCAAAAAATTTTTATTATTGAGACATCATGAGGTACAGTGGTAGACTTATAAATTTTTGTTTTTGGGTTTCAATTACACAATGATCAAATACCCATCCCTCCACCAGTGCCCATTTCCCACCACCACGGATCCCAGTATCCCTCCCACCCCCCAATCCTCCCATCCCACCCTGCTTCTGTGGCAGGGCATTCCCTTTTGTTCTCTCTCTCATATTGGGTGTTGTGGTTTGCAAAGCGTGCAGTACTTATACTACTCACTTTTGAGGTCATCAGTAGATGGTAATGCTTAGCAGAGATGCGGGGCATGGCAGATTTCAGTGGGTGGCAACTAACCAGGATGATTTTTCCCCTGGCTCCATCTTTACAGACTCTCTTTGTGTGTGTGATGGGAAATGGGACTACCACTCTCCATGGCTCTATCTGGGTCCTACCACTTGCTCTGTCCCTTTAAGTGAATTATAACTGCCAATAGCTGCCTACTCTTGCTTGTACTCTTCCCTGCCATCACCTCTGCTCTTCACTGTTTCAGCTCTTCTTCTTTTTCCTTTTAGACCTCTAAATTATTCCATCTCAACTTCCAATTTATACTACCTTCCTTTCTGCATTTTTCCTTAATTGTTCATCTACTATCTAAAATCCTTCCTCTATTCCCATCTGCTTTTTAAATCTTGCTGGGAGATGGAGGGGGTTCAATGGTGCAACGTCAGGACAGGCAAAGTCTTTGGTTCTTTCATTTGACACCCCCATGGAGTGGTATTTTAGAGAATGAAGAGTGGATGAGGGTCGTACTTTATTTTCATTTCCTAAGACGTGATAGGGAATTTCAAAAAACCTTATTAGGTTTCTTCATCAAAATAGCAAATGAACAAGAGCATAAAAGCACTTAGGAAAATATATGGAAAATTCTACCACTCAGGAAGGAACTATGAATAAGGGACTGTCACTGTCACTGTCACTGTCCTCCTGTTGTTCATCGATTTTCTCGAGCGGGCCCAGTAACGTCTCCATTGTGAGACTTTGTTGTTACTGTGTTTGGCATATCGAATAAGTCACGGGGAGCTTGCCAGGCTTTGCTGTGCGGGCGAGATACTCTCGGTAGCTTGCCAGGCTCTCCAAGAGGGGCAGAGGAATCGAACTCGGGTCAGCCATGTTGCCTGTGTGCAAGGCAAACGCCCTACTGCTGTGCTATCGCTCCAGCCCATGAATAAGGGAAATGTTAGGAAAATAGGCAGGAAAGTGGCTCAGAGGTAGTACTTTGTGCACTTTGTCCCTAGGCACCTCAGTATTGACAGTGTGGCCTTCTACACTTTCCCCAGGGGATAAAGGAGATGGAAATCCTTAAAAAATATATTTTAAAATCGGAACTGGTCAGTACATGTAACAGGGAAATGAAAATAAATCTATCTACTTTTAGAGATTCTATCCAGGTGGCAGAATTTCAGATTGACCTTCTGTCCGATCCTTGAGATATATAAATAAGATAAACAGATTTTTTGTTGCCTTTTGAAACTGAGGAAAAAATGATGTTGATTTTTTTTAAAGTGATGCTACAGAATAGCGTATTGAAAAAGCAAGATTCAGAAGGTTTGCCATGATAAAACTCAAGGGAGAAAAGCAAAAGGTAAAACCTTCAAATGCACATAGCTCGATGAGAATGCAGCTTCCCAGCACACTAAATTGTCTTTTGTCTTTTGGGAATACTTTCATGCTTTATTATGAGCTTTCCTAAATAGTACCCCATTAGCATGGAGCTTTATAACAGTTTTTCTGATTCCGATACTTGACCTGTGCTCAGTGGTCTAAAGCATTGCGAGGTTAATTTTTCTGGCCTCTACCAGGCAGGGTAATTTGAGGCTTCACTGGAGTGGGACAGGTTAGTGCAGATTAAGCTATAAAAATTGCATCCCAGGGTAAGTCTACTCTGGGTAACATACTGCACAGCACTTGGATAGAGATTAAAAATTGCCCTTTGGTGATATGTCCATTTGTCAAAGGAAGACAGAATGTTTAGTGGTCCTTGGGGTAGATGATGCCATCTCTGGATTTTATTCTAGGTGTCATACCATGAGATATGGGAAGGAAGCAGGGCTGATTTGGTACTTTCCTAATAGTGTGCTACAGGAGAAGGAAAAAAACTCTCTCAAATTGACCAAATACTGACAAGTTCTGACTCTCTGAGTGACCTTCGTAGCAACAGAGGTGGCACATGTGTATAGAAGCTACAGTAAGAGCAGTGGTAGCCAGAAATGACACAGCAGAAATGCAGGTCCATAACAAAATGATATTTGTGTCCTGAGGATAAGACCTATGTAATTAAGGGAAGAAGTTGGAGCAGAAGACAAAAATGGTGAAAGCCACGTTGCAGTCTCAGAGAATTATGATGCTGCTAGGACGAGTCTAGGGTTCCAAGAGTAGTTGGAGTTGGAATGGCTTAAGCCTATCTTAGAGGAAAGAACAGAAAGAGAAATAGGAGTGAGAAACAGAATTAGTGAATTTAAAACGAGAGGTATCTGACTAGAAAATGGAATAAAAAGATAGGATTTGGCTAGTTGACTTCAAAGTAATTTGGAGATTTGGAAAAAAAATTGTTTCTACTCAGAAAAGAATCTCTTGATATTCAGGGAGTGAAGTAAATTTGGAATTCTTAAATCACATACTTTCTTTAGAAGGGAATTCCTTTAAGTAATAATTGGTCATTGTCACAAGCAAACAGAATGAACTGTGTCATTGTTACAAGCAAAATACCTGCAAAGAGTTTTGTAGAAACGTAAAATGGAGAGCAACATATAAATACTGATTAGGAACTGCCTTTCACTCAGAAAAATTCAGCCATAGGTGATCATGAGGTTACCAAAGCCTGCCTCTCTGATAATGTACTGCCAAGCTATGGGAAGCCAATTCTGTGCCCTTACATGCTTATATCATATTATTCTACTTCCCGTTTTAGTACCTTATTCTTTTTTTGTATCCTATTTTTATCTGATTTATTGAGGTATAATTTACATTTACTACCATTTTTCAGTGTAAAATTTAATAATTTTTTGTTTTATTTTGGGTTTTTGTGTTGTATTTGGTTGTGTTTTGACCCTACTCCTGCCTCTGTGCTCAGTGCTTGCTCCCTGTAGACCTGGGGGTCCATGTGGAACCAGTATTGGACTGAACTGGGTCTGAAATTGCCTTGACTCCTATAATATCTCTCTGTCCCTTCACCATGCACACATGCATACACAGAGAGCTGGTCATCAGATATCCCATTGAATGTTAATCCCATTTCTAATATTATCTTATTGTGGAAAATAAAAGTCCAAGATATAATCCAAGTTCTTCAGAGAAGTGAGTATCAAAGAGTACCTTTGTTATTAGGGTTTAGGAATGTTTTCTTTTAAGTAATAAGAGAAAAATTATTTAATTACTAGTAAATGAACACTAACTGCACATCTTTAATGTGTGTTTAATAATTTTTTTCTGCAGAATTATTTTAGATGATATAAGGGCTGGAGCGATAGCACAGCGGGTAGGGTGTTCGCCTTGCACGCAGCCAACATGGCTGACCCGAGTTCGATTCCTCCGCCCCTCTCGGAGAGCCCGGCAAGCTACCGAGAGTATTCGATATGCCAAACACAGTAACAACAAAGTCTCCAATGGAGACGTTACTGGGCCCGCTCGAGCAAATCGACGATCAACGGGAGGGCCTTTACCTTTTACCTTTAGAGACAGCATATATAAAAAGCCTGACAGAAGGGCTGGAGTGATAGCACAGCGGGTAGGGCATTTACCTTGCATGCAGTAGACCCGGCAGACCCGAGTTCGATTCATCCACCCCTCTTGGAGAGCCTGGCAAGTTACTGAGAGTATCTTGCCTGCACGGCAAAGCCTGGCAAGCTACCTATGATGTATTAGATATGCCAAACACAGTAACAACCAAGTTTCACAATGGAGACGTTACTGGGCCTGCTCGAGCAAATTGATGAACAAAGGGAGGACAGTGCTACAGTGCTACAGTTCTACCCATATGATTACAATAATAGAAACTGATTGGCCTCATGGAGTGATACATGATACTTATTATTTTCAACATTGTAATTTAATTAAGGGCTGTTATGACAAGGAAAAGCATAATTTATTTCTTTAGAGGTTGTCTCTTTTACAACTCAAATGTAAGGGCTGGCAGTAGCTTATTGTCAACTTGACTTACATGTATGAAGTCTGGGTTTCTGGAACTGCAAAAAAGAGCATAAACAAACACACAAATAAGAACATAGTAATCCTTTCTCCCCAACCAATCCCTGATTGAGAATTTTTTCACTTTTCCTCCTTCTTAAAACTATATTTCTTTCTAAATGATTGAATTTCCATTAATCCCCAATCTTGTGTTATACAGATTTGTTTTTCTTTCTTTTGAAACAGATTTATAAAAATAAGTCCCTGGAATTAGTTTTTCAGATACCGGTAGTGATTTTCTTTTCTGGTATGAAATCTAAGATTCATAAAATGTAGTTGTCATTTCCTGTGGATGCTCCGCTTTTGTGTCCTGCTTTCATATTTATTGCCATATGAGTCAAGATCATAATAAGTTGCTCCATCGCCCTGCATTATTGATACGGTGCCATCCATTTGGGTGAGGCCTTTAGCTACTGGCTTGGTGCCTGTTGCTAGGTACTTGGAAAATTAAGGATGGCCACCAGGGGGCGCCATTATCCTTGAGTCTTGTCCAGGGTGCTGATTTGAGAATGGTGAAAGTCCAGCAAGTCCAACTTTGCCCCACTTTTTTCCTCTGGCACCCCAAGATTGTGGGCTGCTATTATGCCTTCATCAAATCCATACATCAGGGCAGTCTCTTGGGGGTGGGTAGTAGAGGCTGAATGTGAGCTTCCTGTCACTGAGAACTTCAGACCCCTTCTTGCCCTTGTAGGGCAAAGGGTTAGGTTTGCTTCATCTGAATCAGAGGTGCATGAAAAGACTCAGGTTCTTGGGTTTTATTCTCTAAGAAGTGAGACTCGTTAGGAACAGGGCTCAGAAATTTGCATTACCAGCATGTTCTCTAGATGACTTTAGTGAACATCAAAGTCAGAATTTTGAAAAGGCAGGCCCTTTCTGGAATAGGCTCTTGTATATTCACACAGTATTTATTCCAGCGAAATTATCTTAATATCTTAAAACCTTTCATTTCAGAGTGAAGACCCATTGCAAAGCAAAGGTAAGTGGAGTCATGTAGTCATGCTCTCATCCTACTTCTGCATATTCATGTGAATCCACTCTGTGGGGAGAACAATGTTCCAGTGTCTGGCATTTGGGAATTCTCTAGGATCCTGAATTTTAGTTGTGGGACATGAGAAAAATAGCATTGAGATAGACATTGCCATGAATTAGGTGATGCATTTAGTTTTATTGAATGAAATTACTGAAAATTAGTTTCATGTGCGACTTTCATATACAATCCCACATACTGGATGCTGTTAAAGAATAAAAATGGACTGCACAATTTTGGAGACTTGAAGTCTGAAACTGAAATCTCCTCAAGGCCAGGCTCATCCTCTGGGGCCTTTCTTATAGCTTCTGGCTGGGCACTGGCTTTCAGAGGCATCATTTCACTCCACCATCAAGATCACTCACACAGACTCAAGGTACCTTCTTTTCTGATAAGGACACCATACTGTATGAAGGTCCACCCAGTATTCATTCTAGTGAACTTATCTTAATATCTGAAAATCTGGTTTCCAGGTAAGGTCAGAATCATAAGTCTTGGAGGCTGGAAACTAATAAGGTTTAGGGGAAACAATTTAATATATATCAGACATTTCCCCTCTGACTAATATATCTTTTAAGTTTTAAATTCAGTAAGTAGCAAGGAAAAGTTGAATTCAGTCCAATACAGACACTTACCCCAATACAATGTCTACGTATTTAGAGGACGGAATCCAGGGACTCATGTATGTGGAGCACACAGTACCATTTGACCCTCCCCCACACATCACCCAATACCTTACATGATCTACTAGCTATTGACATACATGACTCAAAGACTTAGTCTTTCTTATTTTCTCTCTTTACTACGTGGAATAATATCTGTAGCTTTAGAGGTTAGGGTATACATGATAATATGGACATAGGAAAAATAGGAAACTCACTATGTCTCTTATCTCCTTATTTTGGTTGTAGCATGTCAGCAAATTCTGCTCCAGCAATTGTTTCCACAAGGATTATATTCACCTTTTTGTTTTTATAAAGTCTGGAAATTTCCTCATGATTAAAGGTTACTGCCTTATTCAAAGAACAATGAAATGAGCTTTGAGACTTCAAAGGTTAGATAACTATGGGCCATGGATTGAATATGGTGTGAATGGGTACTCTCGATCATTGTATGACTGAAATGTAATCACAAAAGTTTGTAAGTCTGTAACTGTTTCTCATGGTAATTCATTAGCTCAGCATTAAGCTAAATAAAATTCAAAGATAAGAGTGGTTGTATGTTTTAGTGGTTAAAAACAAATAAGAGAAACAGGACCTTATGTGGTTACTAAGGCAGTGGTCTTCCACTACGTATCCACTGCAGATATAGAAAGTTGAAAATCACTGGTTGGCTACATTGGTTATATAACTTCTGGCCCATGGACAGTATTTGGAATAGGTGTTAGACTACAGTTGTGAAAAAGGATTGGAAAACATGAAAATGTATGCTGTCTTGCCATTCTGGATAAAGTTTGCTAAAACTGGCTTAAAATAATAATCATTTATTATTGCCCACAAGTTACACATTTTTCAGCTCTTGGATGGATTTAATCGAGTGTCTTAGATCAGCCATGTGTCAGGTAGTCAGCTGTGTTGATTTCAGCTGGTCATTTTTGTCTTTTGAGATGGATTGGCTAGATACTGCTCTAGGCTGACCTTCCTGTGACACATGGGCTCTTGTGCATGAGAACTCTTATTCACTAGCAGGCTAGAGAGGCCTTGTTTAGCTGGAATAGCTAATGGTTTTAGAGAGAACAGAAAAGAGCAAGGGCTCTTCAGAACTATACTGAGAATTGACACATTATCTTCCTCTTTACTGCATGCTTTATCATAGGCCTAGATTTTGGGGTGGAAACTTTATTCCACTTTTTGATAATTTTAGCTGCAAAGTCACACAAGGAAATGTGGAGGGGTGAAAAATTGAGGGTATTTAAAAAATAAAAATGATTATTCTCCACATATTCCCCAGTAGTAAAAAATTATATTTCTTTATCCTTTAAAAATTGTCTTTGTTCTATGTCTGTCCCTCTCTTTCTGACTCATTTCACTTAGCATGATACTCTCCATGTTGATCTACTGACTATATATCCACTATATTTATATATAAGTGGTTATATGCAAATCTCATAACTTCGTCTTTTCTAACAGTTACATAGTATTCAATTGTGTAGATGTACCATAATTTCTTTAACCAGTCTTTTGTTCTCGGGCACTTGGGTTTTTTCCAGATTCTGGCTGTTATAAATAGTGCTGCAATAAACATTGGTGGTGGAGAACGGGCACTGGTGGAGGTATGGGTACTTGATCATTGTATGACTGAAACGTAATCATGAAAGTTTGTAAGTCTGTAATTGTATCTCACAGTGATTCATTAAAAAAATTTAAAAATCGCATTATGATTTTAAAAAATGTTCTTTGTTATACTAAGATGTGCCTCTTAACAAGTTTTTATTGTACTTGGAATACTTTAGAGATTGTTGCATATTCCTCATAGAACTTCAATACCTAAGAATATAATTTTTGAAATTTCATGCAGAGTTCTCTTATTTTTCCTTTAATAATGTCTTTTCAGATCCCTCTCCGTCTCCTTTGTGCAAAATTCTACTTCATGGAGCGGGGAGAAAAGGCTGCAAAGTTTAAGAAAAGAACTCCCAGAATGACCACCAACTGAGAGCTGTTTGGCACTGTTGCGCCAACATGGGAAGATGCCGTCATTGACAACACTGACGAGGAATACAATCAACTGGTTCAGCACCTCCATAATTGTGCGAGGAACACCAAGAGAGAGATAGACACAAAAAAAGCCTGTCTTTGAAACTCTTGAGCTTATTTGCCAATGTGGCTTGGCACAAGCCTCAGGCAACCACAAACAAACATCCAAGCTCGCAAAGTAGTGCAGAGAAGTGATAAAGGAAGACCTCAAAGAGAGAAGAGCAGCAGTGCTGGCAGATGTGGCAGAAGTCGGGAAAAGCATTCGTAATGCCAGCCTGTCCTTCAACAACTACAAGACCAAGATGACTGCCCTCTGACGTCCTGATGGATCTATCACATCTTCCAGAAGGGCAATGGAGAAGAAGGGCAATGGAGAAGATCCATGGCGTCTACTCGGATCTCTTTGATAGCCACGTCCACCTGCCCTCATACCAAATTCCACAGGATGGATATGTCATTCCCAATGTTCTCCCTTCCAAAATCTGACACACCATTACAACGGTAAAGAAATGAACAGCACCTGGCCCAGACAAGGTCAGACCCGAACACCTGAAGAATCTGCTGTCGGTACTCATCAATACACCGCCTCGGCTCTTCACATTCTACCTGTCTGAATGCAAAGTTCCATCCCAATGAAAAACCAGCAGGACTGTATTACTGTACAAGAAGGGAGATATCCATGACATTGGCAACTATCGTCCGATATGCTTGTTGTCTGTTATCTACAAGCTATTGTCTATATCCTGAATAGTATTGGCAGAACACTAGATGAAGGACAACCATGTGAACAAGCCAGGTTCCGAAAAGGATTCAGCATGATTGACCATATCCACATGATAACCAAGTTCACTGAGGTTTCTCGGGAGTTCAAGATGCCCCTTTGCCTAATGTTCATTGATTTAAAGAAGGCCTTTGATTCTGTTGAGATGGAAGCAGTCACTGAAGCCCTAGCCAAACAGGGCATTCAAACTCAATATGTCAGGATCCTCTATAAGCTATATTATGGATTCACTACCAGGATCTCACCATTCTATAAAGAAGAGATCATCCATGTGGGGGCAGAGATAGTTATAATTTTACCTGACGCTGCTTTAAGAGGGAAAGTAAGGGAAACCATAACATTCTAGATTTTTGACCTCTGGTGTCGGAACGAATGTCCAGTCTTTCTTGGATACAGACACATTCTGCCACCTTTTAGAAGTGGCTGTATAAAATTTTAGCTGTCTCCTGTATTTGGAAATTTAGAAGACAGTTTTGACCAGACTAGTCAAATGTATTTCCTGCTTATAATGCCAAAATAATGGAAGAAGTATTTAGGTCATGGTAGTAAGCATGACTTAGAGGCCAACATCTTGGTGGCAAAATATAAAAACTGATGAAACTTTCTGACATGCCTGAGGCTTTGGAGCTTACCACTCAACACTGTACTTGAAGCATTATTTCCAAATTCCTGTCATAAAAGCAAGCTATTGTCAAGTTCCAAAAATGGAATTTTGAACATAAATTCCTTGGTGGTTTCCCTAAAAGGCTTATGTTTAGGGGAGAGAAAAGGGTCTATGTGTGAACATAACTCTTGCACACTGGGGCAAGAGGAGGAGGCTGGGATCAGAGGAAGGAGCTTGGCTAGCTGGGAAGATTTACTTAATGATCCGACTACCAAACTACGTGGAAACTGGTAGGTCCGGAAATCTCTTGTCAATGTTGCCCTGTGCAATGGAAATTGCTGGTTCTCTATTCAGTTACTCACTGGCCATGATTCTGTTCTTTTTTACCAATGGAAATTCTAAATAATTTCTAAATATTGGGAGAAATTCTATGCATAGCTAACAACACTCTGATAACTAATGGTGCTATGATCTAGCTAGGGCCAATATTAGGTCACGGTCATGGTCCTCCCATTGTTCATCGATTTGCTCGAGTGGGCCCAGTAACGTCTCCATTATGAGACTCATTGTTACTATGTTTGGCATATCGAAAACATCATGGGTAGCTTGCCAGGGTCTGCTGTGCGGGTGAGATACTCTCAGTAGCTTGCCAGGCTCTCGGGGAGAGGCGGAGGAATCGAACTCGGGTCAGCCATGTTGGCCGCTTGTAAGGCAAATGCCCTACCACTGTGCTATCGCTCCAGCCAATATTATGTAAGAATTCACTTCACTTAATCACTTAACTTCCCGTTAGTCATCGATTTGCTCGACCGGGCGCCAGTAACGTCTCCATTTGTCCCTGTTGCGTGCTAGTGTAGCCCAATGGCATCTGTTCGCTCCGGGAACATGAAGGGCCTCAAACCGATCATTCATGATCTTGACGAAGAAGTCTGACCATCTGGTAGGTGGGTGGCCAGGCGGTCTTTTGACATCCCGTGGAATCCAGTCAGTAACAGCTCTAGTCCAGCGGTCGTCTTTAAATCTCATTACTTGACCAGCCCATCTGATTTTCGACACCTTGGCAAATGAGACAGCGTCCCTGATTCTTGATCGTCGACGGATGTCAGAACTCTGGATTCTTTCTCTCATTTGAGTGAAACGTGATATTCCAAGCATAGCTCTTTCTATTCTTCTTTGGGAGACCTGAATAGCGTTCTCATCTTGTTTGCGTAGGGCCCAGGTCTCTGAGGCATATGTTAATGCAGGAAGAACAGTGGAATCAAAGAGATGTGCCCGGAGCCGGAGGTTCTTCGTCCTCTTAGCTATTTCTTTGACGTTGTTGAAGGCATTCCAAGCCGCTCTCTTCCTCCTGCGCAGCTCGGGTGCCAGGTCATTTGTCATGTTGACCTCTCGACCTAGGTACACATAGCTGTTGCATTCAGAGATGGTCGTTCCGTTGAGAGCGAATGGGGCGTCAGGAACGAGGTTGTTTCTCATAAACATTGTCTTTGTAAGATTCAGCTGTAGTCCTACCTTTCCACACTCACGGTCAAAGTCGGCCAGCATTTGTGCCGCTTGGCTGATGTTTGGTGTTATTAAAACAATGTCATCAGCAAAGCAGAGGTGGTGTAGTTGCCGACCATCTATCTTCACTCCCATTCCTTCCCATTCCAGTCGTCGCATGATGTTCTCGAGGGTGGCACTGAAGAGTTTCTGTGAAATGGTATCACCCTGCTGCACCCTCTCTTGACATCAACGATCACTTCTTTGTAGAATGGTGAGATCCTGGTAGTGAATCCGCAATACAGCTCACGGAGGATCCTGATGTATTGGGCTTGAATGCCCTGATTGGCTAGGGCTTCAATGACCGCTTCCGTCTCAACAGAATCAAAGGCCTTCTTTAAATCAATGAACGTTAAACAGAGTGGCATCTTGAACTCCTGAGAAACCTCAATGAGCTTGGTTATCGTGTGGATATGGTCGATGGTGCTGAATCCTTTGCGGAACCCGGCTTGCTCGCATGGTTGTCCTTCATCTAGTGTTCTGCTAATCCTATTTAGGATGACTCGAGTGAACAACTTGTAGATGACAGACAATAGGCAGATCGGGCGATAGTTGCCAATGTCATGGATGTCTCCCTTCTTGAACAGTAGTACGGTCCTGCTGGTTTTCCATTGGGACGGAACCTTGCATTCAGACAGGTAGCGAGTGAAGAGCCGAGCCAGTGTATTGATGAGTACTGACGACAGGTTCTTCAGGTGTTCAGGTCTGACCTTGTCTGGGCCGGGTGCTGTTTGTTTCTTTATCAACGAAATGGCGTGTCAGATTTCGGAAGGGAGAATGTTGGGAATGACATATCCACCCTGTGGAATTTGGTATGTCGGCAAGTAGACATGGCTATCAAAGAGATTTGAGTAGAAGTCATGGATAATCTTCTCCATTGCCGTTCTGGAGGATGTGATGGATCCATCAGGACGTCGGAGGGCAGTCATCTTGGTCTTGTAGTTGGTGAAGGACAGGCGGGCATTACGAATACTTTTCCCGGCTTCTGCTGCATCTACCAGTACTTCTGTTCTTCTCTCTTTGAGGTCTTCCTTGATCGCATCTCTGCACTGCTTTGCGAGCTCGGACGTTAGCTTGCGGTTGCCTGAGGCATGCGCCAAACCACGCTGGCGAATTAGCTCAAGAGTTTTCGAAGATAGGCGATTTTTTGTGGCTATCTTTCTCTTGGCGTTCCTCGCACATTCATGGAGGTGCTGAACCAGTCGATCGTATTCCTCGTCAATGTTGTCAACAATGGCATCTTCCCATGTTGCCACAATAGTACCAAAGATTTTCCAGTTGGTGGTCATTCTGGGAGTTCTCTTTTTGAACTTTGCAGCCCTTTCTCCCCGCTCTGTGAAGTAGAATTTTGCACAAAGGAGACGGTGGTCCGATCCCGTTTGAAATTTTGGGACAACAGCGACATCAGTCAGGCAAAACCATCGATTGAATATGATGTGGTCTATTTCATTGTGGAATCGTCCTCCGGGAGACTCCCATGTCCATAGTTTAGATTCTGCCTTCTGGATCTGTGAGTTACCATGAATGGTCTTGGTCGACATGATGAACTCAGACAGTCTCTCACCCTCTTCATTCCATTCTAGGCCATGGGTCCTGATCTGAAGTTCTTCAGCTGATCTTCTCGGTCCTATCTTGGCATTAAAATCACCCACAATGATCTTGTAGAAGGTGTGGTCTTCTTTATAGAACTTCTCTAGCTCCATGTAGAACTTCTCGATTTCTCTTTCATCATAATGAGATGTTGGTGCGTAGACAACGAAGATAGAAACTGCAGGCAGTGAGCCACATCTATTCAAATGTAAACGTCCGATTCAGGTTGTTAGGCATTCGAATGAGTCAATGCTGTTGGCTAAGTTTGTGTTGACAAGGACACCAACGCCTCCAACACCTCTTTTGTCGCATGTTCCGAGGAACAATTCTTCTCCAGTGTCAAAAACGGCATGGTGAGATTCGTGCCTTCTTGTCTCGGTCAGACCAATGATGTCGTACTTGATCATTCGCGCTTGTACCATCAGGTCCTCGATGGATGCATCTGATGCTAGCGTACGTGCATTGAAAGTACAGACGATCATTTTTGTCTTCCTTCGTTGTGGCAGCCTAGGTTGGCCTTGAGATTTCGTCAGCCTCTCCTTTCTCATCCTTTTCAGTGCTGCCATGTCGGTGAAGCCTTCAGAGTCAGGCGAATGAGACCAGTTGTAGTTACTGGTTTTGGCATATCGAATACACAACAAATATTGCCAGGCTCTTCCGTGCGGGCGGAATACTCTTGGTAGCTTGCCAGTCATTCCGAGAGGAATAGAGGCTTTTGGGGCGACCTCTAATCACCCTTGTAGGTGTTACCATATTTGAACCCTATCAAATACGGTAGGACAATTCCGGAAGATGGGTATTTAGTGTCTTATGATGTGTCCGGAAAGCGTCCTGTAGTGTGGCGACGGCTGGGTAGTGGAAGTAGTGTCAAGTAGTAGCATGTAAGAATTAGGGCCAATATTATGTAAGAATATATCTTCTGGGAATTGAGCAAAATATTTATGCTTCCCATTATAGGTTCTACTACTTTCAGCCCCTTCTTTCTTTCTTCCTGTTCTGTGGCTGGAAGACTGAAGGTTCAGCATCTCTATGGGAGTAACAAAGAAAAGACACTGAGAATTTTCCCTGGGAAGCATCTTCCACTAAAAATTGCATTCTTCTATATTTGCTCTTTGAAACATGAAACCATGTGTGATTAAGAAAGAATTCTTTAGGTTTCTCTGTTATTCTTAGCCCAGCATTAACTATTATCACGGTCACGGTCCTCCCGTTGTTCATCGATTAGCTCGAACAGGCCCAGTAACGTCTCCATTGTAACAATTGTTACTGTTTTTGGCATATCGAATATGTCACAGGTAGCTTGCCAGGCTTTGCCGTGAGGGCGAGATACTCTCCATAGCTTGCCGGGCTCTCCGAGAGGGGCGGAGGAATCGAACTAGGGTCGGCCATATTGGCTGTGTGCAAGGCAAACGCCCTACTACTGTGCTATCGCTCCAGTTCATTATATAATTAAAAAAATATATTTATATATATATATAAAATATATAACTATATATCTATAACATATATAACTTAAAAATACAATACATTTGTATGCTATTACATGATATAATAGCTTTGAGTCTGGAGTTGCCAACAGGCCTGAGTAATCTTAGAGAATCTCACAGTATTGTTCTTTGGAAATTACAGAAGTAAACAAATAACTGTTGAGTCTGTTAAACCATTCATTTGGGGGCCTTCAACTGGGTAGGGGAGGAGAAGTAAATTGGTATGCAGAGTCCTAGCTTGCAAAGATGAGCCTGCAGAGAAGATGGATGGAAATAGAAGTATCGCTGGAGCGATAGCACAGTGGTAGGGCGTTTGCCTTGCACGCAGCCAACATGGCCGACCTGAGTTCGATTCCTCTGCCCCTCTCAGAGAGCCCGGCAAGCTACCGAGAGTATCTCGCCCGCACGGCAGAGCCTGGCAAGCTCCCTGTGACGTATTCGATATGCCAGACACAGCAACAACAAAGTCTCCAATGGAGACGTTACTGGGCCCGTTAGAGCAAATCGAAGATCAAAGGGGGGGCCTTTACTTTACTTAACTTAAATCTAACCACAGCAGGTATTTGTAAGATTTTCTCCTTGGTTGGTACCACCTGTTTACAGTGACAAAGCTAGGCTTCAAGTTTGTCTGCTAATAACACTGTATTTGACATACAATATTGAAAGCCATGAAAGGGCATGGCCTTAACTTATGGCTTTTTTTTAGGCTAAGGGAACTAAAATACTGAGATTCACAGCTCTTTGAAAGCCCTCATGATTTGAAATTTCCTTCAGAGCAGGGACGAGACCCATGAATTGTATGACAAGATATAAGTGGATCTGAGATCTGTTTACTCTTTCCCCATCTGAGCTGCAGCATCCTCAGTGCTCTGGGGAGGTTCTTTCCTTTATGCACGCAACATAATTTATCATCACAGTCATATGCGTATATTTTGTTGATGCCATTTAAATTGTTACTATTTTATAACGTCTAAATAACAAGAACATCTAAAAAAGAACATTTTGAGGGACTTGAAAAATCCAATTGGTCTCAGGATAATTTGATTTGTAGGAAATCGAAGAAGATAGTATTCTGAATAGAGTGCTTTTAAATGAATCATCATTGCTTTCTTGCACAGGCAATAGATGGGCTTATATTTGGAGCCTGCTGAATCTCTCATTAGGTGGGAAATGTACTCTATGTTGGTTAGAAAAGGATTAGTTACATGTGACGTAAAGTACAAATAATAATGCTTTAAACAAGATGGAGCTATTTTCTTCTGAGAAATAAATAAGAAGATGGTTCACAGCCAACAGTTGGCTTTGAGGAATCCACAGGAGATCAGACTTTTATCTATCCATTCTGCCATCTTTGGGTTGTGGTTCTTCCTATACACCAAGGAGCCACCATGACTAACCTGGTTTATAGCTATGGGCATGAGGGAGAGAGCAGAAATTAGTTTCTCTTTTAGGCATTTTTCAGGAGTTACACATTACGCGTTTGTTCACACACTATTGTTCTGTACTTGATCAGAGGTCCACATGAAGTGTAAAGTAGATTTGTGTGTTAGTTTAACTAGCTTGCTGGAACTAAACACTCTAGACTAAGTATCTTATAAACAGCAAAATTTGGATCAGGGTGCTGGTGTTTTTGAGTTCAGGTGAGAGTCTTATGTGTGGCCAACTTGTTGCTGTGTCTTTTAGTGGAGGAGAGCAAAGAAGGGAGTTCTCTCCTAAGAAACATAGAAGGTGCTGATTTCCTTCATGACAGCTTCACACTTTGGTGACATGTAAATATGATAGCATGAGTATCTTGTAATGGTGCCTCAGATATGACATGTACTTCATAAGTGAGACTCAGTAGTGCTGTTATTATCCACATTAGATTGCTATTTTTTAGCTTTTGTTTATATCTGAATAAATCCCAAAGCTGCCTTAGAACCTAAATTCAGACATATCTATTTATGAATAAGGCTTTCCTGGGAGGTTGAACACTCAGTAACAAACTGCCTAAGAAGTTCTGGGTCCTTAATATCACTGAAGACAGAAATAGAATCCATACTTGATAATGCTCATTTTCAAGAATTTCCCAACAACTTGTTCTGCTCTTATTTTCAGTGAAGTTGCACTGCATCATTTCTGTATGTTTTAAAAGTCAGTGCTCTCTGATATTTTCTCAGTTATAGAATCATTTCAGATAAACCTTTCCTCTGAGGTCACAGTCACGGTCCTCCCGTTGTTCATCGATTTGCTTGAACAGGTCCAGTAATGTCTCCATCGTGAGACTTGTTGTTACTGTTTGGCATATCGAATACGTCACGGGTAGCTGAGGTCATTCTCTGCAATGTGTTTCTGGAGAGAAAGGGCTGCAGGTACTTTTAGTTGTCTAGTCAAGTCTAATCCCCAAAGACAAGAGTAAAGGATTCTGGAATCCATTTCCTTATTTTTCAATATTGGTGTGCAGTTCTGGAAAACATCACAAGATTTCTTTAGTCTTCAGTTTTCTAGCTTATAAATTGAGGAGAAAGGAGAAAGGGCTGCTAACAGTCCTTACATTTTTCCACAAAGTCCCTGAATGTAAAAATTTTTAGTCTGTTCTTTGGGCCATTATGTAAATATAAATGCATGTACATTACTGCTTCCTGTGAAATATTTGGGAGCTGTAAAATGGAAAATCTCTAACTCTTGGCAGTTTTAAGTTACTGATTTATCCTGAATTCATACACCTGACAAAGGGTATGCTGTTTATGCTCAGGGAAAGAAATATGTTACAGATTTCTTGTATTTTTATTATTAATAAATACTGACATTTACATATTATATTATTGATAGTTATATTAATATTTACATATTATGTAGTATATGTAACATATCCTTCAGCTTTTCTCTGCCCTATCCATCCTATAAACCCCGATGCACTTGATAGTGTTGGGAAGTAATCTGGAAAGAAGCTTAGTCTTTGCTTGGGAAAAGTGGGCGATCTCCTACCAGCCTCAGAAAGAAAAACTGAGTTGTAAAGCAGGATTATATTGCTGGAATTATTAAAAATCATGTGCTGGATCATTATAAGTAGAGCACCCAGAAACAAAAATAGTAGCCTGCTCTTTCTCCCCTCACTGACCTCCCCAGTCTTCCCTGCTCTTCCTTTGAAAGTTGCTCTTTTCTGAACCCTGCCCCACTCCTGCTTGCTTTTCTAAATTCTAGAAGTGGCAGCCCTAATAGTTGTAGGATACCACTGTTCTGTCCTTCCTGCATAGCCTCAGGTAGTTTAGGTTTATTGGGTTGCTCCCATCACAGTGCTCCAATTCCTCTGTGTTTATTTGCAACTTCTTTCTTTGTGCTCTGTTGACTTGTAAATATTGTTTTTCTCTTCTCCCTAAGTCTTTACATAATCTATTCAGAGCAATCTCCTTTTTCATATGGACACAAAAAGACATGCTTTTGTAATGTGACTCTCAGTGATATTTTCTTCCTGGGCATCTGTTCTCTCACCTAAGCCTCAACTGCTTTTACTTCCTAGTGCTCCCCAAAGCAGGGTACCAATGAGGGACTGGATGGAACCAGGGCAAGTGGTAAGCTATGTGCTACCCTGGCATCGAGATGGGCCTGGCCAAAATGTCATAATGCTTAACTATAGGTTAAGAGCTTGGTCATGGACAAATGCTGTCATGATCCAAAAAGTAATAACTAAATTTGGACCCTGCTAGGGTTAGGAATGATTAATCTAGTCTGAGCACTATAGTCTGAGTCTGTGGCAAGATATTCCCAGGAGAGCTGTCCTACAAGTCTCAATGTTATCTCTTACTGTGTCCATACAAAAATAGCTAGTATTGATATGTTGATAGTTATTGGACTGAGGAAAAGAGAAAATAACCTTAGTAGATATTTTGCCCTGGGGCAGAGAGGAAGGGCTTTGGAATGCCTTTTAGGTGGTGTTCCATTTGAACTTTGTGGGCTCTCAGGAAGGGCTTTTTTATGTTCCTTTGGCTACCTGACTGGGTGCAGTGTCAGCCTGGAGAGATAAGGGAGTTGTAGAGGAAGAGAGCTGGCCGGGAGAGAGAGAAGAGAGCAGAGGGCATGATGGACTAGCAAAGGGGACAAAGAGAGAAGAATGTAGAAGAATACAGGAGCAAGCGTGTGAAGAGAGAGAGAGAGAGAGAGAGAGCCCAGGCTGCGAGATGGAGCATGGAGAGATGAGCGGGAGAGACAGAAGACAGGAATGAGGAGCAGTGTAGGACCAGAATAGGAGGCTCAGAAAGATGGGCAGGCGTGTTGGGAGAATAGAATAAACGGCAACTGATCAATCAACTGGCTTGGCCCTCATTTCATCCACCATCTTCCCCAGGACCCGGGCCGCCCCAGCTGAGCAAGCAGCCCGGGCCCACCCTGAACTTGGGCGGCCAGGGAAGAGCCATTGGGGCCACCCCCTGGCCACCCTTGGAGTTTTTTACAAGTAGTGACCAATTTTTCCTGTTCCCCAGCACACACATTGCTAACAGTCATTGAAAACCACTGTTTTTTCCCCAAGTGACTTAAAAGGAAACAGATGTCCCCCTTGGAACCTGAGTAGCAGCATTTTTATCCTTGGTTGTCATGACATGGGTTGACATGGAAGCAGCTGTGCAATGGGCAGATCCTTGATGGGTTAATGTCAGTGCAGATTTCTGTGAAGAGGCAGATGCCAGGAATATGCCACTGGTGACTGGGCAGGATAAAGGGAAACAGTCATTTTGCAGCTCCTTGTGACAGCCATAGCACAGCAGGGCCACCGGGAAGGTTTTCCTTGGCACCAGCACCACAAATGGGTGACTCAGGCTCTCAAAGAATTTACTCAGGGGCATCTGCCCAATCATTGTTTCTCTCTGTGGGAGGTTGATCTTTGGCATAACTCTAAGAAAGAAGGCAGGATCAGTAAACCACCCTGAGATGAGGAAGGCCATGGAAGTAAGAGATGACCTGGAATGCCTCTTTGTGGTTCTGGGTACGAATCACTGAGAAGGTGGGGGAAGTAACACCACATTCTTTCACTTGGTGTTCTAGTTTGTTGTTCAATACATGTGTCAGAAGATTTAATGACAAAAACAGAACAGACCAAGCAAGATTCATTCCTTTAATCCAGCACTTTTTTGTTCCCTTGCATCTTCTCCCCTAATGCTCATCTTTTCCCCTACAGCCTGTGAGTTTTACCTTGTGAGAGATGAGATAGACTAGCGTCTCTCACACTTTTCTGGTCATGATCTCTGTCCAGTGGCCCATTGTTCCGCCCATTGTCCTCCTAACCCCTTGGCATTGGTTCCCCGTTTGTATCTTTTGCCTGTGGTCCCTTTGTAGTCATACGGTCTCCAGTTGAGAAAGGCCCGACTGGACTGCCTTCCACAATCCTTCCTTCACACAGACTCCTGCTTTGCTCCATTCTGATTCTTTTGGATAGAAAGCCAAGGGACTAGCATATTTTATCCGTTCCACCAATATTAACCAGTTCTATGTGTTAGAAAGTGCTATGAGCTGTAACCACAAAGCTGAATTAGGCATTATTCTGCCTTTCAGGATCAGAATATCTTGTAGGGAGAATTAATGTGCAAAAAGATGTAGAATTTGAAAATGCAAATCAATGATATGCTTATAATGCCATTTTATTCACCCCATTTAGGTAATATTTAGCACTGTAGTACTGTCCTCCCATTGTTCATCAATTTGCTCGAGTGAGCACTAGTAACATCTTAGTTGTGAGACTTGTTGTTACTATTTTTGGCTTATTGAATATGGGGACCTTGCCAGGCTCTGCTGTGTAGGCAGGATACTCTCGGTAGCTTGCCAGGCTCTCCTAGAGGAATGGAGGAATCAAACCTGGGTCGGCCACTTGCAAGGCAAATGCCCTGCCCATTTTGCTATTGCTTCAGGTCAGGTAATATTTAGAAAATATAAATGTATTACTAGTTCCTGAGGATGGAAAGAAACAAGATCACTGCTGGTGAAAGGGTATATTGATATACTTTTTGAAACTGTCACATATGTTATATAATAAAGGAGGAGCTACACATGACGTTGATTGGGCAAGTTTCTGTTAAAGAAGTACCCAGCACAATTTCTTGTGCATAGCGTCACAAAAATCAATTTTTCAAACCATAGAATGCTTAAAATAGAGCATAGGTGTTACCCGCATCTCATTATGAGATGTGTACTATCATACTCTCATATCTAATGCTCAAGTTTTTACTGGGTTTCCCTCTTCATTCTAGAGAAGCCCACGTTCTCACTTGAGCAATTTCTATCTCTCCTTCCTCAAAACTTCCAAATAAAATGTTATATTTTGTTTCTCATCTTCTGAAATTCTTTTAGAGAGAAAGTGAAGTACTTAAAAGGACTAAGCAGATCTAGGACTGACTTTCCTTTTCCTCAAGGAGCAGGCTCACAGTTCTAGATTTTCCCCAGCCTCTCCCTCGGTAACAGAGATGGGTAGATAGTAGATAGAAAATGGAAGATTCCCTTCTTTTTTTACATTTTTAAATTTTTTTTATTAGTGAGACATATGAGGTACAGTTGTAGACTTACAAATTTTTGTGCTTGGGTTTCAATTACACAATGATCAAATGCCCATCCCTCCACCAGTGCCCACTTCCCACCACCACGGATCCCAACATCCCTCCCACCCCCATCCCCCATCCCACCCTCCCTCTGTGGCAGGGCATTACCCTTTGTTCTCTTTGATTGGGTGTTGTGGTTTGCAAAAGAGGCAATGGGTGACAATAATGTTTGATCTATAGTCTACTTTCAGTATGCTTCTCCCATCCTGGGAGGATCCTCCCAACACCTTTATTTGGTGTTCCCTTCTCTATCTGAGCTCCCTTTTCCCCTAGCATATGTGGTTGGCCTCCAAGCCATTGAGTAAAATTACTGGTACTAATCTCGGCCATTCTTGGGTGTTAGTCTCCTATTTTGTTACTTTATGTTCCCCAGATGAATGCAATCTTTCTATGTCTATCCCTTTCTTTCTGAGTCATTTCGCTTAACATGATACTTTTCATGTAGTACCACTTGTATGTAAATTTCATGATTTCGTCTTTTCTAACAGCTACATAGTACTCCATTGTGTAGATGTACCAAAGTTTCTTTAACCAGTCGTCTGTTCTTGGACACTCAGGTATTTTCCAGATTCTGGTTATTGTAAAGAGTGCTGCAATGAACAAACAATTGCAGATGTCACTTCGACTATACTTTTTTGCCTCTCTGGGATAAATTCCCAGGAGTAGTATTGCTGGGTAAAATGGGAGCTCAATTTCTAATTTTTTTGAGAATTGTCCATACTGTTTTCCAAAAGGGCTGAACCAGTCAGCATTTCCACCAACAGTGAAGGAGGGTCCCTTTCTCGCTACATCCGCACCAGCACCAGTTGCTTTTGTTCTTGTGGATATGGGCCAGTCTCTGTGGTGTGAAATGATATCTCATTGTGGTTTTGATCTGCATCTCCCTGATGATTAAGAAGATTCCCTTCTTAAGACAACTGTATCCTCCTCCCTCATTACACAAGTCACCCAAGGAACACCACTGGCATCCAAAGGACAATACTTTTCTCTCAGGTGGGTTGGGATTTGGAGGAATGCAATCAAAAAGCAACTCATGACTGAAGTTTTGCACAAACATATCTGGAATTTCAACAATATCTAGATACTGTTTTATTAATAAAAAGTTTTACAACAACCATACTTTAAAATATGTCAATTGTCAATTGAAGCTAACAGTATTTTCAAGAATGACATGCCACTGACCAAACAAGTGGAAACAGAGATAGACAAATGAGACTTTCTTAAACTAAGAAGCTCCTGCTCCTCAAAAGAAACAGTGACCAAAACAAAGACAGTCTACAGAATGGGAAAGGATATTCACCCAAACCCATCTGATAAGGGGCTAATATCAAAGATATATACAAGGCACTGGTTGAACTCCACAAAAAGAAAGCATCCAACCCCATAAAAAATGGGGTGATGAAATGAACAGAAACTTTCTCAAAGAAGATATCCGAATGGCAAAAAGGCACATGAGGAAATGCTCTACATCACTAATCATCAGGAAGATGAAGAGAAAAACAACAATGAGATATCATCTCACACCACAGAGACTGGCCCACTTCCAAAAGAACAAAAGCAACTGGTGTTGGTGCGGATGTGGAGAGAAAGGGACCCTCCTTCACTGCTGGTGGGAATGCCGACTGGTTTAGCCCTTTTGGAAAACAGTATGGACAATTCTCAAAAAATTAGAAATTGAGCTCCCATTTGACCAAACAATACCACTCCTGGGACTATATCCGGAGAGGCAAAAAAGTATAGTTGAAATGACATCTGCACTTGTATGTTCATTGCTGCACTGTTCACAATAGCCAAAATTTGGAAAAAATCTGAGTGCCTGAGAACAGATGACTAGTTAAAGAAACTTTGGTACATCTACACAATGGAATACTATGCAGCTGTTAGAAAAGATAAAGTCATAAAATTTACATACAAGGGGTTCTACATGGAAAGTATCATGCTAAGAGAAATGAGCCAGAAAGAGAGGGACAGACATAGAGAGACTGTACTCATCTGGGGAATATAAAGTAACAGAATGGGAGACTAACACCCAAGAATAGTTGAGATAAGTACCAGGACGTCTGCTTCATGGCTTGGAAGCTGGCCTCACATGCTGGGGGGAAAGGCAGCTCAGATAGAGAAGGGAACACCAAGCAAGTAAAGGATGTTTGGAGGATTCGCTCGGGATACGAGATTCGTGCTGAAAGTAGACTATAGACCAAACACGAGGGCCACTCAATACCTCTATTGCAAACCACAACACCCTGAAGGAAAGAGAGAGCAAAAGGGCATGCCCTGCCACAGAGGTGGGGTGCAGTGGGGGGAATGGGGAGGTGGGAGGGCTACTGAATTCATTGGTGATGGAAAATGGGCATTGGTGGAAGGATGGGTGCTTGATCATTGCATAACTGAAACCAAGCACGAAAGTTTGTAAGTCTACAACTGTACCTCATGGTGTTTCACTAATAAAAAATATGCTTGTCAAGACAGTGTTGGGGATGGAAGGAGAAAGGAAATATGGAAGTATGGGTGGAGGTAATTTGACACTGGTGGTGGGTTTGGTACTAGAACATTATATGTCTAATACATACCTATTCTGTAATAAAAAAATAATTTGCACATTTTTTGAGGTATAGTCAAATTAAAATGAGCAGTGCATTTTAAATGACATTTTGACATAAACTGTAACCAAGATACTGTGCCTATCAACTAAAAATGAATTTTTCCTCTCTTTTGTAAGCTTCCCTTGGCTTCTTCTTGAGACGACTGTTTTCACTCAAAAGTATCTGGTCACACTAAAATCTAATTTCTGAAACGATAGATTGATTCATTGTCACTTGTATCACTTGTCATCCTGTTGCTCATTGATTTGCTTGAGCGGGCACCAGTAATGTATCCGTTCGTCCCTGTTGCGTGCTTGTGTAGCCCAATGGCATCTGCTCGCTCCAGGAACACGAAGAGCATCAAACTGTTCGTTCAGGGTCTTGATGAAGAAGTCTGACCATCTCATAGATGGGCGGCCAGGCGTTCTTTTGATATCCCGTGGAATCCAGTGTGATAGCTCTAGTCCAGCGGTCATCTCCAAAACAGTAATGGGCCTCATTTGATTCATTGTCATCTTCTGAAATTGTATATAAGTGGTATCTCACAATCTTTACTTTTTTGAATGAGGTTTCTCTTTTTCAGCATTATTATTTTTAGAATTACTCATGAACTGCATGGATAAGGACTTCATTTATTTATATTGTTGAGCAGCAATCCACTGTGTTATTTTATGACATTGTTTATTTACTCATTGGCTAGCAGACAAATGGGTCATTTTTAGTCTATGTTACAAAGCTACAAACTTACAAACAATGTTCTTGTGAAAATTTACTTGATTTCTTTTCAGTAAATCTGCAGGTAGATTTTCCTGAGGATTTACCAGTGACTTGTTTCTATGTTTAACTAGACGCTCCCTAACCTAACCTAACCTAACCTAACCTAACCTAACCTAACCTAACCATGCTTATATCATTTTTAGGATAGCACAAACAACAATTAGAAATTCTTTCAGAATAACTCTAATACTTGCTATGTTAATATTTTAATTTTTATATGCCAACTTGTGGTGATATTGGTATTGTTGTGGTATATCTATCATATGTGGAATAGTATACGTACACTAGTAATTCATTACTGTCCAATTGAACTGACACCTCTGTCAGGCGAAGGTTGGTCACAGCGCATGAGACAAACATATAAATAGGGACACAAACATGTAAGGACAGAGGAAAGCCAAATCCACTGCCAACTTGGATCAGCATAGCCAGCAAAACACTGGGTGAATTTTCCAATGTATTCTCTGACCTAGGTACCAAATAGCATTTTTTTTTCTTTTTGGGTCACACCCGATGATGCTCAGGGGTTACTCCTGGCCTTGCACTCAGGAATTACTCCTGGTGGTGCTCAGGGGACCATATGGGATGCTGGAAATCGAACCTGGGTCTGCCACGTGCAAGGCAAACACCCTACCCACTGTGCTATCACTCCAGCACCCCAAATGGCATTTCTGCTGGTTTCTTGAGGAATATATTGACAATGCAGTGAGTATTAGAACCAAAAAGGGGATCCCTATACATATTTCCAGATTCATGACTATGTTTCACGTGTGTCATTAGAAAAAACTAAAGTGGGAATCAATCTGTTCACTAATGTGAAGGACTACTCAGATTCAACTTCTTTCTGCCAAAGACAGAATTGTTTGAGAAGCTAGCGAAGATTATAGTGCTTCCTCTTTCCCCAAAATGCACATATGCATTTATTCATTTGAGTATGTGTCAGAGCTCTCAGGGTGGCAGATGTGGAGAACATGCCTCATCCTTTGACTATCTAACACCCTAATCTCCTCCTCCTTTGGGTATCCTGATCTCCTACCGTGGAAATGAACTATTATAATTCATATACTGGGTGAGAAGTGCCTGATACAGTCACTCTCTTTCATCAGTTGCCATGAAAATCAACAAAAAACAGATTTTCCTTCTATATCTATAAAGAGTCTGGGGACAAACTCATGATCTAAGCAGACACCAGCTCCTGGTACATTGAATCCGGAGCAAATGAAGTAAAGATGAAGACAAGTGGGGAAATGAGAATCTGAGCTATAGTAGAAGTTATACCAGGCCTATCTGCTAGAACCTGGTAGCACTTTAATATACCTTACACAGTATTTGCTACATAGGAGATGCTCAATAAGTGATATATATGTCTATACATCAGTGGGTAGGGCATTTGCCTTGCATGTGTCTGACCTGGTTTGGATTCCTCTGTTCCTCTTGGAAAGCCTGGCAAGCTACTGAGAATATCCCACCCACACGGCAAAGCCTAGCAAGCTACCCATGGCATATTTGATATGCCAAAAACAATAACAACGAGTCTCACAATGGAGACATTACTGGTGCCTGCTCAAGCGAATTGATAAAAGATGGGAGGGCAGTGCTACAGTGCCATATATCAGTATGTAGATAATAATGACACCTGTAGATTCCATAACTTCCAATAAATATACTATCTGAAATCACAGGCTCACCAACCTGGCACAAAACTTGTTTTTTAATTCTCATCTAGTTTGTACCCTTTGTTTTTTGTGTTAAGTAAACAGGGACCTTCCAAATCCAAAGAAATATTCCATATTGTCCCCTCTTGTCCTCTATGAACAGGCATTTCTGGGTTATAAATGTTTATAGAGTCCCAGTCCATTTTATTTAAGGAACATTATATCCAAATTTATAAAAGTATATTTATAAATCTGCTTACTTAAATACAGGCCTAAATATATTTATAGCAGGACTGTTGTTAATGATTCCAGTGAAGGGCAACTTCTATGCCAGTCAAGTTTCAGAGAAGACTGATTCAAGATATTAATTAATGGGGTGAAAGCTGCTAAATAGTCTAGCAGGGTTATATGTAGCATGGTCCTCTGGATCCCGAAGAATCTTTTCACTGTTTTGGTTTTCATACTAGAAAATGTTCTGAAATGTTATAGTTGAATTTGACTAAGATGACCTCTTAGAAAATGATCAACTATTCTTCTTATTAGTATGCTCAATTTGCGTGTCAGTATGGCCTAAGACCTAGAAAGTGAGCATGCCAATTTGTTTTCTAAAGATTGTGTGCTGGCACGAAAAAATGCTCTTCATCACTAATCATCAGGGGATCTGCATCAAAACAACTCTGAGATAACATCTCACACCACAGAGACTTTTCTTCCAAAAGAAAAAAGCAACCTCTGTTGGCGTGGATGTAGGGAGAAAGGGACTCTCCTTCACTGCTGGTGGGAATAAAGACTGGTTTAGCCCTTTTGGAAAAGAGTATGGATGCTTCTCAAAAAATTAGAAATTGAACTCCCATTTGACCCAGCAATACCACTTCTGGGACTATATCCTGGAGAGGCAAAAAAGTGTAGTCAAAATGACATCCGCATTTGTACATTCATTGCAGCACTGTTTACAATAGCCAGAATCTAAAAAAAACCGAGTGCCCAAGAACAGATGACTGATCAGAGAAACTCTGGTACATCTACACAATGGAATACTATGAGCTGTTAGAAAAGATGAAGTCATGAACTTTGAATATAAGTGGATCAACATGGAAAGTATCATACTAAGTGAAATGAGTCAGAAAGAGAGAGACATACAGAGAAAGACTGTACTCATCTGTGGAATATAAAGTAACAGAATGGGAGACTAACACCCAAGAATAGTAGAGATAAATACAAGGGTGTTTGCTCCGTGGCTTGGAAGTCGGTCTCATATGTTGGGGGAAAGAGCCATTCAGATAGAGAAGGGACTACCAAGTAAGTGTGGTTGGAGGACCCACGCGGATGGGAGATGCGTGCTGAAAATAGGCTATAGATCCAAAATGATGGCCACTCAATTCTTCTATTGCAAACCACAACACCCAAAGGGAGATAGAGAACAAAAGGGAATGTCCTGTCGCAGAGGCGGTATGGGAGGGGACTTGGGGTGGGGGGCAGTGTGAAGGATGCTGAGATAGTTGGTAGTGGAGGGTGGGCACTGGTAGAGGGATGGGTATTTGAGCAGTTTATGACTAAAACACTAGCACAAAAATATGTAAATCTGTAACAGTACCTCACGATGATTCACTCATAAAAAAATTGTGTGCTGAATGCAGTTGTGTTCAGTTGATCTGTTTTAAAAGGTTTTACAGTTAATTCTTCACAAATAGCCTAGTTATCCATGTTCATATTTATTATCTAGAAAGTGGGAAGAAACTTGAGAAATTCCTCAGAATTTATTAATAATAGCATTGTTGTCAGTTACTTTGATGAATTTCCATGTAATTGTTTGTAATTTATTGAAGTTGTTAGAGACCATGCTTTGAAAATCTGCAGTAAGGATCTTCAGAGAGCACTTAATTTGGGCTGGTCCCAAAGTAGTACTGAAATAAGGACTTGGGTTCAAGTGGTATTTGAAATATGTAAAGAAGGAAAGAAAATAGTGAGACAGAAAGAACAAA
This sequence comes from Sorex fumeus, assembly GCF_029834395.1. NCBI lineage: Eukaryota > Metazoa > Chordata > Mammalia > Eulipotyphla > Soricidae > Sorex > Sorex fumeus. Next base: position 9,809,141 of record NW_026606103.1, read on the forward strand.
GATCCAATAAAAGGCTATGATCATGAGCATGTTAGAATTATGAGAAGCTAACTTTCATATTGCTGGGAAAACTTTGAGAGATAAAGTTAACTGAATCTCAGTTCAAATCAGTGAAGAAGGAAGAAGATGTACATTATACACTAATTTTTGTTCTTCCCTGTTTGAAGCTTGCTCCTGAAGTGCCAACACTGTCATTTCTATTGGAGGGGATCTCTGAGGTTGGTCAGACTGTGTAGGAGGGAGACCAAAGGTACATGCTATGCCAGGGGGATACTATTCTAGCTACCTGAAGAAAATTGGATCTTTTTAGCAGCTCTCCTCTTCTTTAAAAATCTCCATGACAACGACCACAAAATAGAGTACCTAAAGTTAGGAATAGTTTAAAATTTCAGAAAATGTGAACTATAGGGGTGATCTTTTAATTTGACAAAAGTTTGGAGTTAAAAATCAATCCTCTTAAATGATTCTAGATCTTTAATTTTCATTTACTTTTTTGTGGGGGAAGTGAAGATATGGGCCACACCTGGTTGTGCTCAGGGCTTACTCTTGACTCTGTAATCAAGGACCACTCCTGCTTGAACTTGGGAGATCTTATGAGATACCAGGAATATCTGGGTCAGGTGCATGCAAGACAAGCAAGTGCCTTAAACTCACAGTACTATCTCTCTATTCTAATTCAAGTTCAATAAAGAACAATGAAGTTCATACATATGATATAAGCATCTCCAACTATTTTCTAAACACCTCACATGATTATAGTAAAACCTTAAAATTAATAAATTGATATTGATGATTGATATCCAGGCTAGCCAGCAACTTTATTTAGATGTTATACATATTACATGCACTTATTTGTGCATATTTATTTCTATGACATTTTATCATGTGTATAGTTTGTATGTCTGTCATCATACTGAAGACCTAAGATGATCCCTAGAAGATGAATTGTAAGAATACCTAATGCTACCTTTGAGCCTTGTGTTTCCCAAAGTGGATGGGAAGGAAGCTGGACCGATCCACTGGAGTGGTGGCAGGCTTCTCAGTACACGTGAGAACAGAGAAAACTGTTATTCTGCTTAAATATGGCATATTTGTGGGTGAGTACTGAGTGATTTTTTTCCTGAAAAGTGACAGCAGAACAAACATAACTGATTCAGAGCCACAGTCACCTTTGTCCTCCCCACTGTCATCAATCAAGCCTACCAGGCAATGAGCCACATCTATTCAAGTGTAATCATCTGATTTGGGTTGTTAGGCATTTGAATGAATCAATGCTCAAGACCAAGTTTATATTGATAAAAACATCGACACCACTGACACCTCTTTTTTTCGCATATTCCAAGGAACAGTTCTTCTCCAGTGTTGAATATTGCGTGATGTGATTGATGTCTTTTCATCTCAATCAGACCAATGCTGTCGTACTTGATCTTTCATGCTTGCAAAATCAGGTTCTTGATGGATGCATTTGATGCCAGCATACATGCATTGAAAGTACAGACAGTCATTTTAGTCCTTATTTGTTTTGGCAGCCTAGTTCTGTCTTGAGATTTTATCAGCCTATTCTTCCTCATTGTTCGGAACGCTGCCATATTGGTGGCTCTTTCAGGGTCAGGGGAATGAGAGCCATTGTATTTACTTTTTTGGGGATATCAAATATGCCACGAATAGCTTGCCAGGCTCTGCCGAGCGGGCAGGTTACTCTAGGTAGCTTGCCAGACTCTCTGAGAGGGATAGGGGCTTTTAGGGAGACCTTTAATCGCCCTTGCAGGTTTTCCCATCATTCAAACCACATTTGATCCCCATCAAATATGGTTCAGTAATCTTGGAAGTGCCTTATAATGTGTTACGGCTGCACAGCCCCGTGATACAAAAAGCAGCCTGGAGGGTGATGGTGGCTGGGTAGTGGAGGTAGTGGAGGTCTGCCAATGAGGTCTTTATCTAGTAAAAGTAAGGTGGGGCTTCTTGGTGTGATATATAAGGTTGCATACGGATATATAGGGATACCTATGACATTTTTCAAAGAAATAACCAAAATATTGTCTAGGTCTCTTGAAATATAAATCAATCTTGTAACAACATATAAACTTGCATCTGATTGAAGAGAGATGGTGTGAGGAAAGCTAATGCTTGGCGATTTGACATAGTTTGGCAGACTAGTCAGAAATAAAAACCTAGAGTAAAGGGGGATCTGAAGTGAAATGAAGAGATTTTGGCTCTGCTTATCATGTGGAGCCATCCTGATTTGATTTTAAGGAATTTTAGACAAACTCTAAAAAACTCTGAGTTTTAGGAAAATTAGTTATGAATTTTGGATTATCCACAAGCAATATTCTTCTACAAATGGATTTTCTACTAAATTAGGAGTCAGTAAACCTTTTAAAAAAGAGCCCTGTGGATTGCAACTTGTCATTTTGTACTTCTTTGTGTTCCTTTTAAAAATTTGCTTTCAGTAGGGTTTCAGTTATGAAATATTCTGGCACCACTCCCTCTACACAGTTTTTATTTCCTCCACCATTGTCCCAGTGACTGTTGTTCAACATTATCTTCCTCTGGTAAGCTTCCTACTGAAGACAAGTTCTCAGATTATGTTGTCCTTGGGCATGTTTTATTACCCATTCTATTTTTTCACATCACATGCATATGAGAGAGATCATTCTGTGTCTGTTTCTCTCCTTACTAACTTCACTCAGCATGGGACTCTCAAGTTTGTAGCAGCAAATTTTATTTTTTCTTATAGGTCAGTAATATTCCATGTCATATATGTACTGTAGTTTCTTAATTCAGTCACCTAATCTTGGACACCTGAGTTTTGTCCAGATTTTTCCTGTATTTAATGAATACAGGAGTGCATATGTCTTTTGTAAATTGACTTTTTGGATCTTTGGGTAGATGACTAAAAGTGGAATTGATAGGTCATATGAAAGCTCAATTCCTGGTTTTTAAAAAAGTGTCCATATTGGTTTCCAAAAAGGCTGGACCAATAACAGTGAACAAGAGTCCTTTCCCCCCACATCCATGCTAACACTAGTTATTATCTGTGGTATTTCCAGTCTCATTTGTATGAGATATGTTTTTGTTGTTTTGATTTGCATTTGATGATAAATGATGCAGAGCATATTTTATATATATATATATATATACATCTTGGCCACCTGTTTGTCTTCTTTGAGTATGTTTTTGTTGACCTCTTTTCTCCTTTCAAATATGGTTGTTATTATTATTTTGTAGAGTTTTTATAGTGCTTTATATATTTTAAATACAAGCTCTTTATCCTACAAGTAGTAGGACTCTGCCAGTCTAGGGTGGTGTCTTTTTATTCTGGCCATTGAGTCCTTTGTGGAGTATCAGCTTCATATTTCAATATGGTCCCATTTGTTTATCTTTGTTTCATTACAGTGCCAGTGGTTTAGGATCATAAATGATACCTCTAGCTTCAGTGTCATGAAGTCTCCTATCTATGTGTTCCCAGCTGTTCTTTAATCCATTTTTTATTTTGCTTTTGTGCATGATGTTAGAAAAAAAGATCTGAGTTCTTTTTTCCCCATGTGTTGAGCAATTTTTCCAACACCATTTTTTGAAAAAGGTTTTTCCACTTTATATTTTTTGATCCTTTATCTAATCCAATGTAATTTTAAACCATCACCTAGAATTATATTTTGTAAACTATTTATATGTATATTTTTTAGTTGGGGATGGATCAATAGCACAGTGGGAGTGGGTAGGGCATTTTTCTTGCATGCGGCTGACCCAGGTTTGATTCCTCTGTCCCTGTCGGAGAGCCCGGCAAGCTACTGAGAATATCTTACCCTGACGGTAAAGCCTGGCAAACTACCCGTGACGTATTCAATATGCCAATAACAAGTCTCACAATTTGTTGTGAGACATTACTAGTGCCTCCTCAAACAAATCGATGAGCAACAGGAGGACAGTGCTACAGTGCTGTTGTTTAGTTAATTTAAACAGTATTATTTATCTTTTACAAATAATCCCATGTCGATGTCATTGCTTTATTTTTGTGATTATCCTTAGCTGATATGTGGAATTTCAGTGTATAAAATAAAATGTATAAATATATATATAAATGTATATATATAAATGTATAAATCTTAGGGTGCCAAATTATGAACCTCAAAAAAGTTTAATCAGTTGTCATTCTCATCTATAACTGACAGGGCTCCTCATATTGTCTCCAAAAATGGTGTTTTGAATTTATTTTTCGCTTACAAACTTGACAAATGAAAGAAATATTTGTATATTTACATTTAGCTTTTGATTACTAAGGACTTGGTTTTAAAATTGTATTGACTTATTTTGGGCAGGCCTCCCAAGAAGTGTATAGGAAGCCTGTGGGCCCTACCAACCCCATCACAGTTCAATGCAAAAGCTTAAGGATGTAATTCTTCTCTGGCTCTGCAGTGACAGAATAACTAGCCCCCTTTGGAAGTGATGGGATTCTTCAGGGACTCACCTGAAAGTGCTTGAGGTCCTCCAGGGTTGCAGCTAGCTATGGTCTGTGGACCATTTGGTTCTAGGTTTCAAACCCTGGTGAGATGCATGTGAAGTACATGCCCAACAGCTGTATGTGAAGTACATGCCCAGCAGCCCAGAACATTATGCTTAAAAAACAAATAAGCATAATGTTTCTGTGTTTATAAATTGTCTAATCATATACTTTTGATATTGGTTTTTTTTGTCGTTGTGTTTGGACCTCACTGGCAATGAATGCTCGGGGTCAATCCTGATTCTGCACTCAGAAATTATTCCAGTCTTTCTACAAGGATGGCATTGAAAGTTAAGAAGAAAGTCTCTGGCCCTCCCAAAGCTAAAGCCAAAGCCAAAGCCAAAAAATTTTAGGTTAATAAAGCAGTACTGAAAGGAAGCAAAACAAAAAGAAGACCCACTCATCACCCACCTTTTGAAGACCCAAAACACTGTGGCTGAGAAGGCAGTCTCTATCCTTGGGAGAACCACCAGGAGAAACAAGCTTGATGGCTATGCCATCATCGAGTTCCTTTAACCACTGAATTAGCCACAAGAAAACGAATACAACAACACACTTGTGTTTCTTGTGGAGGTCAAAGCCAATACGCACCAGCTAAGCAGTTTGAGAGGACGTCCTATGGCACCGATACGGCCGAGGTCACACTCTGGTCAGAGGGAGAGTAAATAGGGCAGAGAAGGCATATGGGCCGGCTCCCGACTCTGAGGCTGTACATGTTGCTAACAAAATTGAAATCATCTGAATCACTTAAACATCTCAGCTGAAATAATATAATTTATTTTCACCACAGAAAAAAAAAATTACTCCAAGCAGGGTTGGGGGACTAGATGGGATGATCAGGCATAGATTCTGGGCCAGCTGCATGCAAAGAAAACACACCATACGGTATACTATTTCTTCAGCCTGGATTTTATTCTTTTATTGGTGTGTTCATGTTTTTATTGTTAATTTATTAATTGCATTAAATATGTTTATTATATGTGTATATATATTTGAATTTTAATAGTTTTTTATTGAACCACAGTGAGATAGACCATTACAAAGCTATTCATGATTAGCTTTTAGTCATACAGTGTTTAAACACCCATCCCTTCACCATTATGTGTACATTTTTATCTCCCTAGCAATTCATTTCTCTGAAAACCTCTATGAATATGTCCTATCATAACATTCATATACTTAAAACTGAGCAAAGGCTGGAATTCTATCTTTAAAAATTAAATAGTTTGAATAGCACATTCTTCATAATGAAGCCTAGACAAACTTCATCAGACATGGTAGGAAAACATCTTAGTTGAATTATGAAAGGGATAGAAATCTTGCTTTGTGCTGCTAAGTGAATGAAACTGGAGGGGATTATGCTAAGAAAAATTATTCAGAAATGAAAATACCAGACTATCTCATCATATGTGTGCATAAAGTAACAAATAAAGAGATCAGATAATGCCAAAATAAAATAAACCCTTAGTCTCTAACCACACATCTGAGGCTCCAAGGAGCAGGTAGTGGGCCGAAAGGGTCCTGCTCCGTGGTGGAGGGTTTGGTACCCTATAGTAATCCCTCTAGAACATGTAATCAATGTTACCTTAATAAAAAACAATTTTTCAAAAGATAGCCATATATAAAATATTACAGAAACAACAACCACAACAACAACAACAACAACAAAAAAACACAAAGCACTTTAACAAATTGTACAAAGCTGTTTTCTCAGAGACTTCTACCTCCAGAGGAGATCTTCATTGGCCCCAAGTCAGTTACCCATATTGGCTTACATTTTTAAAGGATGATGATGTTTTTCTATATCCAATTTCTTGATTTTTTTCCTTTAAATTATTCTGTTTTGTTTTGTTTTGGGGTCATACCAAATGGTGCTTGGTATTTAGTCTTGGTTCTGCAGAGATCATTTACGTTGGGCTTGAGGGACCATATGTGGTGCTGGATATCTGATCTGGGTCTGCCACATGCAAAGCAAGTGCCCTACCTGCTCTAGTATTTCTCCAACCAAAAGTTTGAGGTATTCTTGACTTTTTCATATTTGTGTTAATGGTTTTGAATTTTTTCCCAATTTTTGTTTGATTTTTGTGCATTTTGGTTGGAGTGTTCTTCATTTCTTCTCTCTTCTTCCTTCAGACCACATCTACTCCTCTTCTTTATCATCTTTTTCCGTGACAAGTATGACTTTTCTGCAGAAGTTTTTCCACTTCCAGGGGTATGTTACTTTCTGGATAAACTCAGGAGTTTCACCTTTTTCTCCCAGTCTCTTGACTCTGAATTTTCCACGATACTGACTGAGTAATGTAAACAAATATGCTTGGACCCTGAGCCCCTGCCAATTGTAAATCACAGGGGATGCTATTTCAGAGTCTTGGAGGGGAAACCATTCATTGCACAGTGTTATTTGGGCTTCCTTCATAAACCATCATCTCTGCTCCAACAATGTGCAATTAATCCTTTGTATATCTATTTTTATCACTCCCACTAAGATAATCATCTTTGAGACTTTTTACTTCACAACTGAAAAAATAGTATTTTTGACTGCCAGCTCATATATTTGTCTGTATCAGTTTGTCTCTACCAAATTGTTCAAGGTGGTATGGCGGGAGAAAAAAATGAATAGAGAAAAAATGTTAGGAAAATGCAGGAAGCTCTACCCTATAACAAAAGAGGGATCATCTAATTTCTCTTGATTTGAGATTGCTAAACTCAAGAATCTTAAATTTCTAATTCCCAGTTGATGAAATGCTTTGCAGATAGTTGACTAAAACATAAGATACGGGTGGATGGAGAATGATAAAGAATTCTGCAAACTTGGGAATTCTGCCACTTTGTTCTGTTTTAAATTTTGGGAACAACTCACAGTAACTTAGCAAAGGTCACTGATTACATTAATCATTTTGATAATGATGTTGCTTTGCTTCTAGGTCACAGACTGGTCAGGATTTAATTGTTGGCCTTATGACTGATGAGAACAATATGGGCTAAATTCTGTTCTTACAAGTTTGATAAGCATTAACCTTCCTCTATTCTAGCTATACATTTCTAAAACTACATTTCTAAAAGTATAAAAGTTTTCAGCAGTATTGTCTTGTTCTAGAGAATTTAAAATAAATAATATTTTGATTATGTTTGGAGATAGGACCTTTAGAAGGAAATTTATGTTAAGTAAGATACTAAGAGCAGTTCCTAATATGAGATTATATTAAGAAGGGAGATGTGTTCTCTCCATATTTTTCCTGGATATACACAGAGGAGAGACTAGGGGAGCACACAGGACTGAAACCAAGGAAAAAAGATATTACTAGACACTGGTCCTGACAATACCTTAATTTTGAAATTTTGGTCTCCAGAACCAAAGAGAACAACAGGAAAAAAATACATTTTTGTCATTTAATGTCTATTTTGTTATGACATCCCAGCCATATAGAGACATTAAAAAAGGAAACAGCATAAATTATGGGTCCACAGATCACTTATAGATGCCATAAATTGAAAGTGGTGAGCATGTGTTGTAGAATAACCTTTTAAAGCCATATCTGATGAAACTGGTGTGGGTCAGTGAAGAGACGGTGTGTATGGACATGATTTCAGCTTTGCCATTAAAGTGCTGTAGCCTTCTGTGTCTTAGACTCTTCACCTAAATACGTAATTGACTAGCTTAGTTATTGTTTTTGTTTTAGAACTTCCTATATGTCAACTACTGAAATAATTCAGTGTATATTAGATTCTTCAGAGTTCTCTCATGAATGGATTCAGGGATCTTTTATTGTGTGAGTGGTGCTAGACAAAAAGATATTTTTATCCTTCAATCTCAATCTCAGTTCTCATTTTTGAAATGGGAATGTTAAATCTAGAAGATATTGTCCCACCTCCACCTTTTTTGAATCAATAGGTTTATCAATTAATACATATCAAATCCTAGTAGGTTGGGAGATCTCGGCCCCAGAACCCGCATGGATTTGTCCCTCTGCCAGTACCTTCAGGGGTCACACCCACCACCTGGCCCCCTGGCGCTGTGTAATCCCATCAACGGCCAAGACTCAGAGACTATAAAATCCAGCTCCCGGACGAGAACAGTGCAGTCTGCCCCCGCGCCTGGCTGTTCCTCGCTGGGGCCCGTTGGAGGGGAGCGGGTTGAGCTTTCCTCCCCACCCCGACCAGGGCTCCGGCAGCCGAAGACCTCCACGACCAGCCACCACCATGCTGAGACCACTCTCAGCACACATGAAGGTACTGGCAGAGGGACAAATCCACGCGGGTTCTGGGGCCGAGATCTCCCAGCCTACTCGGATTGGAGTCAAGCATCCTCCACCCAGATCCTCCAAATTCCAGTAGGCGGGGGTCACACCCACCACCTGGCCCCCTGGCGCCATGTAATCCCATCAACGGCCAAGACTCAGAGACTATAAAATCCAGCTCCCGGAACCGCGCGGCCGCGACATCTTACCAGGACATCTTTTATGACATCTTATCATCTCATTCCTACTTTGGACAAACTTGCAGGCTATCGATTGTAGCCTGCCCACAGGCCAGAGTCTGGCAAACTCCCTGTGGCGTACCAAATATGCCAAATACCAGTAACAATGATGAGTCTCATTCTCCTAAATAAGCCTTGAATATAATCTCAGGGTTAGGATGAAAGAGACGTTACTGGGGCCTGCTCGAGGCAATCGACATATCAAATAGTTGAGATTTCTGTGCACCAAGAATTGATACTTGAGGCAGCTGGGTAACGAAAAGTTTCTCCATTGTTGCTTGACAATTTATTTACTGTAGCTTTCCAATAACCAAAACAATTCTTGTCCTTTCTCGAGGCTGAAAAATTTGTAAAATATAGCCTATGCCAATGCATCACACCATCAAAACGAATAGAAACAAGCAGTGCTGGCATAGCAGTGGGGGAAGAAACCCTCTCCATGATTGATGGGAATGTTGTCTGACTTAGCCTCTATGGTAAAAATGTAGATTTCTAAAAAAAATTAGGAATTGACTCTCAGAAGAGAGCACAAAATGATATGCCACAGCTATGATGCCAGGCCCTGCGCCAGGCTTTCATTTGGGGAAACCTGGAGGGGAGCGGGTGAGGCCCCTCCCTGCCCCAATGGATCCAGCCCCAGCAGCCGAAAACCTCCAGAACTCAACCGCCGCTGCGCTCACGGCCTCTCTCCACATACTTGGATGAGCATCACCCATGAATCTATTCCTGGACCTCAAGGCCATGAATCTCATATTTTGCAACACTGATATACCAAGAGCAGCACACTACATTTCATTGAATTTAAAGTAGAAGACAACCAATCGTAGGGGGAAATATATTTATACACATATGTACATACATATACATATATATGTGTATATATATATGCATACAAGTCTCAACCTTTAACAACATTTTACTAATCTCTTATAGAAGGAGGGCTGGAGCGATAGCACAGCGGGTAGGGCGTTCGCCTTACAAGCGGCCAACATGGCCGACCCGAGTTCAATTCCTCCCCTCTCGGAGAGCCCGGCAAGCTACCGAGAGTATTCGATATGCCAGACACAGTAACAACAAAGTCTCCAATGGAGATGTTACTGGGCCCGCTCGAGCAAATCGACGATCAACGGGGGGCCTTTACCTTTACCTTATAGAAGGGCTTAATGGCTTCTGGGTGAAATCAAACAATCTTCACACACTTTCCTCTAAGAAACTTTTAAAAAAATCATTTTAAGTGGACTATTAATAAAAAGCAATACAAAATAAATTATTTCGGTTCACTTTGTGGGCAATATTTGAGGTTCAGGATGGAAATACGTTGGTGGGAAGGTTTAACAGTAGTGGGATTGGTGTTCGAATATTAAATATAATCAAATATTGCGAACCACTTTATAAAAAATAAAATAAAAATTAGGAATTGAGCTTGTATATCTACTTCAGAAATTCTACTTCTTTGCATCTACCTCAAGGTATGCAAAATACTATTTCAAAAAAGATGTTTGTGCTCCTATGTTTGTTGCAGCACTGTAAACAATAGCCAAGATATGTAAACAGCCTTTATGTGCAATAATAGAGGATTGGATAAAGAAATTCATGTAAACAAAGGAATACTACTCAGATATATGAAAAGATAAGATCATGTAATTTTCACTATGTGGCTAGAACTAGAGGCTATCATGCTGAATGAAATCAGTTTGAGGAAAAGGGCAGAATGATCTCCCACGTAAAACACAGTAATGGGATAACAAATGGCCAATGGAAACAACTTAGAGGCAATCTAACAGTTTGCCAGAGAATGAAATGGGTGGGAGGGAACATGGAGACATTGATGGACAGATGACGTCATCCTGGTGATGGTTGTGTGGTGGAACACTGCATGAGTTAAACTGTCATTAATAGTATTGTAAATCTCATTGACTCAAAATTATTGAAAAAAAAAAGCTTGATAAACTAAAATATTCCAATACACTTTTCACAGCTCTCGACATAGAGTCAGAGACCCATACTGTTTCTCTATGGACCTGTGAGCACATATGGCAATTTAAAACTTACATGAGTTACCAGGATGTTAGGGTAAATATTTAGGGATACTCCAGGTTCGCTGGGAGCTGTTTGCACAAAGTATTCTGTATTAAAGTAGCAGGTCCATAGGAATTTAGATTTTAAACCCATATTTTCACACAAGATATCCAAAGATGGTCGGTAATACCATTCATTGGAATACATTGGGAAAGCTCCTCAGGTCATGTCATATGCACTAGTTCCTGTGAGTAGAGCCTATAAACTACTTTTGGGGGCAGTCTGAGTTGTTCTTGTCTCCTAGAATATATAAAAGGGATCAGGGAAAGAGTTCCACATAGACTTGAAGGATTGTCATGTGAAATATGGGGAGCTACCAGATATCGGATACATTTTCAGAATAAGTGACAAAGGCTCAAGGTCTGGTTCTTGGGAAAATTATTTTACTTCATCGGGGTGAATGAACGCATACCCCTATGGCATCTGAATACAGCACAATTTTTGGAGCTTGAAAGTCCCATTCCATTAGATAACATAGCTATAAACTTTATTGGATTAATAAATTTTACATATTGGATCTAAGATCACTTGATCACTTGACATCCCGTTACTCATTGACTTGCTCTAGTGGGCGCCAGTAACGTCTCCATCCATCCCTATCACGTGCTAATGTAGCCTGATGGCTCCTGCTCATTCTAGGAACACGAACCGTATCAAACCGATCGTTGAGAGTCTTGACGAAGAAGTCTGACCATCTCATAGGTGGGCGGCCATGCGATCTTTTGACGTCCAGTGGAATCTAGTAGGTAATGGCTCTAGTCCAGCAGTCATCTCCAAATCTCATTATGTGTCCAGCCCATCTCATTTTTGACACCTTGGAAAACGAGATAGCATCCCTGATTCTTGACCGTCAATGAAGGTCAGAACTCGGATTTTTTTTCTCTCATTTGAGTGAAGCGTGATACTCCAAGCATAGCTCTTTCGACTCCTCTTTGGGAGACCCAAATCACATTCTCATCCTGCTTTCGTAGGATCTCTGGTCTCTGAGAGAGATCTCTGGTCTCTCTTAGGTCTCTAAGGCCTATGTTAATGCAGGAAGAACAGTGGAATTGAGAAGATGTGCCTGGAGCCAGAGGTTCTTTGTCCTCTTAACTATTTCTTTGATGCTCTTGAAGGCATTCCAAGCCGCTCTCTTCCTCCTGCGTAACTCAGGTGTCAGGTCATTCGTCATGTTGACTTCTCAACCTAGGTACACATAACTGTTGCATTCGGAGATGTTTGTCCCATTGAGAGTGAATGGAATGTCAGGAATGAGACCGTTTCTCATAAACATTGTCTATGTGAGATTCAGCTGTAGTTCAACCTTTCCACACTCACGGTGGAGGTTGGCCAGCATTTGTGCCGCTTGGCTAATGTTTGGTGTTTTTAGAATGATGTCATCAGCAAAGCAGAGGTGGTGTTGTTGCCGACCGTCTATCTTCACTTCCATTCCTTCCCATTCCAGTCAACCCATAACGTTCTCGAGGGTGGCACTGAAGAGTTTCGGTGAAATGATATCACCCTGCTGTACCCCTCACTTGATGTCAATGATCACTTCCCTGTAGAATGGTGAGATCCTGGTAGTAAATCCATAATACAGGTCACGGAGGATCCTGATGTATTGATTTTGAATGCCCTGTTTGGCTAGGGTCTCGATGACCACTTCTGTCTCAACAGAATCAAGGCCTTCTTTAAATCAATGAACGTTAGACAGAGTGGCATCTTGAACTCCCGAGAAACCTCAATGAGCTTGGTTATCATGTGGATATGGTCGATTGTGCTAAATTATTTTCGAAAACCGGCTTGCTCGCACGGTTGTCCTTCATCTAGTGTTCTGCCAATCCTACTCAGGATAACTCTAGTGAACAGCTTGTAGACGACAGACAACAGGCAGATTGGGCAATAGTTGCCAATGTCATGGATGTCTCCCTTCTTGTACAGTAGTTCAGTCCTGCTGGTTTTCCATTGGGACGGAACCTTGCATTCAGACAGGTAGCGTGTGAAGAGCCACGTCAGTGTATTGATGAGTACTGATGGCAGGTTCTTCAGGTGTTTGACCTTGTCTGGGCCAGGTGCTGTTCGCTTCTTTACCGACAAAATGGCGTGTTGAATTTTGGAAGGGAGAACGTTGGGAACGACATATCTGTCTTGCGGAATTTGGTATGTGGGCAAATGGACATGGCTATCAAAGAAATCTGTATAGAAGTCATGGATAATCTTCTCCATTGCCCTTCTGGAAGATGTGATAGATCCATCTGGACATTGGAGAGCAGTCATCTTGGTCTTGTAGTTGGCGAAGGACAGGTGGGTGTTGCAAATGCTTTTCCAAGCTTCTGCCACATCTGGTAGCACTGCTGCTCTTCTCTCTTTGAGGTCTTCCTTTATCGCTTCTTTGCACTGCTTTGCAAGCTTGGACGTTTGCTTGTGGTTGCTTGAAGCTTGCGCCAAGCCACGTTGGCAAATGAGCTCAAGAGTTTTCGAAGACAGTCGTCTTTTTGTGGCTATCTCTCTCTCTGCGTTCCTTGCACAATCATGGAGGTGCTGAAACAGTCAGTCGTATTCCTCGCCAATGTTGTCAATGATGGTGTCTTCCCATGTTTCTGCAATAGTGCCAAAGAACTCCCAGTTGCTGTTGTTCTGGGAGTTTTCTTCTTATACTTTGCAGCCCCTTTTCCTTACTCTGTGAGGTAGAATTTTGCACGAAGGAGACGGTGGTTTGGAATTTTGGGACAACAGCAGCATCAGTTAGGCAAAACCGTCATTGAATATGATGTGGTCAATTTCGTTGCAGAACTGTCCACCAGGAAACTCGCATATCCAATGTTTAGATTCGGCCTTCTGGAATTAAGAGTTACCATGGATGGTCTTGATCGACATGATTAACTCGGACAATTTCTCACCCTGTTCGTTCCATTCTAGGCCATGGGTCCCGATGTGGAGTTCTTCGGCTCATCTTCTCTTTCCTATCTTGGTATTAAAATCACCCACAATGATCCTGTAGAAGGTGTGGTCTTCTTTATAGAACTTCTCTAGTTCCATGTAGAGCTTCATCATAATTGGATGTTGGTGCGTAGACAACAAAGATAGAAACTGCCAGCAGTGAGCCACATCTATGTGGGATCTATGTAAGGATCTAAGAACTCTTGGTAAATTTTGCATTGGGTTCCATTAGCACTTACCAAATGAATTCTATCTAGTTTTTTACCAGTGGAAAAATGTGAATCAGAGAAATTTTCTGAATGAATCAAAAAGTTTACTTGTAGCATATTAAAGTTCTTATTTCTAGTTTTCTATTTGTAAAATTTTTCTCTCACATATAATTGAATAAGATGGAGTTCAGTATTTTAGGTGCAGGTATAAGGAAATGTTTCATGTTATTAAACCATTTTTTCTTCAATTACCCCTACTATGTAGACATCTTGGCTAAAATTCTAAGCTATAAGATATTCTCTTCTCATAACATCACTGAAAATATCACTCCACAAAACAAATCCTTTCTCATTCCCTACTTCCTTTCATTTTGCTGCATTATTTGGATGTGAAGGAGTAATAAATAAATCTTGGCAACCCAATGAGTGAGAAAACCATTAAGAAAAACAGTGATGCTGAGGGTCCCTGAATGAAGCAGGGAGGAGAGAGACAGCCACTTTTCCCCGATCCCCCTCTGTCATCCTATGAGTGACTGGGAAGTTTAGGATTGATAAAGTCTGCCTTTAGGCCCTGTACAGCACAAATCTTGTGGTAGGTGGCCTTCAAGCCACACCTGACATCTACTTGTTCTGCCCTGCACAGGAGTTAATCCCCATCACTTGGTTTCTCAGGTTGAAACTAGTAATTGCTCTTTGTAGGAAAGGAAAACTAGTCACAGGCCTTACCCTAAGGTCCTTGTCTTCTCACAGAAAAGAATTTAGGAGGAGATGAGAAGTGAAGTAGAACATATTCTATATGGAGGTTTTTTGAGCAAGGGGATGGATGGAGAACAAGAGAGAGAGGGCAATGTGTCCAAGAGAGAGAGCTTGGGCTTCTCCAAAGGCATAGACAGCCCCAGCATTAGAGAATAAAGAATGAAAGTACATATCTTGAGAGAGGACATGTGGGTAACACATGCTCAGAAACCACATGCCCTTGGCCATGACACATGAACACAAGCATCACAGAGGCTTGGGAAGCATGTGTGTGTATGCTTACATTGTCCACGTTGGCTTTTATAGGGTTTCTTCCAAGCTGCCCCATATGGGGCTTTCTACCTAGGCAAGAGTCCATTGTCAGACTTAGGGCTAGTTGGCTTTATCACTCCCCCATAATTCTATTGTCTTTGGCATTTCCCTATTTACCTGCCTACCTGCCACAGTAAGAATGTCTTCATCTTGAAAATAATCTGATTTTTTCAAAATAGACCAATTGCCTTCCATTTTACCACTTCTTTTGAGTTTTCTTAACTACTGTTTCTCTAAGTCATCTGTGAGGGACTCTAAATATAAGAGAAAGTTCCCACAGAGGCTTCTTCTCATCTTTGTCCTAATCCAGTCCTGGGGCCATTGTTTGAGAGGTATCTGTTAGGAAAGTTTTAGGTGGAAGGATTTGGGGATAACATTTCTCCTATAGCTCCTGTCTATTATCTAATATATCCATTGCAGGCTCTAAATATGATAAAGCCCTAGTCAGGGCCTCCATCATCACAGAAGCTGATTAGCTGCTCCATGGGCTGCTTAGTTAACTCCCCCATGACTCAGAGGACATGCAGCCTGCTCTCTGTGCAGGAGAGGGCAGTGTCTGAGAACTCAGCAAATATTCATGGCCAGCAAAGCTCAATATTTTTTTGAATATTATTTCAATCAAATTGACATTTAATCTCATTTTATTTAGAAACTATAGCATTAAGCATCAGTTATTTTGGGACTAGTTGTTTGAACAATCAAGTTGTATTTTCCCACTAAATCCCTGTTTGATAAACACTCATTGAACCTCAACTATATGTTAGGTGTCACATTATGCTTAGACAATGTCATACAAAGTCAAAACAAATTAGCAAGACAAAATTCTGCTCTCTGGAATATAGTACTGAATAAATAATCTAACTAAGTATACAGATTTACAACTAGAAATGTTGGGGAAAGCCTTCCAAGCATTCTTAGAAGGTCCAGGAACCTCACTGGTGATTCTAGGTTAGCCAGGTTAGCACAAAGACCCAAGAATGTTATACTGTTTGGGCCCTACAGTGCTGGGGTGACCAGGGCTGTATACAATGATATTAAGTAACCATAAATTTTACTCAGGTTAGGCACATTCCAGGCATGTGCCTTAACTGTTGCCTTATATAGAGATATTCTGAAAAAAAAGTAAGGATAATTCTACAGCAATATTGAACAGAGGATTTGCAGTCCTGACATGAGTCATGGGAGAGTTGTTTAGGGCTAAGAAGTCCAAGGTAGTATTTGAATAAGTAATAAAAAATTGCTACAGTTAATTTGCAAAAGTAGAGGCAAAGAACCTTTCAGGACAAGGAGTCTGTGCAAAGCCCTGAGGGTAAAAGGAAGTAGATGATTCATTAGAAACAGGTCAGGCTGCTGGAGAAATGTTATCACAGCCTTGGGATATAGAGAAAACTTGGCATAAGTCCCAAGGGGCCTTTTAGGTCACATTAAATATTTAGATAATGATCATAGGTCATAAGGTGAGCCACTGAAACTTTTAAGGAGTGAGTGAGTGTGTGTGTGTGTGTGTGTGTGTGTGTGTATGATTAGATTTATTTTATGAAAAGGAAATTGCGTTTAATAAGGACCTATCTTGCATAAGAATGCAAGAAAGGAGATTTTAATAGAGTTAGTGGTATAACATATAGTTGTTAAATTGAAGAATAGTATAGTTGTTAAGCTGAAGACCAGCACACAGATATTTAGGCAGTATTACATTGAATATGAACATAAAGGAAAGGATTGCACCAAAATTATGCCTAGGCTTCTGGTCTATATGTTCGTGAAAGTAGAGGTACTATTTAGATTATTTACTGATAAAGATGCTGGAATAAAGTCTAGTTAAAATATGGACAGTCCTTCAAAAATAGAAATTGAGCTTCCATTAAAAGGCCCTCCCGTTGTTCGTCGATTTTCTCGAGCGGGCCCAGTAACATCTCCATTGGAGACTTTGTTGTTACTGTGTTTGGCATATCGAATACGTCACAGGGAGCTTACCAGGCTCTGCCGTGGGGGCGAGATACTCTCGGTAGCTTGCCGGGCTCTCTGAGAGGGCCGGAGGAATCGAACTCTGGTTGGCCATGTTGGCTGCGTGCAAGACAAACGCCCTACTGCTGTGCTATTGCTCCAGCCCTAAGAGCTTCCATATGACCCCACAATACCACTTTTGGGAATATATTCCAAGGATACAAAAAAGCACAATTGAAATGAAATATGTACCTATATGCTCATTGAAGCACTGTTCACAATAGTCAAAATTTGGAAACAATCCAAGTGCCCTAGAACAGATGACTGGTTAAAGAAACTTTGGTACATCTACACAATGGAATACTATGCAGCTGTTAGGAGAGACGAAGTCATGAAATTTGCTTATAAATGGATAGACATGGAGTGTATCATGCTAAGTGAAATGAGTCAGAAAGAGAGGGACAGACATAGGACTGCACTCATTTTTGGAGTATAAGACAACATAACGTAAGGCTGACTCCTATGGATAGTGCAGACATAGGACAGGAAGATTGTTTCATAGCTGGAAGCCTTCCTCATGAGCAAAGGGGAGAAGGCAGCTGGAATAGAGAAGGAATCACTAAGAAAATAATGGCTTGAGGAACTGGTCGGGATGGAAGATGTGTGCTGAAAGTAGATATAGGACAAAACATGATGGCCTTTCAGTGTCTGTATTACAAACCATAATGCCCAAAAGTTGAGAAAGAGTATGGGGAATATTGTCTGCCATGGAGGCAGGGGGAGGGTGGGAAAGGGGGACTATGCCAGGGATATTGGTGGTGGGGAATGTGCACTGGTGGAGTGACGGGTGTTTGATCATTGTGCGATTGTAACCCAAACATGAAAGCTTGTAACTATGTCATGGTGATTCAATAAAATTAAAAAAATGTCTAGTTAAGAAATTTATGACTTGAGGCTGGAGCAATAACACAGTGGGTAAGGCGTTTGCCTTGTACACGGCCAACCCAGGTTCAATTCCCAGCATCCCATATGGTTCCCTGAGCACCATCAGGAATGATTCCTGAGTGGAGAGCCAGGAGTAACCCCTGAGCATCGCCAGGTGTGACCCAAAAAGCAAAAAAAAAAGACATCTTATGACTTGAAATTTTCTATAAGTCGATGGAAATGGAAAGTATCATGTTAAGTGAAATGAGTCAGAGACAGAGAGAGAGAGAGAGAGAGAGAGAGACAGACAGACAGACAGACATCGAATGATTCCACTCATTTGTGGAATATAAAATAACATAATATGAGACTGACACCCAAGGACAGTAGAGACAAGTGCCAGGAAGATTGCTACACAGTTGGAAACCTGCCTCATGAGCTGGGGGAGAAAGAAGCTGGAATACAGAAGGAATCGCTAAGTCAATGATCGTTGTAGGGATTGCTCAGGATGGGATATGTGTGCTGAAATTAGATAAAGGACTAAACATGATGGCCTCTCAGTATCTGTATTGCAAACTGTAGTGTCCCCGAAGAGAGAGAAAGTAAGAGGGAAATTGTCTGCCAGAGTCAAGGGAAGGGGTGGAATTGAGGTAGGGGATACTGGAGACATTGGTAGTGGAAAATGTACATTGGTGGAGGGATGGGTATTCTATCATTGTATGACTAAAACTCTAATATGAAAGCTTTGTAACTGTATATAATGGTGATTCAATAAAAAAAGAAATTTCATGACTTTAGTTTCTTTTTATTAGTGATCAGCTACAGAGAAAACTTTTGGGATGGCTAAATCAGATGTGGTTGTGCAAAGTCAAAAAGACAGCAGTGGTCTATCTCTCCTGCTGCCCGTGTTCGGTAGTCTCAGGCCATTTCCCCCACTCCAGGGAGGTTGATGGTGATGGGCAGGCGAAGGAAGGAGACGAGGGCCAGGCTGGTTGGTCTTAGTTGCAGTTTATTCCAATCCTCTCTCCATTCACTCCTGTCTCTCCTCTGTCTCCCCCAGCCCACTCTTACAGTCTCATTATATCCCATAAAAGAAATTTATGTTATGGAGGGCCCAGGTTCTCTCTGACCTGTGACCCTGGTAGAGAGCCCCCAAATCTCCTTTCATTGATCATCAAGGGCGCAATGCAGTGATGTCATCAAAAGGAGTTATAGAAAGAACATTGAGGCAGCAAAACATACATTGTTTCTTTGCATCTGCAAGCCAGTAATTTTGGCCTTCAGAAAGAAGATACAAAACCAAAACTGAAACCTTTCTTGGGCTACGTGAACTTGAATTTGCATCCCAAAGACTAGTCTGGCTAGAGCCTGGAATCTACATCCCAAAGATCAGGCCTGGCTAGCACCTGAGATCTGCATGTCAAAAACCATCCAAGTTTCTGTGAGAAAAAAAAAGCTGCCTCTTACAATATACTGAAATTATTTACTGAAGGCAGTTTGAAAGGGAAAGATGTTCAGCCTCATCCAAACTAGTCAGGACACAGAAGAAATCTCGCCCATTTTCATGGGTTCCTATGTTCCTGCCCGTTGTGCAGTGCAGTCTACCTGGGCTTACCCTGACAGCTCAGTCCAGTCAACAGGTTAGGGTAACAATTACACATAGGTGTGGTGACTATCAATAAGGGTAGAGTTCATCTTCTTGGGAAAGCCTCTTCTAGGACAGATTTTCATTTAGCAGTTCGACTCACCTTAGAACGGAATCTTCTGGGTGTGTCTCTCCTCTCCTTGTCCAACAAACATATAATCATACATAATATAAATCATTTTGTATGCACACAGTAAGAACTACTTTAAGCATATAGAATTGCTCTCCTAGGGCTATCTCGATCTCAGACTAAGGTGCTCAGGCCAGATAGTCTTTCTTATCCCTGGCAGGATCCTAGTATCGTCGTTACTTTTGGATCATGACAGCATTTGTCTATGATCAAACTCTTAACTTTTTTTTTTTAATTTTTTTTTATCATTTTTTTTATTAGTGAAACACCATGAAGTACACTTATAGACTTATAAATTTTTGTGCTTGGGTTTCAGTTATACAATGATCAAGTACCCATCCCTCCACCAGTGCCCATCCTCCCCCACCACGGGTCCTAGCATCCCTCCCACCCCCCATCCTCCCCCCCACCCCCCCGTCCCACCCTGCCGCTGTGGCAGGGCATTCCTCCCTGTTCTCTCTCTCTTCTTTTGGGTACTGTGTTTTGCCAGAGAGG
This sequence comes from Sorex fumeus, assembly GCF_029834395.1. Taxonomy (NCBI): domain Eukaryota; kingdom Metazoa; phylum Chordata; class Mammalia; order Eulipotyphla; family Soricidae; genus Sorex; species Sorex fumeus. The sequence continues at coordinate 9,829,532 of NW_026606103.1, forward strand.
CATTGAGTGGCAGTCATGTTTGGTCTATAGACCACTTTTAGCATGTCTCTCCCACCCTGGGAGGGTCTTCACAACACCCTTTATTTGGTGCTCTCTTCTCTATCTGAGCTTCCTTCTCACCTAGCACATGTGGCTGGCCTTCAAGTCATGGAGCTAAATTCCTGGTACTAATCTGAGCCCTTCCTGGGTGTTAGTCTCCCATTTTGTTGCTTTATGTTCCCCAGATGAATGCAATCTTTCTGTGTCTATCCCACTCTTTCTGACTCATTTCACTTAACATGATACTTTCCATGTAGTACCACTTGTATGTAAATTTCATAACTTCATCTTTTCTAACAGCTACATAGTACTCCATTGTGTAAATGTACCAAAGCTTCTTTAACCAGTCATCTGTCAAACTCTTAACTTATAGTTAAGAATCGTGGCACTTTAACCTGCCAGGGTAGCACATAGCTTATCACTTGCCCTGGTTCCATCCAGTCCTTCATCAGGACCCTGCTTTTGGGGTGCTAGGAACTAAGGGCAACTGAGGCTTAAGTTGAGATAGCAGATGCCCGGGAGTGAATAATATTCAAAGCCAATTAAATCCTAAGTTACAAAGCATAATATTAACCGTCTTCCTGTATCTATACAAAAGGGACATTGAATTAAAGTAAACCATTCAAAAAACATAAGAAGAGGAGAAAGGCAATATTAACTTACAACACAAATTCAGTGGGCTGGAGCAATAGCATAGCAGGTAGGGCGTTTACCTAGCATGCAGCCAACACGGCTGACCCGAGTTTGATTCCTCTGCCCTTCATGGAGAGCCCGGCAAGCTACTGAGAGTATCTCGCTCACACGGCAAAACCTGGCAAGCTACCCATGATGTATTCGATATGCCAAACACAGTAACAACACATCTCACAATGGAGATGTTACTGGGCCTGCTCGAGCAAATCAATGAACAATGGGAAGACAGTGACAGTGACAGTGACACATAGGTAGATAGTATTATATTATTTTTGTTTTCTTTCATTTTGGAGACATGTCTGGCAACATTCAAACATTATTCCTAGTTCCACACTCAGAAATCACTTCTGACAATGCTTGGGTGGGATGCTGGGAATTGAACTTGGGTCAGCCACTAGCAAGGCAAGTGCCCTACCCTCTTTAATATAACTCTGTGCTCAGTCCTATAGTAAAGTAAAAGTAAAGGCCCTCCCGTTGATCGTCGATTTGCTCGAGCGGGCCCAGTAACGTCTCCACTGGAGACTTTGTTGTTACTGTGTCTGGCATATCGAATACTCTCGGTAGCTTGCTGGGCTCTCCGAGAGGGGCGGAGGAATCAAACTCGGGTCAGCCATGTTGGCCGCTTGTAAGGCAAAAGCCCTACCCGCTGTGCTATCGCTCCAGCGTAGGTAAAGGCCCTCCCGTTGATCGTCGATTTGCTCGAGTGGGCCCAGTAACGTCTCCATTGGAGACTTTGTTGTTACTGTGTCTGGCATATCGAATACTCTCGGTAGCTTGCCGGGCTCTCTGAGAGGGGTGGAGAAATCGAACTCGGGTCGGCCATGTTGGCCGCGTGTAAGGCGAACGCTCTACCCGCTGTGCTATCGCTCCAGCCCACTGAATTTGTGTTGTAAGTTAATACAGTCCTATATTATTTTAATTTTAGTTTTATGCTTCAATATGGAATAACCCTTCCTTCATAACTGCATTCCAAGAGAAATCATATGAATGGCATATTGACCTGACCTATGCCCCACAAGATCTGTTTAGTATACCTAAATAAAACAAACACTTCAACAGTTTGTTTAACTTTCTAACTTAGGCAAATATTGTCAAATAGAGGGTCATATGAATACACTTTAGGACCAATACATGTTTACCTCAGTTGTGTTGAGTTTGAGGTGCTTCATTCAAGAAGAGGTTTCAAGGAGTGCTAGATATATTGGTCTGGAGCTGTTCTCTCATCCTCTTCTTCCTATTGAGGAGAAAGAGATGATAAAATGATAAAATATGAATGGGGAAATTAAGACAGGAAATTTTCTCAAAGATAAAGGAAAGAATAAAGTCTCTAAGAAAGAAATTTGGTCATTCAAAAGAATCAATTATTGAATTACTAGAGGGCACTGGGGCACCCCTGGATTTATCAACTATTGAATTGAGAGGGAGGAGTAAATGACTAGAGGGGTTCTTTAAATAAATATAGTAGTATCTTTTATTTATTTTTTTTAGTTTTAAATGAATCACCATGACATAGAGTCACAGAGTAGTATCCTTTAATAAAAACACTGGTGACACTTAAAAACAGCGTAACTAGTGACACAGAAACAGCAAAAATTCCTAACCTTGTATCCATCCATAGTCCTTTCTTGAGGTACATAAACCTGTAGCTTTTGCTTTTAATAAAGTGGATACTCTGAGCCATGTACAGAAACTGTACTGTATCAGTAATAAAGATGATAATAACCTTCTACATGGATCAAATTGCATTTCTCCTCATCTATTCTTTCCCTAAAAGCAGATGATGAGAGCAAGTATGGTGCCATTTCATATGATATTATGAGCAGTGAGTTCACAGTCAAAAAACGAGATCCAAGAGAAATCAGTGCTGAAGAGTGAAGACTCCTGGTAGTTCAATTCAGACACAGGTGAGAGAAGCACTTAAACCTCAAGTTGCTTAAGTCCTTTGAGACTATATTGAAGTTTATAAGACTGTGCCTCATGAGATGAACTGAATATTAGCATCACACTACTTAAATATTTTACATGAATCATGGGCTGGAGTGATAGCACAGCCGGAAAGGCATTTGCCTTGCAAGTGGCCAACATGGCCTACCTGAGTTCGATTCTTCCACCCCTCTAGGAGAGCCTGGAAAACTACCAAGAGTATCTCCCCTCACAGCAAAGCCTGGCAAGCTACCTGTGACGTATTTGATATGCCAAACACAGTAACAATTGTCACAATGGAGACGTTACTGGGCCCGCTCCAGCAAATCGATGAACAATGGGAGAACAGAACAGAATAGAATAGAACATGAATCATACAAATAATATAAAGGAAAATATACATAGGCCTGTCTCTTTATACAGTCACATTTGAATCCAGGTGCCTGCAAGCCATTTCTTCTCATAAAGTTGGCATTTAGAATTTCTTCTGTCAACCAAGACAAATTGAGTATAGGTGACAGACACCTTGACTTTTATTTATCTCACACAGAAAAAAATATGGAAGTAGAAGATCCAGTGATTGGCTTAGAAACACAAAGCCTCTTTCTCTCATGATGACAAGCCAACTCTAGTAACTCTAAGTAATACAAGTCATTCCTAAAATAAGAAGAAGGGAAAGATTTTTAAAAGTCACTTTCTGTTCTAGTTCTCTGTTTATTCAGAAGAGAAATAACTTTGCTGAACTTTGCCATCTCTAGGGCAGATTAAAAATTATTAGCTGAAGAAAATGAAATGGTCTTTTGTTATTTGCACTAAGTTTGGCTCATTTTAATTTTTTTATTTTATTTAAAAATTTTTTTTTAGAAAAATGGTGTTTAATTCAAATTTCTCATTTAAATTAGGCACTAGAGCCCAGTAACACTTCTCACTGGCTACACAGAAGACACTACTGGTCAGACCTGGAGATGGCATAGCCCAAGAGTTTCAGGGATCCCAGCTTCCCCCCACAGGGATGGGCAGGCTTCGAGGCTGGGCAAGGCTGAGATGGGGAAAAATGGGTCCCAAACTTTTGTGCCACCAGCGCCTTTCTTCAAGTTTTGAATTTGAATTTCCTGTAAAATAATTGCTTGCAGTATATCCAAGGGGTTTCTTTTTTTTACTGCTTCTTTGTCTTCTTGTGATTTTTCCTTTTTGCTTGGGGGGCACCCCAGTGGTGCTGGGGCCTGCTCTTGGCTCTTGGGAGAGAATACGATCAGTCTGTGGTGCCCTCTCTCCCATCACCACATTTTATTTGGGTGGTTTTGTGTTTCCCTGTCTTGACAGGAGGGTGAGTGAGTGCTGACATGTACAGTCTGAGCCAAGCATATGTGACACACACTGCACAGTACGTGGAGGTCAGTAGCAGAGGAAGAAAGGGACACCTCAGCTTCCAGGAGGTGAAGGGGAACACAAATTCACAGGAAACTTCTAGGAGCCCCAGACTTAGCAGTTAGACAGTTTCCATCTAATTAAAAAGTTTTTTCTTTCCTGAATAGAGTCTTCAGTGAGGAAATACTATAGATGGTAGATACTAACATGAGCAAGATTTTAATGGGAAGTTCTGGTGCTGTGAAGAGCAGAGGGAAGAGAGAGAAATGTCCTGTGATGGTCAGAATCAGAAAAATCGAAGCATCTCCTGCGTTTCCCACTGACAAAAGGCACGGTAAGTAATGTTTTACTGCAGGCACAAATGCCTTCCCACAGTGTCTCCCTAGGGAGGAGTTCAAGGTCTTGCTGCTACAATCAGCTTCGAGAAGAGTGGCAGCTGCTGACTGCCCTGTGGCCTCAGTCCTTGTTCTGACAGTGGAAACACAGAACAGTTCTGCCTCATTCAAAACACAGTAGCCTTTTCCTTTCTCACTGTGACTAGTCCTTCAGTACTTAGTTTAAGCAGGTAAACTCCCTGCCGTACCAATGATGCACAGCACTTTATCCAAGACATTATACAGAACCCAGCATTTTGGAGCCCAATAGGCATGGCAAAGGCCTCTCTTGAAAGGAAAGAGTCTGGAGAAGACTTGAGGAAGCTGATTCAAGGCTAGGAAAGGACCCACTGAAAGAGCAGAGACTAGGAAAACACCCAGTCCCAGAGAAGTAAGATGACTAAAGCTGAAACTCTTCCATCAGATGGACCCATCTGGCTTATTTGTTGTGAAACAATAAGATTGGAAGAAATATATACCGTAAACTGGTGCTACGTAGAAGGAGATGTGCTTGAAATGTAAGAGATCAGCAAAGGGCAATGCTCCTTCTATATGCCTTTTCTGAAGTAGTCGTGCAATGGAGAGCAGCATTAATCCAAATAAAAAACCACTGTATTGTAAATGAATATGGTTTACAATCAACAACTCAAAGTTCCAAGCAGTAATACAGATAGAATAAACTTTGGCTTCTCAGGAAGTTCTTTGCATGCATTTCCCCCCCCCCCCCCCCCCATCAATGCACTTACAGCATTCATGAGCAGCTTACACAAAGAGCCTATCTGCAAAGATTACAGACAGTCTCTGAAAAAGCAGGGTCCTTGAACTTGAATAGTTGAGATTTTGGACATTCAGCATCTCTGGATGAAAGTATTTGGCAACATGTAACAGAGCAAACTTGAATCACGCGAAAAAAAGGAGGGTAAGCCAAGATACATTCTGAAGTTCCTTGGCAGGGCCGAGGAGCCATTTGAAGAGAATCACTTTGAGCACCAGGGCCAGAAACCAATGACCTCTGCACACTGCCATGGCCACAGCCCGTGGCTCTCTTGGCGCATGCGGGGAAAAATTTGTCACATTTTTAGAGACAGGATGGGACCCGAGCTGCAAGATTGTGGTCAAATCAGGCTATTTTCTATTGACAGTGGGGGATAAAATTGTTTCCATGAAATAAGTGACTGGTGGAATTTGACACTAAGGTATTGTCCATGAATCTTCTCAAGTTAGGATTTGAAAGAGATGACTGTTTTCTGCTCCTTAGTCGTCTACATGAGAAAACTCGGGAGGGATTTTCTGAGATTGGATTAGATTAGATTAGAGTCTCCCTGTCTTAAAGCGGGTTACCTTCTGAAGTTGATCTGTGTGGTATGTAATCAAATTGAAGAAGTTTCTCTTTGAGGTTCAGAGACTATTTGCTCTGATAGGGAAAGTGATTCACTCTCAGAACAGCAGACAGTATGGGGTGAATTAATTACTGACGTGAGTAAGAGAAGCATAATTTTTATATGTTTTTTTATTAGTAAAATGAGGTACATGAGATACAGTTGTAGACTTACAAACTTTCATGCTTGGTTTCAGTTATGCAATGATCAAGCACCAGTCCCTCCACCAGTGCCCATTCTCCACAACCAATGATCCCAGTAGCCCTCCCACTACCCCATTCACCCCACTGCACCCCACCTCTGTGGCAGAGCATTCCCTTTTGCTCTTTCTTTCCTTCAGGGTGTTGTGGTTTACAATAGAGGTATTGAGTGGCCATTGTGTTCGGTCTATAGTTTACTATCAGCATGAATCTCACATCCGAGTGAATCCTCCAAACATTCTTTACTTGGTGTTCCCTTTTCTATCTGAGCTGGCTTTCCCCCCCAGCATGTGAGGCCAGCTTCCAACCCATGGAGCAGACGTCCTGGTACTTATCTCAACCATTCTTGGGTGCTAGTCTCCCATTCTGTTACTTTATATTCCCAGATGAGTGCAGACTTTCTATGTCTGTTCCTTTCTTTCCTGACTCATTTCACTTAGCATGATACTTTCCATGTAGAACCTCTTATTTGCAAATTTCATCACTTCATCTTTTCAAACAGCTGCATAGTATTCCATTGTGTAGATGTACCAAAGTTTCTTTAACCTGTCATCTGTTCTCGGGCACTCGGATTTTTTCCAGATTTTGGCTATTGTGAACAGTGCAGCAATGAACATACAAGTGCACATGTCATTTTGAGTATACTTTTTTGCCTCTCTGGTATGTAGTCCCAGGAGTGGTATTGTTTGGTCAAATGGGAGCTCAATTTCTAATTTTTTGAGAATCATACATATCGTTTTCCAAAAGGGCTGAACCAGTCAGCATTCCCATCAGCAGTGAAAGATACTGTTTCTTTTATTTCTTCCTTTAATTTTCTGGATGTCTGCTCCATTGATTCTTTGAGTTCCTTGAACATCCTCAGCATTTCATCTTGGAATTCTCTATCTGAGAGATCATATTTGTGGGTAATCCCTGTTGAGGATTCGGGACTCTTTTCTTCATTCTCTCCTCCTATTGGAGATTTGCGCTATTTCCTCATGCTGTTGTGGTTGTATAGAGGTAAAACCTTGAAGTTCACTAGCACTGACTCCTCTTATTGCAGGAAAGGACTCTGAATAAGGTCAGTCAATGGTGGTCACCCTTCTCCCCTTCTAGAATATGTCCTTCCTCTCAGACATTATTCTGTGGCTTATGACAGGCATCTAGTGAAGCGTTGGAGGAGCTGCTCTTTTATATTGGGCTTGTCCAGCTTCTTGCGTACACTGGTCTTTTGTTGGAATTGGAGTAGGCTGGTGGATCATTGCTGTATTGTGTTTGAGGTGACCAGGACTTTTCCCGCAGAATTAGGCGGTAAAGGTTGGGATGTGAGTGGAGAGTGCCGAGAGTGAGAAATATAACTGCTCCCACACTGAGGGCCACGCCCACTTTTGAGGAGGCCACGCCCCTACAGTGTAGGCCACACCCCCCGCTGTCCGCATTCTAGTCCACAGACAGATCTGAGCCCAAGGACCTGTGCAAAGAAAAAGCGGGGGCTGGGTGGTTGGGGCAGAACTCCGGCAGGTGTTTTCAGGGAGCTGTCTGGCGACTAGCACAATTTTATTTTTGTAAGGGAATTTGGGGAAACAATAGGAAGCAAATGTGTCTGAACTATTTTATTTGCAAGGTGATGGATCTGAGGTATTTATCCTCCAGCTTCCATTGGGCATTGGCTGGTTACTAATTTTCAAATATTCCTGGCCTACGTATGTAGATATAATAGCTTTCTTTGGTTATGGAAAAATGTGTAGAACCACAGCTGCAGGTAATCATTGGCAGAAGTCACTCAAGTACAAAGAGATAGCTAAATATGGAGATATGGGGGAGTATTGGAAGAATTTTCCTCCCACCCTACTTATAATGTTCATAAGATCCTTCTCTTATACACAATGAGATTCTTTAGTGTACTGTTTCTAACTTAGATCTGTAACTTCATCAGTGTTCACCAGAAACTGTGTTCTTCAAAATGAAAGGAAAGACCAAACCAAATATTTCCTTTACTTATATAATTTATTGACACACCATCATTCACAGAACAGTTTATAAATCACTTGTCTCTCACATGCATTTGAATAATGTCACACTAAAGGATTAGAGAAACTCTTTTCCCCTGCCACAACATTTGGGTCTGTAGCTATGATCATGACAGATTTGTATTTTGAAACAATGTTTCCAGTCAAGCAAATAGATTATGGCAAAGTTCAGCTTCTGTGGCTTGGTCTGAGCTGATACCACACTGAGGAAATGGAAACTGGACAGACCACATTTGACACGCACATAGTCACACAAGGGGAGAACTCAGTGTCTCAAAATCTATAATCAAAATCACAGTTTTAACCTAAAGATTTCTTTCTTTATCGTTGGAATCTCAATGAAAATATCATGACAAATTCAAATCTTTATATAGAACATAAGCTGTTTTGTAAATATGGAAAATTTATTGAAGATATAAGTAATCTTGAGGAAGCATCCTGAGAAAACCTTAGTTTTTTTAATCTTAATCTTTAAGTTTTTTTAATCTTAATTTTGATGTAATTATTTTTCCTTTTCCTGCTTCCCTTTATCCTCCCTAGATCATTTTTGCCAACGTGAGTTTCCATATGTTTCATCTAAATTAGTCACATTCAGAAAAATCATTCAAATTATCTGTGGGCACAGATACTTTTCTTTCATTTGTGACTTGAAGGTGGGTGGTGAGAAAGAATGAACATGATGGTGGGCTCTTCTCCAAATCCCAATTGCTTTGACTGTTCTGATGCTCCAAGCTCTCTCTATCTCCAACTTTATTTCATACCATAGGGAAATAGTCAAAGTAAATTGCAAGGATTATTCAATTTCAGGCCACTTTAAGTACCCTTAGAGGGAAACTGCACTCATGACTTCTCAAGGGATAGGTGATGCATCTTGCTATGGGTAAAGTGCCTGTTGAGAGGTTTTAAATCACATTTGTAGCTTAGGAGACTAATATTGAAGTCAGCTGTCTTCCTAAAAAGTGAAGCCATCTGTGGCACTGATGTACATGGCATTAAAGGGTGTGTGGAACAGAAGTTACTTGTTTTAAAAATCATTCAAGGAGTGTCTTTCAAGGTATGTTTTATGTACCATCTCCCTATACCTTGTAATACTGGTCATCCTGAAGTATACACAAATCCAATAAAGTGATGGGTTTAATATATGCTTATAAAGAGATTTTTTTCTGCTAACAGAATTTCCTGCTCTATTGAATTTTTACCCCTATAACTGAAGATCATCTTTATGAGTAAATAAATATTTACTCATAAATATTTATGGAGTACTCAAATCTAACTTATTTAGGCTTATTTTTACTTTTTTGGAGAAGGGGAATTTATTCTTGACTTTCTCTATTGTTGAGATTTTTCGGATGAATGGCATTTTGTCAAGTGTTTTGTAGATTTTGCTAAGAAATTTTGTGTCTATAGTTTTTTGGAAGACAGTTCATTCCACACACCCTTATTGAATACAACTTTGTACCTGATGCCGGGATGATGATTCCAGCCTTTCTGGAATCTTTCATAATTGCTAATCTCTCATCTAGTCTACCTACAGTTTATTCTAACTGATATTTGGCTCTTTTTTGGGTAAAGAACAAGAATTGCAAAACAGGGAAGGGAAAAAAAGAGGACTAAAGGAAAAAAGGGAGGAGAATGGGAGAAAGGAGAGTTAAAAACTGCCAGTTGCTCTCATCAGAAATCATGCCTGTGATGGGAACAGGGGTGAGATGGGGCAGGGTAGCCTTCTTGTCTTTTGCCTGTGATGGGCACAGAGGTGAGATGGGGCAGGATAGCCTTCTCGCCTTTGGCATCACTCAGTTAGGAACATTTCACATTGTGGGCAGTGTGAAGCACCAGGACACCCCACCTCAACCTATCTTTTTAAATGTTTCTAAAATAAGTGAATCTACAGTTTTTTCATGTAGATGAGACAGCTTATGTCCAACTCAAGTTGTTCTCTTTCTACTTCAATGGCCACTTTGATTTGGGTGAAAATGTGTGAGTTCGTTTTTTTGCATCTCTGGTCAGGATTTCCACTGTGTTTACCTAGGTAGCACTTCACTGTAACATTTTCGTCCAGTTGTTCATTGGTTTTGCTCCAGCGGGCACCAGTAACGTCTCCATTGTGAGGCTTGTTGTTACTGCTTTTGGCGTATCCAATATGCCACAGGGAGCTTTCCAGGCTCTGCCGTGCAGGCAGGATACTCTTGGTAGCTTGCCAGGCTCTCTGAGAGGGATGGACGAATCGAACCTGGGTTAGCTGCATGCAAGGCAAACTCCCTACTGGTTGTGCTATCGTCTGTGGTTACCTAGGTACTTCCTAATATGTTACCTTATTTTGTGGGCTCAGGAAGCTTATTGTGATCAACATAGAATTGAGAAGCTGGAATCTGTGCATCTACTTAGAAGGACATTAATCTAAGATATGTATTTAAATACTTATTTCTAAAGCCTCGTCAACTGAGTTATAATAAACAAAGATAAACGAGTAGAACAATTAGACTCATACAGCAAAGATAAAACGTAAAATACAGAAATACATATAATGTAAGCTTATGCTAGCAACATGTTCTATAGACTGTTGGGGCTGGACTGAGCTACCAGGATGAGTCCATGTAAACTGCTCCGCACAAGGGCTGGAACATAGGGATCCATGAAAGTGGGCGAGATTTCTCGTGGGTCCTGACTGGTTTGGATGGGGCTGAACATCTTTTTCTTTTGGCTGCCTTAGTAAATAATTTTATAAATTTCAGTATACTGAAATTTTCAGTCATCATTTTCTCACAGATCCCTAAATGTTACTTAATCTGTTGTCAGTATACAGATCCAAGGTTACTTAACCTGTTTGTTGTCAGTATGCAGATCCTAGATTACTTAAACTGTTGTCAGTATGTCACTTAGCCTGTTTGTTGTCAGTGTGTAGATCCTAGGTACCTGTTTGTTTTCAGTATGCAGAAAAGCTTTCAGCTTTGTATGTTCTTCCTGTAACTCCTTTGTTGATGACCTCACCATATTAAACTATAGGATGGTAATAAAAGAAGATTTCGGGGCTCTCTACCTTTATCACAGGTCTTAGAGAACCTGGGCCCTCCATGATATAAATTTCTCTCACGTTCCTTGTCTCAGTGCCTCTGACTGAATGAATATTCATGCAACAATAGACTAGCAGTAATTGGTGTTAGTAATGTGTTCCTTGCAATCACTCATAATTGGGGAAATGAAGATCAAAACCATAGTGAGATATCATCTCAGGCCAGTGAGACTGGCACACATCACAAAGAATTAAAACAATTGGTGTGGATGTGGGAAACAGGAACCCTCATTCATTGCTGGTGACTCGGTGAAGGGACCCAGAATTTTGGTAAAAATTTTGGACACTTCTAAAAAAAAACCAGAAATTTGAGCTTCTATACTCCCCAGCAATGCACCACTATAGTTCCTGGGCATCTATCCCGTGGGACCCAAAATATAGTCAGAAAAAACATTTTCAATCCTATTCCATTGAAGCACTATTTACAAATCGAAAAAAAAAATCTTCAAATAACTCAAGTATTCAAGAAAATGACTGGATAAAGAAACTATGCTATATATACACAAAATAATGCTTATTAGGCAATCCTTGTCTATGCCAAGGATCCTCGCAGTAAATTTTAGTTAAGAACTGGAATACAATTCTGCTGTAAGAAAAGTCAAAAATATTTCAATTTGTTGCTATCTGGATGAATGTGGAGAGCAACATGCTGAGTGAAGTTAGAGAGAGAAGGGCAGACACGAGTAATCTCTCTCACTTATGGGACATAAAGAAACATAGTGGGGGAATGATAAATGCCCATTGATAACAGAAATTGAGAGAGCTGGTCTTTAGTAGGAAGCTTACCTGCTGATGAGAGCAGGGTGGAGTAAGATGGGAAATTTAAGGGCATTGGTACAACATTGGAGGAAAATGGACACTAGTGGAAGATGTAGTGTTATTTTATGCATGACATCTCCCTGTTAATATTGTAAACTACGGTGCCTAAATTTTTTTAAAAAAATGTAGTGAGAATCTAAACTTCAATAATCTGATGATATTGAGATAAATATGAATTAACAAGGAGGTTAGTTTTCTCCTTGAATCACTATTCACTTTCTTTGAAAGTTTGTTTTGCTCTGTTTTGGTGGTGTTGGAATCTAACCCAAAGCCTCAAAAATACAAGGCAAGCACACCTCCAGCCCAGATCAACAGTGCTTAACTAAAATTTACTACAAGGATCCTTGTTATAGACAAGGATTGCCTTATAAGCACCATTTTGTGGGGCTTTGGGTCACACCTGACTGTGTTCAGGATTGACTCCTGACTCTTCGCCCAAAGATTATTCCTGGTAGGATATGGGGGACCAGATATGGTGTCATGAATTAAACCCAGGTCAGTGCAGGAAAAGCAGCTACTCTCTGGCCCCAAACAGTTTTTATGATAATATTTTTCAAGTTGTAGAAATATTCCTAATGTTTATTTATTGTAGTTTGAAAAGAAGTTCATTGGTTTATAGTGGGGATGCATTTTAGATTTTCTATTTTAGTTTATCTAAGCTTATCTTATCTATACTAGGGGAAAAGACATTTTTTGATATGAAAAAAAGTCAATACCCAACTTTGTCTTGCACCATTGTGGTATACATCTTGGGATCTTAAAGGTTTCACAACAGGCTATCCCCAAAATATTTTTCTATGATAACATGGTGTTTGATTATATGGTACTTCCTTAAATCAGTGATTACCTAAGTTTTTTCCAAAGATTGCTTCCTTTCCATTTTTTTATTTGAAAAATTTCTGGCTTTATTGAAATATAGCTGACATATAGCATTGTACAGTATTGTCAACTAAAGTCATTATGCTGAATTTATCATAGAGCTGAAAATTTTGACTATTTGACAAAAATCCATTCACCTTTTCTAGCCATTGGTTCTCAGCAATCCTACTCTACTCTTCCCACTTAGGCCCACTTAGCCCCACGTGGTACCCCAAAACTCAGAGGGAAGTTACAGTCACCGAAAAGGAGCATTATGGAAGCCCAACCCTCAGTTTATAATGGAGTTCAAGCACTATTATTAAGAAAGATTAGTTATGGGAGAATACACCTTCCTACCTCCCTGTCTTGGCTGCACTGATATGAGGCTCAAAAGGTACCAACAAAAGTAAACCCAAGTTGAACAACACCAAGACACAATAAAAATTACAAGGTCCAAGCTAGACTTTCTTAAGTGTCAATGGAGAAGCAAGTTCTCACATAAAAGAAAAAAATCCATAGGATTTTGGGGCCAAGACAATACAGGGGTTAAGGCACATGCCTTGCATACTGTCAAACCCAGCTCAATCTCAAGTACCAGTATGATTTTCTGACCACCACCAGGAGTGATCCCTGAGCACAGAAATATGAGTAAGACTTGAGTGCTGGGTATGGTACCTCCTCCACCAAATAAAAAAAAAAACTTAACAAGTTTTGTTAAAAGCACAAGTTTCTGAAGTGAAACTATACAAACATGAAGAGACTGGAATGATAGATGCATATACAGAATTGAATGAGACAAACCACAGCCGAGAATTTGCTACCCTGCTAGTTATCATTCAGATTTGCAGATGTAATAAAAATATTCTGAGACAAAAAATATCTGGGAGCATTTGTTGCAAATAAACCAGTTCTCCTGGTTTAGTTAGAGGACTACTATAAAAAGCAAAGGGCAAGGGGCAAATAAATAAATAAATAAATAATTCTGGACTGGGAATATGGTTCTGAAGTAGAGATCTTGTCTTGCATATGTGAGACCCTAGATTTTATTTCAGGAAGATTTAAGGCATCATCAAAAATAGATAAACAAAAATCCTCATAATAAATGGCAATAAACTCCTTAATATTAATAATTTCAACTTTGTATGAAATATGCATATTTATGTGCACATATAAAGAATATATTCTACCATTGGCCTATATGATTATCTTATCTTTAATACTACAGTCACATGTGTATATTTTATGATATATATAATGATAAAAATTTATCTATTTGTATATTTTATGAGAAGTTTGTGATTTTATATACTTGATTTTCGAATGCATATATTTGCTGTACACATTGTGAGTCTGTATTGAGTAATGTAACAATGAGCATGGGAATGTCTGAGATAATGATTCAATTAGAGAGGTTTTTTTAATTGAGTCACAGTGAGATACAGTTACAAAGCTTTCAGAATTGAGTTTCAGTCACACAATGATAGAATACTAATCTCTCCATCAGTGTACCTTTCCCACCACCGATGTCCCCAGTATCCTCCCACCACCCCCACTCCTCTAGACCCCCTGCCTCTATGGCAGGCACTTTCCTTCTTACTCTCTCTCTCTACTTTTGGGCATTATGGTTTGCAATACAGATACTGAGAGGTCATTATGTTTGGTCCTTAGTCTAGTTTCAGCACACATCTCCCATCCCGAGCGATACCTCCAATCATCATTGTGGTCTCTTCTCTTTCCCAAATGCCTTCTACCCCAGGACTTGAGGCAGACTCCAACTGTGGATCAATCCTCCCGGCACGTGTCTCTATTGTCCTTGTGTGTCAGTCTCATATTCTGTTATTTTATATTCCACAAATGATTGCAGTCATTCTATGTCTGTCCCTCTCTTTCTGACTCATTTCACTTAGCATGATATTCTCCATGTCCATCTATGTTTCAGCAAATTACATGACTTCATTTATTTCTAACATCTGTATACTATTCCATTGTGTAGGTATACCAAAGTTTCTTTAACCTTTTCTCAGGCATATGAGTTGTTTCCAGATTCTGGCTATTGTGAACAGTGCTATAATGAATATACAAGTGCAGATGGCATTTCTACTGTGCTTTTTTTGCATCCTTGGGATATATTCCCAGAAGTGGTGTTGCTGGGTCATAATGGAAGCTCAATTTCTAGTTTTTTTTTGAGAAATTTCCATATTGTTTTCCAGAAAGGCTGGATCAGTTGGCATTATCACCAATATTTCTCCCCCTACTGAATTCATAAGGCACATGGAGGAAAATGTAGGCAGAACCCTCCATGACATTAAAGCTAAAGACATTTTTTAAGGATAAAGCACCACTGACCAAGCATGTGGAAACAAATATGAGTAAATGGGACTTTATTAAACTTTTGGACCTCAAAACAAACAGTGACCAAAATACAGAGAGACGGGAGTATGGTGCCGCCAGCAGGTCAATCTGTGAGGCAAGTGCATCAGCAGCCTGATGGCACCTTCAGACTTCCACATACCCCAAAATTGCTGCTGTGCCTTTGGCCAGACCCCAAAAACTTGGGGCAAAGTTTACCAAGAAAATAAATGGCCAAAAGTTAGGTATATGGGAGACACACCCACAAACCACCTCCAGCTCAGCTATATAATTGGAGGCATGGCCTCTCTGGTTCCTGATCGAACTGCTTAATGGCCATGACCCCAGAAACTCAGAAACAAATCTCAAAACCCAATGGCTTTTGGTAGAAATGCATCCAGTCCCTGCAGTAGGTTACTGGTGCCAGGCCACCCCAGGTGGGAATAGGTTTTGTGCCTTTGCCTGTTCCCCGTGGCAGCCGGGTGACTGTCATCCTCCAGAGGCCACTGGATAGTCAGGTTTGGGCACACAGTGACGAGACACGTGGGGCTTGACGGGATGGTGGTGGAGCTGGTCCTTTTCTCCCCAACCCAACGAGACTCCAAGTCATTGCCCACGAACGGCCTCTCTGGCTCCTGATCAAGCTGCTTAATGGCCATGATCCCAGAGACACAGAAACAAATCTTGAAACCCAGCAGCTTTTGGCAGAAATGCATCTGGACCCAGCAGTAGGTTACTGTCACCAGGCCACCCCGGGGGAAAAGGGTGCTGTCCCTCCGTCTTTTGCCCCTAGGCAGCTCGGTGACCACCAACTTCCAGAGGCTATTGGATAGTCAGGTTTGGGCCCACAGTGATGAGACACGTGGGGCCTCACAGGATGGGGGTGGAGTTGGCCCTTTCCTCCCCACCCCAACGAGATCCAGAGTCACCGTCAAAGAACGACCTCTCTGGCTCCTGATCAAACCACTTAATGGTCATAATCCTAGAGACTCAGAAACGAATCTTGGAACCCAACGCCTTTTGGCAGAAATGCATTCGGTTCCTGCAGTAGGTTACAGGGGCTGAGCCACCCCAGGTGGGAATAGGTTTCGTGCCTTGGACTGTTCCCCCTGGCGGCCCGGTGGCTGCTATCCTCAAGATGCCACTGGACAGTCAGGTTGGGCCCGCAGCGATGAGACATGCAGAGCCTCATAGGATATGGGTGGAGCTGGCCCTTTCCTCCCTACCCTAACGAGACCCCGAGTCGCTGCGTCCAGACTGTGCAGTAGGTTACTGTCACCGGGCCACCCCAGTGGCGAAAGGGTGCTGTTCCCCCACCTCCGCAGTGATGAGACACGCGGGGCCTCATGGGATGGGGGTAGAATCGGCCCTTTCTTCCCTCTTCCCTGTCCAAACAAGACCCTCAGTTGTCGCCCACTAATGGCCTTTCTGGATCCTGATCAAGCTGCTTAGTGGCTATGATCCAAGAGACTCAGGAACAAATCTTGGAACCCAGCAGGTTTTGGCAGAAATCCCTCCAGATTTAATTGTTAAAATTTCGGAATTTCAAAATTGCATGGCCACTATTGCAGCCATGTGACATCATGTTATTCATAACCAGCAATAGAAAGCAAATTGTCTACTGTTGCCTTTTCAGCAGATCTTAGTGTTGGGGTAAAATCCCAAAAAATAATGGTGGGTCTGGTGTCAGACTCAGGAACAAATCTTGGAACCCAGCAGGTTTTGGCAGAAATCCCTCCAGATTTAAGTGTTAAAATTTCGAAATTTCAAAATCACATGGCCACTACTGCAGCCATGCGACATTATATGTTATTCATAACCAGCAATAGAAAACTGTCTACGGTTGCCTTTTCAGCAGATCTGGGGTAAAATCTCAAATAATAATGGTGGGTCTGGAGTCAAGATATTGAATGTAATCAAAGTAGAGAGAGAGAGTAATGTGGAAATCATCTGCCCCACAGGTAGGGGGAGGGTGTGGGATGGGGTTATACTAGGGTTGTTGGGGGTGGAGAATGGGCGCTGGTGAAGGTACAGGTGTTTCATTTTATGACCAATACTTAGACCCAAAAGCTTTGTAACTGCTGGAACGGTGATTCAATAAATAAAATTATAAAAAATGAAAAAAAATAAGGTGGAGTTCATGCCCATTCAATCAGCTAATTAGTGGATGAATAAATAGCAGTACTCTTACAAAAAAAAAAACAGAGAGATCCCACAGAATGGGAAACACTAGTTACCCAATACCCATCAGATATGGGGTTAATAATCAGGATATACAAGTCACTGGTAGAACTGAACAAGAAAAAAATCTCTCCAACCCCATCAAAAAATGGAGCGTAGAAAATGAACAGAAACTTTCTCAAAAAAAGAAATAGAAACATCCAAAAGGCAAATGAAACAAAATGTTCTACATCACTAATCATCAAGGAGATGCAAATCAAAACAATGAGATATCATTTCACACCACAGAGACAGGCACACAACAACAACAAAAAAAACAAGAATAATCAGTGCTGGTGTGGATGTGGGGAGAAAGGGACTTTCAATTAGAGAGTTTAAAATCACCTTTTTGGTTCACTCTCAGAGGATTTTGAAATGAGAGAATTGGTGGTCTTTTAGTGATTTTGTCTGACACTAAAAATTTTTTTTTTTGAGCAAATTGTGGGCTTTTAAAACATTGTTTTGCATCCTGCTAAGAATGTGGCACTGTTTCTAGTTAGTGCACTTGTAATTCTGGATTCTGGGGCTTCAACTACTTGGGGGATGATAATCAAATTTTGGAGAGATGTTCAGAATCAGGTATTATTCATTCCAGCAGACCCACAACTAATTTGGTAGTCTTCAGTCACTCTCACTGTCCTCCTGCTGTTCATCAATTTGCTCGAGCGGGCCCAGTAACATCTCCATTGTGAGACTTGTTATTGTGTTTGGCATATTGAATACGTCATGGGTAGCTTGCCAGGCTTTGCTGTGCAGGCAAGATACTCTCGTAGCTTTCCAGGCTCTCTGAGAGGGGAGGAGGAATCAAACTCGGGTCGACATGGTCGGGCTGAGTGCAAGGCAAACACCCTACCAACTGTGCTATCGCTCCAGCCCAGTCTTCAGTAATTGACTAAAATATTTTTCCTAATATTTAGAGTATTTGATTTCTAAATTTATGCTTTGTGCAATGACATTACAAATGAGTAATACTATATGTCCCAAGTTCAAACACTGACAGTTTGAAAAAAAGCAACACATGATGTTTGATTCAGAGCCATTTACTAATGTGGCAGACATGAAGCCCAGATGTCAAATGTCAAGTACAATTTGAGAACAGAAAAGCACTAAAGCAGCAGAACACTTTACCTGGTAGGTGATACTTTCTTGGTCAGTAGAAATACAGAAAGGAAATTATATCAGGGAAGAACAGTCATGAAAAAATTTAATAACTTTCAGAACATATGGAAATTAATAATATTCAGATCATGAAGAATGTCAAGACTTTTCATCTTAAAATAACCTTCCTGCTGATGCTTAGTTACTGGAAGACTCCCAAAAGCCAGAGAGAAAAATGAAATGCAACTATTAAAAAAGCAAATTTTCTGGATACATGAAGCAGTACAAATAGAGTTAAATTATTTTTGAGAAGGTATTGAGACAGTCAGATGATATGAGAATGAGTGTGGTGCTTGTGTCTGTCCCCCATTTTCCTCCTTATCTATTTTGATTGGTCTTGAACAAAATTATCCTTCCTGACATTTTTACTTGTGGAGTTTAATTTTTTATTAAGGTTTAAGGTAGTTTTGCATCTTTAAAACCATGCACCCGACAAAGACCCAATATTAAGAATTTCATCAAAAGGCTACTAAATTGGGTAGAGTTTCTCTTGATACCCAGCATTAGGAAATTAGAAAAGAATTCATAGCAGAAGAGAGAGCTGCTTCATACCTAATTCAAATGCCACACCTCCTCAAGAGCAGAGCATAGTGCGGGGGAAAAGAATGATGAAGAAAGGGGAAAGCTAACCCACTAGAAATCTATATCTGGCTACATTACTCATTCATTCTTACCTATATTTTGCTTGAAATGGCATTACTTTGAGTCAAAGGGGGTTAGTGCAATCCCAATCCCAGGACTGTGATTTCTCCAAAGAGATTTCTCCAATACAGGGGAAAAAAAATCTCCCCCGGGTCTGAGTAAATACACTCAACAATGATATATCTGATTCTCTTACACTCATTTACTATAATTGAATCAGAACTTCAAAATCCTTGAACTCTGTCTTCCGTTTAACCCAAGATCTTCTTGGCAAGCAGGATGCTTTCTAGAAAGAGGACCAGAAAGCTTTTAGCTGACAATGAGTTCAAAACTGTCAGACCTGCACATAACAGCTCTGAGGCCTTCAAAAGTCACTGGAGTGCTGGGAGCTCACCAGCACATTTTTGAATTATTAATACATGTTTAACAATTAAAGAAAAACATATTGATAGGCTATCAAGGCAATTAATTATTTAGTTTTACAAAGTAGAGAGTAGAAAATAGAACAAATACACTGGGTATGAATCTTAAACACAAAACGTGTGTCATTAAATTTTACTTATGTAACATTAAATCACATCTGACAAAAAGTCTCTATTTTATTCATTCAGTGCAAAAATTTGTTTTTGTTCTTTTTTTTTTGTTTGTTTGTTTGTTTTGAGTCACATCCAGTGGTGCTCAGAGCTTAGTCCTGGCTCTGCTCAGGGCTCACTCCAAGGGCAAAGGCCCTGCACCCTGTGCTTTCTCTCCAACCCTGTAGAGCAAAATAGAATCTCAGGTGTAAAGAGAAGTATTTTCTCACCCTCAGAAATTCTTATGGAGAAAGCTGATCTTAGTGATGTTCTTTCTGGATTCAAGCTTACACAAGTTGGTACAATTCCAAGGCCTCTTCTAATTCCAAGATGTGGTTGGGAGCAGAAAAAAATTGAACTTCAAAGTGATAATCCTTTTCAGCTCACTTTCGGGGCATATGAGTCTGCTGGATGTCAGAGGAAACTTTAGGGGACCATCCACCACTTCGGCAAAGGGATACAGTTTCTTCTTTGCGTTCCTTGTAACATAGGCACCTGCAGAAGTAAAACTATTAACGTCTCTTTCAATCCCTTCAGAAACTCTCTAAAATATTATCACCTCTAAACTGTCAACCCCAGACTCTTCAAGAACCCAGACTTTTATAAAAGGAAGAGAGTGACTTCTCAAAGCTTATTTTTTTGCACACAGGAAATATAAAATTTTCTTTCATTCAAGAAGCTTAAAAGCCCATAGCTACATGAAAATGATGGAAAGAGCTAGCTGTGCCAAAAATAGTGCAGTGACAGTCCAGATTAACAAATCACTAAGTCATTCCATCCTAACTTGATCCATCCACTCCCATTGGTTTCCCATGTCACAGAATCTTTACATTACTTCTGCTTATATATTCATGAATCTTTACTGAATTATTTACCACACAAGGTTGGCCAACTGCAAAAATATTTCTCTGTATTTTTCAAGAGCTGGCTGAGCTTGAAAGCTCAGATATAAGGCAGCAGTTTTGCTTTTTGAGATAAAGAAGCCACTCTATTTATTCTGATGAGCACATATATATATAATAGGATATTAGGACTAACTATTAATAGATATAATGGTTTGACAAAAAGGAAGACTTATATTTCAAGTTTTTCTTGGTAAGGAGGATATTCAATAAAGTTTGAAAATGCAACTGGAAAGACATGAAGGCACTTGGTTTGTATGTAGCTGACCCTGTTTGAGCCCCATAATCACATATGGTCCACTAAGCACCATCAGATATGATTCCTGCACAGTTAGGGATGCTCACTTCACACATAGACACACACACACACACACATAAACACACACAAACCAACATAAGATTAAAAACAAAGAAAATAGTTGCTTAGAAAAAGAGTTTGTAAATAGCACACAGGGTAAATTGATGCAGAGGGTTTAGTGTCAGTTGTAACCTTGAAGAGAGCCAGCATTTTCCTGGCTATGGCGCAATTGAAAGGCAAGAGGAGAATGTTCCCTGCTTATGACAGCTGAAGTACATGGAGGACTATTTAACTAAGTCTCTGAGCCAGGAAAGATTTTTTTTCCAGTCTTTAGATGACTTACCTTCTGAAACAGAAATCTCTTTTATTTTTCAGCCTTTAGCAAAACTGTTATTAAATAATTATTGCACTACTTTTTAAAGTTTGGCCAACATGCTAGCTCTGACACTACATATCTCATTTGTTCATCTCTATCACAAAATTTAGCACAGAATGTATAGTAGGTGCTCAACAAATAGTCCACTAAATGAATGAATGATTCTCATAATGTAAGTCTTAATTCCAATGATATCTCCAAGCACTTAATGCAGGATAGTTTCTTTTCATTTGAGTGCCCAAGTACTAACTGCTTGTATTAGCCATTCTCACTGAGCACGAAAGGCCTTCTGTTTCTCATTTCCCCAGGTGAACTGCCCTGCAAACCTCCACTGACAATTTGCAGAACCCTGGAAAGAGAGCCTAACTCACACTCTTGTCTGTCTCTCTAACAGTAACATTAAATTTTTATCCTAATGTGACCCTCATACATATTGTTTAGAGAAAATAAATTTTTTTTAGAATCAAATGTACTTTTTGCTCAAAAAATTTTTTCGGTTTTTTTCCATGCAAAATATACTATTCCTGTTATAAGAATTTATTTGCTTGAAATTATTTTCAGATACTTGTTACAAAATGTATATATTACTGGGAAAATACATTGAGTAAAACTACGATATTGAACCCCTCTCAGAGAGCCTGGTAAGCTATTGAGAGTATCTCGCCTGCATGGCAATGTCTGGCAAGCTGCCCATGATGTATTCGATATGCCAAACACAGGAACAACAAGTCTCACAATGGAGACGTTACTGGGCCCGCTTGAGCAAATAGATGAACAACAGTGCTACAGTGCTACAGTTCTACAGTGCAATATTGAAATAAAAGTTCTTTGAGATATTAGGATTAATAGAAGTTCACTCAAAATCTCCATAAACAGTGCTGTGAACATGAGAATTACTCACTTGACAAAGAATTTAGAAGAGGTGGTAGTAACTGGAGATCTTTGGGAATGCCAAACAGCACAAAACTAATCAAACACAGATGCAAGCCCGGAGGAGGAATCTATGCAGGCGAATCCCTGCCTCTGTGGTGTGGAAAGGCCGCTGGTATGGAGAGACCTGGGGCATAGACACACATTCAAATATTTCTTAAGTTGAGGGAAACAGTCTCCTGCTTATGTAGCAGCTCAATTATGACTCATTCCTTTGCTGTTGGGCATTCATTATAACATCCAATTGATTGATAGTGGTGTTGAGATCAACTATGTCCTTATTGATTTTCTGCTTTCTAGATCTGCCCATTTCTGGTAGAGGGGAGTTAATTTCTCCAATGGCAATAGGAGGATCATCTATTTATTCTTGTAGCACCGTCATTTTGACCTCAATTTATTTGCACACTGTTGTTAGACATAAACTG
The DNA here is from genome assembly GCF_029834395.1 of Sorex fumeus. Classification (NCBI taxonomy): domain Eukaryota; kingdom Metazoa; phylum Chordata; class Mammalia; order Eulipotyphla; family Soricidae; genus Sorex; species Sorex fumeus. The sequence continues at coordinate 9,852,136 of NW_026606103.1, forward strand.
GTTAAGAACTGTGATATCTCCTTGAAGCACGGACCCTTTATGCTGTCATTTCCTCTTTATTTCTGCTGACTTTACTTGTGTATGAATTCTGCCCTGTATGAAAGAAATATAATTCTTCCTGCTTTCAGTAGTGCTAGCCTGGTATATCTTTCTTCAATCCTTAACTTTTAATCTATCTTTATATTTACAGAAGGTTTAGTGTAGACAACATAAAACTGAATTTTGCTTTTCCTATGTACTCTGAAAATCTTTTAAAATTGGTGAATATAGATCATCCACATTCAGAGACAGTCTGGATAGCCTGGGATTAATAGCTATCATATTTGCTACTATTTCCTATGTTGTCCCTCTTTGTTGTTCTCTATCCATACCCCCAACTAACCATTTTGTGTTTTCTATGGTTTAGAGTGTTAAATATGATTACTTTTTCTCCTTTTTATCATGTTATACTAATTTTTGTTAAATAAGTTCATTTTAACTGAGATTACATACAAAGAGCCTGGCAAGCTACCAAGAGTATCTTGCCCACACGGCAAAGCCTGGCAAGCTACCTGTGACATATTTGATATGCCCAAAACAGTAACAAGTCTCACAATGGAGACGTAACTGGGCCCATTCGAGAAAATTGATGAACAACAGGAGGAGGGTGACAGTGACCTTTTCCCCCTAACAAACAGTCTCTTTCCCTCCTCCTCAGTCATCTTTTCTCCCACCTTATCCTGTTCCTCGCAGCTAACCTTAGTACTGCTGTCAATGTACACTGGTTTATTTTTTAAAATTTCATTTTGTATGTTTAATCAACTGTATAATCTTTGTACACGTGGTGAAATAATCCAGTTTGTGATTTTTTTCCAACTTCTTAGTCTTCACTTAGTTCTCCGAACATCAATTTTGTAGAGGATATAACATAATCATATCCTTTCCTATTTTTACATAGCTGAGCAACATTCCATTGTAAAAGTGCATATTACATCTTATTTTTTCACTTTCCAAATATTTTATTTGGTTTCACTTAAGAATGTAAAAAAATTAATTCCCTCTGAATTATAAAGTATTAATGTGAACTTTCATGAATACAATGTTTCAACACCAACCCTTTCATCAGTATCCCTTCCCTCCACCAGCCTGCCTCTTTGAGTTATTTTACTTTTGACATTGTGGTTTGAAGTACTATTGGCAATAGGGTTTCGTGCCTGACATTCCATGCATCCTTCCTTCCTGCTGGTTGGACACTTCTATCGTCCATCTGTCTATTTCCTGCAACTCCCTCCCCCAACACAGCAAACTGCATGCTTGGTGCTGTAAACAGGTTTTTATATTCATCTTTTCTGTTGCCTATGGGCATTTGTTATTCTACTATTATGTTTTTTTTTTAAATTTTTCTCCTTAAGAAAGGTCATTCTTTGTCATTCTCTTTCCCTCTGACTAATTTCACCCAATACAAAACTGTCTAGAATCATCTATGTAGCAGAAAATGTCATGATTTTATCTTTTCTTATGGGAGCATAATTTTCCATTGTGCATATGTGCCATAGTTTCTTAATCCAATCATCTGTCATTGGACAGTTGGTTTGTTTTCAGATTTTGGTTATTGTGTTTAATGCTGCAAGGTACATAAGAGAGAAAATATCTTTCTCCAGTGTGCTTTTGGACCCTTTGGGCATATGCGAAGATGTGGAATTGCTTGGTAAAATGGACGCTCAATTCCTGGTTTTCAGAGGCATATCCATATTGCTTCCATGCACTGTAACACTGTCCTCCCAGTGTTTATCAATTTGCTTGAGCAGGCACCAGTAACATCTCCTTTGTGAGACTTGTTACTGTTTTTGGCATATCGAATACACCACGGGGAGCTTGCCAGGCTCTCATGCTGGTGGAATACTCTTGGTAGCTTGCCGTGCTCTCCAAGAGGGGTAGAGGAATCGAACCTGGGTCGGCCGTGTGCAAGGCAAATGCCCTACCCGCTGTGCTATCGCTCCAGCCATTGCTTCCATATCATTTAAAAAATAAATTATTAAATCATCTATTGATGGGCACTTTGGCCGTTTCCATATCTCAACTGTTTTAAGTTACACTGAAATGAATATTAGGGAAACTATAATATCTTGATATATTTTCATAGTTTTAAAGATATACAAAAGAATTGTGATCAAATAGAGACTCAATTTTTAGTTTCTTGAGGAAGCCTTATGATATATTCCAGAATGGCTGCACAAATTTACATTTTGACCAACACTTTTTGTTACTCCTTTTTCTATAAGCTGTTCTAAACAGGTTTGAACTGCTGTCCATGATTTCCCTAATCACCATAAATGGTTGAGCATCTTTTGATATGCCTGTTAGGTATTTGTATATCTTCTTTGGAAAATTTTGATTCAAATTATCTGACTATTTTCTGAGTAGGTTGCTTGATTTTTTTGTTAAGTTGTTTAAACAAATTATTTTAAAGAATTGGATATTAATTATGTATGATGTAAAAAATGGTACTCCGTGCCAGGCTCTTTTCACTCAGAGCACCCGAGAGGGGGTGGACTAGAGTCCTCCCCGCCCCATGGGACTTAACCCCAGCAACCAACTTCCACTAACCAACCGCCACCATGCTCCAGGCCACTTTCCAGACGCTCGGGCTGAGTTTCACACAGGAATGAAGTCTCACAGAACTCAGGTAGTGCAGAACTTTGTGACTTGGACTCTGGACTCAACACGGACCTGGTAGTAGAGACCCTCTGCCTACTTCCCCCAGTCTCTGGTGACCCAGGGGTCACACCCATAAGCCACACCCTGCTGGAACCAGATAATCTCCTCATAGGCCACCCTCTAGAACTCACAGCTGCTCCTCACACAGGCAGAGCCTGGCAAGCTCTCTGTGGCATATTTGATATGCCAAAACCAGTAACTATAACAGGTCTCATTCACTTGACCCTGAAAGAGACTGTTTTGGGAGTTCCCTCCAAAGGAACATGGAATGGTGCTGACAATAGAACACTCGATCCCATTTCTACAAGTTAGGTAGGTACTCTCCTGCTGAGTCACATCCACTGAGATATTTAAGTTTTTTCATCTTTTATATTTTAGTTTAATATTATCTTGAGGATCATATGTATTCATCGATTGCCTCGAGCAGGCCCCAGTAACGTCTCTTTCATCCTAGCCCTGAGATTACATTCAAGGCTCTTTAGGAGAATGAGACCCATCATTGTTACTGGTATTTGGCATATTTGGTGCGCCACGGGGAGTTTGCCAGACTCTGCCCTGTGGGCAGGCTATATTCGATAGCCTGCAAGTTTGTCCAGAGTAGGAATGAGATAATGAGATATCATAAAAAGATGTTCTGATTTGCGGCCGCGCGGTTCCGGGATCTGCATTTTGTAGTCTCTGAGTCTTGGCCGTTGATGGGAATACACGGCGCCAGGAGGCCAGATGGTTGGTGTGACCCCTGCCTACTGGAATTTGGAGGATCTGGGTGGAGGATGCTCGACTCCAATTTGAGTAGGCTTGGAGATCTCGGCCCCGGAACCCGCGTGGCTTTGTCCCTCTGCCAGTACCTTCATGTGTGCGGAGAGTGGTCTCAGCATGGTGGTGGCTGGTCCTGGAGGTCTTCGGCTGCCGGAGCCCTGGTCGGGGTGGGGAGGAAAGCTCAACCCGCTCCCCTCCAAGGGACCCCGGCGAGGAACAGCCAGGCGCAGGGGCAGGAGACTGACTGCACTGGTATATGTATAGTTCCATATTATGACCCATTAAGTACATTACTGTTACATTCATTTTAGCTGGTAACATATTTATTATTTTCTATATCCTCCCCAAACACATACTGCATAATTTTGGTGGCTTGTTACTTCTATGTGAACTTAAATTTGTTTATTGATTACAATTCTGTGATTTGCAGTAGCGTTATGATCCTTTGTCATGCACATAAATCCAACACCTCTCCATTAAAGCTTCCCACCAATGCCCCCAATCTCAGTTGTGTTTATCAGTGTTCCCACTGTACTCCCTTTAGCCCTTAGTCTTTAAGCCTTAAGTATATGAGAGATCATTCTGTATCTAACAATTCCTTCTGACTGACTTCACTCAACATGATATTCTCTAGTTCCATATAAGTCACAGAAAACTGTATAGTTTTATACTTTCTTAAAACTTCCTAGTATTCCACTAGGAATATTATTCCTAGTATTCCTAGAATTATATAATAATATATAATATATAATATTATATAATAATAGATTATCTGTGACTTCTACTTGGATCTCTTCAATAGCCATGTCCACCTGCCCACATACCAAATTCTGCAGGATGGATATATTATTCCCAACATTCTCCCGTCCCAAATCCGACACACCATTTTGTTGGTAAAAAAGCGAATAACAGCTGGTCCATACAAGGTCAGATTCAAACACCTGAAGAACCTGCCGTCAGTACTCATCAATACATTGGCTCAGCTCTTCACATGCTACCTGTCTGAATGCAAGGTTCCATTTCAATGAAAAACCAGCAGGACTGTACTACTGTACAAAAAGGGAGACATCCACAACATTGCCAACTATCGCCGATCTGCCTGTTGTCTGTCGTGTACAAGCTGTTCACTCAAGTCATCCTGAATAGGATTAGCAGAACACTTGATGAAGGACAACCATGTGAGCAAGCCGGGTTCCCAAAAGGATTCAGTATGATCGACCATATCCACACAATAACCAAGCTCATTGAGGTTTCTTGGGAGTTCAAGACGCCGCTCTGTCTAACATTCATTGATTTAAAGAAGGCCTTTGATTCTGTTGAGACTGAAGCAGTCAAGGAAGCCGTAGCCAAACAGGGCATTCAAATGCAATAAACCAGGATCCTCTGTGAGCTGCATTATGGATTCACTACCAGAATCTCACCATTCTACAAGGAAGTGATCATTCATGTCAAGAGAGAGATTCAGCAGGAGGATACCATTTCACTGAAACTCTTCAGTGCCACCCTTGAGAACATCATGCAATGACTGGAATGGGAAGGAATGGGAGTGAAGATAGATGGTTGGCAACTACGCCACCTCCACTTCACTGATGACATCGTTCCAATAACACCAAATATTAGCCAAGTGGCATTAATGCTGGCCAACTTCCACCGTGAGTGTGGAAAGGTTGGATTACAGCTGAATCACACAAAGACAATGTTTATGAGAAATGATCTTGTTCCTGATGTTCCATTTGCTCTCAACAGAACAAACGTCTCCAAATGCAGTTATGTGGACCTAGGTCAAGAAGTCAACATGACGAATGACCTGGCACCTGAGTTGCGCAGGAGGAAGAGAGTGGCTTGGAATGCCTTCAAGAACGTCGAAGAAATAACTAAGAGGACGAAGAACCTCCATCTCTTTTCTTTCTGCAATATGCCTCAGAGACCTGGGCCCTACGAAAACAGGATGAGAATGCTATTCAGGTCTCCCAAAGAGGAATCGAAAGAGCTATCCTTGAAGTATCACACTTTACTCTAGTGAGAGAAAGAATCTGGAGTTCTGACCTCCAGCAGCAATCAAGAATCAGGGATGCTGTCTCGTTTGCCAAAGTGTCGAAAATAAGATGGGCTGGACACGTAATGAGATTTGGAGATGACCGCTGGACTAGAGCCATTACTGACTGAATTCCACGGGATCAAAAGATTGTGTGGTCCCAAAAGGAGAGAGAGAACAAAGGGGAATGCCCTGCCACAGAGGCAGGGTGGGATGGGGGTGATGGGGGGTGGAAGGGATACTGAGATCCGTGGTGGTGGGAAGTGGGCACTGGTGGAGGGATGGGTATTTGATCATTGTATAATTGAAACCCAAGCACAAAATTTGTAAGTCTACAACTGTACCTCATGGTGTCTCACTAATAACAATTAAAAAAAAAAGACTGTGTGGCCGCCCATCTATGAGATGGTCAGACTTCTTCGTCAAGACCCTGAATAATCGGTGTGAGGCTCTTCATGTTCCTGGAGCGAGTAGACGTCATTGGGCTACACTAGCATGCGACAGAAACAAATGGAGACATTACTGGTGCCCACTCGAGCAAATCAATGGGGTAATGGGATGTCAAGTGAACAAATGATCATGTATTCCACTGTGTATATATACCACAACTATCATATTCATTTATCCATAGTTGGGTACTTGAGCTGTTTTCATATCTTGGTTATTAAAAAAATTTGCATTGAACTTTGCATAATATCCTTTTAAATTAATGTTATGTGTTCTGGGGATATATTAAGAAATTGTATCACTGGGTTATGTAAGATATCTTTTCTTATTTTTTTTGAGAGAATGTATTTCTTTCCGTAGAAGCTGAACCAGATGACATTATAACTGACAGTGGGTGAAGGGTCCTTTCTCATCCTAGTACTGGCTGTTTCCAGACTTTCTGATATGTGCCATTTTCACTAGAATGATGATATCTCAATGTGGTTCTGATTTACATTTTCTAATCTTGAGTGATGATGATCACTTTTTCATATGTATCCTGACCATTCATATGTCTTCTTTGGTAGTGTCTGCTCATTCCTTCTGCTCTGCTACCTATACGCCACCTCCTTCCCATTGTTGGATGAAGTTGTTAGATTATTTTGTTGTTTTTATTGAGCTTTGTGAGAGTTTTTTGATATATTTTAGGTCTTTGTATATTTTGAGAAAGTACATTTATGCACTCAGAAAAGTATTCTTTTATTGCAGTTTGAATTTCTTTTGCTGTGCAAAAACTTTTTAATTGGGTATAATCCTATTTGTTTTTGTTGGGTTTTGCCATTGTAGTCATCTCATTGAAGACACCTCCGTGATCAATGTCCTGGAAATTTCTATCATTTTTTTCAGTATATTTTATAGATTCCAGTTTATGTTTGTGAATTGTGTGAGGTATGATTTTAATTTCCGATTTTTTACATAAGGCTAAACAATTTTCCCATCACCAAATCTTGAAGAGATTTTCTTTGCTCCACTTTATGCCCTTGATTCCTTTTTTGGAGATATAAATAAATTTGGAGATTTAACTAAGGGCTCTTAATTCACCTGCAGGTTTATCTTTATTCCAATCTCTTGTAGTTTTGAGTATTATACCTTGTCCTGTAGCTCAGAAATGGCAAATACAATACTTTTAATTTTCTTCTTCTTTTCCTTAGGTCTTCTTTATTTTTTGGGAAATATTATGGTTCGACACAATTTTACTTTAGTTCCAAGTTTTAGAAAAATTACATTGAAACTTTAATAGGTATTACACTGAATCTGTATGATTTGGGTAGAAAAGTTTGAGAATGTTAATTATTTTGATCCATGGAAAGGAAATGAATTTCCATTTCCTGGTATCCTCTGTTTTTCTCTTAATAGTGATTATAGTTTTCACTGCATAAGTTTTTGCATTTATTTTTAAAGCTGGTTCCTAAGAATATGATTTCTCTGGGCAGTATTCGAACCTAAAAGAAGTGGACGAATTCTTAGAATCATATGAACTTCCAAGATTGAACCAACTGGAAACAGAAAACTTGAGTAGACCAATTTCAAGTAAAGAAATCAAAATAATAAATTAAAATATCCCCAAAAACAAAAATCCTAGGTTCAGATACATTCACAAATGAGTTTTCCCAAAACTTCAAGGAAGACTTAGTACCTCAAGCTCTTCCAAAATACTGACAAAATAGAAATCTTTTCTAATAGCTTTTATGAAGTCAGAGTGCAATTATACCTAACCAGAGACACTACTGAAAAATAAAATTATATGTCAATATACCTGATGATCATAGATGCAAATACTATCAACAAAATCCTAACAAAAAAAAATTGGACACTGGAACAATAGCACAGCTTACAGGGCATTTGCCTTGCACGCAGCTGACCGGGTTCAATTCCCAGCATATGTTGAGTATCTGCTTTTAGTCCAATACCACACTTTTAATTATTTCAGTCATTTAGTATGGTTGAAAATCAAGAAAGCAAGTAATATGCTCACCCTCACCCTTGCAGGGTTTCTTTGATTGTTCTTGGTTTTTTTTTTTCCTATGCAAATTTTAGTTCATTTGTTCTTGTTGTTAAAGGAATTCTTTGGGATAATATAGGGTTTGCATTAAATCTGTGTAATGCTTTTGGTAAGGTGGTAATTTAACACAATTACTTCTTCAAATCCAAGAACAAGATATTTTTCCAATTTCCATGTTTCTATTTATTTTAATATTTTTTCTATGGATATCTTTTAAATGTTTTGTTAGGTCAATGAACTATTTTTTATAAAATTGTAAAAAGAATTAAAAATTTTCTTCTAGTTTGTTGCTTACATATATGAATGCAATACATTTTTATACATTGATTTTGTAGTTATACTTATGTAGGGGCTGGAGCGATAGCACAGCGGGTAGGGCGTTCGCCTTACAAGCGGCCAACATGGCCGACCCGAGTTCAATTCCTCCGCCCCTCTCGGAGAGCCCGGCAAGCTACCGAGAGTATTCGATATGCCAGACACAGTAACAACAAAGTCTCCAATGGAGACGTTACTGGGCCCGCTCGAGCAAATCGACGATCAACGGGAGGGCCTTTACCTTTACCTTTACCTTTTAGGCACCCTACTACATATGTTTATTGCTTTTATTATTTTGTTGAAGTCTTTAATGTTTTCTATGTTTAGTATCATATCATCTGCAAATAATGATGGTTTGATTTTTTTCCAATTAGAATCATTTAAGATTTAAATTTCTTGCTGGATTACTGTGACTAAGACTTCCAATAATATGTTGAATAATAGTGGTGAAGGTAGATATCTTTGTCTTCTGTCTGATAACAGAGGAAAACCATTCAATTTTTCACCATTGAATATAATATTCCCCTAAGTTTTCTTTGATCTCCTTTTGCTAAAGGGTTTTAAAAATCATAAATTTATGGTTAATATTGGATATCTTCCCTGTGTATATGGATACTATCATAAAATTTTTGACTTTGTTGACTTGGTACATTACAGTGGTTGCTTTGTGTATTGAACCATCCCTCAAACAAATCTAAGTCACTTAGTATGATCTAGACTTTTTAATGTATTATTTAAATATATTGTTGAATTCACTTCAGGCAGCCTTTTTATTGGTGAGTTTAGGTCATTGAAATGTAATGACATTATTGCACTGTAGTACTGTAGCACTGTCCTCCCGTCGTTCATTGATTTGCTCGAACGGGTCCAGTAACGTCTCCACTGTGACACTTGTTACTGTGTTTGGCATATTGAATACGTCACAGATAGCTTGGCAGGCTCTGCTGTGTGGGCAAGATACTCTCGGTAGCTTGTTGGGCTCTCCAAGAGGGGTGGAGGAATCAAACCCGCTCAGCAGGGCCAGCTACACCCAAGGCAAACACCCTACAGCTGTGCTATCGCTCCACCCATGTCATTATTAATATAAAGAAATTTATTTTGTTTTATGCATATAATTTTTGCGTTTTTTGGTTTGTCTTTGTTTATGTGTATATTCTTGGTGTTTTGCAATTTGTTTTTACTTATGTGATCTTCTTATTTCCTACCCCGATATATGACTCTTGTTTAATGATCAGCTTTCATTTACATTTTTTTGTTTTCATAACCATTTTCCTTGAGATTATCATGAATTTTACATCCAAAGTTCTAATCTTATAACTCATTTAAATTTAAATCAAGTATGTCTCAATTATTTTCTGTCATCCCATGATTGCAATCTGTTTTCCCACATTGAATGTTTTAAAATTATCTTAATACTTGTCTGTGTGTAATTTATTTGCTTTTTAATAGAAGATAATTAAGTATTTCTTACAGAGATAATATAGTGTCATGAGTTCCCTTATCCCTTTTAGAATCTGTAAATATTTTTCCACTCCTTCAATGACTGCTAGAAAAAATATTCTTGTTTCGGAGTTCTTTTCCATCAAATTCTTTGACTAGATCACAGTATTCCTCTGGTCTAGAAAGTTTCAATTGATGAATCTATGAACCTTATGGAATTTTATGTCTGTGTAAGCCTTTGCTTTCCTCTTGTTATTTTTAAGATTCCACTTCCTGAATTTTTTAGTAAAATTTTTCTTGGTGCTTGTCTGGGTTTATTTTTTGTTAGAACTCCTTTAATTTCATAGATTTGGGTATATGCTTTCTTTCTTAGATCAGGGAGGTTCTCACCAATGATTTATTCAATCACACAATGAATACTACACAGCTCTAAGAAAGAACAAAATCTTGAAATTTGCAGCAACATCGGTGGAACTAAATGATATCAATGATATCATACTGAGTGAAGACAGAATGAAAGAGACAGATACAGAATGATCTCTTTCATAGGTAGGGCTTAAAGATACACGGTGAACTATTCACAAAAGCCAAAATCTAGCAGTAACTCTACTGCCCAAGAATAGACAACTGGATTAAAAAGATACGGTATTTTAAGAAACGTCCATATTGTTTTCCGAAAAGGTTGAACCAGTCGGCATTCCCACCAGCAGTGAAGGAGAGTCCTCTTTTCCCCACATCCATATCAACACCGATTGCTTTTGTTCTTTTGGGTATGTGCCAGTCTCTGTGGTGTGAGATAATATCTCATTGTTGTTTTGATATGCAGCTCCTTGATGATTAGTGAAGAAAAGCTCCCATTTGGCCCAGCAATACCACTTCTGGGAATATATCCTGTCCACTGTCCTCCTGTTGTTCATTGATTTGCTTGAGCGGGTCCAGTAACGTCTCCATTGTGAGACTTCTTGTTACTGTGTTTGGTATACTGAATACTCTCAGTAGCTTGTCATGCTCTCTGAGAGGGGCGGAGGAATCGAACCTGGCTTGGCCAGTCTGGCTGCATGCAAGGCAAACTCCCTACCGCTCTGCTATCCTGGAGACGTAAAAATAAAAATACAGTAGAAAAGACACCTGCACTTGTATGTTTATTGCAGCACTTTTTACAATCTGGAAAAAATCCAAATGCACGGGAACAGATGACTGGTTAAAGAAACTTTGGTACATCCACACAATGAAATATTATGCAGCTGTTAGAAAAGATGAAACCATGAAATTTGCATATACGTGGATGGACATGGAGAATATCATGCTAAAATGAAATGAGTCAGAGAGAGAGGAACAGATATAGAATGACTGCACTCATTTGCGGAATATAAAGTAACATAATGGGAGACTAACACCCAAAGGTAGTAGAGATAAGGGCCAGGAGGATTGCTCCATGGCTTGAAAGCCGGCTTCACATGCTGGGGGAGAAGGCAGCTGGGATAGAGAAGGGACCACTAAGTCAATGGAGGGCTCGCTCGAGATGAGAGATGCATGCCACAAGTAGATTATGCACCAGACATGATGGCCACTTAGTGCCTTTATTGCAAAGCATAACACCCAAAATGAGAGAGAGAGAGAGTAAAAGAAAACGTGCCTGACACAAGGCAGGGAAGGGCTGGAGGGGAATGGGGTAAGGATGGTGGGAGAGATACTGGGAACATTGGTGATGAATGGGCACTGGTGGAGTGATGGATACTCGATCACTGTATGACTGAAACATAATCAGGAAAGTTTGTAAGTCTGTAACTGTGATTCATTAAAAAATCACAGTGATTCATTAAAAATGGAAGAAAGAAAATTTAGCAATGCAACTAAAAAAAGAAGCTATGGTACATATATACTGTGGGCATTAGAAAATATGAAGTTATGAAGTCTGCTTACACATGGATGGATTTGGAGAGTATCATGCTGACTGAAATGAGTCAGAGGGAGAGGGATAGACACAAATTAATCTCACTCATTTTTGGGATATGAAGAAACATTGTGGGTGAATAATGCTGAAGATGATAGAAACAAAGGAAAGGAGACCTGGTCCTTTGTATGAAGCTTGCTACAGTGGGGTGGGGGGGACCGGACAGGGAAAGGACCACTATGACAATGTTAGAGGGAAGTGGTCAGTTTGTATGAGAACTGGGTGCTGAAGGGAGGTAGTGATATGTGTGGTATGCTTTCTGTATCACATACTGCAAACTGCAGTGTCTTAAAGGAAAAAAAATCAAAAGGGAAAAATACCTGCCAGAGGCAGGCCAGGGCTTGGGAGGAAAACTGGGTTCATTGAAGGAGAGAAGGGGACATTGGTAATGTGATTGGTGTTTGTGTGCTTGGTTGAGTTTCAAGCACACAATAAGATATTGTGTGCTTGAAACTCATAAGATATTGTGTGCTTGAAACTCAATCATGAATAAGTTTGTAACTTATTCACAGTGATTCAATTTTTAAGAAAATGGATGCACAGTGAGGTAGCAACAAAGATCCAAAGACAACAGAATTGGAAAACTTCCACACAAGTTAGTTTGTTGGGGGCGAGAGACATAGGGGTGGATCTTTGGGAATAAGAAGAGGAGTACACTAGCAATAGGTGTATTGTTGGAATTATGTCCATAAGAAACCAAAAAATGGGGAGAGGGAATTGAAAATAAGATAGAAAAAGAAAAAGAATTCTATCCATTTCTCTATGTCCCACTGCCACTGAAACTCCTATACCGTGAATATTTCTCTGTATTATGCTATACATAAACATATGTATCGCATATGTTTTATTCATTGAAACTTATTTTTGTTTTTATATATTTTTGTATTTTATTATAGCTCAGTTCATATATTCAAAACCAATAACTATGAAGAATGGGTTACTATAGGTTTACAAAAATTTGTGTTTTAGCTATGACATGACCCTATGACTGAAAATTCCCAGCTGTTATTCAAGTCTTCACAGGCTCAGAGTCACAGGTACTCTTAGTAATTTGAAGTCAGAATGCTCACTATTCATTAAAGCTTTATCACATATGAACCCTCACCCCTGGTGGATGAAGACAAAAGATTTGGAAAAACCATGAGTTCGTAAGAGATCTCTAGACTGACTGCTGAAGACTTTAAAGCAGCATTAATATTCATGTACACTAAAAATAGGAAATTAGTGGTAAACAACTTTAATATGGACATAAAAATTAGAAAATTATTAAATATTTCAGTAGGCATTGCCAATCTGGACACAAGCCTGGCCAATGTGGATGGAGATGCACTCACAAATGATGATGACTTGCCGGGTTCCAGGACAGGAGGAGACGAAGAATCGGAGTAGAGGGTCTCCCACTAGCAGACTACCAAGGAGTCAGGGGAAGAAGCAGACCCCGGGCCAGGCTATTTTCACTCAGGGCGCCCCAGAGTGGGGTGGGTGAGAGCCTTCCATGCCCCAAGGAACCCAGCCCTGGCAACCAACCTCCACTACCCAACTGCTGCCACAATCCAGGCTGCTTTCTGGACGGCATGGCTCCTTTGCAGCCTCACGACACATCATAAGACACTTCCTACCCATTTTTCATAATTACCGCACCATATTTTATGGGGTTCAGACAGTAGGCAACAAAATCATAGAGAAATATATATATATATATATATATATATATATATATGTATATCTCGGAGAGCCCAGCAAGCTACCAAGAGTATTCCACCTGCGCACGGGCAGAGCCTGGCAAGCTCCCTGTGGCATATTTGATATGCCAAAAACAGTAATTATAACAGGTCTCATTCCCCTGACCCTGAAAGAGCCTCTAATTATTGGGAAAGAAGAGTAAGGAGAGGCTGCTAAAATCTCAGGTTGGGAGGAACAGAGATGTTACTGGCACCCGCATGAGTAAATCGATAAACAACGAGATGACAGTGATACAATGATACAGTGAAGGAATGAGTGTGCTAAGAGTCAGAATGGAGCAGTTAACAACAGAATGAGAGTTGGCAGCAGCCTATAAGATTCTTATTTAAAGCTTCATTATCTTGTGTTTGGTGATTTTATTTCTGAGTTTATTAATTTTTATCTTAGTTTCATCGTATATCTTTGATTATTTTTTCTTAGGTTTTTCACATAACTTTTATTTCCATTTCTGAATTTGCTTTCACATGTTTAAATTTACTTTTTATACTCAATGTTGGGATAATTGTATCTTCCATATATTTAAGGTTGGAATATTGTATATTTTTGTTATATTTTTGCAATGATTTGAATCTATTTTAAATTTTTTTCCATTTGTTTTAGTAATTTAAACTACTTTTACCTTTCTATCAGTTGGTATTGTGGATTTATTTCATTCCATTAAATTATTTTGGTAGGGCGATTGATTTATTTTAAGCTATTGATATTATTTTTTTTCCTTAAATTTTTATTAATGAAACACCATGAGGTACAGTTGTAGACTTATAATATTTTTCTATTTTTTATAATTTTATTTATTAAACCACCGTGAGAGCAGTTACTGAAAGAATCCATATTAGGGCACAAATTTTTGCGTGCTTCAGCTAACTTGCAACATTGCTTTCTGTAAAACTGATTGGCTGCTTTACACCTGGGGGGGAGGGATTTGGAATGTGAACAGGGCATAACTTCTTTCTAAACCAAGTGTGACAGGATTCAGGGGTATTTACTGTTCCTGAAAAGTATTGTCTCAGTAAAGCACCCTGCAGATTTGGGTAAAGGATAACTCAGGATGCGGGTAGATTGCCCATTCTGGGAACGCATTGTCTTAGCAAAGACCCCTGCAGATATAGTGGGTAATGGATAACTCAAAATGAAGATGGTCAGGGGAGATTACCTAAGGCTTAATGATTCCAGCTATAACCTTGCTTGTGCTGACAATCGGATGGTAAATGCTGATCTTTGAATCTATAGGCTAAGGAGTGATGTACTTTTAAATGGATTGGTTAAGAAAGTATATGTTGTTACAAATCTATTGGCTATGAAATGTGCGGACTTTGTTGTAAAGGTTGATGAAGGCCTATATAAGATCCCCTTTGAAGAAGTTCGGGCTCTCAGTCACTGCCCACTCTGGGGTATGCTGTGGTGCCCCAGCATGCTGGTCTAAATAAACCCTGTTTGTACTTCTGCAGGAATTGTGTCTGTCTGGTCTCTCCGCGCCTCCCAGGGCCAGGGTACTCCCGATCCCAACATTACAAAGCTTTTGAGTTTAAGTCTCAGTCATACAATGAAACACCCGTACCTTCACCAATGCCCATTCTCCACCACCAAAAACCCCAGTATGCCCCCATCCCACACCCTCCCCCTACCTGCGGGGCAGATCATTTCCACATTACTCTCTCTATACTTTGATTACATTCAACATTTTGACACCACATCCACCATTATTATTTGGGATTTTACCCCAACACTCAAATCTGCCGAAAAGGCAACAGTAGACAATTTGTTTTCTATTGCTAGTTATGAATAACATATGATGTCACGTGGCTGCAGTAGTAGCTACGCGATTTTGAAATTCCCAAAATATTTTTATTAAAAAATTATTTAATAGTGAGACATCAAAATTTTATTGAGGTTCTGGGACTTGCAACATTTTTATGGTCACTTCACATCCACACAATTTTAACTCTAAAGGTTATCTCTGCATTTATTTAGCAGGGTGGTAGAAGAAATCATGGACATTGCTAAAAATATTGCAAGGGACAATGTTTTTGTGGCACCACTGTTACTTTTCCTCTCTCTTGTCCTAGATCTTATATTTAACATTCTGTTATATTATCAGATTGTTCAGTTTTGGTCATGTGTGATAAGGATGTTTAGCATTGTCTGATATCATCAAATTGGTCACTGCCAATATGAATGATAAGAATGAGGTTGTAATCTAAAGTGCTTTTCATATTTTCCTCCTTGGTGTCTCATCCTATGTGAAGAAGTACTTCAGGTCCTTTTGCAGGCTTTACCTGGGTAATTCATTTACCTCCAACATCACTTCTACTCTACTTTCCTTAGAATAAAATTTCTTTTTCCTGGGTCCTCTGTTACAAACTTAAGCCTCTCCATGTGTTTCCATCTAACAGAAAGTAAATCTCCGTGCTCTCTGTTTTCTTCTGTGTTAGTCTCTGAGGCTCCAAGGTTCCAAGGAGCGCTTTCACCTCTGCAGTGGGATTCCCAGTGTCCTTTCCTTCTGGTTAATAATATCTCTCTTGAAGGTGAAGCAAGGAATCTTCTCTGTCACTATCTTGGCTTAGAGTTAATCTTTTCCCTTTTTCATATAGACCCAAATTTCTGACATATATGAATTCATCCTGTGGAAAGACCTTTAAAAATAATATTTCTGTTTTTTGGCTTTTGTACTTCTAAGCAAGGCTTGTCAGGGGAGGGGTGGGAGTGTAAACCACTGCTAACAATTCTTGGCGAAATGAACTATTTGAACACTGGGACCTAGGGCTTGGACCCAGGGATGTGATCCTGCTCAGATTTTATCAAAGGATACCAGTAAGGACCACTTTTGAAGTGTCTGAGGGTTTCCAGGTTTTACCTGGTGATGCTCAGGAGACCATGTGATGTTGATGACCAAACTAAGAATAGTTTTGTGTAGGGCAGACATCTAAACTTTTGCATTACCTCCTAGTACCTTGTACTATCTTCCTAGCCCTTAAAACATTTTGAGGGGGAAATAGGCTTGCATTAATTATGTAAACTTTGTTTGTCTTAGATGGTCTTTATGTTTCTTTTAAAGATGAAGAACAATTTCACAGGATACAGAATTTTAGATTGGTGGATAACCACTTAACATAAATATTTCACATCCATTCTCTTTTGATATCATGGTTTCTGACTATATATTTGTGCTCCTCTAAGTAAGGTTTGTTCTCCATCTGGATTATTTTTGGATTTTTTCC
This sequence comes from Sorex fumeus, assembly GCF_029834395.1. Lineage (NCBI taxonomy): Eukaryota > Metazoa > Chordata > Mammalia > Eulipotyphla > Soricidae > Sorex > Sorex fumeus. The sequence continues at coordinate 9,868,785 of NW_026606103.1, forward strand.
CTTCAGTTTTGATCTTTCTTTGAAAATGGTATATATGCATGTACTTATTATTTTTAACTTAGCTTTTACTTAGCTTTGATTTTATAAGATTTTATATCTTTGTGGGGCTGGAGTGATAGCACAGCGGGTAGAACATTTGCTTTGCACACGGCCAACCCGGGTTCTATTCCCAGCACCCCATAAGGTCCCCTGAGAAATGTTAGGAGTAATTCCTATGTGCAGAGCCAGGAGTAACCCCTGTACATAACCAGGTGTGATCCAAAGAAAAAAATTTTATATTTTTTATATTTTATAAAATTTGTGAATCTAACATTAATTTGTGAGGAAATTTTCAGTAATTATTTTAATGTATTTCTTATAATATTCTCTCTTCTTTAAATACATATTTTGTGAATTTTCCCTACAATTCTTGGATAGTCAGTTTTTTTCAGATATTTGAGTTTTCTGCTCTTGTATTTTCTGGATCACATGTTCTTTATCAATAATATTTATTCCACTACATGAAAATAATTAATTTTTTGTCATTCCTGGCTTTACTCATGTCCTTCTGCTTCTATGATCAGATATCACTCCTGACAGTGCCCAAAGAGCTGTACTGGGTGTCAGAGATTGACTCTGGGTCGGCCACAGATGTGGCAAGTACCATTTCTGCTTGGTCATCTCTCTGGCCCAGGAAAAGAATTTCTAATTCTTTTTGTAGTGTTTTTTGATATATAAAGTAAAGTAAAGTAAAGGCCCTCCCGTTGATCATCGATTTGCTCGAGCGGGCCCAGTAACGTCTCCATTGGAGACTTTGTTGTTACTGTGTCTGGCATATCGAATACTATCAGTAGCTTGCCAGGCTCTCCGAGAGGGGCGGAGGAATCGAACTCGGGTCGGCCATGTTGGCTGCGTGCAAGGCAGACACCCTACCCGCTGTGCTATACTAACTATAGAGTTTCTACTGAGAGAAGTAGATTTAATTTATTTAAAAATAATCAACATTTTCCCTCCCTCTCAAGTAGCTAAGAACTTTTGGTTATTTCTTGGGATGTTTATTTCTGTTCTTATATTGCCGATCTTTTCTTGAATGCTGTCTACTTTATCTTAGAGTCCTTAAAATATTGATCATAGTTATCTTAAATTTTAATTAATAACTACAAAATATCCCTAATGCATGGTGCCAATGTCTGACTTTTAATTCTATATATTTTTCTTCTGATATGTCCTAGAAACTTTTTTAATATTTTATAACATTCTCTTTCTTTTCTTTAAATACATATTTTGTGAGTTTTTTCCCCAAAGTTCTTAAATAGTCAGTTTTTTCAGTTATTGAACATAACGTACTGAATAAAAGTCACTCTTACAAGATATCTTAGTAATGTGGTATTGATATGGTGTTGAGATGTGGGGGATAAGAGAGCATTGTGTAGTCCTAGGACTTAGTTCTAATTTTCTTGTGATCCCATGCCTCTGGTTTGTAAACTTTTCAAGTTATCTTTTTTAAAAAAAACTAATGTCTAGGCAGAACAGAATATAGCAAAATGAACTGAGTTTGTTCCTTTCCTTATGTTCAATTATGCTTTTAGCAAAATCCAGCAGCTTATATACTAACTATAGAGTTTCTACTGAGAGAAGTAGATTTAATTTATTTAAAAATAATCAACATTTTCCCTCCCTCTCAAGTAGCTAAGAACTTTTCTCTTTCCTTCTAGAAGCACTTATTGGAAGAATATATCCACTTCCAATATACACTCTGAGAACAGGGTAGAAATTCAGGAAAGAACACTCACAAGAGCCACCAGATTTCTCGAGAGTTATTATTTCTCCAACTTTCTACACATTGTCCATAGCTTTTACTGATCATATTTCTGATTTCCCTAACCTGGCACTGGTTCCACAGAGGTTTTAGCTTATAATATTCTGCTTCATTAAGTCATGACTCTTTTTAGTCGCTTTTCAATCTCTTGAGCTGTCTTAGGTAAAAGTTTAGAAAGTGACTTGCTCTTTTTTTAAAAAAAAATTTCATCAGCCTACAGGAACATCTAGGAAAACAAAGCTTTCTCTTAACTGTATCACCACAGGATGCTGAATATTTTTAGTACTAGAGTGGGAAAGCACTGTAACTTTTTGATATTTTGATATTTATTGATGAGGATCTTAATAAGAAAAATGTGATGTTGATGCTGTTAAGAGAAACAATTCATAAAAATATAATGTCATACAATATTTTTGGTTTCACTTTTTATGGTTTCAGTTACTTGTTCTCCATAGAAATTATTTACAATAAAGTATTTTACTTTTTTTTTTTTGGCCACAATCAGTGATGCTCAGTGGTTACTCCTGGCTTGGTGCTCAGGGTGGCAGGCTTGAACAATTATGTAGGATGCTGAAGATCAAACCTGGGTTAGCTGCATGCAATCAAACACTCTACCCACTGAACTATATATCTGGTCCACAAGAAAATATTTTGAGGCATGTGAGAGAACATATTCATATACTTTAATTTTTTACACTATGCTATTAAATTGCTCCATATTATTGCTTATTGTTAGTATCTTTCTGTGTTCAATTTATAAATGAGCTTCATTATACATATGTATTAAAGAAAAAGAGAAAATAATTCATCAATTTGTGATTTTATGCATCTATGTGAGGATTAGAAAATATCCCCTAAAAACTACTATTTGTCCTTAGAATACACTGTATTATGTTTAAATCAATCAGATGTTAGAGCATAAATTTCCGATAAAAGCTCTCAAAATTATTGAAAATCAGTCTAAGAAACTAAATCTAATATAGGGAGAAAAAATGGTTGAGTTCAAGTATCAATCAATTGCTTTTGAAACTAAACCTGCAAAATAAGATACTTTAGTTTCTCATACAATTACAGAAGAATATTGGGGATACAGCAGAAATGAGCAATATGATCTCAGTGAAACAATGAAGTAAAAGACCAGGACCAGAAATATGTCATGAGATTTTTCTGAATGAGTCATCTAGCACAAAATGAATACAGTCAAACACACACTGAGGTGCTTCAGTACATAATAAGAGAAAGCATGTTCTGGTATGTACTATAAGTTCAACAAATATGCAGTGGGTTTAAACGTTGAGCTTTAGGTTTTCTCTGTATCTTGTGAAACAATTCTCATGGACAAAGGAAAGTGCACAAATGACCATTTAAAAGATCACCACATAGAGGTATGGGTGTTGGAACATTGTATGACTAAAACTCAATCATGAACAACTTTGTAACTGTGTATTTCATGATGTCTCAATAAAAAAAACAAAATTAAATTTAAAAATAAAAGCTCACTACTTATTTTATTTTTTCCCTGCCAGATCAAATTTAACTTCTACTTTTTATGGTTATATTTGTTATTTATTTATTATGGCAAACGGTATACTCTACTATTTGGACTATAACACTTGACTGGGATGTATATTTTAGGAAGATAAAATATTTTTATTGTGGTAATGTGGTTTCACTTAGGTTTGGCTACTGGGACAAATAACACATATATAGTTTTATCTCTAAAGACACTTCAATTAGTTGTATGAATTAATAAATAGTTATTTATATGACATAAACCGACTACTAACAATTTTTATTGCTAAGTACAATAAAAAATTGCTCTGGTGTGACATATGTCTTAAATCTGACAGCCTGGAAGCATCTGGAAGCATATTAAGATGGTTTTCTAGTCTCAAAAGAGCCTGAACACAACCTAAGGTGAAACTTTATCCTCTTTCATATTCAGTATGAAAAAGGAAAGTAACACACATAATCAATATAGTACTGAAAAATCCATTTTATTGATCATTGCTTGTAAGGATGCATACTTCAAAGCAGTTTTTTTTAGTAGCTGAAATGGTCAGTGTACAATTTCTTCTTTACAAGTGAGTGGAATATATTGAACTTTTTTTCATTTCATGACACGCATAGTAATACAACAATTAAGGACATGGATTCTACAGCACACAGCAACAAAGAAGAAAGGCCGCTGGGAGGTTCCACAGCTCCCGGAGAATGCTCCAGGTCCCAAATAGAGCTGTGATCACCGGGAAGTACCAGATGGGGTAGGTGCTGCATCGCACCTTCTCCAGATGGAACCCCAGTGACCATGAGCCTCTACAAGCATAGCTCGGGCATGCGGGAACCAGGACTTTTACTCCAAACTGCCAGGACTGCCCTGGCTCCCAGGTAACCTCTGATTCTGGAAGTCACGCCCACAACCCGTCCCCCAGCGCCATCTTTACAGCACACAGCCACAGTGAAGAAAGGCCGCTGGGAGGTTCCAAAGCTTCCAGAGAATGCTACAGGTCCCAAACAGAGCTGAGATCACCCAGAAGTCCCAGATGGAGTAGGTGCCGCATCCCGCCTTCTCCAGATGGAACCCTGGTGACCATGAGCCTCTACAAGCATAGCTTGGACACGCGGGAACCAGGACTTTTATTCCAAACCACGTGGCTGCTTATGTGGCCACATGAAATCTCCTTATATACAAAGTGATCAATGGAAAGTAAATCATCCAACATTTCTCTCTGAAAAATAGGCTTAACTCTTTTACAAACCACAACACCCAATGGGAGAGAGAGAACAAAAGGGAATGCCCTGCCACAGAGGCAGGGTGGGATGGGGGGTATGGGGGGTGGGAGGGATACTGGGATCTGTGGTGATGGGAAATGGTCACTGGTGGAGGGATGGGTAATCAAAAAATAAATAAGTAAGTAAATAAATAAATAAATAAAATAAAGGACATGGATTCTGCAGTAAGACAACTTTAGATTCAATTTGACTTACTTGGTCTATGTGCTCAGGGTTCACTCCTGCCTGTGCTCAGGGAACAATATGGGAAGACAAGGATGAGACCACTGTGACTATGTGAAAGACAAGTGATTTATTCCCTGTCATACTTCTCAAGTCCTTATGTGTATCTTAATTTAAATAATCATATGTGGGGTGGAGAGATAGTAAAGCGAGTAAAGTGATTATTTTGCATGTTACAAACCTTGGTTCTATCTATTCCTGGCATCCCATTCCTGGCATCCCGAGTACCTCCAGGAGTGATTCCTGAGTGCAGATCCAGGAGTAACCCCTGGGAATTGCTAGATGTCCCCAAACTAAGAAGAGAGCATATGTTTACTTTTAAAAAAATATCTGGGACATGCTGAATAATATGGGCTTGTTATCTGTTTGTGAAACACAAGGAAAATTTTGCTTAAGAAACTTTAGGGACTGACTTCAAATCACTGTAAATCGATTTTTAGCTACATCTATGATTATAATAAAATATTAATGTTTCCCTACAACATTGATGCCCAATATATGTTGGAAATTGACTTACATCTTTGAAAAGATTTTTTTAAATTTTCTAACAAATTTATCTTCAAAAACATTAAATCTCGGGACCAGAGGGATAGTACTGGTAGGGCACTCTTCTTGCACCTTAATGACCTGGGTTCAATTCCCGGCATACCATATGGTCCCCTGAACATAGCCAGTAGTAATTCCTGAGTGCCAGGAGTAACCCCTGAGCACTGATGGTTGTGGCCCCCACAAACAAACAAACAAACAAAATAGTTAAGTCTTTTCTGTGTATATTCACTGAAGTCAATTACAAAAGTAATATAAAAATTACATTAACAGTGAGTAAGGTGCTTTTCCTGCATGAAACTGACCCAATTCCATCTCTGCAACTGTATATGGTCCCCAAAGCACCTAAAGGAGTGATCTCTGACAATTCAACCAATAATAAACCTTCAGAACTACTGAGTGTGGTCCAACCCTGTTTCCCCCCCCCAAAAAATACATAAAACTTTTGTTACAATAAATAAATTTATTCTTCTCTTTCAATTGCTATGCACACTTCTTCCCCATTTCACAAATTATCATATGCTAAAATTTCATTGTGTTTCTCTAATTTTGCAAACCAAGAATTACTAAAAAATATTATGATACAGAAGTGAAGTGACTTTTCGCTTAACGCTTTTCATTCACAAGAGTATTTTCCTTTCTTTACTCCCTCTAGTTCCTTAAAAGCTTAGCATGTTGCAGATGTTGACCAAGAAACTATTAGAAATTATCTCCTTGGCTCTTCTACTTCAGTTCTCAAGCTATAAGTTTACGTTAGGAAAAGCAATATGCGATTTGATTTCTTCATAAAGCCACTATCCCTGGACTATCTGGTGAGATATGAAATAACCAAACAGAAAGCACCTGAAGAGGCAACCAAATATGGGGTAACACTGAGTTCTTGTTTCATATTTAAATATATCACACAAAATCCAGTGCATTCAGTGCAACTGGAATTAGAATTGACAATACCCTATCACAAAAGAAGAAAGATGTTAGAATTTGTTTAGTAATTCTCTTCCAGACAGGTACTAACTAATTTGTAAAATACTGACAATCTTGTGAAATTCCATAGTGTATGACCAGCAAAGACAAAAGTTTGAAATCTTGTCACATTAAGACAGTCGTGCAGAATTAAATATTTTAAATCTGATAAAAAGTAAGAGAAACCAAAAGTTTCTATTAGAGAGCAATGTGGATTTTTTTTTTTTGCATGGGATGGGGGAAGAAGGAAGCAAAATTGTTTCATAATACTTTAAAGAGCATAGTTAGCACACAAGTGAAAGTTAAAACAAATTAAATTTTACTAATTATAAGAAACTGAAATAATATTCAGAGATATCCAGAAAGCATATTGGGTTACTTTGGGATGTTGTAGGGTTTTTTCAAATTAATTATTCTAATAAATAAAATTTAATGCCAAAGATTTTTTAGAAGGTTAAACATATTTACCACTATAAGATCACTGTGAGCCACCAAGGCTGGAGCGATAACACAGCAGTACGGCGTTTGCCTTGCACGTGGTCAGCCCTGCCGAGCCGGGTTCGATTCCTCTGTCCCTCTCAGAGAGCCAGGCAAGCTACTGAGAGTATCTCGCCCGTACAGCAAAGCCTGGCAAGCTACCCATGACACATTCAATATGCCAAACACTGTAACAACAAGTCTCACAATCGAGACGTTACTGGGCCCACTTGAGCAAATTGATGAGCAACGGGAGAACAGTGCTACAAAGGTAATTAAGGGAGCTGTTGCTAATCTATCAAGTCCCTTTCCATATAAAACTGAAACTGACAATTAAAAAATTAAAATTTATAAAAGGTAGAAATGAGTTGCAGAACAAATTGTACACAGAAAAACTATCTATGGTAACGCAAAAATAAAATAGAAACTGAATGTCTTGTCCCACTATTAATAGGAATGTGTAACTTCCTCTAGGAACATTTATTTTGCACCGATAACATACATGATATACAAAATGCTTTATTTTTCAGTGGACAAATATCTTGATTTCTTTCTTCTTTCTTTTTCAAAATTTTATTTTTCTAAAGCACGGTGAAATAAAAAGTTATTCATATATAGATTTTGACATACAACATCAATTTTGCCACCATGTCAACTGCCCTCCACCAGTATTTCAAGATTTCCTCTCCTATCCCCACCTTTACTCCTACTCTAACCTTCCTACTTGACAGGAACCTTTTAAATTTGGTTATAAAAGTTTGAGTCTCGCTATTTCAGTGTTGTTGACTTTGGTCTGGATAATTAGTTCTATCATTTCTTAACACCGCCAATGTGTCTCAGACCCTCTGACCCCTGCCTTTGTTGCTTCTCATCTGTCTCTTCTCCTTCCCCTTCACTCTATTTCTTTCCCTCTCTTCCCTGTGCTCCTGGTCCAAGGGTGATACAGGAATTGCATTTTAAGCCCTTTTAAGCCTTTTCATGTTCTCATCCAGTTACTCTAAATACTACATATAAGTGTATTATTTAGAGTACTAACGTTTGTTTTTTCTTCTTATGACTTACTTCATTTAACAAGATATCTTACAGTTCCATTCATGTTGCAGTAAATTGCATGATTTCATAATTTCTTACAGTTGTGTAGTATTCCATTGTGCACATGTATGTACATAAGCCACTGATCTGTTATTGAATAGTTAGGCTAACTCCCAGTATTAGCTATTGTACTGAGTGTTGAAATGAATAGTGGTGTGAATATGACTTTTGAATGTGTTTTTCTGTGCTGGGGGTATATACTCAAAAATGGAATTGCTAGGTCATAAGATAGCTGAATCTTAAGTTCACTGAGAACTCTTTATACTGTTTTCCATAGGGATTAAACCAGACAACATACCCACCAGCAGTGGATGAGAGTTCCTTTTATACTACATTCCCACCAACACATAATGTTCCCATTTTTTTGCGATTTTATATATTTTATTTTCATAAAGTAGTTCACAATAGTTCATTAAAGATAATATTCAAAAACCAACTCCACCAGCAAGCATCTTCAAACCACAATAAGAGGGAAGTGTGTGAAGGCTGTTGTATTTCATTTTGGAGCCATTTAAGCCCATATATAAGAGAATACAAGCAAGTATGTAAAAACCAAACAAATGTGTGGTACTTTAAATACATCAGTGGGCTAGAGTATAAGAGTACACACGGTTGAAAATGCTGCCACGTGCCCCAGGAAATACTGCATGCTTCCTTCCTGGAGCTTTATGTTATAGTCTCTGGATCTTGGGCTTTGATGAGATTACATGGCGCCAGTGACAGTATATGGGTGTGACTGCCAAGCTAATAGAAAATTGGGGAGCTGGGTGGAGGAGGCCCAGACCTGATTCAAGCAGGATTGGAAATCTCAAAGCTCATGGGTTCTGCATACTTGGGTTCCTCTGCCAGTTCCTTCATGGGTAAGGCTTGTCTGAGTGTGTGGAAAGTGGCCTTGAGCATGGCTGCGACTGGGTTATGGAGGTTTGCGGCTGCCGGGGTTCTATTTGGAGCATGGAGGGAGCCTCAACCTGCCCCCTCCAAGACTCCCTGGTGAAGACAGCCTAGCTTGGGGTCAGGAGATTCTGCATCACTCTCTTCTGGGAGCTTTATTTTATTATAATCTCTGGATCTTGGCTGTTCTTGAGATTACATGGTGCCACGGGGAGTTTGTGGATATGTTCCATTCTTACTGATGTGAGATGGTATCTCATTGTCATTTTAATTTGGATTTCCCTAATAATAAGTGATGGTAAGGTTTTTTCATGTGCCTGTTGGCCATCTGTTGGTCTTCCTCAGAAAAGTCCCTATTTATTTCCTATTCCCATTTTTTAATGGAGTTTTTGAATTTTTTGTCATTTTTTGTGAGTATTTTATATATCCTGTGTATGCTGAACATATTTACTCCCATTGTTAGCTGTAGTTTAGTTTTAGTTGGTGTTTCTTTTGCCATGAAGAAACTCTTTACTTTGATGAAGTCCTGTTTGTTTATTTTCACTCACTCACTTTTGCCAGTGGCTTTGTATCATTTAAGATATCTTTTAGGTTCAGATTTTGAAGCATTCAGCCTATATTTTCCTCAATGTACTTTATAGATTCTGATATGATCTCAAAATCTTTGGTTCACTTTGAATTCACTTTTTTGTAAGGTGTGAGGTATGGATCCACTTTTAATTTTATGCACATGGTTGCTAAGTTTTGCAAGCAAATTTATTGAAGAGGCTGACTTTACTCCATTCAGGTTCTCAGAATCTTTGCCAAAAATTAGCAGATGATACATATGGGGGTTTATTCTTGGATATTCAATACTGACCCATTGGTCAAAGAGTGTGTCCTTATTCCAGTACCATGGTGCTTTGATCACTATGGATTTAAGTTATAGTTTCAAGTTAGGTAATGAGATACCCCATGGTCTCTTGTTTTTCAGGATGATTTTGTCTTTTTGAGGTCTTTTATGATTTTGTACAAACTTTATTATTGACTGCTCTAAATTCTTGAAGAATACTATATGAATTTAGATAGAGATTGCATTGTATCTATATATAGGACTTTAGCTAAGAGGGTCATTTTGACAATATTGATTCTCCCAATCAAAGAGCATAGAATAATTTTGAATTTTCTAGATTTTCTTCTGTTTTTTTTTTCTTATGTGTCTTGAATTTTTCATGATATAGATCGCCCATCTCCTTTGTTAAGTTGATTTCTAGGTACTTGATTTTCCTGAACACTATTTTAAATAGGATAGACTGATTCTCGACTTTTCTGTTTCCTCTTTGTTCAATTTTGGATGGTTACATGTTTCTAAGAATCTGTCCATTTCTTCTAGGTCCTCCAACTTAACTAAGTAAAGTTGCTCATAGTAAGATCTCGTGATGTCTTGGATTTCTGAAGGTTCTGTTGTAATTTCTACCCCTTTGTTTCTGATCCTATTTGAGTATTTTCTCTTTTTTTCTTTGTGAGGCTAGCCAAAGGTTTGTTTATCTTTTTACTCTTTCAAAGAATCAGCTTCTGGTTTTATAGATTTTTTGGTACACTTTATTACCTTATTGGTGTTTATATCAGTGTTTTCTGCTGTGATTTTTATTCCTTCTTTCTGCTGGTATTTAGATTCATTTGTTGTTGGTTTTCCAGATGTTTGAGGTTATTGTTTACCATTGACTTGTATGATTTGTTTTCCATTCTTTCACTCTGAGCCTGTGTCTACCCTGTGATTTTTAGATGTTTCCTGTAAGCAGCAAATGGATTGATTTTGTTTCCTAATCCATTGTGCTACTCTATGTCTTTCTTAGGAGTTTTTTCAATGGACTCATTGATGTTCAGAGAAATTATTGATATAAAGGGCCATGTTGCCATTTTACTGTATGGTGTTTTGCTTAAACTATAGGCTGTTTACCTTATCAGGGTTTGTTTAGTTATTGCAAAAGCTATTAGCTCTTGTTTGCCTGAGAACATTCTATCCTTCCTTCTCATCTAAATGATAGTTTTGCAGGTAATAGTCTCCAGATTGAAAGTTTATTTTCAGTGAATAATTTGAACATATCATCCCACTCTTTTCTCTTGTACCATTTCCTAGGGCTAGAGCGATAGCACAGTGGGTAGGGCATTTACCTTGCACATGACCGACCCAGATTCAATTCTCAGAGAGCCTGGCTAGCTACTGAGAGTATCCCGCCCGCACAGCAGATACTGGCAAGCTCCGGTGGCATATTCAATAAGCCAAAAACAGTAACAACAAGTCTCACAATGGAGAAATTACTGCTGCTCACTCGAGCAAATCGATGAACAGTGGGAGGACAGTGCTACAGTGCTACCAATTCATAGGAGATATCTGTTGTTATTCTTGTGTTGTTTCCCTTATTTTTAATTTTCTCTTCTCTTTAGAAGCCTTAAGAAGCCTTAAGAAGTCTGTCTCTATCTTTGGATTTTGCCATTTTGATTACTATGTGCCTTGGTCTTGTTCTGCTTTTTTTTTTTTTTTTTTGCTTGGTACTCTTCGGGCCTCTTGGATCTGTATAGGAGCTTCCCTCCAGAGAGTGCAGAAGTTCTTAGCTATATCCTCTCCCACCACTTGTTTTTTTCCCCTTTCCTGTTTTTCTCTCCTTCTGTAATTTGAAGATTGTTCTCTTGCAGTTATCTATTAAGTACCTTATATTTTCTTTTATTCTAGTGCTTACTTTTTTCTTTGCCAGTTCCTATCAATGTTGGCTTGTATATTTGTTTTCAAGTATTTCTACATGGTTCTCTATCTGTGTAATTATGTTACTTTGGCTTGCTATTGAATTCTTTAGTTTCTTCTATTTATTTTTTATGGAAAATGTTGTCTTATGAATCAGTTCTTATTTGATTTGGCCAAAGTTCTCATGTAGTTTCTACTTAATTTCACTGGCCAGTGCTTCCTTAATTTTGATTGCCAATTTAATGTGTTGATTTTAGGTCCTCATTGACCAGGCCCAAGACTTTTAATCACCTGGATTTCTATCTCTGTCTGACATAGAAGTTGGGTTCCTAAATTTCCCCATTGTTCTTTGAGTTTTATGTGGGTTAATGTTGGACGTTTAGATTCCTGGTTACTTAGGATCTGATATGTTCAGTGGTTTAGGCCAGAAGGCTACCGATAATACCTCTGCTGTTCAGATTTTATCATTTACCATGGAATGTTATTAGACTATGACAGGGGGCTTTGAACTAGTCATGTTTAGTTGACTGAGATGTACAACTGTATAAGGTCAATACAGTCTGGTTGCTGCATTCACTGGCTTCAATATGAGAAGTGTGTTCAGTAATAATCTCTACTGAATCTAGCATGTCAGCACAGATGTGGGTTTGGAGAATTAGAGCTGATGCCAGATGGGGTGACTCCATGAGCTAGGATCTGAGGTCTGCAAGGGGGAAACCAACAGGGTCCCAGACACAAAGCTTCCTGTCTGGAGCTTAGCCATGGTGATCTGATCTTTTTTCTCAGCTGAGTATCTAAACACTCTGCCTATGGTTCTCAAAATTCTTTCACTTTATATGGGGAAATGATAGATTAATTTATTTTTAGAGATTTGACTTCAAGTTTTAAAATATTACTTGCAACAAATCCATGGGGATGCACTCTGTGACATCTAAATAGAAACTTATTTTGGAGAGTTGCAGAGATTAAGGATTGATTGCTTGGGGAAGAATTGACAGAGAAGCAAAACCGAAGTGCTTAGGGTAGTATCCAGGATCCTGCCTGAGGGCTACTATGTGGAATCTAATGTCTCAGAGATCATGGCATATGTGTCCTCACCAGTAATTTTGCGACTTAATTTCTTGCCTGTGGCTGCATATCCCAAAGTCTTGTTCTCTGGGATTCCAAAAATTTCTAAGATATGAAATATAATAATTTTCTATCTAGGTATGTCAGAGTTAATACTTTGATTTCATGTTTGACCTTGAATAATATCTAATATTAAACCAGGAATTGTAAGAAATTTGCTCTCAATTAAAGGAGTATAGACATTTTGTAGACCCTAGTTGGATCTAAAAATTCTGAAAAACCAGCTAAATATTAAGCCCTGGAATATTGAAGTTAAGAACAAGTAATAGTGATACAGTTATGAAACAATTTTTGGCCAGTAATTATCTGTAAAGATACTAAGAGACTTTCAGGTTATAGATAAAGTCTGAAAATTGGTGCAAAGTGTACTATTTAGTTAGATAAAAAATTATTAAATAAAACAATGTTATGGGTATTCTCAGATCAAGTATTCCATATTTGATGTTGTAGTTCAAGTCATAGAGAGTTGTTCAACTTTATATCTTTAAAGTCTGAATGAAGTGATATAGTGGAAACCACACTGAGTAATGTTCAAATGACAGGATTTCCTTAGTATTCTGTGGTGGAAGAAATCTTAATTCTTTGATTATGAGACTATTAGAGTGGATGTTAATTGATATGCAACACTATTATATTGGCAAAAACAGCATTAACACATAAGCAAACGTTTACACTGTCTGTTATCCAGAGGCTAAATTTTTAGCAGTAGGTGTTGAAGTGTAAGTGTGTTCTCTATTTTGAATTTAGAAGCTAGAAGGTGTGTTGGCACTACTCTAAACAGAGATCAGTAGAACCAGATTAATGTGATTCATGGCATTCTTTGGTGATGGTCAATTGATCACAAGAAAGTAGGATGTAAATGAATAGACAGCTTGTTAATATACTACATTACTTGACTTGTAAATTCAAAAATCTAGTCTACAAGGGAGTATGGTGCCACCAGCAGGTCAATCTGTACCTGTGAGGTGAGTGCATCAGCAGCCTGATGGCAATGTCAGACTGTCAGATACCCCAAAATTGCTGCTGTGCCTTTGGCCAGACCCCAAAAACTTGGGACAAAGTTTACCAAGAAAGTAAACGGCCAAAAGTTAGGTGTGTGGGAGACACACCCACAAACCACCTCCAGCTCAGCTATATAATTGGAGGCATGGCCTCTCTGGTTCCTGATCGAACTGCTTAATGGCCATAATCCCAGAGACTCAGAAACAAATCCCGAAACCCAATGGCTTTTGGCAGAAATGCGCCCTGTTCCTGCAGTAGGTTACTGGCGCTGGGCCACTCCAGGTGGGAATAGTTTTCATGCCTTGGCCTGTTCCCCCTGGCAGCCTGGTGACTGCCATCCTCCAGAGGCCACTGCACAGTCAGGTTTGGGCCAGCAGTGATGAGACAAATGGGGCCTCACCATATGGGGGTGGAGCTGACTTTTTCTCCCCATCCCAACGAGACCCCAAGTCGCCGCCTACAAATGGCCTCTCTGGCTCCCGATCAAGCTGATTAATAGCCATGATACCAGAGATTCAGAAACAAATCTTGAAACCCAGTGGCTTTTGGCAGAAATGCATCTGGACTGCATACAAGGTGGCCGCTGGCTCAGAGCTTATTGGAAAGCCAGATATGAGCCAGTGGTGATGGGGCAACTGCAGTCTCATGGGAAGGGGGGCGGTACGGGCTCATCCTTCACTCCCTACTGAGGTCACGAGTTGCCCCCCACAAGAGGCTCTCTAGCATGGTCATGGCTCCAGAGGCAAAAGGACTTAATCCAAAGTCTGGCAGCTTGCGGCAGAAAAGTGAATGGACCGTGAGTTAAACTACGGCGCCATGCCTCCCCAGGAGGGAAAGACTGTTGCTCCCTTCTGCCTTTTTTCCCCTGGCAGTAAGGTGGCCGCCACCTCAGAGCTTATAGGAAATCCAGGTATGAGCCGATGGTGATGGGACAACTGCAGTCTCATGGGAAGGGGGAGCGGTACTGGCACGTCCTTCACGCCCCACGTCCTACCAAGGTCACGAGTTACCCCCCACAAGCGGTTCTCTGGCACAGCCATAACACCAGACACACACAGAAACCAATCTGGTAATTATCTGGCTCTTTGCAGAAATCCAAAATCATGGCTGTGTGACATTATATGATTCTCATAACCAGCTATAGAAAACAAAATATTTCACAATGCCTTTTCAGCAATTCTGATTGTTTGGGGGGAAATTCTAAACAATAATGGTGCATCTTTTGTCGAAATAATGAATGTAATCAATGTAGAGAAGAGTTAAGTAGAAATCATCTGCCTCACAGATATTTGGAGGAGTTGGAAGGGGGGTATACTGGGGTTCTTGGTGGTCAAAAATGAGTACTGATGAAGGGAAAGGTGTTTGATCATTGTATGACCGAGACTTAAACCTGAAAGCTTAGTAATTTTTCCCACAGTGATTCAATAAATAAATATAAAATAAAAAAATAAAATAAAAAAATTAAGGTGGAGTTCATGCCCAAATTCAATCAGCTAGTCAATGGCTGAATAAATAGCAGTACTCCTACAAAAAAAATCTAGTCTACAAGATTCTGATTTGAGCTATCAGGATAGAGCACACCTCAGTTTGGGGAATGGGTTTTAATTTATAAAGCTGAGTGTAAACAGAGAGAAACTAAGTATTATTTACTTATATTTCATGAGACAAGGGGGCTTCCCTACAGGGTAATTGGGGAAAACATAAGATGTTTTTGGACATCAAGCAAAAGCAGGAGAAAGAGGAAGTTGTAGGTCTTTACTGGAGTGTCTTTGGAAAAGATAGGCAGAAGTTTAGAGTAATCAGTTTGAATAGCATTTGTAGGCTACATCTAGTTACTAGCTTTAGATGAATTTAAGGGAAGAGAAATAATGATCTGGTGTGAAATTTATAGACTGTGAATGTGTAGACTCTGGTTTTATTGATTTTCATATGTAGGGTATGCTCTCAGCTGAGCAGTTTGCTATTCTTACATATACCTAACATTGGCATGGACAATCTCTCATGGTTAGAAGGATTTTTAGGAGCTCAAACACTATAATCTGCAGTTTAAAATACATGAATGACCCAAGAGTTGCTTCCAATTTTCAGACTTGATTCTTTGTCTGATTGTTGACTATAAGTTTGTACTGTGATTTTACTACCAGATGGCACTGGAAAAAAAACCCAGAAGACCAGAAGGGTAAATAGACTGTGTAAAAACATACAAAAGTATTTGTGGGATTATTAGTCTTTAGACAAAGTAAACACTATTTCCTGAAAACCTTCCCAAGGTTTTTTTTGTCAGAATATTAATTATATGGATTAGAAAATAAGATGTCATTCTTATCCGATTTTTTCTCTATAATTGAATCACTAAGAACTTAACATATTTTGTAGTTGTGTGCCCCTTTATAAAATGTATCAGTAATGCATATATTCGTTGGCAGAATCCTATAGTGATCATTTGTCCTGGATTGTCAGCTATTAGGTAACAGGAGTCAAATACTAAGAATACTCTTTCTATATATAGCCAACAAAGGTACCTTCCCACTACTTGAGGGAAATCCAAAAGTTAAAAGTCACCATCAAAATTCTGAAAAGTGTAGGTTTGGTGATGCTTTTACATAATTTAACTCATTAGATTGTTCTTTGCTGAAGATGGTTTGACTTAAATGAAGAATATGCACTTGCTATTTCTGTTACAAATACAATCAATAAATATATCTTCTTCTTATAGATTTGGAATTGTTTACAGTAATATCCTTTTTTCCCAAAATTCAGAAAAGTTTGTCTTCAAAAACTAAAGAATGGGTAAGGTCCTTGCCTTGCATTTGGATAACCCAGATTTTTTTAAAAGTTTAATAATTTATTTCATTTTGAGGAATATATGAACACTGTTTATTTTAAAGTCTGTATATTCTTCCATATTTATTTACATTCCTCTTTTTATTTTTTTTATTTTTATTAGTGAAACACCATGAGGTACAGTTGTGGACATTACAAGTTTTTGTGCTTGGGTTTCAGTTATACAATGATCGAATACCCATCCCTCCACCATTGCCCATTTTCCACCACCACGGGTCCCAGTATCCCTCTCACCCCCCATCCCCCCATCCCATCCCACCTCTGTGGCAGGGCATTCCTTTTTATACTCTCTTTCCTTTTGGTTGCTGAGGTTTGCAAAAGAGGCATTGAGTGGCAATCATGTTCGGTCTTTAGTCTACTTTCAGCATGCTTCTCCCATCCTGGGAAGATCCTCACAACACCCTTTACTTGGTGTTCCCTTCTCTATCTGAGCTGCCTTTCTCCCTAGCATGTGCGGCTGGCCTTCAAGCCATGGAGTGAAACTCCTGGTACTTATATCGGCTATTCTTGGATGTTAGTCTCCTATTTTGTTACTTTATATTCCCCAGATGAATGCAATTTTTCTATGTATGTCCCTCTATTTCTGACTCATTTCACTTAGCATGATACTTTCCATGTAGTACCACTTGTAGATAAATTTCATGACTTCATTTTTTCTAATAGCTGCATAGTACTCCATTGTATAGATGTACTAAGTTACTTTAACCAGTCATTTGTTTTTGGGCACTTGGGTTTTTTCCAGATTTTGGCTATTGAGAACAGTGCTGCAATGAACAAACAAGTGCAGATGTCACTTCGACTATACTTTTTTGCCTCTCTGGGATATATTCCCAGGAATGGTATTGCTGGATCAAATGGGAGCTCAATTTCTAATTTTTTGAGAATCGTCCATACTGTTTTCCAAAAGGGCTGAACCAGTCGGCATTCCCATCAGCAGTGAAGGAGAGTCCCTTTCTTGCTACATCAGCGCCAACATCGGTTGCCTTTTTTTTTCTTTTTTTGGATGTGGGCCAGTCTCTGTGGGTAACCCAGATTTAATCTCCAATATCCTATATGGTTTCCTGATCCCCACCAGGAGTGATCCCTGAGCATAGAGACAGGAATAAACCCTGAGCACTGCCAGTTGTGGCCTCTTAACAAACAAAAGAAATATAAAGAGAAATATTTAGGCATATAGTGCCTAATGTTCCTTATTTAGCTAATCAATTCTGCCTTGTAGTGCAAAAGCTTCCATAGATAATATGTAATTGAATTAGTGTACTGTTCCAAGAAACAAGCAAACATAATTCACAATAATAGGTAGCAATCTCTTGGATATATTTTGCCAAACACAACTCTATCTCAGTAACCAGAAAAACACATGAAATTCTTTACTAGCCATCATAAAGCACCTATAAGCTTATATGATGGAGAGGGGTGTTCCACTATTAGACACATGCTAAAAATAGAAAAAATCACCTCCAAAGTTTTGCAACCTTAAGAGTCCATATTCTAATGCAAATATTTATACCCCCTTTCTTCCCCTCCAAAGGTGTAGAAACAAACACTTCAACACTTCATTTGCTGATTATGACTAAAATTTACACTGCAAGCTAAAAAAATACAATTACACACTTCAGAATATTGGTGAAACTTGCATTGTTTTCACAAAATTAAAAGGCTCCATTTCAGTGACTTTCCCATATTATAAAAAAATCTGATATCACATGATTCAGTAATTCACCACTAGGAACAAACTTCCAGCAATTCATCCTCCTTAAAGAGAAAAATATTTTGTACCATCTACCAGTCTACCACAGCCACAATTTCCTCCCCCATGTTCTTCAGTAGTGGGAATAGTTAATTCCTGTTGAGTCATGTCAAATATACATCAGATTGGTTGTTTTAATTATAGATCTTCAGATTCAGATTAGCATAAGATTTTATTCAGTTCCAAAGTCGTGAACTTCAGATCTGAGACTTTGTAATGTGAAGAAATGCTTAAGCTATCAGAGACTTCCTTATTAATAACTCATGTTTATTGATACATGATATCTTCTCCATAGAGATATGCATAGGTTCTGAACTACTGTGTGGTGATTCTATTATTTACTGTAGGACTGTTAATGTGCCCCCTTTTAAGCATGTATGTTCAGGCCAGCGTGGTGAGAGAAAGCAAAACTGACAGCTTCCCCATCAATCATCCTTCTACGGGGAACCCTGCAGTTGTTTCTCATTATCACTTATTTTCCATTTAAAATGCACACTTTGTTGACAATAACTCAAACATCAGCAAGGCTCACAAAGGGGAGAATCTGACCCTTGAGGTGTGGAGAAACTTTGTGGTCACATATATATTTAAGTTAATGTTTAAATATGTCTCATTATTCACTCTGAGTGACCTTGGTCTGCCACATTTAAGTGATCAAGCTTACCACAGAGTGACTAAATGGAAATATACAGACCACTTTGCTCTTAAGCCATTCTCATAAAAGTAAAGTGCTTAAATAACTAAGAGAGATTTTCCTAATTCCAAAACACAAAGACTGGAGGTTAACTAGCTTTGCTTCCAGCCAGTCTCTATATCCTAATTAAGTTTGCTGAATGCTGGATCATTCCGTAAATAGAAATGTATAAATGCAATAAATTTTTGTCTTAAGCCAATTTGTGATGAAATTCAAAAAGTAAACGGTGGGTACAAGGAGAAAAGACAGAGACATAGAGAGACACAGAATGAGAAAAAGCATGAGAGTCCAGAAGATGTCAATAATTTTAGGCTTTAAAAATTAACTTTATTATTTAGAAATATTTTTACTTTCTGCACCATTATTTAACACACTGTTAATAACAGGGTTCATGCATAACACAATCCAGCACCACTCTTTCCTCCAGTTTGTCCACTACCCTCCATCACTTTCCCAGGGACCTCTTCCCCCAATTCAAAATCCTTCCATCCCCTTCCTGTGATAAATTTCTACTAAAAACCAATTCTTGGTTGCCTTTGGATACTTTTCATGCTTCTACTTTATTTCTTCATGTTCCACATATTGGAGAGATCATTCAGCATCTGTCCTCCTTCTCCCTGATAGTCTCCTGATTGAGCATGACTTTATCTTTTCTTATAGTTGAGTAGTATTCCACTTTGTGTATGTACCACTGTTTCTTTATACATTAATCTGTTCTCGGACAAATGGGTTGTTTCTAGATTTTGACTGCTGTGAATAGTGCTGCAATGAACATAGGGCTGCAAATAATCGTTTTTGAATAGTTTTTGGGCACTTGGGGGTAGATTACAAGAAGTGGAGTTTCTGTATTATATGGAAGTCCTAGTTTTCTGAGAAGTGACCACATAGTTCTCAAAAAAAGGCCAAATCAGTAAACATTCCAACCAATAGTAGATGAGCATTCATTTCCCTACCTTCCTACCAATACTATATGTTTTTGTTCTTTGTGATGTAAGTCTGTTTCACTGGTATGAGATTATATCTCATTGGTGTTTTGGTATGTATTTCTTTAGTGAGTAAAAGGCCCTCCTGTTGATCATCGATTTGCTCGAGCGGGCCCAGTAACGTCTCCATTGGAGACTTTGTTGTTACTGTGTTTGGCATATCAAATACGTCACGAGGAGCTTGCCAGGCTCTGCCGTGCAGGCGAGATACTCTTGGTAGCTTTCCAGGCTCTCCGAGAGGGGCGGAGGAATCCAACTCGGGTCGGCCATGTTGGTTGCGTGCCAGGCAAATGCCCTACCACTGTGCTATCGCTCCAGCCCTTTTCAATATCTCTTGGACATCTGCATGTCTTCTTAAAGGAAGTATCTGTTCATCTCCTCCTCTCATCCCATTTTTGATGTTTGATTTCTTTCTTGTAAAGTTTTACCAGTGCTTTATATGTCACTGACATAATGTACCCTCATTCATAAATATGTGATTTAATTATGAAATTGTCTTTTCCTTTGCACAGTTCAATTTTATGTTTTTTTTTCTTTTTACTGCTATGGCCAGTATTTCTCTGGGATGATTCCTTGGTCTGTGTTTGGTCCTGGCAGTCAAAACATTTTTTAAAGGGGGAAAAATGATATCTTCGTGCTTTGTTGTCTTAACACGGTTGTGTTCATCTCTTTGACCTCACCCATGGATTCTTTTCTGTCTACATTTTCAGTATACAGCATTAGAAGAGAGCAAAGATACGTTGGGTAACCCAAAACAGTGGCAGTTGTAGACAACCACATTGTCAGACATTTGGGTTTTGTGTTCCTTGCTTGACACAGGTCGTTATCAGACATACTGATGGTATGAAAACCATAACTTTATGGTAATAGAAGTTTTCTACTGGCACTGTTAAGTTATTAATCTGAGATTTCTTTCTTTTTGATACTTTCTTACTTAAAATTTTATACAAAGGACAATAAATACTATAATGTAAATAAAAAGATATGGATGGAAGATATTTAATATGCCAATGAGATCTTTTGAAATTCTCCTAGGTTTTATGACAAAATGTACAATGATTTCTTACTGAAACTATATTTTATTGACAACTAAAATTGATCTTCCGTTTTATCTCAATTAATTAAAATACTCTGGCATGCAAATAAAAGTTCAGTGTATTCATTACAGCTATGTTCTCATGTATATATGCGTTAATTAAAGATATGTCCAAAATTGTATAACAACTGTACTCAAGTTAAAACTACCTTAATTCCAGCAACAGAAATGTGGATTAAAAAATAGTAGTTTTTTTTAACAACAAAAGCATCCTATTTGGCATTAAAAATTATAAATGTCGGGGCTGGAGTGATAGCACAGTGGGTAGGGCATTTGCTTTGCATGCAGCCAACCCAGGTTCGATTCCCAGCATCCCATATGATTGGTCCCTTGAGCACCACCAAGAGTATTTCCTGAGTGCAGAGCCAGGAGTAACCCCTGAGCATTGCCGGGTATGACCCAAAAAGCAAAAAAAAATTATAAATGTCAAATTAACTTTTGTGTATAGAGAAATATAGGAGTTTTTTTTCAGTTATACAGTTATTCCAGCACTGTCTGTTAAAAAAACACATCTTTTAATTAAATTAAATTGTGCTAATACAGTTGTTGAAAAGCAATGGTCTATATACCTATTTTTCGAACTCCTACTCTCTTTCACTGATGTGTGAAAACAACGCCTTACCAATAATACTCTATTCAATTATATTGTTATTTAGATCTGAAAAAAAAGGATACAGAGGTATATGGAAAGGTGACAGCTTAGAGAATTTATAACCTTGAAACTAATTTTGCAAGAAGCACTAAAATTTTGTTCAAAAATGGGGAGAATAAATGAACAGAAACTTCCTTAAAGAAGAAATTTAGATGGTCAAAAGGCACATAAAAATTCTCTGCATCGCACTCTTTACAATAGCCAGAATCTGGAAAAAACCTGAGTGCCTGAGAACAAATGACTGGTTAAAGAAACTTTGGTACATCTACACAATTGAGTACTATGTAGCTGTTAGAAAATATGAAGTCATGAAATTTATATACAAGTGGTACTACATGGAAAGTATCATGCTAAGCAAAATGAGTCAGAAAGAGAGGGATAGACATAAAAAGATTGCATTCATCTGGGGGGACATAAAGTAACAAAATAGGAGATTAATACACAAAAATAGCCAAGATCAGTATCAGGAAGATTACTCCATGGCTTAGAGGCCAGCTGGGAATTCTAGGGAAAAGGGTAGCTCAGATAGAGAAGGGAGCACCAAATAAAGGGTGTTTGGAGAATCCTCCCAGGAGGGGAGATGCATGTTGAATGTAGACTATGGACTGAACATGATTGCCACTCATTGCCTCTTTTGCAGACCACAACACCCAAAAGGAGAGAGAGAACAAAAGGGAATGCCCTGCCACAGAGGCAGGGTGGGATAGGGGGGATGGGTGTGAGAGTGATACTAGGATCCATGGTGGTGGAAAATGGGCACTGGTGGAGGGATGGGTATTTGACCATTTTATAATCGAAACCCAAACACAAAAGTTTGTAAATCTACAACTGTACCTCATGGTGTTTCACTAATAAAAATTTAAAATAATTATGTGCATCACTAATCATGAAGGATATATAAATAAAAACAACAATGAAATATCATCTCACATGACCTAGACTAGCACAAATCAAAAAGAACAAGAACAACCAGGGCTGGCATAGATGTGGGGCGAAAGAGACTATCAATCATTGTTGGTGAAAATGTCAATTGGTCCAGCCTTTTGAGAAAACAATATGGACATTCCTCAAAACACTAGAAATTGAGCTTCCATATGACCTGGCAATACTAGTTCTGGGAATATAACCTGGGGACATCAAAAAACACAGCAAAAACACCATCTGCACTCCAATGTTCATTGAAGCACTATTCAAAATAGCCAGAATCTGGAAACAATCTGAGTGCCTGAGAATAGATGAGTGGATAAAGAAATCATGGCACACCTACACAATAAAATACTATACAGTTGTTAGAAAAAATAAAGTCATGAAATTCACTTATAAACAGATGTACAGATATGGAGAGTATCATGCTTAATGAAGTAAGTAAGAAGGAAGGAGACAGACATAGAATGATTGCACTTATTTGTGGGATATAATAAACATGGTATGAAACTAATACCCAAAGACAGTAGAAACAACTGGTCCACAGTTGGAAGCTTGCCAAAAATGTGTGGAGGGTACAGTGCCGTTAGGACAGAGAAGAGACCACTTTGGTAATAATAGTTATAAATGATTATAAATGATTAATTTGGATGAACCTCACGCATGAAGGAATTGTCAGAGGAACCCAGGTGTGCGGGACCCGTGGCTGAGATCTCCTGCTCTGATCGGGACTGGGCCTCCTCCACCCAGATCCCCCATGGTCCAGTAGCTAGACAGTTACATCCACCAACTACCCCCAGTGCCATGTAATCCCATCAACAGCCAGGACCCAGAAACTATAAAACCAAGCATCAGTGGCAGCGTGACCTCTTACTGTCTAGTTCTCGCTCTCAGAGAACCCAACAGGCTACCGAGAGCATCCTGCCCACAAGGCACAGTCTGGCAAGCTCCCCGTGGCATATTTGATATGCCAAAACCCAGAAACAATGATGGGTCTCATTCCCCTAACCCTTAAAGAGCCTCCAATGTGGCACTTGTTAAAATCTTAGGGCTAGGATGAATGGAGACGTTACTGGTGCCTGCTTGAGGAAATGGATGAACAACAACGGGATGACAGTGATACAGTGACTGAGTGCTGAAAGGAGGGAAAGGGATATACATAATAACCCTTTAATTTCTATATTGCAAACTATAATCTCCAAAAGGAGGGAGGGAGGGAAAGTGGATGGAGGAGAGAGAGCATGAGTAAGACAGAGACAGAGAGACAGATAGAGAGACAGAGACAGAAGAAATGTGCTTGCAATAGATGAAGTCAGTAGGCAGAGGGGTGCAAGGGAGAAACTGGGGACATTGGTGGTGAGTGGTGAGAAACATACTGGTGAAGGGACAGGTGTTAGAACATTGTATGACTGAAACCCAGTCATGAACAACTTTGCAACTGTGGTAAAAATAAAGATAATTGAATTAAAAAAAGAGAGAAAGAAAATGATCTCACATGAATAAATAAAGGGCATTTTTTGTTTGTTTGTTTGTTTGTTTTTTAAAAAAAAGCTTTCACCTAGAAAAAAATAAAGAGCTCCTGTAAAGGAAAGGAGAAACTTCCCATTGAGTATGACAATCATTAATGTTACATATGGTCCTTTACTAGATTTAAAACAGTTTAAAACATCTAGCAATCAGTCATTACACATTGACTTTTATTGATTTATTTTCTGCTAACTCAATTTTCCATTTCTTTAAGTTTAGTTTCAGCAATTAATATTAAATAAATTTGCTATATGTCTGCCAAGGGGACAGACTAGGGGGTGGGAGGGAATCTGGGGATACCAAAAGAAAGAGTTTTGTGAGACTTCTTTTGTTAGTTTTTTGATGGGTGAAATAACTTACTAGCTAGAATGACTTTTGACTCTCCAAAATTCAAACCTACCTGAAAAAAATCACATTACTGACTAATGCATTATTTTACCAGGGAAGTAGCTCAAACATATTAACTAATTTATTGATAGTTTAATTACTATAAGCTGAATTTTAAGTTAGTAAACTGTTTATTTGGGGAGCAATATTAAAATTCAGGATAAAAAATAATTTGATATATTAGATGACTGACAAGAAGTCTTGTTGGATGATTCCCCAAGTTTATTTTTAAAGAACATTCCTCAAAAATTAAATATTTTTTGTTTCATTTTAAAATTGTGGATCATCTTTTTTTCCTTTTGTCTCTTTATTTCCGTTCTTTTCTTTTTTTCTGCATGGGACTGAAGCAGGATCACCTATGTCAGATCACGTGCTTTACAACTGAAATATGTTCCCGACCTTGGATATTGTTTCTTATAGTTATAAAACTCTGAATAGAAGAGGTTGTGTGGAACACCCATTCAATGAAAGCGAAAGATTAGCTTCAGAGTCCCTGGGAGGTAGGGGAAAATAGAAGTGATCACAAGATTTAGTTGAATAGTAATTCTGGAGTGGAATGGAACTGAAGCAACTGCCATGCTGCCAAGCTGGTGTCAGCGTGGGCAGACTATGTGTGAAACCAAGCACACACCTTCTCACTTCTGGGACTGAAACTGAACCCAAATAGGAATATTACAGTTGGGCAAAGCTATCTCTGAATGGGAGCTAATTGCATTTCACCAACCAGTACAATGGAGAATCAATATAGAAATAAGCTCATATGGAGGAACAGCACCTCACGTTTCTTATACTCCTGCATCTTCAGTATGAGATTTTGCTCACATTACTGTGTTTATGGGACAAAGGACACAAGAAAAACCCAATAGTGTGACAAAGATAATAATTTATCTATATGTTTTGAATATCTGAAATAATCATTGAGCAGAACCAATAAAAATTTGTCCTACAATTATGTGAAATTTTTTTTAAGGGATGACTTTTTGGGTCACACCTGGCAATTCTCAGGTGTTACTCCTTGCTCTGCACTCAGAAATTACTCCCAGCAGTGTACGGGGTCCATGTTGGATTCCAGAGATCAAATTCGAGTCAGCTGCATGCAAGGTAAAAGCCCTACCTGCTGTACTATTGCTCTGGCCCCAACGACTATAAATTTTTTTTGGGTGTCAATTCTTAAATGATCTCTTATAGAACATATTTTTGAGATATCTCATCTCTCACATCAGAATATACTTAAAACACAGGCTTCAATTGGTAGGAATATTTTTTTCCACACTAAGCTCTAGCTGGAGTGATAGCACAGTGGTAGGGCATTTGCCTTGAAAGCAGCCAGCCCAGCCGAGCTGGGTTCGATTCCTCTACCCCTCTCAGTGAGCCCGGCAAGCTACCAAGAGTATTCAATATGCCAAACACAGTAACAACAAATCTCAAAATGGGGACGTTACTGGGCCTGCTCTAGCAAATCGGGAGGACAGTGGACAGTGGAAGTTCTAGCAGCTGATTCTTCCCTTTTCCCTATGTTACTACCTTTCTAGATGATGACATCTTGTGTATATACAAGTACGTAGTATTTTACTTCTTCAGTTGCTTGAACCTCAGGAAAAGAGAGTTCAAGACACTGAAGTGAAACTCTCATAATAATTTTGTTATAATTTTATTGAAAAGAAGATATTCAATTCTGTAAGTTAAGATATTCAATTTTGCATGGTACAGAGTGATGGCCAGGGTCACACTTTGTACTCACTTCGGGGTTTTTTTTTTTTTTTTTTTTTTTGCTTTTTGGGTCACAACCAGCAATGCACAGGAGTTACTCCTGGTTCATGCACTCAGGAATCACTCCTGGCGGTGCTTGGGGGACCATATGGGTTGCTGGGAATCGAACCTAGGTCGGATGCATGCAAGGCAAATGCCCTACCCGCTGTGCTATTGCTCCAGCCCCTCACTTCAGTTTTATACCCTGAAGAAAGTCTTTTGATAGTGTCAGAAAAATAATTTTCAGGAAATTAAAAATCTAACTCTTGAGGAAATATAGAATGTACTTATACCAAAGATATCTTCACTTCCTTAATGCAGATCACTTAAATCACTTAAATCACTTAACTTCCCGTTAGTCATTGATTTGCTCGAGTGGGCACCAGTAACGTCTCCATTTGTCCCTGTCGCGTGCTAGTGTAGCCCAATGGCATCTGTTCGCTCTGGGAACACGAAGAGCCTCAAACCGATTGTTCATGATCTTGATGAAGAAGTCTGACCATCTGGTAGGTGGGCGGCCATGCGGTCTTTTGACATCCCGTGGAATCCAGTCGGTAAAAGCTCTAGTCCAGCGGTCGTCTTTAAATCTCATTACGTGACCAGCCCATCTGATTTTTGACACCTTGTCAAATGAGACAGCGTCCTTAATTCTTGATCGTCAACGGATGTCGGAACTCCAGATTCTTTCTCTCATTTGAGTGAAACGTGATATTCCAAGCATAGCTCTTTCAATTCTTCTTTGGGAGACCTGAATAGCGTTCTCATCCTGTATGCATAGGGCCCAGGTCTCTGAGGCATATGCTAATGCAGGAAGAACAGTGGAATCAAAGAGATGTGCCTGGAGCCAGAGGTTCTTAGTCCTCTTAGATATTTCTTCGATATTCTTGAAGGCGTTCCAAGCTGCTCTCTTCCTCCTGCGCAGCTCAGGTGCCAGGTCATTTGTCATGTTGACTTCTCGACCTAGGTACACATAGCTGTTGCATTTGGAGTTGGTCGTTCTGTTGAGAGCGAATGGGGCGTCAGGAACGAGGCTGTTTCTCATAAACATTGTCTTCGTAAGATTCAGCTGTAGTCCTACCTTTCCACACGCACGATCAAAGTCGGCCAGCATTTATGCCGCTTGGCTGATGTTTGGTGTTATTAAAACAATGTCATCAGCAAAGCGAGGGGGTGTAGTTGCCGACCATCTATCTTCACTCCCACTCCTTCCCATTCCAGTCGTCGCATGATGTTCTCGAGGGTGGCACTGAAGAGTTTCGGTGAAATGGTATCACCCTGCCGAACCCCTCTCTTGACATCAATGATTACATCTTTGTAGAATGGTGAGATCCTGGTAGTGAATCCGCAATACAGCTCACGGAGGATCCTGATGTATTGGCCTTGAATGCCGTGATTGGCTAGGGCTTCAATGACCGCTTCCGTCTCAACAGAATCAAAGGCCTTCTTTAAATCAATAAACATTAAGCAGAGCGGCATCTTGAACTCCTGAGAAACCTCAATGAGCTTGGTTATTGTGTGGATATGGTCGATGGTGCTGAATCCTTTGCGGAACCCAGCTTGCTCGCATGGTTGTCCTTCATCTAGTGTTCTGCCAATCCTATTTAGGATGACTCGAGTGAACAACTTGTAGATGACAGACAATAGGCAGATCGGGTGATAGTTGCCAATGTCATGCATGTCTCCCTTCTTGAACAGTAGTACGGTCCTGCTGGTTTTCCATTGGGACAGAACCTTGCATTCAGACAGGTAGTGTGTGAAGAGCCAAGCCAGTGTATTGTTGAGTACTGATGGCAGGTTCTTCAGGTGTTCAGGTCTGACCTTGTCTGGGCCGGGTGCTGTTCGTGTCTTTACCAACGAAATGGCGTGTCGGATTTCGGAAGGGAGAACGTTGGGAACGACATATCCATCCTGTGGAATTTGGTATGTTGGCAACTGGACATGGTTATCGAAGAGATTTGAGTAGAAGTCATGGATAGTCTTCTCCATTGCCGTTCTGGAGGATGTGATGGATCCATCAGGATGTTGGAGGGCAGTCATCTTGGTCTTGTAGTTGGCAAAGGACAGGCGGGTGTTACAAATACTTTTCCCGGCTTCTGCCGCATCTACCAGCACTTCTGCTCTTCTCTCTTTGAGGTCTTCCTTGATCGCATCTCTGCACTGCTTTGCGAGCTTGGACGTTAGCTTGTGGTTGCCTGAGGCATGCGCCAAACCACGCTGGCGAATAAGCTCGAGTTTTCGAAGACAGGCGTTTTTTTGTGGCTATCTCTCTCTTGGCCTTCCTCGCACATTCATGGAGGTGCTCTACCAGTAGGTCGTATTCCTCGTCAATGTTGTCAACAATGGCATTTTCCCATGTAGCCGCCATAGTGCCAAAGAGCTCCCAGTTGGTGGTCGTTCTGGCAGTTCTCTTTTTAAACTTTGCCGCCCTTTCTCCCCGCTCTGTGAAGTAGAATTTTACATAAAGGAGATAGTGGTCTGATCCAGTTCAGAATTTTGGGACAACAGTGACATCGGTCAGGCAAAACCGTCGATTGAATATGATGTGGTCTATTTCGTTGTGGAATCGTCCACCCGGAGACTCCCATGTCCAACGTTTAGATTCTGCCTTCTGGAACTGTGAGTTACCATGAATGGTCTTGGTCGACATGATGAACTCAGACAGTCTCTCACCCTGTTCATTCCATTCTAGGCCATGGGTCCTGATGTGAAGTTCTTCAGCTGATCTTCTCGGTCCTCCTATCTTGGCATTAAAATCACCCACAATGATCTTGTAGAAGGTGTGTTCTTCTTTATAGAACTTCTCCAGCTCCATGTAGAACTTCTCAATTTCTCTTTCATCAAAATGAGATGTTGGTGCGTAGACAACGAAGATAGAAACTGCTGGCAGTAAGCCACATCTACTCAAATGTAAACGTCCGATTCGGGTTGTTAGGCATTCGAATGAATCAATGCTCATGGTCAAGTTTGTGTTGACAAGGACACTGATGCCTCCGACACCTCTTTTATCGCATGTTCCGAGGAACAATTCTTCTCCAGTGTCGAAAACGGTATGGTGATATTCGTGCCTTCTTGTCTCGGTCAGACCAATGATGTCGTACTTGATCATTCGCACTTGTACCATCAGGTCCTCGATGGATGCATCTGATGCTAGCATACATGCATTGAAAGTACAGACGATCATTTTTGTCTTCTTTTGTTGTAGCAGCCTAGTTCGGCCTTGAGATTTTATCGGCCTCTCCTTTCTCATCCTTTTCAGTGCTGCCATGTCGGTGAAGCCTTCACGGTCAGGTGAATGAGACCAGTTGTAGTTACTGGCTTTGGCATATCGAATACACAACGGATAGCTTGCCAGGCTCTTCCGTGCAGGTGGAATACTCTCGGTAGCTTGCCAGTCTTTCCGAGAGGGATAGAGGCTTTTGGGGCGACCTCTAATCGCCCACGTAGGTGTTACCATATTTGAACCCTATCAAATATGGTACGACAGTTCCAGAAGATGGGTATTTATTGTCTTATGAGGGGTCCGGAAAGCGTCCTGGAGTGTGGCGGTGGCTGGGTAGTGGAGGTGGATACAGATACTTAATGCAGATACTAATAAGATAGTAAAGAATGAGTATTTGAGAAGTTGTGCGTTTAGAGGCATTTAAAAAGGTTAGAATAAATTGCTAAACTACACACAAAACTTGCTGATGCCCTCCAGGAAAAAATGAAGCCAAAATTTTCATTTTTTTTAAAGCATTCATTTCTTCTGCTAGAAATATTTAAGCAATAAAAAAGTCCAAAGAATAAAATGACTTGATAGAAAAGTCAAATAAAGATATGCTTTCTTAGATATATGGATAAACTTTAGTGCTGTTAGGTCATGAATCAGTGTACCATTGAAAAAATATAATTTCACCTCTTTTCCTTACCTCTAAATTTTGGAAATATATCATTAAAGTTTTTGATATAATGTCTAGAACTTTTCTCTGATTCATAGATCCTGATAAATGATTTTTAACACACACATACATCCCATAATTGAATAACAGAAGAACATACAAAACATACTACAGGTATATTCTAGCTTCAAGAAGAGGAGGGTTAAGCAGGATGTTCCGGGAGCCCAAAACATTCTGTTACTGAACATTACTGCTACTTTGGGATCCAAAATATTTTGATGCAGTTCAAATCAAAAAGGAAAGAGTGAAGATTGCTTTAATTCTGGTTTGATCACAGACTAAGTGTATCCCTTGAGTAAGTTACATGTGATTGTTGTAGGTGGTTTCCTCCAAAGATGGTCTCAGGGAGGATGTCCCCGGTTTAGTGTGCAAGCATTTCCCTTTCTGCACAGAGGACTGCTATTTATCTCCTTTTCTTTCTTTTTTTAAAAATTTTTATTAGTGAAACACCATGAGGTACAGTTGTAGACTTACAAATTTTTGTGCTTGGGTTTCAGTTATACAATGATCGAATACCCATCCCTCCACCAGTGCCCATTCTCCACCACCACTGATCCTAGTATCCCTCCCACCCCCCATCTCCTTCATCCCACCCTACCTCTGTGACAGGGCATTGCCTTTTGTTATCTCTCTCCTTTTGAGTGCTGTGGTTTGCAAAAGAGACATTGAGAGGAAATCATGTTCGGTCTATAGCCTACTCTCATCACGCATCTCCCATTCAATTCACCAAAAATAGAAGTGACATTTCTGACATTCTCCTTTCATGTTTTTTTTTCTTTCTCTCGTGTTCTTGGAGGCGACATTGCATGTAAGAAGTCTGACTGTCCTGAAAAGGGAAAGGCTTCAGGGTGAGGGCCGCAAAGAGAGTGAAGTTAGGGAAAAGCTCTTTGGATATATGGGTAGTTACACCCCTTTATAGACTCTAGCCAAACCAAACATCATGGACAGAAGGTTCTGTCATACCATATAGTATGAGATAATATGTATAGTACGAGACACACCAAGGAAGAACAGCAGAAGGGCCCTGGGAACCCATAACCAGCAGAATTGTGAGAGATATGAAATTGTTGTGATTTATTACATTTTCAGTTCTTTTGCATATTACCAAATATCCCAGACACATTTATTAACAGACTCCTAAGATTCCTGTTTGGACTAGATATACATGGTACTTCCACTGTATGGGAACAGGTACTCATTCAACTTTCACTTAAATACAGGAAAGAATTTGTTAAATTTGAAAGATGTGGCAAAATGAGTTTGAGGAGTGAAATTTATAAAGCAAAGTGAGGATTTTTTTTTGTAGGGGTCACACCTGACAATGCACAGGGGTCACTCCTGGCTCATGCACTCAGGAATGACTCCTGAAGGTGCTCAGGGGACCATACAGAATGCTAGGAATCACCCTGGAGGCCATGTGCAAGGCAAGTGCCCTACTCGCTATACTATGACTCCAGCCCCAAAATGAAGAATTTTAGTAAATTCTCTTTAGCCACAAAGAAAATTACAGTCTAGTTGGGATGCAATCCTTTCTGCTAAATGCGAATTTATTGATTTAAATTTTTAACTCCCTTTTAGGAAAACTTTCTCCTCACAGGACTCTTCACTTATTCTGTTGCTGAAGTAGAATTTCTGTCATGCTTTAAATCCCCATACTATGATGGACGATTCTCAAAAAATTAGAAATCAAGTTCCCATTTGATCCAGCAATACCACTCCTGGAAATATATCCCAGAGAGGCAAAAAAGTATAGTCGAAGTGACATCTGCACTTGTTTGTGCTTTGCAGCACTCTTTCCAATAGCCAAAATTTAGAAAAAACCTGAGTGCCTGAGAGCAAATGACTGGTTAAAGAAACTTTGGTACATCTACACAATGGAGTACTATGTAAGGGTTAGAAAAGATGAAGTCATGAAATTTACATACAAGTGATACTACATGGAAAGTATCATGTTGAGCAAAATGAGTCAGAAAGAGAGGGATAAACATAGAAAGATTGCATTCATCTGGGGAATATAAAGTAACAAAATAGGAGACTAACACCCAAGAATGGCCAAGATTAGTACCAGGAGGTTTGTTCCATAGCTTGGAGGCCAGCCACACATGCTAGGGGAAAAGAGAGCTCAGATTGAGAAAGGAGCACCAAATAAAGGGTGCTGGGAGGATCTTCCCAGGATGGGAGAAGCATGCTGAAAGTAGAGTAAAGACCGAACATAATTGCCACTAAATGCCTCTTTTGCAAACCACAACACCCAAAAGGAAAGAGAGAACAAAAGGGAATGTCCTGCCACAGAGGTAGGGTGGGGTGAAGGAGATGGGGGGTGGGAGGGATACTAGGATCAGTGGTGGTGGAGAATGGGCACTGGTGGAGGGATGGGTATTCGATCATTGTATAACTGAAACCCAAGCACAAAAATTTGTAAGTCTACAACTGTACCTCATGGTGTTTCACTAATAAAAATTTTTAAAAATAATAAATAAATCCCCATACTGTGTTTTTATTTGTTTCATAGCTTTTTTTTCTTTTAAGAAACACAACCACCGCCAACAAACACTGTCCTCCCGTTGTTCATCTCTTTGCTTGAGCGGGTCCAGTAACGTCTCCATTTTGAGAGCTGTTGTTACCATGTTTGGCATATCGAATATTGAATATGCCTTGGGTAGCTTTCCAGGCTTTACCGTGCAGGCAAGGAACTCTTGGTAGCTTGCGGGGTTCTCTGAGAGGGGCGGAGGAATCGAACCCTGCTCGGCCGGGCTGACTGCATGCAAGGCAAACGCCCTACCACTGTACTATCGCTCCAGTCAAAATTATTTGTTGTTGTTTGTATCTTCCTAGAGTGTTAGATTCTTGAGGGAAAGAATTTGTCTTTTTCCTACTTACATTATACACCCAGTTCTTAAAGTGTATTTGTTTCCCAGCAGTGTTTGTTGAATAGTCTAGAATGAACTATAACTATTTATGCAAATCAGAAAAGAGAGACTAAAATTTTTAAGGACCTATGCCCAATCTCCCAACCCTTCTGGGTGCCGTTTAAAGCCCATGATTCAGAGACTCACAAATAAATCTCAGAAGAGAGCAGCCCACTGCAGAGATGCCTCCGGACCCCAAATATTTAAAAATTTTGGAGTTCCAGGAGTGCACATCCATGAAAGCAGCTGCATAACATCTCATACTATTCATAACAAGCAATACAAAATAAATTATTTAGCATCTGCCTATGGGCAGGCTTGGGTAATGGTGTGAAAATTTGAAATAATGGTGGTGGGAGGGTATAATGGTGGTGTGATTTTTGCTGAACTATTGCATGCAAACAATTACTGTGAACAACTTTGTGAAAATGAAGTTAAAATTTTTAAAAAATATAAGAATCTTTGAATTTTATTATTTGTTTTGGCCACACCCAGGGGTGCTCAAGGCTTATTCCAGCTCTACACTCAGGGATCTCTCCTGGCAGGGGTTCAGGGTACCATAATTTGTGCAGAAGATTGAATCTGGTTTGGGCACATTTAAGGTAAACACCCACAGAGGTAGGGTGTTTGCCTTGCACGCAGCCAACATGGCCGACCCGTGTTCGATTCCTCCGCCCCTCTCGGAGAGCTGCCGAGAGTATCTCGCCCACACAGCAAAGCCTGGCAAGCTCCCCATGACGTATTCGATATGCCAAACACAGTAACAAGTGTCACAATGGAGACGTTACTGGGCCCGCTTGAGCAAATAGATGAACAACAGGAGGACCATGACCGTGACCCTACCTGTTGTACCATCTCTCCAGTTCAGGACCTTGAAATTCTCAGGGTAAAATATGGTGATGTTTCCAAATGGGCACCATAGATCATTCACTCCTTTCCCTATTTAGAGCAAATATTATAAGGAAGAAGCACTCAGTTGCTAAAAAATGCTGAGGTATTTAGGTATGATCTTAGAGTGGTGAAAACATCGCCACTGATGTTTTAATGAAACAGACAAAAAATCATTAAAATGAAGTCATTACCAAGCCCAGAAAGACAGTGTGACAAACCCCATGCAAAACTTGCAACCACTAAGGAGTAAAATATAATGAGAAAAAGGTGGCCTGGAGTGGGGAATTTGAGTTCATTGCAACAGTGAAAAGTTTTGGCTTATTCTTTGAGTTATTGTAAAATTGTACAAATGACTGGTGAGGATGCCTGAAGAAGGACTCATCAGTGATATCTGGTTAGAAAGAGATCCTAGAGAACCAAATAGACCTTTGCCAGTTCTCTGTGGATGAGTTTCATTGCTATATAATGGAGAGCTTTAGAAAATCTGACAATAGAATAATTACTTGAGGATGAGATTTACTACAGCAACAAAATATTTGTCTTCTGAGGAAACCTGTTTGAAAACAAAGTTTACAAGATTTTAAACAGAAACATACTTTATTAAAAGAATATAATTGCCTCATGATTGTTTTAAAGTATTTGAGCTTCCCCTATAAGAAACCATACTCCCTAAAAATTTTGCCTACAAAGTAATACTTGAATGTTGAAAAATGAACATTTGGATACTATGGATACTTTATTGTAGCATTTTCAGCTTTTTTTTACATAACAAACAGTACAAAATATATTACTTTGGTTCTGCTTTGGAACAGATTTGGGGTTTGGGATGGAAACATTCCAAATACGGTGGTGGGAAGGTGTAATGGTGGTGGGATTGGTGTTGAATACTAGCACTGTAGCACTGTGTCCTCCCATTGTTCATTGATTTGCTCAAGCAGGCACCAGTAACGCCTCACAAAAATTTGTGAGACTTGTTGTTTCTGTGTTTGGCATATCCAATATGCCACAGGGAGCTTACCAGCTTTGCTGTGCGGGTGGGATACTCTTGGTAGCTTGCCGGGCTCTCAGAGAGGGACGGAGGAATTGAATCCGGGTCATCCACATGCAAAGCAGACATCCTAGCTGCTGTTCTATCACTCCAGCCCGCTCAAAATGCGAAAGAAAGAAAGAAAGAAAGAAAGAAAGAAAGAAAGAAAGAAAGAAAGAAAGAAAGAAAGAAAGAAAGAAAGAAAGAAAGAAAAAGTGAGGGGCCAGAGTGATATGACGCTTCCCTTGCACACAGCCCCCATGTTAGGACCCCTCAGCCCGTCCAGGAGAGATTCCTGAGTGAGAGCCAGAGAAAGCTCTGTGTATCGCTGGGTGTGACCCAAAAAAACCTAAGTTTTTTTTTTTTTTTAAAAAGGGATAAAAGAAGTCAGGTTTTAGGGGAGGAAGCTTTTAGGGAAGACAGGAAGCAGCCGCAGGGTAGTCGACCCCGTATCTGGGAACTTCCCTTTGCTCGTTCCCACAGGATTTTCAGAAATTGCACAAGCACGAATCTTTCTGCCAGCTCATATGGTTGTGATTCTGGAAAAATACAAAAATAGAGGGTCTCATCCCTGCTAGGAAAGTGTGCTGACCCGCCAGCTCCTCACTTCGACGTCTGGTCCTTAGGGGTAATTGATAGTTGAATATTAAATGTACTTAAATATTGTGAACTATCTTATAAAATAAAAAAAACCTGAACATTTGAAAATGTGTAACTCACTGTAAATAGAACTAAGTTCTTTTTCTATTGAGTTATTTCAAACAGTAATTTTTTGCCTATGCTGACATAAATCCTGAAGATTCCCAAGCCCCCACAACGATATTGATACCGAAACATAGTATCAAGTGCAGTCTTACATGTGGTTTCTAGGTTATTTTTTTTTAACAATTTGAAAACAATTAACCCCAACTTATTCCTTTGTGACTGCTTCTGCTGTTTTCTCTCTGTTGATGACTCAGTTTATGTTTCATGAGACATCTGTTGACATCTGCAGACTCCATGAGGCCCTGTCTTTCTTTACAGTCTCCTCTTGTGATCTAAGAGGGACAGAAGATTTCACAAGGCTCTAGCATTGAATCTGTCCTGTATCACAGTGATCTAAGAAATAAAAACAGAAAGTCATTGAACTGCAAACATGTGGAACAGCTGTTCAAAAGAGATGCAATACAAATTTTACTCAACTTTGAATATTCTTATCAAAGTTTATTACTTTTAATGGAACTTTAGAAATTACTAATTCTATTCATGGTCAATTACAAAAAATGGAAATTGTCAATTTTGGAATAAGTTACTTGAAGTGGTCTAGTATAGTAAAGACAGTAACGCTAAGTCAAAAAGTGAAACAAATTATCTAACAATAAAGAATGAACTAATGGTAGAATTCTGGAAAGGAAAGAAACTTCTGTGTTTGAATAATGTTTTGTTTGTTTTTGTGCCACATCTGACTTACTCAGAGCTTAATCCTGACTCTGTGTTCAGTGCTCACTCCTGGAAGACTCAGGGGACTGTAGAATGTGCCAATGATCAAATCCAGATTGATTGCATACAAGGCAGGTGCCTTACCTTCTGTACTACCTAAATAATCCTTAAAAAGAAATAATTTGATGTAGTCAAACTATGGAGCTGGAGTGATAGCACAACAGGTAGGGCATTTGCCTTGCACACAGCCGACCTGGATTCAATTTCTCCATCCCTCTCAGAGAGCCCGGCAAGCTACCAAGAGTATCCCACCAGTACGGTAGAGCCTGGCCAGCTCCCCATTGTGTATTTGATATGCCCAAAACAGTAACAAGAATGGAGACATTACTGGTCCCTGCTCAAGCAAATCAATGAACAATGGGAGGACAGTGCTACAGTGCTACAGTCAAACTATGGATAATATTAACATATCATGGCCTTTAAGTGTCTGTATATTTACCTAATTACATACTCTTAGAAACCAAGAAATAATACAGCACTTAGGGTTCATGTTTTGCACACAGATGACCCAGATTTAGTCCCATGCATCCCATATGGTCCCCCAAGCTCACCAGGAGTGATCCCTAAGTTCAGATTCAGGAGTATGCCCTGAGCAAACCATGTGTGGCCCAAATAAAAACAAAATTTAAAATATTTATTTTAGTCACTATGATTCATGAACATAACATTCAACTTCACACCCTGCAGTAGTATATCCACTTCCCTCCACCGTTCCTAAGAATCCCTTTTCAACCCTATTTTCCCATCGTAGTAAGCTATGTTCTGTAGACCACTTCTCAGGTTCTGCTGTCGGTGGACATTTGCTATTCCTTTATTATGTTATTTATATCCCACATTTGAGAACTAGTTCAAAATCTATCCCTCCTCTGGATAACTTATTCAGCATACTTTCCAGTTTTATCCACATAGCAACAAATTGCATGATTTCATCTTTTCTTATATCCAAATAGTATTCCATTGTGTATACATATCATTTCTTTATCCAGTCATCTATTCTTGGACACCCAGTGGTTTCCATATTTGGTCTATTATTGATATAAAGAACATAAAAGTGCAGATGTGGTTTTTGTCTGAATAGAGGATTATTTTTTTTAATATTTATTTATTTATTTTTTTCTTTTTTTTTTCCCTTTATTTTATTTTATTTTTTTAAAGTTGTAGATTTACAATTTTTTGTGCTTTGGTTTCAATTATACAATGATCAGATACCCATCCCTCCACCAGTGCCCATTTTCCACCACCATGGATAATATCCCTCCCACCCCCATCCCCCCATCCCCCCGTCTCTGTGGCAGGGCAATCCCCTGTGTTCTCTCTCTCCTTTTGGGTGTTGTGGTCTGCAAAAGAGGCATTGAGTGGCAAACATGTTCAGTCCATAGTCTGCTTTCGACATGCATCTCCCCTCCTGGGAGGATCCTCCAAACATACTTTATTTGGTGCTCCCTTCTCTATCTGAACTGCCCTTTCCTCTAGGATACCCGGCTGGCCTCTAAGTTATGGAGTAATCCTCCTGGTGCTGATCTCAGCTATTCTTGGGTATTAATCTCATACTTTGTTACTTTATATC
Organism: Sorex fumeus; assembly: GCF_029834395.1. Taxonomy (NCBI): domain Eukaryota; kingdom Metazoa; phylum Chordata; class Mammalia; order Eulipotyphla; family Soricidae; genus Sorex; species Sorex fumeus. The sequence continues at coordinate 9,906,836 of NW_026606103.1, forward strand.
CCCCAGATGAATGCAATCTTTCTATGTCTATCCCTCTCTTTCTGACTCATTTCGCTCAGCATGATACTTTCCATATTGTACCACTTGTATGTAAAGTTCATGACTTCATCTTTTCTAACAGCTACATAGTACTCCATTGTGTAGATGTACCAAAGTTTCTTTTTTTTTTTTCTTTTTTTTTTTTTTTTAATAAGCAATGTTGGGTAATTTATTTTCAAGGAATTGTGGAATTGTATTGGTAAAAAAACAACAGACTGAGTACATTAATAATTGAACGCAGGCAAACCCAAGCACAAAAAATTGTAAATCTACAACTGTACCTCATGGTGTTTCACTAATAAAAAAATTTTTTTTTAAAAAAGAGAAAAAAAATAATTGAACGCAGGGTGACAAATGTAATTAGGTTTATTATAAGTCACATGATTCTTTAAATAAGTAGGCATATTAGAAAATACACATTGCTGCCAATTTTTAAGCAAAACGAACCGATTATAGATCATAAAGACAGACCAGGTGACTTTCTGTATCTCACAGTAATAATAATATCAAAATGACAGCGTTTAGAGTGATTCAAGGTAGTATCTGGAAAAAAAAAGGCAGCCTTTATAGCAATGCCATGCAGCAAACTGTTAAAGCCTTGCATACACTTGATTTTAGTCCTAAATTAGATATTTGGTCAATAGTAAAACTTTCAGCCAGATTTACTGGTCTAACCTGTCTCCCTTAGTAATTGGCAGTTATAAACTCAGACTATGTAGGTCACATAAGGATCAGTGCAACAGTCTCCCTACCTGCATAGTTCTCATGCCTTATTGCCATTTACCTTTTAATTATGCAATTATTTTGACAATTATTTTAAAAGATGTAGAGAAGAGTTCACTTAAAGGTTGTTTCATATCAACATGCCAGAACCTTTAAATATCCTTGTATGACACAGCACTTGATGATTCACAATATAGTAGCACCTACTTACTGAAATACTTCCGTTTCAAATTGAAGAAACAGATACCAACTATATGTCTATTCTTTTTTTTTATTTTTATTTTTATTTTTTTTCCCTTGATTTTATTTTATTTTTTTTTAAACTTGTAGATTTACAATTTTTTGTGCTTTGGTTTCAATTATACAATGATCAGATACCCATCCCTCCACCAGTGCCCATTTTCCACCACCATGGATAATATCCCTCCCACCCCCATCCCCCCATCCCCCATGTCTCTGTGGCAGGGCAATCCCCTGTGTTCTCTCTCTCCTTTTGGGTGTTGTGGTCTGCAAAAGAGGCATTGAGTGGCAAACATGTTCAGTCCATAGTCTGCTTTCGACATGCATCTCCCCTCCTGGGAGGATCCTCCAAACATACTTTATTTGGTGCTCCCTTCTCTATCTGAACTGCCCTTTCCTCTAGGATACCCGGCTGGCCTCTAAGTTATGGAGTAATCCTCCTGGTGCTGATCTCAGCTATTCTTGGGTATTAATCTCATACTTTGTTACTTTATATCCCCCAGATGAATGCAATCTTTCTATGTCTATCCCTCTCTTTCTGACTCATTTCGCTTAGCATGATACTTTCCATATTGTACCACTTGTATGTAAATTTCATGACTTCATCTTTTCTAAGAGCTACATAGTACTCCATTGTGTAGATGTACCAAAGTTTCTTTAACCAGTCATCTGTTCTTGGGCATTCAGGTTTCTTCCAGTTTCTGGCTATTGTAAAGAGTGCTGCAATGAACAAACAAGTGCAGATGTCACTTCGACTATACATTTTTGCCTCTCTGGGATATATTCCCAGGAGTGGTATTGCTGGGTCAAATGGGAGCTCAATTTCTAATTTTTTGAGAATCGTCCATACTGTTTTCCAGAAGGGCTGAACCAGTGGACATTCCCACCAACAATGAAGGAGTGTCCCTTTCTCGCCACATCCACGCCAGCATCGGTTGCTTTTGTTCTTTTGAATGTGGGCCAGTCTCTGAGGTGTGAGATGGTATCTCATTGTGGTTTTGATCTGCATCTCCCTGATGATTAATGATGTAGAGCATTTTCTTATGTGCTTTTTTGCCACTGAATAGAGGATTTTATTTTAAATGTTTTTATCATTTTGAATAGAGTTTTTGGAGCATTGGGGTAGATGCCAATAGAAATAGAATTTCTGGGCCAAATGGCACTGAAATCCTGCTTTTCAAGAAGTGTTCATATTGTTTTTCTCAAAGGTCGACCCAGTTCACAATCCCACCAACAGAAAATGAGGATTCCTTTTTTTCCCACATCCATACAAACATTGGGTGTTTTTGCTCTACTAATCAAGACAATCTACTATTGGAATAAAAGAAGACTTCCAGACCAGTGGAATAGAATTGAGAGCCTAAGAGACACATCCTCAGTTATACTGCAAGCTCTTCTTCAACAAAGGAACTGAGTATAAAGTGGAGCAAGAAAAACTTTTCAACAAATGGTTCTGGGAAAGTTGGTAGGCTACTATAAAAAATAAACTCAGATCTCTATGTCACACCATGAACAACTCAATTCAAAATTAATTAATGGCCTCAGTATAGTAACTGAGTTCATAAATTATACCGAGGAAATCATAGGTAGAATCTTTTATGACATGAAATCTAGAGGAAACCTCAATGATTTAAAGTCATTCACCAGACAAATGGAAGCTAATCTAAACAACTGTAATTATATCAAGTTAATGAGCTTCTGCACCAAAAAAAAAATAATTACCAGAAAAGTAATGTACCCCACAGACTTGGAGAAAATATTTGACTTTCACTGATTTGACAAAGGGTTAATTTCTAAGACACAAAAAACATTTGTAAAACAGAGGCAGGGTGGGAATGGGGGATGGGGGGTGGGAGGGATATTGGGACCCGTGATGGTGGAAAATGGGCACTGGTGGAGGCATGGGTGTTTGATCATTGTAAAATTGAAACTCAAGCATAAAAATTTGTAAATTTACTACTGTACCTCATGGTGTTTCACTAACAAAAATTTTAAAAGAATGTAAATGATGGAGAATGGGCACTGGTGGAGGTATGGGTACTGGATCATTGTATAACTGAAACCCAAACACAAAAATTTGTAAGTCTAAAGGAAGTAAAGGACCTGTACAAAGAAAACTAGAAAACGCTACTCCAGGAAATAAAAGAGGACATGAGAAAATGGAAAGATATCCCCTGCTCATGGGTCGGGAGAATTAACATGGTCAAAATGGCAATACTTCCCAAAGCATTGTACAAATTCAATGCAATCCCTATAAGGATACCCATGACATTCTTCAAAGAAATGGAGTTAACACTCCTGAAATTCATATGGAACAATAAGCCCCCACAAATAGCTAAAGCTATGCTTGGGAAAAAAGAAAATGGGAGGAATCAACCTCCCTAACTTCAAACTCTACTACAAAGCAGTAATAGTTAAAACAGCATGGTACTGGAACAAAGGCAGAGCTGCAGACCAGTAGAACAGGGTTGAATACACTGACATCTCCCCTCAATCATATGATCATCTAATCTTTGATAAAGGGCCAAGAAATGTGAAGTGGAGTAAGGAAAGCCTCTTTAACAAATTGTGCTGGCAAAACTGGACGGCTACATGCAAAAAATGGGCTCAGAACTCTGCCTAGCACCATGTACAAAAGTAAGATCAAAATGGATTAAAGACCTCAACATCAGACCAGAAACCATAAGGTACATTGAAGACAAAGTTGGCAAAGCCCTCCATGACATTGAAGCTAATGGTATCTTCAAAGATGTCACGCCACTGGCCGAGCAAGTGAAAACAGAGATAGATAAATGGGACTATCTTAACTAAGAAGCTTCTTCACCTCAAAAGAAACAGTGACCAAAATACAAAGTCTACAGGATGAGAAAGGATATTCGCTGAATACACATCCGACAAGGGGTTGATATCAAGGATATATAAAGTACTGGTTGAACTCCACAAGAAGAAAACATCCAACCCCATAAAAAATGGGGCAATGAAATGAACAGAAACTTTCTCAAAGAAGAAATCCGAATGGCAAAAAAGCACATGAGAAAATGCTCTACATCATTAATCATCAGGGAGATGCAGATCAAAACCACAATGAGATACCATCTCACACCTCAGATACTGGCCCACATTCAAAAGAACAAAAGCAACCGGTGCTGGCGTGGATGTGACGAGAGAGGGACCCTCCATCACTGCTGGTGGGAATGCCGACAGGTTCAGCCCTTTTGGAAAACAGTATGGACTATTCTCCAAAAATTAGAAATTGAGCCCCATTTGACCCACCAATACCACTCCTGGGAATATATCCCAGAGAGGCAAAAATGTATAGTCGAAGTGACATCTGCACTTGTTTGTACATTGCAGGGCTCTTTACAACAGCCAGAATCTGGAAAAAAAAAAACCTGAGTGCTCAAGAACAGATGACTGGTTAAAGAAACTTCGTACATCTACACAATGGAGTACAATGTAGCTGTTAGAAAAGATGAAGTCATGAAATTTACATACAAGTGGTACAACATGGAAAGTATCATGCTAAGCGAAATAAGTCTGAAAGAGAGAGATAGACATAAAGAGATCGCATTCATCTGGGGGACATAAAGTAACAAAATAGGAGATTAGTACCCAAGAATAGCTGAGATCAGCACCAGGAGGATTACTCCATAGCTTAGAGGCCAGCCAGGCATTCTAGGGGAAAGGGCAGCTCAGATAGAGAAGGGAGCACCAAATAAAGGGTGTTTAGAGGATACTCCCAGCATGGAAGATGCATGTTGAAAGTAGACTATGGACTGAACATGATTGCCACTCAATGCCTCTTTTGCAGACCACAACACCCAAAAGGAGAGAGAAAACAAAAGGGAATGCCCTGCCACCGAGGCAGGGGGGATGGGGGTGGGAGGGATACTGGGATACATGGTGGTGGAGGGTGGGCACTGGTGGAGGGATGGGTATTTGATCATTGTATAATCGAAACCCAAGCACAAAAATTTTTAAGTCTACAACAGTACCTCATGGTGTTTCACTGCTAAAAATTAAAAAAAAAACTTTTAATACGAAAAAACCAAAGAACTTTATCAATAAGTGGGGAGAGAAAAATAAACTTCCTCAAAGATGGCTAATAAAAATGTGAAAAATGCTTTGTATTAGTTATTATCAGCAATATGAAAAGCAGCAAGATATTGTGAGACTGCAAAATGTTTTGAACAAAAAAAAGCACTTAAGGTGTCTAAATACACTATTATTATTATTTTTCTCTGAGTTTAGATAATACATTTAAAGAATATTTTACTGAAACTATAACATGGATATCTTTTTAATAGTTTATGTTATTAATTTTTTATGTACATAATTTAGAATAATCAAGTTAATCTATCTTGATTACCACTATGATATTTTTTCTTCCAAAGGGAATCAGCTTTCTTTTATTTTGTCTTTTTTATATACTTATTCCCATATACTATGTTGTTTAATAGAAGCAGCAGTATAACAAGTGTTAGCAGAACTAACAATTCTATTAGTGCTAGATATTATATAATTCTATTGTGGCAATTGAGGATTTAGCCAAGTCAAAATCAATGGATTCTCTTACTTAAATGTGAGACTGAATTACTTTTTTCTTTATTTGATTTTTTTTTTTTTGCTTTTTGGATCACACCCAGTGATGCTCAGGGGTTACTGGTAGCTCTGCACTCAGGAATTACTCCTGGCGGTGCTTGGGGGACCATATGGGATGCCGGGGATTGAACTCATGTGAGCTGCATGCAAGGCAAATGCCCTACCCACTGTACTATCGCTCCAGCCCTAAGACGGAATTTCTTAATCTATGAATAATGACTTGAGATAAGATCTCTTGATTAAAGTCAATGATATGATAATTCCTTCAAATTTAATAGGTGAAACAGTTTCTTCCATGACTTATCTTGAGACCATGTTACTTCCTACAGACAACTAATATAATGCAGGTTCATATCTGTACATTTCTTTATGAATCTATTACAATCTTTGGTGATGTTATTAATGTCAGTTATGATTCCATGTTTCTGTTGGCTGTCATGGTGATAATACTTGGACCCATATTATTGGTGTTTAAAGGCTAGACGGGTGCCAGGGTTTGAACCCAGTGCTCATACATGCACGCCATTTGATCTCCCACTTAAGCCACATTTATATTACTGTCTCATATCTTCTGAGTTAAATATTATTTTCCTCAGTTTTCAAAGTTATCTGAGACTCAATGATCCTAAAACTTAATGTGTAACATGCAAAGTAATGGGTTAAACTCAGAGATCTTATTCTGCAGGCCGGTTTCTTTCTGTTTCTCAAACTGATCCCCAAAGAAGCTCGTTAAATGTAGAAGACTTTTCTATATTTTAGCTTTCTTTTACCTTTTTCTTTCATGGGAAGCATTGGCAATGAGAATTTTATAAAATTCTTCCAATTTGGTTTTATGAGAGAAGAGATCAAATTTGAATGTAGCAGGTAGCAAAATTTGCTGCTTCTCAGGCATGGATTCTCTCCTAAAAATTCTTTGACTCCAGTTAGCTGAGGAGAGCTTAAGCAACATATTGAGGTCTCTTTAACAATGGGAGAAGAAAAAATATTTTCATGCAGTCTTGGACAATAGATATCAAATGTTAGAAAGTGCTGTTATGTGTTACAGTAGTACTGAACATATCAGAAAGAATAAATGTAACTTCTACTCATTCCTTGTCTTCTAGAAGGAAAGGAAGGGTGAATATGGGCCTTACCTAAACACTTTATTCCTTTATTAAAGGGAGTAATTTTAACATTTTGACAGCATTATTGGTTAACCCAAAAAATGGTTATTTTACCTTTCTTTTAGTAATATGCTGTTTCCAGAAACAACAGACATTCATTTGTGTGTGTGCATGCATGTGTGTGTTTGTGTATAGGTATGGATAATGTAATTCCTATCTTCATAGTGAAGTACAGATGAAAGTTCATTGTGAGCAAGATGGTTTTATAAGTCATCTGATTGTAGACCATTCTGATGGCAGACCAATGTGGCCTTTCTTTCTACTATTTTTAAACTTGACCGATAGCACAGTGGGTAGGGCATTTGCCTTACAAGCGGCCAACATGGCCGACCCGAGTTCGATTCCTCTGCCCCTCTCGGAGAGCCCGGCAAGCTACCGAGAGTATTCGATATGCCAGACACAGTAACAACAAAGTCTCCAATTGAGACGTTACTGGGCCCGCTCGAGTAAACTTGACCATCTCTGAAGAATTAATATTTGCTTTTGGAAAAGTGTGTTTATGTGTATTTGTGTATGTAATTTATATGTTTGATGTACTTAATTACTTCTTGGGCACTTTAAAGAATATGTTAAAAAACAGTAGCTCATTTCAGGGAATGTTCTTTGAGTGAAGAGGTCTAGCCATCAAATACTGACTCTATACTTGATCTGTTCCACTAAACCCTCAGAATTTAAGAAAAATAGATATTTTTGCAGTGAATAAATTAATAATTGTGAAAACATTGGAAAGATTTTGGTTATGGGTACAGCATGAGGATTTTCAAAAGTTGATAGAAATTCATAGCAAAGAATGATCTAGGGAAAAATCTCCTTTTGTGAAAACTCTACAACACAAAGTTAGATTATGTAATTGTTTGACTTTTAGATGTTCTTTACTCAGGGGCTAATAGGGAAGACTTAATTATAATATAGAAAGGTACAGATTTCCCCTTCTTATTTTGTAATTTTCTTGTTAACGATTCTCCAGAACTTTTTAGGAAAGCCATTTGCATAGTGTGATGGAACAAAATCCTGAAGAATGGAGGTAGCAGATCTTAGCTCATCATCTAGTCCCTGGATAGTCTGTGCAGATATAGATGTGTTATGAAGACTGACCAGTCATGTGGTTAAAGGTAGCATGATGTGGAAGAAGAGCTGTCAAGTGAACAACTTAATCGAGTCAGATAAATCTTTCTTTTCTTATACCATGTTAAAGAAAGGTATGTGGTGAAACCCTATATTACCTGACCTTATTTGAAAAACAACTTAATTCTACAACAAACCTCTCTGTGCTGTGAAAATCTTGGCTTAGTTATTTTGGAAAATTTACTATCTGTCTCAAGTTTTTATTTTACTTATAACTCTGGGATATTGAAGGAGCAGCCAATGTGAAGATGCAGTGATTCAGAAGAGCAAATTAAAATATATGTTTTTGATAATTCTAGAAAAATGGTATTGGTGGTAACTGAGTGGCTTTGAGGAATTTTTTACTTGTTCATAAAAGGAGCTAGAACAATAAGATAGCAAAACCAACTCTACCCACAGTTACAGTGTTATGTGCTATTGATTTCCATATGAGAGAGATCGGAGGAAGCAAGAACATCTTGAATCAATTATCTGATATTGGTTTAGATCTGCTGTGCATGAGAGATCTCAAAACAGGAGAATTTGTGCATAGGCCAGCAATTATTATCTGGAGATTGACAAGAATGAATCTGAGATGAGTGGTTTTAGCCCACAGAGTTCACTAGTTTCCAACGTAGTTAAGTTCAAGGGAACAGCATAGGGTGTTGGTGTGAGTCTCAAATCCAAGAAGGCATGGAATACTTTCAGAATTGTGTGTGTATCAGGAAAGAAGTAAGGTTATCAGAAGGGAACATACGACAATGGAGGAGGAGCAGAGTGCCTGCCACAGGAGCAGGTGGGATCTTGGGAGGAAAATTGGGTACATTGGTGCAGAGTAATGGTGAAGGGATTTGTGTTGAAACAATATACATCTGAAACTCAACCATAAATATTTTTTTAACTTTGTAATTCACAGTGATTCAATAAACAAAGACGAATTAAGAATCAAAGGTCCCAGAAAACAAGAGTAGGGGAGAGTTCAGGAAAACTCAGAAATCAAGACGCATCATCACAGCATAGACAAGAGAATTGGGAGCTTTGTGAAGTGCTGGTACCAGGTCTTCTAAAAATTCACAAAAATTGGGAAACATAAGCAATAAAAGTAGTGAAAATTCTATACATGCATTTATAAAAGATTGAAAGAGAACAGGAAACAGAATATCATCCTTATGCTGTGATGATAAAAGCCTGTCAGAAAGGCATAGTAAATTATGTTGTTTAGCCTCCTTATATTAAATTATGTTGTTTAGCCTCCTTATATTAAACATGAAGGAGAAGACATTTGAAAAGTTTCAATAAATGGCCATGATTTTTAGAATGTTAAGTCATGGTAGAAGTGGTTCAGATACATTTAGAATTTAAGAATTCTATTTTTAAATTAAAATTATTTGAGGCACCTTGTTTTCAATATGGTTGATGATGGGGTTTCTTGCATACAATGTTCCAACAACGCATGGCCCAGCAGTGTCTGCTTCCCTTCATTATTGTCTCAGTGTCCCCCTGAATTTAATAATTTTACATTGTATCTCTTAAAATTGTATTTTTAAAAATTTAATAAATTACATGTTGAACATCTTTGATACTCAATATTCAACTGTTGTTAAATTATATGTTCCATATTATCTCTGTGATATGTCAAATGTTATAATCAGATTTGGGAAAAAAATTCTCATTTGAGATGCTGCATGGCACCAACAATTGGTCAAAAACATTAAGAGGCCATTTTTGGCTAAATTTGTCTGTTGAAGCTAACAAGAAGAGAGGGGAAGAACAATTGAAAGGAAGAAATATTTTATGAAGGGAATCTACAATCCTATAGAAGGAAAATTAGTGGTAATCTATTACTGGTACACATTGAAATATCATCTTGATGCCATATGATATATAAACTGGACAAGTTAAATGGGAAAAAAGAAAACATGTCAAATGGAAGACATCATGTTAAATGAAGTAAGACAGAAGAAGGACAAGGACAGGAGGCTCTCATTTATGTGGTATATAGGACAAATGAATTTGTGAGCGCGTTTCAAAGGGGGAATGTCTAGATCACCCTTGGTCCCAAAGTATGGAGAGGGGATGGGCAGAGAAGGACAGAAATCAAGAATATACGGAAAGGTAAATAGAAAACAATGGGGAGCAGGGTCAAGGGGATCTGAACACATGGAGGTGGAAAGGAGCAGCAAAGCTTGATGTCCAAGTCACAATCAGCAACACTGAAAACAAGAGATCCAAACTTCAATTAGCCATATATTAAAGCGTGCTGTCATGGTGGCAGGCTGGGAGCAGAGGTGCTGGGAGAGAACCTGGAAGGAGGAAGACTCTGATGAGATTGGTGCTGGAGCATGTGTCTAAAACCTGTGAATTGTTAGTCATGGGGTTTTAAGAAAATGTAAAAGTAAAAATACAAATTAATAAAATAACATAAATGAATCAATAATTCAGCAAGTATTCTATGTATTAAAAGAAATTCAAATTTATGTGATTTTTTTTGTTTTTTAAATGTATTTGAAAAAATATAGAAGACTATACAATATCAGAATTTCTGTGAATTTTTTTTTTGCATTTGTCTTTGTCCATTTTCGTGACAATATATCTATAAGGAGGGGTTTCAGGGAGACTGAGAGAGAACGAAAAAGGAGGGGCTGGACGAAGGATGAGAGAAGGGGAAGAGAAGAAAAGAGAAAGAAAAGACTAAATCATAAGTTTGACTTATTTTACTGTCTATGCTTTTCTCCTGTAGCACTGTAGCACTGTCTTCCCTTTGTTCATCGATTTGCTCGAGTGGGTCCAGTAACGTCTCTATTGTGAGACTTGTTACTGTGTTTGGCATGTTGATGCCAGGCTTTGCCGTGTGGACGAGATACTCTCGGTAGCTTGCCGGACTCTCTGAGAGGGGCGGAGGAATTGAACCCGGCTTGGCCGGGCTGGCCTTGCGCAAGGAAAATGCCCTACCCGCTGTGCTATCACTCCAGCCTTAAGACTAAAAATTATGCAGTATTTTCTGTTACCCATCTTTGATGCTTTTAGAGTCTTGTGAGTGAAAAGCTCATTCTAGGCTCTTCTTGGTCCTCTTCTCCCCCTGTCTTTTGTTGATGCTGTCCCAATGGATGACTCATTCAGCGTCAGAGAAGGAAAAATCTTCCTTCAGGTTGAAAAAGTTGGTAGATTTAAAACGACATAGAGCAGATCACTATTTACAAATACTACTTTAACACTATGTAGAAAGATTTTTTGGTCTAATATTTCTATGACAGCCAAATATGCATTTTTGCTTTTATTATATAGAGATTTTATTATGATATTATATAAACTTCAGGTGTGCATCACTGAAAATCAGCATGAGTATATGCACTGGTAAGTTCACCAGTAAAAAAACAATTCTTCATCCAATTGTCCTATTTTAGCAATTTACCCAACTTGTTCCCTTCCCTTCTGGTAATCACAGATTGTTAATATAGTCTAAAAGTTAATTTTTGTTTTCTTTAGTTTTCTATTGTTTCTCTATGTTACACATAGAAGTGAGATCATATCATATTTGTTTTTTCTTTGTTTGACTTATTTTACTGACATTATTAGTGCACTCATGTAGTTAACAATATCATTTATCTTTAACTTAAAATCTGAGTAGTATTTTAGCATGTGTGTGCATGCACAAATGTATATATTACATCTATGTTACATAAATGTTACATACAAAAAACAATGGACAAAATAAAAAGACACCCCACAGACTGGAAGGAAAAATTTACCCACTGCTCATCTGATAAAGATTTACTACCCAAACATAAAAAAAATATTGGCAGGACTGGACAAGAAAAAAATAAAACCCCATAAAAATAGGATGTAGGAGAGGAACAAAAATTCCTTCAAAAATACATTCAGATGAGAGGTTGTGGAGAGTGATAATATGGGGTGGAGCACTTTCCTTACATGTTGATGACCAGAGTTAGACCCCTGGAACCCAATATGTCCCCCCATTCCTGCCAGGAATGATCTCTGCGTGCAGAGACCTAGGAGTAAGGCCTGAGCACAGACTGGCCTGCCCCAAAAACCAAAGCAAAAAAGACATAGAGATGGCCAAAGGCTATATGAAAAAGGTTCTGCATCATTTATTATCAGGGAAGTCCAAACAAAACAGCAATGAGACAATTCATCACTGTAGAGTGACTGATACACATCACAAAGAACAAAATCAAGCAATATTTTGATGAATGTGCGGGACAAGAGACCCTCTTTCACTGCTCATTGGAAAGTCTACTGCTGCAGCATTTTGGAGAACAATATGGACACTTCTTAAAAAAACTAGGAATTGAGCTTTCATACAGCCCAGCAATTCTACTTCTTGGTATCTACCTTAAGGGTACAAAACCTCTATTCAGAAAAGACAAGTGCATTTATATGTCCATTGGAGTACCATTCAGAATAGCCAAAATTTGCAAGCAACCCAAGTGTCTAAGAACATGTGATTGGATAAAGAAATTATGTTACATATAAATAAAATTAAATAAAATAAAAACTAATTATATCAGTCTAATTGTTTATAGTTTTCAATGTACAATCTTTTTACAGTCCTGATTTTCATCACTCCTGTTTTTTTCCCCTCAGGTTCCTAGGATTAAATCCAGGACCTCTCCAGTGCTCTGCCATTAAACTACATAACTGCTCCACTTCTGTTGCTGTCAAGAACGAATAACTTGTTTGAATTCTTACTACAGCCTCTTTATTTTCAATTTGAATGTACATTTAGCAAATCAAGGACAGATCTAAAATAATCTCTACAGGAGTCTCTCGGTATAAGTGGAGCTTGCATTATAGTACTTGCATTTTGGTTTTGGGTATAAATTCAGTAAAGACTGGGATAATAATGCCTTTTTATTAGAGAGCTGTGTTGTTTGCATATAAAAATTTATTTTGGATATTCCCTTTCCAATGGTCCTATTGACTGCACTTTATGTATTTACTGCCAGCATTGCATAATTTTGTGCTTAAATAACTTTTGTATTTTTGAATATCATTTATATATATTATTGAATTCTTTTTTTAATTATTTTTAACATAATCGTCTTTTGAAACCTGCCAGTTAACAATTAAATTTCTGATTAAAAATTAGTTTTAGATTCTTAGAATGATCAGCGTGAAAACGAACAGCAGTAGCCCTCGATGAATATTTGCTGCTTTCTTTCTACTTTGTGTTTTGAAATTTGTGGACTTGAAATAAAAAAGATAGTATTGACACACTGATGGATAATTGATACTGTTAGGACCCTCCTTTACTTTGGTTAGCCTAATTAGGGTATGTCTTATCTCAGGGTTCTTTTGACACATACTGTCACTGTCACTGTCCTCCCGTTGTTCATCGATTTGTTCAAGCAGGTCCAGTAACATTGTGAGATTTGTTACTGTGTTTGGCATATTGAATATGTCACGGGTAGCTTGCCAGACTTTGCCGTGTAGGTGAGATACTCTCAGTAGCTTGCTGGGCTCTTCGAGAAAGGTGGAGGAATCAAACTCAGGTAGGCCAGGTCAGCCGTGTTGGCCACATGCAAGGCAAATGCCCTTTCCGCTGTGCTATTGCTCCAGCCCATGACACATCTTAAGAGAGAATATTTTCCAGAAGGATCACTAATGTGTTTCAAAGTAAACAGAATTTTTACTGGGAAAATTTTTATTTTGTTTTCTTTTTGGGTCACACCCTGCGATACAAAGGGGTTACTCCTGGTTCTGCGCTCAGGAATTACCCCTGGCAGTGCTCAGGGGACCATATGGAATGCTGGGAATTGAACCCAGGTCTGCCGCGTGCAAGGCAAATGCCCTACCCCCTGTACTATTGCTCCAGTTCCGAAAATTCTTATTTTATATTTTTCTCTGTTCTTAGTAACATGTGGAAGTATCACAATTCCTTTTATTATTTTTTAAATTTTTTATTTTATAAGGTAGTTCACAATATTTGATTACATTTAATATTTGAACACCAATCCCACCAGTTACATCTTCCCACCACCATACTTTGGATATTTCCAACCCAAACTCCAACCCTGCCTTAAAGTAGAACCAAAATAGTATATTTTATATTGTTTGTTATGAGAAACCACTGAATATGCTACAAAAGAAGTTTTCTTAGAGGAAAGAGTATGAAGATTGTTGTATTTCACCCAGGGGCCATTAAGCACTTCTATAAGAGATCACTAACATGTTGTTAAAGATTGAGCCTTTGTGTGCTTTTACAGATATATATATATATATATATATATATATATATATGTATGTATGTAAAAAATATTTCCCTCTAAGATTGGTTGCCTCTTACTTTGAACCCCATTGAATGTGTGCGGTACTCTTGGAATATGGGTGGTGTGAGGTATGAAGTGTTGCGTCACTGCAAATGCTGCCACGTGGTCCAGGAATAGGTTCACTTGTACGTGAGTCTTGGCCCGAGCTTGTGGCAAGCAGCCGTGAGCATGGCAGTGGTTGAGTTCTGGAAGTTTTTGGCTGCCAGGGTTGGGTCTCTTGGGGTGGGTAGGGGTCTCACCCACCCACATTTCAGATGCCCCAAATGAAACAGCTTGGTGCAGGGTCTGGCAGAATGGTTATAGTGAGCATCAAATTGCTCCCTTCCAGGAGAGAAGGACATGTGACTTTGGATAGTGGCTGATGATGAGACTATTTGGCACAGCCAAAGGTGGCTTATGGGTGTGACTACTGAGTTGCCAGAGACAGGGGGATATGTATGGAGGATCCCTGTTCCTGGTTCTGTTGAACCCAGAGTTCTCAGTCACAAAGTCCTACATACCTGGGTTTTCTGGGGATTCACTCATGGGTGAGGCTTGGTTCGAGCCTGTGGAGAGATGCTGGTTTCAAAATTCTTATATATGCTCCAAGATCAGTTCCTGTGGCCTGACTGTGTCTTAGAGGCTCCAGATGGAAAGGACTATGCATAGAAACTATAAAAATCTGTTACCCAGCACAGTGTGTAGAAACCTGGATAGAAGAGAGCTAGCTGCTCAGAGCCAGAGACATAGGTCAGTGGGTAAAGCAGTTGCCGTGCACAGGACTGACTTGGGTTCTGTCACCAGCATCCCATTTGGTCCAGTGGTCTCTACAAAGAGTGATCCTTCCACCAAGAGTAAGTCTTGAGCACATTTGGATGTGGCCACTAAATCAAAAACCAGACAAATAAACAGAAGAGCTGCTGAGATAAAAAAAAAAGTTTCTACTCTGGAGAATTGAGAGATTCACCCTTTGTAGAATAAAAAAGTGGTTCTTTGAATCTCCCCAAATTCAAGCAGACCATGGTCTAAAGTACAAAACATAGTTCCAGCCACACTTTCCCATAGGGATCGCTGATGCTGCCTGGGAGGAACTGAAGAGTTGTCTTCGCCAGGGTGGATCTGTATTCAAATTAGACATTTACTTCAATTTCTCATTCACATTTTATTACCTGGGACATGGAAATGGAAATGATATCCGGTCTAAAAAGATCAGTCATTGGGGCATTTGGCCATGTCTGCCCAGTCTCTGTGGAACCACAGGTAAGACAACTCAGAGCTAAGTTCCATCTCTTCCTCCTTCCCAGTTGTTGCCCCGACAGCTATTGGCTCCTTCTTTCCCTTGTCTCCAGTGTAAGCCCTTTGTTTCCTCTTCATTGTGCTGCTAAGCACCTGGGCACACAGGTGAGCTGGACAGGATAGTTTAGAGAGATTTTGTAGGCCTGTAGGCAACAGGTAGAATAAATGATCTGAGGGGTCATACTATTTCTCTGATTTTGTGGAGGACACTGCAAGAAAAAGAGAAATTAGGATTTTTTAGGGGGATGTAGGTAGCACATTGCCATATCTGTAGTGGGTATTTTCTATGGAATTTCAGTTTGGGGAAAGTGCTAGGATGTTATAGACATAGCTTCTTTAGGACTCTATAATAAGGACTCTATTATTAGAGAAATATGCTTTAGAGACATAATGTGGGAAGATAAATAGGACCACAGAAGGCTCTGGGTCATTCTGGGTATGCTATGGAGACCTTATTATGGGATTCTGCTTTTTTTTTTAATCAAGTTTGATGAAAACATTGCCAGCTATTGATTACTGCTTTCACTGGAAGGGAGAAATGCTCCCCTTTTTGGGCCTCACATTATTTTGTTTTTAGTTTTTGCTCAAGTGAAAAAATTCTGTTTGCTCTTTCATCTTCTTACTAACCCCACAAATCTGTGACAATTCTGTTTTTCCTCTGATCAGGTATCATGGGTGTGTGATTGGCATTGTTGAGAGGGTGGTCAGAAGAGAAATTAGAAAGATCCCACACCCTTCTCAGGACAAGGCCAGAGGAACACAGAGCTTCCATGGGCTGGGGGCAGGGGAGGTGTTGGTGGGTGGGAGGGGACTTCCCTTTCTCTGCCACAGCCCCAACTGCTTTTCTAGCTAAAAGTGCCTGACCTATTGATTCCTGAGATATGTTTCTAAAAGCATCTGGTATAAGGCAATTAGTCTCTTCTTAATGTAGAATGCCTAATCAGGGCCACTGATTTTCTAATTGATCAATTGATTCATTATTTTCCTTGCAGGGTTAGTTGCAGATAAAAGCCAATGGGAGAAATAATCCAGAAGGAAAAAAATGGAGAAATTAGAGATTTATTAGCCCCCACTCCCAAAGAAATACACTGTTTATCCATTCATTTCCCAGTAATTGCTGGTTTATTAAGGTGGCCACTCAAAGAGAAAGCCAATAGTAGAGACTGTAAGTAATAAAGTGGGGTTATGTGTTTACTGTAAGTAGAAGCTATTGTACTTCAGATACCAGAGCTCTCAGATCATAAAGGAGAACATTCAGTGCTGAGGCTATAAAACTAAATGTGAGATATGACCATTATGAAAGGGAATTTTACTAGAGCTTATAGGCTTTCAGAGAAAGTTGCTTTTTGGACAAGCAGAGTGACTGACAGGATGTGACAAAGTTTATCTTAGAATCCCTGTGCTTGGACAATAGCATATTGTATTTTGGTCTACTAGTCATGGTTTCAAATGCTAGTTTGTCATGTATAAATGCTTGGATAATTTTGTGATCATGGACTTATTTTACAGAACCTATGATTATCCTTATCTGAGAGGAAAAATAATCTTCAAGTTAAGAATGTGGACTTCTCAAGCTAGTATACTAAGTGGGATTCCTAGACCTGCCACTTTCTTGCTAAGGGATTTCTATCTATCCAGTAGTTTTCCTTTCCATGCCTATTTTTCTCTCCACTGACAAGAGGAAAGTGAAATTGTATAGCAGAATTGGTTGACGCCAAACCCAGCCTTAGCAGAACTGGCGGCTGCCCTAGCTCACTAGATCTGACCTGCAGATGAAGCTTCTTATCTCAACTATCTTGTATACCCTCTTCTCTGAAAGAGAGCTTTGTTCTGGCACCAAAGAGTTTGTTCCATAGCTCAGTCAAAACTTGACTTGTTGTAGTTGGTGTAATTTATGGAAACCATCAAGAAATGGTGATGAGATATCCACCTGGTGGCTATTTTAAGAGTAAAAGTTCCTCCTGAGACTAGAACACTGGGCTGACTCACAATAGTGAAATATCTTTCACTGAGCAGTCTTCTTTTAGTGACTACAGTCATTAATTCATTTGTTTACCTCTTTAAGTCAACTCCTATTCAATTCCTTGTCTCAGGGCTGATTAAAATGGAACACACAATCAAGAACTCTAATTTTTAGAGTAAAGGCATTTAGTGCCTGACACATAATTAAAATACCTTGCACATGTTGTCAAGTTTGTCAGATACAACTGAGGATTTGGAGAAATAAATAATTTGATAGTATCTATTTTCATGTCTGATACATTACAGATACAAAACCCCAGCTTCCTACCAGTATTAATTCTCAATTCTATCTTGACTTAGTACCTTAGTCAGTGCTAGAGGAATTTAATAGCAAGAAAATATAGGCTCCATATTTCTGGAAAATTAATGAGGAAAATTACACAAAAACTCACAAACATAAAATGTATTAGCAAGAGCAGAAATAATGCATAAGTAAAGAAATAAGCACCCCTACTCTTAACTCCACATGAAAACAACATGGGGCTACTCATGTGAAATGGCCACATACTGAGCAGAACAAAGATCTGTACCTCCACTCTACCTGTGATTAGTACTATGTAAAAGCATAGCTTGATTTTACGCTGGTCTTCAATCACTTTTCTTTAATATTGCCCATCTTTCTTTTATTTCCCCAAACATATCAGTATACATACTCATGTAATTTTCTGACCCACAAAGTAAAATGACTATAGCTTTAAGTCATTATATTTTATTGAGGTAGAATTAATATAGCGGCACACATTTAGTGTAGCATATATGGCTTGAGAAGATGTGCTGTAATTATGCATCTATGAAACCATCAGCATAATCAAGAGTGAATATATTCATCATCCCCAAATTTCCTTACACAGCTTGTAATGCAAATAATGAGCTAGAAGAGAAAGCAATCAAAGAGTCTACTCCATTCAAAATAGTATTAAAAAATCAAATGCCTATGAATCAGCAAAAAAGATGAAAAGTCTATAGCAGAAAAACTGTAAGTCACTTAAACAAATAAAAGAAGACCTTAGGAATTGGAAAAATATTCCATGTTCATGAGTTGGAAGAATACTGTCAATAGACCATCCTTCCTAAATTATTTTTATATATTCAATAAAATCTTCCTCCAAATTCAGACAACTTTGAAGTCTTTTCAATGACTTAGAAAAGTCAATAACCAAGTTGTATAGAATCATTAAACACCTCAAATAGCAATGCCAGTGGGAAGTAAGAAACTGTGGGGTTTATAAAGTAATAGTGATCAAAATAACGTGGTACAGGAATAAGGATAAACTCTCTGACCAATGGGTTAGAATTTCATACCCAAAGACACATATCCAGATCTATGGTTAACTATTTTCAGCAAAGGAATTGGGTATATGAAGTGGAGTAAAGATTGTCTTCACAACAAATGAGTATGGGGAATATTGTCTGCCATGGAGGCAGGGGGAGGAGGGGAAAGGGGGGTATACTGGGGATATTGGTGGTGGGGAAAGTGCACTGGAGGAGGGAGGGTGTTTGATCATTGTGTAATTGCAACCCAAACATGAAAGATTGTGACTATGTCATGGTAATTCAATAAATTTTTTTTTAAATTTAAAAAATGCTGCTGAGTAAACTACATAAGCACATGTAGAAAAGAGAAGCTGGATCCATTTCTCGTATGTTATACAAAGGTCAATGAAAAGTGGATCAAAGACCTTGCTAATAGCAGAATCCATAAAATACATTTAGGGTCATATAGGAAACTTCCTTAAGATTTGGACCTCAGATGTTTCAAATGTTATTATTTCAATAACAAAGGCAACGAAGATAAAAAAATAAATAAATGGGATTACATTGGAATATACCTTTTCTGCATGCAAAATAAACTGACGGACACCCAATTAGTGAGAGAAACAACTTGCACTCAACAATCAGATAAAGGATTCATAGCTAAGATAAAGTACTGACAAATATATCTGTATATATATATATATATATATATATACATATATATCCTAAAAAACCCTATTAAAATGGGACAAGAAAATGAACAGACATTTTCTGTTATAAGCACATTAAAATATGTTCATAATCACTTATTATCAGGGAAATTTAAATCAAGATGACAATGAGACATTATCTCATACCAATGTGTAGCACACATTAAAAAAAAAAACAAACTGGAAACAACCTGTGTTGTCTGGGATGTAGTTAAGAAAAAAAGAAACTTCCATCAATTGATGGGAATGTTGTCTGTTTCAACCCCTTGGAAGAGTATGGATAGTTTTCTCAAAGAAATAATAATAGAACTGCAGTATTATCTACTTCTTGGTAGATTCCAAGCAATTCCACCTTTTGGAATCTGCTCCTAAGAAACAAAACCATTCTTTCAAAGAGATATATGTATACTAATATTCATTGCAGCATTTATTATTACCTAGCACATTATTCTAGCACAATAGCTAGGATGTGGGATCAGTCTAGGTTTCAGACAACAGATGAGTGGATTATGACAGTGTGGAATATAAGCATGATGGAATACCACGCAGCTGCAAAGAATGATAGATAACACAATTCACTGCTACTGAGATGGAGCTGGAGGATATTGTACTAATGAAGTAAGAAGAGCAAAGACAAATATACGATCTCACATACCTGTGGAATATAAAAATAGCAGGATGCTGAAATGCAAGTATAAAAGTGGGGAATACCTAGACTACTCTTGACCCTAGATTATAAAAATGGGAAGAACAAGGAAAACGATAAATTGAGGGCGGAGGAAAAAAGAGGTAGACAGGCTATAACAGGGGCAAGGGCCTTTGTCCATAAGCACATGAGTGGTGGACAGCTGTGGTAAAAGCCTCACAGCCAACAACATGGAGAGTTTCAGATATAGACTGAAGTAACTACATTTTAAAATGTACCTTTCAAGGAGGTACAATGTAGGGGCGGGGTGGGTGGAAGGTAATTGAGAATATTGGTGGAGGAAAGTTGCTGTTGTGGGTAGTGGGACTAGAGTTGGAAGATTACCTGCCTGAAACTGAAGTATAAACAACATTGCAAATAGGGTATATTTTCACCCCAAGGATAAATGGTATTTGACTTAGTTATACTATTGAGTAGGTATTTGACTTGTCCCTGCTGTTCAGTATGATCAGCAAATATTTTTGGAAACCTTTATATCTATCATCTACCTACCTAGCTGTCTATCTGGAACGCTGGTCTGTAATTTTATTGTTTCTTTATCTAGCTTTGGTATTAGTAGAATTTTGGCCTCACAAAAGGAGTGGGATTTTTCTCTTGTTTCAATTTTGGGGGAAGAAATGATGTTACTTCGTCTTTAAATGTTTGACTGGATTTACTAGGCAAACCATTTAGTCCTGTTTATTTTTTCTTTTTCTCAGAGACTATAAAAACCAGCTCTCGGACATCTTATTATGACATCTTATTATCTCATTCCTACTTTGGACAAACTGGCAGGCTACCGAATGTAGCCTGCCCACATGGCAGAGTCTGGCAAACTCCCCGTGGCATACCCAATATGCCAAATACCAGTAACAATGATGGGTCTCATTCTCCTAAAGAGCCTTGAATATAATCTCAGGGCTAGGATGAAGGAGACATTACTGGGGCCTGCTCGAGGCAATCGACAAATAACAGGATGGTCATGATTCATCGTGATTCGTGATTTTTTCTTTAAAAGGGTGTTTGATTACTGACACTGTATCTTCATCCTTTACTTTTTTTAGATTTTATGTTTATTTTTTATTTATTTGCCTTTTTGGGTCACACCCAGTGATGCTCAGGGGTCACTCCTGACTCTGCACTCAGGAATTACTCCTGGGGGTATCTGGGGGACCATATGGGATGCTGGGGATCGAACCCGGGTCTGCCACGTGCAAGGGAAACACTCTACCCACTGTGCTATCGCTCTGGCCCCAGATTTTACATTTTTTTATGACTTATTCTTGGTAAGACTTATGTTTCTTAGAATTAAATGTGTCCTCCAGATTATCTGTTCGCATATTTATAAAAATTTATTACTGTTGTAACATTGTGATGTCTTCCCCTTTTTTATTTAATTTACTTAAATATTTCATTTTCCCCACTTAGTTTTCTATTTGAACTATTTTTGTCTATTTTGTTATCTTTTAATGAAGAACTCTTGTTTTTTGTTTGTTTGGTTGGTTGACTGGATTTTGGGCCACACTTGGCAGTTATCGAGCTTACTCCTGGCTCTGTGCTTAATGATCACTCCTGGCCATGCTTTGGGGACCATATGTGATGCCCAGAATTAAACTAGGGTAGGCTGCAGGTAAGGCAATTGCCTTAACCCTCATACTATTTCTCTGGCTCTGAGAGCTCCAGTTTTGGATCCTCCTCACATCCTGGTATTTAATTCTGCTCTTATTTTTTCACCTTTTGTTAACTTTGGGTTTCTTTCTCTATTTTCTTGAGATGTACAAGTAAGTTATTTATTGAAGTCTTTATATTTTCTTGGGCTGGAGCGATAGCACAGTGGTAGAGCATTTGCCTTGCACGCAGCCAACATGGCTGACCCGAGTTTGATTCCTCCGCCCCTCTCGGAGAGCCCGGCAAGCTACCGAAAGTATCTCGCCCACACAGCAGAGCCTGGCAAGCCACCCGTGATGTATTCGATATGCCAAACACAGTAACAACAAAATCTCCAATGGAGACGTTACTGGGCCCGCTCGAGAGAATCGATGAACAATGGGAGGGCCTTTACTTACTTACTTTACTTATATGCTTATATGCTCCTTCCTGGAGAATGTTCCATGAACACCCAAGATAATGTATATTGAGCTGCTGTTGATGGACTGTTCTATGTATGCATTTCAGTTCATGTACAGTTTATGTTTAATATTTCCCTATTTGGGGACAGAGTAAAAGATTGCTATGCACAAGATGTACCAAAGTTTCTTTAACCAGTCATCTGTTCTTGGGCACTAGTGTTTTTTCCAGATTTTGGCTATTGTAAACAGTGCAGCAATGAGCATAGAAGTGCAGATGTCATTTCTATTACATTCTTGCCTCTCCAGGATACATTTCCAGAAGTGGTATTGCTGGGTCAAATGGGAGCTCAATTTCCAATATTTTGAGAATCGTCCATACTGTTTTCCAAAAGGACTGAACCAGTCGGCATTCCCACCAGCAGTGAAGGAGAGTCTCTTTCTCCCCAAATCTGCACCAACAGTGGTTGTTTTTGTTCTTTCAGATGTGGGCTAGTCTTTGTGGTGTGAGATAATATCTCATTGTTGCTTTGATCTGCGTCTCTCTGATGATTAGTAATGAAGAGCATTTTTTCATGTGCCTTTTGGCCATTTGGATATCTTCTTTGAGGAAGTTTCTGTTCATTTCATCCCCCCATTTTCTGATGGGGCTGGGTGTCTTTTTTTTTTGTAGAGTTCAAGCAGTACCTTATATATCCTTGATATCAACTCCTTATCCAATGGGTTTTGGGTACCCTTTCCCATTCTGTAGACTGTCTTTGTATTTTGGTCACTGTTTCTTTTGAGTTGTAGAAGCTTCTTAGTTTAAGATAGTCCCATTTGTTTATCTCTGTTTCTACTTGCTTGGCCAGTGGCGTGTCATCTTTGAAGATACCTTTAGCTTCAATGTCGTGGAGGGTTTTGCCAACCTTGTTTTCAATGTATTTTATGGATTCTGGTCTGATGTTGAGGTCTTTAATCCATTTTGATCTGATTTTTGTTTCTAGATTTTAACTATTAGATTTTTAACTGCAATGACCATCAGGGCAGCATGCCTTCTAGAAATAGGGTTTCTAGGATAGATACCAAGAAGTGGAATTGGTGGGTCATAAGCAAGCTAAATCTTGTTTTTTTTAGATATCCTTAGTGTTCTATAAATCTTGGATAAGATGGCACTTCCTCCAAAATGGATGAGGATTCCAGCACTGATTGCTACATATTATCCTTATCTGAGAGGAAAAATACTCTTCACGTTAAGAATGTGGACTTTGCAAGCTGGTATACTAAGTAGGATTCCCAGACCTGCCACTTTCTTGCTAACTCATCTTCAAGCTCACAGTTTCTGTCTTCAGCTGTTGAGGGCACCCACTGATTTTTGAATTCCATCTACCAAATTTTTTATTAGTGACACATCTGTTTCTAGCTTTCTTATTTATGCTCTCATTTCTTCCTGTATTTTATTGGCTGTCCCTTCCATTGTTGCTTTCATATTCTCCTATAACTTACTGGATGTCCATTTCACTGTTTCTTTAATCTCATTGAAAACTCACAATTTCATCTCTGAATTCTTTATCAGAGAGATTTTGTGTGTAGGTATTCCCTGCTGAGGCTTCAGGGCACTTTTCTTCATCCACCCCTTGTAGTGGGGATCTGCGTTGTTTCCTTGTTTTGTTGCATTAGTATGGAAGTGGATCCCTTCTATTCACTATCAGTGTTCCCCCCTTGCTGCCAACTCTGGACAAGTTGGTTGATAGTGGTCTCCTCTTTCTCATTCAAGGATATTACCTTCCTCTTTGATGCTCCTCTGTGACTTATGTGGCATCTCTAGAGCATCTTCAATGGATGTGTTGTCTTAGATTAGAATTGTACAGATTCTGTACTCACCATTATTTGGGTGAGTCTTGTGAGTATTTTGATTGAAATAGGATAGTGGACTATAGGCCTAATGTGGTTGGGGTAGCCAAGCTGCCCTCATAAGAATTATGTAATGTTACAATACCACTTCTGGGAATATATCCTGAGAATGCAAAACTGTACAGTAGAAATGACACCTGAACCTGTATGCTCCATTGAAGCACTGTTCACAAAAGTCAGAATATGGAAACAACCCACGTGCCCGAGAACAGATGACTGATTAAAGAAACATTGGTACATCTATACAGTAGAATAATATGCAGCTGTTAGGAAAGATAAAGTCATGAAATTTACTTATAAGTGGATAGTAATGGAGAGCATCATGCTAAGTGAAATGAACCAGAAAGAGAGAAAAAACGTAGAATGACTGAACTCATCTGTGGAATACAAAATAACATAATATGACACTGACACCCAAGGACAGTAGACACAAGGACCAGGAAGATTTCTCCATAGTTAAAAGCCTGCCTCTTGAGCTGGGGGAGAAAGCAGTTGGAATCAAGAGATGATCACTAAGTCAATAATAATTGGAGGGATCTTTCAGATGGGAGATGTGTGCTGAAAGTAGATAAAGGACCAAACATGGTAGCCTCTCAGTATCTGTATTGCAAACCATATGGCCCCAAAGTAGGGAGAGAGTACGGAGGAAATTGTATAGAGGCCAGGAGGGGTTGGGATGTGGTGGTGGTGGGGAGATATTGGGGACACTGGTTGTGGAAAATGTGCACTGGTGGAGGGATAGGTGTTCAATTATCGTATGACTGAAACTCAAACATGAAAGTTTTATGACTGTATCTCATAGTGATTCAATAAAAATATTTTAAAATTAGCTAAACTTCAAAAAATATATGGCATACTATGTCTAAATTACTTTGGGATGCATGATATTTCATCTAAAATGATATATTCATTCAGACTTTAATCTGTACTAGAAAGTAGACTCTGAAATATGCAGAATGCTTGATAGACAGTATAATTTCTGTCAGTTTTTGAGTTCGAAGAGGTGACAGTATCTTTAATAAAAGTGCTATTAGAGAAAAATAAAATGGCATTATGAAAGAAAAAAAGAATTAGGTAATGGAGGCTGAGATACGAGTTTAATGCACGAGAAAAGGGGGAAATTAACCGATAGACCCCTGGAGGCCACACCCTAAGTTGCTGCTCTACCTGTGAGGGAGGGCTCTTGTGTTGGTGCTGATTTCTTGGTTATGGTTTTACTTCCGGTGTACATCTAAATCCACAGGTGGCCCTCTTGTCTACATGCTCATTTGGGCACCTAAGCCAATGAGGGGCCTTCCAGTTCATTGTTGCTGCTTGTTTTAGCACTCCATCCTGAATGGCCTATAACTTTATTCATCATTTATTTGTGGTGCACAAGATTCTTAATTTGATGTAATTTAATTTATTTTTTTTAGCTTGTATTTTATTGGCCAGTAGCTTTGAGGCATTGAAGATGCTATTAAATTAAATATCAAAAGTGTTTGCTTATATTTTCCTTGATATAATTTATATATTTAGATCTTACACTGAGGTCTTAACCCATTTTCAAATTATTTTTATGTTTCTTGTAAAGTTGGTTTTAAGATAATAAAGTTCTAAAACTATTTTCTGTCATGTTATTTCTTCAAATATGAACGATTATTTAGAGTAATTATATTGGTTAGATATTTATTTCATTGATGATTATTTTTTCTTTATTCCCAAATTCTCTTCTATACTATAATGTCTCATTTAATATATAAGCTGTCAATCTTAATGGCGATCCTTTGTGAGTTCCTTCATTAATCTTGCGGCTTTCAGTGTCTGTTTCTTTTTGGGTTTGCTATTCTGATTCAATATGTGTTGGTATTTTTCTATTTAGGTTTATTTGTCTGTCTTGGCCCCTTTGAGCATTTTGCAACTGGTAGAAGTACTCTTCACTGTGGGAAGTTTTTATGATTTCTCTGACTAGCAGCTTGTAAAATTTGCCTTCCTCATCCTCAGGAACTTCTACAATTCCACTATTAATTTCTAATATATATATTAGAAATATATATATTCAATAGATCTATTTCTTTTTTATCATCCTGTGGTTTCCTCATGCACTGTTTATTATTTTAATCTCTTATTTTCTTGATATTTCCTGCATGTCCTTAAAGTTTTCCAAATTTTTACTTAGTGGTTCTTACTGTGCCACAGAGTTTTTCTAATTTCTTATATTTACCTATCTTCAGTCTGTCACTCCCAAATATAGGTTTTTTTTTCATTTTTACTCTCATAAGTTCTTGTACTTGATTGACCATCTGTACCATTATTTCTTTGAGTCCATTAAACATCTTCATTCCTATGTCTGAAAGGCTCCAGAGCTCTTTGGTACTGGTCAAGTCTTCACTCATGAAGCTTAATGAGTTTCTATGTAACCCCTATCGTATCTGTTGTGGTCTGAGAGGGGAATCTCTGCAATTTACCCCCCAACTTTTGTGAGAAATCTCTGAGGCATTCAGATGGTTGTTAGTTGCTCTTTTACTCCTCTGCCATACCTTTTCCAGCAACATTTAGCTTACTTTCAATTACATCTTGGTCCCACCCTTCCTCTCTTTCTTCAGTTATAAGTTAGAGCTCTATAATTTGTTATTACTACCACTATCTTGTGAACGTTTTTCTGTGAGATAGATAGATGGAGCTAGGGATGAGTTACTATTATACTACATTGAAGTCCATGGAGGGAATCAGAGCCCTACTTGAATCTATGATTTCACTTAAGGAGGTTTGATTGTGTGAAGAGAGTGAAGAGTGAGAAAGATAAAAGTGTTGCTTGACTGATAAGTGGTCATACAGTTCTGCAGACCTGGAGAAATGATAATGGCCTACACAGGAAGATTTGGTATCCAGCAGGTGAGTACCTGGGTGGGTAGGATATGCCAGAATCTAAGATGCCAGGTGCCCATGGAAGGTTAAGTGGGAAGGAGCAGTCACTTCATGGTTTTTTGGTTCTTTAATGTTGTTTTAATACTTTTATGCTTAGATGAATTACTGATGAATAGTAGCATACTATATATATATATATAATTTATTTATTTTTTTGCTTTTTGGGTCACACCCGGTGATGAGCAGGGGTTACTCCTGGCTTTGCACTAAGGAATCACTCCTGGTGGTGCTTGGGGGACCATATAGGATTCTGGGAATTGAACTCGGGTCGGCCGCGTGCAAGGCAAACGCCGTATGCACTGTGCTATTGCTCCAGCCCCTCCTATATATATTATTAATTACTATTTCATAGTTCCTTTATTTAAAGTAGTTATTTTGCATTCTTGATTTCATGCTAGTTTTGTTTTCAATAAATGATTTACTGAACTACATTATATATAAATTTGAACCAGCTCCAATTCATGTACTTAATAGTCACACATATCTGATAATTATTATACTATATCGTGCCATTCACTGCCTAATTTCATGTATATACTTCCTTGGGTAATACCTGTTCCTACAGTATCTGCTAAATGAGTTTATTTTTCCCTTTCAAGAAATAGCTGTTTTTCTTCTAAATCCTCTTAGAGCCACTTCATAGTGTTTATTCACTGATGTACTAAAAACAAAAACAAAAAAAACCCCAAAATTGGCTGAAGCATTTGGTTTCTAGTACCAGACTGGTAGAGTCAGATACTTTCAGATACTTTAAATAAGTAACAAATGTGTCTCTGTACTTTATCTGGAAAATTTTGGTGATAATTACATGAGCAAGATTTAAAATACTGACAACAGTTTTTGTAAATAAAAGTTTATCAGTGTCAGCCGTTGTTTTTATCATTGTTTTCATTTATAAAACATAGTGTTAGATATGTTATATATATGTTAGATAGTCTCCTGCCCCCACTCCTGGCTGTTCTCACCAGGGCCCCTTTGAGGGGGGCAGGTTGAGTTTCCCTCTCCACCCTGAGTAGAGCCCTGGCAGCTGAAGACATCCAGGACTCAGCCACAGCCATCCTGAGACCACTCTACACATGCTAGGACGAGCCTCACACATGAGGGAACCGGCAGAGGAACCCAGGTGTGTGGGACCTGGGGCTGAGATCTCCAAGCCTGTTCAGATCGGGAATGGGCCTCCTCCACCCAGATCCCCCATCTTCCAGTAGCTAGACAATTACATCCACCAACTGCCGTGTAATCCTGTCAATGGCCAAGATCCAGAGACTATAAAACCAAGCTCCTGGAAGCAATAAGACCTCTTATTGTCTAGTTCTTGTTCTCAGAGAACCCGGCAGGCTACCAAGATATCTAGCCCACATATATGCCTGACTGGGAACACCTGTAAAGGTGATTAGAGGCTGCCCCCAAAGCCTGCATCCCTCTCGGAGAGCCAGGCAAGCTAGTGAGAGTATCCCGCCCACATGACAGAGCCTGGCAAGCTACCCATGGCGTAGTCTATATGCCAAAAGCAGTAGCAATGATGGTCCTCATTCCCCTGACCCTGAAAGAGTCCTCAATATGCCATCGGGCTACACTAGCACGTGATAGGGATGAATAGAAATGTTACTGGCGCCCACTCGAGCAAATCGATGAACAACGGGGAAATAGTGATAGTGATAGTGTTAAATATTACATTAATAAACATGTAAAACCCATGATATGTAAATTAACTAGGCATAGAATGAAATATGAAGAAATTTGAACTATTCCTTTCAGCCAGCACTGTATCTGGAGCATAATGAATATCTAATTTATGCTTAAGGAATTGGTTGGCCCACTAAACAAAGCATTTTCACAGTGACACTATGAATTATTCCATACTTGTTCCATTTTTTTCTAGAAATAATAAACACACTCAAATATCAGTAAGTGTTTTTAATTTAAATTGTATATACTCTACTTAGAAATATCCATTTTTGTTTGCACATATACAATAGACATCACAGGGATTTATAAGCAGTAGCAATGCATTTTCTCTACTAATAGTTAATTGCTACAAATCAAATAACAATTCCTACTATTACAAAATAAACTTAAAAAATAGGAGGGATCATCTTTGGTTAATTATTACAGGATTGTGTATGCATTTATTTCTTATTTGAACAACCATGATTTCCAGTACTGTTAATGTTGCTGTTAATATTAGTGAGGAGGTTTCATGGACACAGAGTTCCTCTGCCACACCCGCCATCACAGTGCCGTCTTTCTCCCTTGGAGTCTCAGGTTCTCTTCCAACCCCCTTTCCACCTTTTGGAAAGCATAGTGTTGTGTGGGCTGGAGCGATAGTACAGCGGTAGGGCGTTTGCCTTGCACGCGGCCGACGCTGGTTCGATTCCCCCATGCCTCTAGAAGAGCTACTGCGCTACTGAAAGTATCCTGCCCGCACAGCAAAGCTACCGAGATGTATTCGATATGCCAAAAACAGTAACAACTAGTCTTATAGTGGTGAGACGTTACTGGTACCCTCTCGAGCAAATCGATGAACAATGGGAGGACAGTGCTACAGTTTTGTGTAGCTTTTTTTTTTCATATTATGTATCTTTGACTTTTGTTGTTGCCACAGTATGTTAATTTATATACAACACATGCCAGAGAAAATTCTATATCTTTTTCAGAACAAAACCTTATTAATTTGATGTTGTCCCATTAGTTTATTTTGGTTTCAGTTTGCTAGGCAAATGGCATTGAGTCACTGAAATTAGAATCAATGTCACAAAGAGTTTTTCTTATGTTTGGGCCATTTTCTCATTTATAAAAAATGTAGGCACCTTGATTTACAATATTGTTAATAATAGTGTTTAATCTGGGCTGGAGCGATAGCACAGTGGGTAAGGTGTTTGCCTTGCACACAGCCAACATGGCTGACCCGAGTTCGATTCCTCCACCCCTCTCAGAGAGCCTGGCAAGCTACCGAGAGTATCTCGCCCACACGGCAAAACCTGGCAAGCTACCATGATGTATTTGATATGCCAAACACATAACAACAAAGTCTCCAATGGAGACGTTACTAGGCCTGCTCGAGAAAATTGATGAACAACGGGAGGACAGTGACAGTGACAGTGACAGTGTTTAATCTAACCACATTCCAACTCTACACTCGCCACCAGAGTATTCTCCCCTCAAGCACCCAAATGGCTCTCCCTTCTTTCCCCACCATTGTAAGTTAAGTTCTTTAAATCAGCTCTTAGATTTTTATGTCTTCGGACATTTGTTATATACTATTCGTCAGAGAAATCAGTCCTTATTTGTCCCTCTTCTAATTTCACTCAGCGTTATACTCCACAGAACCATTAATGTAGCAGCCAATAGCATAATTTCATTTCTTATAGCCTAGTTCAATTTAGTATTTATACAACAGCTTATATAGTCATCTGTTCTTGGACATGTGGGTTGTTTCCAGATCTTTGGTATTGTAAATATTGCTGCAAAATCTACAGAGGACAAATGTCTTTTCCAGTTAATGTAAATACCACTGGGGTAGATACCAAGAAGTGAAATTGCTGGGTCATATGAAGCTCAATTCTTAATTTTTCCCCTAGAAGTCTACCAGCTTAATGTTCCTAAGTGTGTTTAGTAAATATATAAATATGAGTTGTAAATATATAGCTATGGGTCAATAAATATGTAAATATAATTCCAAAAATAAATATAATTTTTTTTTTTGCTTTTTGGGTCACACCTGGTGATGGACAGGGGTCACTGTTGGCTCATGCACTCAGGAATTACTCTTGGTGATGCTCAGGGGACCATATGAGATGCTGGAAATCGAACCCAGATCAGCCACGTGCAAGGCAAACACCCTACCTGGCTGTGCTATCCCTCCAGCCTCAATAAATATAAACTAATAGGAGGGATAACTTAGTTTGAGTCAATGAGAGTTTCCTTCCCAATTGTGCTTCCACTTTAAGCCTTTCCGTTTTAATCCCTTTTCACTTAAAACCCCCATTTTTTAAAGGGATCTGTTCAGTTCATTCCCCTCTGGACTGTTTAGACAAAACCAGACTTTTCCCACATAGGTTTATTTCATATTAAGAATGTATGCTAAATAATTTCAAACACTTGTACTTATCTATTGCTCTTTATAGAAATATAATTGTGAAGAGTTTATATAGTAAATAATAGAGTACAGCTATTTAAAAAAACATTTTCTGGTGTGGATGATTATATATATTACATTAATGAGAGAATCAACTATATATATGTATATATATATATCTTCAAAATGCTATCATCAAGTTACATGGTTGAAGAAATTTAAAAATTTACATAAAGACTATTAGCTAGAGGGAAGTGCTCCTTGGGTATATCTATGATGGGCAGGAAACTATTCTTATAGAAAATAACATAAAAGTATTGTTCCCTTTATATATTTTTTAAGGAAACACAAACATTGCTTTGATTCATTTTCTTTGTCAATAGAAATTGAGGATGGATAAGTAAGGCATATATATCTTTGCTAATTTTTTTTAAAAAGTAGTTTATTGTACTGTTCAAATAGATGGGTCGGGGGCTCCTTCCCAATGTCCAGGCCTCTCCTTTCCCCCATGTATGTCCCCAGTATCCCTCCACCCCTCTCTCACTGTTTATATGGCAGACAATTTCCCTCTTACCCTTTCTTTACTTATTGTCCTGCTCTTCTAGTCTCTGTCAAACACTGGAGGCAAGTAGATGATGAGGGACAGAACTTAGGAATTCATATACTGTAAGACAGAATGAGGAATGTCAATCAAGGCGAAAAGAAGAGACTACACATTGGGAAGGAGCCCAGAGACTATAGTGCACGTGGCTGAAACTCTTGAACTCCTGTACTAAGTACCTTTTTACTGCATGGATGCTCATGCCCAGCCTGAATCTGCTGCCGGGCTGGTCTGTGACCCCTGACTGTATTCAGCCTTCTGTCCAGATATCAAGACCTATCTGGTCCTGCAGTCCATCTGGGTGTTGGTAAGTTTCTGATTTGCTTCAATGCCTATGTAGTATAATCCAGTTTTAGAGGCTGAAGAGATAGGAGGTAAGACCCTTTCCTTGACTGTGGACTACCCTAGCACTGCACTATGTATGGCTAGAGGTCACTCCTGAGCAGAGCCAAGAATATCTCCTAAGTACTCTCCTCACCTCCTGCCAAAACAATAACAAAATTGTTTGAGAATCACTAATTAAGGACAGCATTTCCGAACTTAAACCACGTCTAAGTGTGCAGATGCTGAATATTATGTCCAGATTTGAAGACACAATGCATTTGAACACAATAAAGATTCTAAGTAGTTGAAACATGTTTAACATTCTGTAATTAACGTTTTTCTCCAAAAAAAAACCTTTGCAATAAAACCCTTTTGTTTTTGTTCATGAAATTTATAATCTTACATATTACCAGGGTTCCAAAACCCAACTTGGAAATTTGGGACTTAGGCTAACTAAAGAAAACACAATCTAAATCTGCACACAATCAGAGTCAGGCTAACAAATCGGTAATTTCATTTATAAAATAGAATTTCTTCTTCTTAAGTTTGTTGTCTACTTTAAACCATTACTAAGGTTACTCAAGAATGTGTATTGGGATTCAGTACTATCGATGAAAAACTTGTGAGTGATAACAACTCATATGGCAAATTATATAAATATATGCTTTTTCAGTTTGTAACTTATTTAATAATATGTAAATAAGGAAAAAATTACATATTATTTATATGAAAGTTACCTCCTAGAGTAAATCATATATGTGTATATGTACATGAGTATATGGACATGAAATTGGAAAAATAGAAAACATATTTGACAGTACTGGTTTTTGAAACTGGAGACATTTATCTTTCTCCAATAGGTAAGGAGTTAGGGAGAACAATTTCTCTTTACCTCCCCAGATATTATAATTATTTGTCAACTGAACAATTTATTTCTTTTCTGTATTGTTGTTTAAAATAATTTATTTTAAGCAATGAAATTTCTAAGCTACAATTTTCTTCACCTTTGGGAAATATAAATTAAAGATTGCTTCATTGTTGAGGCAAATAAGAGTTTTTGATGGTGGGAATCAAAGATTAAAGATAGATTTAGTAAAATTTAACTTTAAATAAGATATTTGATATTAAAATGTTCTAAGATATTCTTTCCATTTAGAAATAGTGTCCTGACTTTTAATTACTCTTTTGTTTTATTTTTACCTCTTATGTGTTCCTGAAAACAAAAATATAGAAGTTTGACCTGTTTTTGACTGCAGTATGAACAGAATTATTCTGTAAATTTGCTTCTTACATACTGCACCTGACTTTGTAAGATTGATCTATGCAGTTCAATATAATTCTAACTTATTTTCGTTGCAGCATATTATTCTCAAGTATGAACATTTTGAAATCTATATCTCAAAATATAAACACCTATGTTTAT
The DNA here is from genome assembly GCF_029834395.1 of Sorex fumeus. Lineage (NCBI taxonomy): Eukaryota > Metazoa > Chordata > Mammalia > Eulipotyphla > Soricidae > Sorex > Sorex fumeus. The sequence goes on from NW_026606103.1 coordinate 9,940,235, forward strand.
ATTATTTTTTCCAGTTTAGTTTTAAGATATGGCTTTCTGAATGGTATCTTGGAGGAAAGCTACCAAGAAGATCTGCTCATCTTGGATTCAAAGGTGAGATGGTTTAGAAATAAATCTTTGATATGCCAGATCACCAAGACTGAGTGAATTTGCTACAATAGAATAGCCTGCCAGAACCTGAGCAATATAACAAGAAATAAAACATTCTTATAAGTAAAATTCAAGACTGCAATTGCTACCAAGAAGATCTGCTTATAAGAAAGCTGGTCACTGTCATTCTAAATACATGCTGTAGAACATTACTCTGAGGACTAATAATAACATTAAATTTGCATTATAATTTTAATACCATGATGTCAAAGGAATTTCAAAGAATTTCTACTTAACAGTCACGGTCACGGTCCTCCCGTTGTTCATCGATTTGCTCGAGCGGGCCCAGTAACGTCTCCATCATGAGACTTCTTGTTACTGTGTTTGGCATATCGAATACGTCACAGGTAGAGAATTTTAAATCTCATAAAGGAATTTTCATATGGAATAAGGTAGCCATTTTCATATCTATATCTACCTTATTCCATATGTGAAATAACGTTGAGTTTCAGATAGGCAGTTGGCATAAATATAAATGTCAGATTTATATAACCTGTACATGGAGACATAAAATTATATACATGCCCTCAGAAAGAAAACTAATTTTAACAAAAATCCTAAAAGTATTAACTGTTAGTATGTCATTTAATGGGCTGCGTTCAGATTATTTTCTTTTCTGCTTTTTTCTCTGTAGTAAGGGGAAGATATCTGAAAATGGTGATGCCTGAGATCTTTTTGCAACTGGCCTTCTGTTCAGATTGAAGCAATAGTTGTCACTGGGAGGGGTTTAGTGGAAAGGAAGAGGAGAGAAAGTCTGCCTAACCTTTGAGGAGATTCCATAGGCAGCAATTTTATCTCATCTGTAATTCTAGCTCCCAGAAAACTCATTTTCTATTTTTAAAACAATAACAAAGGGTCTGGAGTAATAGTAGAGCTGGTAGGACATTTGCCTTTCATGTAGATTGACTCAGCTTCAATCCATAGTTCCCATATAATCCCCTGAGCACTTCCAGGAGTGACCCCTGAGTTCAGAATCAGAAGGAAGCCCTGAGCACTGCTGGGTTAAACCAAAAGACAACAATATTTCAGCCAAAGATATATGCACATATATGCATATATGTATTTATGTATATACATACATACACATGCATATGTATAGCTTTTGAGATGATACACATGAACGACAAAACAATAACTACCAAGAATAAGTGGATGATTAAATTTCAATTAATTTAATTTTAATCAGTCCAGTTAAAATTTATATTTTTCAAAAAAGTGATTAAAATCAATCCTCCGAAAATGGGCACTGGTGGAGGGATGAGTACTGGATCATTGTATAACAGAAACCCAAGCACAAAAATTTGTACGTCTACAACTGTACCTCATGGTGTTTAACTAATAAAAATTTAAAAAATAAAATAAAATCCATACTCCATTTAAAAATAAATTATTTTTATTCACTCCAACTCCCACTTTCATGTGTGTACATATTTTTTTTCAATTCATTTTCATCATCCTGTTATTCGTCGATTGCCTCGAGCAGGCCCCAGTAACGTCTCTTTCATCCTAACCCTGAGATTATATTCAAGGCTCTTTAGGAGAATGAGACCCATCATTGTTACTGGTATTTGGCATATTTGGTATGCCACGGGGAGTTTGCCAGACTCTGCCCTGTGGGCAGGCTACATTCGATAGCCTGCAAGTTTGTCCAAAGTAGGAATGAGATAATAAGAAGTCATAAAAAGATGTCCTGATAAGATGTCGCCTGGCCGCGAATGCGGCCGCGCGGTTCCGGGAGCTGGATTTTATAGTCTCTGAGTCTTGGCCGCTGATGGGATTGCACGGCGCCAGGGGGCCAGGTGGTGGGTGTGACCCCCGCCTACTGGAATTTGGAGGATCTGGGTGGAGGATGCTCGACTCCAATTCGAGTAGGCTGGGAGATCTCGGCCCCGGAACCCATGTGGATTTGTCCCTCTGCCAGTACCTTCATGTGTGCGGAGAGTGGTCTCAGCATGGTGGTGGCTGGTCCTGGAGGTCTTCGGCTGCCGGAGCCCTGGTCGGGGTGGGGAGGAAAGCTCAACCCGCTCCCCTTCAAGGGGCCCCGGCAAGGAACAGCCGGCGAGATAGCACAGCGGTTGGGCATTTGCCTTGCACGCAGCCAACATGGCCGACCTGTGTACATATTTTAATATTTTAAAATATTAAATAGTATATATAATATGACATATTATATTATATAGATACTAATATTATTATATAATACTGTTTGAATATTAATAATATTTTTATTTATGTAAGTATGCATTTATATACTTAGCAAAAAAGATAAAACGAATATATACAAAATTGAGAATAGTCATTATTTTTTTGATAATAGGTACCCTCTTTGCATGAGCCAATGCAACACCTATGTTCTCTCTTAACAAGTCTCACTTCTTTTAGATGTACTTATAAGAAAGCTGGCCACTGTCATTCTAACTACATGCTGTAGAACATTACTATGAAGACTAATAATAACATTAAATTACTATATTACTATTACTATTACTATACTATATTTATTACAGTAAATAACATTACTATGAAGACTAATAATAACATTAAATTTGTATTATAATTTTAATACTATGTATTATAATTTTAATACTATGATGTCAAAGGAATTGTAGACTTTCAATTTATATTTTCTTTATTGTGAGCAGAGTTAAGAAATATTGAGAATAATTTTTTGGCCAAAATTTTATGCTAGGGGAAAAGGGAGCTCAGATAGAGAAGGGAGCACCAAATAAAGGGTGCTGGGAGGATCCTCCCAGGATGGGAGAAGCATGCTGAAAGCATGCTGAAAGTAGACTATAGACCAAACATAATTGCCACTCAATGCCTCTTTGGCAAATCACAACACCCAAAAGGAGAGAGAGAACAAAAGGGAATGCCCTGCCACAGAGTCAGGGTGGGATGGGGGAATGAGGGGTGAGAAGGATACTGGGATCCGTGGTGGTGGGAAATGGGCACTGGTGAAGGGATGGGTATTTTATCATTGTAAATTAAAACCCAAGCACAAAAATTTGTAAGTCTACCACTGTACCTTATGGTGTCTCACTAATAAAAATTAAAAAATTAAAAAAATTAACTAGTGAGCTCTTAATGAAAGAGAAAACATACAAGAAATCTAGGGTATACATAGTATAATAGTTTTTATCTTTTATCACTGTCATCCTGTTGTTCATCAATTGCCTTGAGCAGTTCCCAGTAATGTATCCTTCATCCTAGCCCTGAGATTTTAGAAAGTGCCACATTGGAGGCTCTTTCAGGGTCAGGAGAATGAGAACCATCATTGTTTCTATTATTTATTTTTTATTTTTTATTTTTTTGCGTATTGAATACGCCACGGGGAGTTTGTCAGACTCTGCTGTGTGAGCAGGATACGTTTGGTAGCTTTCCAGGTTCTCCAGAGTAACAACTAGATGATAAGATGTCCGGGAGCAGGGTTTTATAGTCCCTGGGTCTTGGCCGTTGATGGGATTACAAGGCGCCGGGGGCCCTTGGTGGATGTAACGCCTACACACTGGAAGATGGGGGATCTGGGTGGAGGAGTCCCCAGTCCCAATCCGAGAAGGCTTGGAGATCTATGCCCCGGGTCCCGCACACCTGGGTTCCTTGGTCGGTTCCTTCATTCGTGAGGCTCGTCCACACGTGTGGAGAGTGGTTTTGAGCATGGCTGTGACTGGAACCTCTATGACAGGAGGTCTTCAGCTGCTGGGGCTCTGCTCGGGGTGGAGAGGGAAACTGAACCCACCCTCCTGCAAGGGGTTTATCTTTAGGTAATTCTAATTTTTTTGTGTTGAAAAATTCTAAAGATATATATTTCTAATGTATTTACCTTTTTGATAAAAAATATAAGCTGCTGACAAAGGAGAGAAAGGAAGTGGGGAAGGAAAGATGCTGATTACTGACTTCCTCGTTTTGACTTTGGCATTACCCTTGGCCATTGGAGTCCTAATTTCTTCCTGCTCAGGAAAAGGAAGTTGAGCCCGTGGTCATAGAGCTTGTCTTCGATGAATATTGCTTCAATTCTAGCTCTTTTGCCTTCTATCTTTGCCAAAAGGAGAGCAAACCATTGACTGTTGTGATCTCCACTTGCTTTCTCGCCAAAAGGAGTGATGTTAGTAGATTGCCTCAGGAGAACCTGTGCAGCACCCTTCAGAATATTTAGTTTTATTTCCATGTATGCTCACACTGATCCTTTCCAGTTCTTCTATCAGGAGAGGACACGAGGGCACCAAACTTACTACTTGGTCAAATCCAGGATTCTGGTGGATTAATTACTTTCTTATACCTTATTTTTTCCTTGAGTAACTGGAGGGGGGGACTGCTGTTAGAACAGTTCCTACCATCACCAGGGCTCCAGAATCCCCAGCCATGTGTATCCCCACCCTCAGTTATGGTCTCTTTGCCCTGAACCTCACATACAGACATATTCAATTTTCCTGAAAAGCCCCTTCTCCTTAGCCTGCTTTCCTTGTCTTTACTTCCTCTTCCACTTGCATCCTCATCTTTAAATTCCAGCCCCATGTTTAAACAGCATTCTCTCCATTTGATTTCCTGGTATATACCACACAGAGTTGATAAGACTGGAAAATATAATTTTTAAAACCTTAAAACATCATGGGCTGGAACAATAGCACAGCAGGTAGGGCGTTTGCCTTGCAAGCAGTCAATATGGCCGACCCAAGTTCGATTCCTCCACCCCTCTCGAAGAGCCAGGCAAGCTACCAAGAGTATCTCGCCTGCACGGAAAAGCCTGGCAAGCTACCCATGATGTATCTGATATGCCAAACGCAATAATAACAAAGATTCACAATGGAGACGTTACTGGGCCCACTCGAGCAAATTGATGAAAACGGGAGGACAGTGACAGTGACAGTGACAAACCATCATAGGCATCTAAGATCAACATAGAACCATTCCAAGGATACACCTGAGTCTAACTTCCTGCCCTTCTCACCAGATACCTGAGAATGGCCTCACCTTAGAATTTTTATGTAACACCTGGATGTAACGCCTACACACTGGAAGATGGGGGATCTGGGTGGAGGAGGCCCCAGTTCCAATTTGAGCAGGCCTTCACACACAGACATATTCAATTGACCCTGTGGCCTTCAGGGCTTACTCCTGCCTCTGTTTTCTGGGATCACTTCTGGGGGACTTAAGGGGCCATATATGATGTCAGGATAGAAGCAGGGTTATCTGTGTGCAGTGAGTGCCTTATCCACTATCTCTCCGGCACTTCATTGTCACTTCTGATGTCATAGAATCTGGCAATGATGAAAGAGTCCCTAGCTAAGTTCTGAAAAAGTACCTATTTTAGCTTCTATTTCTAAATTTTAAGATCTAAGATCCTGAAATACTTTTTTCCATATTTAGTATATTTTGGCATTTCCCCTCCCATCTGTTAGACAATTACCATCTCTTTTTCTCAAAGGTGTTCAGAGAGAGGACTCCTATCTTCACACTAACAATATTGTTTCTACTTGTGAAATTTTTTTACATGTTGGATTATTCATTTATATGTTTATTTTCTAAAATCACGACTTTTCAACACGGACAAAGATAGATGGGTAGCATTTTGTCAAAAGAACAAGTATTCCAGACAAAACAAGTGTGAATCCAGGATCCATTACTGCTGTTACTTAAATATGGTGTGTTCCTGGGTAAGCTAGTTGACCATTGGAGACTCATGTGTAAGATATTTTTATATCTGTCTTTAAAATCACGGTCACGGTCACAGTCCTCCTGTTGTTCGTCGATTTGCTCAAGCAGGCCCAGTAACATCTCCATCGTGAGACTTGTTGTTACTGTGTTTGGCATATCAAATACGTCATGGGTAGCTTGCCAGGCTTTGCCATGTGGGCGAGATACTCATGGTAGCTTGCCAGGCTCTCCGAGAGGGGCTGAGGAATTGAACCTGTCTGCGTGCAAGGAAAACGCCCTACCGCTGTGCTATCGCTCCAGCCTGTCTTTAAAATAAGAAGTAAATTACAGGGGCTGGAGCAATAATACAGCAAGTAGGGTGTTTGCCTTGTACATGGCCGACCCGGGTTCGATTCCCAGCATCCCATATGGTCCCTTGAGCACTGCCAGGGGTGATTCCTGAGTGCAGAACCAGGAGTAGCTCCTGTGCATCGCTAGGTGTGACCCAAATAGCAAAAAAAAAAATAAGTAAATTATATAAAATATAATTTGTCATACTTAAATATGAATTTGAATATAATTCAAATTCCAATATAATTGTTGTAAATAAAATTGGAAATAAACTGCAATACACTATACTGCAATACACCCTGAGGATATTTTTCTAAAAAACAAAGTCTGATTATTGGGGAAAAATATCTTCTAATAACTTTATTCTGGCTGTTGGTATTCAGTAGGTTATAAGAAAAATTGGAGACATCTGAGTTAACTTAATTAAAATCAGCCAAACCTCATCCAGAATAATAGAACTACGTGAGTAACAGACTCATGAGTTTAACTGTTATTCTTTTAAGACACTAAATTAAATTATTAAATACTATAGAATTTTGACATTCAATGTTCCTCATTCATTGCTATCTCAGTGAACTCAATATTAAAGATTATAACCATAGCCACCAGATCTTTCTTTGTATTTCTTTCTTTTTTTCCCCTGGTTTATTATTAGCAATTTATTAGAAACAAGGTAAGAAATCTATTAGAAGTGAATGAAAACCTAGATCATTCATTTTGTGTTTTCTCACTGTTATACAACCCTGGAATGGCAGAAATATATTTTTTATAACATTTTTATTGAATCAGTTTGAAACAGACCCTTACAAAGCTGTTCATGATTGGATTTCAGTCATATAGTATTCCAACACCCATACCTCCACCAGTGTAGATTTCCCAGCACAAGTGTTACCAGTTTCCCTCCCATCACCCCCTAACCCCCACCCCCTTCCTACCTCTATTTAAGGTGCTTTTCTTCTCTCTCTCTTTCTCTCTCTATCTCTCTTTCTCCCTCTCCCTCTCCCTTCTTTTCTCTCTCTGTACCTCTCTCTCTCTCTCTCTCTCTTTCTCTCTCTCTCTCTCCTTTTGGGCATTGTGGCAAGCAATATTGATTATCAATATTGGTTATCAAGAATATCCTTTTACCTACTTTTAACTCTCAGATCTTGTCCAGCGTGATTATTCCCAGCTATTATTGTTATACAGACTGGTTCCTTTTCTATCTTACCTAACCTCAGCCACACGCACTTGTGGTTACTTCCAACAATTGACCAGTCTCCTAAGCCCTGTTTTCCCTGGCCATGGATTTTAGTCTTCTAATATATGTATATATATACATATATATGTATATTTCACAAATGATTGCTGTCATTGTATATCTGTCCCTATCCTTCTGACTCATTTTACTCAGCATGATATTTTCCATGTGCATCCATTAATAGGCAAATTTCATGACTTCAGTTTTCCTAATAGCTTGATAATAATCTATTGTGAAGATGTGCCATAGTTTCTTTATCCATTCACCTATTCTCAGTCACTCAGGTTGTTTACAGATTCTGACTATCATGAATAGTGCTGCAATGAACATAGGAGTGCAGATGGTGTGTCTGTTGTGCGTTGTTGGGACCCCAGGATATGTTCGCAGAAGTGGTATTGCTAGGTCAACTGGGAGCTCAATTTCTATTTTTTTTTTTTTTGAGAAACGTCCACATTGTTTTCCAAAAAATTCTGGACCAGTCAGCATTCCCACCAACAATGAAGGAGAGGTTCCTTTCTCCCCAGATCTGAGCCAGCACTTATTGCTCTTGTTCTTTTGGATGGGTGCCAGTCTATGTGGTGTGAGATGATATCTCATTGTTTTGATATCATCTCCCTGATTATTTATTTATGAAGAGCATTTTTTATGTGTCTTTTGACCATTCAAAATTCTTCTTTGAGAAAGTTTCTGTTCATTTCACTGCCCCATTTTCTGATGGTATTGTATGTTTTTTTCTTGTAGAGTTCAACCAGTGCCTTGTATTTATTTTTTTATTAACTCCATATCAGAAGGGTATTGGTGAATATCATTTCCTATTTTGTAGGCTGTCTTTGTATCTTGGTTACTATTTCTTTTGAGGTGCAGAAGCTTCTTGGTTTTTGGTAGTTCCATTGCTTAACTTTGCTTCCACTTGCTTGGTCAGTGGTGTTTCATCTTTGAAGATACCTTTAACTTCAATATCATGGAAGGTTTTACTGACCTTTTCTTCAATATACCTTATGTATTCTGGTCTGATGTTGAGGTCTTTAATCCATTTTGATCTGACGTTTGTGCATGGTGTTAGGTAGAGGTCTGAGTCTGCTTTTTTGCACATAGATGTCCACTTTTGCCAGCACCACGTGTTAAAGAGGCTTTCCTTCCTCCACTTCATATTTCTTGCTCCTTTAACAATGATTAAATGGCCATATATTTGAGGGCGTGTGTTAGGATTATCAACTTTATTCCTTTGGTCTGTGGATTTGTCTTTATTCCAATGCGATGCTGTTTTAATTATTACCACTTTGTAGTTGGGGAAGGTGATGCCTCCCATCTTTCCCCCCCAACGATTATCTTAGTTATTCGTGGGGGTTTATTGTTTCATATGGATTTCAGGAGTGTTTGATCAATTTCCTTGAAATATGTCATGGGTATCCTTATAGGCACAGCATTGAACCTGTATAATGCTTTGGTGACTATTGCCATTTTGACAATGGTAATTTTCCCAACCCATGAGCAGGGGATGTGTTTCCATTTCCTCATATCCTCTTTAATTTCTTGAAGTAGCATTTTGTAGTTTTTTTTGTATGGGTCCTTTACCTCTGTCGTTAAAGTGATTCCATGTTACTTGATTTTCTGTGGCACAATTATGAATGGGATTGCTTTATTCATATTACTTTCTTCTCTCTCATTGTTTGTGTATTGGAAAGCCGTAGACTTTTGTGTATTCTTTTTATTAATATCCTGCGACTTTATTATACAAGTCTGTTGTTTCTAGGAGCTTCTTGGTAGAAGCTTTAGGGTTCTCTAAGTATAGAATTATATTATCTGCAAATAGTGAGAACTTGATTTCTTTCTTTCTCATCTTGATGTCCTTAATATCTTTTTCTTGCCTAACTGCTATGGCAAGAACTCACAGTACAATATTAATAGAAGTGATGAGAGTGGGCATCCTTGTCTTGTCCCTGATTTTAGAGAGAATGCCTTTATTTTTTCCTCACGGAGAATAGTGCTTGCCATGGGCTTGTGGTAGATGGGTTTGACTCTATTGAGGAAAGCTCTTTCTATTCCAATTTTGCCAAGAATTTTCATCATTAATGGGTGCTGGATCTTGTCAAATACTTTCTCTGCATCTATTGATATGACCATATGGTTTTTATATTTTCTTTTGTTGATTTTATGGGTTATGTTGATTGACTTGTGAATATTAAACCATCCTTGTATCCCTGGAATGAAACCCGCTCTGTGTATGGTCTTTTTGATGAGTTGTTGGATTCTATTTGCTAATATTTTGTTGAGAATTTTTGAATCCATGTTCATCATGCATATTGGCCTGTAATTTTCTTTTTTTGTTTTGTCTCTGTCTGTTTTTTGAATCAGGGTGATATTTGCCTCATAGAAACTGTTTAGGAGTGTTTATGTTTCTTCAATTTCCTGGAAAAGTTTGAAAAGGACTGGCAATTGGTCCTCTTTAAATGTTTGAAAGAATTCACTGGTGAATCCATCCATCTGAAGTTGGGCTTTCATTTTGGGGAAGACTTTTTTTTAATTGTTATTCTTTAATTTTTTTATATTATTGAATCACTGTGAGATACAGTTACAAGCTTTCATGTTTGAGTTACAATCTTACAATGATTAAACACCCATCCATCCACCAGTGCACATTTCCCACCACCAATCTCCCCAGTATACCCCCCCTTTCCAACCCTCCCCCTGCTTTCATGGCAAACAATTTCCTCCACACTCTCTATACTTTTAGGTATTATGGTTTGCAATACAGATACTGAGAGGTTATTATGTTTAATCCTTTATCTACTTTCAGCACACATCTCCTGTCCCAAATGATTCCTCCTAACATCATTTTCTTAGTGATCCCTTCTCTATTCCTGCTGCCTTCTCTTTGGGGAAGAATTTTCATTATTGTTTCAATTTCCTTAGTAGTGATAGGTATATTCAGGTATTTCAAATCTTCTTGATTCAGCCTTGGAAGATTATAGGAATCCAGGAATTTATCCATTTATGTCAGGTTCTCTTGTTTTGTGACATACTACTTCTCAAAGTAATCTCTAATAATCTTTTGAATTGTTTTGGTTTCTGTTTTCATTTCTGACTAAGTTCATTAGGGCTCTCTTTCTCTCTCTTTTGAGTCTTGCTTTCGGTTTATCAATCTTGTTTATTTTCTCAAACAACCAACTCTTGGTTTTCAAAGAGTTTTCGAAGACAGGCATCTTTTTGTGGCTATCTCTCTCTCTCTCTGTGTTCCTCGCACAATCATGGTGGTGCTGAACCTGTCGATCGTATTCTTCCTCCATGTTGTCAATGACAGCATCTTCCCATGTTGCCACAATAGTGCCAAAGAGCTCTCTGTTGCTGGTCGTTCTGGGAGTTCTCTTCTGAAACTTTGCAGTCCTTTCTCCTTGCTCCGTGAAGTAGAGTTTTGCATGAAGAAGATGGTTGTCCAATCCCGTTTGGAATTTTGGGACAACAGCGACATCGGTCAGGCAAAAGTGTTGATTGAATAAGATGTGGTCAGTTTCATTGTGGAACCGTCCACCGGGAGATTCCCTTGTCCAATGTTTAGATTCGGCCTTTGGGAACTGTGAGTTACCATGGATGGTCTTGGTCGACTTGATGAACTCAGACAGTCTCTTAGCCTGTTTGTTCCATTCTAGGCCATGGGTCTCGATGTGGAGTTCTTCGGCTGTTCTTCTCAGTCCTATCTTGGCATTAAATCACCAATAATGATCTTGTAGAAGGTGTGGTCTTCTTTATAGAACTTATCCAGTTCCATGTAGAAATTCTCAATTTCTTCTTCATCATAAATGGATGTTTGTGCATAGACAACAAAGATAGAAACTGCCTGCAGTGATCCACATCTATTCCAGTGTAATCATCTGATTAGGTTGTTAGGCATTTGAATGAATCAATGCTTATGGCCAAGTTCATGTTGACAAGGACACCAACCCCACCCACCCCTCTGTTGTCACATGTTCCAAGGAACAGTTCTTCTCCAGTGTCAAGAACGGTGTGATGTGATGGATGTCTTTTCGTCTTGGTCAGACCAATGATGTTGCACTTGATCTTTTGCGCTTGCACCATCAGGTCCTCGATGGATGCATCCAATGCCAGCGTACATGCATTGAAAGTACAGACAGTCATTTAGTCCTTCATTTTGGCAGCTTAGTTCAGTCTTGAGATTTTATCAGCCTCTTCTTCCTCATCCTTCTTAACTCTGCCATATTGGTGGGCAGGGGAATGAATAGGGAGCTAAAAGAAACAATGGAAAAAACTACCAATAAAATACAAGAGGATTTGAGAGGAGAAATAAGAAAAATGCAAACAAAATTACAAAATAAATGACAGATCTGAAAAACCTAGAAGGTGAAACGAAAAATTCAGTGGAGGGCCTCAGCAGCAGAGTAACAGCTGCTGAGGACAGAATCAGTGAGATCCAAGATGAGGTGCAGAGAATCTCCAGAAAATAGCAGAAAATGGAAAACAGTCTCAAAATTAAGCAGCAGATGTCAAGAGAAAACTGAGATGAAGCCAAGAGGAATAATACAATAATCATTGGAGTCCCAGAAGGACAGGAAGAAAACCCTGATGAATAAGAAACTGTCAAAGGCATCATTGCTGAGACATTCCCAGAGCTGAAGAGCACATGAGTCCATATTCAGGAGATCCCAAGGGTACCACCTAGAAGAAATCCAAATAAAAATACTCCAAGACACATCCTTATCAGAATGATGGACAGAGATAAAATTCTAAAAGCAGCAAGATCAAACAAAGAAAGAAATTGCTTATGAAAGAGTATCCTTAATATTTACAGCTGACTAATCTGATAAAAACCTTAGGACCTGAAGATAGTGGTGGGATATATTGAAAATACTGAATGAAACAAGCGCCTCACCAAGAATACTTTATCCAGCAGACTTTTGTTCATATTGGAAGGAATAACACACAGCTTCACAGACAAACAGCTCAGGAACTTCATAGACTCAAAACCATGGCAAGAAGAAAAACTAAATGGACTACTTTAAGATGACAAGTCCCTCAAATACACCAAACTTCGACAAAAAGACAGGGAAAAAACCCTATAACAATAATGTCTTTCAATGTCAATGGGAAAAACACACCATATTAAAAGACGCAGAGTGGCAGGATGGATCAGAAAATTGAAACCAACATATATATGTATATACATATGTATATACATATATACATATACACACATGCATATACATATGCGTATATATACATATACATTTATATACATATACATATATATGTATATACATGTATACATGTATACATATATATTTATATATAGAACCCATCATCCCCAAAAAGCTGAATTCACATTCTTCTCAAGTGCACATGGGACATTTTCCAAGATAGACCACATATTGGGCCACAAAATATACCTCCATAAAACTAAGAAGATAGAGATTGCATCAACAATCTTTTCAGACCATGATACATTGAAAATAGATACACTGAATTACACATACAAACAGAAAATCAAATCAAACATCTGAAAATTAAATTGCTTACCATTGAACAACCAGTTACTTAGAAAGAAAATCAAAGAGGGAATTAAAAGATTACTGGAAACAAACGAGAATGAAGACACGAGTAAGCAGAATTATTAGACATGGCAAAAACTGTGTTAAAAAGAAAGCTTTATAAGCATTCCTCAGAAATGAAGGCTACAATCTCTATCATTCAGCTTTTATGGGATAATGTGTCATATATGTATATATATATATATATCAATACTCTCCAAAGCATTATAAAGATTCAATGTGGTCCCTATAAGGATACCCATGATATTCTTCAAAAAGATCAAAAAAACACATTTGAAATTCATCTGGAACAATAAACTCACATGAATAGATAAAGCAATCCTTGGGGAAAATGAAGATAGGAGGCATCACCTCTCCCAACTTCAAACTGTACTACAAACAGTAGTAATTAAAACAGTATGGCATTGGACTAGAACATACCTGCAGACCAATGGAACAGTGTTGATTATTCTGCCACAGACTCTCAAATATATGACCACTTAATCTTTGACAAAGGAGCAAGAAATGTGAACTGGAGCAAGCAAAGCCTCTTCAAGAAATGGTGCTGGGAAACTGGACAGGTATTTCCAAAAAAAATAAGCCCAGACCTCTATCAAATGTTAGGCACAAAAGTCAGATCAAAGTGAATTAAAGATCTCATATCAGACCTGAATCCAGAAGGTACTTGGAGGAAAATTTAGGTAAAACTCTCCAATACAATGAAGCTAAAGGAATCTTTAAGGATGAAACACTACTGACCAAGCAAGTGGGAACAAATGTAAACAAATGGGACTACATTAAACTAAGAAGCTTCTGCACCTCAAAATAAACAGTGACCAAAGTAGAGAAAGAGCCCACTGAATGAAAAAATCATTTAACCAATACGCATCAGTTAACAGGTTAATATTCATGATATACAGGACACTGGTAGAACTGTACAAGAAAAAATCCTCCATTCCCATTAAAAAATGAGGAGAAGAAATGAACAGAAACTTTCACAAGAAAGAAATACAAATGTCCAAAAAGCACATGAAAAAAATTGCTATATAACTAATTATCAGGGAGATGCAAACCAAAACAACAATGAAACATTATCTTTCACCATAAAGACTGGCACACATAAAAAAGAACAACTGCAACCAGTGCTGGCATGGATGTGGGGGGAAAGGGGCACTCTGTAATTGTTGGTGGGAATGCTGACTGGTTCAGATTTTCTGGAAAACAATATGGGCACTCATAAAAAAGATAGAAATTGTGCTTTCATATGACCCAGCAGAACTACTTCTGGGAATATATCCAGGGGGTGCAAAAAGGCAGCGTAGATAGGACACCTGCACCTGTATTTTTGTTGCAGCACTGTTCACAGTAGCCAGAATCTGGAAACAACCAGAGTTTCCAAGAACAGAGGACTGGTTGAAGAAACTATGGTACATGAGCACAGTGGAATACTAATACAGCTGTTAGGAAAGATGAAGTCATGGAATTTTCGTATAAGTGGATGGACATGGAGAGTTTCATGTTAAGTGAAATGAGTCAGAAAGAACTGGACAGACCGCATGACTGCATTCATTTGTGGAATATAAAATGTCATAATATGAGTTTATCACCCAAGGACAGTAGAGACAAGGGCCAGAAAGATTGCTCCACAGTTGGAAGCCTGCATCTTGAGCTGGGAGAGAAAGCAGGTGAGATAGAGAAGGAATCAATAAGTCCATGATGGTTAGAGGGATTGCTCGGGATGGGAGTTGTGTGCTGAAAGTAGATAAAGGACCAAACACGATGGCCTTTCAGTATCTTTATTGTAAACCATAATGCCCAAAATTAAAGAGAGAGCAAGAAGAAAATTGTGTGTGGTAGAGTCAAGGGATGGTGTGGGATAGGGTTGATGGATGGGATACTGGAGATATTGGTGGTGAAAAATGTACAGGGAGGGACAGGTGTTCGATCATTGTATGACAAGCTCAATGATAAAAGCTCTCTGACTGTATCTCATGGTGATTCAATTAAAATAATTAAATTAAATTTAAGAAGTGAAGTCGTGAAATTTACTTGTAAGTTGGATGGATACCGAGAGTATCATACTGAATGAAATGAGTCAGAGGGAGAGGGACAGACTTAGAATTGTTTGACTCATTTTTTGCAAATTAAAAAATCATAGCAAGAGACATACCCAAGTACATTGGAAACAAGGCCAGAAAGAATCATCCATGGTTGAAAGTTTGCCACAGGTAGTTGTGGGGTGAGGGCAGTTAGAATAGAGACAGAACCACTATGACAATGATAGTTGAAAATAATCATTCTTAACAAGAATTGAGTACTGAAAGTAGATAAAGGAACAAACCTCATAAACTTTAGTGTCTCTATTGTGACCCACAATGCCCAAACGAAAAGAGAGTTAGAGAGAGATAGTGAGAGAGAGAGGAAGAGGAGGAGAAGAATAAGGAGGAGGAGGAAGAAAAAGGGTAAGGAGAAAAAGGAGAAGGAGAAAAAGGAGAAGGAGAAAAAGGAGAAGGAGAAGGAGGAGGAGGAGGAGGAGGAGGAGAAGAAGAAGAAGAAGAAGAAGAAGAAGAAGAAGAAGAAGAAGAAGAAGAAGAAGAAGAAGAAGAAGAAGAAGAAGAAGAAGAAGAAGAAGAAAAAGAAGAAGAAGAAGAAGAAGAAGAAGAAGAAGAAGAAGGAGGAGGAGGAGGAGGAGGACGACGAGGAGGACGAGGACGAGGACGAGGACGAGGACGAGGACGACGAGGACGACGAGGAGGAGGAGGAGAAGGAGAAGGAGAAGGAGAAATAGGAGGATGAGGAGAAATAGGAGGATGAGGAGGATGAAGAGGATGAGGAGGATGAAGAGGATGAGGAGGGTGAAGAGGAGGAGGAGGAAGAGGAGAAGGAGAAGGAAGAGGACGATGAAGAGGAGGAGGATGAAAAGGAGGACGAGGAGGAAGTGGAGGAGGAGGAGAGGAGGAGGAGGAGGAGGAAGAGGAGGAAGAGGAGAGGAGGAGGAGGAGGAAGAGGAGGAAGAGGAGAGGAGGAGGAGGAGGAAGAAGAGAACTTGCAATTTAGGTAGGCTTGGGGGAGAGGAGATGGGAGGGAAACTGGGGACCTTAGTGGTTGGAAATGTACACTGGTGAAGGCACAGGTGACAGAACATTGCATGACTGAAACCCAATCTGAACAACTTTGTAACTGACTCACCGTGATTCAAATATATATACACATATATACATATGTATGTATATATACACAAAATTATATGTTTAAATAAAATGAGACTTAAATAAATATATGTAAATATATATGTGACCACCCAAAATAAAATTTTACCACAAAACTTGAGCATCCATATGAAAAATTGAAAAGAAAAAGTCTGAAATATTTTACATCCTATTGTGAACAACTTGGCGAGACTATGTTTTACTTTAGATGTGTATTTAAATAGGAAATGCTATACAAATAGGTTTGAAGATTTTTTTCTTCTTTTCTATATGACCATTGAATTTGAATCCTGTCTATCGTTACAAGGAACACATACACACAAGCGGCTACTCTATTCTTTGTCAAAGTAACATTTAGAAATCTCTGTTCTTTTCTCTGAACCACTATAACCCAAGAATCTAATTTGATGCTTCACAAATATTCCCTTCCATATCCTGACATTTATTTTTAAATTCTGTGAAAGCACCAGCTCACAGGATGTTGCATTTGCTATTATTTTTTTTTCTGCTGTTTTCCAGCTGTTTGAAATATGTTGTGGCTTTGACTTCTTCAAACTATCTCCTGTGATGAAGATTACTTTAATTGCTTGTTTATGGAACATTCAGTCAGAGACAGAATATGCTGTAACAATTACCAATAGGTAAAATGCTGACATTTTACACTCCTTGTTATTTCATTAGCAGTTTCTTAGGACTTGTTTGTCCTTTATTTTTCCTTGAAGCCAGAGTGTCCTTTGAATATTTGTGATTTGTTTCATTATTTTCCTAACGAACCATTTCATGGTCAGAGGAAAAGACCAGTTATCTTTGAAACAACATTTGATAATAATTTACTGGACCTACTATATGATAGACTCTGGTCTATAAGCAGACGAGACCGATGTGAACATTTTATACTTGTTTTTGCTTCTGATGTACTTATATTTTAGTGGATGAAATAAAAAATAGACAGGTAAACAAATCAATCTGAGGCAATTTCACATAATGACAACATTATGAGGAAAATAAAAGAACAACTAATTTTTTGTTTCCTCTTCTGCAGAGGTATGTTATATACACATAAAAGGAGAAAAGTTACATACATTTATATTCAATTTTTCTTCCTTGTATGCCCAAAATTTATCAGAGAATAAGTATTCTTATTTATGTCCCTTGTTTCTTAGTCATATATATACCTTAGAGATAATTTTCTCGTATAAATGAATCTCTTTATTTCTGTTTATAGCACTTCATTGTGCAGACATGCATACTTATTTCACTGACTCCTGCTTTGGGAATTTAGGTTATTTATAGTATTTTGCTTTTACAACCAGAATTCTGAAATTTATTTTAAAGAAAATTTCTTTTACATAATTTTTCAAATGCAAAAATATATCTGTGGTGTAGATCTCTAAAAACAGAATGGTTGGATGGAAGGTATTTATAATTTTATAATTTATAAATTATATTTTTAATTTCAGGTATTGATAATTTTTAGAAAAATGCATTCTAGCTATACATATTATAAATAAGCAACATAAATGCATAATAAATCTTTGAAAGAGTCAAAATTGCACATAAAGAAAATAAATTCCTTCTCAAACCTCTTTTCTCTGACTACCGAATTCACCTCTTCAGACAGAGCAAAAGTTACTGTTCCTCGCTTGATTCTTGTAAGATACTTCAGAGGCATTAGATTATTATGTATATATATTTGTGCTTGGATCATAGCATTATGCCCTGGAACACCATTAGTAGAGTGCTTGTCCTTTGGTTCTCTCTACAACTTTATTTTCAGGGGAAAGGCTATAGAAATTTGTGTTTCATTAAACGTTGATTTACAATATACAGTTTTTAGGTGGGTTGGAGCGATAGCCCAGCTAGTAGGGCATTTGCCCCTCTTTTCAAGCCCGGCAAGCTGCCGAGAGTATCTTGTCCACACGGCAAAACCTGGCAAGCTACCCATGATGTATTCAACATGCCAAACACAGTAACAACAAGTCTAACAATGGAGACGTTACTGGGCCTGCTCGAGCAAATCGATGAACAACGGGAGGGCAGTGCTATAGTGCTACAGTTTTCAGGTATACAGAAATAAATAAATCAAGATCTGTGTATATTATATTATACTTGCCACCAAAAGTTTAGTTTCTGTCCATCACCTGTCCAGCACCAACTTAAAATGCCCTTTTCCTTCCAGTAATCAATACTCCACTTAGAGTTTTTGTTTATGATAAATGGATTACATCACATGGTATTTGTATTCCTCCATGTGGCATACTTCACTTAGTGTTAATGTCCTCCAGATCCTTGTTGCTGTTGCAATGTTGCATATGGCAAGATTTATTTTTTTAAAAAATCCCTACATAGTATTCAATTGTGCCACAGGATTTCATAAAATAATTTCAAATGTCCTCCTTTCCTTTTCTGCTTGTACATCCTAGGATTCTCCTCTAAAACTCACCAATATTATTTAATTTTATTAAGGGCCACTACAGAGGTGCCCTGGTCCACCCCCGACAGTGTTCTTCTCAGTGGTCTAAGCCAGTGGCTTGGACGTCAGGCTGCTCATAAGTGCTGCTCAGAGCCCAGTAGGACTTGGGCTCATCAATCAATTAATCACTTCATCACTTAACTTCCTGTTAGTCATCGATTTGCTCGAGCGGGCGCCAGTAATGTCTCCATTTGTCCCTGTCGCGTGCTAGTGTAGCCCAATGGCATCTGTTCACTCCGGGACATGAAGGCTCCGGGAACATGAAGGGCCTCAAACCGATCATTCATGATCTTGACGAAGAAGTCTGACCATCTGGTAGGTGGGCAGCCACGCGGTCTTTTGATATCCCATGGAATCCAGTCGGTAACAGCTCTAGTCCAGCGGTCGTCTTTAAATCTCATTACGTGACCAGCCCATCTGATTTTCGACACCTTGGCAAATGAGACAGCGTCCCTGATTCTTGATCATCGACGGATATCAGAACTCCGGATTCTTTCTCTCATTTGAGTGAAACGTCATATTCCAAGCATAGCTCTTTCTATTCTTCTTTGGGAAACCTGAATAGCGTTCTCATCTTGTTTGCGTAGGGCCCAGGTCTCTGAGGCATATGTTAATGCAGGAAGAACAGTGGAATCAAAGAGATGTGCCCGGAGCCAGAGGTTCTTCGTCCTCTGAGCTATTTCTTCGACGTTCTTTTTTTTTTTTTTTTGAGATTTCAAGATGTAACTTTCTTTATTTTTTTATCTATTTTGGTTTTCTAGTTAACTTTTTTTTTAATTTATTTATTTATTTTTTTACAGTTGTAGATTTACAATTTTTTTTGTGCTTGGGCTTCAATTATACAATGATCAGATACCCATCCCTCCACCAGTGCCCGTTTTTCACCACCATGGATAATATCCCTCCCACCCCCATCCCCCCATTCCCCCCTGCCTCTGTGGCAGGGCAATCCCCTGTGTTCTCTCTCTCCGTTTGGGTGTTGTGGTCTGCAAAAGAGGCATTGAGTGGCAAACATGTTCAGTCCATAGTCAATTTCGACATGCATCTCCCCTCCTGGGAGGATCCTCCAAACATCCTTTATTTGGTGCTCCCTTCTCTATCTGAACTGCCCTTTCCTCTAGGATACCCGGCTGGCCTCTAAGTTATGGAGTAATCCTCCTGGTGCTGATCTCAGCTATTCTTGGGTAATAATCTCATACTTTGTTACTTTATATCCCCCAGATGAATGCAATCTTTCTATGTCTATCCCTCTCTTTCTGACTCATTTCGCTTAGCATGATACTTTCCATATTGTACCACTTGTATGTAAATTTCAAGACTTCATCTTTTCTAACAGCTACATAGTACTCCACTGTGTAGATGTACCAAAGTTTCTTTAACCAGTCATCTGTTCTTGGGCATTCAGGTTTCTTCCAGTTTCTGGCTATTGTAAAGAGTGCTGCAATGAACAAACAAGTGCAGATGTCACTTCGACTATACATTTTTGCCTCTCTGGGATATATTCCCAGGAGTGGTATTGCTGGGTCAAATGGGAGCTCAATTTCTAATTTTTTGAGAATTGTCCATACTGTTGTCCAGAAGGGCTGAACCAGTGGACATTCCCACCAACAGTGAAGGAGTGTCCCTTTCTCGCCACATCCACGCCAGCATTGGTTGCTTTTGTTCTTTTGAATGTGGGCCAGTCTCTGAGGTGTGAGATGGTATCTCATTGTGGTTTTGATCTGCATCTCTCTGATGATTAATGATGTAGAGCATTTTCTCATGTGCTTTTTTGCCATTCGGATTTCTTCTTTGAGAAAGTTTCTGTTCATTTCATTGCCCCATTTTTGGATGGGGTTGGATGTTTTCTTCTTGTGGAGTTTAACCAGTATTTTGTATATCCTGGATATCAACCCCTTGTCAGATGTGTATTCGGCGAATATCCTTTCCCATTCTGTAGACTGTCTTTGTACTTTGGTCACTGTTTCTTTGGAGGTGCAGAAGCTTCTTAGTTTAAGATAGTCCCATTTATCTATCTCTGTTTTCACTTCCTCGGCCAGTGGCATGGCATCTTTGAAGATACCATTAGCTTCAATGTCATGGAGGGTTTTGCCAACTTTATCTTCAATGTACCTTATGGTTTCTGGTCTGATGTTGAGGTCTTTAATCCATTTTGATCTTACTTTTGTACATGGTGTTAGGCAGAGTTCTGAGCCTATTTTTTTGCATGTAGCCGTCCAATGATGCCAACATAATTTATTAAAGAGGCTTTCCTTACTCCACTTCACATTACTTGCACCTTTATCAAAGATTAGATGATCATATGATTGAGGGGAGATGTCAGTGTATTCAACCCTGTTCCATTGGTCTGCAGTTCTGCCTTTGTTCCAGTACCATGCTGTTTTAATTATTACTGCTTTGTAGTACAGTTTGAAGTTCGGGAGGTTGATTCCTCCCATTTTCTTTTTCCCAAGAATTGCTTTAGCTATTCATGGGGGCTTATTGTTCCATATAAATTTCAGGAGTGTTTGCTCCATTTCTTTGAAGAATGTCATGGGTATCCTTATAGGGATTGCATTGAATTTATACAATGCTTTCGGTAGTATTGCCATTTTGACAATGTTAAGTCTCCAGACCCATGAGCAGGGGATATCTTTCCATTTCCTCATGTCCTCTTTTATTTCCTGAAGTAGCGTTTTGTAGTTTTCTTTGTACAGGTCCTTTACTTCCTTAGTTAAGCTGATTCCTAGGTACTTGATTTTCTGGGGCACAATTGTGAACGGGATTGTTTTTTTCATGTTGCTTTCTTCTCTCTCACTGTTTGCGTATAGGAAAGCCATGGACTTTTGGGTATTGATTTTATAACCTGCAACTTTACTATACGAGTCTATTGTTTCTAGGAGTTTTTTGGTGGAAGTTATTGGGTTCTCTAAGTAGAGTATCATATCATCTGCGAATAGTGAGAGCTTGATTTCTTCCTTTCCTACCTGAATGCCCTTAATATCTTTTTCTTGCCTAATCGCTATTGCAAGTACTTCCAGTACTATATTGAACAGCAGTGGAGAGAGTGGGCATCCCTGTCTCGTCCCTGATCTTAGAGGGAAGGCTCTCAGTTTTTCCCCATTGAGGATGATGCTTGCTGTAGGCTTGTGGTAGATGGCTTTAATTATGTTGAGGAAGGTCCCCTCTATACTCATTTTGGCTAGGGTTTTCATCATAAAGGGGTGCTGGATCTTGTCAAATGCTTTCTCTGCATCTATTGATATAATCGTATGCTTTTTATCTTTTCTTTTGTTGATTGATTGATTTTCGAATGTTAAACCATCCTTGCATCCCTGGGATGAATCCTACTTGGTCATGGTGTATGATCTTTTTGATGAGTAGTTGGATTCTATTTGCTAGTAGTTTGTTGAGGATCTTTGCATCTGTGTTCATCAGGGATATCGGCCTGTAATTCTCTTTCTTTGTGGTATCTCTGTCTGCTTTTGGTATCAGTGTGATATTTGCTTCGTAGAAACTGTTTGGAAGTGTTTTTGATATTTCAATTTCGTGGAAAAGCTTAAAGAGCATTGGGAGTAAGTCCTCTTTAAAGATTTGGAAGAATTCACTAGTGAATCCATCCGGGCCAGGACTTTTGTGCTTGGGGAGACTTTTTATTACCAGTTCAATTTCCTTGATGGTGATAGGTCTGTTCAGGTATTCCAGGTCTTCTTGGTTCAGCCTTGGGAGTCTGTAGGAGTCTAGGAATTTATCCATTTCCTCGAGGTTTTGATGTTCCGTGGCATAAAGCTTCTCAAAGTACTCCCTGAGGATCCTCTGAATTTCTGTGGTTTCTGTTGTAATGACCCCCTTTTCATTTCTGATTCGGTTTATTAGGGTTTTCTCTCTCCCTTTCTTTGTGAATTTTGCTAGCGGCTTATCGATCTTGTTAATTTTCTCAAAGAACCAGCTTTTGGTTTCATTGATCTTTCGGATTGTTTTTTGGGTTTCCATCTCATTAATCTCTGCTCTGAGTTTTATTATTTCCTTTCTCCTGTTCGGGTTGTGCTCCTTTTTTTGGTCCTTCTCCAAGCTCTTAAGCTGTGAGGTTAGGTTACTTATGTGTGTTCGCTGCTCCTTCCTGAGGAATGCTTGTAGAGCTATAAACTTTCCTCTTAACACAGCCTTTGCTGTGTCCCATAAGTTTTGGTAACTCGTGTTCTCATTTTCATTCGTTTCTAGGAATCTTTTGATTTCCTCCTTGATTTCCTGTCTAATCCACTCGTTGTTCAATAGTGCACTGTTTAATTTCCAGTTGTTTGATTTAGTTTTCTGTTTTTCTGTGTGATTTACTTCTAATTTCAGCGCATTATGGTCTGAGAAGATTGTTGATACAATCTCTATCTTCTTAATTTTATGGAGCCATGTTTTGTGGCTCAGCATGTGGTCTATCTTGGAGAATGTTCCATGGACGCTTGAGAAGAATGTGTATTCAGCTTTTTGTGGATGAAGTGTCCTATATATATCTACTAAGTCCCTTTCTTCCATTGTTTCCCTCAAATGAAGTATGTCCTTGCTAAGCTTGAGTCTGGTTGATCTATCAAGAGGTGACAAAGCAGTGTTGAAGTCTCCCACTAATATTGTGTTGCTATTGATGTCTTTTTCCAAATCTATGAGTAGTTGTTTTAAGTACTTTGCTGGTCTCTCATTAGGTGCATATACATTTATTATTGTAAGTTCTTCCTGTTGTACAGATCCTTTGATCAATAAGAAATGGCCTTCACTGTCTCTTATGACCTTCCTCACTCTGAAATCGATGTGGTCTGATATAAGGATGGCTACCCCAGCTTTTTTATGGGAGCTGTTTGCCTGTAGGATTGTTTTCCAGCCTTTGACTCTGAGTCTGTGTTTGCTTTGACTATTGAGATGCGTTTCTTGCAGGCAGCAGAATGTTGGGTTCAATTTTCTAATCCATCCTGCCACTCTATGTCTTTTAATTGGTGCGTTTAGCCCATTGACGTTGAGAGAGATTATTGTTATGGGATTTTGTCCCATTGTTCTGTTAAAATTTGTTGTATGTGAGGGGCCTTTCTTGCCTTAAAGTAGCCCATTTAGTTGTTCTTGTAACCATGGTTTTGAGTCTATGAAGTTCCTGAGCTGTTGTTTGTCTGTGAAACTGTGTGTTGTTCCTTCTATTATGAATGAGAGTCTCGCTGGGTAAAGTATTTTTGGAGAGGTATTTATTTCATTGAGTTTTTTCACTATGTCCCACCACTGTTTTCGGGCCATGAGGGTTTCATCAGAAAAATCAGCTGTGAATTTTAAGGATGCTCCTTTTTAAGAGATTTCTTTCTTCGATCTTGCTGCTTTCAGAATTTTGTCTCTGTCTAAGGTTTTGGTCATTTTGATCAGAATGTGTCTTGGGGTATTTTTATTCGGATTTCTTCTAGCTGGTACCCTTCGGGCCTCCTGAATGTGGTCACAAGTTTTCTTCAGCTCTGGAAACGTTGTAGCAATGATGTCTTTGACAGTTTCTTCTTCATCAAGGTTTTCTTCCTGTCCCTCTGGGACTCCAATAATTCTTATGTTACCCCTCTTGGCTTTATCCCGATCTTCTCTTGCCATCTGTTCGCGAATTGTGAGTCTCTTTTCCATTTTCTGCTCTTTTCTGGAGAGTCTCTGAACTTCATCTTCGAGTTCACTGATTCTGTTCTCAGCAGCTGTTACTCTGCTGCTGAGGCCTTCCACTGAGCTTTTCAATTCACCTACGAGATTTTTCAGGTCTGACATTTCTGATTGCATTTTCCTCATTTCTGCCTTCAGATCCTCTTGTCTTCTATTGGCATTGCTTTCCATTGTTTCTTTTAATTCCCTAAGCATCCTAAGTAGCTCCCTCCTGAATTCCTTGTCAGAGAGGTTGTCTAACACTACAGTACTGTTGGTGTCATCTGGGCTAGACTCTTCAATATGAAAGTTTGGTGGGCTTTTGCGTTGCTTTACCATTGTGAGAGGTGTGGTTTAGTCCTTCACGTTCACTGTTACTATTCTGATTGATATGCAGTGTGAGTTAAGATAGGCTTATGAGTTACTGGCTACTGTGTTTCTAGTGGCTGAGCTAAACTAGAGAAGTTTCCATCTAAGAAGGTAACTTATGGTTCCTATGGCATACGTAGTGGGAAAATATTTCGCGGCCGCGTTAGTGGCTGCGGCTCCGGAAAGAGTCCCTGGCACTGGCGAGGAGTTGGGAACATCTCCTGTTTGGAATTGGAGCCGTTCAGCTTTGTTGCCCAGAGCTGGGCCTCCGTGCCCATCCCGCGCAGCTCAGGGGTTGAAAACCGGCTGTCTAGGGGCTGGATCTAGGTGCGCATGCCCAGAAAGGGTCCCAGGCCCTTGGAGGCGGGCTGTACCTGTTTGAAATTGGAGCCGTTCAGCTTTGTTGCCCAGAGCTGGGCCTCCGTGCCCGTTCCGCGCAGCTCCTTCTTCGACGTTCTTGAAGGCGTTCCAAACTGCTCTCTTCCTCCTGCGCAGCTCGGGTGCCAGGTCATTTGTCATGTTGACCTCTCGACCTAGGTACACATAGCTGTTGCATTCGGAGATGGTCATTCCGTTGAGAGTGAATGGGGCGTCAGGAATGAGGCTGTTTCTCATAAACATTGTCTTCATAAGATTCAGCTGTTGTCCTACCTTTCCACACTCACAGTCAAAGTTGGCCAGCATTTGTGCCGCTTGGCTGATGTTTGGTGTTATTAAAACAATGTCATCAGCAAAGCGGAGGTGGTGTAGTTGCCGACCATCTATATTCACTCCCATTCCTTCCCATTCCTTCCCATTCCAGTCGTCGCATGATGTTCTCGAGGGTGGCACTGAAGAGTTTCGGTGAAATGGTATCACCCTGCCGCGCCCCTCTTTTGACATCAACGATCACTTCTTTGTAGAATGGTGAGATCCTGGTAGTGAATCCGCAATACAGCTCAAGGAGGATCCTCATGTATTAGGCTTGAATGCCCTGATTGGCTAGGGCTTCAATGACCGCTTCCGTCTCAACAGAATCAAAGGCCTTCTTTAAATCAATGAACGTTAAACAGAGCGGCATCTTGAACTCCTGAGAAACCTCAATGAGCTTGGTTATTGTATGGATATGGTCGATTCCGCTGAATCCTTTGCGGAACCCGGCTTGCTCGCATGGTTGTCCTTCATCTAGTGTTCTGCCAATCCTATTTATGATGACTCGAGTGAACAACTACTTCCACTACCCAGCCGTCGCCACATTTCAGGACGCTTTCCGGACCAGCGCGGCCGCTTTGTGGCTGCGCAACACATCATAAGACACTAAATACCCATCTTTCGGAATTGTCATACCGTATTTGATAGGGGTCAAATATGGTAACACCTACAAGGGTGATTAGAGGTCGCCCCAAAATCCTCTATCCCTCTCGGAAAGACTGGCAAGCTACCGAGAGTATTCCGCCCGCATGGAAGAGCCTGGCAAGCTATCCGTTGTGTATTCGATATGGGCTCATCAATACATCCTAGAATACTGAGAGGTGATGGAGTTCCAGAGAGCAAACTCTAGGTCTTGAATCACCACCTAGGGACCCGTGTTTCCTTAATAAACCATTAAAGGCTCCTTAAGCAAAGTTGCATGTGTGTGTGTGTGTGTGTGTTTCTTCTATTACCTGTGTCCACTGAATTATAGGTTAGTGATTGGTTCTCCTCTTTAAGTGATGTGCTCTCTGAGAAATGGTTTAGCAGAGGTGAAACTCCTTGATGGATTTACTTTTTGAGTAAATTTATTTTTCTATCTTCTCACATAACTGTTTAGATAAGTTTAGAATACTAAGGGAAAAATACTTTTCTTCAGAATTTTGAAGGCCTTCTTTCTTTGTCTGTTTTTAGGGATACTGTTGAAGATAGGCCAGGACCCAGAGACTATAAAACCCAGCTCGCGGAAGAGAACAGTGCAGAATCTACTGCTTCCGCACCTGGCTGTCCTCACTGGAGTCCCTTGGAGGAGGGTGGATTGAGTTTCCCTCCCCATCCTGAGCAGAGCCCCGGCAGCTAAAGACCTTTGGTTCCAGCCACAGCCATGCTCAAGACCACTTTCCACACGTTCGGATGAGCCTCATGCATGAAGGAACCGGCTGAGGAACCCAGGTGTGCGGGACCCGGGCCGTAGATCTCCAAGCCTGCTCGGATTGGGACTAGGCCTCCTCCACCCAGATTCCCCATCTTCCAGTATGTAGGCATTACACTCACCAACTGCCGCTGGTGCTGTATAATCTCATCAACGGCCAAGACCCAGAGACTCTAAAACCCAGTTCCCAGAAACACGTGGCTGCATCTTATTATCTAGTTCTTATTCTGGAGAACCTAGCAGGCTACCGAAAGTATCCTGCCCACACTGCAGAGTCTGGCAAACTCCCCGTGGCATATTCAATATGCCAAAAAGCAGTAACAATGATGAGTTTCATTCTCCTGACCCTGAAAGAGCCTCGAATGCGGCACTTTCTAAAATCTCAGGGCTAGGGTGAAGGAGACGTTGCTGGTGCCTGCTCGAGGTAATCAATGAACAACAGGATGACAGTGATACAGTTGAAAATTCAAATAATGCTTTGGTTTTGATTACAAATACTTTGGTTTTCTATTTCCTTTCTGTAATTATTAAGATCATTAGTTTCTTAGTGTTTTGTAATTTCACAACGTTGTATCTCAGCATAAGTTGATTTTAATCCAAAGTGCTAATAACTAATCTAAGTATCTAAGTATCTCTCTTAATGTGAAAAACATGTTTTCATTTGAAGTAATTCCTTCTACTTTCTCCACTCTGCCTTTGTGAGTTTTCTATTATTCAGACACAGAAATTTTTGAACTAGTGAGCTTCCAGTTATGTTAACTTTTAATTCCTGGGGGGTGGTAAGAAGAGTGGGCAAAAGTGCTCTGGGAGTACTCTGACTCTGCGCGGGATCCCTCCTGGTGGTGTGTAGGCCACATCTGCAGTGCTGGGGGTTAAGTTGGATCTTTTGTGTTCAAAGGAAATGCCCTACTTTATCTGTATTATCTCTCAAGCCCCTATTCTTATCTGTATCTTTATTCTTATTTTTGTGTCCTTTTACAAAGGTTTTGAAAGGATTCCTTACTTTAGCCTTATGCCTTTACCTTTAAAAGTTTTTGAGGAGGCTGGAGAAATAGCACAGTGGATAGGGCTTTTGTCTTGCATGCAGCCAACCAGGTTCATCCCATATGGTCCCCTGAGCACTGCCAGGAATAATTTCCGAGTGCATGACCTAAGAGTAACCCCTGAGCATCACCAGGTTTGATGGAAAGAAAGAAAGAAAGAAAGAAAGAAAGAAAGAAAGAAAGAAAGAAAGAAAGAAAGAAAGAAAAGAAAGAAATAAAGGGTTTTGGGTTTTTTCTTCCCCTCTCTTCTGCCCTTCCTGCCTCTTTCTCCTTCTTCTACCTCCTCTCCCTCCTTCCTTCTCCTCTTCTTCCTACAGCTTCTCCTCATCCGCACTCTCCTCATCTTCCTTGTTCTCCTCCTTGTCCTCTGACTAGTCTCCCTTCTTTTCCTCATACTCAGCATTGTCCCCTACTCCTCCTCTTCCTCCTCTTCTTCCTCCTTTTGTTCTTTCTCCTCTTCCTCCTCCTCTTTTTCCTCTTCCTTCTTCTCATCCTCCTTTATCTGCTAATCCTGCCTCTCCTCCTGCTACTCCTCTTCCACCACCTCCTTCTCCTTCTCTTTCTTTTTCCTCCTAACATTCCTGGCTTATAGCATTATGTGCTAGCCTCATGGAAGAACATCTATTTCTCTTTCCCTCTCTTTACACACACATGCACACACACACACACATGCACACACACATATCCTTCTTTCTCTTTATTACATTTACAGAAAGACTTTGGAAGACCAGATAATAATGATATTGACAAAAGGAAATGAATGAGTTATCAAATGGTTTCACTCATATGTGGAATATGGGTTACTAACCTACATAAACAATCAATAAACAATAGAACTGACATTTAGATAGTGAAAACCAACGTGATGCCAGAAGAGAAGGAAGGGCAGGTCTGAGGAGTGAGCAGATATTTCTCTTTCGTTGTGGGATGACCCTTGAAATTTGTGGTAGGAGTAGTAACAATAAACACTTTAGAAGTAGGAAGCTACATTTAAAAAAATCCTTTAGTATAATGAACCAATTATAATTAAGTAAAAATAAAAATTTAATAATACAGGAATAGTACAGGGGTTACAGGAGAAGGAGTTACATCACCTAGACCCAGTTCAGTCCCCAGCACTGCATGCTCTCTCCCCAGGCCCCTCACCACAACACACCAAGAACTTCTGGGTACAGCACTGCTGGGCGGGGCCCTGGTGGCCCTCAGCATTGCTTGGCCTGATGTACACTACTACACTGTCCCCAGCTCTGAGCCATTTCAACTTACTAAGTATTTCAGCAATCCCCAAACCCCTTCCTCCTTTGGTGGGACCTCCAAAACACCACTTGGGAGTTTCCACCAAAATTAATAAAATAATACTCATATCCATTAAATTTACTGGAGTAGAAGACAAAATTGTCTTCTCTCAGGATGATTAGAGGCTCAAAGTTAATAATATATATGTGTGGGGCTGGAGAGATAGCACAGCAGGTAGGTCATATGCTTTGCATGAGGCCGACCCAGATTCGATTCTCAGCCTCTCATTATGGCCTCCTGAGAACTACCAGGAGTAATTCCTGAGTGCAGAGCCAGGACTAACCCCTAAGCATTGCTGGGTGTGATCCCGAAAAAGCAAAAATAAATTAAAAATATGTTTATGTGCTCAAAAAAATAAACATAAAGCTTATATAAAATGAGTGAGTCTATAAATCGACTATGTTTATAGTTTATGTTTATTTTTACACTTTTAAATAGTGATTATGTCCCCACATACGGAATAATTGCTGTGTTTGATTTTTATCTATGGATGATATGACATGGGTGTTTGACTACCAAGAGTCCCTGTTCTTCTACGTGTCTCCTCAGCCAGAAAAATATAAATCCCATAGTCCCTTGCATCTAGGTGAGGTCATATGACTAATTCTGTCCCAAAATATATGAACAGATGGTTACTGGCCATTCCCAATTTGGGGTTTAGTACTAGTGAGTGCATATTCCTATATTCATTTTCTTCCTCTCATGAAATCCCTTAGTCACAGGAAGGTAGCAGCCTGGATTCAAGTCAACACTTCAGAAGAAACAAGTCATGAATGGTTCCCCAAGCACCATTAAGAGTAATTCCTGAGTGCAGAGCCAGGAGCAATCCCTGGACATTGTGGGGTGCGACCCAAAAAGCCAAACCATAATGCCCAAAAGTAGAGAGAGAGTATGGGGGAAATTGCCTGCCATGGAGGCACTGGGAGGGTGGAAAAGGGGGGTATACTGGGGAGATTGGTGATGGGGAATATGCACTGGTGGAGGGATAGGTGTCTTATCATTGTGTGATTATAACTTAAACATGAAATCTTGTAACTGCATCTCACAGTGATTCAATAAAAATAAAATAAAATGAAAAATAAAAATTGGGTTAATTCATATTAGGGTTGCATGCTATTCTGGTCAATATACTTTATAGTTACATTTTATCTTCTTTCTTGAATTAATTCTAACTTGAATAAACAGTTATGTTCATATTGTCTCATATCACAAAGATCACAAAGATTCTTCTGGATGAACATTACATTTTGAAGGCACTCTTTTCAAAACTCTTCTAGCAGAGATATATTATTGTTGGCCTGGTAGTAACTATAAGTTGCTAGCAAATACAACCCTCCTGGTAACTATTTATGTAATCTATGTTCTAATATGGTTATTGAGCACAACCAACTGGTACCCTCAGTTGTTGTCCAGACCCTCTGGATTTGGACACCATAGCCACAACCAAGTATCAAGAATCGTTGATGTCTGAGTCACATTTAAGTTCCACTAGATCTCAGTACTGTTGCTACTGCAGAACACTTTTGGCCATAAATTCCCAGTAATTGTCCAGCTATACACAAATTAAGAGTCATAGTCATTGCTGGTAATTTGTGATGGTGACCCCCACTGACAAGCCCCGGACTTCTTCCCAGGTCTGCTTGGATATGAAGCTTCATGTAGCACCAGGAAATAATTAAGAAAAGGTAAGATTTGCCCACATTTATGTATGAAGCTGAAGGCCTTAGAAAAGTTCCAACCATATCAAAGCGTTCTGAACTCCCTGACAAACACGTAAAACAATAATTCAAATGAGGGTCAATGAAATGAGGAAATCAGTGGAGGAGAACTCTAGTAAAATCAGAGAAAAAGTCCAAGCAGAAAATATTGATACAAGGCCAAGGAGATAGTGCAGGAATTAAGATGCTTTCCTTTCAATGTAGCCAACACTGGTTTGAGTCCCCAGTATCACAGATGGTCCCCTGAGCAGGGCAAGGGATCAGTTCTAGAGAGCTACAATAGAGGGGGAGAAAATCTCAGCAGCAGAAAGATAAGCCACAGACTGAAAAAGAAAAGAACAAGAAAAGGAAGCGAAAAATGAGAAAAATGGAAATATACCAGACAACATCATAAGTTACATGTGCATTATAGTTCCAGGAGAGGGAACAAGAAAGAGGTACAATTTTTAGTTGATGAAATTATAACTAAAAACTTCCTCAAACTATTAAAAGAGATCCAGGTCCAAGAAGCTCAAAGTGTTCCAAACAAACCCAAATAAATAAATAAATAAATAAATATAACGAATATTGTAATTTAAATGCTTAAAGCTAAAGGTAGACATGAATCTTGAAAAGCAGTTAGAGGGGATGGAGCAATAGTACTGTGGGTAGGGAATTTGCCTTGCATGCGGTTCAACTGTCTTCTCATATGATCTCCTGAGCACTGCCAGCTATAGTTCTTTTTTTTTTTTGAGGTCCCCACCAGGGAAATCTATTGCTAATAATAGGGGAGGGAAGCGTTGAGGGAAATGAACAGACAAAAGACTGCTGGTCAATTGTTCCTCCTTAAACCAGGGCTGGAGACATTCCTATTAGGGTTCAACAGCAGCAGATTGTACTCCCCACTACCCTCTCTCTCTTGCTCCAACAGAGTGAGTATTTTCTGAGGTGATTATGGGGTGAGGAGCAAAGAAATGGGTTTTTTATTGCGTCTATGGTGATGTTTGGGAATGTGTCCCAAACATCTCCAATGTATCTAGTACCTGAATACAGCCCATCTACACATACCACACACTTCACAAAGCCAAGGGAAGCAAGAGGTGGGGGAGGAAACAGTGTTTTTTACCACTCAGCTTGACTGAACCTGTAGTCCTTCTTGCGAGGGCACTACTGCCCTGCCACATATTGATAACCCCATGGAGAGCCAGTTCAATTCCCAAGTCTTGGCTCTACCAAAGGCAAGATTTGAAGCTAGCTCCACAACTCACTTCTGATTCTGACATTTATTAAATAGTGGGTTTCCACACATGACTTTTTAAATAATCCAGGCAGGGAGGAGACGGGAAAGGGCGGAGTTGGAACTTCACCCTCACCTCCAATACACTGAGTATTTACATTTCAGCAACTGGACAAGCCTGGCTCAGAAGGAGGACAGCTATAATTCTTGAGGTCAGAGCCAGAAAAAAACCTTAATCACACTGCCAGGTATGGCCCTAAACCCACCTAAAATAAAAATATCAACAAGAGAAAAGCAAGACTTTCATATAGCTGAACTGTCGTTAGATCTAGTAGAATTATCAACTGAACATCTACAGAACTAAAGGAAATGGTGCTATAAATCCAAAGTTAATGAATTTACTGCCTGTGGAAACATGAAAAAATCCAATCTTCATGATAAACATGGAGATTTTCATACTTTACACCACTAATATATCGAGTAATATACATATATATAAAATCAACCTTTAACAACATGTTATTAATCTCTTACAGAAAGGCTTAACGGCTCCTGGGTGAAATACAACAATCATCACACACTTTCTTCTAAGAAAAACTGTTTGGGACCATTTCTAGCAGATTATTCATAACAATCTATACCAAATAAATTATTTCAGTTTTGCTTTGGGGGCAGGGTTTGGGGTTTGAGATAGAAACCAAAATATGATGGTGGGAAGGTGTAATGGTGGTGGGATTGGTGTTCAAATATTAAGTGTATCAAATATTGTCAACAACTTTATGAAAACAAAATAAAATTTAAAAAGTAAAAAAACTTTAAAATGGAGATTTATAAAAAAATTAAACTGAACCCACCTCATGATCCATTAATTCTATTTATAGGTATTTATTCTAACACAAAACCATAAGTTAAAAAAATCAAAACACCTATATTTATTGAAGTGCTATTCACAATAACCAACATCTGGAAACAGTCTAAGTGCCCAGTGATAGATGACTAGATAAAGAAGTTTTGGTTCATACACTCAGTGCAATACTGCTTAATTACAACAAAAGAATCTTGCCTTTTGCTGAGACTTGATGGAGTTAAGGGGTGACATACCAACAGTAAACAGTGAAAAGGAGAAATACAAATAACAAATGATCTAACTCATATCTGCTATATCAATGAACAGTGTCCAAAGAAAGCAAACCCTTACAATCTTACCACGTTACTGGTTTTGCAGGGACAGGAGAGTGGAATGGAAAAGTTCCCCGGAGAAGTATGAAGGCATATTGGCACTTTGATGCTAGGTGTACTGTGTACATTGTGCTCTCCAAAATATGAACATTTACACTCTTATGAATCAATTTTAATTCAATTTAAGGAGTAGAAAAAACCCACATTTAATAAATTAAGTTGACTTAAGTAGATCTTGAATTTCAAGGTAAGAAAGGTTTAGAGTATAAATAATAAATTATAGTTATTGGACCAGATCTAGATTACTGTCTGTTTTTATTAAATAATTTTTAAATGAAATACATCCATACACATAAGGAAATATGAATAAGGAAAGGTAAAATAGAGTATTAGATAATTAAAAAGAAAAGACAACATTAATAATTATGAGGATTAATAGGAAACTAAAGGGATTATAAAATGATTATTAAAATATTAGGGGAAGTGAAATGCAATGGATGATTAAGCTGTGTACATGCTTCTGAGCATAATGTATAGAATTAGCTAAAACTGAGAATTTAAGAATGTAATATTTTGGAAACAACTTTTGAACAAATTCAGTATTGTCATGATGAAATAATTTGTCTCGACCATAATGTCTGAGACAACTAATTCAGTAATATAATCACTGTGCATGCATATAGGGAATATAGCCCACACAGTATATACTGAAAAGCACAACTTAACCATTTCTTTTACATCACAGTATGCCAAGATGAAGTCATGATATGGAAATTGTGCAGACTATTTTCAAATATTTGAGTAGATAGATAAATCAATATTTTATTTATATAAGTTCTGATTTATGAATAAATTATAATATGTACGGCTAAAATTCTCCATTACATCATGTTATGGAGGATAAAAAGTTTCCATTGGGTATTTTGCAGAGTCACCATCTATTAGCATCCACATTTAGAAAATAGACCAAGTTCAGAATAACCTCAGAGTAACTAAGTCTGAAGGAAAGATGAAACACGAGTCATATAAAATTTTGGATTTTACTTTTAGGGATTTTCTTCTTTCTGTTTACTTTAGGATCAAAATTGAGTTCAGGAGTCAAGTTTTAGATAGAACATTGCTAATAACTGGAAATATATGGGAGCAGTGGCCTGGGAGAGAACAGGATCATGGATGATTTAATGACCAAGTCATAGGAGAAAAATTTGAAGAAGCTGATTTCATAGTTCAATGTAGAATAATGGTGCTTGTGAAATAGTTTTCTTCACAGAAAGAAAAGTGTTACATTTAGTTGTAGGGATAGGTGTATACAAGATTTTAGTATGGTACATTAATATTTATAGTGTGGATTAGGAACAGAGTGCTGGGGAAGGCACTTTGTGAGGGGGTGGTGAGGAATGTATCTGAAAGGATATGCAGTTGATGGAGAAAATTAATATAACAGCCAGACAGCAATTATTAAGGTCCACGTGGGAGAACAAGATGTGTCTGGAACTCAAAGTAGTTCAGAATCCAATAATTTGTGAAAGGGAAGGCTGGTAAATGATATACCTGGAGAAAGACATAATCACAAAGACAAAAACTGTTTAAAAATTGAGTTTTCCTCAAACTTGGTAAGAAGTTATCTGATCTGTGGGTTGCTTTATAATGGATGTTTATATTAGAAATGCTGTTCAGGCTAATGTATTAAGAATGAATTGGAGAAGGCAAAATTGGAGGCAGGAAAGACTTCTAAGACACAGTAAATAAATCAAAGGGAGAAATTATCTAATGTCAGTAAAAATGGGGAAACCAGGTAGCAAGTGGATTTAATAAAGAAGTGAATATGACAAAAATTTATGTGTGATAAAGTAACAAATTGTCTTTAAATAATAAAAACAGTGTTGTTTGGGAGTTCTTGTGGACCAGTGGCAGAAGCTTGATCTTTCATCGAATTTAACAATGGAATAGACTGACTGATAATCACTGGACTCCCCAAGAAACTTCAGCAATAAGTTGGAATCAATGCTTTGTCAGAGATGCCGTTCAGGATATTCTTAAACAGCACTGTATTTAGGCATTTGAATATATAAACAAATTC
This sequence comes from Sorex fumeus, assembly GCF_029834395.1. NCBI lineage: Eukaryota > Metazoa > Chordata > Mammalia > Eulipotyphla > Soricidae > Sorex > Sorex fumeus. Next base: position 9,975,450 of record NW_026606103.1, read on the forward strand.
TGAGATCTGATTGAAGTGGTTTGTGGGGCACCCTGAAGTCTCCAGGCAAGGAAGAATGTTCTAGAATTTTTGTCTTGTTGGATCTGTACTACAGATATTTAAGAAAATTGGAGAATATAGAGAATATTTTATACAAACTTTGTTTTTCTCCTTACCAAAGTCATTCCAGGCTTACATACTAATGACTGCCCAACAGAGTGACTCTTGGATATAGTGAATAGGTCAAGAATGAGTGCAAACTTAGAGTTTCTAATTCTCTGTGCTCTGTCCACTGGACTTATTGATTCCAAATGTCAATATTCAGTTGGTGCAGGCATTTACCGCATATAATCCAAGGAGTTACTAACTCTGGAATCCTCCAGATGTGCTGAGACAACCTAACATAAAACAGACAAAACAACAAAGGAAATTCTACAACAACTAAACCACAGTGTAGATACATCAGGTTAGGCAATGAATCCTGATCTGAGGAAAAAAAACACATTTTTCCTTGCAGATTAATTGCATGTTTTTTCCTCTAAGATTCTCAAGGTTTCAATTCATCAACTCACATTGGGATTTCTTCAATATTAGAAAAATTGGGGCACATTATTTCCCCTTGGTCTCCTAGTTTATAATAGTTGCCTTGCCCATAGCAAACTCTTTGAAGGTACAAACTTACAGAAATTATTTTTAACTTGGGTAAAATACACCTAGTTTTATTATATATTAAAACCTCACAAAATGGGAATATTTCATGGCATAAATCTAAACTTTATAGAAAGACTGCATTCATCTGAGGAATATAAAGTAACAAAATAGGAGACTAACACTCAAGAATAGCCGAGATAAGTACCAGGAGGTTCACTCCATGACTTGGAGGCCAGCCGCACATGCTAGGGGAAAAGGCAGCTCAGACAGAGAAAGGAGCACTAAATAAAGGTGTTGGGAGGATCCTCGCAGGATGGGGATGCATGCTAAAAGTAGATTATAGACCAAACATGATTGCCACTCAATGCAAACCAGAACACCCCCAAAGAGAGAGAGAACAAAGGGAAATGCCCTGCCACAGAGGCAGGGTGGAATGGGGGTATGGGGGGTGGGAGGGATACTGAGATCAGTGGTGGTGGAAAATGGGCACCGATGGAAGGATGGGTACTCGATCATTGTATAATCGAAACCCAAGCACAAAAATTTCTAAGTCTACAACTGTACCTCATGGTGTTTCACTAATAAAAATTTTTAAAAAGATCTAAACTTTAGAGAATGTTGTGCCTGTTACAATTTTTACAAAACTTTATTATTTTTACATTATGTTTCTCATAGGAAAGTATTTACCTTTCTTTTCAGATGCCAAAGTATCTTCCTAGGATTCTTTTGCTATTATAGTGCATGCAGGGAATCAAGACCTTAGGTAGAAGGCTATCTGAAATGGGAGCTAGTGAAGGCTAAGACACCAAATTTGGTGGTAATGGTGAGCAAAAGACCAAATTTTAAGGAAAGTGCTGGTATTAGTCTTCAGTCTCCCCAAAGTAGACATTAAAATCATTGACAAACCATGTCACCAGATCCTTGACCTGGTTCAGGGTGTTGTTCCTGCAAGCATTATTTATAATTCTGGAAGTCATTCTCTTTTGTGAACTTCTCAATAGGCTTGTAAGCAAATTTAGTTTTTGCTTCTGGTCAGCTAGTGTTGCTTTCTATTTTTGGAACTAATGACCCTAATCCAAAGGGTACAATTAAAAGGAATATTGTTCTCGAATGTTACAGTAGTAAAAATGAAAAATAATGTTGCATTGTAAAGTGATTTCTCTGTTTACAGTTATGCTATAAATGATAAAAGTTCTTTGCACTGTGTAGAAAGCAGAATTGGGGTGTGGACAGCTGTGTTGCTTACTATTCTGTTAAGTGGCAAAGGATTCAGTAATAAAAGTTATGCAATGGAAACTATGCTAAAGTATAAACTGAATCTATGACTAGATTGTGTTCAAAATAAAAACCTGTATTTCAACCAACTCTTTAAGGCACATGAAAATATTTTTAGCAAGTTCATTTTTATCCTAAACATCATTCCACTACAAATATCCTAGCTACCCTGAATTCTACACAAGAAATAAAGAAATATGGTGATCTAGGGAGGAGAGAACACATTCCACACAATTTCTTTTGCCATAGCTTTCTCCAGAGAATAGAGTCTATTCGTTTACTTTGGACTCTATGATTAGAGTTAGGTTGTTAAATATTTAAATATTCTAGATGAAGACTTTGAAATCTCTCCGTCACAAGGGAGCATCAGGGGCATTATCTCATTAATATCTTGCTTGCATAGAGAGCATTTTGAAGTTAAAATAATAGAGGTATATATTTTTTCAGATTATGGTATTCATTTTTGCTGTTTTTGTTTAATAAGTTTTGTCAAAGTTTAATGAAAAACATCTAAAGATTATTGTAACATGTCCTGAGTTAGTATTCTAATTAGAGGTTATCACTTATCACGTATTTAAACAAGAGTTTCTCCCCTTATTAGGGAGTCTTAAGAAGAGAAAATATTGGCCAAATTGATTTCCTAATGTGAGATAAACACATTTTTATAGTTTAATGATTCTAGATAAGGAAAATCTCTTTGAAGAAGATGAAGATTGGAGAGATAGGATAGGGGTAAAGTCATTGTCTTTCTTATGGCCGACCTCAGTTTGATCCCCAGCATCACATATGGACCCCTGAGGTTGCCAGAAGTGATCCTTGAGCACAGAACCAGGAGTAAGTCTTGAGCACCATGGGTGTGGCCCAAAAACAAAAAAAAATTAAAAAGGAGTAACTCATAAAAGCAAGACTCAAATTCAGTGATTATGATTAGTCAAACTTTGGTCTTGTTTATTCTAGTGAAAGGAAATTTTATTTTCTTCCTTCCCCAAAAAATACATACTAACTATGCAATTTGGCAAATATGTGCTAGGCACTGGGAATTCAAAGATAGGGTGAATCCCAATCCACTAGAAACAGGACCTCAAGCTCTAATTTTGAAAAGATGTTGAGGTTCCTGTGTACACATTGTTGTTATTTTCTCTTCAGATGCACTAGAATAACTTTAAATTCTGGCTACCACACTAGAATAATATTTAAAGCATTACAGGGCTGGTGTTCACTGAGGGGGAATTACTCATGTAACTTTTATTAGTGCAAACAGGAAAGAGGTGTAAATCCACAATGAACTAGTTGAGAAAACAAACATTCCTATTTTTGCTTTCTCTGTTTGTTTCTATTTGATCTAGGTTGAGTCAGAGAAATAATCAAGAAAATTATACATGCTCAATTGCCCGGATGCTCCAGAATCCTTTAAATATCTATCACAGTAAATAATTAAAACTAATCAAGGAGACAAAAATGCTAAATTTAAACACTATGGGGGAAGGTGAATCATTTAAGGGTATAGTATGAGGATCGTTTGGTGCTAGGTATATTTTTCATTATTTTTACTAACAAACATGGAATAGAAACATGGACAGCAAAGAAAACATGCTTTTAAAATGGATATGAATCAAAATAATTGTATATTAACATGCAATTAATATAAAATGGATGTGACTTAGTATAAATGTGGTAATGTGAACTATGCTGCAGCCACAATATTCACAAAACTGGAGTGTCTTATAACAGCAAAGTTAGAACGAGAACTCCTTCCACATGTCCTTTCTCTGAGAAAAAGTCTGAGGGAGTATCTTTTTCTTGAACATTACTAGAAAGAGGAGGAGAAAGAAATGCAGGTAACACACAAATACTTCCTTTACGCTCATATATAGGACCTAGTCTTCTGATTTCATGAAACCATAAAGGACCAGAAGTTAGAGAACTTTACATATTCGATGACTAAGGTTACTAACATGGTTCACACCTAACCAGGCAGAATCTTAAATAGGGGTCACACATAAATTCAATGGGATTTTCCTTATCTGTTCAAGACAAGAATTTCTCCAGGAAGCCATGTATTACCACTAGTACAACTCTCAAGATACAGGGTTTGGTACTCAGTTTCTGTGTTTTCCACCTCATAGAGCACCTTGTCACCTCACCAAACAAGAAAATTGGCCAAACTTTCTCTCTGAACATCTAGGCTTCTGTTGTTTGAAGTACTTAGGGGCAGAAAATCGATGTCTCAGTTCATTGGAGATGTTATCTGTCTTATTTTAGACTCGCCTTCCTTGTTAAGTTTAGCACACTTGGTGGAAGTTAATCTGAGTTGTCTGAATTGCAACCTAGTACTTGAAAGCACATATATGCCCCATTCACCTGTAGCAACCAGAGATTATGAAGTTTAAAAGAAACTGACATTTACTGACTGACACTGGTTTAAGATAATTTGGAAGTGACCTTAAGGTTGTTTCTGACACTATTACAAATAATGTTCTAATGAATAACTCTACCAGCTAATTTTTACTTATTAATACCTTAAATTGTTTGTAGATTGATTATTTATCAGATAACTAGGTTTCATTCTGTTTCCCAAATGCCTGTGAACAGCTCAATTTTCTTAGTTCCTTGGTGGCTTATATATATCCATGATTGAGTTCCAGCCAATGAAAAGTAGGTGTAAATATATGAACACCTTCTAGGTTTGGCCTATTCAAACTTACCATGAAATCTTCTGTTGTTTGCATATGCCTAGGTGGATAGCAAAGACTTTGTCAGCTCAGACTTCAGAAATAAATAAAGTATTATTCTTTGCAGAAAGAAATGAAACTTTTATTGTGCTAACTTATTAAAGTTTTAAATTGCTACTATAGTTGATATCATAACTCCTATAATGTAACTCACATTACCAAGCACTTAAGACATCTAAATCAATATATTCTTAATAGGACTTTAGTTTTCTCCAGCTTCAAGCATTGCAAAAGATTGTTAAAGGATGTTGAAACCTTTCATACAACTGGTTGAATATTAACTCCAGGTCACCACAAACAAAATTTATTGGGTTACATTCTAAACCTACTTTACTCTTACAACTCTTTTAAGATATACTAAAATGCTAAGAAGGAAAAAGAAGGTTATCTGTAAGAACAGGTGTAAGCATAAGCCTACATATTTGGCTGCTCTACTGACAATCTGACTGATTTTGGCAATATGGCAGTTCTTGTCTAAATAATTGTCTCTCTTACTGATAACTAGCTAACAACCTGAAGGAGCAACTTAATCTGGTCTGGGTAACCATTCATTGAGTATGTTTTTAAGAATATTAGAGCAGGTGATGGAGATTAGAACCTCAATTCCAGATGGTACCTAAGCTACTATCTCATAGGTACTTTTTTTATCTCAGAAAGAAACTAATCATCCCTGTGAAAAATAAGCAAGAAAAAGTATCATGTCAATCACTGAAGATGTACAATACTTATGAATGTCTAATGAATCAGAAGCATAGCAATTTTTAAAAATGTTTATGTGTCCCCAAATAAATCCAAGGATTCAGACAGCTTGTGTTGGCTGCCTCCACTACTCCAGCAAATAGAGAGCTTGAGGCAAAATTTTGATGTAAGAAAAATTTCTAAAACTTTCCCTCTAGTAGTGACCATTTTTACCTATCAACTCAGAGGGTCTTGTCCCCTTTGTTTCTTTTCTCTCTCAAAACACACAGAGATTGGATAACAAGTTACTGACACTTGTTGACTGATTGATTATATTTTGACTAGTTTTCACATTCATCAACACTTTATCTAAAGCATGCTCATGAAAATTAAGTATTTTACCCACTATTATCAGATGAAAAGACTGTACTGAAAAGAATTTTAGGTTACATCAAACAGGAAGGAAGGTGGTGTTCTATTTACCTATTTTTGAGTGTAATTATATATTGGGTGCTTTGTGAATAATTGAAAATAATGTGGGAAAAAAGCAAGGAAAATAAAATAATAGCAGCAAAGATAAAGTTGATGAAGTATAGGGTTAAAATGACCAAGTCTGGTAATCCAAGAATTTGAGTTAGAGCCACTAGTTGATCATGTTCCTCATTGATGTTGTCAATGATGGATCTTCCCATATTGTGCAACAATGCCAAAGAGCTCCCAGTTGGCGGTCATTCTAGGAGTTCTTTTTTTAAACTTTGCAGTCCTTTCTCCCCGCTTCATAAAGTAGAATTTCACATAAAGGAGACGGTGGTCTGATCCCGTTTGGAATTTTGGCACAACAGCGACATCAGTCAGGCAAAACCATTGATTGAATATGATGTGGTCAATTATATTGTGGAACGGTCCACTGGGAGACTCCCATGTCCAACGTTTAGATTCGGCCTTTTGGAACTGCAGGTAACAATGCATGGCTTTGGTCAACATGACGAACTACCCTATTTGTTCCATTCTAGACCATGGGTTCTGACGTGGAGTTATTCAGGCGACCTTCTTGGTCTTATCTTGGCATTAAAATCACCAACAATGACCCTGTAGAAGGTGTAGTCTTTTTTTTTTTTTTTTTTCCCCTTTATTTTATTTTATTTTTTTTAAAGTTGTAGGTTTACAATTTTTTGTGCTTTGGTTTCAATTATACAATGATCAGATACCCATCCCTCCACCAGTGCCCATTTTCCACCACCATGGATAATATCCCTCCCACCCCCATCCCCCCATCCCCCCGTCTCTGTGGCAGGGCAATCCCCTGTGTTCTCTCTCTCCTTTTGGGTGTTGTGGTCTGCAAAAGAGGCATTGAGTGGCAAACATGTTCAGTCCATAGTCTACTTTCGACATGCATCTCCCCTCCTGGGAGGATCCTCCAAACATCCTTTATTTGGTGCTCCCTTCTCTATCTGAATAGCCCTTTCCTCTAGGATACCAGACTGGCCTCTAAGTTATGGAGTAATCCTCCTGGTGCTGATCTCAGCTATTCTTGGGTATTAATCTCATACTTTGTTACTTTATATCCCCCAGATGAATGCAATCTTTCTATGTCTATCCCTCTCTTTCTGACTCATTTCGCTTAGCATGATACTTTCCATATTGTACCACTTGTATGTAAATTTCATGACTTCATCTTTTCTAAGAGCTACATAGTACTCCATTGTGTAGATGTACCAAAGTTTCTTTAACCAGTCATCTGTTCTTGGGCATTCAGGTTTCTTCCAGTTTCTGGCTATTGTAAAGAGGGCTGCAATGAACAAACAAGTGCAGATGTCACTTCGACTATACATTTTTGCCTCTCTGGGATATATTCCCAAGAGTGGTATTGCTGGGTCAAATGGGAGCTCAATTTCTAATTTTTTGAGAATCGTCCATACTGTTTTCCAGAAGGGCTGAACCAGTGGACATTCCCACCAACAGTGAAGGAGTGTCCCTTTCTCGCCACATCCACGCCAGCATCGGTTGCTTTTGTTCTTTTGAATGTGGGCCAGTCTCTGAGGTGTGAGATGGTATCTCATTGTGGTTTTGATCTGCATCTCCCTGATGATTAATGATGTAGAGCATTTTCTCATGTGCTTTTTTGCCATTCGGATTTCTTCTTTGAGAAAGTTTCTGTTCATTTCATTGCCCCATTTTTGGATGGGGTTGGATGTTTTCTTCTTGTGGAGTTTAACCAGTATTTTGTATATCCTGGATATCAACCCCTTGTCAGATGTGTATTCGGTGAATATCCTTTCCCATTCTGTAGACTGTCTTTGTATTTTGGTCACTGTTTCTTTGGAGGTGCAGAAGCTTCTTAGTTTAAGATAGTCCCATTTATCTATCTCTGTTTTCACTTGCTCGGCCAGTGGCGTGGCATCTTTGAAGATACCATTAGCTTCAATGTCATGGAGGGTTTTGCCAACTTTATCTTCAATGTACCTTATGGTTTCTGGTCTGATGTTGAGGTCTTTAATCCATTTTGATCTTACTTTTGTACATGGTGTTAGGCAGAGTTCTGAGCCTATTTTTTTGCATGTAGCCGTCCAGTGATGCCAACACAATTTATTAAAGAGGCTTTCCTTACTCCACTTCACATTACTTGCACCTTTATCAAAGATTAGATGAGCATATGATTGAGGAGAGATGTCAGTGTATTCAACCCTGTTCCATTGGTCTGCAGTTCTGCCTTTGTTCCAGTACCATGCTGTTTTAATTATTACTGCTTTGTAGTACAGTTTGAAGTTCGGGAGGTTGATTCCTCCCATTTTCTTTTTCCCAAGAATTGCTTTAGCTATTCGTGGGGGCTTATTGTTCCATATAAATTTCAAGAGTGTTTGCTCCATTTCTTTGAAGAATGTCATGGGTATCCTTATAGGGATTGCATTAAATTTATACAATGCTTTCGGTAGTATTGCCATTTTGACAATGTTAAGTCTCCCGACCCATGAGCAGGGGATATCTTTCCATTTCCTCATGTCCTCTTTTATTTCCTGAAGTAGCGTTTTGTAGTTTTCTTTGTACAGGTCCTTTACTTCCTTAGTTAAGCTGATTCCTAGGTACTTGATTTTCTGGGGCACAATTGTGAATGGGATTGTTTTTTTCATGTTGCTTTCTTCTCTCTCACTGTTTGCGTATAGGAAAGCCATGGACTTTTGGGTATTGATTTTATAACCTGCAACTTTACTATACGAGTCTATTGTTTCTAAGAGTTTTTTGGTGGAAGTTATTGGGTTCTCTAAGTAGAGTATCATATCATCTGCGAATAGTGAGAGCTTGATTTCTTCCTTTCCTACCTGAATGCCCTTAATATCTTTTTCCTGCCTAATCGCTATTGCAAGTACTTCCAGTACTATATTGAACAGCAGTGGAGAGAGTGGGCATCCCTGTCTCGTCCCTGATCTTAGAGGGAAGGCTCTCAGTTTTTCCCCATTGAGGATGATGCTTGCTGTAGGCTTGTGGTAGATGGCTTTAATTATGTTGAGGAAGGTCCCCTCTATACCCATTTTGGCTAGGGTTTTCATCATAAAGGGGTGCTGGATCTTATCAAATGCTTTCTCTGCATCTATTGATATGATCATATGCTTTTTATCTTTTCTTTTGTTGATATGGTGGATTATGTTGATTGATTTCCGAATGTTGAACCATCCTTGCATCCCTGGGATGAATCCTACTTGGTCATGGTGTATGATCTTTTTGATGAGTAGTTGGATTCTATTTGCTAGTAGTAGAAGGTGTAGTCTTTATAGAACTTCTCCAGCTCCATGTAGAGCTTCTCAATTTCTTCTTCATTGTAGTTGGATGTTGATGCTAGAAGATAAAGATAGAAATTGCTGGCAATGGGTCACATCTATTCAAAAATAAGTATTCAATTCAGGTTGTTAGGCATTCAAACAAATCAATGCTGATGGCCAAGTTTATGTTGACAAGGAAAACATGTTGACGACGTTCAGCACCTCCATGACTGTGCAAGGAATGCAGAGAGTGAGAAAGCCGCAAAAAAGACGCCTGTCTTTGGAAACTCTCTGCTCATTCACCAACGTGGTTTGGTGTGTGCCTCAGGCAATCACAAGCTAATGTCCGAGTTCTCAAAGCTATGCAGAGAAGTGATAAAAGAAGACCTCAAAGAGAGAAGAGCAGCAGTGTTAGCTGATGTGGGAGAAGCTGGGAAGAGTATTCAAAATGCCTGCCTGTCCTTCGCCAATTATAAGAACAAGATGACTGCCCTCTAACGTCCTGACGGAACTATAACATCTTTCAGAAGGGTAATGGAGAAAGTTATCCACTATTTCTACTCGGATCTCTTCGATAACCACATCTACCTGCCCACATACCAAATTCCGCAGGATGGTATGTTGTTCCCAGCATTCTCCCCTCCAAAATCCGACACACCATTTCTTTGGTAAAGATATGTACAGCACCTTGTCCAGACAAGGTCTGACGCAAACACCTGAAGAATATGCCACCATTCAATACACTGACTCGACTCTTCACATGTTACCTGTCTGAATGCAAGGTTCCATCCCAATGGAAAACCAGCAGGACCGTTCTGTTGTACAAGAAGGGATATATCCATAACATTGACAATTATAGCCCGATCTGCCTGTTATTCATCATCTACAAGTTGTTCACTCGAGTCATGCTGAGTAGAATAGGCAGAATACTAGATGAAGGACAACCATGCAAGCAATCTGGATTCCAAAAAGGATTCAGCACGATTGACCATATCCACACGGTGACCATTAAGGTTTCTCGAAAGTTCAAGATGCTGCTCTGTCTAACGTTCATTGATTTAAAGAAGGCCTTTGATTCTGTTGAGGCTAAAGCAGACATTGAAGCCCTAGCCAAACAGGGTGTTCAAACTCATCATCAGAATCCTCCATGACCTGTTTTACGAATTCACCACCAGAATCTCACCATTGTACAAGGAAGTTATGATCCACGTAAAAAGAGGGGTTCATCAGGGTGATACCATTTCAGTGAAACTCTTCAGTGCCACCCTCAAGAACGTCATGCAGTGAATGTAATGGGAAGGAATGGGAGTGAAGTCGGCAACTACACCACCTCTGCTTCGCTGATCACATTGTTCTAATAACACCAAACATTAGCCAAGTGGCACAAATGCTGGTCAACTTTGACCATGAGTGTGGATAGGTCAGACTGCAGCTGAATCTCACAAAGACAATGTTCATGAGAAATAAACTATTTCCTGATATTCCATTTGCTCTCAATGTAACAAACATCTCCGAATGCAGCAGCTATGTGTACGTGGATCGAGAACTCAACATGAGGAATGACTTGGTACCAGAGCTGCACATGAGGAAGAGAATGGTGTGGAATGCCTTCAAGAGCATCAAAGAAGTTGTTAAGAGGATGAACAATCTCCAGTTATTGGCACATCTTTTCAACTCCACCATTCTTCTTGCATTAACATACTCCTGGACCCTATGAAAACAGGATGAGAACTCTAGTCAGGTCTTCCAAAGAGGAATCAAAAGAGCTGTGCTTGGAGTATCACACCTCACTCAAGTCAGATAAGGAATCCAGAGTTCCAACCTCCATCAACAATCGAGGATCAGGGATGCAGCCTTGTTTGCCAAGGCATTGAAAATCAAGTGGACTGGACACATAACGCAATTTGGAGATGACCTAGGACTAGAGCCCTTACCAACTGGATTCCACAGGACATTAAAAAAATGCCAGACTGCCCACCTGCAAGATGGTAGGACTTCTTCATCAAAACCCTGAATGAATGGTTTGATGCTCTTCATGTTCCTGGAAGGAGCAGATCTTACTAGGCTACAGTAGCACATGACAGAGATGAATAGAGATGTTATTGGCCCCTGCTCAATGCGTAAATGGGATGACAAGTGACAAGTGATAGAGCCACTAGAAGCTTCTACTATCAACTTTCCTATATTATTCCCACCGTTGTTTGAGACAATCCATGTTCTTTACTATCTCTGCCAAATTCCTGACCATAGTTCATGTGCTCTTAGTTTCTAAAACATATTTTCCTGCCCAAGGACTTTGATTAGTCATTAATTATGTAATGCTTTTCTTTCAACTTCTTCTTAAATCGTATCTGACCACATGAAAGGATTTTCCCAGTAGCACTTCCATATCATCCTAGAAGGATTTCCCAACAACAAATTGTAACTATAAAGTTATTCTTCATTTGAGTTTAGGGTTAAATAAAAAGAATTTGTGAATGAGAACTTATTTTCAGTGTCTCTTTGGGAATTGTATTTAAACATATAGGAAGGGTGTTTTTTCTCCAATAACCAAGATATATTTATCATAATTGTATCTATGAGGAAATTCATACTTAGACTTGTCTAGTAATTTTGTCAATAACACATAATTCTTTGGTAAGTTTTGATCTCAATATTCGTGATAGCCTGCCTGATTTCCTAGTAATGAGTTTTATTCCAGAGATAAATAATTTTATTTTTTGGGACTTTTGTATCTTTCACCACACAGAAAGTTAAGTACTTTTTAAACATTGAGTTGAACTATGTGGGACTTGTTTAAAGGTTGGCAGTTGGTAATGAATATATATTATTGATATATCATCATTAACTCTCAACTCTTTTATAGTTCAGAATTTTTAAGGTAAGAATTTCAATAATTCCTGTGTATAATCGCCCTTATTCTTACTAGATACTTACAAAAATAAATACAGAGTGGACAGGTAAGTTCTGATACTTTTTATATAGTAATTAATAATGTAAAAACAAATGAAAGTGGTCTATTATGAGATGCACCTCATGAACTCTTGTCTCTAGATTGATAGATGTATGTCTTACAGAGTAGGTTAAACGCTTTCCATAATACACTTACTTTGGTTATCTGTTCAGTTTTAAATTTAGGATCAATAAGCCTCATCAAAGCATTTTTCATGACTTCAGAGGGGTTATCATTAACTTCATATAGTGATGAAGACAAAAATCAGACCTCAAGAGAGGGCAGAACTGAGCTGAGCAATCAAATTAACATCTGTTAGAAATCACATGGTCCAGTCTTCTCGGTCAACATATTCACAGATGTCAAAGTGTCTGAATGCTAAGATGTTAATCATTGACCCCGAATCCAGCTAGTCCTTGGCAGAAAGCTATGTAACAGTTAAGAATCTTTTTGTGAAGATAAAAAATATCTGTCTAATTTATAGCTGCTTATTTGTCTTTTGTGAAATAAAAGTTAAAAATAAATTTCAGTTAATCAGGGTCCAGCACACAGATAAAGAGTCAGATTTTTTAGATACTCTTCTATAAAGACCTTCTCCAGAATTACAATTCAATGTCATTGATAATATGCTCTGTGTTTTTTACATGAGTCAGATCTTTTAGGTACTCTTCTATAAACACTTTCTCCAGAATTACAATTCAATGACATCGATAATATGCTCTGTGTTTTTCCTTTTAGCAGAATTTCTAAAGTTATTTTGTCTATCATCTCCCCTTTCAGAAAGTAAATTACTCAGGCTTCCTGCCCTCTGAAAATCTTTTTTAAGTAAACAAACATAAAGTGCCTCCGTGTTGTACCCCAGGTAACTTTCTGCATCTCTGCAGGTCACTATAAAGGTCTAGGTACCTGGGGATCGCTATAAAGGTCCAGGGCCAAAGGTACCTGGACCTTTATAGCAATCCCCAGAGATGCAATATTACCCACTTCAGGAAATCATGCCATAATGCAAGGGCACCCAAGAAGACAAAGCTTAGAAAAGACAGATATTACACATTCATCAAGAGTAGGGAAGGACTATGTACCTAGAAAAGTTCTGAATGTCATACAACTTTAGCATTTCATTATAACTACTCAGTCTCAAGTCTATAAAGTGAAAGCTTTTTCCACTTCTGTCATATGTTACTGTAATAATAGATATGGACTTGAGGATAGTGTCATTTGCTAGTCTATCATGTGATGACTCAAACTATTTTATCAATTGATTGACCAAAATATTATCAAAGAATCTTCATTTGCTAGTCTGTTTTGTTCCTCAGTGGATTCCTAATGTCTAGGTGTGTGGAAAGTTACTACACCTCTGTCACCATGTTACTCACTCCTAGTACATTTTCTATCTAGGGGTAAAGGGAAACAGTCCACTGAAATGTGACACTCTTTTGGTATGTTTTCTTTGACAAGGGATATTAAACTGGTCTGGAGAAACAGTTATTAGTTGCTTCTCAGTCAAAAGAACTTCTTATTCATAGGGAATATGAGGGCTGGAGTGGTAGCACAGTGGGTAGGGCACTTGTCTTGCACATGGTCTACCCGGGTTCAGTTCCTCCATTCTTCTCAGAGAGCCCAACAAGCTACCAAGAGTATCCCGCCCGCATGACAGAGCCTGGCAAGCTCCCTGTAGTGTATTTGATATGCCAAAAACAGTAACAACAAATCTCACAATGGAAGTGTTACTGGTGCCCAAATAAACAAATCAATGAACAACGGGAGGACAGAGCAACAGAGAGCAAGGGAATGTGAACCAGTCAGGTGTCTATAAAATGTGTGTGTGCACATGAAGATGAAGACAAACTTTGCATATTTGAGAAAGGTTGTTACAAATTAAGATGTATCTGTAACTTGATTTCATGCACAAATGACTCTTTTCACTTGTACCTGTGATGCATGACCACAGGTCATGTAATGATTACCCATCTATACACTGACCACAAAAACATGAGAATTGTGGAATAGTGACAAACAGGAACTTATAGCTCAGCTCTGTGGATGATAACTAAAACACTTCTCCACTGTATTAAAATGATGCAGAGTGTATAAGAGTAATCAACAAAAAAGGTATTTGGCTATGTCTCGAATAGCCCAGAGTAGAGTTCATCAGGTGCCATCACTTTCCTATTGTTTGACCTTGGGAGTTTGTATTTTTAATTTCTGGTAATTTATCTCTACAAAACATTACAAGGGATATGCAACACTATTATTACCCTGAAAGGAATTTCACTGAAGGAAGTGTTGTCATTCAAACTAAGGAAAATATATTTGGGTCATCTCTTTAAGTTATTCATTAAGTAGATTTCACGCTTTCAATTCTAAATATTCTGCTTTATTAAACTGGGACTAATGAAGTGAGTTTTCCCCAGTGTAAGATCCAGTATACTTATGGAAATAGTAGCTAGATGAATTGCTTTGTCTCACTCTTTTAATTATTTCTTTTAAACATTTTAAAATTTAATTAAATTTATTAATTTACACGTCCGGACGGGCCTCATGCATGAAAGAACTGGCAGAGGAACCCAGGCATGTGGGTCCCGGGACTGAGGTCTCCAAGTCTACTCAGATTGGGATTGGGCCTTCTCCATCCAGACCCTCCATCTTCCAGTAGGTAAGTGTCACAACCATCAGCTGCCACCAGTGCCAGGTTGATCCCATCAACGGCCAAGATGCAGAGACTATAAAACCTAGCTCCAGGAGGAGAGCAGTGCAGAGTCTCCTGCCCCCATTCCTGGCTGTCCTCACCAGAGCCCCTTGGAGGGGGGAGTGTTGAGTTTCTCTCCCCCCCTCACCCGCCCCGAGCAGAGCCCAGCAGCTGAGGACCTCCGGAGCCAGCCACGGCCATGTGTGGCTGTGCGACATCTTATTTTTCCTTTGGAGACCAGGCAGGCTACCAAAAGTATCCTGCCTGCAAGGCAGAGTCTGGCAAACTTCCCGTGTGATACTCAATATGCGAAATAACAGTAACAATGATGGGTCTCATTCTCCTAATCCTGAAAGAGCATTGAAATGGCTCTTTTAAAATCTCAGGGCTAGGAAGAAGGAGATGTTACTGGTGCCTGCTTGAGGAAATCGATGAACAACAGGATGATCATGATGCTGATTGTGAATTAATTATTTTTTTTTCTTTTTGGATGGGCTGGAGCGAGAGCACCGCAAGTAGGGCATTTGCCTTGCATGTGGCCAACCTGGGTTCGATTCCTTTGTCTCTCTCGGAGAGCTTGGCAAGTCACCAAGAATATCCCGCCCGCATGACAGAGTGTGGGAAGCTCCCCATGGTGTATTCAATATACCAAAAATAGTAACAAGTCTCACAATGGAGACATTACTGGTTCCTGCTGGAGCAAGTCAATGAACAACAGGAGGACAGTGCTACAGTTCTTTTTGGGTCACACCCAGCGATGCATAGGGGTTACATCCTGGCTCATGCACTCCAGGAATTACTTCTAGCGGTGCTCGGGGGGACCATATGGGATGCTGGGAATTGAACTTTGGTCAGCCTCGTGCAAGGCAAATGCCCTACCCACTGTGCTATTGCTCTAGCCCCAATATTCTCACTCTTTAAGGAGCAAAAGGGAGAAAAATTTCCCAGTAAATATATAAAACCTATAATATCCCAATGTCAAAAATCTTCAGTGGAGATTCATAACTTCCTGAAATTAAGCATTTCTTGTCCTAAGAAATCCATTGAATATTACTTCTTGTTTATTACCACAGACTCCAATAAAAATTAGTGTATGGAGTATAATAATAGTGGTGTTATATAATAATATTGTAACTTGTGTAAGGATAGGTTTGATTCTCCAGCAACCCTAGACTTTAGAATTGATAAGAATATATTTTCTTCCTTTAACCCACTTTTTAAAATTAGATAAAAGATTTTACCTGACATATTGATGAGATTTATATCTATTCTTTGAAAAGTTATGTGCTAATTTAACTATTTATAAGGGTGAGTAATATCTTTAGTTAGCTTGTTTGTTTAACCAAAGTCTGTTGGGGCTAGAGAAGTAGTACAGTAGGAAAGGAAACTCCCTTTTAAGAGATCAAGATGCATTCTATCCCTAGCAACCTATATGGTACCTCAGCACCAACAGAAATGATCTCTGATCACAGATCCAGGAGTAAGTACTGAGAACAGCTGGGTGTGGCCCTAAAACAAAATAAAACAAACCAAGTCTCTTAGACTTTCACTTAAAAATAAAAACCCACCACCACACCATCACATTCATTGCTTGTTACAAATGCCCTTTATTTAAAAATATATTTTTTGGGGGGGATGCACACCATGTTTTGCTCAAGGTTCGCTCCTCACTCTGCTTAAGGAATCATTATGATGGAGCTCTGAGGACTATATGTAGTGCTATAGACTGAACCCAGGTTGACTGCATACAAAGGTAATTGCTTGAGTGCTGTACTATCTTCCCAGCCATTAAATGCCTTTTATTAATATAAACCTCAGATTTTTTGAAAATTATGGAAGAAAAATAATAAATAGATTAAAATATCAGATTAACTTCACTCAGGAACTTGTGATTAGCTGTTCCACTGTTGTAGGATAATGGTTTGCCCTTCCTCCCTGGTCACTGGGAGCTTGTGTTTGTTGATTGCCCCCCAACCTGTCAATTACTTTTGTGTACTGATCAGACTCTGACTTGTAAATATTCTTTCTCTTCTCCTTAATGTCCTTTGAGTGGTTAGTTATTTCAGATCAATTGCTTGTTGTATGGACACAGGAAGACAGTTAGGAAGAACAGCCTGTGGCTTGGGAGTTGATTGACTCTGGATAATATTACCTCCTGGATATCTGCTCTCTCGACTTAAGCCTCAGTTGCTCTTATTTCCTAGATCTCCAAGCACGGTCCTGACGAGGGACTGGATGGACCCTGGGAAGTGGTGAGCTATGAGCTTCCCTGGCATCTAAATGGGCCTGGCCAAAGTGCCATAATGCTTAACTGTAAGCTACGAGCTTGATCATGGACAAATTTTGTCATGATCCAAAAGTAATAACTAGATTTGGACTCTGCTGGGGTTAGGATTGATTGATCTGGCCTGAGCAGTGTAGTGTAAGTCTGTGGTAAGATGTCCCCAGGAGAGTCACCCAACAGGCTTAAAAGTGTCTATTACTATGTCCATACAGAATGGTAAATATTAGGAAGGAGAATTAAAGATGCTAATTAAATTGCAGATCTAAGGAAAGGAGAAACACACCTTAAGGGCTGTTTTGTCCTTGTGGGCTGCAGGTGGTCGAGAAGTCTGGAAAAATATTTTTGATCATGCTTCCCAAGCTCTAGCAGAATGGTCTTTGGGATGCAAGCCCATGTGCTTGTAGCTTGTGAAAGTGCTTGTGAAAGGTTTCAGTTTGGTTTTGTATCTTCTTTCCCCAGGCCAAAATTACTGGCCTGCAGATGTAAAGAAACAATGTACGTTTTGCTGCCTCAAGGTTCTTTCTGTAACTCCTTTTGATGGCATCACTATATTGCAGAGGTACTATGATCTATAGAAATAAAAGAGAAAGGGAAATGTTTAGCTTTGTGATTTTTCCCAAGAAATTTAAAACACGACTTTTTAGCTCTTAGAATATGTGATTATATATCCTGCTTTTGAGAACCAGAAATAAGGTTACGGAAAGTACCTGACCTCTTAAGGGAGGAAGTACTTGCATTTTTGGGTGTACTAACTGAAGAAGCGGGGTGCAAGAAAGATAAAGCCAGAAACATCAAATAAAAAAATCAAATAAAAATTATATTTGTACTTGTTCAACTTAAAACTATAAAACCTAGCTCCCAGAACCGCGCAGCCGCATTTGCAGCCGCGCAACATCTTATTATGACATCTTATTATCTCATTCCTACTTTGGACAAACTGGCAGGCTACCGAATGTAACCTGCCCACATGGCAGAGTCTGGCAAACTCCCCGTGGTGTACCCAATATGCCAAATACCAGTAACAATGATGGATCTCATTCTCCTAAAGAGCCTTGAATATAGCACTTTTTAAAAAATCTCAGGGCTAGGATGAAGGAGACGTTACTGGGGCCTGCTCAAGGCAATCGACGAATAACAGGATGGTCGTGATTCGTGATTCATGATGCTTCCCATGGGGAGGCATGGTGAGAGTATTAAAAAGAGTGGCTTCGGGGAGAAAGGGTTAGATTGTTGGATTGATGGGTTGATTGATTGACGGTTGCTGTGGATTGTTGGATTAAGGATTGGGTGATAGATTGATTGATTGAAGGAGAGACAGCAAAGACAGAGAGATAGAGAAGACAGATACAGCAGGAAGAAAAAATTGCATGGTTAGACAGAGATAGCCACACACAGAGAGGATTGGAGAGAGCTGGGAAAGAGGAGAGATTGAATAAATGGCAACTACAGTAGGGCGTTTGCCTTGCATGCAGCCAACATGGCCGACTCGAGTTCGATTCCTCCGCCCCTCTCGGAGAGCCTGGCAAGCTACCGAGAGTATCTCGCCCACACGGCAGAGCCTGTCAAGCTACCCATGACGTACTCGATATGCCAAACACAATAACAACAAGTCTCATGATGGAGATGTTACTGGCCCCACTTGAGCAAATCGACAAACAACAGGAGGACCGTGATCCGTGAATCAGCAACCAGCTTGGCCCTCGTTCTTCCTTCGACAGTCCAAGGCAACAGCTATCTGGGGTGGAGAAGTGGCTTGAGAGCACTGAACGTGGGCAGCAAGAGAGAGCCACCTACAGAACCCATGAACACCCTTTCATGTGTAATCCCTGCATGCATGAGAGGTTTGCAGAGCCCTGCATATGGGGATTTTCACAGCTCCTTGTGCAAGTGTGTGGAGATTTTATACACTGTTTCTCCCATTATTTTTCTGCTTGCATATTTATTAAGTATTAATGAATAAATAAATAAAGTATTAAAAGAGAGTGACCTCATAATTCAGCTTTCATCTTCGACTACTTACTTTGCTTATATGAAATGACTAATGAAAGAAGAGAATAATCTCTCGAGTATTGAATACATTACATGTTATTTGGTGTTAGAAATTAATTTCTCACACAAAATATGTTAAGATAACAATTGTTTATATATTTTTTATAATAGGATTAACATTGGTTAAGACAGTACACATATATTTAGTAGATCAAGTTTTCAGTTAGGGCAGAAAACTTTCTCTTCTTGAACCATTACCAGTAGCACTGCACTGCACTGTCCTCCCGTTGTTCATTGATTTGCTCGAGTGGGAACCAGTAATGTCTCACAACAAATTGTGTGTTATTACTGTTTTTGGCATATCGAATACGTCATGGGGAACTTGCCAGGCTTTGGCATGTGGGTGAGATAGTCTCGATAGAAACTGCCAGTGACACCAAGAAGATCTTTTATCTAATATCAGTTTTTTTTCTCAAGGTAGAGATTCTTAAACTCTCACTTTTAACTTGCCAAAGTTAATTGTTCACATTCAGTTAGTGGAGGTATTTAATAATGCAATTCAATACCACTTGGACAGATCTAGAGTGGCAGATGTGCAGTAATCACTCATACATGGGATATAAAGCAGCACAGTAAGAAAACAACAAATGAACAAAGTCAAAAGAAATAGAGATAGTATTATATATTAAATATCGATATTATAGTATGTCTATATAATACAGTCTCTTGCCCGCATGCCAGGCTGTCTTCACTGGGGCCCCTAGGAGGGGTGCAGGTTGAGTTTTCCTCCCTGCCCTGACCAGAGCCCCAGCAGCCGCAGACCTCCGGTACCCAGCCACAGCCATGCTCAAGGCCACTATCCACTGCTTGGACAAACTGCACGCATGAAGAAACTGGCAGAGGAAATCAGGTGTGTGGGTCCTGGGGCTGAGATCTCCAAGCCTGTACAGATCGGGACTGGGCCTCCTCTACCCAGATCCCCCATTTTCCAGTAGCTAGGCAGTTACACCTACAAACTGCCCCCGGCACCATGAAATCCCATCAACAGCCAAGATCCAGAGACTATGAAACTAAGTTCCTGGAAGCATTCAGCCACATATGCGGGTGCACAACCTCTTATAGTCTAGGTCTCCTTCTCGGAAAACCTGACAAGCTACTGAGGGTATCCTGCCCGCACAGCAGAGCCTGGCAAACTCCTGTGGCATATTTGATATGCCAAAAACAGTAACAATGATGTGTCTCATTCCCCTGACCCTGAAAGAGCCTCCAATGTGGCATCGTTGGGAAGAACAAGTAAGGAGAAGCTGCTAAAATCTCAGGGCTAGGATGAATGCATCCATTAGTGGTGCCCACTCAAGCAAACTGATGAATAATGGGATGACAGTGATACAGTGACAGTGATGCAGTCTATATAATACTATCACTAGTATGTAATATAAAATATGTAGTATATGTAATATAGATATTATAGTATTAGTTTCCCAAGGTGGGGGTTTGGGCATTGGGCATTGAGGAATTGATGGAAGGGGTTTTGTGTTAGATGATATATACATGAAACTGTCATTGATGGTAATGCAAACTATGGCTCATCAATAAAAATTGGAAGAAAGAAATAATATCACATACCTCCAAATAAAAGAATATTTGAAGAAAAAATGACTATTTCATGAATGAGACAGCAAATAAAAGGCAGAATAAATATATACATATTTATTATATATTTTTATATATGTTTTATTATATATTTATATACATTTATATATACATTTAAATGTTATTGAATCACCATGAGATAGTTACAAGCTTTCATGTTTGAGTTTCAGTCATACAGTGATCAAACACCCATCCCTCTACCAGTGCACATTCTCCACCACCAGTATCCCTGGTATCCCCTCCCTTTCCCAAGGCAGAATATGTTTAAGGGACATGAAAAATAAGCAGAGTTAACTTTTTCTGAAACAGCCCTCCATGAAATTCCACATTTTTGGGAGAACGGTGACTGAGAGGTGTTCTGTGTTGTGCCAACTCTGTTGTGGAGAGAATTAGGGAGTTCTTTTTGAGATACTACATGTTACTCTCGAGATGCTACACCACTCATCCATGAGAGGGCACTGGTGTTTTAGTCCATACTTGGAGTCTCGTCAGAAGAGATACATTTATAAGATAGCTTCAGAGGGACTGGTTAGCCTTTAATAGTGCATCTATGGCTACATTTGATAGAAGTTACATGTGTATGGGGATCTTAGAGCTTCTGTCCTTTTGCCAATGTATTATAGCTATGACCTTCATAACTTGAGCTGTCTGCTGGTAAACTTACCACCCATTTATGTAAGGGCTGATCATCAGGTATTTTAAAATCTAAGAGCATGTATTTAATTATACACTGTACTAGAATGCAGTACCAGGATTTCTAGGGAAATCTTACAAAGCAAGGAAAAGGGTATTTCTTGTAGAAAAAATATGTAAAGGAGGTGTCAGACAATTTCCAGTAGAATGAATAATGGTTTTACTTCTATGGTGGCCTGCGAAATATCTGTTGAACTGAGGGCCAAAGGATGAAATGAATAAGTATCAGTGAGGGTGGCGTGGAAGAAAAGAAACTCTGACACACTGTAGGAGGGAATGTGAACTGGTCACAAAATTTATTATGTGAAATTTACATAATAGGATGACAATGAAAATTCCACATGGCCAACAATACAATCCCAGACATTTTATCAAAAGTCTCTGAAACTTTTCATTAGAAAGGATATTTACATCTCTTTGTCCATAGCAGCTTTATTTGCAATGACCAAAACATGGAATTTGTATGTACCTCGGCAGATGACTGGATAAAGTAACTGGTATATATACTTAATGGAATATTGGAATATTCTCTGCCTTTTAAAAAACGATGAAACTATGACTTTTGGGTATTAAATGAATATATTTACAGGTTACTAATTGAAGAAGAAATAATTACTGGATGGTTTTATGAATGTGTGAAAGGTGAAAAATGAAAGCAAATCAAACTAATAATACAAAAACAAAACTAACTCCTTGATTTGTTAAAAAATATTGAGATTACCAGAATGAAAGGGAAGGAGAAGTGGGTAACTGAGGAGGGGTCTTCTGAGAGGTGGAAGAGCACTAGTAACTGGTGGTGCTATAGTGATTCAGGACACCATGGGTTTCAGGAAATACAGTCTTATTAAACAAACTGACAGGGGAATTCAGAATTCACTTTCAAAATACTGAGAGACCAAATGGTAGTTAATTTCCTTTTAAACCCTAGGTGAGCAGGCTTACAGAAGGAGAGACGAAAGCAGAGTTAATGTTGCTTTAAAAAACTTCTATTAACTGAGATTCTGTGGTTTGCAATACTATTAATAATGGTTTCTCATCACATAATTATGACACCACATCCATCACTAGAGTACTCACCTCCCTCTACCAAGAACCACTAAACCAACACAAATGTTGTCGTTCTGTAATTCAGAGAACAGTGCAGTTACTGCAAATCACAGGATTTTGTTCTTTCCTGCAACAGCACAGTATAGGGAAAAGTCTTGAGTCTTCAAATGGCCTTTTGATCATGATCACTTGCTCCAGTTCAGTTGTGGTTTAAAGTGGCAAGTTTAGCATTTCTCTGAGAGACTTAAAGAAACTGTGACTAAACCTAGTTTGGTTGACCTGAGACCCTGCAAGTTACCTAGGTCCCTTCAGCCTCCTGCCACAGTTGTGGTGACAAGTAATATAAACCTACAGAGGTATAAAATGAAACACCTCTGTAGGATAACAATTGATTTGTCCTTTCTCCCTTGCCACAAGGAGTTTAGGTCTATCAGGTTATACACATCACAGCCCTACTGAGTCACTCCCCTTCCTTTGTTTATCTGTAACCACTTCTCTATGCTCTCTTCCCCAACCAGTAAATCAGGTTTTCCCCTAGTCAGAATTTGTTAATTTGTAAGGTCAGATCCTTCTAAGACACTGAACTTGTATTGTAAGTTAATATTGCCTTTTCCCTCTCCTTATGTCTTTTGAATAGTTTACTTTAATGCAATGTCCTTTTTATGTAGATACAGGAAGACAGTTAATACTATGCTTTGTAATTTAGGATTTAATTCGCTTTGAAAATTATTCATTCCCGGGCATCTGCTTTCTCAATTTAAGTCTCAGTTGCCCTCACTTCCTAGCACCCCCAAAAGCAGGGTCCCGACGAGGGAGGATGGAACCAGGGCAAGCAGTAAGCTATGTGCTACCCTGGCATCGAGATGGGCCAGGCCAAAGTGCCACGATTCTTAACTATAAGTTAAGAGTTTTATCATAGACAAATGCTGTCATGATCCCAAAGTAACGATGAGTCTAGGACTCTGCTAGGGATAGGAAAGACTATCTGACCTGAGCAATGTAGTCTGAGATTGAGATGACCCTAGGAGAGCAATTCTATAAGCTTAAAGTATTTCTTACTGTGTCCATACAAAATGATTTATATTATGTTTGCTTATATGTTTGTTGGACAAGGAGAGGAGAAATCTACCCAGGGAATTCCGTTCTAGGGTGGGTTGATCTGCTAAATGAGAATCTGTCCTAGAAGCTGCTTCCTCAAGGAAAAGAACTCTACCCCTATTGATTGTGACCACACCTATGTGTAATTGTTACCCCAACCTGTTGGCTGGACTGAGCTGTCAGGGTGAGCCCATGTAGACGCTCCTGTGTCCTGACTAGTTTGGATGAGGCTGAATATTTTTTCCTTTCAAACTGCCTTCAGTAAATAATTTCAGTATATTCTGAGAGGCAGTTTTCCTTTTCTCACAGAAACCTGAATGGTTTTTGACAAGCAGATCTCAGGTGCTAGCCAGGCCTGATCTTTGGGATGTAGATTTCAGGCTCTAGCCAGATTAGTCTTTGGGATGCAAATCCAAGTGCTTGTGGCCAAAGAAAGGTTTCAGTTTTGGTTTTGTATCTTCTTTCCGGAGGCCAAAATTACTGGCCTGCAGATGCAAAGAAACAATGTGTGTTTTGCTGCCTCAGTGTTCTTTCTGTAACTCCTTTTGAAGATATCACTGCCACTGCATTGCACCCTTTAGAGGTACCATAATCAATAGAAGAGATTTCTGGGCTCTCTCTATCGGGGTTATAGGTCTGAGAGAACCTGGGTCCTCCATAACATAAATTTCTTTTGCGCCTCCGGCTGAATGAATGTTTGCACTACACCAATCCCTCATGCTGGAGGACGTAATGAGACAGTATATAGTAAACTGGGGGAGGCAGAGAAGAGACAGGAGTGAATGGAGAGAGGATTGGAATAAACTGCAACTAAGACCAACCAGCCTGGCTCTGGTTTTCTTCATTCGCCTGCCCATCACCATCAACCTCTCTGGAGTGGGGGAAATGGCCTGAGATTACCGAACACAGGCG
Source organism: Sorex fumeus (assembly GCF_029834395.1). Taxonomy (NCBI): domain Eukaryota; kingdom Metazoa; phylum Chordata; class Mammalia; order Eulipotyphla; family Soricidae; genus Sorex; species Sorex fumeus. The sequence continues at coordinate 9,999,838 of NW_026606103.1, forward strand.
GTGGGAGAGATGGACCACTGCTGTCTTTATGTGTTTACACACACCTCAGTTTTCATAATGTTGTAAACCAACAAGTCAATAAAATAAACAAAAAATATACACATGGGCTTTCAGATGGGAGAAAACAGGAAATGATAGCTTAAACCAGACTGCTAGTGAAATATTTCTTTTCTTCATGCTCACTTTACTCTATATCAGCCTGTTTTGTTTTCTTCACAATGCCTGGCACTAGCAGAGACCATCTTTGTTTTTTATAGCTTGCCATCTTTAGAAGAGAAACTCTTTGAGGGCTAGGATCTTGACTATCTTTTTTAAAATTTTTTTTGTTTTTGGAAACACACATAGCAGTGCTCAGGGTTCACTCCTGACTGTGCTCAGGGATTACTCCTGGCTTCATTCAAGGGACCATATGGGGTGCTGGGGATGGAATCCAAGTCTGCGAGGTGAGTACCCTATCCACTTTACTATTGCTCCAGCCCTGCCTCATTCATTTATATAGCTGGGCATACTTCCTGACAAAACTGGCATCAATATACATCAAATGGGAACATGATAAATATCAACGTTTGTCTAAAGACAATTGGACTGACACATTTTACATCTGTTAGCAAAGGCTGGTCACAGAGAATGAGAAAAACACCTCAGGATCACACACATGGACTGTCAAAGCTTTAGGATCACCTGAGCAGCCATCAGTGATCTAACAAGCCATTGATTCTGCACAATATTATCCCTCCAACTTGGCTCTCAACACCGAGACATCAAGGACAGCAATGCATTGGTAGATGCAGCACAGACTGGAGTATCTTACATAGCCAATCAGCAGGCATCTAAACTATCCTAAATTGTTTATTCTTTCCTGGATGCAATTTTGCTTGCTATTTGTACTCTACTCTGAAAAAAGACCTAACTATTTTTAACCAGGCCAATATTCCAGTCTTAGGGGTTTCTTGTTATGGAGACAATTTCCCACAAGCATTTTGCAAAGAAGACCAAAATAATTATGTTTAATTAAGTACTATAGCTTCAGAGAAATTGAAAAAGCTATGCACAAAGCAACTCTTCAAAGGGTTTTAATGTGGGCAAAGTAAATTGGCTGCTTTTCTGAACAATGTGATGATGATGATGATGTGGTCAGTTCAGCAATCATATGCTGAGGGAAAGTGCAGAGGGTAAGGCATCTTCCTTGCACATATACAAATTAATATTTTAAATAACCTCTTACTAGGTAATTGTGAAATAATGGTTTTCTCTATGAAGAATAGTCTTAGAATTTGAAGAAAAAATATATTTTTTGCTTTATAGCTACACCTGAATGTACTCAGGGCTTTCTCCTGACTGAAATCAGGTATAACTCCTGGAGATCCTAGGAGATATTATGGGTTTTTAGGCATAAAGTCTGGGTTGGCTGCATGTAAAGATACTTCAGGAAAATGCCCTACCTTCTGTATTATCTCTCAGGGCTATAAAAATGTTTTTAACTGGAAAACATTACATAAAATAAACTAAAGAAATAGGTGGAAAGCTCTCAGTTACATATATAGAAATAAATGATTTATAGAAATGCCTATACATTCATATTTAGGTTCAGAAGATTTAATAACTTACAAATATAAATAAAATATTAAATACATTTAAATATAAGTATAGTATTTCTTATATACAACCTCAATTTAACTTGTTTTTAATAATCAGATAATAATGTATAGTTGATCAGGGTTTAGGTAGAATATTAAGAATCCAGAACAAATGTCTGAATTAAGGACAATCAGGCTTACTGAAGTCACAAAGTGGGTTTGTTTCTATTTTTATGTTTATTTTTTAGTCACATTATTAAATGGTACAATCCAGACAAATCAATAAAAAACTTTTTAGATATTACTATATATTTTGTATCAGGCTAACACTATGGGGAATAATCAGAACAATCCTTTTAATGAAGAGGTAAAATTTTGATGAGGAAATATGGCACAGATAGCTTTTAGAATTGTTCAGTTTCTTATTAGGGTTTTTTAGAGACACAAAGACAGTAGGATGTGTTGCTATTTGTGTCAGTCTCTTTCTCCTTCTCTCTCTTTCTCTCTCTCTCTCTCTCTCTCTCTCTCTCTCTCTCTCTCCACACACACATATCTACGTATGAGGAGATTTATTATAGAATTTGAATTACAAGATGGTCAAGAAATCCTAAGTTGTATCTAAATTGTATTTTCTGTTGGAGAATAAGAGAAGGTGGTACTATTCTTAGGTATGAGTCTGGAGGCTTGAGAGCCTGGAGATCTGGTGGCATAAATCTGAGTCTAAAAAACAAAGGGTGTGTGACAGGTAATGATAACAGTCTTGGTCTGAGTCCAAAGCTTCAATGTCTTAGGGAAAGATAAGTTGGACATCTAAGACCAGGTAAATTGAGCAAATATGTTTTTCCTCTATATTTTTGCTCTACAGAAATCCTAAAAATATGGATAGTGTCCCCAATATCAACAACATTGGTGATAGAGAGTTTGTTGTACTTAAAGGTGGAAGGGAATGAGCACCCTGGTGAGGGATGTGATACTGGAACTTTGTATGTATGAAACCCTTCCACTGACAGTGTTGTAAATCACCATGACTAAAATATTTTTAAATAAAAAATTAAATTCATCTGGAAATGCTCTATATCCTCATCCAGAAATAATATCTTCATAAGCTGTCTGAGGATCCCTTAACACAGTAAAGTTGATACATAAAAATGAAGCATCAGTGAGAGGAAGAGATGGAATCCCACACCATCTATACTTCTCCCAAGACCCACCAAGAGTGATGCCAGAGCAGAGAGTCAGGATGAACCCCTGAATACCACAGGGCATGGCTCCCAAACAAACAGTGATTTAACTATCACAGTTCCAAGCGAATAAGCACTCAACTAAATGGACATGGTAAAAATATGAATAATATAACTGGAGTCATGTGACTGTGTCATAACTGGAAAGTTTAAGTTACAAGTTAATTTGGAACATAACTAGATTTAACTCTCAAAATAAGTCATTGGTCTCAGCATTTCTGTCTCTCCACAGGACTCTGCTGTCTTCCTATTTTTGTTCTAAATGATCTTCATTTCCATAAATCATTCCACAAGGGGTCAAACAATAATAAAGTAAGTCAACACCCTTTTCTAATTTCTCAATCCCAATCCATGATATGAACTTTCATGCACTAGCACTATCCTCCCATTGCTCATTGATTTGCTCAAGAGGGCCCAGTAACATCTCTCATCATTGTTGTTACTGTGCTTGGCATATTGAATACGTCACAGGTAGCTTGTCAGGCTTCGCCATGCGGGCAAGATACTCTCGGTAGCTTGCCGGGCTCTCCAAGAGGGGTGGAGGAATCAAATCTAGTTCAGCCGGGCCAGCTATGTACAAGGCAAACGCCCTACCGCTGTGCTATCGCTCCAGCCCATGAATTTTCATAGAGCTGATTAACATGCCTTGCCCAAGTGAAACAGAAGGCAAGGAAAATTGGCTTGGAGGCTGTGAATAGATGTGGTGTTCAGAAAACTCTTAATGATTATGTTATGTGTCCATGAGGATAATGATGAATGTAAGTAGTTAATGGTGAATATCTAGCAAATAATGATAGGAAATCATTTTAGAAATTCAATGGGGGAACATTAATGTGGTTGGAGTAATGAAGATCTATACCAAAGTATAAAAATTAAAAGGACCTTGCAGAATAGTTTGGAGGCATCTTCTGCACCTAATTATTATAAAAGGTTTCAGTATAAATAATGTGAATAAGTTTTGTGGAGAGCAAACCAACGATGTGTCTGTTGTTCAATGTACCAGACAGCAGAACAGCTCTCAGACAGAAATATGAGGGGTCTCCAAGGCAGGGTGCTTCTAATGGTAATTCACCCTCACTTCCAATTTTATATAATTCTAACTAATGAGGTGGGCAAGCAAGTTTTTAATTATCTCATTAAGTTTAGATAAGTTTAGTTGGCTAGGTTCAGACACAGCTGACATGTTTGGGGTCATTTTGATTGTTAGGCAAAAGTTATTTTTCTGGCCACTTCTAGTCTTGAGATAAGAAGGATGGCAAGATGGTTGCCATCTGGGCATCTTTGCTTTACACATGTGCTGTCACTCCTGACCTGTCATGTTTCAGTGTCAGAACTCCCTTTCTCTACTTAACTCAATTTAAACTCTATGCTCTAAGGTCATTCAAGCACTAATTGACAAGTTTCTGCTTCATATGGACAGGACAAGTTTCATTCCAGACCTTGCTCTGTATATTTGTTTCAAGACTTGCCTTTGCAGATTATCAGCAATCCCACCAAGCATGTCTCCAGACTCAGTCCTGAAACTGCAGTGTGGAGGAAGAATTCTACCTTTGCCAGAACTAGATCCCCTGTAAAACAGGAAGATGCACTCTGTGGAAGAGACATCAGTGATCCAGCCCCAGTCAGATGGCAGAATTAGTCTTTTGTAGAGCATTATTTCTGAAAGGAATACCTCATATCCTCAGCTAATTTATTTTTATGCTGCCTTTTTTATGGACTCGCTACACAGTAAAACATTGATAAAAAGTGCTCATTAGGAAGATGTGTTTCTCTGATTACATCATGGAGACTCTTCTTTTATGAACTGCCACTAGAAAAACTCGAAAAACATATGTTTTTGTATTGTCATATTCAGATATAAGCTATATTTATTTTTTCAGTTGGAGTTTACCAAAAGCTTATGTCAGTACTGACCTAAGATCTAGGGTTCCCTGTAACTTTATGATGTTGTAAAAAAATTTTTTAGCACTTTGAAACTGTGAATAAAATTTAAATAAAGATAATTTAAACACATGAGATAATTTATATATTTTGAAAAACTGGAGAATTGATTGGAAACCTTGAAAGAGTGTAGAGTTCTAAATGTTGTTTATTAACAGCTTCCTGGGGGGTAGTTAATAGTAGATTTGTCTTCACATTTCACTAGTAAATAGTGGAGTCAAATTCTTTAGTCTATTTTATTTCATTTTGATAAAACTGCTTCCTATTTCTTTTCCTGAGTATACAAGGTACTTTTTAGACTCAGAGCAGAGTAATTTTCAAGAATATCTGAGCATCTTTTTTTTTTTCTGAAAAGGCAGTACTTCTGTGTCTTAAGCCATATTTGTATTAGCACTTATTAAAATTTTAAGATATTCTGCATATCTAATGTATTATAGCTTTAAGTCGAGTGACTAACTGCAAGTTGAAATTTAACATATTAGATGTTCCTTGGACCCAGACTCCAAGTGTCTCTAATACTGAGTAGGTAAAAGAATTTACATTTTAGCAAGATGTTTGAGCAAGAGTCAGGAAAATTTTTTAAAGCGTACACTGGTCAGAGGAACTCAGTGGACTGCTTCTGGCAAAAGAATTACCTGTCTAGGATAATTCTTGGGCTCTTTTTACAAACATTTTTTGGAAACTTTATTTTAGATATGTCATGAGTTTGAGGTTTATGTTAGGGGATTCACTGATCTAGGGAATAGCAAGGGCCAAAAGAAGGGTAAGATTAGGAAGGTCAGGAAAAGATTAAGATTAGGAAAAAGAAACACCCTGGCATTTGAGAAGGTGAAATGAAAGAAGGTGGGATGTTTTAAGACAGGACCTGACAGCAAACGACCGGTGGGCACATCTTGACACCGTGCTGCCTGTCTTGAAATCAATTTACCTCAAGGTAAAAGAAACCTTGAAGCCAGGAAACTGTGGCAGCTTGGCTTCTCCTAAAAGATTAAAACGTGGTTTCTTCAAGCCCGAGAGCTAGTACAGGGCTTGAGAAACTTGCAATGTGGCACATATGGTCTCTTGAGCACCACCAGGAGTCCTTCCTGAACACAGAGTCAGAGCCTTTGGGTACTCCCTGGTATGTTTCACTTTCCCACTCTCAAAAGTCCAGTAAGAAAGTAAAAGAAGGGAGGATGATCACTCTCCTCTCACAACCCCACTGCGGCTTTGAGTTGGGACCTTTCCTCCCTAACTACTCCCCACTTTCTTGGTTGAGTTTTACCATGTTGTCATTTTCTGCTTCTCAGCCTTTAGTTATGGTGACAAAAGGTGACCCATGGTGACCACTAGTGACCAATATCATAGAGAACCTGAGCTTGGGGTCATATGGGCCTGGGATGTCACCATAGTCAGCGAATTGAGTAAGTTCCCTTTAGTCCTTCTTGTAACAGATGGACATTAGCTCACCAATTTCATCTTTGTGAAAATTGGAAATTTCACAGGGTCTGAACCAAGTCATGTGTGAAATATGGATATTTGTTTATCTTATAAGAATTTTGTTCTTAATCAGAGGGAATGAGAAATATTTATTCAACAAATACTGAGAATGCTTACAGTATACACATTTAGGTGAAATGTTAGTGTAAAATACCTCTCTGTCTGAATTTAAATACATTAGTAATGTTTGTCCATACATGAAAATACTCTCTCTCTCTCTCTCTCTATATATATATATATATATACACACACACACCACACACACACACACACACACACACACACACACACACACACATATATATATATATAAGAATGTATATGTATATAGTCCCGGAAGAGAACAGTGCAGTCTCCTGCCCCGCGCCTGGCTGTCCTCGCCAGGGCCCCTTGGAGGGGAGCGGGTTGAGCTTTCCTCCCCGCTCCGACCAGGGCTCTGGCAGCAGAAGACCCCCAGGACCAGCCACCACCATGCTGAGACCACTCTCCGCACACCTGAAGGTACCGGCAGAGAAAGAAAGGCAAGCGGGTTCAGGGGCTGAGATCTCCAAGTCTACTCAGATCGGGGCTGAGCATCCTCCACCCAGATCCTCCGAATTCCAGTAGGCGGGGGTCACACCCACCAACTGGCCCCCTGGCGCCGTATAATCCCATCAACGGCCAAGACTCGGAGACTATAAAAACCAGCTCCCGGAACCATGCGGCCACGACATCTTATTATGACATCTTATTATCTCGTTCCTACTTTGGACAAACTGGCAGGCTACCAAATGTAACCTGCCCACACGGCAGTCTGGCAAACTCCCCGTGGCGTACCCAATATGCCAAATACCAGTAACAATGATGGGTCTCATTCTCCTAAAGAGCCTTGAATAGAGCACTTTCTTAAAAATCTCAGGGCTAGGATGAAGGAGACGTTACTGGGGCCTGCTTGAGGCAATTGACGAATAACAGGATGGTCGTGATTCGTGATTCATATATGTATATAAAATACACAGGTAGAATTATCCTATAATTGCATTTTGTGTGTGTGTGTTTTTCTTGTTTGGGGGACACACCCAAACTTGAGTGGTGCTCAGGGCTTACTGGTGGATCTGTGCTCAGAATTCACTACTAATAGGGCATAGGGGGTTTTGATGCTGGGGTAGAATCTCTTGAATCTGTGCATTCAAGACCCAATGCCTTACCCAATGACACCTCAGTAATTGCATTTTGATTGTGGCTGGTTTGTACTTATTTTTTTTCTTCTTTAGGTTTTTTTTTTTCTACTTATCTTTTTAACTTTGATTGAAGAGTCTTGGGGCCAGAGAGACTACAGCGGGCACAGAGCTTGCCTTGCACTTGGCTGACCTAGGTTTGATCTCCAACACCCCATATGGTCTCCTGAGGCCGGTCAGGAGTGACCTCTGAGCACCGCTGGGAGTGGTCCAAAAACAATTTAAATGACATTGGGGAATACTTCAGGTGGGAAAAGTGTGGAGCAGGAGAGGAAATAGCTGCTGGAAAGCAGAGCTCCTGCTCTCTGCACTCCCACTCCATCACCCAGGAAGTGTCTGGAAGTTGGGTCTGGCAAAGCCTGCCCCAAGCCCCACGCATAGTGTGGGTACTAGTGTCTCACCAGCCCTGTGGCTGTCATCAGGCTGGCCCTGAGAGCAAGCTAGTTTTCCCTGAGCAAGAGTGAGTTCCCTTGGTCACAGGCTGGAGCCTGCAATTGTTCTATGCAGGAAAAAGAAGGTCATGGGGCAGGAGTGATAGCACAGCGGGCAGGGCATTTGCCTTGCACACGACTGAACCAGGTTTGTTTTCCAGCATCCCATATGGTTCCCTGAGCACCACCAGGAGAAATTCTGAAGTGCAGATCCAGGAATAACCCCTGTGCATTGCCAGGTGTGACACCCCCCCCCCAAAAAAAAAGAAAAGGAAAGGAAGGTGAGTCCTGACCTCTGCCCCTCATCCTAGGTCCATTGTCTACTCTTATAGAAAAGAAATTCAGGGGGAGACACCTTGTGAAGTATTACACTTTTAGAGTACGAGGAGGGAAGAGATAGAGATAGAGAGAGAGGGAGAGAGAAAGAGAGAGAGAGAGAGAGAGAGAGAGAGGCCTTCAAGAGAGAATGTGGATTTCTTCATGGAGAAGAGGGTGGGGGAACCCGTATCAATACAGCCAAAGAAAGGAACCAAACCTCCCAGGTTGAGATACTGAGATCCCAGAATGGGGAAGTGAGCCACTTTTGCGAAATTGTTTTATAGGTTTATTTTTAACAAAATGCTCGGGCTTTCCCACCTTTCTATGTAGGTCTGTTGCTAGGGCTCTTTATGGGGAAGAGCTTAGAGCCTGGTGGCTCTCCACATTCTTATCTCAACCTTTGGTTCCTATGAGAGGATCTCCCCAGCGTGGGCCCAGCTTTCTCTGAGCCAGTGTTGGCACAATCTAGTCTTACTGCATTCTGTTCCTGTGTGCTCAGAGGGAGGATAGCCTTCATGCGTTCAAGGTTGCTTTAGGGCTAATGATGGGAATTTCTTTAATTCCTATCTTGGTTTTATTACTTTCTGAGAACTCATTGCCAGTGTGCAGCTCCCGCCCTCCATTTGCTAGCCTGCTTCAGAAACATGACCCTAGGGTAAGACCTTGGAGGCACTTCCTGTTTGCATGGAGAAAATGTTCCCTCTTCCAGAGAAAATCAGAGAAGTGTGATTTCAAAGTGTGGATGTGCAACGCATGCATTCAGTGGCTGAGAACCACCTCCCAAGGCTGGCCAATGGTGATGGGCAAACAAAGGAATGGGTGAATGAAGAAACAGGGCTAGTAGATAACCAATGGTTCAAACCTAGGTTGGCCACGTGCAAGGCAAGCTCTGTGCCCGCTGTACTCTCTCTGGCCCCAAGACACTTTAATCATCTGATGATTGAGTAGAATAAGATGCTGATGACATCCTGTTTCCCAGATCCGGGAAGGAGGAAGTGACAAATGTTCTGGGAATCCTCATGAAGGTCTAGAAATTACTATGACAGCATAAATATTATTTTGAACCTGAGTACTTGAGTTCCTGAAATCTCAACTGTGTAAAAGCAGAGCCTCCTAGAAGCATTCAAAAGAACTTAATTATCCTGAAATCCACACTCTCAGAGAACCCGGCAAGCTACCGAGAATATCTCGCCCACACAGCAAAGCCTGGCAAGCTACCCGTGGAATATTCAATATGCCAAACATAGTAACAACAAGTATCACAATGGAGACATTACTTGGACCGCTCAAGCAAAATCGATGAACAATGGGAGGACAGTGCTACAGTGCTATCTTTTTAACTTAGGTGAAAAGTCAGGTGGGTGTTTTGCTCAGGCAATGTGTTGGTAGTCTTTGTTGATATCAAACCAGTATTGAATTATACTTTGCTGACCACAAGCTAAATTTGATACTAGCTTGTTAAATCCCCTATTTGTAAAGTGAAAATCAGTTTTATTGATCATTCTGAGTTATAAAGGACTTTAATACACAAAATCAAAATGTCACAAAACTTTTGATGAAAGAATGGTCTGGATAGACTTCAGGAATGTCTAGGAGTTTCTAAGTCTGTCAACTGGAACAAGCTAAACTTTCTCAAAGCTGAATTTCCTACTTTTAACAAAGAAATTAATTAATGACTATGAGCAACCCTACCCCCCCACTCTGCTTGGATAGTTTATTTTCTAGATACTCAGTTTTCTCATGGTAAAATATTGGTAGTGATAGAACTTAACTAGAAGATGAAGTAGTGTGGGGCAGTTAAAATTAGCTCAATATGAAAGTGGGCTGGAGCGATAGCACAGTGGTAAGGCGTTTGCCTTGCACGCAACCAACATGGCTGACCCGAGTTCGATTCCTCCGCCCCTCTCGGAGAGCCTTGCAAGCTACCGAGAGTATCTTGCCCACACGGCAGAGCCTGGCAAGCCACCCATGATGTATTCGATATGACAAACACAGTAACAACAAAATCTCCAATGGAGGCGTTACTGGGCCCACTCGAGCAAATCGATGAACAATGGGAGGGCCTTTACCTTTTACCTTTACCTATGAAAGTGGGCAAATGACCAAACATGATGACCTCTCAGGATCTGTATTACAAACGACTATGCCCTAAAGTAGAGATATAGTGGGGCAGGGGGAAAAAGAGAGAGAGAGTGACAGCAAGAGAGAGAGAGAGACAGAGACAGAGAAAGAGACAGATAGAAGAAAAGTACCCACCATAGATTCAGGCTGGGGATGGGTTGGCAGGAGGAATACGGGATATTAGTGGTGGGAAATGTACATTGGTGGAGGGATGGGTGTTGGTGTGCTCAAAAAAAGTGTGGGCATGCTCTGTGTGCATTCAGTGGCCAGTAGCCGCTACCCAACCACTGCTGCCAATGATGGACACATGGAGGGCATGGAACCAAGCTGGCTGGTGGTCAGTCTCCACTGTTTATTCCAATCCCAGTCTTCATACCAGACTCACACGCCTGTCCTCCCAGTCTGACACACTGGTGACTTCCTGTCTCCCAGCATTAGTTAAGAGCAAAAATCATCAAAGTTTGGGGATAACATTTACAAGTAGGTGAGGTAGCACAGTGAACATATGAAAAGCCCTTCCTTCCAGGGAAGCTCTTCTAGGACAGAATCTCACCTTGCAGGACATCTGCTCAAGGGTGGAATTTCATCTAAGGGCATATTTCTCCTTTCCTTTGCCCAAATCCATTTAAACACTCATCTTAAATTTACTTCTTAATAATATTTCTAGCCGAGCCTGGCAAGCTACCCGTGATGTATTCGATATGCCAAACACAGTAACAACAAAGTCTCCAATGGAGATGTTACTGGGCCCATTCGAGCAAATTGATGAACAACGGGAGGACACAGTGACAGTGATTATGTATGGACATAGTCACTGTCACTGTCATTGTCCTCCCGTTGTTCATCAATTTGCTTGAGTGGACCCAGTAATATCTCCATTGTGACAATTGTTATTGTGTTTGGCATATAAAATACGTCATGGGTAGCTTGCCAGGCTTTGCCGTGTGGGTGAGATACTCTCGGTAGCTTGCCGGGCTCTCCGAGAGGGGCAGAGGAATCGAACTCAGGTCGGCCATGTTGGCTGCTTGCAAGGCAAATGCCCTACTTGCTGTGCTATCACTCCAGCCCATGGATAGAGTAAGAGATATATTAAGCTTAAAGGGTGGCTCTTCTGGGAACATCTACTATATAACCCAGACCACAGTCCTCAGGCCAGGTTAGTCTTTCCTAATTTCAGCAGGGTCCTTGTCCAGTCAACTTCTTTTTGGGTCATGACAGAGTTTGCCATACTGTGCTCATAACTTACCATAAGTTTTATAGCACTTGATCTGCCCAGTTTTGATGCCAGGGTAGCTTACAGCTTGTTCTGGATCCATCCAAGTCCTCCATAGGGACCCTCCTTTTGGTGTGCTAGAAACTAAGGGCAACTGAGGCTTAAGTTGAGTAAATATGACAGCTGCCTAGGAGTAAATATTATTCAGAGTCAATTAATTCTCAACTAATAAGAGCATAACATCAACTGTATTCCTGCATCTATACAAAAAGGACATTGCTCTAAAATGAACTACAAAAATATAAAGAAAAAAAGAAAAGCAATATTTCACTTATAAATACAAATTCCACATCTCTGAAGAATCTGACTTTACAAGTCACAGGGTCTGATTTGGGAACATAAGTTATTAAGAGATAGGGGAAGCAGAGCACAAAGGAAAAGTTAAACACAGAGGATTGGGAGTGCCTTCGGAAAACTGTGATGGGTGTTACTCAGTAAACTTAAACTCCTTGCAGCAGAGGAGAAAGGATGAAACAAAGTTATCCTTCAGTGTAGGAACATTGTATGACTGAAACTCAGTCATGAAAGCCTTGTAACTGTATCTCACCATGACATAGTATAGCAGACTGAGCATAATGAGAACATCCATAGAGTGTCAACTGAGGGAAGGATGGTGATGTTCATTTGTACTTTGCTCTCTAAGATAGGAAAGTTGAGTAAAGAAGGATGTCAGAGGCTTAGCCAAATGGACAAGTTCCTCCTGTATCAGTGTCCACCTCAAGGGCTTAGGATCACGAAGGAGGGGATGGGAGGAGCAAGGTTGCTATTTATGGCAGCCCAGCTTCCCAGTGCCCTGGAGGGATATTGGCCTGTGAGTCTACACAATTTATAAAGCACTTAGAGGAATGCAGTTCCATTAGACCAGACATAATGGACCCATTTAAGGCTTTGCTTTGTAAATATATCGCTAATGTCATTCTGACCTATTTACAGGCCTGGACACACTTCACATAGGTCAGGACCTTTGAGTGAATTTGCTGGTTCTCAGGAACCAGGTCCTTTACCTCTCACACCAACAACCCCATCAATACGAAGGCTGAGAATTAAAAATTGAATAAAAATAGAGAAAAAACTAGCACCAAACAAATTACAGCTTCAAAAGACCATTGAATGACCTTGGAGGTACAAATGTCTGATGATCAGCATAAGGCAATTGTGAAGGGATGAAGAGAAGTCCTTGTTCTGTTTTGTGGTGGTTAATTAGTGGCTCTTTTTATTTTCTTTAGTTCTGAGAAAGCTGAGCCCTACTAAGAGAAATTCCTTAAATAATAGGGTGGAAGATGCATGGTAGGCTTTTGTCTTTCTGATGAAATTTTAAACATTTGTCCTCACATCTTCAAAATATTGCTTGTTTCTGTGTAAATGTAGAACTCAGTACTTTTTTGTTGTTTCCTGTGTTTAAATTTCTTGGAGATGATACTTACTATTGGAGGATCTTACCCTTGTGGTTTACCTGATATCTCCTCCACACCCTGCTTTTACAAGATCATTTTGGCATTACTGATAGTAGAATATATCTATTTTTTTCCTTTTGAGAAGTTCTTTTATTTTTTTATCATTTTTTAAAAATTTTTATTAGTGAGACATTATGAGGTACAGTTGAAGACTTACAAATTTTTGTGCTTGGGTTTCAATTATACAATGATCAATATATCTATTATTATGTGTTGAAATCTTGCAACAATTTTTCTTGGAATTTCTCTTTTTAGATTCTCCCTTTTTAAATATTATGTTAGAAGTTTATAATTGTTTTTCTCATAATATCCCTCTTTTAAATTTGGGGGAATATTATTTTATGTTTTGAAATATAGCAGTGTCTTCCAACTCAGAAATTTTGATAATGTTTTATATATTCATGAGAATATATATTTGTTGTTAGGGCTACCACTGGACGCACTTGGAGCTATTTCTGATTTTTGTTTGCGGGTTCTTTCTATTTTTTGGGGAAACATTTGGTGCCAGTTATAAAACAAGGGTTGATTGCATGTAAAGTGCCCTTTATTGATTTCTTTTTTAAAACTTTAAAAAATTGAATCACTGTGACACACACATTTACAAAATTGTTCATGATTGAATTTCAGTCATACAATGTTCCAACACCTATCCAAAAGGCAGTGCCTTACCCGCATACCATCTCTGGCCCCAACGCCTAATATTTTAAAAGCTCACGTATTTCTAAAAATTGATTTATGTAATGGTATTTTATAAATTTTATTATAACGTAGATTTATATTATTCACAATACCATGGCAAAAATATCAGCTCAAGTTAATGTTTCCAATTTTTAGAGATAGTCTCCAACTGCAGCAAGCCTAAGTATTACCTTTTCACTTCCCCTCATTGCTTTTCAGTTCCCCAGAACACTGGCTCTCCTTTTTCAATAACAGGAGTGTCAGGTTGTTCTTGCTCTTTGTTTCTCTCTTCACTGACAGAAAATTAGGTAGATGCACTTTCGAGCAAAGAATCAACTTAATTAGTGAGGAGGTTTCATGGACACAGCCTCTGCCATACCCACCATCATAGTGCCACCTTCCTTCCTTGGAGTCTCAGGTTCTCTTCCAACCCCCTTTCCACCTTTTGGAAAGCATAGTTTTGTGTGGACTGGAGCCATAGCACAGTGGGTAGGGCATTTGCCTTGCATGCAGCCAACCCGGGTTCGATTCCTCCGCCCCTCTCCGAGAGCCTGGCAAGCTACCAAGCACCAAGTAAAGCCTGGCAAGTTCCTCGTGAGTTTCTGAATAGTGAATAATAAAATATCTATCCTATGACAAAATTGGTTGTTGTAAATGACTCATCACTCCAAATATAAGATTCCAGGAAGGATTAAACACAGCTAATTACACTGTGGGATTCAACACTCAGTGTGTTAAAGGAATGAAATCAGGCCCTTGTACAGGACACTAACACATTTGTAACCAAGCAAAGAAAGAAGGAAAGACTTTTTCCTTCCTTTTTTCCATAATACTGCCTGTGGATCCCAGCAATAATACTACTTCAAGTTAATAACTGCTTCTGGCCCCAGGACAGAACATGTTATTATTTCCTAACTGTATATGGTAAGCACTAACCAGCTTGGAAGTAGCACAGCTAGATGGAGTGTGTGATGACCTCAGAGCCAACATGCACCCTGCATACATCCACATCTTTGTGAATATTATTTTTTCTGGTGGGTCAGCTCCTACTCACGCTTTCAACACTAATTCCAACATCATTTCTTTTCACCTAGATAACAGTTTAGTATGACTAGATCATTTCTTTACCTTCTCACTGCATAGTGAAATAATTTCTGCTGAAGGATGTGCCACATGATATTCTAATTGTTTCTATTCACTCAGAATTTGAGTCTTAAAGAACAAGAATCATATGTGTTCATTATCGTATCATTTGGGTTGTATGTAGAGTTTGATAATTTTTAAAGTATTTTTAAAAAACTTTTGAAAGAATCCTACTTCCTTAGCTCTTGTTTCCTTCCTATCGTCCTTTCTTTTCCTCCTTCTCATTCACCTTATTCCAGTTCCAGGTTGGGCCTCAAACTGCCTGGTAATAGAAGTTGGTATCACTGGGATATTCTCTAAGGCAACACTGGGGATTGGGTTTCCCATTTTGTGAGCACTATCAATGCTAACTGAATCATGATAGTGCATGTTCATTTGTGTTACAGGGCTTCGGGTCAAGATGCTGCATGGAGCAAGGATCCTTATGCATAAAAACATTAATATGTTGGTTCACATCTGATGTGCCTGGGATCTGGTTGGCTTTAGTTGTATTAATGCTGATACGAATCTATCTTCAGAGAGACCCTCTACTCTATGCTCCATAGGTCACATTTCTTTTCTTTCTTTGTCTCCAAGTTTTTTCTCCAATCATCACAACGTCACAACATGAAAGTAGTTTATTTTAGTAGTAGTCACATTTCAAGTAATTTGCTACTTCTTGCTTATAAAATATTAAGAGACCTGAGCTGGATTCTTAACTGACCATTGAGGCTCTTTTCTGTTCCAGCAAACATATTGTTGGTATAAGGTTACAAAATTCACAGATAAATAACCCATTTTCCCTTTTGGCAGTTAATGGAAAGAAAATGTATTTACCGTGTTTAAATCAAAAGATATATAAAATATTTTTCACTTTATTTTGAGTTATTAGATAGTAATTAAATGATGATTGGTTTTTAATCCATGTGGATATTAAATTAGTTTTTGTGTAATATTGAACCACACTGATGTTTTCTTTCCAAACGTGTGCTGAGCTTTTTTGGTTTTATTGTCTAGATCATGCTTAGCTAAACTTTCTTTACTATTTTTCTTCTGACCAACTAATAGTTTCTCGATTGTCATGGCTTTTTACTTGGTGGGTAAATTTCTTTGCATCATTGACACTTAGATTCCACTAAGACATCTAAGTTAATCTATGATTGATATAGAGAAAGGGATTTTCCTTATGGAACAATGGCCACAACTCAACTTTCACCAGACTGCATGAAGTTAGTTGCTTCTTTGTGTATAGGTTTCTTGAGGAAGTTTCATGGTGTGACTCCTGTCTTCCCTAATTACTTATCATGAGTTTATAAAAATACTAATACTTAAGAACTTCCTGTGGACCAAATATTTTATAAGTTTACATGCATCAAATAATTTAATATCCACAGTGAAGACAAAAATTAAGTATTAATGTTTACCTATTGCATTCTTTTGGCAATCAATTTGTCCAGTCTTATACCTTGCAAGATAAGGTGTCAGGACTTGAATCCAAAAAATTTGATTTCGGTTCTAGGATCTTTATTACCATTGATTTTCCCAGAAAGGAAGACATACTGTGTCCCAATTGAAAAAGGAAAATGGAGTCCTTACCTGAGTGAAGACAACATTCACTGATAAAAACTTGTGATAATTCTATTTAAAAGTCTTAGATATGAGATATACAAAAGATATGAGAATTGGAACACACTTGGTATTGAGATATTCATGGTTCCATAATATTAGAGAGGTCTACTCACTTTTCCTCAAATTCTGTGTTGTAACTCACATTTCACATTTATATGTATTCTGTATTCCAAGGGCTGGAGCGATAGCACAGCAGGTAAGGCTGCATGCTATGCATGCGGCCGACTGGGTGTGGTTCCTCTGTCTCTCTTGGAGAGCCTGGCAAGCTACTGAGAGTATCCCACTCACATGGCAGAGCCTGGAAAGCTCCCCATGGCATATTCGATATGCCAAACATAGTAACAACAAGTCTCACAATGGAGATGTTACTGGTGCCCACTTGAGCAAATTGATGAGCAACAGGACAGTGCTACGGTGCTATATATTCCAAAACCGAATTTTCTCAGTGAAGTATCTTATTTTTTCTTATATTTTAGCACTTTCTTTTTACATACATGAAGGATCGTCACTGAAGAAACAGCTCATTCTTTCTGAGATAGTCTACAATTTTTTGATGAATAACATTAATGCATGAAATATAGATAATAAGCATATTGGTTTAGCGCAGTTTCATGTGAGAGCACCCCCATGTAAGAATTATGAACCCCAAGATAAAAAATGTTACCAGTATCCAGAAAACGTTTTTCTAGAAATTGTTATCAAAAACATAATCATCGCCATGACACTTAGCACTATAGCTTTATTTTGACTTAAAAAATTTGCAAATAAAATTAATGGTATAAGTGAATTTATGTATGGTTTCTTAACTCAGCATTTAATTTGTGGCATCCATTCACGGGACCACATGTTTTATATTTTTGTATGCTATCCTATTGTTCTAATATACTATAATTTATTCCCTTGATTATCTCCCTTTTACTCAAGTAACAATATTTTCAAGAAAACCCTCATTTTTACATTTGATTGCCTCTTCATAATTTCTATCGGAAGAGAATAAGAGAATCCATAAGCCTAAGAAATCTTAGTCTATTATTGTTACACAATAGTTGATGAGAATTTCTATTTTTTATAATTGTCAACATGTTACAGTTCCTTTTTACTCTATTTTAGAAATTCTGAAGGCTATATATAGTAGTTGTCCACTGTATTTTAATTTGTATTTCTCAGTTGATTTGTTAAATAATAATTGAGGAATACAAATTTAAAAATTTAAAATTTATTTTAGATTTAATTTAAAAATTTCCTTCTTAACTATAAAGTGGGATTTTGGTTTTTCTACTTATGCAATAATATAATCTGAAAATAGTGATTTATTTAGTTCTTCAGTACCATGTCAGTACCATAATTTATGTTTATTCCTCATTTTTATATCAATGTTGTGTGAAAGTGCTGATCTCTTGCATTCTTGTTTCATTCCCAGTTGTAGAAGAACTTTCAATGTTTCATCACACAGTATTATGTGCATAGTATTGTTTGTTTCAGATTTCTATTAATAGAAAGGAATTCTATTAATAAATATATGCAATTTATTATTTATTAGGAAATAAATGTAATTCATTTATTTCTAATGTCCACTGGTTTATTTCAAACTGTGAATAGACATTAAATATTTTCTAATATACTTTATACACTTGTAAGTTGATCAAATTACTTTTCTGTGTATTTTTTTCTGTTCTTTAATGCTGGCATTTCATTGGGTATTTAACAATAATAATTACCCTTTAGTTATATTAAGCCGTGATATATTTCCTTCCTTATGTGAGAGAGCCATATATACTGTTTTCTCTCTGTTAATTTTTCAGTTATGTCACTTGTATCACTTGTCATCCCATTGCTCATCGATTTGCTTGAGCGGGCGCCAGTAACATCTCCATTCATCCCTGTCGTGTGCTAGTGTAGCCCAGTGGTGTCTGCTCTCACCGGGAACATGAAGAGCCTCAAACTGTTCATTCAGAGTCTTGATGAAGAAGTCTGACCCTCTCATAGGTGGGCGGCCAGGTGTTCTTTTGACATCCCATGGAATCCAGTCAGTAACAGCTCTAGTCCATTGTCCTCTCCAAATCGCGTTATGTGTCTGGCCTATCTGATTTTCAATGCCTTGGAAAACGAGACAGCGTCCCTGATTCTCAGTCAACGGAGGTCAAAGTTCCGGAATCCTTCTCTCACTTAAGTGCAATATGATAGTCCAAGCATAGCTCTTTCAATTCCTCTTTGGGAGACCTGAGTAGCCTTCTCATCCTGTTTTTGTAGGGTCCAAGTCTCTGAGGCATATGTTAATGCAGGAAGAACAGTGGAATTGAAGAGATGTGCCAGGAGTCAGAGGTTCTTTATCCTCTTAACAACTTCTTTGATGGTCTTGAAGGCATTCCATGCCACTCTCTTCCTCCAGTACAGCTAGGTACCAGGTCATTCGTCATGTTGCGTTCTAGACCTGGGTACACTTAACTGCTGCAATTCGGAGATGTTTGTTCCATTGAGAGAGAATGGAGCCTCAGGAACTAGTCCATTTCTTAAGAATATTGCCTTCGTGAGTTTCAGCTGCAGTCAGACCTTTCCACACTCACCGTCGAAGTCAGCCTACATTCGTGTCACTTGGCTAATGTTTGGTTTTATTAGAACGATGTCATCAGTGAAGTGGACCTGGTATAGTTGCTGACTGTCTATCTTTACTCCCATTCCTTCCCATTACAGTTGTCACATGATATTCTCGAAGGTGGCACTGAAGAGTTTCATTGAAATGGTATTGCCTGGTCAAATGTCATGATCACTTCCTTGTAGAATGGTGAGATCCTGGTATTGAATCCGTAATACAGCTCAAGGAGGATCCTGATGTACTGAGTTTGAACACCCTGTTTGGCTAGGGCTTTGATGACCACTTCAGTCTCAAAAGAATCAAAGGTCTTCTTTAAATCAATGAACGTTAGACAGAGCGACACCTTGAACAGTCGTGAAACCTCAATGAGCTTGGTCACTGTGTGGATATGGTTGATTGTGCTGAAACCTTTTTGGAACCCGGCTTGCTCGCATGCCTGCCTATTTTATTCAGGTTGAATTGTAGATGACGAACAACAGGCAGATCGGACGATAATTGCTGATGTCATGGATGTCTCCCTTCTTGTACAATAGAATGGTCTGCTGGTTTTCCACTGGGACGGACCTTGCATTCAGTCAGATAGTGTGTGAAGAGCCCAGCCAATATATTGACGAGTACTGGTGGAAGATTCTTTAGGTGTTCAAGTCTGACATTGTCTGGACCAGGTGCTGTATGCTTCTTTACCAATGAAATGGTGTGTAGGATTTCAGAAGGGAGAATGCTGGGAACGACAGATCCATCTTGTGGAATTTGGTATGTGGGCAGGTGGATGTGGCTATCAAAAAGATCTGAGTAGAAGTTGTGGATAACCTTCTCCATTGCACTTCTGGAATATGTGATAGATCCATGAGGATGTCGGAGGGCAGTCATCTTGACCTTATAGTTGGCAAAGGACAGGAGGGTGTTTCGAATACTTTTCCTGCCTTCTGCTGCATCAACCAACATTGCTGCTCTGCTCTCTTTGAGGTCTTCCTTTATCACTTCTTTGCACAGCTTTGCGAACTCAGAAGTTAGCTTGTGATTGCCTGAGGTTCACGCCAAAACATGTTTGTAAACGAGGTCAAGAGTTTCTGAAGACAAAAATCTGTTTGTGGCTTTCTCACTTTTGGCATTCCTCGCATAATTATGAAGGTGCTGAACCAGTCGATCATATTCCTCGTCAATGTTGTCAACGATGACATCTTCCCATATTGCTGCACTAGTGCCAAAGAGCACCTAGTTGGTGGTCATTCTGGGAGTTCTCTTCTTAAACTTTACACCCTTTTCTTCCTGCTCAGTAAAGTAGAATTTCTCACGAAGGAGATAGTGGTTTGATCCTGTTTGGAATTTTTAGACAACAGTGACATGGGTCAGGCAAAACTAACAATTGAATATGATGTCGTCAATTTCCTTGTGGAACTGTCCACTGGGAGACTCCCATGTCCAACGTTTAGATTCAGCCTTCTGGAACTATGAGTTACCATGGGTGGTATTGGTTGACATGATGAACTCAGTCTCTCACCCTGTTCGTTGCATTCTATGCCATTGGTCCCGATGTGGCATTCTTTTGGCAACCTTCTTGGTCCTATCTTGGCGTTAAAATCACCAACAAAGACCTACTAGAATGTGTGGTCTTCTTTATAGAACTTCTACAGGTCTATGTAGAACTTCTCAATTTCTTCTTCATCGTAGTTGGATGTTGGTGTGTAGACAAGGAAAATCGAAACTGCCATCAATAAGCTACATCTATTCTAATATAAGCCCCACAGAGGCAGTGTGGGGAAGGGGGAGGGGGTGTGAGGTTGCCAGGGATACTGAGATCATTGGTGGTGGAGAATGGGCACTGGTGAAGGGATTGATAATTGATCATTGTATGACTGAAACACAAACACAACTGTTTGTTAAGTATGTAACAGTACCTCACAGTGATTCACTAATAAAAAATTTTTAAAAAAAGTAAGCATCCGATTCTGGCTGTTAGGCATTCAAATGAATAGATGCTCATGGCCAAGTTCGTGTTGACAAGGACACCAACTCCACCAATGCCTCTACTGTCACATGTTCCGAGAAATGGTTCTTCTCCAGTGTTGAAAATGGCATGATGTGAACGATGCCTTTTCATCTCGGTCAACCCAATGATGCCGTTGGGTTTGCACCATCAGATCCTCGATGGATGCTTTCGTTACCAGCGTATATGTGTTAAAAGTGCAGACAGTCCTTTGGGCAGCCTAGTTCGGTCCTGAGATTTTAGCAGCCTCTCCTTGCTTATCCTTCTCAATGCTGCCATATTGGGGGGTTCTTTCAGGGTCAGGGAAATGAGGCCCATTTTTGTTACTGTTTTTGGCATGTCAAATATGCCACAGGTAGCTTGTCAGGCTCTGCTGTGCGGATGACATGTTGGTTCTCTCTTCGCCTGTTGGTAATGTTGCCACACCCATTGCCACAATGTGTTTTTTAGTTAGATAGTCTTATATTATAATTCAGCAGTCAGTATACACATTGCAAACCATATATTAAGCTATTTTCATGTTACTTTTCCCAACTGACATTAATTGAATTCATTCCTATATTGTATATTGTCATAATATAAAGTTCATTATATTATAGTGGGCTGGAGCAATAGCGATAGGTTTGATTCCTCTGCCCTTCTCGGAGAGACTGGCAAGCTACTGAGAGTATACTGCCTCATGGCAAAGTCTGGCATGCTACCCATGACATATTTGACATGCCAGATACAGTAACAACAAGTCTCACAACGGATATGTTATTGGGCACGCTCAAGCAAATTGATGAACAATGGGAGGACAGTGATACAGTGCTATATTTTAATATTCAATATATAAACATTAAAATATATTCAAGTAATATATTATTATAACAAGTATGCATACAAAATATATACATTTGTAAATAATATGAATACAAAAGTTACATATGAAATGTATATTATATATGATTTATATCTGTCTTAACTCCATAAGAGATTTTTATTTTTAATGTCAAAAGTCACTTTTAGCTTGCTCGGGATGGGAGATGAGTGCTGAAAGTAGACTATAGACAGAACATGATGACCACTTACTAGCTGGTTTTTGCTTATTGCAAACCATAACACTCAAAAGGAGAGAGAGAGTAAAAGGGAATGTACCCACCACAAAGGCTGGGGGGTTAGGTGTTGGCGGGAGGGAAATGGGAACATTGGCGGTGAAGAATGGGCACTGGTGGAGGGATGGATACTCAATCATTGTATGACTGAAACATAATCATGATAGCTTATAAGTCTGTAACTGTATCTCATGGTGATTCATTAAAAAATATATAAAAAGGGAAATGATTATGATAAATAAATGTGAAGAGGAGTATATACAGTGATTACAATTAGAATTAAGAGTCAAATTTGTTAAGACTAGCAACTTTTGCATCAGTAACTTAAAGTTAATTGATAACTATGGTTAGTGAAAATGGACATAAAAATAGCATAAGTAATTTACTTTAAAGATTTAGTCATTAAGTGATTAAAAAATACACATCCTCTTTCTATTCTATCTCTTATAAGATTGAAGTTGTAGTATAATGTATAAGATTCCTTCATAATAAGATGGATTATGTATACTAACAAAATAGCATGGATTAATGCTTTGGAAAAAATTTATTTTTTCTATATATTTTTAACATTTTTAAAAAATTTTTTATTAGTGAAACACCATGAGGTACAGTTATAGACTTACAAATTTTTGTGCTTGGATTTCAATTATACAATGATCAAATACCCATCCCTCCACCAGTGCCCATTTTTCACCACCACGGGTCCCAGTATCCCTCCCTACCCCCTAACCCCCCTCCCATCCTGCCTCTGTGGCAGGGCATTCCCCTTTGTGACTGGGTAGACAGTTTATACACAAAAATCAGTCATAGTCTAATATGCAAAGAAGGAACCAGAGGAGAAAGCAATTAAGGAATCTATCCAATTCAAAATAGTATACAAAACATCAAGTATCTAGAAGTCAGCTTAACCAAAGATGTTGGGTATCTATATCATAAAAAATTTAAATAATTTAAGAAAGAAATGAAGAAAGACTTAGGAAATGAAAAAATATCCCATGCTCATAGATTGGAAGAATCATTTTTGTGGGTTAGTTTATTAGATTATCAGAATATTAGATTATTAGAATTCTACAGACACATGTGATTCATGCAGATTAAATTTTGGTAAGATTTAAAAGTACTATTAGATAGTTGGGCCGAACATCCTCCACCCAGATCCTCCAAATTCCAGTAGGCGGGGGTCACACCCACCAACTGGCCCCCTGGCGCCGTGTAATCCCATCAGCGGCCAAGACTCAGAGACTATAAAAACCAGATCTCGGAAGAGAAGAGTGCAGTCTTCTGCCCCTGTGCCTGACTGTCCTCGCTCGCCGGGATCCCTTAGAGGGGAGTGGGTTGAGCTTTCCTCCCTGCTCCGACCAGGGCTCCGGAAGCCAAAGACCTCCAGGACCAGCCACAACCATGCTGAGACCACTCTCCGCACACATGAAGGTACTGGCAGAGGGACAAAGTCACGCGGGTTCCGGGGCCAAGATCTCCAAACCTACCCGGATTTGGGCAGAGCATCCTCCACCCAGATCCTCCAAATTCCAGTAGGCGGGGGTCACACCCACCAACTGGCCCCCTGGCGCCGTGTAATCCCATCAGCGGCCAAGACTCAGAAACTATAAAAACCAGATCTCTGAACCGTGTGGCCGCATTTGCGGCCGTGCGACATTTTATTATGACATCTTATTATCTCATTCCTACTTTGGACAAACTGGCAGGCTACTGAATGTAGCCTGCCCACATGGCAGAGTCTGGCAAACTCCCTGTGGCGTACCCAATATGCCAAATACCAGTAACAATGATGGGTCTCATTCTCCTAAAGAGCCTCGAATATAATCTCAGGGCTAGGATGAAGGAGACGTTACTGGGGCCTGCTCGAGGCAATCGACGACTAACAGGATGATTTGTGATTTGTGATTTGTGATTAGATAGTTAATAGACTTCTTTTGGAACTATAAGTATTGCATTGATCTCTAGGAGGACCTCCTTATAGAACTTTGTATTGAGTTGTAACAGAGATCACAGTGTTCTAGAATGAGATAGTGAAAGATTCTTCAGCTAAGAAATTTTACAGAAATTAGAAATGGTGATGTTAGGGGAGCAATAGTACAGCAGGTAGGGCATTTGCCTTGCAAGTAACTAACATGGCTGACCCGAATTCGATTCCTCCAGTCCTCTCAGAGAGCCCAGCAAGCTACCGGGAGTATCTCGCCTGCACTGCAAAACCTGCCAAGCTACCTGTGACGTATTCGATATGCCAAACACAGTAACAACAAAGTCTCACAAAGGAGACGTTACTGGGCCCACTCTCTGATATTCTTTATTTCTTCCTCCATTAGGATGTTGTTTTTCTCTGTGATCAGTTATATGCCTTTTTCTTGAGTTTGCTAATGGCCTTTTGTATATTTTTTAATAGTTTTTTTGTTGGTAATTCAGTCTGTGTATTTTACACTTATTTGTCTATCTCAGCTTATTTGTCTCTTTTTTATTATATCCAGTGCATTGTGAAATCTATTTTGTTTTTCATATTATTTTTTAATTACTGTAAATTTTAGTTCCATAATTTCAATTTGATAAATTCAAAAGGACTTTTACAATGCTTTAGTAAAATTGTCATATTACTCTGCATTTTAAAACCATAGTCATTATAGAGACTTAAAACATCTTTGTTTGGATTTTCCCCCTTTATAATGAGGATGCATGCATCTGCCTCTAGTGTCTGTTTTATCCTCTTAACATTCTTTTTCTGTTATGCCTATGATAAAGATAAACATCAATCATTGTACAAAAGAATGGTAAAGTCTCAGAGAGTAAACCCCTGTAATAATAATAGATTGAGAGGGGACAGAATCTCTTAAACTTATCAGTCTTGGTATTGAGCCAGTCCTCAGTTGCAGTGGTACTCTATTCCTAGGGATGGAACCAGGAGACGTTTACTATGCTCTCCATTTTAAGTTGTGTTCCTAATTTTCATTTCATAAGAAAGTCATATTGTTAAAACGTTAAAGTAGCTTTTAGCATTTCTGCTTGAACTTTTTAGGGTGGAGCTTTGAGAAGTTTAAGAACTTGGACAAGTGTTTTCTTGCATCTTCATCACTCCAGTACTACTACCAGATAGCTTAGGTTTGGACCTAAGATATTTTTCTTTTCACTTGAGTGATATTACCAAAATTGTGGTGTCCTTATCTCTTAGACATAACCTTCTGCCCACTTTCTCAGATTCTATATCATTGGAATGACAAGATTCAGGAAATGTCTGTTGGGTAAAGAGAGGTAATACAGAAAAGATGAATTCATTGCTCTGTAGTTGACTTCTCTCTAAACTCTTGACTCTCAAGTCCTAGCTACTTTGGCAGCTCTCCAATTCCTTCAAGTCAGTATTTTAGTATTTTATCTGATTTCCCAGTTAGTTTTGAAACTATTTGCACCATAACCTAAAACAGATGTAAGTAGATAATTTTTTATAGTCTGCAGCAAGCATATGGCCCATACTTTCACTGTGGATCTTAAGATATCTTTTGGTAAAGAAAGATGATAAGTGTGGTATCAGGAGGGTAATATATGTTTTTTTGAAACAGATATATGATGTGTATACTATATCTAACTCAAAACAAATTACCAAACGTAGAGGTTTATTGCAGGCAAACAGTGCTGTGTTCTATACTTTTGCAATGGAATCTACAAATAGCTTTAAAATATATTTTGTGAAGTTAAATATGCCTGAAGCATGGAGTATATTTAACTATGTTTAACCTACTTTTAAATAGTCTTAAACTTGCTTATGAAGAGATGAAAATCAAGAATTATTATCTGAACCAGTTATTCTGAAATATTTTCAAGAGTATGAAAATCACATATCTTACTTGCTTATCTTTAAATATCTCTGCTTTTTTCACTGTGAAGAAACCCATGTTCTCTCTTGAATACATACTTCCTCTCTTCTAACTCACCTTACATCAAAGAAAGTTTCAATAAAAACTATTTTGCCTCACCCCCACCCCAAGAAATAAAAGTTCTGAGAGTTGTTAGGTGAACTTTGTTCGAAAGAAAAAAATTGAAGACCAACAGTCTCTCTATACTCAGGAACATTTCTGGGGAATATAGATAATGTGGGTGATAAATGTCCAAGAGAGATGTAAGTTGATGTGGTCTCCAGGGAAGCTGAGATTTTTTTTTATATCATTAAAGTTCATATTGAGGGAAGGGTTTATATGTCCTTTGATTCATTTTTAAAATTTGGACTATAAGCATGGAAAGTGCTTTGAGGAATTTAGAAAAATAAAAATAAAAGGTTTAGACAATGAAAAAGCCATAGACATGCCACCAGACCCCATGCCAGGCTGTTTCATCCAGGGAAACACAGAATGGAGTGAGTGAGGCCCCCTTCCCGCCCCAGCATAGCCAACCCCAGCAGCCAAAAACCTCCAGAACTTAACCAACACCAGACTCATGGCTGTTCTCCACACACTCCCACGAGCCTCATCCATGAGTGATCTCTTCTTGGCAGCAAATCTCATACTTTACACCACTGATATACCAAGAGTAGCACACCATATTTGATTGTATTTAAAGTAGAAGGCAATCAATCTTTGGGGGAAATATATTTATACAGATGTGTGTATACACACACACACACACACAGCTCAATCTTTAACATGTTACTTACTAATCTCTTTTAGAAGGGCTTAATGGCTCCTGGGTGAAATATTAACAATCTTCACACACTTTCCTCCAAGAAATATTTTTTGAATAATTTTTGGTGGAATATTCATAGCAAGCAATACCAAATAAATTATTTTAGTTCTACTTTGGGGAAAGGGTTTGGAGTTCAGGATGGAAACATCCAAAATATGGTGATAGGAAGGTGTAATGGTGGTGGGAATGGTGTTTGAATATTAAATGTAATCAAGTAGTGTGAACAACTTCATAAAAATAAAAAGTCCTCACCAAAAAAAGATGAAAAAGTACTCTTCTTAAACATAGTGTATATTTTTTAAACATAGTATATATTTTTTGCCTGAAAACATAAAGACTCCCTGCGAAACTTCACTTTCATATTAACTTTCCCTGCTCTGTATTCCTGCACTTTGCTAAAGGTAATTGTCCCATCTAAAACATTCCCTTTTCATCTCTTCTTCATTGACTACTTGTATCTGACTAATATACAAACAAAATTCAACCTTGTATTTTCCATTAATCCATCCCAGACATAGAATTCAGACAATGACTGAAACTTTAAACACTTTTTTGGTATTTGACATACACAAGATGATTTCACTCACCTGGGGCACATAGAGACAAAAGAAGGAAGTACTACCAAGCAATGACAAACATTTGGCCTTTAGTTGTAGACACAGATTACCAAGGAGTAGGTGCGAGTGGGGAAAAATTTTTTATGAGATGGAGGAGAACCCACATAAATGCATTCCTGGAGGGTACTGGGTTCTTTGGTAGTGGTGGGGGAGGGGTGGTGCAGTAGCTTTGTATGCAAAAACTGTAAATATTTGTGTTATTGCAATCATGATACCTAAAGTATAATAAAACAAATTAGAAAATAATATGGTTTTGGAAGTTTTCATGGAATTGATAGATGATGTAACAGGGAAGAGTGATAAGTCTTCAATTATTAGGATAGAACCTTACACTTGGGATTTATAATTTTAGCAGGAAGGCCAGAAGAGGTGAGGTAGGAGGATGTGAAGAAATTCCCTCTCCCCACCAAGTAGGAAACCAACTAGTGGGAGACCCTCATGAGCAAGTCCAGAGAGCCATTCAGAGTCAGATCAGAGTCATATGGTTTTGTTATTGTGGGATCATGCGAACTTTCAAGACATTTATTCTATGTGTTTGATTAAAGAGTGTATGAAACAGTATTCCAAAAATTAAAAAATTTTAAATTGTTCTGCTGTGTGATGTTATAAACATGCTAACATCATTATTATTGTTACAAAGAATGTCCTACATTTATTTTCTTCTGCTCACATGGTTTCTTTGGTTCAGAGACAATTAGATTTGTTTCCACGAGGACTTTGGGTAAACATTTCTCTTGTTTTCTTCCTTTCTCATTAGTTGTGTTCCAAAACATCACACTGGGGAGGCTGTATCCTATCCTTGAACAGTATCCCTTTTTACCAAATTGCCGGTTTTTTTTTTCTATTGAAAACAAACTCAGTTTTTGCTGCTTAAACAACGTTGTATTTGGAGAGTGTCAAGTTTAATTAAAGCTGAATATTTTTCCAGGTGGTGTATTAAGAGTCTTGTAATAGATGGCGCTTAGGGATAGAATCCAGTCTTTCCAGAAGTTCATTGGGCAGGAAGGTAAAATTCTGTTCACAGATGATGGATTGAGATAAACTTTCTCTGGCTGATTCAGAGAAAACAAATCTCTATTGCATCAGTGCATTAAGAGTGAACATACTCCCAGTTAGCCTTCTTAAGGACGAGAAAGAAAAATAAATCAATAACATTTATGATTTCTTGAAAAGACATTTCCTTGTTCCACTATTGCTCCATTAAAGGCTCTTTGCTATTAATAGGCTGTATTGGTAGAAATGGTGGTGATGGTTGTGGGGGGGGAATCATTAGACTGAGTTCATTATAGTAAGAGGACTATAAAGCTGTCTTTGTTGCATCCAGCTGAAAAATTCCATAAACTTTATATTAATTTTTATGTAGGTTTGACATACTAAAAATAATTTTGCAGTGGCATCCTTCAATGATAAATTGATAGTAATAATCATAATGATGATGTTATGTATGTACTTTCATTAACTTCTTTCTAAGTGATAGAATTTTTGTTAAAGAGTTTGAATAAATAAAATATTTTCGTAATTTTCAAGTTATATTATTGTGAAAGTGGTAGTCACAGGCCATTTTCAGATGAGAAGTTAAAACACAAACATGTTTAAGTAACTTTCTCAAGGTCACATAGGTAACTAAATTTTGAACCCTAATCTTCCAAGCTTTATAGTTCAATTTATTGTAACGAGATTGCTAAGTCTTTAATAGAGTGAGTGATCTATGAATCTGCAATAAGAAATATTAACTTTACAGCAAAAATATCCCATTTAAGATAAATAACATTGCTTTTGAAAGTCACAGATATTATACATCTAATATGCATATTTTAGTGTTTTATGAAGCAATTCTAACTCAGAGCTTTTCATGGTTAATATTTCAGATAAAATGTCAAAACATCTATTTTTTAAAAACTGTTTTGCTATCTCTTATAATAACATTAAATCTACAACTTTATTCCACTAATAAATAAGATAATTAATGATATTGCCTATAGCTTTGAATATACTTTAAGGCATTATAAAATAGGTGCTGATACTATCAGTCATACATATTCATTTATGATGACTAATAGGTTGAACAATGAACTACAGATGGCTTCATGTTTATGGATGTCCACATGCAATTTTGCAAGAGTTAATGAGGATTAGTTTTGTGTACTCAGATATGGTTTTGAAAGGTAGATGAGATGCAGACCAGGTACTGAAATTCACTCTTAAATTTCCATCTGCTTTCTTATTATTATTCATTATTGATCACTCAGTAAATCTGGACTAAGCATTAGAGCTTTGCTTGAAGGTCAAGCATAACTATAGTTTCCACATTCAAATGTTTTAAAATGAAATTGAACTAATAGAAAAATATTGTGAAACAATCATTGAATATGGTAAAGTTGATCAAACTATAGCAATTTGAAACCTGAAGGAGTAATGAAGGGCTGAGGAGATCAGAGATATGTTATAGGTTAGACGGTGGGTAGGATCTAGAAATATAGGGGAAGAAGATGGTATTCCACCCACTCATAGGAAGAGCTTTTGGAGCCAGGAGGAAGAGAGATCATTGCCTGAAATAGAAGAGACTGTGCTAGAGCAGACAAAATTGAGGAAGCGTACCTGGCAAACTTCTTTGTATACTGTGAAACAATGATATGGAAGATATGGCACAGGTCAACCCAATATGAAACAGAATGAGTTGAAGTTGATTTCCTGCCTGAAAGTTGATCAAAGAAGGATATTAGTATGATATTTATGTGAAAAAATTCCTAAGATTACATTAAAAGAAATACCTTGGGTCGGAACTTGTTAGGAATATGATTGAGTCATGTCAGATTTCTCTATAAAGTTTCCATATTGATGCTATTTAAATGTTTGTTGTTAATGACAGTATAACAACTTAAAATATTTTTAAAATAGGTATATAATTTTATCTTTTTTGTAGGAGTACTGCTATTTATTCAGCCACTGATTAGCTGATTGAATTGGGCATGAACTCCACCTTAATTTTTTTTATTTTTATATTTATTTATTGAATCACTATGGGAAAAGTTACTAAGCTTTCAGGTTTAAGTCTCGGTCATACAATGATCAAACACCTTTCCCTTCACCAGTACTCATTTTTGACCACCAAGAACCCCAGTATACCCCCCTCCCACCCCTCCAAATTCCTGTGAGACAGATGATTTCTACTTAACTCTTCTTTACATTGATTACATGCATTATTTTGACAAAAGATTCACCATTATTGTTTAGAATTTCCCCCCAAACAATCAGAATTGCTGAAAAGGCATTGTGAAATATTTTGTTTTCTATAGCCGGTTATGAGAATCATATAATGTTGTACGGCCACGCTTTTGGATTTCTGCAAAGAGCCAGATAATTACGAGATTGGTTTCTGTGTGTCTGGTGTTATGGCCGTGCCGGAGAGCCGCTCGTGGGGGATAACTCGTGACCTTGGTAGGGCGTGAAGGATGTGCTGGTACCGCCCCCCTTCACATGAGACTGCAGTTGCCCCCGTCACCTTCGGCTCATACCTGGCTTTCCTATAAGCTCTGAGACGGCAGCCACCTTGCTGCCAGGGGGGAAAAAGGCGGAAGGGAGCAACACCCTTTCCCTCCTGGGGAGGCATGGTGCCATAGTTTAATGATGGTCAATTCACTTTTCTTCTGCAAGCTGCTGGGCTCTGGACTAAATCCTTTTGCCTCTGGAGCCATGGCCATGCCAGAGAGCCGCTTGTGGGTGGGGAGCAACTCATGACCTCGGTGGGGTGTGAAGGACGTGCCAGTACTGCCCCCCTTCCCATGAGACTGCAGTTGCCCCCATCACCTTCGGCTCATACCTGGCTTTACAATAAGCTCTGAGCCGGCGGCCACTTTGTATGCATTTCAGATGCATTTCTGCCAAAAGCCACTGGGTTTCAAGATTTGTTTCTGAGTCTCAGGTATCATGGCTATTAATCAGCTTGATCAGGAGCCAGAGAGGCCGTTTGTAGGTGGCGACTCGGGGTCTCGTTGGGATGGGGAGAAAAGAGTCGGCTCCACCCCCATATGGTGTGTCTCGTCACTGCAGGCCCAAACCTGACTGTCCAGTGGCCTCTGGAGGATGGCGGTCACCAGGCCGCCAGAGGGAACAGGCTAAGGCATGAAACCTATTCCCAACTGGAGTGGCCCAGTGCCAGAAACCTACTGCAGGAACAGGACGCATTTCTGCCCAAAGTCTTTGGGTTCTGAGATTCATTTCTGAGACTCTGGGATCGTGGCCATTAAACAGTTTGACCAGGAACCAGAGAGGCCATGCCTCCAATTATATAGCTGAGCCGGAGGTGGTTTGTGGGTGTGTGTCTCCCACATACCTAACTTTTGGCCCTTTACTTTCTTGGTAAACTTTGACCCAAGTTTTTGGGGTCTGGCCAAAGGCACAGCAGCAGTTTTGGGGTATCTGAAAGTCTGACATTGCCATCACCTCACAGGTACAGATTGACCTGCTGGCGGCACCATACCCCCGTAATTTTATCTTTTTAAGAAAGAAAAACCAGTATTCTTACTTTTATTTATTCTTTTCATCTTTCATGTTTCCCAACATTTAACTTTTCCAGGACTAGATGTTTTCCAAATTATTTTAAGTATGTTTTTATTTCCTTTCTCTTCCAGTATATAAATTCTCATATATAAATGAAACAAATACTTGTATTTATTTTTTGGTCTGCTACTTTGTTGTATTGTCTTATTGTTTCTAAGAGATTTTAATAGAGTCTCTAGGGTCTTCTACCAATGTTATCACAATCTCTGCTAATATCAATAGTCTAACTTCTTCCTTCATATAATAGTTGCATTTCTTTGATTTATTCTTCTTGCCTAATTGCTGTTGTGAGGATTTTCTTGTGTTGAATAAGGGTGGAAAAAATGAAAAATGAACATCCTTGCCTTGTGCCTAATCTTCGAAGGAAGGTGCTTTGTTTTCACTACTGAGTATTATTTTCACTGTGGTTTGTTGTAAATGGCTACTCATATGTTGAGATATGTTTCTTCTATCCCCGTTATTTTTTAAAACATGAATGAATGTTAAATGCTGTCAAAAGCCTTCTTGGAGTCCATCAGTATAAGCATATGGCTCTCATCTTTCCTTTTTATATTATAATGTATCACATTAATTGATTTCTGTTTATAGAATCATCATTGCATCCCTGGAATGGATGCCACTAGATACTGGTTTTGATCCTTTTGATATATTGATGAGAAATGGTGAGGTTGAGAAAGTATACAATCTCCAAGTGGATTTGGGATTAGGGACTGTGGGGCTGGGCCCAGCTGGGAACACAACAGAGACTCATGTCACTGAGGTAAGTGGGGACTTGTGGCCAGAGAATGAGAAGCAGGTCCCCTGGCACATGAGGAGACACTAGCAGTTTGATGATTATCTGACACAGGGGTGGTGACTTTTATTTCAAAAAACTTTTTCTAAACAAAATGATAAGGGAAAGAAGACTAATATTGGTGAGGAAGAAAGCTATTGAAATAGGTCATGGGGCAAGAGTAAGGAAAATCATAGGCAAAGGAAAAATCAATAGATTGTTAAGATGAAATGATAAGAAAAGAGAGGTCTCATAGTCTCTAACCACACAATTACAACTAAATAGTGAGGTTGCCTCAGGGGACCATTTGTTTCAAGATGTGGCCAGACTGATCTTTAGCATGGGACTGAGAGTTACAGGAAGGTCAAGTTTACAAATTCCTACTTCATTTGAGTCTGGGTGCCACCCAGAGTTCTGCTTCTTTTATGATTTAATCCACCTAAACCTTCTGATATTTTTCAGGACTTACATCTGCAGATAGTGTCAATGGCATTGCTCTTGGTCTGTTGTACATGCATTCTTAGAAAGCAGAGGACTGACTTTTAATTCTCTTTGAACAAGAGTTTGGGAGAGACCTTGTTTGCTGATATTGATCACTAGTTTTTTCCTCCTATTTTCTGTAGATCACATGTATGAAGAGTGAACTCAAGCATGATTTTTATTTTTTGATGAATGAATAATTTTTTTAGATATTTTCATTCATGCTAGACTTCAAGTAGGACACTGTCTCTCTTTACAGGAGAAGGATGAGAATGTATGGGATGGCAGTCCTAACCCTAATGTCTCATAATATCTTCGTTAATGTTTTCTAGCAAAAATATAAATATAAGGACGTTAAAAATAATTTAGTTATCATGAAATAAATAGAACAGATTTGGGCTTTAAGTTCTTCTTCCTAAGTGATTTTGTGGGTTCTAAGCAATAAAGACACTTTCTCTTCCTGGAATTATTTACTCCCAAATAGTATACTCTGATTTCCTTTAGGTCTTTGCTCAAATTTCAGTTTATCAGAGAAACATTTCCTAACCACTAGTTTAGAGATTCTCTTATTCTCTCTTCCCTTATTGACTTAAGTTTTCTTAGAGAAATTATTGCAGTTCATGTAAAAAATAATTTTAATAAATTAGTTTTTCAATAGAACACCAAGAAGTCAAAGACATTGGATTTAGCAAAACCTTATCTTTCTAACTCCAAAAACATTGACTAGCACATAGTAAATACTCAAGAACAGTTTTAGGATGAATAAAAATATAATTGAGATCAAAATATAGCATCTTTAAACTTAAAGTTAAGAAAACAATTATTATAGAAACAATCTAACTTGTAAGAAAATAATCATGTTTTTAGAAGAACTGCGTTGGTTACAATAACAACAGAGTGTAAAATGAAGAAACCATGTTGGAGACCACAGCATCTTTGAGTTTGAAAGTGAGATGTGTATCTAGTTGGCGATCACCTCTCCCTGTGTAGCCTGTTAACGTTGTAAATATCTCTGGAGACTTATTACATGGAATCATGGTCATGTCTGTGGTAGTTCTAGTTCCCAGGAATGAGTAGTGGGAGGGCTTAGAATTTGGAGATAATCAGATGTGTCTGTACTCTCAGACATGGGAGTCTTCAAGGTTGAAGTCAGAGTATATGAAGCAGGTAGTCTTTGTTCCTTCTCCATATCCCCTGATCCAATTATACACTCCCTTTTCCCAGAAAAAATCATGGAAATTATATAGGTTGACAATCATCACTTTTCTCATAAGTGATAATGATATCAGCAACTTGTGGGAATGGAAGGAAACATAACAAACACTTATTTGAAAGCATTGTGGAGCTGTTATAGGAACCACTGTATCACTGTCGTCCTGTTGTTCAAGTTACTCGAGTGGGTGCCAGTAATGTCTCCATTCGTCTCAGCCCTGAGATTTTAGCAGCCTCTCCTTACTCATCTTTCCCAGCACTGCTGTATTGGAGGATCTTTCAGGGTCAAGGGAATGAAACCTGTTATTGCTACTGTTTTTGGCATATTTAGTACACCAAGGGGAGCTTGCCAGGCTCTGCCGGGCGAGGAGAATATTCTTGGTAGCTCTCCGGACTCTCAGATATATATGTGAATATAAATAACTTCTCTTTGCTCTGTTTCTTCTCTGTCTCTGCTAGTGCAAATGGTAGCCTTCTTCTTACTTTGGAGTACTCCTTGCTATAGGGTAATGTATGAATAACTGATTACTATTTGTTTTGAAGGCTATTGGCATTTGCTTTAACCCAAAGTTATTAAATAATAATAATCACTTAAAATGCCAGTAATTCCTGGGGAAATAAGAGAAATATGGTTTGGCATCTGGGAGAGGTTTCCTTTGCACTCAAAATATCCTGGATACATAGTAGATATTGAAAAGTTGACCCGATTCTCTCTCTGCACATCAGGTCTAGCCTATGTAAGATGGCTTTCCAGTCGTCACACCAAGAGTCCTAGTTCATTTTCCTTTGGGAGCAGCATAAATGACTGGCATATTACCTGGAAGCATGGAAGCTTACAGGACACAGCTCTGTGTTGCTTTGTGGCTATAGAGGAGGACAGTTGTGCCAAGAAGAGTCAAATGGAGCAGCAGAGAGAATTACATAAGGAAAAAGTGTTTTATTTAATATTGCTGGAAATATGACTATGAAATTAAAATCTAAGTATTAATCTTTATGTGTATTTGGTAGATACCAAACTATACCAAAACTATCATTTGAAAATGTTCCGTGGTCCTATGACAAGCTTGTAACTTACTGAGCGTTATAAATATTTGGGCTGGAGCAATAGCACAGCGGGTAGGGCTTTTGTCTTCCATGCGGCTGGCCTGGGTTTGATTATTCCTCTGTCCCTCTCAGAGAGCCCGGCAAGCTACCGAGAGTATACCGTCCACACGGCAGAGCCTGGCAAGCTCCCTGTGGTGTATACAATATGCCAAAAACAGTAACAACAAGTCTCACAATGGAAATGTTACTGGTGCCTGCTGGAGCAAATTGATGAACAATGGGATGATGGTGCTACAGTGACAGTGCAGTGCATAAATATTTGACTCAGTTACTGCTGTAACTCCAGCAGTGGGTCAGTTGCTGAGCTTGTGAGTAAAGCTATCTTAAATACCAGATTCTTATACTGTGGATTACATAACTCAATGTGGGAATTATTAAAATAAAAAATTAACAGTAAAGGGTTTCTGTATGCACAATGACCAAAAATTTATCAAAAAATAACCTGTTATGTGAGGTGTTTTGGTAGTACTCATCCATGCTGCCTACCCAACCTCATCAAAACATGGAGAGAAGAAATAAACAGAACTTCCTCGAAGAAGAAACACAAATGGCAAACAATGAAAATGCTCTACATTGCTAATTATCAGAAAGATGAAAATCAAAACAACAATGAGATATCATCTCAGACGACAGAGACTGGCACACATCCAAAAGAATAAGAACAACCAGTGCTGGTGTGGAAGTGGGGAGAAAAGGACTCCCATTCATTGTTGGTGGGGATGCCTACTGAGTCAGCCTTTATTGAAAATAATATGGGCACTACTCAAAAAACTAGAGATTGAGCTTCCATATGGTCTAAAAATACCACTTCTGGTAATATATCTATAATATATTATAAGGGCCAAAAAACACACGGTGGAAAAGTCATCTGCAGACCTGATGACTTGAAAAGCAGACCCAGGATGTTCATTGTTCAATGTTCATTGCAGCACTCTTTACAGTAGCCAGAATCTGGAAAAAATCTGAATGCCTGAGAAAAAATGATTGGATATAAAAACTAAGGTACATCTACAAAATAGAATACTATGCAGCTGTTAGGGGAAATAAAGTAAAAAAATTAAATTTTAAATGTATAGACATGAAGAGTATCATGTTGAGTAAAATAAGTAAGAGGGACAGGGGAAGATGTAGAATGTTTGCACTCATTTGAGGAATATAAAAAAAATAGTATGAGACTAATACTTAAGGAGAGTAGAAACAAGGACCAGGAGAACTGGTCCATGATTGGAAGCCTGCCTTAAGAGGTGGGGGAAGAAGGAAGTTGGGATAGAGAAGAGACCACTATGACAATGAGAGTTGGAAATGATCACACTGGACAAGAACTGAGTGCTGAAGCTAGGGAAAGGAACGAACATGATAACCTCTTAGTACCTGTATTTCAAACCACAGTACCCAAAAAGAAATAGGGAAAAAGAAGAAAAGTGCCTGCCATAGAGGGAGACAGAGGCAGTGGGGAGTGAGGGGGGTGGCAGAAGGGAAACTGGGGACATTGATGGTGGGAAATGCATACTGATGAAGAGACTGGTGTTGGAACATTGACTGAATCCTAATCATAACAACTTTGTTCTATGAAACTCATGGTGATTCAATTAATAAAAAAGAAAAAAGTTTTCAGTAGTGGAAATGTTTAGAAATCCCTGTCCTAGGCAGTAAGTTCTCAGCTGACCCATCAGAAGACTTCAGGTTAAATGTGTGAACCTTGAAAAAAAAGGGTATAGCCTGAACTATCTCAGATCATGCATGCAGTTGATCTGTACATTCTAGTAGGCAAAACAAATGAATTTTGCTTTAAGCTTCTGAATTGTTGGGAGTTCGTTACATTCTTATTAGTCACTGACATACCAAAACTCAGGGGTAGATTGTTCATAGCATGACAGGGTTTGAAAGCCCTGTCTCATTTAGCTGTGCAGAGGTGATCATGATGATCCGACCATCCTGTTATTCGTTGATTGCCTCGAGCAGGCCCCAGTAACGTCTCCTTCGTCCTAGCCCTGAGATTTTTTCTTAAAAAGTGCCATATTCAAGGCTCTTTCAGAGTTAGGAGAATGAGACCCTTCATTGTTACTGGTATTTGGCATATTGGGTACGCCACGGGGAGTTTGCCAGACTCTGCCGTGTGGGCAGATTGCATACGGTAGCTTGCCAGTTTGTCCAAAGTAGGAATGAGATGATTCGCAGCCGCGTGCTTCCGGGAACTGGGTTTTATAGTCTCTGAGTCTTGGCCGTTGATGGGATTACAAGGCGCCAGGGGGTCAATTGGTGGGTGTGACCCCCGCCTACTGGAATTTGGAGGATCTGGGTGGAGAATGCTCAGCCCCAATCCGAGTAGGCTTGGAGATCTCAGCCCCGGGACCCGCGTGCCTTTGTTCCCCTGCCGGTACCTTCAGGTGTGCGGAGAATGGTCTCAGCATGGTGGTGGCTGGTTCTGGAGGTCTTCGGCTGCCGGAGCCCTGGTCGGGGCGGGGAGAAAAACTCAACCCGCTCCCCTCCAAGGGGCCCCGGCGAGGACAGCCAGGAGCAGGGGGCAGAAGACTCTGCAGAGATGAAACAACAATATTTGCATTGGTATTGCACGGCATTTGCCTTGCACGCAGCCAACATGGCCGACCCGAGTTCGATTCCTCCACCCCTCTCGGAGAGCTCGGCAAGCTACCGAGAGTATCTCGCCTGCACGGCAGAGCCTGGCAAGCTCCCCGTGACAAACACAGTAACAACAAAGTCTCCAATGGAGACGTTACTGGGCCCGCTCGAGCAAATCGACGGACAATGGGAGGGTCTTTTATTGCAATAATCATATACCCAGAGAGTCTAACCTCCAGAATCATCTGTGGAATTCCTTATGTAGAAACATGTTTAAACTCTGCAT
This sequence comes from Sorex fumeus, assembly GCF_029834395.1. Classification (NCBI taxonomy): domain Eukaryota; kingdom Metazoa; phylum Chordata; class Mammalia; order Eulipotyphla; family Soricidae; genus Sorex; species Sorex fumeus. Next base: position 10,038,287 of record NW_026606103.1, read on the forward strand.
TCATTTATGATATGAAAGCTAGCAGTAGCTGCCCTTAGTACATGGCCTCGATCTAGGATCTAACAGCTTCAGAAGACAGTCTTAGGTCCCTAAATAATTAACTGGATTTTACCAGTCAGGAGGCAGTATTTGCATTCAGGGTGATGACCTGGGAAACTAGCTATGTGGAAAAAATGACCATGTTGGACTGCTGATTTTGGTAGTTTTCCTCCCAATGTTATCTCCACTATGTTCTTCTAAGGGTCCTCTGAATATAGTGGCAAACCAGATCATGACTGGTTAGATATTAGTGTCCTTAGAGTGCAGGAGTGAGAGATACAATGGAGAGAAGTATGAGTGAGATTGTGTAACCCCAGCACTTGTTTGTAATTGATGGTGAAATCATAGGAGACAAATGAAGGGCTTTTAGGCTTCAATTATGAAACCTAATTTAGAGCCATCCACTTTCCTGCAGCCTCTGCATTAGTCTCATTTCTGTTTATAACCTGTGTGGATAATTTCAGAACATTATTCTATAGTAAACCATTTCATAGATAAATGCTAGAATTAGAACTAGAATTTCTTTACAGATGAAAGCTCAAGAACCAGAATGGTGCCCTTCCCCTGTGAAGTCTCTTTTTGGTACAATTCAAAGGAAATTCTATATTTGCCTGGGATTTAATTTTAGAAAGCTGATTCATAAGTTAGTGAACCTTACATGTTTCATGGAATGTGGCAACTCTATAGAATGGGTGATAAATGGAAAGGTTTTAAAAAATCATCCTAAATTCTGAAACTTCAGTGAAAACACAAGATTATAGGTTTTTTTACAGCCTTATTAATGTAGCAGAAGGTTCAGTGGGTATTGATTAGAGCATGTGCAGCTTTCTTAGTTCACTTAACAGAAGTGATGGAGTCTATTCTCAACTGCTCCCTTTGATTCTACCTTTATTTTCTGAAATATTAGACCATATCATTTTTAGGCTTTAATTTCAAGAAATGCATTGGAAATGTTTTTTAATATTTACAAAATTTAGACTAGTTTCTCCTTAAAAGCCAATGTTTTCTAAGTCAGGCTAAGCCATTAGATTATTTTCCTCTCTGTTTCTGCTTCGGTTCTTAGTAAGAAACAGACTCAGCTTAGTATCTTTTGTTTGGGTGAACATGTTAAGGGAGAGCCACAGCGAGAGTACTGCAGTCAGGTCATTTGCTTTGCAACACTGCCAACCCCGGATTGAAACCCCTGTACCCCATATGGTCCCAGGGCCCTCCAGGAGTAATCTCTGAGAAAAGAGCCAAGAGTAAAACTCAATAAACAAACCAAAGAAAGATGAGGGCAACAGAAAAATTAAGTCCTGGGTCCCGGGTTAAGAAACTTCAATGCTTATTCTTCTCTGAGTGCATGGTCTGAATATCCACTTCTAAAGGAAAAATAAAAAACACTGTTCCTTGAGTTTCCCACTGATTTCTTGCTTAGTAGGAATTTATGCGTGTCTGGCAGGGAGTAGCCTCCAATTTCTATATAGGACTGCAGCTTGCAGCTACTCAGATGAGAAAGGCTTCAGTGAATCATTCCTAAAGTACAGGCAAGCTCCCTGATGTGCCTAAAGGATCCATTTACTCAGGAAGCCTCACCCTCCTGAGTATTGTGGCTAATCCCGTAATACAGCCCCTTTACAGATTTGTTTTCCTATCTCCACATTTTCTATGTAGAATTTTTCAGGATGAATTCTTGAAATCTTCAGCTTAAAGATGTCCCCAAACCTTCCTTTCTGGTGTGAGGTGGTAAAGATCATGTCAGAGGTGCAGAAGTTCCAAGGATTGTAAACGCTTAGAAAGATACAAGGTGTTTGAGGAGTGAGTTGCCTTTGGGGGACCTTCCTCAGGAATTGGCCAGTGGTTTCTTAGGACACAATCCCAGTGCAGACTCTCCAAGACTGAATATCTGACTTCCGAGGGCGGTAATTTCTAAAGTGGAACTGCACTTTTATTCAACACCCATTGCTTAGATATTACCACCAATTTTAGAGAAATCATTTTTGTCTAAAAATTTTGCAAATAATGTGGAGATATGAGGAATATTGGGTTAAGGTGTCTATATGCATCTACATAGACAAGTGCTATGTTCTATCCTAATCCTAGTAAATACCACCTTCCTGGGAGGGGCAGGCCATCATAAGTTCATTTGCTCCAAGACACACTATGATTAAAATGTAAGTACAGTAGTTTACTTGAAATTATGTTCTAGAAAACATATTTGGGAAGTGAATCAGAGAAGAGAAGAAAGATAGTTGGTTGTGATAGGTTATCAATAAGGACAGGTGTGATTCACCAACTAAGTACCCTTGAGTGACTGTATAGAGTAATAAGGCACAAGAAAATTTGGATATTGACCCAGGGGTCTTTATTTATTTAGGGACATACTAACTCATAGGTATATCTGAACAGCCTTATCTGTGGCAGAGGATTCTGCCTAAAGCCATAGGTCAACCTCAAGAGAATCAGGAAGCCTGTCAGGAGAGTTTTTAGGCGGATTTCAGAAGAACTGAGGGGATCTAGGTAGGATATGATGACATGCCTCCCTCTTTATAGAACAGACAATTCCATATTTTCTAGGTGATTACTCTCCCTGTCTATTCTTCAAAGTGATGACTTTTTATCAAAAAGAAGAAAAATAAAACTTTGTTATTCCAGGGAAATGTACTGCATTTGGAGAATTCGTGAGAAAAGCCCAAGACCACATACCACAAAAACCACCAATTGGTCCCACCTTGAGTTATGGGATGAGCCTGTTGTGAGCCTTCACCATCTGGGCCCTTGACTGGGGGCTCTCTGAAGTGGTATTCAGTGATTTCCTGAGATAAGGCCTACAGGGAACTCACACAGCTGGGAGATGTGACACTAGTAGCTAAAGAAAACAAAATGGGAAATAATGGCATCCATAAAATTCCTCTTTTCTGCCACGTTTCCACTTCTTAACAACTATTTATTTTTTTTCTTTAATCATGGCTCAGCACCCAGAAAACACATCTAAAGTTGGGGATATAATGCAATGTTTAATCATTACCTGACAATATTGAAATCACTGATGGTGTTTCTATTTCTCAGTTCTCAACATGGTTTGTTTTCTTTTGGGGACACACCCTGTGATGTTCAGGTGTTTCTCCTGGCTCTGTATTTAGGAGCTAACCCTGTAATACAGCCCCATATGAAATGCCAGATACTGAACCTGGGTTGGCCATGTGCAAGGCAAGAAGCCCACCCACGGTGGTATAGTTCTGTCCTCTGTCAGCACAACTTTGATTAAGCCAAACTTGGAACTGACAGGGACAGAGAAAACCATTTTAAGCAGCTCTGGTGTGTAAGATTTGCTCAGACCAAATGGCAGCCAGTGATGAAATAATGACATTCCCAGAATGAAAGATCACCCTGACCCTCAGCGCCAAAGACAGGACTGATGGCCTGCCAGAGCCAGGAAGCTACCAGGCTGCATTCCGTGCTTTGACCCCCTGCAGATAATAGAAAGCCAGACCAAACATATGGTCCCACTGGTCTTTATTCGCATTTCTCTCCCAAGACAACTTGAAATCCCACTGAGCCTTTCCCAGAGTGTGACTCTGCCCCACCTCTCTAAGGTCCGTAGGGCCTACCCAGGCGCTCACCCCAACAAACTCCTATTTCTTTACATTACTCATCTCTGTCTCTCTGTCTATGTCAGGTGTGTTCCTTGATCTGTCATGATAGTTCCTGAAACCGGCCCATATTCTGGCCACAGACATTCTTTCATTTTCTCACCTTGGTCCATGCATCAACAATTATCGCCTCATGAATTCTGGCCCTGGACTCGGGAAATCTACAAATGGCCCCTGTCTGCCTTTGTCCTGTGATCTCTTCACCTGGTCGCCATGCTCTGTAAACCTGGAACTGCTCCATAAGTCTGGAAATCACAAGCTTGAGCCAGGGTTAGCACTGTTAGCACTGCCCTCCTGTTGTTCATTGATTTGCTCCAGCAGGCACCAGTAACGTCTCCATTGTGAGACTTGTTGTTACTGTTTTTGACATATCGAATACGTCATGGGTAGCTTGCCAGGCTCTGTTGCATGCTTAGGCAATACTCTCGGTAGTTTGCCGGGCTCTCTGACAGGGGCAGAGGATTTGAACCCGGGTTGGCTGAGTGCAAAGCATACACCCTACCAGATGTACTATGGCTCCAGCCCTGAGCCAGGGTAATCTGGGGAATTGAAGCAGTGGGGGACAACTGCTTGCCCCTCTCTCTTCCATTTTTCCCAGTGGGAACCTGGCTAGATGTTCTCTCTCTCCCCAATCAAACCACCACTGTTCCCTGGGAGTATGGAATAGGTGCTTAGACATCAGTATGCCCATAGAGCTCCCCAATTATTTACTGTCTCTTCCTGTGACTTGGTCATGGATAGATTCAGGTGGGAAACTTAAAATCGAAACCTAAACCTGACACACCTCTGGGATTCCTTTTGCATTCCCCAAAGGCACTTGATTAACCCAACCATCTGATCCTCAATATCCCCTTGTTGAAAGTCTTAAGTGACTTCAAAATGGGTGCTCTGACTATGGGAATTTAAGGGCACTCTGAAACTTCTGTCAGTGCAAGGATGATAGGGAGATATAAGCTTTATGTCCAGCTCTTTCTCTTGAGCTCCCATCTTTCTTTTTAACACTTTCTCTCTTCCCCCCTCCCCTTGAGTTCCAAGACCATCTCATTTTCCAAGTTCTCTTTACTTGTCAGTCTTCACTGCTGCCATCTTTCCCTCATGTCTTCTCTGTCCCATCCCCTCGATGCCTTCTGAGCAGGCTTCTCTCCCAGGGATCTGCCTGCTTTCACAGCACTTCTTCACTTTTTCAATATGTTTTCTGATTAATTTCTAACTTGAAGTGAACTTTTGTCAAGAGTAATATGTTATAAGATCTTTAATTGAGGGCATTGTAAACCTCTTGGATATCTATAGAACTGATTTAATGCTTTTGAAACAGTACTGCCGAGTACAGTTTTGTCATGATAAATGAGATAATGATTAGAAACTTGTTTCAAAACATTTTGGGAGATCAGAGTATTTTAATTTCAGTAAAATAAGGAAGTTAAACTGTGAGTATGAGGAGTCTAGATGTATATTTTAAGTATAGAATAAATGTGCAGAAAGTTTGAGATTGTGTTTTAAGGAAAGAAACTATGATCAAACTATTGTTATAAGAAACTCTTTAAATTGTATCTACAGAATTATGCTAGTACCTTTTTGGCGAAGTCCATGGAAAATGATATTAGACAGATGGTCTGGATTCTTGTTACAGTGCTCTTAGAGTTGGAAAGCAAGGTTTTTCAACATTGGATTAAATGAATTAGACATGATGTTAAACTATATGTTCTATCTCTATAGATCTTATTGTTTTTTTTTCTTTACTAGTACCCACAGCAAATGGGTATATTGAATCTCACTGTGAGTAAAGTGAAATATTTCCTTTTTCCTCTTTGCACCTTCAGTACATTTTGATGCTTCATGGCACCATGCTGGTTTGCATAAATCCAGATAGAAAGTCTTTTCTCTCTGTCATAGGGAATTGACAGGGAATTCCAAAAGCCAACTATGTGGTCCCCAAGCCCTCTTTCAGGGAAGCAGAGTCAAAATTATTTGTTAAATGACAGGAGCAGGTCTAGTAGTAGTACTGGTACTGGTACAAGTACCTTACAAACCTCAGGAGGGACGCTAAAGCAGGCTGACTCAAGGAAGGACTGGAAATCATCTCTGCTATGGAAAATGAGGAATCTGTAGATCCGCGATGACTTATCCAGCCTGGACTCTGCTCTCAGCATAAGAAAAGAAAAGAAAAGAAAAGAAAAGAAAAGGAAAGAAAAGAAAACCCAACCACCAAAAATCCAACCTGGAATCCAGGATCTCTCCCAACTCTATTGAGGGATGGGATGGAATCCTTTCTGCCAGGACACTCCTATGGAAGGTGAGGCTCATGGCCACCTCACCCTCCAGGCTTGAGTCCTCCAGCTCATTGTGGAACCTGATCTTCACATCTTCACAATGGCTCAGACTAGGAAAAACTGAGGTGACAGGTAAAATAAATATTTTAATGCCATTATTAGTCTGTCTCCTGTTTTTTAGCATACCCCAAGACCTCTCAGTAAATAGTAAGGTACCTCAAATGAAGAATTCTCCAATCTTGTTGTGTTGATGTGAAAAAATAAGTCAGGTTGATTAAGTCATCTGTCAAATTTAAAGTGAAGGTGGAAAGAAAACCATATTTCTGTAATTTGCCCTTTGTAGAAATAAGATTATAATCCTACAAAGATATTGAACAAATGTATTCTAATTGGCTTGATTAAAAAAAGAGTTTGATAAACCTAACAGTCTGGTTTGTGCCCCAACTTTACTCATCTGTCTCTGATCTGGGTGAGGTCTCCAGTCTCATGTTTCTTATGGATGGAAGTAATAGATTAACATGCCACATATTATTGTCTCTCCACTAATTGTTATAATGAAATAAAATTAATTTTTTATAATTTACAGTTTAAAACACATTTTCCAGGTTGGGTGAATTAAATAAACCAAATAGAGAATTTACACAACCTTCTTATGTTAAGAAGCAGGGACTGTATTGATAGATGTGGAAATATTGATGGAATATATAATCATTAGAGTTTATCTCCTCGTACTTGAATCCCAATGAACAGAGAAAAACCTACCATCAAATAGAATAACTAAAATAATTACCCAGAAGAGCATTCTTAGTGATAGGGATTAAAATTAAAATCTTTACAATTAAAGTATCAGTTTAAATTGCAACATACAGGTCAAAACAGAATTAATATGTTTCTGCTTAATCGTCAAGCTAATATAAAGTATAATGGCAGAACTGACCATTTATTTCTTAGTTTAGAAAGACAAAAACTTGTTTTCCTGTATCTCAAAAATTTGGCTTAGTTCAGAAAGAAGCTCTTTTGGGGGCATTGTGAAAACATTATCTTGAGCAGTAGCATTAAATTCAGAACTTGCATGTCTTTCTGGTAATTAGTATTTTTGTTAATTCACAACTGAAAATAGTGTCTCACTAGAAAAAGAAAGATCTAGAAATTTAGGGACTGGGAGATATCTCAAGAGTCAGAGGATGCAGAGAACTTCCTTGCATGCAGTAGACTGTATTTTCATTATATGTCACATTCAGCACAACCTGCTATAGCCCTGGAGGCTCTGGGTCACCATGGTGTCTAGAGCTACTAGCACCAAAGGGTCGAGTGGCAGCTCATATCCATGCCCTAGCATCAAACCTTCCATATAAGTTGGCCAGGGTCCACTGAATACCACTTGGTGGTATAACACCCCCAAACCTAAAAGTTGTCTTATCCTTTGGAATTATATGGCTATTCGAAGGGTTATGAGCTACAGGGAGAAAAGAATTTCAGACTTAATTTTTCAGACTGGACTTTGAATTGTCTCTTCTGAAGGTGCAAAGAAAAATAAGGCTGTTATAGGAGATACAAGAATTTACATTTTTAGAAATTTACAAATGCCTATAAAATGGAAAATCATTGTACAAATGAGAATCACTGTACAAAGAAGTGCCATTTCTTATTACTGGGAATAGATATTTGGAAGACACAGTTGATATTAGTGCAATGTACAGAGATATAGAATGTGTCATCAGAGTACTATTGCTTACAAAGATCTCAACAACCCTTAGATTTTATGATAACGAAACAGAGTGATAGTACAGTGGGTATGGCACTTGCTTTGCACAAAGCCAATTGGATTTGATCCTCAGCACCACAAAAGATTTCCTGAGGACTGCTGGGAGTGATCCTTGAGTGCAGAGCCAGTAGTGGCCCAAAAATCAAAAGAAAAAGAATTATGCTCTCACTGGAAAATTTAGCATGCAAATTCACCCCTAGAATAGAAACCAGCTTTCGTTTTATAGCTTTGTAGAATAGTTTATACACCATTCCCTAAAGAGGGTGGACAGATGAAGTGACTCTTCATCAAAAAATTTGGTCAAATTTATCTTATGAACATATATATATATATATATATATATATATATATATATAGTGTCGATGTCTTTGTCAACACAAACTTGGCCATGAGCATTGATTCATTTGAATGCCCTAACAACCCAAATCGGATGATTACACTTGAATAGATGTGGTTCATTGCTGGCAATTTCTATCTTTGTTGTCTATGCATCAAAATCCAACTATGATGAAGAAGAAATTGAGAAGTTCTACATGGAGCTGGAGAAGTTCTATAAAGAAGATCACACCTTCTACAAGATCATTGTTGGTGATTTTAATGCCAAGATACAACCAAAAAGATCAGCCAAAGATCTCAACATTGGGACCCATGGCCTAGAATGGAAAGAACAGGGTGAGAGACTGTCTGAATTCATCATGTCGACCAAGACCATCCATGGTAACTCACAGTTCCAGAAGGCCAATCTAAACGTTAGACATGGTAGTCTCCCAGTGGACATTTCCACAAGGAAATTGACCACATCATATTCAATCATTAGTTTTGCCTGACCAATGTCACTGTTGTCCCAAAATTCCAAACGGGATCAAACCACCATCTCCTTCGTGCAAAATTCTACTTCACAGAGCAGGGAGAAAGAGCTGCAAAGTTTAAGACGAGAGCTCCCAGAATGACCACCAACTAGGAGCTCCTTGGCAGTATTGTGGCAACATGGAAGATGCTGTCATTGACAACATCAATGTGGAATACAATCAATTAAGTTCAGCACCTCCATCACTGAGCAAGGAATACCAAGAGTGGGAAAGCCACAAACAACTCCTGTCTTTGGAAACTCTCGAGCTCATTCACCAACGTGATTTGGCGAGAGCCTCAGGTAATCACAAGTGAACATCCAAGCTTGCAAACTTGTGCAGACAAGCGATATGGGAAGACCTCAAAGAGAGAGGAGCAGCAGTGTTGGTGGATGTGGCAGAAGCCACGAAAAGTATTCTCAACGCCCACCTGTCCTTCACCAACCACAAGACCAAGATGACTGCCCTCCAATATCCTGATGGATCTATCACATCTTCTAGAAGGGCAATGGAGAAGATTATCCATGACTTGTACTCAGATCTCTTCGATAGCCACATTCACCTGCCCACATACCAAATTCCGCAGGATTGATATGTTCCCATATTCTTCCTTCTGAAATCTGATATGCCATTTGGTCGGTAAAGAAGTGTGCAGTACCCGATCCACACAAGGTCAGACCTGAACACCTGAAGAATATGCTACCAGTACTCATCAATACACTGACTCGGCTCTTCACACACCACCTGTCTGAATGCAAGTTTCCATCCCAATGCAAAACCAGCAGGACCATTCTGTTGTATAAGAAGGGAGACATCCATGACATCAACAACTATATCCGATCTGCCTGTTGTCCGTCCTCCACGATTCAACCTGAATAGAATAGGCAGAACACTAGATGAAGGACAATCATGCGAGCAAGTCAGGTTCCGAAAAGGATTCAGCATGATTGACCATATCCATATGGTCACCAAGCTCATTAATGTTTCAAGATTGTTCAAGGTGCCTCTATGTCTAACGTTCATTGATTTGAAGGCCTTTGATTCTGATGAGACTGATGTGGTCACTGAAGCCCTAGCCAAACAGGGTGTTCAAACTCAGTACATCAGGGTTCTCCATGAGCTGTACTACAAATTCACTACCAGGATCTCACCATTCTACAAAGAAGTGATCATTGATGTAAAGAGAGGGATTTGGCAGGGTGATAACATTTCACTGAAACTCTTAAATGCCACCCTCGAGAACATCATGCAACAACTGGAAAGGGAAGAAATGGGAATGAAGATAGATGGTAGGCAACTACACCACATCCATTTTGCTGATGACATCATTCTAATAACATCAAACATTAGCCAAGCGGCACAAATGCTGGCTGACTTTGACCATGAGTGTGGAAAGGTCAGACTGCAGCTGAATCTCACCAAGACAATGTTCATGAAAAACAAACTAGTACTGGACATTCTATTTGCTCTCAACAGAATGAACATCTCTGAATGCAGCAGCTATGTGTACCTAGGTCGAGAATTGAACATGAGGACTGACCTGGCACCAGAACTGTGCAGGAGGAAGAGAGCAGTGTGGAACGACTTCAGGTATGTCAAAGAAATTGTTAAGAGGACAAAGAACCTCTGACTCTGGGCACATCTTTTTGACTCCTCCATTCTTCCTGCACTAACATATGCCTCAGAGACCTGGACCTACAAAAACAGGACAAGAATGCTATTCGGATCACCCAAAGAGGAATTGAAAGAGTTGTGTTTGGAGTATCACACTTCATTCAAGTGAGAAAAGGAATTTGTAGTTCCAACCTCCATTGATGATCAAGAATCAGGGAAGCTGTGTCATTTGCTATGCATTGAAAATCAGATGGGTTACTCTCTCTCAATGTCAACGTTCTCAATTCACCATTGAAGAGACACAGAGTGTCAAAGTGGATAGAGAGACAGAACCCAACATTCTGCTGCCTACAAGAAACTCATCTCAACACTCAGAGCAAACACAGACTCAAAGTCAAAGGATGGGAAACAATCCTGCAAGCAAACAGCTCCTGTAAAAAAGCTGGGGTGGCCATACTAGTATCCGACAACTTTAATTTCACCCTGAAAAAGGCTAGAAGGGACAGTGAAGGCCATTTTCTATTCATCAAGGGATACGTACAGCAGGAAGAAATCACACTCTTAAATGTATACGCACCTAATGAGGGAACAGCCAAATATTTAAAACAACTGCTAACAGACTTTAAGGAGGACATTGCAAGCAGCACAATAGTACTTGGAGACTTCAACATTGCCCTATCACCTCTGGACAGATCAACAAGAACAAAACCCAGCAAGGAATCATTGGCTTTGAAAGAAGAAATAGAAGAGAGAGGGCTTATAGACTTATACAGGGCTTTACACCCCAAAATGAAAGAATACACATTCTTCTCCAGTGCACACGGAACATTTTCCAAAATAGACCATGTGCTAGGACACAAAACATACCTCAACAAAATAAGGAAGATAGAAATAGTATCAGCCATCTTTTCAGACCATGATGCACTGAGGATAGAAGTGAATCACACACAGACACGGAGAACCAAATCAAACACCTGGAAATTAAACAACTCGATGCTGAACAATGAATGGGTCAGGAATGAAGTCAAGGACGAAATCAAAAGATACCTGGAAACAAATGAGAATGAAGACACGAGCTACCAGAACCTATGGGATGCAGCGAAAGCTGTACTAATGGGAAAATTTATAGCTCTGCAAGCATATCTTAGGTCTGTAGAAATGGTGCACATAAACAACTTGACCTCACAGCTCAAGTCCTTAGAAAAGGATCAACAGAAAGAACCTAAATCAGGCAGAAGGAAAGAGATCATAAAACTTAGAGCAGAAATCAATGACATGGAAACTAAAGAAACAATCCGAAAGATCAATGAAACCAAGAGCTGGTTCTTCAAGAGAATAAACAAGATAGATAAACCACTCTCAACACTCACAAAGAAACAGAGAGAGAGAACCCTAATAAACCGAATCAGAAATGAGAAGGGGGATATCACAACAGAAACCAAAGAAATCCAAAAGATCATCAGAGACTACTTTGAAAGTCTGTATGCCACGAAACAAGAGAACCTAAAAGAAATGGACAAATTCCTGGACTCCTATAATCTCCCAAAGCTGAATCAAGAAGACCTGGAGTATCTGAATAGACCTATTAAAATCAACGAAATAGAAACTGCAATCAAAAGCCTTCCCAAAAACAAGAGCCCGGGCCCAGATGGATTCACTAGCAAATTTTTCCAAACAAAATCATATGATCATATCAATAGATGCAGAGAAAGCATTTGACAAGATCCAGCACCCATTTATGATGAAAACCCTAGCCAAAATGGGGATAGAGGGGACTTTTCTCAATATAGTTAAAGCCATCTACCACAAGCCTACAGCAAGCATCATCCTCAATGGCGAAAAACTGAGAGCCTTCCCTCTAAGATCAGGGACGAGACAAGGATGCCCACTCTCTCCACTGCTGTTCAATATAGTATTGGAAGTACTTGCAATAGCGATTAGGCAAGAAAAGGATATTAGGGGCATCCAGGTAGGAAAGGAAGAAATCAAGCTCTCACTATTCACAGATGATATGATACTATACTTAGAAAACCCTAAAACCTCTATCAAGAAACTTCTAGAAACAATAGGCTTGTATAGCAAAGTGGCAGGTTATAAAATCAATGCCCAAAAGTCCATGGCTTTCCAATATGCAAATAGTGAAAGAGAAGAAAAAGACATGAAGAAAGCAATCCCATTCACAATTGTGCCCCAGAAAATCAAGTACCTAGGAATCACCTTAACTAAGGAAGTAAAGGACCTGTACAAAGAAAACTACAAAACTCTACTTCAGGAAATAAAGAGGATACGAGGAAATGGAAAAATATCCCCTGTTCATGGATCGGGAGAATTAACATTGTCAAAATGGCAATACTTCCCAAAGCACTGTATAAATTCAACGCAATCCCTATTAGGATACCCATGACAGTCTTCAAATAATTGGAGCAAACACTCCTGAAACTCATATGGAAAAATAAGCCCCCACGAATAGCTAAAGAAATTCTTGGGAAAAAGAAAATGGGAGGAATCAAACTCCCTAACTTCAAATTCTACTACAAGGCAGTAATAATTAAAACAGCATGGTACTGGAGCAAAGGCAGAGCTGTAGACCAATGGAACAGGGTTGAATATACTGACGTCCCCCCCAAGCATACGAGCATCTAATCTTCGATAAGGGGGCAAGAAAAGTGAAGTGGAGCAGGGAAAGCCTCTTTAACAAATTATGCTGGCAAAACTGGACGGCTATATGCAAAAAAATGGGCTCAGATCTCTGCCTAACTCCATGTACAAAAGTAAGATCAAAGTGGATTAAAGACCTCAACATCAGACCGGAATCTATAAGATACATTGAGGAAAATGTTGGCAAAACCCTTCATGACATAGAAGCTAATAGTGTCTTCAAAGATGTCACACCGCTGGCCAAGCAAGTGAAAACAGAGATAGATAAATGGGACTATCTTAAACTAAGAAGCTTCTGCACCTCCAAAGAAACAGTGACCAAAATACAAAGACAGTCAACTGAATGGGAAAGGATATTCGCCAACTACACATCTGATAAGGGGTTAATTTCAAGGATATACAAAATACTGGTTCAACTCCACAAAAAGAAAACATTCAACCCCATCAAAAAATGGGGAGATGAAATGAATAGAAACTTTGACAAAGAAGAACTCCGAATGGCTAAAAGACACATGAGAAAATGTTCCACATCATTAATCATCCTTCTTATATTTGTAACGCCCGCCTGTCCTTCGCCAACTATAAGACCAAGATGACTGCCCTCCGACGTCCTGATGGATCCATCACATCCTCCAGAACGGCAATGGAGAAGATTATCCATGACTTCTACTCAAATCTCTTCGATAGCCATGTCCACTTGCCGACATACCAAATTCCACAGGATGGGTATGTCGTTCCCAAAGTTCTCCCTTCCGAAATCCGACACGCCATTTCGTAGGTAAAGAAGCAAACAGCACCCGGCCCAGACAAGGTCAGACCTGAACACCTAAAGAACCTGCCGTCAGTACTCATCAATACACTGGCTCGGCTCTTCACTCGCTACCTGTCTGAATGCAAGGTTCCATCCCAGTGGAAAACCAGCAGGACCGTACTACTGTTCAAGAAGGGAGACATCCATGATATTGGCAACTATCACCCGATCTGCCTATTGTCTGTCATCTACAAGTTGTTTACTCGAGTCATCCTAAATAGGATTGGCAGAACACTAGATGAAGGACAACCATGCGAGCAAGCCGGGTTCCGCAAAGGATTCAGCACCATCGACCATATCCACACGATAACCAAGCTCATTGAGGTTTCTCGGGAGTTCAGGATGCCGCTCTGTTTAACGTTCATTGATTTAAAGAAGGCCTTTGATTCTGTTGAGACGGAAGTGGTCATTGAAGCCCTAGCCAATCAGGGCATTCAAGCCCAATACATCAGGATCCTCCGTGAGCTGTATTGTGGATTCACTACCAGGATCTCACCATTCTACAAAGAAGTGATCGTTGATGTCAAGAGAGGGGTGCAGCAGGGTGATACCATTTCACCGAAACTCTTCAGTGCCACCCTCGAGAACATCATGCGACGACTGGAATGGGAAGGAATGGGAGTGAAGATAGATGGTCGGCAACTACACCACCTCCGCTTTGCTGATGACATTGTTTTAATAACACCAAACATCAGCCAAGCGGCACAAATGCTGGCCGACTTTGACCGTGAGTGTGGAAAGGTAGGACTACAGCTGAATCTTACGAAGACAATGTTTATGAGAAACAGCCTTGTTCCTGACGCCCCATTCGCTCTCAATGGAACGATCATCTCCGAATGCAACAGCTATGTGTACCTAGGTCAAGAGGTCAACATGACAAATGACCTGGCACCCAAGCTACGCAGGAGGAAGAGAGCGGCTTGGAACGCCTTCAAGAACGTCGAAGAAATAGCTAAGAGGACGAAGAACCTCCGGCTCCGGGCACATCTCTTTGATTTCACTGTTCTTCCTGCATTAACATATGCCTCAGAGACCTGGGCCCTACACAAACAAGATGAGAACGCCATTCAGGTCTCCCAAAGAAGAATAGAAAGAGCTATGCTTGGAATATCACGTTTCACTCAAATGAGAGAACGAATCCGGAGCTCGAACATCCGTCGACGATCAAGGATCAGGGACGCTGTCTCATTTGCCAAGGTGTCGAAAATCAGATGGGCTGGTCACGTAATGAGATTTAAAGACGACCGTTGGACTAGAGCTGTTACTGATTGGATTCCACGGGATGTCAAGAGACCGCGTGGCCGCCCACCTACCAGATGGTCAGACTTCTTTGTCAAGATCATGAATGATCGGTTTGAGGCCCTCCATGTTCCCGGAGCCAAGAGATGCCATTGGGCTACACTAGCACGCGACAGGGACAAATGGAGACGTTACTGGCGCCCGCTCGAGCAAATCGACGACTAACGGGAAGTTAAGTGATTAAGTGATCATTAATCATCAGGGAGATGCAGATCAAAACCACAATGAGGTATCACCTCACACCACAGAGACTGGCCCATATCCACAAGAACAAAAGCAAGTGGTGCTGGCGCGGATGTGGTGAGAAAGGGACACTCCTTCACTGTTGGTGGGAATGCCGACTGGTTCAGCCCTTTTGGAAAACAGTATGGATGATTCTCAAGAAATTAGAAATTGAGCTCCCATTTGACCCAGCAATACCACTCCTGGGAATATATCCCAGAGAGGCAAAAAAGTATAGCCGAAGTGACATCTGCAATTGTCTGTTTATTGCAGCACTCTTTACAATAGCCAGAATCTGGAAAAAACCTGAGTGCCCGAGAACAGATGACTGGTTGAAGAAACTCTGGCACATTTACACAATGGAGTACTATGTAGCTGTTAGAAAAGACAAAGTCATGAAGTTTACATACAAGTGGTACTACATGGAAAGTATCATGTTAAGCAAAATGACTCAGAAAGAAAGGGATAGACATAGAAAGATTGCATTCATCTGGGGAACATAAAGTAACAAAATAGGAAACTAACACCCAAGTATGGCAGAGATTAGTACCAGGAATTTTACTCAATGACCCAGGGGACAACCACACATGTTCGGGGAAGGGGGAGCTCAGAAAGAGAAGGGAATGCCAAATAAAGGGTGTTGGGAGGATCCGCCCACGATGGGAGAGCATGCTGAGGGTAGACTGTCGACCAAGCATGATTGCCACTCAATGCCTCTTTTGAAGATCATGGCACTCAAAAGGAGAGAGAGGGAAATGCCCTGACACAGAGGCAGGGTGGGATGGGGGCTGGGGGGGAGAGGATGTTGGGATCCGTGGTGGTGGGAAATGCACACTGGTGGAGGGATGGGTGTTTGATCATTGTATAATCGAAACCCAAGCACAAAAATGTGTAAGTCTACAACTGTACCTCATGGTGCCTCACTATTAAAAAATAAATAAATATAAAAATAAAAAAATAAAATAAAAATGAAAATCAGATGGGCTGGACACATAATGCGATTTGGAGATGACTACTGTACTAGAGAAGTTATAGACTGGATTCCACGGGATGTCAAAAGAACACCTGGTCTTCCACCTACACGATGGTCAAAATTCTTCTTCAAGACCCTGAACAAGCGGTTTGATGCTCTTTGTGTTTCTGGAGTGAGCAGATGCCATTGTGCTACATAGCACGTGACAGGTTTGAATGGAGGCATTACTGGCACTCACTCAAGAAAATTAATGAGTAATGAGATGACAAGTGATTAAAAGTGATATATATATGAAGATAGCAAAATAAGTAATTAATAATGACTATGAAAAGCAGCAGCAACACGTAGCACTGTATCACTGTCCTCCCATTGTTCATTGAATTGCTCCAGTGGGCACCATTAATGTCTTACAACAAATTGTGAGACTTGTTGTTACTGTTTTTGGCATATCGAATACATCACATGTAGCTTGCCAGGCTTTGCTGTGAGGGTAAGGTACTCTCAGTATCTTGCTGGGCTCTCCGAGAGGGATGGAAAAATGAACCCAGGTCTGCCACGTGCAAGGCAAATGCTCTACCCGCTGTGCTATTGCTCCAGCTCCAGCAACACATATAAAATTAATATATAATTGACCTTGAATGCTCCACTTAAAGTGGTAAACTATTTATGTCTTTTGTACTAAAAAATTACCTCCAATCAAATTGAAGTTTAGCTTTTATAGCCTTGGAGAAAGGAAGGCCAGAGACAAAATACAGAAAGTAGCAATACAATTGACTTCTTAGTTCTTGACTATCAGTGGGTCCATATCCTGGCGCATTTCAATATATTGAATGGGAGCCACAAGGGTAAAATCAATAGGCACCAGCACCACTAGAAGTGACTTTTCAACACAGAGTCTAGAATAATCCATACTCACTGCTTGTGAGCCACCTGCCTCTAAAATTTATTAATTTAATTCTTAAGAATAATATAGAAAACAGTTTGCTTTTAGAGTCAAACTTCTGTATGGGCTATACACTGTGGCAAAAAATGTAGCCACAAAGATTTATTTATGTAAAAGTGTTTTCTTCAGTGATCAGCATTCTCATTTTATCTAGTTATGCCCTCAGCTCTTCCTCACAAGCAAACCTGGGGAATGCGTTGAATATATTTCAACAGATGTAAGAATCATGTGATTGAGGCAGACAGGTAGACTGGGAAGGGTCTCCATGTCAATGGAATTCCTGGAAAGTAATAAAACCAATTTGGCCCTAATGCTGTCAAGGATCCACTTTGTGGACACAGGAACTAAAGCCTGATAAGACTTTTACCTGGTACCACCACAGACCAGAGAAGGCTGAATCCCCCTGCAAAAGAAGAAGTAGCAAGAAAGGAATTTCAAAGAAGACCATTAACTGCTCCCAACTCTAACCCCTTGGCAACTACCCTAGCAATGGACTCTTACCAAGGTAGAAAGTCCTATGTGTTGTAGGTTGGAAAATGAAACTATAAATGCCAGCTTGAACAGAGGAAGCACACACATATGGTCCCTGAGCCATATGCTGCTTTGTGCATGTGTTGTGGCCAAGTGCATGTGGTACCTGAGAACATGTGTTGCTCCCATCTCCCATTTTGAGATGTATACTTTCATATTTAATGCTGGGTTGTGTGCAGGGTCTCTCTCTGCCTTTAGAGAAGACTTTATTCTCTGTCAAGTGTGTTACTGTCTCTCTCTCTCTATCTATTTTTCTCTCTCTCTTTCTCCTTTTCTCTCCTCTCCTTTCCCTTTCTCAAATAAAAACCTCCAAGTAAAATCTGTTTCTATTTCACTGCTTGTCTCCTGAAATTATTTTCTGTGAGAAAGGTGAAGGACCCAAGGCCTGGATCAAGCTTAGGACTGACTTTCTTCTACTCATGAAACAATTCTTCGCTCTAGCCTGAGTCCCCTAAAATCTGGTGGTGGGAAACTCCTGTGCTGCACAAAACAAGTGGATGTCAAGTGTGGCCTGATGGACACTTAGTGGAACTGACAGGACTCAAGGTCTGTGACATGCAGGGACTCATCACACATTTTATCATCCCTAGACTTCCCAGCTAGTCCTAGGGCAGCAGAGGTAGATTGGGAGAAAGTGACTATCTCTTTCCTCTCACATAAGACACCCAGGGGATCCCTGGCATTATAATGAAGGGGCTCTGGTGTTAAATAAAACTAGCCTTCCTCTGAAGTCTTATTAAAGGACTTTGAAGAAATACCCAGTGTGTTGAGAAGTCAACACAATCTGATTTCTCCACCTCATTTGTTTTCTGGTTGGTTTGGTGTTGGCCAAAGCAGTGCAGCTGTAATATGGTCACTTTCCTGTGCTGTAATAAATCCTAAAGCTCTTTTGGTTCTGAATCTGCATGATTCAATATACAGCTTTAAAAAGCAGTCATCATCTTTTGATTTTCCTTAAGGCAAGTTGGATTCCTAACAATGTAGGCAGGTAGATAGGGAAAGGTGAGGCCAACGGCTGGTTTTCTTTTCCTGCAAAGGCAATTCCTCGCTCCAGCTTGAGTCTGTGTCTTCCCAAGAAATCAGGTGGTGAGGATTAACTCTCATACCAATAATACCAAATGAGTGTTAGGTGTGACTTGATGGTCAACTTGAGGGCTGATGGTACTTGATGTCCATGCCGCACAGGGACTCATCACAGACTTCATCAGTCCTAGCCTTCCCAATCAGTCCCAGGATGAAGAGGTGATCAGGAGAAAGTGGCCATCTCTTTCCTCTTTGT
Source organism: Sorex fumeus (assembly GCF_029834395.1). Lineage (NCBI taxonomy): Eukaryota > Metazoa > Chordata > Mammalia > Eulipotyphla > Soricidae > Sorex > Sorex fumeus. Next base: position 10,057,171 of record NW_026606103.1, read on the forward strand.
CTCACATAAGTCACCTGTGAGAGATCACTGACTACACTAATTTCTCTGTTCACAAATCCATAAGGTAATTGAAAAGTGACACTTCTTACATCAACTATTCTATGTTATAGAATATCTGTATGCTATCATCCATTGAAAGAATGAAAACACTCATTTGGCAGCAGTACATAGAAACATAAGCATGCAGTACAAGAGTAATATTAATAGTATATTATCTCCCTATTATCCCAAAGAATTTCAAATAGGCTTACTAATTTTATAAATGACGTATGTATGTGTACATGTTTTATGATTAACATTTTTTTAACATCCAAGATGGTTGAAGGAGGATTCGTTATAGAACTGAGGTCTCAATCACACCATTTTCTTCTCTATTGTGTTACATTTGGAAATTATTCTTAGTTCATGATTTCATAGGAGAAATATATAAACAAGTGTGTAAGAAACTGGGGTGTCATTCCAAAATAAAAGATTGTGTGGCTTCAACAACAGAAATTTATTTTCTCACAGTTCTAGGGGCTGAAGTCTGAGATCACAGTGCAAACAAGGTCAGAGTCTATTAAGTTTTCCTTAACTGTTATAGATCTTTCTAAATGCTCACAGGCTTTATCTGTGTATAAAGAGAATGAGTACTCTGATGCCTCTCTCTTTTTTTTTTACAAATCCCATCATACCAGAATCCCCATCCTCATGAATTCATCTAATCATTCAGTTACAAAGGTATCATCTTCAATTACATGGGGTAAGAAAGGAAAGGATAAAGATTTTGATTTATTGATTTAAGGATGTTACAATTCAGGATATAACATTAGTTTATATTTTTAGAGCTACCTTATATAATACTAGATAATTAATGGAACTTGCAAATATTTGGTCTGGAACAATAGTACAGTGTGCAGAATATCTGCCTTGAACGTGACTGAACCGGGTTGGATCCCAGTCACCCCATATGGTCTCCTGAGTCTGCTAGGAGTGAGTGATTCCTGAGCACAGAGCCAGTAGTAAATCTTGAGCACTGCAGGATGTGTTCCCAAAATTAAAAAATATATATATAAATATTGCCCTCCCGTTGACTGTCGATTTGCTCGAGCGGGCCCAGTAACGTCTCCATTGGAGACTTTGTTGTTACTGTGTTTGGCATATCGAATACTCTTGGTAGCTTGCCGGGCTCTCCGAGAGGGGTGGAGGAATCGAACTCGGGTCGGCCATGTTGGCCACTTATAAGGCGAACGCCCTACCCGCTGTGCTATTATTTTCTGGTAATCTTAACTATAACATTTTATAATATGCTTTAAATAAACATAAAGAAAGGAACCACTGGCTGTGAACTGCACCCTTCCTTTCCCACATTCCTGCCATCCTATCTGTTAGGAGACACATGATCTGAGTCAGGTTGGAACTATTAGAAGAAAGCAAGAGAAATATTAGTAAAATCTATTTTTCTTATTTTTAAGAGAAAAATGTCACCAAAGTTCTGACATTTCTTCCCATAACTCTCTTGCACATCATTATTATATCACACAAAATCACAAATCACAAATCATCCTGTTATTTGTCAATTGCCTCAGCAGACCCCAGTAACATCTCCTTCATCCTAGCCCTGAGATTATATTCAAGGCTCTTTAGGAGAATGAGACCCATCATTGTTACTGGTATTTGGCATATTGGGTGCGCCACGGGGAGTTTGCCAGACTCTGCCGTGTGGGCAGACTACATTTTGTAGCCTGCCAATTTGTCCAAAGTAGGAATGAGATAATAAGATGTCCCGGCCGCGAATGTGGCCACGTGGTTCCAGGAGCTGGTTTTTATAGTCTCTGAGTCTTGGCCGCTGATGGGATTACACGGCGCCAGAGGGCCACTTGGTGGGTGTGACCCCTGCCTACTGGAATTTGGAGGATCTGGGTGGAGGATGCTCAGCCCCAATCCGAGTAGGCTTGGAGATCTCGGCCCCGGAACCCGCGTGGCTTTGTCCCTCTGCCAGTACCTTCATGTGTGCGGAGAGTTGGTGTATTATATCAACAAATTTTATTAAGTTTATAAAAACCAATTATTTTGTTGGCTACGTTGTCTTTCAAGTATTGTCAGTTTATTAACCATTTAATTAAACATACTGTTTGTCTGGTTTACTAATCAAACATGTTCTTTTTTTTTTTTTTTTTTTTGGCTTTTTGGTTCACACCTGGCAATGCACAGGGGTTACTCCTGGCTCTGCACTCAGGAATTACCCCTGGCGGTGCTCAGGGGACCGTATGGGAATTGAACTGGGATCAGCCACATGCAAGGCAAACGCCCTACCCGGTGTGCTATTGCTCCAGCCCCAGCATCAAACATGTTCTTAGGACGAACTTAAAGTATGCAAAGTTTCACTGAATTCATTGAGTATGGTTCTGCCAGACCATACCATACAATGAGTAATTTTATGAGAAATAAAATAAAGGTCAACAGTCAGAGTACTGAGAAATGTAAGGCACTTGCATGCAGGGCACTTGCCTTGCCTTGTATCACAGACCATTCACGATCAATCCATGGCACTCTATATTGTCCTCTGAGCTCCAACAGTAGTGGTCTCTGAGTGCAGAGTCAGGAGAAATACCTGAGTACCACCAGGTATGGCCCCCAAACACCCCCAAAATGAAGAAAATAGAATAAACATTCTTTAATCAGCCTGATTTCTTTTTAAAGATTCTCCAAATGAATTGCAGTAGATGAGGGTGGGATAATTTGGTAATTTAGGCTGACTAAAACGTGATGATACTCCTAGAGATTCTTAATATTTACAGGACTTGAAGTAGTTAGAGCCAATAGAGTGCCTGGTAGTTGGGTTGTAATCAGTTTTGTCTTGTCATAATAATGTATGTGTGTGTGGGGGGGGATAACGATGGAGAGGGCCCTATATGCATTTTATTATTAATTTCCTCTAAGACTCTTACAAACCAACTTGATTATAGATCCCACAAGACATTTATATACTGTTCATTGCTATATGATATGCGATTTAAACAAAAAACAATTTTACAAATAATAGGACTTAATTATTTTACATAATAGAGGTCACAATTGTGACTAAAAGTGTTAGATATAATGGAAGAAATGGGATAAATGGGAAAAGACTTGGACTGTCATTAAATTCACACTAACAATCATCAGCTTTCACTTTAGACTTGATCCCAAGTAGTTGGGGCTGGAGCGATAGCACAGCAGTAGGGCATTTGCCTTGCACACAGCCAACATGGCCAGCCTGAGTTCGATTCCTCCGCCCCTCTCGGAGAGCCCGGCAAGCTACCCAGAGTATCTCGCCCGCATGGCAGAGTCTGGCAAGCCACCCGTGATGTATTCGATATGCCAAACACAGTAACAACAAAATCTCCAACGAAGACGTTACTGGACCTGCTCGAGCAAATCCATAAACAATGGGAGGGCCTTTACCTTTACCTTTACCCAAGTAGTTGATCAATTTATTCTCTATTATTTTTTGCTCCATCTTTTTATGACATCTTATTATCTCATTCCTACTTTGGACAAACTGGCAGGTTACTGGATGTAGCCTGTCCACACGGCAGAGTCTGGCAAACTCCCCGTGGCATACCCAATATGCCAAATACCAGTAACCAGGTACAATGATGGGTCAATACAATACCAGTAACCAGGTACAATGATGGGTTTCGTTCTCCTAAAGAGCCTTGAATACAATCTCAGGGCTAGGATGAAGGAAACATTACTGGGGCCTGCTCGAGGCAATCGACGAATAACAGGATGATTTGTGATTGTGTGATTGTGATTTTTTACTCCAATATTGTTGCTTGTTTTTAATGTTGAAAAATGTTGAGGCTCATATTCTCTAGCATATAAATGTATCTTTCATTCTTCAAGTTCCTAATCAGGGACCCATTATCTGAACACTTTTGTTTTTTATTACTTATTTGAGATTAAAATGTGAATTTTAAAAACAGTTTTGTAATCAATCTTTTATCTGATGCGAATTTAATTACCCTTTCTGAACAATGATTGGTCTTCCTACCTTTCTATCTAATTCAGCTTTGGAATAATTTTGTTTTCTCACGATAACAGAAATGTGCACTGCAACTCTAAAGCCTGAGAAAATGGGATACTATAAAGTTTAATTATTTTCCAATAGCCATTTTAACTTTTTAATATTAACCGGTTACAGCAATTTCTATAGCAGTCTGAGGAGAAAAAAGTTAGACATTAGAGCACAATATGTTATGGCATTTCATAATAAAAATTTATAACAGCCATTGTATTCAAGGCAGGTATAGTGCATAAAATCTTTTTATTTATTTATTTATTTATTTTTATTTTTGAATTTTTTCCCCTTTATTTTATTTTATTTTATTATTTTTTTAAAGTTGTAGATTTACAATTTTTTGTGCTTTGGTTTCAATTATACAATGATCAGATACCCATCCCTCCACAAGTGCCCATTTTCCACCACCATGGATAATATCCCTCCCACCCCCATCCCCCCATCCCCCCTGTCTCTGTGGCAGGGCAATCCCCTGTGTTCTCTCTCTCCGTTTGGGTGTTGTGGTCTGCAAAAGAGGCATTGAGTGGCAAACATGTTCAGTCCATAGTCTACTTTCGACATGCATCTCCCCTCCTGGGAGGATCCTCCAAACATCCTTTATTTGGTGCTCCCTTCTCTATCTGAACTGCCCTTTCCTCTAGGATACCCGGCTGGCCTCTAAGTTATGGAGTAATCCTCCTGGTGCTGATCTCAGCTATTCTTGGGTATTAATCTCATACTTTGTTACTTTATATCCCCCAGATGAATGCAATCTTTCTATGTCTATCCCTCTCTTTCTGACTCATTTCGCTTAGCATGATACTTTCCATATTGTACCACTTGTATGTAAATTTCATGACTTCATCTTTTCTAACAGCTACATAGTACTCCATTGTGTAGATGTACCAAAGTTTCTTTAACCAGTCATCTGTTCTTGGGCATTCAGGTTTCTTCCAGTTTCTGGCTATTGTAAAGAGTGCTGCAATGAACAAACAAGTGCAGATGTCACTTCGACTATACATTTTTGCCTCTCTGGGATATATTCCCAGGAGTGGTATTGCTGGGTCAAATGGGAGCTCAATTTCTAATTTTTTGAGAATCGTCCATACTGTTTTCCAGAAGGGCTGAACCAGTGGACATTCCCACCAACAGTGAAGGAGTGTCCCTTTCTCGCCACATCCACGCCAGCATCGGTTGGTTTTGTTCTTTTGAATGTGGGCCAGTCTCTGAGGTGTGAGATGGTATCTCATTGTGGTTTTGATCTGCATCTCCCTGATGATTAATGATGTAGAGCATTTTCTCATGTGCTTTTTTGCCATTCGGATTTCTTCTTTGAGAAAGTTTCTGTTCATTTCATTGCCCCATTTTTAGATGGGGTTGGATGTTTTCTTCTTGTGGAGTTTAACCAGTATTTTGTATATCCTGGATATCAACCCCTTGTCAGATGTGTATTCGGCGAATATCCTTTCCCATTCTGTAGACTGTCTTTGTATTTTGGTCACTGTTTCTTTGGAGGTGCAGAAGCTTCTTAGTTTAAGATAGTCCCATTTATCTATCTCTGTTTTCACTTGCTCGGCCAGTGGCGTGGCATCTTTGAAGATACCATTAGCTTCAATGTCATGGAGGGTTTTGCCAACTTTATCTTCAATGTACCTTATGGTTTCTGGTCTGATGTTGAGGTCTTTAATCCATTTTGATCTTACTTTTGTACATGGTGTTAGGCAGAGTTCTGAGCCTATTTTTTTGCATGTAGCAGTCCAGTGATGCCAACACAATTTATTAAAGAGGCTTTCCTTACTCCACTTCACATTACTTGCACCTTTATCAAAGATTAGATGAGCATATGATTGAGGAGATATGTCAGTGTATTCAACCCTGTTCCATTGGTCTGCAGTTCTGCCTTTGTTCCAGTACCATGCTGTTTTAATTATTACTGCTTTGTAGTACAGTTTGAAGTTCGGGAGGTTGATTCCTCCCATTTTCTTTTTCCCAAGAATTGCTTTAGCTATTCGTGGGGGCTTATTGTTCCATATAAATTTCAGGAGTGTTTGCTCCATTTCTTTGAAGAATGTCATGGGTATCCTTATAGGGATTGCATTGAATTTATACAATGCTTTCAGTAGTATTGCCATTTTGACAATGTTAAGTCTCCCGACCCATGAGCAGGGGATATCTTTCCATTTCCTCATGTCCTCTTTTATTTCCTGAAGTAGCGTTTTGTAGTTTTCTTTGTACAGGTCCTTTACTTCCTTAGTTAAGCTGATTCCTAGGTACTTGATTTTCTGGGGCACAATTGTGAACGGGATTGTTTTTTTCATGTTGCTTTCTTCTCTCTCACTGTTTGCGTATAGGAAAGCCATGGACTTTTGGGTATTGATTTTATAACCTGCAACTTTACTATATGAGTTTATTGTTTCTAGAAGTTTTTGGTGGAAGTTATTGGGTTCTCTAAGTAGAGTATCATATCATCTGCGAATAGTGAGAGCTTGATTTCTTCCTTTCCTACCTGAATGCCCTTAATATCTTTTTCCTGCCTAATCGCTATTGCAAGTACTTCCAGTACTATATTGAACAGCAGTGGAGAGAGTGGGCATCCCTGTCTCGTCCCTGATCTTAGAGGGAAGGCTCTCAGTTTTTCCCCATTGAGGATGATGCTTGCTGTAGGCTTGTGGTAGATGGCTTTAATTATGTTGAGGAAGGTCCCCTCTATCCCCATTTTGGCTAGGGTTTTCATCATAAAGGGGTGCTGGATCTTATCAAATGCTTTCTCTGCATCTATTGATATGATCATATGCTTTTTATCTTTTCTTTTGTTGATATGGTGGATTATGTTGATTGATTTCCGAATGTTAAACCATCCTTACATCCCTGGGATGAATCCTACTTGGTCATGGTGTATGATCTTTTTGATGAGTAGTTGCCAACAAATATTTTAAACGTAGACTTTAAGGATTGTCTAGGTATGTGTCTACGTCCTGGAGACCTCCTCTTGCCTATCACTCCATACTTCTGATACTTCCCAGTTTCACCTGGCTTCTTTTAGTTCTTAACCTCCCTCCCTTCCCCATTTCCTTCTGGCCTTTGCATGCACTTTTACCTCTGCCAATAATGGCTTTCCTCACTGTTACCATAATTTTCCACACTCTTTTTGGCTCGTCATCCAAAAAGTGCTCATTGCAAGTTCATCTATTATATGATGTTACCCACACTACACTCACCTTCATAATATGTCACAAAATTGTGACTTTCTAAAGATTTTTATAATAAATTCACTCTTCTTCCACCCTTCTCAGAGAGCCCGGCAAGCTACCAAGAGTATCTCGCCCACACGGCAAAGCCTGGTAAGCTCCCATGGCATATTCGATATGCCAAACACAGTAACAACAAAGTTTCACATTGGAGACATTACTGGGCCCGCTCGAGAAAATCAATGAACAATGGGAGGACAGTAACAGTGACACTTATCCTACTTGGTTTCATGAGCAATAAAGTCACCTCTATCTCTATCTCTCTATTGATCTTCAAGATATATATTAAATATAACATAAATCCAAGGTTTTAAATATAAAATATTTATCAAGTACCCTTTGGCTAAAAGCAGTAGACCTAGAAAGTTGTCCATGGAAGTGAGTTTACTTTTGGGGGAAGGTGAAGAATGCAGAGGTCTTTAAGACACAGGTGAATGGAAATGGACACGCTGGGTGGCTGTGGTGTTAAAGAGACATGCATGAATTTATCAGTAAGTGTACTGTAAGTCATGGGACCTCAATGAAAATGGGGGAAAGAGAATGTGTATTAGTACAATGTTTTAACACCAGTCTCACCACTGGTGCTAACTCCAGTCCCTCCACAATTTCCTCAGGTACTTTCTCTCAGCCCCAGTCGCCCTCCTTGACAGGCACACTTTGAAGTGTGGTTGTTGTAGTTTGCATGCTCACAGTAATGTTGGTTATGAGATATCTAGCTCTATCTCTATCTCTATCTATCGATCTCTCTCTCTCTCTCTCTCTCTCTATATATATATATATATATATATATATATATATCACAACACTACATCACTGGTGTGCCCAATGACCTTGACTCCTATACCTGTTACCTCCCATCCATCTCTTCTTACTGCCACTTCTCAGTTTCTTTCCTCATTTCTATGAACAAGGGTCAAGAGTAATCTGGATAACCCCATTTAATACTATGAACTCCCTTTTATGTTATTCTTTTGTGTCCTACAGATATCTGCCTTTATAATGGATGATATTTTTAAATACCATAGCATATTTTAAAAATGAATACAAAACTTAATTTTAGAATTTGAGATGTCTGTTTATTAACTCAATAATAAGGGAATTGTTAAGACATTGGAACCGTAAGGAACGTTTGAGTAACTGGGGTTTTTATAATCCATTAGAGAGTGCGTATTTGGAAATGTGTGTATGCATATGTGCTTTTGTATGTATGTGCACACATGCACAAAACAGACTAGTCTAATATTCTACAGAGCAACGTAACAACAACCTTTGAGTTATGTCATATTTAACAGAAGTAATTAAAATTTCTACCAGACAAAATCTCCAAGCTAAGACATAGCTTAACTTACCTGTGTTCTAATCAATAGTCACTATAAATGTTGAGAGGTCTTCTTCTAAAGATTTGATCTGAGTCAGATGATTGTGGTTCAGTGCAGCACAAGGAACATTGCCTTTCATCCTCTTGGTCTTAGCCAAGTTTGGATCCATTCTCTTCACACAAGTGTTTGCTTTTAAGAATTTTTCTTTACAGTAGAACTACTTTAGCAATTCAACATATCTCTTGCATAAAAACTGATCAGGAGTTCAGGATTATATCAAGAACGTGACTGACACTGACTCTTTTCTCAGTATGACTGGTAGTAAATACCTGAGCAGTGAGGATGCTGGAGTGATCCAGGTGGGCCCTCATTGCAAAGGAAAGCAAATGAGTCCTTGAACAGCAAGATGACTAATCTGACATAGACATTTTCTGGTTCCCTTTTGAAAACCAACTCAAGTAAACGTCTACTTGATAAAAACTGTGCCTTCCTCCACCCTGGAATCTCACAGCACTTCATTTATGTCTCCATATAACGTGTACCATATTTTTGATAGCCATTAATTTGCCTTCTTCTCAGTGAAAGATTAAAAAATTTTCTTTGTCTCCTAAAATTTCCTGTTTTCATAAATCTTTTAAATAGTACATTTACCTGATAAATATGCCTATGATTTTTATTGGAGAATATAAAAATGTTCAAAGAAAAAAATGGAAATTTTGAGTCACCTATAATTTTATCATTCAAATGTAACTATTTGTACAATTGTGTGTATATCCCTCTATATATTTATTTGTACAAATATATTTAAATATATGTGCAACTTATTTAACCAAATAGTTATTATATTGTACAAACTTTTTATCATATATATGTTAATTAGAAATACAATCTGAATTCACTGTTATAAAAAATTTTATACGTAATTTGTAATTTATATGTAATTTTACATACACTGAAACTGTTGTGAGTATAAACTTATCACTTAAAATATAAGATTAATCACTTCAGTTGTTTCTAGGTTATTTTAATTACAAATAATTTCAAGTATTTATGAGGCCAAATCTTGGCTCATATCTATTAAAAGTACTATTTATTATACAGGGATAATTTACTTCCTTTCAAAAACAGGCTCCTTATTAGTGGTGATTTTATCAATCTTGTTTCTCATATCAGTTTTTCTAATTTTTTCTTTCTGAATTATTTCTTGCCTTTGTTTATTTGAACCAGTAATGCCTTTCTCCTTCCTCCCTTCGCTAGTTTCTGTATTTGAGATAAGGGCCAGACTAAGTGGGGGCCAGGGAGATAGAACAACAGGCCTTGCATGAAGTCAACCTGTTTTTATCTCCAGTATCTCATATGATCCCCTGAGCTCCACCACGGGTGATCCTTGAACACAGTCAGAAGTAGGCATTGAGCATAGCTGCGTGTGGCCCAAAAATAAAACCAAAATGAGCAACAATTCACACACCACGTTTTCTGTGTGTTTTCTACCTCTTTCTGCTGCATTCTTTCTACCTTCTTGTCTTTCTGTTAATATATCTGTTCTTTTTATATTCTTGTCTTTCTTTTAATTTATCTGTTCTTTTTATATTTTTATCAAATAATAGAAGACAAGCTTAGCAGTATGGTTAATATAATTAGTGAATAGGCTACACAATGTCATTGATTACTGTTTCTATTGATGGTATATGTAATTCTTAAAGAGGTAAACAAAATAAGAAAAGAACTAATTAACCCAAAATTGCCTAAGAAAAAAAGACGCTTATACTTTAAACTATTGTATCATTGAATTTACTATTTCAGTGATCTTTTTAGAGCATGAACTTTCCATGTTTGTGAACTTCCAAGTTATCTCAGCGGAATCTCCAATCTGGAGAAGTTGTTCGGCATCTCTGCTGACATGACTTTCCCAACTTTTACTGACATCTATAGAAGCACTCAGGCCCAGAAGTGCTTCTTTTTTTCTTAATTTTTATTAACACAAGGCAGAAGAGAATGTGTTTAGCGAGATGATTTTATGAAAACTCAGGTCTGCCTAGATATACTGATCTCATGTATGACCAAAGAGTTGCTCTCCTGCCTTCTTTATTTCTCTTGATACTTAGTTTTGTAGAAGGTACTCCCCTTTTCAGAAGTCATTGACTAACATTATGTGGAGAATCATATTGGAGAGCATGGTGGGGGCAGAGGGAAGTGGTGTAGCCATCAACACAGTTAATAATCTCATCATAAGTATTTCAGTAAAGTACAAGACTACCGTCTTTGTTTTTGCTTTCTACTGACATTTATTAGAGGCTAAAAGCATGCGTGAATGTGTGTGTGTGTGTGTGTGTGTGTGTGTGATGGCTAAAATTCCACAAAACTAGATGCCCACATTCCAATATCTACAGCTCTCCTGGACCATAAGTGTCAAAATTACTAATAGAAAGAGTTCGGTTGACCACTCCTGATCAGAGAGGCCACACGAGTAGATTTACTCTAGAATTTCTCTGGAGAGAATTGTGCTTTGGGCCTCACTTCCAACCCTCATGGAAAAGGGAGGAGCGTGCTTCTCTCTTTCCTAGTCAACTGGGCTTCAAGAGAACTTGGTATGTGACACTCCAAGTCTGGAGCATGGTATCTGAACTCTCCACTAGGGAAACCTGAAGAATATCTGGCTGGCAGATATAGTCAGTATTGAAGAGACAATAAAATTACAATTAAGTGCCAGTTCTTGCACAATGAGAGAGAGAGAGTGCGGGGGTTCCATGAAGGGAAGACCTGACCTTTGTGCCTGGGACCCCAAAGTTGGTGAATCCTACAGAACTGCAGCAAAACAGAATATGAAAATACAATTCCCAGAGCCAGAAAACTTTGACATAAGATCAGAATCAGCGAAATAAGTTTCAATTCTTGCCTTCTTTACATCTTTGTCCTGTCACCTTCTGGTGGGAAGGGGGTAGGGGGAAACTGGTTTCATGTTGGGTAGGCAGACTTTTATTTTTTAATTTTTTTCTTTTTAATTATTTTTTATTGAATCACCATAAGATAGTTAAAAGCTTTCATGTTTGAGTTTCAATCGTTCAGTGGTCAAAAACCCATTCTTCCAGTATACCCCTCTCTTTCCAACCCTTCCCCTGCCTCCATGGCAGACAATTTTCCCCATATTCTCTTTACTTTGGGGCATTGTGATTTGCAATATAGATACTGAGAGGTTATCATGTTTGGTCCTTTATCTACTTTCACTCATTTCAGAATATAAAATAACATAATATGAGACTGACACCCAAGAGTAGGAAGACTTTAAAGTCGGAAAAGTAAAGAAAATAAATCACACCCTTTACCCTGCTCCATTACAAACATGAGCTTCCTGTCTAAAGCAGATCAGACCTGGCGTGGGAAGACTTGATTTATAAATAAAGTTTGGAGTTTAATGATTATACTCAATTATACTGAAATAAGATAGAATTAAGGATTAAAATGAGCAGGAGTTGTTTTATTAACTGACTCTGGGCAGATAAGAGCCTCCTGGAGATTGTTTCTAGGTATGAGAGAGCAGAGAGAAGAGTCATTCATGATTGAATGCCAGTCTTACTCTTTCAAACTGGAAGTTCCATTACTGATTTAGAAACAAACTTGAATGTTAGATATAGTTGTTGAAATATTGATTTAATTATGGAATGTCCATAATTTTGTATGTACAATGTAAACACCATAGAGTCAGAGTTCCACAATTTTTATAATAGATATAAAGGTATTGTCAAAAGGGTATGACAATATGCACAAAATAAAAGGCCCTCCCGTTGATCGTCGATTTGCTCGAGCGGGCCCAGTAACGTCTCCATTGGAGACTTTGTTGTTACTGTGTCTGGCATATCGAATACTCTCGGTAGCTCGCTGGGCTTTCCGAGAGGGGCGGAGGAATCAAACTCGGGTCGGCCATGTTGGCCGCTTGTAAGGCGAACGCCCTACCCGCTGTGCTATCGCTCCAGCCCTTTTAATTATAAAATATACTGGTTTTAAGTTTAAATTGGGGTAATTTCCTCAGTATTAAATTAGAGTACAAGCACTCCTGAGTAGAAAAGTTAACACTGAGGACTAGAGTGAGCTATTTCCTTTCGAAGTCTTCATTCCCATGGGAAGAAACTCTTTGGAACAACGACTCTTGTGTAAAGCAGTGTATCAGGTCATTGTTGTTGCATGACAAATTCAATGACTTAAAACAACATTTTATTATCATTTTATTATCATTTTTTAAAATAAAGACCAGGCAAGTGTTAGAGGATATAGCTGGCATTTAGCCGGGCAATTTGTATGTCTCCTGGGATGGCTCAAGTGTCTGGCGGTAAGGGGTCTGCTCCCTTCCTGAGGTTTGTCTGGCTGCTACTCAGTACTTTGTGGGCTAAGGTCCAGAGTGTAGTGGGATTGGGGATGGGAGTAGATGCTGGAGGAACTCTCTGTTTTCTCATCCTTATCCAGAGACTGGAGATCTATCTAGAGTTTGTTCTTCTTATGGTGACAGCACAGACACATGAGGATGAATAAAAAATGTGAAACTTCTTCAGATATACAAATGCTTGAAAATGTCATTTCTTACTTGGCCAGTGGAAGTCACTCTTTTGAGACTAAAGTAAAGAGACAGAGATATAGTTTTCATCTATAATCAGATCATAAGCAAAGGTGAAGAGTGGAGAGGAATTGAGGTGTCTACCATAGCCAACTAAATAGACTCCTGGGAAATAATGAAGGTAAAAACCATATACTTGTTGAAGAGGCAATGGACTTCTTGTGTGTGACATAATTTTAGTCCAAATCTGCCATATTGCAACAGGCCATGAAAGGAGCCAGGGAGGGTGGGTTTGTGGTAAGTGGGCTAAAAGTACAGTGCTACTTAACTCAAACTAAAGAGGAGGCTTTGTAATTCTGGTCATATAATTCTTGGCATTTGATGCTTTCATAGCTTCTGTCTGCCCCTTTGTATATTGGAAAATTCCCAGATAGTAGTCCAATGAGCATATTCTGGGGATGCGTCATTATTAGGGAGCTGAAGATCGTATATCCTATCCTCTAATCAAATTTCCAAAGGAAAAAAAAAAACCTGAGGATTAAGTAGAGGGTGGAAACTCCTCGGGGCAAGAATAGCTGAGTCCTGGGATTTATTCTAGGGAAATAGGAGAAATGTATTACTGAACACCTACTGAAGTGCAAGAACTATAGTGCATGGTATGGTGTGGTCTGGTGTGTGTGTGTGTGTGTGTGTGTGTGTGTGTGTGTGTGTGGTTTAATGTCTGATTTAATGTACCAGAAACATGCTACTTGGCAGCCATTAATATCCATATTGAATAAATGTAAGAGCTGACAGAAAGAAATGAATGACCTTCCCAATGTCACACAGCTAAGTATTTCACTGATATAAATTGAGTGGAGGTGATCTATGTTAGAATACCAGTCTGATTTAAGCTGATCTGTGAAATCAATTATAGAAAGGGCTTCTCAAGATATCCAAATCTACCTTTTTATACTACTTACTACCCTCATTCTAAGACCCCAGAAAGAATAATCAGTGGGAGTAGAGGCAGAATCTTCTCCAAATGAGCTTGTGATGGGGGCTGGACCACCCAATGATGTCATCCACGCAGCCCTTTTAGAGACAAAAGGTTTGGCTCCCTAATCACTACAAAACTTTGACCTGTCTTAATCTAGTCTCTCTGTCTCCCAGAATAAAACCTAAAACCCTTACCTAGTTTATTTATTTTAGTGAGTTGAGTAACTCTACCTTCTAAAATCCCAAACAATCTTTTCCATGTGATTCTTGCCCATGGTGGGGCCCCAGGCACACTTCCCTTGGGCTGTAGCCTTCATTAGTTTCTAAGAAATAAAAACAGGCTCAGCATCTCAGTGATCTTTTTACAGGTCAAATGCAGGAGAGTGTTGCCATGACAACTGTGACAGCTGTTAGGACAAAGAACATATTTGGGCACTGCCACATATTTGACCTAAAGTTACGTCACATGACTATAACCTTATAGGGAATTTCGGTTTGGGAGTTGGCTATACTTGGGATAATAATTTTATCTGATCACTTAAGTCTCTTGGTTTCTGAACCAATTCACCAGGAGGATACCTTTTTATAGATTCATATCTGTTTATATCTGTTTGACAGCTATATAACTGAGGTAAGTTTTATTGTGTTAAGCTGAATTTTGAGGTAAATTTAGATTTTTTTCATTCTCTAACTTTCCTCCACAACTTTCTTACCAACAGCTCCTTAACCAAATACTGAAATTTACAAGAATAGGAGGCTAAGTCAGTGACTGAGTCCAGGTCTCTTTTGAAAAGATTCTCAAATTCATTATATTTTAGTGATTATTTATTTTTGTTGTTGATTATTATTATTTTTGGTGGAATCTCCCCGATGGTGCACATGAGGCTAGATTGTCCCTTAAAAAATTCTTGGTCAACGAACTGAACAGTTAAAAATGAGAGTCTGAAGATGCAGTGCTGCTCTGGCTTTTAGTGCCAGGGGTCACCTGGACCACCTCCAGGGACAAATGCAATGTTCCGGGACTGTACCTGGTAACACTCAAATAAAATAAATGTGCTTGCCTTGTATGCAGCCAACCCTGGCTCAATCCCTGGTACCACATATTTATTTGAGTGTTACCAGGTACAGTCCGGAACATTGCATTTGTCCCTGCATCTTCAGACTCTCATTTTTAACTGTTCAGTTCAGTTGACCAAGAATTTTTTAAGGGACAAATGTAATGTTCCGGGACTATACCTGGTAACACTCAAATAACTATGTGGTACCAGGGATTGAGCCAGGGTTGGCTGCATACAAGGCAAGCACATTTACCACTGTACTAACTCTAAAGCACATTAATTTTTCTCTTTGGTTATAACTGAGTTATATTTTAATCTTATTTGGGCATTTAAAATGGTGAAAATTCATTAATGTGAAAAGGTATCAATAATTATTGTGTAAAATCAAAAAGACTGCAGTGGTCTATCTTTCCCGCTGCTAGCATTCGGTAGTCTCAGGCCACTTCCCCTGCCCCTGGGAGGTTGATGGCGATGGGCAGGCGAAGGAAGGAATGAAGGCCAGGCTGGTTGGTGTCAGTTGCAGTTTATTCCAGTCCCATCTCTATTCTCCTCTGACTCTCCTCCTGCTTTTTCCTCCCCCATGCTGCTTCATTCTCCTCCTCGATCCCCCTTCATTCTCCTTCTGGCTCTGGAATCTGGATCTGGATTCCCTTTCTCCTTCTCCTTCTGGAGTCTGGATTCTGATTCCCCAGCCCACTGTTATTGTCTAGTTAAATCCCAAAACCATGAGAGGTTAGGGTAACAATTACACATAGGTGTGGTCACAATCAATAGGGGTAAATTTCTTTCTCTCAGAGAAAGCAGATTCTAGGACAGATACTCTCTCAACAGGACTACCCACCCTAGAATCCCCTGGGTGTGTTTCTCCTCTCCTTGTCCAACAAACATATAAGCATTCATAATATGAATCATTTTGTATGGACACAGTAAGAGATACATTAAGCTTATAGAATTACTCTCCTAGGGCCATTTCGATCTCAGACTACAGTGTTTAGGCCAGATAGTCTTTCCTAACCCTAGCAGGGTCCTAGTCTCATCGTTACTTTTGGATCATGACAGCATCTGTCCATGATCAAGCTGTTAACTTATAGTTAAGAATCGTGGCACTTTGGCCCGGCCGATTTCGATGCCAGGGTAGCTCACAGCTTGCTCTGGTTCCATTCAGTTCCTCGTTGGGACCCTGCTTTTGGGGTGCTAGGAACTAAGGGCAACTGAGGCTTAAGTCAAGAAAGCAGATGCCCAGGAGTGAATAATATTCAAAGCCAATTAAATCCTAAATTACAAAAGCAGAATATTAACTGTTTTCCTGTATCTATACAAAAAGGAATTGCTTTAAAGTAAACTATTCATAAGACATAAGAAGAGGAGAAAGATAATATTTACTCATACATATAAAATCATAGATTTCTGAGGAATTTGACCTTACAAGTTAACAGAGTCTGATTAGGGGAAAAAGCTGATTAACTGCTCGGGGAAGGAGCATAGGGAAGAGTTTACAGATAAACAGAAAAGAATGAAAGTGCCTCAGGAGTACTGTAATAAACCTGAGTTCCTTGTGGCAAGGGAGAAAGGATGAAGCAATGTTATCCTACAAATTATAAAATGGGTGTTTCCACTAAAATGTTGCCTAAACTGGGGCACCTCAGACGGGAGCAGGCGTCCTCTCTCTGCCTGCCCCAAAGGATTTCCTGCAGCTGCAAACCTTCAGAACCCAATTGTCACTACCCTCACTGCCAATCTTCACAGGATCATCCTGGGCCCCTCATGCAAGAGAATAAATACACTGAAAAACCCAGATATTTAGGACCAGTGGCTGAAAACAACAGGCCTCAAGGGATTGGGGCTGGGCTGTCCCTTCCTATCTCCCTGCCCTTCTGGTGTCCTGACTGTCACACCCATGAACTGCCTCCAGGTGCCATTTAAGGACTTTAACGGCCATGATCCAGAGACTCACAAATGAGTCTTAGAACCAAGCAGCTTTGTCAGAAATGGTACCAGTTATTTAAAATTTTAGAATTCCAGGAGTGCACAGCCACATTTTTTTTTGTCGAGTTACCTTGAGATAGACCCTTACAGATAACTCATACTATTAATAACAAAGCAATACAAAATAAATTATCTAGCATCTGCCTGTGGGGCAGGCTTGAATGGTGGTGGAAAAATTTGAAGTGGTGGTGGTAGGAAAGTGTAATGGTGGTGGAATTGGTGTTGAAATGTTGAATGTAATCAATTATTATGAACAACTTTATGAAAATAAAATTGAAAAATTAAATGTTGGCTAGATTTATTTTTAATCTAGCAAGTATGGGGAAATTGTGTTTTTTTCCAAATAATTTTTACAGTGAATACATGTGAATACATAGTCATAAAATTTTTAGCTTAAAATTTGAAATTCCAAAATTTAGAAATTTAGTCAAAAAAATTTAGTTTGTGATTAAACATAAAAAAGCAAGATGAAATACTGATTTCTTTTAACACATCTCTAGAAATTCTGGTTTGTAAGCCTTAGAGGAACACTTTTAAATGCATGAAAGGAAAAAAATAAGGGGATAATAGAAATATATGTTGCTTCATCAATTGTTATACTTTCCTATAATCTTCAAGACCTCTAAGTACATGATGAGAAATTTGACAGCAAACCCACTCTTCTCCTGATGTGGCACTTTCTTTCAATCTGGTTTATCACATAAAGTCTTTGATAAGAAAAGTCCTAATGCTTGTTCCCTAAGATGTCCTTTGTCCTCTGCTGCATATAGGTCCCCAGAGGACACCTTAGAGAACAGGGCATTAGGACTTTCCTTACCAATGTATCCTGGGGGAGTCCAGGTCACAAGGAAAGGGAATGATTGCACAAAGGTATAACAACCGGAGGCAGGAGTCACTTGGGAAACATGTTACAGGCTGTCTAGCATAACTACCTCTTCCCCGCGGTTACCAGATGGTAGTGAAGGATGAATGTCAGAAAGATGATGATCCCAAAGATGGCACAAAAATCAGTGACTAAGCATATGAGCTGACAGGTTGGTCACTTAAGTTCTAAAGTTGGAACTGTGTGTGGCAACTTAACCTCTGATTCAGTCACCAAATTTCTATTAAACTTATCTTTAGTTTCATTTGAAAATTTCCTTATAGATCCCCAAGTATTCTCAATATTGCCAAAATAATAAACTAGGACTGAGAGAATTAAAATTTACTTTTATTTAATATTTTGTAAATTTAGAGTCTGAATTGAGAAAATAGATCCAAGGATGGGTTGCAACGTGTTTTCTGGAAAAACTATTCAGAATGGATTCTTCTGTTGAGCTGTACTCCTAGAGAGTACATGAGAAAAAGTGGCTCCTTTCTTTGCAAAAAGAAATCACAGATGTTACTGTACTACAGGACGGCTCTTTTCTGAATCCAAACATTATCAAAGCACTTTATTCTGGGGAAAATGGGATCAAATATAAAGGGAAATAAAACGATAATAAAGGGCTTTGAGCCAAAAGCACCATTAAATAAGCATATGAGAAAACACACATGTCATGATCTTTTTGCATTTGTTTTTTAAAAACAAAACAAAACCTATGCATGCAAAGAAAAGAAATAATTTTCATAAAACTTAGCTTCTTTTAAGACAGTAATGCAAAATCAACTTCTAATAATTATAAGGAAACGTCATATAAATAAATCTAATTCCTTGGCAATCTTCAACTTAATTCTCACAAAATGATACTTTTCCTGTTTCCATTAAGCAAAAGCTGTCTTTGTAAGCATATATGTATTAGATTTTTAAAACTAGAGGGTAGACAAAAGGAAAGAGAGGACAAAAGGGAATGCCCTGCCACAGGGGTGGGGTGGGATGGTGGGGTGGGGGGTGCGTGGGAGAGATAGTGAAAGCATTGGAGGTGGGGAATGGGCACTGGTGGAGGGATGGGTACTCAATTGTTGTATAACTAAAACCCAAGCACAAAATTTGTAAGTCTACAACTGTACCTCATGGTGTTTCACTAATAAAAATTAAAAAAAAAACTAGAGGGTAGAAACAATTGAAATAACTGGATTTCATATTGAGTTTCCAGAGTATTTTTGTATATAGCTTTTGTACATTTGTACAAATCACATGTATCCGAAAGTATTCTATCTATTCAATTAGATTAAATAGGTTAAAATTGGAGCTAGATTTATTCTGGATATATCTTCAGTGGCCTGGGAGTTTTCCTTTTCCTTTTGTTAGAAACTTGGATAACATCTTTTATTCAAATTTGCTGCACAAATATGGTACATTGGAGACTTCTATTTCCTGAGTTGCTGTAAGAGGAAGAAGTTCCAGAGGAACTTAGTTGCATAGTTGTTAAATCTAGACACGCTTGTGTTGTCATTTCCTTATGAATCTTTGGTTCCTAAAAGAAAAGAACAGGAATGGCATCAGTTTTTCTTATAGAGTTGTGTTTATCATGTTTTGCCAGAATCCTAATGTCCCTTTAATTTAGTTTTCAGTCAATTCAGCAATTTTTAAAAAATGAACTAAGTCTGCAATTCAAAAGATGTTTATGTGTAAAAGTAGTGTCTTAGCAATTACAGGAGAAAGAGATGACTATCACCGCCTGGAACATTTCACCAGTTAGTGGACATCAGGAAAAGGCACAGCATATGACCGTGGCTAACTTTGTCACATGATCAGCTATTTTATAGTTAGTGTTCCTGGTGCCTTATGGGGAGTGATTCAATTCCTTCAAGAGACATATCAAGTCAGTTATGTGATAACCAATATTAAGAGCAGTGTTATGAGCCTTCTTCCCCAAGAACAGGAACTAGCTAGACAGAGCTAAGTTTTGTTCCTTCAAACTTTGTAAGTTGAAATCCTAATTCCCAACCCTTCAGAATATGGCTCTATTTTCACAGGAAGCCTTCCAACAGAAAATCAGATTAAAATTTGAGTTGTTAAGTTTTTTAATCCAATGCTACCATCAACATTATTTACTGTTTTTGTAAGATACATTTGGACATGAAAAAGAAGGTCCTGTGAACCTGGACAGAAGACAGGTACCAAGAAGAGACCCTGCCAATACCTAAATATTGGCGTTCTAGCTTTGGGTACTTCTGTTACTTAAGCCAGTCATTTTCAACCACCAGTCTTTGAGGCAGCATCTGTCTATAGGTGTAAATAGAGAGAAATTGTTTGTTTAAGCTGCCTTATCTGCAATAATTTTTTATGGCAGCCCTTGCAAATAAACCGAGAGAAGATTCAGATCCAAATGGGTTATTATAGTGTATACTATAATAAACACACACATACAACCAATGGGAAAGATAAGAAGAAGTCAAGTTCGTTGAGTGAGAACAACAGTATAGATCAACCAACAACAACCAGGTCTGTGAATCTTCAGAGAACAACTGTAGTGGCAACAAGATAAAGCAAGCTTGCTTTTATTTTCTAGAATTTCACTCATTACATCTTGGAGCCCCTATATACATTCCTCAGCTGTTATTTGGATGCTCAGACCTTCCATTGTGTTTTGTATATTACCCACCATACTCTTTGTTTCTGACATTTCTGTTTGTCCTTTATTCTGGCTGTCATACTTTGCTGACTTCCTGTGTCATATTTCTCTGAACTTGTGAAATATCTTTGCATGTTTGTCAGCATGCAGATTGTTACAGCAAGCTAGCTGATCAAAAGCTTGCATCCTGTCGACTGGGAACACCTGTAAAAGTGATTAGAGGCCACCCCAAAAGTCTCCATCCCTCTCGGAGAGCCTGTAAAGCTACTCAGAGTATCCCGCCAGCACAACAGAGTCTGGCAAGCTCCCTGTGATGTATTTGACATGCCAAAAACAGTAACAATAATGGGTCTCATTCCCCTGACCCTGAAAGAACCTCTAATACGGCAGCGTTGGAAAGGATGAGTAAGGAGAGGCTGCTAAAATCTCATGGCTGGGACAAATGGAGATGTTACTTGGTGCCTGCTTGAGCAAATAGATGATCAATGGGATGAGAGTGATACAGTGATACTTAGGCAGTATCTATAATATAATATTTTCAAGCATAAAGTTAATATTCTTTTTCTTAAGTGACACAACAATAGTTGAGGTGTAGAGCACCACATCACTTTAATCTCTGCCCATAGAACAGATAGCCAACCAGAAAGGGACTGACTGGGGATGGAACTTAGCAGCAGGTAAAAGGAAGCTTTCAGCCTTGTACTCTCTCTCTCTGTCTTTGTCTGTCTGGTCTCTCTCTCTCTCTCTCTCTCTCTCTCTCTCTCTCTCTCTCTCTCTCTCTCTCGCCCTCTTTCTCTCTCTCTCATGCTCTCTGGACTCTCTCCTCTCCCCAGATCAGGTAGGGCCAGGCAGGGTTCAGAGTTCAGATACCAGGACAGCTCAGGTACAGGCAGGCCTTGGGCCAGGGGGTGACAGGTACTGAGCGATGGTACACATGACTGTGGCGGGAAAGTAGGAAAACCAGGAGTAGAGGACAGAAACTGCTGGGGAATAGCTGGGATGCCAGTGATGTATGGAACAGAGAGTTCTTGTGTGGGCAGCTGTGGCCCAGAGACATAGGAAAGGTAAACCGATTACAGAGCAGTGCAGAGACAGGGCGTGGTCATTGTTCATGGGAGGAGTGGACTGAGTTGGACAGGATAAGGAAGTCTTTCATGGAACCTGGCCACATCAGGGACAGGACCTGGTCATCATTCACAGGTAAAAGAGAGAATGGATGACTAGGGAGGGACCTGGAATCATCTACGTTTCTGTACAATAAACTGACTTTCAATATTCTAGTTTTGAATGCAAATCTTTCATACAATTCTCAAGAACCCTCCAACACAAGAAAATCTGCTTTTTCTCTAACAGTTAGAAAAAGTACACTCATACATTTTTATGAATAGTCAGATTTTCCTCTTAAAATTGTCTTCTTTTCACTCTTAACTAAACTTTACATTTTATAGGATTTACCTATTTTGTATAAATTTTAAAATGTATGAGCATATAATTATTCATAATTTTAAAAATGTATATACCTCTAAAAAAGAGAGATAAAGAGATAACTTTGCTTGTTATTGGTTTATAACTGTGGAATTTTAGGAGATTAGTTTTATTCATCTTTTTATGTGTATCAGTAAGGACAGCCAGGCACGGGGGCAGGAGACTCTGTGCTGTTCTCTTCTGGGAGCTGGGTTTTATAGTCTGTCTATAGTCTATAGGCTGTCCTCACCGGGGTCCCATGGAGGGGGGTGGATTGAGTTTCCCTCCCCTGCCCCAACCCCCAAGTGGAGCCCCAGCAGCGAATACCTCCAGAACAAGCCACAGCCATGCTATGGCCACTCTCTACACGTCCAGATAAGCCTCATGCATGAAGGAACCAGCAGAGGAACCCAGGCATACAGGTCCTGGGGCTGAGATCTCCAATCCTGCTCGAATTGGGACTGGGCCTTTTCCACCCAGACCTCCCATCTTCCAGTAGGTAGGCATCACACCCACCAGCTGCCGCTGGCGCCAGGTTGGTCCCATCAACGGCCAAGAAATAAGAGACTATAAAACCCAGCTCCCAGAAGCATGTGGCCACGTTTGCAGCCATGTAACATCTTATCTCATTTTTCCTTTGGAGAACCCAGCATGCTACTGAAAGTATCCTGCCTGCATGGCAGAGTCTGGCAAAGTTCCCATGTCGTACTCAATATGATAAATACCAGTAACAATGATGGGTCTCATTCTCCTAACCCTGAAAGAGCATTGAATATGGTTCTTTTAAAATTTCAGGGCTGGGAAGAAGGAGAAGTTAGTGGTGCCTGCACAAGGCAATCGACGGACAACAGGATAATCATGGTCGTGATATGTGTATCACCATCTCCATAACTTAAAAAATTCTTATCTATGGGATTAAAAAGGCAACACAGTTAGGGAACAACAAATGGTCAAGTCATCAGAATGGGAGATTTGTCTACATAACTGAGCTTGGGACACTGGTGGAGGCAAGCAGGCTCCCTGGGAATGGGTGTAGAGTTGGAATCACGTCTATATGAAAAGTATTGTTAACAATATTATAAATCCTGGTACCTCAATAAAAATGGTTTTAAAAAAAGTGTGATAAAAAGGAAGTTAAAATGGAAATGAACTGCAAATCTAAGCAAGACTCCTAAAATATACAGTGTCTATAATGCATTAGAAACATGTTTTGATGACAGATTTTCCTGACTTTCAGTGTTTTCTGATGTCCTCTGGCATTCAGGAAGACAGCACATTCTCTGCAATATCAAGTTCTCCTTCTCCCAGGTTGACTAATATTTAGAAGAGAATCAATCATCAATGCTAGTCAACTAGAAAAAAACAAACAAACAAATAGTAATGTTAGCTTAGAAAGTCAGAACCAGATATTAAAAAATTCAAGATTCATTACATTTAGCTAGTAAAAACTTTAAAAAAGGATTAAGAACAGCCTGATTTCTACCCAAAAAAATCATGCTGCTGAGCACTATTTTATCTGCACAGAGTTACGGTTTCTAATCCTATGGCTCCAATCCAGACCTAAATTTAAGAGAGTGAAAAAAAAAAGAAAAAAAACTTTCACTAAAGTTTTTAGACTACCTCAAATCTGTGTCTTTCCCTTTGTTACAGCGAGGAAGACAAGTGTAGGTCAAACTCAGGTGACAGCTGAGTGAATTCAAGCTCATTATACCGATATTATAGCATTTTAACATATTGAAATTATACCAACCTGTATCAGGATGGCCTTTTAAATGGTTTTATTTATTTTAGGTGTGTGTGTGTGTGTGTAAAGGGGAATAGAGGAGTTTGGTCCATCCCCGGTGGTGTTCAGGGATTATGTCTGGCTCTGTCTGGCTCTACACTCGGTGATCACTCCTGGAGGTACTTGGGGGTACATACCTGGTGCCAGGGATCAAACTCAGGTAGACCAGGTCAGCTGTACAAGTCAGACGCCCTACACTCTGTATTATGGCTATAGCCCCACTAGGATAGTTTTATTAGCACCAGAATGATTCATAAAATTGTCCAAATATGGTCAGGACCTCAAACCCATGGAAGAAAAGTGGGAACAGGAAAGAGAGAAAGTCTTTAACCATAAAAAGAGGCTGAACAAAGAGTAGCAATGCTCTCCTTATACCCCAATGTTCACACTTGCACTAGTGTTTTTGCTACTTTTTCTTTCCTTAAATGCTTCACTTTAACCCCCATCAAGGTGTCACCTCCTTTACCTTCTTAAATGAACACTTGCTTTAAACATTTTAAACTCTCTATAAAATTTTTTCTTGGGAGACATAGAGTGATGAAGGGGGTGGGGGATTGTGCATGTCTTTGGCCTTGACCAATGACTATTATGCAGGTTCAAATTATACCCAAGAAGGTCATAAATAGTATGAAACTCATTTATTGATATTGATAATGATATTAGAGAGTTTTCAGTAGCATAATAACACAAATTGAGCAGTGTTTACAGAACTCTGATTATCAAATTGTTGAGATTTGAAAAGTGAGAATTGTAAATTTTGTTTTTAAATTGAATAATTTTTTTATTTTAAAATACATCTATAGGGGGTACAGTGCCACCAGTAGGTCAACCTATACCTGTAGGGCTTAGTGCATCAGCAGCCTGATGGTGCCTTCAGGCTTCCAGGTATCCCCAAAATTGCCGCTGTACCTTTGGTTGGACTGCAACAACTTGGGGCCAAGTTTACCAAGAAATTAAGCAGCAAAAAAAAAAAAAAAAAAAAAAAAAAAGAAAAAAGAAAAAAGAAAAAAAACCACCTTCGGCTTATCTACAAGCTCATTTACTGGATTTATTTCAGAGACCCATAAATTTTGAAAAACATTAAAAGCCCTCAAAAGAGATCAAAAGTTAGGGCCGGCCATGCTGTGGGCAGGTGCGCCCTCCAGGGCATATGCCAATAGTTTATTTCTCTGGAAAAGATGGAAACAACGACCACAATCCAGAGACACACAAAATAATCTCTAAATCAAACAGCTCACTGCAGAGATGCCTCCAGACTTTAAGTCAGGCTGAATTCACCAGGGTGCTTCAGATGGGGTTAGGCTTTGTCCTTCCATCTGCCCCCTAAAAACCCCAGCAATCACCAACTTCCAGAACCCAACGAAAATTGCAAGTATGTGGGTTCAGTGACAGCAAATTCAAGGCCTCAAGAGATCAGAGATGGGTCACTCCTTCTCACCCCCCTGTGTCCCCGTGGGACCCTGGAGGTCTCAACCACAAACTGCCTCCAGTTTCTACTTAAGCTCCTTAATCGCCATGATCCAGAGACACAGAAAAGAATCTCCAAACCAAGCAGCTACAGCTCGCTGCAGAGATTTCTCCAGACCCTAATTATTTAAAATTTTAGAATTCCAGGAATACGCAACTGCTCTTTTGGCTGAGTGGCATCTTAAGCTATTCATAACAAGCAATACAAGAGTATGCTGTAGGTTGTCTGCCATCGAGGCATGGGGAGGGGTGGGATAGGGGGGACACTGGGAACCCTGGTGGTGGAAGATGTGCCCTGGTGGAAGGTTGGGTGATTGATCATTGTATGACTGAAACACAAACAGAAAAGCTTTGTAACTGTATCTCACAGTGATTAAAAAACAATAATAATATGAAAATACTAAAATAAAATTAACATTCTGAGTAAAAAAGTAATGTGGAGTTTCATGCCCAATTCGATCAGCTTAATCAATGGCTGAATAAATAAAAGTATTCCTACATTTTAAAATAATAAATAAAAATTAAAAAATTAATTTTACATTCTAAAGTATTTTTAAAATCAAAAACTTAAAAAAAATACATGTACAATAATTAAACGTCTCCACATAGTTTCTTAGCAGTGTAATTTTCTTGCTTACTCACTTGGTAAAGGAAAACCAGTAGAGTCAGAAATTCCAGCAGAGCCTGCTTCAGAAGCATCTCTGACCACTATTGCTCAGGTGTTGTGTTCTGGCTAAAGCTGAGCACTGAGCCATTGATCAACTGCCAAGTGTTCAATCCAATTTGTTTGTTAAAATGGCTGGGACAACTAGGCAAGTGTCACTACAAATGCTTAACCACAGAGCTGGTTTAACCACCCATCCATCAATTGATTTCTTTAGGCTATGTGACAGTCAGAATACCCAAGAATAATATCCCAACAGTTCATTCACTGGAATTCCACAGACTCAGCTGCTTAAGTGAGAATGTATCTTCTTTTTTTTTTCTTTTTGGGTCACACCCGGCAATGCAAATGGGTTACTCCTGGCTCATGCGCTCAGGAATTACTCTTGGTGGTGCTCAGGGAACCATATGGGATGCTGGGAATCTAACCCAGCTCAGCCGCATGCAAGGCAAACACCCTACCCGCTATAATATTGCTCCAGCCCCAAGAATACATCTTTTATCTCTCCCTGGTACCATCAACAATTGTTGCTCAGGTCTATAGTAACACTCTTGGAGGGAAAAGTGTCTCGCTTCCCTGAATGAGAGTGATTGTCTGCAAGAACCCTTGAAAATTCTGCCCTCAGAGACCCAGTCTTAGAGAGCACTAGTGGTTAAAGAAACAGTCCTCTGGAAGTCAGTCAAATTCTTGAACTTTCAAGACCCAAATGGGAATCCAGAGCAACACATAAAGAATCTAGCTTCTATTTGCATTTGTCACACCCTGAAGGGACGTGCTGGAGTGTTTTCATCATTATTCATGCCTCTCTTGCCTTCCTGGCAGATCTCAGACCATGCTTTTGTATTCTCCTTTCCACTGTCTCTCTGCTACAGTTATGTAAGCTATGTCTTTTGATGCTGAGAGTGTAAGACAACATTGGTTTTTCCTTTCTCCTCTGCCAAAAGGAGTTTAGGATTACTGAGTTACCCCCATAACAGTGCTCCCGAGGCACTCCCTTTCCTCTGTTTATCTTGAACCTCTTCTCTATGCTCTGCTTCCCCAGCAGGTTAATCACCTTTATCCCCAAAGCAGTACCTGTAAGTTGTAAAGTCAAATTTCTCAGAAATCTCTGGATTTGTATTTGTAAGTGAAATATTGCTTTTCTCTTTTCCTTATGTCCTTCGCATAGTTTACTTTAGAGCCATGTCCTTTTTTGTAAAGACACAGAAAGACAGTCAATGCGATGCTTTTGTAACTTAGGAGTTAATTGACTCCGAATAATATTTTCTCCTGGCCATCTCTCATATTTTCTCGACTTAAGCCTCAGTTGCCCTTAGTTCCTAGCACCACAAAGGCAGGATCCTGAAGGGAGTAGATGGACTCAGGGCAAGCTGTGAGCTATCCTAGTATCAAAATGGGCCAGACCAAGCACCATAGTACTTAATTATAAGTTAAGAGCAAAGTCATGAACAAATTCTGTCATGATTCAAGGAGTAACAACTGTACAAGGACACTGCTTAGGGTCAGGAAGGGCTCATCTGGCATGAGCAGTGTAGTCTGGGATCTATAGTGAGATGTCCCCAGGAGAGCCACCCTATAAGGTTAATATTCCTCTTACTGTGTTCATACAAAATGATGAATACTATAAAGAAGTAGAATTATGATGAATGTTTAAATGGCTGTTGGAGTAAGGAAAGGAGAAACACACCCTGAGATGGCATTTAGCCCTTGAAAAGATCTCCTGGCTGCAGGAGATCTTTGTATTATCTTAGAAGAGCTTCCCTGGGAAGGAAAGGCTTTCATATGTTGATTATGCTACCTCACCTCCATGTAGTTGCTCCCCCAGCCTTGAGAGGTAGAGGGTGACTGAGGCTGAGAGATGAGCATGGTGGAAGGGAGGAATAGGTAGAGGGTGAGACTGGTGAAACTGGAAGGAGGCAGAGAGAGACTGTAGCACTGTAGCATTGTCATCTCGTTAATGATCGATTTACTTGAGTGGGTGCCAGTAATGTCTCCATTTGTCCCAGCTGGATGTCCTTGGGCATAATGGTGACGCACTTGGTGTGGATGGTGCAAAAGTTGGTGTCCTTGAAGAGCCCCACCCGGTAGGCCTCACACACCTCATGCAGCACCAGGACGGCCGAGCTCTGGGTGTGCAGGTCAGTCTTAAAGTCCTGTGAGATCTCGCACACTAGCCACTGGAACAGCAGCTTGCGGATAAGCATCTCATAGCAGTGGATCTTGTACAGTGCCACAGTGTCGGGCTGGTAGCAGTAGAGCTTCTTCAAGCTGCCCATGGCTGGTGCACTCTTGCAGGCCACCTTGGTGGTCAGCTGCTTGCGGGGCACCTTTCTGCCTGTTGACTTGCATACCAACTGCTTAGTACGAGCTCTCTCGTACTTCCAAACTCAGCTGGAGACTCCTTCAGGGTTAGGAAAATGAGACCCATTTTTGCTACTATTGTTGGCTTATTTAGTAGGTCATAGGTACCTTGCCAGGCTCTCTGGGGTGGTTTTGGGGATGGAGGCTTTGGGGGTGATCTCTAATTGTCCCTGCGGGTGTTCCCAGTCTACCGAATGTAAACTCCTGGTGATCGGCCTGCTGTAACAATTTGCACGCTGACAACATGCACCTGCCTGTGTCTCTGGGCAGCGCCTGGGGCATCTGCGGCCTCAGGTTAATCTCCTTGAGGTGGATGGAGTGCGCCTGGAGGTCATTGAATACCTGGAAGAGCAAGACCCGATTGCATAGGGTCTGTGCCAGTTCAAACACCTGTGCCAAGTCCCAAGTCACTCAGTGGTTGGCAGACAGTGTCCTGTAGTGGATAAGCCATTACGTGCACTATTCTCACTATTCCATGCTAGATGGTGTTGTGACTTGGCCCAGCCAGAGGAGGCAGTAATGCTGTGGCTGCTGCAGTGGTTTTTCCTCGTCCTGCGAACTCCATTCTGTCTTAATCCCGCAAAGCAGCAGGTGATGCCCAGTAGGAATCATGCACAGAGTTCCAGCAGGGATCACATGTGGAATTACATGCCTGGTGTGCTGAGTTGCATATCATCCAGAGGGAGATGGTGAGCCAGGTTCGGGAGAGCGCCAGGGGTTTGACCGGCATCAACGCCACGTTGCCTCCAACTCTAGAGAGAGACTAGATTGGAGTAATCTGCAAGTGATCACCTACCAGCCTGGCCACCCTTTTCCTTCTTTCCTGCGTCTGTTGACGGTGGCTGCAGGCCGGGGTGCGGAAGTGGCACATGGCCACCAAATGCATGTGGCAGGGGAGAGAGCCCACACTGCCTGTAATTATTTGTTTTGTAATTGCACAGAGAGAAATCATTTCCTTTCCTTTCAAAGAAGGGTCAGGCTGTCACCGGAGGACTGGATGATAAGACTATGGACAATTACATTAATACATTTTGGTGAAGCAAGGCTGTTTTTGTTGAAACTTATTTAGAGATGTTATAAATGAGGAAGAGGCGAACTGTGTTCAAGAGAGAAAGAAAGCAAGATACATATTTAAGGGAGAGCATGAACTTGAAGAGCAAGACTACATGAGTGGGAGTAGAGAGGGGTCCACGGAGGTGAAGTAGCTTTCCTAACTATTTTGCTTCCAAGTAATAGAAAAACTTAAACTGGTTCAAGTCAGAAAAAGAAATAAATTGGCTCCTGCAACTAAAAAGCCCCAGGGCAGCACTGTCTTCAGGAATAGCTCAATCTAGGTGTTGCTGGGTCTATTTATACGATGTTTCCAAAATATGTCATTTCATCTTTCTCTTCTCTATCGGTCTTGTTTCTGGTTAGCTACTTCCTGTGTGGTAGAAAAAAGCTCAGCTGATTCTCTCAGTTACTGTCTCAGCAGTATGTCATTCCTCCTCATTATAAAACTCCTACTGACTGGTACACATGGGACCAGATGGGCTTTGTGCATCTGCAAAGTAACTTCTCAGGGATTGACAATGCCTACATATTCTTTCTCTCTTTTATGGAATGAACATGAGACACAGCACAAAATTGTTCATGATTGTGTTTCAGTCATACAATGTTCCAACACCCATCCCTTCACCACTGTAGTTTTCCAGGACCAATGTCCCCAGTTTCTCTCTCACTCTTTCAAGTCAACCCCCACCTCAGTCTGCCTCTATGGCAGGAACCTCTCTTCTGTCTCACTTTTTCTTTGCCTCTCTTATTTTAGGCATTATGGTTTGTGATACGGATGCTGAAAGGTTAACGTGTATATCCTTTTATCTGCTTTCAACACTTAGTTCTTGTTCAGAGTTATCATTTCCAACTAGTATTGTCATATTGTCTGTAAAGCCCAGCTCCCAAAAGAGAGTAGTGCCTTCTCCTGCCCCCGCGCCTGGCTGTCCTCCCTGGGGTTCCTTGGAGGGGGGTGGGTTGAGTTTCCCTCCCCTCCCCGAACAGAGCCCCGGCAGCCAAAGATCTCCAGAACCAGCCACAGCCATGCTGAGACCACTCTCCACACACATGAAGGTACCGGTAGAGGAACAAAGGCATGCGGGTCCCAGGGCTGAGATCTCCAAGCCTGCTCGGATCAGGGCTGAGCATCCGCCACCCAGTTCCTTCATCTTCCAGTAGGCGGGGTCACATCCACCAACTGCCCCCCAGCGCCATGTAATCCCATCAACGGCCAACACCCACAGACTATAAAACTAAGCTCCCAGAAGCGCACAGCCGTGAAAGCTTATTATCTCATTCTTCCTTTGAACAACCTGGCAGGCTACCAAATGTAACCTGCCCACACGGCGGAGTTGACAAACTCCCCGTGGCATACCAAATATGCCAAATACCAGTAACAATGATGGATCTCATTCTCCTAACCCTGAAAGAGCCCTGAATGTGGAACTTTTCAGAATCTCAAGGCTAGGATGAAGGAGATGTTACTGGTTCCTGCTCGAGGCAATCGACAAACAACAGGATGATCTTGATCGTGATTGTCATAATGGATCCTCCTCTATCTTAACTACCCTCCATCTCCCATCACTAGCCCCCTGACTTTGGATATAAGTGTCATACATTTTTTTCCTATATCCCAGAAATAAGTGCAGTCATTCTATATCTGTCCCTCTTCTGACTCATTTCACCCAGCTTGATACTCTTCAAGTCTCTCCAGTTATAGGATAGTTTAATGATCTCATTTTCCCTAACAGCTGTATGGTATTCCATTGTGTAGATGTACCATGGTTTCTTTATCCATATGTATGTTCTCAGGCACTCAGTATTTTTCAGATTCTGGCTATTGCTAATAGTGCTCCAATAAACATAGAAGTGTGGATGGTGTTTCTACTGTGTGGTTTTGGATCCCTGGAGTATATTCCCAGTAGTGATATTGCTGGGTCAAATGGGAGCCCAATTTCTAGTTTTCTGAGGAATGTACATGTTGTTTTCAAAAAAGGCTGAACCATTCGGCATTCTCATCAGCAATGAATGAGGGTCCCTTTCTCCCTGCATCTGCGCCAGCACTGATTGTTCTTTTTCATTTGTATGTGTGCCAGTCTCTGTGGTGTTAGATGATATCTCATTGTTTTGATTTGCATCTCCCTGATGATTAGTGATGTAGAGCATATTTTATGTGCCTTTTGGCCATTCAAATTTCTCCTTTGAGGAATTTTCTGGTCATTTCTTTTTGCCACTTTTTGATGGGTTTGGGTGTTTTTTTTTCCTGTAAAGTTCAACCAATCTTTGATATTAATCCTTTATTAGATGAGTATTGAGTAAACAGTTTTTATAATTCCATGGGCTGTCTTTGTATCTTGGTCACTGTTTCTCTTGAGGCGCAGAAACTTCATAGTTTAATGTAGTCCATTTGTTAATTTTTGCTACCATTGGCTTGGTCAGTGGTGTTTCATCTTTGAAGATGCCTTGAGCTTCAGTATCGCGGAGGATTTTGAATATGTTTTCTGCCATATAACTTATGGAAAACTTTAATCTATTTGCAACTGACTATTGTGCATGGTTGTAGGAAAGGGTCAGAGTTCAATTTTTTACATATAACTCTCCAATTTTCCCCGCATCACTTGTTAAAGAGGCATTCCTTGCTCCACTTCATATTTCTTGCTCTTTCATCACAGATTAGGTGATTGTATATTTTAGGGTCTGTGCCAGGCTATTCAACTTTATTCCAGTGGTCTTCAGGTCTGTCTTTATTTCAATGTCATCCTATTTTAATTGCTACCACTTTGTAGTAGAGTTTGAACTTAGGAAGGTGATGCCTCCCATCTTCTTTTCCCCAAAGATTTTCATTAGTTATTCATTGGGGTTTATTGTTGCCTATGAATTTCAGGAGTGTTTGATTAACATATTTGAAAAATGTCATGCGTATTCTTATAGGGGCCACATTGACTGTATAATGCTTTGGGGAGTACTGCCATTTTGACAATGTTAATTCTCCCAACCCATAAGCAGGGGATTTATTTTCATTTCCTTATGTCCTCTT
Organism: Sorex fumeus; assembly: GCF_029834395.1. Lineage (NCBI taxonomy): Eukaryota > Metazoa > Chordata > Mammalia > Eulipotyphla > Soricidae > Sorex > Sorex fumeus. Next base: position 10,089,635 of record NW_026606103.1, read on the forward strand.
TAATTGCTTGAAGTAGAATTTTGTAGTTCTCTTTGTACAGGTGTTTTACCTCCTTAGTTAAGGTGATTCCAAGATACTTGATTTTCTGTGCCACGATTGTGGATGGGATTGCTTTTTAATATCAATTTTTCTTGCTCATTATTTGCATATAGGGAAGTCACAGAATTTTCGGTATTGATGTTGGAACCTGCCACTCTACTATACAAATCTATTGTTTCTAGAGCTTTTAGGTACAGACTTTAGGGTTTTCTAAGTATAGAATCATCTCATATGCAAATAGTGAGAGTTTAACTTATTCTTTCCTATCTGGATGCCCTTAATAACTTTCCCTTGCCTAACTGTTACAGCAAGTACTTCCAGTACTATATTAAATAGAAGTGTCGAGAGTGGACAATCTTGTCCTAGATCTTAGAGGTAAGGTTTTTCGTTTTTCCCATTTAAGTAATTGCTGGTTTGTCCCCAACTCTGCGGCTGGTTTTCCCCTTTCCCAGATCAGTGAATAATCCACCCCGGGATGCCACCTCCCCTAAACCCAGGCCCCAGGCATCCTCTCAGACCCTGGGATGCCCACCCTCCCCAAACACCTCCCTATTCGTCCCCAACGCTGAGGCCGGTTTTCTCCCTCTCTCAGGTACCAGTAGGGGGTGAGGCCTCTGAAGAAGTGGGCGTGGCCTCTGTAGAAGTTGGCAAGCCTATTTGGGGGTTGTACCTGTACCCAGTAATCTAGTGTCACATATCAGTCTTCATAACACCACAACAACATGAAGACACAGCGCAAATCCCCACCACAAGGAGAAGACGATGAAAAGAGTCCAGATGCCTCAACAGGTGTTATTCACAAATGTGAGCACTGTGATAAAGAAATCAGAGATGAACTATTGAAGATGGTCAATGAACTCAAAGAAATGGTGGGACAGATATCCAATAAATTAAAGGAGGATATGAAATAAACAATAGATCATAGACTTGAGAAATTACAGGAAGAAATGAGAGCAGAAAATGAAAAGCTACGCACAGAAGTTTCACAAATAAAGGATTCCATAGATGAAATAAAAAACTCAGTGTGTGCCCTCAACAGTAGAATGACTACAGCTGAAGACAGAATCAGTGAGCTTGAATATGACCTGCAGGAAATCTACAGGCAACAACAAACAAAGGCAAGAGACCTCAAAATAGCTCTAGAGCAAATCAGATTCTAAGTGATGATTTCAACAGGAACAACATTAGAATTATTGGAGTACCAGAAGGTTAGGGAAGCAATCCCAATGAAAAAGCCACAGTTAAACAAATCATTGCTGAAAAGTTCCCAGAGCTGAACAATGCAGGCATCCAGATTCAAGGAGCCCGAAGGGCGCCAGCTAAAAGAGACCCTAACAAAAACACTACAAGACATATCAATGATGTATGCCATGAACAAAGACACAATACTGCAAGAAGCAAGGTCAAAGAAGGAAATCACATACAAAGGAGCACCCCTTAGATTCACAGCAGATCTATCAGAGGAAACACTCCAAGCCCGAAGGCAATGGTGGGTATAGTGAAAAAACTCACTGAAATGAATGCTTCACCAAGAATACTTTATCCGGCTAAACTCTTTCTCAAACTTGAAGGAACGGTACACTATTTTCTGTATAAACAACAGCTCAGGAACTTCATAGACTCAAAACCAAACCTAAAAGAAGGGATAAAGGGGTTAGTGTAAGACCAACTCCTAAAAGCACAACAAACCCTTAGAGAAAGATGACACAAAACCCCATGACAATAATCTCTCTCACTGTCAATGGTCTAAATTCACCAATTAAGAGACACAAAGTGGCAAAATGGATTCAGAGACACAACCCAACATTCTGCTGCCTACAAGAAACACATCTGAACAGTCAGAACAAACAGACTCAAGTCAAGGGACGGAAAACAATTCTGAAGCCAACAACCTCCTCAAAAAAGCTGGCGTGTCCTTACTCGTATCGGACAAATAGATTTCAGGTTGAAAAGGATTAGAAGGGACAGTGAAGGCCAGTTTTCATTAATCAAGGGATATGTACAGCAGGAAGAAGTCACACTCCTAAACGTATATGCACCCAATGAAGGACCAGCCAAATACCTACAACAATTGCGAACTTTAAGACTTTAAGAAGGATATTGCGGACAACACAATAGTAATTGGAGATTTCAACACCACCTTCTCACCTCTGGATAGATCAAGTAGATTAAAACTGAGCAAGGAAATAATGGCTCTAAAGGAAGAAATAGAAGACAGAGGGCTAATAGATCTATACAGGACTTCATACACCCTCCCACCCAAAGAATACACATTCTTTTCCAGTGCACATGAAAGATTTTTTAGAATATACCATGTGCTGGTCCACAAAGCATACCTCAACAGAATCAGGAAGATAGACATTGCATAAACTATATTTTCAGACCAGGGTGCACTGAAGATAGAAAATAATCATGTACAGACACAGAAAACAAAATAAAACATCTGGAAATTCAACAACTCAATGTTGAACAATGAGTGCTCAGGAAAGAAATCCAGGAAGAAATCTAAAGATACATGGAAACAAATGAGAATGAAGACACGAGCTACCAGAACCTGTGGGATGAAGTTAAAGCCGTGTTAATGGGAAAATTTATAACTCTTCAAGCATTTCTCAGGAAAGAAGAAAGAGCCCACATAAACAACTTGACTTCACAGCTGTAGATTTTAGAAAAGAACAAACAAAAGGAACCCAAACCAGCAGAAGGAAAGATATAACAAATTTAGTGCAGAAAACGACATGGAAACCCAAAATACAATCTGAAAGATCAATGAAACCAAGAGCCTATTCTTCAAGAAAATAAACAAAATGGATAAACCACTAGCAAAACTCACAAGGAAAGAGAGAGAACTCTAATAAACCGAATGAGAAATAAAAAAAGGGACATCACAACGGAAACCAAAGAAATTTAGAAGATCATCAGAGACTACTTTGAAAGTCAATATGCCATGGAACAAGAGAACCTAGAGGAAATGGATAAATTCCTGGATTCCCATATTCTCCCACAAGTTCTTGTATCTAGTGTCCCCATTCTCATCTCATCTGTTTCCAGGGATCTTTCAATTTCCTCTCTGATTTCCTCTCTAACCCACTGGTTGATTTGATTATACACTTTTCTGTGTAATTAATTTTTATTTTCAGATTATCATGAAAGGAGAGTTTATGTAATTTCTATCTTCTTGATTTTATTGAGGTGTGTTTTGTTACTCAACATGTGGTCTGTCTTGGAGAATGTACCATGTGCACTGGAGAAGAATGTGTTTTTGGCCTTTGGGGCATAAAAAGTCATATATATGTATATATATGTATATATATATTAACCCCCTTTATTCATTTTCTTCACTCAAATAAAGTATCTCCTTCATAAACTTTAGTCTGGTTAATCTATAGAGAGATGACAGAGTGGTGGTGTCTCCAACTACTATTATGTTGCTATCAATGTCTTTCTTCAAGTATAAAGGTAAAAGGTAAAGGCCCTCCCGTTGATCGTCGATTTGCTCGAGCGGGCCCAGTAACGTCTCCATTGGAGACTTTGTTGTTACTATGTCTGGCATATCGAATACTCTCGGTAGCTTGCCAGGCTCTCCGAGAGGGGCGGAGGAATCGAACTCAGGTCGGCCATGTTGGCTGCGTGCAAGGCAGACGCCCTACCCGCTGTGCCACTTGTTTCAAGTATTTTGCTGGTCCTTAGTTAGTTGCATATACATTTAGGACTGTGAAGACTTCTTGATTTTTAAGAAATGACCTTCACTGTCTCTTATAACCGTCTTCAGCCTGAAGTCTATGTGGTCTGATACCAGTATGACCAACTGGCTTTTTAAGGGGGATGTTTGCCTGGAGAATTGTTTTCCAACCCTTGACGTTGAGCCTGTGTTTGCTTTTATTGTTCAGATGTGTTTCTTGTAGGCAGCAGAATGTAGGGTTCAATTTTTTAATCCATTCTGCCACTCTGTGCCTCTCAATTGGAGCATTTAATTCATTGATATTAAGAGAGATTATTGCAGTGGGGATTTGTGCCATCTTTATTTAGGAGTTTGGTACTTGTCTTATCTTAAAGTAACCTATTTATCTCTTCTTCTATAATTGGTTTTGTTTCAATTAAATGCCCGAATTGTTCTTTATCTGTAAATTGTGTAATGTTCCCTTAAATCTGAATGAGAGTCTCGCTGGGTAATGTATTCTTGGTAAGATATCCATTTCATTGAGTTAGTTCATTATATCCCACCACTGTTTTTGTACCCAGAGGGTTTTATCTGATAAGTCTGCTGTAAATCTTTGGGATGCTCCATTATAAGCTATTTTCTTCTTTGATCTTGCTGCTTTCAGTATTCTATCTCTATCTATGGTTTTTGTCATTCTGATTAGGATTTGTCTTGGGGTATTCTTACTTGGATTTCTTTTACGTGGTACCCTTCGGACCTCCTCAATTTGGGTGCATGCATTCTTCAGCTCTGGAAACTTCTCATCAATGATAGCTTTGATGGTTTCTTCTTCACCAGGGTTTTCTTCCTGCCCGTTGGTACTCCAGTGATTCTTACGTTGTTCCTCTTGGCATTGTCCCAATTTTCTCTTGTTGTTTGTTGGTTTATTTTTAGGGTCTTTTCCATCTTCTGCTATAGTCTGGAGATTCTATGCACCTCATCTTCAAGCTCACTGATTCTGTCCTCAGCAGCTGTTACTCTGCTGGTGAGGCCTTCCAGTGAGTTTTTCATTTCACCTACAATGCTTTTCAACTCTGTCATTTCTGCTTGTATTTCCGTTTGCATTTTCCTCAATTCCACTCTCATCTGCTCTGGTATTTTATTGGGGTTGCATTCCATAGTTTCTTTGAGCTCCTTGTGCATCCTTAACAATTCCATCCTAAATTTCTTATCAGAGAGGTTTTGTAGCTTCTTATTACTCATTGGATCATCTGGGCTAGATTCTTCACTCACTATGCCTGGTGGGTTTCTGCTTTACTTTACCATTGTGACATTTACAGTTTAGGGTTGTTACCTGGGAAACTGACACAAAGAGTGCCCCCCAATGTCTGTCCGTGTGCCTGCTCTTAGGGTCTAATACCGGGATTCTCTCCTTCACTGCTCACATGTCCCTTGGGGTGGTCTGGGTTGGGGATGACCTACCTGGAAAACCCTACATTTTATTCACATTCCTAGAACCTGAATGAACATTGGGGAAAAAAGAGTGGTTCACTGAAAAATCCAAGACAGTATTTCTAGACAAAGGGTTTAAAAGCAGAAATTAAAATAAAAACTGACCAAAGACCTCTCAACTAGTTGTTGGCCCAGAGTCATCACCAGAACAAGATGTGATTTCCTCATTGCAGTTATTCTCAGTCCTATAGTTTCTGATGGATCCTGTGTGCTTAGGTGGAACACTACCTACTGGCCCTTCCAAATGGCAAACTTCTGGGTGCTTTAGCTGCCAAACTGTCTCTTCCTTCCGGATTAACTACAAATCTGTGGTTTCTGTTCCCACCCACAGGGCATTTGAAAAACATACTCCTGGAAACCATTTCCTGCCATTTTTTTTTCCAGTCCAGATTCGAGGGTTTGAACTTCACTTTACCATGCCTCTTCCCTGTCCCATAAAGTGATATTTATTCTGATCAACACACCAAGTATTGCACACAATACTTTCAAAAACAGTTACCAGTCTTACTCTAGCAGTTTGATTCTCTTAGTACTTTGGGATCTGCTGGAATTAAACTGTAGTGAAGTGTCATCTGTCAAAGTTGTAATGGCTTTTCTCTTGCTTCCATTTTGTTCCCATATAACGTTTTAGTTTTTTGACATGACTCCTATGTATCCAGTACCTTGTAGTAGGAATCTGACCAAAATCTTGGAGCTAATGAGCAACACTTGGCTGCAAACATTGTTTATTTAATAAATACAATCAGTTTTGCTTTTATGCCCTATTGTGGTGTTAAGAAAATTCTATTTTCAAAAATTACTTGGGGCTTTCAAGGACTATGATTATCTCTCAATCATATTTTACAACAGTGTATTAGTAATTGCTCTATTATAAGTGTACTTCTGAGCACATCATAATATCACTCAATACCTACTAGTTGTCTGGGTTTTCTCACCTAGAGTGAACATGACTGATGCTGACTTTGAGCTTTTGCTTGTGTCTAGATCTGTTCCATAGATTTCTCATTCTCCTTAGACTGACAGCTGTTTAAAGAGTTTTATACTTATGTTGAAATAAGTACAAAAGTATTAGACATGGCTACTGCACATGAGGGTATGCCAACTGCGTTAGGTATGTCACAGCTCTCGCAAATACCCTTGACCATAGAAAATAATAATATATAACCAATAAATATACTGAATGGCGTGTATGCATACCTCTCTCTCTGTCTCTCTCTGTCTCTCTCTCTCTCTCTGTCTCTCATGAAGATGGGGTCACTGTCACTGTCCTCCTGTTGTTCATCCATTTGCTCGAGCAGGCCCAATAACATTGTGAGACTTGTTACTGTGTTTGGAATACCTCCTAAACACAAATATAATACATTATACCACCATTCTGCCGTTAACTCAGAATCTCTAACTTTCTGCTTGTTTTTATTATTTGTCTGTTGGATAGGAGTATGAGGTGGGGAATCTGGCACACTGAGCAGTGTTTAGGGATACTTCTGACTCTTTGCTCAGAGATCATTTCTAGCAGTTTTGGGGAAAGTCATATGTAGTACCAATGATTTAAAGAGAGTCAGCTACATGCAAGATCTTACCCTTATATTGTCTCTCTAGACTGAACCTGAACCCACCAAACTCATTCTTGCCTCAGGGCCTTTACTCAAAGCTCTCCCTTTTCATTTCCAAATACTAATCAGAGATTTTCCCTAACCATCCTCCCTCTATCCCCATTGCTTTCTATTAGATTCTTTACATTTTTGTGTTAGCACTTACGGCTGCCTGAAATTGCTGTTTTATTTCCTATATCTCTTCACTTGCTATTTTAAATCTTCTGCCATATAAGTTTATTATGCATATAGATTTGTTCACATTCTACCTTTTGGAGAATATTACCAGTTGGTTCTGATCAAGTATGCAATACATATTTCTTGAATTAAAAAACTATATATATATATTATATATAAAATAATCCAATATGGATGTAAGACGGTGCCGACACTGCCCAATCCCCTCACACTCTCCTGAACTCAGCTCACCATCTCGCCTTGGACAGTGCATGGCTCAGCATGCCAGGCATGGAACTCTACGTGCAATCCCTGTTGGAGCTCTGAATGTGTTTCCTGTTGGACATCGCCCACTGTTTTGCAGTATTCGGACAGAGTGGCGTCAGTGGTGAGCAGAGAAACCACGGCGGGTGCCTGCCCAGGCTGGGCTGAGTCGCAGCACCTTTGGACATGGAGCCATGGTGGCAGTGGCTCACACACTCATCCACTGCAATATGCTGTCCGCCAACCACTGGGTGACCTGGGACTTGACACAGATGTTCGACCTGGCACAGACCCTCCGAGATGAGGTCCTGCTCTGCCAGCTGCTCAACAACTTCCAGGCGCACTCCATCAACCTCAAGGAGATCAACCTGGGGCTGCAAATGTCCCAGGTACAGCCCAGAGATACAGGCAGGTGCATGTTTGTCAGTGTGCAGATCGTTACAACAAGCCAGTCGGCCAAAAGCTTGCATTTGGTAGACTGGGTACACCTATAAAAGTGATTAGAGGCCACCCCAAAAGACCCCGTCCCTCTCAGAGAGCTTGGCAAGCTCCCCGTGGCATATTCGATATGCCAAAAACAGTAACAATAACGGGTCTCATTCCCCTGACCCTGAAAGAGCCCCTAGTATGCCATTGGGCTATGCTAGCATGCGACAGGGACAAATGGAGACCGTACTGACACCCACTCGAGCAAATTGATGAACAACTGGATGACAAATGATACAAGTAATACAAGGGAATCCAATGCTTTGTCAAACTGATAGAAAATGAACTGATAGAAAATGCTTTCCTTATGCTTTTGTTTTATATATTCAGATATTTCTGTTACCTTCTTTGGGATTGACTTCCTGTTTTCTGTTTAGTTCACCTCATCATCACCAGAACTAATCAGAGTGTAACAATAGAGAAGCAATTGGCAGAGCAGTTCAGACCAAGAAGCTGTATACTCTGAACAGTCTAAATAAGCTAGGTGTCTGAATTTACAACCACTTTTGTCACTGTCACTGTCCTCCCGTTGTTCATCTATTTGCTCGAGCGGGCCCAGTAACATCTCCATTTGAGACTTGTTGTTACTGTGTTTGGCATATCGAATACGTCATGGGTAGCTTGCCAGGCTTTGCCATGCTGGCAAGATACTCTCAGTAGCTTGCCGGGCTCTCTGAACCACTTTTGTAAAGTAGGCATTATATAACTTCACTTTGAATTAGGAAACAAGGTGATCATAAGTGTGAAAATGATAAAAGTGTCTTTTAGGAAAAATTGCCTTGAACTAGGGCATATAGCTTGGAGTATGGAGAATAAGGAGTTTTCCTGTGTTAACTTTCCATTCCTGTGAGCTTTGTGTTGTGTTCAAGCTTAGATAATATATTTAACCACGTGGAGTCTACATAACAATTTGGGATGGTGTTAAAGTAAATGCTATTTGTAGTTTTCACTTTGAAGTTTACATGTTTATTGTCAGTATTTAGGAAAGAAATTGGCTTCTATATATCTTGCAGTCTTGCTATAATAGTTTATTAATCTTAGGAAGATATAGGTAATTATTCATATATGTGTGTGTGGTAATGTGCCTGTGAGCAAAGATAAATTCAAATTCAACTTTTTTACCTTTTTAGTCTTCATGATTTTAATTCCTTTTCTTACTTTTTTCCCTATTAGCAGGATGGTTTGAAAATTAGTGTGACATGGGGATATCTTTTATTTACTTCTGAAATAAGAATTTCTCCTCACTATGATTTTAATTGTATGTTTTCTGTAGATATTTTAAAAATTAAGCTTAGAAAAATTTCCTTTGTTTCTAGTTTATTTGTTGGGAGTTTTTTGAGATCTGTGAATGTGTGTATGTGTTTGTATGTGAGGGCTTGGAGTGCTGATGGTGGTGGAGGTATTGGTTTGTACCCAGGGCCTTGCACATGCAAAAAATGTATTCTACCTCTGATTCATGCCTCAATCCCAAAATTCTTATCATAAATAGGTGTTGGATTTTGTAAAATTTTATTTTCCTACGTATTGATATGAACATGTGATTTTCATATTTAGTCTTATTGATGAGATATATGTATGATGAATTGATTTTGCATATCCGAAATAAATTGTACTTGGCCAAAGTATGTAATTAATCTTATTATTTAATTTTCTATTATTTTCTTGATAATTTATTCTATGTTCTTGAGTGATAGTGGTTTGTAAATTTTAACGTCTTCTACTTACTTTTGTACTAAGTTGACTTACTGAGTAGTGGCAGAATGACTTATGGAGTATCTCTTCTGCTTCTATCTTCTGAAAAAAATTGCAAAGAGTTGGTATATTTTTCCTTAGATATTTGATAGAATTCACCAATATGATCGTGCTTTTAGTTTAGAGAAAGTTAAAACTTACTAATTAAATTTTCTGAATAGGCAGAAACTTGTTACTCAAATCATATTTCTTGGTGATTATTAATCTTGAATATATTAGTACAATTAATATTAATTAATATATTAATAGCAATAATCTTAATATAAAATTCTAATCAGAATATTAAATTCCATTATTTGCATTTGAGTTACTACTTTGAACCAAACACTGTGTTAAACCCCCATTGTGCACGAATACTGCACTGTGTTAATGCAGAAATAAACTAGAAAAATGATTATAATAGGATTTTAGAGCACATTGAAGAAAACTTGCAAGAAAATATTAATTATAGCTCTAAAAACAATAGAAAAAGCAAAGAAGGATTTAAGTCAAACCAGTTAAAGAAAGGTTTTAATTGAGGAAAAGTTTTATTTAGAAAAATTCAGAGAGAAAGAATTTTAATAAATTTCTATTTCTATTTTCTTATATCTATTTATTTGTTATAAAAAATAAATTGCTTACCTACAATAAAAATATTGCTTACCTACAATATTTACAATAGTGTTAACGTTAACGGTCTTGATGTAGATTTACTGCAGTGCTTTCTTTGTAGGGTTTTCTTTGTCCTCTGCACAGGCAGGCTGGACCAAGTCCGAGAAGGACAGAGACTGTGAATGTCCCATATCTACCTTGGCATTTTTCATACTCTTTAGTATCAAGAAGATACTTTTTTTTTCTTACTAAAGAATGAAATACAAAAGGTTTGAGAAATACAGAAGTTTTGATAAAATATAATAAGTTTTCTGTGCTTTATAAATTTTCTAATTTTTTAGACGCTGTAAACAATTATTATTAATTGTAACTTGTTTGGTAAAAGTTAAAGATCTATTTTTATTTTAGAACTCTAATTACCTTCAATCCTGTAACTTTCCAGGACTACTTGCTATAAACTACTTTGTTACTTTTCAAGGAAATATTTTCTTTTCCTCACAATGAAAAAATTGTGAGAAAAAAAATCTTTATTTTTCCTAGTTCTCTATGGAGAATTGCAGACCATACAACTATATTAACTTATTTTGGCTTTATGTCAACAAAACACATCTTAAAAATATAAACAATAGGACTTTAAAAACTCAGAATAATTCTGTTTGCAAGACCATTTACTTGTGACCAAACTTGCCCAATGGGTAGTTCCAAATACAAACATTAAAATGCATATTTCTAATTTTAAGAATTTTGTTTTCCTGGGGGTATGGTGCCATCAGCAGGTCAATCTGTACCTGTGAGGTGAGTACATCAGAAGCCTGATGCTGCCTTCAGACTTCCAGATACCCCAAAATTGCTGCTGTGCCTTTGGCCAGACCCCCAAAACTTGGGGCAAAGTTTACCAAGAAAGTAAATGGCCAAAAGTTAGTTTTGTGGGAGGTACACCTACAAACCACCTCCAGATCAGCTATATAATTGGAGGCATGACCTCTCTGGTTCCTAATTGAACTACTTAATGACCATGATCCCAGAGACTCAGAAACAAATCTCGAAACCCAGCAGCTTTTGGCAGAAATGTGTTCAGTCCCTGCAGTTAGGTTACCGATGCTGCCAACCCAGGTGGGAATAGGTTCTGTGCCTTGGCCATCCTCCAGAGGCCACTGGACAGTCAGGTTTGGACCCGCAGTGACGAGACATGTTGGGCTTCACGGGATGGGGGTGGAGCTGGTCCTTTCTTCCCCGTCCCAATGAGACTCCAAGTCATTGCCCACAAACGGCCTCCCTGGCTCCTGATCAAGCTGTTTAACGGCCATGATCCCAGAGACTCAGAAACATATCTCGAAACCTAGGGGCTTTTGGCAGAAATGCATCTGGACCCTGCAGTAGGTTACTGTCACCGGGCCACCCCAGGGGGGAAAGGGTGCTGTCCCTCTGCCTGTTCCCCCTTGGTGGCTTGGTGGCCGCCATCCTCCAGAGGCCATTGGACACTCAGGTTTGGGCCTGCAGTGATGAGACATGTTGGGCCTCACAGGATGAGGGTGGAGCCGGTCCTTTCCTCCCCACCCCAAAGAGACCCCAAGTCATCACCCATGAATAGCCTCTCTGGCTCCTGATCAAACTGCTTAATGGCCATGATACAAGAGATTCAGAAACAAATCTCGAAACCCAGTGGCTTTTGGCAGAAATGCGTCCAGACCTCTGGGATGGCCCGGAGTAACCTACTGTCAGTAGGTTGATAGTAACCTACTGTCGCTGGGCCATCCCAGGGTGGGGAAAGGGTGTTTTCCCTCCTCCTGCTCCCCCTTGGCGGCTCGGTGGCCACCATCCTCCAGAAGCCACTGAACAGTCAGTTTTGGGCCCTCAGTGATGAGACATGTGGGGCATCATGGGAAGGGGATGGAGCCGGCCTTTTCCTCCCTGTCCCAATGAGACCCCAAGTGGCCACCCATGAACGGCCTTTCTGGCTCCTGATCAAGCTGCTTAACAGACATGATCCCAGAGACTCAGGAGCAAATCTCAGAACCCAGCATGTTTTGGTAGAAATTCCTCCAGATTTAAGTGTTAAAATTTCAGAATTTCAAAATCACATGGCCACTACTACAGCCACATGACATCATATGTTATTCATAACCAGCAATAGAAAACTAATTGTTTATGGTTGCCTTTTCAGCAGATCTGAGTGTTGGGGTAAAATCTAAAATAACAATGGTCGGTCTGGTGTCAATATATTGAATGTAATCAAAGTAGAGAGAGAGTAATGTGGAAATCATCTGCCCCACAGGTAGGGGGAGGGTGTGGGATGGGGTTATACTGGGGTTGTTGGGGGTGGAAAATGGGCACTGGTGAAGGTACAGGTGTTTCATTTTATGACTGATACTTAGACCCGAAAGCTTTGTAACTAACGGCATGGTGATTCAATAAATAAAATTATAAAAAATAAAAAAAAGGAAGGTGGAGTTCATGCCCAATTCAATCAGCTAATCAGTGGCTGAATAAATAGCAGTACTCTTACATTAAAAAAAAGAATTTTGTCTTCCTTACAGTCTGCTTTGATAATGTTAGGATTTGAATGTTCAGAAGAATATAAATAGCCTACTTTTACATTGTAAAATTACTTATTGCATTATTTCTATTTATCTAACAATATATGCTAAATAACACAATGTGTGATATAATCAGAGATAAGCTTATTCTTTGTTTCCCACTTTGCCTTTAAAGTAGGTTTTGTAGAGGAATATTTAATACAGCCACTAGAAGTTCAGTACACTCTGATTCTTCAGATTCTTCAGGTCTTCAGGTCCGACCTTGTCTGGGCCAGGTGCTGTTCTCTTCTTTACAGACAAAATGGTGTGTCAGATTTCAGAAGGGAGAACGTGATGTGAAAATGACGTGATGTGGTTTATGCCTTCTTGTCTTATTCAGATCAATGATATAGTACTTGATGGATATGTTGGGAATGACATATCCATCCTGTGGAATTTGGTTTATGCCTTCTTGTCTTGTTCAGATGAATGATGTCGTACTTGATGGATATGTTGGGAATGACATATCCATCCTGTGGAATTTGGTATGTGGACAGGTGGATGTGGCTATGAAGAGATCCGAGTAGAAGTCATGGGTAATCTTCTCCACTGCCCTTCTGGAAGATGTGATAGATCCATCAAGACATAGGAGAGCATTCATCTTGGTCTTATACTTGGCAAAGGGCAGGCCGGCATTTCGAATACTTTCCTGGATTCTGCCACATCGCCCAGCACTGCTGCTTTTCTGTCTTTGAGGTCTTCCTTTATCGCTTCACTGCACAGCTTTGTGAGCTTGGATGTTCACTTGTTGTTGCCTGTGGCTCACACCATACCATGTTGGTGAATGAGCTCCAGAGTTTTTGAAGACAATTGTCTTTTTGTGGCTATCTCTCTCTTGGCGTTCCTTGCACAATCATGCAGGTGCTGAACCCGTTGATTGTTTTCTTCGTCAATGTGGTCAACGATGGCATCTTCCCATGTTGCAGCAATAGTGCCAAAGAGCTACCAATTGGTGGTCATTCGGAGTTCTCTTCTTAAACTTGCAGCCAGCTCTTTCTCCCCCCTCCGTGAAGTAGAATTTTGCACTAAGGAGACAGTGGTCTGATCCTGTTTGGAATTTGGGGACAACAGTGATATCGGTCAGGCAAAACCATTGATTGAATATGATGTGGTCAATTTTTCTGTGAAACCATCCACTGGGAGACTCCCATGTCCAAGGTTTAGATTCGGCCTTCTGGAACTGTGAGTTACCATGGATGGTCTTGGTCAACATGATGAACTCAGATAGTCTCTTGCCCTGTTCTTTCCATTCTACGCCATGGGTCCTGATGTGGAATTCTTTGGCTGATCTTCTCAGTCATATCTTGGCATTAAAATCACCAATAATGATCTTGTACAAGGTGTGGTCTTCTTTATAGAATTTCTCCAGCTCCATGTAGAACTTCTCAATTTCTTCTTCATCGTAATTGGATGTTGGTGCATAGACAACAAAGATAGAAATTGCTGACAATGAGCCACATCTATTCAAGTGTAATCATCCAATTCAGGTTGTTAGGGCATCAAACGAATCAATGCTCATGGACAAGTTTGTGTTGACAAGGACTCTGATACCACCAATGCCTCTTTTGTTGCATGTTCCGAGGAACGGTTCTTCTCCAGTGTTGAAAATGGCATGATGTGGTTTATGCTTTCTTGTCTCTTCAGATCAATGATGTCATACTTGATCTTTCATGCTTGCACCATCTTCTTTGATGGATGCTTTCGATGCCAGCATATGTGCATTGAAAGTACAGACAGTCATTTTAATCCTCCTTTGTTTTGGCTGCCTACTTCAGCCCTGAGATTTTATCAGCCATTCCTAACTCATCCTTCTTAAAGCTGCCATATTGAGGGCTTTTTCAGGGTCAGGGGAATGAAACCCATTGAATTTATTGTTTTTGCATATCAAATAAACCACGGATAACTTGCCAGGCTCTGAAATGTTTAAATATTTATTTAAATCATTTGTTTACAGATTTGCATAAATAGTGTATACATATATTGATGAAGCTGATTTTAAACCAGGTATCTAAATTCCATGATACTCTTTCCTTTAAGAAGTGGAATTAAATTTACCTTCACTTGAGTGTCATGACTTACTTCAATGTATAGCATTATGTCGAACCTGATGATAAGAGGCAGCTTACTTTCAGATATTTTTTTCTCCAGTTTCTCATCTAGTGAAATTCAGCATGATGACAAGAGGACACATCAAGTAGTCAATGGAGAATTTTATAAGTAAAGGTCCTAAGTCTTATCAACTCCTCTGTGCATAAGTCATATTGCTTTCATATGATTGAAGCCCCAATTGATATCTTAACTACAATATCACTAGAAACCCAGCCAGTATAACTCAACTACAGCTATCTTAAATTCCTTACATAGAAATTTTGAATAATAATTATTAACAAGGCAGGGTCTCCTACCCTATGCCTGACTGTCTCCACCAGGGCCCAACAGCTAAAGACCACCGAGGCCCAGCCAAGGCCATGCTGGGACCACTCTCCACACACTTGGATGAGCCTCACGTATAAAAGAACTGACAGAGGAACCCAGGTGTGTGGGACCCGGGGCTGAGATCTCCAAGCCTGCACAGTTTGGGACTGGACCTGCCAGTAACTAGACAGTTACACCCATCAACTGCCGTGTAACTCCAACAACGGCCAGGATCCAGAGATTATCAAACTCAGCTCCTGGGAGAGAACAAGGCAGAGTCTCCTACCCTATGCCGGACTGTCTCCACCAGGGCCCAACAGCTGAAGACCACCGAGGCCCAGCCAAGGCCATGCTGGGACCACTCTCCACACACTTGGATGAGCCTCACGACATATCACACATTCGCGGCCGCGCGACATCTTATCATCTCATTCCTAATTTGGTCAAACTGGCAGGCTACCAAATGTAACATGCCCACACGGCAGAGTCTGGCAAACTCCCCGTGGTATACCCAATATGCCAAATACCAGTAACAATGATGGGTCTCATTCTCCTAACCCTGAAAAAGCCTTGAATATGGCACTTTAAAAAAAAAATCTCAGGGCTAGGACGAAGAAGACGTTACTGGAACCTGCTCGAGGCAATCGACGAACAACAGGGTGGTCGTGATCGTGATCATGAATTATTAACTATCTCTAAATTTAGAAGATATTTTGTAGAACATATAGTGACTATTTAAGCCAAGTAATATTTTATTATTTTTTGTAGTGAAACACCATGAGTTACAGTTGTAGACTTACAAACTTTCATACTTGGGTTTCAGTTATACAATGATTGAGTACCCATCCCTCTACTAGTGCCTATTGTTCACCACCAATGATCCCAGTAGCCCTCTCATCCCCCAATCTATCTCCCCCACCCCACCCTGCCTCTGTGGTGCTAACTCTTTTGCTCACTATTTCCTTTATGGTGTTATAGTTTTCAATAGAGGTATTGAGTGACCATCCTGTTTGGTCTATAGTCTACTATCAGCATGCTCTTGCAAGTCATGCAAGTCCTCCAAACATTCTTTACTTGGTGTTTCCTTCTCTATCTGAGCTGCCTCCCCCCCCCCCCCCCCGCCCCAGCATGTGCTGCTGGCTTCCAAGCCATGGAGCAGACCTCCTGGTACTTATCTCAACTATACTTGGGTGTTCAACTGCCATTCTGTTACTTTATATTCCCCAGATGAGTGCAGTCATTCTATGTCTGTCCCTCACTTTCTCGCTCATTTCACTTAGCATACTTTCCATGTAGAACCACTTGTATGTAAATTTCATTGCTTCATCTTTTCTAAGAGCTGCATAGTATTTCATTGTGTAGATGTACCAAAGTTTCTTTAACCAGTCATCTGTTCTCGGGCACTCATTTGCCCCCCAGATTTTTGTTGTTGTGAAGAGTGCAGCAATGAACATAGAAGTGCAGATGTCATTTTGACTGTACTTTTTTGCCTCTCCAGGATATATTCCTAAGAGTGGTATTTCTGGGTCAAATGGGAGCTCAATTTCTAATTTTTTCAGAATTGTACATAATATTTTTCAAAAGGGCTGAACCAGTCGGCAATCCCACCAGCAGTGAAGAAGGGTCCCTTGCTCGCCACATTCACGCCAACACTGGTTGCTTTTGTTCTTTTGGATGTGGACCAGTCTCTGTGGTGTGAGATGATATCTCATTGTTGTTTTGATCTGCATCTCCCTGATGATTAGTGATATAGAATATTTTTTCATGTGCCTTTTTGCCATTTGAATTTCTTTTTAGAGAAAGTTTCTGTTCATTTCATCACCCCATTTTTTGATGGGGTTGGGTATTTTATTCTTTGGAGTTCAAGCAGTGCTTTGTATATCCTTGATATCACCCCCTTGTTGGATGGGTATTGGTGAATATCCTTTCCCATTCTGTAGACTGTCTTTGTATTTTGGTCCTGTTTCTTTTGAGGTGCAGAAGCTTCTTAATTTAAGATAGTCCCATATGTCTATCTCTGTTTTCACTTGCTTGGCCAGTGGCATGTTATCTTTGAAGATACTGTTAGCTTCAATGATGTGGAGAGTTTTGCCCACCTAGTCTCCAGTGTACTTTATGGATTCCGGTCTGATGTTAATGTCTTTGATCCATTTTGATCTTACTTTTGTACAATGTATTAGGTAGAGATCTGAGCTCATATTTTCCATGTAGCTGTCCAGTTTTGCCAGCACAGTTTGTTAAAGAAGCTTCCCTTGCTCCACTTCACACTTCTTGCTCCCTTATCAAAGATTAGATGATCATATGTTTGGGGGGTGATGTCAGTATGTTCAACCCTGTTCTATCGGTCTGTGGCTCTGCCTTTGTTCCAGTACCATGCTGTTTTAATTATTACTACTTTGTCGTAGAGTTTGAGGTTGGGGATGTTGATTCCTCCCATTTTCTTTTTCCCAAGAATTGCTTTAGGTATTCATGGGTGATTATTGTTCCATATGAATTTCAGGATTGTTTGCTCCATTTCTTTGAAGAATTCCATGGGTATCCTTATAGGGATCACATTGAATTTGTACAATGCTTTGGGGAATGTTGCCATTTTGACAATGTTAATTCTTCCAATCCATGAACAGGGGATATCTTTCCATTTTCTCATGTCCTCTTTTAGTTCCTGAAGTGACCTTTTGTAGTTTTCTTTGTACAGGTGTTTTATGTTGTTAATTAAGCTAATTCCTAGGTACTTGATTTTCTAGGGCACAATTGTGAACGGGATTGTTTTTTTATGTCACTTTCTTCTCACTCATTATTTGCATATTGGAAAGCCATGGACATTTGGTTATTGATTTTATAGCCTGCAACTTTACAAGTCTAATGTTTCTAGGAGTTTCTTGGTAGAGGTTTTAGGGTTCTCTAAATATAGTATCATATCATCTGCAAATAGTGAGAGCTTGATTTCTTCCTTTCCTACCTGAATGCCCTTAATATCTTTTTCTTGCCTTACCACTATTGCAAGTACTTCCAGTACTATATTGAACAGCAGTGGAGAGAGTGGTCATCCTTGTGTCATCCCTGATCTCATAGAGAAGGCTCTTAGTTTTTCCTCATTGAGGATGATGCTTAACATAGGCTTGTGGTAGATGGCTTTAACTACATTGAGGAAAGTCCCTTCTAGCCCCATTTTGGAGAAGGTTTTCATCATAAACGGGTGCTGGATCTTGTCAAATGCTTTCTCTGCATCTGTTGATATGATCATATGGCTTATATCTTTTCTTTTGTTGATATGATGGATTATGGTGATTGATTTCCGAATGTTAAACCATCCTTGCATCCTGGCATGAATCCCATGGTCAGGGTGTATGATCTTTTTGATGAGTTGTTGAATTCTATTTGCTAGTATTTTGTTGAGAATCTTCACATCCATGTTCATCAGAAATATCGGCCTTTAGTTTTCTTGTGGTGTCTTTGTTTCCTTTTGGTATTAGATATGGGCTTCATCGAAACTGTTTGCAAGAGTTTCTCTTTCTAAAATTTCCTGGAAAAGATTGACAAGAGCTAACAATAGGTCCTCTTTATATGTTTGGAAAAATTCGCTAGTGAATCCATCTGGACCTGGGCTTTTGTTTTTGGGAAGACTTTTGATTACAGTGTCAATTTCCTTGATATTAATAGTACTATTCATGTATTCTAAATCTTCTTCTTTTTAGAAAACTTTTATTAGTGAAACACCATGAGTTACAGTTGTAGACTTCCAAGTTTTTGTGCTTGGGTTTCAGTTATACAATGATCAAGTACCAATCCCTCAACCAGTGCCCATTCTACACCAACAGTGATCCCAATATCCCTCCCACCCCTCCATCTGCCCATCCCATCCCGCCCCTGTGGCAGGGCATTCCCTTTTGTTCTCTCTCTCCTATTGGGTACTGAGGTTTGCAAAAGAGGTATTGAATGGCAATCATGTTCGGTCTATAATCTACTTTCAGCATGCATCTTCCATCCTGGGAGGATCCTCCCAACACCCTTTACATGGTGTTCCCTTCTTTATCTGAGCTGCCCTTCTATCATGTGCGGCTGGCCTTCATGCCATGGAGTGAACCTCCTAGTAATAATCTCGACTATTCTTGGATGTTAGTCTCCTATTTTGTTACTTTATATTCCCCAGATGTGTGCAATCTTTCGATGTCTGTCCCTCTCTTTCTGACTCAATTCATTTAGAATGATACTTTCCATGTAGTACCACTTGTGATAAGTTTCCTGGCTAGATCTTCTTGCTTCAGCCTTGGGAGATTATAGGAATCCAGGAATATATCCATTTCTTCTAGGTTCTCTTGTTTCGTGGCATACAGACTTTCAAAGTATTCTCTGATGAACTTTTGAATTTCTTTTATTTCTGTTGTCATATCCCCCTTCTCATTTTTGATTTGGTTTATAGGGTTCTCTCTCTCTCTTTCTTTGTGATAATGCTAGTGATTTATCCATCTTGTTTATTTTGTCAAAAAAAACAGCTCTTGGTTTCATTGATCTTTTGGCTTGTTTTAGGTTTCCATGTTGTTGATTTCTGCTCTAAGTTTTATGATTCCATGTTCACTGGAAAAGAATGTGTATTCTTTTTGTGGGGCATATAAAGTCCTGTATAGATCTCTTAGCCCTCTGTCTTATATTTCTTCCTTCAGAGCCATTATTTACTTGATGAGTTTTAATCTTTTTGATCTATTCATGGGTTATAAGGTGGTGTTGAAGACCTAACTACTATTGTGTTGCTTGCAATGTCCTTCTTAAGGTCTGTTAGCAGTTTTTGTAGGTATTTGGCTGTCCCTCATTGGGTGCGTATATGTTGAGGAGTTTCATTTCTTCCTGCTGTACATATCCCTTGATTTACAAAAAATGGCCTTCTCTGTTCCTTCTAATATTTTTCAACCTGAAATCTATGTTTTCTGATACTAGTAAGGCTACTCCAACTTTTTTGAGGGGGTTGTTTGCTTGAAGGGTTTTTTTCATCCTTTGACTTTTAGTCTGCTTGTTCTTATTGTTCAGATGTGTTTCTTGTGGGCAGCAGAATGTTGGGTTCTGTCTCTGAATCCATTTTGCCACTTTGTGTCTCTTAATTGGTGAATTTTGACCATTGATATTGAGAGATAATACTGTTGTGGGGTTTTGTGTCATCTTTCTGTAAGGGTTTGTTGTGCTTGTAGGGGTTTTGCTTATCTTACAGTAGCCCTTTTAGCCCTTCTTTTAGATTTGGTTTTGAGTCTATGAAGTTCATGTGCTGTTGTTTATCCAGAAAACAGTGTACCATCCTTTGAGTTTGAGTGAGAGTTTAGCCAGATAAAGTATTCTTGGTGAAGCATTCATTTCAGTGAGTTTTTCCACTATATTCCACCATTGCCTTCAGGCTTGGAGGATTTCCTCTGATAGGTCTGCTGTGAATCTAAGGGGTGCTCTTTTTTTATGTGATTTCCTTCTTTGACTTTGCTGCTTGCAGTATTGTGTCTCTATCCATGGAATCCATCATTCTAACTATGATATGTCTTGGAGTGGTTTTGTTAGGGTCTCTTTATCTGTCACCCTTCGGGCTCCTTGAATTTGGATGCCTGCATTGTCCAGCTCTGGGAACTTTTCAGCAATGATTTGTTTATCTGTGCCTTTTTCATTGGGACTGTTTCCGTGACCTGCTGGTACTCCACTGATTCTAATATTATTCCTCTTGTTATCATCCCCTATGACTCTAATTCACTCTAGAGCTATTTTGAGGTCTCTTGCCATTATTTGTTGTTGCCTGTAGACTTCCTGCAGCTCATCTTCCAGCTCACTGATTCTGTTTTCAGCTGTGACTATTCTTCTGTTAACACACCAAGTTATTAATTTCATCTACCAAATATTTTATTCATGGCATTTCTGTGTGTAGCTTTACAATTTCTGCTTTCATTTCTTCTTGTATTTTCTTAATTGTCTGATCCATTGTTTCTTTTATGTCTTCCTTTAATTTACCCGATATCTGTCTCACTCTTTCATTGAGTTCATTGAACATCTTTATTACTTCTTATCTGAATTTTTTATCAGAGAGCTCCCTAAGTGAGTAACACCTAATGAATCTTTGGGAGTCTTTTTATCATTTTCTCCTTGTGTTGGGGATTTGCGTTTCTTCTTCATCTTGGTGTGGTGGTACGGAGACTGAGATGTTACATGATATTGCTGATTATGAGTAATTTACCTGCGGCCACTGACCCAAAATTAGGTCACTCCCACTTCTGCAGAGGCCACGCCCACTTCTGAAGAGGCCACAATCCAATGGGTACCTGGTGTGTGTGTGGTACAACCTGGGAGGAGGAGAAGACCGGCTACAGTGTTGGGGACGAACAGGAAGGGGTTCAGCGTTGGTGGGCGGCCCAGGGTCCCATAGGACGCCTGGGGCATGTGCGCGGGGAAAGTGAAGTCCCAGGTTCGAATAGTGACTGACCTGGAAGAAGAAGACCGGGCATGCATTGGGGATGAACAGTAAGAGGCTCAGAGATGGTGAGCAGCCCAGGGTCCCAGAGGATACCAGGGGTTTGTGCTCAGGCAAAGTCATCAACTACTATTTTCTACATGTCTTTGAAATGAAAATTAATTGAAGTTAAAGAGAAGTTCAAGTTAAAAAATGAGTCAAAGACTAATTCAAGGACTAGCTATCAAATGGAAAATAAGATATTAATTGAGGGAATTGGGTGATTTAACATTTTTATGAGGAAAAGTAATTGGCATTAAAGAGGAACTTTTGGGACGGCTACAAACAGTAGTAGAGGGACTGGAGAATTTTACTGTAAATATACCTAAAATAATCGAATAAGGCTATTACCAAAAGTAATTATATTGTAGGAAACAAAAAGTTAAGAAGGTATATTTTAAATTGGTATTTTTATTTGGGCTGGAGCGATAGCACAGCGGGTGTCTGCCTTGCACGCAGCTAACATGGCCGACCCAAGTTCGATTCCTCCGCCCCTCTCGGAGAGCCCGGCAAGCTACCGAGTATTCGATATGCCAGACACAGTAACAACAAAGTCTCCAATGGAGATGTTACTGGGCCCGCTCGAGCAAATCGATGATCAACAGGAGGGCCTTTATCTTTTTACCTTTTAAAAAATTTTTTACTGACATTCACATACTATACTGGCATTTAAAGTTTTCAAAATATGGAACATAAAGTAACAAAATAGGAGATTAACACCCAAGAATGGCCGAGATTAGTACCAGGAGTTTTTACTCCATGGCTTGGAGGCCAGCCACACATGCTAGGGGAAAAGGGAGCTCAGATAGAGAAAGGAGCACAAAATAAAGGGTATTGGGAGGATCCTCCAGGATGGGAAAAGCATGCTGAAAGTAGACTATAGACCAAACATGATTGCCACACATTATCTCTTTTGCAAACCACAAAACCCAATAGGAGTGAGAGAACAAAAGGGAATGCAGGCAGAGGCAGGGTGGGATGGGGGTTTGGGGGGTACTGGGATCCATGGTGGTGGGAAATGGGCACTGGTGGAGGGATGGGTATTTGATCATTGTATAATTGAAACCCAAGCACAAAAATTTGTGTGCCTACAACTGTACCTCATGGTGTCTCACTAATAAAAATTTAAAAAAAAGAAAAAAAAGTTTTCAAAATAGAAAAGTTTAATTCAGATCCAGTATGAATATCCTAACAGAAGTAAAAGATGTTTATACTTGTTATTAAAAAATGGTTGTGTAGCATGACAAAACCAAACTTTAAAAATTTGTTTTTGCAACGGGGCACATGTATTATATGAATAGATGTCTAGACGATAGCTGGGAAGCTGTGATGGAGTTCTCCAAGATGTCACTTTGGCTCCGGGTTCATATAACCTCCTGGTGACTTGGAAAATGGTGGAGGACCTCATGTTGACCTAGACAGCTTTATGATCCTATGAGTTGAACCCTTGGACATAAAACTGTTTCCCATCCTGCACAATGTTGGCATAGGACCAACATGGAAGATTTCAGGCAAATTTCCAAGGTCCATCCCAGAAAAAAAGAAGGATAGTATTCTCAAAGAGTTCAAGGAAAGATAAATTAAAATATAAACTCCTTTAGTTCATTTATCATTTCTATAAACCTCATAAGAAATAGAAGAAGAGGATATTAATAAGTATAGAGGGAGAATTTGTAAGAAGAATTTTTTTAAAATAAAGCTATGCTAAGTCTCTTCCACCATTCTAGCATCCTTCCTTTGACTAAAAAAACAGGGATACTTCATCATTTGAAAAAGATTTTAATAAAACAAGTCTGAGAGACTTTCTTATATCCCTTGACTTTCTTATATCTCTTGAACTCGGAGGACACAATGGTTCTTGAATGTACATCGAAGAGATGTGCCCAGAGCCGAAGGTTCTTCGTCTTCTTAGCTATTTCTTTGAGGCTAAGATTAGATTATTATTTAAAAATAGTTCTTCCCTTTGCATTACCTTGAGTGCAGTGTAGTTCACCTGCCTCTTGATTTATAACATTCCCAAATTAAATGATTTGTCAGTGAGACATTCATTGAGATTCAGTAGGGTCTTAAAAAATGCTTGATGGTTGTATATTATTTTTACTGAAAAGTAATATTTGCCTGAGAAGGGCATTCCATATCATGAGAATAACATTCCTGCCTCATCCCTAGATCCTGGGAAAACAAGAAACCTGTGTAATAGACTTTTTCCCTTCAACCAATACTGGCATTATTGTAAGTCTCACTGTATTATTAGCTTCTATATAGTTGTATTTTTATTAACTGCTATGGCAGTGGAAAATGGCAAGCTGTTCACTGCATTGGAATCTGCTTTTATTCTCTTTATCTAAAGATACACCTGAGTGTTTACTGTGGACCAGTTGTATGTTCTGACTTGAAAAAAATTTAGCATGAGGATTGTAACAGGAAAGGGTGATAGATTTGACAGGTTTGAATTGGGCAGATTATCACTCAGAGAGACAAAAAATCAAGAGTATAATATGTCAATTTTCAGTCCCCCAATTTACACAGGACATAACCAGAATAAAAGGAGCATGATTAGTACGTAATTATTTCCAACATTAATGATGGGATATCCTGTTGCTCATACCTCACAGTTGTGCCCTATAAAAAGCTTTTGATCTCATCAGAAAGCAGGACAATCTTGACAGCCTTCCAGGAAGAAAGATAAGTAAAAGATGGCTTTGTAGCAACTCCTTCCACTCCATATACTATCATTAGACTTCAGCGACTAAAGGTGTTTAGATAAATGGTTCAGAAGTATTTTCACATTAAAATATTACAAGCAAATTTTCAAGTGTCAAAATGAAATATACTCATAGCAGAAAAATTTCTAGCTCCATTGATAATTTAAGAGAGTAACAAGGGTTTATTCCATATCTTAACTTCTACTAAGTGCCACAATAAATAATGGTCTGCATATGTCCTTAATAAATGTTTTGTGTCCTGAGGATATATATACCCTCAAGTTCTTGTCAAGTTCTCTTTTGTCATAGGATCATGCAATCAAATTCAAAGCAAACTATTATTATAGAATCCATTGCTTTAAAAAAACGCTTATTGAATAAACTAAAGAATAAAATGATAACTAAGGGGTTCTTACCCCTCTAAGAATCACATCTACTTACAAGGATGTTTACTTGTTTTGAGGCCCTACCTGGAAGTGCTCAGGGACTATTACTGTCTCTGTGCTAAGGAATGACACCTGAAAGTACTCATGGGTCCACATTTGGTGCCTGAAATTTGAAGCAGGTTTGCAACCATTGTGACTATGTATAAGGCAAGAGTTTTGCCTTTTGTATCATAGTTATAACCCAAAATAGCATATTTATAAACAAAACTCTGATTTGGGGTGGATAATTATTATATATTCCATTTCTATATTTTGAAATATATTTTAATCTATTAATTCTATTGTTTTCTAGATATATTACCTTATATTGCTATTGCATGTGAAGTAGTGACCAGTGGATTAAAATTCTCTTTTTGTTGTTGATCAAGAGATCAGTGCAGTCTTGGAGAATAGAAAAGCAAGTTATAACATGAAAGATGACATTTTGCACAACAATAAATAAAAAAATTAAGAAAAATTCTTGAAGTCATTCATAATTTGCAAGTTTGAATTGAACTTACTGATTTATAATGCTAATGCTGAACATAGATTACCTTTAATTTAATGAATTTAAATGGACAAAAGAAACAAGGCAAATGAGACCTGTAGAGATTATGTTACAATGACATGGGTAAGTAACTTACGTGCAACTTATAATTTAATTTTATAAAACAGGAAGTAGAGAATAAAGTCAAATCATTAGAGATATATAATTAAAATATAAGGTTTACTATTCATATAAAATTCAGGATATCCAGGTTTTTTAAAGTAAATTTGTAATGTTTTGGAGTCACCTCTGGCAGTTTCCAGATCTCACTTCTGGCTTTCTGAATTCTCACCTGATAGTGCTCTGGGGATCATAACCCAGGTCAAATACAAGCAAAGTCAGTGCCATATGAGCCATAATATCTCTGTATTATCACATAAGAGCAATTTTTAATTAAATTACTACATACTAATTTTTTATCTCAATCTACAATGCATGGGGAATTAAAAAAATAACTAAAGCTTAATCAGATATTTCAGATTCTTAACAACCACAGCGGAGTAAAAATGAGAAGTGACTCAAGTATCCCTTAAGATGTATAACTTACCTTAAAAATCAATCTTTGATATAAGTAGACCATGAAAGAAAAAAAAATCAATGATAAATATGTCAAACACGCCATGTTCAAATATGTAGTGTTGAAGGGGCCTTTTGGATCCTGGATGTTGTCTCATCCAACAGAAATCCTCTTGATAAAAGTTGGCCCTTCAAGTGTTGCTTCAACATTTGGAGCATGTAAAAACATAAAAGTATATACTTGGAACATGCATTTCTTAATAATTGTGGACAAATAGAAGTCATAATTTAGGGGCCAAAGAAATAGTACAGCATACAAGGAACTTACCCTGCACTTGGCCAGCTGACCCAATTTCATTCCCCCGCATCTCATGTGTTCCTCAAACACATTGGAAATGATCCCTGAGTGCAAGACCAGGAGTGCCCTTTGAGTACTGCCAACTATGACCCCCAAACCAAATACTATAACAAAAAGAAACAAAACAAAAAATCCAAAAATTAAGTCAGTTTAAATGAATTTTTTTTTGTGTCTTGGACTAATTATAAAATAAAACAAACATTGAAACCTGGAAGGAGTTGCTCAGAGCACCAAGAAATGTGTGATCCATCTGCCAAAAATTCTCCCTTCCCTGGGGATAACTTTGGCTGCATTTCAGTGAATCTTAAATTGCAGCAGCATTTCCATTAACATATTCCCTGGTTATAAGGTGAATTTAATTCACATACATATCCTCCAGAGGTTTCTTTCTAAGATGTGTCTCCTAATAACCTTTCAAAAATTACATGTTCAACTGTTTTAATATCACATCAGGAGAAGTATGTTGCTGCATCAAGATAGGAGGTCAGGACATAGTTAGATCCTAAGGCCTCAAGTTACCATTAGAACAGAACACGAGAAAAAAGTGGACTTGAGAGCAGGATTCACAGCATAAAGACAGCAGCATTTTACTACAGAAAGTTTTCAACATGAGGATAACTGCAGGAGGATGTACAACATTTCTAATTTCCAGGAGCTGCTCAAAAAAAAAAAATAACTCGCAGGAGCTGCTCAAAATAAATTCACCAATCTGAGTGTCTACATATGAGTGACAGTAGAATTTGTGATACACTGCTATTTTTTCAAATGGAAGACTTTCATGGAAAGTAGTAGATTTAAGTGCTTCTGAAATACACACACACACACACACACACACACACACACACACACACACGGATATATAAATTTTAGAGGGACCACACCCGGCAGTGCTCAGGACTTACTTCTGGGTCTGCACTCAGGAATCATTTCTCACAGTGCTTGGTAAATGATAAGGCATGCCATGGATTGAACCTAGATTGGTTACATTACAAGGCAAGTACTTTACCCACTGTACCATCACTCTAGTTCCATATTATTTACTTTGTTATATTCAAAGCACCAACTTGTATGCAGTTGGAAGAGACATAGAGTACTACAGAAAAGTAAAGGTGCCTGAGGATAGAGTGTGTTGGAAGGTAGAAATGAAACTAGAACTTATTGGCAACTCTGATTTTCCTTTACAGCTGACATATATAACAGAATACTCCCATTAAGCCCTAAACTTCAGTGCATAGAATTTTACATACCACCATGCTGACTACTATCATCATAGATCACTTAATAAAGTTTCAGTTAGTGATTGGCTGTATAGCAATAAACACATTGGCTGAGTATATAGTAGGTTACACCATCTAGATCTGTGTAATTATATTTGTAATGTTTGTAGCAGGATAGCATGAAATCCCCTCTGGACATATTTCTCAAGATAGATTATTGTTATCAGGCAACACATGCTTATATTTGTGGACTGACTCAATGCCTCACAATGCATTTTCCTTTAATGTTCATTCAATACAATTATTCTTTGACCAAGGTAACCAGATTATAAAGTTATTTCAGCTTTCTTAATTTTAATTAATTTTAATAACACATTAGCTTGATCTTGCCAATGATAGTGAAAGATGACCAGTAATTGGTTTAGGGGAATCTGGACTTTCCCATATATGTAGAACTTAATGTAACCTAATATAGTTTGGTTAGAATCTAGTTGGACTAGGAAGGTGACAAGCTGGTTTAGACTTTAAAATTTTATCTTTGTGATCTTGTGGAACTGATCTCATATTGACCTTATGTGACCTGATCTATTATGCATAGTTTCTAGGGTCTAGGGTTATGTTCACATATATGTTAGAGTCTCACCAACAATATAAACCCTGAGAATTTCACAGAACAAGAGAATGTAGTGTGAGAAAGCTAAAACTCTTGGGGAATTGTTTCTCTTACGTTCAGTAGCCAAAGTAGTTTGTAGATAGAGTCTGGGTTTTGGAATCATCAAAACTAGATTGTGAATGAAATATTTGTTAGAATCTGTGGAACTTTGAACAAAAATCTTAAGTTTTAAGAATCCTCAGCACTCTCATCTAAAATATTGAAATTGTGATACTGTTTTCTCAAGATTAAGTGAAACCAAACATGCAAAGGCAAGTAATCAATAGATATTTATTGGTGTATTTATTTCATTGGAAAATTATCAGAGGGGTCAGAACATATATAATGAGAGAGCTAATGACTTCAAATAGTAGTTCTGTAGTATAGAAAAGTGTTTCCAGTTAATGCCAGCAGAACCAGGAAAAGCAATTTCATGGCAGGGATCCAGAAAAGGGTATGGTCTGTATTCAGAGCATCACAATACCCAGAGCTGTCACTACTGCCACGTTGCACTCATATTGGAACTCATGTGTTTCAGAATCGTGAAAAACCACAGAAGTGTATGTAGCTAAAAATGTCAATATGAAAGCAATTTTTCTGTATGAAAAAGCACTGTTTGAATTAATCTTAGTTTCTTCTATTTCAGAAACATCACCTCAAAAGCCATGAGATTGAGACTGCTTTATCAGACCTGAATAAAGTTTTCTGTGATACAGAAACTGGCCACACTTGTTAAATCATCATTATAAAAAAAAGAAATGGGACTCACATTCTGAGGAGGGCAGTGTCAGTTTTCTAAAAACCTGTAGACCCCTCTGCTTGCAAGAGAATTTTGTTGGTGCTCAGTAGGAGTTGGCTGCAATTTTGTGCTAAAATCATGATCCCATTAGCTGTAGAACTATTCATCTTATAGACTGTTCTAGGCAGAAAACCACATTCGGTAAAATAACAGCTGGTTAAAATGATGACACTTTAAATAAGCACAGAGGATAAGCCTGGTGTGAAACCACACTGAAGCCCAGACTCCAAGCTACAAACTCACTTAGTCTACCCTTCTGGTTGGCTGAAGCATGTTTAGAACTGGGAAGCTTCACAAGGTGGGTGAGAAATCCCTAAAGTGTCCAATACTCATCTCATTCACCACTTAAGCTCTGGAATTGACAACTGAAAAATAAAATCTCTGAGCTCACAAACAGTATGATGAGCACATTTTTCTTTGTTTACTTCTCATACTTAAGATCCTTCAATGGATGCATCTGAGGCCAGCGTACATGCATTGAAAGTACAGTCATTTTGTCCTTCATTTTGGCAGCCTAGTTCGGCCTTGAGATTTTATCAGCCTCTCCTTCCTCATCCTTCTTAATGCTGCCGTATGGGTGGCTCTTTCAGGATCAGGAGAATGAGACCCATTGTATTTACTGTTTTTGGCATATCGAATATGCCAGGGATAACTTGCCAGGTTCTGCCGTGTGGATGGTATATTCTCGGTAGCTTGCCAGGCTCTCTGAAGAGATAGAGGCATATAGGGTGGCCTCTAATCACCCTTGCAGGTGTTCCCATGGTTCAAACCATATTTGAACCCCATTAAATATGGTGCGGTAATCTTGGAAGATGGATATTAAGTGTCTTATGATGTGTCACATGACCACAAAGCAGCTGCGTGGTCCGGAAAGCAGCCTGGAGCGTGGTGGCAGCTGGGTAGTGTAGATATTGGAGGTAGTGGAGGTCTGCCGATGAGGTATTTATGTGGTACCAGTAGGGTGGGTCTTCTGGGTGTAATCCCTGGGTTGCTGGAGATTGGTGGAAACAGGCAAGGCTGGGTAAGGTGGGGCTTCTGGGTTTAATCTCTGGGTTGTAGGGGATTGGTGGGAGCAGGCAGGGATCTCTGTTCCCAGGTCACATTGAGCCTGGAGTCCAAGATCACAGTGTTCTGCTTTTCTAGTTCTGTGGTGCTTCACTTGTGCATCAGTCTCCATCCGAGCACCCGGAAAGTGGCCAGGAGCGTGTTAGCAACAGGGTAGTGGAGGTAGTGGAGGTGAATGCATCCATCTAGGACTTGATGGTGCAAGTGTGAAAGATCAAGTACAACATCATTGGTCTGAACGAGACAAGAAGGCATCAATCACATCATGCCTTTTTCGACACTGGAGAAGAACTGTTCCTCAGAACATGCAACAAAAGAGGCATTGGTGGTGTTGGTGTACTTGTCAACACAAACTTGGCCATGAGCATTGATTCATTTGAATGCCTTACAACCTGAATCAAACTATTACACTTAAATAGATGTAGCCGACTGCCGGCAGTTTCTATCTTCATTGTCTACGCACCAACATCCAATTATGATGAAGAATAAATTGAGAAGTTCTACATGGAGCTGGGGAAATTCTATAAAGAATACCACACCTTCTACAAGATCATTGTAAGTGATTTTAATGCCAAGATAGAACCGAGAAGATCAGCCGAAGAACTCCACATTGGGACCCGTGGCCTAGAATGGAGTTAACAGGGTGAGAGACTATCTGAGTTCATCATGTCGACCAAGACCATCTATGGTAACTCACAGTTCCAGAAGGCCGAATCTAAACGTTGGACATGGGAGTCTCCCAGTGGATGGTTTCACAGCGAAATTGACCACATCATATTCAATCAATGGTTTTACCTTACCGATGTCACTGTTGTCCCAAAATTCCAAACAGGATCAGACCACCATCTCCTTCATGTAAAACTCTACTTCATAGAACAGGGAGAAAGGGCTGCAAAGTTTAAGAAAAGAACGCCCAGAATGACCACCAACTGGGAGCTCTTTTGCACTGTTGCGGCAACATGGGAAGATGCTGTCACTGACAACATTGACGAAGAATATGATCGGCTGGTTCAGCACCTCCATGATTGTGCGAGAAATGCAAGAGAGAGAGAGAGAGATAGCCACAAACAGACGTCTGTCTTCAAAACCTCTTGACCTCATTCACAAACATAGTTTGGCACAAGTATCGGGCAACTGCAAGCGAATGTCCAAGCTTGCAAAGCAGTGCAGAGAAGCATTAAAGGAAGACCTCAAAGAGAGAAGAGCAGCTGTGCTGGCTGATGTGGCAGAAGTTGGGAAAAGCATTTGCAATGTCCACCTGTCCCTCACCAACTACATGCCCAAGATGACTGCCCTCCAACGTTCTGATGGATCTAACACATCTTCCAGAAGGGCAACGGAGGAGACCCATGATTTCTACTTGGATCTCTTCCATAGCCACATATACCTGCCAACGTACAAAATTCCTCAGGATAGATATGTCATTCTCAACGTTAAATGAATTTTCAAATAAATAAATTGTGTGTCCATGCAGAGCAGTATTAACAATATTTTGAAAAAATTATTAGATTTTATAAAATAAAATAATTAATTAATTTTTTACCTTGAGAAGTTACAAAATAGATCAAAATCAATAAAATGTAGAGGAACTAAAGTATGTTAAGAGGACATTAAAAAACAAACACTTTTTTCTTTGCTCATTTCTAAATGCTCTTTCATGAGAAATATACATAAGTAAGACTACAAAGGAAGAAAAGTAATCACTATAGATCGGAACAGTCTTAGAAAAATAGGACTTTGAGCTTAATCTTTAATATAATAAATAATACAGACAATAAACTAAAATAAGGGTTTTAGTTCAGTAGATATTCAATCTGGGTTGAGTTCAGTCTTATTGCAGGATCATTTAATGATTCTTTTCTGAGGATCTAGAGGTCTTTTGATATTGAATTATTAACAATAGTGCTACTATTTGCTAAAACTAACCATATATCTGAAGGTTTAAACTGACACTAATCAGTAGAAATTTAACAATATGGCTGGTCTTGTCTTTGGATTTAAGCTCTATCTTCAAGGTCAAACTGTTCCTTGTCTTTAATTTAATATTTGCCTTAATAAAAAATATTTAGAGAATCAATTAAAATATTAGTGCCAAAGTTGTGGAGAGATATGACCTTTTTTTAATGAAATGAAAATGCATGTTAGATTTATTCATAGCAAAGAGAACTGATATAATGGGATTTTTCTTTGCAAATTATGAAATTATTTATATATAGTTATTTGTACAATATTCACTGAAGGTTATTAGAATTTGATAAGCTTCTTTGTTGCTTATTAATAGAGCATGAATGCTGAGAGTAACAGCCTAATTATCTGAACTGCTGGTATCCAAGTTACTGTCTCCTAAGATTAATGTGTTTGTATTATGTGTTTCCCTCTGAGTGGGAGACAGTGGTCCTAAATAAATTGCACTGAATTGCTATAATGAACAATGAAAATAAATCAACTTCTGTCAATTCTAGACTTGGACGATCTCCACTATGATAAAGCATGAACATCCTTGTGCATTAGAGTTATAGAAAAATATTGGACCATGAGAAACCATGGCAAAATGTATTGTCTAGCTAAGTTACTACTTTAATTAAAGCACTGTTACCCCTGATTGTCCTTTTTTAAATTTTTTTCTTCAGCTGTTCATTTCACACTGTGTATTCAAGTCATCTTAGAAGTTATCCCACCTATAATACAGATATCCTGATTCTGGGGTTCATTCCAGTTGTGAATAAAATAGGACCTGGAATTACATTGATAAGGTCCAACCTCCAATTTCTCTATTTACTGTTCACCTTGGAAAGCACATAGCCATACCTTGCTTGCATTTCATTTTTTATAGATGTGGTGCCAATACAAAATTACTTTCACAAAATCATAATTAAAGGAGTTTTTTTAAAGAAAGGAAAACATAGTGTCTGACTCAGTAGATTCTTAATAATCTTAATTCATTTTTGCTATATAGTATGGATAGAAAGTATCCTAAATGTAGTGCTTAGTTGGATTCAAATCTTAGATTTTTAAAATGGAATTCCAATCTATGGATATAGAGAATGTTAATTCAACTTTAAAATATATTTACCATGCATAAAAGGTGAAACATGGCACAAAATAACCTAGAAGTTAGGAGCATATATTATGGAATCACATAGACTTGGGCACCAATCTCAGTAAAGTTTGTGAATCCAGGTAAGTCAATCTTTTCTTTCTAAATATATCTGAGACATCATCTGCAAAATGGGAGCATTAATGCCATTTGCTACTATGGAGATAAGGTAGTGGTAATTCGGTAGTTATTGATCTGGGTGTTTCACTGAATAATTAATAAAGGGTAGTGAACAGCAAGTCAATAAAACTCTTCACGAAGCCCTGATCCATAGCTGACAATCAACTTTGAATTTCTACTTGTTCTCCCCCCATTCACACCTACATCTTATGAGTTTTTATTTTAGCACTTTTTGAGATCTTGCTCCTCAAGTCATCAAAGTTCTTATATCCTTTATTCCAAATATAAGTTATACCTCTTTTGCAAGGCCACTTACCATGAGAACTGAGCAAATTAAATCCTTGTGTTGGGCCTTCTAAGAGTGAAGGATCATAACAAGAGAGGAATAGATAGATAGATAGATAGATAGATAGATAGATAGATGATAGATTGATTGATATAGATATAAATGAAATGGAATATATACTCTATATAATATATATCACATGAAATATATATTATATGATGGAATATATTATATGAATATAAAGTGGAATGTATATACATATATTCCCTATATATACATACATTTATATGTATATATTTTGGTCTGTGGCAAGATCTTTATATAGTTGCTGTTATTTGTCCCCTTGGAAAGCTTAGATACATCAAATGACTCCCAGCAAAAGTATTGACTCCCCAACTGATACAAATGGAAGTTTCTTATTTACAGAAAATTAGAAGAAATGTGAAGGGATTGTGTGAAGCAAAATATTAAAAGGAGATAGTTAGATATTGGATACTTTCACTAATTCATGAGATATAAAGAAACAAACCAGATGAACAAAAAATAAAAATAAATCAACTGCCATGGACAAAAGAACCTGGATTACCGGACTTTAGGAAAGTAGGGAATAAAAAAGAGAGGAGGGGAGAGCGGTTAAATGAATAATAGATAATTTTCAACATTATTTTTAATTTAAAATTAAATAGTAAGTGGACTAACATTAAATTCAATTAATACTCTGTTGGGCTGGAGCAATAGCACAGTGGTAGGGTGTTTGCCTTGCGTGCAGCCAGCCCAGCTGAGCTGGGTTTGATTCCTCCGTCTCTCTCCGAGAGCCTGGCAACGAGAGTATCTTGCCCACATGGCAAAACCTGGCAAGCTACCCGTGACATATTCAATATGCCAAAACACAGTAACAACAAGTCTCACAATGGAGACGTTACTGGGCCCACTCGAGCAAATCGATGAACAATGGGAGGACAGTGACAGTGACAGTGACAATACTCTGATGAGGACTCTAATGCCAACACTTTCCTGATGAAGATTTAAGAAGTTGTATATTTCAGGAGTCCAGCACTGTTGGGAATGAAGGAAAAGAGCATGCTTTTCTGGACAATTATGAACAAGATAGATGTTGGGACCAAAAGGAAGACTTTCTTCTTGCAGTATCTTTTCCAGAAAATATTTTAAAAAACTGAGGAAATTTTCAGGAGATGTAAATAATCTGTATTAATTGTGGCAGTGGTTTTCTTTCTAAAAACTCATAGAGTTCTATACGTGAATTGGTTATAACTTTTTGCTTATAATTAAACTTTATATTCAGCACACACACTTATAAGTATAAACATGATCCTATCTCGGCATTAATAAAAGAAGAGACAATACCAACTTTCAGTAAAACTGTTGGTAAGAAGCTAAAATGTACAACATTGGGTAACTATTTTGCAGGAACCATTAAAGCTATGCACTCTTAAACCCAACTAGTTCATTCCTAATGAATAATAAAACTGCATGCATATGTTTGGAAAATAGTGTCTAACAGGATATTCAGAAGAGTACTGACATGTTCATAACCTCAAACTGGAAAGTATACAAGTAGCTAATAATGATGTTATAAAGTGACTTATTTTTGTATAGCATTATGGTGGAGTAGTAATCATCAATATAAATGAACACAACAACCAATATAAAGACCATATATATGCAATATGCAAATATGCAAACAAACACAAAAGGGCAAATAGAATATGACTCCACTTAAAAATATATATATATTTAGCGGATAAATACAAAAACTATAATTGTTGGGTCAGATTCATCCTTTTGGAGAAATGCCCATGTTGTTTTCCATGTGTTCCAAGTGAGAGAGAGTATTCCCAGAAATATTGTCAGGAAGGAAGCAAGAAAAACTAAACAGAAAAATTATTTATAGTTAAATGTCAGGGTAGTGGCAAAATTTTGGGAATTAATGACAGAGGGAAAATATATAGGCCTTCTGGACATTAGCACCATGTTCTTTATTGACGCGGATGACAACTATATGGATGCACTCAATTTGTGAGA
The DNA here is from genome assembly GCF_029834395.1 of Sorex fumeus. Classification (NCBI taxonomy): domain Eukaryota; kingdom Metazoa; phylum Chordata; class Mammalia; order Eulipotyphla; family Soricidae; genus Sorex; species Sorex fumeus. The sequence continues at coordinate 10,124,981 of NW_026606103.1, forward strand.
CTTTATTTTGTTGTATACTTATGCTTACGTCCTTTTTTATATGTATTTGATTACTTAGTCTATTTGTGGTAGGGACATATCCTGTGGTACTATCAGGGGGCACTCAAAGTCTCTGTTAGTGATACTTGGTTCAGCAGAACAGGTCTGATGGTTTGGTGCTCAGACCTGGTAGTGGGGATCAGCAAGTGTCTGATCCCCAGGGTCTTAATCTATGGTGCTGGAAATTTGGGGATGGGAGGTGTCATGGATAATATTCAGGGTTTAGCACATGTAACATTTGTCTTATCTTTTGACCCTCTATATGTATTTTATAATTCAATAAAATATTTAATTAAAAAAATCTCAAAACTCCTTGTACACTTAGGACTCAAAACCAGGTTTTTTACAATCTGTTGTAGGGGAATTTATCTTTCCTCTGGGGAAATAAGATGCTAACACAACCTTGGATCAGCCCCAGGACTAAATTGCATAAGAATGTGAAGCTGTAGGCCTCAATAAGGTGGCCTTAATCTCCTTGTTGATAGGTTAGAGAAGAAACATACCCTCCCCTCTCCAAAAAAGCAGCCCATTCCTGGCCTTAGGCGTAGGAGCTCTAGAACTGGATAGATGAGCCTCCTTCACTTGGAAGAAATCTAAAGTAAATGACATTTGAAATTTTGCAGTTTGATTGCTGCTTTTCTTCCTACTTGTTGCTTGGAGATGAGAAGGAAAGCCAATATCATTGTAAATTTGGGAGTGTGTGATAAAAGGATGACTGAATTGCAGAGGGAAGTTGGGACTTGCAAATACACTGACCTGGCTTTTTTGAACTCTTAGCTTTCACCTGCAGTATTTAGAGAAACTTGGGAGAATTAAAGTTCAGAGTTCTCATGAAGAGGGATATATTTCAGATGGGGGGAAGTATTAGTGTTGAAGGATGGAGGTTAAAAAAATTTTGTTTTCAGTTTAGTTGCCTGAGTATTGTAAATGACAAAACAGTTTGACTTTATTTGGAAAGTAAAAGGCTTTTGCAAGAGATTTTTTTCTTAAATCACCATGAGGTATAGTTGCAAACTTTCATGTTTGAGTTACAGTCATAAAATGATCAAACACCCATCCCTCCACCGGTGCACATTCCCCACCACCAATCTCCCCAGTATACCCTGCCTTTCCAACCCTCCCCCCTGCCTCCATGGCAGACAATTTCCCCCATACTCTCTCTCTACTTTTGGGCACTATGGTTTGCAATACAGATACTGAGAGGTTATCATGTTTGGTCCATTTATCTACTTTCAGCACACATCTCCCATCCCGATCAGTCCCTCCAATCATCATTTTCTTAGTGATCCCTTCTCTATTCCAGCTGCCTCCTCCCCGCCCCGCCCCGCCTTGAGTCAGGCTTCCAACTATGGGGCAATCTTCCTGGCCTTATATCTACTATCCTTGGGTGTTGGTCTCATGTTCTGTTATTTTATACTCCACAAATGAGTGCAGTCCTTCTATGTCTGTACCTCTCTTTCTGACTCATTTCACTTAGACTTTAGCATGATACTCTCTTTGTCTATCCACTTATTACAAATTTCATGACTTTATCTCTCCTAACAGCTGCATAGTATTTCATTATGTAGTTGTATCAAAATTTCTTTAATCAGTCGTCTATTCTTGGGCACTCAGGTTGTTTCCAGATTCTGGCTATTGTGAACAGTGCTGCAATGTGTTTTGTTATGCCCTTGGCATATATTCCCAGAAGTGGTATTGCAGGGTCAGGGTCATATGGAAGCTCAGTTTCTAGTTTTTTGAAGGATTGTCAATATTGTTTTCCAGAAAGGCTGGACCATTTGGCATTCCCACCAACAGTGAAAGAGGGTCCCTTTGTCCCCACATCCATGCCAATACCCATTGTTTTTGTAGGTTTGAATGTGTGCCAGTCTCTGTGGTGTGAGATGTTATCTCATTGTTGTTTTGATTTGCATCTCCCTGATGATTAGCGATGTGGAGCAATTTTTCATGTGCCATTTGTGTTTTTTTTTTGAAGAAGCATCTGTTCATTTTTTCTCCCCAGTTTTTGATGGGGTTGGAAGTTTTTTTTCTTGTACAATTCTACTAGTGTCTTGTATATCCTAGATATTAATCCCTTATCAGATGTGTATTGGGTAAATATTCTTTCCCATTCTGTGGGCTCTCTCTGTATTTTAGTCACTGTTTCTTTTGAAGTGCAGAAGCATCTTAGTTTGATGTAGTCTCATTTGTTTATGTTTATTTCCACTTGCTTGGTCAGTGGTGTTTCATCCTTAAAGATGCTTTAGCTTTAATATCATGGATGCTTCTCCCTACATTTTCCACCATTTACCTTATGGATTCATGTCTAATATTGAGGTCTCTAATCCACTTTTTTGAAATTTTTATTAGTGAAACACCATGAGGTAGAGGTGTAGACTTACAAATTTTTGTACTTGGGTTTCAGTTATACAATGATCGAGTACCCATCCCTCCACCAGTGCCCATTTTCCACTATCTAATCCACTTTGATCTGATTATTGTACCTGGCATTAGACAGAGGTCAGAGTTAATTTTTTTGCAGGTAGCGATCCAATATTCCTAGCACCACTTGTTGAACAGGCTTTCCTTGTTCCTCTTCATATTTCTTGCTTCTTTGTTAAAATTAAGTGGTCATATATTTGAGAGTCTGTTACAGAATATTCAACTCTGTTCCATTGGCCTGCAGTTCTGTTTCTAGCCCAATACCATGCTGTTTTAATTACTACTGCTTTGTAGTACAGTTTGAAGTTGGAGGATGTAATGCCACCCAATGTCTTTTTCTCAAGGATTGCTTTAACTATTCATGGGGGGGTTATTGTTCCATGTGAATTTCAAGAGTGTTTTGTCTATTTCTTTGAAAAATGTTATGGGTATCCTGATAGGGACTGCGTAAAATCTGTATTGTGCTTTGGGGAGCAACACCATTTTTATAATTTTAATCCTTAGTATCCATGAGCAGGGAATGTGTCTTTATTTCCTAGTGTCCTTTTCACAGACGCAAAGATTCTCAACAAAATCCTAGCAAAGAGAATTCAATGACTTATCAATAGGATCATACTCCATGACCTAGTAAGATTCATACCGGGGCTGCAAGAATGGTTTAACATTTGCAAGTCAATCAACATAACTCATTATATCAATAAAAAATAATAAAACCATATGATCAGATCAATAGAGGCAGAGAAAGCATTTGACAAGATCCATAACCTGTTAATGATGAGAACTCTCAGCAAAATGGGCATTGAAGGAACTTTCCAGAATATAGGAAAAATGAGGAAAAATTAAACGCCTTCCCTCTAAGATCGGGCACAAGACAAGGTTGCTCACACTCGTCACTCCTATTCAATATAGTACTGGAAGTACTGGCCATGTAAGTTAGGCATGAAAGAGATATCAAGGGCACACAGATAGGAAATGAAGAGGTCAAGCTATTACTATTTGCAGACGATATGATACTATACTTAGAAAACCCTAAAGGCTCTACAGAAAAGCTCCTAAAAAGAGAAGGTTAAATTTTCATGTAATTTTTCCCCTCATAATTTTCACTAAGACGAACTTTTTTTAATATTGGGTCTTAGGACAAGATCCAATATTACACACACAGACATACACACACACACACGCACACATGCACACACACAAACAAACACATACAAACACATATAGTTTTTTTTCCGCAAATAATACTTATTGTGATAAATTGAGTTTTAAAATCTACATTTTATTCTTTAAAACAATTCTTTATTTAACTATCTGGATCTATTTTCTCATTTACTAATAAGCCACTGAGTGCATTCTGAAAAACACTAGTGTGCAACTTTAGTGGACGGTCCTAATTCTCACACATAAAAGAGTTTATCACAAAGATTGGGTCAAATAGCATTCTTAATCTCCTTCAAAGTAGCATCTGTGTATACTTGGGGATAGATACAACAAGTAACCATGTCTTTACAAATCAAAAGTACCTGAAAGGAGTGGTTCTTGGAACCTGACTTTGGCAATGGTTCTCAAAGTTAGCTCTAGGTCAGAATCACATCAAAGGCCAAACCGAGCCACATCTAGGTCAATGAAATCAAAATAACTGAATAAGAAACCCAGACACAATGACTCTTGGACCTCACTGGTGTCTCCAATTTTCTGCCAAGTCTTGAACCACTGTTCTTATGGCACATCTGGACAGTCTTCCCTCACTCCAATGCAGAGACTGAAATGTTTACTCAGCACTCATTTGTTCAGGTTCCAAATACTTGTAAAGAACATTAAAAATGTCCCAGATTATAACCCCGTGCTAATCACTGGTGGAAAATTGGTAAGAATCTTCTTTCTTTGACTTTGAAGCATTGACTACATTTGCACTTATCTTTTAACTTACAAAAAATAATAACAATGAACATTTACAAGCTTCTTCAAGTTGCTGGGATTAGTAGACTGACATCAATAAGAATGTTGAGCCCCCTGGACCAACTGCTCAAGCTAATACAACGGTGCTGTTTGTGGTTACTATTAAGAATAATTGAAGATAGGGTTTTGGTGCTGCCAGCAGGTCAACCTGTACCTGAGAGGCGAGTGCATCAGTGGCATGATGATGCCTTCAGGCTTTCTGATACCCCAAAATGCCTTTGGCTGGACCCCAACTACTTGGAATCAAGTTTACTAAGAAATTAAATGGCTAAAAGGTAGGTATGTGTGAGCCACATCCAAAAACCACCTCCAATCGACCTAGACAAGCTCATTTATTGGCTCATTTATTATTTCAGAGACCCATAAATAAATCTCGAAAGATATCAAAAGCCACAGTTAACCTTGGACCCGTGCATGGTGGGGGGTGGGTTGACCTGGTTGCCTGCCCAAACTGTGCCCCCAGCAGTCACTTATTTCCACAATCCAAAATTGACGCCATACCCCTTAACTGACTCCAAAGTCTCAAGACAAACCTCACCAAGATATAATCCGCTGAAAATTCTGGTATGCAGGTTTTGTGACAGAAATCTCCAGGCTTTCTTGGGGTTGGGATGGGATACCTCCCCCACTTCCCAATATTTATGGAAGCACTGGCAGTCACCCCCATGAACCAACTCCAGTGTCACCATGTAAGCTCTACTACTGCCCTTGCTTCAGAGACCCATAAATAAATCTCAAAAGAGCTGAAGTTAATCTTGAGCCTGTGCATGGCTTAACAGACCTCAGTAAATTGGAGGGGGCAGGTCAGCATGGTGCCCACTTGAGCAGAGTCTATGGCAGTTGCTTGCTTCCACAATCCAAAATCGCCCCTATACCCCTAGCCTGAATCCACCATCTCAAGATGGACTTCACCATCCTGACCTCATTGTATAATCTGTTGAAATTATGATATGTGGGTTTTGTGACTGAAATCTTCAGACTTCTTAAAAGTTAGGATGGGCTACCTCTCCCCACCTCCCTGTACTTATGGAAACCTCAGGAGTTACATCCACACACCAAAGATGCCACCCAATTTAAAAGCTACTACGTGCTTACCGTCCTGATACGAACACTGAATGCCCTAAACAAACACCTTGATCTCTTAGCACCTGTATTGCAAACCATAATGCACAAAAGGAAAAAGAGAGAGAGAGAGCAAGGAGAAAAGTGCCTCCCATAGAGGGATTTTGGAGGTGGTAGGTGGGATCTAGAGGATGGTGGTGGGAAACAGGAGAGTCTGGTGGTGGGAATGTACATAGGGGGAGGGATGGGTGCTGGATCATTGTACAACTGAAACCAAATTATAAACTGCTTTGTAATGGTCTATCTCATGGATATCTAATTTAATTTTTTTTTTAAAAAAAAGTAATGTGAAGTTCATGCCCAATTCAATCAACTTAATCAATGGCTAAATAAATAGCAGTACTCCTACATTAAAAAAAGAACAAATGAAGATGTGTGACCACGAATGTATGCTCAGGTCATGCATACTACTGTTATTATTTTGTCTTGCATTGTATCTCATTATGAATGTATAGAGAATGAATTGAATAGGAGATTAGAGTTTTGCCTTTTATTTACATTCTGAAGTATGTTTAACCAAATATCCCATGGTCAGTATGACACATTTCTAATCCTATTAGAAATTATTAATTAGACCCATGATTAGGAACATACCCAGAATTTTCTATGCAATCACAGTAGTTCACCATACCAGATATTTTTTCTGTTAAAGAAAATATGACTAAAAAGTGACCAAACAAAAATGATTAGCGAGTTCTCTTTTTCCTTTTTTTTCAAGCTATCACGATTTAACCATTAGAAAATTAAAATTTAAAAATAAAGACATGTTTCCTTGTTTCTTTCTTGTGTAGTATATATTTCCATTTAGCATTTTAGGAGTGTTAAGTCACAGGGGAGGAGGGAAAGTGGGCTGGAAGAGTAGAGGGAGCGAACATTCATCTTTTGTGTGTGGTTCTGATCAATCACTCCATTTATCACACTGGAGGTTTAGGAATTATTTCATTATAGGGCTGATGGAGCACAGATCTCAAAGACTCCATTTACTCTTCCAGAAGTATGTGCTCTGATTAATGCTAGATAGCTAACCACAAAGCTATGTAGAACGACTGGCACCTTCTATAGGGTGTGTTTAAGACTAATTTAATGAAACTAGATGAGCAGTGCTAACTAATGCCTGCCTGCTTGTCAAATCAGAAACCCTACCTTCCAAACAACAAAATCTTGGTGTTTCCTGGCAATTTTCCTTCAATTTTCCCGATGCTAAATTTCTTCCAGAGACTATGCTCCTCAGCCTTCCCTACCTCTTCCTTTAAATGTCCTTTAAATGTCCTTACTCTTTTAATACTCATCAAAAGTTGTTGCAGATTTTATGTGTCCCATGTTAGCAAAGATCTCCAAGCCTGCTTGGATTGGGACTGGGCCTCCTCCACCCATTCCTAGATCTTCCAATATGTAGGCATTACAACCACCAACTGCCCTCATCGCCGTGTAATCCCATCAACGGCCAAGACCCAGAGACTATAAAACCCAGCCCCCGGAAGAGAACAGTGCAGAGTCTCCTGCCTCCAAGGCTGTCTGTCCTCACCTGGGCCCCTTGGAGGAGGGCGGGTTGAGTTTTCCTCCCCACCCCGAGCAGAGCCCCGGCAGCTAAAGACCTCTGGTTCTAGCCACAGCCATGCATAAGACCAGTCTCCACATGTTCGGACAAGCCTCACACATGAAGGAACTGGCAGAGGAACCCAGGTGTGCGAGACCCGGGGTGTAGATCTCCAAGCCTGCTTGGATTGGGACCAGGCCTCCTCCACCCAGATCCCCCATCTTCCAGTATGTAGGCGTTACACCCACCAACTGCTCCTGGCACCATGTAATCCCATCAACGGCCAAGACCCAGAAACTATAAAAACCAGCTCCCAGAAGCGACATCTTATTATCTAGTTCTTACTCTGGAGAACCTGGCAGACTACCAAAAGTATCCTGCCCACACGGCAGAGTCTGACAAACTCCTTGTGGTGTATTCAATATGCCAAAAACCAGTAACAATGATGGGTCTCATTCTCCTGACCCTGAAAGAGCCTCGAATGTGGCATTTCCTAAAATCTCAGGGCTAGGATGAAGGAGACGTTACTGGTGCCTGCTCAAGGAAATCGATGAACAATAGGATGACAGTGTTACAGTGTTATGTCACTGTCACTGTCCTCCCGTTGTTCATCAATTTGTTCGAGCGGGCCCAGTAATGTCTCTATTGGAGACTTTGTTGTTACTGTGTTTGGCATATCAATACATCACGGGTAGCTTGCCAGGCTCTGTCGTGCAGGTGAGATACTCTCGGTAGCTTTCCGGGCTCTCTGAGAGGGGCAGAGGAATCGAACTCGGGTCGGCCATGTTGGCTGCATGCAAGGCAAAAGCCCTACCGCCGTTGCTATCACTCCAGCTGAAATTAACAACTGACTTGATGCAGACCTGAGTCTATGGAACACGTAGAGTTTGGAATGAATAGACTGAAGCTTGGTTACTAAGGAATGTGGAGTGAATCAACATTTAGACTAACATAGAAATTAGAAACATGAAAATTGAGAACATGAGACTTAGTATTGCATGTCTGAGCATGTATATATGTAGAGATCTGTACTCGATGTGGAGAAGGGGTCATAGCAGTGATTCTAGGTTCTTCGTGTGAACTGGAAATAGTGGATGGCAAGAATAAGAGGCTGTTGCCACCCTGTCATACCCTGGGCATTGACTGTTCTTTTGTAAAATCATCTTGTCCATATATCTAGTGACCTTCCTTGGTGGTGTCTGTGCCGTTACTGGGCCCACTTGAGCAAATTGATGAACAACTGGGTGACAGTGACATTTTATGAATAATACCTTTTCAAATTATTGTTATTATGTGTGTGTGTTTGGGCCACACCCAAGTAGTGTTTAGGAATGATGGCTGGCTCTCCACTGAAGGCTTGTTCTTGGTTTAGGGGACCTTGTGTAGAATCAGGGATTGAACCTGAGTTGGCTGCATGCAAAGCAAGCACCCTACCCATTATACTATTGCTCTGACCCACAAATAAATGCTTTATTTAAATTGTACATATTTGTTGTGGCATCTAATTTATGAGTTGGTCTGGCCCACAGTATTTTAAACCCTCTTTATAGAGATAAGGGGCAGGACGTTCAGATTTCCTGGGTAACTTGGCAATAATTATATGAAAAATCACTGATGATAGGACTCACCTTTTATGGACAAATCTCTCTTGATAGCATGGCCATTGAGATCTAAAGTTTGGATTTGAGTTTTCTTTGCAGTAAGGGATGACAGCTCAGGTAAGTGGAAGAAATTTGGTAAGGAGGAGAGAAGTGTTGGATACTCTTCTACAGTCAAGACGAACTCAGAAACCTGCCCTACATTTTAGAGATGTCAATGGTAGAACTGTAATTTAAATTTTGGTCTATTAAAAATAAGAATCCTTGCTTTATGCTGAATAAGTACATGGGTAGTTGTACTAGTATCATTCCCTTTTTCTTCTTTAATGTTCTGATCATCTACTGAAGGTCCTCCATCACTCAGCAGCTTCTTTATGCACACTTTCTCTGATTTCTCTCAAAACTCTCAAGAAATCAATAATGTGAGAAATCCTTTCTCCTTGTTGAAGAAATATGCTGTCTTTGATATCCATTAGCTTTGAAATGATCTTCTAGATTCTGTCTGAATCCCTTGATCATTTTTCAAATGGAAAGATTGTGTTTGCATCAAATCACGATCACGATCACGACCACCCTGTTGTTCGTCGATTGCCTCGAGCAGGTGCCAGTAACGTCTTCTTCGTCCTAGCCCTGAGATTTTTTTTTAAAGTGCCATATTAAAGGCTTTTTCAGGGTTAGGAGAATGAGACCCATCATTGTTACTGGTATTTGGCATATTTGGTATACCACGGGGAGTTTGCCAGACTCTGCCGTGTGGGCAGGTTACAATTGATAGCTCCCGGGAGCTGAGTGTGATAATCTCTGGATCCTGGTCGTTGTTGGAGTTATACAGCAGTTGGTGGGTGTAACTGTCTAGTTGTTGGCAGGTCCAGTCCCAAACCGTGCAGGCTTGGAGATCTCAGCCCCGGGTCCCACACACTTGGGTTCCTCTGCCAGTTCTTTTATGCGTGAGGCTCATTCAAGTGTGTGGAGAGTGGTCCCAGCATGGCCTTGGCTGGGCCCCAGCTGTTGGGCCCTGGTGGAGGTCTTCAGCTGTTGGGCCCTGGTGGAGACAGTCAGGCACAGAGTAGGAGACTCTGCCTTGTTCTCTCCCGGGAGCTGAGTGTGATAATCTCTGGATCCTGGCCGTTGTTGGAGTTACACGGCAGTTGGTGGGTGTAACTGTCTAGTTACTGGCAGGTCCAGTCCTAAACCGTGCAGGCTTGGAGATCTCAGCCCCAGGTCCCACACACCTGGGTTCCTCTTCCAGTTCTTTTATGCGTGAGACTCATCCAAGTGTGTGGAGAGTGGTCCCAGCATGGCCTTGGCTGGGCCCCAGCTGTTGGGCCCTGGTGGAGGTCTTCAGCTGTTGGGCCCTGGTGGAGACAGTCAGGCACAGAGTAGGAGACTCTGCCTTGTTCTCTCCCGGGAGCTGAGTGTGATAATCTCTGGATCCTGGCCGTTGTTGGAGTTACACGGCAGTTGGTGGGTGTAACTGTCTAGTTACTGGCAGGTCCAGTCCCAAACTGTGCAGGCTTAGAGATCTCAGCCCCGGGTCCCACACACCTGGGTTCCTCTGCCAGTTCTTTTATGCGTGAGGCTCATCCAAGTGTGTGGAGAGTGGTCCCAGCATGGCCTTGGCTGGGCCCCAGCTGTTGGGCCCTGGTGGAGGTCTTCAGCTGTTGGGCCCTGGTGGAGACAGTCAGGCACAGAGTAGGAGACTCTGCCTTGTTCTCTCCCGGGAGCTGAGTGTGATAATCTCTGGATCCTGGCCGTTGTTGGAGTTACACGGCAGTTGGTGGGTGTAACTGTCTAGTTACTGGCAGGTCCAGTCCCAAACTGTGCAGGCTTAGAGATCTCAGCCCCGGGTCCCACACACCTGGGTTCCTCTGCCAGTTCTTTTATGCGTGAGGCTCATCCAAGTGTGTGGAGAGTGGTCCCAGCATGGCCTTGGCTGGGCCCCGGAGGTCTTGGTAAAATGGTGCTCTATTTAAGAGGCACAAAGAACCCTTCCATTCACTATTTTCCTAAGTAGAAAATGTTCAGTTATCCAGTTTTTCCTCACGCCTAGAATCAACAAATGAATAACAGATGTCAACTTCTATGAAAAGCTACTTAGTGAACACTGACTAAGCAGAGAATATAGTGTTTCTGGAAGGATTATACTACGGATTATTTGTGATTCTGTTACTAGGTTATAATGGGCAGGTTCCCACCCCCAGACCTGAAGTATACTTCAACAAGTGAACAAACCTTTAAATAAGCATTTTTTGCCACATATAACACCATTAAATGGATTTGTTGTCTCTGATAAGAATGACCTTGGTTGCAAAGGGTAAATTTGCCAAACTATGAAATTTAGTACAGCTATCATTTCTATTATTTTTGCATAACACTTTCCTTGTAGATTCATTGTAAACTGCTTTCTTCAATTTACAACACTAACCTAGACCTCTGCATTTCAAATTATATTTTCACAATCTGAAGCTTTGAAGTTTATAGAAAAAAATGTATAAAAGTCACAGAGATAGCCCATATTTCTTCTAATCTGTCCATGCATAAGCTCTCCCAATATCAATAGCTATTATTTTGTCAATATCAATGACTATGTAACCGCATCACTGTCATCCAAAACTATAGCTTACATTAGAGTTGTTTAATTTTTGGTGTTCATCTTATGGGTTTTGGCAACTGTTTAGAGACAAGTTCATATCATTCTATTAATACTCAGTAGTTTCACTGCCTCAAAAATCCTCTATATGTTTCATTTTCTCCTCCACTACTCCCAGTTCCTGGCATATACTGGTGTTTCACTCTCTGTGTTCCTTAAGATGCCTTGCAATTGAAATAACACAAAATGTAGTCTTTATAGATTGCATTTTCCCCACTTATTAATAAGTAAAATATCATTGTGAAGTTTTCACTTTGTAGTCATGATAAGTTTACTTAGCTTCCCTTATCTTGATAGATATTTATAAATCAAGTTTTATGACTTTTGAGAATTTAATAAGATAAGTAAAAAAACATATGCATGTTTGTGCTGCATATTAGACCTTATTAAATATGCATTTCAGTAAAATGTAGGTAGAGTAAAGTTGCCATCTACTTCAGTATTAAATATCTGTCTATAGGGGCCGGATTGATGGTACAGCAAGATGCACTTGCTATAGCAGGCAACATAGTAGTGGGATTGGTTTCTGCAACCCCATAGGGTCCTCTGAGCCCACCAGGACTGAGTGCAGAGTTAAGAGTAAGCCCCAAGCGCTGCTGGGTGTGGGCCCAAATCCAAAATGAAATAAAGTAAAAAATAAAATCTAGCTACAGTAGAGCTGAATTTTGTCTACCATTTTTATGCCAAGCACATGACTTATATAACTTGTAATCATTATTACCACCCTGTACTATTAGTACATATCTAATGTACACATTCTACCCTTCACAGATGGAAAATAGGAAGCTAAAAGATTAAATATCAGTGTGATCAAAGTAGCTAGACAAGAAATTGAACCTGCATGAGTTTGACATCAAGCATCAGGTATAATCTATTCACTCCGGATTGTCTCTGATAAGTTAACTAGTTCAATTAAAAAATTCATTCTCTATAATTTTAGAGTTTTATAGAAAAGTAACTCAGTTCTTTCAAGGTAAAATTGAGAGACTAGAGTTTATTGTCGATTTCTTTTTGTGATCTTTGAAAACTTTGTCCAATGGTTCTTTCCTTTGAACACTGTGGTGGGTAAATAACCAGCCTTCTGCAGACAGGCAACAAGGACTCGGCCAGGGTCTTCTGGATCCTTGTCTTAGACTACCAGTGGAGCCAACTTCTTTATTTATTTTTTCTTTTTTTAATGTATGAGTACTGCTACTTATTCAGCCACTGATTAGCTGATTGAATTGGGCATGAACTCCACCTTACTTTTCTTTCATTTTTTATAATTTTATTTATTAAATCACCATGCCAGCAGTTACAAAGCTTTCGGGTCTAAGTCTCGGTCATACAATGAAACACCTGTACCTTCACCAGTTCCCATTCTCCACCACCAAAAACCCCAGTATACCCCCCTCCCACAACTTCCCCCTACCTGTGGGGCAGATGATTTCCACATTACTCTCTCTCTACTTTGATCACATTCCATATTTTGTCACCAGACCCACCATTATTATTTGAGATTTTACCCCAACACTCAGATCTGCTGAAAAGGCAACAGTAGACAATTTGTGTTCCATTGCTGGTTATGAATAACATTTGATGTCGCGTGTCTGCAGTAGGGCCATGTGATTTTGAAATTCCGAAATTTTAACACTTAAATCTGGAGGGATTTCTGCCAAAAGCCACTGGGTTTCGAGATTTGCTCCTGATTCTCTGGGATCATGGCCGTTGAACAGCTTGATCAGGAGCCACAGAAGCTTTTTGTGGGCAATGACTTGGGGTCTCGTTGGGACGGGGAGACCAGGACCTGGAGCCAACTTCTTTAAATCAAATGTCTACAGCAGTATTTTCCTTGTTAGAATTTCATGTATCAACCTGAGGCTTCATTATGCAAGCTTAAAATAGTTGTCCCAGGGCCAGAGTGAGAGTATAGTGCATAGGGTATTTGCTCTGCATGAGGCCACTTGGATTCAATCCCTATCATCCCATATGGTCCCTCAGCCTGCCAGGAGTGATACCTGAGTGCAGAGCCAGGAGAAAGTCTTGAGCACTGCCAGGTGTGTCCCAAAAACAAACTATGAAAAAATAAAAAACAATAGTTGTTCTTTTACTCACCAGCCCAATCTAGACCAAAGATCAGACCTAACTTGATTCTTTATTATCAACTTGATATTTTTACTATTAATAATACCAACAGTAGAACTGTTCATTCAAGTTCTCAGTGATTCAAAGACTGGACAATCAGTGTCGCTTTCATCACAATTCTTTTCTGACATCTTCACACCAATATAAAACTCCAGGAAAGAAAGCTCAAGAGGTCACATGGAACATAGAACACTCTAGAAAGGGAATTTAATGTTGTTTCTATTCCTACATCCTCAGTCACAACAGAACAGATGTAGGTCTAAAGAAATGTGTTAGGAGCAGTCCCAAGAAAATTTTAGGTGCTCAACAATTGCTATGCTTTCTATTTTCATCTGAGTCTGAAAATGTGTTCAAAGCTTTTTCTGCTGCCTAGGTACAGTATTTTCCCAAAGAATGCCAGTTCTTGTCCTACTTCTTTCTTTATAAAATCTCTCATTATGTATTTTATAAGAATAAATATATAATAATGTAGAGAATAAAAATGTTCTCTACAGATACATAGTTTCAGTTCTGGTAAAGGTATAAAATAGTAAGTGCTCTGTCATAATTGAAGAAAAGCAAAAAGAAACTATTATTTTTATCCTCTCTATCCTGTCTCCTGCTCCTGCACTGGCCTCCATCCTGTCTGAACACATCTGGGGAGATGTTTTAGAACTGAACATGTAAAGAAAGAACCCCTCACCAAGTCTGGCATAAGTGAATTTCACTATTTTTATCTGCTTGTTGGATTGCAAGCCACAGCTTTTGAACAATAGAAAAACATAAGTGTATTGTACTGAAATTTAAGACTGTAAACCCCCTTTGCAAAATTATTTGTGTCTACGATTGTTAGCATGTTAACAATTCATTGAAGAATTCTTTCTCTGCTCTATTCAAAGAAGAGAAAAATATTTCCAAATACTTTCCCCCTTTATTTCCCTGTCAACAACATTCAAAGATAGCCTGCTTTTTGGTTCACATCTTTTTAAAAATCTCTGCTGAAACAAGATAATATGGCAATTTCACAAAACATTAGACTTTCTTCAAAAGTCTGTATGTTAGTGAAAAGCATGCTCGTCGATTGCCTTGAGCAGGCACCAGTAGCGTCTTCTTTGTCCTAGTCCTGAGATTTTTAAGTGCCATATTCAAGGCTCTTTCAGGGCTAGGAGAATGAGACCCATCATTGTAACTGGTATTTGGCATATTGGGTATGCCACAGGGAGTTTGCCAGACTCTGCCGTGTGGGCAGTTTACATTCGGTAGCCTGCCAGATTGTCCAAAAGTAAGAATGAGATAATAAGATGTCCCACGCTTCCGGGAGCTGGGTTTTGTAGACTGGGTCTTGACCATTGATGGGATGAGTCAGTGGGGGGTGTGACCCCAGCCTACTGGAAGATGGAGGATCTGGGTGGAGGATGCTCAGCCCCGATCCAAGCAGGCTTGGAGATCTCAGCCCCAGGACCCGCATGCCTTTGTTCCTCTGCTGGTACCTTTATGCATGTGGAGAATGGTCTTATCATGAAAAGCATGATCCAAGGAAAAAGATATAAAATATTTCTGATACCGGGGCTGGAGCAATAGCACAGCGGGTAGAGCATTTGCCTTGCACGCGGCCATGCAGGGTTCGATTCCCAGCATCCCATATGGTCCCCTGAGCACCGCCAGGGGTAATTCCTGAATGCAGAGCCAGGAGTAACCCTTGTGCATCGCCAGGTGTGACCCAAAAAGCCAAAAAAATATTTCTGATACCTATGTCTCACACAAATGCCTGTGAAGTTTTAGGAAGTAATTTATGAGAATCTTTAAGACTATTCTCTTAATTAATGCATACATTTCTGGGACTGAATAGAATATATCTGTAGTCTTTTATTTTATTGAATCACCATGAAATATAGTTACAAAACTTTCATGACTGGGTTTCAGTCACACTATAATTGAACACCAACCCTCCACCACTGTACCTTTCCCACCACCAATATTGCCAATATCCCTCCCACCAGCCCCACTCCTCTCGACCCTCTGCCTCTATGACAGGCACTTACCTTCTTACTCTCTACTTTGGGGCATTATGGTTTACAATATAGATACTGAGAGGTCATCATGTTTTGTCCTTAGTTTACTTAGTCTACTTTCAGCACACATCTCCTATCCTGCGTAACACCTCCAACATCATTGACTTAGTGATCTCTTCCCTATTCCAATTGCCTTCTCCCTCAGGAATTCAGGCAGGCTTCCAATCATGAACTCATCCTCCTGGCCCTTATCTCTACTGTCTTTGGGTGGTAGACTAATACTCTCATACTCTGTTATTTTATATTCCACAAGTGACTACAGTAATTCTATGCCTGTCCCTCTCTTTCTGACTCATTTCGCTTCGGATGATACTCTTCTTGTACATCCACTTATAAGAAAATTTCATGACTTCTTTTTTCCTAACAGCTGCATAGTATTCCCATTGTGTAGATATACCAAAGTTTCTTTAACCAGTCCTCTGTTCTCAGGCACATGGGTTGTTTCCAGATTCTATTCTTAGGCATATGGGTTGTTTCCATATTTGGGTTATTGTACATAGAAGTGCAGATGTCATTTCTACTGTGCTTTTCACACCCCTGGTATATATTTCCAGAAGTGGTATTGCTGGGTCATATGAAAGCTCAATTTCTAGTTTTTTGAGGAATGACCATGTTGTTTTCAAAAACGACTGGACCAGTTGGCATTCCCACTAACAATGAATGGGAGTGACTTTCTCCCCACATTCATGCCAGCACTGATTATTCTTGTTCTTTTCAATGTGTGTCAGTCTCTGTGGTATAAGATATCTCATTGTTGTTTTGATTTGCATCTCCCTAATGATTAGTAATGTAGAGCATTTTGTAATGTGTCTTTTGTATTTCATTTTGTGGAACTTTCTGTTCATTTCCTCTTCTCATTTCTTGATGGGGATGTTTTTTTTCTCTCTCTCTTGTTCTACAAGTGTATTATATATCATGAATATTAACTCCTTCTCTGATGGGTATTAGGTAAATAATTTTCCCATTCTGTGGGCTGTCTCTGTATTTTGGTCACTATTTCTTTTGAGGTGCAGAAATTGCTTAGTTTAATGTAGTCCCATTTGTTTATCTTTACTTCCAATTGCTTGATCAGTGAAGTTTCATCCTTAAAGATGCCTTTAGCGTCAATATCATGGAGGGTTCTTCCTACTTTTTCCTCCATGTACTTTGTGGATTCAGATGTGATATTGAGGTATTTAATCCATTTTTATCTGACTTTTGAGCCTGGAATTATACAGAGGTCTGAGTTTATTTATTTGCATGTAGTTTTCCAGCTTTCCAAGTACCACTTGTTTAAGAAGCTTTCCATGCTTCATTTCATATTTCTTGTTCCTTTATCAAAGATTAAAAAAAGGTAAAGGTAAAGGCCCTCCCGTTGATCGTCGATTTGCTCGAGCGGGCCCAGTAACGTCTCCATTGGAGACTTTGTTGTAACTGTGTTTGGCATATCGAATACTCTCGGTAGCTTGCCGGGCTCTCCGAGAGGGGCGGAGGAATCGAACTCGGGTCGGCCATGTTGGCCGCGTGTAAGGCGAACGCCCTACCCGCTGTGCTATCGCTCCAGCCCTTATCAAAGATTAAGTGATAATATATTTGATGGCCTGTATCAGGATATTCAACCCTATTCCATTGTTCTGCAGGTCTGTATCTATTCCAATATCGTACTGTTTTAATTAACACTTCTGCAATCTTTGAAAACAAAGCACCTCCAAACAGGAGTTCAGTTACATGGAATATATGCTGAACCAACACTCTTTTGCCGTGATTCTGGAAGTTGTTTGAAATGCTATTTTATTTGTTCTAAAATCACTAAAACACAGTGCCCTATGTTTGTAAATTTTGTGCCCCTCCTTGGTTGATATTTATATCTGAAACACTTTCCTGAATCTGACAGGGAAATGTAGAGGTAGAACATGGACAATTTGAAATGAAAATTTTTACTTGGAGTTGAAGGCAAACCCAGAAAAAGAATGCAGTGGTATGGACACGATGGAATTTCAAGCAACTGAACACTTTGCGAATGGATGCTTAAGTCATTCTTTTAGATCTTGTCCAGCTTTGCATGAAAAATGGGAGGGACAAGTCTGTGCACTAAACAGTTACTTTACTCTCAGAATCCCCGAAATGATCTACAAATACCGTCCCAAACTGTCCAGTGACTTTCCAAAGCCTCTGGGTAAGTGAATTACAGCCTTTTCATGCTATTTTTGTGGCGGTTGACCACCCTGTGAGTGAGCCAGGAGAGTATAAGTGGTACCAGGCTTTTATAAAAATTGAATCACCCTAAGATATACAGCTACATGATTGGGTTTTAGTCAGACAATATTTCAAAACCCATACATTTACCAGTGTATATTTCCCACCATCAATATCTGTTTTCCCTCCCATAACCCTCCCAACCTGCCCCCCACTCAACCGCCCCTGCTTGCCTCATGGCAGGCACTTTTCTTCTTTCTCACATTCTTTCTCTTTCCTCCTGGGCATTATGGTTTGCAATACAGACACCGAGAGGTTACATGTATATCCCTTTGCCTACTTTCAGCACTCAGTTCTTGTCCAGAGTGATCAGCGTGGACCCTTCTCTAATCTAACTGCCCTCCCCTCCCCTTCCAGCACCTTATCTCCTCTACTATTTCTCAAGTGCTATTCCTTGGGGTTGAAATCGGGAATTTCTTACTCATTTATCCAGACATATGAACAAAATAGCATTTATAAGTAATTATATTAGTAGGGGGTTTCTCAAGGACTGTTTAGCATTCTGGGGCTTTTTCTGACAGTATTTGATCAGCAAGGCTTAACAGTTCATTGCTAGGGCCAACAGTGTGGCTCTGCTCAGAGTCAGTGCTATTGGGAACCTCCAGACTATAGCCAGGTGGGGATGGGCGGCTAAATGATACCAGGGTTAAACTTCAGTCCCCGAGGAGGTAAATCATACACCCATTACCTCTGAAGTATCTCCTTGACCCTGTGATTATATTATATTTATAAAATATATAATAGAAAGCAAACTGTCCAAAATATCCAAAAATTTGTTAGATGTCTCAAATTTCCAGAGTGATCCTTTATTTCTGTATGTTCTGATTAGATTATAAAAGTCTCCATTTGATTCTTAGGGTACTTCTCCAGGAGCTCTAGAGAGTGTTAGGGATATCTGAGTCTTTGACAATCTCACACTTCATACAGCATGGTGACATAGCTTTAGATTTTCTCATGTTGGTTCTCCTGCATCTAACACTGAAAATTGTACTACCAAGACTTTGTGTATAGCTACACATAAAAGACCGAAATTATACAGTTTATGAATATCTGGACATAGCAACAACTTTACTTTTCATATCAGACATCACTTCGAAGAGACTCCACTGCTGTTCCTCACCAGAGAGAATTTGATAGACACTAGATCATTCCTTTTGGGCATCATCCTTTGGGATTTTTTGCTTTTTTTAAATAACTTTATCTTGCTTCCTTTTAATCACCAAGATAAAATGCCCTACGTATTGGTTTACCCCTTAAATTGATGGCCCTGTAGCACCGTCCTCCCGTTTTTCATAGATTTGCTCGAGCAGGCACCAATAACATCTCCACTGTGAGACTTGTTGTTACTGTTTTTGGCATATCGAATATGCCACAGGGAGCTTCCCAGGCTTTGCCCTGTGGGCGGGATACTCTTAGTAGCTTGCCAGGTTCTCCGAGAGGGATGGAGGAATTGAACCCGGGTCGGCTGCATGCAACACAAACATCCTACCTGCTGTGCTATTGCTCCAGCCCTTAAATTCATAAACATTATAAGTCAGGGATATCTACATGTAGTCAAATGCATATTGAACTTGATACATAACTTTCCACATTTCACTGGCACAAATCAGGGAATAAAATAAAATATTTACTAGGATACAGCACTATTCTTACTAACTGGAGTGCCACCTGTACACCTCCACACTGCCAGATCATATGCACCATTAAAATTCAACAAGGGAGAAAAAATATGAACAAATCTATAAGATTATGGTTTTCTTATACAGGGTTTTCCTCTTTTGCCAAACTCTCTGAATAAAAGATGAATAAAATTATCTCTCTTCATGGCTAAAGCAAGTTCTTTGTTTTATGTTTGTTTATTTGATTTTTTTTGCTTTTCTTCTTCCAATTACATTGATAGAATTTACAACATTAATTAGAATATCTAGAACTAATAGAATATCCAGAAATGGGAAATGAACATTCATTTGGTGCCTGCTAGAAGCTGGGTACCAGATATTTATTATTTAAATCACATGCACTGATGCTTGGAGCCAGTAACATAATCCAATTTTAATGAGGGAGAAGTGAACAGCTCAGAGTCCTTGTTAGTGGTAAAGATGGATTTGCTACAAGATCTGCTTAGTTTATACCTTAGTTTATTTCTTTCTTTACACAGTCTCACAATGGAGATGTTACTGGTGCCCACTCAAGCAAATTGATGAACAGGGGTGGTGGGGACAGTGCTACGGTGCTACAGTGTTACACAAACAAGTGGAAGTCCCTAAAATCTCTTCCTCTAACCCTATCTCCATGTTTTTAAAGTAACAAAGATAATGATACATAAGGACCTCAGAAGCAGATTTACCCCAATTCTTGTGACTGCTGGTTCCTATCTCCAAAATATCCACTCAAGACCTTGGAGAAAAAGTTTACTCTCTTTCATATAAAAATTCATAAAGTCTTCAAAGCTTCTGAGCTTTGTGTAACACTATGACCTCCTCCCCAAGTCTTATTACAGAACATTAACTCTGCAGAATGTCTTAGGCTTCTTTTACTTAATACCATCACATTTTATTATAAGCACCTGTTTATGCAATTCATCAATTCAACCCATTGTTGTTAATGTTGTAAATGAGAATTTATAATAAATAGCTAAATGAATGCAAGAGTGTTCTCATTTTGCCCACTCAAATTGAACCTTAAGCATCTCCTTTACCACTCACAAGGACTCTGAGCTGTCCATTCCCATGTTCTCCTATTTCCTACAGTGATTCTCAAAAGTTAGTGCTTTATCCATTAATTGGCATAATCATTAGGGGACTTCTGGGGAGATGGGAATCATCATGGATTCTTAGTGCCAAAGATTGTGTGTGTGATAACTTTAATAACTACAGCTGCTTCTACTGATATATGCAGAACTGCATGCTCATGCCAAAAGAGAAACAACAAATCTTGATATTTTTCTCATTGTCTTACAATGAACACTCTTCTAAAGAACTTCCTCGGAAGAAAAGCAGAAAAGATTCGCTGACAAATTAAAATATATTAGTCATTTAATAAAGAGATGCTGGATTATGTCAATTGACAGTAATGAAAATTAACTTTCCCCTGCCAATAAACTTGAAAAGATTCATAAGGAAACTCCAAGACAGTAATGAGACAAAATTATTGTGAGAAAGTCACCACCAATTTTCATGTAGATAAGTATATTTAATTTCTTGCTGTTATCAACTGTACCCATCATGTATGAGGGGTCAAGACCAATCTCAAATTCAGTGACTTTCTAGAAGGACTGAGAGAAGTTTTTACACTTTGGCATAGTTAGTTATAGCAAACACATGAAGACATAAATTAGCCCAAGGAAAATATACTCAGGGCAGAGTTTAAGAAAAAAAGACATAAGCTTTCAGTTGCACAACGCTAGAAAATAGATAAGTTGCACATAATTCTTTCAGCAATGACATATGAAAATTCACCTGAATTGTTTCAGCGGTGATGGCTTTTGTGCCCAGGTTTCTTATTGGGGTCAGTCTTGCATATATTTAGCACCTTTGGGACTAATCCTAGCTACTGAGACTTTTGCTCCCTTAGCTGGCAAAACTGGTACAATCTAAGACACTTTCTTTTCTCTCCTCTCCCCTCAGATATCTTCTTGTCAGGATAAATATTCTAAGGAATCGGAACACAGAAACCCAATTAGTCCTCTACTAAATCCATAACATTTTATCTGATATAGTAACCTGGTATTGAGCTCTTGTCAGTATATTTCCAAAAATTATTTCCCCCATGGTATATTTCAGGTGTATTTGATTATGCTGACTTTTAGATAAAGGAAAGGTGACAAGTGGGTGACACTATCTGTGAGTGCAAGCTTTGGGATTCAAAAGTAGTTTTAAAAAGTCAAGGGATGATAAACCCTGGAATATTGAAGACAGAATGCTTTCTTAGAGGTTTGCAGAGAGGGTGAAGATAGGAATAGGTAATTGGAAGAATCATGGGAATATAGGTGAAGGGTCTAGAGAATGTGGGTGATGCTAAGAGAAATAACACTCTGCACCAAAATCCTGATTGTCATTAAGCAATCATGGGGGAGTGATAGTTTAACTGGGCATTTGCCTTGCACATAGGCAACCATGGTTCAATCCCAGTATCTCATATGGTCCTCTGAGCACCTGAGTGATCCCTGAGCACAGAGCCAGGAGTAAGCCCTGAGAAACGCTGGGTATGGCACAAAAAAAAACAAATAAAAGAAATCATGGAGAAAGGGGCTTGAGGGAAGGAATGTTGAGCCCTAGGTGACTAGGCCTTCAAAGAAGACTATGAGCACATTGGTGGCATGGGTCACTATAATATTTTTACATCAATGTCATAAACTTAAACACAATTGTAATCATCTTACTAAAACTATAATTTCAAAAGGCATTACAATTTAGCACTCTAATTATTAATCTGATTATTGCCTATTATTATAATTAGTAGCAACAATGTTTTGTGATTTCACATGTCCTCCATTTTGAAATGTGTTCCACACTATCTTCAAGTTGTAAAATCTTTGTTTGGTACAATAGCTATATACCTCCTCTCTCTTGCTCTTCTATAGGGTCTACAGTTAGACAGGATTTTCAGAGTCTAGGGATAAAGAGTATTTTGTAAGCAGTACCTTTGGTTCTATATTCAGTGCTACTAATCAAACCCAGGCCTTCTTCATGCAAACTAAGCATGCACTCAGACCTTCAAATTCTCTCTTTAGTCTCCAAAAATTCTTACTGATCCTGAATAACATTTAATAGTAAAGCAGGGGAAGGAAGTGAAACAATTTATTGGTTGGTCTTTTCTCAAACTGTAACACTATTGTAGCAATTCAAGGAATGACCACCATTATTTCTTTTTTTTTTCTTTTTTTTATTAGTGAAAAACCATGAGGTACAGTTGTAGGCTTACAAATTTTGTGCTTGGGTTTCAGTTATACAATGATCAAGTGCCCATCCCTCCACCAGTGCCCGTCATCCATCCCTACGGGTCCCAGCATCCCCCCCCCTCCATCCTCCCACCGTTATTTCTTAAGTCATTTGCAGCAGACAAGGCAGCCATCCATATAATTTCAACCAAATATTATTAACTTCAAATTCAGAATAGACATATTAAAAAGATACACATATGGCCTATCCTGGAATACCTATTAACCTCTAAACAAAGCATAAGCTATCAAAAAGTCAGGAAATAGCCAGTGTTGATGGAGTTGTGGAGAGAATGAAACCCTCATTCACCGTTGGTGGGAATGTCACTTGATTCAATCACTATGGAAAGAAATATGGCGACTATTTCAAAAAAGTATTAATAAAATTTCCATGTGATCCACTAACAACACTTTCTGACATGCACAAAACACAAAAACATTAATTTGAAAGTACATGCATTTACATACCTATATTTATTGCACTTTTTAGTACAATAGATGTACAATAGTATGTCTATTCTTTTAAATGGTACAGAAACAGCTCAAAGACATGGATCAAGAAGTTGTGGTGTGAGATACTCATAAATAAATCTTGAAAGATTTATTTAACTTTATATATAAACTACGAAACTGCCTCCAGACTCTATGCCAGGCTGAGTTTTATCTTGGGCACCCAGAGAGTGGAGCAAGTGAGCCCACCACCCACCCAAACAGAACCCTGGTGGGTGAAACCCTCCATAATCCAATTGCTGCTACACTCAGGGCTGGAATCCAACAGTTCGGGATAAGCCTCATGCAGGAATGACTCTATTGAAAAACTCAGGTATGCTGGTTTTGTCATTGAAATCTCCAGGCTGTCATAGAGTTGTGGATGGTTGACCACCCCCAGCCTCCCTGTTCTTCTGGGAGCTTGCTAGTCATGCCCATTAACTGCCACTATTATCATATAAGTTCATTAATTGGCCATGATCCAGAGATTCGTAAATAAATCTCTGAAAGAGATCGGCAAGCTGAAGAGATGTATCTGGACCCTAAAGTCATCATCCAGTTAAAAATTTCACTCCAGCTCTATCACCACCTTCAAAATTTTAGAATTTCTGGAGCAACAGCTCATACTCTACACCACTGATATACCAGGAGTGGCACACCACATTGGACAGGATGTAAAGTAGATGGCAACCAATCTTGATTAAGAAAATATTAACACATAAGGCTAAATTTGTAACAACATGTTAATAATCTCTTATACAAGGGCTTAGTTGCTCCAGTGTGAGATACAAATGACTTCACAAATTTTCTTCTAAGAAAATATTTTTGGATCATCTTTAGTGAATTATTCATAACAAGCAATACAAAAAAATATTTAGGGTCCGCTATTGGGGCAGGCTTGGGTGGTGGTTGAGAAAATTAGAAATAATTGTTATGGGAAGGTGTGATGATTGATTGGTGTTAGAATATTGAGTGCAATAAATTATCATGAACAGCTTTATAAAAAAAATTAAATTAAAAAACAGGAACTAGATTAGTGGTAGAAGGAAGTTGACACTGGTGGTGGGATTGGTGTGGTAACATTGTGTATCAAAACCCCAACTGTGGATAACATTTTAATTTCTGGTGCTTTAACAAAATAAAATATTGGGAAAAAATGTTGTGTATCTACAACAGTGCAATAGTATGCAGACTTAAAAATCAATAAAATTTTCCAATTTCCCGTGACATGGATTAAACATGGAGCGATAGCACAGCAGTAGGCTGTAGTGATAGCACAGCAGTAGGGCGTTTGCCAGTCCGGCCAGGCTGGGTTCGATTCCTCCGTCCCTCTCGGAGAGCCCGGCAAGCTACCGAGAGTATCTCGCCTGCATGGCAAGCTACCCATGACATATTCAATATGCCAAACACAGTAACAAGTCTCACGATAGAGACATTACTGGGCTTTCTCAGAAAATCGATGAACAGCGAGAGGACAGTTACTCCAGTGCTATGGATTAAACAAGAGGGTATCATGCTGAATAAAGTCAGTCAGAAGAAACAAGTAGATGCTAAATGATCTCTCTAATATCTATTTAAAGATATATGTATTTAAAGACACATGGTAAGAAGCAATAAATGACCAAAGGCAATAGAACTGAGGAGTTTGTCCACAGAACTGAGCTTGGGGATGGATGGAATATGTAGGACCTTTAGGATCTTGGTGAAGGGAAGAGGTACTCTGGTGGTAAGTGTGGTGTTGAGATAATGTATGCATAAAACTATCATTAATATCATTGTAAAGCTAAATACCTCAGGAAATATTGGAATAATAATAAAACAATAATAGATAAAGCACATGCATTCAGGTCTGTCTCCTAACTAACTCAGAAATGGAGCATGCTGAATCAGTGTAAGAGGATCATCTTGATGCACTCACAGATCACTTTGGATAGATCCTGTCTCCCAACTGCCCCAAAATTTTGAAAACTGATGGCTTGGCATCTGTATCAATATATTTACATAAAGAGAGCTAAGTGGGAAAGACCATTGGATATCACAAAAATGAGGCACAATGCAAGCTCCTTGCAGCCAGAATGTGGTGTCTGCGCAGAAAGGTCAGACTGGAAGTTAGATAGAATAAATTGAGAACAGTCTACTTTTCCCTCTCAGCAGGGACAGTCTCACTTCTTTAAGGACTATCTGACTCTAACCTTCTCTCACCTTCCATTCCTTGGACTTCAACGTTGTTCTGGCTAATAGTTTAATAAGAACCTTTGCATATTTGAGTGTTACTTGCACCTGTGTCTAATGAACTCACTCCCAGATTTCATATTACCTTGACATTACCTAAAGGAAGTCTTGGGAAATAAGCAAATGAGCACATCTGCCTAATGCAATGGGAACTTTGAATAAAAGTCACCCTGCATGCCACCTGGATGGCCAAATTCAATGACTCAGAAAAAGCCCAAATGTACTTTTCCAAAACAGGAATTTGCAGTGGAACTCTGTTGCCATGGTTTCTGTCATGTTCCTTTTTCTGAAGATTTTATTTCCCTTGTGCATTTGTTTGGCGAGAGACATATGTGAGACATGGTTGATTGTTAATCAAAAACACAATAAATGTCATGATTTCTTTAAGTCAAACTTTTATCCCTTAAATACTAAGAAAAAATATAAAATGAATCATACTTGTGCAGACAAGGCATAACGGGGGTATTCTGTAATCCAGGCAGCCTGCTTATCTCTCTCCCTCTCTTTCTATCTCTATCTCATGAAATGGACTTGCCTATGATTTAATGCACGTAATAAGTGGAACAAGAGAGAGCACATGTCAGTTTGTGTCTGAAGGACCAGGTTAGGGGACTTCCTCCACATTGAGTGGTTAAAATGTTTCTTTCTTCCATACTCTTGTCTGCTGACTTCTTCATTCGTTGTTAGAAAATGGACTAGGATGTGTTGGAAATAAGTTTAAAGTTTAAATAAGACTTTGATTATTTCACTGTTGGCAACTTCTTCTGCCTTGAAATTCTATGTGCCACACTATCTGTATTTTCTCTTGATGTAGATATTCACCTATTTTCATGATCATATTATATGACTTGTTTTATGTCAAGTCCTAAAATGTTACCAGTGTGTGGGTGAACTAAGAAAGAATTGTTTGGGTACTAGGATTAGGGTTTAGTATTCACTATGGTCATGCTACATCTTGCTCACTGAAATTCATAGTACTTCTATGTAAATTAATGTTCTGATTCCAACTTGCTAAGGAGCAATGTGTATTAGGCTTTGTTGGGAGATGAGGAACGTAATTTCCAGGGAGGTGAGGGAAAATTGTAATAGAGTCAGCGAGAAGGAAATAAAAATGAAGAGGGTATGGATTGAGATTGCACTGAGGCATATCTCTCCCAAACTACTTCCCTCATTCTTTAGCTTAGTTGATGGATAAAGAGAGGTAGAAAGAAATAAGTTGATCTGTGTCTATGTCATTTGTTTATGTTGTCCAATTCAATTCTCCAATTTAATTAGCACTTCAACAGAAATGCGTGGTGGGCTGGTTGGTTTTAGAGAATGTGATTATCAATCACAATCACAATCACAAATCATCCTGTTATTTGTCGATTGCCTTGAGCAGGCTCCAGTAACGTCTCCTTCATCCTAGCCCTGATATTATATTCAAGGCTCTTTAGAAGAATGAGACCCATCATTGTTACTGGTATTTGGCATATTGGGTATGCCACGGGGAGTTTGCCAGACTCTGCCGTGTGGGCAGAGTCTTATCAAAGGAAGATTGAAAAGTAAATGTATTCCTCAGATAAAATCATAATTATGGTGGTTTCTGACTGCCCATATGAAGGCTAAATTCAACAGCCAGCCCCAAACTTAATTTGAATCATTAACTCTGGAGCACTCTGGTATATTGGCAAAGAAGGAATATCATTAGCTAGGAGGTAAACAAAGAAAACAATTTATTTTATAGCATGGATTTACACCATTTCCCAAGCTGCATATTCTCTAGAATGGTATTGCGATCTTTGGCACTATTCCACCAGGCTCAGAGTCATGCAAACTTCACAATAGTTTGGCATTTTGTTATGTGCACATCTAGAATGGACAGCCAGATCCAGCACTTTCCATTGGACTCTGGCACTTCAAAACACATTAGGCTTATACTCAATGCCTCTTTTGCAAACCACAGCACCCAAAAGAAGAGAGAGAACAAAAGGGAATGCCCTGCCACAGAGATAGGGTAGGGGTGATGGGAGATGGAAGGGCTACTGGGATCAGTGGTGGTGGAGAATGGGCACTGGTGGAGGGATGGGTACGCGATCATTGTATAACTGAAACCAAAGCACAAAAACTTGTAAGTCCACAACTGTACCTTATGGTGTTTCACTAATAAAAATTTGAAAAATAAAAGAAACATATTAGGCTCATTAGCAATGACTTCTCATTGATGGGTACAGCAGGACTTTCCTTGGAAGGGCTTTTTTTTTTCCCATAAAATCCTTCAGCCTAGGTAGAAAATGAACCTCTGATCCACTCAGGCAAATACTGTGACATCATCTTTAAGTTTAACTAAATTGCACAGTATAGTAACTCGAGATTTCTATCCATTATTGGGCTATGTTTTCTGTCTGAAGGAAAGTGCTAAATTGTGATCATGGATATAGAATTCACAAGCTGCCTTCTGTTTCATTGTGGCTACCCAATGGCACTCACAAGTCATACAGGTTGAAAACTCAAAGCGAATGCAATCATTCCCACCCTCTCTTTTATCTTTCTATGTCCTCAGAGTGTCTGAGTATTGAATAACATCAAATATTCAACCATTTGTTAAATATTAGGTGCCAGGAAAAATACACATATACATTGATTCACTTAATTTAAGGGCTGGAGCGATAGCACAGAAGGTAGGGCGTTCGCCTTACAAGCGGCCAACATGGCCGACCCGAGTTCGATTCCTCCGCCCCTCTCGGTAGCCCGGCAAGCTACCGAGAGTATTCGATATGCCAGACACAGTAACAACAAAGTCTCCAATGGAGACGTTACTGGGCCCGCTCGAGCAAATTAAATTTTAATATAAAATATATTGTATTAAAGAGTGCAATTTTTTAAAAGTATATGGTGTTTATGTACAAAGCTCCTGCACCCCACAAAACCAAAATGCCCAAAGATCCTCTGCCACTGTCCCTGTGTAACCTGGACCTTGTCTCTATTTTTTGCCACTCCTTAGCTCTCTACTTGGAAGTCATTTCTATAACTAGCATCAAGATTTTGTCATTGTTTGATCTTGTCCATTCCCTTGTTTTATCTCTCACTTAGACCACAGATGAGTGAGGTCTTAGAGTGTTTGTTCTCTCTCTTCTTTATTTTTTCTTTTTGGGTCACACCCGGCGATGCACAGGGGTTACTCCTGGCTTTGCACTGAGGAATTACTCCTGGCAGTGCTCAAGAGACCATATGGGATGCTGGGAATCGAGCCCGGGTTGGCCACGTGCAAGGCAAAAGCCCCACCTGCTGTGCTATCGCTCCAGCCCCTGTTCTCTCTTTGACTTATTTCATTTAGCATTATACCCTCAAGTTTCATAAGACTTTCAGAGAACTGTATTGATTTTTCTTTTTGGTGCCATTATCAGTCTTACACATGACTCTGTGCTCCTGGAACACTTCTGACATCGGTCAGGGAACCAAGTTCAGGGCCAGGGATGAACTGGAGGAAGCTAATTTATCTTTAATTAAAGCTGCATGGTATTCCCATAGTGTTAGGTAGATTATATAATTAACTTCTTATGTATGGTCCTATCTGGCTCCTTTAAAACATTTTTAAAATATAAGTTTTAATATAAATTTTAATATAAAATATATTGTATTAAACAGCACATTTTTAAAAGTACATGGTATTTATGTACAAAGTTCTTGCACCCACAAAACTAAGCTGCATGGTATCCTACTGTATATTTATGACAATTTCTTTTTTGTTGTTTTTTTTTATTTTTAACTTTATTAGTGAAACACAGTTGTAGATACAGCTGTAGGTACAGTTGTAGACTTACAAATTTTTGTGCTTGGGTTTCAATTATACAACGATCAAATACCCATCCCTCCCCCAGGGCCCATTTTCCACTACCACAGGTCCCAGTGTCCCTCCCCACCTCCCCCCCTCTCCCATCCTACCCTGCCTCTGTGGCAGGGCATTCCTTTTTGTTCTCTCTCTCCTTTTGGGTGTTGTGGTTTGCAAAAGAGGCATTGAGTGGCAATCATGTTTGGTCTGTAGTTTACTTTCAGCATGCTTCTCCCATCTTTATCCATTTGTTATTGGACATTTTCAGTTGTTTTCATATCCTGGCTGCTGTTGTACTAAGCGCTGCAATGAATAAAGATGTGTGTGTGTGTTTGTGTGTGTGTGTGTATCACTTGTCGTCTCGTTGTTCATTGATTTGCTTGAGCGGGTGCCAGTAATGTCTCCATTCATCACTGTTGCATGCTAGCATAGCCCAATGACATATTGGAGGCTCTTTCAGGATCACGGGCATGAGACCCTTCATTATTGTTACTGTTTTTGACATATCGAATACATCACGGGTAGCTTGCCAGGTTCTGTTGTGTGGGCGGGAAACACTCAGTAGCTTGCCCGGCTCTCCAGGAGGGATGGAGGCTTTGGGAGTGAACTCTAATCTCTTTTACAGGTGTTCCCAGTCTTCCAAGTGCAAGCTTTTAGTCAACTTGCTTGTTGTAATGATCTGCATGCTGACAAATACACACCTACCTGCGTCTCTGGGCAGCACCTGGGACATCTGCAGTCTCAGGTTGATCTCCTTGAGGTTAATGGAGTGTACCAGAGGCTGTTGAGCAGTTGGCAGAGTAGGACCTCATCGCAGAGGGTCTGTGCCAGGTCGAACACCTGTGCGAAGTCCGAGGTCACCCCGTGGTTGGCGGACAGCACCTTGCAGAGGATGAGTGGATGAGCCACCACGTGCACTGTCACCATAGCTCCATGTTCGACGGCCCTGCGATTCAGCCTGGCTGGGGCAGGCAGCGACGTTGTGACCGCTGCCGGGATTTCTCCACGCCCTGCTGATGCCACTCGTTTAAATCCTGAAAAGCAGCTGGTGATGTCCAGCAGGAACCAAGTGCAGAGTTCCAGCAGGGATCGTGCCAGGCTGTCTTCACCGGGCCCTCTTGCGGGGGGGGGGGGGGGGGGGGGGGCGTTGAGTTTCCCTCCCTACCCCAAACAGAGCCCCAGCAGCCTAAAACCTCCAGAACCCATCCTCAACCATTCTAAAGACTACTCTCCACATGCCCGAACAGCCTCACGCATGAAGGAACCAGCAGAGGAACCCAGTATGTGGGACCCGGGGCTGAGATCTCCAAGCCTACTTGAATTTGGACTGGGCCTCCTTTGCCCAAACCCTCAATTATCCAGTACCTTGGCAGCCACACCCACAAACTGACCTCAGTGCCATGTAATCTCATCATGGATAGAGTTAAGATGGCACCATCTGAACCCTCATGCTCTCTGGAACCAGACTCACCATCTCACCTTCGACAGTGCGTGGTTCAGGACACCATGCATGAAACTCTACGCATGTTATATGTATGTATATGTATATGTATATGTATATGTATATGTATATATATAATGTTTTATAATGACTATGGAAGTCATTTCCTACATAGTTCCTAAGAAGGCAGGGAAATTAATCTTAGAATAATTCTCCCTATTAAATACAACTCTTCACATTTTTCCCAATGTCTCTCTAAATCTCCTCACATACTGCCTTGTAGGTAAAAAGGTCCTGTATCCCTGTGAGATGATATTCTTTTATATGATTCATCTTATCTTACTCAATCCTCACCTCCATTTCCTAAGGTGACCAGTGTTTACTGGTATGCAGTGGTTTTTATCTACTTGTCATTTTTTTTAAAATGGTAGCGGAGTGCATAGCTAACAGTGTTTAGCTTCCTAAGACCACTTCCTTTCAGAGTGTGGCTGTGCTCTGCTGATAGTTCTTGAGATGGAATGGACATATAGTACTAGGGGTGGAGCTCAGGGTCCTTTACATGCTAAACATATGCTCTACCACCTGAGTTATTTCCTAATGCTCCTTTTAAAAAATTAGGCGTCACACTTCTGGTTTAAACTCAGTAGTGTTGTAGGTCATAGGGCCACATTCAGCAACGCTGGAAATGGACATGCATTATCAAAGGCCCCTTGCATGGGTCCAACTAATGGGTATGTGTGTATATACAAATTTATGCATACATATGCATATATATAAGGTGTTCTTAAGCAGAAACATCTAAAACAAGATTCTATTTTGATTAGTTGATGAAAATGTTATCATTTCAAGTTGTGAAAGCTTAACTCTATGTTTCTCCTATGAGAAATGGTTCAGTATTAGTTGATTCTGTATTTAAGGCAACTCTATAGAAGATATAAGTAATGAAAATTAACTGTACACTTATAAGTGCAAGCTCTTCATCATAATTCTGAATCAGTGCATAGTTCAGATTCATTGTGCTTATTTCAGATTAAGTGCAAGTGCAAGTTCTTCATCTTAATTCAGCTTTAATAATATTGCTTCAATATAAAGTCCTCTTTAAGAGCACAATCAATGAAATAATTTGTACTTTGTTGGATATATATGATATGCCACTGATAGCTACTAGGAAATACATGGCTGAATTTCAAGTAACTATTTATTTTATTTTTTTATTAGTGAAATACAATGAAATACAATTGTAGACTTACAAATTTTCATGCTTGGGTTTCAGTTATATAATGATCGAGTACCCATCCCTCCACTAGTGCCCATTCTCCACCACCAATGATCCCAGTAGCTCTCCCACCCTCCCCACTCCATCCCCCACCCAGCCTCTGGTGATTGGGCATTTTCCTTTGCTCTCTCTTTCCTTTAGGGTGTTGTAATTTGCAGCAGAGGCATTGAGTAGCCACTGTGATCAGTCTATAGTCTACTTTCAGCACGCATTTCACATCTCGAGTGAGTCCAAATACTATTTACTCCAAATACTATTTACTTGATGTTCCCTTTTCTATCTGAGCTGCCTTTTCCCCCAGCATGTGTTGCTGGCTTCCAAGCTGTGGAGCAGACCTCCTGGTACTTATCTCAACTATTTTTGGGTGTTCAGCTCCCACTCTGTTACTTTACATTCCCCAGATGAGCACAGTCTTTCTGTGTCTGTCCCTCTCTGGCTCATTTCACTTAGCATGATACTTTCCATGTAGAACCACTTGTATGTAAATTTCATTACTTCATCTTTTCTAACAGCTGCATAGTATTCCATTGTGTAGATGTACCAAAGTTTCTTTAACCAGTCATCTGTACTCGAACACTCAATTTTTTTTCCAAATTTTGGCTACACTGTAGCAAGAAATATGAGATTTGAATTTTAATCTCAAAACTTTCATTTGTTGAAATTTCAGTGTAAGCTAAAAGCAGAATAAAGGGACGATACATTATTGAACATTCAGATTTCTTATCTCCTCTAGAAATAGTTACATCATTCAATCTTTCTGCCTTTATAGTGTACTTTTTTGCTATTTTTCCTCTCTTTTCTATTTATTTTATTCAATACTATGCTGTTTTATTACTACTGCTTATAGTATAGTTTTAAATCAGAGAAATTATGCCTCCTATATTTTTTCTCCAGGGATTATTTTGGCTTTTTTAGTAAGAGATTATTGTTCCATATGAATATAAGAAGGGTCTGTTCTATTTCTTTGAAAAATTTCAAGGGTATTCTTTTAGGGCCAGCATTAGCACTGCAGCACTGTCCTCCTGTTGTTCATCGATTTGCTCATGTGGGCTTCAGGAAAGTCTCACAACAAATTGTGAGACTTGTTGTTACTGTTTTTGGCATATCAACTACGTCAAGGGTAGCTTCTCAGGCTCTGCTGTGTGGGCGGGATACTCTCGGTAGCTTGCCAGGCTTTCTGAGTGGGGCGGAGGAATTGAACTCAGGTTGACCACATGCAAGACAAACACCCTACCCGCTGTGCTATCGCTTCAACCCGGGGGGGGGGGCATTAAATCTCTATAATTCTTTTTAAAAGATTTTATTAAAAAATTGTGGTTTGCAAAGTTATTTATAATTGACTTTAGATATAAAATACCTCACCACCACTGTTAACTTCCCCTCACCAGTCATCCCAGTTTTTGTCCCATATCCTGCCCCTCTCGCCTTCCCTCCTGACTGGCATCTTTCTAAGTTCAGTTGTTACAGTTTGGGTATCTTGATTCAGTTTTTTTGACTCAGTGTTTTGGATATTTGGCTCTATCATTACTTACAACCACCTTTGTACCAGGATTCCTTGACCTGGCTCCCATTGCTTCTCATTTGGTTCCTCTCCCTCTCTCTTGCATTCTTTCCTTCTCCTCCCTGTACTCCGGGATCAAGATTGATCTGGGCAACTCCCCTTTAAATTATCGTGTTACTTCATTCATTATTCTTAATATTGA
Organism: Sorex fumeus; assembly: GCF_029834395.1. Taxonomy (NCBI): domain Eukaryota; kingdom Metazoa; phylum Chordata; class Mammalia; order Eulipotyphla; family Soricidae; genus Sorex; species Sorex fumeus. The sequence continues at coordinate 10,158,608 of NW_026606103.1, forward strand.
ATACAAGTGATATCATTCTGTGTTTATCCTTCTTCTTCTGGTTTTCTTCACTTAACTTGATGTCTTCCATTTCCATCCATGTTGCTGTGATTTCATCATTCCTTACTACTGTGTAGTATTTCATTGTGTATACATGTCACAACTTCACAATCCATTTATCTTTCTTTAGACATCTAGGTTGATTCAAACTCTTAGATATTTTACTGAGTACTGCAAGGAATAATGGTGTGCATACATTCTTTTGAATGAATACATCTCTGTCCTGGGGATAGCTACCCAAAAATGGAATTGTAGTCATATGGGAACCCAATTCTGAGTTTCTGAGTAACTTCCATACTATTTTCATAGGGGTTGAACTGTACTACAATCTTACCAGCAGTGAACGAAAGCTCCTTTTTCATACCACATCCCTGCTAACAGAGCTTGTTCCCAATATTTTAGATATGTGCCATTCTCACTATTGTAAGATGATCTTTTGTTGTCATATTAATTTGGGTTTTCCTATTTTTCACTCTACATACGTACATACATATCAGAGACTATAAAAACCAGCTCCTGGAACCGCGCGGCCGCATTCGTCGCCGGGCGACATCTTATTATGACATCTTATTATCTCATTCCTACTTTGGACAAAATGGCAGGCTACCGAATGTAGCCTGCCCACACGGCAGAGTCTGGCAAACTCCCCGTGCCATACCCAATATGCCAAACACCAGTAACAATGATGGGTCTCATTTTCCTAAAGAGCCTTGAATATAGCACTTTCTTAAAAATCTCAGGACTAGGATGAAGAGGACTTTACTGGGGCCTGCTCGAGGCAATCGACGAATAACAGGATGGTCATGATTCGTGATTCGTCGTGATACATACATATATAATTTAGTGAATTAAAGTTAATTTATAAGATTATAAATGTTTATATGTTTATTTTTCACTGTCAATACTTTATTAAATTCATCATTGGGTCCTTGGGCATTGTTTTAATAGCACTGGATACTGCATGATATAAATAAATTAATCCAAATCTAACTTTATTTGACTTCCTGACTGAACAACCATTTCACTTTATGTTAGTTATAAAAGTATCTAGGCAATCAAAGTCACTTTCCATATCATTTTTTTTAACATTGTAGATTTGTCCATGGTGACAAACCTTGAACAGCAAAGGTCTGACTTTAATTTGACCAAGCACAATAGCTTGATCAAACGTATTCTTTAATTTAGGCAACAAATCTAGATACTGGCTAAAACCCTGCTCTCATGATTTCTCCACATATATAAAACAAAGAATATCTTCTTTAGTGTTTGCTAGATGGGAACAGTGTTACTATTTTGAGCTTAAGATGCTGTCTGGATTTCTAAACTTCACAAGTTTGAATAAATCAAACATCTTATTCTGAGTTCTCAGCCCTTCCCCCTGCTCATCTAAAAACATATGAATCTTTCTACCATATACTGATACAACTGTGGCATTTTCTCTTTTTAGAACTATGCTGTGGCTATCTTCTTTCTGGTTATAAATACTCCAGCTTGACTGTTTTAGATATAGATAAATTATGTATTTTGCATTAAATCATGTAAAATCAGAATCCTATTAGAGACATTATGGCCAAGGCAACATAATTTACAAAATCATATTTGTAAAGCACCCACCTTTCTTTGAAGTACACCTTAAAAGCACATGTAACAACAGGGTTACGAGATGCAAACAGGGAACTAAGCAACACTCTTTTGGCTCAGATATATGCTAATAAAAAATTTGAATGAGACGAATTGGGTCACAGCAAAGCAACAAATTAGGCTATATTTCTCAAGGTTTAACAAGCATTTGAATCACCTAGAAAACAGTTAAGGTATAAATTTCTGAACCGTCTGCCCAGAGTTTTTAAAGTAGCAGGTTTGGTATGGGTTTGAGAATTTGCATTTTTCTTGAATTGCTGCAGCCCTGTAAACTCTACTTTGAGAAGCACTGAGTTAGGTCTCCATTACCTCAAGATAAAGCAAAACATGTGGTTTGACTTAGCTTTACCCACCTACAGATCCAATATCAGGTTTTTATCTTACACCCAGGAAAAATGCACCCCCTTTCCCAGTGCTTTCAGTGAGCTTGCTCTAACCCAGTACCTTGGGCGAAGCATGGCATTTTAATAATTTTAGACCTCCCTAATGTGGAGGAGAAGCTTACTTAGGGTCCCTCGTGTGGTAAAGGGAAAAGAAGATCGTCTCACTCCCTCATGCACTGCTCCACATCAACTCTCAGACATCTCTCCTTCACACAAGGAGCAAATAATCTGTGTGACTAAAGTAGACCTAGAGCTCAATGCCCCCTGATTGTTTTGCATCACTAGAAGAGGACATGCATGGTTCTGTGTGCACTAGTGAGTTCCCTCTGACCAACCACCATCTGCTGTGGCTTTTGCCTCCCAATTCCTACTGATAGTCATGGACTTCCTTCTACATACAGTCCTTCCTAAACAACAGAGGAGAGGTACACTGGAAAATTGTATGATTAATACTTTAAGACAGACTTAAGTTCTTACTGTTTTTGGAGGAAATATGGTTGGAAGTACCCCACAATTACTAAGTTTTCAATGATATCTTTCCTCATCGATGATTTTCTACATTCCTGGCCCTATATGGTCTCATATAGTAAGTAGTCATTGAGGTGTGTACATTTAATACTCTCTGTATATTATTTTTAACACGTTAATGTATTTCAAAAACTTTTTTAATGAACATTATTTTTACTTTAAATATTTTGCCCAATTTTTAGTTATTCCAACTTTATCCTGTGCTAAGGGAAAAAGTCTACAAAAGTCTTTAAAGAATTTGTTCTAACGATAGTATATTTCCTATCATATAGTATTTGCTTTATTCAGTACTGATATATTTTGCTTGAGAAATAGGTATTTTTTATTGTACAAATATTTGCTCTAATATGCTTCCATTTATTTCAACTGAAGAAAAGCAATGGAAAATTTGCATTAACTTCTGATAGTTGGAAAAAACTAAGTGCAATTATTTCAGAGTGCTTAATTTGCCTTCATTTATTCCCATGGCTCATTTAAAATGCAATTGTATTTTAAATATTTATGTAAGAGGATGGAGTAATAATATGAAGGGTGGGTAACTTGCCATGCATGCAGCTGACTTGTGTTTTCTCCCATGAGCCCTCCTCAGGAGTGATCTGTGAGAGGAGAACCAGGAATAAGCACTGAGAACCTCTGCATGTGGCCTCAAAACAAAATAAAAATTAAAAAAATACATTTATGCAAGCATTCTTATCAAATTTAAAAAAGGAGATGGGCCGAAAACAAGTAAACAATAGTTTCACAGACAGTTGCTATATTTTTTTTGTTCTAGAATACATCATGACAAAAAATATCTATGCTGTAGAGAACAGTTGTTTAATAGCTTCAAAAGAAATCTGTGCCAGCAGCAAACTGACAGGATAATCACACGAGTGTCAATGTCTTTCAAAAGCCTGAGGTTTTGTGACCAAATCAAGTGCATTTTGCTTCAGTGATGGCAAAAAGCTTCTATTATCTTCATGCAGAGTTAATTTGCTTGGGTGAGCTCCAGTGAATGCAATGTTCTTTTAGGGTTGGTCCTTTCTAGCATCTATAAACAAGGATTTCATTAAGCTCTACTATTTTTTTAAATTGTAGAAGTACATAAGAACACCTAGACAAAATGATTTATAATTTAAAAAAGAACTTCTGAAAATCCATACACAAATAACAAACAACTTATTAGAAAAAAAATTTTGGAAAGAACAAGCAATTCACAGAATTAAAATTAATCAGGCATTTCAGAGAAATTATGGACAACCTATTCATAATGAGGGACAAACAAATTATATAATCCAAAACTATGGTATGCTTAAAAATTATTTTTATGGATTTATTCTACTTAAAAATATTGACACCTGGGCATAGGATATATATATATATATATATATATATATATACACACACACAGATATATATGTACAGAAGCATGTATAAATATGTGTAAAAATACCAGTATTATTTTTATAACATTTTAAAAGGGTATAATCAGATTCCCCATCAATATAAAAATGATTTTAATTGGGAGGTAGCATAGTAGCATGCCAGGAATGGTTTAAAGATTATGAGAGTTCTCTCTGTGCCAGCATATAAAAGCTCCTCAAAATACAAACTAAAAGGATAAAAGCAAAATGTAGAAAATATGGAGTATCAATCCACATATGCAGTGAAAAAAGTACTGCAGGCAGGTTTTGCATGTGTATATATAAGAAAGCAAGCACATACATATGAGGACTTATTTTTGTTATTCCTGTTATTTATTTCTGTTATGGACTTGAGCTGAATGATCATAGGAAGAATGAGACTTTGTATAATTTACAAATTCCATATACTTCCAAACTGCTAAAACTTTTTTTAAAATTCAGGCACTGTGATTTATATTACTGTTAATAAGTGTTTCAGGCATACAGTGCTCCAGCATCACACTCAACGCCAGAGTGCTAGTGTCCATCAATTCAATGTCAGTATCTCCAGAAACTCTTCTATTCCCCTTACCTCATGGGAAAACTTAGTTCTGCAGATCAACCTGGGGCCTATTAATGCTGGCCCCTTTTAATTCTTTTACTATATTATTATTATTCCATATAAGAGACACATTATTCTATATTTGACCCTTTTCCTTTGACCTACTTTATTCAGTATGATACCTTCTAATTTTATAGAGCAACGAGGTGCAAAATTGCATTTTACAGTTGAATAGTATTCTATTGGTTAACAATATTACAATTCTTTTATCTACTCACTGTTCTTTGGGTATGTATTTCCCTGATGGTAAATGATGAAAGCTTTACTAACATTGGCAATCTCTGTATGTCTTTGAGTATGTGTCTGTTTGGCTCTTTTCCTCATTTTTTGATGGGTCTTTTTGTTGCTGTTAAGTTATAGATCTTTGATACTATACTTTGTATCAAAGATACAAAGTATACTTTGATACTCTTTGTCAAATGCCACATGGTATGTGAATAATTTCTCCCTGTCAATATGATTTTTAAATATTAATCAAAGTTGTTTATTGTTTTTGTCATTTTTACTACATAAATCATCTTAATTTGATGCACTTCTTTTAATTTTTCCTTCTATTTTCTTGACCAATTGAAATTAAGAAATTAAAGATGTCTCAAGAGTCAATATCAAATAGAATTCTTTGTTTTTCTCAGCTATTTATGAATTAATTCTAAATTAACTTTTGTGTACACAGTAAGACAGGTCTCTGAACTTTCAATTCTCCATTGAGTTAACAGTCTACCTTTATTCCAGCACCACACTATTATGATTAGCATAGCTTAAAAATATAATTTAAAATAAATATAATAAAAGCCTCCCACTATATTTTTATTCCCCAACATTGCTTTGATATTGAAGGATCTTGATAACTTCTATAAATTTTAACATTTAAGTTCCATACACTTAAAGAGCATCATAAAAATTTTTATGAAATTCGCATTGTATCTGTATGGTGCTTTTGTATGATGGTTATTTAACAATATTAATCATTCCAATTCATGAGCAAGGAATTTTTATGTCCTTGTGTCCTCTTTTATTCATTCTAATAGTGACATATTTTAATAAGTATTTTATCTCCTTTGTTAGATTAATGCCTATGATTTTAGGAGGCACAATTATGAATAGATTTATTTTTATTTCTCACTCTTCTACTTCATTGTTTACATATACAACTTCCCTGGATTTCTGTATGTTGATATTGTAGTCTTCCACTTTACCATATAAGTTTATATGGGGGTTAGTGTTTGGGTAAAGTCTGTAGGGTTTTCTAAGCATAAAATTTTAGGGTTTCTAAGCATAAAATTATGTCATAGGGATAGTTTGACTTTTCCAATCTAGGTTCTCTAAATATCTATTTCTTGCTTGCTAAGAAAAATAGTAGAGAAAGTATAAAACGTTGCTTTCCCTGATTCTGGAAGAGAAATTTTCTTTTCCATTTTTCTTTTTTCCCTTTTTTACTGTTTATAATTATATTAGTCATGGGTTTGTGGTAAAAGGTTTTCATTTTCTCAGTCCATAATCCTTTGAAAGTGAAAATTAGTCACAAACAGAAAGATGGGGAACCTATCAACTCTCCTCTGGCCCCTGGAGAAGATACATTTGCATCTTGTTTGGTGCAGCCAGAACCTTCCAGAGCAGCCCCAGGATGCCACTCTTGGGCAGATGGGCAGATCACACTTGGGCAGATTGTGAGTGTCTGGCTGTAGGTCCTCACCCACCAGGTAAGATCTGGAAACACTTATTTGCAACAGCCCCAAACACTTCTATACTGGCGACCAAACAGCCTCTAAGGTTCCATGGTGGGGTGACAGACAAGTAAACTTGCCTAAACCTGCATACTCAGACAGACAGACATACTTGATTTTGCCTAACACAAGCAGACCAAGATGGTCTAGAACTTCAACCGCAGGTCAGCCAAATAATTCCTACTAACCCACATCAGGCACAATAAAGAAATGTAGAAACCTTTCTAGACTGATTGATGGTGCCAGAAACTGGGGAAAGGCCCAACCACAAAGGACCTCTCAATTGAAACCCAAGCACAAAATTTGTTAAGTGTACAACTGTACCTCATGGTGTCTCACTAATAAAAATTAAAAAAAAAAGATTTAATCAACAACAACGATAAAAGATAAAACAAAAGGACAATGGTTAGGCAGTAGAAAATAATAGAAGAGAACTTAAGTCATGGAAGACAGAAGATGTCACTGAGCTGAAGAGAATAACAAAACTAAAAGTAACAACGAAGGATTATAAATCAGCACTATAAGAAAAATCGAGTGTCTCTGACAGATGGTAAATAAAAAATCAAAGAAACAACAATAACAGTATATATAGAGAGAATACACTCAAAGAGGTGGTAACATATAAATGTATTTCAATAACTTCATTAAATCTCAAAGACTTTAACTCACCAATCAAAGGCACAGAGTGGATTGATGGGTCAGAAAATTGAAACTAACACTCAAGATATGCAAGGCAATTGCTACTAGGCCTGAGGAAAGTTATGATATTAACACAACGGTAGCAGGAGGCTTCAATATCATTCTCTCAATATTATATTTATGAACTAGACATAAAATCAGTAAGGGCATCACTGTCACTGTCACTGTCACTCTCATCCCGTTGCTCATTGATTTGCTGGAGCTGGCGCCAGAAACGTCTCCACTCGTCCCTGTCACATGCTAGTGTAGCCTGATGGCATATTAGGAGCTCTTTCAGAGTCAGGGGAATGAGCACCATCATTGTTACTGTTTTTGGCATATCAAGTATGCCAGGGGTTGTTTGTCAGACTCTGCTGTGCGTGCGAGTGGGATACTCTCAGTAGCTTCCAGGCTCTTCAAGAGTAATGGAGGCTTTTTTTTTATTAGTGAAACACCATGAGGTACAGTTATAGACTTACAAATTTTTGTGCTTGTGTTTCAGTTATACAATGATCAAGTACCCATCCTGGGGCAGCGTCTAATCACCTTTACAGGTTTTGCCAGTCCGGCATATATGCAGGCAGGATATTTTTGGTAGGCTGCCAGGTTCTCTGAGAGTGAAAAGTAGACAATAAGAGGTCGCATAGACAATAAGATAATAAGACAATAAGACAATAAGAGGACAGTAAGGGCATAGGAGCACTAAAGGAAGGAATGAAAGAGCTGTGCTTACTAGACATTTATAGAACTCTATTCCATAAAAATTTCTTATAAATTTTTTTAGAGCAACTAGGTAATTCTTCAGAATTGACCTCATCTGGGTCACAAAATAAGTCTAATTAAAATTAAAAAATTCGGAATATGATGGGCTGGAGCGATAGCACAGAGGTAGGGCATTCGCCTTCACGTGGCCAACATGGCCGACCCAAGTTCGATTCCTCTGCCCCTCTCGGAGAGCCTGACAAGCTACTGAGAGTGTCTCGCCCGCACGGCAAAGCCTGGCAAGCTCCCCATGGCGTATTCGATATGCAAAACACAGTAACAAGAAGTCTCACAATGGAGACGTTACTGGGCTCGCTCAAGCAAATCGATGAACAATGGGAGAACAGTGCAGTGCAGGAATATGATATATCTTCTGGAAACTAATGACAAGCAGAAATCTGAAAGAAACTCAAATAGCTGGATTTTGAATAAAATACTCCTTAAAAACTACTGGTCACGGTCACTGTCCTCCCATTGTTCATCGATTTGCCCGAGCGGACCCAGTAACGTCTCCATCATGAGACTTGTTGTTACTGTGTTTGGCATATCAAATACGGCATGGGTAGCTTGCCAGGCTCTGCCGTGTGGGCGAGATACTCTCGGTAGCTTGCCGGGCTCTCTGAGAGGGGCAGAGGAATCGAACTCGGGTTGGTCATGTTGGCCGCTTGTAAGGCAAACGCCCTACCGCTGTGCTATAAACAACTACTGAATCAAAGAAAAAAAATAAAAGGATTGCTGAATACAAATGAGAATGAGGACATCTTCTATCATAAGTTATGGAGATCAACAAAAGCAGCACTTAAAGTGCACCCAAGACTAGAGGCTTTCACAAGGAAGCAAAAATATGTGCAAATAAATGGCCTAATGGCTAAACACAAGAAGTTATAAAAATAACAAAGGTAGCCCAAACTAGGAGGGAAATGGTAAATATTATAGCATAGATCAATGATAAAGTAATCAAAAGCAGAATACAAAAGTTGAATGAAACTAATATCAGATGTCTTTTAAGTATACAGAAAGACTTCTGGCGAAGAGCGAGCCTCAGACACTCAGGGATGGAATAACAGCAAGAAGGCTTACATGGGACTGTGCTTGGGGCTGTGAGGGGGATGCAGTTGGAATGGGGAGTGTTTTTAAATGATGTGATTTCTGTGTGCAGAGTTATAAACTGTAGAGAGAGATGAAAATGGAAAGATAATGAAATTGTGTTTGTAGAAATGACTTCTAGGTTAAAAGACCAACTCTGAAGTGGGAGGGCTGTAGCTAGACTTCTGACAGCTGGAAAGTCATCTTTACAGGAAGTTCATGTCCTGTCTTTCAATCTAGAGAGCTAAGATTGTCACTGCTCACTGTAGCATAAACCTTGTCACCTCATGCCACTCCCTTGTCTTCTTGTAGCAGACATCTTTGTCTCTATTCTATTTTAGTCCTGCTACTCTTTCTGTCTCCATGGGGCTCTTTCAAGGGGGGGCATAAGAAAGATCTAGATCTGCTTCCAGTCTGTTGGATCTTGGATCTATTACTCTCTCATCTCATTTTTATCCTTTAAACAAATTTAGTGAAACATCTCCTGGAACAGCAAAATCATTTACACATTTCAAAAATCAGAAGAATAAAGGTGTGATAAACATAATATCTCCCATCTAAAGGTAGTTCCCATTTTCCACTCCCAGTCAAAGTGACGATAATTAATATCTTGTTTATTTTTTACAGAATATTATGCTTATAAATATAACGCTCATATTTTTATTCATATCATTTTGTAATGTAGATGGGGACATACTAAATGCATTTAGTAGTTTTCTTTCTTCATTTAAAATATATCTTGAGAATGTTTGTTGTCAATAAAGAATTGTGTTTCTGTTTTTTCTTTACAGCTGTAGAATGGCTTAATATTAAGATAGACATATCTCGGAGAGCCCGGCAAGCTACCGAGAGTATTCGATATGCCAGACACAGTAACAACAAAGTCTCCAATGGAGACGTTACTGGGCCCGCTCGAGCAAATCGACGATCAACGGGAGGGCCTTTACCTTTACCTTTACCTTACCATTCTGCCAAGAAAGATTCAGTTATTTTTAAATATTTTGCTATTGCATATTAGACTTCAATGAAATATCTTGTATATAACATTTACCCATGTGCAAGAACATTTTTAGGGTTAAATTTTGGAAGTATAATTGCTGAGTCACCAGAAACTGTCACCTTTTTTAATTGCTCTAATTTATCCTGTGACCAATGCATGTAGTTCCAATAGCCTAAGAAAGCTCGTTATTTAATGCTTTGGATATTTTGCAGATGAAGAAAAGAATCTGAATATAGTTTTAAGTATTTTAATTCATGATATGTATATACTCATTATATATATATTGGCTGGAGCGATATATGTACATATGTACATATATATGTATATATATATATGTAATTCTTAAACAAAGCAAACAAAACATAGAAAACACACAATACAGTGGAATTTTAATTGAAGGCACTCAGTTTACATGTTAACTTGAAGGATAACAAGTTTATGATGTTTGATTTCTTCCTAAGAATCAGTGACATTGAAAATTTCATACCTGATATTTATTCCTGAGATTATTTTAAAAGTTTTCTTTGGAATTATTTCTACATATTTTGTATTAATTTGATTTTTTTCTTCTATTTTAAAAACCCAGCTCCCGGAAGCGCACGGCCGCAAATGCGGCTGCGTGACATATTATTATCTCATTCTTACTTAGGACAAAATGGCAGGCTACCTACCGAATGTAACCTGCCCACATGGCAGAGTCTGGCAAACTACCCGTGGTGTACCCAATATGCCAAATACCAGTAACAATGATGGGTCTCATTCTCCTAACCCTGATAGAGTGTTTAATATGACACTTATTAAAAAATCTCAGGGCTAGGATGAAGGAGACGTTACTGGGGCCTGCTCGAGGCAATTGACGAATAACAGGATGGTCGTGATCATGATCGTGATTTTAAATTAAATCTCAATATGTGTATAGACATGTATATATTATTATTACTGTATACCTAGATATTTCATTGATTTCTGTATAATAATTTTAGATGCTACTTGTTTTCTAAATTATTTTTGCAATAATTGTTCATTGATAATCTTACTATAAGATATACAATATTTACTTCTGCAACTATTGCTATTTTACTTTTTCCAATGTCTTTCATTGGCCTAGTCATGCTTTTAGTAATGCTAATATCGTGGTAAATACTAATAAGAGTAATAAGCATTATTGGTGACACAATGATATAGTATCTATATCTATGGGGTTGTTTATGATCTAAAATAGCCTAATCAAGGAGAGTTGACATAGCTCACCTTGCCCTTTTGTGATCTTTCTCCAGAATATCCTAGTTTTCATAAAGAGCAAGAAGTGTAAAAGGGCAGATATCTCAAAAGATATATCTTTCAAGATACTGGGCTGCATACTGGAACGTTATTACTTTATCACATTCTACTGGCTAAAAGTTAGTCGGAGATCAGCACAGATGCAGAGAGTAAAAATTATACTTCACTTAGCATTTAAAAGAGTAAAGAATTTTGAAAATTTAAAAGTACTGTTAAAGAGTTGTTACTGTGTTTGGCATATCGAATACATCACGGGTAGCTTGCCAGGCTTTGCTGGGCCCACTAGAGCAAATAGATGAACAACAGGAGGACAGTGTAGTGCAGTGCAGTTAAAGAGTATCTGGAAAATGACCTATTTCACAGGTAGGAAACCAAGACCTAACTGAAGGAAATTCGTGAAAATGATTTCTCAGTGGTGACCCTTCTCAGAGCTGGAGAAACTCAGATTTATTTATTTATTTATTTATTTAATTTGTTTTTCATTGATTTGCTCGACCAGGTCCAGTAACATCTCCATTCTTGAGACTTGTTGTTACTGTGTTTGGCATATTGAATATTGCATGCAGGTGAGATACTCTCGGCAGCTTTTTTATGTAGGGGTACTGCTATTTATTTAGCAACTGATTAGGCTGATTGAATTGTGCATGAACTCCACCTTACATTTTTTTCCATTTTTTATAATTTTATTTATTGGAAATATAATTGCTGAGTCATTAGAAACTGTCACCTTTTTTAGTTGCTCTAATTTATCCTGTGACCACTGTGAGAGCAGATACAAAGCTTTCGGATTTAAGTCTCTGTCATACAATGAAACACCCGTTCCTTCACCAGTGCCCATTCTCCACCACCAAAACCCCCAGTATGCCCCCATCCCATACCCTCCCCCTACCTGTGGGGCAGATGATTTTCAAATTACTCTCTCTCTACTTTGATTACATTCAATATTTTGACAAGACACCCACCATTATTATTTGGGCTTTTACTCCAAAACTCAGATCTGCCAAAAAGGCAACAGTAGACAATTTGTTTTCTATTGCTGGTTAAGAATAGCATATGATGTTGCATGGCTGCAGTAGTGGCCGCGTGATTTTGAAATTCCGAAATTTTAACAATTAAATCTGGAGGGATTTTTCTGCCAAAACCTGCTGGGTTCTGAGATTTGTTCCTGAGTCTCTGGGATCATGGCTATTAAGCAGCTTGATTAGGGGCCAGAGAAGCCATTCGTGGGCGGCGACTCGGGGTCACGTTGGGATGGGGAGGAAAGGGCCGGCTCCACCCCCATCCTGTGAGGCCCCATGTGTCTCATCACTTTGGGCCCAAACCTAAATGTCCAATGGCCTCTGGAAGATGGTGGCCACCAGGCCACTGTTGGAGTACAAGGAGCTTAGGTTTGTCAGGTTGCACCCATCACAGTGCTCCTGAGTCATTCCCATTACTTTGCCTGTAACTACTTCTTTGTGCTCTCTGATTTGCTCAAGTGAGCCCAGTAACGTCTCCATTTTGAAACTGGTTGTTACTTTGTTTGGCATATTGAATACATCACGGGTACCTTGCCAGGCATTTGTTAAAGGTATTTTATTAAAAATAGTCCACTTCCACATATAGATATATGGACTATACATTGCAGAGTTCAGCAAGGTTGCCTATTAAAATTGTCTTCAGTTTTTCAGTTTATCTGGCCATTTCCTTGTTTTTCACTTTGTGCATTTTTCTTATGAGCTTATTTTTATTGTTTTTTCCAAATATTTTGTTAATTTAAATCTGTTTTCTATGTATTGTTTCTTTTCCTGTGCTTAGTTTTCCACCTATTATTTTTTATTGGATTTCATTTGTATTCGTCTAACAATTTTTAGTCAAATGGAACATCACATGTATGAAACCCTATCATTAACAGTATTGTAAATCACAGTGCCTAAAATTTAAATTAAAAAAAAAAAACAGCAAAATGCTTTCAGTCTTGTATACTGTTAGCATAGACTTTTTATTTAAGATTGAACTAATTTCTGAGCAGATTTAGCTGTATCTAATTATTCTGACAAATGATGTTTGAATTATAAAACACTTCACTTGGCAAGAGGAACATTTAGAAGGCGGTGGGAAGGAAGTAATAAAAGTTAGAGCAGAAATTAATAAAATGGAAAATTAAAAAGCAACCTCAAAATATCAGTGAAACCAAGTACTGATTCTTTGTTGTCTATTGTTTGTTTTATTTTGTTTATTTAAATTTTTGCTTTTATTTTTAGTCTATAAGTCATTGTGAATTATAGTCATTCACGGTTGGATTTCAGGTTTATTATGTTTCAACACCAATCCCTTCACTGCCACTCCCTTCCACCAATCTCCTCACTCTCCTCGCCCACCTCTCCCTCAGCCTCAACCTCATTTGTCTTTCACAAGTCAGTCAGCCTCTAAGAAAGTTGCTTTTAGTAGCTGTGACTGTGGTGTAGAATACTGTTACTGATAGTCTTTCCTATATGACACCTGACTAACTTTGAGCTTTCCATCCTCCTCCCTGTTGAATGCTTCTTTCCACCATAGTTGTAGCCACTCCCTAGAATTACTCCCCATTCCCACCTCAAACCCCAAATGGTATGCTTCTACTGAAGAACAGTTCTCCTGTTCTTTTTTACTGTTGTTTTTGGGTATTTGTTAATCCACTTTTATGTTTCTTTAAATCCTCATGAGAGATCATTGAGTGTCCATCTCTCTGATTAACTTCACTCAGTATGAAACTACAGATCAATCCACATAGCAGCAAATTGCATGGTTTTATTTGCTTATTGTGGAATAAAATTCTATTGCATATTTGTACCATAGTTTCTTTATTCAGTCATCTATTCTTAGATAAGTGGGGTTTCTTTAGATTTTGGCTATTGTGAATAATACTACAAGGACATAGGAGTACAAATGTCTTTTCTCCTTTGTTTTGGGTCCTTAGGATATGCTCCAAGAAGTAGAATTACTGAGTCAAATGGGAACTCAGTTCCTAGATTTTTTGAAGAATGTCCATATTGTTTTTCAGAAAGACTGGACCTGTTGACATTCCCACAAGCCATGAATGAGGGTCTGTTTTTTTTTCCCACATTCAAGCCAACACTTGTTACTTTTGTTCTCTTTGATGTGTGCCAGTCTATGTGATGTGAGGTGATAGTTCATTGTTTTGATTTGCATCTCTCTGATGATTAGTAATACAGGGCATTTTTTGTATGCCTTTTGACTATTGCATGTCTTCTGTGAGAAACTTCTGTTCATTTCTTTTCCCCATTTTTTTGGTGGGATTGGATTTTTGTATAGTTCTATCAAAGCTTTGTATATCTTTATATATTAACCATTTATCAGGTAACTGATGACAAATTGTGTCTTTGTTGTATCTTTGTATTTTGATCACAATTTACTTTGAAGTATAGAAGCTTATGAATTATTTGTTTATCTTTGTTTCTGTTTGCTTGACCAATGACATAGACTCCTTAAAAATTTCTCTAGTTTCAATATAGGAAAGAGTTCTGCCTATATTTGCCTCAATATAACTTGTGAATTCAGGTTTCATATCAAGGTCTTTAGTCCATTTTGTTTTGACTTGTATATAAGCTGTTGTAAAGGGGTCTAATTCCAGAATCCATAGGGTACATTGAAGACAAAGTTGGCAAAACCCTCCACAACATTGAAGTTAATGGTATCTTCAAAGATGTCACGCCACTGGCCAAGCAAGTGAAAACAGAGATAGACGAATGGGACTATCTTAAACTAAGAAGCTTCTGCACCCCAAAAGAAACTGTGACCAAAATACAAAGACAGTCTATAGAATGGGAAAGGATATTTGCCCAATATACATCTGACAAGGGGTTGATTTCAAGGATATACAAAATACTAGTTGAACTCCACAAGAAGAAAACATCCAACCCCATCAAAAAATGGGGCGATGAAATGAACAGAAACTTTCTCAAAGAAGAAATTCGAATGGCTAAAAGGCACATGATAAAATGCTATACATCATTAATCATCAGGGAAATGCAGATCAAAACAACAATGAGATATCATTTCACACCACAGAGACTGGCCCACATAAAAAGAACAAAAGCAACCTGTGTTGGCGCAGATGTAGCGAGAAAGGGACCCTCCTTCACTTCTGTGTGAATGCCAACTGGTTCAACCCTTTTGGAAAACAGTATGGACGATTCTCAGAAAACTAGAAATTGAGCTCCCATTTGACCCAGCAATACCACTTCTGGGAATATACTCCAGAGAGGCAAAAAAAGTATAGTCGAAGCTACATCTGCACTTGTTTGTTAATTGCAGCACTGTTTACAATAGCTAGAATATGGAAAAAAACTGAGTGCCCGAGAACAGATGACTGATTAAAGAAACTTTGATACATCTACGCAATGGAGTACTATGTAGCTGTTAGAAAAAATGAAGTCATGAAATTTACATACAAGTGATACTACATGGAAAATATCATGCTCGCTTCCCCTTGGCGGCTCAGTGGCCATCATCCTTCAGAGGCCATTGAATTGTCAGGTCTGGACCCGCAGTGACGAAAATTGTTGGGCCTCACAGGATGGGAGTGGAGCCAGTCCTGTCCTCCCCACCCCAACAAGACCCCAAGTCATCGCCCACAAACAGCCTCTCTGGCTCCTGATCAAGCTCCTCAATGGCCATTATCCCAGAGACTCAGGAGCAAATCTCGAAACCCAGTGGTTTTTGGCAGAAATCCCTCCAGATTTAAGTGTTAAAATTTCGGAATTTCAAAATCACATGGCCCTACTGCAGACACGCGACATCAAATGTTATTCATAACCAGCAATAGAACACAAATTGTCTACTGTTGCCTTTTCAGCAGATCTGAGTGTTGGGGTAAAATCTCAAATAATAATGGTGGGTCTGGTGTCAAAATATGGAATGTGATCAAAGTAGAGAGTAATGTGGAAATCATCTGCCCCACAGGGGAAGGTTGTGGGATGGGAGTATACTGGGGTTTTTGGTGGTGGAGAATGGGCACTGGTGAAGGTACGGGTTTTTCATCGTATGACCGAGACTTAGAACTGAAAGCTTTGTAACTGCTCTAACGGTGATTCAATAAATAAAATTATAAAAAATGAAAAAAAAGTAAGGTGGAGTTCATGCACAATTCAATCAGCTAATCAGTGGCTGAACAAATAGCAGTACTCCTACATAAAAAAAAAAAAAAGAAAAGAATATATCATGCTAAGCGAAATGAACCAGAAAGAGAGTGACAGACATAGAAAGATTACACTCATCTGGGGAACATAAAGTAACAAAATAGGAGATTAACACCCAAGAATAGCTGTGATAAATACCAGGAGGTTTATTCCATGGCTTGTAGGCCAGCCACACACTCTAGGTGTAAAGGCAGCTCAGAATAGAAGGGAGCATCAAATAAAGGGTGCTGGGAAGGTCCACCTAGGATGGGACATGCATGCTGAAAGTAGACTATAGACGGAACATGATTGCCACCCAATGCCTCTTTTGCAAACCCTAGCACCCCAAAGGAGAGAGAGAACAAAAGGGAGTGCCCTGCCACAGAGGCAGTGTGGAATGGGGGGATGGGGGGTGGTAGGGATACTGGGATTGGTGGGGGTGGAGAATGGGTACTGGTGGAGGGATGGGTACTTGATCATTGTATAACTGAAACCCAAGCACAAAAATTTGTAAGTCTACAACTGTACCTCCTGGTGTTTCACTAATAAAAAACACAAAAAAGGGAGGGGTCTGAGTTCAGATTTTGGATGTGGCTGACCAGTTTTCCCAGCACCATTTGTTGAAAAAGATTTCTTTGTTTCACCTCATACTTTTAACTTCTTTATTGAAGATTAGTTTCAATATATCTGAGAATATGTCTCTGTATTTTCAATTCCTTTCCACTAAGAGTCTTTCCTTACTCGAGTACCATACTATTTTGAGTACTAGATTTATAGTTCAGTTAGAGATTGGAGAGAGTGATGTCTCCCATTTCCTTTTTCTCTAAGATTAATTTGCCCATTTCTTGGACTGGGGCAAGGCAGTGGTGTTATTCTATATGAATTTTAGGAGAGTTTGATCTATCTCTTTAAAATATGCCATAGGTATTTTTTCAGAGATTGCATTGAATCTGTATAATGCTTTGGAGAGCATTGTCATCTTGCCAATGTTAATTCTTCTCATTCATGAACAGGGAATGTGTTTTTATTTCTTCATGTTCTCTTTCATTTTTGTAGGTAGTTTTTTGTAGTTTTCTTTAACCTCTTTTTGTTAAATTTATTCTTAGGTACTTGACTTTCTGAGCTACAATTATTAACAGATTGTTTCCTCTCTTCTGTTTCATTTTTGCATATAGAAAAGTCATGGACTTTTGTGCGTTGATTTTATAACCTCTCAATTTACTATATACATCTATTGTTTCTAGGAGTTTTTTGGTAGAGTTTTTTTTTCTATGTATAGTATCTCTCTCTTTGAAGATGGCATGATAGTTTACTTAGAAAGCACTGGTTCTTTTGAAAAAATGTAAAAAAGATTGACATACATACTATTAGCAAGATTGACAAAGAAAGTAGAAAGCCCTAGTAAATCAAATTAGAAATGAAAGAGAAGGTGCTACAGCAGATAACACAGCATTTTCAGAGATTAGTTTAAAAAATTTTATACCATGAAACAGGACAACCTAAAAGAAATGTATAAATTTTTTGATTACTACAACTTCTACAACTTCCCAAGGCTAAATCAAGAACAAACACCTGAATAAATCAATTACTATCAGAAAATTGAATAATAAAAATTTCTCCAAATCTAAAATCCCTGATCCAAGTAGGTTCACTAGTGAGTTCTTCTAAACATTTTAAATGGTTTTAATTATGTTGAGGACAGTTCCTTAAGCTCCAACTTTATTGGCAGGAATCTTCCTAGAGTGCTGGATTTTGTCAAATGAGTTACTGCTTCTTTCTATTCAAATGATGAGCTGATCTTTATTTTTGCCTTGTAATGATGTAATGTACTCATTGATTGAATTGCATATATTATTAAACTCTCCTTTTATCCCTGCAATGAACACTACTTGGCCATCATGTATGATATTTTAATGTGTTGTTATATTCAGTTGTATATTATTTTTGAGGATTTTTGTATTTATGTTTATCAGAGATATATAGCCATAGTTTTCATTTTTTGAGGTGTAGGATTTTGGTATCAGGGATATGTTTGACCATAAAAACTGTTTGTGAAGATTCCTGTTTCTTAAACATTCTGAAAGAGGCCTGAAAAGTATTTGCAATTGGTCTTCTTTAAAGCCATTTAAAGGTCCACAGAAACCATTGTACTCAATGTTTTCAGAAAAAAAAAGTAAATTAATCAGTAAAGCTGAAAACCAGAAAATAAGAAAGTCAATGAAACACATTATTAAGTCTTTTAAAAATCAATAAAGTTGGCATACTTATAGTAATACTGGTAAACATAAAAATGAAGATAAATTGCCTATAGTATAGTTGAAATAAGATCATAAAACTAAGAAGCTAGAGCTTCCTAAATGGTTAAAGGGAATACTTATGAACAACTTACCCTTATAAAGTGAATAACTGGGAGAAGAATGGAGCAAATCACAAATAAATAAGTTTCCAACAACATAAAATAGGTTATACAAACACTAGCTTTTTTTTTTTTTAAAAAAAGATCTCTTTAGATAACTATGATTTTACTGGTAATTTTTACCAAATACTTAAGAAAGAATTAACATTAATTTTCCAAAACCTATTTCAGAGACTGGGAGAGGAAACACTAAGTTACGTGAAACTTAAACATAACAAAGTTGTCAGAAAAGAGAATGGAGATGGGAGAAATAAACTTTATCCAACTTTTATCTATTTTGAACAGTGTTACAATTAACATAGTAATAAAACTGTCTATTCTGAATATATTTTATTCTGTTATCAATATCCAATTTGTTACCATTTTTTTCTTGGGTTTAGTTTTTTAGTTTAGTTTTTATTTTTTTTTTTCAGCTTTTGAGTCACACACAGCAGTTCTCAGGACATACTCCTGGCTCTCCACTCAGGATCACTCCTAACAGGATTCAGAGAACTCTATGGGTTTTCAGGCACTAAACCCATAAACCCAGGTCAGTCCTATGCAAGGCAAGAGCCCTACCTGCTATACTATATTTCTATCCCCTGTTCCTATTTTTATATCAAAAGTTTATTTGAGACTGGAGATTTATTATAGTAATTAAAGCATAAGCATTGCATACATCACTGCATAGGACACTGCCCTCCCGTTGTTCATCAATTTGCTCGAGCGGACCCAGTAACGTCTCCATTGTGAGACTTCTTGTTACTGTGTTTGGCATATTGAATACTCTCGGTAGCTTGCCAGGCTCTCCAAGAGGGGCAGAGGAATCGAACCCGGCTCAGCTGGGCTGGCTGCGCGCAAGGCAAACGCCCTACCGCTGTGCTAAATGAACCTTATTCCCAGCATCCTGTAGAGGTCCCTGAGTACTAGTCAAATCATCTAGGTATTTCCTGGCACTGCAGAGCCAGAGCAGGTCCTCATGGAGAGATACAACATTGCACAACATTTCTTGGCTGCCAGGAGTGGACTGGTCCTTAGTCTCTCTGAGAATCAAGTGGGAGATCCCTACAACAAAATGTGATCATCAAGAATGTGATATATATTGATTATTATATGGAAGCTCAAAACTGTGCATTAAGTGTTGAGTGAATTGTTCCTTATTTGTCAGCTAGATCATGTTTATTAACCATGTTTCTGCCATTGCTGATTTTACCTAGTCATTTTGTCTGTTTCTGAGGTAGAATGGAGTTGTAAGTATATTCTATATTTTTTTATTCCTTGTTCAGTTCAGTCAGATTTCACATAAATGTCAAAAGACTATAGAACTGGAAAATTGGTTCACAGAACTGAGTTTACAGGATCTGGTGGTAGAAGTATTAAAGCTGGAATGCCCCATGCTTTGGGGACTTGGGTGGAATAAGGTGGGCTCACTGTTGGTCTGTGTAGAAATGACATATGCGTGAAAATATCACCTACTGCATATCAGGGCACTTCAGTACAGTGTAAAATGTTTTTGAATTTTTATCTACCATAATAATCATATCAGATGTTGGCAGCTGAATAAAGGTCTGGTAGGAGACAGAAAGGGTCCTGTGAAGAAGCCCAAGCAGATCCCAGTTACCAAGATGAATTGCAAACCATCAATGAAAGGATCACTTCTTTTTTCTTGATGGCTGTGATCTGAAAAGAGAACTCTACTATTCACACTGCAAAGTGAAAATATGGTATACAAACAAATAAAAGGCAAAAACTAAAAAAATAAAAACCTCAAAAACACCCAAACCTTATGTTCTGATAGGCATGGACTTTATGCCACAATCTTAATTTAAAAATGCCATTGATAGCATTGTTTTTGAAAATCTGCTTGCTCTAATATTTACTAATAAAACAAGATTGGACACTAGAAAAATATAAAAGAATTAAACTATTGGACTAGAGCAATAGTACAGAGGGTAGAACGCTTGCCTTACACAAAGTTGACCGGGGTATAATCTCTGGCGCTTTATATGATCCCTTGATCCCTAGCAAGGGTGAACCCCAAGCACACAGCAATGCCAGGTGTGGCACAGAAACTGTGGTGGGAGGG
Organism: Sorex fumeus; assembly: GCF_029834395.1. Taxonomy (NCBI): domain Eukaryota; kingdom Metazoa; phylum Chordata; class Mammalia; order Eulipotyphla; family Soricidae; genus Sorex; species Sorex fumeus. Next base: position 10,179,374 of record NW_026606103.1, read on the forward strand.
GGAGAAGGAAAAGAATATCCCTAAAATTAAATTGAATTTGAAAAATTAGTGAATGTCTTGAAATTAAAAGTTTGAAACTCTTAAGAAAATAATAACCAAAGTTATTGAACATAAAATTAATTAAATAGTAGATCACAAGATCATAAAATCTACTATAAGATCAATATAGTCCATTGAGGCAAAAGCAACAACAGAGAGAAAGTATTTATTAAGTAAATATTAATGTCTAGAGACATTAAGAAGATAGACAAAACAAATGTTTATCCATAAACTCAAAGATGCATCTCCCTATCAGAAAGATCTAACAAATACCAAGTCCAAAGAATAATACAAAATGAAAACTCAGTAAAAATCTTGGAAATTTTTAGAACATCACAGGTAAAGACATATGACATATAGAGGAGAGTGAAATACAAGGAAAATTAAGTAAATGCCATCAGATTCTTGGCAGAATACTTCAAGCACAGCGTGGGCAGTTTATCTCTTCAAGATTCTCTGTTCTGTGCTTGCTATCTGGTCTGATTCATGGGGAATGCTGTTTAAATATCCAGCAATGATTAAAAAACAGTTATACACAATATTACAAAGAAATATCTGAACCAGGTGTACCCAGTCATTGACATAGTCGAAATATAAAGAGCAGAGAAAGAATAAAGAGCTTTTGTTAGAATGGTTTGTCCATTTGTCTATTTCTCATATTCCACAATCATCCCTCCGATGTAAATTCCAAATAGCTGGGATCTGAACTATTTGCTGAGACATTTAGGGCATCTTAAGAGTGTGAGGCTTAACTGGTCCTTGTTCAAATCTTTATTCAATCAATGAACCTACTATCTTTTATTATCATCTAAGGGACTTAGGAAATAAGTTTTTAAAAGTCTCATATGTAAGGTAGAAGGCAGGAGAATCTTGAGAGAACTGGTAAGGAACCAGAACAACAGAATATGAAAGAAAATTCTCATCTTTTCCGGTTCATTAAGCATCTGAATGTTCTGCTTTGGCCTACTCTCTCAGACATATTTAGTTTCACTTAGTAAAGGATTCTGTAATGAACTATTTGGAAGCTAGATGTTAATAATAATACAAAAATACACATGCCCCATCATTACTTATAGGTTTGCTTCTTTGTTTTCCAAAAATAAAAAATGTATATTTCCTCTATTATGTATTTTATATAAATTATTGTATATTCACTTCACTTATCACTTAACTTCCCGTTAGTCGTCGATTTGCTCGAGCAGGCGCCAGTAACGTCTCCATTTGTCCCTGTCGCATGATAGTGTAGCCCAATGGCATCTGTTCGCTCCGGGAACATGAAGGGCCTCAAACTGATCGTTCATGATCTTGACGAAGAAGTATGACCATCTGGAAGTTGGGCGGCCACGTGGTCTTTTGACATCCTGTGGAATCCAGTCAGTAACAGCTCTAGTCCAGCGGTCATCTTTAAATCTCATTACGTGACCAGCCCATCTGATTTTAGACACCTTGGCATATGAGACAGCGTCCCTGATTCTTGATCGTCGACGGATGTCAGAACTCCAGATTCTCTCTCTCATTTGAGTGAAACGTGATATTCCAAGCATAGCTCTTTCTATTCTTCTTTGGGAGACCTGAATAGCGTTCTCATCTTGTTTGCGTAGGACAGGTCTCTGAGGCATATGTTAATGCAGGAAGAACAGTGGAATCAAAGAGATGTGCCCGGAGCCGGAGGTTCTTCGTCCTCTTAGCTATTTCTTCGACGTTCTTGAAGGCGTTCCAAGCCGCTCTCTTCCTCCTGCTCAGCTCAGGTGCCAGGGCATTTGTCATGTTGACCTCTCGACCTAGGTACACATAGCTGTTGCATTCGGAGATGGTCATTCCATTGAGAGTGAATGGGGCGTCAGGAACAAGGCTGTTTCTCATAAACATTGTCTTCGTAAGATTCAGCTGTAGTCCTACCTTTCCACACTCACGGTCAAAGTCGGCCAGCATTTGTGCCGCTTGGCTGATGTTTGGTGTTATTAAAACAATGTCATCAGCAAAGCAGAGGTTGTGTAGTTGCTGACCATCTATCTTCACTCCCATTCCTTCTCATTCCAGTCGTCGCATGATGTTCTCGAGGGTGGCACTGAAGAGTTTTGGTGAAATGGTATCACCCTGCCGCACCCCTCTCTTGACATCAACGATCACTTCTTTGTAGAATGGTGAGATCCTGGTAGTGAATCCGCAATACAGCTCACGGAGGATCCTGATGTATTGGGCTTGAATGCCCTGATTGGCTAGGGCTTCAATGACCACTTCCGTCTCAACAGAATCAAAGGCCTTCTTTAAATCAATGAACGTTAAACAGAGCGGCATCTTGAACTCCCGAGAAACCTCAATGAGCTTGGTTATCGTGTGGATATGGTAGATGGTGCTGAATCCTTTGCGGAACCCGGCTTGCTCGATTGGTTGTCCTTCATCTAGTGTTCTGCCAATCTTATTTAGGATGACTCGAGTGAACAACTTGTAGATGACAGACAATAGGCAGATTGTTAATGTATATTAACAATATATTATTTATATACAATATAAATATATTCACTGTCACGGTCCTCCCATTGTTCATCGATTTGCTCGAGCGGGCCCAGTAACGTCTCCATTGGAGACTTTGTTGTTACTGTGTTTGGCATATTGAATATATCATGGGTAGCTTGCCAGGCTCTGCCGTGTGGGCGAGATACTCTCGGTAGCTTGCTGGGCCCTCCGAGAGGGGCAGAGGAATCGAACTCGGGTTGACCATGTTGGCTGCATGCAAAGCAAATGCCCTACCGCTGTGCTATCGCTCCAGCCCATAAATATATTACTACTGTATAATTGTCACTGTCACTCTACTCCCGTTGTTCATCAATTTGCTCGAGTGGGCCCAGTTACGTCTCCATTGTGAGACTTCTTGTTACTGTGTTTGGCATATTGAATACATCACAGGTAGCTTGCCAGGCTTTGCCGTGTGGGCAAGATACTCTCGGTAGCTTGCCGAGCTCTCTGAGAGGGGCAGAGGAATCGAACCCGGGTTGGCCCAGTCAGCCACGTGCAAGGCAAATGCCTTACCCACTGTGCTATAGTACTATATTGTATATAATTATATATTGTATTTAGTATATATAAAGCTTATATTTCCTATTTGGTTTTTTTGATCAAACATGTGACAAAAATCCCAGATCCCGGACATCTTATTATCTCATTCTTGCTTTGGACACCTGGCAGGCTACAGAATATAACCTGCCCACACAGCAGAGTCTGGCAAACTCCCCATCGCGTACCCAATATGACAAATACCAGTAACAATGATGGGGCTCATTCTCCTAACCCTGTAAAAGCTTTGAATGTGGCACTTTTTAAAATCTCAGGGCTAGGACAAAGAAGACTTTACTGGTGCCTGCTCGAGGCAATTGATGAACAACAGGATGATCGTGATCGTGATGTGACAAAAAATATTGAGGTTTGAAGATAACTAATTTATGCTTTGTTTACCCTTTAATTTTTCTCCTCTAGCATCTTTTCTCCTTATTTCTAACCTCTCTCATACATTTAATTTCTCCTTTCACGTGAACCCAGTCCAGTGCTCTGAACCCTGGAAGTTCTCAACTAAACTGCTTTTTCATCTTTACTTTCCTCTGGATGGAAAAAAAAACTAAAGTTCTCCTGTCTCTAGCAGATGCCTTGAAGAGTTTGGCAACACACTTGTAGAGGACTTGGGAGACTTACCAAGGAGATAGAGGGCTCCTTCCTTTACCTTAATTTTCTATTTTGAAACTGTCCTCAAATTCCCCCCTGCCCTAAGAAAGAGGGAGAGAGCAAAGCTGAATCGTGTTTCTGCTTAAAATCATATAAATCTGATTTTTCAATTATTTTTTCAAGTTTTTCTCTGGCAAATGTAACCAAATAAGTTCATGTAATTCAGTTCAGAGACCAAGGCCATTTTCCATTATAAACAGGCCAGCGCTGTGAGTGATTAGAAAGTTTCCGAGAAGGAGAGGACTGTTTCATGCAAATTGGACTTAGCACACGCTTTGACTTCAAAAGGCAAAGCTGATGGTTAAGTGAAGAAAAATTATTATATTGTAATTAAGCAGAAAGTGGCATATTTTGTTCAGATGAACAGAATTGTTTTGGTGCTAAAGCCATTCTTTGTTTATGCTTTCTGTGAGCAAGCAGGCAAAACGAAGAAAGATTAATCACATCCTGAGAAGTTCTGGTCCAGTTCTGCTAAGTGAGGTCCAGGGACTGACTGTCAGCCTTCACACACTGGGTAAATGCTATTAATGAAGAGTTTTCAGGGCAATGTAAATGGATTCTATCCGTAAGTACACTTTCTGCTTCAGTTGAAATACACAAGGAGATAGATTTTTTATGGGCCTACATGTTTATACTGTTACTATCATAATTCTAGCTCCTGCTCCGCTGAGACCATGAGTTGCCTCCCATGAGCAGCTCTCTGACACGGCCATGGCCCCAGAGGCACACAACCCTAATTCGGAACTCAGCAGCTTTTGGCAGAAATGTGAATGAACTATGCATTAAGCTACAGTGCCATTTCCCTGCCCCCTTCCCCCGGAGGAAAAGGGTGTCTGTTTCTTCTGCCTCCACTGCGCACCTGCCCTCCGCGCAGCACAGTTGTCACCACCTCAGAGCTTATTGGACAGCCAGATATGAGCCAGCAGTCATGGGGCAACTGCAGCCTCATGGGATGGTGGGCAGAACAGGCACATCCTTCCCACCCAGCCAAGACCACGAGGTGCCCCCTATGAGTGGCTCTCCGGCATGGCCATGGACCCAGAGGCACACAAACCAATCTTGGAATTATGCAGCTTTTGGCAGAAATCCCTCCAGACTTAATTAGTAAAATATCAGAAATCCAAAATCATGTGGCCACGATAGCAGCCGTGCAACATCATGTGGTCCTCATAACTAACAATAGAAAACAAATTACTTCACGATGCCTTTTCAGCAGGTCTGATTGTTGGGGTAAAATTCCAAATAATAATGGTGCATCTTTTGTTGAAATAATGAATGTAATCAAAGTAGAGAGAGAGTTACGTGGAAATCATCTGCCTCAGAGGCATGGGGAAGGGTGGGATCGGGGTATATTGGAGTTCTTGATAGTGGAAAATATGCACTGGTGAAGGGATGGGTGTTTGATCGTTGTATGACTGAAACGTAAACTAAAAGCTTTGTAAATAAATGCATTTTGAAAAAAGATTAAATCATAATTATATATGTTTTTTTCTATGTGCATCCACATGCACACTTATAGCATGCATATATATTTTCAGGTGCATGATCATGTGCAGAACATATGTGTATATATATCTTTTAATTACATATCAAATATACTATAACATATAATTAAATATTAAATATATTCAATTTATATATTAATCCACATTGTATTGGCTTAATCCATATGGACTATCTATTATAGTAAGGTAAGGTAAGGTAAAGGCCCTCCCGTTGATCATCGATTTGCTCGAGCGGGCCCAGTAACGTCTCCATTGGAGACTTTATTGTTACTGTGTCTGGCATATCGAATACATCACGGGTCGCTTGCCAGGCTCTGCCATGCAGGTGAGATACTCTCGGTAGCTTGCCGGGCTCTCCGAGAGGGGCGGAGGAATTGAACTTGGGTCGGCCATGTTGGTTGCGTGCAAGGCAAACGCCCTACTGCTGTGCTATTTATTCTCTTACATTTCTGGAATCCAGAAGTCTATGTGGTTGTCTGTAGAGCTAGCTCTGTCCAGAGACTGTGGGAAGATTCATCCCTTGAATTCCCAGTGGCCATCATAATTTCTTGACTCGTGTCCTTAGTACTCCAATCCAGCATCATGTTGTCTTCACTTGAAATACATTCTCTATCCTCTTATTAGAATATTCATGATTTCATAGGGTAAACTTTATAACCCTGAATAATTTTTCCCCTCAAAAACTTAATTGCATTTTCAAACTTAATTTTTTCTGTATAAAACAGTATTTACAAGTTCCAGGTTTATATTTGGGGCCATTACATGATAATGTGGGTTGGAGTGATACCACAGCAGTAGGGTGTTTGCTTTGCATGTGGCTGACTGGGCCAACCCAGGTTCTATTCCTCTGCCCCTCTTGGAGAGCCTGGCAAGCTACCGAGAATATCTTGCCTTCATGGCAAAGCCTGGGAAGCTACCCGTGACGTATTCAATACACCAAACACAGTAACAACAAGTCTCACAATGGAGACATTACTGGGCCCGCTCGAGCAAATCGATGAACAATGGAAGGACAGTGCTACATAATAATGTATTTGATTATGTAAAGATAACATGAAATTATTATTTGTTATCTATGAAAGTAACAGGAAAAACCAATAGATGCCCAAAATAAATGACTTCACATATAATATAGATCTCTGTCTTTTCTTGAAAAAAAATGAAGAGATGTGGCTATACTAATGAAGAGAGTATGTCAAATTCTAAATAGGAATAGAGCTGATGTTAGTGTCATCTGCCCTGTGTAATATTTATCTCTTACCTCCAGCTCACTGTTACCCCCTTGATAATATGTATTTAGACCTCGAGGGTATTTGAATTTGTAATTACTGACTCTAAATCTAGACAGTTTTCCAATATACATTTCACTGTCACTGTATCACTGTCATCCCGTTGTTCAATTTGCTCGAGCAGGCACCAGTCACCTCTCCCTGAGATTTTAGCAGCCTCTCTTTACTCATCCTTCCCCATAGTGCCACATTGAAGGCTCTTTCAGGGTCAGGAGAATGACACCCAGAAATGTTACTGGGTTTTGTCATATTGAATACACCACAGGGAGCTTGCCAGACTCTGCCATGCGGGCAGGATACTCTTGGTAGCCTGTCGGGTTCTCCAAGAGTGAAAACTAGACAATAAGAGGTCACGCGGCCATGCGCTTCCTGGAGCTTGATTTTATAGTTTCTGGATCTTGACCATTGATGGGATTACACGGCGCTGGGGGAGTTGGTGAGTGTAACTGCCTAGCTACTGTAAGATGGGGGATCTGGGTGGAGGAGACCCAGTCCCATCCGAGCAAGTTTGGTGATTTCAACCCCAGGTCCTGCACACCTGGGTTCCTCTGCCGGTTCCTTCATGCATGAGGCTCATCCGAGCATGTGGAGAGTGGTCAGTCTTGAGCATGGCTGTGGCTGGGTTCTGAAGGTCTTCAGCTGCTGGGGCTTTGCTCTGGGTGGGGAGGGACACTCAACCCGCCACCCTCCAAGGGGTCCCAGTGAAGAAATCCAGGTGCAGGGGACAGGAGACATATATATCTTATACAAAACAATGGAGAATTTTTCATGGAGAATGTATATTTGAGCTGGCTCTATAGGTATATCAAGCAGAGCTTCAAGTAGACTGAAGGTAAGGTCATTATAAGGTAAGCAATGCTTGAAGGTTGCAAAGTATTAGATACCTTATGCCTCCTGAACGTCTCTGTAACTCTGACCACAGGACTTCTCTTATATGATATCACTGAACATGGACCTAGAATCAAATGTAATGAGGGAGTCTCACAAATGCCTACTATGACCTTCACTCCATTTACTCTGTATAGAATCAGATGATTGGGGCACGTCAATTCCACAAGATGCTGGAAAGAACAGCGCATTCTTCCCTGAGGAAACTTGTATTCATCAGCAATAATTAAGGTAAAGGTAAAGGTAAAGGCCCTTCCGTTGATCGTCGATTTGCTCGAGCGGGCCCAGTAACGTCTCCATTGGAGACTTTGTTGTTACTGTGTTTGGCATATCGAATACTCTTGGTAGCTTGCCGGGCTCTTCGAGAGGGGCAGAGGAATCGAACTCAGGTTGGCCATGTTGGCCACTTGTAAGGCGAACGCCCTACCACTGTGCTATCGCTCCAGAAATAATTAAGACACATAATAAGAAAAATGATACTCCTTGAATAAGAAAAATTAGAGGTGTGCAGAACGCCCTGGCCAGTGACCAATTCCCCATGTGTGTGCCCCAACCCTGAACCAGGATGGCAACCTGGATGGCAACAGCATCCTGAAGGATCTGAAGCCCACTACCAGTGCCACCCAACTCCCTCCACCAGGTACAGCATGGTGGTGGGTGGGGGGAGCAGCAACTCATGCTGCGTTAGTTTCTTCTTTCCCAGCACTCTGGAATCACATCTCAATCTTCATTACCTAGTTCTGAGGAGAACATCTTGTCTATCCCAAACTCAGTGGGCCAAATTCCACTTCCTTATTCCAATCTCACCAAAATAACAGTGAACACAAGAAGCTGCACAAGTCAAATATTAAAGAACACATCCTCTGAAGCTGCACTAGAGACCTCAAATAAGTCACAGAGGAGCACATGAGAAGAAGGTGGTATTCTAGAGGGGGAAAAAAATTTCCATTATCGACCAAGCTCTCCAGAATTCTATCTTGCAGTGAGAGGGGTACACTGATAGTGAACTGGAGGGTCCCACCTCCATACTACCACCACAACATAAAGAAACATCACAAATCTCCACCACGAGGAGAGTATGAAGAAACGAGTCCAGAAACCTCAACAGGGATTACCCACAAATACTATCTCTCCGATAAAATATTCAGAGATGAAATGTTGAGGATGTTCAATGAACTCAAAGAAATGATAGAACTGCTATCCAGTAAATTAAAAGAGGGCATGAAAGAAACAGTATAAAGTACAGCAAAGAAATTACAGGAAGAAATGAGAGCAGAAATAAGAAAGGTACAAACAGAAGTGTCACTAATGAAGGATTCGGTAGATGAAATAAAAAATCTCAGTAGGTGCCCTCAACAGTAGAAAGACTACAGCCGAAGACAGAATCAGTGAGCTTGAAGATGAGCTGAGAAAGCTTACAGGCAACAACAAACAATGGGAAACAACCTCCACATAGGTCCAGGGAGAGTCAGAGACCTAGGGAATGAATCAAGAGGAACAACATAAGAATCATCAGAGTACCAAAAGGACAGGGAGGCATCCCCAATGAATTAGCAACACTTAAAAATATCATTGCTGAAGTTCACAGGGCTAGAGAATGCAGGCATCCAGATCCTAGGAGCCCAAAAGGTACCAGCTAAAAGAGACCCTGATAAAAACACTCCAAGGCATATCATAGTCAGAATGATGGATGTGGATAGAGACACAATGCTGCAAGCAGCAAGATCAAAGAAGGAAATCACATATAAAGGAGCACCCCTTAGATTTACAGCAGACTTATCAGAGGAAACCTTTCAAGCCCGAAGACAGTGGTGGGATATAGTGAAAAAAAAAACTCAATGAAATGAATGCCTCACCAAGAATACTTTATCCTGCTAAACTCTCATTTAAAGTCGAAGGAACGATACACTATTTCATGGACAAACAACAGCTCAGGAACTTCACTGACTTAAAACCAACCTTAAAAGAAGGGCTAACGGGGATATTGTAAGACAAGACAAACCCCTGGAAGTACAACAAACATCTACAGAAAAATGGCTCAAAACCCCATGACAGTAATCTCTCTCAATGTCAATCGTCTAAATGCACCAATTAAGAGACACAGAGTGGCAAAATGGATTGAAAAACTGAAACCAACATTCTGCTGCCTACACGAAACACATCTGTCACTTGGAGTGCCCCAGAGGAGGGTGGGTGAGAACCCTTCCTACACCAAGGTACCCAGTCCTGGGAGTCGAAATTACCCACATGCCAACCACTGCCATGTTCAAGGCTGCTCCCCACACACTTGGGCTGAGCCTCATGCATAAGTGAAGCTCGACAAAACCCAGATAATGCGGAAATTTGTGACCATGGAGTCTGGGTTCAATGGGACCAGGAGCAGAGATCCTCTGCTTGTTTCTCCCTGTCTCCAGTGTCTGAGGAGTCACACCCATAAGCCACCTCCTGCTGGTGCCAGAGAATCTTGTTATCAGCCACATTCCAGATCGCATGGCTTTCTCTCCCAGAAGGGAACATGACTCCCGCCATAACCATGCCACCGAACTCCATGCCAGGCTGTATTATTTGAGGCGCCCCAGAGAGGGCTTGGTGAGAGCCCTCCCCGCCCCAAGGGACACAGTTCTGGCAGCCACAAACCTCACAACTCAACCACCGCCACGCTCAAAGCTGCTCCCTACACACTCAGTCCGAGTGTCACGCATGAGCAAATGTGTTTCTGGACTGCTGCCAAGCAACACACCATAAGACACCTCTCTTGGACTGGAGTGATAGTACAGAGGCTAGGCTGTTTGCCTTGCACGTGGCCAACCTGGGTTCGATTCCCAGCATCCCATATAGTCCCGCAAGCAAGCACCACCAGGAGTAATTTCTGAGCACAGAGCCAGAAGTAATGCCTAACCATCTTCGGGTGTGACCCAAAAAGAAAAAAAAAAGAAAAAGAAAAAAGACAACCCCTAACCATTATTCAAGAGTACCATACAACATTTGATGGGATTTAAATAGTAGACAACCAATCATAGAGGGAAATATATATATATGTATATATACATATTTTCAGATATATATGTATATATACATATTTTCAGATATATACATATAAAATCTCAAATCACTCAACCTTTAACAACATGTTATGATATCCTAAATAATGTATTAATAGCCCCTGCCAAAATAGAACAATCTTCACACTGTTTCCTTCATGGATACTTTATTGTAGCATTTAAGTGGTTTTACATAACACACAATACAAAATATAATATTTCAGTTCTGCTTGGGACAGAGATTGGTGCTTGGGATGGTAACATCCCAAGTATGGTGGTGGGACGGTATAATGATGGTGGGATTGGTGTTTGAATATTAAATGTAATCAAATATTGTGAACTACCTTATAAAATAAAAAACTTAAAAATAAATAATGAAATAATGAACATAAAGGAAAGAAACACATCTGAACAGTCAGAGCAAACATAGTCTCAAAGTCAAATGATGGAAAAAATTTTTCAAGCAAACAATTCCCTCAAAAAAGTCAGGGTGGCCATAATAATATCCAACAATATAGATTTCAGACTGAGAGAGACTAGAAGGAACAGCGAAGGCCATTTTTTAATAGTCAAGGGATATGTACAGCAAGAAGAAATAACACTCCTAAAATATTTGCAACCAATGAGGGACCGGCTAAATACTTCAAACAACTGCTAGTAGACTTCAGGAAGGACACTGGTATCAACACAATAATAGGTGGAGACTTCAATACCGCCTTATTACCTCTGGATAGATCAATCAGACTAAAACTCAGCAAGAAAGCAGTGGGTTTGAAGGAAAAAATAGAAGAGAAAGGACTAATAGAAGCATACAGGAATTTACACACACACCCCCAAAAAAAACCCCAAATACACATTCTTTTCCAGTGCACATGGAACATTTTCCAAAATAGACCACATTCTGGGTCACAAAATATCCCTCAATAGAATCAGGAATATAGAAATTGTATCAACTATTTTTTAAGACCATGATGCATGAAGATAGACGTTAATCACACACAGATGCGGAGAATCAAATCAAACAACTGGAAATTAAACAACTCAATGTTGAACAGCAAGTGGGTCAGATCAGAAATCAGGAAGAAATAAAATGATACCTGGAAACAAATGAGAATGAAGACATGATCTACCAGAACCTGTGGGATGCAGCTAAAGCCATGTTAAGGGGAAAATTTAAAGCTCTGCAAGCATTTCTCAAGAAGGAAGGACCCACATAAATAACTTGACTTCACAGCTCAAGATCTTAGAAAAGAACCAACAAAAGGAGCTGAAGCCAGGCAGAAGAAAAGAAAAAATAAAACTTAGATCAGAAATTAATGAGGAAACAGCGCAAATCTCCACTATGAGGAGAAGATGAAGAAAAGAGTCCTGAACTCTCAACAGGGGTTACCCATAAATACGATCTCTCTGACTAAGAATTCCGAGATGAAACGCAAAGGATGTTCAAGGAACTACTCAAAGAATCAATGGAGCAGACATCCAGAAAATTAAAGGAAGAAACAAAAGAAATAGTGGAACGGATAGTCAAGAAAATAAAGGAAGAAATGAGAGCAGAAATAAGAAAGCTACAAAAAGCAGTGTCACAAATAAAGAATTCAGTACATGAAATTAAAAACTCAGTGGGTTCCCTCAGCAGTAGAATGACTACAGCTGAAGACAGAATTAATGAGCTTGAAGATGAGTGACAGATATCGTACAGACAACAACAAACAATGGGAAAAGACCTCCAAATAGCTCTACGGCAAATCAGAGAACTAGGGAATCACACTAAGAGGAACAACATTAGAATCATTGGAGTACCAGAAGGACAGGGAGGCAACCCCAGTGAAAAAGCCACCGTGAAAGAAATCGTTGCTGAAAAGTTCCCAGAATTAAAGAATGCAGACATCCAGATCCTAAGAGCCAGAAGGGTGCCAGCTAAAAGAAACCCTAATAAAAATACTCCCAGGCATATCATAGTCAGAATGATAGATGCCGTGGATAGAGACACAGTGCTGCAAGCAGCAAGGGAAAAAAGGAAATCGCATACAAAGGAGCACCTCTAAGATTTTCAGCAAACCTATCAGAGGAAACTCTCCAAGCCGGAAGACAATGTTGGGATATAGTGTAAAAACTCAATGAAATGAACGCCTCACCAAGAATACTTTATCCAGCTAAACTCTCATTTAAACTCGATGGAATGGTACACCATTTTATAGATAAATAACAAATCAGGAACTTCATAGACTCAAAACCAAACCTAAAAGGAAAACTAAAAGGTCTCCTGTAATTCAAGAAGGAAAACACCCATAAGCACAACAAACCCTTACAGAAAGATGACACAAAACCCATGACAATAATCTCTCTAAGTGTCAATGGTCTAAATGCACCAATCAAGAGACACAGAGTGACAATATGGATCCAGAAACTGAAACCAACATTCTGCTGCATACAAGAAACTCATCTGAACAGTCAGAGCAAAAACAGACTCAAAGTTAAAGGATGAGAAACAATCCTGAAAGCAAACAACACCCTCAAAAAATCTGGGGTGGCCATACTAGTTTCCGACAACATAAATTTCAGGTTGAAAAGGATAAGAAGGAACAGCGAAAGCCATTTTCTATTTATCAAGGAATATGTACAAGAGGAAAAAATCACACTCTTAAATGTTTATGAACATTACAGAACCAGGTAAGCGGAACTCTGTGACCTTGAACTCCAGGTTCAGTGGGACCCGGGAACAGAGATCCTCTGCCTGCTCCCAGCAGACCTCCACTACCTTTCCGGAACAAGTGGCTGCTTTGTGGCCATGTGACACATTATAAGACAATTAATACCCATCTTCCAAGATTACTGCATCATAATTGATGGGATTCAAATATGGTTTGAAGAATAGGAACACCTTCAAGTGCAATTAGAGGCCGTACTAAAATTTTGCCTCTAACCCTCTCGGAGAGCCTGACAAGCTACTGAGAGTATCCTGCCCGCACGGCGGAGTTTGGTAAGCTATTTGTGGTGTGTTCAATATGCCAAAATCAGTTAATACAATGGGTTTAATTCCCCTCACCCTGAAAGAGCCACAAATACGGCAGTGTTAAGATGAGGAAGGAGAGGCTAATAAAATCTCAAGGAAGAACTAGGCTGCCAAAATGAAGAAGGACAAAAATGATTGTCTGTACTTTCAATGCACGTATGCTGGCATCAGATGCATCTATCGAGGACCTGATGGTGCAAGCAGGAAAGACCAAGTACGACATCATTGGTTTGACCAAGAAGAGAAGATATCAATCACATCATGCCATTTACGACACTGGAAAAGAACTGTTCCTCAGAACATGCAACAAAAGAGACATCAATGGTGTCAGAGTCCTTGTCAACATGAACTTGGCCATGAGCACTGATTCATTAAAATGCCTAACAACCCGAATTGGATGATTACACTTGAATAGATCTGGCTCATTACTGGTAATTTCTATCTTCATTGTCTATGCACCAAAATCCAATTATGATGAAGAAGAAATTAAAAAGATCTACATGGAGCTGGAGAAGTTCTATAAAGAAGACCACACAATGATCTTCTACAAGATCATTGTAGGTGAGTTTGTTGCCAAGATAGGACCAAGAAGATCAGCCAAAGAACTCCACATCAGGACCCATGGCCTAGAATGGAACGAATAGGGTGAAAGACTATCTGAGTTCATCATGTCGACCAAGATCATCCATGGTAACTCACAATTCCAGAAGGCCAAATCTAAACGTTGGACATGGGAATCTCCTGGTGGACGATTCCACAATGAAACTGACCACACAGTTTTGCCTGACCGATGTCGCTGTTGTCCGAAAATTACAAACCGGATCAGACCATGATAACCGCCGGGCAAAATTTTACTTCACAGAGTGGGGATAAAGGGATGCAAAGTTTTAGAAGAGAGCTCCCAAAATGACCACCAACTGGGAGCTCTTTGACACTATTGTGGCAACATGGGAAGATGCCGTCGTTCACAACATTGAAGAAGAATATAATCTACTGGTTCAGCATCTCGATGATTGTGTGAGAAACACACACACACAGAGAGAGAGAGAGAGAGAGAGAGAGAGAGAGAGAGAGAGATAGCCACAAAAAAGATGCCTGTCTTCAAAAACTCTTAAGCTCATTTGCCAATTGGACTTGATGCAAACCTCAGGAAAACCACAAGTGAATGTCCAAGCTCTCAAAGCAGCGCAGAGAATTGATAAAGGAATACATCCAAGAAAGAGCAGCAGCAGTGCTGGCAGATGCAACAGAAGCTGGGAAAAGCATTTGCAAGACCCGCCTATCCTTCACCAACTACAAGACCAAAATGACCACCCTCTGACGTCCTGATGGATCTATCACATATTCCAGAAGGGCAATGGAGAAGATTATCCATGACTTCTATTTGGATCTCTTTGATAGCCACATCCACCTCCCCACATACCAAATTCCTGAGGATGAATATGTCATTCCCAACATTCTCCCTTCCAAAATCCAACATGCCATTTCATGGGTAAAGAAGCGAACAGCACCTGGCCCAGACCCGAACACCTGAAGAACCTGCCATCAGTACTCATCAATACATTAGCTTGGCTTTTCACACACTACCTGTCTGAAAGCAAGGTTCCATGCCAATAGAAAACCAACAAGACTGTTCTATTGTATGAGAAGGGAGACATCCACAACATTGCAACTATCGCCTGATCTGCTCTTGTCCATTGTCTACAAGCTGTTCAATAGAGTCATCCTGAATAGGATTGGCAGAACACTAGATGAAGACAACCACGCAAGCAGGCCGGGTTCGAAAAAGATTCGGTATGACCGACAATATCCACATGACAACCAAACTCATTGAGGTTTCTAGGGAGTTCAAGGTGCTTCTCTGTCTAACATTCATTGATTTAAAGAAGGCCTTTGGTTCTGTTGAGACTGAAGTGGTCATCAAAGCCCTAGCCAAACAGGGCATTCAAACTAAATACATCAGGATCCTCTTTGAGCTGTATTGTGGTTTCACTACCAGGATCTCACATTCTACATGGAAGTCATCATCCATGTCAAGAGAGGGGTTGGGCAGGCTGATACCATTTCACTGAAACTCTTCAGTGCAACCCTCAAGAATGTCATGCGACGACAGGAATGAGAAGGAATGGGAGTGAAGATAGACAGTCGACAACTACACCACCTCCACTTCGCTGATGATATCATTATAATAACAGCAAACATTAGCCAAGCAACACAAATGCTGTGCATGCGGGCCAACTTTGACCATGAGTGTGGAAAGGTCGGACTACAGCTGAATCTCATGAAGACAATGTTTATGAGAAACAGTCTTGTTCCTGATGTTCCATTCAATCTCAACAAAATGAACATCTCCTAATGCAACAGTTATGTGTACCTAGGTCGAAAAACCAGCATGACGAATGACCTGGCACTTGAGTTGCGCAGGAGGAAGAGAGAAGCTTGGAACGTCTTCAAGAGCATCGAAGAAATAGTTAAGAGGACAAAGAACCTCCAGCTCTGGGCACATCTCTTCAATTTCAGTGTTCTTCCTGCGTTAACATATGCCTCAGAGACCTGGGCCCTATGAAAACAGGATGAGAACACTCTTCTTATCTCCCAAAGAGGAATTGAAAGAGCTTTGCTTGGAGTATCACATTTCACTCAAGTGAGAGAAAGAATCAGGAGTTCTAACCTCAGTCAACGATCAAGAATCAGGGACATCTCATTTGCCAAGGCGTCAAAAATCAGATAGGAGGACATGTAATGCAATTTGGAGATGACTGTGGGACTAGAGCCATTACCGACTGGATTCTATGAAATGTCAAAAGGTCATGTGGTCACCCACCTATGAGATGGTCAGATTTCTTTGTCAAGACCCTAAACAATCAGTTTGAGGCTCTTCATGTTCTTGGAGTGAGCAGACGCAATTGAGCTACACTAGCACACGACACAGACGAATGGAGACGTTACTGGCTCCCGCTCAAGCAAATCAATGAGTAACGGGATGTCAAGTGATCAAGTGACAAATGTATATGCACCTAATGAGGGACCAGTTAAATACTTAAAACAACTTCTAAAAGATTTTATGGAGGACATTGCCAGCAATTTAATAGTAGTCAGAGACGTCAACATCACTATATCACCTCTGGACAAATCAACAAGTACAAAACTCAGCAAGGACACACTGGCTTTGAAGGAAGAATTAGAAGAGACAGGGTTAACAGACCTATACAGGGCTTTACACACCCCCCAAAAAGAATACACATTCTTTTCCTGTGCACACGGAACATTCTCTAAAATAGACCACCTGCTGGGTAACAAAACATACCTCAATAGAATCAGGAAGATAGAAATTGTATCAACTATATTTTCAGACCACGATGTATGAAGATAGAAGCGAATCACACACCAATGTTGAGAACCAAATAAAACACCTGGAAATTAAACAACTCAATGTTGAACAATGAGTGGGTCAGGAAGGAAGTCAAGGAAGAAATCAAAAGATACCTGGAAACAGATTAGAATGAAGACACGAACTACCAGAATCTATGGGATGCAGCTACGGTCATGTTAAGAGGAAAATTTATACCTTAGCAAGCATTCCTCGGGAAGGAAGAAAGGGCCTATAAAGATAACTTGACTTAACAGCACATGATCTTAGAAAAAGACCAACAGAAGGAACCCAAAGCCGACCGAATGAAAGAAATAATAAAACTCAGAGCAGAAATTAACTACATGGAAACCCCCCAAAAACCGAAAGGACAGTGAAACCAAGAATTGGTTCATTGAGAAAGTAAATAATATTGATAAACCTCTAGCAAAACTCACCAAGATTGAAAGAGAGAAAACCCTAATAAACTGAATCAAAAATGAAAAAGGAACATCACAACAGAAACCAGTGAAATTCAAAAGATCATCAGAGACTAGTTTGAGAGTCTCTATGCCACGAAAAAAGAGAATCGAGAAGAAATGGATAAATTCCTAGATTCCTACAATCTCCCAAGATTGAGCCAAGAAGACTTGGAATATCTTAATAGACCCATTATAATATAAATTAAATAGAAACCGTAATCAAAATCCTTTGCCAAAAAAATCCCAGGCCCATATGGATTCACTAGCGAATTCTTCCAAACATTTAAAGAAGACCTGTTGGCAGTTCTCCTCAAGCTTGTCCAGGAAATTAAAAAAAACAGGAACTATCCCAAACAGCTTTTATTAAGCACATATCTACCTAGTACCAAAAGCAAAGACACAACTAACAATGAAAATTACAGACCAATATCTCTGATGAACACAGATGTGAAGATCCTCAACAAAATATTAGCAAATAGAATCCAACAGCTAATCAAAAAGATCACACACCACACCAAGTGGAATTCATCCCCAAAAAATGCAAGGATGGTCTAACATTTGGCAATCAATCAACGTAAATCCATCATATCAATAAAAGTAAAGATAAAAACCATATGATAATATCAATAAATGCAGAGAAACCATTTGACAATATCCAACACCCATTACGATGAAAACTCTCAACGAAATGTGCTTAGAAGGAACCTTCCTCAAGATAGTCAACGCCATCTATGACAAACCTATGGCAAGCATTATCCTCAATGGGGAAAATTAAGGGCCTTCCCTTTAAGATCAGGGACAAAACAAGGATGCTCAATCTTGCCACATCTGTTCAATATAGTACTGAAAGTACTTGCAATAGCAGTTAGTCAAGAAAAAGATTTTAAGGGCATTCAGATAGGAAAAGGAGAATCAAACTCTCACTATTCGCAGATGATATGATTCTATATCTAGAGAATCCTAAAGCCTTTACCAAGAAACTCCTAGAAACAATAGAATTGTACAGTAAAATTTTAGGCTATAAAATCATACTCAAAAATCCACAGCTTTCCTATACACAAATAATGAGACAGAAGAAAGAGACATGAAGAAAGCAATCCCGTTCACAAAAAAGCAAACCCTTTCCCAGAAGATCAAGAACCTCAGAATCCGCCTAACTAAGGAGGTAAAGGACCACTAGAAAGAAAACTAAAAAAATGCTACTCTATGAAATAAAAGAGGACATGAGGAAATGGAAACATATCCCCTGATCATGGATAGGAAGAATTAAAATGGTCAAAATGGCCGTACTCCCCAAGGCACTATATAAATTCAATGCCATAAAATTCTCTAAATAAATGGATCAAGTACTCCTAAAATACATTTGGAACAACAAATGCTCACGAATAGCTACAGAAATTCTTGGGAAAAATACAATGGGAGGCATCACCCTCCCCAACATCAAACTCTACTACTAAGCAGTAACAATTAATTCAGCTTGGTACTGGAACAAAGGCAGAGCTGCATATCAATAAAATAGGGTGTAATATCCCTACAGACAACCCCAAATGTATGAACATCTAATCTTTGATAAGGGAGCAAGCAATCTGAGGTGGAGCAAGGGAAGCCTCTTTAACAAATGGTGCAGGCAAAACTGAACAACAACATGCAAAAAGATGGACTTAGACCTCGACTTAACACCATGCACAAAAGTCAGATTAAAATGGATTAAAGACCTCAACATCAGACCAGAATCCATAAGGTGCAGTGAAGACAAGGTCAGTGAAACCCTCCACAATATTAAGGCTAACGGTATCTTCAAAGATGACATGCCACGGACCAACCAAGTAGAAACAGAAATAGACAAATGGGATTATTTTAAACTAAGAAGCTTCTGCATCGCAAAAGATACAGTGACCAAAATACAAAGACAATCTAAAGAATGGGAAAGGATATTCACCCAATACCCATCCAATAAGTGGTTGATATCAAGGATATACAAAGCACTAATTGAACTCCACAAGAAGAAAACATCCAACCCCATCAAAAAATGGGGCAATGAAATAAACAGACACTTTCTCAAAGAAGAAATCCTAAAGGCAAAAAAGCACATGAGGAAATGCTTTACATCACTAATAATCAGGGAGATGCAGATCAAAACAACAATGAGATATCTCACACCACAGAGTCTGGCCCACATCCAAAAGAACAAAAGCAACTGGTGTTGGTTTGGATGTGGTGAGAAAGGGATTCTCCTTTACTGCTTGTGCGAATGCAGACTGGTTCAGCCCTTTTGGGAAACAGTATGGACAATTCTCAAAAAATTAGTAATTGAGCTCCCATTTGACCCAGCAATACCACTCCTGGGAATATATCACAGAGTGGCAAAAAAGTATAGTCGAAATGACATCTGAACTTGTATGTTCATTGCTGCACTGTTCACTAGTCAATGCCTGGAAAATACACGAGTACCTGAGAACAGATGACTGGTTAGAGAAACTTTGGTACATCTACACAATGGAATACTATGCAGCAGTTGAAAGGATGAAGTCATGAAATTTGCAAACAAGTGGTTCTACATGGAAAGTATCATGCTAAGTGAAATGCGTCAGAAAGAGAGGGACAGACATAAAAGGACTGCACTCTTCTGGGGAATATAAAGTAACAGAATGGAAGATGAACACCCAAGAATAGTTGAGATAAGTACCAGGAAGTATACTCCATGGCTTGGAAGCCAGCAGCACATTCTGGGGGAAAATGTAGCTCATTTAGAGAAGGGAACACCAAGTAAAGAGTGTTTGGAGGACTCGCTCTGGATGCAAGACATGTTCTGAAAGTAGACTATAGACCCAACATGATGGCCACTCAATACCTTTATTGAAAACCAGAACACCCTAAAGGAAAGAGAGATCAAAATGGAATGCCCTGACATAGAGGTGGGGGAATGGGGGGTGGAAGGGCTACTGGGTTCATTGGTGGTGGAGAATGGGCACTGGTCGAGCGGTGGGTGCTCGATCATTGTATAACTGAAACCCAAGCATGAAAGTTTGTAAGTCTACAACTGTACCTCATGATTCTCACTAATAAAAAGAAAAGAAAAGAAAAAAGATTGATAAACCACTAGCAAGACTCATAAGGAAAAAGAGATAGAGAACCCAAATAAACAAATCAAAAATGAGAAGGAGGGGCATCAAAACAGAAACCAAAGAAATTAAAAAGAACACAGAGGTTATTTTGAAAGTCTGTATGCCATGCAACAAGAGAACCTTGAAGAAATAGATAAATTTTTGAATTTTTATAATCTCTCAAGGCTGAACCAAGAAGACTGGGAATATGTTAATAGATCTATAACTATCAAGGAAATTGAAGCAGTAATCAAAAGTTTTCCCAAAAACAAAAGCCTGGATCCAGATGGATTCACTAGCAAGTTTTTCCAAACTTTTAAAGAGGACCTATTGACAATTCTTTACAAGCTTTTCCAGGAAATTTAAGAAATGGAAACTCTCCCAAACAATTTTTATGAGCACATATCTTCCTAATAACAAAAGCAGATAGAGACACCACAAAAAAAAAAGAAAATGACAGGCTTCTATCCCTCATGAACATGGATGTGAAGATCCTCAACAAAATATCAGCAAACAGAATACAAAAACTCATCAAAAATATTATACATCACGACCAAGTGGGATTCATCCCAGAAATGCAAGGATGGTTTAACATTCACAAATCAATCAATATAATCTGTCATATCAATAAAAGGAAAGATAAACACAATGTGATCATATCAAGAGATGCATACAAAGCATTTGACAAGATACAGCATCCATTTATGACAGAAACTCTCACCAAAATGGGTACTCAACGAACTTTTCTCAATATAGTCAAAGCCATCTACCACAAATGCACAGCAGGCATTATCCTCAATAGGGAAATACTAAGATCCTTCCCTCTAAGATCAGGGAAAAGAAAAGGAAGCAAGGAAGCACATTCTCATGACTTCTATTCAATATAATACTGGAAGTACTTGCAGTAGCATTTAGACAAGAAACAAATATTAAGGACATCCAGATAGGAAAGGAAGAAATCAAACACTCACCATTTTCAGATTATCACTTGATCACTTGATCCACCGTTATTCATCGATTTACTCGAGTGGGTGCCAGTAATGTCTCCATTCATCCCTGTTGCGAGCTAGCATAGCCCAATGGCATCTGTTCATTCTAGGAAACTGCAGAGCCTCAAACCGATCATTCAGGGTCTTGACGAAGAAGTCTGACCATCTTGTAGGTGGGCGTCCACGCGATCTTTTGACGTCCCATGGAATCCAGTCAGTAATGGCTCTAGTCCAGCAGTTGTCTGTAAACTTCATTACGTGTCCAGCCCATCTGATTTTTGATGACTTGGCAAATGAGACAGCATCCCTGATTCTTGAGCGTTGACAGAGATCAGAACTCCAGATTCTATATCTCATTTGAGTATATCGTGATATTCCAAGCATAGCTTGTTGATTCCTCTTCAAGGAACCCAAATAGCGTTCTCATCCTATTTTCGTAGGACCCAGGTCTCTGAGGCATATATTAATGCAGGAAGAACAGTAGAATCGAAGAGATGTGCTCGTAGCTGGAGGTTCTTTGTCCTCTTAGTTATTTCTTCAACGCTCTTGAAGGCATTCCAAGCCGCTCTCTTCCTCCTGGGCAACTCAGGTGCCAGGTCATTCATCATGTTGATTTCTCAACCTAGGTATATATATAACTGTTGCATTCGGAGATGGTGGTTCCGTTGAGAGCAAATGGAGCATCAGGAACGAGGCTGTTTCTCATAAACATTGTCTTCGTAAGATTGAGCTGTAGTACGACCTTTCCACACTCACGGTCAAAGTTGGTCAGCATTTGTGCCGCTTGACTGATGTTTGGTGTTATTAGAACGATGTCATCAGCAAAGCGGAGGTGGTATAGTTGCCGACCATCTATCCTCACTCCCATTCTTTCCCATTCCAGTTGTCGCATGATGTTCTCGAGGGTGGCACTGAAGAGTTTTGGTGAAATGGTATCACCCTGCCGAACCCCTCTCTTGACATGGATGATTACTTCTTTGTAGAATGGTGAGATCCTGATAGTGAATCCATAATAGAGCTCACAGAGGATCCTGATGTATTGAGTTTGTACGCCCTGATCGCCTAGGGCTTCTATGACCGCTTCCATCTCAACAGAATCAAAGGCCTTCTTTAAATCAATGAACATTAAACAGAGCAGCATCTTGAACTCCTGAGAAACCTCAATAAGCTTAATAATCATGTGAATATGGTCGATGGTACTGAATCCTTTTTGGAATCCGGCTTGTCCACATGGTTGTCCTTCATCTAGTGTGCTGCTAATCCTATTCAGAATGACTCGAGTGAACAGTTTGTAGATGACAGACAATAGGCAGATTGGGCGATAGTTGCCAAAGTCGTGGATGTCTCCCTTCTTGTATAGTAGTACAGTCCTGCTGGTTTTCCACTGGGATGGAACCTTGCATTCAGACAGGTAGCATGTGAAGAGCCGAGCCAGTGTATTGATGAGTATTGATGGTAAGTTCTTCAGGTGTTCAGGTCTGATTTTGTCTGGGCCAGGTGCTCTTTGTTTCTTTACTGATGAGATAGCATGTTGGATTTCAGAAGAGAGAACATTGGGAATGACATATACATCATGCGGAATGTGGTGTGGGCAAGTGGACGTGACTATTAAAGAGATCTGTGTAGAAGTCATGAATAATCTTCTCCATTGCCCTTCTGGAAGATGTGATATTTCCATCAGAATGTCGGAGAGCAGTCATTTTGGTCTTGTAGTTGGTGAAAGTCAGGCGGGCATTACAAATGCTTTTCCCGGCTTCTGCCGCATCTACCAGCACCGCTACTCTCCTGTCTTTGAGGTCATCCTTGATTGCGTCTCTGCATTGTTTTGCCAGCTTGGACATTCGCTTGCAGTTGCCTGAGGCATGTACCAAGCCACGTTGGCGAATAAGTTCAAGAATGTTCGATGAAAGGTGGTTTTTTGTGGTTATCTCTCTCGGTATTCCTCGTACAATCATGGAGGTGCTGAATCATTCGATCGTATTCCTCATCAATATTGTCAATGACTGCATCTTCCCATGTTGTGCAACAGAGCCAAAGAGCTCCCAGTTGGTGATCATTCTGGGAGTTCTCTACTTAAACTTTGCATTCTTTTCTCCTCGTTCTGTGAGGTAGAATTATGCACGAAGGAGACGTGGTCCGATCCCGTTTGAAATTTTGGGACAACAGTAACATCAGTTAGGCAAAACCGCTGATTGAATGAATATGAGGTGGTTTATTTCATTGTGGAACCGTCCACCGGGAGACTCCCATGTCCAACGTTTAGATTCAGCCTTTTGGAACTGTGAGTTACCATGAAAGGTCTTGGTTGACATGATGAACTCAGACAGTCTGTCACCCTGTTCATTCCATTCTAGGCCATGGGTCCTGATGTGGAGTTCATCAGCTTATCTTCTTGGTTCTATCTTGGCATTAAAATCACCGACAATGATCTTGTAGAAGGTGTGATCTTCTTTATAGAACTTCTCCAGCTCCATGTAGAACTTCTCAATTTCTCTTTCACCATAATTGGATGTTGGTGCATAGACAACAAAGATAGAAACTGCCGGCATTGAGCCACATCTATTCAAGTGTAATCATCAGATTCAGGTTGTTAGGCATTCGAATGAATCAATGCTCATGGCTAAGTTTGTGTTGACAAGGATACCAACACCACCTACGCCTCTTTTGTCACATGTTCCAAGGAACAGTTCTTCTCCAGTGTTGAAAATGGGGTGATGTGATTGATGTCATCTCATTTTGGTCACACCAATGATGTCGTACTTGATCTTTCGCGCTTATACCATCAGGTCCTCAATGGATGCATCAGATGCCAGCATACGTGCATTAAAAGTACAGACAATCATTTTTGTCTTTCTTCGTTTTGGCAGCCTATTTCTGCCTTGGGATTTTATCAGCCTCTCCTTCCACATCCTTCTCGACTCTGCCGTATTCAGGGTCAGGGGAATGAGATCCATTTTTTTTACTGGACTTGGCATATCAAATAGACCATGGATAGCTTGCCAGGCTCTGCCGTGTGGGTGGGATATTTAAGGTATCCTGAAAAATTCAATGAATGTAAATAAAAAGTCGCGTGGCCATGAATGCTCTCGGGAGCTTGGTGTGATAATCTTTGGATCCTGGCCGTTGTTGGGGTTACACAGCAGTTGGTGGGTGTAACTGTCTAGCTACTTGCAGTTCCAGTCCCAAGCCATGCAGGTTTGGAGATCTCAGCCCTGGGTCCCACACACCTGGGTTCCTCTGCCAGTTCTTTTATATGTGAGGCTCATCCAAGTGTGGAGAGTGGTCCCAGCATGACCTTGGCTGGGGCCCAGAGGTCTTCAGCTATTGGGTCCTGGTGAGGACAGTCAGGCACAGGGTAGGAGACTCTGCCTTGTTCTCTCCCGGGAGCTTGGTGTGATAATCTCTGGATCCTGGCCGTTGTTGGGGTTACATGGCAGTTGGTGGGTGTAACTGTCTAGCTACTGGCAGGTCCAGTCCCAATCCGTGCAGGTTTGGAGATCTCAAGATTTCAGATTATATGATACTATATTTAGAGAACACTAAAGCCTCTACCAAGAAGCTCCTAGAAACAATAGACTTGTATAGTAATGTCGCAGGCTACAAAATCTATACCCAAAAGTCCATGGCTTTCGTATATGCAAACAATGAGAGAGAAGAAAGTGATATGGAAAAAAACAATCCTGTTCACAATCATGGCTCAGAAAATCAAGTACTTCTGAATCAGTGTAATTAAGGAGGAAAAGTACCTGTAAAAGAAAACTACAAAATGCTACGTCAAGAAATAAGAGGACACAAGGAAATGGAAACACATCCCCTGCTCATGGATTGGGAGATTTAACATTGCCAAAATGGCAATACTCCCCAAACCATCATAGAGATTCATTGCTATCCCTATAAAAAAAAAAACCCATGACATTCTTCAAAGAAATAGATCAAACATTCCTGAAATTCATATGGAACAAGAAGTCCCCATGAATAGCTAAAGCAATTCTTGGGGAAGTTGGTAGGTATCACCTTCCCCAACCTCAAACTCTACTACAAAGTGTTAATAATTAAAACAGCATGGTATTGTAACAAAGACAGATTCACAGACCAATGGAACAGAGTTGATTATCTTTACACACACTCTCAAATATATTATCATATAATCTTTGATAAGGGAGCAAGGAAAGCCTCTTTAACAAATGGTGCTGGCAAAACTGGACAGCTACATGCAAAAAAATATGGACTCAGACATCTACCTAACACCAAACACAAAGGTAAAGGTATGGTAAAGGCCCTCCCGTTGATCGTCGATTTGCTCGAGCGGGCCCAGTAACGTCTCCATTGGAGACTTTGTTGTTACTGTGTCTGGCATATCGAATACTCTCGGTAGCTTGCCGGGCTCTCCAAGAGGGGCGGAGGAATCGAACTCGGGTCAGCCATGTAGGCCGCATGTAAGGCGAACGCCCTACCCGCTGTGCTATCGCTCCAACCAAACACAAAGATCAGATAAAAATGGATTAAAGTCCTCAACATCAAACCAGAATCCATATGATACATTGAAGAAAAGGTCGTTAAAATCCATCACAACATTGAAGCTAAATGTATCTTCAAAGATGACATGCCACTGACCAAGCAAGTGAAAACAGAGATAAACAAGTGGGACTACCTTAAATTAAGAAGCTTCTGTACCTCAAAAGAAACAGTGATCAGAATACAAAGACAGTCTACAGAATGGGAAAGGGTCTGGGAATATATCCCAGAAATGCAAAAAAAGTGTAGTAGAAATGATATCTGAACCTGTATATTTATTGCAGCACTATTTACAATATCCAGAATCTGGAAAAAAATCGAGTGCTCAAGAACAGATGACTGGTTAAAGCAACTCTCGTACATCTACACATTGGAATACTATGTAGCTGTTAGAAATGATGAAGTCATGAAATTTGCATATAAGTGGATTGACTTGGAAAGTATCATGCTAACTGAAATGAGTCAGTAAGAGAGGGACAGACAAAGAATGGCTGCACTCATTTGTGGAATATCAAGTAGCAGAATGGGAGACTAACACCCAAAGATAGTAGAGATAAGGACCGGAGGATTTCTCCAAGGCTTGAAAGCAGGCATCACATGCTGGGATAAATGGAAGCAGAGATAGAGAAGGGACCACCAAGTAAAATATGCTTGGAGGGCTCGCTCGGGACTGGAGATACATGCTGAAAGTAGACTCTAGACTGAATATGATTGCCACTTAATACCTATATTACAAACCATAACACCCAAAGGAGAGAGAGAGTAAAAGGGAATGTGCCTGCCACAGAAGCTAGGGGGAATGGGGGAAGAGGTGGCGGGAGAGATACTAGGAACATTCACTGTCACTGTCACTGTCCTCCAGTTGTTCATATTTTGCTCGAGTGGGCCAAGTAATGTCTCCATTTTTTGAGACTTCTTGTTACTGTGTTTGGCATATCGAATACGTCACACAGGCAGCTGCCAAACCTTGCCATGCGGGCGAGATACTCTCGGTAGCTTACCGGCCTCTCTGAGAGGGGTGGAGGAATTGAACCTGGTTTGACCGGGCTGGCTGTGTGAAAGGCAAACATGCTACTGCTGTGCTATCGCTCCAGTTGTGCTGGTGGTGCAATGGATAACTAGGAATATTGGTGGTGGAGAATAGATGGGTACTCAATCATTGTATGTTTGAAATGTAATTAATAAAGTGTGTTAAGTCTGTAATTTTATCTCATGGTGATTCATTAAAAATTTTTTTAAAAAAGAAAAAAATTGAGTTTTTTAAAGCTTTTATTAGCTTTTTTATAATTCTAAACTATTTGGAGTGTAGTTATTCTCATTTTCTTTTCTGGCACAGATATCATGATGATGTCAAATTCTATTGTTCCTTTAAATTATGAATTATTCTGAAAATCTGTGGAGGACAGAATGTATTTCATTATAAAGAGATAACATACTTTTAAAATTATATATTGATTCAACCACTAAAAGCCAACTGAGCCGAGTTCAGGTTGTCATTTTTATAGCTTTTAAAATTGAGTTAAAGGGAGTATGTGTGAGTCGAGATGTGTGGCTTTTACTCAGCTGAATCAGTGTCAGAGAAATGTGAAATTATGTAACTCCTTTCCTCTTTCTTCCTTCTTTCTCCTTCCCTTCCTTTTCTTATGCTTTTTTTATTCACTAGCTTTATACAAATTAATTCCACACTTTAAGAGGTGTGGGGATAAGGGATAAAATACGACAACAACAACAACAAAACAACACTGGTGCCTTCTCTAAATGAAGTAACTCAAAGCCTGAGAAATAGTAAACTGGGTAGGGTGCTTGCCTTGCTTACAGCCAGCTGAGATTTGATCCCTGGCACCACAGATATGTCCCTGCAGAGGTACTATCTGAGCTCAAACCAAGGAGCAAGCCCTGGTCACCTCTGAGTGGGTCACCAAACAAAAATACAGAGATAAAAGACTTAGATTCAAATAGTTTCTGAACAGATTAGGTAAAGATTTTTTTGCAATTCAGTATTTGCAGCAAGAAATCCAACAACTAAAGCCCTAGGCTATGATTTAGTTTTGCCTGTTAACTAAATAATAGTATAGTAGTGTGTCACTTAGCTGCTGGAATAGTTCTGAAAATTCATCTATAGGAGATTTCTTCATTATATTAGTGCTATATTAGCAGTGGATTTTGTCCACTGAAAGACCACGAAGAGCAAAAAAACAACAATGATATTAAATTAAGCACAAGAAGAAATGTGGTTGACAAATTTTCAGATTTCTCTGTGAAGAAAGTTAAAATATATAGTTCTTCAACAGAACTTGGGTTTTATTTCTACCTTTTCCTTTCCTTCTTTAGTAGCCTTTTAAATTTTTTTCATCTATTTAACAGTTATTTTATGTATTTGATGATTTACAAAGGGTGGAAATGTATCAGTGTAAGAATATATTTAAATTGCTGGAAGTTACAGACTATAATCTAATGAGAAAAGAAGACCACATAAATATAATAAATAAAGGAATATTTTCATCTTGATCAATTGATCACTTGACATCCCAGTACTCATCAATTTGCTCAAGCAGGCGCCAGTAACATCTCTATTCATCCCTGTCGCATGCTAGTGTAGCACAATGGCGTCTGCTCATTCTAGAAACATGAAGAGCCTCAAACCGATTGTTCAGGGTCTTGACAAAGAAGTCTGACCATCTCATAGGTGGGCAGCCACGTGATCTTTTGATGTCTCGTGAAATCCAGTCGGTAATGGCTCTAGTCCAGCGGTAGTCTCCAAATCTCATTCCGTGTCCAGCCCACCTTATTTTCCAAGTCTTGGCAAACGAGACAGTGTCCCTGATTCTTGACTGTCGATGGAGGTCGGAACTTCGGATTTTTTCTCTCATCTATTAGAGCTCAAAAACTGTCTTAGGAGTTAAAAGGGATACAGCAAAGAACGAGGCTCTAAAGAGTATTTGTGAAATATAAAATAGCATAATATGAGACTGACACCCAAGGACAGTAGACACAAGGGCCAGGAATATTGCTCCATGGTTGGAAATCTGCCCTATAAGCTGTGGGAGAAGACAACTGAAATAGAGAAGGGATCACTATGTCAATGATGGTTGGAGGGATCATTTGGGATGAGAAATGTGTGCTGAAAGTAGATAAAGGAACAAACATTATAGCCTCTTAGTATTTATATTGAAAACCATAATGCCCCAAAGTAGAGAGTACGGGGGAAATTGTCTGCCACAGAAGCAGGGGGAAGTTGGTGGGGAGAGTGGGGGGGGAAGGGATACTGTCGACATCAGCGGTGGAAAATGTGCACTGGTGGAGGGATGGGTGTTTGATCATTGTATGACTGAAATGCAAACTTGAAAGCTTTGTAACTGTGCCTCACAGTGATTCAATTAAAAAAATGAAAAAAAAGAGAGTGCTGCAGTTTTATTTTACCTCTTTGTTGTTTTAATTTTGATTGAGGATCCATCATTCACAACACAATTGCAATTTTAAATGCGATAGTAAAACTGAATACGGAATCTTAAGAGTTGTGTTCAATCCATGTTCCTGTGTACTTTCAACGAAAAACGGACATGGGTCATGGAGTTTTGTGAGAGGCAGATTGTACAGAGAGGAAAGACAGCAACCCTGAGGATATGAGCAGCCTGTGTGTTCTATGAGGAGACAAAATGGTGTATAAGGAATGAAGACGTGGGCTGAGAATTCTGTGCAGATTAAAGTTAGAGAAAGGGTCTTGAAGGTTATGAAAGTTTGGTTTTTACTCTAATAAGAGTATGGTTTTTCTTATAGTTAGTTCAAAATGGTGATATATGAAGAGATTAGGTAAACAATTTTTGCAATTCAGTATTTGGGGAAAGAAATCCAACAACTAAAGCTCCAAAACGGTGATAGATATCAGAGAACAATACAGAGAATACAGTGGCTTTATTGAGGATGACAGTGGACCTAGAAATATATGTGAAGGTAGAATTAGAAGAATTTTGTCACAAAGCTCTTATACTATTCAGAAACAAGAATACTGATATATTACTTATCACAGTATAAAATAATATGAAACTCCTGTGGAAAAATTATAGTATAAAAAACAATTAGACTCAGGTTGCTCCTAGTATAATGAGAAAACAATAGTTATTCACTAAAAATTACAAAAATTATATAATGTTCCAACACCACACGCACCACAAAAACACCCTCTTGCCTCCACTAATGTCTTCTTCTTCTTCTTCTTCTTCTTCTTCTTCTTCTTCTTCTTCTTCTTCTTCTTCTTCTTCTTCTTCTTCTTCTTCTTCTTCTTCTTCTTCTTCTTCTCCTTCTTCTTCTCCTTCTTCTCCTTCTTCTTCTCCTTCTTCTCCTCCTCCTCCTTCTCTTCCTCCTCCTCCTTCTCCTCCTCCTCCTCCTCCTCCTCCTCCTCCTCCTCCTCCTCCTCCTCCTCCTCCCCCTTCCAGGTTTTTGGGTCATAACCACTTGTGATCAGGGATTACTACTGGTTCTTCACTCAGAGATAAGTCTTGGCACAGCTCAAGTGACCATATGAGGCATCAGGGATTAATCCCGGGTCAGTTTCATGCAAGGCAAGCACCTCACTCAATCTACTAATGCTCTAGCCTTACCACAATTTCTCTTTTTTTAATTTTTATTAGTGAAACACCATGAGCTACAGTAGTAGACTTACAAATTTTTGTGCTTGGGTTTCAGTTATACAATGATCGAGTACCCATCCCTCCACCAGTGCCCATTCTCCACCACCACTAATCCCAGTATCCCTCCCACCCCATCCCCCCATCCCACCCTGCCTCTGTGGCAGGGCACTCCCTTTTGTTATCTCTCTCCTTTTGGGTGCAATGGCTTGCAAAAGAATTGAGTGGCAATCATGTTCAATCTATAGTATACTTTTAGCATACATCTTCCATCCTGGGCGGATCTCCATGGCTTGGAGGCCAGCCACAATTTCTTGATCAGTGTATCTGTAGTCAAACATCCAGGCTGCTTATACATCTTGACTATTGTACTAAACACAAGGATAAACATGGTATAGTGCGTATCTCTTTCAATCCATTTTTTGATGTGTTTTGGGAGTAGATGTCAATAAGTATAGTGGTGGTTGTATGGGATTTCTATTCTTGCTTTTCTGAGAAATCTCCATATTGTTTTCCACATTGTTGAATAGGATATTACCATCAATAATGTCTCCATTGTGAGACTTGTCCTTACTGTTTTTGGCATATCGAATGCACCACAGGGAGCTTGCCAGGCTCTGGTGTGTGGGTTGGATACACTTGGTAGTTTGCTAGGCTATCCAAGAGGGACAGAGGAATCAAACCCAGGTCAATTACGTGCAAGGCAAATGCCCTACCCACTGTGCTATCACTCCAACGATACACAAAACTGAGTACAAAAACTCAGTAAAATAAACACCTCATAAAAATACTCAATCCAGTTAGATTATCATTCAGATTTGTAGAAACTTTACAGAGATTCATCAATAGATGAGAGCTTAGGGAATTCATAGCCTTGAAACCACTTTTTCAGAGGCATTAAAGAACCCCTTGAAAGAACAAGAGAAACTTCCCACTGTGTGGCATTGAGCACAGTACTCACTAATGGTGCATAGGTTCCCTCTACTATATTAAGTAAGGTTGAAGACATATAGCAATCATCAAAAACTAACTTTTAATGATTTATTTTATGAAAATTCTATTTTTCGTTCTTTCAAGTGTTTTTTTTTGACCAAGTAACATGAAATAAATTATTTATATGCCTGCAAAGAGGGCGAAATAAAAAAGCTTTCATTAATGACAGGGAAGATATAATGATTACCATAATAAGATCCAAATACAAAATAAAATTTAATGCAATATATTTTAGATGCAAAGTTTAAAAATTAGTTACCTAAATGAGAACAGGCAGTATTATATAATATATATTAAATAAATATTATATATATTTAATAATATATTAAATGATTTTCATTTCTTTAATTACATGGATTAAAATCAGTCACTGTAAATTGACTTGTTGGTTGCTGGTAATCCTTTGCCATTTCTTTAAGCTTTGTTAGAGCAAACAATGTGAAATAAATTTGTTAGATGTGTGCTAAACACAAGCGGTCTGACCCCAGCACAGACCGCTGCACACTTCCCCCAAAATTTGCCATGAAGTTTGGTTACATATTTATAAAACTTAAATTCAATAGACAGCCCTATTAAATATTTAATGGATGTAATTAATTATTCATAAATTAGTTAATTTATGAATAAATATTCACAAATCCTTATGAATAACCAATTTTATGTATACAGAATTTTTGTACAGCTTAAGCTCTTTATGCATATTTTTATGCTATGTATGTATCATAGTAAATATGTCATACTCTGGGAGTATGGTGCTGCCAACAGGTCAACCTGTATCTATGGGCGAGTGCATCAGCAGCCTGATAGTTCCTTCAGGCTTCCTGATACCCCGAAATTGCCACTGTGCCTTTGGCCAGACCCCAACAACTTGGGACCAATTTTACCAAGAAATTAAATGGCCAAAAGTTAGGTATATGGGAACCACAACCACTAACCACCTCTGGCTTAGCTACACAAGCCCATGGCTTTTTCAGAGTTGAGATGGGCTACCACCATCCCACTTCCCATACACATGGAAGCCCTGGCAGTCACCCCACTAACCAACTCCAGCGCCACCCTGTAAACTCTACTACCGGTCTTGCTTCAGAGAACCCTAATTAAATATCTAAAGAGATCAAAAGCAGTTAAGCTCAGACCCATACATAGCTGAACAGACTGGGTAAATTGGAAGGGGGAAGGGAGACTCTGCCAAGCAGAGTCTCTGTTAGCCACTTGCTCCCTCAATCCAAAATTGCTGCCATATCCCCAGCCTGACTCCACCGTCTCTAGGATGGATCTCACCAAGATATACTCTGCTGAAAATTTTGTGGTGTGGATCTTAGTGCACCAACAGCCTTGGCACAGGGATTCCCAATTGAATCCCAAAATGAATTAGTGCCATACAGAGTTATATCTTGCCGTGCGGGAGAGATACTCTCAGTAGCTTGCCCGGTTCTCTGAAAGGGGCGAAGGAATCAAACCCGAGAAACGTAAGAAACGTATATTTTAAAGATGGCTCCTGATAGCTATAGGAAATGTCCCAGTCTCTGCCCTTCGTGTACCTGTTGAGTGTTGATGTTTACTGACCTTAATGTCTCGATCAACAATATCTCACCTATTGGGAGCACAGGATAATTATGCCATTTGTACTTGTCTGTCTCCTATGTGTGTTTTTGTCTCATTTTCTAGAACCCTGCTAGATGGGATCAAAAGTGCCAATAATTTATCTAAAACAATTCAGATTGACCCCCCTTTTTTCTACAACTTAGATAATGGTTAACAGAAGTACTTTTCATTTAAGATATCATGAATATTTTTGGTATATTTTACTATTGCATAGTAACACATTGCAAAATAATAAAAAAATAACTTTTTATATGCATTGGGAAACCAAGACATTTTTGTGATACCATATCATGGTGATCTAGAATCAAATTTGTAACATTCCAAAGCATAAACATAACAAACCACCATCACATGAAACAGCAGATATTTAACAAACTTAAAAACTATATATCCTTTTATATTAAGTCTTATATTCTTACCCTTGAATTACATATACTTTAGGAAGTTTGAATGATTACAAACAGATTATGATAAAAAATGTGTTAAATAATAAGGATACTTATTACTTTTCATATGCATTAGGGTAAATTTAATTATGTCTTAAAGGGGAAACCAAGATCCAGAGTTAACTAACTTTCAAAACAGGATGGTTTGTAAATGTTATAGTTGAAACATTCACCTCTATCTCCAAATTCCCTGGTCTACTTATTTTTCTACCTGGTTGGATACCTTGACTTCTACATCTTACTTTTCAGGCAGTGGTGGCACACAGTGCTTGCTCTTGGATCTGTGCTCAGGGATTACTCCTGTGGACTTAGGGGAGCATATGTGGTGCTGTGAATGAAAAGTTTGAAAATGAAATCATTAGGGACTGTATGCTCTGTCCCAACATGAGGAAAATAAGCAAACCTTCAAAGGGAATGTATTGGCATGAACAAAGGCATGGAGCAGGAACTCATGACAAAATGTGTGACTATTTAACAAGATACGCCATTAGTCAATTATCTTCTCTGTGTAACTGTCCCCTCTTCTGCTTTCAGCTTGGATGTATGAAGAGGTGAGAATCGCTAGGCTGCACTTACCTTCTCTCCTGAGATTTCTTTATTTTAAATCTGGATTTGTTCCTATCAATCTGCCTCTCATTTTTTTTTTCTGTAGTCACAATCTCTATCTCTCCCCTAACTACTTTCCAACTCATTGTAATATTATTAAATGTCCATCCTCTTAAAAAATAATGCTCCCACAAAATGCATTTTCTTCCATCTCTTACCTTCACAGTCTGATGTTTTTAATCATTGAAATGTAAATGGCAAATAATTGAAGTATAACAGAACATCATACTAGCTGTAGGTGTGCAACATAATGATTACTATTTTATGCATTGCTTAATAATTTCCATGGCAAATATATTGCCTTTCTTTCTATTCTTAGCAATGTTTCAAATATGCAACATAGTGTAGAATGATATATGAATGGGAGCCCACAGAGTCTATGCTATAAATTATATTTCCATGGCTTATTTATTTTATAATTCCATAAATCCAAATCTGTTTTCTATATATGTAAATTTGATCTTTTTTTATATTCTACATTTAAATAAATAGCCTAAAGAAACTGGTTTTTAAACTGCTCTATAGAATTGAGTTTACCGTGAAGGGGGACAATAGAGCAGAAAGGAAGCCTGAGAGGGAGCCCCAGAAACAACAGTAGAGGGAAAAGAACACTCAGGCGGGGTGAGGAGTGATGTTGGAATGTTGTATGCATGAAACACTGTCACATCATAACACTGAAGATAGATTTTACTTTGATAAACTGATGAGACCAAACTGGTATATTTCTAGTGGACACAGACAAACCCAGTAGAGAACCAAATGTACAGAAAGGGAAAGATGGAATATAGGACAAAGACTCTAGGAAAGTCCTAGATGATATGTTTTTTGCTTGTTTTAAGATTTTTAGACTGAATTAATGAGAATATTTTGCTTTAAAGGTATGTATAGTTCTAGTTTGAATATTTTGCAGAGTCAGAAATCAAGCCCAAGGTGTCACACATGTGACATATGCACTCTACCACTGAGCCACACCCCCAGGCCCTTAGGTTTTTCTTTTTTCCTGTGTCTGTTCAAGAGGAACCACTCAAGTGGTACTTAGAGGCCCTAGGGACCAGTTCTGGCATTACTCGGACAACTGAATCAGATAGCTTACTGTTCACGGTCATGGTCACGGTCCTCCCATTGTTCATCTATTTGCTCTAGTGGGCCCAGTAACGTCTCCATTGTGAGACTTGTTGTTACTGTGTTTAGCATATTAAATATGTCATGGGTAGCTTGACAGGCTTTGCCATGTGGGTGAGATACTCTTGGTAGCTTGCCGGACTCTCCGAGAGGGGCGGAGGAATCGAACCCAGCTGGGCCGGGCCAGCTGCATGCAAGGCAAATGCCCTACGGCTGTGCTATGAGACAGAAAATGCTGTGCGGCTCAGGCCAAGGTGTGTCAGTGTCAGGGACATCCAGACCACCCTATTGATATTTGGGGATGTAAAAGGCCATACCCAGTGATGCTCAGGAGGTCATATGGTGCTGGGGATTGAATCCAGGATGATGCATGATTGTCATGCTAACTGCTATACTATCTTCCTTTCACAGTTTGAATTTTCTTAAGTATATGAAGATGTAAATTCTTCACTTTCTGCCCTAAAGATTTAGGGGAGTGAGCCACATAAATAGTACAGTGGGTAAGACTCCTTGCATGCTGCTAACTCCAGTTTGATCTCTTACATGCCATGTGCTCCCCTGAGTACCATAGGAGTGATTTCTGAGAACAGAGCAAAAATAACCCCAGATAATTGCCAGGTGTGGCTCAAAAACAAAAAAATAAAAATATTTAGGAGAAATTGTACAGTGAAATTTCACCTAAATAATTCTGAGAATTCCTGAGATTTTTAGTTCTATTACATCCTCTGCTTCTTTAACTTCCTCTTATTTCTCACTTTGTGTAAGATATCTCACATGTGCCTAATTCCAACAAAGATTCTTCTTCATTGTCACTATTCAGCCATCAACAAATTTGTCTGAAATTATTTTTTTCCTAAAGTGTTTTATAAACAAGCTGATAGAGTCCTTCTCCCTATTCTAATCCTTTGTCTTGCTGTATTTATCTCTTCGCTATATTGGTTTATGGGCTTGTAATTTTTGTCCAACCATATTTTTAGAATTCAGAGGTCAATAGTAATTATAAAATGTCCTCTAGAGCCCTAGATACTCTCAAATGTGTAGACCTTGCATACCTGAGCACCATATGGTCACCAAAGCACTGCTGGATATTACCCTGGTAGTTACAAGCACCTCTGACAGGAGCACAAACAAAGCTGGAAGAGATTTACTGGCAACAGACCCTTAAAAATGTTTTATATCATGCTACATATACATTATATTTTAACAGGCCCATTTTTGCTTTTCCCCTTTATACCCCAAATACCACAACACAGCACCACCTAATATATACACGCTTCTCTTCTTGCTTCTCTATCAATTATTGAATGACTTAGTGACAAACATGGAAGCAAGATTAATTAAAATTACTGATAGTTTAAGGGGGCATGCCTGTATTTGCTTTTTTTTTTTGCAGAACAATAGCATAGTTAGATTAGGCCTTGTCCAGGTCCAGAAATTATAAATATCCCAATAAAAGTGGAATAAAAACATACATCAAGCCTTCTGGTCATTCAGTATTCCAGGCTAGGTTAACTTTCTGGCTGATAGTCCTGGGACCTTTCTGGAACTGCATGTGGATTCCCCTCTTTTCCATCTGGGTTCTGGCAGTTTCTGTACCTGACACCTACCATCTCACCAGTACTGCTTCTACATCTCAGATCCTATGCTTGCTCATTCATTGTTATAGGCCAACATTCCCATATTGTTCACATATTTTATTCATCACAACTTACATCCTGAACCATCCAGTGCCATATTCTCAGTGCACCTCAGTCTGCACATACTTACACCTCCTGTCACTGAGTGAAGACCAATAGAAAAGAAAAACATTCTTACCCAGGCTAACACCACAGAAACTCCCATGGACCATAACTACAAAAATTCACCCTCAAAGCAAAACAAATGCAATGAAGAAGCTGCGTGGAAACCCACCAAGCTCAATGGGAAAGAAAAATAGATCGACGGCTCAACCAGTACGAACCAGCTCTGCAAACTTTCAGAGAATAATTTTGGTAAATTTAGTAAATTTAATGAAAATATGTTAAGAATGTTTGATGGCCCTCCCGTTGATCGTCGATTTGCTCGAGCGGGCCCAGTAACGTCTCCTTTGGAGACTTTGTTGTTACTGTGTCTGGCATATCGAATACTCTCGGTAGCTTGCCGGGCTCTCCAAGAGGGGCGGAGGAATCGAACTCGGGTTGGCCATGTTGGCTGCGTGCAAGGCAGACGCCCTACCCGCTGTGCTATCGAAATTCACATACATGTACAACAATGAGATGTCATCATAACACCACAGAGACTGGCACACATTCAAAAGCAAAAAAGCAATATTAGTGTGGATGTGGAGAAAATGGTATGCTTTTCCACTGTTGGCGGGAATGTCAATTGGTCCAACCATCTTGGAACATAATATGGGAATTCCTTCAAAAACTAGAAATTTAGCTTCCTTATGACTCTGCAATACCACTTCTGGGAATATATCCCGAGGGTGCAAAAAAGCACGGCAGAAATGACATCTGTACCTGTATGTTCATTGCAGCACCGTTCACAGTAGCCAGAACCTGGAAACAATCCAAGTGTCCGAGAACAGACGACTGGTTAAAGAAACTTTGGTACATCTACGCATTGGAATACTATGCAGCTGCTAAGAAAGATGAAGTCATGAAATTTGCTTATAAATGAATGGACATAAATTTGATTATAAATGGATGGATATGGAGAGTATCATGCTAAGTGAAATGAATCAGAAAGAGAGGGACAGACATGGAATGACTGCGCTCAGTTGTGGAATATAAAATAACATAATATGAGACTGACACCCAAGAACAGTAGACACAAGGGTTAGGAATATTGCTCCATAGTGGGAAGCCTGTCTCACGATCTGGGGGAGAAGGCAGCTGGAAAAGAGAAGGGTTCACTAAGACAATGATGGTTGGAGGAATTGTTTGTGATGGGAGATGTGGGCTGAAAGTAGATAAAGGACCAAATGTGATAACCTCTCAGTCTCTGTACTGCAAAACATAATGCCCAAAAGTAGAGAAAGAGTATGAGGGAAATTGTCTGCCATGGAGGCAGGGTGAGGGTTTGGAAGGAGGCATATACTGGGGACATTGGTGGTGGAGAATGTGCACTGCTGGAAGGATGGGTGTTTGATCATTGTGTGACTAAAACTCAAACATGAAATCTTTATAACTGAATCTCATGGTGATTCAATAAAAAATAGAAGTCTGAGTATAAGAATAACAGTAGTTAAACTATCAGTAAGGTTCTATATAAGATACAGGAAACCTTTATAAAACAATATAAAATGGAGGGGAGGAGTTTAAAATGAAAGAACACCAAAGAACTATTCAACAGGCACAATATAAGAATCATCTGAGTCCCTGAAGACTGCATGAATTCAATGAAGAATCACTAAAGAAATCATAAATAATAATTTTCCAGAGTTGAAGAGTGTAGGCACCAAGATCCAAGAGGCCTGAAAGATCCTAGAGAAAATAGAACCAAATAGAAAAACATCAAAACACATTGAACTCAGACAAAGATAGAGACCATTGGAAGCAGCAAGGTAAAAGAAAGAACTTATGCATGCACAATAAATAAAAACTCCAATAAGATTCTGGGCAGATCTATTAAATGAGGGTCTACATTCCAAAGAGACTGGTGAGACAAAAACAAATCAAAACCAAATAAGTGTCAGTGAATGATTTTCTCACCAAGGTTACTCTCTCCAGCTAGATTATCATTAAGATTTGAAAAAAATAATATAATGCTTTATGAGCAGGCAACATTTTAGGCTATTCATAGTCTTGAAACCAGTTTTTCAAGAAGCATTAAAGGAATTATTATACACTTCCTAGAATATATTAGGTATTTCATCAGTACTTGTTAAATGAATAAATAAATAAACACGTGAACATCATAAGCCCTGAATGTTGATCATCTCTTACTTTCCAAGCTTTTTCTCAGAGGAGTACCTCTGGGTCATGGTGAACAGAGTCAGATCCCTGACCATATGAGCAGAGCAGAGCTTAGAGGAAGTATTCCAGAATTTAAGATCACCCTGAAAACATAGGGAGCTTTCCTGACATCCTCGCTTTACCAGCAGAAGCCTCCCTTGTGTGCCTATTTCTAGATATTGAGCCTAATTCTAAATCTGCAGTATTAGTTAGGCACCCTGATAGTTTTCACTAATGCATTCTTATGGTTAGTTGTGCTTAGTCTTATGGTTCTCTCTCTCTGTCTCTCTCTCTCTCCATTAGGGCTCTCTGTGCTAATTTTTTTCAGTGGGTAGAAAATACAAAACCTACTGATAGTATTTCTGCAAAGAAAATTTTGAGAAAGCAAAAAAGCGAGTCATGTTCAATTTTCAGTTTTAAAATGCATGAGACGGATTTCTCAAATCTTGGATGTTGGGAAAGGTTGTTATTAAGTGATCAGCATCCTCTGCTCTCATGATATGTCTTTTTTTGTGTGAAACACCATGAGGTACAGTTGTAGACTTACGAATTTCATGCTTGGGTTTCAGTTATACAATGATCGAGTACCCAACCCTCCACCAGTGCCCATTCTCCAGCACCCATGATCCTAGTAGCCCTCCCCCCACCCGCACACCCCATCCCCTCCCCAGCTCACCCTGTCTCTGTGGCAGGGCATTCCCTTTGCTCAAGAAAGAAATAAAGGCTTGTTCTCTGCATAGAGGAAGAGCTACAGAAGAAATTCTGGCTGAAGCACCACAACTGTTAGATAAGATGTAGCCACTCTCAAACTTCTTCAGTGGATACATATCTAAAGACTTTATGATCCCACCACTATCTTTGCTAGCTTCCCCCCACCTTTAATTATTTTAGGATAGAGGAAGAGTCTATGTTTTGCAAGTATTTGGTTACTTGATCGGTCTTCTCTTCTTTTGGCCTGTTTAGAATGTTATAACAAGAATACCAAGGACTAGACAGATTAAATTTATATATACAATAAATAAATTTACTAGACATAAATTTATATATACAATTCTGAAAACTAAAGAGTTGAAAATAAAGGTGCAATCAGATTTGGTGCCTGTTAAGACACCAATCTGTCTGACTTGCAGTCCATATTTTCATCATGGTCTCTAATGGTGAAGACAGGACTCATTTTTCCTACATCTTTTAAATTCATTTATTAATTCTCCATTCTCCTGGCCTAATCATATCCAAAATTTCCCACCCCAAGCACCATCACAATTCATCATAAATATTTATTGTAGGGCTGTGGGGGGCGCATACACAGTATGTAGGGCCTTTCCCTCCTTTTACATAAAGGCATTAATCTTAGTAATATATGCCTCCTTTTATGTATTACATTGATCAGTTCTTACTTTCCAAGCTTTTTCTCAGAGGTGTATCTTCGGGTCATGGAGAACAGAATCAGATCCCTGAACATATGAGCAGAACAGGGCTTAGAGGAAGTATTCCAGGATTTAAGATCACCCTGAAAACAAAGAGAGCTTTTCTAATATCACCACTTTATAGGCAGAAGCCTCCCCTGTGTGCCTATTTCTAGAAATTAAGCCTGTATTTTCAGCTTTTCCTATTTGTTTGGAAGTATTATGAATGATTTAAATTTCCTGATGTTTTAAATACATAAATACAGGATATTAACGCCAATCATCAAATAACAACCCTTTACTATTGTCTTCAAAGTACCCTGTTAATAGGTACCTGCTGCAGT
The DNA here is from genome assembly GCF_029834395.1 of Sorex fumeus. Taxonomy (NCBI): domain Eukaryota; kingdom Metazoa; phylum Chordata; class Mammalia; order Eulipotyphla; family Soricidae; genus Sorex; species Sorex fumeus. The sequence goes on from NW_026606103.1 coordinate 10,220,390, forward strand.
GGAAAACTGGACTGCATAGTTACTAGCTACTAATTATAAAATTGGAGGAAAAAATAAAGGTTATGAAAGTGAGCAAGAGATATAAAACTAGAATGCCTAAATCTGTACATTTTGGGACATTTAAATATAGAACAACAACAAAAATAAGTCAAAATAAAAACTAAACAAAAGTTTAGTTTGCTGATCTTTGAGTAATCACTTTGGCGTAAACTCAGAGTGACTGTGCCACTTTTTTCCTAGAAAACCATTAGCAGAGATGGTGATAATGCTTAATCAAAATAAAACTTGGTATCATCTTTGAGAAATTTCTGTAACTATCTTTTCTACCAGATTGGTTCTTTATGATGATATATATTCTTAGGTTATTTAACTATGCATTTCAGCCCCCCCTTTCACATTTTTCAATTGAGTGATGAATAGCACAAAAGTAAAGCACTGCTAAAAAGTAAAATTTCAACCATAAAACCCTTTATGCTGTTAAAATATATTTGAGATGAAAAATGAGTTGCATTTTGCAGAGCATGTTAGTATTCCCCCGATCTGGCACAAAGTAGATGCTAAATCATTTTTATTATTAATACATTGTCCAAAGCAAATAAGAATAGTCGTTGACCTTTTTTCTTTTAAAGAGAAACATTGCCATCTATACCCATTAAAAGTTTTTCATGAATCAAATTAGACTTATTTATTTATTTATTTATTTATTTATTTTGGAGAGGGTGATTTGGTCCACACCCATCAGTCCTCAGTGCTAACTCCTGATTCTCTGCTCAGGGATTGTTTCTTGCAGGGTTGGGGGACCATATTAAGTTCGGGGAATCCAATACAGATTGACCTCATGCAAGGCAATGAGGTCATGCCCTACCTGCTGTACTATTGCTCTGCCCCCCCCCATACCAAATTAGACATTTTTTACCTTCACAGGTACCTTCCCACAAGTAAAATCTTCTTGAATTATTGTTACATGGGTTATTTTTGGTGGTTCACTATAATTAACTTACTCATTTCTCAAGTTTTAATTTATTTAGTACAAGAATAGAAAGTTCCTCTTATGTGTCAAGGAGGCAAGCTGGAGGGTGGGAGAGAATCTTGACACACTGGTGGAGGGAAGTTAACACTGATTGTGTAACAGGTGTTAGAACATTATATGTCTGAAATCCAAACTATACAGAACTTTGCAAATAATGGTGACTTAATAAAAATGTTTATTAATTCATAGTAAATAAACTTAAAAATAGGGGAAACAGCCAAAACAGAGATACCATATAATAGACAAATAATAATAGATATTATTAATATAGATAATAATATTAAATATAGATATTATAAAGATATAATAATAAATGAATACACTTTTTTTACAATGGCCAAGACCTTTTTTTAATCTTTTTAAATTGAATCACCATTCAATGTTGTTTATGAATGAGTTTCAGTCGCACAATGTTCTAACACCTGTCCCTTCATTCGTGTACATTTCCCACTCCAAATGTTCCCAGATTCCATCCTTCCCACAACTGCCTGCCTCTATGTCTCTGTGGCAGACATTTCTCTCTCTCTCCCTCTCTCTCTCTGTCTCTCTCTGTCTCTATCTTCTCCTTTATCCCTACATCCATGCCAACACTGGTTGCTTTTGTTCTTTTGAATGTGTGCCAGTCTCTGTGGTGTGAGATGATACCTCATTGTTGTTTTGATTTGCGTCACCCTGATGATTAAGTGATTTGGAGTGATAGCACAGTGGTAGGGCGTTTGCCTTGCACACGGCTGGCCTGGCCGACCTGGCCAACCCGTGTTCAATTCCTCCACCCCTCTTGGAGAGCCTGGCAAGCTATCAAGAGTATCTTGCCCGCACGGCAAAACCTGGCAATCTACCCGTGATGTATTCGATATGCCAAACACAGTAACAACAAATCTCACAGTGGAGATGTTACTGCACCCGCTCAAGCAAATCAATGAACAATGGGAGGACAGTGCTACAGTGCTTTATTTCTTTAAGGCATTGTGGTCTGCAAGAGTGTTACTGAAAGAGTATCACACATATCTCTTTATGTGCTTTTAGCACCCACTTCTTGTCCAGATGATAATTTCCAACTATCATTGTTATAGTGGCTGCTTCTCTGTCCTAGCTGTAATCTCCCCACGCACACAAAATTTTAAGTATACATTGGAATTAACTGCATACTTTAAGATGAAAGAAATCTGAAAATTTAATTTAGACTTGTGTTTATATAATTTAAATATAATAAAACAATTTAAATATATCAAATTCTAATATAGTTGTTTTCTTTTAGGTGCAGGTGTTTTGGGTGACACCAAATGCTTCGGGGGAGCTCCGACTGTGTGCTTAGGATTGTTCCTGGTGATGCTCAAAGTACCATGTGATGCTGAGGACTGAATCTGTGTCATCTGCATGCAAGACAAGTACTTTCCACTCTGTAATATTTCTTTGGTCTTGCTGATATAATTTTTATATTATAGAGTAAACTTTTCTTTTACTTTATTATAGAGTAAATATGGATAGTTTGATAAATTTTGAGTGTAATAAATGGTTACTTTTTGTTATCTCTGCTTATGGTTAAAGAGAAAGAAAGAAATTTTGGTTAAATTTTTTAAGAGAAAAAAACAAAGTTCTGTTTTGTACCAAATGGTCAGTCTTTGACCTCAGTCATGGCTGCTCAGGTGACACTGAAGCTTGTATAGTCCTTGAGTGTGTGTGCTAATATATGAGATCAACCAGACTGGGGATATAGGATTAGCTTGACAGGATTTACAACAGTTAACAAATTTAGATTTAAACAAGGTTTGTAACATCTCTGAATTCAACCTCTTTTCACATATAGAAATGACTATCGTTGATTAAGGGTTTTCTTCATGTTAAAAATGCCACAGAGAATTTTCATTCATTGTTTCCTTGAGTCTCACAACAGCATTTGGAGGTATAATTTATCAGCTGGGGCTCAGTCAGAGAAGTTGACCACTGGAGATATATATTTGCTACAGAGAATTAACCTGACCCTATGTGTGAACTAGGGGTCCTTAAGGTTTTGCATCTGATGTCTCTTCATCTGACGTTGGAGAGCTTCAAAGTCAAAAGTAAGCAGTAGAGAAGAAATAAAGAAAATAAATTATATACATGAAGAGGAAGCAGGGTCACCCTACCAAAATCAAAAGAATGTGCTGGAGTCTGGAGGGTAGCTCTATACGAACTGTTGAAATTAGTATCAGGTTTTTTTTGCCTTTATCTCTCTTGATGAGGAGGAAGTTTTCCAGAAGTTGGGAACATCATTATGGCGCTAAATAGACACAGCTGGTTCAGAACTGGAGCATCTGAGAGAGGGTCTAAGGAAAGATGAACATGGAAGAGTCTCATTCTCCAGATGTAAACCTATGTTAGTGACATGTTTGAATCAGAATCACTGCTGCTACTGCTCTTCCTCTACATAAAAAAAATTAATAACAACATAAAAACCCAAAACACCACAGGGAAGTAAGGGTATTCTTGCATCACAATTCAGTCTAGTCAAATCAAAATATTACAAAGCCACCCAAGAGGATTACTATTATTTTCTTCACTTAACTGATGACAAAAGTGAGATACAGTTACAACATCCCAGGAGCTACACTATAGGATCAATCTTAGCACACTATCTAGAGTTGTCTTTGGAACCTGAAGTAGCGGTGTTGCCGAAGAGTTGACCTGTTCACTTTAAGACTGGCCAAGATACACATGAGCTGTGAAAATTGCTGGAGGATAAGGATTCCAAGAATCTGTCAACTCCAGGTCACAGAGACATATGGTCAGAGTGCAGAGCTGGTTCCAGGATGTCAGCAAAAAACCACTGAGCAGCAAAGAAGGTCCCCATCTGGACACTACAAATCCCTAAAAGAAGGATCTCTCTGCACTCAGAGGCCATATAGAATAAACAGGAGAGGGAAAAAAATCCCAGCAGTCAAGCTATTCACTAAAAATTGTCCCATTGAATAAAATGATCCCAAAGAATTAGATATAAAGATGACTGACTGGCAAGTTTTCTTTTTTGTACCATAAGCAGAAATAGAGTTTTGAAGATGCTTTATTTTTTGTTTTGTTTTTCTTTTCTTTTTGGGTCACACCCGGCAATGCACAGGGGTTACTCCTGGCTCTGCACTCAGAAATTACTCCTGGCAGTGCTCAGGGGACCATATGGGATGCTGGGAATCAAACCCGGGTCGGCCACGTGCAAGGCAAATGCCCTACCCGCTGTGCTATCACTCCAGCCCGAAGATGCTCTATTTTTAAGAGAAAAAAGATCACGTTCTGCTGTGTGCCACTGATTTATACTGTTTATCTGCAAATAGTTGCATCTGCTTCAAGAATGGTTAAGACTAGGAATGGGGCTAAATGGGGCTAAAACAATACATTTTATTTCTCTGCACCTCTCACCCCACTGTGGGTCAGGAGCATAGGAAATTTATTCATTCACTAGGTTCCTCCATTTCTCTAATGTGCAAAAATGACAACCCAGTGAGCCCCCATCCATATCACTGGGCAGTCTCCAGGAAGGCTGTGGACTCCCATGCTGCAGGCGGCACACTTACAACATGTTCTATATAGTCTCTGCTCCCCTAGAACCACCAGTCTTGATGCAGAGGCTGCTGGAGAGCTTCAGTGGTGCTGACTGCTAATATTTCAAGTATCACTACCGAAGTCATGTTTCATAGTCTCCTCTGGAGAAATGCTCCCTCACCCTCCATCCAGACTGGACACAACTTAAGGAACTTGTGTATGTATTGTAAGAATTTATTACATCCTGACTTCTTAAGGTTTTAAAATGATAGAAAAACAAATGGATGCCGTTATGAAGTTAGCTGGAAGAGGGACCAAGAGAAGTAGTGCATTTGTTTCTAATTGCTGCTGCAACAAATTACCACAAACGTGTCTTAAAATAACAGAAACTTTTTTCAGTGCTCCAGAACCACAGATCCAAAATCAATGTAACTGGGTTGAAATCAAGCCGATGGCATGGCTGTACTCCCTCTGGTAGCTTGGAAAAAGAAACTGATTCTAATTTCGTGCCCATTTTGTTTCTTAGTTTGTGATGTCACTATTTTTGTTTTCAAATCCATCTTCAAACTATTCTTCCCATGACTTTCTCCTTCATGTATACCAAAAGATCTCCTTGCTTTCTTCTTATAATAAGAGGTATGAATGACTTAGCTTCCATTACAATAGTGCAGCATAATATCCCATTCCAAATCTGTTGAATTAATTAAATTTGCAAACATTTTTCCTTAAGAAAAAGTTGACATTTACAACTGTAAGGAATTAGGACTTGGATATCTTTATTATAGGTCGTATAAGGCGGGTTTTTGTAGAGGTATTTGCATAGTTTTCTCCAACAGTGGAGTGTTTGGGAAGATAAAATGGTCCAATTCCAAGCAATTTCCAGAGATCATGAGTTCTAGGGGCTCTCGGTGGAAATATGGGACTCTAATATCCTTCTGAGAGGAAGATTAACTCTAGAAAGAGTTATTGTGCATCTTCCATGAATGTTACAGTGACTTTATTTGTGCTGAAAATATGCCCCTCCAAAAAACCAAGATGTTAACCTGTCTTGGAAAAAAAATGTGAAAGGGAAATGAAAACCAAAGACATACTCAATTTCTAGTCAATGTGCTTATTAAAATCATGAAGTTATCTTATGGTCACAAAAAGTAGGAGGTAAGTTGAAAAATAGAACCAACCTCATTTATAAATGAATGCCACCTGATATCCCATTGTCCCTTATTGAGACTAGTGGGTACTTCTGGCAAGTCAGTTAAAATTACCTACAGCAGTTCTCTGCAGAAAATGTAGATGGTAGATCTCAGTTCTTTTTGGCAATTTTGTTTTGTGCAAACTAGAACACAAAATTTTACATACATAGGACTGTAGGGACATATTGAGTTTTAGATTGTCTGGTTAATTCTGAATTGATGCTGAATTATAAGAAAAGAGACTAGTAAATAATGTAGTATACTTATACCTTTTCAGTGTCTTATTTATAACTCACCTTGTTATTTTCCTGTAATCCTATTTTAAAATGAATTTAGAACTGGTGTTAAAATCATTGATATCTAAAGATGCTAGCATAATATTGTGGATTTAATATAATTACAGTAAATGACAATTACATGGATATTTCAAACATAAAGTCATACTCCCAGATAAGTCCCTAATATTATTAATGACAGATTTTAGAATTGTATTGGTATTTCTGACATGTGTACAGAATTTTAGTTTCTAAAACAACTTATTACGAGGCAGAGTCTTCCCTTTCATGAACATTTAAGCCTGTTTCCTTACTGACTTTCACTCTTCAGGATCTGCTCGTCCACAGCAGCTAATTTAGCTGTTCTACCTCTTCTCACCCTTTGAAGAGGTCCACACTTAAGTCAGTTCAGAGTGAATGGCAGTTCTTTTAAACTTGAGACATATATCTCATTTTACCAGTTTACTACTAAGCTGTGTAAAAATATTTTTTCCATGTGAAGCTTGATATAGCTGATTGATACTTCAGTGGTTGAATGTCAAAGTTTAGGATGTCATGGGGGAAAGGGGCAGTAGAAAGTGCAGGCCAAGTTACTGTCATTCACAGGGACATACTGATAGGATTTAAAGCAGAAGATGTCTATCAGACAACTGTAAATTTATATGCTGCTAAGAAAAATGATCCACAACTCAAAAAAGAAAAGGATGCTGCTATGTCATTTAATATCATTCTTAACAAATCTGTCTAGAAAATAAAACTTGTTTTGCACAATTGATTAAATTTCAGGGATTTTCCATTTTGTGGAACTGATAAAGTGTGATGAACTTCTCTTTTGGTGGAGAAAGATATGATGATTCATTGATCAGTGGCACAATCCCCAAATGGTTTCTAGTAATCTTATTTTAGCTTTTCTGTATGTCTTTGACTATAAAAACCCCAAGTTTTCATTTCATTTTTTTGAATGTGGTATTCTTACTCTTCTGCTTTTCTCACAAGTCAAATAAAATATTGGAAATGTTTACTATATTTTGTGAAAATTTTTTTGAAGTATATTGAAATTTTATTTCACACTTTTACAGACTCTAACGCATATATTGACTTGTGATTTGATTCTGTATATATATATATATATATATATATATATATTCTTGTGTTTGGGTCATATGGCATTATTTGTGAAGATTTCTTTTAATTTAAACATTTAAATGTGTCACAACTTTTATCTCTCTTTCTTGATACTTATTTAAAAGAGACATTTCAAGCGACTAAAGAAGTCTTTATTGACTTCTAAAAACTCTTGTTCATCATCACCTATTGAAATGTGCTAAAAATGTAAGAAAATCTCTCCTTGTTGCTAATTTTCAGTGGAATTATAAAAGACTAATTGAAATTGAGAAACATTAAACAAAGCTCTCTATTCCTTCCTGAAATAATAACCTAAGAGAAACAATTCCCTTTGCTGATTTTTATGTCTTCCTTAAAATCTGGGTACCATTAACAACTGACATAAAAGTCACATGTAAAAAAGCATGATGACCATCCAAAGATATAGAAAAAAATAGTTTTCAGTAATTGGTCAGTTATGAACATGAAATTTGGAGTTCCTGAAGACTGACAAAATACCCTATCTTCTGTTGAATTTGGTAATAATCAAACTGTATGCCTTGTCATGAGTCTAATGGATTTGTATAGTATACTGCCAGTTTGGTCTGGAGTGATAGCACAGCGGGTAGGGCGTTTGCCTTGCATGCAGCCAACATAGCTGACCTGAGTTCGATTCCACCACCCCTCTCGGAGAGTCCGGCAAGCTACCGAGAGTATCTCGCCCGCAAGGCAGAGCCTGACAAACTATCCGTGACATATTCAATATGCCAAACGCAGTAACAACAGGTCTCATGATGGAGACATTACTGGGCCCTCCTGAGCAAATCGATGAACAATGGGAGGACCGTGACCATGACTGCCAGTTTACATAGTCGTCTTGTTTGAAACAATTTCAAGAATCACAAAAACAACTAATTCCAAAGATGAACTCATGAAACAATTTCTTGTCTTTGTGATATAATCAATAGTATCTACTGTTTTATTACAAAAGAATTCTTACATTGTGGTTAATCCCAAACTAACTTTTTTTTTAAAAATCAAACCCCAATAATCCTACAACCAAAATGGCAGTGAAATCATACACATATCCCTATGTTCTTTATGTTTATCTCAGGCAAAGCATTATTTTACTCTCCTAAATGACTTCAAGTTTCTTAATCATTTTTTTGAAACCATTTTGTTTAGATACTTGGATTTTCAATGCTGTTATACTTTTCATGCACAAATGATTCCAACATCACATCCATCACCAGACTGTCTGCTTCCCTCCACCAGTGTTCTAAGTGTTCCAAGGGACCCTCCAACCACCTCCTTCTCATGGAAGCTCAGATCTATGGTCTCTTAATGATTGCAACCAATCAAGTTCTTGCCTTTATCCAAATTTTGTACAACAAATGTACAAATAAACAAAGACCGTTTGTCAGCTCTCTGTTCCCTTGGAGTGAATTTAGAGACTCTAGATTAATTCCATGTTCAGGGTCATTTCCAGATTAATATTTCATAAGTAGACCTTCTGCTTAAGGGTCTCTAGAAAGTGGACAGAAAGGAGAAATTGTGGGATTAGAGCAAATCCATTAAACAAAGCCTTCATGAAAATAGCAACTCAGTGTTATCTTCATCCCCCGTCTATAAAGAATTCCAGGGGACATGAGCATTAGGAGAATTCTGAAATCTAAGGGGATAGAAAGAAAGAATGAGATTTCTAAAATGTCTAAGCAGTCTGGAGCACTCCATGGCAATTGGGAGTTTATCCTATATACAATTTTTTAAAACAGACTTTAATACCAATATGTCTTCTAAGTTTATTTCAGTGGAATGTAATTTCTAAGAGAACTGAAACTAGCTCCATTCTTATCCCTCTATTATACCTACTCTTACCTATCACAGGAATTGAACATTATTTTTTTTAATTGCTCCTCACTAGGAAAAGTGGATCTCCAAAGTTTTTCTTATATTTATTTTAGTCTCAAAAGCATCTCTAATTCCAAAAGGATCTGACTTAGAACCCAATATATATTAAAATGCAAGCGCTCAGACTGAACCAGTGATAAAGATGTGGCCTTCTGTCTCTCAATAGACCAACTTCCCTGCTCCTTTCTGTGTCACTCTTGCTGGCTCCTCAGAATATCACCCAGAAATTAAAAGATTGGGTCATCTAATGATTAATGGGCTTGCAATTCAGTGGTATTAAGCTTTACAGTCACAACTTTCTTTACTATAGCACTGTAGCACTGTTCTCCAATTGTTCATCGAATTGCTCGAGCAGGCCCAGTAACATTTCCATTGTGACATGTGTTTTACTGTGTTTGGCAAATTGAATAATTGAATACTTCACGGGTAGCTTGTCAGGCTTTGCTCTGTGGGCAAGATACTCTCAGTAGCTTGCCGGGCTCTCCGAGAGGGGCAGAGGAATTGAAGTTGGGTCAGTCGGGTTGGCGTGTGAAAGGCAAATGCCCTACCGATGTGCTATCACTCCAGCCCTTCTTTACTATACGTTAATCTAATTAAGGGCTGGCATGATAGCACAGCCATAGAGCATTTGTCTTGAGCATGTCTGGCCTGGCCAAGTCAGGTTCAATTCCTCTGCCCTCTCAGAGAGCCTGGCAAGCTACCTAGAGTATCTTGCTCGCACGGCAAAGCCTGGCAAGCTACCTGTGATATATTTAATATGCCAAACACAGTAACAACAAGTCTCAAAATGGAGACGTTACTGGGCCCGCTTGAGCAAATTGTTGACCAACGGGAGGACAGTGCTACAGTGCTAATTTAATTAAGTTAATGACATCAAAATACATCCTGTTCAAAGAGTCTCTGAGAATAGTGAAGCATGAAATAAACTAATGAGAACCTAACTTTTCATGATATTGATAAACACACTAACTTCTCATCCTAAAGTCTAGCTCCAGAAACAGCTTCTCTGCACATTTATATGCTATGATTCTGGTGCTTCAGTGAAATAAGGAAAGTTTGCTTATCTTCCTCACAGCATTCAGACAGGCATGGGGTTTAGCAAATCACTGCTTCAGACAGGGAAAACTTTCTGGTCTTCTTGATTATATCTACATTAAGTACCCTAGGCTTATCTTAAGTTCCCATTCCTCTTCAACTTAGATATCAAAAACAAGGGTAGTATAGTCATGCTGCCAAGTTTGTGCTTTGCTCAAGTACTCCTCTACTGCCTAAACAAGCCTTCTGCTTAGCATATGTGTATGGGTCCCAAGCAATGCCCCCTGTACTCCACCAGGAGCTGTCAGTGTTGTCTCCTTTTCTTCTTCCACTGAGTGAAGATGACATTGTTTATATTTCATTCCTTACCTTGCTGGGACAAGATTTCAGCATGATGCCATCCTCTACAACAGATGCAAATTAGTTCAGATCCAAAGATCCATGATCTGTCATAAATTAAGGTAAAATTAAATGTAATACATGTAATAGAATATGTTTTATGTTGAGATAATGTTTTGGTTTGGGGTAAGCAATTGAGCTATCATCTCTCCCTAACTGAACTGATTGAAAAAAATTCCTTGTTGTGTAGATTTAAAAAATACAAATGCTTAGACAGGGGCCAAAATTCTACAAACTCTCAAGAAACCTGCATTCGTGTCAGAACAAGCAAAGGTGGATATAATTTTAGACCTCTCTTTAATATTTTGTGAATCTTTGAGGAATATTATTTATGCATTTTTATTGAAAAACAATGTTATATCTATGCTGTGAAAATATTTCTTTCTTTAATAGATATAATTTAATTCTTCTTTAAGAAAAAATCTATAGATTATAATGCTTAGATTGAAAGCTATGATTTTCAGAAACTTTTAGTGAGGAAACTACTGTCTCAGTTAAATACCTATATTCACCAACTCTTTCTTCCCTATTTTTGTCTTAACTCAGAAGAAGTTCTACCATTAGAGTAAGGAAAATTCATGGCTGTATATGGTAAATTGTTAATTTAGTAATTGAATTCATATCTGCAATTTTCCAAAGCTTTTATTGTTTTTCAGTTACCTATAACATTCTTTCTCTACTAAGCGTCTATTTATAGTTTTTATCTCTTCATTTCAGTCCATTTGCCCACTTTCCAAATTCCTCCCAATATATTCTCTATATTAAGACACCTTTTCTCATTCATTTCCTATTTTGTCAAGGCAGGAACAATCACAGGAAAAGGGAAATTGATTATAAGAGAACTGTAATACAAACATAATGATCATTATTCTCCATCAGTTGAGCTAGATATTAGAGGATCCCAGGAGCTTTCAAACAAGTACCCTCATCTAAATTTGTTAGTCATAAAACAATTTCCTAATTTCCTGAGGGAACATTACTCCTTTGGGTACTAAAGCTTCATATTAGGTTTCTTTTACAATAAAACCTCATTAAATTTGGCTCAAGTCATTTGGAAAGTGCCATAATGCCCCTACATTAGGAGAAATGGAGAAATGATTGCTTTGGTGCTTATTTTTAGTTCTAAAAAGAACTAATATACAAATAAAGTAGTGAAGTAAACAAGGAATCTCTATAACCTACTTTAAGAAACAAATATTTAAATATTCATCACATATAAATTGTGTATGTGTTAACACAGTACTCTCATACGCTGCTATTATGTACTATCTTTAAAAAGTTACCAGAAAGGCACTATCTATACTACCTTATTATATTTTATTTTTATCTAATATCTGGTTTGCATATATTTAGAATCATGCATATTTCTAAACAAAACTACACGTCGTCAGATAAGTGAAACACAAGTCTTCATTTTTAAATAAAATCCAGTAACATTAATTTAAAAAAATGCATAAAGCTGACAAACTTCTAACTAGTGATAGCACAGCAGGTAAAGTGTTTGCATTGTATGCGGCCGACCTGGGTTTGATTCCCAGCATCCCATATGGTCCCCCAAGCATCACCAGAAGTAGTTCCTGAGTGCAGAGCCAGGGGTAACCCCAGTGCATTGCTGGGTATAACCCAAAAAAGCAAAAAAGAAAGAAAGAAAGAAAGAAAGAAAGAAAGAAAGAAAGAAAGAAGGAAGGAAGGAAGGAAGGAAGGAAGGAAGGAAGGAAGGAAGGAAGGAAAGAAAGAAAGAAAGAAAGAAAGAAAGAAGAAACTGCTGAAAATTATATTCTGAGGTCTATTTCTCTCTCACTATCTCCCTATCTGCCCTTCTCCCCTTTTTATTCTTTTTAAATTTTGGCATCATAACTTATAATACTTTTAATAATAGAGTTTCATGCATAAAACATTCCAGTATCACACGCTTTAACAAGTGTTCGCTTTCCTCCACCACTGTTCCAGTGCCCACTCCATCTATTCCCCCCACCTCCCACACCTAACTCATATTAAGCTTCCAACTAACGACCAGTTCTCAGTTTATGTTGCCTTTTGGCACCTGATATTACCCTGCTGTACAGATTTGTATCTTACATATGCGAGAGATCGTTCTGTGTCTGTCCCTCTCTCACTAACTCTTTTCAGCATGATGCTCTTTAGATTCACCCACTCTATCATCAAATTGCATGTTCTCATCTAATCTTATAACAAAGTTTAATTCCATTGTGTATATGTGCCATATTTTCTTTATCCAGTTGGTTGTTCTTGAACACTTGGGTTGTTTCTCATTTTGGCTATTGTGACTAGTGCTGCGATGAACATAGGAGTGCAACTATCTTTTCTGAATAAAGTTTTTGGGTTCTTTGGGTTTATTCCAAGGAAAGTAATGTTCAGGACACATGGAAGCTCAATTCCTAGGTTTTTGACAAATGTATGTATTGTTTCCCCTCCAAAAAATTAAAACTGGATCTTTCAACATTTCTACCAGCAGTAATGAGGGGCTGTTTTTCATCACATGCACTTGTTGCTTTTTTTCTTTGTGATATGTGCTAAATTTACTGGTGTAAGATAACAAGGGATCAGATAATTCATTTATAAAACTTTGGCCTACCTTTATATTTCTTTAAAGAAATTTCTGTTCATTTCTGCCTTTCAAGTTTTGATGGGTTTGGTTGTGTTTTCTTGAAAAATTCTACTAGTTCTTTGTACATCTTGGTTATTGATACTTTGTCAAATGAATGGGTTGAAAATATTTTTTCCATATCAATTTTGTGTTTTCTTTTTTATTCTAGCTATCATTTCTTTTCTGGTACAGATGTTTTTTAGTTTAACATACTCCCATTTGTTTATCTTGGCTTCAGCTTGCTTGACCAATGACGTTGAGTCAGTGAAGATACTTCTGACTTCAGTGTGTGCTCAACCTATGTCTTTCTCACTCTAACTGAAGAATTCAGGTCTTGAAGTATTTAATCCTTATTGGTTTGACTTTTGTTCATGGTTTTAGAAAGGGTCTGATTTTTTGTATGTGACATACCAGTTTTCTCAACACCATTTGTTGAAGAGGCATTCATTGCTCCACTTTCTAATATTTCCTCCTTTGTAAGAGAAAACACTGTTCTCCCGTTGTTCATTGATTTTGCTCGAGCAGGCCCAGTAACATCTCCATTTTGAGACATGTTGTTACTGTGTTTGGCATATCGAATGTGTCACGGGTAGCTTGCCAGGCTTTTCTGTGCGGGAGAGATACTCTCAGTAGCTTGCCGGGCTTTCTGAGAGAGGAATCGAACCTGGCTCGGCCAGGCTGGCTGCCCGCAAGGCAAATGCCCTACTGCTGTGCTATCGCTGAGGCTCTGTCTCCGGGATCTAAATTCTATTCATGTTCTGAAAGTCTGTCTTTATTCCACTACCATGCTGTCTTGATTATTACAGTTTTATAGTATAATTTAAAATTGAGAAAAGAGAAGACTGCTGTCCTCTTTTTCCTAGGGTTGTTTTATTTTGCGTGATTTATGACTCCATATAAATTTCAAATATGTTAGATCTATGTATTTAAAAATACCATGGGTGTTTTAAAGGGATTTATTTATGTAATGCTTTAGGCAAGATTGTCATTTTGACAGTATTAATCTTTGCAATCTATAAGTAGGGGATGTGTTTCTGTCTCCACATGTCCTCTTGTTTATTTTAGTAGTAATTTATAGTTTTTTTCTTTACAAGTCCATACCTCTTTTATTGTGCTGATACAATGATAGTTAATTTTATGAGGCAGAAAACATTTTTGTTTCTCTTCTTTTTCAAAAAAAAACTTTAAAGTATTTGAGCATATTCATATAATCAAGTACGGCTTCAAGTCTTTATTCTTTCAAATATTATATAAACACATATAAAAGAACTTGAAAACGGAATCTTTGCTCTGTCATTATATATTACTTAATACCTTACAATAACTTTTATCTCCAAATAATCTTTCACACCATTTGTAGTGCTTCTTCATCTTGAGAAACTCAATGAATCTCATTTACTCACCCTAAAACATCTGACCACATCATATTCAATCGACGGTTTTGCCTGACCGATATGGCTGTTGTCCCCAAATTCCAAACGGGATTGAACCCACCGTCTGCTTCCTGCAAAATTCTACTTTACGGAGCAGGGGGAAAAAGCTGCAAAGTTTAAGAAGAGAACTCCCAGAACGACCACCAACTGGGACCTCTTTGGCACTATTGCAGCAACATGGGAAGATGCCGTCATTGACAGCATTGACGAGGAATATGATCGACTGGTTCAGTACCTCCATGATTGTGCAAAGAATGCCAAAGAGAGATAGCCACAAAAAGATGCCTGTCTTTGAAAACTCTTGAGCTTATTGTCCAACGTGGCTTGGCGCAAGCCTCAGGCAACCGCAAGCGAACTTCGGAGCTCGCAAAACAATGCAGAGAATCGATAAAGGAAGACCCCAATGAGAGAAGAGCAGCAGTGCTGGCAGATGCGGCAGAAGCCAGGAAAAGCATTCACAATGCCCGCCTGTCCTTCACCAACTACAAGACCAAGATGACTGCCCTCCGATGTCCTGATGGATCTATCACATCTTCCAGAAGGGCAATGGAGAAGATTATTTATTACTTCTACTTGGATCTCTTCAATAGCCATGCCCACCTGCCCACATACCAAATTCCACAGGATGAATATTTCGTTCCCAACGTTCTCCCTTCCGAAATCCGACATGCCATTTATTGGTAAAGATGTGAACGACACCAGGCCCAGACAAGATCAGACAGATCCAAACACCTGAAGAATCTGCCATTGGTACTCATCAATACACTGGCTCTGCTCTTCACATGCTACCTGTCTGAATGCAAGGTGCTGTCCCAATGTAAAACCAGTAGGACTGTACTACTGTACAAGAAGGGAGACATCCACGACATTGGCAACTATAGCCCTACCTGACTATTGTCTATCATCTACAAGCTGTTCACTTGAGTCAGCCTGAATAGGATTGTCAGAACACTAGATGAAGGACAGCCATGCAAGTAAGCTGGGTTCCACCAAAGATTTAGCACCATCACCATATCCACATGATAACCAAGCTCATTGAAGTTTCTCAGGAGTTCAAGATGCCAGTCTGTCTAATGTTCATTGATTTAAAGAAGGCCTTTGATTCTATTGAGACGGAAGCAGTGATCGAAGCCCTAGTCAAACAGGGTGTTCAAACTCAATACATCAGGATTATCCATGAGCTGTATTATGGATTCACTATAAGGATCTCCCCATTCTACAGTGAAGTGATCATTGGCGTCAAGAGAGGGGTTCGGCAGGGCGATACCATTTCACCAAAACTTTTCAGTGCCACCCTCGAGAACATCATGCAACAATTAGAATGGTAAGGAATGGAAGTGAAGATAGACAGTCAACAACTACACCACCTCCGCTTTGCTGATGACATCATTCTAATAACACCAAACATTAGTCACGGTCACGGTCCTCCCGTTGTTCATCGATTTTGCTCGAGCGGGCCCAGTAACGTTTCCATCATGAGACTTGTTGTTACCGTGTTTGGGCATATAGAGTACATCACAGGTAGCTTGCCAGGCTCTGCGGTGCAGGCGAGATACTCTCGGTAGCTTGCCGGGCTCTCCAAGAGGAGCGGAGGAATCGAACTCGAGTCAGCCATGTTGGCTGCATGCAAGGCAAACGCCCTACCACTGTGCTATCAAGCGGCACAAATGCTGGCCGACTTTGACCGTGACTGTGGAAAGGTCGGACTCCAGCTGAATCTCACGAAGACAATGTTTATGAGAAACAGTCTCTTTCCTGACGTTCCATTCGCTCTCAATGGAATGAACATTTCTGACTGCAACTGTTATGTGTACCTAGGTCAAGAAGTCAACATGATCTGCCATCAGTACTCATCAATACACTGGCACCTGAGTTGCGCAGGAAGAGAGCATCTTGGAACGCCTTCAAGAGCATCTAAGAAATAGCTAAGATGATGAAGAACCTCTGGCTCCAGGCACATCACTTCGATTCCACTGTTCTTCTTGCATTAACATATGCCTCAGAGACCTGGGATTTTTGAAAAAAGGATGAAAACGCTATTCGGGTCTTTCAAAGAGGAATTGAAAGAGCTATGCTTGGAGTAACCCACTTCACTCAAATGAGAGAAAGAATCCGGAGTTCCGACCCCGGTCGAGGGTTTAGAATCTGGGATGCTGTCTCGTTTGACAACACATTGAAATTCAGACGGGCTGGACATGTAATGAGATTTGGAGACGACCGCTGGACTAGAGCTATTACTGACTGGATTTCATGGGATATCAAAAGATTGTGTGGCCGCCCACCTATGAGGTGGTCAGGCTTCTTCGTCAAGACCCTGAATGATCGGTTTGAGATTCTTTGTGTTCCTAGAACGAGCAAACACCACTGGGCTACACTAGCATGCGACAGGGATGAATGGAGACGTTACTGGTGCCTGCTGGAACAAATCGATGAGTAACGGGATGTCAAGTGATGAAGTGATCAAGTGATCAAAAATCTGTTTATGAGAATGGTTAATAAAGCCTTCTCATAAATATTTATATCAAGTACATTTTCAAAATTTCTTGTCACAAAAAGGGTGATATCCCCAAATCCAGTAACAATGATGGGTCTCATTCCCCTTTTCCTGAAAGAGCCTCCAATGTGGCACTTGCTAAAATCTCAGAGCTAGGACAAATGGAGATGTTACTGGTGCCTGCTCGAGGAAATCGATGAACAACAGGACGACAGTGACACAGTGATAGTGACACATGTCACAAAATTTCATTCATTTAAAATATTTTATATTCTATATTATGGTCATTGAAACAAACTCCTCTATTTCCCTTATAATCTGTTCTGATTCCATGTATCAGAATATACAAGCTAAAGTCATAGTAGTTTTGGTGTCCTTCCTCACACAAATATCAATTGTATTGCCTCATTAGAAATAATGTGGTGAGTTTACCACACAATTTCTCCATGCTAACACTATGTACATTTTCTTCACTCACTGGAATAATTGCAATGATAAGCTGATTATTCAGAGTCAATTCTCCTTTTCTGGAAGTCTCAGTGATTTCAAAGATACCAGGTGGCCTCTTCTAATAGTGATAGATTGTATACCAACTATTACTATTAATAATGAAGGTTATGGATATTGTTGCTGGCCATATTTTCTAGATTGACATAGATAATGAAGAACAACATAGAAAATAAAGAATATGAAGAGATTCCATGTTTAGAAAGCAAAACAAATATAACCTACTTATGAAACAAGAGTGAAGTTTATAGTATTATTACTTAGTTGTACTTATTTTCTTTAAGTTACAAATTTTTTGTCTGCAACATTCCAATATCTCAAGTGAGAATCAAGTAATGAAGAATTGCTGTTTTTTTTCTTTTTTTTTAATGCCCCAGCCTCTTACAATGTAGAAAAGCACCAACTATAGCATGGTATCTTTGAGGGCAGCTCAATCATGAACTAGAAGTTTATCTTACTCCTCCTCATTATTCTTCCAAAATGATTTTGGTGAGGAAAACTGTCAGAGGTTTCCCCGAACCAAGGAACAAGTGTGGTTTCTTCTTCACAGGATTCTGGGTGAGGAGCATTGTCCCATTTCCTACTTTGTTTCTTCTAAAAACACAACTGAGGAAGCTGAAGTGACTTTGGTCTCTTAAACTTACTGCTCCCTTCCCTGAAAACAATCAGTGCATGAGAAATCACTCTTTAAATAAATGTGTAAGTTTGCTTGTCCTTTTGTTTGACTGACTGTAAGTTTCAGTCAGTCAGTTAACAAACTGTAAATTTTGTTTTTACCTGCCCAGTCCAGGCCTGCGCCAGACTGTGGATTTCTCACTATCTCCAATGACCTTGAGGCCTCACGCAGAAGTTTTACTTTTCCTGCTAATTTAATTCAAGAATCTCTTGAGGACTTAACGACTCCAAAGGATGTACAATCGGTGCTTTGGACATTGATAGAAAAACCCAAAAGTGTACAGAGATGAAGCTGAGTCAATAATAAATTAATCTATATTCCTTACTTTAAAATTTAGGAAAATGATTCTTTCTTCCCAAGGAATGATTTATGTCTGCAGGTTCAGAAAGGTGTTTTGTGGGAAGGTGTTGCACCTAGTTGTGCCCAGGATTTAACCTGTTTTGTACTCAGGATAACTCTGAGCAAGGCTTTGGGGGAATTGCATACAGTGCAGGAATTGAATCCAGGTTGATCATGTGCAAGACAACTGCCTTATCCGTTGTATTTTCTCTCCAATCACCTAAAATTCTATTTTGTATGTCAGGAGGAGGCCTGACTCATCTGGTTCTTCCCTAAGAAAACTTAAATCTTCCAAAGGCACTTTGTACATCTAGAGTAAAAGGAGATTGTTTCACTTGGAGAATGCAAGAAGGAAAGACATAAGTGTCGAAGTATATTAACCAAGGGCAGGTGTGTCTTTGTGTGTATGTGTGTGTGTGAGTGTGTGTGTGTGTGTATATATATATATATATGGATAAATAATTTTCATAAATATAGAGAAAGTCTTGACAATATATACTACATTGCCAGCATTTGTCCCTGGTTCGTTTGAGGATGGAGATAAAGGGGTAAACTTAGAGTAAACAATTGTGATGTGTATCTTACAGTTATGCACATCTTACTCTTTTCAACATCTACAGTGTTCTTTACTATTTTCAAAATCATAATCCTGATTCTTTGGAGAATTGTTGTGAGTGTAAAAGTGATTATAATAATCTTAAGACTTCTTCAGAGTCTTAAGTATCTATGTGCTTGTTTACTCAAAAGGAGTGAAACTTTCCACAGGGACCAAAAAAGTAATTTCCTCAGGCCAGAGAGACAGTGTGGTTAATAGGACATTTTCCCTGAACATTTTGGGTCTGAGTTTGATTTCAGGCACCCCATATATTCCCTGAGACCCACTAGATGTTATTTCTGAGCATGAAAAATTTTCATTTTTTAAATTTTTTAAATTTCAATTTTTTTAAATTTTAAAAGTTCATAAAATAGTTCACAATATTTGAACAATATTACATTTAATATTCAAACACTAATCCCACCACCATATTTTGGATGTTTCCATCCAGAACCCCAACTCCTACTCCAAATTAGAAGAGAAATCATGTATTTTGTATTATTTGTTACAAAAAACCACTGTAAATACTACAAAAAAAAGTTTCTTATTGGAAAGAGTGTGAAGTTTGTTTTATTTCACCAAGGGACCATTAAGCCTTTCTATAAGATATCGCTAACATGTTAAAGGTTGAGCCTTGTGTGCATATATATATGCATATATGTATATATACATATACATACATACATGTATAGTAAAAAAAAATTTCCTTCTAAGATTGGTTGCCTCCTATTTTGAACCCCACCAAATGTGGTGGCAGTACTCTTGGAGTATAGATAGGGTATGTGGTATAAAATGTCCAGGAATAGGTTCACTTGTGGGTGAGGCTCAGCTCGAAAATGTGGAGAGTGGCTGTGAGCATGGCGGTGGTTGAGTTCTGGAGATTTTCAACTGCTGGGGCTGGGTCCCTTGGGGTGGGGAGGGCTCTCACCCACCGTCCCTCTGGGATGCCCTGGATGAAATAGCCTGGCACAGGGTCCTGCAGCATGGTTATGGCGAGTGACATATTATGCTCCCTACCAGCAGAGGACATGCAACTCTCTGATAGTCTTGTAACCTTTACTATTCTACTATATTGCTGAAAAGTGAGCTTCTAGACACACCTCTATGTACAGTACAAACAGTTTCTGATTCCTTTCAGGAGAGTGTTAGACACCTGGTACATGTTTGGCGAATACCCAGCATGAAGTTCTCTTTGGACTGTCTTTCACCCAGGTGATTACAGGGGTTAATGGCAAGAACTCAGGGGTCTGAAGAAGCTGGGGCCAATCTGAACCCAATAGAGTCTTCTGGGGGAGGTTTTGAGTCAAGAAACTTAGAGCACGGACTAGAAAGTTGGAGTGATTACACAACTCTGAAACTTCATAAATTCAGCCCAGCTGAAGGAGAACATTGAACAGAAGGTCTAAAATTAAAGAGAACTATTTTTATCAGAACTTTATCAGATCTTAATATTGCTCAGTCTTCAATGACACTGGTAAAGGCAGTTTCAGTAATAAAAAGAAATGGGAACCGTGGTTAGGGCCACATACAGTGTAAGGTCCCTAGGGACCCTGAAAAAAATTCCAGAGCTAAACTCTGCTAATTAGTAACTCTCCCTTTTCTGCCCTGTCCCTAGTAGAGCCTTAGCGGGAAGCCCTTCCTTATTGGGATGTAAAGGTAAAGGTAAAGGCCCTCCCGTTGATCGTCGATTTGCTCGAGCGGGCCCAGTAACATCTCCATTGGAGACTTTGTTGTTACTGTGTCTGGCATATCGAATACTCTCGGTAGCTTGCCGGGCTCTCCGAGAGGGGCGGAGGAATCGAACTCGGGTCGGCCATGTTGGCCGCTTGTAAGGCGAACGCCCTACCCGCTGTGCTAAATTCTGAAACCATTTGTTGACTCTTCCTTGCTGGGATGTAAATTCGGAAACCATTTGTTGGGCCTTCCTTATCTATTACCTCTGTTAGGAACTTTTCCCTTATCCACCTCCACCAGATTGCAGTAGCCATGAGCTGAGAATCAAAGGGAGCCAGGTGATAATCAAATGTCCGAGTTACCAGATGCCCACTAGCCACAATGCCTATGTACATAAAAGCTGATCTTTGAATCTATAGGCTAAGGAATAATGTACTTAAATGGATTGGTTAAGACAGTATATGTTGTTACAAATCTATTGGCTATGAAATGCGGGGACTTTGCTGTAATGGCCAGTGAAGGTCTGTATAAGATCCCCTTTGAAGAAGTTCGGGGTCTTGCCTCACCTATCTGACCTGCATGTCTGTGTAGGCGGCTCGACCCTGGCTAGCCAGTCTTACAATAAACCTTGCTTGCTGTTTGCAGTCTCTGGAGTCTCTTTGTCGTTAAAGGGAGATCACGATCCGCATCCTAACAACAGAAATCAGCACATGTGCTTTTGGGGGTGAGGCAATTGCACATCAGAATTCTTGATATTTCCATCTCCACTTCTGGAACATCTGAGCACAGGAGCCATGGACATTGTACCCTGGCAGTGAAGGAGCTGGGCTAGGAAACATGAATGAGACACAGCCTGGGGAACTTCGGGAAAGATTTGTTAGAAATTTAAGTGAGAATGGAGGTAGAAAGGTGTTTGTTTCACCAATCAGGTGATGGAGAATTTTTACATAGAGCAGCAATCATCTTTACCAACACACTGAGCA
Source organism: Sorex fumeus (assembly GCF_029834395.1). Taxonomy (NCBI): domain Eukaryota; kingdom Metazoa; phylum Chordata; class Mammalia; order Eulipotyphla; family Soricidae; genus Sorex; species Sorex fumeus. Next base: position 10,242,156 of record NW_026606103.1, read on the forward strand.
TTCCAGATTCAAGGATCCTGGGGGTCACGGAGTTAGCGGGCTGAGAAACAGGAAGGGCTTTGTACCAAAGAGATTCTGGAAGTCTACTCCCAGCAGGACCACATGAAATTAAGATTTGGGAGGAAACTTTTTTTTTTCTGTTACAACACACCACTGTTCATAGATATCAAGGGATCTTCAGATAGGGTCTGATCTCTTGGAGTTCATCATTCAGGTTGGATTTAGACTGTCAGGTCTGTTTGATTTGTGGGCTGGAGTGATAGCACAGCGGTAGGGCATTCGCCTTACAAGCGGCCAACATGGCCGATCCGAGTTGGATTCCTCTGCCCCTCTCGGAGAGCCTGGCAAGCTACCGAGAGTATTCGATATGCCAAACACAGTAACAACAAAGTCTCCAATGGAGACGTTACTGGGCCTGCTCGAGCAAATCGACGATCAACGGGAGGGCCTTTACCTTTACCTTTAATAATGTATTATCTGAGAAAATATTTGTGTTTCATCTGAAAATTCCTAATTATTAATTTGGACCAACAATAACATAATTTGTTAACAGTGACACTCCAAACATGAGTTTCAAAATTCTAAATATTTACCAAAAGAGATTATATGCTTATCATATTTTGTGGTTTTCTTCTTCTTCTTTTTTTTTTTTTTTGACGTTCCTGTTAGAGTCTTTGGGTTTTTCCTATTTGGAAATAGCGATGGGAAATTTCTGTCTGGCTCTGTGTTGCCTGTTTGTTGTAACCAGGTCAACCTGTGGACTTTAAATATTCAGAGTGTAAAGAAAAAATCCAAAGACAAACTTACTTTTTACCTCAAATTCAACACATTCTTAAAGCAAGATATAAATGAGGGGTACCATTTACCAAGAAATATTTTATGAATATAGATATCGTTTGATATTGTTTAAGTGAATTTATGACATGAAAATTTTATTGTCTAAGATCTATATTAAAATATATTTTAAAAAGCATGACTCTAAAACTAAAGTCTACTTTATATGATGTATTAACAACAAAAAGTCTTAATGTGATAACAATATAATTATGCTAATCACAAAAAGTTTTTAGATTATCACAAAAAATAAAATAATATTTAGATATAAGACCTAAGCACAGAATTGTATGATTAAAATTTCTTTTCATTGTTGTGCCTCTTTTTGAACATAACAACCTCATGGGAGGCCTTTGGGAAATGAATTACCATCTAAATAGCTCCCAGCCTCCCTAAAAAGCCCTGTTTCTGATTAGTCTAGTTTTGCTTTGCCAGTATAGTCAATGTCGGACACGTGGAAAAGGTCAAGAGAATAAACCTGTGCTTTATACTCCACATGCTTTCTCTCTGGCAATGACTTGGATGTTCCTGGGCTATGAATCCTTCCTATTCATGGCTCAAGAGGCCCTGCTTTCAGAAACTGACCTTCAGCCTGTGGGCCTTACTCTAACAGTCATGCTTCACAGATTTTTATTCTTCTACCCTTAACACCATACAGGTCTTCTACAAGAAAGAGAGAGAGAGAGAGAGAGAGAGAGAGAGAGAGAGAGAGAGAGAGAGAAAGAGAGAGAAAGAAAGAAAGGAAAGAAAGGAAAGAAAGGAAAGAAAGAAAAGAAAGGAAAGAAAGAAAAGAAAGGAAGGAGGAAGGAAAGAGAGAGAGAGAGAAAGAAAGAAAGAAACCTACACGAAATAGCAAAGGAAGTAAGACACACAAAATTTACTCTGATAGGAATATTAAAATGGGTAGGAGTTTCCAGACTAAAATAAAAAAAAAATAACGCGAGAGATATAAATTTCATTTAAGGTAAAAACAGTAGAAAAGAATTTTTTTTTATTGTACATAGGCCTGAGGCAACCCTCAAAGTCACAGTAAAATTGTTTTTGAAGCTTGGTACAAATCCCTGGGCTCATAAATAGACCCAATAACTGCACCCTTCCCAGGAAATTTCCTTGAACAAAATCGTATTAGAAATGAATATCTTCTAGAGAAAATTTGAGGAAATTTTAATATCAATATTGAAATTATAACTGACTTGAGAATATTTGCTAAAGGATAAGGTTGAAAAATAGATTAAAAGAAAAAAAAACGAAGAAAGAGCATGTCTCAAACACATAGGAATTTTGTATTGCTTGTTTGTTTTTGGGTCACACCAGGTGATGCTCAGGAATTACTTCTGACTCTGCACTCAGGAATTACTCCTGTTGCTAGGAGACACATGTGCTACCAGGAATTGAACCTGGGTTAGCCTCATGCAAGGCAGGTGCCCTCCCCACTGTACTATCACTCCAGCACTTAACCACATGAGGATTTTTTTTTTAACAAAAGTATGCAGGGAGATATAAAGGAAAAATGCCTTAGCTTGCTACATCTTCCACTGCCTTGCTGGCTTGCTGCATCTGTATTTTCTTATCTGCTTTTTTACTTTCTGCCTTTTTTTCCCGTCCTTTTTTCCCTTTCCACCTTAAATTGCCTAAAGCTAAAACTGCTTACTGCTTTCATTAGCATTCCAATTGACTTCTAGTTGGTTTTCTTATTAGACTGAGATAAAGAGAAAAGATTATCTGCTTGGTATTGATCTCCTGCTTTTAATATCTCAGAATCTTACAACTAGTAGATTTTTCTCCTATCCCTCCCATAGTGAACCATGACAGGAGATAGACAAAGGAGGGGTACCTCTTCACAGAGACCATTCAGGTGCTACCTGGAAGGTGTAGGATTTAGCCATAGTGACTTGTGGCCAGCATCTATGCCAGAGCCACTCTAGACCATATAGCCTCCATGGAATTATAGGCTTTCCATGCAGGCTCTATAATTTAGAGGGATTTAGATTGCCAAGTCATGGAGCCACAAAAAAATCACACCTGATCGGAGGAACTAACAGGGTGCTCAAGTACACACACATTAACACAGAAATTATTACCACCCCCCTCCCCTGCCCCCAGAGATTTGCAATCTCCACAGCAGATTTTCATAGATTACCTTCTTCCTTGTGGGGTTCTTCACTGTCAAATCCTGGCTGGCTCACCAATTATGAAGTACGTGGCCCCCAAGGGTGGCTTATGTGAGGCAGAGAGAAGAGAGATGGTCACTTTCTCTTTTTGCCTCTGCCACCCTGGGACTATTGGGAAAAGTAGAACAGATAGTCTGCAATGAACTCCCTTGGTGCATGGACCAGAGCCCTGTCAGACCCACCGGGTGATCATTAAGCCGTACCTGTCTACTTGGTCTCCTTGGCAGGCATGGGATTTGATCCCCACTACCCAATTTCTCAGGAAGCCACGGACTCAGGGTAGAGCAAGGAATTGTTCTTTGCAGAAAAGGAAAGTCAGTCCTTGATATTACCCAGATTACCAGGTTCTTTTCTTGTCTTGCCTCACAGAAAGGAATTTTAGGAGTAGACGAGCAGCGAAGTAAAGCAGATTTTATTTGGAGGGTTTTAGGAAAGGGAGCTGGGAGAGAAAGAGTGTGTGTGTGAGTGTGTGTGTGTGTGTGTGTGTGTGAGAGAGAGAGAGAGAGAGAGAGAGAGAGAGAGAGAGAGAGAGAGAGAATATTGTGAGAGTATTGCATTCAAGAGAGAATGTGGACTTCACAAAAGGGCCCCTCCACACATTCCAGCATTAGATATGGAAATGTGAAAGTACAAATCTCAAAAGGGGAGGTACGGGCAACAAACATGCTCTGCTCAGCTACATTCAAATAGTCTCATACAGCATATTTGCACCCTTCATTGGTTCAAGATGACTTTTATAGGATTTCTCCAATCCACCCCATGTGGAGCTTTCTAGCTAGGTAAGAGTCCATTGATAGGGTTGTTGCCAAGGGGGTAGAGTTGGGAGTGAACTTCTTGAAACTCTTTTTCATGACCTTCATTCCTGCTGGATGTTCTCTCAAAGGGTGGGTCTAGCCTTCTTTGGTCTGGGCTAGCCTTAAGGGTTAATCAGATTAAAGGAAGCAATTGAGGATCCTTAAGGATTTTTCCTTCAGGCCCTTTCTGTAAGGAGGGATCCAGTCTACTCAGGGTCTGCTGCTGGAAAAGGTTTTTTCAGGTTTTGCTTTCTGTATCCACATTTAGGATTAGTGGCATTTTTACTTCCCAGAAATTTCATTGCCACAATGAGGGGCCCACGAGCCTTCCATAATCTACTTGCCTATATCAAAAAAGGGCTGCATCTGCTCTTCCTTCTATCTCAGCGAGTCCAAGAGTGGCACTCGTCCTGACTGCAGGAAGCGTAAGCAGCCTGTGAAGGCCTCACCTAGAGACTCACATCCAGACCTCCAGCATATGTACTCTGATGCATCTGTTTCTTGATCTCCATCTTCCAGTCATATATGATATCTCAGAACCCCTAGACTCTCCTCTTCTTTGTGAGATCCTAAGCCATTCTTCTTAGGACAGACCCTGAACAAGCTTGATTCCCTGAGATAGGGCGTAGAGGCCAGTGTCCGCAGGATCTGTGGAGTACTATCTGCACTTTCTCTGATGAGTCCCCAGTCACAAGAGGTACAATGTATAGTGTAAAGGCAGGAGAGACCTCCTGCCAGCCAGGTCACCAGTGACTCACAGCTTCTGCCAAAGGGCTAGTGAAGTAGTGAGTCAACCTCTTTACTCATCTTTGTAATTCTTATCCAGCTGATTTAATCCCCTTCCTTGTCCCTACGCAATTCACAGATCTTTTATTCATGCATTAAGCAGCCAGGGTTGACTGGAACCTCCCAGCATCTACCTACATATCACCCCCTCTATTGGGACCAGTGATTGTTTATATCAGCTGAGGGTCTGGAGCTGATAATATCAGCACCCAGAGCTCCATTGCATATCCAGGATGGGTTTTTCCAGGCCCCAAGGTAGGGTCTGACATAGGCTAAGCACAGTGGTCCTTCTCTCCTGGCTAGGCTCTCCGTATACTGGAAGCAGAATGCCATTTTTATTGTGGGGTTCCTTGGAGGACGGTTTGACTTTGTTGTGATGCATGGCACTTATGCAAGTGTGTAGAATATCATTGGTTTGCCCTTCCTCCCCAGTGGCAGGGAGCTTGTGTTTGTTGATTGCTCCCTCAACCTGTCAATTACCTTTGCCTCCTGATCAGACTCTGACTTATAAAAATTGTTTTTCTCTTCTCCTTAATGTCCTTTGCATTAAGGAGTTAGTTACTTCAAAGCAATTACTTTTTGTGTGGACACAGGAAGATAGTTAAAAAGTCTAGCCTGTAACTTGGGAGTTAATTGACTCCAGATAATATTACCTCCTGGACATCTGCTCTCGTGACTTAAGCCTCAGTTGCCTTTACTTTCTAGATACTCAAAAGCAGGGTCCCAACGAGCGACTGGATGGACCCAGGGCAAGCAGTGATCTATGAGCTAATGATCTATGAGCACCCCTAGCATGGAAATGCGCCAGGCCAAAGTGCCATAGTACTTAACTATAAGTTAATAGCTTGGTCATGGACAAATTCTGTCATGATCCAAAAGGTAATAACTAGATTCGGAATGCTAGGCTTAGGAATGATTCATCTGGCCTGAGCACTGTAGTCTGTAGTCTGAGTCTATGGTGAGGTGTCCCTAGGAAAGTCATCCTACAAGCCTAATTGTGTCTATTACCGTGTCCATACAGAATGGCAAATATTAGGAAGTAAAATTAAGATGTTAATTAAGTTATGGGTCTAAGGTGAGGAAAAACACACCTTAAGTGCTGATTTGCCCTCGTAGGCTGCAGGTGGTCAGAAAGGCTTGAGAAACATATTGATTGTGCTTGGGGGGTGGGGAGGGGAAGGCTTGGTTTGGGAGGCGTGGTTAGAGAAAAGGTGCTTGCAGCAGGGAGAGTGTGAGACAGAGTTGGAGAGAGGCAGAGTGGGAGCTGTGGGCAGAGTGAGAGACAGAGTTAGCAAGCGAGAGTTGAAGAGAGCATTGTGGAGCTAGTTAGAGAGAGGGTTGGAGAGAGCTGGGAAAGAGTTAGAGAGAGTTGTGAGAGTTGTGGAGAGAGTTTAGGAAAGACGAGAGATGGAATAAACAGCAACTGATCACCAACCAGCTTGGCCCTCGTTCCTCCTTCGTCGGCCCAAGGCAAGAGTCATCCGGGTGTGGAAGCAGTTCAAGAGCACCAAATGCGGGCGGCAAGAGAGAGCCACCCAGAGAGCCCAGAAACATCAGTTAATGTGTTAATGTTGATCATTTACATCTCACCCAGCGAAAGGAGTTTACACAGCCTTGAGAAAAAGGAATTTACACACAGGTGCAGGCCTCATCAATAAACGACAACTAAATCCCACAAATCCATTTGAGTATATGCTTCAACTTTTAAATTTCTGTGTGGAAGGGGGTGATGCCAGCCAGGCAGAAGCAGCAGTGATGGGTCTTTGTGTTCGTTCTCAATTCTACAGTTCTACAATATTTTCAAGAATGAAAATATTGAATAAGAAAGATGCTCAGACTCAGAATTGGAAAGTAGAAAAGTTTATTGGAAAGTAGAAGAGAAAAGGAAAGTAGCTCCCCAAGTGGGGGTGGGGGGGTGGGACTTAGTATAGGACTAAGTTGACTACAGCTTTTTTGTGAGATTTTTATAATAAAATCAGGTCTTTGTGTGGCAGAGAATGTGGAGAATCTACAGGGTGGTCGGGCTGTTTTGTCTCTCTGGTCACCAGCGTCAGGTACTGTGCATTATCTTAGTCTCCTGACTCCTAGTTCTGGGACAGAAGAATAGGGTCCTGGTGAACTCCAGGAATGTTAAATATAGGACCTTGGGGATGGGGTGTGGTCAATTGATAGGAGAAATGGAACTGCTGGTGAGGGGAAACTGAGGCTTACTCTTGCAGGGGGACACTCCTTTTCCCCTATTGTTTAGTGAATGGGAACCAGGGGTCGCTTAGGAATCTCATTACTTCTACAGATGGGGATATCCTCCTCCAGAATCACTCCCAAGGATTGTCATTAAGAATCACTCAGAGCATTCCAGAATTATTTAGTATCATTCAGATCATTCATGAAACTGGAAAGCATTTGATCCTGAAACTCTCAAGGACAGGTTGTTGTGTTCCCGCCCCACACCCCACTCCAGACCTTACTACCTATTTTTCCAGTCTATGAAAAAAATGTTGAAAATCCCTCCCCCAACACACACACCCATTTCCTGAGTACTCTGGTGTAAAATCTTATGCACACCGAAGGTTGTGTGTCCGTGGGCTCACTGGACTGGCACTGTCTCACCACCCACGTTCGGTGCTCTTGAGGCACTGTGTGTGTCCTGGATCAGGACGGCTCTTGGCCAAGGGCAGATGAAGGAAGAAACGAGGGCCAGGCTGGTCGTTATCAATTGTAGTTTATTCCAATCCGCTTCACTACTGTCTCTCCTCTGCCTCCTCCTCTCCTGGGCCCCAATCTGGAACCCTTTCTCCTTCTGGCTCTGACTCTGGATATCTGGAGCCTGAGCTCTCTCACTTCTAACTCGGCTCTTCCAAGTTTACAGCCTTAGTTTATATAGCAATCACCTAAGGTGGTGACACAAAGGTGCATTGAATATCCACAAATCAACAATGAGAGTTAAGACCACTCCCCCAGGAGATTAACTCAAGGATAAAATCTCATCTAAAGAGATTAGTCCATATTACTAGGAGATCCGCTCAAGGGTGGGGTCCCAACGAGGGTGTGTTCTTTTCTCAGCTAGTAATCTACTTTTAATGCTTCAACTTTTAAATTTCTGTGTGGAAGGGGGTGATGCCAGCCAGGCAGAAGCAGCAGTGATGGGTCTTTGTGTTCGTTCTCAATTCTACAGTTCTACAATATTTTCAAGAATGAAAATATTGAATAAGAAAGATGCTCAGACTCAGAATTGGAAAGTAGAAAAGTTTATTGGAAAGTAGAAGAGAAAAGGAAAGTAGTAAATAATTGTAGTAAATCTACATCTAATATTTCTAGCAATATTATTCTGTGTGAGCACAATTAGAGATATAAACATCTCATTATACATTCCGCAGTCCTCAGGCCAGGTTAGTCTTCCTAGCCCCAGCAAGTCCTTGTCTCATCCTTACTTACTTTTGATCATGACAGCATTTGTCCATGATCATGCCCTCAACTTATAGTTGAGTATTGTGGCGCTTTTGCCTGACCCGTTTTGATGCCAGTGTAGCTCACAGCTTGCCCTGGGTCCATTCAATCCCTCGTTGGGACCCTGATTTGGGGGTGCTAGGAACTAAGGGCAACTGAGTCAAGAAAGCAGATGCTCAGGAGTAAATATTATTTGGAGTCAATCAACTTCCAAGTTACAAAGCATAATGTAACTGTCTTCCCTGTCCATACAGAAAAGACATTGCTTATGTTACAAGTTCAGCGTCCTTAGTAGGATCTGATCCTACAGGCTAACAGAATCTGATTATGGAGAAAAGGTGATTAACTGGCTGGCGAGGAGAGCACAGAGAAGAGTTTACAGACAAACAGAGGAATGGGAGTGACCAGGGAGCACTGGGATGGGTTTGACCAATAAACCTAAGCTACCTGAGAAAGGACAAGACAGTATTATCTTACACTGTGGAAACTGCACCTGGCACTTTGGGTGAGTTTTCTAGTACCTCCCTGCTTTAAAAGGTGGCTCAGGAGCCTTGGCCATGTTGTACTCCCTAGCTCCCCTCCTGCTGAGATAGCCAGATAACTCCAGAAGCATCCTGTGGGTTCTCTCTCAGAGTTCTTTGTTCCCTGTGCATTTTTCTCACCTGGAATGGGGAGAGCTTCTAGAGAAACTACCCTTTCTAAAGTGACTGCTGTTGGTTCCCATTCTGATGGGTGGGTACCTTCACTCCTTCTATTTGAAGTCAATTCATCTGTGTGTGTGTCCGTCTGTTTGTGTGTGGAACACATGAATGTTAGAGCCAGGTTAATTCAGAAGTAGAAATCCTTAGACCTGTAAAGCTGAATCATTACTAGATGTCAGAGTGATATGCAACCCAACAACGTAAAAAGTTTAGGTGTTGTTGGACCTTGTTAGATCAGGATTAAACTGAAAGGTTTCCAAATGGAACGTTGTGCCTACAGAGAAATTGAAATTCTCTATCTAAATTTCTTATTGTGTTAGATCCTAAAGATGAAATTAGAACAGGAATATACTCCTTCTTGTGAAAATAGGTAGCGATTAGTCAGGAGGGCCAAAGCCATTATGATCACCCCACACTGATTGCAAAAGTCAAAGAACGTAGCCACAGCAGATGAGCTGAAACGTTACTGGCTGTGAAACAAGATGTCCTAACCTCTCCATTTGCTTCTGTCCATATGCTTTGCCTTATTAAGAATGTGCCAGTTGTGAAAAATCCACCAGGTATATCTTGTGTTGTGAGTCTGTAACAGTATATAATGTAGCTGAAAGTAGGGCTCAGGGTTCCAAGTCTCATGGACTTGTGAATCCACAGTGCTGTGCTAAGTATGAGTAAGATTAAAACTGCTTTCTCTTTCTAATTTTTTCTGAAAGTGTGGTTGTGGTGAGCATCAAGAGTCTCAGCAAGGCCAAGCACAATTGGAGAAAGTTAAATGGATCCTAATACCTGAACTTCTCTTGAGCTTCAGAACCTGTATTGTCTAGAAAAGGCTGCAGAACAAATGCCAGAAGCTAAAGTGAGTTAAGTGTGAGGCTGTAGGGCCTTATCTTACATACCACAGACACTATTAATGAGAAATTAAGCTATTTTACAAATAACTAAGGTAAAGGAACTATCAAAATGAAGAAATGTTTTCTTATTTTAGTAAAGAAACAAAGACTTCTTTCTATATTTAAATATTCATATTTGTTTTGTTTCTGCATTAAGTTTTTAGAATGTCTGACCTAGAAGATCTTGTGAGTTGAAATAATTGTGGTACATATAAACAGGTTCAAAGAGTAATGGTTTAGTTTAAAACATGGGTTTCTAGAGTTATAAAATTTGTTGCAGAACTTTTATCTTATTAGTGTTTAAAGATTAGAATTAGCTCCTATTACCTAAACAGGAAAAATGATTTTTTATGAGTTTTTGTCTAAAGTTATTTGCACTAATAATTTCCAAGTCAGGTTAATTTAGTTGAAAGGCAAAGGAGTGAACCAAAATCTAACACATCTAGGATTATTTTATCTCTAGGCTTTTTGTAACTTAAATTTCTAGAGCTACTTAGCAAAGATTAAGTAATGGGGTTATCTCAGAACTCATCCTGATAGCCTGAAGTCACAGAATAGTGTCTTGAAGTTTCAAAGTATCAGATTTTCCTGCTGGAATATCAGAGCAGCCTGAGGACATCTTACTGGGAAAAAAATGGGTTTAAAGCTCAGTGCTACTTCAATTTTAGTGGTTTATGTTATTAAGATAACTTTATTTCATGTCAGTTTTATCACCAGGTCTCATATCTAGTCTTTACCTTATGAGAATAATATTTAATTGTGAAACCTTGGACATCTTTAAAAATAGTTTAAATCTTTTTTACAGAGAGTTATGCAGGAGAAAAAAAAGAAAAATACCTCTATCTCTTGTGTGTTGTATTGTTGACCAAAGAAAGCTGTACCCTCCTGGAGCTGACCACATGTATATTATTTAACTGTATTCCAAACGGGATCAGACCACCGTCTTCTTCGTGCAAAATTCTACCTCACAGAACGAGGAGAAAAGAATGCAAGGTTTAAGAAGAGGACTCCCAGAACAACCACCAACTGGGAGCTCTTTGGCTCTGTTGCGGCAACATGGGAAGATGCCGTCATTGACAACATTGATGAGGAATGCAATCGAATGATTCAGCACCTCCATGATTGTGGGAGGAATGCCAAGAGAAAGATAACCACAAAAAACCGCCTTTCTTCGAACACTCTTGAACTTATTCGCCAACATGGCTTGGCACATGCCTCAGGCAAAACAGTGCAGAGAAGCCATCAAGGATGACCTCAAAAACAGGAGAGCAGCAGTACTGGTAGATGCGGCAGAAGCTGGGAAAAGCATTCGTAATGCCCGCCTGTCCTTCACCAAATACAAAACCAAGATGACTCCTTCCAACATCATGATGGATCTATCACATCTTCCAGAAGGGCAATGGAGAAGATTATTCATGACTTCTACTCAGATCTTTTTAATAGCCACATCCACTTGCCCACATACCACATACCACATGATGGATATGTCGTTCCCAATGTTCTCCCTTCCGAAGTCCAACATGCCATCTCGTCAGTAAAGAAACAAAGAGCACCTGGCCCAGACAAGATCAGACCTGAACACCTGAAGAACTTACCATCAGTACTCATCAATACATTGGCTCGGCTCTTCACACGCTACCTGTCTGAACGCAAGGTTCCATCCCAATGGAAAACCAGCAGGACTGTACTACTATACAAGAAGGGAGACATCCACGACATTGGCAACTATCGCCCAATCTGCTTATTGTCTGTCGTCTACAAACTGTTCACTCGAGTCATTCTGAATAGGATTAGCAGAACACTAGATGAAGGACAACCATGTGAACAAGCTGGATTCCGAAAAGGATTCAGTACCATCGACCATATCCACACGATTACTAAGCTCATTGAGGTTTCTTGGGAGTTCAAGATGCCGCTCTGTCTAACATTCATTGATTTAAAGAAGGCCTTTGATTCTGTTGAGACGGAAGCAGTCATGGAAGCCCTAGGCAATCAGGGCGTACAAACTCAATACATCAGGATCCTCCGTGAGCTCTATTGCGGATTCACTACCAAGATCTCAACATTCTTTTCATTTCATTTTTCATTTCATCATCCTGTTATTCGTCGATTGCCTCGAGCAGACCCCAATAACGTCTCATCCTAACCCTGAGATTATATTGAAGGCTCTTTAGGAGAATGAGACCCATCATTGTTACTGGTATTTGGCATATTTGGTACGCCATGGGGAGTTTGCCAGACTCTGCCCTGTGGGCAGGCTACATTCGATAGCCTGCAAGTTTGTCCAAAGTAGGAAAGAGATAATAAGATGTCATAAAAAGATGTCCTGATAAGATGTCGCGCAGCCGCGCGGTTCTGGGAGCTGGATTTTATAGTCTCCGAGTCTTGGCCTCTGATGGGATTACACGGCGCCAGGGGGCCAGTTGATGGGTGTGACCCCCGCATACTGGAATTTGAAGGATCTGGGTGGAGGATGCTCGACTCCAATCCAAGTAGGCTGGGAGATCTCGGCCCCGGAACCCGCATGACTTTGTCCCTCTGCCAGTACCTTCATGTGTGCGGAGAGTGGTCTCAGCATGGTGGTGGCTGGTCCTGGAGGTCTTCAGCTGCCGGAGCCCTGGTTGGGGTGGGGAGGAAAGCTCAACCCGCTCCCCTCCAAGGGACCCCGGCGAGGAACTGCCAGGCACAGGGGAGCGGGTTGAGCTTTCCTCCCTGCCCCGACCAGGGCTCCGGCAGCTGAAGACCTCCAGGACCAGCCACCACCATGCTGAGACCACTCTCCGCACACATGAAGGTACTGGCAGAGGGACAAAGTCACGCGGGTTCCGGGGCCGAGATCTCCAAGCCTACTTGGATTGGAGTCGAGCATCCTCCACCCAGATCCTCCAAATTCCAGTAGGCGGGGGTCACACCCACCAACTGGCCCCCTGGCGCCGTGTAATCCCATCAGCGGCCAAGACTCGGAGACTATAAAATCCAGCTCCCGGACGAGACCAGTGCAGTCTCCTGCCTCTCACCATTCTACAAAGAAGTAATCATCCATACCAAGAGAGGGGTTCTGCAGGGTGATACCATTTCACCAAAACTCTTTAGGGCCACCCTCGAGAACATCATGCGACGACTGGAATGGGAAAGCATGGGAGTGAAGATAGATGGTCGGCAACTACACCAGCTCCGCTTTGCTGATGACATCGTTCTAATAACACCAAACATCAGCCAAGCAGCACAAATGGTAAACGACTTTGACTGTGAATGTGGAAAGGTCGGACTACAGCTGAAGCTTACGAAGACAATGTTTATGAGAAACAGCCTTGTTCTGGACGCTCCATTCGCTCTCAACGGAACCACCATCTCCGAATGCAGCAGTTATATATACCTAGGTCGAGAAATCAACATGATGAATGACCTGGCACCTGAGTTGCGCAGGAGGAAGAGAGCGGCTTGGAATGCCTTCAAGAACGTTGAAGACATAACTAAAAGGACAAAGAACCTCCAGCTACGAGCACATCTCTTTGATTCTACTGTTCTTCCTGCATTAACATATGCCTCAAAGACCTGGACCCTACAAAAACAGGATGAGAACGCTATTCGGGTCCCTTGAAGAGGAATCAACAAGCTATGCTTGGAATATCACGATATACTCAAATGAGAGATAGAATCCGGAGTTCTGATCTCTGTCAACGCTCAAGAATCAGGGACGCTGTCTCATTTGCCAAGACATCAAAAATCAGATGGGCTAGACACGTAATGAGGTTTACAGATAACCGCTGAACTAGAGCCATTACTGATTGGATTCCACGGGACATCAAAAGATCACGTGGACGCCCACCTACAAGATGGTCAGACTTCTTCGTCAAGACCCTGAATGATCGATTTGAGGCTCTGAATGTTCCTAGAATGAACAGATACCATTGGGCTACACTAGCACGCAACCGGGATGAATGGAGATGTTACTGGCACCCGCTCGAGTAAATCGATGAATAACGGGGATTAAGTGATTAAGTGATTCTTTGTGCATGTAGCTTATTGCCTGTTATATGTATTTAATTATGGCAACAGTCATGGAAGTTGATAATTGCCAACTTCACTTTACAAATGAAAAAATTAAGATTTAGAAAAAACATACAAGTAGGAGTCTGGGATAGATAAGAACCCAGGCATGACTGTAAAGCTCTCTCCAGCATGACTCAGCCCTTTCCCTCCGATGTTTGAATGCTTCTTTCAGCAGAGGATCTGGCTGCTGTTGAATTCCACTACAACAATGTGTGTGTGGGAGAGGCAAAGCCTCAAGTCTTGTAGGATAACACTGGGCTGTCCTTGCTGTTTCCAAAGGGAGCTTAAGGTTTACTGAGCCACTCCCACAACAGTGCAACTGAGGCACACCCAATTCCATCAGGCACTAATAATCCTATATTGCTTTTCTCTTCCCTTTATGACATTTGTATGGTTTATTTAGCAATGTCCTTTCTGTTTAGACACAGGAAGAGAGTTGATGCTATGCTTTGTAACATGGGAGTTAATTGACTCCAAAATAATATTTACTCCTGGGCATCCGTATTTACTTCTCTTAAGCCTCAGTTGCTTATTTTCTTAGCACTCCAAGAGCAGGGTCCTGACGAGGGACTGGATGGACCCAGAACAAGCTGTGAGCTACACTGGCATTGAAATGGACCAGGTCAAGGGCCATAATACTTAACTATTGTGTACAAACTATCATAACCCAAAAGAAATAACTGAATAAGGACCCTGATGAGGTTAGAAAAGACTAATCTGACCTGAAGGACTGTGGTCTGGAACATATAGTGAGATGTCTCCAGGAAGAGCCAAACTTTAAGCTTAATATACCTCTTACTGTGTTCGTACAAAATGACATTGCCAGAAATGTTATAAGAGGTAAATTTACTATACCTGTTTAAATGGATTGCTAGCTGAGGAAATGAGAAAGCAATATACCCTGGATGGAATTCAGCCCTTGGGTGGATCTCCTAGTAATCTGGAGTGCTGAATCCTCAGATGAAATTTTGTCCTTGGGTTAATCTCCTGAAGGAGAGGCCTTTACCTCTCTTTGTTGTTATGATAATGTTCAATGCCACCTTTGTATCCCCCACCCTTCATGATTTCTATATAATTATGCTGTGAAGGGTAAGAAAATAAGACTCTGAAAGAGAACTACTCTGGAACGAGAATCTGGGACTGGACTCTGGGAAGGAAATGCTGAAGACTAGATGCAGAAGACTAGATGCTGAAGACTAGAAGCTGACGACTGGATGCTGAAGATATGTTAAAGACGAGGAGACTAGGGTGATGGAACTCTGATGGCTGGGACTATGACCAAAACTATGAATACGATTACACTGTACAGTAAGAGATCGGACCACACTAGGGAGAAGAGAGAAATAAACTGATAGCTGACAACCTGGGACCTGGTTCCTGTGTCTCAGTTCTCCAGGTTCTTAGCCTGTTGTCCAGCCTATGGAGGTGGCTCTTGGCCACCAACCCCTCAAGTCCCCCACGTGCACAGGCCCATCACACCCTGTTTCTTTTCCACTTTTTATTTTCAGACTTACAATGTCTGTCTTTAGGTTGCAAAACCCGGAAAGCCCTAAAAAAGAGATATATCTTCAAATTCATCTGACAAACTGAAATTCTAAGGAAGAGTTCTGAAATTTTCTCTCCTATTTTATTTCTACTTCTTTTGACAGAACTCATGTTTTATTATGGATGTCTGGGTTATGGTCTCTGAGAAACAAGAATCACTACTACCTTACAGAGATAAAAAAAAATTCAGGTGACGAAAAATATCAAGTTATAGGGGGTATGGTGCCAACAGCATGTCAATCTGTATCTGTGAGGCGAGTGCATCAGCAGCCTGAAGGTGCCTTCAGACTTCCAGATACCCCAAAATTGCTGCTGTGCCTTTGGCCAGACCCCAACAACTTGGGGCAAAGTTTACTAAGAAAGTAAATGGCCAAAAGTTAGGTGTGTGGGAGACACACCTGCAAACCACTTCCAGCTTAGCTATATAATTGGAGGCATAGCCTCTGTGATTCCTGATCAAACTGCTTAACAGCCATGATCCCAGAGACTCAGAAAAACCCAAAGGCTTTTGGCAGAAATGTGTCCGGTCCCTGCAGTAGGTTACTGGTGCTGGGACACCCCAGGTGGGAATAGGTTTTGTGTCTTGGCCTGTTTCCCCTGGCAGGCCGGTGGCCGTCATCCTCCAGAGGCCACTGGACAGTCAGGTTTGGACCGACAGTGATGAAACATGTGGGGTCTCATGGGGTGGGGGTGGAGCCAGACCTTTCCTCCCAGTCCCAACGAGACCCTAGTCGCCACCCACGAATGGCCTCTCTGGATCCTGATCAAGCTGCTTAACGGCCATGATCCCAGAGACTCAGAATCAAATCTTGGAACCCAGTGACTTTTGGCAGAAATGTGTCTGGACCCCGCAGTAGGTTACTATTGTTGGGCCACCCCGGGGGGGTAAAGGTTTTGTCTCTTCCCCTGCTCCCTCTAGGCGACTCAGTGGCCGCCATCTGCCAAAGGCCACTGGGCAGTCAGGTTTGAGCTCTCAGTGATGAGACACATGAGGCCTCACAGGATGGGGTGGAGCCGGCCCTTTCTTCCCCATCCCAAGGAGACCCCGAGTCACCACCCATGAATGGGCCTTTCTGACTCATGATCAAGCTGCTTATCGACCATGATCCTAGAGACTCAGGAACAAATTTTGGAACCCAGCAGGTTTTGGCAGAAATCCCTCCAGATTTAAGTGTTAAAATTTCAGAATTTCAAAATCACACAGCCCTACTGCAGCCACACGACATCATATGTTATTCATAACCAGCAATAGAAAACAAATTGTCTACTCTTGCCTTTTCAGCAGATCTGAGTGTTGGGGTAAAATCTCAAATAATAATGGTGGGCCTGGTGTCAAAATATTGAATGTAATCAAAGTAGAGAGAGAGTAATGTGGAAATCATCTGCCCCACAGGTAGGGGGAGGGTGTGGAATGGGGGTATACTGGGGTTGTTGGGGGTGGAGAATGGGCACTGGTGAAGGTACAGGCACTGTTTCATTGTATAATCGAGACTTAGACCCGAAAGCTTTGTAACTCCTCTCACGGTGATTCAATAAATAAAATTATATTTAAAAAATAATAAAATTTAGGGGGTATGGTGCTGCCAGCCGGTCAATCTGTACCTGTGAGGCGAGTGCATCAGCAGCCTGATGGCGCCTTCAGACTTCTAGATACCCCAAAATTGCTGCTGTGCCTTTGGCCAGACCCCAACAACTTGGGGCAAAGTTTACCAAGAAAGTAAACAGCCAAAAGTGCGGTATGTGGGAAACACACCCAACAAACAACCTCCGGCTCAACTATATAATTGGAGGCGTGGCCTCTCTGGCTCCTGATTGAACTGCTTAATGGCCATGATCCCAGAGACTCAGAAACAAATCTCAAAACCCAGAGGCTTTTGGCAGAAATGTGTCCTGTCCCTACAGTAGGTTACTGGTGCTGGGCCAACCCAGGTGGGAATAGGTTTCGTGCCTTGGCTTGTTCCCCCTGGCAACTGGGTGGCCGCCATCCTCCAGAGGCCACTGAACAGTCAGGTTTGGGCCCGCAGTGACGAGACATTTTGGACCTCATGGGATGGGAGCAGAGCCAGTCCTGTCCTTTCCACCCCAACGAGACCCCAAGTCATCAACCACGAATGGCCTCTCTGGCTCCTGATCAAGCTGCTTAACGGCCATAATCCCAGAGACTCAGAAACAAATCTTGAAACCCAGCGGCCTTCACTTGAAATGCATCCAGACCACGCAATAATTTACTGTAGCCAGGCCACCCCAGGAGGAAAAAGGTGTTGTCCCTCCTCCTGCTTCCCCCGGCACCTTGGTGGCCGTCATCCTCCAGAGGCCATTGGACAGTCAGGTTTGGGCCCGCAGTGACGAGACATTTTGGGCCACACGGGATGGGGGTGGAGCCAGTCCTGTCCTCCCCACCCCAACAAGACCCCAAGTCATCACCCACGAACGGCCTCTCTGGCTGCTGATCAAGCTGCTTAACAGACATGATCCCAGAGACTCAGGAGCAAATCTAGGAACCCAGCAGGTTTGGGAAGAAATCCCTCCATATTTAAGTGTTAAAATTTCAAAATTTCAAAATTGTGTGGCCACTACTGTAGCCATGCGACATCATATGTTATTCATAACCAGCAATAGAAAACAAACTGTCTACTGTTGCCTTTTCAGCAGATCTGAGTGTTGGGGTAAAATCTCAAATAATAATGGTGGGACTGGTGTCAAAATATTGAATGTGATAAAAGTAGAGAGAGAGTAATGTGGAAATCATCTGCCCCACAGGTAGGGTGAGGGTGTGGGATGGGAATATACTGGGGTTGTTGGGGGTGGAGAATGGGCACTGGTGAAGGTACAGGTACAGGTGTTTCATTGTATAATCGAGACTCAGAGCTGAAAGCTTTGTAACTCCTCTCACGGTGATTCAATAAATAAAATTATAAAAAATGAAAAAAAAAAGAAAATTAAAAAAAAAAGTAAGGTGGAGTTCATGCACAATTCAATCAGCTAATGAGTGGCTGAATAAATAGCAGTACTCCTACATAAAAAAAAGAAAAATATCAAGTTCTAAGGGCTGGAATGAAAGCACAGCAGGTAGGGCATTTGCTTTGCAAGTAGCCAACATGGCCGACCTGAGTTCGATTCCTCCGCCCCTCTTGGAGAGCCCAGCAAGCTATTGAGAGTATCTCGCCCACAAGGCAAAGCCTGGCAAGCTCCCTGTGATGTATTTGATATGCCAAACACAGTAACAAATCTCACAATGTTACTGGGCCTGCTCGAGCAAATCAATGAACAATGGGAGGAAAGTGACAGTGACAGTGATCAAGTTCTAAAGAGTTAGAATTTTGAGTATTTTTTCTCCCCATAACATCTTGAAAATATTTTTCCTTGCATCAACTACATAATCTAATATTAAAAGAAAGATACTGATAATTGTAATATAAAATGTGCCTTTTCCCTGAACATAGTGTACAATTAATCCCTTATATTCTCAAAGTTAATAGAGGAGTAAAAATGCCTCCAGGATCTCAAGGAGTTTTGAGTTATGCATATTTATAAATGCATATTTATCTTGCATTTCAGAAGCTATCACTACATACCCCATCTGAAGGAGACTGACTGAGTAGCTGGCATTTCTTTCATTTATTTCCCCCAAGGAGATTAAATGAATTCATCAAGTCATCTGGTCCATGTTTAACAGTCACTTACTATATTCATTTATCATATCTCTGAGTAAACTCTAAAAGTGGAGAGTTAGTTACAGGAATAAGAATCATGAAGAAAATGTGTTAAAGGGTTAAATTTTAGAAACGAAAGAAATTGGGAAAGGAAATACAACCTTCCCATACTCCATGTTTTCTTCAGCCGGACTGTTTCCTGCTCTACTTTGCATCCTGACTCTTCCAACTCCTCCTGGTGAACAATAGTCCACATGTCTAACTGAGGGAATGACATATAATCAAATTACAGAAGCACAAATATCATTCTATGTCTCTGTCTCTGTCAGTCTGCCTGTCTCTCTCAAACATCAAACACACAGATCCAGTTTCTGCCCCTCAGGGATAAACTGGCTGCCCACCTCTATCATAAAAATTTGAACAACTGGAAGTCAAAACATAGTTTCCAGAATCCTAAATCTCCATCTTTCCTTCCTCACAACTTCCTATCACCTCTCCCCCACAAACCCATTGGATAGAAATAAACTGGTTAGTTAAAAAAAATTTTATTCAAGGACCCTGACCTCTGGTCCCCAATTTTTCCCCTTTTCATCCTCATTCTCCCCTTGATTTCTTTTGAATCATTTCCCTGATGTGAAAAAAACCCTTTTTTTAAAAATTTTAATTTGAAAGTTTAATATGCGTATATAAATTTTATAACATTGAGAAAAATCACTTTCCATCTATTCTGTTGGTGTTTTAATGATAGTGTTTAGATATTTTTAAACGCTTGTTTTCTGTATCAACTGAAATATATGAGTTATTTTTCGTAATGGGCTGGAGCAATAGCACAGCGGTAGGGCGTTTGTCTTGCACGCAGCCAACATGGCCGACCCGAGTTCGACTCCTCCGCCCCTTTTGGAGAGCCCAGCAAGCTACCAAGAGTATCTTGCCCGCACGGCAGTGCCTGGCAAGCTCCCCGTGAAGTATTCGATATGCCAAGCACAGTAACAACAAAGTCTCCAATGGAGACGTTACTGGGCCCGCTCGAGCAAATCGACGAACAACAGGAGTGCCTTTACCTTTACCTTTACCTTTACCTTTACCTTTACCTTTACCTTTACCTTTTCGTAATATTTTCCCAATGCCAAGTAGTCTCAAGGACTGATGAAATCATGCAGTTCTTTTTGGCAGGTCTGAATGTAGATTACATATTTTCTTACATAGTATAACACTGACATTCTTTGATAAATCCTGCCAGTTAGTATATTCATTCATTTTAATAAACTATTGTGTGGTATATGTGCAAAGTGGAATACCACTTGCCTATAAAAAAAGGAAATAAAATGCAATTTGCTTCTATGTGGATGGAATTGGGTTTGATAAGTATTTAGTGATTTGTGTCTGTTAAATCATACAGAGGATTAAAAAATCTTTATCAAATCAGCACAGGATAAGTGAACCAGCACTCTCATGCTCAGGATCTATTGCAGTATTTTTTCAGCTAGAGTAAAACCATTTCTTTCCAAAGTCTTTCCTGTCCTTTGAATTTGTATGGTGTTCACATATTCTGAATCTGTGTGTAAGTTATCAGGGAAACCATGATCTC
This sequence comes from Sorex fumeus, assembly GCF_029834395.1. NCBI lineage: Eukaryota > Metazoa > Chordata > Mammalia > Eulipotyphla > Soricidae > Sorex > Sorex fumeus. The sequence continues at coordinate 10,262,615 of NW_026606103.1, forward strand.
TCAGTAACCCTGGATGGGATATATTTCCAGAAAGGGCACATCAGAGGCAAAGTTTACCACTGTCAGCTGTACATGCTCTAGAATGACTCCCAGCTGTACTCTCCATCTCCACTCCAACTTCGCTTTTAACAAGGGTGGGGACCATCTTCATAATATTCCCTTTTAATTATACTCAAGGGTGCTTTGAAAAATGTTTTTAAGAATTTTTATGTTTCAAATTTGGACACTTTGATTTATAATAGAACTTCAGACATGCAATTTTTCACCTCCAGCCCTACCATTCTATGACCCCAACTCTCCACCAATAACCTAAGGTTCCCTCCTGCCCACCAACCTGACTTTGATAGATGCATTTTAAATTTAATTATTGTAGTTTGGGACCCATGCTTTCAATCCTGTTGGGTCTGGTGGCTTACATATATGCAGATAACTTGCCACTGTACCACAGATAAGCCAAGATCCCCCTGTACCTTCCCCTATTTTATATCCAGACTTTCTCTTCTTTATGCACCTCTCCAATTCTCTCCTTTCTTGATCTTTTTTGTTCTGTAATCTAGAATGAATGTTTTGTCCATCCTTGATACATTATATTCCCTAGACAGATTAGTGAGAGCATTCAATATCTTTCCTTGTACTTTTGACCTATGTCACTTAATATGAGATCCTCCAGTTTCATCCAAGTTCCAATGAACTGCATGATTTCATCACTTCTTGGGACGACATGGCATTCTACTGTGTATGTGTGCCACAACTTTGTCACCTGTCGTGCAACCCCTGGACTATTTTCATAACCTGGAATAAGATCTGCAACAAACATATAATGGCTATCTCTTTTCAAAAGACTGTGTTTTGTTTCTTGGGATCAACATTTTGAGAATGTTAATTAAGCAATTAACTTAATTTGAGGTTTTCTTTTCTAAGAAAAATAACTATTAACATATAGAATTTGGTAAAAAGTATAGAATATTTTTTACCGTCAACCATGGTAGACATTAAGTTTAATAATATATTATTAAATAAGTTTAATTATTAAATATAAAAACATTAAGTTTAATCTATGCCACATTTATTTTCCTTTTTTTTATTAGTGAAACACCATGAGGTACAGTTGTAGATTTACAATTTTTTGTGCTTGGATTTCGATTATACAATGATCAGATACCCATCCCTCCACCAGTGCCCATTTTCCACCACCATGGATAATATTCCCCCCACCCCCATCCCCCCATCCCCCCCTGCCTCTGTGGAAGGGCAATCCCCTGTGTTCTCTCTCTCTCCTTTTGGATGTTGTGGTCTGCAAAAGAGGCATTGAGAGGCAAACATGTTCAGTCCATAGTCTACTTTCAACATGCATCTCCCCTCCTGGGAGGATCCTCCAAACACCCTTTATTTGGTGCCCCCTTCTCTATCTAAACTGCCCTTTCCTCTAGGATACCCGGCAGGCCTATAAGTTATGGAGTAATCCTCCTTGCCACATTTTTCTTAGCATGGGGGATAAATGCAATGTAAAAATATTTGAATTGTAGTTGAGGTAGAGTTTTTAAGATTTAAAGTCTTTATTGGTACTCAGAATATTGGAGGGCTTTCCCAATTTACCTACACATAGGGCTGACCCTGCATTCTGAATTTTTTTCCAGGAAATGTTTTTCCAAAATTCTCTGCATTTTGTAGTATTCCAACTGAGAGAGCACAGTGAAAGAGCATTTGCCCCAGTTTTTTAGAGAGCCTCTAGCTAGAAGTACTTTCGAGTTTAAAATAACTCCTTCCTGTACTTGGAAAGAGTCCCTGTGACCATTCACACACCTCACCATTGTGTCTCACATCTTCGTTGGAGCTATGTGGAAATATAAAATTCAGGCCTTCTTAGGCAACTTTGTTGGGCTATTGAATTTTCAGGGGCCCTGTGCAGCTGGCCAAGGCTCTTGGGCAGCTCTACTTCTCCCTCTGGTCAAATGTTTTGCTTTTACTATTACTTTCTCAGATTCCTAAAAAGAATCATTAATCAAATCCCTATGACAACAGAAATTTTCTGGCAAAAAAAAAAGTTGCTAAAATAGATTTTTGAACTGTATTACTCTCCTCCTTACTAGAAAACAAAACTATCAGGATTTGTGGACACCCACTTAACCCTTTGCAAATGTTAATGATAAGATACTGTAAGTTGGTGGACATTGATATGTTAAAGTTACAATGAAAGAAAAATTTGGGCCACTACAGGGGTCAAGTTACTTGCCCTGAATGCAGCTGACCAGGGTTCTATCCTTGGCGGTGCACATGATCCCCTAACTACTACCAGGAGGGATCCCTGAAAACAACTAGGTATGACCCCAAAAGAAAAAAAAAGACAAATTGATAACAACAATTTTCAATGGAATGTTTAACACAAAAACTTTTTTAAAATTATTATTACAATGCCATTGTAATGTATTTAGTGAATGGATAGAAGTTTGAGATCCACATCTGTGCTGTTTTTTACTACAGAATAGCTCAACTTCAAAGACTAGTTAACCATATGAAACCCTGAGATCTGTCAGAGAGGAGAGGAAGGAGAGAAGAGGAGAGGAGGAGAGAGGAGGGGAGGGGAGGGGAGGGGAGGGGAGGGAAGAAGAGAGGAGAGGAGAGGCGAGGCGGGGAGAGAAGGGGAGGGGAGAGAAAGGAAGGGGAGGAGAGGGGAGGGGAGGGGAGAGAACAGGACAGGACAGGACAGGAGGGGAGAGGAGAGGAGAGGAGAGGAGAGGAGAGGAGAGGAGAGGAGAGGAGAGGAGAGGAGAGGAGAGGGGAGGGGAGGGGAGGGGAGGGGAGGGGAGAGGAGAGGACAGGATAGTGCAGGACAGTACAGAGAGAGGAGAGAAGGAGAAGAGTGGAGAGGAGGGGAGAGAAGGAAAAGAGTGGAGAGGAGGGGCGGGGAGAGGTGAGGAGAGGAGAGGAGGGGAGAGGAGGGGAGAGGAGAGGAGAGGAGAGGAGTAGAGAGGAGAGGAGAGGAGAGGAGAGGGGAGGGGAGGGGAGGGGAGAGGACAGGACAAGGCAGGACAGTACAGGACAGGAGGAGAGAGGAGAGAAGGAGAAGAGAGAAGAGGAGAGAAGAGGAGGGGAGAGGTGAGGAGAGGAGAGGAGAGGAGAGGAGAGGAGAGGAGAGGAGAGGAGAGGAGAGGAGAGGAGAGGAGAGGCGGGGAGGGGAGGGGAGGGGAGGGCAGAGTAGGGGAGGGGAAGGGAGGGGAGGGGAGAGTAGGGGAGGGAAAGGGAGGGGAGGGGAGGGGAGAGGAGAGGACAGGACAGGGCAGGACAGTACAGGACAGGAGGAGAGAGGAGAGAAGGAGAAGAGGGGAGAGGAGGGGAGAGGAGGCTAGCGGAGGGGAGGGGAGGGGAGGGGAGGGGAGAGGAGAGGAGAGGAGAGGAGAGGAGAGGAGAGGAGAGGAGAGGAAGTAAGGATGACTTACACTCCTTTATCAATCACCATAAATAGTACTTCACATCTTATAATTTCCATAGTACGACAATTAAAGTCAATAAGGCTAGCCTTATATTTATAAATGTATAAAACCAAAGTGAGAGCCTGTGCAAATGAGGCAAAGTTGCTTTCAAGCCCAGGTCTGCCAAAGATAGGACTTTCTCTTCCCAGTCAAACTTTTTACTTTGTCCACAGTCACCCAGGGAGAATGAAAGGGGAACCTGACAACTGTCTGTATATTGTACAATTTGTGCAATGTTCACTGAAGTATTTACCATTAAAATGGACCAAAGATCACCAGTCTCCCAAACCCCATTAATTCAGAGTAATATGTTTAATTTTTATCTGAAACAAGACACTTTAGAGAGTCTTGGGGGAAAAAAGGTAAAATAATGACCACGAGAATATGGAGAGGAATGTCTTTTCTCATTTTTGAGAAAAATCTTAACATTTGTTAGGTGCAATCTTAGTTCATCCTGACACCTCAAACCAAACTATATTATAAGTTGGGTTTTTAAGTGACAGTGCTTCAAAACGATTCTCTGAATGTTCCTGGCTTTGATGCACTAACTCTCCCACAGCAAATTACATCTTAATTCTGGCCTTTTTAAATCACATAGTCCAGTTCCACTGACACAGACACTGCACATTTCCGATGTGTGGAATTGTTTTTCCTTTAATTAAATGAAGGGGGTGTAGTTATTTTCATCTCTCTGCACAAATTACTACCTAGTAGCAACAGAATAATATATTGTAAGTAGTACTTAGTCTATTTATTGTGCCATCTCTTGGTGTGTGTTGGACTTGTGCTATTTCCGAGACACTGCTATGGTAACTAGGATCCTGACAAAAGCCTGTGTCAGAGCAGAATTTGAATATGCAAAACTTCCATTAAGTGATGAAATAAAGAACCAACTTCAATAGATTTATAAATAACACTTTGGAAGATATTGCTTTGTTCTTGGGTAAATTTGCCCATAAGTTCAGCAAGTTCCAAAAGGCAAATCGTTGAAGATACTGGATACTGAACTGGTACCAAGCAAAATGACATGAGAAAAATAAGATTACAAGTCTTTTAGTTTGTCTGATCAACATTTGTCTTTTCCCATCTTGATCTTGGGGAGTCAGGATCACAGCATTAGGCAGAAAGTACAATCTAATGTTCCAATTTTGTAGAGCAGGGAACCAAGTCGAGAGAATCAAGTCCACATGTCTAAATAAGTAGACATGGCTTTGCCAAGCTGGTGTCCTTGGCTAAAGTGGAATAATGTTTCCAAACTATTCACTTATCCTCTTTGTAAGGCCTATGTCCTCTTCTATAACCTACTTAATTTTTCTTAAGAGGGAGGGTGGTGTTTGGGCCACACTCAGCAGTGTTCATGGCTTACTCCTGGTTCTGCGCTCAAGAATCACTCTAGAGGCATTGAACCCAGGGGGACACATGCAATCACATAACTTACTTGATATACTATCTTGACAGCCCTTTCATTTTCTTGAAGGAGGTGCAAGGTTAGGAGAAGAGGAATCCTGATAAGTGAGAGCACTAACTTCTGGATGATTTCACTGCTCCATGAGGAGTGAATGTGTTAATGTTCGACAGTGCACGTCTTCGTTTATGCGAACATTAGAATGAAGCCAATGAAAGCAAAACTCCTTTCCCTTTAGTAATTTATTTTGGATTTTTCTTAGAAATGATGTATCTTCACTTCCTCCCCATTTCTCAATTGTGAGGAATAATTGATATTTAAGTTATTACTTTCCTTTTCTCTCCCTTAAATTTATTCCATTTCTTAAAGTTCTTGCTACCCCAGGCTTGTTTGAGCTGAATTGTGCCCAGGAGTAAAAAAGTGCTCATGGACCCAGGTTTTCTACGGGCCATTATATAAACATTTTACTGATTTTTAGACTGGTTTTATGACATCATTCTAATAATACCAAACATTAGCCAAGCAGCACAAATGCTGGCCGACTTCAACTGTGAGTGTGGAAAGGTCAGACTATAGCTGAATCTCATGAAGACAATGTTTATGAGAAACAGTCCTGACCTTCCATTCACTCTCAATGAGTGAACACCTTCGAACACAACAGTTTTGTGTACCTAGGTTGAGAAGTCAACATGATGAATGACCTGGCACCTGAGTTGTGCAGGAGGAAAAGAGCAGCTTGGAACGCCTTCAAGAGCATTGAAGAAATAGCTAAGAGGATGAAGAACCTCATCTCTGGGCACATCTCTTTGATTCCACTGTTCTTCCTGCATTTACATACGCCTCAGAGACCTGGGCCCTACAAAAACAGGATGAGAACACTATTCAGGTCTTCCAAAGAGGAATCTAAAGAGCTATGCCTGGAGTAACCAGCTTCACTCAAATGAGGAAAAGAATCCTGAGTTCCGACCTCTGTCGACAGTCGAGAATCCGGGATGCTGTCTTGTTTGCCAAGGCGTCGAAAATCAGCTGGGCTGGACATGTAATGAGATTTGGAGACGATCGCTGGACTAGAACCATTACCAACTGGATTCCACGGGACGTCAAAATATCACGTGACCGCCCACCTATGAGATGGTCAGTGTTCTTCGTTAAGACCCTGAACAATCTATACACTGACAAAAACACATCTGCCTGTGTTTCTTGATAGAACTTCTTGATAGAAATCAAATTTGGCAAATCAGGTAGGAATCTTAGCTGTTTGTTTTAACCATAACTTTCAGTGCCCAATAATTGAGAAGTGATTATAAATTTAGTCTAGATTGGCAGGCTAACTATTCCTGACTATTCTTTCAGTAAAATTATTTGAGGTGCAAACAAGTTTTCCTTTTCCCACCACCACACACTGAACGTGACCTCTCTTTTACCACCCCTCAAGCATTTCAGTTCTTGGCTCTTTTCTGCTGATCTTTCTTTAAATCCTATCCTGAACCAGGTCTGAATGCCTAAAAGGTTTTCAATGTTAAGTGGTCACTGGATCATAAATTAAAAATGTGGAACCTGGATTTAGAGCTGGTATAGCTCTCCTCAACTCTGTCACCCTTTCCAGATTTTTTAAATTGGCAATGGAAATCCAGTCTCTCTCTCTCTCTCTCGCTCTCTTTCTCTCTCTCTCTGTCTCTCTCTCTTTCTCTCTCTCTCTCTCTCTCTGTGTGTGTGTGTCTCTCTCTCTGTGTGTGTGTGTGTACATGCACGTGTGCACCTATAAACAGAATTAATGGCCAGTCCAGAATAAAATAGTCACTTCTCTTGGGATCCTGGCTATTATCCTATTACCAGGTAGGGAATTCATAGGCAGTTAGCCTATATTTCATACATTCCTCCTTTACTTAGACAATTCTAAATTGTGAACTATTTTCTTTGTAAATCGGTAACACCTTTGCTACATGGAGGGAACAGATTTGGGCATCATGATGGACTTGTGACAGAGGATATAGAAATTTGTTTTACTTAGAGTCCTTTTAGGTTAAAAAGCAGATTGAATAATATGTTCAGTGATGATAATCTTTTGATTCTTCTTTAGTTTGGAGGGGGGAATTAGAGAAGGATGGAAGGAAGGAGTCTTTGAATGTCCACATCTGGAGCAAATGTGAGAGGTGACTTGCAGGCATAACAGACTGGACAAATTCCTGAAAAATTGTGGGAGAAAGACCAATATGGTCTCTGTATTTTTAGGGGTGACGAAATACTTCCGGTCTGAGAATGTTTGAGATGTTAATTATAATACCTGTGGATGTCAGCAGAGATCTTTTTTTAAAAAAAAAAAACTTAAGTGCCTAAAATCCCCACAAGAATACAGAGCCCATTTTAGAAATGGCCTCAAAGACAACAAAGGCGAAATGCGCAAATGCCTTCTACGCAAGGTGGTGCTGGGCAACCAGACTGCACCCAGCCTGCTCCCCCCGCACCGCCCCTCGCCCCACACACTCTGTTGCTAGGAGACCTGAGGCTATACTTCCATCATCTCCATACTTGCTGGGAGATTGAGTAATTGGTCTCTGGATGTGCGTGTGCTGCTTCCCAAAATATCTCTTTAGAAAGATGTGAGAAAGACTCGGAGCCAGTCCGTGGGGTGGCGGGGAGCTGGCTGTGTCTCAGGGGGGTCCTGTGGGTTTCCAGGGGACACTGATGTTGGGTGGGGAGGGCACGTGGCAGAAGGAGCGGGGGGCTGTTTACTGCTTTCCCACCGCCAGTGTTAAGCGGAATCTGGAAATTAGTGGGTTCAGTTAAGATCCAGGGAGCAATGTGGTTTGGGTTCTCATTCTTACTATGGAGGTAGAAAGAGGAGAAATATTTCAATTCTACTTTGCAGATATTCAAAGTGTAAAGGTGTACTGTTTATAGTTATTAAGTGTTGTACCATATTTTGATTCGAAGAGGGGTGAAGAAAGAAAGAGGGCATGCCGTGGACCCCCACCCCCCCTCAACAAAAACTAACAAAGAATCAAGCACACAACATTATTAAAATGCCAGTTTCAGCTGAATAGCGTCAAAGAATAGACAATATAAGCCCTCAGCTCTCCCGGTTCTGGACGTTTGGAAATGGGGCTGGGGCACTCTCAGGATTACCTCTGGTAACTAAAAGAGGTTTTATAAGCAGTCTGTGTCTCAGTACCTTCATTTGTAAACCTAAAAATGTTGAGTCACTATGTGTCAAAATATGCTTCAAATCTCCAATTTGTTTAATTCCAACTTCTAGCCCCATTTTCTTTCTTTCCAGAGTCAGGGGACAAATGTATGTGTGTGTGTGGAGTATCCAATATTATTATCAATGGGGAAAATTGTAACACATTTTGTATTTTTTTCAAATATGCATTCAATTCTATATAGTCAAATATTTGACTGGTAAATTTAGGAAATAAACAACTGACATGTTTTTGGTCACAATTTCCACACAAAAACAGATAGTTCAAAAATCCAATTTAATCCAACTTGTTTGCTTGGGGGCCACACTTGGCTGTGATCGGGATTACTCCTGGCTCAGCATTCAGTAATTATTCTTGGTGGTGCCAAGAGACCATATAGGATACTGGGGATTATACCCAGATAGGCATTGTGCAAGGCGAATGTTTTTCCCATTTTACTATCTTCCGGATCCCTCAAAACCAATATTTTCAGAAAAAGCCATAGTCTGCCATAGTGAAGAGAGGCTGAAGGCACTTCCAGAGAAATCAGTCTCCTGGTACTTTATCCCAATGATGCTTGGGAGGAGTCAAAAATCCAATTTTTAAGTCAATGATCAGATGCTTGAGTAAAATATTAATTTTAGAAAGCTTGTCTTCTAGTTTTGACTCTCTTGCTAATTCTTGAGACTATTGTCAGAGCCTTTTCTGTAAAATAGTTTGAAGAGAAGCAAAATGCAATTATATATGTAAATACCCTTTGGAATGTAGAGTGTACAGAATGTTCTACATTCTTTTCACTGTGTGCCTGAGAAATTTATTCATGTATTCATCAAGCATTTTCTAAAATGTTGCTGCCACCAAGCCCTCGTTACTCATTCATTCACATGGCAGGACCACGGGCACTGCCAGCTATCATCTGTCTTGACCCACAATTCCAAGAATGACCCCCCTAATTACAGATAACTTACTTTTCCATGGTTTTGCTCCCTGAGTACCTGACCTTCTCCTAGATTGAGCCTCTATGCAGTGTGAAGATGCTCTCAAATCACTCTCATGAGATGTCTTACTTTGTTCTTGAGTGTCCCCAGCAACACAAACCTCAAACACTTTACTTCCTGTGGTAATGAATATTTTTGCCTAATCATTGAACAAGTAGAAGTTCCTTAGGGAAAACAAATAAAATTAAAGATATTTTTAGGTTAGAACACACCCTCCTACTCTTGACTATACAGAGAAATATATAATGCCTTTTGCCATTTCTTTCCTCTTCTCAGAAACAGCAGCTTAGAACTCCATACTTAGAGCTTAGAACCACACTTTCTCGTTTCCCTTATTTTTAACAGTCCCCAGGGAGTCTTGGGGTGTTCCTCAACTACAAGTGCTGTGATGAACTTTAGTTATATGCCCAAAACTGATACATTATTTTTCCTGGAGGACGCACAGCTCACTTTTAATAACTTTGGCCACTTAAAAGTTTACTTTCTTTTGCCAAGAATGATTTGAATACCAGAAAACAGTCAGGGAAAGATAAGCTGATGATACTAAAGAGTAACCAGGGAGCTAAGATTTAAGCAGTAGCTTTACCAGGCAGAGCTGGGTCCCTTGTCTTTTTTCCTGGTTATTTGGCAAGCATTATAGAGTTTTCTGTAGGGGGAATGGATGTGGGAGGAAGAACACAAGAGGGTCATAAAGAGATGCCAAGTAATAATGAATAAGAGTCATTCTGTGTACTCCAAGGAGATCTGAGCCCATGGGCACTAGTTCCAAGGAGGCAGATGTTGAGTCAGCACTAGGACAGGATTGCTAAAGAAATCCTGCAAAATGAAAATACAGTGGTTTAGTGGTAGGAGAGCAGGAAGTGGTGTTCAAATAAACTTACACTACAATTTGACATGGATTTCACAAGCTCAAATGCTATTGTTCCTCCAACTCTATAATTTTTTTGCTCTTTGGAACATCAATGAGAATTATTCCCATCTTTATTTACCCTTTCAGAGCCCGGAAAGACTAATGTTAATTTTCATAAAACTTCTGACTCCAAACTAAGTATTACATAATTTTGAAGTGCTTTTCAAATGTGTTCTACAGAAATGTCCTGTGGTTAATCTGAAAAGAAATTAATGAACATTCTAAAAGTATAACTGAATTATTTCTATGTTTTTTTCATGTGACATATGTGTGAAGTTAGTCCTTTTCAAACAAAGTTTAATATAATACTCTTGAAAATAAAAGTTTATCTTTAATTTTTTTTAGACCACACTTGGTTCAGGGTTTACTTTTGACTCTGAGCTCAGAGATCACTTCTGGTGAGGCTTAGGTGACCATATGTGGTCCTAGGGGTTGAACCCGTATGGACTGCAAGGAAGGAAAGCATACTATCTGTAATACTATTGATCCAACCATGAAATGGTTTATTTTTAACAGAAACTGCCATAGTAACTCAATTGTCTACTTGGAAATAAAGCACAGCTCCTTTTTAAATTCTTAGTAATCTTGCTTCTTCTGGAATTCTGTTAGAATTTTCACATTAAGTAAATGAAAAAAAATTTATGGGAATATTTAAGTAAACTAGACAATGACTTACTTCGCGGTGTCAAATAATAATTCAGCTAAAACTGTCACTGTCACTGTCACTGTCCTCCAGTTGTTCATCGATTTGCTCGAGCGGGCCCAGTAACGTCTCCATTGGAGACTTTGTTGTTACTGTGTTTGGCATATTGAATACATCACGGGGAGCTTGCCAGGCTCTGCCGTTAGGGCGAGATACTCTCGGTAGCTTGCCGGGCTCTCCGAGAGGGGCGGAGGAATCGAACTCGGGTCGGCCATGTCGGCCACTTGTAAGGCAAACGCCCTACTGCTGAAATTTCCCCATTAAGTACTACACAAATAACTATGATTTCAGTGTCTTGTTAATAATGACACCCCTTTTGGGGAGCATGTTAGAGCCTATCAAAGTTACAGTGGATCTGATTGTGGTTCTGTGAACTGTGTGTAAGCAGAGCATGCTGACTTCCAGATATCTTCCCAATTATAGTTCTTTATTTTACAGTTTATTTGGTTGTAGCATTGATTGCTGATTTAGTAATCTCTAGCAGCAGTATAAGCAACTTCTGCATCCAATACAGATGCCACAGCTGCCACACCTTCTTCATCTTCCTCTTCATACTTTATCTCCTTCTTTCTTCTCCTCCTTACTTTATTCCTTCCCTATGCAGTGGTCTGAGCTAAATTTCATATCCCCACACCTTAGATATATTTGCTATCTGGTTGTTCATACACCAATATTTTATATGCATTATAACCAATCATATCACAAATTATATGACAAACGAACCAGACATCCCAAATGTGATAACTGTCATCCTCCCATACAGTGGCGTAAGAACCCATCCTTCAGTTATTTATGTTATCTGGCCACTATTACACAAATTGGATCATGTGTGAGGAACTAACTGAAGTATTTAATTATCCAGCCCCTCTGTATTTTCTCATCTGTCTTCCTCATTATTTCTTCCTTAGTTGGTCTCCTCCCCACTATTTCCTCACACATGATCCTCACAGTTTCCTCAGTAATATCATTTTAGTTTCCTGACCTCATAACTTCATTCATTCATGCAGCCATTTATTCAGAAACAAGTGAGTCTCACTTGTATGTCAGAAGTCATCCTGGATATCCTGAACCAATGACATTAAAATCTTTGTCTTAGTGGGAAGACATCCTGAGCTATGAATTAGAAAATTAAACGCAATTAAAATCTCCCTCTTGCCCAAATAAATCTACAGATCAATACAATCTCAATCAAAACACCAGTGGAATTTTTCAGGGAAATAGAAGAAACGATTCCAAAGTTTGTATGCAAACACAAAGGATCCTAAATAGCTAAAAGAAATTCTTCGAGAACAGAAAAATAAAGGTACCACACTCCCTGACTGCAAACTACATTACAAAATAATGGTGACTAAGACAGTATTGCAACAAAAACAGGCACATAGAGCAATGTACACAGACCCAAGAAATAAATACATGCATATATATGTATCTAATCTATCACATGAGACTAGTTAGTATCCTAGGCCAAGGAAAACAGGGGCCAGGAAGACAGGGCAATGCTTGGAAGCTTGCCACACATATGTGAGGGGTGAAGGGAAGCTAGGATAGAGAAGAGACCAGTATGACAATAATAGTTGGAAATGATCACTTTGGACAGGAAGTAAGCGTTGAGAGCAGAGAAGAGAATATACTTGATAAACTTTCAGTAACTGTATTGATACTGAAAGTTTCAGTATTTGAGCAAACTATAATGATCAAAAAGGAAAGAACACAAGAGATAGAGAGACAGAGAGAGAAAGAAGAGAGAGAGAGAGAGAGAGAGAGAGAGAGAGAGAGAGAGAGAGAGAGAGAGAGAGAGAAAAGTGCCTGCCATCAAGTAGAGGTGGGGAGAGAAACTGGGGATATTGGTGGTGGGAAATATACAGTGGTGAAAGGACAGGTGTCGAAACATTATATTGACTGAAACCCAATCATGAACAACTTTGTAACTGTGTATCTCACTGACTCAATTAAAAGATATTTTTTAAAAAATAAATAAAAACAGGATATATTTTTTTAAAAAATAATCTATCACAAAGGATACAAGTCCACAAAATGGAGAAAAGAGCAGAGTCAGCTACCACTGCCAGTGCTGAGAAAATTGGGCAGCTAGCAGGAAGAAGATGAAACAAACAAGAAGACAAAGATTAAAATGGAGGAGGAGATAAAGAAGAAAATTGATCATTAAACAATCAACTGAAAATTAATTAAATTTGTATATTAGACCTAATATCCTAAAATGTATGGGAGAAAGCACAGGGGATACCTCATTATCAGAAATATAATTGGATACTTAACTCCACTGAGAGAAACAAAGATAAGAATAAATAAATAGAATCTAATGAAATACTTTTTCAAAAGAAGAAAATTTCATACAGAGAAAGACATTCCACAAAATAAAAAAGGCAATTGTACACGGAGAAGATATTTTGCATATCATGCTCAAATAATTAATAGCACACACGATTTCAAAACAAAAGAACCCAATTTTAAAAAATAGGAAAAAAGCCTAAATCGACAGTTCTCTGTAGAAGATATATAGATGACTTATCGACACATGAAGAAGTGCTCAGCATTATAATTAGGCAATGCAAATCTAGCCACATTGTTTCATGGGCCCAAAATAGTGATAGTGGCCTATATAAAAAAGATCAGAAATAAATGTTCATGAGGATGGTAGAGAAAAAAGAATCTTGTTACACTATTGTGGAATACAAATTGGTACACTATCTATGGAAAGTAGTATAGAGAATTCTTTAAAAATAAATATGTAAATGTCATATTACTCAGTGATAGACTCCTAGCATTTATCCAAAGTATATGAAAATAGGGGTTGAAGAGAGTGCAGTGCGAAGATGCTTCCCTTGCATGTGACTAGCTCAGGTTTTATCCCCAGGACCCCATATAGTATCCTGAGCACTGCAGGAGTGATCACTGACCTCAGAGCTAGCTGATCTGCGTGATCAATGACCAAAGCATTACTGGTTGTGGCCCAAAAGCAAACAAGCAAGCAAAAGTATATTAAATTACTAATTAGAAGGATATTTCTCCTATGTTCGAAGTAGAATTATTCACAATGACAGACACATCAAATCAACCTAAGTTCTCATTGACTGATGACAGAGAAACTCTCATATACTTAATGAAATTCTATACTTTCATTTAAAAATATGGAATTGTGACATTTGAGACAAAATTATGGAATTTGAATTGATTGTACTAATGGAAATAAAGTTAATGACAATTGGTGAGTAGCATCATTCTTATGTGAATTACAAATAACTGTCATAAACAGGCTTGAGAGATAGCACGGTGGGTAGGCGTTTGCCTTGCACACGGGCAACCGGGGTTCGATTCTTCCGTCCTTCTAGGAGAGCCCAGCAAGCGAGAGTATCCTGCCCACATGACAGAGCCTGGCAAACTCTCCAGGTGGCGTATTCAACATGCCAAAAACAGTAACAAGTCTCACAATGGAGACGTTACCGGTGACCACTCAAGCAAATCAATGAAAAAGGGAGGACAGTGCAACAGTACTACAGTAGTAAACAGGCTGGCAAGAAATAAACTCACTCTTAAACTCAGTGAAAACTATAATAGTTCTAGGAGAGAAAGAAGGTCTTTTTGATGGGTGGATAGCACTGAAGCGTTAGGCTGGGTACAATAAAGCTGGTGCAAGTACAGAGGTATTAAGCTACATTCCTAAAATTTAATACTTTCGAGAACCAATGATTGCAATAAAAGGATAAAATAAAAATAAATAACATAGTCAATAAATATTGTGTTCCATGCAAAAATAACGTAGTCTTGCTTAGCACCATGCTCTAGAAGAAAGCTCATTGGGGGCACGTCTTTCCAGTTCACTCACCCTTCACCACAAGGACAACACCTAGCAATCTAGTGGGAATGAATTTAGACCTTTAAAGATACTGACCTTGGAGATAAATAGGTTTTAAGTTGCCCCTCATACTCCCCTACAGTCATTAGAGGCTACAATTTGATAGAAATATGGCGGAATTTCAAATTTTGTTGTATCCTGCCAGCTCAGTTTTTATCATTGCCCAAATAAAACAGCCTTGTGGTTGATTTCTATGTTGTAGCCAGCTGGCATCAGGATAAGTCTTATCAGAATATACAGTTTGAGAATCACAGCTGTTCTGGAATATAAGAGACCTGAAATACCAGTCTTTTAGATGATCAGGGCTGACTGACTTATTACCTTACACACTGGGTCGTAGAGCTTTGCAAGAACTATTTTCTGAGAGAACATGTACCCCATTGTATATCCTCTTGGATGGGAATGATCTACATTCCAAATGTATTGCTGCTTTTAGTATTCTTAAAAGTTTTAGACTCTCCTCTATTGAATCCAATCTAATCTAAGTTCAACATCACTTGTTTTTATTTATGCGGTTGAATTTTTTGACCAAATTTTATCATATCCACAACCACGACCATCCTGTTGTTCATTGATTGCCTCAAGCAGACCCCAGTAACGTCTCCTTTGTCCTAGCCCTGAGATTTTTAAAAAGTGCTATATTCAAGGGTCTTTCAGGCTTAGGAGAATGAGACCCATCATTGTTACTGGTATTTGGCATATTTGGTACACCACGGGGAGTTTGCCAGACTCTGCCGTGTGGGCAGGTTATATTCGGTAGCTGCTGGTTTGTCCAAAGTATGAATGAGATAATAAGATGTTGTGCGGCTGCATTTGCAGCTGCGTGCTTCTGGGAGCTGGGTTTTATAGTCTCTGGATCTTGGCCGTTGATGGGATTACACGGCGCCAGGGGGCCAGTTGGTGGGTGTGACCCCTGCCTACTGGAAGGTGGAGGATCTGGGTGGAGGATGCACAGCCCTGATCCGAGGATATCATGGAATAATATTTTTCCACTTTAATTTTATTTTAGAAATAATAAAATTATTATTGGGACATGAAGTCTATAAATCCCTACCACAGTAAAGAGACATATATTCCGTAATTGCTAAGATTGTACTGTTTCCCTGAAAGATGTCGACTTAGGTCAAATATATCCCTATTTCAAGGACATAAATTTCCCACACTTGAGTTTATAGTTACAAATTTATTTCTACCAGTACAAGAGAAAAGTCCATAAGAATGTTGTTACACTGTCCATAGCAAGCAGTAAAGTATATACAGAGCAATATGTGCACTTAAGTATTTCTGGATGTATACTAAAAGTGATTAGGTATCATGACACTTCTAATTGCATAGAGATGCCATATATGTGGCACTCATGTGCCCACATGAGAAGAGACTTTGCTATCTAAAATTTTCTTTAAAATATTGATATCAAAGTCTGCTACTCAATGTTAGAGACATCAGAGACTTTGTGTTTGTGTGAAATAACTCATTCTGAAGATTGTGCATTTATCAGAATAGTAATAAAGCACCATTTTTGTTATGTGAATCTGGAAACTCTAACTTCTGATGCCTTAGTACAGTTTCCAGTAATGGGATTTGACCTCACTGGATCTGTTCCCTCCCTGCTATTTATCTAAACAGAGGTCAAACTGACCCTCTCAGTAAGACATCATTATATCCGTGTCTGAGTATGACTTTCATGCTGAATGAGTGGGGAGGGAAGCTCTTGCCCTACATAGCAGATATGTGACCTTAATATAGTCTTTCATATAGCTTTAATCATGGAAGCCTACCAAAGAAATTAGCATTAGAGTAATAGCTAATTTTGCTATAATAGCTTATAGCTTATCATAAGAAATATATCTAATATCTCCCCAAGCTTTAGAACTCCACTATAAAGAAACTCCCTCTGTCTGCAGGCTCTTCCTCCACAAAATTAATGTCTGGGCAGATGAAATTAAAAACACTGAGTAGCACTGATGGATCGTGATGGTAATTTTCACTTGATTTTGGGCTTTGGCTTAATGACCACTTTCTTACTTTGCCCTTAAAGCCCACAAATCCCAGGTTTAAATTCCAAGAAACTCTGAAATCCCTTCAAATATTTCCACCGATGACTTCATTGCTAAATGTTGAACTATTAAACAACTCTTTGCCAATCCTTAATAATCATAATGCACAAATTTAAATACCAAGTCACGTGCTCAATCCAATACCTCAATGAAAGGCTTCACCTATATTTTTGTCAGCTGGCAGTTGTGTGAGCCCTGAATTTTTCCATCGCTTTGAGAACTAAACAATTACCTCCTTGGAAATTCACATTGATTAAAGAGTTGGCTATTTCTTAATTCTGATGTCTGAATTTCCCCATCGATAAGCTAGATATAGTGATAGTACCTATCATCTAGAGTTGAAATAAGATTTGGGTGAGTTAACATATTGTAGCCAACTGAATTATTTCCTCGAAATAAGACAACCCACAGAGAGTTATCCCTGGATCTTGTGACTGTGGTCTAAAAAGGTGAGGAAGATAAGAATCTTAAACGGAAAAATTTATTCTGATTACATATGGGCACCACATTTAATCACACAGATCCTTGTAAGACAGACACATAGATAGACAAGGCCATACAAAGAAGCAGCAGCAGGATCAGCAATGTAACCACAGATTCAGAGTGATGCAGCCTCAATTAAAGTAAATCTGTAGTCACTAGAACTCAAACCATATAAGGATCAGACTCTAGAGTATTGAGGGAGAATTATCCTATTGACACCTTAATTCCAGACTCCGAGGCTCCAGAACTGTGAGACAATGTATTTATATATTTCTGTTTGGGTCCTACCTGGAGATGCTCAAGGGTTATTCCATTCATTAAAAGTGCCTGATTTAATTTATTATAAAATACTCGAAAAACTTCAAAAGCATAGTTTTTAATCTACGAAATCTAGGGGTTATCAAGAATTAATAAGAAAGTAGGAAGTGAGGCCAAGCTGATGGAGAAGAGTGTCTTATAAAATGCACTGAACTGTATATTCAACAGAGTAGAAACGTCAAAAGGATTCTGGGAGTGGCCTGATGACAATGAAAGTGTATGATGACCTTGAGACCTCACACAAGCAAAGAGAAAGGAGACAGTGAGTTTCTGAGATGTCAGTTCATGGCTTAGAGAGGGTCGAGGGAGCTCAAAGGAGAAAATGCAGCTTCAGAGACAGTAAAAGCTGGTCACATTGTGAGGATTGGGGGAGGCAGCTAAAGTGAGTGCTGTGAACTCTGGGTTTCCTCTACACCTTCATACCCACAGCCTCACCAATCTTCCACCTGCATAAGGCCTAGACTGGAAACTGGTTCAGTACCCAGCAAACTCCAAGAAAAGTAAAGAAGCTGGCATAGAAGCCTATACTAGCTTCCATGGCACAGGTACACAATATATCGGCCAGTAATTCAGGCAGAACCTTCTAGCACTAGGTGGTACCAGATATACATAAAAGAGCATATCTCCCACCCACCTCCCCAAGTCAAAGCTTGGGACAGGTATATTTGCTGACATTCTCAGTCCAAACCCAAGAACAGAAGGAAAAGAGCACTGGGAATTACAAAATCAGACCCTGGAGCCCTCAGGGCACAGTTGATAAAAAAAATACCATATACAAGCCCCCACACTTAGTCATCTGGAGGTTTCTCACAGCATCCACCAGTTCCTAAACCTCTCACAAGATAGCTTTAAAATAACCTTGATAAGAATGTTTAATGATTTAAAATAAATAGTCTCAATAAAGAAAGAGAAAACATAAAAGAGGAAATGAGAAACTTCCATCAGAAGGGATAGCTCTTGTAGGTAAATTAAACTCATTTGAAAGCTTCAGAAAGCAGAGTAACACGCAGAGAAATGAATCAGTGAGCTTGATAAAATAAATGATAGGAGTCATCAATAAAAGATTAGAAAAAAGTATCATAAGAAATGAAAAACATACAGAGAATTATGGTATAACTTTAAGGAGAACATGTAACATCAACAAAGAACTACTGGTTAAAGACATTATAACTATGAATTTTCCAGAGCTGAGAAATACATATGCCCAGATTGAAGAAGTTCAATGAGTTCCAGCTAATATAAACTCAAATAAAAAAACTCCAAGACACATTGTAAACAAAATAACAAAAGATAAAGACAGAGATTTGTGAAAGAATCAAGATTTTTTAAAGAAATTACATACAAAGGATCACCCATGAGATTCACATCAGACTTATCAAATACAACTCTTTAGTACAGAAGAGAATGGTAGATAAACAAACTGAATAGATGAATATCTCATCAGGAATACTCTATGTAGCTAGGTTATCATTTAAACTGAAAGGAATTGTACAAAATTTCCTGGTCAAGCAACAGCTTAAGAGGAATGATAGAATAATTATCATGATGGTTTAGGTTAGCAAAGTTAAAATAGTACTAAAGTTTTAGTAAATGAATTTTGTTAAAGGTCAAGATGATTTTCACAAACACTCATAACTGCTACAAAAAAAAGAGGACAAATTCCTTCATCTCAATAATCATTAGTTATCAATAGGCTGACTCACCAATCAAGAGACAGAGAATTACAAGATGAATTAGAAAAATGGATCCAGAAAAGGAAAGATAGTATAAGCGACAAAGCACTTGTATTGATGCAGCCAATCTCATTTTGATCCCCAGATCCATTTATCTCCTCAGAACTACCAGAAATGATCCCTGATCAGAGTCAATAGTATTCCCTGAGTGAGCATCACCAGAGATGGCCCCCAAACTAAAAAGCAAACACAAAAATAAAACTAAACTTTGGAGCTATCTTGTACTATATACAAAGATTAATCCAGAATGTATTAGAATCCTTGATATTAGAACCAAATACAAAATATATAGAGGAAAACATACTCAGGGCTCTCCATGATATTGCTAGAGAGGACAATAAAAAAGAAGCAAAAAATAAACAAATGGGTCTATATCAAGTTAAAAGGCTGCTGCACTGCAAAAAAAAAAAAGCCTGCAGGTTGGAAAGGGTATTTATTTACTCATCAAATCTGACAAATGGTTAATATCCAACAAACAAAAGCACTAGCAAAACTCAGCAACAAAAATAACCACATCAAAAATGGGGAGAAGATCTGAACAGACACTTCCTCAAAGAAGATATACAGATGGCCAATAGGTATGTGAAAAAAATTGTTCTGCATCTCACTATCATCAGGGAGACGCAAAATTCAAAACAACTACGGGATGTTAATTTACACTGGTGATACTGGCACTCATAAAAGCACAAAGCAATGTTTCTGAGGATGTGGAGAAAAAGAAACCATCATTCCACAATTGGTGGGTATTTTTGTATGGTTCCACCTCTATATTTAATAGTATACAGACTTCTGAAAAATTAATAATTTTGCTTAAATCAAGAAATTTATATCTACACTACTAAGAAGTGCATTCATGATGCAAAATTTTGAAGGATATGCTTGAGGTCTCCACTGAGAAGCTGTCCCACGCAAGGGTTTCTTAAAGGCAAGTGCAGAAGGACAGGTGGGAAGTCTGACTATGACACACAGAAAGATAAAACTGCAGGGGTCTTGCCATGGTGGGGAGAAAGAAACAGTCTCCATATCCTTTTAAGTGCCTCTTCAAGTTTACAGGGTTAGAAATGAGAGTTACCAGATGCCAAGATATGTGATACAGTTATTTCTGTTTCTGGGTCATCCCAATTTTCCCTGCTACCCTAACTCTAGGATGACACCTGCATTTCTACCGATAGATATTTTAGGTCTTATCTTTTAAAAATCACCGTGATTTTTTCTTCTCATTTTCTTCTAACACTACAATGACAAGGCACAAGAGCTGCTTAAATATAAAGTATTGGAAAGGAAAAATACAATTCAGTTCTTGAAACACTATTTTCACTTTTCAGGTACTACCATGTTTAGTGGCTGGCATATTGGTTAGTGTAGATAAAGTATGTAGAACATTGCAGGATGTTTTAGTGGACATCCATGTTCCAATTCTCCAATATATAAGTTAAATGTATCAGGGTACAGGGTATTTGCCAGAACCATGTACTGAAATCCATCTATGCTCATAACTTTCATCTAATGAAGGAATCTGCTGTGACTGGATAGAAAATAAAGACAGATACAGACTGGAGAGCACACCATTTCTTGCAAACAATAGACAGTTTAAAAATAATCACTCCAAGTCACTTTTAGTCTCTTTTGGGAAGATGTTATTTATTTTAAGACGTCATTTTTATTAAATACACTGTAGTACAAGAGACTCTCCATGTCAGGTTGAGAGAAGCTGGTCACATGATTTACAAATAAAATTGTTTTGTTGTTGTTGTTGTTGTTTGTTTTTTAGCACTGATATTCTGGTGTCACTTTGAAATCAGCCAAGATGCAGAGGGTCTTAGTAAAGCAATGAACCTCAAAACATTGCAAAAACAAGAACCAGTAAATTTTAGCACACAGACATCACGTCAAAAGGAAAAGAAAGCAAATAAAAGAATAGAGATTTCCAAATACCAGGTCACAATTTAAGGGGCAATATATATCTTCAGAGAGATATTGAAATGTGTTATATGGCCTGGATATATACAAACCTCTCTATGAACAAAAGAAATGCAGCGTATCCACATCTCTAGGCAGATTTGTATGTGATAAAGTATTATCAATGAATACAGGGAGCAATATTTCACCATTTGTTATTTGTTAAGGAGTTACATATTTAAGATCCACATTTAATTCAAATACCATGTATTTAAAACATTTCCAGCTGTTTTATACATTTTTAAAGAATTAGTAAGATATACAAGCTGCAAGCTATAGGTTTTCTTTTTATTCCATTTATGTTTACCATTTTTTCCAATTCAAATACATGACTATCAGCAGCTTATGCTATATTTGCTCCAGTATGTTTAATACTTGATCAGTCTTTACTCAGGATCATTTTTGTAATCACAAACTAAACAAATAAAACAAGTATGGACCTGGCCTAGAATGCATAGACTGAAAAAAACAAATAAACAAAAAAAGACATCCCCACATTTTCCTAGTTCATCTCCTGAGACATATGTTAAGATGACAAAATAGTTGCTTGGTTGCTATTGTGAAATTCACAGTGTTTTGCCTACAACACACACATATATGTACATATATATGTTTTTTTTGCTTTGCTTTGTGTTTGTGATGAATGTAGAAAAAATATATATAAATAAATAAATGAATAAATAAAAGTTAAAAGAAAGGGGGAAATCTAATAAACTAAGTGTATTCAAGGATGTTAATTTCAGCAGTAGTGAATCATTCCAGTCCTGACAACCAGAAAACAGTCCACAATGTGCTTTCATATTTCTCTGTAAAGCACTACCATCTCTAATTCTTTAAAATAGTATTTGACATTATAATCCAAGCATTTCATCACTCTAAAATTAAGCACTGTAAAGAGCTAGCTTTAATTGTCTGTTCAACCATTGGACATTTGCTTCATTGGCCCAAATGAAATCTTTAGTAGCATGTTTTAGGGCAAACTAAAACTCAATATTAAAAAAAAAAATTCAGATGAAAGGATAAACTGAAGAGAAGGGGAACTGAGGATGTGTACATTTAATAATCAATAATTTAATGTTCTAAGCTTGGTAAAAAAGTTCTAACATGGAAAAAAAAAGTTAAAAAGAAAGTCCACTCATGACCAGAGGCTGCTGATTTTGACTCTCCAAAGAACAGCATTTTACACTTAGATATGAGAACTCCCCACTTTACCATGAGGTGGGGACTTGGACTTCTCATCATTGACATTCAAGACCCTGGTCACTCAACATCCCAGATCTCTTTTGGAATGCATGTCTCTTCTAGAGACAAGGGGTCACATGGGAAAAGATGAACATAACACAAATGTGCAAAATGTTTTAAGAAAACAGAGTTCCCTTTCCTGGATCTTTACATAAGGAGATCTAGTTCTGTCTGTATTCTCCTTTGTTAGGAGCCAGAGAAAGGACTCGGTATATGGGGATGGCTTTGATTCAGAGGTTTTGGGAAGTGCATTATTTTAAATATGTCTTCCGGCCAGGCAGCACTGCACAGAATTGAAAAGTGTGACATAGTCTAACCATGTGGAGAACCAAAACACTAACAGCAATATGGCATTAAAAGTTTTGGCTATTTAGCAGATTTTAAGCAACTTATTCATAGTTCACCCTACTTATAATTATTTATATTACTGTGTGCCTGTAAATTTATACATAAGCACATAAACACACTAGGGATGTGTGTTAGTATATGTGTAAATCAAGTTCTATAACACCCAAATAAATAGATGAAAATACAAGTAGTGCTGATGTGAACATATATGCATACTATGAATTCTAATATAATCCTTTATAGCATAGTTCAAAATATTTTCTATATAATGCCTGATTATGACATTTATTCAATGTATGAGGGCTTAGCTGAAGCTATGAGTATGGTTATATGTCCCATTTCCTCAGCAGCTTGTCATCTCATGATATATTCCATGATATATTCCAACAGAATATATTACATTTTGTTCTAACTGTATATGCTGTTCATTGAATTTTTTAGCTTGCTTTCTTCTCTGAACTCCTTATGTATACATATATATAGATATATGTCAGAGTCTCCAGCAGACAGAATCATAAACTTCAGAATCAGAATTCTTCCAATTAAGTCCCAGTGGTGCCAGAAGCTAGTCTAGAGATTTCTAGCATATGATTTAACTTCTTTGAGTCTCAACTTCCTCTCCTATAATAAAATAATGCAAATAATTTGCTAATCTGTGTGAAAAGTGTTTGGAAAATTATCAATTGATAAATGTCATGATGTCAGATTGCGTTTGAACTAGGGATTTAGGTGGCTTAATATATTTCACAGCACGCTACAAATCACTATATTTTAGGGTGAGGATACTCTAAAAATGTGAAGAGCATTAGAAGAGAGGATGGTAGAGGAACAGTGATGAATATTTAACAATATATAGTGGGTCATTCCTCTAATTTGAAAACAAACTGTTTTTCTTTCAATGCAAGACGTCTCTCAGACCAGCACATACTCTTGAGACAGCAGGGGGAGGGATACTTAGCATCGTAAATAACTATAAAACTTTGTACTTGCATAGAACCTTTCAAATCAAGAAATAAAAATCCCCTAGATGGGGCTTGTCAGAAAATAAAGAGAAAAAAAATTTTTGCTTTTTGCTTTTTCTTTCTTCCAGAGGAAAACACAAATCTGAACCGTGTTTCCATCTTCTCATTTACCTTAAACAAATTCATGTTTTTAAAACTAATCAACCCTCCTTGAATTTGATCCCTAAGCTTATTATTCCCTTTATTCTCTGTTAAAATAAAACAAATAACTTGCAGCCTCTTCTCCCAGAGCAGCTGGCTGGTCATGCAAATGATAGACTTATGTATGTTTTCAGATCAGTGCAGATGGAATCAGGAAAAGTTTGTACAAATCTGCCCCTTTACTGCTTCAGATGCCACAGTGTTTTAACAGTACCACGGGCCCTTAAAAGGATATATACGTACAAGTATGTATCCTGGAGATATGGCTTTCATTATATTATGTGTTTTCTGAATGGGTTGTTTATTCTGCAGAGAGAACAAATCAACTCCCGTGTCTCCCGAGACCAGACAGAACTTGAGGGGGCTGTACAGTTCACCTTGTCCAACCCCTTCAGGAGCTCACATGTTACAGGGTTTCCTTTTGCTTTCTGTTCACTGACCGCCCCCCCCCCCACCTTTTTGAGAACAGCCTTTCACAACCTATAATGGAAAAGAAAGGTGTTCCAGCAATTAAAGGTGCAAGCAAAAACTAAGCAGAGCAATTACATTTTTAGAAACATATGAAATAAATGCCTAGGATGAATAAAAATCACTCCTATTTCAATCCAGTCATGTTTTAAAGATGTTATGTTAAGCAAAATTGCCCTCACAGAGGGTAGCAAGTTTAGTTGAGGACCAGAAATATTTTTTCTTCCTTGATATAATGAAACAAATATCTCTAAATTTCTGCTTAAATTTACAATTTCTCTTTTACTCCCCCTACGCCCCCCGACAATGGTCAAAACACGTCTCCATAGCTTGGGTCAGGGCATTGTCTCTCATTGGCATACTGTGACTGATTTAAAAAAAACACACACAACTTATTTTAATGAACTGAAGAAAATAAAGCAGCATACTGACAATGGAGTATGTTGGATTGAAACCACTCTCCCAGTCAGATCCCAGAGCAACGGCTTGGCCTGCCTACACTGAACATCAAAGCATGTGATGTCCAAGGGGGAGAGTTCTTTTCCCTCAGGCAGAGACTCTGCCCTTCCCACAGTTCTACAATAAGTTTGATGTATCGGAGGACATCCCGGCTTCAGGGTTCATACTCATAAAACCCATCACCACCATTAAACCCAGAGACATTTATACTTAGCTAATAAACTCCATTAGTTTCCCCTAATTCTATAAGTTATGCCTTTTATGGATCTGCTCTAGCTATCAGGGGCACAACATCTGGAGTGGTAGTTTCTGCACACAAGGTATTAATCGACAAAGACCATGCACAATTTTGCTTTCACAGTAAAAAGGACAGGTGAAGCAGAGGGTAGGGGTCAGAAGGAACTTCTATCTGAAAAGTTCACCGTAAGAGAAACTTGCCTTCAAACGTATAGCTAGTTCAATCTTTTCAAAGTCCTTGACTTTACCACCTGACCCTACATGAACAACTGAACTTGACAAAAGCTCAGTGGGTAACACTTGAAAAGCAAACCAGTGCCATCACCGTGACCTACAAGGACAAGACCAATGAGTCTGTGATGCGCCATCTTGTGTGTCACGGAAGCCATCTCTCTCTTTGCTGTTCTCTAGTGCTTCTGCTCATGGGAAGAGAAGAGTCCATGGCACAAAGTGCAACAGTCTTTGCTCCTCAGAAAAGTTCTCAGGGGAAGTTCCAGGATACATTCTTCTCAGCTGACAGTTGCTGGGCTTTTCCCAAGTAGGGGCAAATAGCAGCTGATCCCAGTGATAGCTGTGATCCCATGTAGAGTGTGGGTTACAATAAATCTTCTTTCTCTCTGACTTTAATCTCCCATAAAGGTTTCCCAGATTGAACACAAAGTTTTCCTTTTTCACACACAGACTGAAGCCATCCAAAAAAAACAGTAATAATAACAACAGTAATAATAATAATAATAAATAAATAGAAGTGAATCCAAAGAAACTCTCTATGTCTGTACAGCAGAAGTGACAAAGTTTAAGTCAAATATTTGTTTCCCTTTTATTCATCCACATCAAAGGCAGGAATTCAACAAGGCATTGTTAGTTGTGGTGGGCAAACTGGAGAGTCTGCTGATATAACAAATTAGGTTTGTTAAGGCCTTTGTCTATGCAGAGTTTAGAGTAATGCAGAAGCCAGATTGGTTTTAAAAGAAAGGATAAAATCTGTGAAGCTGGGAAGACTTAAAAACAAAGTAAAAAGAACAGATAAAAGACAAAAATAGGGAGCAAACCAAGGGAGATGGAAAAGGAGAGAGAGAGAATGCCAAAAAGAAGTCCATACTGTGTCTACAATGAGAAGTCCACATTGCTTCCCTCTGAAAGCTTTACTCTGCATCTCTGTGGTTAATACTGTCAGAGTGAAGAACAACATGTTGGTGGCATCCAGTGGCAGTTACAAGATGTTCATCCTCTTGGCCATCTGAGTAGGTGCTTTGGGAAGGGTAGGTCTGGGAGACAGGGCTCTAGCCTAGAATATCCAGGTAGACTGGAGATGCCTTGGCCAAGTTCTGCAGGAGGGTGTGGATGCCCTTGATGTTCTTCCTCATGTGGGGTTCCCGCTGCCAGCACCCCAGCATCAACTCATAGACTTCCTGGGGGCATGTTCGAGGTCGTTGCAAGACTCGGCCCTGAGTAATGCATTCTATCACCTGGACAAAATGGAGATCAAGATAGATTCAGAAAAGAGCAAAGTGAATGCAGAGAAAAGAAAGGCAAACATAGTACTATTCATAACAAAGCCTCTCAATGTTTACTTTTGTTGGAAGAGAGAAACCAATGAAAGATATATAATAGTTTTTTTTCAATGGATATATAGCCATCTTTCAAGCCAGGCTGAGTTCATAAAGTCGGTGAAAAATAATTTATTTCTATGAACAACTCTCAAATATCATCCTAGAATGTCAAAGTGTTTTAGTTTCAATGGCCTGAGGTGGAACTTGAGTCACTTACTGTGAGGATATTTAGTGACAAGGAAATCCCAGGCTATATAAATAACCAGCATTTTGGATAACAAAATTGGCTAAAAGATATATATGGACCGGCAAAAGCATTAGACTAGAAAAACAAAATGCTTGAATTTTTGACAAGATGTGACTGAAATATGTTTAAAAAAAACGGGAGGAAGAAACTGAAAGCTTATTGGAATAAAAGCATTCTAGATGGGTTTTAAGTGCACTGGGATGTCACATATGCTACTCATTTACTAGATGAGCAGCACAAAGGGAATCTTCAGTCCCATTACCAGATTTGTTGGCGAACACTAGTCCTTTCTTTTTCTAGTGCATTTTAATTTGGAGAGTGAATACTTTTTAGTAGCAACCTTTAGGTGAAAAAGCAGCCATGCCATGTGAGAGGTGCAGTGCCCAACAAAACCATATAAAATAGTAATATTATGTCCTTATTTTCAGCCCCGGGACACTTCATCCTTGGTGTCAGTCTTGAGAGGGGGAAAGAATGGTATGGACTGCTGCACACCTCATTGTTTGATAGCTGGTACCAGGGTTGCTTGCCGTATGTAAAGATCTCCCACAACACGACTCCCAGACTCCAGACATCACTTTCTGTGGTGAACTTCCTGTACATGATGCTCTCTGGAGGCATCCAGCGAATGGGCAGCATTGTGTGGCCACCAACCTGGCAGAAAAAAAAAACAAAGAGTTACCCATCACTGCAAAGTCCTGTCTCACCAGGATGGGAAAAGGCATGAAGTGAGAGCAGAGAACAATTTTTTTTTTTGCTTTTTGGGCCACACCCGGCAATGCACAGGGGTTACTCCTGGCTCTGCACTCAGGAATTACTCCTGACGGTGCTCAGGGGACCGTATGGGATTCTGGGGATCGAACCCAGGTTGGCCGTGTGCAAGGCAAACGCCCTACCCGCTGTGCTATCGCTCCAGCCCCACAGAGGACAATTTTTAATTTTGTTCATAAGGAAGGGAAACATCATTTCTTTTTCATATCCAGCAACCAAGGGAAAAAGATAGAAATCACAGTTCTACCTCTGCTGTCAGTGTTCCTCCTCTCGAAACAATACAACAGAAACGATGACTCGGCAGATAGTCATTTTGGATATAATACACACATGTACTTTCTGTTATGAAGGTAACTCAAAACACTAAAAAGATAACATGGGACACAATAATAAGAAGGATCCACAGTCCAAATGACCCCCCCACCCCCGAAGAGGACTCCAAGAAAAACGCTCTGATTCTTTTGAAAAGTCAGATCCTTTTTCTGCTTTAGGATGTTCTATTAGTCTGACAACTGTGCAGCTTGTGAGCTTCCTTGCCTCAACATGGCAATGTGAAGAGAAAAAATTATTCATATTTTAGATGAGTCAAGTGAAGTTCAGGTTACTATAAATGCAAAAAGACAAGCCTCATCAGCATTTTGGATAACAGAATTAGCTAAAAGAATATATGGACCTGGAGAAAGTAAGCAAAAGCATTAATCTAGGAAAACAACTTGAATTTTTGACTAGAGGTGAGTTAAAAATGGAAAATACCAAAAAGATAAGTTACAATTTCGATTGTCAAGAATTTAGAATATCTAGGTGATGGGTAGAAAGGGGTAGGGAGATAGGGATGAGGCAGACAAGAAGTTACATGAGGACAGTAACTTCGTAAGAAAGAAAGAAAAATAATTCTGTTGTCAGACTATTCCAGGTCTGTATTTCAGTACTATGATTAAATTTTGGCACAGTAGCTCTCTGTGAACAGATAAGTTCACCGGATGGCAGGGCTTGACCTCACCAAGAAATCACAGACCCTGAGTTCTTACACTATTGTAATATAGAGCTTTTGTTGATTGTAATTCTTGATATTTGTTTATAACCCACTAAAGAAATAAGTTAACAATACCTGAAAATGCTGCTTAGCTCTAGAACACAAAGACCAGGCTTTCATTGACATCTATTATGTTTAATGATTTCAAATGATAGTATCAGGCTGGAGCAATCGCACAGCGGGTAGGGCATTTGCCTTGCATGCGACCAACCTGGGTTCGATTCCTCCATCCCTCTAGGAGAGCCCGGAAAGCTACCGAGAGCATCCAGCCCACATGGCAGAGCCTGGCAAGTGCCCCATGGAGTATTCGATGTGCCAAAAACAGTAACAACAAGTCTCACAATGGAGACATTACTGGTGCCTGCTCGAGCAAATCGATGAACAACAGGAGGACAGTGCTATGGTGCAGTGCTATGAAAATTGGTAAGAGGATTGAGGGATAAAAAGAGGACTCAAACATTCTGAAACAGTGTAGTGTCTTCAAAATATTCTGCACTAGCTCCCTGAAGTTTCTTTGGTACATTTGTCAAACACACAGGCACACACACACATACACACACACACACACACACACACTTGTAAACTTCTTCACATCTTATAAATTTGTAAAGTACAGAGCCTTAGAGTTATTTTAGGAGTTTGGTAAAAATCATTTAATTTTAACTCAGTGAATTAAGCACATCTGAATGTGGGAAATGAGAAGAGAGAAAACCAAGTATCCATGTCACATAACAAACAGCTATGCTGACATGTCTCAATCTTGCAGGATTCCATGCTCTCTCCCCCACCTCCCGCACCAGGACTCCACAGCCACATGCAGGGGACAGCAGTCATCTCCTTATTCTATATTGTGAAAAGATACAAATTTATAGTCTTCAAAAGAATGTCCTGGGGGGATGATTTACTGCAGATGACTAGAGTTAATAATGTATTTCATATTAGAAAGTTGCTTAAAGAGTAATTTCAGCAGAAGAAATAAATGTACAACTATGCTTAGTGAAATATGTTATGAGAATTTTGGGGGTTGATTATTTCACAATATACAAATAGCAAATTATTGACCACCTGAAATTAATATTATATTTCAATTTGCATACAAGCTGACTATTGGCCAACCTGTGAGTTTAAACCTCACTTCAAAAGATCCCTGTATGTGCAAGGCCTTGAGTTTGATCTCCTGAAACCACAGGGGCTGCACTACTTACCTCTCAGCCCACCACTCTTAGCACTGTAAGGCGGCCCCAGTCACGCAGACAGAAGTTGTGCAATTGTTTGATGAATGTTAATGGACTAAATGCTTCCAAGGTTTTGTTTCCTTCCCTGAAAGTTTCACTATCTTACTTCCTCAGTGGGAAACAGCTGTTCCTAACACCGACCCTCTGTGTTCCTCTCAGCAATGGCAAGTGCATCAGTAGTCCCAGGAAGAAGAGTGATACTGATTTCATTGCAGTCTGTCTCACTTTGCGAATGACCAAGGAAAAATCTTGTTTTCTTTAGAGGAGACAAAAATAAAATCAAATTTTGATTTACATGTTTTCCCATCTGATCATTTATTTTATCCTTCCAGTCTCCCTGGGACAAATTTTTCACTTTAATTCTTTCAAGAATCCCTTCTGGGATTTCACACATACTGTTATAAATAATGCTGTCCTTGTTCTGATGGCAAATGGGCAAGTGGAGGGGGAATGTAATCGAAGTTCAGACAAGGTTCACAAGTTCAGAAAGCCCGATTAGAACATTTCTGTACTTTCTTTTTTTCTTTGCATTCCCTTTTCAGTATTTTGGAGAATTGTTGCAAAAGTAGTCCTAACAAAAAAAGTCAACTCACCATTGTTTCAAACTACACACTCCAGTTAATAACTAGATGGTTGGGAACCTTATAAAATCATGTACCGTGTAGCAGCGAACACAACGAGTCATTTGTTTCGTATTGTGTTACTTGACAACTGGCCCCTCACATCCTTGCTTAAATATTTGTGAGTTGAAATGTCATTCTAGGTATGATGCTGGGAGTCAGAACTATTGCTTTGTCTGCTGAAAGAGTCTCCCCAGTGATCAAGTTAGATCAAGTTAGGTCATTTTCCTCACTTAGCACTAGGTTCCACTTTTGAAAGTTGGAAAATCCAATTAGCTGAGGTTTTCATTTAGACTTAGGGATTTTTTAGTTCCCTCAATTCAAGAGTAGGGTTCTAGTTATGTAATCACTGGTCATTGTCACTGTCCTCCCATTGTTCATCGATTTGCTCGAGCGGGCCCAGTAATGACTCCATTGGAGACTTTGTTGTTACTGTGTGTCGCATATCGAGTACGTCACGGGTAGCTTGCCAGGCTCTCCGAGAGGGGCGGAGGATCGAACTTGGGTCGGCCACATTGGCTGCGTGCAAGGCAAACGCTCTATCGCTGTGCTATCGCACAATGGATAGCGCATTGGACTTCTAGCGATGAGAATTATGTAATCACCCACCACCAAGTAATAGCACACTCATCTCCCGAGCCCTACTCAGTTATCTCATTAGAACTCAATAGCTACCTTCTATAGTAGACACTGTCTTATCTCCATATTGCAAATAATGTTCCAAGAGTTTAAGATAGGTTAGGCACTTTCCTAAAGCCACATGCTCTCTACATTTCTGCTTTCTGTAGCTTACAGATTCGGTTCTGTATTTAGCCACTAGTCTTCTTATTCCTCCTCACCCCACCTACACATGCTGCTTGATAATCTTTATCTTCTTTCCTACTCATCTATTTTCCAAAGGAGTCCTAAAGGAAAGTGCAAGTTCTCCCATTCCAAAGAATTCTATGCTATAGCTTAGCGAATCTTGAGTGCACTGGGAAGCCCAGGTCCCTTAGCACAACTCTGGTAACAATATAGACACTCTCTCGTTTGGATAACAGACAAATTGTCTCAAGATTAATTGTTATTAATCAGTTATGATTGGAAGGGCATTAAAGTGGGTATTTGGTAAACATGCCATATCTTTAAGTGGGTTTCTTGCAAATGCTACTATTTGAGGAGAAAGTCTCAATTCATTTTCTCAAAGAGATCGGTATTCATTATCTTTGTACTTCCTCTTTTTACAAGTCTTTTTTTGGGTCAGACCTTCCAAAAAAAGGACTTTGTTCAAGGCTTACTCTTGGTTCTGGCTCAGTGCTCCTTGTAGTTTTGGGGGGAACCATGTGTGATGCCAAATATCAAGCATGGGTTTGTCACATGCTAGGACTTACCTAATGTACTATATCTTGGCCCCACTGTTCTGCAATTTATTTATAAACCTGGTCAGATTAAATGCTTAAATGGTTTGAATTTTATTAATGCTACAAAAAAGCAGCATTCAATAAAATCCATATTTCCAATGCACACAAAATTCTGAGGTTCACATAGAATATGAGAGCTCTCCAAGTTATGTGAGAAACATCATTTATTGAATTTCCATTGTACTGTAGACATGATTGTCTATGGTGCAGACCTGGTACTAAATTAGATGGAAATCAGTCTAGAAAGATGCAAAAAGCTCAACATGAGAAAGTGGTACCCTACTAATGGTGGCCAGCATTTCATATCTGCTGAGGAGAAAGAAGAATGACAAAAAAAAGAAGGAAAGTGTATCATGAAAAAAATTAGAGTGGATAATTAACAAGGCTGTCATTGCGAAACATTTAAATCAGTGAAACTACTCAGAAAAATTGTCCAATCTCCATGGCCAAAAAGAAATTTCACAGTGCTAAAATGAGTTAATTTATGGAAATCAATGGATTTTGTTTCTGTTTTTTTCTACTTTTCTTTTTCTGGCTTTTGGATCACATCTAGCTGTGCTCAGGGCTAACTACTGGCTCTGTGTTCAGGTATCACTTCTGGCAGGCCACGAGTGCCATTTTGGATGCTGTTAATTGAACCCTGATCAAACGTGGGCAAACATCCAGCCCATTGTATCACCTCTTCAACCTTCCTGGTTATGTTTTTAAAAGAAATGATTTTATTTTTATAAATGGCTAACAAACATTTTTATGACATCTCATGGTGATATGTATGATGATTGGCTAAAAACCAAAAAAAAAATGTTTTCTAATTAAAGTAATGTATTTGTCACTGTCACTGTCCTCCTGTTGTTCATCGATTTGCTCGAGTGGGCCCAGTAACATCTCCATCCTGAGACTTTGTTGTTACTGTGTTTGGCATATCGAATACGCCACGGGTAGCTTGCCAGGCTCTGACATGGGGGCGAGATACTCTTCGTAGCTTGCTGGCCTCTCCGAGAGGGGTGGAGGAATTGAACTCAGGTTGGACATGTTGGCTGCATGCAAGGTGAATGCCCTACCTGCTGTATACTCTCTAAATCTTTTCATTTGAAAGATATTTAAGACATTACATTCTGGAGACAATACCAAAACATCCTTGCTGAAAATGACTTCCATTAGAAATAAATGATTTTATTACTGTAAAATTAAATTATATACCTTTAATCATATTGAATATAATATTTATTTCTTACCCCCAAAATAGTCTTTAGGAACATATTTGGTCACTGCATTATAATTGTAAAAATTTCCCCATGCTTAAACAATGATTTCTTTCTCCACACTGAAAATAGAATTGAGAAAGAATTTGCAGACTAAGTATAAATATGAATTTGTAACCAGATGTATTGAAAACAGTTCTCTATCACAGCACTACTTATGCAGATATTTAGAAGCTTTCTCATTTTTTGCAAATAAATAAAGCATCTTAACCTCTAGTACAAGTTAATGAGGAGTGCATTTCCCAGGAGTATGGAGAGGTGACAAGCTATTAATGCTTGTTCTGTAGGTTTGACATAGAACACGTGCACCTTTTCCCTTGCTCTCTCAGCATCTTTTTATCTCCTACTATATTTATCTTTTTCATTTTTATTCCCTCTTATACCATTCCTAATTCCCTTTCTTTAACAGGATTCTCATATCTCACTGTTCAGTCCCATTTCAAATGTCAGTGTTGCATTTAGGCTTGATTGATTCATTTCTTCTCTCTGCGAAAGACCATGCTTGTGGCCATCACAGCAGGGTCTCCACCCACAGTAAGTCTAGTCTCCTTTCATTATGAGTAGTACAGTACTGAGTCAGAACTTTCCTATACACCCGAAACAAAGGCCTACTGGCTTTGAAATCACTGTTGATTTAAAGGTGTGTAATGTTAATTTGGCACCTTCTAAAACCAACATGCAAAGGCCAGTGATACTTGGGAGGCTATGTTCAGTTTGTAGTATTTACTAAAGAAGCACTACATATTTGGGAAGTCAAACATTTCACTCCCCTAGAAACATTCAGGTCAAAGGGGAAGCCCCATTAAGAGTTGATTAGCTGTCAAAGAGGCTTTTGGCTTCATTAAACTTTAATGTGGCACCCAGATCACACCCTACGCCCAATTGCTTTATTTCATTAGTGTCTCTGATCAGTTCCTTAAAAATTCATGAAAGCTGCAAATTTTAAGAAATAGCTAGACTTTATCAATTATATATCGCTTCTATAATATGAAGCTTAAAAAAGGAGAAACAATTTACAGAATATACTCCTTGGAGAACATTGAATCACTGTTGTCAGACTGTGAGCACTTTACAGCCTTATCCTGGAAACCAGAATTCTGCTATTAGGAAGAGTGATGAGGTGCTTAAAGAAACCAGGGGCATGTGACTACCGGACCTGAGTAATACTTTACAAGAAGATATTCAGGTCTCCCTGGCTTGCTTGGAGGGAGCACAAGCTCAGAGTGCTCTGGGACAGCCTGATTATCCTCTCTTTAACACAGCAAATGACTACTACTACGACTAATAAGAAGCGGTCTGGCATCAGGCTGTGAGGACATGCCTAGCCCAATTTCCATGATTAAAATGCCTAAACCACAGAGGTAGTCCCTACTAACACTATCAGCTCTCCCCAGAATATTTTATCTTCTTCACTCTCTTTCTAATTCTGCTACTCAATACCTAACTGGCCCAATTGCTCTCTTAACAGGAGTTGTTTAAATTTTGTTTTTTACACATCTTACACCCTACTCATAATAAGCTCAGATAATTTTATATATAATTCTCTCCCTTCCTGGGATTGGCTACATATATCCTGTTCAGCTACTTTCTCAAATTGGCTAACCTGTGGAAAGCAGAAACTTCCTGTTTTAGCAGTCCAGAGACAAACAACAAAACTCCCGAAGAGGAAGAGCATGCTAAGAAGCTCTCTCTCTCTCTCTCTCTCTCTCTCTCTCTCTCTCTCTCTCTTCCACACACACCACACACACTCTGTGTGTATGTGAGTTTCTGTGTGTGTGTTTCTCCATTTCTGTCTGTCTGTCTCTTTCTCTCCCTCTGCATGTGTCTCTATGTATCTTGCTCTCTCTCTCTCTCTCTCTCTCTCTCTCTCTTTTTCTCTCTCTCTCTGCCTCCACTGAGTCAGCTCACTGAGCGTACTTTTTCTCTAATAAATTTGAAGTTGCTCTTATCTAAACTGTTTCACTTCCTTGGAAAATTATTTTACCAGTCCATGACTCAAACCTTGCAAAGCCCAGGTTCTGTACCTTTTTATGAGAGAGAAAAATCCCTGTTGACATATTAGATATAACTTAAAAAAACAAAGAGCCTTAAAAATGTCTTAGAAACAATTATAGTGTTACATAATTTTACTTTTGACTTTATCTAAGAACAAATAATTTTTATGCAATCACAAAAATTAAATTTGGGCAATAGTCACTTAGATGGAGTTGGAGGATCACTAATGTATACCACAAGCAATAACAATAATACTATTATTGCGGGGAATGGATGCTTTGAAACAATACTTGGGTCTCCCGGGGACTTCCCTGCCATTTCTCAGACAACCCCTGCCGTAGTTCAACATGAGGCCTGAAAATGCATAACTTCGGCCCTCCGGTGCTAGGAATTACCAGACGTCCTGATGGTACTCTGGAGCTTCAAAGGCTCCACCAAGGGAAGCCAAAGTACTATTTGGTGCCAAGAATCAAACTGGGTTGAGCCACATGCCAGGCATGTGCCTTAACCCCTGCACTACCTCTTGGGATACCAATAATTACATATCAAACACACACACGCACACACACATTTGATTCTGAAAGCAAGTAGTCTTCACTTATAACATAATAGTTAGATAGCAATGATATGCTTTTCTATTTCCTCTCACTGCCTCTCCCTTCTCATTCCACTCTCTTTTTTCAATCTTGAAATTTTTATTATTTTATAATTTTTATATTTAAAAGGTTTTTTGGGGGGAGGGCATTGGGTCACGCCTGGCGATGCTCAAGGGTTACTCCTGGGGACCATATGGGATGCCGCGGATCAAACCTGGGTCAGCCACATGCAAGGCAAATGCCCTACCCACTGTACTATTGCCCCATCCCTTACAAAGTTATTGATAGTTGAGTTTTAGGCATACACTATTTAAAACCAACCCCAATACCAGTGTTCCTATACTCCAATCCCCCAACCTCCACTTACCCTCACCTGCCACCTTGAAGGAAACACCACAAAGTTCAGTGATTGCAGCTTAGATTTCATGATTTCAGTGCTATTCAGTGTATATTTTAGATATAACTATATACTCTCCCATATCATCAGTATAACCAAAGTCTTGACCCCTGTCTTCTATTACTTTCCTTTCTCATCTTCTTCCTTCCACCCTTGCTTTGTTGCCTTCCCTGCACTTCTCCATAAGTTCTGGGGTCATGGGTAACCTGAGATCTTCATCCAGTTATTCTGTATGCCACAAATATGTGAGATCATCTGGGTTTGTCTTCATTCTCCTGTGTTATACCTTCAAGTTTTAACCAGGTTTCAGCAAATTGTGTGATTTCATTATACATTGCAGTTGCACAATATTATATATATATATATATATATGAAATATCACTGTCACTGTCCTTCCATTGCTCATTGATTTGCTCGAGCAGACCCAGTAATGTCTCCATTTTGAGACTTGTTATTACTGTGTTTGGCATATCGAATACGTCACAGGTAGCTTGCCAGGATTTGCCATGCGGGTGGAATTACCACACAAGTGTGTATATATACATATATATGTGTGTGTATACATATACATGTATATATATTAAATCTGCTATCTCTTTTTATTAACCTTGATGGGGAGTTTCCCAATTGAATCAATGGGAAAAATTGCTTGCCACACAATTGTTGCACTTACACATGGCTCAGCAACAGAAAAGTGTACAGTTCAAATAAGTATGGTCCATCAAACTGCCATTACTTTAGTTTCAGTGTAACTGAGCTGTTTATAGATTCTGGGACATTGTGATTTTAAGCCCAAGGGACCATCTGACTCTTTAGCATTAAACACCAAAACATAGCATCCTCCCTGGTGAAAATCCTCAGGGACCAATGTGTATTGAGTAAAGGAAATCAGAAAAGAAAGAAAGCACAATGCCCACAGTCTTGTCTATGTTAAGGTGATTGCATTGTGCTATTTCAGTGCCCATATTACAATGTAAAATTGTGTCAATGTAAGTAGAAAGGCTGATATTACAGTTAACTTTTCAGAAAAGATAAAAACTAATACTTTTCCAATACAAGTAGGGAAGAAAAGCTTCTTAATACTAAAACAGCACTCTTTACACCAGCTGCTGCCCTGAGTGATCGTGGACAGTAAATGGAGATATCAGGTTTCTGGCTGGACACCACATATGTCTGCCATTAACAGCAGCATGTTAGTTAACTCTGAAGACTCTGCCAGAATGTACTTCCCATAATTAACTTGAGATAACCTTTATGCCCAAAGTCAACTGAAAATAAAATTATTTTCCCTCCAGGTGAACAGAATAATATTATCATACAAATAATACAGAAAATATTATTTGTATCCAAATAATGGTCTGGAGCAATAGCACAGAGGGTAGGGCATTTGCCTTGCAAGCCGACAAGGGTGACCTGAGTTCAATTCCTCCACCCCTCTCTTGTTACTGCCAAATACAGTAACAAGTCTCACAATGTTACTGGGCCCGCTCGAGAAAATCAATGAACAACAGAACAGTGAGAGTGACAGTGACAGGATCCAAATAATAGAAAAATCGCATTCTCCAGAGATCTCTGAATGCACACTTTCCATTATCTTCATGGCCTCTTCCTGCTCTCTTGAGGCTATTCTATGCTAGACAGACACAGTGATTTCTCATGATGATTGTGAGAGTGAGAATCATTCTAATGAAAGGTATGTTTAATTATGTAACACCTATCTTATGCCACATTCTGTGCTGCAGACACTACTGGGCTGGAATGATACTAAGAGGTCAATGTGCTTACCTTGCAAGTGCCAACCCAGTTGCAATCTCTAAAACCACATATGGTCCCACCAGTACTGCTAGGAGTGTTCCCTGAGTACGGAGTCATGAGAAAGCCCTGAGCACCACTGGGTGTGGCCCAAAAACTAACCTAACAAAAATCAAACAACTCTATCAAAAATGGAGAGAAGAAATGAACAGGCACTTCCTCAGAGATAGATATCAATAGATATCTGGAAAAAATGCTCTTCATCACTTATCAGGAAAATGCAAATCAAAATAAAATGTATCATCTCACACCAGTGAGGTGACACACAACAAAAACAGAACAATTTGGGCATGGATATGGGGAAGAAATATTACGGTGGGAAAGACACTTGCCTAGCACATGTCCGAACTGGATTTGATCCCCAGCATCACATACAGTCTCCTGAGATCCCCAGAAGTGAGCCTTGAGTGCAGAGCCAGGAGTAAATTCTAAGGACTTCTGTCTGTGGCCCACAAACAAAACAAAGGTAAAAGTAACCTTGCTTTTGAATTCTAAATAGCCCTGGCTACTGTTTAATCCTAGGGACTCATTCACACCATGCTGTCCAGTGGTTCATTATGGTCACATTCTATTGTGGCACTTACAATCATCTCCTGGATGTGACTGTGAAGACTGTCATGTCTCTAAGCCATAGGGTTTACATTTATGGAATGGGGCAACGATAACTATTATTTTCTATCTGCAAGTCTCGGTGAGGAAATTGACATAAAGAACACCTTCAGTGGTAACACTCAACTTTGAGTTTTATTGCGTCTTTATTCCAATATACTTGAACAAATTTGTTAATGTTATGCACCCTGTAAGAGAACAAGATTAAATGAGATTAGGCCATTGTCCTCGCATGCTTCTTCTAGAACCATATGCAAAGTGGAGATTTAAGCCATGGTATAAATATGAACAACTGATTGTAGAACAAAAGGCTATAGATTAGCAGTTTCCTCACAACTTATTGTACTGATGCTTTAAGTTCTGTTTTACTAAGTTGAGATTTGGATGCCCAAAGATTTGCATTATGTTCGAAGGTCTCATTGGACAGAAACTATTAGGAAGGAGGAAAAAGTATTCAAAGACTATAAAGGCCTCATTTTTGCACTGTAGTTGAGAGCTGGGATTTGTTTTGCTTTGTGGACAATGATTAATATACCACTTAGGGGAGAGATCTGCCATGTGGAACACATGGTCAAGAACTTGACATATATTCCATAAAGAGGTACTTGACATATCAGTCAAGAATCACCATCAACTATGTGTAACAGGCAGATGTTTAACATAGAACAGACTTCCTACATGTCCTGAGGTAGATATTCAAGGGCCTGTGTCCTTCAATGAACATCCTACAAAAGATATTTTAAATATGTCTATTTCTTTCTAGCTCTACTTTGATGTCAGTTCTGTTATTAGCTTTCTTGACTTCCATAAGTCTTCCAAATATTCTGCCCACTGACCCTCACACTTTTCCTCAACGAACTGCAGAAAATCCATAGCAATTGTCTTCATAGATTAATTTCACCATATTGTTTATTTTCTATGAGAGACTCCTTCGATGACCTATTGTTGCCTTTAGGATAAATAACATGAAGTCAATAATGACTGATATCTTCCTGGTCAATATTAGTCGCTACTTCTCCAGTCTCTTTTCAAGCTTTCCCTATAGCCTTGGATAAAACCATTATTTGAACTTTGCCCTCTTTTTCTCCAATGCCCTTAGCACTTTCTCACCTTAGGTTCACCACATGGACTGTGCTCAATTCTTCAATTTCTTTTTATGGGTTAGGGATAAAACTCACTTACAGCAGGAACTGAGATATATTCATGGTATCAAAACTTCAATTTCTATCTGGCTAACTTCTGCTTGATCCTCAGGTTTTAAGTTGAATGACATGTTAAAACCAAGTTAGATGATCTGTTAGCACTAACAATTTTCCCTATGCAGAGCCTGTTGGTTTACTGTAATGCTCTAATGAGTCTCTGTGCTTTATCACTCTCTGCTCCCTCTAAAGTGCTCATGAAGAAAATACTTTCCAGTGTTTGAATACTCAACAGATTTTCCAATTAAAGTGACTGAATCAGACTGTCTTAGGGAATAGTCTCAGTGGGTGGATATGCAAATTGAGATAAACATGAAATAGCGCATGATCCCTTGGAACCAAACAGTTTAAAGGGAGGGGGAGGGGCTGGAGCGATAGCGCAGAGGGTAGGGCATTTGCCTTGCATGCAGCCGACCCGGGTTTGATTCCCAGCATTCCATATGGTCCCCTGAGCACCACCAGGAGTGACTCCTGAGTGCAGAGCCAGGAGTAACCCCTGTGCATCGCTGGGTGTGACCCCCCAAAAGCAAAATAAATAAATAAATAAAGGGAGGTGGAAAGGAAAACAATGACAGTTGCTGATTTGTTTTAGAGAAAAATACCATTTTTATTTCGTGGGGTGCGATGATTGGGTGAAACTCAGCTATGTTAAGGGAGCTCACTTCTGACCTTGTGCTCATGGAACTGCTAAGGGGACCATATGTGGTACCAGAAATTGAATCTCTTTCAGGTGTGTGAAAGGCAAGAGCCATACACATAGCATATCTCTCCAACTCACGACTAATTTTAATTTAACTTGTAAGGAAATGGAAACAGCCATATTGCTATACATAGAGCAATGGGAAAAGTTATCAAGAAAAGCTATGAAAATGAAAAAATGAATGCTGACACTCATAACAAAGGGAGTGAGTTGCTGGGAGAAATCAACAAGAGAGAAAACTCGATGCTCTCTTAGGAGTTCCATTCCCTTCGCGTATTCCATGGCAGTGGCATTGTTCATGCCAACCTCCCATAATGCGCTTTCCACTGTTCCTTGTGGCCCCATCAAATTCCCCCATGAGACAAGCTTAGAGATGGTGGAGTGCTTGAGGTGAAAGAGGCTTGTCTTGGAGGTGCCTTGGCATCACTCATGCATAGTCACATTAGCTGAAAACAGAAGGAGGAAGGAGGAGATTTGTACGAGGATTAACCAACATTGCCACTACCACCTGCATAACTCTCTGCTACAACATCAATTACACAATCTTAGGTCTTAACTAGAATTTGACAATAAAGAACAATGAAGAAGTTCAACTTAAAGTCCACCCCACCTCTAAAATAATATTTATTCTTATCACAGCAGATACTGTTAATTAAAAAAGTTAAAGTCTCTGTATTTTAAAACTTTCTTTGCCCAAAGTATATATGATTTTAAAAATTATTTAGTTGATAACTACTTTTTATTTAGAATGATTCAACAAAAGTGTATTGAGGGGCTGGAGTGATAGCACAGCGGGTAGGGTGTGTTCCTTGCACGCGGTGACCCAGGTTCGATTCCCAGAATCCCATATGGTCCCCCAAGCACTGCCAGGAGTAATTCCTGAGTGTATGAGCCAGGAGTAACCCTTATGCAATGCCAGGTGTGACCCAAAAAGCAAGAAGAAAAATGTGTATTGAACATAATTGTACCTGATATTGTTTATTGTTCTATACATGATGGTTTTGAATGTGAACCAACTCATTTTCCTCCTGAAACTCTCACTTTAGTAGACTTTATAGACCATAGTTAAATAAACAAATAGCTAGACATGATGATGTGCTATAGTGATGAATACTATTAAGAGAGTGTAAGAGGACAGATGAGATAAAGCTTGCGCCTAAAAGATCAACAAAGAATTTTATGATCAGGTGATATCTAAACAAATATCTGAATAAAGTAAATTAATAAAACAAGGACAAATACAAAGAACTTTGAGGTGCAAATAGCCTCCATGTATCTGAATACTAAAGAGGCCATGATGATTGTAAATGACAGCTGCTAGGGCTGAGGGTGGGAAAGAGGGAGAGAGTAACCCACAGCTGATAATGTGGAATTTTATATTACGGATGTATGGACTGGGAAGAGGGTGTCTACACTGTGTATCATAACAGTTCTATATTTACACTTTATCACTATTTCTATATCTAAGTAATATGTTACATCCAAAGAGTACTTAAGGCAAGGACTTCTTCTTTCTCCCCCTTCCTCTTTCTTCTACTCTTTCCTCCTTTCCCTTTCCCATCTACCCACTCCTCATCTATCTTCTCTCCCTCCACCTCCCCCCTCCTCCTCCTCCTCTTCCTCTCCTCCTCTTCCTCTCCTCCTTCTCCTCCTCCTCCTCTTCTTCCTCCTCTTCTTCCTTCTCTTCCTCCTTCTCCTCCTCCTCCTCCTCCATCATCATCATCATCTTCTTCTTCTTCTTCTTCTTCTTCTTCTTCTTCTTCTTCTTCTTCTTCTTCTTCTTCTTCTTCTTCTTCTTCTCTCCATCTTCATAAAATTCAGACTTCATACAAGGCCAGTTTCTTGATGCTATTTTTCAATATTGTTTGACAAACACATGGTTTGTGACCTGTCGTTACTATTCCAATAATGCTTTAAAAAGGGAATGTACTAAGCAGGGAAACTAAGATATAGAAACCCAAGACTAAAGGCAGAATCAGGGACCAAGATGTAAATGAAGCGTAGGCACTTATAATGTACTAATATCACTTTCTCTTTAATATTTACCTCTTATTCTGCTCCAGATATGCCTGGTAGCATAGCTGAAAAAGCAAGTCAAATAAGTCAACTATCAGTTACTTTCTCTGAACCCACTTTCAGAAGAAAATCCTTCCTTTCCTGATGCAGAGAATTCAACAATCACAACATTGCACCACAGCAATAGTCAATGTTTTCTTTTACAACAAGTAATGAACTTAGGAAACAAAGAAGTGTCTCAACTCTTTCTTTCAAAGGAAGCAGAGTTGAGGAATTCAATGCACCTAGTTCCTGAAAGAGACAGAGACACATCCCTGAGCTTCTCAGAACTATGAATTTCTAGGAATCACAGTTATAGTCCCCTCTGTATTTAGATTTAAGAATTATACTAATGGTCTTATGTTGTTCTGTCTGTCTTAAGAAAGAAACTAACCACATTATTTGCTTTACCTGGTCATCCCCCCTGTATTATATGAGTTATGTGATCATATCACTGCTGAAGTCACTAGTCTCCACTGGACTTCAAAAACAAATTAAGCATTCTTTGACAAAAAAATCCTGCCCTTGCAGTATTCCAGAGGAGAACAT
Organism: Sorex fumeus; assembly: GCF_029834395.1. Lineage (NCBI taxonomy): Eukaryota > Metazoa > Chordata > Mammalia > Eulipotyphla > Soricidae > Sorex > Sorex fumeus. The sequence goes on from NW_026606103.1 coordinate 10,305,657, forward strand.
TCGTCATAGCCTTGATGTCACCACTGATAAACCAGTGGCATTATTTCTCTGTACATCTTTTTTCCTGCCCTTTTGTTCTTTATTCAACCAATACGACTATTTTCCTTCACAACCCCTTTCAATACTTCTATCCCTGACTATTACACTTTGTTTCTAAACGAACATAATGTAGGTATATATTATTAGAACTTATGACTTATTGATTAATATATACTTGAATTTACTCATATAATTTGCTTTTTTTGGAGCAGGAGAAAAACTATATTAGGTAAGGCACTTACACTGCATGCATCTGACCAGGGTTTGATCCCCTGAACCCCATATGGTCCCCTAAGCAATGCCAGGAGTGATCCTTGAATGGAGAGCCAGGAGTTAGTCTTGAACACCACTGGGTAAGGCCCAAGACCAAAAGAAAAATTTCTTTTGCTTTTTTAAAAACACATAAGCACTAACTTCAGACCTAGTCGTGCAGTGCTTGGCCCAGTGGTGTTCAGAGGCCACCCGACTACACCCAGCTGTGCTCCAGAGGCCATGCAGTGCTATAATTGAACTCAGGGCTTTGTACATTAGGTATGTGCTCCACCCCTTTGAACTATCCACCCAGCCCTAGGAGTATTCATTTTGAGGACTTTGTGAAAAGCTAAATCCATTTGCTAAACACTTTATAATGGTCACTTCATTGCTCTTCTAAATTAAATCACTAAACTTAGAACATTATTTTCAAATGGGAAAAGTGGCTACCCCTGGAGGAAAAAATTAGGTTTAGCACAAGTGGAACCCTAAGTGATCTTAATAAAGTCAAACACACTGAGACAATAGCAACTCACAGCAGCGGGAGGTCCTGCATCTCCACATCTGAGACTCATACCAGACAGGAACTGCAGCCTTGAGGGTCAAGCTCCTAATGATTGCTGCTTATGAAAACTCAGCCAGTCAAAACTGGCCTCATTCTCATCATTATCCTTTTGGGATTTTTGAAAATTTCCAGATTTATCTTGTATTTATATCACCTATGTTGTGATCAGAAAAACTATCAGGTGGGCAGTTATTTAACTGGAGGGAAGCAGGTTAAAGTGTGGACTGAATACCATCTTCCAAGAGGTAAGGTAATATTATCAAGGCCAGGTCAAGAAAAGGTGGGAGCTAATTGAATGATCTCACTCTTGATACAATCATCTTTTGTCTTTTTATTCTCTTTGCTTTTGGGGAACACACCTGACAGCTTTCCAGAGTTTGTCCTGGTTCTGTGCTCAGGAGCGATCCACGGAGGTGCTTGGACAATAGCATGCATGTGTTGGGGATTGAACCCGGGTCAGCCATATGCAACAGTCATTTTGCAGACCTATCGGTCATTACCCAGTTAATTCTTCAATGAGGGCAACTGTGAAGTCCCCATCTCTGTACATTTCAAATGCCCCATAGTAACATACCTAGAGAGACATACCTAGAGTAACATACCTAGAGAGACTCTGCCTTCCTTGAAGCAGACCTTATGCTGAAGAAGCAGGAGATCTGGATATTCTATATTTCAAAGATAGTCTCTATAGTCACCCCTAAGAGTTGTATCAGACACTTATCCCCAGAGAAAAACAAATCCTCCATGAGAAAAAAAAAAACTTATGATCACGAAGCTTCTAGCTACTTGGAGGGAATTGGAGGGTATCCTTCTGTGCAAAATAAGTCAGATCCAGGACAAAAACAGGACTAAGTAACTCATTTGTCTTATATAGATAAGTAAATCAAGGGTGCGAACAATATCAATTGATAATCATCCTTGAAAGCTGAATTACAAACCTATAAGTGCCAGGCACAAGAAGAGTGGACATGAGGGAAATGATTCGAACCACTGGAAGTAACACGGGTCCATCTATGGAGGACCTGGGACTCATGGACATTGGATAAGGGAGGTAACAATGTTCACTCAAACCTTAATTGGATTAAAGACCTCAGCATAAGACCAGAATCCATAAGGTACATTGAAGAAAAGGTTTCAGCAAAAGCCTCTCTGACATTGAAGGTATCTTCAAAGATGAAATGCCACTGACCAAGCAAGTTGAAAACAGAGATAAAAAATGGGACTATCTTAAACTAAGAAGCTTCTGCATTTCAAAAGAAACTTTGATCAGAATACAAAGACAGTCTACAGAATGGAAAAAAAGATATTCAACCAATACCCTTTTGGAAAGGGGTTAATATCAAGGATATACAAGACACTGGTTGAACTCTACAAGAAGAAAACATCCAATCCCATCAAAAAATGAGGCAACAAAATGAACAGAAACTTTCTCAAAGAAGAAATCTGAATGGCAAAAGACACATGAAAAAATGCTCTTCATCAGTAATCATCAGGGTGATGCAGATTAAAACAACAATAAGATATCATCTCACACCATAGAGACTGGCCCACATCCAAAAGAACTGAAGCAATTGGTGATGATCTGGATGTGGGGAGAAAGGGATTCTCCTTCACTGATGATGGGAATGCCAACTGGTTCAGCCTTTTTCGAAAACACTATGGACTGTTCTAAAAATATATAGAAATTTAGCTCCCATTTGACCCAGCAATATCACTTTTGGAAACATATCCCGGAGATGCAAAGAAACACAGTAGAAATGATATCTCCACTTGCATGTTTATTGTAGCACTATTTACAATAGCCAGAATCTGGAAAAATTCTAAGTGCCCTAAAACAGATGATTGGTTAAAGTACCTTTGGTATATCTACACAATGGAATATTTGCAGCAGTTAGGAAAGATGAGATCATAAAATTTGCATATGAGTGGATCGACATGGAGAGTATCATGCTAAGTAAAATGAGTCAGGGAGAGAGAAACAGACATAGAATGACTGCACTAATTTGTGAAATGTAAAGTAAGAATATAATGGGAGACTAACACCCAAGGTTAGTAGAGATAAGGGCCAGGTAGATCGCTCCAACACTTGGAAGTTGGCCTCACATGCTGGGGGAAAAGGCAGCTGATATAGAGAAGGGACCACTAAGTAAATGATACTGTGAGGGTATACTTGGGATGGGAGATGTGTGCTGAAAGTAGACTATGAACCAAACATGATGGCCACTTACTACTTGTATTGCAAACCATAACATCCAAAAGGAAAGAAAGAGAGTACAAGGGAATTTTCCTGCCATGGAGGTGCAGGAGGAGGGGGGTGGAGATGGGGCTGGAGGGATACTGGGATCATTGGTGGTGGAGAATGGGCACTGGTGGAGGGATGGTACTCGATCATTGTATGACTGAAATGTAATCATGACAGTTTGTAAGTCTGTAACTGTATTTCACAGTGATTCATAAATAAATAAATAGTGGAAAAAATGAAATAAAGCAACATAATCTGAGACTGACACCCAAGGAGAGTAGACACAAGGACCAGGAATATTGCTCCATAGTTAAAATCTGCCTCATAAGCAAGGGGAGAAAGCTGCTGATTCGGGATTAGGGATCACTAAGTAAATGATGGTTGGAAGTTCGTTTGGGATGGGAGATGTGTGCTGAAAGTAGATAAAGGATCAAACAACATGATAGCCTCTCAGTATCTATATTGCAAACCATAACACCCAAAAGTAGAGACAGAGCATGGGGGAAATTGTCTTCCACAGAGGCAGGGGGAGGGTTGGTATTTGGTGGGGTGGGGGAGTGGATACTGGGAATATTGGTGGTGGGAAATGTATACTGGTGAATGGATGGGTGTTCGATCATTGTATGACTGAAACTCAAACATGAAAGCTTTGTAACTATCTCAAGGTGATACAATAAAAAAATTGAAGATAAAAATATTTAAAATAACAAAGAGGAAATAAAATTTTCAGGAAAAAATAAAAAGCTAAAATATTTGTATGTCTATGCCCACTGCACTACTATTCACAACAGACAAAATCTGGAAACATCTCAATTGGCCAAGAGCAGAAGACTGGATAAAGAAACTGGTACCTATCTGCAATAGAATACTACCAGACTGTAAGAAAAGATGAAATCATATGATTTGCTGCTACATATGATTTACTATATCATACAAGTCAAGTTAGTTAGAAGGGCTGGTATAGACACAGAATGATTTCTCATATGTGAGATATAAAAAAAATGTAGGGGAATACCAAATGTCCAAAGGAAACAGAAACTAAAAACTGGTCTTCAGTAGTAAGCTTAGCATTGGGGTATTAGTAGGGGGAGTGTACTTGGGGTGGACTGGGGAAGGACACTGGGACACTGGGAGGGAGAGGACACTGGCGGAGGGCATGATGCTGGGATAATTTGTGCAGAAAACCCTAGTTTCCTACAAGTAACAGTATTGTAAATCATAGTTCTTAAAATAAAATAAAAAAATTTAAAATTAAAAAAGTTAACTATCAAAAATGCATTTCACAAAACATTTAAAGAATCTCTACATTAAGACCAAAGAGAAAGTTTTCCAGAGTTACAAGGATTAATCTATACATGCAAAATATATGCAAATGTAAGAGACGCCATAAACAAAAGAAAATATTAAAATCAGATGATAATGCTTTTAACAATATACAAGTTCCTTTTACAATAAGAATTTTTAGTGAAATGACTATATACAGACTACATCCCTCCACAGTAATGGTCAAACATGACAAATTTATAGCTAGCATGATTTTCAGTGGTGAGAAACTGAAGCTTTTCCTCTAAGATTGTACACAAGACAAGGACTCTCAAGTATTCTCAAGGAATCACAAGATAAATAACATACAATCTCATCGTTATTGTTCAACATAGTATTAGAATGTCTAGCCAGTGAAATTAGGAAATAAAGGAAAATTAAATGGATTAAAATGAGAAACGAAGTGAAACAATTGTTATTTAAGGTGAGATACATGTAATTTTGTTATCTCATAGTCATATCACTTGATCACTTGACATTCCATTACTCAACGATTTGCTCGAGTGGGAGCCAGTAATGTCTACATTCATACCTGTCGCATGCTAATGTAGCATAATGGTGTCTGCTCGCTCCAGAAACACGAAGAGCCTCAAACGGATCTTCAGGGTCTTGACGAAGAAATCTGACCATCTCATAGGTGGGCGGCTACGCCATCTTTTGACATCCCGGGGAATCCAGTTGGTTACGGCTCTAGTCCAGTGGTCATCTCCAAATCGCATTACGTGTCCAGCTCATCTGATTTTCGATGCCTTGGCAAATGAGACAATGTCCCTGATTCTCAGTTGTCGACAGAGGCCGGAACTGTAGATTCTTTTTCTCACTTGAGTGAAGCATGATACTCAAAGCATAGCTCCTTTGATTCCTCTTTGGGAGACCCAAATTACGTTTTCATCCTGTTTTTGTAGGGCCCAGGTCTCTGAGGCATATGTTAATGCAGGAAGAACAGTGGAATCAAAGAGATGTGCCCAGAACCAAAGGTTCTTCATCCTCTTAGCTGTTTCTTTGACGCTCTTGAAGGCATTCCAAGCTGTCTCCTGCACAGATCAGGTGCCAGATCATTTGTTATGTTGACTTCTCGACCTAGATACACATAACTGTCATATTCAGAGATGTTCGTTCCATTGAGAGTGAATAGAACAACAGGAAAGAGACCGTTTCCCATAAGCATTTGTCTTTGTGAGATTCAGCTGTAGTCTGACCTTTCCACTCATGGTAGAAGTCGGCCAACATTTGTGCAGCTTGGCTAATGTTTGCTGTTATTAGAATGATGTCATCAGCAAAGCAGATATCGTGTAGTTGCCAACCAACTATCTTCACTCCCATTCCTTCCCATTCTAGTCATTGCATGATGTTCTCGAGGGTAGCACTGAAGAGTTTCCATGAAATGGTATCACCCTGCCGAGCCCCTCTCTTTACATCAATGATCACTTCTTTGTAGAATGTAGAGATCCTGGTAGTGAATCCATAATACAGTTCACAGAGGATCCTGATGTATTGAATTTGAATGCCCTGTTTGGCTAGGGCTTTGATGACCGCTTTAGTCTCAACAGAATCAAAGACCTTCTTTAAATCAATGAACATTAGACAGAGCAGCATCTGAACTCCCAAGAAACCTCAATGAGCTTGGTTACCATGTGGATATGGACAATCGTGCTGAATCCTTTTTGGAACCTTGGCTTACTCTCATGGTTGTCCTTCATCTAGTGTTCTGCCAATCCTGTTCAGGATGACTCCAGTGAACAGCTTGTAGACAATGGACAACAGGCAGATAGGGCAATAGTTGCCAATGTCATGGATATCTCCCTTCTTGTACAGTAGAACAGTCTTGCTGGTTTTCCATTGGGACAGAATCTTGCATGCAGACAGGTAGTATGTGAAGAGCCGAGCCAGTGTATTGATGAGTACGGACGACAGATTCTTCAGGTCTTTGGGTCTGACTTTGTCTGGGCTGGGTGCTGTTCGCTTCTTTATCAACAGAATGGCATGTCGGATTTCAGATGGGAGAACGTTGCGAATGACATATCCATCCTGTGGAATTTGGTATGTGGGTAGGTGGATGTGGTTATCGAAGAGATCCAAGTAGATATCATGGATAATCTTCTCCATTGCCTTTCTGGAAGGTGTAATAGATCCATCAGGACGTCAGAGGGAGTCATCTTGGTGTTGTAGTTGGCAAAGTACAGGTGGGCATTGCAAATGCCTTTCCCAGCTTCTGCCGCATCTGCCAGCACTGCTGCTCTTCGCTCTTTGAGGTCTTCCTTTACCACTTCTCTGTACTGCTTTGCGAGTTCGGACGTTAGCTTGTGGTTGCCTGAGGCTCATGCCAAGCCACGTTGGCAGATGAGCTTGAGAGTTTTCTAAGACAGGCATCATATAAATTATTATTTTAAAGTATATAATAATGACCAGTCTTAGAAACAATGGACAAATGGAGTAAAGTTCAATATACAAGAATCTGCTGCAGTTTTATTTGCAAATAATGAAGTAAAAGAGAAACTAAGGAATAAATCCCATTTTCAGCTGCAGTCAGTAGAATTAAGTACCTATGGATTACATTTAATAAAGTGGGTGAAAGAGTTGCACCTTGAGTACAATGTCATTTTTTAAAAAATGGAAGACACAAGGAGAATGGAGACTACATTTATGTATTGGAAGAATTAACATTATTAAAATACAAATCATATTCAAAGCATACATTTTAATGCAAGTCCTATTAAAGTTACAATTTTATATTATGCAAATAAAACAAATTATAGTGAAACACATATGAAACCACAAAATGTCCCAAATAGCAAAGCAGTCCTTAGGCAAATATGTTACAAAGTTATAGTAATTTAAGCAGTAAGGTGTTGAACAAAATTTAGAATAATGGATTTGAACTGAGAGTAGATTAAATCCTCATCTACAGAATAATGGAATTGAACTGAGAGTAGACTAAATCCTCATCTACATGGACAATTAATTTATGACAAAGGATCCCAGAGTATAAGCTAGGAGAAAGAAAAGTCTTTTGAATAAATGATCTTTGAAGAACTGGATAGCCACAAGCAAAAGAAAGAAAATGGATCTTCTTTCACACCATGTAATTAACACAAATAGATTTAAAACTTGCATGTTAACATGAAATCATAGGTAAAGCATTCCACGCATGACATTTGCTTCAGTGATGGACTCCCAGGTTCTAACTCCAAGGTAAGGAATGAAAAAATAAACAGATGTATTAAATAAATCTAAAGAGCTTATACAAAATTAACTGTTATTGAAAAAATATAGTTCATTGAATGGGAAAAATTATCTATGTGACAAGGGACCAATATTAAAAATATTTAAAGAACTCATAAAACTCAACAAGAAAAAAAACTTTAAATAAAGAAATGGAGAGAAGAACTGGACACTTCACCTCAGATGTCTAAGAAGCAAACAAAAATGCTCCTTATCACTTATTACAGAGGAAATGCAGATGAAAACAACAATGAGATATCACCTAATACCTATGTATCAGAAAGAACAGAAACATGAACTTTTGGACAGAATGTGAAGGAAATAAGTTCGTGTGCCATACTACTTGTGAGAAAACAAATTGGCCCAAACTTTATGTAAAAGACAATTTAAAAATTCTCAAATAATAAAAATAAAACATGTATTCTAGCAATTTCACATCTAGATATATATCTGAGATTATAAAGCATAAATTATACATATAAGCACATCTACATTCATTGCAGAGCTATTTACATATTGAAACAGCAAAATATCCAATAACAGACTAGTGGGTGAAGATGTGGGTTATAGGCACAATATCCAATCATCACTGTCACTGTCACTGACCTCCTGCTGTTCATTGATTTGCTCGAGCAGGCCTAGTAACATTGTGAGACTTGTTGTTACTGTGTTTGGCATGTGTTTGGCATATTGGAATAATATGCCAAAATAACAAAAATAATTTTTGAAGCAGATCCTTACATCATGAGTAGCTTGCCAGGCTTTGCCTTGTGGGCGAAATACTCTCGGTAGCTTGCCAGGCTCTCTGAGAGGGCCGGAGGAATCGAACTTAGGTCAGCCGTGTCAGCCGTGTGCAAGGCAAATGCCCTACCCGCTGTGCTATCGCAATTATAACAAAAGTTAAAATATTGTTTTTCACGGAATTATGGACCAAATTGGAGAGAGACAAACTAAGAGAAATAAATCAGAAAGAGTAAGACAGAAATAAGTCAGAAAGAGTAAGACATAGGTCATATTATTTCAGGCATATATAAGGTAAAGGTAAAGGTAAAGGCCCTCCCGTTGATCGTCGATTTGCTCGAGCGGGCCCAGTAACGTCTCCATTGGAGACTTTGTTGTTACTGTGTCTGGCATATGGAATACTTTCGGTAGCTTGCTGGGCTCTCCGAGAGGGGCGGAGGAATCGAACTCGGGTCAGCCATGTTGGCCACTTGTAAGGCGAACGCCCTACCCGCTGTGCTATCGCTCCAGCCCAGGCATATATAGGACATAAATTTTAAGATCATGGGAACAGAAAAAGCCCAAACAAAACAAGCCTTTTACTCTCACTTTAGAACTAAGGTTACCGAAGGAAGAGAGTTGAAAGGGTGGAAGGAGATAGAACGGACGCCAGTGAAGTATGTTTGCACCTGGGTGGTGCTGAGGTGTGGAAAGATAGTGAAGACGTGTAAATTTGTACCATGAAACTTGTTCAGTGTCATAAACTAATGTTACTTCAACACAAATATATAAGTTCATACTAACAAACCATGAAAAGACATAAAAGATATATAAACACACACACACACAAACACACACACATATATATTATATATATATATACATATATATAAATTAAAAGTCAGACAGTATCTGGAGAAAGTTTAAAATCGCAAATATATAACAACATGGAAAAAGCAAAATTATCTGGTTACAAGGAGATGGGGGTTTTATGATGAATAATGTGTTGGCAAAGTAGAGAGAATTTCTTTTTTAAAATTAAACTTAATCTTTTAGAATTAAAAATATTTTAACTGCTATAAAATTTTTATGATACTCTCATGGTAAGTATATATGTTACATGTTGATCAAATTCAAGAAGATAAACAATACCAACGGCTATATCTTGAATTTTGGGTTCCAGTGGGGTATCAACTGAATGGTCAAAGACATCTGTACTGGAAGGAGATGATGACTGTCGGGAGACTGCTGAGTGGAAGGAAAGAAAGGGATCCAGGGTATTTTTATAATTTCTGCTCAAGTTTGTTTTGAATCAAAAACTTTTAAAAGGTGCAGCAAGGAAGACAGTTATCAGCACAGTTATCGCATCTTTTAAAATTTGAGAAAAGGACTTTGCTAGTCCTTAGAGTACTACTCAGACATGGTGGTTGTACTCCAGTATTTTAGAGTTTGACCACTAAGCACAGGAGGAGTGAAAACCACCAGTAAATGCAATTAATCAAAAGCAGGCATGGGAATAGGGTCCATCGGTTCTTTTTTGGGATAGAAATTAGTGTGGTGGCAAGTACACTCTGATTAGGAAACAGGAAACTGTCTCCTCCTGTCTCCCTAAGAAGTGGGGACACAATGAAGACTTGGCAAAAAAGACAAAAATACTTTTTGAGGCAGATCCTTTTCATCAGATATAATTTTTTATCAAGGAATATGTATGATGTTTCCCCTACATATGTTTTATTAATTTAAATTTTATTTTATTTTAGGCACCATGGTTTACAATGGTATTTTCAAAATGCATTAAACATCCCTGGAGACAGCCTTCACCAGTGTCTTCTTCTCTCCATCACTGTCCTAGTGCCCCCACCATATTCCATGCACAGAATATTCCCTCATCTTACCTCCACCCAGATCTATCCACTTCCCCCATACTCCCCTTGCTCTGGTAAGTTTCCTACAAAAAAAAAGTTTTCAGTTCATGTTCTCTTTGGCTTTTGCTACTTTATATTTTTATATCCTATATATGAAGGAAATCATTCTATATCTGTCCTTCTCCTTCTGACTAACTTTACTCATTAAGACACTCTCCAGTCGTTTCCACTGTATAGCAGCAAATTTTATGTCTTCATCTTTTCTTTTAGCACAGAAATATTCCATCGTATGTATTCTAGTTAGTTTCTTTACACAAATCTTACTATTTGAAGATGACATAATTCTGTAACTAGGAATATCTAAAGACTCTATCAAAACACTCTTTAAAAACAACATAGTTTCACAGTAAAATGGAAGACTACTTAATCATTGCAGAGAAATCCATGTATTTTCTATATGCAAATAACAAAATGGGGAGAGACTATTTGAAATCCTAGCAAAGGTAATCAATCAAGAAAGAGAAATTAAAGAAATTCAAATGAGAAAAGAAGAAATCAAATTGTCTCTATTTTCAGATAACATGACTAAATACATATATAACACTTAAAAGTTTACTACAAAGCTTGTTGAAACAATACAGCAAAGCAGCTGGCTACACTGTCAAAACACAAAAATCTGTGGCATTTTTCTATGTAAATAATGAGTTAGAAGAGAAAGAGACCAGAGTCTGCTCCATTCAAAATAGTACCCCTAAATATCAACTAGGACTTCTCAATTTCTCCTTTATCATAATTGGATGTTGGTGTGTAGACAACAAAGATAGAAACTTCCGGCAGTGAGTTACATCTATTCAAGTGCAATCGTCTGATTTCGGTTGTTAGAAATTGAGAAGTTCTACATGGAGCTAAAGAAGTTCTATAAAGAAGACCACACCTTCTACAAGATCATTGTCAGTGATTTTAATGCCAAGATAGGACTGAGAAGATCAACTGAAGAACTCCACATCGGGACCCATGGCCTAGAATGGAATGAACAGGGTGAGAGACTGTCCGAGTTCATCATGTCAACCAAGACCATCTATGGTAACTCACAATTCCAGAAGGTCGAATCTAAACATTGGACATGGGAGTCTCCCGGTGGACAGTCCCACAACTAAAATGACCATATCATGTTAAATCGACGGGCTTGCCTGACCAATGTCTCTATTGTCCCAAAATTCCAAAAGGGATCGAACCATCATAAACTTTGTGCAAAATTCTACTCTACAGAGCCGGGGAAAAAGGGCTGTAAAGTTTAAGAGAACTCCCAGAATGACCACCAACTGGGAGCTCTTTGGCACTCTTGTGGCAACATGGGAAGATGCCGTCATTGACAACATTGACGAGCAATACGATTGACTGGTTCAGCACCTCCTCGACTGTGCAAAGAATGCCGAAAGAGAGATAGCCAAAAAAAGACACCCGTCTTTGAAAACTCTTGAGCTCATTCACCAACATGGCTTGGCACAAGCCTCAGGCAACCACAAGCGAACAACTAAGGTCGCAAATCAGTGCAGAGAAGTGATAAAGGAAGACCTCAAAGAGAGAAGAGCAGCAGTGCTGGCAGATGCAGCAGATGCTGGGAAAAGCATTCATAATGCCCACCTGTCCTTCGCCAACCATAAGACCAAGATGACTGCCCTCCGACATCCTGATGGTTCTATCACATCTTTCAGAAGGGAAATGGAGAAGATTATCCATAACTTCTACTCAGATCACTTCGATAGCCACGTCCACCTGCCCACATACCAAATTCCACAGGATGGATATGTCATTCCCAACATTCTCCCTTCCAAAATCTGACATGCCATTTCATCAGTAAAGAAGCGAACAGCACCTGACCCAGACAAGGTTAGACCCGAACACCTGAAGAACCTACTGTCAGTACTCATCAATACACTCACTGTCTTGATGTACATGCTCTTCACGTGCTACTTGTCTGAATGCAAGTTTCTGTTCCAGTGGAAAACCAGCAGGACTGTACTACTATAAAAGAAGGGAGACATCCACGACATTGGCAACTATTGCCAGATCTGCCTATTGTCTGTAATCTACAAGGTGTTCACTCAAGTAATCCTGAATATGTTTGGCAGAACACTATATGAAGTACAACCATGTGAGAAGCCGGTTTCTGAAAAGGATTTAGCACAATCAACCATATTCACACAATAACCAAGTTCATTGAGGTTTCTCGGGAGTTCAAGATGCTGCTCTAACGTTCAAGATTTAAGAAGGTCTTTGATTCTGTTGAGACTGAAGTGGTCATCAAGGCCCTTGCCAAACAGTGCTTTCAATGTCAACACATCACAATTCTCTGTGAACTGTATTACAGATTCACTACCAGGGTCTCGCCATTCTACAGGGAGGTGATCATTGACATCAAGAGAGGGGTTTGGCAGAGTGATATCATTTCACCGAAACTCTTCAGTGCTACCCTGAGAACCAGTCATGAGAAGACTGGAATGGGAAGGAATGAGAGTGAAGATAGACGGTCGGCAAGTACACTACATCTGCTTTGCTGATGACATTGTTCTTATAACACCAAACATCAGCCAAACGGCACAAACGCTCGCCAACTTCAAGCATGAGTGTGGAAAGGTCAAACTACAGCTGAATCTTACGAAGACAATGTTTATGAGAAAGAGTCTTGTTCCTGACTGTTCCTGATTCCATTTACTCTAAACAGGACGAATATCTCCGAATGTAACAGTTATGTGTACCTAGGTTGAGAAGTCAACATGACAAATGACCTGGCACCTGAGTTGTACAGGAGGAAGAGAGAAGCTTGGAATGCCTTCATTAATGTCAAAGAAATAGCTAAGAGGGCAAAGAAACTCCAGCTCTGGGCACATCTCTTCGATTCCACTGTTTTTCCTGCATTAACATATGCCTCAGAGACCTGGGCCCTACGAAAACAGGAGGAGAATGCTATTGGGCCTCCCAAAGAGGAATCAAAAGAGCTATGCTTGGAGTAACACACTTCACTCAAATGAGAGAAAGAATCTGGAGTTCCGACTTCTGTCGACGGTCAAGAATCAGGGACGCTGTCTCCTTTGCCAAGGCGTCAAAAATCAGATGGGCTGGACACGTAATGAGATTCAGAGGTGACCGCTGTACTAGAGCCATTACCGACTGGATTCCATGGGATATCAAAAGATCGCATGGCCGCCCACCTATGACATGGTCAGACTTCTTCATCAAGACCCTGAACTATCGGTTTGAAGTTCTTCATGTTCCTAGAATAAGCAGAAGCCATTGGGTTACATTAGCATGTGACAGGGACAAATGGAGATGTTACTGGCACCTGCTAGAGCAAGTTGATGAGTAATGGGATGTCAAACGATAAAGTGAAGTGATATATCAAGTACATAAGAATAAATTTAACAAACAAAGTGAGATTGTAATATTAGGAAAACAATAAGACACTTAATAAAGAGAAGAAGACCTTAGGAAATGGAAAAAACTCTATATTCATGGATTGGAAGTAAAATAGTAAAATTACCTCTAATAACTAAATTATTACATAGATTCAATGCAATTTCTACAAAATTCTCATTACATATTTCAATGAATTAGAAGACTTAATAATAAAGTTTGCATGGAATCCTAAAACACCCTGAAAAGTTACAACTATATTGAGAAGTTAAAAACTTGCAAGGTATCTCATTACCAACTATACTGTAAAACTATATGATCTAAAGAAAATGGCACTGATGTAAAGATGGACTCTCTGACTGATTTAGTGGCTGATACACAAAAACAAATCTGCACATCTATGGTCACTAATGTTTGACAAACGACTTGGGTGCATGAAAAGGAGTAAATATAGCTTCTTTAGGAAGTGGTGTTAAGGGAAATAATGAAGCTGGATCCATACCTTTCACCTTACACAAAAGTCAGTTCAAAGAGGATCAAAAATTTTGACGCAGACCAGAATCCACAAAATACACAGAGAAAAATATTAAAAGAATGCTCCAAGATTTAGACCTCAAAGATGCTTTCTTTTTCTTCTTCAAAGGTGCTTTCATGATATGACTTCATTGGCTAAGGCAATAGAAACAAAAATAAATAAATGGAACTTATAAGATTCAAATGTTTCTGTGTTGGACTGGAGCAATAGTAGGTAGGGTAGGTAGGGCATTTTCCTTGCACACAATCTACCTAGTTTTAATCCCAGACATCACATATTGTCCCCTGAGCACCTCCAGGAGTGATCCCTGAATGCAGAGCCAGCAATAAACCCCACAGCCACTGGGTCTTGCCCCAAAACCAAAAATCATGGTTATCCCATTGTTCATCGATTTGCTCGAGTGGGCCCAGTAACGTCTCCTTCGTGAGACTTGTTGTTACTGTGTTTGGCATATTGAATACGTCATGGGTAGCTTGCCAAGCTCTGCCGTGTGGACGAAGATACTCTTGGTAGCTTGCTGGGCTCTCTGAGAGGGGCGGAGGAATCGAACTCAGGTTGGCCATGTTGGCTGCGTACAAGGCAAACGCCCTATCTACTGTGCTATTCGCTCCAGGCCCAAACCAAAAATAATAACAAATAAAATAAAGTTTTGCATGGCAAAAGAAACATGAGCTAGAATGAAAAGACTCCTAATTGAATGGGAGAAAATATTTTGCACAAAAACATATAGGATATAAGGTTAATATTTAAGATATATAAAGAAATTCTAAACATGAACAACAAACTTTAAAAACACTACCAAAAAATGGAGATAGTAAATGAACAGACACTTCTCTGAAAAAGATAAACATATAGTAGGCACATTAAAAGGTGCTCACAATCACTTAGTATCAGGGAAATCCAAATCAGGATGACAGTGAGATGTGAGAATGAGGGGGAGAATTAGTTGCGGGGGGGATTTTGTGAGAAAAACTCTCAGCAACTTCTGGTTAAAATGCTCCCAGGTTTGACCTCTATAAAAAAAAATCATGGCGATTTCTCAGAAAATTAACAAACCTGCCATAGGATGCAGCAATCCCAATTATATCTATTATCTATTCCAAGTACATGAAAACTCATTTAAAAGGGGCTAGTTTTGTAAGGGCATATTTAAACAAGCCATTATTTATTGTAGTATTTAGTACCATAGCTGGGTTATAAAATTAACCATATTGTCCAATGACAGATGAATAGATAATGAAGTTTCTTTCTGCAACTTAGATAGAACTGTAAGATATCATGCAAAGTCAGAGGAAGAAGCACAAACAACAGATGATCTTATTTACATGTGGTATTTAGAATAACAGGACAAGAGAAAATAAGGTATTGAAGGGGGGAACCTAGAGTCCCATGGTCCCTGGATCATAGAAATGAGGACAGGGAAGCAAAGAAATCAATGGAGAAAGTAAGAAGCAAATGAGAGGTAACAGGGCAAGGGTCAGAGAGTGAAAAATCATGTCCTTCTATTCCATAGAATATAAGTAACTGGGTACTCTTAGGTGAATTCAAGTTCAAAAGAGACTCCAGGAGGCACTTGAGAAAAAGTGCTTGAGAGTCTGACTGACAACCTCAAATTAGAGGAACACGGGATAGATTTTCCCAGAGATGAAAGAAAGAAGATGCGTGCAGTTTCTAAGAAAGATTAGTAACTTTCACTGCACATCAGGATATTATCAGGGAACTTCAACGCTTGGCATGTTATTACATCACTATTACCTGAATATGGATTGTTATTCTATTTTCTCTGGCCTGCTCAATCCTACTGCACAAAATTTCTGACATTGACTGTTGTCTTCCCTGCACTTCCATGTTTAGTTTCCGTGCAAAACAGAGTGACCCCAAGGGCTTCACACTGGTGGGAAAGGTACATAATGGAGACCAAATGTGAGGAACTAGGCAATCAGTGAAGAAACAACACAGAACTGCTATTACAGAGTTGGAGCAGTATGAAATAGCATGAAAAGTCAAAAGGGTTGTGGAAAGAAAGTACCAACATCTCACTATGTCCTCCTTCTGGGAAACCTTATCCCACTCCAGTTTACAAGCGCGTTATTACTTAAGTACGCACATTGGTTTATGTTGAGCTAGATGACCCCAACCCTAACACTTCATGAATTTGCCTTTCTGAATGTAGAATTTATCTCCATGTCAAGCTACTTGTTATCCCTCTGCTGACCATTTATCCCCATCTTATGCCAAGAGTACCTCTTTGTGTTCACCTGACCCAAAGGTGGCAACTATCTGTTCCTCACAATTGATCTGGAGCTCAAAGTTCAAAACTTGCATTGCTGGTTAAGAAAGAGGTATTTGAACATTGTATGACTGAACTGCAATCATAAACAGCTTTTAAAAAAATTTTTGATTAATTTATTTTTGTAATGTTTTTCATGATTTATTACATTTAGTATTACAACATCAATCACCATTGCAGCTTCCTACAACCATAAATTCCAATTTTCCCAAATACCCCTCAGGCCTACACTCTAGGAGGCTCTGAATAATTTATTTTATATTTTGATATAATTGTTATAATCCACTAAAAATAATCAAAAAATATTTCCTTAGAAGAATGTGTGCAAATATTGTTGTATCTCACCACAGAGCCATTAAGCTCATGTTGAAGATATTAATAACATATTGTTAAAGGTTAAGACTTGTGTGTTTATATTTTCTTAATCCATATTGGTTGCCTTCTACTTTACATCCCATCCAATGTGTTTTGCTACCCCTGATTTATCAGTGGTGTAGAGTTTGAAATGTTGCTCTAGGAATTCAAAATTTTTGAATGGGGTGAAACAGCTGGAATTGAATTTTTAACTGAATGTTGGCTTTGGGTGCCCTTGATGACTGAGCCTGGCACAGAGTCTGGAAGCATCTCTGCAACGTGCTGATCTCTTTTGAGATATATTTATGAGTCTCTGGATCATAGCCAGTTAATATGCTTATTTGGTGCCAGAGGCAGTTCATGGGCATGGCTGCCCAGCTTCCTGAAGAACAGGGAGATGGGAGAAGGTACCCATGTCCAGACTCTATGAGAATCTGAAGATTCCAGCAATCATGAACAACTTTATAACTGTTTATCTCATGGTGGTTCAATTAAAACAAACAACACACACACACACACATACACACACACACACACACACACACACCCCTTGCAACCTTCCAGTGCTGGAGTTTCTTCTGGAAGTTCCTTCTCTGGTACAGAAGTTCTACTTTGTCTCCATTCTAGCTATCGCTAAAATGTCCTTACTTTTCTCAGACTTCCAGATCTAAGAGCTTGTTGCTCTT
Organism: Sorex fumeus; assembly: GCF_029834395.1. Classification (NCBI taxonomy): domain Eukaryota; kingdom Metazoa; phylum Chordata; class Mammalia; order Eulipotyphla; family Soricidae; genus Sorex; species Sorex fumeus. The sequence continues at coordinate 10,323,164 of NW_026606103.1, forward strand.
CCCCAGGATACACTCTATAAAACTAATTCTTGCTTGGCAGCACATTGACAGTGCATATGATTTATCATTTTGGAATCTACTTACTTCAGTGAGAACTTAGCTTATTGATGAATGCACTTATACTTATACCTTTTTTTTTTAACTTCAGAAACCAGTTTGACCCATGGGCCACCATCTAGACTCTGCCTACCATCATGTCATGATCTAAAACCTAGAACTGACTTGCCCCGTACATTACTTTTCTGACTACAGTGTCTTATCTCTGAATACTATATAATAATAAAGTTTATTGAAATTTCTATTCTTCTTGGCTTTCTTCATAGTTTATCAAGCATTTCTTTGTAAGAGGAGTACCATATCACCTGCTTAGCCAATTCTGGACAGGAAAGCAGACATAGGCTACTCCTCATAGGGCTTAGTGTAGACAAGAACCAAGTGATTCATCACACATACAAAAGTGAATTCACCCACCTGGAAAGATCCACAGAGAGAAAGGTGGCTCAATCACCGGTCTTGGGGGCATGAAAAAATATACCCCATCACAAAGTATCTACTGTGAAGTGGCAGGTGAGAATGGAGAATCTAATGATCATTTTCTTTTTCTTTTTCTTTTTTTTCTTGTCTTAATCTTCTCTATTTTATTTTCAATATAAATGTTTTATAAGTAGCAGATCTGATACTTACAGGTCTGAACAAAGACAGCTACTTGCTAGCTGTAGAACTAGAGTAAACTCCAAACTTCCCAACTCATGCTAGGGCTCACCCTTCATTGCATGATATCCACAGACCCATCTGAGAGTCATATGTTAAGGCATAACATTGTGGCTTTAATGCAGTATCTCTTTTCTCTAGTGAGATGAGACTAGGAAGAAGACAGAGCAAGGAAATCACTTAGTTTTCTTTTTACAAAACTGATCTTCTACATGACTTGTCTCTGAGCATCTGCACACTATCCCAAGGCCATCAGAGACAGCTCCAACCCAGCCAACAACTATCTTTTAATTTTCTTTTGTAAGCTTAGTGGAGTAAGAAGCCATGATGGGGGTAACTGCCAAGTCTGTAACAGCAATGTCTTTTAACTGCATTAATAAATTCTGAGTGCTTAATTATTCACATTAATGGAAAGGGGGTTACGTCTTTAAAATGCATTTTCCCAAGCCTCATATTTCATGCAAAATATATTCACTCTTTTGACATTTTTATGACCTGTGTACAGCAGTTGAGTATGTTCACAATAATGTTAAAATTGAAAGAGCATGATGATCACTTCACAATATAATAAGTGCTCTTTGTTAAGTCAATTTAAAACATCTTGTTACATTTGGAACGTTTGTCCAATCAGATATTTTCCTCTAAAAACAGTCTGTGTGTCTTAGTTTACTGGATTTTAATAGTTGAGAAGGCTAAAAAGGGACTATTAATGTCTTTTGGGATCCCAAATATCCATGTGTTTCTTGTGCCCTAGAGAAGACTAATGACCCTTAGACAAGTGAATGTTAGCTATCTACTGAATAAAAAAACTTTACAAGTCTGGAACTGTTATCCTCAATTTGGACCTGATCTTGAGTTTCTGCTTGATTGGCTAGATAAAGGTGGTATATTCTAGTTTTGGAAACATAACCAACACATTTTCAGTCCATATGTTGGTTCTTTACATACGTTAATTTACTTAGTTCTTAAAACAACCCAGCAAATGACACATTTTGGTGTTTAATTTTCAAATAAGAAACTAGGGCTCAGAGGGGGTAAGTGTCTGGTCCACAATTGGGCAATGGGTGTCCAATCCACAATCTGCTCAAATTTATTTTGCTTTTTAATAATGTTTGGAATCAGTACAGAATGTATAAAAGTAATACTGCTATCTGCTTGTGTATTTGGATTTTGGAGGCCAGATGTTGCAGAAGGAGACCCATAGTCCTCTCTGTGAGCGTCTGGGGAACACACGGCTAAAAAAAAAATCCTTCCTTATATTCTACTCTTATAATCATCCCGAGGGAAAAGCAAAAACTAACATCATGAATATTAATTCTTTTTGTAAACAAAGTCATTTACAGTGAGATTCCTTCCAAAGTACAGTCTACAAACCTTCTGACAGAAGAATTTCTGGATTTAGGTAGGAATGTATGAACACAAAACAGAGAAAATCTAGGGCCTTAGAAATAGTACATTGACTAGTCACTTACCATGCACATGAATGACCTGAGTTTGATCCCCAGTACCTAAGCCCCTTGCCAGAAATGATGCCTGAATGTATAGTCAGGAGAAAACCTGAATACTGCCAGGTGTGGTCCCCAAAATATGAACAAATAAAAAAAATAAAGAAAATTAATATTTCCTTGATTTTTATGATTCCAACATTCCACATGAAATTTATCATTTGCATTGCTGTTTTTCAGATGGCCTAAGAGTTACCTTAAACCCTCCCCTAGTACTTCTTTCCTTAGAGAAAAACCTTCCCTCTGGTTAGAGCATGTGTTATGCATTGCAAGTGAACTCTCTAAAATTCCATCCCAGCTGCACATGGGTCTAATTTGGGCCACAACACACATCAGGCAGGAACTCTTTAATTCCATGTTCTCTTCGATGTTCAGCAGATTTTGTTCACTCAACAAATGTTAAATGCCAGTAATAACTAACACCTTCTCTCTCTAAATAAAGCACTATTTTGAGACAGCATCTATATGCCCATTCTGATTTAATATTTTGAGAACAGGAAGGAGGGGGAGCCACACACTGACTTTGAATTTTGAATCTCAAAAGCTTATAATTGTATTAGAGTGTTAGAAAGGAAGCCACGGGAGGCTAAAGAGCCCAGAAGCACCACCATGATGTAGAGATGGCAGTGACTTTTTAAAGGGTTTTTGTGCAAGTCTTCGCAAAGGGAACATGGTGATAAACTGAAAAGTACCATCATAAAGCTCAGCCACTACTAGTCACCTGTGTTAATCTAGCAGAAAAGATTTTGATAGAACTCAGGGCTTAAGTTGGATGACAACCAAGAAAATTTTACTTATTCAATTGGATTACTTATTTATTTATTTATTGAGTTCATAGTAATTGGGCATAAAAAACCCCTATGTGTTTAAATATTTGAAAATCAATGGTGAGCATGCATTTGTCCTCATAGAATTTACAGGGGTGCATTAATCAAATATCTCAAAATAAATATGAAATTAAAATGCCACAAATGCTGTAGAGAAGTACTATGTAGGGCATAAAATAAAAAAAGATAATCAAAAGATCTAACAGGTACATTGTACTTGGGGCCTGGTGACTCTCATCATATCTGGAGGTAACTAGTGACGAAAGGAAGTGAAATCAAGATGATGGTTAATAAATAACTGGTGTGGAAATATTTCTTTCTTTTTTTTAAAGCTGGCTAGACAATAGCACTGCAAAAGAGTTTGTCAAGGAAGAATTTGTGCTGGACCAGTAACAAAAAGTTTTATTCAAAAATGATATTTGAGCTAAGACTTGGAGAATACAAATTAACTAGTTGAAGGGAAGATAAAAATTATTTCAGGCATAATGAGAGGACTATTTTCAAAGACCCTATGCCTAGAAGGAATCAAATATGTTTAAGGAATTTAAATAAGTCCAGCATGGCTGAAGAACATTAAGAAATGATTGCATAATAGAAGATGAAAACAGAAAATTGGATATGAGCAAAGAACACAAAGAGTATTGAACATCAGTGAAAGTATTTTGTTCTTTTCCTTTTAAGCAATGAGAAGTCATTAAAGAGTTTAAAATGATAACAACATTGAGTCACCATTGATTGATTACATTGTATAAAGAACTCTCAGACTACCATGTAGAGCAGGGATACAGTGAGAACAGTTAGTAAGAGGTTTTGTAGCCCATTACCTCCTAGATTTTCTATCTTATTACTGAAAACCTTTATTGATGAGGCTCAAAAAAATTAAAACTTGCACATATTCTAATTGAACTTTATAAGGAACTGTGGCTCCTGGGTTGGAGTAAGATGTCCCTAACAACCCCAGTTGACAAATAAACATTGAAATCTCACTCCAGGGAATTTACATTTCTAGACCACAAAGTAAGAGTCCTTCACCCCATTCCCCATCTCAGAATTCTCATTTGTGGGCATTTCCGACCTTTGAGGTACCTGCTTCCTGTATTGTCCTGAATCTTAAGAAACAGGTTCTGTTGAACCCATTTGATTGAAGAGATTCCATTAAGTAGTTACTGCTTCTGGTTAAAGTGTGATCATTTTCCTCTTTCCAATATCACCCATCAGCTATCCCAACTAGATATGGACAGGAGATGCTTTATAGTTGTCTTTTGTTGCAGCTGATGGAAGAGTAAATAACCAGAAAAAGCATATGATGTATATGAAATCTGAATTTTACTGCAACTCCAGCCCCACTGGAATAGATTCTGCAAAGCTGGAGGTCATGTAGGCAAGTCAGGAGACGGAGGACCTGAAAGACTATGGCCTGCACCTGTAGCCGGCCTTGTTCAGGCAGGCGCTCCGAGAAGGGCCCTGGATCCGCCCAATCCATCTCACAACGCTGGCTGCTGTGTGAGAGAAGCTGTAACAGGAGCCGCTGGTCCTGCATACTAATTGGCCTACTTTAATCACTTTTCATCTCCTCCCTCCAACTGCAACAATTCCCTCCTCCAAAATAGCCTGCTCTTAGCAGAGAAAGCTGGTTGCCACGGCAACCAATCCTTCCTATGCTGGGAAAACTCACCATAGAGATGTGGGGAGAAAAATTCCACTGCTGCATTTACAAAAGGCTCAAAGGGAAGAGAAGAGGAGAACAAAAGATCTTGTAGTGAGTGTTTGGAGTTGGGTAGCTTTCTTGGTTGAATACCCCAGGTTCACTATCTAAACATTCTTCTAAACATATAAACCCTCTGAGGTAGCATATTCTCCATATGCAAATATCCATACTCCTTCATTCATGTTATATTCAATACAAAAGTGAGGGGAAAACCACACCAGCAACATCAATAAAACACTCCCCAGCATATTCAGAAGACTATAGCCTACAGATGGAATATGCTCTGATCAAAAGGCAGACTTTGTTACTGTTTATTATTATTTTTTGTTCTTCTATAAAATTTCATCTGAAATGAAATTGTTTCTCCTTTGAAAAAATGGGAAGTTTAATTGTGTGTTTTCCCTACTGAGTTGCTCCAGTAAAGTGGAGAATCTGCTAGCGATGTTTACTTGGAGGTAACCCACCCCACTCAATGTGACCCAAGAGTTTTTGGTGCTGCTACGCAGAAAGACACAGACCAACAGTCCGCTTCAGAGAGTAAAAAGCAATATAAGGATGCTTGGTGATTCCCTCTAACTCTCAGGTAGCCCATAACTTCACATGCTCTCTCAGAAACCCTTTAATTTATCCCCCTCTGTTCTTTAGGGCTCCCCCCTCAGAGCGCCTTTCTTCCTTTTTCCAACGCAAGGCGGTGTCTTTTGCGTCATGAATTCAAGGCATCATTTCTGGAATACCACAAAGTTAAGTAGCTGGCACACAGTAAAGTTGAAATAGGTCTTTAGTTCTCAGAACCAAATCAAACACACACACACACACACACACACACACACACACACACACACTCACACACAAATGTTCTCTTTAGAACCAATGTACGGGAGCATTTCTAAAGACTGACCACGATCTGATTGTTTTTCTGACAGTCCTGTTTTCTCAAAGGAGTGAGCAAATTCCCTCATGCCTTTATCTACGCCTGACAACCCCAGAAGCAAGCCAGGCTTTGGACCCAAGTCAGGAAACCCTGACAGCAGCAAAGGGCTGCAGTTGGAAAAGGAAGCATTGAAGAACCTCACAAAAACAGAAGGCTGTTGGTTTTCAGAAGACACAAATGGTGCAGTGAAAAGCATTACGTGGTCACTGGAAGTAAGATATAAAACAATGTGACATTCAACTTTGTCCCTCTTATGCCATTTTTGATACAGACTTGTAACAACCCTGACTTCCAAACCTTGGGCTCTCAGCAGGACATTTCACAAACTTTTCATTAATTTCTTTTCAACCAATCTTTATTGAACACATTCAGCTCAATGCTAGGATACACGGATGAATATGAACCTGACCTTCTTTTATTTAGAGATAATAGAATTCTCTTACATTTGCAGACTATTTCCAGTTTCCAAAGCACTTAACACACATCATCTAATTTAATCGTGGGACCTAGCCTGGCAGCACACAGACAAAATTTGTACTCCTGAGCAAACAATGAAAATCAAGAAACCCTCAAAAAACAAAAATAAAATAAAATAAAATCTACCAATGCCTGAAGTATTATACTTGATAAAGTAAAGTAAAAGTAAAGGCCCTCCCGTTGATCATCAATTTGCTCGAGCGGGCCCAGTAACGTCTCCACTGGAGACTTTGTTGTTACTGTGTTTGGCATATCGAATACGTCACGGGGAGCTTGCCAGGCTCTGCCATGCGGGCGAGATACTCTCGGTAGCTTGCCGGGCTCTCGAGAGGGGCGGAGGAATCGAACTCGGGTTGGCCATGTTGGCTGCGTGCAAGGCAAATGCCCTACTGCTGTGCTTGATAGAACTAACAAATCTGCATTTTAGAAAACATAGACATTCTATGGGTTCTGAGGCACAAGATAATCTAAAAAGCCTCTCAGATATTAAGTTATTCTTCAAAGAAATCTTTGAAAAGGAGGACATTTTATTTAGAAAAATAATTGTTTTGTTTCCGAAGGAGACTGCAAAGAATATATTTTCAGAGCCATGGCTTATGACTAAAATAAAACTGACAAAGGAATTAGGAGTATGATATCCAACTTGATAGATTTGGGAAAAGTAGAAAATTAGTCTAGATTACTTCTAAACTTCAGGTCAAAAGTTCTGTATGACTTACCACATAGACTTATCATGAAGTTCCTGAAACAGACAGGTATGATCAAATGCAATTTAAAATAATGGGATTAATTATGACTTGTATTTATATTTAATTGCCAATCACTATGTCCTAAGAGCGTTTTTAAGATCTTGTCATTTTGTGGTATTCTTTCATGTCTTATGGGGGCTTTAATGACAACGATAAGCATAAAGGCTAGAACAAAATAGATATTCCATGACTATTTGCTACAAAAATATGTGGAGATATGAACTAATGAATGAAAAGTATGGCTTAGAGAGTAAAGAACAGAATTTTGTGGTTATGACAAACTTGAAAGGACAAAAAAAAAAGGATTGGTTCTGAGCTAACAAAGATTGGTTCAGAGCAGAAGCTATGGAAAGAAGAAATAAAATAGAACTTAAATATACCACTGGTTAGGACATGAACAAATTCGTAACTGCTTATCTCAAGGTAATTAAATTTAAAAAATTAATCACTGTCACTGTCACTGTCCTCCCTTTGTTCATCAATTTGCTCGAGAGGGCCCAGTAACATCTCCATCATGAGACTTGCTGTTACTGTGTTTGGCATATTGAATACGTCATGGGTACCTTGCCAGGCTTTGTCGTGATGGCGAGATACTCTCCGAAACTTGCCGGGCTCTCTGAGAGGGGCAGAGGAATCAAACTCGGCTTGGTGGGCTGGCTGCGCACCAGGCAAACACCCTACCACTGTGCATGGGCTGGTCAATAGCACAGCGGGTAGGGCATTTGGCTTGCAAGTGGCCAACATGGCTGGCCTGAGTTCGATTCCCCTCTTGGAGAGCCCGGCAAGCTACTGAAAGTATCTCACCCACATGGCAAAGCCTGGCAAGCTACCTGTGATGTATTTGATATGCCAAACACAGTAACAATTGTCACAATGGAGACGTTACTGGGCCCGCTCGAGCAAATTGATGAATGGGAGCACAGTGACAAAAAATTAATAAAATATAAAAAAGAAACAAAGATACAGAGCAATGTAGCAAGAAATGTCCAAAGGCAACATAATAGGAGAACTGATCCACACAATTAAGTTGGGGTGGGGGTTGAGAGATAGGGTTGTTTGGGTCCCTGGGAGATGGAGGTAGGTAGACTGGTAATGGGCGTGGTGTTGGAATTATGTGCATGAGAATTAATTACTATGATTAATGATTAATTTTAAACACAGAATCTCAATCAATAGAAAAAAAATAAATTTTAAACCCTAACATAAATTAAGGCTTTAACAAAGCTAATCCCAAAAAGTAGTGTTTAAAGGGGATGGTGGGACAAGATAGGTACATCTGTGGAGGAAATTTTAATTTTATCATTTTATCATACTATTCTTTTCTAAGAAATGAGAGATTACCACAAAAAACCGTCTTTCTTCGAACACTCTTGAACTTATTCGCCAACGTGGCTTGGCACGTGCCTCAGGCAACCACAAGCAAACATCCGAACTGGCAAAACAGTGCAGAGAAGCCATCAAGGATGACCTCAAAAACAGGAGAGCAGCAGTACTGGTAGATGCAGCAGAAGCTGGGAAAAACATTCGTAATGCCCGCCTGTCCTTCACCAACTACAAAACCAAGATGACTGCCCTCCGACATCATGATGGATCTATCACATCTTCCAGAAGGGCAATGGAGAAGATTATTCATGACTTCTACTCAGATCTCTTTAATAGCCACATCCACTTGCCCACATACCACATACCACATGATGGATATGTCGTTCCCAATGTTCTCCCTTCCGAAATCCAACATGCCATCTCGTCGGTAAAGAAACAAAGAGCACCTGGCCCAGACAAGATCAGACCTGAACACCTGAAGAACTTACCATCAGTACTCATCAATACATTGGCTCGACTCTTCACATGCTACCTGTCTGAATGCAAGGTTCCATCCCAATGGAAAACCAGCAAGACTGTACTACTATACAAGAAAGGAGACATCCACGATATTGGCAACTATCGCCCAATCTGCCTATTGTCTGTCATCTACAAACTATTCACTCGAGTCATCCTGAATAGGATTAGCAGAACACTAGATGAAGGACAACCATGTGAACAAGCTGGATTCCGAAAAGGATTCAGTACCATCGACCATATCCACACAGTAACCAAGCTCATTGAGGTATCTCGGGAGTTCAAGATGCCACTCTGTCTAACATTCATTGATTTAAAGAAGGCCTTTGATTCTGTTGAGACGGAAGCGGTCATAGAAGCCCTAGCCAATCAGGGCGTACAAACTCAATACATCAGGATCCTTCGTGAGCTCTATTGCGGATTCACTACCAAGATCTCACCATTCTACAAAGAAGTAATCATCCATATCAAGAGAGGGGTTCGGCAGGGTGATACCATTTCACCAAAACTCTTCAGTGCCACCCTCGAGAACATCATGCGACGGCTGGAATGGGAAAACATGGGAGTGAAGATAGATGGTCGGCAACTACACCACCTCCGCTTTGCTGATGACATCGTTCTAATAACACCAAACATCAACCAAGCGGCACAAATGCTGAACGACTTTGACCGTGAATGTGGAAAGGTCGGACTACAGCTGAATCTTGCGAAGACAATGTTTATGAGAAACAGCCTTGTTCCTGACGCTCCATTCGCTCTCAACGGAACCACCATCTCCGAATGCAACAGTTATATATACCTAGGTCGAGAAATCAACATGATGAATGACCTGGCACCTGAGTTGCGCAGGAGGAAGAGAGCGGCTTGGAATGCCTTCAAGAGCATTGAAGAAATAACTAAAAGGACAAAGAACCTCCAGCTACGAGCACATCTCTTTGATTCCACTATTCTTCCTGCATTAACATATGCCTCAGAGACCTGGACCCTACGAAAACAGGATGAGAACACTATTCGGGTCTCTCAAAGAGGAATCGAAAGAACTATGCTTGGAATATCACGATTCACTCAAATGAGAGATAGAATCCGGAGTTCTGATCTTCGTCAACGCTCAAGAATCAGGGACGCTGTCTCATTTGCCAAGACATCAAAAATCAGATGGGCTGGACACGTAATGAGGTTTACAGACAACCGCTGGACTAGAGCCATTACTGATTGGATTCCACGAGACATCAAAAGATCACGTGGACGCCCACCTATAAGATGGTCAGACTTCTTCGTCAAGACCCTAAATGATCAGTTTGAGGCTCTACATGTTCCTAAAACGAACAGATACCATTGGGCTACGCTAGCACGCAACCGGGATGAATGGAGACGTTACTGGCACCCGCTCGAATAAATCGATGAATAACGGGGATTAAGTGATTAAGTGATTAAGTGATAAGTGATTCTTTTCTAAATGTTTCTTAGGTGATTTATTCCTATGTAATCTAGTCCTGTGCTGTATGTGAAAGGATGTTTGCACTTAGGAAATTACGGTATTCCTGTCCCAGTTCCAAAAACTGCAGTTCTCTGCCAATCCACAATCAGGTTTAAACCCATAGTTCCAGCTTATATCAAAACTATGACTATGTCATCTATTTCAATCAGATAAGTCATTTGTGGTAACCTTTGCTTTTCTCTATATAAGAGGCTCCTAGGTCAAAATATAAAAACTGGAACACCAACATTGCCTCCCTCCCTATGTCAGTCCTCTGTTTTGTGAACTTACAAGAGATTCAAACTTCTAGAGGTTTCTCTCACCAAAGCTTCACTTGACTCTACCCACAGAGGAGTCTACAACCCCTTTTTTTACTTCTATTTACTATGGCTTCTTATTCTGGAGAAATATGCATTTGCTTCTGCACAATCTTATGAACTCCCATTATCCTTATATCTTTCAGAATAAAGCTAAGACTTCTAGATAAGCATTCCTTGCAAAAATCCAACCCACAAGAGAACCTAGCATTGACTTTTTCTGCTAAAACTCTGTATCAGATGAAGCTTCGTGATACTATCATTTTACATATAATCTTTGCCATTTCAACTAGATTTGAAGGAAATATAGTTGTTCACATCCAGGTTTCCACTCTATCTGGGGGTGGGGGAGGGGCTCCATAAGCATTCGGCAGTTTATAGGCAATGAATGGGCTTGAGTGATAGCACAGCAGGTAGGGCATTTGCCTTTGCATGTGGCCAGAAGAGGTTTGAGTCCTCCATCCCTTTTAGAGAGCCCAGTAAGCTACCTAGAGAATCCTGCCCACATGGCAGAGCCTGGCAACCTCCCCTTGGCATATTTGATGTGCCCAAAACAGTAGGAACAAGTCTCACAATAGAGACGTTGCTGGTGACCACAACGGGAGGACAGTGCTACAGTGCTACAATAATGAATGCACAGCTTTGGAAAACAAGCACTATGTAGCTAATGTTCATTATATGTAGATTCAAAGCAAAAAAAAAATGTTCAGAAATCCCATCATAAAATCCCACATTTTCTCTTGCATATGTAAGATCTGGATTTTATCCCTGACACTGAATGTGTCCCTACCTCACCTTCAGCACTGCTGAGTTACTCCTGAGCATTTCTGAGGTGGCAAGCCCATTTCTGACTATAACAATAAACAGAAAATTTATTTTCTGCTTCATATGAGGAGTTTCATAGTGGTAAATTAAGAAACTGAGAATGCATTATTTACAGAAAAAAAGAAGGTACAACTATATCAAGTGTACCCTTATAGCCTCTGCTCAGAAAACAAAGGACTTTCACACTGCTCAAATTTGTGTTATTGACTTTTTAAAAATTTATTTATTTTTTAAATTTTATTGAATCATCGGGCTGGAGCAATAGCACAGCGGTAGGGCATTTGCCTTGCACGCAGCCAACATGGCCGACCCGAGTTCGATTCCTCTGCCCCTCTCGGAGAGCCCGGCAAGCTACTGAGAGTATCTCGCCCGCACAGCAGAGCCTGGCAAGCTTCCCGTGACGTATTCGATATGCCAGACACAGTAACAGCAAAGTCTCCAATGGAGACATTATTGGGCCCGCTCGAGCAAATCGATGAACAACGGGAGAGCCTTTACCTTTTTACCTTTATTGAATCATCGTGAGGTAGTTACAAGCTTTCACGTTTGGGTTACAATAACACAATAATCAAACAGCCATCCCTCCATCAGTGCACATTCCCCACGACCAAATCCCTGGTATACCCTCCCCCTTTCCCACCCTCTCCCTGCCTCCATGGCAAACATGATTCCCCATACTCTCTCTCTATTTTGGGGCATTGTTTTGCTATATAGCTAATGAGAGGCCATCATGTTTGTTATTTTATCTACTTTCAGCACACATCTCCCATCCCGACCGGTTCCTCCAGCCATCATTTACTTAATGATTTCTTCTCTATTCCAGCTGCCTTCTCCCATTTGCTCATGAGGCTGGCTTCCAGCTATGGGGCAATCTATCTATCCCGTGTATCTACTATCCTTAGGTGTCAGCCTCATGTTATGTTGTTTCATACTCCACAAATGAGTGCAGTCCTTCTATGTCTGTTCCTCTCTTTCTGACTCATTTCACTTAGCATGATACTCTCCATGTCTATTCATTTATGAGCAAAGTTCATGACTTCATCTCTCCTCACAGCTGCATAGTATTCCATTGTGGACATATACCAAAGTTTCTTTAACCAGTCATCTGTTCTAGGTCACTTGGGCTGTTTTCAGATTTTGGCTATTGTGAACAGTGTTGCAATGAACATATAGGTACAGATGTCATTTCTACTGTGCTTCTTTGCCTCCCTGGGATATATTCCCAGAAGTAGTATTGTGGGTCATATGGAAGCTCAATTTCTAGTGTTTGAAGGACTGTCCATATTGTTTTCCAGAAAAACTGGACTAGTGGGCACAAGGAAAGCCTCTTCAACAAGTGGTGCTGGGAAAACTGGATAGCTACCTGCAAAAAATGAACTCTGACCTCTGTTTTAATGCCAAGCACAAAAGTCAGATCAAAGTGGATTAAAGACCTCAATATCAGACATGAATCCATAAGGTACATAGAGGAAAATGTAGGCAGAACTCTCCACGACATTGAAACTAAAAACATCTTTAAGGATGAAACACCACTGACCATGCAAGTGGAAACAACATTAACAAATGGGACTACATCAAACTAAGAAGCTTCTGGACTTCAAAGGATACAATGACCAAAATACAAAAGAACCCACGGAATGGGAAAGAATATTTACCCAGTACCCATCTGATAAGGGATTAATCACTGTATCACTGTATCACTGTCCTCCCGTTGTTCATCGATTTGCTCGAGCGGGCCCAGTAATGTCTCCATTGGAGACTTTGTTGTTACTGTTTTTGGCATATCGAATACATCAAGGTTAGCTTGCCAGGCTCTGCTGTGCGGGCGAGATACTCTCGATAGCTTGCCGGGCTCTCCGAGAAGGGCGGAGGAATTGAACTTGGGTTGGCCATATTGGCTGCGTGCAAGGCAAACACCCTACCGCTGTGCTATCGCCCTAGCCATCGCTTCAGCTATCACTCCAGCTATCGCTCCAGATATTAATAAGCGATTAATATCCAGGATATATAAGACACTAGTAAGACACTAGTAGAATTGTACAACCCCATCAAAAATGGGGAGAAGAAATGAACAGAAGTTTCCTAAAAAAGAAATACAAATGGCCAAAAGGCACATGCAAAAATGCTCCATATTGCTAGCCATCCGGGAGGTGCAAGTTGAAACAACAATGAGATATCATCTCACACCACAGAGACTGGCACACATTCAAAAGAACAAAAGCAACCAGTGCTGGTGTGGATGTGGGGGAAAAGGGACAGTCTTTCACTGTTGATGGGAATGACTTTTTGTTTTTAATACTTCATATGCTTAACCCTTCAGAAATAAATCATTTGAGCACTGTGTGTTTTGAAGCTAATACTAGGACAAAAAAAAAAAAAAAGAAAAATTACGAGTACTGGAAGAAAGTAAATATTTACTCTACTCTGAAGGACTAGTAGTCCACTTTCTATACCAAGGACTAGCACTTGCGTTTAGCTAACTTAAAATGGGGATTGAGTCTCTTCTTATCCATTTATTTTCTAAAGCTGTTATCATAATTCATGTGCCTGAGTCACAGATCCAGGCACTGGATCATTTCTGCTTCCACCGAAACCAATCACTGACCTGTATCAAGATTCTCACTGATTAGTTACACAAGATCTCAAAGATAGACAATTGGGTTGTTTCCAGATTTTGACTACTAAGAATAGGGCTGCAGTGAACAGGGAAGTGCAGATGTCTGTTCTGAATAAAGTTTTTGGGTCTTGGGATTTCAGTGAATAGTCACTAAAAGGCAGAGCTTCCTAACAATTTCCTATCCTCTTGAAATGCAAAATTGCCTCCATTTTGCATCTATAATGCTCACTTTGAAAATCCAAAGATATCAAATCTATGATCTCATTTACAGGAGAAAGTGTGACTTTCCTCTTTCACCCTCATTAGAAACTGTCCCAGTTAACTGACTTCACATTTCTTTAATAAAATCATCTGTGTTTCAGGGCCCAGATAAAAAAAAAGAGCTGTTCTAGTCTAAAGGAACTTTAACCTTGTTTTCAAATATATCTTTAAATGCCATGAGTAGAGCAGCTAAATTAAAATCAAACTTTTTGCTGGACTTAAATGTTGTGAATACAGCAGTTGGTTTTCCCAGTTATGGGAACAGACTGTCTCATCCTCCCCCCCTTCTCTTTGTCTCTCTCCCCCTTTCTCTTCTCTCTTGCTCTCTCGTTCTTTCTTTTCAATAATTTATCAGGTTGTTATTATAGGACTAAATGATCTGTTGATTAAATCTGCTTAAAACATAAATATATAAATGAACATAAAACTTGTTGAAATTTGAACTGGAAACAGTTTTGAGTGTCATAGAAACAATCTTAGTAATGACGAGAGCAATCTCTCTAAAGAACTACCAGGCAGTCTGCATTGGCATGGCAGGATTGAGAACTCTATCATCGTGTTTAATATCTGCTTGCTAATGAGTGATCACCTCTGGACTTCAAACAGTAAACATATAATAACCAAAATTTAACCCACCTGTGCATTGCAGATGACAGCCAGCTTGTCAGCAAGGGGGAAAGGGAGGGAACATGCATCTAAAGAGTACAGGGAGTTTCTCTGTGTTGGAAACTCCAGCTGCATGATTTGCTCATTAGAAATTCAAAGAGTTTTAGAGACTAGTCTCTTTCAATCTTCCTCATCCCCCACTCACATCCTCTCTCTGTTCCCTCCTCTACCCTGCCCTTTCTGGCTTCATAATTCATCCATAAAACAGCAGCCAGAAAGCTGCAAACACTTATTAATTCCACTTCTCAATTAAAGCAAATGTTCCCTGGAGGCGTGTCCTACCTGTCAATACAGTCTTAATCAATGTTGAAGAAATTAATTGAAGTTTCCTTTTTCTCAACTAATTTTGGCAAGAATATCACTTCTCTACAAATTAAACATAAACCTAAAAATATTCAGTCATTTCTCAAATTATGCTTACCCCCATCCAAGAAGGGTAGATTTTATTTTTCTTGAAGATAATACAGTACCATGTGTCTGTATTTATACCAACTAATTAGCTTAAGTTGCAGAATTGTTTATGATCTTAGACTGCACAGTGAATGTGGGTTCAAACTCTGAATTTCAACATTTACTGATCACATAAGTATCGGCAGAACTTCTTTGTTCTAGAAGGGTCTAGTATACTACAGAGAGATAAAAAGAAGCATTTATAAAGTTTATAGAGGAATCAGTCTCAATAAGACTCAATAATTACTTAATAATATCAATAAATAATAATTATATATTGGGCCGGAGCAATAGCACAGCAGGTGCTTTGCCTTGCACAAGGCCGACCCATGTTCGATTCCTCCACCCCTCAGAGAGCCTGAAAAGCCACTGAGAGTATTCTCCCCCAAGGCAAAGCCTGGCAAGCTCTGTGTGACATATTAGATATGTCAAAAAAAGTAACAACAAGTCTCACAATGGATATGTTACTGGTGCCCGCTCGAGCAAATCAATGAACAACAGGAAGACAGCGCTACAGTGCTACAGTAATTATATCATTATTGTTATTTGGCCTGCTGATTACAGGTTTTTTTAATGGAGTTAAAAATTACAGAATTTCAGAAATGGTCACTTTACCTTATCCATTATGGGAGACAGTGAATAATATCGAGATTGATTTATACTTGAGTCCCTATTTATCAGATTTGCATAAATAAAAATAATATTAACTAAAGTTTGTTAACTACATACATCCTTGCAAGGACTAATGAATGATTCTTTTTTAATCTCATAGTAACAACAAAGGAGCTAAGTATATGAAATGGAGTGCAGAAAATTTTTTCAACAAATGATGCTGGAAAAACTATAAAGTCACATGTACAAATATGAAGCTACAACCAAATATAATACCATTTAAAAGTTAACTCAAAGTAGGTTTATAGAAACCTGGAGGTCTGGGACTGGAGCATTAGTACAGTAGATAGGGTACTTGTCTTGCACTTGACAATGAGGTGCTAGGGTTCCACGTTTGATCCCTGGCAGGCCATATGCTTCTCTGAGCCTCCCAGGAGTAATCCCTGAGTGCAGAGCCTGAGCACTGCTGGGTGTGGCAAAAACTAACAAAACAAAACAAACAAACAAAACCCTTAAGTTTGGTTCAGAATCCATAAAATACATAGAACAAACAGATGTGAGAGATGTCTTCAATTATTTGACTTCCAAGCAAAGATAACAAAAACAAAAATAAGCAAATGGATCAAAATCAAATTAAAAAGCTTTTACATGGAAAAAGAAATTCTAGCTAAAATAGACATTCTACTGAATAAGAGAAAATATTTGGACACAATACATCAAAGGGCTACTATACCAGGGATATTGGTGGTAGAGAATGTGCACTGGTGGAGAGATGGGTGTTTGATCATTGTGTGATTGTAACCCAAACATGAAAGCTTGTAACCATCACATGGTGATTCAATTAAAAAATTTTTAAAAATTAAAAAAAAATTTAAAAAGATAAAAATAAATAAATAAATATAAAGCACTTACATGATGGATAAGAACTGAGAGTTAAAAGTGGGTAAAAGAATAAGGGATATACACAATATATTTTCAGTATCTATATTGCAAACCACAATGCCCAAAAGGAGAAAGAGAAAGAGAGAGAGAGAGAACACTGTATGACTGGAATCTAATCATGGACAGCTTTCTAAGGGTCTATCTCACCGTGATTCATTAAAAACACTTGAGAAAAAATTAAAAAATAAAAGGCATTTAGAAAGCCCAACAACAAAAAATACAATAACCCTGTATAAAAGGGAGAGGAGAAGACAGACATATCCTCAAAGACATACAGATGGTTAGCACACATATGAATAAATGCCCAACATCACTGTGATTAGGGAAATGCAACTCAAAACAGTACCGAGATTATATTTCACACCAGGGAAAACAGCATACACAAAAGTGATTGGAAACAATAAGTGTTGGAGGAATGTAGGACAAAATGAATCCTCATTCACTGTTGGTGGGAATGTCACCTGGCCAACTTCTGTGAAAAGCTGTGTGGAGAGTTCTTAAAGACACAAGAACTTTCAGTTGACCCAGCATTTCTACCTCTTGGCATCAATTTTAAACGACAAATATACATCCATGTTCATTCTAGTGCTTAAGACAATAGCCAGGATATAGAGATAACCCAAATATCCAAGTACAGATAAATGAATAAAGAGGTTGTGATATATATATATATATATATATATATATATATATTTATAAGGTACCCTGAAAACTTAGAGAAAAGTAAAAGAAAAGTAAAAGAACGCTATTTGGGTCTCTCAAAGAGGAATCGAAAGAACTATGCTTGGAATATCACGATTCACTCAAATGAGAGATAGAATCCGGAGTTCTGATCTTCGTCAACGCTCAAGAATCAGGGACGCTGTCTCATTTGCCAAGACATCAAAAATCAGATGGGCTGGACACGTAATGAGGTTTACAGACAACCGCTGGACTAGAGCCATTACTGATTGGATTCCACGGGACATCAAAAGATCACATGGACGCCCACCTATAAGATGGTCAGACTTCTTCGTCAAGACCCTAAATGATCAGTTTGAGGCTCTGCATGTTTCTAGAACGAACAGATACCATTGGGCTACGCTAGCACGCAACCGGGATGAATGGAGTCATTACTGGCACCCGCTCGAATAAATCGATGAATAACGGGGATTAAGTGATTAAGTGATAAGTGATATAGTTATAAAGAAAAACTACACAACTATATAGAAAAGATGAATTCACAGAGTTGGCTTCAACGTGGGTAGAATTGTAGAGCATCAAGTTAAGCAAAATAAGTCAGAGGGAAAAGTACAAATATAGTATGTCATCCCTCATCTGCGGCATATAGAGACAAAATGAAAACATAGACAGCACTGAATGATAACACTGGGTAATAGAAACAATTACCTAATGGCTTGATGGGATGGGGGAGAATATCAGTATCAGGCCAAAAGAGATATCAAGAAAGTGGTAGAAGGTCACGGGCACTTTGGTTGTGGAGGTGACAGGGATGGGGCTGGCTCAAAAGTTGGTTTATCAAAAGTATAAATTTCAACATAATTTTCACTTTCTCAACTCTAAGAAAATATTTTTTAAAAATAGAAACACTGCAGTTTTACTCTTTAATGTACTATTATAATATCGTTAATTATTTCATAATGCATATTCTTTTCACTCCACAACAACCTGCCAAGTATTTCAGAAGATACTAATTATCATGAAAAAGGGAGCTCCCATACTCTAAGGGCTGGGGATCTGACTCAAGCATTAGAGCACAGGCTATCCTGTGAGGCCCTGAACTCCTCCTCACCCTTACCCTGCTGGGAGCTCTGGGAAGGGATTGGGATGGGGGTTGCTTTCTCCTGTAACACAGTGAGTTAATGGTGAAGACTAAGAATGACTTTCACACCAGCTCTATTATTAGACTACTTCTTTATGAACTTAAAGTAGTTAATTTTTAAGATTCAAATATGTGCTATTTTTGTTACCTTTAAAAATATTTCTTAATCAAATGTCCCCATACTAGTGACACATTTCACCTAAAAGTTATTAAATGATAAATTCTTGGGTTCAGCAATATTTTGTTCCAAGTCTCCCGTGTGATTTCCATAAACCCCAAAGTCTAAGAATCACTCTCCTGGGACACAGAGGCGAGTAAATAAGCCATGTCATTACATCATCTCCAAGACATACAATACCATAACCATAAATTTAGACATGAAAAATTTAAAAAAAGAACAGGTCTCTAAAGGCTAGTAAATAGTAAACTTCAAGATCAAGTTGGCAGTTCATGAGCCAGAGTGATAACACAAGCAGATAGGGAGCACAGCCCATTCCCCACCCCCCAAAACCCTAAGACCCAAATACCTATATCTGTCAGTTTAATTCTCAAAACAGAATTTACTACAAAGGATCCAAAACATCTTACTGTGATTTCTACACAAATAAAGTTATTTGTTTTCTTCATAATGCACTCCCATAATATAATTTGTGTAGTGGGATGTTAAAATAGCCAGTTTCATACTCAATAGTGGAAATCTGAACTGTCTTTTGGAATAATCATGCCAATGCCTTACATTATTACAAATATGAAATTAAAAAAAACATTTGGATCACTGACCTCTTCAAATGTTGGCAGTTATTTTCTAAGGGAAGAGTAATGTTACTGAATTCAGTTTCCATAAGTAGAAGAAAGTCAAGGGTTTAAAGATCATTCTTTATCATCAGGCAGCAAGTTTAAATGAAGGCAAAGACCTGAGCTGATAGGGAAAACCCCTACTGAAAGTTCTAACAGCTGTTCTTTAAAATATTTTTCAAAGAATAACAGGTACTCTGTGGCTTTGTCCTGGACAGCACCTGTATTTAAGTGGCTACATATTTAATTTTATGTCACTTCTCTTTCCATCAATTTTACATGGGATCATTAAGATTTCAGGGAACCATAGAAATAGAACTGATTCTAACCTTATAGACAGCATTTTGGCAAAAATATGTCATTAAAAGGCCATGAGTTTTAAGATTAGAACCAGGAACACTTAAGAGTGCTTTTTCCCCCTGTAGCTTATGTATAGGTCTTCAAAATGATCTATCAAGACCAAATCTAGAAAAGTCAGAATGGGAAATACCCTTTCCCACTTGCACATACTTGTGGCACCCAACAGAACTGCAATGTGAGAAAGATACAAAAGAAAAAGAATTCACAACAGTACTGAGACAGAATCCATAGATTGCTCAAATGTGCTGTCTGCTTTGATCAAGGATCATAATCATAAATCATTTTGTTTTGTTTATATATCTCCATGGAATGCATATTAATTTAGAATATGACATATCTTTAAAAATACTTAAGTCCAAACATGCAAACTGCTTCCCCTAAACCATATATATAGTCATGTGAATATCAAACAAAAACATAAAGCATAAGATAAGTGGTAGGTACCCTACATTTTTATATCCTGTGACATGTGCACAAAGGTCTAACTCTGTCATAGTTAATTGGTAAGAGGGAAAAGAGAACCTGACTAAATCCAGTTGGAGATATTGGACAGAGATGATATGGTGGATATGAGAAAAGTGTAGGATCTTGTGATGATGTTCATGTGGGAAAAAAATGCTTGGGTCCCATGTGGATTTAGATCAGATGCCTCCTTTAATATGATGCCTCCAGTTAATTTAAAGCCAAGAACCTGCTGAGAAAAAATTCCACTCAATTGTGTTTTGCCAGTGCTCAGTCAAAAGCTGACCTGTGTCTTTTCAATTTGGCAGTAGATAGGTGTCTTCATAAGGATTTTGGCCAACAGTTACAAAACTGTTTCCATTCCTAAATTTCTAAAACTGACAACTAATGCTAAAACTGTCTTCCATAGGGATATATAATTCATAATCCAGCCCAATCAAAAGGAAAATGATATTACATGCATGTACTAAAAGGTGCAAAACATTCATAACATTTTCATTAATCAGAACGTCAGTGTAATTACAAAGATGCTGGGTAAGAATTCAGAAGTAAAGTCCTTTGGTTAGTTTTTCCATATTACACCAATCAATGAACTGGAGTAATATTTCCCTTTCCCTTTGGAAAAGCTAGTTTCTAGGCTAAGCAATATAATTACTTTGGCTGCATAGGTTTCTCTTCAGACAAATCAAGAAAAATCCAGAAATCATCATTTTAATACTTAAACTGCTAAGCGATTCAAAACACAAGCCTATAAAAACTGTTCATCTCTTCAGTACCAGACTGAGTGAAGTCAGGAAGAAAGGAAAGATACATAATTTAAAGATACACAGCAAAGTAGCAACAAAGGGGGAACTGACACATATACAATTGAATTTTGGGCGTGGGCTGGAAAGGGTGGGGCACTGGGGTCCTTGAGGAAGGTAAGTGGGTACACTGATGAGTATGTGGTGTTGAAATTGTGTGCATGGTAATTTATGATTACAGTACTATAGATGACAGTTCCTTAATTAATACAAAATTGTGTTTTCATAAATAAAATAAAAATAAAATTGTAGCCTTAAAATCAGTACAGTACACATAAACATTAATTTACAGCAGTACATACCCTAAAGTCATTTTATGTTATGGTGCAATGTTATTTCAATGAAAAGACTATTTCTTTGAAAGTAAAATAAAATAGAACAATTCCTCTCTGAAAACTCCAAATTTCATTATAATATGGGACTGGTAGATGTTCAAAGGACTGAGTTCATGCTTTACGTGTGGGAGCTCCGGGTTCAATTCCTTGGACACCTGATATCCCAAGCACTATTGGGAGACCCCTGAGCATGGAGCCAAGGTGAATACTGAGCACTGCTAGGTGTGGTTTAAATATTTTTTAACTGTATAAAATATATATATAATTATATAAGTTTTCCACTTATGGAGAAAAACATCTGGATATTCTTCTTTCTTGACTGATTTTAAGATAATTGGAGAAAACAATAAGGCCCTCCCGTTGATCATCGATTTGCTCGAGTGGGCCCAGTAACGTCTCCATTGGAGACTTTGTTGTTACTGTGTCTGGCATATCGAATACTCTCGGTAGCTTGCCGGGCTCTCCGAGAGGGGCGGAGGAATCGAACTCGGGTCGGCCATGTTGGTTGCGTGCAAGGCAAACGCCCTACCCGCTGTGCTATCGCTCCAAATAGTAATGTCCATAATGAAGTTCTAATTATTATAAAGTTCAAATATATAAATAAAACTACGTTTTCAAAATAGTGTAGAAAACAATGTATTAGGAAACAGTGCTATAATTGTATAATTATATATACATGAGAAAAATACCCCAAATTTATGGGATTGTTACTTATCAAATAAAAAGATCTAAAGTATAAATATTGAAATCAAACTAGTAAAAATATACTTAAGAGAAAAAGAATGAGTTGCAAAAATCAGAACATATTTGATTTTGCCGCTTATGCTTTCTGTGCTTTTTTAGATGTACCTTCTCTGTCAATGGTGGAATTATCAGAATTTATAAGAAAATATGATACAACCCTTCAGACCACTGACCCTCACAGTTAGCCCACACAACTGAACTTTCTTCCTCCCAGCAGTTCCATTCCTGCCTGCTCCCAAAAGCGTGATTCAGCATCCTAAGCTTTGATATCTCCTTTCAGTCCTCATTTCAACACCAGCTCTGTTGACCTGGTGTGCTGTTTCTGAAGTGCCACTCAGTCAGGTTCTGTCCTTTGTACTTGGAACAGTGGGTGAGGAACCTTCATGACTATTCAATTCCTGACTTGTCCCAAAGGAACTAATCAACTAAGCTATTATCAAAGAAATCCAGGTGACAATCAGGGAAGTGTTTTATTTAAGAATTTTCAAAACATTTTATTCAATTACCAAATTTTCTCAGGGTTGTTGAAACTGAGATCCCCAGGAGTCATGAAAGCAGTATACCTGTACTGGTATATTTTAAAAATAAGCTGACAATACTAGGCTGGAGAGATTGCACAGCAGGTAGGGTATTTGTCTTGCATGCAGCCAACCTGGGTTAGATCCCTGGTAGCACATGTACAGTCTCCTGAGCTCAACAAAAAGTGATACATACAACCAGGAGTAAGCCCTGAGCACTGTGGGGTATGCTCTGAAAATAAACAAACAAAATAGGATGATGATGTAGATCACCCTATTCCTATCTTTTGAGTCTATAAGAACACTACTAGGAGTTTATTCTAAGGAACTAATTCGTAAGTAAGGGTCCAGAGCAATGGAAAAGTGAGTAGGGCATTTGCTTTGCACACAGATTTCTCGGATTTGATCCCCGATACCCAGATAGTTCCCTGAGCACCACCAAGAGTGAGCCCTGAGTGCAGAGCCACGAGTAAGCCTTGAGCACTATGGGTATGGACCCCCAAAATCCCAAAAATAATAATAGTAAGGAGTTATTAAGATAGATGTCTCTCATACAAAAAGTTGGAGTGCATGCTTTTCATGGAGGGACTGCTGAGTTTGATCCCTGCACCCCATGGTCCTACTATTTAATACTACTGGGTGTGGCCTCAAAACTCAAAGAACGAAATAAAATAGTAAATAAAAACCCAAAAAGTAGAAATCCTTAAATTGGACTAACTCTATAGAGGATTATTAAACCATTAAAATAACTCACATGCAAGTATTATTTATTTTAATAAGAAAAATGTTACTAATAAAAATGGAACACCCCCAAATTAATAAAAGCTGTTAAATTCAAAACAATTACAACTATCATGTGTGTATTACATGTATATGTATACATATAAAGTGTAAACTAGAGGACTTCATTATTTGTAAATTCAAAAATTTGTCATGAAATTAGCTTATAGTTTCTAAATTCTTAATTTTCATGCTTTCATAGTCATTCATAAGCATGAAAAATAGTAAAACATTTAAGGCATCTGGAATACATATTCTCAGTTAAGATCAAACAAGGGGATGCTCTTGGGCTGGAGAGACGTATTCTCTTCACAGTCTGCTTAGTGACATGTTTTTTGCATTTCATGGATTTTGTTGGTAGTTTCACTGTTTTAAATTGTCTAATAAGCATAATAAAGTACTATCTAGTGTTCTTAAGGGTACAAACACTGGTACCTACCTTACAAACAAAATGTATACAATAGATAAGTTGTGTTCATACATGAGTAAATCCAGTATTAATGAATCAACAATACTTTAAATAATTGTCTTGAAGCAGAGTCACACATAAAACAGATCCTGTTCTGAACAGTTGATGAAAATGTTGCAGAGGCTTGTAGTTACCTAATATCTAATATTTCCTCAAGGAGCACAGATTAGGTATTTACTAATTCAGTCACTTTATAAAAACTAACTACAACTAAACCAAGAAAAAAAAGAAAAAATATATCTATGTATGTATATGCATTCACACCTATTATGTATATATTCATATATTTGAATAAGTGTGTTTATAATATATTTAATACGCAAATACTAGAAAAGAATTATACATACAAATGCACAAATAAGCAACTCTGTGAATAATTTAGGGATGATTTAATTCTCCTGTTAAGATGGGTAGCACTGCTTTTACCATGAGAACATTTCAAATGGTGAAAAGCCAAAGCACCCCTGATGATTGATAACAGGATTCTTAAGTCATATATATGGTTATTTTGAATCAGTGGTCTTGTTACCTCTATCCAACAAAGCAGACTTGCCAGCATGTGTTCTTAGTTTTCATTCTCTGGAAAGGTCACCCGACATTGCAGTGTTTCAGTTGGCTCTTCTGAGAGGTAAGGATAATGTCAGACCTTGCATGAAAGCACACATTACAATCTTGGAGTTTGTTTTCCAGGGAAATACTCTGTTTATCTTAAGACCGCTACTATTTCAGTCTTTATAATATTTATTTTAAACTACCACTTGGTGCTACAGACTAAATTTTGTCCTCCAAAATTCATATGCTGAAACTTAAATGTCAATGAGATTTGTATTAAAAGGTAATATCTTTGGGAGGGTTATCAACCGTAAGTTCCCATAATGAATCAATAGCTAAGAGGTGATATCTTTGGAAGATTTATCAGATGTGAGTTTCCATGACAGAATCAATAGCTTAAAAAACAAAACAGGATGAATAGGGATTTTCACTTCTTTATTTTACAGATCGCTCAAGCATGAAAAACAAATTTCTCTTTTTTTTTTTTTCAGTGCCCAGCCTATCATTCTCTGTTACAGCAGCCTGAGCAGAGCAAGACAGAATTTTAGCTTCCCTTTGATGCCACTGGAGACAAGGCCTTTAATTGAATGTTTAAGATTAATTGCAATCATAAAGATGGAGCTCCAATGTAGAACTGATGTCCTGTTAGGAAAAAAAGGCACCAGAGAGTTGGATTATAGTTCTAATCACTTTAGGTTTAACTTGGATTGTCCTTGCTCCTCCCCCAGGAGTTTAGGTTTATTGAGTTAGTCCCACCACAGTGCTCCAGAGACACTTCCAATTTCATCAGGCACCCCAAATCCTGTGTTTAACTTTTCCTTTGTGCTCTTCTTCCCCTATCTGTTAATCACTTATATGCCCGATTCAGACTTGGAAAGTCAAATTCTTCTGAGACTCTGGATTTTGTACATAGAAATGAAATATTGCTTTCCTCTTTCTTTTATGTCCTCTGCATAACTTATTTTAGTGCAATGTCCCTTTTTTATAGACACAGGAAGACAGTTAATTAATGCTATGCTTTTGTAACATGGAAGTTAATTGACTCCAGATAATATTTACTCCTGGGCACCCATCATATTTACTAGACATAAGCATCAATTGCCTTACTTCCTAACACTTAAAAGCGGGGGGTCCCAGCAAGGGACAAGAATGGAGATAGAGCAAGCCATAAACTACCCTTGCATCAAAAAGGAACAGACTAAGCACCATAAGAAGTATAGTAAGTTAAAAGCTTGGTCATGGAACTAATTCTGTCATGACCCAAAAAAAGTAACTGAATAAAAACCTTGACAGGGTTAGGAAAGACTAAACCTAGCCTGAAGACTATAGTCTGGGGAACATAGTGAGATGTCCCCTGGAAAAGTCACACTTTAAGCTTAATGTGTCTCTTACTATGTTAATACAAAATGACTGGCAATATCGTTAAGAAGTAAATTTAAGATGATTTCATAAATGGATATTGGCTAAAGAAAAGAGAAAATAATACATCCTTAGATGAAATTCCACCTTCGGGGTGGAATTCCTAACAGGAACTCCTAACAGGAATCTAGAGTACTGATCACTTAGATGAGAGTTTTGTCCTTGAGTAATTCTAAAAGAACTTGATGGAAACACTTTACATCTGTTTGTTGTTTATGATAATGTTCTACCACGCCTATGTGTAAATGCAACCACCAATCCTTCATGATTTCTTTATAACCAATGCTGTAAGACTTGAATAAAAGGCCACTGATTATCACCCAGCCTGGTTCATTTGTCTGTCACTGTCATCTGGCTGCGGGGAGGGGGACGGTGATCAGTACCAAATATACCAGGGACCCTCGGGCCTCCATGGGTTGGCTGATGACCTGCCAGAACAGCAACATCAGAGGGCTTTCTTTGAGGACCATAGAGAAGGTCCCCAAACAGAGAAAATCAGACAGAAGAAGCCAGAAACAAGAAATGGATCAAGCCTGACACCCTGATCGTGCAGAACTCTGAAAAAACAAATTTATGTTGTTTAAGTCACTATTTCTGCATTTTGTTATGGAAGCCTAATGCTTCTGTATGGTTTAGGCTCTTGCTTCTCTAGCTCCTACTGTGTTAATGGGGACCAGACTTATGCTTTGTCTGTATTATTATAGTTTAGGTAATATATGACTGTATTAAAATTTATGATCTTCCTGTAGTTGATTGCCACATCTCATCACCACCAAAGTGAACAGAGGACAGGACTTTTTCACATGGATCCATGCTTTTTGGACCCTTCTAGCAAAAGTCATACCTCCTTTTATATACCTGACTTCCTGATTCAAACTAAGAATCTCTCTACCATAAGGACTGACAGGGTCTTCCACAACCCCTTGTGGTTTACCCCAAACAAAGCCACACCTTGTAGGCATTCTTTTTATTAAAATATTTCCATTATTCAATTCAATTTCAGTTATTTCCTACCATGAGACAAATCAAGAATTGCTCAAAATATTATTTTAAAGATAGGTTAATTTCAAATATTATTTTACTAATAGACAACAGACAACTAACAGAGTCTCCTGCCCTGCGCCTCACTGTCCTCGCCAGGGCTCCTTGGAGGGGAGCTGGTTGAGTTTTCCTCCCCGGCCCAACCAGGGCTCCGACAGCCGAAGACCTCCAGAACCAGCCACCACCATGCTGAAACTACTCTCCGCACACATGAAGGTACCGGCAGAGGGACAAAGCCACGCGGGTTCTGGGGCCGAGATCTCCAAGCTTACTCGGATTGGGGCTGGGCATCCTTCACCCAGATCCTCCAAATTCCAGTAGGCGGGGGTCACACCCACCAACTGGCCCCCTGGCGCCGTGTAATCTCATCAACGGCCAAGATTCAGAGACTATAAAACCCAGCTCCCGGAAGCGCACGGCCGCATTCGTGGCCGAGTGACATCTTATCATCTCATTCCTACTTTAGACAAACTGGCAGGCTACTGAATGTAACCTGCCCACACGGCAGAGTCTGGCAAACTCCCCATGGCGTACCCAATAGGCCAAATACCAGTAACAATGAAGGGTCTCATTCTCCTAACTCTGTAAGAGCCTTGAATATGGCACTTTAAAAAAAAATCTCAGGGCTAGGATGAAGAGACGTTACTGGGCCCTGCTCGAGGCAATCGACGAATAACAGGATGGTTGTGATTGTGATAATAGAGAGAATGAGACTTAAAAACTCCTAATTATTGGTATAAAATCATATGCTCAGGGGCACTAGTGACAATTCCTGACAAGTGGTTTCAGCATGGAATAGGAAAAGCTGCTGCACTGCTGGTAACACTTGGCTCTAGATGCCAATGCCAAAATTTTGGTGTGAAGAGATGAAAACCATGTTGGTCTGCCAAGAACAAAGCTTATTAGTATTACATTTTCTTCCCAATACTCTTTTACACTTCTTACTCCATTTCTAGTTTTACTGTCTTTTTCTCCATCTTGGTTGTATTTCCTGAAAAGTCTCTTGTTCTAGGGCTCAGGAAAAAGGGGCAGGGGAGTGCTTGTTTAGAAGTTATTGCCTAGCAACCCTTCATTCTAGTGCTAAAACTGCCATGTGGAAGTTCTTAGACCACCTCTAGGCAGTAGAAAGCAAGGAACTTAACTGAGATGGAAAATAGAAAAATAATTCTCCAAACTAGATACTGTCAACTGGAAATTTCTCACCCTCCATCCTGCTGAGTCTCCCTGTAGAAGAAATAACACATGATTCTCTTATAAGTGAGGTGTTCAGAGTGATAACATTGACATCTACTAGTTTTATGCCTTGAAAAAAAACAAAACTCTTGGGATTACATTAATCCAAGTGGAACAAGACCCTTAATCTCCAGAAATTTTAAATCAGCATTTACAGAAGAGATCTTTAAGCTGTTGATAATTTAATACCAAAAACTGCTGACAACGTTCTTACTTTGAACACTTCCAAGTAGCAGAGGTTTTTTTTTTTTTTTACCTTTAGGTACAAATTTAATGAAGACCATCTCATGATTGCATTTATATTGATACCATTGCCATTGCCTCCTTATCATGCTGCAATATTTATCATCAGGAGAAACTTTGACTCTATAGATAATACTGATTTGTAACATGAGAATCATTATGTCAGCAACTGAAGAGATATCTGTCTTTATATACTTTTGTATCCCTATGTTACTTTATATAACATTCGGGTCTCCCAAAGAGGAATTGAAAGAGCTATGCTTGGAGTATCACATTTCACTGAAGTGAGAGAAAGAATCCAGAGTTCTGACCTCTGTCAGTTGACAATCAAGAATCAGGGACGCTGTCTCGTTTGCCCAGACATCGAAAATCATATGGGCTGAACACATAATGTCATTTGGAGACGACAACTGGACTAGAGCCATTACCGACTGGATTCCACAGGACCTCAAAAGATTGTGTGGCTGCCCACCTGCAAGATAGTCAGACTTCTTCGTCAAGACCCTGAATGAGTGGTTTGAGGCTCTTCGTGTTCCTGGAGCTGGAGTAAGCAGATGCCATTGGGCTACACTATTACGTGACAGGAACAAATGGAGATGTTACTGGCACCCGTTCGAGCAAATCGATGAGTAATGGGATTGTCAAGTGATCAAGTGATCAAGTCACTTTATGTGTTTGCCTACATATAAGCATCCTTGCTGCAGGGCATTTTCCTTGCATGTGGTTGACCAGGTTTGACCACCAGAAAATCATATGGTTCCCTGAGCAACAATAAGAATAATTCCTGAGTGCAGAGTCAGGAGCAATCCCTGAGCATTGCTTGGTATGGCCCACAAAACATAAATAAATAAATAAATAAATAAATGTACAGAACCTGTAACTGGAGCTTAGCCACAAAACTCAGAGTTCTACAGAAAAAAATTTATGAAACACTGATTTCTTTCAACATGTTAGAAAGATAGAAACCTATGCTTTAACACAGAATCATACAAACTCAGAAATTTACTTCACATCCTGAATTTTTCCTCTGATTTTTATTTTACACACTTGATTCAGTACCTTAGTTCTTCACTACTGTCTCCTAAATAGTTTATCAACTTCTACACTTGACTATGTCTACGTCCCTATTGACTGCCACGAACTCTTTCTGGAATCATGATCTCCTTATACTTTAGAAAAATCCCTTAGTACATCAGCTTGAAACTACTCTAGTTATTCATAGTAGCATTGTCAGTGAGAAATTTGTTTAGTCCTTAGTATGTGGGTCTTTGAATACTGTATGAAATATTTGCATATAAATCTCCAGATGTTTATAGAAGTTCTTTTTTATTGTACAGTTGAAGTAGGCAGTTCTAGATCCCTCCCCAATGTCCAGCTCTCTCTTTTACTGATGCAATGCATTACATCTCTCATTATGTTCCGTTGCTGTCCTCTTGCCTCTGTTGTAAAGACCGGGTCCTTCCCCAAGCTTTACTTATTCCAGTTTTGAGACCTTGTCACCTGTATCCCCTCTCTAGTGTTTGTTGTACCAGGATCTGTTGCTGGGCCTCCATAAGCTATCTCCTAAGGTCTATTGCACAGTGACGTTTTGTCCTTGTAGTTTTTCTTTGTCCTCTATTCACATGCACATTGGTTACAACTGCTGTCTGCTGTCTGCAACACAGAAGAAGGATCACAGAGAAGCTGCCTTCCATTCAGGCGTGAGTGGAGGGTGAAAGATCCATCGTCTTCATGACCTGATCCATGTCTTCTTTGCTATCTTACTGTGTCCGACCCCCAGGTATTTCCATGACCTGTTTTGCCTGGCTACCTCCTCAGTAGGTGAGTAACTGTAACTAGATCACCCCCCTCTCCTCCCATTCACTTCCAGGTAATAGTTCTCTCTCACATATTGCTTAAAACTCTTGGTTTCTTGATTTCTCAAAGTACCCCTTAGTTTCTTGATAAACTCTTAGCACAATTGATTGGTTAGGTCCAAGTTATTTAGACCCTTCCTGAGACTACAGCTGGATTTTGTTCCTGATGCTTTTGTTTCTTTTCTGTCCAGAACGGGACTGTGTTTCATTTTCTTCATTCACCAGACTTGTCTTCTCTCATAGGCCTCCTCACTGTCCTCCCCTCTGACTGACATGGCCTTTCCTCTTTTTGAGGTCAAATTAGTAGAGTTTTAGGACTTAACTTAAAGACTACTTCCTCAGCCTTCCCAGACATCTTAAATTAGGTCAGATTCCCTTCTATGGATTTGCAGGTTTAGCCAGAATAACTGTTTTGTGACATCTGCCACAGTTATTATTTATTTATATCAGTATTATTTAATCCATGTCTAATCTAGCTCTCCAGGAATGTTAGCTCCACTAAGCTTTCTATTCCTCCCTTCATTCCCACACCCTCTCTCCCTCTTTTCCTCTTTCCTTCATACGTTCCTTTCTTCCTCTCTTTTGTTTTTCCCCTTCTCTCTCCCTCTCTTTCTTTCTTTCTTTCTTTCTTTCTTTCTTTCTTCTTTCTATCTTACTTTATGTCTTCAGCTAAGCAATCCCAATTTAGAATCTCTGTTTTATTAAAGGCCTTATAGGTTTTATAAAAGTTGTTAGAAATATGGCCAAGCAAGAATTCTTTTGAGTTTCAGATTTGAAACTCAAAAGAAATGAGATAAAGAGAAAACTAAACATTATTTTTTTTAAAAAAATATATGACTTCAGGCATTGCTGAACAATGCCCCAAACTACTTCTATCAATAGGATTAGTTGAATTTTCATGCAGACATTAGAAAGTGAAGACAAATAAAAAGTGATAATGGAGATAAATAAACAAAAACTGTTCTGACTTGCAATGGAAGTGAAGAAGTATGATCCAGAAACAAATGATAATTAAATTTAATTTTTAGAAAGTATTTAAAGGTAGTTTGAAAGTACTGAGAAATAAATTAGGGATGACTGGAAACAAGTTCCAGATCATTTCAAATTATTATTCAATTCCTGTTAGATTATTTGAAGAAAGAAGAATGGGAGATTGCCCATGGTTTTATATATATATATGGTACTATATATTGATTTCTATGATTTCTCTTGGAAAAGGTTCTACAGTATCATTGAGAATCAGAGTCATGTAGGCTGTCCTCATAGCTAAACATATGCAAACCCAAATGCCCTGCTCCAGACTGATGGACTCTGATGTTATTTCTTTTTGAAAAATTCTCCTTAAGTATTCATATATGATAATAATAGTGTTTAATGATGACATTATATAACAGGCAATGTTAATGATGATGGCTTTGATGATGATAGCTAACATTGTGCCTTCTGTGAGGTGGGCACTAGTCAAAGTGCATGTAATCTTTACAATGTCTCTTTGGAAGAAGTGCTACGGTCAATGCCATAGCATTATGAGAGGCTAAGTAACTTGTTCAAGATAATATAGTTAAAGAAGGTGGTGGTGAAATTAGGACCCAAAAATTCTGTCTCTATGTTCTGTGGTTTTTAGGCTGCACCCTACAACCCAATCTCCATGCTTTACCTCATCTAAAGTATTCTTAGTTAATAAATAAGTTTTTATTTACAGATCTGAAATGCTCTGAAGAGTTCTTCACCTGTAGGGTATAAACTTCAGATCACCCATGGACAGAGTTCATAGCTTTCCATAGATTTGGATTATATTTAATTTTCACTAATCCCTAACAAATATTATGATCTTCAGTTATCATAATAAGCAACATATCAAGATATTTTAGTGACAGTAATATGTGAAGTTGTCACCTGCAGAATTAATATATTTTCATATAAAATAAGCTCCACTGCAGAGATCTAAATATATTATTTATCAATGGAGACGTTACTGGGCCCACTCGAGCAAATCAATGAACAACGGGAGGACCGTGACCATGATGATAATAACTCTGACATTATATTGGTTATCAGACCTGCCACCAGTGTTTATCACTTAATGTTTTATTATATTTCATTTTAACATTCAATAACTATACTTAAGTGCAATCATATTTCTCTGTAACTCTGTATTTAAAGCATATAGAGAATTAGTAAGAGGAAGAAGTCCCTCAGTTCTGCCACTGCTAAACAGAAGAGCCTTGTCCTTGCATTATCTAAGTCCAGTCTTTTCTGCTTTTCTGCTGTTTGAATGATTTTAATTGTGTAAACTGTTCTTTTTGGACAAGATGGGGCCAATGGGATACACCTGACAATGCTAAGAGGTTATTTTTGACTCTGCATTCAGAAATCACTTCAGTAGTGCTCAAGGGGACTGTGTGGGATGCTGGGGGTCGAATCCAGGTGTGCCACATGTCACATGCTCCAGCACCTGTACCTTTTTCTTTATGACAGTACATGTCCAGGACAATATTTTTACTTAATAATGACTGACAAATGGCAAGAGATTCTTCACCAACTACAAAGAAACAATGGAAGTATATGACAAAATGTTAAAGTGTACTTTTTTGTACTGTTAGCTTAAGTTCCCTTTAGGAAAATCTTAAGTCTATGGGAAAAAATAAACTATATAGGCAGATGTTGTACATTAAAGTCCTTTAACATTCTCCAATCCCTCAAAAATAACAGGCCTGGAAAGGTTAACCAACATGCTCCAAGAATAACTAAAAAACACTTTGTCATAACTTCTTAAAACAGAAAAGATATGGCCAATGTATATGCCCCAAGACACACACCCTCAGAATTATTCCATAAGGGTCTGAGACATCTCTCACATTCATAGGCACCTGCTCAAATTCAGGGATGTTTACCTAAGAAATCACTTCTCCAAACATGCAAGGTGGAGCCCAGCATATGGTACAGAATTCCACTTTGTTTGTGTCCAGTGAGGGCAACAATAACAATACCTTATATACATATGCTTTTCCCTTTCTCTGATGTTTTGCAACAGCACAAATAGTAGCATATGGAACAGACTTACTCAGGCTCTTATTAAGATGGAATGTAAGGGTCAGAAAACTTGAGAAAGAACCCCTATTCCCTTCCTAGGAATGTCTTCTGACTAATTCAGAATGTTGACATTTTTGACTTCCCAGTCAAAAATGTTGTGCTTCTGAAAGACAAAGATCCTTTTTCTTCTTCCAGTCAAAAAGAGTTGGAGAAAGGATTTTGTCCTACACTGGAAGTCACTGACCTCAGTTAACTGTAAGGCCATGAAGGCAGACCTAAAAGAACTCCCATTTCATCCTTCCCACCAACCCAGGGAGAAGGGTTAGGGCTGTGCTTAGGGCAGTGAGGAGGTCCAGAGAGGGATGGAAGATATTTTGCTCCTGTGAGAATAGGGGTGCAATTAATGCCTTGCTGCATTAATAAGCTCTCACATTTCAGGAAACTGACTTTCCTGAATATCAGTCTCTCCATTATATCAAATCTCTTGTTGAAGATCATTGGGATTATTACATGAGTGAGATATAAAAGTAAGTCAATAAATAATAGTCTTTCTTAAAATACCCAACATCAGCCTTCTAAGACATCAACAGGAGTTTTTAGACCACAATGATTTCAACAATGAAGTTCAGAATTTTCAAGAAGAAATTCACCATTTGCCTTAAAAGAGCTGGGACGAATTTAACCACCTGTGGGAGGAACCAAGGAAACGTGTTGGTTTTGAATGTAGCTTACTCTGCAGTTTCACTTTGGAGGAAATATTCTAGTGCTTTGAAAACTGGTAATCAGTCCCTCTGTACGTTTGCAAAACCCAGGAAGGTTCTGAGCTGTGCAGAAAAGCTGAGCATGAGCTTCACATCCTCCTCAGCCTCTGCTGCCGTATCCCCGTCATCAGTAACATGTGAATGAACCAAATTATCTCCAGGGCTGAGGGCGTGGGCCACATAGCTGGGCCCCACCGTCAAAGGATCTTAGCGTCATGTTCTCCACCCCCTTAAGAGATGGCTGGTGCTGTCGTAGGGCTGAGAGGGAGGAAGCCAGCCTGGAAATGCCATGTAGGGAAGAAACTGTTCCATTTCAGTTTTAGGAGTCTAAAATAGCTGCTAATAAAAAGCCTTCATACTGTGACACTTCAATACAGACACCCACAAGAACGCCTTGACAAGCTGTTTGACTTCTCACAAGCCTTTTCTTGCTTTTCCTGTCACCCACACAGATGCACAGCGGTGCAGTGACAGAGAAGACCAGCAGGGGTCCGCGTGTCCTGCTGCTATACAGAAGAGGAGGGAGGCAGGACTGGCTGGTCCAGAAACCATCATGCCACTCTGAACCTTCTGCTTACTTTGTCCTCGTGTTGTCTCTGACAAAAATTATCTAGAGAGGGCCAGAATCATTTCCTTGGATGACTCGGGAGATCCTCAAATAATTCCTGATTTGCCAATTCAGAAATACCACAATTCAAGGAATCTAGCCTCTGATGGAAGGAAAGCAGGACTAGATTTTAAGATAGTGATTGAAATTCACTGTGTTTTTCCATGGGAAAAGACTGACAATCTCTTAATCACCGTGATACCTCCTTCATTAGGAAAATAATGGGTCATTGGAAAGAGAATTTTGAATAACATGTATCCTGTCTTGGAAGCTTGATAATTAAGATTTGTTACGATGCTACTTTTTGAATCTCAGATACTTTGTCCTTCACTTTCTGTAAATGTTCCTGATCAGGACAAAGAAGATCCTTAAGTCTGATTTCACAGCAGTCTCATCTAAGATATTTGTTTAAAAATATAAATTTTTCATTCTCCACTTCTCACTTTCCTTCCTTCTCCCTAAGGTACCATATCAATATATTGAAGATGAGGCTCAGTAATAAGGTTAAAACAAAATTACTCAGAGCTACTGGACTTCAGACAAGTTTGAGGTAGAAGACTAGGTCCAGATAAGGCTGCATATATCTGCTTCTATTTGAAAAAATAGATATTTGAAAAATGTCTCAGAGTCAGATATTATCACCAACTTCATGTCTGCGTGTTATTTTTGCAGAGTCCAAATTTTAGATTTAATTTTATCTTGAAAGTAGTATTCCTCAGGTTATATGAGTGTATGAAGTTCTAGTACCACCAATGGGATTATTACCTAAAGAATCTACTGCAATTTAGCACAATTATAATTGTGGCGTTTAAAAATGCCACAATTTTTAAAGACTAAGACTGATTATCATAGGAATCTCTTAGAATTGTAAAGCTTTTCATATATGGAAAAATATAACAAGCAGAAATGCTATAACTTAAATTCTTAAAAAGTTTTATGGAGAGTTTAGAGTTGAAATTAAATAATGGGTGGACTTGGAGCGATACCACATTGGGTCAGGCATTTTGCCTTGCACACAGCGAACCTGGGTTCGATTCCTTCACCCCTCTCGGAGAGCCCGGCAAGCTATGGAGAGTATCTCGCCCGCACAGCAAAGCCTGGCAACCTACCCGTGATGTATTCGATATACCAAGAATAGTAATAATAAGTCTCGCAATTTGTTGTGAGACGTTACTGGTGCCCACATCAAGCAAATCGATGAACAACGGGAGGACAGTGCAGTACAGTGCAGTGCAGTGTAGTGGACTTGGGAATGATTTTCATTCTGAAGACCAATGTTGGGTAACATCTTTACATTCAAAGACTTCCAAGAAGACTATAATGAAATCTTTAGGCAATGATAATCAGTAAGAGTCTGGCAGGTGTGAGACATTAGGAGGTCAAGTTAGAAGATACACATTCTACCAATTAATACCTGTAATCAGATCTTCTACTCTTCATTATACTTTCAGTGCTG
This sequence comes from Sorex fumeus, assembly GCF_029834395.1. NCBI lineage: Eukaryota > Metazoa > Chordata > Mammalia > Eulipotyphla > Soricidae > Sorex > Sorex fumeus. Next base: position 10,359,367 of record NW_026606103.1, read on the forward strand.
CGTAATAGTTGCACCTATTATTCTCTTTTAAACCAAGGGAAAAATCCCATTTCTTCAGAGAAATGTCCATATTTCAGTGTATTTTGTATGCTAGAGAGATAGTGTAGAGTTTCCCTGCATGAGATCAACCCTAATTCAATTCCTAGTACCACATATGGTTCCCCAAGAAGTACCAGAATTGACCCCCGAGTGAAGAGCTGAGAAAAAAAATCTGAACATCATTTGTACATCCCCCAATGGCCCACCGCAATTCTAATAAAAACAAATTTATTTCTATTTTTGACATGTATCACACAGTTCAGTATCAGATTGATTAATTTATATGTCTTCTCTATAGAAGATTTATGGTCTTTTCTAGGGAATACATAACATCTCAGTGTCCACAGATTGAGAAGACAAGGAGAAGAATTAAATATACAATACCAACTAGGACTAATCTAGTCATTGTCTATCCAAAGTTTCTGTCCTTAACTACAATATTTCAAAAATGGAAAATAAAAAATGCAGAACATTATTAATATTCTATCCACATATCTTCTTTCACAGTCTTCTTGAACAAGTTCAAATTCTTCCTGTGGAATTTCTCAGAAGTAATAAGAAAGCTATGAAAATTTTCTCTTGCTCAATACTCACTGGAGATGGAGAAAATCTACTCTCCTACTTAAGTAGTAGTCTTGGGTGGGCAAGAAAACTTTAATTGTAGATGAATTATTAAGTAAATAAAAGTTATTTAATTTAAAGGAGTGAAACTTCACAAGCTATTCTAAAAAGGTGGTAGAATTTTTTCTTTGTTGTAGCTTAAAAGTGGTTCACTTATAGATCTTTGAAATGACACATTCTTCACTAAGAGATGTCAAATGTTTTTTCTCATATGAAACAAGAAAATTATGACTAAAATCTATGTCATACAATTATTTTCAAGATACTAGCTAATAGGTAGTGAAGGACAATGATCCTTAAGAAATGAGAAGGGTATGTGATGAGCACTTTGATAATTTGAGTTTAATTCAATAAGAGAGACAGGGAGGTGGAGAGAATTTGGGTGGAGCCCAGTAAGCATTTTAAATAGAGGAAACAGAACTGAGAATCTGAAAAGATCAAGGTAGCTAGACTGGAAATGACAGAATTCCAAAGAAGGGAGAACATTGCCCAGAGAGAGCTCAATATCTGCAGGGAGCATCTTTATATTCAGCTGAGACTAGACCTGAACAGACCTATGACCATTGAGAAAATTGAAATGGTATTAACAAGTCTTCCTAAAAACTAAAGCACATGTCTAGATAGATCAGGACCTATGCACAATCCCCTTCAAGCTTTTTCAGGAAATTGAAGAAACAGAAATTCCCAGTTTCTCTGAGGCAAATATCACTCTTATAGCAAAAAGCAGACAGAGACACCACAAAAAAGAAAATTACAGGCTGATATCCCTGATGAACACGAGGCAAAGATACTCAATAAAATACTAGCAAAAGAATCCAACAACTCCCTTTTTACAAAGATGGCGCCGAAGGCCAAGAAGGAAACCCCTGCCCCTCCCAAAGTTGAAGCCAAAGCCAAAACTTTGAAGGCCAAGAAAGCAGTGCTGAAAGGCATCCAAAGCCAGAAAAAAAAAAGAGATTTGCACGTCACACACTTTCAGAAGATCCAAAATGCTGCAGCTGAGAAGGCAACCCAAATACCCTCGAAAGAGTGCCCCGGAGAAACAAGCTTGACCATTATGTCATCATCAAGTATCTTCTGATGACTGAGTCAGCCATGAAGAAGATAGAAGATAACAACACACTTGGGTTCATTGTGGATGTCACGGCCAACAAGCACCAGATTAAACAGGTTGTGAAGAAGCTCTATGACATTAATGTAGCCAAGGTCAACACCCTGATTAGACCTGATGCAGAGAAAAAGGCATATGTTCAGTTGGCTCTTGATTATAACGCCTTGGATGTTGCCAACAAAATTGGGATCATCTAAACAGTCCAGCTGACTAATCCTAAATACAAGTTCTTTTCCACCAAAAAAAAATTCCAACAACTAATAAAAAAGATTATACACAAAGTAGGATGCAAGAATGGTTTAACATTGGCAAGTCAATCAACATAATACATCATATCAATAAGAGAAATTATAAAACTATATGATAATATCTATAGATGAATAAAAAGCATGCGACAGGGGCCAGCATCTGTTCATCATAAAAACTCAACAAAATGGGAATTGAAGGGATTTTTTTCAATGTAATCAAAACCATCTACCACAAGTCCACAGCAAGCATTGTCCTCAATGGGGAAAAACTAAAACCATTCTCCCTAAGATTGGACACAATACACGGTTGCCCACTCTCGTCATTTCTATTCAAAATAGTACTTGAGGTACTTGCCATAGCTATTAGGCAAGATAAAAATTCAAAGGCATCCAGATAGAAAAAGAAGTCAAGCTCTCACTAATTGCAGATGAGATGCTAAGAAAATCCTATAGACTCTACCAAAAAGCTTCTAGAAACAATAGATTTATATAGTAGGGTGGTAGGCTACAAAATCAATACCCAGAAGTTCATAGCTCTCTTATATTCAAATAATAAAAAAGAAAGAGACATTTAAAAAATAATCCCATTCACAATTGTTCCTAAGAAAATCAAGTACCTTGGAAACACTTTAACGAAGGAGGTAAAGGACCTATACAAAGAAAACTACAAAACACTACTTCAAGAAATAAAAGAGGACACAAGAAAATGTAAACACATCCCCTACTCATGGATTGGGAGAATTAACTGTCAAAATGGCAATACTCCAAAAAGTATTATATAGATTCAATGCAGTCCTTATAAACATACCCATAACTTTTTTCAAATAAATATACCAAACACTCCTGAACTTTATATGGAACAATAAACTACCACAAAGAGCTAAAGCAATCCTTGGGTAGATGGGAGGCATCACCTTCCCCAAGTTCAAATTCTGCTGAAAGGCTATAGTAATTAAAACAACATGGTTTTGAAACAAACACATACCTGAAGACCAATGGAATAGAGTTCAATATCCTGATTCAGACCCTCAAATATATGAACATTTAATCTTTAATAAGGGAGCAAGAAGTATGAAGTGGAGGAAGGACAGCTACATGTAAAAATGTTAACTTACAGCTTTTTATAAAGCCATGCATAAAAGTCAGATCAAAGTGGGTTAAAAACCTCAATATCAGACCTAGATCCACAAGGTACATGGAAAAAAACTTTGATAAAACCCTCCTGACATTGACACTCAAGGAATCTTCAAAGATGAAACACAACCAATAAAGCAAAAGAAAGCAAAGATAAATAAAAGGGACTACATGAAGCTAAGAAGCTTCTGCACGTCAAAACATGGTGTATAATATAAAAAGATAGCCCGAAGAATGTGAAAAATTATTTACCCAATTCCTATTTGATAAAGAATTAATATCAAAATTATATAGAACACTGAAAATTATATAGGACCACATTTGCAACCGCACGACCTCTTATAGTCTAGCCCACTAATGTACCTAAAGGAGAACACATGTGTTTGGTTTCTAACACACTTGATTGTATTCTCTAATATACATTCTCTTTCCCTCTCAGAGATCCCGACAAGCTACCGAGAATATCCTGCCTGCACAGCAGAGCCTGGCAAGCTTCCCGTGGCATATTCAATATGCCCAAAACAGTAACAATAACGGGTCTCATCCCCCTGACCCTGAAAGAGTCTTGAAAGAGCCTCCACAATGAGACCCGTTATTGATACTGTTGGGAAGGACAAGTAAGAAAAGGCAGCTAAAATCTCAGGGCTGGGATGAATGGAGATGTTACTGGCTCCCGCTCAAATAAATCAATGAACAATGGGATGACAGTGATACAGTGATACAGTGATAGGACACTGAACATCCAACCCCATCAAAAAATGGGAAAAGCATGCTAAAAGTAGTCTATAGACCAGACATGATTGACATTCAATGCCTCTCTTGCAAAACACAGTACCCAAAAGAAGAGAGAGAGAACAAGGGGGAATGCCCTGCCCCAGAGGCAGGGTGGGACGGGGGGGATGGGGGTAGGAGGGATGCTGGGACCAGTGGTGGTGGAGGATGGGCAATGGTGGAGGGATGGGTACTTGATCATTGTATAACTGAAACCCAAGCACAAAAATTTTATAAGTCTATAACTGTACCTCATGGTGTTTCACTAATAAAAATTTTAAAAAATGGGGAAAGGAATTGAACAGAAATTTCCTCAAAAAAAAAATTCAAGTGAACAAAAGGCACATGAAAAAAATTCCCTACATCACTAATCATTAGGGAGATGCAAATCCAAACAACAAGACATCATCTTATGCCACAGAGACTGGCACACATCCAGAGGAACCAGAGCAACCAGTGCAGGGAGGAGAAAGGGACTCTCATTCATTGTCAGTAGGAATGCCAACTTGTTCAGCCTTTTTAAAAATCAATATGGACATTCTTCAATAAACTGGAAATTGAGTTCCTATTTGACCCAGCAATTGTACTTCTGGGAATATGTCCTGGGGGTCCAAAAACACATAGCGGAAGCATCATTTGCACATTGATGTTCATTACAGCACTGTTCACAATAGCCAGAATCTGGAAACAACCTGACTATCAACAACAGATGACTGGATAAAGAAACTATGGCACATCTACACAAAGGAATACTATGCAGGTACTAGGAAGAATGAAGTCATGACATTTGCTTACTAATGAATTGACAAGGAGAGTATCATGTTGAGTGAAATGAGTCAGAAGAAGAGGGACAGATATAGAATGACTGAATTCATTTGTGGGACACAATATACATATTTTGTAAATATACATATTTTGTAAAATATACATATAAATATACACACAAAATATACATATTTTGTAAATATGTATATCACTGTGATTCTATTAAAATAAAAGTAAAGTAAAGGCCCTCCCGTTGATCGTCGATTTGCTCGAGCGGGCCCAGTAACGTCTCCATTGGAGACTTTGTTGTTACTGTGTCTGGCATATCTATTAAAATACATTTTAAAAATAATTTGAAAAATTGCCCATAATTAAACATAAAAATCAATGAGCAGAAATTGATCTAGAATTTACCCACATTTGAATTATAACAAAACAAGCAATGCGAGATGATAAATTGTGAGATGGTAATACAAAAAACTAAACATTATAGAAGAAAAGATTATGAAATCTAAATACAGAGTTATAGATCTGATCCAAACAGATGCCCATAAAGGAAAATACTCCAATGATAGGAAAAAGATCTCACTGAAAAACAAGATAGCTTTTAAGTCCTTAGTAGATAAGAAAGGGTTGAATAAATAACCAAATAACCCCAGAGTATCCTGCCTGCAGGGGGCGGGTTAGGAGCTTTCAAAGTGTTAAAAATTAAAAATCCAGAAATGCAAGAAATCCAATCAACTCAAGTACAAGAAATATAAATAAAACTATGCAAGGCACATTATAATCAAAGTATTCAAAATTTCTAAGAAAGAGAAAATGTTAAGCATTTAGAGAAAAAATATTTTAAGAAACAATGATCTTTTCTTAAAATTTTTCATTACTTTTATTTTTTAACAATTTTCTTTGCCAAATTTACTGTACTCAACAATCTTTAAGGGAAGCTGCTCACTGCAGGTAAAGAAGAAAGGTTATAAATGTATGAAAGATGAGTATAGCACATGTATTTCTTTGCTTATCCCAAAGTGATTTGATTCTGTTTCCTGTAGCAGAGTCAAATTTTATCTAACTCTTGATAACAGGACAGTGGTCTCTACAAGTGAGTTGAGCACTCAGTCTTGATCCATGTGTGACAGTGAAATATAAGGAGGCGAATATTGTCTACACAGAGTTCTTGAATTTTTTGGAAAACTTATGGTATTTAATTCCTGATGAGAATATTTCTTGAGGGGAATTTCTGCTTGTGGAGAAACTATCTATTTTTGTGGCCATCTGACTCCCTCCATGCTCCAATTGTAGTACTAATGTTTAGAGTTCCAATAGCTATCTTGGAGTTATAAAAACAAGATTGAGGGCATCTAAAGCCCAACCCATAGTTTTCACATGGAAAGCCTCTGTCCCAATCAGAAATTTCTCACCTTGAAACTTCTTATATTATGAGCAATGTAAGCTCCCCACTGGGTTAGTCCATGACCAGAAGCATATTTCAGATAAATGCGATCATGTCTGATATAATCAGAAAATCGAAAAAGGAAATCACAAATATGAACCGGTGGCTTTTTTTGTTTTTTATTTGTATATTTGGGGGACCTTGCCCAGGGATGCTTAGGGCTTACTCCGATTCTACACTCAGGGATAGAGTTGAGTCAGGCAGACTTTGGAGACCATATGGGGTGCCAGGGATCAAACCCAGAATCTGCCACATGCAATGCAAGCTCTGTACCTGCTGTACAATCCCTCTGACCCCTGATCCTGTGCTCTTAGGAACCCAGCCTCATTGCTTTCTTTTGTAGTCTTTGTTGCTACCTTTCTTTTCTAAAAGTATTCTGATCTGAATGACCATTAAATGTGGAACGTCAGAGGTCTGACTGATGCTTTCCAAAATGGAAGAGATGGACGAAGCTATCTCTTAGCACTTAGATGTGTAAATTCTCCTGGTACATTGAATTCAATAAACTATATCCCACCTTCATTCCCAGTGCACCCCAAGGCATGCTTAATTTCCACACTTAGTAATTCTGTGTATAAGTGCTAGTGGATTGATTAGTGATATCATGAGTATGGGACTCACTCAGAAGAAATAGGGAAATCAGGGTCATTTACTCCATTTCCTGTAAATATTCTTCCTACTTGGAAAATAGATTGGGACCACAGGCCTGGAAAAAGGAAGTACAGGCAGCAAGTTGAATTTGGACATTTTCTAAAATTCTTTTTTAAAGTTTACAAAGCTAAGTAGTAAATTGCAGGCTTTAAAGAGTTCTTCAGAAGGAAAAGAGATTGTTTCCCTCTATGGCTTGTATTACTTTCATTGACCAAGTCCACTCATAGCTCTGGGGTCTAATTCTAGAGACGGTCTTCTAGGCCAAACATGTTTGGAAGTGAAATTTAGAGATCTACTTTATGGATCTATTTTCATAAAGAATGCAATATAACATATCTGGGTAAAATCCCTTATCAATCCCTTACTGCCAAAATGACCAAACCCAAAGCTTTTGGCATTAGCAAAAAGTTCACTGAGAAATCTGATAGTAGCCTTAACAGCTTACTTTGCTAGCCTCAGATGCATGCAAAGGAGCCTTCATTTTCTGGCCACACATTATGGTACTTACACTGTCATCTTTTTACATATGCTACTTCCTGTGCCAGAAGTGCGTCCCTCCCCTCTTGGCCCAGGGCCTTCTTGCTGATAGAACAAGTTGGTGCTCATATCTTAAATACCAATTCAAATGTCATGTTTCTGTGAACCCTACTCTGATTTCCCAAAGTAGGCTGGTGGCTTCCTATTTAGTGTTTCCAGTTTACATTCCTATTATATCTATCACATTATATTGAAATGTCTTTGAACTCTTCCCAGTCACAAATTATGCCTTTAATGAAAGAAATAATACCGAGAACACAGAACTAATTTCACAAATGTGTGTTGAATAAATAAATACTTGCATGAATAAATGAATGGATGAATTAAAGGACATTAATAATCTGTTAAAACTTCAAAGCATATGTAACATTTTCTTAGGAAGGCATGAGTATAAACTAAACCTAATTTAGAATCTTGAAACAATTTATGTAAATCTAGTTAATTATAGAAATACTCTGAAGTTAATGTTCTGATTTTCTCCCTGACAGACAGGTTCATCTAACTGTGCTCTAAGTGCGATATGAAGCATAAATTAAATGTGATACTGCAAAATAAATAATCCTTTATGGTTCTGAGAACACTTTAATCAAAAGAATCCAAACAGAAAAAAATCTATAATCATTCATATGAAGGGGAAGCACTTCTGGCATTATACATTAAGGGATAGAATAAAATGGTAGATGAAAAAAAGAGCCAGTGTCACTGAGGAGACTTCTTTCAGGAAGGAATTGTGTTGCTATGCTTTGTTCTAGGGCTCTAGAAAGAGTACAACAATGAATGTTTTGCACTTTAGCTTGAAAGCAAACAAGATTTAGCTCCAGCCTATCTACATAAAAAATTATCTAAGATAATGATTATTTTCTATCCATAGATTTACCTTTTGAACTCTTCAGACCCAGGTCTGTTTACAAACCTAAGGATCTTCTGAATTAATCTACAAAACTAGAAAAAATAAACCCCTTGAATTGGCCTATAGTGATCAATAGTATTGATGACCTACTAATACATGCTGTACACTTTGCCATCTTTGTAGAACCAAGGGTTCTGCATGTCTCATCTGCCTATATCTTAGTAAGAAGACACTGGGATTTGAATGACTTTCTTAATGCTATATTATCATACCAGAGTATATGAAATATCTAAGGATTACAGATTTGGGAGAAATTGCTTTACTTGGAGGAAATTAAGGAATGAGGTAAAAGTGAAGGTTTTGGTTAAAAATTAGCAGGCATTCACCAGAGATGGATTGTAACTCCTCAGAGGAGAAATCAAATTGAAACTTTATACAAAATACAACATATTTGTAGAATTCAGATCAGCTACCTATTATCTATCTATCCTTTCTCATTTATTGATCAATTTTTCTTATTCAGCCAATTAACCAGATCACCAGCCAATCATTCATTCATTTATCTACCAATCTTTCCAGAAATGATTAAATTACATAAAAATATGCCTTAACATACAAAAAAATCACAGGTGCCCAAAGTCAATAGAAACTAAGAATTGATCCTCATTCAGAAGTTTACCATAGCAGGGTGATGGTGGAAAAACAGGGGGGAAAGACACCCTGTTACCAGGTACAAGGGTAGAGCAAAGCAGACAATCTGGCAAGAGTGTGGTACCTCAATGGTTTACACATGAAACCCTGCCATTAGCAGTATTGGAAACCACAGTGCCTAAAATAAAATGAAAAGTCAAAACAAAATCCTTAAGAAATAAACAACTTTTTAATGAACAGGGCATTAAAGTTAAATCTGGATTATTTCTCATGTTGTCATATTTTTTTCTTTATTTTATCACCCCTTTTAATCCAGGGCTCCCTTCACTCCCTCTCCCCCCTTCTTCCTTCCTTCCTTCCTTCCTTCCTTCCTTCCTTCCTTCCTTCCTTCCTTCCTTCCTTCCTTCTTTCCCTCCCTCCCTCCCTCCCTTCCTTCCTTCTTCCCTTCCTTCCATCCTTTCTTCCTTTCTTCCTTCCTTTCTTTTTTCTTTCTTCTTTCTTTTTCTTTCTTTCTTTCCTCCTGTAGCCAACAGTGCCAACCAAGACTTACTCCTGGCTCTACACTCAGGGATCATTCCTGATGGTGCTCAGAGGACCAGTTGTGGTTGGTGAGCCATGAGTAAGAGTCATGTCCCCTACTCAATGTACTATCCTTCTGCCTTTTTAGTTAATCCTTTTGCTATTTTTTTATCAACTGATTTTGTTACAGACTATCTTTCTTTTCTCTCACCAGTAAAACTGATATTGAATATCTAAAGATTATTTCTTGGACTTTGCTACTGATACCACTTTCATACTTTAGAGATTCTAAGCAATACTCTTTGCTTAGCTAAGTTGCAATCATTTGTTACTTTCAATTTCCACTATAAATCAATGTGCCTACTCAATTTCCTTTTCTCTTCTTCTTAAGGCAAAAATAATTAAAGGATAGAATTTCCTAACATCCACTGCCACCAATAAAGTGTACCCAAGGGAGCACAAGATTTAAAAGCTAGGATTTCAGATGTTTAGAACTCTCTACTTACCAGTAGATCACATTCATTTTAAGCACATGTTGAGCCCAAACAGAGAAAACCACCAAAGTGCACATTTAAAAAATGTTCAGAGTCACCATGTGGCATAGTAATGATCAAGTGGGGTGAGCTACTAGGTCTCTGACAAGCAGAATGTGACAGAAATCTGGTTTAGATGTTTCCTAAATGTCAAATTTTGCCAGTGGAGAAAAGGAATAAACACAAAATAAAAGACTCTTACTGCAGAGCTGCTAATTAAAACAATTCAGAGAACATAAATGCTAGAGTAATTCTGGAGACCCACCATATCAGGCTGGTTTCAATGCAAATGTAGCTTTTCCTTTTCTCCCTTCACTGGGAAGATATAATTAGCTCAGCTGCAGCAGGGTGGAGCCTGGAGGCAGTCATTTCCTGGGACGGCAGCTTTCCTAGGATGGAAGAACAGCTGCCACCCACCCCTTCTGACACAAATTCCACTGAGCTGTGACCTGCCTGCTTGCAAGCACTAGGAGCAGGAAACTCAGTACTGGGGCCTAAGGAGTAGGTTGGTTAAAGTGGGCAGATGGGATGGGCAGTTTAAGGAACCTTTCAGCCTAGAATCCTGGGACCCCAAGCTGAATGTTGTCTCTGGCTAGGAGTTCTGTAACTGCTTCATCTCCTCTCCTACTCCCAGAAGAATCTCCCTTTGCCAAAGCACAGTACACACATTTTTGCCCCCATACTAAATCCTGTAGATATGTAAAAGGCTAGCTTAGAGAGATTAAGATAGTTAGGCATCTGGCCAAAAAGAATGTTGTTCTTCCTCCTCTGATGATTATGAATTCTAAGCAATATTGTACGTGGAGGATAGTCAGGTTCTCAGTCTATGAGGCTGTGAGCCGCTGACAACCCACTATTTTTTCTCTCTTATTTCTTCTCGTTTTTTTTCTTTTTTTTGCTTTTTGAGTCACACCCCACGATGCACAGCGGTCATTCCTGACTCTTCACTCAGAAATTACTCCTGGCGGTGCTCAGAGGAACATATGGGATGCTGGGAATAGAACCTGGGTCAACCACATGCAAGGCGAACAAACCGCCCTGCCCACTATACTATCGCTTCAGCTCCTCTTCTCTTTTTCTTAATCCTTCTGGTGTCCCTGCTTTAGGCCTGTTCACCAGGGCCACCCTGGATGCCTATGAGACTAGATTTTGTTAAGAGTCATGTTAGAAATGTTACTCTTCAGTCTGTTGATTCTAGTCCAATCACTATTCCTCCGTACAAAATAACCATGGCCAACACAAAATTCAACTGCCATTATTATGACAGAAGGGAGAGTTGACATTTGAGATGATAGTCCACAGCAGCTAAAGCAGCCTCATGCCCCAGAGACTGATGCAGGTTGTTGAATAAGAGAAGGGATGAGTAAGGAAGAAAACTACTAAGACACTCAATAGAAATCCCAAGCTAGTAGCATTCCCATTCCCCAGCTTCTATGATAGAAGAGATAAGACACACAGGGAGAGAGAGAATATTAGTGCTATTCATATAAATGACCCAACAGATGGATAATAAATATAAAAAGCAATTGTGGTTGGAGACATAACCCACCTCAAGGGGCATTGCAGTTTACATGCAAAAGTGAAACCACCAGGAGTGATCCTTGAGTACAGAGTCAGGTAGAAGCCTTGAGCACTGTGGGGTGTGGCCCCCAAACATAAAATTTTCTTAAAATTGAGGTGACATGGTTAAAATAGTGCTAGTGTTTATGCTTTTGGTGTAAAACTTAATTGCACCTACTCTACAATTAGAGTGCCAAAGAACCTTTACCATGTCTTCATGTCACTTCTAGTCTAACACTTTCCTCTCCATTCCCAGGCCTCTCCCCACCTCAGTTCTCTTGTCAAAGCCCATGGTTTTCATTGGATACTTTCTTTAATTACGTAGCTTTAAAAATAGTCTATATCAAGGGCTTGAAGAGAAGTGGGTTTTGAGATACTGGTGGCAGAAATGAATAAACTGGTGGTGGGTGTGGTATTAGAATGATGTATGCAGGAAACAAGCATCAACAGTATTGCAAATCACAGTGCCTTAATAAATTTTATATAGAGAAGAAGAACCTTTATTAACAGACCAGAAGCAACCAGTGGCGATGAGGGTGTTGTGAGAAATGAACAGTCATTTACTGTTGGTGAAATCTTCATCTGACTCAGCTGCTATGGAGAACAGTACAGAGACTTCCCAAGAAGTTAAACACAGTTTCCCTTTGACCCAGGGATTCTATGTATTGGCCTCTACCCCAAGAACATATAAGCATCAGTTTTAAGCCGATTCATGTATACCTCTATTCCCTGCAGCATTATTTACAATACCCAAGATTCAGATACAAGCCAAACATCCAATAATAGTTGAATGGATCTCTCTCTGTCTTTCATTCTCTCTCTCTCTCTCTCTCACACACACACATACACACAGAGCTGCTACTAAACTATGACAAAAGATGAAACCTTGTTTTCATCTTTCATAAGGTATCATAGTAAGATAAATAAGAGGTAAAATAACAAATATCAGAAAATCTCACTCACTTTTTAATTCTTACATAATCATATATAATACTGATTATATATGATCTTCTGCCTCTGTGTGCAAAGATTTTTAATTAACATGATATCAATATACTGAGGCATAAACCTATAAGTGGAATGTTGGGATTACAGGATAACTGTGTCTTGAATATTTTGAGGAACTGCTAAACTGTATTGCAAAATAGTGTTACCCTGTCAGTTAATAGCTTGGAGAGATTGTATGAACCTTTAAGTTTTTCTAAATTTCTGTTATCACTTGTTATTCTCTAGCTGTGTGCTATAGTCATCCCACAAAGAGTATTGGTATCTCACTCTGGTTTTGACGTAGCATTTCACGAGTGATTAATGCCCGTGAGCATGACCATGTCTCCATATTCTATTCAAATTACTTGCCTAGATCTTATTGAGAATTCTCTTATTGATGAACTTCTCTATCTTTCACTTTGATATTTTTTTAGTGACAGTAGAATAGAACGTTGGGTTCTGCGTACTTTGATCTGACTTTGAACATAAAACATAACTTTATTGATTTGAATAGTGATAATCTGAACACATTTATTAAGCATTTACTTTGTTTTAGCTGTCGATAATTCCATATTAATGTCTAGCTATAGAGAAAGTAGATGTTTGGTTTACAATTTTTTTCTCTTCAGCTTTCCACAAAATAAGAGAATATTTTCCTTGGGGAATAATCTATATGTAATTTTTTTTCTCCTGAGATAAGGAAATACCCCACTTCCCTGGCTTGTCCAATAGTAAGTTAAAACTTCTATGGTTTAGATATTAAAACAACTTTGTTATGTTACTTAGACCAAGTAATAAAAAGCTTCACACCTGTTTATTTAGGGCAGTGCTCAGGGGATGCACTCAGAGACCCTTAGGGAAGTATGGAGTCAGGATTGGAGTGACCCCCCCCCCACACACACACACAGTGAAGCACACACTAGCCCTCTAGGCTATTCCCCAGGTCCCCAGGAAACTCCATTTTCAACACTCAAGTTTTGTGTTTCCTACAAATAAATCTCTGAGAACTCTTTTCAGCTTGTTCACCTCATTTCTTCCTGTGATAGAAAATGTGAATACTTACCAAACTGACAAAAAAAATTCACAATCACTGAAGACAATTCTGGAAGATAATGTGTACATTTTCTTAAACAATTGCAGAAAAGCTGATTTGTCTAAAGAGTATGGAAAATGATTTAAGAAGCTTCCTCCTTAAAAATACATCAAAAAGAAAGGAAAGGTGACAACAAACATTTGTTTATGTTACCAATGCTCAGTTTATTTATACTTCTTAGGCCCTTAGGCTGACCATACTCCATGCCGGGCTGTGGGGCGGGTGGGAGCCCTCTCCACCCCAAGGGACCCAGCCCCAGCAGCTGACCTCTACTACCCAACCACCACCATACTCCAGGCTGCTTTCCAGACACATTATAAGACACTTCCTACCCATTTTCCACAATTACTACACCATATCTGGTGGGGTTCAGACAGTAGGCAACAAATCATAGCAAGAAATATATACCTCTAGGAGAGCCCACCAAACTACCGAGAGTATCCTGCCCACATGGGCAGAGCCTGACAAGCTTCCCGTGGTGTATTCGATATGCCAAATACAATATCAACAACAGGTCTCATTCCCCTGACCATTAAGCAGCCTCCAATAATTGAGAAAAGACAAGTAAGAAGAGGCTGCTAAAATCTCAGGGCTGGGAGGAATAGAGATGTTATTGGTGCCCGCTCGAGAATTCGGCAATCAATGGGATGACTGTGATACAGGCCCTTAGGCTAAATACTTGCAGCATCACGAATCACGAATCAGGATCATCCTGTTATTCATCGATTGCCTCGAGCAGGCCCCAGTAACGTCTCCTTCATCCTAGCCCTGAGATTATATTCAAGGCTCTTTAGGAGAATGAGACCCATCATTGTTACTGGTATTTGGCATATTGGGTACACTATGGGGAGATTGCCAGACTTCGCCATGTGGGCAGGCTACATTCGGTAGCCTGCCAGTTTGTCCAAAGTAGGAATGAGATAATAAGATGTCATAATAAGATGTCACACCCACCAACTGGCCCCCTGGCGCCATGCAATCCCATCAATGGCCTTGACCCAGAGACTATAAAAACCAGCTCCCGGAAGAGAACAGTGCAGTCTCCTGCCCCTGCGCCTGGCAGCCCTCGCTGGGGCCCCTTGGAGTGGAGCGGGTTGAGCTTTCCTCCCTGCCAGGGCTCCAGCAGCCAAAGACCTCCAGGACCAGCCACCACCATGCTGAGACCACTCTCCGCACACATGAAGGTACTGGCAGAGGGACAAAGTCATGCGGGTCCCGGGGCCGAGATCTCCAAGCCTACTCGGATTGGGGCCGGGCATCCTCAACCCAGATCCTCCAAATTCCAGTAGGAGGGGGTCACACCCACCAACTGGCCCCCCGGCGCCATGTAATCCCATCAACGGCCAAGACCCAGAGACTATAAAAACCAGCTCCCAGAACCGCGCGGCCGCGAATGCAGCACTTGCAGCATATTTATTCCTTTCCTTTTTATATTCTTTTATAGTCTTCCCACTGAAAAAAGTAACAAAGAAAATCAGAGCGTTTGTGGTGATCCAACACCATTCCCAATCTTCCCTTTAGACTATCATGACTTCAGGTTTCAAAACATAGTCCTTTTCTCTCATAGCCAAGTTCCAAAATTTCTGTTAACAAATCAAATAGCCCAAGGGCCCCAATTCTGAAGCAAGAGGTCTGGGATTTTAATGACTCTTCTAACTCTAACCATCAGTGCTTTTAGGGTGGACTCTGGCTGAAACCCCGCAGGTACAGACAGAATAAAGTCTGTTAGATCACACCAAGACAGTCATCAGTTACTCCATTGTCAACTGAGACATTCTGAGTGGGATTTGCCAAGTCTAGCACACTGCTATTTATAGGAATATGCTGATCTGAGGTCAAGCCTCCAAGCTCCAGATATAATTTTTACAAATCAAATTCAAACCTCAAAAATCTTTAATCTCATACCCACCAGGAATTCTCCCTCTGCCTTCATTCTGCACCTTAACCCAGTTCCCTGAGGTGTTCTTGGGAGAATTATCATGCTCTCTGAGAGAATGTGAAATGTGATGTACAGTAACTTCAGAGAGATATAGAAAAAGCACATTGGGCACTGTGGACTGGATTGTGTTCCTTCAAAATTCATACATAGAAACATTAACCTCCAGTATCTCACATATAGCTTTTTTTAAAAAATAGTTTCTCTAAGGGGGTAATTATGTTACTGTGAGACTATTTGGGTATTTTCTAATCCAATTTGGTTGTTGCCTTATAAGGAGAGGAAGGTCTTGTTTGTCTGCTGTTATGGTAGCTATCCTACAAAAAGTGATCATTTTCAAGGGGACTAGGGTCAACTCTCAATCATATATTGCTCAGAGATGTCAGTCAGATGAGAAACCATCAGGGCCACATAGTGCTGGGAATTGAATGCAAAGCCTTCACATGGCAGGTGGCATGTATGTGTTCTGCCACTTGAGCTATTTCCTTGACTCTAAGAAAAAATGTTATACTGAGACACACTAGAAATGCCAGAACACAGGAAAAAGAATGGATGAAAACTCAAC
Source organism: Sorex fumeus (assembly GCF_029834395.1). NCBI lineage: Eukaryota > Metazoa > Chordata > Mammalia > Eulipotyphla > Soricidae > Sorex > Sorex fumeus. Next base: position 10,375,388 of record NW_026606103.1, read on the forward strand.
TAATTGCTCTCTACTGGCCAAAGGGGGAACGCTAAGAACAAGTCAGGCCTACCCACGTCATCTCAGAAGTTTTTAAAAAAATTTTCATTGGTGAATCACTATGGGGTACAGTTACAGACTTACAAACTTTCGTGCTTGCATTTCAGTCATACAATGGTCGAGTACCTATCCCTCCACCAGTGCCCATTTTCCACCACCAACGGTTTCAGCATCCCTCCCACCTACCCTGTCCCATACCCTTCACCCCATCCTGCCTCTGTGGCAGGGTATTCCCTTTTATTCTCTCTCTCCTTTTGGGTGTTGTGGTTTGCAGTAGAGGTATTAAGTGGCCATTATGTTTGGTCTATAGTCTACTTTCAGCCCCCATCCCATCCTGAACGGGCCCTCCTAGCACCCTTTACTTTGTGGTCCTTTCTCTACCTGAGCTGCCTTTTCCCCCCAGCATGTGAGGATGGCTTCTAAGCTGTGGAGTAATCCTCCTGGTACTTATCTCTACTGTTCTTAGGTGTTAATTTCCCATTCTGTTACTTTATATTCCACAAATGAGTGCAATCTTTCTATGTCTGTCCCTCTCTTTCTGACTCATTTCACTTAACATGATACTTTCTATGATGATCCACTATGCAAATTTCATGACTTCATCTTTTTCTAATGGCTGCATAGTATTCCATCGTGTAGATGTACCAAAGTTTCTTTAACCAGTCATTTGTTTTCGGGCACTTAATTTTTTTTTCCAGATTCTGGCTATTGTAAACAGTGCTGCATTGAACAGAGAAGTGCAGATGTGATTTCTACTATACTTTTTTGCATCTCTGGGATATATTCCCAGAAGTTGTATTGCTTATCTCAGACTTTTAGCCTGAAGGACTGTGAGAAAATTTGATTCTGTTTTTAAAGCCTGTTAGTAACATGATGACTTCCACTGCAGTTGTGCAGATTGATACAGTGAGAGACTCCACAGGAAAAAGGCTCCTGAGTATGCCGAGGACACATTACTCACCCTGTAGTAGTCAGTGCTGTACACATCCCGGGACATGCCAAAGTCCCCAATTTTCACCAGTAGGTTCTCCCCGACCAGGCAGTTCCGGGTGGCCAGGTCTCGGTGTACAAAGTGCTGGGATGCCAGGTAGACCATGCCAGCGGCGATCTGCTGGGCAATGTGCAGCATCTGAGACTGAGTCAGCTCTGTTGGGGGGTTGCCCTCAGCCATGAGCACAGCGTCAGGTCCATGCGCCCTGGAAAGAAGTGAACAACAGAAGTTGCTGTTGAAGTTTGGGTCTCACTTCATGGGTATAGTGATGCCAAAATGTTGTCAGACTAAGACAGAGAATAGAGAGATGCTTTGCCCACAGCTGAACCTTGAAACATGTTGACTTCATTTACAGAGTTTAGAATACCCAGGCCCCATGGGTCTGCATGTTGACCCCCTGAATACACAGACAGGCACATATTTTAGGTGTTCTGGAATATGCTGCAGGTTGTCAAGCATTGGTCAATGTCCCTGGCCCTGAGAAGCTGTTAATGTCTGTTTCTTAAAAAAAAAAGTAATAATAATCCAAAAGCAAACCATGGGGGTGGGGTCGAGTTGGGCTCTCCTAAAGGGACAAGGTATAATGTCATTCCAGCAAGCTAAATGCTCCTCTCAGATCTTGCAGCCCTCCAGAGCTGACACCCTGTTCCCCATGCTCCCCAACCCCCCAATCCCTGGACAGCCCTTTCCCACCTGTTCTTTGACAGTCTGTTTTCCAACCTACTTCTCTATCATTTAAGCTCAATTTAGTCAAAATCTGAGGGCAACCTTCGCCCGGAAATTGCCCCCTGCCTGCTTGACTCCCCTTCTAGGTCCCACCACTTCTAGGTCCCACCACTTCTAGGTCCATGCCACATAGGAGAATGCTTGTGGATCGCCACACATTTATTCCCTTAAGGGGATGATTTTATTCTGTACACATCAGAAGGAATGGTATTGCCCATCACCTTTTCCTTCTAACTATACTCTAGTCTTTTCCCAGCAGTGTGGGGACTTTTGCATCACAGGGGAATATGCTCTTCCTAGAGAGATAAGCATCTCCATCTCCTATAGTACCTGCAGCCAATATGACAGCATGGCTGTGAGTGAGCCTGCTTCTAAAGGCCTGAGACAGAAGCACAGGGCAGGAAGTAAAGGTATTCTTTGCTAGGGACAAGGGACCTCCCAAGACAAATAAGGCAGGCCTCCTTTGGGACACGTTTTAACTGTCTCCATCCCACAGTTTAAATATTTCTACAAAATTTTCTGTTCTTCCTGAGAAAGGGAAGTTAATGATTCTCCAAGACCAAAAATTCTGCCTAGAGCTTAGGTTCACTTGAGATTATGAGATAATGGGCAATACCAGAGTAAATGGTCAACTAGATAACCCAAAATACCTAAACCAGCCCAACCACTCAGTAATATCCTTGTATTCTCTGTAACATTCTTGTCACTTGACAAGTTAACATAAAAACCCAATCTTCCTGTTAAAAAACATAAAATGAGTCAGACTTAATTTAATCCTATATTAAATTCCTCCCCACATGGGGAGTTTCTTTCTCTCCTACTTTTCAGTGAAATTTTCTGTTTAGTAACTCTGAGTCTTAACATCTTTATTACTCAATTTTTTCATTCTTAAAATTATTTAAGAGCCTGGGAACATGGATGAACATGAGATTCACTGTCATTGCTCCTGCATCGCTTCCAGTTCAAAATATTGGATGTAACCATTCCTGGGGAAGAACTTCCTGTGTTCCTCTAAGTCTTAGATCATTTGGTTTCCACTTAACTCAGAGTCTTCAGCCCCTTCCTGTAGCATTCAAGTAATTATACTAGGAAAGTTCTTTTTGGGTGTGGGTGTAGGTATATGTTGGGGGTGAGAGGAAGAGGGAAGTATGTAAACTCAAAATCTCTCAGTGGAGGTATAAAGACTTGCAGTACAGTGACAAAGATCCTGTATCTCAGAACTGAGTTTCCATAGTACCCATGATATCAGCATAGCTCTAGAACTTGGGGTGGGGGTTGCGGGGGTCCTTATTTTATAAAGTGGAGTTTCTATCTGTGACTTCCCTAAGATTTCTGAGATTGTTCTGCACCATGAGTTGTACCTTTTCACAGGAGTCATAGAGAGAGGTCTGCAAACAATGGTCCTCTTCAAACAAGAGAAGGCCAGATGGAAGGCGAGTGGGGAACTCTGGCCTGTGGCGGGACTCTCAGGGACATGCAGTTTTCATGTCAACAAAGTCCATTGAAGCTCAACCTAGTTCATGTCTAGCACTAGGGGAAGGTGAAAATGAGAATGTTTTCAATCATCATGAGACAAAGCTCTTACTGTGCTCTCAGCAGGCGTGGAAGGATACTGAGAAATTCAGAAGTTTTCAGAGACTTAAAGTCAGAAGGAGATCTTCATTGATTTAATTTGGAGTGAATGAAAGAAGCTGTTGACTTGCTGCTGTACAAGACAGCAGATCTCTTCTGAAGGAGTTCTTAAGGGAAAGATACTAAAGCCAACATAACAGTCTTACTTTGTCCTGAAGGACTTGGAAGTTGAAAGCCATTTCACCTCTTCCAGGACCTTCAAAGGGGACAAACTGCCTTTAGCACCCTGGAGTTGGGAGGTGTGATTTTATTTCTTCAATTGTAAAGTGTTAATGATGACACTAACAGCTTAGTTTTATGCAAATTGAAACCTTTGAAATGCCTAGAAATACAATATGTATTAGCTACTATTCATTGAAAAGCCATATCTAGCTTCCCCTCTTTGGAAGAGAATTCTAAAGAGACTATAAGAGTTAAAACTCTAATCTCCTTGAGAACAAGATGTACATTTTAATGCTCACTTCTCACCTAGGCCTTCTCCATGTTGTTATTCAACATATGACTTCTGGGTGAATGAAACAATCAGAAAGACAACCTCTATCCTCATAAATAGTGTTAGATCCCCTTCTAGGGAGAACCACTGCAGTTTACCACACTTAATTGTGCCTAAGAACCTGATTCATGGCAAGAAAAACATCTTGTTCTCTGGGTTCAACTGATTTTGAAATTGGTCATGGGGTTCTAATTGCTCCATGCTGTGTGCAAGGTGCAAGGGAGAATCGGGCACCTACTCTCTCTGAAAGGCAAGGAGAGGTAAAGGTTACATGAGGTGAAAGTAAAAGGAAGAACTCTCTCTCTCTCTCTCTCTCTCTCTCTCACACACACACACACATACTATCAGCTCACAGAAGGATTTATTTACTTCAAAATAAATTTCTTTGGATTCATTAGGGAAGTAGACTACACTATAGGAATCAGGGAAAAATGTTTCTCTTATGAGCATTAGACCTTAACCAAATTCAGCTTCTTTTAGATATGACAAAAAATGTGCAAAAAAATACCATCATCCTTTCTCCTCTCACCTACAAGAAAAATTTTGTTGTCATCAGATAACACATTAGGATAACTGTTTCTGAATACCATAAATTGACTACGCATTCCCAGTCTTGCCAAATTTGTTATTCATACACACAAAGCAGAAAATAGGGACCATTCCAGCAAAGAATAAAATTGGGTATGCATTTATGAGACAGAGAGTGGTAAAAATTATCTAGATGATACAAAATACTTCTCAATAACCTTTCTAAACCTGGCACTATGATCGTCCATTTCCACTGTTCATGCAGTGATAAGACTAACTTGTTACTTAAACGACACAGTTTCAGAATCTTCTAGTGGCTGCAAGAAGCTACTAGGGCTGAACCATTCGGTGTCCAGAGATGCCAGAGGAGAAATGTCTAGATCTTATCATACCACAAAACATGTGACAAAGTCCCTCAACCAAAATAAAGAGGAAAATGTGTTAGAGAAGAAGGTTGTAGGGAGAAATCTATTCCTGACACTAGTCCTTCAGATGGATAAATATTATTCACATCTGCTTTATAGGTGAGGTAACATCAAAGAAATGCAACCATTTTGACTCCAACACTTTCCTGTTTCTCCTAAATGATAATATCTATCAAGATATCAAAGGGAGTGGGATATAGTATTACAGAGGGTAGTACAGAGGGTAAGGTGTTTGCCTTGCACATTTCTGATCCAGGACTGATTCCTGAAATCCCATATAATCCCCTGAGCACCATCAGGAGTGATTCCTGAGTGCAGAGCCAGGAGTAAGTTCTTCACATCACTGGGTGTGACCCCCAAAAAAGATATCACTGAAGTACATATGCTAATATTCCAACAATAAGAGACAATACTATTTCAAAGAAAACAGTTTTAGAGGTAGTTGCAACTTGGAGAGAATCTCCCCATGATGACTGCAGCACTGAGGGTATTGAGGGGAAATGAACTGGAGATCCATGTGAAGGACACAAATTGGTGATGTAGAGCAAGAAGTGTCTATCACCCCAGGCCCTCACAACTGCTCCTGGTCTTTTTTAAACTCTGTTATTTTGTTTTGTTTGGGGGGCCACATCCAGAGGTGCTCAGGGCTTATTCATGGCTCTGTGCTCAGGGATTATTCCTAGTGAGCTCGAGGTCCATGTGGGGTGCTGGGAATTGAAACTGGGTTGGCTGTGTGCAAGGTAGAAAGCTCTGCCCACTTTAATTTACTATTGCTCGGGCCATCGCTCCTTGTCTTAAATGTATGGCTTTTATTTGTCTTTCCTTATTGCAGGTAAAAGCATTCAGGATTTTTTGTCAAGAGGTGCTTGAGTCAGCCGTGCATTCTTACTCTTGATAGCTACAGGACAGGAGGGACATTTACTATGATCCATAGTGGGTGTCCGTGACAACGAACTTCCTCTATCAAATTCAACTCTTCCTGTAATTTCTACAACTGAGGCAGTTAATTTATTAGCAGAAATAATCACTAGAAGCTTCAGTTCATTGAACACTTTGCGTTCACTCCAATGATAAGACATTTCTATATTCAATCTTATTCAGACCTCCCTGCCTTGCTACATCAATATTCAGCTGAACAAACTGAAAGACTTATCTAAGCACACTCAGCTAAGAACTGCCGGAGTCAATATTTCACTTTCTCTTTTTCAAGAGACCAGCAAACTTAGTTTATTTCCTTTGATTCATTCTCTCCTGAAAGGCTCTGCTATAATCTCTTTTATATGGGGAGTCATCCTCACAGTTGTAAAGTAACTTTATTGTTTCCCCAGGTGATGTCCATACCAAATTGTCTCTCACTGACTTTAGCTCACAGCTTCCTCTAAGCCCTGGTATGTATCACCTGAGAAAGGCAACTTTCTAAGATGCCACCATTGACCAGAGCCCAACCAGATTTATGCTAGGCCACTTAAATCCTATTTAAAGACCGAACACATCCTTTCTATGGATTATATATTCCCCATAAGGCCTTGCCTTGCTGCATGCTAGCAACCCTGCACTCCACAAGCTCATCATACCAACCCATGGCCCTGAGTCTTTCGTGTTCCCCTCAGATATATCTGACCAGGTTTTTCTAATGCTTCTGATTTTTGAAGTATGTTCATTTTATTGATTCCTCTGGTCTACTAATCTCCTGAGTTTTTTTCTGTCTTCAGAATAAAGTTCAAAAAGGTATCTTCAGAACCTCAGACCTTCTAGCTCTTTTTCTTTCTCTTCCTGCTCTTCTATTGTCTTAAAAAAATTCAGCATCTGAAGTTAACTCTAATGATGGGAACTGCATACATAGCAAAATAATGTGTATTAAAAAGCTGTGGAAAACAGAAAAAAAAACCTTTTACTATGACCCTTGATGCCTTAGTTAGTATTGTTGTCTTTGTCCTAAAGAATGTTCTCTTATCTGCCTGGCAAACTCCTGAGGATCCACTAACACTCCTCTCCTGAATGCACATATCACATGACATTTAATTTAACAAATAATCAATACAGTTGAAAATGAGTTGAACCATTAGCACCACACTATGAGGTTAGTTGGGTGAGGAGCTGGAGCAATTCCTTTCTCTATGAAATACAAGGGTGGAATGCAACAGTGACAGCAGTAGGCCAGCCTGTTTCAGATAATAAGTTTTCCACTCTTCTCTCTCTGACCTAATATGAGAACAATAAAAGCCCACCCCCACCTCCCATCTGATAGACTCTAAAGACTGTACCTGAGGAACTTGTTGAGGTCCCCATGTTTCATGTACTCAAAGACCATAATGAGGGGGTCCCCCTCTACGCAGACACCATAGAACTTGACGATGTGTTCATGCTGGAGGTTGGTCAACAGCTCGGCCTCGCGGTGAAAATCTTTGCGCGCATTGTCACTGGCGTCTTTTAGAGTCTGAAGGAAGGGACAGAAACATGAGAAACTCAACATTAAATAGATGATGTGAAAACATCTAAAATGGAGGACAGCAAAAGGAAAGTTCTGCCAAGAAGGAATTACCAGTGTGGGCTCTGAGGTTCCTCAAGGGAAGGAAATTCATCTCCCTTATTACACAGAATATTAGTAAATGGCCAAGTTCCTGAGGAAACAAAGTTAATCTTAATCACTGAGGAAAAGTGTCCTATAAGGATGCTTTCCAGCTGGAAGCACTTACACAGATGTTCTCTCATTAAACCTTAGACAGAAGCCTTTTAGAGTCTGTCTTTCTCACCCTCATCTGAACACATGGCATTTTCTCAATTTCTGAGACCAATTGTGGTTTTTATGTGTTGTTCACTTTTGCTCATATAACTCTATAAATATCATATATGACAGAAATGTTCAGTATAAAGAAGAGCATAAATGAATGCTCATGCACCCAACTTTCAACAGATATCATTTTACAGTTCTAATCTGCCACACTCTACAAAGCCTTTTCCAATTTGTCTACACACATAGCTGTCCAGTGAGCTACAAGATGGTTGTTCACATGCCACCAAGAGGAAACCACACAGCATTCCAGCCAAGTTCTAGTGCCTTTAGCTCTTGATTCACTTGCAGGAAAATTGGGTGATATTTTATTTCACACACAGTGAGTATTTGGCTGGCTTTTGTCCTGCACCAGGAACCATGTTGTTACCAAGAAGACATAAATCCAAATTCAAGGCACACATCCTCAGGTATTACAAGTAAATAGAGAAGTAAGTTACATGTACAACTAATGTAATTCAAGTTCAGAATGCAATACTCTGGATAAACTGGCTCTCCTAAATTTTTATTCAGTTTGTTATATTAGATGTATCTGCTTCGTAGGCTAATTTCTGTTGATATATTTTAAAGTCTGGTCATAGAATACTGTTGTTTGCTGATCTCAATCTCTGTCTCTCTCTCCCGCTCTCTCCTCTCTCTTTCTCTCTCTCTCTTTCTCTCTCTCTCTCTCTCATTCTTTCTCTCCCCCTCTCCCTTTTTGTCTGTTTTTGGGCTTTGGGGGTCACAGTGAGCAGTGCTCAGAGGCAATTCTGGCTCTGCGCTCAGGAATTACTCCAGGTGGTGCTTAGGGATCATATGGGATGCCAGGGATCGAAACCAGGTCTGCCATGTGCAAAGCAAATTCCCTACTCACTGTACTATTGCCCCTGCCTAAAATCACCACTGGCTCTGCTTCAAAGTGAGTAAATTTAGGCCACTCAGTGCTCAGAGAAATGATTTGACAGAAATGACAGAAATGCTTTGTTCATAAAGCTTTATAAATGCAGATGCTGTTGAAACCGCATTTTTCTTTATTTAATAACCAAAGTGATGGAGAACCTGGGATCTGAGACTCTGTTCCATTAAAGTTCTAAAAACTGGAATTATCCCTATTCCCACTAAACTACTTTCATCCTGGCTGCAGAAGGAAGAGTGGAACATTTATCTTTGTGACTTATTTAGAAGAATTTTATCCACATTAATGTTTTTAACATTCACTCACTGCTCTTTTTTGGTGAATTTTCAAGTAGAAAAATAGCAGATGAGGCAAAAAGGTAAATATCGCCCCCCAAAAATGGAAATAATTCCCTGTCTTTACCTGATCTCAGAAAACAAAACAAATCACTGGGCATTTTTCACACTTGACCTTGCATTCTGTGCACTTTCACTACTTCTTCTGATGACAGAAATGCTTTCTGCTCGTTAATCTGTTTACCATTAACTACCCAATCCAGTGTTGAACACTAAAAGATTTCCCAATGCATTCAATCTTTTGTTTATTTGTTTGTTTGTTTGGTGGTCACACCTGGCGATGCTCAGGGGTTACTTCTGGCTCTGCACTCAGAAATCATTCCTGGTGGTGCTCAGGGTACAAATGGGATGCCCAGGCTTAAACTCAAGTCCACTGTGTACAAGGCAAATACCCTACCCACTGTACTATTGTTCTGGACCCAGATACAAAGGGCTGGAGTGATAGCACAACGATAGGGCATTTGCGTTGCATGTGGCTGACTCAACCAACCCGGGTTTGATTCTTCCACCCCTCTCGGAGAGCCCGGCAAGCTACCGAGAGTATCTCGCCTTCATGGCAAAGCCTGCCAAGCTACCCGTGATGTATTCTATATGCCAAACACAGTAACAACAAGTCTCACAATGAAGACATTACTGGGCCCTCTCAAGCAAATCGACGAACAACGGCAGGACAGTGCTACAGTGCAGTTCTAAAAGAAATGAAAAATAAGTCCTCATTTGGAAAGATAGGCCAGCAATTTAAGTGAGAAATGGAAACAAAAGGAAGGTTAGGGGAATAAGTGGGAGCATAGGTGGAGGGCTTGCTTCCTAGTGCATGTTCTCCCTGAAAATTGGTCCTACAATTGCATTAGCCTTGCATCAAAAAGCAATTGGAAGCAACAATGGAGGTTCTATGTTCAGCCTTTCTGAACTCTAGTTTCTGCCTCTATAGAATGAAGATCGCAATATGATATGTTTTACAGAGGGTCTGCATAAGTCTGTAGGTTGTAATGCCTCCCAGGTCCCTGGTAAAAGATGATATTTCAACAGTTTGAATTTGAAAGCCTGACTAGATTTGCAGACAAATTGTAGAAAGGTCAAAAAACAGTTGGTCACCCAGTGATTGAGAAAAACTGAGATAAGGCATCTGATCCCTCCCCAACCCCTACTCCACTGCAAGGCATGAGATCCTCATGCTCCTCAGTCAGCTACTCTTACCCTCCCACCAGTTCTGGAAACCTATAACATCTATTCGAGATCTTTTTTCTTTATGCAGAGTCTTTTCTCAGTGTCCAAATCAGCTCATTTTGGACCATATTTAACAGGAAGAAGGCAGTTGACACTTTTAGGTTTTCTATTACATGATGAGAACAAATTCTGTTCTCATTAGCTGGGTGGGGCAGAGCCATAGAATAGAGTAAAAGAAAAGAATTTTGGGACGGGGGAGACAGACTAGAAGTGCTAGGAAGCATCTAATATTCCCATTTCCCAAAAGCAAAACACAAAGAGAAGAGATTCTACTTTGTACAGTGTTAAAGTGCTTCAGTAAAAGTTTTGAACTGAAGAGAGAAAATTTCTCTATTCATGAGACAAATTCATCTCACAAGACTGGCGTTATCATATATGCCTGTCTATTTTTGCATGTTGGGCCCTTTTTCTATATTATGATTCAATTCTATTTTGAGCAATTCCAAAAATATGGCAGAACAAGTTGGTAAAAAATCAGCTTTTTGAATTTGGCACTCTAAGGACAAATTTTTGTAAGGGTAGAACTATAGCCAGAGAGCAATCAGAAGCTGGAAAAATTGGACTATCAATCTTGTTTATAAAAAGCATCTCTGTTTTAGAATCATGACTAATTGTCATTATACTCAGTAAGGGAAACTTGGATAGTTCCTTGGCAATGGACATGGGGGGGATTTTTTTTTCTAACAGACATTTCACTCCACTTGTTTCATTCGAATAGGCACATTTCCCTTATAACTGAACATTGCTATTTTCTCATTCCTGGTGTCTCTGCCTTATAGCTCCATTTCTTCTTATTCCTGATGATTTTCCTGACACTCCCAAACTGTCTTCCTTCCTAAAGACATTCACTAGGGTGTGATCTCATGAAGATTTAAAATGAGTTATTGCCAGTAGTTCATATTGCTTCAGAATTAGAATGGAAATTTAAAAAGCATAAAATAAACTAAAGCACAAACCTGAGAAAGTTTTGAAGGTAAAATAAAAGCAAAAGACAAACAGAATCCATAATTCATCAGAAAAATGTTAAAACAAATGAGAAGCTATAAAAAAACAAGCAAGCTTTATAATTCATTGGTATGATTGGATGTTGGAGAATATGAAAACTGATTATTTCTCCTAAAGCATATTTACTTTCAGCTTCAAAAGTAAAGATGCTTTAGGATACAAATTATCATTTTAAAATTTCTGGTTTTATGTTTTTCTTATACTTAAAATGCTTTTTAGAAACCATAGAAATAAAGGTAAGGTTAAATGTTTAAAGAGAAGAAACTATTACAACAGAGCTCACTCTACCCAATGCTTGTTACTGTTTGCTGTAGAGAACGATGAGTAAACTCTCATACAGGATATAAGAACTCGAGACTCAGAGAGTATCACTCTTTGTATACGTGTGTCTGAAATCTTTGAGGTTAGGATCACTGAGTTTGCACTTATTAATATTTGAATCTATTTTCTCTTCTCATATCTCCCACACCTGCACTATACAATCCAGTTAGCCAACAAGCACATGTAGCTAGTGATTATTTAAAAAATAATTACTTTAACTTGAGACATGCTGAAGGGAAAAATGCTTGGTTTTTTTTTTGAAAGCAAGTTTTGACTTAAATATTTCTTTTTTTAAAATATAAATATGTTGAAATATTCCTATTTGAGATATTCTGAGATAAAACATGAAGTTAGTGCTCCTCTTTATGTTTATTTGCAGTGCAGATTAGAAAAATCTTAAGATAAAATTATATGACTTGAATTTATAATCCTTATTACACTTCTGTTGGAAACACTGTCCTATTAAAAGCTACTTCAATCAGCCATTAAAGGGCCAGACTCTTCTTGAAATTGTTATAAAACACACTACACTAAAACAGAAGGAAGATAACCTTCTTATAAGGTAATGACTAACCAAATATTTTAAGCAACCATAGTTACAGGGCTGCTTAAGAAATTTTACTAAGGGATTGGAGCCATAGCATAGCGCATAGGGCATCTGCCTTGCACGCAGCCAACCCAGGTTTGATTCCCAGCATACCATACAGTTCCCTGAGCACTGCCAGGAGTGATTCCTGAGTGTAGAGCCAGGAGTAACCCATGTAGTGGGTTTGACCCATAAAGGGAAAAAATAATAAATTCTTCTAAATAAAGTTATAGAAGACTTTTGCAAAATTCTTATTATTAAGCAAACTAGTCAAGGTTGTTTTTAAAAAGACTAATAATAGAAAAAGATCACATGAAAATTAAGAAAAGTAACTCGCCACTCGCCATTGCCATGCCACTGGACTCCACACCAGGATGTTACAATTTAGGCGCTCCAGAGCGGGGGGGCGGGGGGGGGCGGTGAGAGGCCTCCCTCCAGAACCTGACTACCACCATGCTCACGGCCACTCCCCACATGCACAAGTGAAACTATTCCTGGACAGTGCAGCAGCATTTGAAACACTATATGGCACACCCTACACATTTTCCAAGAGTACCACAGCACATATGATGGCGTTCAAATACTAGGCAACCAATCATAGAGGAAAATATATATCTATGTATATATATTTATTTATATATATGTGTGTGTATTTACAGGGGATGGTGCAATAGCACTGTGGGTAGGACTTGCCTTTTGCATGCGGCTGACACAGCCAACCCAGGTTTGATTCCTCACCCCTCTCGGAGAGCCTGGCAAGCTTCCGAGAGTATCTCGCCTGCACGGCAAAGCCTGGCAAGCTACCCATGACGTATTTGATATGCCAAACCCAGTAACAATAAGTCTCACAATGGAGACATTACTGGGCCCACTTGAGCAAAATCAATGAACAATGGGAGGACAATGATACGGTGCTACAGTGTATTTACAAATATATATATATATATATATATATATATATATATATATATATGGGTGAGAGCCCTCCTGCCCCAATGAACCCAGTGCCAGCAGCTGACCTCCACTACCCAACTGCCACCATGCTCCAGGATGCTTTCCAGACACTCCAGCCAGGCCTCAAGCATGAATGAAGTCCCACGGAATCCAGATAATTTGGAACTTTGTGACCTCGGACTCTCAACTCAATAGGACCCAGGTTCAGAGATCCTCTGCCTGAGTCCCCCAGTCTCCAGTGGCTAAGGGATCACACCCATAAACCACACACTCCAGCATCAGATAATCTCCTCATTGGCCACCCTCCAGAATTCACAGCTGTTCATCCCACATGGGAGTATAAAAAGAGGCCCCCGTAACTATGCCATCAGACTCTTCACTGGGCTGTTTTCACTCAGAGCACCCCAGAATGGGGTGGGTGAGAACCCTCCCCCTGCCAAGGGACCCATCCCCAGCAGCCAACCTCCCATACCCAACTGCCGCCATGCTCCAGATCGCTTTCCAAACACATTATAAGACACTTCCTACCCATTTTCCATAATTACCACACCATATTTTGTGGGGTTCACACAGTAGGCAACAAATCATAGAGAGAACTATATAAATATATGCTTCTTGGAGAGCCCAGCAAGCTATCCAGAGTATCCCACCCACACAAGCAGAGCCTGGCAAGCTCCCCAAGGCGTATTTGATATGCCAAAAACAGTAACAACGAGAGGTCTCATTCCCCTGACCCTGAAAGAGCCTCCAATCACTGGGATAAGACAAGTAAGAAGAAGCTACTAAAATCTCAGGGCTGGGAGGAATAGAGACGTTATTGGGGTCCACTTGACTAAACCCACGAACAATGGGATGACAGTGATACAGTGATATATATGAAAGTTCACAAGGCTCAACCCTTAACGACCTGTTAGTGATATCTTTCATTTTAATGCCCCCTGTCAAAATACAACAATCTTCACACTCTTCCCTCTATTGATACTTTTTTGTAGCATTTTCAGTGGTTTTGCATAACAAACAATACAAAATATATTATTTCAGTCTTGATTTGGGACAGAGATTGGGGTTTGGGGTGGAAACATACAAAATATGGTGGTGGGAAGGTGTAATGGTGATGGGATTTGGTATTTGAATATCAAATATAATCAAATATTATGAACTACCTTAAGGTAAAAGGTAAAGGCCCTCCCGTTGTACGTCGATTTGCTCGAGCGGGCCCAGTAACGTCTCCATTGGAGAATTTGTTGTTACTGTGTCTGGCATATCAAATACTCTCGGCAGCTTGCCGGGCTCTCCGAGAGGGGCGGAGGAATCGAACTCAGGTCGGCCATGTTGGCCGCTTGTAAGGCGAACGCCCTACCCGCTGTGCTATCGCTCCAGCCCTTATAAAATAAAATTTAAAAAAAGAAAATTAAGGAAATTGCAATATAGCTACCTCTTCAACCTTCCAATAAATGTAAAACTAATTAATAAAAAAATAAAATACCCAAAAGTACTCAGCAAGTGCTTACTATGCAGAAACCAGTACTCTGCATATAACAACTCAATCTTGTATTTCTGGTCTTTGAAAGGACATTAATTATGTACCAAATGACAGACTCAAATACAAGATTCACAGCAAGAATGTTGATTGCTGCTATCCTTATTTTCACAGTCAGGCTGACTCTTAAGGTCCCGAATCTCACCAGAAAAATATTCAATGGGAAATATAAAACTGTTCTTAATCGTATGCTTTAAATAGTTGCAATAATCTGGGCATTGGAATGATAGTTTATTGCATATTACATCAAGTTATATATAACAAAATCTACATTTTCAAGATAGGAAACTATTCATAACAACCATTATGTTAGAGAAATATTGACTCGAAGGAAATAATCAAAGATTCTTTTCCACAATTGACAACTGTAATATGTTGACATATTTAAAGGTAAAAGGTAAAGGCCATCCCGTTGATTGTCGATTTGCTCGAGCGGGCCCAGTAACGTCTCCATTGGAGACTTTGTTGTTACTGTGTTTGGCATATTGAATACTCTGGGTAGCTTGCCGGGCTCTCCGAGAGGGGCGGAGGAATCGAACTCGGGTCGGCCATGTTGGCCGCTTGTAAGGCGAACGACAGATTTAAAATACATCATATTCTCATATTCAATTGCCTGAGAAAATTTTACTAGTTTTAGAAGTGTTGGTGAATCCTGGTAGACCTGACTCAGTTATGAGAGGGACTGTCATGCTAAAGTTAATTAAAAATCAGTATAACTACTTGAATGTATAAGCTCCAGGAATACAGAGGTATCAAAGTCATCCTCCAGTTACATTTGGTACCAGATGAGTCCTCATTAAAGTTATATATACTGTTTGGGTTTAAGTGTTTCTGAAAAGTTGTGGATAAATTAGATATAAACTGGAAAAGAGAGTTAACAAACAAATTAACAAGACAAAAAAACATCTTCCTTTGAATGTTGAATGTTGAAGTTACTGGGAAAGAAACATTAATGGAGCAACTTAAATAATGGGGACCTGTCTGGGAGAATTCTTACAAGGGGAATAGTCTCTACTCTCCAAAGTTTGTTAGTGCACATACATACATAAACATGTTTATGCACTCACCAACATACACATATGTAAATAAACTAGGAAAAGATGCACTTACATTAGGAACAATGGAAAATCAATCAGGCAGTATCTTAACAATAAAGATAGCCAGGCTTCTAACAATGCTATTAAGTATGATTCCTGTACCTGGAGACCTGTAAAGATGAAGCTGATAGCACTTTTGCAGCATTATGTCCTGATAAGGTATGCAAACTACTTCTTAGGGCACTACTAACTAATGAAGTCCTATTAATCTTGTCATTTTCTTATTTGAGTTTGTGGAAACAAAGATTTCACATGTAAATGGAGAAGAATGAAAGAAAAATAGGAAGGTGGAGGAATGGGGAGGAGATTCCACTGTTAATCAACATTGGAGGACTTAAGGTGATAACAGAAAAGGAAGGAAGGAGGGAAGGAGAGGGAGGAAAAAAAAGATTGATATCTGTATTGAAATAAACTTGCCTGAGTAGAGCACTTGAATGGATGAACTCCTAAGACTCTTTCTCATCTATGAACTGATTCAATGCAAATAGTTTCCTTTAGGAGTCCTGATACTGCCTTCACATATTTCTGAGGAAAATGGCTCTCCTTGACTCTTTTCCATAAGAAAACTCATTTTCATTGAGTGACTGCATTGAATAACTGGAATACAAGCAGCTCATTGGACATAAAGTTGCATGGGATGACTAGACAAATAGTAATCTTCTGTCCCAGGAATCTTAATGTGAAAATAAATACCATGCAAGTAGCAGTCGGCATGAAAGCCAATTGCTTAAACGTTAATAATCACCAGAAGCAAAAGACAGGTGCAATGGCATGAGTTGCAGGGAAGCCGAAGAGATGACCTGGGGTGTCTGCTGAGAGCATAAAGAAGGCGCGGTCACTGGGCAGTGCCCACAGATTCTGTGTGAGCTATAGATCCCATCACTATGATTCCAGATGCAGTGAGACTTAGCTGCCTTGTAGTTTCTGTTTAAGTTAGTTTTTTTCTGTTTAAGTTAGGTTATTTTGGTTTTTCCTGTGATCTCTTTTTTTCCACATTCACAAATATATAGCCACTCCAATACTCTTTTGAGGAATCAATGTTTACAGTTTATATGTATATTATATAGACTGAACACATTCCAGAGAATGCCTGTGACCTAGGCCTCCTGATTATCAGAAAATTCTATTTCCTTGACCAGAGAGCCTGGCAACACAACATCAGACAATGCAATAGGAGTCAGTCCTTGTACTCATACATACTTATTGGGAAAGAGTTGTCTATTGAGTTGCTAGGGTGGCAGATTTTTAAAGTCAGAAGCCATTGTTGCCAAGTCATTATTGTCACAATGTGAAGGAGAGAGGGGTTGGGGATAAGGGTAGGAGGTTGGAAAAAAAGAGAAGAAATAAAATTAGATCTAACAATGCCTAAAGCTAAGATCACCATTAGGTAGGTTATGTAGTAGATCATACAAATAAATACCCCTTTCTGCTTAAATCAGCTTAATGTGGGTTTCCAATGAGTATTATTCTGCTCTGCTTATGGAAACTGATTATTATGTTTTTCTTGTACTCCCCTGAGTCCAAAGAACTCTCTCCAGATTCAAGTTTTTATTATTTAATTTTTAAAAAGTTACTTATACATGTTCTCCTGAGTTTTATTTATATTTGAGAAAGCATAAAAATTTCTCACTTTATATACAAATAAGCATTTTGCATTACTGGCATTATGTTGGATTTCAATTTGTATCTGGAACAGTTGTATTTGGGATCTGAGAACTCACCCTGTCTCTGTGTCACCAGGGTGCAGGAAAACTTCAGTAAGTGAAAGCAAACTTTGGAGCACAGCCAGGCCTGGACTGATGAGGAGTGTGACTGAATAACCTCATTAAGCTTTGTGAAGTAAGATGGCTGCTTAATTTCTCTAGATTTTTCTTTCTTAAGTGGCAAAATCTAAGATGTCAGCTAAATAATATCTATTATGTCTTTGTATATCTTTATGGTAATTCAGTGCTTTCCAAAATTATTTCTCATTAAACTACAATATATAGAGTAATATACCTATAATCTTTAGCATTGCAGCTATAAGATTTATGATGATCAGCACAGCACATATGGTACTTCTCCTGTACTGGCTAACTTAGGTTCAATTCCCAACACCTCATATGGTTCTCCAGGCCTCATCAGGAGTGACTCTTGAGTGCAGAGCCAGTAGTAACCACTGAGCTCTGATGGGTGTAGCCCCCAAGGCAAAAATAAATTGTGACTTTTGATAACTCAACAAATCATTTCTTTACCTAGAAATTCAGTAACCAGCTCTTCTCTTTTGTAAAAGATTATTATTACCCCCTGCCCGCTACACGCGGACACACACACACACACATACACACACACGCACCTTGTTTCTTGGGCTCCACCCAACTGTGCTAAGGATTTACTCCTGATTCTGAGCTCAGAGATCACTCCTTGTTAGGCTCAGGTCTAGGTACCACATGAGGTACTAGGAATCAAAGCGAAGTCAACTGCATGAAGATAAGCACCTTACCCGCTGTACTATCTCTCCAGCTTCAAAAAGACTATTATTTCTATGGTCCATCTTTTCGTTATTTGCCCTTCATTATTCAATAAGCATTCTTTGCATGGTGCCACATATAGGCAATGTGTAAGAAACATCCTGTTTACACTTGAGAGTGCACTATTCTATCGAAGGAGACAGACATCATAACATTGACTAAAACCCATGAACTCAGGCCAAATTAAAAACCTCAACAAATGCCATAGAGTACATATAGAGATGCCCTAATAGCATATAGTGAAGAGTTCTGACCTACATAACAAAACCAGGTCTCCTCTGAGAAGATAACCTAAAGGAAAGAACTAACACATGAGGAGTAGGCATGGTTACACTTGGGCTCATTTACATCCTTTTTGAATATGATGAAATTAGTAGCCACCAGCTCTGAATATGTAGTGGGGCTTAGGCTAGGTCCTCCTGATATGATACTCTGTCATAGGATTTATCTGTCAACTCATAAAATCCTTGATGAAGAAAATCATCATTTTCCTTGTCAATAATTAGCACTTTAATAGTAGCACTGTCCTCCCTGGTTGTTCACTGATTTGTTCAAGCGGGCACCAGTAACGTCTCCATGATGAGACTTGTTGCTGCTGTTTTTGGCATATCAAATATGTCAGGGGTAGCTTGCCAGGCTCTACCATGCGGGCAGGATACTCTTGGTACCTTGCCAGGCTCTCTGAGAGGGGCGGAGAAATCAAACCCAGGTCGGCGGAGTGCAAGGCAAACGCCCTGCCTGCTGTGCTATTGCTCCAGCCATCAATAATTAAAGGGCCGTAAATATGCATATTAACTCATGAAAAATTAAAAGTATTATTATATATCTAGTAAGGTCTGTTGAACTCAGATATTATCTTTTCTTTCAAGAAGACTACCTGTAAAGATTTGTGATCTGCTACAATTTACCCTCTGAGAAATTCAACTTGATTTCCCTGCTCTAATTTTCTCATCTAGAAAGCATGAGGCTTGAGTTATCTTCAACTTCTGAAATGCTGTTTATGTTCAGAGTTTTATATTATGTTTCTAGCAATATACCTGTTAGTGGAAAAGGGAAGGAGAAACTTAAATCCTACAAAAGCACATTTGTGGCCATGTTTTTAAAACAAAAATCAGCATGCATTCACAACACACACACACACAAATGTTGTAAAACTTGGAGGTATTGAAATGCAGGTTGGGTAAAACCAAAAATAGATAATGCAGCCACAGTTAATGCAAGGGCACTGCTATGAAACGTTTCCTTGGCAATTAAGTTACTTAAACATAAAGAAACTCATTTTGCTCAAAGACTGGTTTCTTTCCTTCTCATCCTCTCTATTCTTCTGTTGTAATTCAGTGACAATGAGATAAAAGGTCGGCAAATCTATTTCACTGAAAAACAAAGGTCATCTAAAAATATTAAGAGAAAGGCAATACGGTTGAATTCAAGCATGCATATACTAGCAAGAGTGGCATTATCCACCCCCCCACCCCCGTACTCCAGTGTCCTACAATTGCTTAGGATCACATCCACCTTAAATCCATCCTATGGATGCCTTAACCTCTTAAATTATTTGAACCAAGCAACACCAGAAATTACTGAAGCCCGATGCCTGACATTTGTCAATCTGAATGCAGAGCCTTGTGTTTCAAGACAGTCAGCGCCTAGATTTAAAAAAAAAAAAAAAGACAATAGCTACTGTTCCTTAGCATGCATAATCAATGGAACAGGGGTTGCCAGGGAACAGAGAGACAAGCTGTCACACAGCCCTGGAGCTTCCAGAGGGAGAGAAACAGCCCAGCAGCCCTTTAGCTCAGGGATGGCAGCCTGTGCTGACCTGGGAAGTTGTTCTCAGTTTGTTTCATTCCTGAAAAAAAAAACCTTTGGTTGTAATTCACACTGAACCATAGACTTTTTTACTCCTGGGCTCATTTACATCCTCCTTGAATATGCGTGAAATTAGTTGATGCTCTGAATAAGAACTGGTCAGGCATGTCAGAGGCAGTACTGTGAAGTCTTTGTGTTATTCTGGTGTAGCTCATGCTAGAGGTCATGAAAGATTTAACATTTTTCTTGTGTGGCTACAACCTTCGCACTCCAGAGAGTTAAAACAGGCAACCTCTCTAAACCTTTAATTAATTTAATTCCAGAAATAAGCAAAGCTACCGGTTTCAACAAAAATTCATATTTGAATCCACTGAAATAAATATTTCTAAATGTGTCATCTTGAGGGGGCCAGAGAGAATGTACCACAAAGAGGGCATTTGCCTTTCAAATTGCTATCCCAGGTTGGATCCCCAGCATGTTATATGGTTCCCTGAACCCACCTGGAGTTATCCCTGAGCACAAAGCCAGAGTAATCCCTGAGCACTGCTGGGTGTGAACCCCAAATCACCAATTCTTTTAAAATTAATTAATTAAATGAATGTGTCATCTTGAAGTTATAATAAATGTTTCATCTATAGGCATTCATTCTTGTCATTTCTACTTGAGATAAAGATTTTTATTTATATTTCAGTAAAAAGAGAACCAGCAAAGAGAAGGGGTCAGGATTGAGCAGAGTGGGAGAATCCTTTTTGTAACAATCTAATTAGAGGGCAAACCTTCTCAACAGGCCATAATTTGCAAATACTTATTTCACAAAGTCAGAATGTGTATGAGAACTAGGTCTTGGATCTGGGTCAGAGATAGGATTAGAAATATGAGTGGAGATAAAACTAGAAAGAAACTTCCCTACCCCTGATGGTAAAGGTGTCAGTACTCCTGGAGAGAATTGTGCTGGGGTCAAGGCAACCATTTACACAACATTGTCTCCAATCCTTCATCATCACTTGCCTAGGCACTGAGGACCGGTTTCAGCATGTTTGAAAGGAAATGCAGTATAAATATTGAGGGGATACAGCCTTATACATGCAATACACTCTCATTAGCATGTTGCTAGAAGTACATACTAGTATAAATAGAGTTACTAATGGCTATTTTAATATTTGGTCAGGGTAGAGAAATGATTCCCACACTTCCATCTCAGATTCCCTAACCTTTCAGAAATGGGTCACATGCAAAGACTCCCACCTTCTAACATGAGAAAGCAAATTGAGAGACTGAATTCAGCTTCCTTTGGTGGACCCCAAATAGCCACTAACAGGGACCCTAAACTGAATCCAGATCTTTAGTCTCTATCTCTAGCACATCGCTAGAACAGGATTATAAATTCTTCTGACACTAGTATATGAATCTGTAAAAATAGAGGTAACTGTTGGTCTCTTTGAACCAAGAGTCATGGGGAGTGGGTGCAGACAGCAGAAGAAAGCAAAGACTACAGTCATAACACTGCTAAATGTTCTGAACATTTTCTACCTAAAATAATGTTTAATGAAGCAACCATTTAGTATTGAAAGAAAGAAGGAAGCAGTAGAGATGGAACCAGACAGACCCAGAGTCATAGAGGCATTCCCACACGGACATCTAGACTACTTGATCTCTTCTCTCTCTAGCATCTATTCTCCTCGCCTCTCTCTTCTATCTCATTCTCCCCTTCATTTGCCTATGTTAACAACATGATCTTTGCCTGGCACATGCTTCATTGATGATCCCCCAGTAATCTATATACCCTTTTACACTCTGAGGTACAGCTTTTCTGGAGAGTCTAAGAACTCTCTAGATGGTAACTCTCTAGATGTCTTTTCGATGACAAAGAAAGTAAATACAGAGGGAGAGGGGTATGGTGCCACTAGCAGATCAACCTGTACCTGCGGGCAAGTTTACCAGCAGCCTGATGGTGTCTTAAGGCTTTCTGATACCCAAAAATTGCTGCTGTGCCTTTGGCTGGACCCCAACAACTTGGGACCAAGTTTACCAAGAATTTAAATGGCCAAAAGTTAGGTATGTGAGGGCCATGCCCACAAACCACCTCCAGCTCAGCTATACAATCTCATTTATTGGTCTTATTTCAGAGACTCATAGAGACTCCACTGTCTCAGGACAGACCTCACCAAGATATAATCTACTGAAAATTCTGGTATGCAGGTTTTGTGACTGAAATCTCCTGGCTTTCTCAGAGTTGGGATGGACTACCTCTTCTCACTTCCCAATACTCATAGAAGCACTGGCAGTCATCCCCACAAACTAATTCCAGAACCACCATGTAAGTTCTACTACTGACCTTGCTTCAGAGACCCATAATTAATATCAAAAGAGATCAAAAGCCAGAGTTAAGCTTGATCCCACGCATGGCTGAACAGACCAGGTAAATTGGAGGGGGGCAGGTTGGCTCGTGCCCACCCAAGCAGAGCCCCCAGCAACTGCTTGCTTCTACAATCCAACATCGCTGCCATACCCCCAGCCTGACTCCATCATCTCAGGATGAACCTCACCAAGATATAATCTACTGAAAATTCTGGTAAGCGGGTTTTGTGACTGAAATCTCCAGGATTTCTTGGGGTCTGGATGGGCACCTACCTCCACCTCCCTGTACTTCCAGAAACCTTGGCAGTCACATCCACACTTCAAAGATGCCACCCAATTGAAAAGATACTCCAGCCTAAACGGTCCCAATAAAAATACTGAATGCCCTGAACAAACACCATGACCTCTTAGCACCTGTATTGCAAATCATAATTCACAAAAGGAAAAGGAGAGAGAGAGAGAGAGAGAGAGAAAGAAGGAAAGTGTCTCCCATAGAGGGAGGCTGGGGTTGGGATTTGGGGGGTTAGAGGATGGTTATGGGAAACAAGGGACATTTGTTTGTGAGAAATGTACACTCGTGGAGGGATGGTTGTTGGATCATTGTGTGACTAAAATTCAATTATCAACAGATTTGTAATGGTCTATCTCACAGATATACAATTAAAAATTTTTAAAGTAATATGGATTCATACCCTATTCAATCAGCTTAATCAATGGCTGAATAAATAGCAGTGCTCTTACATTGAAAAAAAGTAGATGAATTTTTCATTCAAAAGCTGTGCTTATTCTGCAAGTTGAGAAAATTCAAGAAAGACTTTCTCTTGCTCTTTATATAATCATTATTATAACAACAATAAAATACATATTTTGAGTTTTATAAATGAAAAGTTGTCCTGGTTAAAACTGTTTTAAAAATCTCCATTTGTACAATATTTTGACAGAAACAAAAAAAAATCCCTGTTTCTTATTTTAAGTGAAAAACTATATCAGCCATATCCATATTCATTAGCTAGTTAATTAATTTCATAGACATTTATCTTGATATTTATTAAGAATTCATCCAGTATTTATTCAAATTCAGTGTTCTGTTGAAGGACAATACTAATTTTTGAGTTTAAGTGGAAATAGAACTTTCAGACATCTTTATGCCTCTTATGGTGGTCATTCACACCAGAATGGAAAGCTGCTGACATAGCATAAATCCGTGGTTCTTGCAAACATTCAGGAAGTGTCTTCTGTCCCTCTGGGAGAGCCCGGCAAGCTACCAAGAGTATATCGCCCCCACAGCAAAGCCTGGCAAGCTACCTGTGATGTATATTTTATATGCCAAGCACAGTAACAACAAGTCTCACAATGGAGATCTTACTGGGCCCACTTGAGTAAATCGATGAACAACGGGAGGACAGTGCTACAGTGCTACAATACTCTGATACATATATATAGATATATATATATCAGATATATATATATATATATATATATGTATATATATATATCTCAGTGGAACAGAGGCTGAGAGGAAAGGTCCTCTCTAGCAAACTCTCCAACCTGAGAGAAGCTCCAGCTAAACTTGGCACAAGCACCGAGCAATCAGAGGTAGCAGTGTAGTAGTGTCTGCAAGCATTAGTCACTTGAATTCTGTTTGGTCCCATTCACCACCAAAAATTTAATTTTCACTGAATTTAAAGTATAACTCAAAGTTATCTCCACTTGTATTTTTATTTAAAATAAAGGGAGTCTTCCATCATCTGTGTGAGCACGAACAATATGACATTCTGGAGTATTTTCTTACCTTTACTGCCACCAAGATCTTGTCCTGTTCTGGACAGAGGTTGTAACATTCTGCTAGGAAGACTTTTCCAAAGGCTCCTTCGCCTAGCTCCCTTTTCAGAACGATGTTGTGGCGCTTGATATGCTGAACAACTGTAACACAAAAAAAAGAATGGAATTTTTAATCAAGGCCATGGATGTGATTAAATATCATTGAATTTCTGTGCCTGTATCTCAGATTTGCAGGCCAAGTCTCTTCTCTGGACACCAAAAGCAAATCACGGGTGGAGCTAGTGCCTAGCCTCACAGCCCTCTTGAATGGCTAGACAACATCACACTGTTAGTGCTATTTTGTTATTTTCTGGTAGAACTTGCCACTTATCCAGAGTCCATGCAAAAGTCTTTCCCTGAACAGTTGGTGGCATCTACTGCTGCTGCATGTAAAGTGCCAGCAAGGAAGATATCCAGGGTCCAGATGCTTAGGAAAGGGACTAGAGAGAAGTTGAGAGGCACTTGATTTATATCAGCTAATCCAAGTTCAATCGCCAGCACCTCAGATGGTCCCCTGAGGCTCACCAGGACTGATCCCTGAGGGTAGACCCAAGACTAAGTCCTGAGCATCTCTGCATGTGATCCTCACACACACACCCCCAGAACAAACTAAAACATAAAGAAAAATAAAGTTTAGAAAGACTTTTCAAATTATGTTTCCTTATCCACATGGGGCAGAAAACTAAATAAAGACTTTAAAATTCTGTCTCTCTTCTCCAGTTTACCCTACAAGGATAGAATGACAAACTGAGATCCATTATCACAACTTGGCCATTATCACATCATGTACCCACCCCATAATCAGGGAGCTAAAGGCCCATTACAGAATTACTCTGGGGACCCACATGTAATCCAGGTTTTCTCACTTGAATGCTTTCCTCCTGGTTTGGAGAAATTAAGTGGTTCTTAAGCACCCTGAGCCCTGTCATGTGATTTTTCCTATGCTAAGGACAAATGCCTATCAATCATGGAGATATTTCCTTCTAATCTTTCCGACCTTCTTGTGTTTGCTTTCTTTATTTGGTTTGGTTTTAGGGCCATACGCACTGGTGCTCAAGGCTTGGTGCTGACTCTGTGCTCAGGAATCACAACTGGTGGTGCTTGGAGTACCATATGTGGTGCCAGGGATTTAACCAGAGTTCACCATATATGATGTAAACAACTTATCCCTGCACTATCTCTCCAGCCCAAAACTTGTTTTTATAACACTAAGATAGTGATCAAATTGTTCACTTTATTAATGAATGTACAGATTCCTTAAAGGGAAGAATGATAAAGTAATAGATTTATCATGAAAGGCCTCATCTAGAGCCTTTGCATGTGTTAAAATTCTGAGTTTGGAGGGGAAAGGAAAAAATCAAGAAATCTAGGCATTCTATATTCCTATTTAACTTTCTCGACTCCTGAAGCTCTCAATAAAGTCTCAGGAAACAAGGGAAAGTCCAAGAGCTTTGCATTGTTCATTCAAACTTTCATTTTCAGTCCAGTTTTAACCTCCTGATGAGAAATGCAACTACAGCATACTCGAGCCTCCCCAGTTCCTTCTGTGGTGATCAGAAAGGTCTAGACTGGCTAAATTCTGGCTTTCTCAGCTCCTTTGTTGGCACGTCAAAGACAAGAAGGGACAAGAACAGACGCAACGTGGAAGAGAGACTATGCTATTCATCCACCCATCCTCCTGGGAAATGGGCAGGAGACAATCAAGAGTCCTGAGAACCAAGCCTCTATAAGAGAGAGAGTGGCAGGAGGCAGGGGAGCCAGTCGAGAAGCCTGATAAGAAACACTCAGAGGTTCACTTCTTCCCCAGAATAGCAAATGTTGATTCCCTTAGTGTAAGATTCCGCCCATTCACGACCACCTTACTTTCCTGAACTTCTTGCCCCTGAATGGTTATTAAAAAGAAATTGCAACACACTCTAGAGCTTGGAGTGTGAGGCCATCAATGTCTTTCATTACTCTTACAACCTTGACATTCCTCTGCATTTTATACACAGGGAAACTGAGTCTGAGGGAATTTAAATAACTCATGAGGTAGGAATCAAGGAGCTGGGATTTGAACTTAGCTTTATGTGGATGCAGATTCCATGGTTTTTCTACGAAGTTTCTTTTTCAGTGCTAAGCATGAGAAGAGAAATGGAAATATGTAAGTTGTAAAGTAAAACAGCAAAAATCTTCCAGCGTTTTTACTGCTTCATTCTCCCTTCATAGTGCATATGCTGCCTAATCCCAAGTGCTGCTTGCGCCCATGTGGCCAAGCACATGTGGTGCCTGAGCACATGTGTCACGCTCATCTCCCCTCTTGAGATGTGTACTTTCATGCTTTCATGTCTAATGCTGGAATGTGTGTAGGAGTTCTATCCGCCCTTGGAGGATCCCAGGTTCTCTCCTGAATACGTTACTCTCCACTCTCCCACTTTCTCTTCTTCTTCTTTTTCAGAAAAAAAAACTCCAAATAAAATATATTTCACTTCAAAAAAAAGGGCAATATAATTTCCGTTCTTTCAGGGAGTTCCACATGACCACTTTGTCTATCAAAGGATCCTTCTTTAACATATTATTAAACATATTAATTTTTGTTTTTATTTTGGGGGCTTCACCTAATTGTGCTCAGGACTTATTCCTGGCTCTGTGCTCAGGCGTCACTCCCTGTGGTCCTTGGAGAATGATATAAGATTCTGAAAATTGAACCTGGGGCAGCAGCAGCGAAAGGTAGTACCCTACGTATTGTGCTATATCTCTAGTGCCCAAACTTATATTACTCAATGGCTTGTGCTAAGTGGATTTTCTTTTGAGTTACTCTGATTTACTTCCCATCTGTAGACTTCCTGAGGTCAAGAACAAGGCCTAGCCATCCTCCTGTCACCTCTTCAACTCACAAGGCAATTCAAGTGCTAAGCACATACAAATAATTTATTTGGCTTAATTTGATAAGCTGTCTATAATCTTTTTTTGTTAGATGAATTTTTATTATAAAAACAGGAGCAAATCCAAAGCATATCTGTAGTTCAAGCAAAGCTAATAATCTAAATGCCCATGAACCACTGACCACAATTAGGAAACAGATTACTCGCTAAGTACCACCAGGTATTGTGCGTATCCCAGGTAATCATCATGCACCTCATTGCTGGGCCAATCTTGAAACCATAGAGCCAGATTTATTGAGTATCTGTAAAAGTTTCCCACTGGATTTCCTGAGAACTGCTTGGGAATCTTCACCGTCACAGACACACACACACACACACACACACACACACACACACACACACACAGATTCGAGATGTGTCTGTTATATTTACCTTTGCTTTACTATGCTTTGCAAATCACTAGCCAAACCATTGTAGTTGACTGAGTGCTCTCATAATGGACTACACTTTTTAGCAATAAGTATCTTTAAAATAATATACATAATTATCAGACAAAATGTTATTGCTTACTTGATAGACTTCTATCATATAGTACAAACATGCCTTTTATGCACAAGGAATAACCGAAATACTTGTGTGACTAGATTTACTGGGCTATTTATTTCATTGCAATGGGTGAGACCTGAACTTGCAGTATCCCTGAGGGGTAGGAGGAGGAATCAATATCACCAGAACAGTAGGTGTTCTCTCCTTCATTGACTGTATCCACTTTCCTATTCATCTCCCATAAGTAATTACTATCCAGAATTTTTGGTCAACTCTTTCTTTTGTAGATTTGTTACTGATGATATATTCCTACAAGAGATACTTAAACTTTGGTTGCATTTGAACCTATATAAATAGAATCATGTATATCTTCTCTTGCCTATTTTACATTGTACAACAATTTTCTTGAGATTGAGCTACATTTAGTTTAAATGCAATATAGATAGAAATTCTTTTACTTTTTTCCTATGATTTGACAGTCAACATAAGGCCTATACATCATTTATTTATCTATTGTATGGTGATGAATCTATACAAGTTTTCTTTTAGATACAACTTATATAAAATGCAAATGGTGATTAAGGTTTCACTTTAATAAGATTTCCCCCTTGGTAATTTATGTAATTTGGCGCCTTGATTGATTTCATGTATGTCTGGGAACTCAGGGTGATAAAAATTCAAAGGTCTTTTATGAGCAACAGAGCAACAATATTAACAATTTTATATAATTTTCTCAGGCTCCAGTAGCAATGCCTGTATTTAAGATGAAAGAAATTTGTTCATTAGGCAGAGTGCCCATATAAAAAGACAAATGTAATTCTAGGAGAGAATTAGCTGCCCTATTTAAATCTAATATTTAACTCCATGGTTGTCACATGTTCATTGGGAATTAAATTGCCACTTGATTTACTTTACACATTAACTATATCAGGACAAGTATTTAACCATTGCTCTGCATTTGATTTACATTTTTCTGCTTAAAAATAGTTTAATCAGGAGAAAACCTTGCCATAAAATGGGTTTGTAAAGCTATGGATACAGATATAATTTATTCATATTTAAAATTAAAATTGATAAGATTTCAGTTTTCCATGTTGAGCTTGAAAGTAGTAAATGCATCTTTTCTTTAAGAAATGTGCTATATTACATGTATTGTTTTGTTAGTTTGGAACAAAAATAGTTTACATGAATTATGTTCCTTTAGTTGTTCTCCCTAAACAAAATGAATGTATATTTCATAAGACAGAAGTCGCTTGGTATCACAGGTAACAATTTTGTATTGATATTTGATTTTCTGATAAAGCATAAAATGCTCTGCATACAGTTGGTGAGAAAGAAATATTTGTTTAAATATGCACTGAGTAAAAATTTCTGACACCCCCTGGCCCAGATGGATTCACTAGTGAATTCTTTCAAACCTTCAAAGGAGACCTACTCCCAATCTGGTTCAAGCCTTTCAAAGAAATTGAAGAAATAGAAACACTTTCAAACAGTTTCTGTGAGGTAAATATCACCCTCATACCAAAAGCAGACAGAGACACCACAAAAAAAAAAAAGAATTACAGGTGAATATCCTCAACAAAATATTGGTAAATAGAATCCAAGAACTTATCAAAAAGATCATACACCACGACCAACTAGGGTTCATCCCAGGACTGCAAGGATGGTTTAAAATTCACAATTCAATCAACATAATACAACATACAAATAAAAGATAAAACCATACAGTCATATCAATTGATGCAGAGAAGGAATTTGACAAGATACAGCACCCATTTATGATAAAAAAAAACTCTCAGCAAAATTGTAATAGTAGGAACTTTCCTCAATATAGTCAAAGTCATCTACCACAAGCTCACAGGAAACATTCTCAACAGGGAAAAACTAAAAGCCTTCCCTCTAAGATTGGGAACAAGACAATTTTGCCCACTCTCAACCTTACACGCGGCCAACATGGCCAACCCAAGTTCGATTCCTCCGCCCCTCTCGGAGAGCCCGGCAAGCTACCGAGAGTATTCGATATGCCAGACACAGTAACAATAAAGTCTCCAATGGAGACGTTACTGGGCCCGCTCGAGCAAATCGACGATCAACGGGAGGGCCTTTACCTTTACCTTACCTTACCTCACCACTTCTATCCAATATATTACTGGAAGTACTTGCCATAGCAGTTAGGGAAGAAAAAGATATCAAGGGCATCCAAACAGGCATGCATGCCTTGAATGTTCACTGACCTGAGTTCCAAGTCTGTAGCACTGTCCTTCTGTTGTTCATCAATTTGCTCAAGTGGGCACCAGTAATGTTCCCCATTGTGAGACTTTTTGTTACTGTTTTTGGCATATCAAATACACCATGGGGAGCTTGCCAGACTCTGCTGTGTAGGCAGGATTCTATTGGTAGCTTGCTGGGCTCTCCGAGAGAGATGGAGGAATCAAACCCTGGTTGGCCGCTTGCAAGGCAAACGCCCTACTCACTGTGTTATTGCTCCAGTCCAAGTCTAGAACCACACTTTCCTTGAGTAATCCAAGTGCAGGAACTCCATACCTCTTCCAATACAAACAGGGCAACAACATTGTGTCACCACCCAAAACATAGAAGCCTTGGTGTGACACTCAGCCTAGAGCACTGTGTTAGAATAGCTATTTGCTTCGAAAATAATTTGCCATACCAAAAGAAGTAGATGCACTGAGAAGAGCAGTATGTGGATGGGAGCATAACACCAAACTTGTGCAATGTGCAGCCTGATCTATATAATCTTATATATTTGAAACAAGCATGTGGTTTAATTTCTGTGTAAATAAATCTTTCTCCATAGGATCGGAGGAAAGTTGATGGCTAGCAATGGTAATTGAAGTGAGTGGCTGGGAACTGCCTGGATAGCTTTGCCATTAATGGAATTTTCCAGAGTGGAAATTTGGTCTCTTTGCTTATTGGATTCATGAGTAATAGAACTGTGTAGATTTTCAGTTTTGAATAAGTTATCCAATTATAGCCACTCGAAAAAGCATTTTGTCACAAAGAAACTTCAGAACTTTACAAAGATGCTTGCAATTTCAGCTGGATGAAATAAAATACCTCGTATTTATATTTCATATGTATACATATATAAAGACTGTAAATAAATTATTAATCCATTTCTATATCAATTCAGATGAATTTAAATTAATAAAATAAATTGATATAACTATGCCCACTGA
Organism: Sorex fumeus; assembly: GCF_029834395.1. Classification (NCBI taxonomy): domain Eukaryota; kingdom Metazoa; phylum Chordata; class Mammalia; order Eulipotyphla; family Soricidae; genus Sorex; species Sorex fumeus. The sequence continues at coordinate 10,406,078 of NW_026606103.1, forward strand.
AGATTGAAGTAGAGAAAAGTGTCCTTCCTATTTCTTAGTAATGGACTCCAAAAAAACCTTGAACCAGTTGGCATACCCTGATCAGTATATGGAAATTAAACTGAGACATATTTGAACATTTAAGGTATGAAAAGTACTATATGATCTGCAGTTAAAAGGAAATATATTTAAAATTTTTGAGCAGTAAGTAAGTAAGTAAAGGCCCTCCCGTTGATCTTCGATTTGCTCGAACGGGCCCAGTAATGTCTCCATTGGAGACTTTGTTGTTACTGTGTTTGGCATATCGAATATGTCACGGGGAGCTTGCCAGGCTCTGCTGTGCGGGCGAGATACTCTCGGTAGCTTGCAGGGCTCTCTGAGAGGGGCAGAGGAATTGAACTCAGGTCGGCCATGTTGGCTGCGTGCAAGGCAAACGCCCTACCGCTGTGCTATCGCTAGATAAGAAGTAATATACATCCTAGAAGATAACTGTTTGTATTAGGAGATATCTCTCTGTCTCTCTGGCCTAAAGATAGTACCTCCTTCAGCAGTTCTACCTCAAAGGACAGGCTACTGGTATGTAAAGAATATTTCAAAATCACTAATGCCATCTCCTTTCTATTTGGACCATCAACATGAGTGAAATTAAACAGTAAATTAATTATGGCCATACAGCAGGAGAGTGACTTGGATAGAGAACAGATTCTTGTTCCTCAAAAAAGTGACTTGCTCCCACTTGAGATTAAAGAGAATGAGGGTTTACTGATATTAACACAGAAAAAAAGGTAATTTGACTTAGCTAGTATTTTTTTGGAAATGTTTGAAACAGCTATGTAAATCATCTAAAATGAGCCAAACATTTCATAATGAAGATTTCTATTATAAAACTGCAAATAAATATTAAATGAGTGTGAAAGCAGAATTTAAATATTAAATACTTTGAAAGATACTTGATCCTGATTTCAAATATAAGTGTAAAAATCTGTTTAGTTAATATTTTAATGTTAATTCCAGGAGAAACATGTTGAAACAAGTGAAATCATCTTCCTTGTAAAAATAAATTTGCAGGAAATACAAACTATGTTTTATAATTTCATCTACATTTTTAATAAGATAGAAGTTGGTTCAATTGAAAATATAAGTAAAATTAATGCTACAGACATAAAACACACTGGGACAAAAATATTCATAAACAATTATGATGAATAAAAGAATATGTAATAATGACGAGCTATTCTTAAGCACTTTTCAGCAACAATAGCAACAAAAATCCCAGTGTGTATTACCATCAATTAGTTTCTAGATCATTGTGAAAAAGGTCAATAGTCACATTTATTTTGTAGATGGCACCACTGTTAATGGACTTATTTGTGGTCACAGAGAAATCCACTTACTTATCCTTTCCAAAGTACTATTTCCAATGAAATAAGGAAATAGAGAAGAATATGGAGGTCCAACATATACTGATCACTACTGTAGGCCAGAAAAATGTGCTGAGAGGTTTGTGTGAGTTATAAATATTCATAGCAGTCCAGTACTTTATTTTTAGACTAAAATTAAAAGAAGATTAGAAACCTATAGGCAGTTAGAATTCTTTCCACTGAAACACTGCCTTACTTGGGCCTTTGTTCAAAAACTAAATGAAAGAAAAAGTGTGAGAACTTGATGTCATTCACACAGAATTACAGCTCAGCTTTTACAAATTTCATGTAAATAAATTTTTACTTAGCACCAATAGTAACCTGGGTATTCATGTAGAGCCTAGAGAAAATGACTAAAATAATCTCTGTTCTCAAAGAACTCAGTGTAAAAGTGAAGGAAAACATCCATAATTTTATCATGCCTTTTATTTAAACCTTTGCTTCGTCAACAAAAGATGTTAGGTTCTTTATGTGACGTGCAGGAAAAAAAAAACCCACAAAGTTAAGTAAGAACGTAGTGAGGAGAAATAGAATAGAAGACAAAGACATCAATTAGAAATGGAAATGTGCAGTTTCACGTGTCTCAGTGCTATTAACACTAGGTCATGATTGGACTCCGAGTTCTCTTGCAGCAGCAACAGAGATGCTCAAGGAAACACCCTGATTTGTAAAATGTTCATTATCCATCAGCAAAAGCACAGACATTCCCATGGTAAGTAAGATTAGTATTAATCATGGCATTCAGCCTTTAAAAGAAAAAAATCAATGAATTTTTATACTGGAGATAAGCATCCTCAAAACATCCCTTGAAAAATAACAAGTTTCTTAAAAAATCTCAGACATTGGTAAGAGATAAGCAATACAAGAGCCTTCTTCAACCAAAGCACCATGCAGGGAGTCTACAGTTCTTATCCCTAGAGTATAAAAACCATTATCTTTGGGTATATGCAAGAATACACTGAGGATGAACTTGAAAAATGGGTGTAATTTTCTCAAACCACTACTGGACCTAGAATCTATGAGGAATAAAAGCTATTTCATTAATAAATAATAACATGAAATACAAAAGTAAATGAATGGACAAAAGGGTGATGAGAAATAGTTTATAAAAGGTGAGGGAAAAGAAAGGGCATGAATGAGGAGTGGGGAAAGAACTGAGTGTTGAAGAAATAGTGATTTGTCTTGGTTCATTCCAAGAGAAATGAAATGGGCCCTAGGTTGAAATGATGGATAAAATTGGATCCTAGATGGTATTAAATAATTTCTCAGTAGTTTAAATGAGTTTGCATACTAATAAGTATGGATAATTGGACAAGTTACCTCACTGCATTTTGTATTCATTATTTCATCAATAAATAAAGAATTTGGGTATGTCAGCTTTGTTCCAGGACATAGGTTCCATAAACTGTGTCTGTGACTTAATTTATTTACAATTTCATAAAGAACTTTTGAGCATGGGATACAAATAAGACACATGAGTAGATTATCCTTGTAGTGGTAGGAGATATAGAGATCAGCTGAGGTAGTCAACCCAGGGAGGCCCAGATGAGCTCTGAGCAGTTACTCATCCGTCTTTAATCTCCTGTCTGTACTGAATGCTCACAGTTGAGAATTATTAACCCTAGGAAAATTGAGGTCAAGCACCTGATGCCAAATGGAAGAGAGGTTTTCACTATTATATGATGTTTTCAGGGAAATATGGAGAACAAAGAGCCATAGAACAAGATCAAAGCGAACACAAATCTGAGAGGAAGGCAAAAGCACCACCAAGGAGTCCAAAGGGCGTGGAAGAGGCAGAGGAACAGTAGGAAGTGAAGACATGGTGGCAGCCAATGTGAACTGCTCATAGGGCAGTTGGAATCAATGTAAGTGGGGATGGGTAGAGAGAGTGATGTAGAGATAACGTAGCAACTAGAGGAGGGAGTCTGTGTACAAATTTTTAGGACAGAAACATTTATAGTAATAACAATAATAGTTGAGAGTAAGAAATTAAATTTAAAAAGAAGGAAGGAAATAAGGGAGAAAAGATATGGGAGGAAAAGTGGAAGTAGATAAAAAGGATGAATAAAAGAAGGGAAGAATAAAGGAAAGAAATGAGGGAAGGAAGGAAGGAAGGAAGGAAGGAAGGAAGGAAGGAAGGAAGGAAGGAAGGAAGGAGGGAGGGAGGGAGGGAGGGAGGGAGGGAGGGAGGGAGGGAGGGAAGGAGGGAGGAAGGAAGGGGGGGAGGAAAGAAGGAAGAAAGGAAGACAGACTAGTGAATGGAATTCCTAAGAAAATGCTGAGAGTACAACAGAATGGAAAGTATAAAAGAATAATGAAAGAAAAGAAAGGTTTTGCATAAACCACCTTCTGAGGGCCTTATCTTTGAGTACTCATTATAGTACTGGATCACTGAGAGGAGAAATAAACTTTCCAGAATGGATTTTCCAAAGGACTCTCCCCTTAAACTGTAGTAAGCTTTCAGGTTAAGACTTGCATCAGGTTCAGTGATGGGCAAAACCGAAATGTAAAGCAACTTTTTATATCTGGGTGACCATCAGGTACTTAACAGGATGCTCCATAAAACCTCAAAAAGCAGCAAATGAAACTCTCCTCCTAGACCAAATGTTAATGCCTCAGTATTTAGAGACAGCAAGTCAGCTATGGGTGAGGGAGAGGAAGAACTAGGGCTTTAACTAACCTGAACATTATAGAAGCTCCTGAACATTAAATTTTGGGAACTTCTAACATATCAAAAGTAATTGATGTTAGAAATTCTTAAAATTTCTTATAGAAACAACCAGGGAGGGAAAAGGCTCAGACATCTTTCATGTTTTTCATGCTGTTAGACGGAAGGGAACAGCACACTTCAGATGCACATACAGCATAGCCTTCGCTTTGACAGGCCCTAACAGCCAAAATTATATCTGCTCCACACAGGAGCATGTGGTAGAATTGGATTGATTTGCTCTGACAGCCCTCCCTGCTGGGACAATACTTGTCAGTCAGCTGGAAATGTTTGTATTTTCAAGAATAATTATGCAGAGTGGTTGTACCAAATCCTGGCAGGTGGGTTTGAGAGTCTCACCTACTACCTCTCTAGCCCAGTGTCTCTTAATTCAAAGAATTTTCTATCTCTGAGGACACAAAATATTTCTATAACACCTCTTTCCCTCATCCCAAGCTTGTGTAATAACCACTTGAGAATTCCACGTGAGTGTTTTATTTGGGGGGGGATCCTCCACCCCTCTTTCCACTTCTCAGGAAGTATTTTTTCTTTAATATTTATTTAACTTCTAGTCACTGAGTTTCACCAATTGACTTTCAAATAAATTGCCCTTTACCTCTGCATAAATGTTTCAGTCATAAATACATCTTTTGTTGGTGATTGAGAAAATTCAGAAACCACACCTGGGAGTATTCAGGGACTACTCTGACTCTTGTCTTGTTTTTATTATATTTTGGCTTACAATATTATTAATTATGGTTTTTCCATGGACATAATTCCAACACCAAACCCATCACAGTGCCATGTGATATTTGATAGGAATGGGACTCAAAACTTGGTACCTTTGAGTCATGTACCCTGCCATTGAACCACATCTGTTGATGCCCTTGTCTTAATTGTTAATAGCTCATCCTGACATACATATTAGTATCTCCTCTGTGTACAGACTTCAGTCAAGGTTCAGTCATATATCAGATAAATGCAATTATAGCAGTATTGTGATGAGAATGTGATAAATCATAGTGCCATGAAAAAGCAAAGTGTGACCACTCAGGATAAACTGAATGATTAGATAAGCTGATTAGAGTCTTTACGAAGAAAATATTATACACAAGAGAGAGTGACAAGTGTTCAGCTGGTAATCAATGGCAAGTCTATGAACATTTTAATATAAGGTGCATAATTCCACTCCAGCTTCACTAGCTACTTTTCTTGTCTATTAACTCTGCCCCAGTTCCATCAATAGACAGATGTTCAGTGAAGCTCACAACTAATAATAAGGGGCCAATATCAAAAGATGAAGGATCATAGACAATATTTTGTGTATGTCTCCATTTTTCCAATTCTGGAGGATTTTATTTCCAATTAAAGTGCAAAGAAAAAAATACTATTCTCTTTCCTCTTTAGTATAAATTTTTTGATAAAACATATTTTAAAAGACAATGTTTATTTTCTGTAAAGAATTTGCAATACTTATAATATCTTTCTTAGTTTTAATCCTTATTTGGTTTAAAAACATACAATATGAAAAATATTACCCCATGCTGTAGAGATTAAAGGATGCAGTAAAAAGTAGTTAATGGTCCTTGATTGTCTATTTACTAGGCATTATTAAGCAATTCCTAATGGGCCTAGGGAGATAAATTTCTGTCTCCCTAAAATATTACATAACTGAGTTTGAGATATTTTAAGTATTTTCCTCAAGTTCACACAGCTGGGATGTTTGCTTGTATTTGCTTGGAAGTTCATGAAGTCTTTCCCAACAGAATACAAATCTTCCCCCACAAAGAAAGGGCAATCTAATGATTGATATAATACAACAGTTACGAAAGGCAGAACAATAAACTACTATCACAGACATAAAGAGTATAATGTTAAGGGTGCTTATAAGAAAAAGTGAAAACTTTGAGTACAGGATTGAGGTGGAAGGATATCCATTTGAATTTTTCTTTGCTTGTTGGGCAGGATTGAAATGCTGGTTGGAAAAGTTTGTGCCTGTTGGATGTAATGAAGTATGATATTTCCAGAAGGTAGAATTACAATAATTTGATCATATCTTTGGTCTATGTATTAAGACCTGTGCACATTAAAGTTCAAAATCTGAAAACTATTTAGGCTGCAATAGTTTCTCAAATGAAATTTCCATTTGTGCAGGACATTGTCAAAGAAGCAGTGATTATCTGATTTGGCTTAAGCTAATTTGACTTTGTAAAGATTTTATCTTCAAAAATAAGAGCTTGGTCATTTTAACTCATGGCTTTCTACATTACTCCTTGGGTCCAGTTCACAGGACACTTTTCTTCTTGTTTCTCACTTCCTTGTTTCCAAGGAAGAAAATGTCCTCTGGACATTTCAAAAAATTGTTCAAAGATTTCTATACAGTTAGTGTAGTTTCATCTAGGTCAGTGAAAATTTTACTCCTGATTGTTTTATTATAATAATGTGCACATTCAAAATCCAGAGGGATAAACTAAAATAATATCACACTGCTTCTTATTAATACCAATTTCATCAAGGAATATTAGGTGGAAACGCCTGGTCTGAAGATGAATAATGGGCTGTCTAATTTTGGCAGATAACCTAAGTAACCTACTCATTTTGTAAATAAGAACAGTGTGGCATAGTAAAAGTGCTGCTTTCCAGAGCCAATTCAGAACCCCAAGTTCATCTGGCTTACTTTTAAATCTAGTGTCATTTTTGTTATACTTTATTTTTCTTACAGCAAAACTCTACCAACATATCAATATACAACCCTAAAACATATAGCACAAGAGAAAGCAGGAAAGATAAAAGCTGTGTGAAATCAATGGAATTTTGAGCCTGTGCCTAGAAACCAGATAGTTTTCTGAAGCTACCAGATTGTTCTCTTTTGTCCTCCATCTTTGATGAGCTGTAAAGTACTGGGCATGATTACCATGGGTGTGCTCACATGCCAAAGGGCATGGAGTTGAAGATAGTTTATGACCTGTGAGCTGATTAATTACATGAGAATTATTGAGCTTGGGATCCTCTTCTATCTGTCTAAATGAGTACTAGTTTTCTGTGCTTCTGTTAGCATGAACACTTCTAAAATTCACAGTCAATGCTTCTACGCTTTTGGAAACAGTTATAAAATGTGCACAGCTAAGTCAGTCATGGAAATTTCCCCTCTACAAGGAACCTTTCCCACCTATTAGACTTTGGGCTCTTTCTGGTAGTAGTGTGGAGGGTCAGATGAGCATGATTCCCTGGAATTTGCAATGGAAATCTCTTAAGGTAACTGCCTATTCCTGGAAGATTTTCAATATTGACATGATAAAGGTAACTACTTATACTGGTAATTTAAAATTCCATGTTTGTATGTTAACATAACCATCTTCACTTATATTAGCATGATCTAAAGTATTAAAATTGCATCAAATACTAACAGAATATTATATTAAACTAAATCACTCAAGACTAAACTAATGTGAACTCAAGCACCACCATGCTCTCTGCTGGTCTGCATATGCTTGGGCCAAGCCTCACCTCGAGGTAATCTGCAGCAAACCCAGGTATGAAGGACTTGTGACTGAAAATTCCAGGTTCACTGGAACCTGGAATGGGTAACCTTCCCTCATCTCTCCCTTTTTCCTGCAATTTGGCAGTCATGTGCACAAGCTGCCTCTGACTGGCACCTTATAGTGTCATCAATGGTGGTGATCCCAAAACTCATGATAATTCTCTCAAAAGAGCATAAAACAGCACACTATATCCATGACGCCAGACCCTGTACCAGGTTGTTTCATTTGCGGCAACCTGGAGGGAGTGGGTGAGGCCCCGCCCTGTCCCTAAAAGCCATCCCTGGAAGCTGAAAATCTCTGGAAATCATGCCATGCTCTCAACTGCTCTCCACACACAGGGGCAGAGTCTCACCCATGAGTGAACCTACTCCTGGATCGAGGGGCCACTACATCTCATACTTCACACCACTAATATGACAAGAGTGTGCACCACATTTGATGAGGTTTAAGTAGAAGGCAACCAATCTTAGGGAGCAATATATTTGTGCGTATAATATATATATATATATACATATATATATGTTTGGCTCAATCTTTAACAACATAACAGCAATCTCATAGAAGGACTTAATAGCCCCTGGGTGAGATACAACAATCTTCACACACTTTCCTCCAAGAAAACTTTTTTGGATCCTTTTCATTGGGTTATTCATAAAAAACAATACAAAATAAATTATTTCGGTTCTGCTTTGAGGCAGGGGTTGAAGTTTGAGATGGAAACATCCAAAATTTGGTTGTGGGAAGGTGTAATGGTGGTGGGATTGGTGTTTGAATATTAAATGTAATCAATTATTGTGAACTACTTTATAAAAATTAAATTAAATTTTAAAAAGACTAAACTAATGTTAAATAATATCATACACTAAAGCTGAAGAAGTAATCAGCTTATAACAACTGTCCTTGTGGATATAGTTAAAAGTATCTTTCCCTGATGCACAGCTCTAGCAGAAAAAGCAGAGTTTTAAAAACTGAACTCTTAGGACCTGAATTGATATTGAGAGACCAATATTTGGCTTCAGTTATTTTAAGTTTCGGACTTTTCCTCCTAAAAATTCTTACATGTACCAACATTATATTTTTCCTGTAGCTTGTGAGTGTATAGATAACAATTATGCAATGAGTAGGAGTTAGGTCATTTAAGCCTAGAGGAAATTACCCTACCTATGTATGAACCTACAAGCTAAGGAAGAAAAAAGCCCATACAGAAAAACAAAGTGAAAGTCAAGGAGGAAAAGATACCAAAAAGGAGGACTCAACAGAGATATAGGTGTCACAAGTGAAAATTACTACAAGGATTAAGAGGAAAAAAATGAAGTCTAAGCATATCATCACTGGTAGTTAATTACTTGAATTACGCTCATGCATTTAATGCATGTGTTCAACTTCAATGTCTTTCCTTTACTTATAATGGGAATAAAAACTTCTGACTTTTGTGTGCCAGAGAGAATAACATAGTAATGTAAATAAAGAACCTCTGAAATATAGAACATACTATAAGTCCTATAGGATATGGTCACTGCTATCTAGAAATGTAGTACTATCATATGGTGTCTAAGATGGAAATTTTAGCAGTCAAATTGAATATTAAGTATTATAAATAATTGCAATAATAATATCTTCTATTCTGAGTTCTTTAAGTCTCAGAAAAAGAGTTTTAGTTTCTTTAAAGTCTTTACCATGTGATTTTATTAAAATCATTAAATTTTATTAAAATCATTAAAACAATTCTGTCATAAGCAGTAAAAATTTTCTAAGTTCCATGTTATAGAAGTAAAAGCAGAAACCTGAAGAAGACAAGGGGTCTTAACAATGTGACACTGTTGGTCAATTATAGAAGTAGACATCATGCATGACCTTTTGATCCCAAGTTCAAAGTTCCTCAACCAGAGAGGCATTCTAGAAATAAAGAATCCAGGAGTTAAATATTTTTCCGGAGATAAAACTCGTCGATAAGACACACTGATCAATACAAGATGTCAATACAAAAAAAAGTGCCAACTATTTGCCTGAGTAAGGGATATAACTTTGAGAAAGGAGAAATTCACATAAATGTTGTTTATGAGAAAATTTTGGAGATTGAAAAAAGCTTGTATTAAAATGTAAAGATTGGTTTTCTTTGATAGTTGGGATATGGGATCTTAGGAAAGGAAGAGAAACAAAAAGACGAAGTGGTTGAACTTCAGCTGCTTTGGCAAGTGGAGTGTAATGAGAGGGGACAGGAAGTATATCTCAAGAGAATGGAATGAGATTGTAGAGAAGTTAAATGATAGATAAGAAGTTTAGATTTGATCCTATAAGCAGAAGGAAGCCATTATAGGTATGGATGGCATGTTAGATACATCCAGAAGCTGAAAAATAGTGAGGAGACTATTGTACTAATAAAATTAAAGTCTTAAAGTCCAGGTAACAACAAAAAACTTTAAAACAGTAAAAATTTTACTGCATTTTACAATCCAGATAAGATACTTCACATTTTCCAATTGTAGAACATGACTGGTGCTTAGCCAAGTTTTCAAAGTTAAGTGATCCAATATTGAAAAAGATAATTTCTTAAGAATTACACATATTTGTCCCCATAGTTCATCCTCTAGACTTCTATCCAAAACTTTACTGACATAAAATAGTTCTACAGTGCCCATACAGACTTTCACAATAGTTAAGTATGGATTTACGCCTTATAAATCCCCTCATCCCTTCATCTAGCATCAGAAGAGGTTGATAAGGGTCACCTTTCCATAAATCCATATTAGAAGAAGATGGGAGAGAAGTATAGATGTAAAGAACTCTCAAGCATGGAGCCAAGAAAAGGGACAGGCAGGAATATAGGTATTCGTGTGGAACCAGGTGCAGAGAGGAGCAAACCTGGACACCGAAACCTTGGTTGTTTGCTCTAGCCAGAGTTTTAGGACTTAATTATATCTTTTCAGCACCTACGATTTGAACTCCTGATCCAAAGCAAAAATAAAAATGTTAAATGTTGAAATTGCTTGACAGGTGGGTTCATAGACAAGAAGTCACACCACTCTGTGGTTGGGCTGTGTGAAAATAAGTGTCTCACAGGAGGTGAGTAAAGGCATGTTCCGTGCAATCCATGTAAAAAGAATGAACTGTTTTTTCTTGCTGCTTTGTAGACTCCGTGAACAGAGGAATGCACAAGCTTCACTGGACACAAAACTGTGTTCGGGAAAATGCTTTTCTTTTTATTGTCATTATATGTGGGAATAAATCCACAAGTTTTTAATCTTTAGTTTTGTGCAGGATAGTTGCTAAAAACCTTTCAATATAATTAATCTCCTCTTCCTATGAAAATGTCAATAGAACTTATACCTAGCACTTTCTAGACAAGGGCATCAGAGCTCTCTCAAAGGTTGTAAGACCAGAGATAAGCTCAGTCAGTGATGCGCTATCTTCCAAACCTCAAAACATGACCCCAGAAATGAATACAATGTTCCACTGGGTCAGTGGTCACTCTGACAGGGTTGCTAAATAGCTCAGGCATTCCTCCCGTTATTCCATGAGAACAACACCTGCCCCAAACTCCAGACATTCAGAAACAGCTCACCAACAAGGACTGGAAAGCTTACTATTATTATATCATAGGAATTCTTTGCTGCTTGAAGATATCTTCTAGAAGACAGATGATCATTTTTGGTTAAATTCCAGATAGTGTGCATATCTGATTTGTCTCACTTGGCATTGATTCTCATGCTCCAAAATTTAAACCTCTGTCCCAAACTAACCAAAATCAAAGAGCAAAACTGATTGTTTAAGTAAGAAAGGTTCACGGCCATGGCCCCAGAGGTACACAGACTTAATTAGGAACCCAGCAGCTTCTGGCAGAAATGTGAACGGACTATGCATTAAGCTATGGTGCCGTGACCCCCCCCCCTCCTGGAGGGAAAGGGTGTCTCTCTTCCGCCATTTCTCCCCTGGTGGCATTGTGGCCACTGCCTCAGAGCTTATTGGACAGCCAGGTATGAGCCTGCTGTGACGGGGCAACTGCGCCTCATGGGATGGAGGGTGGAACCTGCATGTCCTTCTTTCCCTGCCAAGACCATGAATTCCCCCCCCCCCCCCCCCCCCCCCGAAACAAGCAGCTCTCCGGCATGGCCATGGCCCCAGACACATACAAACCAATCTCGGAACTATTCGCCTTTTGGCAGAAATCCCTCCAGACTTAATTAGTAAAATATCAGAAATCCAAAATCATGTGACCACTACCGTGGCTGCTTGACATCATATGGTCTTCATATCCAGCAACAGAAAACAAATTATTTCATGATGCCTTTTCAGCAGATTTGATTGCTGGGGGGAAATTCCAAATAATAATGGTGCATCTTTTGTCAAAATAATGAATGTAATCAAAGTAGAGAGAGAGAGTTAAGTGGAAATCATCTGCTTTGCAGGCACAGGGAGGGGTGGCATGGAGGTTATATTAGAGTTTTTGGTGATGGGAAATATGCACTGGTGAAGGAATGGGTGTTTGATCATTGCATGATCGAGATTTAAACCTGAAAGCTTTGTAACTGTTCTCATGGTGATTCAATAAATAAATTTAAAAAAATAAGAAAGGTACGGTAGGAAGAAAGCTACAGGGCATTGGAATAGGATGAGACTCAAGGAAACTAATTAACAGGATAAGGAGAAGGGTGTGTGACAGGCATACAAGTGAGTTGGCAGCCCTAACTAATTAGCAACAATTAATTTTATGGTAAAAGCAAGAACATGTGTATTATATTGTATAAAAGCTTAATGGTTGTCATCATAAATCATTTCCCTATCTCCCCAGAATTGACCTTGCTAGTAGGCTTCCTTGAAATCTTTAGGAATTGGCAGTACAGAGCTGCCATGATTTGTATTTTAGTATGTAATGTTGTTTATGGGTTGAAATAATCTCAGTTGTACCAGTGGAGATTGGTATCAGCAAGATTAGCTCTAGAAATCCCCTAAACCAACTGGAAAGGAAGTTAATAAATGATCAGCCCCAGGTTTGCTTTTATTAGGATTTGGATATCTGAATTCCTGTGTGTTCATAATAGAATCTTTTTATGAGATGGAAAGAAGATGTCATGTTTTATCTCCCATTGACTGGCAGCATCTACAGGGAATGTTACATTAAGAGAATAAAGAAAAAGGGCTCAGAGTGAAATAGTGTCCTAGTCAATTAATACATCCTGCTAAATTTACTGAGAAGAAGAACACTGCTGTTTAGTGACTTGGGGAATTTCACTTTTTTTCTATTCAAACTGTCACTGTCACTGTCCTCCCGTTGTTCATCAATTTGCTCGAGCGGACCCAGTAACATCTCCATTGGAGACTTTGTTGTTACTGTGTTTGGCATATCGAATAAATCACGGGTAGCTTGCTAGGCTCTGCCGTGCGGGCGAGATACTCTTGGTAGCTTGCCGGGCTCTCCGGGCTCTCCGAGAGGGGTGGAGGAATCGAACTCAGGCCGGCAATGTTGGCTGCGTGCAAGGCAAACGCCCTACCACTGTGCTATTGCTCATAGCCTATCATTTGTCAGCTAAAAATGCATATTTGTTGGCATAAAGTAAATTCACAATATCATGTAGCCATCATCACTTTCTAGTTTTTCACCCCAAATGGAGATTCACATATATTAAGCAGCCATTCTTATTACTTACCTACCAGTCCGTTTGTATTCTGTTTCAAAGTATTTGCCTGTGGTAGTGGGTAGGGCATTTGCTTTTCATGAGGCCAACCCAGGTTCAATTCCTCTATCCCTCTCAGAGAGGCTGGCAAGCTACAGAGAGTATCCACCCACACGGCAGACCTTGGCAAGCTCCCTGTGGCATATTTGATATGCCAAAAACAGTACCAACAAGTCTCATAATGGAGACATTACTGGCGCCCACTCAAGGAAATAGATGAACAATGGGAGGACAGTGCTACAGGCAGTGCTATAGATATCTCACACCAATGGAATCATACAACCTTTGCTTTCTGTGTTTGCCATCTTTTCACTTAGTGTGAGGTTTTCACAGTTTACTCTATTGTCATTGCATCAGCATTGTAGTGGGTGAGCATCTTGACCAACTCTATCTTTGACTGGTGTTCTCTTCAGTTCTCCTTAAAAGAGGATACAGTATTTTCTGACTCAAAAAGTCAGTTGAGTGACTTCAAAGTCACTTCACCTTGGCCAGACTTCTATTCCTCTTTCTCAATGACCACACTGTGTCTCATTCTTTCAGACCCTTGAGAAGACCCTGATCTAAAAAAAGCAGAGTAACTATAAATAGGACTCTGATGTTTAATGGAATAGTGCTTACAACTCCTGAGAATGAAGGTAAACTCAACTCACTTTTTGGAGCACTTTTGACATTGCTTACTCTGGGCTAACAGATTATAAATGCTCCCTTTGTCCAGGGGAGTTCCTCGATCCTAAGCCTGCATTTGCATAGCCTCATTAATCTTTCACAAATCTTAATATCTAAGACTAGACTACGATGGAAAAAGTGTTGGAGATGTGGCATCTATTTCTTTTTGCTTGCTTTCCTCTTCCTTCCTTCCTTCCTTCCTTCCTTCCTTCCTTCCTTCCTTCCTTCCTTCCTCCCTCCCTCCCCCCCTCCTCCTCCCTCCCTCCCTCCCTCCCTCCCTCCCTCCTTCCTTCCTTCCTTCCTTCCTTCCTTCCTTCCTTCCTCTCTTTCTTTTTTCAATTTTTTGCTCTTTGGGTCACACTGGCAATACTCAGGAGTTACTCCTGCCTCTGTACTCAGGAATTGTACCTGGAGGTGCTCAGGAGACTGTATGGGATGCCAGGGATTGAACCTTGGTCAACCGCATCCAAGGAAAATTCCCTACCTGCCGTACTATTGCTCCAGCCCTTGCAACTTCTATTTCCAGGAAAACAGAACAGTTATAGTTTTTTTCAATTTTCTTAAATAATTTTTCCAATTTTCTTAAGTATCTCTAAAAGTATCCCAACGCTACATAAGGTCTCTCAAGGATTGCCAGGAGTGATTTATGAGTGTAGAGCCTGGAGTAATCCCTGAGCACTGTTGGATGTGGCCCCCAAACAAAATACAACAAAAATATTATGCCCCTGTCCTTTACATAAAGTGGTATTAGTGAAAGTTACCCAAAAATGTTAATGGTATCCCCATATGTCCAAAAGTAAGATCTATCTCTGGAGCTGGAACTCTCACCAAACAGGAATAATATTTAACTTCTCAAATCTTAACAGAGAATGAATGAAGTATCTGGATATCTACCTTCACCTAGAAGTAAGAGGCTTAGTCTCTTTTCCCCTGCTGGGGTAGTCTTAGAACACTAGGAAACAAAGAAAGTATAAATAAAATCAGAGTAGACTAGGAAAACCCTAGTCCTCACATGGAAATGAATGGAAAAATCAGCCAATATATGCAAACACTAGGATGAGATCAATATTAGAATTATATGATGAAGATTTGTGGAAAATCATCATGAGAATAATTTTAATAAATAATTACAAAATCACTTGAAACAAATGCAAAAATATCAGTAAATCTCAGTAGAGGAATAGAGAATATAAATGGATACTAAATGGGAATTCCATAACTGGAAAATACTATAGCAAAGATGGACAATTCAATAAATAAAATTGGCTGCATAAAGGAGGGGTATCATTGTATCACTTATCACTGTCATCCCATTGTTCATCGATTTACTTGAGAGAGCACCAGTAACGTCTCTATTGTTCCAGCCCTGAGATGTTAGCAGCCTTTTCTTACTCGTCTTTAACAATGATTGGAGTTACTGGTTTTGGCATATCAAATATGCCACAGGGAGCTTGCCAGGCTCTCTCTGCCGTCTGGGCAGGATACTCTCGATAGCTTGCAGGGCTATCCAAAATATATATATAGACATATATATATATATACATATGTATATGAGGGGTAGAGGAAAATATGTCAGAAAGGTGAAGAATAAATTATGAAATGATCATATCTGAGCAAGAGAAAGGAAGTATGTTTCAAATAGTAAATAAATAATGCCTAAGAGAACTATAGAAGAATAAAACATTAAATCTGAGATACTATAACAAAAGAGCTAATTTAATGTCATAAGAGTAACAGAAAAGGAGCAGAACTAAAAGGGTAACTGAATAAACAATTGACAAAAACTTTCCACATCTGACAGTAGACAAAAAATGAAAGTTTCAAGAAGTTGACCCAAAACAGAATAAATACAGGAAATCCACACTATGAAAATAATAGTCAAATTTCTGATGACCAAGGACAAAAATAATAATTGAAGGCAATGAGAAAAAAATGTCTTACCTACAAAGGAAAAACTATTTGAATTCCATTGGATTTTCTACATAAAATCACAGAGCCAGAAAAAATAACTCAATTTTAACCCAGAAACCTACGTGCAGTGAAAATATCACATAGAAGCAGAAAAATAAAGTCATGAATAAACATTTTCTCATTTTGAGTTTTCTAACTTACAGTTGTGAACTAAAATAAGTATTATAACTGTCTATTTGACTGTAAATGCACATAGGAGTAATAGCAAAGAGAACTATAGAAATGGAAATAGGGAAAGAAAGAAAAGGTAGGTTCTGTATTTTATCAAAATGGCAACAAAGATCACTATGAACAAGTATACACACTTAAATTTTACAATTTGAATGGAATGAACCACTCTTTATAAAGCACAAACAACTCACCCAAATCATTTAAGTAATGCAATACTTTTAAGAAAATTGAATGTGCAATTTAAAAACTCTCCAAAGAGAAACCTCCAATTTTAGGTAGTTCACTGGGAAATTTTGCCAAATACTTAAAGATAAAACCTCAACTCCACACAATCTCTTATTGAATAAAAAATAGGAAGAAATATTTACAAATTTATTTTAAAATTAATATGTGCATCTCAAAATCGAGCAAATAAAGCACAGTAAATAACACTACAGATAACTCTCACGAACATAGATGTAAAAAGTCCTATCAAGATATTAGAAATCAGAATTATGTTATCGATAAAAAGAATTATATACCGTGACCAAGAAAGGTTTATTTCTAGTATGCAAAATTGATTCAATGTTTTTTTAAAAGACCGTTGACGCTAGAGAGATAGCATAGTGGGTAAGTTTGATCTTTGGTAGCAAATATGGGTTTCATCCCTGGTAGCAAAGGGTCCCCACTACGAGTGATCCCTGAGTACAGTTGTCAAAAACAAAATTAAACAAAACAGAACAAAAAAAATCCTAACCAGTGCAATCCACTATATGAATAAGCTGTAGAAATAAAATTTATATATTCTATCAACTAAAGCCACCACCATACTGAGACCACTATCCGCACACATGAAGGTACTGGCAGAGGGACAAAGCCACGCGGGTTCCGGGGCCGAGACCTCCAAGCCTACTCGAATTGGAGTCGAGCATCTTCCACCCAGATCCTCCAAATTCCAGTAGGCGGGGGTCACACCCACCACCAGGCCCCCTGGCGCCGTGTAATCCCATCAGCGGCCAAGACTCAGAGACTATAAAATCCAGATCCCGGAACCGCGGCCGCGCGACATCTTATCAGAACTTTTTTTATGACATCTTATTGTCTCATTCCTACTTTGGACAAATTTGCAGGCTATCGAATGTAGCCTGCCCACAGGGCAGAGTCTGGCAAACTCCCCGTGGAGTACCCAATATGCCAAATACCAGTAACAATGATGGGGCTCATTCTCCTAAATAGCCTTGAATATAATCTCAGGGCTAGGATGAAAGAGACGTTACTGGGGCCTGCTCGAGGCAATCGACGAATAACAGGATGATGAAATGAAAAAAAAAATGAAAAGAAAGAAGATTTTACATTTTTTTGTTCTTTTTTTGTTTTATTTTTTTTTTGTTTTTCACTTTTTGGGCCACATCCAGAAATGCTCGGGTATTATTGCTGGGTTTGTGCCCAGGGATCACTTTTGGTGAGACCTATGCATGTCAGGAATTGAATCCTGGTCAAACACCCTATCCACTGTACTATATTACTCAGGACTCAACATTTTACAAATTTTAATGCTTGATGAAAATTCTGAAAAGACTGAAAATGGAGTGAAACTTTCCCACAACTTGATGTAAGGCACCTATGGAAACCAGACACATGCCACAATATTTAGTGGTAAAAGACAAAATTCATTTCCTTTACTACTAGGAACAAGACAAGGAAGACTACTGTTATTCTCTTTGGTGGTGAAGTTACAGTCAATATAATGAAGCAATAAAACAAAGTAGCAAACTTTCATATGGGAAAGGAAGAAATAAAATCAATCAAACAAAATTTTCCTAGAAAGAGTGACTTGAGCAAGATCACAGTGTATAAACTGAACAGGTAATCAATTACATTTCCAGAAGCTAACAATGAGCATGTTTACACCAAAGTTTAAATATAATGCAATGTACACTGTCCTCCCATTGTTTATTGATTTGCTTGAGCGGGCCCAGTAACGTCTCCATTTTGAGACTTGTTGTTACTGTGTTTGGCATACTGAACATGTTACAGGTAGCTATACTCTCGGTAGCTTGCCGGGCTCTCCGAGAGGGGCAGAAGAATCGAACCCTGCTCTGCCGGGCTGGCTGTGCACAAGGCAAACACCCTACCACTGTGCTATTGCTCCAGCAATGTAATTTACTCCAAAAATGAAATACTTAGATAGAGATATATTACATGATGAACCTATATGATGCAAAAGCAATCTTCATAAAAGAATTAAAGGTAGGGGCTAAAATGTTTGCCTTGTATACCAAAGATCCTAGTTTATCTCTGGAAATGCTGGGTGAGGCCCAAAAACAAAAGACAAGAAAAGAGATCAAAAGAAAAATATATCAAAGTTAGAGAAACATAAATATAGATATATATATACACACAATCTATACATACATATATTACATACATTACATGTGTAACAGAGATAAAATTGAAAATCCCAAAACAGACTTACACATGTATAGCCAAATGGTTGTTAAAAGACTTGATGAGGGTGGATCTTGTATTTATAGATTTATAAAGACATGAAGAGACAGAAAAGGGCAAGACAGATAAAGAGGCAGATGTGGAGGAGAGTAAGATAAAGCTGGAGGCTGAAGGGAGGGGACAAGAGAAGCTCAGGAACACCAAGCATTGCCAGCAATCACCAAAAGCTGGGAAAGACAATTCTCTCCTGAAGCCCCATATGAAACCTGATCACAATCACGACCATCCTGTTGTTCGTCAATTGCCTCGAGCAGTCCCCAGTAATGTCTCCTTCGTCCTAGCCCTGAGATAGGCTCTTTCAGGGTTAGGAGAATGAGACCCATCATTGTTACTGGTATTTGGCATATAGGGTACGCCACGGGGAGTTTGCCAGACTCTGCCGTGTGGGCAGGTTATATTCGGTAGCCTGCCATTTTGTCCAAAGTAGGAATGATATAAGAAGATGTCACACAGCCGCAAATGCAGCTGCATGCTTCCGGGAGCTGGGTTTTATAGTCTCTGGGTCTTGGCCGTTGATGGGATTACATGGAGCCAGGGGGCCAGTTGGTGGGTGTGACACCTGCCTACTGGAAGATGGAGGATCTGGGTGGAGAATGCTCAGCCCCGATCCATGGAGGCTTGGAGATCTCAGCCCCGGGACCGGCATGCCTGTGTTCCTCTGCTGGTACCTTCATGCGTGTGGAGAGTGGCCTTAGCATGGTGGTGGCTGGTTCTGGAGGTCTTCGGCTGCTGGCGCCCTGGTCGGGGCAGGGAGGGAACTCAACCCGCTCCCCTCCAAGGGCCCCCCCAGCGAGGACAGCCAGGCACGGGGGCAGGAGGCTCTGGGCTGTTCTCTTCCAGGAGTTGGGTTTTATAGTCTCTGGGTCTTGGCCATTGATGGGATTACATGGCGCCAGGGGGCCAGTTGGTGGGTGTGACCCCTGCCTACTGGAGTATGGTGGATCTGGGTGGAGGATGCTCAGCCCCAATCTGAGCAGGCTTGGAGATCTCAGTCCCGGGACCCGTTAAATGACAAATATAAAGAAATTAAAGAAAGTGAGAACAGATTAGTGGTCCCTGAGCTTTACTTAAGGGAAAGGAGAAGAAATAGTGAAACCTGTGGTGAGGAAAGTAGCCCACGTGTGCTCTGACTATAGCAATATCCTAATTGTGATACTACTTTGTAGTGTCATAAGATACTGCCTTTGGGGACCAAGCAAAGAGTATAATGATTGCTCTGCATTATTCCTTACAACTGCATATGAATCTACAATTTTCTTAAAGTGAAAATTTAATTGAAAAATCTCATAGATGTTGTGTCACTGGATAAGTGTACATTTATTTTTATTTTTTGGATAAGTTTTAAATATGAACCAAATATGTTACTTGCTTGTAAGGAACAATTAGCCACAGAAAAACCTCTCATTCATTGTTAACATGTATGGTTTTGGTTTCACCTGTAATTTAAGTGAGTTCCTTAAGGGTCTGACTCATGTATTATTTATCCACAAATCCCCCACGGTGCCTACCAAGCACACTGCTGTGTAATAAGTGTTCAATAAATGTTTGATGACTTAATTTTTTATCAGTAATGCACTGAGGATATGAGAATGAGTATTGTGCATTGTTAAATATTACTTGTTGCAAATGAGGGGAACATTAAAGAAATATGTCATAAAGTAAATGCTATCCTTCTAAAAATTAATAAGATCTTTCTTTTTTAAATAGCATTTGTTTCTTGTTTTTTCATTTATGATTACAAAAGTAATCAATCTTCAATTTAGAAAAGTTTTAGTCTAAAATGGTACAAAATTATTCACTTCACCTATATTAATGAATATACTTGTCACTTCTAATTTGCCTGGTACACTTCCAAAGTGTCTGATCTTGATTTTCCTGTTCATCGCACCACCCATTCCCATTTATCAACCAGCTTGCTGTGGATCTGCAGAAACCAGTCATGAAAGCATGTTTCCTCATAATTCTCTAAAAATACAAGGCTCTCATTCATTTGAATAGACCAGCCAGAGGGAGTTCTCTCTCTCTCTCGCTCTCTCTCTGTATGTTTTTGTTTTGTTTCTGTTTGTTTTGTTGTTTGCTTTTTTTTGCAGTGCCTAAATTTAAAGCAAGAGCTAAGGCAAGTGTTCTATCATGAATCACATTCCTAATCCTGTTTCTCTTATCCCAGGAAGGATTCCAAAGGACAACTCCAGTGGAATTCTCCTGGTCTCACACCAGCACCCCTGTCTACCAAGGGAAAGGCAGGAACTACTTGAAGTCTACATAAGTGGTTGGGGGTTCAGAAACTCTAAACTTGCAAGATTTACATATAAGAGCACATTCAAATGAACTCAGAAAAAAAGAATAAATCACCATAGTATAAGAGGCTGGTGTCCATTAATAATCCCCCTATATGTATATAAAATTCATACCCTTTGGGGAAAAATACTAGGAAAAAAGTTATCAGTCTTTAAAAAAATTATCGATAGATGTGCATGGTTTTCATTACCTGGTATTTTTTCCTTTTATTTTTTTCTTTTTGGGCCACACCTGGTGATGCACAGGGGTTAATCCTGGCTCATGCACTCAGGAATTTCTCCTGGCAGTACTCAAGGGACCATATGGGATGCTGGGAATCAGACCCAGGTTGGTCGCATGCAAGGCAAATACTCTACCCACTGTGCTATCACTCCAGCCTCATGGTATTTATTCTTGTTATAAATTTTATACATAGACCTGCACAGAATTAAGCAAAGCTTTAAATTTGTTATCAAATAGGTACAAAAATAGGCATGTTATTGTTTTTTGCTAAATCAGAGTGTGTTTCTGTTTGGTTATTGTTCTTTTAATATCAAGGAACCAAAGAACAGAAAATTTTAACATATGTCAAGTAGGATTACACATGCAACATGTTTTTCAGCTCACTTTATGACTATGTTGTTGCTAAGGAAATGACTCTGCAATGTACCAAAATGAACTATTCTTCTCAGGTGAACACGTTCCATCTGGGTTTACTCTATCTCCCAGGTTTTATATAGAACTATCTTGAACTTGCATTAGAAGCAATTCTACCAGTCAAAAACAGAGTGGTGAGAAGTGTCTACTTTATACTTTTTGTTGTAGGTGACATTTTAATTCAACAAATATTGTTTTTTTTGTTGTTGTTGTTTCGGGGTCATACATGGCAGTATTCAGGCCTTATCATTGCTCTGCACTCAGGAATCATTCCTAGAAGTGCTTGGCGGACAAGATGGGGTGCTGCAGATCTAACCCAAGTAGGCTGTTTACAGAGCAAACACCCTACCCACTGTACTATTGATCCAGAACCTTAACAAATAGTAATTCTGTACTAATTCCATAACTACTACAAATACCCTAACTCCTATTTTTTAAAATGCTTTGAAGTTTCCCAAGTGCACACTATATTTCTTCAGTCATATAATTCGCTATTTTTTTCATTTAAAAAATATGCACTTAAGGGCTGAAGAGATCACTCAATGAGCTGAGCATGTGTTTTGCATAAGGGAGGTTCAGGATCAGTTCCCAAGTGTCACCAAACTTGTCCTCCGCCAATGCAAATACCCTCTAAACTTTACTTTAATAAAGGAAAACATTAAAACTATATCTCATGGTGATTCAATTAAAAAAGGGGGGAGACGTTTTTTGAAAAATGCTAATAACCAGCTTATATGCATCATTCATAATGAAAACATTGTCTTCAGTTGCATCAAGATCAACTGAGGAGGTCAAATGGTAAAAACTTGCAAATACATAAATGTATCTCTAAAATTAAACATTTTTGATGAGAAAGGAGTAATGGGGAAATAGTATTGGGCTTTGGTTACACTGGTAATGTGGGAGTGTGGTGTATATCGGAAGCAGAGATTCAACAACACTAAAAGCACAAGATTTAAGCTGCAACCACCAAACTTTATACTGTGCTTATCAAGGTGGTAGGTAGTGTGGGGAGATCGAGGGAGATTGGAGTATAGGAACACTGCAGGAAGCAGGTTGGTACTGATGGTGAGATTGGTCTTGAACTATTACATACCTAAAACTCAACTATCAATAGTTTTGTGAACCATGGTTCTTTGACTAAATAAAAATTTTTTTTAAAAAGGCTAGTAAAGAGCAGGATGGAAGGGGCTGTATATTGAGAAGGACAATTCACAAATGAATAAACAAAATCATTGAAAATAACAGTTTGCTCATGTGCAGAGGAAGCAAACAAAATTACAAACGGAAATCTCAGACCTGAAAAACCTGGTAGGCGATTTGAAAAACTCAGTGGAAGGCCTCAGCAGCAGAATATCAGCTGCTGAGGACAGAATCAGTGAGCTCAAAGATGAAGTTCAGAGATTCTCCAAAAAAGAGCAGAAAATGGAAAAGAGACTCACAATCTGGGAACATATGGCAAGAGAAAATCATGATGAAACCAAGAGGAGTAACATAAGAATTATTGCAGGCCCAGAGGGACAGTTGAAAACCCTGATAAAGAAGAAACTGTCAAAGACATCATTGCTAAGATGTTCCCAGAGCTGAAGAAAACATGGGACCATATTCAGGAGGCCCGAAGGGTACCAGATAGAAGAAATTCGAATAAAAATACCCCAAGACACATCCTGATCAAAATGACTGAAACCTTAGAGACAAAATTCTGAAAGCAGCAAGATCAAAGTAAGAACTTTCCTATAGAGGAGCATCCATGAGGTTCAGAGCTGATTTCTCTGATGAACCCTCATGGTCCAAAAAGAGTGGTGGGATATAGTGAAAAAACTCAATGAAATAAATACCCCATCAAAAATGCTTTACCTGGTAAGACTCTCATTCACAATGGAAGGAACAACACACAGTTTCACAGACAAACACAGCTCAGGAACTTCATAGACTCAAAACCATGGTTACAAGAACAACTAAATGGGCTACTTTAAGAAAAGACAGGCTGCTCAAATACACCAAATTTCAACAGAAAAATGGGACAAAACCCCATAACAATAATCTCTCTCAACATCAATGGGCTAAACACACCAATTAAAAGACACAGAGTGGCAGGATGGTTTAGAAAATTGAACCCAACATTCTGCTGCTTTCAAGGAACACATCGCAATAGTCAGCGCAAACACAGGCTCAAAGTCAAAGGCTGGAAAACAATCCTATAGGCAAACAACTCCCATAAAAAAAGCTGGGGTAGCTATCCTAGTATCAGACCACATTGGTTTCAGACTGAAGAAGGTCACAAGGGCAGTTACGGCCATTTCTTATTGACAATAGAATCTGTACAACAGGAAGAATTTACAATACTAAATGTATATGCACCTAATGAAGGACAGCAAAGTACTTAAACCAACTATTCATAGACTTGAAGAAAGATATCGATAGCAGCACAATACTAGTGGGAGACTTCAACACTGCTTTATCTCCTCTTGATAGATCAACCAGACTCAAGCTTAGCAAGGGCATACTTCATCTGAGTGAAAAAATGGAAGACAGGGACTTAGTAGATATATACAGGACACTTCATCCTCAAAAAGCTGAATACATATTCTTCTAAACTGTGCATGGAACATTCTTCAAGATAGACCACATGCTGAGCCACAAAACATGCCTCCATAAAATTAAGCACTATAGCACTTTTCTCTCATTGTTCATCGATTTGCTCAAGCGGGCCCAGTAACATCTCCATTGTGAGACTTCTTGTTACAGTGATTGGCATATTGAATACATCACAGGTAGCTTGCCAGGCTTTGCCGTGTGGGCGAGATACTCCTGGTAGCTTGCTGGGCTCTCCCAGAGGGGAGGAGGAATTAAATCCTGGTCGGCCAGGCCAGCTGATTTCAAGGCAAACACCCTGCCACTGTGCTATCACTCCAGCCATAAAATTAATAAAATAGAGATTATATCAACAATCTTCCAGACCACAATTCACTGAAATTAGAAATAAATCACACACAAACAGAAAAAAAATCAAATACCTGAAAATTAAATAGCTCACTATTGGACAATGAGTATCTTAGAAAGAAAATCAAAGAGGATATCAAAAGATTCCTGTAAGTGAATGAAAATGAGGACACGAGTTAACAAATCTTATGGGACATAGCAAAAGATGTGTTAAGAGGAAAGTTTATAGCTCTACAAGCATTCCTCACGAAGCATGAGCGAGACCACATAAGAGCCTTACAGCTTAAGAGCTTGGAGAATGACCAACAAAAAGAGTCCAATCCGAACAGGAGGAAGGAATTAATAAAACTCAGAGCACAAATTAATGAGATAGAAACCCAAAAAACAATCTGAAAGATCAATGAAACCAAGAGCTGGTTCTTCGAGAAAATAAACAAGATTGATAAGCCTCTAGCAGGACTCAGAAAGGGAGAGAGGAAAAACCCAATAAACTGAATCAGAAATGAAAAGGGGGACATTACAACAGAAACTACAGAAATTCAAAGGATCCTCAGGGAGTACTTTGAGAAGTTTTATGCCAAAGAACATGAAAAACTCGAGGAAGTGGATAAATTTCTAGGTTCTTATAGCCTGCCAAGGCTGAACCAAGATAACCTGGATTACCTGAACAGACCTATCACCATCAAGGAAATTGAAGCAGTAATAAAAATCTCCCCCAGCACAAAAGTCCTGGCCCAGATGGATTCACTAGTGAATCCTTCCAAATCTTTAAAGAGGACTTCCTCCCTATCCTCTTTAAGCATTTCCATGAAATTTAAGTATCAAATCCACTTCTGAACAGTTTCTATAAAGCAAATATCACCCTGATACCAAAGTAGACACAGATACCAAAAAAAAAATGAGCATTACAGGCCAATATCCCTGATGAACACAGATGCAAAGATCCTCAACAAACTATTAGCAAATAGAACCCAACGAAACTCATCAAAAAGATCATAGATCATGCCCAAGTAGGATTCATTCCAGAGATGCAAGGATAGTTCACATTTGGAAACCGATCAACATAATGCATCATATCAACAAAAGAAAAGATAAAAACCATATGATCACATCAGTAGACACAGAGAAGGCACTTGACAATATTCAGCACCTGTTTATGATGAAAACTCTCAGCAAAATTGGCATTGAAGGAACTTTCCTCAATATAGTCAAAGCCCTATCCCACAAGCCCACAGCAAGTACAATTCTCAATAGGGAAAAACTAAAAATCTTCCCTCTAAGATCGGGCACAAGACAAGGTTGCCCACTTTCGCCTCTCCTACTCAATATAGTACTGGAAGTCCTAGTCATTGGAGTTAGGCAAGAGAAAGGTATCAAGGGCACACAGAAAGGAAAGAAAGAGGTCAAATTATCACTATTTGTAGACAATATGATACTAATACTTGGAACACCCTAAAGACTCTACAGAAAAGTTCCTAGAAACAATAGTTCTATATAGTAAAGTCGCAGGCTACAAAATCAATATGCAAAAGTTCATGGCTTTCTTATATACAAATAACAAAAGAGAAGAGACATTTAAAAAAAAACCATTCACAATAGTATCTCAGGAAATCAAGTACCTTGGAATCAGCTTAATCAAAGAGGTGAAGGACCTATACAAGGAAAATTAGCAAAACTACTTCAAGAAATAAAAGAGGACAATAGGAAATGGAGACACATCCCCTGCTCATAGATAGGGAGGATTAACATTATCAAAAAGGCAATATTGCCCAAAGCACTGTACAAATTGAATGAAGTCCCTATCAGAATACCAATGATATTTTTCATAGAAATAGACAAAACACTCCTGAAATTCATATGGAACAATAAACCCCCTGAATAGCTAAAACAATCCTTGGGAAAATGTGATGAGTGGCATCACCCTCCCCAACTTCAAACTGTAGTACAAAGGAGTGGTAATTAAGACATCATTTTATTGGGCTAGAAACAGACCTGCAGACCAATGGAACAGAGTTGAATATTCTATCACAGAGCCCCAAATATATGACCACTTAATCTTTGACAAAGGAGCAAGAAATGTGAAGCGGAACAAGAAAATCCACTTCAACAAATGGTGCTCAAAAACTGGATAACTACCTGCAAAAAATGAACACTGACCTCTGTCTAATGCCAGGCACAAAAGACAGATAAAAATGCTTAAATACCTCAATATCAGACATGAATCCATAAGGTACATAGAGGAAAACATAGGCAGAACTCTCCACGACTTGGAAGCTAAAAGCATCTTTAAGGATGAAACACCACAGACCATACAAGTAGAAACAAACATAAACAAATGGGACTACATCAAACTAAGAAGCTTCTGCACTTCAAAAGAAACAGTGACCAAAATATAGAAAGAGCCCACAGAATGGGAAAGAATATTTACCCAATACCCATCTGATTTTACTTTTACTTTTACCCATCTGATAAGGGATTAATATCCAGGATATACAAGACACTAGTAGAATTGTACAAGAAAAAAACTTCCAACCCCATCAAAAAATGGGGAGAGAAATAAACAGAAGTTTCCTCAAAAAAGAAATACAAATGACCAAAAGGCACATAAAAATGCTCCACATCTCTAGCCATCAGGGAGATGCAAATCAAAACAACAATGAGATATTATCTCACACCACAGAGACTGGCACACATTCAAAAGAACAAAAGCAACCAGTGCTGGCATGCATGTGTGGAAAAGGGGACTCTCTTTCACTGTTGGTTGGAATGTCCACTAGTCCAGCCTTTCTGGAAAACAATATGGACAGTCCTTCAAAAACTAGAAATTGAGCTTCCATATGACCCCACAATACCACTTCTGGGAATATATCCTGAGGATGCAAAAAAGCACAGTAGAAATGACATCTGTACCTTTATGTTCATTGCAGCACTCTTCACAATATCTAAAATCTGGAAATAACCCAAGTGCCCTAGAAGAGATGACTGGTTAAAGAAACTTTGGTACAACTCCACAATGGAATACCATGCAGCTTTCAGGAGAGATGAAGTCATGAACTTTGCTTATAAATGGATAGACATGGAGAGTATCATGCTAAGTGAAATGAGTCAGAAAGAGAAGGACAGACGTAGAAGGACTGTACTCATTCGTGGAGTATGAAACAACATAATATGAGGCTGATGCCTAAGGGTAGTTGACACAAGGGATAGATAGATTGCTCCATAGCTGGAAGCCTGCCTCATGAGCAAAGGAGAGAAGGCAGCTGGAATAGAGAAGAAATCACTAAGAAAATGATGGCTGGAGGAACTAGTCGGGATGGGAGATATGTGCTGAAAGTCGATAAAGGACCAAACATGATGACCTCTGAGTGTCTTGATTGCAAACCATAATGCCCAAAAGTAGAGAGAGATGATGGGGAATCTGCCATGGAGGCATGGGGTGGGTGGTAAATGGGGGTATACCGGGGATTTTGGTGTGGGGAATATGCACTGGTGGAGAGATGGGTGTTTGATCATTGTGTGACTGTAACCAAAACATGAAAGCTTGTAACTATCTCATGGTGTTTCAATAATTTTTTTTTAAAAATATGGACCATAGCCTGCAGTTCATAAGCACAAATATCTTCTTTGCTCCTGTTACCCAATAATTTCTATTTTGATTAATACAAAGCTTTCTGATATCTACAAGTAAAAAGTTTTTGCACTCAAATTGATAGATGTTTTTAGTTATTAAAATTTTTTATTTAAAAAAATTGGAGAAAGGAATATAAAATTACTCATGTTTATGTTTTAACTCAATCCAGACTATTTTCTGTCATCCCTGAATATCTTTTTCATTTGATGGTTAAAAATGATTGTAGTAATGTTATAATTGCTAGAAAAGTTGATGATTTACATTTAGAGTCACAAGTACACATATATTCTTAACTAGCACTGTTTAATGTTCCCAAAGCATGCCTCTAAGCACAGCTGCTTTGGTTCACCTTAGAATTATTGTGGCTGAGAAATTCACATGATGTACATGGCAAAGAGAAACCAAATAAGGCAGCCCATCAGTGCATCTTCTGTAATTTCAGAAATCTTTGTAGGAGTAGCATATTTAAGGATGAAAAATTCATCATTTAGGGAAGACTATTTCTGTTTCTCAGTCATCAGTCTCATGAACAGTCTGGGGAAAAAATCCTGACAATGCTTTGACTTTGGATGGTCCAGGAAGAGAAGGACAGTAACAGGACCTCAAATGAAAACAAGTAGGTTAGCTTTTCTTTCCATCACTGCTATACATGTGAGCTAGGAGACCTTGCACTAGTGCTTAACCTTAACTATATTTTCCCTGTTTAAATGAAAAGGTGGTATTAAATAATTTCAGTGTTCTCAGCCAACACCAACATTCCTATCATGGCTATGAGAGAAGAAGCTGTCACTGTCTTTCCTTGACACTACAAATAAAACCTGGTCTGATTTCCAACAAGAAAAGCATTTGGTTTTGCATCTCATGAGAAAGATGTCAACATGAGTTGATCATTTTTCATGAGATGTTCCCCAAATTCTCATTGCTTGTCTTCCTTCTTTTATGGCACACTGATAGGTATATAAGTCTAGTTTTTCCTCAAACTTTAAGTGGCCCCAAGAACTAAGATGAGTAGGGGCACCTCCTAATCCCACCTGCCAACAATAATTCAAGGAGCTGATTATTTGAGGATTATTAGTAAGTAAGTAAAAGTAAAGGCCCTCCCGTTGATCATCGATTTGCTTGAGTGGGCCCAGTAACGTCTCCATTGGAGACTTTGTTGTTACTGTGTTTGGCATATCGAATACGTCACGGGGAGCTTGCCAGGCTCTGCCGTGCAGGCGAGATACTCTCGGTAGCTTGCCGGGCTCTCCGAGAGGGGCGGAGGGATCGAACTCGGGTCGGCCATGTTGGCTGCGTGCAAGGCAAACGCCCTACCGCTGTGCTATCGCTCCACAGCTTGAGGATTATTAGGAGTGATATTAACTATCTGCCTAATATCTTATGTTTGAATGTCATCCAAAGTTCCTCACTGGTTAAATAGGTTTTTAAGATGGTACACAGTGGCTCAATGGTAGAGTGCCTGTCTTGCAAGCTGGATGGTGAAACAACAAATTCAATTTCCAGCATTGCCCCACATGTGGAAATGCAAGATTAACTGCTCTGCCTTTTGAGGCCCTTTGGTGCTATAACAAAGTGACAAAAGAACTATTGATGAACCAGTTTTAAGAAACATCTTCTTCTACCACCATCCCAATATTAGCACTGAGAAAACAAACAAACAAAAAAGGCACATTCATACTATACCAGAATCTCAATAAAGCAAGTATTTAATCAGAAATAGAGAATACAAAAAAAATTCCTCAGTAACAAGGTAATCATGCGGATATTAAAGATTGAATTTGTATATAGTAAGAATTTGGGCCA
Source organism: Sorex fumeus (assembly GCF_029834395.1). NCBI lineage: Eukaryota > Metazoa > Chordata > Mammalia > Eulipotyphla > Soricidae > Sorex > Sorex fumeus. Next base: position 10,436,005 of record NW_026606103.1, read on the forward strand.
TTTGTTTAAAAAAATGTATTGCATCTATGCAGAGGCAAACAAAACATATAGTCATAGTCTCATTTGGAAGATCATAAACAATAAAATGGAGACATTCTTCCAAGAAAGTCTTAGAATGGGGCTCGGGGACAAAGGCAGACTCTACAGACCCAGATGGCAGATGCTTCCAAGCTACTATTTCCTGACTTTTAGTAACTCTCACCAGCTTCTGTCCTTTCTCACTAAGGCAAAGAGAAGGTAGCATCTACATTAAAGATGAGTTTGCCTTACAAACAAACTTTCAAAGTGTATTACGTACTTCAAATATTCTTATACTATAGGCTGCTCTGAGTCTAAGTTTTCTTGCGAGAACAAGGAAGTAGTATGACACCCTTCTAATGTCCTAGGATAAAGTTGTGATTACCATAACAACAGAGACAAGCATAGTCCTTGGTCTTTCCTTTTTCATATTCTTCAGGTCCCCATTTTGTAGGGGTGAAACCGAAATAGAATTTACCACTGTTATTACTAACATGAGTAATTGCCAATACATGAGTAATTGAACTAAAGTTCCTTAGAGTGATGCTTTGTGAAGGCACCAGGGAGAATCTGCCTCCATTTCCATTCCTCCTGGGTATTAAGACGCTGATCACACAATGACTTTAGGCATCAGTCTCAGCTTTCTGTGACGCATGGCACCAAAGCAAGTGACCTCAATGACTCAAAGAAGGTATTAGAACCATGGACTAAATAATATCATAAAAAAATCTCATATTGTATCTAAGTTCCTAAGGGAAGTAAACCTGGGGTTAAGAACCTGGGCTCACAAGGAACTCTCCCATGCTAATCTTCTATTGGTGAATTGTGTATCCATGAAAAGTTACAATGCCTCCCAATGCCTACTTGGGCTGTCTGAAGTGGTGAATATGGATATGATATTAACAAAAGCACTTATTGGTGCTCTGACTTTTACCCCAAGAAAAAGAAGAAAAGAAAGCCAACCAATTTTTCCCCACTTGATCCTTCTCCATATCCTAATGTCTAGTCACTGCCATGGAATTCCACAGGCTCCCTGGCCTCCTCTCTCACCCCTTTGTTATCCCCTAATCTGGTCTTAATTATAGCCTTCCTTCTCATCAGAAGGCATTCCCAGAGAAGGCAAAAGAACAAACATTCTGCTTTTCTTATTTCGTGTTTTGGGTTCTTTTTTGATGGGAGGACAGGGCAGGAAGCAAATCTAGTGGTGCTCTGTGGGACATATAGGGTACTGGGGTTCAAACCCTGATCATACTCATGTAAATCAAATGTCCTATCTATTGTACTATCTCTTTGTTCTCCAAATTCTGATTCTTAAATGCCCTGATGCTGGGGGCTTTGAGCTGTCTCACTATTACCTGTCAGTTCCTCCTCTTAAAATGTAAAGAGGTCATTTATGTGTGAACAGAAGTAAAAATTCACAGAAAAAAAAAGGTACATTGAAATGCCCTTTTCTGTTAAAGAAGTAGAATCTTCTAAGGCATTTGCACACTGACAGTTTGCACAGTATGTGCCTTTACTGAGATATGTACAAAATACTATAGGGTATTAAATAATTTTAGAGACATGTTGCAGAAGCATAACATAAATGCATGATTTTCCTCACAATTTTGGGGTATTTCACAAATCATTCAGTCAAGGCCAGTCTAGGGTGGGGCTGGAGAATTCATGCTTCACATTCCCACTTCCGTGTATTCCATCCAACCAGCATTCCTCTCCAGCAGTTTTTTTTGTTTGTTTTTTGGCTTTTTGGGTCATGCCCTGCGATGCTCAGGTGTTACTCCCAGCTCTGCACTCAGGAATTACTCCTGGCAGTGATGGGGGACCATATGGGATGCTGGGAATCAAACCTGGGTCAGCAGCATGCAAGGCAATGCTCCCCACCATACTATCGCTCCAGCCCCTCTGGCAGTTTACTAACATTGAGGAGAAGCAGCAGGTAAAGCAAATGCTATTTAGGAATTAACGTGCTTCTGCAAGAGAACAATGGAAATAAGTATCTTCAGAAGAATTACATCCTTTTAATGCCTCCTCAAATGATGCAATGATCTTGAGCTTCCATTTTCCTCTATGTTTATGGAATAATTCCCCAAACTCTCTCCACAGGGCAAATAAGCCCTTTAGACCAGCAGTTTCTCACCTGGGAGCACATACGCCCTTTGGGATATTTTATGGGGTCTACAGGTGAAAATCGCATAAATAGAAAACCATGACAAGTGATTCAAGAGTCTAATCAATAGGACAGGGTTGCACAGACAGTCAGATGGGAAGGGGCCCATAGTCAGGAAGTGGTTGAAAAGCTGCTTTAGAGGAAAAGCTTCTCCTACTGCAGCAGAGAGGTGGGAAACACATCTTTGGAACTTTGTGTTTCTGTTTCTGCAACACAAATGATTATTGGTTCACATCCTCCAGAATTCAGAGGCACGTTATAATGCAGCCCACAGTTGAATGAAATAACAGGTTCAAGGGACTTCCCTCTTAACATTTAAGGGACAACAAGAAGCATGAGCATTAGAGCCATATAACTTTCCCCAAAAGCACATGGAACCTGCCTTTCTGAGATTTGCTTTCTTGTGAGCATGGCGCTCAGCCACTTGCTCTGGGAAAACATTCCCTGTCCCTGGAATTTTATCATCATGCTTTCAGGAAAGGATGGCACACAGGAGAAGGAGAGCTTCCTGGAGAGAATCACTGCCAAGGAAAAGCAAATTAAAAACTTTTATCAAAGATTTCTGCAATAAATAAGACAGGAGGAAAAGGGTCCCGAACTTCCAAATCTATTTCTACCTTAGAGGCAGCTTTTAGAAAAGTGAAAATCTCTGTGGAAAAAAAATGGTTTCGAAGTTAGGGCTGGGAGTTTCAAAGTCTTTAAAAGTTAACTGACATTCTTCAGAAGAGCCAAAAGTCTCTGGAGGCTCCTGTCCTTTTGTTTCTCTTACTGTCAATATCCTGCTGTCACCCCACCCTCCACTTCCTTCTCTTTGTATTGTGTTTTCTAAGAGTAAAGCTTATTGTCTTGTGTGGCCCTATTATCTACGTTTTATAGTTTTTCTATTATTGCCTTAATAGCTTTGAATCACAGATCTGTATGTTTTCCTACCATTTTATTCCAGCTGAATCAAATTACAAAACTTTATTTTCTCTGATGTCCACCCAGTTTCCATATATTAAACTTCATTTGCAGCTACTTAGAGGGAGACAGTATGGATCAGGTCCCCATCCTGTAATTTTTGAAGCCATGCTAGAGATATTAGAGACGATTGCTGGTGTGAGATGCACATGATAGTCTGTTAATTTGCTGACTCTCATCACTCACATTTCAATGTATTTGCAAATTAGGCTCCACAGAAAGGTTTTTTAGATAAATTATTAATCAAGCAATAATTTTATGTAACCATAGTACTTCCATACTATGAAACTCAGACACTTCTTGTTTTGGAGCAGCTGAAGTTTGTTCCGAGAGGATATTTCAGATGAGGGAGGTGGAGGATAGGACAGGGCAGAGGAATCTTCCTATGTCTGCTCTGTAGGCTTTCTATTCCTGTTTGTTGGAATAGAAAATTGGGAAGACGAAATTATAATAAGTCAAATAGATTGTTCAACCTTGTCTCAGCTCAGAAGTCAATGACCCATTAACTTAAAAAGCTAAATAAAATTGTCTGCTCATAGAGATAAGTGTGACTGCTGCTGGTCTGGTTATACCAAACTGTGTCCCAGTAAATGAAGCATGTGAGATGCAAAACAAAGAGAAGTGGTTCGTAGTTGGAATGCATTCAAGGCATGGACCAGCTCTTGGGCTGTGTGCTGTGTGATGCAGACTGCTGAAGGTCCTGGAGCCTACAGTCTGCAATTGCCTCCCACCTGTTAGACTCTTTGTTTATTTGAATAACAAAGTACCTCAGCCTTGAGGAAACCCCCTATGCACAGTATGATCATCTGGGTTTAACAACCTAATGACATCTCCTTGCAATACTTGGTTTGGGAGAGACCTTGGGGGTGTCAACTGCAGCCGTCTCTTGTCTCTTTGTTACTGGATGTTCCACATCTATCTTGGAAAAGCAGGATGACCTGTTTCTTATTGTCAGAATAGCTCTGTGGATTTGCAAAAGATAACATCAGTGTTTTTTTTTTTACAGGTAAGAGCAGGAAGAGGATGAGAAGCAGGCAAATTCAGCCTGGTTGGCCAAGAACCCTCATTCTACTCCAGAGAGACACAGGCTCCCCTTGAATCACACTGCATGCTTTGAGGCAAACTATTTCCTCCTTTGTTTCATGGAACAATCAGAATAAAATCAATAATTCAGAGTCTGATCCACAGACACAAAGGCAGATCTTCAGATAAACATAACTGCTCTGCGAGCCACGTGCCTCCTGGGTGTGCCTTGCCTCTGATTGCTGGTATGTGCTGATCCGCACGTCCACATCTACGTGGTCAGTCATGAGTTTCTACTGCTGCTGGGAAGCTGCTCTACAAGCTTCCAGGGACTGAATGCTGAATAGTCAGGGACATCCCTCAACCAACAAACCTTGCTCTTCTGAGGCAGTGAAAGGAGTAGAGGCTCATGGGTGGGCAATCTGGATCAAGGTACACAAAGATACAGACCACCAAGGAATATGGCGTTTAAAAATATTAGTTAAAGATGGCATTCATCTGGGTAACATAAAGTAACAAAATAAGAGACTAACACCCGAGAACAGCTGTGATAAATACTAGGTTGTTCACTCCATGGCTTAGAGGCCAGCCGCACACTCCAGGGGTAAAGTCAGCTCAGATAGAAAAGGGAGCACCAAATAAAGGCTGCTGGGAAGATCTGCCCAGGATGGGAGATGCCTGCTAAAAGTAATCTATGGACCGAACATGATTGCCACCCAATGTCTCTTCTGCAGACCACAGCACCCAAAAGGAGAGATAGAACAAAAGGGAGTGTCCTGACACAGAGGCAGGGTGGGATGGGGGATGGGGGGGTGGGAGGGTGGGATTGGTGGGGGTGGAGAATGGGCACCGGTGGTGGGATGGGTACTCGATCATTGCATAACTGAAACCCAAGCACAACAACTTGTAAGTCTACAATTGTACCTCATGGTGTTTCACTAATTAAAAAAATATTAGTTAAAGAAGTAAAGTTCTCATACAATATTATCATGTGATTCCATCCACATGAAGCTCTAGAACATGCAGAAATAAGTTTATGGTTTTTAAAATCCAGGATGGTGATAGGGGCTGCAAAGGTAGTATAGCAGATAGAGTATTTGCCGAGAATGCAGCCAGCATGGGTTCAATCTCCAGCATCCCATATGCCCCTACAAGTACCAACAGGACTAATTCCTGAGCATGGAGTCAGAAGGAACCTCCTGAATATCTCTGGGTGTAGCCCCCAAGTAAGACCCCCAAATCATGATAGTGACTACTTTTGATGGAGTTGGGTGAGTGGGGGAATTCTCTGAAAAGGCACAAGAGAAAACTTCATGGATCTTGATGAGTATTTGGGATATATAAGAATATGCATTTGTAAATATTTATGAAATAATACATTTAGACTAGTGTTCTTCATAGCATGTAATTCTTTTCTTGATTTTTGGGCTACTCCCAGAAGTGCTCAGGACTTATGCCTATATTTGTGTCCTGAGACCACTCCTGGGGGTGCTCAGATGATGTGGTGCTGTGCTCATTGTGATGAGGGAGCACTCCTGGGGGTGCTCGGATGAGGTGCTGTGTTCAGGGTGTGTGGAAGGCACCACCCTCACCTGTGGACTTTCTCTAGCCTCTATTAACTCTTTTTGTTTGTTTCATCGAACAGTTTTCTTTCTAAAAATGCTCTTTGAGGCACTGTGATTTACAGGATTATTAATGGTAGGATTTCATGCATCCAGTGTTCCTGCACTCTCCACCAAAGTGTCTCCTTCCCTCTGCCACTGTCTCAGTCCCCCACTCCCCCCAGCATCTAGGAGTGGTATTACCGGGTCACATGGTATTTCCATATGTGGTAGAGCTTGTGGTGTTGAATATTTTACATATGAAACTCTCCCATTAACAGTGAATAGTGCTTTAAACAAAAACAAATAAAAGTTTTTAAGAGAAAGAAAGAGAGAGCAAGGGTGAAGAAAATAAAAGGAAGGAAGTGCAGTAGGGAGGGAGATAGGAGGGAGAAAGAAAAAGGAAGTGGAAGAGGAAAAAAATCATGCACAAATATGAAATTCTAGCTTATGCTTATTGAAATATTTAGTGTCTATAACTCAGAAATATTTGAGAGATGTTAACTGTAGAATAGATGGTGTCGGGACTCAAATTCAAAGGGCTGGAGCACAGGCCTGGAAGCACTAGGCACGTGTTTGCTCCCATGCTCTCCCCTTACCAGGATCACAGGGTGCAGTCTGGTAGACTTGATCACCACTAGGCCAAGTGACGCTGCATCCACTACACTGCAGTATGCAACTACTTGGCCCACAGAGCTAGGTCAGCATTGGCAGGTATAGCCTCTGAGACCTATGAGCATCACTTGGAAAGCTCCCAACCACCAAAAATAAACACATAAGATCAATTAAACTCTAGGTTAGAGGTGGATAGGTAGGGATATGTGTGGTCAAGGGAAAACTCTTTCTACTTTTCGCCGAGTTTCAAAAATTTGTTAGCAAAATGGAAAGAAATTCAACTCAATTTTTGAAATGACCTTTCAGATGTCAATTCATGGAACATGGCGGATGGACTCTCTCACACAGAAAGTTGAAGATGTGAGCATCAGAGCTAATGTTAGCTATGGTGGAGTGCAGAGCTCCTCATGTCCAGTGTATGCTGGATCCTCTATGTGCTCTATAGAGCTGTAAAATACAGTTCTCTTTGGCAGTCAAGCTCGATAATGTACACTAGAAAAATGCCCACAGATAATTTGCAGACTTTGACCTGAAATAAGGGCAGATACATTTTGATATATGATTTGTTCTCAGACTGCTGTGCTATTTTAATGTACTCCTGTTACTTCCTGTAGTTAAAAAAATATCTCTGCTATCAGGGAAATGAATCAGTCTAAATTACTAAAAACAGTTACCTACACTTCTCTTAATGCATATCTTTCTTGTTATCATATTAGCCTAAGTTCAGCTCTTAAAAATACTTTTAGAGTGATACATGGGGGAGAATTATTTTTATTAGCAGAATATGTGGGGCTGGAGCAATAGCACAGTGGTAGGGTGTTTGTCTTGCACGCAGCCAACATGGCCGATCTGAGTTCGATTACTCCACCCCTCTCAAAGAGCCCAGCAGGCTACCGAGAGTATCTTGCCGGCACGGCAAGAGCCTGGCAAGCTACCCATGATGTATTCGAGGCACGGCAAGAGCCTGGCAAGCTACCCATGATGTATTCGATATGCCGAACACAGTAACAATAAAGTCTCCAATGGAGACGTTACTGGTCCCGCTCGAGCAAATTGATGAACAACAGGAGGACAGTGACAGTGACAGCCGAATATATATATATATATACATATATATATATTAAGTCAAACAAGTAAAGTTATAACTTACAGCCCTGGACATCTTACCAGACAATGTTTTTGCTTTTTTAATATTTATACATGTTTTAATTTATAATTGTAGGTCAAAGGAAGAAATTATAGACTTGACCATTTAAAAATTCACTTATATTTGCCTTTGGGACTTAGCCATAAATGCAGACAAGTAAGATCAAAACATGAACTAACCATCAAAGTTGTATCTCAGTCTTCTGCTAGATTAGTCCTTCTGATTCTGAAGTTCCATCCAGTGATATGAGAAAAGAAAAATCTGGAACTCACTTCCCAGGAGGCATGTCCATGGTAGTATGTCAAGATTGCTGCTTAGGCCTCACAGCTCCGTGTGTAGGCATAGTGATGCAGTGTCATTTGGTTCAGTGGTATTAAAGTCCACCAGACACATCTGTGATACCAGTAATGAGGCATGTGGGAGAAAATGTGTGTCTCGTGCATGCAGGCACATGCTTCAGCCCTTTGAACTATTTCCTGGCACCATACAAAGGCATAAAATGAATATTTACATGATTGCTATAGAGTTCATTTTTCTTAACTATTTGGTGAACTAGCGGGTAGGGCATTCGCCTTACAAGTGGCCAACATGGCCGACCCGAGTTCGATTCCTCCGCCCCTCTCGGAGAACCCGGCAAGCTACCGAGAGTATTCGATATGCCAGACACAGTAACAACAAAGTCTCCAATGGAGACGTTACTGGGCCCGCTCGAGCAAATCGACGATCAACGGGAGGGCCTTTACCTTTACTATTTTTATAGTAAAATAAAATAAATGGTTTTTGGAATAGAGTGTAGAATCCCCATGTTGCAGTAAGCTGCTTTTGAGGGTCTCCATTAACACCTTCAGTCTCCACACATTTACGTAAATGCCCGACTTCGAATCTAGACTATCCTTATAACCTATTTTAATCCTTAATATTTAGTGCTACTGGGCTGACTTAGACCCTGTAAGTTGTATTTTAAAATACAGAAGACCTGTGTTCAGACCAAGGTGGCTTCTAATTTATTCAAGATATTAAATACATAGAGAAATCAGTTTTATCTTTTACTTTCCTCTAGATGTTTTAATTTGCTTTTCCTCAAGTTCTTATTCCTGCAATTTAGTGACTTAACCATCCGCTAAGTTGTAGCTGATTCTACGGGGTGGAGAAATCGGTAAAGTGTGGTCTGTGTCTTTGCTACTTAGGACAAAGAACAAAAACAAAATTAAAACTAAGACTAAGGAATGGATGCTCAACACTGCTGTTCAGCGAAGGGTTTCTAGAGCAAAACCTTCGTACCTCCCTGCCAGGCTAACTCTCTGAGTTAACAGAATGAATGAAACTGTTCTCAGTACCTGTCATATAAAGATGAAAAGAGACAGCCTTAGCACTACCGGTCATGTATTCTGGATCCATTATTGACATCTATTAGGGCAGAAAAACTAATGGTAAGGTTCTTGCCTTGCAAACATCTGACCCAGGTTTGAGTAACTCTGATCCCCAGATTTGTAAAGCATGTGGCTCCCAAACCCCACCCAGGAGTGATCCTTGAGTGCAGAGTCAGAAGTAAGCTCTTAGTAGAGACAGGCACATTACCCCCAAAAACTGTCACTGTCACTGTCCTCCCGTTTTTCATCAATTTGCTCGAATGGGCCCAGTAACATCTCCATTGTGACATTTTTTACTGTGTTTGGCATATTGAATACATCACAGGTAGCTTGCCAGGCTTTGCCATGCGGGCGAGATACTCTCAGTAGCTTGCCAGGCTCTCCGAAAGGGGCGGGAGAATTGAACCTGGGTTGGCCAGATTGGCCCCGCAAAACAAACAAGCAAAATTATATCTACTGACCAACATGGGCCAGGGATTTTTGATATGTGCTTTATGCATTCAAACTCAACAACACAATGGTGTTGGGCGGGCACTATCCTCATTAAGGACACATTGTTATGCCAGCAAGTGGCTCTTAATAACAGTCCCCAAATAGTATCCATTGTATTTTATAGTAATGTAAATATTATTTTACAGGATAGAAACTGACATATTTTAGACGATTTGCCCAAAGTAGTGCAGGAGCTAATGTAGTGTGAGAATTAAAACCAGGTTTGTTTTTGTTTGATACTCTTTTTTCCACACTACTGCTAATGGTTCTGTTGAAAGAATAATGATAAATGAAAAGATTAGTTTATTGGAACATGTCACCAATTCTATGTTCATGCTTAGCACTGTAGCACTGTCCTCCCATTGTTCATCGATTTGCTCAAGCAGGCACCAGTAATGTCTCACAACAAATTATGAGACTTGTTGTTACTGTTTTTGGCATATCAAATACGTCACGGGGAGCTTGTCAGGCTTTGTTATGAGATATCTTTGTGGGTCAGATACTCTCAGAAGCTTGCCGGGATCTCTGAGAGGGGTGGAGGAATTGAAAAAAATCTCCCAGAATCAGTTCTAGACACTTCAATTTCAATACTAACTTTTGTATTTTATAATGGTCATAAACATATATATTGGGTCAACACTAGGTCCTAGTGATGGGCCCTGCTCAGATTCAACCATGCTTGGAGCATACATGGTCCCCTCTGCAGTGCTCTGGGTTCAGTGATGAGGTTAGAATCCAGTGCCTGGCAAATACAATGCAAGAGTCTTTTTCCCGAGCTATAACCCAGGAACTATTATATTACTATTATTATTATTAATTATTCATATCAAATCATGTCCTTCATGAACCTCACATCATTGGCTACAAGGCTTTTACCAGCTCTCATAAACAATGCAAGAAGAACATTTTAAATCCCTTTGACAGAAAGAAAAATATCTCTTGAGGGAGGGGACCTTAATTTATTGCTGCCATTTAAAAATGAATAGGTCCCCAGGTCTTTGGCATCTTTGTCCTGATTCACCCCACAGGGGAGGGATGCAGGATGATGGAAGATAATCTTAAATCAATCTTTAAAAATTCCTGGTGATAAGCTGACCTAGGGAAAGTGCTTAATTTAAGGGGATCGTAAAAAAGCAATAGATCACTGGATTAGAAAATACACTTGGGCATTTGGAAGTACCTCTTTCACTTTTTGAAATATATTAAAATAAAATACAAAAAAAGTAAAGAGGAGCTAAAAGTCAATTTTATTTTAGATGAACCACATACCTTCCGCCCAAGCAAAATTTATTTTCAGGAAGAGTCCAAGCCCACGCAGAATCTTCACCTTTTGTTCAACACTACTTTTACCCTCAGTTTAGGCAGAAACTGATACTAATGTTTTTCATTAAGTCAGTTGGGAAAAAAATTGCTTACCAGATTTTACTCCTTCATCAGTCTCTCTAATTACACCCATTCACTGTTCCTTTCACACAGAGATTTCAAATTCCAGCTCTGAAAGACACACACCACCCAAAACACGTCTGCTTCCTCCTTCACTGTCCTTTTCATATTATCCTTGAGAAATACTTGGTGGTCCAGGAAACACAGCTCAGCATAACCAAGAAGTGAGAACTGACTTGAAGGGATAAGTAGCATGGGCAGCAGAAGGTTGAGATAAAGTTAATGGGAAATAGTGCATAGAGAGATGCAGCTCATCAGGAAAGGCTTTGAGCCTACAGACTTTAGTGATAATCTTCAGACATCTGTCTCTTGGGACTCAAAGTACAGTACAGTGGGTACACTTGCCTTGCATGCCGTCAATTTGGATTCCATCTTGGAATTCCACATAGTTCCCGAGTCCCACCAGGAGTGATTCCTGAGCACAGACCCAGAAGTAATCTCTTAGCACTGCTGGGTGTGACTCCAAAAAAAAAAAAAAAACAAACAAGAAGGATATATGTCTCTGTGAAGTGATATAACAAAACTAAAGTAGATATAGCATAGATTAATAAGGTATAGCTAAATGTGTCTGAAGTAACAAGTCGAGTGGCACTATATTTTGGAGATAATAAAATTGGTCTGAGCACCAAGTCCTGTGTGTGTTCAGGGAGCAAGTACATTTCTTTGAATGGTCAAATGTTACCCATGAGGAAGTTAGGGAACCAACAATTCCAAAAAGTTGAAACACCTTTCTAAGGATCAAGCGACCAAACTGAAATTTCTTTTTCTTTTTTTTTTTTTTTTTTTTGCTTTTTGGGTCACACCCTATAATGTACAGGAGCCGCTCCTGGCTCTGCAATCAGTAACCACCCCTGGCAGTTCTCGGGGGACCATATGGGATGCTTGGAATTGAACCTGGGTCGGCCACGTGCAAAGCAAAAGCCCTACCCGCTGTACTATCACTTCAGCCCCGAAATTTCACTCTTAACGTAAAAGATACAGCTTTAAACTCAAAAATATTATTATTGGGGCAGAGTAATAGTATAGAGTGTAGGGCTTTTGCCTTGTATGCAGCCAACTCAGATTTAATCCCCGGTATCCCACACGGACCCCTGAGTACCACCAGGAGTGACCCTGAGTGTAGAACCAGTAATAAGCCCTGAGCACTGCTGCGTGTGGCCCCAACTCAAACAAGCAATAAAAATAAAGTATTATAATCTTAAGTTTTCTCCCTATAGGAGACTCTTTGATATGGTTACATACCTCTACAAAGTAGAGTGTTGACCAAGAAGCCAAAATCCTATTTCTCATCTAGTGTGTTCTGAGTTCTTAAAGATCTAATCTTCCTTGCTAATTAACAGAAAAGCAAGACTGCTCTTGGAAAACCATTTTGAACACTTGACTTTTGTAGACCTCATAAATAATAGCTCTTTTTGACACCTTTTTTTCCCCCAAAGTTGCCCAAGCTAGCTCTGTTTATGGCTTCAGTTTAGGGCTTTCAAATGTATTTTTGCTTCTCAGGATAACTAAAAGCAAAACTAGAAAATAACTTCTGCTACAAGTTCAATTCACATGTTCAATTTATTGCAGCACAAAGAGCACCAGATGTGGTTCACATTTAAGTGGTGTCTTTAATACAAAGATCTAGGGGCTGTTGAAGTTGTGTATGTGTCTAATAGTCATTCTTTAAAGAGCCATTTAATAGCTAGAGATCATGTTTCAGTATTTTAACCTCACTATTAAGAACTCAATTCACTTTCAATAATTTGTCATTTGACTCTGATTTTCAATGGATAATTAGTAAATAGGCTTCTGGCCTTTTAAGGTTCCCAGTCATTGAAGCCATATATAATACTCCAAATGATTTTTTTGATAAAGGAAGATCTTTGATAAAGGATGCTTAGTTAGACGACAGGTTTTGGAACACTCTCTCTCTCTCCCTCTCTCCCTCTCTTTCTCTTTTGCTTTTGGGTCACACCTGGTAATGCTCAGGGGTTACTCCTGGCTTTGCACTTAGAAATTACTCCTGGCGGTTCTCAGGGGACCATATGGGATGCAGGGAATTGAACCCGGGTCAGCCGCATGCAAGGCAAATGCCCTACCCTCTGTGCTATTACTATAGCCCCTGGAGCTGAGTCTCTTGAAGAGGGGCCCTCAATGAGTCTCTGCCTTAGAGAGTAAACTGTTGATCCAGTTTTCTTTCTACTATCCCAGGCTAGTTAGGAGACAAAAATACACACTCGCCCATTTCCCTGCCTCCTGATCACATTCAGTACAATTTTATACACTGAATATTTAACCTAGTGGCCTTATCATTGATTTAAGATTTTGAGAAGATGCATTAATTTGGGGAAACACAAATAACTATATGATTGGAAAATATACTCTTGCCTTGAAATATGTTAAGTAAAGGAAATATTTGAATTCATCATTACTAGCACTAGACACAGTGTAATAACTCTTTGGCATCTGTGAAAAATATGCCTAACAAATTGTTCAAGGACCATAAGCATATGAAAAGGCCACAGTTCATTAAAGACTGAAAATTATACTTTTTCATTGGTTCTACTGCAAGAGAATGAACTCCCTATATGTGGCAGCAGAGATACAAATTCAGTTTTGCACAAGACTCACAAATACTGTGATATATTATGCTGATAGAAACACAGCTTCCACCTAGACAGAATTAAAAATTTTCCCTGTGCTTGGTAAATGTATATAACCAGGAAAATATGAAGGGCAACTATTCCTCAATATTGGATTCATGTTTGTATCTCCAATTTTTTAAACAAAATGTTTAGTTGAAAGGTGAACTTTACTTTTGTAGATTTCATATTTTAAAGGAGTCATTTGAACATATGTGAAAATAGAAAGTCCCCTGACTGTTTCTGAGTATTTATTAACTCTTTCTTAATTTTGTTTCCAATTAAGTAGCCCGTCAGAATTTTAATTTATAAGAAAAGGCTTCATTATACAATTAAAAGTAGACACTGCGGGCTGGAAAGATAGCACAGTGGGTAGGGCGTTTGCCTTGCACGCGGTCGACCCGGGTTTGATTCCCAGCATCCCATATGGTCCCCTGAGCACTGCCAGGGGTAACTCCTAAGTGCAGAGCCAGGAGTAACCCCTGTGCATCGCGGGGTGTAACCCAAAAAAGCAAAAAAAAAAGAGTAGACACTGTCTGCAGAGTGAAATTGAAGTAGTTATGATAGTTTAGTAATTTATTTGGTTTATTTGGCTTCTCTGACCAATATTATTTATGGTAAAGAAAGCTGAAGGAGAATTTATTATGTGATGAAATCCAATTTGAACACTTTCTATTGGGATATTTTAATTCAATCATTTTTTAATTTTCAGTCCCATAATCTCATTTTACATAAGTTTGTAAAGATTAAGTCACTTAAGATAAAATTTCAACAAAACGTTAAGAATTTGTGGAAAGGAATAAAAGAATTTTTCAACAAAGTGTTCATACTGTGATAAAACTATATTCATTGCAACAATTTTGTGTTATGATAGCTCTTTTGTCTTAAAATGAAATTAACTGAGTGAATGTGAATTTGACTTTTCTTAGTAACCATGTGAGGCAACTGCAATTTTTAATTTTCAGTTTCTAATCAGTGCAGACAGGAAGGTAGGGGTGCCCAGGTAATACACAGTGAGAAAAACATTATCTGAAACCTATAATCAGTCTAAAGACATGAAGTACATTTCCATAAAGGATCCATCTCAGGAACCACTGAAATGCAAAATTTCATTGTAGGAACAGGGATGGTGGCAAAGGTGGTACTATGAATATTGCAAGACTACCAAGAGCTCCAATGTCTACTAGCCCTTAGCAACAATCTAACAGTGAATTTGGATGCAGGGCAAGTTGGGGGAAACTGCTTATGAATGAACTCTGTAGAGGAAAGATGCCTTTATGGCTGGCATCTGACTGAGAAGGGGACTTTCTTGTGTCAGGGAACATTTCACCAGTCTGAGAAGCCTGTGTTATCTTGAACACATATCTTTATTTCCCCTTTCCTCTCTTTATTTTCCATATAAACATGTTTTACTTCACCATTAGTCTCTCTGGCATTTCTATTCTTGATTCTTTTTGAGTTTTAGGCCACATCCGGAGATGTTCAGGGGTTATTCCTGTCTCTGCACTCAAGAACTACTGCTGGTAGTACTTGGGTACCATATGGGATAGAAATCAGATTGACCTAGTGCAAGGCAAGCACTCTCACCAGACCCTGAATTTCTTTTCTGTGAAGGGATGGTGTTAGACCTCAGAAAGCCTGGGTAAGATTTAGGACTAACTTAAAGTAAGGTAACAATAAAGGATGAAAGCCAATACAATGGGAAACTGATCCTCATAATTGAGTCTGTGGTGAGGGCAGACTGGCTTTTCTTTCCTGAAAAGAGCAATTCCTTAATACAGCCTGGCTTTGTGCTTCCCCAGATAACTGAGTTGGACACAGTGGTAGACACTCATCTCCAGGCTGCGACCTGTCCCCTTCACACTGTACATAAACCACCCAGGGAACCTCCTCCCACTAGCAACATAGTCAAATTCCTAAATTGATGTTTCTAGAGAAAAAATGGAAGCGTTGAGTCTAATATGATCCATTTTGAGCTTTCTGGCATTTTGTTGATTATTTGGGTGGCAAATTTGCCAAATTAAACTGGATTTTTTTTCTTAAAATGGACTTTTGCATTTTTGTATTACTAAGTTTTTAAGGTATTTTCATAAAAAAATCCTCTTGTTTTATCTATTTTGTTATTCAAAGTATATTATTAATACATAATAAAAATGGATCAAGTTACCAAAGTTCATTTCCATGTTGGGAAATTTGGATTAATATTTCATAGAGACAAGTACTTATAATGAGAACACTATACCTTGAATGCTATTGCAATCCTACTTTATATAAAAATCACACATGCTGTGCCTAACCAATCAAAAGTAAAGATTTCCATATTTAGAGACCCAAAGAGTTGTTTGCAGATATGAGAAATAAAACAAACATTAATCAAGGAGGGATTCCCAATAAAAACTTAACAGCAATGAAGATATCAGACTGTCCCCAAGGCACTCAACAGCATTTCACCCTACTCTGTAAACCTTCAGAATGAGAAACTTCCACAGTGGGTCTGGTCTGGAGGAAGGATTCTCAAACTTTGACATGCATCAGAATTATCAGGCCTCACCTCTAGTGACTTCAAATATATAAATGCAGAAACTGGATTGGACTGTTAGTGTTGTTTTATATGTCCTCTCACTTTCCTTTGGAAACATGCATGTACACACACACACACACACACACACACACATGCACACATACCAATTCCACCACCACAACCAATAATAGCAATGATCTCAAGTACAAAGCTTTTGTTTGAAGAGGGCTGTCAATAGCTGCCTGACTATCTGGAAGACTCAGAGGTAGGTTCTGCGTCTTCCAACAGTGCTGTCACAATTTTGCTGGGCGATCTTTCACAATTTTAAAAGAAAAAGGCTGGGTAAAATATCAAACAGACAGTGATAAGTAACATTTCCATCGTCTTCTAAAGCTACACAGCTGCTCTCCATAACAGATAAGCACTCCAGACACTCGTTTTCATTGTTTGAAATTATTGTCTATGTTGTCTGTTATTTTTCCCTCAGCTATTTAGAACGTAAAAATTGCTTTTAAGATATTAGAGAGAACTTTAGGATGTAAGCTATGGAAAAAATGAGAAAGCTGCAGGTATATTACCAAATCAGTTAAATTTAATTTCCAATGTAAACTGCATTATTTTATTTTATTTTATTTGGGGGGGTCACACCCGGTGATGCACAGAGGTTACTTCTGTGTCTTCACTCAGGAATTACTCCTGGCGGTGCTCAGGGGACCATATGGGATGCTGGGAATCGAACCTGGGTCGGCTGCGTGCAAGGCAAACGCCCTACCTGCTGTGCTATGGCTCCAGCCCCAAATGTAAACTGCTTTAAATATTTCTGGAACCAATGCGTGTGTGTGTGGGGGGGGAGGGGGGTTGTCGGGGGAAGCAGGAAGCATGAAATAAACTGGCTAAAAGGATGATTTATCTCAGATGCAGGATATATAAACACACAGACACACACACACACACAACACACACACGCACACACACGCACACACGGCCAAAGGAATACTAGTTGGTAAATGGCAAGAGAAGATCCATGCTGGCCTGAAGAACTGAGCCTACCAGTCAGAAGGGCTTGCCTAGCAAGACCAGGGGACCACATGAGGCACCAGGGAGCAAACCCATGTTGACCGCATGCAAGGCCAGTGCTCCACCTGCTACACTATTCTCTCCAGTTTCAAATTCTACTATAGTTTTGAGAAGAAAATACATCTCTTTTTTTATTTGATTTTTTTTAGTCTTTTGGGGGCTTCACATGATCATTGGTACAACATATGGTCCCCTGAGCACTATAAGGAGTGATCTTTGAAACCTGAATTAAGACTAAGTCCTGAGCAACGCTGCATGTGCCCCCCTACCCCCAAGACAAAAGGCAGTCAAACAAAGCAGATGTATTTTTTTCTCAAAGCTATAGTAACATTTGGAGCTGGAGAAACAGTGTAGCAGGTAGAGTGCTCACGTTGCATGTGATTGACATGGGCTTGAGGGTTTGATCTCTGGCACCACATATGGTTCCTTTGAGCATTACCAGGAGTGATCCATGAGTGCAGAGCCAGGAGTAAGCACTGAGTACACCCAGGTATGGCAAGCAAACATGTATAGTAAGATTGTAAGCACAATAAGGATGAATTATCATTCAGTTATTTACCGATTTGTATTATCATCTTCAACATTCTGAGCACTGTTTTAGGAGTTGAGAATGCCGATGCACTTGTTTTTCTATTTTAAAAGTCAATGATTGGGAAGTTACAAAATTGTCAATAAGTAAAATTTCTATCAGCGATTTTCAGTATCATTCAACAGCTACTAAATTCCCAAGTTAGATGAATACCTGATCACATGCATTCATCAGTCAACAAAGAAAATGATTATATTCAGTAAACCTAATCTAAACTTTTATCCTCATCCTTCTACTCAACACAATCCTGGAGTTTTGATGTTAAAAGTCTTCAACAAATTTTCAACAGTCTTATTACTCAGATATTTGTTTAATTTCATTTCATGGGGACATTTTTTTATACAGGCCAATGACCCTCATATGCAAAAACACACAACTCCCATTCCAGGGGAGGCGAAATGTTCACTGTTTTCTCTCCTTGTAAATATAAAGGCCATTTTTCTCTGCAATCCTATTTTGTTTAACTGTTTCATGTGCTTAGGGGATGCTTCACAAGCCCTGAAGGCAAGGTTTCCCAAGTTCTGCAGCTGTGACTTAATGTTTGATGATGATACAGGGGGCCTGGAAGTTCTTAATAAACAAGATCTTTATTTGACTAAGATAAACTTTGAAATGCAATTGAATGATTCATTCCTCAAATTATAAGATTTTTAAGTTATCAATATTACTAAGAGAATAAATAATGAGTTAGGCAATAATTTATTAATTTTGCCATTCTAACTCATCTGGTATAATCAAATCTGAAAAAGATTGCTTTGGGACACTTGGGGGATTATGTACCATTCTAATTACTAAAAGACAAATAAGAGACACTGATCCCATATGTGGGTGTGTGTAAGCACATGAATGTAATGCAAAGTGCTAAAAACATCAGCTACTTGGGACCAGACAGTACAGCAGCTAGATGCTTCTCTTGCACATGGTAACCCAAGTTCCATGCCTGGTATCTCATACGGTCCCCTGAGCCTGCCAGGAGTGATTCCTGAGCACAGAGCTAGGAGTGACCCCTGAGTATCACTGGGTGTGGTCCAAAAAGAAATAAATAAAAATAAAACCATCAGCTACTTGTTCCCTGGAGCAATGATGCTCCTGAATCATTCTCTCCCATACTATCTCCATTAAAGGAAATGCCACTTAGCAATGTTGACTTGTATTTTTTTAATAAAAGAACTTCCAAAGGCTAAACATCTATAACATTTTGAGCTCTCTTAAACATGTGGTTTGGAAATATAATTCTTTGCATGGAAAATGAAAGGATATGTCTAAAGAGTGATTTGTATGTCCTACAAACTGCACCATTTCTATGGTGCTGGCATAGAAATTCAGTGCTCATGGAATGGTTAGTGGAAGTGCATTGCAAGCTTCAGTGTTTCCTTGGAACAGCCTGACCAACTAAAGGCTTGGGGTCCCTCAGCATGTCAACTTTCTCCTGAATGCACTTGACCTTTTTTGAACAGTTTTTGCAAAGATTATCAAGCTTATCTTTAAAAGATCATAGAGCTGATTTCATTAAAGAAAGAATCAAGGGTCCATTCATTCATTGCTGGTGGGAATGCTGACTGATCGAGCTTCTTTGGAAAACAGTATGGACATTCCTCAAAAAAACTAGAAATTGAGCTTCCATATGAACAGCTCTACCAGCCTTCAAATATAATCTAGGGGTCCAAAAACATGCAGCAGAAACACCATCTGCACTTCCATGTTCATTGCAGTACTATTCACAATAGCCAGTATCTGGAAACAACAAGATTGTCTGAGAACAGACAACTGGATAAAGAAATTATGTTGCATCTACACAATGGAATACTATGCAGTTTTTAGGAAAAATGAGGTAATTAAATTTGCATATAAATGGATGAACTTGGAGAATATAATGCTGAGCAAAATGAGTCAGAAGGAGAGGAACAGATAAAGAATTACTACATTAATTTGTGGGGTATATAAAAAAAGTATGCAACTAATATCCAAGGCCAGGGAAAATGGGCCAGAAGGATTGGTCAATAGTTGGAAATTACCACAAGGGTGGGGAGTGGAGGGTAGTTAAGGTATAGAAAGGTCCCTTATGACAATAATTATTGGAAATGATGACTCTGGACAAGAACTGAGTCTTGAAAGTAGGTAAAGGTATATACATAATATCTTTTCAGCATCTGTATTGCAGACCATAATGCCTAAAATTAAAGAGAGAGAGAGAAAGAGATAGAAGTGCCTGCCATAGAAGTAGGTGGGGGTTGAGGGAGTGCTTGGAGGCTGGGAGGGAAACTGGACAGTGGTGCTGGGAAACTACACTGGTAGAGGAATGGGTGTTGGAACATTATACAACTGAAACCCAATCATGAACAGTTTTTTAATGCTCTATCTCACAGTGATTTGTTAAAATAAAAAAATTTTAAAAAATCAAGGGTCCAATGATACCAGATGGTTTTCCTAGAGAGTTCTGATATAAAACAAAGGAGGCAGCATGGGAAGACGGGCATTCCCAGCTTGTCCTTCACGCCCTACCGAAGTCACGAGTTGCCCCCCACGAACAGCTCTCTGGCACGGCCACAGAAACCAATGTTCTAATTATCTCTCCAGAGCCACAGAAACCAATGTCATAATTATCTGGCTCTTGGCAGAAATCCTTCCAGACTTAATAAGTAAAATATCAGAAATCCAAAATTGCACGGCCGCAATAGCGGCCTCACAACATCATATGGTTCTCATAACTGTCTATAGAAAACAAATTATTTCACAATGCCTTTTCAGCAGTTCTGATTTTTGGGTGAAAACTCTAAACAATAATGGTGCATCCTTTGTCAAAATAATGAATGTAATCAAAGTAGATAGAGAGTTAAAGTAGAAATCATCTGCCTCACAGGCATTGGGAGGGGTGGGAGGGGGGTATATTGGGTTCTTGATGGTGAAAAATAAGTACTGGTGAAGGGAAAGGTGTCTGATCATTGGATGACCGAGACTTAAACCTGAAAGCTTTGTAACTTTTCCCACAGTGATTCAATAAATAAATATAAAAAAAATACAAAGGAGGCAGGACTAAGGAGATAGCTCAAGAGGGTCCAGGGAGATAGTTCATTCCCTACAACTGCATAACCCTCAAGAACCAGAAGAACCATGTTTCATCTCTGGTAGCTGCAAGCACCCCTGGGGCCCTGACACTTCTGGGATTCCTCTAAGATGAAAAATAAAAACAAAGGCCCACTAGCTCTCTGCCAAAGGAAGCAGGCTTCCAGAAATCGTTGTTATTGTTTGGGATAAGAAAGAGGGCATTTTACATGCTTTATATTAGCAAAAATTAAAGATTAAATATTAATCTTCATGATTATGTATTATTTTAGATATTGACTTCATAGAAAAAAACTTCATTATTGCCCCACCACACCCCTTGGGCCATTTTCTGTTCTTCTGTTACAAATGGGCCGGGACTGGCTACTTCTTTCTCTTCCAGTGTGTTACACTAGTATTTGGCATCTACAGCCTCCATGTTTGAAGCTGGGCACATTCAACATGCCTTGGTTAACTATATTGAAAGAACAATACTATAAATCTTCTTTCAAAAATAGAAAATTGTCATATCATACTTTTGGAGATGGCAAGATGCACTAGAATACAAGAGCCCTAGACTTTCAGAAGCTTATGAAGGCCTGTGACTAGAACACTCCCTCATCGGAGGGTGAATGTGGAATTTAGGTTGTTATTTTTCCTTCCAGTCACTCTGTGCTTCAGCTTTCTCATCTATAAACCAGAGTAATAATGGCTGTCTGCAGCACTGTCAAGCATTTTTGAAATTTGAAATTTTAAGTCATAGGAACTATTGAATAAAAGTCATTCATTCCATATTGGTTGTTCATAAACATAAGATGCGGATATTACATAAAAATCAGTTGATGGGATCAAAGGCTAGGCTTAAATGAAGTCAATTAAGATGGAATATGTTTAATCTCAAGTACTTTTAGCTTTAATTCACAAGTTGTAATTCAAAAACTCCTCATGCAGGAAGCTAAATTAATGGCTAATTCATTTCTTAAAGCCATTTCACTTACTTTTTAAATTTCATTCAATTTACCCCATACAATTTTTCAACTTTATTAAGAAGGTTCTATACCTCCCTGGCCCTTGTATATTTTTTCTTTTTAAAAAAATAAATCTTATTCATTTCCTCTCTCTGGAGGGTAATGCATGAAAAGCAAAGAAAAATGCAGTGAGCAGTTGAATGTGTCTGTGAAGATACATCAGCAGATAACAGAATGATGAAGGCAAAAAGGAGTTGGAAAAATATATATCAAGGCAGATGGAGAGCCATGAGAAAGGACCATTAGATAAGCAATGAAAGAAAGAGGAAAAAAACTGGAAGCAAATCAGCCCAGGAGTTAATGCATACAAAGCTAACATTGCAGAAACCAGAGATTCCTACAAGATCAGGAGACTGACTTGAGGGCTGGGTCAGGGTAAGGGAGTAAGGGCCTTTCCTATGCACAAAATTTAAGGGCACACTCCAAATTCAGTAATTGAGATTAAACACTATTTTAATGCAATGTTTAAAAAATAAAAATTATTGCAAATATTTCTAATGAAAAGGGTCAGGATTTAACATTAAATAGGACGTGATTCTGAGCTTTAAGGTTAATCTCACACTAATCTCAGTCTTCTTTATCATGAATAAAATTTTGATATGTTCTTTGTGTTTTGCATGAATAGTTGTTTTTCAAATTATTGTTTACAATATTGTTTAATATCGTAAGAGATATTAAAAGATCGCAGAGTCTCCTGCCCCCATGTCTGGCTGTCCTCACTGGGTCCCCTTGGAGGGGGAAGGGTTGAGTTTCTCTCCCCCCAAGCAGAGCCCCAGCTTAGGATCGCCGGATCCAGCCATGGCCATGCTGGGACCACTCTCCACACGTCCGGATGGGCCTCCTGCATGAAAGAACTGGCAGAGGAACCCAGGCATGTGAGTCTCGGGGCTGAGGTCTCCAAGCCTACTCAAATTGAGACTGGGCCTTCTCCACCCAGACCCCCAATCTTTCAGTAGGTAGGTGTCACACCCACCAGCTGCTGCCAGAGCCAGGTTGGTTCCATCAACGGCGAAGACGCAGAGACTATAAAACCCAGCTCCCGGAAGTGCGTGGCCGCATTTGCGGCCACGCAACATCTTATTATCTTATTTTTCCTTTGGAGAACCTGGTAGGCTACCAAAAGTATCCTGCCTGCACGATAGAGTCTGGCAAACGTCCCGTGTCATACTCAATATGCCAAATACCAGTAACAATGATGGGTCTCATTCTCCTAATCCTGAAAGAACATTGAAATGGCTCTTTTAAAATCTCAGGCTAGGAAGAAGGAGGCATTACTGGTGCCTGCTCGAAGAAATCAACGAACAACAGGATGATTGTGATCGTGATTGTGATTGTTTAATTAAAAAATTGATATCTATATATATATTATTGGTGTCCTTTAAGTTCTATACTGAGTGAGGACCTTATCTACCATACAAGACATTCCTAGCATTGTCTACTAGTCAAAAAGACCTAGTCTAAGCCAAATAACAAAAGTTGGTGATTTTTTTCTAGATTTAAAAATTCTATACATTATCTAGAGACATTATCATTTGCCAAGGCATCAAAAATCAGATGGGCTGGACACGTAATCAGGTTTAGAGATGACTGCTGGACTAGAGCCATTACTGACTAGATTCCACGGGACGTCAAAAGATCGCATGGACACCCACCTACAAGATGGTCAGACTTCTTCATCAAGACCCTGAATGATCGGTTTGAAGCTCTGCATATTCCTAGAATGAGCAGATGCCATTGGCTACACTAGCACTCAACAGGGATGAATGGAGACGCTACTGGCACCCACTCAAGTAAATCGATGAGTAACGGGGTATCAAGTGATCAATGATCAAGAGAAAAATTTGTAGGATTTTAGGAATCCCCCAGAGAATTATGTTCTAAGGTCTATGTAAGAATAATGATTAATATATGGCAAAAAGTAGGCAGTAGGGAATATGGATTGTTCACTCTTGTCTTTATTGTTGCACACATTCAGTTCTGAATGGCTGGCTGTGGCACAAATTCCAATACAACAAATCTCACTACCAGGATCAGATCTATACTATAAAGGTCAAGCTTCAGTGATCACTCATGCATATATCTAGACAAGCCCTGGATTTTCTGAACATGGCAAAAAATAATATAGAATCATGTTCTAGGTCCACTCTCATCATAACACATGAGAGAAGCTAATAAAGTTAAATAATATGTAGCCACCATCAATGACCACCTCTTGCCTATGACCTTAAATATTGGAATGCAGTATAAATAAGTGATATTAGGCAAAAGAGACAAAGAGCAAGGGAAAGGCTCATGGTCCAGTGAACAGATACACCTCATAGAGAGGGTCAGAGACATATCCTGACTTGGTGCTCATCAATAGAGTTTTACTGGACACATCACCTATACCCACCCATACAACTTTCCTTTTTTCCAGAACTGGACAGACAGTATGTGAGTATAACATGAGTTGATCCCAACCAACCAACCCCTTCACATTCTTCTTTCCCCCCCAAAAGCTTGGGTCTTAATAACATGAACAGCATTGTTATTTTCCAAGATAAGAAAAGATGGAGCAGGGATACATATTCAGCTGTCAACTCTACTACATAAAAGTGACGAAGATCCATTTCAGTTAAAAATGCAAACTCCAAAATTTAGTAAATAATGGAGTCTAGAAATAATAACAAGTCTAGAGAATAATTAGTCAGAGAGTTATAGGCTTGTTTTTTCTGCTACTTAGTGATAATCTTCTCTTTCCAAAAGATTCAGAGTTCAGGAATTTAAGATAGATATCTCACTAATAAGAGGAGTGTATTCCTCTTCCAAAACCAATGTTAATAAAGTATAGATAGGGCTCAAAAACCACTAAAGTCTTATACATAAATAAATTAAGTCCATTAATAACTTATTAAGAGGAAAATCCTAAAACTGATAGTATGTGGGAAAGCAAAATTAGTTCTCTAGAGAGGGTTGGAGTGGTGATATGATTCGTTTTTGTTTCTTTAGATATCAGGAACGGCATTAATAGGTCTAGGGTATAGAAGGAAATATGATCATTAGCATAATGATAATGATACAGAGAAAATGAGGAAGAATGATAAAAATGAGTAGATTTATTTGTATTTATGAGTCAGAGACAATAAAGTCAAGATTAAGAAAACATGAAGCAGTACACTTGGCTCTATCAGCTGAAAGTATGTATCAGCAGAAAGTAGAAACATGACTCAGTCTCAGACACCAACTAGTTCTTCTTTGCTTTGTTGCAACAGAATGAAGACTATATTTTACCTGCAGAAAGTAAAAATATCTTCTAAGGCAAAGTTACAGAGGTCTGAAAGTCCATCTTCTTACAGGGAAAGAACTCAGGTGACAATCTAAAAGTGCTATATCTGCTCATTTTATAAATAAGCATATTAATGCCATATCCTCTAATAAAGACATTTCCTAACAGAAAACTTGCTCTTTTTGTATAATTAAGTCATTTAAGATTTGAATTATGTCTATATGTATCAAGCACTTTATTGAAACATTAGGAATTACACTTAGTGTAAATGTCACAATTATCTAATAATGACCTGTGTTCTCTTAATGCACCCAAAATGATCAATGATATGTTAAAAAAACATGTTAAAATAATCATATCAAACAAATGCTGGTGTCTATTGATAGCATATAGAGTAACTGATAAGAATGATATAGATACTAGCCATTGCCATTTCTATATTGAATTCTCCCTCTTACTCTCTTTGATACAAAATCACACATATAATCATTTTAAAACTATAGAAATGTTAGCTGGAACAATAGCATAGCGGGGTAGGGTGCTTGCCTTGCATGCAGTATTTGACCAGGTTTTGATCCGGTCATCCTGTATGGTCCCGCAAGCACTGCCAAGAGTAATTCCTGAGTGCTGAGCCATGAGTAACCCCTAAGCATAACTGAGTGTGGCTTAGTTCCCCCCAAAATAAAAATGCTATCATGATTTACTTGTACAGAACTCAATTTTAAAATCTAATGATCTTAATATCTATTGGAATTACAGATGAGTTTTTGTTTAATCTTTCTTATCCTTCTAAACTTTCTGTTTTAACTCTTCCATGTTTAGTTTAAAGTATTTATTCAGGGTATCTGAAGGCCTTTTGAGTAACTAAGACTAAATTTTGTCTACAAACAAAAATAATTAGACCTATACCTACTGGGTTGACTTAGTGTAATTTGTATGAGTTTCTTCTGACTCTGAATAAAAGTTTCATCTCTATGTATTCTTCTAGTCCTGGTAATCACTTAAGCAAAAAAATTCCCTTCTTTTCAATAAATACTGTCTTCTATTTTCCCCTCTGTAAGGGAGCCCAGACACTCATGAATCACAGTATACTTCGAAAGAAGGGACGCTGCTCAGACAGAGGGCAGATTATTATCTATCTTGAGATACATCTTTCACCTGCACAAAATCAGAGTTGAACCTGAGCACAGAAATATTCTGTCCTTGGTTATAAACTTGATCTAAGAGCTATAGTTAATCACTGAACAATGCAAGGGTTGAAGACATCCACACCCCATCCAGTAAAAAAATTGCATAAAATTTTTGGCTCTCTCAAAACATAATTGTCTGCTGTTGATCTCTAAATCTTGCCAATAACAATTCATTAATACATAATCTGTGTTATATGTATTAGATACCATAATATTTCCATAAAGTAAGTCAGATCAAAGAGAATGTTGTTAACAATATTTTAAGACAGAGAAACTGTGTTTGTAGTACTTTCAACTGCAGAGTTCAAGGTCAACTCTATATTTATTATTAAAAATCTGCTTGAATGTTGACCCATGTAGATGAAAACCATATTTTTAAGGGTCAACCATAATTCTGCTCCCCATTCTTCTTTGTACTTGGTACAGAGAAAATTAATCTTATTTACTTTTCAAGAAAAGAGACAACAACCAAGAGACTAAAACAATAAAACACACGAGGTACAACACATGAAAACATAAAGGGCACTCTGGCCTCACAAAAATGCTGGAATGATGCAATCTAAGAAGGTCAGTTCTGGTTAGCAACCCTTTCAGGCTGGCAGAATTGGTAAAGACAGAATAACTGCACTTTCAGAAGGAGGAATTCTGTTACAAGAGATGCCATAAAGGGCTGAGCTTTGCATCCAAGAAAAACTTTCTTCATGAAATTTCTACTTAACCACAGGGAGCACCCAACTATTCAAAGCAGATGGGTAACAGGATCTTCTGAGCAATGCAAGAGTCTCTATCATACACACTACACTTGTGTTTGCTGAACTGGTCATGGCTCACAATCTGCTGGCACATGCAAGAGTGGCCAACTGAAAACAAAATGGAGGTTTTATTTGATTAAATTCATTCTGCTGGTATCCAGGTTTCAGGAATGAACCTTAGGAAATGCCTACAGCAAGTGGATCTTCTGTCATGCTTCTATAATTGGATAACTTGGTGAAATTGGACTGGAAAGTCTGATGTGAGAGAGATGCACAGATTCACCTTGGTCCATGATAGTTGGCCAAGAAGTTTTCAGAATATCTCTAAGTTTTCAGAATATCACTATGAGTGCCTCTCCAGGATAAATTCACTGTAGTTTTTTCATTTAGCTGTTCAATGTGGAACTGTGTTTTTTAAAACTAGGCCTAGATATTTTATAATTAATTGGTTGTTATGTCTTTTTTGATAAAATCATCCAGTGGTCAAATGTATTTTGTTTTGCTTAATTGTAACACATGTTTGAAATTTGGCATACTAACAAATATTCATCTCAAAGTAGTTTATAATATATTAACATATGTGAAATGTAATTATGAAGCAAGTACTCATTTCCTTTATTTTAGCTAAGTCAGTTTGCTTTTTAAAGGCATTATTTTATAGTTTCTTACTACCTTCTCTGTAATTAAAATATAGTATAATATCAACCTGCTTTACTAGCAATGGGTAACTATGGCCCCAAAGGGAGTAAGACTTGAGACCCAGCCCTAAAGCATCAGATCAGTGTGCAAGACCTCTGCAAGTTGTCAACGTACTGAGCCCAAAATGAAGCAGCTCTGAAGATCCTAGAGTGTCTGCATTTGTATTCTCCTAAAAAATATGTTGGACAGAATGGACTTGGATTGTTTTGGAAATATCTGATCTGGACTTCAAAGTCATTATTTGCCCAATTAAAAATTTAGAAGGAAATATATTTTTGAAAGACAAAAGCAATAGGAAAAGAACAGAGGGCAGTGCTAACATAATTGTTTTTACAGTTTTTAATTTTTATCCCTGACAACCAAAATGCACTATAGGTTTATGATAATAAAGAAGTTTGAAAATAACTTTGGATAAGTCTCAGGACCCTTTCCTTTAATCTAAAGAGTTCCTAGAGTTCTGAATGAAGTTCAGTATTTTTGCTTATGTCTACTTAAAATATTATTGCAAATATGTCCTAAATCTCTGAAGTTCTGTGCAAAACATTGCCTCTACCCACTCATTTCCTTGGTAACACAATGAAAGTGCTGGTAAGGAATGTGAAGAGCAGTGGGACTGTCCTCTGTTACCTTTCAACTACTGTAAAATATTCCCTACACGTATGACATCTGATTGTCTTAGCCCTAGATGGTCCTTAAATAAGTGCTTATCTACAGAATTGCTAGATAATCTTGTATTCAATGGAAAAGCATGTTTGCACACACAGGTATGCTATAATACCTAGAGGTATGCAGACTACTGAAATCAAGACATAGTCATTTCATTATAAATAGAATCCACATGGAAAAGAACTCTTGAAATTCATCTGCCTGAGGGAGTTTTCAACCCTAGCTATACAAAGAGGACATGCTCTGCAAACAAATACATACAGCACATATTTAGAGAAAAAATTCTAATTCCATTTAGGCCCTAGGTCTAGGACTCTCGATAAGGTACACGTCTTCTTCAGGAAAGACACAATTTTAAGGATGACAATCTTTTTCTTCAGGGGAAGCTACAACACATTCCCACCCTTCAAGAAAATACAAGACTGATGATTTGGGGATTTTGCTGATTAATTATTTTCTTTAGTTTAGTTATTACTTCTTTTTTTTTCAGCTCAGAAGTATGGTTCCATTTACCCTGTTAAAACTTTTCTCAGCAGTCAAGGAGAGTATAGCACAGCTGCCCCTGAGCCAAGTTTGTAAATCGTACTCAGAAACCACCCCACACTGTCAGATGACATGGTTTTCAGACACGTCTAAACAGACTAGTTGAATTAAAGACCAAATCCAGACTTGATGTTGCTGAGCTCATCAGCTCCATCTTGCCATCCTGATTGATCGAGGAGATGGGTCTATAGTTAAAGTGGCATAGCATTTTGAGGGATTAGTCATTAGAGCACACTGCTTTCTCTTTGGAAGGCAACTTCTTGCTTGACTAGGTTTTGGAAGCTAAGGAGTGACGTCAAGATGTTGTCTGGCCAGAATTTGCAGATAACCATTGAACTCTTCTCCATCAGGCATGGATTTAGCCTCCTTAGTTCCTGCAGTGACACAGGAGCCTCCAAATACCAAATTATTATCAGGCGATCTTGGGGTAACCTCTGGGCCCTGCAATAAAGTAGACAAACTTGCTATTGGAAAGTGACCAGGAGCAATTCAGCCCTGTTCAGATTGCTCTAAAAACTTGCAAATGAAAAACTCATGTGACTCCTGATAGTGAAAATGTTGGATTTTTTTTGGGGGGTGACAGGGGAGGAATAATTCAGAATCATTTTTTACTTAAATGATTTTATGCATCATTGAAAGAAACCTGGCTTGATTATGCTTCTTTCTTGTTGTTTTGTTTTTAAAGCAAAGACTTGCAGGAGTGGAGGCTATGCCGTTTTGGACATGGTACTATTGAATATTGTTTTGCATTATGAAGTTTTTGTATTAATCTTTTGGAAAATTCAGCAGATCATAACCAAGCATGTATTAGGACCAAATAAAATTTGTTTTTATAAAATTTACTGACTCCACCATGTATTTTAAATATTGGGGAATTCACTTAAAATAATAATTTTTTTTCTCTGGTAAATTATATGAGACCCATTTTCTGACACAGCATTCACTGCATTATGACCTCATTTGGTCTGACCTGCTTCTCATACTGAACTTTCTCTTCTCTATAGGTAAGTTAGGTCTAGAATACTTTTCTAACACATCCTTTCACAGTGCACTTTTACATGAAAATATTATTAACCACTGACTTCTCCAGTAAAATCCAAAATGTAAAGAATTTGTAATTATTTTTACTAAATCTCTAGTTCCTATATTGTAAAGTATAGGTAATCAATAAATGTTCAGTAAACTGAACTTAGATTCTACTATTTCAGTTTAGTGATATAAAACTGAGTCATCTTTTTTGTAGGATCACAATTGCATTCTAAACTCAACATATTTTTAAAAGCACATCTTTTGAAGAAAGATAATTAAATATGTTGAGTTTTGCCTCAAACTTTGGAGAAGTCTAAATATTGGTGGCAGGCCATGTACTATTTTACTTTAAGTATATGAAAACAGTTATGAATTCTCTCTAAGATCTTCTTTAACCTGTTTTTCAGCTACAATCTATGCAACTTACTCAAAGAGCTCCTCCTTAGAGGTTCTTTAGATATGAATTTATAAAAATATTCCATGAAAATAACTTAATTAAAAAGTAAGATGCTCAATTTTATAGACCCATAGTAATATCTCTTTTCTCATGTCAGATATGTGAAGTTTGAAATATTTTAACTTCTGGTTGCCTAAAATCAAGATGTTAAAAAAACATTTTTAGGTAACTAATATGCTAAAATTGTTTTCTAAATATTTATCATTTTATTTTATTATTTTCTGGGCCATGATCAGTTATGCTCAGAGTTTACTCTTGACTCTGGGTTCAGAGATTATTCAGAGGACCATATGCAGTGCCAAGGACTGAAATTCCTTACCCACTGAACTACATCTTCAGCCCAATCTAAATATTTGAATTGACTACTATATTATTATAATTTTATAATAAACACACTTTGTTGTAGGCAAATTTAATAGTGTAAATATAAAGACTATCAGTCACCTTAATATTAGTAATTAATTTTCAATAATATTTAACAATATCTACTCAACATCAAAGGTACATCATGTTCTAGTCTCTTCAAATAATGGTTCTGATATCTGGGAACTTACAATTTTATCTTAAGTAGACTATAGAAAAATATACCTTAATGTGATCATTTTCAGAACTTAATGAAAGAAAGCAGATGCATTCAAGATATAGAAAAATGTTCTGGGATTTAAAAATGACATTTAAGAAGGGAGCAGAAAACTGCTTTTGTGCTCCAATTTCTTTTGAAAAGTAGTCAGGGAAGATGTTAAAGTTCAGCTGTATTTAAAATGATTGAAGAACACATGACTTTATGACTGAAGAAAAGAAATGTCTGTTGGTGTAAGATTCTGAGTGACAGAGAACTCTGGGATCAGTAAGACCAATGGTATACTTATAAGTATAAGTATACTTCCAATAGTATACTTATAGGGAAGGGATAGTCAGCAGAGAATCAATTATTTGGAATAGGAGATGGAAGATGAATGAAAAGTTCAAGTCTCCCCAATTTTCCTTCCATTTCTTCTAAGTAGAAAAATAATAAGAGTGTCTCAGTCATAAAACTAAGAGTTGTCCAAAACAATAAAACTGCAATACTATAGCTTTCAAATGTCTCCATGGATTCCAGATTAAGAAATGACCTTTGGAAACTTTCATGTGGGATTCCTAAGAGAAGAAAATACTTCTAGGAGAGAAACAGATTTGGCAGCTCTCTAGTATACTTTTTATTATAGGATTTCATTTATTTTGTGATCCATGTTTATGGAGAATGTTCTAGGATAGTGTTATCTATGGTTGTTGTTGTTGTGTGTTTTCTTCTTTGTTCACTTGCTGAAGACACTGGTCTGGAGTATCTACTGGGTTATTCAGCTTTCTTTTCTCTAATGATAAGGAAATTAAAAGTTGAATACAGGGTGATTTTAGTCAATTCCAATTATAACAGTCTCTGGGTAAATGAAGAGCCTCAGACATTTTGATATATGTGGTGATAGGGGTGTCAAACAACTGTTGCTAGGGAAAGCAGTCAAAATAATGACAGAATTTCCCACAGCATATCCTGATTGACCATTTTCAATATTTTACTTTGATTCACCTAAGTTTCTCAATGACCTTTGGGAAATGTTCATTTTAATAAAAATGCACATTATAAGTGACACTTCATACATCTTATTCATCTTATAATGATAATAATAGGTCAATAATAACGATTTGAAATAATGCTTTTCTATTTCAAGAAACTCAGTGTTATTCACAGGTGCCACTCTACTTATTTTGTCATATTACATTTTCATCTGGAATCTATAATGTGCTCCAAGCTCAGAAAGTACAATCTTATGATGCTATTTCTCCTCATTTAAGTCAAATAGTAAACATACATTATAACATATAAATGCAATTGAATCTGAAGGAATGAAAGATATTTCCTTCAAACTAAAGCACTAATTACTAAGTTCCCTTTCCTGATATGTAAATTCTGTCCCCACAGCATAAGCATGCAATGGTTCTACCTTATCTCTGAGAAAGAGCAGCGCAGGACAAAAATGTTTAAGATAGGGTAAGACAACACACATTGATAGAAGTTATCTATTTTTTATTGTTTTCCTAAAGATTGTGCTCAATTTTAATATGTAATTCATGACATAGAAGATGGGAAAAGAGTTTTGGAAAAATAAAACCCAAGCTTTCCAAGATTTATCAGTGGATTAATGTGGTTCTGAGAAATCTATTAGCTACACGACAAGAGTTAGATGTTGTGATGACCCTTTAGTGAGTATCATGTTGGGAACTAGAACTGAACAAGAATATAGAACTACCCAAATTGATGCCACTTGTACACAAAACAACATCTTTGACATGCATAGTTTACTCTTTCAATAAATCAAATTTAAATCTCATCAACTGATTGTCTTCTGAAACTAATGTACATGCATTCTACTGGTATGTCTGGTTTCTGTCTCTATTTCAAGATAAGCATGCCTTGATTCCAACTTTGTGTTGACAAATGGTTTTGGAAATAGATCCCAAAAGAAATCAGCATCGACCAAAAATTCCAGAAGAAGAGATAGTCTAATATTTCCATAAACAGCAAAGAAAAGTATCTATTC
Organism: Sorex fumeus; assembly: GCF_029834395.1. Lineage (NCBI taxonomy): Eukaryota > Metazoa > Chordata > Mammalia > Eulipotyphla > Soricidae > Sorex > Sorex fumeus. The sequence continues at coordinate 10,468,899 of NW_026606103.1, forward strand.
CATGAACCCAAAGTGCCAAAAATCTTTAGACATTTCACTGTTTCTCCACTCAGCCATCCTCATCTGGGACTCTGATAAACACAGATTGATACAACTATTCAGAAAATGGGCCAATATGTATAAACAGCTGTACTTACATGTGTCTGGCTTGAGCTGACTATTGGTGATGCCAAAGTACTGGGGATTTTCAATGACAGGGATCTTGGTCATTCCAATAATGACAGCATCAGGGCCGCCCTCCGAAGATGAAGGGGTATTACTCCCATTGGAGATGTGGTGGAGTGGGCTAGCAGAGTCATCATCATTGCTGATAACCGAGGCTGGACCTGGAGTGGGAAAAATTACACATTCTCCTATAATGTTGTCATGCCTTTGTTAAGCTAAAATTCACATATATACTATCCACAGTTAAACTGCACGATTCAGTGGTCATTCATATACCCAAAGAGCTCTGCAACCATCCCTACAAACTAATTTTTGGACATTTACATTATCCCAATTAGCAACTGCTCCCCAGTATCCCCATTGCCAGTCCTAGAAATCCACAAGTTTACATTTTTATTCTATGAATATAACCATTCTGGATATGTCTTATCAATGGAATCATATAACACAATCTTATAGAACAGTTCTTTCATTTAGCATACAATATTTAAAGTTCATTATTGTTACAGTCTTTATTCTTATTCCTTTTAGTTTCCAAATAATATTCTACAGTTTCCATATGCCACAGTTTGTTTATTCACCATCCGATAAAGATAAACATTTGGATTGTCTTAACCTTTTGGCAGTTATGAATAATGTCACCATGAGCATTCATGTATAAGTTTTTAGTGGACATAAATTCTCTTGAGCTCAGATGATAGTCCTATGCAAAACATTTTAGGGAACTGCCATAGTGTTTTCCAAAGTAGGTGCTCAATTTTCTATTCCCACCACCCATGTGTGAAGGTTCTAATTACACTTTGTTTCATTTTATTGTAATTTAATATTCAGCTTTCCTGTGTTCTTTGAGAGTCTATAGAAGATTTTTTCATTTCCAGTATGAATTTAGGATTCCTTTTTTAACATGATGCTGAAAAATTTACTAGAAAATGGTATACTGGAAAAATTTACTAGAAACTCAAAGACTTGAGTTTCTTTTCCCACATTTTAGACAATATACTTACCTTCTTTGCAACTCTACATCCACTTACATTTGCAAGATATGAAAAAATATATATGCCTCTTACTTATGAGAATAAAAATTATATTCCCAGTACAGACACACAGTGCATATTTTAAAATATTTAATGCATATATATGAATATTCATATTCTAAATGACCATAGAAGTGCTGAGTCAGAATTATGTTGGCTTGTCCTATTACTATGCTCTTATTTTTGAATGTTCCATCTGTACTTGCACCGTGACTCAGTTACCTGTAAAATACTTTCACAATATTAATGGGTATTCACATGACAAATGATGTGACTTTTCTCTAATTGTAATACTATTTGTAGAGTAATTATATATTTGTTGCTACCTTTATACAATAGCAATAATCAAACTTTCTTATTCAGTCTCAGAATGGACATTCCTATAAAGTAGCCTTTAAAACACACCTTGTCTAAGCAATGAGTCCATTAACCACTTAACCAATACTATCTAAAACTTCAAAGAGATTATAAACATAATGTCCACACAGAAGCACTGAAATTATTAAGATCCCTGTGGTTCATGACATACCTTCCACACAGAAAATTCCTAGGTCTATTTTACAAATGTTTCTGCAGTATACCAAATAGACACCAGGGTCTCACAGAAGCAGACCACTGGCCACTACCACTGCCATCATACTAGAAAGCAATAGGAAGAAAAAGAGGAGAAAATAAAATGAAGACAACATTGACAGCCTGCCAAGAAAAGATATACTAGTGAAAGAAAGTCTTGCTACTCCCTGGCCAAGGGGATTTGTTTCTACCCAATCTCCCAGAAGCATCCATCATCCTTGATTTTTCCATAACCCTTAACTATTTCAGTGTGAAGTATGAAGATTCTAAAAATACAACTTACTGTATGATGTATTCTTGAATTCCCTATGAAATACAATGGTAAATTATTTCCAAATCTCCAAGTTCCAATTCTCCTTATATAGGGATTATCAGTTTGTAGTGATGACATTTGGACATTTGCCCCTAGGAGAGTCTTAAACTACACAGGAGGAAGTGAGCTGCTTTTAAAAGTACTTTTTTTTAAGCATTCACTCAGGAGGATGCACATTTAAGTTGCTTTTAATAATGCACTGGTTAAATTCTTCAACCAAGTCTTCACACAGCCCATTTAGAAGCCATGAAACACTCAAAGTAATAAAAGTCAACCACCAATATGTTCATCCTTTGCTTGGTTCACCAGTGATTGTAAAGAATAGACTTCTGCCAAAGAGAGTTCTTTTTAAAAAACAATATATGGAATGTCCTTTTGAATACCTTTAATCATCTTTGTTGTAGGATTTGTTTCTGACAGGCCTAGATTACCCAGAGTTCCAGGTTTAAATCCAAAGAAAGAAAATAAAAATGTGTGATGATGCTGTTTGTGTCTCTTGCTATAAATCTTCTTCCCCTCCCCACAACCACCACCACGTACCACGAAATCCCTCAATCCCAGTGCAACTGTTCCCTCCTTGGAGATTTTCAAAGCATGTTCCTGTCTACGCTTCACAGGGGAGTGGGAGTTCAGTGAAGGCAGAACATTTCTCAACAGACCATAGGCTGCATGCCTACCCCCAGAAAAGCATGAACTGTCATATTGTAACACTCCTTAAACTGTCAGCAGACCCGAGAGCCCCTGAGAGAATTAGAAACACACAAATCCCAGTTGCTCTAACTCTGCTCTGGTCCAGGTGGCTAAGCAACATTCACATACCATTCAGTCATTATAGAGAAGCTGGATGCCCAGAAATGATGCTGAGATTTCTCCAGAAAATTGGGCTCTGAGTCACCTCCCAGGGACACAGAAAGGAACTTTTTCTAAAAGTTTACGCAAGGGACTTTCTCTTTGTTTTCTCTCCACCTCTCTGTGTAAAAGCCCCAATTCTGAGGTGACAGATTGCAAAAGAATAGGCTTTCAGTTTAGAAGAGAAATGCTTCTGCCTAGAAGTGGTATAATACTCCAAAGGTAATTTTCAAAAGCCTTTTTCACTTTGCCAGAAGGTCACTGTTGACAAATTTGATCAACATAAAAATCTCAGTAATTCTTCAAGTAGAATATTAATTCAAATGCAGTTTCTTCATTATTGATGTTGGAAATCCTAGAAGATTGATATGACTGACAAATTCACAGAATGTGACCCATTTTTCTATGAACATTTTGGTCTAATGAAGAGCACAGGAAAGTTGGAAAGGGAAAAAGCTCTCAACAGGGACAATGAGTATCTATATAATTTGACAGCAACCTGTCTGTGCCTGTCAGTGGATGTGTCTTTGTGTGTCTGTGCACGTGCTTCAAACACCAGAAAGAGACAGACAGAAGATTTGGGTCACATTGCACAATGTGCTCTAATAAATTTATCTGAAGACTTAGAAAATAGTGCATTATGAATCATTTTTTAAAATAGTAGGTATGCATGCACTTGTTTTGTTTGGCATAGATAGCTATAATTATTGAGCTCACAGATAGGAGTTAGGCTTGAAAAAATCTTTAGCCAATATTTATTTTTGACTTTTTTCAAGGACAAAGGGGGCCTTTACTTTCACCAGAGCAATTCAATATTTTTTCTTGCGCATCAGCCTTTACCAGACATTTCTATCTTGGACTTATTTTCCTATGATAAGAATCAATGAAGGCTACCTGGGAATAGAGTTTCCTTCATTCAAGATCAGTAAAGCATATGAGATGAAGGGAGAGGTTTTTGTTTTTAAGAAGCTGTGTTATTCTGATTTTTATGATCTATGTCCTGATGCCTCAATACCTGAGGACTTGCTGATCCTGAAGGAACTGGTCCTTCCAGGGTTAGCCAATTCTGGAAATAACATAGGAATGGCCTGCAAGCATACATTTAATATGCAAACCAATGAACCCACAATCTAAACCTCCAACCACATTCCTCATTAGGTAACCCAACTGGAGTTTCTCTCTAACTATCTACATACCCCAAAGTCAGACTTTAGACATCCCATAGCCCACTGAAGTTATTCAATCTAGTGAGTTCTAAATTTCCCTACTTTGCCTATACATTTCTTCCCACAGAAATCACAATAAAGGCTTTTGTTCAACTTTTCTCCCCTGACTGACCCAGTTGCTCTCCTCTGCCATCCCCATGGTGAGTAGTGCCCTTTCCTCCTGGGAACTGTGAGTAACCAACTACCTTTTCAATGACAGTCTTCTGTCTATTGACGTGAATTACAATACAACCTAGATTTTAAAGCAGCAGCTCTTTTGATGAGCTGTAGTGAAAGAACAACTCTGAAGAATTCCTCTCTGCTGTGACCCAGAAGGGCAAAGCCCTGTTTTTGATTCCATCTGGGAACAAGTATCCTTCTGTAGGACACACTGGCTTGAGAAAGAGCTACATGGTTATAGGGCTTTGCTATATAGTAAAGGAATAAAACTTCATCTTGAAGTTGAGAGAGAATTTATTACCTAACTCATCACACACATATACAGAATACCAAACTGTTATTTATTTATTTATTTGTACCAAACTTTTAAATGGGATGTCTTTAAGATTGCTTCAGAAGAAAATCTCTAATAGACTAATAAAGTGACCATGATCATTTATGCCTGAAATTTACCAGTGGAGAATGGTGAATCAATCCTAAAATGGTTGAATTTAATTTTCCAATATGGCCACATTTCCATTTTCCCCTTGCTAGGTAAGGGCTTTTAAACTGGAATGTAAGGGGCTAATTATGAGTAGGATAACTTCCCCACCAGTATCTCTCTATCTCAATCTACCATTGTGGTCTCAGCCTATTCATCGTTTTTAGATCACTGGGCATATGCTGATAGAAATTATACTGCAGGAGAGGTTTTATCATACTCAGAAGTATACTGATTATTATCTTTATAACTCTCCTTATATGGATAGGATAAAAATTATGAGGCCAATGACTCATGCCAATGAAATTATCCATAATATTTTTTATTTTGAAATTTTACTTAATATCATACTTGCTTTTGGATAAAACCTAATCAACACAACCCAAGAGGGCCAGACCTTAGAAATAAACATGCAAGATGTAAGAGTCTGTCTTTTCCTGTCATCTAAGCAATTTCTTATTATCTCAATATCCACTGAAAGAATTGGAAGTTTCAGGAGATTACCTCTGATTCTAATCCTTGTGATGAGGTATGTTATCTGTATCATTTTGGTAGCTATAAATTATTCCATTTTCAACACAGTCTTTGTATGAGGAGTAGAATACAGTCAAGCATCAATTAGAGTGTCTATATGTTAAAGCCTTGTTTTCTATATGTTCAAGCCTTGTTTTGTAAGGAAAATGGTCATAAACAAACAATTTATAAATTCAGAATGTATCATATCTTAGACAATGGAATAAAGTAAAGATAAAAACATTAAAAAATAAATATTCAGTCAGCTATTTTCTGTGCATGATAGAGTACAATTGATTTTACTTTTATTCACTTTCTTGAATACACAACATCCAAGAACTGGAATATTAGTCCTACCCACAGAACTGAAATGAGTCAACTTCAAAATTACAAACTATTCACTGAACTCAGTAAGAGCAATGCATTATCTTCGAAAAATCTCAGCAAATCAGAAACACCAAAATAGAAATGAACCAAAGAGCAACAACTCTAAAAAGGGTTTAAGTGGTTTCATTCAAATTAAACAATATAACTTCATTACTTGTTCCTTAGAGGACGGAGGAATTACTTACCAACACCTTGTCTCGATTTCCCAAATCCAAACCACACCAAAGTATAAAGTCAACTTGGAAAGAGAAGCAGAGCCTAGAAGCACTCAGCTCTCTCCTTAGGGCAAGGTCAAACTCTCTTCAAAAGTCCAAATTCCAAAGTTCCAAAGTTCAAGTATTTGAACACCACTTCAAATACCCGATAAAGAAATCTTGAATTTTTGTCTCAAGATTTGTCTCTCATCCTATAAACATGGAAGATCAAAGCAGCAAAGAGACAGTGGCCTGTCTGAGAAAAATAGCCATTACTCAGACTAGATGACTGAGCAACTTTCTTTCTTTTTCATTTTCTTTCTTCTCATTAAAGTATTGAATTATTTACTGGAAAAGCAGTAGGAGTAGAAATACACCATATGTGGGACGAAATGCATGTTTTTCTGAAAATAATAAGAGAAAACAACTTTTCTGGAAAGGAGGAAAAGGAATAGAAAGGAAGGGGAGGGGAGATGGGGAAGGGAGTGAAAATGGAAAGAGGGAAAGGGAGGCGGGTAGAGAAATCTAGCCAAACTGCAGAGGAGTCAGGCTGGATGGGGGTCGTGAGAAAGACAAGGGACCTGAATTGCACATGGCTGCTATGTGATCAAGGCAGATCACAGTTACCCTATGCTCTTAGAATACAAGACTCCATTAGACACGTGTAAAGAAAAATCTGCCAAATGTTTGGCGATCCTCCAGTAAATAAATCCACAGTGAAATGCCTTTTTGTTTCCTGGGCCTGGCTGTTCCTTTCTAGGTCAAAGTGAACTCTACAAGTAGGGAAATCCTGCAGGATGCAGACAAAGGGAATGGAGTCCAATCGCCAACTCTCTCTCAACTATTAGGATCTACATTAAGCTGTAAGGCAGTTAGGATAAAATTTATGTAGAAGAGTCAATTGGGTCAAAGAGCATATATAAACATTCTCTGCCCCTCCAAAACTGCCTTACCCATAAAGGTCATGATCGCCATTGTTTTCAGATATCAGTAATCTTCCTCGCTGAAGCTCACCAGGGACATCCTAATTGTTCCTATAGTTGCCAAGAGCAACAGACAGCAAGTTTTTGGAGGGATGGGGAAGGGGGGTGTAGTCTTGGGATCATTCTCAGGTCTTGAACAGGCCAGGCAAGCTCTTCTGACTGCTTAGCTATCTATGTCTTCAACCTCTGTAGATAAATTTTTAATACTTAGAAAAAAGCCTTATTATTATAGCTACCCTTGATGTATTCGATATGCCAAACACAGTAGCAAGTCTCACAATGTCACTGGGCCAGCTCAAGCAAATTGATGAACAATGGGAGGACAGTGACGGTGATTATAGGAAATTATCTTTCTATTATACCAGGTACCAACCTGAAGTTTGAACTTTTGAGTGAAAATTGCAGATAGTTTGCTTCCCACAATATACCCCTCATCCTCTGACTCATCTCATCCTGGACCATTTACTGGGAAATGGGTGTTAGGAAAAAGCTGTCAGTCATGAGAGGGCTCAATAATATTGTAAGGACAGAGACAAAAAATGAATAATGAAGTTTGGGGTTGGACAGTGAACCCTGTGCTGCTGCATAAGGTCTCAGCACAGAAGGGAAACAGACTCAGGGCTGAAACCACCAACACTGTGGGAAATACAGATGCCACACTTTTAATCTTGGTGGAGAAAATGTAAGGGGGTCTTGCAGGAATGAGACCTCAGGCAGGGGCAAAGAAAACATGTCTAATATCTGAGCAGCCATGCCCAAACTCTAGGGCCCACAGATCAAGTGGATGATGGAAGTTGTATATTACAGCTAAGAGAAAACTTTTCTTGTGTAGGTATAAAATCACCCATTAAAGTTGTCTTTCATCCTGCACTATTAGAAATGGCCAAAATCTGGAAAAATCCGAGTGCTCAAGAACAGATGACTGGTTAAAGAAACTGTGATACATCTATACAATGGAGTACTTTGCAGCTATTAGAAAAGATGAAGTCATGAAATTTACATGCAAGTGGTACTACATGGAAAGTATCATGCTAAGTGAAATGAGTCAGAAAGAGAGGAACAGACATAGAAAGATTGCATTCATCTGGGGAACATAAAGTAACAAAATAGGAGATTAACTCCCAAGAATAGCCGAGATAAGTACCAGGAGGTTCACTCCATGGCTTGGAGGCCAGCCGCACATGCTAGGGGAAAAGGCAGCTCAGATAGAGAAGGGAGCACCAAATAAAGGGTGTTGGAAAGATCCTCCCAGGATGAGAGATGCATGCTGAAAGTAGACTATAGACAAAACATGATTGCCACTCAATGCCTGCTTTGCAAACCACAGGACTCAAAAGGAGAGAGAAAACAAAAGGGAATGCCCTGCCACAGGGGTGGGGTTGGATGGGGGGTTGGGGGGGTTGGGAGGGATACTGGGAGCACAGGAGGTGGAGAATGGGCACTGGTGGAGGGATGGGTACTCAATCATTGTATAACTGAAACCCAAGCACAAAAAATTGTAAGTCTAAAAAAAATAAATAAATAAAAAGAGAATTCTTAAAAAAAAAAGGTTTCTTTCCACAAATGTATTCCAAAGTATAGAAATATTTTAAGTTTTTGAGGGTCTTACACATCCAGAGTATATGCTTTAAAACTAAGCTACATTAACAGTGACACAATATTCTGAGAGAATTTTATAAGAGAGAATATAACTCTTTGATCATATCATACAGTACTTGAAAGTTT